>NC_140412.1:257690279-262690279 GCF_965140295.1 Lepidochelys olivacea
ACAGTGGGGAAGAGGCAGTCAGGCAGGGTTAGTAAGTGAAGGAAGAAGCTGGATGGCAGATGCAGATCTGCCACAGATAACTGAGGTCACAAGGTGGATGGGTACAAGAGATAAAGGGAAAACTTAGAAGAAGCGTGGCCAGTTGAACACTAGACTCAAACTGCAACAGCTAATGGCTAGTGGAAGGGCAGAAGGGAGGAGACTTTATGTCTTGTGAGCCAGCTGGTAGGAGGAAAGAGCATGTCAGCTGACGGGAGTAGCATTGTGGGAAAGGAATCTGAATACTGTCCAGCTTTCTAAAATCAGTTAGTTCTCCAGGAACACTGGTCTTTTATAATCATAAGGAATCATAACCAAAGTGGAAATTAATCTAATTGTGAACTGACCCTGATGACATGTTTTACCTGTTACTTCTACTACAGACAGTTCAGGAAGACTACTGTTTGCTCTGAGAAATAACTGATATAAAGTAGGGGTTGGATGAAATGTTAATAAATTTAAATTTTTCTCTAGTGAAAACCATAGTATTCTTAATTTTGGCTAGAAGGAGACAGCTGTGAAAATTAAAATAAGCACTGAGTACAAATATTGGTATGAAGTAAACTTGTAAAGCTGTGCAGCAATTTAAATTGGGCTTCTGGACTTACCATCCTACAGAAATTCAGCTGAATACTAACAAGTTCTCTCTGCCTGTTTCATGTGTGTTTGACTATTATAGAGATCTATGGATCAAAAGTTCTATGCAACTACTCAGTAATTATATTGTTGTTAAATACTGTGCAAGTAGACAGAGTGCCTTGGTGTTGAGTGCCTGAGTGTCTCAACATTAAGTAGGAGAAGAGGCTACTTTGGATGGTTTACTTGTGGCACCTTAGAAACTAACCAATTTATTTGAGCATAAGCTTTTGTGAGCTACAGCTCACTTCATCGGATGCATACTGTGGAAAATACAGAAGATGTTCTTATACATACAAACCATGAAAAAATGGGTGTTTACCATTACAAAAGGTTTTCTCTCTCCCCCACCCCACTCTCCTGCTGGTAATAGCTTATCTAAAGTGATCACTCACCTTACAATGTGTATGATAATTAAGGTGGGTCATTTCCAGCACAAATCCAGGGTTTAACAAGAACGTCTGAGGAACCGGGGAGGAGGGGAGTAGGAAAAAACAGGGGGAAATAGGTTACCTTGCATAATGACTTAGCCACTCCCAGTCTCTATTCAAGCCTAAGTTAATTGTATCCAATTTGCAAATGAATTCCAATTCAACAGTCTCTCACTGGAGTCTGGTTTTGAAGTTTTCTGTTGTAATATCGCAACTTTCATGTCTGTAATCGTGTGACCAGAGAGATTGAAGTGTTCTCCGACTGGTTTATGAATGTTATAATTCTTGACATCTAATTTGTGTCCATTTATTCTTTTACGTAGAGACTGTCCAGTTTGACCAATGTACATGGCAGAGGGGCATTGCTGGCACATGATGGCATATATCACATTGGTAGATGCGCAGGTGAACGAGCCTCTGATAGTGTGGCTGATGTGATTAGGCCCTGTGATGGTGTCCCCTGAATAGATATGTGGGCATAGTTGGCAACAGGCTTTGTTGCAAGGATAGGCTCCTGGGTTAGTGGTTCTGTTGTGTAGTATGTGGTTGCTGGTGAGTACTCACTTTAGGTTGGGGGGCTGTCTGCAGGCAAGGACTGGCCTGTCTCCCAAGATTTGTGAGAGTGTTGGGTCATCCTTCAGGATAGGTTGTAGATCCTTAATAATGCGTTGGAGGGGTTTTAGTTGGGGGCTGAAGGTGATGGCTAGTGGCGTTCTGTTATTTTCTTTGTTAGGCCTGTCCTGTAGTAGTTGACTTCTGGGAACTCTTCTGGCTCTATCAATCGGTTTCTTCACTTCCGCAGGTGGGTATTGTAGTTGTAAGAATGCTTGATAGAGATCTTGTAGGTGTTTGTCTCTGTCTGAGGGGTTGGAGCAAATGCGGTTGTATCCTCAGACGTTCTTGTTAAACCCTGGATTTGTGCTGGAAATGGCCCACCTTGATTATCATACACATTGTAAGGAGAGTGATCACTTTAGATAAGCTATTACCAACAGGAGAGTGGGGTGGGGGGAGAGAAAACCTTTTGTAGTGGTAAACACCCATTTTTTCACGTTTTGTATTATAAGAACATCTTCTGTATTTTCCACAGTATGCATCTGATGAAGTGAGCTGTAGCTCACGAAAGCTTATGCTCAAATAAATTGGTTAGTCTCTAAGGTGCCACAAGTACTCCTTTTCTTTTTGCGAATACAGACTAACACAGCTGTTACTCTGAAACCTTTGGATTGTTTGTCTCACTTCCTAGTCATAGTGAAATTAGCAGATCCTTACCTTCTGGGAAACAGTTATCAGGTTCTTTTAAGTCTTCAGCCAGCTCAGGGATCTGTTTCAGAAGCTCCTCAGGATTTGTCAGATCCACTGTGCTGCCTTCAGAACAGCTGATGTAATCCAGGTGCTACACAAGAGAAGACAATGTATCATTTTTTTGTTTAGAGTGGTCACTGTGCTTTAAAATAAACTGAATGCTCTTCTTATTACATTCTGTTGCACACCAGAAGCAACTACAACATTACACTGTCATCATCAGGAGGGTGCCTTCTGCTCGTTGGGAAGGAAACTGCAGCCCTCTGCTCATTGGTAAGGGTGCTCTGTACACTGCAGCCCAGGTTGGCTGGGGTTGGTTAATTTCTTGCTAGCCTGGACTTGAGCGGACTGGTTAGTGAAAGGGAGAACCCAGAACCAGGGGGAAGAGGGCATTCCTCTCACCTGAGCTTGGCACTGCAGGGAGCCAAGAAAGTAGATTTAAAACCAAAAATCCGCTAGCCGTACCCCTTCCCCCCGTTTCTAGGGTTTCATTTCTGAAAACAGCTGGGCAGGTAACCTCAGGCCAAGCCAGGGGAAGGAGTAAAGGGGAAACAAAGTCAAGCTAGCTCCATCTTTGATCCTGTAGTAAGGGCTTCATCCCTGGAGGCACGGTGCCTCCCCTCCCCACCCCATTGGGGCACATGGCCCTGTCTTATCCCACCCCACCTTCCATCCGTGCGGCTCTCCTCACTGGCTAACTTGCCTCCCCTGCCCAGCCCGCTTCATTCGCCATCTTTCCCTGCATCATAGGATGTGCTACCTACTATGGAACAGCGAGAAAGAACACATTTGAGTAAAAACAAGCCCTGGCTAATGTGCTGCTCTCTCTAAAGTACACCAGGCTTTAGCAAAGTATTTAATTAGCCTCCACAAATTTCTTTTCCTCACCTGCAGATTATAGTGATATCAGCCCAAGAAGCCCTGGAATGTGATTCCTTCTGTGGACATGTTCAATTGAGACGTAATGACATTGACTTGGTATACAACAGAATGTAGTAAGAAGAGCATAGAATGGATTTTATTAACACTATTGAGCTGCTTGTGAATGATTTTGTGACTATACATATTGGTGACTTCTTTCTCTGAATGTCACTGTAATTGGCAGTGAAAGTCACTCAATTTGTCACTGGTCACTTTGACACTTATTTTCTCACTAGGGAAACCAAAAAGTCTCTAAATCTAGTGACAAAATAGCTAAATTGTCAACATTCTGGTGGAATGGACTTTCTCCCCTGAAATATCTCCACATCAATTTAAAGCCAAAGCTAAATTTAAAGGCACCAGATTAATCACTGTAATAAAACTTGCATATGGGAATGATTCCAACTTTTCTTGAATTAAGTGTATATAGTTCTCAAACACAGACAGGCTTTAAAACATTTAACTAGTTAGAGCTGAAAACAATTAAAACCAGAGCACCCCACCTGGGGAAAAAGAGAGTGAGAGAGAGACAGACAGAGAAATGAAAATATAGTTTATTCAGAGTCCTGTTTGGTAGAGCTTTACAAATTTCTGTTCAGAATGAAAGTACGGTAAAATGCCCTCAACAATTTACATGAATTAGAACATGTAATCACATAAAACATAATGTATTCTCCACTGGCTTAGACTTCCTTGTATTCCAGCATATTTCACACTTCACACCATTAGAGATGTGTGAATAATTCATAACAAATTATTTATTCAGTGAATTCTGCCACTTTTTCTGTTTCCAAATTGCTGATGAACAATTTGTGATTTTCTTGAATATGTTCCTTATTAAAATTATTCTCCAAAGACTTGTGTAAATAATCATGGGATTTTATTTTTTACTTTTTGTGAGCAATTCATTTAAAATATTTTGTATTTGAAATCTGAGCTGTTTTGATTGGACATATAGACAACGTTGTATGTGTCCACTCCCTGACTAGAGGAGTATAACCCTTATATATTCAGCTTGGAAAATTGTTTTTAAGATTACATATACAAAATTCATTTAATGTGTTTTGAAATTATACAGAAAAAAGACTGGACACACCAGAATGGTCCCTGAAACCATTTTCTGGGACAAAACATTTTTGCTAATTCAGACGTCAAGTAGACAATGTTAATTTTTTGGTAATCTTTCTGAATCAAAGGCAACTCAGAACCCAGTTTCTCTTCCTAATAAAGTTTTTAATTAATATTTATAAATACAGCATTTTGCCATTTCCATTCATAGAAATCCAACTATTCCACCCTGAACCAATGACACAGAATACTTCAAGCTAAATATAACTGAGCCAAGTAAATTTATCAGTCATGTCATGATGCAAGTATTAATCCAAAATGGAACTATGATGAACACCTGCATGGCTAAGATATCTGAGGCCTTCCCAATACTTGAAGAAAGAGAGTTCTCGTGCTTTAAACACAAAATAGAATAATAAAGATAAATTTTATTGTACAACATTATTTTTGAGTCATTATCTTTATTAGATTCCAAAAAACAGAAACAGAACATACAGAGATTGGCCAATGTTGGTGATTTCAGGTTAGGTAAGAACATGGTGTTACCTCTTTTTGTCCTTGTGATGGTTCATCCTTCCTTTGTTTACATATGTTAAACTCACTTAAGTCTTCAGAGAAAACCTCAGATCCTTTACTCCAAGTTTCTGGGCTTCTACATTGCTCTCCCCTCTGTCTCAGGTGGTTTTCCTGCTGAAGATAATCTTAGATGGGTATATTTTATTTTCTCTTTTCTTTTTTGTGCCAGAAGGATGGCACACTTAATTTCAAAGTAGAACACTCTAAATGGAACACAAAGCACCTTGAACTACTCACTTATAGTCTTGATCTTTACAGAGAGATACAAAGTGGGAAAAGTTTGCCTTGGTTACCTAAAATAAATTAAGGCCTGATCCAAAGCCCACTGAAATCAATGAGAATCTTTTAATCAGAACGAAGTGAAAAACTCAGGACCTGAAGGGGAGATTTTAGATTCATAGTTAGTCATGACTCCCGTGACGTTCCCATGGGTACCCAGGTTTCTGAGGCACTTCGCTACCACATGCCCTTAGGAAGAGAAAGCCTTGTCAGACCCTGCTGTGGGTCAGCTCACCAACTCCACCGCCCACGGACAACACAAGCACTGCCCTCTACACCTATGCAGGCCCCACACTCTCTCTCTGGCTTAGCAATAGGCATCCTCTAACCCCCAAACCCTCCTAGTATCTCCCTGAGTGTCCAGGCCCTGTTCCACTGTACAATTGCTGTATTCACAGATTTGCAGCTCCCAAAGGCGCATTACACCCAAGATTCACCAGTTATACCTCAGATCAGAACTCCGTTCAATACTCAGCACTTAGATACATTCATAGTGAAAACAAGTAAAAGTTAATTCAACAAACTATAGAGCTTCAAGTGATAGCAAGCTGAAGTATTAGAAACAAATGGTTACATATAAAAGAAAATCATTACATGCGTTCTAGAGCCTGGACTTACTGAACTAGTTACTTTCATAAACTTATCGAGCAATGCCTACCCAAAGTTCTTCCAGAGTTTTACTACCAGACATGGCTGTAATCTGTTCAGGAGACAAGTCTTGCTGTCAGATTGCCTCCGAGGGGAAAGATGCAGGGTATACCTCTGCACCTCCAAGTATATCCCACCATCCATTGTTTTTTACTCATGAACAGGATTCCCTGCTACTGTTTATTTTTCCCTGTAAATTTCCTCTTTTGAAGATTTTGCAATCTCTTCATTAGCATTTGACTCAGTATACAAGGGATACTGACCAGACAGAGGGATAAATGCCATTACTTGCTGCTTGAAAGAAACATTCCTGAGGTATGTCACCGCTGGGTTACCTGCCTTGAGAACCTAATTTTCAGTATAAACACATAACTTCTTAAATATTACCAGCGCACATATTTTCCAGTGATTATGATGTCCAGAAACCTCACATGCCACCATTTAGTGAATCATTATGCATATAACTGACCCAAGGGATCCCTGTAAAACTCTATGAACCACCCATGCCCTCTGCCAGTTGGCATCCAGACGTCCCTATGGATCACAACTCTAGTTAAAGGGGAACTGCAAAAATTCAGACAAACTTAAAAATGTGTTTCTATGCACTATAATATAATAAATATAACTTTGAAAGAGCCATTCCATTCTTAATCCATCCTTCTTTTTGCTGAGATGACAGAAGAGAAAGAGAGGTCTCGTTGTTAAGAGTTCACAGCTTGAGCCCTTGACACTATTTCCTCTCTGCCTGGTTACTGGTGCCAAACATATATTTCAAGGTCAGAATGGACCAATGTGATTAGCTAGTATAAATTCGTCCATAACTCAGGCCGTAGAATTTCACCCAGTAATTCCTGCATCAAGCCCAACAACTTGTGATCTGTATTTCACAAAGACATCCAATCTTGATTTAAAGATTCCATGTGATGGAGAATTTACCTAATCCTTGGTAATGGTTCTTCTAATGGTTGATCACCCTAACTTTAAAAAATCTAAACCTTATTTCCAGATGGAACTTTTTAAACTTAAACTTCCTGCAGCTGGATCATGCTTTGCCTTTGTCTGCTAAATTAAAAATCCCATTAGTATCAAACATATTCTCCCTGTACATGCTTCTTACCTGTTTACTGTACTCAGTTTTTGAGAATGTGGTTGGCTTATCATCATCTTCTTCATAATCCTCACTATCAGAATCTGCCTCAGCAATAGGGACACAGACAAACATGTTGGGGTTGGTGATAAAATCTTCAAGAATGCTAACTGAGCATTTGTCCCCAGTTTTCTCAGTTCCATTGTTACTGTGATTTTCTTTACAATTTTGCCCTTCTTTTCCAGCTTCCACACATGTGTTCTTGGCAGCCAATTTATTTTTCTTTTTGGCAGCTTTCTTTGGATGCTGGCACTGGCCACAACAGTAATCCCATGTTGCGTGTTTCACCAGGTGAAGTCCCCTGTGGATCCGAGCAAATGCAATTTTAAGATTGTTCATCTCTCCATCATCTTCGGGTGCTTGGAGGTTGTCAGCACTGAAGGAGTTCAGCAGTAATGCAATGAACAGGTTGAGAACCTGAAAATAATTGGAATAAAAAGAAAATCATGGCAATATAATTTTGAAACGTAAATAACGGCTTGAAGATTAGCTGGTTTCTAAACAATTTGTTCTTAATGCACCAACCTTAACAAGACAAAATGAAATGATTATTTAGCAAGTTATTTTTCATGCAGCATATTTGGCTCTCACAAAGGTATATGTTTCCATGACCCTCAAAAAAAATAAAAAAATAGTAGATTTTGTGTAGCATAAAATGACGATCTTATTGCCAATACAGGGATATGTATAAAGATCACACAATTTAACTGAAACACAAAAAAGATTAATAAAAAAAATTGGTGTATCACAGTACTCCATCAATCCCACAAGGAGGAGACAATTACATAAAATTACAGATACACTGATTATGGGGGTGCTGTTCCTTTAACAGGACAATATTGTTAAAACAGTGTTGGAGAGATTTGTGCAATAGAACTATCAGCCTGGATTTTAGAGTAAGGGCACAGTCTGGGCCTTGTACAGGATAATGAAGGTCTGATACTAGTCTCACAACAGTTTTACCTGGGTGTAATTACACCAGACCTGAGTGGAACTGCTTCTGATTTGCATGGATATGAGATCAGAATCAGGCTCAGTGTGTCTATCAACTTTGTAGCATTGTAATGAAGAATATTCTAGGACTGGCTTCCCTTAGGAAGAGTCAATTTGATTGCAGGTGGAACTATAAAGTGTATATCCAGTTAGATGTTGAATATATTGCTTCAAATACAGTGGTGGAGATGATTGAATCAGCAGTTATAGAATCATGGTGTTTTTCCTCCAGGCTTTTCCAAAGGAGGGGGTCAGAAATTTGGGAAGAAAACCTATTTTTATATTCATTTTAAGATAAAAGAGGGATGAAATCGGTACTTACCTTAAAGTAACTGTGGTTCTTTGAGATGAGCTGTCTATTTACATTCCACAGATGGTGTGCACATGCCCTTTGCATTCAAGTCTAGATTCTTTTGGCCTGCAGTGTCCATTGGGGGTCACAACTGTGCTCTGAGTGTTCTCATGCCTCCAAATGAGAGCATAAAGTGTGGAGCGACCCCAACTGCCCCTCAATTCCTTCGCCAATACAGAATCCTAATGCTATAAGGCTGTTGTAGCAGGGAAGGTGGGAGAGGAAAAATGGAAACACTATTCTGATCTTAAAAAGAAAAGGAGTACTTGTGGCACCTTAGAGACTAACCAATTTTTTTGAGCATGAGCTTTCGTGAGCTACAGCTCACTTCATCGGATGCATACCGTGGAAACTGCAGAAGACATTATATACACACAGAGACCATGAAACAATACCTCCTCCCACCCCACTGTCCTGCTGGTAATAGCTTATCTAAAGTGATCATCAAGTTGGGCCATTCCTTATTTCTTATTTCTGCAGGAAATGGCCCAACTTGATTATCATGCACATTGTGTAAAGAGTTGTCACTTTGGATGGGCTATCACCAGCAGGAGAGTGAATTTGTGTGGGGGGGTGGAGGGTGAGAAAACCTGGATTTGTGCTGGAAATGGCCCAACCTGATGATCACTTTAGATAAGCTATTACCAGCAGGACAGTGGGCTGGGAGGAGGTATTGTTTCATATTCTCTGTGTGTATATAAAGTCTGCTGCAGTTTCCACGGTATGCATCCGATGAAGTGAGCTGTAGCTCACGAAAGCTCATGCTCAAATAAATTGGTTAGTCTCTAAGGTGCCACAAGTACTCCTTTAGTGTGAATCAGTGATTCAGCTAGAAATAGAATCCAAATTTCCTGTCTCTTTGCCTTCACTCACCACTAAATCACAATCACAAGATGGGTTGGGTAGGGTGGCGGCATTGGGATAGGGATTTGGAGTAGCAGGGTATGCTGGGGGACAGGCCTGGGACACAAGGGAAGGGTTCTGTGTTTTGTGCAGTGAGAAGGGAACACTCATCAGGGAATGCTGCAAGGCTAGTTTGGTTTAGTATCACTGGACTGGTCTACATGAACAGTTAGTTCACAACAAGCTGGGGTGTAAATCTACCCCACATTAGCTTGCTGCTCTTTAAATGTCCATGTGGACCATGTAACTGCATACTAAAAGGTCCATAGTGAGCTTTGATCTAACCTGCTTTGAAACAGACTAAATGTTCTTGTAGACAAGTCCACTGACTCTACTTCTGTGACTTTCCTCAAACTCTCCCCTGAAAAGTGCCAGTTCTGGGTGAAACTTTGATTCAGGAAACCCAGCAGCAGAGGAAGAGCAACAGGATTCAGGTAAAAACCCCCTCTCAAAGAGGTTGGCAGGTTCAGGCCAGCTACTGGCAGCTCGTCTCCTAGGGTGGTAGTCTCATTGGCCAACTACCTCACTGTATGCGGACTGTTCAGCTCTTTTGTCACAAGATCAAGGCGGTAGGAGTCCATGATCATTTACGATGCTTCGTATTGGACAAGATAGTTATCCCCAGATGGCTACCCTGTCTCCTGCCACACAAAGGTTTTGACTGCTTTAAATTTTTTCGTTTTATTGCACTAAGCTTCTTACTATAAGAGATCACTGCCAGCTCCAACCTACAAATTTAAAATAACACATATAAGGAGAATCTTTGGTCCTGAGACTCTTATCATTTGCACCGTGTAACTCTGTTAACTCCAATTCAGATATTCCGGATTTATACTGGTGTAAGCAAGAGAAGAATTGGATCTTGTACCCCATGAGTCTTTCACTGTATATATTTAATTTTGCATTGTGTTTTGAAATATGAGACTGGGAGGGGGGTGTGCTATGTAAACATCACAAGCTGATGTTTTTGATTAACTCTGAATGTCCTGGGTTTGCAATGTTTGTTTTAGGGATAATTACAACATCCCTGTAATGTTTGGTACCCTTAAGCTACTCTTAAGTGCTTTTAACCTTAACTCCAACTGAACTTAATTTTTATTCACATCTTAATATTTATTTGTTTGGCTTTTTTTAAATTCCACTAATATGCCGAAAGCAAGTTGGCAATGAAAATGTCATCTCAGAGTTAATGGGCCAGCATTTTCTTTTAGATACGCTACTTATACAGTAGTGTAATTACACTGATTTCCATGTAGTTACTCCTGATTTAGCCTAGTGTAAAAGAGAGGAGAAGTAGAGCCAATGTCTGGCATCTAAAGAGACCTGAACTACGAGCCTGCATTGAGTTATGTACTGACAGAATTCTGATTTCAGTGTGGCTACATATGGGTTCAGGGGCTGATTGCAAAGAACGCGGTGCAGACACAAGTTTTGATAATCATACACTTAGTGATAATTTACACCAAACTCCTGATAAGAAAATAAATTATTGCCAGTATTTTTTTTCCTGTTAGAAAATTATTCCTCCCTGGAATGAACACTATCATGTGAAAGAGTTCATTGCTACACTACTGAAAGTGTCTTACTTTAAATATTAATAGGAGTTCTAAAGGTGAAAGACAAATGGGATTTTCTAGAGCACAACATAGTGTGGCCTCTTTATCAACATCTTTGAGGGACTTACCATTGAGTGATAAAAAGACAAGTCAGTATATTGTATACTATATATGCAATAAGAATAGAAAAATAGCTGGAAACTCACCACTAGGTTTCCTATCACCATGACGAGCAAGAAGACTAGAAGGCATAGTGTTTGCTCAGCTACCACCATACAACCCCACATGGTCTCAATCCATTCTCCACACAGAATTCGGAATATAATAAGGAATGAGTGGAAAAAATCCATAAAATGCCAACGTGGCTTGCAATCCTCACTTATTTTATGGCAATTTTCACCATAGTTTTTCCCAAAAAGTTGCATTCCTACCACGGCGAAAATAAAGACTATGATTGCCAGAACCAGGGTGAGGTTACCCAGGGCACCCACTGAGTTACCAATGATTTTAATGAGGGTATTTAAAGTTGGCCAGGACTTTGCCAGCTTGAAGACCCTCAGCTGTGTAAAAAATAAAACATAGCATTAGATAACAGAAGATTAGATATTCCTCACATTGCATCATTTAAAAATGGTTAAAAACATTATACATACATTTTAAACTATTCAAACACTCTGAAATGTAGGTTTCAGAGTAACAGCCGTGTTAGTCTGTATTCGCAAAAAGAAAAGGAGTACTTGTGGCACCTTAGAAACTAACCAATTTATTTGAGCATGAGCTTTCGTGAGCTACAGCTCACTTCATCGGATGCATACCGTGGAAACTGCAGCAGACTTTATATACACACAGAGAATATGAAACAATACCTCCTCACTGTCCTGCTGGTAATAGCTTATCTAAAGTGATCATCAGGTTGGGCCATTTCCAGCACAAATAGAAAACCTGGATTTGTGCTGGAAATGGCCCAACCTGATGTTCACTTTAGATAAGCTATTACCAGCAGGACAGTGGGGTGGGAGGAGGTATTGTTTCATGATCTCTGTGTGTATATAAAGTCTGCTGCAGTTTCCACGGTATGCATCCGATGAAGTGAGCTGTAGCTCACGAAAGCTCATGCTCAAATAAATTGGTTAGTCTCTAAGGTGCCACAAGTACTCCTTTTCTTTTTTCTGAAATGTAGGATATTTTAAAGTCTATATATGATCAATGCAATATAGACATACTGATTTGCACATGTGTTATATCACTATCCCCTGTTCTTTATCTGTTTGTGTCTTTTTGCTCACAGGCCCTGCAGGGTAATGACTGTTTCTTATCTATCTTTATAGACAGTCCAGTCCAATGAGGCCCCAATCCTGGTTGTTGTCTTTGCACACTTCCATAAACATAAATTACCAACTTGCAATTTGAATTTCTCAGGAAATAATCTTGGGGGACAGCACATTGGCAGATTTCATTCTTCCAATATTTCCATGTCTCCTAGAAACAAAACTTTAATAACCTTCCTGATTAACCTAATTTGTACTTGATTTGCATTTACAATAATCAAACTTTTATATGCAGATGGTCTAAATTTTAGACCCACAACTCCAAGTTATTAGGAGTTATGGGTGTTCAGCACCTCTAGAAATCAGGCCACATATCTATCTTGAGTTTTTTATGCCATCCATCACCATACTATACAGGGCACGTAACCTGCTTAATTTTGAACATGTGAATAGTCCTATTGATGCCAAAGTTTCTAGCTAAAAAAAAGACTGATATATATTATATGGATAGATAAACCAGCCACCTCTCTAAAACTCAGGCTAGTAGATGTGCCTAGCGATTATATAATGTAAATGATGCCTATTTTATTACAATTTTTCTCCATCTCCAGCTCTGCTTCTTCTTTCTCAGTTTCTCTGCTTTTGCTTTTCATCTGTTCATTCTCTGCTCCAGCTTTCACTGTATATTAATGTTGGGGGTGTTTTCTATCTCATTCACTCCATATGTTTTTAACCATCTCCAAGTTGAAATACTAATGCTGTATTAGTTTCAGTCAAATCCAAATGGGTTTGAAATCTGGCAAAATGTCTTTCCCATTTCTAGTACTGAGGGTTTACAAATTAATTTTCCTTGCACTGAATGGGGGGCACTGACATCCTCTATTATATTCATGCAAAAGGTTTTATGAGATTGAATCAGTATGAGACATTACCAGTCTGAAAGAACGTAAAACTGATAGGGTTCCTCCTCCTTTACTGCCTTTAGTTCTGGGTAAACCCAATTCAATTAAGCTGAGGGTGACAATTAAGCTGTCAAAAATATTCCAGCGCTGCTGAAAATAGTAATAAGGATCTAGAGCAATGATCTTCAAGATCATTTCTGCAGTAAAAATGCCAGTAAAGACCTGTGACAAAGAAACAGTAAGTCATGTCAGCCAAAAGGGTACTCTTTAGACTACCTTCCTTCAAATATAATAGCATAGCTATAGATAGGTCAATGAAATCTGAACAGCAGATCCTACTTTTATCATGTATTCATATAATGCATTGTCAATAAAAACTCTAAGCTTTTCTGCTGCATTCTAATTGATGTTTAGAATGTCTGAAAACCAAAAGTAACATCTGGGAACCCCATATCCCTGAAGTAGAAAGAAAGAAAGAAAGAAAGAAAGAAAGAAAGAAAGAAAGAAAGAAAGAAAGAAAGAAAGAAAGAAAGGAAGGAAGAAAGGAAGGAAGAAAGAGAAAACTTTCTTTCTTATCAGCATTCTTTGTATTCTGGGTAGAAATATCCATAAATTCATTCTTGATATAGAATGTGACAATTCACTTACCATGTTGCCTACGCGAAGCATGAATTTAAATGTGTTTGTCATGTTATAGTGCTCTAATGCCATGAAGATAGTATTCATCACAATGCAAACAGTGATAGCAAGGTCAGTAAATGGATCCATTACTAAAATTGTCACTTTGTTCTTGATTCTCAACCATACCGGACAACAGTCCCATACAAGATACTTTAGGGCAAAATCTTTCAAGCATGGAGGGTATTTCTGTTGTGATTCTTCAAGTTCTTAATGACAAACAAAAAACAAAGCAATAACCAGGTAATCAGTGGTGAGCCAAGTGGCAAAAGAAGAACTGCAACTAATGAAAGCACAGGAAAACCCCCCCAAATTCCATCACTTCACAAGTGATCAGGGAACTCTTCTGGATACTTTCTGAAATCATATCACTCATTTTCTACAGAGGCACTCCGTCACTCTGCAATCATTTTAAATACACTTCCTAGACCGGAGAATTAGTATTTTAACTCGTTCTCTTCAGATAAGGTTTCATTCAAAACCCACTGAACTTCAGCAGGCATTGGATCAGGCCTTTATTCGTGAGACATACATTTCTACTGTCAACACCCTTAAAAATATGACTGGGGTAAAACCTTGCTCCAGATGCACCAAGGAATATAAAACTTAAAACTACTTTTGTGCTTTCTCCCCACTTACATGTTATAAATCTTGTGTGCCACATTACCAGTGACCATGCTGGATGCAATAAATAGCTCTGAGACTGATTAATGCTGAAGTGAAATGCCTGTACTACACTTAAATTTTGATTAGATCCACTTCGCCTGATATCACACCTGAATCTTGGGAAAGTTTTAGATTCACATAAAGCCAAATCTCAGTAGAGGCAAAACTCAGTACATACACATAGGTAACATTTTTTAGGCTCAAAATTGTCAGTGGATCTGGACAATGCTGGTGGAAACTGTACGGAAGGTTAACAGCTATTTTCAAGGATCTGAGAGTGATGAAAAAAGTGGTGTGATTCTTCCATCTGGTGTATAGAATTTATTTGACTAAAACCATGTAATTTACATTATTTTGGGGAAGACTGGGCAGTGAGTGTATTACCTCTGCAGCAACTGATCATTCTGGATACTTGTAAACTATTTACAGTAGTAGCTGACAGTCTGTGCTGTTGCATAGGTGTAATTCGTAAAATCGTGTATGTAAAAAAAGACGAAAATGGCTGAGAACTTAAAAACTAGACAGTGACAGACTGCAAATCCAAGTGATGATTGAGCCTGGTGATATTCCAAACAAAAAAAGCTCTCAACCATGCTTGTAGCTGTTTCCATTTTTCCACACTGTGTTCCACACTGACTCCACAGACATTCTAGGCTTCAGAATCACGTTTGGGGTTGTTGTGTGGGCTGGGTGGGTGGTTCTGTTCATCTCTGTGTCTGTTGTACTGTGCTGGGAGAGTTTTGTGGATTTGTGTGGGTGCTAGTTAGGCACACAGGTTTGGTAGCTGGGCCAAGTAATCCGCCATCTATGAAGTCTCCCTGATAGCACCAATGAAATTGTTGAATGTAAACTAGCTGTAAAGTAAGGGTGATTTTCTGAATTACCTCTGATATCACAATGGTCTAGGACTCTTGGCATGGCATAGATACATGCCTTACTGTCGCCAAACACAGCATGGGTATAATTCATAAAGTCAAAATGACTGAAAACTTTAAAAGTTTACAGCAAGAGACTGCAAAACCCAGTGATGATTCAACCTGGTGATATTCTGAACAAAAAAGGGTGCTCAGCCATGCTCACACTGACTGTATAGATATTCTAGGCTTCAGAGTAACAACAGAATGACATTCTTGGGATTTTATTATAGAGATTACACACACCAACAAAACAAACAAAAACAATAACCAACAAAACCCTATATTTAAAAAGCATTATTAAAGTTTGCAACGTGAAGCAAAAGTTAGGAAATGCCAGAATTAAAGTTATCTGTGAAACTTTAATTTGGCAACTTTAAACATATGCATAGTTTTTAATTCTATGATTACACGCTTTTTTCCCATAGCACCCGTGCCTCATTCAGTGCACAGGATGGATGGTTCTCACCTAATTAGCAGCTATTCAATATTTTGTTTTCTCCTCATTGATCAAAGTGTGGCCCCATGCCTTGTTTACTGCACACATTCAAACCCTGCTAGGAAGACAAAATTATTAAATTCCTTGTGGGCTTGTCTATGGCTCTCATCATTATAGTATCTGAGTGTTTCACAAACAATTGATTTTTGCAAGATGAGGAGGTATTATATCCACATTTTACAGGTGGGACAAAGACCAGAAAGCACATATGCTGTTGTAGACATAGAAGCTTGGCTCCTGGATGGAAGTTCCACCATTTGGAACTTTGGGGGGTTGAATTTGAAGGATGTTCATTTGGTTACTGGGGGTCAGAAGGAGCGGGATCACAGTGGGGTCATAGAGCTAGACTGTGGTCAGGCAAGGAAGCACACAGCCAGACTCCTATAAGAATAGGTTTCCCCTAGTGGAGTAAGAAGCAGGATGGTTCTGAAAGCTATTGTTATGTTTGTTATGTTTAGTCTGGTGAAATAAAAGTTTAGCGGTTTTTCAAATCCAAAAGTTGGAGGTGTAGTCAACTGGGGGATTCTGAAGAGACCTGCAGGTCCCCTGAAATAGAGGGATCACCTGATATTTACAGGCAAATGTCTGAGAGGAAGATTAGAGAGATAAAAGCATAGGTGCAGGAACTAGAGTTTATAGTTTGGTTGAATGGCTCTTAGCACACACACTATACAAATTGTTCCAGCACCCCTGGGTGAAAGGCCATACTAGCAACCTAGAGATGCTGATGTTGAACAAAGTATGCCACGGAAGGACAGGTCATGACAGTTGCTTTGCAGGTACTGCTTCAAATTTTCACCCCTCCCAATGCTTTTCTTAATGTTATTTATTTACTATCTCTGATAACCTATCAACAAGTGATTTAAAAGACTGGTAGAACAATGGAGGGAATAGAATGCCTCATGTAGTGGGGGAGAGCCACTATATTTCAAGCTCTTGCTAATGCTACAGTATGACAACTAACAAAGAATGGGTACAAAATTGTTACAAATGTACTCAGCCCAGTCAGTTGGAAATTAATCCTAAAATCCAGGCCACCTCTCATCCCCACACCTGTTTTTTTCATATAACCTACATATCCCCTGCCAAATTTGAAATCTCTGTTCAATGAATGGAGGGCACTAGAGCTTCTCAAATAAAAGGTCTCCAGAATTTTTTAAGATGGGCAAAACAAAAGGTTTTTTTCCCTAACCATTTTTTTTCAGAAATGGCTAAACTGTTACAGCTAAAATTTTCCAAAATTGATCAGTCTGAGGTAGACACCCAGTATATAGGATTTCAGCCCAAAAGATTAATGTTTGGCAAAGTTATAAGCAGCTGGAACAGAATCTTATAATGAGATTTTTTCTCCTGCTGATAATAGCTCATCTTAATTAATTAGCCTCTTACAGTTTGTATGGCAATTTCCACCTTCTCTGTATGTGTATATATATATCTTCCTATTATATGTTCCATTCTATGCATCCGATGAAGTGGGCTGTGGCCCACGAAAGCTTATGCTCTAATAAATTTGTTAGTTTCTAAGGTGCCACAAGGCCTCCTTTTCTTTTTGCGGATACAGACTAACAAGGCTGCTACTCTGAATCTTATAATGAGATGTGTCAGGTAACCTTAATAATAGGTGACACTAGCAGACCCATCTATAATTATGTATAAAAACTAAATTAAAGGAATTTTAAGATGGCAAAGACAAGTACAGAAAAGTCTGGAAATGACAGAATTAATTTTGCTTGTACAATCTTTATTTGGCTCCCTTGGGCATATGCCTGTGATAGTCTTTCCCAATATCACAGTCTATGGCAAAGTCAAGAAATAGAACTCAGCTCTCTTGTATCCAGGTCCAATGCCTTAAACACAAAAGAATGTCCTTTCTCCTTCTGTTACTCCTAGCTCATTCCCTGTCCATCCTGTGCACTGAATGAGGTAAGAGTCCTGTAGAATAAAAAGTCTGATCATGTAATTAAAGACTGTTTTATAACACATATTCACAAGATAGCCAAATTAAGGCTGCATAGGCAACATTAATTCTGGAATTTCCTAACTATAGCATCTAAAAGGCTCTATTAGCAACTTTAAATTTTTTACTCTTGACATTTTGATGACATTCTGATCTTTCACATCAACATATGCTTAGGTTTGAATTAAAAAATGATGAGAAATGACTTACCCTCCAGGACACTGGTAATGACACTGACTGCACTTGCTGCCCTTTGTCTTTGAAGTGGCTCATTAAAATAATCCACTGACAGACGAGGGGCCAAATACATCTTGCTCCCCTCATCACATAAAGGGCTCTGCTTAAAGAAGTAAACATGGTTAGTAAAATACCACAAAACAAAGTGAAGCATCAGGCAGTTGGGCTAGCTGTGGAGGTTAATATGAATGAAGACATGCAGTGAATAAATGGGTCTCTTCTGCAGGAAATAGCCATTTAGAATGAGATGTAAAATGAAGGCCCTAATCCATTGTGGCCATTCTAGTTCCCAGAGTATTTGCATTAAGTCTTCTGCACAAATTTCAGTTTGGTTAAAGAGATTCTGCCTTGCTACAATTCCTCTTTTATTGAGCCTTCTGAATTTCCTATCCTGAATTTATCTGTAGTGTTTCTGCACATCATGAAACACCTGGCATGTTGCACACATGTGCCCAAGCAGATAGTCTATGCTATAATATTCTATTAATTTTGCTATCATGACCTCCCTCTCCTTCCCTCTCTTCATGGATTTGGGTTGGAATTATATAAAAATTTAATGGGTCTGTATGCTTTCAACCAGGGCTAGATAAATGCAATGACCACCCATAAGTCCTAACATTTTGCACATTTTTCCCACTCCCTATCTTCTCAACTCTTTTATCCTACAGAAGGATCAACAGGTTGCAGATCTCCCATTGTGCATATATGATTTTCTTTTTACAGCGCCAGCTCTCCTCAGCCTGTTTTATTGCTTCTTCCTATGTCCTGCATATTCATCTCATCCCCACTGGGAAAATTTTCACACACTCTCCAAAATTTCTGAAATCCCACATAAAACTTTTTCAAAGGATCTAAAATCTAACACACATCCATGTACAGTGCAGCTCTTTGCTTTAGTACAATGAGAGATTATTAAAAATGGTTATATTACAGGCAGACTACAATTTTCAAACCATTATAAATTCTCCAAACAAAAGTGGATTTCCATGGGGATACCAAGGATCACTTATTTTCACTAAGGAGCATTTTCATGCCAAGTTATATCTTTCTATTGCAAACCATTTCAGCACAAGAGCTGCTCAAAAAAGATCATAAAAATTATTTTTCATATTAAAATATAGCTGAACTCATTTTGCTCAAATTTTTCACCACTTGGAAGAGACCAGACCTAGAAACTTTCAGGTTCCTGAAAAGTAAGTTTGCAAAAGTTCCAAACAGGTGAAAAAAGCAGTTTAGAATGGAAATACTTCGACCACTTTTACAACACTTGTCAGTAGCATGAGAACTGTGTTAAACTCATGTGGCCACTTTTTCTGCTGGAGTAAGCAAATGCAGATCCATTTACATCAGTGAAGTTTTATCTTCTTATTCAAGTGATGAATTTGATCCACGATGCTCACACTGGTTCAGATTCTGTTCTCAACTCCACTGGAGTTACTCCAGATTTAAAATAGCATAGGAGAGAGCAGATTTTCCTCAATAGATCCTGCCCTACTGTGTTTTTGTGGATGTTCAATATGTTAAAGTACGTAAAGAAACCACAGAAAACCTTATGCTTCTGGAGGAAAACATAATATGAAGTACATGTTTTTAAAATTGCATTTTTCTTACCAAATCACCTATTCTAGGGTTTTCCATAACTGGGGGGAGCAATAACCCTTCAGGAGCAGATGGTTCTAGACTGTATGCCCTGGTGCTTCCTCCTCCCATTAATGAAACCACGCCATTGTAACCATCTGTGTTGTTGCACTTGCCATTCTGCATGTAGTTTGGAGAAGCAGGATAAGAACTATGGCTCATTTGACTTTGCACACTCAGTTGTCTTCCAGTCCGTGCAACCAACAGTGACCCACGCTGGATTTCATTTTCCCCAGCACTGCTGACCTCATCATAACCAAGATAAGCTTTGGAGCCAACGTCTTTGCCAGATATCTGGAAATTGAATATGCTTCCATGGCTGAGCCTGCGCTTCATTTGATTTGCACTGGCACCATAAGTAAGACCAAGAAGAGCCTAAAAGTCCCAAAAAAGGAAAAAGGCGGAAATGGCACATCAAGCAATACATTTCTTGGGAATGATAAAGAGTTTGAGTTCTCCCATCAACCATGGAAGATCCATAAGTCCCACTTTAGAATCATAGAATATCAGGGTTGGAAGGGAACTCAGGAGGTCATCTAGTCCAACCCCCTGCTCAAAGCAGGGCCAATACCCAATTTTTGCCCCAGATTCCTAAATGGCCCCTTCAAGGATTGAACTGACAACCCTGGGTTTAGCAGGCCATTGCTCAAACCACTGAGCTATTCCCCCCCCCCGAATTTAATATTCACGAGGCATATTTCTTAAAAAACTCTGCAGATTTCAGAAGTCACAGCACATATATGCATCATGGTATGTTTTATATAAGCGGACATGGAGAGGTTCCCTTTGTTATCAGCTAAGAATACCACAAGGATATGACTCTAACCATGCCTGTATCAATACATTGTATTGTAAAGGCTTCTACCAAGTACTTGAATCTGAAAAATTATTTATTTTGGGGAGGGAACAGCAAATTTCCAGTTTGAGCCTCCCTCAGAGAGCTCTCTCTCTCTCTTCCTCACTAAGGAGCAGCTAGGATTCCAAGTTTCTGCACCTTCATGGCCAAGTCTCCAAGGAGGTAAATATTTAGACACCTAAGAGCATAAGTGATTCCGAACAAAGACAGCCTTGCAATGGAGAAGCTGACCTGATTTGATAGTTCATGCTCCTTAAGCCCTAGTCCGTCTTAATGACACAAAATCAAACCAAGAATGGGACAAAGAAGGGAACTCAGAGGACTACAATCAAGAAGTGAGGGAGCTTCACTCAAGCCAGATAAAGCTATTTTGACACTGAAGGGTCAGGTACCCAAGACACGCCCCGTTAAACAAAACAGAACGAAGAACAAAGGAGTACCTGACCCCCCATCACTGCCACCTCCTTGGAAAGGTGAATGTGGCCCCTATCTCCCCCTCCTTCCCACAGGACAAGGAGAAAATTCAGATGGGCCTCCCCCATCTCTAACCCTCCCAGAGATACACCACCAGGATGGGGGCACCAGGAGTCCACTGCTTGCCGCCTTCATCCTCCCCCCTTTAGGGGATCTACGAAAAGCAGGTAATATTTATTCCCCCCTCCAATCCCCAACTTTCTAGGAGGGTTAGAGAGAGGGAAGGTGTTTAAAGTTACTCAAAAAGGATTTAATTTAGATTTTAAATGACAGTTATTGAAATCCTATCAGCTGAAGCAGGAATCTCTGGTAATCCTTGTAACTTCATTTCACTAAATATTGATTTTATTTTTGCAAAAGACTGTTTATGGAATTTTAACTGAATTCTAATTCCAATGCAGTTTTGTTTCACTTCCTAATATGGCAAGAAATGCTTTTTTTATTTATATTTTTAAATGTTCATGAAACTACTTCTCTTACAGAAAATTCTGCAATGAAGGGTGACACCTCACTTTCATTATACCTTCTCTTTCACACATAACTTTCTCAAAAGTTTAACTTTTGCATTATATGCTTCCTTCCCAACTCAAAAGAGATTTTTTTTTAAAGATTGAAAAAGTGGATGTTAGCTTTTATCTATAAATACAGCCTACTGTTTCTTAATGGGGTTGTATTTGTGTTTTTGAGCAATTCTTGAATTTACACAATGAATTACCGACTTTCGTTGATCGTCACTGGACTGTGATTCGTGTATTTTTTTATCTTCCCCATAATCTTCTGTCTCTAAGGACTTATTTTTCTTTCTCCTGTTGCTTCTATCTTTGACTTCTTTTGAAGGTAAAGGCGAGATTTCAAAAGAGCAAAGTGACATTGTATCATTTCCTTTATCAGCCAATGCCTAAAATTAAACAAACAAAACCATAGCTGATATTATCACTGCACAATTAGCATCTCAGTAAGGGAAAAGATTGCTGTGCTCTGTAATTCTTTCTTGTTAACAATTATCATTTCATATAGATGGTTAAATACCAACACTCCTTGCTTTTGGTGCAAGCTGATCACAGCAGAAATTAGGAAGGATTTCCCACTCCACATAGAGCACTGAACAAGAAGTTACATGCTGTGTTTATGTGCAAACAGGTACTAGTCCCTAGCAGAGACAAAATATAACAGTCTGGACCATTCATGTGGTTCAACTTCCATTTTTGTATACTCACTACATATTTGCTTACTGTAAAAATACTCAATTTTTAACCTGATTCTGCATAATCTATCCACTTCCCAATATGAGGGCTTAAACACTGAAAATCACAATTTGTGTTAAGTTTTCAGTGATATTTTTCTACAAGAATTCTGCTCTCCAGGTGCTTGATCCATTGAAGTCAACTAGAGTCTTTTCATTTACTCCAGTGGGCTTTGGATCTAACTCTAAAGCCGTCAAAGAACAAAATTTATTGTATATTTCAATACAATATTAAATATTTCAATACAAAAAAATATTGTATATTTCAATATATATTCAATCCAGCCTTCTCACAAGCATAGAACAGCACAGCAGAGGAATACAAAAAATTTTCATGTCTGTGGAAACTATAGATTGGTGGAATTTTAGACATACTTTATAATATCAATTTGCTTACAGTACCATGGACTAATGTTATGTTCTGCTGTTCACTCCTCACAGCTACAATTTACCAACCAATAAGGAAACATTCCTATTACTCTCGGCAGCAGTCTGATAATTTTAAATAAGATAGTAGTTGGCACCTCTTCTCATCAGTGACCACAGTGTCATTGTTAATACACACTCAAAGATAGGGAATGAATGATACATTTCACTATCAATATTATATACAGTTGGTGGAAACTGCCTAATTTTAACAAGGGAATAGTTCATGGACCTCTTGCTCTTTTTTTAACAGTTCCATGGCTTCCCGAAACTTCCTTTCCTTTGCCTCAGTTTCAGCAATAGTAGCTTTGTTCTGCTCTTCATATGCCATTGTTACTACAGCCAGGATCAAGTTGACCAGATAAAATGAGCCCAGAAAGATGACCAGCATAAAAAAGAGCATGTAGATCTTCCCAGAAGCTCTGAGAGTCTGTAAGCACAAAGTACACACTAAAGTAAGAAGTCTGAAATGACATTTCAAGTCTAATTAGATTAATTAATATTGAAAAGCACATTGAAGATGTAAAGCACTATATGAAAGTAGTAAACATTATTCTAATTTATTTTTTTAAAGCTTGGTCACATATCCATATTCCTGAATAAAATTCTTGGAAAGAACCTTAAAAGAACCCTGCCCTCTCCTTTGGGAGTTAAGCCATGGCGATAAGGCAAACCCACAGCTGGACCAAGGCTGGTCACTCAGCTATGACTCACCCCTCCAGAAGAGCCTGCAGTGACATACTTATCCTTGGACAGGGTCCAAGTCAGATGAGTCCAGGCACAGATATTTCACTCCAACTACCAAAGCTGTAAGTTCATCTGTCCAATAGCACCACTCAGCTAGGGACCCTCCTGCTGCCTTGCTGTGTTTCAGATTTCCTAGGCTTCCAGACTACAGTCGATCCTGTCCCTATTCCAGCCCCAGCTTTGCCCAAGCCTTGTTCCAGCCCACTCCCACCTTGTCTGTGTCCTATTCTGACCCTGCTCCAGCCCTGTTCCTGACCTCCTTCAGCCATGCACCCACCTCTTGATCCCCAGACCCTTGGACTGATTCCAGCCTTTCGCCGGCTTTCGGACTCTATGATCCTGATTTGGCTTTTCTATGGACTCTGGCCCCGGTTCTGACCCTGAGCCTTTCCCTGGACCCCAGTTTCAGCACTGCCCTCAGCCTGGTCCTGGCTGTCCATCCAACTTTGACACCTGGTATTTGTTCTTGGGCACTGCTCCAATCACGAGGCCTGACTGCCTAGAGCCCACAGTCTGACAATGGCTGTTCTGGCATCGAGGCCTGCTCCTATGAAAGTCAGTCATTGAGTCAGTTTTAATTGAGATTTGTCCAAATTTAATTTCAAGCCCAAATGGGAGAATGTTTGATGTCTAGGGTATCATTTTGGACCCGAGCACTTGATGCTGCCCAGACTAGACAGTCATCCAGATAAGGCAATATTAAATGCCTGTATGATGGAGATGGGCTGCTATCACTGACATGAATTTGGGAAAGATCCTCGGGGCAGATGAGAGACTGAAGAGAAGTACTGCATACTGGTCATGGTTGGTGCTTACCACAAATTGAAGATTCTTCCTGTGAAAAGGATGCATCACCATATGAAAGTATGTGTCTTGTAAATCAAGGGTAGCAGAGCAATCTCCAGAAAGGATAATAGAAGTGAGGGTAACCATCCTGAATCTGATTTTTTGGATGAAATAGTTAAGGTTTCTTAGATATAGAATGGAATGCAGACGCCCAGATTTCTCGAGGACCAGGAAGTACTGAGAATAGAAGCCTTTTCCTCTGTGCTGGTAATGAATTTCCTCTATCACTCCCAATTCTAGAAGGGACCACAGCTCTTGAAGTAACATGGTCTTGTGATAGGAGTCCTCAAAAATGGTTGGGGAAGGTGGGTTGGGAAAAGGGAGAGATGTAAATTGGATGACAGATTCCTCCTTCACTGTTCTGAGTACCCATTTGTCAAAGGTAATCAAGCACAGTAAAAGAGGGATAGGCATTGTCTGAAAGGAGGCAATATTATCAGTGCACTCTCTTCAAGTGAAGAATCAAAATGATTGCTTCAAGGATGCAGTCATCTGGTGAGAAGGGCCTGCCACAGTTGAAGATGGCTGGTGTCTTTGAGAAAATCTTGACCTTCTCTTAGGAGGTATATAGACTGGAGTCTGCCAAAGAGCCTTCTCTGGGTTTAGTAAACTTTGCTGATAGGAAGGGCGACCCTTCCTACAACAGGAGTCTATAAATTGTCCAGGAGAGTGAGCAGGTTCTCCTGCACAATCTCCACCTGGACCTCTACAGAGGTAGCCATGCTCCTCATGAGGTCCTGAAAAACACTGAAATCTTCTGGGTCATGTGGGGAGAGAAGTTGACTCCAGAGTCTAAGCTTCATCTGGCAAACATGAAGAAATGTGACGAGGGTAGAGGAACATCTGGTGACCCCTCCAATTATTCCCCCTCCTCCATAGAAGAAGGACTCCTGCACTATGGAAAGAGGAGACTTTCTCCTAGAAGGTGCATGAGATGGAGGTCTAGAATCTTTTGGAGCATCCAAAGGCCAAGGAGGAAAAGGCATGACCTGAGACATCTATGGTGAGGGACTCCAAGCTGAAACTCCCCTGTAGGGAATACAACCCTATTCTTTTGGCCTGGTATTTGAAGACCTGTAGGGTAATCTAAAAGATCTGGAGGAAGAAACAGAGTCCTCTCTCTCAGAGTCCAAAGAAGAAACAGAAACATCCTCAGGATAGGGAGGAGCAGTTCCAGTCAGAGTTCTAGGAGGTCTGGGTATTGGAGACAGATGAGGTTCAAAAGCAGGCAGAAAAACTTGTCAGTGCCAGTGGTGCCAGTAAATCCAGAGAGTGCATCAACAATGCCACATGCATCATCATTGTCAGTGGAGCCAGCATAGCTGCAGAATACATCAGCAGTGCTGGATGCATGGCTGGTGCTGGCGTAATCAGTGAGAGCATAAACAGAGCTGGCATGACTACAGAGGGCATCAAGGGAGTTAGCAGAGCTGAGATAGCCACAGTGTGCATTGATGGCATCTGTTGCATTGATGGGGCAAGCTGAGGATTCAGCTACACCAACGGGGTGTCAGGTAAGGAAAAGCCAAGGATGGTGCTGAAATAGACTAAACCAGTGGAGAGGAAGACGGATCCAGCATTGGGGAAGACATCGGTTTTGGAAGCCATAACAGAGCCAGAGTCAAGCGTGCTTCCTCAGACAGTACTGGGGAACGCTTAGATTTGTATGGTAAAGAAACAATATCAGAGGACTTATATGAGTTTTTGACAAAGTCAGAGTCTGGAATGCTTCAAATATGATAAAGAAGACAAAGCATGAGGTTTCTCACCCAACTTGTGCTTTGGGTGAGAAATGGCTGGAGGTGTACTGCAGGTTTAATCAGAATCCACTGTGTAACGGTCAGGGCCCAGTTCAGATGCACACTGCATTACCTCCTTTATGAGGTGAAACTTCAAACTACTGTTTGTTTTTTAGTCCTGGTGGGGAAGGAGTTACAAATGGAGCATTTGTCATTCACATGTCCCTCATCTAAACACCTAAACTGATGTGCCTATCCAAGACAGGAAAAACAGCCCTACACCTTGCACACTGATTAAATTCTGGGGAATTTTTATAAAAAATCTCCCAGGAACTTGTAAAACTACAATGACTAACTAACTGAACTATTAAACTATTAAGACACTAACTAACTATATATACTAAGACTCAGAAAGATGGTTAACTGAACCAAAGCAATGGGGAGCTCCAACTGTCACCTTGGGCAGTTAAAAGGAACTGAGAGAGAAACAGCAGTCACACCCTTTATGCCCCATCTGATAGCATGAGGGGAGTAGGGGTTCATGTGCCACCTAATGGTATTACCGGCAAAAGTCTCTGACTTGAGGGCACTGGGCGCGCACACATCTATAGTGGCATGTATATGTGCACAATCACTTGAAGGAGAACTTCTTTTTCTCTCTTTACATTTTAAATACTTTATACATTTATCCAGTTAGGTTACTGCTTTACTTAGTACAGTAACTCCTCAGTTACCATTGTAGTTATGTTCCTGAAAAATGCTACTTTAAGCTAAATGATGTTAAGTGAATCCAATTTCCCCATAAGAATTAATGTAAATAGAGGGGGTTAAGGCTCCAGGGAAATTTTTTTTCGCCAGACAAAAGACTATATATATATATATACACACGTATACACAGTATAAGTTTTAAATAAACAATTTAATACTGTACACAGCAATGATGGTTGTGAAGCTTGGTTGAGATGGTGGAGTCAGAGGGTGGTAGAGGGTGGGATATTTCCCAGGGAATGCCTTACTGCTAAATGATGAACTAGCAATCGGCTGAGCCCTCAAGGGTTAACATGTTGTTAATGTAGCCTCACACTCTACAAGGCAGCACGAATGCAGGGAGGGGAGACAGCATGGCAGAGAGAGACAGAGACATACACCATGTGTGTGAGAGAGACACACACATTGCGCCTTAAAGTACGCTGACCCCACTCTAAGTACATTTCCTCTTTAAGTAGATTAGCAAGTTGCGAGAGCAGCTGCTGCCAGCAAGCTCCCTCCGTCCTAAACCCTGTGGTGCCCCCCCTCCTCTGTGGAGATAAGATACAGAAGCGGGGGGGGGGACATCCTGACATTAGCACCCCTTTTCCCCTCCCCTGCACAGCAAGCAGGAGGCTCCCGGGAGCAGCTCCAAGGCAGATGGCAGGAGCAGCACATGGCAGTGGTGAGAGGGACAGCTTTACTGCCCAGCAATTGACAGCCTGCTGGGCTGCTGCCGCACAGGGAACTTAGGGGAGCAGGGAGCTAATAGGGGAGCTGCTGGTCCACCCTAGTTCCAAGCCCCTACCAGCTAGCTCCGACAGGCTGCTCTTCCTGCAAGCAGTGGGCAAAGCAGGCGGCTGCCAAACAACGTTATAGGGGAGCACTGTGCAACTTTAAACGAGCATGTTCCCTAATTGATCAGCAATGTAACAACGAAACAACGTTAACCGGGATGACTTTAAGTGAGGAGTTACTGTATTTGAAATAAGTAAATCTTATACCTGTTGATAGAGACGCTCCCAGTAATCCTGTGTCATCAGGCGGAACAAGGAAAGAAATGCCCAGCCAAATGTATCAAAACTTGTGTAACCATAATCAGGATTTTCCCCGACTTTGAGACATATATATTTATCTGGACAGGTGCTACAGATGATAACAGAAAAGTGATGAAAGCTTAAAATGTGCAAATTTAAAGGGAAGCAGCTTCAATTCATGTGTAAGTTCAGGTTTCAGAGTAGCAGCCGTGTTAGTCTGTATTCACAAAAAGAAAATGAGTACTTGTGGCACCTTAGAGACTAACACATTTATTTGAGCATAAGCTTTCGTGAGCTACAGCTCACTTCATCGAATGCATAAAAGTGGAAAATGCAGTGAAGATATTTTTATACACACAGACCATGAAAAAATGGGTGTTTATCACTTTAAAAGGTTTTCTCCCCCCACCCCACTCTCCTGCTGGTAATAGCTTATCTAAAGTGATCACTCTCCTTACAATGTGTATGATAATCAAGGTGGGCCATTTCCAGCACAAATCCAGGTTTTCTCTCCCCCCACCCCACTCTCCTGCTGGTAATAGCTTATCTAAAGTAATCACTCTCCTTACAATGTGTATGAAATGGCCCACCTTGATTATCATACACATTGTAAGGAGAGTGATCACTTTAGATAAGCTATTACCAGCAGGAGAGTGGGGTGGGGGGAGAAAACCTTTTGAAGTGATAAACACCCATTTTTTCATGGTCTGTGTGTATAAAGAAAAGGAGGACTTGTGGCACCTTAGAGACTAACCAATTTATTAGAGCATGAGCTTTCGTGAGCTACAGCTCACTTCCTCAGATGCATCTGAGGAAGTGAGCTGTAGCTCACGAAAGCTCATGCTCTAATAAATTGGTTAGTCTCTAAGGTGCCACAAGTCCTCCTTTTCTTTTTGCGAATACAGACTAACACGGCTGTTACTCTGAAACCTGTGTGTATAAAAACATCCTCACTGCATTTTCCACTTTTATGCATCCGATGAAGTGAGCTGTAGCTCACAAAAGCTTATGATCAAATAAATTAGTTAGTCTCTAAGGTGCCACAAGTACTCCTTTTCTTTTTGTGTAAGTTCAGAATATATTCAACTATATTGAAACTCAAATATAGGGACTCACTTCTTCTGTGAGACCTGCAAACAGTATCCCATGCTATGCAAATGTTCTCCAAAGCCCTGCGATAGTTTGGTGGGGAAGAGGGACACAGAGTGGAAGGGTAGAGACAGTAATACAAAAACAGATGCACACAAGTGCATTTTTAATTATGTATATGTATGTATGTGTGTGTGTATTCTATATAATATTTCCTATTCTAAATTAACACTTTCTCTGAGTCTTCCAGTGTATCCTGTCTTAAAACATAGTCTGACTGAAATCAAAGGGAATATGGGTGCAGGAGTAACTGTTTAGAGGATCGATCTCTACATCTATTTCTGGCACTGTGAGCTAAGATGATTTTTTGATTGTGAATTATAAGACCTTCAAGGCAGAGGCTGACTTTTCTGTGTCTTTCACAGAGCAGAGCACTTGCCAGACTGTGGCCCAGGCTTATTCAGCCACACAAAAACAAAAGGGGAATAAAGATCCTCACTCCCGAAACTCTCTTGCACAGCCTTCCTGTATCTCAACTGCAGGGACAGGGCACTGGGTAGAGAAGGAATCTGGGGCTACATGTTTGGTACTTTCCCCCTGCCATACTCAGGCCTTGAAAGCAGGCAGGGAATAGGTGAAGCCTTGGGTTCACAAGCCCACTCGCATCTGAAACTCCCTAGCCTTTTTCTCAGTCTTCTCTTCCTACACCACTGGGGAGGGGAAACGTTTGGGTTAGATTTTTTATGTCTGAAATGATGCACCCATCCTTATTAGAAACACTGAAGTTAATCCTTCTTCCTTCTCCACAGCTCATTCTCTTAAAATATAATTCACTAAATGGAAAGGTATATTAAATGCATTCCTGAGAAGAAAGTTAAAGTAATTGCAAGAACATCTGCCAGGAGGCCTGGAAATAATTTAGACCTGAGTAAGGAAACCACAGGGTTGAACTTTATCCCCTATCCTTCATTAAACTGTTTTATTATTTGTATATATTTTCATTATCCTTCTTCCAATTACTGTTGTTGTTAGGAACCTGAAATCTGCTTTTTTACATTAGTCACTGGTGGACTGAGTTAAGCCAAAAGATATGGAGCAAAGAAAGAAAAGAATCAAGAAAGATTGTAGATTGCACTTACCCAGCATCTGAGCCATTGCCACACAACAAGCTATCACTGGTGCCATTCTTCTTGAGAACATTTTCTACAATAAAAATGAAAGCAGAGTAAATCAAAAATACTTTTAAACATCAACCCACTAGATGAATATGAATTGTAATACACACACACAGATAAAATTGGCATTTGATTATTAAAAATAGTTATTCATGTGTAGAGTAGCTGGAGTTCTTTAAGATGTTGTTGTTCTTTCCACTCGATGCACCCTATGCACTAGAGATTAGAATCTTTTGGCCAGCAGTGTCCATTGTGTCCCTGCATGTACCCTGAATGTCCTTATGCTTCCATACTAAGGGCATAAAAACATGGTGCATGCCCAACTGCCACTCAGTTCCTTTGCCACTGCAGAATCCATATATAACAGGACTCTATAGTTGTGGGGAACAAGGGCAGGTCATGGAATACATATATATGGGCAACATATCTCGAAGAATTCCAGTTACTGTATAGGTAAGTAATTTTTCTGTCTTTGAATTGTTCTCTCTCTCTCTCTCTATATATATATATATTGCATTCTTGATAACTCCCAAGCAGTGATCAGATATGACGAGGTAGGTGCTCAGAGTCTATCTAAATAGAGATTGCAGCAATCTGCGAAAAGAAGTGTCCAACTTGAATGCTTCCATTACGGAAAAATGCTTGGTAATAGTCTATGCTGAACCTCGAGGAGCTGATTTAAACATACCCAAAATGGAGATGGTTTGCAAGGAAGCCTCTTTAGATAATCTCTGGGCAGAAAATGATTGGCCCTTCATTGTCTCAACAAATGATATAGACTGTCTCAGGGAAGCTCTGAAGGGTTTAGTCCTTTGCAGATAAAAGGCTAGGGACCTACAAACATTGAGGGTATGCAATCTGAATTCTCTCTGATTAGAAATGTGGTTTGGGAAAGAATATTGGTAGATGACCAATATTATTCATTTAAACAGAAGTCTGAAACTACCTTGGACAGGGACTTGGAGTTTGGTGTAAGAGATACCTTAGAAATATGAAAAACTGAATACAGACTTCCTGTCATGAATCTCTGTATTTCCCCAGTTCTCCTAGTTGATGCAATTGCTACCATAAAGGAGGTGTCATAGATAAGTTTAATAGTGAACATATTGCTAGGGGTTCAAATGGAGGGTCCATTAGACCTGCAAACACTGTGTTGAGGTCCAGGGAGAGGGAAAATCCTAGTTAGGTCTCTGAGGAATTCAGACATAGTATGGTAGGAAGAGACTGTACAGACTTCAATAGGAGAATGATATGAAGTGGTGGCTGTAAGGCGTACTTTAACAGAAATAATTGAAAGTCCAGATTTCTTTAGATATTGTAAATAGTCCAAGATAGTAGATAGCTGTATGTTAACAGGATGTAACTGGGTATTGTATGTACCTAGTTGTAAATTTTTTCCACTTAGCAGTGTAGGCTTCTCTGGTGGAATCTTTCCTACTATTTATCAGAATAGTCTTGATATCTGAAAAACAAGTCGGACTGTCTCTGGACAGTGAGATGGAGGGGGGATGGGTTCGGATGAAGGATGCTCCCAGTGTCCTGGGATATCAAGTCTGGTGTTACAGGTAAGGGGCTTGGAGTAATAAACCGATGTTGGCCTAGTGGTAGCTATCAAGATGACCCTGTCAGCATCTTGCTCGATTTTCCTGTGTACCCTGGGAATTAAAAGAAATGGTGAGTAAGCGTACATCAGTGTCAAGGATCACCGCATGAGGAATGTATCTGACGGATCGTGGGCTCTGAAACCGTCTGGAACAAAAGGTGAGATACTTGGTTTTTTCTGTCACAAACAGATGTATTGAAGGATGGTCCCATTCCTGGAAAAATGTGTGAATCACAGTCTTTGTCCACTCATGATCTGATGAGAAATGTCTTCTCAAATTATCTGCCAGAGTGTTCTGCAGATCTAGAAGGTGAACTGCTGGGAGAGGTACCTCGGGCCACAGGGACGTGGTGCTGGCCACTTCCAGGAGCGGCGTGGGGCCAGGGCAGGCAGGGAGCCTGCCTTAGTCCCACTGTATGCCACTGCCACCACGGAGCCACTCCAGGTAAGCGCCCCAACCCTCTGCACTGAGTCCCCTGCCGCACCCCTCCTGCACCCCAACCCCCTGCCCTGAGCCCCCTGCCACACCCTGCATCCCTCCTGCACCCCAACCCCTGCCCTGAACCCCCAACCCCCTGCTCTGAGTCCCCCACACACTCTGCACCCCTCCCGCACCCCAACCCCCCACTCTGAGCCCCCTGCCATACTCCGCACCCCCTCCTGCACCCTAACCCCCTGCCCTAAGCCCCCTCATACACCCTGCACCCCTCCTGTACCCCAACCCCTTGCCCTGAGTCCCTTCCTGCACACCACACTCCCTCCCACACCTGAACCCCCTGCCCCAGTCCTACATTCATGGCCCTGCATGCAATTTCCTCACCCAGATGTGGCCCTCAGGCCAAAACATTTGCCCACCCCTGTGCTAGACATTAATATCTCATTGGATTGTATGTGCTATCATCCTATGTGAAGTTATGAAGTTTGGCTATGTATGTGTTACTGAAAAATGATGTGAGGTTGAAAACACACACAAGTAGCCTTTCAGGTACAACAGTAAAAAGATGAAACAATGTTCATGGCTCATTGAGGAAAAGCACACAAGCACAAGGCTTACTCCAGGAACTGTGTACCATAGAAACCTCTCACAGATAGCATTACACAATGGGAACTGTTTGACCCAGGTCACAGCAAAAGAGCTTTCCAGCAAGTGGGAAGAAGATATAAAAGAGGGAACTGACATCATGATGGTACCTCACTCTCCCTAAAACAACACACCTGGAAACACCTGAAGAACAAAGACTGAACTGGGGGAACTGATGGTCCCAGGCTAAAGGGATTTCTAGCCTGTGAATGCAAACCTGGGAAACCCAAGTTGCAAAGCAAAGACAGCTTGTACATTAAGAATCTGCCAGCATGTTTATCACTCAGGGTGAGAATTTACTAATTCATATTCTATGTATCTAGTATGTTAAGCTCAGTTTGCAGTTTTGTTTATTTACTAGGTAATCTGCTTTGATCTGTTTGCTATCACTTATAATCACTTAAAATCTACCCTTTTGTAGTTAATAAACTTATTTTATGTTTTAATACAAATGAGTGTGTCTTTTTAAAGTGTCTGGGGAAAATCTCAGCTTGGTTATCACAAGTGTGTATGGTCCTCTTCACATTGAAATATCAGGCGGACCAGGTATTAAATCCATATACTGGCCAGATTTTGACCAGTGCAGGACAGTATTGCTCTGGGGTCCTAGGTAGGAGGCTGGTGGTTAGAGAGCCTGCATGTAACTGCAGCTGGGTGTGTCCCTACCTGTGTGAAAGTGAAAGTGCAAGCTTGGAGGACTCTGCAGCTTGACACAGCAACACAGTGTGAGAGGGAGCCCAAGCTGGTGAGTCAGAGGGCTCAGTGGTACCCCAGCTCCAAGTGGCACCCTGGGGGGAACCCATCACACATGCAAACATTTTTTCTGGTATGGTTCCTCTTGTGTATTTTGGGGTATTTCTTCTGCATAAACCTCTTTCTTCCCTTGGTGCATCTAACTAGTGCCTGTCCTCTGAGAATGCTTTGATGTGTTTTCACATACCTCTGTTCTCATCCATACTTTCAGCACTAACTGTGGTCATGACATACATATGGAATAAAGAAATATAGAATGTATTTCAAGGAAAAAAGCAAGCAATTTAGCTGAATCTTTAATAAAACTGTTCAGTCCACTTCAGAACACATAAATGTGTAGCCTACTTAAACATACAGTTTTCTGAATAATTATAACTGTTCAGCACACTGTACAGGGCAGAACTTCTGGGAATTACATCAAAGAATGAGCTAATGTGCATTTCAGTTATTATGCTATCATACTGGGAAACACAGATGAATATTATCAGAAACGTTGGGAACATTATTTCCAATACTTTTGATGGGGAGTGGGGGGAAGAGAGAGAGAGACAGAATTGTATCATGAATAGAAGAAATTATCCCAGGACATTTGCAAACTGCTCTTGCATTTTGATGACTAATGTGTTGTGGTAGCAGTTCATTGGTATTTTCAATATCATTTGCAGGGCAGGATTCTCCATATATATACTACCATTTTAAAAAGAAATAAGAGGACAGTTTACCTGAATCATTAGTAAACAAGTCAAAGGAGTCCCATGACTTATCATCTGAAGTAATAGTTCCGTTGGTGTAGTTAAAATCCCTGACACACTTATGTCTCAAATTGCCCTTAAAGAGCTGGAGGCCTATGAGGGCAAAGACACTCAAGCAGAAAACAGTCAGGATCATCACATCAGTAAGTTTCTTAACAGACTGGATCAGTGCACCTACAATGACCTTCAGTCCTAGAGAGATAAAATTCAACAGTGTATGGACTGAGAAACTGATACACATACAATATACCATTTTTTTGAGATTTAAAACAAGATACAGCAGCCATCGTTTCATATTTACTAGGCCAGTGTTACATGCATCTTTGCAATACAAGCAAAGCCCAGATGAGAGAGAAGTGATCAACATGAGAAATGTAGTTTTTTCCCCTACACACATTTATCCCTAGCACTTTTGCAGGGAAAGCAAGTTGTCTGGAGGGCAGAAGACTTCTTATGTTCTTCCCCCATGTATTGCACCCTCTTCCATGCAAGGATCAGGATAGTTTGTCTTTCATAATCTAGAAAGTGGAATAAGCATCATGCTAATAAAATTTACAGTGATGCTACCTAGGGAGGACCTGTGAACACTAGAGACATACAGAAAATAATACAGACGGACCAGAAAGAGACCAATGGACCAAATTCATCAACCTTATTCAAGTTTTAGACAGCCCTTCCTTAATCAGGCAATACCTAATTGACTTTTCTGATTAAGGAATAAGTAAAAACTGAATAGGATCTGAACCAATAATAATAAATATTAATTATAAAGCACAAGTCTGTTGATGTATTGACATTGCACAGTCAAAACAATGATAAACAAGAACAATTAGAAGGGCTTTTTGTGTAATAGTCATTATAAAGATCAAACAAAATCCTCAAAGACATAAATAAACAAAATAAATTAGATGGCAAATTGTTTCCAGTGCTTAAATGACTGGGCCAACAATCCTGAGACACCATCCATGCCCACAAATTCAGTGGTATCTGTAGCAGCTGAAAGTTATACAGATAAAAAAAGACAAAAGACCTGAAAAAAACAAACAAACCAATAATGAAGTAGTTGGAGGAGAAAATCACTTGTAGTTGGCAGAAAATATTCAAAGATCTGGGCTTCTTACCTGGGACTATTGAAATAGTTTTTAAAGCTCTCAGAACCCTGAATGTGCGAAGGACTGAAACACTGCCTAGATCACTAAACGCCCCTGCATATCTGTAAAATCAAGACGTGACACAACATGCTATTGAATTGAATGAACAAAGCAACTACTTTATATGCGTTTTCCCAACTGCTAACCCTTCTGAGTATATAATATCTTGTGCATTAGTAAACCGCATGTCAAGTTCTCATCCTAAGTGTTATAAATCTATTTCTTGGTTACTTCAATAGAAACTATTTACATGGTAGTGCTTGATTATGCATGTTGCCAACTTCCTACAATACACTTTTAAATTTAAACTAAAATAATACAGAAATTATTCAAAATTATGTATTTCAAGCTGAGGAAGAAGAAAATAATTTCTTTTTGACCAGATCCTCAAGTAAAACTTCAAAGTATGCCTCCTCCCTAACCCCACAATAAAGCTCTCAATTCCCCCTGTGCCACAGGCCTACCTCCTAAAAAAAAAAATCAGTCTATTTTCCTCACTAAAACAAAATGAATCAAATCTATCCTTTAGAACTGTATTCCATATTCCCATAATGCAAACCAATCAGTTCTCCCCCCAAATAGCCCCATTCCACAAAAGAAGCCTAACATCCTCCCATAACACAGAGTCCCCAATAGCTATCAACTACAACCTTTCCTCTTCTCTGCTTCTCAGCTCTATCTGATATTAGCCCTTCCTCCCCCCGCCCCACACACACACGCAGGCACACATACAGACACAGACAGACACACACACACACAGTTCTTTTGGCCAAGCAGGAGGTCAGGGGTGAGACTTTGAGCGAGTCACGACTTCACGGGCAGAGATATTAATGAGGTGACTCAGAATGTTTCTCCTAGTTTATTTTACATGCAATCTGGTTTTTTTGGAGCAAAGATGGAAAAGACCACAGCAAAGCTTCACATACACACACTAACAGAGGCACGTGTAACTCCACATTTCTTTCTTCCTTTAATGGTATCATTTTGATATTCTTTTCCTTAGAACAATAGTGCCACGTGAACTAGTAACAAAAAGGGACCTTTGGATAAGATGGAACTCTAAAGTCCATGGCTGTGTTTAGTCTCTAAGGTGCCACAAGTACTCCTTTTCTTTTTGTGTAAGTTCAGAATATATTCAACTATATTGAAATATATATGTGTTTCAATATATATATTGAAATATATATGTGTGTGGTAGGAAGTTCCTCATCTCCTCTTCATTGACTGGGCTGCAGTCAGTGTGCTGCCACTGGGAGCACAGTGAGTGAGAAGCTGTCCGTGCAGACAGCTCAGTGGAACACTGTAGGGAGTAGCTCCAGCCACTGTTGGTATGGAGTACACTTCGTACTATCTACTACAATGAAATATTTGGAAATGCTATGGATGATAGTATTGCCTGTTTATTGACTTACTGTGATAAAAAGAAACCAAGACAGAAGGAACTAAAAGACCCAGTATCAGGGGGTAGCCGTGTTAGTCTGTATCCACAAAAACAACAGATTTATTTGGGCACCTTAAAGACTAACAGATTTATTTGGGCATAAGCTTTCGTGGGTAAAAACCCCACTCCTTCAGGTGCATGGAGACATGCACTTCTTCCATGCATCTGAAGAAGTGGGTTTTTTACCCACGGAAGCTTATGCCCAAATAAATCTGTTAGTCTTTACAGTGCCACCGGACTCCTTGTTGTTTTTAAAAGACCCAGTATCTTTGGAACTCACAACACTCTGGAATGTTTGGAGTAATCAAATAAAACCTGGACTAACAGGTTCTACCTCTGGTTGGTACTTATATTTGAAAGGAAGCTAACATAAAAATGTATATCCCCTGTGAGTCTTGAGCTGTGGATTGCAAATATTCTTGACATGCTTGTGTAACAGTCGGAAGAATATATAATACAGTGGCTTAATGGGTTTGATTTTATTTCCCTCTTGTGGCTGCCACTGTAATAGCTTTCTAACTTCAGTAGTTCAAGCTCAAATTGTGTTTCTGGTGACAAAATCCCAGATTTGATTCACTGACTACAATGGTGTCTGTACGTACGTGGCCATAGTGCCTTCATACACATGCATTCACACACACACACACACACACTTCATGACACTACAGATATTAAATCTCACTGCCTGTCAGGTCAGATCCTTTTCCTATTTCAAATAAAGGGGTTGCTGGTTTCTATGTGATGGAATACAGCATATCTTACTGCTGTCTTTGCCCTCTGTACAGTCCCTTTTATCCTTTTTTGAGGGATTGGTATACTGTTGCTATCCTCTACACCCTACAATGAAGGGGATTCAGGAGCACTAGATAGCTTTTCCAGATACAGTTATTGTTCCTTAAAATGATTTTGTGTCGTGGGTGCAAAGTAGAACAATTTAGCCACTTCAGTGAAAAGTTAGAGGAAAAAATCAAAACAAGCAAAAATACTTTAATGGCATGATATCCCTTAATCAGATGTGAAAGTAAGCCGGTACGCCCCAGTACAGCATACCGGTAAGAGCCGGTGCACCGTACAGGGGCAGCCCGGCTTCCCCAGGGGGCAATTTAAAGGGCCTGGGGCTCCCAGCAGTGGCTGGAGACCTAGACCCTTTAAATTGCCTCTAGAGCCCCGCTGCTAGAGCCCTGGGGTAGTGGCTGCAGGGCTCCAGCGGCTATTTAAAGGGCCCAGGCCCTTTAAATAGCCGCTGGAGCCCCACTGCAGCTACTCCAGGGCTCCAGCGGCTATTTAAAGGTCCAGAGCGGTAGAAGCAGGGGAGCCGCGGACCCTTTAAATAGCCCCCAGAGCCCTGGGGTAGCAGGGGCTCCGGGGGCTATTTAAAGGGCCAGGGCTCCAGCTGCTTCTGCCGCCCCGGTCCTTTAAATAGCCGCTGGAGCCCCGCTGCTTCCCCAGGGCTCCGGCAGCTCTTTAAAGGGCCAGGGAGGTAGAAGAGGGGAGCCCTGGGCCCTTTAAATAGCCCCTGGAGCCCTGGGCTGCTGCTGCTACCCCGGTGGGGGGGGGCACTTACCTGACAGGATGGGCTGGGGCTGGCTCTGACCCCCTCAACCCCGCCTCTTCCGCCCTAGGCCCCGCCCCTTCTGGGGGCCAGAGCTGGCCCCAGAGTACCGGTAAGTCACTCGACTTACTTTCACACCTGTCCTTAATATATATATACACTCTTACTTACGCCAGAACAATGACACTGAAATCCAACCAGTTCCATGGATCTCGAAGGAAAGTGAATTCATTCAGACAGAATCCTCTTGCCAATATTTTTATCAATGATTCAAAAGTGTAAATGCCAGTGAAAGTGTACCTGGGGAGTAAAGTGTTCAAGAAATGCGAGAACATTAGCAATTAATGGAGGAGGCACATTCAGCGTACGCACTCTGTGAGCTGCCTTAGAGCCCCCAGGAGCTAGTCCAATGGCCCCGCTGACGATAATGGAAAGGCTCCATCGGTTTCGATGGGTGTTCGATCAGGATCTATCTCATAGGCAATTTGAGATATTAGCTGACAGCAGTCTGGATTCAGTTACCAACATCTGTGTCTGCAGCATATTGACTTACCTCTGACAGTTTTCTTTGCTAAAATTTTAAGGTGTCTCGGTTTGGGCAATCCAAATTTGAGGTAACCAAAATCACAGGCCACTTTTAAAATTTGTGAACGTAATTCATATAATCACTTGTCAATGTGCCAAAATAGCTGTAGGTTGGTCAGTTTGTGAATCTGGTAACAGGATCTTCATTTTAAAGGCAGCATTGTTTTAAATGGAAATTGTCAGTAAATGCTCTGCTGGCTTTTCTGAGTGCACTTGTCACTTCAGCAAGAACGAGGTCTCCTGCGGGGATTCTAAAAGCATCTGATACACAGAAAATATGTTCAGAAATTATTTAACAGTAATGTAGCCCTTTTCACTGAGAAAAAATATTCTGAAAATACTGTCTGAATTCATTCAAACAGCATTTTCAATTCTCACAGCATATAATATTCTGTCTAAATTCTGACTCCCTTACATAGAAACTTAGGGAGCCACACTATTACAAATGGAGATGCATATTAAAATCATGCCACAATTTTATTCAGATATTACAGTTAGCAAAGTGGATGAGCTGATAGACTAGGGGTGGGCAAATTATGGCATGCGGGCCAGATCTGGAACCTCAGAGCTTTGGATCCGGCCCACAGGATTGCCACCTCCGTGGTGCCATGAGCCCTGCGCTGCTCCAGGAAGCGGCCAGCACCATGTCCCTGCGGCCCCTGGGGGAGGGGGGCAGAGGGCTCTGTGATCTGCCCTTGCCTGTGGGTACCTCCCCCCTAAGCTCCCATTGGCCGTGGTTCTCCATTCCCAGCCAATGGGAGCTTTGGGGAGGTACCTACAGGCAAGGGCAGTGCACAGAGCCCTCTGCCCCCCTCCGCCAGGGGCCACAGGGATGTTTGTGCAGGCTAATTCCCAGAGTGGCATGGGTCCGGGTCCAGGGCCAGGGCAGGCAGGCAGAGCCTGCCCTGGCCCTGGTGTGCACCGCTACCACCCCAGAGCCGCTCCAGGTAAGCGGCGTCGGGCCAGAGCCTGCACCCCAAACCTCTCCTGCACCCTGCACCCCAACCCCCTGTCCTGAGCCCCCTGGCACACCCCGCACTCTTCCTGCACCCCAACCCCACCATATCTTGCACCCCTCCTGCACCCCAACCCCGTGCCCTGAGCCCCCGTGTACACTCGCACCCCTCCTGTGCCACAACCCCTTGCCCCGAGCCCCTTCCTGCACACCCCGCACTCCCTCCTGCACCCCAATCCCCTGCCCCAGCCCTACATTCATGGCCCTACATGCAATTTCCCCACCCAGATGTGGCCCTCAAGCCAAAAAGTTTGCCCACCCCTGTGATAGACTGAAAGTTGTTAATTTAGATGCTGATCCTGCAATGTGCTCCAAAAGAGCAGGAGATGCAGTGATGTTAATGGGATCTGTGCAGGTGCAGGGATCCAGCTACATAGAGTTCATTACAGGATTGCCAGCAGCAAGTGCTCAAAACTCATAAGCAAGGCCCGAAAAAGTCACACGACTGGCCTAAAAATAATGATGTTTTAGAAATAATACATTTGGGGTTCTTTTTCTTTGCCTTCTGTTGTTGAGGCCATTAGGGTTCAAATTTTCAAGTTTTCCTCTACAACTGTGAGGGCTAGAATTGTACCTTTTTTCTGAAATCTGAGATTTTCAGGTTTTAACATGACTCCAGAAGCTGGGGCTTTAAGACAAAATACTAAATATTGTGCTATTTAGTGAAAGTGATAAAATTGCGAGAATTGGCAATGCTGAAGACAAGGGCCTTACTTACTGACAGAGTTCCAAAAGCAAAAAGCATCTAACAGAATATTTTACTAGAGCAAATAGTGCACAAATCAACATTACTGAAAGAATTTTAAAAAGACAAAGGACAACTTCTTGAAATCCTTATTCAATGTTGACATTGGTGGGAGACTTGTCTGGGTAAGCATTGAGTAAAAACTGAGGAAGGACTTCAGGGCTTAGAGCAATGAAAGGTGGAGGAAAGGTAAACAATAAAAGAAATTTAGCACTTTTTTTCCTTCATGGCTCAGATTCTGCTCTCCAATGAGTTACTCTGGATTGACAATGGAGCAAGTGAAAATAGATGATGGCCCTATTTCCACAAAGCAATAATCCTGAAGGTCTAACACAAGCAAAATTCCTACTGACCCCAATATGACATTACCTTGTGAGAGGACTACAAGATTAGGCCAATTAACTAATTAGAACTAGAGAATTAGGAAAAATAAATTCCTACAGAAATACTTACTCAACATACTTGTTCCATACAGGAGATTCAGGTGACTTAGACTTCCCAGGAGTCTCTGATATAGCCATGAAGACACAATTGGTTAAAATAGTGCACATAATAAACATAGTGAACAATGTAAGTAACAGGAGTTAAGGTAAAGAACATTATTGTATAATCAGAAAATGTCACTACACAAAGTGTTTTAACAGTTGTGAATTTAATATTTGACTTCAAAATAAAATTGTTAAGCATGTCATACAATTTGATGTTATTCATTTTAATTAATGTCACCTCATAATACACTATTATTAACATTATTTAAAATACAGTTCCATCTAAGCAACTAAGATTGGGACTTCATTGCACTAGGCATCACATGTAAAACTTAGTAAGAAACAGTTCCTACCTCAAAGGGCTCAGGGTCTAAATAGGTAAGAATGACAAAGAGAGGGGAAAGGGATGTATTTTTATCCTCATTTTACAAATGAGAAACTGATGTGCAAAGAGATAAAGGCCCCAGATCCACAAAAGTATTTAGATTTCAGTGGAAGTTAGGAGTCTAAGTAGCTTTGTGGAACTGGGCTGAAGTGACTCGCCCAGGGTGACACAGATAGTTGTGACAGGTGGGAATTGAAGCCAGATGTCAATGCCCCAGGTCAGTGCCTTAGCCACAAGACCATCCTGCCTCACACACAAACCTTTTGTTCAAAAAGATATGTGTAGAAAATAGATCACTGCTTGGCACTACTCTCCTTCTACCCTTCCTCTTCCCTCATATAATTTGTTACACTCATTTGTGGAGTCTCCATCTTAAATTGTATTATAAGCTCTCTAGGGCAGGAACCATGACTTTGTATGTGTTTATGCTGCTTCTGGCTGGTGTCCTTGGGCACTAATGCAATAAAAGTAAAGGTAATAACAAGTGAATTCCTCATGAAACTCTGAGGCATGTATTACATTATGCCCTTTTTACAGATGAAGAAACAGAGTGATTAAGTCACTCATCCAAGATCACAAAGAAAAAGCCAGGAACATAATCCAGAGAGCTGATTCTGATATCACTGACACTGATTTTACACTGTAGTAATTATGGGTGTGAGCCTGAAAGCGGTGCCAGGGGTTTCCACTACCACACACACGGGATCTACAAAAGTGCTGAGCACAGCTCAATGGCATCACTGGAGCAGATCCCCACTTGCAACTGGTGCAGAAAGCGAAGCAGATATAGTCACCACATCACAGATGTGATCCATGTGCACCCAGCTCTGGAGGAGTGGGCAGAGGGCAGAAGGGGTGGGACACCACACTCCCTGTGGACATGCAATCCAGGAAGCACGGTTGTGTGCAGAAGATCTTCCCTCCTCAAATTCCCCTATGCCTACCAGCTACAAGTTTAGGAGCCATCCTTTCAGACAGGGACCTCCAGAGACTCAACAGCTGCACCAAAAGCACCATGGACCTGAACGCAGGCAGCCCTGCTGGAGAACTAGGCTTGCCAGCCCAAGCGACCACACTTCAGCATGCTGGAGAGGTGACCCTAGACAAAAATCACCCTCCCTGTACCATTGCAGAGCCATATGCAGCACCCCTCCATCGGAGCCTGTCCCCTGCTGCTAGGGTGGGCTTTGGATTACAGAACATACTTCTCCTCAGGGTGCTCATAACACCTTTGAAGGGCTCCATGTGATTGGTGGCACTCTGAGAGCTGTACAGTGGCAGGATCATGCCCTCTTTGGGGTCTAAGTATCACTGTGGTACTCCAGTGTAACTTCACAATGTAAAACTGGTGAAACATTCTAGTGAACCAAGCACATTGACTTTAATGACATTACTCCCAATTTACACAGGTATAATGAGATCAGAATTGGGCCCTCTGTTACCTGGTTTCCATGGCCATCCTTCCTCTGTACAGATCTATCTATCCCTGTACTTTCCAGTTTCATATACTAATAATAGTCATTTCTAAAATAATTCAAAATTATCTGTGCGCTATCTGGAGCACATGTATTATTGCTTTTAGAAAAAGGCTAGAGCCAACATATGTTCTAAAATATAACAAGCACAGTATAACTATCATTATCTTGTATTATTATTTAAAAAATAGAATGAGTAAAGCCAACTGAAAGGATATTTGTGAACCAAAATTTTAATCACTGCTCTTCTGATTGAATGAAAAGGGCTAAATATACACAAGGCACGTGTGGCAGTAAATCGGAAGATTGTTTTTCCTTTGTTCAGTACCATAAATGTCTTTAAAGAAAACAAAAAAATGAGAGATAATATTAAATAAATTAAACTTTTACAGAAATTGAATTGAGGATGTTAATGGTTTGTATTTATGGCCAGAGCTGCAGATTATACGCAAAAGTCTGATGTCTGGACTTGCACTTTGTTTGTTTAAACTGAAAGACTTTTTTGTAAATCTTGTCTATTCCTTTTGATTTCTTATATATTTATACCACACAATTTTCAATGAATCAATAAGAAATATTGTGTACTATGGAGAACACATTACATGTCCTTTTTTTCCCAAGGAAAATTTAGGCTATTAATTAATCAGTTGAAAGATCTCAGTAGGAAACTTTCTTCTTTAGCCCTGGTCTTAAAAAGAATGTCCAAAGAAGTCATTTTATTCATGTTAATATTCATAAATGGGACAACTCATGTGAGAGTCAATCTACATACGCCTGTAAGCATTTGCAGGATCAGGACCTTTATTTACTGAACCACTTTCTCAGAATTCACTAATATTGACATTAGAACTGGTCCAGAATTTTTCAATAAAAGTTTTTCATCAAAAAATACTGATTTGTCAAACCTGAAACTTTTCCCACAAAAGAGATGGTTTTGGTTTGGTTTTGCTGAAATTTTAATCGGGAAGGTTTCTCAGGTCCAGGGTGGAATTTCTGAAAAAACAGGGACCCTGGAATTTCCGCTAAAAACTGGAAAAGGGGAGTGCCCTAACAACTGGGATATACTTCCCTTTCTCAATTTCTTTCCCGCTCTTCTTCCCTTTCTCAATTTCTCCAGTTGGAGGTCTTCCACTTTGAATAAATAACTAAATATTCTTTGGATCAGAGAGAGACTGACTCTATTGCTCAGTTGTTTGGCACTCACCTGGGGATATGGGAGACTGGGGCTCAAGTCCCTGTGCCAATGAATATTTAATTATTTATACAAGATGTAACAACTGCAACAGGAAAGACTTGGAGAAACCCATCCCATTAGCTTGGGGGATAGGTCTCTAACCAGAGTGTGGGAGACATGGGTTCAAGTCTCAGAATTTCATGTATATTTTAAAGGCTAAAATATATTCTATAGAAAACATTGTCAAAGAACTGGTGGTTTTGTAAAAATATATATATTTATTTTCTGTATTTCCTTATTAAACTTTGTAACATAGGAAAATAGACTGTATTAAGTGATTCTGACTATTAGCAGCCTTTAGAGAGAGGCTACATGTAATGTAGTGTCTTTGATCAGCCTACACATAGGTCTAGTAGGCTACAAGATACTTTAGATAAACCAATAACTCAGTTTTCTGTCATCGTGTAGTAATAGATTTTTATATTGTGTCCCATGTTATATTCAGTGTGGGTGAAATTCATCTTTGTGAAGAGGGCTAACATACACCACCAAAGTCCCACTTGAACCCTATTTGGACGGCTTAAGCAGAAAATAAGTGATGCATATGCCTCGTGCTGATTAATTTCATTCTGTTTGATTAGTAGATTATAAAGTTAAGGTTTTATTATATTATCACTTAGTACTCCAAGTATGTTAGGTACCTGTTTTATTATAACCTGATTTAATACAGCTATCTTAATATAATCATTCAAAGGAAGCACTGCCAAATTTAGCTTTCTGACCCCTAAACCAGAAAAGGCTCTCTACTGATAACTGGTCAAGGAGGCATAAAAATCATACCCCTCGGCATTAGCATTTCTTCTCTGAACTTCTTAATAAAGCAAAGTTAAAACAACAAACTTTTTTGATGGCTCTAACCTTGTGATCACTGTAGTAAGGGTCAAGATCCTCCAGTGGTTCCCCAATGAGCTCCTGAGGGGGAGTTCCATAGAGAGCAGGCAGCTTCTGGAAAGCCTGCAAATCAAGCTGGGGCCGAGGTTTCTCTTCAGGCTTCTGACCTACACATTCCTTCTTGGCAGCGATTCGCTTCTCAATAGCAGCCAAGGATTCACGTGTGAACTTGCAGAAATTGTTAGAACATGGTAGTGAGAAGTCAGCCATCTTTTCATCCTTTTCCTCCTGTGATAGATTGTATCCCTAGTAGTGGAAACAGCTAACAAAAGGTATCAACGTAAGTGACTACCAAAAACCTGTCAAATACAACCAACCACAGTTGGCTTTGCAGTTGTCTTATAACTGCACATGCTTTTGTAGCTGTCAATCTCCTAGGGAAACAAAACAAAACAAAACAACCACCACCAAACAGAACTTGCATTACTTATTAAATAAGATGTCTTATGTGACAAAGTCAGGCTGGACAGCTGTAAGAGAGTGGTGGAAGCAGATATTTTAGCCTTTCCCCCTGTAAACTGACAAGAGTTTATCTCAGGTCAATCAGGGGCTTCTGGAGACCTTTACAAAACTCTCTTCTGGTGAGAGAGTGGGAGGAGAGACAAGGTGCTGCAGGGTCAGTGGCAGCAGGGAGAGAGGCTTCTCCAGAGTGAGAGGCTGCTTTCCTCCCTGTTTAGGGGAAGGACTTGCACACCAGAGCCAATTACAAGGCAGCACCCTCCCTCAAAGAGGGGGGTAGGAAAAGATATCCCTTTTATTTTGTGTTGTGAATTTGTTTCTTTTGTTTGATGGAGGAGTACTCCTTGAACCTTGAAAATATGGCTAGAGAAATCCCACATGAGAAAACAAACACTCTGCAAAGTCGGAGTGATTTACTCCAGTACCCCCCTCCCACTGCAAGAGGAGGAAGTGCTAAGCCCAGCGAAACGGAGGAGGTGCCCTGCCACATTTGTTTCTTTCTCTTCATTAATTCCATCAAAGAGTAGCAAATTTGCTCTCTTGAAAAATGACAGGTTTCAGAGTATTCGCAAAAAGAAAAGGAGGACTTGTGGCACCTTAGAGACAAACAAATTTATTTGAGCATAAGCTTTCGTGAGTTACAGTGAGCTGTAGCTCATGAAAGCTTACGCTCAAATAAATTTGTTAGTCTCTAAGGTGCCACAAGTCCTCCTTTTCTTGAAAAAGGAGATAACAGATTCCTTTCTTGAAGCCTGGAAGTTCCCTCTTGCTGTCCCCTCCCTCCAATCAGTAAGATTCCACTTGCCCCCAAATGGATGGACAGCAGGGGTCCACCATTCTAAGAACTAAGCATTGGAGCTCAACTGCCAAACTCCAACTGCCATGGAACCAGTTGATACCAGTGTTCTATCTCCAGCTCCTGTAAAAGGGGCATGCAAAGCAAAAATGTAAAAGCAACTTAAGCTGCCTGCCGAGAATAGGAGCCCTGCTGGATGACGGCTTCTTGGAGCAGCTAGTCCTGGAACCCTCAAGGGGAGAGGCAATTCTTGATTTAGTCCTCAGTGGCACACAGAATCAGGTCCAAGAGGTGAATATAGCTGAACCATTTGGTCATCACAACCATAATGTAATTTAATTTAACATCCTTGTAGGGAGAAAAATACCAAAGAAACCCAACACAGTAGCATTTAACTTCAAAAAGGTGAATGTGATGGGGTGTTCACCCCACACTAGACTGGAAAGTGTTAATGAGGGTGAGAAGGGCCAGTTAAGTAGCTGGGCTACATCTGAGGGGAATTAGGTGGCCTAAGTAACCCCTGATTGATAATGGAGCCCAGCTGAAAAGGAACAGTAGAGGCCAGTATAAAGCCAGGAAGATGACAGCAAAAAAGGGCTGTAGTGAGTAAGCCTGCAGTCACTCTCTAGGGATTAGATATTTAAAGGAGGAAACCTATTGGAGGAGAGTAGAAACCGCAGGAATCCAAGCCCTGTAGGAAGACTTTACACAGAAGGTGGTGGGGTGGAAGCCTGAGAGAAGGTGTGGGAAAAGATTCAAGGAAACAGCAGCAAAGTGGGACATTGCAGACCTTGGCCACTGAGTAGAGGATCCCTGGGCTGGAAACCAGAGTAGAGGGTAGGCCTAGGTTACCCTCCCAGCGACTGGGAAAGTGGCACAGTCAGGGCAGTCGATATGAAGAGTGCCTGGGATGGTTTATCCTGTGGGATTTTGTCACCACAGGAAGGGGAAAACATATAATGATCTGGCCAGAGGGCCAACACACGAAGAAGGAGCAGATGAATCACAAAAAGGGAACACTGTATGTCTGGAGAATGAGAGGGGATGCAGTGTGAGCAATGGGAAGAAGGGGGCGTATCAGACATGAGGGCAGCAAATCACCAGACATGGCCACCAAGAAACACTAAGCGGTGAGTGCACACTATTACAGGGAACTCCACAAAACTGAGAAGACTACCTTAATGGAAATTAAAAGGAACAGTCTTGAGTGAAATGCTTGCAAGCTTCATGGAAGCTTTTTAAAAACACAAGAACAGTGGCTCAAATTATAGATATACCTCAAATAAAAAAACACTAAGACTACCAAAAAATGCCATCATAGTAAACAATAGAGTAAAAGGGGTAGGTAGACAAAACGACATCCTTTAAAAATTGGAAATCAAATCATACTGAGGAAAACAGAAAGGACCTTTAACTCATTGTAAAGCATAATCCCAAATATACATACAAAATTATGGGGTCTACATTTGTTGTTACCACTCAAGAAAGAAATTTTCAAGTCATCATGGATAGTTCTCTGAAAACATCTGCTCAATGTGCAGCAGTCAAAAAAGCTAACAGAATGATAGGAACAGCTAGAAAAGGGATAGATAATAAAGCAGAAAATATCATAATGCCACTGTAAAATCCATAGTTCACCCATACCTTGAATGCTATCTCAAAATATATATATATTGTGATGGGGCAAGGCCAGATGGCTATAGAAAAGTAGTGGGAGATAGATATATTAGCTCCAGGCTAAACAAATCCCTGGTACCAGGATAAGTGAAATGGCAGCTGCTCCAGGTCAGTTAAGACACCTGGGGCCAATTAAGAACTTTTCAGAAGGCAGGGAGAATGCTAGGTTGATTGGGACACCTGAAGCCAATCAGGGGCTGGCTGAAACTAGTTAAAAGCCTCCCAGTTAGTCAGGTGGGTGTGCATGTCAGGAGCTGTGGGAGGAAGTTGCGCTGTTGGAGAGGCTGAGTAGTACACACCATATCAGGCACTAGGAAGGAGGCCCTGAGGTAAGGGTGAAGTGGAGCTTGAGGAAGTGAGGGCTGCTGTGGGGGAAGTAGCCCAGGGAATTGCACATGTCATGTTTCTAAAAGGTCAGCTACCATAGCTGATACTATTAGGGTCCCTGGGCTGGAGCCCGGAGTAGAGGGTGGGCCCGGGCTCCCTCCCCCCCCCCTTTTGCCCCCTGTTTAATCACTGAGACTGGGAGACAACAGAGACTGTGCAAGGAAGGATAACTTCTCCTCACCTCCCTCACTGGCTTATGATGAAAATGGCTCAGTAGACTGTGACCCTTGTCTCTAGAGAGAGAAGGGTTACATGGAAGGTCACAGTGAGCCTCTGAGGCTAGCGAAATCCACCAGGAAACACGCGACCCACGGAGGCAAGGACAGAGCTTTGTCACAATATATATTAGATTTGGGGAAAGTACAGAGAACGACAACAGAAATGATTAGGGGTATGGAACAGCTTCCATATGAGGAGAGATTAAAAAGACTGGACCTGTTATATTTGCAAAAGAGATGACTGTGGGGAAGATGACAGAGATCTAAAAAAATCATGAATGATGGGGAGAAAGTGAATAAGGACGTGTTATTTACCCATTCACATAACACAAGAACCAGGGACCACCCTCTGAAATGAATAGTCAGCAAGTTTAAAACAAACATAAGGAAGTACTTGCTCACATAGTGCATTGTCTACCTGTGGAACTCATTGCCAGGGGATGTTGTGAAGGCAAAAAGTAGAGCTTAGTTCAAAAAAGAATTAGATAAATTCATTGAGGATAAGTTAATCAATGGATATTAGCCAAGATGGTCAGGATGCAACCCTATGCTCTGAGTATCCCTAAACCTGTGACTGCCAGAAGCTGGGACTGGACAACAGGGGATGGATCACTTGATAATTGTCCTGTTCTGCTCATTCCCTCTGAAGCATCTGGGACCAGCTATTGTTGGAAGACAGGATACTGGACTAGATGGACCATTGATCTGAGCCAGTATGGCTGTTCTTATGGAGGGAAAAGGGCTGCGCTTAAGGGGGAAAAGAGGGCATTTTCACTCCACACATCCAGCTATCCTTTCAGTATCAATTTTAACCGTCCAGGCACTTAAAACAAAACAACAACTACAAAACCAATCACAAACCATGATTTGTGGTAACAGTAACAGAGATAAAGATATATCAGAAAATATATTAAAACTAGAACAAACATGTTCAATACAAAATATTATACACACACCCTCTGTCAATGCTGGTCATACAAATATGAAGGCACTCTCAAGTATTACTTTGTATTCTAAAAGCTAAATTGGAAGCTGTTTAACACACTGTGCCTCTGATTTATGAACCAATAGCTGGACAATACACATGTAACCCTTCTGCCAGGTGGAGCCAGCAGCAACAAGGGGGTTCAGTATCTAGGGGTTCCTTTTCAACAATACAACACAAAACTGTCTTGAGCCCCCACCCAGTGACCTGGGACAATTACACACCACCCCCGGGTGCCTCTAAGAAGCAATACTTCCCCTCTTGAAAGCACAGAGTCTGAGTGTAGCAAAAACTTTTAATAAAAGGAGAGAATTAACTCAGCATTAATTTGGGAAAACACTGCAACTAGGGTTCATAAACACAAACCATGAGCAAAAGACCCACCCCCAAGTAAGTTGGGCAGTGTCCTTTTCCCCTCAGGATCTTAAGTCAAACAACCCAAAAGTCCCTTTAGCATGCCCGTCCCTTCTCTGTACCCCACTCTCAATTGCTGTCCTTGGCCAGTGCAGCCCCAGAGTTCAGAGGTTCATCCTCAGAGTTCTCCTCCCACCCAGTGTGGAAGGCACGATGGGTAAGGAGGCACCTTACATGCTGCATGTCTCAGGCACTCGCTCATCACCCCAACAGCTGATTGCCATGCCTCTGCGGGGCTCTGCTCTGACCCTCTCCACCAGCCACGCTACTAGCCACTTGCCACGCCTCTCCACCGGCTGCCCACTCACCAAGATGTCATCAGCCCCCCTCTCTACACACACAACACAGCTCTCTGTGATTTCAGCTGTTAGTGGGGGACCCTCACTGCTGGTGCACATTGGGCAGTCTCTTGCAATAGAGACACTGTCCCAAAATAAGTCTAATACTTAGACCTAGGTATCAGTGATTTCAGCTCTGCAGCATGTAACAAGACTCTCAATTGAGTCTAAATTAACTCGTTTCTTATACCATGGAGAGAGAAAGGGTCAAATGGTGTCTAGGACCCTTAAACAGGGCCCACACCACTAGGTACAAGTACTGTCCCTACCCTCTCTCAACTCATTGAGCTTTGGAACCCATGTCCCCTGCATAGTGAGTGCTGTTCAGTTGAGGGTGAGTCCCTCCATTGGGGTATGCCAGGTACAGTTCTGCTGCCCTTGGTTCACACAACAAGGATAACAACCTTTATTACTCCTGCCCCAATAACAAAGAGACTGGGGATCCAACACCAGCCACAAGTGATCATTTGGGCAAGCAGTCCCATCATGCTGAGCACCTAGGCCGGGTGGGTATGTCCATGCAAACGAAATCAGCTTCTGAAGTCTTTTTCCACAGCTCACCACTAGATGTCAGAGGAAAGCTCATCCAAACTCTGCTTGCACACATATTTTATGGCGTTTTGCTTAATTAGATTACGTGAGCAAAGAATCGATCAATCGACTATACACAGAAGGCAAAATTTTTGACAGTACCTAAGTGATTTAGGAGCCTATGTCCCATTTTTTTTTCAAAAGGGACTTGGGCATCTAGGAACCTAATTTCCATTTACTTTAAATGATTCTTGGGCTCCTAAATATCTAAATAACATCTGAAAATGGGACGTAGGTGCTTTACAAAAATGTTACCCACAATGACAGTACATATTTTAAGCTCAGAGAAGTATAGAAATATTTGGAGGAATGTGATTCAAGACACATGAAATGTATGAAATGGACAGAAGGGAGCTTTGTACTCTTACAGTTTACTGTGTCTCCAGACTGGTCAACATGTTAATGAAGGAGAAAGATAGTCTTCTTACCTGCTTATTACTTTTCTTAACCCTTGTTGTAGGCTTGCATTCTGGCTCACAGGAATATGGGAACAATTAGCAAGAGCTTTTATTCAGAAGACAAGACAAAACATATTGTAGCAAAATGAGCAGTAGTCAAGGCTCGCCACTTGCCTTAATGTTATTAAGTATAAGGTGGCAATATTAGGATGGAAGAATCCCATGCACTGCTACAGACTAGGGACCGAGCGGCTAGACAGCAGTTCTGCAGAAAAAGACCTAGGGGTTACAGTGGACGAGAACCTGGATATGAGTCAACAGTGTGCCCTTGTTGCCAAGAAGGCTAACAGCATTTTGGGCTGTATAAGTAGGAACATTGATAGCAGATCAAGGAACGTGATCATTTTGCGCTATTTGGCATTGGTGAGGCCTCATCTGGAGTACTGTGTCCTGTTTTGGGCCCCACACTACAAGAAGGTTGTGGAAAAATTGGAAAACGTCCAGCGGAGGGCAACAAAAATTATTAGGGGGCTGGAGCACATGACTTATGAGGCGAGGCTGTGGGAACTGGGATTATTTAGTCTGCAGAAGAGAAGAATGGGGAGGGGGAGGGTTGATAGCTGCTTTCAACTACCTGAAAGGGGGTTTCAAAGAGAATGGATCCAGACTGTTCTCAGTGGTAGTAGATGACAGAACAAGGAGTAATGGTCTCAAGTTGCAGTGGGGGAGGTTTAGGTTGGATATTAGGAAAAAAAATTTCACTAGGAGGGTGGTGAAGCACTGGAATGGGTTACCTAGGGAGGTGGTGGAATTTCCTTCCTTAGAGGTTTTTAAGGTCAGGCTTGACAAAGCCTTGGCTGGGATGATTTAGTTGGGGATTGGTGCTCCTTTGAGCAGGGGGTTGGACTAAATGACCTCCTGAGGTCCCTTCCAACCCTGATATTCTATGATTCTCTGAATATTCACCAAGACACTCCTCATGGTGTTGCCAGATTGCTTTGGTGAAGAAACTTCAGAGGCCAGGAAGGCAGAATGCAGAATAGTGCGTATGGTCATTCTTAACTTCCCATTTTTTATTTTCAATGTCTTTGAATTTTGACTGAGTTATGTTCTAAAACTGGAGCCTGTAACACCAGGCTAGGAAGAGAAGACTGCTCAGAATGAGTCACAATACCAAAAAAAAAAAAAAAAAAAAGGAGAAAATAATGAATTCTGGGAAGTAAAATTTGTTTGGTAGTTGATATCACTTTTTTCTAGTAGAAAGGGATGAGTTTTGTGCTTTTGACCCCAGTTTAAGAAAATACTTGAGTACATGAGTCAATACATCCCTATTCTGGAAAACATGTCCTTCAGTGCTTTCTTGAATCAGGACCAATATATCTTTGCAATATTTCATTCTTTGCATCTTGATATTACATGCATGTGACTTTGAAATCAGTGCAGCTCATAATATTGTCGTGAAATTAAAATGAAATCTGCTCTAATGTATGAAAGTCCAAACAAATATTTGTTTTTTTGTTGTTTGGGATAATTCAGATGTTGTGGTATTGATAATGAGAGCTGTGAATGATGGATGAAATGATACCCTTTCTGTGCAGTGCACAGAGGGAATACAATAATTGCTCTGCTGTGCTATCTGCCAAATGTTACACAGGTGCTCATCAGCAAAAATGCTTCCATAAAAGACTACCAAACTCAAAAACTCAAGATATTAAAAAAATAATTTAAAACACTTCCTCCCCAGATCTCACCATTCATATTGTTTTGTTGAAGACTTTGTTACAGATTTCTCTCTTCTCCTGCATCAAAAAAATCCTTCAAAATATAAAAGTTCTTCAAATTTAAGTGAAATGTTCCTTGTTTATTCAAAACTCTTCAATAATATCCCATGAAGTAATTTATGTTACCTAAATGGTGCACTTGTGATTATTTTTGCATTTGTATCCAATCAAGGCTAGATTTAGCAATGTCATCCTCTCCTAAGAACTATTAGTAGCTGGTGCCAAAGTTACTCTAATATATAGGCAGGGACTGGGGTGGAGCCTGGCTGGCCCAAATTTGGCTGTAGGGTACACAAGGCACTCTAGAATCCCTTCTGATGGTGACTTTACCAAGCACTCCTTGGCCAGAGCTGGGATTCAGAGCCAGAGTGTGCTTTCTGGTCTAAATATTTGTGCAACTGTCTTGACCTGTGGACAATGGTTAGGTGCTACACAGGAAATAAAGGCTTGATCCTGCTGTCACAGATGTCAATGGCAAAATTCCCATTGACTTAAATGGGAACAGAAGTATTTCTAAAATACACTTTTCAACCACTGAGAGTTGTGAGGTACCTAAACTTTTGCTAATTAACCTTTATAATTATTTAATATACAGGATTCAAGAAAAATGTTCCTTGTTTATTCAGAACTCTTCAGTAGTATCCCATGAAGTCATTTATGTTATCTAAAAGGTACACTTGTGGTTATTTTTGAATTTGTATTGGATCAAGGGTAGATTTAGCAATGTGACCATCTGTGGATTAAATTGTTAATCCAAGGCCAGAAAGAACTTTTTCCCCCTGATATTATGGAGGCAACAACAGCACATAGAAAATATTATGGCCTTTCATAAAATACTTTGCTGGTGTTTAAAATGAAGAGTTTTCTTGTTGGAGACAGTTTCAAGTCCTGAATGCTCAAACTGAGATCAAGAGTCAAAATAATGAGCAAACCACCAAATATATGATTGATGAGCTGAGATTTTAACTTTTTGGTATAATTTTTGTAAATTATTACCTATCAGATGATTACCCAAATGTGTACCTAAAATATTACAGTAAAGGTGTTTTCCCTCACAATTTTTCTTTTTCAGGGATGTTACTTCTGATGTATAAACTAAATTATCGTAGAAGAGATTTTCTCTCTCTTTTTCTTGTAGTGACTATGGTCTGAATTCTGTCTGCCATTGAATCAGTGGAAGTACATCCATTTAACAGAGGTCAGAACTGTGGTTTGAGACCCATTAGGCTGATACTGGGGTGGAGGAGAGGGACAGGATAGATAATTAATGTTAGTGACCAATTTTGTCACTAGTGAATTACATTTCTTAATTCTTGGGTCATTTTCTCCTGACCCTTTTAAACTTTTCTTCTGATCAGTTAAGGACTTTTGTATAATATGTTCATATGTTATATTGTAAGTAACTGGAATTAAGTGTTGTTTAAAGATTTGAAGTGAAAATCCTAGCCCTACTGAAGTCAATTTTAGTTTTATCACCAACTTCAATGTGACCAAGATTTCACCTTTGTTTTCTCCTAGACATATTGATTTTATCCAGCCCATGGAGAAAACCAACTGCAAAGGTGACTGCTCTAAGTTGCACTGACTAGGCCCTAGGCCCTAGGGGGCCATTCTAGCAGCCAGCATAGAATGGTATAGGACCACCCTAGTCATGCCCTTTGCTCTAGCTTCAGGGGAGTCACTATGGTAGGTCTAAGCCAACTGACAGGAATTTTCTGGGAGCTGGGTAAGACAGCATTGGGGCTGGTAGAACAGTTCAAAGCTGCTGCAGATCAGGCCCTTTGTTTTCTCAAATGTGTTGTTATATTCCATGAAACTCTGATAATTTTAAATGAACATATCAAACAGACACGATATTGGTGAATTTTAAAAATATATTTTAAAGAAAACAATGAAATGTGTAAAGACGTATTTTGTACTTCCGTTTCTTAAAAAATGAAAGTGTAATGCAAAAACATTTTATAATAATTTGAAAGGTATAAAGTAAGATGAAAAAACAAAGAAACTAAGAGTCGAAAATATCATACCTCATTTTGCCTACCTATTTATAGCAGTTTACAAGAAGTTTGCTTCTGATCTTATTTACGCTAAAATATAAACCCAGTGTAACTCTATTGTATACTCTATGGAGTTACTCTGGATTTACACTTGTGTGTCTTAAATCTGTATCTATTATATGTGTGAAAGATTTCTCACTGTCCTTAGCCCTGATGCTACTCTGTGCAAAGGGAGGTACCCATTGTATATTGGCTTAATATCAGGAAAGTGACAAGGTGGTTTAAAGCCACCTTTGCATCACCATCCCATCACCATCATGATAATTAGAGGACTGGGGCAAAAGAAATCTGATGAGGTTCAACAAGGACAAGTGCAGAGTCCTGCACTTAAGATGGAAGAATCCCATGCACTGCTACAGACTAGGGACCGAGCGGCTACACAGCAGTTCTGTAGAAAAGGAACCAGGGGTTACAGTGGATGAGAAGTTGGATATGAGTCAACAGTGTGCCCTTGTTGCCAAGAGGGCCAATGGCATTTTGGGATGTATATGTAGGGGCATTGCCAGCAGATCGAGGGACGTGATCGTTCCCCTCTACTCGACACTGGTGAGGCCTCATCTGGAGTACTGTGTCCAGTTTTGGGCCCCACACTACAAGAAGGATGTGGAAAAATTGGAAAACGTCCAGTGGAGGGCAACAAAAATTATTAGGGGGCTGGAGCAAATGATTTATGAGGTGAGGCTGTGGGAACTGGCATTATTTAGTCTGCAGAAGAGAAGAATGAGGGGGGATTTGATAGCTGCTTTCAACTACCTGAAAGGGGGTTCCAAAGAGGATGGATCCAGACTGTTCTCAGTGGTAGCAGATGACAGAACAAGGAGTAATGGTCTCAAGTTGCAGTGGGGGAGGTTTAGGTTGGATATTAGGAAAAACTTTTTCATTAGGAGGGTGGTGAAGCACTGGAATGGGTTACCTAGGGAGGTGGTGGAATCTCCTTCCTTAGAGGTTTTTAAGGTCAGGCTTGACAAAGCCCTGGCTGGGATGGTTTAGCTGGGGATTGGTGCTCCTTTGAGCAGGGGGTTGGACTAGATGACTTCCTGAGGTCCCTTCCAATCCTGATATTCTAGGATTCTATGATCCCCCTTCTGAGCTGATCTGTGCTAAGCACTCCTTGGATGTTCAGAATCTTTCAGATATAACCACTTGCAGTGACACCACAGTGGTTCAGAGAATATTCCATTGAAGGCACTGGATGAGTAAGAGGGTTGATAATAGTATTTGGAACATTTTGGATCTAGCAAAGCAGTTTTAATACAGTCCTGGTTAGTACTGACTAAAAGTTATTACCACCTGACAGTTGTTCAGTGTCTTATTTGAAATTCATTGGTGGTCTGAGTCCAATTCCAAGCTGACTGCTGCCTAAATCACAAAGAGACCATCACAATTTGGACCACTGTTGATGGTCTTAGCAGAGAGACTAAGGACTGAATGTGTATGGAAGCAAATTACACTCTTGCTACTAGCTGTGCTCCCTTTGAGACAGGTTTGACGAACACTGGCAGGTTGGTATGAGGACGCTTAAACCTTCAATGCCTCAATGCCCATGCTGTAATTTTAATGAGGACAGGACTTCTGTCTCTGGCACTCTCAATTATTTATCATGCAATTATTATTTTTCATTGTTTAAGGATACACAAATCCTTTGGACTAGACAAAGTGGTTAAAATCATGAACTGTAGAAGACCGTGAAGAGCAATCTTTGCAACATTTAAGGCCACACTGGCAAATGACCAGAAACCTTAGGGGTGCAGGAAATTTGCATATGCATTTATCCACTTTAATTTTGTTTCAGTCTGAACAAAATATGATAAATATTATCAAGCTAAAATGTAACCGTCTTTCTAGCTTAATTAGAAAATCACAAACTGTTCCTAAGATTTTTCCTAAAAATTCTGATTCAATTTATAAGCAGTATATTTAGACAGAATAGTGTATTGAAAATTATAATTAAGATAAATATGAATTTATGTATGTTTCTAGCCCAAAAATTAGCAACATTTTAAATTAGAAACTGGTTATATTTCTACTGTCCATTTAGAAGTTTTGGTTAAAACTGATAAAACTAGATAAAAATCCCACTGAAACAACAATTTAAGATGAGGTTTTTTTATAACATACACACTGAAAATACCACAAACTTGTAATTTTTGAAGTGCTGAAAATTGCTTGCAGATGGTATCTTCCTAGATAGAAAAGGAGTTCACACCCGGAGTACCACATTTTGGAGTAACAAACTTATAAAAGGATTATTGAAAATCATCCAAAGACTGAAATTTTTGACCTCCAAATCTAAAAAAAATTACAACTTGTATCAAATTCTAGCCTAAAAGTTTTTAATCAGAGAAAGAAGCTGAAACTCATATGTGCAGAATGTAGCTCTGAAGGTCCCATTTTGCATTAAAGTAATCTGAAAAGTCTATCTAGACAATAGAAGTTCCCAGTTTGCCATAATCTGCATCTTCACCTGCCCTGTTTATCCTAGCAAGAAGCCAAGATCAAAAAAATAAGCAGTTTATCTCCCTTACTCATAAAATAGTTTCAGTTCAAATCCTACAATTTAAAAAAAAAAATTCTACATTACTAAATACTTAGACCTATGAAACAAGCTACTGGAATGCATAGCAGGACCATGGACTGAGCTCCAAAAATGCTCAGAGCTGGGTACACCTACAGATTTACTTATGAGGATTTACAAAGTCTCTGTATGGCTTCTATTTCATTTTATACCATTTTCCCAGAGATTTACCACAAATGCAATCTTTAGGACCTTTCACTGTCCTAACTGGTCAAAACAAACAGACCTCTGACTCCCATTTAGGTATCTTTAAAAAGTTTATCTTCATTTCCTTAGCCAAATGCCCATCAAATATTTAATTTCAGACACTATTCCCTTTGCTACATCATTCTTTAATTTATTTTCCCACGAACTCTCTCATTGGAGTAATTGCCCTGGTCTTGATAAAACCATGATCACCAAATATCATCTTCCAAGTTTCTCACTGACTTATTTTGGTTACAAATACAAAACGGAGACCTGATTAAGTCTGTGATTAAAAAAAAATCCACTTTAATATAAGACCTATTCTTTTCTTGTTTTCAGAATATAAAGGTTAGTCACAGTCAGCATCTGGTGTTCTTAAATAAAATAAACATTTTCACTTTATGATAAAATAATGAGGTATTAAACTTTCATTTATTGAAATAATTCCAGATTCTAGGGGACCCTTTGGTTTTGAAGAAAAAAATATAACTAAATAGTCTTTATTTTTAACAGTCTTATCTCTGGCATCTCAACATCAAAGCAGATCAAATTTTACTGAACCATATATTATGTCTTACAAATGTTGTTTTGATCCTATCTGAAATCATAGGGATACAATATACTAAAATTGGAGTGAGAGAAACTCCATTTCACTTCTCAGAGAAGTAAACATTCACATTTTCTTTAACTCCTGCCCAATTTTAATGTTCTGTTCAAACCACTCACCTAGATGAAAGATTTTGCTTAGCTTCTCAGATGTCTTTTAAGCAGGTAATACGTCACTGAAGCAAGTAAAAGTTCCCAGCATTAATATTCCTATTCCCAAGAAGAAAAAGAATGCATTAAGTACATAAAACTTACATTCTTTTCCACTCCTTCTAAAGAAAGGCTCCAGAATTCATTTCATTAATTCAAAGAGAAACGAGTTTCAGGCCAGTTATCTCCCAAGGGTTAGAAAATTCTCCTCCGTGTATCACCATCTGTATCTCCCCCTTAAGCAATTCCTCTCCACCCTGGCTAAACTCTTACTCCAGAGACAATGTTATTTGTATGTGGGGTGTGTATATGAGGGAAGGGAGGGAATGAAGGAGGAGTGTGTGTTTGTTTAGATGTGAAAGTAACTAATGTGATTCTACAAGATCTCTTGGGAAAGGCTGTAACTCAAGTAAGCAAAGAATGGGGGAGGCTCCTAGCTGAGTATTCCTTTACAATTTTATTTTATCTCTGCAGAAGTAAGAGTATCTTTGACAAAAAAAAACATTGTTTGCACTGAATCTGAACAAAGCAGATAGGAAATACAAAGGCAAAATCTATTTTACAACCTCTTCTCTTCATGTAGTGGACTCTCCACCCTGTCTGTATTGCAAAAACTTTCAGCATAAATACTTTCATATTATTTGAATATTTTTCCATCTCCTTCTAGCGAAATAGTGCAAAATATATATGGTGCTGAGTCTGAGAACTATACCAAAAGGATAAGGGTCAAAATTAGAGGAGAAGAAAAGAAAGAAAGGATGTTAATGGAAAAACATGTATAGCTTTTGTGGTAGTGAAAGGTTGCAATCCACCTTCACTAATATGTTTTTGATATTCAGTTACTAGCCCAAAAATCATTAACAAATTCTAATTTTGAGGGCAAAACTTTGTAGCAAATTCAGAATGAATGTTAGAAAGCACAGATTAATCAGATGAAACCATAAAGTGTGTGTGGCAGTGGTGGAGGGCTTCTTCTGCTCGTGAAGTCTCGCCAGTTCTCCAGTGACTGAATACAGCTGTTAAATAAGACTGGAGAAAGAACTGATCATTGTGGGGGCTCTACAAGTAAGGGAGTCTGGTGCGGGAGGTATTGTTTCCTATAACTACCCTATGGAAATGTCCTTCCAGGAAGTATTTAAGCTATTTTAGTGCATTCCTTTGGGCTCCAACACTCCCCTTTCCTGTAATCAGCCATGTTGAATGCTGTGTAGAAGTTCAGGAGTATGAGACTGGAGATCTGACCTCTATCCATCATGATCAAAGGACTGTCCATCAGTCTATCACTGTTTCTGTTGTGTCTTGGCCTGAATTTGGTCTGTGCAGGGTTTAGGATATTGGCTTTAGCTAAATAAGCTTGTAGTTACTTTTGGCCAGTTTCTCAATAAGCTTGATCAGCAATGGAAGGTTTGATAGTGGGCAATAGCTAGCCAGGTCCAGTGCATCCAGAATAGCTTATTTCAGCATTGGTTACTCTGTGACATGTTTTGAGGGGGAAGGAAGATTCCTTCTCCAAATGAGGCGCTTTCTGTCTAAGTCAGAAGAGGCCCCCAGTTGCTCATGAGTCTCTTGTACCAAAAATGACAGGAAGGGGGCTGATTCACAGGTTTTGAATTGTGTCTCCTTCAGGGTGTCTGATAATATTTCCTCTAGTTAGGAAAGGCTGACCTCAAGGGATGAAAGCAATCTGGTAATTGGATATCATCGTAAGGGATTGTATCTGCAGATCCTGAGCAGCTTTTCCAAATGTGAGCAATATTTTTAACTACAGAGGATGATAGCTCTGTGCAATGCTTGCTGCTAAGTTCTACTGTGGACTACAGGCAGTCAGGGCTAATGACACAATTTACCAGAATTTATAGTTCCTTAGAGTGTATTTTGGCAGCTTCTGTGGAAGTGGAGAAGAAAGCTCTCAGGGCTTCTAATATAGCCTTGCAATAGGCTGGGAGAAATTCTGTTTCAATTCCTATTTAAGCCTTAGTTTTCTGTCACTGATGCTCTGTCCTTCTTTCTTAGTCTAGCACATTGTGTCACAAAACCCATGAGATATGTATGAGAGAGGAGGATGAATGGGCCATTTGGGGGCCAGTGTCAACAGTTAAGGCTAGCGTATATTCACCACATCCACAACATTTATGTAGTGCTGGTGCACTGCTGTCTTTTGGCAAGTAATGTTTTTTGTTGTTGTATATTTAAAATTTGTTGAGAATCCAGCATTTTCACAAGAAGATGAGTTAAGTCCTGGGTGTGATGGGTTGGGTCACAGTGACGCCCCTTGGGACTGTCACCTGATGTGTTGAGACGACCTCTGAGCCCATTTTCCCCGCCAGTTTGGGCCTCCAGAACCCTGCCTTGTTGAGCCAGACACGCTAGCCTGCTATAACACAGACCCACAGTCTGAAGCACGCGTCTCAAAGCTGCAGACTTAACAGAAAACAGCTTAAGAAGTGCTACTATCTCTAGTACTCAGAGCCCCAACTGCCAATGGGATCCAAACCCCAAATAAATCCATTTTACTCTGTATAAAGTTTATACAGGGTAAACTCATAAATTGTCCACCCTCTATAACACTGATAGAGAGATATGCACAGCTGTTTGCTCCCCCAGGTATTACTTACTTACTCTGGGTTCAATAATAAACAAAAGTGATTTTATTAAGTATAAAAAGTAGGATTTAAGTGGTTCCAACTAATAGACAGAACAGAGTAAGTTACCAAGCAAAATAAAACAGAACACACAAGTCTAAGCCTAATACATTAAGAAACTGATTAGAAGATGAAATCTCACCCCCAGAGATGTTCCAATAAGCTTCTTTCACAGACTGGTCTCCTTCCTAGTCTGGGTCCAGCAATCACTCACACCCTCGTAGTTACTGTCCTTTGTTCCAATTTCTTTCAGGCATCTCTTTGGGGTGGAAAGGCCATCTCTTGAGCCAGCTGAAGATAAAATGGAGGGGTTTCCAGGGCCTTTTATATTTTCTCTTGTGGGAGGAAACCCCTTTGTTTTTCTGTGCAAAGTCACAGCAACAAGATGGAGTTTGTAGCCACATGGGCAAGTCACATGTCCATGAATGATTCAGCTTTTTGCAGGCTGACGCCATTATTTACATGTTAGTTTGAATGTTCCCAGGAAAGCTCAGATGTGGATTGGCGTCTCCTAAAGTCCATTGTCAGTTAAGTGTTTCTTGATTGGGCACTTACTGAGAATAGTCCTTTCTCAAGAATCTGACCAAATGCTTCACTGAGGCTACTTAGAATCAAACACATTGAGATACAAGCACATAGCCAATATTTATAACTTCAAATACAAAAATGATACACACATACAGACAGCATAATCATAACCAGCAAACTACAACCTTGCCATAGACACCCCACTTGACCTTCTCAGTACAAGACCTGGTGCAACCATAGGACCCTGGTTGCAACAATGATTTACACGGTCACAGTTCATGTCAATAACATCACGCTGGATTTGGTTGTCTAGAACTCAAAGGAAAGGATGTTATATCAACTATTTAATTCCATGGGCAAAACATATACTTCTAAAATAGGTTAGTGTGGAAATCCAGGAACAGTTAAAGGAAGTCACATGGTGCTGCTGAACTAGCCACACACACTGCATTTAGAGAGAAACAGCCAAAAGATTTATCCATCCATTTGGTTTCACTTCCTTCACTATTATTTTCAATTAACAGCATAAAGTAAGAGCAGGTTGTACAGATCAATCAAACAAATCTTAGACTTCATAATATAAACTCAAATTATATTATCTTTGTTCCTTTCAATGTCTTATGCTATCGATTTACCTTTGTCCTTACATGGCCCTCATCATCATAGAATCTGACACATCTATTTACTGAACGGTGATTTTGTTCTCTTAGGACTAGCTTGTAACTTGGATTAGATGCCCATGTAGGAGAGTAAAAACCACCTTATCCTTCCTGCATAGGCTATCTGGACCTTGGGTCCAGACACAGAGGAGTAAAAAGGCATTGTGGGCCAGATTTTAAAGATATTTAGGTTCCTAATCATGCAGATAGGTGCCTAGTGTGATTTTCAAAAGTGCATAACTCTCATTGAAATAAACAGCATTTAGACCATGTGCTGGGGTGTTTACCCCACACTTGCCCTGAAAGGGTTAATGAAGACAAAGAAGACCCAGAAGGCCACAGCTGAGAGGAACCAGATGACTAAGTAATCCCCTGACTGAGTGAGGGAGCCCAGCTGAAGAGGAATGAAAAGCAGGAAATTGGCAGCAGAAAGGTCAACTGGGAAACTCAAGGAAGGGGGAAGCCAGGAAGGTAGGACAAGGCTCAGGGAAAAGGCAGTAAGGTCTAGAAGAGAACAGACCTTGACTGCGGGCTAGAGCGTCCCTGAGCTGGAACCTGGAATAGAGGGCAGGCCCAGGTTCCCCTGCCAGCCACTGAGGAAGTGGCACCATGCGGCACTGAATGGGAAGACTGCCCAGGATTGCTGAAGGAAGACTTTGATACCCCTGAAGGGGACAATGCAGATAGTGACCTGGCCGGAACGCTGAGTCACAAAGAGGTGGCAGCAGCAGCTTGTGGAGCTAGAGAGGGGCTGCAGACTCAGAGAGAGAGGTGGAGAGATGGCGTGCAACCATGGGAAGGAGTGTTGACCTGATGATCTATTCCCCAGAGTGACCAGGAGAAGGCACCATCCTAGTGGTGAGTGGAGCACCCCATCACAGGCCACTAGAAACCTTTGAAAATCCCACTAGACATCTTTCTGCATCTTTAGGTGCCTACATACCTATAAATACCTGTCCCTCTGTACCTACTCCCATTCCCTCCAGCTTATGGGTGGCGAGTGGACTGGAGAATAAGAAGTTAGTTCCTGTGTACAGTAACTGAAGTTCTTCAAGGTGTGTTGTCCATATGCACATTCCACTAATGGGTGTGCATGCAACTCATGTGCCAGAAATTGGAGTCTTTTTGGCCAAAAGTATCTGTAGGGAACACATGTGTTTGTCTGTCCTCATGCTCCATGCTGAGAGCACATATGGGTGGAGTGCGCCAGCTGCCATTTGGTTCCTTCTCACTGCAGAATTCCAAAGTGAGGGTGCTGAAGTAAAGAAGATGGAAGTGCAAGTTGTGGATGTGCATATGAAAAACACATCACAAAAAACTCCAGTACGGTAAACTATGAGTAAATTCTCATTCTCCAGTCCACACCACTGGAGCCTTCACATGTAAGAAAGTTACATGTTTGGTTGAAATTACTGGATTCAACAGCCTTCTAATTATTGCCCTCCCTAGTGTAGCAAGAACCTTGGAATACTAAACTGAGATTTTAAAAAGCTTTTATTCTAGTATCAGGAAATTTCAGTTCCTAGTTTTCTTTAAACTGCCAGCTTAATTACTTGTGTTTTCTGATGATTGTATATACAGTTTATCTGTTGTATTATATTATTTTACAGAAATTTAGACACTTTGCAGTATGGATAGAAAGTCACAGTCCCTGCTATGAAGAATTTACAATTTAATTTAGAAGTAACAAGGAGTGGAAATAACAAGACGAGGAATTACACATATATTGCAGCTCCATACACTATCTATCTAGGTTCTTATATGTCTGTCATCACTGTATTAGCTATGTCTAACTGGTCATTTGCTCATGCAGTTACCACATTTGTGAATGCAATTGTGCTAACTGTGAGAGCAAATTAGATATGCATCTCACTGTACATCTGTGCATGCAGTTCTGGAAAGCTGGCATCATCAAAAATATTAAAGATAAACATTTGGTCCTTCCGCATAGTCTAGACCCACGGTTCTTAAACTGTGGGTCGGGACCCCAAAGTGGGTCGGGTTCCCATTTTAATGGGGTGACCAGGGCTGGCACAGACTTGCTGGAACCTGGGACAAAAGCTGAAGCCGAGCCCCACCACCCAGGGCTGAAGCCAAAGCCCAAGGGCTTCAGTCCTGGGTGGTAAGGCTCAGTTTACAGGCCCCTTGCCTGGGGCTGAAGACCTTGGGCTTTGGCTTCTCCCCCCAGGATGGTGGGGCTTGGGCATTAGGCCCTGCCACCTGGGCTCAGGTTTCAGACCCCATCCTGGGGTCATGTAATATTTTTTCTTGTCAGAAAGGGGTTGCGGTGCAATGAAGTTTGAGAACCCCTGGTCCAGACGTTAGCCAGAAACATCACAGTAAATTCCATTCCCGTTTCAATACAATCTGTTTTTAATGATATACAGTGGGGTTGGTAGCACAAACTATATCTGGAAAGATGTGAACTTTCTGATCATGAAATAAAAATACCAAACCACAGTTATGTCATGTTCTTTATCTCACAAAAATGCAACGGTCATAATTAGTGAAATTAGAAATTGTGAGGGAGAGGATGATGTAACATTTGAGAAATGTGATATAGATGGAAAGTTTTAGTAATATGCAAAGTAGGGTTGAATTTCTATAGTAACATGCACTCAGAAAGGGGAGATTTTCAATATGATGTTCTTTCTCTTCCCCTGTTAAGACAAACATTTCAGCTTACAATTCTTCAACAGATTTCAAGCTTTCAATGTGGAATTGTATAATCCTTAATCAAAAAAACCCTTGTATGCTGTAATGGGTTAAACTTAAAATAAAAGTTTCTGAACTTTTTAACTGAAAACTTAACTGAAAACAATAGAATTTCTAATTACAAAGAGATACAGCCTGCAAAAATAGGATTTTGCAACTTCTGTAGACATATATAGGACAGTAGTTGAAATGAACTAGAAAGTACTTCAAACAGTGTTTAATTCACATTTAAAGCAAAGCAAATAAAGGACCAAACTTTCCCCCATGTGGGTTATTCCTTTGTAGGAAAAAGAGAAGTCAGTGAGTTTAGTATCAGAGAGGTTCCACCTTATTGGATGTTGTTGCAGGATTTGCTTTCATTCCCATAGAACAGATGGGGATTGCGCCGGAAATACAGTTCTCACATTGTAGGGTAAGGTCTATCCATACATAGATCCAAAGACTCCACATAACTTCTAGCCTCTTCAATGACCTCTGCTGACAATCCAACCCCATGGGGAGAGAGGGCTGCTGTACAGTAAGGAAACTCATAAATCAATGCTGATGTAGAGAACATTAACTTACATGGAGATTCCTCACCCAGTGTAAAGGCTGGGGAATGATCTGAAGTAGTTTTTAGTGATTTGCAGTGCTTTGTAATAACAGAGATTAGAATAGCTCTTACGTTCTATTATATTCAGCTTTCCTTTAAGAGGAAAACCTAAGCCATTTTCTAGTCTCCATAGTAGTGGAGTCTAATTGTACAAAGTAGTTAATTGGCATCTTTGTCAAAATAAAGAGCTAGTATAAAGGTTTCTCATTTCCTTCTATCAGAGAATGAAATAAGAAATGACACTGATGTAAAATCCAAACTCTTTTAAATGGATAATTGGTATTACAGAATAAGAGGAAATGACTTTCATTTTAAGAACATACTGAAACCATTCTGTGGCATACAGTAATCTTCAGATTTCTAAATGGTCTAATGCACATTTCAAACAGCAGGAAAATTTATTTAAGTACTTAAGTAGAGTACTCTGCATTGCTCCATTTTTCTCCTCTGGGTGGTCTAACTACACAATATTAAGAGTTACAGTATTCAGTCAAAGTGAAGTTAAAAAGTGAGCATCGCTAATACTACTTATACCAACCAAGATTAGGCATATCTAGGGGTTTGCCCTGACAATACCAAGCACTTTACCACTCAAAAACACATACAGTAACAATAAATCAGTTTAATACACCCTCTGAAAAAACATATAACCAAACAGTAGAAACATTTTATTATTAATCTCCTTGAAGAAGCAAAGCACATAAACCTGATTCTTTTCTCACATGCACGGAAATCAGGAGTAACTTCAATTAAGTCAAGGGTCTTATATGTCTCTATGATCTTTGTGAGAAGAGAACTGGCTCACAGTATATAATATATGACTTTCATAAAACTATGTGTGGACTTTGATCTTTCTATGAAGTGAGGAGAAGGTGAAAAGAGGAAACACTGTTTGAACTTCACAGCCTGTGAAACTGTTTCACTACTGTGTTACTACAGTTTTCCACCAATGTAACTTAGATAAAATTGACATAAACCTGAAGTAAATAAGTGATTAGGTAAGCGCTGTATATTTAAATTACATGATTTATTCATTCTCTGTTGCATACGTGAGGGAAGAATGGGTCCTCCACTTAACAAAATAATGGACTTGATTTGCTTCTCAGTTTCACTAGTTTGACAAGGGTGTAACTCCATTAACTTAAATTCAGTTAATCTTGATGTACACTGAGAGGAAAATAAAGCCAAATAACTCTGAATTCCAAACAATTTTAATCAAGACAGTGGAACCTGGTGCAGAAAGTGCCTGATTCATGTTTCAAAGATGAGGTCAAATCTTCTAGTCTTGTTTATGCTGTAAATTGTATTAAGATTGCTGACTAGACATCTAACTCCGGTGAGGAGGAGGGGGAATTTATAGAGAGGAAAAGCAGATTTAAGAAGAGGAAACAGATGCTTTCATGATCTTACCTAAGAAGGAATACTGTTTATGTTAAATAAGGATGATGATTTACTTTTCACTTATGTTAACCAGCCATGAAAGTAGGTCTCCTCCCTCCTTGAAATACTTTAATTTGTACTTGTGTTCTGCTGCCATGCATACTTTAGGTTTGATTTAGAACTAAATGAAGACATATTCTGTATGACCTCCTCCCACTCAAATGGAAGGACAGTGCTAACATGGGAGAATTGGATGGCATTCAGTATGCTTCTAACCTCTTCATTGCTTGGGTTTTTGGTCACCTTGAGTAAAAACTTTCAACTTCTCACCTGTGCACTTTGGAAATTTTTAAAGCTAAACATATAATAAAATCAAATAATTATACTGCAGCTGCACCCATGCATTCTAAGATGAATGTATTTTGGGAACCACAGTAAGTTCCAATTTACTAGGTAATTATGGCTGGATGTTTGAATGCAGCTAATCTTTTCAGTTCAAGTACTTCTCTGTCTCATATATACATCAACCAGATCCTGCTACCACTGAAATCAGTGGCAAATCTCCCATTGACTTCACTGGAAGGAGGAGCCAACTTGTGATTTGTAACATGCTTGTCCATGATGCCAACTGAGACTTCTTGATTGCAGAAGGGATTCAAGACTGCACAATTCAAGCTGCAAAAAATTATGTTGCAAACACAATTCTTTTTCAGGGGACAAGTTGATCACTGAACATCTATTAGACGTGATGAATTAATCATTGCATAATTGTGATGACATTCTACATGAGCTGTGCTTTTTTTGCCATATTTACACCCCCAGATTGAAATGCCCTGGGTGAAAAAAGGAATTAAAAGGAAAACAAAGATTACTCACCCCCAGTAACTAAGGTTCTTCAAGATGGGTTGTGCACATCACATTCCACTTTGGGGGAGGGGGGAGGTTCCCAATGTACTCATGTCAGAGACTTCTGCTAGGAGTACCACTAGGCGGCACATGTGCCCCTGCTCTCCTCATGCACCCAGCTGAGGGCATAAAAAGGGGGTGTCCACTGCTTGCCTTTCAGCTCCTTCTCCTCACTCATGAAACATTGTCCGAAGTATCAAGGGAGGTGGGAGGGTTGTGGAATGTATATGTACACAACACTTCTCGAAGAACAACAGTTACTGCAGGTGAATAACCACTTTTTCTCCTTCAAGTGATTATGCATGTTAGAGTCCACTTTCGGTGACTCTGTAGCAGTTCCCAAAGATGTGGTGGGACTTTGCAGCATGTGAAGAGAGGCTGCAGCACTAACTTGCTGAGGTTGCAAGAGGCTTGAGTGATGGCATAATGTCTTGAAAAAGTATGCACAGATGACCATATTGCTACTTTGCAAATGTCCATAATTGCTATGAGCATAAGCTTCCGTGAGCTACAGCTCACTTCATCGGATGCATTCAGTGGAAAATACAGTGGGGAGATTTATATACACAGAGAACATGAAACAATGGGTGTTACCATACACACTGTACGGAGAGTGATCACTTAAGATGAGCTAATACCAGCAGGAGAGCGGGGTGGAGCGGGGCAGAAAACCTTTTGTAGTGATAAACAAGGTGGGCCATTTCCAGCAGTTGACAAGAATGTGTGAGGAACGTCTGAGGAGGGTGGGGGGGGGGGAAATAGTTTTACTTTCTATAATGACCCATCCACTCCCAGTCTGTATTCAACCCTAAGTTAATTGTAGCCAGTTTGCAAATTAATTCCAATTCAGCAGTCTCTCGTTGGAGTCTGTTTTTGAAGTTTTTTTGTTGAAGAATTGTCACTTTTAGGTCTCTAATCAAGTGACCAGAGAGATTGAAGTGTTCTCCGACTGGTTTTTGAATGTTATAATTCTTGACGTCTGATTTGTGTCCATTTATTCTTTTACGTAGAGACTGTCCAGTTTGACCAATGTACATGGCAGAGGGGCATTGCTGGCACATGATGGCATATATCGCATTGGTGGATGTGCAGATGAACAAGCCTCTGATAGTGTGGCTGATGTGATTAGGCCCTATGATGGCGTCCCCTGAATAGATATGTGGACACAGTTGACAACGGGCTTTGTTGCAAAGATAGGTTCCTGGGTTAGTGGTTCTGTTGTGTGGTTGCTGGTGAGTATTTGCTTCAGGTTGGGGGGCTGTCTGTAAGCAAGGACTGGCCTGTCTCCCAAAATCTGTGAGAGTGATGGTTCGTCCTTCAGGATAGGTTGTAGATCCTGGATGATGCATTGGAGAGGTTTTAGTTGGGGGCCGAAGGTGATGGCTAGTGATGTTCTGTTATTTTCTTTGTTGGGCCTGTCCTGTAGTAGATGACTTCTGGGTACTCTTCTGGCTCTATCAATCTGTTTCTTCACTTCCGCAGGTGGGTATTGTAGTTGTAAGAATGCTTGATAGAGATCTTGTAGGTGTTTGTCTCTGTCTGAGGGGTTGGAGCAAATGCGGTTGTATTGTAGAGCTTGGCTGTAGACAATGGATCGTGTCACCCTCCGGGCACAGAACTGAAGATGCATGTTCCACCGACTCTTTCCTAGGAGGCTGGGAAAGAGAGGCTGATGGCCGTACCGAGGCTCCAGCCACCGAGCGAACCCCCACTGGAGGCTGTGTCGGGGGCCACGGGGGCCATTGGTACCACAGTGCAGGCCAAGGAGCCCAGTGCCACTGCACTTGCTGTGGCACCGGTGGAGCAGGCTGTTCAGCCTCACTGGCCTGTCCCATCGATCGACGGCTACAAAGGGATGTCAGGCTGGCGTATGACCTGTCGCTGACTCAGGACCAGGAGGAGCGGCGGCGGCGGGAACGGTGCTGGCCGTGAGACTCTGATCCCAATGTGCAGGAACAGTACTGCTGGTAGCAGCTGCTCCACGATCGGCTCTGGCGGGCGGATCCACAACGGTGAGATGCTGGCGATTGATGCCCAGAACTGCTGGAGTGAGATGACGAATGGGAACGGCGTCAACATTCTTGTCGCAACTGGCTATGGTAGCCCCTCAGAGATGAGGGCCTTTAGTGACATCTGTCTTGGTCTCAACAGGGCCTGCTCCTCAAGGCGGAGCAGTGCCTGGAGCCCCTGTTAGTTGGAACCCAGCCAGACAACCTGGTAGGGGTCAACGGTGACCGGCATGGACTACGCACTGGATGGTCACTGAGTGGTGAACGGCGTCGGGAACATTCCCTCGACGGTGAACGGTACTGAGCAGGGGGCGACCGCAGAGATCCCAGTGGTGGCTTGCCTCTGGACTGGGGAGACAGCACTGGCAGAGCCCCTGGCACCGGCAGGGACATAACATCCCGGGCCGCTTGCAGGGCCTCTGACACGGAGGGCATCCGGACATCCGGGGAAGCCTGCTCTGAATGGGCCGGGCTACTCTGCTCAACCTGAGTTGGAGGTCTGGAGGCCGATGGGGACCGAGGACTGCCCAACATGGGTCTCGCCTCTCCCTTGGTCTTGCTCTGGTGCCGCGGCGAAGGCCTCTTCTTAGCCTTCTTGGAGTGCCCTGCGGATGGGGAGCGGTGCCAACCGGTAGATGGCTCCAAGGGGTCTCCACACACTGACACAGCGGTACCCGGTGCCGACTCGGAGCGGCGTGCCTGAGTCGGGGTCAAGGCCGACTCCATCAGGATAGCCTGGAGCCGAATGTCTCTTTCTCTCTTGGCCCGAGGCTTGAAAGACTTGCAAATCTTGCAGCGATTGCTGAGATGGGTTTCACCCAGACAGCGTAAACAGACCACATGTGGATCGCTCACTGGCACTGGCCGCCTACAAGGGTCGCACAACTTAAAGCCCGGGGCATGGGGCATGCCCCGACCCGGGCGCATTAAACTAAACTAATCTAACTACTTCAACTACAGGTACTACTACAATGAATGAACAACAGTTCTGGAGGAAAGCTGCGGAGAAGCTGGAACAGAGCAGTTCCGAAGCACCTTCACTGGTGGCAAGAAGGAACTGAGGGTGGGGGGGAGCGCGCAGCACCACTTACACTGGGCCATAGAGGCGCCACTCCAGCCCGGGAGCATCTGCTAGGTGCAGCCGGCAGCAGAGAGCAGAGCAGAGGGAGGCTGGGCATGCATGCTTGCATCCATGGTGCTTGCATCCATGGAGAGACCTTAAGGGGGTGGGGCTGGGTGCTTGCCTGCATGAGAATGAGTGAGACAGATTCATTCTGTCATTCTCTTCACTGTTGCTGCATCCTGGGCTTGGAGGTGTAGGGCTGTGTGAAACAGGCTCTGTCCCTGAGGCAGAGCAGAAATGTAACAACTAAAGAGGCAGGCTGCTAATGTTCCAATTGTTAGTTAACTCATGCCATTCTTAGTCAATTAAGGCTCCTTTACCTTGCCAGAGTGGTGTAAAGGAGCCTTACTGTAAATGACAGTAACGGAATCATCAGCTAGGAAGGTCTATGTGCTTTCTTGTTTTTTTTTCCTGTGCCAGAGAGGCACAATGGGGTTAGATTACAGCTCAGGATCTATTTAAGAACATAAGAATGGCCATATTGGGTCAGACCAAAGGTCCGTCCAGCCCAGTATCCTGTCTACCAACAGTGGCCAATGCCAGGTGCCCCAGAGGGAGTGAATCTAACACATAATGATCTAGTGATCTCTCTCCTGCCATCCATCTCCACCCTCTGACAAAGAGAGGCTAGGGACACCATTCCTTACCCATCCTGGCTAATAGCCATTAATGGACTTAACCTCCATGAATTTATCTAGTTCTCTTTTAAACCCTGTTATAGTCCTAGCCTACACAACCAACTCAGGCAAGGAGTTCAAGTCACCTGGTGACTTGTTACTGTTAAGTTTCTCAACTAATTCCAAAACCTCCTTCAAGTAACAAGTCACCGGGACCAGATGGCATTCACGCAAGAGTTCTGAAAGAACTCAAATGTGAAATTGCAGAACTATTAACTATAGTTTGTAACCTGTCCTTTAAATCAGCTACTGTACCCAGTGACTGGAAGATAGATAATGTAATGCCAATATTTAAGAAGGGCTCTAGGGGTGATCCTGGCAATTACAGACCGGTAAGTCTAACATCAGTACCGGGCAAATTAGCTGAAACAATAGTAAAGAATAAAATTGTCAGACACCTAGAAGAACATAAACTTAACAGTAACAAGTCACCGGGACCAGATGGCATTCACACAAGAGTGAATGCCATCTGGTCCCGGTGACTTGTTACTGTTAAGTTTCTCAATTAATTCCAAAACCTCCTCTACTGTCACTTCAATCTGTGACAATTCCTCAGCTTTGTCACCTACAAAAGACGGCTCAGGTTTGGGAATCTCCTTAACATCCTCAGCAGTGAAGACTGAAGCAAAGAATTCCTTTAGTTTCTCCGCGGTGACTTTATCGTCTTTAAATACTTCTTTTGTATCTCGAACGTCCAGGGGCCCCACTGGTTTTTACTTATCCATTTTAAAAAAAATGCAGGACAATGATTAGCAAAATTGTATGATTTTCTTGTATGAAAGTCTGAGCAATTTAAAGCAACATTCTACTTTACAGAACATCAAACACCAAAATAAAAGTAATGTAATTTAAATGAAAATCCAGTATTATAACTGGAATGCCAGGTCTTGATTACCAGGATTTGTAACTTAATTTTCATGTGTTTAGGAAAAGTTATTTTGAATAGTTATTGTGATTTTTTTCTGTATGGTAGTTTAAATAAATTACCAAAATAAGTGAACTTGGTGTGATTATATTGTGTTATTTTGACAAATAAAATATGCAGAATTTTTTATTTTTGGCACAGAATTCCTTCAGGAGTAGCTCTTTAATGTGTCTCCTGCAGCTCTTTGCAGCACATGATATTAACATTATTACCCCACCAGGATGCTTTTACTATGTTACTAACCAAGTAAATTATCAACTTTCTCTAAGTTATTAACTTAGTTGCTATGAGAATATTTATATATAAAAACTAAATATTTTCCCTTGCATACTGTTTAAATATAAATAGTACTATAGTAAATGAAATAATGAATTCACACTACTGGGGCTTTTTGGGGTAATGTTGATTGCTAATTTGGCTCCTGAACCACTGAGGTGTCCGTATCACTGCCTTAAAAGTCATATTCATCCTGTCCTTTTCTCAAAGCAGGATTGTTCTAACATTAAAATAAAGAAAGATTTTTTTCTGGTAAATAAGAAACTAAATCCATTATAAGAAAGCTACCCAGAATGTTAATAAATTAAAAGAAAAACAAAGTCCTTCAAATCACTGTGTAATTATATTTAATGTTATTAAATACGGTTAATTACTTTGCCAAATAAAAGAGAATGTTTTCTTTTATCAAATGTTTTTTTACAGTTATGGTCCTGTAAAAACTCAGATCTTTTTAATAAAGGGTAATAAGAACTTTATGGAATAACAGGAAATGACTAGTATAAGTACACATTGAAACCATTTGATTACACAAAGGAATTTTCATCTCTTTAATGGACTAATGCGTGCTGAAATGTAATGGGATAATTTGCTCAACACCTACTTAAGTGGAAAACTCTGTGATGCCTGAATCTTCCCTTCTCTGGGGTCTGACGAAGCAATATATTGCATACATGAAAGCATCTGTGACACTTTGATAGATACTGTTAGGCTGATGCCAATGCATAATTGATTTCTGCTAAAAGAAATGTCTACAACTGCCTCTTGGAAAACATACCTAAATATCATATCAAAACCAAAAAAAACATAAAGGAAAATAACTATAATTTGTTCTTTTGTTCATCTTACCCTCGTTTTTTATGATATCCAGAACTTCACTTTCTTCTTTGACTGGTTGCATACATGTATCCCACTCAGGTGTGTGTGCATGTGCACAGAATGTTAAAGCTGGAGAGTTTTCTGTAGCAATACTCGTTGGGGTGGGCCATCATTGTGGCCCCTGCTGAGGCAATATAAGGGTGGGGCTGCCCAGTCCCCGATCATTTCCTTCTCATCACCTGTGGCCCAAGTATGAGCTCCCTGTTCAGTTTACCTCAGATACATTTTCCTCTGTGCAATCTGTGAGTTTAGCTTTCTAACTTTACCCGTAAATAGTTAGCAGCTAGCACCTGTTAGCGAGGTTTTTTTATTGTATTTTAAGTTATTTTAATAGTTTTTGGTGTGGTCACCAGTGGCATGCAGCATTCATTGGGCTTTAAGCACTGCCTATCATATGGGGTGTCTATCCTAAGTAGTGACCCCCATGTGCACTGCCTTTGTGCATCAGCAAGGGACATATGCAGGAGAGGTGTAGCAGCTGCCATTCTTTCAAGAAAAGGATGCAGATTTCCAGAGACTTGTGCCTCAAACATCACCTCAGGGAGCAGGCAAAAAGGCCTGCCTCCAATCCTGGGCCTTAGTAAGCACGCTGCCACCACAGACTGCGACTGTACCTGTAAAAAGAAAAGGAGTACTTGTGGCACCTTAGAGACTAACCAATTTATTTGAGCATAAGCTTTCGTGAGCTACAGCTCACTTCATCGCATGCATCCGATGAAGTGAGCTGTAGCTCACTAAAGCTTATGCTCAAATAAATTGGTTAGTCTCTAAGGTGCCACAAGTACTCCTTTTCTTTTTGCGAATACAGACTAACACGACTGTACCTGTGTTTGTCTTTGACAGACCCCTGGACTTGGATTCTTCTTCATGAAGAAAGAGGGGACATTCTTCCCCTTCAGGGCCCCCCTGAAAGAGGACTCACAAGACAGACTGGACATCTTGAAGTCGAAAAAAGAGTTCCTCTTCTTCCTTAAAAAAAGACTTGAAACATCATTGGGATTCTTCAGGTACTTAGTAGAGCTGGGACATCTACCCATGTCTCCCGGATATCATGGCAGGAGGATATTAGTTCCATGCCATTGGCTCTGGTACCGTCAGCAGAACAGCTGTTGAGTCTGGTAACAATGGACACTGATTCAGCACTAATGTTATGGTACTAACAACTCCACAAGCTTATAAAGCAACAAACAACTCACTTTGCCTCTCTGTTCCAGACTTTATTGTGGTGCATGAGTCCATTGCATTGGTGGTGCATCCCCCTTTAGGGGCCTGTCGGTCTCAGCTCAGGTGCAGAGACTGTTAGCTGTATTAGTGTCGGCACCAGCTACAAAATATGGCAAGGACTCAGTGCCTTCCACAGTGCCCTCTTTGGCACCAGCACACACAGTGTCATCATAGATTAGACCATCGGTGTTTGTACTAGCCTTTTTCCCTGTCTCAGTACCAACAACCTCAGTACCAGAACAGTTGTCAGAGTGGGTCCTGCCTACATTTTGCACTGAAGCACCAACTAAGAAAGACATGCTTTCAGTGTCTCTGTGCACCACTGTAATACCAACTACCATATCTACCTAAAAAGAAAAGGAGTACTTGTGGCACCTAAGAGACTAACCAATTTATTTGAGCATAAGCTTTTGTGAGCTACTGCTCACTTCATCGGATGCTGTCAGTGGAAATACCATGCATCCGATGAAGTGAGCTGTAGCTCACGAAAGCTTATGCTCAAATAAATTGGTTAGTCTCTAAGGTGCCACAAGTACTCCTTTTCTTTTTGCGAATACAGACTAACACGGCTGCTCCTCTGAAACATATCTACCTAGGTGCCAATGTTAGTATCTTCACAGTGGGCTATAGATACAACAGATCACCTAGTGGCCCCATCGGGCTTTGCGCCCCTGATGCCCATGGACTACTCAGATGGTTCTTCTCAGTCAAGCTCAGACTTTTACAGTATCTCACCATCCTCTCCTAGATACAGTCACTCTAGCTAATCATCTAGGCTGCCCACAGGAGAACATCAGTACCGGGGGCAGGGCCAATCATTCAGCAGGAACAAGTCATCATGACCTAATACTTTTTGGTTGCCCATGCCTTATGGTCTCCCTCCATGTCCTTATTGGACCCCTTTGGTGTTTCCTGGTCCCCCATGTCTCGATCACTGGCCCAATCTAGGGGAAGGTTGCCACTGCCTTTGGCAAAACAGAGACACCTAAATTGGAAGCACACAGAGATTCTATTCACCCTTGAGCTCCAGGCTTGACAAAGCCCTGGCTGGGATGATTTAGTTAGGGATTGGTCCTGCTTTGAGCCAGGGGGTTAGACTAGATGACCTCCTGTGGTCCCTTCCAACCCTGATATTCTATGATTCTATGATTCCAGTGCTGCAGGAAGAACCACTGCTGATGAACCAGTTCTATCACATAAGCATCCATTGGCTCCTGTTATCCCTTCCTCCTTCTCACCCGATGACTCAGTGATCCTGGACTCTTCTTCTCTGGTAGCAGAGGATTTTAAGTCTCATCAGGCACTGCTGACAAAAATGGCTGGGGCTGGGGCTTCTCCATTATAGAAGCTGAGCTTGTGCAAGAGGACACTTACATGCCAGTTGCCCTCCAAAACAATGAGGTTTTTCTAGAACTGACAAAGACCTTGTGGCATACATGAGTCTCCTTAGCTCCTACAACTAAGCGCACAGATAAATATCATATCCCAGTGCAAAGCTTTGAGTGATTTTATTCCCATCCTGCCTCACTGGTAGTTACATCAACCAATGAGAGATCACATCGGGGAGAATTAAATCAACTCCCACAGAAAAAAGAGCCCCAAAGACTTGATCTATTTGGGAGAAAAAAATCATTCTATTTCCTCTCTCCAAGTGCATATAGTGAATCAGAAGACAGTGTTAGCTAAATGTGACTTTGTAAACTGCGATGCAATGTCCAAGTTTTTGACAAACTACCAAAAAATGCAAGGGAGGAAATTAAAACTTTCCTGGCAGAAAGCTCCATGGTGGCCAGGGTGTCGCTTCACTCCATGCTTGATGTGGCTGATGTTTCTTCTATGGTGATAGCCTCTGCACTAATAGTGAGGAGAGCCTCATGATTACAGAACTGGGGCATAGCTTCTGATATCCAGCAAACTACAAAGGTCATCCTGTTTGTTGATTAACTTTTCTTTTCAGATAAAACCAGTGTAACTTTACATTATTTACACTCTCATGCTACCCTTTGTTCATTAGAAAGCTATACCCCAGCCATCTGCCATCATTACAGATCCAATATCAACATCAGTATAATAGACAGCCTGTATACCCACCAAGCTAGAAAATTTTTTTGAATAGAAAGCACAAATCACAGAGAAAGTGGCCAAGCTAGAAAATTTTTTTGAATAGAAAGCACAAATCACAGAGAAAGAGGCCCTCAACTCCAGTTCGATAGCATCCTCAGTTGTTAAGAAGCAGCCCATTTGATTTCTTTGAAGATAGCAATATAGTCATCAGTGATCTTCCAGCCATCTCTCCTCTAGGGACAGACTGTCCCGTTTCCTCACTGCTTGGGACTCTATACTGACAGACAAATGGATCCTAAGCACTGTGAGACTGGGATATTCTATCCTATTTCTCTCCGTCTCCCTCTCCTACCCACCTGCCCCATCGCTATTCAGGGACCAATCTCACAGGTCAATGCTCCTTCAAGCAGTTCAGACACTGTTCACTCTAGGAGCCATAGAGGAAGTTCCCCTTCAACATCAGGGAATGAAGTTTAACTGACAATACTTTCTGAACTCCAAGTACAAGGAGTGTGGGGGAGTTCTGAGACCCAGGGTGGACCTTTGAAATCACAGCAAGTTCATCAAGTACATAAGATTTTGTATGGTTTCCCTAGCATCAGTCATTCTTTCCCTAGACTGCAATGACTGGTTTGCTGCCCTCCATCTGCAGGATGCTTACCTCCATGTGACAACACTGCTAACTCACAGGAAGTTTCTAAGATTTCTAACAGCAGCCCAACACTATCAATACTCAATACTTCCCTTTGGCCTGCTGTCAACCCCATATCTATTCACCAAGTACGTGGTGGTCTACTTGAAGAGAAAGGGAATGCTCCTCTCCCCTGACATGGATGTATGGTTAATGCAGGACAGATCCAAACATCAGATTCTCCATTATATCCAGTTCATCTCTTCAACCATCTGAGACTCATGCTGAACAGGGGAAAATCCACATAAGTCCTGCCATGGAAAACCAAGTTCAGTGGAGCCCTACTCAACTCTGCGAATTCAAGGCTTTTCTCCCACTGGAGAGATTTCAGACGATTCATCAACTATGCCTCTCTCTCAAGTCACACACCATCATCACAGTCTTGATGTGTCTAAAGCTATTAGGCAACACGGCCTTAAGTACTTACATGACCCACAATGTCAGGCTTTGCCTGCGTATCCTTCAAGGGTCACTGAAATCAGTCTGTTGACCAGACAGACATCCTATGGACAAGTTGGTCTGGGTTCATCCTGCATTCCTACAATCTCAACAGTGGTGGACTGATCAGATCAACATATGCAGGGGTGTACCCTTTTCTCGTCCACTTCCATCCAGGACAATTATTACTGATGCCTCTGTGAAAGGGTGGGGTGCTAGAGAGCCTGAAAACACAAGCATTATGAAAGGAACACAAAGCAACTCTTCATATCAATGTCCTTTAACTCCAGACAATTCACAGGGCATGCTATGCTTTGATCCCTTGCATCAGAGGCTTGTCAGTCCAAACACTGACGGACAATACAACCGCGATGTACTATCTAAACAGACAGGGAGAGGCAAAGTCCAATCAGCTTTGTCAAGAAGAAATGAAGTGGTGGAACTTTTGTATCAAAGAAGACATTATTCCCATTGCCATGTATTTACCAAGTTCCCAGAATCAGTTGGCAGATCACTTCAGAAGGAGATTTTCCCAAAATCATGAGCAGTCCCTGAAGAAGTGTGTGCTCAGAAATATTTTTCAGGTTTGGTGTATTCTATCAGTCAATACATTTGTGACAAAGGATAACGGAAAATGTCAAGTCTGTTCCCAAGTGTGTCATAGTCCAGCCTCACTAACCACAGCCTTTTCCTATGGTGGGAACCAAGTCTCGTGTATGCATCTCCCATCAATTCCTCTCATCCTGTAGGTTGTCCTCAGATTGAAATGAGAGAATGCCAAGATAATTATTATAGCATAGCTGAGACAATGCTAGTTCTTGGATTTTCAGTCTCTTGATTCCACCTCTATGGCCTCTGCCTCCTCTCCCAGACCTGCTATCTCAGCAGCATGGATGAATATTGCACCTGGATCCAAACAGTCTGCACCTCATGACACGGCGGTTGAGTGATTAGATAAAGCTGAGAAAGACTTCTCAGTGGCAGTTCAGGAAATATTACTTAATAGTAGAAAACAGTCCACTAAAGCCACTTATTGAGCTAAGTGGAAATGTTTCACCAATTGGTCCATTCTCCAGGGAATATAGCCAACAGAAACTAAGATTCAAGACATTTGAGTACCAGTTACATCTCAAATCCTCAGGACTTTCTCTAAGCTCGGTGAGAGTTCGCTTAGCAATGATCTCAGCTATCCATCCTCCCATTCAAGGGAGACTGGTCTTTTCCAACCCCATGTTCTCTAGATTGTTAAAAGATTATTCAGCTTTTTCCTCCTGTTATAGATACAGTACCACTTTGGAATCTTAACATTGTATTATCTGCCTTGATGGGCCCTCCATGCAAGCATATTGCCACCTGTTCTTGGCCTCACCTGTATCAGAAGGTATCTTTTCTCATTGCCATCATATCAGCCTGAAGAATGAGTAAGCTGCTGGTTCTCATGGCAGGACCTCCACATATGTTATTTTTCAACGATAAAGTAACTTTGAGGCTACATCCACCATTTTTAACTAAAGTGGTATTGGCTTTTCATTTAAACCAGACAATATACTTACCTGTTCTTTTCCCCAAAGCCACATTCAAATAGGGATGAAGAGTGTCTCCATACTTTAGATGTGAGGTGAGCTTTAGCATTCCATCTTGACAGAACTAAGACTTTCAGACTGTCCCCTCAGCTCTTCATTTTGTATGCAAGACAGAATAAGAGGGCAAGCACTTTCAGCACAGAGAGTTTCCAGATGGATTACTTCCTGTATCATGATAGGGGTAGGTCTCCAGAAAATCATGTCAGATGCTAGCGGACTGCTAGTGACTGCAGAAGACCCTCACAATGCTCTTCATCCCTGTTCATGTTTATCAGCTAAATTTTAATTAAGTATTAAAAATTGTAGTATTCAGCTGAATATCAAAGAACAGTGCTCAGCTGAAGAGGAGTTAGAAACTGAACAATGGAAAAAGCAATAAGTAATACAATTGTATCTATTATTTTATCCTTTACTGCAGCAGGATGTTAATAATCAAATCCAATGACTAACATCATATAACAGAATATATGAGTTAGATATTACTTTCCCCATTATGTTTATTAATAGAATGTTATAAAACATTATGAAAAAAGCATTGCAATTAGAACACCTGCTTCTGTATAGACAGGTATAAGCACTGAACCCATAATCATAAATTGAAGGTTATTTTCACTGTCATGGTGGTTAAATGTCTTTTGAAAAATAAACTTTCCTTTCACAAAAGGATTTTTCCCCATCATTGAAAAGTTAAAGACCTTACTCTGAATGCTCCTTTTCTTATACCTTTGACCTAGAGGTATGTTGTTTATTTATACTAATGACACAGATGTAAGTACATCTATATGATGAGGTTCACTCTTTCCTTACTTTAAGCAAACTTAATTGATACTGGCAGAATGACAGATTAATAGCTAAAGTTAGTTACAGGTGGGGAATGGGTAGGAAAGGAACAACAGTAAGATTGTCTTATATAAATGGTCATAAAAGAAGATTCATCTGACGTTACATGGAGGGGCCAGAGAGAGAGGCTCCTGTCTCTGGATTACCCTCAGCCACCATCAGAACTGGCATTCAGAAAAAAAGAGGAGAAGCGCATGAGCTTACCAGGCCACAAATATCATGGGAAGGGAACTGTGTCTCCTAACTATTCAGCTTTGAACAGATACAGGAGATGCCATTTAAAATGCACAGTAGCTGACTATCACAGTACTTGTAGTATTTCCCATTCTAAGTACGGAAACTACTACATGTACTGTAATAAAAGTAAATAACATTGTGATACATTTTCTTTCTTAAAATGATTTCCATTGTATTAAAAAATATTCGGCTAAGGAACAATATTAGAGATTTAGCATCTGAATACTTATATGAAGCCTGAATTTTTGAACATTAGTTAATAAAAAACATCTTATAAAACTGTAAACTTGGTGTCTTTTGGTGATGATTTTGGACCAACATGGTAACCCAGAGGATAGTGACAGAGAATTTGGGCCTTTTAAAAAAAAATATGGACAGTGCTGCCATATTAAAATGTGTAGCCATTTCTTGTAGCTCCTGTTCAGAAAGGACAAAAAGACCAGCAGCAGAATGCAGATTTTGGAGACAGTCAGTGATTTAAGGTTTTGCTTTCTTGTATGACAGACTGAAAGCTCTATCTTCTCCAAAGTGAATGCAGACTCCTGGCTGCAGATTGTAACAAACTTCATTAATAACAGCAGCAAAAAAAACATTCTGAATCAAACCCAGTAGAAATATGTATCCCTGTTTCATACCTGTCTTGATCAGATTGGGATCAGGAAGGACATTATTGCAATAACTGATTCTTCCAGGCATAGCCTCATGAAATAAAGAGCTGATTGCAACTGACTTGCCCGGGAAGTTTTTTTCCTGAGGAGTTGCCTAAATATCTTTTTAATACTTTCAAAGGCCCTCTGTAGATCAATAAAAACCACTTATTATGGTTGATATTCTTCACTTATCTTCTCTGGTGCTGGCAAAGAATAAAGATCATACCAGTGTTACCACATCATACTCTGAAACCACTTGATGACACTCTGTCCAAGCATTTATAATGCATTCATCACTGAGGTATCCAAGTGCCTCTCAGAAAGAAATCTGACACAGTGTTGTAGAAGCTGATTGAGGACTCTTGCCAGTGCTTTACCAGGAATAGATAGATGGGAGATCCCTTGGTAATTTCCACACTCTACTCCGTCACCAATTCTATTATATAGAGGGAACAGAATTGCATCTTTTATATCACTTGGAATGGACTCAAACTTCCAATTGGATACAAACAACTGTTGAAGACGGTCACTAAGTGTTGTTTAATAATCATTATTCTTAAATAATTTATTATATGCCTATTGTTATGCATTAGGTGATTATGGTAGGGTGAAGAAGGAAATCAGATGATTTGGGTCCAATTATATCAGCCCTCCTGATGGAGGATGTTCAGCCATTATTTGTTATCAAAGTTTGCAACTCTGGGGTCTGGTTAGATTTCCAGTTATTTCTAGTTGACCAAATAGCAGCAACGGCCAGACCTGTTTCCCTCCCCTCACCATTTATACCTGGCAAGGAGGTTGATGGCTACTGTTATTTTTGCCTTTGTTACTTTTGGTTAAGATAGAATTTAGCATCCTGTTGGTTGAGTGGAGTATCTCACTCTGAGTGTATGATGATAATGTTCTGTAACAGTCTGTAAAAAAAAAAGGGGGGGGGGTGAGGGGCTGATCCAGTGCCTATTGAAGGCAATGGGAGTCCAAAACAAAATTGACAATTTCCTCCTCTCATTGTTGTTCCTATTTCCATCTTCTTCACCTTCACTACTGTTTCCAACCTTTTGCTAGCTGCATCCAACCATCAGCCTGTCCTATTCCTATCCTTTTCCTAACTCCTATTACCTCAGTTAAAGTCTTTCCTTCTTTTGCTAGAAATTCATGAAGCTTCTGAATGAACATAGGGAAGGAGGAGTCACACGGCTTCACCAAAGGTCATCAGAGTCCATGGTGCCTGCTTAGGGTAATTCTTTGGTAGTAGTGGAATACATTGCAGGTTACTAACTCAGAAGTCACAGACAAAGCAGTCACACAGATCTGGACAAAGTAGAAGGCTTTTTCCATTACCGTCACACTTGGTAGGACTTTTACACTTCTGACTACTTCCTCCACCCAGGTGACATCAGCTAATTTGAAGATCCTTCTCACCAGGCTTGTTTTGGTGGAATCTATTCTTCTCTATTTCCCATCTGTCAGGAAAGCTGAATCCATCTTGTTTAGAGGTTCAGAGATCAGTGTGCGCACCTGATCACTCACTGTTCCCCAACACTGTTCTCATGCAGTGAAGCCTTCTGAAGACACTAAACAGATACCAGCAGTGTATCCAATATGTAATCTCTATACTACGAAGTGGCACTAGACATTGTGCATTAGTAGGCTGAGTTTGTGAGGTAGGATAGTGCTGACTTGGTTTGTGGCATCATCTGTTTAACAGCAATTAGATGTTCAAAGACTTAACTATTACAAGTACGGCACAAGAAAACACAGTCCCTGCCCCAAAGAGCTTACACTTTGAAAGACAGACATTATTACTAATTATTATATGCTTTGAAAAGTTTGCAGACATGACAAAAATTTAAGCAAACCACCACTAGTTTGTGAATACTGACTGAACTTGAATCAAATTTGATTTTCTATACGTTAGTTTTGAGTCAAATATTCCACACACTGCTGCTCCCACAGGACTCTGCTTATCTGCTTCCAATGCTGCTCTGATATCTTATTCAACATTTACATTACACCATTAGTTTACACAGCTGTAGGCGTGCGTGTCTGTCAATGCCTCACTGTCAATCTCTGAGGGTGGCCACTCCTCTGCTGTTACGCACCTCAAACAGCAGTCTGTAAGGGGGAATTAGCTGTCTCTAGGGCTCAAATCCTGAGGCAGGGTAGAGCAGTGAACAGTTCAGGGGCCCAGGCTCTTAGGCAGGGCAGGGCACCAAGCAGTCTAGAAGTCTAGCCCTCAAGCAGGGTATAGCAGGTAAGAGTCTAGGAACCTGGCCTTCAGGCAGCAATGAGCACCATACTCTGTCTAGGGCTCAGGCAGTAGACTGACACAGGCCTCCTGGCCTATGGTGGGGAGGCTGCCACAACAGGAGTGGGGTGACAGAAGGTAGGGGGACGTGGGCCCACCCGACTCCACTGAGTCCCAGCCCAGGACTCTAACAGTGGTGGAGTGGTCCGCCAGTGGGCCAGCGGGGATCCGCCCGCAACACACTGACCTTGTATCAGGCCAGCACTCAACCAGATGACTGTCTAGTTTCCCTGCACTACTTCCTACTCGCCTCAGGTTTGGTATGTTGGTGTGGTGAGTCTGGTGTCTCCTCAGGGTATACTGCCAGTGGCAACCCCAGCAGCTCCACAGCATTGGTTGGCTCTGGCAGCTCTGGTAGCTTGGGTGAGTCCTCAGGGTCACTGAAGTCTTCTGTGGGTTCCTGCATCAGCAGTGGGGAGAACACATCCGTCTCCTTTGGGAGCTGGTGCTCAACTGAGCTACAGGGCCCACCTTTTATACTTCCCGTTCCTGTCCCGCCCCTCTGCTTCCGGTGTGGTAAGAATGGGCTTCCTGGTTCTGCCAACCAAGGGGCATTTGGCCGTCCCTCCTGGTCAGTCTCTGAGGGTGGCCAGGCCTCTTTGCTACAACAGCAATTTACAAAACATAGACTAAGATACCATCCTTTTACAGAAGAACTTATACTATAGCAGAACCAGCAAACCCCATCAAAAAATAGGAAATAGAACCAAAGGATGATAAATTCTAATCTGAGCTAAAATTTATTTATTTATTTATTTATTTCTATTTACTTATTTATATAAATTTATTTTATTATTTATTTTTTGTTTGTTATTTATCTATTTATTTATTTATTTTTAAGCAACTTGGACTTTAATAAAAGAAACTCCATACATTTTAAAAGTTGCATCAGGAGGTGAGACTCACTCTTTAACTACATCACTTCTCTCCCTTTCAGCGTTTTTCAAACACTTCATGGTTTTTTTCTCTATTGTATTTAATTATTTAGCGTCCTGTCACAATCTTCTGAACAGTCTCTTTCTGATAGAACCTCTCTTCAACTGCATCATATCCAAATGTCACTGCTAACGTTAGTCCCTTCTGGTCCTGACTGGGACATCAACTGTCATTTCATCAATCTAGGTATTTGTGGTCCCAGCTTCTCTTCTGACCCTTCAAGAGCTTTTCCCATTACAACAGATAAAGCTGTTGGTGAATTAGATGCTATTAATTTTCTTTACAAAATAATTACTCTTTGAACCTTCTGGCAGACCTAATGGCCAGATTCTTTGGTCTGGCTAAGCTGTGCTAAGCACAGTACCACAAGGCTGAGGGGGAGAAAGGTGAGTTCCTGCCACTGTTGCAGCTATCCAGTCTTGGGGCCACTTCAGTCACTGGTGAAACTTTGAGCAGCCTCAAGACAGTTGTGCCTGGCTGCCTATGACCCTTAAAGGCTAATGTGGACAGCTGGGGAAAACTGGAGTGCAGAAATAGGGTAGGGACACACCCAGCTGTAGTTACACGCATGCTCTCTAACCACCAGCTTCCCAGTCGAGGACCCCAAATAAGTACAGTCCTGCCCTGGTCAAATCTGACCAGTATATGGGTTTAATACCCGGTCTACCTGTCCCTCAATGTGAAGAGAACAATGCACACTTGTGATAATCAAGCAGTGATTTTCCCCAAGCACTCCAGTCAAAGCTCACTGGTTTGGATTAAAACATAGAATATATTTTAACTACAAAAGATACATTTTAAGTGATTATAAGTGATAGCAAACAGATTACCTTGTAAATAAACAAAACGTAAACTAAGTCTAAGATACTAGAAAGATAGGATATGAACCAGCAGATTCTCACCCTGAGAAATTATACAAGCAGGCTGCAGATTCTTAAGGGACAAGCTGCACTTGCTTTACAGCTTGGAATCTCCAGGTCTTTCATACACAGGCTAGAAATCACTTTTGCCTGGGTCTAGCACTTCCCCCAGTTCAGTCTTTGTTCCTAGGGTGTTTCCAGGTGTCTGCTTGTGTGGGGAGTGAAGAACCACGGATGATGTCATTCCCTGCCTTATATAGCTTCAGCAGATGGCAGGAACCCTTTGTTTCAAAACATGGTTTTGTCGAGGCAGAAGGAAGAGAAACAGTAAAAGGCAGCACTGGTGGCTGAAGAAATAAGATCTGTTGCATAGAAAAGATATACCAAATTGAGGGGACAAGCACCTGCAAAGATTTGTAGCTGGCTTGGGAGCATGTGCAGGAGGAGAGAGACTCATTAGCAAAACTAAAACCGATCATGAGCTCATTCTCATATTTATTAGGCAAATAATTTTAATACCTCCAAAGGGAGATTACAACAAATTTTGCATGTTTTTCAATTAAGTTTAACTACATGTTAAACATGGTAGATGCTGCCATCTAATGGTGTTCAGATGTTGAACAAAAGCTGGAGTAATCATGTAAACACCAATTAAACAAAACAACTTCACATACAAAGTATTAGTTGTTCTTTTTTCCACTTAAAGAAGAAATATAAAGTTGACATTTTTGGATACAAATAGCTTAATGTGTCCTGCAGTGTCTGTGGGGTTAACCAACCAGTGGAACAATTTACCAAGAAATGTGTTGGATTCTCTATCACTTGAAGTCTTTAAATCAAGACTGGATGTCTGTCTAACATATATCCTCTAGCTCAATCAGACGTTATGGGCTTGATTCAGGAATTACTGGATGAATTCTATAACCTATAATATTCAGAATGTGAGACTAGACAATCACAAGTGTCCTTTCTATCTTTAAAATATATGGGTCTATGAATCCACTGATCTTTTCTTGCTGTTTTGTATTTTTAATTCTTTATTCTGTAATCTTTAATAAATCAATCAGGAGAAAGCAGCAGCATCTATCATGCTTTCAGGCTGGCATTTTCAAAGGATTGTAAAGGAGATACATACCCAACTCTCTCTGAATTTCAATGTAATTTGGGCACCTAACTCCCCTAATGCTCTTTACAAAATCCACCGTTAGGTAGTAAGTAAGTAAATATTTTAAACAAGGAGGCAAATTCTTCAATGGGGGTGGCTGCATGGGATGTAATTCAGGGCAAAATTTAGCTTAATATCAGTGTACTTGGAGGATACAGCACTGATATATTGTTATAAGTATTTCCTTTAATACAGACTTGCACAGAAAGTTACCTGAGGTTCTATGGAAGTTCCAAATATATTACAAATGTAACAGCTATATTTCAGTTCTCAAGTTAAAAAAATAAATAGGATAAAAGCCAACCGTACAAAGGTTTTGACACTAATTTTGCAATTTTAGAGAGTTTTGAATGTGTTTAGTTAAGACCTACTTCAGACTCATTTTATTAGAATATTTGAATAAAATGTAACATAGTTTTTAATTGCAATTTGTTTCATAGGGTCTTGCAAAAATAAAATAAATTACGTTTAATCGTGAAGCATTTGGCAGAAAACTATTCTGTATTATCATCAATGGTCACCTCATCTTTTTAGGATATCACTCTATTACATAGCTTCTTTATTTTTATTATATGGAGTTTTCACATTAAGACAAAATATTTTCTAAGTAAAGCAACAAATAATTATAAAGAATTATTTATTACCTTATTATTCCTGTCATTTTTCATCTGTATCTGCAAGTACTGTTCTCACTGCCTGTGACAAGTATTTTCAGATCTCTTGTTTGAATAGATAGATATTTTTGCTAAAGTCTTATATTTGTCAGCATTTCTCAAACTGGGGGTAGCAATGGTATTGTATGCGGGGGTCACCATATTGCCATCCTTACTTCTGCGCTGCCTTCAGAGCTGGGCAGTCAGAGAGTGGCAGCTGCTGGCCGGGCGCCCAGCTCTGGAGGCAGTTTTGCCACCAGCAGCAGTGCAGAAGTAAGGGTGGCATGGTATGGGTGGGGAGAATCATCACAGCCCGAAAAAAAAGTTTGAGAACTCCTGGTTATGTGATTGTACTCCTTCTCTAATAAAATGAAAGATGGAAATAGGGGATAGGATAGATTCTGACAAAATAGACAAAGACACCTAGACATCTGAGCTTTTAAATACAAAATCTTAATTAAGCCTCTCTTTCTCAATAATTTTGTGACACCCAGCTTACTTCAGCTGACCAGCCTTATCACAACAAAGCAGTCAAAGCAATGTTGCTACAGACACCCGACAAGTAAACAAGCTGATCTCACAGCCAGTAGGGAAAAACAACTACTCCCAGAATCTTCTGTCTAGATACACATGCCTTGAATTTGTATCAGATTACCAGGTAATATTTTCTGTGACAGGTTGGCTGCAGTATGATGATGAAAAATTGAATATACCACTTTATCTCCAAAGCACTTTAATGGATTCACACAACACCCTATAGCCTTCTTTCTCCCTCCCCTGTCTCCCCCCGTCGTTCCCTCCCACACACCTTTTCTAACAAATTGGGATACAGACACGTTAAGGGCAAATTTTCAAATGTAGATGCTTAAAGTGAGGCACCTAAATAAAAACAGTTTGATCTTCAAAATGTTCTGAGCACCAATAACTCTCTCTGAAGTGAGTGGAAGATGCATGTGCTCTGCAATCTGAAAACCAGGCCACTTTTACTTAGGTGCCTAAATATAAAAATTAGGCAATACCACTCCCAACATATACAGTAAATGTTGCCTTTTACTACAGTAAAACATGTTTTTTTAAACAAACACAAGGTCATATAATGCTATAAACAAACATACTTATATTACTCAAAATAAATTTATACAGCCAGGCTTTATCTGTGGATAGATATCATAGAATCATATAATATCAGGGTTGGAAGGGACCTCAGAAGGTCATCTAGTCCAACCCCCTGCTCAAAGCAGGACCAATCCCCAACTAAATTATCCCAGCCAGGGCTTTGTCAAGCCTGACCTTAAAAACCTCTAAGGAAGGAGATTCCACCACCTCCCTAGGTAACGCATTCCAGTGTTTCACCACCCTCCTAGTGAAACAGTTTTTTCCTAATATCCAACCTAAACCTCTCCCAGTGCAACATGAGACCATTATTGCTTGCTCTGTCATCTGCTACCATTGAGAACAGTCTAGAGCCATCCTCTTTGGAACCCCCTTTCAGGTAGTTGAAAGCAGCTATCAAATCCTCCCTCATTCTTCTCTTCTGCAGACTAAACAATCCCAGTTCCCACAGCCTCGCCTCATAAGTCATGTGTTCCAGTCCCCTAATCATTTTTGCTGCCCTACGCTGGACGTTTTCCAATTTTTCCACATCCTTCTTGTAGCATGGGGCCCAAAACTGGACACAGTACTCCAGATGAGGCCTCACCAATGTCGAATAGAGGGGAACGATCACGTCCCTTGATCTGCTGGCAATGCCCATACTTATACATCCCAAAATGACATTGGCCTTCTTGGCAACAACGGCACACTGTTGACTCATATCCAGCTTCTCATCTACTGTAACCCCTCGGTCCTTTTCTGCAGAACTACTGCCTAGCCATTTGGTCCCTAGTCTGTAGCGGTGCATGGGATTCTTCCGTCCTAAGTGCAGGACTCTGCACTTGTCCTTGTTGAACCTCATCAGATTTCTTTTGGCCCAATCCTCCAATTTGTCTACAGCCTTCTGCATCCTATCCCTACCCTCCAGCATATCTACCTCTCCTCCCAGTTTAGCATCATCTGCAAACTTGCTGAGGGTGCAATCCACACCATCCTCCAGATCATTTATGAAGATATTGAACAAAACCGGCCCGAGGACCGACCCTTGGGGCACTCCACTTGATACAGGCTGCCAACTAGACATGGAGCCATTGATCACTACCCGTTGAGCCCGACAATCTAGCCAACTTTCTGTCCACCTTAGAGTCCATTCATCCAGCCCATAATTCTTTAACTTGCTGGCGAGAATACTGTGGGAGACTGTGCCAAAAGCTTTGCTAAAGTCAAGGAATAACATGTCCACCGCTTTTCCCTCATCCACAGAGCCAGTTATCTCATCATAGAAGGCAATTAGATTAGTCAGGCTTGACTTGCCCTTGGTGAATCCATGCTGACTGTTCCTGATCACTTTCTGTGTTGGTATGAAAAAGAGGCCTGTTTCACAGAACACTGAATCAAATGGGACTGGAAGGCCCTTTGGATAATAATGGCAGAAAGCTCCTTTTGTCTTCTTCTAAGGGTAGTTGTGATTGGTTTATAAGGAAGCTTGGATGGAATGGCAATCTTAAGCTTTTTCTCCATCATTAGTTTGTCCATCTCCCCAGATTCTCCTGTTTGATAAAAGCAAGCAAAATATCCCAGTAGTAGATCCTATCTCCACTAACTATAGGAAGGTCCATTGCTATAAGCTGAATTTTGTTGGGTTCTGATACACGTAAGAGTTTTTCCAAAGCATCTGCAAAGTCTGAAAGTGCAGAATACTCAATAAACTGAGTCGCCTCAGAATCAAACTTCCCCCATATTTCATAAAACATATCAAAGTCATCTTCACATAAAGGCTCCGTACTTTCCTCAGTAGCAACATTCAAGTTCTCTAAAATAACAGCTATATACATGTTTATAACAATAAGAAATGATATAATGACATAACTTACAAAATATATAATTGCTACAGAGCTATTTACACAAGTAGTATTGTCTCTAGGTTGTATCTTTAACTTTCAGAGTAACAGCCGTGTTAGTCTGTATTCGCAAAAAGAAAAGGAGTACTTGTGGCACCTTAGAGACTAACCAATTTATTTGAGCATAAGCTTTCGTGAGCTACAGCTCACTTCGTCGGATGCATTCTGTGGAAAGTGTAGAAGATCTTTTTATATACACACAAAGCATGAAAAAATACCTCCTCCCACCCCACTCTCCTGCTGGTAATAGCTTATCTCAAGAGATCACTCTCCTTACAATGTGTATGATAATCAAGGTGGGCCATTTCCAGCACAAATCCAGGGTTTAACAAGAACGTCTGGAGGGGAGGGTAGGAAAAAACAAGGGGAAATAGGCTACCTTGCATAATGACTTAGACACTCCCAGTCTCTATTCAACCCTAAGTTAATTGTATCCAATTTGCAAATGAATTCCAATTCAGCAGTTTCTCGCTGGAGTCTGGATTTGAAGGTTTTTTTTGTAAAATAGCGACTTTCATGTCTGTAATCGCGTGACCAGAGAGATTGAAGTGTTCTCCGACTGGTTTATGAACGTTATTAATTCTTGACATCTGATTTGTGTCCATTTATTCTTTTACGTAGAGACTGTCCAGTTTGACCAATGTACATGGCAGAGGGGCATTGCTGGCACATGATGGCATATATCACATTGGTGGATGTGCAGGTGAACGAGCCTCTGATAGTGTGGCTGATGTGATTAGGCCCTGTGATGGTGTCCCCTGAATAGATATGTGGGCACAGCTGGCAACGGGCTTTGTTGCAAGGATAGGTTCCTGGGTTAGTGGTTCTGTTGTGTGGTATGTGGTTGCTGGTGAGTATTTGCTTCAGGTTGGGGGGCTGTCTGTAGGCAAGGACTGGCCTGTCTCCCAAGATTTGTGAGAGTGTTGGGTCATCCTTCAGGATAGGTTGTAGATCCTTAATAATGCGTTGGAGGGGTTTTAGTTGGGGGCTGAAGGTGACGGCTAGTGGCGTTCTGTTATTTTCTTTGTTAGGCCTGTCCAGTAGTAGGTGACTTCTGGGAACTCTTCTGGCTCTATCAATCTGTTTCTTCACTTCCGCAGGTGGGTATTGTAGTTGTAAGAAAGCTTGACAGAGATCTTGTAGGTGTCTGTCTCTGTCTGAGGGGTTGGAGCAAATGCGGTTGTATCGCAGAGCCTGGCTGTAGGCGATGGATCGTGTGGTGTGGTCAGGGTGAAAGCTGGAGGCATGTAGGTAGGAATAGCGGTCAGTAGGTTTCCGGTATAGGGTGGTGTTTATGTGACCATTGTTTATTAGCACTGTAGTGTCCAGGAAGTGGATCTCTTGTGTGGACTGGATCAGGCTGAGGTTGATGGTGGGATGGAAATTGTTGAAATCATGGTGGAATTCCTCAAGGGCTTCTTTTCCATGGGTCCAGATGATGAAGATGTCATTAATATAGCGCAAGTAGAGTAGAGGTGTTAGGGGACGAGAGCTGAGGAAGCGGTGTTCTAAGTCAGCCATAAAAATGTTGGCATACTGTGGGGCCATGCGGGTACCCATAGCAGTGCCGCTGATCTGAAGGTATACATTGTCCCCAAATGTAAAATAGTTATGGGTAAGGACAAAGTCACAAAGTTCAGCCACCAGGTTAGCCGTGACATTATCGGGGATAGTGTTCTTAACGGCTTGTAGTCCATCTTTGTGTGGAATGTTGGTGTAGAGGGCTTCTACATCCATAGTGGCCAGGATGGTGTTATCAGGAAGATCACGGATGGATTGTAGTTTCCTCGGGAAGTCAGTGGTGTCTCGAAGGTAGCTGGGAGTGCTGGTAGTGTGGGGCCTAAGGAGGGAGTCTACATAGCCAGACAATCCTGCTGTCAGGGTGCCAATGCCTGAGATGATGGGGCGCCCAGGATTTCCAGGTTTATGGATCTTGGGTAGTAGATAGAATATCCCCACAGAATGCATCCGATGAAGTGAGCTGTAGCTCACGAAAGCTTATGCTCAAATAAATTGGTTAGTCTCTAAGGTGCCACAAGTACTCCTTATCTTTAGCTTTGGAGCACAAGAGTCAAATCTTGTCCCTACGAAAGGGTTAAGAAGGCCATCTCAGCCAGCTGACATTGTGATCTGGAAGAGACAGAGCATGCTGCCACCAAAGGTTTGGAAGTTGAAAATGTTATCAATCCCACCCAATTAGCACAGGCGAAGTAAGCCATGCCCAAAATAGCATAAATATACATGATCAGAAAAAGTAGGACACCAATATTGAACAGAGCAGGAAGGGACATCAATAATGTAAAAAGGAGAGTTCTAATTCCTTGGGCTTGCCGTATTAGTCTCAGGATTTGGCTAATCCGCACCAAGCGAATGATTCTCAACAATGACGGAGACTTTAAAACACCGGCAACTCCAACATCTTTAAAATGAAAGAAAAAGAAACACAATGTTAAATTATCAGATCAAGAAGATTTGATATACACTAGATATACATATGTACATTTAATTATCTTTTATGAAATAGCCAGATGAGGTCAGAAAATGTTTAAGGTCTGTTTCTGTGTTAAAAGGGAGAATGATAATGTTCTGTCAATGTCAGGAAAACTGCCAGTGTCCTTGGCACTTAAAGGGAAAGTTACACTGTTAAAAAGGTTATATTATACCTGCAAAAGTCTAGAAACAAGCAAACAAACAAAAGGCCCTTTAAATGTTACAAAATTAAAGTTCCTAGATAAGTAACATGCATCTGTTTTCATACTGTGTACATCATTGTGCTGAGTGCCTATGACTCATGTGGCTTGTTGAAATATACTTCTGTGTGAGATGCAAGATACCTCACTGGATGTAGTACCACAGCAATTGTTGATGTAAATATTTGCAGTTTGAAAAAATCTCTGGACAACATTTTAAAATCTGCATGCCTACCAAGTGCCCTTTTTTGCATCACTAAGATTTTTTTAAAGGAGGCTGATCTTTTCCTTGCAGAGAAAAAAGAAGTTTATCAAAAATGCTAAGCCTTGTCCTTCCTTTTCTGTTTGGGGGATAAGGAAACGATCTAACATAGTCTGGTTTTGGCCAGGATACAGAACAGAAACAGTACTGTTACTGCTAATGGAAGATCTCTTACTACATATAAAGAACAAATGTCCATTGTCTCACTCCTGGACCTCTCTGCAATATTCATTATGTCTGACTGCAAGACATTATTATCCCATCTGAGGGAAATGACAGTGCTCCAAAGAAATGCTCTCTAATTATATGAATCCTTTCTTGAGAGTCACATACAGAAGCTACCTTTGCTACCAGATTTTTCATTTGTGGAGAACCACATGGATTAATTCTCTCCCCAATTTCAGTAAGTATTTACATTTAGCCAATGGGAGAAATGGGAAGACTTCATGGGCTATAATGTCAACAACATGAAAATGACCCAAATTTGTCATTTTCAACATAGGCTAACAATATGGTCATCCCGTTTTCCCAGTGACTGGCCAATATTAGCACATGGCTCAGGTAGAGCTTATTGAAATTGAATCCCAACAAGACAGAGGTTAACACTTCAAACAGCTAGCCATCAAGTTGCAGCTCTCTCCAGTCGACAATGCATGCCCACAGAACATCAAGACAGTCCACATCTTGGCAGTCTTTCTAGCCTCCTCCCAGACACAAAGTTCTTGCAAAAAAAGCATGTATGACACTTTTTCTATCATCACCAAACAATTAGGAAGATTTTGTACCATTCTTGCTACCACTGACCTGGTCATAAGAATACCTCCCAAATGGATTATAGCAACGCACTTTACTTGGTCTCAAAAACATAAGCCTTGAGAAAACTGCAGTGGGTAAAGAATGCAACAGCATGCCTCACTGAGGGCACAGATTACCACCAATACAGTATCCTGGTGCTTCAATCTCTTCACTGGCTTCCAATAGAGTATCACATTAAGTTTACAGACTTGGTCCTTATTTCACAGTACTACATGACCTGAGCCCAGGATAATATGAGAGGATGTATGGTTGTAATGAGCACTAGTCTGAAACTTGGGAGATCTGAGCTCAATTCCCTGCTCTGACACAGGCTTCCTGTGTGACCAGGGGAAAGTAACTTGGTATCTTTGTGCCTATCTTTAAAATGGGGATAATAGCACTTTCCTATCTCTCAGAGATGTTGTGACAATAAATACATTAACAGTTGTAAGATGCTCAGATGCTACTGTAATGAGCAACATGTAACTCAACTCAAGATAGGCAATCTTTTAGGTACCAGTCTTATTACCACAACTCCGCCTATGTTTCAAGGCAAATGCAAAGCATGCTTCAACATTGCCTTCCCTAAGAACAGTACATAGCGTATTAATTTACCCTTCATGTGTGGAGCCCCAGTGACGTTTATGGGACTTTGGGCAGGTACAAGGGTGTACATGCATGTATCTTACTACAGGTTTCAGGTTTTAAACCTTCTAAAAACAGTGCAAAATACAATTTGAATAAGTGTCTTGTTCATGGAGAAATTGCAGGAAAAATCATATATTTATACATTTCAAGGGCAGAACAGACCATTCTAATCATCTAGTCCAGTGGGCTCCAAACTGTGGGGCATACCCCCCTGGGGGATGAGGGTAAACATTCCGGAGGGCACGCACGTAGGCCAGCCCCCATACTGGGTGGGGAGGGTAGTGCTGTGCAAAGACATTCCAAAACTGAAGTTTCAATAAGCATGCCTTATTAAAAAATTCTGGGTGAATAAGGGAAGAGTTTTAAAAACTTATCTTTCACTTTCTGATGTGGCTGTAAATCCAATAGATCTGTCTGTTTTATCTGCAGCTGCTGCTGTTGTGGCCTTTGGGGATGCCCCTCCACACCAGCAGAACACCTGAACCAGAGGAAGAGGAGAAAGAATAGGACTACGGATATGTTTAGTGAGATCCTGCAAGCCAGTTTTGCATTGGACTGTGAACAAAGGGCTGGGCCGGCCAAAAAGGCAGATGGCCTGGAGAGGGACAGAGACTACAGGAGAAAATGAAGACCCAGGAAACCCACAGGAAAAGAAATGGGAGTTGCACCAAGACATAATGGGGCTTCTTAGGCAGCAAATACTAATACTGGAGAGTCTAGTTGAACTACAGGTAAAACAATCATGGACTTGTCACTCTTTACAGTTCCTGGAGAACTCCATGATTGCAGCTCCCTGAACCCCCTCAACATTCCATGTGGTATCATGGATCACACTCCCTACTTCTCCACGCCTGAGGATACTAAGGACAACCAGAGCTTCACATACCCCAACCATGCCTCTCACAGGCCAGTGTAAGTGTAGCCAAAGTGGACTCCATTTGTGCACTGGAATGGACAAAAATGTTTGCTGCCTCTTTAATTTTAAAGTTCCATCCTGTTAATTTACGTTAGAAATTTCTATTGTATTATTCTTTTTCATTTGTACATTGTTCTGTTTTTTCCACTCCTTTTATTACTAAATAACATTTTAATTTTTGAAAATAAATCAATCTTTATTAGTTCACCACAAATATTGCAGAATGTATAGAAGTACTAGAAGCACCCAGTACTTGTAAGTGTACCGCATCACAGAACACACAGGTTCAAGAAAACACCTACTCATCTGTAAAAGTTCAGCAAGCACTGCATAATTCATAGGTTCAGTGACACACTCGATATAATAACTATAAATGTACAGCAAGCACCAAATAATTTATAGGTTTATTAAAAGACACAGTATTCTATGTATAAATGTACAACAAGCACTACACAATTCCTCCCAGCCACAACCTTCAGATTCAGAGCACAGTCAAGTATAGTACATTAATGCAGCTGACCATTAAAGGGCTCTTTCAAAGCCTCCCAAAAGCCTCTGACTCTTGTAAAGGCCTTGTGTCTGGTGCTTCAAACTCAGCAGACAGCCACTCCACCGCTGCCTTTCACTCCAGCAGCAACTTTTCTCACTTTCCCTTATAGATATTATGCATGACACAACAGGCAGCTATAACTACTGAGATATTTTTCTCACTGAGAGACAATCTTTTGACTAAACAACACCAGCATCCTTTCACTCTACACATCTATTGTGCACCTCTTGAGCCAGTAGCTGAATCTTTTCTTGGTGCTGTCAAGGTGGCCAGTGTATGGCTTCATGACCCTAGGAAGCAAGAGACAGGATCACTATTGACATTTCAATATTTACTCCTGGGGGAATTCTGCGCCACTGCGTGCGCATAATTCATATGCCACACATATTTTTCTTTCCACAGAAAATAACTTCTGCTAAAAGTTGCTTCAGTTCTATCTTTTGCCCACCAGAGGGTGCTGTGGTGCTGGAACAAAGCAGCTGCTCCCCACCAGCCCCAGTTACCATAGGGAAGAAAAAGAGCTTGCAGTGCCTTCATCACAGAGCCTGTCAAGCCAGGTCAAAAGACAGGGGACATGGTGAGACTGACAGCATGGTGCTGCATGGGGGTCACAGACTGGGGTTCATAAGGGCTAGTGAAGGAAGACAGACTGGGGCAGGGGCGGAATGGGAGTGGAGGCACAGGGCCACAGGGGCGAGGGAGGTGCAGGCCACATGGGGACAGGGGAGGGGGTGCAGGGGACACATGGAGATGAAGGGAGGGGTCTGGCTGAGAGGGTGCAGGGCTACGGGGGGACAAGGTGCAGGGCCACATGGGGAAAAGGGGATAGCTGAGTGGGGGCACAGAGACACATGGGGACGGGGGGAGGGATGAAGGGACACAAGGGGATGGGGGGAACAGGTGTCTGAATCGGGGTGGAGGGACACATGGGTACAGGGGCAGATGTGCCTGACTGAATGCGAGAGGCTAAGGGTCATCTGCATGGGGGAAGCTCCCTAACAATCCCTCCCCACCCGCCTCAAAAGAACTGTCCCATACTTTTCCCACCCATACCCAACAACCCTCCAAGTTCACACCTAGGTTCCTTCCCAGCAATTATTTCCCTCTCTCTCAGCTCCTTTGTTACCCCTGACACCCCTACGCCTTTCCACTGGTTCTGAGAGGTACAGAAAATACAGTTCTGTATTGTAGGTTTAATGAATTATTACTCAGACTTCTGTATTAATATGCCTAGTAAGGAATCTATTGGCCAAAAAACAATTTCTTTAATCTTTTTTGTTGTCTGTATTGTTACAGACATACTTGCTGACAGGTATTTTGAAATAAATTACCAAAATAATTGAAACTGGTGTGATTATATTGTGTTATTTTGACAAATAAAATATGCAGAATTTAAAAATATTGTGTGCAGAATTTTTAACTTTTTGGCGCAGAATTCCCCCAAGAGTAAATATTGCCAATGGTAATCTGCAGTCAGGAAAGAATATCATTGCTTGTTGCTTTCTGAACAGCCCTGTTGTCTTAAAGATACAAGCATTATGCACTTTCCCTAATCAGTCCACACTGCTTTTGGTGAAACATCTCTGGTGCTCCACCAACGCTTGCATAACCACAGAAAAGCAGCCCTTTCTGTTAATGTATTCTGTGGCCAGGTAGTCTGGTGCCAAAATAGGGATATACATGCTGTCTATCCCCCCACTGCAGTTAGGGAATCCCATTATTGCAAATCCATCCACCAGGTCCTGCACACTGCTGAGAGACACAGCCCTGTGCAACAAGACGCTATTAATGGCCGTACACACTTACATGACAATGACCCCCACTGTGGATTTGCCAACTGCAAAATGATTTCCCTCTGATCAGTAGCAATTCAGCACTGCAAGCTTCTAGAATGCAATTGCCACTCATTTCTTAAATCAGTGCAGCTCTCTTTCTGGTGTCCCTGCACTAGAGGGCTACAGCGAGCTTGGAACACTGATGCAGAATTGTGACCTTTCACACCTGAAAATTCTGCAGCCACTACTCATCATCCCAAACCTGCATTACAATGTGATCCATCGAGTCAGTGCTCATTTCTCAAGCCCAATAGCAATGCTCCCACCATCTCCAGCCGCTCTGTGAACACCACCAACAACCTTGAATTGTTTTTCACTGTTTCAACAATCTATCCTCGAAGAACTTGTCATGTCCCCCATTCTTGCGGTTCTTTCTGCAGGTCTACAAATACAGGAGAATTTTTCATCCTGTATTTGCAACTTTCATATGAATAGTGGGCTCCATGCTTATGGCAGAGATGAGATGGCGGCCTCATGGCACTGGGAGTGGGTGGCAGGGGGACTTGGCTTAAGGGCACTGTGATGAGGCTGAAAAGGGGAGGTGATGCAGCCTCGGGGCACCGGGGTGGGGCGAGGCGGGGCAGGGCAGGGCAGGAAGCAAGGCATGCGGCCTTGGGGAAGGAGGCCAGGGCACGGGGCCTCAAAGCACCGGGGCAAAAGGCAGGGCATGCGGCCTTGGGGAAGGAGGCAGGGCAGGGGGCCTCAGAGCACCGGGGCAAAAGGCAGGGCACGCGGCCTTGGGGAAGGAGGCAGGGCACGCGGCCTCAGAGCACCGGGGCAAAAGGCAGTGCACGCGGCCTTGGGGAAGGAGGCAGGGCAGGGGGCCTCAGAGCACCGGGGCAAAAGGCAGGGCACGCGGCCTTGGGGAAGGAGGCAGGGCACGGTACCTCAGAGCACCGGGGCAAAAGGCAGGGCACGCGGCCTTGGGGAAGGAGGCAGGGCATGGGGCCTCAGAGCACTGGGGCAAAAGGCAGGGCACGCGGCCTTGGGGAAGGAGGCAGGGCACGGGGCCTCAGAGCACAGGGGCAAAAGGCAGGGCACGCGGCCTTGGGGAAAGAGGCAGGGCACGGGGCCTCAGAGCACCGGGGCAAAAGGCAGGGCACGCGGCCTTGGGGAAAGAGGCAGGGCACGGGGCCTCAGAGCACCGGGGCAAAAGGCAGGGCACGCGGCCTTGGGGAAGGAGGCAGGGCACGGGGCCTCCGAGCCCCGGGGCAAAAGGCAGGGCACGCGGCCTTGGGGAAGGAGGCAGGGCACGGGGCCTCAGAGCCCCGGGGCAAAAGGCAGGGCACGCGGCCTTGGGGAAAGAGGCAGGGCACGGGGCCTCAGAGCACCGGGGCAAAAGGCAGGGCACGCGGCCTTGGGGAAGGAGGCAGGGCACGGGGCCTCAGAGCACCGGGGCAAAAGGCAGGGCATGCGGCCTTGGGGAAGGAGGCAGGGCACGGTACCTCAGAGCACCGGGGCAAAAGGCAGGGCACGCGGCCTTGGGGAAGGAGGCAGGGCATGGGGCCTCAGAGCACCGGGGCAAAAGGCAGGGCACGCGGCCTTGGGGAAGGAGGCAGGGCACGGGGCCTCAGAGCACCGGGGCAAAAGGCAGGGCACGCGGCCTTGGGGAAAGAGGCAGGGCACGGGGCCTCAGAGCACCGGGGCAAAAGGCAGGGCACGCGGCCTTGGGGAAGGAGGCAGGGCACGGGGCCTCAGAGCACCGGGGCAAAAGGCAGGGCACGCGGCCTTGGGGAAAGAGGCAGGGCACGGGGCCTCAGAGCACCGGGGCAAAAGGCAGGGCACGCGGCCTTGGGGAAGGAGGCAGGGCACGGGGCCTCAGAGCACCGGGGCAAAAGGCAGGGCACGGGGCCTCAGAGCACCGGGGCAAAAGGCAGGGCACGCGGCCTTGGGGAAGGAGGCAGGGCATGGGGCCTCAGAGCACTGGGGCAAAAGGCAGGGCACGCGGCCTTGGGGAAGGAGGCAGGGCATGGGGCCTCAGAGCACCGGGGCAAAAGGCAGGGCACGGGGCCTCAGAGCACCGGGGCAAAAGGCAGGGCACGCGGCCTTGGGGAAGGAGGCAGGGCACGGGGCCTCAGAGCCCCGGGGCAAAAGGCAGGGCACGCGGCCTTGGGGAAAGAGGCAGGGCACGGGGCCTCAGAGCCCCGGGGCAAAAGGCAGGGCACGCGGCCTTGGGGAATGAGGCAGGGCACGGGGCCTCAGGGCACCGGGGCAAAAGGCAGGGCATGCGGCCTTGGGGAAGGAGGCAGGGCATGGGGCCTCAGAGCACCGGGGCAAAAGGCAGGGCATGCGGCCTTGGGGAAGGAGGCAGGGCATGGGGCCTCAGAGCACCGGGGCAAAAGGCAGGGCACGGGGCCTCAGAGCACCGGGGCAAAAGGCAGGGCACGCGGCCTTGGGGAAGGAGGCAGGGCACGGGGCCTCAGAGCCCCGGGGCAAAAGGCAGGGCACGCGGCCTTGGGGAAAGAGGCAGGGCACGGGGCCTCAGAGCACCGGGGCAAAAGGCAGGGCACGCGGCCTTGGGGAAGGAGGCAGGGCACGGGGCCTCAGAGCCCCGGGGCAAAAGGCAGGGCACGCGGCCTTGGGGAAAGAGGCAGGGCACGGGGCCTCAGAGCACCGGGGCAAAAGGCAGGGCATGCGGCCTTGGGGAAGGAGGCAGGGCATGGGGCCTCAGAGCACCGGGGCAAAAGGCAGGGCATGCGGCCTTGGGGAAGGAGGCAGGGCACGTGGCCTCAGAGCACCGGGGCAGGAGACGGGGCCCAGTAGCTCAGAACACCAAGGCAGGAGGCAGGGCACAGGACGTGGCCTCAGGGACTGTAATGGGCTGGGTTAGGGCGAGAGAAGGCACCGTGGCAGGTCAGGAAGCACGCGGCCTCAAGGCACCGTGACCGGGCGGCGGGAGGGGACGCGGCCTCAGGGCACCGTGACGGGGCGAGTATCTCCTCAGCCCCGTGACTGGCAGCCGGCGGGACAGCTTGACGCCCCCCGAGGCTAGCGGCCAGAGTCCAGTCTACCCACTGAGCTCCCTTAGCAACCGAGCTGCCCCGCGCGGGTCTCGCGGCCAGGGGGCGGGATTTCCGGGCCGGGTCGACCTCTTCGGAAATGACGTGAGAGTGTCAACATGCAAGATGGCGGCGCATCACCGACAGAACGCGGCCGGGCGCCGGAAAGTGCAGGTGAGAGGTCGGTCGGGTTTCCCGCCGGAGCGGGCGTGTGGGGTGGCTGAGGGGCCTGCGGAAGAGGGAGTGGGGAGCCGTTGGAGAAGGCGCAGGGCTGCGGGCGCTGGAGGCGGTTTAGGGGGTTGGGAGCCGTTGGAGAAGGCGCAGGGCTGCGGGCGCTGGAGGCGGTTTAGGGGGTTGGGGCGGTGTGTGTGGGAGGGGCAAAGGGAGTGGGGCGAGGAGAGGAGGCGGTGGGTCTGTGTCGATTGCGGGGGCTCCCCTCTTGCCCTAGGTGTCTCCTGGGGCAGGTGCTGTTGTACCTGGGGAGGGGCGGGGGGAACAAGGCTGCCTCTCTTGCTGCTGCGAGGAGGGAGGGAGAAGCTAGTAGAGACCCTTCGCAACCTCGCCCACGGCCGCTGGGAGTCTCTCGGTGTCTGTCAGTGTTAGACATAAAATAATTAAGAAATAAAATGGAGCTAAAATATATCGCAGGCAGTTGTCAGCCGACAGTCTGCCCTTTGCTCTCACCGTCTACCACTAGGATCTGGGGATCTGACAGGGTGGGTGCTTTCTTAGGGGAAACGTGTGTCTGGCTTAAATGTGTCAGACTCTCCATATTGAAGAAGCAGAAGTACTTGTTCAGCTTTAATTGCCGTCTTTTCATATTGTTTTTAAAGTGAGAACATGTCTCAACCATCCCTTTGGATCTACGCTTTGTTTCAACTTGGTGTGTTTGGAGCATACAGGGTCTCCTTCAGAGGAGAAATTTATGTGTGTGCGTGAGAGAGAGAGCACGAAATGTTTTGATTATCTTGCTGAAATATATGCAAAAACAAATACTCTTAAACAGTGAAAGTAAAAATAAAACAGGATAATTATGGATAATTATACTTCTGCGTTTTGTTTGCTCTAGTATAAACATTCTTAATTTCATTTTAATTAGACGTGTCCATACAGAGGAGACTAGATGGTTTAGGGGAGCTAGAGAGCTGCTTGTAGTAAGTGGCCAGTTCAAATCTGGCCTGGGTCTATTCACAGTGACCAAAAGTTACCACTGGATGGTGTTGGAAGTGTCAGCTCAGTTCCCAGTGGACAGATGTTCATCTTACAGAAACCACCATGACAATTTACACCTTTGTGTATACAGTCTATGGAAATAGAACTACTCTCATCCCCCCATGAAGTGGGTTATTTTTCCAGGTCAGGGCATAATTAGCATAGCGAACCCCAAGGGTTCAAGAATCATGAGTGAGGTCCAAAAAATCATGATCAGAGATAAAAAGAACACTATATATATTTAAAAAAAAGTTGAGCAAATTTATTAACAACTCTGAAGACTAGTTTCAGAGTAACAGCCGTGTTAGTCTGTATTCGCAAAAAGAAAAGGAGTACTTGTGGCACCTTAGAGACTAACCAATTTATTTTAGCATGAGCTTTCGTGAGCTACAGCTCACTTCATCGGATGCATACTGTGGAAACTGCACAAGACATTATATACACAGAGACCATGAAACAATACCTCCTCCCAACCAGCAGGAGAGTGAGTTTGGGGGGGGGGGCAGAGGGCGAGAAAACCTGGATTTGTGCTGGAAATGGCCCAACTTGATGATCACTTTAGATAAGCTATTACCAGCAGGAGAGTGGGGTGGGAGGAGGTATTGTTTCATGGTCTCTGTGTATATAATGTCTTCTGCAGTTTCCACAGTATTCTTCCGATGAAGTGAGCTGTAGCTCACGAAAGCTCATGCTCAAATAAATTGGTTAGTCTCTAAGGTGCCACAAGTACTCCTTTTCTTTTTGAGAAGACTAGAAACTTCTAAATTTTCTAAAAGTGTGATTTTTTTCCCACGCAACGCCATGATTCTAGGAACTGCAGATTTCAGAAAAACAACAAATATTGTTAGACTCTCAATAAAATCATGAGCTGATAACACTTTGTAAGCACACGGCTGAGGAAGTGTTACTAGGGAAGTTTGCAGTTCTATTACTTTAGTTGTACCTATTCTGTGGATAAACAGAGAACCTTCTAGGGCTGTCAATTGGTGTGCCTTGCATGAGCACTAAATTCAAAGCTAAGGGCTTGCCCATACTGGGAGGGTTTTGAAGGTATAATTATACCAGAATAACTGAATCAGTAAAACCCTCCTAATTTTTATGCAGTTACACCAGTGTAGCTTATATCAGTTTCTGGAACTTGCAAAGTTATAGTGAAAAGGAGTACTAGTGGCACCTTAACCAATTTATTTGAGCATAAGCTTTCGTGAGCTACAGATCACTTCATCGGATGTGTTAGGGGGCTTATTCCTTCACCCACTTACTTCCCTGGTCCTTCTCGCATGAACAGAGAGCAACAATACCCGAAGTCCAAAGGTGCAAACAATTCGATGTTTATTGGGGTGAACTTCCAGCAAGCATGATTCCAGTTTCCTTCCTTAGTATCCTCCTTCCCAGCTCTGACACCACAGAGCCTTACACCTGTGTCCCTGTTCCCATTCCTACCCTTAGCCAAACATGATTCCAACTTCCTTACTCCCATTCCCTGTTCCCATTTCCCCCTTTAGCAAAACATGATTCCAATTTTCTTACCCCCATTCCCTGTTCCCATCTCCTTTACCCCCATGCCCACCCCCACCAACACCCACACCCAGTCACTTCCTCATTGACTACAGATTATATAGTAAAACTTGAGTTCTGCTTAGCTATACCTTAACCAATCATTTTTCCTGAAATTTAACTAACCAATCCTAACATATTGTAACATGATTATGACAGGTTTCAGAGTAGCAGCCGTGTTAGTCTGTATTCACAAAAAGAAAAGGAGGACTTGTGGCACCTTAGAGACTAACCAATTTATTAGAGCATAAGCTTTCGTGAGCTACAGCTCACTTCCTCAGATGCATATCGTGGAAACTGCAGCAGGCTTTATATATACACAGAGAATATGAAACAATACCTATTCCCACCCCACTGTCCTGCTGGTAATAGCTTATCTAAAGTGATTTCCAGCACAAATCCAGGTTTTCTCACCCTCCACCCCCCCACACAAATTCACTCTCCTGCTGGTGATAGCCCATCCAAAGTGACAACTCTTTACACAATGTGCATGACAATCAAGCTGGGCTATTTCCTGCACAAATCCAGGTTCTCACATCCCCCCCACCCCCATACACACACAAACTCACTCTCCTGCTGGTAATAGCTCATCCAAACTGACCACTCTTCAAGTTAAAATCCAAGTTAAACCAGAACATCTGGGGGGGGTAGGAAAAAACAAGAGGAAACAGGCTACCTTGCATAATGACTTAGCCACTCCAAGTCTCTATTTAAGCCTAAATTAATAGTATCCAATTTGCAAATGAATTCCAATTCAGCAGTTTCTCGCTGGAGTCTGGATTTGAAGTTTTTTTGTTTTAAGATAGCGACCTTCATGTCTGTGATCGCGTGACCAGAGAGATTGAAGTGTTCTCCGACTGGTTTATGAATGTTACAATTCTTGACATCTGATTTGTGTCCATTTATTCTTTTACGTAGAGACTGTCCAGTTTGACCAATGTACATGGCAGAGGGGCATTGCTGGCACATGATGGCATATATCACATTGGTGGATGTGCAGGTGAATGAGCCTCTGATAGTGTGGCTGATGTTATTAGGCCCTGTGATGGTGTCCCCTGAATAGATATGTGGGCACAGTTGGCAACGGGCTTTGTTGCAAGGATAAGTTCCTGGGTTAGTGGTTCTGTTGTGTGGTATGTGGTTGTTGGTGAGTATTTGCTTCAGGCAGACAGCCCCGCAACCTGAAGCAAATACTCACCAACAACCACATACCACACAACAGAACCACTAACCCAGGAACTTATCCTTGCAACAAAGCCCGTTGCCAACTGTGCCCACATATCTATTCAGGGGACACCATCACAGGGCCTAATAACATCAGCCACACTATCAGAGGCTCATTCACCTGCACATCCACCAATGTGATATATGCCATCATGTGCCAGCAATGCCCCTCTGCCATGTACATTGGTCAAACTGGACAGTCTCTACGTAAAAGAATAAATGGACACAAATCAGATGTCAAGAATTGTAACATTCATAAACCAGTCGGAGAACACTTCAATCTCTCTGGTCACGCGATCACAGACATGAAGGTCGCTATCTTAAAACAAAAAAACTTCAAATCCAGACTCCAGCGAGAAACTGCTGAATTGGAATTCATTTGCAAATTGGATACTATTAATTTAGGCTTAAATAGAGACTTGGAGTGGCTAAGTCATTATGCAAGGTAGCCTGTTTCCTCTTGTTTTTTCCTACCCCCCCCCCCCAGATGTTCTGGTTTAACTTGGATTTTAACTTGAAGAGTGGTCAGTTTGGATGAGCTATTACCAGCAGGAGAGTGAGTTTGTGTGTGTATGGGGGTGGGGGGGATGTGAGAACCTGGATTTGTGCAGGAAATAGCCCAGCTTGATTGTCATGCACATTGTGTAAAGAGTTGTCACTTTGGATGGGCTATCACCAGCAGGAGAGTGAATTTGTGTGGGGGGGTGGAGGGTGAGAAAACCTGGATTTGTGCTGGAAATCACTTTAGATAAGCTATTACCAGCAGGACAGTGGGGTGGGAATAGGTATTGTTTCATATTCTCTGTGTATATATAAAGCCTGCTGCAGTTTCCACGATATGCATCTGAGGAAGTGAGCTGTAGCTCACGAAAGCTTATGCTCTAATAAATTGGTTAGTCTCTAAGGTGCCACAAGTCCTCCTTTTCTTAACATGATTATGTAACCAATTATATCCCACCACCTTAATTAGTTTACACCCAGCAAAATTAATTATACAGCAGACAGGAACAATCACAGAACCAGACAGAGATTATACAGACAAACAACAGCAAAGTGGGAACTATAATGACAAGACAATACAGAAGTGAGGATTTCACATCCCAGCTATTGATAAGTGAGTTCTTGCCAGACAGGATGCTATCAAACTAAGTTTCCTTTTACATTTTCTAGGCACTTCCCTTTCTCTGGAGGTGATAGGAACTATCAGGACAGGATTGTATTCCTAACAGCCGAATAGCACCTTATTTCAGTGTGACTAGTTTGGAATGTGAGGATGTGACTGCTTCCCAGCTTATGGCTGCCTCTGCTGCTTAGCCAAAGGCCTTAGCCTAAGAACAGGGCCTCAGACTGTCACAGTAAGAGAAGGCCCTTACACCAGCAGACAGTGATTTTGATTCTTTCTTTTATACCTCTATCACTAGCCAAGTGATAAGAATACACCTAAATTCTTAGAGTATAGGCCTTTACAGACAGGCCTGAATATCTATATCCTAACAGGATGCATCCGATGAAGTGAGCTGTAGCTCACGAAAGGTTATGCTCAAATAAATTGGTTAGTCTCTAAGGTGCCACAAGTACTCCTTTTCTTTTTGCGAATACAGACTAACATGGCTGCTACTCTGAAACCTGGCAAAGTTATAGTGGTATAAGCACAGTTATATTGATATAACTATGTACACAATAGGGGTTAGTCTACACTTCAAAGGCTTACCTGGGATAGCTATATTGGCAGTGTCCATTTGTGGAGACAGTGTTTACCAACAAAAGAATTGTTTTGCTATTATAGTTAAGCCACCTCCCTGAATGACAAAAATGATTCTCTTGCCTGTACAGTACAGTCTGAGTTACGAACACCTGGGGAATGGAGGTTGTTCATAACTCTAAACAAAACATTATGGTGGTTCTTTCAAAGGTTTACAACTGAACATTGACTTAATACAACTTTGAAACTTTACTATGCAGAAGAAAAATGCTGCTTTCCCTTTTTTTTAGTAGTTTACGTTTAACACAGTACTGTACTGTATTTGCTTTTTTGTCATCTCTGATGCTGCCTGATTGCGTACTTCTGGTTCCAAATGAGGTGTGTGGTTGACTGTTCAGTTTGTAATTCTGGTGCTCATAATTCTGAGGTTCTGCTGTATAAGCTGCATCAACACAGGGGTTGGGATGGATAGATATGTTGTCTAGGTGAGTGATTTGGGTTTTGGTGGCAAAACTTGTAGGGCGTGTCTAGGGCTTATACTGAAATAGGAATGTTTTAAAACCAAACAACCAAAAAAGGCCCATATCCTTAACAAATAGCTTTATCATTATTACCTTTTAAGTGTAGACCAGGCATAAAATAAAAATGTCCAAATCAAGGCTCTTTCTTCCTCTTAAGTTGCAGCAGAAAGGCTGCTTGAATAGGGATGATGTAATGTGGGAGCTATTTGAAATTAGTGGAATATATTAAAACATTTACATTTAGAAAATATTTTCAGCTAATGATTGCTACTGAAAAAATAAATAAAATGAAGTTTGCTTTTAATAAGTGAAGATTTAGTAAAGGTTGGCAAATAGGATATGTAATTCTTGTGATACCTCGTGGCTTGTCTACACTAGAGTTTTTTTTTTTTACATCCAGTTAACTGATTGCCAGTTAACTCAAGGTAGCTAATATATTTGTAAAAGCTAGTACAGAAACTCCAGAATGTTTGTTCTGGTGTCCATGGTTAAATTGGCAGTAGATTAACTCATGGTAAAAATTCTGGTGTAGACATACCCTTAGTAAAGAAACCCTGTTAAGGAAAAAATCATTCTGGTATACCCACTAACTGCTAGAGAAAGAATGTTGTTTCCTGATGAACAGGCAGTCTGTCCGGTTGAGTGTAATTTACTGTTGACAAAATTCCTAGTTGATAAATGTCATGAAATCCTCCAGTGGCTGTGAAAGGTATTAATTTTTAAATCATCCATACTGACATGTAGACTCACAAGTGTTTTCTTTGCTTTTTCAAGAACAAAGAATGCCCTGTATCAGAGTTTTGATCTCCACCTTATCCTCCTCTACCATAGCCTTGTACTGGGATTGTCGCTGTCAAAGTAGAAAAGGAGGACTTGTGGCACCTTAGAGACTAACCAATTTATTTGAGCATAAGCTTTCGTGAGCTACAGCTCACTTCGTCGGATGCATGTAGAGTTACAGGGTGGGGGCTCCACTCATCCATTAGAAAAATGTCTGCATTAAGCTGTGTCTTGCAACATGCTCTAAAGGTGGCAAAATTCTCCCTCGGTTGAACTTGAAAAGAATCAGGTTCCACAGCCACAGGCTCCCCTACAAAGAACTCTCTGCCCAACCGCTTAAAAATCTTCTGTGGGCTTTGTCAGTCAAAATGCTCCTGTAAATATAGCTTTAGAGCTAAAGGACATGGGTGGCCACTGAGATAGCTAGGCCCTGTCCATTTAGAACACTGAAGAATACGGTATAAGTTCTTTGGGACAACTTTACTGTTGTGTTTTCACAGTGCCTACCCAGTGGAGTCCTGGTCTGTGACTGTGGCTCCTGAGCACTACTGCAATACTAATGATAAAAGATCCTTGTCATTATATTGTTTTTCAGATGTGGAATTGAATAAGCAAACCAGTGCAAAGCATGAAGTGTTGCTGTGCTATTAGCCTTTCCTGCTTGGCAGATGGGCCACAGCATGATATATCGTATGTAACTTCCAGGTGACCTTAATGGTCAGCCCCAAATATCGGACACTGCAGAAATCTAGCCAAGAGGTGGGAAAGCCATAAATCACTGTGACTCAGTGTTACAAGGACTAACTGTGGTAAATTTTTAAACCACAAAATACAGCATATTACATGAACATTATGTATCATGGCTTATTCAGTGGCATTCCATCCAGAAAAATACTTTCAACACTTCTTTTTATTTACCAGAATTAGGGGTACAGCAAAGTGGTGTTTGTGTTACCAACAGCCCTTCTCTGGTTGTGCTGTGAGAGGTTTAAATGCATTTGTATGCTGTTCCCTTATCTTACTACACAAACTTTGTCATTTCTTTTTATGTATGTCACTGGGATTTTTTTTTTCTATTGATCCACTTTGAGTTCTCCAATTTGAGCCTTTTTTTGTTACACATGGATGTCTCGAACACCCCTTGAACTTCTTTTCTGGTATAGATTCAGACAAGCCACTCTTCTGTGTTGTCATGCTTTGGCATGTGAATGTGTAATGTATTTAAAAAAATCTCTGGATGCTTCTGGTTTAAAGCTCTCTTATAGAATGCCCCCGCGTGATGTCCAGCAAATAGGTTTTGATGCAAACGTCTTGTGGGGTCACTAATTTTTCTCCAGCAAAATCTTCTGCATGTGTCTTGACATGTTGCTTTCTTGTTTCATACATGTTATTCCTTTCCTTAGTGTTTCCCAAACTGTCCTCTGTGGATCACTTTCTTGTGATCTGCAGGAACTGGCCTGTCACATGACACTGGTTCTTTGCATTGAAAGAAGTTAGAAATGCATGAATTATTTTTCATGTAAGCAGTTGATGTAGTTGCCACAGGGATGTTATTAGGTCATGGTTGTGAATGAAAAAAAGTGTCTGACATTCTCTCCATGGAGAAGTGGTTCATGTATTTGTGAATTCCTGCCTTACCTAATAATAGGAGTAGTGTTTGCCTGAAATATTTTGAATGTTAGAGGATCCCTAGTAAACCTATCCAACACATAAACATTTTCTTTCTTCCTTTACCCCTCCCCCCGTCACCCCCATCCTCTTAACAAGGTCTCTTCAAAAGTGATCACTTAGTACAAGCAATAGTAGGAGAAATACAAGAAGCATTTGCTTTATCTACAGGAATATTATTATTATTATTTATTATTTAAAACATATTATGATAGTTTCTTTTTATGAGAGGCAGAAAGTTATTGCTACAGGTCATTCTTCAGAGGATAACTTTTTTTTTCCTTTCTTACTCCATTCGTCTTAAGCTTAAAATATACTAGTCAGGAATAGCATTCTTTTTAAAGAGGGGAAATCTTACTACAGAGGGATTGTAAAAGTTGTAAAGATTTCTTAGGTGAGACAGAAATGTCTGTTTCAAATTCTACCTTCTGATGGTATCTGAAGAGCATATGACCTATCATAAGCTCTCTTGAGCCTTGTCAACAGTAGCAAAATTACCTGTTGCTGACAGTGGGCTTCAGCAACATGTACCTTTGCTGTTGCTGACAAGGCTTTGCTGGCTGTCTCTCTTTTAAAAAAAAAAAAAAAGATAGTTCTTGCTCTAAAAATATTTTATTTACCTGTTAAGTTCACATGACACTACAGTCCCTTTTTTCTAGTTTCAGAGTAGCAGCCGTGTTAGTCTGTATTCACAAGAAGAAAAGGTGCCACAAGTACTCCTTTTCTTTTTTCTAGTTTGACACTGGTCTGTCTAGCCCAGTATCCTGTCCTCTGGCAATGGCCTGTGCCAGATGCTGCAGAGGGAATGAACAGAACAGAGCAATTATCAAATGATCCATTCTCTGTCGTCCAGTCCCAGGATCTAGGAGTCGGAGGCTTTGCAGTCTTGGTTAATAGCCATTGATGTATCGATTCTCCATGAACATATCTAATTATTTTTTTCTTTTTTGAGTCCAGTTATAGTTTTGGCTTTCACAGCATCCCCTGGCAATGAGTTTCACAGGTTGACTGTGTTGTTGTGTGAAGAAATACTTCCTTTTGTTTGTTGTAAATCTGCTGCCTATTAACTTAATTGAGTGACCGTTGATTCTTGTGTTATGTGAAGGGGTAAATAATACTTCCTTATTCACTTTCTCCACACCATTCATGATTTTATAGATGGCTATCATATATATCTCCCCTTAGTCATCTCTTTTCTAAGCTGAACAGTCCCAGTCTTTTGAATCTCTCCTCATATGGAAGCTGTTCCATATCCCTTATCATTTTTGTTGCACTTCTGTACCTTTTCCAATTTTAATATATCTTTTTGAGGTGGTGTAACTAGAATTGCCTGCAGTATTCAAGATGTGGGTATACCATGCATTTATGTAATGACATTATATTTTATGTCGTCTTATCTATCCCTTTCCTAATGGTACCTAACAGTCTGTTAGCATTTTTTGACTCCCACCGCACATTGACCAGATGTTTTTGGAGAACTATGCAAAAAGACAGCACTCGAGATTGTGGAAACAGCTAATCTAGATCCAATCATTTTGTATGTATACTTGGGATTAGGTTTTCCAATGTCCATTACTTTGCATTTATCAACATTGAACTTTGTCTGCCGTTTTGTTACCCAGCCACTCAGTATTGTAAGATCTCTTTGTAACTCTTTGCAATCAGCTTTGGACTTAACCATCTTGAGTAATTTTATATTTTCTGAAAACTTTGCCACTTTGTTGCTTACCCCTTTTTTCCAGATACATTTTTATAAATGTGTTGAATACCACAGGTCCCAGTACAGATCTTTGGGGGACCTCGCTATTTACCTCTTTCCACTGTGAAAATTGACCATTTATTCCTACCATTTGTTTTCTATCTGTTAATCAGTTAACTGATCCATGAGAGGACCTTCCCTCTTACATCATGACTGCTTATTTTGCTTAAAAGTCTTTTGTGAGCAACCTTGTGTAAAGCTTCCTGAAAGTCCAAGTACACGCTATAGCCACTGGATCACCTTGTCCACATTCTTATTGACACTCTCAAAGAATTCTAATAGATTGATGAGATATGATTTCCCTTTATAAAAGCCATGTTGACTCTTCCTCAACGTATCGTGTTTATCAATGCATCTGATAATTCTGTTCTTTACTATAGTTTCAACCAATTTGCGTGGTACTGAAGTTAGGCTTATCAGCCTGTAATTGCCGGGATCGCCTCTGAAGCCATTTTATAAAAATTGGTATTACATTAGGTATCTGCCAGTCATCTGGTACAGAAGCTGATTTAAGTGATAGGTTACATACAAGAGCTAGCAGTTCTAAAGTTTCATGTTGGAGTTCCTTCAGAACACTTGGGTAAGTACCATGTGCTCCTTGTGATTTATTACTGTTTAATATCACAATTTGTTCCAATACCTCCTCTGCTGACACCTCAATCTGGGACTTTTCCTCAGATTTGTCACCTAAAAAGAAGGGCTCAGGTGTCAAAATGTCCCTCTCATCCTCTGCAGTAAAGACTGATGCAAATAATTAATTTAGCTTCTCCACAATGGTCTTTTCTTCTATGAGTGCTCCTTTAGCATCTTGATTGTCCAGTGGTCCAGCTGATTGTTTGGCAGCCTTCCTGCTTCTGATGTACTTAAAAATTGCCGTTAGTTTTGGTGTTTTGCTAGTTGATCTTCCAGTTATACTTTTACACATGACTTGCCAGAGTTTGTTCCTTTCTGTTTTACTCATTAGAATATGACTTCCAATTTTTAAAGGATGTCTTTTTTTCTCTAACTGCCTCTATTACTCTTTTCAGAGTAGCAGCCATGATAGTCTGTATTCGCAAAAAGAAAAGGAGTACTTGTGGCACCCTAGAGACTAACCAATTTATTTGAGCATAAGCTTTCGTGAGCTACAGCTCACTTTAGCAGATGCATCCAATGAAGTGAGCTGTAGCTCACGAAAGCTTATGCTCAAATAAATTGGTTAGTCTCTAAGGTGCCACAAGTACTCCTCTATTACTCTGTTTAGCTATGGTGGCTTTTTTTTTTTTTTTTTTGGTCCTCTTACTGTTTTTTCTTTTTTATTTACGGTATACATATAGTTTTGAGCCTCTATTATGGTGTTTTTTAAAAGTTTCCATGCAGCTTGAACACATTTCACTATTATGACTGTTCCTTTTAATTTCCATTTAACTAGCCTCCTCATTTTTGTGTAATCCCCCATTTTGAAGTTAAAGGCTACTGTGGTGGGTTTTTTTTTGTTTGTTTGTTTTTTTGGTATTTTTCTCCCTACAAGGATGTTGAATTTTAATTATATTATGGTCGCTATTACCAAGCAGTTCAGCTGTCAGGTTTCATAGAATCATAGAATATCAGGGTTGGAAGGGACCCCAGAAGGTCATCTAGTCCAACCCCCTGCTCGAAGCAGGACCAATTCCCAGTCATCCCAGCCAGGGCTTTGTCAAGCCTGACCTTAAAAACCTCAAAGGAAGGAGATTCCACCACCTCCCTAGGTAACGCATTCCAGTGTTTCACCACCCTCTTAGTGAAAAAGTTTTTCCTAATATCCAATCTAAACCTCCCCCACTGCAACTTGAGACCATTACTCCTCGTTCTGTCATCTGCTACCATTGAGAACAGTCTAGAGCCAGTTTCAGAGTAACAGCCGTGTTAGTCTGTATTCGCAAAAAGAAAAGGAGTACTTGTGGCAACTTAGAGACTAAGCAATTTCTTTGAGCATAAGCTTTCGTGAGCTACAGCTCACTTCAGCTGTATTCACCTCTTGAACCAGATCTGTGCTCCACTTAGAACTAAATGAAGAATTGCCTCTTCTCTTGTGGATTCCAGGACTACTGCTCCAAGAAGTAGTTACTAATGGTGTCTAAAATTGTTATCTGTGCCTCCCTCCTAGGTGACAAGTACCCAGTCAATATGGGAAGAGTTGAAATCACCCATTATCACTGAGTTTTCTGTTTCTGGAGCCTCTCTAATCTCCCTGAGTATTTCACAATCACTGTCCTTTTAAGAAAAAAGAAAAGGAGTACTTGTGGCACCTTAGAGACTAACCAATTTATTTGAGCATGAGCTTTCGTGAGCTACAGCTCACTTCATCGGAAGTGAGCTGTAGCTCACGAAAGCTCATGCTCAAATAAATTGGTTAGTCTCTAAGGTGCCACAAGTACTCCTTTTCTTTTTGCGAATACAGACTAACACGGCTGTTACTCTGAAACCTATCCTTTTAAGGTGGTCGGTAGTATATTTCTGCTGCTATACTCTTATTATTCATGCCTGGAATTTCTATCCATAGAGATGCTATGTCTTTATTTTCTTTGTTGTTGGTCTCGATTGCTTTAATTGTTGACTATTCAGGTGTTTTACGATTGTGCAATCTACAGAAAAAGAGGCAATGCTATTCTGTGTTAGTCTGCAGTGGCTTCTTAATAGTATCATGCCTTGGTTTGCCTGAGTTCCCCTGTATTTTCACTTAGAATTTAGATCCATATGTTTTCAGGTCTCATGACTGAAAGGAACTTTAGAGACCCTTATTTAAATCTTTTGATATAGCTGCTATTTTATGAAACCAGGAAACAAGTACAGTCTCTCCCTGATGAACATTCTAGTGAGTCGTTAACAGTTCTCAGTTGTTCCCTAATCAGATGTGCGTTTGCACAATGTGAAAAGCAACTGCTTAGCCAACAACTAATATTTCAAGGACCTCTAGAGCAGAATAATTTAATTGATATGCCTGATCAGTCACAGAATAAAGCAGAAATGACTGTCTTATTGTCTCCTTTCTGTACGAGATGATTTCACTACCATAGTTTGTCTGTGCCAATAGTATATAAGAATTGTATGTTGGTCAGTGGGGAAACATAGCTGCTTATCTCTTCTCATGCTAGAATATTAAGTTTTGCAAGTTTGCTTGTGTGGGTTTGATCAAGAAATATATGAACCTTTTCTTCACTTAATCCCATAAAAGTCTCACTCATATGCAAAAGTAACCAGTTATCCTCCCACCCCAAACGCTCTTCACAAATAGTGCTACTGAAAGGGGCTATCATTTATTTTTAATTTTAATGTTTAATAAAATTATAGGCGCCCATCAAGTGCTCTGGGTTCCTGTCACATAAATTTAAAAATTACAACATGAGTGTAAACAAAGGACTGCCCACAAACATGTCCACGTCAGCCCATACCCTTCAAAACATCCTTAGTGAAGCGGGAGGTGAGGAAATGATTGGCTTTGCAGTGTGCCTAGAAGGCTAACTAATCTAGGCTGTGAAAGACCCCAACGGAGAAGCAAGTTCCAAAGTCGAGAATGACTTATAGTGGACGCCTTGCCAGCATCTCCCTCTCACTTACATTGAGGTGCTGTAACTTGAGTGCCTCTGCTGATCTCAACTATAGCAGTATGTCACAAGGAGAAAGGACATTTCTTCCTGATGACCATGATCATCCAGTTTGAGCTGCCAGTACCCAGCATCTTGTAGCTAACAGTGTGAGTTGTTTCTACTCTAGTTTTTCAGGAAAGTTGCCTGTCTTCATGGACTGAATACGAATAATCTGAAAACTATCTATTTTCTGGCTAGTGCTTTGTCTTGCTATACAGACCAGGCTTTTATTTTATACTGTGTTCTCTTGCACAACCAGTCAAGCAGGGACTGGGAGTGGCTAAGTCATTATGCAAGGTAACCTATCCCCCCCACCCCGTTCTTTTTAAACCCTGGATTTGTGCTGGAAATGGCCCACCTTGATTATCATACACATTGAAAGGAGAGTGATCACTTTAGATAAGCTATTACCAGCAGGAGAGTGGGGTGGGGGGAGAGAAAACCTTTTGTAGTGGTAAACACCCATTTTTTCATGCTTTGTGTGTATAAAAAGATCTTCTATACTTTCCACAGTATGCATCCAATGAAGTGAGCTGTAGCTCACGAGAGCTTATGCTCAAATAAATTGGTTAGTTTCTAAGGTGCCACAAGTACTCCTTTTCTTTCAGTCAAGCAAGGACTCTTAACAATGTAGAGGCAGTGTGTTCAGGCCTTGCTAAGGAGTGGAGTAGCAGCACACTATACAGCCTCCATCTATACTACAAAAATAACTACATAAATGAAACATCATTATGCCCATCTGTGTTTATCAGAAGGCTTTCTGATGCTGTAGACAGAAATCTCACATTTTCTTCCCTTTTTTACTTGTTCTCTTACCTGAAGCCGTACACTTTTGTCCGCGTCATCTTTGAAGATAACAAGACACGTCTCCAGATTGACAGCATCTCTCTTCTTAAAATGCTGATTTAGAGCCATAAGAGAATCATAAATACAAACTAGATGGCAGCACATAACTGACAGAACATGGCAGTGTTACCCACACAAAATTCTCTGTTGTTCGCACGCTCTATGTCACTCACCTTTACCCAGTTCCTAGGGCTCAGGGCTCAACGTTACGCTCTAGGGTAGGGGTGGGGAACCTTTTTTCTATCAGGGACCATTGACGCACAAAAAAAATCAGTCATGGGCTACATACAGCCCTTGGGGGAGGCATGGAGGCTCAGCGCTTCCCCTAGGCTCCAGGATGGGGCCAGAAATCAGGGGTTCAGGGTGCAGGAGGGGGCTGGGGCAGGGGGTTGGGGTACTGGAGGGAATGAGGGCTCTGGCTGGGGGTGCAGGTTCTGGGGTGGAGCTGGGGATGAGGGGTTTGGGGTGCAGAAGAGGGGTTTGGAGTGCGGGAGCAGGCTCAGGGTTGGGGTGCTGGTGTGGAGTCTGGGATGGAGTTAGGGTGCGGGAGGGGGTTCCGACCTCGAGCAGGGTGTTCAGGGTGCAGGCTCTGGCTGGACAGCGCTTATCTCAGACAGCTCCCGATCAGCAGGGCTAAGGTAGGCTCCCTGCCTGCCCTGGCTCTGCGCTTCTCCCAGAAGCAGCTGACATATCCAGCCTCTTAGTGGAGGGGCCAGGGGGCTCTGCGTGGTGCGCAGTGCCCGCACCCACAGGCACCACTCCCATAGGCCGCGGTTCTCAGCCAGTGGGAGCTGCAGAGCCAGCACAGGGGGCATGGGCAGCACACAGCTTTCCTGATTGCTCCTGTGCCTAGGGGCCACGGGGACATGCTGGTCGCTTCCGGGAGCTGCGCGGAGCTGACCAGATGTAACCCTAGCTTCCTACCGTGGTGGGGCGAGCTGGTGCTTATGGCTTCAGCCCCACAGGGGGGCGCTGAGGTTCAGGGCTTCCGGCACTCAGCGCGGAGACTTGCCACAGGTTGGATGAAATGAAGCAATGAGCCGGATCTGGCCCGCGGGCCGGAGGTTCCTCATCCCTGCTCTAGGGCACCCATCTTTACCCTTCCACAGGCTCAAGGCTTAACCTTACACTCTGCGGATTTGCGGGATCTTTTACTAGTGAAAGAGCCTTACACAGTAATATTCTACTTAATCTCTATTTATTAACAATCACATGCTAAGTATACAATGCTCACACTTCCTGGCTGGCCATCAAGAAAAGTTCATCTGCCTTATTGGATCCGGTCATCTGGGGAACTCCAGCTTCTCCATGGTGTCATTAGCAGAGTATTGAGGTCTGGCAACTCTGATCTTGGGGCTGTGTCCTGGAGTTGGTTCCAAAGAACTTCCTTTTGGACCCCAGTTTATATAGTGAAACTTGAGTCCTTCTTAGCTGTACCTTAACCAATCGTTTTACTAAAATATAACTAAACAATTTTCTAAACAATCCTAACATTGTAAAACGATTTAACCAATCATACCCCACCACCATAGTTGATTTACACCTAGCAAAATTACTTATGCAACAGACAGAAACAATCAAAGAACCAGACAGAGACCATACAGATAAACAATAGAGAAGGAGGGACCATACAGGGAAAACAATAGAAGTATAGATTTTACCATCACAACCGTTGATAAATGATTTCTTGCCAGACAGAATGCTATCAAGCAAAGTTTTCTTTAACCATCTTAAGATGTGTTTCTTTATCTGGTGATGGTGGTTACTATTAAGACAGGATCACCTTAACAGCCCGACATTACATTGTTTTAATATAATTTAGATGGAATGTGAGGATATGACGTTCTGCTTTTTAGCTCATGGCTGCTGCTTTCCTAATCTAGCTGCGGACAAAGGCCTCAGACCTTACAGTATGTCTACAGGAAAAGGCCTTATCCTTACAGCAGGGTGGTAGAAAGTGCAGGTGAGAAGATGGGCCCAGCCCCTGGGAGGAGATGGTGGATTGTTTTGGCAGAGTAAGGAGGTAGGGTATATTGTGGGGACCTTAGTAGGAGGAGCTGAGAGATTGTAGATGGGATTCAAGTAGGTGGGAGAATCTAGCAGTATTGAGAGCCAGGCCACAAAGGATGGAACAAGTGGGAGAGGGGTTTGGGGCTATACAGGGAAGGAGGGTGGCTGATGAACAAGAAGACACTGAGGGGAGGAATGTTTGTTTGTTTTTTGTATTTTTAATAGGTATCTGTTCAACACCTTAGCACAGTGGGGGCTCTGATCTAGTTTTGGGTCTCCTGGGACTCTTGTAATAGATAAGTAATAATTCAGGGACCGAATGTTTACTGCTTGTTAAAAGTTTACAGGTGTTGGAAACACTTGTGTATGCACGTGTTTCTTGCTGTGGCAGGATATATTATAACAGACCTTAAAATCATGTTGTTCCAATTACATCTTGTAGAGATTTTAGAAGACCAAACATGTACGTTTGACTCATTGCTATGCCTGAGTTATGTCATGATAGTGCATAAGACAGGCATACAGCTAATCATCAGCAAAATAGTTTAATGAATAATATGCACAGTGCTGTCAAATGGAAAAGTAATTGGAAAAATAACTATTGTTCGTGTAATCTTATGAGTTCTGTATAACAGCAGACTTTTTCAGAAGGAAATAATTTTCAAGACTGTGTCCCTTTTAAAGCACAGGACTAAGAGTAAGGAGAGTTGGGTTCTTTCAGTCTTAGATATTATAGCCCCCGTTGCCTGAGCACCTCATAATCAAAAATGTTGTGAGGTAAAGAGATACTGTTATCCCCACTTTACAACTGGGGAGCCCAGGCACAGACTAAGTGACTTGCCCGGGGACATATACTATGTCTGTCGCACAACAGGGAATTAAACCCAGGTCTCACAATACCTAGGCTAGCACTTTAACCACTGAACTGTCCTTCCTTTTAGTTTTGTTCCAGACTCTGACAAAGTCATCTATGTGACTTGGAACAAATCTCCTAACCTCTCTGTGCCTCAGTTATTCTATCTGTAAATTGGGAATAATGGCTGTCAGTCTCACAGAGGATGCTGAGACTTGGTTATTTAATGTTTGTAAAGTTCTTTGACATTTTTGAATGGAAGGTGCTATTAAAAATGAAATGGCTATAGAGTCACTTCTTTCATGTAGACTAAATATCTGAATACCATAATCAGATTTGTATAAATATATTTTAGGTCTCCTATGTGATTAGAGATGAGGTAGAGAAGTATAATCGAAATGGTGTAAATGCACTCCAGCTGGATCCTGCATTAAACAGACTCTTCACGGCGGGTCGAGACTCTATAATAAGGATATGGAGTGTCAATCAGCACAAGGTAAGCAAAGAGACGTAGTCTTTTTTATTAATTTAAAAAGTCACTTTTTATATTAGCGGACCCTGTCAGGTGGACTAATTTAAACCAGATTATTACAATGTTGACATTTTTCTAAGGGTTTGTAGCTATCCTTATGCTATTAAAAATGCATGGCATTTTACAGACAAATAGGATGTGATTCATACCCCAAATTGCTTACAGTCTATGTTAAGAGAATACAACAAAAGTAGATAATAAAGGGTATATAGTTGGGGGGGAGGGGAAATTACATCAGGTAAGTCATGGAGTTGCTTTGCTTATTAATGTACTTTATTTTGAAGGATCTGGACTTTTTTCTTAAGTTACTGCTATTTAGGTTGATCTTTTTTTTTTTTTTTTTTGTATCCTAAGGAGTCTCCTTTTTCCGCTTTTCCCATTCCCCTTTATTTTATCAGGATCTGTCTCCATTCTTCTCCCCTGGCATGTTATGTTTTACTAACCTGTTGTCTGTCTTAATTAGGGTCAGATCTTGCAATGTGATGAGTGTCCTTAGCTCAGCACCTTTAGGATTTTAGGTTGTGAGCTCCTTTGCTTAGGAATCTTGTCTTAAGTTTACTTGGTGCCTTGCACAGCTGTCATGCTGTACACAAATAAGCATTATAAAATGGTATGAGATTAAACTTCAGTATAACAACTATTCCACATATAAAGTATTTCAAAATATGAGTTTTACTAAAGACCAAATTGTGACCCACTTACTCATATTGCCGGGTGGTAGTTATCACAAGTAGCCCCATTGACTTCGGTGGGACTATTTGAAATAACTGCTAATCAGTATGAGAGGTAGAAGGGGATATCACAACTGAACCCAAAAACCAGTTTAGTCTTTTCCAATGTTGAAGGGACCTCATACAATTTATTTTTAATTCCAGCAAGACCCTTATATAGCATCTATGGAACATCACACTGATTGGGTAAACGATATTGTACTTTGTTGCAATGGTAAAACATGTAAGTATCTCTTTACTTTGTTCAGTATTTAATAGTATAAAATGGGAAAATATGGCATTCAGAAATTTATTAAGTATCTGACTGTTACCAACTGCTTCACTTGCTACAACTTGGGTAACTTTTTGCGTTGTTAGTATATAAAATAAGTTTTGGTAAAGTGTATTGTATGAACAGCAAAGATATACAATTCCTCTAATCTTTGAAGAGAAACTAAAAGATATTAAGAGCTTCACATGCTCTGATGAAATAATCTGTTAAAATGTACCAATCTTTTCCATTTAGTGATATCTGCTTCTTCAGATACTACTGTTAAAGTGTGGAATGCACATAAGGGATTTTGCATGTCAACACTAAGGACACATAAGGTAAAAGGCATGAATTAAAGATGCATAAATGATCATTACTGTTCTAAAAAAATAGTGTACGTATTTAGATGCAGACTTCATACTGAAGGTTATTTGCTGGTTCTGTAATGTCATGTTGCTGTACCCATTTTATTGTAGGATTATGTGAAGGCCTTAGCATATGCAAAAGATAAAGAACTGGTAGCATCTGCCGGGCTGGACAGACAGATATTCCTCTGGGATGTAAATACTCTAACAGCACTGACTGCCTCAAACAACACTGTCACAAGTAGGTACTTGGGAAAAATTAAAATACTGTATAACTCATTTATTAACATTTTCCACTAGTTCAATTTAGGACAGTAAACTTGAGTGTTTGTGTGTGTGTGTATTGTTACATGTTTGAATTTAATAATTTAAATAAATCCATTTGAACCTGTTTTTTAGTAATTTAAATCAAAGATTATGAATTGGAAATTAGTACAGCACTATACAGAAAGAATATATACATTACCACAGTGGTTCTCAACCAGGGGTATGCCGAGGTCTTCCAGAGGGTACATCAACTCATCTAGATATTTGCCTAATTTTACAATAGGCTACATAAAAAGCACTAGCGAAGTCAGTACAAACTAAAATTTCAAACAGACAATTACTTGTTTATACTGCTGTATATGTAAGTTCAATATTTTTATTTCAGTTGATATATTTTATAATGATATGATAAAAATGAAAAAGTAAGCAATTTTTCAGTAATAGTGCACTGTGACTCTCTCGTATTTTTATGTCTGATTTTGTAAGCAAGTAGTTTTTAAGTGAGGTGGAACTTGGGGGTATGCAAGACAGATCTGACTCCTGAAAGGGATTCAGTAGTCGGGAAAGGTTGAGTGCCACTGCATTACCACGCTTGGTGTAAGGCAAAGAGATGACCTTTGTCTTTCTCTTCTCTGTATCTGGTGAGATGCCAACAATTTTGCATCCTCTACCTAATTCCCAGTACCTCTGTCTTTTTATAGGGTATGAGAAAAAGAAATCCCTTTTGGGGTTGGAAAAATATTTTCCCATGATCGCTTTCTCTATATCTTACGTTTTAATCGTTTTGTTTCTCGTTACTTATGGAATTTCGTTTATGGTATCTTTAGGTTACATGATTGATAAGCAAGAAGGGAATTCTAATCTGGTCATTTATCCCTAACATCTAGGACAACCGACATTTCCCAAAACATCTTTTAATGGATTCCCATTTCATCATTGCAGAAAGCTTCTACAATAACAATTGTTCCTTATCAATCCTGCTTATATCTTAGTAGACCCTTTTGGTAGTTTGAGGAGGACTTTATCCTGGACACCTGCTTTTTCACAGACGTGCAGGTGCCAGCCATGATGGATTATCGTCTAATAATCATAAAAATTCCTGAATATAAGTTATTCACATGTTATGGACCAACACTCTGGCCTTACTATTCAAATACACTTTGCTAATACCTTAAAGATTTTGGGAGAGTAGTTAATATGTAAATTAATTTAATATACTAAAAGCATTAATATTTGCTAAAAAGTACCAATAGTATATATAAAACATTCAGGTAATTCTCATCATTGTTTACTTTTTTATTTTAATCTCAGTTTATTGCCAAACATAATCTTAGCTGAAAAACTAGAGCATCTGATCATTACAGATTCTAGAATACAGGGTAAATCTCTTTGAACATAATGTAATGAGTCTGTATTTCATCTAGACTCAATAGAGCTTTAGCTTCAAAAGCTCTTAGCTCCTCAATTAATACATTGTAGTAGTTTTCCAATGGGATATTAGTTTACTGCTTTTTCGGCATATTGTACTTCCCATCTTCTGTATTTAGGCCGAAGCAGAAATTAATACAATTAATCTTTTAAAGAAGAGCTTGATAAACATACCTAATGCCTACTAATGGAAGGCCTACAGCGATAGGCAGATCTAGATACAAAAGGAGAGGGTGGGGTAAGGTGGGAGTGAACACTAAGGAGGTCTAGGAGCAATGCCCTGGTGAATCCCAGTTAACCCCAGCTACTGGGAAAAGCACTGTCAATACATCCTTTTTTTTTTTTTTTTTATCAGAGGGGTAGCCGTGTGAGTACGTTTCCACAAAAACAACGAGGAGTCCGGTGGCACCTTAAAGACTAACGGATTTATTTGGGCATAAGCTTTCATGGGTAAAAAGCCCACTTCTTCAGATGCATGGAGTGAAAATTACAGATGCAGGCATAAATATACTGACATGAAGAGAAGGGAGTTACCTTACAAGTGGAGAACCAGTGTTGACAGGGCCAATTCAATCGGGGTGAGTGTGGTCCACTCCAATAATTGGTGAGGAGGTGTCAATACCAAGAGAGGGAAAGTTGCTTTTGTCGTGAGCCAGCCACTCCCAGTCCCTATTCAAGCCCAAATTAATGGTGGTAATTTCGCAAATAAATTGCGGTTCTGCAGTTTCTCTTTGAAGTCTGTTGCCTACTCTGTCCCCATATCTACTCTAGCGACACCATCAGAGGACCAAACCACATGAGCCACACCATCAGGGGCTCATTCACCTGCACATCTACTAATGTGATAGATACCGTCATTTGCACATCTGCTAGTGCGAGCAATGGCCCTCTGCCATGTACATGGGCCAAACCAGACAGTTTCTACGTAAAAGAATAAATGGACACAAATCAGACATGAGGAATGGTAACATACAAAAGTCAGTAGGAGAACACTTCAATCTCCCTGGACATTCTATTAACAGATTTAAAAGTAGCCATACTTCAACAAAAAAAACTTCAAAAACAGACTTCAAATACAAGAAGTGGGCTTTTTACCCACGAAAGCTTATGCCCAAATAATTCTGTTAGTCTTTAAGGTGCCACTGGACTCCTCTCTGTTTTTGTAGATTTTTTTTTTTGTGAGTTAGTCTTTAATAGCAGCTTCTGTTTAGTAGATGTCTTACATGAAGCACTACAAAGCATCACCTCCTGCACTAAAAAATAAAGTGGTTAAGAGAGAAGCTTTCTCTTTTTCCTCCCTCTAGAGCATTCTGGCTGCTGAGAAGATGGGTGGTTTTCTCTGACATTGTTGCCGTAGGGTTCTGAATAACAGCAACGAAAATGACCCGTTTCGTTAAGTTTACTCCTGCACTGTTTGTTAAAGCTGTGAACAATAGCAGAGACACTGAAGGGGTGTGTGTGTGTGTGTGTGTGTGTGTGTAGAATCAGGAAGAACATGTCGCTTTGGTTTATATGTAGTTCACATTGGAAGGTTAGGTTACCATGAGGGGTAGAAACACTTTTTAAAAAAAAAGAAAGCTAATATTCTGCAGAAATTTATGGCTGAGGCTCCGGCTAGAGAAGAGTGTATCATTAATCATTGGTGCGTGGATTTTTCAAGCCCTGTTTTAAAGATTGTGTGCTTGGAATGAATGTAATAGAACATATAAACAGTTTGCAGGAACATTGAAAAGGAGTACTTGTGGCACCTTAGAGACGAACCAATTTATTTGAGCATAAGCTTTCGTGAGCTACAGCTCACTTCATCGGATGCATCCGTAGCTCACAAAAGCTTATGCTCAAATAGGTTAGTCTCTAAGGTGCCACAAGTACTCCTTTTCTTTTTGAGAAAACAGACTAACACGGCTGTTACTCTGAAACAGGAACATTGAGTTTTTTAAAGACAGAGAATGTACACAGTTCTTGGTGTTGTTGCAGATGGATATGTTGTCGTCTTCAAATGTCTGGCAATGTTCTCTTGCTTTTGTTTTTGATGGTTTACTCCAGTAATTCTTTCTGAAACTGGTTATTGTTGAAGTAGTTGGGAGTTTCTATTTCCAAGTAATCTTTTCTGACAACTGTGGATAGGTCATCTTCTAGCCTAATGGGTGCAGATGCAAGAGTAGTTTAGAGATTTACTAGCTGGCTCATAGGAAAACATTGTAAGGCTGTTGTAGATCAAGTGAAGATGGGCTTATTAGAAACTTCTGTAGTGATATTGGGCCAAATTGAAGCAAATGAACATTCCTATAAATAATTCAACGGCCATTTTTTTGACCCGAGATTAAAGAAGGTAGAGAGGATGCCTCAAAGGCAGTAGAAACAAATGTGTGCCTATGGAGTTCAATCACTAAAGAGTCTGAAAAGAAAAAATGCTCTGGTTTTATCACTCTTCTTAAGCACTTGATTGTTCAGTAAACAATGTTCCTAATGGTCTAGAGAAAAACATATTGTATGCCCCAGAGGCTCTTTGAAACATGGGCTAGATGTAGAGCTAAATTCTGCCCTCTCTTCCTGCCTAACTCTACAGACTTCACTAGGTTTTATAAATCTAAATGTGGGCAAAATCTGACCCTTAATTTCTTACCAGACTGAAACAAAACAGTATAAGGAGCCTGACAGTAGACAGACCCTTGTTAAAAGGGTGTATCCATCAGTCTTTCTAGATGTAGGCACTCTAATTCAGAGGGAAAAGTGTTTACTTCTGAAGCAGGCCTCCTTCAAGAGGTTTCAGATGAAGTGAGCTGTAGCTCATGAAAGCTTACGCTCAAATAAATTTGTTAGTCTCTAAGGTTCCACAAGTACTCCTTTTCTTCCTTCAAGAGGGAAGGTGTGAAACTTCTGTTTCTAGGAAGATTTGTACTTTTGGATGCTTTACAATGGAGAGACGCCATATCTCTTAAACTTTGCCCACTTAGGCTCCTTATACTGTTTCCTTTCAGTCTGATAAGAAATTAAGGGTCAAATTCTGCCCAAATTTACATTTATAAAACCGAGTGAAGTCTGTAGAGTTAGGCAGGAAGAGAGGGCAGAATTTAGCTCTACATCTAGCCCATGTTTCAAAGGGCCTCTTGTAATCAAATGCTGCATATTATGAAACTGGAAGAATAAATTTTCTTTGACTTATAATATCCTACCACAATATGATCATGGCTGCTGAGCAAACAGAACAGTAATTTCCTAATATCCTATAATATAAATATACTTATGCAGTGAAATCAGTGAAATCAGGCATGTTGTTTTGCTATACATATGTGGTATATCTACTCAGCGTTTCTCAAACGCGGCCACTGAGGGTGCTTGCGGCCACCAGGGGCTTTTCTTGCTGCTACAGCCTCGTGGGCAGTGACTGGGGCGAGGAAGGGGTGAAAGCAGTGGACCCTTCCACCAGAGCCACCAGCAGGGGTTGTGCCCTGCCCTCCTCTGGAGCCACAAAGGTCAGAGAAGCAGGCAGCCAATGAGTTACACACTTTCCTGGGTACAGTGAGGCTCTGGCTTCGAGCTTCAGCCCTGGGAGGACAGACAGCAGGCTCCGGTCGTGGGGCTTTGGGCTCCGGCTGTGGATGCCAGGTCTCGGCTCACCACCCCCTGTATGATCCCTGGCCCCTGCTGCCTTCCTGGCTCCCCATCCACCTCCCTTGCCCCCTCTGTCTCCCTACCCACCTCCTCATCCAGGGCTTAATTTGTCTCCTGGCTCAACAGGGCTGAGTAAGTCTGCCGTGACAATTGATATTTGTATGTATGTTAATATCACTCCCAGCTAGCTAGTAAGTCTGCTGTGAAAAGTGATATTAACAAGCTTACAAAACAAGTGTTTTGTTTGTTTCTTTTTTAAAGCAACCTAAAAAGCAAAAGAAGCAACAACAAAAAAAGATGAATGTGCAAAGCACCTTATATGTGTTTTCTATTCTGTATAGGTCCAGTAAAGAAGAGAAACAACTGTACATTATTTTTATCATTGACTCTACCAAAAAGCTCTACACAATTGAATTACAATGATTTGGATATGTATATGTGCATATTTATCTGTTTTTCCTAAAGTTAATTGAGTATTTTAGGAAAAATTGTCAGAGCGGCCACAGGAAAGAGTTGGTGGCCGCGCTCTGAGGCCATCAAAAAGTTTGTTATGAGAACCCCTGATCTATATTATGAATTACATACAAAGCCGGGAGCGTATGAGGGTTTTAATATTAAAGAGAAAAATAGGTGCTACATATGTATAGCAGCTATTCTCGACGTAGAGTAAGACCAGTTTTCATCTAATATAAACTTTAAAATGGCTGAATTGCCAAATCTCATTTTAAGGGGTTTGGTCCTGTTTGTTGATCTTCTATTGGCTCTGCAATAAGAGTCTGAGCCAAAGCATCCTGATGATGAATGACAAAAAAGGCTTCGCATGAAAGGTTACACTTCAGATAACAATACTAGATGATTAGGAGGATACTGAAATGAAGTCACAAGTTTTTCAACTAGACAGAATCTTTATGCTGCTGCATGGTGAGCAATGTGTTAAAAACCTGGTGGAGAATTTATGTACTGTACAGAAAGAAGTATCTACAATGCCTTTTGTTGCAAGAAGAACTATGATAATTGTTGTCAGTGCCATTACCACCATTCTAGTCGTGCCTACGCCGTAGCTATTGAATTTCTTTCTGAAACTGATGAAGTTTGAGGGATGGTTGACTCTGAACTCCTCTGATATTTTGTGTCCCTACTCCTCCAGTATTGGGGAATGGAACACCTGCAGCCCTCCACTGATGGGATCCTTACAGCCTTCTCCTACACACACTCCTACGTTTTGGAGAAACAGCAAGCCACAAGTTCTCCTTTTCTTTTTGCGGATACAGACTAACACGGCTGCTACTGTGAAACGAGAAACTGCTGAATTGGAATTAATTTGCAAACTAGATACAATTAACTTAGGCTTGAATAAAGACTGGGAGTGGATGGGTCATTACACAAAGTAAAATTATTCCCCCGCCCCCTGCTGTTCCTCAGATGTTCTTGTCAACTGCTGGAAATGGTCCACCTTGATTATCACTACAAAAGGTTCCTCCCCCCACTGATAATAGCTCACCTTACCTGGTTTCAGAGTAGCAGCCGTGTTAGTCTGTATTCGCAAAAAGAAAAGGAGTACTTGTGGCACCTTAGAGACTAACCAATTTATTTGAGCATAAGCTTTCGTGAGCTACAGCTCACTTCATCGGATGCATTCAGTGGAACAACTCTGACATCATAATCAAAAAGGCTGACAAAGGAGGTGCTGTCTTCATCATGAATAGGTCGTAATATGAACAAGAGGCTGCCAGGCAGCTCTCCAACACCACCCTCCACAAGCCATCACCCTCCGATCCCACTGAGGGCCACCAAAAGAAGCCACACCATCTGCCCAAGAAACTCCCCGAAAAACCACAAGAACAAATCCGCACAGACACACGCCTGGAACCCCGACCCGGGACACTCCATCCGCCACCCAAGATCCACAGACCTGGAAATCCCAGACGCCCCATCATCTCAGGCATTGGCACCCTGACAGCAGGATTGTCTGGCCATGTAGACTCCCTCTTCAGGCCCTATGCTACAAGCACTCCCAGCTATCTTTGAGACACCACTGACTTCCTGAGGAAACTACAATCCATCTGTGATCTTCCTGAAAACGCCATCCTGGCCACTATGGATGTAGAAGCCCTCTACACCAACATTCCACACAAAGATGGACTACAAGCCTTCAGGAACAGTATGGTTTGTGGATCTTGGGTGGTGGATGGAGTGCCCCGGGTCAGGGTTCCAGGCGTGTGTCTGTGCGGATTTGTTCTTGTGGTTTTTCGGGGAGTTTCTTGGGCAGATGGTGTGGTTTCTTTTGGTGGCCCTCAGTGGGATCGGAGGGTGATGGCTTGTGGAGGGTGGTGTTGGAGAGCTGCCTGGCAGCCTCTTGTTCATATTCCGATGTATTCATGATGATGACAGCACCTCCTTTGTCAGCCTTTTTGATTATGATGTCAGAGTTGTTCCACTGAATGCATCCGATAAAGTGAGCTGTAGCTCACGAAAGCTTATGCTCAAATAAATTGGTTAGTCTCTAAGGTGCCACAAGTACTCCTTTTCTTTTTATCAAGTTCTGACATACACATCCCTACCCCACACTACGACTTCCCAGATGCACACATCCCTAAGCTAAAAGTTCTACGTCTGCTCCACAGGACTAAGAAAAAGGTTCCTTAATCTATAAAATACAATTTTAGAAGTGGTGGGACTGAATTTCCATATGCAAAATGTTATAGTCTGTGTTTGCAACACAAACCCAGTGTATTTCAGAGTCTCTTATAAATCCCTCTCTTACAGTGGAGTTAACATAGAGGGCCCGAGAAGAAGCTGCAGATAGCACTCTAACTATCCTAATGCCAATCAATGGTTTTGCAGTGGTACCATGATTATAGTGATTCTTTTACAGAATTGCAAATGAGGAATTGAGAAGGCTTTTTCTAGCAATATGTTATCCAGATTCTTTTTCTATTAAAAGTAATTCTAGATACTTAGGTGAAAGCACTGCTGTTTTTTCACATTGGACCATCATACTGAATCAAAACCTGCAGCTGGCTCTTAAGTGCAGCATTTTCAAGTGCATAGTGTTTGTTTTTTGACAAATGGAGAAAGCAAAGCATTAATACTGTTATCTTACTTTGCACTAGCTTCTTCCCTGAGTGGGAACAAAGATTCCATTTACAGCCTTGCGATGAATCAAATGGGAACAGTAATTGTATCGGGGTCCACTGAAAAGGTAAGCAGGACCTATTAGAACTCTTTCAACCTTAGTAAAATTATTGCTAATTTTTTTTAGACACTGAGTTCTAATCTAATTCTGAATTGACTCTGCAATCAATATCTTCTTGTTTAACTTGTGTCATCATTTGAAGTAAATTGGTCTTGTAAAAACATAACAAAATCCTGCTGCAAATACTCCTGATAGCAGATAACATGTTAGGTGTATGTGAGTTTAATAAAATATAGGAATCTTGCAAAAGTACCAATTATTTTTTTTTACACTTTTGGAAGAATCAGTTATTTGAAAAAATGGGAGTTACTTCAAAGGTATCTTCATATGTAGGCAATGCATGTGTGAAAATGATATATGTAATTATCTTATCTGCTTTGACAGGTTTTAAGGGTATGGGATCCAAGGACTTGTGCAAAGCTGATGAAACTTAAAGGGCACACGGATAACGTAAAAGCTTTGTTGTTGAACAGAGATGGCACACAGGTATGGGTTTTCATTTGAAGCACAAATATCTTTCACTTAGGTTTTTCTTTAGAGCTTTATAAAAAATGTTATACTTTTTCAGTACAGAACAGTTTTTTCCACTTTTTCTCTGTAGAATATTGAAAGTCTTTAAATAAAACTTGGTCTAAAAGTGAGTGCTCTAATCTAAATATATTAAACTAAATTAATAATCTGTAACTTTTCGCTTTACTTTTGAAGCATAGTTGTGACGAGTAGCTAAGAGAATTGCCATAAATATATTGTTAAATGAGCTTGTGATTTCACATCTGAATATTTTATCCTTTATTTTACTTGTAAACTAATATTGGTTAGTTTCTGTTTGGGGAAGGGAGACTTGTGGGAGGGAATAAAACAATACTATTTTTGTCTCTGTCTCTCTTGTTGATGTAATGTACAATATACGCATCGGGTAAAGAAAAATGTGACCAGAATTTTGACTTTGCAATTCTCAGTTTAACACCGTCTTAATGGAAAAATATGAATGTAAGATTTCTAGAGCCTCCATATAAGAACTGCTTTTGTTTTTTGGGGTTTTTTTTAACAGTCACTTTTTTCCAGGTACTTAGTGGTGTAATTTAAATACAATGTTTGTTGCTCAGTGTCTTTCAGGCAGCTCTGATGGAACTATTCGTCTATGGTCCCTTGGCCAGCAGAGATGTATAGCCACATATCGAGTCCACGATGAAGGTGTTTGGGCTCTGCAGGTCAATGAAGCCTTCACTCATGTTTATTCAGGAGGAAGAGACAGGAAGATTTATTGCACAGATTTACGAAATCCTGATATCCGTGTGCTCATCTGTGAAGAAAAGGCACCAGTTCTTAAGGTAATTGATTTACTTAAAAGATTGCTACAAGTTTGATCTTCCATAAGAGCTTTTGGTAGCTCCTAAAATGCAAGATGGTAAATGGAATGACTTGATGTTTAAGGTACACCATCTGATAACATAATAAAGCTGGAATTCCTTTGGACCATTGCAGTTGTTCTTAGGACCAGTAAAATGTTCTAATTACTGGTCCCAAAGAGAGAATTTTGATCCCTGGTAAAATTTTGAATCTAATGATGATTTGCAGATTTTCATTCTTTGAAAAGGACTTTTTAGATCCTTGCATTAGAGAGCAAGTTGCTCTGGGAGTTGTTTCCATTAAGAATTATGGAAAGAGAATTAGATTCAATGGTTCAGTACTCATGTGTTTGGAAACAAGCTTGGCTCTCCCCCGGGTGTGTATGTATTTCAACAGCCTTTAGTTACAGGGTTGGTTACGTGCTATTTCTCAAACACGCAAATTGGATGCTTTTTTCTACAATATCAGATGTGGGTAACAACTGGTAGCTTTGTATGCTGCTCAATATTCTAGACCATCCATAACTCACTCATATGAAAAGTGTACACAGTAAAACATAGTTATGCTTAATCTGTGGCATGTTATGTAACAGAACAGCTGCAAATATAACTGTATGTAAGAATATGTGTAAGACAACCAATGTTCACCCCATTAAATTCTTCTTTGAATGTGTGTCTGTGGATCCCACTATAGGGGGGTGTGTGTGTGTCATGGACATGAGCTCGAAATCGTTTGAATAGTAGTATCCTTGGGTGCTGTGCATGCACCTTGTTCCTCCTGGTGCTTCCATCCAAGGGCATACAGGGCAGATCAGTGGCAATCCTTCTCAGTTCCCTCTTACTGCCTGTGGCAGCAAGACAGAACTTGGACAGTGTCCAACCCACTATGAGAAAAGGAGTACTTGTGGCACCTTAGAGACTAACCAATTTATTTGAGCATGAGCTTTCGTGAGCTACAGCTCACTTCATCATGCTCAAATAAATTGGTTAGTCTCTAAGGTGCCACAAGTACTCCTTTTCTTTTTGCGAATACAGACTAACACGGCTGTTACTCTGCAACCCACTATAGTTTTTCAAGCTTCAGTCTCAACCCTCTTGTGAAGAAATTCTTCACCCTCATTATCATCTTATTTCTTATTGGATGTTCCAAAGAAAAAGGGATAGGGAGACCCTCTCAACCCTGCTTCACAGCAGGGTGAAGTACTTCACACCAACACCAGCATGGCAGACTGTAAAGCCACAGAGTATCAATCTTGCCCATCATACGATGATCTTATGTCTTTAATGGGCACAATAGATGTTTCTTCTGACTCAGAGAAGGACACCCCCCCCCGCCCCCGACAAGTGCTCCCTCTGCAACTCCTTGTCATTCCACACTTGAATATTGAGAGAGATGGGACTCAAAGCAATCCATAAAGGTCATGTCCAATCCTGGAGAAGAGACCTCCTCCAAGCTGGAGTTGAGGAAGCTAGCTATGGCAAGCGCCCCGGCACCATACCTCTGATGCCAGCAGGGAGAAGAAGCCCTAAAAGGGTGCCAAGACCGTTGGTGCTAGTGCTGATCCTTCCGGCACTATCAGCACAGACTGCCTCCGCGCCTTAAGTGCATTGGCATCAACCCCAGGGCACCTATGCCAGCCACTTCAGACACGAAGTCATGTACCCACACTGAGCACAATCACAGCTCAGTGCACAGTGGCTTCATCCCATAAGGAAGACTCAGAGCGTTCCTCCAAAGGCAAGTCTTCCAAATCCTTTTCAACATGAAGGATTGGAAGCAAGCCATCAGCCACAGAGAAGGTTCAGGAGACAGTTTGGCCAGTAAGGGTACAATTTACCATTGGAGCCTTATTGGCACTATTGGGGCCCACCTTCCCACAGGTCCCAGAGCAGAGCTCCATCAATGTACCAGAAAAGAGGAGGTCTCAGTCACCATGCACATTAGTAGCCAAGCATTCCACACCAGAACCAGAAGAACCTCCCTGTGATGGAACAGATGTGGCTCAGGACACTTCCTAATTGCCTTTCCTATCTAAGGAATCCTTCTGTTAGTTAAATGAGGCTGTCACCTCAGCCCTGACTCATCAATAACTTTAGGGCTGCTCACGATCTGTTTTGGAGGATAGCTGAAACTTTGGATGTTGAGACAATGGTGATTTAAAAGAACAAGCACAGACTGTTCAATTACCTCATTTCCTTGGTGCTGACAAGAATTGTCCTTCCAATCAATGAGAATATATTTGACTCAGCAAAGGGACTGTTGCATGCTGCAGTCTCCCTTTCTCCTACTTCAAAGTGAGTAGAAAAGCTCTATCAAGTCCTGTTCGAGGGCTTCAGACATTTTTATGTGCAACCAACCTGGGGTTCCCTTGTGTTTTCTGCAGGTCCAGGGGGAAAAAACAGGTCCACCAAGGGGATTCTAAAAGATAAGGGCTCCAAGAAATGAATTCTTTGGCCAAAAAGCCTAGTTATCAACCTCCCTCCTATTCAACAGTGTGAACTACCAAGCCCTGTTCGTGAAATGCAGTTCTCTAATGAGGGAAAGGGTGATCTCCTTTCTCTCTAGGCTTCCTCAGGACTTGGGGAGGATGCAAGGTACTCCATCAAGGAGGGTCACATGGTAATGAAAACCACGCTACTATTGGCAATGGATGAGTCGGTGGCTTCTTGATCCATGGTTACATAAGTTGCAATGTGTCACGTTTCCTAGTTGCAGGTGTCTGGGATTCTGAAAAGTCCTGCTGACAGTAGAGGATGTACCCTTCAAGGGCATGAAGCTCTTCAGCAAGCAGACATACAAGGTGCTCCGTTCCCTCAAGGATTTGGGGGTGTCCTTAGATCTGCAGAATCTATACCCCAGCACCATACCAGAAGCCCTTCTTGTACCAGCCCCCACTCCGACAAAGAACACAGTCTTGTTCCCACAATCACAAACTGGAGTACCTGCCTAGAAAGTGGCCCCATTACACCAGAAGGCACCTGTCACTCTGCTCTGTCATGCACCAGGCTCCTGTCCAGAGGCAGCAGATTTGACTGGAGGTGTGTCAAGAACCACATAAACACCATTCTACAGCCAGACTTTGGAAGTCACCCTCTCCCACTTCCATCAGGTGTAGTCGGAGATTAGACAAATGCTGGACGTAGCCTATCACTATCCCAGCCATTTTCTTTCCTTGCGTCTTAATCACCCTTGTCCCTCTTTATGGATCCTTCTAATGAGAGTCTTTTACCAAAAGAATTGGCCTCATTGTTTCACATAGGAGATGTAAAAGAGGTCCTGCAGGAGTACAGGTGAAGAGGCTTCTTCTTGCAATATTTTGTTGTTCTGAAAATGCCTACAGTGCCTCATAATTGGGATGGTAACACTTGCTTCATCATTCCACCACTTTAGATTTAGGACTGGTTTGTAACTCATGTTATTAAGGATGCGTACTTTCATCCTGCCATTCACCTGGCTCATAAGAAGTACTTGAGATTTATTCTGGGGTCAAATCATTGCCTGTACAAGATACTGACCCTTGGACTCTCCACAGCACCCAGAGTCTCTGTCAGATGCATCACCATAGGTGCATCTATGTGTATCTGTATATAGATGCCTGGCTAATCAAAGGCAGCATCGCATCAAGGAATTCTGACATGACTCAGCTACACCCTCTCTCTGTTCACCTATCTGGGAGACAGATTCCTCTCCCTTTAGTCATTACTGAACAATGTGAAATCGCAGCCAGCTATGACAGTACGGACTTGTCTCGCATTATTAGGCCATATGTCTGCCTGTACATATGTGAAGCCACTTACCAGACTTGAGAGGAGACTGCTACATCTCTGGCTCAGATGAGCCTACACCCCTGCAAAGTATCCAATTAGCAAGAAAGTCCTAATTCCACTTATGTCTTTGAGCTACTGAACTATTAACTGCATCCTGATAATATGCAAAAAGAGATACAGTTCATGACCTTGTAACCTTCCAGGGCATTAGTCATAGGCACATCTGAGATGGGGGAGTCCTCCTGGACCCATCCACAGATACAAGGGATGTGGGGTTTTTTTGTTTGCTTGCTTGTTTGCTGAATACCTTCCTTCTGCAATGGAATCAAGATGCTGTCCCACTGATTCAGCTAATCAACAAAGTAACTGCCGAAACCAGAGGAAACAAAGTCACACTCAGTCTCATAGCTCCCTTCTGGCCGAGACAGTTGTGGCTGATAGACCACCCAGACTTGCAATCACAGGATCAGGGTTAAGAGTTCCATCCAAACCCAGAGTTACTGCATCTGATGGCCTGAATGTTGTTTGAGCACCCTGGAAAGGGAGTGCTTCTAACATGTTCAGGAAATCCTGGCATGGAGCAGAAAGCTATCCGTGAGAAAGACTTACTTTAAATGGAAACAGCTTTTTCAATATGAGTGGTCCAACAAGGCCTAGATCTAGTGCAAGCCCCAGTGCCAAAGATTGTTTTGAACATTTGCTGTAGTTATAACAATCTGGACTTTAATTTCACGCAGTCAAGGTCTGACTGGCAACAGTATGGGTGTATCATACACTGATGCTGCTGTTCTTGATCTCTCGTTCAGTGGTCTCCAGATTTCTCAACAGCCAGATACGTACATACCCTCTAGTCAGAGAACTTACTCCAGTGTGAAACCTCAATGTCATCCTTTTAAAACTTAGACTGCTCTTAAAGTCCCTTTCAAAATGCTTCATCCATTATCGTACTTGCAAGACTGTCACCTTGGCCAGAAGAGTGAACGAGCTTCACTCAGTCCATTCTATACAAGACAAGGCCCTGGGATGTTTCTGGGTCAGGCCCAGTTCTTGTGCTGGGTCAGGGTAGGGTGCAGCCTCACCGCTGAGTCCGTGTCCCAGGGGGGAACTGCAGAATGATCTCCCACTTACGTACGGCCAGTGGCCTGTGCTCCCCAGTGCAATGCTGAAGCCTCCACGTTTATTTGACAGATAAAATTTGCAGAATTTTTAGAATATTGTACATAGAATTTTTAATTTTTTGGTGCAGAATTTTTAGTGTTTTGGTGCAGAATGCCCTCAGGAGTAGGTAATCTTAACTTACCTGTGTTCTTCCCTAAATGCTTTCTGCACAAAAAAGCTATGCACTCTGAATGTATCCATGTACTTGGTAATGTAATTTTTTTTCCACTTTATGCATCCGATGAAGTGAGCTGTAGCTCACGAAAGCTTATGTTCAAATAAATGGGTTAGTCTCTAAGGTGCCACAAGTACTCCTTTTCTTTTTGCGAATACAGACTAACATGGCTGCTACTCTGAAACTTGGTAATGTAGGTATTCAAGGAGTGGGGGATTACAAAAATTTACAGCAGTGTTTCTAAGTCTGAAGAAAAAATTTTAGTATATTGTATTTGAGAAATAGTATGTGGTTATGTAACTAGACTGTACTGTGATGCATACTCACACGGGAGAGAAGAGTTAAGGTTGTGTAGGGCTTTGGAACATCTAATTTTGCAACACTAACATTCTCTTAATTTAGGAAATTGCATAAAAAAAATCTAAGGTCTTGTTTTTTAAAAGAAGGAAAAAAGATGAGGGAGGGAGTGTCATAGCTGGTAACTATTTGGCTATGTACCATTGGAACAGCTAGGACCCCAAGAGGTATATATTCTAGTGCACAGCTAAAATGCATGAGCGGGCTGGTCTTCCTTAGTTGCACGCTTTACTGGCTTAGCAAAAGAACCAAATTCAAAATGTACTGTGCATATCTAAAGTGTAGTTTTGAAGGGGTCAAAACCTGGAAAATTTCAACTGAAAATGAAATTTAAAAAATTGTGATCACACACAGGGCTAGAATAGAAATGTTCTATGATCCTTAACTAGGATGGATCACTACTGCTATAGTAAACCAGCAAGTGAATCTAATTTTCTGAAATTCTACATATTTAGTAGTACTGAACTTTCTTAATTGTATCTTTTTAAAAATGATCATCCTGTCAAATATTAAAATCTTTAGATAATGTATAAAAATACTGTAGTTTTGAAACATTTTAAACCACAGCTGATTAGCTAAAAACAACTCAAACATATTCAATATTTCTAGTCACAATTTCTAAAATGTTTCTAGAGATTTAAAATAGTTTTTATTGTTTGTAATGAAACTTAAAATCACCGATAAAGTTAAAAATTACAATTAGCTATTTAATGTATTGAAACTTGTATTTCTTCAGTAAGCTTGAAGGTAGTGCTGTTTCTGGAGCACATCTGGCAATGACTGGAGGTCACTGGAAAGCAAAAAACTTATTGAAAAGAAAAAAGTTAAACTTGGGGTATCTAAAAGTGTTCTGTGGTTTAATTATTCAGATGGAACTTGATAGATCAGCTGATCCTCCTCCAGCCCTTTGGGTTGCAACAACTAAATCTTCTGTGAATAAGTGGGTGAGTGATTTTCTTTGTCCATTATATGGCTAAAATTTAAGTTCAGTATGAGTTTACTATATGGCTGTCAAACAATTAAAAAAAATCACAATTAATCTCATGATGGAAAAAAAAAGTCTCAATTAACCAGAGTTTTAATCTCACTGTTAAATAATAATAGAATACCAATTTAAATTTATTATAAATATTTTGGATTTTTTTCTACATTTTTCAAATATTGATTTCAGTTACAGCACAGAATACAAAGTGTACGGTGCTCACTTTATATTATTTTTGATTACAAAGATTTGCACTGTAAAAATAAAAGAAATAGTATTTTTCAATTCACCTCATACAAGTATTATAGTGCAATCTCTATCATGAAAGTGCACCTTACAAATGTAGAATTTATTTTTACATAACTGCATTCAAAAACAAAACAATGTAAAAGTTTAGAGCCTACAAGTTGAAGCATGAAGGGGTATCGAAATGTTTAGCATATCTGGCGCATAAATACCTTGCAACACCAGCTACAACAGTGCCATGCGAACGCCTGTTCTCACTTTTTAGGTGACATTATAAATAAGAAGCGGGCAGTATTATCTCCTGTAAATGTAAACAAGCTTGTTTGTCTTAGTGATTGGCTGGACAAGAAGTAGGATTGAGTGGACTTGTATGAGGTGAGAGACGGGCTTTTGAGTTAGCATGAAAGCTTGTCTCTTTCACTGACAGAAGTTGGTCCAATAAAAGATATTACCTCACTCACCTGGGCTAGCTATGTTCATAGGTTTCACTGATCTCTGCAAATTATGACTGTCATGCTTCTGTCTCTTCTTTTAGACTTTGAAGGGAATTCATAATTTTAGAGCTTCTGGGGACTATGACAATGACTGTACCAATCCTATAACACCTCTTTGTACACAGCCTGACCAAGTTATCAAAGGTAAACAGGTCTTTCAGAACATCTCAAAAAATAATTAATATTGTTAGAAAAAATGGCAGGTGAAGAGGGTAGCGTGACAAATACGGGGCCTGTTCCAAAGCTCATAGAATTCTGTTTGAGCCTTTCCACTATGTTCAGGTGGCACTGGATCAGGCCCATATTTATCTGAAAATGCAATGTAAAACATTTGCAGTATAAAAATTTAGTACGGTATATGAACATTTAAATGGAAGAACAACAGAAAATTCCACTAAAAGCACTTAAACTATTCTCTTATAAACTTACTGTGGGGGAATGTGTTGGAATGGGAGGTGTTTGGGAGATGGCTCTTCTAGCTACTACCCGTTCTCCTCACTTGCTCATTCTAACTTTCGTTATCAGAGCTGATGGTCAAGGCCTTTGAGAAAATAAGGGACCAGTCCCGTGGGTTGGATGCTAGCCAGGAATGCTGGAGACTTGGGTACAATTCCCTGCTCCATCACAGACTTCCTGTGAGACCTTGGGCACTTAAGATATGTCTCCACTGCAGAAAAAAGGTGTGGTTTGGGGGTTAGCTAACTCAAGTTCTCTAATGCAGTTTAAAAAGCAATGAAGACCTGGCAACCTGGCTTTTAACTTGGGTTAGCAGCTCAAGAAACCTGGGGTTGAACTTGAGCTGCTGACCTAAGTTAAAAGCAGAGCTGCTGTGTCTTCACCACTATTTTAACCTGAGTTAGCTAGCCTCAATTAAGAACACACCTTTTTTTGAAGTGTAGATATACCCTTAGTCTCTATAAAATGGGCATAATACTACTTCCTTACATTACCTCACAGAGATATTGAGGATAAATATATTAAAGATTGAATGCCCTATTTGCATTTGAGTACTTTAGATAAACGATATGACCAAACCACATGTGAAGATGGATAAATATACATGTCGATCATAACCATGACAATTTAGCTAAAAAAAAAATGTTAGCATCTAAAAGGTATTAAGTATTTTTATATTCAGAGTAGACATTTTAATGAAGTTATAATAAATTAAGGGCATGAATGCCTTGGAATTCTCTCTGCTATAACCTGAACTGCAGAAAATAGCATGTTTTGTATAATAGTATCCTACAACTGTGTGTGTCAAGCATATTTTTAGCTTGTGTGGTGAACAGTATAATTTAAAAAAAAAAATTCACTAACCCTTCTCAGCCTTTGATTTTAGGGTTATTCTATTGGTACTTTGTTAACAATGACCATAATGTAAGATCTGTGAGTAATTAAGAGTTGGAAATTGTGATTAGTTATTTCAGATAAATATCAAATACTGCTCCCTGTTAAGTATAATTTCAAAATCATTGTCACAGTTAAAACCTATAAATGACATAAGACCTGATCTAATGCCCACTGAAATCAATGTGGACCTTTCCATTGATTTCAAGGGGCTTTGGATCAAGCCTATATTATAGTCTCTGTTTAGAACCTTTTTCCTGTATTATATTATCACTGCTGTATAGCAGTGGTTCTCAAACTATGGGTTGGAACCCCAAAGTGAGTCACGACCCCATTTTTTAGTAGGGTCACCAGGTCTGGTGTTAGACATGCTGGAGCCAAAGCCTAAGCCCAAACCCCACCTGCCAGGACCAAAGCCCAAGGGCTTCAGCCCTGGGCAGCAGGGCTCAGGTTACAGGCTCCCCACTTCAGCTTTGCCCCCCTCTCTTCCAGGGCAGCGGGGCTTGGGCTTTGGCCCGCCTCCACCTGGAGTGGTGGGGCTCAGGCTTCGGTCTCCCCTCCTGGGGTCATGTAGTAGTTTTTGTTGTCAGAAGGGAGTTTCACTGCAATGAAAGTTGAGAACCCCTGCTGTATAGCAATAAACTTGACCTACATTGGTTATTTTATCTTTTGAGTATATTTCATAACAACCCAAATTGTGGTTAAGCAATTGACTGTACAATATATCAACATCATTGTTGAAACACATGTAGATATACATATATGCCATATATTCATTATGTGCTGAAATAGCTTCATGCCAAATTGTTGGAGCTGAGGAATAGCTCCTACTTTTGTAGCAGTCTAATGTTGTTGTTGTTGTTTGTTGTTTTAATTAAATGAATGGCATTGCTGACTTTATTTCTTCTTTATAACTGCTAGGGGGTGCTAGTATTATTCAGTGCCACATTCTTAATGACAAGAGACATATATTAACCAAAGATACAAATAATAATGTGGCATACTGGGATGTATTGAAGGTAAGTGTAAAATTTTGGATTAGACATGTATTAATGGATTTCTGGTCTTCTGTTTCCTTTGCTATTTGTCTGCATGTGAGGTGATGATTGGAGAAAATAGGTCCTCATTGTGCCACAAAACATAGTGCAAGTATTTTTAAAGACTCTCATTGATAAGGGACGATATTTGTCTCTTCTGCTGCATTACTGTTCATTCTTACATAAATGTGTTTAAAATTCTGTCTTTAAAATAAAACAATGAACATAATAAGAATGCATGATGGGGAGGGGGACAGATGGATGGACATCAGTCAAAACATTATCATTAAGGCTACGATTTTGGAAGTCACAGAATCTGTGACTTCCAGTGACCTCTGTGACTTCAGCCTGCAGTGGCCAGGAGCTGTGGGGGCCCCCCAAGACTGCCGGCTGCTGCGGGAGCCCTCCCAGACAGTGGGGGACCCTGAGCTCCAAGCCCCCACAGGTGTTGGGGGCCCATGGAGCTCCAAGCGGGCCCCTGCAGCTGCCTAGCCACTCTGGGTGGTGTGTGGATCCCACAGGTGAGCTCCCCATTTTGTCATGGATATTTTTAGTAAAAGTCACAGACAGGTCATGGGCTTCCGTGAATTTTTCTTTATTGCCCGTGACCTGTCTGTGACTTTTACTAAAAATATCCATGACAAAATCTTATCCTTACTTATCAATAAGCAGCACAAATCAAAAAATGCCAGTTCAGGTTGCATATTGGTGCATATATCTTCTAAAAAAATCCTGACTATTGTGGGATCTGCATGGATCTTTGGTAACGTTTTCAAAAATGCCTAAATTCTATTTACAAAAGTGACCGGCACTTAAGCTCCTAAGTCTCTCCAAAAGTCAGTGGGATATGGGCTTTTAAGGCGCTTAAATGCTTTTGAGAAATTGGCCTTTTCTCTTGATACATGGAATGCTCCAGACAAGGTTCTATAACAAAGTATGGTACCCTACAGTGCCTTAGAATCCATTATAGACTGAAGAAACAGGGATGGAGGTTGAAGAGTGTATTCGTAATAACACTCTGCTTGAAGAATTCCAGAGAAAGGTGACAGGTTTCAGAGTAACAGCCGTGTTAGTCTGTATTCACAAAAAGAAAAGGAGTACTTGTGGCACCTTAGAGACTAACCAATTTATTTGAGCATGAGCTTTCGTGAGCTACAGCTCACTTCATCGGATGCATACGATGAAGTGAGCTGTAGCTCACGAAAGCTCATGCTCAAATAAATTGGTTAGTCTCTAAGGTGCCAAAAGTACTCTTTTTTTTTTTTTTTTTTAGAGAAAGGTGAGTCACTTTTCTTTCTCCCTTTGAATACTGTCAGTACAAATTTGGGAGATTCACTAGCAGTAGGAAACTGATGAGGAGACTATCTAATCGGGCAACTTTAGAAAACTGCTCTCCTGAGGTGGGCATTTGATCTCAAGGCCAAGTCCAGAGATCAATGCTGTGTAAAGGATGAACTGAGCACCTGATAGCATCTTTACATATTTCACTACTGGGACATTCCAAAGGCATGCCCTAGATGCACCTTGCTTTCTGGGACTGGGATACCCACTAGCTCCCAAGTAGTTTCTATATAGATTCAGTCCACTTTAAAAACTGGGGATCTGTACTGACTATATTTAAAGGAAAGAGAAGAGTTACTCACCTGTGACTCCACCCTCCATCCCTACTTCCTGGAACCTATATTCGATTCTGAGTGAGTGTAAGGAACTGAGAGTAAATGAAGGTTTTGGTGGAGGGGAGGGTCATGTTTACTTATACCAGAGTTTTCCGTGACTCAAGAGAGTGTCTGAGAGCCATAGCACTGCTCAGTCCTTACTAGAGGTTCCAGGCTTAGCGTGCATGTGTACTCCAGTAGTGGGGGGAGGAGAGGACGATGTCTTTACTGACAACAGTCTAAGAACAGGTAAGTAGTTTTTTCAGATTAAAAAAGTTAAAAATAAAAAGAGCATTTCAAAATCCATTTTTGTATTAATTTGTCAATAGATCAGTAAGTACCACTATCAGAGTAGCATTTTTATAGAACTAGTAGATGTTGAACTTGTAATGAATAGTATTAATATTCATTCTGTTCCTTTTTTCTTTGAATCCATCTGTTTATTTTTTTAAAATGAACTACAGTTCAAGGCAAGGCAAGATTCAACACTGGGGAAGAAGTTTATGTTGCTCTGAAGTAGTGCTTCCATACTTTCTGTTTTAGTGTTTTGGAGGGTAGTGGCATCAAGCTACCAAGAAAAATAAAAAGCTTACTTAGCATACAATTTACTGTACAGCCATTTGAGAATGTGAATCTTCAAGTTGAGTATTGCATTACATAGAGGGTATACACATGAGGGAATACATTTGTTAAAAGTTAATTTTTCTGATATGCAAATTAAAGGTTTTAACAGTGGATATGACTGCTTATTCAGTATTAAGAAACTTGCGTATTTTTTTTTAATATTCTGGTGTACAGGCATGTAAAGTTGAAGACCTTGGGAAAGTAGATTTTGAAGAAGAAATTAAGAAGAGATTTAAAATGGTGTATGTGCCAAACTGGTTCTCAGTAGACTTAAAAACTGGGGTAAGACACAACTTAAATTATTTCCTAATTTGGGCATTTGTCATTTCATATGACCATTCATGAAAGCATTAATATATACACTTTATTAAGTTAAACTTCTGTGAGCCATATAAAGCTTTGACTCTAAGATTTAATTTAATGTGTGTGGCATAAACTATATTTTGATTATCTGATATAATTTATCTTTCAATCAACATGTCTGTGAATGCTTCTTTGGATCTTGATAACTTGAAGAGTAGTTAATTACAGAATTCTTTGTAAGGAGATAATGTTGGTTTAAACTAATCTTGTACACGGCAATTACTAATGTAATAAAATTTGAGAAATGGAGTGTTTGTAGACAGTCGCTGTATAATCAAATACTACCATATTTTGTAGTTGCAGTTTAGTGTGTCTTCTGTATATGTAAAAGAAACCTGCTGGGTTCTTAATACAATATTCATATGGTCTTCTTTTGACAGATGTTGACAATTACTTTAGATGAGAGTGACTGCTTTGCAGCTTGGGTCTCAGCAAAAGATGCTGGATTTAGCAGTCCAGATGGATCTGATCCAAAATGTGAGTTTTAATTTAAATTAACATTTCATTCAAACAATATAAAACCCCATTACATATTAGTATATTTCTGGCAGATAGTAGTTTTGTGCTTGCTTGGACTTCCCCACTTTTCTTGAGACTAAATCCTCCAAATGACTCTCCAATGAAAATGTACTGAGATGCTTTATAATGGCAATCTTGTATTCACTTTGTCTATTTCATTTGTCCATTTCATTTTCCTTCAAAAAGCAAAATGAAAAATGCTAGACTGGAATTATTATATGAAAGATCTGAACTAGAGAATAATACTGTAATAAACTCATATCTTAAAATATTTGTTAAAAACAATTAAAACTGACTGGAATTATAGCAAAATTAGCTTTTTCTACAAGACTAAAGACAAAGTCCAAATCCACAAAACAACTTAGGCATTGCAACACAGAGCATGGGAGCACCTAACTTCTAGGTGCTTTTGCAACCCAGTGGAATCCATAAACCAGAGTTAGGCACTGGACTCCCTGCTTCGTGCATGGGAAGAGTTAGGTACCTACGGATGGGATCCACTAAAGCCATAGTGCTAGGTGAGGAACTGCCTAAGCTAGCCAGTAGCAGATGCGATGGAGAAGGGTGTGTCCTAAACCCTGTCTCTCACAGGGAATTAGGTGCCTATTTCCACTTAGGATCTATAGCTAGGAATCCTTTCTTGGAGTCAGGCACCTATGCTGTTTCTTGCAAGAAGAAAGGCAGCACACACCTAAGTCCAAGCAAAAGCCCGAGGGGGTGAATGGAGAGGTTGCAGGATGTGGCAGCCTCCCTTGTAACCTTTAGCCCAGTGGTTAGTGAAATCACCCAGGAAATGCGGGACCTCGGTTCAATTCCCCCCTGTGCCTTGACAAGAAGTAGTGTGAGAACCCTGCTCAAATCCTGTCTCATGTGAGTGCCTTAGCCTGCTGGTTCCCAAATGTTTTACAAAGGCAACCCACCAACAGCATTGTCTTTATTTTGTAACCCATCGTTTACCTATATGAACCCTCTGTCCTGTTACCACAACCCTAATCCTGGCCCAGTGTAGAGGGGAGGTCTAGATGGGTGGGGTTGGAGGGCAAGCCCTCCTGCTCTGTGCTACCTCATGTGCAAGGTCTCAGCACCACTCAAGTTTGGCCCGGCTGCCTCTCTTTCATGAGGGAGGGCTAGCCAGACCAAATCTGAGTGGTGCTGCAGCCTCGTGTGCCAGGTTACAACGACCAGAGTGGGGAACTGGGACTAGCCCCACTATGGGATGAGTGCGAGACAGGCTTGCTCACCAAACCCTTCCTCTTCTCCCCTCCACACCCACCTGAGGCTTTACATCCAGGCCAGGTGAAATATATGTTTGCCTAGTTCAGGGTCACGTGATGAGTTCATCTGGCCTTGGACATGGCAACCATCTAAAACTTTCCCACAACACACAGGTGGATTGGGACCAACTATTTGGGAAACACTGTCCTAACCACTGGACTAAAGGTTAGGGAAGTTGCTACAACTGCCTCTTCCTCCTTTCCCTCTCACAGTTTTGTTTGGAATTAGATGTGCTCAGAGCATGCCCACCAGCTTGGGCCCAGCCAGCGAGATAGGCAAAGGAATGCCTAGTTTTACATGGTTCAAAGATCCTTCTGGGGCTTAGGCATGAGATAGGTATTCAAGCTCTTAGAGCGAGGCAGCAGTGCATGTACCTAGAAGCAGAAACTTAGGTGTCATAAGGACTTTATCGGAAATTTAGGTGCCAAAGGATTTTAGGCACCTTCAGGGTTAGTAGCCAGAGTTTTGAGGATCTCAGTGGTGCCTACAGTGGTAGTTAGACACCTAAGTCCATTTGTGGATCTGGGCTGAAGCCCCTGACCCTGAGATGAACTCCACATCAGTAGACCTCAGTGCCAGCAAGGAGTTCATTGCAGGATTGGGACCTAGCATTTTTTTAAATGTTCAGTTTCTCTTGTATTAACTTCTTAAGCTTTGATAAGAAATACAAACAATTAGCTTATAGTAACCAGTTGTGAATTAAAAACATGGAGAGTTGTCGTCTTTTTCTAAACTGGCTATATGGGTCAGTGATTTTTACATAATTATATTCTATGTTTTTAATCATGTCTTATAGTGAATCTCGGAGGGCTTCTATTACAAGCTCTTCTAGAGTATTGGCCTAGAACACACATCAATCCAATGGATGAAGAGGAAAATGAAATAAATCATGGTTAGTGTTCACCTGTACAATATAAGAATCTTTAAATCTTTTTGTCTCTAGCATTCATAGCTAGTTTGTTTTATGTGAGGTTTTTAGAGTTGTCTCTACATGTACAATAGCTTTTAATATAACATTGCTTTGTAATGTTTCACGTAGCACTCCTCCACTGACGATAGTGCTGTTTAAAAGCCTTTGGAACTCCACAATAAAGAGGAAACAATTGAAAAGCTAATTCTGCATTGAGGGTGAATTTACAGAAATGCTATTAGTTCGCAATGAAAAAAATTTCTGGTAAAATTAAGAGGCTAGGTTTTTAAGGGAGAGAATAAATTCCTTAAATTCTAGATAGGGCAGAGGAATGGGAGTAATTCAGTTATGCTTTTCTGGGTAAGTGTCCAGGGCACATTGCCTAATTTGCTTGTAAGTATTACTGGGAAGTATACACTAATAAATAGCAGTTATATTTGTTGGAATGTGTTACACTGAATGGATGTTGAAAACAGAATTGTGTACTGACCCAGGAGGCTATCTTCTAAAGTAATCCACAAAGGAAAGGTGAGGTTAACAGTAGGGTTCTGTAAATGGCACACAAGATAGGTGGGTGGATTTGGCAGAAAATAAGAGAAACTATAGCTCAAAGGTTTGGAAGATGATTGGTAGAACCTTTCACTGGGACACAAGTTCACATCCAATCAGGGCCAAAGCAATTCAAAAGTTTTTGGTGTCAATAAAATGAGGTGGTTTAAATTCATATGTCTTGCAGATGTTTACCTTACAAAACTATTAGTTTTGGTAATCTCTTGGCTTTTTTATCAGATTGGCCTTCAGCTGAAATCCTTGTCATGTGTTGGAATAAATTTAGTGTGGAAATTGGAAAAAGTTTTCTAACCATTGGAGGAGTGAAATTCTGGAACAGCCTTCCAATAGGAGTAGTTGGGGGCAAACTAACTAGGTTTAAAATGCAATTTGATAAAATTATGAATGGGATTAATATGATGGAATACCTTTCAATAGCAAGTGACTGGACTCTGTGACCTAGGAGGTCCCTTCCAGTCCTACGTTCCTATGGATTATGTGGGTTTAACTACGTTTTCACTCAGTGTGGTCTCAGAATGGGGTTGAGGCACTCTGTTAGGCTATTTTGGAGGCTCTTGCATTGTTACTTCCTGTGCTGTGCATTTAGAAGGCTTAAGGGCTTGTCTTCACTACCATGCTAAATTGGTGCCGCTGCGATTGATGCAGCCGCGTCAATTTAGCGCATCTGGTGAAGACATGCTACGTCAATGGGAGCATGCTCTCCTGCCAACATAGCGCAGTGTAGACATTGTGTTAAGTCAACGTAAGTTACATTGCTCAGGGAGGTGTTTTTTTCACACCCCTGAGCGACATAACTTCCATCGATTTAAGCGGTAGTGTAGACAAGCCCTTAGTCTTGGGGTGGGAAGAATAAGGAGTGGCAATTTACCAACTTTCCAAGTCATTAGAGACCTGATTCCTCCTATAGACTCGTGAATAGTACTGTACTTTAGTAGAACTGGTCAGGTAAATAAGGATTGTAAAACCAGATTCTAAATTTGCTTTTAAAATATTAAAATTTAACAATACAAAGCAAATACTTAATAGTGGCTTGGGAAATAAGTGCACCGGGGGTCTCTTGGATCAGTGATATTGTTAATAGAGAGCTGAGGGACCATACAAAGATTGTGACTAGGCAAGCTGAATACTAACTGTTTTAGTAATAAAATACTTCATTAATTTTGTAGTCTAGGAAAAAAAACTCGAGGAGAAAAGTGTTCATAGTTTCTCTGGAGTCACCATTATGGAAAATAAGTTGGACGACACAGATTTGAAATCTGCTTATTAACAAAAAGGGATGTCTGTTGGCATCTATGTTATGTTTTTGTAGCATTTGAGAACAGGGTCCTGATACATGCTGAGATAGCACCATTCCCCTACCTTACGTCCAGTGGGATTTTTTTTTAAGCTGAAATTTCCACTGCCTCCAAAAAGGAGAGTTTGATTTTTAAAAAATCAAAAATTCAGGAGGGTAACACCAAAATATTTTTTTAAAGAAATTTCTAAAACCCCAAAATTTCTCCCTTCTAATTTCCAGAATGATTTTATTTTGTTTCTGATGAGCTCCGGGCATGGGAATATACAATAGTCTTATCTCTAGACTGTACTCTTGGCTATGAATTCTGAGCCTCCATTTATTTTATGCTCTGCTCATAAATGAGCTAAGCAATCTTTTTGGAACTCCTATCCCCCACAGGAACCCATATTCAATTATCTGGTATGTTGTAGCATTCGACAGAACATTAAAATTTGTTAATTGGTGGATTTCAGGTGCCACATAGTAAGTCTGGGTTCTTTTCTGACTGAAAGGCATTGCAACCAAACAGTTTTTCCCATATTTTTCAGAGAACTTTACATTGCACTGCAAAATAATTACTATTTATCAAATCGTTTCATTTTGAAAGCTGTAGTCAGTCTAACAAGTGAATCACTGCTCTTTTAATCTGACCCTCTGCATTTGAAATGTCATCAGTCACTTCTAGTTGTATAGTCCATAGACATGAACCTGATCAATAGTTAATGGAATGTACAGTGCAGTGAAATCAAGATGTCTCTGTCAAGTTCTCCTGGTCCTCTGTTTCAGAGTTGGTAGTTAGGTGGGAAAGCAAAGAAGATGCTTGTTAAGATGTTACTTTTGAATGTGAAATAATTGCCTTTGCAGAATTATTCTTTTTCTTGTTCACCTCTAAAGTAAGGGTCATTCAATTCCCCAGATACTTACATCTCTGTATTGCTCAGAAACTGGGGAAAACTGATAGTAAATCAGTGTTCCACTCATGGTCCCTATTCTCATGTACATCAGACATTGAGATCTGCCTCCTACAAAGTTATAATGTGTTAATTCTTTGGTATTTCTCATGAAATATTTAAGTGTTGGAAATTCTGGTTTATGAGAAATCAACATGTCTTCATCTTTGCATCTGTTTTGTTTATTTTCTTTTTTTAATTCACCACTGTATTGGCAAGAGACAATAACTTGTGTTAGTCTGTATACTTGGCTCTAAAACTAGGTATATAGTCTTGATGTATATTTTTCTATAGTGAATGGTGAGCAGGAGAACAGAGTACAGAAAGGAAATGGATACTTTCAGGTACCACCGCATACACCAGTTATCTTTGGTGAAGCTGGAGGACGCACTTTGTTCAGGTACAGAAATTCAGAGAATGCAGTGTGGCTAAAGCAATAGAATTATTTTCTTTTTGGCTCTTGAACAATTTCAGATATTCATCAATGTCCAGGAAATAGAAGCTTGACCATACAAAATTGGTCTGTGGCTGGTAATGTCATTCCATAGTCAGACTAGGAACATCTAGATTCCAAATCATCAAGACATGGTGCATGAATTGTACAGTAACTCTTACAAGGACTTGTTGATTTATAGCTCTGAGGGCACTTCCTGTACACCATCCTTCCATAGACTAATCAACAACAACCTAAAGCTGATCCATTTTCCTTCTAAGACTATTTAATGTACCACTTTAAGTTCGAGCAGAGCTTAATGTATAATTATTGTCTTTTATTATGGTGCTGCAGTGTTAGTCTTCAGGCATTAGACTTTTTTTTTCTGATCCACTGGTATGGGGAACTTCTCCTAAAAGTATATTTGCTGGCCTATCAGAGTGCTTTCAGGTCTGACCAGTCAAGTAGTATGAGATCTTATCATGCCACTCTGATTACCACCCATCTTGCCTTTTACACTACTTTGATTCCAGCATGACTTTATCAGCTAATATATCCAGTGATGAGCTGCCAGAAGCTCAAGAACCGGTTCCTTCACTCGCTCCGGGTCTTCGGCAGCACTGAAGGACCCGCCGCTGAAATGCCGCCGAAGACCCGGAGTGAGTGAAGGACCCGCCGCCGAAGACCCGGAGTGAGTGAAGGACCCGCCGCCGAAGACCCGCCCCAAGTGAAGGGCCTGCTGCCGAAGGGTCAGAGTGCCGCCGGGTCAGTAAAAATTCACATGGGAGCCTCCCTAGCTGAGAGCTCAGGCGGGACTGACAGGACAGTCCCACGGGCCACATCCTGTCTGTCCCGCCTGAGCTTCCCCATCCCTTTAACAGCTGGTTCTAAACTGGCTTCAAAATTTAACAACCGGTTTGTGCGAACCGGCTCCAGTTCACCACTGAATATATCATGATGAATATCCCTGGGATGCCAGGTTTTTGAATGTCATAAAGCATTCACGTTTATCCCTGGTAACTGAATATATCCATTCTTAAATTAAGACTGGTTTTTCAGTCAAGGTTTCTTAGTTTTCCAGAACTGAATATAGCACATCCCAAGCCTGGGAGCAGTGTAACTTTCAGATCACGGGTCATTCAAGTAAAATGAGGCTACATTTTCAATTTAAAATGAACCCCATTCCCACAGCTCTTAATATTTTTGAATTGTAACTGAGGATTCTAGCCCTTCGGTTAGATCTGCATTGGCAGATGCTTATGTCTACAGAAAGTTCCATTCAATCAGTGAGACTCTACACAAGGGCAAGGGTACACCCTCACATATCAAACTTAAAGGATTGGAGTCCACAATTGCTAAAATGTATATACTTTGTTTGGGTTTTTTTAAACAATTTATTTTTAATTTAAAGTTCATTTAAACAGAATTCGTAAAACACTAATCTTGCTTAACTCGTGGTTATGGAATTATTATTCTTTCATCTGATTAACAGATTTATTATTTTAATAATTTCTGGTTTTGCCCATCACTGTGCACACTTTTTTTAATCTTTGCATTTAAGTTCTGTAATTTATGTGCTGTACAGCAATTTTCTTCTCAGTGCTTAAATGTATTATTTATGAAACTCATTTCTATATATTTTAGGTTATTATGTCGGGATTCAGGTGGTGAAACTGAATCTATGCTGCTTAATGAAACTGTGCCACAATGGGTAATTGACATCACTGTGGATGTAAGTGTCATTAGGTATAGACTTTGCCCTTCTTTTAAAGGTGAACTGCAAAGGAATTTAACTAGACTCCAGCATCTCAAGTAACGTATACTGAATATCTTCAGTAATCAGACCTAAAGGGATATTCAAGGCATTACTAGCTCAAAACACTCTTCTCATAAACCCATTGAAATTCAGCCTCCCTACAGGTCACTGGAACCTGCCCATTGTAAATCCCTACTTCCCAGCATGCACTGTGCTTATGTTCCATAAACCAATAGGAACCAGGGTGTTGTATGAGATAGAGGTCTCCTTCAACCTAATTTTAAAGCCTGACCTTGACTCAAACCCAACCCAGGAGTGTCAGTTTGTCATTTTTCAGAACCAACCCAAACCCATGTCAGCATTGTCACATGGGGATTGGCCTAGTGGGGGCTTGCCACTTCCCATGTCTGTGTTCTGACTCCAGCTGCTTTCTGCCTGGGGGCTTCGCATGGCATCAGCTGTGTGCACCACTCCTGCTGGCTGCCGCTACTGTGCAGTGAAGTAAGCATGCTGACAAATCACAGCCTCCAGGTGGTGGTGACGGTGCTGACAGGTTTGTGGGGGGAGTGTTGGGTTCAGGTTGCATCAGTTTTGAAAATGATTCGGCATTGTCAGTTTGGGTCTGGGTCAGGTTTTAAAATTAGGCCTGTGAAGACCTTTATTTTAAACACCACTTTGGCTTCCTTTCAAACAAGCCAGCTTCATTGGGGTCTCCTGGTTGACGGGGAAATGACCAACATAATGTCTACTGTAGTGTTGCTTGCTGGCATACTGAAATATGATGAATTTGGGGGAGTCCAAGAGAAGATAAGGTACATTTTTGAGTTAGAACCATACTAAATATCCCTCATTGCCTGGTTGGGGTGAAGTGTTCTTCACATGTGTCTCGAATTTGATTCCATTCCTTAACAAATCACCTCCTAAGAAACCTGATTTCTGATGCTGTATTCCAGATACTCAAAGTCTTTCTTCTTTAAAACTTGCAGTCATTTTTTAAACAAAATATTCAGTGTTTTGACTTTTTATCATATCGAAGTGCTGTACACTTTTTACACTCACCTGCTTCCGCTGAAATGAGCTCCAACTTCTATAAAAGCTAGGCAAACAAAGGACTTGCATGAGATAGATCTGAGCTCTCCAGAAGCTTAAGCAATTCAAAGAAAACTAGTCCTCAATCATTGTGCTAGAGAAAATCTCATTTTTATTTGATATAATATACATATTAGGTAAACACACTTTCCAATTTGAAACAATGAAGTGAATATAATTTGTGTGATGCCAATTGGTACTAAATGTAACACTTTGTTTCCTTTTAGAAAAATATGCCCAAATTCAATAAGATTCCTTTCTACCTTCAACCTCATTCGTCTTCAGGGGCAAAAACTTTAAAAAAGTACGTATATATTTTTGACTCTTAGTATTTCAGAGATACTGATATTAGCAGACTCGTAAAAGGGTATGCCAAAGAGAATAACGGTACTCTTGGTTAATCCAGAGAACAACATTGGACATGCTATCTCAATTCTTGGGAGAGAAGGTATTTAGTGTTACAGGACAACATCCTGCTACACTGGTTGATATAAAAATATTTTAAAGATCTGGGAGATACTGTAGTTGTAAATGGCAGCGGCTTAAATTAATTGTACTTTAGAAGGTCTTACCTTAGTATTAATAATGAGGTTTGAGTTGGTACCATAACATTTTTGGCTGGATCAAACCTAATGTCTTATCTAATCCTGTATCCTATCTCAAACAGATGCTTCAGTCAGAGAAAGGTGTAAGAAACACCAAAGTAGGCAGGCTTGGGAGAACCTGTCCCTTACATTAGATCCCATCCTGGTTTCTAATCATTAGAGATCGGCTTGAGCCCTGAAGCATGAATTTTTAAAATGTTTGCTGTCTTTTAATTATGACAACTGTGTGTATTCTTGATATTCATATAAACATCCAGTCCCTCTTTGAATCTGGATACGTTCTTGGCCTCAACAACTTCCTGTGGCATGAGTTCCACAGTTTAATTACATGTTGCCCAAAAAAGTATTTCCTTTTATCCGTTTGAATTTCCTACCTTTTTAACTTTTTTGAATGTCTCTTGTGTGATAAGATAGGGAAAACAGAAGTTCCTGACCTCCTTTCTGTTTACAAGTCATTATTTATTATACTTATTATCATCTCCCTAGCTTCATCTCCTTTCTAAGGAAAACATTCCAAGTCTTTTCAGTCTCTCTTCATCTGAGTTTTGCCATGCAAGATCTTGATCTTTCTTGTTGCTCTTCTCTGAGCACCCTCTAGTTCTGCAGTATCCTTTTCAGATAAGGTGCCTGGTACTACACACAGTATTCCAGATGAGTCTTCACCATTGATTTATATAAAGGCATTATTATAAAGATCTTATTTTATATTACAAACAACTGCTATAGCAAACCTTATTGCACATGATACTGTGAAGATAAGTGTTTGAAAGACTAAATCTGGTGTTTCACAACTTTTAATTAACTTGTACAGAGACCGATTGTCAGCTAGTGACATGCTGCAGGTCAGAAAAGTGATGGAACATGTTTATGAGAAAATCATAAACCTGGATAATGAATCTCAGACAACTAGCTCCTCCAATAATGAAAAAGCTGGAGAACAAGAGAAAGAGGAGGACATTGCTGTGTTAGCAGAAGAAAAGATTGAACTTTTGTGCCAGGACCAGGTAAGTTGGCATAAGCACTCATTTAGGCCTTCTTTCAAAAATATGATGATCAATAGTAAATCATTTGTGAACCTCCAGGTACTGTTCTTAAAATGTGCTACAGGTAAACTATTTTAAAACAGATGCCTTTGAAACTAAATTGTATGTTATGAACTCAATGTTAATGGATAGTAGTACTATTTTTTGCTTTTCGCATATAAAGCGTGGGTGGATATATTGCATTACCAAATGTCTAGATCGCAGAATTTTGGTTGTTGAACTGTATTCTCTTTTGGGGCCTAATACTCCAAACTCTTGCTCATGATAGTAATCTTATTAATCATATACTAGCTATACTGATATGAGCAGTAAACACAGATGACAGTACTTTGTTATTCTCGAAGATCACAGGCTTTAAAGAAGAGCTCCATTGAGGAGGGCCTTAAGCTACTCATGCTTGTTCGATACCAGTATTTACAGTGTTGAGTAGAATATACCTCTCTTCCAGACAAAATTATTTAGAAAGCTGTAAAACCAGACTAGGAACAAATTAGTTTTAAAAATCATTTCCCATTTTCATCTATTGTATGCCTCCTAGAATTTGATATCAATCTGCAATACATTGTAATCACACTTCTGTATAACATCATTAAGATTAACTTAAGCAAATAAACTGTGGGGTTTAGAATATTGTTACATGTCTGGTCCTGTTCAAAATCTGTCTAACTTCAGAGCATATTTGTATATTGCCTGCTAGGTTTAGTAGTACAATTGTTTAGTGGCAATATGTGCAATAGCACAGCAAGAGGCACTGCTACTTTGGAAGTAGGTTTCAAACTTCCTTGGATCACAAATGAAAGGAGTGTAATAGTCTCAATTATGGGGGGAAAGACAGTAGATGTTCAGATTCAGTAAGTTAAAGCCACTTAAATGGCACCCCTTCTCCAACTCCACTAATACCAGTATTACAGTACACTTTATAGACAGTAAGGTGGGACTCAAGCGGCATTTTTCTTATTTGCCTATCTATACATTTTGATGTTTACTGACATTTACTAATAATCATTCCAAGCCTATATATGCTGCTGTTGGTTCTCTCTAATATATGTTAGCCCCTGGGTACCAGTCCTTATTAGTATGGTGTACCACTGTCAGCCTAGAATATGCTTGTCTGAAAATCAAAACTTCCAGCATCGAAAGATTTAACATATCTACCGGTCTTCTGCAATAAAATATAAATCCTCTTACACTGCAGGTTTTGGATCCAAATATGGACCTTCGAACTGTTAAGCACTTCATATGGAAGAGTGGTGGTGATCTGACACTTCACTACCGACAGAAATCAACGTGAAAGGAATGATGGACTCAAATGGTTGTTCATTTACTTGACCTTACTGTACTGGTTCCAAGAGTAGTACTATAGAAGCCCACTGAACCCTAAGGTAGATGAGACTTCTAATGACTCAGTATGGACCAGAGAGTATACATTTAATAATTGAAGTGACTAATAGATCTGTAATATAGAGAAAAAAAATCTATATGACTTAAACTAAAGTCTGTCCTAGCTAAGGCACAGCAAGTGAAATGAGAAGTCCCTAGTGGTTCATGTTATGTGAGGTATACAGAGAACAGATGATAATCCAGTGCAGACTTTTGCTTCCTTCTGGTTTTGTTTTTTCCAGAGCATTAAATTTTCATCTGCTCGGGCTTGATATGAAACACTGTTTTGGCCATATTAGTCACTATGTTCATAATGCATGCACTGTATTTTTTGAATACATTCCATTCATACATTACCTACAATGATTTTTCACAGGTTATTCATAAAAATAATTTTTACCACTTAGAGAAATCTCAAAAAACACCGAATGCTATTGCACACTTGAAAGTAGTAGCCCATTTAATTGTAAGTCAAAGGTTAACATAATTAGAATTGTTTTAATACTGCAGTTCAAACGTTCTTATAGAGAGCTATTGCCATTCAGATTGAGAACACTAGAGAAGTATTATAGCAGGGTCAGTCCAGTGATGCTGTGCATCATAATAGAATAAACATGTTTTGCAAAATTTAATAGATTTTTTAAAAAAAAATATAATTCTTCCTGCAATGTGTCCTTGTTTTAAAGACACGCTAGTTGGAATTCCAAGAAACTGTGCTCTATACTTCTGTGGCATTTTGTTAAAAAATTTAAGACCATTCTGAAAATTTAAATTTTATTTGTTGATGTCAGTAGCAAATTTCATATCCATGATATAAAAGCATTTGTATTCTTTTTTCCCAAGTTTTATATGCAGATTTTGTTATAGCTGTACACATCTTCTTTTCCTGTTCTTTCTAAAAATCTAAGGCTTTCATATATTCATAGTAGCCTTGTATAAAGTTTAACTTACTGGGGAGGGGAAAGCATTTCATCTTTTGGCAAGAAAATTTGGGACTGTCCCAAAAGACTATTTGTAGCCAAAACAAATTAAAAATCCTCACCACAAAATTGTGTACAATATGACTCTTGTCTGAAACAGAAGCACAAGTGCCTTCAAAGGGCAGTATATTTATTCAAGTTTCTTCAGGAGACGTGTGCTCTTGCCCTTCCTGTGTTTTGCTATCAGGATTTAGGCTGGGGCCTACAGAAAGTCCCAGATACATTACTGGGATTTTATAGTGATCAAACTACAAAAAAAAAATTTTTTTCCCACTGGCATATGTTAGAAAAATATCCAAATGCATTATGTCCTGGACAAAGTCACCACTTAAACAAGAGGGTATGGTTAAGAATTAAGCTAGCATGTCTTTTTCCCTTCCTTGAAAGGAAGCCCCATTTCTGTGCATACTCCATTTGACACAATTGTGCTATATTGCACATTTTTAGTGATATTTGTGAATTAAATGGTTTAGCAGAACTGTGTAACTTTTATTAATAAATTGTCCTGAATTGTATTTATTAATAGCAGAGGTCTATGCTTTGTTCTAATAGACAGTGATTCTTTCTGGTTGTCTTGCTGTCCCTTTGTATACATTGTAACTGCTCCCAGTTCATTCGTTCATTCGGGGGTTTTTTTGTTTGTTTGTTTTTTTTTGTCTGAAATCAGCCAAGGTTACTCTTCCAACCATCCCAATAATGCAGTTTCAGGAGAGATTGAAGGGCGTCTGCAATGCCAAAAGGGTAAATTATCTGTATTTCACAGTTGTACAGAATAAAAGGCTTTAGTTAAAATATTTCAAAGTTGTTTTGATCATTCGTTGGTTCACTTATGCAACCCTGGGGTTGTCATTTTTTTTCACCCTATACACAAAGGGCATATAAATCCTTTGAGCAATTTCTTTAAAAATTAGAAGTCAGGTTCCCAGTAGCTTAAAAATAATTGCAGGGTAGTGTACTAGTGAAATACACACAGTAATTTATGCAGATTTTTGTAGTGTAGCATAAGATAGTTGAATGTGACTACAGGAAAAAATATTTGCTCTTTCTCAAGAGATAATGCTTGCAACAAGAAAACAAAATAAGGGAATGTAAGAAGGAAAATACTCCTCAGCTTGTGGTTCATCCCAGGCTTACTGACCCTGGGAGCAGAGCTCTGTTTTCCCAAAGACATTGTCCCTGCTCTGTTGCCAAAATAGCCCTTTATTCTTGAGCATCTGTACAATGGGAGGAGGCAGCAGAGCTGAATTTAAACTCTCCTTTACCCAAGAATAAGTTTACAAACAAGTTCACTTGCTATAGACCCTGATGGAAGGTAGGGGCCCTAAGGTGGTACTGTATTGTGATTAATCACAGTGTTTACCTTCATTAAAACATGAGGTGTAGCTCATTAGACGAGCAATTCACAATCCTTTTGCTGTCAACATTCATATTTTCACAAACAAGTTTATAGACGAGTGGCTTGTTTTAATTTCCTAGATAGAGGTTCCCAAACCCTGTTCTTTGGACCTCTGGTGAGCCAGCTGAGCAGACTGGTCACATGTTCCCATTTTCAGCTCCTAAATTCCATTAAGACATCTACAAATACACTAAAATCTTCACCTTTTTCATGTAAGCAATGGCTATAGTTGCTGCTTGTTGTGACTAGAAAGACTTCTACTTACCTTATAGCAACTGTACTTCAAGATGTGCTGTCTAAATGTATTCCACTCTTGGTGCCCAACACACCTGAGTTCAGAATCTTCTGCTAGAATTGTCTTTTGGCTAGGACTGAGCCCTGAATGCCCTTGTGTCCCCGAGAGCATAAAGAGCAGAGCAAGGTCAACTGTCTATAAGTGCCTTTGCAAGTACAGAATCCAGGCGTTGTCAGACTCCATATTAGCAGAGAAAAAGCATGGGTCATGGAATATATATGGACAACACATCTCAGACCTTACAGTAATTGTAGTTAAGTAATTGTTTTGAATTCAAGTGATTGTCCATAGGTATTCCTCTCTTGGTGACTTGCAAGCAATAACCTAATGCAGTGGTTCTCAAAGCTGGTCCGCCACTTGTTCAGGGAAAGCCCCTGGCGGGCCGAACCGGTTTGTTTACCTGCCGCGTCCTCCGGTTTGGCCGATCGCGGCTCCCACTGGCCGCGGTTCGCTGCTCCAGGCCAATGGGGGCTGCGGGAAGCGGCGTGGGCCAAGGAACATGCTGGCCACCCTTCCTGCAGCCCCCATTGGCCTGGAGCGGCGAACCGCAGCCAGTGGGAGCCGCGATCGGCCGAACCTGCAGACGCGGTAGGTAAACAAACTGGTCCGGCCCGCCAGGAGCTTTCCCTGAACAAGCGACAGACCAGCTTTGAGAACCACTGACCTAATGTACAGAAGGTGCGTGCTCAGAATCTAAATAACTGAGATGGCTCTGCCAAAACTGGCATCTGACCTAAATAAATGCCTGTACAAGGGAATAGGGTCTTGTAAAGGTATGTGTTGATCCCAGGTAGCTGCCCTACACATTTCAGAGATTGGAGCACCTCTTGGAGAAGCCACAGATGCTGCCTGCACTCTAGCTGAATGAGTTCTGACCTGACTTTGATGTGGAGGTCTAAACTAGCTAGATAATATAGTTTATTGCAATTGGAGACCCATTTTGAAAGTCCTTGGAACAATATAGCCTGGCAGTTAACCCTATCTGCAAAAGAAGTAAACAGTCTAGGTAAGACCCTGAATGTTTGGGTTCTATCAAGACAAAAGGATAGAGCCCAGAGCACATCTGAAGTATGGAGCCTAGCCTCCCATTGATTGCCGTCTGTCTTGGGGAAGAAAACAAGGAGATTATCTGGTTCAGATGAAAGTAGATCTCAAGGTACACAAGGATGGGTGCGAAGGGTAACTTTGTGGAAGACCTTGTATGATGGCCTTGCTGTAAGTGCCTCATCTCCCCTATGCTTTGGGATGATGTGAGTGCCACTGAAAAGGCTGTCTTCATTGAAAGATGATGTAGCCAGCATGATGCCAAGGGCTCAAAGAGGGGGGAGAAAGGGAACCTATCTAGTTAAAAATTACATGAACATCCCAGGAAAGAGGGAGCTCTTAGACTGAAGGAAATACATGAACTAGGCCTTTGAGGAACCTAGCTACTGGTGGATGTGAGAATATCATGTGACCTTGGATTGGAGGATGGTGGGCTGATATTGCTACCAGGTGCACTGTAATAGAATTAATAGACCAGAGTTAAGATGATAGAGTCCAAAACAAAGGGGGTCTGAGTCTCCATGGGAGAAAAGTGCTCTGCCCAAGTAGGGAAATTTTTCCACTTAACTATGTCAGTCATGTGGAGTCTTTTCTGCTTCAAGTTAAAATGTGTTGAACATCAGCATCTTTCCACCTCTGTTAGCCAGCACCCATGCTGTGAGATGCAATAAGATTGGGTCAGAATGAGGAATCTTGTCTATTCTGGGAGATTATAATCTGAAGCAGTGTTACTGTTGGATGGATGGTCTTTTTAGATCTGGACACCAAAATGGTCTGGGCCAGCGTGGTGCTATCAGGATCATTACCACCATGTGGTGCCTGAGTTTATTTTTTCAAGACCTTCAGTAGTAAAGAAATTGGCAAACATGCATATGTTGTCCCAGCATTCAGGGAAGGAGGAAAGGGATTACATAACCCTGGAGCAGAAGTCCTGACCCCACAGGCAAAAGGTTTCCGATCTTGAGCATGTGGACTGTGTGCACACTGAGAATGGAATATGTATGGACAGTCATTTAAAATGAGTTCAAACATGATTCTTAACAATCAACTTAGAAGATATGGTGCTGACCATGTCTGACCACTCCTCATAGACAAGCACAAGTTGTTGGTAAACTTTAATCAGCATTTACCAATGAGCAGCTGACATGATGCTGAACTTGTCTACACAGCTAGTCAGTCATGATCAGCATGCTGCTTACCTAGACTGTTAAATGTAAGTATTTAAATGAAGTTTCCCAGTGAAGATAAACCCTAACATGTTATCCTGAAGAGGGAGGTGCTCATAATGCAGACTCAAGATTTGATCTACTGTGTGGAAAAAGTTTGAGTACCTCTGTCCTAGCTGAATTTGGGGAGTTAAGGGAGAGCAGTGAATTCTATCTGAAGGGAGCATAAACCCTGTGTGTGCATTAGAAATCCCTGTTTTGTTCCCCTTCCTGCCCCAAGAAAATATTACTGAGCTATTCTGAGGTAATGGAGGGAAAGACATATTGCAAAGACATGGGCTTTACTTTTTATGCTCCAGTGTAGCAAGATTCAAGCACATCCTGATTTCTGGTAAAGTAAGTTCCATAGTCAGTTATCTTCCATTGTAAATTTTTAGCCTGCAAGAACTTCAGCCTGGTGTCTGTCAAGTGAAAATCACTAGTCATCTCAGTTGCTGCCTTAGATTGAGAAAGAAGTGTGATCAAAGATAATCAGGCATAGCCAATCAAGGTGAAATAGTCAACTGGTGTAAACCAGCATAGCTCCACTGTAAAGGAGACCTGGAACAGGACAGTGTAGTACATCCCTCTACTGTTCTTCCAGCATTCTACCCTTTCACTGGGGCTCACCAGCATAGCAGAGTATATTTAGCAAGGAAACCTTACCTGATCACTCTTGTTACAGTCTGTATGATAACACCCATTGTTTCATGTTCTCCGTGTATATAAAATCTCCCCACTGTATTTTCCACTGCATGCATCCGATGAAGTGAGCTGTAGCTCACAAAAGCTTATGCTCAAATAAATTTGTTAGTCTCTAAGGTGCCACAAGTACACCTGTTCTTTTTGTGGATACAGACTAATATGGCTGCTACTCTGAAATTTGTAAGAATTAGTGTACTCACAAGGTTAACATTAGCTTCTTGCAACCTCTGCTATTATTTTTACTCATCATCTATTGGTGTAGGTGGCTAAACCTTGCATGAACTTTAATGAGTTTTGCAAGGCTGACTTGACTAGGTATGATTCCCTAGGAATTTTTGCTTATCACTGTATCTTGTAATATCAGTTCTTACCAGAATCAATTCAATCTGGGTTAAATTTGAGTCTCTGCTAATTCCTTTTCTTTGTTTCCACATCTTAGGCCTCACTTGCTATGAGACAAGCCCCAATTTTGTATCACTAGTTGAAGGGATTGGATAAACACTCATCGTAAAGTTAGCAAACATCCTGCAAACATAACTTAGAGCAGGGCTCAAGCAATCTAGAAAGAGCAATGGCTGGAAGTTGAATTCGCACTGGGACTAAGACATACATTTTTAAATGAGGGTAACTAACCATTGGACTTTACCAAGGGATGTGGTGGATTCTCCATCACTTAATTTTTAAATCAAGATTGTACCTCTGTCTAGAAAATACTCTAGTTTAGCCAGCAGTAATAGGGTTGCTGCAGGAATTACTGGGTGAAGTTCTATGGCCTGTGTTAAGCATATCAGACTGACTAAGGCCAGAAAGGACTATAAATGATGAGCAAAAAATTAAATGCTGCGGTCTGAGAAGGAGCTAGTCGATGCATGCACCACCACTTCCTGCAATATTTGCATTGTTTTTCTGATTTTGTAAGAAGTGACATCTGATAGGGAACACCGTCTAGGGGCCTGAGCCAGGCAAAGGGGGAAGAGCTTATGCTACCTGTAATTTCTAATGGGGGACTGTGACATAAGAGGAGTGCAATTCAGAGTTGTGGGGGACTGTCACCCCTACCTTGCAACCTTGGGTGCCTCACATTGCTCTGCTGTTGTAGCTCTCCATCTGGGCTGCTCAGAAAGGGCATCCAGGCCACACCCTGCGTATCTGAGAATAACTGCAAAGCCTGCCAGCTACACGTGGGCTCTCAATAGCCTTGGTTATACTACAGGATGACCCCAACACACCCCATATTGACCTGAATTTGATGGGTTAGTTGTGGCTCGCCACTGATCGCATCCGACCAGAATATTTATAGGTTCTTATCCAATTCAGTCTACAGAGTTCAAGAACTCAGAGTTCTATAGCAGGAGAGGAATCTCAGGGTACTTGGCAAGAACACATACACTGAGGACAATATCTCATTGATAAAACCTTTATTGAAATTAACAAAAATAAGAAATGCAATGAAACTTATAACTGCAAAACAGTAAAAATTCCAAAACTCCTGGTGGTACCATTTCTATTATAAGTACCTTAACCTAACATACTCACACCCTTCCTTGAGGACCTGGTAATAAGAGATGAAGGACCAGCCTCACTCCTGGCATGCCCAATTATGTGATGGTGCTGGCTTCCCTAATGGTTAGGAATGTTGAGTAGTTATACTGTACTGCACAAGCTGAGCTGATAGCGTGATAGAAGATAGTCTCTAGAGTATAGGAGAACTGGAAAGAACACGCCAAGAAACTGAAGCTTCAGGAGTTAGAAGACGCTGGAACTAAAAAGAGCTCTCTTACAAGGTATTTTATAGGATCCTGACCTATGTAATTAAGGCCTAACCTACTATACCTAAATCTTATTTCTGTACCCTAAGAAATTTATGGGTACCCTTCTCCTATAGGTTAGTGGATTATGACACTTTCTAAATATATTAATAAGGATTATCTCACTCCAAAACTGCCAACCTTGGTCTCTTGGTGACCTCCAAGTTGTGGCGTACCCTGTGGTTACCAACCGGTTGTAGATGCTGGATAAACCTGTGATGTGGATAGTTCCTCCCTTTAGTTCCCCAAAGTTCGGTGACCATTCTTATTTGTGCCAAAGGTTGCCAGCTTTTATGCTGACATATTCATAACTGATTATACTTTTTGCTATATAGCAGATCTTACAGGCCAGTAGGCTTCTTGCATTTCAGCAAAAATTATTAGGAAACACATGTCTCAACACATCCTAAATTCCAAGGAATTAATACTGATAAAATATAAGAATAAAATGGATTAATATCAGAAAAAGAAACATATTAATTGATACTGCCGGCTGGATTAGTAGGATATAATAGCTAGCAAAATAATCCTATGGGCTACACCCTAATCCCAAATCTTCCCCCAGAAATGTATGTCCTGTACTTCTCAGCCCTCTGCTAGACAGTACAAATATATTAAGTCCATTTCTTTAAGGGAATAATATGTGTCATTTTAGCTTAAAGAGCTTCCCAGACACTTCAAATTAAACACGCTGAATTACATAAAACAATAAAACAAGTTTATTAACTGCAAAGAGATTAAGTGCATGTAAGTAATGAGGCATAAAAGTCAGAAATGGTTACAAGAAAAAAAAGTTGTTTTTACTTAGGAAACTAACTTAATTGTAAAGTGAACTTTCTCACCCCATTTCCAGCAAGGTTACTGACCAAACTCTTCAGGTCAGGACCCTGCCCCCAGAGTCCAACAGCTGTTTCCTTTTGTCTTCTCAGGTGCAGAGAATGAGATGGGCAGGGAGAGAGAGGGGTATTTTGAGGCATTTGTTTCTTCTTTTTATAGTTTGTCCCCCTCTTGAAAAACATTGCCAGCTGTGAGAACCAAAAGACAGAGTGGAGGTGGAAGGATGTTCCCTGCTGAGTTTTATTTAACCTGTTTGAACTTCCTTTGTTTTCCCTTCCTGCTTGATGACGGTTTACTGCTTAAATGCAAATGGAGGCAAGCACACATTCCTTTGTTTAGCACAGACCTGTTTGCCAATGTCTGCTTGGGCAGGTCTGTGGGTTTTGGAAGATGTGTTATCATACAGAGGAATCTTATAACTTCACATATAGTGTTGCCACACACATTTATCAGGACTATACTGACCAGCACATTGGGTTTTCAAATGATAGTACAAGGTAGGCCTTGTAAGGTAAGATTATTACAACAGGATGTGAATACAGAGGTGTTCTATCACAGGGACAAAAGCCTCTTCTGTTTGTCATTAAAAACTTAACATTTCCACAACATTTACTACAAGCAGGATTATTTTTAAAGCATGATTCTTCAGGCTAAGGTCTATCTCTAGAATGAAACAGAAGGAATTTACAGCGGATATGTCTCTGAGAGTGCCATAGTTTAAGTCAAAAGCAGGGCTGGAGAGTATTTAAGCATTAGTGGCAATATGAAAGGTAGTCAGACTTGCATCCATTGCATGTGTTACCTTTTATTTGGTGAGTGGCAGGAGGGTTGAGGCTGTACAAGGGACGAAGGCACAGCAAAGCAAACCACCACTGCTTGCTGTAGCAGACAAAAACCACTAACTCCAACTTCAAATCCAAGGAAGTTTGTTGCAGCAAAGGTACAGAATGCCAACCCCCCAGTGATCAATTGAGGGTGATAGGCCAATGGAGTCGTTACATGTACTGTGACAGGGTCAGGCCAGCTGGCTACAGGAGAGTACTAGAACCTGGGTAAGGTAACAGGGAAGGTTTTTTTTTTTTTGAAACAGAAAAGAAGTTTATTTGTAACACTTACAAAGAATTACCAAAGGAAACAAAACAAACTATGCAACAAAACAATGCAAACAGAAGGTATAACACAGCAGCTTTCAGGAGGGAGAAGTGTTCAGGCTAGCCTGGGCCCAGAGCAGGTGGGCTTCCTTGACACTCGTGGTCTTCCACCCTCCTGAGTTACCTGGTGGCCTAGAGCGGGAGGGCTTCCTCGACACTCGTGGTCTTCCACCCCCTCGAGTTACCTAGTGCCACGCCCGGTGTCACCAATCATCCCTCTCATGAGAGTGCCCGGCAAGATGGGCATGGCTGCGGGGTGGGTGGTTTAGGGGTGGGGGGTAGACACCCATGTAGTATAGGACCCCTCCTAGATGACAGTAATGATGGTATCCACAGTGGCAACGGCTGGGGCTAGCGTCTCTCGCTCTTCCCCTCAATCAAAGGGTCAGACAGAGGGAACCGGACGGGGTCACCGAGTAGAGAACCCCGGACAGCGCCCACCGCTCCTCGAAGGCATCAAGGGAGTCGGTGGACGCCACCCCGAGGAACTCCGCCCGGATACATGAATGTACTGAGGATCGGAAAAGGACGCTTCATGGGCCAACCTCCCCTCTCTGGTTTTATAAATGGCTGTTTTAGCCAAAGCTAGGAGGAGGTTAACCAGGAGGTCTCGCGATTTTGTGGGGCCATGGATGGGGAGTGTATAGATAAAAAGGTGAGGGGAAAAATGAAGCCAAAAGCGCAATAGAATATTTGTGAGGAGCCGGAAAAGGGGCTGCAATCTGGCACACTCTAAATATACGTGCGCCAGGGTTTCCCTCACATTACAAAAAGGGCAAGTATCCGGGATGGGGGTAAACCGTGTCAGAAACACACCCGAGACACAGCTCCGTGAAGGAGCCGCCAACTGATGTCCCCAACGGGCCTCGGGACCAAGGTGGAATACAGGCTGGCCCACCGAGGTTGCTCACCCTCCAAGGGTGGCAGGAGGTCCCACCACTTTGTATCAGGGCGGAACACCAGGGTGTGGGCGTGAAGGGTGTGAAGTGTGAGTGTGTATAAATAATTCCGTGGTGCGATTTGAAAACTGACCGGCTGCAGCTCATGCAGCCGGCTTGCAGTGAAAGGGTGAGGGGTTTGTTGGGATCGGCAGGGTAGGGGCCCAATGGAAAGGTCCGGCGGGCCTGGGGTAGAGGATGGGCGGGGTGCGCCCTTGTGCAAGGCTCGGTTGACATAAGCCCGAGCAGCGGGGGTCAAGGCGGCCTTCACCTCCTGAAGTACGCGCCGGGGGGTACGAGGGCTGGAGAGCCCCATGCGCCGAGCGAGCGTCAGGGGATCCAGCCAGTCTCTCCGGTCGTAGTCCAGGAGGTCTCCGACCCTCGTGACTTCCGCCAGGACCAACCTCTGGTGCACCGAACGGGACTCCGCCACCTGCACACAGAGTTGGGGATTGTGTAGCAGGGGCTCCGTGAGGAGATCTGCTCCCATGGTGGCCGCCACGGACCTGGTCGTTAGAAATAGTTTCCAGGTCCGGAGGAGGTCCTGGTAGAAGACCGGCAGCCCGGAGAGGTCTCACAGAAAACCTCTCGGACAAAGATAAAAGAGCTGCCGGTCGTATCGGAGCCCTTGGAAGCGGCGCAGGAAGGCGTGCGCCAATATGCTCCACGTTGAACTACCTGCACTATAAAGGAGCTTCTGCAGGGCCTGGAGGCGGAAAACGCGGACCTGAGTGTACAGACACTTCAGGCCCTGCCCTCCTTCCTTCAGGGGTAAATGAAGAACTCCAACAGGGGCCCAGTGCATTCCTGACCAAAAGAACTCTAGAATCAATCTCCGGAGGTGGGTCAGGAAACCCGGGGCCAGGGCCAGGGTGTTGAGCCGGTACCAGAGGGTGGACAGGACTAGTTGGTTAAGCACCAGTGCTCTCCCTCGGAGGGAGAGACATTGGAGTAGCCTCGTCCATTTCTGGATCCACTCTATCACCCTGCCCTCTAAATTTTGCCAGTTCTCCGGCGGAGAAGGGTGCGTGGCGGAAAGGTAAACGCCGAGATAGAGCAGTGGACCTGCACTCCACTGGATGGTCTGAAGCGCGGGTGGGAGGGAGCTTACCGGCCGCCAATCCCCCACCACCAAGCCAGAGCTCTTGACCCAGTTGACTCAGGTGGAGGAGGCTGCCGAATAGATGGCCTGGCATGCCTCCACTCGTGCCAAGTCGCCCAGGTCCTGGACCACGAGGAGTACATCATCAGCGTACGCCAACAGGACTAGACGCAGCTCCGGCTCCCGCAGCACCAACCCTGTCATCCTCCTGCAGAGGAGACAGAGGAAAGACTCAATCGCCAGAGCGTACAGCTGGCCCGAGAGGGGGCACCCCTGCCGCACTCCTCGCCTGAAGCTGAGCGGTTCGGTCAGGGTCCAGTTGAGCCTAACCAAACACTCTGCGGAGGCATACAGCACCCGGAGAAAACTCACAAACTGAGGTCCGAATCCAAACGCCTGCAGAGTGCTCAGGAGGTACCCATGGTCTACTCTATCAAATGCCTTCTCCTGATCAAGAGACAGGAGGGCGAACGACAGACCATCTCTCCGCCCGAGTTCCAAAAGGTCTCGGACTAGAAATAGGTTGTCAAAAATGCTGCGACCCAGAACAGTATAGGTCTGGTCTGGGTGGATCACGTCCGCCATCACGAACCCTAGCCGCAGCGAGATTGCTTTCGCTACAATTTTGTAATCCGTGCTAAGGAGTGAGACGGGACGCCAGTTTCGTAAATCACGGAGGTCCCCCTTCTTCGGCAGCAAGGCGAGCACACTCGCCTGCACGACAGAGGGAGGACCCCGCTCTGCAAGGACTCAGTCCAGACGGTGACTAGGTCTGAGCCGAGGATGTCCCAGAACGCGCGGTAAAACTCCACGGTCAGCCCGTCCATGCCCGGAGATTTATTGGTGGGCATGCGACGGAGGGCTTCTGAGAACTCGGCCAGGGTGAGAGGCAGCTCTAGGCGGTCTCGGTCGCCCACGCTGACCGTGAGGAGTTCCTCCCAGAGCACCCGGGGAGAAAAGGCTTGTGTAGAAGTCACGGGCCCTCCCACACATCTCCTCCGGATCCGTGAGGGGGGTGCCGTCTTCCGCAAGAAGGCAGGTGACATGTTTCTTGGCCCCCCTCGTTTTCTCCAGGGCGTAGAAGAAGCGGGAGCCGCGGTCCATCTCCCGAAGGAGGCGGATGCGGGACCGAACGAAGGCACCTCAGGCCCAGTGGTCCTCGAGGGCCCGGAGCTCCTCCCGCTTCTCCTGGCACACTCCGCAGAGGGACAGGTCCTCGGGGTTGGCGGCCAGGCGCCTCTCCATCTCTAAGACCTCCCGTTCCAACTGCTCTATTGCCGCATTTCTCCGTCGGCTGGTGCCCCGAGTGTAGTCACAGCAGAAGAGCTTGGCGCGCACCTTCCCGAGATCCCACCATCGCCGCACTGAGGGAAAGGCACGCCACTGCTCTCGCCAGGCCAGCCAAAACTCCTGGAAGGACGTCACGAAGCTCTCGTCCTCCAACAGGCTGTTGTTAAAGTGCTAATAGGGTGGCCCCAGTCTCTCTGCACGGAGGGAGACCATTATGGTGACTAAATGATGGTCGGAGAATGGGGCCGACCGAATGGCGGAGGAGTGGGCCTGTGAGAGATGGAAATGGGATAAGTAAATACGGTCCAACCGAGAGTGGTGTGACCGATGGGCCTCCACCCGGACAAAAGTGAACGTGGAAGTGTCATCTGGGTGATGGTCATGCCAGACGTCCACTAGGGAGTGATGTTCAACCATTCCTCGGAGAATGTTCACGGTGGCCGGGCTCGGCTCGGCCCCTGAGTGCTCCCGTTCCTTGAGGGTGGTGTTAAAGTCCCCTCCCAGGACCAGGCACTTGTGCGAATCTAGGGTGCCGATGAAGTCGGACACCCGCTGATAGAATTGTGGCTGCTTTGGGCTTGTTTGCGGGGCATAAATGTTAACAAGGTTGACCACGAGCCCCTCCATACGGACTCGAAGGTGCAGCAGGTGGCCCGGCACGGCCTCAGTGACCCCTAGCACCTCGGGCCGTAGGGTGGGGGAGAACAGGGTCGCCACTCCAGCTTGCCAAGTCGTGAAGTGGCTAAAGTATACCCCGTCCCCCAACTCCAGCCGCCACCTGGCCTCGACGGTCGGGTCCGTATGGGTCTCCTGCAGGAAAGCAACAGAGTACCCCCCTTCCCGAAGGTAAGAGAGCACCTGGGACCTGCGGAGAGCCATCCTACAGCCCCTGGTATTCAAGGTTGCAATAATGAGAGGCGTCATGCGGAGGGCTGGGGGGGTTCTTATTGGTGGGGGTGTTCGTGGCCCCTGCAGGTTGCGCAGCAACCCGTGACCCATCCCGTGGATGAGTAAATCTTTTCAGAAGCCGCGGGCCCGCTCGTAGGCCGCAGCACTGAGCTTTCCTTGCCACCTGCCCTCCTTTATAAGGGCCCTTGTGGCCTGAAGAATTTGATCAAAGTCCCCCCATAGCTGAAGAGCCAGCTGTGCCCTATTGCGGGCACCATGGGTGTGTTCTAGGAACTTCCGTAGTGCATGCCGCAGCTCATGGGGGTGTGGGGTTACGATTTCCGGGGTGTTCCCTGGTGGGGCTCTTAATGCAGCCTCATGGTCCTCTAAGGCGGGTAGGCAGGGTGTGGACCACCGGCGGGGCGTCTGACAGGCTGGGGTTATTAAATCCATTTCACGCCTTTTGGTGGAAGGGGATGGCGGGGGAAAAATTGCAACTCCTAATGGGTCGCAACTAGAAAGTGCAAAGACTGCTCCCTGGGGGGGAATCTGCGGAAGGCAGGAAAGAAATAACCCCAGGGGCAGCAATAGCATTGCAGGAGGAGGTGAACTGGGCAGGGACGGGGTGGGGGCAGGGGCAGAGGTAAGGCTCTGGGCTTCAGGAGGCGAGCAGCTAAAAGAAGGTGCCTCCTGAGCAGAGTCGAGGGTTAAGGGGTAAGGGAGGGGGCTCCCAGTGACGCTAGGCGCTGGCTCCATGGTGGTCTTGGCGGCCATGGCATCAGGTGGTGGACCACCTTCTGCGGGGCGCTTGCCCGCGAAGGCAATTAGGGGGAGGGAGCATGGGGAAAGGGGGGCTGGGGTGAGGTTACCCAGATCGAGGCCAGCCGGCAGTAGATCATCCTCTCCCTGGGTGACCGGGGTCAAATCTAGGGCCTCAATCTCCGCATACATGGAGGAGAGGCCAACTCCCGCTACCCAGGGGGCCTCTCCTCTAGGGCCCGCCTCAACGGTTGCCTCGGGGTTCGCGGGGGGTTTGGGTGGTATCCGGGCAGAAGGAGCTTCCTCAGGGGTCTCGGAGGGGAGGGTCTCTCGTGGAGGGGGGATTCTGCCCTCCAATGCCAGTCTGTCTTCCCCTCCCGACACCAGCGGATGGATCTCACTCGTGGCCGTAGCGGAAGGCTCAATATCAGTGCCTCCCTTCCTGGTCTTCCGGGGGGCTTCCGCATCGGATGGGTGCAGCGGAGCTCGAGTCTTCCGCTTGCCTCGCTTCCCCTGGACTAGGGTCCAGCCCTCCATAGTGTCGTCTGGGGGTTGGTTAGCAGGGGTCGTGTCGGGGGGCGGAGGCGATTGTTCAGGGGTTCGGGGGGGTAACGGTGAGGCAGCATGAGGGGCGGGGGGTTCTCCTTGGGGCGGGCCCTCTCCTATACCCGGTAATATCTTGGCCACACCCTCCTCCATAGGCTCTGCCGGATTGGTAATAGCAGGGGTGGGACTCCCTTGCTCACCTGGGCGTTGTAGGGGAGGTGTTTCTTGGGCCCAGACGGGAGCAGCGGCGGGTCGAGTAGGAGGAGGGTTGGTTTCAGGTGCCGGGCGGCCAGGGGCATCGGCAATGACGGGGCCGATGTCCTGCCGGGTCTCGGGGGTCTCGGGTGCCCCTCCCCCCTGGGCCAAAGGGCAGTCTCTGCGGACATGCCCCGCTGAGCAGCAGAGGTAGCACCGGGCCTCTCTGGTGGAATAAAAGACCTTATAGTGGGCTCCTTGGTAAGGGACTAGGAAGGACCCCTCGAGCGCCTCTCCATCACGCACCGCCGCCGGCGGTAGAAACTGCACTTGCCGGCGGAATGAAAGGACGTGACGGAGGGTGGGGTCCTTGCAGCCCAACGGGAGAGGGCTGATGACAGAGACAAGTTTCCCCAGGGTGGAGAGAGCGGGTAACAGGGCAGCATTGGGTAAAAAGGGAGGAACGGAGGTGAGGACGAGGCGAACGCTCAGGTCTTCTAGCGGCTCTAGGGGGACAAACACCCCCCACCCCCCACCGCCAGGCCCTTTTCCACCACCACCTGGGCGGCAGCCTCTGAAGCTAAGAAAAAAACGACCTTCCCATACATTTTGCAGGCCGCCACAATAGCCGTGGGTCCTACCAGCTTCGCCAATGCCTGCACGTATGCCTCCACGTGGGGCGAGGCAGGCACCAGGAGGCAACGAACACCATGCCTCCTGGTCAAGGTGGGGAAGGGGCCCCGGCTGCTGGTGATGGTAGCAGAGGCAGTGGGTGGACGAGATGACGAGGCGGCAGGCAGGGGGGAGCCTGCCACCGCCCGGGCATATGTCCTGGGGGCCAGGGGAGGGACGTTCACAGAGCTGGTGGAGGGAGCAGCAGGGAGGGACGCCATGGTCGATGATGAGGCCACAGCGGTGGGGGCAGCCCCTGCCATGGAGGGCCTAGTGGTTTTAGCGGGGCCCTTTCCTTTCTTCACGCCCTGGCCTTTCTGGCCAACTGGGGGGGGGGATTCCTAGAATCTGGGGGGGTGGTGGATGTTGCAGCAGCAGTAATCGCCCCGGTGCCTCCTGCTGCCGGTGCTCCAGCAGGGGCGGTGGCAGGTGTTTTGACAGTAGTGGGGGGGGGGCCTTGGGGGTTGGGCAGGGGGGGTGGGGGAAGGACAACTGATTTTGGTGGAGGGGCCTCGCCCCTCTCATTCCCCACCATTGTGAGCAGGGAGAGACGGGGAGACACCAGAAGGAGGAGGGGGGAGGGGGAAGCAGATTAACCGCTCCTCCCTGCTGGGCTGCAGGCCGGGGGGGGAATGCCGAAGGGGTTGGACTGGGGGGGGGGAACAAATCGGGGTCCAGTAATAGGGGCAAGCTGTGGGATAAGCAATCCGGGGGGGTGGGTGCAGACCCACACACGTTTGTCCAAAGAGTCTTGGTTGGTCGGCTGTTATGTCCGGTCCGAAAGGCAAAGTTCAAAGCGAACAGCTGGATCCGAAGATAGATGGCAGGTTGCCAGCAGGGACGGATGGCGGGGGGGGCCGTAACAGTTGTAGTAATGGTGGGGGGTTAGGGGCACCGATGGATCGGGGGGGGGGCTCCTTGCCACACCCCCTGTGCCGCCACAAATGCAAGTAAAACACAGTCAAACTCCCCCCCACGAGAGTATAATTCAGAAAATCACTCAGTCTTACGGCCCCCTTCACGATGATTTGTAGCTTCCCTGGGTTATTTCTCCTGTCTTCTGAAATCTTCTTCTCCAGCTGCGTTGGCTGTGTTCCAAGGCTTCCGGCCAGCCGAGAAAAATTACAAAAATAAGCTGACAGCAAAACGGCTGGGTCTGGGGGCTTCCACTCCCCGCTCCGGATAGCAGGTCGGCAATCTTCCCCCCCTCCTCCAGGGATTTCAGCTGAGGCAAATAGCTGCGCCCGGGAGCAGGCGGGGGGGGGGGGGGGTTCTGGCGGCAATTTGGCAGCTGACCAGCACTTAGCAGCAACAGAGAAACGGCAGAAAGACGAAACGAAACAAAAAAGCATCTGGCCCAGTCGGGGGGGGGGGGGGGGGAACTAACGCAGGGTCCAAAAGTAAGAAAAATCCAGGCCAGGGGGCTTTAGGAAAGAATAGAAAGCAGATAGCTGAGGAGCAAGCAAAGGACGTTCCGTTTCCCAACAGGGAAGGTTCCAGAACAATCAGGAACCTTCTGGAGACAATTAAGACAGGCTGATTAGAACACCTGCAGCCAATCAAGAAGCTGCTTGAATCAATTAAGGCAGGCTAATCAGGGCACCTGGGTTTAAAAAGCTCACTGCAGTTTGTGGTGCATGTGTAAGGAGTTGGGAGTAAGAAGTGCTAGGAGTAAGAATGCATACTGTTGGAGAACTGAGGAGTACAAGCATTATTGGACACAAGGAGGAAGGTCCTATGGTGAGGATATGAAGGTGTTTTTGGAGGAGGCCATGGGGAAGTAGCCCAGGGAGTTGTAGCTGTCACACAGCTGTTCCAGGAGGCACTCTAGACAGCTGCATTCCACAAGGCTCTGGGCTGGAACCCGGAGTAGAGGGCAGGCCCAGGTTTCTCCCAAATCCTCCCAACTCCTGGTCAGACACAGGAGGAGTCAACCTGGACTGTGGGTTCAGAAAAACGGCCAAGCTGAGGGCTGCCGTGAAGCTCCAAGGCGAGCAAATCCACCAATAAGCGCAAGACCCACCAAGGTAGAGGAGGAACTTTGTCACAGTACTCCAACAAGTTTAAGTCTCAGTACAATGTTTTTATACCCAAGATGACCCCCTACTTTTATCACCCTGATTCATTATATGGTAAATTATGACCAAATATGAAAATCCACATTACATGCTAGATTATATAAAATATTTATCTACTTACTAGCAATAACAAGCTAATCCCATTATCTGACAGGGACTTTCCTTGTTTATCCTCACTGTATCTGGCAGGTCACAGTAACTTCATCCTTGTCCTGTACCCAAAGCCGGGATATTCCAAAAACTGAACAGCAGCGTATCTTGTAAACCAAAAATATTTTGTTTGCACTCCTTTCCCCAACCATTATTCAAAGGTCTTATTAACCACAATAAAAACTGGCTAACAATTATATTGCTTATGGATTACTAGCTAATATGTGATATACATAATCCACTAAATACACTAGGTCCTTACCACCTTACATGAGGTAAGTTCACCTAGTCACTGTTTCACTTCCTTACACACCTCACTGTCATCAGCACAAAATTACTTGAGTGTGTACAAATTAAATACACAGAGCAAATGTGGGGAGGGAAGGAAGGAAGATGCTTCTCTCCACTGAAGTAGACCTTTATGTTTGCTTCTACAAGCAGAGATTATTGCGGTTGGATTCCCTGCCTCCTGGTTCTTGTACACTGGCACTGTACAACATGTTCCAAGATATTGCAGCAGAATAACTGGGTATATGTTTCAGAAGTTTAAATTTATACAACTTAAACACTGAACCAAATTCACGTGAATGTCTTCCCCATCCCCTTTAAAAAAAAAAAAAAAAGCTGGTTTTGGATTCTTCAGGCTTAGGACACAGACTTATACTTTGAAATCATTACTTATTGTAACAACTTTTTCTGCCTTCATAATGAGTTTTAAAACAGACCACTTGCCCCAAAGTACTGTGAATTTGAAAATATATTCCAAGCAAATGATCAAAACTGCAGCTCCACCTCTCTGCAGTCTTCCTAGATTGGTTTCGTTTCACACCTCCTCCTAAAACACTGCAACGCAGAAAGAGTTACCCATACTAATTTAGTAACACAAGGCATTTGAACAAATCAGTGACATGAAACAGACATTTATAAAGGTTTTACAAGAACATGAAAAAAAATTCTAACCAAAACAGGAGAAAAAAGTGAATATTTTATACTGTTTAAGATGTGCATTATAGCAAGTTTAAGCCACCAACCACTCCAGGTGTCATACTTTGATTTTTAGCATCCATATGAAAGCCATTCCCCATTGGTGCTTCCATACACTTAAAAAATTCAGAAGATTAAAACACTCCACTGTTCTTTGATCCAGCTCACACAGTAGGGGAATACACTCATGAATATGTGTGGTGTTTGCTTATCCATGTTATTCAATATCTGGAAGGAACTGCTGTTGTCCTTACGTTAGTTACTGTTGGAGCAGGTATGTCTGAGGTTTCCCTGAAGTCTGATTCCACTACAGAGCCCCGTTTACCTCCCCACCTTAGAGTCCTGCTAATGCTGCAGATGGCCATGGAAATTCCCAACAGCTAAACAGGGACTAAGGTGCTGGGAGATGGGAATTATGAGTGTGAGAGGTGGCAAATACTAGGAGTAGGAAACATTGGTGCTTGTATGAGGATGGACCAGAGTGCTTTAGGACATATAATACAGCGGGAGGAGAAATAGGTTTAGCCCCGCTGATTGAAGAGTCTGAAGGAAAGGGACATAGAATCATAGAATATCAGGGTTGGAAGGGACCTCAGGAGGTCATCTAGTCCAACCCCCTGCTCAGAGCAGGACCAACCCCAACTAAATGATCCCAGCCAGGGCTTTGTCAAGCCTGACCTTAAAAACCTCAAAGGAAGGAGATTCCACCACCTCCCTAGGTAACGCATTCCAGGGTTTCACCACCCTCCTAGTGAAAAAGTTTTTCCTAATATCCAACCTAAACCTCCCCCACTGCAACTTGAGACCATTACTCCTTGTCCCGTCATCTACTACCACTGAGAATAGTCTAGAACCATCCTCTTTGGAACCACCTCTCAGTTAGTTGAAAGCAGCTATCAAATCCCCCCTCATTCTTCTCTTCTGCAGACTAAACAATCCCAGTTCCCTCAGCCTCTCCTCATAAGTCATGTGTTCCAGACCCCTAATCATTTTTGTTGCCCTTCGCTGAACTCTCTCCAATTTTTCCACATCCTTCTTGTAGTGTGGGGCCCAAAACTGGACACAGTACTCCAGATGAACAGAGGGGAACGATCACGTCCCTCGATCTGCTGGCTATGCCCCTACTTATACATCCCAAAATGCCATTGGCCTTCTTGGCAACAAGGGCACACTGTTGACTCATATCCAGCTTCTCGTCCACTGTCACCCCAGATCCTTCTCCGCAGAACTGCTGCCAAGCCATTCGGTCCCTAGTCTGTAGCGGTGCATTGGATTCTTCCGTCCTAATGACATGTAGTCTGGGCAAGTAGTAATGGAGTACAATAAAAGAGGTGTTTTGGTTACATCTCACACTATATATTTGGATTCTGTGGTTTCCCCAGACATTTCACAAATGTGGAAATATAATTGGTTAAACAACTGCACACAGTGTAACTATTAATGGAATGACGTCAGATTGGAAAGGGGTCTCAAGTGGGATTCTACAGGGGTCTGTTCTGCGTCTGGTATTATTTAACATCTTTATTAATGATATGTATGTAGGAAGAGAGCGCATACCGATCAAATCTGCAAATGACACAAAGCTGGGGTGGGGGGTGTTTGCAAACACTTTGGAGGATACAATGAAAATTCAAAGATAAATTGGAGAACTGGGCTATAGACAACAAAGTGAAATTCAACAAAGACAAATGTAAGGTTGTCAAGGTTCCTTCCCCACTCTGAACTCTAGGGTACAGATGTGGGGACCTGTATGAAAAGCCCCCTAAGCTTATTTTTACCAGCTTAGGTTAAAACTTCCCTAAGGTACAAACTATTTTACCTTTTGCCTTTGGACTTTATTGCTGCCACCACCAAGCATCTAACAAATATATAACAGGGAAAGAGCTTGCTTGGAAGTGTCTTTCCCCCCAAAATCCTCCCAAACCCTACATCCCCTTTCCTGGGGAAGGCTTGATAAAAATCCTTACCAATTTGCATTGAAGTGAACACAGACTCAAACCCTTGGATCTTAAGAACAATGACAGGTTTCAGAGAAACAGCCATGTTAGTCTGTATTCGCAAAAAGAAAAGGAGTACTTGTGACACCTTAGAGACTAACCAATTTATTTGAGCATAAGCTTTCGTGAGCTACAGCTCACACAAAAGCTTATGCTCAAATAAATTGGTTAGTCTCTAAGGTGCCACAAGTACTCCTTTTCTTTTTAAGAACAATGAAAAAGCAATCAGGTTCTTAAAAGAAGAATTTTAATTGAAATAAAAGAATCACCTCTGTAAAATCAGGATGGTAAATACCTTACAGGGTAATCAGATTCAAAACATAGAGAATCCCTCTAGGCAAAACCTTAAGTTACAAAAAGACACAAAAACAGGAATATACATTCCATTCAGCACAGCTATTTTACCAGCCATTTAAACAAAACAGAAATCTAATGCATATCTAGCTAGATTACTTACTAAGTTCTAAGACTCCATTCCTTTTCTGTTCCCGGCAAGAGCATCACACAGACAGAGAGAACGTTTGTTTCTTGTCCCCCCCCAGCTTTGAAAGTATCTTGTCTCCTCATTGGTCATTTTGGTCAGGTGCCAGCAAGGTTATCCTAGCTTCTTAACCCTTTACAAGTGAAAGGGTTTTTCCTCTAGCCAGGAGGGATTTAAAGGTGTTTACCCTTCCCTTTATATTTATGACAAAGGTACTAAACTTAGGGAGGAAAAACCAAATGCACAAATACAGAATGGGGGATAACTGGCTTGGCAGCAGCACTGCTGAGAAGGATCTGGGAGTTGTGGTGGATCACAGCCTCAACATGAGTCAATTATCCGATGCTATTGCAAAAAAAGCAAATGTAATTTTGAGTTGCATTAACAGAGGTAGAGCATGCAAGTCAGAGGAGGTGATAGTACTGTTCTACTTGGTGCTGGTTAGACTTCAGCCGAAGTACTGTGTTCAATTTTGGTCACCACTGTATAGGAAGGATGTAGAGAAACTGGAAAGAATCCAGAGATGAACAACAAGATGATCAAAGGGATGGAATGTGAACCATATGAGAAAAGGCTGAAGGAACTGGATATGTTTAGTTTGAAAAAGAGGAGGTTAAGGGGGCATGATATCGGTCTTCAAATACTTGAAAGGCTGCCATAAGAAAGATGGAGAAAAAATGTTCTCTTTTGCCACAGAGGACAGGACAAGATACAATAGCAGATTTAGGAAGTTTTTTCTGAGATTTAATCTAACTGTAAGAACAGTAGGACAATGGAACAGACTGCCTAGGGAGGTTATGGAAGCTCCTTCACTGGAGGTTTTCAAAAAGAGGCTGGATAGCCAGCTGTCTTGGACGGCTTAGACATAACAAATCCTGCATCTTGGCAGAGGGTTAGGCTAGACAACCCTTGTGGTCCCTTCTAACCCTATGATTCTATGTCAAGTCCTGTCCAGGTGTTTTTCAGCATGGTAATCCTGCCGGGCAGGGCAGTGGGATGAGTAAATGTTTGGCAAGGAACTCTTCTACTGTTACAGAAAAGAGCACTAGAGACGCCCCCAGCTAGCACATCCTACTAGCTCCAGCATTTGTATTAGCCAGGCGGACACATCTTCTATCTGACAGACCACGTGCTCTTGGGACTTGATAGAGCAACAATATAGTATTTTTCAAACTTGATACTTAGACTGCTAAGCCATGCTTCCATCTTTGTGTACCTTAAGGAAGTTTCCAAGTATTAAGGTCAGAGGAACTTAGGTTCTTGTTTCTCAAATTAAATTCTTCTATGCTGGAAGAGTTAAAATTTTGAAGTCATATTCACAAATATCAATTTAATTTATCTTGCACGAATGTTAGCAGTCTAAATGGTGTTCAGCTGTTCTCAAGAACATAATTCACAGCTTACCTGTTATAAGGAAATCACAAAAACAAGACTTCACATCAGATCTTTCAGCATAAGTGCTTTACAAACAGTGAATGTAGCTTCAACCCACAAATTCTTACAGATGAAGTGCCTGAGGCAGGGGCTAAGATAATCAGTCATTCAGAATGCTAGGGGCTACAGTCCTCTACAGTCAAAGAAAAGTTTGGAGTAGGTCAGAAATTTTCAAAATTCACATTTTAGATAATTTTTCATCAAAAATGAGAAGAATGACAAGATCTTTGTAATTATCACAAAAAGTTTAAATTCTGTTTTTCAACCAATCCTAGGTTAGCTAATGTTAAATGCTGTGAACACCCAAAACACCATATAAGTAGCTAAGCTATTTATTACTGTTACATTTGAAATTTAAGATTGGGGTTGATATTTCCTGTTCTGTTTTGGAATTCTTAAAAAGGGGCCTCTTTCTATATCTGGGTGCTAAACAGTAGCTCCAGGTTTGTGAAGGACCTTAAATCCCCACCACTCCTTTAGCTGAACTGCCATTAGCTTAAAAAAAAAACAAAAAAAAACTACAACCTGTTAATGAGAATATGATGCTTGCCTAACTAGATCCTCCTTTACATAAGGGTGGCTAGTTCTTTCACCATGCTCTGAAAACAGAAGGACTGAACAAGAAAAATAAATTGACCAGTAGCTTAAGTTGTATGATCTCTTCTTTATGAACATTGAATATTCACTCATGTGAGCTTTCACTTTGCACATACAGTATTCTGCTAATATAATGTAGTGAGAAACAAATTACTATCATCTCAAACTGTAACTGCAATCATTTTAATTGCAAATCCCCTGTACTTAATGCTTGATATATTCTTCTCTATAAAGGGTAAAAATATGTTGGCCATCCTGTTTATACAGATACCATATGTCCTGTCAAACAAGAGTTTAATAAGAAATTGCACAGTGATCTAAGGGACCTTGCAGAAGACCTTCAGCTGATGCAAGCTGTCATAGCTCCATTGTGGCTATGACAACCCACACCAGCTCAGAATCTGCCTCCTTGTGTTGTGGCTTCATCTACAACACTCTTCTAAATCCTGATTACTACATGTGAGGACTACAGACAAAGCCATCTGACTAAGACAGCCTGGCTCAAAGACATTATCCTAAATATACTGAAGCCTATGAAATATACAATATCTTATGTAGGATGGTGGAAAAATGCCAGTTAACATTTTCCATTGCTACAAACCGTTTTCCAACTAGGATGCATTTTAGACCTCACTGGACCTCATTCTCTTCATATATATTGGATTTACATCAGCATAAATGACCACAGTGAAGTTATTCCTGATCAACACCTGTATGAGAAGAAGACTGGAACCACTGCATTGTACTTAAAAACGTCAAAGGAGTTGCCACCTAAGTAATGAGAAGGATCCCATGCTGGTAGCTTGACAATTGGCTGAACAGTAATAGCAAATATTCATAAAGTAAAATAAGTGTTTAAAAATATAGGAAGTGTTTGAAAACAAAACAAATCTATAAAAGCAGTACAGATCATTACACTACATATTCTATTCCACTGTTTTAAACCTATAGATTTATATCTAAAATCGTTAAGAAATGGGAAAATACACAATAGATTAATAAAAACCAGTACCAAGGCTATTCACTGTCAGCCCATTACCTCTAACAGAATATTCATTTAAAATTTTAGTCATCCCAGAATCAAACCACATGCTTCATCTTAAAACCATAGTCTGATTAAACAGAAATCAACTTAGTTAATTTTTAACTCCACAAAAACATTTCCCTTACAACTTCATTTAAAAAAGTTCTTTGTAAAAGACCACGATCCAGACCAATGAACAATCTATTGAATGCCAATCACAGCCACTTGCAGTTCTGTATCACCCAGTATATGTTGCACTATCTAATGTGCACTATTTCCTGCAAAAATAACTTTATGGCAACCAGTAAATTTACTCCCATTGACTCCCTAAATGAAAGGCAGTGGAACACTTAGTCAGTTCCAATATATAAAGTTTGCATTACTTTCATGTTAATTAAGAAGTCTGTATAAAACAGTTTATTTTGGAACTACATGATCTACAAATACGTTTGTACGTGTTCAGGAAAATTTGGTCAAGATGTAAAAATTGTTTTCCGGGAAGTCAAAATTATGACTAGCATTTTTCTTAAACACTGTAAAAGATACCAGGGAAATAGTCATTAAAATGTAGCTTAATCTTTACATAAGGCAATTATGCCTTTGGATCAACAAATTAAAAACAAATTGTAATAATGCTTGTTAATAGAAGAAAAATTAGTGAGTTTTTCCAATCTCCAGCAGATCTTTCAAAAAAATATCAATTTTTAAAAATTGAATAGACAAATAGATGCATGATCAATAGACTAATCTGAGTTTGCATAACATTTAAATAAGTTCCATCTATCAAACAATGCTGAGAAGAGATAACAAGAGAACAAGTGCTGCGTACGGGACCTGTATACTCTTACAGCATTGCCTATGCTAACAAAATAGAATAATTGTAATTATCTCTAGAGATCAAAAAGTCAACATTTGAGATGTAGCATGACAGCATATGGCAGACTGCAGATTGATGACATAAGGAAGTGTCCTTTTAGTGCTAGTCTTGTATAGCTTCTTTCAGTTCATGTGTCTTTTCATCGCTGTCAAGTTTCAATGGGTTAGTGGGTGGTGAGCTCTCAAGTAGTTCAGTTTCTTGAGAATCAGAATCTGTTCTTAGTGTTGACTTTGAAGAAATATCATTAGGAAGAGCAAAGGATGGTAAAGGGGACAGTGAAGGCATTAAATGGTCCGACTGTGTAACTGAGCCCTCAGCGTACGTGGTTAGATCTGCAGAGACTGAAGCCGTGGCATGCTCTGAGAAAATAAAAGAGTAAGTTAAACAAACAAACCAAAACTTGTCAGACACCTAGCAGAGACTAATTGTGTGGCTGTATTTCTATAGCATAAGCTTGGGTGCGATGCAGCTGACGGACTACTCTAATACAGAGCAATACAGTGGGTTCCTGATCTATGACTAGAACTCCTCGGCACCAAGGTAATATACAAGGATTGCTTAATGATTCTTCTAAAGCTTTATCATCATCCTTTACAAATCAACAGCTTTTTGTGTTCAGATGTTTAGCACCCACAACTCCCATGAAAGACAAGTGAGCTGAGAATGCTCGTATTTCTGAAATTCAGACACTCAGAAAGTACATCTCAATATTTTAGGATTAGAAGACGAGCTAAATTAAATATTTTAGTTTACTTTTTTGACATTTCAGCCTCACTACAAAGGGCCCAATTTTGTTTTTGTAAGCTAAAATATTGTCTTTATTCTTGGAATGTTCCACCCCACCTTAAAAAAGGGAACAGTGTCTTCCTACAAAGAAATTTTCCTTTAAAATAAAAAGTGAAATACTCCTGAATATTTTGAGTTACATTTTCTATTATAAATAGACAGCAGCCTTGCTAAAACATCAGTTTTCCAGCTCTGTGAAAACTGGGCTGCATAGTATGAAAATCTCCTTGCAGCAAAATTTACAAGATCTGTATGTTCATTCTTGCATCTGGAGGACCTAAGCGCTTGAATGGGGATCCTCACATTTACCACATTCTGCACATAAATATCTCAAAGAGCAAACCATATTCCGGATATTAAAAAACAAAAATAAAAAACCTTATGACATTGGCCTTATCAAATTTGGAATCCATTAGCTTTAGCTAACCCATTCATTCTTGGCTACCATTTTCCTTGCCTTTTAAATCCTAATTCTACCTCCGTCTCATTTTAGCTGTGCTTTCTGTATGATTTTTCAACTAGCAGGAGGTTTTCCTATGAATAATATACAACACATCCCCAAAAGCATGACTCTGTAGTTCAGTCATGAACCCCACAATCAACTGAGTTGTCACCAATACCAAGCCAACAGGCTAACAACGTTAAACAAACTCACCAAAGTAAGTAGTAGTTCCATCATTAGGTATTAAACTTTCAGTCCCCGCTAAAGATTCTGCAGCTGACATGTTGAAGGGGGCAGAGGAAGGTAAGTTAGGCATTTTCATTAAGTCAACAATTTCAGGAAATGAAACACCAGACTCATCTAGAAAACCTGAAGGAGGAATCAACAGTGTTGCTTTAAACACAGTATGAAACTCTAGACCATCAAGAAAAATGATACCCAAATTCCTGGAATCAGTGGATTTCTTCCCTCCATACCTCTCTCCCCCACCTCTCCCCCCAGCCCCAGTAATTGCAAGCAATAGAGCTATTAGAGCACCAAGAAAGAATTCACAGAAGATACCATTCTGATATAGGGCTTGCTCCAAAGTCCACTGAAGTCAATGCAGAAACTCCCATTGATTTCAGTGGATTTTGGATCAGGCCCATAATCAACACCTGAGTGTTAAAGTTCTGCCAGATTTCGAGTAAGAACATCAAAAGCCACACTTATTCTATATTTAAATAAAAAATGGTGGACTGGTGGCTAGGGGAAGTGAGAATTAAACTGCAATCACAAATTTAACTGTATGTTCTGAAGATGAATAACTGAAGTGCTTACCTGGATCCATAACTCTCTGGACAGGAGGGGGAGGAGGAGGGAGAAGTGCGTTTTCCATTGAATACATATTCATTTCTTGACCTGTGGATTCATCCAAGTTCATAACTTCTTCAGAGCTGTCCCTTTGGGAATTAGGTGCCAACAATGGAGCCTAAAATAACAGATAAGTATCCCGTTCATACCATCTCTAGTCAATCTGACAAAGGCTTGTCACTGTGAATGCTCTGCCCCGCTGTTCCCAAAAATACAAATTCAGGGGGTGCCAGCTTGAGCATCCCAGCAGCTCTAACTGCTGAGTGATAAAAGAGGAGAGAGATGGGTTCCAACATGCCCCAAAACCATAAAGGGCATTAAATAATCATGATCAGCACCTTGGAGTGCGTTTAGAAACCAACTGGAAGCCAGTGTATTCTCTGGAGAACAGGTATAATATGTAGCACACAAGAAGCATTGCTAAGTGGGCTGAAATTTCTGACAGAATGGTCTTCAGGGGTAGACCCATGTGAAGCACATTAGCCTCAGTTAGATGGATAACTGGTTATGTTTATACCCATAAAGAAAGCTCGCAACCTCTTCACCAACTGCAGATGAAACATGAAGTATTCATAGTACGGTGAATCCAAGAGGATCTCAGCTTGCAATCTTGAGTGATAAAAGGCACAGCTCGATGAAATCTCCTCTGTTGTCATATCCCCCATTCTAGCAGTATCACCTCTCATTTGGCTTGGCCTTCACCAAGCCCACTTTTACTCAAGCCCTTAGCTCATGGAACCTCACCTGTTAGACATTCATAAAAACCCCAAAATAACCTCAAAAGGTACCCTGCAGATATGAACAAATTTCTTACATACCTCTATGTAGCCATTTGTAGATGGCACAGGGGATCTGTCTTCCGACGGCAAAGGTGAAGGTGGTTTGATTTCCTCTTGCTGCTTCTTTGGCATAACAGGCTGTGTTGGAATTCTATGCAAATAGCCATATCCAATACCACATCCTAAACTGCACAACAAAAGCAAAGTACAAGAAACCTGACAGACTATAGTGTACTTTTCTGCAGCTAACTCTGTAAGTGTTTTAAGTTAGGAATCTCTAAGCAGAAGCCTGGTAGAAATTTAGTTTTCTTGACCTATGGGAAGAAATATGGCATTGCAGGAATTGTAGTCATGATTAAGGCCAGATCCACACTACAAACTTACATTGGCGCAGCTGCACTGTTGTAGCACATCTGGTGAAGATGTACGGGGAGATGTCTGCAAACCAGTAAAGTGCCTGAAACCACTATGGCTTATTTCTAAAAGCAGCCAAGTCAGCAGGCTGTAGATTGGCCAAGTCAGCAGGCTTAGCTTAACCAAGGCAGGAGGGGAGGGGGTCTTTGGGTGCCACAGAAAGGGCAGCTTGACCCCTCGTCCTTCCTGATAAGAACTGTGTTGAAATTGCTGATACATGCTATTTAGAAGAGCAGGATGTGCCCCAGGAACATATATTGGGGCCTCAAGGCTGCAAACTCTGGAAAAACCCACACCTGGTTAATCGATAATCAGAAGGAACCTCTTGCTTGACCATTGAAACTGCTTACTTAACAAGTTTTCTTTAAGGGACGTGTCATTCTATTACTAATGTATAAATAAGGGGAAAAGTTTGAGGTAGTTGGATTCTTTTTGGACTCTCCTTCTGGATACATCTTGCAGTCCCCATCAGCAGATGGAAGATTTGGCAGACGGAAGTCTACCGCTGTGTCACTTGAGAGCCACGCTCAGCTTTGGTAATTATCAAGGGTTGGGGTGTTTTGTGTAAGTGCTTGAAACTAAGTAAAGTTTAGCTTTAAGTGAAGGCACTCTTGTGTTGTCCTGTTTGTGCCAGCCATCTATCAGTCGGACAGCCATGTCTCCCCTGATTTATTTTCTGACACCACCTCGCACAGAGTAAATGTTACCAAGAGCTTTGGGTTGAAAGAACCCCGGGTAACAAAGACACTCTGAGCAGATGGGAGAGAGGTCTCCTGTCGGATTAATAACTCCACCTCTGCAAGAGGCAGTAGCTATGTCAGCGGGAGATGCTCTCCTGCCAACATAGCACTGTCTACTCAGGGGGTTACGGTTGGTATAACTGTGTCCCTCAGGATGTGGATTTTTCACACCAACCGGGGCGATATAGTTATACCCAAATTACTATGTAGTGTAGACCAAACCTAACTGTAGCAATACTGAGGCCATGAAGTATTTCGCAGTTCAGCTTTAGCCTTGTGTGACTCAAAAACTTCAAGAGCTTCATTTACACCATCCTTACAAAATGCAGGAAAAACCCCAAATTAATTCCAAATGAGAGACACTATTGCAGGGCATAAAGGGTCCACTCCTGCTACTACTGAAGTCAATGGGAATTTTATCATTGGCTTCTATGGGAGCAGGATTAGACCTACATTATGCCAAATTCACACTCCACAGCTGCTCTCCATTATTTAAAACCTCAGAGCAGAGAAATTTTATGTGAGAATGTTGAGGAAAATAAGACTCAACTGAAAAGTGGAAAGCTATAATAACTGGTGATGTTATTTTACAGAAGAATTTATTTACAAAACATACCCTATAATCAGGCAAAGACTAATCACAAATCAATACCTTCCTTCTCCACCCCAGGCTCCATTGGGAGTGACGAATACCTCTCGGCAGGAATCGGTTTCCGTGTTATACACCATCAGCTTCAATGGCTTCCCCTCATGGGATTCAATCAGTGAGAAGAAATCCTCTGACTGATCAAACAAAGATAGTGTGTTAGCCCTTAAAATATGTTATTTTATCCCAGCTCCCCACTTTACAGATATAAGCAGCTTTCAACGAAGAGAACGATCACATTCACTACTCCAAAGGATTAAAGACGACTACTAAATTGCTGGTGACATTTGATCTTGAAAGGCAGCTAATTTCATTGTCTGGTATAAAGAGGTAATGACTAAGTTGGTCATAAAGAGGTGGCTATCATTGCCTCCTCCCGGAGCTACGTAAATTTGGGGGATGTATACCCAATTAAAGCAGTTACAATTCATACTTCGCAGCATACACAAAAAACTGCAATAGTTAAATAAAAAAAAAGGAAAACTATGTTCTACCTCCTGAAGTATCTGATCTGATCCAACAATGTAGTCCGTGTGGGGCTGCAGACCAGCTAGAGCTGCAGGGGAAGCGGGTTCTACGTCCTGTAAAGGAATGATTCAGGTCACCTGCATTCACAGCTGAATAAACTGTCCAACAATTAGAGAGTGAAAAATTTAACTCAAGAAAAATGCAAGGTAAAATGATTTGTGTTTAGATTAGAAAAATATCTGAGAACGCTGCATTTGAGTAGTTCTTTGTACTCCTGAGTACTCAAGATTCATAAATAAAGACCAAACTTAAATTTCACCAGTTCACAACCCAATCCTTGTTTTAATCCAAGTGCAATCTCTTGCAAACCCTCAACAGACATCTCACCAAGAGAAGTCAAAGATTATGAGATGAAACTAGCTTTTGCTGGGGACCCTTCCCAGTCTCTTTTGGCCTACTCCCTAAACCAATATTAACATTTACTTTAAAAATAAAGCTTTTCTGTGCTCTTCCATCTCCATATTATTTTAATGAAGATCAGTCAAGCTAAAGAGACCAATCCAACTGGAATGCATTTACTTTGCCAGGAATTCTTTACCTGCCAATAAAGTTCAGCATCCAGAAAGAGGATCTGGGGCTAAGACATTAATAACTGCCTACATTCGTGATCCCGAGCTCAAAAGAAGTCCCTTTACTGAAAAATTATATTTGCATAGGCAAATCCTTAGGACACTTCCTGTTCTTCTCTTAGCTGACTTCAATGGTGTTACTGCTTTGGCATGCAAAAATGAACAGTAAATTAAATGCTCCATGTATCGGGAGTACTAAGACACTAATTGGCAACTCCATCATCTCGAGGCTTCACTCTCCTAACGATAGTCGTATGGTCGTGAGCATATTTTACTGCATCTTTCAGGTTGACAATGACACTCACATTCCCATCCAGAGAATGCTCATGAAGAAGCTCCTAACATTTATCAGAACAAGCATTCACTAGGCCCCTAGAAATCAAAGTGGCACGTTTTATCTGAAAGTAAATGAGAAATGATATCACTGCTTTAAAGCAATTCCAGGGATTTGCCATCAGGAAATTAACTCCATTGATGTGAGGAGGGAACCGGACTATGTCAGTGTCTTGCAGAAAGCTTTAAGGCAAAGGTTCTTTAAACTGTGGTACATGAACTTGTAGGAACTGATAGACTGCCCTCTTACAGTGTCTCTCCTTTAAGAGGCTCTGGGACCTAGAGCTGACCAATCTGTGTTCTATAGCATGGCCCCTTTAAGGAAACAGGAATTCAATGGAGCAGTAGGCTAGCTGGTGTTAATCAGGTAGCTAACTCCTTAAAAGGATAAAACCCAGCTGATAGGTGACTCCCAGGAAACAAAGACAGACTGGAAAAGGAATTACAGGGGAGTATCAAGTCAGGAGAGAGGTTCCCTGCGGTGTAAACTAGAACAGAGACTGGTGGGCTGGGGAAGCCTGCCTGAATTACAGCCCAGCCCCAGGAAGGAGGGCTGAGGAGCCCTGGAACCAAGGAGAAGAAGTGTGTGAGTCCAAGGATCAAGGGAGGCTCCATGGAATCAGAACATAAGAATTGCTATACTGAGTCAGACCAATGGTCCATCTAGCCTAGTATCCTGCCTTCTGACAGTAGCCAGTACAAGAGTTTCAGGGAGAGTGTACACACAGGGCAGTTAAGAGTGATCCACCCCTGTCTTCTAGCAAACAGATTTAGGGTCACCTGGAAGCATGGGGTTGCATCCCTGACCATCCTAATAGCCATTAATGGACCTGTACTAGGTAATTTTATGGAGGACTTTTTTGAACCCAGTTACACTTTTGTCCATCACAACATCTCATGGCAATGAGTTCCACAAGTTAATTGTGCATTGTGTGAAAGAGAATGGAGCAAGAACTTGGATTCTGGTGGTCTGGGCTGGCGAAACCTGCTTAAATCATGGCACAGACCCATGAAAGGGCTGAGGAATCCCTTAATCAAGAGGAAAGAGTTGTGAGTCCAGGGGCCGAGGCAGGAAGAGTCCTGTGAGAAAGACTCTCCAGAGGCAAGGGGGTTTCAGTGGGAGTAGTCCCCTGGCTCAGAGGAAACGGGAAGGGCACTGGCAACAAGGGTGAGTTGGTCCTGCTTTGAGCAGGAGGTTGGACTAGATGACCTCCTGAGGTCTCTTCCAATCCTAATCTTCTATGAGATTACGAATTGGAGCTGCCTGGTGCACAAGTTAATCCCCACCCCCATGCAGGAAACGGTTTTTATGGCTCATGAAACTTCTGCATCAGGACAAAATGGAGACATAAATTTTTCCACCTGGGGAAAAGGGGCGTGTGAGCGCGCACGTTCGTGCGTTCGTTCCGAAGCAGGCACAGCAAGGACTTGAATCCATGTCTCTTAAAGCTGGCATGTTCCAGTTTCAAATCAGCATTTTCTGATGAAAACCAGTTTAGTTGAAAAATTCCCACCCTGCTTTAAATATCACGTCCTCTAACCTTCCCACCAAGATTTTCCCAACCAGATTCCCTTCTCTTCTAACTCCCCCAGGCAAAACTCCACCAGCCAAATTCAAAAAACTTATTTTATTCTGAGTCCATAAATACTTAAGTCTATTAAGGCCTCAAATAAATATGCACAAAAAGGAGAAATATGCATGAGGTACTTCAAACATTAATAGCATCTGGGAACTGCTGCATTAAGGTACCAAGTTTATATGCTGAATTGTTTTCATAAAGTAAGTTTTTCAAATGAGTGCACATATCCATGCCACTTCAAGCACGTGTGTGCCCAGTGTACCCGTGCTGGCCTACACTGGTGCTCTGGGCGTGCGCACACCTGACGTGGAAGGGACATGCACAACACATCTCGAAGGACAAGTGACAGAACAGGTTAGTAACCATTTTTACTAAGCTAAAGCACACAGCCTGAGTACACAGATGTTTCTCTTGCTCACCAGAACATGCCACACGTGTTCATTGGCTCCTTGGAAAGTGCAGAACCTCACACTGGCTCCGAGAAGCCCTTGTCCTCCCCACATGTTGCTAGGGATCACCTCCACCTCGCGCACTTTCATCGCTTTGATGTTGTACACCTCCAGCTTCACTGCCTTCTCGGCATTTGCCTTCAGCAGATCTTTCAACATGGTGTTTTCTTTATTCTGTGAAACACAGGAAAGGAAAGATTTGTTTCTGACAGTGTGTAGCTGGATCTGGAATGCAAAAACATCAATGAAGAGGCAGATTTTCAATATCTAGAACCAACAAAGGTGGGGACCTAACTTCTACCCTCCATAACAACTCCATCAGCACTACTTTGTTTGGATGCATGAACTAGTGTAACCGATTCTAATCCTGGGTAAGGTTATTCACTACTCACATCCATCAGTATCACTCCCGCCACCCCCTTCTTTTATAATGCTGTTATAACAATTTTGGTCAATTATACTAGTTCTGAACTATGTCTACATTACAATAAATAGCAATACTTTATATGGTGACCTTGATCTTTTTCTTTACCTCACTAATGCAACCATTTTGCAAGTCTTAAAGTAGAATTCTTAAAACAAATTAGTAGTGACTAGTTATAACTTAGCTAAATGTTTACTATAGAACAACAGATGGGCTTTTTAAGAACAGTTTTTAGAAATATCTACCACAATTTCACTATTTCCACATGGTTAATGCAGTACTTGCCCCTCACTGGAAACAGCCATTGTACTGACAGCTTCCAATAGAAGATCCAGTCTGATATAGGTAAGACAGACTTAAAAAACCCCTCAGCTTCTATCTGAATACAAGAAAGCAAAGGATCTTCAAAATTGTGAGGGATTTATTTAAACTTATTTGTTGATTTTAATGGTAAAACTGATTTTAAAAATAGAATTGTCCCCACCACAGCTTTGAAAGTCTCCTCTTTCCTCAGGCATTCAAACAGGAACTGCACTCCCTGCATGAGACTGGCCACATGGCAGCTTCCCACTTGTTAATGATTCATTTTCATGTTCATATGTAACCAAGTGTTTACATTTGTTCAAACAAGTGTCGAGTTCTAACAACCTAAAAACCGGGACTTTCATCTCGTGCCAGAAAAACGCTAGAGGAAATGCCAGAGGATACTCTATCAGTCCTTCAGGGAGTCAAGAGGCATAGAAGTTGGACGACACAGGATCCAAGGGGACAGCTAGAATGTCACATGGGGAAGATTTTTAAATGTTATTTTAACTTTTATGTAGGCTCAGGTTTACAATGTAGGGACTTTGTTAAACAGTTTACTACAGAGGCAGTTAGCATTAGTGACTTATGGGACTTATAGTACAATGAACCACAACTCTATCTCAAAAAGACCCCAGGGTGGAAGGACTCAATAGACACCAAATACGCACACCATGGAGCCAGAGTCCTATAAAATAGGGAAGGGAACAAGAGTAGGAGGCTCTCCTGAGAAGTTATTTTTCTTCATTGTTTTAGAAATATCTGACAGCCTGATCCAAGTCCCATTAAAGTCAAAGGAAAGGGTCCCCTGATTTCAACAGGAGTTTGATCAGGCCTTAACTAAGGCCTGGGTTTGCCTCATGTAGTTCTTCTGACAGTCACTAGGAAAAATAGAGGTTTCTATAAAAAACAGCATGACAAAATAATTCAGGCAAAACCACCCAGTTCCTCTCCTGTTCGCAACTCTAGCAAAAATACACAAACATTTTCGTTGGTTTCTCTTCTGCTCGAGTGAGGATTGCTCAGTGGAGGAACAGTGATAACTCCTCCAGCATCAGCACATTCATTTACTTCCCAGTGCAAGAAAGATTTCACACCTATCACTACGGTGCACCTCAAAACCACTCTGTTAGAAAAGGCAACAGAGATCTGTTCTTTCAAAACAGGAGTTTTTAGGTTCTATCCCTATTGCTGACATCAAGTTTCAGGCAGCCATAAAATATGTAGCCTGGAGGGAAGTGGGAAGTCCAAGGTGATCATAGATTTCTTACAATATTTTCACCCTGCGATTCAGGGTGTATGAGATATTCACATCAGTGTTACAGAAGACACTAATGAATTCAGAAGAAATGAGCTGGATGGTCTCAATCTAGCTTCCCATGGACATGTGTCCACACTGTGAAAAGCAAACCTATTTGCATCAGTTGGCACGCTAAGCATGAAGGCCAAGGATGGAATGAGCCTTCAGATCACAAAATAACTTCACCCACAGCTGATCCCTCTGGGTCAGGGTTTTGGCACACTGGCAAGAAAGTGTAGGGAAGCTTGCATGGCTGCCATTCTGACTAAAGATAGCATCAATCTCCCAGAGCCAAATAGGCCAGCACCTTTCAAGAGCACAAAATTAAAATAAAACAATTAATTTCTTCTTTGAAAATAACTTGTCTTTAGCCACTTACTAGCCTGGTATGTCCTATTGTGATGATAAAGTCAAAGAAAGGTTCCAACCCGGCCTGCTGAGCGGGAGAGTTTTCTTGAACCTGCAAAATTACATATTTTAAATTACAATAAGAAAAATCTACAATAAATATCACCAAGTGACAGTGTTATAAATACTGGATTCATGAATAAATACATTCAGGATTGAACCAAATGTGGGACACCACTTAAGAGACCTTGGAAGCGTTCTCAGAAATTTGAATTCCCTTTCCTCAATTGTTTGAGCCATGACACCCATATGGGCCATCTGTGGAATAGTCCTACTAGACAACAGGTGTCAATTAAACTTCAGCAGGTGAAACCGAAGCATTGTATTTTCTGCAACTTTAATGGCATTGCAGCTGACAAAGTGCAGGTATATTCTGGCCAGCATTCTTCTACGGTGCACACTTTAATCCAGGGGTGGGCAAACTTTTTGGCCCGAGGGCCACGTCTGGATACGAAAATTGTATGGCGGGCCATGAATGCTCACGAAATTGGGGGTCGGGGTGTGGGAGGGGGTGCAGGCTTCGACTGGGGGTGCGGGCTCTGGGGTGGGGCTGGGAATGAGGGGTTGGGGGTACAGGAGGGTACTCTGGGCTGGGACCGAGGGGTTTGGAGGGCGGGAGCGGGATCAGAACTGGGGCAGTGGTGTAGGAGGAGGTCAAGGATGTAGGCTCCGGGCGGCACTTATCTCAAGCAGCTCCCAGAAGCAACGGCATGTCCTCCCTCCAGCTCCTATGTGGAGGCGCAGCCAGGCGGCTGTGCGCGCTGCCCCATCTGCAGGTGCTGCCCCATCAGCTCCCATTGGCTGTGGTTGCCAGCTAATGGGAGCTGCAGGGACAGTGTGTGGAGTCCCCCTGGCTGCCCCTACATGTAGGTGTGTGGGGGTGGGGGACACGAGCTTTTGCTTCTGGGAGCCGAGCGGAACCCCGGCATGTGCAGAGTGGGGCAAGCCCCTGACCCCACACCCTGGCTAGAGCAGGGCAAACCCTTGACCCCACTCCCTAGCTGGAGCTCAGGGGCAATATTAGAGTGTCTGAAGGGCCAGATGCGGCCCCTGGGGCCATAGTTTGCCCACCTCTGCTTTAAACCAAGGGAATGAGAAGATAGTACCAGGTGCATTCAGGAAACATTATCCAGTGCTGGAAAGTACCTGGTGTATCTGCTGTTTGCTGTGAAATGGTTAACAAAGTGCTGAATACAGTGGTGTACACACTACTAAATGAATCCAGTTCTTTAGCTTGTGTTGAGCAGGTCAGACAAGAGGATCTACATTCCTTTTGGCCTTAACATCTATGAATGAAATAATCTTGTTGTAGTATTGATATCTCCACTCACTCAGTGCTTAGGACAACTACATGTTAAGAACTGCATAACCGACATCAATATGTTTAAGTACTGTTAGCTGTCTGTGGTGCTTTCCAGTTGGGTAACATGTCATACAAATGACAGAAACCCTGCCCTAAGAAACTTACAAACTAAGGCCCTGATTCTGCAACTGGATCCATGCAGGGACCCACTGAAGGCAAGGGAGCTCTCAACAGGGGTTTGTCTGCATGGAGCAGGTTGCAGGATCAGCACCTAAGAGCCACTCCTCCAGCCTCTACAGATACCAAGAGCAGGCCCTTTAAGGGTTAACAGTACAGTATGCAGAAGTGCCGCAAACAGGAACGAGTGGTACATGGTCACTGAACACTTCACAGAATAAGTTGATGTTCAGTAGTTTTTTTGCAATTAATAGCTTGTGCGTATTAAAAAGTAAGAAAGTCATTAGGTCATGTTCATTCAGCTTTAGATTAGAAACATATGGATAAAGATCAGAGGGGTAGCCGTGTTAGTCTGGATCTGTAAAAGCGGCAAAGAGTCCTGTGGCACCTTATAGACTAACAGACGTCTGTTAGCCTATAAGGTGCCACAGGACTCTTTGCCGCTTTTATGGATAAAGAGATTATCATGGATACATAAGTGCTTATAAGTTCTGACCCACAGAAGTTAATGAATTGCTGTAAGCTATATTAATGAAAGCATGAAAGAAGTCACAGCGTGTTGATTTTCAACAGCTGTACATGTGAGAGAACAAAACAAATGTATAATATAAACCAAAAACGGTATAGAATATTTATCAAAATGCAGTTCAGACAAGGATACAAAAGAGCACAAATTGACATTAAACACAGCATCAAAACCTAGAATATATAGGTACATCAGATTGAAAAAATGTTTCTACTTAGATGTATGATTAGTTCAAGGTAAAAATGCAGTGCCATATCAAGGTTGCCATGCCAATATTGCTTATAAGTGAACAGAAAAGTAAACAGACAGATAAGTCACATGCCCTGTTGATTGTGAGGTCACAATTCCCCTGGAACAAAAATAACTGCCACCCTCCTTACTTTACATTACATCGAAGGCCTGTGAAACCATGATAGCTCTATTTCCTCCCTAAAACAAACACTACCAGGCTGCTTAAGGTAAAACTTAGCTCTAGTCCAGAGGTTCTCAAGCTGTGGTCCGTGAGCTCCATTCAAGTGGTCCAAGGATAGTTCCCTCTAAGGTGCACGCCTGGGCGGCCACACGCGAGAGTGAATGAAGGGCCACTCACCTAATTAGTGGAGACGCGCAGGCATGGCTCCACTAATTAGGTGCCTGGACCCTGGAGAAGGTGCACATGTAAGGTGAGGTGGTGGCCTTGGGGGGAATAGGGAGTAGGTGGGAGGGGGCAGTGTTGAGAGGAGGGGGTGGGGGGAATTTGGGATGAGCACGGCTGCAGTGGCCAGAGAAAGAGGCGAATTTCCCCAGCTCCAGGGCTGCGGCTGCCGGGGAGAGACGGCCCTCCTTCCCAGCCCCAGCTCAGGAGCTGCCGTGGTGTGGGAGAGAGGGCACATCCATCGCATTACAAAGGCAAGACAACTGATATTAAAATATGAGTCGTGTGCTTTTATTTGTAGAACAAAAAAGATTATTATTATTATTAAGGGTTTTTTTTATATAGCGCTTTTATCCAAAGTGCTTTACAATAGTTAGCTAACGGTACAAACAACATTTGGAAAGATCATTAAGTGGTCTGCCGAGACCCTCAGCAATTTTCAAGTGGTCTGTGGAAAAAAAAGTTTGAGAACCACTGCTCTCATCTACACTTAAAAGTTTTTCAGCTTTAATTCTGCTAGCATAGTAGATGCAGTGATACCACTCAGAAGGTACAGCTTATTCCGGTTCTGTATAACAAAATAAGCTGTACTGATATAAAAGCGCCTTATGTAACTGGGATAAGTGAGTCTACACCAGGGCTTTTACTGGCATAAGTGTCACTAAAAAAAGCAAGCCATTAGAAACATATATTTTGAATTGATGGCACATTTGTTGGCAGATAGACAACTCAGAGCTGCATTCCCTAGTCTCTGTGGATCAGCTCTCTCATGCCTCATGAACACCCACATGAACCAAAAGATCCATCAGTTACAACAGGATATGTTGTGGTCACAGGCAGTTTAACTTACATTTTTACCATTGGGGCTTTTTGGGCTCCCAATCCTGCCTCTGAGGTGCTCAAGAACAAACAGCGAGCTATCTGGTTATGGATCGTCCTCTTTAACGTCTTGACGGTGGATGTATATTCTTGATGTTTCCGGTGGATGCTGCTGTGGTAGAGTGGCTACATCATTTACCTGGCATCTAATTCATTGCTCGTGCTGTCAGTAGCCATATACCAGAAACAGCAGCAACACAATTATGCAGTAAAACTTCGTAAGCGTAGTTCCCAGCCTTACAAATATGCAATAATTAGCCAAGGTATGTCACTTTTAGCCACCATGACAGCAGAGGAACTAGAAGCCTTCACAATAATGGCAGGGTTTGTTTTCTGCTGAAGTGGGCATGAGGGGTTTCAGTTGTAAATACAGTATAAGGAGTCTTTCAATTAAGGCCCATTCAGCTGGTGTCATATGCTAGCTATTTAACAGTACAGTAAACGTTAAGATGTGCACAGAAGTGCGTAAATGGAAATTTACACATTTCAAGATGCACTGTTCAGCCTGTCACAATGACAAAACTCTACAATATCTATGGGTCAAAAAGGTGCCGTTGTAAAATACATGCCTGTCTTTTTGCTAAAGTTCTGTATGTCCAGCTAGTAGCAGTCACATCAGTACACAGACCAGTGGCGGCTGGTGAACTTTGGGGCCAGTGGGGTGATTTATCAGATCAGCAGGGAGGAGCTGGGAGGAAGATCTAGGCATTAGAGGAGCTGGGGGAGGCCCAGAAGAGCAGGGACCACCCTACAGAGCCCATCCTATTCCCATCCCCTCCTCCCTGTGGGGGGGCCCACTATCTGGCTTCAGCTCCACACCAGCAGTTTTGGCCCCCATATTCCCCTTCCTAGTCTGGGCTCCCTCTGCACTGACCCTCCAGTGAGCGCCCTCTGCCAGGCCCAGCACCAGGGCCTGGGGGAGTTCCCAGTCAGCCCAAGCCTCTCCAATGGAAGGAGAGGGGAGGGTGAAGTCCCATCTGGGTCCTTTCCCATCAGAAAGACCAGGATTGGATAAGACCTCCACCCCGCCCCCATGCCTGTGTTGTACCACTAGACGCACCCGGGCCATGAAGTCTGTGCTGGTGATTGGACTGTGTACATTATTTACTCCTGAGGGAATTCTGCACCAAAAAAATATAAATTCTGCACACAATATTTTAAAATTCTGCAAATTTTATTTGTCAATAAATAAATGTGGAGGCTCCAGCATGGCAGTAGGTAGCACAGGCCACTGGTTGCACTGAGGTGGGAGATCACCCTGCACCCTTGGGACATGGACTCGGTAGTGAAGCTGTACCCAATCCTGACACAGCGCAAAGGCCAGGCCTGCCTCAGAAACACCCCAGGGCCCTATCCCTCTGCGCCAGGAATACTACATGTGAGCTAGCAGGCTTAGGCCAGCAGGATCCAAGTGTAGAGCGGCTTAGTGTGGGGGGACCTACGTGTGGGGTGAGAGGGTTCTGTGTGGGGCAATCTGGGTGTGGGAAGCTCAGTGTGGGGTTCCAGGTACACGGACAATGGGACTCTGCGGGGCGGGGGAGTGTCACGGTGAAGGTGACTGGAGCTCAGTAGGAGGGGGTCTGGGGGGATTGGGCTCTACAAGGGGTCTGGGTGCTGGGGAAGTGGGGCTTGGTGGGGTGGGGGTCTGAGTGCAGCTGGTTGTAGCTCATTAGGGTGCCGGGGGACTCAGCAGGGGGTGGTCTGGGTACAAGGGGGCCTGGTGCATGGTGGTAGGGCTCAAAAAGGGGGGGGCCTGGAGGTGTGAGGTGGGGCCTGGCAGGGGTGTGTGTATTTAGGAATGGGGGGTCCAGATCCACAGGATTTGGGCAGATGGGGGAGCAGCTTCCCATAGTGACCCCTCCCTCCTGTGGCTGAGGAGTGATGGGGCAAGAAGGGGGGGGGGTGCAGAGTCAGGGAAGGTTTCTGGGGGGTGGTCTGAGGGGTGGCCCCTCCGTGCAGGGAAGTGCACTCCTTCACCAACCCCAGTCCAGCCAGGACTAGCAGCTGAGTCCGGCGCAGGATAGGAACCACTGGCCTAGACATCCCCAGCCCTGCGTGGGGACATTTTAGCATGTGCTACATTCACCTAGCCTGCAGCTTGGGGTGAGGAATTCTGCCTGTGCCACAAGAACGTCCTGCTGTTAAATATGAATTGCAGCATACTTAGTCTTGCGCTGTCACTCTATAGATAAAATGTGTATGAGAGAATGTGTATGTCACTAAATACGCTGGTGATTCACATGTACACATACACATCCATGTATAAATAAATTAAAAAAATACAAAGTGTGTACTTGCCTACTTTGTTGGGGGCAGTGCCTTAACACTCTCTACACACCAGTCGCCACTAACACAGACTATTCACAGTAAGGAGCCCTCCTCTTTACCTGCTCTTGATGGTAAAACAACATTGAAAGTTCTGCTCTATTTGTTTCTTGGTGTAGGGACTGCTTTCGTCTCCTCTACAGGGGACAGCACTTTGTTAACAATTAATAAATGATAAACACGTTTGAGATTAGGAGGATAAGAATCACGTTATTCCTCATATAAGGAGGGGTTGAATAAATATACGTGTGTTATTCCATCCAGAAATGTGCTTCAGGAGCCAAGGCCTCTCCAGACTCCATAAACACAGCAGAGAACAAAGGCAAAGCAGATTACATACAGATAATTGATGCACTGGCCTAAAATTGTACCCTATTCCTATTGATACTGTACAGCTTCTTTATTGAGACACATGAACAGCTGATTAACTGTAAAGAAGCATGTAGCAATAATATGTGAACTCTTATATTGTGAGGTTGCCATATACCAATAGTTAAAAGACAGGTGCATTGTTATGCAAATTAGCCTGACATCTATGCTCCAAGACACACATTCAAAACAACCCATGTGCCAGCATCATGCCATACAAAAAGAAAAGGAGTACTTGTGGCACCTTAGAGACTAACCAATTTATTTGAGCATAAGCTTTCGTGAGCTACAGCTCACTTCATCGGATGCATACAATAAATTGGTTAGTCTCTAAGGTGCCACAAGTACGCCTTTTCTTTTTGCGAATACAGACTAACACGGCTGTTACTCTGAAACATGCCATACAAAATAATTGTTAAGGACTGCCGGGAGAAACCAATCTCCCCAAATGTATTATCTTATGGTCTGAGCAGAGATTAATTCCTGTCTAGAATGATGCATCTTTGTAATGTTAAAAATCACCAGACAAAAGTCAAAGCTCATATCAAGGTAATTTTTAAGATTACCTGTAACTCAGAAACCATTTGAAAAACATTCATCAAAATTTACGTAAACATTCTCCTTCGCTTTCAGTGTAAATCCAACAAATTTCAGGCCAAGTCTATTTTCCAATCCATAGTTATAGGGAAGCAAAACCAGCCTTTTATAATTGAAGTTGATTGCAAGGATAATGGGGAGATGTTACTGCCCCTCGGTATGTAGAGCAACAGATGTGTATGGTGCTTCACAAAACAATTAAGATGTCCTAACTTTGCCAGGAGAGTTAAATAGGAAGATCAGGCCAAACCCCTCCTTTAACTCCAATAAATTTAAGGTGTACAAACATCCAGCTGATGCCTTAAAATTGAGTTAAATGATTGTCATGCTGTTCTTCCTCTTCCTCTGTGTCCTGGCACTTCCAGAGGAAGAACGGAACAGGTGGAGGGTTGGAAGATGAGGAGGAGACACCAGCATGGCAAATATTTAACACGTATGCAAAGTCTGACAACGTTTAATGCTCAGTAGCATTTTGGGGTGGAACCTGCCTGGGGTATTTCCATCGTCCCCCCGCAGGGGCAGGGCTTATTCCCCATGAACCCTAAATGTGGGGCTGAGCCTTCCCGATACAGAACGTATGTCCAAAAGGGCACTGCATGGCAGGGCGGTCGGACCCTGAAGCCTCGGGGGCGGTGAAGCGGGGACATTTCCCAAAGATCCCGACCATCGAAGCCAGGGAGGCTCCTCATCTCCTTCACCCCTGCCCCAGGGGCTGCACAATGGGAGGGACGTGTCACAGCGCTGATCTCCCTCCCCTCGATGGGGCTGTGCCCCCCGCCCATCACCCCCAGGGCGGAACCGTGCTCCTCTAGTCCCCCAAGGATCTCGCCTTGGGATGGGTCCCGTCCCAGTCCCCCCCTTAGCCCCTCCCCGGGGCCAGATCCCGGGTCCCCCCTGGCCCCTCCCCGGTGCGAGATCCCGGCCCCCTCCCAGGTCCCCGGGGCAGATCCCCCGAGCCTTACCCCGTGCACATGAAAGCCCTCAGCGCCCCCGGCGGGGATCTCAGAGCTAGAGCCCAGCCCCATCGCCGCACTCCGGGAGCGGCGGTCGCTCAAGGCTCCGGGGCCGCCACCTCTGCTCCGCCAGCACCACAGACCCGATCAAACGAGTGCCGAACCGACCGCTCTGAGCGGCTGCTCAAGCCTGGGTAAGGGGTGGGGCTATGCTCTGGTAGTTGATAGGCTACGCGCTCGTCACGTGACAGGAGACGCGCTTAGTAACGGGGCGGGGCTCCTTGTAACTCAGGACGCGGCGGGTGTCCGTTGGAGCCGTTGAGGTTCAACTAGTCTCATGCGCCCCGCCGCCCCCCGCGGTTGCCCCAGCCAGGAGCCCGAGCGGCCCCGCCCCCGGCAGTGAGGCGCCTGAGCCGCCGCCATGACCGAGCGCGCCCCCCAGCCCATGGTACAGACCGCGCCGCGGGCGAGGCAGGGGGTACGGGGCGGGGGGCGCACTGGGCCGCGAGCGATGGGGACACGGGAGGGGGCCCGAAGGTGGGCCGGGAGCCGGCAACCGGGGAGGCAGCGCTTGCTCTGGGGCACGAGCGAGGCGCGGCTGAGAACGGGAGACAGGCAGGGGCGCGGGTGGTGCTGAGCCCGGTGACGGGGCGGGTGTGGTACGTGGGGCATCGGGCGGGGGCTCGCCCCCGCCGGGCTCTTCCTCCCTCCCCCATCCTAGCTTCTTCCTCCCCCCGCCTCACCTGACCGGCCCGGCCCGGCCCGGCCCTGGTGGTGTGTGCTCCGCACCCGTGTCACGCCGGCCTTGACTCCCCTCCCTGGCAAACTCCCCCTCACATTCACGTTCCTCACCCCCACCTCTAAACCGGCATAACCCTGCGTCCCGCCCCGCCCCGCCCCGCCCCACTCCTCCATCCTGCTTCCGCGGGGCTCTCCTTTTCTTTCTCTTCTCTCCCCCTGCCAGCCCGCAGCTGCAGGCTTTCCACCCCGCTGCCCCCAGGGCCGGAGAGAGTGGCGCTGTTCCTGCCGGCGAAATGCTGCTGTCTTCTCTTCCAAACCCCTTCCTAGTGTGCATTTCAGCCGGATTCTTCTCCGCTTAGCCCGGTGTATGTAGTCATAGAAACATAGAAGTGTAGCGCTGGAAGGGACATCAACAGGTCATCTAGTCCAATCCCCTGCAACCAAGGCAGGACTATGTAATAACAGACCATCCCTGGCAGGTGTCCAACCTGTTCTTGGAAAAGCTTCCAGTGATGGAGATTCCACAGCCTACTTAGGTAATTTGTTCCAGGGCTTAACTACCCAGACATTTTTTTTTGAAGATTTTCCTAATATCACACCTAAAGGTCCCTTGTTTCAATTCAAACCCATTGCTTCTTGTCCTATCCTCATAGGTTAGGGAGAACAATTTTGCACCCTTCTCTTTGTAACAACCTTTTACATAGTTGAAAACTGTTGTCAAAACCCCCCTTGGTCTTTTCTCCAGATTAAACAAACCCAGTTTTTTCCATCTCTCCTCATAGGTCATGTTTTCTAGACCTTCAATCATTTTTGTTGCTCTTCTCTGGACTTTCTCCAATTTGTCCACATCTTTCCTGAAATGTGATGCCCAGAACTGGACACACTACTACCGTTGTGGATTTATCAGTGTGGAGTAGAGTGGAAGAATTAATAAGTAATTCCATTTACACACTGAGAGCTGATTAGCTAGTCAACAGAGGAAACTGATGACTTCAGTAGAAATAAATTCAGTGGTTTTTGTCTGGCTTCCAATTGACAGGTGTCATGAAAACCCATTTACACTGTTAGGCTCCTTTTTTGTCAGTCTGATCGGAAACATCAGGGATTAAATGGGCCTGGAGACTCAAATATATCCTCATCCTGGAGAAGGTTTATAATCTGAGAGCCTGATCCAGCATCCACTAAAGTAGATGGAAGGACTCATGTTGACTTCAGCAGAGCTAGATCAGGCTTTAAGCCCACAAACTGAAAGAAAAAAACACAGAGCAATAAGTGTTTTTTGGATTAGCATTTAGAGTTTCTTGTGTTAACGAATTATGTAAAGTATGACTTTTACAAATATTCTGTGCCCTTTGTAGCCATCTCTCTGCTGTCATACTGATATCTTAATATCTGGTTTTCAGTTTATGAAATAAGGATCATAATATGATCCTCAATCAGCAGCAACTCCCTTTCTTTAGTGAAAGAATTTCCTCATTTCACATATTTTTCAAATTAAAAAGAGTACACTTACTTAAATAAAAATTAATTTTCCTGCTTTCTTCCTCCCTCCAGGCTTATATTATATATTATGCTCAAGAAAAATATTTCAACCATGTAAGGCAATTTGCAAATTTAGAATTGGACAAATACATCAATGATCCAGTGTTTCAGTTTTTCAAGGCATATGGAACCTTACATTTAGGTAAATACAAAGAAGAGATGATTGTTATATTGGTAAGGAAAAGCAACAATTGAATTTACTTTACTTTCCACCTGTGTTTTTTATTCTCTTGTTTAAAACGGATTATTTTACTTCTGCCTTTTACTTTTACTTTTCAATAACAGATATGTTCAGGAAGAGATAGATGGCCCACTGGGTTTAGCTTAAACCACTTCCAAAGTGATAAAGTAAACTAGAAAAAGGTACTATTTATACCGGAATAAGAGTGTCCACACAGGGAGTTATAGAAGTATAACTGTAGTGGCGTAAATTCACACATTGCCTTATATTGCCTTCCTGTGCAGACAATCCCTAAATCTCAAATTCTGTTTCCAGCACAGTCCCAAGCTGGTGTCACTGGGCTGGGCATGTCAGTGGGGTAAGGAGAGAGAACATCTCCTCCCAAGGCAGTCAGTCTGCAGTTGCTACTTCAGCCTTATGGCTGAACAAGGCTCTGTGGTTTCATATATGCGTGGTTTGAATACCAGTTTGTCCATATGGCTCCTACTGTTTCATACGGTACATAATAAAGAGCAGATAGAAAAGAGAGATACTATCCCCAATCAGTATTAAACATATCCTCCCCAGCGCCCAACCATGGGGTCTCCCCGACCTAGATACCCACACCCCTTCTCCCCAAGAGCCCAGGTGCGAGCCCCTGCCATCTCTTGCCCAGACACCCATCCCCCTTCCTACCCAGAGAAACAGCTTCAGGCTGGGTCCCAGGCTTTCACAAAGTTTCCTGTGAGCTGCTCTCACCTTCCCTCTGGGCATGCTGGGAACTGCAGCTGCCACAAACCATCTAGCTGCTTTTCCCTCCCCCCAGCAGTGTCTTCTATAGTATGTGTAAGCTAAGCTCTGCCAGGTCCAGTGGCCCATAATGGCAGCTAGCAGCACTGCAGCCCGTTTCTGTAGGGGAAAGGAAATTTGGTGCATACAATGTTAATTTCTGCAAATTCTGCATTGCACAGTGGCGCAGAATTCCCCCAGGAGTAAACAGCAAATCAGGCTAGTAATGAGACACCTGAACCTGGATCACAAAATATATCTCCATAGTACCATATTCCTCAGTGTTCCAATGTTCCCAAAGCTAGTATACATACTAAATATACAGATATAAACGGGGTAGCTCCAGTGCCAAGGACATGTAATTGAAATGTACTGCTCAGTTAGCCTGAGTCTTTGAGCTGGGTATACAGCGAATTCTTTGAGTGATCATTAAAATGTGAAAATTAGTGAATCTGCTATCTGCATTGTCTTTTCAGGTCAAATACAAGATGCTATCTTACAGCTCGAGAATGCCAGGAAATGCCACTCTGATGTTTCATTATGCTGCCTTTTAGCACTCATTTATGCACACAAAATATGTGAAAATGTTGGTGAGTTTTTCTTATCTGTTAAATGTCATTCATCACAAACTTACAAAAATCAGAAAGTTGACCAAATCAGTGGTCTTGTGCTGCATTCACATATTTAGGTCAAATGAGGACCAGAGGGGGAAAGTAGCCTGAGAGTATTTTTATGGAAATATATGCGCTCTAACTGATGTCTATTAAAAGGATTCTAACTGATTGTTAAATGGAATAGCACCAAAAAGAAATATTGCTGCATTAATTGCTAAACTTACTGACAAGGGCAACCTGTCCCCAGCCACTCATTATCTGCCTGACAGGCTGTTTTGAGAATTAATTAGTTAGTTTTTACAGCACTTTGAACTTGTAAAGCGTTATATATGTGCTAGGTATTGGAGAACTTGGGGATTTCACAACCGAACAAGGTGTGTCTTTTGAGATAACTATCTCATTATAAAATCCGCATGAAGACAAGGCAAACAGTAGTTTTACCATGATGTAGCTAGCCGAGATATACCCTAGATCAGGAGTGGGCAAAAGTTTTGGCCCGAGGACCATATCCAGGTATGGAAATTTTATGGGAAGGCCATGAATGCTCACGAAACAGGGGGTTGGGGTGCAGGAGGTGGTGAGGTCTCTGGCTGAGAGTGTGGGCTCTGGGGTGGGGCCAGAAATGAGTTCAGGGTGCGGGAAGGGGCTCTGGGCTGGGACAGGGGGTTGGGGTGTGTGTGTGTGTGTGAGGGCTCTGGCTGGGGATGGGGATGAGGGGTTGGAGGTGCAGGAGGGTGCTCCGGACTGGGACCGAGGGGTTCGGAGGGCAAGAAGGGGGATCAGGGCTGGGGTAGGGGGTTGGGGCCCAGGGAGGGGGTCAAGGGTGCAGGCTCCCGGCGGCACTTACCTCAAGCAGCTCCCAGAAGCAGTGTCATGTCCCGTCTCTGGCTCCTACGTGGAGGTGCAGGCAGGCCCGTTTGCAGGTGCCACCCCTGCAGCTCCGATTGGCCATGGTTCCCGGCCACTGGGAGTTGTAGGGGTGGCACTTGAGGCATGGGCAGCATGTAGAGCCCCCTGGCTGCCCCTACATGTAGGAGCCAGAGGGGGACATGTTGCTGCTTCCGGGAGCTGCATGGAGCCACAGAACGCGCGGAGCGGGGCAAGCCCCCAACCCTGCTCTCTGGCTGGAGCACCAGAGCGGGGCGAGCCCCAGATCCTGCTCCCTGGAGGGAGTTCAAGGGCCAGATTAAAACGTCTGAAGGGCTGGATTCGGCTCCCGGGCCATAGTTTGCCCACCCCTGCCCTAGACAAACCTCCTATGGTATGCCTTGACCAGTTACTTGCCTTGAATTAGCTATCTTATTGTGAACAACACATCTTATTTTACTATTGACAACACATCTTTCAGTCTTCTGAGTTCATGGTGATCTGGTTGTTTAAGCATTAGGCTGGAAATAATTAGACTCTCCAAGAAACACCTAGAAGTTCCCTACATTAAATCCTGCCTAGTTTGACTATACCTTTCACCCTTGCAAATTAGGTGAGTACTTGCAGTTTTTGAGGTGTGGATCTTTCGGATGAAATCTTAAAACCTATATTCTGTCTGCTCTTGTGGACATTACCAGTCCCACGGTACCTTTGCAAGAGTGGGTGGTTGCCTTGGTTTCATTTGCCAGAATAATCCCTCCCTTCTCTCCACACACACATCCCAGCTTCTGTGCAGCATATTGTGCACTCATTATCTGACTAGTAGCTGACCTCTGACCTTAGAAATAGGCTATATAATTGCCATATGAATGTAGTTAATAAAGCACATTGGGATCCTTGGGGATAAAAAGTGCTGTATCAATCTTATAGTAGAACCTCACTAATTCGCAGTTTATTAATATGCAAAACTAATAATTATCCTCCAAATCATAATTTTCATCTGACATCTCAGCAGAGATTTCATAGCAGAACGCAGTAAGGTGACCTCATATTACTATAGCTATTATTACTATAGCTATGTTACTTTATAAAGCACATTGCTGAATATTTTAATATTGATTATTTGCATTATTGCATGCCTGGGAGTCCCAGTCATGGACCAAGACCCCATTGTGCTAGGTGCTGTACAAACACAGAACAAAATACAGTCCCTACCCCTAAGAGTTTACTATCTAAATATAAGACAAGAAACAACAGATGGACAGACAGACAGGGGAGTTCAAAGAAACAATGAGACAATATTGGTCAGCATCATGGGCAGTGGTCTTAGCACACCAGCAACCTAACCACTGTCAAGTTTTTATAGGTCTCACAGGAAAGGAGAGGAGGGGTTTGAATGAGTTAGCTTTGTAGATGTTTATGGGGAGCTTCCCCCAAGTATGAGCAATAGCGTGGGAGAAAGCACAAAGGTATTTGTTTGAAAGTGTAGCAAATGGGTGATTGAGGCTGACTGAAGGCGGGAGTTGCCCTTTCGATACTGAATGAGAGATGATAGGTAGGGTGGGGAATAGGTCATGGAGGGCCTTGAAAATGAAGACTGATTATTTTATGTTGATATGATAGAGAAGAGGAGGCCAGTGATGGGATGCAAAGAGAGGGGAGACGTGGTCAAATCAACGGGATAAAGATCTTTGCATCAACCTTCTGAATGTATATCAGTGGGTAAGACTGCATTTGTCAAGGCCAGAGAAAAAGGTGCTGTAGTAATTGAGACGTGAGATGATGAGAGCCTGGATAAGAGTTGTAGCTGCGTGGATGGATAGGAAGGGCCATGCTATGCAGAAAGAATCATCAATATTTTGACATCGCTTGGACTTGAGGACCTAGAGAGAGGTCCAAATGGAAGATGACATCCAGGTTATGGGCTTGAGTGACAGGTAGAATCGTGGTATTGTCCCCAGTGATCAAGATAGAACGTAGTGAAGAGGGCTTCCAGGGGGAGATTAAGAGCTCTGTTTTAGCTATGTTGAGCTGATGGCTAGACATCCACAAGGAGATGTTAGAGAGACACGCTGAGATTTTTATTTGGATGGAAGCAGACAGGTCTGGAGTAGAGAGGTAGATCTTTGAATAGTCTGCATAGAGATGGTAGTTGAATGTGTGTTCGCAGATGAGATTACCCAAAGAAAAGATGTAGACAGAGAGAAGGATGGGACAAAGAACAGAATTTGTGGAATGCCCCCAGGAAAGCTGAAAGGTGGGGGATGTCCTCCAAAGAACAAGCTGTGAAGTAGGAGACAACCAGGAGAGGATGGAGTCATGAAAGCTGAGGGAGGACAAGATTTTATGAAGTACAGAATCAACGGCATCAAAGGCAGCTGACAGGTCAAGGAACATGAGGCTAGAGTACTGGTTCTAAGATTTGGCTAAGAGAAAGACATTAGCGATTTTTGGCAAGAGTGGTTTCAGTTGAGTGCAAGGGGTGGAAGCTCTATTGGAGACGCTCTTAGATGCAACTCTGGACAGCTGTTGTAAAGAGTGTGTTCAGTTAACTGAGAGGTGAAAAGGAGATGAGACAGTAATGGAGAGGCAAGTAGGGTCAAGAGTGACTCTTTTAAAATGAGATTGACTAAGCATGTTTGTCTTGTGTGGGGAAGAAGCCAGAGGACAGTGAGGGAGATTAAGGAGAAGGGTAGTGTAGGGCAGGGGTTCTTAATCTTTTTCTTTTGGAGGCTCCCCTCAACATGCTATAAAAAGGGTGAGCCCTCCAGGGCTCAGTGGGGGCGGGGAGGACTTGGGGCTCCAGGCCGGCAGGGGCAGTCCTTCATAGGTGTAGTTTGACTTTTATTTTGAGGGGGCAAGGGCCGGCGGGGCTTGGGCCAGCTCTACACAATGTGGTCCAGGGAGGGAGTGACCCCTCCACTCCCTGACTCACCTCAGCAGGCCACCCAGCGGGGACACAACGAAAAAATATAACTCAGAGGGTGGACTCAGTTCAAAAAGTTTGAAAACCATTCAGGGTGCAGGGAGAGGGTTAGCTCTGTGTCAGTAGGGGGTAGCTCAGGGTGCAGGGAGAGGGTAGATAGAAGCTCTGTGCTGGGAGGGCTCCCTATGCAGTGGCTGCTCTCCAAGGGCTCTGCAGCCCTGAAGCCGGGTCCCCCCGCCCAGGCAACTCTTACTGGCTGCATGAGTAGTCAAAGAGGGGTGGGAGCTGAGGAGCAGCCGCAATCCTGGGCACCAGCAGCAAACGTGGGAATGCCACAGCTGTCCACTCCATGGCACCACCAGCCAGAGGAGCAGCTGCTCCACACTGCCTAGCTCTGGCTTCTCACCTACAACCTGGCCAGAGGGGAACTGGGGGAGATGAGGAGGGAGAGGAGAAGCTGGAGCTGCCCCCGGGACTACCCCACTCTGGGTAAAACACTGCAGCTTGGGGGGGCAACACCCTGCCCATGGGCTCAGGGCTTCTGCCCGCGGAAGCGCTAGGGCTCAGGGCTTCAGCCATGCGCTGCTGCTGGCTTCATCCTGGGGGTGCACCCTGAGGGGCGTGATGGGGTGATCCCAGCTTCAGTTGGGGGGGGTGCCAGGGCTCCTGACTTTTGTCCTGCACCGTGGCCAGCTTCTGATGGGGTGGGGGGCACTGGGGCTACCCTGCTACTCCCATCTTCAGCCTTGGGGGAGGGCACTGGTGCTCCCAGCTTCAGCCCCACGCCACTCCCAGCTTCAGACCGGGGGGACACAGAGGGTCCCAGCTTCTGCCCTGCACCGCTGCTGGCTTCAGCTCTTCACTGCGCCACTGCAGGCTTCGGAGAGGGCCGGGTGCCAGGGCTTGGGACACCGGGTTTCAGACGGCGGGCCTGTGGCCCCCCTGAAAGGTCTTGCAGACCCTTGGTTGAGATGTAGGGTATGAGAATGTGTGCAAGGGAGGTCAGGAGATGGGGCCACTGGGGTAAGTGGTGGGGTTATAGGAAGAGAGCAGATGAGAAACTTCTGAATCTGTGACCAGGGAGAAGGAGGAGAGAGTTGTAGGGGGCAATACGGGAAAGAAAGGCAAGCCAAGGGGAGAGGCATATTTTGTCAGTTTTCCCTTAAAAGAAATCGGCCCGTGCAGAGGGAGAAGTGGAATTAGGAAGAGGGAAAGGTTTGAGGAGTGAGTTAAAGGTTGTGAAATGGCAGCTGGGATTGCAGGTGTGAGATTCAGTGAAGTAGAGTTGATTAGCCTGGAAGATGGTAGAACTGAAAAAGGAGAGAACAAAGCTGTAATGGAGGAAGTGGGCCTGGTCACTGCATTTTTGCCAGAGACTCTCCACAGCAGGGAAGCAGGAGTGTAGGAAGTGGTTTTTGGGGGTGAGCCAGGGTTGGGGGCTGGCAAGGTGGACCTTTCAATGGGAGAGGGGGACAAAAGATGCAAGAGTGGAGGAGAGTGAGGAATGGAGTGAATCAGCAATGATATCAGTGGGGAAATGATATTGTACTATGAAGAATTAAACTACACAAATTAAAATAAATGGGTAAATTTTATTTTATTATGCAGTAGCCTTGATGTTATTAAAATTGATTACTCTCTTATTTGCTCATTTGTAAAATTCTGTAATCCACAATAGGTAGCCCAGTCATTAGTACACATTAGCAAGGTTCTATTCTGTTACTGTTAACATCAAACACAAAAATGAGTGGGAGCATTCCACAATGTTAGTACATCATTCAGAGCACTATTTGTTGTTAATTGTTAACATATTTATATAATTGTTAAAGAACAAGAACACAAAGTAGATGGAACAACTAGAAGGAAAGGAGTAGGGAAAGAAAGAAAATATGGAGAGGGAAAGAGGACTGTTTATAGAAAGATAAGAGGAGAAAATAGAGCGGCATGAGAAAGCCAAGAGAAGGCAAATAGGCTTAGATTATAAAATGATTTCACTAATTGTTTGGACAGTTCCAGGAGTCATTAATCTGTTTTATTGTATTTGGTATCTCCCAAGCAGTGTGCAAGATTATTTCATAATACCAGGGAGAGAAAGGCAGGGAGCTAATATTAAATCTAATTGGAGTTATTTGCAGAAAGATATTGCAAGATATTGAGCACCTTCTATTCATGTTAAAGTGAATGGGATGGGAGTGTACTGTGCTCAGTACCTCCAGGATTGGGCCCAAATCTCACACATGTTGAGGGGAGAATAGAGCCTACAGTAATAGAGAATGGTGTGCTACTTTTTTCAATTTGTCTGTATGCAAAAAAATAACTCCAGTTAAAATATACCAGTTCTAAAAGGAAAACAGCCTGCTATTTTTTGCCCTGATTCTGCAAACCCTTACTTGCATGATTAGCTTTGAGTTCAATGGAACTACCCATGTGAAAAGTTATCCACGTGTATAAGTGTTTGCAGGATTGGGGCCTTTGGTTCATTTGGCTACCAAATACTATATTTTGGCATTATATAAGTTCTATATATGTTTTAAACATTTTTGGTTGGGATATTTGCTTTCAGATCGTGATGCTGTTTTGGAGCTGGAAAACAAATTAAAGGAAACCCGGAAGACCGCAGGAATTAATGCATTATATTATGCAGGAATGTTTCTGTGGCTGATGGGTAAAAATGATAAAGCAAATGAATACATTGACAGAATGCTGAAAATGTCTAATGGATCTAGAGAGGTAATGTATATAAAGGTTTTTCACCCATAAGACAAATGTCTGGCTGAAGTTCTTAATCTTTAAAATTAAATGTAATCACAGTTTTAATTAGATGGTAAAAAATAAACCGGCAAAACATAGTCTACTATCCCTAAACTTAGATTTACCTAGATGTAAATATCTTGTCTCATACACAAGCTGAGGTGAGAGCTGTTTGATGCTGTTTTTAGAACAGTTTGAAGTGGATGTCTCCACCTCAATCCAAAGCAATATTTTTTTGCAAAGGAAAATAACTACATGCTGAGTTTCCACCATGAAAAATGGCACTGGCTTTACTCACTGTGTACAAATACATTTGTGTACACTTTGAACAAAAACATTACTACTGTGTGCAAATATATTGTTTGTTGTAAAAACTGATGAAACAATTTTCACAGTACACAGATGATCAAAACACTAGTGTGTGTGTGTGTGTGTGATGCTACTGACTTGAAATGAATGAAGCAAATTGTTTCATCGCAGTGCTGTGGAGTAGGACAACTATCACACAAGTATGCCATGATGGGCCATCTTCTATTGTAAATGTGAGGTCGCTCCACTGACATCAGTGGAGTTAATCGATGTAACTGGGCACAGATTCTGTCCATAATTACACAGCCTTCATGCAGATTACCTTGGACTGTGTGCAATTTCTGGGAAGGCCCAACAGCCTGTGCTATAGAGAGGCAAACCCTATACTTTGATGAAATTTTTTTTGGAGGAATTCAGCCAGGGAAGACTCAAGATTTTTCCTTCTCTTGAATTCCCTCCCATGGATTTCATCACAGAAGAAAGCAGACTGGCCACAGAAGCAATATTGAACATGCAAAAAATTAGACAAGCTGGTCACATCTGTCGCATGTTAACACATGCCACAGGGTGTGGATATTTATATATTGAAGTTTTGATGGATACACAACAACAGGTGGATGACAAATCCAGCCAAATTTCTCAATAAATATAATAGTTGAGGTTTTTTTCTGAAAATTCTCATCCGTCTGTTGATGTGTTGCATACGGAGAATTTGATAGTTTTGACTCCTAATTAAATGGTAAGACAACAATTGCGGGGGGGCGGGGAGTGTGTTCTGGTTTTATCCATATATATTGCCAGTGGAGGATGACCCTTCTAACCAAGATTGTGTGCAATGGCTAATTCAAATATTTGCCAGAATACTGACTTTGAGAATGTTTGAGTCTTTCTGCTTTCTGATGTTATACCTCTTGTGGCTTAAAATAATTTTCAAAGGTGGTTAGAGATTGTGAGAGGTATCTTTTTATTATTTTTATGCATTTAAATATTTAAACAAAAATAAATGTACTTGAGACAAGAAATTAGGACTTTTCACTGCATATTATGATTTGCCTATCGTGTAACTTAAAATATATGGATTTTTTTTTTTTTACCTTCACAGGGTCTTGTGCTTAAAGGATGGGTGTACTGTACATCTGACAAACAGCATGCTGTTAAGAAATCTATCAAATACCTTGACGAAGGGATACAAGACACCACCGATATATTTGGGATGATGGGAAAGGTATGATTGTTAATTCTTGGGGGGGGGTTTAACTCTATTTTATACTTTCCTTCTTACTTCACTCATTGTCATTGGACTTCATTTTTGACAGAGAGGACACAAGACAACTTCCTTTTCCTGTGCCCACACATAGCATTGTTGACCCCTAGGTTGCTTTCCAGAAATATACAACCTGTTTTCAAAGTGATTTAGGCACCTAAAATGCAGATCGGTGCCTTGTGAGATTTTCAAAAGTGCCTAAGCAGGTTCAGTGCCTAACTCCCATTAACTTCCAGCTCCTCCCTTGCTAGTCCTGGCCATGAAAGTGGGTAGAGAATGGAAGATGCTGGTATGCAGTTCTCTAAAATGGTTACTGGTGAGTCTTGTGATGACTGTGTGGGGAGGGCTTGGAGGCCCTGAATTTAATCCCCCTTCTTGTTGGCTCCAGTGATAAGTGATCTGGATCTTTTGCTGGTTCAAGTAATGAAGCAGATGGTAATTAGCTACCAATTTAATGATATTCCTTTAGCATATTAGTACAATCTGCCACTTTTCTGAATCAATGAGATTGTTTGTTTGTTTGTTTTTCTTTTTTTTTCCTCCATAGGCAAGATATTTCATGATGCAACAGAACTATTCAGGTGCTCTGGAAGTAGTTAACCAAATAATAGTCAATTTTTCTGGTTTCATACCAGCATATATCCTCAAGATGAGGCTATTTTTAGCTCAGCAAGACTGGGAGCAAACTTTAGAAACTGCACTAAGGTAGGGGATAATAAAAACCAAACAAACCCAGTACAGACTAAGATATGTGATTTCCTTTCTAAATTCTATTACATGCCTCTATAAAGTTGTAACACATATATTTGTAAAGTAAGAGTATATTTCTTCTTCAAATTCATTTACTCAAAATACATTTAACAACTTAAAATATTTTAAGCAATTTTCTTCCATGAGGTCCCAGACTAATTTTTCCTGATATTAAGCACAGTTTCATGGTAACTGAAGTGTGTGTCCCTGGGACAGCATTTGTTATTTATATCAGAGTGTAAATTCTCAGATTATGTATAATAGCAAAAAAGCCTATCCAGCAGTGTCTCAGAGCTCAGGTCAACTGTCTTAGGCTTGTAGGGCTTGTGATATGGGACTGAAAATAGCCATGTAGACATTCACGCTCAGGCTGCAGCCATGGGCTCTGAGATCCCCCCCCTCTCAACAGATCTGAGAGCCTGGGCTTCAGCCTGAGCCCGAATGTCTATTCAGCTATTTTTAGCCCCATGGTGTGAGCCCAAGTCAATTTTTGATCTGAGCTCTGAAACTTACTGTCATGGGGTTTTCTTTGCTGTGTAGATGTACCCTTCGGTACTCTAGGGCCACAGTTTTTCCTATTTTCTATTTACCACAATTAGAAATGTATCGTTTATGAAGCTTTAACTCAATGATTAGATTATCTTTCAACATCAGAGAACAAGCTGAATCTATTAAAAATAACTGTATGTACTGTATTCTGTTTTGTTTTGTAAAACTTGCAACTTACATATAATACATATAATAATTATTGTTTAAGAATCCTGAGTAAAGATGGGACCAATATAGATGGACTTCAAGCTAGTATTGTAAATGAGCTTTCAAGAACTGGAAACTTGAATGCTGTGAGTATATTCTATATTTACAAGTATTTGAAGTATAAAGTTGAGGCCTTGATTTTTTTTTGTGATCCTTAAAGACCTCATGGTATTTTTTCAAGAGAAGTGGTATGAAGAGGTTCTAATTCTAGAAGACACCCCAATACTCCATGAATCCCAAACCATCCTCTGTCACTGTAGGAGCATATCCTTATATTTCCAATATCAGTATTATACTTTCATTCACACTTGATGCTGGAATGAAGTCTTCAAAGCTGACCTGTGTCAATCCCATCTTTAGACTCCTTCCAGGTTTCTGAAGTGCAAGGGATGGATTAGATGGCCTTCTAGAGGTGCTTTTTAGCTCAAGTAGTTCTGTGATTTTTAAGAGCAATAAGATGAAATGTAGTTGGTGGGAAGGCATGTGAGCCAGTTTATTGTTAGTATCCTAAACTGTTATAAATGTACTCTGTAAATCACAATGCTAATTTACTTGGCCAAGTGATTTCTGCAGTTAGAATAAAATTCATCCAGCAGCACAATGGTGATGGAAGACTGCAACAGAACATTCGTAATTCCGCTGTAGAACAGAAGTACAGGGAGAGTTCACAACATTGTCCTGTGACATAGCTGATGTAGGCTTTTGTGGAGTAGGGGTTGGAGAAGGCTGATGAAGAGACAGAGGAGAGGTCAGTGGGTTCATGATTATGAAGCCCATGGGCTTGAGTAGCAGCCACTGAGTCCTGTATCTTGCCTGCTGACTTGATGATGGATTCTATACTCCATCCCAACACAGTCCCCTACACAAAATCAGTCTACGCAGACTTCATTTGGTGGTCATGAATTTTACCCTGTGTAACATTCAGAGGACTCTTGTGTAAAGAATGGTAGTATTATCTGAATTATTGTCTCTAATTTTGAAATAAATTCATTAGTTCATTAAATTTTTTTTCTGCAGGCATCATTTCAACTTAGAGATTTTATTCATTCTTTGGAGACTAAGGAACCTCAAAATGCAGACTTACATCTTCGAAAAATCCTTGTGGTCAGTAGATTGGTAAGCATATTTGTTTAAAAACTGATAGTAATTATGCATCTGTGGAAGCAACTACATAGTTGCAGTTGTAACTAGTTTTCCATTATAGGTCTATTCTGGACCTCTCTGATTCAGTCTCCAAAAAAGAAAAAGAAAAAATCCTTTCCAGCTTAAATGTCCTTTGTGACATCTGATGAAAGTACTTTTTTTTTTTTTCCTGTAAAGTTTTGGTGCAATTGCTCAAAACATCTGAGAGAGATGAGAGTTTTGAAAATGTAGGTTTTCACTTTGGCAAAAGTCTTAGCTTTTTTTAAAAAAATCACCTCCAAATGTCTCTGTCTATTAAATTAGTTTGTTTTATTCATCTGCACTCGGTAAGAGCTACTTTCTTTGAGTGCTTTGGGGAACATTATATGGTTAATATTAGAATTACTTGATATGGGCATTATCATGCCACTCTAACTCACATTGGTTAGAACCTTACTCCACAAATAGTCCTTTTTGCCTCAGTGGTGCATACTCACAGACAAAGGTAGTACTCAACAGCTCAACAGGAGTAATTGTGACAGTATCTGGCCTATGGATTTTAGAACCTGTCCATTATTATGTTTGTTAAACATTTACATTGCTGTAGTGTCTGGAAACCTCAATCAGGTTGTAGTCACATTGTGCTGGGCACTGTCTAAATATAGAGAAAATGACAGTCCTTTCCCCCAGAGAACTTACAAACTTAAAGGTCTGACTTTTCTGCAGAGTTCATAAAATCTACAATGCTAAGAAGTTTGCAGGGATAACTTTGAAGAAATGTTGCAAGCAGAAGACCGAGATTCATTAGTTAGCACAGTGTTATCTGGCATAGCTATTATCTAGAATATGTCAGTCACATATTCAGACAATTTCACAGGAAATAATTGCACATAACAGAGGAACCAGCGTTTTTCCTTGACAACTTCTACCCAGACCTAGAACTCAATGATTCTGGCTTTGTTATAGGTGAAGTGGGTTCACCCTTAATATTGGAGACAAGCTCTATGAATAATACATAATATGTTTGGCCACCCATTGGATATTCCTCAGAAATGAAGTCCCAACCACATTGACTTCAGTAGAGCCGTGATTTCACTCCAAATATTCCATTTGCCACTTGGTATTTCAAGCCAGTGGGCCTATTTTATTGTTAACTATTTTGTAGATTTGTTATATTTAAGTACTTATTTTCCCTCTATTTTATCTTGACTGAATTGGAATTTCTTGTGAAACTGTTTCTTTATATTCTGTACATTGTTCAGTAGTCCATGTGAATTTTGTTACTTTCAGTGTGGGAAAAATCAGCAAATCTTGAAGCTAATATATGGATTTATTGAACGCTCGTATACAAAATTAAAGTCTTCAGATGCATGTTTTGCTAATGAGCTGGGATATCAACTGATTCTTCAGGGGAAGTGGAAAGATGCTTCTGTGTGGTATAGAAGAGCCATGGAGCTGGATGAAAGCAGTGTAGATGCTCTAACAGGTAGGGTTGGTTTGGTATTTTTAAGAGGACTCTGATAATTTTAAGCTCTTTGGGACAGAGAATTTGCCTTCCTTTATGTTTGGAAAGTGTTAGCACATTGTGGATGCTATTGGAAACAATAATAATATTTCAAGACACCAGCTACTTCAGTTTTTTTTTTTATTAACAAATATAATATCTGAATGCAACTGGGTTTGATCAATGTTCTTGGTTTTCTTTTTTTGCATTAACATTTGTATTTTTACATACACTCATATATATGGAGTATGTGGGCCAGATCCTTGGGCTGGGCTAAGTCCCTTTTGCACTGCTTCAGTGGTGCAAAAGGGATTTATAACTGCCCCAAAAAGGGCAGGTGGGGGATTCTTCTACCAAAGGGGAAAATTTGATATTACAAGCCCATAAGGTCTTTTGTATGTTTGCATAGATACTAATGTCATCCACACCAGAAAAATCTGAAAACAAGTCATCCCTATCTACTAACTGCAATAAAGTTTTCAAATGTGCAGGAGTTCTATGAACTTACAGGCTATGAAGGCCTTTACTCATCACTTCAATCACAGCTTGTGTTCACATCCACTGAATCTCCTCATGAAGTCTCTGTTTATTATGCTTCTCACAGTGTTTCTCCATCTCCTCCTGGTAGCTGTACAGTATCTGCAGCTTCTGCATTTCTAAGTGCAACCTTTTCAGTTCCAACTCTGTTGGTGCCATTGTCGCTCATGCATTCCTGCATCTGGGCACTACCTTCCATACTCCTGAACAGCTTTACCTTAACCTGAGAGCTTTTCTGGTTTTGTCCTTGTGGCATCTTCCTCAAGGCACCCAGACGTGTTACCCCAGTGCCTCAGCAAGTAAGAGCTATGCGGCTGCTAAGCTGTGTATCGGCCTCCTGACTCACCAGCTTGTCTGCCTTGCAAGCAAACTCTTCAAGACTATGCCAGTCTAAAATCTTGCCTTGCACTTTCTTGTCCCCAAGTTCCCCAGCAATGTTTCCATGCAGTATCCAGTCCCTCTCAAAAGGGGGACTGAAACTATAAAATTCGGGGCAAACACCCCAAAACATTCCTCTCTCTCCCTCCCCTTTGCATTCACTGTACATGAAGAGACAAAAGAAGCAGCCTTTGGACTTTGGGGGAGGGTTGCTGACCTAAAGAGTTTGGTCGTAAGACTGCTGTTAAAACATGTGGTGAGAAAACTTTGCTTTGAATCTAATATAGTTGGTTAAGTTAGGCACCAGTAAGTGTTTTATCTTTATTTTTCATGTAACCATTTCTAAACTTTCTACCTCATTACATGTACTCACTTAAAATCTATATCTCTGTAGTTAATAAACTTGTAGATATAATACAGTGTGTTCAAGTTGAAGTGTCTGGGTAACTCCTTTTGAGGTAACAAGTTGTGTGCATATTATTCCTTTAAAGGAATAATGGATGTGACATATTTGTACTGTCCAGGAGAGGGCTGGGCCGTACAGAATGTACATTTCTGGGGAAAGGTCTGGGAGTGTGTTGGGTCACTCTGCAGCATAACCAAGGCTGGTAAGAGCCAAGGGGTGGCTGGCTGGCTGCAGCGTGTACACACACACACACACACACACACACAGAGCTGGGAGTGACTTACATGCTGGAGGCTGTTTGTGAGCAGTCCAGGTTGGAGGCTACAGCAGCAAGGCATTGTGAAGGGCACCCCAGGTTACCGGGCAGGGGTGGTACAGATACTCATTAGTCTGGATTGTACCCTGGTATGTCACACATGCCCAGTGCAGATGGAATCTTTGGGAATTTAGCTGCAAAGTTCTAGTAAGTCACTACTGCACAGGTGCGAACTACAATTTTTCAAAGGCTTATAATTTAACCAAAATTGGGCAGATTTTAACGGGAACAGCAAAAGACACATCCCAGACACAAAGACCTGCCCCTTGCCGATTTCAAGTCCCTGTTCCAAAGCACAAGCAAGAGCTTCTCAAAGAAAAGGTTGCTATGTTTTTTTAACATTGAGAAAACAGCATATTTTTCCTAGTTTTGCTCTTAAAAATTGTTGACATTTAAATTTTGAAAAAATTCAACTTGAAGTAAACACCCAGAGTGGAAAATTTCAGCCCAAATAGTTAAATTTGGCAAAGTTATAAGCAACTGAAAACAAGAGTCTTAAATTGGGAAGGGTTGGACAGCCTTAATAACGGGCGGAGCTAGCGGTCTGACTTATAATGCTCTTTTGTTAGAGCTGCAGTCTTGTAAGTGCTGCAAATCTCAAAAAGAAAAGCATGCCTAGGGCCCAATCTTGCAATGTAGTAATAGCTCCTTTATCACTGAAATCAACGTCAGTTGAGGGCACATAACACTTAGTACCTTGCAAGATAGGCCCCAGTTCAGCAAAGCACTTAAACAGTTATTTAACTTTAAACTAGAGCTGTTAATTAATTGCAGCTAACTCACGCGATTAACTCAAAAAAATTAATCGTAGTTTTAATCGCACTGTTAAAAAATAGAATATCAATTGAAATTTATTAAATATTTTGGATGCTTTTCTACATTTTCATATAAATTGTATTCTGTGTTGTAACTGACATAAAAAGTGTACGAAAACAAAACAATGTAAAACTTCAGAGCCTACAAGTCCACTCAGTCCTCCTCATTCAGCCAATTGCTAAGACAAACAAGTTTTTTTACATTTACAGGAGATAATGCTATCCTCTTCTTAGAATCATAGAAGATTAGGGTTGGAAGAGACCTCAGGAGGTCATCTAGTCCAACCCCCTGTTCAAAGCAGGACCAACGCCAACTAAATCATCCCAACTGGGGCTTTGTCAATCCTGACCTTAAAAACCTCTAAGGATGGAGATTCCACTACCTGCGTAGGTAACCTATTCCAGTGCTTCACCACGCTCCTAGTAAAATAGTTTTTCCTAATATCCAACCTAGACCTCCCACACTGCAACTTGAGACCACTGCTCCTTGTTCTGTTACCTGCCACCACTGAGAGCAGCTTAGCTCCATCCTCTTTGGAACCCCCCTTCAGGTAATTGAAGGCTGCTGTCAAATCCTCCCTCATTTTTCTCTTCTGCAGATTAAATAAGCCCAATTCCCTCAGCTTCTCCTCATAATTCATGTGCTCCAGCCCCCTAATCATTTTCCTTGCCCTCCGCTGGACTCTCTCCAATTTGTCCACATACTTTCTGTAGTGGGGGGGCCCAAAACTGGACGCAATACTCCAGATGTGGTCTCATCAGTGCCGAATAGAGGGGAATAATCACTTCTCTCGATCTGCTGACAGTGCTCCTACTTTTGTAGCCGACATTGCAAGGTATTTACGTGCCAGATATGCTAAATATTCATTTGTCCCTTTGTGCTTTGGCCACCATTCCAGAGGACATGCTGATGACACTCGTTTTAAAAAAAAAAAAATTAATTAAATTTGTGTCTGAACTCCTTGGGGGAGAATTGTATGTCCCCTGCTCTGTTTTACGTGCGTTCTGCCATATATTTCATGTTGTAGCAATCTTGGATGATGACCCAGCACATGTGGTTCATTTTAAGAACACTTTCACTGCAGATTTGACAAAACGCAAAAAAGGTACCAATGTGAGATTTCTAAAGATAACTACAGCACTTGACCCAAGATTTAAGAATCTCAAGTGCCTTCCAAAATCTGATCAGGAGGGGGTCTGGAGCATACTCCACACTCCGGTGCGGAAACTACAGAATCCGAACCACCAAAAAAAAAAAATCAACCTTCTGGTGGTGGCATCTGACTCAGATAATGAAAATGAACATGGTCCACACTGCTTTGGATTGTTCTCAAGTAGAACCCATCATCAGCATGGAAGCATGTGCCCTGGAGTGGTGGTTGAAGCATGAAGGGACTTATGAATTTTTAGTGCATATGGCACGTAAATATCTTGCGATGTCAGCTATGACAGTGCCATGAGAACGCCTGTTCTCACTTTCAGGTGACACTGTAAACAAGAAGCGGGCAGCATTATCTCCTGCAAATGTAAACAAACTTGTTTGTTTGAGTGATTGGCTGTACAAGAAGTAGGACTGAGTGGACTTGCAGGCTCTAAAAATTTACATTGTTTTATTTTTGAATGCAGTTTATTTTGTATATAATTCTACTTTTGTAGGTTCAACTTTCATGATAGAGATTGTACTACAGTACCTGTATTAGGTGAATTGCAAAATACGATTTCTTTTGGTTTTTTACAGTGCAAATACTTGTAATCAAAAATAAATATTAAGTGAGCAGTGTACACTTTGTATTCTGTGTTGTAATTGAAATCAATATATTTGAAAATCTAGAAAATATCCAAAATATTTAAATAAATGGCATTGTATAATTAATCGTGTGATTAATCGCACTATTCATCGTGATTAATTTTTTAATCGCTTGACAGCCCTACTTTAAACACATTTTAAAATTCCACTGAAGCTAAGATTCAAGCACATGCCTAAAGTTAAGAACATGCAAAAGTGTTTTGGTGATTGTTCAGTTTGGATAATAATGTGGAGCACAGATCAATTTAACATTTTTTTTATCAATTTAGAAAGAACTTTTTTAGTATTTGCCCACACGGACTGTACTATAGGTGTGCATATGCCCCATGCACATCAGATCAGATTTGTACAGCAGTGGCCTGTAAGTCTACACTTGTGCCCTACATGTCCTCAACCCCTCACGCAAGGGCATAAAGGATGGAAAGGGACCATCTGCCACTCAGTTCCTTCTTACAACCTGTGGCAGCAAGATGGAACTTCCTTTGTGTCCTATTTACCCTGTAGCTGTATCTTTCTCATTCTTCTGACCGTTAGTGTTAGTTCTTATAGTTATTAGTACCTAGTTAGGCCATTGGCTCTTTTAACAAAGTTGGGAGGAATTTTAGTTTCCTCACGTTACCTTGGTACTATACTTAGCTTCCATCACAGGGATGGTGCCTAAGTCTCCAGATTTTAAAATCCTTCTAGCCTGTGTGGCAGCTATCCCCTTAAATGATGGGTATGTTAAGTGTGTTTCTGGCCTTAGAGAGGGACACGTCCCTGAAAAATATTTGCTCTGTAGATTTTTTTCAAATGTCACCTAACAGGCTGGAGACGTCTGATTGAAATTATTTTTGTTAAAGTGCTAAATAAAAGGTGTGCCTGGTTCTGAGACCCCTTTGTGAAAAGAAGCTCCTGTTGCTTCAAAACTCTATTTAGCCAGTGGTCCTGGATCCTGAGTTTCCTTGGACTCGAAGACACCTAGCACCTCAACAAAGTCTACTGACATGGTCACACAGATCCCCTTGGGTCAGTCAGTTGCTCCTCCTGCCCATGGTAGGAAAGAGTACTGCTCTAAGACTGTGTCCTGGCACCAATCACTGTCACCAGTTTATAGAGTTGCTTCTTGATTCAAAGTCAGCAAGGGTTTGTCTCCCTCCAGAGTGGTTTGACACCACGAGTCGTCTGATATTAGATCTTAAGATTCAGCCAAGGACATCAGTGAAAGTCTCTCTCAGACTTCTGGGTCATGTGACCTCTTGTACAGACATGACACCGCCGTGTTATGTCTCTGTCCACTCCAGCGATGACTAAAGTTAGTCTATCAGCCAAACAGATGGCGTGAATCTGCAAGTAGTCATACTGAGAATATCCTATCACCACTACTCTGGTGGAAGGATCCACTAAATGTCTGCTACGGTGCCAATCAGAATGAGATCTGTATGAAAAAATACCTTAGAGTAACTGTGGTTCTTCAAGATGTTTTGTCCACATGGATCCCATAACCTGCCCTTCTTGCTAATGCAGAGCTCTTTAAACTTGGGATTCTGTATTGGTGAAGGAACTGAGTGGAAGTTGGGGCTTCGCTGCCCTTTATGCCCTTGAATGAAGGGCTCATGGATACGCAGGGTGCACGAACAGCCCAATGAACATTGCTGGTCCAAAGAATCCAATCTCATGTACACAGGATGCTTGTGTACCTTTTTTGTTGTTGTGGTTAAATGTCCTTTTTATGTATTTCTAAGCACTTGACATGTTGTTGTATTACAGGTATTATTTGGTGCCAGGTGCTGGAAGGGAAGCTGGATGAAGCAGAGCACCAGCTGGAATTCTTAAAGGAAGTTCAGCAGTCCATTGGAAAATCTGCGGTTAGATATAGAAATACAATTGTTTTTCTTTATTTTTGTTCTTCATTTCTACACATGTTCCAGGCACATTGAACACCTTTAAAATTCTGTGCAGTTATGCTGGTGTAAATCCAGATTAACTTCATGGACTGACAGAATCTGTCCCACAAACATTAAGAAAATATATTAAATCAATCTTCAGAACTAGACTGTCTAAAAACTTTCTCAACTCCATTCCCCCACACAATTCGTCCTCCTTGGGAAAAGCAGTCTTGAAGTCTTGCTAAGTCTTGAAGGATGTTCTGAAGGCTACCAAATCTGGGCTCTAGATGATCAAGGTGAGAAAAATGTTCCAGAATCAAGGATCCTGCACAGAAAACACTACTGCCAGCCTCCTTTCATTTAGTCAGGGTTGTTAGCTGCAGCTATGATTGCAATTGCTTTTGTATCACATGGGGAAAGAGACAGTCTTTTAAGCAGATAGTCCCTGCCATTTAGGAATTTATAGGTCAAAATCAATGTCAGTGTTCATCTGGAAACGGATGTGCAGACCCTGGAACACACATGTAATGTGCACCCATTGGGGGATGCTTCTTAACAAGTGGACCACATTCTGCTCTAGCTGTAGTTTCTGAATGCTTCTAAGATGCAACACCATCTGTGGTTCAGTCATGCAAGATGCTGAGTACTTTACCCCCAGTCTAGCAAAGCACTTAAAGCACATGCTTCTCTTATGATTTAGTAGGGTTTTACACTCATTTGTTACTTATTTGCGTGGATGTAAATGATTATACAAAGCCCTAAAGGTCAAACATTTAGACAAGGGATAGGATAGTTCCCAAAATAAAACACACAATTTGATGTGAACGGATATAAGTAGCCTAAAACTACCTTCAGATGATCACTCTGTGTTTGCCCTGAAATCCACTGGAGTTATGTGCACTTATCTAAAGACAGCATTTGTCCTAATATAGTAAAATATGGGAATTTTCCTTTTCACAGGTTTTAGTTTATCTTCAGGCAGTTATTGCTTCAAAGAAAAACAAGAATGAACCAGTTGCAACTGCCCTTCTGAATGAAGCTGCAGAACTTCATTTTTCTGCTTTGCATGGCCTTCCTCTGAGCATGGAATACTATGAAAAACTAAACCCCATGTTCCTGATTGAAATCGTGAAGGAATATTTAGTCTTCTGTCCCAAACAGGTGGGAATTATTTTAGATTAAATATTTAGTATTGATTTATTATCTGTTTATATTCAACTTTGATATTGTAATTTAGAAATCTAGATGTTTAATTTCTGCAGAATACATGCCCATAACTTTCATTGCTCTTATGAGGCGATATATGTAGAAATGGAGGAGAGACTAGACACCAATATATTTTCTTTTGAAATGGTAATCTGTATATTACACTTCTGGAAAATATGTAGTAAGGCCAGTCTAATTCTTAATTTTTCATAGCCTAGGTCACCCGGTCAAATTGTATCTCCTTTTCTTAAACAAGCAGCTGTAATTTTGAATCCAGTGGTTAAAGCTTCTCCTGGTATGCTGGAGCCTCTTTATCTAATGGCACAAGTTAAATATTTATCAGGTAAGACAAGACCATGTTGTTAAATCCAAATAAAAATAAAAATTTACATGCTAAGAAATTATTAAGCTTAAGACTCATTGACTGCTAGAACACATTCTGAAAATTTGGGTTAAACTGAGTTAGTACCTCTTGATGTATGCAGTGTTGTTGTATCCATGTTGGTCCTAGGACATTAGAGAGAAAAGATGGGTGAGGTAATATCTTTTATTGACCCAGCTTCTGTTGGTGAGAGAGACAAGCTTTAGAGCTTACAGACTTCTTCTTCAGGTCTGGGACAATCCCACCAACAGAATTTGGTTCAATAAAAGATATTACCTTGCCCACCTTGTCTCTTAGTACCTTTTGATGTATTATGCTTCTTTGTGTCCCTCAGTTTGTCCAATGAAATTACATTAAACCACAAAATTTGAAACATAGGTGGATTTTGACACTGGCTTATGCAAGTGGCAGTTTTCAAGGGTAGGAGTAGTAAAATATTTAGAAATTTGTCATTAGTTGGTCTCTGATAATGAAACTGAGAGAGAAGAAAATATGATCATTAGGAATATATTAATTATTGGGATTAAACCAGCCATTATCACTATTTCTCAAAAGTGGAAAAAAATGCTAGGATCTGATGAAAATACTACTCCTGTTTCATTTCCAACTAAATATTCCCTTGGCCTTATGGGCACAGATCCAGTCTCCAGAGATTGTAATGAAAGAGCAAAAAATGTAAATGACTGCCAACGGCTATATAAGACATTTGTGCCATTGAGTGTCTGCACTGAATGAGGTGGGTCTCTTTGGGAGCCATTACTAGCCTGGCTGGAACTACACCATCCTTTAATTAAATTATCTGGAAAAATGCCCCTTTATTTAAAATTATTCCAAAGCAGTACTGGAGAACAGAAGAACTGGAGAGCTACTTCATTGTTGAAGTCCAAGTTGTGACACCACCATATAATCACGGTGGGACATCTTTATTTCACACTGTAAACTGAAATGAGATTTTGCACCTATATGTTGTCACTGAGACTCAACATACTCATATATTCCTCCAAAGTATGGGTATAGTATATTTGTATAGGCAATAGTTAGAGAGTTCCCCTCTCAAGGGATTTATTATCATTTCTAAATTGATGCCAAGACACTACAGTGATGAATGTTTTGAAGTAAAAATAATAATGTAAAAGCATGAGGCAAAAGTCATAACAATGCCAAGATATCATACCAGAACTATTTTGTGGTTCTCTCCTACTCATTAAACATCGTATTTCCAGTCTTCTCATTTGGGGAAAAAACAGAAGGTTGTTTCTTCTCTCCTTTGTCGTCTCTCCCGTTCTTGGCTGCTGGGAGAGAAGTACAGTAATATTCTGGTGATTCTTACTCCAGGAGTCAGAATGCTATTTCCCTGCGTCACACAGCAGGGCTTCTCTGATTGATGCTCCTTTAACTGCCAGAGATCCAAGCAGAGCAAATGAGTTTTCATCAGATCTGCAAAGTCAGTAAGAACTACATGTAAGACTGTAAAGAATACCACCCAGCTGTAGAATATATTTGACAAACTGGCACTTTGTACATGCTCTGTACATCATGTTTTATTTATGTTATGCTCTCATTCTTAAAGAGGAATTATATGCTTCATAGGTTAAAGGCTCTGGCTCTTTTCTCATACTGACATACTGAGATACTGACAGCATCATGACACATATCAGACATTACATTTGCGGTATATTCATGTTGCTTATTTAAGACAGTTTATAAGAAAAGCAGGTCAAAAACAAAAGAAAATGGTCAGTTGTTTTTCAGGTGAGTTGGAAAATGCACAGGGTACTCTGCAACGTTGTCTAGATTTGGACCCTACATCAGCGGATGTCCATCTTCTAATGGCCCAGATCTATCTGTCTCAAGGAAATTTCAGAGAGTGTTCTCATTCATTGGAGTTGGGGGTCAGCCATAATTTTCAGGTAAGAGCTAGTACTGACTTCAAAAAATCTTTTTACTGGAAGTATTTGTTCACAATATACAATACACTGTGTGAGTTAATCCCTTATATGTTGTACTAAACATTTTCCTCTTAGGAAATATCCTTAACTAACTTACACTCCACAGAAGTGAGAAATGCAGATATACTGATACCAGCTTCAGCAGTGGCATACACCACCATACGCCATTTGTTCACTTTTGTATGTTAGTGCTTTCAGAAGAGTCGGTACTCCCCAGTCAATGATCTTTCATGGCTGTCTCCTTATCACCATATCAAATGTATGGGAGGAGCTACAGTAAAGGGTGTGGTCTAATGTCCTGAGATTGGTCACTTTTATTCTCCCTATCTGTAGTAACAGATGCCTTCTTAACAGACAGGGTTACAACATTTATGATCTTGAGATATTTTCTTAGTTTTATTTTTGAGTGAACATTCTTGAGTTGAGAGCAATTTATCTATATCAGAAGGACATCTATTTAGCGTTCCAAGTCAAAGTTGTTTCAGTGCACTTGACAATTCCACAGTAATGGTTTCTCGACAACCAGCAATTGAGAATAGACTTTTGAGTACTTGCATAAGTAATCATTGCAGGATCAGGCTCTGGTTGCAAAGTAACTGAATTTTTGTCATGAACATACAGCATACACTTACTACTTTTTTCAGGTTCGTGATTATCCACTGTATCACTTCATCAAGGCCAGAGCACTGAATAAAGTAGGAGATTATCCAGAAGCCATAAAAATTTTAAAAATGATTATCAATTTACCTTATATGAAGAAAGGTGAAAGTAAAAGAATCTTTGGTACCAGTATAACAACCGATGAATGGGTGTCCATATATCTGGAACTTGCAGAAGCTCTTCGACTCAATGGGGAACTGGTAAGAAATTGAATGTAAACTACATTTTCAGTAAGGAAAATGTCATAAATTTTAATTAAAAAGTCAGGAGCCATTCTGATTAGGTAAATCTAGAGTAATGAAACTCGGTAAGGAAAACAAAACTGGCCATACATTAATAGAGCACAACAAGAATGATGTTTGTAATCTAGATTAGTTGCTAAAATATCTCTTGAAAGATGTTGTGAAATTCATTAGGCAGATATGATATTTTATGATTGTAAATTGACCCATAGGAGTCTTTTCTGTGTCCGGTCTGTGTCTGTCTGACCTTGTAGGAAAAGGAGACATCTAGAAGAAGGTACAGAATCAATCTTCTTGGGCCTCCCTAAGCAGTTTTGAGGGGGCAGTCACACAGAAACTATACTTTTCTTACACAGTAAAAGAGTCTTAATTTTTCAAACTATAAGGGATTTTGAACCGAACAGCACAGTTCCTCTCCAAAGAAGAAGTCCTTTTGGTATACAGTCCATTTGTTATAGCAAGCTCTGCATATATTTTATATGATGTGACTATACTCTGTACATTTTAAGAATTGTAGAGTTAGTCCAAGTGTCTCATTAGGCTCATAACTTCACTGGGCTATGAAAATTGCCCTGTTCCTTAGCAATGCAATGAAGATGATTCCAAATGTCACTGAGGGGATAGTTAACATTCACTTTATCAATTATCCACTATATATTATGTTATTATTGTATGTAATAATATTGTCCTCTATATACCTGTGAGGTACTTGATGGCAATTAATCTGAAAGCATGTGTTTATACAGAATATGCCAACATTTTAGTGGTTTCCCCTAACAATACTGGGTGAAATTAATGGGAGTTTTGCCATTGACTGCAATGGAGCCAGGATTTCACCCACATTGAGTGTAGTGTACGATACATGCTAAGTACTTCACTACATAGAACAGACAGTATAAAATAACAAGTGGTTTTATATATATGCAAACAAGTTTTATATATGGATCCTACAACTAATAGCTGAGAAGTTGTGTGACTAAAACTTTCCATCTCACCCTCAAAAAGCTATTTAAATATTCCCACAATAAGTAGTCATTCAAAAAAGGCCATTTGTAGTTCTAACTAGAAACAAAAATTGAATGACCTAATAGGTACATTTTAATTCCTAATTTCAAAGTTAAAATACCTATACTATTTGGAAACAGTAGTATAGCTGTCATCTTGTGTATTATGTGTGTATACATTGTCCTCAGCTTAGTCTAGAACCTGATCCTGAGACGTGCCTTTCACTGTAGTGTGAGCTGTAGGCACTCAGTGTTTCTCGGAATCAAGTGATTAGAATGTGCTTTGGGCACAGTCCATAGTGTCCTCTGTAGTGCTCATTAAATTATGTGTAGTAAAACTTGTCATCAGTCATTTAACTGAGATACGTGGCAACTGCAGTAAATCCAAAATGAAGTGCCTTCTGACACACTTAAAAAAATCAGGAGAATAGACAATGAAGAAAGTCTCATGATTTGTTGGTGCCTTTTTTCCTTTGGTAATAATAGCATCAACAGCTTCCAGTGTCATTCTTGTCTCCTCATGGAGAATTAGTCTATGCTGTTCTGAAGTGCTGAACATTCCCTCTCTTGCCAATTAAAATATATATTGCTCATGAGAAAGTTTGCCATTAGAGTTGGGACAAATTGGTTAATTGAAATAAAGCATCTCCAAACAAAAGGGTATTAGGTTGAATATTTTCCCTAAATAACCTACTTTCAAATTGCTGTCTGCTATTCAAAGTTAGATAGCACATATTGTCTGAAATATTTACATAATTTACAAAGGAGATAACTTGCTTATATATAGTAAATTTTAAAAATAGACTATATCACAAACATGCAGGTTATTCAGTTATTAGCTGAATAAAGCCTTAACTTTATCAATAGTTATCTTTTTTGCTTAAGGAAACACTTTTATTCAATGCCAGATATAACACTGCATGCTGTCAGACTTTAAAGCATCACACTATTCTTTATTTGGATTGCAGAAGTGCATAGAGACACCAGTCATAGACTAGAATCCCACTGTAGTAAGCACTATACAAACACACAACCAAAAGACAGTACATGCCCTGAGGAGCTTACAATCTAAGTATAAGACTGAACATATGGATACAACAAACAGACAGGGGGAAACACAAGGGAACTGTGAAGGTAACAATGAGACAAAACTGGTTAGCACGAAAAGAAAAGCAATGGTCCCACTGTTTGCAATATTAGGGTTTTGGATTCAATTGAACCTCCAGTTTAATATGAAATGAAAATGGGTTTGGCAAGGCCAACTGCTTTTAAAATGAAATACATTTTGCACTACCTAATCCTTTGATGATAATAGAGTAATTTAGTTAAAAGTTTACTTATTTTTTAATATTCCAGCATGAAGCTACTAAAATTATGCAGGATGCCATTAATGAATTTAGTGGAACTCCAGAGGAAATCCGCATCACTGTTGCTAATGTAGATTTGGCTCTCAGTAAAGGGGAAGTGGAAATAGCGCTAAGCATGCTGAGAAATATCACCCCAAGCCAACCATATTATACTGAGGTTAAAGAAAAGATGGCTCAGATATACCTTCAGATACGGAAGGATAAGAGACTATACATTGGATGTTATTGGTAATATTGTTTAAGATTAAATATGTTAAAAATGTTTACATTTTCAAATATTTTATTTTAAAAAGACAATGGCTTTATATACAGAAAAAAAGCTGACAATATAGAGCAAAACCAATTTCAGAGCTTTTGGAAGCATAGTCTAGGAGTGAAAGTACAGAACTGTGAATCCAGAGAACAAGGTCCATTTCCACAAGTCACGTTTTAATTTCAATGTTGTTTGTCATAATCATTCATATTTTTGTTAAGATAACAAGACCTCTAAGAATCTTGGGGGAAAGAGAAAAAATTAGAAACAGTTGAGAATCTTAAGGAAATACATTAATATTTAAAAATACCACAACAAACATTGTTATGACATAAAATATTATGCTAAACAGTTGGGGTCAGATTGTGCCACCTTTTTTCAGGTACTACTGAAAACAAAAGGTCAGTTTTTGGAGTAAATTAGTACTCAGTGGGAGTACGGATGGCAGAATTTGCCATTTAATCACTAGCCAAGGGTATATATTTCCCTCAAAATTGGCATTAAGGGTCAGATATTTCTATTTCAGAACTAGTATTTTATTTATTGGAAGAAGCTTTCATCTTCAGCTAAAGAAGACAAAAAAGCTTTTCTGGCATCAGAAACATAAAATACGTACTGATTTTGACTATTGGATAACATTGGTTTTATGGGGAAAAGAACTGAAGTGGGGAAGACTAAATGCCAGATTCTGTCACTCTCACACTGAGTATTTGCCTAGCAGAATTAGACCGTTCAGTCAATAGGACTGCTGACAGAGAGCTCAACTATGTCTTTGCCATTAGCCCTGTGTTATGGGCAGTGCTTTGCTGTGTTGCCCTAGGAGTAGCTTGAGCAGGGAGCAGGAAACAGTGATTCGCAGAGAGAGCATTCTGTGTGGAGGCTGTACCTGATGCAGCATACGCTCCCTGAAGCATCAAGTACACCCACAGTGTTTGGCATGCTGGGAGAACAGAGCTAAGGCTCTGACCTCTCTCTGCTCCCTCTGGCTCACCTGTACGGTTAGCCTGTATCCCCTCCCATGCTAATAATGATGATTAAGGTAAATGGCAAGAGAAGCATCTTGCACTCCCTCATGCCACCCCATTGCCTGGGTCACAGTTTTGAGTAAGATACTACTCAAAATGAGAAAAGGGGACAGAATCTGGACCTACAGAAATAGAAGTAGACGTCATGATTCTATGATTAAATAATTATATATCCCGAGTGATAAATCATTCATTTAAAAGCTTTCTACTGTCACACAAATGGCAAAATCCTCAGTCCAGCACCTCTATAACCGAAAGAGATTTTACATAATCGTTGTAATGAATTTCCATACACATTAAAAGCATTAGAGATATGCACTTAATGATGTTCAGAATATAATTTTTTTCTCTATTGATAACTGAACTTTGGCATGTGGTTTTTCACTGATAATCTAAGTAATACATGTAAACAGGCCACATAATATGTTTGCCCAGATGCACTAGCTTATATTTTCCAAGTTTTAACTCTTTTTGTTGTTTCTTCCTCAGATTCGAAATATGCTGGAATTCTGGTATTATTTTTTGGGGGGCTTGTCTATATGAACAGTTGGTGCAGGTCAAGATGGGATATAAATCTGCTTCACTCTAGATTGCTGCCCATTAACTGTCCATGTGGACCCTGCTGCTGTGGACTAACAGTTCAGTAGTGCACTTTGATACACTGCTTCAAAGCGGGATAGATCAGTGTGCACTAGGGAACTTTTAGGGTGTGGCAGTGAGCGCCACACAGTTAGTGTGCAGCAGGCTGGTGTGGGGTAGATTTATATCCCATCTTACTGCACAATACTGTTAATACAGAAAAGCCCTTATACAGGAAGGAAAGGGGATAGTTGGGATTACTGCTCTTTACTTGCTAAAACTTGTGCTCTATTTTCTCTCTCCACTCCCCTCAATCTAACCTGCTTGTTTGTCTCATCCATCTGTCATGTCTGTCTTTTGAATTGTAAGCTCTGTGGAGCATGGAATATCATTTTCTATATTTGTACAGTGCCTAACCCAATGGGGTCCCAACCTGCTTGGCTTCTATGCACCATAGCAATATGCATATTATTAAGTAGTAATAATTTCTCACTGGTATTGACAATGCCTCCAAGTTTGGTGCCATTTACATTTTTTCCCTCTTCCAGATCCCCATCAGAATATTAAATAAGATAGAACCTAATAAAATTCCTGTGCAGTATGTTCCTAGGCACCTCCCCCGCCCATTACATATTTGATATATTGCTTTTTATCATTTTCCTTTGTTTATGGTCCTTTGGCTATTTTTGAGTGTGCAACAATGTTCAGACAAGCAGAACTGAAATTACTTTTGTGTGTAAGATTTCCTGTATGAAAAAGAGTGGGGGGAATTCTTTTGTTTGGTAATAACAGCACCTTTGCTTTGAGGAGCTCAAACTTCTCTAGGGCTTGGGCCTGCATCATTAGGGGTAATGGAAGTTTTCCCATTGACTTGAATGCAAACAGGATCAAGTCCTTAAAAGCATAGAAATGTTATGTCTATTTTATACCAAGGCACAGAGAAGTAAAGTGATTTCACTCAAGGTTACACTGCAAGGGTATGATACAGTGAGAATGAGAACCCAGACCTCCACACTCCCAGTCCCTTGCTAAGTCACAGTATCTCCTAATATTTGATGTAGATGTCTGCTTTGGTGAGGGAAAAGAATATAAGATCATAGAAGTTAGAGGAGAAAGAACTCTTAAAATCCACCCCCCTTCAAGTGCATGATATTGTTCCGCCTCTAAAGGACAATATCTGATATTAAAATCATCTAACACACTTAATCCTAGCCAGAAGGACAACATACCTTATAAAGAGCCATTATGCACAGCTAGTGTATGCTTTATTCATATCCTCCTTGGACTATCACCAATATTTTCAGCTCCCCAAAAGACTTTTGAGTTTACCAGAGATTGTCAAGTCAGTAAATCCCCCTATCTAGGGCAAAGTGAAAAACAGAGATTTCCCCTCCATTTACCCACTTCGCTTTTTTCCTGCCTTGCCTTGCTCTTTTGTGCTGAGTTTATTTAATTTTCTCAACTAGATATAATAGACTGTCCTCCACAGTAGTGTGGTCTAGCCTGAAGAATAATTATTCTGGAATAACTATTTCAGTATATTTCCAAGTGTAGGCAAGCCCTTAGATTAATCTCTGGGGGATAAACTGCTTGAATTTACCCACTCTGAAGTTTTGTCAAATTCTCCCATTACTGCACTATAGTAGCAGTGCAGCTTCACCAGTGCTATGAATGGTGGGAGCACTAATGTAGTCTGAGCACAGGTGGTTTTTTTACTGCCATGTAGTCTAGATCTGTTCTGTTTAGGGTTAGGTGATTTAGTAACAAAAAGACCCACATTTGGTGCATACTATGCTGCCATCCTTGCTAACCCCTGTGAACTTGCCCCAGTGGTAGTGCATTGATGAGAGAATTTGGCAAAAACCTCACAGTAGATACAGTTGGGGAGAGGTTGCCTTTTTCTATTAGTTACTTTTGTGTGTGTGTGTGTGTGTGTGTGTGTGTCAAGAGGGGCTAGAATCAGACTGTGGTGGTGGAAACTTGTTAACAAGTATACTTTTTAAATTCAAAACGTACAAACATCTTCTAACTATTTTATGTAACCATGAGTTCCTATCACTGTTATCTTCAACTTTCCATCCCAATTCTCTCAGTTTGTTTGCTGCACCAGTGTATTGCATCTTGTCTTCATTCAGATTGCGCAAGCATTTTGGGGCAGTGGCTGTTGAAGTCATTGGAGCTACTCTGACTTACACCAGCTGAAGTTCTAGCTCTGTTTTTTTAAATGACAGAACTGACTTTATTTTCTTGAGGATTCATGTATTTTTCTTACATTTCATCCATTAGATTTCAAAATTTGTTTCTTATTGTCTTGATTCTAAATGTTGTTCTTACTTTTTTGTAGCGAACTATGTGAACAATTGCCAAGTCCTCATACTAGCCTTCTCTTGGGAGATGCCTACATGAATGTTCAAGAGGTTAGTATAAATTTGTTTAATAAATCTGTAGTAATTCAAACAAAAATACATTTAACTGAAAAGCTGGATTTAAATAATAATCAGTTAATAACTAGCACTTATATAGCATACAATAAATGTTGCTGAATCATTGGCAAAAATATTCCTAACTTCTAATGTTACACATGAAAATAACTCCCACTTCTGTCACTTACTTTTAGCCAGAGAAAGCTGTGGAAGTATACGAAGCAGCTCAAAGAAAGAATCCTTTAGATGCAACACTGGCCAGAAAAATTGGACAAGCATATGTGAAAACTCATCAATATAGCAAGGTCTTGAAAACAAAGTATTTATTTTATTCATTGAGCATTTAAATCATAAGAACAAAGAAATAAAGAGAAATAATCAAATAGATGACAGAAGTTATATATGAATGTTTCATTTTGACCTACTGTGTGTAATTCTGTATTTGGGATATTATATTGACCTCTTTAAATTTCCTTGCAGGCTATTAATTATTATGAAGTAGCTCTAAAGATGAGTGAGCAGGACTTCTTGTGCCATGATCTTGCTGAACTCCTCCTCAAACTCAAGAAGTTTAACAAGGCAGAAAGAGTTCTGAATCAAGCTATGAACCATGACTCTGGTAGCATTATTCATCCTTTCTATTAAGTTTGCTCTGTGTAGTATCAAAGCCTGTGAATCATTTTAAAATATACAACATTAATTTCTTCATAAATAATTATTCTAGTTAATTATATTTCTAGACTGAGTACACTTACGCGAGCATTCAGTAAATATTTAAATTGCCTTGCATGAGGGCACTCTCCCAGGCCTTGTTTTACACATTTGTGGGTGACACAAAAATACTTCATTGTGTACTCCAAACATCAATTCTTGTTTCTGATATCCAGAAAAATGTCAGACTAGAAAGATAACATATTACCATTTTAATCTTTCAGTTAATGACTTGCCTTCCATGATGAAGGATGTCAAGAGCCTGATTTTACTAGCAAAGGTTTACAAAAACAATAAAAAAGAAGAAGTGATGGGAATTTTGAACAAGGTAATTCATGAGGTTATACAAGCCATATACAATGCTAGAGATATTCCCTAATCATTTATCAGTAAAAATAGCTTAACTTCTTCTTTGAGTAGATGCAGTTGTGTATCCTATGTAGGGTGCTGAAGCCACAGAATTTTGCCTAGCAGTACCTGTAGGAGCGCAATGCTCACTCTTTGTGGCCTCCAGTTGTCCCATCCAGGTCTGACAGTTCAGGGGCAGAACACATCCCTAGTGCAAGTGACAATCATCATTGTCCCCCGATGATTTGATGGTACCAGGCTCCCCTTTTCCCTCAGTGCCTGAGGACTTCAAGGCTACCAGGACCTTTTGTGTCATGTGGCTGCTATGTTGGGCATCTAGGCAGAGTTCCTGCAGGAGAATATTCACAAACTATTGGATATTCTCCAGCTGTCTGCCCTGGGGACAGTAGCCCTTCCTATTAAAGATATATTTATGAAGCCTGTAAAGGTTCTTTGGAGTAATCCGGTTTTTGTGCTGCCCGCGGTGAAGAGTTCATAGAAATGCTATTTGGTACCTATGCAGGGTTTGGGGGGCTTCTATTCCCACCTGGTCCCCAATTCCCTGGTTGTGACTGTGGTGAATGATAGGACCCAGCAGGATAGGTATAATTCTACCCCCAAGGACAAGGAGTCCAAGAGGCCTGACTTAATGGGTAGAAAAATCTCAACCTCCTCTTCCCTACAAATGCATATTGCAAACCAGCAGGCATTACTGTCAAAATATGATTTCATTAATTGGACAGCTATGTCTAAGTTTGTAGATCAGTTACCTGAAGCCTTCAGGGATAAATTTTGAGTGTTTGTAGCTGAGGGCTGTTTGGTGGTCAAGACATCCTTGCAAACTGCTTTGGATGTGGCAGTTACATTGGCCAGAGTTATGGCTTCAACAGTAACCATGCAAAGGGCATCTTGGCTGCAAAATTCAGGCATTGCACCCAGTGTGCAGCAGGTTACTGAGGACCTGTCCTTTGATTGATCAGTTCACTCACTGATGAAAACTTGAACTCATTTAAAGACTCAAGTTCTACCCTATGCGCTCTGTGGGTGTATACTCCAGCAGTGCAGAGATGCCATTTCGATAGTTAGCAGCAGCACCAACAGTACCACTTGCAATGCTCCTTCGGGCAGTCCTTCCCTCCCTTGAGGCAGAAAGACTACTCCAGAAGGGGTCATAGATCCCAGAGGCAGAGGCCTTTGGGTCCTTGGTTCGGCCAGTCAACTTGTTCTCCCCCGGTGTCTACCAAGAGTCTGTTTTGACTTCTTTGTCAAGGGCAGTAATCCAGTCGTGACCTCTATATACCCATCCCCCGCATTTGGGGACCGACTTGCTCATTTTCAAGATGTTTGGGGCTCAACTGCCCTGGCAGCTAGGTCCTAAGCACCATCAGGTTGTGTTATGCTATCCAGTTATGTTATGCTATCCATCCCACCTCTGCGCCCTCCTACCCTGTCCCTCTTCAGAGACCCCTCTCACAAGGCACTACTCCTTGGGCAGATTCAGTCATTACTAGAATTGGGAGCTGTGGAGGAGGTCCCTCTGCAACTCTGGGGCCACTAATTTTATTTCCAGTATTTTCTGGTTCACAAATCTAAAGGCAGGGTGAAACCAATTCTTGACCTCCACAACCTCAACAAATATATCAGATATGTGAGATTCCAGATGATCACTCTATCGACTATCCTCCCGTGTTAAATCAGAATAACTGGTTTGCTGCTCTGGCCTGTCAGGACGATTATTTTCATGTGACAATTCTTCCAAGCCACAGAGAGTTTCTCCAATTCGTTGTGGCACATGGCCATTATCAGTATACCATACTCTGCTTTGGTCTGTCCTCTGCTCCCTGGGTTTTTACCAAATGCATGGTTGTAGTGACAGTGTACCTCAGGAAGAGGGGAATTTGTATCTTCCCATACCAAGATGATTGGTTATTGAGGGGCAAATTGAGGGAAGAATTTCTGTCCCACATACATGTCACACTATGCTTACTTGATTGCCTGGATCTCATTCTCAATGGAAACAGGTCACCGTTGGTCCCCACTCAAAGAATGAATTGGTTGGGGCCTTAACAGAGCTACAAGTCTGAGAGTGCTTCTGCCAATGGACCATTTTCAGATGATTTGTCATCTGTCTCTGAAGCTGCACTCTCAGCCTTTAACTACTACTACTACTGAGGAAATTCTGCACCAAATAAAAATTATGCGCATGGTATTTTAAAATTCTGCAAATTTTATTTCTCAATAAATAAATGTGGCTCCAGCATGGCAGTGGGAGCACAGGCCACTGGCTGCATTGAGGTGGGAGATCACCCTGAAGTCCCCACTTCCCCCAGTACAGGGACTCGGCAGTGAGTCTGCACCTGACCCTGACACAATGCAAGGGCTGAGCCTGCCCCAGAAATGCCCTGGGGCCCTACCCCTCTGCACCAAGTACACCAGGTGTGGGTGGGCAAGCTCAGCCCAGCAGGATCCAAGTGTGGAGGGGCTTAGTGTGGGGCGATCCATGTGTGGGGTGAGAGGTTTCAGGGTGGGACAATCGGTGTGGGCAGCTCAATGGGAGATCTTGATCCACAGGAGCTCGTTGCAGGGTTCCAGGTGTGGGAGCAGTGGGACTTTTCAGGGGATCCAGGTGAAAGTGGATGGGGTTGGGGTCCGGGTGTGGGGAGATGGGGCTCAACGGGGGGGGGTCTGGGTGTGGGGGATCAGTAAGGGGTCCAGGTGCTGGGGGAGTGGGGCTTGATAGGGTAAGAGTCCAGTGCAGCTGCTGGTGATCAGTGGGGTGGGGGTCTGGGTGTGGAAGTCTCATCAGAGGGGTCCAGGTGTAGGGGGATACGGCTTGTCAGGGTTCAATGGGCCTGCTTAACGGAGAGCCCCAGCTGCTGCCAAGGGGACACTGCATGCCAGGCTCCCACTTCCCCCTGCGATTCCCCGATCCCCTTTTCTTCTCCATCCCCCTATCACTCCCACATTTCCCTCCCGACTGCCTTTCCTCTCACCCCCTTCCCTCATTTCCCCCAGCCCCACCGCGGGCACTCACTGTTCCACAGAAAAAAGGAGTAGATTTCAGAGTAGCAGCCATGTTAGTCTGTATTCGCAAAAAGAAAAGGAGGACTTGTGGCACCTTAGAGACTAACCAATTTATTTGAGTATGAGCTTTCGTGAGCTGTAGCTCATGAAAGCCTACGCTCAAATAAATTGGTTAGTCTCTAAGGTGCACAAGTCCTCCTTTTCTTTTTGAGAAAAAAGGAAGGCCCCCAGCACACAGAAGTGCAGCACGACTGGCACTAGGACCTAGGAGGCCGCATTCAGCTGCAGAGTCAGCGGAGCCCAGATGTAGCCTCCTTCAGCTGGGCAGCTCTGTACTTGCAGAAATGAGGGAGCAGTGGCACATAACTCTGTGTGCTCCCCTATGCCTCGCCTCTGTTTGGGGGGGCAGTCCCCCCTAAATGTGACCATCGTTGGGCCTTCCCCCCCCAGACAGCATCCCTTTGCTTCCCTGCCATTTTCTGCAGGGAATCACAGGAGTTTTGCAGAGGAGGGGCGTTTTTGTCATGTATGCAGTCACACAGAATACCCCCAGGAGTAAACTACAGCTTGAGGGTGCCTAAGGCTGTTGGGTCACAGGGCTGCTTGCATGCAGGTAGTCCAATTTGCCAAGTTACATCTTCACCCTTTCCAAATGTGGCTGAGGACAGTTTATCATCCACCCATCATCCCTTGGACAGTTTGGTCCAGCTCCCTGTGCCTATCCTGGACTCCTTACAGTGGTGGATAGCTCAATGCAATTAATGCCAGGGTGTTCCCTTTGTTTGGTCCCCACTGACCAGAGCCATTGTCACTGATGCCTCCTTGGTAAGCTGGGGAGCACGTCTGGGGTCACTGAGAGTTCAGGGTCAGAACAGGAAACTACATTTCATATGGAGCTTTGGGCCACTTACAACACTTCATGCCTTTTGAGATCACATTGGGGCTCCATGGTTCACATTCTTATGGACCATACCACCACAATATATTATGACAAAGCCTTGGCTGGGATGATTTAGTTGGTGTTGGTCCTGCTTTGAGCAGGGGATTGGACTAGATGACCTCCTGAGGTCTCTTCGAACCCTAATATTCTGTGTGAACAGACAGAGAGGAGCACACTCAAAAGTGCTGTGTCAGGAAGCAATCAGGCTGCTTCTTCTCCTCTTCCCCCCCGGGTTGAGAGTGGCTGATCTGGTGGCTGATCACTCACTTGGGGCTGAGAATCAACACACAGATCACCTCAGTGGGAATTTTGCCCTGAGTTGCAAGTGGTCTCTGAAGCCCAGTGTCTTGCGGTCCATCTTTGCAATTTGGGGCATCCCCGCAATACATCTGTTCACTATGAGAAACATCAAGAAATGCTGTCTGTTTTGTTCCTGAGAAGGCCTCAATCCGGGCTCCCTGACTGACTCCTTTCACCTGAGTTGTGAGTGTGCACTCCTATATGCTTTCCCTCTGATTCCAATCATCTTGCAAGTAATCCTCAAGCTGACCCGTGCCAAGGTCATCATCTTCATTGCTCCAGCGTGGCTGAAGAAATATTGATTCTCCAACCTTCTGGTATTGTCAATTTAGCCTTGAGAATATTCACCTGTTGCATAGTAAAAGAGCAGATGCACCAAGCCATTGCCTGCAGTAGCTAATTGTATGCACCAGAATATGAAAAGGTTATAAGAAACAGGAGTAATTTAACCAACTAACCTAAAATCCAATATTGCAAAATATTAAGATAACTTCATTACTTTTAAAAAAGAAAGTAGCTGCAGAGAATGAAATGGAAATTGGACTTACAATATAACAAAAACCTTTTTGAAACATCTTAAGTAATTTAGCAAGTATAAATTTTAGACCTCCTGCTGCATGAAAAACTTTTAAAATAGTTACTCCATTACTGTTTGAGTTATAATCTCTCTTTGTATATTTGTTTATTCAATAAGGCCATTGACATACAGTTGAGAATACTGAAACGTATCCCTCTGGAACAACCTGAATTGATCCCTTCTCAGAAGCAGTTGACATCATTGATCTGTGTACAGTTTGCTGAGCAATACCTAATCGAGAAAGAGTATGTACAGGCCGTTAAATGGTATAAAGACGCACTATCTTATACTCAGACAGATAGTAAAGTAAGTATTGTCTTAAATCCAAGTCAGTATCTATTCAACAGTACTTTAAGTGCACGTTAAGTTGGAAAAATAGTTATGTTAGCCACTTTGTTGTTTGAAGGGTGTGATGAAAATATGTTTGAATATTTAGACTATAAAAAGTACCGTGAGTGAATTCTTAAACTTGCATTTCAGCAGAACAGCAGCCAGAAGAAAACAAATCACATCTAAGAAGGAAATATTGGTCCAGGCTCTTACTAGCACTTTTTCATTTATTTATTTTATCAAATTCATCCAGTTACAAAAAAACATGGAGCATATGTACAATAAAAAAAAAAGTGGTTTTTAAGAGAAATTAAATACCAACCCCTACCTCCAGAAAAAAAGCCCTTTCCTATTATACATTTTTCTTAAACTTCTGAAGCACATATTTCTATTAGCAACAAAGAGAGGGCCCAGCCCTATAAGGTTTACATGTGAAAAACTCCCGTTACAGTTTTGGGGGTTAGAGTCTCAGGTCCACTAAGCATTGCAACATGGTCTTGAATATGATGATAAATTCCCCCTGTGCAGGCAGAACCTCAATTGAAGTCCTTGGGAATTTTGCCAAGTTAGATGCCAATGTTCCCTTTCTGCAAGAAGGGTGCAGTAATCAGCACAACTTTGGGATGCTGTACCCTCTCAACTTTAGAGTTTCATAGATTCAAGGGCCAGATTAAGAACATAAGAATGGCCCTACTGGGTCAAACCAAAGGTCCATCTAGCCCAGTATCCTGTCTTCTGCCAAAAAGAAAAGGAGGACTTGTGGCACCTTAGAGACTAACCAATTTATTTGAGCATAAGCTTTTGTGAGCTACAGCTCACTCCGTTGAAGTGAGCTGTAGCTCACGAAAGCTTATGCTCAAATAAATTGGTTAGTCTCTAAGGTGCCACAAGTCCTCCTTTTCTTTTTGCGAATACAGACTAACACGGCTGTTACTCTGAAACCTGTCTTCTGACAGTGACCAATGTCAGGTGCCCCAGGGGGAATGAACAGAACAGGTAATCATCAAGTGATCCATCCCCTGTCGCTCATTCCCAGCTTCTGGCAAACAGAGGCTAGGGGACCACTAATGGACCACTGTTGTCATCTAGTTTGACCTCCTCTATAACACAGACCATAGAACTTCCCCAAAATAATTCTTATAGCAGATCTCTTAGGAAAAACATCCAATCTTGTTTAAAAATTGCCAGTGATAGCGAATCTACCATGACCCTTGGTGAATTATTCCAGTGATTAATTACTCTCATTTTTAAAAATGTATGCCTTATTTCCAGTCTGAATTTGCCTAGTTTCAGCTTCAGCTTCCAGCCATTGGATCAAGTTAGAGCTTTATCTGCTAGATTTAAAAAACAATTATCAAATATTTGTTCCCCATTTAGGTTCTTATAAACTGTAATCAAGTCACCTCTTAGCCTTCTTCTCTTTGTCACCCCTTCAACGGACTTCACTGAGAGCTGATGGCACTCAGGCATGTCACAGGATCAAGCATCTGCAACTTCCATTTAAATGAGAACAACATTAACCTATGCATGTTTTCCTGGAGTAAATCACACTCATTTCCAAAGGTTACATGGCATGTACTGTGACTTTTCTGTAACTGTTTTGCCCCACATCAACTGGAGCTGTTTATTTCTAAGAGAAATAATGCTATTCGCATCATTTGGGACAATTAAAATTAGACAAGACAAAGCACTGAAGAGCATACTACTGTATGGAGCATTCCGCTTTATCAGGAGGGTGATGTAAATGTTGTTATGGGACAAATTTATCCCTGAGGTCACTTCACTGAAATCTTTTCCATCTCTAGCCTCTGAGATAGGATTCTCAATCAAGAAAGAAAAAATATATATGACTCTCGATATCAATTACACTGATCATTGAAATATTTCCCTTCTTTAATTACTTGTCCTTATTCTCCCAGGTACTATTGCAGTTGGCTTGCCTTTATTTGACACAAGGCGATATTGAGTCATGTGAACATCATTGTGCTCTGCTTCTTCAAGATGACAATTGCAACGAAATTGCAACAATGGTATAAATGGGTAATAGTTAATCATCTACAGATCAGATTAAAGAATTGTTTTCAATTTTTAGGCTATTCTAAAGACATTCCTCTATGTATTGGCATATGTCTTATGTCCAAGAAGCTACACTGCAATTGGTAGCAAAATAGGTTGCATCTACTAATGAAACTTTTTCCATGAAGAATCAGAGGAAAGGGAGGTAAGGGGAAAGTAAAAGGCAAATGTATACCTCCCAAAAAGCAATCTGCATAAGAGCAGAAAAAATATTAAACATATACTTACCTATGAGTAATGGAAAAGTGTTTGCTTTTTTGAGGGTAATCATGTACTTCTATCAATTTAGCACAGGGCAAAGTTTCTCTGATTGGCAGTTCAGTCCATGTTTCACATGGCACTAAGTGTCATGTCAGTGTTGTATTGCATATAAGTGAGATACAAGGCTTGTTTACATTGTGGAAGAATGTGCTATAGCAGTTGTGATTTCTAAAGTGCACAAATGTGTTGTGCATTAAGTGGTCCATGTATATACCCTGCTGGTGCAAACTAAAGGTTCCTTAGTGTGCTTTAACTGTTTCAAACAGCACTATGTTACTGTGCACCAGCAGGGTCCACACGACCAATTAATGTGAACACATTAGTGTGGTTGAGATACCACACCCCTGTAAAGCCCATTTCCCCACCAGGTAGACAAGCCCTGAGTCATTAGACACCTGAAAATGAGTTTGGATCCCCTCCAAAAATGCAGTTTACTGCATGATAAGTCTGTATGATTATTATTACTTGTTTCATTGTGTCTTTTAATTTGTTATGTTGAAAAATACCCTTTGATATTATTCAAAATAACAGTTCAGGAAAAACAAAGCCAGCAGAAAACACTCAGGTAAACATTCACCCTTCTTCTACTCTTTTTCTTTCTACCTTTCCCCATCTCATTCATTTTCAGCCTTCTTCAACTCTGCTAGCTTTATAGGTTCTCTCTGAATCTCAAAACCCTTCCAAGTGGGATTCAATCTAGGAAATAGCAGGGTATACCTTATTACTGAAGTGCATGTTTTAGCCATGTGATGGGTCAATCAGTGCAGTAACTACTTGTACCAGGAATAACTTGCTTGAAGAATTCAGTCCCAACACAGACACTGATCCCATAAACACATACACATGTGAGTTACCTTAATGGAAGTTTTCTTTGAATTAAGTATAATAATGAATAATACAGTAGTAAAGTAGCCATTGTGTTATTTATTACAATATTCAATTCAGGTTTTTTTTTATATTGGCTCCATTACATTTATTACACTTCATTTAGTATGCTGAAAATTTTCACTGTGGCAATACCGAACTGCATGGTGAAGCTGTCTCTGATGAAACTAGAGATTTTGGCAGCTTGGGAGGGGACAGCTGGGCATTTGGGCTCTTGGAGAGGCAGCTTGGGGCAGTGGGATAAGAACATAAGAATGGTCATACTGAGTTAGACCAATGGTTCCATCTAGCCCAGTATCCTGTCTTCTGACAGTGGCCAGTGCTAGGCGCTTCAAAAAGGATAAACAGAACAGGGCAATTTCAAGTGATCCATCCCCTGTCAGCGAGTCCCAGCTTGTGGAATTCAGAGGTTTAGGGACACCCGGAGCATAGGGTTATGTCCCTGACCATCTTGGCTAATAGCCATTGACGGACTTATCCTCAATGAATTTATCTAATTATTTTTTGTATGCAGTTATATTTTTGGCCATCACAACATCTCATTGCACAAGTTCCACAGATTGAATATGTACTGAGTGAAGAAGTGCTTCCTTCTGTTTGTTTTAAATCTGCTGCTTATTAATTTCATTGGGTGACTCCTGGTTCTTGTGTTATGTGAAGTGATAAATAACACTTCTCCATTCACTTTCTCCATACCATTCATGATTTTATAGATCTCTGTCATATCTCCCCTCACTTGTCTCTTTTCTAAACTGAACAGTTCCAGTCTTTTTAATTTCTCCTCATATGGAAGTTGTTCCATACCCCTAATCTTTTTTTTTTTTGCCCTTCTCTGTACCTTTTCCAATTCTAATATATCTTTTTAGAGATGGGGCAACCAGAACTGCATTCAGAATTCAAGGTGTGGGCATGCCATGGATTTATATAGTGGCATTATGATATTTTCTGTTTTATTATCTATTCCTTTCCTTATAGTTCCTAACATTCTGTTATTTGTTGTTGTTGTTTTTTACTGCCATTGCATATTGAACAGATGTTTTCAGAGAACTGTCCACGATGTCTCCAATATGTCTTTCTTGAGTAGTAACAGCTAATTTAGACCCCATCGTTTTGTATGTTTAGTTGGGATATTTTCCCCATGTGCATTACTTTGCACTTATGAACAATGAATTTCATCTGCCATTTTATTGCCCAGCCACCCAGTTTAATGAGCTCCCTCTATAGCTCTTCACATTTAGCTTTGGATTTAACTGTCTTGAGTAATTTTGTATCATCTGCAAATTTTGCCACCAAACTGTTCACCTCCTTTTCCAGATAATTTATGAATATGTTGAACAACACAGGTCCCAGTACAGCTCCTTGGGGGACCCTGCTCTAATGATCTTTGGGTTCATTAAATAGCAAACAAGTGAATGAGAAAGGAATAAAACTTTGATAGAACAAACGGGAAAGCATCTCTGGTGAACTGCTGCACGCAGTCATATGATGTCCCAATGCCCACCTTCAGGGCACATCTCTAAATTCCGGAGAATTTCTAAATTATAATCTTCTACAAACCTATCTCTACACCTGCTATTTACCTCTCTCTCCACTGTGCAGACTGACCATTTATTCCTACCCTTTGCTTCCTATCTTTTAACCAGCTGCTGATCCATGAGAGGATCTTTGCTCTTAACTATGACTGCTTAGTTTTCTTAAGAGCCTTAGGTGAGGGACCTTGTCAAAGGCTTTCTGAATGTCCAAGTAGACTATCTCAACTGTATCACCCTTGTTCACATCCTTGTAATAGATTGCTGATGCATGGTTACCATTTACAAAAGCTGTGTTGACTCTTCTCCAATATATTGTGTTCATCTATGTGTGTGATCATTTTGTTCTTTACTGTAGTTTCAACCAGTTTGCCTGGTACTTAAGTTAGGCTGACTGACCTGTAATTGCAAGGATCGCCTCTGGAGCCTTTTTTTAAAAATCAGCATTACATTAGCTCTCTTTCAATCATCTGGTTCAGAGGCTGATTTAAACAGTTCTGAAATTTCATTTTTCATAAGCATGTCAGTACATATTTCTGCTAAATGACCAGCAGGAAAATAGCTAATACCCTTGACAATGAAATGATCTTATTTATATTTCAGAGTTAAAACAACCTATTTAAATGAAGGGGGCTGTTCACATCTCTCAAAACTACTGTTTCATGTTTGTCTGCAACTAAAAAGGCAGCACCACATCAGTTTACACTTAGTTTGTTTTCTAGATTATTTCAGCAACCATAATTATTAGAAATATTTTTTAACTGAAAGCTTTGATTTTTGGAACATAATTCTTTAGCAAGGGGTGAATTCTATGGTAAAATGCACAGCTGCAGAATCAGAGAATACCCAGGGCCCTAGAAGTACAAATGAGAGAATTGGGCCCAAATCCAACAAGAGGCAATATCTGGTCTTTACATTCAAGTGTCTATCTGAATAGTGCATAGTTATTTTATTGCATATTTCATATTTTCACTTGGTACATTGTTTAATGCTAGTTCATGCTCAGCTGTTTTTAAAACATATCCTTTTTTGGTTGTCAGGACTATTTTCAGAAGGATTAAAATAACTTTTACATTTCTGGTTCTTTTCAAGGAATTCAACTCAGTCACTTTTAATGCAGTTTTTTTCTGCTCTGTTAGATGATGGCAGACCTCATGTTTAGAAAACAGAAGTATGAACAAGCTATAAATCTTCACCAAAATGTTCTGGATAAAGCACCAGGTATCTACTTTTAAATAAGGTGGAGTTTTTTTAGATTCACCCTATTTTTAAAAGGTTAACTAATGAAAATATGTGACAACTCTGTTGTCTTAATTTCATCTATAAGACTTCCAAGTAGCATGTTCTGTTCATTAAAAGGAGCTTCTGTAGTCCCACAACACTTAAAGGAACAAGATGAATGGGTCTGAAGCTTTGGGATGGAGACTATGCCTTGGCACTTCAGAAGAACAGGAAAAGTTGGTGGGGATTGGGTTCTCTTGTGTGTCTTTGAAGCTCTGCCATTTTCCCTTTTGAAAGCCTTAGTCTCTTCCCAGCTTTGAATCCTCCAGGCATCATTGTAGTACCCTACTGATAGCTGCCTACAGCAAAACATGGCCTTTTTTCACATTTTAAACTAAAGTGTAAGCTTAACATGAATTCGGATAGCCTGAGTTTTTTCAATACAAAGGTAAAGTTTACTTTCTTACTTTGTTACATTGTTATGTCATTTTAGATAACTTCTCCGTCATGGAAAGGTTAATAGATTTGCTAAGAAGAAGTGGTAAGCTTGATAAAGCTACATATTTCTTTGAAATGGCTAATAAAAAGTCAACTCGAGTACTTTTGGAGCCTGGTTATAACTACTGCAAAGGACTTTACTGCTGGTAATTTGTACTGAGTAGTCTTTAGCAATGTTATAGATACCCTGATGAATAAGGCTATGCAACCCCTGTATAGCTTATGTGTGCTGTTTCAGGTTCATTTTGAGAACTGCGCCCTGCAATTTGGTTTGGAAGAACTGGAAGTGAACCAGCATCTCAGGTTTGCTGGGAAGTTAAAGTTCTAATACAAATTCAATTTTCTACTGGGCTCAAGGCTTTTTGTGGGAGAGGGCAATGTTGGAATAGAAAAAGAAACTCAGGTGAACATAGGAAAGTAGTTGGTTGTATGTAAGAACCTGAATAGAATAGAACAAAGTCAGTTGACTTGAATATATCAGACTCAGTACAAGAGAGTTGAGGTTTGATTGTAAATATTTTACATGGCTCTAAAACCAAGGAGTGAAATCTGGCCCCTTTGATGTCAATGGCAGAAGTCCCATAGACTTCAGTGAGGCCAGGATTTCACCCAAGATATTTGGATATAATACATTAAACTTCATGTTCTGAGGGTCAAATAATGAAGAATAGTTTCTGCTTTATATAACCCCTTTTCATTTGGGGATCTCAAAGCACTTTCCAAACATGTGAGCCCCACAAAGCACCTCAGATAGATATTTTACTTGTTTCACAGATTGATAAATCAAAGCAGCACTTAGCCTCCTTACCTTGAGGTCTGTCTCTACTTGAAAATGTGACTCTAAAAATGGCATTGCAGGGTTCCATATATACTATGTTTCAGTGATTCAAGTATCAAACTAGCACAAGTCAAAAGATGTTTTTCTACTAACTGTTAGCCCTGCAGACTTAATCTGGGATCTGGCCGATCAAGCTGGGTTCTTTCCTTCTCATGAATAATAAAGGTTCCATAGGCCGAAATGCTCCTTGTTCACATCTGTGAAAATGTACTGTAGTCAAATTATACCCTCAGTAATATCTGTGCATCCTGATTATCAGAAGGGCGTTCCACAGGTGTAATTGATTGGAACTTAACAAATGTGTTGATGCACAAGTTGGAATACAATGCAAAACTGACTTACTCTTAGCTGTGATGGCTTTGTAGTGCTAAAAGGAAAAAGGCAATAAAAATACTTACTCTGTAGATATCATCTGTGGAGGATTTTCAGTTCCTGGGTCTTGGCTTCTTAATATGATTGTGGTGGAATTTACCTACCTCTCAAGATTTTTTGACCATCATGGACAGCAGTAACAGGGTAGGGCATGAGCCAGGCCCCCTACTAACTGTTGTGCGCTACTCCTTCCCAAGTAAAAATGCTGCCCACCAGTTATTCCAGTCAGCAGTCAGCAAAGGAGGTCCTATTCTTTATTCTGTATAGATTCATATTCCACACTCATCATGGTAGTATCTGACCACCTTCCAGTAGTGCATAAATAAGGTTAAGATTTTGTCACAGATATTTTTAGTAAAGTCACGGACAGGTCACAGGCAATAAAGAAAAATTAACGGAAGCCTGTGACCTGTCTGTGACTTTTACTAAAAATATCCATGACAAAATGGGGAGCTCAGCTGTGGGGTCCCCACACCACCCCGCAGCAGCAAGGCAGCTGCAGGGGCCTGCTTGGAGCCGGGGCTCCCACCACCTTGGGGGACTTGGAGCTCCGGGGCCCCCCACTGCCTGTGGCAGCCGGGAGCTGCAAGGTACCCCTGCCACCCACAAGCTCCAGGGTAACCCCACGGCAGCTGGGAGCTCTGGGGTCCTCCCACTGCTGTTGGCAGGGGGACCCTGCAGCTCCCGTCTGCTGCGGGCTGAGGTCACTGGAAGTCATGGATTCTGTGACTTCTGTGACCGCCGTGAAAAAATCGTGAAAAAATTGACTAACATCTTGTATTCTCCCCTAGGGGGAGAATTTTGAGCTCAGTGGAGCGTTTTGTTTCGTTAGGATTTTGTTTCTGGTATTTTTGTTTGTTCATTTTTTAAGTGTACATGGTCTGTGCAACCTCTAGCATTCCAAGATTCCAGCAATGCTCACTGAGGCCCCAGTTCAAGTATGCACCCCTATTCAGGAAAGAATTTAAACACATGCTTAAATCCCACTGAAGTCAATGAGATTAAATATATGCTTAAAGTTAAGCATATGCTCAAGTGGTTTCCTGAAAACGAATTTATTTAAGCACTTTCTTAAGTGCTTTCTTGAACTGACTATCTTTTAACTTCCCTTTCCTTCACTTTCCTTTTCCTTCATGTTAGGTCTGGTATGGTTGCTATATAATTGAGGCCTTTGCCAGACTCTGATAATATTAGCAAAGAACAGAACCACAACCACATTTAAATAATATATTCATATAACATTTTATATTTATGTGGCTTTCTGTACCGTTAGTTTGATTTTACATTAATATATCAAAAAAAGACAAACACATACAGGAAAACAGGAATATCATTCATAGAACAATAAGTAATAAGAATCAGTATACATTACAGTAAAAGAATCGTCACACACAAGAATATCAGTACACTATAAAGTAAACTAAACAAGTATCTGGTGCAGATTATGCACTTTTTTATTCCTATTTTTCATAGAATCCATATGTAGAAATGTTCTGTACGTATAACCAATATTACAAGATTTTTCCACGCTGACAAAGGCCTTTTTCATTAGTGCTTTTATGTATATAAATATGGAAATGTTATTGTTAAGATTGATGATCACCCTACACTCTTGCAACTGCATATTACGTATTCTCTCCAAACAGGCACATGGGACAGCCCAATCAGGCACTGAAATATTTCAACAAAGCTCGAAAGGATAGTGACTGGGGCCAGAGAGCCATCAACAATATGATTCAGATCTGCCTAAATCCTGATAATGAGATAATAGGAGGAGAAGTGTTTGAAAGCCTCAATGAAGAGAACAGGTAAAAGAGAAACCCAACACTTATGGAAACAGTTTGTAATAGAGATATGTAATAGAATATCAAATTCATTTTCCATTATATGTCTAAGACTAGCATAAAGCTCTGGTAATTTCTTTCCCCGCTACATGTGTAAAGAGAGGCTAAACACAGTATTTCAGTTCAGCTGTGCACTCTATGCTATAGTCACTAACAGAAAATAGAAACATTTGCCATATTTGTAGGTTTAAAAAGAAGGAGATGAATTTTAATGTTCGTGGAAAATATTGGACTGAGAGACCTGGAGGCTGAAGGCCTGTATTTAGACACAGAATAGATACATGGGGAGTCGCAGTTTAAGGTGCTTCAGCTCTGGTCTGGAAGGGACAATAGTCTGTAATCTAATATGTGTGAATTATGAGGTATTTAGAAGAAGAAATGCAAATCTGCTCTGTTAAATATGGTGCTATTAGAATTAAAAGATATTGCTTTATCATTAGACAGGATTTGACACTCTAGGAATCATCATGTATGATGTTCAATGATAATTTTAACAGTAACTTAAAAGAGAAGAGAGAATCTGAGCAACATGGGATACGCACAGCTGAGAAACTGCTTAAAGAGTTTTATCCTCACTCACAAAAGGGACAAAATCAGATGAAGATGTTACAGAACTGCTGTCTGGTGGCCACAAAAGACAAAGTTAATGTGGAGAAAGCCCTCAGTGTATTTGTAGAAATGGCTCAAAATGAGGTAAGAAAATTCTTCAATTCCATCTTAGGTTCCCTTCTGTTGTAAAATGCTAATAGATAACATTTTGGTTTTTACTAGGAGTATTTTCAATTGAGTGGCCACCCATTTTCTCCATAATTTTAAAACGATAAGAGCTTTGAAATTAATTTAATAGGCATAATAAGGTGTTACTGTTTAATGTGTGTTTTGTTATTTCCTTGTTAAAGGATCAGTAAGAGAGAGAAAACTGCAAGCTGCAACATCAGCAGGATAGAGATGAAGCTGTAGGATGTCTGCTTAACTTTCTTTTTGTTGTCATTCTGCCAGCATCACTGTACTTTGATCTCAGAAGGAACCGTTTCTACAAAGTCAGTGGTTGAAATCCTAGCCTCACTGAAGTAACAGAGTTTTTCCCATTGACTTCAATAGAGGCAGGATTTTACCCAAAGTTTTGAAAACTTAATGGACTAAATTTTCAAAAGGATATGTTTTATTTGCAAATTGTGGAAAAATAGCTAGTCACTCTTAATAGATGTACAATTGTACAGGCTTTTCAACAACTGGTACTCAGTAGCAAAGCTGCTACAGCCAGAATGGAAATAAGTGGTAGTAGGATATATATTGTACTTTCAACATAGTCTGGAGTTAAGTCAGATCAAGTTATTCTTAATATTATGAAAAGAATATAGCTAAGGTTTTTTCATTTTCATTGATGAATGCTTTAATTATATGAAGTGCATGATTAAATTTGGATTATTGAGGTTTTGGCTAATTAAGGGAATTTTCATTGTAGTCAACTAAGTGTTGGGAACAGGAGTTTGATCCTACATGCTGCTGAGCACTTCGGTCCTAATCAAGTGAATTATTTATGACCTGCTTAATTGTAAACAAATCAGTACTCTTATTGACTTCCCATGCATGCTTAAAGTTTGCTAAATAGGAGGTAAAATGCTCAGCACTTTGCAGAATTGAGCCCCAGACCCTGGTTTGGTTCACAAAGCGCTTTGGATAGTTGGGGGTTGGATAGTCAAAGTTGTGCTGTACTGCACTGCACAACTGTGTTAGCACACTCTGACAACACCCAGCTCCAAGGGACTGCATCATTGCAGTCGTGTGTTTGCTGCCATGGCCTCCTAGGATATGGAATGTTTTTCCCCTTGGTATTTTCTATACTCACTTTTAAGAAAAAACTGAAAACTCTTCTTTTTCAAAGGTTGTTTTTTATTGTGACCACCGTTGGCCTTCATATGTAGAACATTTTCCTTTTACCTTCCTAGCTTTCTGGTTTTGAGTTTACCATTTTGTTTGTTTTTCATTATATTAGTGGGGGGGGTTCTGTTTTGTACTGTGCTTTGTTATTGTACACACCCATCCTAGGTGCTTTCATGGGGACAAAGAGGGGACATTCTTTGTAAACATATTAGAATGTCATAGTTAAATTTGAGGTAGTTTGTTTTTAACAATTACCTTGTCACCCCAAATACCAATACCCCTAGGACCTCAGTTTTACAGTAGGATCCACACATGGATCTTGAGTGTGCTTGGAGTCCCATTGACTTCTCATTCTTAATCATCATCATAATAAAATACTTAACTCTCATATAATGCTTTCATCTGTAGATCCATCTACACTGTATGATCATAATGGTCTGTCTAAATGGATTCAGTTGCAAGTATTGGGGTATTAGATTGTCATCTCTAATTGTTTATGGCAGACTAGATAACATAAGGGAAATACTAAAGTTTATTTAACAGTCTCTTGACAACCATGTTGTTTTTAATAATCCAAATGAAATTTGGTTTAACAATGAAAGCTGTTAACTTTTAAAGTAAGACAATAAAACCAGTAATGTTTCTAGACCTTGGAAAGAGTGTAATGTTTAAACAATAGTATTTCTGCTTTTATTTCTTAGAGGGAAAATGTTCCAGCTATTTTGGCAATGGCCCAAGCCTATATGATTCTAAAACAGACTCCCAAGGCCAGAACCCAGCTAAAACGGTTAGCCAAAGCTAACTGGACTTTGTCTGATGCTGAAGAGTTAGAAAAAAGTTGGATGTTATTGTCTGATATATACTGCAAAAGCGGAAAGTATGATCTTGCAACTGAACAACTGAAACGCTGCTTACAATATAATAAGGTGAGAGGAAAAGGAGGTGTTTACAAGGAGATCTTGAAAGGTCAGAAAACATTGTGACCGGTTAGGGATTTGAACACAAATAGAGTTTTTCATTAATAGCCATTTACAATAACCCCAAAAGTCACAGCTGTAATTTAGAACCTGATCTACAATAAAAGTAGGTAATGGATAATAATTAATTTAATGATAGTTAATGGCAAAATCTTCATCACATTGAAATTGGTGAGAGTTTCATTATTGATTTTACTATTGTGACCCTAAACACACCCACACACACAGAGACAGTTAATGCAACATTAAGGTTGCACATTTTAAATCACAAAAAGCCAGGAAATGCAAAAGTTAAGCTCACAATGGTAATGTTAACTTGGTCATGTTGCACATTCTGTGTTTTAGTACACATCTTGTTATTATCTTAAGAATAAAACATCAAGCTATACATTTAACAAAAAAAACAGATATAGGAAACAGTGCAATTTTACATTTATATTTCAATGGAAAATATAATTTGAGCCCTGTATTTACAATCTTGATCACAATTTAAATTCACTAAGATATGAAAAATCAATGCTGTTATGACATTTGGGTATGCTAAGTATTCTCAATAATGATGTAACATTTTGTGGTTTTGGTTTTTTTAGTCTTGTTCAAAAGCTTATGAATATATGGGTTTTATCATGGAGAAAGAACAGGCCTATAAGGATGCTGCAACTAATTATGAATTAGCTTGGAAATACAGTAATCAAGCAAATCCTGCTGTTGGTGAGTTGAGAAAGTACTGTTCTAGCTCAAGTTCCACCTGAATATCATCCAGCACATTTATTCCTGAAAGTGTAACAAATTGTGATGATGATATAGATGCTTCTGCCCCCAGTTACACCTATGCAACCAAACTGAAGATAGTGGTGTTACAGAGGTGTAACTAAGGGCAGCATTTGATCCAGAATGCTGTTAAGAGTTTATTGACAGCTAGTTTTAATATTGCATAATAGTGTAAGAACAGTGAAAATCTGTAGAAGGGTTAAGTACAAAATAGTTGCATGTAGAGGAGTGCAAAAGAGATCCATGTAGAGATGGAGGTATTAGCATATTTGGAAAAGATTTCTTATAAGTTGAAAGACTGAAAGGAAGAATCCCTCTTGGTTTCCAGACCTACTGCATATGACTAATGAAAGTTATACACTTTGGGCCAGATCCTGGGCTGCTCATGAGGTGAGTGAAAAGGTAGCTTTAAGACATCTTTTCTCTCTCTCATTCCACAAGTCACCATATACTGGCTCAGTCCCCCAATACAATGTATATTATACCAGTAGCTCACAGCCCCATTGAGTTGTTCCAGCAGCTGAAATCACTAAAGCATAGGGATATATCAGCCATTCCCCTTTTCCCTGGCCACACACTCTATTCCAGGGGCTGAGAAGCTTGTGATATTGGGGCCACTATGCTGGGTTCTCACCACTAGAGGATTCCCTACTAGCTCTTTAAGATGGATTTAAGGCTGTTTTGCACACTATAGGACATGGCTTGAGACTGCAAAGTTCTCCAAATCTTGCAGGATCCAGTCCTCCTTCTTCGAGTGTTTGCTCATGTCCATTCCATGTTAGGTGTGTGCTCACCACATGCACCGGTGCCGGAAGTTTTCCCCTCAGTGGTATCTGTAGGGGACTGGCTCTGGTGCCCCCTACCCTCAGTTCCTTCTTACCTCCAGTGCCAGTGCTGGAAAGTTCCTTTGCTTCGGCAAACCTTTCCTTCTCTAGAAACTGTTTGTTGCGAACTTTCTATCATAAATAGTTATATCATTTAGTATTAGTTCCCTTAGTGTGTTTTTAGTTAGTGTACCAGATGGGACCTAGCCTTGGGATGGGGCATGACCCAGTCCCCGGGTTTTAAGAACTGTGACCGTTATAGGAAAACTATACTGGTCAGTGATCCACACATTAGTTATTTAAGGTATTTAGGGGAGTCTCCTATTAGTGTCAGGTGTCACATCTGCAGGAGCTTTAAGCCTGGCATGAAGAAAGAGTGGGACATCCAACTTAAAGCACTCCTTATGGAGTCGGCACTGACACCGGCACTGGAGCAGCCGAAATCTGACTCCGTGCTCAGCACCGTGGCTTTGGGCGGAGCGCCCTGCTGGTGCCGTCATCCACCTCCCCAGCACCGGCTAGTAAGAAGAGGAAGACTGGGAGAGGTCGGTCTCCTGCTCACAAGGACAAGGAGAGGGCAGGAGGCAAGCCTAGACCCACAAAGTGCGGCTCATCACCTCCAAGTGGGAGTCAGGCCGCAGGTTCTGTTGAGCGGGTTAGCCCATCCTGGGACGCGCCCACTATCCCGGATAGCAGCATGGGAGTCTGGCACCTGGCGATGCCGTTGACCCCAGAGGCCCTGCAGGTGGCACAGGATATCTTGTCCCTCCTAGTGCTGCTAACACCGGTAACGGCAGCTCCCAAATCAAGGGGTAAGTCTGCCTTTGGACCACCCCCTCAGTCCCTGTCAGTGTGGCACTGCTTGTCACCCCAGGGAGCATCCTGCCAGCGCTCACCCGCACAGAGCCACTGCGCCTTGGATGTAGGGCTGCCTACTAGTCAGAGCCCTCAGCGCCAGTCTCCGGATTCTGGCTATTGTTCTGCGGGCTCTAAGAATCTGAGTCTGGCAAGGTGGTGTAGACCTACCAAGGCATGCACAACCCTGCGACCCCAGTACCCGGGAGCATTGTAGCAGCTCCCCTTTGAAAGCCTCCATTGGGATTCTCAGTACCGGGAGCGTTGTAGCAGCTCCTCTTCAGATCAATGCTGCTTCTGTGAAATCCTCCATCGGGATTCTCAGTACCGGTCACCAGCCTACCGACATAGGTCGCCGTGCCTGTGTCAACACTCATCATCATGGCATCGGTCATGCTCTTGCTCCTGCTCTGTAATTCAGCACTGGTCAGGAAGTGTTCAGCGTAGATTTCTGGGGTACTGTTGTGGATCCGCTGAATGCCAATGCCAGTCATCGGGATCTCGACACAGTAGGTTGTCGCCCGCGTAAAGATCCCACTCGGAGCATGACAGTGGGCACAGCTGGAACCGAGACAGCTGGTTGGCCTTGGTAAAGTCCTGGTCTCCAGAACATGGCCCTCCATCCCTGGGCTCAGAGTTGGACCAGGAACCCCTGCAGGTGGGTCAAGATCCTCCACTGGCGGCACCAGTCCTTCCTGCGGCACTGGCGGGACTATCTTGGCCCCAGGGCCAATGGCCTATGCCATGGCACCCTTGAAACCCGTGGGGGTTCCTGCAGCCATCCCAAGGGCATAAATTGGTGTCAGGAGGCTCCGACAAGCCCTCTGCTATGGTCTCCTGCCTGCCTGAGACAGAGGCCACCATGCCTGGGACACCGCATATGCAACAACTGGGGGACGAAGGCCTGGCTGAGCAGGTCACAGAGGTCATGATGTCTGCTGCACCTGCATCATCCTCATCATCCCCTGATGAGGACATCATGGGGCTTCCACCTACGGTCCCCCAGGACGATGCCAAAGGTGGGTAGCCTCGAGCTTGGGGCTAGAAACCAAGAAGCTGGAGGAGCCCTCGGACACCCTCTTCAACATCTTCAACTTGGCAGCCCTGGCTAGACTCGCACTGCCAGTACATGAGGGGGTGGCCAAGATTACCAAAGCCCTCTGACCCTCTCATCGCTAACCCCAGTTTCCAAGTGTGTGGAGTGCAAGTACTATGTGCCTGCAAGAGGGTATGAATACCTTTATACCCACCTTGCCCCGAACTCATTAGTGGTGTCTGCAGTCAAAGAGCAGGAAAGGCAGGGACAACCGGGGGCTACTCCCAAAAATAAAGAGGTAAAGAAACTGGATCTTTTTGGGAGGAAGGTTTATTCATCATCAAGCCTTCAGCTGAGGGTGGCGAATCATGAGCCATAACAATGAGGAGGGCAGCATGGCTGCAGTCCTCAGGCTTGTCATTAGAGGTCCAACAGTCCATCCAGGACCTCCCCTTCAATGGCCAAGCTCTGTTTGCGGAGAAAACAGATGACAAGCTGCATGGGCTAAGGGACTCACGCAACACACTCAAAACCCTGGGCCTGTACACCCCAGGGCAGCAGAGGAAGCAGTTTAAGCCGCAACCTCCCCACCAGCAGCGTAGCCAGCCTAGGCAGGATTCCTTCCAGAAAAAGGGCCAGGGCTACAAACACCGTCAGGGCCAGCAGCTCTCTACCTCGTCACAGGCTGGCTCTTCCTGCTCCCAGCAGGGGTCAAAGTGGGTATTTTGAGGGTGCACCCAAGGGCGACATTCCAGCCACTGTCCTGTATCCTGCCCCTCTCCACTTCTCCAACCACCTTTATTTTTTCCTCCCAGCCTGGGCCTCTATAACTTCAGACTATTGGGTCCTCAATACTGTGGTGCAGGGCTATACCCTTCAATTTGTTTCTACCCCCTCCTCCCTCCCCGTCCCTCTTCAGCTACCCCCTCACAAGAGTTTACTGCCTCAGGAGGTGCAGGGCCTGCTGCAGGTGGGAGCCATGGAAGAAGTCCTCCTAGACCTCAGGGGCAAGGGGTTCTACTCCCGTTACAATACTTTCTGATCCCGAAGGCCAAAGGGGGCCTAAGGCCCATCCTGGAGCTGCAAAACCCCAACAAGTATCTCAAGAGGTTGAAGTTCCGCATGGTCTCCCTGGCCTCCATCATCCCCTCCCTGGATCCAGGAGACTGGTATGCTGCGCTTGACTTGAAGGATACATATTTTCATATAGTGATCTTTCAAGGACACAGACACTTCCTCCACTTCCCGGTGGGATTCGCACACTTCCAGTTCGCAGTGCTTCCCTTTGGCCTGGCAACGGCACCAAGGGTGTTTACAAAATGCATGTCAATGGTGGCGGCTTACCTCAGGCGTTGGGTTATCCTGATCTACCTGTACGTCAACAACTGACTGGTCAAGGGTCACTCCAGGTACTAGGTCCAAATCCAGGACACTGTCAAGATGCTGCTGACCACATGCAGGAGGCTAGGCCTGTTGATAAATGAGGAAAATCAACATTAGTCCCTGTACAAAGAATAGAGTTTATCGGAGCGGTCCTTGACTCCACCAGGGCAAAGGTGTTTCTACCACACAACAGGTTCCAGATGATGGGGGACCTCATTGCCGGTGTTTCTGCGTTTCCTCTCATGATGGCCCGGATATGCCCATTGCTGCTGGGCCACGTGGTGGCATGCACGTCCGCCATCCGCCGTGCAAGGCTCTGGATGCAACCTCACCAGCAGTGGCTGGCTACGGTCTATGCCCCATCCAGGGATCACCTGGACAAGGTCATCACCATCCCACCGGAAGTACTCATTGCAGTGGTGAACCAACCCCGGAGCAGACCTCAATGGCGTCCTGTTCAATAGCCCGCGACCTTCGGTATCACTGATATCCAACGACTCAGACCTCGGCTGGGGAGCGCACCTCGGCGCGATGTGGACACAAGGCATGTGATCCGCAGAGGAGATGACGTTGCATATAAATGTCAAAGAGCTCAAGGCAGTTTGCCAAGCCTGCGCGGTTTTTCTCCCAGCCGAGTGGTTTGAGTCCTGACGGCCTCAATGTTTTACATCTAGAGGTAAGAGGGAGTGCGCTCATCGGCCCTTTGTCAAGAGGCACTCTGCCTATGGGATTTCTGCATTCAGCATGCGATCCGCCTGGAAGCCTGTCACCTTCCCAGCATCAGGAACATGCTGTCAGATCACCGTAGCAGATCCTTCTTTTTTCACAAGTGGTCGCGCCACTCAGAAGTGGTCCAGATACTTTTCCAGAGGTGGAGAACTCCCCGAGTAGACCTGTTTGCCACCAGGCAGAACAACGTTTACTCCCTGCAGGGCCTCAGCAAGGATGCTCTCTCGGACGCCTTTCTCCTGTCCTGGTCAGGATTCCTGATGTACGTGTTCCTGCTCGTCAACAGAGTCCTGTCAAAAATCAAAAGGGACAAGGCTCGAGTCATGATCGCCCTGGCATGGGCACGCCAACTTTGGTTCAGCACGCTGTTGGATATGGCAGTAGCCTCCCTGTGGCCGCTGCCCAACCGCCCAGACCTTCTCTCGCAAGATCATGGTCACCTCCTGCACCCCAACTTCACCTTTTTTGAAAGTAGAAAACCCTCCACTAACGCGACTTACCTGGCGAAGTGGACAAGGTTCTCCCACTGGGCGTCTGAGCATAGTGTCTCCCCGACGCACTCTTCTCTGTAGTCCATTTTGGAATATCTGCTCCTTCTGAAGAATCGGGGCCTGGCCCTCTCTTCTATCAAGGTTCATCTGGCTGCCATCTTGACTTTTCAGCCGTCAATCCAGGGTAAATCGGTGTTCTCGCATGAGATGTCAGTCAGGTTCTTGAAGGGCCTTGAAAGGCTCTTCCCTCCCATTAGGGATCCTGTCCCACAATGGGACCTCAATCTGATTCTCTCCAGACTCACGGGTCCGCCCTTTGAACCCTTAGGCTCTTATTCCCTTTCCCACCTCTCACGGAAAGTTGCCTTCCTTGTGGCAGTGACGTTGGCTAGACGAGTGTTGGAGATTAAAGCCCTGACCTCGGAACTGCCGTATATGGTCTTCTGCAAGGACAAGGTACAGCTGAGACCCCATCCAGCATTCCTGCTGAAGGTGGTGTCTTCCTTCCATATCAACCACGACATATCAACCATATCTTCCTCACGGTGTTCTATCCTAAGCCTCACAAGACCAGAGAGGAGAGGTGATTGCACACCTTGGACGTTCATCGTGCCTTAGCGTTTTACCTGGAGCGCACTAAGCCCTTTCATATGTCAACATAGCTCTTCATCGCGACAGCAGACAGGATGAAGAACCTTTCCATGTCTTCTCAGAGTATTTCCAACTGGATCACCTCCTGCATCCGGACCTGTTATGAGTTGGCACAGGTCCAACCTCTTCCTCTAGTGAAGGCCCACTCAAAGAGAGTGCAAGCGTCCTCAGCGGCCTTCCTGGCACATGTCCCCATCCAGGACATTTGCAGAGCCATGACGTGGTCTTTGGTTCACATGTTTACGGCACACTACGCCATCACCCAGCAGGCCAAAGATGATGCTGGGTTCAGCAGAGCTGTGTTACAAGCTACACGTCCATGAACTCCTACCCGCTTCCGTTGGTACTGCTTGGGAGTCACCTAACGTGGAATGGGACATGAGCAAGCACTCAAAGAAGAAAAGCCAGTTACCTTTTCCATAACTGGTGTTCTTTGAGATCTGTTGCTCATGTCCATTCCATGACCCGCCCTTCTTCCCTGCTGTTGGAGTTCTGACAAGAAGGAGCTGAGGGTGGGGGGAGCTGGTGGCGCTCCTTATACTTCAGCATACGCACGCCACTCTAGAGGGCGCCAGAGCTGGTCCCCTACGGATACCACTGAGGGAAAAACTTCCAGCACCAGTGCATGTGGCGAGCACACACACCTAACATGGAATGGACATGAGCAACACATCCTGAAGAACACCAGTTATGGAAAAGGTAACTGTTTTTACTGCAAGCTGAGTTAGGTCCAAAGGGTGTATAAACCCTGTCTACTTACCAGGGACATTTCTTTTAAGGACTTCTGACTTTTCATTTTGCTAACATCATGCATAAATTAATCCAGTTAAAATGCCCTTGTAGAAAATATTTGCACCACAAGTTATAAGTAAATTATTTTGATGCAATTCTATTATATCATATTTTAACATGAGTTCATCAGAGTTATTTGCCTGAAGTGCTATTTAATAAATGTTAAGTCTTAAGACTATCTGTAGTTTTTGTATTCAAATCCAATGAAATCACAACTTTTCCATCCCTTCTGCAGGTTTCAAACTTGCTTTCAATTACCTGAAAGATAAGAAATATGTGGAGGCAATAGAAGTTTGTCATGATGTAAGTTCTACAGAAAACTTTTAATTATATAATGAAATAGATTGTTCCTAATTTATTGATTTTCCATCTTTTCTTTTTCACTAGGTTTTGAGGATATGCCCAAGTTACCCAAAAATTAGAGAAGAGATTTTGGAAAAGGCTCAAGCAGCTCTCAAACCCTAGAAATAAAAGTCTTGATAATATGAAATGCTTTGATATCAGAAATATGTCAATAAGCACTAGAAATAAAAACATATTGAAAGTAAAGATTATTATGCATTTTAGATGTTCCAATTAGTACAAAACTCAGCCTTGCCTCTTTGCAGAGAGTACGCTGCTGAAACTTGTGGAAATGAACAGCTATTAAGACTCAGGCATGGCCATTAGACTTTGTATATGGACTGACAAAGGAGAATTGTAAATTCAGCAGAAGAGTGTATCCTCTTTATCTTATCTACATTATTTACTGGATTCAGTTTAAAAGAAAATAGAGTGGGCCTGATTCTCATTTTTAATAAGGCCCCTTTCTATCGTTCTGTCAGAGTGAAGGAGTCTTAAAGTGAGAGTTAAACTATGTTTACATATACTTTAAGGCCCCTTTACCCTGTCAGAGTGGTGTAAAGAGGCTTTACTGTAAATGGGATTCAGGCTCAATATATTTAATTTACAATATATCCAAGTACTTTAAAAAATATTTTAAGTACAGAGTTTAGGAAAATTTTGAAGGTTCCCATTATGGCATGCCTGTGGGACTCACTTGCCTAGTGAATGTAATATTTAAAGTTCTTTTCAAAGAAGTGTGTATCTCTGTATGTATTAACTCTATAGTGTTTACCCAATGACTGGTTATTCAGATCAGACACCACTTTAGTGTTTTATCAGCAAATGTGGTTTAGACATTTATATTAATAAGACTAAGCCATCCTTTTGAAAAAAAATCTATTAATCTATGCTTTTAAAAAATGAATTAGGTTTGAACTTTATTTTAAAGCTTCTTCATGCATTTATTTTATTTTACTTTTTTAGTCACTTAATGAGAATTCATTTTAAATATATATATTTTTAGATATTATGTAATTTTTCTCCACAACTTACTCTAATTCAGGAGGAGCATTGGCTGCAAGAGAGAGAAATGTCATTTTTATTCACAGCTTCTTCAAATAATCAAACAATTCAGATCAGTTATATTGAAATAAATAATTCATCCTCCAACAATAAAAGCAGAAGGCGGGACAAGGAAAAGTAATTTGTCCCTTTTCCTTGGTTTATTGATGATTGAGACCAATATATAAAGTAAATTAAACTGATTAAAGTTTTGTCTGTCTTCACTATTATGTATCAACAAACTCTTTTTGCTTATGTAGTTATAGGGTTCTGTTAGAGGTGGATAAACTCATCTTGCGTAATTTGGATCCAACTTTAATATTGAGTTTGAAAGTTCAAACCAAGCTTGACTGATTGTGAGTTTGCATTCCACTTAGATGAGCCTGTGAGAAGAGGGTGCAGAGAAAGAAACTTGAATGAAAAATGAAATGCCAAATGTAGGTTACTTATGTAACTCTAGCTTTTGGCAGGGATCTTCTCTCACTAATACATAATTCTGGATCTGATTTAGGAAAGCAGGTAAACATGTGTTTAAGTTCATCCCTATCAGGACAACACTTAAGCATGTTTAATTCTAGCACGATTAAAGTTAAGTATGTGTTTTAAGTGCTATCTTGAATAGAGACGCTTTACTGAGTTGGGGCCATAAAGAAGGAGAGGAAACAAAGCTTTTACTGCAACATAGAAAAGAGTCTGAACTGCAAAGTTCAAATTCAGACTTTTTGTTCTGTCCATTTTATATTGAGAGGTTTTCTGTGATTATTGGAGTTGGATGTGAGGTTTCCCAAGGTCTGGGGGTATTTGGATCCAAGGTTTTGATTTGAACTTATCTCTAATTGTAGATTATGTACCAATACACTATATCTACTAAAAAAGAAAAGGTGTACTTGTGGAACCTTAGAGACTAACCAATTTATTTGAGCATGAGCTCACGAAAGCTTATGCTCAAATAAATTGGTTAGTCTCTAAGCTGCCACAAGTCCTCCTTTTCTTTTTGTGAATACAGACTAACACAGCTGCTACTCTGAAATATATCTACTAAGAAATTAATGTAATTGACAAAAAATGGTTCATAATGTTGGTAAACTTCAACTAAGAATTATGTATTGAATTATACACAGTAACTACAATGAAGTTATTTTTCATGCACATTGTAACTGTACTGTAAATATAGTCTAGTAAATGTATAGGACTTTGTGGCACATACAAATATCAAAACTACAGTATAGTTATCATGAAATTCATATATCTACAGTATATTAGATGAATGAACTTCAACTTTGGTTTTCTGAATCTTTGTAAACAAATTGTTCAAGACCTACAAAATCTCAAACTCTATTGTGTTCACCCCAGGCTAGTATTTACAGTATTGCATAAGTTATGTTCTATATTTTGATGAGTAGAATTTGACAGCATGGAACTTGTGATGCCCTGGAAATATCCTTTCCATATTCCTGGCCATGAATTTGGCACTAGTGAAGTAGAGACATGCCCCAGAAAATCAATTGCAGGTTTTATTGGAGCCATGGTGTGTGATAAGTATCAGGGGGTAGCCATGTTAGTCTGTATCCACAAAAACAACAAGGAGTCCGGTGGCACCTTAAAGACTAACAGATTTATTTGGGCATAAGCTTTGGTGGGTAAAAACTCCACTTCTTCATATGCATGGAGTGAAAATTACAGATGCAGACATAAATATACTGACACATGAACAGAAGGGAGTTACCTCAAAAGTGGAGAACCAGTGTTGACAGGGCCAATTCAATCAGGGTGGATGTAGTCCACTCCCAATAATAGATGAGGAGCTGTCAATTCCAGAAGAGGCAAAGCTGCTTTTGTAATGAGCCAGCCACTCCCAGTCCCTATTCAAGCCCTGATTAATGGTGTTAAATTTACAAATGAATTTTAGTTCTGCTGTTTCTCTTTGAAGTCTGTTTCTGAATTTTTTTTTGTTCAAGTATAGCTACTTTCAAATCTGTTACAGAATGCCCAGGAAGATTAAAGTGTTCTCCTACTCGCTTTTGTATGTTACCATTCCTGATGTCCGATTTGCGTCCATTTATTCTTTTATGTAGGGACCGTCCGGTTTGGCCAATGTACATGGCAGAGGGGCATTGCTGGCACATGATGGCATATATCACGTTAGTAGATGTGCAGGTGAATGAGCCTCTGATGGTGTGGCTGATGTGGTTGGGTCCTCTGATGGTGTCGCTAGAGTAGATATGGGGACAGAGTAGGCAACGAGGTTTGCTCCAGGGATTGGTTCCTGGGTTAGTGTTTCTGTGGTGTGGTGTGTAGTTGCTGGTGAGTATTTGCTTCAGGTTGGGGGGCTGTCTGTAAGCGAGGACTGGCCTGTCTCCCAAGGTGTGGGAGAGTGAGGGGTCGTTCTCCAGGATAGGTTGCAGATTGTTGATGATGCATGATGGAACAGAACACTGTGAGGTTGCTTAGCTCTCTGTAGATGTCTGGGAAAGCTGCTAGTTCTTCCCCTTAATTCTTCAGTGAAAAATCCTCTTCCTGAGCCTACATCTTGTATCTCATAACGGCGAGGCAAGTGGCGAGCTAAGGCTACCCCTTCCTATGCAAAAGGTTCTTGTTTTACTTCTCTTTTCCGGCCACACTCATCCTGTTTGGAGTCTCACCCACTTGCTCCATCTAGATTGTGAACTCTTGTGGGGCCAGGATTGGGTTCTTACTACTTGTTTTTACAGCAATTAGTCCCATGGGGCTCTGGTCTCTGTTTGGAGCCCATAGGCTTTACTACAATACAATACAATACAAACAGTCTTTCACATTCCCCTTCAGCGCCTTCATTCTGCCAGTGACACCAGTCTCCAGGCTTTTTTTCCTTCCCCCATTATTGACTTTATAACTTCTTCCATGCAACCCTGTGACCAGGGTCCTAGTGGGGAGTCAGCTCTGGTCACTCAGGGTGAACTGCAAAGAATGGGGCAGCCAAGCTCCAAAAAGCTGGTGGATATTCCAATACTTAGATTTACCAAGCCAGCATAAAGTAGCTTCTTTATTACTTCACTGGTTACTCAGAAGTCCAAACACCACAGTTCCCTTAAAGTGATCCAGCCTCAGGCCTCCATCCAGGTACCCATGTCAAATATGATGAAAATTTCTGTAAATCTTATTTCATCATATAAAAGAAAAGGTTCTACCAATCCCAAAGGATCGGACACATCACCTCCCAGGTTAATGAATGTTTCAGATCTTACCCAAAGACACACTACAGCCAATTCTTATGAACTAAACTAAAATTTATTTAAAAACAAAAGAGAGAGAGTATGGTTAAAAGATCAATATACATACAGAAATTAGTTCAATTCATTGAGCTTCAGATTCACAGCAGAGACGGTGAACTTTGTAGTTGCAAAGAGTTCCTTTAGAATTCAGTTCATGGGTCATAGTCAAATGTCCAAATCTCATATTCAGGGCATACCAGCATAAATGGGACCTCAGTCTTATGACTCAAACTTCCCCTGATGAAGTCTAAGCAGACCTGAGATGACAGAATCAGGACCCAAGGATCTTTTATGCAATTTCATGTCTTTTGACAAGTTGGAATTCCTCAGAGAACAAAAGGTAATTAGGGTGACTTTGAAAAAGGTCCATCACGGGTACTTAGCTATATGAATTAACGTAAGGCCATTTGCTTGTTCCTCCATCATTCGCAGTACATTTCAAAGAGAGATGAATACTGAGATATCCCATGTTTACAATTAATTTACATGATAGGATGTTCTTTTGACCTCTGAATGATCAGAATACAGCATAGACAGGGACTGTTGATTTTGTCAACTTTTTGTCCACCCTACTCATACATATGTAAATACACAAAACCACAAACATTATCTCCCCACAGGTCTTTTAAGGGTTATTTATTTTGCAGGATGTTTAACCCTTTCTAGCCATGTGTCACAAACCACGTGTGCATGGAACAAATTTCCTAGTGCATTAGTTCCACTTCCTCTCTTCATTCAGATACCTCCTCAAGATTCATTTTTTTCACAAGTCCAATAGGTATAGCACAGAACAGAAATCAGACAGTCCTTCAAGAGCTCCACCCTAAAACAGCTAAAGCAGAGGAATGCTGCAAACAGCTGTAGTTCATCAGCAGTGTAATTTATTTCTCCTTTGGTATTACAACATGACATTACATCAAAGCAATTCAGCTGAAAAATGCATATGATACTCTGTGTATTACTGTAAAGTACAGATTATGGACAAACAAGCTAAACAACATGATATTCAAAAGCAAAATATACAAACAACAGTATTTTTCAACCCTGGGAACAAGCACTACCCTTTTGAATAACAAATTAGCAACAGAAACGAAGTGAGTTTGCCAGGCCTAACAAAAATAGGCACTGACTCTGTGGGTGCTCTGGGGCTCAAGCACCCATGCGGCGGGGGGGGGGGGCGGATGAATAGTGGGTGCTCAACACCCAGGAGCCAGAGCTTGCATGTGGAATGTGATGAGTTCTGTGTTGCTAACAACTTCTGCCTGTGGGGCAGGGAGTTTGTTTATAAACAGAGGCAGGGTGAAAAGATAACAAAAAGCTTGTCATTAAATTAAGAATCATTAGATGATCCTGAAAGCATTCCCTGGCACTCCAGTTAAAAGATAGGAATAAATGGTCCATTTTCAGAATGGAGAGAAGTAAATAGTGGTGTACCCTGAGGGGCTTGTACTGGTCTGGGACCAGTGCTTGTTCAACATATTCATAAATGATCTGCAAAAAGGGGTGAACAGTGAGGTGGCAAAGGTTGCAGATGATACAAAATTACTCTAGATAGCTAAGTCCAAAACAGACTGCAAAGAATTACAAAGGATTTCACAAATCTGGGTGACTTGGCAACAAAATGGCAGATGAAATTCAATGTTAAATGCAAAGTAATGCACTTGGCAAAATACAATCCCAACTATACATATAAAATGATGGGTTTCAGAGTAACAGCCATGTTAGTCTGTATTCGCAAAAAGAAAAGGAGAACTTGAGGCACCTTAGAGACTAACCAGTTTATTTGAGCATAAGCTTTCGTGAGCTACAGCTCACTTCTTCCGATGAAGTGAGCTGTAGCTCACGAAAGCTTATGCTCAAATAAATTGGTTAGTCTCTAAGGTGCCACAAGTACTCCTTTTCTTTTTATATAAAATGATGGTGTCTAAATTAGCTGTTACCCATCAAGAAAGAGATCTTGGAGTCATTTGTAGTACTCTGGAAGCACTATGTTTCCAGAGTACTGCAAATTCATAAGAATCCTTCTCACTGTGCCTGTATTATCCTGAACTCATTCTCCAGCTTCAGAAGGCTTAAAAATTACCTCCAGTCATCAATGGGACAGAAGCAACTGAATAATGTAGATACTGAATAATGTAGCTGTTCTTAACGTGCCTCAAAACAATACCAGGGAACCTAGATGTAAATAATATTGCTGACAGTTTCATCCAGAAAGCTACAATGAAACATAATGTCTTTAAACTGGGACACTAATGAAGACAGTTTGTAGGTGATTGCAATGATTTTAATATACTGTACTTCATGATAATGTAATTATTAGGGCTGTCAAGTGATTAAAAAAATTAATTGTGATTAATCACACTGTTAATAATAGAATACCATTTATTTAAATATTTTGGATGTTTTCTACATTTTCAAATATATTAATTTCAATTTCAACACAGAATACAAAGTGCACTGTGCTCACTTTATATTTATTTTTGATTACAAATATTTGCAATGTAAAAAATCCCAAAGAAATAGTATTTTTCAATTCACCTAATAAAGTACTGTAATGCAATCTCTTTATCCTGAAAGTTGAATTTACAAATGTAAAATTAAGTACAAAAAACCTGCATTCAACAATAAAATAATGCACATTATTTTGTTTTTGAGTGCGGTTATGTAACAAAAAAGAAATCTACATTTGTAAGTTGCACATTCACGACAAAGAGATTGCACTAGGGTACTTGTATAGGTGAACTGCAAAATACTATTTCTTTTGTTTATCATTTTACATTGCAAATATTTGTAATAAAAAATAATATACACTTGGATTTCAATTACAACACAGAATACAATATATATGAAAATGTAGAAAAACATCCAAAACATTGAATGAGTTTCAATTGGTATTCTATTGTTTAACAGTGCGAGTAGAAGAGCAGTCCCTTAGCCTTAGAGTAGCTGTTATCAGTTAATTTACATACAGATTGTGGACACTTAAGTCATTAGGTGCTTGGAGGCCTCCACCACCTGCCCCAGGCCACGGGGCATGCCGCAGGCCCACGGCTTCAAGGCTTACGCCACGTGCCGCAAACCTATGCCAGTTAGTGTCCCCCATGACTCGTGTCTACGTTGCCTGGGGGATGGACATCAAACTGAAAGGTATAGGATTTGCAAGGCATTTAAGCCCAAGGACAAGAAAGAGATTTTCACCTAAAGCAACAGTTGATGGAGGCTGCATTGCAGCAGCCGGGCCTGGAGCACCCGATTCCAGCTCAGGCTTTCTCGCTGCGTAGCCGTCGAGAGACCTGGCACCGGCTAAGCACTGTAAACTGTCGGCCCTGGAGCACCAGGCTAGGCCCTGGCACCAATCGTCCTCCCTGGTGCGGCCCCCGGCGCAGCCTAAAGGAAGGTGTGGTCATTCCCCCACAGGAGGCTGGCGCCTCCCAAGGCCCCGAGAGCCGACAAGAGCGGGAAGGCCGCGGTACCGGTGCTGACGCAGGCGGTCCTGGCAGCACAAGCCCCACCGAGCCCAGACCTAAGTGAGCTCAGTGTGGACGATGGGCTCGAGGGCATAACGGATCAGCCCTCCACGCCTGGCACCTTTGAGGCTGCAAAGGACCTCGTTGAGCTGTCAGCGGTGAGCCCTCTCCGGTATGGGGAGAACCCTCCGGCGCCCATGCCTCAGGTGCCGTTGAGGGGTAAGCCGGCAATGGTGTGCCACTTGAGGACGCTGTCCCGGCAACGCTCCCGGAGTTGGTCCCGGTTGAGCTCCAACTCTGCAGACTTGCACTTGCCAGCAGCCCAGAAGGAGGTTGCGGCACCGGCAGCGGGTCGACGTGAAGAAGCGCTGTAGCCAGACAGCCAGCCCCCCCCCCCCCTCAGACCAGCATTGCTGGAAACACAGGAGGAAGCCGGAACAGGGCACTTAACATATATTCCAGCACAGCCTTTGAAGCTGTGAAAGCACAGGTGTGCTGCTACAATGTGCCTCTGGGAACAGATACAACGATTAAGCTCACAGCAGGCAGAGGCCCTGGGACAGACATGGCTCTTAGCCCCTACTAAATAGCGTGATGCACTCAACCCAACATCCTAGGTGGGAAAATATTTACCCTGATAAAAGAAATGTCCAGTAGTCGACACTTATTGTTTCTCTCCCTTGCAAGTGTAAACTACTCTTGTGAGAGCTGGCGTCTCCCCGACAGACCAGCCTCAATTTGGCATAAGAAAGGAGAAAGAGAATAAAGGAGTACAGAGGTATAAGTAGGGGACCTACAGCACCATGATTTTTGAGTGCTTTTCACTATCTATCTGCTGGTCAGATAAGTGACAGCCTCCCAAGGCTTCTGCAGCTAAGAAGGTCCCTACGCCTTGTCCCTTATTCGTCTTTCCGTGGAATTGAGTGACCGATCCTGGCTTGGCACCGCTGGAATCGAGAGATGCAAGGAGGGTAAGAAGCACCCACACCTGATCTCCTACCTTTAGTGTACACATATTTTGAAATAGAGCTCTATACTTTGTTTTCTTTCTTTGGGATTGTGGCTTCAGTTTTGTAACTTGTTTGTGTGTGTAACATCTCTACATTTAAATAAGTAGGCACTAGCAATTTTGTAACCACATGATTAGAATCTAACTTAATAAATTTTGGTAACCATTTATGCATAAGCCTGACTTGTTTTCTCTGGTTTACTGTAAAGCAGCCAACACAATTAAAGAACCTCAGCCGTTTTGGCTCTAAAGCCTGGCCATTAGGTGAGAGTACTAAGAGCCTAGCGTTGAGTTGTGCCGCCTCCACGGGGCAAACTCTTGGGGCACCTGTCAGTCAATCCTGGCTGCCCGCTGCGAAGGAGCTCTGAGCTCTAGCAGTTAAAGTCACGGGTGGTTAGGACCTTGGGGCATCTGTCAGCCTAGCCCGGGCTGCCCGCCGCGAAGGGACAGTGCGTCCTAGCGGTTAAAGTCACGGATGGTATCAACGGGCATAGCTGGCACCTCACCAAACATCCTTGGCCGTCGGCTAACAGAAATTGGCGTCACGAACAGGATTGTGATATAGGCTGCACTACAGTAACACAATGAAACCAGTCATGATAAACACCACAGAATTCCCTGAGCTAGAGAAAAGTTTGACCCAAGAGGGATGGGGAAATCCTCTGTGGAGCAAAGAACTGCTGGAGAAATATTGGGGAAAACCAGCAGAGATCTGGCAGCATTTCTGTAACTGGAGAACTGCCTGCAAGATGAAGAAAGGGAAAGGAAAAGGTGCTTGTATATGGCTGCTTACTAACATTTGGCAAGCTGCCTGTAAGGATTATCATAGTCTGGCAATAGAATTTAATAGGCTACAGAAGGAAAGGGACACACTGCGCCAGGAATGCCAGAATTTAGATACCAGAGTAAGAACACTGAATAGGGATATGGAACATCTTCAGAAAAGATTACTTCCCTTAATTGAGAAAGAAGGGATAGAACGAAGGGAAAAGCTGGAGACTAAAACACGCAGTATCAACCGGGCTAAAGTTGAGACTGCTCTCTGGCTAGACCCTGAGGAATGGGATGGAGACATTTGGGATTCAGCAGATGAGTCCCCCTCCTCTGAGGAGGAAGGTCCCTCTGTAAAATTAAGACCAGCTATCACACATCACAAATCAGAAGAACATGAGGAAAATTTGAGTGGGGCAGAGCTGGATGAAGAAGGGGATGACAATTATCCATCCACCTCTTCAAAAACAAAGAAGGGAGGTAAAAAGGGAAAAGGGAGTAAAGCTCCAACACACTTTACCAAAATTACCACCTGCCAATATACTCCCATGGAGATAAAAACAATCCAGGGAGATTTTGCTAAAAAGCCCGAGGAAGGTATAATAGAGTGGCTGGTCCGCCTCTGGGGCACTGGGGGTGGATATATACGCCTGACAGCCCAAGAAACTGAGCGCCTTAACTTAGGTGCAGGAATATTCCTGGAACACTCAGAGGGGAACACCCCTAAAACACTTTGGTCTCTGGCTTGTCGATGGGCAAGAGGTATTTACCCAGCAGACCGAGATGAACCCACAGTAATGCACTGGACCAACACAGATGAGGTAAAAACAGCTCTATTAACTGTGGCTGTCATTAGCATGCTTGGCCAAAACCCTCAAGAGTCAGCCTATGAAAGCCCATGGGAGGGTCAGGTAGATGTAGATGATCTCAGACCCCTGCTTAAGGGAGTTCCGAGTAACCACAGGGCTATGGCACTGTCCCTTAGATCAGAAGCTGCAGCACATAACAGTACCTTTCGGGTACTGCTAAACCTTCTGGTGTCATACTTTAGAGAATTCGGAGACATCAGAGCACTGACAGGCAAAGCTAAGATGCGTTCCCTTCAGGGAAACAAGGGGGCACCATCTAAAGGACATAAAAACAAGCGAGAGCCAACCCAGGAGGAAAAGGAGCTTAGAGCCAAGTTGTGGAGACAATGTCTGGCTTTAGGTTATCCCAGAGATGTGATAAATGGACTGCCCACAGAGCGGCTAAAATTATTCACCACCTTTAGAAGAGCTGACTAGAAGAGGGAGACAACTAATGCTACTCCCAGTGCACCTCTGCAGCTCTCTCCTCTTTCCCCACCTGCAGACACCCGGTATACTCCATTGCTGCGGCAACTGCAAGAGTTACCAGAGCAGGGAAACTAGCTTGCGGGGGTCAATCTCCTCTCCTAATAAACCAACTTAAATCCAAAGAGGAGAAAATAACAGCAAAAGACCCCCGGATACATGTAACTGTAAATGACAAACACATTATTCCTTTCTTAATGGACACAGGGGCTCAAAGGTCCATGATTAAGCGAGAAAGTTTTCAGGTCTCGCCACCTACTGGCGGAAAGCAGGTACTTGTTACAGGGGTAAATGGCAGTACCATAACTTACCCATTAGTTAAGATAAAACTGGATATCCCCTTGCAACCCCACCATCAGCCCCGAAAATATGAGGTGATTTTGGGCAATGCCAACATACTGGGCATGGACGGAAGGATTAATGGGGAAAGATGGGCTTTTGGAGTCAGTTCTGTTCCTCATGCCACCCACCTGGAAGAGGAAAGCCCTCCCCACTATTCTGTAAACTTACTTAGCAGCGCGCCTGCTCTCCCGCCCTCAACAGTAACAAACACAAAGCAGTATAATGTCCCAGCTGAGGCCATAAGCCCTGTTACTGACCTGATCAAAGATTTGGAACAGCGAGGAATTTTAATTCGTACCCACTCTCGCTTTAATTCTCCTGTGTGGCCCATCAAGAAACCAAATGGCAAATGGAGACTCACTATAGACTATAGGAAGCTAAACAGTAACACTGGACCATTAACTGCAGCAGTCCCTAGCATAACAGATATTGTAAACACCATACAAACCTGGGATAAACCCTGGCTAGCAGTATTAGATGTAAAGGACATGTTCTTCATGGTCCCTTTGCAACCAGCTGACCAGGAAAGATTTGCTTTTACTTGGAGAGGTGTACAATACACTTTTACCCGAATGCCACAAGGGTTTAAACACTCACCCACTATTTGCCATGGGGCACTGGCAAAGGTCCTAGATGACCTTATACTGCCACCCAATGTACAAACTGTGCAATACATTGATGACATCTTAATAGGTGGGAAAACCTCAGAAGAGGTACAGGAGGCTATGAATCAAATCAAAGGAGCACTAGAAAGCCCTTAATTTACAGTTACCAGCTGAGAAATGCCAAGGTCCCTCCCAAGAGATAAAATTCTTAGGTACTGTATGGATGGGAGGTAGGAGGTCTGTGCCTAATGACACTGTGCAAGAGCTAAATCAGGCACCCTCCCCTGAAAGTAAAGATCAATTGAGACAGATTTTGGGAACCCTGGGGTTTTGGAGAAAACATGTACCTGGCTTTGCCATTATCGCCAGACCATTGTACAATTTGTTAAAGAAAAGTGCTGCCTGGGAATGGGCTCCTGCCCATGAGGAAGCCCTCAGGCAACTGATAGGGGAGATACACACCTATCAGGCTCTGGGTCCCATACATCCTGAAGCCCCATTCCATTTGTACCTAACTGTGGGAGCCACTGGAATGTCTTATGCTCTCTGGCAAGAAAGTGACACTGCTCCCAGACGACCAATTCAGTTTGGTTCCAAGTCATGGCAAGGGTCACAGGCTAACTACACACCTTATGAGAAGGTGCTTCTGGCAGCTTACACAGCCTTGAGAGAAACTGAGGAATTAACTCAGGATAAGGACATCACAATTCACACTCCTCTTCCAATCATTAAACCTATATTGAAAGGGAAAGAGTTACCACCTGGTGTAGCACAAAAGATGACTATCCAAAGATGGGCACTTTACATACACCACAGGGTAGGGAGTGCAGACACTGCACAAAACCCCACTATGATTCAGGAATCCCTATGGAAAGTAGGAATGCCTGATGAATACCGCCTACCTCCACAGCAGTCTCCCATTAAGGATGCTGCCCCATTTGATCCTTCTAAGCCTGAGGGAGTATGGTTCACTGATGGCAGTGCCAGGCTGGTCAAAGGAAAATGGAAGGGAAAAGCTGCAGCAGCGCCTGCAGACCCCTCTGCAGCACCCCTAACTGCTGAAATTGATGGGTCAGCACAACTTGCAGAATTGGCTGCAATTAAACTGGCCTGTGAAGCAGGAGCCACCGCAGTATATACGGACTCCTATGCGGTATGGGCAGGTGCCACTCAGTGGATCACTAACTGGAAAAATAACCACTGGGAAATAGGAGGTAAACCAGTCTGGGGACTGGAATACTGGCAGTGGTTATATCAGCATGCCCTGCAACAACCCCTGTCTATAGGACATGTCTCAGCTCATCAGAGGAATAATACCCCAGCTGCACAGTTAAACGATTTAGCCGATGCAGCTGCCCAGCTCTTTACCACACAAGTAGAATGGGAACGCTTATATTCATAGTTACATGATAATTTAGGACACACAGGAAGTGATGAGTTAGTGCTGCAAGCACATATCAGGGGGTGGCCTATCACCCACAGACAGGCTAGAGACCTGGTGCAAGCCTGCACTATTTGTGCTGAGACTAGAAAACATATAGCAGAAGGACAAAGGTTTGCCAGGCTAAGAGATGGAAAAACACTATGGGCAACCTGGCAGGTCGACTATGTCGGACCACTGCCCACTACAAGGCAGAGGTGGAAATACATCTTGACTGGAGTAGAAATTGTTTCAGGGATTGGTTTTGCATATCCAACCCAATTGGCAACAGGGTTGTCCACAGTTATGGGACTAAACCGCTTAACAGCAATTGTCCCAATGCCTCAAGAAATCCAATCAGATAATGGTTCGCATTTTAAGAATAAACTTGTAAGGGAATGGACCCTTAACCATGGAGTCCAATGGACCTTCCACCTTCCATATCGACCTCAATCTAATGGCATGGTCGAGCGCTGGAATGGGTTGCTAAAGAATCACTTGAAGCCTACTGATGGCACATGGGGAGACAGACTGGACGAAGTGGTGCAGAGATTAAACAACAGACAGACTCCTACAGGAAGTCCAATCAGCAGGGGATTCTTCCCTACAGGGAAAGCTATCTCCCCTGCCAGAACACCACTGCACAGTTCCAAGTATGCTCCCGGAGACACTGTTGTGATTAAACACCCAGCCCTGGGAACCTTTACCTGCGTTTTGCACGCCTATAAAGAGAAAGGTGTATGGAGTGCCTTAAATGCTGATAAAAGGCTAATAACCATTACAGAGGCTTGGATCGCATCCAAGACCGGCTGACCATGTGATTTATTGCAGGAATGGTCCCATGGTTCCGAGCAACCTGCCAGCTAACCTGTCAGCAAAATGGACCATGCAGCAGACCTGTTTGATCACTAGAGACTACTATGGACTGTTGATATATTTGCCATTACTTATAATAGCAGGTGTAATTTTTGCTTTTAGTGTTAAAATAAGTTTTTTAGCTAGAACACGACCCACCAGAGATATGTTCCTGCAAGCCCTCATGATCCTTCTGTTGGCTCCAGTCACCTTGGCAATACCAGAACATCCTCTTCGGGGAGCAATCCAAACCATTACCTCAGCTGCTGGTGCTACAAATTGCTGGATGTGCACCTTGCTAGATTCAACCAATGGACTGGGAATTGAATTGGTACCACTACATGCAGTGGCTGAGAATGGACAAACCTCATGGATGCAATGGTTAGCTCAACACTTGGGATTCTCCCTCTCCCCGTTTTTACATTCGGTTGTGAATACTATTTTAATTATTGTAATTGTTTTTTGTGTAACTTTATGTATTATGAAGCGTTTGATTCAAACTGCTCTTTCTTCCACGCAAATCAGATACCTAGAGCTAAAAAGGGATCCTACCCAATTCCGCGAACCCTCATCCTCTAATTTGGTTGTTGGGTATTTCTAGATTTCCCCAAGGAGGGCAAGAGGTGCTGGCATCACCACCACCTTGCAATCTGGGATGTAGTGTGGTGCATCAGGGGGTGGAATGTAGCCAGACAGCCAGCCCCCCCCCCCCCCCCCCCAGACCAGCATTGCTGGAAACACAGGAGGAAGCAGGAACAGGGCACTTAACATATATTCCAGCACAGCCTTTGAAGCTGTGAAAGCACAGGTGTGCTGCTACACTGTGCCTCTGGGAGCAGATACGACGATTAAGCTCACAGCAGGCAGAGGCCCTGGGACAGACATGGCTCTTAGCCCCTACTAAATAGCGTGATGCACACACACCAACATCCTAGGTGGGAAAATATTTACCCTGATAAAAGAAATGTCCAGTAGTCGACACTTATTGTTTCTCTCCCTTGCAAGTGTAAACTACTCTTGCGAAAGCTGGCGTCTCCCCGACAGACCAGCCTCAATTTGGCATAAGAAAGGAGAAAGAGAATAAAGGAGTACAGAGGTATAAGTAGGGGACCTACAGCACCATGATTTTTGAGTGCTTTTCACTATCTATCTGCTGGTCAGATAAGTGACAGCCTCCCAAGGCTTCTGCAGCTAAGAGGGTCCCTACGCCTTGTCCCTTATTCGTCTTTCCGTGGAATTGAGTGACCGATCCTGGCTTGGCACCGCTGGAATCGAGAGATGCAAGGAGGGTAAGAAGCACCCACACCTGATCTCCTATCTTTAGTGTACACATATTTTGAAATAGAGCTCTATACTTTGTTTTCTTTCTTTGGGATTGTGGCTTCAGTTTTGTAACTTGTTTGTGTGTGTAACATCTCTACATTTAAATAAGTAGGCACTAGCAATTTTGTAACCACATGATTAGAATCTAGCTTAATAAATTTTGGTAACCATTTATGCATAAGCCTGACTTGTTTTCTCTGGTTTACTGTAAAGCAGCCAACACAATTAAAGAACCTCAGCCGTTTTGGCTCTAAAGCCTGGCCATTAGGTGAGAGTACTAAGAGCCTAGCGTTGAGTTGTGCCGCCTCCACGGGGCAAACTCTTGGGGCACCTGTCAGTCAATCCTGGCTGCCCGCTGCGAAGGAGCTCTGAGCTCTAGCAGTTAAAGTCACGGGTGTGGAGAGGCTCTTAGTGCTGCCATTGGGGCACCTGTCAGTCAGTATTGACTGCCCGCTGCGAAGGAGCTCTGAGCTCTAGCAGTTAAAGTCACGGGTGGTTAGGACCTTGGGGCATCTGTCAGCCTAGCCCGGGCTGCCCGCCGCGAAGGGACAGTGCGTCCTAGCGGTTAAAGTCACGGATGGTATAAACGGGCATAGCTGGCACCTCACCAAACATCCTTGGCCGTCGGCTAACAAGCGCCAGAAAGGGCACACCGCTCTCCAGCACTGCCCGGAGACCGGCACTGGGAGGAGTCGAGATGGCCCTCACCAGCAGTCTCCTGCAGACGGTCCTGGTCCAGGGAACGCCGGCACCAGTCCCGATCCCAGTCCCGGGGATACCAGTACAGCTCCCGGTCTCGATCGGCGTTGCTGCAGTCCGGCGCCAGCTTCGGCCGCTATAGCTACCCACACTGGGGACCAGAAAGCAGGGACCCTCAAGGGAGCTGGCAACCTCAATAGGGGCCGCCAGGCCATTGGCCCTTCTGGACCCCCGGGTCTATCAGGAGCGCCAAGGGGCTCCACCCAGGGCAAGTTACTCGGTGCAGCGGTCCCAGTCCCCGCACCAACGCCAGACGGTGCCAGAGGCAACAGTATCCAGGCCTCCAGCATCCCCCCAGCGTAGACCAGAGAGTCCAGCACTGAGCCCGGTGCTGTCCAATGGACTCCTGCCCCTTCCACGGGATATGGGGAGCATGAGGAACAACCAGAGGGGGTCGAGCAGCAGCTAACCTCCTCGTCTTCCCCCGATGAGGCAGAAGCCCACCAGGAACTGTTGTGCAGAGTCGCCCAAAGTTTGGGGTTGCAGGCCAAGGAGACGGTTGAGCAGGAGGACCCCATGGTGGACATTTTGAGCCCCGAAGGTCCATCCAGAATAGTGCTCCCGCTCATTAAGACCATCCAGTCTAACTATAAGACTATATAGCAGACCCCGGCCTCCAGCTCTCCAACAGCTAAAGGAGTGGAGCGTAAATATTTTGCCCCATCTAAGGGCTATGAGTTCCTGTTCTGCCACATGAGTCCATACTCCCTAGTGGTGAATGAAAGAGAGCGCCATCGTCAGCAGGCTCCGGCCCCTAAGGCCAAGGAGGTAAAACGCCTGGACCTTTTTGGTAGAAAGGTGTACTCATCTGGGGGCCTTCAGTTGAGGATTGCTAACCAGCAGGCCATCCTCAACAGGCACAATTTTAGCTCCTGTGCGGCAGTGCGGAAGTTTAAGGACAACCTCCTGCAAGGTTCCCAACAGGAGTTCATGGCCCTGGTAGATGAGGGCAAGGCAGTAGCCAAGACCTCTCTCCAGGCCTCCCTGGATTCGGCAGACACGTTGGCTAGAACAATCACATCAGGGGTGGTCATGAGGCGCCTGGCGTGGCTCCAGGAGTCAGGTCTGCCCCCGGAGGTCCACAATACACTCCAGGACCTCCCCTTCAAAGAGTCCGGCTCTTCTCGGACCAGACAGACGCAAGGCTGCCTAGTCTCAAGGACTCGGGAGCTACGCTCAAGTTGCTGGGTATGCACACCCCGGCGACTCAGAGGAAGCCCTTTAAGCTGCAGCCTCCCCCTCAAGGCCAGTACCAGCCTCATCACAGGCATGAGCCTTACCATAGGCGAGGCAGGGATAACAGGCAATGGCGCGATAATAATAATACGCCGGGCCAGAACCAAGGTCAGCACAAACCCCAGCTGGGCACTAAGCCAGGCTTTTGAAGGTGTGTTTGAGGACAGCGTACTAGACCAGTCACTGGATCCATCCCTTTGTTCCTGAACCGCCTGTCCCGCTTCTCCCGTGTGTGGTCTACCATTACATCAGACCGTTGGGTCTTAAGCACGGTGCAGAACAGGTACTCACTGCAGTTCGCCTCCCTCCCCCCTTCCCACCTCCCTTTTCCATCCCTCTTCAAGAACCCCTCTCATGAGTATCTCCTAGAGCAGGAAGTTCACTCACTGCTAGAGGCAGGGGCGGTAGAGGCGGTGCCTTATGGCCTAAGGGGAAAGGGGTTCTACTCCCGGTACTTCCTCATCCCCAAGGCCAAAGGGGGCCTTCACCCCATCCTAGACCTGCGCGGGCTCATCAAGTTCCTGATCAAGGTCCGGTTCCTCATAGTCTTTCTGGGCACCATCATCCCTTCCTTGGATCCAGGGGACTGGTACGCCGTCCTCGACATGAAGGACGTGTACTTTCATATCGCCATCTTCCCAGCACACAGACGGTTCCTACGCTTCACCGTGGGCCGAGAACATTATCAGTTTGTGGTTCTCCCGTTTGGTCTAGCCACGGCCCCAAGGGTGTTCACGAAGTGCATGGCAGTGGTGGCGGCCTTCTTACAGAGGCAGAGAATCCGGGTGTACTCATACCTTGACGACTGGCTCCTGGTGAGCTGATCCGAAGCGGAGGTGCTGGGCCATGTGGAGGTGGCCCTGAGATTGTTCCACGAACTGGGGCTCCTGGTCAACGTCCCCAAGTCCACACTTGTACCCAAGCAGAGAGTAGAATTCATAGGGGCGGTCCTCGACTCAGTGCAAGTCAGGGCAAGCCTTCCAGTATCCCGATTCCAGGCTATCCAACAAGCAGTGGCCTCCCTGCACCAGTTTCCAATGACAATGGCCAGGTGCTGCCTGCAGGTGCTGGGCCACATGGCAGCATGCACGCTCGTGGTCAGGCATGCCTGACTAAGACTCAGGACAGTGCAGGCGTGGCTCGCTCAGGTGTACCAGCCAGGCAGCGACCCCCTAGACTTGGTAGTGACAGCCCCAAGGGATGTGCCAGACTCCCTGCTGTGGTGGCAGTCCCAGCCTGTGGTTTGCCAAGGCATCTCCTTTGCCGCCCCACTTCCGGACCTGACGCTGGTAACAGATGTGTCAGACCACGGATGGTGGGCTCATTTGGGGGACCTCATGACGCAGGGGTTGTGGTCCAAGGCAGAGCGGTCGCTCCATATAAATGTGAAGGAGCTCAGGGTGGTTCATCTCACCTGCCAGACCTTTCACACCACTCTGAGGGGTCATAGCATGACAGTTCTGACAGACAACATTACTGCCATGTTTTATATAAACAATTAGGGCGGGGTTCATTCCTCGCCAGTCTGTCGCGAGGCTCTCCTCCTCTGGGACCTTTGCATAGCCCATGCAATTCACCTCGAGGCGTCCTATCTCTCAGAGGTGCGGAACAAGCTGGCGGACTCCTTCAGCAGGTCGTATCACATGCACAAGTGGACGCTCAAAGCGGATGTCGTGCTTTCGCTATTCTGCAGGTGGGGGTTTCCCCGGGTAGACCTGTTTGCCGCCAGGGACAACGCCCAGTGCCCGCGGTTCTGCTCGTTCCCGTGCCACAGCCTGGGCTCACTGGCAGATGCGTTTGCGATCCTGTGGAGAGGGGGCTTGATGTATGCCTTCTCCCCGCTCCCCTTGGTGCACAAGGTCCTGCTCAAGGTGTGCAGGGACAGGGCAGCAGTGATCCTCATCGCTCCAGCCTGGGCCCGCCAACACTGGTACACATCGCTCCTAGAGCTGTCGGTGGAGGCCCCAGTAGTCCTGCCCCTACACCAGGACCTCATTACACAGGACGGCGGGCGGCTTCTCCACCCCAACCTACAGTCACTGCACCTGACGGTGTGGAGGCTCTGTGGCTAAATGCCCTGGAGAGCCAGTGCTCCCTTCCTGTGCAGCAGATTCTGCTTGGCAGTAGAAAACCCTCTACCAGGGCGGCCTATATGGCCAAGTGGAAAAGGTTCTCGTGTTGGTGTGAACCCCGACAGGTGCAGCCAGGCCAGGCCCCAGTGCAAGCCATTCTGGAGTACCTCCTGCACCTCAAGCAGCAAGGGCTAGCCCGGTCCTTGCTCAGAGTGCACCTGGCGGCCATCTCCCCCTTCCATCCGGGGTTCTTGGGGGGCTCGGTGTTTTCGCACCCAATGGTGGGACTGTTCCTTAAGGGATTGGAGAGGGTGTTCTCGTACTCCCACCCCCCCGGTCCCTCCATGGAACCTTAACCTGGTCCTTTCTAAGCTCATGGGACCCCCTTTTGAGCCCCTCGCTACCTGTTCTCTCCTCCACCTTTCCTGGAAGATGGCATTTCTGGTTGCCGTTACCTCGGCCAGAAGGGTGTCAGAAGTGAGGGCCCTCACCTCTAAACTACCATACACAGTATTTCACAAGGACAAGGTGCAGCTCCGGCCATACCCCAAGTTCCTCCCTAAGGTGGTCTCCCAATTCCATCTGGGCCAGGACTTTTGTCTGCTGGTGTTCTTCCTGAAACCCCATACGGACCCGAGCCACCGCAGCTTGCACACCCTGGATGTGCGTTGAGCACTGGCGTTCTATTTGGAGCTCACCAAGCCCTTTCGCAAATCCGTGCAGCTGTTTGTGGCTGTAGCTGAGAGGATGAAAGGCCTCCCGGTGTCGGCACAGCGGATTTTGTCTTGGATTACAAGATGTATCCGGGCGTGCTATGAGCTCGCAGGTGTTCCGGTCCCAGCGGTCATGGCCCACTTGACCAGGGCGCAGGCAACTTCCCTGGCGTTCCTGTCACAGGTCCCGATCCAGGAGATCTGTAGAGCAGCCACCTGGTCCTTGCTGCACACCTTCACAACCCACTATGAGGTCAACCAGCAGGCCAGAGAGGACGCGGCAGTTGACAGAACTGTCCTCCGAGCAGTTGTTCCTTAACTCCTACCCTCCTTCAGAGGTAAGCTTGTAATTCACCTGGTGTAGAATGGACGGGAACAAGCACTCAAAGAAGAAAAAATGATTACTTACTTTCTCATAACTGTTGTTCTTCGAGATGTGTTGTTCACGTCCATTCCACCACTCACCCTCCTACCCCTCTGTCAGTGTCGCCTGCAAGAAGGTACTTGAGGGGGTCGGGCCGGCAGGGGTATATATGCACAGCACAGTGGTGCCACTCGGGGGGCCTGCCGGCCCGCCAGGAACCACTAAGGGAAAAAGTTTCCGATGCTCGTGCACGCACACCTGATGTGGCATGGACATGAACAACACATCTCGAAGAACAACAGTTACAAGAAAGTAAGTAACTTGTTTTTTTTATGCATGCTGTTAGACAATTGTTATGATTCACCCTGTTGGTGGTTGCATCTCAATAGTGGGTGAAATGCCATTATCAGTGAAAGGGCCAAGTTCTCTCATTTACATGAATGCAAACCCACTGGTTAAATTAATGTTGCACAGGTGTAACTGGGAGAAGAATGAAAAGGAGTACTTGTGGCACCTTAGAGACTAACCAATTTATTAGAGCATAAGCTTTCGTGAGCTACAGCTCACTTCCTCAGATGCATATCGTGGAAACTGCAGCAGGCTTTATATATACACAGAGAATATGAAACAATACCTACTCCCACCCCACTGTCCTGCTGGTAATAGCTTATCTAAAGTGATCATCAGGTGGGCCATTTCCAGCACAAATCCAGGTTTTCTCACCCTCCACCCCCCCACACAAATTCACTCTCCTGCTGGTGATAGCCCATCCAAAGTGACAACTCTTTACACAATGTGCATGACAATCAAGTTTCCTGAGGAAACCAATCCATCCGTGATCTTCCTGATAACACCATCCTGGCCACTATGGATGTAGAAGCCCTCTACACCAACATTCCACACAAAGATGGACTACAAGCCGTCAAGAACACTATCCCCGATACTGTCACGGCTAACCTGGTAGCTGAACTTTGTGACTTTGTCCTTACCCATAACTACTTCACATTTGGGGACAATGTATACCTTCAGATCAGCGGCACTGCTATGGGTACCCGCATGGCCCCACAGTATGCCAACATTTTTATGGCTGATTTAGAACAACGCTTCCTCAGCTCTCGTCCCCTAAAGCCCCTACTCTACTTGCGCTATATTGATGACATCTTCATCATCTGGACCCATGGAAAAGAAGCCCTTGAGGAATTCCACCATGATTTCAACAATTTCCATCCCACCACCAACCTCAGCCTGGTCCAGTCCACACAAGAGATCCACTTCCTGGACACTACAGTGCTAATAAACAATGGTCACATAAACACCACCCTATACCGGAAACCTACTGACCACTATTCCTACCTGCATGCCTCCAGCTTTCACCCTGACCACACCACACGATCCATCATCTACAGCCAAGCTCTGCGATACAACCGCATTTGCTCCAACCCCTCAGACAGAGACAAACACCTACAAGATCTCTGTCAAGCTTTCTTACAACTACAATACCCACCTGCAGAAGTAAAGAAACAGATTGATAGAGCCAGAAGAGTTCCCAGAAGTTACCTACTACAGGACAGGCCTAACAAAGAAAATAACAGAACGCCGCTAGCCGTCACCTTCAGCCCCCAACTAAAACCCCTCCAACGCATTATTAAGGATCTACAACCTATCCTAAAGGATGACCCAACACTCTCACAAATCTTGGGAGACAGGCCAGTCCTTGCCTACAGACAGCCCCGCAACCTGAAGCAAATACTCACCAACAACCACATACCACACAACAGAACCACTAACCCAGGAACTTATCCTTGCAACAAAGCCCGTTGCCAATTGTGCCCACATATCTATTCAGGGGACACAATCACAGGGCCTAATAACATCAGCCACACTATCAGAGGCTCGTTCACCTGCACATCCACCAATGTGATATATGCCATCATGTGCCAGCAATGCCCCTCTGCCATATACATTGGTCAAACTGGACAGTCTCTACGTAAAAGAATAAATGGACACAAATCAGATGTCAAGAATTATAACATTCATAAACCAGTCGGAGAACACTTCAATCTCTCTGGTCACGCAATCACAGACATGAAGGTCGCTATCTTAAAACAAAAAAACTTCAAATCCAGACTCCAGCGAGAAACTGCTGAATTGGAATTCATTTGCAAATTGGATACTATTAATTTAGGCTTAAATAGAGACTGGGAGTGGCTAAGCCATTATGCAAGGTAGCCTGTTTCCTCTTGTTTTTTCCTACCCCCCCCCCCCAGATGTTCTGGTTTAACTTGGATTTAAACTTGAAGAGTGGTCAGTTTGGATGAGCTATTACCATCAGGAGAGTGAATTTGTGTGTGTATGGGGGTGGGGGGGATGTGAGAAAACCTGGATTTGTGCAGGAAATAGCCCAACTTGATTGTCATGCACATTGTGTAAAGAGTTGTCACTTTGGATGGGCTATCACCAGCAGGAGAGTGAATTTGTGGGGGGGGGGTGGAGGGTGAGAAAACCTGGATTTGTGCTGGAAATGGCCCACCTGATGATCACTTTAGATAAGCTATTACCAGCAGGACAGTGGGGTGGGAGGAGGTATTGGTTCATATTCTCTGTGTATATATAAAGCCTGCTGCAGTTTCCACGATATGCATCTGAGGAAGTGAGCTGTAGCTCACGAAAGCTTATGCTCTAATAAATTGGTTAGTCTCTAAGGTGCCACAAGTACTCCTTTTCTTTTTGCGAATACAGACTAACACGTCTGTTACTCTGAAACCTGGGAGAAGAATGTGGCTGCTAATTTCCAAAGAATTTTGGGATTAAATGCAGTATATACAGGTAAGGTATTAAGTTAATATTATGCAGTGCTGGAATGTTTAGCACAAGTTGGCATAGTTTTCCCCTGTGCTGATAACTTGAGTATCCACTAAATATATCATTGTTTTTTTCAAGTCCATGGGAATTTTGCAGGTGTGAAAGAGTTTATGTAACCTTGTGCTATGTCATTAGCTGGTTATCATTTTTTCCATCTGTACAAAGACCATTTCCATTTTTATTCCTAGTGGGTTATCATGACACAATGCAGATAAATAATATTAATTACTAGTTCAAACAGAGCTTCTTATCAAATGGTTCAGTATAAAAATGTATCTCATTGGGAAAGTGTTGTCACTGCATTTTAAAAAATGATTCACTATTTGATCCTTCTTAGTTGCCTGGGTAAGTTATAATTAGAGGATTTGAGCTGGGAGAGGGAGGGTGGCTGGTTCTGAACAACTGCTGGAGCCTTAGAGCATCTTGTTTTTTCTTCATAATTTACAACTATCCTATGAGGTTTCAGAGTAGTAGCTGTGTTAGTCTGTATCCGCAAAAAGAACAGGAGTACTTGTGACACCTTAGAGACTAACAAATTTATTTGAGCATAAGCTTTCGTGAGCTACAGCTCACTTCATCGGGTGCATGTAGTGGAAAATACAGTGGGGAGATTTTATATACACAGAGAACATGAAACAATGGGTGTTACCATACACACTGTAAGGAGAGTGATCAGGTAAGGTAAGCTATTACCAGCAGAGAGCAGGGGGGAGTAATAATCAAGGTGATAATCAAGTGATAATTTGTAGTGATAATCAAGGTGGGCCATTTCCAGCAGTTGAGAAGAACATGTGAGTAACAGTGGGGGGATAAACATGGGGAAATAGTTTTACTTTGTGGAATGACATATCCACTCCTAGTCTTTATTCAAGCCTAAGTTAATTGTATCCAGTTTGCAAATTAATTCCAATTTAGCAGTCTCTTGTTGGAGTCTGTTTCTGAAGTTTTTTTGTTGAAGAATTGCCACTTTTAGGTCTGTAATCAAGTGACCAGAGAGATTGAAGTGTTCTCCTACTGGTTTTTGAATGTTATAAGTTTTGACGTCTGATTTGTGTCCACTTATTCTTTTACATAGAGACTGTCCAGTTTGGCCAATGTACATGGCAGAGGGGCATTGCTGGCACATGATGGCATATTATCACATTGGTAGATGTGCAGGTGAACGAGCCTCTGATAGTGTGGCTGATGTTATTAGGCCCTATGATGGTGTCCCCTGAATAGATATGTGGACACAGTTGGCAACGGGCTTCCTGGGATAGGTTCCTGGGTTAGTGGTTCTGTTGTGTGGTGTGTGATAGGTAGTGAGTATTTGCTTCAGGTTGGGGAGCTGTCTGTAAGCAAGGACTGGCCTGTCTCCCAAGATCTGTGAGAGTGATGGGTCGTCCTTCAGGATAGGTTGTAGATCCTTGATGGTGCGTTGGAGAGGTTTTAGTTGGGGGCTGAAGGTGATGGCTAGTGGCGTTCTGTTATTTTCTTTGTTGGGCCTGTCCCATAGTAGGTAACTTCTGGGTACTCTTCTGGCTCTGTCAATCTGTTTCTTCACTTCAGCAGGTGGGTATTCTAGTTGTAAGAATGCTTGATAGAGATCTTATAGGTGTTTGTCTCTGAGGGGTTGGCGCAAATGCGGTTGTAGCATAGAGCTTGGCTGTAGACAATGGATCGTGTGGTATGGTCTGGATGAAAGCTATCAGTTTCACATTTTAACTGAGCTGGGCTAGACAAGGATCCCCTCAGAATCTGTCAGACTGGTTATCTACCAGAAAATCTGTCTTTAAGCAAAGGGAGTCTTGCATCCCAAGGGATGAGCATGTTGCTGCTGTAGCATTATGCTGCAGAGGACTGTGCGAGGGAGAGACTGGGAATCAAACCAGGTCTCTTGTACAGGATGTTTATATGATAGAATTGAATTAAAGTGGGATGTACCACACGAAGACACTTTCATTGTGTGAGAAATCTCAGTATATCTGCTCACATTTCATAACTGAAAAAGTTACCTGAGCGTCCGTCTTGCTAACGTGACTGCAATGCACAGCACAGGTTTGTAGCTGACATTAAGCCAAACTGACTGATCCTGGTTAAGGATCCATATGACGAACTGCATTCATTTCTTTACACTTAGGGGCAATTTCTGGAAGCCCTCTGAACTATGCGGTTCACAATGATATGCTAATGGAGCGAGTAATTGGAGGACAGGAGGCCGTGCGAAACAGCTGGAAGTGGCAGGTAAAATTTGTATTTGAAATCTTTTGCTTAAGAAAAAAAAAGAAAAGAAGAAGGTTTGAGAACATGACAGCAAAGCAGAAATATGAGATATCAGATATGGATGAATTTTCTCTAGTGGTAGTCAAAGCAAACAAACATACAACTTTATTTAAATCTGTCAGTCCAGCACATTAATAAGGAACACAAGCTGTGGTTCACAAACTATCCCTTGACTACACCATCAGGGAGCTTCTTTGCTTGAGGTAGTTTGGTACCAAGAATTTAGAAAAACCATATCTCCAAGATCCCATAATACAAAACTAAAATAATGGAGCTTTCCTTTGACTACGGTCCATTTTCCTAGGAGGGGATATTTTCTTCTTGTTCTTTTTAAAAAATATATGATTCTGATTAGAAGAGCGAGTAGATTAAAAATGGCATCTCCCTACTGACATGTCTGCATCTTGTATATCTCCAAAATAATTTCTGCTTGCTTCATTGTCAAAAATACTTTTTTGCTAAAAAAAATTGATTCTAGTTAGCACCAGAGAATTAATAAAGATATGAAAGAGTTAGCTGGATTCTATTCTGGATTTATGTGCCATCATAATTGTTAGCTACGTTCCAATATCTTTTATTACTCGCAGGCTTTGTCTCCACTAGGGAAAAGATGTATTTTTAACTCATGTTAATAAACACGTTAAAATCCAAGAATAGCCTAAACCCTAGGCTCCACTAATTTACCTCAACACATATTAAACTATTACTGTCTTGTCTATACTAGGGTTCTAACACATGTTAAAAGGCACCTTCTTTTCCCAGTGTGGACATGGCTGCAATTCAAGAAAGATATTGGTACATTTGGAGAGGGTTCAGAGAGGAGCCCCAAGAATGATTGCAGGATTAGAAAACATGTTTTCCTGTGATAGACTCAAAGAGTGCTATATATTTATCTTAACAAAGAGAAGGTTAAGGGGTGACTCAATTACATTCTGTAAGTATCCCCTCCAGGTGGGGAGAGGAAGGGGTGGGGCCAGAGCAGGAAGGGAAGGGGCAGGGCCAGAGCTTCTTCCAGCCATGCTGCCTGGGACACTGTCCAGTGCAGTGCAGCGGCTGACTGGGAGAGCGCCTGGCTGCAGCAGCAGCAGGCTGCCCCCCCAATCCCGGCTCAGCTTCTGGGGACAGTGGCCGAGCGAGCTGGAGTGCCCCCACCCTCCCCCATACCCCTCCAGCATGCTCACAGTCAGTTCTGGTCCCCAGAAGTTGAGCCTGGTAACGTGAGGTGGGGAGGGGACAGGGAGAATGAGGGTTGGGCGGGGCGGTGTGGGGAGGAGTCACGTGGGGAGGTCATATGGGGAGGCACCAGTATTCGGGGGCACCAGTCATCTGCTGAAGCTGGACAAATTCAGAGTGGAAATAAGGTGTAAATTTTTGACAAGGAGGGTAATTAACCATTGGAACAATTCACAAGGGTTGTGGTGGAGTCTCCATCACTGACCATTTTTAAATCAAGATTGGATGTTTTCCTAAAAGGTCTGCTCAGGGGACTGTTTTTGGGAAGTTCTCGGGCCTGTATTACACAGGAGGTCAGACTAGATAATCTGAATGATCCCTTCTGGCCTTGGAATCTATTAATCAATGAAAACCAGCATGACTTTAAGATCCCACTTGAATTCACAGGTCCAGCATTTAGAAGAAAATCTTGTTCTTTGTCAACTAAGTTATTTAATATGAAAACCACCGAGAGACAATAATCCTGGAATCTTTTGAAGCCATTTTTACAGTCACTTTTTCAGAATATAGCCGCATTTTAACAAACTTAATTTCTCTTTAACAAACATTTGTGTTCAGTAGAAGGCTGCGACTCCCAACCTTTGTCTACATGCATAAGCTGCACTACTACAATGTGTTTTTAAATCAATTTAGTTAAACTACTACAAACCCCTGTGTGGACATACTGAAATCTATTTAAAACTACCTTATGTCTATTATCTTAATCCAGTAACTAACATAACTAGCCATTTTAGAATATCATCACAGAAATACAGATGAAATAGAACTTCTGGTATTGTGAGGCTGTAGCACTGTATATTCACACAAAAGATAATAGGCATTGTGTACAAATGTGTCTAGTATTTGAAGTGATTAGGTTGCTACCTCTGATATCTCATACCCAGGTGTCACTGACAATATTTAGTCCTAAAATAAAACCAGAATGGGAAATATGTAATGCACTGTAGAAGCCAAAAATCCCCATTTTATCATAGAATCATAGAATAACAGAGTTGGAAGGGACCTCTGGAGGCCATCTAGACCAACCCACTGCCCAGAGCAGGACCAATCCCAACTAAATCATCCCAGCCAGGGCTTTATCAAGCCTGACCGTAAAAACTTCTAAGGAAGGGGATTCCACCACCTCCCTAGGTAACGCATTCCAGTGTTTCACCACCCTCCTAGTGAAAAAGTTTTTTCTAATATCCAACCTAAACCTCCCCCACTGCAATTTGAGACCATTACTCCTTGTTCTGTCATCTGCTATCACTGAGAATAGACTAGATCCATCCTCTTTGGATCCACCTTTCAGGTAGTTAAAAGCAGCTATCAAATCCCCCCTCACTCTTCTCTTCCATAGACTAAACAATTCCAGTTCCCTCAGCCTCTCCTCATAAATCATGTGTTCCAGTCCCCTAATCATTTTTGTTGCCCTCCGCTGGACTCTTTCCAATTTCTCCACCTCCTTCTTGTAGTGTGGGGCCCAAAACTGGACACTGTACTCCAGATGAGGCCTCACCAATGTCGAATAGAGATGAATGATCACGTCCCTCGATCTGCTGGCAATGCCCCTTCTTATATACCCCAAAATGCCATTGGCCTTCTTGGCAACAAGGGCACGCTGTTGACTCATATCCAGCTTCTTGTCCACTGTCACCCCTAGGTCCTTCTCTGCAGAACTGCTGCCTAGCCATTCGGTCCCTAGTCTGTAGCGGTGCATTGGATTCTTCCGTCCTAAGTGCAGGACTCTGCACTTGTCCTTGTTGAACCTCATCAGATTTCTTTTGGCCCAATCCTCCAATTTCTCTAGGTCCCTCTGTATCCTATCCCTACCCTCCAGCTTATCTACCACTCTTCCCAGTTTATTGTCATCTGCAAACTTGCTGAGGGTGCAATCCACGCTATCCTCCAGATCATTAATGAAGATATTGAACAAAACCGGCCCCAGGACCGACCCTTGGGGCACTCCGCTAGATACCGGCTGCCAACTAGACATGGAGCCATTGATCACTACCCGTTGAGCCTGACAATCTAGCCAGCTTTCTACCCACCTTGTAGTGCATCCATCCAGCCCATACTTCTTTAACTTGCTGACAAGAATGCTGTGGAAGACAGTGTCAAAAGCTTTGCTAAAGTCGAGGAATAACACGTCCACTGCTTTCCCTTCATCCACAGAACCAGTTATCTCATCATAGAAGGCAATTAGATTAGTCAGGCGTGACTTGCCCTTGGTGAATCCATGCTGACTGTTCCTGATCACTTTCCTCTCCTCTAAGTGCTTCAGAATTGATTCCTTGAGGACCTGCTCCATGATTTTTCCGGGGACTGAGGTGAGGCTAACCGGCTTGTAGTTCCCAGGATCATCCTTCTTCCCTTTTTTAAAGATGGGCACTACGTTAGCCTTTTTCCAATCTTCCGGGACTTCCCCTGATCGCCATGAGTTTTCAAAGATAATGGCCAATGGCTCTGCAATCACATCCGCCAATCCCTTTAGCACTCTCGGATGCAACTCATCCGGCCCCATGGACTTGTGCACGTCCAGTTTTTCTAAATAGTCCCGAACCACTTCTACCTTCACAGAGGGCTGGCCACCTCCTCCCCATGCTGTGCTGCCCAGTGCAGTAGTCTGGGAGTTGACCTTGTTCGTGAAGACAGAGGCAAAAAAAGCATTGAGTACATTAGCTTTTTCCACATCCTCTGTCACTAGGTTGCCTTCCTCATTCAGTAAGGGGCCCACACTTTCCTTGGCTTTCTTCTTACTGCCAACATACCTGAAGAAACGCTTCTTGTTACTTTTAACATCCCTCGCTAGCTGCAACTCCAGGTGTGATTTAGCCTTCCTGATTCCATTCCTACACGCCCGAGCAATATTTATATACTCATCCCTGGTCATTTGTCCAATCTTCCACTTCTTGTAAGCCTCTTTTTTGTGTTTAAGATCAGCAAGGATTTCACTGTTAAACCAAGCTGGTCGCCTGCCATATTTACTATTCTTTCTACACATCGGGATGGTTTGTCCCTGTAACCTCAATAAGGATTCTTTAAAATACAGCCAGCTCTCCTGGACTCCTTTCCCCCTCATGTTATTCTCCCAGGGGATCTTGCCCATCAGTTCCCTGTGGGAGTCAGTCTGCTTTTCTGAAGTCCAGGGTCCGTATTCTGCTGTTTTCCTTTCTTCCTTGTGTCAGGATCCTGAACTCGACCATCTCATGGTCACTGCCTCCCAGGTTCCCATCCACTTTTGCTTCCCCTACTAGTTCTTCCCAGTTTGTGAGCAGCAGGTCAAGAAGAGCTCCACCCCTACTTGGTTCCTCCAGCACTTGCACCAGGAAATTGTCCCTTACAGTTTCCAAAAACTTCCTGGATTGTCTGTCTGTGCACCGCTGTATTGCTCTTCCCAGCAGATATCAGGATGATTGAAGTCACCCATGAGAACCAGGGCATGCGATCTAGTAGCTTCTGCGACTTGCCGGAAGAAAGTCTCGTCCACCTCATCCCCCTGGTCTGGTGGTCTATAGCAGACTCCCACCACGACATCACCCTTGTTGCTCAGGCTTCCAAACTTAATCCAGAGACTCTCAGGTTTTTCTGCAGTTTTATATTTGAGCTCTGAGCAGTCATACTGCTCCCTTACATACAGTGCAACTCCCCCACCTTTTCTGGCCTCCCTGAACAGTTTATACCCATCCATGACAGTACTCCAGTCATGCGAGTTATCCCACCAAGTCTCCGTTATTCCAATCACATCATAATTCCCTGACTTTGCCAGGACCTCCAGTTCTCCCTGCTTGTTTCCCAGGCTTTGTGCATTTGTATATAGGCACTTGAGATAACCCGCTGATCGCCCCTTGTTCTCAGTATGAGGCAGGAGCCCTCCCCTCTCACACGCTCCTGCTCGTGCTTCCTCCCGGTATCCCACTTACCTCAGGGCTTTGGTCTCCTTCTCCTGGTGAACCTAGTTTAAAGCCCTCCTCACTAGGTTAGCCAGCCTGCTCGCGAAGATGCTCTTCCCTCTCTTTGTTAAGTGGAGCCCGTCTCTGCCTAGCACTCCTTCTTGGAACACCATCCCACACTTCCACAGTAAAAATAACACAATTAGGAACAAAAAGTGTCAGCAAGCAGTAATTTTCAGTCTCATTTTAAATAAAAATACAATCTGTGAATGTTAAATGGTTAAAGTGTGTTCTGACTTAGGCATTGATACAGCATGGATTATTCTACATTTGAGAAATATAGTTACAGAAAAATTATCCCCATCATTAGAGTAAATTCAGGCAAATAGCTTCCCTTAAAAATACAAGGAAAATATGAAGCAAGATATAAGCACTTACTAAATGATGTTATGGCTTATGATTTCACTCAAGATACTATTCTAACATAAATATTAAATAAACGGATGAATTTTAAATGGAAACTGCACTCTGAAGTTATTGATGATTCACTTTATTGGGCTATTTTGTACATGTTCTACATAATATCTTTTGATATTTTTGTACTCTGGACCTTAGTTATTTGTCCTGTAGTACAACAAAAACAGTTTGCAAGTTTGATATGAGTTAATATAAAGCCTAATCCTACTGAAATTATTTAAAGGGGTACTGTTGAAATTACAGTATTTTAAACCTGCCCTGCAAAACCACAGTTGTTGGTAATCCATCATTGTGAATGACTAACCCATTTGACCATCTCTGGTTTAAAGGTTATTGTGATGGGGTGTGCAGGCCTTCTGTAGTGACTCTGAAAACTCTACCCTGTCCAGTGGAATCCCCTGTAGGAGACCCGGCTGAGCTAGCCAACAATCTGAGGTTTCATGGGTTAACTTGCAGCCAGGTTTCAGAGCGAGCTCAGGGAGACACTGCTACCTAGGAGCTAATTAAGTACAGCTAAGCCTATTTAGACACATCTTTCGATTAAGGGTGTCTACATCTAGGTGATATCCTTATTTTATTGCTGTACAAAATGAGACACAAAGAGGTTAAAGTCATGGATGGTTCTCTGCAGACCCATGTGAGGGATTCCCATTACAATCCTCACATGGAAACTGTTGTCCTCCCATGTGTAATTTTTCTTTGAACTTTCATGCCAAATAATGTTTTTCCAACCCCATAAAGTTTATTCACCCCTATTAATTATACACAAGCATATAGATCCTGCATATATTAATGATAAAGATGTTCCACATCCCAACATTTCACCTGCACACTAATCCTGAAGGAGTGGCTTTCTGTAGCATACTACTGTCAAGTGTTCAGATGCTAAAGAGTTAATGGTGGTGTTGTATTGCTCTGGTAATCTGAACCCTCAATCAGGCCTTGCTTCCACAAGGTAAAGTGTTTCTTTCAATCAAGTTAGCTCCTAAAGGTGTTAAACTTGGTCTACATTGGTGGTAAGTAAACAATTGAGTTAAGCCATCTTGATTGATCTGACTCAATTCAAAGAAGTACCTATTCTTCCTAGTTTAGACAAGGCCTTGGAGAAGACTTACTTTCTACCACTGGACTAAGGGCAGCAGACAATTAAGCAGACACAGAAAGCAAGCTCCAGTGAGGGGTTGGGTGGGTTGCAGGGTATGTAACTGATCGAAATAGCACTTGTAAATTGCTGCAGAGTCTGGCATGGAACACTGAGGTTAAATATTTTGCCATTTGATTCAGGTGTCCCTCCAAATATCTGATGCAAATTATCCTGATTATTTTTCTCATATCTGTGGTGGCACCCTTATTCATCCCAGCTGGGTCATGACTGCTGCCCACTGCATTCAAATGTAAGTAAAAATAATATGAGACTTCTAACTCTTGCTACAAATCCCAATCTGCTTCTCACTTTGGACTGCTACCGGGCCTTTCAAACACTCACAGCCCTCAACACATTCATTCTCTGTGAGACAAGCAAGTGTGACTAACCCACAGTTAGTCTGTGACCTATGGTAAATATTATAAGACTGATCCATATTTACCCATTTCTGCCAACTTCCTGGAAGCAAAAAACAGCGGATTGCAGATTTACATAAATGCATATAAATGTGCATACATGTAACTATTTAAAATAAATTTAAATATGCATAAACCTGCACAAAGACAGAGTGAGGAAGGAAACCCTGCCTACCCCCTCTGCATGCCATATCTGCTTATATGATCCGTAAAGCTCCTCGCACATTTTTGACATGCATCTGAAGAAGTGGGTATTCACCCACGAAAGCTTATGCTCCAATACGTCTGTTAGTCTATAAGGTGCCACAGGACTTTTTGCCGCTTTTACAGATCCAGACTAACATGGCTACCCCTCTGATACTCACACATTTTTGACACCATATAAACAATACATTATAATATTAAGAAGAAACATATCTTTAGCTACAGATGCCCTTAGCAAACATATCCTTAAATAAAGTATCCACAATAAACACATCCTTAACATTCCACATATATATTCCATAATTTTATATATTAAACTTTAAGTATAGATGGAACATGAACAATTCCAGATTCTGGTTTGAAAAGGTTATGAGGAGCTGAACAAGGAAGTCAGATACAACAGGTGCAGTTTCCCACATAGTAAAATGAGGATAATACTTCCCGAGCTCACAGGTATAGGGTCTGTTAAAGCACTTTGAAGGTCCTCAGATGAAAGGCGCTGTAGAAATGACTATAACAAGAGAAAGATCCTACTGCTGCAGAAGCTATCATACAAAGGCACCAATGTGGAGCAAAGGGCGTGCTTTATGGTAATTATTTTTCAATTCATTTTCAGGCCAATAGGAGCAACTTACCGAGTGGCTCTGGGCGAGCACAATCTCTTTGAATTGGATGGCACTGAATATTTTATTGGTGTGAACAAAATATTTATTCATGAAGACTGGAACCCCTATGATATTGCAAATGGGTAATTTGTTTTTGAACACGACGTTGGCATGGGAATGAATACTGATGTCCTTACTTAGGGGCCAATCCTGCAGATGTTTATGTACATATTCTATCCATCACCCACTGAGGTTAAGGATGGCTTTGTAGAAAATACTGGACTGTGACTCAGGACATCTGGGTTCAGTTTCTAGTCTGTAGACTTTCCATATGACTAGAGCAAATCACTTAATCCCTCTGCACCTTCAGTTCCCCATCTGTAAAATGGGGTTAACAACACTTCCCTACCTCACAGGGGCATTTTAAGGGTACATTATTAATCTTTGTGAGGTGTCAGATACTATGGCAGTGGAGGCTATATAAGTGCCTAGATAGGTAAGTAAAAAGTGAGCAAGGGTGTTCGGGATTTGGTCATGACTAACTCAAGAATTTTGCCTTGTGGCATCTGAAGGGCTAATCTTTGTGTCCTATTTCAGAAATGACATTGCCCTGCTGTATCTCTCTACACCTGCCTATGCTAATGGCTTTGTTGAGGTAGCCATGCTTCCGTCTGAAGGAGACATTTTGCCTAATGATTATCCATGTTATATTACTGGATGGGGACTGGCTAGTGGTAAGTGGGAAAAAGTTGCTCCTCATTCCAGAAAGACTGACCCAGATCAGAGACCCAGCACAACTCTTTTTGTAAATAAAACCTGTGGCTATGCAACATCTTTGACAGCTCACGCAGGATGTAAGTGGTGCCGGGTCTTCTAATGGCTCTCTGCAGGGGGGTGAATGCCGGAATAAGCTCTTGTAATCACAAGATGCATTTTCCCAGAGTAAACATTTCTTAAATAGCATGATGTTTGGCACCATTTAGCACTCAGTGTGGACAAGCACTGTCGTGTTTAACATGTCAGTGATAGTGGTTCATCCTGGGATCCACCCGAGGGTTGACCATGACCAGCTATCATGATTTAAGTGGTAAACACTTATTTTAATCACTAAACTCAGCAGATACGACTGACTAGACATGGAGGAGATCCCACGAGTGAGCAGGGGACATATTACCCTCATCCTGGGCCCAATCCCACTACGGTTCCGTTGGGCTGTACTTTGCTCAGTGAATAGTACTGTTGATCCCGATGGAACTAGTCATGCATAGTTCAGTACTATTCAACGTGAATAAGGGTGGCAGAGGTGGGCCTTTATTTTTAATTCTAGTGTCTCTTTGAGCAGAATATTGCCCTTTCTCCTTTAGCTGGTGGCAGCATTCCCGCTAGACTTCAAGAAGCGATACTCCCAGTGGTTGACCATGCCATCTGCTCTCAGAATCACTGGTGGGGCTCTCAAGCAAAGGAGAACATGGTGTGTGCTGGTGGAGATGGCGTGAGGGCCGGGTGCAGTGTAAGTGCCATATTTTCTCTTTTCCCCCTTAACTCTTTCTTTCTTATACAACCCTGCTCCTACAGGAATTGTGAATTACTTACAACACACTTCCCCAATGCTTGCAACATCTCAGGAGTTCAGGCCTTCCTGACAAGTCAGCTACTTCTTCTTGAGTACCATCCTCTTAATTATTATTGTTCCTGCTTGCCCCCTCCCACAAGAGAGCCCATGGGAAGGGGATAAAGGAGAGGAAAGCTTCAAAGTTCTTCTTCAAGTGCTGTCCCTTTGGGTGTTCCACTTCAGGTGTCAGTGCGTCCTTGTGCCATTGATCAAAGATTTTCAGTAGCAGTGTCCATCAGGGATGTGTGTGCGCAGTAGTTGTCTCACAGCACTGGTGGCGCCTTGACTACTGCGTGCACGACCTGAACCCCTCAATTCTTCTTTGAGTGCTGTCCCTGTGGGTTCTCCACTTTAGGTATCGATGCGCCCCTGCGCTCGTAGCCGGAGATTTATGGTATCAGTGCCTGGTTGGGTCTCTCATGTGTGGTCCCCATCTCGTGCTGTTTCAGGTGTTTAACTGGTGCTGTGCGACCAACCTCCCCTCAGTTCCTTCTCTACCACTGTTGGCTCAAGTTGGAGCACTCAGCAGTGCCTCGCAGCTTAGGAATACCCTTTCTTCAATTAGTCTTAGGTTATAGATTTTAGTGAGAACAGATTCAAATACATAACCTTCCTACTTATCACCATCCCTTTAAAAAGAAATTATTTTAATTCTCCTCCTAGGACTGTAAGTTTCCATTCTGTTCTATCGCAGCAGCATGATATCCGTACCTCTCTCCATCTTACAGAGAGCGTATGCTCCCTAAGGGGCATGCCTGGCTCCCCAGGGTTCAAACACTGCACAATCTTCAAGCTGTCAATACCCCTTTCAGATGGGCATTCTCAGTGCGTCTTCTATCTTGTTAAGGCACATATACCTGAGAAGTGCTCGCACTGTCACAACTTGAAAGCCCGCACCAGAAAGGCAAGAGATCTCCAACTAAAACTTTTCCTCATGGAGAAATCTCTTTGCCAGGCATCTGACCCTGAGGTACGCACCCCTCTTGCCAGTAATCGCCGACTGCAGCCTTTGACAAAGGCCCCTCTTCTATGGAAAGGGCTCCTGACCAACCTGCCAAGAAGGCAGCAAAAAAAATGGGGTACCATGTTCCTGACTCCAGAGTCAACCAAGAAAAGGTGCTCTGATACTGGTCAAACTCTTCCGGTATCAACCACTCTGGCCATGTCAATGGTTGACAAAATGGGTCCCCCTGGCACCATCGGTACCAAGAAACTGAGAGCTTCTAAGCAACCAAGCTCCACCACAGACACCAAGGGGAAAGTGAAACCCCATGCTGCAGTACCGTCAACTGTGATCAAGCAATCGGTACCAAGTATACCGGTACTTCCGCCTCGAATGCTGCCACCTAGTGCTGGTATTATGCACTCCAGCCACACACTGTCACCAATGAGCACTCTCCAGCACATGGTACTGTTTCCTATCACCCCAATGGTACTGATCCTGGGCACTTCACAACAATTCCTCTCTCACAAAGATCTATCTGTTTCATCGGTACTGGAGTCTCCTCTCCTCGGCACCGATTGTACCTTGGCACCTGTGGTAATCAGCCAGCCCAGCTCCCCACATCTCTCGGCACCACAATTCTCTAGCGAAGAGGAATATAGAGAAGAGAATGTTGGACACTCTTCACAACATTCCTCTCCTGTGGCTACTCCCACCGCACATGCCCTTCCAGGCACGGGCTTCCCTGCAAACCTTCCGAACCAGCCCTGGTATGGGCAACCTTGGATGCCCACAGTGCCCTTCCAACCAAAATGGCCATTCTGGCATCCATGGACTACATACCACAACAGCAGCAACAGGGTGCACCTACTGGTCTGCCCATAACTCGCACACACCAACCACCTATATTAAAATCATAGGCACCGTCTGGCACCTCTGAACATGGGGCTCAAGAACAGGAGGACCCAGAGGATCCAACTGATTTTCATTTCTCATCATCCTCACTGGTTGACACAGTTATACCCCCACCTCCCAACACAGCTGATGATTTAAAACGATTTCAAGATCTCTACAAGAGAGAAGCCACTTCACTAGACATCTCTCTGGAAGAGGTCCAGGAATCTCGACACAAATTAGTGGACAAATTGCACACATCCACTTCTTCCAAAATCACCCTTCCAGTGAATGATGTGATCATGGACCCTGTGAAGTCGCTCTGGCAAACCCCAGCAATGATTCCACCTACCTGTAAGAGGTCTGATGAGAAATATTATGTGCCAGCAAAGGGCACTGAATTCCTCTTCTTGCCTCCAACACTGAATTTACTAGTTATTGATGCAGTCAGCGAACGGGGTAGACAACAATACTACAGGAACACCCCATATGACAAGGACCGGAAATGGCTCGACCTGTTAGGCCAAAAAGCATATTCAGCAGTGACCTTACAATTAAGAATTGCCAACTATGCTGCCCTATTGGCAAAGTATGATCACAATAATTACGCAAGTCTCTCTGAATTTATTAACTTTATTTCAGAAGACAAAAAAGAGCAGTCCAAAGCACTCATCACAGAGGTCCACCTCATCAGCAGAACAGTGCTACAAGCTGCCCTTGAGTCCGCTGATTCCTCAGCAAGATACATAGCAACAGTGGTTGTTATGAGGAGAGCCTCCTGGCTTCACCTATATGGTTTTCCAAAGCCACTACAGTCCACTGTAGAGGACTTACCGTTCGAAGGCTCCAAACTCTTCGCGGACAAAACAGATGAGTCACTGCACACTCTAAAAGACTCGAGGGCCACGCTGCAATCGCTGGGCATCCACACACCTAAGAACAAGAGATGGCAGAGCAATTGTCAAACTCCTCAAAGATTCTGACCCCCTCCGTACACACAACACAATAGATACTACGATTAACGGGGCGGAAACAGAAAACTTCAAGGAGACGACAATCTGCTCCTTCGCCTACTACCTCTCAGCCATCAACCTCTAGACAACAGATTTGAAACCTTGGTCAAGGGCTTGAGAATCCCATGTCTCTCAGTGTTGGCACCATCTACAACTGGCAAGAATTCTGGAGATTGCCTACTTCCATTCTACCCAATCTGGCAGTCCATTACCACGGGCAGATGGGCATTAGAAATCATCAAAATTGGTTACTCTATCCCCCTTACCTCCAAACCCCCTACCCACCCCACTTCCCTGCCCCTCTTCTGGGACCCCTCTGACGAGCATCTGCTGTGAGAATAGGCAAACCATTTCATATCTCTGGGAGCAGTAGAACCTGTACCAACCAAGTACAGAGGGAAGGGGTTCTATTCCCACTACTTTCTCACACAGAAAAAAACAGGATGTTGGAGACCTATTCTCAATCTCCAGCAATTCAACAAGTTTGTGAAAACACAACTATTCAAAATGGTCACACTAAGCACCATAATCCCAGCATTAGAGACAGGGGACTGATTGTCAGAAGGACACACATTTTCACATATCTATCCATCCCTCACACTGGAAATTCCTGTGGTTTACAATATCACAGGACCATTTCCAGTACAAAGTTCTGCCCTTCAGCCTTTCCACTGTGCTTCAGGTATTTTCAAAAGGTACTAGCTGTAGTAGCTGCCTACCTACGCAGAGAGAGAGAATCATGATATTCCCCTACTTAGACAACTGTCTGCTGAAAGCACCAACACTACAGACAGCCATAGACTCCACCCAATGTACAATAAATCTGTTCACCAGCTTAGGACTTCAAAGAAACATACAAAAGTCTACTCTAAAACCTGTCCAATGCCTGGAATTCATTGGAGTGGACCTCAACTCCCTTGAAGCAACTGCCTTCCTACCAACAAAATTCTTTCTGACTCGAACCACCTTGATCTCAACAGTGCGGAACAGCCTGCAGGTGTCCGCCAGAACTTGTCTACAAACTTCTAAAGAAAAGGAGGACTTGTGGCACCTTAGAGACTAACCAATTTATTTGAGCATAAGCTTTCGTGAGCTACAGCTCACTTAATCAGATTCATACTGTGGAAAGTGTAGAAGATCTTTTTATATACACACAAAGCATGAAAAAATACCTCCTCTCACCCCACTCTCCTGCTGCTAATAGCTTATCTAAAGTGATCACTCTCCTTACAATGTGTACGATAATCAAGTTGGGCCATTTCCAGCACAAATCCAGGGTTTAACAAGAATGTTGGGAGAGTGGGGGTAGGAAAAACAAGGGGAAATAGGTTACCTTGCATAATGACTTAGCCACTCCCAGTCTCTATTCAAGCCTAAGTTAATTGTATCAAATTTGCAAATGAATTCCAAATCAACAGTTTCTCGCTGGAGTCTGGATTTGAAGTTTTTTGGTTGTAAAATAGCAACTTTCATGTCTGTAATCGCGTGACCAGAGAGATTGAAGTGCTCTCCGACTGGTTTATGAATGTTGTAATTCTTGACATCTGATTTGTGTCCACTTAGTCTTTTACGGAGAGACTGTCCAGTTTGACCAATGTACATGGCAGAGGGGCATTGATGGCACATGATGGCATGTATCACATTGGTGGATGTGTAGGTGAAAGAGCCTCTGATAGTGTGGCTGATGTTATTAGGCCCTGTGATGGTGTCCCCTGAATAGATGTGGGCACAGTTGGCAACGGGCTTTGTTGCAAGGATAGGTTCCTGGGTTAGCGGTTCTGTTGTGTGGTATGTGGTTGCTGGTGAGTATTTGCTTCAGGTTGGGGGGCTGTCTGTAGGCAAGGACTGGCCTGTCTCCCAAGGTTTGAGAGAGTGTTGGGTCATCCTTCAGGATAGGTTGTAGATCCTTAATAATGCGTTGGAGGGGTTCTAGTTGGGGGCTGAAGGTGACGGCTAGTGGCGTCCTGTTATTTTCTTTGTTAGGCCTGTCCTGTAGTAGGAGACTTCTGGGAACTCTTCTGGCTCTATCAATCTGTTTCTTCACTTCCGCAGGTGGGTATTGTAGTTGTAAGAATGCTTGATAGAGCTCTTGTAGGTGTTTGTCTCTGTCTGAGGGGTTGGAGCAAATGCGGTTGTATCGCAGAGCTTGGCTGTAGACGATGGATCGTGTGGTGTGGTCAGGGTGAAAGCTGGAGGCATGTAGGTAGGAATAGCGGTCAGTAGGTTTCCAGTATAGGGTGGTGTTTATGTGACCATCATTTATTAGCACTGTAGTGTCCAGGAAGTGGATCTCTTGTGTAGACTGGACCAGGCTGAGGTTGATGGTGGGATGGAAATTGTTGAAATCATGGTGGAATTCCTCAAGGGCTTCTTTTCCATGGGTCCAGATGATGAAGATGTCATCAATATAGCGCAAGTAGAGTAGGGGCGTTAGGGGATGAGAGCTGAGGAAGTGGTGTTCTAAGTCAGCCATAAAAATGTTGGCATACTGTGGGGCCATGCGGGTAACCATAGCAGTGCCGCTGATCTGAAGGTATACATTGTCCCCAAATGTAAAATAGTTATGGGTAAGGACAAAGTCAAAGTTCAGCCACCAGGTTAGCCGTGACATTATCGGGGATAGTGTTCTTGACAGCTTGTAGTCCATCTTTGTGTGGAATGTTGGTGTAGAGGGCTTCTACATCCATAGTGGGCAGGATGGTGTTATCAGGAGGATCACCGATGGATTGTAGTTTCCTCAGGAAGTCAGTGGTGTCTTGAAGGTAGCTGGGAGTGCTGGTAGCGTAGGGCCTGAGGAGGGAGTCTACATAGCCAGACAATCCTGCTGTCAGGGTGCCAATGCCTGAGATGATGGGGCACCCAGGATTTCCAGGTTTATGGATCTTGGGTAGTAGATAGAATATCCCAGGTCGGGGTTCCAGGGGTGCGTCTGTGCGGATTTGATCTTGTGCTTTTTCAGGGAGTTTCTTGAGCAAATGCTTCTAAAGATCTTCCACATATCTTCTAGGTGCAAGATAGCACTGCCAATTAATACAATAATGGAGCTGGCAGAAATAGTATTGCAAACACCAGCCACTGTTCCTCCGGCATGTAAAAGAGCTGATAGAAAATATTATGTTCCTACTAAAGGAATGGACTTCCTCTTTTCACTCCCTCCCCTAACTCAATAGTGGTAGATGCAGCCAATCACACAGGAAAACAACACCAGTACAGGTCCACCCCACAAGACAAAGACTGGTAGAGGCTAGACTTATTCATCCGCAAAGTATATTTGTCCACAACTCTACAATTCTGCAGAGCTAATTATGCCGTGGTCCTCCAAAACATGACTACGACAATTACTTGAAACTCAATGAGTTCCTTACTGACATCCCCAAAGAGAAGAAGGAACAATTTAAGGCAATCCTTAACAAGGGACAGCTTGTGGCAAGAATAGCACTATAGGCATCCTTCAACGTGGCAGGCATGGCCACATGAATGACAGCCATAGTGATAGTCATGCGCAGAGCATCATGGCTACATTCATCCAGAATCCTGAAGGACTTACAAACAAAGGTTGAAGATCTTCCCTTTGACAGAGACAAGCTGTTCTTGGCCAAAAAGGATGAGGTCCTTCACTCCAGGCAACTCTCCATACCTTAGGCATATACACACCTTCAAATAGGTGGAGAAGACAAAGACAATGACCTTACGACTCCCAGAGACCGAGACAATGCCCACAGAGATGCTGAACCCCACAGTCTCAGCCTACAGTGTCACAGACATCATTGCACAAGACACAATTTTGAAACATTGGCTGAGGGTTTGAACGACCTCCCCTGACAACCAGTGCCATCTGCACATACCCAGGTCTTTGGCCACTGACTGTGTCCATTCTATCACACTTGGGCATCCATCTCCATGGATCAATGAGTCTTGGAAATAATACAATTGGGTTATGCCATCCCCTTTACCTCTAACCCACCCACCCAACCGCCCGCCCAGTACCTCTTCAGGGACTCTCCTCATGAGCACCTTCCACAGCAAGAAGTGAACTATCTTCTACAATTAGGTGCCATGAAGCAAATCGACAGGTAGGAGCCTGTTTTCATTCCCTATGCACAGAGGCTATAAAATTATGGAACTGGTGCATAATTCATGACAGCATCATCACTGCTTCATACCTCCCAGGCTGCCAAAACATGACAGCGGACACATTAAGCAGACACTTTTCCCAAGACCATGAATGGGAACTGAAGAATAGTATCGCACAACGCATCAACCTATTTGTGACAGCACGAAACAATAAATCTCCACAACTCTGTTCACAAACAGGACTGGGAACACGATCCCTTGGAGGCGCCTTTCTCATCAGATGGGACGCTCCTTTCCTGTACGCATTCCCAACGATACCACTAATCTCAGAGTACTACACAATATATGGACTGACAAAGCCAACGTCATACTTATAGTTCTGACATGGCCCAGGCAGACCTGGTACCCATACCTGAGGTGCATGGTGATTTGTGCACCACACAATCTCCCTCTGTGATGGGGATCTCCTCGCACAAGATGGAGGTCAAGTCCTCCACCCAAACCTGGAAAAACTTCATGTGATGGGGCATGACTCACCACTGCAGCATCTCTTGCAGGTTGTGCAGGGAATTAGCACTGCTCCCTCTTCTGGTGGTGTCTCGCCTGCTGTCACCTCTGTTCCTGGTCCCACGTCACTCCCAGGACCACAGCATCCTCTTCAGTGACACTGTCCTCCGGCTGTGCCACACTCTATGTTCCCTGCCTTCTGGAGGGACCTGCAGTCCACTGTCTAGCCACTTCCTTCAGTGACAAACTGCAGTCCACTTCATTCAGGGGCTCCAGCACCCTCTTTGCCCTTGCATCAGGGCCTCAGTCTGCAGATCCCTGTAGCCTGACAGGAGCTGCCTTTAGCCTCTGAGTCTCTGCCTACAGCACTGCTCAGTCCAGGGTGCTTGCTGCCTTCTGCCGGCAAGGCAGCCAGTCCTCCTCCCTTCTCGAGCTCCAGGGAATGACTCCCATTGTTCTGTTCTGCAGCCTTTCTTATATGGGTCAGCCCGGCCCTGATTGGCTGCTCCTATAAGCCCTTCTGTGATTGGCTGCCTCCTGCGCAGCCTCCCTAGGCCTGCTTTTAACCCCTTTTCTGCCAGTGTGGGACAGATGCCCCATCACGCTTCACCTGAAGGCCTGGCTCCTCCATGGCTCCAGCATTATGAGTTAACCTGCTTGGAACAAGTAAAACAGGTATTAGTAAGCAGCAGAAAACCAATCACATGTACCACTTACCTCCAAAAATGGAAAAGATTCTCCTTATTATGCCAGAACAAGCACGTATCTGCGTTCAAGGCACCACTACAATTGATCTTGGGATACATATTAGAACTAAAGAACTCAGGACTCTCCACAAGCTTGTCTAGAGTACACCTAGCAGCCATTACTGCCTTTCACCATAAGGTCAATGGCGTATCAATATTGGCGCACCCCATGATGAATCCTTTTCTCACGGGCATACAAAATATGTACCCACAAATACATGAACCCACCCCACCATCGGACTTAAACTTGGTGCTCTAAAGCCTTACCAGAGCCCGTGTCATAAATATAAAGGGAAGGGTAAACCCCTTTGAAATCCCTCCTGGCCAGGGGAAAGCTCCTCTCACCTGTAAAGGGTTAAGAAGCTAAAGGTAACCTCACTGGCACCTGACCAAAATGACCAATGAGGAGACAAGATACTTTCAAAAGCTGGGAGGAGGGAGAGAAACAAAGGGTCTGTGTCTGTCTGTATGCTGCTTTTGCCAGGGACAGAACAGGAATGGAGTCTTAGAACTTTTAGTAAGTAATCTAGCTAGGTATGTGTTAGATTATGATTTCTTTAAATGGCTGAGAAAAGAATTGTGCTGAATAGAATAACTATTTCTGTCTGTGTATCTTTTTTGTAACTTAAGGTTTTGCCTAGAGGGGTTCTCTATGTTTTTGAATCTAATTACCCTGTAAGATATCTACCATCCTGATTTTACAGGGGGGATTTCTTTATTTCTATTTACTTCTATTTTTTATTAAAAGTCTTCTTGTAAAAAACTGAATGCTTTTTCATTGTTCTCAGATCCAAGGGTTTGGGTCTGTGGTCACCTATGCAAATTGGTGAGGCTTTTTATCCAACATTTCCCAGGAAAGGGGGGGTGCAAGTGTTGGGAGGATTGTTCATTGTTCTTAAGATCCAAGGGTCTGGGTCTGTAGTCACCTAGGCAAATTGGTGAGGCTTTTTACCAAACCTTGTCCAGGAAGTGGGGTGCAAGGTTTTGGGAAGTATTTTGGGGGGAAGGACGCGTCCAAACAGCTCTTCCCCAGTAACCAGTATTAGTTTGGTGGTGGTAGCGGCCAGTCCAAGGACAACGGGTGTAATATTTTGTACCTTGGGGAAGTTTTGACCTAAGCTGGTAAAGATAAGCTTAGGAGGTTTTTCATGCAGGTCCCCACATCTGTACCCTAGAGTACCTTGACAGCCCGATTCAAGCCACTAGACACCTGCTCCCTTCTTCACTTATCAATGAAGGTGGCGTTCGTGGTCGCAATTACATCCACATGATGAGTAAGCGAACTAGGTGCTCTTGTGGCTCATCCCCCGTACACCATATTCTTCAAGGACAAAGTCACATTGAGACTACATCCAAAATTCATACCAAAAATATCATCCTCTTTCCACCTCAATCAATTGATTCACCTGCCTACATTTTACTCCAAACCTCATGTGAATACACAAGAGACTGCCCGACATACATTGGATGTCCAACACGTGTTAGCATTCTATCTGGACAGAACAAGACCTTTCCGAAAATCCCCAAGGCTTTTTATTTCAATGACAGAGCTTTCCAAGGGGTCTGCAATATCCACACAGAAACGGTCAAAATGGATCTCCAACTGTATCCAGATGTGTTATGAACAACTCAAAACAGCATCCCCATCAGGGATCAGGGCCCATTCAACAACATTAGTATCTACCTCAATAGCCTTCTTAAATAATGTACCAATAATAGACATATGCAGAGCGGCCACCAGGGCCTCTGAACACACATTTACGAACCATTATGCAATTACTCAAGATTTGAGCTCAGACACAATGCTAGGTCTAACAGTGCTAACCTCCATTACGAATGCAACTCCAAAGCCCCTTCCATCCACACAAGGGCACTGCTCTACGATCATCTGAAGTGGAGCACTCACAGAGATAGCTCTCAAAGAAGAGAAGGTTATTCACCTTGTGCAGTAACTGAGGTTCTTCGAGATGTGTGTCCCTGGACGTGCTCCACTACCCACCCTCCTCCCCTCTACTTCAGAGTTTGCGGTCAGGACTCTATGGTAGAGAAGGAACTGAGGGGGTTGGGTTGTGTGTACACTAGTCAAGGCACCAACTGCGCACACACCTGAAGTGGAGCACCCAGAGGGACACACATCTCAAAGAACCTCAATTACTGCACATGGTGAGTAACCTTCTCTTCTCATTGCACATATTTCTCCCCAGCTGTTATCAGGGTGGGCAAGGTTTGCTGTCCCACCAGCAAGCCCCATTGATCAGATCCTGGGAATTAGTGCTAGGCCAGGGCCCCAGGCCGCCATTGCAGCTATGCAGTCAAGTCAAGGAAATGGTGCAAAACCCTAAAAACAAGGGGCAATACATTTGGCTTTGACTATATTTTCAGTATTAATTCATTATAAAGGAACCTGAAAAAACCCAGGGCTTTAAGACCCAGCAGGAGCCCATAGTCTGTTTATCTTTCACTTCTGTTGTTTTAGTTAGAGCCTCTCTTGTGCTGCTATCTCTTTAAATTCATGAGCTGTAGCTTTCAGTGATCCTTTGAATTTGTCTCATCTTGGGAAGAATTAGAACATTCCTGGTTGAATATGGGAGCTGCTAGAAGCTGAAGCTTCCTGCAGGGTCCAAATACCTGAAGAGTGTTCTGATTTATTTAGAGTCTAATCTTTGAATTGAACTCACTAGGAATCTTTTGATGGACTTCAATAGGCAGTGGATAAGTGCCTTAAACATCAATTATATTGAATAGGAGGGGGCAGAAAGAGAGTGTGTTCAGTACTCCTGACAGAATTCTGCACTTCTGCGAGGGCACAGAATCCATATGGCCTGCATATTTCTGTGCCCCACACACACAAAAATACAAAAGAAATCTTTTGGGGGGACATGTCTCTTCCCCAGCAACCCAGGCAGTGCATCTGTTCCAGCATGCCTGGAGCAGCCTCAGAGACACAAATCACGGCAGGGGGAGAGAGGCTGGGTGTACATGCTTGTGGGAGAGACATTGATCACCATCAGGGGGCGGTGCTGGCCAACAAGCAAGAGAGACTCTGTTCCTCTTGCTTGATACTGTGGCTCGAGGAGGGTAGGTCTTTTCGTTACGCAGGAGGAAGGCTCTGTCCCCGAGGCAGAAATGTAGCAGCCTGCCTGCCTAGTAAAATGTCTGTAACTTCTTGAGAATTGTAAAAAAAACTTAATTAAATATTAGTATCATGTTACTGAAAATTTTTTGTTTTCCAGTTAAAGAAAATAGCTTTTGAACAAAACAAAACACATTTTGTTAATGTTGCTGGTTAATTGATTTCATTCTCTGAACAGAAATGTAGCCGCCTGTCTGCAGAGTAACATTGTTAATGATCTTTTTGTTAGTTAACTGTTCCCATTCTCAGGCTGTTTTAATTTTTTATGTGCAAAATTTTTAATTTTTTGGTGCAGAATCCCCCTGGGAATAGTTCAGAGAACAAATAGTTATGGGCCTGATTCTGTAATATGTCACGTACCTTCTGGGAGGTGCTGAGCACTCTTTGCTCCCATTGACTTCAGTAGGCATTGGGAGTACTCAGCATCTCTCAAAAGATCCTCAGCACCTCACAGTATCGGGCCCATTGATTGGAACATTCATGAATTAATCAGCTGTCACCACTTTTTCCAGTTTTTCTAAACTGCTAAGAAAATTTGGGTGTAACTGTGTGTCACTTCTCTCCACTCTGATTGCAGGGTGATTCAGGGGGCCCTTTGCAGTGTAACAGGTATGGTTCCTGGCAAATTCATGGGATTGTTAGTTTTGGGATTGTCCCCTACTGCAACACCTATCAGAAGCCTACAGTCTTCACACGGGTATCTGCGTACATCAACTGGATTTACAACGTAAGTTCCTCCCAAAGTTAATGGTTTAAATTCATCTTGGATGTACTCCCATACAATTAATGGAGTTATATCAGAGATAAGTTTGACCCAGTACATTCATTTATTATTATACTTATTACATTAAGAACAGAATTAAGAAATGTTGAGAGTTTAAAATCCAAAATGCTTTGGCCTTATTTTTGGCACATTCAAATAAATCTAATGAAGGAGAATGAATGCAGTCACTGTCTGGAAATACTAGGATTGAAGTACAGGAACTCCTCACTTAAAGTTGTCCTAGTTAATGTTGTTTCATTGTTATGTTGCTGATCAATTAGAGAACATGCTCGTTTAAAGTTGTGCAATGCGCCCTTATAATGTTGTTTGGCAGCCACTTGCTTTGTCCACTGCTTGCAGGAAGAGCAGCTCGTTGGAGCTAGCTGGTGGGGGGTGGGAACCAGGGTGGACCGGCAGCCCCCCTATCAGCTCCTGGCTCCCCTAAGTTCCCTGTGCGGCAGCCGACCAGCAGGATATCAATTGCCGGGCATTTAGGTGTCCCTCCCCCCACTGCCATGTGCTGCTCCTGCCCTCTGCCTTGGAGCTGCTCCCAGGAGCCTCCTGCTTGCTGTGTAAGGGACGGGGGGAAGAGGGGTGCTAATGTTAGGGTGCCCCCTCACCCCGCTCCTGCCTCCAGCTCCTGTACCCCATTTCCACAGAGCAGAGGGGACACAACATGGCTCAGGAGGGAGAGAGCTTGCTGGCAGCAGCTGCTGTCTCAACTTGCTGATCTACTTAAAAAGGCAATGTACTTAGAGTGGGGTCAGCATACTTAAAGGGCCAATGAGCGTCTCTCACACACACTGTGTGTGTCTCTGTCTCTCTCTGCCATGCTGTCTCCGCTCCCTCCATTCCTGCTTCCTTGTAGAGTGTGAGGCTACATTAACAACAATGTGTTAACCCTTGAGGGCTCAGTCGAGTGCTAGTTTATCATTTAGCAGTAAGGCATTTCCTGGGAAATATCCCACCCTCTGACTTCACCACCTCAACCAAGCTTCACAATCATCATTGCTGTGTACAGTATTAAATTGTTTGTTTAACACTTATACTGTATGTGTGTGTGTGTATATATATAAATATAGTCTTTTGTGTGGTGAAAAAAATTTCCCTGGAATCTAACCCTCCCATTTACATTAATTCTTATGGGGAAATTGGATTTGCTTAACATAGTTTCACTTAAAGTAGCATTTTTCAGGAACATAACTACAATGTTAAGTGGGGAGTTACTGTACAACACGTAAGGCTGACAAATCCGACTTGGCCATAGGTATGAAATCTGATCAGTTAGACTTTTCCTACATAAGGCAAAAAGACACTGCAACAAACCATTGGTGTAATTCTATGGCCTGTGTCATACAGGAGGTTAGATTAGCTGATCATACTGGTCCTTTTTTGCCTTAAGATCTATGAATTACCTGGTATATTTTGAGACTGACACCTGTACAATGCTTTGTGCACACATACAGCAGCTGTCCCAGGTGATTATGACAAGCATGGTTGTACCAGTTGGTTATAATATCTGGGACGATGTCTTTAACTCATGTCCCTCAGGAATCCATGCAGTCTACTATTGTATCTCTGAATCCAATCTGGGGCAACACAGTTGTAGACTGTATCTACAAATGCACAAGTGCGGTAGCTGTCCCAGTTCAGCTGATTCCCACAATGCAGTCAATGCCCAGGGTATGGAAATGTCCAAAGAGCCCTTGCTCCCAGCAACATTGTGCACCACAATGAGGCGTCTGCTTCGGGGGTCACGGGAAAATGCTGTATTACAATCATGTCTGTAAGATGTGCTGCGTACCAGACTTCCATAGAAACAAGCTAGATGTTCTAAACCATTACGAATAAAAACAGGACAACCATTTCTTCCATGAGATGGCGGTCTCTGCAATGCATCCCTCACCTGGTAAAAATAGGCCCTGGGGAGCCAACTTTCAAAGGGTTTAATGGAGTTTTATGTGCACTACACCAATTACAGTCAACAGGAAATAGGACAAAACCCAATGGATTCATCTGAAGTAACTTACCCTTTAGTTGGAAAGTGCCCATGACTAACCTGAACTCTCTATATTTGGAAAGTTGTTGTCTTATTATCAGATTTTTAGCCCCACCTCAGCTGCAGTTGGAAGCCTGGTGGATCCAGCCAGCTGGGAATTCCCCTAGTATGGGAGAACCCCTTGCTGGTATAAAGCTAGCATAGCTAGCCATCTTCTGGCCTCCCTCAACCCTCTGGCACAGAGGACGTGCCAAAGACATAACTGTGGTGAAGAGGGCATGGCTGAAGTGCTGCTGTACTGAAGCAATTCCCGGCAGATGGAACAGCCCTAAAACTGCTCTAATTTGCACCAGGAGTTGAACCAGCCCCATCAGCTCTGTATGGGGAGAGCCCAGGCATGGAATATAGCCTCGTTTGTTCCCCACTCTCCGGAGCTGTGCTGAATGGAGGTCTGGCACAGCTGAGGATTGGCCTATTCAGTCATTTAAAAATAATGTAAGATCAAAACTGAATATATTCTGTATTGAATCCATTTCTCTGTTGTTTTTCAGATTATAGAGAATAATGGTGGATATTAAGGAAGGATCAGTTTGTCCATGAATATGAACTACTGTTTGAATGAAAAGATATGCCTGTTAATTACATTTCTCTCTCTCTTATGGTCACTACCCATTCTATGGTAATAGAATGGGTTGGCTGCAATAATAATAAGGCGACAATGAATTAAAAACTTGTAGTATTGTGCATTCCATAGTCAATGCTGATAAATGCAAAGTAATGCACATTGGAGAACATAATTCCAACTATACAAATAAAACTAGCTGTTACCATTCAAGAAAGGGATCTTGGAGTCATTGCGGCTAGTTCTCTGAAAACATCCACTCAATCTACAGCGACAGTCAAAAAAGCTAACAGCATGTTGGGAATCATTAAGAAAGGGATAGATAATAAGACAGAAAATATCATATTGCCTCTATTTGAATCCATGGTATGCCCACATCTTGAATACTGTGTGCAGATGTGGTTGTCCCATCTCACAAAAATATATTGGAATTGGAAAAGATTCAGAAAAGGGCAACAGAAATTATTAGGGGTATGGAACAGCTGCCATATGAAGAGAGATTAATAAAACTGGGACTTTTCATCTTGGAAAAGAGATGAGTAAGGGGGGATATGATAGAGGTCTATAAAATCATGACTGATGTGGAGAAACTAAATAAAGAAGTGTTATTTACTCCCTCTCATAACACAAGAACTAGGGGCCACCAAATGAAATTAATAGTCAGAAGGTTTAAAATAAACAAAAGGAAGTATTTTTTTCACACAACACACAGTCAACCTGTGGAACTCCTTGCCAGAGGATGTTGTGAAGGCCAAGACTATAACAGGGTTCAATAAAGAACTAGATAAATTCATAGAGGATAGGTCCATCAATGGCTATGAGCCAGGATGAGCAGGGATGATGTCCCTGTTTGCCAGAAGCTGGAAATGGGTGACGGGATGGATCACTTGATGATTACCTGTTCTGTTCATTCCCTCCGGGGCACCTGACATTGGCCACTTTCAGAAGACAGGATACTGGGCTAGATGGACCTTTGGTCTGACCCAGTATGGCCATTCTTATATTCTTATGCTCTTATGTCCAAATGTAACCCTTCTTCCCGTCAGAGTTGGCAGCAACAAAGCCCAGGTTCAGTATCTAGGGGTTCCGTTTCAATAACACAATGCAAAACCGGCTCGAGCCCCCACCCAGTGATCTGGGACAATTAGATACCACCCCCCTGGGCACTTCCAAGAGGCAATACTTCCCCTCTTGCAAGCACAGAGTCTGAGTGTAGCACAAGCCTTTTAATAAAGGAGGGAAATAATGCGGCATTATGTTGGGGAAACACCACAAACAGGATTCATAACACCAAGCATGAGCAAAAGTAAGTTTGGCAGTGTCCTTTTCCACTCAGGGTCTTAAGTCCAGCAAGCCAATAGTCATACACACACACCCCACCCACAGTTTCTGTCCTTGGTCAATGCAGCCCCCCAGAGTTCAGAAGTTAATCTGCAGAGTTTACCTCCCAGCCTGGGTGGAAGTGGAGGGAGATATGGGGGGCATCTTACATTCTCCACTGCTCAGGTCAACGGCCAAGTGCCATGCCTCTCCATGGGGTTCTGCTGCAGTCTTCACCACCAGCCTCACCTCTCCATCAGCTGCCCTGCTATCCGCTCCATGCCACTCCCTGCCAGCCACCCACGCTGCTCTAGCCATCCTCCTGTTTGCTCACCAACTCAATGATTTTTAGCTGATAGTAGGGGGAGCCTCAGTGCTGGCGCACCACTAGCCCAAAGTAGGTCTCATGCTTAGACCTAGGTATCAGTGATTTCAGCTCTGCAGCATGTCACAAGGCTTCTAATGGAGCCAAAATTAGCTCTATTATTACACCATGGTGGGGGTGTGTGAAAGTAATATTTGAGGCCTTGAGAAGAGACCCACATACCCAACCTCTCTCAATTCTCTAGGTTTTGGAATCCATGTCCCTTGCCAAGCAAGTGCTACTTAGTTGAGGGCGAGCCTCTCCATCATAAAATGCCAAGTACAGTTCTACTGTCCTTGATTCACATAACCAGGATAACAACCCTTTATTACTCCTGCCCCAATAGCAGAGAGACTGGGGATCCCACAGCAGCCAAAGTGACCATTGGGCAAGCAGTCCATCATGCTAGGCAGGGTGGGTGTGCCCATGCAAATGAGAGTGCCCATGCAAACAAGATCAGCCCCTGAAGTCCTTTTCCACAGCTCACCACCAGATGTCAGGGTAGAGCTCATTCTGACTGCTTACATCTGACTGCTTATATAGTGAAACCCAAAATAGTGCAGATGGGATGGGATAGGGTAGCTGTTGTACTTGTCACATGGATGTCACATAACTAGACATACATACTAGTGCTTTATTAGGAATACTCATAGCTTAGAGACACTGGATGGTTCCTGGGACTTTCGGAGTAAGGAGGATAGGGCCTGGGGCTAAGGCAGGCTCCCTGCCAGGCCTAGCTCTGCGTGGCTCCCAGAAGCAGCCGCCAGATTCTTGTGGCCCCTATGTACAGGGGCAGCCAGGGTAGCTCTCCGTGCTGCCCCCGCCCTAAGTGCCGGCTCTGCAGCTCCCACTGGCCGTGAACTGCCACAAATGGGAGCTGCAGGGGCTGCTCCTGCTGCAGCTCACGGAGCCTCCCTGACCGCCCACGCACTCGAGGCCGCAAGCACCTGGTGGCCGCTTCAGGGAGCCGCAGTAAGCCCTGCCAGGACCCAGCACCCTGTACCCCCTCCCGCACTCCAAACGCCTCATCCTTGGCCCCACCCCAGAACCCTCACCCCCTGCCAGAGCCATCACCCTCCTCCCCCACCCTAACCCCGTGCCCCAGCCCAGTGAAAATCAGTGGGGTGGGGGAGAGCGAGTGACGGAGGGAGGGAGGGGGGATGGAGTGAGGGGGGGCCTCGGAGACGGGGTGGGGCAGGGGTGCACATGGCCCCCAATTTTGGGCAGGCTTTGCTGCCCATGTGTAGAGAGGGTCTCAGGGTATGTCTACACTGCAGTTGGAGGTGTGATTGCAGCACATGTAAATATACTCAAGCTAGCTTTAATCTAGCTAGCTCGGGTACCAATAGCATTGAAGCTACGGCAGCATGGACTTTGGCCCAGGCTAGCCACCCAAGTAGGTTTACCACCTGGCCGGTATTTCCTCGGCCTGGCTGGGTTTTTTATGGATTTGCCAGGTGCCAGAAAAATAATTTAATCTGCCAGGTTTGTTTTTTTTTATGTGGGTGTAAAGATTTGCATTATTATCACAATACACTGGGATATCTAATGTTAAAAGTTCCTGTGTCCAGCTAAAGATCCTGCAGTGTTCCCACTTCCGCAATTTAAGTGATAACAGATCAAAACTGTTGAAAATACAGCAGCTGTCTGCCCATCAACAGGCAAGTGCACCATGCGTGTGTGTGAGAGAGGCTTTGAGTCAAACGAGAGTGAGGAGAGATGCCATGTTATGAATCTGTTCTATGTGTTATCTCAACCTGGAGCAGGAGGGGAAACATGACACTGCTTCCAGGGGCTGCTTGAGGTAAGCACCAGATGAAGCCTGCACCCCTGAGCCCTGCGCCCCAACCCCCTGCCCCAGCCCTGATTCCCCCTCCCACCCTCTGAACCCCTTGTTCCCAGCCCAGAGCACCCTCCTGCATTCCAAACCCCTCATACCCAGCTCCACCCCAGAGTCTGTGCCCCCAGCCAGAGCCCTCACACACCCCCACCGCAACCCCCTGCTCCAGCCCAGAGCCCCCTCCCATACTCCGAACCCCTCAGCTCCACCTCCCATCCCGGAACCCCCTCCTGCACCCCAAACCCCTCATACCCAGCTCCACCCCAGAGTCTGTGCCCCCAGCCAGAGCCCTCACACCCCGCCACCGCAACGCCCTGCCCCAGCCCAGAGCCCCCTCCCATACTCCGAACCCCTCAGCTCCACCTCCCATCCCGGAACCCCCTCCTGCACCCCAAACCCCTCATACCCAGCTCCACCCCAGAGTCTGTGCCCCCAGCCAGAGCCCTCACACCCCCCCACCGCAACGCCCTGCCCCAGCCCAGAGCCCCCTCCCATACTCCGAACCCCTCAGCTCCACCTCCCATCCCGGAACCCCCTCCTGCACCCCAAACCCCTCATCCCTGGCACCACCCCAGAGCCCACACCCCCAGCTGGAGTCCTCACCCCCCCTGGCATCCCAACCCACTGCCTCAGCCTGGAGCCCCATCCCCCACTCTGAACTCCTCATTTCTGGCCCCACCCTGGAGCCCGCACCCACAGCTGGAGCGCTCACCAGCCCCCGCACCTGAGCCCTCTGAGCCAGCCTGGTGAAAATGAGTGAGTGAGTGAGGGTGGGGAGAGTGAGTGACAGAGGGAGGCGGGATGGAGTGAGCGGGGGGGTGGGGCCTCGGAGAAGGGGTGGGGCATGGACGGGGCCTTGGAGGAAGGCCAGGGCGGCGGGGGGGTGGGGTGGGAATATTTGTTTTTGCAAGTAGAAACTTAGCAACCCTACCACCATGTAGCAGCTTCATGAGGCAGAGGAACCTGCCTGCTTTCCTGAACACAGATGGACCCTCCAAGGATTCCCAAGGAGAGGGTGAGCTAGTGAGGGGCAGAGCAGTTAGAATGCTTGTTGTTTGTTAAATGATCTATACTATCTTGTGCTTTCTATGATTAAGCAAAGGAGAAAATGTGTTAGACTTCCTTGCAAAGAATCTGTTCTGTTCTATGTGGGCTTTTCTTACCAGGCTCATCACCATAGTATCTGAGCGTCTTCCAGTACTGCATTAAGCAATGTGGCTATACAACTGTCACATGTTGTTTGTTCTTTCTACCTCGGCCCAGAAGGAGAAGCGTGTGGAGTGGCGTGTCCCACTTTGGTAGGGTTCTGAGGGGTGTGGTTTTTGTGTGTGTTAAATATACCATTTAGAGAAGGCACGGTCAAAGAAATGAGCCTTGCACTTGGGGCGGAAAATAGTGAAGTTTGTGATGGTTCTTAGTTGCCAGCGAAGTTCATTCCACAGTCGCAGATCGCCCCCCCAAAGAAGGTTCTGTCACCTACACATACAAGCTTTACTCTCGTTATTGAGTTCCATTGTGCCAGAGGAGTGAAGTTGTTGACCACAATCTTTGTCCCAGAGCTTGAGATGATCTTCTAGATACCCTGAGCCGAGGCCATTGAGTGCGTTGAAGATAAGGGCCGAGACCTGAAACTTGATTTGACATTCTGTGGGAAGCCAGAGCATGGCGGACAGGTTTGATGTGTAGCCCGTGTTGCTGAGGAGATGCACGGCAACGTTTTGAACTAAGTGGAGTTTCCTAGGTGCTGAAGGCTTCATGCCCAGGTGTATTGCATTGCTGTAGTCCAGCCGAGAGGTGATGAAGGTGTGGCCAAGTCATCACCTGCCGGCAGGGCAGGCTCCAGGCACTAGTGTTCCAAGCAGGTGCGTGGGGCGGCAGTTAGAAAGGGGCGGCAGTGTTTCCGTGGTGGCAATTCGGCGGCAGCTTCTCTGTTCTGCCGGTCGCGGCGGCAAATCGGTGGCAGCTTCTCCCTTTTGCCGTCCGCGGCGGCAGTTTTTTCACTGCTTGGGGCAGCAAAAACTGTAGAGCCGGCCCTGCCTGCCAGGATGGGATGGAGTCCCCAAGCCAACCAGAGATAGTAGAAGGCATTACTCCTGGCCATCACGATGTGAGAGATCACTGTCAGACTACTGACTGAACTGACCAGTTGTGGATGTGAAGCTTCAATCAAAGGAGATTACACTGGGGTTGCACTGTGGATAGATAGATATGTGTTATATACCTCACCTCTACTAAGTGCCTCCTGAGAGTTAAACTCATAATATAGAGGGCTTGCACCTTCCGGTGGGATTCTGGCAGAGGGTGTGTGTAAGCAACTGGGATATCTTGGGGGTCAGCACTGGTCCTAGGGGCCTAAGGCATGTGGGCTGTAGGGCTCCATTTCTGTGACATAGTAGACTGAGAGTTGGTGCCTAGAAAATGTACCAAAGACCAAGGGAGAGAACTGCTACAGTTTGCTTAGACCAAAGGAGGCTGTCACCATCCAGGGGCTTGGATTCCCCTCACAGCAGTTTAGTGAGAGACCGCAAGGGGGCACTCTACTCAAATCTGTGACAGAAACAAATGAGCATTTTAGAGTATTTTCCCTGAGCTTCCAGTTGATCCTTTCTTAGTGATCATTGAGATTCATTAAAACATGTGAATGTAGGTAGGAATAAACTTCACGTGATGCTTTACTATCAGACTCTGCATAAAACTGCCACTGCTGTTAGAGAACATTCTGTTCGCAGAATTGGGATAGAATATGGTTCCCTTTATGTATTCCCACAGACAAAAAGCTTCATTTAGGTGAAGTTAAAATTGACATGACATGACATGACATGAAGATAAAAATCCTTACAAGAACACTGTAGCTAGTAAAACAAACACACACCATTAAAAAGCCAGGGAATTCAGAGTTAAAGTTCTCTGTCTTGGGTACTTCTATAACCCTCATTACTGGAGTGTCTGAGCACCTGAAAATCTCAAGGTCATTTCTCCTCACAAGACCCCGGTGAGGTAGGGCAGTGCTATTAGCCTGAGGCTCAGAATAACAACTTGATTTGCCCAAGATCACACTGTGGTGAAGCAGGGCATTGAACCTGGGTCTCCCAAGTCCCAGGCTAGGGCCCCCCCAAGTCCCAGGCTAGGGCCCTGATCACTTACAACTAGCATACTCTTAGCTAGATTTACAAGAAACCCAAACATGTGAGAGAAGCCCTGTCCTTGGAGAAAATCTGAAATTCAGACCATTTTACCCACCTCCTCAAAGGCTGGAACACTTTTCCGTGTCATCACTGAGGTTCCATCCATCAAAGAGACACCTTGAAAACAGCACGGGGTCAATGCCCGCTGCCATCCTGACAGAACCAGTAGCAGCAGATGCGGGCAAGCTACCAGAAAGCACATCTGTGTGCTGGCTATGCGCAGCTGTCCACAGGCTGCTGCTGCTGGTGTTGATGCTCTGGCACAACACAACCCATGTCAGTCCGATGTGTTAACTTAAATCAAGACTTCATGTCTTTCTAAAAAAATAGTCTATCGCTCAAATGGTAGTTGTGGGCTTGACGCAGAAATCAATGGGTGAAGTCCAATGGCACGTGTTAGGCAGGAGATCAGCCTAGATGATCATGACGGTCCCTTCTGGCCTTCACCTCTCTGAAAGTTAGGCCTTGTCTACACTATGGGGGAGATCGATCTAAATTACACAACTTCAGCTACGTGAATAACGTAGCTGAAGTCGATGCACTTAGATCTACTTACTGTGGGGTCCACACTACGCTATGTCGACGGGAGACGCTCTCCCGTTGATTCCCCTTGCACTTGTTCAGGTGGAGTCTGGGAGTCGACGGGGGAGCGATCTGCGGTCGATTTAGCGGGTCTTCACTAGACCCGCTAAATTGACCAGCAATGCATCAATCACCATGTGACGAACCCCCGGTAAGTATAGACAAGCCCTTAGCTGGGATAGGGATCCATTAGAGAGGAGAAAAGTGATCCCTTTCTCTCCCCTTATCTCGTGCACTCATGTTTCTCTGTGAATAGGAACTGATTCCCTTTGTACTTATACTTCTGAAACAATAATGCAGATGAGAAAAACTTTGTGTAGCCTTGGCCAGCCGTTTGTGCCTGTTTTCATGCAATTTATAGACGAGATGTTTTCATCACCAATTTCCATTGCCTTGCCAGTGCAGAATGGCTCCCTACTGGAGTCCGTGGGATCATGCTACTATAACTGAGAACAGAATGTGCCCCCGCCTTTATTCCCAATCAAGTGTGTAGGAGAATGAAACGAGGAGGCATGTCATGCTCACTTACAAATTCAAGCGGTTTAATTTTCTCAGTGGTTCTAGGTTTTAGGAAGGGGATCTTCTTCTAGAGAAGGAGGGTCCAATGGCTAGCATAGTAGTCTGGGGCTCTAAAGACATTTCCTTTGTGACCTTGCACAAGTCATTACTTCTCTCTGCGCCTTAGTTCCCCATCCCCATTTAAATACATTAACTATTGTGAGGTGCTCACGTGCTACAGTAATGCAACCATATAAGTACATTAGATGGACGGCTCTTGATGACAAAGACACATCAGAGATAAATCCAGCTAATTCATCAGTAGAAGAAACACCATTTTTTTTAAACTAGTGAGTTAACATCATGTAGTTCATTATTGAGAACTGAGAATGCAACTTCAGTTACACACGCTAATGCAGAATAAATCAATTTGTCCTTGGTACGGTTTTCAGCCAAATTAAGGTTCATTATAAGTTCTGACAGTGCGCTTGGGGCTGTACAAGACACAAAATGACAATGGTCTCGGCCCCAAAGAGCTTACAATGCAAGCCCCTAGTCCTGCAAAGATTTACACACACGCTTCACTCAAAGATTTACACACATACTTAACTTGACGCACTGGGAACAATTGCATGGGACTCACTGGAGACTACTCACAGCCTGGAAAGTTAAGCATGTCTTTAAGGGGCTGTCTGCACTAGCAAGCTTACAGCGGCAGAGCTGTACCAATGCAGCTGTGCCGCCGTAAGAGTGTCCGTGTAGCCGCTCTGTGCCAGTGGGAAAGAGCTCTCCCGTTGCCATAATGAAACCACCTCCGTGAGTGGTGGGAGCTAGGTCAGTGGGAGAAGCTGTCCCACCAACATAACACAGTGCACTCCGGCGCTTCTGTCGGTAGAATTTATGGGTTTGTTTCCCTCTCTGGCGTGACATTATGTTATACTGAAAAAAGTGGGTGTGTAGACGTGGCCTAAGTCTTTTCAAGATTGGGGCTTAAATCCCCAACCCCACAAACACTTTGGCATATGAGCAACGCTACATCTCGGCATCATCCCTCTGACCCCAACCTGCTTACGTGCCTTATAAAGTGGTTGCAGGACTGGGCCTTAAAAGGCAGACACAGAAAACTAACTTGGCATTGGGAAATCCAGCAGAAAGAGCTAGCTTGGATTTTTAAAAAATCATTATTAAATCACTTGTTGTGGAAAGGGCAAAAGAGCTCAGATTTTAGGCGGCATTTGAATGAGAAGGTGGTGGCTTGGGGCCTGAGCCTGCTCCACTGAACTCAATGAGAGCTTTGTCACTGATGTCAGCAGGATCAGGCCCTTGCTGAACTGGAATGGAGAGGGAGTTCCATGCAGGAGGGGCATGGTGATAAAAGGTTCAGAGACCAGCGTGACAGAGGGAGACGAATGGCTTCTAGGCTGGAATTGCTGGTGGAGTGGCGAGGGCAGGCCTAGGGCAAAGGCTGCAAGAGAAGCTCTTGTTTCAGTCCTGTGATAATGAATAATACACACTGAGGTGTTGGGATGTGAGAATTCACCATCCCCGATAATAGGAGCTGTGTAACAATATGTATTCTTACCAACACAATACTTCTGTGAACTGCTTTAAACAGCTTAAAGGATGAGTCAGAACCAATCAGGGGTGATATTGAGTTTATGAAACTAGCAGAAAAAAACAATCAAACCCTGTTACTGGAGTTGGAGGTAACAGATTCATTTTCTGATTAATTACACTATAAACAGTGGGGCTTGTTGGAGTATGTGGGGAAGCTACACACCCACCCGTAGCCAAATCCCTTTCTGCTGTATAGGAGAGGAACATTTTAAAACTGCAGAATTGCTGTTTAATTTACCAATACTTCCATTCCAGCTCATTAACTTCTTTGTGCACTCTCCTATTCTGTCCAAATCTCATAGCTGCTTGCGTAGCCCCAGGGCATGATGTGGACCTTTGTGTATTCCACCCAATATCTGCATTAATCATCTGGAACTGTATTACAGCATTTATACTTGTAATTAACCAAACGAGCCACTGAAGGGCACCATTACATCAAAGAAATATTTATTTTTGCTCAACTATACAAAGGCCAAATCTCGAAGAAAATACTTTGGATCTAAATGATGAAACAGTGCATGCATATCCTGCATTTAATTCACTCACAGCTATATAAGGGAGCTGCTTTTTAGATACAATTATTATCAATGAGAGATCATTTCTGATCTGCAAATAGATAAATCTTGTATATTATGGCAAGTACAAATGAAGATGAAGAAGTGAAGAAGTTTTGCAAGAGTTGCAAGAGCACTGGAGAGCATCTGTAGTGATGGATTTTAATTTTAAAATCATGAAGTTATTTGATTGCACTTGATAATATTTTCTAGGTTCTCCCATATATTAACTGAGTCTGATGACCCGGGCTCCGAGACTCACTGCAGCAGGGTTTTTTACCAGGTAGACACACTCACCGTGGTACATTTTTTTTGGTCAGTTATGTCTTTCTAATATAAAGATTAGAGGTGAGAGCCTCCTATAGTCCACATCTAGGTAAAATGTCATACTCATTACTGTATTAAACTGCATGTTTTGCTGTTTTGATCTGGAAACCAATGGGGTTTTCCCCATATGTTTGGCTTTACAAAAATACACTTTAATTTTCTGATTTTTAAAAGGATTTGAAGAGAACTGCAGGACTGTCTTCACCCACCATGTACAGCCACTTCTGGTGAGGAACACAGCAGCTGTTCAACAATCCACACCAACACTGCGCAAGCAATTATATAGGCCCCTCCTACCCAGTGACACCAGCCCCACCCCCACACCATGAGCCCCCACCTAGCAGCACCAGCTCACCCCCATCACACAAGCCCACCTGCAGCTGCATCAGCTTACCCTCCCTCCACAAGTCCATCCCCAGCAACACCAGTTGCCCACCCCACAAGTACCCCATCTGGCATCACTAGTCTCCCCCGCCAACACCCAAAAGCACCAGCTGACAACACCAGTCTCCCCCACCCCACAACTGCCCTACCTGGCAACACCAGCACCCCGCCCAGAAGAACCAACCCTTCACCCCCAAAGCCCACCCACAGCAACACCAGCCCTCCACCATATAAGCACCCCCATCCAACAGCTCCCACACCACATGCCCCTCAACCAGCGATATCAACAGCCCACCCCAAAATGGCTCAGAAAATCTTGCTGTTGCCCAAATCCCACAATCCTCTACAGCTTCTGAGTCATAGGAGGGTTCTTTGGTCTCACTCCTCCTTCACAGAATCATAGAATATCAGGGTCGGAAGGGACCTCAGGAGGTCATCTAGTCCAACCCCCTGCTCACAGCAGGACCCATCCCCAATTAAATCATCCCAGCCAGGGCTTTGTCAACCCTGACCTTAAAAACCTCTAAGGAAGGAGATTCCACCACCTCCCTAGGTAACGCATTCCAGTGTTTCACCACCCTCTTAGTGAAAAAGTTTTTTCTAATATCCAATCTAAACCTCCCCCACTGCAACTTGAGACCATTACTCCTCGTTCTGTCCTCTTCTACCACTGAGAATAGTCTAGAACCATCCTCTCTGGAACCACCTCTCAGGTAGTTGAAAGCAGCTATCAAATCCCCCCTCATTCTTCTCTTCTGCAGGCTAAACAATCCCAGCTCCCTCAGCCTCTCCTCATAACTCATGTGTTCCAGTCCCCTAATCATTTTTGTTGCCCTTCGCTGGACTCTTTCCAATTTATCCACATCCTTCTTGTAGTGTGGGGCCCAAAACTGGACACAGTACTCCAGATGAGGCTTCACCAATGTCGAATAGAGGGGGACGATCATGTCCCTCGATCTGCTCGCTATGCCCCTACTTATACACCCCAAAATGCCATTGGCCTTCTTGGCAACAAGGGCACACTGCTGGCACATATCCAGCTTCTCGTCCACTGTCACCCCTAGGTCCTTTTCAGCAGAACTGCTGCTTAGCCGTTCGGTCCCTAGTCTGTAGCGGTGCATTGGGTTCTTCCGTCCTAAGTGCAGGACCCTGCACTTATCCTTATTGAACCTCATCAGATTTCTTTTGGCCCAATCCTCCAATTTGTCTTGGTCCCTCTATATCCTAACCCTGCCCTCCAGCGTATCTACCACTCCTCCCAGTTTAGTATCATCCGCAAATTTGCTGAGAGTGCAATCCACACCATCCTCCAGATCATTTATGAAGATATTGAACAAAACCGGCCCCAGGACCGACCCCTGGGGCACTCCACTTGACACCGGCTGCCAACTAGACATGGAGCCATTGATCACTACCCATTGAGCCCGACAATCTAGCCAACTTTCTACCCACCTTATAGTGCATTCATCCAGCCCATACTTCTTTAACTTGCTGACAAGAATACTGTGGGAGACCGTGTCAAAAGCTTTGCTAAAGTCAAGAAACAATACATCCACTGCTTTCCCTTCATCCACAGAACCAGTAATCTCATCATAGAAGGCGATTAGATTAGTCAGGCATGACCTTCCCTTGGTGAATCCATGCTGACTGTTCTTGATCGCTTTTCTCTCATGTAAGTGCTTGAGGACCTGCTCCATGATTTTTCCAGGGACTGAGGTGAGGCTGACTGGCCTGTAGTTCCCAGGATCTTCCTTCTTCCCTTTTTTAAAGATTGGCACTACATTAGCCTTTTTCCAGTCATCCGGGACTTCCCCCGTTCGCCACGAGTTTTCAAAGATAATGGCCAATGGCTCTGCAATCACAGACACCAATTCCTTTTGCACTCTCGGATGCAACTCGTCCGGCCCCATGGACTTGTGCACGTCCAGCTTTCCTAAATAGTCCCTAACCACCTCTTTCTCCACAGAGGGCTGGCCATCTACTCCCCATGTTGTGATGCCCAGCGCAGCAGTCTGGGAGCTGTCCTTGTTAGTGAAGACAGAGGCAAAAAAAGCATTGAGCACATTAGCTTTTTCCACATCCTCTGTCACTAGGTTGCCTCCCTCATTCAGTAAGGGGCCCACACTTTCCTTGGCTTTCTTCTTGTTGCCAACATACCTGAAGAAACCCTTCTTGTTACTCTTGACATCTCTTGCTAGCTGCAGCTCCAGGTGCGATTTGGCCCTCTTGATTTCATTCCTACATGCCTGAGCAATATTTTTATACTCTTCCCTGGTCATATGTCCAACCTTCCACTTCTTGTAAGCTTCTTTTTTATGTTTAAGACCCACTAGGATTTCACCGTTAAGCCAAGCTGGTCACCTGCCATATTTACCATTCTTTCGACTCATCGGGATGGTTTGTCCCTGTAACCTCAACAGGGATTCCTTGAAATATGTCCCCTTAAGTATGGTTAAGGCACGTGTCAAAAATACATTGACCATGTTGTGCCCTCTGAAATTTCCAGGGGCTCTGATGATTGCAAACATGCTGACTCTGAGACTTAAGATTTGTCGGCATAGCGATGTTGGCGAGGCAAGCAAAAAACCCCACACCTGCTAGCAGGCGTAGCCCGGGCAGCAAAGCCTCCATCGTAGGTGCAACTGTGCTGACACAGAAGAGTGCTTCTCATAGGCTCATAGACTCATAGATATTAAAGTCAGAAGGGACCATTATGACCTCCTGCACAACGCAGGCCACAGACTCTCACCCACCCACTCCTGCGAAAAACCTCTCACCTATGTCTGAGCTATTGAAGTCCTCAGATCATGGTTTAAAGACTTCAAGGTGCAGATAATCCTCCAGCAAGTGACCCATGCGCCATGCTGCAGAGGAAGGCGAAAACCCCCCAGGGCCTCTTCCAATCTGCCCTGGAGGAAAATTCCTTCCCGACCCCAAATATGGCGATCAGCTAAACTCTGAGCATGTGGGCAAGATTCACCAGCCAGATACCCAGGAAAGAATTCTCTGTAGGAACTCAGATCCCACCCCATCTAACATCCCATCACAGGCCATTGGGCCTATTAACCATGAATAGTTAAAGATCAATTAATTGCCAAGATCATATTATCCCATCTTACCATCTCCTCCATAAACTTATCAAGTTTAATCTTGAAGTCAGATAGGTCTTTTGCCCCCACTGCTTCCCTTGGAAGGCTGTTCCAGAACTTCACTCCTCTGATGGTTAGCTAAAGTAGTTCAGGGAGGTGGTATAGCGATGCTATCGAAGGAATTCCTTTTGTCAGCTTATGCTGAGTCTCCACTAGAGCAGTGGTTCTCAAAGCCGGTCTGCCACTTGTTCAGGGAAAGCCCCTGGAGGGCCGGACCGGTTTGTTTAATCTGCCGCGTCCACAGGTTCGGCCGATCGCGGCTCCCACTGGCCGCGGTTTGCTGCTCCAGGTCAATGGGGGCTGCGGGAAGGGAGGCCAGCACGTCCCTTGGCCCGCACCGCTTCCCACAGCCCCCATTGGCCTGGAGCGGCGAACTGCAGCCAGTGGGAGCCGCAATTGGCCGAACCTGTGGATGCGGCAGGTAAACAAACCTGTCCAGCCTGCCAGGGGCTTTCCCTGAACAAGTGATGGACCAGCTTTGAGAACCACTGCACTAGAGGGCTCTCCCGCCATAGCTATGCTGTGAAAGTGAAGTGTAGACAACCCCTATGATACATACAGTTCCAGGCTGACTGAAAGGATCTTAAAGGCACCATATTCTCTGCTCTCTGCTAACTCCTACGCTTCTCACAAAAGGGACCAGTGTTTACAATACGGTTATGCTGGAAGGTTTTAGTAGCTTCCAGCAAGCATGTCTTTCATCTAAGAAATCACAGACCTGGTTAAAGCTGATGGGCAGCATGCTAGTCACCCTTCATTCAAGCTACATGGGAGAAGCAATTAAGCTCCTTCCTGGAATAAGATAGCTGAAACAATAGAAGCCACCTCCCAAGACACTGCACCATGTAAGAAATCCTGAGTAAGAACTAACTCAGGGAAAGTAAGAGAGGGTTCCCTGAGGACTGGAAATGCAGGGGCTGAGGAACTGATTGGTTGCAGCTGTGTTTTGTCTGTGAAGGTTTTGTCTGTCAAAGGCAGAAAGCAACCGGAAAGGGAAGAGAAAATCAGCAGAAAGCCAGAGAAGCAGTTGTGCACGTGGCCCAGAGTGCGAGCTCAGACAGAGCACCTCGGAGCACAGAAATGGCTGGAAAGGCAGGTTTGAAAATTGTGAGCAACTTCCTGCTGTGTTCTGGGAAGCAGGACTTTGTGTACATTCTCTGTAAATAAACAGCATTGCACCAAAGAAATATCTGACTCCATCGCCAATTTCTCCACCTAATGAAAACAACCTGGCAAGACCCTAAATATTGGCCAGCTGCTTAGGTCAGGGGGCATCAATATGCATTGGCTTACAATGATCCCTTGATAATGCCAGCCCCTTGTAATGTCAAGGGAAATGATTGTTATAGTGAAGAGAGAGGTAAAATGGGAAGATGTTCAGGGTGAGCACAGTAAGTTTCCAGAAGACCATTTTCCATGTGTTCAAACAGGACTACTTTTCATGTGGCTCTACATGTGCAAATCTTGGATTTGTGTGCGTGCATTAGCTAGACAGTTGCCCGGCTACCCATGCATGTACACAGAGCAGGGATCTGCTTGCACATGTCTGCTAGTGCATGTGGAAAGTCTATCTGAATGTGCATGCATGCAACTGTGGATCTACGGTGAATGCAAGGCATGCCCCCTGAGCAAGACAGGGCACATGATAACAGGGGCTGGAAAAAGAAGGCCCTGCAGAGTCTGTGTCGGGTTGTAGGACACCAATTCCGCAGTGCATCCGATGAAGTGAGCTGTAGCTCACAAAAGCTCATGCTCAAATAAATTGGTTAGTCTCTAAGGTGCCACAAGTCCTCCTTTTCTTTTTGCGAATACAGACTAACACGGTTGCTACTCTGAAAAGTGCCATATATGAGTCTGTGTGATGTGTTGACATGACAATGCTGGGGCCCTCTGTCTCCATAAGTATCTGACTACTTGGAAAGTCAGTAATCATGCTACATTTCTGTTGTGTGAGGGCATCCAAGGTTATGTCCTGCCATCTGACAGACTGCCATGTTGTGGAATGCAGATCTGGTTTTCTCCATCTGTTCTTTCCCTTCAGATTGTGGCAGTCTTCTTGCCAAATTGCAGAAAATTATTTTCCCCGGTAGTTGACCAAGCCACCTGTTCTCAGCCTGACTGGTGGAGCTGTTATGCCCAAGGCAATGTGGTGGATAGTGGGAAAGATCGTCTGAAGCCTGGATGCGAAGAAGAACTGCATTTATTGGGCTTTCTTAGCCCCCGGCTATCATTATTGTCCCATATCCACTCCACTTTGTCAGTCACTACTATGGATGAGCTGAAGAGGAGACTTGGGCGTCTCTAAAACAAACTTTTCCTGGGTCCACGTAGGGCCACGTTACACAGGCAGCAGCTTTAAGAGCATCCCCTATGCTCAGCTGGGACAGCAGCAGTGGCAGGGCCAAGTGATTCTCCAGTTGGGCCATGCCCCAGGTCAGCCAGGACAGTTTAAGCCACACTGTCCCTTTAAGGGCACCTCTCCCCTCCCACTGCTGATAGTTGTTACAGAAATCAGGCCAGGAGCTGACACATTAGCATGACTCCTGCCCAGACTGGCTACTCCCTTCCCACCAGCCAAGCAAGTTCTGGGAAGGAGAGTGTCCCTGTAAGGGCATCCTTACTGCCCCGGGTAGCAGCAGCCAAGGGCACCAAAATAGTTAGCACAGGTCCTGAGAGACCTCACTGGAAACCAAGGCAACCATCAGGCAGTCAAGGAAGGTACCTGCAAGTCAATAGAATTCTCGCCCGTTGCCCCTGTTTATTGCTTGAGGCAGAGCTCCTTCTGTCCATTAAGCTTCACATTAACATGCAGTACTGTAAAGGGGCAGCAGGCCTGGTGTCATCATGGACAATCTGCATCAGTGCTAGCCCGCTTTTCCTCTCACCTGCTACGACGGGGTAGTCTACATAGGTGGCAGCTAATATGGTGAGTGCATTCACCACACCCCTAATAATGGGTGTAGATCATATGTTCCTTTCACAAAGACTAACAGAGCTACTGGAAGACAAGCTGCTCGACCTAGAGGCTGCCCTTGGTAAGGACATACATTTCCACGTGCTATCTGGTGCAACACAATCCTGGGTGCACCGTTTTCTCGTTGTATACACTAAAAAAGATGATCTGCGAGGATAAAACCAGATTGACTGGTGATACACTGGTGAAAGATGATATACACAAGCCAGAAATCCAACTCATCCCCTCGAAACTGGCCCTCAGTACTTGGTATGGGAGAACATTCATTAAAAAGGGCTGCAAAGCTAATTGTTCAAATCTCTGCAACATCCCATTGACCGCAGAGAGACCCTTGTTATATCACATCCATAATGTGTCAACTTCAGCTCTGATCACAACCTGCTGCAACGGGCAGGCTGGGGCTTTGCACAACTCCTGCTATGCTTAGGATTACAGAGTTCATCTGACAAATGATCCCTGAATACCAGAGGTGGGATATTCATGGCACAGTGGTAACATGACACCGTTTGACTGTTAAAAAAAAAAAAAAAAGAAAGGGCTTGACTTACTAAATAATTAAATGTGGTACAGAGCATTAGCCCTGGAGCCTGACTTTGTGCCCTATAGCATGGGCCAGGCTGCTTAGCCTCGATATGTGGCATGCATAAAGCCTGTCCTATATAGAAAGGAAATCAGATGTTGCTGATGAGGAAGATGTCCCCGTTGCCTATAGCAAGGGATTACAGCTCCCAGGAGCCATTCCTTTCTTAAAGGATGGTACAGGATGGAACTCTACCGTTGAAGCTGTTGTGGCTTACATAAGCCCTGGAAGCTGTGCATTTGTTCACGTCCGGGACATGCATGCGTGTTATTCTGCTTCTGTGCTAGCTGCTTGTTTATTTGTTTAGCTCTTAATGTGCTGACAGACAGCTCAGTGGTGTATCGGTGTGATGAGTTACCTCGGAGCCTGCCTAAACCTGAGTCAGGTTACCTCTGAGCTCAAGCTTGTTTAAACCCAATGACAGGTTTCAGAGTAGCAGCCATGTTAGTCTGTATCCGCAAAAAGAACAGGAGTACTTGTGGCACCTTAGAGACTGTTAGGGGGCTTATTCCTTCACCCGCTTACTTCCCTGGTCCTTCTCGCATGAACAGAGAGCAACAATACCCAAAGTCCAAAGGTGCAAACAATTCGATGTTTATTGGGGTGAACTTCCAGCAAGCATGATTCCAGTTTCCTTCCTTAGTGTCCCCCTTCCCAGCTCTGACACCACAGAGCCTTACCTGTGTCCCTGTTCCCATCCCCCCCTTAGCAAAACATGATTCCAATTCCGCACCCCCATCCCCATTCCCATTCCCCCCCACCCACACACTTCCTGATTGACTGCAGACTGTAGAGTAAAACTTGAGTTCTGCTTAGCTATACCTTAACCTATCATTTTACTGAAATTTAACTAACCAATCCTAACATATTGTAACATGATTATGTAACCAATTATATCCCACCACCTTAATTAGTTTACACCCAGCAAAATTAATTATACAGCAGACAGAAACAATCTCAGAACCAGACAAAGATTATACAGACAAACAATAGCAAAGTGGGAACTATAATGACAAAACAATACAGAAGTGAGGATTTCATATCCCAGCTATTGATAAGTGAGTTCTTGGCAGACAGGATGCTATCAAACTAAGTTTCCTTTTACATTTTCTAGGCACTTCCCTTTCTCTGGAGGCGATAGGCACTATCAGGACAGGATTGTATTCCTAACAGCCCAATAGCACCTTATTTCAATGTGACTAGTTTGGAATGTGAGGATGTGACCGGCCGCTTCCCAGCTTATGGCTGCCTCTGTTGCTTAGCCAAAGGCCTTAGCCTAAGAATAGGGCCTCAGACTGTCACAGTAAGAGAAGGCTCTTACACCGGCAGACAGTGATTTTGATTGTTTCTTTTATACCTCTATAACTAGCCAAGTGATAAGAATACACTTAAATTCTTAGAGTATAGGCCTTTACAGACAGGCCAGAATATCTATATCCTAACAGAGACTAACAAATTTATTTGAGCATAAGCTTTCATGGGCTACAGCCCACTTCATCGGATGCATAGAATGGAACATATAGTAAGAAGATATATATATATATATGTACAGAGAACATGAAAAAGTGGAAGTAGCCATACCAACTGTAAGAGGCTAATAATTAAAATGAGCTATTATCAGCAGGAGAAAAAAACTTTTGTAGTGATAATCAAGATGGCCCATTTAGACAGTTGACAAGAAGGTGTGAGGATACTTAACATGGGGAAATAGATTCAATATGTGTAATAACCCAGCCACTCCCAGTCTCTATTCAAGCCCACTTTAATGGTATCTAGTTTGCATATTAATTCAGCCTCAGCAGTTTCTTGTTGGAGTCTGTTTTGGAAGCTTTTCTGTTGCAAAATTGCCACCTTTAAGTCTGTTACTGAGTGGCCAGAGAGGTTGAAGTGTTCTCCTACCGATTTTTGAATGTTATGATTCCTGATGTCAGATTTGTGTCCATTTATTCTTTTGCGTAGAGACTTTCCGGTTTGGCCAATGTACATGGCAGAGGGGCATTGCTGGCACATGATGGCATGTATCACATTGGTAGATGTGCTGGTGAACGAGCTCCTGATGGGGTGGCTAATATGACTAGGTCCTATGATGGTGTCACTTGCATAAATATGTGGACAGATTTGGCATCGGGCTTTGTTGCAAGGATAGTTTCCTGGGTTAGTGTTTTTGTTGTGTGATGTGTGATTGCTGGAGAGTATTTACTTCAGGTTGTGGGGCTGTCTGTAAGTAAGGACTGGTCTGTCTCCCAAGATCTGTGAGAGTGAGGGATCATTTTTCAGGTTAGGCTGTAGATCTTTGATGATGCGCTGGAGAGGTTTTAGTTGGGGGCTGAAGGTGACAGCTAGTGGCGTTCTATTATTTTCCTTGTTAGGCCTGTCCTGTAGTAGGTGACTTCTGCATACCCTTCTGGCTCTGTCAATCTGTTTCTTCACTTCAGCAGGTGGGTATTGTAGTTTTAAGAATGCTTGATAGAGATCTTGTAGGTGTTTGTCTCTGTCTGAGGGATTGGAGCAAATGCGATTGTATCTTAGAGCTTGGCTGTAGACAATGGATTGTGTGGTGTGTCCTGGATGGAAGCTGGAGTCATGTAGGTAAGTATAGCAGTCAGTAGGTTTCCGGTATAGCATGGTGTTTATGTGACCATCGCTTATTAGCACAGTAGTGTCCAGGAAATGGATGGCTTGTGTGGACTGGTCTAGGCTGAGGTTGATGGTGAGTCATCCCAATGAGTCATCCCTGAGCCAGAGAGTGTGATGAGTCATTAAAGACAATTACCTGCAAGTCTTGCGATAGGCCATTCAACCAGGATTCAGCAAATCCACAGGCGAAGATCCACCCAAGTGATCCCAAGGCACATATAGAGGCTGCTCAGGGAAGGAGTCTCTCCAGTATGTTCAACATCACTACCTGGCCAGGAACACTCTCTTTGCCAGTACTTTCAAAAGCCTGCTCCTGCTTTTTCCCATGGCCGCTTCCACACTAGCCAGCCCCTGTTCCAGCCTCCATCTGCTCCTGCCTCAGCTGTTTGCCCTGCAATTCTGACAATGGAAAACAGAGACAGGCCTTGCCCCGAGGAATTTACAGGCTTAAAAATAAGACTTGTTCTGGACAAAGCATTGACTGAGATTCACTAGGTTCCTGGTCTCCAAGGGTATGTATGTCTACACAGCCTGCAGCAGTGAGCCTCCCAGCCCCGGGGGATAGACTTGGGGTAATGGGACTCATCCTAGCGCTCTAAACCTAGCTGTGTAGACAGATCTTTGAAGGTGCAGCTCGGGTAGGGTTTCTGAAGCCCACCCAGGCTTCAGAGCCCGAGCTCCAGCCCAAACTGCAACTTCAAAGCACTGCCTACACAGCTATTTTTAAGTGCTAGCGTGAGCCTTACTCCCCCAAGTCTGTCGAGCCGCTAGCTCGATAGACGTACCCCAAGTGCTCCAGTGACCTGCCCTACAAAAGTTTTGCAAAACTGAAGCCACTTGGAATCCTTAAAGGAATGAGTTCATTTCTCCCTCCTTCCCTTTGGTCACTTAGGCCCAGATTCAATGGTATTTAGGCACCTGACTCCCGTTGATTTCAATGAAAATTAGGAGCCTAAATACCTTTGAGGATCTGGACCTTAGTGGGTAGATACACTGGTGGAAGGCTGATAGAGAGAGGATGAAACATAATGAATTCCTCTCAGCCCATGCTGAGGCAATATTACAGGCCCAGAGAACCTTCCCCTTAGCCTCCACTGAAGCTGCCAAATCCTGCCCAACGGAGCTAATCAGGATGGTGAACTGTTCCATCAATGCCAAGTGCCTACAGCCTGCAACAGAACCCAGCACCTAGTGAACTGAACCGTTACATTGGCACAGTTACATCTATCCAGGGGTGTGTGAAAAATCCACATCCCTAGAGGTGTAGCTATGCTGACCTAACCGCCAGTGTAGACAGTACTAGGCTATCAGAAGAATTCTTCTGTCTATCTATGTGCTGCCTCTTGGGGAGGTGGATTAACTACCGCAATGGGAGAACCCATCCCAGTCCTGTAGTGAGTGTCTATGTTGAAGTGCTACAATGGTGTAACTGCAGCTGTGTCACCACAGCATTTTAAGTGTGGACATAGCCTAAAAAGTTCACAGATATTCAGCAAGGCTTCCCAAACAACCTGGATCCACCCTGCCTACTCCCACCAACCCATAGTCTGCCTGTGTTCCCAGAATTCAGTACATTCACTTATCAAGAAGGTCTGAACACCCTAAATGAGTCTCAGTCCAAGATTTACAAACCCAGCTTGGCCCCTTCCTGGCTTGTGAAAGAGAATCATGAGTAACTGGTGAAAACTCCTGACCAAAATAGCCAACATATCATTCAGGGAAAGAATCTTTCATTCCTCCTTCAAACACACAATTGGCCAATAGACACTGAAGAATATGACCTTACATTCATCGGTTCTAGCCAGCTACCGCCCAATGTCAAACCTCCCGTTCCCGAGCACGCTCATAGAGAAGCTAGCAAAAGGGTGACTACAAGCTCATCTAATTGAAGCCAAGACTCTAGAACCAGCATAATCTGGATTCAAGCCACGATATGGAACTGCAACCACTTTACAGGTACTGATGGAGGATCTCCTCCTGTCAATGGACAGAGGGCAGACATCCATGCTCATCCTCCTGACCAAGCTGCAGAAAGCAGCAGTGCTTTCTTGCTTAAAAAAGGTGTCAAGGGTGCAGGGTAATGATCTAAATGGTTTGAGTCCTTCCGGGAAGGATGCACCCAGTGAGTGGTGATGGGAAACAGCACTTTCATCACTTAGACTCCTCACCTGAGTCCCACAAAGATCAAGTCTCTCTCCCATCCTTTTCAACAGCTACATGCAGCTACTGGGTGAACTGGTCAGATGACATGGACTCAAGTGCCAGCAATATGCAGAGGATACACAGCTCTAACTATCCTTCACCACGTATGACCACGTTACTAACGCCAAGACGGCCCTGCTCAGTTCCCCTGGATGCTCTGGAGTTATCTCACAAGCCCTGCAAAATCACCCAGTAGCCATTGGAGCTGAGAGCGGCTCCAGGAGCTTTGGGGGGCTACCTGAAGGGCAGTGCAACTGATTCACTGTAGCTCAGTGCAAGTGAGGATGTGAAGCAGAAGTACAAACCTTCTTAAAGTGAAAGAACCTGGCTAGGCTGGATTAAGGCATAAGGTCTATGCCTAGGGCCCTGGCTCTTGAGCTATGTGATTACCTCAGAATCTCAGCGTTCATTCAAACAAAATTAAGTTTGTAGCTCTCATAGACATGAACAAATGTGACTCCAGTGTAACCAATGCAGGGACGTCTGCTTGGGTGCAGATAGCCTGAAACAATAGCTCTGAAAAGTGTGAGCTACTTCAATGGGGGATTATCTCCAAGACTCACATCTCTCGGGGTGGGTGGGGAGGGAGCTGAGAACATCACCCCAGCAGAGGACTCCGTGTGGCTGAAAGAGCAGATGGGCAGTAACCTTGGTGTACCCAAGCAATGGCTCCTGAGATAAATACCTTCACTGCCACCTTCGCTGCCAATTCTGCTGCTCCTGGCAGATGAGGGGTCCGCCCACTGCCACTGTAGGTAATGGCATGGACATGGGATTGTGTGGGTGGAGCCCTGGGGCATCCTGTGTTTTGGTGTGCCTGAGGCACCAGGTTTCCTTAATCCAGCTCTCAGCCTGGGTAATGTGAACGCATCAGTGCAGTTAGGTTGTGAATGGTTCAGGTTGTTTGGTGTAGACACCCCTCGGTTCTCACATTTTTTTCAGTTCCCCTGTTCCGAGGTGTCAGTGGTTCTGTCTAGTCTAATCTGGTCAGTCTGTCTGCCTATCACTCTGGTATCTAGGTGCTGGCCAAAACAATGGTGCACAAAAGCCCAGAACAAAAAGATCTTTCCCTGTCTCTCTGGGGCTGAGGAGCACAGAATTGTGAGTGTGGAATATTTAGCGCCTCGCTGGCTCTGGGGGAAGGCTTTCCTGAGATGGTATTTTAGGCCTTTCATGGATTTTAAAGCCAGGAGGGACCATTGTAACATCCTGCATCACACACGCCATAGAATTTCACCCAGTGAAAGCATCTAGCCTTCACCTGAACAGTGTTAGACCCCAGGGGGCTCAGGCTCTTTTCTGATGAAGGATCCTATGTGCAGGGCCCAGGGCCAAGAATGCTGTGTTCCCCCAGTGCCTGACAGACTGGGCCTATACCGGCCTGAATAAATTAACGGAAGTCTTGAACCAAAGCCTTGGGTTGGAACCCAGTGAACTCTGGACCTTTCAGATTTGGGGATCTGAATGGTGCACTGTGAGCCTGTCTCTGATATTAGCCTCTCATGACTCCTAACAAGCTCTGTCATCAGCTCGAAATAAGGGTGCCCTGGGACAGCTGTCCCGTAGATATAATGATTGTGATCAGTTTGCTTAGGGCAACAGCCCTGACTGTGCCGTTTTAAACCTGTTATCACAAGTTGCTTTGGATGTTGAGCAAGTTGTTGCTTCTTTAACCCCGACGGTCAGATTCTAATCTCAGTCATGCCGGTGTCAGTGATTGAAGCCAGTGGAGTTATTCCAGACTGACTGAGATCAGAATCAGTCCCTGGAACAGCCAGGAGCAAGTATCACAATGCAAGTTTCATGGCAGAAGAACCAAATGTTGTGAGAAAGTAAACCCTAATTCAGGGCCATTATCTTGTCATCATTACAAAGAGGATCATTGCTTCTCAGGCTCCTTTGACAGGAACATCTTGTGCTACTTTGCCATAGTTTATTACATGGGATAAGAAGAACCATTAGATAAAATTACAGCCTTGCACCGCCTTTGTAAGATGTGCATTATTCTTCATGTTATACGCTTCATATGTCTCTCAGCACTGAAGAGTCTTGTTGGAGCTACAAACCCCTCATCTTTCTACAAGCCCCAATCACAAACCTGTAATCATGTCACTCCCAAATCACAGTTAAGAAAGGCTGTCAAAAAAGCTCATCTAAAGTGACCCTTCTAATCATACTGTGTGATGATACTCTGATGGTGGTAATATCAAGCACCTTTTCCAAAGGTGGCAGACAGTGGGTTGAGATAAAACAGGGGATCCCACTAGATTTTGGAAAGTCTGCATGCCCATCTTGAAGGGGTGTGGCAAGACAATGGCTGGCTTTAAAGAGATGGATCCCCAAGATACCGGACATGCCTGCGAGGAGCTAAACACCCTCCACTCCTGTGGATGTTATTTGGAGCTGACGGCACTCCACACTTCAAAGGAGTGCTCAGCACCTCCCAGCATGAACTCCCTAACTACACAGCACTGTGGAAAGAGCAATGTCCGGCTGCACTGCCTGAAATGCAGTGCCTTAAAGTGCGTGAGGAATATCCTATACTGCCCTGGCTCTGGTCACTTCTGTCCCTGCAGTGTTGTGACTGATTGAATAGCCTTCTGGGTAGGGAGTGGTCTCCAAAGTCTCTAATAAAGTTTGCCTCTTCTTGTTCACCCATCAACCACTGACCAGCAGGCAAAAAAGATGGGCATTAGGAGGGATGAAAATAATAAACTCTGTTCTCCCATGAGAGCAATTCAGTCTTCATTACTGGAAAGCACTTTGGGATACTTTGAGCATGAAAAGTACATAAGGCCCATTAAGTTCTATTCTCTATTAGTCCAAGAAGGTATAATAGTTAATAGTTTGTAATGCATTGCAACCTATTGGACCAGACCTATCTATAATTTAGGCCTGTCTACATTATTCATCATCTTTGTTATGTTCCGGGCATACACACAGGGAAATTAGAAAAACATAAGTACTCTTGCTGGAAGCTTGGACTGCAACACTACTTTATTTCTTAGAATTCAGAATGATAATCTATACAATGAGCAAAAAACAGAGAGAGACAAAACAGGCTGCTCCCTAAAAAACATTAAGGCACAACTTACTTAATATTATTGCACGGTGGCTGAGTGTAGACTGCCTGCTACTAGGCCCAGATTGTACAGAATCCTCTACCCAGCAAACAGCACCAAAAAAACCCTGAAATGTAAAGTGATGATTTACAATTTTAAGTACACCACAATCACTGTTTTACTTTGTAATGCTTTAGGTCCTGCTTCTGCTCCCATTCAAGTTATTGGCATATGCTTATTGACTCGTGGTGCAGGATCAGGTGCTTAGTCCAGGTCTATACTAAACAGTTTGGCTGAATCACTGTCAGGTTCTCTCTGCGTCCAGACTAGTTGCAATGCCCTGTGAGCACCTACTCCACAATTCCTGGCTCAGCTCCTACTCTAGGAGGTTTTTTCATTGGACTGCTGGTAAGCTGTGGGATGGTAACAAGAGGATGAGTTGAACTATTTCAGCTAATCTGCATCCATCCTGGCACTGAACTGGTTGAGCCTTTACCTGTTATTAAATCTGCTGACAGGTGAGCTGTTCTAGACCACTCGACCATTTGGGGCCCTTATGTAAGAACAAAATGTTCTTACCAACATTGCACATCTGTAGCGTAGAACAGGCACCAGGGCTTGTGAAAGGTGACATATCTACTCCTATTGCCAGGTAGCCCACAGAACAGCAGCAGCAGGAGAGTGCTTTCCACCCCTCTCCCCCAGCAGGACTCAACCCTGATCTAGGGACACCCTCTGCCTCAGAAGTATGCAGTTCAGTCTCTACGTCTCTTCAGTCCCTTGCTCTTGTTTGAGACTGCCAACAAGGATGCCAATTAATGCAGTTCTGGGGTGGGTCCTGTGCTCTGACTAATTGCCCACCAAGAACTGGACTGAGACCACTGGACCTCATGTCATACAGTCCCCCCAAACAGCCATCAGCTTCTGACTACCAACAGCCACAACTGGATTTGAACTGTGACCTCAAAGGCAACAGCTCTGTACCCCAATTACCAATGCCCTGAGCCTTCATGAGAGGATCATGCTGGTCCTTTCTGACCTTGAAGGCTCTGAGTCTAATTACCAATGCCCTGCACCTCCAATACACCCAGCACCATTGCATGTCCTACCATAGGGTGTGGTAGAACCCCTCACAGACATCCAGCTTAGGCGGCAAAGGGAAATCGCTCGCTTAGGAGAGGACGGGGTCAGCACACATGTTGCTATTCTTTTAGCTGCAGTCTTCATATCTATACTCGAGATATAAAATAGATCCGTTCAAAAATGTTTTAACATATGTAGAGGCATTCACGTTAAAAAGGTCATCGGAAGAGTTGCTATCTATGAAGGAAACAAGTTAACCCTTCCTATTAATCATTTAAATTGTGATTTCTTCCTTTAGCCTACACTCTGGTAGGTGTGTGATTTTTATCATCTGTTGCAGGGAAAACTCTAAGACCAAAATGCTCCATCTTGGGAGCCTGAATTTCTTCACCCAAATATATATTTAGGGTCCTACATTTTCTGAGGTGCTGAGCACCCACAGCTTCAGTTGACATGCATTGAAGCGGTTGGTGCCTCACACAATTGAAAATCAGGCTGCTTTGATTTAGGTGCCTAATTTTAGACACTCAAATTAGGGGGAAAAAATGTCTTAAGGGTTTGAGCCTGTCTCCCATTGAAATTAATGGAAAAATCTCAAGGATTTCAGTGGGAGGAGAATAAGGTCTAGAATCCTGAACGTAAGTCTCCAGAAGTAAGAAAAGAATGTTTGCTTTAAAATTATACCTGGATCTAAGTTCCCTTTGTGCCTCTAGCCCTTAGTGCTTATCTTGCACTACCTTGAAGTAAAACTGCTCTTTCCTGGGGTGCTTTCCTTCTGATCTTTCTCATTTTGTTTCTTTCTCACCAGAAGATAAAGTCCATCGCTGCTGGCAGGGGGTGTTGGATCCCAGCCAGAATATTTCTGAAATATTTGTGCTGTTCGCTTCACTGTGCAGTTCCAGACCTGTAATCCATGAAAGTGGAATGCTCACTACTCACATTTAACTTAATTGGTAAAATATACCTTGAAATTGATACAGAATAAATTACCAGCATCGCGTTCAGGCTAATGGGCCATCAGGAGCAAGCAAAGACAGACCTGGAGATTCATACATGCAAAGATAAGTTAGGCCCCAATCCTGCAGTGAGTAGTGTGTGTGTGTGCAGACCACTGAACGCTTGCAGGATCAGGCCCTTAGATCATTAGCTCTTTGGGGCAGGGACAGTGTCTTTATATATTTATATACAGTGTCCACAGCAATGGGGACTTGATCTTGATTGTGGCCCGTAGGTCCTACTGTAATACTAATAACAATGCAGAATGAGAGGAGCTAAAATAGCACATTTTTCATCCCTATTTTAAGTGCAGACATTAACTAATTCCTGCTGTAGCTTCTGTTTCCACACAGAGTAAATCTCTGTTCATCTGGAAGTTATCATGAACTATGGCCTGGTCAGAGCAGAATGAACTGGACTGGAACATTTAACTACTGCCTTCCAGGTGAAGCAGTGGATTTTTCAGGTGCCTTTCTGGGACCAGGAAAGGTGCCGGCGTGTTGGTGAGAGGTGGTCGCTGGGGAGAACTATAATGGCTAGGGGTCTACTTAAGTGGCAGAGAAATTACACAATTTTCACAGGTCGGTCATGGCATAAATAGCAAATTTTGTGACTGTGTAACACATCTGTGAAATTTGCTATGTGACCAGCCCATGAAAAATGTGTGATTTCTCTGCAGCGTTTCTCAGACTAGGGGCCCAGGCCCAAAAATGGGCTCACAAGTCTATTAGGGGGTCATGATATTGCCACCCTTCCGTCTGTGCTGCTGCTGGCGGCAGCGCTGCCTGAAGTTGGGTGGCAGGAGGGCAGCAGCTGCTGCCTGGGTGCCCAGCTCTGAAGGCAGCGCCGCCGCCAGCAGCAGCTCAGAAGGCTGACAATACCGTACCCTGCCATTCTTACTTCTCTGCAGCTGCAGGCGGTGACGCCGATTTCAGAGCTGCCACCGCTCTCCGCTTTGCCTTTAGAGCTGGGCAGCTGGAAAGTGGTGGCTGCTGCCCGGGCACCCAGCTGTGAAGGCAGCAGCCCTGCCGCACAGAAGTAATGGTGACTAGACCCTGACACCCTTACTTCGGCGCTGCTGCTGGCGGGGGTGCTGCCTTCAGAGCTGAGCAGCCGGAGACCATATTTCACAGGGGAGACCGTATTTTATGGGGTAGACCAGATTTCACAGTCTGTGATGTGATTTTCATTGCTGCGAATTTAGTAGATCCCTAACCAGGGCTGCCTCTCTGCGGAGGGGAGGGGCCGCAGAGAAGAAAGAAAATAAAGGTGTAGGTCAGTGGTTCCCAAACTTTAACCACCTGTGAACCTCTTTCACTAAAATGTCAAGTCTCGTGAACCCCCTCCTAAAAATGAATATTTCCAGGGATTTTCTCCTTTACCTGAGTATAAATTATAAAAGCAGTGATCTTGGAAATATACAATTTGTTTTTATGACATGCTTATTACACACTATTTATTATTAATTATTATTTATCATTATGAAAACGGCAACACTCTTCCAAGATCTCACTTTGGTAGCTTGTATCACTTTGAATAAGCCTGTTATATGACAAGGCTCCTATGTTTCATCAAGGAGTATCAGATGTGAAACAGCATGAAAGTATTTAAAAAGCCAACTCAAACAGCATTCAGGTCTTGAGCAGTCCAGGCAAACAACGCATGTTACAACAAAGCTTAAACTTGTTCTTCATAATCATTTTAAAAACAATAGTAGCTGCCTATTTAATTTTAAAAACAGCAAAAAATATCCACCTCCCTTTCCATTTCTTATAAGGAGTCTTGAAGTTTAAATCTCCTCAGTGTGATAGATATGCTTGCTTTGATCTGCTTAGCTCTTGGAAGTCCAGGGGCTCCAGGCTGCTGGCCCCTTGCTGCCCGGGTTTCCTAGGTACAGCTCTGTCTGCCATTAGGGAATTTTTTCCTGAGAACCCCCTGTAACATTTCGCGAACCTCCAGGGGTTCATGAACCTCAGTTTGGGAACCCCTGGTGTCGGGGATGGAGGTGATGTCAGTTGTGTAATAAACACCTGGCAGTGGCTGATGTTTCAGGGGCGTATATCAATAGCTACTTGCCCGGCTGTGCAGTACGGTCCATGATGATGGTGGCAGTGAAATGTTTTCCTGAGCGGAGCCGTTGGCACGCTGAATCATGACAGCTGGTCAGCACTCGGTAGGCTGGTTTACATTCTAGTATGGGGCCACACTGGGTACATCTACATAGCAAAGAAATACCCGTGGCGTTGGCCCATGCCAGCTGACTAAGGCTCACAGGGCTCAGGCTGTGGGGCTGTTTCATTGCTGTGTAGACTTCCGGGCTCGGGTTGGAGCCCAAGCTTGGGGACCCTCCCACCCCAGTGGGTCCTCGAACCTGGGCTGCAGCCCGAGCCCAGAACGCCACACAGCAATAAAACAGCTCCGCAGCCCAAGCCCCATGAGCCCAAGCTGGCTGGCCCAGGGCAGCTGCAGGTTTCTTTTTGCTGTGTAGACACACCCATCCTCATCTGGTGCACACGGGCACTGCTCTGTTGCAGTCAGCGGCGCTACTATGATTTATGGCATTGAGGAACTAGCCTGTCTATTAGCAGAGATGTGTCCAAACCAAAGGCATTGATCCAAACATCCTTGATCTGAACTCGGCGTCTCTGGCCCATGTGTAGTTATTACTGGTCATAAAACGACACAGCCCCTTTTGAAATCCTGCTCTGTGACCTAGAGGAGAAAAGCTCTATAGCCTAGTTGCTAAATGTGCTGTTTAACTCTTGTTTTATAGGCCCACACAAAATGAATATGAAGAAAGGAGGTGAGAAATCCCATACCTCTGAGTATTAAAAGAAAAACTCACGTGATGGCCATGCCCAGAAAAAGGAAAGCGCTAAAAGCCCTGAGCAAGAGGTGGCTAGACAAGGGAGCTTGCAAAATAGAATGGGGCAGAACAAGAAAGAAGCAAATGCCAGTGATCAAGCACAGCTCTTCCTCCCCACAAGTGACAGTGAAGGCAGCAATGCATTCATTTAACACCCCATCCCAAATTCCAACCAACATGAAGATGAACCTCCTGCTGTCAAATGATGCATAAATTGTGTATGTAGTGGGCTTAGGTGATGTGTGTGAGTTGGTGCGTGTAAGCTGTCATTGGTTCCGATTCTGCTCTCCCTTACACCAGATTAAATCAGGAAGCGCACCAGTGATTTCCATGGCACTTCTTTTCATTTACACCAGAGAAACTGACCTCAGAATCTGGTCTAACGTGTATGAAGCACATGTAACAGGTAATCTAGCATTAATGGCATGGCAGCGTTTGCAGTGGCTCTAATTGACAGCGAGAGACAAGCACTGCAGGACTTTTCCACTAGAATAAAAGACAGAAGGTTGATTCTTTTATTTCAAAGCAGGAGAAATAAAAAAATTAAAATAAAACAGGCAGATTTGTGGCCTTTTAAAATTCAGTCTTATAAAAATTAAGGGTCTGTCACTTTAAAGTTACAGCCTTGCAGAGACATGATACTGAATCCCTGAAGGAAATTCCTCCAGGGCCTTCTCTTGCATGCTATTCAAATCAAACATAAACTTCTCTTGGCACAAAGCGGCTATTATGAAGTCTGCTATTATTCTATATGCTGCCAACTTCTGCTGCCACAGTCTTGGAAGAGTCAGAGAAAGAAGGGGCGGGAGGGACGAGGTTCTGAGAGCATATTTATCATCTGGCATGCCCAAGCCACCCGGTGGCTGACTTTAGGTGGAGCCTGAAGGCCTACAGCCACTGAACAAAATGGCAGTTCTCCCATTAAGTGCAAAGGGAGCAAGATTCGGCCCAGTGCACTCTTCCACACTGTAAAAGAAACTGTAGCTTTGGCCACCTGAAAAGACAGGCAGCACAAGCTGGAATTAGAAGACTGCCTGTGCACCATACTTCTGTGTGATGCCTTTTCACTGGGAGCCAGCCGCAAAGCCCGCTGAAATCAACAAGAGCCTTTCCACAGACTTCAATGGGCTTTGGAGCCAGCCTTGGGTCTCTGATACCATGGTGATGGGCATGGCATAAGAACATGAATAGAACAGAATTCTCTCTCAGCTTTAGTGTACACACTGCACTGCACATACCCATCATTACCGTTCTCCAATCCCTTTGGGGTTTAAACCCATTACTCACAGTTCATATGGCTGATGGAGCAATACAATGGGGTCTATTCTTCTCGCAGGGGGAGCACAATCAACCTAACAGGAAATTATATGCATAGATGCAGTCAATTAAAATTATGACTAAACAGATCCTTATGCGTAGAGGAAATACATGCCGTCCGCCTAGCTAACTGTGTATTACATAATAGCTATTGGAGGAGGGGGGTTTAAGCAATTACTATTGCTTAAACAGATGAGGAAATAATTCATAACAAATAGTTTATTTGGTGAATTTAGCCTCTTCCTCTGTTCTGGCAACTGATCATGTTTGAAATTACGCAATGGAATTTTTCATGAATTTCATTTACTCTCTGGCTTGCTTTTGGATGGTCAATTTTTATTAGTGTTTATTTGTATTGCTGAAGTCCTTAGAGGCACCAAATGAGGACCAAGGCCCATTGTGCTAGGCACTGTATAGACACACAGTAAAGATAGGGTGAGATCTGTATTCCTGCTCCAGACCTGCTAGATAAAAGGACCGAATCAGTGGAAAGGGGCCCTAAAATGTAGATTTTTTTCATATTTAAAGCCAAATCAGCCTTTATTTAATCTAAAAGGTTAAGTGGTGAGGGTGGGGGTGGGGAATGGAATAGATTTGGCAATGGCTCTGATTTCTTGCTGGAATGAGCTGATGTGCATTGTCAGTTACATCTTCAGTACCTGTTCCATCCTGCTGTTTTGTTCAGGGACTTGGACAAAATAGAAGCTGCGGCATGCTCCATTGTACTGCCTGCTGTAATGGCTGGAAGCTAAAGGGTTAAGGGAGTGCTGTGCGTGAAGGGGATCTGCTGTATGTGGTGTAGGGGGGCAATATGGTGCCATTGATTTCAGCATGATTTACACTAGTCGGACACCTTGTACTGGAAATTACACACCCATTAATATAGGAATGGGTTACTGAATTTAGGTTTCTGCTTGAAGGAGCAAATGAAAACATTTGTCAAAGAAAATGATTTATTGGTTCAGAGTTCAAATCTGTGCTTTGCAGCTTGGGTCTAGCTGTATGCTGGTTGTTGGCTTGGTGAGTGTAAACTCTTGATTTCCTTGTCTTTGTCAAGTTAGAACCTAATGTTACTTCAATGTAGTCAGACAGGGACATTTCTGTATCCAACCCCACCTGCAAAACAAGGACACTTTTATTCAGCCTGAGTGAAATTTACCACAGTGCAGAGACCTGGCATAAGGCCTATGTGCCACTAAAGTCCCACTGAGCGCCTCAGATGGGGAAAAAGACAGAACTGATGCCTTTGATGTTCTCTGAGCTAATCTTATTGGTAGGCTTGCTACTGGCCACTTATTCTCCAAGAGTGCTACTTTTCACTTGGTGGCGTCAAGTCATGCCCCTCCATAGCAGAAGTTTGTGTAACCCCTGCTCTGCACCACGCCACCTCATACTTCAGCACATCTGTCAGTCTCTTTGCACAAGGGTGAGCCAGGTTTGGTTGTTGGAGGCCGTGTTCGGGCGAACACCATCAGGCATGTTGTGGTTGTTATTATTTGTATTACAGTAGCACCTCGAGGCCCCAACCAACCTTGAGTTAGGTGCTGTACGCGCCATGAGTGAGAGGCAATGCCCCTCCTCAAAGAAGTCACACTCTAAAAAGACAAGACAAACAAAGGAGGAAAGAAGAAACTGAAGTGAAGTGACTTGCCTGCAGCCACACAGTAGATCAGTAGCAGAGCTCAGAACACAAACCAGGGTAAAACACTGGCCCCCGCTGAAATCAATGGCAAAACTTCCATTGTGTTAAGTGAGGCCAGAATTTTTTCCCAGGTCTCCTGAGTCCCAGTCTAGTGCCTGACATACTGGGCCTACAATGCCTCTCTGGACAAGTTTCCCCAAGCCTGTCCACACATGTCCCAGTTCTAACTCGTGTCATCCATCCCACATCTCCCGCATGCTTGTTGTCTTCTCCCAGACAAATAATAAATACCTACACCAAAGGCTGGCTCTCTTAGGCTACTATAGTCCAGTCCACATTCAGAGAAACAACCTTTAATTTCCCTTCACTAGATGGTGACCCTAACCCAGCCAAATAACACCAAAGGACAACATTTGATAGAGCGTGGAGCTCGCTGCCTTTCTGCTTTTCACTAGCCGAGGCTACTGTCTTCATGCACTTGCCATTGAATTCTCCTCACTCAGCTGTATGTTTCAGAGCGAGTGCATTTCTCGCCGGCTGCTTTAACCTGCTGCTGGGCCAGACAAGTTTCAGCGAGCTGCCCTGTTCCTAACCGTGCTTTCGGAGAGAAAGCAACACAGTGTGCAGCACATCTGGTCGTGGTTAGTGGATTTCTTCACAGGGCATCATTTAAAAAGAAAATCTTTCGTGATCCTCACAACAGAAGGGTGGGCGTGTCTTAAAGCTCAGCTGGGATTCATCCAGCACTTTACCAGGGTAAGGCTATCAGCAAATATAGCTTGTTCCCATGGTTACTAAACCGAAGAAATGTTTACATAATAGATACAGGAAAGGGTTAAGCCTTGTGTTTGCCAACGTGTACCGCTTCCTGGGCTGTGTATTGTTCGTTAGCACATCTTAGCTAGGTAGAATGAAAAACATATTTGTAAAGAAAATGCATTTATCTCACCTCCAACCCAACGCCTGTGATACCTTTAATCTGTTCAATTAATTTTTTGAATTGGGTGAAGAATGAGCATGATGTGCACATAACAAGAATTACCTCCAGTTGTTCTCTAGCCCCACTGCTCACTCCAGACAAATAACCCACTGATCAGACTGTATTGTGTCCCATTCTGCACCCAATCCACAGCGGGAGAAGACTGTGTGGCTCCTAGCTACAGAGGTAGTGCTTTAGCTTGGTCTACAGGCATCTGGTGTTTCAGTCCTGGAGCTCCCTCATTCAGTTCCCCAGTCATGGCCAGGATGGTGAACATCATACAATCCTCTTCCTTCACCCTTTTCCATCCCTTGTGCTATTACATCCAATTTAGATTGTAAATGCCACAGAGAAGGAATCTAGCATTTTTATTGGTCCATAAAGCCATGCCCCTATCCCCCATCGTGCTTGAGAAGTTGGAGCTCAGATACTAGGGTCATGAGATGCCTTTCCTACGTGGGAAAATTGACCTTAATAGCTATTCTGGAACAACTCCCTCTATAATGGGGCTTTGCAGAAGTAAAAAGCATTAAAAACTTATTTTTGTCAGTAATTCAACAGATCTGATGCCGAACACAGACACAGAACTGATTGGTTGCATAAGAGGATACTATTTTCATAGTTACTTTTCTGACCAAGCCTTAATGTTACAGTGCTCTGGAGAAAGATGGAACATTTCGCCTACGTGTTTTCTGTCTTTTCCCCCATCAGCACTTGGTTCAGAGGGATTTCTCAACATCAAGCTGAAGATAACATTTCTGCAAAATGTTGGCATTTCTGAAAAGACCTTTTGAGCCATGTAAACTCTTTTCATTTGTATATACTTATTTTTCTAGGATGCTGTTTTCCTTTGGACAGTCACACTACAGAGCACAACTCTCAAACTCAGATGCCTACATCCACCTGCTGCCTTCTGAACTGGCACTGTATATTGGCTCATGCCAAACTCAGGCAATGTGGCAACCTGTAGGCCTAATTCTGCTCTCTCTGACACGGATGCAAATCCTGAGTAACTCCATTGGGCCTGATTGTCTTTTTTCTTACACCGGTGTAAATCAGAAGCAACTTTAATGAAATCAATGGAGTGTAGATATGGGTGTGAAAAAGAGATTCAGGCCCACTGACCTCAGTTTACACTGGTGTAACGTCAAATAGGGTTTTGAACCTTACACTCGTCTGCAGGAGAAAGTTGCACTGATTGAACTTAAGATGCAATCGTAAACATTTGTTTCATTAAGCTAGTGGACAAAGCTGTGTGGACAGTCTTATGTCCATCTAGTTTAAGTCAAGTAGGGATCAGTTTAAGCTAATCCAAAATAAGGTACTCTCAAACCGATATAAACTGCCACCCAGAGATTTGCACCAATTTCACTATGTTTAAAATCACACCCAAGTGTCCCTTTTTGCTGTCTCTTCACTCTAAATGGTGTGTCATTGTATCAGCAGTCCTATGTGCTGTACACACACACATACAAGTGTGCAACAATTTGGTTACAGTCTGATTTCACACCCTCTCTTCCCAGGCAGCTATTTTGAATCGGGAGGCTGTTACACATTAGCCTTTGAAATGCACAAGCATCGTTTCTGTGATGCATCTTAGGAGACCAGTGAACTTTCCTTAGCACTATATTCCGCTGGCCGCCTTAGTGTTGCTGTATGTCGTTAATCTGTAGCGACCTGAATGCTACATTCTGCGAATCGTCAGAAGGCGCCAGGAAGTTCATACATAAAAAGCTTTGTTAACAGTAATGCTTGTTCTCTGGGACTGGCCACCCAGAAATAATTATAGCAACTGGCTTGCTTTCAAGAAGCTGCCTTCTTGTCTGAATGAAATATGGAGGAAACAGGAGGAGCTTAAATAGGTCCCAAATTCTTCCTTGTTAGGGGAAACCAAAACCTCAGGGGGGTAATCTGAAGCCTCAGCTTTGATTTTTCTCTGCAAAAATCCCACTAAGACTATATTGAAAAACAAACATTTCATGGTGCTGGCCTCCACACCAACCGAACTATTTTTCTTGGGCTGTCACATAGCAGCCTGGTTGTCCCCTAACCTGGCTTTCCTTGTCCAGGAAGCCCGCCCCTAAAGCTTTAGGTTTTGCAAAGCACAGCTCATTCTATTGCACTGCGACTTCTAGGACAATGCTGCAGCCTATGGCAGAACAAGCCAAAAAACGTCCCCTAAGACAGTCTCACTAGGACTGGGTTGGACTTGGACTTCTGGCCGTCAGCATCTGCTTGGTCTTTCACCTTTCCAAAGTTGCTGAGCTGAGTTTCATGCAGTTTACAATGTGCCAATCTTTCAGATGGGATGGTTGGCTCTCTGCCCTATCAACAGAGCAGGGGTTTGGCCTGCTGACCTTGGATCTGTACCCCAGTTGTGTGGAATTCTGCCCTTTGCACAAGTGGCCCCACGGCAGTCACTCACATGGGGACCGTCTACATTAAGATGAGCTCTGTGGAGCTCATTGCCCAAGTGACAGGAGTGAAGATGGCTTTAAGTCACCTGTGCATTCTCCTGAGACTGAGTGGCTCTGTGGCTCCCATATGTCTTAGAGCATCCTGGGGACCCAGGTAAGTTAGTGCAGCTTTCCTGGGCTGCTCTATTGGCCAGGGCAGTGATTCCCAGCATCTCCGCGGCACACCACTTCATCATGCCCCTTCTGCACCCAAAACTAGGGCTTGCGAAGGGTCCTCTGATGGCAGCCTTACAGTATGTCTGTGCTGTGCTAATCCTCCCCTGGTGTGAGGCCTTTAGAGATCCTTTACACTGCTCCAGCCTGCTCCAGTTTACAGGGGCCAGTGTGGGGGTGAGGATCTTACTCCATATGTCTTGCAAATTTTCTTTCACCTAAGGGGCCCTTTGTCCCCAAATGCTTATCAGGTATTGAAGTTAAACAGGCATTAACCACTAAGAACAGTGACTTACCTTACAGTAAATATGATGTTTTCTCTGTGTAGATTTCAGAGTAGCAGCCGTGTTAGTCTGTATTCGCAAAAAGAAAAGGAGGACTTGTGGCACCTTGTTCATTCAGGATACCACGCTCCCCTCCCCCGGCATGCATGAGGGATTGGAATCATTGACTAGTAGTGTCAGCTGAAGCCATGCCTGTACCCAGCATTTCAGCCGGGGCTGTCACTCCGTTCCCTCACTAACTCAGAATCCAGTAAAGAAGGTCTCCAGAGAAGCAGGGGTGGAGGGCAGCTTGTGGGATCCACATGGTTAAAACATCTCGAAGAGCCACAGTTGCTGCAAGGTGGGAGGCATGGAGCAGCATTCATGTCGTGCTCCCCATTAGTACCCAGCCTGGGCCTGGGAAGTCACTGATCCCACCAGCTGCCTAAATTCAGTGACGATTCCTGGTTGGCACGTGGCACGTAAGACTGCAAGGTAAGTAACTGTTCTTTTGTCTTCAAGTCTTTGGATCCCACTTATGATGACTTGCTCGCTACAGCTGGCTAAGTAAGGATTGCAGAACTGCTCACGTGAGTTTGGCATTTGATCTAGTTGCCAAATCAGGGCATAATGCTTAGAAAAGGTTTGGGCGGGGTGCCGACGGGCTGCCCTGCAGCACGCTGACATAGGAATATTTCTTAGTCTGGCTGAAGAAGTCACCTGGGATCTCATGAAGGGAAGGGGCATATCTGCTCGTTGGTTATAGCTTGTAATGCACTGAGTGAGCCACTTGGCTGAACTCTGGGAAGAGGTGACCTGACCTTTCACAGCCTTCCCCGAAGCCACAAATAAATGGGGTGATTGCCGGAATGGCTCTGTCCTGGCTCAGGAATAAAGAAAGGGCTCTGAAAGCATCTGCAGTGTGATGCTTGGGCTCTCCTGGAGCTGAGTGTGGCTTGGTGAAGAAAACAGGGAAGTTGCTGGTTTGGGTCAAGTGAAACAGACACCACCAGGGCGACACATAAGGTCTCAGCCCCAGGAAGGCAGTTTTGAATGTGAGGTGACGAAAACACTTGGATGAGTGCTTAAAAGGAGGAGGGGCTCCCAAAGGCTCGTCAGAACTACATTAACGTCCCTGAGTGCAGGAGGGTCCCCTTCTGAAGGGAGAGTGTGTGCATGGACCAGTCTTTGAGAGGTTTTGGAAAAGTGGGCTGAGAGAACACTGTATGGGGTTGGACAGGAGGGTGGAGCACGGAAAGGGCAGCAAAATGGAACCGGAGAGTACAGCTCCTCAGCTGAAGAAGACCTCCAGCAGCACCTCTCAAAGCCTGGGGTTAACTGCCTTTAGCATGTGGGGCTCAGGCTGTGGGGCTAAAAACATCAGTGTAGACATTTGGGCTTGGGCTGGAGCCCAGGCTTGGAAATTCAGCAAAACAGGGAGGCTCTCAGAGCCCGGGCTTCAGCTGAGCCCAGATGTCTACACTGATATTTTAGCCTGGCTGTGCAAGCCTGAGTCAGTTGACCTGGGCTCTGAGACTCACTGCTGCAGGTTGTTTTGGTTTGTAGCCACTCCCGCGAGAGCTGATGGTGACGCCCCATGACATGAGCGAGAGGACGTAAGCCAGACTCTTGGGAATAGGGTCTTGCACTGGAGCTAGACCATGTGACGCCCAGATGGAAAAGCTCTTCCATGCTGAGCTGGTGGAGGGTTTCCTGCTCCGTATCAGGAGCTGCTGGACAGCCATGGAGCAATCCTGGGCTGTGATGCTCAGCCAGCCAATGTCTGATCAGTCACTTGTAGCACCGTGGGCTCTGGGTGGAGAATTTGTCCTCAGTTCTGGGAGTGTAAAGCTGGTAGATGGGGGAGAGAAGTTAGTGGCTGGGTGGACAAAGGCAGTTAGATCTGGGAGCCAACACCCATTGTCTCATGTTCTCTGTCCACTGTATTTTCCACAGTATGCATCCGATGAAGTGAGCTGTAGCTCACGAAAGCTTATGCTCAAATAAATTGGTTAGTCTCTAAGGTGCCACAAGAACTCCTTTTCTTTTTGCAAATACTATCTGGGGAGCTATCAGAGTCACAGTGGCTGCAATCTGCCTGGTCTTCCTTATCACCCCGTGGGGAGCAGAGAGGTGGGTGGGAAAGCATGCAGGCTTTGGCCTATAGCCTAAAGGTACCATTAAGGCACCAAGGACATTTTCAAAGTCACCTCTCAGTTGCTGCCCGACCCCCTAGGTGCCTTAGGTTCTGCTGCTCAGCATTGACAAAGCCGCCTAAGCCCTGCCCGGCCCCTGCTGCTAATGAGCAGCTCAGAGCCCTCGCGCAAGCTGATGTCCAGGGCATGTCTACATTGTAATCAAACACCCACGGCCTGGCTGTGTCAGCCAGCTCGGATTCAGGCTGCGGGGCTACGAAACTGCGATGCAGATGTTCATGCTTGGGCTGGACCCTGAGCTCTGGCACCCCACAGGCGGGGGAGGGTCTCAGAGCTTGGGCTCCAGCCTGCACAGCTACCCTGCAATTTGACAGCTCCACCCCCTGAGCCTGAATCAGCTGATGTGGGCCAGCTGTGGGTGTGTGGGTGTGGTGCAGACATGTCCCCAAAGCAGGATTCCCAAACGACCTGGGAGGCGGGTCACCAGCAGGGTCTGATCCTGTAGGCATACTCTGAGCGCACCCAATACCTGCCAGTCCCTGCAGCAGATGGGACATATACATGCCACCAATAGGGTGCGGGGGAGCACAGCACCCTGCACACAAGGCAGCTGGGGGCACAGAGCAACGTCTGCCACATGTGCGCAAGAGACAGCGAGAGCCATCGCTCGGACGCTAGGGCACGGGCTGCCCGCCAACAACCACTTTGGTGCCTACTCCCCTCCCTACTCCCAAGCCCGTTTCTGCAGCATTGCACTCCAAATGCATCTTGCTGGCTTCTGAAAAAATCCCTTCATTAGGCACCCCCTCCCCATACACTGTAGGGGATCCTGGGTACCTAACGCAGGGGTGTGAATTCCACTGGGCGGCAGGGCACCTGGGAGTTAGGTGTTGCACTGCTGAGTGATGCAATGCCTAAGCACCTGGGGCCTTGAGAACAGCCTATGAAGGACCCTGGGCTAGCACCTGCTCTGGAGCAGAAGCAAGGCCATTTGCTGTTGGTAAACAGCTCTACGGAGCGGAGCCCCCATCTGTGGAATATAGGCTTGAGAGTGTCCGTCAGGGACCATTCATAGGAGAGAGGCATCTTCTGGGCCTTCCTCCTGAGCCTCTGCCTCCTAATGTTATTCTCGCTCTTGTTGCCTTGGGAGGTCTAAAAGTCACAGCTCGGGCAGGGGATCTAGGAGGAGCCACTCCTAGCGGGGCCTGGACCAGGGGGCCCACAATGGCAGGGCTAGAGCTAAAGGGATAGGATAGAGACGGAAATGTCTAACAGGGATATCGGGGGTACTTAGGCATTCTGGAAGGGATCTTAAGGAGGATCCCTAAAGTCTGCTGGTGGTGATCAAGTGTGTGATCTGAGTTGCTCTCTCTGGGGGATCCCTGGGAGAAGGATGGGGATGGATGTCCGGAAGAGGGTCCCTGCTAGATTCTGGAGAGAAAGTGTTGTGGGCAGAGGAGGAGGAGGAATAAGTCTGTTCTGGAGGTGATGCTGACAGACTCTCCTGCTGCTGAAAGTTTTAATTCTTTCTGGTGCCAGAGAAATTGGTGCAGGTGGCATTGGAACCAAGGCTGGTGTCCTGGTATGACTCCGATACCCCTACAAAGCGTGTGGGAGCTGGTGAGAAGTCTCTGCCAGCACTGGGCTTCAGTGCTGGAGTGGACTTAGTTCTGCTCACAGCAGGGTGACAAATAATTGGCCCTGCTAGCTTGCCCAGGCTGCTCAGGTCTCAGGGGAAGGGAGCTCTTCTGGTTTAGAAAAGTCAGAAGGCCCATGACTCAATTTCTTTGGTATCTACTGTTCAAAGGAAGAGGATCAGCACCATGAGTTTCTCTTAGAATAGTGCTAGCTCTGCCCTGCCTGTGTAACTTCAGTGGGAAGCTCCCAGCTGGTGCCAAATTTGCTGTGAAGGACCAAGTATGTCTGACTGAAAAGGGTTGCAAATCCCCTTCTTGATACCAGCAGTGAACCTTCACATTCCAGTCCCTTCTTACTACTACAGAACATTGTGGTTTACCCTAGAACGAATGTTTGGAGAGTTTCCAGAGTAGCCTTCATAAATGCCAATTAGCTCAAGCTAGTTAACACAATCAATTAGCTAGAGGTAAAAACTCTATCATGGACATACCCATAGGCCTTGTCTTCACTAGAAAAAACAAAGTAAGTTCTTAGTTAACACATGGTTTTAGCTAGTAGGTGGTAACTAACACCAGATTAAGGCAAGGTAGCTTGTAATTTTAACATGTGCTAGCAGGTCAAGATAAACCTGGCTCCCGCCCGTCTTTTACATCAACCTACTCCCTGTTAAAACTACAAACTTCCTGGTCTCCACTAGGATTTTGCCTTGTGTTACCACATTTGCGAACATCAGTTAAGAATGCACCCTTTTTCCTAGTGAGGCTGTATCCTTATTGACACAAGGGTGTTATGAAGGCTAGTTAATATTTATACACTTCAAAGAACCTGCCATTACCTGCAAAGGTTTATCTAATTCTGGACTGTTTTAAGAAAGGTAAGTGACACTGTAGGCCTGGGATTGGCAGCTTTCGCTCACAAACCTTTTGACTGGAACGAGTTAACACATTTCAGCAAACACTTGTATTGAAATAGCCAGGAAAAAAGGCAGAGGCATGACCATATTCAAACAAAATTGTTTTATTGAGCGTGTAAATGGAAATTTCTTCATATTGCTTTGATGAAATGACAGACAGCAGCTGTAGACAAATATGCTTTTTTTTTTTTTTTTTAAACAAATGAAAATGGATAAGGTAAAAATAAAGCTTTTTTTACTTGTACCTTTAAGCAACATAATCACAATATATACACAAGGAAAGCTAAAATAAAGCTATGTTGAAACCAAAGCGTTTCAATCAATACATTAGATAATTACAGATTGTGTCAATAAATACCCAGTTTTTAAACTGTTTGATAGGCAACTTTTTACACAGATACGGAGAGGGGGAAAAAATATATATATTTACAGTACAGTGCCCTGAAGGAGGGGAAAAAAAGAATCACTCTCTCTCTCTCTCTCTTTTTTTTTTTGGCACCAACACAAATAAAATGAATAAATTATAGAAAAAAAAATTCATGAAGGCAGGAATCTTTATCCCCATCATTCACTTCTAAAATGATAGATATGCAGAGAAACCTAGGAATGTTCTAAAACATAATCTTACATTAGTGCCAATAAATACAGAATGGTACCGGACACTTTTTGTCAGTATTTTTGATGCCGTCTGAAGAATAGAAACGACCACCAATTAGATAACTGAATGGGATTTTCAGAACAACAAAGAAAAATTCTTGAAATCCTCCATCTGCCAGTAGTTCACGTACAATGGCCCTCCTGCATGGCAGCCAAGTCCCATCCAGCAACTCTCGCTAGGTAAGGCTTGTATGAAAGTGTACCATTGCTCTGCACGGCACAGGGCAGGGTCCTCAGTCAGGGTTCCAGTGTGGAAGGAATGGTGGGGGCTCAGTCAGGGTAGCCGGGGCTCCAGGGGCGAAGATGCAGGGAGTCCCAGAGAGGCAAGTGGAGTCTGATGAAGTTAAATCAGACAGCACCAATAGACTCCTGAGCGCTGCAACCTGCAGCTATACTGAAACCCAGCTATTAGTCACAGCTGCAAAGGGTCACAGTTCAATTTGGTTTGTTATAATATGTCCCATTTAAAAGTTGACCAGCTCAGTACAAGAGAAGATCTACAATTGACAAAATAGCTCTTCTGGTATGTGAGAATTTCCTAATTGCTGATCGCTGTGAACAACTTGCCATGCCAATTAGAATACCAAATAATCATTTATTAACGAGCAGGTACAAACCATTGTAATCTCTATAGTCTGCTATATTTATAGTTCAGCCTATGGAAGTGTTTTGCCTCAGCTTTTCATAAGGGTTTTTGTTTTAGCCTAAAATCAGTCAAACTGACACCATCTTTTCTTGCTTGGGAGTCTGCATACGCTGGCCTATTCAGCAAAGCAGACACCGCGGGCTTACATTCAGAATACGGGGTTGCTAATAGGCACAGCTTTTGTTTAAAATAGCTCGAGCAGGACATTTAACTCAATGTACACCAGGCTTTAAAAAGAAAAATGTATTCCCTAGCCCCCCCTTTGGCTATTGCTCAAGTACAGGTATCACTCTGTCACGTACAAGAATTGAATCTTTTAAACCTATTTTTAAAGCTGGTAGATTTATACCATGATATTGGGATATACAAACTAGACCAACACACATCAGTACAGTTGGCATAGGCACTTAGTGTACTGCTAAAATACAGATTATGTCCAATTATACGTAATGGCCAGTGACCTGTTTTCAGACAGATTTAAACACACATGCCTGAGAAGGCCTCTAATACCCCTTAAAATGATACTATTTGATTTCTAATTTATTTCTTAAAAAGTTGCGCCAAGTTATTCAGCTTTAGTTTTTTATTTTAGGGTTTTCTAAAACATATAAAAGCAATAAATAATCCAATACCTTCATTTTCATCTAAATTTACTTCTATCAATTTATCTATAAAATGCATATAAATGGTCTGGCCCGCTGTGTTTCATAATCGTTAGACCCTTTACACTTCAGTGTCCTAAGGAGCACTTAAATCAGGAGCATGAGCAGTGTTGCTCTCATAAAGTTCTACCAGCTGGAAAGGTCCTCATTACATCTGCTGCTGCTAATGGTTCCTCTGCATATTCAGGCACCATAATAGATCACTAAAGATCTCATGGCCAAATCCTTAGGAAATTAAATAAAATTATAAAATAATTTATGAAAAAAGTTTTTTTTAAATATAGTTAGTTCATATTATTTCTTGAATAGTTTAGGGGGGTTGTCTTCCATAGCAGAATTATGGACCTCACACAACATTGTATAATCCCATCCATGAAAGGATTTTTAGCTACCAAGAGGATGTTTTTAATTATGAAAAAACCCCAACACCAACCCTCCCCACCCCCCCGCACAAACTTCACCTGGCTTAGGCTCTTTTAGAAATGTTATACAAAGACAGAAAAGGTATCTGACAATCTCTGAAGTTAACATCTTTCCGTCTCTTTTAAAAAACAGTGTTGTCGTCTTTAGGATCTGTGCTGCTAAAGACTTTATTGCACTTCCAGGTCATTAATAAACCACAGTGCTATTCATGTACTAAAAGGTAAAAAATAAATAAATACAGATATATTATGTAAAAAATATGATTGTACACATAATACATCTGAGGTATTACCAATTTAAATAAGGTTTCATACTAGTTCAAGCTTCGGTGGCTATTTAAATTCTGGAATTTGCAATAAATAGGTGAAAATGATTATGGATATAGTGTATGGATCTTTTCTGTAAACCTCTTCAGATTTAAACATAAGCACATGTCAGGCTCACTCTTATGCAAATCATTTTTCACAATAAATATGGATTCAAAAGTTGTTTTAAAAAGTTTTTGCAACACTGAATAGTTTCTAGAAGGGGCTGTTGTGTATGACTGGCAATGTTAACAAGGAGTATTTCTTAATAAGTCTTTTTGTACAAAACACAGGTAAATTCGTACTTGAAAGTCTTCTATTTTTTCCAAATTATGAAAGTTTATAAATTTTGCACAAACAGCAAGAGAACTGATTGTAGCTGCAGTATTTCAAAGTGTCCATGTTCTATAAAGACCAAAAATAATTTGTCTGCTTAGAAAGCTTTTTTTAGTATTTTCTCCTTCCAGTGAAAGTTTGCTCAGTACTTCAGTTTTAATTTCAGTTTTCCTTCTTTTTTTAAACTTTCACTGTTTCCATTAGCGATGACTTAATGGCATCTTCTAAAAGCTGATTGTCTGTGAAAGGGACTGGAGTTTCTGGGACAGATTCAGACAAGCCAATTAGAGACTCCAGGAAACAGGTGCTCTGGTCTCCTGCCTGGGGAAAGCCAGGAAAATTAGGCAACTGAAACTGCAATGCTGAAAAGTTATCAAGGTTCTCATATTCCTTTAACGAGTTATAAAGAGGTCCCAAGTTATAGTCGGAAAATGACTGAAAAAGATCCAAGGAGTCAGAGGAAAGGCTGAGATCTGTGTAGCTCTTTGAGCACTGCTCTGCAGAGGATGACATGCAGCACGAAAGCCCATCACAGTGTGTATCAGCAGTGTCGTCTAGAAAACAACCAGCGTCCTGATTGGCATTTTCATCCAGGCATTCAGAGATGTTTGACAAATGGCCAGAGTAGTTTCCAGTGCTGAGTTTTTCAGCAGCTGTACCACACTGGTCTTCAATGTTAGCACTAAAGAAGTCAGCAGGATGGAAACAGCTTAAGTTGTCTTGGCAATTATTACTGTTGTCTTCGATGTCAGAATCATTGAAATGGAGTATTCTTGCCAGACCGTCGTCATCAATATCAGACTGAGACTTATCTGACGGGACACTCTCGTACTGTTCTTCCGAATCCTCGCTCTGAATGGATGAAATCGAAGAGTCTGTCATATCACTACTACAGCTATTCTCCCCAACTGTCTCCAGGTCCATGTTGAACTGAAATGCTGGAGTCAGTGGGACAGCTCTTTCCTCAAACACATTTTTCCCTGCTGAACAGCCAAATTGATGGAGTCTGTCCCGAAATGATGATTCGGGTTCTACATTCCTTTCACTGCTCTGCTGGTTCTTTTCCAGTTCCAATTTCATGATGGTGTGGATGAAGTGAGTTTGCACTCTAGCCTGGTTGAATTCTATTCTTCCTTCTGTATTTCCACAGCCATCTTTCGTGCAGCCACAAGGGAACGAAGTGTGATCCATCTGCCATGGAGCAAAGAAGACAACAGTGTTAGATCTCTGAGATTCTACATCTGCCTAGGTGCTGTTAGGTGCGGGGCCCATAAACCCCTGCATAATGTGAAAGAAAGTGACTGCAAGCTCTGAAGAAACCCCAAACTTCAGTGATGCTGAGAAATCATCTTCATAACAGAGCATACCAGCTAGTGGGTAAAAACAAACACTCTTTAGAAGAAGGATGGATCTTGGTACAACTTAAGACCAAAGGAGCTGAAAAGGTCTCATAGGTAAAGCATATACCCTTTCAAAGGAAACCTGTGTGGAAAGTTTTGGACAAATAGTATAAATAGTGATATACTGATTATATCATATGCACACGTAACAAGAGCTATCGTGATAGTCACTGGGGACTGCTCCCAGGACCCAGGCTGGTAATAAGCAGAGTTTCTACCGTTTGAAGTAAAGGAGTAACTGCCATAACTGGCACCTGCGGTAGAGTCACCCTCTGAGGACCAGCCACTAGAGGGGGATGTGTAAAACGCGCTGTATAGTAGGTTGCACACACTTCACACACTTCCATCCCCACAGCCATGACATATAATGAATTAACATTTCAAAATCCATGGAATGCATCTTGCAGAACACATTTCGAGAGGCAAGCATCTACAAGAAAAACCTGAACACAAATTCCTAAACGGAATTACACCAAGAGGGTGATACAGGCCAACTCAGTCTGAAGTTACCTACAGGCAGAAACTTGAGGTTGGCATGCCAAACTCATCTCTTGGGGTGGGGGTGCTTAAAAATGGAGGAGGACTCTTTGAAGATTGGGTGAAGCTATGCACGACATCACATGCTATAGACTGTCAGCCCAGCTTGTCATCACTTCAGAATTGGGATACGAACTAAGACAAGCCAAGAAATCCAAAGGGACACGCTCAAGACCTAACATGAGACCTAGAAGCATCGTTTAAGTTTGTGGGCATGTGCCTCTGATGCAGCCCTCCACTCTACCTGCCTGCTCGGTTTTGGCAAGCCAGTGGAACATTAAATATGCATCAGTCCTGCTTTAAGTGATCAGTGTGGGAGTACGGATTTCCACACGTGGTGGATTTGCAGAAACATGCAGAACAGAAGGGCACTGGGACATGGACATGACTGCAAAGAAATGCAGCACCCACTGGGCATCCCAAGGTGGGGGCTGTCCAGCAGAGATCCTGGAACTTTATCTACACTGCTACCCTCATTTTATCTTATGTTCTTGAGGAGTAAGAAGGGCCTAATTTTCTATGCTCTGAAATACAGATAAAGTATATGTGTACATAGACCATTTTTAAGGCAGGTAGCCAGAGCTTAACCTGTCAATTTCAACCGTGTCCCTTTGACAGTTACAATTTTTTAAATGCAAGTTAGAATTAGCGCATTTTACAATCCGGCTTTGCTAGCAGGAGAATCTAGTCTATATACTGCGCTTGCTCAAAACTAGCTAATCTTCCCTGCCTGCTTTTTTTTCTGCTTGCATCAAGACTGCAGACGCTGCCAAAAAGCCTGGCCATGTACATAGTTCCAATCTGTGCAAGGACCCTTCTGATATTAAGTTTCACCCTTGTCTCAGTCCCAGCCTCGCTCACATATGTCCCGAATGGATGCAAGGCACAATGCACAGCCTGGGTGGCACAGCGAGCCGCACGTACCTGACATTTAATGCCTGCTAAGCTACAGCTGCAGGTCTCTGGATCGCAGAACTCCTGACAGTCACAGCCGCAGTCTTCACGGGACAGGCGGATGCTGTGCAGCTCCCGTTTCTCCTCTCTGTCTATCTTCTTCACCCCCATGTTTTTGAGCAGAGCACGTCTCTTTTTGGCAGGGTAGGGCTGTAGGAAGAAGCCGTCTTCCAGCTCCACACTGCTCACATCCACGTCATCGTCGGATATGTCCTCAGTAGTGAGCTGGCTGGCCTCCTCAGACTCCGCCGTGCCGTTCACGGTCAGCTGTGCCCAAAGAACAGAGGAAGACAGAGTCAGCGGACCACACACACTAAAGAACGCATCTCAACCTGTACCAGCAAACGCACACTTAGAACTAAGCCACAACAACAAATATCCTCCCTCCCCACCCCCCCACCCCCACTATTACTGCACCTTGGCCTTTCCCAAATGGGTGTCTGCCATGTATCTTGGGTAGGGGTGAAGAGACGGCTGTGGGGAAGAGTCAGAGAACAGTGACCTAAAACTGGTGACCATTAAGATCCAGAGGGGCAGAAGCTAAAGGGAGAGAAGGGGACAGGTCTAGTCCTGCTTCTGAAATGCAGCAGCTTCTTGGGTCATGAGGCAGACACCTGGTAAATTGCTCAAGTGGGAAGAGGAACATTTTGGCCAAGGACACCAGGGCAAATCTTTACTCTTCTCAAAAGAGATATGAGACGGCCCTTCAGGAACAAGCAGACAGGAACAAGGTCTCCTCTAAACACTTGGTAAGTTATTAAATTCATGGAATTCAGTTTCTTCACCTTTGGAGAACAGAAAAGCTGAGCTGCTCATCTCTACATTTGAACACATGCTTCCAGAGAATCTGGATATGTCAAAACTGATACTTAGACCTCCGAGATGCCCCGAATGGTAAAGCGGCCAGAAACTAATCATAAGCAAGGCTGCGACTTAGTCACGGAAGTCACCGATTCCATGACTTCCAAAGACTCCGTGACTTCAGCCAGCCCTGGCTGGGATCTGCAGGGTCAGATGGACCTACCACAACTCCCAGCCACCGCAACTGAAAGGGGGGACCCCCGCTGCTCCTCGCAGCCCCAGAGACCACTGCACCTCTCCACTTGAGGGGGGGAAGCAAGAAGGACCCTCAGAGCTCGGAGCCCCCAGTGGAGGGGGACCCTGGAGCTCCTAGCCCACCCGCAGCTGCTCAGGCTCTTCATTTCATGATGGGTGTTTTTAGTAAAAGTCAGGGACAGGTCACGGCTTCCGTGAATTTTTCATTATTGCCCGTGACTTTTACTGAAAATATCCGTGACAAAACCTCAGCCTTAATCATAAGGACTTGCACCAGTTCATGACAAATGATGCCACATGTTACTACTCACCTTCCATTTCAATGCCTCCAGTTTCTCCTCTTTTAGCCGCTCCTTGAGTTTCTCCCGCCGAACGTTCTCCTGTTCCTTAGAAAAGTCTGCCAGTGTAAACTGCCTGGACGAACTGTGCTTGCTCATCATCCCCAGGGTACAGCCACCACGGCTAGGCACGCTGGTGAACCCCTGGCAGCGTGGAAAGTAAAACACAGTGACCTGGTCGAACTCCACATTGTTCTTCTTTAACCGCTTGGTTTTCTTCAGAATGGATGTAGCTAGAAAGGCAGAAATGAAAAAAGGCACATGACATACCTCTCCTTTGAACAGATGTACGTTCATGTTAAACAGCTGCAAACCACTGTAAGACTTCCAGTTAGTCTACATAAATCAACCAGTTAGTATTAGGCCAGTATCTCAGCAGACAGATCCTCAAGTGCAGCGTGCATACTCATTTCAAGGCAGGTGAAGGTGGTGCAAGAAATCATAGCCAATATTTTTCTGCTAGCAAGGAACATTGATCAGTCTTTCTAAGAAGCAACTGACTATTTCCTCCTCACATGGATTTCCTCAAGGAAATTTACATTTACTTATTCTTCAAGTATAGCAGAGCATAACAAAATTGTGTGTGTGAGCGTGAGAGATTTTAAACACTTGGGTCCTCTCTATATGCTGTTAGCATCACAGCTTTTAGGGTACCTTGCGTTTATTCCTCAGATTCTTTTCTGCAGACCCCCAAATAGTATGCTTGTTGCAGCTTATATGGGAGAGCACACAATTACCAACAGCTGCTTTTATGGTACTTCCTTTTGCATCCACTGGGAGGAACTATGAATCTGTAGTTTATTCTCCGGAGACTAATTTGAGAGCAGCTGCAAAGATGTTAATCTTTGTACAGGTGATCCCAATATAAACATTGGCAACACTACACTGTGGTTTATCTGAAACTGCTATAACATGCTTTATGTATTGGGAAAGTTTAAAAATGTTATCTCTACAGAGATACCTAGTTTTACATTGTCTAGTGTGAATCTATCTATCTATATAACAGATCGGATTTACAAGTCTACAGGAGTAATTCCAGAATCACTCTGTTGCCCTGCACCTATCAGGACATGTAAAATGGAAGGCAAAATTGTGGCAATATTGGTTTAAGGAACTACTTTTCCTGTAACAGGAACATGTTAGGAAGAAGAGGCAGCAAAAGACAAAATTAGCTTGTTTGCCCACATCTCTGCTGGATTCTCATAGAAGGTGGGGAGAAGTCTTAGTCAGCACAAAGATAATCAAATTTTAGAGCCCAAACCATTGACAATTATATAAACAGACCTCACATGGCAAGTGGAAAGTCTCCAGTTACTGGGGGGGGGGCATGTCTTCCCAATGACAATGGCCTCCCATCTCAGCTAAAACAGCAATTTAAAAACTTGCCTTGACTGTATATGAAAAATTGCGCCAGATTTTATTCTACATCCCTCTAGCTATACTGGTACATGCCCTAGTGCAGACACACTTAAACTGGAGTAACCCTTGTTTACACTGGTTTAGCTTATATCAGTAGTTTACCAAACCCTACCGTGCTAGGAGAACTGTATACACACCGAGTAAGACAGAAAATGTCCTGAAGGAGCTTAGAATCTAACTCCACGAGACAGAAGAAGAATTATCATCCCTATTTTACAGATGGGAAACTGAGGCTGCAGTGACTTGATCTTGCAAAGGGAATCACTGGCAGACTGTTCTGAACTCAGATCTCTGGATCCCAAAGCTCGGTCTGAACCATCTCCTTCCTCTCCTGATTAGTACTACTATGGATATGGAATTGTAATGACCAGCTATAAACTCAAAGGGTGTTTGTAGAGGTGGGGTGGGATCAGGTGCCCCAGAAGCTTAGAGAAATGCAGAACTGGAGTTAGCTAGGCCCACTTTTAACAGTAAGCCTCATTTACCAACATATAAACAAACATTTCTTAGTTTAGTGTAAAGGAGCATTGATGCAGCTATGTTAGCAGCTTCTACTACATGTATCAGCAAAGCTTTCGAGATCTCACACTGGTCATTGTCATCATTTTAATGACATCTTCTCCCTGGGCACAGCATTTTTGTGTAGTCTTGGCTTAAGCATTTAAAAGTATTTATTCTTTACCAGAACACCCCACCCGCAAAAAACAAAATATAAATATACTTTGCTTCCCCCCGCAAAAAAAATTGTATTCTCATTCCTGACACTTTTTAATCGGGCCAGAGCATACAGAAAGTCCATTGTTATTTCACAAAACCCAGAGGACAAAAAAGAATGAGACTCTTTATTATTACAAGACTTCTAATGCCTTTTCAGACCAGTGCATGTTTGTGTATGTCTGCTAAGTGGACTTTAACTGCAAGATATTTGCAGGGCTCTAGTATAATTTACTTGGTAAAGCTATTTCCCTTAGCTGAAGATTGTGCGCATTGTAATTTTTGGATGACAAGTGAGGGAAGAAGTTCTTATGTGTTTCCCCAAAGCAACCCAAACTGGTAGTAGCTGCTAGGAAAACAAAATAGCATTTGTCTGCACCAGCAACAGTGTCAGTGGCAAGTTATCCGGTTTGCTTACGAAACCGTTCTTTGAAATGGTTTGTATTAACTAATTAAGCCATTGGTTAATCACTTGACCCTACTTTTTTTTTTTTTTTAAATGGCCACCTATAACTAACATTTAGGCCCCCAGTTGCCCATTTAGATACCTGAAGGTAGATTTAGATACTTAACTTCAGGCTCCTATCTTTGCAAATTGGGGCCTCTATGCAAATTCATAGAGGCCCTAATTGTTATAAAATACTGGGATAAACAGTTGAAGAAAACTATCCTTAAAATGCAGGCTAAGTAAACGGACCAGATTTATAAAATTACATGCACCAGACTTCATAGACTCATTCCATAGTTTACAATGAATAAATCAGTATCTGCCAAGATTTTGGGAGTGACTGTAATAACTATCCACAGAGATGGTGCCATGTTTTAAAAATCCGTTTGCAGAATGTTTGGACACAGCCCCACCATCTAGATATAACAACATATACTGTCAGAGGATACTTACGAGTGAAACTGGAGGGTAAGGCAGTGCTGGGCTTGCTGTCTCCTCCGGAGTTTTCCTCGTCTGTTTCCCAACCTGAGGAGGCTGAAGAAGAGGAGAAAGGCGAGCAGGAGGAAGAGGAGCAGTAGGTGGCATCGTCCTCCAGTTCATCATACTTCCTTTTCAGTACCCCACTCATGGTTATTCGGTATTTTTCATAGAACTGAAAAATAAGGGAGAAAGGAAAAATAAAGCATGGGCAACAATGGATGTTCTTCACTAGGGGTGAAATTCGCTCCTGTACAGGGAGCCAACAAAAATACCAAATACCACTTAAGCCTTATTTTGAGGGCTTCATTGGCATTTCAGTGGCTTCTGTGCCAGCTCTCTGCACGTGGCTAAGATTTACCCCTATGCACCTAAAGATCAGAGGCAGAGATGTTTAGCCACCTACCCATAAGTCACACATTTGCTACCCTCACATTTGCCGGGCTGTTCCCTCACAACCTTGATAGGCGATGGAGCACACCATGATTTCAGTTTGTACATCAACTAATTCCCATCCATGAAAGCTGTCCCCTGATTTCCACCATAATACAAATGGTTACTACTTAAAACTGCTATCGTTTTTGAACACATCCAAGTCTCTCCCCTACTTTTGAGGTTCACATTTTTACCTATTTCACCCTACCTTCAAACCTTATTTCTGACAACTCAACTGAATTCCTTGCAGCATTCCACCCATATTAAGACTGTACAAAAAAGGTGAGTGTAGGTTACTGCACGCACACAAAACAGATGTTCCACACATTCATTCCATCAACAGAAACGTTAATAAATTATAAGTACTACATTTTGTGCACTAAGTCTTTTATGTTAACTCCTTACCTAAATCACTTACTAGGAAGTTACAGCTCTAGCTTCTTGCTAATTACAAAAAGAAGCCAGTTTGTTGGGAACAATCCCTTGCCATGATTTACTTGCTTCAGTCCCCTGGGGGCTTATTAAATGAAGCACTGAAATATAAATATATCAAATGCAAGAAACAACCGTTCCTCTCAGTTTCTTTCAGATCCAGCCCATGTTCACTAAACCATGCGTTTATTTTGTGTTATAGATCAGACAGAGTACCAATTAAAAGCCATCGAGCTAATTAAAAACAAAGTTGTTCCGTACTTGTCTGGATTTCTAAATGTTGTTCATTTCTTTTTCCAACGTTCAACCCACCAAACAACTTCACATTTAATCCTTTAGCATCTTTGGAATAAGAATTTCCTACAACAAAAAGACACTATACTTTTCATATAATATACCAGCTGAATCATATCACTCACTCTACAGCTCAGAATCCACTGAGTCAGAACACTCTTGGGGAGAATGCTGTTTGGACCAAAGACCTTTTCTCCCTGTAAAACCCTAGATACAACATACTGGATGGATGCCTCTCTATTTTAATAGAAATCACCACTGGTCTATTTAGGTTTGAAGCAGGTGAGCATGTAACTAGACATCATGACAAGATTATTACTGGAAGACTGACTCACTATGATTCAAACCAGTGCATTTGTGTATTTATCAGCAATAAACATATGAGGCTACAAATCATGACAACCCAGAGATAGAGTTCAGAAACTTCCTTTGGCAAGGAAATAGGTGCAGTTTATGAGAATCACCCACCCTCTTACTGAGGGAGGGATGATACTGTGGCTCCAGTCACTTGGCATGACACAAGTATGGCTGCTTCTTAGTAAGCAATTTTAGCAGCCAGTGAAACTAAGAGGCTATTATCAGAAAGTGTTGCTGAATGATAAGAATGGAACTTGATCCAAAGTCCACACAGCCAAACACAGCTGACATGGGAAGCAAGACAAGCAGAAGGATGCTGCCCCCTCCCCTCCCCTTTTCCAGATGCCTTACAAAAAAAGGTCTACAATTAAAAGGCCTTACAAAAAAAGGTCTACAATTAAAATAAAAAAGAACCATTAGAAAACATCTAGTGAACAAAGCCTGGCCACGGACCAAAGAGTTACTCAGCTGCTTATTACCAAGTTACACAGAACTTCTTGAACTGCACGGAATTCAGGGATCTCACAGGATTGTTCCATTTAACATCCTTAATTCTAAAAAAAACCCAAAGGCATCCTTTAACGCGACACTAAAATCAGAACTCAAGGATGTGTCAGATATGTATTAAAAACAGGCCTGAAATCTTACAAAGCCCAGTGTTGTACTTGACTGCCAGAAACTCTCCTCCCCAATCAAGGTTAGACTTTTCCATTAGCACAAATGCGTTCGTGACCATAATTGTATTACTACCTCTTTCCTTTGCATGGCTAGTCTGTTAATTCTTCTTTAAATGCTCCTGCCAAGTGTGGGCACACAGCAAAAAATGCATATTTCAAAACCTTTTAATGATGGGATTTTAACATTTCAATAGCACTGCATAATAATACTTAGCGCATCTATAGAGCTCTTTCAATCTTCAAAGCTCTATACAAACACTAATTAATTATGTTGACAAACAGCTTTCCATAAGACAATAGTCTCTAAAAGGTTAAAAATTGCTGGCTGTAATGGCCCTTTGGTTATAAGAAAGTTAATCATTTACTGCAGCATGGCTGTATTGGGGCTTCAAAGGCACTAGGCTATGCAACTTTCTAATCTGAAGTTGGGCTCAATAAAGACCATTTTTATGCACTATTTTCATACTAGTGAAAAAGTAACTGGTTCCCCAGCCTCTTTTTATACCCTTTGTTGACAGCTCGAACATGACAAGGAGACAGAACTAACATTGCAGGTGGTTTTGCCACAGTTGTTTTTTTGGCCTTAATCCAAAACAGATGGGGAGGTGGTGGATTTGGATATCTTCCATCAGTAACACCACATGTACCTACCTGACACCTGGCTTAACCCCTTTGTTACTTTCCATTTAGCTCACCAATACGATTCAGCAAGAACTCCCAAGTGACCACAAGGAAGCTCAGCTGTTAGTATAAATTCTCACCGTACTATGTGCTTTCTCCCCCATTTTACAAAATGAACACGAACTCAGTAGTTTAAAAACAAAACAAAAAACCCCCCATCTTCTCAGTGTGGGGGTTGAAACAAGCTCTGTGCAGAAGTCTGAGGCTTTATTCAGCTCAGTTTTACCAGTCTGTTCCAATTATATAGTTGGAAAATTAGGAGTGACTGAGCTAGTTAGTACTCAACTACTCCTTACTTTATTGTTTGTTTGATTTCCCTTCTCCTATTTTGGGAGGGTGGGGGGGTGGGGGAAGGGGGAGTAATTTAAAGCAGCCCCAGTTGCGTTAAGGAGTAATCACTCTTCACTCTCTCATGCTTCTAAGCTTGTGGACAGCTCATTTGTAAAGCATACTTGCATACATGTGTATGTAGCCTGACAGCTGCTCCTTACGTCACAGTCACCTTCCACCCCAACATGCAGACTTCTGAGCTACAGCATTTGCAAGGGATCCCAGATTTTAAACAAACAGGGATGAAAGTAACCCTCTCTTCGCTTGTGCCATCTCAGCCGGCCCAATGGCTACCATGACAGATGTCAAGCAGCAAATACAGGAAACTTGTAGAAAAGTCAAGGTTGCACTACAAAAAAGATAAATAATAGGGAAAGAACACAGATCATGTCAAGCTCTCTTACAGCAAAGCCCTTCCCCCCCTTGAACAATGTAAACTACTGCTTTGGAAGAGTGTTACCTTTGACATTTGTGCTCACAGGCCACCTACACTGAAATCAACCACAACCATCTTCCAACCCAGCCTAACCAACAGCCAAATTCTGACCTCTCTTCCATCTCCCTGATGGCTCAGTCACTAATTTGTGCCTCAAGAGATATATTTGGCAGTTTGGTGGTACAGATAGGCTACCACTGGCATAAAAGAAAACCAAGACCACAACAGTTTCACTTGCAGGCAAAAAGGTGGCACATTAGAAATACTGAAAGCAAAGGCTACAACAACATACCTGATTGCTAACAAATTACATTTGTTTTTACGTTGTTTAATTGCCCTGTACAGGCTCTTCCAAGATGACACTCAAAGTTGGCTGGCCTAAATGACTGTGTTGACAGTGGTCTCATTATGAAGTGGGAAAGTACCAACATGAAAATCAACACTGATCATAGAAGCACAGAATAAGGCACATACACACTGGTCTGTTTATAAAGACACAGCAAATCATGTCACAGATAAACAGATGGTCTTAATGATTGTTGGACTGAAGCACAAAACCATGATCAAGCTAGGTTATAATTGAGGATTACCTAATGCAATAAAGCCCATTATAAAAGTGCTCACCATGCATAAGGTATTTTCCCCAAGAGTGGGAAGAAGGAAAAAACGTATCACTTCGCTTCATAAGAATGAAGCGAGCTAAACATTTAGGGGGAAAATAACCCACTACAGTATGACAAAGTTATTTCAAATATTTTATTGCACTGTCAGTGCATAAATAGAGATCATGCAAACATAATTCTCGATTAATGGGAAAAGCTTTTACTGAAAGTGCTCCCAAAGCATTTTTCCCTTTTCTGTTTTTGATTTTAAGATGGAACATTTCCCCAGGTAGAGTTTTCAAAGCCTTTTCACGAACTATACAGATAAGAGTGAAGCTGAACCCTCAGTGTCTAGCTGTACCCACCCAAAAAGAAAATCCGACAGAATAGAGTTAAACATTTGCGGTAAAGCCAATCACTCTTCCAAGAGAGCAGAATTCGGCCCAGTGATCTGAACACTGCCTTGAAACTCTGATGTCTCTTAGCCTGTTGAATGCTCAGCCAACAAAACCTGAATGCCAATTTATAGCCAGTGAGGATATTTTAATGGCAGTAATTCCACAATTAAAATGTCTATATAGGACATAAATATGATTTTAAGAATAAGCCACCAAAACTGCACAGCAGCTTGAAAAAGGTTCCTATTCTTGCACTCACAAAGTCTGCAAGTACCATATACAAGAGGAGTTTTTTCCCCACTTTTTTTTATATAACCTGAAATAAAATAATCCCATCTCCCTTTTGATTGCCAAAAAAGACATTCTGTTCTTGGCTAAGACTCCTTACTCATCTATTTTACTGAAAACAGCTTTTTGAACAAGTACATAATGCGATGGATCAAACCCGCAGGAATTCCACTAGCACCGCAACTCCCACTATCCTGGGAATACTTTCTAACAAATATTTAGCTCAGATGTGCATTCCTCTCTTCTTTTTTTTTTTTTTGAACATCAAACTTGGGGCAGAGGGGGGATGTCTAGTGGGGGAAGGGGAATTGAAACGGCTAAATCCTATTTCTGGCTCTCAGCAAGTCGCAGGGCAAAGCCCTAGTACACTGGAATGCAAGGAATTAATGTTTTAGCTATCCTACTCTTGGACTACATGTCAACAGTAAATATTTCAAGTAATTTAGATTTAAGAAGATTTGGCATTTATTTAGTCAACCAGAGGAAAAGCAACCAAAAACAATAGTGTTCCTTTAGTCTATTTATAACTAACCCCACAAGACATTATGTTTGTGTATGCAAGTTGCTGGTCGTTTTATTGCAGAATATAAACTATTCGCATTTTTACTTCGTAGCTGTTATATGCAATTGTACAACTGAATGGTTGTAGGGTAATCAATAAAGTCAAACTACAGAAACTTCTTATATTAGATCCAGTTGCTGTAGGTTCTGCATTCACTAGTACTAGGCTGGACATCCACATCCATGCTTATAAAGAGCATCAGAAAGGACATCAGTCTGCAGTGACATTTTGAAGTTTGGTTTCATGGCTGAGGAGCCAATGCATGAAGGAATTCAAGATTTGTGCAAAAGTAATTTAAAGTGCAGCTCTACTCTGAAAAGCAACTTTGTAAAAGTGTTGTTATGGACTTAAATATTTGTTTTTCAGTAACTTTCAGATCAAATCTCCTCCATTTACAAGTAAAAAGATGCCAACTCTGCAAACAACCTGGAATCTGAAAGTCAAGGTGGGTTCTTTCTGGCTCATGGATCAACAACAACAAAGAGTCTGCAACTGGAAATTAAGTTAGCAATTCTGTCGATCCCAGAGTCAGATTAGAATCCAGCTCAGTCCCCCAGGGCTATGGTGGGTTTAAACGCATGTCTGACAAGAGCAAATATTAGTTTAAAAACACCACCATGCATTTTAGTCAGGAAGGACACTGAATACACTCACTGAGCAAGTCTGGAGTAAGACTGCAATTTTTACAGTCTCTCTTCAGACTAGGAGGCACTCATTTACATGCCTCTGTTGACTGCAGGTCAGATGACCTTGGTACTGTATCTAGCATTAACAAAAATTGGTGTAGAGCAGAACTTTTAATTTAACCATCTGAATATCAGATATCTAAAAACAGAGGTGCTTTCACTGAAGCTTCTAGATTACTTAACAATCAGTACTCTGCTGGCCCTGATTCACTGAGCATCCATTCGTTTAACTATTTTAATTCTCTAGATATTTACTTGAGTGGTTTCCATAGCACTACTGTTACATGCTCTAGCCTGACAATATCACCTGGGTTGATGTAGGCATTTTGAGGAAGCTACCATAAAAAGAACTAGCCTAGAAAGGAAAGTGCAAGAAAAAAGGTAGTCTCCCTCCCAGTTTCCTGCTCAAGCATGGAATGTAAAGCAAGGGATAACCAGCATCATAGACAGTATTCCAAGAAACACAAGCCTTGCTTTCCAGTTTAAACTAGATCATTTTAACCCAGCTGGGTATGGTTTCATAACCTTACTCTGGGTAAAAATAGACTCTGCCTACCATGCAACAGCAAAAACTGAACTAGTCAGTGCCACAGAATAAAAGCATGAATCAGTTTATAGTGCAAGTTTATTCCTATGCCAAAATATTTTTCACAGGAAGAATTTAAGTGCTTAACACTTTTCAAAAAGCCAAGAATTAAAATTTGGGTCTGTGCTTTCCCCACCATGCCATTATTTCTTGTTGACAACTGGAAAGATAAACAAAAAACAGCAGAATACATAGGAGATTATCTGATTTGGCTGCTAAGAAATTAAGCTTCCAGGTCTACTTGCCAGGGATCTTACTATAATAAATATGAAAATACAGTGTGCACTTTGTCTAGGAAAATCCTTTATTTGATTACCCCTTATGAATAATTCACAACAGGTTTCCATATTTGTCCTCCAGTAGGTACATACTGTACATTACTTTTTCTCCTATGTGTGCACACTTGTCCTGCACTAAATTATTAAAAAGCTTGCCAGCAGCTGTATGCTCTATTAGAGTGAAACATACATCCACCAGATACTAAAACAAACCTCCCGACCTTGATGGCTTCACTTAAAATTGCTTAGCAAAAGCTCCAGTTGTAAAATGTTAGATGACTTGATAGTTCAATGCAACAAATAACTATACCTTTACATTTGTAGATGGCTATAAACATTTTCTGTTGATTCCAACAATTTTTTTTAATTGGACGTTTTAGAAGGCCATCATTACTTTAGAAAAGAGTTTTCATGCATATCACACACACATTAATTATACAGTCTAAAGAAAACCTGTTTGGTTTGAGGAAAAAATACACATTCATGAAACTTTACCATTTTAATCCAGGTGTAAACATATAGAAAAGTCAAATTGTTTACTTAATAAATTAAGACAAGAGCCACTGCTCTGGGAAAACGAAACTGATCTGCATACGGTTCACAGAAGAAGTCACAGGCTGTGGGGTAAAGCACCTTCCTGCCTGGTGTTTGGGCAGCAGGACAATGCAGCTGATCAATTTGTCTCTAAACCAGTAGGTGTTGCTGTGGCAATGGAAAAATACTGTCAGTTTTGCAAATTTGGGCGATATAACTATCAAGTGCCCCCATTTCTTCAAATATCAACAGAAAATTCAAACTGCAGCCTTTAAACATGGAGAGTGCTCGGCTTTTTGTCTTGAGGAAAAGCTGAGTGTCACCACCAAAATAAAAAAGTTATTCTCTGCATTTACATTTGTAGTATGGAACCAGTTTTGATGCATGAGCAGCATTAATAAATCCTTAAGGAATGCCATATAATAAATACTCTGTCCCTTTTTCTCCTGAAGCTATTTCAGACAACACCTGGGCATCTAGAAAAGAACCTGATTTTAATCGTGAGTCACGGGCAGAAAACTACATCCAAAGGCATCTCCACTAGCATGCCTATTGGGAAAGGATCTTATACAGCAGTCTACAGGACAGAATGGAAAACCCTCTGTTTCGTTTCCTCAGTGGAGGAAACAATGTTAGTATCTTCCCTGCACGCCTGGAACCACGGAAGGAAGAAGAAAAGCAGGCATCAAATTCCTTAAAAGCAAAAGAAATCCCCTGCCTTGTTAATTTGCCCAGAGGGAACGTGCATTCCCTTCAGAGGAGATAGCCCAGCATGGGGCCAGAGATCATTATCTCTTCGGGCTGGGGGACCCGGGCTCCTTAATTAACTTCTTTTGAACTGTTTTGGTGCATATCACTCCAGGACATGGGGAGGGGACGGACCAGCTCTCAATGCACCCACTGCGAGCGAGACTCAGCAGCAAAAGTAACAACTTCGGCCAGCTAAACGTTACTGAGCGCGGCCCTGGACACCCCCGCGCCGAGTACCACCAGGGGCTCGGATTATTGGGCGGCCAGCGCGCTCCGCAGTCATGCACTGGGAGCCAGGACCGGGGGAGTCACCCCCCCCCCACGGCGCATCCCTCCCCCGGTAACGCCGGGCCCCGAGACCCCCCCACACCCCGGCGAGGGACCCTAGCGGCGCCATCTCGCACGGCGCTCCCCACCCCTACTGGAAGGGGGCGCTACCCCCCAAAGCGCATTTCCGCTCCCGCCCCCATGCCAGCCCCCGACACTGTCCTAGCCCCCCTCCCCTTTCCCATGAGAGATCCCGAGCCGCCACCGGGCGCCCCACTGAGCCGGCGTCTGCTTCACTCCCCCCCTTCCCACTGCCCCCGCCGTGCGCCCAGCTCCTGGAGCGCCCCCACTCCGCTCTCGGGTGCCTGCCTGCCCCCTCCGGCTCCAGGCTAACTGCGCCCCGCTCCCCCTCCAGTCCGGGGCGCCCCGGCTGCGCCCCGCGCCCCCTCCAGTCCGGGGCGCCCCGGCTGCGCCCCGCTCCCCGCGCCCCCTCCAGTCCGGGGCGCCCCCTCCAGTCCGGGGCGCCCCGGCTGCGCCCCGCTCCCCGCGCCCCCTCCAGTCCGGGGCGCCCCCTCCAGTCCGGGGCGCCCCGGCTGCGCCCCGCTCCCCGCACCCCCTCCAGTCCGGGGCGCCCCGGCTGCGCCCCGCTCCCCGCACCCCCTCCAGTCCGGGGCGCCCCGGCTGCGCCCCGCTCCCCGCACCCCCTCCAGTCCGGGGCGCCCCGGCTGCGCCCCGCTCCCCGCACCCCCTCCAGTCCGGGGCGCCCCGGCTGCGCCCCGCTCCCCCCGCGCCGCCCCCTCTCGCCCTGGGCGCCCCCCTCCCGCTCCGGCGCCTCTGCTGCCCCCCTTTCCTCTCCCCAAGAACTGTAGCTGCGCTGGAGCCAGCCCGAGCCCCACTCACTGCCCGAGCCCCGGAGACCTTCCCCCGCCCCAAAGTCACCCCGACCGCCCCCCAGCCGCCCCCTCCGGGGACCGGCACCGGCCGCCCCGAGAGAGCCGCAGACACCTACCTGCGCCTGGGGTCCGGCGGGGGCGGCGAGCGATGGAGACGGAGGGGCGCCGAGGAGGCGCCAGCAGCCCCGGCGAATCGGCTCCGCAGCTCGCAGGACGGAGCCTTCGCTCAGCCTCGCATCGTCTAGACGAGCGGCTGCGTCTGGAGCTGCGGCCGGACTGGCTGCGCCTGGCTCCGCGCTGCGCCTCCCTCCTCCGCCGGGCGCAGCAGCGCTGCCCTTTTTCGTCAGTGGAAAACTCCTGGGCGCTGACGCAGGCGGTGACAAGGGAGCCGGAGCCAGAGCCCTGCCTGCCTCCAGCCCACACTCTGCTTCCTGCCCCCTCCCCCGGCGCAGCCCGGGAGCGGCGCGAGTCCTGCCTCCCCTCCAGCCGAGAAATTACACGGAGCCGGGAGAGGGGAGCGAATGAGTCAGTGTCTGGCTGCCGGGAGGGAGAGGCCCCGACTCACATCAAGGGCTGCTGTGTTCTGAGGGACAGCAGGGTACACACCTGACAACAATGGGGGCGGGAGGGGGGCGTCAGCCGCGGGACTCCTGGGTTCTAGCTCAGATGCCCTTCGTGATTAACGGAGTGACCTTTGACGTCATGTCACCCAACAGAGCCTTGGTTTGCCCCTGTGTGCGGAATCAGATATCCAGATGCTCGGTTCCCTTCTCTATGGGTCCTTTCATCCCGGCCACTTCATGTCGGCTCCGTGCCTCAGTTTCCCAGTCTGTCATGGGGAGGACAATTATACCTGCCCAGCTTTGTAATAAAGGGATCCAAGATCCTTGTGGCTGAAAAATGGTAAGTGTTACATCAATGAGACCAGTATCTATCCCTGAGTGCTTTGGGCATAGGGTGACCAGGGGTCCTGATTTTATAGGGACAGTCCCGATATTCAGGGCTTTTTCTTATATAGGCGCCTATTCCCCCCACCCAGTCCCGATTTTTCACACTTACTATCTGGTCACCCAATTTGGGCACCACAGGCGAAAGGTGCTATGTGGTATTTTTAAAACAATAGATGTACAATATCTATGAAAGGCAGCCACTTGAGGGGTGGAAAGCAGAGACAACTGGGAGATAAAAGGAAGGAGGACATCTTTAGCCAAGGATGCATAGGCAAGAGAAACAGCACTGTGTATAGAGAATGCACTGCAATCTTTACTGTCCTGGTGGCACAACCAGGTTTTGAAGGCCTCTTCTGAAACCCCCCCACTCCATATGTAGTTCCCTTTATGAAGGGCTGAGTTAAAGCAGTCCAGAGTTGAGCCTTTGGTGTCAGGGAGATTAGGTATGTTCATTGCTTTGAAATACCACTGAGCTATAGGAAGGTTTGTTAAAGGATGACACATTGGGGTTCACTGTATAATAAAGAAAGGGGGAGGTAGGCAGAGGGGTATCACCTTTTCTGTGAAGGTGCTCTCTGCTTGAGATGCATTATTTAGAGGATTCCTAAAGACCAGTGAACAAAGGGGATTGTTCCACTTCAAAGATAAATGACCCTGATAAAAATCATGTGGGCTGGAGTGGAAAGACATTTGCTTGTGCCAGACTACCTTTGTGGGGTAGCATTGAAGTGCTAGATGAGGGTATGAATGCAATTACCATAGATAACCTGAGAGTTTCGGGGGGGGGGGGGGCTTCAGATTTTTAATCGTGAATTTCATGTTAATGCATATTGCCAGATTGACACTGCTATGAGTACTTGCTCTTGTTGAAGCCTTTCAGTTGGTTCAATGGGGTTGAAACCCCCAACTAACATCTGTTTATCAACAGACCAGATATGCGGACTGGCTGGTCAAACTTGCCCTCCAGCATTGCTCAGCTTTGCCATTATGCCCAACACTTAACCCAGTGTGACAACTTCTGGGGTTAGAATAGTTCACTCCTCTGAGTAGACAGTGCCATGAAGGAAAATTGCTAGTTAGCACCAGGTCTGGTGTCCATTTACTGGGACACCCAATGATAGTCTTGGCCTGTATCCAATCCAATTGAAACAGGATCAAGTACTCATAGCAGTCCTGGCTCTGCAGTCCCATGATGGACCCCAGTACTATCAGGCAGAGGTCTTGCTGACATATCTTGGGATCCAAACTGTGTGGTTCTTTGTGTCCCCTCCTCAGCCCAGGGGTTGCATCCCCGAAACTGTTGTTTCTGCCTTAATTCAACACTGTATCCACCTGTTACCTCTAAAGGAGATGGACAAGAGTCTCACTGGAGCACATCTTAATTTGATTATCCAGCTTTCTTGCATGCAAGAATCATCTGTGAAATACTCAGTGTTGAGAAGCTGCCTTTGCTGTGAATGGGGAAGTTCACACCTCTCCCCAGAGCTATTGTTTCAGACGTAAACACATCAAGGCATTATGTATATGGTGCCTTTTGACTTTGAAGATTTTCTTTACAATCATATAGAGTGGAGAATTGCACTGAGGGAACTTCAAAGCAGTATAGCCTTCTAGACTAGATTGTTTTGAAAATTTTGTGCTTAATTCTTTTCAAAATGAAATCTTAATTTTGGAGCTAAAATGTCAGTCATTTGGGAAAAGTATCTGATCTGGCCTAGTCCATCCGATGAAGTGAGCTGTAGCTCATGAAAGCCTATGCTCTAATAAATTTCTTAGTCTCTAAGCTGCCACAAGTCCTCCTGTTCTTTTTGCAACCATTTCAATTCACAGTCAATTAAAGAGTCAAGAGGTGTGACTGACACTCTTCCGCTCCTGTCCCAGATCAGATTTAGAAGTTAATATTTCTGCATTCTGTTACCTTGAGCCGCACAGCTCAGCACATCCATTGGATCCAGGACGTCCAGTATCCTGATTCCAGCTCTGCACACTATGTAATCTTGGGCAAATAATTAAGGTAAACGTTTTAAAATATGTCCACTAATTTTGGATGCCTACCCTGACATTCTTGATTTTTCAGAACTGCTGAGAACCTGCAGTTGACTTTGAAAATCAGGTTGGGGACCCGAACGTGGAGGCACCCAAAGTCAAAGTCTACTTCAGAAAACGTAGACCTTGCTTCCTGTTCTTCAGTTCTCTCCATGCCCTGAGCCCCTGTCTGTAAAATAAAGATGACAGTTACCTACCTCACAGGAATCTAGTGAGGGTTAGTGTATAGCACTGTGAGAGCGCAAATGTCATACAGGCAATATTTATAGATTCTGAGGCCAGAAGGGACTGTTCTGATCATCTAGTCCAGTGGTTCTCAAACTGTTTTAATTGGGTCACCAGGGCTGGCGTTTAGACTTGCTGGGGTTTGGGGCCAAAGCCTGAGCGCTGCTGCCCGCAGCCGATGCTGAAGCCCGAGCTGCACCACTCAGAGCCAAAGCCCAAAGGCTTCAGCCTGAGAGAGTGGGGCTCAGGCTTCGGCTTTGTCCAGCAAGACTCAGGTTAAAGGCCCCCAGCCTGGGGCTGAAGCCCTTGGGCTTTCATCCGCCCCCACCCACCCTGCCCAGAGCGACGCAGTTTGGGCTTGGGCTCGGGCTCAAACTTCGGCCCGCCACTCCTGCAGTCATGTAGCAATTTTTGTTGTCAGAAGGGGGTCGCGGTGCAATGAAGTTTGAGAACACCTAATCTAGTCTGACCTCCTGCATAACACAGGCCAGAGAACTTCCCCAAAGTAATTCCTAGAGCAGATCTTTTAGAAAAACCACCCAATCTTGGTTTAAAAATTGTCAGTGATGGAGAATCAACCACAGCCCTTGGTAAACTGTTCCAATGGTTAATTACTCTCACCATTATAAATGTACGCCTTGTGTCCAGTCTGACTTTGTCTAGTTTCCACTTCCAGCCATTAGATCATGTTATACCTTTCTCTCCTAGAGAGCACATTATTAAATATTTGTTCCCCCTGTAGGTACTTATAGACTATAATAACCTCTCTACCCCTACTCAAGATTCCCATTTATGCATCTCAGGATCACATTAGTTCTTTTGGCCACAGCATCATACTGGGAGCTTGTGTTTAGCTGATTAACCACCACGACCACCAAATGTTTGCTGCTTCCCAGGATAGAGCCCCCCATCCTGTATATATGGCCTACTGTGTTTGTCCCAGATGTATACATTTACATTCAGCCATATTAAAGTGCATATTGTTTGCTTGCACCCAGTCTACCACATGGTGGGTGAGGTTATATATTTTAGTGCACTGGATGAGATATACCACATGTTGTGATGGGCATGGGTAGGACCCATAGATTTTGAAGTATGTGTTATGGAGGAGTGAGGGGAGGGGGGAAATTGACCATCATAGCAGTGGAGTTATGGCTGCAGGTTGCATCTGTTATTCTGGCAGGTTCTGGTGCTGCTTTGAGTTGGTGTGTCCTGGTCTGTGGGGAGCTTGCATCTGATGATGATCTTCACAAACTTGGAGGGTTGTTTAAAGGCCAGAAGAGGGAATTTGGAAAGATTTCTTTCAGGACGTGGTTCCCATCAAGCATGGGTTGTAATTATTGGCTGTAACTCCTTAGGGGTTCCAGGGTGGCGTGGCAGGTGACAACTAGGGGTTCACCAAATAACCGCCTTCACCTAACAAGGACACCCCACCAGAGAAGTAGCTCACACATGGAATGGGCCACCCTAATTCCCCGAGAGAACCAGCTTCAGTACAGAAAAAAACAAACCACTGACCGCACACCCCAGTTGTCATTTTGAATGGTTTCTTGCACTATGTATTTACAATCTGTTCCACTACAGATGTCGCTGTGACAAGTACTTTTCCCAGACCTGAAGAGGAGCTCTGTATCAGCTTGAAAGCTTGTCTTTTTTACCAACAGAAGTTGGTCCAATAAAATACACCCCTCCAACCCTTTGTCTTTCTCATATAGGCAATATGTATTTATATAGCTAAACTGATAGTATGCAAATTACTGTTCATTCTTATCAGTAATGTACGTGAGTCTTCCTGAATATGACGGCTTACAGCACTTGATCTTCAAAGGAACGATTTCCTTGAGGTTTCATTTACCATGTTTGGACACAGCTGGGATTAATATTTCCTCACAGGAAATCGTCATGAATGCAGGCTTTCCTGTGCAGGGCTTGGGTCGAGGGCTAGTGAGGCTGGGTTGTACACAGGTTCCTCACTTCCTCCCACTTTGAGACCCACCCCAGACCTCTGGCCGCCTCCCTATCTACTCTGCAGCTTCTGAGGCTCTGATGATACCACGTGCAGAGGGAGGTTTCCCCTACATCAGTGTCTGTGGCTTTGAGTTACTGGGCCCATGCTGTGTCCATTCAAATCTCACCACTCAAAGGGGAGGCTCAGCGCTTAGGAGAATTTAATGTAGTGACACCAGGACAAGGAAAGTTGCAAGTATACTGAGAAGACGTGTTCATGAAATTAAAGATACAGGGCCTAATTTATCATTGCAGCCAGACTGAGTTTGGCACTGGGTTTGGGGTGGGAGGAAGGGACACCCTGGCTTCAGGCAAAATTAGAACTGCCTCAGGAGCTGTTATTTAATTCTGCAACCAGAAGATTGCAGTCCAGCAACAGCCAGAGAACAGTAGCTCTCCACAGCCACCCTCTCTTCCTCCCAGGATTCAACATCCTTACCATGCTGACTATGGTGAGGGTTACTGGGAGAGTTGGCCCAAAGCTAGCTATGCTGGCTGTATGCCATGCTTGTATTCCTCTAATGCCAGGGGGATGCCCTGTTGACCAGTTATGGCAAATTGAAGGGACTTGGTAGAAAGTGGTAATCACAGATCTGGCCCAGCGGAGAAGGGTGCCAAAATCAGGAAACTAAGTTAGGGGAGATAACGGGTGTGAATGATTTGGGTCCAGACGCACAGTTCCAAGGTGCTACTATTCATATTCCTGCAGACTCCATTCTAATCAATGCAGAGCAATCTGTTTTTCAAAATATAAAAGTTCAGTAAGTACTTTCAGAATTAACAAGTTAGGAGAATTTGGTTCTACTTTGTAACATTTTTATGTGCATAGCACTAAACCAGATTTCAAAAGTTAAAAACCCGTATCAGCCTTTTTTATCTCCTTTTATCTTATCGCCCACGTGCTACTGGACGGTGTAGTTACTGATTTCCAAATGAAGATACAGGAGAAAAAGAAACCCTTGGTCAATCACATGTTTGGCAAAGGTGCCAGCTGCCACCCCTGCTCAAACCAGTCACTTTTCACGTTCAGACAAAACGAGTACTTAGCCTTGGTAATGCACTGTGTAACCTGGACAAATTGTGCTGGTTCTGCCCATGAGTTTTCTATGCTTGTACCCCTTCCTCCCCTACCACATCTGAAACAAAAGTAGAACAGAGCCTCAAGTTGTGTCTTTCCTTGTAAAACTTATGTTTAAATAATTGATCAATAAGCTATGTGTAGCTTGCATTCTATTGCAGTCTGTTACACTGTTTTATTCACCCAAGATGTTCATGGGGCGTGGGTCCTGAAGTTGCCAGAATGGTGGGAGAAATGTGTGCAAACAAGGCCATGTCTACCCAACCGAGTTTGGTTGACACAGGTGATATATCCGTTTGCAGTGTTGTTGTAGCGTGTTGGTCCCAGCATATGACAGAGACAAGGTAGGTGACGTAACATATTTTATTGGACCATGTGTACAGCTGGCGGCTTTCTGTATATTCCCTCAGATACGTACACACCTGGCTGCTTGTGTTGGTGCAGTGTGTATTCCCCATGAGTGGTTGTGTTGATGGAAACTGGTGTACTACAGATAGGTATCCCAATGAGCTCCTTGCTGCTGTCTGGCTCAGTACCTTATGGGACATCTTTGTGAAATACAGCAATTCACCCTGGGATTTCTGGGAACTAGGGAACAGTTCCTCTCAATGCCATTTTCTCCATCCCACAATGCTTTTCCCATCCTGTATTTTTTGTGCTGGTTTTAAAACTCCCACAGTCCTGTGAACCGCTTTTCGGCCTCTGCCATTGCTCTGGCAGCTGCGTGGACCCTGCAGAGCTCAGCACGATTCTAATGACCATTGCTAACATGGGAAGTATGATTCTCCTGTATTTGCAGAACTTGGACTGCTCAGGGAGGCCTTAAAAGACCATTTTAACCATCAGCCACAGTAGTGTTGTGTGCTGCTTTTATGAACTAGTGAATCTTCATGTATATGGAGCTTAATTATGGATGGGGTATGACTCCCATTATGAATTCTGTAATGCAGCAGTTATGCTTGGTGTAAACTACTGTAATAAACTAATTCTGAGTTTCCAAAAATAGAACTTTATTGTAAGCAAAGAAAGAGGAAATAAAGCTAAAGAACAAATATACATGTTAAAACTATTTTAGCAGCACTGTAAAAGGGTGAGCCGTACTGTAAAAACACAAGTAAACAATAAATGCTTATGTTTATGTTTTAAAAACCATGACAGTGTTTCAGACCTGGTACAAAACACGTTGTTCATTGTGGTTGCTCCTGTGGTTTTTGCAGGTCTGTGTATGTATAGCTACAGTTCTCCTTGCTTTTCCCCACTGCATGGAGTGGTTGGGGTAGGGGGTTTGTACCATGCTGCCCCCTGCTATGTGTAGGGAGCAGTGACCGTGGAGTTTTTCATGGCTTGGACAGGCTGCTGTGCCTCTGTGTAGGTGGGTCGATAAATGTGCCTTAGCACTGAGATTGTTGCCTGAGTGAACCCACGATGTCCTGATGAAGTGCCCGATGTGCCTTTCAGTCCTCTCTTGTAGCAACCACTCTCTCCATTTTCAGTCCATCTCCCTGGTCACGGTCAGAAAGCCCCTCCAAGCCCTGTGTTCCCAGTCAGTGGCTGTAAAAGCCTGGAGGACAGCGCAGAAAAAAACATATCCTCCCTAGTCTGCTTCTTTCTCCTCTTGATTGGGGGCAAATGTTCAGCAGGCATGGAGGGGGCACCTCTCCGGGCCACCACACAGGTTGCTGATTAAAACAGACAGATCCACCATTAGATTTACAGTCACAACGGAAAGGGAAGGCAAAGCCTCAGAGCCCCCTTACATTATTCCCATGAACACCTATCATAAGAAATATTAAATGTCACTTTAGTTTTGAAGTCCTTGTTACAGCACTGCTCTGCAGCTCAAACCATGGTGGGTCTGGCCTAGCCTGGTGGGGAGGAGGTGGGGTGTTCTGTGGCATAGAAAGTTTAGACACTTGGGCACCAATGGGCACAAGTATCGGGAAAGTGGAGTGAATACAGCCAGCATATTCCCAGGTAGTGGTTATTCTGTCTGAGATCTCACTCCTGAGAGTGACAGACGGAGGCACAGAGAACCCAGCTGTGACTGGCATCCCAAAGCCATATGCTGCTAGCCTGTTTACTGCAATGGTGCCGGTGGAACTCATTGCGGAGTGGCATGGGAAAGTCTTCTCTTGCAGGGGAAGAAACCAGGCTGCCATCCCTAGAAATGTTTGGGAGGGGAGTGCAGAGTATCTCCAGGAAAGTTTTATCGGGATCACTCAATAACGTATCTCTATTCAGATAAACAAAGCACAGTGCATGGCTCCCCGCCTTGCCCAACAAGCCAAAGAATGGAAGAGCGGATGCAGCCTCTACCTACTTCTTCTACGTCTATCTGAGTAGCGATCACTGATCTGATGTGGACTGTGTAATGTGGCCTGCCATGCTCTTTTTTAAATGGATTTTCTAATGTTTTATGAGTGACGTGAGCATTGAAAAGCCAATGCCTTTGTTCTGTAAAGCAGATGGGATGGGTGTCATCTTTAAATGAAGAAAAAGAAGCCCCCCCCCCAGCCCCGGTTGCATACTGCAGGGGTCTTCATCTCAGACACCCGCGAAGTGTCCACATTCGAATGTGGGGTGCTTGTGGGGTCCACACCAAGTATGACATGCCGGTCGTTGTAGAAGAGGAAGGTCACGGGTGAAGGGCAGCCTGCCGAAGCTCCTTCGCTTGGATGCAGCACTGCTGCTCATCCCTGGCGTTCCCCAGTTTCAGCATCCCCTGTGCAATCTGCACGTGATGTCTGCGTTCCTTGGACTGCTCCTTAGCTGTGCTCAGACAGACTCTTCTCCTTACAGCCCAGGGAGATCCAAGACTTCTTGCCTGCTCCAGGCAGGGGGTGTGTCTAGTAGCTCTCTATGAGTGGACCTGACATGGTTGGATGCTAACAACAAATTTGGGCTTGCCAAGGTGGGCAATCGGGAACGGGCATTTCAAAAAGACATTGGGAATTTTAAAAGGGGAGGGTGGCCCTTCCCTTCTCTGTAACCTTGGGCAGTGGAGAGCAGCCATTGTTACAGGGACAGGGGCATTGTGGGACAGCTTCTGGAGGACTGTTAAGGTTGACACAGGTCATGCAGCATCTACACTTGTACTGCAGTGGTCTAAGTAGGTCAAACGTGGCTCTGTGTTGTTCAGGGAGGTGGTATTACTGTACTGCTGTAACAGGGTGCTTATGTTGACAGGAGCAGACACACATGCAACCTAACTTCGTAGTGCAGACCAGGCCTAAGGTTACACCATGAAACTGACACATTAGAGGACCTGATTCTCCTCCTTAATTATTTTACACCTGTGTAACTCCAGCAGTTTCAGTGGAGTGACTTCTGATTTAAAATGGCACGAGAAGACAATCAGATCCATAGAGTTTACATTGCATACATGGGATTCTATTACTTTGATCATTATTTATCCATTCATTAAAGCATGTGCCAACCTCTCACCTTCTTTCATATATGCTGTTCCATTAGTCTTTAGGGGTATATACTGTATCAAGCTAGTGAAATGTTCTCCTGCATATAACCACACTGGTAAAACAGGAGAGAGTGGTCTGTTTGCCGGGGTGTGTAGGTATAATTTTTCTGCACTTCACAAACACACCAAATGTGCAATGTGGGCAAGGTTTAGAAAGTTTTGCTTTAAAATCAAGACACAGAAGATGAACTGTGAAAGTGTCAGATAGTTCATTAAACTGCGCATTGGTAGCTGGCTAGTGGCAAGAAAAAAAGAGTAAGGATCAACAAAATGTTACACCGTCACCTGCCTTCGAGTCAGGCAGCCGGGTCCTTAATTAATCGGACCAAAAGCTACCGTCAGTGTCAATAGAAATCCTAACACCAGAAATCAGAGATGGAAAAGATCTGTTTGCACACCATATATTTAGTGTATTGTCTATTTCAGCATTTCAGTGTTTCGACTGATGGATCTGCCACCATATCTCTTTCAAGGTGCTTGCTCTCATGCTAATTAAATCTGTCCCTTCCGAAGAGAGCTACCAATGGCCATGCTTTAGAAGTTGTTCTTTTCACTGAACTGTTCCACCTCTCCACAGAAAGGTGTTCCAAAAAGCTGGTAGAACATTGTTAGTACCAGCAGGGCCAACTAACAGTAGATTGAACTCCAGCCGTCGCCAAAGGTAGCGACAATAAACGATCTATAAGTAGACACCTAGAGCACTTATAATTTGTCATGCTCCTGGATTCTTAGCAGGCCCTGAAGAAAGTGGAAGCCACAATGTGGCTTCTTCATTAACAGGGTGGTTGAAATATGGTAGTTTTTCAGCATTAAAACCTGTCTCCTGCTCCAGGTTTGTAATTGGTGTTGTTGGCAGCGAGCCAGGCACTGCGAGCAGTTCTGTCTCAAAAGGACAAAACCTCCATTACTTTATGCTCTCTAATTCTCACAAGGTATGCTGGTGTCTATCAATAGAGTCGCCATGAGGTAATAGAAATTACAAGCCTCCCCAGACTTATTTGTCTGAAAGCATTTCTTGTAAAAATAATTATGCGAGTCTCCAGAACTGTGATACATGAAAATAGCAGAAGAGAATTTTCACAAATTAAAATGCAACATAAGGTTCTTTATCATAAGCTGAGAGAGAGCAAGAGAGAGAGAGAAGTTTCCATTCTACTGCATGGTAGTAGCTTATGCAAAAAAAAAAAGCAAACCTGCTACCTCTTTCCCTTTGCAGCAGAACTGGTATAGAGACCTGATGCCCAAGTGAGGGTATGATTAAGCAGAGATGGTCTTATGGTGAAGGTAATGGCTTGGGATGCAAAAGAACTGGGTCCAATTCCTCCCTTTGCCACAGATTCCCTGTGTAATCTGAGGCAAGTCACTGTCTGTTTCTGGGCCTCAGTTCAGGGGCCTGTGAAATGGGGATAATGCTGTCTGCCTTGTCTATTTAGGTTGCAGGCTCTTCAGCTCAGGGCCTTTAGCGTTGTCCTCTGCACTAACTAGCACTGGCTTAGTTAACTTGTGGCAAACCTCTGTGTGGTCAGAGTGATTTACTGCTGTTTAATTTAAACCTGTTCCCAATCAATTTAAGCTAAACTGAAATAAAGGATTTAACTAAATTGCTTTAAGTTAAACCAGTGCAACTGTTTCCTGTACAGAAGGTCTTACTCAGGCTGGGTGCTGGGGATCAGATGTCTCCATAGCTGAACAGTTGTCATGACACTTGGCTTCTAGCAAGAGAGCAGCGTTTTTATTATAATTATTATAACCCGATTGCATTAATCCATGGCAAAACGTGCAGTAAAAGCCCTGGTTCTGTGTCACTGACAGATCAAGCATGCTGTGGTGTATATCACTGCAGAGTGCCACACACCACAGCTTAACTCAGAGCTACTCAATGTTAGTGTATCTCAGCGCTGGCAGATAAAACCTACTTAAACAAGGAAAGCAAATAAAACGGCAGCAAATCTCCATTTGGAGATTGGTTTAACTGTGTGCCGATTATCTTAACTCTATTCTTCTGCTGCTCACATGGTGCCTGCCCAGTGTCATTCAGTTTCAGCATCATATGCTGACAGTGCAGAGGCTTTGCTTCAATCAGAGCTCTTAGCAAGGATAAGGGAAAGGCCAGAGCATGGAATGAGGTACAGGAAGTTAATTATTATTTATACATATGGGCTACATTCACATCAGGACTTAGGGAGCCTAGCTGCCCCTTTAGGCACCTAAGTCCCAGACTTGGGGATTCACAAAGCCCCTGCTCAGCTGCCACTGAACGCCGTAGATAGCTAAACTCGCTCGGCGCCCGGAATTTTTGCAGTAGAAGGTCCCTAGGCACCTATGTTTCTGCCACGGAGTGGGCTCACCACAGCCTTACGCCAGGCATCCGGATGCCTGAGCCCCAGATTGATTCATGAAGTGGGGAAAGGCGGGAGAAACAGCTTCAAGAGAAGAGAGTGAGGGAGCCCTACCTCTGACTACTCCATAGACCATAGTGGGTAGGGCACGGCGCTGAGAGGTGGCAGATCCCAGTTCAACTCCTTTCTCGCACTCAGGTGGAGGGGCAGGGGGTTTTAAACCCACATTCCCCCTCCACCCCACCGTTCTTTTGTGTAAGCTCCTCTGTAAGGGCCTGATCCAGCAGGCGAGCTCTGAGCTTGCTTACCCGATTGGGCTCTGCTTGGGTTGCCAACCCTCCAAGATTGTCCTGGAGTCTCCAGGAATTAAAGATTAATCTTTAATGAAAGATTATGTCATGTGAGGAAATCTTCAGGAATTTGTCCAACCAAAGTTGGCTCCCTAGGCCCCACCCGTGAGTGAGGTGGAGGACTACCTGCCTTTGCCCAGCTTGTGAATTGCTCTGGGGCTTAGGCATCTGGAGGCCTTGCCTGGGGTTCCTGTGCACATACTCAGAGGCCAGACCGTTGGCACCTAGGGAACTTTTACTGCAAAAATTTAGGAGCCAAGGATGTTTAGGCACCTACAGGGATTAGGGGTAGCTGAACAGAGGCTTTGTGAATCCCAGTGGGGCCTGATTTTGGTATTTAGGTGTCTGAAGAGGCAGTTAGACTCCTTTTGTGAGTCTAGCCCAGAGAGGCTGTGACTTGCCCAAGGTGGATCAGGAAGCTGAACCAAGGTGTCCCAAGTGCTAGGCTAGTGCTCTAACCACTGGACCATACTTCTTCTCTGCTGTCTGGTGACTCTTATGGAGCTGTGCCTCTCTCCATCAGGGCTGAATTTTAACCATCCTAACCTGGTGCTTGCCTTGGAAAGAAGGAGCAACCTGCATTTGCACCAGGGTTGCTGATGTTGCAAGGCGTGACTGAAATGCTCTTGGAATTTTTGAGAGGAGGGGAGCTCTCTAAAGAGTGCTCCTAGTGAGCTATTTCAATTTGAAGGTAAGGTACATATAGTACCAGACTCTTTTCATTTCTCTAGGACATTCCCCAGTGCTTGTACACACAACACTTTTCCGGGACTACCAGTAAAACAACGGGCTCAACTCTGTCTCGAGATCAGCCTCTGAGTAGCTCTCTCAAAAGTGGGATGCACACAGAGAAACTAGCACTCCAGAAATCTGTGCTAAATTAGCAATCTCCCGGTAATTTCAAAAAATTAGCAGAATCCATCAAAACATGTAGGTCATCACTATTTGAGAAGACAGCTCTGCAAAAAGAGGGAGGCTGAGCCTAAAGATGAGCACAATGCACCAGTTCCCAGGCTACCATCTGAAACTAGGAGCTAGTTGCATAAGCCAGTTGCAGGACCTTCTACTGTCAAATCCAGTATTGCTAGACTAACCAGTGATTCTCGTGACTCAGCCTAGCCTGCTCCCCACTCAAAGATCCAACTGCGAATGCTAGAATCTATATTACTTTGCACTTAAATTATATCCCTAGATCAATGTGCTTCATAGAGACAGCAGGCACTGGGAAAGTCAATGACTTGCCCATGGTCACACAATGAGTTAGTGCAGTGAGGCAGATCTCCTAGCTCCATACTCCATCTAGACTACAGGAGTCCGTGGGTGTTAAAAGTGCTGGATTGGGAGCACTTGGAAGAGCTGGGTTCTCTTCACAGTTCTGCCATCGACATCTTGCGTGTGCCCCTCCCTCAACTCCCTGCCTGTAAAATGGGGACAAAGTTACTTCTTTTCACCCTGCTTTTGTCTTGTCTATTTGGTCGTTAGCTCTCTGGGGCAGGGATGGAACCTTCCTTTCAGTTTGTACAGAATGTGACCTGGATCTCTGCGGGGTTTTTAGGTGCCACTGCAGTATGCCCAAAAATGATACAGCCCTCAGGACAATGAGATTGCAACCCCGATACTCTTGGTACGGACGTTCTGGATAATCTGATTTGCATATTTTATTGATGTAAGAACACAAAATAGAAATTGCGTCTAGGAAATGTGAGCAGGTGTTTCATCATTCTGTGGCATGTGACATGCTTTCCAGTGGCAGTCCACAGCCAAAATGCTAGCAGTGACGTGCCTTATTACATGGTTGGAGCCCTGCCATGAAATGTAGCACTGCCCTACTGTAAAACAATGCTAAGCAAGTATAATCTCACCAAGGAAGTGGATTGCTGGGCTATTTAAAAATTGAATAATTGCCATTCTGTGGTGTCTGCCATGTAGGGATCTCGAAGCATGTTATATATTATTTGTACTACAGGAGCAGCTATAGGACCCAGCCAGGATCAAGCTGCATGGTATCAGGCCTGACACATGCGCATAGTGTGGGAGTTCTTGGCCCAAAGACTTTCCATCTAAATACACCAGCCCAGCAGCACAAAGGCTGGAAGGGGAAATTAGCGACACAGCAAGGAGAAATGACTTGCCTGTGGGTCACTCAGCATGTCAGTGGCAGAGGCAGGAACAGAAACCGGGTGTGATGATTTGGGGTTCTTAATGTGACGATTTGGGGTTTTGGTTGTATCACTTCTGATTTGTGGATGATTTTATGAAATTGTACCATAGAAAATTACTGTTTCCCCCATTAACAGGGTTGTGTTATGTCTCGGCCAGACCAGAGACAAATGATGAGTGATCAGTGCTCAACAATTATCTATTCAAAGTGAAACACCTTGAGGCAATGGGTTTACTCAAGACACTTCCCCCTTGTGTTTGAAGGTGTGTGGTTGAGAGGAATGCAAAGTTACTCTAGAAGGAGAAGCAGGTGACCCCAGCAGGAGTCTCTAAAGGTCCTCACAGGGTGGAACTGGGGGGAAGACCCATTTTGCACCAGCTTAGCCCAGTGAGAAGGGGGCAGCGGACCCTGCCTCACGGAACACAAAGAATCCCCCAAGGGAAGGGTGAGCTAGTGAGGGACATTGCATTTGGGATAGTCTATTGCTTTGTATGATCTGTACACTCCTGTGCTGTATCTGTTAAGTAAAGAACATCAAAGTAAGACTGTGCAAAGTGCGTGTGTGTGTTCAGAGCTGCTGCATTGTGCCCCTGACAAAGTTAAGTTGTAACCAGGGGCTGCATACCTATGGGGTGGGGAGTTCTGAGGAGGGGATGAGTTTAAGTACTGGGGAGTCTGAAGGGTCAGTGCTGCTACGCTGCTGGACAGCAAGTTCCAACACTCGCAGGAGGGTGGTAGCTAGAAGGGCTGAGCCCTGAGTGTGTACCAAGAGACCCTGAGCATGCGGCAATGGCTGGACTCCATCCAGCTTCCAGGAGCTTGAAACTCCCCAGTGATCCAGAATGGCAGACGCTTGGATTCTCCTCACAGCAGTCCTAGTGGGTGGCCAGGAAGTGGCGCTTGGTAGGATCTGTGATCCCAGGTCTCCTGAATCGCCGTTCACTGGATCACAGCACTTCCCCAGCATTAGTGTATTAAAGGAAGCACCACAACATCACCAGAAGGTACATCTGTTTTACAGACCAGAAAATTGATGTGCCAAGGATTTGTGACTTGTTCAAAGTGACACGACAAATTTATTGTTGAGGAAGGAATAGAACCCAGGTCTTCCGATTCCCAGTCTTCTCTCTTGCCTATGTCTTTCTCCAAATAAAGTAACGTAGAAATAAGATGAGAAGTGTATACATATATACCGTGCTCAGCTTCTTTGTGGTCATTCAAGGAGAAAGAGGCATGTCCGAGTACATGACTAGAATCACAAACTCTCGAGTCTAATCTAAGGCCAGCTCTGACTCATTCCTTGACAGGCCCAACGCCCTCTGCCTCTGTTTCCCAAGCTATAAAATGGGGATGCTAATACTTACCTCCAGGGATTTGTGGGGATTAGGTTGTTTGCAAAGCAGTTTAAAAAGATGAAAAGCACCATAGAGAAGTGCTAAATGCTGCTATTGCGTATGGTGCATACACTGTTTGGACACCGCAGTGTCAGTTTCCTCACATGCTGACAGTCACAGTTACTATGATTTGTGTTGTGTGGTATAGAAGTGACTAAGAAGCCAGCTCTCGATTGGCCATACTGAATGAGGCAAATGCTAGATACAAAACGGCGTAGCCCATATATAGGCAAAGGGTATCGGAAGTGCAGATACGGAAACCCGCCTAACCACAGCCAAATCCACTCCCACCTCTCCCATGAGAGAAGCGAGCAGCAAGAGTTTCCAGCTCTCTCTTGTAGCACAGACACTGCAGAACTTCCTTCTGGAGGGAACAGAGCCAACCGCTACGCTCAGAACCTTTCATACAGCAAAGTCTGAGGGCACCGGGAAGGGAGAACGGGAAAATGGGACTTTTGTCTGACAAATGATTAGCCAGTCTATGGTAGTAGTCAGTATTAAGGATGCAATACAGTACATGCATGGTAGTGGCTGACATCTGTGGGTGTGAAAGACCTGTGTAAGGAAATGACTGACCACAAGATAAACACTTAAGGCTACCCACTTAACTAGTGGCAGAAAGGGAGGGAAGGAGAATGAGTGTTTCTTAACAAGCAGCACAACCCTGCCTTCCTTACTCAGGACAAAACACTCACTGAAGTCACAGATGAATAAGCCCAGCATGACCAGGCCCAAGTTAAGCGTTACTGTGCAGATGGGTGCAGTGTTGCCAGTCCCAAATATTCAAAAATAACGAGCCAGGCCCACCCTCAAAATCATGCAGTTGGTTGAAAAACCAAGAGATTAAAACAAATCTAGCAATCTAGGTTCTTTTAAATTTCCCTCTGGGTTTGGCATCTTTTAAGGGTTCACAGTTTCAAGCTTTTCCCTTCAGCCATCAGGGCGACACACTTACTTTTTGATTTTAAATAAAAACCACAGATTTTTAGGTAATCATTTGACTCCAGGAGCTGAGGCTTTAAGAAAAAAAAATCTGTGACACTTGCAATGTAATTGTGTCTGCCCATGTCATCAGTGCACATATGGAAACTGGAACTAAACTATGGCTTTATCACACCAATAGTTTAGGTACATTTCATGCCTTCACTCATCCTTTGATTCCATAAGAAAACCATTAATATTTGTATGTAACTTTGCGTGGTTGATTAGCTCATCTTCTCACGTGTTTATGACCAAATCAGAAACCTACAGAAATGGAATCCCAGTTGCGTTTTAGAGATCTAAAGCTAAATTACAGTGTAATATGCAAGTTATTTCACTAGCTGACTGTATTTATAAACACTTTCCCTAGCTAGGATCCTCTCTCTTGGTGGTTATGAAGTTTTCAGTTGTATCCCTTAGTTATCAGAACATTTGTTATCCTTCTTTAATGGGAAGTTTGAAGGAGCAGTGAGATAGGACTATACCAATGAATTTTATTTTGTCCAACTCTGTAAAAAGTAGCACTATTTATTTTACCAGTGAAATGAAGACCCTGCTTGTAGCCTATGTCATACTCTCACACAGTGTTGTAGCATCATAGCTATAATAACTCAACATAAAAATGCTGCAGGGGAGAAACAGTTCTTAGAGTCACGTGGTATAATTTACTAACAGATGTATTAAAATCTTAAAAACTAAAAGTTCATTTTACGCAGTTGTGCTTTTGCTGCTGTCTAATGCTGTAAAAGCTCATCAAATGAGTCATTGGCACTCACTTTCTATAACACCCTTTTACTATAAACTTTAGTGTGTGTTTGCTTCATAATATCAATGGACCCTTAATTCCATGCACCAATCAAATTCTGAGGCGTTTTGCTATAGTAGCTTAAGCATTTCAGTGTGGTTTCAGAGTAACAGCCGTGTTAGTCTGTATTCGCAAAAAGAAAAGGAGTACTTGTGTGGTTTCAGTGTGGTTACACTGCATGTTCAGGACCTTACATGCTTATAAACAAGTGAACCAGTTGCTTTAAGTAAGCATCCAGTAGTCCTCCTGTTTCAGAAGAGGGTTTTAGTGTACTTATTAGGGCTTTGTTATATCTTAACCACATTGCAGAGTATTTAGCGTATTTAAAGTATTGGACAAACTACTGTTTTATAGGGATAGGATCAAGCAGTGAACTGCATTGACCTTAGAATCATAGAATCATAGAATATCAGGGTTGGAAGGGACTTCAGGAGGTCATCTAGTCCAACCCCCTGCTCAAAGCAGGACCAATTCCCAGTTAAATCATCCCAGCCAGGGCTTTGTCAAGCCTGACCTTAAAAACCTCTAAGGAAGGAGATTCTACCACCTCCCTAGGTAACGCATTCCAGTGTTTCACCACCCTCACCCTCCTTCATTGTTTCTCATGAGCAATGTGCACCAAAGAACACATCTCAGAAAAGACTATGAGGGCTACGAATGGTGTAAATATTTTATATATGTATAGCATTTAAATAGGACTTCAGGCCTTAGCATTCTTCCACTCGGCCATCTCTAAGGGAAAGGGATCACTGATTCCAAAGTCTCACACTAATCGAGAGGAGCAACCACACCAAAAGCATTGAGGGGGCACTATGAGCAAAGACGCATCAATCCCGTAGCTGCGCTCAGGGGAAATCAATGAGATAGTAGTAAAGGTCTGTGCTTATGCTCCAGCCTTTCACACCTCACCTCCTCCACTCCAAGTGACATTCCCCCAAATCCTTCCAGTCAGAGAGCCGCACCATTGCTTTTCTTAGCCCCTACACATTCGACCCTTCACCCTTAAAGGCCCATTTGTGCAGCAAGTGTTCTCTGACTGCTGAGGGCTGAATGCATCTTCCTGCAGTGTTGAGTGATGCTCTTAACCCAGCCAGAGGGACTACTAATGGGCAAAGCGAGGACTCTCCCATTTGTCCAAAGTATGTGCACACTAGACAGTCATGAGGCCATCTTTGTGGCAGTTTGCCCAAGGCTCAGGAGTGAAATATTGCTCTGAATTAGAGCTGTGTGAATAACAGATTGTAATTTTCAGTTCAATTGCTGAACTGAAAAAGCAAAATCAGGTTGGGTCGAACAAAACATTTTGTTCAACACCAAACTAAATGCTTTGTTTAGTTTTGGGTTTTTTTTTAAACCTTCAAAATTAAAATGGAATACTGGCCTGGCACTCAGGGGTGTGACAAATCCACCCCCCTGAGCAGTGTAGTTATACCGCCTTAACCACCTATGTAAACAGTGCTATGTTGGCGGGAGAGCTTCTCCTTTTGGGGAAGTGGACTAACTAAGCCGACATCGGTGTGAGTGTCTTCATTAAAGCGCTACAGTGGTGCAGCTGAGCCGATGCAGCAGAAGTGTAGACTTGCCCTTAGGCCTTGTCTACACTATGGGGGGTAAGTCAACCTAAGTTACGCAACTCCAGCTACATGAATAACGTAGCTGGAGTCGACATAGCTTAGGTTGACTTACTGCAGTGGCTACACCGGGCTGGGTTGACGGGAGACACTCTCCCATCGACTTACCTTATGCTTCTCATGCTGGTGGAGTACTGGAGTCAACAGGAGAGCGATCAGTGGTCGATTTAGCGAGTCTTTACTAGACCCGCTAAATCGACCCCCGTTAAGTGTAGACATGCGCTGAGTCTCACCATCTGTTTAAAATGGGAATAACAAAGCAGCACTCTGTAAAGCACTTTGAGATCTGATGGAAACTGCGATAGAAGAGGTAGGTGTTGTTACTGTTCCTTCTTTGTGGGTGAGGTTTTGAGAATGTGGGTGGAGTACTGAACGTGTGCCCCACGGACCTCTGGGCTTTACAGTTTTTCATACATAAAGTGTCTGATACTAGAGCCCGGTACATGCACTAGTGTAACTAAAGGTGTGATTTAAACTGATTTAGTTAAACTTGTGCACCTTGTGTGTGAACATTCTTATAATGGAATAAATCTGATTTGTAAACCTGTTTAAGGCATTTGCTCCTGTTTAAATTGGATTGTAAGATGATTTAAAGTAACACAGTGCGGCTTATGTGCAGATAAGCCGTGGGTGTGATGATGCTTTGTCATCACAATAACCTTTGCATTTTCATGTGTTATAATTTCATGATCTGGACCTAAGGGGTTGCCTATGGAGACACACTATGTCTGGGGCAACAATGGGATTATAATGGAAACAGTTGCAACCTTGACAAAGGAGCGACTATCACTACTCCTTAATTAGATCGTACCAGTGATTAACCTCAGCATACAAAATAGCTAAGTAAAGAAAGCCAAGTCCCTCGAGCACTAAAAAAAAAAAAAATTTAATCACAAAAAAGTAACATTAAAGATGATTCCGTTTAGATTCAAGTATTTTATATTTCCAACCCTGTCACACCTGCATGTTCCTTGATAGCTGTGTGAAATAAACAGCTCTTTGTTATAACCCTACTAGTCCACTTCATCTTTATAGATTAATAGGTTATAATCCTCTTGTAGTGAAATCATAAGCATTCCTGCAACTAACAGATTCAGATTTCGCAAGCAGGAGGATTATGACTGCGTAGTCTGAGCAAGGAGAATGAGATGGACTGTCAGGACAAGAGCACTTGTTAAGAAAATCATTGTGAAGCATTTAGGGGAAAAAACACCACCACAAACACATTAAAAAACAGACTTTCGTGATCCAATTTTGCAGAAGCCTCAAATGAAACGACATCATAATCAACTGTTTCATTTTTGGTTTTGACCAATAGAAAATACAGCCTAGTTGGCTGCAGCTACTATACTAGGTAGAAGAAGTATACGTACATTGTAAATGATATGGTTGTCGGTATTAAAGGTTTTGCTAACAGTTACCCCAATTTTCTCCTGTACTTAGAATAGAAAAAGGAACTAAGAGTCGCTGGCTAATCTGGCGATTTTAACGGCAAACACTGCAAATGCTATCTATAAGGCTACGATTTAGTCATGGGTATTTTTAGTAAAAGTCATGGACAGGTCATGGGCAGTAAACAAAAATTCACGGCCTGTGACCTCTCCGTGACTTATACCATAAATATCCTTGACTAAATCTTAGTGGGGAGGCACTGCTGGGGGGAGCCCCAGGGGCTGCTGCTGGGAGGGAGTCCCTGGGGGCCCACTGCTGGAGGTGGGGCTGCCAGCCAGTGGTACCAGCTGCTTGGGGCTGCCAAGCGGCAGCTGCTCCAGCCGCCCTTGAGGACACCTCCCTGCTGCTGCTCCGGCCACCCTGACACTGCTGCTGGGGGCCACCCCCTCACCGCTGCTCCAGCCGCCCTGGGACCGCTGCCCCCAACCACCCCCAGGACTGCTGCTCTGGCGGTCCATGGGGCCAGCCGCATCAGCCGCAGCTCAGGCAGTGTGCCTGGCCCCAGGGCCGCTTCAGCAGTGGCCAGTGTAGCTAACCCCGGGGACACTTGAGCAGCCGAGCCTGGAGCCAGCTGCTTGGGTGGCCCTGGGATCAGCCACACTGGCTGCTGCAGAAGGCGCGGAAGTCACGTCCCCAGCAATCTAGGATCCAGTTTGATGGGATTGTGAGGCTGCCCGCAGTGACTCAAGAGCCTGAGTACCAATCTCAGGGCAGAGAGTTAGGAAACAGGGCATGAACCCTAAACTGGTTGTGAGTCGCATTTCTCTGTTATCATGGTATGTTCTGCTAGGGGCAAGACATGACCCTGGATTTCCACTGGAATGCACTATTTTGTAAGTTAAGTCTGGCAGGTTGAAAAATACCTGCCTGTGGTATTTCAAGAGGGCCAACTTCTCCTGCTTTTGGGTTCGATCCAAACCCTTGCAAATCCAAGAGCTCTCTAGAAGAGATTGTTCCTTACTCTCCCTGACCAAAGCAATTAAAGGGGCAGTAAATGTTCCCTCTTCAGCACAACCAAATTCACCAGGGTCTGACAAGATTTCCCTAGGGGGAAACCTCCTTTGCTAAGAAATGGTAATTAGGGCAATAGCCAAAGTTTCAGCTTCTATATTAGATAGAGCAGTGACTTCAGGGTACCTAGTGGAGGAATCCACCACAACCAGTAGATACTACTTTCCATTTCTGGAAGATCTGGGTAGGGGTCCCACAATGTCTATAAAAGAAAAGGAGGACTTGTGGCACCTTAGAGACGAACCAATTTATTTGAGCATAAGCTTTCGTGAGCTACAGCTCACTTCATCGGATGCATTCAGTGGAAAATACAGTGGGGAGATTTATATACACAGAGAACATGAAACAATGGGTGTTACCATACACACTGTAAGGAGAGTGATCACTTAAGGTGATCTATTACCAGCAGGAGAGCATGGGGGGCGGGGAGAGAGAAAACCTTTTGTAGTGATAATCAAGGTGGGCCATTTCTAGCAGTTGACAAGAATGTCAGGAAATGGCCCACCTTGATTATCACTACAAAAGGTTTTCTTCCCCCCCAACCCACTCTCCTGCTGGTATTAGCTCATCTTAAGTGATCACTCTCCTTACAGTGTGTAAATTGGTTAGTCTCTAAGGTGCCACAAGTCCTCCTTTTCTTTTTGCGAATACAGACTAACTCGGCTGCTACTCTGAAACCTGTCACAATGTCTATAGACACTCGGGCAAACACCACCTTAATGATGGGCAACAGCTGCAGAGCTGCCTTGCACGGTCCCTTTAACCTGTTATGCTTCTGACATAAGACACGACTCATATAGTAATTTTTTATTGTCTCAAACATGAGGCCAATAAAATCCTGTTTGAGTCTTTCACGGGTTCACTCCACTCCTACATGTCCGGCGAAGGGACAATCATGAGCAACCTGCAGAAACTCTGTCTTGTGCTTATCAGGCATTGCATCTTTGCATTAAGGAGCAGTTTCTGGCAAAGCAATGGAATCTCCAACCTCTTCCTCTTGGGAAAAACTGTTACTTTCAGCTGACAAAGAACTGAGTGTTTTTCCCTCCACCTTGCAGCCCTTCCTGCTGCCCACAGATAAGCCAGGCCTGGCAGGGCTATAGTCTTTATGGCTGTGAGTTAGGTTATTAACCTGATTAGACATGGCTAAAATATTGTTACCAATTCAAATATCAGCGGGAAGTAAATTCCTGCTGCCCACAACAATATCTCCTTTAACATTCTCACACTCAAGATAGGCCTTTGCCAAAGGTACAATTACAGGGGATTTGGCCAAAGCTAATGTATTTAAGCTTTTACCAGAAGGACTGTCTCCCTTCCATACCAAACTTTCCTTGACTAAAATGACACAGGGATGCTGTGTCCCTCCAGACCTTACAAACAATGCCATTTACCTTAGCATTTTTAATAAATTCTTCACTCCGAAGACTCAGTCCTAATATAGGTCATTAGGATTTCCCCCTGCTCTACCACTGGGTCTGGGCAATGGTAGTGGCACTCACTATGGGAAGTGGGGGTGTGGATTGTAGGGTTACCTTACATTTTGGGTAATTTGGTTTTATATAGCCAGGAGCCCCACAGGGATGGCAGATTACGTGCCTTCCTTTTCGGTAGGGGGCTTTAAAACCTGGACTCCCTTGGGTTTTTTTTATTCAAGTTGGGGTTAGGTTTATATCCAGTCCCCTCTTCCCTCTTAATCTGGTGACATGGGGATTTACCATTCTGCTGGGATTTGCTCCCCCTATGGACCCTTGATTCAAAATATTCATCTGCAATTTCTGCAGCCTCTAAAACTGTGGAAGCTGTTTTGTCATAGATGGCTGCCTTTACCACATCTGTAACTAGTCATAACAATCAGATCAAACAATCACTTTCAGCCCTCCCACCCCCATTACCCATTATCTCGTAGACGTACACATTTTATGTACATATTCAACAGGGGCGACTTTCTCAAACATTCTGAGGTTCTTATACTTCAGTCGACAGGCCTCAGGGGTGATCTTCAATCTTGTCAATACATTTTCTTTAAATTCCTTGTACACCTTAACATCACCCTCCTCCATATCATTAAAAACTTGTCTCACTCTCCCAGTTAATCTACTCACCAGGGTAGTCAGCTGCTTATCCTCTGGAATATTGTGCATCCCACATAGTCTCTCAAAGGTGGACAGGAACTCCACTATACAGTCAGTCTCTATAAATTGGTAACTTTCTCCCTTGTATAGCATGTGTGTGTGTGTGTGGGGGTACTCACCGGATGGGGATGCCCCTTTTGCTGCTCCACTATTCTGAGCTTCATTGCCCGTGCTTCCACCAGCTTCCTGCGTGCCCTCTCCTCAACGTCTTCATTGGCTTTGACTGTGGCTATTTGGTCCATGTGTCTTTGGGGGCTCTCTCCTCAGCTGCTTTGATCTCTCTGATCTGCAGTCCTGCCATCAGTCTCTTCCTTGGCTCTCAGGCACTGCAGTCAGGCCAGTTCCCTTGGGATGGTCGCTTCTATGGGGTCTGGGACAGGAGGGTTCTCACCCTCTGGATTGGACTCCATCTCATCTTCTTTTGCACCCAATCAAAATTATGAGCAAAGCTCTCTACTCCTGACCTGGGGTTTTCATTTTAAAGGATATTCCCCACTGCGAACATAAACTTTCGAGGTCTTTTCTCTCCAGACCATCGTATGACTGTGATTCATGCATTATGTCTATTCTTTAGCCTTTAAAACTCTCAATGGTAAGTTTGAATTTTAACAGCGCTGGAGTTATGATCTATAAGCTAACTGGACCTATGGCATGTGAATCCTTCCATGACGATGCCAGCGTAACACTGCCGGCAGTGACTCAGGAGTGTGAGGACCTTGCCATGAGCCGGACCCTGGTCTGCCAGCATCACAGGGACTATTCTGATAACTAAGCTTTGTGTCCCAGCTCCTCAAAGCTATGTAGGCACCTACCTCCCATTAATGTCATCATCTTGTGGTTGGGACACTGGACTGGGTTTGAGGAGACCTGGGTTCAAGTTTTGGCTCAGCCCCCAGACAACTTGGGTGGCCCTGGGCAAGGGATTTAATCTTAGTTCCTCATGTGTGAACTGGGGACGATAATACTTCATCTTCTCTATTTTGATTGTAAGATCATCCAAGCAGGGAACTGTCTCTTATTATGGGTCTGTACAGCACTTAGCACAATGGACTCCCAATCTTGGCAGGGGCACGTAGGTGCTATGGTGATACTATATTTGGAAGACAACACATAACACACAGGTTGTTTTGCCCATATTTGTAACGTAATCACATTGATGTCAATTTCAGAGCATGCATTAAGGTATTTCAATACCAGTGATACTGAGCATCTTATACATGTTCAGAAATCAGATCCACTGAACAAACCACATCCACCATCCCTCTACTTAGCCTTCTACTGCTCAATTTTTTTAAAAAAAGGTATATTTCCTCTGTTATGCAGTTCCTTAAACTAGGTTTCTCACATCTGTAAAATTCACCACATCTTTTCTGGGATTTCTCTGTCAGCAGGATGTTATGAATCCCAGATGTTAAAATATGGATCTGCTCATAGCTCGTGGATTACAATGGCACACTCATAAAAAGGCAACTTTTTTATTTAAGGAAGTGACAGGTTGGGTTTTTTTGCTACAGTGCATTGAGTTGACTTGCCCATTTCAGTGTGAGTTAATTAGCACGGTTTTAGGATTGTTGTAAATTAGCTCACAGTCTGCAACGAAATGTCAAGTCTGAGGGCTGAGCAGAGGTTCTACCCATCTGAACAGCAACTGTCACTGCTAAGAGCCTGGGAGTGGGTTGGGGGAGGACAGGCGTGGGTGGAACTAAGCCTCAGGAGTTAGTTCACTGGCAAAGCAGGTGATTGAGCAGGTGAGCAGTTCTGGACACCCAGGAAACTTGGAACCGGAGGTGTTCAGTATCTTTTGCTGCCCCTGAGGAAATGGTCTGGTCAATAAAAAACAGCTTCTCACAGCTGGTGACCATTACCCAAACACGGTGTTGGACACACTGCAGGGGCTCTTCAGCCAGAAGGTGGAAATGTTTGTGAAAACCAGTTATAAAGCATTCATCCTATTAACACACGTTGTCGTCCCCTGCACCTCATCCTGCCCCTTATCTACCAAGTCACTAAAATAATGCAGTCTGGTAAGTGAGCAGGAAGGTTTTATTTCCCCATGTAGGGCCAACGCTCCTTCCTGCACAGATGCTTTAGGGAACGGGAGGGTGGAAAGGTTCCTTCAGGCTGAAGAGCATTATTATTATTTAGATTACAGTAACACCTAGATGTCCCAGCTGAGATCAGGGCCCTATTGTGCTAAGTGCCATTCACACATGCTATGAGAGACAGTCGCTACCCCAAATACCTTACAATCTAAATAGACCAGACAGGCAAAGGGTAGATGAACGGAATTATGAATGGTCCCATTTTGCAGATAAGGCATAGACAGATTAAGTGACCTGTTTAAGGTCACAGAAGAAAATTATGTCAGAGCATGGAAACCTGAGTTCAGTTCCTGTGTCCCAGCCCACTCAAGGCACTCTCTGGCTGCTATTGCCAGACCCTCTTTAGATGTTGCTTCCCCTTCCATAAAGGCTGGTGGAATTACAAACATGGAGGCACATTGGCGCTCATGGATCTCCTCTTCCATAGCACTTTAGCTGAGTTACCATCTGCTTGTGGCATTTTGCAGAGGGAGTGGGATTTGCCCTTCAGACTTTAGGTTTTATGAGGCAGGTTTCTGCACCTCCTTTCCAAAAACACTATTCAAGGGTAAGCAGCAGTTCTCCAGCTGAAAAGTTCTGTTTTTAAATGGAAAAAGCATTCTTAGCAACTGTAAGGGGTTGTGATTAGGCCCTGTGCTTTGTGGTATGGGAAACCTGAATCCCATTTCCACAGATAAGGCTTACCTCTGAGTGAGCTGGTGCCACAAAAGCCAGGAAATTCAAAGTTAAGGTTGACACTACACTTATCTCGCGCAGCACTGTGAAAAGGAACACAAAGAGTGTGACTGGCAAGAAACAGCCTGAGTGTGGAATTTCCTGGCTGTTGGTAGGCAATCAGCAAAGGACCAGATCCTCAGTGTAAATCTGTGTAGTGCCTTTGTGTTTCAAGAGGAAAAATCTTTGGTGGGTGTTTCTGAGGCATTTACTAGCTTGTAAATATTTCTTGGCATATCAATTTGTGTTTTGAGATTTTTTAAACCCTCATCATTCTAATATTTGCCATCTCACTGGGGAATTGCAATACTCTAATCTGAATATAAAACACACACAACGTTTGCCACTCACTTGTGTTACTGTAACAAAACTTGTTAAATGCCTTACCTAACTACAATATCTTGTATTTGTCCAAACCACATACCTATCTATTACAAGGTCTTTCTGATACAGCTCTAGACAGACTTCAGGTCATGAGATCCTGACCTTGGTGTGTTTTTACTCCTTTCCTTTCATGAATTAACTTCTGAACTATTGACTCTCCCTTGAATGGATAGCAGAATTCAGCCACATTTTGCATGCAGGCTTTTACATCCTGTATCTCACCCATTGTGAACCCCAAGGACGAGTAAATACTTCAACCTCAGCCATAAAACTGACAAGTTGCAAAATGAACAAAATTACTTTAGTAACTTACAAGAGAGATAACATCAAGTCTGTAATGAGCTGGAACTGAATGTCAGCTGTCCCTTCTCTCTGCTTGATGTAGGTGGAATAGTGGGGGCAGATTACCCCTTTCCATCTAGATTGCTTCATTTTCCTCTAAACTGAGTCCTGTTAAGACTTGCCTTCATTTTTTCTGTTTGGATTATGATGGAATTTGTAAGTATTGACAACCCCAAGCATTTGGAAGTCCTGAGTCAGGTCCCAAAAACCATAAGATTGGCTTAGAAAAATAAATAAACTTCAGGATTTTTCTTCTTTTTTTGCCTTCTGGTTTTTGAACCTTTAGAGTTACACTCCAGTCACATTTTCTCCACAATCATGAATGCTAGAAACAATTTTTGAAAAACTGAAAGCTGAAATTCTCACAGATGCATAAGATTCCAGTAGCGGGGGCTTTCAGAAAAAATACCAAGTATCACAAGACTCACCATACAATCACCAGAGATGGTGCCACTGTTGAGACACTGAGGCATTATAAGGATTCTCTTTAGAATCTATAGGACCAGATCCTCAGCTGGTATCAATCAGGATCAATGAAATTCAGTAAACACAAGTCCAAAGTACTACAAGTAGGAAGGAAAAATCAAATACAGAAATACAAAACGGGCAATACCTGATGACGCAGCAGTACTGCAGAAAAGGGTCCGGCGGGAACTGAATATGACCCTCCCCTGTGATGCAGTTGCCAAAACGACTAATATCATTCTGGGGTATATTAGCAGGAGTTTCATATATGGTAAGCTCTCAGATTTGCCTTCTATACAATGGGAACAATATTACTTCCCTACCTTAGAGAGGTTTTAGAAGGAGAGTTCATTACTGTTTGTGAAATGCGCAGCTGCTGTGGTGATGGGGGCCAAGAGGTACCTACATAGCTACCTGGAAAATGAAGTGTTTAGTTACACATCAGTTTCCACATGGCCCCCAATGCCTGGAATCCTCCTTTGCCTAAGTAATGTCATGTGATACGCCCATCCCCTCCTCCAAATCCCTCTTTAAAACAGAGGTCTTCCCCAAGGTCTGTTAACTCTTATCCCCCTCCACCTTTGGTGTTATGATAGGGGAGCAAAAAAGAAACAAACAAAATGGGGTCCCATAAAACATGCACTGGCCATCACCACTCACTCAAACACTCACCTTCGCTGCATCCCATCCCCCAGTCCTCTCCTACTCATCATCTGCTTGAGCCCGGGCCCTTGTCTGTTGCATTTGTGGCGTCCCTAGCACTCTTTGGATGCTATGTAAGGGCCAGGTTTCAGTAGTGCTTTGCTCTACATGCAGCCTCACTGAAACCAGCTGGAATCCTTGAAGACTAAGATACAACTTTGGGTGAGCAGGGATAGCAAAATCTGGCTCTCTGTAGTCATTCCAATGAACTTTTTTGCACTTAATTCCCTGCAAAAGGGATCTAGACAAGAGAGAAAGGTTCATGGACACACATGAGCAAAGACATGATGTACATTGAGCCCTGATTATCATGTAACCAGACAATTTCGAAGTCCTCTAGTTATTACTAAACTGCTATTGATTAGTCTGAGTATCTACTATGAACATCTTACCATACAGAGGGAGAGTGTGCTGTAAAGCTCCTCCTGAGCGGGTTAGCAGTTGCACATGTACAATAGAAGCCTTTCAGACACATCTAGAGCATAAAGCATTTCCTAGATTCCCAAGGCAGATCAAAGAATCCTCCCCGCGTAAAAGGATGGCTCTACAGTACGGGACACCGCAGGACTTCCATAATCCTCCTACAAGGTGCTTATCAAGGCTTGATTTGAAGGTTTCATCTGGCTTTGATTCCATCACCTGCCTTGGAAGCACGTCCTGATGCTCACTTGCTAAAGCTCTTCCAACCAGTTAATCTAAACTTGCCTCCATTCCGCTGAAATCCACTGCCTCAGCTTTCACACAAAGCAGTTCCTCCTTTTCTCTTTTGCAGGCTATTACGGTCTAATCACACCCAGAATGTCCCTCTCTTCAAACTATAGCTGCTGAGTTAGAGTCAGCCCTGGCCCTGGGGTACTGGGCTCTTCATGACTACTGCATGGATTCCATCCAAATCCTGCCTGGCGAGTAAGTGACACAGTGGCCTCTATTCAAAACCTGGCTAGTGTCCTAGGTGAAGTGACTTGGAGAGCTCTCCACAACGGCTTGTATGTAGCACCCTTGCTGTCAGCCTCAGCGGAGAGGGGCCACACCCTAGCTGGGAATGGAGAACTAACCTCGCTCCTAAAGTTGGCCCTTCCAGGTCCAGGCTGGATCCCAGCACGGGCACTGCCCGTGCCAGACCAGTGCAGTGGTGACTGAAGTCTTATTTAGCCACAGCACTGTCATGAACACCAGTCACTCCACATACTGATTTTTTAAAGTTAGCTTGCTCTTCCAATGACTCCTGTCTCCCCGTTGGATTGTTTGTGTGCTTTGGGGGTGGATTGTTGTAGAAATCTTGTGCCAGGCCCTCAGCTAGTATAAGTTGGTGTAACGCCATTGATTTTGGTAGAGCTAGACCTGTTTACACCAGCTGAGGATCTAGCCCATCATCTATTTGGGTGCGACAATATCTCCTTCTTGAGCTGCAACAACGAGGCCGAATTGCCAGCATGTGCTCATGCATGTCCACTGGAAGAGGGAGTCCAGAGCCATAATTCTGCAGACTAAAGTTCAGTGTGCAGCTAGTACAATTTTTAGGAATGGAGTTTTTAAATAGTTGAGGAAAGGGGATGAAACACTGGCCATCATGTGCCAGCAATGCCCCTCTGCCAGCAATGCCCCTCTGCCATGTACGTTGGCCAAACCGGACTGTCTCTACGCAAAAGAATAAATGGACACAAATCTGACATCAGGAATTATAACATCCAAAAACCAGTAGGAGAACACTTCAGTCTCCCTGGTCACTCAATACCAGACCTAAAAGTGGCAATTCTTCAACAAAAAAACTTCAAAAACAGACTCCAACGTGAAACTGCAGAACTGGAATTAATTTGCAAACTGGACACTATCAAATAAGGCCTGAATAAAAACTGGGAATGGTTGGGTCATTACAAAACCTAATTTCCCCTATACTAAGCTCCCCCTACTGTTACTCACACCTTCTTGTCAACTGTTTGAAATGGGCCACTCTTATTACCACTACAAAAGTGATTTTCCTCCCTTGGTATTCTACTATTAATTGAATTGTCTCGTTAGGCTGACCTCCCACTTGATATGGCAACTCCTGTCTTTTCATGTGCTGTGTATTTATACCTGCTACTGTATTTTCCTCTCCATACATCTGATGAAGTGGGTTCTAGCCCACGAAAGCTTATGCCCAAATAAATGTGTTAGTCTCTAAGGTGCCACAAGGACTCTTTGTTTTTTTTTCTGATAGCTTTACGCTATGCTATAAACTGAAGGCTTATATACTAACATATAGACACCTGCTAGCCCACCTATATGTTAGTATATAAGCCTTCAGTGTAACTTATGCTATTCTGTGGAGTTGGTGCTTTCAGGAATCAGAGCAAAATGTGCTGGATCAGACTATGGGTGGATCCCAGTAGCATAACATGGAGTGAGGCAAGGGGGAGATCTGCAAAGGCAAAAGGGAAAGTCAGGTACCCAAATCCCAGTGGTTTTCATTTGTGCTTTTGAAAATCTCCCCTCTACACAGTATTTTTGCCTGCCAAGGAAAATTGACACAGATTTCTCCATTTGAAAAGAGTCTTGTCAAACTGGTGTATTCCAAAAGAAAAAAAGGAGCCAAATTTTGTTCTCATTTATACCACTATAGCAGCAGGATCTGGATCCAGGAGATTTTCAGATAGCATTTGTAGATAAATGTTTTTGTGCTCTATTGGAAGATTGTCGTTTCCTGGTTCTTATTAAAGTCACATGCCCCATAAAAGGCTTTTTCATTTTCAGATAATTTGCAAGAAATTATATATACTATTTTAAAATGCTGTTTATCACAGCCCCTCCCTGCCCCCAACACAGAACTTAATTGGCTAAATGTAATAAGGGTCTTTGGTGGATTTCTTTATGGGGTTTTTACTTTGATTTCTATCCCATATCCACTTCCAGTTCCCAGTTACTGCTTCAGACATTAACCACACACGAAGCTAAGTGGAAGAACAAAGATTTGTAAGTTCTTAAGAAACAGAACTGTGGGTTAAATAGCTATGAGAATAAAGTAACCAACCAGATTTAAGAAACACCTTTACAGATAACAAGCTACAGGAAGAATAGGACAATTCAGTTATAAATCACTTTGCTTATTGCCTTTACTAGAGTTCTATATTATGAGATCCCAGCCTCTGGTTAGGATTAGAGATCTGGTAGGAGTCATAGCCTTTGCCTCCTAGTACTCTGTAGGTTAGGGCAACTGGTTATTCTGCCTTTAGATCCAGATAGTCATCCATCAGCCCAAAAGCCTCTGCCACCCACCTTCACCCCAGGGAAACTCTAGGCCCAGACTGGCTTTACCAGTTGAGAATGCCAAACAAGAGACACATTCTTTGAAGAGAGACCATGTGGGCCAATAAAGAGGCCACCTCACTTCTATTTTCAGCTCTGCAACTGATTCACTGAATGGCTTTGAGCAAATTTTCCTACTTGGGTGTCTAACTTTAGCCACACAAACATTAATATTTTGACTTTTAACTCTCTGTGCCTCACCCTGCACATACAAGATGACCACAATGGAGCTACTCTGCAGTAGTAGATTCAAAAGCCAGAAGGAACCACTGAGATACTCAAATGAGAAGTTCAGCTGAGGACAGTCATCTCAGGATTGAAACCTATGAATTATAAAGAACGATTAGTCAGAACTGTCCTGCATAGCTTGCAAAGAAAGAAAGAAACCAGAGGCTAACAGGGTCCTAAAGGGAAAAGATTGGATCGAGGTCAAAAAGCAGTCTGAGAACATAATTAATTCTAAAACAAGAAATAAGGAGTGAAGTGGAGCAGATGACCAAGTCTGACTAGGATTTTTAAATCCATTAGGCTAGCTAGAATATGGAATGAACTGCCAGTGTCTAGTGGTCAGAATATAGGACCCAACCTAAATATTCCAGCATTCCTGATCCAGTCTTATCTTCACTTTAATCTTTACAATGAGCAGCTCCAGACGATGGCACTCCTGGGACTCATGCCATACAGCATCATCCAGTTGTTCCTGGAAGGAATGACAAAAAGCAAAGTGGCGGAAGTGCTCACTGGTGGAAGAGGGTAAAGACTAGTAGGCAAAATAGCTGACACACCTGTGAACCTTCAGGTTTCAGAGTAGCAGCCTTGTTAGTCTGTATCCGCAAAAAAAACAGGAGTACTTGTGGCACCTTAGAGACTAACAAATATCCTAAGTTAAAGGTGCTTACTCTGGTCTCTGCCCATTTATCCCCATTCTAGTAGACAGCACATATTGTTTTGTAGCCTTTCATATCTTCAAAATGCAGTAAAAATACTAAGTTCCTAGATTCATAGATTCTAAGGCCAGAAAGTGATAATCAAGTGTGACCTGCATTACACAGACCACAGGAGTTCCCTGAATCAATTCCTGTTTGAACTAGAGCACATCTTTTAGAAAAACATCCAGCCTTGATTTAAAAATTTGTTAGTGATGGAGAAACCACCAACACCCTAGGTAAATTGTTCCAATGGTCATTTACCCTCACTGTTAAAAAAAAAAAAGTGCTTTATTTCTAGTCTGAATTTATCTAGCTTCAACTTCCAGCCATTGGATCTTGTTATATCCTTGTTTGCTAGACCGAAGATCCCTCTATTATGAAATTTGTGTTCCCCATGTAGGTACTTATAAACTGAAATCAAGTCACCCCATAACCTTCTCTTTGCTAAGCTAAATCAATTGAGCTCCTTGAGTCTCTCATGTATTTTCGAATCCTTTAATCGTTGACTCTGGACCCTCTCCAATTTATCAGCATCCATCTTGAATTAGGGACGCCAGAATTGGAAACAGTAGTCCAGCAGCAGTCACATCAGTGCCAAATATAGAGGTACTCAGTTTTTTTACCAGTCCCCCAATCTATATCATTTTCAAACTTTATCAGTGATGATTTGATGTTTGCTTCCAAGTCATTGATAAAAATATTAAACAGCAGAGGGCCAAGAACTAATCCCTGTGGGACCCCACGAGAAACACATCTGCTTAATAACAATTCCCCCTTTTCAATTATATTGAGACCTATCAGTTAGCCAATTTTTAATCCACTGAATGTGTGCTTTGTTGATTTTTTGTCCTTCTAGTTTCTTAATCAAAATGTCTTCTGGTACCTAGTCAAATGCCTTACAGAAGTCTAAGTGTATTACATCAGCACTGTTACCAACCAAACCTGTAATCTCATCAAAAAGATATCAAATTAGTTTGACAAAATCTATTTTCCATAAACCCATGATGAATGTTGTTTGGCATTGATTGTATTACCCTCCCTTAAGTCTTTATAAATTGAGTCCCATATCAACCATTCCATTATTTTGCCCGGGATCTATGTCAGGCTGACAGGTCTATAATTATCCAGGTTGTCCTTACTCTTTTTAAATATTGGCACAACATTAGCTTTCTTCTCGTCCTCTGGAACTATCCCAGTGTTCCAAGATTTATTAAAAACTTAGCATTAACGGTTCAGAGAGCTCCTTGGCTAGTTTTTAAAGCTCTAAGATTAAAGTTATCTGGACCTGCTCATTTAAAAATGTCTGACTTTAATAACTGCTGTTTAACATCCTCCTCCATTACTGTTGGAATGGAAAGTATTTCAGCATCATCATCTGATATGACTGCATCACCTGGCTTCTTCACAAATACAGAACAGAAATATTTAACTTTTCTGGATTATTATTGAAAATTCTACCATTTCCATCAACTAATGGATCATTACCATTGTTAGGAGGGTTTTTTAAAGTATTTTAGGAACAAAAGGAATCCTATCTTCCTTTTGCTTGCTGTTTAGATGACTTTTTTTTGGTCCTTTTGCTTCCCTTATCAATTTTCTACAGTTCCTATATATCACTTCCCCTCTAAGCCAGGTTGTTTGTTTTTTTTTACAGTCTGACTGTCTTTCTTGATTGTGGTGTTTTGGACATCTAGTTTAAATGTTCTTGAAGATCTCCCAATTATCATTCACATTTTTCTGTTTAAATTCTCTCCCACCATAATTGTTTTCAGCTTTGTGAAATTGGCCCTTTTAAATAACCAAGTATGTATCATTCTTGTTTGGTAATTGGATATATTACTGGTAAATGAAAAGGTAGCCAGAGGTGTTTTTTGAAGACAAGAGAACAGGGCTGTAGGTGCTGTAAAAGCCATGATCCCATATGGAGGAGTTATAGTAAAGCCTCTCTGAACAGCAGCCAGCCAGGGGTACACTACCTGCAGCTGCTCTCTCTCTCAGCTTGTGGGGAGAGCTTTTGCTCAGAGGCCATTGACTTGGAGATGACTTTCAGATTCTGATGAGGAACTTCAGGATGAGGCCAGGACAACTATGGGACAAGGGCTAAAGAGTCTGTTGGCTTGGTTCTGGGGATGGGAATGAAAGAAGGAAGGAAAAATGCCACACACTGAGAAGTAGCATAAGAGGGAAACCTTCCTTAAGAAGAGTTTAGGGGTGCCTTTCACTTAAGCTTCTCTCAGAAGGATGTGAGTTTTCTAGTTACAGTGTCCTGAGGCAACCAGATGCCTTGCTCAGAACCTTAACTTAGGACTTTAAGCATTCATCAAACTTCTATTAAAGCCAGTTCAAAGAGTACCTCCAACTCTTCAGCTTCTCCAATGGCATTTTCAATAGTGTTCTCTACATGGAAATTGGGCCCTACCACAGAGCACAAGTGATTATCCTATCAATGTTGTCTCATAATCCTCCTGGCAGAAGACAACCTCTGGCACAAATGTAGGTACTAAATCCTTTAAAAGCTCTATAAAAAAGGACTAGCAATAAGTAAACAACTTTGCTTTTACCAAGCCACCCTAGATGCAGAGAAAAGCAGTATTCTAGAACTTGATAGCAAGAGGAAGGATTTGCTTGTGACAGAGGCACTGGAGTGGGATCCAGGAGATCTGGGTTTAGTTCCCAGCTGTTCCACAGACTCTCTGTGTGACTTTGAACAAGTCACTTCATCTCTTTGGGCCTCAGTTCCCATTTATAAAATGCGGATAATAATACTTCCTTTTCCCCAGTCTTAGCTGTTTAGATTGTAAGCTCTTTAGGGCAGGAACTGTCTCTTACCATGTGTGGGTACAGTGCTTTGTACAATAAGGCCCTACTTTTGATTGGGTCCTCTAGCTGCTAGCTACTGCAATACAAATAAATAAGATGGATTATGAACCTTTGCCTTGAATAGGTCACCACTCTCATTGGATCACTTTGCTGGAGGCCTATTGTGCTTCTGAACTTCTTGTCTCTGCCTTCAAGGATCTGCGTCATTCAAACTCATTTTATGTTTCCAACTTTACACACCATTTCCAACGCTGTCAATGGCACCTTTCTCCTAATGACCCTCCTTTCCTCTCATGAACATTCTCCATTCCTTCGTATGCCCCTTGCTCTTGGAATGCCTTCCCCAAGCATATTGGCCAAGTGACCTCTGTCACCTCAGACAAATCCTTCTTAAACACGTCTGCCATCTCACCCATGAGAAGGGATCTCATTGTCACTTTCGGCCTCTCCCCTTCCCACCCCTTTCACCTGTTTATGACCCTCATATTTGTCATGTTGAATCAAGATTTTACAGTTGTCATTGTCCAGAACTAGCTCTCATTAATTTCAGTCACAGTTGGATCAGGGCCTAGGTCTGTGTTTGTTTCATTTTGGGGCAGGCAAGTAAACTCTGCTTCATTTTTGCCAAATATTATGCCTTGAACAGATTTTAGCATCAAGATTTGATGTAACATGTGGAGATACCCTCATTCCACGGTACCCCCTCATAGAAGTATGCTCATAGAAGTAGGCTGTTATGACACAAGTCATGTCTTGTTCAGAGGGTCAGCAAACTTTGCAGGCCAACCTCAAACCACTTTGTGATTGCTCACTATGGACTAATAGTTCCTGTGTTATTAAGGCAGTGATATCTTGACCTGTACGTTATACATTTGTAAAGGTTTGGCTTGAGGAACCTTCCTCTGGCTTTTTCTCTTCCAATTTTTCTTTTCCAGCCACACACAGACAATGTTTGAATTTGCAGAGCGTTCTAGTCTTGCTATAGATCTGATTCCAATACCTGTGTCAAAATAAGCCAGGGAGCTTGAAGCTACTTTTTCATCTGGTATCACTTTCCCTCCTAAGCTGTGCTCACAAGTAGAGACAGTGCATCTGAGGTAAAGATGTTACCTCAAACATCCTCTCTATAAACAGGCCTGGCTGACTTTCTGAGGTGGTTCGTACTGCTGTCAGAGCATGGCTAAAAGACTAATTCCAGCATGTGCCTGATGTAGAGATCACTGCAGCCACCCCAAACAAAGATAAATTCATTTTTCTAGGGCTCTCAGTGTGATTAAAACTGTGATTAATCACACTTAACTCAAGCGATTCACTCAAAAGAAATTAACTCGATTAAAAAAATTAATCGCGATTAATCACAGTTTTAATCGCACTGTTAAACAATAATAAATACCAACTTATATTTATTATAAATATTTGTGGATGTTTCTTGACAAATTTTCAAATATATTGTCATCTCATTCAATTCATCTCATACAAGTACTGTAGTGCAATCTCTTTATCATGAAAGTGCAACTTCCAAATGTAGAATAATTTTTTGTACATAACTTTTGTACTCAAAAACAAAACAATGTAAAACTTTCGAGCCTACAAGTCCCCACTCTGTCCTACTTCTTGTTCAGCCAGTCACTCAGACAAACAAGTTTGTTTACATTTATGGGAGATAACGCTGCCCACTTCTTATTTACAGTGTCACCTAACAGTGAGAACCGGTGTTTGCATGGCACTGTTGTAACCAGCATTGGAAGGTATTTACGTGCTAGATATGCTAAAAAATTCATATGCCCCTTCATGCTTCAACTTGTAGATTGCACTCTCTTTTATCTTTTTTACAGTGCAAATAATTGTAATAAAAAATAATAATATAAAGTGAGCACTGTACACTTTGTATTCTGTGTTGCAATTGAAATCAATATATTTGAAAATGTAGAAAACATCCAAAAATATTTATAATAAATTTAAATTGGTATTCTATTATTGTTTAAAAGTACGATTAAAACAGCAATGAATCACAATTCATTTTTTTATCTTGCGATTAATCATGATTAATTTTTTTAATCATTTGACAACCCTTCAGTTTTTGCAACACATTTTCCTGCTTTCAAACACTGCAAATGTTGATACTTCCTAGTTTTATTAGGCAGAGTGGAAGAATCCTGTTTCTCAAATTGGTGTAAGTATGTCCCGGTGCATGTGCTTCCATGCTTACCTGTACTGAAAAACCACCCTGGGCCATCTCTGATTAAAAAAAAAGAAAAAAAAAGGGTATAACACACCCACTTCAAAACTAAATGAAATTAAGACCCCTGAATATCTGCAGGAAATACTTGGTGTCACAGAAGAACAGGAAGTATACACATAATGAAAGTGAATTAAAATACATAATGAAAGTGATTTTAAACAAGACCTAGTTAGCAGGACTTGATACAAGAGAATGAAATTCTGTGGGTAAAGAGATTACAAAGGGATTTATGAAATATTCCTAAACTGCCAATTTTCTCATCCTAGTTTATTATAACTGAACCAAATGGACATTTATAGTAATAATAATATCTAGCTCTTCTTGCACTTTTCATCGGAGGATCTCACAGTGCTTTTCAAAGGAGATATCATTATACCCATTGTACAGAAAGGGAAACTGAGGCACAAAGCGGTTGCGTGAAATGATAAGTGACGTGACATTGCCCAATATCACACAGCAAGTCACTGGCAAAGCTTCGAACGGACCTCAGATCTTCTGACCCGCAGACCAGTACCCTATCCATTAGACATGAGGTACCTAAACATGAAGTGAGTCTGAAATAGGCACTCTTTGGGGCTAAGCCAGTCCAGTCCATGCTGGGCTTCCTTTGATTCTCTCAGCTTCCAATAGCACAGGGCTGTATATTTGGGGTCATACATGACTAACCCTGTAAATAACTTTCCCTGTGAGTTCTGAAAGAGTGACTATGAAGCCTGATTAATTCATTTACGGTTGACCAACCACTCACTCTGTCCCAGTGTCTCAGGGAAATACCGGGAACCCACAAGGCAGCTGGCGACCATGGGTCTGGAAACAGCAAGGCAGATGGCATGTTGAAGGTGGTGGGAGAGGACAGTCCCACATGCAAGCCTTGCTTTGGTAGGCATAAGTGATCTGTGGGTGGCCCGGTAGTTATATTCATTTATAAATTATGCCCCACAAAATCCTAAATAGGCCTGATTATTACCCTAGTGCACAGATCTAGATTCTGTGTCCACTGACATCTGAACCTCTTTGGTGGCTCTGTGCTTCACCTCACAGCTACTAAAGGTCCTTACTGTCTGCATTTTCTACAGCCTCTCTGGGTCTCTGAGCTTCTCAGTTACCCTTCTGAGCCTTGCTATGCTCAATTCCCTTTGTGCTTCTCCAGACTGTTGCCTTTGGCTCATCTAGGCCCCTTTCAGCAACCCAGAGCCCTTTGTAATCTGCCAAATCGCCCACTATCCACCTGCAGTAGTGCGCCTTCTCCTTTCTTATCTCTCCATAGCTTCACTTACCTGTGATTTCCTGCAGGACTCATGACAAATATTACCAGAGAAGTCTCTCCACATGCCACACCACCACCACCACTAAGGACTGTTTATCCAGCAGGCGAGAGACAAAACTATTGATTGAAGTGCTAACAGCACAAGGCTGGATTTTAGCCCCCTCTACACCTAGGGTGACCAGATAGCAAGTGTGAAAAATTGGGACGGGGTAGGGGATAATAGGTGCCTATATAAGAAAAAGCTCCAAATATTGGGATTGTCCCTATAAAATCGGGACATCTGGTCACCCTATCTACACCAAAAGCCATTCATATACAGTAGCAGTTGATTCAGCATTAGCTTTGCTGGACCTCAAACACGGGCAAAGACTGTATTCAAGCCCTTTAAAAGATAAAGCACACAAAAAGCTCTCAGGCATTTTAGGAAGGTGACGGTATTAGAGACAAAAAAAAACAAACAAACAACCCACATCACCAAGACACCACTGAAATGATCCAGCTAATGCCATCTTTGTGACTTGACCTGGCATGTTCTGATGTGCCCGTTTCCCCCTCCCTGCTGTGGCTGCATTGGTCCCTCATACTAGCCACATTACATGACAGGGAAACCTCAGCTCATGTCTGAGTGTATAAAGTTGGTTTCCTTAATACTGCATGCATTTCCCAGTGACAATGACAGGCTTCCTCAATTTCCTAGCTCTGATGGAGTTTTGTTTTGGAGGTTTTATACAGCCCAGAACTCAGCTAGACCAGGGGGCAGAGCTCTAGTCTCAGAGGTATGGCAACTATCCTTGGTGAAAGAACACTAAGCAATTCTTTCAAGTGAATAAGCAAAGCAGAGGAAGTCATTTGCCACTTGTCTGGCACTAATGCAGGCATCGTTAGCTAACAGTTTTCACTAGAGATCTGTGCACATTAATGGGACAATGTTAGGTTAAAAGTAATTACAAATCTGCCACGTTTAATAATCGGCAGTGATTATAACATGCATACGGGGATTTTTAAAGTTCACTTGACTTTTTCACAATTTATGCTGTTTGCTGACTCTTTGCCTGTCACCTCACTGTACAGTTTCACTTTTGGAGTCTCATGCACTAGGATCCAGTGTTTGGATTGCTAACACTGGAGGAGACTGCTTATTTAAAGGATTTGTGGGAAGATTTCTATTGGTCTTAGGTACTGCATATGCTTTCTTCTCCTCCCAATATGCAACATTTCAATTCAAGTCTACCTTTAACACTACAACTTCAGAACAGTAAGTACTGCAGCAAAGGACCATTTATCAGAGGCTCAGTCTATGCTATGGACTAGGGGTGTGAGTGCTCCTACTCATGTAGACGTGCTCCTGCTAACTCTCAGTAAGCTCGTGTGAGTATAAAGAGCAGTGCAGCTACGGAAGCACAGCTGAGCCCTTCTGAGTACAACCCTGCCTGAAATTGGTGAGTAATACTTGGCATGGCTCAGCAATGCCTCCGCTACCTCTATCCATGCCGCCGTGGCTTTGCTGCTATTTATACTTGCTCTAGCTTGCTGAGAGCTAGCACAAGCATGCGTGCACAAGCCGGGCAATCACACCATTTGCTGGTAGTGTAGACACAGGACAAGTCTACACTATATACTTCAGTATCTCACTTAAGCCTGGTCTACACTATGGGGTGGGGCGAGCTAAATCCATCTAAGTTATGGAACTTCAGCTACGAAAATAGCGTAGCTAAAATCTACATACTTAGAGCTACCTACCACGGTGTCTTCACTGCGGTAGGTCGACTGCTGATGCTCACTCGTCGACTCTGCCTACGCCTCTCACTCCAGTGGAGTACCGGAGTCGACGGGAGAGTGCTCGGCTGTCAATTTATCGCGTCTTCACTAGACACGATAAATTGACTCCCACTGGATCGATCGCTCCGGAGGTAAGTGTAGACATGACCTCAGGGTTGTGAAAAATCCACCCCCTGAGTGATATAGTTATACCAGCCGTAACCCGCCATGTCGCCAGTGCTAGGTCGGTGGGAGAGCTTCTCCTGCTGACATAGCTATCACCTCTGATGGAGGTGGCGTTATTAAGCCAACGGGAGAGCTCTCTTCCATCTGCTGAGAGCATCTTCACCAGATGCGCTAGAGCAGCACAGCTGAATTTTATAGTGTAGAGCTGCCCATAGCCAAAGATGGAATGTCAGCACTTCAAAGCAATGGACCGGGCATATGAGGCAGCACATGGACAGATCTGCTCATGCACTAGTGTGATCGAGCAATGTGATATGTGCCAGCAATGCCCCTCTGCCATTTGCATTGGCCAAACTGGACAGTCTTTACGCAAAAGAATAAATGGACACAAATCTGACATCAGGAATTATAACATTCAAAAACCAGTAGGAGAACACTTCAATCTCTCTGGTCACTCAATAAGAGACTTAAAAGTGGCAATTCTTCAACAACAAAAAACTTCAAAAACAGACTCCAATGAGAAACTGCAGAACAGGAATTAATTTGCAAACTGGACACCATCAACTTAAGCCTGAATAAAGACTGGGAGTAGATGGGTCATTACAAAAACTAATTTTCCCCTACTGTTACTCACACCTTCTTGTCAACTGTTTGAAATGGGCCACCCTCATTACCACTACAAAAGTGATTTTTCCTCCCTTGGTGTTCTACTGTTAATTGAATTGTCTCGTTAGCACTGACCCCCCCACACACACACTTGGTAAGGCAACTCCCATCTTTTCATGTACTGTGTATATATACCTGCTACTGTATTTTCCGCTCCATGCATCTGATGAAGTGGGTTTTAGCCCACAAAAGCTTATGCCCAAATAAATGAGTTAGTCTCTATGGTGCCACAAGGACTCCTCGTTGTTTTTGCTGATACAGACTAACATGGCTACCACTCTGAAACCGAGCACTCAAGCAGTTACTCCTACATAGGAGTCACCTGCCCCGCTAACATATCCCAGCTCCGGCATCTCTCCTTGCTTCTTAAAATCTCTCAAACAAAAGGGTTTTAAAATATAACTTACTGTTTCATTTGTAGACGTATTTCTAAATCGGTTCAATATGTCCTGAACCACTAAGCTAAAGTATTTGACTCGCTTCCAAATTGAAGTGTTCATAAAAAAAAGAAAAAGAAAAAATGAAAAAGAAAAGTGCTTTGCTAGTTTAAATCATTCAGTCCTGCACAGTGATTTAAAACCAGTGGAGCACTTCAAGTGTTCATAAGCACTTAGATTTGGAAGTGATCTGAGGCTTGGACACGTGCACTTGTAGAATAATTTACCATTATTATTACAGAGTTTGAATAGTGCTTGAGTTCTTTTCTTCCCTGTTTCCCTTTTAATAATCACTTTAGATCACCTATGATCAGTGAAGCAGGTTTCAAGCATATGTACACACAAAGTTATTATTTTAAAGTGTGCCAGGGCCTGCCCATATCTTGAAAGATCTGAGATTTTTCCAAATTCAGTACCCCTTCAGCTCATTTGACTGGAAACTAATTACCAGAGTTACCCCCAATTCAGTTTACAATATGTGCCACCAGAAGGAATGTGCAACAAGAGCAGATGATCCTGTATTGGATGGGACCTATTATAATTATTTATTATTTGTATTGTGGTAATGCGTCACAGCTCCAGGCATAGACCGAGAACCTATTGTGCTAGGCACTGTACCTAACAGAACTGGAAAGGAGAGATGAGCAAATATTGTACCATTTTTAGTAATCCAAGGCCAAAATCTTACACTGACTTTTAGGGTATGTCTACATGTTGAGCTAGAGATGTAAATTCCAGCACAAGGAGACATACCCGCACTAGCATTGATCGAGCTAGTGCGCTAAAAATAGAGGAGGAGTACTTGTGGCACCTTAGAAACTAACCAATTTATTTGAGCATAAGCTTTCGTGAGCTACAGCTTATGCTCAAATAAATTGGTTAGTCTCTAAGGTGCCACAAGTACTCCTTTTCTTTTTGTGAATACAGACTAACACGGCTGTTACTCTGAAACCTAAAAATAGAGGGTAGCCACGGCATTGCAAGAGAACGGAGGGGCTAGTTGCCCTGAGCATGTACTTAAGAGTCCTGGATGGGTATGTACTTGGGGTAGCTAGTCCCTCCTATCACTTGCACCACCACTGCTACACTACATTTAGTGCTCTAGCTCAATCAGAGCGAGTGTGGGTATGTCTTCTTTGAGCTGGAATTTACACCATTCCCTGGTGCTCCAGGGAAAGTTTCTACTATCAAAAACTACGTAATGTAGCCTATGTTTCCAGTGACCAAATTCTTGCATGAAACTAGTAGAGTTTGTGATTTCTATGGTGCAGTCTGCCTCCCTTTATGTAGACACCCACAACTCTACTATCGGGACCATGGTGCTTGAATTAGAAAGGTTGGCAGAAGTTTGAACTTTAGAGAGGGTCCCTAAATTCTTCCATGTGGAAAATCAGAACAATCTGCTGGCAAAGAGGTCAAATTGGAGGCAAGAAGAAAGATAATCCCTCCGCTCCCTCCTCCCAGCCAGCCAGCCAATGGTCTACAAAGACTTGTCAGACTCCAAGGCTCCCCCAACCTGCTTCATGACATCATGAGCTGGCTTGTAAAAAAAGGGAGAGAGAGAGAGGAGGAAGGGAGGGAAGGAGGGAGTTTTCTCTTGAAAACAAATCAGGGAAGTGTGATGCAGGCTCCCTCTGTCTCCAGGAACTCAGTGTCACTGAGCAGAGAGTGCTGAAGTAACAGTGCTGAAACAGAAAGGCTCCTAATGACATGGCAGGGAGGCTGCTTCTCCGAACGTGCAGTTCCAACGCAGGCTTCAGAGTGTCCCACAGGCCCAGCGCAGGCACAGAAGCATGAAACAGAGCTGGAAGAACGCCTACCAGTACACGGCAACAAGCCCAGCGGCCTCCCTACACTGTGTTCCAAAGAGATGGTTTAGTTTGAGAGCCAACTAATGCAAGAGGAGAATGTTAGAGCACCCCTCTGTGTCCCCAGAATGTCCAGAACTTAAAAGGAAATGTAGCATTCAGGAGTGTTAACATTTAAACTGCACTTTTATCTTTAGCATTTCTCACCGGCCTCTCTGTGGGTATGTCCACACTTGGAGCTGGGAGCATCACCCCCGGATGAAGGAGCCATACTCTTGCTACCTCACTGAAAATGGAACGTAGCAGCCCGTGCGGCAGGACAAGCTAGCTGCTTCCAGTACATGCCAGTCAGAGACCCTGCCTATACTGTCAATACAGAGACCAGGTGGGTGAGGTAATATCTTCTATTGGACCAACTTCTCTTGGTGAGAGACAAGCTTTTGAGCTTACCCAGAGCTCTTCTTCAGGTCTGGGAAACTAGCTCAGAGTGTCCCAGCTAAATAGAAGGTGGAACAGATTGTTTAGCATAAGTGCTTAGCACATATTTCAAGAGACCATTCATGACAAATTTAGAGTTAATTTCCCAGACCTGAAGAAGAGTTCTGTGTAGCTCAAAAACTTCTCCCTCTCTCCCCAACAGAAGTTGGTCCATTAAAAGATATTACCTCACCCACCTTGTCTCTCTAATATCTAGCAGCTACCTCTGGGGTGGAATCAGCCAGCTATAGCTATACCATTATATGGAATGAAATGGAATATGGACTATACTATATTCACCTGAAACTGTGCAGCAAATCTGAGGCACAAAGTAATTGGCTGACTATGGCCATGACATGGTGGGGTTAATATCTGAACTATTACTTAATCACCACAGCATCATTTAATTATAATAATCACATTTGTTTTATTTCAAGAATATAGATCAGCTTATGTTCAAATAAATTTGTTAGTCTCTAAGGTGCCACAAGTCCTCCTTTTCTCTTTCTAAAGTTCATTTTCATTTTCTATCACAACCCCACCTCTCTCCCCCTGAATTTCTAATGGCCTGGAAGGTGAAAGTAATTCAAATTATTAAGCTTTTATTTTTATGAAACCATAGCTCATCAGGTTCTCAATAGTGTCAAAAAAGAAAGTGAGATTCCTTAAACCCTTCATTCTTTACAGCAACCAGATGATCATCAATGTTTTGAGGTGCCTGACAGGGCCTCTTTGTTTGAAACAGATGCCTTAAATGACCAACTGGAACCAGCTATGTACCATATTTAACATAGCTTCTATGCCTATCCTTGGAAAACTTGCCTTCTGGGATTTCCTACCTGCCTCCCTCAAAAGACCCTGCATCAAGCAGAGCTGTCATTACCTCTGACAGAAACCTGGATAAAGCTCCAACCTTCTCCTAGGGTTCCTGGAAGAGGTCACACAAGATCTGCCATGCTCCTTTCCATGGGCCTGTGTGTGTATGTTGCCTCAGTGGTCTCAGCCCAAAGGAGCAAGAGAGTGAGCTAGGAACCTGCACTATGTAAAGCTGGCCCAATCATTGTTTAACTATTGACACGACCCGAGGAGTCTCCCTTCTTCTTTTTAACCTTTCCATTAACATAATGCAGATGGGCAAAGTGGTTCGGCTGAAATAAGAACTCGCCAGAGTCTTTGACTTTCCATTAAATCAAATCCCAGGTTTAATTTTCAGCTACTTTTCCCATCATTTCTCATACTCAAGCACCTCTGCACTTCCGTGCAAAGACACCACCAAGACGGCTGCTGTTCATGGAAATTCCCGGCTTAAAGACAGGTTTCAGATTAGCAGCCGTGTTAGTCTGTATCCACAAAAAGAACAAGGAGTACTTGTGGCACCTTAGAGACTAACAAATTTATTTGAGCATAAGCTTTTGTGAGCTACATTTCGTGAGGGTCATTACAAAAACTAATTTCTCCATACTAATTTCCCCCTACTGTTACTCACACCTTCTTGTCAACTGTTTGAAATGGGCCACCTTCATTACCACTACAAAAGTGATTTTTCCTCCCTTGGTATTCTACTGTTAATTAAATTGTCTCGTTAGCACTGACCCTCCCCCAGGGTAAGGCAACTCCCATCTTTTCATGTACTGTGTATATATACCTGCTACTGTATTTTCCACTGCATGCATCTGATGAAGTGAGCTGTAGCTCACGAAAGCTTATGCTCAAATAAATTTGTTAGTCTCTAAGGTGCCACAAGTACTCCTTTTCTTTTTCCAGCTTAAAGAGTGATTGAGAAACATGCAAACTTGTCATTGCAAAACAAACCTTTTCAGTGTCCCTGTTCATGGCTCTCAGTTCAGATTAATCTGATCCCTTAGCCTTTCTGAAAGCATAACACCCACTAACTTCAGGGGGACCTTTGCAAGGGTCAGGGCCTTAGCTGCTTTATTCATTTATTTTCCCCCCCTCCACAATGTTTATTTCACCTGTCATAGAATATCCGGGTTGGAAGGGATGTCAGGAGGTCATCTAGTCCAATCCCCTGCTCAAAGCAGGGGAAAATCCCCAATTAAATCTTCCCAGCCAGGACTTTGTCAAGCCTGACCTTAAAAGCCTCTAAGGAAGGAGATTCCACCACGTCCCTAGGTAACCCATTCCAGTGCTTCACCACCCTCCCCTAATGAAAAAGTTTTTCCTAATATCCAACTAAACGTCCTCCACTGCAACTTGAGACTATTACTCCTTGTTCTGCCATCTAGTACCACTGAGAACAGTCTGGATCCATCCTCTAGTTGCAGTGGGGGAGGTTTAGATTGGATATTAGGAAAAACTTTTTCACTAAGAGGGTGGTGAAACACTGGAATGCGTTACCTAGGGAGGTGGTAGAATCTCCTTCCTTAGAGGTTTTTAAGGTCAGGCTTGACAAAGCCCTGGCTGGGATGATTTAACTGGGAATTGGTCCTGCTTTGAGCAGGGGGTTGGACTAGATGACCTTCTGGGGTCCCTTCCAACCCTGATATTCTATGATTCTATGATTCTTTGGAACCCCCTTTCAGGTAGTTGAAAGCAGCTATCAAATCCCCCCTCATTCTTCTCTTCTGCAGTCTAAATAATCCCAGTTCCCTCAGTCTCTCCTCATAAGTCATGTGCTCCAGTCCCCTAATCATTTTTGTGCCCTCCGCTGGACTCTTTCCAATTTTTCCAAATCCTTCTTGTAGTGTGGGGCCCAAAACTGGACACAGTACTCCAGATGAGGCCTCACCAATGCCGAATAGAGGGGAATGATCACATCCCTCGATCTGCTGGCAATGCTCCTACTTATACAGCCCAAAATGCAGTTAGCCTCCTTGGCAACAAGGGCACACTGAAAACAGGAGCTGAAAGGTTTTCAACAAGTGGATTGAATGTTGGTTGTTTTAGCTAGAACTAGTCAGAAATGGGAAGAAAAAATCTCTAAGGTTTTTTTCGGGGGCAGGAAGGGGAGGAAGAAGAAATTTCAAATTCATTTTTGTTTTGAAAATGGATCAATATAAAAAAACTCGTTATGAAAACCTGGTTTTCTATAAATGAGAAATTTCTATAAAGTTTAACAAAAGCTTTGATAAAAATTGTGTATCCCAGAAAGTAGAGAATTTCAGTAGGGTCCACAATATTTTGTGAAACTTTTCAGTTTAGGAAACAGGTAATTTTTTTTACCCAAAAGACTGTTTGTTTGACACCAAGTTTACCTTCTATTGCAATGTCATTGTATAGCCTGAGTTAAAGCTATATTCCCTAAACCACAACAGAGATCTCTGTGGTCTTTGTAACATCTATATCCTGTCCCCAGTGATGAAACACTGGCATAACAAAGTGCCCCCCCCACCTTCTCTATTGATAGCCGCATGTGGAAAGAAAGTACCTGACGAGACATTTGTTTACAAGGCGCTATCCTGTAAAACCAAATTTTCCTGAGAAAACAAAACAAAATCTTGCTTGTTGCTCTTTTTCTTCATAAAACCACATCGTTTTAAGTTTCCCAGCTGATGAGTCATGCTCTGTGGACTCCGTCAATTTTTGTGCATCACATCCTGTCTCTCGTACTGAGAATTCAGCATGAAGACTGATGACCCAGTGCATAAGCTAAAGAATTTGAAGAGGTGTTTAACACAGAAATTGTCATTTCCAAGAAAAGAATACTGTATCAAGGTTCTTCTGTGACCCGCCCCTGCGTCACCATAGTACCAGAACACCCCCAAAGGCAGGGAAATGCTATTATCCCCATTTTACAGATGGAGAAGTGGGGCACAGATCTGCAAAGGTATTTAGGCTCCTAAAGTCCTTTGAAATCTGAGCCAGAGAGACTGAGGGTATGTTTACATACCACGGCACAGCTACGGCACTGCCTTGCCAGGAGATGCTGCCTCCCTCGACGGAAGTGTGTTTTCTGCCTGTAGTTAATTCACCTCTCCGAGAGGTGGTAGCTATATCAATGGAAGAATTCTCCCATTGGCCTAGTCACATCTACACCAGGAGTTAGGTCAACCTAACTTCAGCACTCAGGATGTGAAATTTTTCACAGCCCTGAGCAATATAGCCAGGTCAAGCTAATTTTTAAGTGTAGACCAGGCCTAAGTGATTGTCATCTTCATAACAGCCCTTAACATATTTGAAGACTGTGTTTAGGTCTTCCCTCACTCTTCTTTTCTCAAGACCCAACTTGCCCAGTTTTTTTTTAACGCTTCTGCATAGGCAAGAAATGGACACGGAACTCTAGCTGAGGTCTCACCTGTGCTAAGTACAGCAAGACAATTATCTACCATTTCTTACATCTGACGCTCCAGTTAATACACCTCAGAATAACATTGACCTTTTTGAAACTTGCATCACATTGTTGACTCCTTCAATTTGTGATCCATTATAACCCCTGGATCTTTTTCAGCAATACTGCTGCCTAACCGGTCATTCCCCATTTGGTAGTTGTACATTTGATTTTTCATTCCTAAATGAAGTACTTTACACTTGTCTTTATTGAATTTCATCTTGTTGATTTCAGACCAATTCTCTAATTTGGCAAAGTAATTTTGAATTCTAATCCTGTCCTCCAAAGTGCTTGTAACCCCTCCCATCGCGGTGTCATCCACACATTTTATAAGCATACTCTCCACTCCATTATCCAATGCATTAATGAAAATATTCAATAGTACCAGAGTCGGGACAGACCCCTGCGGGACACCACTAAACATGCCCTCCCAGTTTGACAGCGATCCATTCCACCAGTTGTACACCCATCTTATAGTAATTTCATCTAGACCACATTTCCCTAGTTTGCTTATGAGAATGTCATGTGGGATTGTGTCAAAAGCCTTACTAAAACCAAGATATATCACATCTACTGCTTCACCACTAACCACTAGGCCAGTAGCCCTGTCAAAGAAGGAAATCAGGTTGGCTTGGCATGATTTGTTCTTGACAAATCCATGCTGGCTATTCCTTACAGCGTTATTACCCTCTAGGTGCTGAAAAATTGATAGTTTAATAATTTGTTCCAGTATCTTTTCAGGTATCAAAATTAGGCTGGCTGGTGTATAATTCTTTGGGTACTCTTTGTTCACCTTTTTAAAGATAGGTCCTATGTTTGCCCTCGTCCAGTCCTCTGGGACTTCATATGTCCTCCATGAGTAATTGAATATAAATGCTAATAGTTCTGAGATTGCTTCAGCTAGTTCCTTAAGTACCCTAGGGTGAATTTTGTCAGGTCCTGCTGACTTGAATACATCTAACTTATCTAAATACAGTAGGCTATAATCTTGTTGTTAATATTAATTGGGTTGAGTATCTGGTCACCATTAACCTTCTTAAGTGAAGACTGAAGCAAAATAGGCATTAAATACCTCAGCCTTCTTGAAGTCATCAGTTATTAGCTCTCCTTCCCTGTTAAGTACATGACCTGCACTTTCCTTCATCTTCCTCTTGCACCTAATGTATTTAAAGAACATCATCTTATTCCCTTTTATGTCCCTTGCTAGGTGTTCCTCATTTTGTGCCTTAGGGCACGTCTACACTACAGCCGCTGCAGCTGTCGTACTGTTGTATAGACACTTCCTACAGCAACAGAAGGGGCTTTTCCATCAATCAGTGTAGTTAATCCATTTCTCTGCTGGGTGGTAGCTAGGCTGATGGGAGAATTCTTCACAGCCCTCAGCAATCTAGCTAGGTCAATCTAATTTTAAGGGCAGACCAGGTGTTTGCCTTTCTGAGTTTGTTCCTACATGCTTGTGCTATTCATTCATACTCCCCCTTAGCAACTTGTCCATGCTTCCAATTTTTGTAGGATTCATTTTCTGGTCATTCTGATGGAGCCAGGACTATCCTTCCTGTCTTTCCTTCTCATCAGGATGGTTTGCAGCTTCATCTTTAATATTGTCTCCTGAACTCCTTTTTCCCTTATATTTTCTTCCCAGGAGACCGTACCCATTTGTTCTGAGTTTGTGAAAGTCTTTGAATGACAAAAAGAAAAGGAGTACTTGTGGCACCTTAGAGACTAACCAATTTATTAGAGCATAAGCTTTCGTGAGCTACAGCTCACTTCATCAGATGCATATCGTGGAAACTGCAGCAGACTTTATATAAATACTATATATATATAAAATATATATACTGCTGCAGTTTCCACGATATGCATCTGATGAAGTGAGCTGTAGCTCACGAAAGCTTATGCTCTAATAAATTGGTTAGTCTCTAAGGTGCCACAAGTACTCCTTTTCTTTTTGCGAATACAGACTAACACGGCTGTTACTCTGAAATCTTTGAATGACGTAATTTCATGAAAACATTCCATTAGTAGGTTTTGTTTGTTTGTTTTAAGACTACAACTCTTAATTCTTCTTGAAGGGGGTGGATTGACAGCCCTGTGCAATGGTGTTTCACTTTAAAACAGGCACCTGAAAATACCAGCAGTACTGGGGGAATCCAGCAGAAGTGCACTGGTCCTTTGAGTATGAGCAGGCTGAGGGAGATCTGCCAGCAAACTAACACTGGGCCTATCCCCATGGTACTCAACAGTATACCCTAGAGAACTAAGTACAGAATAGATGGGATACAGATGGTGGCACTGTGAGCTCCCTCCCAGCGCTGCCTGCACCAATACACCCTGAGGTGGGAACACCTTTAAGATGAGAGGGGTGGCCCATTCCGTTCTTTGCCTCTGCTTTGTGTGCCAAGTGTCAGCTGTGGCAGGGATTTACAGCGAACACCTCTGCACCAAGAACTACACTGAGACCTAACTCATTTCCCAAAGGCCACCCCAGCAGCCACCTGATGGTGGCATTTGGTCACCACTGACCTGGCCCTAATTTCCCAAGTCCTTGGATCTGTAGGCGCTGGGAGCATTCTAGATGCAGTACAAGCAACCTGAGGCAGGGGAGAGAGAAGGTCATGCTACCCTTGAGCAAGACACTTCCCCCACAACCGACAGACCTGGCTCACCCAGCAACTGCAGTGGCCAGCTACAAAAAGATTTGGGTCCAGCCCAGGCTTCCAGCACTTTGCTTGCTCAGAGAGAATAAAGGGGGAGGGTGGATGGCTCTTGGTTGATGGGATCCTCAAGATTCCTCTTCCAAATATTCCCCTAGGAAATCAATTCATGCAGCTTAAGCCTGTGCCTGAGAACAGGGCTCTTGCAGCCCAGGGGACAAAGCATTCCCCAGACAGACACTCACTCAACAGGCCACTTTAATGATGTTATTGATTTAACATGCTTTAAATAAACCAGAGTGATCCAGCTCCCCGCTGCCTGGCACTTTGTGCAGCTATTCACACCGGTGGACAGTGACTGCAGCATAGGTCTCAAACCTACCAGATGAGAATGGCAGCATTTTACACCTTCTTTGCAGAGGTGCGCAGCAGAGGAGAATTGGGGCCCTGCTTTTTAGCATCTTCTACCCCTCTCCCTGTTCCACTCCAAGCACTTTAAAGTTGGTGTTCCTACCAGAAGAGATGAAGCTGGAGATTTCCCTGATGCTCTCATGCCTTGACTCGTGGGCTGGCCTGCACAAATAAATCTAATCAATTACACACACAGAGTAGATAATGAACAAGTAACTGGTGTGGGACACAGGGTCCTTCCCTCTACGGATACATAGTCCTTTCCTTATGTGAGTGTCAATGCTGAGCAAAATTAACTGAGCAAAATTCCGATGTAAGTGAATTGCTTGATTAAGGGCTGCAGAACTTGGTCCATAGAGCTGAAGAGGATACGTCACTTGATATTAGGCAAAAGGGCCAAAGAAGATCTACATGCCGATTTTAAGTTTTATAAATTAATTCAGTGTCAAACGTCAGCTGAATAAAACAAACACAGGGTCCCTACCTTCAGCCTGCAAAGAAGAGTGACTTGTAAAGTAAGAGGTTGAAGAGTTCCAAAAGACCGAGTGTCCTTTAAATTCACGGCACAGTGAAATTTGTGACTAATGACTGATTCAAATTGCATAAAGCCTTGAACTAGTAGAGGTCACCTTAATTTCCTCCACCTAAACTAGGGCATCTGTGATAAGCAGCATAGGTATTGGAAGAAGGAGAGTGAGCCAAAACATAACCTTCCTCATCTGAATGCATTCTGCATAGGGGGGGTGGGGGAAACCTCAGAAACGAATATGCCCATAATACCTTTTCCAGAGTGACTCCTGTTCAGACAAGCATAACATTTGCAAATTCCTTTTAACATTTTTCATTTGGGTCAGTCTTAACAAGAATAACTGCTAACCTATTCAGAACACAAGGCTGGGTCTAAATCAGGTTTTGGATAGTCCGCTGCTAGATGTATTTCAGACTAATTTATAATCAACACTATAGCATTTTAGAGAACAAGAGTAGGGACCTACCAAATTCATCGTCCATTTTGGTCAATTTCACAGTCATAGGATTTTAAAAATGGTAAATTTCATGATTTCAGATATTTAAATCTGAAATGTCACAGTGTTGTAATTGTAGGGGTCTTGACCCAAGAAGGAGTTGTGGGTTGGCCACAAGGTTATTGTAGGGGGGGTTGCAATATTGCTACCCTTACTTCAGCTACATTCAGAGCTGGGCAGCTGGAGAGCAGCGGCGGCTGCAGGCCGGGAGCCCAGCTCTGAAGGCAGAGCCACCACCAGCAGCAGCGCAGAAGTAAGGATGGCAGTCGCCACTCTCCGGCCACCCACCTCTGAAGGCAGAAGTAAAGGTGGTAATACTATACCACGCCATCCTTACTTCTGCGCTGTTGCTGGCAGGGCGCTGCCTTCAGAGCTGGGTGCCTGACCAACAGCCGCCACTCTCCAGCCACCCAGCTCTGAAGGCAGAAGTAAAGGTGGTAATACTATACCACGCCATCCTTACTTCTGCGCTGTTGCTGGCAGGGCGCTGCCTTCAGAGCTGGGTGCCTGACCAACAGCCGCCACTCTCCAGCAGCCCAGCTCTGAAGGCAGCACAGAAGTAAGGGTGGCAATACTATGATCCCCCCTAAAATAACCTTGCGACCCCCCCTGCACCTCCCTTTTCGGTCAGGACCCCCCCATTTAAGAAACTCTAGTCTCCCCTGTGAAATCAGTATAGTATAGAGTAAAAGCACACAAAAGACCAGATTTCATGGGGGGAGACCAGATTTCATGCTCCATGACGAGCTTTTCATGGCCATGAATTTGGTAGGGCTCTAGACAGGAGCAATAGAGGAGATCATTACATGCAATGTCTTAACTTTATTGCACAGCATCGGACCAAAGACCTCACAGCCGGAGGTGTATTTCTTTAGAGGAGCATGATGTTACAAAAATCATGTTTAAAAATTGATATTAAAATAGTAAATTGATGGGAATTGGATTTTCCTGTGGAAAACTCCATGTGTGTTCAGAGTCCTAAGGGTACTGGGCGATAGTTGCCAGAATTCATCATTTTATTTCCAGACAAGTCAGATCATTCCACTCCTCTACATTCCAAGGAGTCTGCCTCAGCCAGAAGTGCCATTTCCCTGTGGTGAGAATGGAATGTTCCCATCTCACAGACACTGGCAGGTAGTGGAATTCAGTAATTAATTCCTCAATCAATGCTTTGGGAGGTCAGACCAGGGTACTTGTTTGAATAACTCCTATGAATGTTAATTGGAGGTACATGTAAATTGTGATCTTAACATGGTATAATTCTGGTTGCCTTAAATCCCCATCTAGCTCACTGTTGGCATTGTGAAAAGAAAAGGAGGACTTGTGGCACCTTAGAGACTAACCAATTTATTTGAGCATAAGCTTTCGTGAGCTACAGCTCACTTCATCGGATGCATACTGTGGAAAGTGTAGAAGATCTTTTTATACACACAAAGCATGAAAAATACCTCCCCCCACCCCACTCTCCTGCTGGCAATAGCTTATCTAAAGTGACCACTCTCCTTACAATGTGTATGATAATCAAGGTGGGCCATTTCCAGCACAAATCCAGGGTTTAACAAGAAAGTCTGAGGGGCGGGGGGCGGGGTGTTCCTCAGACGTTCTTGTTAAACCCCAGATCCGTGCTGGAACCGGGGTTCAACAAGAACATCTGAGGAACCTCCCCACCCCGACGTTCTTGTTAAACCCTGGATTTGTGCTGGAAATGGCCCACCTTGATTATCATACACATTGTAAGGAGAGTGATCACTTTAGATAAGCTATTGTCAGCAGGAGAGTGGGGTGGAGGGAGGTATTTTTTCATGCTTTGTGTGTATAAAAAGATCTACACTTTCCACAGTATGCATCCGATGAAGTGAGCTGTAGCTCATGAAAGCTTATGCTCAAATAAATTGGTTAGTCTCTAAGGTGCCACAAGTCCTCCTTTTCTTTTTGCGAATACAGACTAACACGGCTGTTACTCTGAAACCTGTCATATTGGCATTGTATAAACACTACATGAATACATTGCCAACAATACATAATACCCTCCAAGGTCAGCTAAGATACTCTGATATTTTGGCCTTGTCTTCAGTGGGAACAAAAGACATGTTCTTAAACTGAGTCAGTCAATCTTTAACTTGACCTGCTAACTTGTGTAGAAACTACAAACTGCCTTGTGTTTGCTAGGACTTTACCTCCAGTTAGCTAAGGCCATGTCTACACTAGCACTTAAGACAGCAAAACTTTTGTCGCAGAGGGGTGTGAACCCCCCACTCCCTTGAGTGACATATATTTTTCTGGCATAAGCGCTCATGTGCACAGTGTTATGTCGGCAGGAGACGCTCTCCCACTGACACAGCTACCTCTGCTTATTGAACTGGTTGTATTATGTCAGTGGGAGAGCTCTCTCCCGTCAGCAAAATGCGTCTACATGAGCGCTCTTAGAGCGGCACAGCACTATCAGTGCAGCTGTCCTGCTGTGAGTGTAGACATAGCCTAACTCAAGAACACATCGTTTTTCATAGAGACGACAAGGCCGCAAACTCTGAGTCCGGTAGCCGGGGGTTTTCACTGAGGGCCCTCAGCTGTGGAATCATATTCTGTTAACTTCACAGCATGATACAAGGCCTGTTGAAAGCCAAGACCTGTTGAACAGGGCTTTCCGCAGTTGGCATTTAACTGGGGAATGGTTTGTTTGCTGCCCAATGTGCTCCTTTTAATATTAATACAAGGTGTTAAAGTCATAAATGCACCTAGAGGCTGCGCAATGAAAGTGTATTTTTTCCAACACAGAATTATGCAGATATATACAATTGCCTTCACAATGATGGGAGAATATATTTTTTTTTACACTCCCCTGGACTCTGATATGTTCTAATATAATAGTGATGTATGGTCTGATATTGGCCTCTTACCAAATTAACTAATTTGGTTATCCTAGTTGTTTCTAAAGGCACCTGTCACTATAATATTTAAGTGCACTGGACAATGGAAATTCCATTTCATGAAGGATTTCAAGATTTTGAAATCTGATTAATTCTGATTTGGAACAAAACCCCCAAATGTTGAAATTCCTCATGAAATACAATTCTGCATCCAGGCAAGACAGCTTGCTAGGTGGAATCCTGGATCCCTGTCAAAACTGTTTTAGTTTCTGATATTTTGATGAAAATTTGGTATTTGCTGCAGAACATTTTGACTCCCCCCCATTTTTGTAAAAAAACGTCTGATCAACTCTATCAACTCAGTCCTTTACCCGCCTCCCCCAAAAAGGAAGAAAATGAACCTTGTAGAAATGGGTGGATAACTACAGGAAAACAATTAACCTTCAGCATGACCATCTCAAAGAACACTAGCATTCCATTCTGGCATGCCAGCTCTCTGCCCATTGCCATCCTGTCTTTCCCCTCTCAACAAGGGTGGAAGTGGCATTGTGAAAATACAGAAGACCAAGAACACCATTGAGCTTCTAGGGAGCCATTGTGTGAGCAATGAGTAATCATGCTATTATATTACTGCACTGTGTAATCACAAAGTTCAGTTTAGCTGATAAGACATGTTAGCACTGAACTCCTGATTAGCAAAAGCATAAATGCTAGAGCTGAGCAACATTTTTCATGCAAAACTTTTTTTTTTTTTGGTCAAAGCATGGCCTTTCCTCCCTTCCCCCCCAAACAAACAAAAATCACACAATAATATTTCTTCTCTAAAAGTCAGTTATCCCCAAATAAAAAAAAAAATTCCGTTTTCATTTTTTCCTCCCCATACCATTTATTCAGTGAAAAAAAGAGAGAGAAAAGGGCACGTGTGGAAAAAAATGAAAAATTTCAAACAAAAAATTGTTCCTGTTTGAAATGTGAGGAATGAAAAGACTTTTGAAAATGTGTGTTAAAAATCTTTACTTGTTCATAAATCAGCTCTCCATAATAGCTCGTAACTAGAAATTACCATTACAATACAGTCTGCTCAGCCAGTTAGAACAGGCCACATCATTTATGGCATGAGAGTACGAGTGTAGTTATTCTGGCCCAGTCCTCATCAGGATGAGTCCTAGATAGCTATGCACAGGGTTCTTCTAGCATGTTCTCCCTCACCTCCCTGCACATTCTCAGAGCTCAAGCTCCAGCCCAAGGCCAAACATCTACACTGCAATATTATAGCCCGCAGCTGGAGTCCCACGTGCCCAAGTCAGCTGACTCTGGCCACCCACAGGTCTTCTATTGCAATGTAGACGTACCCATAGGTTTCTGTTTGGCCCATTACAGAGCTAAAGCCTAGCTGCGAAGTTTAGATGCAGATTCTTAACTTCCCCCAGGGGCGGGGATATTTTGATCTGAGCACGTGTTTTTCCAGTGTTTCAACATGGTTCTCAGACAGAGGGTGCAAACAATCCCACAGAATTCGCCCGCAGAGGAGATCTTCGACATGCTGATTTCCCAGCTTTTCCATGACCCTCCATGGCACCATCCCTACCCTTCCCTCAGAACCCAGAGAGGTCTTTCCATGTTTTGGGCAAGGAGGGTAGAATTCATGCAGCCCAGGGGTGGAGACATAACCACTGTCCCCACCACCGGGCCCAGGCAGCTAAGGGCACAGAGATAATAGAGACTATTACTATACCACATTCCCGCCTTCTGTGGAAAGGATCCCTGATTAAGGCAGGTCTTGCTGACCACAAAAGCTCTAGCAATAGAGCTCCATTGGTGCAGAATGCCTGGGGGCAGAGGAGTGAGGGCACCGGAGACCCAACTCTGGCATAGGGCCACAGTAACGAGGGGCCTGGCCTCTTACTAAAGAGCCCCGGAGGCCAAAAGGCTTGTGGGAAAGCCCCAAGGCCTGATCTGCAAAAGGGGACAAACCTCATTCCCTTGTCTTGTCTACTTAGGCTTGGCTACAATACAAAGTTAGGTCAACATAAGCTGCCTTGCTTTGACATACGTATGCATGGGTCTACACTTAAATTTGTCTCCCACTGATGTAAGTGCCCCATGACGCCGACATAGTAACACCAGCTCCCTGAGTGGCACTGAGTCAAGATCAATGTACAGAGGTCGACACAGTGCGAATGTAGACACTGCATTACCTACGTCAACCCTAACAATCCTCCAGCAGCTGTCCCACAATGCCTGACACTGACTGCTCTGGTCACCATTGTGAATTACAGTGCCCAGAGGTCACGGAGATCATTTAAAACCCCTGTGAATTTGTGAAATGCTTTTTCCTGGTTGTCCAGCTTGGTGAACACACCTATATCAGCTCACCATCATTGTGTGCAACTACCCAGTTGACCATGCCAGCTACATGCTCCAGATGTGCTCCGGCCTGGAATAGACAGGAGATAGTGGATCTCCTAGGCCAGTGGGGAGAAGAGGCTGTGCGGACACAGCTCTGAACCAGTTGTAGAAATGTTGACATCTATGAGCAAATTGTTTGGGGGATGCAGAAGGGACCAGCAGCAGTGCCATGTGAAAGCCAAGGAACCGCAACATGAATACAGAAGGCCAGGGAGGCCAACAATCGATCTGGTGCCAAGACACAGACCTGTTGCTTTTACAAAGAGCTGCATGCCATACTTGGCAGAGACCTCACCACCACCCTCAAGAGTGGGTACTTCCGAGGAGCCTGAGTCACAGGCCCCTGCCAAGAACAGGGAGCAGGAGGAGTTGGACAAGGAAGAGAAAGAGCAGTATGGGGGACAGGCAAGCAGGGTGTCCAGTTGAGCTGCGAGTTGAGGCCTATTTTAGACTCCACCGCAGTCTAGCCAGCCCCAGCAGTCAAGAACAGGCGCACCTGATGCAGGCAAAGGAATCTCGGGAAAGGGTGTAAATAAATTTCCCATTACAGGAACGACTCTCCCAACTTAGCAGGGCACAGCTATTGACTTTTCATTAATTTACTCATACTAGAACAAGTAGCAGTACAACCCCAGGAAGTAGAGTTCCTATCTGCTTTCCATTCATCTCTAGAGTAGGCGGGGATGGGGGCCATGCAGAGCAGATTGTTTATGTACATAAGGATGTCCCTTGAATCCTCCCAAGCGATCTCAATGAAACGTCCATGGAGGTACACTGCAATCCTCTCCCAAAGGTTTCTAGGAATGGCAGCCTTATTTCTTCCTCCGCGGTAGGACACTTTCCCATGCCAGTCGGCAATAACTTTGGCAGGCGCCATTGCAGTAAACAGGCTAGTGGCAGATGGAGATGGGCGACTTCAGGACGCCAGCAATGGCTGTGCTCTCTCTGGAGAGATAGTGCAGATAAAATCCACACTCCCTGTGGAAAATGGTGCCAGCATTCAGTACCAACGCCCTATACTCATAGTTTCATGCAACCGAGTAATACCCTAATTGTTTCCCTTACCACTGGCAGGCCATACTCCCCATGGCTTGAGCTGACAATGGCATGGGGCACAAGCAGGCCAAAGCAGAAGTGTTAATAAGCATGTCTTCTTTAATACTTTAGAGGGGCAAGGGAAGGTGTGTGGTCTGAATCTGATGTTTTGCTTTCCGTTCCTACTACACCAACAATGGTACCTCAGTGTGTTTTAGCCACAGCTGCAGCTGTTGTGGCCTGAGGGCCACCCACTCCACACCAGAGGAAAGACCAACTCAGATAAGGAGGTAAAAAAAAAAAGAGGACGAGGGAGGACATGTTCTGGAAGATCCTGCAAGCCAGCACTGAATCAGCCTGTGAGCTGAGGGTCTGGAGAGTGAATATGGCAGACTGTATGGAGAAGGAAAAAGTGGCCTGGTGAAAGGACCCAGAGTCCCAGCAGGAAAAGGAGAGGGAGATGCACCAGAACATAATGGGGTTTCTCCAGCTGCAAATGCAGATGCTGCAGACTCCGGTGGACCTACAGGTTCAACAATCCTGGGCTCAATTCCCATTCTCCCTATGGAGAGTGACATATAGCACCTCTCTACCCTGCCCCGCCAGCATTCCACGTGTCCTCAGGGCCCGCATGCCTACCCCTACCACTCCACACCAGGGGAAAACCAGGACAACCAGAGCTTCTGTCGAGGCTGAATCACGACTCTGTCACTCCGAGTGCAGAAGTGGGGGTCTGCAAGGATTTTAAAAATTAATACTGGCCACACAAGGTTACAGCTTTTCTCTCACCTTGGCTTGGTAAACGCTGCCACCACCCAAATGCAAAAACAAAAAAAAACAAAAAAACCCTTTGAACCCAGGAAGGAGCACTTGGGAATTCCTCCCCGTGGGGTACCCTCAAGTCCTTTCACCCCACACCCCTCGGGGAAGAGCTGAGAAAGAAAACAAAGGAAATTAGCTGTGGCTACCAGCTAATCAAACAACATGCACAAACAAGGACACCAAAAAGCCAATCCTGTTCTTAAAAAAGGTAAATTTTATTAAAAACAAAAGGGAAAAATACATCTTGAACTTAAGCTTTTTACTAGATCTTAAAAGAAAAAATTACAAAAATTAAGCACCCAAAACAGCTTTCTTGGGGATCCAGCTTAAAGGTTACAAGCAAACAAAAGCATTTGGGGGTTAGCACAGAGGAGGTCCACTCCACAAGCCAAAATAAAGAAAATAAACCTGATCGTGTCTCACTAAACATCCCTAATTTACTTACATATTTGGGGGGTTCCAAATAAGTAATTCTAGGTATGATCTGATGAATTTTCATATCTGGTTCAAGCCTTACACAGCATGCCTACTTATTGCATTGCTGCTCTGTTCCTGCAGCCCAGAGAACAACAGAAAAGGGAAAGTTTCTTCCCCCATTTTAAAAAGTCCTAGCCTTCCCATTGGCTCTTTTGGTCAGGTGCCCACTTTTTTTCCTTTATCTGGGGGACTTTTTAACCCTTCACAGGGAAAGCAAGTAGAGAACAGCTACCAAGAGGGACTTTATAGCAAACTAGCTGGCTGGGTGTCCATAAAAGGAACCTACCCCCACCCCCCCGCCTTCATTTATCACAGCTTCCCATATACTGACCTGTCAGAGCCCTGATTTATGTACATGTGGCTACAATGAGCATCAATGTTCCTCCCTCTTGCTTATTTATTAATTTAGCCTACATTACAAGTGTCACATTATTTATTTATTTATCCTACATTTTTAAAAGTTACAGTGTATTTAATTTTAACTTCTTCAGATTGTTTTGTTTTTTAGCTGCTTTTGTAAGTCATGAACATCTTTTGTTGTGAAAGTGATTCATCTCCATCAGTTTACAAACCATGGTGGATAATGCCTACTGGCAGCAAAAGCAGTGCTCTTGTACACTCACAACCCATCAGTGCCGAGCGGGGCAGTCATCATAAATGTTCAGCAAACACTACAACATTAAAAGGCGCACCGCCAGTGATATATGGACAGATGTGCTGCAAGCACCACACAAAATTCCTAACAGCGCCAGGGTGAGCGCAGGACGACACATCACATTACTGTGGCTCGCTGTTAAAGTGCTCTTTCAAAGCCTCCCTAAGCCGTATAGCTCCTTGCTTAGCTCGCCGGATAGACCTTGTGTCTGGCTGTTCAAACTCAGCAGACAGCCACTACACCTCCACCCCTACAGCAAGTTTTCCCTTTTGCTTTAAAAATATTACGCAGGAGACACCAGGCAGCTATAAGCATTGGGATATTTTTCGCACTGAGAGCCAATCTGGTGAGTTAACACCGCCAGCGCCCTCCAATCTACCAGAAGCATGTCCAACTGTCATTCTGCACCTGCTAAGCCAGTAGCTGAATCTTTCCTTGGTGCTGTCGAGATGGATGGTGTATGGCTTCCAGAGTCAGGTAACAAGGGGTAAGCTGGATCCCCAACAATCACTATTAGCATTTAAACATTGCCAGTGGTAATCCACTGGCTGGGAAAGAAGGTTCCTGTGTGTAGCTTTCTGAACAGTCCTGTGGACTTAAAGATGAGAATGTCATGCACCTTCCCTGACCAGCCAACATGGATGACAGTGAAGTGTCCCCAGGGATCCACCAGCGCTTGCATAACCATGGACAAGTAGCCCTTTCTGCTGATGTACTCTGTGGCAAGGGGCTCTGAGGGCAAAATAGGGATGTGTGACACATCTATTGCTCTACCACAGTTTGGAAACCCCATCACTGAAAATCCATCCACTATATCCTGCACACTGCTGAGAGTCACAGGTCTGTGTCGTAGGAGACAGGGAATGACCCTGCATGCTTGCATGACAGTGGACAGCACAATGGATTTTCCACCTCCAAAATGACTTCCCACTGACCGGTAGCAATTGAACATTGCATGTTTCCTCAGGTTATCGCCAGTCACTTCTCCACTGTCAGTGTAGCTTTCAGTTTGGTATCCTGGCACTGGATGGGTAGGGCAAACTCAGCACGCAGAGCCAGGAATGTGGCCTTGTGCATCTGAAAGTTCTGCAGCCCCTGCTCATCAGCCCAAACCTGCATTCCTATACGATCCCGCCAGTCAGTGCTCGCTTCTCAGGCCCAGAAGTGGCACTCTGCCATCTGCAGGTGCTCCAACAACCTGGAATTGGTTCTCGCTGTGTCCCACAGCAATCTGTCCTCCGAGAAATCGGTGCTTCTTGCAGCTCTGCAAACACCAGAGGACAGCATGTCCTATGCTTCCAAAGCTCATGACAATAGAGCGGAGCGGCACAGGCTCTGTGCTTCTGTCCGAGATGGCGGACCGTGACAAGTCCTGTAGCAGTTCATGGGAAACTGAAAATTGGCCCGAAAATTATGGTGATATAAGAGATCATATAAAAAGATTGAGAGCACTGCATTATGAGAAGTTGACCCCTTGCTCCCAGTCACCTCTGCAAGAGTCATTTCTGCCCCACCATGCATTGCCAAAACTACCTAAAAGACCACGCACTGGACGATGGCAGGTTGCATACTGGGATATTTACCCATGGTGCACTACACTGTGCATTGACACAACCACTCCTGGTAGGTACGCACAGCGCCGATGCAAGGAGCCACGTATGCACGCACACAAGCAACAGACTAACTGTGGCGGCTATATGCTGACATAACTTGTGTCAGCAAAACTTCGTTGTGTGGACGTGGCCTTAGACTGTAAGGTCTTCAGGGCAGGGACTGACCCATGCTATGTGTCTGTACAGCACCTAGAACAATGGGGGCCAGCATTTTGGTTGGGGCCTGTAGGCGCTACTGTGGTACCAATAATAACTAAGGGTTGGAGGCCTCGGTAAATTAACCAACACTGCTCAAATTGCAAACACATGCACGTGGTGAATTGCTGGTGCACACAAGCTGCAAGATTTATTTCCCCAACATAATTTACTGAATTGTCCGAAATATGAACAAATTTTGGGAAGTGTTCAGATGGTTTGTGAATGAAAATAAAATAAAATAAAAGGTCAAATGGATCATATTAGTTGTGCAGCTCTACAAATTAATCAGTGTACACAACTGAAGAGGATTTTCCTGCTCAGTGTATGTTTGTTACATGGTTCTTGCTGGTCATGCAAAAAAATCTGGCACATGGGTCATTGGTTCATTCGGTTCTTTGTGACTCAGAAACAGAATGAGCAGACTCTTTGTAGGGAAATGCGGTTTTCATTCACACATGCCTACTGCCCTTTTTGTTAGTGAGCCCAATGTTTGTTCAGGAGAGAATTCTTCCTTTGCGTAATTGATATGTTTTTGCTATTTATTGTTTACAGCACCAAAGTTTCAGAATGTGGAAGAAAACACACAACAAGCCTGGCAGCACAAATTGCGACGTTGCTTTGCAGCCCTCCAAAGAAACAGCTCAGCACAGGGTGTACATTCCATTTACAAGCGAAATGGATCATCAGGCAGGAATGACTTCAAAGGAATGTATGCATCATGCCTCTGACATTTCGTTTCAATTCAAACAGGGAGGGAGGGAAAGCTCAGAATTATGGATAAGCAGTTCGCCTGGATCGTACATTTGTTCTTAACTATCAGATCTGGAAGAAGATTTCCACTTGGCATCAGTGTTGGAACCTCAGCTAATCCCTTTCCAAGCCACACATCTGAGAAGCCTCAGAGAGCTTACATTAGGGAGAAGTAGAAGGCAAAGGAAATTGTAATGTTCAGTGAGATGTTACAGTACAGGTTAGAGGCTAAAAAAAGTGGAATGTTATCGCTAAAATCTGGCTCCTTCCAAAAACACATAACATTGTGGAAGCCTTGAGTTTTGTCTGCTGGTTTCAGACATTCCAGCATATGCTTCTGATTTTGCTTTTAATACCTGCAGTCCATCCGGAGACAATTCATGGCAACTGTGGCCACTGTAACACTATATAAAACACTGGGTTTGATGACAAGTGATATGAAGTGTGATTGGAAAAAAAAATAATGCCTCCTGGTAATAATAATATTTCCTGCTCAGATTGGTCTCACAATAATAGGCCTGCTCCTGTGGCGTTCGCAGAGTCATAGACAGGACTGTGGTATTACGTTACAGCTGCGGCCTGGTCAGATATTCACGGGAATGAGAGGGAACGAAGAGTAGATGCAAACACACTGGGAATGTCTGAATGACAATTCATTGCTTGACACCGAGTACAGCCTCTTCCACTGAGACCAGACTGAGTCAGGAAGCACCCCAGCTCAATTTTTAAAAAAAAGTAATCTTTCCAGGATGCTAGACGGCAAGCAATTAAGTGGTGCTGCCCCACCCCGCCCCACCCCATGCTGGCTTGGTTTTATGAACTTGGCAGCCTGATTCCAGGAGGTCAGAAATAGATTGGAGCAGGAAGTGCCTCAGAGAGCTTTCCATTGAAAAGGGCGGGTGGAGGAAGAATGAGGGTGGGAGGAGGAGCAGCAGCAGGTCACTCTTACCGAAGTGGGGGAGTGGGTTGCAGATAGGTCACTTCATCCTGTTCCAAGAGGAAACATGTTTGAATTCTTTGTTTTTAACTCAGCTAGCTGTTCTGTTCACTGGCGCAGGGGTTTATTCTTAGGTAGGAGCAGAGGCTTGGCTGGCTTGAGAGGCCTCCTTCAATGCAAGAGTGTTTATCTGGGGCTTCCCATCTCATCCTTCTAACTCAACAGCACCTAATTATGGCAGTGCCATCAGAATTACGCAGGGTGTGTCGTGTCTATTAGCAAGCTGGATTTTTAGGGTTTAAAAACGTCACAATTTCAAGGTAATTCCAGGCTTTTTTTGAGGAGAGCTGGAGGGGAGGAGGGAAAAATGGAGAATCAGCTTCCGAGTCCAGCAATGGTTTCATTTACATTTACAAAAACAAAGCCTCAGAGGTGATGCGTTCCATTGGATATAGGCCACAGGCCTGGTAATCGGGAGAGGTGGTCTAGTCCCAGCTCAGTACCACTGACTCTCATGATTAAAGGCCTTATTCAGACCTGGTATCTGGTAGGCAGGTGTAACTACATTGAGACCCCATGTCTGAATCTGGCCCTGTATATTGTGCTTTATTTTACTTGTACAGCATTAAGGTCTGCTGTAAGGCTGCAGGATAGCCATCTCCGCAAGACCCTCATAAAAAGTCAGCCATGTCTCTCCGGAGGCTACCCCACTGAGCCAGAGTGCTCAATTGAATAGTTGAAGCTAATTCGCCCAGGCTAAGTTTGAGTCCTGAGAGAAATGGTTGGTAAAAGACTGAACTGAGTCCCGCAGATGCCATGCTCAGGATTGTTTGCTATGTATTAATATCAATGGAAACATCAAAGCAACCAGGTGAGATGAGGAACAGCAACATCCCAAAGAAATGACTTTGAAGGCTGAGTAATGTCACCCAGAGGCTGCAATAAGACTGGTGTCCGCCCTCCATTGACATTCCGTACAAGAGGAAGTTACACAACTGTGAAGAGTTTACAAACATGAGTAAAGCCACGTGGAATCTGGGTGTTCTACAATATGACTAAACAAGTCATGCCTTTCGGATGAAACCAACTAAGGTCCTTGTCATGGTCATGACAGAGCCTAGGGATATATATATTTTTTTTGTGGCCAAATTCTGGTGGCCTAGTCTGAATTAGGATTTGTGTTCTGCCTAATTTACAGTCCTACTGCAGTTTCAGATCCAGTGAGTTATTCTTCACTATCCACCTTATGCAACTATCCTTTCCTCCTCCTGCCAAATTGGTGTGGAGGAGCTGCTGCAAAACGGTTGCCCATTCCCACTTCAGAAACACCCGTATTTCAGTGGTCACTGTGTGGCGTCTATAGCGGTGTAACCTACAGGACAGGACGTTTTGTTTTCTGTGTATTGCACCTTTAAATGTGGCCTCCCTGTCTACTGCAGGGGTGGTGCTGAGGCACCTGCCATTTTGTATTCTAGTTCAGGTGCAGAATGTTACAGGGTGAATGGCTGGGTTCTCTTTATCATAGAGATGCTACGTTTGTTCTGTGAGGTTTTTCTTTATTAATCTAGTCTGAAAATACACAGTTTGCTCTTTGTTCCTGGGAAAGTAACAGAGTAAACAATGCCTCTTACAAATGCAGAGCTAGATTCTCAACTGGTGTGTAGCTGTGCAGTTCCATCCACTCCAGTGGAGTGGTGCAGATTTGTATCAGCTGAGGATCTGGCCCGAAGTCCTATCTTGGGATTCTTCAGGCGAAAACATGAAATAGAAGTGTAAGTTACTGAACAGAGAGTCAAGAGGTTCATGTTTCACTCCTGACTTCCCCTTTGCCCTTGTTGAACTATGGTACTGTCAGGGAAAATCCTGCACTGGCAGAGGAATGGACTAGGTAGATGACCAATTGTAAATCTCCTCCATAGCTAGATATTATTTGACTCCTACTTCACTAGTTCTTTCACATCACTTCATGCTCCTCTCAATCAATGTATTACTAACCCCTCCCCTTTCTGAAAATCTAGTTGTTCCACGATACGTGCCAAGGAATGGGCACACTGTATTTACTGTGCCCTAAGGCTAAATCAGTCCTCTGGGGTAGAAACTTGGTAACTCACTTAAGGACCTGATCCAAAGCCCACTGAAGTGGATGGAAAGCCTACCCCTGGATTTCAACGGGCTTTGGAGCTGGCCCTTAGTCACAGCGCACTCATTCTATAACCTGTTGATAGATAAATAATAAGAATAATCAAGAGGAAGCCTTGAGAAGAGCTGCCTCTGAGGTGAGGCAGCGTGCCCAACCAATACAGTGCAGCAGGCAGAAAAGAACTGGGAGACAGACTTGCCTTGCAGCAAGGTCAAAGAGGAGTTTTGCCACAGGTGGAAACATGCAGCAGCAGGGAACAGAAGTTCCAGGAGCAGAGGGTAGGGCCAGCCCCCAAGGACAGTAAGGTGATCTGCAACAGCCTATGGCTCCTGGATGCAGAGGTCCAAGTATCTGATCTCCTGTGTTCTCCATCTTGTTTAATCACACAATGGGAGACTGAATAAAGCAGAGCGTTCCTGTTGCAGACAAAACTCCTTATCCCTCAAGTGTTTCATGTGGTCCACACCCAGATAGGCTCACGGAGTTTTTTCTTCTAATTCCCCACAGTTGGGTGCAGCTTCACCAGTGATAGCGACTATGGGAGCACTACACGGCACCAGCACTGTCATGCTGGATCATCTGGCCACGATCAGAACAGACCTAGATGGCCTGGTGGTAAAAATGCCCGTGCTTGTCTACCCTAGAGCTCCCACCATTCTACTGCTAGTCACATTGCCCAGGTGAGAAGTGTTAAGAAACAGCTCAGGGGAGACAAGACCACAGGGACCACGGCTGCTGTTACATCCACTCACAGTGGTTTCAGGAAGACCATTTGGCAATCCAGCGCTGCAAATGCGGAGAATAGAGATACCTCCAGCCACGCCATGTGCTCCTCCTGCACGGAGGACAAAGTTGGCAAATGACACTTCTGAGGATATGTCTGCACTGCAGCGGGGAGCAGGCATGCCAGCCTGGGTAGACAGGCTTGTGCTAGCTCCACTCGAGCTAGAGCGCTGAAGACAATAGCAGGGTGGATGTTGCACCATGTATGGCGGCTCAGGCTAGCTACCTGAACTCGGGCCCAGGCAGGCTCGGACTGGGATGGCCAGCCTCAGTTGCCACCCATGCTGCAATGTCCATGCTGCTCTTTTTAGTGTGCTAGCTGGACAAAGCCGTATACCCAGGCTGGGAGGCCACAGTGTGCTTAAGCCACAGCCCTGGAGGGCGAAAACAACCCAATTGCGGGTGTTAGTGAGTCCGTAGTTAACACAAAGTCACAGAAAAGAACATACGTTTGGTAACTTGTGTGATTTTCTTTTCTATCTCACCTTCCTCTCATGATCTCTGTTGCGAGGAAAAGTGCGTCAATTAGAGCCACGTCAGGGAAATCTTACACGGCAGCTAGTGAACAAATGTTTTCATGGCCTTGTAAGCAAGCAAAATGTGTTGCTTTGCAGGGCCAGATTATGATCTTAATTATATTGGCAGAAACCCAGAGGAATTCCACTTAAATTATTGTGTATTTACACCAGTGTAAATTAGATCATAATCTAGCACCTTGTCGTTTTACATTTGTAAGCCACTGGGCACACGTAGGGCACTAAATCATGTGCTCTTGTTTTGTCTCACGTTTTCTGTGAACAAAGTCAGGGGTCACCAAATGGAAAACTCGGTCTTTCACCATCGCAAGCAATTCGCCATGAAAATTGGGGATTTCAGCTCAAAATGCATGATTTTTCTCAGTGACAAAAATCTGACTATGCTTATCACAAAAATCAGAGTTTATACTGGTGTAATCTAACCATGTATCAAATTGGCCAATATCCAAATAGCTTTGATTTTTCACAATACCCAGATTGGTACCAAGTGAGCGATGCGAGGGAGTTTGGTCTCCAGTTGACTGGTGGGAGTCGGATGTCAATCAGGGAACACTGATCTGGGGCTGCAAAACCAACTCAAAACTAGCAAGCCAGGACTGGCTGCTCATCCCAGCCAGTAACCTGGTCATTGGGAGCATTCAGAGTACATGTGCTAAGATCCAAATGGAGAGATGTGGGAAATCTAATACTAGGCTAGAATTTTAGCTGCTGCACCCAGAGAAGATATTTAAAGAGAACATTTTAAAATTAAATGCAGCTAAAATAGCCTCTATGACCACAGCAAAAGGTTAGCGGTCCTATTAATGGCAGGGCTTGGCGATATGAAGCCGTTTTCATTGAAGCCAGCCTGCTGCGTGCTGGGAGGCATTCATCCCACGGGTGTCCAGGAGGTGTTGCAACCATCACCCTCTGCTGGGGTTTTCTACCAGCTTTAGTGCCTGATCCAAAGCCCTTCAGCGTCTATCAAGAGACTTCCATTGACTTCAAGTGGCTTTGGCTCAGGTCCTTGGGCCTGGTCTACACTACGAAGTTAGGCCAATATAAGCTGTCTTGCGTCAACCCTGGGTATGTATCTACACTTAAAGTTGTCTCCCACCGATGTAAGTGCCCCATTACAGCAGTGCAATAACACCACCTCCCTAAACTTTCTTGCGCTACAGTCGATGGTGTTTCCAGCAGAGCTAGGGAAGGGTTATTACCATTATACAAGGCACTGGTGAGACCTCATCTGGAATACTGTGTGCAATTCTCCCATGTTTAAGAAAGATGAATTCTAACTGGAATGGGTCCAGAGAAGGGCTGTTAGGATGATCAGAGGAATGGAGAACCTGCCATTGAGAGGAGACTCAAAGAGTGTGTCACTGAACAAAGGCTGAGGGGGAACTAGGATTGCTCTCTAGAAATACATCAGAGGGATAAACACCAGGGCGGGAGAGGACTTATTTAAGTGCCAATGTTGACACATGAACAAATGGATATAAACTGACCATCAACAAGTTTAGGCTTGAAATTAGACAAAGCTTTCTAACCATCAGAGGAGTGAAGTTCTGGAGCAGCCTTCCAAGCATGGCGGAGACTGGGGAGGGGCATTGCCTCCCCCCAAATTATATATCAGAGTTTTTCTAACTGTGGAGGGTGGCCCCCTGGGGGGCATGGAGGAACGTTTGTGGGGGTGGTAAAGTGGCGATGCCGGATGGCTCGGGTCAGCCCCATGTGGTGGGACTCTGGGAGAGAGTGCCTCCTCCACCCTGACTCACTCATTAAATACACTGTAATGTAAGTAACACTAACAACTGGTAAATCTGGAAGTTAGACTTATACCTATTATTAATAGTATTAAGTCCTGTGCCCCCACCCCCAAAATATAGAAGTCAAACTACACCTATGCTTCCAAGGGGAGCAGTGGGAGCAAAAAAACCCACCCCTAACTGGCTTCAAGACTGAGCTTGGTAAAGTTTCTGGAGGGGTTGTTATGATGGGACTGCCAATAATGGCATCTGGCCCATCTGCAAATATCCCCAACAGCCAGTGATGGGATGCTAGACAGGGAGGGCTCTGAGTTACTATAGAGAATTCCTTCCCAAGTGTCTGGCTGGTGGGTCTTGTGGACATGCTCAGAGTCCAACTGATCAGAAAGGAATTTCCCCCCAGGTCAGAATGGCAGAGCTCCTGGGTTTTTTTGCCCTCCTCTGCAGCCTGGGTCATGGGTCACTTGCAGGTTTAAGCTATAATAAATGGTCGCGTCTCTGTAACTTGAAGTCTTTAAATCATGATTTGAGGACGTCAGTAACTCAGCCAGAGGTTTGTGGCCTGCAATGTGCAGGTCAGACTAGATGATCACGATGGTCTGTTCTAGCCTTAAAGTCTGTGCGTCTGCGTACTGAAGTTGACACAGAGTGAATGTAGATACTATGTTACTTATGTTGACCCTAGCAATCCTCCACCTGGTGTCCCACAATGCCCGACACTGACCGCTCTGGTCACAATTGTGAGCTCCACAGCCCACGGTTCACAGGCACCAGAGGCCCTCACCCCTTTAAAGCCTCATGAATTTTTGAAATTCCTTTTCCTGATTGTCCAGCTTGGCAAGCATACCTACAAGCTCTCCTTTGTTGTGCACTACTGTCCAGCTGACCATGCTATCTGCAAGCTCCAGACACGAGCTGGCTTGCAGCAGGCAGGCTTGGAGTAGATATTGGATCTCCTGGGCCTGTAGTGAGAAAAGGCAGTGCAAGCGCAGCTATACACCAGCGGGTGTCCAGCTTCCTGAGACAGGGGAACAAGGTGTAGGCTGGGTCCCCGAGGATCGTTACTGGCATTTCAACATTGCCAATGATAATCTGCCAGTCGGGAGAGAAAGTCCCAGCTTGCAGCTTTCTGAACAGTCCTGTGTTCTTAAAGATCCTTCATGCTTGCCTGACAACAGCTCCTGAGGTGGATTTTCCAACCCAAAATGATTTCCCACTGATTGGTAGCAATCTGGTGTCACAAGTTTCAACCATACGATCACCACTTGCTTCTCCACGGTCAGTGCAGCTCTCGTTTTGGTGTCCCTGCGCTGGAGGGCTAGGGTGAGCTCAGAGCCCAGATCCAGAAATGTGGCCTTGCACATCCCAAGCCTGCATCATGATGAGATTCCAGCAGTCAGTGTTCGTTTCTCGGGCCCAGAGCAGCACTTCACCATCTGCAGCTGCTCCGCAGCCACCAACCACCTTGAATTGGTTCTCGCTGTGTCCTACAGCCAGAGGTGCCGACTCTCTGATTTTCCAGGGGGTGCTTGAACCCTGTTCCACCCAGGCCCCGCCCCCACTCCACCCTTCCCCAAGGCCCCACCCTTTCCCACCCCTTTCCACCCCTCCCCCAAGCATGCCCTGCCCTCACTCTGCCTCTTCCTGCCCCCACTCCTCCCCCTCCTTCCCAGCACCTCCTGCCCACCGCTGAACAGCTTATCAGCGGTGGGCGGGAGGTGCTGGGGGCGGAGGAGGAGGAGCTGATCGGTGGGGCCCACTGGTGGGTGCTGAGCACCCACTATTTTTTCCCCATGGGTGCTGCAGCCTCAGAGCACTCACCACCTATGCCTACAGTAATCTGTCCTCCAAGAAATCATCGTGTTCCCCACTGATTCGGTTCTTCTTATGGCTCTGCAAACTCTGGAGGCTCATGTGTTCTGTGCTTGCAAAGCTCATGACAATAGTACAGAGCAGTGCAGGCTCCAGGCTTGTGTCAGAGATGGTGGGCAGCAAGGAGGGCTGCGCAAGTTTGTGGGATTTTGAAAAAAGTTGTGGAAATTATGAGATCTAGATGACATTATGGGTTGGAGACAGAGCCTGCCACCATGCGGCCGGATCTACTGCCGCCTGCCACCCCAGGGCTGAGCTCCACTGCCCCTAGGAAGGTGGGGAACTCATGCTGGCTGGCTCCACAAGGGAGAGGGCCCAACCCTGCTGGTGGCCCCAGGGGAGGGGCCCCTGCTTTGCTCCCCCCCATCACCACCCAGGAAATGTGGCCGCAAGAAAAGCCCCTGGTGGCTGCATGTGACCATGGGGGCTGCATTTGAGAAATGCCCAAACTAGACACATATAAAGGGGAAGCACTTAAAAGAAGATACTGTTTAGTTGCTACCTTTCTGTTAAAGACGGGGAACAACCTTTATATGAATTTGTTAGTCTCTAAGGTGCCACAAGTACTCCTTTTCTTTTTGCGAATACAGACTAACACGGCTGCTACTCTGAAACCTTTATATGAGCGGCCACTGAACATGGTGGGTTTGGGCTTTTTGTTGGGGTTTTTTTTGAGTCTCTTTGGCCAGATTTACAGAAGTGCTTTGATCCAGTTTACTTTAGCTGGAGTTCACCTCTTGCCATTTCATTAGTAATCTCGCAGTATTTGGGTTTTACTTAAAGCTCCTGGGGAAAGTAATTATGAGAGAATCTCAGTGCTCATTTTTTTGTTTGTTTGTTTTATTAAAGAAAAGTTTCTAGCCCTCATGGCTGTGGAGAAAAACTTGACAATCTGACCCGAGTGCACCCTGAAGACTCCAAAGTTAGAAGCCAAATAAAAATGGAGCCAAAAAAAGTCAAACATTGTTTTGACTCTTACTCTTAAGCCAATCTTGTGATTTTGTGGGGCTCAACATCTGGGGTTGGCAATAGTGAGTTTTAGTGGTTTGCTCCTAGGAGAGTCAGGGCCTAAGTGTTTCAAGAAGGGCTGCCAAAATTGAAACCCCCCCAGATGAAAGGCCACTTTTGAAAATTCAGCCCCTTAAGGGCCTGGTCCATAGCCCAGTCAGTCCCTTTGACTGAATACCCTTACTGACTTCTATGGGCTTTGGATCCAGGCTTACAACCCTCTACTGCCTCAGTTTACCAATCTGTAAAAAGGGTCTGCTTACCTACTTGCATGCTCAGGGGTTCTGTGAGGCTGAATGTTTGTGGAAAGCATGGCAGGAAAAGATTTATACTCATCTCCCAACAGCTGAACAAATGAGAAGGCTAAAGCAGGGAAGACACTGTGAAACACATTTAATGTGGAAAGAGCACCCAGTTCTTTCTGCATAAATAACTGCATAGAAGAAATAATTCAGTGCTTTTTTGTGCATCATTCAATGCACTTATTGGGAGTATTCCATGTTAGGCAGCTTCTGCCTCATGCATGCATCACATCCAATAACACTTAATACAGCCATAGTTAAAACATTGACTTGCAGAATGGCAATGTGCCCACTGGAACAAGGACCTGAAACAAAATACCTTCACCCTATCTCACATGGATTATTTCTTTCTGTAACTATGATATCATTCTGGAAAGCATTGGGATGGATGTGTAGGAAAGATGCTATTTATAAAGTATATTATTAATTTGTCAGTATCATTGCATTATGCTAGTACAAGAAGACAGCACTTATAATAAAATATTGCATGTATACTTATACAAGGTGTCCAAGAGTGCCATGTGAATGTGTGTTGAGCAAGATCTATTAGTAGATTTTAAAACAGAAGAGATCATTCTGATCACCTAGTACTATTTCCTACATAACACAGTCCAGAGAATTCCACCTAGTGATTCTTACATCAAGCCCATAACTTCTGGGTGAGAATTTCCATTGCCACCCGCAGGGCTTCCTCTGGCCAGGGACCTTTCGTCAGCCACGAATGACACATTATACATTAAGCTGCTTTGTATACAGAGATGGACTGGAACAAAAACCCTAGATCCAAAAGCAGCTGAACTTTGGTGAAGCTCATATCTGAATTTGCGGCTTGGGCCCCATCTCCAGCTGAACTGCATATGGCCCATTACTTTTCCACGAAAGACATATATAGGAATAGTAACCAAGTCCCGGTGTCCATTCCATACATGTCTCTTCTCATCCTGTTCATCAGATCCTTTAAAGTAAATTTTCCCACAATGGGCTAGTGGATGACTCAGAGGACTGGCAATGAAATACAATACCTTTTGCCTCTTAGCTCAACTGTTGGAATCCAGCCCAGGTATAGAACCAGTGAGGAATTTTTCAACTGAATTGTTTGGTTGGAAAATGCCATCTTGTCGGAACTGAGACTTTTCATGGGAAAGGGTTGGTTTCAATGAAACCGGGAAGGTTTCTCAGGGCCAGGATGGAATTTCTGGTCAAAATGAGAGAAATACACCTTCCCCACCCCCAGAACAGCCAATAGTGGAGTGGGCAGAGTACTCACCTGAGATGTAGGAGATGGAGGGACTTGATCTTGAATCTCTCATATCTCTGGGGAGTGCCCTGACCCACCATGCTATTGTCTACTTGGTGGGTGTGGGTGCTCTCATTTTGAAAATTTTCGTGGTACAGGAAAACTGTTGCCTACCCAGCTCTACCCAGCTGGGTGATGAAGCGATAAAGTTATCATCCAATGGCTGCTGGGTGGGCTCTGGGAAGTGAACTGGCCTCCACCTTGCTCTCACAGTGGACACGTATCCATATCACAATAACCACTGCCCCTTTGGACACTGACTGACATTCTGATGGACACTCTTTGCACGGAAGCCAAGGACTGGATGAGCCCTGGAGACCGAACCACCCTGTTAACCCTAAAGGTTGACCCCTCCAGGTCAGGGGTCAGGCCAGTGATGAGCTGCCAAAATCTTAACAACCGGTTCCCTCCTCACCCCACGAGGGGGTCGTGGCCCGCCCCCACGCCCCGGGACTCCTGCCCCATCCAACCCCTTGCGTTCCTTGATGCCCCCCTTCCTGGGACCACTGCCCCATCCACCCCCCTCCCCTGTCCCCTGACAGCCCCCAGAACAGGGCAGGAGGGTCTCGTGGGCCACTGTAGTGGGTGCCCACCCTGCTCTGCCTCTAAGAGCCAGAGGCACCTGCTGGGGGGCGAGGTGAGGAGTCCCGGTGGTGCTTACCTGGGGCAGCTCCCAGGAAGCATCCGTCAGGTCCCTCTTGCTCCTAGGGGTGGAGTAGCGTAGCTAGGGAGGGAGCAGGGGGAGCGGCCGCTCCCCCCACTGATCACATGAAAAGTGGCGCCTTAGGCGCCGACTCCCTGGGTGCTCCGGGGCTGGAGACCCCACGGGGAGAATTTGGTGGGTGCAGAGCCCCCACCGGCAGCTCCCTGCCCCACTCCCGGCCCCAGCTCACCTCCGCTCCGCCTCTGCCTCCTCCCCTGAACGCGCCGCCCCGCTCTGCTTCTTCACCCCTGCCCCAGCTTCCTGTGAATCAACTGTTCACGCGGGAAACTGGGGAGGGCTGAGATGCAAGCGGCGGCTTCCCGCTCATGTCGAGGGTGGCGGAGGTGAGCTGGGGTGGGGAGCAGTTCCCCTGCCCCCTCTCCCCCCGGGTTACCTGCTGCGGCGCAGGCAGCCCTCCTCGCACCCCCCTGCCCCAGCTCACCTCCGCTCCTCCTCCCTAGGCCTGAGCACGAAGCCACTACTTGCTTCTCAGCGCCCCCCCCCAGGCTTCCCGTGCAAACAGCTGATTCGCGGGAAATGGGGGTGGGGGGAGAAGCAGAGCGGGGCCGCGCGTTCAGGGGCAGAGGTGAGCTGGGGCCGGGCACGGGGTGGGGCGGGGAGCTGCCGGTGGGTGCTCTGCACCCACCAAATTTTCCCCGTGGGTGGTCCGGGGCTGGAGCACCCACAGAGTCGACACCTAAGGCACCACTTTTGGCCGGTTGTTAAATTTAGAAGCCCTTTTAGATCCGGTTGTCCCTCACGGGGACAACCGCAAGGGACAACCGGTTCTATAAGGGCTTCTAAATTTAACAGCCAGTTCCAGTGAACTGGGGCGAACCGGCTCCAGCTCACCACTGGTTCAGGCCCATTGGTAAGATAGTGTAGGGAAGCCAGTACTACTGATGTCTAAGGCTGGGCCTGCTCCGCCCACAGTCTCCAGGGCTGTCAAAGAAGCTCTTCTGAGCATGACACGCAAAACAATTAAACAATCTGCCCAGTGATATTAAAACCACTCATCTCAGCTGCTTTGAAACCTGAAGTGCAGTGTGTGTGGGAGGCGTGTGTCCCTGAGTACTTATGAATCAGACATTTTGCTGCCTGCCTCTCTCTCCCACACGAAGTGTCTCAGTGACTTAAGCATAGTCTCTGGAAACAGGACTTCTTTAGTCAAATGTCTGTGACCCAGATAGTCTATTATTGGAGTGACTTGCATCGAGTACAGCACTGGCTTTCTAGGTTAGGTGTGAAGAGTGTTCATACCATTTCTACTGTTACTGCAGTTCCCACTGCAGGTGCTTTCCAGCTAGATTGGCTCAGAACAGCAACGTTATATTGATTACCCATTAGACACGGTCCTCTTCCAGCATAAGAACAAGCAAACTAGTTACTTTGAATAGCCTGGTTAGACTCCATTAACACGGCACAAAGTTTGGAGCATCTAGCAGAACTCAAAGCTATCGGATCTGATTACATTTGAAGGTTTGCGAGGAAGCCAGAGATTAAGAGAGCTTCCGATTGTTTTGGGGCATCACAGTTTTGCCCAGTTTTTGCAATGCTCGGAACTAGGCAGGGACCCAAATCAAATCCTCTGAGCTGAACTCACGAGAAAGCTCTGAACTAGATCTTACCTGTGGCGTGGGCCCCATTTCTACTTAGAATTATTTCAGGACTTCCCATCCTCATTTAATTGCTAATCAGAGATATTAAATGACTTAAAAAATAATATGTGCTCCTACTGTGCCTACCATCTGAGCTCTCAGAGCAGGACACCAATGCTTACTGTAGTTAAGCCTCACCGTACCCTACTTATAACATTAACTGATCTCTTATTTGACGGTATTAGATGAGGAAGTTGGTGCCCAGAGAGGTTAAGTGACTTGTCTCAGGATCACACAGGAAATCTGTTGCGCAGCTGGGAACAGAATTCATGAATTCGGACCCAAACGACCCGGATCTCTAGCAGTGGCCCCCTGTGTGCGTGGCAGGGATGTTCACACTGTCCCCCACCCCCACAAACGGACATAAGAAAAATGTACGCTATTGCTGGGAACGGACATTAGCACAGGGCTAAAGAGTGCTATTGTATGCTGATCTTTTAAAAAATCTCCTCCTGTCATCTTTTGCAGGCTTCCTAATGGGCTTCCAATAACTAAGCAGAAGGCAGGTTTCTGCCACATCAGCAGAAAGGAAAGAAAATGGAAATAATTTATCTTGGAGTTTTCTTTCCACTATTAAATATATTGTGGGGAAAAAACCTTTAAAAGGCACAGTATATGGTGGAAGCAATGACCCTGCCAACATATGCTACAAATGAGTATCTTCTCCCTTAGTTATTCGGTCTATCTTAGGTTGCACCATCCACCCTAGTATTTAGGTAAAGGGAGATTAACACTGAGCAGGAAGATTTAAGATGAATCAAGAACAATATTTTAGCTTGTTGAGTTTTCCTCTGGGGATTCTTCTTACAGCTCTCTCCCTCCTCCCCCCTGTGCCCCATTTTGTGCATCTTCCCATTTCAAGCACCATCCAATAACTTCTGAGAGACAGGCAGGGCATTTGGAGGAGGGGGCGGGGGGACATTAGATGGGATATTATCCACTGGCTGCTATTTCAGTTCTCGGAAGAAATTTATGATGTGATCATTAAATCCTCAGGAGACAAACCTGAATAGCATTTTCCTCCTTCCAGGCAAGAATGTTGGAACTCTTAAAAAGGAGTTTGATTTCACAGTTCAGCAATCCAATTGCATTTAAAGAACTAGAGACTAAATAAGGATTTTTAAATGGACAGGGTTTGTTTTGTTTTGTTTTAAGATCCCACCCTTTAAAAATATTTTTCAGGAGAAAAAAAAAAGTCTAACATCTGGTAATTAATGGACCATGGCCCTAGGAATATTTCTCGACAGAGCCAGTTCTCCAGGGTACATTTGCTTGTCTTCCTCATTTTCACCGAAGATCGGTGCTCTCTATCTAAAGCAAAAGCCTTCCACAAGCTGCATCTTAAGCAACATTTCTTTAGATTTGATTTCTCTGTGTTAGCAAAACAAACAAGAGCGAGTGCAGCCCACGGGGCCATGGAGGTCCCCACAATGTTCGGATTCTTTGCATCAGCATTCACACAAAATCCAGGAAAATATATGAAGGTTGTGGATCTGATTCACCACTGCATTACTGCAGTTTTACACAGGGGCAACTCCTCTCCAATGCACTCATGCCAACTTACAACTAGAATGACACAGTTGTAAATCAGGCTTCTATCTACTTGTATAGTTCCTCATCTCTTTAGTGTCTGAGCCTCTCACAAATATTAATGGTTTTATCCTCACAAGAGCCCTGTGCTGTGGGGAAAGATTCTCATTTCTATTTCAGAGATGGGGAACAGCGGCACAGAGATTAAGTAACTTGCCCAGGGCACACAGGAAACCTGTGGCATAAAGCCAGGAACTGAAGTTAGATCTCCTGAATTCCAGTCCAGTTCCTTAATCACAAAAATCTCCAGCACCCAAAAGAACTACGCCAAAGAACAAAACCAAACCAATCTGCATCGGCATAATGACTTCACAGAGGAGAGATCAACAGCACTGCAGTTTTGACTCGTCATGACAAACTTGTTCAGGTCCAATGAGGCCCCAGCCCTAAAAACCTTCACACATGTAGAGCTGAACCCTGGAGGTTCTGAGATAAACTTCTCCTGCCCTTTCTGGGTGGGGTCACTCACAGAACTACCAATTATTTTCTTACCAACCCCGGGTAGGACTGTGGGGAAAGCCCCCTGGCTAGGACCCATTCACTAGGTCAGATTGATAGCACAAGACTGGGCCTTCATCCAGAAGCCATCATGTGGGGGGAACTAGGGCCTGCTGGGAAGACGGGCTGGATAGGGACAGATGATGGCAGGAACTCCTCCAAAGCCTTATTATTTATAGATATGTTTATGGCACTCATCACCATAGTATCGGACGGCCTTACAAACCAGCAGCTTTTGAGAAAGGCTGATCTGGTTGTTAGGGCATGAGCTTAGGACTCTGGAGACCTAGGTTCAGTTCCCTGCTCTGTCACAGACTTCCTGTGTGATCTGGGGCAAGTTGTTTGGTCTCTGTTCCTCCTGTCCCTTATGAGGGTATCAGCGGAAGGGTGTGCTGAGGAAAAATAATTTCAAAGATTGTGAGGTACTCAGATACCATGGTAATGGGGGCCATGTGCCACATCTTAAATAGAGGTTTCAGAGTAGCAGCCGTGTTAGTCTGTATCAGCAAAAAGAAAAGGAGGACTTGTGGCACCTTAGAGACTAACAAATTTATTTGAGCATGAGCTTTCGTGAGCTACAGCTCACTTCATTGGAATGCATCCGATGAAGTGCGCTATAGCTCACGAAAGCTTATGCTCAAATAAATTTGTTAGTCTCTAAGGTGCCACAAGTCCTCCTTTTCTTTTATCTTAAATAGACAGATTTTAGCCTCAGCTCCCTGTGAGGTGGGTATTATACCCATTTTATAAATGATGGGGAAACTGAGGCACAGAGCAATTGAATAACACCCAAGGTCACACAGGTGCTCAACTCCTGTCAAAGCTACTGTCACTATGAGGTTTATTGGAGACGTACAGGGGCATTCTAAGTAGACTACTTCAGGGATGGCCAAAATATGGTCCAGAAAGTTTCAACAGGATGTGTGGTACACAGAAGCAGTTCTCCCACCAGGCAGTTTTTTCTTTATGGGAGCAGACAGGCTGTTTGGATCAAGAGGGAGCTGGGAACTCGAGTTTGTGGGCTTCAACTGCATACTGAAGCGGACTACCGCGGCAGTGCCCTATTTGTAACTGAAGGTAGGCAGAGATGCTTTGGCCATGTTGCTACTTCTCCGTGCTGCTGAATGAAACAACGAAGATGAGTGTCAGAGTTGAGCATGCCACAAGTGAGATGGGGGGTATCCCATCACTGCTACTTCAAGCACTGCTAAAATGGGCTCTATTTTGTACCCCTTGTCGTGTGGACTCCTAGTAATCGCCCACTGCTGCCTCCCTTTGGTCAAATTTTGTGGACTTTATCCACGCCCTTGTGTGTGACGTGTGGGTTGAAGGGTCATTTGCTGGAGAGACAGTTAAATGCAATTGCCTTGTAGGAAGAGGAACACCACCAAGTGATATTTACCCAGCTGACATTGAAGACAAAGTTCTAGCACTTTTTGAACTGCTGGATTGCAATTAGGCTGGGGAAAGGACTTTATCCCAGGGAAATAAGAGAGGCAAAGTGGCACTAGCCTTAAATTCATCTAGCCACTGAATGACATGTAGAAAGCTTACATTCCGTGAAGTCACCATTCCCTACAGAGTCAAACCAGTCCGTCGAAGCTACCAGCATACAATGTACCATGCCATTTAATCTCAGAACAAAGGCATTAGGCCGCCAGTTTGACACTGACCTTGAAAATTAGAGACAAATGACTAAGAGCTGATCTCTTTAATTAGCAGACTGGTACATATGGTATATATTCTGCACAGCTGACTGAATGAAATCCCCTTTTTCTCATGAAGTGACTGTCTCTGCCCTTGAAAACCTATCCTGTACATTCATTTCAGTTCGCTTATGAATCTACATATGTTAAAGGACAGCTAGGGTAGGTCACTATGCTTAAAAATAATGTTCTTCATGCAGACACTGTAAATGGTGAACATTTTAAATAGTTTCTGAGGACTGGGCCAGGAGACACTGATCTTAACTCACAGATATATTGCTTTAGCTAGATACGTTAGACTACATTTATTTTCAGTGACACCCTGTAAATCCAGAATAGTTCCAATTAAGTGGAGTTACACTGATGCGACAGAAGAATTTGGACACTTTAAAGGACCTGATCAACTTTCATTGAAGTCAGTGGTCAAATTCCCATTAACGTAATAGTGTAGGATGAAGTCCTTATGGTCTGATATCAACCCCATTCAAATCAGTGGGAGTCTTTCCATTGACTTTAATAGGTCTGAACAGGCCCATAATGAGGGTAGTGTGAACTAAAATGGGAAATAGCCTCTCATTCAGACACTCCAAGAAGTATTTTTCACCAATGAAAATGGAGGATTCTGCTAAGTGATTAATAGTCCAGTGTCTGCAAAGCTGAGTTACATACACTAAGCCCTACCAAATACAAAGTTACATACAAAACTATCTCTGGAGTTACTTGTCAGTTATTAATTTATGCACTCTGGCAATAGATCAGTCCAGCTAAAAACTAGTTTAGTAACTTACCTTCAGGGTTGCCTATCTATAAACACTGGATTCCTAAATTAAACAGAAACGGATTGTTTTTCTGTGTGATTGTGGCTAGAGTTTGCTTTACATAGTTACCTTAAATGGTAACGCTTACGTAAAGACTTGAAAAAACACTGTATTATTAAGGTTAATATATGAAATAAGGTGGGAGAATTGCTGTATATTACTTGGTTCAGAAATACGCACTATATGGGAAGTATCAATAAAGCTATGATGAAAGGTATAGCAGTTGCGTATTATCTGTGGTTTCCAGATGGCGTTAGTCCTTGCTGTCTTGCTGGGGTTTCCACGTAGACAGTGTGTTCAGGTGCAATTATGTGATCCAAATGCTTGTCTTTCCAATACCTGGGCAAATCCTAAAATCATTGCTCAGGCAAAACTTCCACTGAAGTCAGGGGGGAGATTTTACTTGACAGAGGACTTCAGGATTTGTCCTGTATTAATAGTAATCATAGTAAAATTTGGGATACAGCAACTTCCATCCATGGCTCATGCAACAAAACATTTTTCACGCCATGGCATGACTAATTGTTATTTACAGACATCTGTTAGAACTTGTTGAATCTTATCTTCATTTTTAGAGTGTTCTGTTTTGGAATGAAGTTTAATTTAGGAGACCGACTTCTAAAGATTGCTCAAGAGTCACATTACAGGATTAGCCTTCCCGACAAAGGGAAGGAGATGTTTTGTGATTAAGAGCACAGGACTGGGAGTCAGGACACTTCCCCTCTCTGTGGCTGATTTTCTGCATGACCTGAAGCAAGTCACTTAACTCGTGTGGCTAAATTTACTGAAAAGTCTCTGTGCCTCCTCACATGCACAGTGTGAGGCTTAGTTAACATCTGTGAGGCATTTGAGAGACTTTGCTGAAAGGTGCTGGGTGAGTAGTAATAGTGGTCCTCAGCTGCTCACAAGTTGTGCCTTTTCAGGTCTCTGCATTTCCAAACTGAGATCCCCTCTAGCTGTGGAGTTTCACCAGCAAAAGCAGGACCTTTAATTACCTGATGCCAGCTCAAGCATACGTTTTACATGGGCTACAACAGAACCAGCTAATGCCGCAGCCGCCATCCAGGCTGATACACGGGGGACCTCCAGGGCTAAAAGCCTAAGCTGCTAAAGTTTGGGCTGAAAAGCCAAGGCTTCCTAGCAGCGGCTGTAACACACTTATGTTCTCTGCAAATCAGGCACAGAGGAGGACACAACACACACTGACCAGTGGGTTACACTAACAAGAGGTTAAGAGTCTTAACTGTACGTACATGAGCGTTAAGGGGGCTTTCTGATCCTGTCACGCTAATTTAATTTAACTCAATTTTGTAAAAAGCAGAGAGCAACAGTGAGGGTTTGCCATCGAGGGAAGAGCTGTGAAAGCTCAGAGACAATAAACAACCATGTAGGGGGATAGGTTATATGTATACCAGACTGAGGCAAGATGTTAATTTAAACCATTATAGTTAGACCAGTCTAACTCCCACTGGAGACAGTCTTCATCCAGAATAAGAGTGACGTTTTCAGCTTAGTTTTAAATGCTTCCAAAACAACATTAACTGAACTGGGAAAAGCATCTTACATCAGAATCAGTGTCCACATAGCAAGCTATAGCGGTATAACTGTAGAAGTTTAAATTAACAATTTACCTCATGTGGGTATAACTTGTCCATATAGACAAGGCCTGAGACACATGCAGACCACACAGTTCAGAATAAACTACTTAGTAGGGACACTCCAAAAAGCAAACAGCTGAGAATTAATGTTAATCTTCTGTAATCAAAAACATTGCAATATTCCAATAGTTTATTGCCAGGGCAGGTTGAATGATCAAACAGTAAACATGTGCTTTGCTGGTGGTTGACACCAGTGAATCCGGATTCCATTTTAACTTGAAAAATGAATTTTCTTCTGTTTTTTCTTTGCTGTGAGATATTCAACAGAAGCCTCAGTTCATTATTGTCTCTAAAACGCTGGAAGTTAGTGACTGAAATCCATCGAGGCCTAATGTGGTTGAGAGACGAGATTTTTCACCAGTGCTTAAAATGCTCCAATTTGTCACTTCATTCCAAGACATCTAGGGCCAAATTCTACTCTTGGTTACACTGGTGTAAGACCTGAAGTGACTCCAAATTTAGTTACCCTGCATTTGTATCGGTGCAGCTGAGAGTAGAATTTGGGTCTTGTCGTTCCACAATAAATGTACATACACTGAATCCCATGAGGGTGAATGGCAGTTATGCATGTGTACCAAAGGGAATATAACAAAGTCCCAAGGTTACTAGGGGGAGATCACCAAACACAGTTGCTTTGCTTGTCCCATAGGGTGGGAGTTAGACTGCCACTTGAGGCATGTACAACCAACCTTTAGGTGCCACTGGGATTCACAAAACCGTGGCTCAGCTGCTGCGGTGCAAGTACGGTGATATGGTATGGTACGCCGTACCAGGACGATATTTATAGACACAGGAGGAGCAGAACACGGGCAGCTCCCTCGGCGCAGCTGTACCGCCCCCAGCCCCACCCTCAGCCCTTCCATGCAGCTGTGTCTTCTGTCTGGGGTCTGTACAGCAGCTGGGCCGGAGGACAGGGCTGGGGGCAGTACAGCCCGGCCGGAGGAGCTGCTGGCATGGGGCCGCTGCTCCTTTCGCTGCTCCGGTTCCGGGGATCCCTGTGATTCAGAAGTCTCCAGCGCACTGGGAGGACGACAGAGCCCTCCCCCCGCCCCCCTGAGGTAATATGGGGTGGATCATGGGGAGGGGACAGGGAGAGCGCAGGGGCCCGGGCTGGTGGCGGGACGAGTCACATGGGGGGGGTCACATGGGGAGGTCTCGTGCCCCCCCTTTAACTGGTGACCCCCTTTGTGTCCCTCCCATGAGTGCAGCGTACCCATAAGAAATGAATTCCGCTTGCACCACTGCTCAGCTACTGCCTACACCTGTGGATGCCAAAAGTTCCTAGGTGTCCAAGTTTCCACCATTCAAGTTGCCAGGATACCCTAGATTTCAAATGACTGGCTACGCACAATGCTGCCTCCGTCCTGACAGCATCCAGCAACTCAACACCTAGCTCATGCCTAAGCCCCCACAGGATTCACAAAACAGGTGTTTCCCTGTCCAGCTCACCTTCAGAGCCTGAGCCCAAAAATATGCTCTGAGCAGGCCTAAACTCACACAGAAGGGGAGGTGTGGGGGTGTCTTCCTTCCCCCATGACCTTTAGCTTTGTCCTTGAAGCACTCTCCCAGGACATAGGACACCCAGGTTCAAGTCTGTGCCTGATGTGGAGCAGGCAAATGAACTGGGGTCTCCCACTTCCCAGGAGTGCCCTAAGCACTGGGCTATGGAGTAGTCTGGAGCAGGTCTCTCTCAGTCTCTCCTGCTGAAGCTGTTCCACTGTGTATAAACACTCATTAGGCCAGAAAGGGTGTAGAAATGACTCTATAGCTCAGTGGTTAGGGCACTCTCCTGGGAAGTAGGAGACCCTGGTTCCAATTAATCTTTATTTATTTATACACTATGGAGCAGCTTGAACAGGAGAGAGACCTGCCCCAGAGAACCCCACAGGGTACTGAGTAGGGAGGTGGGAGATTCAAGTCCCCGCTCTACATCTGGCACAGGGGGAATTTGAACGTGGGTCTTTCACATCCTGGGTGAGCGCGCTCACCACTTGCCTAAAGGTTCTAAGTAGGGCAGCACTGTCTCCTCCCAGATTTTCCTCCTTGGTTAACTTGGGTCAGGCTCTAACTCTAGGAGAGGGTTCACACATATGAATCCCAAGTGGAGGAAGATGCCTCCCACCAGTCCAAATTTAGGGGTGGGGTTTAGAGCACACCCATCTCTTTAGCATTTCCTATTGGCTAGTTAGGCAGCTCCCAGCTCTCTGTGCTGGCTTTTATGGATCCCATTCTTAAAGTACGTCTACACTAGGCACATACACAGGTCAGTTAACCCTTCCCACACCCGTGCAACTACACGCTATTTTTAGCACGCTAGTTCGATCAGAGCTAGCATGGGTACATTTCCTTGAGTTGGGAATCACAGCCCAGCTCAAAGTGTAGACATACCTTTAGGCACCTAACTCGCCCCAGAGTTGCACAGGGAGCCTGGGCAGCTCACCTAGGGTTGTTAATTCTACCAGGCGGCAGGGTGCTTAAACAGCTTTTGAATCCCAGCTCGAATCAGGTCTTCAACGGATGTCTGCAAAGGTGAAAGGTTAGTGCTCTAAACCAGCTTGCAACATCAGCCATCGCCATCCTTCATGTCCAGCCACAGTCACCTCACTTTACCCTCTTCTCTATTTCTTGCATTTTGGAGAGGATCTTGATCTTTAGGGTTCGAGGCACAGAAGCTGATTGTTTCTGAGATGTGTGTGGCCAAAAATTACATCAGGCTCTTTTGTGTGTTTCACGGGAAATTCTACTTCTTGTCCCTTCCATGCTCAGAAAAAATGCCCCATCCCCTCCACGCCCAGAAAAAATTGTGTTAGGAAAGTCCCTGTGAGCTAAGAAGGGTGAGAATGTACAACCATAGTTCTATGTACAATCATAGTAAGTGGGTATTAGTGGAAATCAGCTAAGAGCCACGAAGGCTGGTTTGTGGTTAAAGCTCTGCAGGGGGACTTGGGAGAGATAGGTTCAATTTCTAACTCTGCCACAGACTTCCTGTGTGACACACAGCAAATCACTTAGGGCCTGGGTTTTGAAAAGGTATTTAGGCTTCTAGCTTCTTTTGATTTCAATGGGTACTTAAATATCTTTGAAAATCTGGCCCTTGATCCTGCTGTGGCCGAGTTCCCCCATTTGTAAAATGATGATACCAATTTCTTTCCAGCCTTTGTCTTAATGTAGGTTGTAAGTTCTTTGGGAAAGGGACTGTCTCTTACTAGGTGTTTGTGCAGTCACTAGCCTGACCTCAGTTAGGGGCCTCTCAGCACTACTGCCATGCAAATAAAATAATCATTAGAATAAGTCAGCAAGAACAGCACCTGTTAGGTGCAGTGTAAACTGAAGGAAAATTTTGACTTACAAGTTAGCATTTCTAAAGGACAGATTTCCCAAGAAATGAACCCAGCTTCAGAGAAACAACAGGATCGATTCCCTCCATGTCATGACTCTTTCATTCTGAAATGACCTGGGCTATTGTGCTTCTGAATGTCATTTCATCATAACCCTTCATACGCTCAGCGGAGACTGCTTGTCCTAATAAAAATCCATCCCAGAAACATCTAGAGCTGTTTTCTCTTTGATATAACTTTAAGCATTCTAGTTTGGTCTCTCTGAGCCTCAGTTTCCCCATTTATGAAATGAGACAGTGATACTTACCATGCTTCAGAAAGAACTTTGGAATTGACAGATCAAGAAGTGCTTATTAATATTAATACAAGAAGTCTGTTCTAAAGATAGTGAATTTTAGTCTCTTCCCACTGGGGTTTTCCCAAAAGATCTGTACTAGCAGAAGAGACTTGAAGAAGTGGGTTAATCAAATTGTGTGCATGGACATTCATGATTCTCGGACTCAGTAGTGTAACTGTCCTAATTAAAGAAAAATTTTTCCAAGGACAGGAGTGCACTCAGTCTCTGTGTTTTGTTGGCCATTTACTGCACAAAGGGAGTTGTGGCTTCACTTTTCCTTCAACAGTGATAAAAATACACATACTGCACCCTTGTCTGTCAGTAGGGAAGGTATTTTCTCTGCATGCAGCCATTTTCCTCCTCCTTTTAAAAAAAAAAAAGAATTTGATACTGATTGCAGGTGCCAGAGTGACATCCCCTATGCTGAAACCCTCCTTTTATCCACAGGCCAGGAGAACATCATGATTCTCACGAACTGGTGTGAAGTTCATACAACTCATGATTCAGAAGAGCAGCATGGAATAATCTCTCCCTATCCCTGCCAGGCAGTGCAAGACCGCTGCGCACCCATTGCTAGTTTGGCCTGCTGACCTGCACCGTGCTCAGACTGCACAAACAAAGTGCTGATCACAGGAGGAACTCCAGTTCATTCCAGATGCACGGAGCACACTGACCTAATGGACAAAGCAGTGTGGAAGGGGCCTAGTTTCTTTCCGTCCCCCAAAAGGGATCCCCTCCATGAGACTGCTCATTGGTGCCTCTCCGAAGGCGGGGACAGAAAGAAAGAATGGAGCCCCTTTCTTCCCACCAGCCAACCTGAGGCAGATTTCGTACATTTCAGACTAAAAAATAAATACTGTTATTATTATTTTTTGGCACCTTCTGACTTTCACACTCTTGGAGCTGGACAACACTGCAACACATTGTTGATGTGACTCAAAGCAGACCTGGAGTGACCTATTGGAGCTTGAGGTTAGCTCAGTCTCTGTGCTTTGTTCAGTCCCTTCTGCCAGAGAGGGCATCAGCTAATGCCAGCTACGGTGGTGGCTTGTGTGTGATGCAGGAACTAGAGTGAGACCCTCAGGCTCAGCTGGCATAAGCTACTGACTCAGCAAGCTGAATATCGCCCTGCTGCTATTACTATATTGATACCGTGCTCGCATTCCAGGGCCTCCATCAGGATTGGGTCCTCATTGCTCTGGGTGCTGCACAAACGAGGAGCAAAATGCCAAACAGAACGTATCGTAATAAAGGCAACTTATCAGTTCATTCCCCTATTCTTAGCCAACACGCTGGACACGGAAGCTCTGGTGTCACCTGTGGCTGGATGTGATTCCACACCCCACTGTTACTCTCGCTTTAACAAACGCGGTCCGTGTAGAGAGGAGCTGGAAGTGACGACATGTTCTACTGCAGGTGTGTAGAACATTTCAAAGGCACAAAAGGCATTTAGGCACCCAATTTCAAAGTCAATGAGTCGGCTACTTAAAAAATCTCCCCCCTCGCTTTTATATCCTGCCTCTTAATAAGTAATTAAAAGCCAAAAAATCGTGAGTCTGCTGCTTTCATTACGTCATTACTTGAGATATCACCGCCCTATGAACTACTTTGCCTGTACAGCATCCTACTGTAAATATGCCAGACAGTGAAGTGCTTAGCATTACAAAGGCAAAGACATCAAGGAGGCTCTGATAAAATCTGCTGAGCAGACAAGCATCACTTTGGTTGGCACCAACCAGGCTGGGGTTTTATTCCACAATGATTAAAAGCATTTCAAGAGAAGTATGCTCGCACATATTACAGACACAGGACTGGGCTGCCACTAGGTGCCAAAGAGTGAAACCTTTCATTATGGAGAAAGGAGATTAACCCACTCAGTATTCCAGGAAGGAGGCTCTTTGATGGTTAGGTCTGGTCAAAAAAATTGGAACATTAATATTTTTCAATGGGGAAAAAAAGATTTTTCATTCCCCCCCTCCCTAAAGATTGTGTCCCATTTCTCAGCCAGCTCTACTAATGGTATAGTGTACAATGGAGACATTTCAGGGGTGGAACACAACAAGTGCACACAGCAACATTATACCATGTTTTAGGGCAAGAAATGAAGAGACAGTGTATCCAGCTGAAATTGCAGGAGGGAATTTAAGGGGACAGAAGCCAGGAATCTCTGAGGTTATATCCACACTACATCTTATGCCAGCATAATTTATGTCATGCAGGGGTGTGAATTTATGTCACTCAGGGGTGTGAATAACCCACCTCCTGTTGGCTTAGTGCATCCGTACTAGTAGCGCTACAGTGGTGCAGCTGCGCCACTGGAAACTCTGTAAAGTAGCCGTAGCCCAGCTGCCCCTAAACTGTGGGGCGCGCCCCTGCGAGGGAGGCACAGAGGAACATTTGAGGGGCGCAGCCCTCACACGGGCAGGGAGGCAACACCACGCAGCCCTGCTCTGCTCTGCTCCCGGCTCCACTCCGGCCCCACCTCCAGCCGCAGCTGCCGCTCCAGCCGCGGCCTTGCCCCCCGCCCCAGCTCCGGACGGCAGCTTCTGTCCGGGGCATGTACTGGGTAATGGGGAGGCGCGACCATAAAAGCTTGGGGGCCGCTGCCACAGCCTGATTTGGGATTTGATCATGACCCTGGAGCTAACATCCCTACCCTGGTGAAAAGCTTCCTGTTACCTTCCATCTTCTTAAGTGGCCAGGACCCCAATTTTACATAACCGACCATGAGCTTTTTGTGGCAGAGAAAGTTCTTAAAATTTGCATAGCACCCAGCACAGTGAGGTCCTGCTACTGACTGAGGCGTCTGGGCATTTCTGTGATGGGAATAATCACCACATCTGAAAAGCTGCATCCTTCGCAGCACAGTGCCTTCCAACACTGAGCGGAGGCACTGGGCTCAGAACTTCCTGGGGGGGGCTAGTACCATCTAAGTCACTAACAACACTTCCTGCAGAAACTGGGTTTCCCATTGATTCCTTCTCTCATAATACTGGCAATCCCCAACCTGGCTTAATTTGTCTGATCAAATGAGAACGGAGCCTGGAAGGTGGAAGGCAAAGTGCCAGTTTGGAGTGAAAACACCTGTAAAGAGCATTTTAGTGCGGAACGAAACCAGTTAAAGGTTATTATATCAGAGGGTTTAAGGTGAGAAGAAGGCCAGGATCATCTAGTCTGACCTACTGTCTATCATAGCCCATTAAGTTGCACCCCTATATTAAGCCCAAAGAGTTTAGGGTTAGGCCAAAACATTTCAGTCCTTGGGAAGCTAAACTGTGTGCTACAGACAGAGACCAGGAGAGATCAGCGTTAAATATTCAGACCATCCCATCCTTCACATTGGTCCCACACAGTTAGTCTAATAACGTACGTTTGGCACTTTGGATTTAGGCGGATGTACTTGATTGGAAAGATCTACACTCCTTATACAGATGAAGACTGATCCCCCTGTTCATATCAGGAATTGATTACAGAGACATGTAAGGGACATTTTTCATGGATACCCCCACGGATTGTGATCTCTTTGGGGCAGGGACTGTCTCTTACTATGTGTCTATAGAGTGCCTAGCACAAAAGGGTCCCAGACTTGGGAAGATACCTTTTTATAGTTGGGGTTCTGACAAAATGTCCTCCATGTCTTGTAGCCTCCTCGTCACTACTAAATCCAGAGGCCTAATTCAATTCCTGCAAGAAAACTAGAGAACGGAAAAAGCCATGCTTGAAGTACTGTCAGCCACAAACATTCACAAATCAGGAGGCAGCTCCCTCCACCATATATATATATATAAAAAAAGAGTTTGACTTGATTTTAAAGACATTTTTAAATATATAAATTTTGGGTTCTTGGCCTTCTGTTTTTTGAGCCTCTAGTTGCTCTCAGGATACATTTTCAAGCTTTTCCATGAAGCAACCAAGAAGCCTAGAAATTATTTTAATTTTAAAATGAAAGCTGAGATTCTCACACAATCACTTGCCTCCAGGAGCTGGGGATTTAAGTAAAATATCAAATATAATAAGACCCACAGTAAAATTGTAAGTGTTGGCAATGCTGTGATTGTTTGTTAATTGCAGAGTTGTTGTAGCTGTGTTGGTCCCAAGATGAGAGAGACAAGGTGGGTAAAGTAATACATTTTATTGGACCAACTTTTTGTTGGTGGAAGAGACAAGCTTTGAGAGTCACAAAGCTCTTCTTCAGGTCTCTTCTGGCCTTCAAACAATCTCTCAACCTTGCCAAGCTCATCACCAAAAGCTCCCCACAGACCAGGACACACCAAGTCAAATTGGCACCAGTTCTTGCTAGAACAACAGATTAAGTTTTTTAATCGCGATTAATTTTTTTCAGTTAATCGTGTGAGTTAACTGCGATTAATTGACAGCCCTACGACTAACCCTTTTGGTCCTGTGACTGCAGAGGTGTTAATTGTTCATTTCATTTTAAGTGATTTTTTGCAAAATGTGTTATCTCCTTATTCTTAATAATTTATCCCACTTTGTATTTAGATGTCACATTCTGGTTACATTTTCCATTCCAGCCCTGAAGAAGAGCTCTGTATAGCTTGTAAGCTTGTCTCTTCCATGAACAGAAGTTGGTTCAGTAAAAGATACCTTCTCTTTCTCACTGTTTGTTACTGGTTCTTTGGAGTGCAAGGTGCATTTTCCAACTTCAAGCACAGGACGTAAAGAAAATATTCTACTTACCAGCATCTGGTAAGTTGATGTTTTCAGAGACCAGGTCACAGCATGTTAGTGGGGTTAGCAATATTAGGAACAAGAAGCTGCACCCAGCCCATATTTATAATATTTCTCCACCCTGGTCTAATGACAGACAAATCCTTTTCAATAAAGGGAGGAGTTCTTCCCCCCCCTCCCCCCCCATATGTCTTTGTGCAATGCTGATCAAAGTGGTGAACAAGCCCAAATCAGTTTTATCTCCTTGCAAATTAAATAGTAAGAGATCTAAAAAGAACATCTGGGGTGTTTACATATCAATTTCCTGGTTATAGACAATTAATTTAACCCAGTCCAAAAGTGGACTCTTCCAGAGCATGTGTGGTTGTGATGGAGACATTGAATGGGCCCTTTTAAGCTTAGATGCTGTGCAGGGGTTTCATGAATGTGGTGTAGAGCTGTCAGGAGCTGACTGATGGAGGGCTCAATCCTGCTTCTCTTGGCTTCAGCGGGGGCAGGAGGGAGCACATAAGGTCATCAGGACAGATTGTGTCTCCTGCTGATCTCTGAAAGCTGTTCTAGTGGTATACAGAGACCACACAGGAATCAAGTTGGCTGGGGCAGAATTCCCCTGGTGTGGAACGTTTCCCTCTTGCAAGCCCCAGCACAGAGAGTGTGTCAGGAACAGGTCTGGAGGTGGGCCCACAGCCGTGGAAGCAAACAGCGATTCTGGATTGTGCCATAGGTAACCCAGGACAGGCTGCTGTAAGTTAGAATAGCCATGGCACTTTCTGCCCCTGGGAGCAGCCCACAATCGGGAGGGACATAATGGTTTCCCACCCTCAGGCTGTGCCTTGCAAGTGCCTGAATCAGACCCATCTTCTTGTAATGGGGCTACATTTCAGCCTCCAATCAGATACATTTTATCCCTTGTTTTCCTTTTCCCATTCTCTTTTGCAAATAAGAACCTGGGTCTTTTGAGCTGCAATGTTTTGCAACATTTTGCTGAGGGAAACCCCAAATAGTCATGAACAGGAATCAAATGAAGGGGTTAATTCAGTTCTGATTAAAATAAACATTTCCCACAGAAAATAAAAAATAGGTAAACTGATTTAAACATACTGAGAAGTTTAGTCTTTTAGAAAATAAAAAAACAAGTCTCTTGGCGCATTAGGGTTGCTGCCCCATCGTGAGCACCTCCATTATAAATCCCTCACAATGGAATTGGAAGTGTGAAACGTTTAAAACTCCTTTTGTGTGGAGGATAGCAAGGGGAGTTGTGAAATGGACCCAGCTGTGTGCTCTAGATCTGATTGCTCATAAGCAAGCAGCTTTAGTCTGCAGGGAGCTTCATCCCTCCTTCTGGAAGGAATGGATGCATTTCTAAATTCAGGGTTGTCAGTCAGGGGTGTGAAAAAACACCCGCCTGACCGACATATAAGTTACACCAACAGATGTGCTGGTGTGGACAGCGCTATGTTGGTGGGAAACACTCTCCCACCAACGCAGCTACCCCTGCTTGTTGGGGGTGGTTTAATGATGCCAATAGAGACCTGAGGCACAGATGGAGTCAGGTGATTTAGGGTCCCCCAGGAAGGCAGTAGTAGAGCCAAGTACTGAACTCAGATCTCCTATGTCTGCCTTACTTGAAAGGCTAAGTTCCCTTCCAGACCATTAACCCCCTGATAATCCTCTCACACCATCGGAAACTGAGAACAGCTGCACTGAAGCCAGTAGTGTTACCTTGGTGTAAAGGTGATTCTTGACACCTTAAATGACGGCTTCTTGGAGCAGCTAGTCCTGGAACCTACAAGAGGAGAGGCAATTCTTGATTTAGTCCTAAGTGGAGCACAGGATCTGGTTCAAGAGGTGAATAGAGCTGGACTGCTTGCTAATAGTGACCATAACATAATAAAATGTAATATCCCGCGGGGAGGGAGGAAACACCAAAGCAGCCCACCATGGTAGCATTTAATTTCAGAAAGAGGAACTACACAAAAATGAGGAAAACAAGGAAGTTAGTTAAAAAAAAATTAAAAGGTACAGTGCCAAAAGTGAAATCCCTGCAAGCTTCATGGAAACTTTTTAAGGACACCATAATAGAGGCTCAATTTAAAAGTATCCCCCAAATTAAAAGCCACGGTAACAGCACCAAAAAAGTGCCACCGTGCCTAAACAACAAAGTAAAAGAAGTAGTTAGAGGCAAAAAGGCATCCTTTAAAAAGTGGACGTTAAACCCTAGTGAGGAAAATAGAAAGGGCATAAACTCTGGCAAGTGAAGTGTAAAAATATAATTAGGAAGGCCAAAAAGAATTTGAAGAACAGCTAGCCAAAGAGTCAAAAAGTAACAGCAAAAACATTTTTAAGCACACGAGAAGCAGGAAGCCTGCCAAACTATCAGTGGGGCCGCTGGACAATCAAGGTGCTAAAGGAACACTCAAGGAAGATACACGGTCATTGTGGAGAAACTAAACAAATTCTTTACATCGGCTTCAAGGCTGAGGATGTGAGGGAGATCCCCAAAGCTGAACCATTCTTTTTAGGTGACAAACCTGAGGAAATGTCCCAGATTGAGATGTCACAGGATGTTTTTGAACAAATTGATAAATTAAACAGTAATAAGTCACCAGAACCAGATGCTATTCACCCAAGAGTTCTGAAGGAATTCAAATGTGAAATTTCAGAACTACTAACTGTGCTATGTAACCTATCATTTAAATCAGCTTCTGTACCAGACAGAGATTTTGACTTTCTGATTTCCCTGGGGGTGCTCGACCGCTGCTCTGCCCCAGGCCCTGCCCCCACTCCACCCCTTCCCCCAAGGCCTCACCTCGCCCTGCCTATTCCTACCCCACCCTTCCCTCCCCTGCTCTGCCTCTTCCTGCCCCATTCCACCCGCTCTCTCGAGCATGTCCCACCCTTGCTCCACCTCTTCCTGCCCCCAGTTCTCCCCCTCCCTCCCAGCACTTCCTGCCCACAGCTGAATGGCTGATCAGCAGTGGGAGGGAGATGCTGGGGGTAGGGGGGAGCTGATTGATGGGGCCTGCTGGTGGGTGCTGTGCACCCACAATTTTTTTTCTATGGGTGCTCCAGCTCCGGAGCACCCATGGAGTCGGTGTCCATGGTACCAGATGAATGGAGGCTCCAAAGGTAATCCTGACAATTACAGGCTGGTAAGCCTAACTTCAGTACCAGACAAATTGGTTGAAATTATAGTAAAGAACAGAATTACAGATACATAGATGGACACGATTTATTGGAGAAGTGTCAAGTGGTTTTTGTAAAGGGAAATCATACCTCACCAATCTACTAGAATTCTTTGAGGTGGGTCACCAAGCATGTGGACAATGGGGATCCAGTGGGTACTTAGATTTTCAGAACTTTTGTACTGGAAACCCCTTTCATATAGCAAGCCTCTGAGTGTGACTCCCCCTTATAAATTAAAAACATTTTTTAAAATATTTAACACCATTATAAAGGCTGGAGATGAAGCGGGGTTTGGGGTGGAGGCTGACAGCTCGCGACCCACCATGTAACCCCTTGGGGTGTCCCAACCCCCCAGTTTGAGAACCCCTGATCTAAAGGATCAGTAACCAGTTAAAAGATAGGAAACAAAAGGTAGGAATAAATGGTCAGTTGTCAGAATGGAGACAGGTAAATAGTGTGGTCCCCCAAGGATCTGTACTGGGACATGTGGTGTTCAACATATTCATAAATGATCTGGAAAAGAGGGTGAACACTGTGGTGGCAAAATTTGCAAATGATATTAAATTACTCAAGATAGTTAAATTCAAAGCTGACTGCAAAGAGTTACAAAGTGATCTCAAAAAGCTGGGTGACTGGGCAACAAAATGGCAGCTGAAATTCAATGTTGATAAATGCAAAGTAATGCACATTGGAAAACATAACCCCAACTATACATACAAAATGATGGGATCTAAATTAGCTGTTACCACTCAAGAAAGAGATCGTGGAGTCATTGTGGATGGTTCTCTGAAAACATCCACTCAATGGGCAGCAACAATCTGAAGAGCTAACAGAATGCTGGGAATCATTAGGAAAGGGAGAGATAATAAGACACAAAATATCATATTGCCTCTATATACATCCCGGGTAGTCCCACATCTTGAATATTGCATACAGATCTGGTTGCTGCATCTCAAAAAAGATATATTGGCATTGGAAGAGATACAGAAAAGGAAAACAAAAATGATTAGGGGTATGGAACAGCTTCCATACGAGGAGACATTAATACTGGGATTTTTCAGCTTGGAACATAGACAGCTAAGGGGGGATATGATAGAGATCTATAAAATTCTGACTGGTGTGTAGAAAGTAAATAAGGAGGTGTTATTTACTCCTCATCACACAAGAACTAGGGATCACCAAATGAAATCAATAGGCAGCAGGTTTAATACACACAAAAGGAAGTATTTCTTCACACAATGCACAATCTGTGGAACTCTTTGCCACAGGATGTTGTGAAGGCCAAGACTATAATAGGTTTCAAAAAGAACTAGATAAGTTAATGGAGGATAAGTCCGTCAGTGTCTATTAGCCAGGATGGGAAGGGATGCAAAACCATGCTCTGAAGCGTCCCTAGTCTCTGTTTGCCAGAAGATGGGAATGGGTGGCAGGTGAACTATGGGCTCGGAGAGGCTAGCACCTAGCCCTGCCTGCCCCTTCTGCCCAAGGCCTCGCCCCTCCCACTGAAGCCCAGAGGCCCTTCCCCTGCATGGCTGCCAGCCCCCCTCCAGCCCCGGGCCTCCCGAGCACGCACCCACCTCAATGTGGGCCCCCTCCCCTGGTGCGCCAGGTGGGTGGGTGGGTAGTGCGGTCCCCATCCCCAGAGCACCGAGTGGATGGGTGGCACATCCCCCCCATCACCAGAGCGGATGCCAGCCCCCATTAGCCCCAGCCCCAGCCTGGGGCCCCAGCCATGGGGGGAAGAGCCCCCCACAGCACAGCGCCAGGAAGCAGGAAAGGGCTGGTAGCGGAGCATGGGCGGAGCCATGCAAGGCTGTTTGGGGAGGCTCAGACTTCCCCTGCCTTCTATACCCACTGCCCATAGCGACGGGGGATGGGTCACTTGATGATCACCTGCTCTGTTCATTCCCTCTGAAGCACCTGGCATCAGCCAGTGTCAGAAGACAGGTTTCAGAGGAGCAGCCGTGTTAGTCTGTATTCGCAAAAAGAAAAGGAGGACTTGTGGCACCTTAGAGACGAACCAATTTATTTGTGCATGAGCTTTCCTGAGCTACAGCTGTACTCCTTTTCTTTTTGTCAGAAGACAGGATACTGGGCTAGATGGACCATTGGTCTGACCACTATGGCCGTTCTTATGTTCTTAAGCAAAAGGACAATCAGGCCCTAACTGTATAATTTATTGTACCAAAAACTAGACATATGTGGTTCAGATAAGCACTCACAGGTTAGGATACTGATCCAAGCCTCTTTACAGTGGCACTGGAGTGGGATATAGATCAGAGTACAATTCCTGGCTCTGATACAGACTCCCCTCAAGGCCTTGGGCTAGTCAGTTGGTCTTTCTGTGCCTCAGTTCCCATCTGTAGAATGAGGAGGAAAATAATTCCATGGCTATTTAGAGTGTAAGCTCTGCAGGGCAAGGACAGTCTGTAACTCTGTGTTTATACAGTGCCTAGCACAACGAAAGCCCAGTCTGCACCGGGGCCTTGTGGCATTAATGTAATATAAAAAAAGGCCCATGTTGGGTCTTAATTTACCCTAATTAGTTCACCCCTCCCAAACAGAAACACTTATTATTTTTGTAGGGCTCTGCATTGCTTGTATTCGGGATGGAAACCCTTTCCCGCCGTGCTGAGGAACAGTCAAAATAAGGAATCTTTAATCAAAAGTCAGCTACTGTGGCTCAAAGCCAGGTTTCATTCCCAAGGGGAAATGATCCAATAGCTTTCTAGTACAAATGGACTCGTGCCTCCATTGTTGTGAAGGCAGTTCTCTGGTGGAAGTGGGCCATTTACGAGAACATTTGGTTGTGAATATGTCTCGCTGCAGGCATAAAGGAACAAAGAACTGTACTGTATGATCTTGTACTGATGAATACATTTATCACTTTCCCTAAACTCAGTGGGACCAGCCAGTCCTGTGTACCCTGAGTACTCTTACAACTTGTTTCCCTATGAAATTGGAAAGGGGACAAAATCAGTTACACAACTTTCCAACAACAAACCTCTATGGGATATTAACTTAGCTACTCTACTGACTGTAGTTCAGAGATTCACAAATTAAGCAGCATCCCTCTTGATCAACATTTTTCTTCATTATGGCAACGTGATCACAAACACATTTTTAAATCTACCAAAGCAAACACTGACAGGGCTTTTATTCTTTAAAGATCTTCCTGAATAAGAATAAATCAGGAAAGTGCCTTTGCAAGAGCCGGATGAAAGAAGGGTATTCATCTCTGTAAACTCTGTGGGGAAGGAGCTGTCTTTTAATTACATGTTTCTATAGTGCCTAGAGCAATGGGGCCGACTGAAGTAAGGAAGAATGGTCCACTGAAAGGGGACTAACTAGAGACTCAGGCTGAATTCCCTACTCTGGCACAGACATCCTGAAGGACCTTGGGCAAGTCCCCTAGCCCCAAATCTCCAAATGTATTTAGGCACCTAACTCCCATTGATTTCAATGGGAGTTAGGCATCGCAATACCTTTGAGGATCTGGGCCTTAGCCGCTCCGTGCCTCCCATCTGTAGAATGGGAATAATAGCACTTCCCTACCTCACAGGGGTGTTGTAAGGAGAAATACATTGAAGGTTATAAGGCGCTCAAATATTGTAGTAATGGGTCCAAATTCCTGCCAAGTGCTACTGCAATACAAATCATCATCATTATTATCATCTCCCTAATGAACAAAAGGCCCTTTAAGTAGAAGTTCATATTAGAGAAAATGTTCCTATTTTGGAAGAAAAGCTTCAAAGCACTAGATCAATGAACAGCTTTCAGAATACTTCCAACTGTGTGTTTAAACCAAGGTTTGATCCCTCAGTCATGACACCTGGCAGGGGATTCAAGATGAGCAACCAACAATGGAGGCACTTGAATAAATCCTTACTCTGTCCCTCTGGGAGTCAGCTGAGTATTGTTACGCCCATTTCAGCCACGATGCAGAGGGGTTAGTGGGATGAATCCTACTCATGGTTAACTTAAAGTCAACAGCATTACTCAGGCACACAGAGTTACGCAAATACTTAAGTGTTTGCAGGTTTAAAGCCATAGAAGGCCAGAACCTAGATTAGAACTGAGGTGTTCACAGTACCTGGGCTATGACAACTGGCCCAGTCCTCATCCACAGCTGTTTCTGCCTACCGGTGACTACAGGGAACTCTTCAAGCTGAATGGGTGACATCCCGACAATTTCTCTGACATACTGTGTCCTCACTATACTGAGCAGAGCACAAAAGGCCCTCGGTCATGCAAAGAGCTCTGCATAAGCACAGGTGGGTGCCTGTGAAGAACCCCATGCACAGCGAGGGTTGCCAACTTTCTAATTGCACAAAACTGAACACCCCTGCCCTGCCCCGAGGCCCCACTCTGCCCTGCCCCTTCTCCAACGCCCCGCCCCCGCTCGATCCATTCCCCCCTCCCTCTGTCACTCGCTCTCCTCCATCCTCACTCACTTTCACCAGGCTGGGGCAGAGGGTTAGGGTGCAGGTGGTGGGCGAGGGCTCCGGCTGGGGGTGCAGACTCTGGGGTGAGGCTGGGGATGAGGAGTTTGGGGTGCGGGAGAGGGCTCTGGGCCGGGGTAGGGGGTTGAGGTTTGGGGGGGGGTATGGGCTCTGGGCTGGGGGTGCAAGCTCTGGGTGGGGTCAGAAATGAGGGGTTCAGGGTGCAGGAGGGGGTTCCAGGCTGGGGCAGGGGGTTGGGGTATGGGAGGGTGATGGCTCTGGCTGGGGGTGTGGGCTCTGGGGTGGGGCCAAGGATGAGGGGTTTGAGGTGCAGGAGCGGGCTCAGGGAAGGAGTTTGGGTGTGGGAAGGGGCTCAGAACTGGGGCACGGGGTTGGGGTGCGGGAGGGGTTCAGGGTGCAGGGTCCCAGTGGGTTTTTCTTTGCAGTGTAGACTTACCCCAAGAGACTCAGGCCAAGATCTTAGGGTCTTAGGCTGAGCATTGCAACACAGAACTTTTAAGGCCTAGAAAATCACAGGAATGACAATGTGATCCAGAAACCCTGAGGTAGGCACCTTTACTCCCTATACAATGCACAGGGAGAGGCAGGTGCCTAAGAATGGAATCCACAAAAGCCAGGGGCTTGAGCTGCAGGGCTAAAAATAGCAGTGTAGACGGTCCCACTCGGGCTGGAGCCTGGGCTCCGAGACCCTTCCCCCCTGGCTGGGTGTCAGAGCCCAAGGTCCTGCCCAAGTGGGTACAGCTATACTGCTATTTGTAGCCCTGCAGCCCAATCCCTGTGAGCCTGAGGCAGCTGACCTGGGCTCTGAGACTCAGCACCACAGGGTTTTCTTTGTAGGGTAGACATGCCCTCGGTGTCATTCCCCATCTGTCAAATGGCGATAATTGCACTTCCCTACTCTAGGGGGGCATTATGGAGATAAGTATATTAAAAATGGCGAGGTGCTTTACTATGGGAATGGGGCTGAAGGAGTATTTATTTTTTGTAGGAATACTCTTTTCCTTTCCCCTCAAGGTTGCTCCAGTGGGTCTCCTCTCCCTTACAATGCCAGTAATGGCAGGCCTTTCACCAATAACCAGCAGTCAATCATTTCCAGCTCCACTCTCTTCTTGTTGCAAGCTCAGCATCGCAATGTTTATATGCACATTTCCCATCCTCACTTAGCCTGGTGGAGAATGAGGTGAGCTTAACAGGTGTAATTGTTGCTTGTTTCCATGAAACCCCACTTACCCAAACACACCCGACAACTAAATAGAAAAATAATAAAAAATGAAAACTCTGCAACGCACACACAAAGACCCCGAAGCATGTTTTTACCCCGTCATGGATCCACAGGATCAGTGCTATGGCCCCAGCTTTCGGAGGAACCCCTTCAGTGTGCCAGACCAGGGGTCTCGCTCTTCTCACGGGGAAAGCCGTGTGGCTTCACCCCCTGCTTAGACTGGACCTCTGGGGGCCTGCTTCACACTGTGAGCTCCATTCAGCGAGTCCAGCTGAGACAGAGCGCGGATGGAGGCTTGTACGCTTTTTAGGACTCAGTGCACCTCTCCGTGCGTTTGCAGTGTCACTCACACAGCACTGTCAGACAGTCATTTGGAACACAGCATAGGAAGTCCTCAGGTTAACACAGAGTGGTGAAGGTTAAAGCATCGCCCATTCTGGTTAGCTCAGAGCCCAGCCAAGCTATAGTGAATGCCATTGTTCAAGCTCCGTCTCTCTCCGTCTGACCTCCTTCATCAGACTCTCAGGTGTACCCACCTGCTTTCAGCAGCAGCCCACACTTAATGCCCAACTCCCACCCCTCAGTCCTTTGCTCCCCCGCTGAGGAAATGCGGCTCGGCTTCCTGCGGAGACACGGGGCAATCTATGGTCCTTGTTTGCCAGGTATTAATGACTGGTCAATTGGATCTGCCATTGTATTCTCAAGAGGTCCATTGATATGGGACCAAAGTCCCAGACAGCGAGGTGCCATTCACACCTGTGTCTCAGCCTGCCCCTGATAGCAAACAGTCCTTTCCCACCCAAAAGGTAACAGTGCAACATATAGGGGAAACTGAGGCACAAACAGGCCTCCATAAAAATATTAGAGAAAATTCCCACTTTGTCACAACGCAAAAGAGGGAGAAATGCCAGAGACTCCATGAAATCCACTAGAGACCTTGCTATTGCTATTGATTTTATGTGGAAGGTGCTCAGATACTATGGTGACAGGCATCCGTGCAGAACCCAGGTGCTACGTTGATACAAATAATAATAATTAATAATATAAACAGAGACAGATTTTTTCAGCTTTTCGGGCACAGCAGATAATCATGAAGATAAGCCCCATAACATATATTTTATTCTAGGAAAAGTTACTGATGTGGCATTGAAACAATCCTGTCCTAGAGCTTGTGTGATCAGATTGTCTGGAGGTTGCCATGACACAGTGCCCATCAATGTCTAACTGTGACTCATCAGTCCACGGGCCTCCAGGAGCTCAGACTCATCCTTCGCTCTTCGGGTGAGCAACACTTAGGCACCCCTCCCCTAGCAATGGCTATCTGTGTTGTGATCACACCAAGTGGATTCCACTGTGCATACTCAGGCAGTCCCACATGTGGTTGTCCTCCCTGCCTTGCTGATGACTGCTCCTTCGGTGTCTCTTCACTGAAAGCACTGGGAATTGCAAGGTGGTGTTGATCTCTCAGGAGCTGTCCTAAAGCACAGAGCAATACAGATAATAGTTTTCATTTCCATAGTGACTTTCACCCTAAAGGACCCGAATTCTCAAGGCTTCAGAAATGCAACAAGCTGATCAAGTTAGGTTATAAGAACCATTTGGAGTAGCTCTCTTTTTGATCATTATATCCCTAGGGATCTGATACTGCAGCCTTCAGTGGGACCACTCGTGTGAGTAAGAACTGCAGGCTCAGGCTGACATAGCGGGGAACAAAACCAAACGAGATACCTGGGCAGCCTATGGGCGAAGTGACCATAGCAACATACCCATTTGTTGTAAATCAAGCAGTAGGATACCAGTCTGCAACCAAGCCACAAACCAATTTCAGATTCACCATGGTGGTAGATCTTCTTTTAAACCTGGTGATCATTTTTAATGTACATCGCTGGCACCGAGGGTGACCAGATGTCCTGAGTTTATAGGGCCAGTCCCTGTCAAGGTTCCTTCCTCACTCTGAACTCTAGGGTACAGATGTGGGGATCTGCATGAAAACCTCCTAAGCTTACTTTTACCAACTTAGGTTAAAACTTCCCCAAGGTACAAACTATTTTATCTTTTGCCCTTGGACTTTTGCTGCCACCACCAAACGTCTAACCGGGTTTATTATTGGGAAAGAGCCGTTTGGAAACATCTTTCCCCCCAAAATCCTCACCAAAGCCTTGCACCCCCCTTCCTGGGGAAGGTTTGATAAAAATCCTCACCAATTTGCATAGGTGACCACAGACCCAAACCCTTGGATCTAAAGAACAATGAAAAGCATTCAGTTTCTTACAAGAAGAATTTTAATAGAAGAAAAAGTGAAAAGAATCACCTCTGTAAAATCAGGATGCTAAATACCTTACAGGGTAATTAGATTCAAAACATAGAGAATCCCTCTAGGCAAAACCTTAAGTTACAAAAAGACACAAAGACAGGAATATCCATTCTATTCAGCACAGCTTATTTTTCTCAGCCATTTAAAGAAATCATAATCTAACGCATATCTAGCTAGATTATTTACTAAATTCTAAGACTCCATTCCTGTTCTGTCCCCAGCAAAAGCATCACACAGACAGACCCAGACCCTTTGTTTTTCCCCCGCTCCAGCTTTGAAAGTATCTTGTCTCCTCATTGGTCATTTTGGTCAGGTGCCAGCAAGGTTATCCTAGCTTCTTAACCCTTTACAGGTGAAAGGGTTTTTCCTCTGGCCAGGAGGGATTTTAAAGGTGTTTACCCTTCCCTTTATATTTATGACAGTCCCGATATTTGGGGCTTTTTCTAATATAGGCATCTCTTACCCTCCACCCCCATTCCGATTTTTCATACTTGCTCTCTGGCCACCCTACTGCACCTCAGGTGGAACTGCTGTCCACCCATTGTGTGCAACAGACTGTGCATTGGATAAAGTCAGAAGAATTCAGTGTCAGAGCTGTGGAAATGTTTATCATGCAACCAAAAAACCAAACGAAATTTGATGTTTCATTGTAAGCCTGAGTTTCAGCCCAAATCACTGAAAGCTTCAGAGAGGTTCACAAACTTTCTGGGAGGCCATGAGCTGAACTCTGACCATAACCCCTCCTTCCATGCAAGCTTTGGAGAGGGTTTTGATGGAAATCAGGCAAAAGATTGCTAGTTTCAACCCACTTTCACTTCGAGTCTTTGAGTTCAAACCCCCAAACCGAGGTTAAATTCAGGAGATGTGAACCTCTAGGTAACTCGAACAAAGAAAAAACGTCTTGACCCTTCTAGGAATGGAAATGAACAGTTTCCACATGCCTTTTGTTCTTTTCATTCTTCCGTTAAAAATATTGGGGCCAAATCCTGTGCTTCTTACAGGATTTAGTTGGGGATTGGTCCTGCTTTGAGCAGGGGGTTGGACTAGATGACCTCCTGAGGTCCCTTCCAACCCTGATATTCTATGATTCTATGATTCTGTGATAAACAGGTTTCAGAGTAGCAGCCGTGTTAGTCTGTATCCACAAAAGGAAAAGGAGGACTTGTGGCACCTTAGAGACTAATCAATTTATTTGAGCATAAGCTTTCGTGAGCTACAGCTCACTTCATCTGATGCATGCAGTGGAAAATACAGTGGGGAGATTTATATACACAGAGAACATGAAACAATGGGTGTTACCATACACACTGTAACCAGAGTGATCGGGTAAGATGAGCTATTACCAGTGGGGGAGGGGGGGAACCTTTTGTAGTGATAATCCAGGTGGGCCACTTCCAGCAATTGACAAGAACATCTGAGGAACAGCGGGGGCTGGGGGGGGGAGAGGGAGGGAATAAACATGGGGAAATAGTTTTACTTTGTGTAATGACCCATCCACTCCCAGTCTTTATTCAAGCCTAAGTTAATTGTATCCAGTTTGCAAATTAATTCCAATTCAGCAGTCTCTCATTGGAGTCTGTTTTTGAAGTTTTTTTGTTGAAGAATTGCCACTTTTAGGTCTGTAATTGAGTGACCAAAGAGATTGAAGTGTTCTCTGACTGGTTTTTGAATGTTATAATTCTTAACGTCTGATTTGTGTCCATTTATTCTTTTACATAGAGACTGTCCAGTTTTGCCAATGTACACTGAATTTTCCACTGAATGCATCCGATGAAGTGAGCTAGCTCACAAAAGCTTATGCTCAAATAAATTTGTTAGTCTCTAAGGTGCCACAAGTCCTCCTTTTCTTTTTACAGAAGACAGTTTCTGTCCTTTTACACCAGAACACTGACTGATGGATTTAATCTTCATTTACATTGATGTAACTGAGAGCAGAATTTGGCCCTCAGTTTTTACTCACTCCTTACTCAGGCACAGCTACTTTAATGGCAGCTTTGCCAGAGTCAGCAAACATTGAACAAAGACCTCAGGATTTGGCCCATAATGTTAGTTAGGACTCTTGCAGGAGTTTAGATCTGAATTCAGATCCAAATCTGAACCTCTATAAAGTTCAAGGTGTTTGGACTTGAGAGTTGTGGTTTAGGACAGTCACAGAGTCAGGCGTGAATCATGGAATTTCAGTCTGGACTAGTATTTGAATCTGAACTACCCCTAAATTCAGGGATGGTCAGATCTGAGTTTCAATTTTGTTCCTCATTATAAAGACAAACCTGATCCTGGATGTTTGGATCCAGACCCAAAGTTCAGCTGGGAGCAGTGGAGGTATCAGATCAGGAGTTCTGGTTCAGGCTCATCTTTAATAGAGATGCTGCACATTTACCCAATCAGCTATACTGTAGCGAAGCACTTCCCAATGCCCAGCCCTAGTGACAGCAAAAACTGTGGAATGCATTATTGCCATGGAGCAGATGTTGCTAGGAAACCAAACAAGTAACAAGTTTATCTTCAAACCGGGATCCTTGGAAACTGGAATAAGCTGGGAGGAATATTCTTGACTCGGAACCACAGCATCTCATAATTCCTCCCAAACAACATTTTAGGTTCAGCCAAACCAAATAGGTGATGTGTGCACGGGGATTTGGACGCTATAATTTTTTCCAAGAACACTTCATTTGCAAAGAATGCTAATTATTTTAAATACATACAGCTTTAAAAAAAAACCCCTAAAAAAAGACCTATAAACAAAGGTTTGTTTGAAATAAAATTTTAAGCAATAAGTCACAGCCAGGCATGGGGTACGGGTGCTCAGCACGCATAACGAAGCATCCCACCCCAGTCCTGATGGGCCTGCTTGTTTTACCTTGTGTTGAGAAACACCAGTCAGCATCACCAAGCAGTTCTCAATTGAATTTTTTTCAATACAAAAGGCAAAGGTTTGTAATGGGACAGCTACACTGGCAGCTGAAAAATCAGAATAGACTAATAGGCATCTTAGGTAATTGAAGCTAACCGAGATAAAAGTCATAATATTTTGTTTGTGATATCACAGTTAGTTGCTTTGGTGACAATTATGATGCATAAACATAGGACTTGTGGCACCTTAGAGACTAACCAATTTATTTGAGCATAGGCTTTCATGAGCTACAGCTCACTTCATTGGATGCTGTAGCTCACGAAAGCTTATGGTCAAATAAATTGGTTAGTCTCTAAAGTGCCACAAGTACTCCTTTTCTTTTTGCAAATACAGACTAACACGGCTGCTACTCTGAAACATAGGACTATGACTCCAAGTAAGAAATAAGATGAAGCTCACGGGAGAGGCAGGATGGGCCAGTTCATAGGGCACTGGACTGGGAGTCAAGACATCTAATAATCAATTATAGTGAACTGGCTGATCACGTGTACCACTGCCCTCTACTGGAGGGAAGCAGAAGTGCTGATGTGTGTCATGTACCCTATGCTGGTAGCAACTAATGGCAACTCTTCTTTCATTCTAGTGCCAGGTGCTTTTCGAACAGGAGGTTCTGAGTTCTATTCCTCCTGGTGATGTGAAGTTGTAAACAGAGCTGAGCGAATAACTGATTTTTAGGTTCAGTGGCTGAACTGAAAAAATCTGGGGGGAAAAATTGGTTCATTTTTGTCTGTTTTGTTTTGGAGTTTGGGTGTTTTAACACTTTTTAAAAAAACAATACATCCAGCTATATTTCAAAATGAACCATCCATTTGAAATGAAAAGTCAACATGTTTCATTTTGAGAACATCAGAATGAAACATGTTGACTTTTTTTTTTTCCTTTTGGGAGTGGCAGAGCGGGAGGGGCTGAAAATACTCACCAAATTTGACCTGAAGTTGTGAATAGCTTTGGTCAACCTGAAACTGCCTTTTTCAGTGAATAAATGATTTCTCTGAGAACTTTCATCCTGCTCTACTTGTCCGTAGCTATGGTATACAGCATGATGACAGCCCTGGGGATCCGAGATGTGGTTGGATTGAACAGAATTAAAAAGAAAAGGAAGATGACAAAAAATGTGCTTTAAAAGATCTGTAGATTGATTGTTTTAGTGTTTCTCCATCCAGTGCCAGTGGCTCTTTAACTGGTTCTGAGCTGCTACTGTGTGTCCTCAGCACTGGCATATTAATCCACGTTTGTATTTAGTATGTAATGATGCTATTGACTGAAAAAGAAGTTCCACAATGTGCCTTGGTGCGAATTATCCTCCATATTCAGTCCTTCCGCAGGCAAACAGCCGGTGGGTTCTGTTGGCATCGGGGGAGTTTGTATGCAGTCCTGCTCTGATGTAAGGCCTTTGGTATTTTCCCCTATCTTTATATGAGTGCTGCTTTCAACCCTTAAAAGAAACAGACCTGACCCACATTCAGCTCTGGGTTCAGAGCTAAAGGTTTGATTGGAGGTCTTGACTCAGGCCCATTTCTAATGTTGAGGATGGCAGAAGTATTTAGACTTTGTCTATACGGGGATTTAGCCCGATTTCAGCCCGGGTGGCCAACCATAGTTTAGCTGCACTGAGGCAAACCAGTAATACAGGCAGGGTACAACAAAATAAGCCACGATTTGCACCTGTGCAGTTTATCCCCATTCCAAACTGGGTAAACTCTACCAGTGCAAACCCAGCGTTTCCTCTCTGCCCTGGATTTGTCAGCTACTCTGATGGCTGGCCACCAATGGCTGCCATTGGAGCAAAGCTCCTGTGCTGTCAAGGCCTTAGCTTCACCTTGCATCAGAAGAAGTTGGGAAAGCAGCAAGCCCAGCGCAGCGACAAACATGCATAATTAAGAGATAATGTCGATGAGGTAGAACATTATCATAGGGTACTGGTCTCCGTCTGCTACATAAATACCACGGCAAAGCTGAGACGTTTATTTGCGAAGAGAGAGACATAACATTGACCCCGTGACAATGGTCTCTTACAATTACCTTAATTCTGTTAGGTCAGTGACTTAAATACTTGTGCAGGTGTCACTGGGGCTGATGGATGCCGGAACAGTAGGCTGGAAGTCACTCATTATTGCCTCCTCATTGGCTTAGAGAACCATGTTATGTCTAAGCTGGGCAGAATTCAACAGATCCATAAACGCACAGGCAGAAAGCACCAGAGGGAGGTGAGAAAGGGTGCTCTTGTGGGGAAAGCATTGATTTGGGCCTGGTGTTCTTTGCTCTGCCTTCATCTGTGACCTTGGGCAAGTCATTCCACCCTTCTGTGGGTGTGTCGGCACCAGGAAAAGAAGATGTGTTTTTACTATATGTTAGCAAAGGTGACAAAATCCTAGTGTAGACAAGGCAGTTGCAGTTTTAACACATTATTAATTATTATTATTAATAATACATTATTATTGGTATTACCATAGGGCCTAGAAACCCTAGTCATGGACCAGGACCCCATTGTGCTCAGCGCTGTATAAACAGAGAGCAAAAAAACAGTCCCTGTTCGCTGGTCGAGGTGCATCAGTGTTTACCCAGGTCAGCAGTGACTGAAAGTTGGTACTATCTGGAGGCCTGTGTGAAATGTCATAGGAGACAGAACCCTTTTTTTTGGCAGTGAAGCCAAGAATGACTAGGCATGGGGAATGAATTATCTATCCTCTTGCTCCTCAATGTGGTCTCCCCGGGTCAGGGATGAGGCACAAGGGTGGGGTAGATGGGCAGTTTAGAAGAAGCTTTTCCTGCTACTCTACATAATATTCAAGGGTGTCAGTGTGGCAAGTTTCACAAGTACCAGATTCATTTTACAGAAAGCACGCTGTGGTTTTACATGTCAACTGCTTTCCCCTGTTGAAATGTGAAAGGCTTTTTCTTTTGGAGAAACTGTTTAAAATTTGCCTGACTAAAGCATCCCCTTGCCTAAATATTACGCTAATCCATAAATAATGTGCCACTTTCCAAAACCACCCATCTCACCAAAATGGTCACGGATGGTCTGGGACTGCCAGAAGCTGGGACTGGACGACAGGGAATGGATCACTTGTTAAATTACCCTGTTCTTTTCGTTCCCTCTGAAACATGTGTCACCGGCCACTGTCAGAAGACAGGACACTGGGCTAGATGGACCATTGGTCTGACCCAGTATAAGTGTTCTTAAGTTCTGTTTGCTCACACTGTAAGGTCTCCAGTGCACTGCTGGAAAATGTAGCCTTCAAGAACCTTCCCTGCAATTCTGAAAAATAAATAACATTGTCCAAGAGAGAAAGCCTATTTGTTTGTACTGAGAACATTCCTCCCAGTTTATTACTTTATACATTTAAACATGACACCTCAATGCTTACTCGGTCTCTGGCTCTCTGCAGGTCCTGCCGGGACATCCTCCATCACCTTGCTGCAGCTGCCCCCCCCCCCCAATACTTATTACATCCTCCAGCTGACGCCTTTCTTGCCGAACAAGGACTGAGAACTGAATGGTCATCCCAGCCATAGGTGCTCAACACCCACCAGCCATCTGCTGAACAGCTGCTCGGCAGGCCCCGCCCATCAGCTGTTCGGTGGGTCAGTGGGAAACACTGGAGAGGGGGTAGAGAGGAGTTGGGAAGAGGTGGCGCGAGGGTGCGGCCTTGGGTGAAGGCAGAGAAGGGGTGGAGCACCCACTGGAAAGAAGCAAGTTGGCGCCTGTGATCCTAGCCTCCACTTGAGAAACAGACTAGGCAATGGTCTGGAGAGCCAGGGCCTTATGAGACTTTGAGCTCATTTCCCACAATTCCCTTGGGCTCCCAGAAGGCCTTTTGAAATCTCCCACAAGCCACTCTTCCACAGAGTAGTGCAAAAGCAAAAATATAGTATAGTACAAATGCAGTCTCATCATAAAACTGAAGCTGAAGTTTCTTGACTAGCAAGCACACACGCACTGCATTAGTCGTATTTACACAGGTGTCCTCCCATTGGTTCAGTTCTCTAGGGTACACACAGCCAGAGGATCACACTTTAAAGCAGGTCTCTGATGGCAGGGATTTGACTTAGATAGAATAAAACATGACCATTGCATGACTCAGCTCTGCGTACAACTACCGTTCTGAACTGTCTAATATATTTCCCCTGAACAAGTACAATTCAATAGCTCTAGACATAACAGGGTGTTCTTTTTTACAGATCACGGTGGTAGACAGAAGGACTGAAGCAATGAAGCTAGCTGCCTGGATCCTGTTTTCAGGGAGACCATTTAACTCCCAAGTTCTAGGCAAACAGAGATTCTAAAATCGTGGGCGTGTGCCAGGGGATGGATGGTGCCAACTGTAATATATACTGCTGGCCAGTTCCTGGAGCGACAGTGGAGCTGCCTGTGCCTGCCCTTTGTGGCTGACTAGTGAAACAATACTAGAAGGGTTACCGGAGAGAGGCCAGGCAGAAGTCCCTGCATAGCTGGGATATGGTACCATGAGCAAGGCTAATGTGTGTCTGAGCAGTTCACCATAGACTTGTCTTGGAAGTTGCTCATTCTAAGGGAAAGCTTGAATACATGCAAATTGCTTCCTGTATGCAAACCTGGGAACAAAAGGTACTCAGGCCCAGCTTGCTAAAGGCATTCAGGCACCTAACTCCCCCCCTCAATGGGAGTTAGGCACCTAAATACCTTTAAAAATCTTGCCCTTGGTACATAACAGGAAGTGCCCATCACAGTGAAGTGTTGGCCCCTAAGTCCCTGATGGTTTGCTGCAGCTGAATGGAAATTGGCTGATCCGTGCCTTAAAAAATGCTATTCCACAGAAACCCTTTCACTCTTGCTTTGAGTGTCACCATGAGACATGGAATGGAGGCAGGGAAAATATGGTGACTGGCTCGCTGGGTACCAACTTGCGGCTAGAAGGCCAATGGCCAGTTAGGAAAATAACAACTGGCTTTATTTGGTGTAAGAGACTAATTCCACTGAGTTTAAAGAGCGCGCTGTAGAAGGAGGATTCCACCTCTGTTTGGTTTCACAGAAAACCCACTCACTAAAGCCCCTGGAAATTCAACCACCAGACTGATAGCGTCAGGGGAAAGCTCAGACTGGCTCACCATATACAGACTGTACGCTGGTCATTTCTGCTAGCTGCTTGTGGACGCTGTTACCAGATAAAAAATAATCCTGGCCCTGGGATTGGGGATGGGTGGGAAGCCAGCAACTGGAGGAGGAACCTGGCATCTTTCGTCTCCCCATTGCACTGGGATTCTTATGAGGCAGCAGTGGGCCTTACCTAAAGCCCATTGAAATCAACAAGGGTCTTGCCATTAACTTCAAAGTGCTTTGGCGGCAGAGCCTGGAGAAATAGAATGTTGGGCCAAATGCTCGACTCATGTAAACTGAGTTACACTGAAATCAAAGGAGCTCCGTTGCGTTATCCCAGATGAAGGCATGAAGAGGAGGAGGAGGGGGAGGAATATGTTGACAGATGAGGACTATGTTGGGCCAAATCTTCAGCTAGTCTAAATTGCCTTGGCCCCTAATCAGTGGAGCTACCTTGTTCTGTTGTAGATGAGGAGCTATGTTAGTTCATGCACACAGGACAAAATGGAATTTTTTATGCCACTTAAAAACAGTGATCCACTGGTTAGGGTACTAGCCTAGCACCCTGGAGACCTAGGCTTAAGTCCCTGCTGGAGCCCTGGTTTCTGAGCCACCTTGCACAAGTCATTCTCTCTGTGTCTCAGTTCCCCATCTGTAAATGGGGAAAGCCTACCTCATAGGGTGCAGAAGGGGTAATTCCATTAACGACTGAGAGGCTCAAATACTGTGCTGTTGGTAAGACAGATTTTCCCCTTTTGCCGGGCTCAGCAGCCCTGTAGCTGAAACGGCACTAAATTCTGCTCTCATAGAATCCTAGAATAATAGAACTGGAAGGGATCTCGAGAGCTCATCTAGTCCGGTCCCCTGCACTCGTGGCAGGACTAATTATCTAGACCATGCCTGAAAGGTGTTTGTCTAACCTGCTCTTAAAAATCTCTAATAATGGAGCTTCCACAACCTCCCTGGGTAATTTATTGCAGAGCTTAATCACCTGGAGAGTTAGGAAGTTTTTCCTAATGTCCATTTGGACAAGTCAACTTCTTTAGCTCACTTTTTGAAATTAAAGGCTGAATGTTCCCACTTGGGCACATTGCTTTTGTGACGTTACTTCCCACAAAAGTAGGGCATACGTGGTGCATAGGCCTTATTCTGGTCCCCTGCAAGACGTGAATTTCAGCCCTGTTGTGCCATGTTCTGCTCTTCATATCTGAGGAGTTTTTGAGGAATGAAGAATCTTGCTGACATTTGTGGCCTGATCCAAAGTCCACCAAAGTAAGTGAAGAGACTTCTATCAGCATCAGTGGGCTTTGGACAGCATCGGTCTCTTTATTTTTGTTTGATTGCATTTTTCTTTCTGTTACCACCACTGCTGTATGGATTGTATTATTAAAGGAACAAGTTCATTCTTTTCCTGCTGCAAAGGAACGATCATCAGGGATTTATAAACTGGGTTGTGGTTGATGACTATTCTGATCACAGAGCTGGCACTGCCAGGGTCCGTCTAGTACCTCAGTATACCCAGTGCTGTCAGGCTATGTGCAGCTAGAGTTATAAATGGGTTATTGGCAGCATTTCTGTTACGAGGTCAACTGGGAAGAATGTCACAGCTCTACAACTGTCATGTCAGGGTCATTCTCTGTAAGCAGAAAGGGCTTGCAATGGGGCATTTAAAAATAAAATGGGTAAGTAACACACAATGCAACTATCCGCATATCAGCACCGAACAGACCAAACTTAACAGCCAGCATATAAAGACTCAGAGCCAGTTCTGCCCTCATTTACACTGGCTATGATCCAGAGTGACTCCGTTAAATCTGCAAATAGAATTTGACCGAGAATTTAACCCAGAGATGGGAACAGAATAGCGGGTGGGAACAGGAGTGAGATTTTCCCAGTATGTGGTTCAGAGCTGAGTTTTTCAGTATTATATGTTGCCTTAGTCCTATGAGAAAAGACAATTTTACATTCCACAGTTAGTTATTTGTGGAGGCCCAAATTCTCAGATGTGGGTGCCTAAAGTTAGGCACCTAAACAGAAGTGGCCTGATTTTCAGAGGGGCTGAGCACCCATAAAATCCACCAAAGTCCATGGGAACAGCAACACTCAGTACCTATGAAAGTTGGAATCCAATTCAGGGGCTTGGTTTTGTACAGTGTTTACCAGCTTCCTCTGCCCCACCGTGAGCAAAGGTCTTCATTTTTACCAGCCTGGGAGGCAGAGAGATGTAGACAGGGCTCCAACAAAATTCAGGTCCCAATTTCCTTTGCTAGAATAGCCAATTACTGTCATTAGTAGAGCTGGTCAACATAGGCCACTTTTCAATTTTTGGATGAAATTTAGATGAAAAAAATGTGAATTGTGAAAAACTGCCCTTTTTCAACCAGCTCAAGTCATTAGCTAATTATGTTAGATTAATCAGAGTGCCCATCTGATGCACTGGATGTACATGAAAAGATGCATCGCTTTCCCTCATTTCCTGTCATTTATTTCTCTTTCCTTCTTTGATTCTTCTCTGAGTTTTCTAACAACACAACACAGAGAACCAATGTAAAGCATTAGTGTATGATATGATGAGTAAAGCTTCATATTGTCCTTGTATTTTTTCTTATGTCATTGGAATTATTATAGTTCTGTTTGTTTTCCTTCATACAATCAAAAGGGCATGAGAGACCTTAAAAAAATGCCCAACAACATTGCAAGTATTGAGAACCAATACACGCCGTGGTTCAATTAGATTCAGTCTGCTGCAGAACTGCCATGTTCTCAGCACCGTTGATGAGGCTTGGGATTGCAGCTGTCTATACGCAACAAGGAATTTTCTGTCAGCTGGTCAACAGTGTTGCTTCTTAAACCATTGAGAACTCTCGCTCAACCTGTCGCATGCTGCTGGTGTTAGCAAAGTCTCTTGTGTGTGCCAAAAAGGAGAGAGAGCTATTGATGCCACGTGTGCCTTTGCACAGGAAAATGAGAAAGATGAAATGCTATCTCACCCATCTCTTTCATATTCGTATTCCCATGTGGCATGTTCATAGAGAGAACCGAGCAAATTTTCTCCTGAAGACTTAGTGATGAATTTGATTCAGCCACATGTTGTCCCATGTAAACAATAGCTGAAAGCTAATTTCAAAGCCAAGGGGTTGAGGATTAGAGCAGGTTGGGAATTTTTCGATGACATTTTTATTCTGCCCCAAAATGGCGATTTGTTGAAACCCAAACTGCCTGTGAAACACTTGACTCAAAAAATGTTTGCTAAAAAAAGATTCTAGATTTTTGGAATTGCAACACTGTGGAACTGGAAAATATTGGTGTTTTGATCTAAGCCACTTTTTATTTTGAAATTTTAGTAAGTTTATATCCAAAAAAAAGTAAAAAGGCAAAAAAGGTCAAAACTGAATCAAAATGTTTTGAAATGAATGAAACAAAATGTCTTCATTGGCCCAAACCAAAATAATGTTTTTATTTATTTTTGGTTCATGAAAACTTGAGATTTCCACTTTTTGTCCTGATTCATGATGGGGAAAAATGTTTAAATGTTGAAAATTCTTGGCGGATGGGAAAACTATTTCCCACTCAGTCCAAATGAGGATTCATGGAAATTGAATTTGGAACTTCTATCTGAAGTGCTGGCTGGCACACTCCTCTGATCAGGGGACAGAAACAATCCCATGTAACTTGCCAAACCAACAACATCTTAACCAATACTGCTTGGATAACAAAAAATTGAATGTCTCAAAAAACTGTCCTGAAGGTTTAATAACAAAATTAACCAGCAATTAATTGAATAATTTTAAAGCAAAATACATTTGAGAAAATTTCCATCTGTTCACAGATAGTTCATGAGCAGGAAAAGAGGCTAAGTTCATTGTATAAAATTATTTGCTGCAAATTACTCAGCTCTACATAAGGTGATCCAACAGTGATATTTAATCAATAATAGGGAAACAATCTCAGGGGTAGATCCTCAGTCATAGCTCTGAAGCGATGACAATTTACAATACCTGAGGATCCGTCTCCAGTGACAAGAGTGATTACACTGAAACCACAATTTTGTCCAAGCAGCTCTGTAATTAGCTGACTGGCCATTCAGCAACCTCCACCTGTGTCATCCCACTGAAGTTGCCTCTTGACCAGCTCCACCAACTTTCAGATGAAGTTGGGCCCAGCTGTCTCTGTGCTGGGCCTTAGATATGTATAGTACCCTGTTTTTTAGCCAACTTTTTGTTAAATTCAGAGCACTACAAAGGACAGGGCATCCCAGATCACATTCCTTAAACCACTGCCCACAGGGGTGAGTGGGGACTGATTCTCCATTGTCTGCTTTTTGTGAAGTCATTTACACCACTGCATAGCAGGTGGGAAATGGTACCCCAAATCAGAACATGATTGTTTTGCTTCCACATTGCACTGTTGTAAAGGACCACACAGGGTGAAAGGCAGTGGAGAATCAGGCCCTGAGAACCTCATAAAGAGGTGGCCAAGAACCATCTGGGAAGAGGATGCAGAACCAGCCCACCGGAACCAGTTAGGGTGACCAGGTGTCTGGTTTCCAGTCGGACCACCTGGTTAAAAAGGGACCCTGGCGACTCCAGTCAGTACCGCCGACTGGGCCGTTAAAAGTCCGGTCAGCAGTGCTAAGGCAGGCTAGTCCCTACCTGTCCTGACTGGCATCGCGCTGCGTCCTGGAAGCGGCCAGCAGGTTGGCTCCTAGGTGCGGGGGGAGGGGAGGGGGCACAGACTAATCACAACCCCTTAGTCCACATTACGTCTCCATGTAGAGCCCTTAGATACCAGTAACCATTTCTGGTGACTTCACCAGTGTTTATTGCATAAATACCAATTTCAGGGGTTTTTTTTATATTGGGGGTGTTTTATCAGTGTTTATTGGTTAAAACTGAAAATCAGAAGCCCTACTTATACAGGTTTCAGAGTTGTAGCCGTGTTAGTCTGTATCAGCAAAAACAATGAGGAGTCCTTGTGGCACTTTAGAGACTAACAAATTTATTTGGGCATAAGCTTTAGTCCATGAAAGCTTATGCACAAATAAATTTGTTAGTCTCTAAGGTGCCACAAGGACTCCTCATTGTTCCTACCTATACAGTTATTTACATACCCACAGAATTTGACCTAAGAGACATATCCTGCCGAAGACACTCCGGTAAATCAGGAGTAACTCCACTGAAGTCCATGAAGCTACACCACTGCCAGTGAGAGGAGAATCAGTTCCTAGGACACTGGCTCTCTCGCTCTCATTTTGTTCGGGAGCTATCCTAAGAGTCATGAAAAATCAATTTCAATAGTAAGAAATAAGGGAGGGGAGGGAAACAGTTTCTTCCCCAAAGAGGGGATAATTGGTTTATATAAGCCTCATCAGCTCTGACGAAGGAAATCTGTGCCATAAACTGTTCCATGCTGAGCGCTCATTTGGCTCCTTGCATCCAGTACCTATTCATGTGCACATTGCCTTTGAATCCAAATTGCAGTCATTTCCATAAGCCCCTCACCTCAGCGTTTGAACGCTATAGGGAAACAGTGAAATCAAATGCTCTGTGCCTTCCCTCCCTTAATAGCTCTTAGCACGCGTTTCAGCTTTAGTCACAAACCAAACGCTTTCTAAGTCACATTTAATGTTCCCAGTTTTCTGCCAGTCATTCTGACTGTTGATAGCATGGCACGTTTCGATAACTGGGAGCATCAGATTTTACTTCAAAAGCGGCCTGCTCATGACTAGACCGGAAATGTGGGCTAAGTTCTATTAAGGGGGGAAAGTAGAGAGCATTTGATTTCACTGTTGTGTCTACGGACAAACGTTGAACCACTTTAGTCATACCAGTATAGTTAGAGAAGTACTAGCCCTGAGGTGCGGCCACAGGCATAGCTGCATGAAAGTGTTTTACACTGGGACAGCTATTCCCATAGCGGAAGAGGAATGAGCTGTACTGGTATTAGGGGCCGTACTAGTATAACCACACTGGCAATAAATGAACGAATGAATGGTCAGTGCCCCCACCCCTGCACTCAATACAGTTATACCGGTACAAAAACTTGGTAGACCATGCCTAAAGTGTTCCAGAGATAAGGGGTGAAATATATCACTGTGCACAGGGCACAGAAGAAGGCCCATGAAACAGGTAAGTCCTACAGTGGTGGGCAGGCCTCGTGCTGGCACCCTCAGTGAGGAGATTCAAACTCAACAGGGATTGTCAATCAGAACGCTCCTCGACTCCAGTTTATTGAGCTTCAAACGGTGCAAGAGAGCTGGCAAGCCAAGTTCTACTCTCCGGCCCCAGTGTTGATCTGCGCTGACTTCATCAAAGTCAAGGGGGTTCCTGTGGATTTAATCCACGTGGAGCGGATTCTCTGCCCCTTTGCATATTGTGCTAGGCACATGGAACACAGGGACTGGAAACCACCAGCAAGTCTCCTGCTGGGGATTCCCACAGGGCGTGGAAATCCCCCATGGGAATAGAACCAGGACAGCCAACTCCTACATCTCCCATGAGCCAGGGGCTGCAGGGGCATGTTGGAAGTGAAGAGAAAGAGTGGCCAGAGCTCACTGTGTTCTGGCTATCCTCAGCAGGCAAACTGGCTCAGATACTCAAAGATATTTAGGTGCCTCACTCTCACTGATTTCAATGGGAGTGAGGTGCCTAAATACCTTTGATGATCTGGATCATATTCTCCTGGGAACCATAGTCTGCTGGTGCAAATTAGAGCAGCTCCTAGGCTGCTCCAAACCTCTTGGGGCTGGGGCAGTGAGTCAGTAAATTGAACCTGCCTCCCTGCTGCACCTGCACACAGCAGAGACCCTGGCCCTCTAAATGAGCACAGGATTTGGAGTGGTGCATATTCCCTTGTTTACCAGCTCGCTGGCAGTGTCAAGAGGCATCAAAGTGGGTTTACACCCACTTTACATTGCCAGAATGGTGTAAAGTGACATCGTGTAAATGAGAATCAGGCCCAACAAATACAATAGCTAATTTAAGAATGATATAGTGCTGCAGAACAAAGCATCAAGCATTTTACTAATGCATCGCAGGGAGAATAAGCTCACATCTGCATTGTGTGTGAGTGTTTCTCTATTGTATTATTTTCTCCCCAGTTTCTGACCTTGGGACCAGTCCTACTACCATGGAATCCACTGGGAATTTTGCCCACTGACTTCAGTAGGAGGCAGGGTAGGATCCCAGATCTTTTACTGATTCCTACTCTGTATTCTCTTTTCTCCATACGAAGGAAATTCCTAGGGCCTGAAAATTCTCCTTTTTTTAAGTTTGAGAGAACATCCCCCATCGTGCTCAACATTCAGCTACTTAAAAAAACCAACCTCTTGCTGGTTCAGACTCCACCACTGTGAGGACTTCAGATGAACCCGAGCGTGAGAACACAAATCAGAGGGAGGGGTGTCATGTGAGATTGCACTTCTGTGTATTTGTCAGAGCAGATGCACAATCAGAACACTCGCTGTTACATTTTCAGGGCTGTCTCCTTATTAAGGTATAAGTAGCTTATTCTCGCATGTCGAATGCAAAGTCCAGATGGTAGCTGGAAAGGGCAGGCCCATCAGACACATACCAGCTGTCGCTTGTAGCAATCACTCCAACCTCCCCCAGAATAGCCTCTCACTGCATGCAACTTCTTATTTCACACTTTTGGGTTTTTTATTTCTTTATTTTTTTGAGCAATTGAGTCTTGGTCTGAAATTAAGGAATACCATCACCTAAAATATCACACAGATCTAACATCTAGTTTAACAGGAGGAGCTCAACAAGGTTAGAGAAAAATATATAATTCTCTGTTTTTCCCCCGTTTGTGCATTTGATAGCATTCGTTTGCATACAGCCAGTCTCTCTGTTCCCCTGCCTTGCTAGCTAGTCAGGTGGTCCCTGTGCTTATTTCTTCAAATAGCAACAGCAGAGAAAAACATTTTAAAAAATAAGGAAGATGTGACCATAAGGCCACAAAAGCTGAAAGGAAGATTCAGGGCCAAGTGCAAAAGCTGAAATTACTTTCAAGTCATCTTGTTTAAATTAACTATATTTCAAGTTATCTACAGCAGCTTTAGAGAAAATGGTCAAACACTCTGCTGAATAGGAGCCTGATCAAAGCCCATTGACTTTGGGCTTTAGATCAGGCCCCAGGAAAGGCCTTTATGACAATAACAAAGTTACAGGGGTGAACATGACATTTTGATGTCATTGCTCCTTTAGGATTTTTGTGTTTCAGGGGTAAGACAAACGTTTTAAACTCACTTCAACATTTTCTTTGATTTGGTTTAATCTTAACCGATTTAAGCTAAACCCAACCCAACCTGGTGTAAATTGGAATAAGAATGGCCACACAGCCTTTTGCACCGGTTTAACTAAATAGGTTTAAAGTCACCTTAAGTTAAACTGGGTGTAAATTTTTGTGTAGACAAGGCCTCTGTCCCTTTCTCTCTGCTCCACAAAGTTTGAAAAGCTCCCACCTAGAACCTGCGCAGTCTTCCTCCTCCCTGGCTTTCTGCTATAATTTTAAGGGAGCTGTGCATACATCCTTATTTTTGTTGCACAGAAGTTTTTTGTACAAGTTAGATAGTGCTTCCCCTTATCACACAACAGCCATATAAAGAGGTTAGGAGTGACTGGCATGCTTATAACAAGGAATACGTGCATTACTGTGCACTTATCAACACTGAATTTCATCTGCCATTTTGTTGCCCAGTCACCCAGTTTTTGAGATCCCTTTGCAACTCTGTTCAGTCAGCTTTGGATTTAACTATCTTGAGTAATTTAGTATCCTCTGCAAATTTTACCACCACAATGTTCACCCTCTTTTCCTGGTCATTTATGAATATGTTGAACACCACATGTCCCAGTACAGATCCTTGGGGGATCCCACTATTTAACTCTCTCCATTCTGAAAACTGGCCACTTATTCCTACCTTTTGTTTCCTATCTCTTAATCAGTTACTGATTCATGAAAGGACCTTCCCTCTTAACCCATGACTGCTTACTTTGCTTAAGAGCCTTTGGTGAGGGACCTTGTCAAAGACTTTCTGAAAGTCTAAGTACACTATAACCACTGGATCATCCTTGTCCACACTCTCAAAGAATTCTAATAGATTGGTGATGCATGATTTCCCTTTACAAAAGCTGTGATGACTTTTGCCCAACATATCGAGATAATCTATGTGTCTGATCATTCTGTTCTTTCCTATATTGTCAATCAATTTGCCCAGTACTGAAGCCAGGCTTACTGGCCTGTAACTACCAGGATCACCTCTGAAGTCTTTTAAAAAAAATCAGTGTTACATTAGCTATCGTCCAGTCCTGGTACAGAGGCAGATTTAAGGGATCTCAGTTAGTAGTTCTGCAATTTCACATTTGAGTTCCTTCAGAACTCTTGGGTGAATGCCATCTGGTCCTGGTGACTTATTGCTGTTTAATTTATCAATTTGTTCCAAAATCCCCTGTAGTGATACTTCAGTCAGGGACAGTTCCTCAGATTTGGCACGTAAAAAGAAGGGCTCGGGTGTGGGAATCTCCTTCATATCCTCTGCACTGAAGACTGATGCAAAGAAGTCATTTAGTTCTCTGTAACGGCCTTATCATCCTTGAGTGCTCCTTTAGCACCTTGATCATCCAGTGGCTGCACTGATAGTTTGGCAGGCTTCCTGCTTCTGGTGTACTGTACTTACTTTTTTTTTGCTGTTAGTCTTTGTGTCTTTTGCTAGTTGCGCTTCAAAATCTTTCTTGACTGGCCTAATTATACTTTTACACTTAATTTGCCAGAGTGTATTCTCCTTTCTATTTTACTTACTAGGATTTAACTTCTAATTTTTCAAGGATGCCTTTTTCCTCTAACCACCTCTTTTACTCTGCAATTTAGCCAGGGTGGCCTTTTTAAAAAAAATAAATAAATTTGATCCTCTTAATGGTGTGTGTGTGTGTGTGAGGAGGTTTTTCTTAATTGATTAATTGGCTTAATGCCAGAATGGCACAAAGTGGCTGAAGTGGACCTGAGAATCAGTACTATTAATTGGGAAACGAATGGCTGAATGTCACGAGCAGTAGAATTCTAAGGTTAATTAGGCATCTCCACAAACATTCCTCACAGTAAATGGGCTTGTTCGAATATTTTCAGGGGGTGAATGCAAATGGTGGGGGGGGGGCGGAGGGGTGAGTGCCCCCCCAGATTTTATTTTTTATTGAGAATCTGCAGCACATTTTTGGAGGTGTTTGCCCAACTGTGCAACTGAATCACAATCATGGGCCAGATCTGTTGCTGGTGTAATTCAGTATAGCTCTGTTGAAGCCGTTGGAGCGCCACCATTTGATACCAGCTGAGGATAGGGACTACAGATTTTGGGGACCAGGGTGTTGTTTTGTTATTTTCTTCCTCATCCCCCCCCCCCCCCAAGAATGAAATAAAAATGAAAACATTGATTTAGGGATTTAGGGCCAGATTTTCAAGTGCTCACCACCCAGCAGCTCCTATAGTGAAACTTTTGGCCAGATTTTCAAAAAAGCCCGGCATCCAACATGCTGAGCCCTTTGGGGAATCCAGATGCAATTTTGGGGTGCTGAATCCCTAAATTCTGGCCCCCGTGAAAACTCTTGACAATGCCACAGATCTTGCTGTGCCCCAGAACTAGATCAGGCACAGATCTAGGCATCCTCTAAAATCTGGGGGAAATTCAGATCTCAGATCAGATCCAACTGCCACCTTCTCTACAATGGGCCAGATCAAACCCGAGGTCCAAACACCTGTAACCTTTCTGAGGCCTGAAGTCTGAGTGTGAATAGTGTGCCTTAGCCCCTACTGCTCATGCCCTCATCAGCCTTTATCTATTTAAAGGACACACCTTCAAATTAGGTTCAAGCGACCTATATATCCTGCTATATAAACTAACATTGAACGACACAACCAGACAGGACTCTGCCATTGAGCATTATGACCACTAGCATTTGGTTCACATCAGTAATCTAGTCCACTGAATGCTTATTCATTTTTAATTTTGTTGCTCATATGTTCAGATACACAAACACACACACACCCCTTCATGTGCAATGGAGTTTTACAGCTGGGAGCTTTGAATCGTGTCTGGTCATTGTTCATGATTTACTTCAGCTGGCCTACCAGCATCTTTTATCCCAGGGAAAAGCTGATCTGGGTTTCTAGTTAATAACTTATCTCGACAGCGCAGCTATCAATCTCCCCCCCCACTCCCAAAACTCCCCCAGTGCAGAGACTTAGCAACAGAAACCATTTTGGCTCCATCCTCGCTCCACTAAAGGTCAGAGACTTGTAGTAATTGACAATTAGTGCAGAACTGGATGATAAGTGCAGGTGGGTTTTTTTTTTTACTTCCCCTCGTCTAATTACCGGCGCGAATTCACTTCCCACAGACATATCTGAGTCCTCAGGGATCTCAGCGAGCTGAAGACTACTGATATTTTGATTGATGTTGTGTTTCTTAGATGGATGGAGTTTGTGGAGCATGAGGGAGAGGAAATAAAGGACGGTTGGATTTGTTTCAGAAACTCTGGAGTAAATAAATACTAAAGTGAGAAGACACTGAGTGTCTAATCCCAGCAAATAAAATAATGGTGCCCTAGTACCTTGATCAATATGGTAGTGGTGGATAATTAAGAGTTTTCTGCTTGTTGTGGAAGAAGCTATGAACAGAACCACGCATGCAGTACCTGACCCCAGCCTTTGGCCCAGTTGCTCAGAACAGAAATGGGGGGAGAGTTTACACCACCTTTGCCCTCCCCTATTCTGGGGCTGGCCAGAGGCTTATTCGGCCCCTGAAACAAGTTAGAGCAGCCTCAGGGCTAACATAACTTGCAACTAACTGCCTATCTCCCATTCAGGCAGATGGGAATGCCCAGAGAGCAGTAATGTTCAAGCCATGCCCCCTTTTCTCCACCATGCCTCTGAAATTGAGGGTTACAGCTTGGTGTATATTTAAAAGTTTTGACAGCATAGCTCCTAACTGACATAGCTGTGTCACCGAAAGCTCTAGTGTAGGTGCAGTTACACCAGCAGAAAAGTTCTTTTGCCAGTACAGCTTATTCTGTTTGGGCAACTGGTTTCAGTTACGCCATCAAACACACTTTTTGCCAGTTTAAGCTATATCTCCGCTAGGGAGGCTGTGGGAATTGCTTTCACTGTATATACCAGCAAACCCTTTTAAGTGTAGAGAAGGCCTACGAGAAGGGCTGGTGGAAAATTTTCCATGGAAACTGCTTTTCAATGGAAAACTGAGTTTTCAACTAAGCAAAATTTTTCATGTCAAGTGTCTGCTTTCCATTGAAAACTGCTTTTTCATTGAAAAGCTGAACTCCTGGAAGCCAAAATACATTAGTTTTCAACCAAAATTTATTGGTATTCAAATTTCCACTGAAAATGAAAAAAAAAAAGATGAAAAATTCAGCTGAAATTGAAGTTGTTTTCATTTTTGTTCACATTTCCTGTGGAAAATCATCCCATTGTTTTGGCCAGCTCTTGCTGCCAGCTTGGGGTATGGTGTAGAACTGCTGTGCCAGCTTTGCAGCACTCTGGGATTTCGCCTACACCAAGGAAATTCCTGGGCAGTGCTATGTGTCACTGGAGGTGCTCAGGGAGAGGTAGCCTGGTAACATTAGGAGCTCAGGTGCTGCCTTTGCTTTTGCAATGGTGGTTGTGGATGACTAGCTGTGATGTTATCGGATTAAAATATGACCATATAGATCATTGTTGCAACCACTGTTATACATTTGCAACAAATCTTGTACAAAGGTTATCAAGTGAGGTGTCTATGGAAAGGTTATGAGTTGCTGGTTATGATTATGCTATCTGTATGCATGGATCATGTTTGTATTTGAAGTTATAATTTGAAGCTCTATACCCGGATTTCAAGAGTTTGCTCCTGAGGTACTGCTCACAAGGTAGCTAGCCAGCACATCTTGGAGGGCTATTCAAATTAAGTGGATCATCAAGAAACACTTGGTTGACCATGGACCATGGGTAACACCCATCTGCACTGAGTGAACTGTCTTGTAAACGTGCTGTCTGGAGCATAGGTAAAGGCTTCCTGCAATGACTGAGCGAAATTGGGCATGGACATGTGACTTGCCCACGTGACTCCAGATGCCATCTTGTTGCTGTCATTTTCCACAGTAAGAACATTGGGTGTCTGTTCACATGGCAGAGAATATAAAAGGCTTTGGAAACCCCTCCATTTTGCCTCTGTCCTGCTCCAGCCTCTTTCTTGCCCGAGCCTCTGGACTATGAATTTATACTAATGCGAGCATTCCAGTCAAGGAATTGAGGATCTTCCAATGATTTGGAAGCAATCAGAGACTCATTAAGCCAGCAGTTCATTCCATCATTGCTACAAGCCAGAACCAAGAGCTTTGCCGTTACTGTATGTATTTGATTCCTTTAACCAATTTTAACTCTCACCTTTCTTTCTTGTTATAAATAAACCTTTAGATTTTAGATACTAAAGAACTGGCATCAGCGTGATTTTTGCTTAAGATCTAAGTTATAGATTGACCTGGGTGTGTGGTTGGTCCTTTGGGATCAGAAGAACCTATTATTTGATGTGACTGGTTGTAAAGAACCACTCATCTCTGAATCCAGTGTTTTTGGTGGTGATATAAGAACTGGAATGCCTAAGGAAACTGCCTTTATGTCTTCTTGTTAGCCAGTGTGGTGAAACAGTTTACTTTTGTTGCTGGTTTGGTGTATCCTATGGGGGATTAGCCACCAGTCTTGGGCTGCCCTATTTCTTAGCAGTTCGTCCTGAATTTGGCATCCTCAGTTGTGATCCACTGAGGCACGGTTACACTAGCCAAAGGTCTTTTATGGATGAGCTGGATGACAGTCACAGTGGAAATTCAAGTCACTGGGCTAGGTGGCACGTGGCGCAATGGGCGGAATGCAGTGGAACTGTGCCAGCTTATGGCAGTGGTGGAAGCAGCTCACCATACTTAACAACTGGAGATGCAGGGACTTTTCAAAGAACATCTGACTTTTCTGGGATTAACTTGAATTTTGAAACATGGATTCCCAGAAAGAGCTGGGGACAGCAATGGTGCTTGCTAGACTTTAAACCTAAAGACAGAGCTCCTGCTCATTGCTACACATGTTCAATGGGAGGTAGAAGTTCTAACTGTAACGCTGTTTTACAATGTGCAATGAGAATAATAGCAAGTTAGAAACAAAATAGAAAGGGAAAAGTTCCTGCGTTCTGTTTTGGTAAGTTGCAAAGTCAACTGTCAAGAGATATTGGGTTGTATTACTAATATCCTGCTCCAATAAATGATCAGATGCAACCAGATACAGAAAAACTTCCTGTCAGGGTGGTTAAGCACTGGAATAAATTCCCTAGGGAGGTTGTGGAATCTCCATCATTGGAGATTTTTAAGAGCAGGTTAGACAAACTCCTGTCAGGAATGGGCTAGATAATACTTAGTCCTGCCTTGAGTGCAGGGGGGACTGGGCTAGATGACCTCTCGAGGTCCCTTCCAGTCCTATGATTCTATGAATCCCTGCAACTATCATTTGTTATTCGGTCCATAGCTTAGCTTTGGCTGAACGCCATTTCCAGTTACTTGGTATTCAGCTAAATGCTACAGTTTAGTCATTCAGTACACCCCTTGTAGAGGCATTAATCAAACAAGTCAGGCACAATCATCACAGCCCTGTATGTTATGCCATCATTTACACCAGTGAGAACTGAGATCACAGTGGGAGCCTTTTATGCTTCCTTTGCATTGGTGGAAATGGTGACACAATGTGCAGGGCAATGGCAAATCAGACCCAAAGAGCTTGATTCCCTTCTCACTAATAGTTCTACACTGGTGTCATGTTACTTCTGATTTACATCAGTATGAGAGGAGAATCAGGCGCAGGTAGTACAGAGTGGGTCACTCTGAGAGGGAGGTGATGAGCAGATGGATTTGATGGAGAAGAGGTGCAATTCAATAGCTGAAATGCAACCACTCAGAAGTGAACTTTGAGTCGTGTGTGACCTGGAACCTCCCCTTCCCCCAGACAAGCACACCCACAAACACCGAGGACGTTCAGATCCAGAGCTTTGGTTCAACCCATCACAGAGATGAAGCCAGTCATGAAATATGGAGGTGGGTTTGAATTCCAACTGCCCACAGCTTGGCCTGGGTTTAGCCCTTCCAGTTCGTCTTCTTACAGCACATGATGGGTTTGATTCTCTGTTTCTGCTCCATGCATGAGGGCAGTGCGGAAAAAAAGATCAATGGCCGAAGTGGACAAATGAGTCTCTTCTTCAGCATAGTGGAAAGGGACATCTGAGTCCAAATGAGGGTGGGAGGGGCAACAGGATAAGAGCCTACATTAGATGAGGCTGCAGGGGAGTGAAGTAGGCAAGCTATTGACTGCGAAGACAAGACATTTTGATTTGTTGCAGTGGAGAATGAGGAGCAAGTAGAGGGAGTCAAAGAGGGAGGTGATGTGGTTGGATTGATGGGCAAGAAAGATGCATTTGCAGCGGCATTTTGTATGGCTTGGAGAGAGGGATACGGGTATTGGAGAGCCCAGAGAGGAGGAGGCCAAGAAGGGAGATGTCTGGGGCATGACCAAGACTATTAATTCCCATGGGAGCAGGGACTGTGTCTATTCTGTACGGCAATGGTTCTCAAAGCCAGTCCGCTGCTTGTTCAGGGAAAGCCCCTGGCGGGCCGGGCCGGTTTGTTTACCTGCCATGTCCGCAGTTTCAGCCGATCACGGCTCCCACTGGCCGCAGTTCACAGCTCCAGGCTAATGGGGGCTGCGGGAAGTGGCGCGGGCCGAGGGATGTGCTGGCCGCCCTTCCTGAAGCACCCATTGTCCTGGAGCAGTGAACCGCGGCCAGTGGGAGCCGCGATTGGCCAAACCTGCAGACATGGCAGGTAAACAAACCGGTCCGGCCCACCAGGGGCTTTCCCTGAACAAGCGCGGACCGGCTTTGAGAACCGCTGCTGTACGGCATCATATATCTATCTATATGTGTGTGAGTGTGAATTTTCCATAGTATTTTCTGGGTCAAACATTTAATAACTTTGGCCTAACCCTCTCAGTATAAATGAGATCTTTCAGAATTTATTTCCTAAGCATCTTATGTTTGTGAATAATACCACAGTGACCTGAGCAAGATCACTCAGGAAGCTTGTGACAGATGAACCTAGAACTGAGATCTCCTGAATCATAGCTCTGGGTGATTGTACTTGTCACGCACAGCCAGCCAATATATTTACGTATCAACCCAAGAGCGCTTTGGAAGGATTGCCCAATGAGGTCTTTCCTTTTGGCTGTTATGACGGCTCAAGCTGGAATGGAGCTAGTTATTCCACTGGCATAAACTGGCCAATTTACACCCACTGAGGGTCTGGCTTTCAATTTCTAAGGCCTTGTCTACACAGGAAAGTTACACTAATTTAACTTAAATCTGTTTGTAAACCGATACAGTGAAACCGATACAGTGAAACTGATGCAAACTCCTGTGTTGACACAAGTAATGTGGTTTAAAAGCAGCTTATTTTGATTTAACTTAAGCCTGTTTGACTTCAGCTAAACTGAAAAAAGCCACTCATGCTAAAATCAGTGAGTCCACAGGAGAGCTTGCTATATGGATTTAAATTCACACCTAAGGTTACACCAGGACAACTGTCGCATGTTGACAGGGCTTTGTTTGATGGTTGGTTGCAAAACGCGCTGTGAAAATTGTTTTAATTGTCTTTGGCTAGAGCCACTAACATTCTGAAATGAAAAGGGAAAACCAGGCATCACGCACTAAGCATGAATATTGTCAAATAGCATGTTTAGATAAGGATTAGTTATGAGTGGATTTCTTTTCATTCCAGGTTTCAGAGTAGCAGCCGTGTTAGTCTGTATCCGCAAAAAGAGAAGGAGTACTTGTGGCACCTTAGAAACTAACAAATTTATTTGAGCATAAGCTTTCGTGAGCTGCAGCTCACTTCCGATGAAGTGAGCTGCAGCTCACGAAAGCTTATGCTCAAATAAATTTGTTAGTCTCTAAGGTGCCACAAGTACTCCTTTTCTTTTCATTCCAGTTTCTCTTCCCTTTTGTATTGGAGGCTGGGCTGTCATAAACTTGCAAAACCAGTTCACATCCTATTTCTGAAGGCTAAATAAAATGGTCATGTGATTTCTTTTTATTTCCATGCTTGTCGCGCTGCCCAGGTATTTACATGACATGTGATTATGAGGAAACTGTTTAATTTCTGCAGAAGTACAACCCAGGATTCCAACTCTTGTGATCTGACTGGGAGTCTCACCATATTTTGTGCTTTTCATATTTCCCCAGTTGCTAGAATTAAGTGACTACATGAGGAGCTCAGCTTTATTTATTTTTAAAGTATATTTTCTAGCCCCCATGGTTAAGACCACCTCTAACAGCTCAGAAACCAGAATGCAAATTAAAAGACGCCAAAATGCATTATTAAAAAAAATCTCCTGATTTCCTGGGAGCCCAACTTGAGATTTTTGAATGCCTGGGGTCAGCAATATGGAGGGACAACTCCATTTCAGACCCGATCTTTCTAGGTGTTGAGCCTTTAAGCCCCCAGGGAGTTCAATGGGAAAACTCAGCACTTAGCAGGAACTGAAAACCTGACAGGATCAGGCTCCATGCACGCAGCTGACAATAACTTTGTTGCAGAAGAGTATCGATCTATCTTGGGTATTTACATGGCCCCCTTACTGGGGTATCTGAGCATCTCACAGTCTTCAGTGTACTTATCCTCACAACACCTTGTGTGGTAGGGAAGTGCTATTATCCTATATTATAGTTGGGAATCTGAGGCATAGAGACTCTACTGAGTGTCATACAACAGTCTATGGCAGAGGAAAGAACCTGGGTCACCTAAGTCTAGCTTCCTAAGCTTGGACCATCCTTCCTTGCTAGCTACAACTGAAAAGAAGAGCGTAAATGCTGGTGAGATGAATTACCACCTGTTTGCTGCACTTCTGCATCCTAGAAAGCTGAAGGGGGGGGTTATAGGAAATCATTTTTTTTGCAGTTCTCTGTCCAGGGTAGGTTTTTATTTAGCACCTATTGTCATGGTAGCTACATGATGCATTCATTATCTAACCTGGCATAACAGATCTTAGAGGGTGTGTGAACCCTCAGGAATTCCAGGTATTCAGGGCCTGTACCCATTAAAGTCCACCCATTTCCACACTCATTACCAAAGGACCCGAGCACCTTATAGATTCTGGAAAGGATAACATGGCAATATTCCCCATCGACTTCAGAGAGCCAGATTGGGTCCCGGAGGTTGGATTTTAAGAGCTAGTGAACACCGACAGTTCCAACTGAGGTGTTCAGCCCCTCAGCAAATCAGCTCCGAACTGTAATCTTCTATCGATTCCTCGCCCCCTCAAAAAATATTCAGCAGAAACAAAGCTTTCATTTTATTTACCAAAATACAGTTTTTAGCCTTTCTGGTTGCAAAGCCTGCCCTGCGAAAGTAAACTGCTGCCTTTAAGTCTGCAGCCAGGCAGACGGCAACAATAACACCGGCAGAAGAGGGAGTTTCCCCTCATTCATCTTCATGGGTTTTCGCTCTGAAATCTGATTACGACCACTGGTGCCAAGAGCACTAACCATTTCACTGCTGCTCATCCCATCAAAAAAATAGTAAAGTCCACATGGCTGGCTGGATTGATCAGACCTGGGCAGGATGCAAATGAGGCAGCCAGTTTTCTGTATGCCAATAGTCTAATATGCTTTGCCTTCTTCTGATAGTCAAGGCCTTTGCTGCAGGGATGTTTATAGTGATATGAGTTAAAACACTTTGGGTCCTTTCTGAGGTATAGCGTGGGGGATGGGCGCCGAGGAATTTGCTGGGTTTTCTCCAAAACATGCTCCAGCAGCCGGGAAGGCTGCTCAGTTTAATCAGCTAAAAACATTTTGTGAAGGACTTTCCCCGAGTTTCTCTGTGATAATAGTATCTAATATTCAAACAATCAGACTATGTCAAAGTAGAAGAGCAAAAAGGGAAGGAAATTGGTGGAAATGCTACAGCTATGGCTAATCCCCACAAATTATTATTTGTATCACCTGGGTTGCATCTTGAGGCCTCAGTCAAGATCAGGGCCCCATTGTGCTAGGCGCTGTACAAAAGCATATTAAGAGACAATCCCTGTCCTGCAGCTCTTACAGTCTAAACAGACAAATGGTGGGAAGGGAAACAGACACACAGAAAGGTGGAGGGACTCACTCAGTCACACAGCAGGTTAGTGGCAGCCTGGGAATAGAACCCAGTCATCCTAGGCCACTGCAAGTCTTTAGCCCTTATTATTGTGAAGAAAACCTTCCAAATGCAAATCAGATGTAAACCAATGCAGGGATATCTGCATGAGCATGCAGACAGTCTGAAGCAATAGCAAGGAGAGGCATGAACTGCTCTCATTCATCTTCCTTGTGCACTAACTCTGAAACCAAACAGTGACATTTACATTGTTGTAGGTGTGTTGGTTCCAGGATATTAGAGGGACCAGGTGGGTGAGGTAATATCTTTGATTGGACCAACTTCTATTGGTGAAAGAGACAAGTTTACACAGACCTGAAGAAGAGCTGTGTGTGAGATCAAAAGCTTATCTCATTCACCAATAGAAGTTGGTCCAATCAAAGATATTACCTCACCCACCCTGTCCCTCTAATTTAAAGGTAAACACTTAACGATTACTGTGATGATCAGAACAGGCAAGCCAGAAGAAGGACGATCATATTATTAGTGGAATCTGGTTTTGGTATCACGAGTGGAGCCTGGGAAAAGAACCACCCCTTACATTTCCCATCCTGACTCCTGAGTGATGGGCTAGGAAAGGTTTCAGGAGTTGGTCCTTGGCTGCAGTGCTGGAGGTATCTGGGGTTGGGTGAGTTTACTTTTCTCTTTCATGGTGAAAGCATTGATACAATTCCCCAAACCTCCTTCCCCAAGCCCCACCAAGAATAGGTATATTTCAGAAAGCCCTGAGCTAGAGTCCGCAGCCAAGAACAAAGTCTTGGCCTAACCCTGCATTTAGGCTACGGTAATAAGAATCAAAGCTATAAGCTGGGGGCTCATCAGGTGGAAACATAGAGGAGGAGTGCATGGGCCAAACACAGGATGATTATGAGTTACTTATATATTAATTCCCACGGGAGCAGGGACTGTGTCTGTACTGTACTTGTACAGCATCATATATATATACACGCACAAGGCATATATATGATGCTGTACAAGTATATATAGGCCTTCCATTCCCCTGGTGAGTCTTCATCTGGAATTGTGTACAATTCTGGTCACCCAGGTTCAAGAAAGGTGAATTCAAATGGGAACAGGTGTAGAGAGGAGCTCTGAAGATGACCAGGGGAATGGAGGGCCTATCTCATGGCAGGAGACTGTAAGACCTTGGCTTGTTTAGCCTCGCCAAAAGAAGGCTGTGAGCAGATACAATGACTCTATAAATACATCAGGGGGTAAATACCACAGAGAGTAAAGAGCTATTTAAGCTAAAGGACAATGTTGGTACAAGAACAAATGGGGATAAACTGGCCATGAACAAATTCAGACTGGAAATGAGAAGATGGTTTCTAGCTATTGGAGGGGTGAGGTTCTGGCACAGTCTCCCAAAGGAGCGTGTGTGTGTCGGGGCAGGGGGAGGAGGGCAAACAACTTCATTAGTTTTAAGAGAGACCTGGACATATTTATGAGTGGGATTGTGTGACGGGGTCGCTTGTGATGGTCGGTGTGTGTGTGTATGTGTGTGTGTGTGAGAGGGCTCTGCAACCCTAAGGGTCCCTTCAGGTTTGTCTATTATGTTCCTAAAGCTCTTGTTTCAGGGCTTCAGCTGATCACCTTCAGGGGGCAGGAAGGGATTTCCCCTCCTCCCCACAATGAATTCAGGGGGGAGGCAGGGCGGGGGTTTGGTCTCTTTCCTCTGAAGCATCAAAGATGGCCCTGGCTGGAGACAGGGGCGCTGGATGTGGAGGGCCAGGGCTCTGAGGTGGCACTGAGCATTCTCTCTCTCTCATGTGCTTAGCTGGCTGGTTCTTGTTCACATGCTCAGGGTCTAACTGATCACCGTATGCGGGATTGGGAAGGAATTCCCCCCTCCCCACCCAGTCAGAATGGCAGTCACCTTGGGGTATTTTCACTTTCTTCTGTTGTGTGTGGTTGCGGGTCACTTGCCAGGATTACCTGGGTGTGTTTCACTTAAGCATTTCCCTGGATGACAGAGGATCTATCATGGGAGAAAGAGCCTTTTGGAAGGCAGTGTGGGCCAGTGGCTAGTGCATCAATTTCCCATCTGTACAATGGGGATAATAGCACTTCCCTACCACACAGGGGAGTTATGAGGAGATACCCATTAGAGATTGTAAGACGCTCAGGCACAGTGATAATGGGAGGCCATACAAATAGCTAAAATAGATAGATTATCATCTTATTTCTAGAGGGCAGTTCCCCTATCTACTGCATGCTTTGTGGAGGACTAGTTGGCTCGAACCTTCAGTGGTGTCCGTCCTGTGAACCTTACACAAACCCTAAATTCACAGTTTTTAAATGTATAAGGGGCGAGTGTAGGTTGAGCACAACTGTATCGCAGGAATTCGTTGCATTAAACTATTGGAGGCAAAGGGAAGGAAATTAATAGTAATAATTAAAAAAACCACCCATATCCAACCTCACAATTACAGCCAGTGCTGGCACTGGCCAGTTAACTCCTATTTGATTTTGGTTTCCTGTTAGCTGTGAAAGGTGGTTTCCTTTCAGTTTCTGCTGTGCTAGCTCAGTTTCCTCTCTCTAATTTTCTCTTTCCTAGCAGCAGGAGGAATGCAGAAGCAGCAGTTGTCCAACTCGCTTTCAATTTCAGACCTACCTTTGTTCGCTTTTAACATTTTTGTCAAAGTGAGTCATGTATAGGACTCCCAGACAAAGCCATTGGGAAGCCAGAGTTATGGTTGGGGCAACAATGCTTGGGACAGATTTAATAATTTTATTCAGATGATGTTGAAGTAAAAAGAAGACGGTACAGAGTTTAGGCATAGAAGTTTCTGGTTATCAGGGAATAAGGTACAGATTATCAAGGGGTGCGAAATTCAGTTTAGGAATGGGTGGCGTAAGGATTACATAATCTGCAATCTCCCCAGTTGGGGGTAAAAGTTTAACGGGTCAAAGTACAGACATTGAGATATGGGGGTATGTTGTCCATATAATGGCTATGTTCAGGTGTGGAATATAATGAGCGGATACGATGATGGGGATGGATCTACCCTCATTTGGTGGTATTTAATGTTCAGTGAGTTTATGGTTCCAGTTCATATGGTCCAATGGAAAAAGTCTCTCAGTCCCTTTCCCATAGTGGATGCACAATGTCGTACCGGCTCACACCTCCTGGTACTGTCGGTGGCCGGTGATGTGTTCGATGTCTCTGAACCATCGGATGGTGTCTGAGACATGAGGCGTGGCATGAGCCATGTGTAGCGTTGACCGATCTCACAGGTCCATAGCACACGCTCGTTGCAGGGGTCCCAGGAGCCCAGGGCTCCGACAATCAGGGCATCCATCTGTACCTCCTAGCCCTTTGCTCTCAGGGTGTCAGCCAGAGGGGCATATTTTTCCAGCTTATGAGCTCAGGCTTCTCAGAAGGCCGGGGTCCTGTTCTCGAAGGAGACCGTGATGTTGACGAGGATGATCTTTTTACAACTGCATGCAGTATCTCTGGGGATCACACAGCATTAAGTTTATGTCTCACTGTGGGCCAGGGATTGTATGCAACTCCAGGGGGGAGGGTTCTCACAAGTCCTCCAGGAACCAGAACCAGTGGGGGGTGATTCAGGTGAACCACTTAGGTTGTGAACACTTCCAGAGAGGTACCACCTCCTGGGGAGGCTTGCACAGACTAGTTCAAACTGGATTTTCCAGGGACCAAAAGATGAAGAAAGGGCTTTCGATATAACACGGCTGGGTTTAAACTGACTCAGGACCTCCTTTCTGATCCAGGTAATGGGCATGACCTTCTGTCCAAGAGCCCCAATACTTGCAGAAGGGTTGGAAAGACTTCAGCCTGCTAGGGCCCATCGGACTGCTGGGTGACTTTGGGAAACCCCAAGCACGTGTATAGGAACCTTTATTGCATGTTGTATGTTTTCTCTGTAATGCTTTTCCCAGAAACATCAATGAGCTTGCTGAGAAAGAGCTGTGTGGTAAGTGCTGGCATACACAGTTCATAGCCCTTGGACAGAAAGCCAAGGGCCGACGCTGGAGATATCACAGTCTAATGCAGGGAGCTGTGCAGCCTTAAAACCCCCCGGCCTGAATGGGGAGGGACAAAGTTCCCTGCCCAGAGACAGGTGATAGCTGAAGACCTGAGATGTGACTGGGTGCTGCTGGAGGGGAATACAGAGTGGGGTGCGGTCACCCTGAAACAGCGACAGTGCCCTATGAAGCAACATGAGTAGGATGCACTTGTTTGAAAGTGCAATGACACATTAGACACTTCAGTTATATTTCCAGCCCCTAAGTGAGGGGGAGGAGAGTGTTGTGGTTAAAGCACTAGACTGGAATTAATTCCTGCCTTGGCCACAGGCTCCCTGTGTAACCTTGGGCATGTCACTTAGGACTAGATTTTTAAAGGGGTTTAGAGTAGGAGCCATGTTAGTCTGTATCCGTAAAAAAGGAGTACTTGTGGCACCTTAGAGACTAACAAATTGATTAGAGCATAAGCTTTCGTGAGCTACAGCTCACTTCATCGGATGCATACAGTGGAAAATAGAGTGGGGAGATTTTATATACACAGAGAACATGAAACAATGGGTGTTACCATTCAGACTGTAACAAGAGTGATCAAGAAAGGTGAGCTATTACCAGCAGAAGAGCCGGGGGAGGGGAGAGGGAGGAATAAAGACTGGGAGTGGATGTGTCATTACACAAAGTAATATTATTTCCCCTTGTTTATTTCCCCTCCTACTGTTCTTGTAAAGTGCTGGAAATGGCCCACCTTGATTATCACTAAAAAAGGTTCCCCCTCCCCGTCCCTCCCTCTCTCCTGCTGGTAATAGCTCACCTTTCTTGATCACTCTTGTTACAGTCTGTATGGTAACACCCATTGTTTCATGTTCTCTGTGTATATAAAATCTCCCCACTGTATTTTCCACTGAATGCATCCGATGAAGTGAGCTGTAGCTCACGAAAGCTTATGCTCTAATCAATTTGTTAGTCTCTAAGGTGCCACAAGTACTCCTTTTCTTTTTAAATGAGTTTAGGCTCCTACTGATGTAGAGAGGAACCTAGTGGGATTATCAAAAGCACCCAGTTGCCTAAATGCCATTAAAATCAATGGGAGTTAGAAGTCTTGGTGCTTCTGAAACTCTCACGAGGCACCTAGCTACCTATAAATGCCACAATACCTTTACAAATCTGGCCCTCGGTCCTGCTGTGCTGCAGTTTGTCATCTGTAAAATGGAGACAACACTTCCCTTCTCCCACCGTTCTTCTGTCTTGTCTCTCACTATATGAATGTACAGCACCTAGCACAATGAGGCCCTGATCTCAGCGGGGGACCTGTTGACACAACTGCAACACACACAATAATCATTAACACCCAAAGTTCATGGGGTTTAGAATCAGAGACATAATAGGTTTGAGATGCAAACTCAGCTCCAAATGGATCCATAACTAGGACTTTAAAGCAGGGGTTTGCATCGGGCGCACTGTTATTGCAAATGCATTGATTTATAATTTTAACTGGTCTTCTAAGGATTTGATTCCAAATCCTCGAAGACCACTTTAAATTTATAGTATCACACTCTCGACAAGTTACATACAATCCTGGCCCACAATAATCCATAAACCATTCATTTAATACAATTGGCCTGAAAGATACTTACACTTAATTCAAAAAGGTCTCCCAAGGATATATAAACATGCACTTACATATAGCATTTCAGTTCATCTGGCAATGGATGCCCAGGGAGGTGATGGTGCAATTTGATGATGACAAAGTTGTTATTTTTTTCTCCAACTATTAGCCTGGTGGGCTGCCATGGGAATTTGCTTGAATAAAGATTGAGCACTTGTCCCTGTTCCTGTTTAACTCAGTGCAGAACTCCATTGACTTGAATGGGAATAAACCAGCCCTTGGGTGAGAACTGCAGGATGTGACCTATTGGCTATCTAAGCTCTCAAGCTCTCTCTCTCACTCTCTGTGGCTGTCTGCCACCTGCTTATTTCCTTCAATGTTAGGCATTTATGGGGCACTTAAGCCCTGAGGTTGAAATTCATTCCATGCAGAGGCTCAGAACAAGGCCTGTACACCCGTCCAGGCCTTGCCTACTCTAGAACGTTGTACTCCTTTGACAATACTGGTCTAGTTAAGCACAATAGTGCCCCCCCCCCGCCATGTGGATGCAGTTTTATTGGCATAAAGGTGCTTTATACTGGTACAGCTATTCCCTTAAGGGATGGGCAATAACTTTACTGGTATAAGGCTCCTTTAGACCAGTACAACTAAGCCACAGTGAGGCTTGTACCGGTACTACTAGTGCTAAAAAAAAAATCGCACCTTCCCCCCCGCCCCACCTGACCATTATATTGCACAATTTTCGAGCGTAAACCGGGCCCAAGTCCTATGTACAGCCCTGATTCTGCAAGCTGCCTCATGTGGATACAGGGGTTCACCCGCCTGCAGCAGGACTGGGGCCTAAGCCCTCAAAATAGGGCCTACGTGGTGCAGATGCCTCATGCTGGACCTCTGGCACAGGGGCTGACTATCAGTTCCCACGGGCCTGCGTTGAGACCCAAGGAGCGTTCTGCTGAAGTACTCATGGCACAATGGCCTGAAATTCACGAACGGTTATGAATTATTTTCCACCCATTAACGAAAAGCGCCTCAGCAATCAGACCCACTGATACATTTCCAGAGAGGGATGTTAACCTTTAAAAGAACAAAACAGAACAACTGAAAACCATCTGCTTGTTCCCTTCCTTGGGATGAATCTGGTTAAATGATGTGAAACTACGACAAAGGCTCTTGTTCGAAGAGATGGGAAATAGTGTTCAGGTTCAGCACCTTGTAAGCGTGCTGCCAACGGTGGCATTTGAGGTGTGAATTTGGCAGACACTGGAACTTGTACAAAATGGAAAGATGTCCATCTCCTGCGGCCAGGTGGAGCTGCTAGCAGCAAAGAGAAGAGAGGTGATTTATTGCGCTTTCGCCATTCTGATCCCTGTGGCCAAAAGCAGCACAAATGCAGGTAGAAAAGGAGGACTTGTGGCACCTTAGAGACTAACCAATTTATTTGAGCATGAGCTTTCGTGAGCTACAGCTCACTTCATCACGAAAGCTCATGCTCAAATAAATTGGTTAGTCTCTAAGGTGCCACAAGTCCTCCTTTTCTTTTTGCGAATACAGACTAACACGGCTGTTACTCTGAAACAAATGCAGGTGGGTTCTTTATTTGTAGTATTAAAAGCACTTCAGAATAGCTATTGAAAAATCCCTGCTGGAGAGAGCTCCTAGGAGCCTTTGGATCAGAACCAACAGAGGACACTTAGACTTTTGGAGGGAGATTTTTAAAGGGCCTGTTGCGTGTTTCGTGCCCAAATCCCATTGGAAATCAATGGGAGTTGAGTGTCTAACTCCCCTTTGTGCCTCTGAGTTTAAGGCCAGAAGGGTCCAGCGATCACCTAGTCTGACCTCCTGCATATCACAGGCCACTAAACACAACCCAGCCCCTTTGCACCAAGCCCAACATCCAGAATTAGACCAAAGTATTACAGCCATCAGAAGACTAGACTATTATCTGCCACAGGCAGGGAACAGGAGGGACCGAGGTGCACCAGTGCCTGAGATCACTGCAATGGCAGGGAATTGATTGGATGAGATATACCCAGATGATGCTAGTAAGTGACCCAGGCCCCGTGCCGCAGCAAAAGGCAACCCCCCCAATGTCCCTGCCTTTTTGACCCAGGGAATCATTCTTTTCCGACTCCCAAGGGGGTGAGTAAGGAGACCCTGGGCATGTGAGAAAGAACTGCCAACTAAGCTCCTGAGAGAGAGAGCACCACTCCCTCTTCTGTTTCTCTGGCCTGGTCTACACTACAGGGTTAAGTCAAGTTTATCCACGTTAGGTCGATTTAAAAATGACTGCGTCCACACAAGTAACCCCGTTCTGTCGACCTGAAGGGCTCTTAAAATCAAATTCTGTACTCCTCCCCGACGAGGGGAGTAGCACTAAAATCGACCTTGCTGGGTCAAATTTGTGGTAGTGCGGACACAAATCGATGGTATTGGCCTCCGGGAGCTATCCCAGAGTGCTCCAATGTGACTGCTCTGGACAGCACTTTGAACTCTGATGCACTAGCCAGGTATACAGGAAAAGCCCAGGGAACTTTTGAATTTCATTTCCTGTTTGGTCAGCGTGGCGAACTCAGCAGCACTCAGCAGCACAGGTGACCATGCAGTCCCCCCAGAATCTGCCAGCAGCACCCAGGAGACGTACAGTGACGGTGAGTGGGCTCCATGCTTGCCGTGGTATAGCGTCTGCATGGGTAACCCAGGAAAAATGGCGCAAAACGATTGTCTGCCGTTGCTTTCACAGAGGAAGGGAGAAAGTGGGGGGGGGCGCCTGACGAGATGTACCCCAAACCACCGGTGACAATGTTTTTGCCCCATCAGGCATTGGGAGCTTAACTCAAAATTCCAACGGGCTGTGGAGACTGTGGGATAGCTACCCACAGTGCACCGCTCTGTAAATCGATGCTTACCATGGTATTTAGGACGCATTCCGCCGACTTAATGCACTTAGTGTGGACATACGCAACCGACTGTATAAAATCAGTTTCTAAAAATCGACTTGTATAAAATTGACCTAATTTCGTAGTGTAGCCATACCTTTACTAAGTTGTCTATAAACTGACTCAGAACACAGAGCCCACATGTTTCTCCTTCTGCGCTCACACACCCCTTTCTTGTTGTGGAGCTGGGGAAGTACTGAGCATCTGTAATTTTTTTAAAAAAAGATAAAAGCCCTGAAATTGGTGTAACCCACAAAGAATTACGTGGACTTTGTAAACAATTCAGAAAGAAAAAGTAGGTCACATGCTGAGCTACTGAACTTGGCGGTGTCTTTTTAAGTGCTATTGTGAAACAGTCTGTGTGTAATTGAAAGGAGAAGTGTGAATTGCAGATTTCACTCCTGTGCCCAATACAGTCACTGGCAAAACCCTCATTGATTCTAATGGAGCAAGATTGGTCCCTTTGGGTTTGATTTTTCACAGGGGCTGAGCGTCTCAATTCCAGTTGAAGTCAGTGGCAGTTGCAGATGCTCAGCACATCTGGAAAACAGGCCTTGTGAATTTCTGTGGGAAATTCCAACATTTCAAACAAAGTCATTCTAAATTGAACAAAAAGTTGACATTTCAGAATTTCCCATAGAACGAAAATTATTTTAAAAAAATCAATTCAGGGCCAACAGAATGTTTCATTTTGATAATATCAAAACATGATAATACAATACAAACTATTACATGTAACACAATATATATATAAATATATTTACAGGAATATTTGACTAAAATATAAATATAGAAAGTAAACAAAACAATAAAGTTGAAACAAAGTTATAGAAACATTTCAACATTATCAAAATGAAACAAAAGTCACAATGATTCCTTTTGATTTTTTCCCATTGAATATGTCATCAAAATGGACACGTTCCTGCAAAATGCTTCAATTTTGATGAAACTGTATTTTCCAACGGAAAACTGTTCATCAAATTTCACTCGGCCATTTGTACTAAGAAGCATACAACACTACCTGTGTTTGTTTTTAAAGAGAGAGACAATGGCAGTCATTGCAAAGAACTAAGAGAAGTTTGGTGCCTATCCACATTCAGAGCTGGCAGAAACAATTACTCACAGTATCCTTTTAATACAATTCACAATTTCCCCACTATGTGCAGGTACTTTTCAGATGTCGGATGAATTTAAGAATGAGCTGATTTCGTGGAAGGGATGGAGACATTGAGAAGAGGCTCATGCATCCTCAGACATGGAAAATCTAGCTAAGCAACTAGAAGTGTTAGATTCTTTGCCCAAACCAATTGTTGTAGCTACTGTACCCTCACCCCCGCACTCCACATTAACAGATGCACTAACCAGTTATTATACCTCACTCGGTTGTAGTAATCCTTCTGTTGTTCAGTCCTGATGATTAATTGCCCTGATTAGTCATGCCCTAACCCATGCTCATCTAATCGCACATGCTGTATGAAAACACATCCATGCACCCACGTGTGTCTCCCAACACCTCCACTAGTTACAAAGGCCATGTTTTTTTCTGCATACTTTAGAACAGTGGCTCTCAACCTTCCCAGACTACTGTACCCCTTTCAGGAGTCTGATTTGTTTTGCGTACCCCAAGTTTCACCTCACTTAAAAACTACTTGCTTACAAAATCAGACAGAAAATAAAGTGTCCCAGCACACTATTACTGAAAAATTGCTGACTTTCTCATTCATATCATATAACTATAAAATAAATCAGTTGGAATATAAATATTGTACTTACATTTCAGTGTATAGTACATAGAGCAGTATAAATAGGTCATTGTCTGTATGACATTTTAGTTTGTACTGACTTTGCTAGTGCTTTTTATGTAGCCTGTTGTAAAACCAGGCAAATATCTAGATGAGTTGATGTACCCCCGGAAGACCTCTGCGTACCCGTGGTTGAGAACCACTGCTTTAGAATAAAAGCAAAAGTATTTGAGAATAGGAGATGGGGAGCCTGGCTGGCACCACAACAAGACAGGGTCATGTTCTTCTTCCAAACTTCTAACAATAGGAGGCAAGAAAAGAAGGGCTGCTTGCTTTCTGCCCCACGTCCCTGCCTCCTGTCATTAATAGTCATCTGGGGCATATCCATACGCTCTAGGAATTATTTTGGGGAAGTCCTCTGGTCTGTATTATACAAGAGGTCAGACTAGATGATCACAATGGTCCCTTCTGGTCTTGGAATCTATGAATCCACATTATTCAGTCAGCTGCCCGGTTCACATGTTGTGGTGTTAAATAGCTGTCACCTCCTTTCCAGAGATGGCTTCAGGTGAAGCGATTGCTGTGTGTTTACCCTGGGGAAGAGGGTACGGCATGCTAGGACCAGATTTTCAGAAGGCCTGACCACCACAATTTCCATTGTATTCTGGGGGCCCCATGCTGCTCAGCAATCTGACAATCAAGCTCCATATAAATAGATATTAGTATTGGCCCCTGTCCATGCACAGATTCATTCCGGGCTTGTCCTCACTGCAAAGTTAACTTGAGTCATAACTTGAGCGTTGTCCCTAACTCCACTCCTGTTCACACACAAAAACCTCTGTGCAGTGGTGCTGGCCCCTCAGGGGGTGTAGGCTAAAGCTCCAATTAGCACAGCTCATCAGCTGCCAACATGACCACCCTATAGAGTGGATGCAAACTAGCCATCTCACTATTTCCCCCATGTGCCCAGAAAGAAGAGACACCCGACTCAACATGCCTCCTCCCCTTTCTCTCTGTGTGAGCCCTGACTCTGCAGAATGCTCTCCATGGGGTCCTGGAAAAGGAGAGAGGGGATGGTGCCTCTTTGCACCTCTCCCCAGGGGAGAGGGGAGTTTTTCACTTGGAGCTAGGAGGCACAATCTGTCCTCTAGTAAGGACTTCAGCATTGGGCCCAGTTCTCAACCCCTAAAGTCAACAGTGAGGTAAGGTGCTGCAGTACAATTAGAAGGGATGTACATTTTCTAAGGTCATTTTCTCAGGGGCTGGTCCATGACTACCAAGCTCACCCCTTCAGAAACTAAGCTACCTCAAATCTCATCCCTTCCTGCTGCGGAGCAGGGTGCCTCTTTCGAGCTCACCTTCACGAATACCAGCTCACTGCACATTGCAACAAAATCTGATCCCAGCCTTCCCTCTGGGGAAAGGAACGGAGAGGATATCATGCCTGACATATTCCAGGCACGTCACTAAACGCACTGCTGGAAAGCACTCAGAGACCACTAAGATGGGGGCTGTGTGAGGTAAATGACTGCCCCTTTTGGAATGGCTCCATGAAAAGCACACAACATACACTGAGAAGCTGAGTGTTTTATTTCCCTTTTCAATCTTTTCCCCCTTTCACATGTTTCCACCTCATTTGTCTTTGCTGAAGCACCTTAAATTTGGAGTGCAGTCAGGAAGGAGACATGGCACTCTCCATCTGGAGTACTATACCTTGCCACTGCAAGTATGGACTCCAGGCTGCAGCTTGACTTCCCTCAGCCTCCCACCCCTGGAAAACCCACCCAAGAATGGAGTCAAGTCCTGCTACAACTTGAAGCACCGAGGAACCTGAACATTCCCTGTGATGTTTGAATCCCAGCCAAAACTGAAGGCAAGATCACGTGATGGTCCTAAAGCCTGAAAACATATGGCATTAATTTTGCTTTCCCACAGTCCCTAAAACTGCAATTAAATCAACCCCCACTGACTGGAACCCCATAACTCAGCCATATGATTGATTGGAATAAAGAAAGTTTGGGGGAAAGTTGGCTAGGTGGAAGAAATGCGCTATACACACAGCCCATACACAGCCAAGTTTATTTTATTAACATGCCACTGGCGGAAGGACAGGATCAAAGAGGATGTTCTTTAGAGAAAGCTTATCTTTGGCACCCATTTGGCTTCTAACAATAAACTCTGCCACAATCTGTGTGGGCTGCAAGGATGTAACTACAAGCACAAAGTGAAAGCTAATCTGCCTGTGTGCTACAGTAGTCCAGTGGGGAAACAAAATGCCTTTGCTTTTCCTTTGGTTACAGATAAATGTGGCCAACGAGGGGTCAAAGATCAAAAGTCATGGAATTGTCGGCGTGGATTACAAATTTCTCACTTGTCAAGAAGACCGCTGGACCACACCGGCTCTCTTGGAGACAGTAGATTTCATTTCTGGACTGTAAACAGAGATGGGCTCCAGCCGTAAGATTTGGATCTGGATTTCAAACATAGCCCAGTCGTTTGAGAGGGAGAGGTGGGGTAGTGTTGCTCTTTCTGTGTAATTCATTAGGTAGATTGCTATGTGTCTGTCCATGTCATTGCTATAGCACCTTCCACCACAGTATCTAATTGCTAAAATCCAGTCCCTAACGGTAAATGGGACCAAGTGAATTTCTAGTGGACGTCTAATAATCCTCATCCTCAGTACTTCTGCGTTTGGCATACTTTAACCCAATCCATTCTCACAGCCGGCTGGGGCGATGAGTCCCGTGAGCATTGTCCCCACTTTACAAAAGGAGAAATTGGGATTCTCAGTTCGTTTGCACCTTATGCAGTCGCTTACACCTGTGCAGAGTGGCTGTAAAGTGCGACCTACCACTCTGAGCTGGTACGACTATCTATAGACACACCTTGCACAGATGTAAAATGAAAAGCAGCAGAGACTCAGGAGAACCCATCAAAAGGAATTCCCATTGATTTCAGGTTTCAGAGTAACAGCCGTGTTAGTCTGTATTCGCAAAAAGAAAAGGAGTACTTGTGGTACCTTAGAGACTAACCAATTTATTTGAGCATGAGCTTTCGTGAGCTACAGCTCACTTCATCGGATGCATCCGTGGAAGTGAGCTGTAGCTCACGAAAGCTCATGCTCAAATAAATTGGTTAGTCTCTAAGGTGCCACAAGTACTCCTTTCCATTGATTTCAGGGATCAAGCCCTCACTAGCTTGCCTATGCCTACCCACACAACACATCAGTCAAAAGCTGGATGCATATGTTTCTCTGTTTTCTGCTGAAGGACCTGACCTTGGGTGTAGGGGAGTTGGATGGAGAAGATTTGATAGGAAAGAAAAATTCAGCATTCTGTTCCCTCCATGTTGATCTTTTTGACTCCTGCTCCTCCCAAAATCAAACTCATTTTCAAAGAAGTTTCATATAAAGGGTTTCAAATGTAAGCAAACCAACCAAACAAACATTTGCATAACCTGTCCTCTGGGTAGCCAGAGGGCTTCAGTCAGTGCTGGTTGGAGAAACTTTGATGGACCCATATTTCATTAGTGTATGCAGTTCCATTGAAATGGAAATGCTTTACAAAATCAGATCCGTTTGCCAGAGTTTTGTTTTGGAACAAAGCAAGGAAAAAAAATGTTCCAACAATATCAAAATGTCCCATTTTGACATTTCTGGAATGAAACATTTTGATGTTTCATTTTGAAAAGTTTCGAATGTATTATATTATACAGTATTTTGTGAAATGAAAAGTCAAAATCGATTTTGCTGAAACATTGAAAATTCAATCTACCTGAAACTAAAATTGTTTTCAGATTTTTCTTTCAAGGAGGATTCCAAAGCTTTTCAGGTTTTGTTCCAATTTGGGACAAAACCAAACTTTGAAATCTCAAAATCATTTGCGAAATGGAATTTTCATTTTCCACACAGCTCTAGTTTCAGTTTCCACATTGGTCAACACTGAACTTTCCAAGCACATTAATTTTACACCAACTTTTTTCAAAAATCTCTGATTTTTTTTTAAAAAGTGGGCCTGCGTTGGAGCCACGAGGCCGGCTGAGGAGGTAATCCTTATCTGCTCCACTGGGCATTTGCCATTTCACCGGCAGTCACTGTTTTATACGTGCAAAAGCACATTTAGCTCCTGCAGTTTCAGTGTATGCTATTGAAAATGCAGCCCAACAGATTATGGGCCTTATTTAGGGTGACCATATTTCCTTATGCTGAATACGGGACACCTGGTAAAATTACTCATATTCAAGCGAGTTCAATGGCAATCAAGCAGAACTATGCAGTACAAACGCTCAGATTAACATCAAGTTGACTGAGCTCTTGTTAAAAAGAAATACTGCCTAGTTGGAGTCTTTTTATTTACCTTCTTATCTTTAAAGCTTTAGGGTTCCCGAGGGGAGAGGTGACACACATACACCTCTCTCACACAGTGGGGTGACCGACTGACCTGACCCTTCCTGCCCGGCGCTCTCTGCCCTCCATGCCTGGCTCGGCCCCAGGGATGGAACTGCCTCTCCTGGTACCTGGCCTCTGCAGGGTCACATGCCCCCCCACCCCAGATTTCTGCCAGGGTTCACAACAGAATGTGGCCAGCAGCAGCTTTTCGGCCCTGTGCGGGAGGGAAGGGACGGGAGCTGCTTCCAGATGCAGGGGAGGAGAGGGCGGGGAAGGGATGACCTGGCCTATGTCTTTGCAGAGCTCATCTCTTCCCCCCTCCATCCTCCCCTCCTGCCCACACAGTGTCAAAAGGCAGCTAACACCTCCAGGCTGCCGCTGGCCACGGAGATAACCCAGCCACCTCCTATCCCGCGGCTACAGCGTGGGCAGGAAGGAGTTGATCCCTCAGGATGCATTGAGCATCAGGACCCAGGGAACCTGACTGCAGGGGCTTCAGCAAACCTGTCCAGAGAGATGGCTCAACAAGGGAGGGTGCCCAGGGGACGAGCAGCCCCGCACTTCCTGGAGGCAGGACCCAGGGCAATGGATGGGGGCGGAGGGGTGTGAAGAGGATGCTAAGCCCCAGCCCAGAGGGCTGCTGTGGAGCCTGCAGGGTTGGGGCACAAACAGGCTGGAAATTGCTTCCCCCTCCCACTCCAGAGCTTAGCTGAGGGGCGGAGAGGCTTCCCCATGACAGCGCTGTGCGGGGCTTTGGCACACGCAGGGTTGGCTCCTCCTGGCCAGTGCTCCGGGCTGGAGGGTCGTGGGCCTTCCTGGAGCACCGCCAGCCAGAGGCAGTGGGGGAAGGAAGGAGCCTGGTGGCCAGGCTGTTGGTGAGCTGAGCGCTCCGACCAGGGGCTGGTTCTCCGTACAGCGCTGGGAGAGGGATGCGCTCCACCGCGGGGGATATGGAGGAGAAGCAGGGCTGGCTGTGGGGGGAGGTGAAGGGGCAAAGTAGGGAGAGGAAAGTGAGAGGGGGAGCGAGTAAAGGGCCTATGGGTGAGCAGTGGAGGCGACACGTAACTGGCCACTGCCTGGCACCTGCCCACACTCACTGGCCACCGCAGCTCACAGCCAGTGCCGGCCGGAAATGAGACAGTGGGCAAGGCCGTGCTGGCAGAGAGCCAGCACACAGTGGGGGCTGCACTGACGGACCAGCAGGGGGAGCAGCCGGCCCTGAGTGCCGCAGCTTTGCCCCGCCACCAGCCTTGCACCCCCACCCCCACCATCGTCCACTGGACCCTACCACTCACCGCTGGTGGGCGGGCGGCTGGTGAGCAGGGATCCGGCCAGCAGGAGGCCATCAGTATTGATGGGGGGGGGGCAGGGGGAACAGAAAATACAGAAATAGTCGGGACACCTGCAGGAGGGATTAAACAAGGGACTGTCCCTTTAAAAAATGGTTTCAACCCAACTTTCTTTAGAGTATGTGCAATTTTTGAATTTCCAAAGACTGAGTTTTTGCCAAGAACTAACTCATGCACATGGGTGATCAGAACGTTTAGAGATGGTGAAATTCATCTCCAGAGTCCTAGCACACATCTTTGTGTTAACCCCCTGCATGGATCTTGGGGTGGCCTCCTCATAAGGTGAATTTCACCCCAAAGGACATCACTTTCTAAACACCAGGTTTGCTAAAAATCTCCAAATGAAATCAACTAAATTGTTTGTAGCTGGGTCCTGCAGGGACCTGTTCTTGGCCCAGTGCTATTCAATAGATCTTTAACAATCATTTGGATGGAAATACAAAACCATTCCTGGCAAAGTCTGCAGATACCACAAAGACGGTGAATTGGTGAATAAGAAAAGAGGCAGATTAATTATACAGAATGATTTGGATCACTTATTATGCTGGGTTCATTTGAATGTGCATTTTAATAAAGCCAAAGGCTAAGTCACATATCTCGGAGCAAAGACTGTTGGTCACACTCACAAAATAGGGACTGTGTCCTAGAAAGCACTGATTCTGAAAAGGACTTCAGGGTCATGGTGTTTCATCAACTGCGCTTGCAGTGTGATGCTGTGGCTAAGAGAGCTAACATGATCATAGAATATCAGGGTTGGAAAGGACCTCAGGAGGTCATTGAGTCCAACCCCCTGCTCAAAGCAGGACCAATTCCCAATTTTTGCACCAGATCCCTAAATGGGCCCCTCAAGGATTGAATTCACAACCCTGGGTTTAGCAGGCCAATGCACAACCCACTGAGCCATCCCGCCCCCCATGATCCTTCAGTGTATAAGGGGAATATCAAGTAGGAGTAGGGAAGTGGTATTGCCCCTGTATGAGGCATTAGTGAGGCCATTACTGGTATACTGTGTCCAGTTCTGGTATCCACACTTTTAAAGGTTTCTTAAAATAGGACAGGATTTAGAAAAGAGCCCAGAAAAGAAATTTGTGCTCTAAAAATCTGCATTGCAGGGAGAGATTAAAGAAGCTCAATCTGTTTAGTTTATCTAAGAGACAGTAAAGAGATGACTTGGTGAGGGTCTATATATACCTATTCCGGGGAAAAAATTCTGATAGTGGAGGACGTTAATTTCGCACACAAACACATAGTAAGATTCAATGGCTAGAAGCTACATTTAAAAAAAAATGAAAACTTAATGGAGAACGTAATTAACTGTTGGCACAGTTTACCTAGGGTTGCTGCATTCCTTGATGTCTTTAAACCAAGGTGGGATATCTTTCTAAATGATGTGCTCTAGTTCAACCAGAAGTTATGGGGCTTCATTCAGGACTTCCTGGGTGAAATTCTGTGGCCTGTGTTATGCAGGAAGCCAGACTAGATGATCAAAATGGTTCCTTCTGGCCTTAAAAATTCATGGACCTATGACTAATGCCAACTTTGGATGACTTATGCATGTTTTTCAGACAGACAAGCGACAAAATCTTAATATATTAGTTCTCATTCTGAGCCTAAAGAAATAAATCAAACCTCTGAATTGTCAGGAACAATCCAATATTAAAAAAATACATCCCCCAGCATATTTTATTAAACATGATTACTATGTTACTTATTTATCGAGCACTGTACATCTCGACAGTGTTTTACAGGCACATAAAAGACCCCCCCCCCCCGAAGAGTTCAGTTAAATTCAGGCAGACAAATCTGACGCTCTTTGTAGCAGCACTATGGGTTAATGATCGTATTTCCCTTTTTGTTTTCTTGCTTCCTTTTAGATTTTATTGCAGTAAAGTCAGACACATTTTAAACTCTGGACTTCTAGTTAATCTATCTAAGAGACTTATATGGCCCCTGTTACCAGAGCTTCACATTCTTTCATGTATTTATCCTCATCCCACCCATCTTAGGTTTGGAACTGGCACTAAAACTGCTTAGAAATTTTCCACTGATACGTCTTCCTGATGGAAAATGACTTTTCGATTAAACAGATTTCTCAAACAAATTTCCGTTTTGGTAGAAAAGTTTTGGGGTTCCTGTAAAAAACACCCTCCCCCTGCCCTTTTTTGGTTTTGTTTACACAGAAACTTTTGGTTACAGACATTGGACAGGGGGTGGGGGAGGGGGAGTTCTGGTTTTCTTTTTGGTTCACTTTTTTTTTGGTAGAAAACAATAAATGTTTTCCTGACCAGCTTTAACTGGCACCCATCGTTGTAGTATGTGACTGCCTCCCAGGTAAACAGATTGGCACGAGAAAGTCCTTAGGTGATTTTTCTATAGGCCCCAACTCAACAGAGCACTTAAGCATCTGCTTTACTTTAAACAGAGGGTAACTTCCTCCTGTGTCCTCTCCTGCCCAGCACAGGGGAAATGGCAGGGGAGGAAAGGGGCATCAGAGAGCTCTGCTCCACCATGCCAATCTTTCACTGGGGGACCTTACCCAAGTGGCATATGTTAGAGCAGCTCCTAGGTTGCTCTAACAGAAGCTGGGCCAGGCAGCACAAAATCAAGGCGCTGTAACTGGCCGCCTGTGCTGAGTCAAGCACCTAGCCCGAGTTTTTTTTTAGTTGTACTTTTGGATGCAAATGAATAAAAAGATCCTGGTGATATAATAACGGGTCCAGGATCCTTCTGGTACCAAATCTCCACCTATTTAATGTCTCATCTTTCAACACATTGTTTGTCTCATAGGAATTGGCCCAGTGCTGTCACAGAGTTCATCCAAGCCTACAGAAGAACTAAAATGCATATGGCATGGTGGGGAGAGAGGACAAAGAGCAGAGAATTATTATGATACGAGATATTACCGTCCCAAGTACAGTGGGGAGGGGAGGCACCATAAAATGACAGATTTAGATAGTGATTGTTCCTCATTCAAATAAAGAACATTTCTCATAATCACCATCAAAACCCATAAACCTGATGTATTTAACTAGAGGCAGCTTCTTTCTCCGCCCTGGAAAACCCCATCTCTGGCTGGTGTGCTCAATAGAAGAGGACATTTTACATCCTCCCCAACAGTGATGAGCTGCCAAAATGTTAACAACTGGTTCCCTCCTCACCCCACGAGGGGGTCGCCGACTTCCCGCGAATCAGCTGTTTGTGCGGGAAGCCGGAGGGGGGGGGATGGGGGCTGAGAAGCAGGTGGCGGCTTCGCGCTCAGGCCCAGGGAGGCGGAGGGGAGCTGGGGCAGGGAGTGCTTCCCCTGCCCCCCCCCAGGTTACCTGCTGCGGTGCGGGCGGCCCTCCTCGCGCCCCTCCGCCCCAGCTCCCCTCCGCTCCTCCTCCTTGGGCCAGAGCGCGAAGCCGCCACTTGCTTCTCAGCCCCCATCCCCCCCCCTCCGGCTTCCCGCACAAACAGCTGATTCGCGGGAAGTCGGGGGGGCAGAGAAGCAGAGCGGGGCGGCGCGTAACTCAGGGGCGGAGGCGGAGCGGAGGTGAGCTGGGGACGGGGATGGGGAGGGGAACTGCCAGTGGGTGCGCTGCACCCACCAAATTTTCCCCTTGGGTGCTTCAGCCCCAGAGCACTCACGGAGTCAGCACCTAAGGCACCACTTTTGGCTGGTTGTTAAATTTAGAAGCCCTTTTAGAACCGGTTGTCCCGCTCCCTCGCGGAACAACCGGTTCTAAAAAGGCTTCTAAATTTAACCACCGGTTCCAACGAACAGGTGCAAACCAGCTCCAGCTCACCACTGCTCCCCATTCCATGATTACTAGGCTTCACAACAAGAAGAGATTTCATTCATACACCAACCCCTAAAGAGTGTTTCTTCTTCTAATGGCAATTCATATCTTATATTAATTAATGTATTGTTAATTATTTCAGAGTCCCAAAGTGTTCTAGACCCCTCTCTCCAGTCCCCATGGTATACATTGGAAATTTGGCCTCTGACTCAAAGAGTTTACAATCAAAGGTCCAGTGGGACTCAACCATGTGGTAACAAAACAGTGGCGAGGGGAAGAAAGAAGTTGATCAATAAAGATGTAAAGCTCCATAGCAAAGGCTAGTGGATAACATGGTAGAGCAAAGAGATTTTTAAAAATAGCATAAATAAGTGTCTTAGCTAATTCATTTCTCGTAGCACCATTATAGAAGGGGGGTTTTGAAGAGGGATTTATATAAGGATAGGGGAGGGGTAATTGCTTGGGAGAGCAGGTCTAAATGAAGTGTGGAAGATGTGAGGAAGGATGGCCTAGTGGTTAGGCACCAGGCAAGGACTTGGGAGCCTTGAATTCAATTCTATTCCACCACAGACTTCCTGTGTGACTTTGGTCAGCCTCTCTGTGTCTCAGCTGTTCCCCAGCTGTAAAGTGCAGATAACAATACTTCCTAGGGGGTGCTGTGATGGTTAAAGGCATTAAATATTGGGGGGCACTCAGCTTCTTCAGTACTAGGGACCAACTAAATACCAAAGATAGATAAAATATTCCCCGTGCGAGTTGCGGTGCGGTTCGTAAATCTTGCATTTTCATCATACTTGAAATATTGGCACCTCAAACCTTACCTTAGCCCTGGGGATATAATGCTACCAATAACATAACCTGGGTCCTCCCAGAGCAGGTAATGAGAATGCAAAAAACATATCTGGGATCCACCCTGCTGCCTGTAAGTCATCCAGTGCACTTTAATTTTGTTTGATTGCTTGGACTTACCATATGATTAATTATTATTATTATTGTGTGTGTTCCTGAGGAACCTAGGACCAGAGCCCCATTGTGCTAGGCACTGTACACACACAGAACAAAAAAGACAAAGAGTTTACAAGCTAAGTAATCACATGGCCCTCCGTAGTGATTCCTGTTGGCTGTGGCAGCAACACCCACTCCTGGAGTTAGACTGGAACAGCTGAAGGTCATGCTACTGCTCAGCTCTGCAAACAAGTCAGTCAAGATTCCAGGGAATGAACGCTCCTGATGGAACCCTAATTTCCTCGTGCACTTCAGGATCTCATGACAGATTATGCAAGAGCTGCAAAACTCCTCACCTCAGCAGTATCAGCACCAGGGGCAGCGTATAGTTTTGTGCAGCTTCTCTCTGCCTCATGTGCTGTGAATTGTCATGCTACCCATCATCCCTCTGTTCAGCTGGAGTTATGGGTGTTGCTGAGTTTCATTTTCAGTGCTCTTTAGACCCCAAGTTTCAGGTGTAATTTAATTAGCCTTTTTTTAATAGGTCAGACAAATTGAACGTGGTATCTCAGATCACCGAGATGTGGATTGCTGGATAAATGAACACATGCCACAAGCCCATGTTCAAATACTCTGTGTGAAATTAATAGGAAATGCCTGCATGACCAGACCATGTAACCAAGTCTTTGCTCAGGCTTTGAAACAAGCAACCCAATGTGTACTCTAAAGCCACAACCCTGCAAAGACTTACACCCGTGCTTAATTTTGCTCACACGAGTAGTCCACTGGGTGTGTAAAGTTAGACATGTGCCTAAGCTTTACAGGATCAAAGACAAGGTTAGCATTTGCAATCTCTCTGCTCTGGTGATAACTGAAGCCAAGACTCTGGTGATAACTCAAGACAGCAGGCAAGCATATGAGTTTAGCTTTACCGTGCTTCCAGCAGGAGGATGCTGAGAAATTTGCTGTCAGGCCCGGCTGATGCTGTATTGATTTTATAGTACTGTGTTAAATATATACCTGTGTTCTTGCTAACATCATCTTTTAGGAAGCAAGCATCCTGACTGTCCCACAGAGGAGTTGTTACAGTGAGGATGAGTGCGTTAAAGAGAAAGGTTGATCTCGTCACTAATGATGAGGTGTTGCATAGCAATCAGCACCCAAGGCCAAAAGCCAGGAACCCCTGGGTTCTAATCTTATCTCTGTTGCTGATACCCTCTTGGGCAAATCAAGTAAGGCAAAGACTGTCTCTCTGCAGCAAGAAGAAAAGGAGGACTTGTGGCACCTTAGAGACTAACCCATTTATTTGAGCATAAGCTTTCGTGAGCTACAGCTCACTTCATCGGATGCAAGTTCGTGTAGTGCCTAGTGTCTGGGGGCTCTGATCTGAGCCTTTGGGTGCTACTGTAACATAAATGGCAAAAAATCGCCCTGCCTCGTTCCCCTCCCCACCTGTAAACTGAAGATAACAACATTTACTAGTGTTACACTTGTTGCGAGTATTAAAGTTAAGTGATGATTCCAAAGTGTTAATACGCTGTATAGTGCGAATATAAATGCTAAGAATTGGGCCAAATCCTAGAGTTCCTCAAGACGTAGTCCTGGGTTATTAAAACCAAATGGGTGTTGCATTTTCGAGGGACTTTAGCACAACTACTGCAGGTGTAACATACGGCACATTCAGCAACCCCAGGGCAATATTGCCCCCAGGAATGCCCTGCCCTGAAATACAGGGTTTTTTTAAATAACTGAGATGATATCAGTGTATTTTAGTAGCAATATTGACATTATTTTCCCATGAGTCATAAAGCGTGACTGGCAGTTGGCACTCCAAAACCATCTACTAATCTTGTACACCATTGAAAAGACATGACCGGACATATTTTAAGGAAGGCACCACCCATACATTATGTGGCAAATGAGACCCAAATTATGTGGCTGGATCTTCTGAATTACGAAGTACTGTCCTTCTTCCTCCTCTGTGTACAAGCCCTCTACCCCTCACCTCTTCCCAACCAGTGCAATCAGGCCAAGATCCCTTGGTATTTACATTGATGTTAAATTCCATTTGTTTTCCCTGCCCCCAAGTTTTCAGTTTTCAACCTGCTGCATGTATTTATATTGAGACATCTGAATTACAAGGCACACGCTGTCAGAGTGAGTGCGGAGGGGTAGAAAGCAGCCGGGAGGGGCAGCTGGCTGCACCACTCTTCACCGTGCCAGATTCACCTGGCTGTAACAGTGGTGAAATGCTGTGTTGTGTTTTAGTATTATCATCACTGTGGAACACATATTTAGTGCCATAAATCTGCATGCTGCTTTCCAAACACAGGGATCAGGTGCTGTGCTGGGCCTCGGGCACACAGAACTTGCAGCCTGGGTGGAAGGTGACTACACTGACTTTTAGCTACCTTTCAGTCCCCCCAGGCCCAGGTTGCATCCGGGGCTTAAGCAGGCCACAATGTAACTTCAGCAGCCTGGGATCTGTACATGTTACAGCAACTTCCCAGTGCTGCAGGCTAAGGCCCCACCCCCTTCATACCCTAGTCCTGCCCTACCTCAGGGCTTGTGAGGGAGTCCTTGGCAGGCAGATCTAGCGCTCTCTCCACAGTGTCTGAGTCAGGGAATCCTTCCCTGATTGGATATGGGATTTCTAGGGCCCCTTTATGCAGCTTTGGTCCTTTTGCCTAGCATAAAGGGGCTAGGGTGGGGATGAGGGTCTCACTCAGGGTCTGATCCTGCAAACACTTAGGCAAATAGGTGACTTTACTCATGGGAGAAGCCCCTTTAATATCAAAAGTAAGAGTAAAGTTATGTATATGTTTACAGGATCAGGTCCATAGCCATACAGAAATATCCTATAAAACTCTGCCTGTGAAATTCAGCATTCATTCTGGAGCACAAAACAACTCCACCTTTCATTGTTTATTTTTAAGCAACTGAGAATGGTGGATAAAAGCATGGAGTATTTCACATCTTGTGCACACACAGAGTTTGATCCAGTGTAAATGAGAGGACAGCTTGCCTACGGTTCAACAAACACTCCCTGAGCCAAAACAAACTGTGGAAATGTCTTATAATAAAGACCGTGTCATGAGAATCCAGCATTTTCTGCAAGCGTTATGTTACATGTGGGAATTTAGGCTTCCCAGGTATGCCAGCTTTCAGGATTTTATTGTGAACCTCGCCATACTCAGTGTTTTTCCTAAAGCCCCAGGTCCTGGAATCGTGTGATTATATGAGTTTCTCAATTTTCACTTATTTTTAAGGATGTTTCTAACCATGATGGGCAATACAAACCCCACTGGGCTGGAAAGGGTTAACAACTGCGGTTAGCAGGATCAGCCTCACCTGCTACACCTGCAGTGGGTGTCAGGCCTATGGAAAGGCGGTGAAAAGGGAAGACTCAGCCAGCTGTGGCTGATTGGGAAGGAGAGCAGAGCAGCTGCTCTTGGCTGAGGAGAAAAGCTTGGCTGAAGCCAGGGAGGACCGTGGCTGGTCAGAGCCTCCCTGGAGGGAAGCAGGCTTGCTGCTGGACTGTTTGAGTTTATCAGGGACCGGCTGATGGTTGTTAACCCAGGCTATGGCGGGTGGGCGGGCGGGGGGGGGGGCAGGGAAGGCAGTCCCACTTGAGGGGAAGGGTGGGGACTGAGAACTAAGCCCAGCTGGGATAAGGAAGCCATTATTTTGTGTTTGGTTTGAAATTGGGACTTTGGGACTGCAACCCTGGAAGGGGGTGAACATTTGTAGTGATCTGGTCAGAGAGCTGGGCTATGCCTCTAAACCACCAGAGTGGGCTGGAAATCCTGCTGGGGAAACTGAGGTAGAGCAGCTGCAGCATGGTGCCCTGCCACAAGGAGATGCACAGGGACTGGTGACCCAGCGACACTACCCTTCCCAGTTGTGGAGAAAAGCTTGACAACATGTACCTTAAAGAATCCTAATTTTTAAGCCAGTCTCACGATTTCTTTGGTGGGGGGGTCTGACTCATAATTTTTGAACCTGTTTTGCTAGCAATATGGTGAATGAGCAAAGCATTTGTAGAACTTTAAATCCAAGAGTAGGACCATGTAGGAAGCTGGAAGTTAATGAGATTACTCATGTGCTTACATTTTTACACACGCTTTAAGTGCTTTGTTCAATGGGGACTCAAACCCCATTGTAACGCTACCAAAACAGTCCAGGTAGTGGTGTTCACTTGCCACCATCCTTAACTGTGTTTCTGAGAATGATTTATACCTAAGGATTCAAGAACTTGACAGCAACGATTACAGAGTGAAACAGCCCATCACAGTCCCACAACAAAGGATTCCCATCAACAATGCGTCTTTATGCTCAGCATTTTCTTCAACATATTTTATGGTAACAGTTTTGATCTATGATGCTTGAAACAAATAAGCTTTGGAACAATTGTCCTTTTGTATGCTAGGCACTGACCAATCTGACGCTATTTTGATCCAGCAAAATTTGGAACATGGCTGGCTGCTAATGATCCACCAAAGTCGACCTGGTTTAGCATTACTGAGCCACAGCCTGCATCTACAAAACCCCATAGAATCCCAGCAGAGGGGCTTCGATGGGGTCCCAGGGAAGGTGGCACCAGGCACTAGGGTCAGTGCTGTCCACTTTCCATGACCCAAAGTGGGAGTTATACCTGCACAGAGTCTGTTCAACTCATATAAGTGAAGCAGTCTAGGCCCTAAACAAAAAGCTTAAGGAAGGCAGGTCAGAAACTACGTCAGCATGCTCTTGCAAAAAAAAAAAAAAAAAAAAAAAAAAAGCCAAGCTGGAATCACCACTCCACCCCAGGGAGTTACATAGCACACAAAGAGTGCAATTAATAGAACTAGTCAAACTTTGAAATCACATTTTTTTCTGATGGAAACAAAGGGACAAATATTTTGCAGAAATGATTATGAAAAATGCATCCTGGGTTTTGATCTGCTGCAGAGCAGATTGAAAAATCTGCATTTTTTTTTTAAATGAAAAAAGGTGGTTTTCTGACAACCTCTGTTAATGGAGCAGATGGTCAGGTCCCATGTAGCGAGTGGAAAATTCCTGAAGTTCCCACTTAGGGAACGCAATGGTGGAAAATCTGCAAGTGGGAACTTGTAAACCTTCTCTATTTCCTCTATGGGATTTTCCTATACCTGATGTGCCAGGGTCTCAAATTCTTTAGCAGTCACAGGAGGAACAAGAAGAAGAGAAAATACCAAAATGGGTTTCTACTCCTTCACTAGCTGGGTCAAAGTTGGGGTGGATTTGGAAGAGGTGAAGAAAATGAAAGATACAACAAGCTGTTTTAATTAGAAATCCTAAACGAGTAGCTAGTCACAAAATTCCACTTGCATTTCCCTCTCCCACAGAAAATGATAGCGACAGATGATTGCCATATACAGAGAGACCATTTCAAATGGCTGTCAAATGACAAGACTATAAGGAGGGCTGTGTTCTAAATAATGCAAAATTATCTTCTCTCATGAGCCCTAATTGCAGTATTATGAGTGCTTGACGTTAATTAAATTGTTTTCCTGCCTCACTGTTCTCTTCTAAGATGAAAGCACCCGAAATAGGGAATAACACAATATGGTGGTTTGGTGAATTGTGACCACGTGGCCTAGTTAAAGAGCTTTATACGCTGTACCTGTACTCAGATGAAACGCTTCTTGCAGTTGATTTGAAGTGCCTGCGTTCAAGTGACCTACGTACTAGACAAAGTGACACTGCATTGCTGAATCAACACATGTCAGGTCATATTACCTATTATTGATGAATGTAGTTGTTAATCCTAACATATTGTATTGGCAGGTCTTTCACTGTCTCTACTGGTTTTGCTCGACTGAATTGCTTTAAAGGAGAGAGGTATCATTGAGAAATATTCCTTGTAAACTGATCTGAAAATGTACTATGCCACGACAGGGTGTGTACTATGGGCCAGTTCCTGAAGCCCTTTCTTAGAACTTAGCCAAATCCTGGTGCCCCCACGTAAAAGGCTTTACACAGGAGACCGTGGTAGCAGTTTGGGGGTTGTGGAACCCCCTTCCCAGTCCCGTGCACTGGAAGAGCACCTGCTGTTCCTCCTATGCTGCCATGGAAACCATGGACTTCATGGCCAAGTTGCTACCTGTCCTTTTGTCACTCCACTTTCCAACAGCTGCCCTGCCTTGCTGTTGTGGAGCACAGTCCCGTGGTGTGCATGGGGTGTTAGGTCCCCTGGCACAGCTGTAATTTACTGGCTTCTTTGGATGGAATGCGGAATCTTCAGCTGTGTGTGTCATAGGCCATATACAGAGGTGCAAGAAGGTGGAGTTCCCACCCTGCTCTGAATAGAGTATTCACACACTGGATAGAGTCCAAACTCACCCTTTTCTATTAGGACTTGGCTTCACTGGTAACTCAGGTAACAACAGAGTAACTCAGATGCCCCCAAAGAACATCAACCTTAGCCTGAGCTTTCTCCCCAATCCTGGGTGTTATGCGGGTTTCCTTCCAAGCCCTTCTTTGGCCCAGCCTCCAATTCCTTCTGCCTCAGAGATGTTCCTACCCCTCTAACCAACTGCTTGAAATTGACAAGATTCATCAGCCACCATGCAGGATTCCAGTATCTGGAACCAGATTCTAGCCCTTGCTGTGGTAACTTGATGCCACAATGGCCCTCAAGGAGCAGGGTAGGGCTGTATCTACTACCCTGAGCACTGGGAGATGAAAGGAGAATGGGGAAGTGACTGGAGTTCTCTGCTGCCTGGCAATTCTAGGCTGCGGGGAAGCTGCCATAAGTTAGAGCAGCCCTGGTGTTGCTCCAACTTGCACTGGAGCTGCTTTAGCCCCCAGCGCAGCCAGAGCCTGAGAAGTACAAAGGTGGCTTAAAATCAGCTTCACCCCCATCCCTGGGGGCTGCAGGCAGGAGACACAACCCAGAATTGGGTCCCTGACATCAGGATGGCTCAGCAGAAGACACCTGCCTCTCGATGTAGGGGTTAGACTCTGCCACCTTTTCGAAAGGGATGACCTTTGCTTTTGGAGCTAGAGGATCCCAGGTCTAGCCCCACTGGCATCTCAAGCGCTCGGTCACATCTCAACTATTCTGTAGTGTCTAGGCTCTCCCTTGACCGCAACGCTGGGGGTATTTTGCAGGACTTGGCCCCACAAAATGGTGTTTTATAGTAGAACAGAGCCTTCTGTGCATGTTGACAGGAAAGAGGTAAAACCATTGCAGGTGGGAGAGTCTGGCTTAGCAGTTAAAACTCTGGCCAGGTTTCTGTTGCAGCTGGTTTCAAGGATTCCTCGGTTGCCATCTGTTCTCAGTCAAGGGTGAAGCTGTGTGGTTTCAAAACATATGCACTGACATTAAAAGGCAAAAAACACCCCATACCACTTCAGAAAAAGAGGCAGCAGCCACCCTGCTTGAAATGAGGTAGCATTCAGGGTGATTTATGTTATTTGGTGTAGTCAGAGCCTCATTTGGTTTCGGGGATGGTGCTTAACGTACATTTGTTTCTAACAGTTGTCCTCTTTTGAGCAAAAATGTCAAGCAAAGCAAATCAGGTGAGTGATCCCATTTCCAACTGAAATCAGACAGTGGAAAGATTTTGCAGACTTTATGCCCTGGCTCGTGTGTGGATGGAATCAGAACTGCTCACAGGTGTGTGTCATAAGCCCTATAGTGCCACCAGCTAAGTGAAGTAAAGATTAAGCTCAAATCAAAGGGGACCTGTGTTTTTGGTGCAGGAACAGCTGGGTTTTATGCTTGCGGCTGCCATATAGTGGCCAGCGTGTGCAGCTGTGATGGCCTAGGAGAATCTGATCCACTTTATGTAAAGAGGAAGCAGGAGGGAGGCTCTCATTAAAATAGTAACATTTACACAACACACTCTTTCCTTGCTGAGGCTTCTGCCCAGGGACCAAAGCCCAGGAGATGCTGGATGCCTCCTGTGTGGGGCGGAGCATCTTCTCCTGGGAGTCCAGGACACCCAGCACCTTGCAGGGTCACGCCCCAGGTCAGGTGAGTTAGCCTTGGAAGTTTTTGTTAGTGGGCTATATATTAAGTTAGTATAGAAATGGCTACTGCCTTGCACCTTGCATAGCCATTTAAACTCATGCAGAGTGCTACCAGCTCAGAAAGGCAGTGATTTATTCTGCACAAAGTGGTGATAAACTCAAGTCATTCCCAGCAGCCTTAGCCCTCCCCCACAGTGTGATATTTCTGCATCAGAGCGCTGACTCAAAGCAATCCCTTTGCCTAGCGCTGCTGCTCTTCTGACTCAATCAGCCTGAGCAGCACAGATGGGGAAGGAACAAGGGACAGTAATTTGGGCTGCAGTGAAAGCTGAAGTGGGAAGCACACCTAACTCAACTCAGTCATTCACTCAGCATTTCTGACATACAAGCATTGTCTGGTGGATTGAGCCAAGGGCACTGGTCTTCTTAATGATACTCCATTACCAAGTGGAAGGAATAGAATAGCCGTCTGCAAGTATACACTGGTATAAACACCAAGGAGGTGGAGGTGGGATTGAGTTAGGGGAGCTCCAGGGTAGTTTTACTAAGCACAATAGGATGAAATTAAAGGGGAAATGAAGTTAGAATATCAGGGCAATTTTCTTAATGGTGAAATCGATTAGATCAGTGTTTGTTGAAGTGTGGTGCTTGAAGGGCTAGGCAGGGTGTGTGTGCAGGTGAGTAAGGTAGAAACAGTTCTCCCAGTCATTCTCCAGAGTTAGTTTTCATAGTTAGAAGTAATAAGTCCCTCGCTGTTATGGTTGTGGAGAACGCCTTCTGCATGTGACCCCAGTGCAACTAATACAATGACATCTGCTTGAGTTTGCAGAGAGCCTGAAAATAGCTCTGAGGTGTGAACTTTCACATTCATCTCAATATTAGTGCCCCAGCCCCAAGACCCTTCTGTGCTCCCTTCTGCCTTCTCCTGCATGCTCTTGCCAGGAAGACAGCTAGGATTCTGCCTGTTAGTACTCTGGGTGCTGATCTGAGCGGTACTTCCAACTTCTTCAGAGAGCTCCCCTCCCAGCCCCTGTCACAACAAAGAAGTGAGGAAGGGGCTGGAAATGACTAAAAATCATCTGAAAATCTCCTCACTTAAATGGTAAGGAGGGGCGGGGAAGGAGACAATTGGGGATTGGTCAACACACAGTACAAGAGCACATGCGGAACAATCCCACACCAGACACGAAGAGATCTGTGCCATCTCTTGCAACTACAGTCAGAGGAATCCTGGAACTGGCAAATACATCATTTTGTGCCAAACCACATTCCGACCAAACTACATTCTTCATTAGTCATCAGTTGCCAATTGTTAGTTGATAAACACAGAGCCAAACATTCCAGCCCCCAACACCCTTGACCTCTGCAGAAGTTCATAGCATACCAAACTGTTACAGTTCAAGATCTGACCCACATGGCTGGATCCCTTATCTTCATAATGGACCAATCCAAAATTCCAGACCCAAACACCCAAGGACTCTGGCTGGTTTATCTGGATCTGCACTTTGCCTGTCTCTGTCACGTAGCTCATTTCACGTAGCGGGTGCTGTGTGGGAGATGACGTACAATGCAGGCATCTGAAACTGCTGTAGCAAAGAGGACACATGTCTACCTGCAGGCTGTTTTAGCCTCTGCAAGGTCACACAGGTTGTGGACTAGGTTGGAGAAACAGCCCAGCAGTTTGAGCCTAGAGGACCAATCCAGATTTATTTAAGAAACAACGAGGAGCTGGTCACACCCACCATAAACCATAGTGACCAAGTGTTGGGAACACTGGGGCATGGCCACACAAGTATTGGCCAGTGTCTCCCATTGCCCCTGCAGGAGTTTGCTTCCAGTCTCTCCAAAACCCACCCACACATCTCACTGCTCCAGCGCTTCCTCTCTGATTGCAATTCCAAACGAGTCAATTACCCCTAGCTGGGTCCTCCCACGCCCATGGCTGGGCTCCTGGGCCATGCTCGCAGGGAGCCCTGGCATCTGTTGAACTTCTCTGCTTGGCCACTTTCTTCTGACAACATGGCACAGTCGCTCCACGTTGTCATAGTGTCAGGGCAGAGAAACATCAGTGGCCGAGTTATTCCGACTGACTGGGCAGAGCGAGGTTATCTTCTCCCTGTCTGACATCATCTCAGCTGGTGCAAGCTAACACTTCCCCATGGTGACAGTCACCAATGAAATCCCTTCCTCCCAGGAATGCCCAGGAGGGGATAGAGTAGGAGGCAGAAGCAAATTACATTCACTTTCTATCCTGGACAAGGGATAATTAATTACCATCAATGTTACAATTACAATTAGTGTTTCAGAAATGGATCTTAGGAAATTAATATGAAAGGGAGATAATGTTCTTTGTTTGAAAGATCTCTGTGTAAAGAGGCACTAAGTATTTCTCTCTCTCTTTCTCTCTAATACCTGTCATCTAGTCCACTGGTTCTCAACCTTCTTCCATACTGGGGTTCCCCCAGGATCTCCCTTCCATCTAACTGGGATCTATCTAGGACCCCTCTTCCCGCTACTGAATAGCGGTCAGTAGGTTTCCGGTATAGGGTGGTGTTTATGTGACCATTGTTTATTAGCACTGTAGTGTCCAGGAAGTGGATCTAAAGAGCGTTGTTCTAAATCAGCCATAAAAACCATCAGCCATCAGTTTTCTCTTCAATTCAACTTCAAATTCAACTTCAATTCAACTTCAATTCAACTTCAATCCATCAGTGATCTTCCTGATAACACCATCCTGGCCACTATGGATGTAGAAGCCCTCTACACCAAAATTCCACACAAAGATGGACTTGAACACTCTCCCCGATAATGTCACGGCTAACCTGGTGGTGACTTTGTCCTTACCCATAACTATTTTACATTTGGGGACAATGTATACTTTCAGATCAGCGGCACTGCTATGGGTACCCGCATGGCCCCACAGTATGCCAACATTTTTATGGCTGATTTAGAACAACGCTTCCTCAGCTCTCGTCCCCTAAAGCCCCTACTCTACTTGCGCTATATTGATGACATCTTCATCATCTGGACCCATGGAAAAGAAGCTCTTGAGGAATTCCACCATGATTTCAACAACTTCCATCCCACCATCAACCTCAGCCTGGTCCAGTCCACACAAGAGATCCACTTCCTGGACACTACAGTGCTAATAAACAATGGTCACATAAACACCACCCTATACCGGAAACCTACTGACCGCTATTCCTACCTACATGCCTCCAGCTTTCACCCTGACCACACCACACGATCCATCGTCTATAGCCAAGCTCTGCGATACAACTGCATTTGCTCCAACCCCTCAGACAGAGACAAACACCTACAAGATCTCTTTCAAGCTTTCTTACAACTACAATACCCACCTGCGGAAGTGAAGAAACAGATTGATAAAGCCAGAAGAGTTCCCAGAAGTTACCTACTACAGGACAGGCCTAACAAAGAAAATAACAGAATGCCACTAGCCGTCACCTTCAGCCCCCAACTAAAACCCCTCCAACGCATTATTAAGGATCTACAACCTATCCTAAAGGATGACCCAACACTCTCACAAATCTTGGGAGACAGGCCAGTCCTTGCTTACAGACAGCCCCGCAACCTGAAGCAAATACTCACCAACAACCACATACCACACAACAGAACCACTAACCCAGGAACTTATCCTTGCAACAAAGCCCGTTGCCAACTGTGCCCACATATCTATTCAGGGGACACCATCAAAGGGCCTAATAACATCAGCCACACCATCAGAGGCTCGTTCACCTGCACATCCACCAATGTGATATATGCCATCATGTGCCAGCAATGCCCCTCTGCCGTGTACATTGGTCAAACTGGACAGTCTCTACGTAAAAGAATAAATGGACACAAATCAGATGTCAAGAATTATAACATTCATAAACCAGTCGGAGAACACTTCAATCTCTCTGGTCACGCAATCACAGACATGAAGGTCGCTATCTTAAAACAAAAAAACTTCAAATCCAGACTCCAGCGAGAAACTGCTGAATTGGAATTCATTTGCAAATTGGATACTATTAATTTAGGCTTAAATAGAGACTGGGAGTGGCTAAGTCATTATGCAAGGTAGCTTATTTCCCCTTGTTTTTTCCTACTCCCCCCCCCCCCCCGCCCAGACGTTCTGGTTAAACTTGGATTTAAATTTGGAGAGTGGTCAGTTTGGATGAGCTATTGCCAGCAGGAGAGTGAGTTTGTGTGTGTGTGTGTGTGTCCCCGGGAAAAGGGGAGGGGGGTGAGAAAGCCTGGATTTGTGCTGAACATGGCCCACCTTGATTACCATGCACATTGTAGGGAGAGTGGTCACTTTGGATGAGCTATTACCAGCAGGAGAGTGAGTTTGTGTGTGTGTGTTTTTGGAGGGGGGTTAGGGGGTGAGAGAACCTGGATTTGTGCAGGAAATGGCCCACCTTGATTATCATACACATTGTGTAGAGAGTTGTCACTTTGGATGGGCTATTACCAGCAGGAGAGTGAGTTTGTGTGTGGGGGGGTGGAGGGTGAGAAAACCTGGATTTGTGCTGGAAATGGCCCAACTTGATGATCACTTTAGATAAGCTATTACCAGCAGGACAGTGGGGTGGGAGGAGGTATTGTTTCATGATCTCTGTGTGTATATAAAGTCTGCTGCAGTTTCCACGGTATGCATCCGATGAAGTGAGCTATAGCTCACGAAAGCTCATGCTCAAATAAATTGGTTAGTCTCTAAGGTGCCACAAGTACTCCTTTTCTTTTTGCGAATACAGACTAACACGGCTGTTACTCTGAAACCTGGAGTAAATCATGTAATGTTAGAGCCCCAGAATCATTAGAGGGTTGTATCACGGTCCATAAAATAATTGTAACATAAAATCATAGACATAGAGGGTTAGAAGGGACCTCAAAGGGTCATCTAGTCCGGCCTCCTGAGGTGAAGCTGGACCAAGTATATCTAGACTGTGCCTCACAGATGTTTGTCTAATCTGTTCTTAAAAACTTCCAATAATGAGGATTCCACAACTTCCCTTGCAAGCCTGTTTCAGTGCTCCGCTACCCTTATTGTTAGACATTTTTTCCTAATAGCTAATCTAAATCTCTCTAGCTGCAGATTAAACCCATTATTTCTTGCCCTACCTCCGGTGGACATGGAGAACAATTGATCACTATCCTCTTTATAACAGACTATAACATCCTCTTTATATTGGAAGACTGTTATCAGGTCCCTCCTCAGTCTTTTCTCAATATTAATTATGCCCAGTTTTTTTAACCTTTCCTCATAGGCCAGATTTTCTAAACTTTGTATCATTTTTGCTGCTCTTCTCTGGACTCTGCCCAAGTTCACATTTTTCTTATAGTGAGTCGCCCGGAATTGGACACACTTCTCCAGCTGAGGCCTCGCCAATGCCAAGTCGCGCAGGGACAGTTACCTCCCATGTCTTGCATACGACACACCTGTTAACACACCCAGAATGATATTAGCCTTTTTAGCAACTGTATCACATTGTTGATTCAGATTCAATTTGTGATCCACTGTAACCTCCAGATCCATTTTTTAACAGTACTGCTCCTTAGCCCGTTATTCCCCATTGGGTAGCTGTGCATTTGATTTTTCCTTCCTAAGGGAAGTACGTTGCACTTGTCTTTACTGCATTTCATCTTGTTAATTTCAGCCCAATTCTCCAGTTTGTTAAAGTCATTTTGATTTCTAATCCTGTTCTCCAAAGCGCTTGCAACCCCTCCCCGCTTGGAGTCATTCACAAATTTTATCATACTCTCCATGCCATTATTCGAATCATTAATTAAAATATTGAATAGTACCAGAGCCAGGAATGACCCATGTGTGACTCCGCTAAATATGTCCTCCCTGTTTGACAGCAAACCATTGATAACTACTCTTTGAGTAGGTTCTTTCAACCAGTTGGGCACCCACTGATAGTAATTTCATCTAGACCACATAGCACTAGTTTGCTTATGAGAATGTCATATGGGGCTATGTCAAAAGCCTTACTAAAATCAAGATATATCATGTCTTCTGCTCCCCCCCACCACACCCATCCACGAGGCCAGTAGCTCTGTCAAAGACAGAAATTAGGTTGATTTGGCATGATTTGTTCTTGACAAATCCATGTTGGCGATTACTGACCATTCTATTATCCTCTAGGCACTTACTAATGGATTGTTTAATCATTTGTTCCAGTATCTTTACAGGTATCAAAGTTAGGCTGCCTGGACTATAATCCTTGGGTCCTCCTTGTTGCCCTTTTTAAAGAGAGGTGCTACGCTGGCCCTTCTGCAGTCCTCTGGGACCTCACCCCTCCTACAGGAGTTCTCAAAGATAATTGCTAACAGTTCCGAGATTACTTCAGCTAGTGCCTTAAGTGCCCCTGGATTCAGTCACTGCTCCCATTTTTCTGAGTACAGAAGGTGAAGGAAGATCCACATAGACTGCAGCCAACATGAGCAGGATCCCAAATGCACATAACCCAGAACATCCTGGTATTTGCAGAGCTGGGATGGGACCATTGCTCTATCTATCTTAGGTACCAATGACACCATTAGCATAGTACTGGCTCCCAATGTAACTAGTAGAGTACGGTGTGTGGGAGGTGGGGCGGCCACTCAATCCCTATGGGAATGTCACCACCTTTTTCTGAAAATGGGTTTATTTATCACGCCGGAATTATTCAGACCCACAATCCAGACGTAACACGCCTTTGGAAAAACCCTTCCCTTTTAATTACTCGCTTTATTATCCACAGGCCTCTTTTGTGGCACTGTCATTCCCGATCACGAGCAACACCTCCTGACAAGGGCATCGCTTAGGGGAACCCAAATATTGTGACACCAAGGCAAAGGCTCCATTGGCAACTTAATAGAAGCCCCAGGCTGCATTAAATTTACATCAGGGTTTCCATCAGAAATAAAAGCACACAGCCATAATCTTTCTTTGTGTGGGGATGCAGGCAGGAATTCTTTAGTGTCTGGATTCACCTGCAGTCAAATCTCATGGTAATCAGCTTTCCCCATGCCCTGCAGCTACTGGGAGAAGAGGTTTCACAGGCTGCATTTTAGGATGCTGCAGGCTGTATTTTGAACCTTGGGCATAGAATCATAGAATCATAGAATATCAGGGTTGGAAGGGACCCCAGAAGGTCATCTAGTCCAACCCCCTGCTCAAAGCAGGACCAATTCCCAGTTAAATCATCCCAGCCAGGGCTTTGTCAAGCCTGACCTTAAAAACCTCTAAGGAAGGAGATTCTACCACCTCCCTAGGTAACTCATTCCAGTGTTTCACCACCCTCTTAGTGAAAAAGTTTTTCCTAATATCCAATCTAAACCTCCCCCACTGCAACTTGAGACCATTACTCCTCGTTCTGTCATCTGCTACCATTGAGAACAGTCTAGAGCCAACCTCTTTGGAACCCCCTTTCAGGTAGTTGAAAGCAGCTATCAAATCCCCCCTCATTCTTCTCTTCTGTAGGCTAAACAATCCCAGCTCCCTCAGCCTCTCCTCATAACTCATGTGTTCCAGTCCCCTAATCATTTTTGTTGCCCTTCGCTGGACTCTCTCCAATTTATCCACATCCTTCTTGAAGTGTGGGGCCCAAAACTGGACACAGTACTCCAGATGAGGCCTCACCAATGTCGAATAGAGGGGAACGATCACGTCCCTCGATCTGCTCGCTATGCCCCTACTTATACATCCCAAAATGCCATTGGCCTTCTTGGCAACAAGGGCACACTGCTGACTCATATCCAGCTTCTCGTCCACTGTCACCCCAAGGTCCTTTTCCGCAGAACTGCTGCCTAGCCATTCGGTCCCTAGTCTGTAGCTGTGCATTGGGTTCTTCCGTCCTAAGTGCAGGACCCTGCACTTATCCTTATTGAACCTCATCAGATTCCTTTTGGCCCAATCTTCCAATTGGTCTAGGTCCTTCTGTATCCTATCCCTCCCCTCCAGCGTATCTACCACTCCTCCCAGTTTAGTATCATCCGCAAATTTGCTGAGAGTGCAATCCACACCATCCTCCAGATCATTTATGAAGATATTGAATAAAACCGGCCCCAGGACCGACCCTTGGGGCACTCCACTTGATACCGGCTGCCAACTAGACATGGAGCCATTGATCACTACCCGTTGAGCCCGACAATCTAGCCAGCTTTCTACCCACCTTATAGTGCATTCATCCAGCCCATACTTCCTTAACTTGCTGACAAGAATACTATGGGAGACCGTGTCAAAAGCTTTGCTAAAGTCAAGAAACAATACATCCACTGCTTTCCCTTCATCCACAGAACCTGTAATCTCATCATAAAAGGCGATTAGATTAGTCAGGCATGACCTTCCCTTGGTGAATCCATGCTGGCTGTTCCTGATCACTTTCCTCTCATGCAAGTGCTTCAGGATTGATTCTTTGAGGACCTGCTCCATGATTTTTCCAGGGACTGAGGTGAGGCTGACTGGCCTGTAGTTCCCAGGATCTTCCTTCTTCCCTTTTTTAAAGATTGGCACTACATTAGCCTTTTTCCAGTCATCCGGGACTTCCCCGGTTTGCCACGAGTTTTCAAAGATAATGGCCAGTGGCTCTGCAATCACAGCCGCCAATTCCTTCAGCACTCTCGGATGCAACTCGTCCGGCCCCATGGACTTGTGCACGTCCAGCTTTTCTAAATAGCTGATCTCAGTGCAGGTTCCATGCTGCCAGAACTGATTCACACCATCCGAATGCAAGATCAAGCTAGTTGCAACCCACAGGGCAATTTCCATGAGAAGCAGCTGTGAGGTGGGGGTGGAGAAAGTTCTTGAGGAATTCTTGCAGAATTTCCCTGGAATAGTTATTGTGAGAGTGAGACCAACCTCCTATGGAATGGACAGTAGGTGCTGTGCCTGGACACCAGTGAGGCCAGGGCTACCCACGAGGAGACTGCCCCGCCCCAGCGCCACGTCTGGGGTTCTCTCAGCCCTGTATCTAGGTTCTTACTCCATGGCCCCAGCACGGTGATAACCACAGCAATCCCAGTTCCAGCTCCTGGGTAGAACAGCTCTATTGGAGCTAAGCTGCCACTAAGTCCTGAGCCCTCAAGATCCAGGGAGCTTGCCAGGTGCCTTAGGGGAGTTATGTAACAATGAATTGTTTACCCTATCCAGCACCTCAGAGCATCAGGCCCTAAAAACACTCAGGTGTCCCTGTGTTTTAGCAGGACAGGCGTCAGCAAATCAGCCGACGTGGCCTCACTGCTTTGAAGTCCAAATGATATTCTGGGCCAGTATTAATCACAGGCAAAATTTCAAGTAAACAAACATGCTTTAAAATTGGTAGATGGTTTTACTGGCAGGCAATGAAGAGCCAGGATGTGATCCAAAATCTGGCTCCAGTAATAATTAGCCAGGTTTAAGTTATGGGAATTTTGTCCCAGGTGTGAAACTCCCCCGTCTCCTGTCAAGTAGAGTGAGTTTAATATTCCAGCTAAATCATCCCACCAAATTACGCTTCCCTATTTAGAAGGATGATTGTATCATCATGAACCAGTCAGTGTGCAGGTGCACAGCTGCTCTCTACTGGATGGAATCAGAACTGCTCAACTATGTGTCACAAAGCCTATAATGCAAAGAGTGATTCTCCTTCAGCTCATGTAGTAGAGTCCTGCATTTTCTATCTCCACACTTGCTGTGACACTCCGAGTGACCATGGTGTGCAGAATAGTGACAACCAGGAAGTTTTGGAGAGATTTGGCCAAGAGGACAGCTACAGCAGAGGAATTTAATACAGTGTGCCTGCCATAGGGCCTGCGACAGAACTGCACTACCATAAGAAGAAGAGGCAAACATCTGCAACAATCCTAAATACAAGGCACTGTTCAGAGCATCCCATTACCCACTGTTCCCAACAGCACACAGACATGGGTAGGGGGCAAATTCTTCCCTTGGATGCCTGCAGCCATCAGTGACAACAGTGCATGGCTCCGAGAGGGGAATTTGGTTGAAGGCTAAATATATTCATGGCCAGTTTATACCCATTTCTTCTTGTGCTAACACTGTCCTTCAGCTCAAACAGCTATTCACCTTCCCTGGTGTTTACCCCTCCCCCTCGATGTATTTATAGATATAAGATTGCACAAGCATAGCCGATGGCAGAAATTGGACCTCATTGCTCTATTGCATTGTTTGCTTATATCATGCATATTCAACATATTCTAAAAGTACAGTTGTATAGAGTACAGTAGTATTAAAATGCTGCTGTGAGTTAGGAGAAAAACTGAAAACTTCGCTGGTAACAGGAGTGTAGGTGAAGAGAAAGGGAAGCATTTTATCGGAGTCCATAATGTGGTATCTGGTTCAAGAGCATGTGCATCCCAGAGTTCAGACCAGAGGAGAGATTCTAGACAGGGACTGCAGAGAATGTCAGCTCAGGTCAGTTTAGGTCACTTCAGTTTAGATCAGCAACTCTGACTTGAAGCTAAGCTTCAGAACCCAAAAGGCACATGTGCCATTATCCTGACAGCTTTCAAAACAGATGCTTTAATTTGAACAGAACGTGGGGAAAAACCTCCAGGTGAGCAATTTCCTTCTTCTTCCAAAACAAGACAAAGCAAAATGCACGAGGCCTGAGCACATAACAACAGCAGGGCTGGCCCTCAGCTGGGGAGGTCCCTGTGCAAAGCAACACGTGGCACCTCACACACAAAGTGGGAAGGGCTCACGTGGAAGAGAGTGTCCCATAATAACAGGGCTCCCAAATGTATGAAGCCAAATGCCATTGACCCCCTTTTTCCTGCTTAGGGCTGGCACTCAAAAAGGAGCTATGCTGGTGAAGCTCTAGTGGGATGGTCCAGTGGTTAGGGCTCTTATCTATGAGTTGGGAGACCTGCATTCAAGTTCCTGCTCTGCCGGTCTCTCTCTGTGATCTTGGGCAAGACACTTAGCTTCTCTGTATCTCAGTTCCCCAGGTGTGTGTATATTGAATGGATAATTGTCCTCTTCTACCTCCCAGGGGTGCTGAGAGGCTACATACATTAAAGATTGTGGATGCTCAGGTACTATGCTAATGATGTCATTAGTACCTAAGATAGACAGAGCACTGGCACGTGGGGTCCCATCCCAGCTCTGCCATTGAGTCTTTGTGTAACCTTGGATGTTACAAAGACCAGTGTTTTTATATCGGGGCATCTAAAGTTAGGCACCTAAATAGCAGCATCCAGATTTTCTGAGGTGCTGAGCAATCACAATTCCCACTCCCTTCAGGGGGGCAGGACTGGGCCCTTCATCTCCGAGCTCAGCCCTTCCATCTAGGTGGCCAGCAGCTGAACTACGGATAGGGAACTGGGAGCACAGTTTTCCAGCGAGCAGGCCAGTATTTCCACTGCACTTCACAAGTGGGGAGCCTGGGCTGGGGCCATTCAAAGAGGAAGCAGTGGCCTGACCAAACCCATGTCCTGTGAGTTTAAAAGTCCCAGGTTTTTCCCCAGAAACCCCAGCCCTGACCACATCGCCACCCTGTTTGGGGTGGTCTCCTGGAGCTTTGGGATGACAGAACGGTGAAGCTGAGCAGCGCCAGCACCCAGGGGCTGCAGAAGGAGACACATTTGTAAGGAACATGCCCAAGCTTGCCTAGAAAGACTCATCTTCTTCATGCAACAGAGCCCTGTTAAAATGTACAGCTACCCTGTCTCGCTGAGCAGTGCAGAACAACAGTGCAGCTGATTCTCCTCTCCCAGGTGTAAGTCCACTGGCTTCCTCAGAGTTACTCCTGAGTTACACCTGGGTGAGAGCAGAATCAGGCCCATCCTCTTCAGAAAAAATGTCTGTGCCTATGTCCTATTTACTGCTTGTATTTTTCTGCCTTTTAGATTAATAGTAAAGATGGCTCTGGATTTCAAAGCTCCTGGATTCCCCCAGGTTCCAGGTGCTCAGATGCGGCATTTTGGTGCAGGCCCATCTCTCATTAGCAGGGATCTTGGCAGCGGTGGGTCCAGTCCTTCAAGTGGGTGAGCTCCTCTCAGGAATTTCTGAGTGCCCTTTTGATGCTGGCAGGCCAGGTGCCAATTCAGGCCAGGATCCCCAGGCCTCAGCTGAGTATTGACAAACACATAGTTGGAAGCCATCTGGTACACCTGTGTGTTAGTATTGTTAAAATAGGTCTTAGAGGTATAAGAATGTGATTAGTGTTTAGACTCCATTGAATGCTCGTGAGTTGCTGCCCGTATTAATCTCACTCGCAACATCTATACTCCAGATTGCGAGGTAATATCTGAGCATTTGCATTGTAAGCCTCCGTACCTGTGTAAATCACCAGGCAGGAGAGAGACATTAATTAGTGTGAAATGCTGGTCTCCAGCAGAAGGTGTTTTGTCCTGCCCAGCAAGGAAAGCCCATCGACTCCAGACCGACTAGAGTAGAACATCAAAGAGGACAAAAGATTTTGTTGTTTACTCTTCCTACCTCCCCCAGTGAAGATGAGTTTTTGCAAGTGAATTCATCCCGTCGGCAACTGTTGCAACTCAAGCAGAATGGGTGAAAGGTTTAAAGGCCCCTAACAAGGAGGAATGGCACTTTATGCTTCTTGGACTCTGGGGGGGGCAAGGATTACGAGGCATAAGCAAAAGATCTGCAGTGCTTAGGCTGGGTTAGCCCTAAAGGACATATAAAGCTTGCTGATTATAGAAGCTTCTATTACTTTTTGACACTTAAGATTGGCACTCATTTATGGGTATATATGTTTACCTGCTTTAACCTTGTAAGTAGCTCTCGTTTCCTTTTCCTATATAATAAATCTTTTGATAGTGTATTATAGATTGGCTCTATGTGCTGTCTTTGGTGTGAGGGCAAAAGTGCAATTGACCTGGGGTAAGTGACTGGTCCCTGAGGACTGGGAGTAACCTGAATATTGGTGGGACACTTGGTGTAAGGGACAATCTATCACAAAGGTATGCTCTCCTGGGTAGCAAGCCAGATCGGAGTATGCAAGGGGACTGCCTATGACTCCGTGTTATAGTACCTGAAGAGTTTACATTTGATAATTGGTTGGTGAAACCTAAGTATAGAGTTCACAACCAATTTGGGGTTTGTGCCCTGGTTCTTAACAGCCTGCCCTGAGGTTTGTACTCATGCTCTTGAGTCACTGCAGGACAGCTTGACAGTCCTCAGTTCCCATTAGGGTGCTCACCATCTCCTGCAGCCAAGCTCTGTGAGTACACAGCAACTCCATGCAACCAGAGATGACTGGTGCCTGCTGATGGGGGGCGAGGGGGAAGAGGTATGGGGGGCAGAGTGAAGGCAGTTGGCTTCAGCAGTGTTACTGAGCATGCTCAGTCCATGTGAACATGCTCACTACAAGCCAAGCAGCAAATCTGGGGGGAGAATGTGACCTCGCATCCCCTCTTCCCCGTCGCCTCTGCATACAACCAATGAGAAGAGGAAGGGAAGGATAGCAGATCCAAATGAAACCACAGGGGCAATTGTGGTTGTTAGAAGGTAATTACCCAAAGTGGAATATGGCCAGGATACTAGCATTAGCATAACGAATATGCTTTCTAAATGGAATAGATGTTGCTGTTTGCCATGAAGAATAAGCACCCGCTCTCTAAAGGCTGTATTTTTAGCACAAATTGATAACGGAACACTCGTCTCTGCTGAAATGGTAGAGTCCACCTGTCAACATTTAGTCAAAGGACAATTTCTTTCCAATGAATCATAGAAGCATAGAATATCAGGGTTGGAAGGGACCTCAGGAGGTCATCTAGTCCAACCCCCTGCTCAAAGCTGTACTATCAATGATGATAATGTTCCCATATTTGGTATCATATCCTTCTGCTCCCTACGAGGGAGGGAGGTATCATTATCCTCATTTCACAAATGAGGAAACTGAGACACAGAGCTGTTAAGTGACTTGCTCAAGGCCACAAAATTAGTCAGTGGCAGAGATGGGTTTAGAACTCAGGAGCTACCTTTGCTTCTAGCTGCTTTGTTCCTGGGCTGTGTCAGAAAATATTATCTTTCTCTGATGCATCCAGATTTTCTTGATGTAAATTGCTGAAATTGCTGAAAGAGGCATTTATTTAAAAGTTCAGCATGTTATGCACAGACATAGCAGTTGAGTAACTGGAAAAATCAACTTAGAATTGCATCACTGGGAGTTAGAATGTTTGCTTGGTCTTCATGTGAGATGAAGCAAGCGCCTGCCTATCCTCATCCAAGTGTGAGTGGTCAAGAGATAAGGAAGGGTTTCTAAAGTGATCCCTTAGAGGTAGAGATTTCAGGCTTGGATGTCCTCAGCAAAACACCCTTCACAATTCAGGGGAAAAAGGGCCTCTCTATACTGATAATTATCCACAAAGATACAAAACACTCAGAGGGCCAGATCCTCAGCTGGTAGAAATTGGCAAGCTTATACTGAAATCAAAGGAGCAATGCCAGTTTGCACCTGCTGAGGATCTGGTCTTCCCCAGTAAAATGTAAAGCCATTATTTTAGTAACATATCTGTGCAGTTCCACTGATGTCAAGGCCCAGCCCTGTAAGATGCAGCTCTTTCATCTCTCATTCCCTTAGGTTAAAATCTTGAGAAAATTATTGTCCTCCTGAGATTTCCAACTGCATTTGGGGCCAATGGGACTGAGCAAGTGTAGGTCCATTAGTCCCTTCCCAGACTGCTCCCCAATGAGAGCCAGGCTTTTTTCCTCTCTGTCTGTCTGCATCTCCCTGCTCCTGACAGGGGACTTAGGAGACAGAGAGTGTTTTCCCTGCCTGATAAATTTCATCCTGTATGCAAGACTTACAGCTGATCTAGGTAGGATTCACCTGCATTCCCTGCTCCGATTCATTTAAAATCTTGCATTACGCACTAAAACATACTGCTCTGTGCTAGCTGCCACACTCAGCCTCTGAAAGGGATTGCCCAGCTGCTAGGGTGACCAGAGGTCCTGATTTTATAGGTACAGTTCCAATATTCAGGGCTCTTTCTTATATTAGACGTCTATTACCCCCCATCCTCTGTCCTGATTTTTCACACTTGCTATCTGGTCACCCTACCAGTTGCCATGTTGTGTGTACAAACCTGCAGAAGTGAAAATACAGCTGTGGAATCTGGAATTTCATGGGTTTTATTTAGTGATGAGCTTTTGCTGCTCTCTACAGAATCCAGCTTCCCCTTTACTCCTCCATCCCAGGTCGGCTTTGCTAAAGGGATGCTGCCTCTCAGAGCATCCGCCTGCAAATGATTTCAAACGGAATTGAGGCCCGAGGTTTGATTCACACTTGCCTTTAGTTTTAAAACACGCGTGAAGAAACTAGTTACTGCCTCACCTATTTATTTGAGCATGAGCTTTCGTGAGCTCATGCTCAAATAAATTGGTTAGTCTCTAAGGTGCCACAAGTACTCCTTTTCTTTTTGCGAATACAGACTAACACGGCTGTTACTCTGAAACTAGTTACTGCCTGTACCCTCAGCTACGGTGAAAACTGAAAGAGTCAGATGGCTGGCTCAGACGCACAATCAGAAGTACAGATGCTTCTCAGGACTGTTTAACCCTTTGGAGTCTGCAGCCTGGAGTTGTGAAAAGAGGGTTTCTGCATGAGTGTTCCAGAACGGCTCACCATCAAGAAAAACAATTTAAAATCATTCAACCCCCAAACTAGATTTTATTTGAATTGTAGAGGAAGGTTCTGGACAGTTTTGTTTTTGTTTTTCTTTTGTTTTTTAAATCCAGACTGGCTCAGCCATCTTGAATTTTGTGATCCAGCAGTCAGAGAACACAGCCAGGAACAATGTACCTGCTAATTCCATCTCTGACACAGTTTCTTTCTTTGAATATAAGTAAGTCACTTTAGGTTTGTCTACACCAGGAGCTATACAGGAACAGCTGTTTCTGAAGAACTCCATGTGTGGACATGTTTATTCTGGAACAGGAGTGCTTTGCTCCTATTTAGACAGACAAGCTGGGTGAGGTAATATCTTTTATTGGACCAACTTCTGCTGGTGAGAGAGACGAGCTCTTGAGTTTACACAGAGCTCCTCCTCAGGTCTGGGCAATGTACTCAGAGTGTCACAAGCTAAATACAAGGTGGAACAGACTGTTTAGCGTAAGTAGTTAACACATATTTCAAGAGACCATTCAAGGTGAAGTGGCCTATTAACACCTCACCAGTCATGGAGGGAAGGGGAAAAAAAACTGGGGTGGTGGGTTATAAATTGTTGTACTAAGCCATAAATCCAGTGTCTCTATTCAGTCCATGATTTTCAGTGTCTAGCAAAGTCATGAATTTAAGATCCTAGGCTCATCTTTTGAAGGTGTTGTGCAGGTTTCCTTTGACAATGAGACCTGAGGCCTGATCTACACTAAAAAGTTAGGTTGACCCAGCTACATTGCTCAGGGGTGTGACCTTAAACTCCCTCCCACCTCCGTGTAGACAGTGCTATGTCAACCAGAGTGCTCTCTCCTGTCAGCTCAGAGAATCTTCATCAAAGCACTACAGCAGGGCAGCTGCATCAGTGCAGGTACGCCGATGCAGTGTTTGTAGTGTAGACCTGCCTCTAGTTAAGCCGACCTAACCCCCAGTGTAGACAGTGCTGGACTGATGGAAGAATTCTTCTGTCGACCTAGTTACTGCCCCTCAGGGAGGTGGATTACTTACACCAATGGGAGAACCCCTCCTCTTGGCATAGGTAGCGTCTACACTGAAGCACCACAGCGGCGTAGATTGGGCACTGCCGCTGTGCCACTGTAGCATTTCAAGTGTAGACGGGCCCTTAGAGGTCAGATATAGAGTGATCGCTTTGTGTTCCTGTTTAGCACAGTGGAAGCTAAAGAAGACAAACTGTATTAGACTAAAATTCAGGCACCCAAATCCATATCCAGTCATCTAAACAAAATGGTCCGATTTTCAGAAGTTCTGAGCATCCACAACTCATGCTAATATCAATGGAGGTACTCCTGGTTTGAGTGAGAAGAAGCTCTGGCCGTAATCCTCATTACTAGAGGCACAGAATATCACCTTTACTGGATACATCCCATCAGACTGACCATCTACCTAGAACTAATTAAACCTTCCAAATGGGCCCAGAAATGTCACGTTGTTTTCACGGGTTGTGAATCAGACCCATATACCGAAATGAGGCAGTCAAAGGGCGGCACTAGGATCAGACAGGCCAAAGTTTCTCAGCTCCCTCTTTCTCCCTGGCTACAGTTCAGAAGCTTAGCTTGAAGGTTAACCAAAGAAACAAAGAGGTTCAGCTACCTTTCACCTGTGGCTCATTCAGCTGCTTTCCACACATGTTCACTCAGCCTTCATGCTGAACATGGGTTCAACATCTCTGAGACTTCCTGGGAAACACATGGTGCTCAATCACTCCCTCCCATGGAAATGCCTCTGGGAGGGCGCTCTGGAAGGAGTTGATGTCCATGCTGAGTTTTCTGAGGACTGCTCCAGCATGGCTGATTCACTGAGCGTTGTTTAGAGCGGCGCTTTCATCATGCCGCCATCTGAGAATGCCAGGCTGGTGGCTATATTAGAACAGACCACTTTGGATGTCTGTGCTGGGGGCTCCCCTAGCTGGTGTTTTGTTCCAAATTCCCACCCCTTCCCTAGGGCTGGAGAACGCCCCTCCCCACCCTAACCCCCATCTTTGGGGAGGCGGGAATTCACCAGAACTCCCTCCAACACCTTTATCAGTTCAAATGCCTCCTCCAGCCTCAGACACCAATCAGGGCGCCCCCTTCCCTTCCCTTGGGGTTCTGGGAAGTCTCACATGCAGTGCAAGCAGCAGAACCATGGTCATCCAACCAGGCTGCTCCCTGGCCCATCCTGAATCTGGAGCTCAGACTCCTCAGCCTGCTGTGACCCTGCAGCACCACCACCATGTGCCCTCTCCAGCAGTCTGTATGGTTCCTTCTCAACCCCCCCAATCCTATCTTCCAGTCAAAGGAAGCAGGAAAGGGGAAATTCCTGCTTGCTCTCTAGCCAGCCACAGCCACAGAGGGTGTAGACAGGCCAGCTTCTTCTAGCTACCCATCCTCAGGGAGGGACTCCAAGGACAGGACCAGCCTTCACAGCTGATCTATGGAGTCCAGGCTCCACTCTTCATTGGGTACGTCTACGCAGCAATTCAATACCAGTGGTCAGTTTAGCCCAGGTCAGCTGACTCAGGCTTGCGAGGCTTGGGCTGTGGGACTGTAAACTTGCAGTGTAGAAGTTCGGGCTCAGGCTGAAGTTCGAGTTCTGGGAACCTGCATGCGGGGGAGGGTCCCAGAGCGTGGGCTGCAGCCCAAGTCTGAACGTCTACACAGTACTTCTTAGCTCCACAGCCCAAGCCCCATGAGTCCGAGTCCGCTGACCCGGGTCAGCCATGGCCATGCCTCAGCTCTTTTATTCCAGCGTAGATGTACCCATTATTTCTTCTCTTGCTGACACTGTGTGGAAGAGACAAGACTGGCAAGTGCTGACGTCTTGAGGACTGTCCATTACGTAGTACAAGTGATCAGTACATGTGTGTGTCATCACAGTGCTCAGAGAGCAGGCAGGGACTGTGATACTAAATTCTCATTAAAAAAAACTGAAGCTAGTCAAATCCCCCAAACAACTACCTGACTGTGCAGCAGGGACCATGTCTTTGAATGGGTTTGTAGGATGCCTAAGGAATGAGACCCTAACTCTGATTCGAGCTCCCGGCACTAGTGGAATCTAAATATTAAACAACAGTCCTCAGCTGAATTTTTCAAAATTTAAAAAAAAAGAAAGAAAGAAAAATTAGACATTTTGTTTTGCCTCTTTCCCCGCCAGTGGCCCAAATAATTTCAGTTTTGGGGGAGAACTTCCAAACATTTTTTGTAATGTCTGCCCTCTTTTTTAAACAACACCAGCCACCATAAAAGTGTGGTGCTTTGCGGCAGAGTTGCTTGTGCACAAGCTTTAACAAATAATCTCCTCAGGACTGACCAATTTCCACCCAAAAAAGAATTTGGCAACTGGTGACTGTTGTTAGATGCTGGGTTGTTGTAGCCAGATTGGTTCCAGGATATTAGAGAGACAAGGTGGGCGAGGGAATATCTTTGATTGGACCAACTTCTGTCAGAAAGAGAGAGGAGCTTTTGACTTACATAGAGCTCTTCTCCAGGTCTGGGACAATCCCATCAACAGAAGTTGGTCCAATCAAAGATATTACCTCACCCACCTCGACTGCTGTTAGACTAGACCCAGTTTAGACTGGAAGCTTTGGGGCAGGGACTCTTTTTGTTCCTAGCACAAGGAAGTCCTCCTGATCTATGACTGGGGCTGCTAGATGCTACCCCAATATAAATAATCAAAACTAATGTTAATAGAGCATTGTACTGTCTCTCCTTTCAAGCTAGCTCTGCTGATCGTGACCATGGAAAAAGCTGGTTTAAGGTTTTTATGTAGAATCACAGCTGCTGTATCATTATTATCATCTGTACCATCTAGAGGCCCCAACAGAAATCAGGGACCTATTGGACTAAATGCTGTGCATGCACGTTGCTAGACACAGTTTTTGCCTCAGAAAGCTCACAGCCTCTGAATGGATGCACACGGAAAAATACTTGCTCCAGACAATTTAAAAATCACCCGCTTTGTTTTGTTGCTTAAAACGCAGCGTCAGATTAAAAGTCCCCAGCCCATGTGAATGAAGATCAGACAGCCAACGATTAGGGATTGTTATGAAAGGAAGCTGTGGGAGTGAAATGTTTGTCATCTTGACCTTGGAAGACCTTATTACCTATATTTCTCACTCGGACCTGAATTAGTACCATAACAACACAGGGCTGTAAAATTACACATCAACCTCCCAGCTACTTCTGGTTTACAGAGCCTCTCTCTTTTTCAGCCTAACCTAGTTTTTCAGTGGAGCCTTCCTAGGATCTACAAAGAGATGTCCCAGTTTTCCTCCCTATGTAATTATATAAAGACAGGCCTATATTAGTGGCCTTTTGCTGCTTTTCTTGTCAGTTAAGGATGCTGTCCCCTTTGGAATAGTAAGGAGCTGGAAAGTGATTGACCTCTGACCCCTGGCATCTGCCCCAAAAGCGAGATGGACGCAGTTTTCTTCTGCGTTCCATGGCACACGAGAGCTTCCTATTTAGCATGTCATTGGATGCTATTTGCATTGTCAAGGTCAAACCCCATTCTGCTGCCCCACAGGCTCAGAAGACCCGACATAGGGCACCTGTCCTTCCTGCTCTGCAGCACTGAGGGGCCAGCTGTGAGAGGCCAAGCAAGACAACTGCAGCCTGAGACAGAGGCTCTGATGGTGAAGGCACTGGATAGGGGTCTTGCCTTCACTACGTGTGTTCTTACAGTAACAATTCAAGGGAAGACAAGGAAGTTTCATGTGAAAACTACAGTTAGCAACTGGGGGAGCCTCGTAAAACTCATGTGAAAAGTGCAAACTGCCTTGCCAGCACTAGGATTGTAACTTCAGCTAGCTCAGCCAAGCTAAGAGCGCACTCTTTTTCTCCCAGTGCTCCAGTTGTGTGGGGTCTTTAGGTGCAATCACGACACCAATAACAACACCTCTGAACCCTATGCTGGGGTGCAGGGCTCCCCGACTGGCTCTCTTGGCAGCAGCACAGAGGATATGGGTGAGAATATTGGTCTCCCCGACTGGCTCTCTTGGCAGCAGCACAGAGGATATGGGTGAGAATGTTGGTGTCTGGAGGAAGCAGAAGAGGACCAGAAAGGGAGGCCAGACAGTGTGTACATAGATCAGCTGGCCTCAGGCATCAGAGCTATGTGGTCGGCATGCTATGGGGTAGAGTACCTGCATGACATATTCCCTTAAGGACCATGTAAATTCTTTGCTAGGAACACATAGAAATTCCTCCTTGGGGGACACACCACTGGACAGATTTTGGTTTTGCAAAGCCAGAACCCAGTGGGATCAGACTTGGGTTCCATTTTTTTTGAAAGCTCCAGTGCTAGGATGAAGGTGGGTTTGGATGAATGGTCCCAGTTCTGACCCCTCTGTACAAAAAAGCTCTTTCCAGCTTCAGCCTGGAACACTTGGCCAGTGTGTTCCCATTGATTGTAATGGGCCTTGGATCAATTAAATGCCATCAAGTTTTGCAGATTAGGGTGTGGATGAAGAAGTGGGATTGAGTTGCATGTGAAAAGGCCACATAGCTGGATAGGCCCTGGAAAATGTGACCGGCCATTCCTAAGCTCCGTGGCATGTGTGACATGCACAGTGCCTTGGCTCAACCGGAAACTGAGTGCTGACAGAAAAGCAGCCTGGAAAGGACAAGATTTAGCAAGTTTTGGAGGCTGCTGGTTGGCTCTTCCTGACTGAGCGGTAGGTCTTGGATCAGAAGCTTGGGAGTAGGAGTGAGACAAGCCCTGTGTCAGGAAGTAGAAGCAGGGGGGTGGCGGGGAAGGGGAGAAAGGATGCCTCCTGGACAGATCTGGCAATGCCTGTGGGATATGGAAGGCTTTTCTGGCTCTGAGGTCTCCTGACTCATGCTGTATGAATGTCATAAGTAACAATAACACTGAATCAAAACCACATCCATACACAGCCTTTCCCTGTCTCCAGAAGCTTGGGGTTAAACTCACCCTTGGATCAACCCCACTGAAGTCAGTGTATTTATCCAGGGAGATGAAACTGGCCCTTTTGTTAGTATCACCAACCCCAAAAGTTCAAAAATCATGAATCAGACACCCCACCCCCCCGCCAAATCTTGAGATCAGCCCCCAAATCATGATTAAAACAAGGTTATATTGTGGTTTTTGATCTGTCATCTGATTTTCGAACTCCCCCTGGCCCCTGCCCACTCCTGGTGTGTGTGTGATAATCAGTGTGGCCAACTCTCTAAGCTTCACAGAGAGAGGTGATTTGGGCTTCTTGCTGGAGGACCCAACTGAGATCAAATTTACACAGATTTGTCACTAATGCTGCCTCATAATATAGTGCTTCCAGCTTCTTCCCAACCCCCAACCTTTTAATTCATTCTGTGCCCCCACAGACCCACATCTGCCTAGCCCCAACCCAGCAATTAATTGTGAACCCTCAGCCCTACATCTGCCCATCCCCAGCCACACATCATTTCTACTCCTCACCCCACCTCTCCCACTCCCTCCGTGCAACGCTGCTCCTCCTGCAGATCCAGAAGTTCCTCTTCTCCCTCTGTCAGGCCTAATGGGCAGGGAAGCTCCAGGGCTATTCACCCCCTGATGCCCCTCCCCAGATCTGGTGTTGCAGGAATGGAGAGGGGAAGAGTGACCCATTTTTTCAGAGGAGGGGAAGAAGGCAGCAGAGCTGCCCTGAGTTGATTGGCTCTTTCGGCTCCTCTCCTCCCCCTCCCCTCTTGTGAGAATGGGGTCAGATGCTCCTCCCTCCCTCCCCCATGGAACCCAGAGGAGTTTTTGGGTAAGGAGAGGGGCAGAGCTCTGCCTGCCTCCTGAAGTAGCAGATTGGCTGCTCTTCCCCAGGAGGTGGGAAAGTTGCAGCCAATCAGATGGGGTCCCCCCCAATCCAGAGATGAAAATCCTGTCAAAGCTGGAGCTTCTGGCATCCTAATGGGGCGGACTCCAGCTGGGGCTAAAATCGCATTAGGTCACAGGAGCTGGCAATATGGCTCACGGATACACTTCATATGGCGAGCGCTCTCTGCACTGGAAGATGAGAAGTCTGTTTACGATGACGGAGGAAGCAGGAGATGGGGAGGGGGCAGGAACAAACACCCCTCCATAATACTTCCGGCACATGGTCATGTATTGAATTTGTTACAGCGACCTGGGCAGTACAAAGGGGTTCTGTCCACGAATGTTCAGTCACCATGCAGCCAATTATCCAAAAAAGCCCTTCCTTGTTTGCCTCTGCCTGAGCAATGGGCTTTACTTACCATCGAAAGGAAGGACGGTGATTTATTTAGATTCCCAGGGTTGGGGAGACAGCCATGCAGATATATTCCTTTGGGCTTTGTGAATATGGTATACTCCTGTTTATCCAAAGTCCTACTATTCGAACCTCCGTATTATCCCAATCCCTTTCTTGTGCCCCACGTATCTCATGCTGGGGGACAAGGAAGGGATTTGGATAATGTGCAGGTTCATATAATAGAGCAGATGTCCCCAGCCAGGACTGCGAGGAGGAGGATTAGCCCCTGGCCACCCTGCTGCTGAGGGAGCCGTAACAGCACAGCTGCAGAGGGCTCCCAGCTGTGCCGCAGGGGCAAGGGAAGGCTGAGGTCATGGCAGGGCAGAGCAGAGTCCTGACCAGGGTCTCTGCTCTGTCCGCACCTTGCGCTTGCAGGGATTGGGCATCACCAGCCCTGCAGCAGTGCAGGGAGCCCTCTGCAGCCTTGCTGTCATGGGAGTGAGTGAGCAGGGCAGAACCAAGACCCCAGGCCAGGACAGTGAGGAACGGGAGGACGAGCCCCTTGCCGTGGGGGTAGGGGGCACCCCACTGCTGTATGGCTCCTGCCCTCGATTATCCAAACTCCTGATTATCTGAACAAAACCCATATTTGGATAATCGGGGGTATGTTGTATTCCACAACGTTCTTCTGTAGACTATAGGCTCATTGGGGCATGGTGGCCTGTCTTATATTAAATGTGTGTATAGTGTTCAGAACAGCTGTGGTCTCTCTTCAGGGCAAGGGATGTCTGTGGCCATTTGTACGGTCCTGGTCCAATGGGTCCCCAGCCTTGGTTGGTTGCTAGGCTCTATCATCATAAATAGGCTAATAATAATATCTCTGAATGGGGCTTCCAGACACTACTGCCGTGCAAATGATGACGATGGTCCCTGTGCGCAAACACCAGATTTCCCCCCGCAGAGGCTTACACTTGGGCAAAGAATTCAAAGGACAAACACAAAAGCTTTGCCTCTTTGCAACCCCAAGAAAACATGACACTCCACCAAAAGTGAGACTCTGTTCATAAAGCTCTCTGCAGGTCTGTCACCTTCCTGGCCTCCTCGAGTTTTAATGAACACTATAAACTTGACTAATGACGGCAGCTGGCAAAGCTGAAGCCACCCAAGAAAAGGAGATTGGCTTGGAAGAGCAAACATCCCTTGCTTGAGAATTCCCTACAGCCCCCGACTCCTGGTGACCTCCTTGTAGGCACTGAGTTTCAATGGGAAGTGGGTATCTATCTTTTCTAAGCACCTTTGAAATTCCCAGCCTGATGGGTTATCAAAGCAGCCAGCTGGTATAATATATTTGCTGGTTCCTATTGGCTCCATATGCAACTGAAGTAGCAAAGAAGAGGGGATGAATATCTTTGTGGTGCAGCCTTCTACCAGTATGGGGAGGCAGAAAGGCTGGGGAATGAGAGGGGGAGCCTGAAAGGAAATGTGATTAACAAAAATAATAGTGAATAAGAGAGGCTGACGTGGGGGCACATTGACTGAAAGCTGAGGTCTGTCTTTTTGAACACAAGAAGCTGTGTTTTGCCTACAACCCACGCATAGTGCCTTTCAGAGCGGGCAACTCACTTTTGTCGCCTTAGCCACTTTGTAGCTTTAGCCAGTGCACTACACATGTACAAATATTCATTGCTAGCCTACTGGCTTTAAAGTCCTCCTCTCTTACATAAGAAGATTTTTTTTTAAAACAGGAACTTAATGTGACCCAATGGAATTCACCCTGCAGGGCACAGAACCTTCAACAGCACAGGTCAAATGTTATGGCTCCAGAAGTGTTCTCTAGAGCAGGTCAGAAATTTCTTTTTCCCCCTGCAGAACATTGAGACTTTTCATCAAAAAATGTTTTCAATCTGTGACTGAAAATAGACAAAATAATCAGACAAATGAAAAATTTTCTAAGAAAGCAGGCACTGCTTGCAAAATTTTCCAGTTTGTCAAAAACCCAGCCTTTCTCTGAAAAAATTTTCAATGGAAAATTTTTGACCAACTCTACTATTTGTTCTGCCCAACGACCCTCTCCAAGATTATGGTTTGGGCTCACCTTTAATTTTTAATGGAGAACCTTCCATTGACCTGGGCTTTGCTAAACTACCATCATCAAAAATCGGCCATCTTTCTCCAATGACCAGCAAAGATCACACAGCAGAGCCTAGGCGCCTACTATGTGGGTGCTCTGGTGTTGGAGCACCCACAGAAAAAATATAGCGGGTGCTCAACACCCACCAGCCCCCTGCCGATCAGCTGTTCAGGAGCAGGCAGGAGGAGCGAGGGAGGGGGCAGAGCGGGACAAGGTGGAGTGAGGGTGGGGCACACTCAGGGGAAGGGGCACAGCAGGAGTGGAAAGAGGCGGAGCAGGGGTGGAGCACCCACCCAGAAAGAAGAAAGTCAGTGCCCCTGCAACAGAGGACATAGCCAGTTCTCCTATACAAAGGTTTAATCTTTTATGAAAAATCTACCATAGTCTGTTTAAAGGCATGCCATGAAATTTTACCATAAATAATGACAACGAAAACGATGGCTGGGTTATAAAACTGATCAGCAATCAGAGCAGTAATGACAATTAATCTCATAATTGTGACTTTTTTCCCTCTCCGCTTTGCCCTTTCTTACTCACCTCACTTCTGGCTTACACTGAGCCAGCAGAACAGGATTGTCTTATTGTCTTTACTACAATAAAGGTACTTTCTAAATTCCCTAGACAACAAATTCACATTTATTTGTTGCCTTACAAAAATATATTTTTCGTGAGTTAATAGGAAAGAAGGGCACGTTGTATCCATTCGTCGAGTCTTGCCTTACACTAAGATGGCAATCGTCTCCGGACAGGGAAAGTCTTTGTTGTGTGCTTGAATAGCACCTAGTGCAGTGTCTGTGACTGGAGCCTCTAGGACAGCAGTTTTCAAGTCCGCGGACTATTGTCAGGGCTTCCCCTTGCCCTCCCTTGGTTCTTGTCATGCAGACAGAAAGCAGAAGGCCAGAGTCCAAAGCGCAGCCAATGCAATGTTTTGGGGTTACCAAGCAAGCATAATCCACAGCTCTGTACACCAGCAGAGCTGGCTGCCCGGTGCACTGGGGCTGGGGGTGCTGCAGCCACACCGCCTGGATGCCTGGAGCACCGGCCTCACTCCCCGCCTGCTCGGTGCTGGGGCCGGGGGGCCGCGGTGGGGTGCTCTGGGCTCATGCAAGGGAGGGGGGCAGAAGGGGGGGGCAGGGCCTCGGGCACAAGGGGAGGGGCCCAGAGCTAGCGTCCCCCAACAGATGGGTCACCGGCTGCCCATGGTGCCTGCCCCTGGTACCACCCCTTACAATTTATGGTCATGTTCCATTTTGGAGGGTCTAGAGTCTGGGGACTTTGGTACCACCCTTTTTGTACCCCATGGGAGGGGAAGGGAGTAAGGTTGTGTTCTGGCCAAGGACACCTTTTCTTTGGCTTTAGTGTTTCTTACATCTTTCCCCCACAACCCCTTCGCCCCTCCCAACTGGTTCCTTGACCTTGTCTTGAGATAGGAGTAGAGGCAGTCGTATATGTATTACACTCCCACCATGTCCAGCAACTCCTTAGCTCTAGTTCTTATCTTTTCTCATTGTACTAAAAAACCAATCTGGTTGTAGGCAGAAGCAACACACAGTGTCTTTGTTCACATATGTTAATGAGGATATAAGAATATCAAAAATCAAACAGGCAAACAAAACCCAAAATTCTATCTCAGACTAATAAACAGGCCTAAATACTATATTACCATCACTAACAACTATAGCAGGGATCTGCTCCTCTATTCAAATTTTTTTAGGGGTTGGCAAATAACAAAAGGTTGAAAACCACTGCTCTAGGAGCTACCATAATACAAATATGATTGGGGGCTAAGGAACATGACTGATGAGGAGAAGCTGAGGGAACTGGGCTTATTTAGTCTGCAGAAGAGAAGAGTGAAGGGGGATTTGATAGCAGCCTTCAACTACCTGAAGTGGGGTTCCAAAGAGGATGGAGCTCAGCTGTTCTCAGTGGTGGCAGATGACAGAACAAGGAGCAATGGTCTCAAGTTGCAGTGGAGGAGGTCTAAGTTGACTATTAGGAAAAACAATTTCACTGGAGGGTGGTGAAGCACTGGAATGGGTTACCGAGGGAGGTGGTGGAATCTCCATCCTTAGAGGTTTTTAAGGCCCAGTTTGACAAAGCCCCAGCTGGGATGATTTAGTTGGGGTTGGTCCTGCTTTGAGCAGGGGTTGGACTAGATGACCTCCTGAAGTCTCTTCCAACCCTAATCTTCTATGATAAAAGGGAGATACTTTTGCCATGCTCTCTCTCTTCCACCTCCATCGACAGATACCACCACCAAGCGACTGAAGCGCTGATCAAAGGGGAGAGCCTGGCTGAAGGACACCCAGCCAGCCTGTGCTGAGAAGGATCTAAGTTTGTAAGGGCACTGAAAGTGTTAAGGTCAGCTTAGAATGCATTTTGCTTTTATTTCATTTGATCAAATCTGACTTGTTGTGCTTTGACTTACAATCACTTACAATCTATCTTTTGTAGTTAATAAATTTGTTTGTTTATTCTACCTGAAGCAGTGCATTTGGCTTGAAGTGTGTCAGAGACTCCCCTTGGGATAACAAGTCTGGTACATATCAATTTCTTTGTTAAATTGACAAACCCATATAAGCTTGCAGCATCCAGCGGGCATAACTGGACACTGCAAGACGGAGGTTCCTAGGGTTGTATCTGGGACTGGAGATATTGGCTAGTGTCATTCGGTTGCACAATCCAAGCAGCGTCTGGCCAAAAGTGCTCACTCACGTAGCTGGGAACAGCATACATGCTAGAGGCTGTGTGTGAACAGCCCGGGAGTGGGGGGGTTTCATAGCAGAACAGGGTAAGGCTGGCTCCCAGAGTTGAGGATTGGAGTGACCTAGCAGATCACCGATCCGCATAACACCAGGGGAATGTCACAGTTCCCACTTCTCCTGCATCCCTGCCTTGGCCCAGGCACGGCTAGATCAAAGAGAATGTCTCTATCTCAAGCTGGAGGGGTAATTCCCACCGGAAGGAGACATACCTGTGCTCGTTCTGCTCGAGCTAGCATGCTAAAAATAACAGTGTGGCCATGGCGGCAGGAGGGTCTATCCACCCTGAGTATGATCCTGTCTCAGGCTATAGGGCCATGCTCAGGGCAGTTAGCCCCTCCCACTGCAGTGGCTACACTTCTGGTTTGAGCTCAACCCAACCTAGTGCAGGTATGTCTCCTCCAGCTGGAAATCACACCCTCTGCACAAAATACTGATATTGTCCCTACTACCAGAGGATCCAAGCATCTCACAACCTCCTAATGTATTATCCTCACAACACCCCAGGGAGGCAGGGAAGTGCTGTTAGGCAGAGACACTAGGCGGCTTGCTTAAAAATCACACAAGAAGTCTCTTGCAGAGGAGGAAACTGACCCCTCATCTCCCAAGTCAGCACCATAACCATTGCACCATCCTTCCTCTCTTGAAAAAGCACCATAACTGTCCCGTAAACGTAGCTTTGCTGAGGGGATTTGTCATAACTAGGTATCTGCGGTATCCTTCAAACGAGCTTGTAGTAAGGTTCCTCCTTGTGGTTCCTAATCCTAATCCACCTTCTTGTAAAATAAGTAGGAGTGCATTATATGCAAATAGCAGCACTATAGCTTTTAATTGCCTGAAGCCAATAAACAGGTATCGGACAAAAATAATTATTTGTAAATCACATTATTCCATCTCAGGGGAACCCTGGTTACCTTGCAACCTTTTGCTGATGCAGGAGAAAAAGAAAATCTGCCCCGAGGGTAGAAACAACCATCCCAGCTCCTTTTTCCAACCCAGAGCAAGCTCTGAATGAGAACAGCTGCTGAACAGAAGTCTCTCCAAATAAGGACGGTTTAAATTAGTAGGATTTTGGCTAATTAAAAGATCATAAAGACATAATTAAAAAAACGGAGACCAAGTGATATTAAATTAATCCACCAGCCGTCTTCCAAGCCATTGTAGTAAAGTGCAGATTGTTGCCATCACCTACCATATCCAAACCACCTCCACTCTTTGAATATGCAAGCAGGAACGAGGTTTCAGAATTGTGAGGGATTTAGATGGGCGAGGTGGAGGGGGTGGGGGGAGACTCTTCATTCAAATGTGAAAGGGAATCCCCACTGGGCAAGAGAAAGCATAGTGAGAATTTCTCCTGGAATTTCCCCCCAACAATCGTGTGGGAGGTGAGCCTCTCTAGGAAGGTGTGAAATTTAGCAGGCTGTTCAGTCCCCTGGCTAATTTCTTCTCTCACACATCACTGCTCCCCTTGTGCTGCTCTGTTCCCACCAGGCAAGGAGCCGCAATATACACGCGGAATCCTCAATTAAAATGTCCTGGAGTTCACAAATGAACTCAGGGGGCTCTGCCTACCAGAGGGCTCTATCCAAAGCCTATTGAAGTCACCCTTGATGGTGGTGTGCTTTGGAGCAGGCTTCTAGTTAAGAGAGTCTGAGGCAACAGCTTAAAAAAGAGAGGCTGCCCGCAGGATGTTTCCACTGCCTGTGAGGGGTAAATTCCTGACCTCCCGGAGCATCGTTTTCAAAGGCTGCTTTTCTATTTGATAGTCCTGCTGTGAAGTAATGGCAGACCTGGGGTGGAAATGAACCGCGTTTCAAAAGCCCGGTGAGCAGACACTTCAGAGATGAATGACATCGGGGCTGAGAGCTGTATCGAGCTACCATACGCCAAGCAAGGGAGTGCTGGCACCATTTTTCAGGTAGGACTGTGGATTTGTTCAAGCCCAACGAATAAAGAACTGGGGACAACATGGCCACAAGTAAGAAACGCAGAGTGTGGCTGCCAGCAGAGATAAGCGTCACCCAGCACTTATGGGTTTGGCCACGGGTAGGTGCCTTTTCACAGTTCGCCTGGCAGAGCCACTGCCTCCAGACCATGACTGTCTACAAAATGTAAGGCCCATCTCTTTGCTACAGCTTCCTCAGAATTACAATAATAAAGAGCATTACGGCGGGGGGGGGGGGGGCTGCTCTACCTTATAGCTGCCGCACACAGCCTGCAGCCCAGAATAGCCGGAACACCAGTCACATACTTCCCCGCCCTCAGTACACCCCTAGCAGGCCCCTACCCTACAATAGGGTGGTAGTATTGAGCTGTCTAAGTTGTCCTCACACCATGCCCTGGGCTTGAAATTCCCAGTAGGGGGAATCTGCATCCCTTTATGCCAGAGTAGCATAACACAGGCCAACCCCTGCTCAGGATGGACCCTCATCAGGACAAAAGAAAAGTGTGTGTGCACACACAAGGGCTCTCTCTCTTTCTTTCAGTCATTATGTTCCTGGCTGGCAGCTTGTCAGAAAACTTCCTCCCCACAAGTGAAATGTGTTGCAAGGTATGGATCTGGGTAACAGATGCTTAAACACCATCTGGTGTAAGTCTCCATTTCCAGATGCTTCCCCTGCAAATTCAGGCTGCTTTCTCCTTGTGACTGTTATGGAGAGTACTTAGAACAGCCAAAGGATACCTTACACTTTTCTCCCTACACATCCTCATTTATTTTTATTTGTTAGGAGAAATTATTTATTTTTAAAAGGGAGTGCGTACCTTCTCCCATGAAACTATAAAAGTGAATGATCAGCCGTTCAAAAACTGTCGCTGCCATAAACCATTTCAGTCTAATTCATGCTAGCTACAGCACTGGCAAGGAAAGCAGATGATGAGCAGCGTATTCCAGTCAATGGAATAAAGCAGGATGCTTGTAATGACTCAAAGAGACACAGTCAAGTACTTTAGGGACAAAACAGGGTGTTTCTTAAAAAAAAAAGAAGGGAAGGAGACCTGGAGTGTAAGGAAAGCTTGACTCATGGGAGTGCTGGTAGGACATGTGACTTTACCGGTTCAGTGTAGCACATGATTTGTGGCAATGGTCAATACCCTTGTCATATGACAGTATCTACTGACCTCGCTGGGTGCTGGTTACATTGCATGATTATACCTGTAATGCATTTATTAAAGCCCTCGGTACAATGTTAAAAATGATCAGATGTGACAATTATTTATATTATGGTAGCATTCAGAGGTGCCAGTTGAGATTGGGGTCCATTGTGCAAGGCACTGTACAAATACATAATAAGAGAAATCCCTTGCTCCAAAGAGCTATATTCTAAACAGACAGAAATTAAATGACTTGCCCAAGGTCCCACAGGAAGTCTGTGACAAAACTAGGTGCCCTTCTGAGTCCTAGACCAGTGCCTTAACCATGAGATCATCCAGCCATTCTAGATTAGCTTTGAAATGATTGTCATGCTAAGCACCACACAGCCCACTGAACCCCAGCTAACTCATGCAGTCAGAAACTGGCTGGGCAGCTAGTAGCTAGGTTCTTTGGGGTAATCTGTGCCAGCCCTGGTGGCTGCTGGACAGAGGGGAAAAAGAAAGCAGATGGGATGATATGTTCCTGTGAACACAGAATCCTGAGAGAGTCGGCATATTCAGAGCTGACTTACTGCATAATGCAAAGCTATTGAATGGTTCTGTGTTCTGTGGTCTGATGGTGTCTTTGATATTTCAGGGATGAAGGAACTAACCACAGTGATGGAACTCCATGTGATGCAGCCACTTTAAGACTCTCAGAAATATAAGCATTCTGGGAAGTCCAAAAAGTAGTGGAATTCCTGAATACTGATGCTGGATGGTGACAAAATTTGGTTAAGTTAATGAACTTGTGGACCAGCTCCTCAGCTGGTATAATTCAGTATAGTTCCCTGATGTCTGGAGAGCTAAGCCAATGGACCCCAGTTGAGGATCTACATACAGTGCTTCCATAACCTTATGGCCCAGCAGTGAGTCTCATTTCCTAAAAACATTGTGTGTCGAAGCTAGGGATTGGTGTGTAGATTTGAATAAAATATAAACTGACTCAGCCGTACTTCCCAAATACAAACTGAACTGGAGCGTAATCTGATATTGATGTTTCAAAAAAATGTGGTTATATTAAAAAACCCCAAACCTTCTATTTATCATGCCGCATCACTTCCGGATTGCATCCAAAAGCAGAAGCACCAAAGTGCTGTGAGAAAGGCTGGAAAGGTGGAACCAGGTAGGACCGTAAATCTTGCTACACAGCCTAATACCAATATTCTTCCTAGCCCAATTTCCAGGCCAAAGAGTTTTGGCTAAGCTTTAAAGAAACATCTGAACTCTTGGATGCTTCTCCAAGCTAAACCTCTCAATCTTTTGAGGGTCACCTATCAGTAGTAGTAAACTTCGCTTGCTGCCCATGTAATTTGTTGATTATGCAAACACACACCCCTTTCATGCAGTCCTCAGAAGCCACCCACCCACTCTATCCGTAGACAATCTGAGGGCGCCGATCTTAAATGAAAGCAGAAAGATGTTTCTCCTTCAGTGCTATAAACTGACAGCTACAGTGAAACTTCCAACCATGCAGATCTCACCTGCAGCTGGACATATCACCAACAAGTAGTTGGAAACTATCAGTGAGAGATACTTTCTAAAAGCCAGCCTAGATGTGAAAAACTTATTTGGGAAGTGGCATTGCCTTATGTCTACAGAGGAGTCTGAGCCTGGTAGTGTGTTGTGTTTTCAAAAAGGTGAACTGGGAGTGGGAAATTTTTTGATTGTTTTTAAGGTCAGAAGCCTCAGTCAAGAAAGAAACAGACCTAGAGGCACAAAGACAGCCAGGGTTCTGAAAATAGGAAAGGATGGTGTGGATGTGCTCTGAGAATCCTGAGAACCAAGAGAGGGACTATTCCTTGAAAACTGACACGGGCCAGACCTGTAAAGATCCGTGACCAAAGGAGCTAACCCTACCTAGCCAGACAGACAGGTGGTGTGCAAAACTTGGTGGGGTTTCACTTCTCAATGCTTTGTACAAATATTGGTTTTGATTTTCAATCTATGTTGGTTTATATTAATCTTCGCTTCCCCCCGCACACATTTCACTTGGAACAGACCCAAAAACTTCATAGCAAACCAAGGGCAAGATGGCCGTGTTCCATCACCATTCTAGCTTAAAGCTGGGTAAAACCACAAGTTTCAAATCATTAGCAAGCAGAAGCAGAAGCTGTGCTGGGGGTTAATGTGAATCTAGGCCCAGGTTTGCTCACAAATCTCAGTGAATCTTTGGAGCAACCTGGTCCTTGCTTTGAATTTGTAACAAAACCCCAAAGGAGGAGAATTTAATATGGCATCCGGCTTCTTTGTGGCCAAGCTCTAGCTATGTGGTGGAGACGTTGTTTCAGGATCCCAATGCTACAGATGGACTCTATCTCTAAAATGGGCCTAACCAGACTCTAGGTCCAAACACCTGTGAATCTTGGAGGTGTTCAACATCGGGGTTCATATCCCAGATCTGCAGTTTGGCTGACCTTTATTTTTGATTAAAAGGATGGGGCTCTTTTAAAGTGAGGGAGATGGCACTTTGATCTAGAACTTTGTTTTGTGAGATGCTCGCAGTTGTTGACGAGTCTAGAGATATCTCTAGAAAATATCCTATCTTTTATTTAAAGTAACCTCTGGTCACATCACTCCAGCATATAGATTTTGCCTAGGAGAACTGAAGAGTGGAAATTCCTATGGAGTTTCGTTGTACTTTGGGTTCCAGAGTTGCTGCATAACAGTGTCCTATAATTTTAACTCATCCAGTTTGTGACAGGCTATCAGAACAATACAAATATAGAGCTGCAAGGGACCTCAAGAGGTCAGCTAGTCCAGCCCCTGTTCTGTGGCAGATTAAGTAAACCTAGACCATCCCTGACAGGTGTTTGTCCAACCTGTTCTTAAAAACCTCCAGTGATGGGAATTTCACAACCACTCTAAGTAACCTGTTCTGGGGCTTAATTATTCTTCTAGTTAGAAAGGAATCCTAGTATCTAATTTAAATCTCCCTTGCTGCAAACTAAGCTGATTACTTCTTGTCCTACCTTCGGTGGACATGGAGAACAATTGATCACTGTGCTCTTTATAACACCTTTAACTTATTTTACATACTTGTATATGATCATATCCCCTCCCCCCTCAGCCTTCTCTTCCCTAGACCAAGCCTGGTCTACACTTAAAAATTAGATCTACCTAATTACATCGCTCAAGGCCATCAAAACCTTCACACCCTGAGCACTGTAGTTAGGTCAACCTAATCCCCGCTGTCCGTGCTGCAAGGCTGAAGGAAGAATTCTTCCATTGACCTAGCTGCAGCTTCTTAGAGAGGTGGATTAACTGCATGACAGAAAAACCCCTTCCGTCAGCATATGAAGTGCCTACACGCCGGTGATACAGCAGCGCTTGCAGTGCAGACATAGCCTAAACATGCCCAGTTCTGTCAACCTTTCTGCATAGGCCATGCTTTCTAAACTGCTTATCATTTGTGTTGCTCTTCTCTGGACTCTCTCCAATTTGTCCACATCTTTCTTAAAACTGGGCCCAGTACTCCAGCTGAGGCGTCACCGGTGCTGAGTAGAGCAGAACAGTTACCTCCCATGTCTTGCATACGACACTGCCATTAATACATCCAGAAATGATGTTTGTCTTTTTTGTGACAGCACCATGCTATTGACTCAGATGCAACAGTTACTGCTGAGGATAAGGCCATTTCTTCTCTTAGCTCTTTGAGTTGCTATGGCCTTGTCGGGAACTTTGGGTCTAATGCTGACCTCTCTTCTTCTGGGCTGGGACAGTGTCTTTCTTTGTATTTGTGCAGCGCCTAGCATAATAAGGACCTGCTTCTAACTGGGGCCTCTGGGGGGCTTGGAAAATATAAACAGGATGATCATCTTTTTTACATTACTGTAACCCAGTTGATTTCAATGGTGTTTCGCCTGATATACACTGTTGTAAGCAAGAACAGAATCAGGCCCGCAGACTTTTAAGCATCAGCTCCAAAAGGGGGTAGGTTATGGTGATCAGAACTGATTAGCCAATTTGAAATGCAAAAGCAGCAAAAGCACCAAGTTTAATCATTTCACTTATAGGAAATATCTCATCAATTTGTAATGCAAATCCACTTAAATCGAAGCAGAGCTCAGTACGGCATTCTCCAGGAAAACAAAAGGGAAGAAATTCCCACATGCAACTTGAGCAGCTGCCACTGGCTTCCGAGATAAAGTAACACTCCGTAATACAAGACGCATTATGGGGATAGAATGTCAAAGTGCCATCAGGGGACTGCAACCTATTGTAATAGGAAATTAAAAAAAACACCAACTAGCTTTATTAGTGTAAAATACAAGGTCACTGCACAGCATGATTTAGCCTTTCACCTATTTTGAATAATTCCAAGAGACTGGAACCTAGATTTCCACACTACAATCTCAGTTAAAGACCTGAGTGGCATGAGACCCTGTAGCTTGTCACCATCATAACTGCAAATTGCATGTAATGTTCTACCACTGGGAACTGCTGGTTACTGCCGGCTTCCCAGCTTAGGCCTTAGAGCAGGGGTGCCAAACTCATTCTGAGGAGCGGGCTGGATTCCATGTTTAATTATGATCTATGGGCAGGGGTATGAATTCAAGATGGCATAATCCCTTCGATCCATAGCGGAAACCCTACTGCTGTCAGTGGGAGGTTAGCACAGAGATCAAAGGGGAGAACACCGCTTGATGTAGTCACTAAACTCTTATTAATCCCTGTATTTCCTTCTTTGCAGCAACTCTCAATTCAAGGCTTCACTCCCACTCCCTACCCCATTCTATCCACAAAAAGAATCAGCAGTGGAAATTTAGCATTGGCACTGGGGTCAGATCTGGCCTTTATAGCTAATGCCTCCAATTAGATTAATGGGGCAGGTGTCTTTGACTCAAGGTTTCAGGCTGTCTGCAGATTCAGACAGACACCGTGATCTGACCCAGGGGCTACATGTTCCAGACCTCTGCTTTAGTGCCGTGCTTGTCACCATCAGTCCAGTTAATCATAGGCCTGATTCTCCATGGTCTTGCACCTAATGTTGCCATTTTCACCTGTGCAAATTGGACATAAAAGGCTACCAGATGAAAATAGTAGCCTTTTGTACTTGCTATGCAGTCACCAATGACGGTACAAGGTGGGAGATAGTGGAGAATCAGGCTCCAGAACTGGATTCGACTCTCCTCTCACACCAGGGTACATTAAATCAGGAGTAATTTCAAAGGCCAAATGGAGTTACCCCAATGTAAAACCGGTGTGAATAATTAAATTTGGCTCTTACATACTGCTTCTCACACACTGATCTCAAAGCAAGACTTTCAAAGAGCAGTGAGTGTCACTACCCCATTTTACATATGGGGAAACTGAGGCACAGTAGGGTGAAACGGCTTGCCTGGTGTCACAGAGCAGATCAAGGATGAAGCTAGGGAAAGAAGCCAGGTCACCTAACTCACAGTGCAGGGTCATATCGCCTGGACCACACTGCCTTGCTTGAAGAGAATCAGTTTCAAAAAGCTTCAGCTCATGTACCAAAATAAGGAGTTTTATACTTGAGTCAAGGGAAGCTGCTGAGTGCTTAGCACCTCTGAAAATCAGGCCAGTTATTCAGGTGCCTCAATTGGATTTAGATGCCTAACTCTAGGCACCCACCCTGGAAAATGTTGTCTTAAGTGACTTGTGTGAAGTCGTTCTCAGGAAGTCTGTGACAGGGCCAGAAATAGAACAGAGATAGCCTGGTTCCTGTGCCCTCACCACAAGCCTGGCCATCCCCCATTCCATACGGTTCTCACATCCTCTTCTGCGGCCCCACAGAGGCGTACGGGTCTGTAAGTCCCTCTCTCCCCACGCCCTGCCTGGGTCACGAGTCTGGATGTGAAGGGAACAGCAGTGTTTGTGGATGGAGCGAGAGGGTAGGGCCTGGGTGGAGTCTTGCTCGGCTCCCTCCCGCCCCCAGCACAGCCAGCAGAGGTGGAAAGTGAGCTTGGCTTTGTAAATACAGTAGCTGCAGTGACTTATTTCCCTCTGGGATAAGGTGACCAGATAGCAAGTGGGGAAAATCAGGACAGGCTGTGGGAGGTAATAGGTGCCTATATAAGAAAAAACCCTGAATATTGGGACTGTCCCTATAAAATCTGGACATCTGGTGACCCTAACCTGGGAGCAAGGGCAGAGTAAAGAAGGATTTGTAACTCAGAGAAGGATTCTAGTATGAGATGCAGCTACACGCTGACCCTCACTGAGGACTAGAAGTTGGGTCCCAATCTTGCCACCCGTTCCAGTCAGACAGGAGACCAAAGCCACCTCTTCCTATTTCAAAACAAGCCTCCCCTTCGAAGTGGCACGTGGAGACAGACGCAGTTGAGGACTCGAACATCTATTCTCCTTGGAGCTTCTTTCAGTCCTGGCGCAGTTTGTGAGGGAGAGGGGAAAAAATTGCCATGCATTTGTGCAATATCTGATATCACCCAGCTAACGAATGGTATGTGGGTTAAATGCATGTAGGAAGCAATATAGGAAAATATCCATTACGTTGCAGGAAAACAACCCCAGCCTTTATCCATCTCTATGTGCCTGAGGAAATACTTTAAGGCAGACGGCATTCTCAAAGAGTTAAATCAGCCAGAGCAGATTGCAAGATGGTGCTTTAGCCATTTGAATAGATAATGGTTAGGTCAAGTCATGAGGCTGGGTTTTCATGATGCTATCAAGCAATCTATAATTTAATATTTAAAATGCAACCTTGGCAATACAATTAATACTATTTTATTAGCCTACAGAGGCTTCATGTAACTACTTAGAGCCATATAACACCATCCGGTATCACAGGACCATATAAATTCATCCAGCAAGATAAACTTTGAGGTCTGCAGTCAGAGACATTGGAAATCTGCAGAGCCAGCACAAAGTAAATGGCTTTCACATTTGATAGAATATCACTTTGTGTGCTCACATCTGTGACTCCTCTGCTGAGAAATGTGATGGTGCCAAGACCTTGGAGGAGAGACAAGTGCAGAACATGCCTAGTAAGTTGTCCTAAATCATCCTCTCTCTCTCTCTCTCTCTCACACACACACACACAGAGTTTTTTTTCTGCCTCATCCCTCCCTCCCAGATCTGAAACAGAAACCCGTATGCACGATGCTCTTCACTGAGTTAGAATCCTTCTGTCTATTTATATGGACCCTGCCACCATGGTATCTGAGAACTGTTGCTCTGTGTACAATGCAGTCTTATGATTGCCAGTGGATAGTTACAGTATAAGGGCCAGATCCTTCCAATCCTTACACCAGTAATCTTTGCTCACAAGAGAGGTCCACTCCTGGGATAAACTGTATGCAGGATCAGGCTCTGCAATCAGTCTGTAAACCTCACAGTATGTCAGACACGGGGCCTGTTCCAAGTCTGTGAAATGAACTCCCCCAGGAATGTAGGACCATCCCAAACCTCTCCACCTTCCACTCTAAGTGCCCGGTGCATTTCTTTGACCGTGCCTCCTGTAACGGGCACACATAGCCATGTATATACGTCTTTAACAAAATACCAAAACAAGAAACCGCCCTGCACGCATTTCTCCTCTGGCAGAGGAGACGAGAGAACAAACAGGTGACACGTTAGTAATGTCGCTTAATGCACTAGTGGAAGGAGCTCGGGTACTACAGGGTGTGAGCACAGGAAAATGTAACCCTTCTGCCAGGCCAAGTTGATAGCAGCAAGGGCCGGGTTCAATACACAGGGGTTCCCTCTCATTAAAGCAAATGCAAAACTGGCTCGAGCCCCCACCCAGTGACCTGGGAAAATCTTACACACCCCCTGGGCGCCTCAAGGAGGCAATACTTCCCCTCTCGCAAGCACAGAGTCTTGGTGTAGTAGAGAATCTTTAATAACATGAGGCAAACAACATCAGCATTAAATTGGGGAAACACCACAACTAGTGTTCATTAACCAAACCATGAACACTGACCCACCCCAGAAAATTTGGGCCACATCCTTTCCCTCAGGCTCTTGAGTCCCAGAACCCAAACGTCTCTTGAGTCCAGCAATCCACTAATCGCCCAAAGTCCAAAAAAAGTCCAGCCCCGGAGTTCAAAAGTTCACCTGCAGAGTGTTACTCCCCAATCTGGCTAAAATGTGCCTGGGTGTGGGGGAAAGAGGTAAGGGGCACCTTACGTGTCCTGAAGCTGACTGCCCCACAGGGCTCTGCTCCGCTCCACCACGACCAGCTCCGCTCTGCACAGCTCACCGTCTCACGACCGGCTCCGCTCAGCTCGCCGTCTCACGAACACACCGCTGTCTCACGACCGGCTCCACTGCACACTAGAACTTCCGGCTCCCCCCTACTTGACACAGTGCTCAGTGATTTCAGCTCTCAGTGATTTCAGCTCATAGTAGTGGGAGCCTTAGTGCTGGTGCACTATAAGGCTGAAGTGAATTCAGCACAATACCTGTAACAAAACTCTTAATAGACCCAAAATTAGCTCTGACATTCCACAGTGGAGAGAGACAGAGGTGCAATTGGTGCTTCAGGCCCTCACAAAAGGGGCCTACACCACCAGGCACTAATACCTGTCTCAAGTCTCTCTCAATTCACAGAGTTTTGGAACCCATGTCCCTTGCCTAGTGAGTGCTACTCAGTTGATGGTGAGTCCTCCATCATAACAAAAAGGCCAAGTACAGTTCCAAGCACAGTTCCCATAATCAGGGTACTAACAATTTATTCTTCCCGCCCCAATAACAGAGACACTGGGGATCCCACAGCAGCCAAAGTGACGATTTGGGCAGTTATGGCCTCATTCTAGGCAGGGTGGGTGTGCCTATGCAAATGAGATCAGCCCCTGAAGTTCTTTTCCACAACTTGCCACACCTCACCACCAGATGTCAGGGTGGAGCCCACCCTGTCTCTGCTTACAAAAACAACCTAAATAGCGTAGGATAGACCATCTCTGCTGAGACGTCTACAAATCCCTCCCAGCTGGCATAGGTTACGTCGAAGGTGAGCGAGACTTCCTTTATTCTGGTGACCTCTGTTCCCTTTGTGATCCTCCCACCCGCTTGTCTGTTTTGTCCACCTGCCACATCCTCTCTGATACCTAGATCACAAACTCTCTTAGATTATTTGTCTGGAACACCGGGGCCCTGATCTTTGATGGGGGTTCCTATGTGCTGCCATAATAAGCAAAGTTTCAGTACCTTTTGCTTTGCTCAGACACTAGTAACAAAGGACAGGCTCCCCAGTCAGGTTCTGTTACTATTATTTCAAGAGCCAGGGTACCAAGGTACCAAGAGCCAGGAGGGTGCGAGAGGCGACACAGAGAGATTACACCAGTCTAACTCAGCTGGGCCCAACTCCGAGGTAACAACCAGGAGCATCCTGGTCGTGGTGAGAAAGCTGTGTTCCAAAGGCCTGATGCAAAGACCATTCACTGAAGTGAGGGGGAGTCTTTCCATTGTTGGAAATGGGCTACGGATCGGGCCTGTAACTCCTAAACTATACCAAGCTGCCCGGGCTTCAGGTTTCTTTGTAAACTTCAGTCTCAGCCCAAGTTGGCCCATTTGTTTGCAGAGCTTTGAGGTGAATCTGGTTCCAGCTGTGAGTGAAGCTGGGCACACTGAGACCATGTGAAATTGGCGATGAAGCGGAATGCAATTTTCGATGAGTCACTCAGTCTGGGCTTTGATTTTTTTGTTGGCGGGAGCATTTGAATTCACCTCAAAGGTAAACAGCTTAAATAGTGCAAAGCTCCTGGATGCAGATCACAAGAGAGGGCTGGTTCATTTGAGGCCTTGTGAAAGGAAACTGCTGAGCTTTCCCACAGTTTAGCATCCTCAGCCTCTAGAGGCTCAATCAGGGCCCCTTTGTGCTAGGTGCTGTACATATACACAAGAAGAGACAATCCGTGCCCTGCAGCACTTACAGTCTAAATAAACCAGGCAGGCAAAGGCTGGGAGAGAAGAAGTATTAACCACATTTTACAGATAAGGAACTGAGAAATGCAGAGATTAGGTGACTTCATAGAATCATAGAATATCAGGGTTGGAAGGGACCCCAGAAGGTCATCTAGTCCAACCCCCTGCTCAAAGCAGGACCAATTCCCAGTTAAATCATCCCAGCCAGGGCTTTGTCAAGCCTGACCTTAAAAACCTCTAAGGAAGGAGATTCTACCACCTCCCTAGGTAACGCATTCCAGTGTTTCACCACCCTCTTAGTGAAAAAGTTTTTCCTAATATCCAATCTAAACCTCCCCCACTGCAACTTGAGACCATTACTCCTCGTTCTGTCATCTGCTACCATTGAGAACAGTCTAGAGCCATCCTCTTTGGAACCCCCTTTCAGGTAGTTGAAAGCAGCTATCAAATCCCCCCTCATTCTTCTCTTCTGCAGGCTAAACAATCCCAGCTCCCTCAGCCTCTCCTCATAACTCATGTGTTCCAGTCCCCTAATCATTTTTGTTGCCCTTCGCTGGACTCTCTCCAATTTATCCACATCCTTCTTGAAGTGTGGGGCCCAAAACTGGACACAGTACTCCAGATGAGGCCTCACCAATGTCGAATAGAGGGGAACGATCACGTCCCTCGATCTGCTCGCTATGCCCCTACTTATACATCCCAAAATGCCATTGGCCTTCTTGGCAACAAGGGCACACTGCTGACTCATATCCAGCTTCTCGTCCACTGTCACCCCTAGGTCCTTTTCCGCAGAACTGCTGCCTAGCCATTCGGTCCCTAGTCTGTAGCTGTGCATTGGGTTCTTCCGTCCTAAGTGCAGGACCCTGCACTTATCCTTATTGAACCTCATCAGATTCCTTTTGGCCCAATCTTCCAATTGGTCTAGGTCCTTCTGTATCCTATCCCTCCCCTCCAGCGTATCTACCACTCCTCCCAGTTTAGTATCATCCGCAAATTTGCTGAGAGTGCAATCCACACCATCCTCCAGATCATTTATGAAGATATTGAATAAAACCGGCCCCAGGACCGACCCTTGGGGCACTCCACTTGATACCGGCTGCCAACTAGACATGGAGCCATTGATCACCACCCGTTGAGCCCGACAATCTAGCCAGCTTTCTACCCACCTTATAGTGCATTCATCCAGCCCATACTTCCTTAACTTGCTGACAAGAATACTATGGGAGACCGTGTCAAAAGCTTTGCTAAAGTCAAGAAACAATACATCCACTGCTTTCCCTTCATCCACAGAACCAGTAATCTCATCATAAAAGGCGATTAGATTAGTCAGGCATGACCTTCCCTTGGTGAATCCATGCTGGCTGTTCCTGATCACTTTCCTCTCATGCAAGTGCTTCAGGATTGATTCTTTGAGGACCTGCTCCATGATTTTTCCAGGGACTGAGGTGAGGCTGACTGGCCTGTAGTTCCCAGGATCTTCCTTCTTCCCTTTTTTAAAGATTGGCACTACATTAGCCTTTTTCCAGTCATCCGGGACTTCCCCGGTTTGCCACGAGTTTTCAAAGATAATGGCCAGTGGCTCTGCAATCACAGCCGCCAATTCCTTCAGCACTCTCGGATGCAACTCGTCCGGCCCCATGGACTTGTGCACGTCCAGCTTTTCTAAATAGTCCCTAACCGCCTCTATCTCCACAGAGGGCTGGCCATCTCTTCCGCATTTTGTGATGCCCAGCGCAGCAGTCTGGGAGCTGACCTTGTTAGTGAAAACAGAGGCAAAAAAAGCATTGAGTACATTAGCTTTTTCCACATGCTTGCCCTAGATCACACAGGAAGTCTGTGGCAGAGTTTAGAACTCAGATATCTTGAGTCTTCATCTAGTGCCTTAACCACAGGATCACCCTTTCCTCTCTTCAATCACCTGTTCCTGCTTCCATTGACTTCGGTGGCACAGGATCAGCCCCTCATTGCTTGGACACTGGGTTCAGATCTTGATACCCAGCCCCCCAGCACACAAACCCCTGCTTCCTAGCAGCAATAAGGAGCTGACAAATCCACAAATGAACAAAAACCACCAAAAACAAAACAAAAAAAAAGCAGTCCCAGTGTGGTCAACACTTGCAATTTGACCACAAGTCACTCCATATTTGATTCTTTTCTTAAAGCCCCAGCTCTTGGAGTCAGGTAAATACAAGAGAATCTCAGCTTTCATGTTAAAAAAGTAAGTTGCTAGCCCTCCTGGCAGAGAAAAGCTTTAAAACATGCATTTTCTAAAGGCTCAGAAACCAGAGGGTAAATAAAAAGAGCCTAAACTGTATTTTCTGATTGCATGATTTTTAAGCCAATCTCAGGATTTTTTGGAGTCTGACTCCCGGGTTTTGAGTTCTTTGGTGTGGCAGTAGCATAGTTCAGAGGGCCAGTTTCCATCCTCTCTGACTTTAATGCACCCCACCATGCAAAGTCATTGGTGCAACCAGTGAAGAAACTTGTGCACTGATCTGTGACCCTTGCAAGGCCAGGAATGAGGAGGCTAGTTGAGAAGAGAATGGATGACTTAACCCTGAATTTCCTGGCTTTTGCGGGTTTAGGATGGATTTTGAGCATCATGAGAACCATTTGCGTGGGTGGGAGCACGTGTGTTTGTACGGTTATCGCTGAGCTTATGCAAATGCACCCAACTGCGACGGCACAGCTTCCTGAATAGATTTAATGAACACCCTAGTCTGAGGTGATAATGACAGACGGGAGTCAGAAATGCAGAGTTCTAGGTTAGCTCCCCAAGAAGCTGGAGGACCCGAAAGGTATGAAAAGGCAGAGCCGTTCATAAGAAGCAGTGGGGAGAAAGATCAGAGCAGCTGGAGAGGTAAGGAGTGACGAGCTCAGTATGGAGCACACTTTAAGAAGAGGCGGCATGGAGAGATAACAGACTAAATCTGTCCGATGAGCAACAAGGCTAGCCCAGCACCTGCGCTGGAGTTCGAACTTGCCTGACTGGCTGCTCGTCCACATGGGCAGCATGCTGGGTGCTGGTGGACAAAGGCTTCAGGGGGAAGAGACCCTTCCTTGATCACAGAATCAGTTACTGGGACAAATCCTCCCCTGTCCTTCATGTAATCACTCCTTCTGTTCCACCCACCCCTTCTCCCCTGTAGGAATCATCCCTGGAGGGGAATCACCCACAGTCTGTGCAAAGGCTAGCGCCTCTGGTTTCCCCCTCCGCTCCCACCAGGGCCTTCCTTGCTGAAGTTAAGAGGCAAATCAGGACAGGATCCTCCCTACCTAGACCGAGTTCCTATCCTGCGAGGTGCTGAACGTCCCCAGCTCACACTGACTTGGCGGGAGTCACGGAGCACCCCCAGCCTGGCAGCGGCTGGCTCTTGCTACAGGCCTACCATGGATCGCAATCATCATTCCCCGCGCCTGGCATCATGCACTCCGGTTTTCATGAGCTGCAGGCTATATTTAGTGCTCCACTATCGCATTGAGAAATGCTGCCACACTCCATTTGATGGAGCACATGGCCCACTGGAATCCACCTCTCAGGAGGAACCCCTGCCAGCATGGGGAAAATCCTAAGGCAAGCCTAGGGAGTTTGTCTCCCAAGTGCATTCTATTTTTCCCTCACTGGTTTCCAGCTAGCCCTGGCAGAGCACTTCAGAGCTATGTGGCAGGTGGCCCACGATGCCAGCAGAGGTGACTCTGCACTGTCGCCTGTTTTATCTTCCTCATTGTTAAAACAGTCAGTTCAGCTCAGCCTTCACTATAGTGGGGCTGCCGCTCCACTGGGCTTCTCTCGTAGTCTAGCAGCTCATTATTGTTCTTTGTATTACAGTAGCACCTATAAGGCCCAGCCAAGATCAAAGGCCCATTGTGCTAGGTGCTGTACAAACTCATAGCAGGAAATGGTCCCCGCCCTTGCAATAACACTGTGCTCCATTTAGCACATAGCTGTTAGCAGGGTAGTGTTTAATACAGCACCTTGCACGCCAGAGAGCCACAGCAAGGGGCCCAAGGGGTAAGTTAAAGTAGCACCTGCTATTGTTACTGCTACTCTAGTACCATCTGCAGGCCTCCATGGCGTGCTAGGTGCTGTTCAAATACAAAACATGGGACAGTCCCTGCCCCAAAGAGCTCACCACCTAAGTCAGCCAGAGAGACAGAGTTGGAGGAACCGAGCACAAGGAGTCCCAGTCGTGCACCGGGACGCCATTGTACTAGGCACTGTACAAACATAGACCATAAAGACAGACCCTGCTCCGAAGCCCTTTCGATCTAAGGCACAGAGCAATTCTGTGACATGCCTAAGGCAACACAGGCCAGTGCTTAGCCACCGGACCATCCTCCTTCCTCCGACCAGCAGCAACCTGGGTTCTCAGGAGAAATATCAGTCCTTCGGAAAAGGAGCACCCGCAATGGCAAAAGTGTTACCTTTGCACCCTCTGAGGCTGGCATGGCCCCTGGCATAAATGAGGCCTCTGTAATTTATGGCACCCTCCCAGGGCTGCCCAGCAACCCAGAACCCCCCCATAACGTTGAGCTCCATGCTACTCCGCCTCTTGTCCCGTCCACACCAGGGACTGCCACGGGGTGTGTGCAGGGCTATTTACACCAGCCCTATGCAACTAGGGTGGCAGGGGGACTTTCCCTCACCCATTTGCAGCTCCTGCATTGCCACCACATAAGCCATCAGAACAGCGTATGGGGCGGAATCAGCCCCTTCATCTGCAAATGCAGACACCAGGCCAGACCCTCAGCCGTGGCTCCAGCCTAGATCTGGCCCAGCACTCAGGCCTGATTCTGCTTTCACCCAGAGAGTAGGAGGACTGACTCCATTCAAGCCCGTGGAATCATACTGGAGTCAACCCAGTGTGAATGAAGATTCAGGCGCGGATAATTCCTACCCTCTCGTGCTGCTTTGTTATCAGGAGGCAGCTTCCTTGTACAATGCATGATGTCCGCTTGCTAAGGAGTAGATGTGATGATCTAATCCAAGAGCAATTACTGTATGTGGTTTGGACACAGTTTCCCAAATCTGCTACCAAATAACAACACACAACGTATAACGATGCAAAATCTGACAACGCCAAAGCGCCATCCAAATATTAGCTAATTAACATTAAATACTGTACCCGCACTCTGCTCTTAGGTGAAGTACCGATGCCAGTGAGGCAAAAATCATGCTCCAAAGCAGGGTTCAAAGTCAGTGTTGGGGTTATTAGGGGCTGACTGAAAGCTCCCTGAAGTCACTAGGTGCTGTTAGTATTTCTGCATATCATGGAGGGATATTTAATTACATCAGGATCAACATGTTTCTCCAGACATCCAAATCAATATTAAAGCAGTACACAAAATGCACCTTAATCAATGTAAGGGCAAAAAGATACTATATGCCATGCAAAGTCTTCGGCACACTTACTCGGTCATTTTTGCTATAAATCCTCGTCTATTACATTCCCATCTTTCATTACTTCTCTGTGGCCCAGCCAATACATCATCTCAATAAATACAATGAATGACTGGTTTGTGAAGCCATCCTTTTGTTAATACCTTTGTACAAGCTCTTAGACAATGTAGATTTGGGAGCAAATTCTGCTCTCAGAGCAAACCTCCGTAGGACCCTGCAAACACCCTGCAGCTGCTGTGGGTCTTCTGCATAAGGCAGGGGGGCGGGGGTGGGGGAGGGATTTGCAGATCTCTTGAAGGGGGAGCAGACACTATGTGTGCAGTGCCGGGTCCAGTTTTGAAGTGCAGTGATTGGCTCAGACTCATAGTCATAGATTCCAAGGTCAGATAGGACCACTGTGATCAGCTAGTCTGACCTCCTGTGTAACACAGGCCAGAGAACTTCCCCCAAACAATTCCCTTTGACCTAGAGCAGGTCTTTTCCAAATATGTCCCTGTCTTGATTTCCAAATGGCCAGCAATGGAGAATCCACCATGACCTTTGGTAAATTGTGTCAAAGGTTAGTTACTCTCCCTTTAAAAAATGTATCCCTTAGTTCCAGTCTGAATTTGTCTAGCTTCAGCTTCCAGCCCTTGGATCGTATTGCAGAGGCCAGAAGATGGATCCTCTGCAGTGTAAATCCTCTGTGCTCTTCCCCCATAGAGAAGAGTCATAGATAGGGCCCTACCAAATTCACAGCCATAAAAAATGCATCATGGACCATGAAATCTGGTCTTCCTCCATAAACTCTGGCCTTTTGTGTGTTTTTACCCTATACTACACAGATTTCACGGGGGAGACCAGCGTTTCTCAAATTGGGGTCCTGACCCAAAAGGGAGTTGCAGGGGGGATCAAAAGGTTGTTTTAGGGGGGTTGCGATACTGTCACCATAACTTCTGTGCTGCCTTCAGAGCTGGGTGGCTGGAGAGCAGCAGCTGTTGGCTGGGTGCTCAGCTCTGAAGGCAGCGCCCTGCCAGCAGCAGCACAGAAGTAAGGGTAGCAGTACCACAACCCCCCCTACAATAACCTTGCAACCCCCCCAACTCCTTTTTGGATCAGGATCCCTACAATTACACTGTGAAATTTCAGATTTAAATAGCTGAAACCGTGAAATTTATGATTTTTAAAATCCTATGACCGTGAAATTGACCAAAATGGTTTCTGAATTTGGTAGGGCCCTAGTCATAGAGTTTAAGACCAGCAGATCATCTAGTCTGACCTCCTGTATATCACAGGCCGCCAACTGCACCCAGTGACCACACACTAAACCCAGCAACCGAAATGAGACCAATGTGAGTGCCCACAGAACACTAGACTGCTATGTGCCCCAAGCAGAGCAGGAGGGACCAAGGTGCACCAATGCCCCAGGCCCCCATAATGACAGGGAAATAATTAAGTGAGTTCAGGGCAGGAAGGGGAGGCTAGTGAAGAGGAATGTATTCCAGTGCTTAGGGTGGAGCAGCAGCCGTTCAGCAGCACACTTACCTCTCCCCAGATTCAGGGAGAGGATTCCTCTCCCCTTTTCCCCATGACAATCCCCAGCATCCAGTGGAGTTACTAGAGCTGGATGCAAAGCAGAGGGTTTTCTCCTCTGGCAGTAAAGCTTAGATAGACTCTAACTGGGATTCATACAGGTCACTATGCAACAGCAGAGCTTGTTCCACTGAATTCTTGCTTTCCCAGCTCGGGTTTTAAATAATTTCCTTGTACTGTGTCCTTTTCCCCTTTGCCCCACCATCCTGACTTCACAGTACATGCAAAATGAGAGGGTCTAAATTATCTGTTACCACTCAAACAAGAGATTTTGCAGTCATCATGGATAGTTCTCCGAAAACATCTGCTCAGTGCACTAACAGACTGTTAGGAATCGTCAAGAAAGGGATAGATAATAAGACAGAAAATATCATAATGCTACTATAGAAATCTATGGTACGCTCACACCTTGAACACTGCGTGCAGCTCTGGTCACCCCCATCTCAAAAAAGATCTATTAGAATTGGAAAAGGTACAGAGCAGGGCAACAAAAATGTTTAGGGGTGTGGAACAGCCTCCATGTGAGGAGAGATTAAAAAGTTTGGGACTGTTCAGCTTGGAAAAGAGACGACTAAGGGGGGATATGACAGAGGTCTACAAAATCATGAATGGTATGAAGAAAGTGAATAGGGAAGTGTTATTTACCCCTTCACATAGCACAAGAACCAGGGGGTCACCCAATGAAATCAATACATAGCAGGTTTAAAACTAACATAAGGAACTACGTATTCACACAATGCACCAACCTGTGGAACTCATTACCTGGGGATGTTGTGAAGGACAAAAGTATAACTGGGTTAAAAAGAGAATTAGATAAGTTCATGGGGGATAGATCCATCAATGACTATTAGCCAAGACAGTCAGGGATGCAACCCCATGCTTTGGGTGTCCCAAAACCTCTGACTGCCAGAAGCTGGGACTGGATAACTGAGGATAGATCACTCGATAAATTGCCCTGTTCTGCTCATTCCCCCTGAAGCACCTGGCACTGGCCACTGTTGGAAGACAGGATACTGGGACAGATGGATCGTTGGTCTGACCCATTGTGGCTATTCCTATGTTCTTAAACTAGTATCCAGGTGTTCAAGGCCAGGACTTCATGTGCAACATCCAATTGCTTTTAACACATGGTTTAACAGTAATGAAAACACACAAAGTGGCCTCAGGAAGTGGAAGGTAAGAACTGTTATCTCATATTACATCATTAACTACTTCACTGCTGGTTCCCTAGATTTCTATCTGCGGTGTGCTAGAGTTCTTTAACATTCCCGTGAAATCACAAGGGGATGGTACAATATATCTGGTCCATGGGGAAGCACTGGAAGATCACTTTCTCCTGGCACAATATGGACAGAGGGGAAGTTAATTCCTCTGATACGGTATCCACTGTACCGTATTGGTCACTGTCTGATTATTCAGAGAAAGGTGAACTACATACAATTCTGGAGCTTGTTAATTGTAGAGTGCTGCATATTAGGAAGGGAAATTACTTCCTGACCCCTGCAGATAAGAAATGAACAAAGAGATGAAGACTGACGTCACTGCAGGACCAGAGTTAAGGTAGTTTTGATGGTACATTTCTTTCAGCATGATAGATGATAACATGTGTTGAATGGTGACAGCTCAAGACTCTGCTGTCTGTAGGACACAGTTGATTCATTGTTTAACATAACCGGATTTCTTAATTTTTTTCACATTTGGGTTGGTGGTTGTAATGAAACAAGCTTAACAGTTATACAACCGTATTTTGTTTTAGGGTTGTCTTCACATCTGCAAATACGACCAAAGCTATTAGCGATCATATTCTGGATAGAACTGTGCTTTTAAAAACCCCACTCATAAACAGATCGGTATAGTATTTCTCATTTAAAATCCCATCCTTTAATAGGACAAGGGTCAGAGGAATCTCCAAAGGTTCGGAAATTTGGTTCCAGTTGAATGAGTCTCACACAGTTTGGCCGCTTATCTGCCATGCAAATCCACCCCTTTGGTATTCAAAACACTCAAGACTGGTTTCTCGTGCATCCTGCTTTTAGCGAGGCTGGAAATGCCCTGGCAATGGCCTTTTTAGCCAGGCACTTTAGTACTTCTGCTTGCAACTGAAAGGAGGAAGTGAGGAAGAGCACTAACATTTTACAACCCACAGGGAATGTAACTTTTGCTAACCTCAGAAAAGTCAGGGGCAGTTCAGTCTGAGCCACATTTTGACACTGACTCAGACTCGGTATTACCTTGTTCCACTCATTCAGATCAGTGGAATGACTCACAGAGAAAGGTACTGGTCAGTGTGAATCAGAGTAACAGAATCTGGCCCCTTGCGATTCAAGTAAGGGCTTCAATCAGTTCCTGGTTTATCTGAACCTGACCACCTACCTGGGCTAGGCTGAGAGCTGTAGTCAGTGAAAACTGAAAATAACAGTGATAATAATAAAATAATATCAGACAGCACTTGTCATCAATAGAGCTCAAAGTATTTTGCAAAGAAGGCCAGCACCTTTACCTGTATTTTACAGATGGGGAAACTGAGGCACAGAGAGGTGATGTGACTTGCCCAAGGTCACCCAGCAGGTCAGCGGCAGAACCAGAAATAGAGCCCAGGCCTCCTGAGTCCTAGTGCAGTGCTCTATCCAGGAGGAGGGCAATTAACCACTCGAGCAGATTACCAAGGGAATGTGTTAAGAGTCCATCGCGTGGAGTCTTTAAATGGAGACTCTCTCTTCAAAGCCTTACACTCTAGTTCAACCACCAGTTACTGGTATGGATGCAGGAATGACTGGGTGAAGATCTATGGCCTGTATCCAGGAGGTCAGCCTAGAGGACCATAATGGTCCCTTCTGGCCTTAAAATCCATGAATCTAACCAAGGGCCACTCTTCTAATGCTGGAATGTTGCAGCTTGACGTTGTCTTGTATTTTCTGGCATACCCTTCCTTTCTTCTAGAAAAGCCTCTCACTACATGCTTAGGGTCCCGAGCTCCAGTCTAGAGGTGGACTGCTGGGGTTCCTTTCAAAACAATGAACCCGCATTGTTGAAAGCATGAGGCCTTTTCTCCCTACTGAGATTCACCTGCTTGCAAAACTTTCTTTGCTTTCAGTGGGAGCTTCACCTTCAAAAGAACTGCAGGATCAGACCTCATATAGATTATAAAAATAATAGACCAGCCATTTCTTCTGCCAAAAAGACAGAATACCCTAATCCAGGGGTCGGCAACCGTTCAGAAGGGGTGTGCCGAGTCTTCATTTATTCACTCTAATTTAAGGTTTCGCGTGCCAATAATACATTTTAACGTTTTTAGAAGGTCTCTTTCTAGAAGTCTATAATATATAACTAAACCATAGTTGTATGGAAAGTAAATAAGGTTTTTAAAATGTTTAAGAAGCTTCATTTAAAATTAAATTAAAACGCAGAGCCCCCCGGACCAGTGGCCAGGACCCGGGCAGTGTGAGTGTCACTGAAAATCAGCTCACATGCCGCCTTTGACGTGCGTGCCATAGGTTGCCTACCCCTGCCCTAGTCCATGAGATCTAGTCTTGTCAGTTGTTTCATGTCACCGGGCTTAGTGAGTGGAGAAGATCCAGTCAAGGGCAGAGAGTGGGATATCAAATCCGGAGCTTTGGGAATGTGAGGCAGGCATGGAGAGAAGGACACAAGTGCAAAGCCACTGGGGAACCAATAAAGGAAAAAAAATAAAAGAAATCGGGGGGCCTATGTTGCTGTGCTGCATAATAACTGGCACGGGGCCAGTCCCCCCATCCACCCCATCTCATTCAAAGTCAAGCGACAGAGATGCTTTCTCCACAGCGCATAGAGGAGCAAGGTGAAAGATGTGCGAAAGAGTCAAGGTCAGAGCTACTGGATCACTTCCCAAATGACTAGCACAGGCATATAACTGCCAGCTTTGTCGAGCGCGCACACACAGAACATTGTGGACACAAAGCCCACAGCCACAGTCACACTGCAGCTTCGCAGGGCGGGCGCACAATTCTCAGGAAGTATGAAATGATATATGCTTGAGGACACAGATTCCAGATGTCCTTGGTATGTCAGATCAAAGCTACGGCGGGACTCCTTTTCTGCTCTGTTTACGGAGTGGTACGGGTAAAGTCAGCGGGGTGAAATGTCGCTTCTGGAACGCGAAGAGAGCATTTGTATTTCAATATGAAAAGCTGAATTGTACAGAGCTGTGATCCAGCAAATTAGGCTGTAGCATTCACAGGCGTGCAGCCCTGGTCTAGAGGATGAAATTAAGGTCATCCCTGCTTTCAAAATGCATTGCTTGACTTGGGGAGAAATTAACACCACCATTCACTTTTCCTATAGCGCCCCCTGTGCGTGACTGTATTGCTACCAGATTTCTGGGCACTAAGTGTTACAAGAAGTGGCTGCATGAGACTTCTATATCAGTTTATGGGGCCAGTCACACATCTCTTAATTCTGCATAATCTTCAGTTCATCCCTGCAGTCTCACTGACTTCAGTGGGACGACTCACAAAGGGTTACTCATGTGATTACAGTTTGCAGGATCCGGTTCTAGCTTTGTAAAGCACCCTGGAGGAATCCTTTGGGGTCGAAGGCAGAGTATAACATAAAGGGCCTGATCTGCTGGTGGTTTAGATTGGCAGAGCCCCATTGATTTCAATGCATTTAGGCTGCTGTTCTCCAGCTGAGCATCTGGCCCATGTTACTGGACCCAGTACTCCCCAAAATGGGAGTTTTGCAATTGATTTCCATGGGAGCAGGAGCGGTCTCATTATTATTTCTGGATTAGCAAGAGACCTGGCCATGTTATTGTAAAAGGCCAGTGTTTTATTTTATATATAAAATTCCTCAATCCTCTTATGGAAATGGTAGCTAGAATTTAATAGGTTTCAGAGTAACAGCCGTGTTAGTCTGTATTCGCAAAAAGAAAAGGAGTACTTGTGGCACCTTAGAGACTAACCAATTTATTTGAGCATGAGCTTTCGTGAGCTGTAGCTCACGAAAGCTCATGCTCAAATAAATTGGTTAGTCTCTAAGGTGCCACAAGTACTCCTTTTCTTTTTAGAATTTAATAGAGATTAAACCAATAAAGGTCTAAAATTGTACAAACAATTTAACAGAAAATGAGATCCTTTCTATGGAATTTTTAAAACCACCTTATGGGATTTAATAGAAAATTATACTGCTACCATACAGTTCTAAGGCTTGGTTTAAAAATTCCATAGTAAGTGTTAGCATTCCCCAATAAATCTGAGAGTACTTTTTCTTAAGGGTCTGAAAAGAATCACCAGCAAAGTCCATTGCTGACCACATGTATTCCCGTAGGCACGTTGCTCTGATCCTCTATTCCAGCCATCTGAATTCGGATTACCCTGTGTGCCATACAAATTACCTCTCATACCATAGAAATGTTTCTTCTTGTTTCCCATTAAAGCACTGTATCACCTTTAATTCTATGAACTGTACAATGTCTCTCTAATGGTGCAATCCTGCGAGGTGCTTCTGGTGGGACTGCAGGGTGCTCAGCACCTTGCAAGAACGGGGGCTTAATAGCCCCATGCTAGATAGATTGCTGACCTGATACACAATTCTGATTTGCATCTACAATATTAAGGGAAAACGTTGTATCCTATTAAATTAACAAGCTACCACATTCCATCAACCAGTTCTCATGCCCTCAAGGCATCCTCTGGAGATTTTCGCGACATGCCAATGAAACATTCAAGCTACAAGACAGCCCAGTCACTTCCCATCCATTTTTTATGGTCCCATGGAAACAAAGAGTCCCTGCCTGGCAATTGCTTGTTCAAGCTATCAATAAATCATTTTGCAACTAGCAGGGGCACGTGATCTCAGTGTCCTCGCCTACGGGATCAGACAGACTCACATCCCCCTCGCACCATTTACCCTCCCTGCCACCTCCCTTCCAAAAAAAAAAAAAAAAAGTATTTTTGCACAAAGAGTTTGGAAGGGAATCCATTTCTTTCAGGCTTTTTTATTTGCAGATGCTCCTTGGGTTTTGTTTTTGGAACCAGTCCCATACATGTGCTGTGCTGATGCTAAGCCAGAGCCTTAGACAGGGAGGTGGTTTTGCAACAGCTCAGCCAGCCAGAACAGAGACTGAGGGGAGAGGAACAGACACAGTGACTCCTCTGTTGGAAAAGTTACCTTTTGTCCTCTCTCAGGGAATTCTCCCACTCACCCACCACCCCAATCCTGGACTCTAATCTACACGCCAGACCAGACTACTCCTTCTTCCAGTGCTCAAGCAGCTCTCCACTCACAATAAGTGAGCGGGTGATGTTTTCCATTCTATTCAAAACAGCATTGTCCTGAGCAGACATGGGACACGCAGGGCACCCTCCCCCACTCATACGTGCGCTCTCTCTCTCGTCTCATGTAGCTATTACTGCCGTGTTGCCAACTCTCAGGATTTCATCATGAGTCTTATGGTCCTTGGTGTTTTGTTTAAAGCCCCCACCAAGGGCAAGTTGGCAGGTGAAAAACTTAGCTTTCATTTAAAGAAAAAAGTTTCTAGCCCTCCTGGTTTCAGAGGAAAGTTTCAAAACACAACCCGAGAGCATCCAAAAGGCCCAGGAATCAGAAGGCAAATAACCTTCCAGCATGTTATTATTTTTAAAATCTCACCATGTTTAAGCCAATCCCATAATTCAGGGCGTGTCTGATCCACATTGAAACTGGTATAACTGAAATCAGAGTTTGGCCCAGAGGGTCCTACAGGATCTGGAAGCGGTACTAAAGCTAAACAGAACTTTTGGTTCTAGTACCATACACTATAGTTCAAGCAGACTTTACCATCTCCACAACCTCGTTCACAATCTCTCAGTGGTGATGTGAAAGTAACACAAGGGTGCATGCAAAGGCACATCATCTGGAGTATGAGTTTATAATGGTCTTAACGTATTGCATAAAAGCTTCCCCAAATTTCAGGGATGTTCTGATCCAGGTCTTTGATTTGGGCCAATATAAAGAGCTATAGATGAGCCCCAAAGTTTGGCTCCAAATCTGGTTCAAAGCATCACCAAATATGTGTATGTGTACTGAGATCTAGTGTTATGGTTAGAGTCCAACACTGATTCATTCTCGCCCATTAGATACTGCTGTTGCAAACTGAGCCTAATCCAAAGCCCATTGAAGTCAGCGGAAAAACTCCCTTTGACTCCAGGGGCTTTGGATCATGGATGAACATGACATGCATTTGAAATTAAACCACAGACACACAACCGAAGAGGAAGAGGAGAAGTGACCCTTTGGGTGACAATCCAGTATTTTTAGGAAGTGCTGTGATTGGGGGTAATAGGTTTAAGCATGTAATAGTGGTAAAAAAGAATATTTAACTGAAGTTGCCAAAATGATGGCCAGGTACATTTTGATTTGCAGAGGCCCATGCTTGGTCAATCACATTTCATGTTTGATTTTAATTTATCAGTGTAATGGACTGGCTAGTGCATAGGTGTAGCACGACCTCCTACAGCTGGAGTCGGAAGTGTTCAACTCTGTGGCAGCCCTGGAGTCTCTGGAGGCTGGTTCAACTATGTTTGCCCTAAAGACCTGGACTGCAGTGCAGAGAAGATACTACGCAGAGTTCAACACAAATGGATTACACAGTCTCCAAACAGCTAGGTGTAACTCCACAGACTTCAGTGGAGATGCTCTTGATTAATAGTGAGAACAAAATCCAGACTTTGCTGGGTAAAGAGAAGAGAAAGACACGGGCAGGGGCGTGCGGAGGAATTTAAATCTGACCGCTTTTGGAGGGGCATGTTCTGTGCCCCTGCCGGGGGCCGGAGAAGCTCACTCTCCCTGCTGTAGCCCTGAGGTGGGAGGAGCTCTGTGACCCACTGCAGCCCCAGAGCCAAAGGAACTCGGTGACCCTGCTGCAGCCCAGTGGCTGGAGGAGCTCGGTGACCCCGCTGCAGCCCCGGGGCCAGAGGAGCTCGGTGACCCCGCTGCAGCCCCGGGGTTGGAGTAGCTCGGTGTCCCACTGCAGCCCCGGGGCTGGAGGAGCTCGGTGACCAGCTGCAGACGTGGGGCTGGAGGAGCTCAGTGATTCACTGCAGCCCTGAGGCGGGAGTAGCTTGGTGAACCGCTGCAGCCCCAGGGCCGGAGGAGCTCGGTGACCCCGCTCAGCCCCGGGGTTGGAGTAGCTCGGTGTCCCACTGGAGCCCTGGGGCCAGAGGAGCTCGGTGACCAGCTGCAGACGCGGGGCCGGAGGAGCTCAGTGACCCACTGCAGCCCCGGGGTTGGAGTAGCTCAGTGACCCACTGCAGCCCTGTGGCCAGAGGAGCTCGGTGACCCCGCTGCAGCACCAGGGACGGAGGAGCTCGGTGACCCCGCTGCAGCCCTGTGGCCAGAGGAGCTCGGTGCCCCCACCAATTATTGGGGGGGGGCTGTGCCCCTGCTTGCCCCCCTTGTGTACGCGCATCTGTATTAACGAGCATCTGTATTAACCCATTTGTTACTGGAAACCTCCGCTCCCAGTGTGCATTTCTTTGCTGATGACTTAAATTAACACCCCATTATATGTACGTAATCAATGAGCTGCCAGGCCACACTCCGCTCTTGTTGGCAGCGTGGAAGGCATGCCTTTGCCAGATAGGCCTGGCACACGCAGCTGCAGTTAGTTGGTTATAGGCACTGGCTTTATTAAACGTTAATGGCTCTGACCTCAGAAAGAGCGACTCTCCTGCAGCTAATAATGAAAGGGATCGTCTAGGCTTATTCTGAAACGAGCAAAGAGCGATTTAGAATGATCTGGACCTTCTTAAACACTCTGGGCCTGAACCTCAGCTCCTGCACTTGGGACAGAGGCAGGAAGGGGGAAGGGTGATAGGTGACTTTAAGCCACCTTTGTGCTCTTGATCTATTGGGGATGCTCTGATCCCCTGGGACACGTCAGGGTTATGCTTGGCTTCCCAGGATCCCCCATAGACCCTAGGACGTCAAGACTAACCACTGTGGAGTGCAGTGCCCAACCCGACCTTAGGGTCTGGGGGTAAGTCTTGCACAGAGTCCTGTATGTTATCCAGCGAAGCCCTTGGGTGGGGAATATTCCAAGGTGGCTTTTATGTCCACTTTAAGCTAGAACTAGTAGAAAATTTTCCCTCTGAACTTTTTTTTGGCGGGGATGGAATTTTTTTCTTCTTCAGCAAAACGTACGATTTCATGGGAAAGACCCTTTTGCATTGAAAGTGGATTTTTCTTTTTCAGTTTGTGAGATTTTGGTGGCTTTTTGACAAAAGCCTGGAAAGTTTTGAGGAAAACTTTCTGATGAAAATAAACACAATCTCCCCCCTCCCCATTTCTTTGTGGGGGCAGGGCATAATTTCCCAACCCGCTCTAATTTAAAGGACACTTTATGCTGTGAGAGGGATGCAAAAGGGACTTTGCTGAAGTGAAAATCAGATGCTACTTCCCTTCCCCCCTCCCCCCCCTCCCCGCGCACCCCGGGCTTCAGAAAGTGACCTGCAGCCAGAGGCAGCTCGCTCATTTACTGGTGTGCTGGGCGTTTATCTGCTGGTAGAAATATTTTGTTTGTTTTGGCATAAGCTTTATGGCTCATTTGAAAATGTCACAGAGAACCGAAGGTCGAGGAGGGAGGCAAATGTTTTAGTGAGGACCAGACGATTTTATGAGTGTTAAACCACAGTGTTGCTAAGTACTTATCTATTATTTACTGAAGACAAGGTTGTGCTCGCTTCTAAAAAGCACAAGCCGGGCTCTGTCTAGACTTCCTCACACCAGCGTGGCTTGCCCATCAAGCTAAGTACAGCAAGCCACACTGCACCTGCTTAGGGTTCTCGTTGCAGGCGTCGGTTACTTTCAGCTTTTGGAACCTTGGCTTCAGAGGCTTCTTCCCCTTTTGTAGTTTCAAAAGAACACATCTGCGAAGGAGTCATCACGACATACCTCTGCCAGCGTCTGATCTGTCATGATAACCTGCTCTAATGAACTTATAGCTCCCCTCCCGGCTTGCAAACACTTCGGAGCTGCATGCGACGCGAGGTAATTAGAGTGACGTGCTTTCATGCACAGACAGAATAAAGGAACACGAAGGCAGGGATCTCATTCACTTCACTGTTAATCGATTGTATCTGCGTAGCCCCAGTGCAAACATAATGATAAACTATGAAGAAATATAGATAAACGCCAGGCCTTTAAGTGTTACAAAGCCATGCAAGTACATTCAGGCCAGTATATGATCTAGCTGGACACAGCACAACTTTACTTTCTATTCATACTAGAGCTGGCCTGGGTAACAAAATCTGGATCTAGGATCAAATATTTCCAAAGTTTAAGGGGGGATTGGATCAAGGTCCAAGATTATATCAAGCTCCATCCAGTGTATGGATCACTTGATGACTACCTGTTCTGTTCATTCCCTCTGGGGCACCTGGCACTGGCCACTGTCAGTAGACAGGATATTGGGTTGGATGGGCCTTTGGTCTGACCCAGTATGGCCGTTCTGATGTTCTTAAGGTCCAGATCCAGGTCCAGGGCTTGGCTTGTTATAGAAATAGAAATACCAAGCCACAAAGTTCAAATCCAGATCTAAACTTCCTCAAAATGCAAGGCCCTCAGATTCACTGCTTTGGTTTCTGGCCCACCTCTCATTAATACCTTCTTTACAGTTGACACCCATCTGCTTTGCTTTCCTTTAGTGATGGGGACACAAGAGATGTCATCTTTATGGTCAATGGCAGAAGATCCGGAAAAGGTTGATGTTCTCTCCCATGCTCCCTTTCCCCAGCACTCAGCAAAACCATAGAGTCACATACTGAGGTGCTCACTCAATTTCTATTCAGACAAACTCACACTCACTTCAATGAGAACATGCCTGAATAAAGAATAAATTAAAACTGAGAAGGGAGGCTCAGGATTTGGCTCCAATATGCTGCTTTTCTATGACCTCACTCCCAGTGTGATTGCAGCACATCCCAGTTCACAGGTTACACGATAAACAACGGATCAGATTCCTCGCTGGTTTTAGTTAGCGTCGCTCCATTGATTTCTGTCGAACGAGGCAGATTTACACCAGCTGAGGATCTGGCTCTGTATCCTTGTTTGCAGACAGAAGACTAGGTGCCCGATCGCAGGTGTGTTTACTTTATTCTGTGATCCTGCCAACAAATTAGAAGTTAATGCCATTGTGTCTCTCTCTTCTCTCTCCTCACGTGGAGCTGCCCTGGGATAAGTGGCACCATTATCCCAAGCTAAACCAGCCAGCTAGTGAAGATATGTGATGTCACAGCTTTACACTGCATCAGTGCCATTGCTGGCCTTAATCTATCTCCTTAGCCACAGCTTCACAGCTCAAGGTACGATATTTTACATCCCTTTGTCCTTTAGTGCCCCATTCTCGGGGGTAGCCCAGCCACTTTGCTGAACGAGGTTGCTGCCCCTGAGACCTGGAGATTCACTGCTAATTACCATGCTTGCGACAATCCTTGCTATGATCAGAGGTGACAGGACTGAGGGCCACAGCTGCTGGACTGCACCAGGATCTACCTTATAGCACAATGCACAGAGCCACAGAAAGAGCTCAAGAGTTATCCGAGCTGAATCATGCATGTTCCCCCTCCCAGAAGCACAGCACAATCTCGCCCTCAGACTGCCACGATTTTTTTTTAGAATCTGTGCATTATTTTGGCCTTCTGCGTAACGTTTGATTGTTCTTCTTTCCTTGGGCAAAAATGCTCTTAGCTTCCCAAACAGGTTTGGATGTGTCCAAAAAAAAAAAAAATCTCTTTGGCCAGACTTACCCTCCTTTCACAACGTGAGCATATTCTGGTCGCTCCTTTGCTGATGGCATCATAGAAGAGGTAACATCCCCATGCCCCAGTCACCATCTGATTTTTGGAGAAATGTAACAATGCAGCCCACCATTCCTCTGCAAAGCGACCACATAACCATCTCTTACAACAAGCACTGTACACAGACAGTGGACAAAACTGACTGGAGTCCTGCATCTCCTTTCTAGTACAAAGCTGGTGGCTGAGGGGACTACTAAGGCTTTCACAGATAGGTCACTGCTCTGACTCTGAGCATGTTGGAAGTGACTGAGGGACAATCCAGGCTCTGTTGGTCAATAAGAGCTTTTCCATTGGCTTCAGTAGTAGCTGTTTTGTGGCCCTGAGCATAAGGCCCTGTGGGTCTAGAAGCCAGGCCTGCAGAGCTGCCAGCTCTAACCAGCTTGTGCTCCACTGCCCACAACCTGCTGTGGACACAGAGCATGGGAAATCTGACCTCAACGGGTCTGACAGACAGCAGCCCCATGGCTCCTGATTGGCTCCCTGCCCTATATAAATCGAAGGGGTGTTCCAGGCGATGTCCAGGCAACAGTGTGGATTCCCTGTAACTGCCATGACTGCTCCTTGCTCCTGAACTCCTCCCTTTGACCTTAGCTTGATATGGACTTCGCCTTCCGACTCGGACCCTGAAACCTGACTCAGACTCCAACCCTTGGTACCAAGCCTGGCCTGGAGCCTGACTATGCACTCCTCCGCTATTGCCCACCTCAGGTTTGCCCTGCTCTGACCTTTGGTTCTGACTGCTTGTGTTGGGGTACTGATCCTGAGTTTGCCATTGGTAACCTATGTGAAATGAATCTGTGGCTCTTAGTTGAGAGAACTCAACTGGTTTCCATACATGGGTAACTGGATTAAATTCTATGGCCTGTGATACACAACAGGTCAGACTAGATGTTCCTTCTGGTCTTAAAAATCTCTGACACTGGTAGAAAAATCAAAATAAAATTTGCACCAGTGCTGAAATGTGTGAAGGCTCTTTTTGTTCTGCTGGGTTTCAAAACAGACCAGTTTTAAAATGTCCTGCCATTTTTAAAAATTCAGATTTGTTCATTTTCAAAAGTTTTCTAAAACAAAAATTTTCAGTTTCAAAACTGGAAATTTTCATGCTAAGAAATCTGTTTATTTTGAAAACCAAATCTCATGTGTGACTAGGCTGCCCAATCAAAATTGGCAACAGAAAAACAACCCAGCCCCTGCACCACAATAAAGGGAGTTTTTGTTGAAACATGGAAAATTTTGAGAAAAATCAAAATGTTTTGGGAAAAAATTCTTTTTTCCAAAAATTTCCAAATTTCCATTGAAAAAATTTATTTTGAACAAAAGTTCAACCAGCTCTGGCAGTAGATGAACATCCATATCAGAAAACCACCATCACAATTAGCAACCTCATCATGAAGATCAAGGATTTAAAACTGGCCTGTATGGTGACCAAACCTCTTGTCTTACCAGATAGATCTTCCCGGTTGGGGTTGAGGCTCATTGTTAGTGCAGGTTTCAGAGTAGCAGCCGTGTTAGTCTGTATTTGCAAAAAGAAAAGGAGTACTTGTGACACCTTAGAAGAGAGTGGGGAGGGGCGCGGGGGGGGGAACCTTTTGTAGTGATAATCAAGGTGGGCCATCAACTGCTGGAAATGTCCCACCTTGATTATCACTACAAAAGGTTCCCTCCCTCTCCCGCTCTCCTGCTGGTAATAGCTCACCTTAAGTGATCACTCTCTTGTTACAGTGTGTCTGGTAACACCTATTGTTTCATGTTCTCTATGTATATAAATCTCCCCACTGTATTTTCCACTGAATGCATCCGATGAAGTGAGCTGTAGCTCACAAAAGCTTACGCTCAAATAAATTTGTTAGTCTCTAAGGTGCCACAAGTACTCCTTTTCTTATTGTTAGTGCAGTGATTGGAAGCCTGTCCTGCAGCTGTGCTGTGAATATTAATATCCTTCACTTCTAGCACTGTATGTGTAATGTGGTTTACACAACGCAGACTTGTTGGGAAGAAAACTTTGCTCTGCGGCTCTTTCTGCCTACATTGGACTGGCACAAAACAATTAGAAGATAAGACACGAGGGTGGGAGCGAGCAGGGTCATCTTTGATCAGCGATGGAAAGAAAGGAGAAGAGGAGGGTTTTAAGGAGAGATTCAAAGGAGGAGACAGAGGTCTTTGGAGGGCACAGGAAGGAGGAGGTTTCATAAGCAGACTCAGCCATCCGGAACAATGCACCAGCACTAAATTAAACTTATGGGCAACTTTAAAGATGCTCGTGTTGCATCAGCCATCACAAGTCAAAATATAGGGCCTGTTGCACTGCTACCTGGCACCTTGTGTCGTCATTTATGCCAGTGCAAAGTGGGTGCAAAATGGGAGCTCAAGCCTAACTACAGAAGAACTATATATGTGATTGGGCCCACCTTGGTGTAATGCTCAAACAAGTGTGTTACTTGCCCCGTAACTGGCTTGATGTGTGCAAACATGCAAGTGTTTGTAACGTTTACTTATGCTACTTGCCAGATCCTCATCCGGTGTAAATCAGCTTAGCTCCATTCCCATCTCTGGGCTTACACTCATTTAACTCCAGAGAAGGGAATGGAGCTAAGCTGATTTACACCGGACAAGGATCTGGTCCGTGGTGTTTTAAATCACGAACAGGATATAAGTGCAGGCAGAGAAATTACAGGTTCTGCTCTTGCAGAGCAATGTCACTGGCGTCAGAGAATTTACTCCAGGACTACAACAGCATGAGAACACAAAGTAGGCAATGCACATCGGGCCCAGTCCTGAGAGGTGCTGACCGACAATGGGAACAGAAGGGACCTCACAGCACTGGGCCCCTAAAAAGCACTACTAAATTAAAATAAGAAAACCAGCGTACTCTGGTAGCTTTGGCACCATCTTGCCATTTATCCACTGGCCTCTGAAGTCTCTATAAAAAGGCACTGGTTTGCTAAAGCAAAACTTTTTTTTAGATCTTCGTACATGGCAGAATTCAGGAGCGATACATACGATGGCATAAGTTAGACTCGCTTATGCTCAGTCTCTCTGAACTTCCACCCCACACGCAAAAGTTGGCCTAATTTACACGCTGAGGAGTCAGAGAGAGAGGTGAGTTGAAGTAAGTGAGGGGCAGGATGGTTTCAGTGGACGGCAGGCCTACCAGCACTCCAGCTCGAGGAGAAGGCTGTTCTTGGGGCTGCACCTAAGAAAGTCAGGAGCTCTGGGTTTGATATTAGGATTTGACGCCCTGCGTGACCTTGAGCAAGTCACTTCATCTTTCTGCCTCAGCTGTATGACCGGGAAAATAACACCTCTTTTCTCCCACCTCTTGTCTATTTACCTTGTAAACTCTTTGGGGCCAGGACCGTGTCTTACTGTATATTGACATTAGAGAGACCAATATGGCTACCAGAGTGCATATATATTTATAGAACAATGGGGTTCAGTGGGGGCTTCTAAGCCTGCCGTAATACAAATAATAAGAGGTGCTCTTATGATGTTTGCCATTTTACACCTTCCTCTGGCAGTTAGGCATCTAAGACGCCAAAGCTGTCAGCAGGTATATGCTAAATGTAGCACAATATTAGAGCAGGTCCTTGGCCCGTCCCCATAACCCTCGCCGCGTTATGCTGGGTGACGGTGAGCCAGCGGCAGGCCCCCCGCCTGCTGAAATCCAACATTCCAAGCGTCAGCGCTCGTGTTTTTAGTAATTATTTGGCAGGAGCATCGAAAGAAGCTCTTCCCCCTGCCATTCATCTAGGAGCACCCCTGCCTACCTAAGGAAGGCCCACCCCTGCCGACAGCGCAAAGGAGACACACTGCAGCTTTCGGTCAGCTGGAGAGTTTACTGACGGTAGCACTTTTCCAGTTGCATGAAGAGTTGCCATTAGATGGCTGATGATCACAGATTGCTAAATTACTTAACAGCTGGAGTCGAGCAGCCTTTGAGTCGGCATCCTTTGTTGTTAGGCTGTGCGCGTGCGTGCGCCTCCCCGGCCTTTGACTGAAAGAGAAAAGGAAATTCATCGATTTGCTTTGAAGAGCCTGAGCTGCTCAAAAATGATCACAGGTTGCAACATAAAAGAGGGGAGCGAGAAATGGTTAAAACAACCAGCGAGTCCTGCAGTATAGGGCCCAGCCCTGCACAGCCTCTATGACCGTGGGCAAGTCATTTAGTCTCCCAAACTCAACCTCCCCAGCTGGGGATATGACTTACTTACCTCAGAGGGGTATTAGGAGACTTTATTCATTAGGGCCTGACTGTGGCCCTTCCCTACACAGTCACGCAGGGGGAGTAAGGCACTCCCTTACTCTCTGTGTAGCCTCCTTGTCTGTCTGCTGCAGGCAGGAGGTGGGTAGAGAGAAGGACGGAGAGGGGCTGAGCCTTGTCTCTGCCCACTCCAAGGTGCTAGCCAGTGAAGCAGAGCTTTTGAAGGCAGTGGTTGTAGTCTACTTCGGGTCACTTCCCGGCTGGAAGCATGTGGGGAGGGCGGAAGGCACTGGGCTTTGTATGTGTAACCCTTGGGCCAGGATGTCTCAGTGGCGACAAGGGCTGGGTTCATGTAGCTAGGGGTCCCTGTTAAAGCTAACAAACCCTACTCACAAGCACTGGACGTGTCTGAAACAAGGAAAACTATTAGGGGAAAAGGGAACACAGCATCAACGTGGGAACACACAGAGACCATCTAGCTATACCAGTGGCTCTCAACTGTGGTCCACCACTTGTTCAAGGAAAGTCCCTGGCGTGCCAGGCTGGTTTTTTTACCAGCTGCATCTGCAGGTTCGGCCGATTGCGGCTCCCACTGGCCGCGGTTCACCGCTCCAGGCCAATGGGGGTTGCAGAAAGCGGTGCGGGCCGAGGGACGTGCTGCCTGCCCTTCCCGCAGCCCACATTAGCCTGGAGTGGTGAACCGCGGCCAGTGGGAGCCGCGATCGGCTGAACCTGCAGATGCAGCAGGTAAACAAACCAGCCCGGTGCGCCATAGGCTTTCCCTGAACAAGTGGTGGACCACAGTTGAGAACCACTGATCTATACGAATAAGTAAAACACACCCCACAGGAACGTTGGCAATAGCCTGTTAATCCGGTTCCCTACCGGTCAGTGTGAATGTCCTGTAGGCAAATGTCTCTACCACATCACTTCCTACTTCCCACTCTGCTAACCCCCACTCAGGGCCTGGGATCAGTGGGCAGGATGGTCCAGAATCCTGAGCTGCCCTTGGCAGGCCTGTCTCCAGTCCCTTGGGACATGCTACCTGGTCTTGTCCCGAAGACTCCCGCACCTACCAGTTACAGTGATGTCAGCGTTATTTAGCTGGAGCTCACTCAACTGAGAAGCTGTCCTTTGCTGCTTCAGCAGAGAGCCCTTTCTGCCTAGCACCATTAAAGATCCACCACTGACTCATCTCCCATTGAAGAATCCGCCCACAGTTTTTCATAGAAATGTCTACACTGGGGGTATTTAGGGCTGTCTCCTAATATGAAAATCCTTCTTTAACATGATCATCCAGTGCTGAGTCAGCTTGCTAGCTGTGAACCGCACATCATTCCCCCTGTAGTCAGAGCTGGTCGCACCTTTTCCTCAGGCCTCCGAGAATCACCCAGCGGGGTGTGCTAAGCAGACAGCAAAGCGGACAGTAAACCATGTAGTCGTAGGGAGAATGTGAGGTACCAGGGGCTGTCCCATGAGATCTATGGCAAAGGAATGACCCCAGGTTATGACCCACCTTGCAGTGGTAAAGTGTGAGTAGGTTAAATGCACCAGTGACACCTGGCTGGGGGAATTAACCGATCATTCAGTGTGACCAAGCCCAGGCCCCTCCTCCTAAATCTCACCCTATCCACTGGCACTAAGGCACTCTTCCAGAAAAGGAGAAACTATCCAATCCTGATCCATTTTACCCCAGGTACTCTTGGATCTTTCCTTAATTTTACTTCTGCTGCCCCATCCTCCTTTTCTCTCTGTGCTTGTCATTCATAGACGATCCCCAGGAAACATTTTCTAAATGACCTCCCTAAACACACACCTGCATCCCAGCCAAATTCCACCACATTTGTCAGTTCTGCCACACCAAAATGCTCACATGGGTGACTTCATTCAGTTCCTGTCAGAGGACCTTAGCTCTTCTGCAGTTAGAGAATTTCCCCTTGCCCACGTGGCTGTTCCTCACATTAAGCATGTGCGTCTTCGCTCAGGTATAAGGTGTGAAGTTGGCCAACTCAAGTTATCTAACAGGAGGTAAAATCCTAGTGAAGACACGGCAGTTTGTAGTTTTCACATGAGTTTGCAGGTCGAGTCTAGCTTGGCTTTGGTTTTCAAAACTCCAACATTTTACCAAAAACAAGCAATCTTTACAGAAAACTGTTCTTTAAAAAAGATTCTTGTTTATGTGGGTTTTTTATACAAACCCCCCCCCCACGTTTTCACTGGAAAATCTGAAAGAAACCACACATTTTTAAACTTTCCCCTAGAAAAATAATTTCCCTTTTTTGCACCAGCTCTGTCTATCTCATTGATACAGATGTTTCCTTAACTTTACATTTAGCAAAATTTAGATCCTGAGTAATATTTTCAAAAGCGCCTCTGTGACTAAGGCTTCTAAAGTGCCATTTTCAAAAGTGACCTGGGCCCTTAGGCAGCTAAGTCTCACTGACTTTCAAGAATGCTTAGGCTCCTAAGTGTATAGGGCAGTTTTGAAAATGGCACTTAGAAGCCTCAGTCACAGAGGCGCTTTTGAAAATTTCACCCCCTCTGGGGGAATGAGAGTAGCTGAGTGGGGCAAACACAGGACCTAGAAGACGAAACAATTGATTTGTTGCTGTAAGTACCAGAAGCTGCTGGAAAACACAGCAGAGTGAAGAGGAAGATGGTCCCATTAGCTTTGGGACTGAAAACAAACATTAGTACATTCTCATAAGAGCCAGAGACTGATCAGATCACTTCTTCCATCTCCCTGTAAGTGAGATTTGTTCCTTGTATCGTTATTTGTGTTTGTTTTTATAGGGTCTAGTTTTACTTATGACAAGAGATGGGGTTTCCACCGCTTCCCCCGGGAGATTATTCCATAGGTGTAATGAACACAGACTATCACAGATGTAATACTGAACACTGAGCAGTAACACACGTGCAGGTTGTTGCTCGGAACCTCACAATGTATCCCATGGCTTTACCACCTGTACTGGTCTTTCAGAAGCCTCTTATAAGAGAATATTGGATCTAGCCAAAGTAATGCAATGCACTGATCCAATTAATTCACCACATGGCAGACAGGCACATCCTGATATTTCATTCTCCTCATGACAAAGAGAGCAATAAGAATGGGAATGACAATGAGCCTTAAGACTGTAATTGAGTGGGACTCTTTAGATGTTGTCCTGTTGGTAGGACCCTAGGGATCTCATTTGAGACTCCAGCTTGGAGCCTGGAGACAAGAACTCCCTTTGAATAAAAATGCTCTGGTATTTCTGCGTAGCTCCTCACTGGACTTGACATTCTCATCTACTCTCTGCCCCTGGCAAACTTCTCAAGTGGCGGCTCTTCATCTCTCAGCTCCACACAGGGAAATTAAAAAGCCCCATAATATATTTCTTTAATCTAGTTAGGAAAGGAGCTAGCTGCACTGAGCTATGCTGCACAGGAAACTTTGCAGAGGTCTCCTGCAGTGAAATTCCCTCTCTGTCAAAACTCCTTCAAACATGCAAACAAAGTGAAACTAAAAATAATAATAAATAATAATAATAAGAGGAAATAAAAACACTGCTGGGACTTCCATTTTAGCAGGAAACCCCCTGTGGTCCCACTGTTACTGGCAGTATGCTAAGAAATCGCTCTGCCGCACCTCATGCATTTGCAAACGACGGGGCCACTGTCGTAGGAATCCGAAAATGAGCACCAACCTGTTCGGACAACTGCTGCACTTGCAAATTCTCACCTCAAAATAAATTGCTGGCCCAGAAGCAATGCGAACTAAAAGGCATGAGTTTGGATCTCTGGACATCTCAGTTTGACAACCCTCCTTCCCAGCCCAAATTCCTCTGTCTGGTTTCTGTTACAGAGACTGTTGCAGCTCCCCAGCCCTGGAAGTAATGTGGCGATTTGGGCAACGACTCAAGGCAATCTCAATTACAACCTGGCAGCAAACCCTATCCAATAGGCATGTACGAGCTGGGGATTGCTGGAGCCCAGTGGTCTCCAGCCACACACACCCTTTATATACCCTATAATGAGGGCTGAGAGGGGATGGTGTTGGACCATCTACCCCATCTTTATGCCATCTGGGGATCCCCAGCTGGCTGTTTAAGCCTGCGATGCAGTTACTTTGTGTCACCACTCCAAAGCAGGATTGAGCCCTTTGTGCATATTAGCAATGAGAGCAAATATGTCCAAATCGCTCCACGGTCTGGGTTTAACACCAGGTTGTCATAGTTATTTAATTCTGTTTTCATTCAACATTTTCAAAATCGAAGGCTGGAACAGATGCACATGAGTATGTTCTTCCCAACAGTTTTACTTAAAAGGCCTAATACAGCATCTCAGAGCTGGCTGAATTACACCAAAAGTGATCCCCAAATGCATCAAATAAATGCATCAAATTTGCTTAGTTGTTACCCACAGTGTCAGATTATTAGATGTTTGTGTATGTTCAAAAAACCACCAATCTAGTCAGGAAAATTGTCCTAAATTCCCAGAATTTAATGGATTATTCTTCCAGAAACACCTAATCATCACACGCTGATCTTCTGTTTGAAAAGTTTCAGCCATCCAATCAGAGAGTAGAAAAAACCACCAATCACACAATATGACTAGCAAATACCTAAAGCAAAGAGTTTGCAAACAACCCATAGCTTGAAACACATTTGCAAAGGCTATTCCATGAGTACTTACTAAAGTAGAGTGAGGTTTAGGGAAGACAAGATCAGACCATGAACAGCAAAAAAGAAAAAGGGCTAAATTCATCGGATATTCATCATCACTCTCAACAAATAAACAGGTGCCAGTCACAGCACATTACCTTCCTGCCCAATAAATCTAAGGATTCACAGACCCATTAACACAGATAGTCTATGGTCAGTGAACAAACAGTTGACTATATGTCAGGAAATATCAGATACCTCCAGCCATTCTCAAAACGCATAATCCAGAGGAAATAAATCAAAACTAAATCTTCCAATAAGTATTCGTTGACATTGTAGTATGCCGCTTTCTCCTTATGTGTTCTGAACAATTGCACAAACATTGTTGGTTGTCAGTACATAGCAGAACTGGTCAAAAACTGTCAACTGAAAAATCCCCCCCCCATGAAATTGTGTCAAAATAGCTTTTTTTTTTAATGCTGGAAATGGATTTTGATGCCTTTTTCCGATTTTGAAAGGAAAATTCAAAACGAAATGTTCTGTTGCAATCTAAAATGTTGAAAGTTTTCACTTGGACATTTCCAAATAGAGCTTTTGGGGGGAACTTTCCACTCAGTAAAAGGTTCTGATATTTCATCTTTTCATCCTGTTTCATGATGGAAGCAAATGCTACAACATCAGCATTTTCCGGGGGATGGAAAGTCTGTATTTCCCACCAGCTCCAATAAATAGAAATGATGATTCATAAAATGTTACATAACAATACATAATAATAATACCCAGCTCTTAAACAGTGTTTTCCCTCTGTAGATCTCAAAGCACTTTACAAAGGAGGTCAGTGTCATACTAAGAACTTTCATGTGAAGATTTTGTAAGATACTGTATTATTTGAACTATGGTAGAGCCTGTCATAAATATAAAGGGAAGGGTAAACCCCTTTGAAATCCCTCCTGGCCAGGGGAAAGCTCCTCTCACCTGTAAAGGGTTAAGAAGCTAAAGGTAACCTCGCTGGCACCTGACCAAAATGACCAATGAGGAGACAAGATACTTTCAAAAGCTGGGAGGAGGGAGAGAAACAAAGGGTCTGTGGGTCTGTCTTATGCTGTTTTCTGCCGGGAATAGACCAGGAATGGAGTCTTAGAACTTTTAGTAAGTAATCTAGCTAGGTATGTGTTAGATTATGATTTCTTTAAATGGCTGAGAAAAGAATTGTGCTGAATAGAATAACTATTTCTGTCTGTGTATCTTTTTTGTAACTTAAGGTTTTGCCTAGAGGAGTTCTCTATGTTTTTGAATCTAATTACCCTGTAAGATATCTACCATCCTGATTTTACAGGGGGGATTTCTTTATTTCTATTTACTTCTATTTTTTATTAAAAGTCTTCTTGTAAAAAACTGAATGCTTTTTCATTGTTCTCAGATCCAAGGGTTTGGGTCTGTGGTCACCTATGCAAATTGGTGAGGCTTTTTATCCAACATTTCCCAGGAAAGGGGGGGTGCAAGTGTTGGGAGGATTGTTCATTGTTCTTAAGATCCAAGGGTCTGGGTCTGTAGTCACCTAGGCAAATTGGTGAGGCTTTTTACCAAACCTTGTCCAGGAAGTGGGGTGCAAGGTTTTGGGAAGTATTTTGGGGGGAAGGACGCGTCCAAACAGCTCTTCCCCAGTAACCAGTATTAGTTTGGTGGTGGTAGCGGCCAGTCCAAGGACAACGGGTGTAATATTTTGTACCTTGGGGAAGTTTTGACCTAAGCTGGTAAAGATAAGCTTAGGAGGTTTTTTCATGCAGGTCCCCACATCTGTACCCTAGAGTTCAGAGTGGGGGATGAACCTTGACAGAGCCCAAAGTCCCAACTGAGACCAGGGACCCATTTTGCTCACTTTGGACAAACACGTTACAAGAGACACTCTCAATGGACAAGATGAAAGCACCGCTAGGTGAAGTGAAGTGGTTCGCGCACGGTCACACCACAGGTCAGTGATGGAGCTGGGAACCCAAGTTTCCTGATTCCCAGCCAGTGACACATCTGCTAGACCTTGTTGCCTCTCTGCAGTTACAATAAAGAATTGGGCAAACTAGCAAGGGGAAAAACATGCGACTAGGGTCATGTCTTCCGCTCAGGAGATGAGCCTTGGTGAAAAGGTCTAACACAGCCCTCTTCTCAGCAATCCTCTTACCATCAGTGGTAGGTTTTCTTGAGGAAGGTGCCTGGCAGTTGTCCTCCAGCACTGGGATCTCACCTTTAAGGAGTGACAAAGGAGGTCTGCTCTCCTGTCACTGAGGTCTTCAAGGGGCAGCCTCACAGGTCCCCTCCACTTCTTCAGAGTCTTCTAAGGGAACATACAGGACTTGCTTATCCCAGGCTCCTGGGGAGGCACCCGCTCTGGAGTCGTTGGGTCTGGGCAACTCTTCCTCTGGGTGCCTTTACTCATGCACCTAAAATTTAAAATGCACTCCAGCGATGTACAATCCCATCTTCCCTTGCAGCAAGCAGTGCTAATAGTTAGGCCTCAGGCTGCAACAAAGCTTCAGTGTCACATTCTGTGTGTGTGTGTGTGTACGTGCGTGTCCACAAACACCAGGCACATCCTTTTGTACAGTGTAGTATGGAAAAAGCCAATAATAATTATCACTTATTATTTGCATTGTGGCAGTGCCTAAAAGCCTCCGTCACGGACCAGCACCCTATTGTGCTAGGCACAGTGCAAACAAATGGTCACTGATTTAGCTGCTCCTCAGGTCTACCGAAACAATCTCTCTCACACCTGCTCAGAATAACAGCCTTTGTTCGGTTACTGCAGAAGCTGGGTGCACAGATGTGCCAGATCAACACCCACTGACCTTCACTGTTTCCTTAAGGTTTTCCCAAGTCCCGGTGTTCTGATCTCTCCTATCACGCCTGCAAACAAAACAGCAAAGAATTCACTGCAACCCCTAGGAAGCTCATATATTGGGCTTTTTTGGTATGATTTGTAAGCCGGGTGTGTGAAATGATGAGGTGGGGAATTTGGGGTCAGATTAGAGCCGAAAATGGGCTATGGAAAACTGCAACTTTTCGGCAAAAAAATCAAAAATGGTTCTATGTCAGCTCAAAGGAAAATGTTGCTTGGTTTAGAGGGCAGGTGCTGCTGGCCTGTGATATATACAGGAGGTCAGACTAGGTGGTCCCTTCTGGCCTTCAGTTCTATGACTCTGTTTCACCAGAATATAGTGCTTCAGTCAACACCATTCTCCTCTCCAGTCTGGAATCCCTGCACAGACTTCATCTTCTTTTGTGCACCATAGTCTCCACTTATGGTGAAAGGAGGAAGTTGCCTCAAGACAATCCTTGGCCATGGTACATCAGGGGAGCTGTCTAACTGGGGAGCTGAGCCTATAGAGGAGAATAGGGACATGAGGAAACCAAACTACAACTCACATGAGGCACCATGGTGGGATATCCGAATCAAAACATTTCAGTTTTCAGTTGTCTAGGTTTTTCAACTGAAAATCAAAAGTTTTCACAGATGCTTTGTTGCACTGAAAACCCAATTTTCCACCAAAAAACCATGGAAAGTTTCAGTGGAAAATTTTTGATCAAAACCTCATTCCGATTTTAACCACAATGTTTGGTGAAGATGAACCATGGGGATGGCATCCTGGAGCCCATGGATCTTCGGGGCTGATGTCATGATGCGTATCCGCTCATTTGGCCAGAGTTCAGACCGTTTGGGATCCTTACCCGAAATTTCTGCCCAACAGGAGAGGGAGCATTTCCCCACTTTTAGCCTCTAGCCCTCTAAAGGGTTTGACGTTGCCCTGAAAATAAAAACTGCACCTGCTGTGCGGGAGGAGTCGGAGTTATTCTAGACATGAAAAGTAAAAGAGTGGTACCCAGAATTCCAAGTAGCTGGAATCCCTGAGGACTTAAGTGGGATTTTGGTGGTGCATATACCTTGTGCTGGCTCTTTAGAGCTCAATAAACTTCTGAATGGGACTGTATGGTAGGACTGCCTACACTAGCAAGAGACTGGACTCGATGACTCTGGAAGTCCCGTCCAGACCTATATCCTATGTTCCTTCACACAGGCTGAATTTTACCCCGCTGGATTGTGGTTGCCGTGAGAGGTAGCAATATTCATCCCACCCATAAACCCCAGAAAACCCATATTCTGAATTCTTCTACACTGATTTAGCTCATCTCCACTGGCAAAAGTGAGCACAAAAACTAGAGGAGGGTGATGGAGCCCCACATCGCAATGCTGCAGCGATCAGCACACTGGCACAATTGTGCGAAGCAGGTAATTTCTCAGGACCCTTGAGCCACTAGGGGAAGGCACACCTTGCTTACATCTCCTCAGATAAAACTTGGATCAACTCCCAGATTAGTTCCTTCTCACCCCTTCCAACAATGTTTACAGCTCTCCAGCTTTGATTTAGATCATTTTCTGTGGCTTTCATCTAAGCGCATCAGCATTTGCAAAGTAGTCACAGGTGACTCATAGAATTACAAGAGTGGTGTTAAATTACCAAAAAGAAAAGGAGTACTTGTGGCACCTTAGAGACTAACCAATTTATTTGAGCAAATAAATTGGTTAGTCTCTAAGGTGCCACAAGTACTCATTTTCTTTTTGCGAATACAGACTAACACGGCTGTTACTCTGAAACCTGTCATTAAATTACCAGAGGTACACAGCCCCGATACTTTAGTACCTCATTTCTGTATCTTCTTTATGGCTCGTGATAACAATGACCTTATAGTTGGTGACTGAAAAACCAGTTAAACTTGTTCTCTGCCAAAATAGTAATTAAAAACTTTCCTACAGGATACGAAACAAACCTTTACTCTCCTGCATCTTTCCCTTTCCAGTGACACTCATGAGCAGGGCTTCAAGAGGAACAGAATACAACAGCTAGGCAATATGCAAAAAAAGTCTCCAAAGAACAAACTTAACAGCAGGCAGAGTTCAGTCGTCTGCATTAATATATTAACTATGTATTAGGCTCAATTAAATACAAATTAACCACAGAAAAACACAAAATGCCTCCTCCTTTTGCCACATATTAATACTGAATCTGGTTAAAAATGGTAAATACGTTTAGCAACAATTTGAGTTTTTCCCATTTTTCAGTTAAAAAAAGGAGAACTTGAATATTTCCCCTCTTTTTCCATGTTGCCATTTAAAAAAGGGTGGAGGTGGGGGGTGCAGAGTAAGGCAGAAAAAAAACACCAAGAAATCTCAAACGGAGATGTTTGGGGGGATTTCCTTCCAAATCCTAGCAAATAAAATAGGGGGAAAAAAATCAGACAAAGCCCATTTTTGTTCAAAAAGGTTGCAGCCAACTTGAGTTAACGCTTTCAGGTGGGTGTGTGCTGCCCGTACAGACCTTCTCCCCTGAGGAAGAGCTACTGCATTGCATCACATCCAGGAAAGTTATGTTGGTGCAAGGGGGATCCAACCCTGATCTGGTTCTCTGCTAATGCAAGATTTTGGGTTATGGAAGGACACCAAGGGGGTGCCTGTCAGAGGCCAAGCCAGCTATAAACCTGCCTTCAACTCTTAAAAATGTCCTTTTATTCATCCTACCTCTCCTACTAACTGCCATAACACAACACTCGAAAACTCCATTGGATGCCGGCGGGAGCAAAACCATGTCTTAAATCAGGCAGCTCCTGTGAGTTGCTAATTCAAAGGCTAGACAGTTGAGGTTTGGGTCACAGGATCTGAAGAAAATCTTCAGAGAAGGCAGTGTCTCAAGTGAACAGCTGGTGACATACCTGGATTGCTTCCAACTATGTGTGGACAATTAGTCTACCTGCTTCGGGCAGCACCTCCCACGAACAGCAGCAGGTCCTGTCAGTCATGCCCAAGGCGCAGTAAGCCAGCAGCAGATGCAGAAGCGTGTGAGCAACGCTCTGTAAATCCATCCAAAATGCACACTGAGGTGGGGGGAACGATGGCACTTTAGAAATTTTACTTTTGAGAAACCCAGAGGATGTTCAAACTAGATTATTGGCAAAGCTGCTGTTGCATGGGTGGGCACTGGCTCTGCAGAGAATGTAGATCCACTGTGTATATGGCACAGCCTTTAAGTATGTCCCAAGATCTAGCTACCTGAGGTAGCCACATGGCCCCCTACACTGTAGAATCTGACTGTCTTGTACTTTTTAATGGGCACCCTGGGCAGTGCTGTTATCCCCATGATACAGTGGCAGAGGTGAGAACCAAGAGAGACTAAGTCACTTGCCCAATGTCACACAGGCGATCTGCAGTGCAGGGACTTGAACCCAGGTCTTACAAATTGCACACCAGTGTGCTAGCCACTAGGCCACCCTTCCTCTTCAGGGAAAAGCCTGCAGAATTTCCCATTGATTCTCAGAATGTCTGTGCATTAGGCGGGCCCCACGTCCGATCCATGGCGCGGCAAGACATTCCTCTAGACAACACGGCATTTTGGACACACTTTCGCCTCACTTTTCTGCCTAACTTGGGAGCTCCCCTGTGGTTTCTTCTGATGGGGAAACATGAGAGCTGGGCCTTAGAACAAAAATGGAAATTAAACTTTGACCGCATGGAAAAGAAACTCATGGCAGCTATAATGTTATGTCTCCTTACAGGATATTATTCAACCACCAGATGTGCTGCACAGAGTTCCACAGAGTACGGACGCTGACAAACAAGGCAAACAAAGCTAGACCAAGCTCTGTGGAAGCCTATTTATTTTTCTGTAGTTGTCGCTGCTTTATTTCATAAATGCCTCTTGCTGAAGGTGAACCGTGGATCCATAGAGCATGTCAGCAACAGAGACTCCTGGCAGCAGATTATCTCGCCACTGCCCTTCCCCCTCCTCGCCTTTTTAATATGTACGTTCCTTACATTTAAAGAAAGTGCATTGTTTATTTCAAGGATGAGCAATTATCTCTTGGATAAATGGGTCACGATCCCCAGTGGACAAAAGACAGTTCTATTACCGGTTAAAAACAAAGCCTCAAAAGAAGAACAAGAAACCTCTGGATGTATCACATCCTTCCCCTCTGCGCAACACCCCCAAATTCCCTTTTTTATTGGCGTCCTTTACAGGCTGCTAACCAAATTGAAACATTCAACCTGAAGTCCAACTAGTAAAAAGCAGCTGAGGCATTCAGAGCATGCTTCCCCATGCCATGTTTAAAGTGCGGCACTAAGGAAATGTTCAGAAGAGTGAAGCTTTGCCTTTTATATATCCCAGCAGACCTACACTTCCTAATAGACCCGTCTACATCAACAAAGTATTCCCCGGTCAGGGCCGAGACTCGACAAGAACCACTCTGAGGCAACTGACGCAGCCACAACTTTCCACTAGAAGTTAATGAACTTTTAAAAACATTTTGGAGATTGATATATGCACAAGGCAGCTTGGTGTATCACAGTTAATATAATGGGTTCATTTCCCGGAGGGAGACCCAGTCGGAGCTGCCAGCTGGATGGCTATTCTTCCAGTTCTTTTTGAAAATTCTCTTCCTCCCCTCCCCCTCTGTTCTTGCTGAGGAAGTAAAAGGGAGCCAGGTCCAGCCTGTACTAATGATCCATTTCAACAATTTTAAGGTTAGTGGGAACAAAAATCAGGATCTTAGACTAAGTATAAAAGGATTCTCATTGATGTCTGTGTTTTGATTTGTCCCTGGAAATCAAGGGATTTTGAGAGTGGCTCAATGCCCTATGGATTGATGGATATTCATATGTTTAAGGGTGTGTTCATATGTACACACATGTAGGAGAAAGGTGCTGGCAATCTGATGGCTGTCACTCCTGATCCATCACACTCATTGAGCTTCTCCATTTATGAGATGGAAGATATAGCTATATATATATTTGGCAGAAAAAATGAGGAGGGTGAAATTGTCAGAAAGAACTGAAGGGGCTCGTAGCTCTTGTGTGAGTGCTTTGTATAGCTTTGCAACTGATCTTGCTAAGGGAAAGTTAAGACTTTGGCAAACTGCTGGGAGCTTGCAGTTTTGGAAAGCAGTAACATTTCGCATGCTCAAAATTAATCACAGTGCAGAAAATGGACCACTTAGCCTGCATTCAGCTTCCCTCTTTGCTAAGGAAACAGGCATAGCTAAGAAACATACATTGCAGGGGACGACTTAACAGATCAACGCTAACCACTTTTCATGGGCCAGCAACACAACTCTGAGCGACAGTGTAAGGAGGTTTCAGAGTAACAGCCGTGTTAGTCTGTATTCGCAAAAAGAAAAGGAGTACTTGTGGCACCTTAGAGACTAACCAATTTATTAGAGCATCTGATGCATCTGATGAAGTGAGCTGTAGCTCACGAAAGCTTATGCTCTAATAAATTGGTTAGTCTCTAAGGTGCCACAAGTACTCCTTTTCTTTTTAGTGTAAGGAGGGAATATGCCCTGCTCGGTGCACTTGGTCTTGTGTTATTTTGAAAAAGAAAACATTTTAAAAAAATTAATAAATAATGAATCAGAAAGAGAATGCAAGCCAGAGGTTGGTATTTTAACCTGAGGCTATGCATGCACTGCCCTGCAGTTCAGTCTGTGAGTCGTGAATAGCAATGTGCTTTACTATGACTCCCTGTGTGAACTCTGCAGGTGCAAACGACAGGGTTCCTAGTTCACATTAATGTAATCCTGTTTGAAGAGGACTACCATTAATGCAAACTAGAAAGCTTTTAGTTTGTGCCTGCGGCATCCACACAGGGGGTTACAGTGGTGCACTTTGGTACACACCGTTATCATGTCCCTATAGTCCAAACTGTGGGGCAGTATAGACAAGCCATATTCCCATCTTCCCATCCATCCACATTCCCAGCATCCTCCCCACAACCACACCCACTTTCCCAGCATTCCCCCCCCCCCACACATGTCCCCATCCACACACATCACCACCCTCTCTTTGCCTGGCCCTACCATATTTCTTCTTAGGAAATATACATAACATTTTATACCATAATATTTGCAGAAATTGAAGCATTTAAGGGGATATATTATTGTCTGATATTTCATCTTCCAGCAATATTTTGACACTTATAATTTACTAAATTACGTGATTTGTATTTTAATTAAAAACAGTTAATGGAGCTACTACTTCTGGCCAGCATCCAATAACCTTTCAATGTCCAGTGACAATATTTTAACATTAAATATTTCATCTCATTTTGTCTTTAAGTTAACATCTGTTCGACGTAGCTGGAGAAAATATTTTAAGCAAGCTCAAAGATTACTGAGGCAACATCACAACACGCTATGACAGCTCCACTAGATACTGAAAACAAACAAAAAAACCCTATTCCTTTAATAAATATGCAGGTAATAACAACAAGACCAGGAAGAAACCTGCAGTCTGAAGGGTTACGTGAAGTTATTATAACCAGGGCTGCTGCCTGGGTGCCATATGGCCCTCATAATTGCATTGTTACAATGGCAGCTGTTGGGAGGACTGTTATTACAATAGTGGAAATAGCAGTTACCTGGAGTAGCAAACTCAGCTTCTTCTGCAAGTGGCTGTAGAGGAAAATGTGCCATTTGGGGCACTTCTGGCTGCTACTCTGTTCTTATTCTGGGTGTAGAATTTCAGATCTGTTAGAAAGAAGAAGCGGAATAATAGTGTGAAATGCAAGCAACGAAAACTCCATTGTACCAAGCTGTCAGAATGGACACTGGTGCAAACCTGTGTTGAAACGATACAGGACAGCTCTAGTACTGCATATGGTCACTCGATAGAATTTGTGTGACGGAAATGTTTGATCTTGGTGTTTGATTTTCATATCATATGGATGGTTCAAGTCAGCCCATGAGATGGATTTCTCACACAAAGTTTTGTTACCTGTAATAAAGTGAGAGGAAAGGAGTGTATGTCGTGGTTGAAGCATGAACCTGGGAGCCTTAGGAATAAACTTCTACTGTACTAATGACTTCTGGTGTGACATTGGGCAAGTCTACTTTATGTTTCAGTTTGCCCACTTGTATAACAGGGATAAATATTTATCTACCTCTCGGAGGTCCTATGACACGTGTCTAACATGTGTGTTACAGAATGTCCTCCAAACTGTAAACATTTACTTGTGAGGCAGGTAGCAAACCACAACCAATCCTTGACTAATTATTAATTAGTTTTATTCCTGTAGCGCCTAGAGGCTCCAACCAAGATTGGGGCCCTAATGTGCGAGGCTCAGTACAGAAATACAATGAGATAGTCCCTTCTATTTATTCCTAGAGCATATGGGAACATTTTTGACCAAATCAGATTTCGGTGAAATACGCTGTTTCATTGAAGCCAAAACGTTTCACGGTGATGGTTCAGTTTCAACGAAGACTTTGTCAAAAAATATTTCAGCTCAAGAACCTCTTTCACGCTCTGTAGCCTGAGGGTTAGGGCACTGGCATGGGAAACCAGGTTCGAGTCCCTTCTCCACCCAATTCAGAGTGATCTGGGATGAAGAACTCTTCCTCTAAATTCATGAGGCAGAGAAGAGCCTTGGAACCTGGATCTTCTATATCCCAACCCAGGGTCCAGCTACCAAGCTACAGAACATGAAAACACACACATGTTCAAAAGGTTTCCTTTACAATATGGAACTAAACCAAATTTTGAAAGCTCAAAAGTTGCCACAAAAGGGAATCATCATCCACCGGTCAGCAATGCTTCTTGCACAGGATTTGAGCTATTTCCTACCTGTATGCCTTGATTACTCTTGGGATTCAGCAGTCACTGTCCAGCCCCCAGCATAGCTGCACCAGTGTAAAAAAGGAAAGCCATAATTTGCACTGGTTGAGGTTACTCTGGTTTTAAGCAGAGGTCCATTCCACCAGTCCAATTTTGTCTGTCTGCAGTAGGATTTGCACCGCTGCAGCTGTAACAGTTATTGGCCAACATTGGGGAAAATCACCAGTAAGGACAAGTCCTTAAAGCAGGAGATCTCTGTGGTAAGGGCTGACAAATGCGGACCTTGTAAAGGTTTCCATTATGTTTAATTTCACGAAGGTCTAGTAGAAACTGAATGATTGATTCATCAGCTAATGCCGGTACAGCTCTTTGACAATGTAGTGTTGTAGAAGCGCTAAGTGTCATTATCGATCAACCCTTCCACTTTATACTGTCCCCATAAGGAGAACAAGGGGGTCACTCGATGAAATGAATGGCAGCTGAACTTAAAACAATCACTGCAAAAGACACTGGCTGTGAAATTCACAGCCACAGGAGGTCAGGCTGTCAAAGACTGTAGCTAAATTTTATGACCATAAATACTTGTACTTAAGCCTTCTAAGGCAGAGGCAATCAGATCTCATACCCCAGGGTGCAAGCTGATTGCCCCCAGAGGCCAGGAATTGATTGGCACTCCTTCCATAATTGGTGAATTACATTGTCAGGGGGTTTATGCTCCCCCATGAAGCAGGAAGTCAGACTCGACGGACCAATGGTCCGATCCAATAAGGCAAATCAAAGGCCCACCAAGACTCTGTTTCCTTTGCTGCTGCCATCCACCCAGTTGCGAATGCCAATTCAGATCAGGGCTTACAGCTAGACTGAGAGGGAAAATCATTCCATAGCCATGATAGTGAATTTTTTTGGAAAGCCAGTTAGTGAACCCCATGCTCCTGCTCCACACGCGGAGGCAGAGACACTGGGTGAGAGTCTCCAAGCGGGAGAGCGTTTGCTGCATGGCACTGCCGCACCGTGCGTGCAAACAGGAAGTGGAATTCCAAAAATTCCTGGGCCTTTAAAGGGGGAGGGGCAGATGCCTGTATACCTGGGTGCAGGGCAGCGGAGTTGGAACTGCTGACCAGAGGAGTCAGGATGGGCAACGAGGGACACCCCCTGGAGGCCATTTCCAGTGATGTAACAAAGTGCTTTATCTACACTGACACGCTGTCGATATAACTTTGCTGCAAAAAGCTCTACGCCTCTCGTCGAGATGGTTTAATTTTGTGGGCAAAGCAGGATCGTTTTCCCGGCAGAAGGACCACTCCAGTGTGGACACCTCCACTGTTTTGCCAATGAAACCTGACTTTAGTAGACAAAACTCTGTAGTGTAGACAAGGCCTAAGAGCATGAAATCTTTGAAGCCCTGCTCTGAATTAACAGGCCCCTTCATTCAGGAACGCTGAGCGTTTTATACCCCCCGGCTCGCTCCCAGTGCTATTTTTATTCTGCACACACAGCCCTCACTTGCCACACTCCTGCTTTAGGGAGAGTTAAAGAGCAGCAGGTGCAGAGTCTCCACAAGTGTGTGACAGCTATAGGTAGGTAGATATGGAACTTTGATCACTGTCAGTACCACTGTAGCAGTGGAAGAGGGAGTGGTTTTCCATCATTCACTGCCACTTAAACACACCATCAGCAACAAACTGAGAAAATGCCATGGGCTAACAAACTGTTTCAAATATTGGAAGGCAATTGGCTACCTCAGCAGTTCTCTCCCCTAAATCTGATTTCGTTAAAAAATTGTGTCGAACGTTTTATAGCCAGAGATTTTCAGGGAGATCTAATGATCAGAAATTAGAGCAATGGAGGTTCTCCCTGACCTTTCGAGCCTGGGTAATTGTAGCAGCACCTCTGGGGCTGGATAGAGCCTTACTAGTGATTTTCAGAAATATTCTGCTGATAACAGTGATTGTTGTAAGTTGCTGAATGAACACAAAGCACTGGCTGTCAGGAGATGTCGGGTGCCCTGTTTTCCAGATAAAAAGTGATTAAAGACTCCATAACAGGTTCTAAATCTGTTCTTTAGAAATTCTATTAAGCAATCTAATTAGCTAATTCAATTAACTGATTAGGTGATATTAAATAGTTAATTTAGGGGGGAAATTTATAAAGCTATCACATGAAATAAAAAAAAGCAGGACGACGTTAGGCCAAGAGCTTCCTTTCTTAACTCCTGTAGTGCTTTAATCAGCAATTTAATTGGCCACCTGCTTTGGGCACGGAGTCATTACCTACCACTATGCACCAGTAACCTTTCCCTCCACTCCACTATTGACTGGCATTTCAGTTCAGTGCCCAGAGAAGGTGTGTATGTGAGACGGATGGTACCTAAAGTGATTATGTCAGTACCCTACTGTGACGGGTTGCCCCCCTTCAAGATGGCACCTGATGTGCTGAGATACCACTGAGCGTCTCTGTTCTGCCAGCCTGGGCACCCTTTTCACCTGTCTTGCCTAACCAGGCTCTTAAGCCTCCTCCAGCACACACACAGGCAGGGCCACACCCAACTGTTGAATGAAACAGACACCGAGAACAGGTCTGGGAAGACTCAGTTTAAGGGACTTGCCCCAGCACTCAAGTGCAAACCCAAAAGTATATTATAATATCTGCCTCCTCCCTCAATGTGGAAGAAAGTGTGCACAGCCTCTTCCCCCTCTGACCCCCAATTATGAATTGCACAAATGGGGTTATATTATAAACAAGAAATAAATTTAACTATAAAAGGCAGATTTTAAGTGACTGTAAGAGATAACAGACACAACAAAACAGATTATTAAGCAAACGAAACACGCAACCTAAGCTTGTTTCACTAAAGAAATTGGTTACAAATAGTAATTTCTCACCCTAAATATTGTCACAGGTAGATTACAGAAAGTCTTGAAAGGCAGCTGCGCTGGCCTGCAGCTTGAGACTTCAGGTATTTCCAGTCACAGACTGGACTCACTCCCACCCTGGGTTCAACCCTTCTCCACTCAGTTTACTTCTTGTTTCCAGGTGTTTGTCAGCATCTCTTTGGGTGGGTTTCAGAGTAGCAGCCGCGTTAGTCAGTATCTGCAAAAAGAAAAGGAGTACTTGTGGCACCTTAGAGACTAACAAATTTATTTGAGCATAAGCTTTTTTGAGCTACAGCTCACTTCATCAGATGCATGTAGTGGAAAATACAGTGGGGAGATTTTATATACATAGAGAACATGAAACAATGGGTGTTACCATACAGACTGTAACAAGAGTGATCAGGTAAGGTGAGCTATTACCAGCAGGAGAGTGGGGGAGGTGGGCAAACCTTTTGTAGTGATAATCAAGGTGGGCCATTTCCAGCAGTTGACAAGAACGTGTGAGGAACAGTGGGGAGGGGGGGAGAAATAAACATGTGACAGCAATGCCCCTCTGCCAAGTACATTGGCCAAACTGGACAGTCTCTACGTAAAAGAATAAATGGACACAAATCAGACTTCAAGAATTATAACATTCAAAAACCAGTCGGAGAACAGTTCAATCTCTTTGGTCACTCGATTACAGACCTAAAAGTGGCAATTCTTCAACAAAAAAACTTCAAAAACAGACTCCAACGAGAAACTGCTGAATTGGAATTAATTTGCAAACTGGATACAATTAACTTAGGCTTCAACAAAGACTAGGAGTGGATGTGTCATTACAAAAAGTAAAACTATTTCCCCATGTTTATTTCCTTTCCACCTATTGTTCCTCACACGTTCTTGTCAACTGCTGGAAATGGCCCACCTTGATTATCACTACAAAAGGTCCCCGCTGCCCCAGCTCTCCTGCTGGTAATAACTCACCTTACCTGATCACTCTTGTTACAGTCAGTATGGTAACACCCATTGTTTCATGTTCTCTGTGTATATGAAATCTCCCCACTGTATTTTCCACTACATGTATCTGATGAAGTGAGCTGTAGCTCACAAAAGCTTATGCTCAAACAAATTTGTTAGTCTCTAAGGTGCCACAAGTACTCCTTTTCTTTCTTTGGGTGGGGAGGCAGAGGAGAACCACGATGATGTCACTCCCCTGCCTTATACAGCTCTTGTGTATGGCGGGAACCTTTTGTCTCCCAGTGGAAGAACACTGGCATTCCAAGGGATGGGTCCAGTACCAGGTGACTCAGATCCATGTCTCTGCAGGGCTGTGGCAGCCATTACTTGTAGGCTGTCTGGAGCGTCTACAGGAAGACTGAGTTCTTTCACAGTCCATTGTCTTTGCTAATAGCCCATTAGCCCTGTCTGGCTTTTCCATTTGATGTACCTGAAGGGCTAATTGGGGGTGACACCCAAAATAACACATTTGACATACAGATACATGGTCAATATTCCTAAATTCAGATACAGAAATGATACAGGCATACAAATTGGATAATCACATTCAGTAAATCATAACCTTCCCAATGATATCTTATATGCACCATCTTGCTTAAAGTATATCTCAGTTATGTCATATTCATATCAAGCATATTTTCATAACGAATATGGAGTGAAATGTCACACCTACCTTTCTCCTTGGGAATTTCCCCTTCTCTGCTGCATGAGTATTCCTTGAGCTCCTTTCTATACTTATAGCCTAGGACAGGGAGGTGGGAAGATAAAAATCAATCAATAAGATACAGCAAGAGCCTAAACTGTGAAACACTGGAGCCATCATGTTACAGTAAGACTCAGCACTTACATAGCCTCTTTCATCCTCTAATCTCAAGAGCTCGTTTGCATGGACCCTCTGGGAAACAGACAAATATTCACCCTCCCATTCCACAGATGAATAAATAGAGGCACGGACATCTAGGGATTGATTTTCCATTGCCTTGCACCTTGCATGGTCATTTACATCACTGCAAAGCAAGTCCATATGTGCCAGAGGAGAATGGAAGTGTTGCAGAGGCACCTTGAGCAGGTGTTAACGATGTCAGAGAATGTAAGGTGCAGAAGAACCAGACCCCGAGCATATTGCCCAGCAGCTCAATGGAACAGAGCTCAGCAGGGCCACCTCTCAGCCGCTTGCTCTAATCACTGGCCAACCAGACATAGCTGAAATCTGGCAGGAATCTCTGCATGCAGATTTCTCTCTAGTTAGGCAGACACCAGAGGTTCAGATACCACCATCTGGAAGGATAATGTTTGGATGATCTCAACCAAACTTCCGTGCCTCAGTTTCCCAAGCTGTAAAAAAATGGATGATACTGATACTGACCTCCTTTGCATAGAGCTTTGAATCTATTGATGAGAAGCACCACATAAGAGCTAAGCATTATTAATCTTCTCTGACCCAGACTGAACCTGTGAACCTCGAGAGACCTGCCCTTCATAGTTCATGAGAGTTCCAAATACGACACAGTTAGAGTTAGGAGACAACCTATCACTGTAATCTGTCCCCAGTAAAACATGGAGAAGTCCTTGTGGCACCTGAGAGACTAACGAATCTAATTGGGCATCAGCTTTCTGTTAGTCTCTCAGGTGCAACAAGGACTCCTCATTGTTTTTGCTGATACAGACTAACATGGCTACCACTCTGAAACCAGTAAAACGCTGCATCTGGGGATAGTTGAGAATTATTTTTGTACAGATGTAGTGAGATCTTCTTGCAGATGCCTAAGGGCTGAGTGCAGGGAACAAAATCAGTATTGTTTCCTTGTGTTCCTCTGTCTGTTTGTGTGTATCCACTACAGCCTTACCTCTGTACCTTTTGTCTTCTACTCAAGTTAGGCCTGCTTCTCTCCCCATATAAGTTATACTGATATACTAGACCAGCAGAGTGCTCCTCGTGCGGCTGCCAGTTATACTGGTAAAGCTGCACTTTGTACTGATATATAGCCTCCCCCACCCCCTGAGCAAAACCACCCTATATGGGTAAAAGTGTAGCTGGACCTGTGTAACTGCACCTAAACTAGGGGCTTCTACTGCCACAGCGGTGTCATTCAGGGATCACACCTTCTTTACACCCCTGACCAACATAACTACGCCAAAAGAAGTTTGTAGCATAGACCAGGGCTGGACTTAGGCAACCCAGGCGATCACCTGGGGTGCGGGCTTTGGGGGCACCAGGCTTGCGGGGGGGGGCTCTTTTTGTTTTTAGCGGCAAAAGGGAAAATAGAATCTTTGAAGTAACATGTTTCGGGTGTTCCGTATGTGGAGTCATTTTTCACTAAGCTTCTAGAAGGTTCTGGATCTTTGTAGAATCTCATGGACTCTTCCAGACTTTCTGAGAACTACATTTTCCTTGAACCTCCTAGAATGTTGTCAGCCACGCCCTTGCAGGTATACAAGGGGCAGGGCATCACCAGTCAGTCAGTGAGATATAAGAACAAAGTGAAGTGAGAATCCAGCTGCAATATTGTGATGGAGAGACTGACATCACTTGCTACTTTATTGTTTGAAAATGCCATTGGCCAGTCTTTGGATCTCTCTGATATTTTGCTTCAGTTCGTGAAGGCAAAGGCGAGAAAAGCGCCCTTTTGAACTAAAGGACTAGGGTTAACATTCTAAGGCTGTCACCTACTGTAACACGATTTAATACTGGTCCGTTCAATGTTGGTGCACAGTTCAATTTCGTGATGTTAGTATGTAGAAAATTTAAAAGTTTCTACAAGCTTTGAGGAAACAATTTTTTTATTCACTTATATATGGCATGAATAAATACAGATTTATAGACCCTAGCGTGCAATTTTATCATCTTATATGACAGGGAGAAATCACGTGTGCAAATCGTGCAGCAAAGTTGAGAAATGGGCTACCAATGCAATACAAAATAAGGTATTCAAAAGTTTAACGGAGGGGAGTGGCGCCAAAGATGCTCCTCACCTGGGGCGCCATTTGCTCTAGGGCCAGCCCCGGAGCAGACATAGCCTTCGATGGTAAGTTCCCTGGGGAAGGGACCATCTTTTTGTTCTGTGTTTGTGCAGCACTGAGCAGAACAGGGTCCTGCTCCATGACTGGGGGGTGGGGAGGTCGGGTCATCTCAGGGGCTACTGCAATACAAATAAAGATAAAATACAATATTACCTACTCCCAACATTCAAAAAATCATGAGTCACACCGCTAAAAATTCATGAGATAAAAAAAAAGTGTTGGGGTCTAGTAGATTTCTGCTTTCTGAGCCTTTTGGTAACACCCGGGTCACGTTTTCAAGTTTTTCTCAGCAACCACCAGGGCCAGTGACCTAGCTGGAAAGCAAGCAATCCGGCAAGCCTAGATTCTCACGTATTCCCAAAATTCCAGGAGCTGGGGCTTTAAGAAAAATATCAAATATTGGCAACACTACAAATGTTATCCTAATTATTGCTTTGAGGGTGGCGGGGAGGGGGCTGGCCCACTGTTCACAGCATTCGCAAAGTCTCCTCTGCCACAAATATATTTCCTAGCCCCAGACTTTGTAGCCTTGATCCCAACTGAGTTTTTCATCTGGGTCCACTTGTGATAAGAATCAGGGAAATTCCAAGCAAAAGCTTCAGCTCCTTCTCATATGCACCCCACTGTAGGCCAGTGTGAATTCATATCTATAGTGTACTTGGAAGGCAATAAGCACCGTATAAAGTAAATGCTGATTGTTCTGATTTCTTATCAGATGCACCCAAACCAAAACCTTTTGTTTGAACACGTGTAAACATTTGGACGGGGGTTAGATGAAATGGAGAACAGAGCCAAACCACCCCAGGGGGTTAGTTTTCCCCTAAATGCCCCCATCTCCATTTGAAAAGTAGAAGGGCCAAACCCATTTATCCCAACTGCTTCCCCATCTAAAACTTGGGGTCCCAGATCAAATGGGGACAGGGATCCAAAATACCTTTGGTTTGCTCATCTCCATTTGATCTCATCTGCATCGTTAAAACTTCTGGGGAATGAGCATAGATAGCACAGCACCCCTTTTATATGGGTGTGAAACACGGACAGTTCTCTGTAGACACAAAGCAGCTTGAAAAATGTCACATGCATAGTCTCCGCTCTGTTCTGAAGGTCCATTGGTGAGATAAAGTGTCAAATATTAGCATTCTTGAAAGAGTTCACACAACCAGCATGCACACAATCCAGGCTCAGGTCATGTGATCAGGATGGGCAATGACAGACTCTCAAAAAAGTTTTTCTATGATGAGCTGAAACTCGGAAAGCACAGGAGGGAATCAACAAAAAATGCTTCAAAGACACCCTTCAGCAGAGTCTCATCTCAGGCAGCGTAAATATCAATACCTTCAAAGACATAGCCAAGGACCGACCTGACCGAAGAGCAACTATCAATAAAGGCTGTAAACATTTCGAGAAAGACAGGCGCAAAAAACAAACAAAAAAAGGCCAGGCATCCTGCCAAGTCTTCAGTGGGAGCCTGCACATTGCGGTGTGACATCTGTTTGCAATCTTGTGCCTCACAAATCGGAGGCTAGAGCAACATGAGAAAACACATAATGCCGTGACATCGTGGGACAGCCATACTCTGCACGGCACAGTACAGGTCTAGATGGGGTACGTCTAGCCATGGAGCACAAACGTGTTATGTGGAAGTTCCTCTCTTGCCTGTTAGGCTCATAATAGGAGATTAGACCCTAACTGTGACATTCTGATCTGGAAATTCTTTGAACCCAATTATCCCAAGAATTCAGGGGTATTTAGATCTGTAGTTTCTGTCCAGCCTGTTATGAACTAAGACAAATTGGGATATTCAGCTGTGGTTTTGGTGCTCTGGTCTGGGCCCATCTCTAGTCATGATCATATTGATGTCTCATTAACACAGCTCTTTGTATCCTATAGTTATTTATATCACAGCAGCACCTGAAGGCCCCAGTCAGAGATCAGGGCCCCATTGTTCTAGGCCTTATACACACTCATACTGAAAAGACTGTACGTGCCCTAAAGAGCTCACAGTCTGTGACAGAGACAACAGGTAGATACAAACAGACCAGAGGAGCACAAGGGAACAGTCAGTGAGAAGATTACGATTCATGTCAGTAGCAGCTGTCACAGTACCCAACTCTGAGTGCTTCGGCTGTATTGCAGCAGAGGTGAGATTTGAAGGAAGATAATGTAGTGGCTTAGTGGATTTTTATGGAGAACTCCTCCAATGCATCTTTGATCATTCTACATCGACACCGAGGTATTCACAAGCGCATGTGAACTTTTGAGAGGATCCCTTAGGCCGCAGAAGTTGGTGCTAGAGTTCAGCTGTAACAGGAGCTTTGTTTAGTGGTGCCTCAGAGCAGAAGGTCAACAGCAGCTGCTTTGCCAGGGTTTTTAACGCTTTGTTCACCTCCACACTCTGGTCCACACAGAGGTCTCTGCTCTTTAGTGGATCTGTTTAAGAATAGTTGTTTTGCTAATTGCATTACACATGAATCTTGCAGTAGGACGGAGCGGCCAATCGGGTTGGGGTTCTATTGTGCGAGGTGTTGGACGCTGTAATACATTATCAACGTGATTCATCTGTGTCTTGTCACAATGAGCTCTCAGGAAGCACCAGGATATTTTGCAGCTTGTCGCAAAATAAAAAAACAAAAAATGATGGTACCTTTCAACAGGTGCAATGGAAAAATCTAGGCAAAAGTCAGGACAATTTAAGCTCTGAGACTTACCTTATTCTTAAATAGAGACGTACTGAAAGATTGCAGATGGTGTGACTGTTATTCCGAGAGCGTAAATATTTCTCTCTGAAAAAGCTTCCCTTTGGTTTGCTGCTCCTGAGTAAGTGCAGTACTGAAGGGAGTGCTTCAACCACTGACAAAGTCTAAAGAGCCAAACAATTGTGCTGCATACATGGGCATTGGGTTGATGGGTGAAGGTTCAGAGTTTAGCTTGAATAGGTTTGCTACTGATTTGCTATGTGGCCTTGGGAAAGTCATGGGAATCTCTTTATCTCAGTTCCTTGTCTGTACAGTGGGGAATGATACTTCTCTCCCTCCCCCTTCCCCAACCAGGAGCGTTGCAAGGACTAATTCAATAGTGCTTATACAGGGCTTTGAAGACATCGTGTGATATGATAAAATGACTCTCCCCCCCTGCAGCCTCGCTGACATCAGGATATAAAGCAGCACGGCATATGACCCTACGCAGCAGTATCAAACGTTTCTGTTGTATCAGGCTGGAAGTCTCAGGAGGGATGTTCGCACAGGATTGCTGAGACTTCTGGTTTATGGCCAGATGAAGAATACTGGACAAATAGCCCATCCGATAGTATTCTGACACTTCTTCGAGCCAGAACAGATTGGACCCAGATAGCTAGCCTTGCTATGCTGGCATCTAGATATTACGGCACTGGGTATTCTAGAAAATTCAAAACTAAGAGCCAGGTTCAAGCTACCAGGTTTAGACCCTGTGTGAGCTTTCCCCTAAATCTGGGCATGCCCACGTGATGAAACATGGTTGCATATGCACAGATACCAAGTTCATCCATGGAGACTGAACATAGGATAGTCAGGCCTTCAGCACACGAGCACTCAGATACTACAGTAATGCTGACCTCCGTAGGTAGCCAGAGCTAAAGAACTCCCTTTGCTGCAAGTAAAAAGCTGCTAGAGTGGCTGGAGCCAGCAGGAACTGTGATCACACCCACTAAGGCAGTATTTCAGACACACCCTGTTAGCCAAGTCCACCATGAGCCTCTCAGATCCACAGGCGTTCAAGTCCGAGCTGCTGACATTTTGCAACACTCTGGACCAAATTCTCCACTGGTGTAACGCCACTGACTTAAATGGAATTACACCAGCAGAGAATATGACCCACCATGTCCATGGAGGGCTGTGGAAGGAGGCAAATGTCCTTACCTGATCTGGACCAGATCACCCACCTCTAGCAGGCACAATGGCAGTGTGCTGTCTTGGACCAATCAGAAGAATCTGATCCCTGATGGGGGTCTCTGTGTGATCCCATAACACACTCAATAAAACCTGCTTAAAGCACTGCCTGTATAATATTATACCATAGCATGCAGTTTGATAGCTCTTGTCATTTCACGTTATACTGTTTGCCAGTTTTAATCATGTTGTCTAGTCTTTTAGGTTTGTTAGCATCCCCTGTACCTTTGTGATTAAACAAACTGCATCCCTGTTAAGACCTTACAAAAGATATTGGCCTCTTGTAGCACTGTATTTTGGATTTAAACGATGACGTGGCTGATAAAAACACCCACCTGAAGATATGCCCCTTGAGATGGTGAAGATGCATAAAAATCTCTGCAACTGCATGAAACCCTCAAGGAGAATCCAGGGTCTACAAGATTGGGCTTTATACCACCTGAGCTGCAATTAGAATTTCCAGGGAAGACTGCTGGGATTCCTCCCACAGCCATCTAGGAACAAGCAGGTAGGGAAATAAAAAAAAATAAGTTTCAGAATCAAGCCTTGCCCTTTCAGGACAATGCTGGGAATGAATTTGTCAGCCTCAAGTGAAGTCACCCAAGAATGTGTTATGCCAACTGCACACACTTGGCAGCCCGGAATCAACATGGTGCAGCTGTTCTTAATGGTAATCCTAACATACCCATTAGGATGGAAAATATGATCTATTACACAGCAGCTGATTAATGATGGGAACAATGCTGGTGAAGGGCCCAGTTCTCTGCCCACCTGCACCAGTGTGACTCCACTGGAGTCAGTGGGGTGACAGCCGTGGAAGGGACAGCAGGGTAGGATTGGGTTCTCTCCCACGGCTCCCCCCAGCACCAGATCAGCATTTCCAGCACCTCTGGATAGCCAGCTGGGAGTTCATTACTAACAGAGGAAGCTGGGCCCACACTTCTGGAGAAACTCCTCCAGAGTCCGAGAGCCATGAGACCAATGAGATTCCAAAGAAGTGACTCAAAGGCTACATACTCCAACAGAGAATGAGCACTTGACTATACTGTTTTTTAGAGCATTCAGTAGACTTGTTGAGCAGGGACATAATTTATTTATTATTTGTCCATTTAATTCACGAGTATGGTTCAAAAACCCTATAGGAAGTTTATCTTCTTTAAATAAATTCTTATGAGCCAGATCCCATTATGGCCCATTAATTAGAGCACTGCAGCCCAAGCCAAACTTGACAGGACACAACTACAAGTGTCGGGTCTGTGTGGGAAAACAACCGGCCCCTCTCAGGCTTGGGTAGGGTCAGCTCTCCTCCTCCTGCCCATGGGGTGGTGCGGTGGCAGCCACATGTCCTGCTCTGACCAGTCACCACCACCTCGCTGCGCTGCGTGTGCCGAAGAGTCACTGTACCTCTCATGGCACAGCGTGGCGGGGAGCAGCAGATGGCAGGAGCAGGGTACCTGGCTGCCACAGCACTGGCCCCATGGGCAGGAAGAGACAGCAGTGACTGGGCTGACCTAGGTTTGGGGAGAAACATTGGATCAGGTCGGGTTGGAAAATGACTTGGACCCTTTGGTGCTTGGGTCAGATCTAGTGGGCTTCGGTCAGGGATGGGTCGGGCCTAAAAGTTAGGCCCAACCATGGATGTTGTAATGACAACACGTTACTTTCATTTCCAACCCCATTATGAGCCGGATTTATCAGTGAAGCTTTCAAAAGTATCTTTGTCTATTCTAGTCTGCACTGCTTCCCACAGCACCCTCACCACTGTAGTATCTGAGTAATGCCTTCCAATAATGGAACTGTCGGATGCTAAATTCTATTCTCTTGAAGCAAAGAGGTGGAGACAAGGTCCCAAATTATACCCCATAGCTCCTGGGTACATGATACACGTGTCCTATACATCCACTCGTGGGTGTCTGCCAGCACATCAGGTCAGACACAACATCAGATGTTTAGCGCAAGTGCATGGCTCCCCATTCAAGGGCACAAAGGGCAGCTAGGAGCCCAGCTCCCAGGGTAAGTCAGTGGAGACTGGGAGCCAAACTGCCATGTGTGCCTGTGACAATCTCCCCCTTTCTCATTCTCCTCCTCTACGTTCTTGGAAAACTCTCAGCCATAGTCCTCATGGGAGCTGAAATATTAGAAATAAGAAGCTGGTGGCTTCGATAATTGAAGGACCCCAGAGCCTCTCCCAACTTCTAATTACCAGTTTCCTGCTTGAGGTTCTTCCCTTCCTGGCTCTCCTTTCTTTCAACCAATAGGGTTTTTTTAGTCATATAGTACTTGCCAGTTCCCCCCGCCCCTCATGTGGCATGATGTCAAATCCTCAGCAAGCAGTCCAGGATCAACAAATATTCCAGTTATCCTCAGCACTACAGTAGAAGCTTTCAACACAGCCAGTAAATGCAATCCTCTGCAGGCTGATTCCTTAGCAAGGGTTCTTTCTGCAAGAACGTCACCATGTGCATTGCACAGACCTAGTACTAGACAGAAGGCTCCCATGTTTACCAGAATAAGGTTGGAGAATCATATATATCTTGCCGCTCATTGTAGAAGGGTTTGCTGGAGTGGCAATTCAGAAGATGGGTCCCTGATGCGTAAGGCATGTGTGGACTTTGGATAAGTAATCACAGCAAAGGTACGCGAGCAGCACAATTTGCATTAATATGGATTTCTGTCTGTTGGCAGGGATGCTGTCACCCAGCTGACAGGACAGAACAGACTGAGATCTACAACTGCTTGCCATCTGCAGGCACAGGAAATTGCTCATGTAGCCTTCTTCATTGCTCCAGCAGAAGGGGAATCCCCTGAGGTTCCTGTCAACATGGCCTGAGTGAAAACTCCTTCCTGACACCACACTTCTCTCTAATGCAAGCAAGTGAGAATCACCGTAGTTACTCAGCCAAAGATGGAAGGTTTTCTAAGTTCTTCTGAATCCTGCTAAGCTTTAGGACTCAATACTATCTTGTGGCAATGAGTTCCACAGGCTAAATGTGAATTATGTGAAAAATTAATTGTCTTTATCGGTTCTGAATTTGCTGTTCTCCATTTTTTATCTTCTTGATTTTGCATCATGAGCAAGATGAATAGAAGTGCACCATCTACCTCCTCTCTATTATTCACTAATTTTATATACTACTATCAGGTCCATCTCAGTCATCTCTCTAAGACAAATAATTCCAGTTTTTCTCCATCTTCGGCTGGGCTTTCCCGTAAGATCTCTCATTGAAGCTCTGATCCTCCTGAGTCCTGAGATCCAAAAGCCATCTTCTATTCTACAAATTATTAATACTTGTATTATTTACTGTAATTAATTACCACTGTATCACTATAGATGTGCATGGCACTTTACAAAAGCAGACAAAGTCCCTGCTGCTGCAGAGTTTGCAATGCAAATTAAGAAAAGGGCAAGAGGAGATGAAGTCAGAACGTGGTGCTGTGGTCCAATGGCTAGAGCACTCAACTATAAGTCCAGAAGTCCCTCTTGCTCTGCCACTGACCCACTGTTGGCCATGGGTAAGTCTCTGTGTCTCTGTTTCCTCTCCCACCCTTTGTTTCATCTTGCCTAGCACACCCTTAGAGCAGGGATTATTTAAGCAGTGCGTACCACACTCTGGTGCAATTGTAATATAAATTATGTGCTCACTCAGAGAGTAATGCACATTCCGCTGGTTTGGATTTTTCAGTGAGAGGACAGTTGTTTAAGCACCTCCTGGCAGAAACAGGTTTCAAGAAGCAACTTGAAGTTGGAAAAGCTCTGATCGTGGCAGCCAGGGTCCAGAAAAGATTTCATGGAGCCTCAGCTCTTAGTTTGGACAATAATACCTAGCTCTTATATCCTGCTTTTCATCAATAGATCTCAAAGCACTTTACAAAGGAGGTCAGTATCAATATTCCCATTTTACAGATGGGGAAACTGAGGCACAGAGCAGTGACTCAACTTGCCCAAGGTCATCCAGCAGCCTAGTGGCCAACCCCAAAAATAGAACCCAGCCCTCCTTAGTTCCAGACCAGGGCACTCAGCAACCTCCTGTATCCACAAATATAACAAACCCTAACCAGCATTTCAAATCAAGTTAATCCAAGTTTCACACGGGGGCATTTTTATTCAGATGCTTGTGGAGTGGGTGTTGCCTTTTCTGGATTGTAAGAGATGGTTCTGAGATGAGTTGTGTGGCACTGCATAGCTGGAAAAAAACCCACAGAGCAGAGTAGATGTTTGCACTAAGAAGCACTGCAAATCCACATCACACAGCTAAGACTGTGTTTCAAAGCCCTCCCGCAGTGAGAGGTCAGAGCAGTCAGCCCACAGGTGCGAATTTTCTTCTGTCTGGGTGAGTGCTTCACCCCCACTCCGCCCTGAGGCCCCACCCCACTCCATCCCTTCCCCCAAGGCCCCACCCTTGCCCCGTCTCTTTCCGCCTCTGCTCCAGCCTCTTCCCTAAGGATCCAACCCCACCCTGCCTCTTCTTGACCCCACTCTGCCCCCGCCCTCAGCACCTCCCACCCACCACTGAACAGCTGATGGGTGGGGCCCGCAGAGCGACTGATGGTTGGGAATCGGTGGGGCCCGCTGAACAGCTGATCGGCAGATAGGTGCCGAGCCATGGAGTCGGCGTTTATGATTCAGGAGGTACTTGGCACCACAACACTCAGGGCTTGTCTACACGGCCCTGCAATTTGGATGATGGCGCTGTGAATTGCGGAGTGCACCGAAGTGCTGCACTGTAACGGTGCTGTTAACGTGAACTAGAAGGCACCTCATTTGTCTGAATGCAGGCCAGTTGGAAGAGGATTATGTTAAGATGAACTGGTTGCCTTTTAGTTTGCACCAGCAGCATCCACCCAGGGAAATTACAGCACTTCGGTGTGCACTGTAATTCACACCCTGTAGCCCGCACTGCAGCACAGTGTAGACACAGCCTCGGTTCTAAACTGCCCTCCAGGTCCTGAGTGGTGAGAATCACTCCGATATGCTGGTCATGTATGGATAAATCAGAGAGTGATGGTGCCCTCTGCCGGGGAAGCTCAGAGAATAAAGGGCGACCCGTTTAGCAAGTTCTCACATTCCAGAGGTCTATGCTCTTTGAGCTGAAAGCGGTGTGTGCTAGTCCCAACTCTCTAGTTGTGTGTGTAATCTATATAATAATGTAATGAAAAACTGAGTTAAAAGAACATCAAGGTTGCAAATGCAAGCACTTAAAAGTTAGTATTGGGCATGCCAGAATTAAGGTTGCCTGGGCAACTTTAATACAGCCCCCTTGTGCATATATATTGTGATGCAATCTTACCAAACCTAACATCACATAAGAGGGCTGTAGCATAGCCAGAAACAGAACTGAGCTCTGGGTCCCAGTCCATTGCCTTAAACACAGAGACCTCTGTCTTTCTTGCATCTCTTCATCTCACTGTCCCTCCTGTGCCCTGAATGAGGCTATAGTCCTGTACAAAGTCCATATGTGATCACATCTTTAAAGATTATCATAATGCATAAACACAAGGGTGAACTCAAGTTTCACAGGCAGCAGCCTTAAGTCTGGCATTTCCAAACTCCTGAGTACTTAACTTTGCAACCATAACATTCTATTATCATTGTTTTTTGTAAGGCATTTCCTAGGTTTTTAAAAAAGCAAACTGTAAAAACCAGAAATCCCATCATATGGAGCAGTACGGAACACACACACAGCAATAGATCATGAGCAAAGTCTGAACCCAGGACTTTTAGATCTACAGCACAGATCTCTACCACTTAAATTAAAGGAGTAACTACTAGCAGTAGTAGGCTACTGTCTTCAGTGTGAAATAATCACAAGAGAGCTGCAATATATGCTCTGCCAGTGGTTTACACAGCTACTGGCTAGACAGCAGAGGAATGCTGGAAATCGGGTTTTCTGGGTTCAGTTCCTGGCTCTGGAAAGAAGTATCATCTAGCAGTTACAGGGGTAAGTGGTTACACAGGATGCAAAGCAGTGGAGAGTCAAGCCCATTGCGTCTTGCTGACAGCTCATGAAATTTGTAATTCATCTCTGCCTCCGTACCTGCTCACACAGCGCCTCCATTCCTTACCCCGGAGCTCCCCACAACTGGCGGTCCCTCTCACTTGTGCTGCCCCTTCTGTCTCAAACTCCCGCTCTCCCTCCACATCAGTCCCCATCTTTAGGGCTCACTTCCCACCACATCCTTCTTGTTCAGCGTGAAGCCGTGGCTGATCTTAAACTACAGCCCCATGCCCAGCTGCAGTGTAATTAGTCAAGAGGATACCTGCAGCTTTCAATGTAAGGGGCTTTTCCTCTCCTCTACGCCACCTTCATACATCAATTTGCCCCTTACTACCTGAACCCAGCTCCATAAAGCCACCTTCCTTCAGTTCTGCCAGTCACCTTCTGTAAACCATTTAGTGATGCTTTCTACAGCAGATACTCTCCAGGTAAAACTGCATGCTATTCCATTGCGCCTGCCTTGGCAGCAAGAAAAGCAACACCGCCCTGCTCCGACTGTTAGGGTGTTTTATTTTCCCCATACAAGAAGCCTCCCAGTCTGCTCCATTCCACAGCCAGCGTGTCCATTTCTATGGCTTTGGGAGGGTCTGTTTGGAAGCACCCTACTGGGCTGGCAGTGAGAGGGGCCAGCACGGTCAGAAAGGCAGACACGGCACGGTTCAGTAGGATCTGGGAACCTGACCAACAACGCAGGCTGAGGTAGTTAGCGAGAGGCCTCAGTCCCGGGAGAACAGAAGTCAGAACATGGAGGAGGGGGTAGAGAAGACAGAAAAGGATGAGAAATCAGAAGAGGCACCCACCCAGCATGTCCCAACCATTAACGCCGCCCCCCACCCCCCCTCACACACGCACACACATTAATGGGAAAAGACTTCCTCTGGCTTTTTGAGGGCTGCATATTTAAAAGAGGTTCCTATTCAGTTGGTCCCAATCAAGCATCACTTGGCCACCACTCCAGCTTCTGCAGAACGTGCATAATATTCAGGCAAGCTGCTCTCCACTCCAGTTACCTTCTGCAGGTTTAATAGCAGACATGTTCTCTAGCCGCCCTCATCACGAGCCATTGTCCGCACTAAGGGAGGTGTAAAGGGGCCGCATCATTCCTCCTAGGGGCTCCCCCAGGCAACATATGCTGCTGCACTGGCAGCTCCAGCATCCCTAAGGCGGGGCACCATGGGCTGTCCTCTGTGTCCAGCTAGCTCTTCCAGCTGGGGGTAGGGTCAGAGGGAGCATAGCTCTTCTCCCCCACCCCCGTTCACTCTCATTTGATACAGACGACAGAACACTAGCAAGGATCAGCATCTGCCCCTGGAACCAGGGAAGAAGCCTCTTTATGGCCTTTGTTCCCATTTCATACTGGCCTACTGGGGGTGGCTAAGATTTGTTCTGCTGGCTTGCCCCAGAAACTATAATCCTACTGGTTCCTCACAGCTAAGGGAGCTGTCCTTTTTGCTCATCTAGTCAAGGCCTGTGTTTTTGCTGCCAAAGGTCTCAGGTTCAAACCTCACAGATGACTAATTCACAGCACAAGTCCAGACACAATCAAGCCCTACATTTGCCCAGGGCCAGTTGGGAACAGGAAGGGTAACCTGCTAGAACTTTTGCATCCCTTACTTCTCGGGGTCTGAGTCTCGAGGAGTAGACATCTCTGCATCGAGGACCTGACATGCTGTCTCCAAGCACTGTGCTGACATACACTTCCTCTCCTCGTAGGTGTGAGTTCAAAAGAAACTAGCCTTGTTGACTCACAGGGTCCAACATGCCTTGTTATCCACCAGCTCCAGATGAGTCATCACCATGGGGGAGTAACATCCAGCATCTGCAGTGCATATTTATGGCATCAGCTGTGTCAGCAGGGAAGTTGTTTGTAGGGAGTAACTATGGACAGAGGAAAGCTGGCAAGCACTGAGAGACTAGGGATGGGGGGAAATACCCCACCCCCGCAGCCTCTAAACGCCGCCCCCCCCATTGCTGGAATCCACCCTTTTGTTCGATGAAAGTATTTGAATATGGCTTTTCCTGTTCATTGTGTTTTCCAGCCAGGACTAGAATGGCTGAAATACCAGAATACTCTTGTGGTGTTGCCGGCTGCAGATCCTCTAAGGAAGCAGGATTCCAGGTCGGATTGCAAACCTAAGGGGCCAGTTCCTCAGCTGTGTAAACCGGAGTGGTTCCACTGAAGTCTGCAAAGCTATGCCTGTTTACACACGCCAAGGATTAACATTTATGCTTATTTACACCCACTGAGGCTCTGGCCACTAAGAGCTCTGCATAAGCATCTGGGGCTGAGTTTAGCACTTCTGAGCTGCAAAGCAATTTTTTGCCACTCTTTTCACCCAACACAACTGAGTTTCACCACTGTGATCACAGCACAATGCCCAGGGCTGGGCTCAGGAGTCTGGGCAAGATTAGTGGGACGATCTTTTGGGATACACCCCAAAATGTAACTGAGTCATTTTATATGAAAGTTATCTGTGTGCTGGGGTTGGGGGGTGATATTTGGGCCAGCTTCCTACTGCAGAAACAGAGCCCAGATTCAGCATCTTTTAACTCCAGCAGTCGGGTTTCTATTGTTAAGGCTGCCTTTGCAAGGAACAAGGGCAAGAAATGGGCTCTTTTTAAATGAAAGTTTATCTGAAGTGTTCATTAATAGTTTATAAAGGATTAGTAAATTATTAATAGATATTTTAATTAATGGTTAATCAATTTTTATAGAGTCCTTTAGGTCAATAACTGATAACTATCTATAAAACCTCCCACTGATGGGCTTCTAACTGTCACTAAGACATTCTGCTCAGGCCTACAACATCTATTCATCATTTATCAACCCTTTATAAACTATTTATAAATGTGGCTAGTTTCCCTTTACGCAGCTGTTCCCCAACTCAGAGGTGCCATAAGCTGGGAGCTTCATAGGGTCCAGAGGTAGCCATCTGCTCTGAACTTTTGAGGTTTGTCCATGTCACCAGCAGGGACTTCCCAGCTAAACAAAGAGGAAGTGCAGTTGTGCTGGTAGTGGCTTCAGTTACGCTGTGCCAAGATTGGGCGGCGAAGCAGAAAAGAGCCTCCTTTTCCCAGCTCGGGAAAAACCATGCTACCAGCATGGAAGCTTGCCAGAAGTGGATGCAAGGTCTGTCTCCTCTGACCCCACTATAGAGCAAAACTGCCAGCTTCAGCTATGGTAAAATTCACCTGAAGTCATTCTTTTGGCGATGGTCATTTATAAAGTCACATAGCATACCTAAAGAAGCAAAATAGCATGAGGTGCACGGTGAGTTTACTCAGTATTTCTCTTCCCATAGGCATTGTCTTCAACGCTAAGAACGGTGCCTATTTTACCTCAGTGCAGCTAACACATGGGAGCTATCCTGAGGTAAAAAACACAGTGAAGGCAAGGCACTCTGGTTTTATCATGAGGAAAACTAGGCAAGGTCAGCACTACACCCACACCTGGGGTTGTCCTCGCCTAGTTTGCCTCACAGGAGAACTAAAGTACTTCGTTTCCCTTTGGTTTTACCACAAAATAGTGCCTGCCCATTAGTTACCCTGTGATAAAAAAAAGACACCGTTTTTAGCAGTGCAGCAAAGCCCCCGCTGGTCTTCACTAGACTTTTTTACCTTGAGTTAACTGATAGCCAGTTAACTCTAGGTACTTAGCATGTTCATTAAGACCAGCATGGACACTCCCCAGACATTTGATCTAGAAGCGATCAGCATACTGTTTCCTGAAGTTTGGATCTATGGTTTGGACCCATCATAGAAATACAGGCTTGCAAAAAAATGTTGATCTAGATCAGGACTTGAATTCACTATAGTTTGGGGTGTATTTAGATCTGGGCTTTTCTTCAGGACCATCTCTAATTTGCATCTTTTGTGATGCAGTAACTTAATATGCCCAAAAAATAGAGAAAATTCACTGCAAAGCAGAACTTTATGCAGATTTGGCAGGGAAATGGAATGAAGGGTTTATTCAGAGTTCTTACCTATGACAAGATAGGTGATTAGCAACATTCAAATAACCAGGGTAGATTAGCGCGCCAATGGATAGCTTCAGAGGTGGCTTGGTGTAATTTTGAGATGCCAAGAGCAAGTGATTGAAGTGGGCACTGATTTACAATGTGGTCCATAGTTTTTGACTGCTGTCCACAGTCACATTCTGCATTGTCTCTCATAGTCCAGAGGTAAGAGGTGACAGCATCTGCCATACAATATTCTAAAATGGTTCCATCTGGACCATTGTTTTTGGAGTAGGTTGATGCCTGGACATTCTTTTGAGAGGTCAGCAACCAGGTATTTGTTTGGGACACAAGCATTATCCCAGAATTCTTTCCAGTGTGATTCAGGACTGAATGAGGATGCTTTAGGAGCTTTAGCCCAATCCCAAAAAGGCTTGCGAGATTCCGTATGTGTCTTTGGAAGGTGATGGAGGTCTTCATGAATTGGTAAGTTGAAGCTGGTCATGGTTTGATTTGACTCCCGAACTGCGTGCATATTGTCACTCTGGATTTTGGGTGGGTATATATGTGCCAGAGTGGGCAACCTTTGAACGCGTGTTGATTTCAATATTCCAGTTATAGTTCTTATCGTAGTGTGAAGCTGCACATCCAGGGATTTGGTATGTGAGCTGCCTGCCCAGACCGGTGCACAATATTTAGCAGTCAAGTATACCAGAGCTAGCGTCACCGTATCAAGTGTGTATGCCTCTGCACCGCATGTGTTGCCTGTAAATTTTCAAATGAGATTAGTGCTGGCTTTTACCTTCCAGATGAGCTTTAAAAGTCCAAAGTTACATCCAGATACTTCAGGTGAGGCTCAGTTCTGATCTGCTGACTGCAAAAGGTGACATTGAATCAGGAGTGGTGGAAGGTCCCTAAAAGGGGCAGAGGCCACTAGTGCCCCATTATCTTGCAAGTTGTGGAGAGAAGTGATATTGGATGATATCTGGTGGCATCATGCTTGAGAAGGGCAAGAACTATCCCCTAATGGCAACTTTCTGGGATCTTCCCATCTAATGTATGGCAGCGAATAGGTCTGCCAACCGTCTGCCCCCCAAAAGAGCTCGCCCTGAACCTTCTGGCAAGTCAGTTTTGGTCTTTGTATTATGGAGAAGATGAGGCAACAGCACTGGCTGACACTTTGGTTGACAGTGTCTTACAAAGACAGTAGCTCCAAGCTTATGGAGGAGTGCCCAGGCTTTGCAACTGGAATAAGTCAAGCCAAGACCCTCTACTGTCTTTTTCCCTCTCTCCAGGCAGGCAGAGTTCAATGACTATTAGTGCTTTTGCTGGGTCAGGATCACTGTTCTTCTCAAACTCTTTGAAGAATGCTTCTGTCTCCAGTTGCCAGCAAGGTGTACAAACCTTGCCATAGCCACGGGGAGTGTATTTCACAGCAGCTTTGTTTAGATGGTGAACAAAGCAGTCATAATTTTCTGGGGCAGGCTTGATACGGTGTATCTTGTCTTCAGCTTCTACAGTCCATGCAGCCCAGTTTTCTCTGCAGAAATTCCAGCCTGGTTTTGGTGTTGATTCAATCAGCGGAACTCCACAGTCGACAGGTAGACTAATGGAAGTTTCCAAGCACAGTTGGCCAGGCTTGCAGAGGAACACCACTATTGTCATGCCACAGAGCTGCAGGTAGTGCTCAGTGTGCCATCTGGCTGGGTGAAAAGTCCCTCATTGTTTGGGGTCGAAAAGAAGGTGGACATTTACGAATGAAGCTCAGTCTGTGAGCTGATCACCAGCTGCATCGTTTCTGTGATAGCCCCATTGTGAGTGGTGGCTATTCAAGTCACCAAGATGCACAGCTGGTGGGAAAAAATGGTAACGTAGACTTTGGCCATTCAAAATTTGGAGGTTTGTTGACATTTATTATTGTCAGTTGTCAGATTCTTATTGCAGCAACAGAGATTACCAGGGCTGTGGATTCTTCCAGGACTGAGCCATCTTTAAGACTATGTATGATATCTGTGGTGAGACCATATTTCACATTGTTCACCATGGCAGTAAGTTCACAGCTATGAGTTTTGTATGATACAGCTTGCTCATGATCTGAGGTATGAGTTTTTTGTAGAGCAAGCACATCAATTTCATTCCCCTTGGAGCTCTCGAAAGATAGTTACACTTTGCATGCGACAGACTTTCCACATTAAGTTGGTACCCATGTACATCTGGTCCCACACGTCTTCCATGCTGGCCCCAACAAAGGTTTGCAACAGATTTTGCATTGCCAATCATACTAGGAGATCAGCAAATCAATATCTGGTAGCCTTTTGATGACATTCATTGTGTTAATCAATAACATGTAACCAGAATGCCACATGAAGGCTGTTGTCTTGCTTGCTTATTCTGTATACTGTACACACGGGCATGTTTTTTAGAAATAAGAGATGGACTCAATTGTTTGCAGAGGCACGAAAGAGGAAGCTGAGATTTAACTTAGGCCTGGTCTACACTAGAGGGGGGATCGAGCTAAGATACGCAACTTCAGCTACATGAATAGCGTAGCTGAGTCAACATACTTAGATCTACTTACTGCGGTGTCTTCACTGCGGTAAGTCGATGGTTGACACTCCCCCGTCAACTCCGCCTGCACCTCTCGCTCCAGTGGAGTACCTGCGTGGACGGGAGAGCGCTAGGCGGTCAATTTATCGCCTCTAGACTAGATGCAATAAATCGACCCCTGCTGGATCGATCGCTGCCCATCAATCCAGCCCGTAGTATAGACAAGCCCTATTAAAGCAAACCTCAGGAGAGGATGGAATTAGTCTCTGGTTGAGCCAAATGTTTCCCTCTCAAAAAACCAAATGAATCAAAGCCATGCTAATTTGGTCAAATCACCCAGCCACGTGCCAGCATCACTAGTTTCCCTTGGTTTTATGCCACTTCAGGAGATCCATGCAGCTCTCTCCCTAACTGAGAGGAAAGCATCCTGAAGGGGCTGCCTTTGTAGAGATTCCCAAGTGGGGTTAGACGAACAATTTATTGCTCATCAGCTTCAGAAGCGCTCCACGCACCAAGGATTCGACTTGGATTTCAGTTATGTGTGTGCATGTTGTAAAGACACTTGATTCTCTACTACGTGGCACCTTGGGTAGCCCATTTGCTCCTGGGCGGCCCATTCGCCCTTGTGCAAAGTGTGTGCAAACTGCCATCAAATCAGAATTCCCCTCTCGCGCCGGCGGCAGCATTTAAGACCCACATGGCAAAGACCTGCATTCAGATCTTGCTCCCCGTTTTGCCCCACACTGGTAGCACAAAGCAGGCCGAAATATGTTTAATTAGCTCCCCCAGGATTCTCCCAGTGTGGCAAATCCCCAGATGGCATAGAACTGGTATAGTAGCTCCTACGTTACCCTATCTCTGATCCCCAGCATAGAGGCATGGCTAGGGAGTGGCTACACCTGGCAGATCCTCAGTTGCCGTAATGACCTCTTGGGGGCTATTACCAGCTGAAGCACCTTAGAGCAGCCTTGAAACGGTTCTCATGTCATGCCTTAGGGTTAGACTGGTACTGGGCTGCCCCATGAACAGTAGGGTTGCCAACCGTCCCGGTTTCACCAGGAGTCCCCCGGGATCAGGCGCTACCTCCTGGAGGCTACCAAGCCAATCCAGGAGATTTTTGGCCGCTAGAAGTCCAGCAGCCGGGGTAAAGCCCTGGCCCCACACTGCTCCCAGAAGTGGCCAGCACATCCCTGAGGCCTCTGGGGGGGCAGGGGCTCCACACGCTGCACGCATCCTGAGCACCGACTCCCCAGCTCCCATTGGCCAGGAACTGCGGCTAATGGGATCTGCGGGGCCGTTGCCTGCAGACAGGGGCAGCTTGCAGAGCCCCCGCCCCTCCCCCCAGGTGCCGCAGGGACATGCTGGCCCCTTCCGGGAGTGGCATAAGGAGGGGGCAGCGTGCAGAGCCCCCAGCCTGGCTTACCTCCGGCGGTTCCCGTCCATGGCAGGCTCCACCCACGCAGCTCCCACTGGCCGCAGGAACTGCAGCCAATGGGCACTGCGGAGTCGGTGCTCAGGGTGTGGGCTGCGAGTGGAGATCCCTGCCTCCCCACAGGGACCAGACATGCCAGCTGCTTCTGGGAGCAGTGTGGGGCCAAGGCAGGCAGGAAGCCACTGACTGGGAACTGCCCAAGCTAAGTGGTGTCCAGCAAGAGCTCACACCCCTCACCCCCTCCCACACCCCAAACCCCTGCCCCAGCCCTGAGCCCCCTCCACCACCCAAACTCCCTCCCAGCGCTTGCACCCAAACCCGCTCCTGCACCCGAACCCCCTGCCCCAGGCTCAGCCCGGAGCCTCCGTCCACACTCAGAATCCCTCCGCCCCAGCCCAGAGCCCACACTCCTTCCCGCACCCCAAACCTCTGCCCCAGCCCAGTGAAAGTGAGTGAGGGTGGGGGAGGGCGAGCAACGGAAGGAGGAGGGATGGAGTGAGCAGGGCGGGGCCTTGGAGAAGGGGTGCAGCAGGGGCGGGGCCATGGGGAGCAGGCAAGGCTGGGGTAGGGCAAGAGTGTTTGGGCTTGTGTGTTTAGACAGTTGGCAACCCTAATCAACAGATACACCTGAAAGTGGCTTAAACCCATCTTCACTCCCACCTCCTCTCCCATGCTGCACTGAGCACAAAAGGACCAGTCCCAGGGATCTGGCCTCCTTTCACTCACTTGCTCTGGGTGAGTCACATCCTCCTTTTCTACCTCGACTGTTTTGTCCAAGGCACACACTTCTTAGCAAATTTAAACTACAGCCAAAACGTTGGAATTTGATGGGGACAGTGGGTGAGAACACCCAAACGTGGCGAGACGTGCCAGAAGACGCCTGATGAACCCAGCTGGTTAATGTGATGCGTTTAGCTTTGTAACCTTTGTTTTCTGGGTCCTGGCCCTTTAAAAATCTAAGGGCTGCTCTCGGCAGAGACAGGTGTCCCTTTTGTGCTCGCTGCAGCGCAGATCGTCAGAGGCTACGCATGCACAAACATACACTGTCTCCCCATGGAGACCTCACTTTTGTTTGTGCTTCTCTTCCTGAATTTAACATGAAAGTCATTCAGACTGAGCGTATACGGTTCTGGTGTACAGACACGCCACCTTTCAGACCTCCTTTGCAGATCTCATCTGAAAGACCGATCTCTAGCAACACCGGAGACCCCTGCCACAGCATCACCCTGGGGCGTCAGTGCAGTATCGACTGTCCTACTGTAAGGAGTGCCACTTTCTGAGTCACCCGTACCACTCCCTGCAGACCCGAGGGTTTCCCTTGGGTTGCCTCCCAGCCAGGTACTGACCAAGCCCAACCTCGCTTTGCCATGGAATCTCATGCCAAAGGTGGGGTGACTGAAGGCTACAGAACGTGAAACTTCAATTGATAATTGCTTCCTTAATGAGTTAGGAACTCAAAGTTAATGGGGAGCTACCCTGGGGAAATTCACTATTCACATCAGTTTGTCACCTCGCCCGGTATCCGAGATGAAAAGGTCATTTTGCTATTTAGTGTATTATGTGGATACCGAGGGCAAGAATCATTTCATCACTGTAGCTGGCCACACATCCAGCCTCCACCAGCTCCTATGTAATAAGCAAGAATGAGGTAGGGGACAGGGATACTCTGCTGGTGGCCTGATTTACAGGGTTTAGATCTCCCCTCCCCAAGAAGTGTAGACTCAGAGGCCAGCCAGTGCCTCTGGGCATGTAGAAACAAATACACCATCACATGATCCGGGAACTGCCTAAGTGGACTCTGCAAGCTCCTGGGGATTTTGAGTTCCCCAGAAGCCCTCTTTATAGGCTCCTCCATTAGTAACAACTGCCTGGATGGATCCGTAAGTCCATTCTCCCCTGAGGTCGCCCTAGCTTCGCTGTAGCCCCCACACCCCCCATGTTCCTCTTTCTGGGGGCGCTGGGACACTGTGCTGGATGATGCACCATGACCCCCTTTGGGGGTGCAGAGACCCAGAACAGAATTCCCACCCAAGCTTCCAAACGTCTCAGGTGACAGGCCTTCAAAATGACTCTTGGAACTGGGAACCGGCTGACTCGCCTGGGGCACAGGCGGCCTGGCAGGTTTCAATCATAGGCTCAGACAAGTCGGAAATGGGAAACCAGCTAGATCATCAATTCTTGCAAGTACAGGATTTCTCCCCTCCCCCATCCCACAAGTGGGGATGTTTAATTACTTAACTAATGCTACCCTTGACCTTACACGACTGCGGAGTGGGGGGTTGGGAAACTGAGGTGGGAGCTGTCTGGGAAGCAGAGTAGTCTAGGGGCTAGGACAGTGGATTGGGAGAGCTAGTCCTAGCTCTGCCACTGACCTCCTGTGTGACTTGGGTGAGTCACTGTATCTCGGTGCCTCTCTTTCTCCTTGTCTGTGTAGAATGTAAGTGCTTCAGGGAAGGGACTGTCTCTTACTAAGAATGTGTACAGCACCTAGCCCAACAGGGTGCTGATCTTGATTGGAGACTCTAGGAAAAACTGCAACAAACAAAGAAATAGGAAGCAATAAGAGCTGCTTCACGGAGGAGCTGCTTTCACAGTGACTTTCAAATCTTGTGGGATTTTGCAGCCCATCAGTGCACCTCTGGGAGCAGTGTGCCCCTCAGGTCCATTGCCAGAAAAAAGGGGAAGTGGTCACTCAGCTGTGGGAAAGTTTTGCAAAGGTTTCTGAGTCTGGAGGGCTCTGACTCAGCACACAAGGGGAAGAAGGGGCCAGCTGATCTGCGTTCCCCACATAGGCTTCATTAGCATCAGTAAACTGCTAAGTCCTAGAACGGAAGCTGGGAAGTCCTAGATATTCTGACAGCATCACAGATAGGCCAGGCAGGGTCTGGAGCTCCCACAGACAGGGAGCTCATGGAGACGACCCTGCCCCCGCAGAGGAAAGCAAAGGCATGGGTTTTCCGCCGCAATTAACCCACTCCCCCCTCCATCCTGCACTGGAGACAAGAGAAGCAACAGTGAAGAGTGGTGCAGAGACTGAGCCAAGAGGGCAGCTGGGAGAGAGAAGGGGAAAGGGATGCAGTGTTTGCAGAGGAGGAAACATTCTGCAGGAGGGTGGGTTGGCTGCCAGGGCCGCCTTGTGCTGTAGCGCAGGGAAGCAATGACGCGGGAGCTGCCCAGCACGGCCGAGGGACTGAAACCACCCAGCGTGGAGCATAAGGTCCCCTCCTCACATGTCCTGCTGGGCTCCACATCCCAGGGAAGAGCCAAGGCAGGAGGGCACCTGGAACATCAGTGTGGTGGGCAGTGCCGACACCTGGCTGCACAGGCTTGCATCAGCACTTGCCAGGCTCTGTAGGCTGGGATCTGCTATCTGGGGTTCCCTACGTGTGGAGGAGAGTCAGATACGGCCCTCGGTTACCCCTGTGCAGAGCCCCACTGACTTCAATTAATTGGCCTCCTGTGGATAAATCATGTTCTGTCTCATAGGGGCAACTTCAGTGCTAGCCGTGGGGTCCCCCCGGATTCAGAGCCATTTCCCTGAGTGTAGTAGGCCATCTCCTGTGTGCAGAGGCCCTTGCTCAAAGCTTCTCTGTGTTCGGTGCATAGAACCGTGGCCGGCTCTGAGGCACCACCGTAACAAACAGGATTAATAGTTGTAACAGAGCCAGCCCTGTGTGTGTACGGAGATCTAGGACCCTGGGGAAGCCAGGCTTCGTCCTGGGGTGCTGTGTGTCCAGCAGCAACACTGGACAATGGCAGATCAGGTTTCTCGCTTGGTCTCTCACAGGCCCAGCAAGGAGGTTGCTTTCCTTCAGGCAGAGAACCACGGGGTGTTGGCTTCAGAGGCGGTCCCACTGGCTCCCAAAGCCCTGCTCCTAGGAGCCAAGAGGCTGTGGCAACAGGCCCTGAAACGGCCCACACCCTGCCCAGCACAGCGAGCCAACTCCTGCGGGCTCCCAGAAGCAACGCCTTGGCCCAGGTCTGCAGAGAGCATGGAAAGGCAGCCCCAGCTCCACAGGGCAGGCCAGAGGAGCTGGGAAGAAGCCTAGCACATTGTCCGCCCCGGAGACGCGGCTCCGCAGGCGTTCCACTCAGGCCAGCCCCTGTCCTCCTTCCACTGCAAACATGGCTTCTCCCCTCTCAGTCTGCTACCATCTCAGTCTCTCCTGGCTCTCCCGGCTGTCAGAGCCAGTCCTCCGAGCTGCTAGGAACAGACACTGGACCAGCTCATCAGCTGGCACAAATCAGCCTAGCTCCATTCCTGACCCCTGCCCACCAGCTTCACACTTTATATATAAATCACTTGATTTGCATGGAGCTATGCCATTTATGCCAGCACCGGCTCTGTCCTTCCATGGTTAAATATGAGCCATTTCCCTCTAGTTCTTATAAATCGACTGTAGTATTCTGCAGTAATCACCCACAATGCTGTAGTAAGGCTATTGTAAGCGCCATTAATCAGGACCGTTGCTGGAGTACTTTATAGAGTGTGGAGCTGATTGGCATGAATTGGCAAAGAGATTTTTTTCTGGCATGGTACAGAGCTGGAATTCCGGCACGGTCGTAAATTTCAATACAAATCCTGCGAAGAAGGCTATTTTTATAGCAGTTAGGGGCCCCATTTCCTCCTCTTTCTGGGCAACACACAATACTCCTCTTTCCAGGGCTTCAGCTATCGAAGCATTTATAAGTAGCAGCGCTATGCTTGCCCCTTTGCCAGGATGCAGCAGACTTTGGGGCTGCGAAGTAGGTCAGGTTCCCAAAGAGAGAAAAATCAGTGAGCGAGACTAAAGATATTTGTGAGCGTCATGGGTTTGCAAAACGGACACAGATCCTGGAGTCAAATCTGGATCCAAATCATCCCCGAATTTGGTGCCGGGGTGAAGATGGGCATGGGCAGATGAAGTGTTTAGGCCTATTTCGAGTGGAAAGATGCGAAAAATAAAACTCTGGTTTTGGTGTAAACTGAGGTGAAGGCTGAGTTTCCATCAAAATTCTGACATCCAACAGCCTGAAACCCATCTGGTCCAATGGACAAGCTGTGTAACTGCTCCTCCTGCTGGTATATGTGCTGCATCACATGACTCTGGACAACAGCCCAGTGGATGCTCTAGGTTAAAGTTTTAGGTGGGGAACATAGGAACAGCCATACCAGAGTAGCCAGAAGTCTATCTAGGCCAATACCCAGTGCCCCATCTCTAGTCGTGCCCAGTACTCAGTGCTTCAGAGGAGAGTGGATGAAATCCTCATAGTGTTTCCTTGTGTTCCCTCCCGCCCTGGATTCTCTTCATTCTATTCACTGATGTCTCACCCTATACTTAAAATGTAAGCTCTCAAGAGAGATAATATTCTTGTTCTGTGTTTGTACAGCACCTAGCACAATGGGGCCCTGGTCCTCAACTGGGGATTATGTGTTATTACGATATGTATCTTCTCATTCATAAGTGGACAGATATGGAATAACTTGCCCTGGTGGTAATTTCTCCCCAACTCCTGTCAGTGAGAGATTGGACCATTAAGGCTTATATCTTATTTTCCCCTATCTAGAGTCTCTGTAGATGGTCTCACTATCCATAGTAGTGTCTAACCCTTTTCTGAATTGCCGCTAGCCTTCCAGGGCACTTTTGACCAAAAGCAACCCTACCCCGAGAGATTTCCCACAAAAACTCCCTCAGAACTACCTGGCCTCAACATTGTATCGTCTCCAGCCCCAAATCGTAAATCAGCCCAGGTTCACTTCCATGCCTCATGACACTCAGCAAACCCTTTAAGAGACGTGGGCTATATTTTAAGTTTGCAATAAAACACGTAGCCAGGTGGTTTTGGGGTATGTGGCAACGTTTCACACAGCTGGAGATTTCCAAGACTCGTGCAGATTACAACAGTCAAATAGGTCACGCACTCATATTCTGGCCCTAAACTGCCTGACAGTCATCTGCTAGTGAGATAATTCAGTCTTTTTGCAACCTCAATATCCACAGCTGGTCAATTTACTTCCCAATACCCACTTCCATCTGCATCACAGGGTGCATCACTCACCACTGGTCTGGGGCCTCCTTCTGGTCGCTCTGGGGATTTGCTCTTTAGGTGGACACCCCACCGTTACTCTGTCTCTCATAGAATCATAGAATATCAGGGTTGGAAAGGACCTCAGGAGGTCATCTAGTCCCCCTGCTCAAAGCAGGACCAATCCCCAACTAAATCAAATCTAAACTAAATCTCCTTGTGGTCTGCAGCTCCACTGTCGCTCCAGGAGCCTCAGCTTCTCCTTCATGACTTAGACATCCAGCTAGGTGACACAGAAGTCCCCCTTCCGGGGTACAGTCCATCAGCAGTCCTAGGCAGTCCTCCCTTTCACTGCCTCAGTTCTATGCCATGCCCTCTGTGGCTGTCAGCCCTTTTCTCCTGGTTCCAGTCCAGGGACCCTCAGCTCAGCAGTTCTGAGCTTCCTCTCTGCCCTCCCTGCTCCTTCCCTGGACTGCTTCTTACCACTCTGGTTCCCCTTCTCTCTCTGGGTGCACCAGCTCCAAGAACCTTCTTCCCAAGGAGTGACTGCTGCCTGCCTTCCTGCAGCCTTTCCCAGAAGCGTCTATCTGTTTCCAGCTACCTGGCTTTATAGGCCCTGCCTGTTCCGGCAAAGGTGGGTCTGCTCACAATCACTTAGTTCCCTGCTCCTACGTTCCTCCAGGTGCACCCTGTGAAGTTAACTGGTCTGCGTGCAGCCTTAATCCCTTCCAAACCTCTGTGGGGTGGCCACCCCATCACACCCTGTTTTAAGAGAGGCTCAAGCTACGAAGTTTGGATTGGAGCATTACCGAAATAGAGATCAGTCATGTAGTTCTGATCCAGTCTGAATCCACCCTTCCCCCGCAAATCCAGGGGAGTTTGTATCCAGTGATTTTGTTTGGTCCAAATCTCTTTTTTAATATATATTATTAATGGAACCACAATTTAAATGGTCATGGTCCTGATTTTACTTCTTATTCCCTAAATATGATAAAAAAAGGGTCTTCTGGAAATAAAAGGGAAAATTATACAGCAGCTAAAAATGAGTTCTGAATCTCACCATCCATGGAAAACAACCAGTATTCCCATCCAGTGGGGTCTGCTGATGCTACCACTGATGTTAATGGGAAGTTTGCCATTGACTTCTACAGACGAGAAGACCCTGACTACTATACAAAACAATCAGTTTGGCTGATAACTGAAATACTTTGCAAAGTGAAATAATCCCAGATCTTGTTTCCAAGAACTCCTGGTTAGATGGACAGCCTTGGCGGGGGCTGGTGTATGTGACTCAGGTTTGGGGAAAGGCCCACTGAGACAGACTGTGTTTCAGAGATGAAAGGTTTTAGTTTGGAAGTGGACAGCAGGGAAGGCCTTGCTGCTTCAGAGCCCCCTGCTGCCTGATACTGGAAACAGCAGCAGTGTCGAGTCGAAAGGAATTTCTAACACTCTTTTTCCTGGCATCCCAGTCGCAGGTAAGGAAGTGACAGGATGGCTTTAGCTGCTGACATGAGATGAAGATGTGGAACTGTCAGCAGGTATAGCCAGCAGCAAGCACTCATCATAAATGCAGAGCACCAGGAACACGCCTAGACATTGTAAGAGAACAATCGGATGCGTCACAGATCAGGCGCTTTACCAATGCCTAGTCAGACAAATTCTCAGCGCATGCAATACAGATGTTGAGCCAATTCTCAGCCTTACTGAAAAAGTAGCCTTCAAAGCACTAGAGAAAAGTAGTGTCAGGGACACGACTGGGGTGTGGGGCAGTCAGGTCTAATGGTCCGAGCCATGAGAGTGGCCAAGGCTGGAGGTTATAGCAGAGCTGAGCTGGAGTCCAGAATCAGGACCACGGGACACCTGGGGGCACACTCAAGTAGTAGCTAGCTCCACCCTTCCACCAGTCAGGAAGTGCAATCAATCAGGCAGCCCTTGCCAGGATCAGCTGTGCCCCCTCATGTTGCTAGGAGACTGACTCTGCTGCAGCTGGCTCCCTGAGAAGTTGTTTCACAGACATATGGGATATGGGCCTGGCATACGGGCCTTTGAACACAATTCTTGGCAATTATATAGCACTTTACCCCCAAAGACCTAAGGCTTTACAAAAGTGGCTGCAAATCATTACCCTCATTTTACAGGTGGGGAAACTGAGGCACACAGCAAGTTGAAGGTCACACAGGAGATCAACAGAAAAGGCTAGAATAAAACCCACATCATGTGGCTTCCTGGCCAGTGCCCTGTGTAGTGAATCAAATGGACTGTCTTACTTGCAACATCAGTCCCTGTTGCAGGCCCAAGCTTTTTAAAAACACACTTTTTGCTGAAAAACTCTTTTTTGTAAAATGAAAATTCTTACCAGAAGTGTGCCAGTTTCCTTCAATTTAACCTGAAAATGAAAATGTTTTGACTATTCACTCCCTCCTTCCAAGAGGAGAAAAGGGAACCAACCCCTCCTCTCCAAACCCCCCTCCCCACACATTTTCAAGTACACAAAAATTGTTCCTGTTCATAAGTTTCAGACCTAAACTGGAAAACTTGTAACATATTTACAACCATAAAATCTGTGCCCATTTTTCAACCACCCACCTCTGTTGCCAGCCCTGGAGGAAATGGGTCAACGGAATGCAGTATTGTCAGGCTATTCTACTTCAGGCAAGCAAAATTTTGAGGAGTAAAGGAATCCAGAGAGGAGGGTTAAATAAGGAAAGATTAAAATCCAATAGGGTAGAAGAAGATGGAACGTCCTATGAGGCAGTATAATTAGATTGCAGTTTCACCAGGGACTTTCAGCAATCTGAGGTTTTAAGAAGTAAGACTCCTGGTAGTTTACATGGAAGAAGAGGCAGGAGATCAAACAAAAAATTATAGGCTACAAATATGCTATGATAAAGGAACTATATCGAGGACAAAGGGAATGGATTTGAGAGGGGAAAATTCAATCTGAACAAGAAGAACATCCTGACAGAGGTTTACATTGAGCCTGTCTCTCCCAAGGGAAATGCAGCGGACTGATCAATTGATGTATTTAAAAACTAAATTAGACCCCAAAGTGGTTAATTTACAACAGAAAAATCCTGCAGTAGCAATGGGGTGGAGGGGGGAGACACCCAATAGATTTCCCCCTCTTTAGATTTCATTATTAGCATCCCGTGATACCAAGGCCCAGGTCCTCCAACAATCTTGCCAAAGTCTTCCAAGCTTAAAGATTGCAAGGAGGACCTGATTTGCGGTGTCTGGAAAGGAATGCTGGTATTTTTTACCCAGTGCTGGATACAGGGAGGCCCTTGGTTCTATTTCAGGTCTTTAGGAGCGACCATGATATCATCTTCATTGCTATTTTTTCTATGTTCAGAACAAGCAGAAAACAATCCTTTATAAGAAATACCATTTCAAACCTTTCCCAAGGCCATCATCATCCCCTGGAAGAACAGTGCAAGGCACACACTATCATTGTACAGCAAACATCACTTTTCAAACTACTCTTTTGTTGTTTCAGAAAAAAGCACAGTGCTACGGGAGCACTAATTGTCATGACATTTCATATGCTAGTCTGACGGAATGCACTTTATACTTTATTGGCTTGTGTTCAACTTTTAATTATTCGCTTTTTCCTCTTGTAAATTTCAACATGCTCCCATTGTACAATGATGGGACCCTCTCCTAGCTAATTAACACCTTTACACACTGTGGATGGTAGCCAAAGACTCATGTATCCTAACGGATAATAAAATGTCTCCCTTATTTCAAAGGAGATACATTTGCATCTGGTTAGGGTTATACGTTTATTTTAAAAAAGTCTCTTTTTTTTCCCCATCATTGCAATTAGAAATTAATTCTTGCCCATTTTTCTAAAGCAACAAAAAATGTAACACGTTATTTTACGTGTCTCAAAGTCAAGCTAAAAAGAGTAACCACTTAGCCCCATGCAGATGGGATAGATACACCCCCAGCCAAGTTAGAAGAGGTTAGCCATTTAAATGATCATGTTAAACAAGACAAAATATGGCTAATATTGATCATAATCCCACACAAGGGAGCTGTGAATTGGGAAGGGGAATCAAGTTAACTCTGTGTGTGTATTGTTTAACTTGGTAGGTTAGGTTCTGCCTTTTCGAAGGTAGCTATTTTTCTTGTAGCTCATGTATTTCTAAACTGATTTTCTTTTTGATACACATAATGTTTGCAGCTAGACACACATATTGTATAGAAGGTTCCCCTGCAAATGATACCAATCTCGGCATTCCTTTCACAACTCAGACCTTTTTTCTGGCTGCCTGTGACAACCTCATAAAGGGCCCAATCCAAAGCCTATTGAAGTCAATGGAAAGTCTTTGCTTCAGATCAGACCCTAAGCATTCATTCTTGCTGCCATTGAATGCTGGTGGCAAAATTCCCATTGACTTGCAATGGGAGAAGGGTCAGGATCATCCATAACATCCCCCCAAAAATGTGTGCAAAAATGATATCCTACTAGAAAAGACCATTCACCGGGTCCATCCAGGACTCAAACCTCAATTTCACCACTGTCATCCTGATCCTAGGGGCCAGATCCTCAGGTGCACCTGAGCAGTGCTCAGCACACCAGATCAAGAAAGGACAAAGGTGGCTAAGGAGTAGTTCATCTCCAGTGCATATTAGAGTAACCTCAAAGCTGCTCTAAATTGCCCAGGCAATAGGAGCTGTTCCACTGACCCAGGAACACCAGACCACAGTATGATCCCACCATGCCCCCTCCACTAGATAGGGCAGAGCAGGTGGCATAGAGCTGATTGCATCTGCTTTACATCACCCGGGGATTCCCCACTGCAAATTATTTAAACCATCTTTTCATCTTTTTTGCACTGGCAGAGCAGCCCAAAGGGTCTGCCCTTTGATTCAACTCCAAAGTCTCTTTTGTTTCCCACATCCTCCAGGTCCTTTAATCTTCCACCTTGAAACTATCCTCCGCATTCACTGTTATCCTGACCAAGCTGCCAAAACTCTTGTTCATGTTGGGTGCATCTACACTGCAATTAAACACCCACAGCTGGCCGGTGTCAGCTGACTCAGGCTTGTGGAGCTTGGGCTGCAGAACTGTAAACTTGCAGTGTCGATATTCGGGCTTGGGCTGGAGCCCAAGCTCTAGACCCTCCCCCCTTGCGGAGGTTGTGGGGTCCCAGAACCCCAAGGTCTACACTGCAATTTTATAGCCTGCAGCCTGAGCCCTGCAACCCTGAGTCAGCTGACATGGGCCAGCCTTGGGTATTTAGTTGCAGTGTAGACTTACCCCCAGTCCCCTCTCATCTTGAACAGAACAGTTCTGTCCCCTGTTGTGCCCCAAACGGGAAACCCTCCAGATGTCTCTTCAACCAAAGACAGTAGCAGGGAGAGTACATTTAAATCCAGGGATAATCTTGTTCATTTCAGGATCCATTACAAAGTCCTTCTATCCAGTCTTTGGGAACCTGAGCCAAAACCCACTGAAGTCAATGGGATATTTAGGATAACACTGCATAATGCACAAGTAAACCTGCTGTATGAATAATGAAACCTCAGAATGGAAGGGCTTGTAGCAGTACTTGGGCTAGTCAGTCTTTGCTAAGAAGAGTGCAGATGAGAAAGTATGCAAGTTAGAGAGGGTCACTACCCATGACTAAAATACAGCCGCTGAAGGAACTGGCTAGCTCGAGAACTTGCAATGCTCTGGCTATAAAGTCTTTCACTTAGTCACCAGTTCAGATGCAGCCCAGGATAGGAGAGAATTAAAGCTGATTACACAGTGGTTGTTTGGTGGCCTACAAAATATAACGTCGGTGCTTCTGATTCTGCTTATGTGATGGCTACCATCTTGGATGACACACCAGGGATCGAACTGGGGAACCTCCAGAGCTAAAAGCATCAGCTGCTACCATTGAGCCTCTTGGTTAGCTTTAACAGGTTCCTGCCCTCTGGGGATCAGGCACAGAAGGAGGCCAGTAACACATGTTCACCAGTGAGTTACACTTATGGTGCCACACCGTAAAAACCCCTATTGCAAACAGCACTGATGTTCACTATCTCAGCTGAGACAGTAAGGGCTGAATAGGCATGTACAATGAGTTAGTCTTTGTACACAAGAGGAGGTCCTGGGCAGATCAGGATTGAGGAACAGTAGTGGAGAAGGTTGCACTGCAGCTACATCTGTCCTCTCTCTGATGAGAAGATTTCCATCTCCAAGACCACCAATCCAATCCATTACACAACCATAACTAAGTAAAAGTTCAGCCACCTCTGGAGTGAAGCACAGTCGCTGTTTCATAGAGCACAACAACAGTTTGGAGCAAGAAATGAAGAGCACCATCTCCAATTTATATGAAAACAATTTCTGATTGTGTGTGCTCCCATGTGCTGTGTGTGTCCATCCGTGTCAATGTCCGTGTTCTCTAAAACAGCAGAAGTTATTTGTAACAAATAGTTTGTTCAGTGAATTTCCCCTCTTTTTCTGTTTGCAAATTACCGGATTGTCTTACTAATTTCTCAAATTCATTCTTTTGACAAAATTATTCACCAGATAATTTCTGTGCATAATTTGGGTCTGAAGACTGTTCACAAGCGCTTCAAAACTGGAGCTAATGATTGGAGACTGGTATCATTAGGAGTGAATGTTGCCTTAGTTTAGGATTTCCTTGCTCTTTCAGTGTTTGCATTGCTGTGAGGAAATATACTTGAGCAACTTTTTATGTAAGCTTTTTGTCTGGTCAAAAAAGAATAATTTAAATATCTACAGACAGACACAAATGAATACATAACACCGTGCATTTTTAAGGCACACATACACCCTGTAGAAGTTTTAGTTACAGCTACATAGTTACTATTGAGTTGTATACTTAATACACACACTCACGGTGAATACTATATATTATAGGATATGTTTACATAATTGTATATATAATACATATAATTAGCACAGAGAAGAGAGGTGTGTTTGCATTCATGCAAGCATCTATGTATACATAAATATTAGAGATGAAGCAAATCTACAAAAATCAGGTTTGAGTCAAAACTCTGGACTACCTTCTGGCTTTATGCATATTTATGATAATCTGGACACTAAAATCAGTGACAGTGACGACTATTTGGTTTTAGGTACAGTATCAGGTTTCCTTTTATGACCTTGCACCCGTTGTGGAAATGTAGTGCATTAGATCAGATCGTTAGTTTACTGTTGACATTTCTGAGATAATCTAAGGATGAATAATGCAAAAAGCTACTTGTCTGAAAAGTGAAGGGGAGAAAAAAATCACCAAGGTAAAGTACAGCATGTCCAGTAGATTCCAGTCCCTTGGCTGCCTGCCCAATGACTTTCCTGAGTTGAGTTCTCCTAGCAACCAGTCCCCAGCCACTTGAATTTTTATGTACCACTATGTCTGTAGTGATGTCACGGTTTCCATAGCTACTATCAGCTGGAGGAACCACGACACTTATGCTGCCAAGTAACTGAGAAAAATTGACCTGACTGAAATATTTCAGGCAACTATCGGAGATGTTTGTTATTCAGCTCACACGCCTGCATTACACAGTGAACGCGGCAATGCTTTTTGCTGACGGAGTCATTCTTCATGAGTGCATGGGCTGCTGTGCACTCACACCTGAAGGCAGACACTTCTGCTGTACCACAGCAGCTGCTGCAGTATTCATTCTTACCTAAATGCTTCACTTTAGAAATTAAATATTGTTATTAATTAAAATCCCCATCCCACACACTGCCTGGCCCCGTCCAGTTAGAACATGCTTGTGCAAGATGAGAGACAATCCATTTGTCATTCGGTGACAACTTTTGGCATCTGGAATGAAGCATTTCAAGAAGAGAAGGCTTTGATCCTATTCATAACACTGTATTAAAATAATTGCTAGCTAGTCCGAGATTGCGTGCTTTTTCAAAGAGTGTGCATCGCGATTGCAAAAGGTTGGACGGAACCTTTGGGGTGGAAGCCAGTTGGAAGGATACTAGTTTGGTTTAGTGATTAGGTTTTAAGCTGTGGCTTTGTTAACAAAGAGTAGGGGAGATGTAAGAAGATGGTCCAATCATGTTTCTCCTGCCCACAAATGGCATGGAACAAACATACAATGTGTTTACAATATTGCAGCAGATATTTTCGCTTGCAGCTGCTTTTCTGCTTACTTGAGTATCTTAGAGATGTACTAAGTACTTTCTATTTCCTAAACGGAGAAAATTCTAGGTCCTCCTCTTACAGTAGGTGTTTATCTCCACAAAACTAAAACAGATATAGAGACACAGTTCTTTCCATTGGGTAAGCATTCTGTGGGTGAAATCCTGCTCCCGTGGAAGTCAATAGCAAACCTACCACTGACTTTAGTGGGATCAGGATTTCACCCAAAAAAATCCACATTTTTACCCCATTCCAGTTCTCCTCTCCAGAGTGTGTCACACAATCCTCTAAGGGATATAGTTGTGGCTACAGTTGGCCAATAAATGGCTTTATCATGGGATTTTGGAAAACACCTAAGTAAGTTAGGAGCACAAGCTCCACTGAAAGTTAATGGGACTTGTGCTCGTAATTCTTTCGAGGCATTTTTTCACTGCAGAGTTAACTCAGGTGGTCAGCACCAGGGGCTGAGTGACCTGAGTTAGCCTAGCCCAGGTGACAGGGGCCATGCTGCAAATCCCTACCTGGGTTACTGATGCCCTCACTGCTGATGCTCTCCCCTGTGTGTGTCACTAGGAATTCTGGGCACACATCCCATGATTCTTAGCACAGCAGTAAGATGAGTCACTCTGAGTCCTTCACAATGAATTATGGGAGAACTTATCTGTTTTTCTGGGCAAACTGGGGGAGTTGTGGGAAGGCACTGGAGGACTCCTATCACTCGATTGGGTTAGCCTGTGTCCTCACTTCAAAGTGGGCAGGCTACCAGCCCGAGTGAAAGCAGGACCCAGTCTCTAACCCACCCCCTCAGCCTGGCCAACTAACACAGGCGGAAAACACCACCTAACTCCAGCGAGAGGTTTACATGTGGAGACAGGGAGCAGTTTTGGAGGCAACACCATGGTAAGAACCCAGATAACTGCAATGAAAACATGCCCACAGGTGCTTCTCCTCTTTGTTCACAAATTGTCTGCAAACAGCTGTTTCTTAGTTATTCCCTGAACCATGTCTCAGATTAATTTTCGGTCTGTAGGCTGATCAGCTCTCGCAGCCCATATAGTTCTTTGATAATCCAGGACTAGCGATGCAACTTCCCAACTCAGCGGCACAGACGCTCTGCACTTAGCTTCAGCCAGCCTCCCTTTCACCTACAAGTTGGCCTTATACAAACGTCACCCCAAAGGGAGCCCAGCCAAAGCTCTAGGCACTCTTGATGTACATTTAACACCCAAAGATACAGTGTGTCCGCAGGCTAGGTCCTCTGGACTCACGGCAGCAGTGCAAGTAGGGCGGTCCGGTACACCGTACCTGCAAGATATTTATAGCTGGTACAGCGGTCCAGAAAGAGTAGGAGCAGAACGTGGGGCCACTGGGTGGCCCCATGCCCACAGCACCTCTGGCACAGCTGTACCATCCCCAGCCCTGTCCTCCGGGGGGCTGGCTGCTGTACAGATGGAGGGGACCCTGCGTGGAAGGGCTGGGGTGGTACAGCAGCCGTGCTAAGAGGAGGACAGAGCCTCCCTCAGGTAAGGGGGGTGGATCATGGGAAGGGACCGGGGAGAGTGTGGGGGCTCTGGGCTGGGGAAGGGGTGGGGAGGAGTCACATGGACGGTCCCTTGAGAAGGTCACGTGCCCACCGTGGGCGGGGGGTGCCTACCTGTAAGAAATGGAGTCCACTTGCACCACTGAGTCACAGATACATTAGACTCCGATCTAGTTCGACATGTTACACTCTTGAACATGGAAGGTGTACCAGGACCCATTTGCTTATCCCAGTGCTTTCCCATCTCAGTGTGGATTTGTGGGCGAAGCTTGACAACAGTGCTGGAACACAAACACACCACCTCCGTCTGGAGCTTATTAAGAGAGGCCACTGTAATTCTGTCAACCTCTTCTACGTGTAACACTGAGAATTTCTCATGTGATGCACACAGGGACAGAGGCAATCAGTTCTCTGACTCAAACAATGATACAGCTAAGTTTTACTCTCCCAGACTGCTGCTACATGACACCCCTCTGCTAAATCAGATTTCAAGCATCTGTGAACTGCAATATCTCTTGGTTTAAAGTGGAAGCAACATGACTTTTAGCAAAGGCTTAAGCCACAAAATCTTCTTCCACCTTTCATTAATTCCAAAGAGGAGTGTAAATGTGTAGCAATCCCACCTAGCTCTTACATAGCCCTTTTCTTCTGTACAGCTCAAAGCATTTTACTGAGGATGCAGGTATCATTGTCTCCATTTCACAGATGGGGAAATGGAGGCACAGGAGTGACTTGCCCAAGGACTTGCAACATGTCAGTAGCAGAGTCAGGTAAGCGCCCCAGGTCTTCTGAGTCCCAGTCCAATGCCCTAAGCATTGGAAAATACTGCCTCACCAGTGCAAACCCACAATGTAGAGGAGCTGCACTGGAGTTGCTATGTAGGTGTAACTGCATCTGTACACATATGCCCCAGCATAGACAAGCCCAGAATCATCACATTCCAGGAAGTGTTGTCCCAGGCCGAGCAGTGAACTGGAAGTTGAGAGACTTGAATTCTTTTACTGATTATGCCATTGGCTCGCAGGGTAGAATCTCGCAGCTGACCTAATTTCCTGTGCCTCTGATTAGCCAACAGTAAAATGGATGTAGCATTTGTGCACTTCCCGGGGAAAGGTGGCTTAATGTTTGTAAAGTGCTACCAGGCATAGATGCTGAAACTGTTATTGTTACTTGTTAGATTCATCACTGAAAATAGAAGTTGAGACATGCATTCAGTTTCTTGTGTTATTTTCCAGGAGGTAACTAGATTTCCTAGAGGGTGCTGCTAACAAGGAATGTAGGCTCTGCTATTTTCAAACATAATTCTGAGTAATTTACAGCAGCAAAAGCATGAATGGTGCTCCCCAGGGACATTGCAAGTCATTTGCAACAGTGCGGTAAAGTTTTTAATGTGCCCTCATTTTGTTTCAGTTGTTAACACAGATGTCTGTTGAAACATAAAATTGCGTATCACTATCTTTCAGACACCAGGGCAAGACTGCTTTCTTAGAGATGTAGTCCCCAGGCAGCATCAGTCACTGACACAACACCATCAGAAGATGTGTGCTCGCATCTCTCTCGTGTCTGACTCTATACCTAGAAAGAAAGGCCCAGCTTGTCAGAATTGCAAGCACCAAAAAAATGAATGCATGTAATTTGTTCAAGAAATTACCATGACTGTACGCATAGTCCCAGCTATTTGTATGTGCAGCAGACCAGCGAGACATCCAGCTGATCATTTGCATAGGCACCTACTATGATTCCATGCAGAATTATGGTAACTGCTTTTACAAACCACCAAAGTGACCAGTGGAAGTCATTGCAAGCTCCTGGGGGCAGGGACTGTCTGTCATGTCTGTGAAGTGCCTAGCACACATGGGGTCACAGTCCAGGATGAGGCCCTACAATAAGGCAAATAAATAACAATAAAGTCACTAGATATTACAAGACCTGGAGTTTACAAGGGTTGTTAAAGGACTGAGTGTTTATAGAGATACCAAGGACATCCAGAATACAAAAATGTGTAAGGGATATAAGCCCTCATGCTTCAGGCCATTAGTCACTAGCTGATGGGAGGTAGGCGGGAAGCTTTCTAATGGACAGGTTATTCTTTAATTGTCCTTACAGGGTTTCTTGCACCTTCCCCTGAAGCATCTGGTACTCCTGCCTGCTGCTTGTGTCCCCCGCTCCTCCTTTAGGTTAGGGAAAAGCCGCGGAGTAGCAGTACACAGCAGAACAGCCTATGGGAAAACGGTCATAGAATTGGCCGTGACAAGCAAGTGGGTGAGTAGCTGGGAAGCCACCAAAGTTGGAAATAACTAACCCCGAGACATCACCATGTTTGTGACGTGCATGGGGAAGACAAGTGGAAGTGCCAGTTGACGCTGTGCCCTGGGTGGATCTACAGCTTGCAGCCACGCCGCTTGGTACTATAATCTATCTGCTTGTACTTCGCCCATCTCTGAGGCACCTGTCAAGTCGTACAGCTCGATCTTGGTCTAGTCAGGTCTATCTGTGGAAGGGGGCCCATAAAGAGACACCAAGGGGTTGCAAGAGGTGGTATTTGTAATTAGTTAGTTGGCGCACTTCCCTCTGAGACAGTGCTGAACTAATGCTTCAGTATGGAGTTAGGGGGACCATCCTGTGAACATGTAGTCAGTTAAGACCCCCGAGCACTTTTCAGAGAGTCAGGGGGTTGGTACCGGTGAGCTAGCTACATTCCCACCCAGGAGATTACATTCCACCAACTGACACTCCCCCTGCAGTTCTATTTGGATTTCACTACCTAGCCATAGACCTGCAGCATAGTGTTGTTGTGCATTGTTAACTAGCTGCCCTATTCTATCCCAGAGGCGGTTGCATTTAGCTGACGAAGGAAGCCATTCCATATTCTTTACCTACCTCACTAGGGCATTGTGGGGTTTAATAAAATGCCAGGAAAGCTGTTTGGAATCCTCAGATGACGGGCACCGAAGAGCTACAAAGCGCTATGACTGTATCTGTGCAAGCCAAGTGATGAACTCCTAGAAGTGACTCAGTCTGAAAGCTTTGAAGGCTTTCAGGAAGGTAGTTGAAAGCTGCTATCAAATCCCCCCCCACACACACACTCTTCTCTCTTTGACTGAGAGAGCAGTGTCATTCTGAAGGGTATCCATCATAAACCAAATCAGGGAGTTTGTTCTTACATAACCAGATTTGCAAGGGTGTTCAGCACCCTCCAGCTCCCATAGTCCTGAATGGGAGGGCAGCTCCTTTGAAGATCTGGCTCATAGAGCTAGATAATCCCCACACTCTCATTGCAATATATACATGCATGAACTTGAAAGTTTGCTATTGTCTTGTATTCATATTTGGGACCATTTGTTTAGTTCCCGAGTGGAATGTCTCAATATCTGACACTCAAACCCACACCTCGCCCAGGAATATTCCAAACTGGATAGTGCCTCTGTTCCCCAACTATTAGGACCATATTGTCTGTTTTGAGAGGTGGGCTGTAAAATTGGGGTAGGGGAACAGGAAATAGAAAGTCAATATTGGTGAAGATTCAGGAGAATACATATTGTCCAAAAAGGTCTGAATTCACAAAACAAATTGCAAATAGGGTAATTTACAGTTAATTTTCATCTCCTGTGGATTTATGATAGACTAACAGCCAAATCTAGGTAGACTGTAGCCAGCAGTGGATAGAGCACCACACTGGGACTCAGGAGAAGTGGGTTCTATTCCTGGATCTACCGCTGGGTGATGTTTGGCAAGTCATTTTACAGTGCCTCAGTTTTCTCATCTGTAAAATAGGGATAACAATAGTGAGCGCCTTTGTAAAATGCTTTGAGATCTATGGATGAAAAGTACTATGCAAGAGCTGGGTATTATTGTTACTGAATGGACTTAGTACTTCCAGTTAGAACATACGTGCCCTACTGCTGGAATTACCAGCTGTGCTACTATCTGTCTAGGTATTTATTGTAACAGAATACACCCTACACACTATTATAATGATCTTTGTACAAGGCATGCCTTGTGAAGCATCATTTGAAAACTCATAGTTTGCTGGTCAGTATTGTCCTGATAAAATATGTGTGGCAACCTTGTAATTGAAGTTATGATTCCCCTGTATGATGTTATTAATACATGTTCCAAACCCCACAGCTCTGCCCAAGCAGAAGTGGGCAGACAGGTCTGTTCTAAACAAAGGAATGTGTGCTTGCCTTATCTTGCATTTAAGCAGAAAACAGAGTCATCAAGCAGGAAGGGAAAACAAAAGAAGTTCAAGCAGATGAAAAAAACAACAGGGAACATCCTTCCACATAGACTGTCTGTCTCCTGGTTCTCAGTTGGCAATGTTTTTCAAGAGAGGGACTGAAACTGCGAAAAGGAGGGACAAACACTCCAAGGCACCCCGCTCTCTCTCTCTGTCTCTCCCTGCCTATCGCATTCACCCCTCCTGAGAAGACAAAAGGAAACAGTCATTGGATTCTGAGGGAGGGGTCCTGACCTGAAGAGGTTGGTCAGTAAGACTCCTGCTAAAACATGTGGTGAGAAAACTGCTTTGAATCTCATAGAGTTTGTTAAGTTTGGCACCAGGAAGTGTTTTCTCTTTATTTTTCTTGTAACCATTTCTGACTTTTGTGCCTCATTACTAGTACTCACTTAAAATCTCTCTCTTTGTAGTTAATAATCTTGTTTTATTGTTTTATGTAATCCAGTGTGTTCACATTGGAGACTCTGGGTATGCTATTTCAAATAATAATCTGGCCAATTTTTCCTTAAAGGAATAACAGATGTGACATATTTGTACAGAGGGCTGGGCAGTACAGGATGTATGTTTCTGGAGGAAGATCTGGGTCTGGGAGTGTGCTGGGTCACTCTGCAGCATAACCAAGGCTGGTAAGAGCCAAGGGGTGGCTGGCTGGCTGCAGCACACACTCAGACGTAGCTGGGAGTGACTTACATGCTTGTGAGCAGTCCGGGTTGGAGGCTACAGCAGCGAGGCATTGTAAAGGACACCCCAGGTTACAGGGCAGGGGTGACACAGATACTCATTAGTCTGGACTGTACCCCTAGTATGTCACACTTATATCATCTCAGTCACTGTGATATTTAAGCACCTGACTAGACCCCTAGGATGTACGGACATGCACTCCCCATTTCACATGAGGAACCAATGCATGGGTGTTAAATCACTCACCTGAGATCACATGGCCAGTCTGCAGCAGAGCTGGGAACTGAATGTCAAACTCCTGAATCCCTTTCCATTGCCTTCACCACAAGACCCTTCTTCCTCTCCTGGCAGTACACCCGGACAGAAGGAATCTGCGATGCTGCTGGATTTGGATGACATTCAAATCTGCAGTACTTTCTATTCATGATTTTTTTTTCTGCTGGTCTCAATGGTCCCTGTGCAATCTGAAAAATCCCTGGAAAGACCATGGTGTGTGTGATGCTGTACGATTGAAATATGACCATATAGAGATCATTGTTACTACCACTGTTACACAGTTGCAACAAATCTTATACAAAGTATGTCATGTAAGGTATCAATGGAAAAGTTACAACCGATTAAATATGGTTATCCTGTTTGTATGCATGTATCATCCTTATATCTGACGTTATGATATTGACTATGTACCTGCATTTCAAATGTGTCTGTTCCTGGGGTAATACTCACTAGGTAAAATCTACATTTGAAGCCAGACAGCTTTGTGTTGATGGCCCATCAAAAGCAATTGATTCTCACAATGGGCCACAGAAGAAGCTCCTCACAGCCCGGTGAGCCTTCCTGTGGATGTTTTAGAAAGAACATGGACAATGGCTGCTCCTGTTAGTCATCAAAGCATGTAAGGGCATGTGACTTGCTTATGTGACCCTGGATTCTATCTTGTGCCTGTAATTTTCCACAAACTGAGACCGAGAGCTTTGTTTTGGACAGTAACATTCCATTCACATGGGAAAGGGTATAAAAGACTTCTGGAAATATCTCCATTTTATCTTCAGTTCCTGCTTCGTTTCTCTGGACTGGATTTCTAACAAGGAAGCTCTAAAGAAGGACTGATGACCCCCAAGCTGTTTGGGTAATTTCCAGAGAGACTTTTTGCAAACTAGCAGTTTATTCCGTCGCTGATTCAAACCTGATACAAGAACTTTGCAATGATTGTATGCATATGGTTTCCTTAACAATTTTAACTCTATTTCTTTTCTCTTAAATACAGACCTTTAGATTTTAGCTATTAAAGGATTGGCAACAGCTTGATTATTGGGTAAGATCTGAGTTAGATATTGACCTGGCTGTGGGGTTGGTCTCTTGAGATCAGAAGCACCCTTTGTTTGATTAAATTGGTTTTCAGTAACCAGTCATCATAAAGACTAGTGGCTGGGTGGTGAAACAAGGGCTGGAATGCCTAGGAGACTGCTTGTTAACCAGTGAGGTGAGATAGAAGTTTACTTTTGTTACCAGCTTGGTATATCTAATGGTAGAATAACCACCAGCTTGGGGTGAGTCTGCCCTGTTTCTCAGCAGTTTGTCCTGAATCTGGCATCCTCAGCTGTGATCCACTGAGGCATGGTGACACTGTGTACAAAGAGTGAACAACCACAGGGAACTGTAGAAAATCCATTGCTACTGTGTGCCATCTCCTACCCCAAAGCCATCTGAAATGTAAAACCTAAACAAAACTTTCTATCATCAGCTCAGCTTCATCAATCACCTGCCAAGGACCAAGCATGGGATGATACAATATTTGGATAGACCCAAAATGAGAGACACACCAAAAAATTATTCATGCGGGAAACCTAAAATTATGTAGGATTCTTTCCTTTAGTCCATTTCCATAATCCATTTCTCTCCTGTTATAGTCTTCCTTCCAGGAGCCTTTATTTCAGATGCAAAGACTTTTGAGTAATACAAAAAGTGAGGAGACACCAAAAGTGGGCGAAATGCAGGAAATTTTGGGACTAACGTTACTGATGCCCCTCGAACTAAGGGACATTTAAAAGGGACAGACACACTCAGCATCATAGACTATTTTAGGGTAAAGAGCCCAGTGAACTTCCAATCCTTGGGTTAGCTGTTTCTGTTTAGTGCTGTTTATTTGCTTGTCTCATGTAATCACCTCTGAAATTCATTTCCTATGTAAGTAAGGGAGTTGCTGTGATGAGGTGATAATGGGCTTCTAGGAAAGGCATGGGTTGTGCTACAGGGGTCAAGCTTAGATCAATGACTTTTGTGTATTTTTAATTTATCCTGACTGCACCAGTTCACATCTAGCTTTGCTTCCCAGAGCCTTGATCTGTACTCCTGATTTCACGGATTTAGTTTACACCTTAACATTTTCATTTATATCCTGCTGGTGCAAAGATGCTTGTGAACAGCTAAGCCCACTGACAGCTGCCCATTAATCCTGCATGCCTCTTTCAACTCAGCAACACTGAAATATCCAGAGTGCCCGCAGGAGGTCTATGGGCCTGATGCAAAGCCCACTGAAATCAATGACGGGAGACGGGGCTTTCCAGTGACTTCAATGAACATTGTATCATGTCCCAAGGCATTACTCTCCAATGCCAATTGGTATTACATCAATGTCACACCTCTGCTAAAGGCAGTTGCTGCCCATCCCAAATTGGCATAGGTCTTTTCTGAATCATGAAAGCCTATAATCGGAACAAGACCACACCTTTTGTGTCAGGATACCAAAGTACTTTATAAACCCTAATTCATTTCCACAACCAAGAGGTGGTTTACTGCTAACCTACAACCTGGATTCCTCCAAATTTTGGTGACTTTCTACCCTCAAGGTGCCCACACAAACACTTCCTTCTGATTCACCACCACGACTACGTCCCTCCGTCCCATCTGAATCTGGCCCGCCCTCAGCTGCCTCAGTGCCAGGCACACAGTACACCCTGCCTATCTGCCACCTCCTCCTGGTCAGGGGGCTACCAACTACTCTGTTATGGGGCACTCCATCATGTGCCACATAATGCAGAGCAGGGTAACATGCTTGAGAGGAGCTCCCACAAAGCTACCACATTATCTTCCTTCAAGTCTCTCCTTAAAACTCTCCTTTGCCATGAGGCCTCAAAACACTGGACAACATGTCAGCTGCCAGTGTGTTCGGATAACTGCCCATCATGCTGACCGATATTGTCTCATTGCTGTTCCCCATCCATCTGTCCCTCTGTTGTCTCTTACCTTGTAGATTGTAAGCTCTTTGGGGGAGGAACTGTCCTTTTTTTCTGTGTTTGTACCGCACCTAGGACAGTGGGGTCTGGTCCATGACCTGGGCTCCTAGGCACTATGGAAATACAAATAAAGAATAAAATTCACACAGGGGGGGTGGCAGGATAGGCAAGCAGGGGTCAGAAGCTGTGCAGAGCTTCCGGACCAGCCCCAACCCCTTCTCAGATCAAAGATTGTTGGCTTCTAAAATCCTCGCTCAACCCACCAAGCAGAGAGCCAAGGATCTGCCCTCAGTCTGCTCCTTCTCACACACCCGGCAGGTGGGATTTAGCTGCATTTTACGGATGAGAAAATAGAGACAGGTCAGCAATTTCAGAAGCGGGCACAGCTCTTCTGTATGTCAGCCCCAAGGTGTCTCAAATTGACATCCAAAAACAGAGGCACTCAAAAATCAGTGTCTGCTTTTGAAAACTTCGCTGATGCCTGTGGCTTCCCCAAGGCCACAGAGCAAAGAAGGGAGAGAACCAGGACTAGAGCTTTCTGATTCCTAGCCTCTAACCATTGGACCACATGGTCTCCCTTATCTTTATGATGCTGCAGTGCCACCTCCAGGCCACAGGCTTCAGGAGGGAACAGTTTAGGAATCTAAGTATCAGATTTGATTCCTGCAGGTTTGAACCATGGCAAGGTCACCATGGCTTGCTATCCCTTTGAGGTACCAGGTGGAATTCTGTGCAGTTTACTGGGCAGAAGTCTTTCAGATGAGACCTTAAAAACCCAGCACCCATCAGCTCTGGGTGGATATTAAGGATTCCATGGCATTTTTCATAACAGATTTCAACCCAGGTGCCCTTAGGCCCAAATTGCCCCCAACACACACACATATGCCTTGATGCACAGCATGCTTTGCTCTAGCTGCTTACCTAGCTTTCACCCTCCACTCCAGGCGCATGCATGAATGTATTTGATGAGGACCTTTGGGATGGAAGGATGTAGTCTATAAATGCAAAATGGGATTGTCCTGCAAACCAGCCCTGAAGGACGTGGCAGAGATCTGAGACTATTTGGTGCATTTTTGGATTGCAAACCTCTCCAAACCACAACGCTACCTGCAAAGGGAGGAGGGAGGAGTGTGGAAGCCATATCGGAATCCATGTGCATTGCCAGAACAGCTGTTAGTCCCCAGAGTTCCTTTCTTCATTTGCCTGTTTCTAGCAGCCCCGTGAGACAGCCACAACCTTCGGGCTACACTTGCAGCAGTTTCTTTTCTTAGGAAGTCAAGAAGTAAGGGCCTTTCCTGTGCAGAGATCTGGAGATTATTTACCAAAATATAGGTGTCACTAAGCTGCACAACTGTTGTCTGTATGTTGCTGATGGGGGAGAATAGCAAGACACTGCTCAGTGGTAGCAGAGCAGCCTGATAAGGTCTGTGGTTCTCTGTGTGCTGCTTGGCAGATAGTCACGGGGACCCTAAAAAGTCATTTCATTTTCTTTTTTCCCCGTCCCAGCTCAGCTGCACATTGCATTAGAGCCTTTCGGCCAAAGCAACCCCTTGCCCAGTGGAAGTGCAATTAGATGATAGACTAGTGCTCTGGGCAGAGGGCTGCAAAGCAAATTTAACCCTTCAACTGGTCTTCCACTGCACCTGCTCTGCCGGCACAATCTAGTGAGGTCAATGGAACTTTTGGACACACCTAGAACATTAATCAGCTCAGCAGGTGCCTCCTATCCAGACTTGCCTTCAGCCCATGTTCACCTGAAGCCAAGGGGCTCAATGAAAGGACCCGCTAGCACCACTTTCAGTTAAAGCCCAAAGTTGTCGTGTCCTAAATCAGCTGCTCTAACAGACATACTACCTGAATAGTGTAAACATAAGCAGAACAGCTGCCTAGTCTACTAGATAGGGCCTGGGGTCAGCACTCAAGGGACCTGGATTCTAGTCCCACCACTGAGCTGCTCCATGTCCTTATGCAAGTCACTTCACATCAGCTTCTCTTCCCACCTTCTGTCGATCTTATCCATTTAGATTGTAAGCTGTTTGGGGCAGAACTGTCTCTTCCCATGCGTTGGGGCCCTGATCTCTGCTGGGCCCCTACGTGCTACCTGAATATAAATACACAGTATTTTACATGTGTATAGCACCTTCCGTCCCAAAGAACCCCAGCACTATACAACTGGTTTATATATAATACCACTGAAACGGAGCCAACTCTGAGGTGGGGAGTAGCAGATGGGCAGCGTGCTTTCCAACAATAGGGAACACCTGCTTATGTTCTAAATCTAAATGGACATTTCGAGAGAAAAAACAGGGGCACCTCATTCCCCTCCTAATTAGGAACAATTTTGGATGGGAAGGAGGCAACGCCAGGACAAGGACACAAGGGCAGACCTCTGCTCTGATGATAGAAGCTGTTGGCATGTCAACCTCCATGGAGAGCCGATGGAAGGTGAAATCCTAGCCCAATTGAAGTCAATGGCAAAATTCCCATTTGCCTTCAATGTGACCAGGACTTCATTGTAGGTCTTCAGTTCTAAGGGCCTGTCCAAGTGATTTTCACTTAATAAAATGCTACAGTACCTTGGAAGGATGAAGGAACATTGATTTAATGAGTAGTAGAAACACAGGGCATGCCCCAGTGCTGTCAAACTTCAATGACTTTACAAACAGGGATACCTATAATTCTTCCTGGCTGGATCTTGTTATACAGGAACTTAGTGGTACCCAATGGAAGTCACCTTGCAGGGCAGGAGATCCCCTGTGTTATGCAGGAGGTCAGATTAGATTATTGTAATGGAAATTTCTGGCTTAAAAAACAAAACAACATGATGAATCCATGACGTTGAAGAGTGAAATCTGTCATTCTGGACAATATGTTTGTTACTCACATAGGGCTGGCTGTAATGTCTCTTGAAACGGAGTATTTCCAATCTCCCCAACACCTACCTTCCCCCAACGGTTGCTGAAGGACAGAGATGAAGGGGTTATACCAAAACAGAAGAGGCTGCTTTGAATAACTGCTGTTTGGGCTATTGCTATAGTTGTGGTTGGTTTGCTATTTTAAGCAAGACTCACAAGGGAGGGGCTAAAAAGATAGCACTGGAAGAGCTGCCCAGAAAACAGCATTAGCTTTGGCTGGGGTTTTCAGTTTTATTTTGGTTTTAAAGCGCTCTCGTTGGAAATAGGGAAGTTGTTTGGCCACAACATTCAACTGTCACTTTTGCAGGGCAAAGAGCTTGACCTAAATCTGTCAGGGGTGAGCACAGCTGGGTGGGAAAACAATTCTTCTGCCTGAACCGCTCCCACTCTGCAAGCCCACCATGAGCCATTATCATTTTCACTTGAAAAGTAAGATGCTGGACTATAAGCCCTATAGGTTGCAGCCCATCATTCGTCTAGCTGAGAGGTACAGAACAAGCACAACATGGACAGCAAAAGCTCCCCTGCCTGCTCCATCAGTGAAACAGTCCTGTTCTGGAGAGAACACTGCTGGGGCCATAGGCGTGGTAAAATGTCCATAACCATTTAGGGCCTGAGTTGATGCCCACTGAAGCCAATGGGTGTCTTTCCATTGACTTCAGTGAGAGTTGGATCAGCCCTTTGCTCTTCTGCAGTTTGTCAGTGAAGATGGCGAAGATCACTAATTTGCTAGAAAGGATTTTTAGTAAGTCTGTCTAGCCAGAGGTAGTACCAAATGACTGGAGAATAGCTAATGTCATCCCAGTATTTAAGCAAGGGAAACAAAAAATGTGATCTGGACAATTACAGACCTGTTAGTCTGACCTCAGTAGTATGTACGATTTTAGAACAAATTGTGAAGGATAAAATAGTTAACGGATTTTCTTCTTTGAGAAAATAAGTGATTTTTTAGGTAAGGGAAATGCAGTAGATCTAATGTACTTGGACTTCAGGAAAACATCTGACACCGTGGCACATGGGAAATTTTAGGTTAAATTGGGGAAGATAGAGGATCAGTAAAAGGATTGTTAGGTGGGCAAGGAATTGGTTAAAGAGGAGAAGGCAACGGGTAGTGCTGAAAGGTGACTTATCGGACTGGAGGGAGGTGACTAGCGGAATTCCTCAAGGATCAGTCTTGGGACCAACCTTATTCAATATTTTTATTAATGACCTTGGCAAAAAAAAATAGGAGCGTGTTAATGAAATTTGCTAATGATATTAAGTTGGAAGGCATCGTCAATACAGAAGACGACCAGAATGTTCTACGGGAAGATCTGGGTGACCTTGAATAATGGAGTGACAGAAATGAGATGAAATTCAATAGTACAAAGTGCAAGGTCAAACATTTAGGGTCTAATAATAATAATTTCTGCTGCAAGCTGGGAGCTCATCAGTTGGACCTGACAGAGGAGGAGAGAGACCTGAGTGTACAGGTCAATCGCAGGATGACTATGAGCTACCAATGTGATGCAGCCGTGAAAAAAGCAAATGCAATCCAAGGCTGCATTAGGCAAACACAAAGCAAATTCACTTTATTACTCGAGTACCATAGGCATGGAACACGAATATTTTTGAAGGTATTCACCTCGCTCTACAGAAAACCAGCTCCACAGACAAAGGCAACAATTTCTAAGAACACATGCAGCATAACAGAGCATTTCTCAGAGATCTAACTGCCTACCGGCTCAGATAAAAGAAATCTTTCAAGTTCAGATTGTAATCGCATCATCTCGTGACTCCAAGACAATATTACAGTATTACACTGGCACCACCAACTCATTTCTCACAAATCAAAAAACTGTAAGATAGCAACAGGTGAACATAGCTGGATTTGAATTGGTGACACAATGTTGATGAGTTATGTATCCTGTTATCATTTCTGAGTCATCCTTCCTGTGAATATTTATACAGATAAAAATGGCTGCTTCTGGAGACAGAAAAGGGTCATTTTACTGCTAGGAGCACTTTGGGCTGCTAAAATGCTCACATTTATGTGTAAAACATTAAAAATTACCACATAGTGCATGTGTTAAATTTTCCCCACAGGATGGAATTTTGTCACAAGCAGTTGCAGTTACTGGCAGATATGGGGAAGTTTTATTTTAGCTGAGTGGTTCTCCAATTTTTTCCCCCTTTCTGCATGGACCATGTAAGGGGGACATTTTCTCATAGCCCATCTTCCCTGTCACCACTCCAGTCTATCATTGCACAGTTTCTGTAGACTATGCCTTTAGGGTATAGCAAACAATGGTTGCTCGACCACACCTAGAGAGCCCCTGTCTTAGATCAAATCTGCTATCCACTTGAAAATATCACTTTTCTCGTGCAAAATGGGTCAGAAACTAGTGTTCAGTTGGAAAAAATTGAAGGCTAGGGGCTTTAAAAAAAAAAAACCCTGGAAGAAGCTTGCTTTAAAAACAAAACAAAAATAGCTCCTTATATTTGCCAGACTAGTCAGCCCTGTATCAGCCTAATTGAAAAGGACAAAGGACTGTAAAGTAAGGAAGAAATATTAGGGCAACACAAAAACCAAAACCATGTTTGATTCCTAATTACACTGTGGGCTTTTTCTGTCTAACAGATCCCTTGTCTTTCTTTGCCACAGTGTAATGTCGCTGGGATGTAGCATGTGCTGCAGGTGACTCAACAGAGACAGACGGGGCCGTGTTTATCTGCTACACAGATGTCTGATTTTGTACCACTCTAGCTAACCAGATTGTTTTTAGGAGGGGGAAGGGTAAAAGCTGTCCTTCAGTACTCATAATTCTCTGTTGCCACAGCTGGCTGAGCGCTTTGAGCAGGAGTCAGCCGCTGACTGGGAGTCATTATCAGATGCTTTTCTCCTCAGTGGTGGAGAAACGCAGATTGCGTACGGGATCGTCTTCATTCTTCTTCGTTCTGCACCAGTTCTCGTCACTGGCGTGCACTCAGTCTGCTCAGAGGAGAACAACAGGCAGGCTGTGGAATGGTGGCACTGCTTCTGTTGCACGGCATTCAGCACTGACACCAGGACGTGCATCCAGGTTTTGAAGGATAGCTGCTCTGTGAGACTGAAAAGGAGTACTGAGTAGAGGGGGAGGCTGGCCCAAAGGCTACCAGCCTGGGAATCAGGCAAGCTGGGGGGAGGGGGGGGAGCCAAGCCCTTCTCTGCCACAGATTTTTCTGGGTGACCTTGGGTAAGTCACTTAGTCTCTGCCGCCTTTCTCCATCTGTAACTTGGTAGTTCTTCCTGCCTCCCTCAGAGGGCTGCTGAGGAGATAAATACACTTTAAAGAGATTGTGAGTGCTCAGGTAGTATGATAAGGGGGGCTAGGTAAAGTGCCTATGAAAGGCTGGGCATAGCAGCAGCGTGGGGTCCTCAGCTCTAACTTTGTTGTTGGAATAGGATCCATTTAGTGGCTTTGGCTAGCTGTCTCCTGTGCAATTCTCTCCTTTGTGAGGCTGCTTCGACCAAACCATAGCCTAGACCCGTGGCTCCCAGCACGCACCACTTCAAGGTGACTGTGCATTAAGCAGAAAACGCATGTTCGATTAGGAATTGAAAATGTGTTTCCTGAGCTGCGCTCTATGACATTGAAATGGAAGCGTTTGAATCGGCCTCATCGCTACGAGGAGGCAGATGGCACAGGGCACCACCTTCCCCCGCGCCCACCGTTTCCCCGGCCACCCCAGGAGCGGCTCTGCTGTGAGCCTGGCAGTGCTAGTCTGAGAAGCTGCTGTCCCTGCCCTGCAGCACCTGTTTCCCGCTCTAGCAACTGCTGCATCACAGGGGAGGGAGGAGAGTGGTGGCTCTGGCTACTCCATTGCCTGCTGCCCTGTAACAGCCCCAAGGAGAGCACTGACAGGACCTTGACTGTCTCCGCCTGAGCAGCTAAGAAAGGATGGCTTCCCTCCCTCATACAGCCACCCAGAGCAGCCCAGCAGTGGAGGAATTCTAACTTGCACCAGGTCGCTATACTCCCCTAAGGTCCATAAGGCAGCTGGGGCACAACACTCTCCAGCCACTCCCTCTCTGTGCCCCTCCTCACATGCCCCCGGTGCCAGAGGTTGCAAGAAAGGTGGCTTAGGAGCCAGCTGTGCCGATTCTGTGAGACTCCCATGCTGAGGGAGTCCCCAGAAGTGGGATATAGACTCACAGAAGATTAGGGTTGGAAGAGACCTCAGGAGGTCATGTAGTCCAACTCCCTGCGCAAAGCAGGACCAACCCCGACTAAATCATCCCAGCCAGGGCTTTGTCAAGCTGGGCCTTAAGAACCTCTAAGGATGGAGATTCCACCACCTCCATAGATAACCCATTCCAGTGCTTCACCACCCTCCTAGTGAAATAGTGTTTCCTAATATCCAACCGAGACCACCCCCACTGCAACTTGAGACCACTGCTTCTTGTTCTGTCATCCACCACCACTGAGAACAGTCGAGCTCCATCCTCTTTGGAACCCCCCTTCAGGTAGTTGAAGGCTGCTATCAATTCCCCCTTCACTCTTCTCTTCTGCAGACTAAATAAGCCCAGTTCCCTCAGCCTCTCCTCGTAAGTCATGTGCCCCAGGCCCTAATCATTTTCGTTGCCCTGTGGGTGGCTTGTGCCACTGGAGTGCTCTAAAGGTAGCAGAGCAGGCAGAGGATCTGCCCCAACATACTGATTGCGGCCCCTGGACCTTGCTGGAAGATGTCTGACCCTCAGGCTGAAGAGGTTGAATGCTACCGTTCTAGACACACAGGTCTGCAACTCTAAGCCATGGCTGAGCTATTGGAGTGGTTGATGTGGGAGAGCCCCACTGACAGAGTTTGTAACTTCATTGGATTAAAGCAGTTTCACTAGTGGGGTTGATCAACTTCTCCACCACAGTGGAGGAAATTTGCACCCTCCTCGTGCCACAAGGGTTCAGACGGCTGTCTTAAACTCTGTGGCCAGAACCTGTGAGCATCATGGTTTGGGTCTCTTTCAATACAGTGTAGTAGTAAAACACAGCTAGGGTTTCGCTATTTGTCTACAGCAAAGATATTCTGTCCTGGCTTTGTAATAACATATGCTTTGGAAGCAGAGGACGGAGAAAACTGATATGGGTTATCATAGAGCAGATGCCTACCAGCTTTCCTACCATGGATATGGAGGCATCAGAACTTCAGAAAGGAACAATACATTGGAAGACTCTTAGGGCTTGTCTACATAGGCAGTTATACTAATATAACACAGGGTGTGAATTAAGACATTCTAGCTATCCCAGTATAACTCCCTGTGTGGATGCTTTTATTCTGGTACAAGAGGGGGTTTTTTTCTCCCTCCAGTTTAGCTTATGTCGCTTTGGAAGCTAAAACTGCAACAAAACCCCACTTTTATTCTGGGATAAGAGTGTCCACAGAGGGTTATACCAGTATAACTACAGCATTGAACTGTACTGGTATAACTGGAAAAATCTCCTATGTACACAAGCCCTTCGCAGCTGAGACAGATGCAAAAGACAAAACCAACAAGAGCTGGGGGCACACGAGAATCAGCTTTGGTTTGAGCAAGAGTTTCTCTGCTCTTACTTAACTCAAACCACTTTTCCCTTCTCTCTCAGGGTCACAGGATCCACACAGGTTTCCACCTCCTCGTGCCTGTACCCTGTGTTGGCCGGCCAAATAAACAGTCCCAATGCCTTCTTTGGGGCTTCACCCTTGTGTCTTTATTTACAGTGCAACCGTGTAGTCCCTTTTATTCCCCCAACAGCTATCCCCATTCAGACCCTTCCCAGGGTCTCCTAGCCCATGAGGCTCCTTGCCTTTGGTGAGGAGACAGAGCTGTAAGCCTCCTATCCCCTCCCAGGCTAGCCTCCTGACTGAGTTGTCTCCTGGGCTTTTATAGCCCTTCCCTTCCTCAGCCCAGCTGCCACTACTTAGCTCAAGTCATTGCTGTGAGCCGGCCCTTGTTAGGGCCTGCAGCTGGGATCTCTGCTGGCTGCCTGGGCCCCTGCACCTGGCTTCCCTACCAGAAAGCAGGGCTTAGCCAGCATTTTGGTAGGGCATTCAAGGGGTTTTACCCCTGCCCTGCCACACCCAGTTTTTTTTTTTTAATCAGGCCCCTTTCATGAGTCACTTTGAGCCTGATCCAAGTGCCTCTCAAAGTCAGCTGAAAGCCTCCCATTGACTTCAACAGGCTCCAGATCAGCCTTTTAATGAGGAACAAAGCACTCTACAGAACAGCACAGTGACTGCTTCTGCAAGCCCCATATACCTTGTTCCCGCAGCTCTCATTTTTCAGCTGTAGTATGCTTCTTGGCAAAGTCAATTCAGCAAATGCCCAGATTTATAGAGTTCAGCCACATGGTGACCTCTTTCAGGGCCACACGAGCAGCTATTATTTAAAGCCTTTTACAGTATATGTATTATGGGACAAAGCGCACTTTTCCAATAAGATTTAAAGCCTCTGTCTAGTGAAGCATATATCACCTTGAAGAACACCTTGGGTCTTGCATATAGATGTTCCTTGTATGACTTCCAGTGCAGGTTCACTTGGCTGGCTTCTTGAAAGGTGTCTTCTCCTGCCAAGTAGGTGAAACTGTAAAATCTCTTTCTTAAGAGATTCTGAAGTGCCTCTCACCCAGGTATCTCCGTGCCAACAGGCTACTTTAAGCGACACTGTATTGACTCATAATTTGAAATCACTAGGAGAAGGTCAGTATCAATAAGAACCTTGTTGCTTGTCTATTAAACATAGTGGGGAAGACCTGCTGTTGGGTACATTGCACATTTCCAGTTTCTGAATGCTTGAAGAGCCTGAGAGTATCAGGACAATGATATTCCTCCTGGGGAAGAGACAAATCATCATCCATATTACTGAGCACTTCCCCTCAGGTAGCAGCTCCAGCTTGAGTTGGCAAAGGGAGGGAAGAGATGGAAAGGGGCAGGGCTAGGAAGAAGGGGAAACCAGAAGCCCAGGATGGATGAAGTAAATGAAGCATCTCATGTCTTGGACAGGGCCAACATTGTATCATTACCTTGTGTTGGTGGGCTTGACTTTCCTCTTGCACACACTGGTGTAATTCTATTAACTTCAGTGCGGTTACTCCTGATTTACAGCAGAGAGAAGACTTAGGCCCATCCTTTGTGTCCTTGCTCCCAGGTGTAGGCAGGTAAAAGGCCCACAAGCATCATTTCCACTTTCTAGTGGTGATATTTTGTATCGAGACTGGTGGGGGCAGGGGAGGGTTGGCTCTTCGTGCAGCTTTTTACTAAGATGCTATTACTTCTCTATTTAACTGCACTGACTGTGCTGTGTTCACAATGTGGAAATGGTATGCCTACTTTGGGAGCTCATTACAAGTGCTCCAGGGTAAGTAGAAGAGAATGCAGCAGCAGCTCAGACAGCGTGTATATGTCTCAACTTAAAATTCCTAGCTGCATCCTGGGTTTGGATGGGAGGGTGAGGGAAAGCTCTCTGTGATACTACACAAAGGCTCCCTGCCATGTAAATAAAACGCCACCAACTGATTCCAGTCGGAGTGCTTTGGTGATTTAAATGATGTACACGGCAGAGAACAGCTTGATTAATTCATAGGAACTTTAACTACTGTACTTAGGGCTCCATTCATCTGGAATGATCTGTAGCCTTCTCTGCCACACGAGTTACAAAATGTCCCAGGCTTCAGTTCCAGGTGATCGATTCGTCACACACCCCAGAAGTCAGCACAGCCACAGAACTCCTTTTGTTTTAAAAATATGTGTGGCTGAGCTATTGTGCTCCAGACAAGGGCAGGGACTTAACCATGCAGCTGGGCAAGAAGAAGGGTGGGTGGGAGTGCATTTCCCTAGACACAGAGGGTGGCCGTGTGGGTAAGGCAAACCATTGGGTAGATGAGAGAGGAATTCTTTACCTGGTACCATAGGGTTTGTAAGTATTTCATTGTCTGTATCTGAAAAATCCTCACCATGGTACACCACATACAAGTGTAATGAGGCACCTGGTCAGATCACCTGCAGGGACTGAACTCAGAGCTTCTGGATCTACACATCAAAATACCTTTTGGGGGGTGTTCACCAAAATTAGAGTTCTCCATTAAAAAAAAATTCACCAGAGTCAAAATTCAATTTTTTTTTTGACAATTTCTGATCACAGGTCACTGTTTGAAAAGGATCCCACTAATGTCTCTGCCTGGCATGAGCTCTGGAGATTTTAACAAGGGTCTCCTGCCTAAATCCCCCTCTCCACATGGCTTGTGATAAAACACTCACACTCTAGTTGTGTGTGGCACAAGGAAGGCTGTGGGACTGGGGAATCTATTCATTTGCTTTCCAGCTTAAACAAACCACTGTCCCAGAAGAGAAACCGAGGTGAGAGGAGACATTTCCTGAAAAATTGTAGAGTGTATGGATAGCACAGGATTCAGCTCATGTCATCCACAAAGAGGATAGGTCAGGCTGTAGGCCGATCTTCAACCAGGAACACTGTTTGGAAATACCTTCCTAAATTTTATCCACGCTAAAACGTGACCTTCAGGAGTCATGTGAACTAACCTATGTTAAACATGACCCTGAAGTCTGCAGCGACAGGTTTAAGTTGTGTATCATCATGTCAGCTGGCTGTTGTTAAACCCTACTAGAACCATAAGCTTTACCACGACAGCTGTTAAATGTGACTTGTCCCTATTGAATGCAAAGTCTTGTTTAAGATCATGCTTGTTAACATGAGTCATCAAGGATGTTATGGCGCAGGTCCACCTTGTGGACTCTGTGAGTATGTAACAGTGAATTGGCTAGAGAGAGACACTGAGATAGAGCTTAAGGGTTCTCTGAGTGAGATATTCAATCTGGCTGGTGCCCTCCATTGTGTTGCTGACATGCTTGTTAAATGGAACCAAACATGCCCTGCTTGCTCAAGAATACTACAGCCACCTCCAGCACATCATGATTTTCTCATGACATAAGCCCTCGGTGAATCCCACAAAGGGAAAATATTTGCTTTTCAAAAGTATTTTTATGAGCCTTATTGATTTGCCATCTCCAGAGGAGGAGATCAAATGCAATGGAGAGCTAGGGGGTTATCCCTACCCCTGAGGGAGGAGGTAGAGTTTCACTGAACTATGGACCATCACAAACCTCACCACCTTGCACTCCAAATGCAAGGAGTACTTAGAATCATAGAAGAATCACAGAAGATCAAGGTTGGAAGAGACCTCAGGAGGTCATCTAGTCCAACCCCCTGCTCAAAGCAGGGCCAATCCCCAACTAAATCATCCCAGCCAGGCCTTTGTCAGGCCAGGCCTTAAAAACCTCTAAGGATGGAGATTCCGCCACCTCCATAGGTAACCCATTCCAGTGCTTCACCACCCTCCTAATGAAATAGTGTTTCCTAATATCCAACCGAGACCTCCCCCACTGCAACTTGAGACCATTGCTTCTTGTTCTGTCATCTGCCACCACTGAGACCAGCCGAGCTCCATCCTCTTTGGAACCCCCCTTCAGGTAGTTGAAGGCTGCTATCAAATCCCCCCTCACTCTTCTCTTCTGCAGGCTAAATAAGCCCAGTTCCCTCAGCCTCTCCTCATAAGTCATGTGTCCCAGCCCCTAATCATTTTCGTTGCCCTCCGCTGGACTCTCTACAATTTGTCCACATACCTTTTGTAGTGGGGGGCCCAAAACTGGATGCAGTCAGGGCCGTCCCTACCCATACGCAAAGTACGCAGCTGTGTAGGGCACCAGGAAATTTTGGGCACCACATTTCCTCGTGCCGTAGGCAGCTGCGTGCTGCTCCAGCCCCTGCTCCGCCTCTTCCCCATGGCCCCTGCCCCTGCTCCACCTCAGCCCTGCCTCTTACCGCCCCGGCTCCGCCCCAACCCCACCCCCACTCCAGCCAGTCCTTCCCCTGAGGACTGCAGCAGGGGTGGGGCTCCCTGCACTCACCAGTGGCGGTAAGTACAGCGACCGGGCCCCAGCCTGCTCTGCTCCCCTGGCTCCCAGCTGTGCCACCAGCGAGTGCTGGGAGGCGGTTCCCCCCTGCCCTCCAAGCCTGGGAGCCAGGGGAGCAGAGCAGGCTGGGGCCGGGTCACTCCACTGCCCACAGGAAGTGGCCAGCCACACCCCCCCTCCGCCCTGCGGAGGCCTGGGGCCCCACATAGCCCCCCTCAGGGGGGGCTGCGCAGGGCACCAAAATGGGTAGGGACGACCCTGGACGCAGTACTCCAGATGTGGCCTCACCAGTGTCGAATAGAGGGGAATAATCACTTCCCTCGGTCTGCTGGCAATTCTTCTATTAATGCAGCCCAATATGCCATTAACCTTCTTGGCAACAAGGGCACACTGTTGACTGATATCCAGCTTGTCATCCACTGTAATCCCCAGGTCCTTTTCTGCAGAACTGCCGCTTAGCCACTCGGTCCCCAGCCTGTAGCGGTGCATGGGATTCTTCCGTCCTAAGTGCAGGACTCTGCAGTTATCCTTGTTAAACCTCATCACCTTTCTTTTGGCCCAATCCTCCAATTTGTTTAGGTCACTCTGGATCCTATCCCTACCCTCCAGGGTATCTACCTCTCCTCCCAGCTTAGTGTCATCTGCGAACTTGCTGAGGGTGAAAACCATCCCATCATCCAGATCATTAATGAAGATGTTGAACAAAACCGTCCCCAGGACTGACCCCTGAGGCACTCCGCTTGATACTGGCTGCCAACTCAACATCGAGCCTGTTGAGCCCAAAGATCTAGACAGTTTTCTATCCACCTTATAGTCCATTCATCCAATCCACACTTTTTTTAACTTGCTGGCAAGAATACTGTGGGAGACCATATCAAAAGCTTTGCTAAAGTCAGGATATATCACGTCCACTGCTTTCCCCATATCCACAGAGCCAGTTATTTCATCATAGAAATAATGGTCAGGTTGGTCAGCCATGAACTGCCCTTGGTGAATCCATGCTGACTGTTCCTGATCACCTTCCTCTCCTCCAAGTGCTTCAAAATGGATTCCCTGAGGACCTGCTCCATGATTTTTCCTGGTACTGAGTAAGACTGACTGGTCTGTAGTTCCCCGAATTCTCCTTCTTCCCTTTTTTAAAGATGGGCACTATATTTGCCTTTTTCCAGTCATCCCGGACCTCCCCCGATCACCATGAGTTTCAAAGACAATGGCCAATGGCTCTGCAATCACATCAGCCAACTCCTTTGGCACCCCAGGATGCATTAAATCCGGCCCCATGGGCTTGTGCATGTCCAGCTTTCCTAAATAGTCCTTAACCTTTTCTTTTACCACTGATGGCTGCTCACCTCCTCCCCATACTGTGCAGCCCAGTGCAGCAGCCTGGGAGCTGACCTTGTCTGTGAAGACCGAGGCAAAAAAAGCATTGGGTACTTCAGCTTTTTCCACATCATCTGTCACTAGGTTGCCTCCCCTATTCAGTAAGGGTCCCAGACTTTCCCTGACCTTCTTGTTAACATACCTATAGAAACCCTTCTTGTTACCCTTGACATTCCTTGCTAGCTGCAACTCCAATTGTGCTTTGGCCTCCCTGATTACATCCCTGCATGCTCGAGCAATATTTCTGTACTTCTCCCTCGTCATCTGTCCAAGTTTCCACTTCTTGTAAGCTTCCTTTTTGTGTCTGAGCTCACCGAAGCCAAACTGGTCACTTGTCATATTTGCTATTCTTTCTGCACATTGGGATGGTTTGTTCCTGCACCCTCAATAAAGCTTCTTTAAAATACAGCCAGCTCTCCTGGACTCCTTTCCCTCTCATATTAGCCTCCTCTTTGACCTGCTTTCTCTAACACACATAGCATATACATTTAAAAATAAACCCCAAAACCTTACTGAAAGAAGGCACTACACTGCACACATAATTCTTCCCTGGGAAGAGGAAGAGCGAGACTGAACCACAAGTAACAAACGTTAGCCCCATTGCTTAATGCACTGCTTGAGGACACTCTAATGCTATGGTGATGAGCATGGTGTAAGAACCTGTATAGAGTAATTTTAAGAAGAGGTTCCCATTAACCTACTCCTGCCCATCTCCACTGCAACCATTGTAACTGTGCAAAATCTTTGCTGGCGCATTAGTTTTCAGGAGAGACTTTTAACACACAATTCAGATAAAGCCATGGGCATAACACCTCCTGGTCACTCAGTACAGTGTTTGGCACCCAGCAACCATGCACAAGAGATGGCCCCGGATTGGAAAAACCCTGCCCTTGGTGGCTTTACTGTGCACGCACAGTGCTAAGTCCTGGTGAACTCACAGACCCAAAGTCTGTAGCTCAGCATTCTTTACAGAACTCACTCCAAATTCACTCCAAGATTGGTCTCCCTGGGGAAAGCTAGGCAGAGATCTAGATCTGTAAATGGCATCAGTGCAATTGTTTTGCTCAGTTCAAATCAATTAAGGTTTTTTAAATAGTAAATTAATAAATCTGCAGGAGCCTCCCTGTTCCCTCTTGTTTTTAATACCCCTTTCTAAAACCCTGCCATCTAAAAGCCAGAATTTAAGCAATTTTCTTTTCCACTAATGTGAGCTGCCTGCAGTGAAATGCATTGGCCTTGTGTGCATGTTAGTAACACTGCCCCCTAGTGGCTGTCCTAAAAAGAGGCTACAGGGCCTACTAGTAGTAGTAGTTTAAAGCAGTGTTACCCAGACCTCAGTGGTTTAGAAGCCAAATTACTGATCAGTTTTACTCGAAAGAGCCACAGAAGCGTGATTTCATTGTTTCATTTACTATAGTACTAGATAGTCATATTAAACAGTATGATGGGAAATATAAAGTGTGTGTGTATATATTATATAATTATTATCATCCCAGCCAAATGACCGACCAAGTATCATTATTTTATCCACTACAATTGGTTAATAACATAGTAAAAGCATCCCGACTGGTTAATAACTTAGATTAGTTAGTAATTAAATCACACCGTGTTTTAATATCATGTGCCACACAGAGCCGCAGGAGACACTTTCAAAAGCCACTTGCAGCTTGAAAGCCACAGTCTGGGTATCACTGGTATTAAAGAGTTCTTCAGCACAGGGGTTCTCCATCTTTACCTTTCTGAGGCCCCCCCAACATGCTATAAAAACTCCACGGCCCAGCTGTGCCACAACAACTGGTTTTCTGCATATGAAAGCCAAGTTGCTCGGGCTTCGGCTTCAGCTCTGGGTGGTGGGCCTCGGGGCCCTGGGCTTCTGCCCCACACGGTGGGGCTTCAAGCTTTCCACCCTGGGCCGCAGCGAGTCTAATGCCAACCCTGCTTGAAAGACCACCTGAAAGCTGCTCGCGGCCCCCCTGTGGGCCCCGGACCCCTGGTTGAGAACTGCTGCTTTAGCCATTGGTACAGTCCCAGGTTCATGGAGATGAGAGACCTGTGGTCTACTCCCTAGCAGTGGGAGTATGGCTAGAACAGTAATTGGGTCTCTTGCCCATACCACATGTATTTGTGACAGCAGCTCCCTCCAGAGCCTGTCAACAGGGTTTTAGCTAGAGGGTGTATCTAGAGACTGAAGCAAAATATTCCCTCCCTTAGGGCTGAATGATTGCAGTATTTCCAGCCTGTGCCAGCCAGCTGGCAAGAGACTCAGATCCCCCATGGTGTTGCTCTGCAGCTGAACAAGTGAATCTATGTCAGCCCCCAGTGGAATCTCTGCCCAAGAGCTTTGCTGGGTTTCCCGAGGCTGGGGAACCTCCTGAAGTAATCAGGATGAGTTTTCAGCCATGTGAACCAGATGGTGCTATGTGGAATTGATGCAAAAGCAACCCAGACTCTCTGGTTTCAGCTGCATTGTGTTGAGTTTTTGGATTGCTTTGTAAGCCACACACACTAGTTATACTCTCCCCATGCAGCCTGACTGTCCCTGTGCAGGTGTGAGAGAGGGGGAAGGAGTGGGGGAGAAACGGGGAGAGGGGAAGAGGACAAAGGGAACCTTTCCCTACTTCCCCCCTTTGCATGCCCAATCTTTGTGCTCCTTGGGCCAAATTCAGAGCTGGTGTGAACAGGTGCAATTACTGCCCAAATGTAGCCCCTTGAGCACAAGGCGGGAGGGATGGCACCATCAGCAACACTAAACCCACCATGGTTCTCTAGGGCACAATTCCTGCCCTGGCCTCTCTCGTTCAAGTGGGGTCAGAAGATACCGCAGCCCTCAGCAGAGTTCCCCCTACTTCCTGCTCTCGCACCTGCTTAGCTACTCTGGCCAGCAAGCAGCCGGGGCAGACACAAGGCTCCACCCACTCCCCACTACTCTGCCCATTTCCAAGCCACTTCTAATACTCAGCAAGTACGGCTGCACTAACTCAGCCAAGCGGGGTAGGAACAAGCTTATTTTCCTGCAGACATCACAGAGCCATCACTCAAGGCCAGCAGACGTCACAGAGCCATCACCGGGCCAGCAGACATCACAGAGCCATCACGCGGGCCAGCAGACATCACAGAGCCATCACCGGGCCAGCAGACATCACAGAGCCATCACGTGGGCCAGCAGACATCACAGAGCCATCACCAGGCCAGCAAACATCACAGAGCCATCACCGGGCCAGCAGACATCACAGAGCCATCACATGGGCCAGCAGACATCACAGAGCCATCACCAGGCCAGCAAACATCACAGAGCCATCACCGGGCCAGCAGACATCACAGAGCCATCACCGGGCCAGCAGACATCACAGAGCCATCACCGGGCCAGCAGACATCACAGGCATCACTCAAGAGGGCTCTGTGATGTCTGCTGGCCTTGAGTATGTCTTCAGTATGGCACAATTAACTCAGGGGATCAGCACTCACCTTAGCTTAGCCCAGGTGTGAGAGGCCAAACTGCAAAGCCCTCCTGGAGTTAGTGTGCCCTCACTGGTGCTGCACGTGTGTTATTAAGAGTTCTGGGGGCACATCCTATGGTTCTTAGCATGGCAGTTGCTCTGATTCTTTCCCACTGAACTGTGAGAGAACTTGTCTGTGCTCTGGACACACGGGGGGGATTACAGGAAGGCATTGGAAGATTATCAGCATGTGATTTAGCCTGCATACTCACTGCAAAGTGGGCAGGTTACCATCCCTAGTGAAAGTAGGGTCGCCAGATGTCTCAATTTTATAGGGACAGTCCTGATTTTGCGGGATTTTTCTTATGTAGGCACCTATTACCCCCCACCTCCTGTCCCGATTTTTCACACTTGCTATCTGGTCATCCTAAGTGAAAACCTTGCTTGGGTTTTAGCCTATGGCTCCTCCAAGGCCAGCGAGCCCAGGTTGAAAGCACCACCTAACTTGGGTGAAAGGGTTTTGTGTGTGGACAGGAGGAGTGGAAGGGGCAGCACCTGAGCAAGAGCCCGAGCTAACAGTGGAGACAGACCCTTGCGTAGGTTAGTTTATGCCAGGGCAGTGACACACAAGTGAGCCAGGACATTCCAAAAGTACTTGCTGTGTTTGGAAGAACATGCCACCACTTACAGGATATTTCCAGGATATTCCCAGTAAGTCAGTCCCAGGAATCTGTTCTTCCAGGAGCTAGCCAGCTGATGCTTCTCCCTTGTCCCTTCTCTTCACACTTAGTATATTGCGGCTCAGCTGCGCAAGTGGGATACATGAGAATTGTGCTACGGGGAATTTCACTCATGACTAACGCAGACACTCGAGGTGCTCGCAGCTTCCTCTCTCATTGCTTCTGCCCAGACTGAAATGGAGGTTACCTACCTGTAGCTGGAAGTTCTCTGAGATGTATGGCCCCTATCTGTATTCCACACGTGGGTATGCCTGCGTGCCATGCGCCCACGGCAAGGAAGTCTAATAAGCAGTGTCTGTTGGCTGGCAGATGTGTAATAGATCTCCTCATGCTCCTGACCAAGGGCATCAGAGGCAGTGCAAGCCAACGGCTCTCCAGTTCCTCTTCTTACTGTGAATCCAAGAGGGCCCAAAGCAGAAGGAACAGAGGATGGATAGTAGAATACAGATAGGGACCACACATATCAAAGAACTTCCAGTTACAGGTAAGTAACCTGCATTTCTTCTTCAAGTGCTGGGTCCTATGTGTATTCCACACAGGGGTGATTGACAAGCTGTGCTCAGACTGGAGTGGGGTGCAAGAAAGCCGGCAGCAAAGATGCCCACAGTACTGCAGTTCCCACTGCTGTGTCCACAACAGGGGCCTGAACTAGCACGTAACGTCTTGCGAATGTGTGGCTGGAGCTCCAGGTGGCTGCTCTGCATACGTCCAGCATTGGAACGTCCTGCAAGGATGCTGTAGCAGCAGCTTGTGCCCTTCTGGCCCTCCATCAGGACGAGGTATGCGTGGTAACCTGTAGCACTTGATGATGCACTCAGAAACCCACTTAAAGATTCTCTGAGAGGATGTTGCTTGGACTCTCAATCTTTCTGAGATGCGAGAAAAAGTCTTGTTGATTTTCTGATAGTTTTGGTCCTCTGCAGGTATACTGCCACGGCCCATCTCATGTTGAGGGACCAAAGTCTTTTCTCTTCAGCAGAACTGAGGGGTTTCAGAAAAGGGGCAGGTGAGTGGACGCTTTGGTTGACACAGAATTCAGAAGTAACTGTGGGGAGGAACTTAGGTTAAAGGTGAAGGATTACCTTTTCCCTGTGGAAAATCCATATAAGGAGGGTCTGCCAGGAGGGCTCCCAACTTGTTCAACACCCTGGCTGAGGTGATAGCAACTAAAAAGGCTGCTTTCATGGATATGTGGGACATCAAGCATGTTGCCAAGAGTTCAAACAGTGGTCTGGTGAGTGTTGACAAGACAAGATTGAGGTCCCACTGAAGTGATGTTTTACCACTGGTGGAAAGGTCCTGACTAGGCCCCTCACAAATCTTATTGTAGTTAGGTGGGTGAAAACAGAAAGTCCGTCTACCAGAGGGAGGAAGGAACTAATCATTGTGAGATGGACTTGCAGCAAGCTAATGGAAGGCCTGGAGTTTTTTAGAGGCAGGAAATAATCTAAAATGACCAAAATATCTGCAGTAGACTGATTACGCTGCACCCAGGTACAGAAACGTCTACATTCAGCTAAGTAGCAGGCTGTAGTTGAATCTTTCCTACTTTGGGTGAGGATAGCCTGAAGAGATACCAAACTGGGGCATTCTATTTCCGATGCCCATCCAAACACTAGGCCGTGAGATGGAGCGAGTCTGGATTGGGCTGTCTGATTCTGCCCTCCACTTCAGTTAGGAGGTCTGGGAAGGGGTGGATCCTCATCAGGGAACGGGCTGATGTTTTCAGGAGCTCTGGGAACCAAAACTGGGAACCTGCCTTTATGATACAGAATTCCCCCAGGAGTAGAAGGAAAGCTCTTGTGGAAACAGAGTTTGGTGTTGCTCTGATGAAGTTTATCATCTGTGTGGGTGATAAAAACAGACTTTTATTTGTTTATACAGATGCTCAGGGCTGCAAGAAGATGAAGAAGAAATCCCATCACCGACTTAAACTTCTGGCAGGATCAAACTACTAAAAGCCAATCATCCGGATATGGGAGAACTGTGTAACTCTGAGATCTTATTTGGGCTCTCATCACAGAGAAAACTTTTGTAAACACTCTGGGTGCTGTTGCTAGCCCAAAGGGAAGGACTCTGAACTGGAAATGTTCTTGGCCCACCATAAACTGCAGGAGCCTTCTTTAGGAGGGATGAATGTCTGCATGAAGGCATGCATCCTTCATGTCAAGACCAACAAACCACATCCCCTCGATTCCTGATGCTGACGTAACCATCCTGAATTTCAACTTTTAAATAAAGATGTTTAATAGCCCAAGGTCCAGAATGTGTCTTTACCCTCCATCTTTTTTTTTTTTTGAGACTATGCAATATGGTGAATAGAATCCTCTCCCTTGATACTGAGATGAGATGCCTATTCCCCCTCATTGTAGGAGGGATTCCGCCCCTTGGAGAATGACCTCCTGAGAGTGGTCTGAAAGGGGAACGGAACTCTATGGAGTATCCTTAATGGGATCATTTTCAAATTTCCTTTAATTTAATGGGAGTCTCAGGTTGTTGAATACTGAGTAAGAAAGTAGTGAGTAAGGACCTCAAATTTGGTCTTAGTTCCTTAGTAATGTGATCCTTGTAGCACCACAATCTGCCCCAAGTAAGGGATTATGCATGGCTATAGTACCATGGAGGAGCAGACTAGAACATGAACTGCATTCCTCCCCTTGCTCTGGGGAGGAGTAAGTGATTCACCCCTTTGTTTGGAGCACCTCTGGTCAGCAAGGAGAGGTGGGGCAGAGCCAGGGTTCCTCTCCTTCCCCACCTCTGCCCATTCCCCACCCACTTGCTTACAGCAGAGAGAATCCCACGACTATTCCCTGCTCTCCTCCCATAACCAGAGTCACACCCTGGCAAGGGGGGGAGCGGGGATTACCTAACTCCCCTGTATAGCCTAGCAAGGACTGTGATGATCTGGCCCTTCTAATTAATCTTCCCAATTATTCCTCCTAACTAACCACTCACCCTCAACAAGTCATGGAACTAATGACATTTATCACAATCACATTGCTCACTCTGCTTGTATGTTTTCTCTCTTTCCCCTGCCCTGCGGCTATCTTGTCTGCTTAGATTGTGAGCTCTTCAGGGCAGCAGCTGTCTGAGACTGTGTTTATTCAGTGCCTAGCACAAAGGGCCCCCAATTCCTGGTTGGTTCCTAGGCACTACCATAATAAAGAGGATTACTAATTCCTTCCAAGAGACCCTCTTGTTAAAATATTCACCGAACACGAATCAGTATCAAGGATGAAAACCAAACAAGTTCTAAGAGTTTAAAAGCTGTTTGGGGCATTCCTAGTTCTAATTTTCATCAGTCTTGGGGGCATAAATGCAGGCAAAGCAAATCTTTTTTTTTTTTTTTTAGTTACAGGGAAAATTTGTAGAAAGATTTCAGAGGTATTCCCCTAGCTCTGGTAATGTCAATATAATAAATAACAAGTAGACCCAATAAATAAGAACCACAGTATAAATAAAGAGCAGCTCCAATACAGACCATATGCTTTCAAAATAATACTAATTCCTGAGAGCACTTCAATGAACCTCATGAGGTTCGCCAAGACCCACAGACCAAGAGACTACCTGCATTCCTACATCATAAGCGGTCACGTCCTCCCCGCTCTGATTCACAGGCTTTCCATCTCTCCAGTGCTCAGATCAAGAGACAAGAGTACTGATATATTTTATTAGCAGAAATATGGGCACAAAGCCCACTGACGATCTTAAGGATTTAAGATACTATGAAAACTATTATTCATATGTAACAAGCAATGACAGATTGTACACCAGAAAGTGCCATCAGGCAAGCGAATGACGCAGCCACCTGCTCCTGTCGCTGTTGAGGGGCCTAATTGAAAACGTAAGTGCAGAGAAGCCTGTGTCTATTATTCAAAGGTCTGCATGGCCTTTTGGAAAAGCTGATACCTGTGTAATCATCAAGGCAAGAAAGGAAGCATCAACTGCCTTACCTAACAAAACACTTGCACAGGCTTGGTGCTAACTTTTGCAAATGTTGGGAGCTACAACACTAATTGCAGTGCTCACAGGCTGTTCCGATGAGGAGCTTGGCAGCCACAACTGCCCCTGAGTTCAATGCACAATGAGTCCATGTAGATGCAACCCGCACTAAAGCAGTGTGGGTCTTTGCTACCCTCTAGTGGGTTTACCAAGTATGAGCCTACTACCACCTTTGAACTTTGCACTAGGTTTAACTTCCTTGAAGGACACCGGGGACGTTTCCTTGGTCATAAGGAATAGCTGTCAACACTGGTCACTTGGTAGAGTCGGTTGAAAAATGCCAATTTCTTTTTGGCAGAAAAGTTTGAAAAATTGTTGTTTTCCTAAACGTCTCGTGATCTTTTAAAAATGTTTTTGTAATGAAAAACCATTTTCTGTAAAAATTAGGTTTTCAAAAATATAGGTGTGAGGGGAGGGGGTTATTGAAAAACCAGGAAATGTTGATAAAAATGAAAATTTTGACCAAAATGCAAATATTTGTGGAGAAAGTATTTCAATAAAAATATTTTGACCAGCTCTGTTGCTTAGTTCTAAGCTAGTTCACAAGTTGTGCTGATCAAATATATGTGACTAATGCATCCAATTATTTTTCCCCCTTTCAATCATTTGCAAACATTCCCCACCCCTTTTTATTTGACCAGGTGTATGGTTAAAATTATAAACCAAATATGTTACTTGTATTTTTGCCCAGCAGTCAGCAAATAATTGACCATTTTTTCCATTATTTAAGCCACTGGTGATCATAAGCAGTGTGACCCTGGGCAACTGACTACAAGAATGAAAGCTACAGTGAGGCTGAATTTGAAAAAGTGATGGGCAAAACTTTATCAGCATGAGAATTAAGGTCATGGCCTATGAAGGCCAATTTCTGCTTTACTGATATTTGTCAGATCCCGTTATCATGACATTTTAATATGGACGTTAGTGTCTCTGATCCATCCCAACTCTTTACACACAGTCCTGGAAAAACCAGACTGATGGGGACTTAAGCTCCTCCCCTGATGACATCACCGCTATTTGCATGCGAAGCAGATGCAAATAACATTTCCTCCCGCTCTGTATCATGCTCTGTTCTATAGAGGAGATTTTCAAAGGCATAAAAGGTAGTTAGGCACCCAGCTCATTGACTTTCAATGGGAGCTGGCACCTAGCTGTCCTTTGAAAATTTTATCCCTACGTTGTCTTGGCTAAAGATGCCACATTGCTACTCCCTAGCAGAGAGTGAATGTGTGCGTGTACATGTGGGACGGTAGGGAGGACTCACTGACTGGCTAGAACTCAGATTACAACTTCTTCATTGACCTTGTCCATGGTGTTTGTGAGGTCACTATTTCATAGACGAAGTAACACAAGCTGCTGAGGCTAAAGGGGTGTGTCCAAATGGCAAACTTCCAGGCATTTCCCACTTCCACAAAGGATATTTAAAAGAGCTAAACAAACGGAGGGCTTCAGACACCAGCGTGAACATAGCCCCATTCTTCTAGGAACGGAGAGCTCTGATTAAGCCTGATTTTCTTTCTTAAAAACACAAAGCTACATATTACCGTTGAGCTTTAAATGCCAGGAGAGATTCACCAACACCCGTCACACTGAGTGTATGAGGTACACTTCCTAAATTAAACTCCCTGCTATTGCAAGAGGGCCCCCTTCATGCAGCACATGGCAATAACACTTTATATAAAGGGGAAAAGGATTAGCAGATACTTTGGGGGCTTGATGATTTCAGTGAGGATATGATGGGTTTTCGTTTTAAGAGAACACACCAAGGTGATTGCATGTTGTTTCCAAAGAATCACCACATCCCCTTGTTATATAGCATTGCTTCCAGTGTTCTCTGGGTAGCACTGCTTTAATTTAGTAACTGCCTGTTGGGGACCTACGGTTGTTTTTCTTGGCTTTTCTGCTCTTTTCAATTTTACCTTCTCCCACAATAGCATTCAGAAGGAACCTGAAGTTGCTAGATGAGGCACTGATATTTTTATCCAATTACCCTCTTTTTTTAATAAGTTGCCTTACCCCAGTACAGTGATTTGGAATGACACCAATAACATGAACTTGTTCATTCTGATCACAGGGGAACTTTTTATACTTTTATAACTTTTACTTGCAGCACGTAACTGGACCTGTATGAAACTTATATAATGAAACCCAAACCACCAAGCTTTGTGGAAGTTCAGATTCAAACTTTGTAACTTTTTAATTTTTAATTTTTTAATTTTTAATTTTTTATATATTTTTATTATTATTTATCTATAATATATAATATAGTTGTTTGGTTTTTTTTTAATCCCAGAACCAGACTCATCATTATCATGCTGGATTCTGGCCCATGCTGGTGCATTCCTGGACACAGAGAGGGGGAAAGCAGCCAGAGGCAACATGAACATATTGGAGGCTTTGGGGTTCAGCGGCTACAGAACTTGGGGAGGAATCAGGGCAGTTTTGTCAGCACCCCTAGAAAATAAAGATGGGGAGAGCAGGCCAGCTTGCCACCAAATGACAAACATAAAAAGGAGCCATCTAGAATTCCCCAAGGACATATTGGACAGGAAGCAGGGGGAGAAGCAGGGAGAGTTGAGGGGGTCAAGAAGCATGCAGACAAAGAAGATCCAGTGGAATTAGTGTATTTAGATTTTCAGAAAGCCTTTGACAAGGTCCCTCACCAAAGGCTCTTAAGCAAAATAAGCAGTCATGGGATAAGAGGGAAGGTTCTGTCATAGATTGGTAACTGGTTAAAAGATAGGAAACAAAGGGTAGGAATAAATGGTCAGTTTTCAGAATGGAGAGAGGTAAATAGTGATGTCCCCCAGGAATCTGTACTGGGCCCAGTCCTGTTTAACATATTCATAAACGACCTGGAAAAAGGGATAAACAGTGAGGCGGCAAAATTTACAGATGATACAAAACTATTCAAGATAGTTAAGTCCCAGGCAGACAGTGAAGAGCTACAAAAGGATCTCACAAAACTGGGTGACTGGGCAACAAACTGGCACATGAAATTTAATGTTGATAAATGCAAAGTAATGCACATTGGAAAACATAATCCTAACTATACATATACAATGATGGGGTCTAAATTAGCTGTTCCCACTCAAGAAAGATCTTGGAGTCATTGTGGATAGTTCTCTGAAAACATCGACTCAATGCGCAGCGTCAGTCAAAAAAGTGAACAGAATGTTGGGAATCATCAAGAAAGGGATAGATAATAAGACAGAAAATATCATATTGCCTCTATATAAATCCATGAGACCTTGAATACTGTGTGCAGATGTGCTCACTCCATTTAAAAAAAGATAGACTGGAATTGGAAAAGGTTCAGAAAAAGGCAACAAAAATGATTAGAGGTATAGAATGGCTTCCGTATGAGGCGAGATTAATAAGACTGGGACTTTTCAGCTTGGAAAAGAGGCGACTAAGGGGTGGTATAATAGAGGTCTATAAAATCATGAGTGATATAGAGAAAGTAAGTAAGGAAGGGTTATTTACTCCTTCTCATAATACAAGAACAAGGGGCCACCAAATGAAATTAATAGGTAGCAGGTTTAAAACAAACACAAGAAAGTATTTTTTCAGGCAACGCACTGTCAACCTCTGGAACTCCTTGCCAGAGGGTGTTGTGAAGGCCAATACTATAACGGGGTTCAAAAGGGAGCTAGATAGATTCATGGAAGATAGGTCCATCAATGCCTATTAGCCAGGATGGGCAGGAATGGTGTCCCTAGCCTCTGTTTGCCAGAAGCTGGGATTGGGTGACAGGGCATGGATCACTTGATGATAACCTGTCTGTTCATCCCCTTTGGGGCACTTGCCATTGGCCACTGTCCGAGGACAGGATACTGGGCTTGATGAATCTTTGGTCTGACCCAGTATGGCCGTTCTTATGTTCTTATGAGAAATGAGTGAAGAACAGTGAGCAGCCCCAGTCAGATGACGACAAAGGATACGGGGAATGTCTCCTGCTAGGCCTTCCAAAGATATGAAGTAGGGACATCCTCTCCCCCTATTTCCAATAAGGCCAGGTGAGAGTATGCTCAGAAGAGATGCAAAGGGTTAGGAATAAACTGTACAAGACTTGGCAGTTTAGGCATTACTGTAATCTGAGTTTTCTAGTTTGAAACGTGGAAGAAGGAGACCATATGACCTGAACCCAATGCAAATCAAATCCCCCCTGAGTTTCTTACAGCTACATGCAGTATGTAATTTTTTAGTACTTTAGGGACACACATATTATACATCAGAACCCTCTGTGACAAAGTTACTATGGTTTAGCAGCCTAGGAAGAGACTGGGGATTTTCCAAGAACCTTACCTTTGGCTAGGCTTGACCTGGGCGCAGATTTGTCCTGTATGGCTGGGACTGGCTCTCTAGGGGCCAGCAAGGCAGCTTGTTGCCTCTCTTATGGGATACAACTGGGAGATCCCAGGTGTCCACCCTTAAAAGGGTAAGACTATAAAAATGAGTCATGACATTCTCTCTGAGAGTGAGTGTGAGAAATCTGTCAATCAATGATCAAGGAAGCTTTGGTCTGATAAATTATTAGAGCTTTGACAGTACACTACAGATAATAAAAGAATAACAATAGCCACTTCAGACTAGTGGTCTACCTTGTTTAGTATCCTGCTTCTGACAGTGATCACTGGCAGATGCTTTAGAGGAAGGTGCAAGAAACCCCACAAAGGACAATTATGAAATAAAAAAATAACACACACACACACCCAATAGAGAAAGGTTTTATTCCTAATCCTGTGCAGTCAGTGGTTGGCACTTATGTCTTGAACCAGAAGGATTTATATCTCTATTCCTCCTGCCACAATCTCAACTCTACTGTGGCTTGTCTGACTAACTGCTTTTCTTGGAATATATCCTTAAAATGCAACATTTTTAGAACTGGGGATTTAATCTTTAACTAATCTCAGCAGTTGTTTTTTCATCCTGCATTAAACTCTGATGGCCACCACTGTACTCTGCAAATATTGCCTATTGCCTAAGCAATCTTTGCCTTCCAAAGAAACACTTAAAGTAAATCATAAACACGTTAACCTCTTTAAGCCTTATGTTTGGCATTCAATAGGTTGTGAATTTTGCCAGCTTTCAAGCTAAGTGAATCCAAGAAATGTAAATGTATTACTCATGCGCTGGCTAATTTGTATGCTTGTTGCTTCCCAGTCTCCCTGCAAATTCATTTTAAGCTTCTTTATTTAGCCCGTAAGATATTTCCTGGCTGTTCCCCCAGAATGTCATGGACCGACATGATGCCACTAGCTGCCATAGTGTAGTCTGAGAGCCAGGCAGTGAGCTGGAGCTCAAGTTCATAGATTGCACAATCAGTCACTCAACACACAGTTTTGACAATGAACCGTGAAATTCAGCACAAGGTGTAAGTTTTGCTTGGCAGATGCTCATGTAGACACACTGAGAACAGGGAAGTGGAACTACTGGTGATCGGGGGAGCTTAAAGAACACAAAATGCAGCTAAACCTGGGGCTCAAAGTGGGAAGATGAAAAACCCCATAGTGGAACTCTCAAGTTCCACCCACGCACCAAACTCCACCCACTTGAGATGTCAAAATGAGACTCCAGCCACAGTCAAATGTGCTGATCTTCACATTTTAATTGCCCCTCTCCTTGCTTACATGCTTTGATCAGCAGTGAAATAGGTAATGTCAGCATTTAAATTATTGTCCTGGCACATCCAACTAATGCTGTACTGAAATGACCACTGGCAGTTGGTACTGCTCAAACTTATTGTTTCAGACTTCAGCGGACATTGTAACATTGGTTATACTTGGGGTCATAAGAGCTGCAGACTTGTTTGAAATGAAAGCTGAGATTCTGGAGAAAGGATAGCACCCTCAAAAGAGTGGCAGGTTTCTGAGCCAGAATGATGCAGCCTCATCTGAGTCTCGCAAAAGCCTTCCAAACATCAGTAGCAACACAGACAGCAACAGTAGGACTAACTGGAAACCTGCTCATAGACACAAAGGATCGATGAGCTTTTGGAGAATGAACTGGTCCACTGTCCGGGAAGTGATCCATCCTAAGTAGGGTTAAGGAGCATTGGCAAGGGAAAGCTGGTTTGACAGCTTCTAGTTTGAATGACACAATGGAATTGAACCAGGGACCTCCAAAGGTAGATCCATGAGCCGCTACAGCTTAAACTAAAACTCTTTAACTAATGTAACAGACTCCTAGCCTCGGCCCATCAGGTACACAGGGGGACCCGATAAAACATGCTCACCCATGTATTACATTTGCCCTGTTTCTGTCTAGCCTGTACAGCAGTTGGGTTGTGGATGGAGGACTCCAGCTTCCAGGGCTGTAAAACCGGCTTTTCTCACCAGCCTGTGATGTTTTGTTTTAATTTCGAATAGGGGCTAGAGTCACGGGTACACTCAGGCTTCTCTGTGCCACTTCCACGTTGCAAAGCAGCCGTACACCCACCTTAATTGGACAGGCCCTATAATAAGTCTGCTTAAGCCATGTAATCATGCCTGTAGCCAGTATCCCTCCTCATGCCTTCCCTTCCTGCTGTATTCTTACTCATCTGCCAAATCCATCACTTAGGCCTTGATCCTATAACTGGATCCAGGCTAGGGGACATTTACACCAGTGTGGAGCCCCACTGACCTCAGAGGTGCTCTTTTGGGTCACTCTGCAAGATTGGACACTAAGATTGTAAACTCTCCATGGCAGGGACCTGTCTTCTAAGGAGGTTTGGAGATGCACCTAGCATACTTGTGGCACGGGTGCTATAAAATAATACGGGATCGTTATTATTGCTGAATGTCTTGATTCTTGTGACTCTCAGTGACTAGGAGTCTGAAAGGTAATCATTGTCCAGCTGAGATGAGAAAAAGAGTCTGGGGGGCGGACCAAGCCATGAAGGTTGGATCCAGATCCAAACTTCCTTGGAGTTCGATGATTCCTTTGATTTGGCAGGTTCCTTAGGAGGAAGCCATCATATTTTGCTAGCAGTCCAGCTCCACATGTGAATGTTGTGTGATTATCAACACACTATTGCAATCTCTACAGGTAACTCGCTCCCTTAAGCCAAGGCTAGGAATCATGCAGCACTCACTCTTGGACCCCACTGGCCATTAGGAGGGTTGTCGGCTTTCTTGCTTGTTATTGAAAAGCTGTCAGCACTTGTTTTTTGCAAATCCAACTTGGAAGCAAGGCTGGGAACTTGGAGTTGAGCCAGATGTAAAATCCACATATTTTAATAGCATGTCAGGAAGGATTTACCTCAACCTTTAAAGAAGAGTATATTAAAAAAAAAAGTACAAATGTGGGGCCTGATCCTCAGATGGTGTAAACTGAGGTATTTCCATTGACGTCAATGTAGCTATGTCAATGTAGCTCACAGCGACTGAGGATCTGGCCCATATACTTCAATGTGCGCCTATAAAAATCTCTTCACATGAGTCTTTACCTGCTCATATTAGAGGAGATCTTCACCTTCTTCAGAGGGATAAGCTTAATTCTCCCATAGGTACTCATTGTATTCTTCCACAGCCCTCGTTTATGGAGCTACAGTCAGAGACAGGAGGGTTGGCTTGCTTTGTTCTGCTTATTACATTTGGAGGGTAATTTTCTTTGCTTTCAGGGACTGACTCCCACAGTACTTATTCCAGGAAACATTCACAGTACTTCTCTCCTGCCAGCAGTGGACTTTCACCCCATCCCTTGGGAACAATGAGAAATGATGTGTCAGAATGTACAGGCTTCGCAGAGTACTTGGCTCACCACAAGGACCCCAGGGACAAGCGAACAAGTAGGTTAATACAATCCACAAGTCTCCGGCTAATCTTCTGCTGTTCTTCACTTCCCCAACTGTGGTATTGGTCATTTTGTCTGGGCCTCTTTCTACTTCAGGAACTGTGTCAGATTAACACCCACCACCCATGAAAAATGGCATGATTTGGAGTCTTACGATGAAATATCACTATGGTGAAATCAGGATTTTACCCTCCTGCTTCTCTCAGGTCCCTGATTTTAAAGCAGTGGCAATTCAGTACAAACTGGCTGTAAGACCCCAGCTTACTAATGCAACCCCCCTTCCTCCACAGTCAACCAAACGAGCCCAGATCTTGGAGCAAGAGCATGGATACTAAGTCAAAGAGCCTTTCCTCACAACCACAACCCTGCTCTCCATTTCCTCCTGTTCACACCACACCTCAAGACACCTTTGCCCACCACCCACACCACTATTCTAATCAGGTTCTCATATGGCTGTCATCACCACACTATCCAAGTATCTTCCAAAAGTGCACTAAGCAATCTGACGGATATCCAGGACATTTGGGCTCTCTCTCCTTCACTTCCCCAGGAAAAATTGGAGGGTGGAATTAATTTCTGGGTGTCTAAAAATAAATGTAGTGTATTATATGTCCACGCAGCTCAAGGAAGCATGCCTTGCTCTTAGAGCAGAAGGTAGTGAGGTTTGTGATGGCTCTTAATTCCCGTGGGAGTTTGTTACACTGGCTAAACCCCATGCACACATGAACAACAATCCAACTAAAGAGTTTTGCAGGGAACAATCAGATTTTCATCTCTTGCTTATTCTTTTCTCCATGTATAGTGTACCACCTATAACCAATGCCCTCTGCCACCCCTAAATCCTTCCAATGAAGTAGCTTGGCTTAAAAAGCCATTTTTTCAATGCCTCTCTTTAAAATCAAGTGAATTTAATGCTAGAAAAGCATGCTACAGTGACAGCTCTGGAGAACAGAGCCCTCTGTTTAGCTAAAGAATAGCTATGTCACAAGTAGCAGCACTGAACATCTTACCCACCAAACCTAATCTGGAAGAACCAACTTTGTTGGCAAGACAGTCATACATTTTCCCTGCTCACTCAGTCCTTAGGTTCCCTGATGTGATTCCCAACAAGGGGGGCTGATTAATGCCAATTGTGGCGAGGTGGTGGGGGGTTGTGCTGTGAAGCTTTTTCTTGTAGGAATAGTATTAAGACTACTGAATGCTTTCAATTTGGCCACGCAGATGATAATGACCTTTGGTCGTTATTGGCATGAGCTGGATTTGACACCAGAAATAACTATTCTGAATAGATGAGTTGAAATCGTCTGGAGGGGTGGTGGGTGAGGGAGGCAGGATGTGGCAGGGAACTGTTAGAGAGAGGTCTGAGAAATATTGGTTGAGCACTTCCATTTAATTATTCATTCTGCTTAATTTGCTGGTGGACAAGATAAATTGTCCATGGACCACATGTTCTGGAAGCAACTCCTTCCTGACAAAACAGACTCGGCATTAAACATTCAACTAAATAGATACAAGCAAAGAAAATTCCTCCTGTCAGATTGACCATCTCAGCATAGAATTCTTGTATGGATGCCAGAGCCGATAGAAATGTAACCAAAAATGGTGCTATTTCCCAACTTATATTCATTTCCATGGATTTTTCTTTATCCCTGTTGCATGTTTGCTTGGTTTTATTCAGTTAATTTAGTGCTTGTGGAAGATAGCGTAATGACAGTTGTGGGACCTGAAGCGCTCTGCATGACAATGCAATGGATACAGATGGCAGTGTGGTCTAGTGGATAAGGTGCTTGACTTGGAGACTAGTGTTATACGCTCAGCTCTGCTCCTGGGTCATCCTCAATAAGTCACTTCTCTGTTTGGGACACGGGCTACTTAGAATCATAGAATCATAGAATATCAGGGTTGGAAGGGACCTCAGGAGGTCATCTAGTCCAACCCCCTGCTCAAAGCAGGACCAATCCCCAATTAAATCATCCCAGCCAGGGCTTTGTCAAGCCTGACCTTAAAAACTTCTAAGGAAGGAGATTCTACCACCTCCCTAGGTAACGCATTCCAGTGTTTCACCACCCTCATAGTGAAAAAGTTTTTCCTAATATCCAACCTAAACCTCCCCCACTGCAACTTGAGACCATTACTCCTTGTCCTGTCCTCTTCTACCACTGAGAATAGTCTAGAACCATCCTCTCTGGAACCACCTCTCAGGTAGTTGAAAGCAGCTATCAAATCCCCCCTCATTCTTCTCTTCTGCAGACTAAACAATCCCAGTTCCCTCAGCCTCTCCTCATAAGTCATGTGTTCCAGACCCCTAATCATTTTTGTTGCCCTTCGCTGGACTCTCTCCAATTTATCCACATCCTTCTTGTAGTGTGGGGCCCAAAACTGGACACAGTACTCCAGATGAGGTCTCACCAATGTTGAATAGAGGGGGACGATCACGTCCCTCGATCTGCTCGCAATGCCCCTACTTATACATCCCAAAATGCCATTGGCCTTCTTGGCAACAAGGGCACACTGCTGACTCATATCCAGCTTCTCGTCCACTGTCACCCCTAGGTCCTTTTCCGCAGAACTGCTGTCTAGCCATTCGGTCCCTAGTCTGTAGCTGTGCATTGGGTTCTTCCGTCCTAAGTACTTGTTACTGTGTGTTTGCACAATGCCTAGCACAGGACAAAGGGGCTCCAGTTGTAGCTGGAGTCTCTAAGCACTACCCTAATATAAATAATAAACACCATATTGCTGGAATTACACAGGGGTGAAACTGGTATATTGCATCCCATCTTTTTTGAACCATTGGCTGCTGACAAGGACCCTTAGGCAAACAGTGAATATTTTCTCAGTAATCTCAGTCCTTAAACTGGTGATTGTGATTCTAGTTTGGAATCATTTAACCTTGATTGCCAAGATTTTAAAATAAACATGACCCAACATCACTCAACAAAGATGTCACCATTCTTCCAACATGAATGTCTGAGCCTAGCACATGCTACATTAATTTTATTTTCCTTCTTTCATCCTGATTAAACTGTCCACTAGTAATTCTTTGCCTCTAGGCAAAAGCCAGTGCAATTTCGTCACTAATAGGAATTGAGTATGTATGCATAAAAATACAATTAGATTAACAATATACTTCACATTTCATGCCACTCAAATTAGCAAGTGGATGTGTTATTGCAGGAATTCTCAGGCACTGGTCTGATTTTTGCATATACTCTAAATTACAGGTTTCCTTCTAATGTAAAGCTGCAATATACTTTAGATGTGCCATACATTATTTCTATTTGAAATTAAAAATGTTTCCATGCCTTAGCACATCTATATCATGTCCAACTCTGCTCTCATGAGCTAAGCAGGGTCAGGTCTCATCAGTATTTGTACAAGAGGCTGCCAGAAAAAACCCTGGCATATTACGGGGAGTGGCGCTCAGTAGGATAGCCTAGCAGCTAGCATTCTGGCCAGGGACTCAGCAGAACTAGGTTCTAGCCCTGGCTCTGTCACTTCATCTTCCTGTGCTCTGATTTTCCTACATATAAAATGAGAATAATGTTGTTCCCCTCCTATGTAAAGTGCTTTGACATCTAGAGATGAAAAGCCCTATCTAAGGGCTAGGTAGCATTAAATTATTATTATTTTCTCTCTGAGTTGGGCCCCACTATAGCATTAGGGGGCACTGCGTAGTTGGGTACCGAGCCTGTCTTTCCCCTCATGTAGTCACGTGCACCTGTGTAAAGAGCTCCCATTCTGATTCGATAGCATTTTACACCCACTTGGCAAAGGGCTCAATAACTGCACGGGGCACAGGCCAGGGGAGAATCAGGCCTTCCATCTTTTAGAGGAAATGAGAGGTACTGAGCACTTGGGCTCACAAAGGTGCTCAGGGCACATTCTGCGTGAAGAGGGGAGTTAGGTTGATGGCTTGCCCAAAAATTACCACGTGGCATTTCCACTATATTCCGTACACTTTCAACACTGAAGAATGATATTAAAAGTGTCATTTTAATATGACCCATGCAATATTTTGTAGTGGCCCATGTCAAATGTATGTATTATTGGACATATTTGCATAAATATGCAACACATTAAAATAATCCCATGACACTACGCACAAGAGACTATTTAACTGTGGAGTCCTGGCTACCTTCCAGTTTGGGTAATTGCATTCCGCCTGCCTAAACTCCACGAGCAGTTTCAACTGGATCTAGCATTCTTCTGCACTTTCCATCCCGAACAGTTTTGTATTGTGCACAACTAAACTGTTGCCGCATCTCACCCTAGAGGTGGCTGCATTTATTAATATTTAGGAGGGGATTTTCGAAGCGGTCTAACAGAACCAGGCACCCAACTCAGTGGGAGCTGAGTGCTTAATTATGTTAGGCCCCTTTGAAAGATCCCAGTATCAGCAATCACGCTACACAGCGCTTTACACATTTGGAGTGCATTACAAACATGAATCCATCCGCCCGGCACCGTGTGAGGCAGAGAACGATTTATGACGTAAATGTTGAGCCTGCTCCATGTCAGAGCAGACCAAAGCCCTAGGCTGCCAGTAGCATGCCAGGTATACGTGACGCGGAGGCAAGCACTCTAGGTGCTTCAGCAGTTAGGCCTTGTAGGCTCTATCCCTGGTGGGTCCCAATAATCACTCAGACACATGGCTAAGGGAAAGAGTATTTTACCAGGGCTGTCAGGAAAGGGAAGGTTGCAAATACCCTGGTACAAAGGCTTAAATAGTTACAGTTCAAAGTGAGCGACAGCGGTTCTTGTTTGGGCCCCTGGGGCAGTCCAGTCAAGAGGCAGGGCTCTTCAGGCCTAGTGCCTGGGGTGCCCTCTCCAGCCCAGTCTCTACTCAAGCAAATAGGAGCCTTTTGGTTTCCAAGCCAGGCGCAGCTAGCATCTCTCACTGGGGCCCCTCTGCACTGGCTCCTTGCTCAACTGCTGCTGCTCCCCCACAAATCCCACACAGACCTGCACCCAGCGTAGGGTCTGGCAGTCAGAGTCTGATCCACACACGGCTCTCCATACAGTTACTGCGGGTTCTTCTCTGCAGCTCCTGGCTAGCCATGTGGCTGCTGCTTCCTAACAGAGCCTGGGCTCTCCCTGGTTCACCCCTTTCCCTCATATGGCCAGACAGAAGGGTATATGCATTGGGGAGGGGGCTGATGGGAGTTGTGATCCCCTGCTTAGTAGATCCACCACAGTGATTTCCATCTTGCATCAGAGCTCTGATCTTGCAAGATGAGAGCAGCCAGTTAAAATGTTAAATATTAGTATCATAGGGCTAGGATGTGGCCTGGGCTGTATGTGTGGGGTATAAGCCAGAGTACAACTCCCCCATGTGCCTGCATGGCCTCCTCAGACATTGCACCAGGATAGGGTTGCCAACTTTCTAATTCCAGAAAACTGAACACCCTTGCCCCACCCCTCCCCTTTTCTGAGGTCACGCCCATGCTCCGCCCCTTTCCAAGGCCCCGCCCCCACTCAATGCACCCCTCTCCCTCCGTCACTCGCTCTCCGCCACCCTCGCTCACTCGCTCATTTTCACTGCAAGGCCGAAACCAGCACCAGGAGAAGGCCAGGAGCTGCAGCAGTTTGAATGTGGGAGATGCACACACTTGCCTACACAGAGACTTTTTTTCATACGTTTTCTCGGGGCCCTACAGGAGAGGTGGTGCAGGAGTCCAACAGGGCCCCGAGAGGAGCAGTCTCATGTCAGGGCTGGCCTTAGGGAAAATGGCACCTGGGCAAACTTGCATTTTGGTGCCCCCACCCCAATTGCCCCCATGGGCTCCCCACGCTCCCTTCATCCCTAACCCCTGCACTGTGCTCCCTTCGCCCCTAATCCCTGCATTCCCTTCCTGTTCCCCTAAGCCCTTCACCCTTTCACTCCTATCTCTGCTCCTCCCTCCTGGGCCCCTAACCCCTGCACTATGCCCTCTTCATCCCAATCCCTGCACTCCCCTCCTGCGTCCCTAACCTCTGAACCCTTATACTCCTGTCCCTGTGTGACACTCTGTATCTCAGGGGAACACCCTGAACTCCCATGTTCATCCTCATAATATGATTGTATGGTATCCAATGCCAAGTTTGTCATGTCGGGTGTCTTCGAAAGGCTTATGATGCACTGAGCATTGTTGATATAGTAATGTTATAGGTTATAATTTCACATATATAGTTATGAGGCTGAACATTTGTCCTCATGGCTTAAAACAAGCCCAGGGAAAACTCTCCAGAAACAGAGGGGCAGTTCACACCTCATCAGGGCATGCATGGGACAAACCCAGCCCAGCCTCACATGAACAAAGGACACTGGCCTAGGCAGCAACAAAGGATCTGTTGGACTCTCGAGTGAGTCACCCCCCTTCCCTTGGTCAGTTTGGGACTCTGATGAGGTAATGCTCACCTGACCCTGTACTGTGCCCTCTTCACCCCAACCACTACTGTGCCCCTAACCTCTGCATCCCCCTCCTGCACCAACATGGGAACACTGTCCTGGATGCAGTGATTGAGAAGCTGGCATTGCTGCTCGCTCCCCCCCTGGACTGTTGCTCATCTGCCCCACCCCCACACACCCCCAGGGAGCTGGAGGGGGGGAGCAAGGCGTGAGGTCAGGACTCCCTACATGCAGCAGCTCCGGACCCAGAGAGGCAGCCAGCAGCACACACAAATTCCCCGTGTCCCGTCACCCCAGTTCAGTGGAGACTGGGTACACGGGCAGGTGGACACCCCAACATCAGCCTCCCTCCTGCCCCCGCAGAGCAGATAGGAAGATGCTCCCAGTCTGGAGTGGCCAGGGCTCCGGGGAGAAACGGGGAATGGCGGGGGGACGACAGCAGCAGTGGTGGCCTGCACACAGCAGTGGAGCAGGGGGCAGGAGGGGCACCCCTGCTCCAGAGAAGTCACCTGGCTCACTGCCCTCTGCGGCTCAGGTCCCTCTCCCATCCGCAGGGCCGGCCCTGATCTCGTTCTCCTTCCCTCCCCTCCAGCAGCCCCATTCCCAGCAGTGGGAGACGAGGATACAGACCGTGGGTCACCACAGGGGCACGCGCCGCAGCCCAAGCCCAGCCTCAGGAGGAGGAGGAGGAGAAACGGGCCGGCAGCTGCGGGAGAGGCGCACGCCACGACCCCTCAACAGCCACCTGCGGAGCACTCGTCAGTCGAGCTAGTTCGTCCCCTGCCGCGACGCGGCCCAGCCAGTGGGAGCTGGGGTGGGGGCAGCACATGGAGCCCCCTGGCCGCCCCTAAGCATAACAGCCAGACATGCTGGCTGCTTCCCAGGAGCTGCACGGCAGCTAGCAGGGATCCTGCCAGCCCTGCCACGCAGCGCCACCAGCCAGACAATCAACGGCCCGGTGAGCGGTGCTGACCGGAGCCACCAGGATCCCTTTTCGACCGGGCGTTCCAGTCAAAAACCGGACACCTGGTCACCCTCCCAGGAGGACAGGAGTTCGTGCTCCTCATCCTATCCCGAGTGGATGGGGTATGGGCAAAAGAAGCAGTAATGTGCTACTGGTATAGGTAAGCTCACACTGCTACCTCATGGAGCATGGTCTCTGTGGACTGTTTCCTTCCCTGCACTGCCCCTGTCTGTGCCACCCCTTACCCAGGGCACAGCATCAAAGCACAGTCTAACCTGGAGGTGAGCAAACTACGGCCAGCGGGACTGTCCTACCCGGCCCCTGAGCTCCTGGCCAGGGCGGCTGGCCCCCAGCCCCTCCCCCGCTGTCCCCCCTCTTCCGCAGGCATGCCGCCATGTCTGGCTCTGGCCAGGCGGCGCAGCTGCCAGACATGCTGCTCTGAGCAGCATGGTAAGGGGGCCGGGGCTGGGGCATTGGATATGGGGCAGAAGGTCCCAGGGGGCAGTGAGGGGACTGGGAGCAGGGGGCAGTTGGATGGGGCGGAGGTTCTGGAGGGGGGGGCGGTCAGGGGACGGGGAACAGGGGAGGTTGGATAAGCATGGGAGTCCCGGGGGCCTGTCAGGGGGCAGGGGTGTGGATAGGGTCGGGGCAGTCAGGGGACAGGGAGCAGGGGGGATTGGATAGTTGGTGGGGTCCTGGGGAGCGGTTAGGGGCAGGGGGTCCTGGGAGGGGGCGGTTAGGGGACAAGGAGCAGGGGGGGTGGATGGGTCGGGGGTTATGAGGTGGGCGGGAAGTGGGAGGGGGCGGATAGGGGGCAGAGGCCAAGCTGTTTGGGGAGGCACAGCCATCCCTACCCGGCCCTCCATATAGTTTTGCAACCCCAGTGTGGCCCTCGGGCCAAACAGTTTGCCCTCCCCTGATCTAACCCATAAGTATAAATGGAGAAGAGCAATCTACAACTGGATTGGACTGGACTGGAAAACCAAGGAAGCGCTAGTTAAATTACTGCAGCAATACAAAATCCTTGCCTCTCATGATAAGGTTAAAACTGAAACCTCAGCACAGAGCAACGGCAACCCAACATGGGAAACACACGACATTTGGAAAAACCTAAAATCTCCAGCCTGGGCTGCATAAAGAAAACATTGCAATAGCTTCTCTCAACTCACACCAAACGACCTTCGACCTGCATTCTATAACCAATTCAATCACTTATTTTATATCTGTTGGAACCCAACTTGTGCAAAACAAAAACAAAAAAAAACCCTCAGTAACCCTTTTCATTGCCTGCCAGTACCTCAACGATCATCATTTTACTTTCCAAAAGACAGTTGAAAACCCTTGGACATCAAAAGCATCCAGCGTGAGATTTACAGATGCTGGGTATTTGCAGATACAGTATTCTGCCAAAATGTTGTCATGCTTCCTAGTTCAGATTTAACTTCCCACTAGTGTGCGGTATTATTTCTTCAAGATGGAAATTGGCCTGTGTCCATCTGTTATCAAAGTTCAGTTCCATAGCTTCTACATATTGCTACCATCCTCCCTACTCCAGCTCTGCTATACCTGAGTAGCAATGGTGGAATATACACTAGTCCTCATCATCACTTGCAAGCCTGTCTAGTGTACAATTGCTTCAGAGATAAATTTCCCTTCTGAGTGCCCTCCTGTAGTTCATAGATCTCAGACTAATCTGGCAGGGGCTTGGTCTGTTTAATAGCGAGCAAAGGAAAGCTTTTGTCATTAAATGATCCCTTGGCTCCTTGCAAGACTCGGAACGATAGCTTGGAAAGCCACTGGGCAAGTAAGGTGCCCCTCAGTCATACAGCAGTGTTTGTGATAGGATAGGATCTTGCAATACCAAAACCTGCCTAGCAACATGTAGCCGTGGATGTCCTTCTGGGCTCTCTCCTTGGCCTACTTCTCTTTGTACCGGGTATAAATAAATTATCTACTGGAAGCTTGTTACAAAATCACAGTCCTGATGTGCCCCAACAGCAGCATCTTAGCATATTGTGTTCCTTCTGCACTCCCGGGTCTGAAACGGCCTTTGCTGAAATATTGGGCCAGATCCTCCACTAGTGAAGCCAATGAAGCTGTGCTGATGTATCCCAGCAGAGGATCTAGACCACTCTATTTAGTTATCTCTTGTTGCCAATCCAGGCACCAGAATGATCACAGCTAATTTTAATGGGGGAAGGGGGGGGGTCAGGGAAGATCCCTCCTCAACCTCTTCATTAATGCATGTTTTGTCCAAAAAGCATGGATAATTTTTACTGAGGATACACCACCAGTAACATTTTCTTGTCTGAGGTTGGAAGTACCACTGTTGACCAATTTCAACAGGGATTGGCAGTCAGGACTCTTGGGTTCTATTACAAACTTTGCATTGGCTCCTTAGGTAACCTTGAGCAAGTCACTTAAAATCTCTGTGCCCAACCTACAGACAATGGGAGCATGAAGCACCCGAATTATAACTCCCATAAGGCACCACAGAAACATTGTCTAATCAAAATATTTCGGGGTTGGGTAGTCCAATTTTAACTTTAAAAAAAAAAAAATTTTCTATGGAAACCCCTTTATTTTCTGACCAGCTCTAAATTCATTCTCTTCTCTTCCTGGCTGCGAGGGGCTATTCCTCATCTCTCCCTTTCTCCTGAGTGCAGGTGCCACTCTGACCTACAAGGGTTGTTTGGAGAAAGAGCCAACACTACCAGCACCACCCATTCACCACTCCCACCGTTCCTCGTTCACACCGCTCAGGCAGTTTGGTCTGTGCTCCAATGACAAATGCCCTGCAAGGACCCCAGCCAGCATGAATGCAGTTCCAAGCAGCAGCTAGGTCTCCAGAGAGTCACCCAATAGGTCTCGAAGTGCTGCAGGCCGAGGCTCGCTCTTCTCAGTCTTCAGAGTTGCACAAGATCTAGCCTCACAACTCCCACTCAAGTTAGCCAGGGAGAATCCCATCCAATCGTACAAAATTCAAATACGAACAGACCTGAAAAATGCCTGTCAGGAATAGAGAAGGGCTTTCGCTGACACTGAACACACTTGGATGAATGCAGAAGCAAGTCAGAGAGACAAACGCTGGTTACCCTCATAGGTGCTCAGTGATCCATCAGGTTTTACCTAGCTGTGAATTTATTTCTCTATGCTATCCAAAGCCAAACTCACACCTGCTGGAGTGCTTCAGCTTCCCTGTCTTTAAGAAGGGGATAATACTTGTCACAGCGGGGTTGAAAGGAATCAGTGATCAATATTTGTGAAGAGCTCTCAGATCTTTATCTTTAAATCAAGACTGGATGTCTTGCTAAAAGATATTCTATAGGTCAAACGGAAGTTATGGGCCTGAAACTGAAAATACGGGGTGAAGGGCTGTGGCCTGCGTTATGCAGGAGCTCAGTTTAGATTTAGGTCATAGAGTTTATATGCCCAAGGATCACATCTGCCCTCTTTGCCACAGCACTGCATTGGGAACTCATGTCCACTTGCTTCTCCACCATGACCCCTAAATGCTTTTCAGAATCATTGCTTTCCACGCTCCTGTCCCCCATTCTGTAAGTATGGCCTGCAATCTTTGCTCCTAGACATATACCTTTGCATTTGGCTGTATTAAAATGCATTTTATTTGAATGGGCCCAACTTACAAGCGATCCTTATTGCTCTTTATCACTACCCTTATCCTTATAATTATTTACCACTCTGCTAATCTTTGTGTCTTCTGTACATTTTATCAGCAATGGTTTTATATTTACTTCCAGGTCATTGAGGAAAATGTTGAATAGCATCAGGCCTAGTTCTGAACTTGGTGGAACCCCACTAGAAACATCCCTTCTCGATGATTTCTCATTGACAACTACTTCTTGTCCATTAGCCAGAATAGGTTATGAAGCATTGCTGGCTCTATCTCCCATGTGGGAGATGTGGGTCATGTGGGAATTTGCAACTGAGCCTGTCCACTATTGAGTTTTGTGTGCCCGGGAGGTAAGCCGCAGATAGTATCCCATTGTGGGAGATACACCAGTTCCATAGTCTCATCGCCTCCGCACAGAGGGAGGGCAACCTGGCTCCACCTTGTCAATTGATGTAGTCCATAAAGGCTATGTTATCTGTTAGGACTCTCATGTGTGATCCTTTGATCAACAGGAGGAAATGGTGCAGGCATTCCTGAACATCCTTAGCACATGGAGATTGATATGAAAGGATGACCACCTGCCTTGTGTTGTTAGGCCATGTAGATGCGCGCCCTACCCTATGAGTGATGCGTCAGTGGTGAGAAGCAACGACGGAGCTCAAGGGGGTTGCAAGAAGGGGATCCCTTTGCAAGCATTCGCCGGCACCAGTCTAAGGAGTTTTTGACCCTGGTGGGTAGTGACAGGGATTTGTCCAGTCTGTTTCTGTTTGGTTTGTAAACTGAGCTGAACCACATCTGGAGGAACTGCATGTGAAGCGTGGCATGTGGCATCACCGCTGTGCCTGCTGCCATATGCCCCATGTAAAATGGATAGAGCACCCTTGCAAATGATCTCTAAGACACATCGATCTGATGTTATTCATTCCCAGGTGCTGCAGAACTTTGCCAGATGGTGGTCAAATGGGTGAATAGCAATGGTCAGCTGTAGCGGTTCGGGGGGAGTGGTCTATTGATGCCTCGACCAACACATCAGAATTGGTGTTTTGAAGTGGACATCTGGGATATGGAAGATTGCGGGCCAGATGGTTTATGCCTCAGGAACTTAGTTTTCTTTCTCTGTGGCTTGTAGTAGCTCTGGGGTTGTGCTGGGGCTGCAAACTAAATTTCCTCTTTTGTCCTGGCATATAGATGCCCAGTGAATGGAGAGTGGCCCTAGAATCCTTTAGGGTGTGAAGAGAGACATCAGTCTTCTCTGTGAAGAGCTTAGTGCCTGCAAAGAGAAGGTCTTCAATGGTCAACTGCACCTCCTTCGGGAAGCCTGACAGATGTAGCCATGATGCACATTGCATAATCGCTGCTGTAGAGGTAGACCTGTCTGCAGTGCTGGCTGCATCAAGGGCAGATTGTAGCATTGTCTTGGCCACTAACTCTCCCTCTTGATGGCTTTAAATTGGTCATAGTGCAATTCAGACAGCTGTGCAATAAAGTTGTCCCATTTTGAATAATTTATGTAGTCATATTTCACCATGAGAACTTGTTAACTGGCAATTTGAAACTACAGTGTGGCCGAGTACGCTTTCCTCCCAAAAAGGTTCCAATGCTTCCAGTCCCTTTTGTAGGGAGTGGACCTCCTCTGGTGTTGACGGCCATGGGAATTAACAGCATCCACCATGATGGAGTCAGATGGAGGGTGGAAGAAGAGGAATTCAGTCTCCCTCACTGAGACATAATATTTTTTGTCCACCCACTTGTAGGTAGGTGCCACCGATGCTGGGGTCTGCCAAATGGTTTTTGCGGGGTCCAGAAGAGCCTCTTTCATAGGTAGGGCAATTTTCGAGGATGAGAATGAATGCATTATGTCAAGAAATCTGTGGTGGGTATCCTTGACCTCTTCTAGTGGTATTTGAAGAGTGTCTGCCACTGTCTTCATTAGGTCCTGGAAGATGTGAAAGTCATCAGCCATAGATGGTGGGGGAGGCATGATGGCCTCATCAGGAGGATATGGTCCTCAGGGTTATCTCTTCCTCAACATGGCCCTCTCGTTCCTCCATGATTTCTTCTGGAGGTTCTGAAGCTCTGGATGCTGCAGCCAAGGGGGTGCATCTCGAGGGTTCTTGGGTGAGGCTAGAAGCCCAAGAGGCATGGTGACAATATGCAGTCCAAGGGTCCCAGTGTGGCCACTGGGGTGGTGGTGGCATTGAGCTTGGAGGCAGTGTTCATGGTTGCCCATACCGAGATGGTGGTGGTGGGGCCATCTGAGGGTATGCTTGGGGGTCCTGTTGGTATTGGGCACCATAAGGAGTCTGGGAGGAGTACTGTGACACCAATTCCTCTGGTTCAGTATCGGAGTCCTCACTAGAGAATAGGGAAGACTCCCATGCCAGACAAAGACTCGGTGCGGAGATCCCAGTACTGAGAAAAGGAGAGTCCAGTACATCAGATAGACGGAGGTCCCTCAAGTACTGGAATTCCAGCAATACTGACAGACTCAGTGCCACTGGTGGTACCGCGGGGGACACGGAGATCTTGCCCACATCAATCGCTTTGGTACTGGATGGGGCATCGATGATGGTACTGATCGACTATCACATATCGGCAACATCTTCTTAGAGGAGTCCTTACTCCTGTCCTTGTCTCTCAGTGCTGTTGACTGGGGCCTGTGCCCATCGAGTCCATAGGCATGTCAATGGTACCTGCCACTGTAGAACGTAAGCTGTGGGTACCACGCTAGGATTGTCTTGCTGCCAACGATACTGAGGATTCAGTGGATACCAAGCATGCCGGAAATCATTTGCGGCTAGCTGGGGCTGACTGTGGGGACTTCCTGCTCTCTTTTCCGATGACTTATGAGAGGGGTCAGTGGCTGGTTTCTTTGACCCACAGCCTTTAGATGTTGATGGCTGTGGGGAAGACTCAAGTCTGCCAGGTGACTCTTGGTGCAGGTCCAGAGAGGGTCAGAGGGCTGTCTCCTGTCTCAGTTCCCTATCCTTGCGAGACCTGGGCCTGGCTTGCTAGCACAGACTACACTTTTGTGAAACGTGGCCTTCCCCAAGGTAGTGTATGTACCAGGAGTGCTTGTCTGCAACAGGGATAGTCTCTTTGCAGGAGAGGCACTTCTTGAAGCCCAGTGACCCAACAAGAAAAAAGTGGGGGGGAGCGGTTTTTTTGTTTTGTTTTTTCAGAGAGAAAACTTTAAGAAAGAGAAAAAAAAACTACAACTATGCTAAAAACTAAGTACGAGGAGACTAACTAATGATGGAAATGCAAAAGTGAAAGTGAACCTAACGGACTGTGAATAGCTCCATCTCTAGTCAGGGGTGATTGAGAAGGAACTGAGTGAGCTGGCTAGCCTCGTGGAAGGGCACAAGAAGAGACAGTGCATGTGCGGCCTAATGGAAACTGGTATCAAAGTTCTCAGATCAGCAGCACAGGGATGCAAGCACACCTATACTGGATCACCCATAGGGACACTATTTGAAGTAGAATATCTAGGTTAACATAATGGTTGCTTTTGGCTTTAAAAATCTATGACTCCCTGGATGAGTTAAAGAATTAGTACTATTCAAATATATTGTGAAATTATGCCAGAAATGCAGACTAAAGTGATTGAATAGATGTGACAGTAGCAAGAGTGGGATATTGCAGCTGCACAGCAGGAAGTGGCAATGAAGGGGCCAGGAGAAGGAGAGGTTTCTGGCAGCAGAGAGACAGAAGGAACGGCAGCTGGAAGACAGACTGTGTCCTAGCAGTAATGAAAAAAGAGGGATCTTTTCAGCTTGCACATATTGCCGGTGTGTGCATCCCCATCAATAACAATAAGCTGATGGTGATGGATAGTGCTTGGATATGTATTACACCAACCTGCATGACTTTTTCCTATAAATAATACTAAAAATACTAAAAATGTATCAGGCTTACATAAAATAGCAATTTCTCCAGAATAGAGAGCCAGACTCTCCTCTGTTGTGAATCAGTATAGCCCCATTGAAGTGAACAAAGCTATGGTGATTTACAGCTGAGCGTGTATTTGTATTTTAATTCTCCTTTAGCTTGAATAAAATGAACTATAGACTGAAAACTGGTCTCTGGCTTTAACAAATGCTTGCTATTGACCCAACAGATTAAAACAATAAAGTCCACAGGGTATTGTTTGATGAAAAAGACCAAGCAGATTCAACAAAATGATATTCCACTTAAAAAATTAAACATGGAAGTTAGCCCTATCTCATTTACATGGGGCCAGATTCTGATCACTTTTATGCTGAATTTTCACTGGTTGAACTAAGATTAGAATCTGGCCCATAATGAATTACTTTCCTGTGGTAAATTAGTCCATAGCAGTTGGGTTTTAGCCTTTTTAAAAAATTATTTCACAGCAATGGATTATCAAAATAAACTATAACAATCTTCCCATTTTGAGGGAATGTGGAGTAAGAGAAGGCAGAGATGAGGTGAAGAAACATAAAGTACAAAATACTTAAACTCGTGAAACCCCTTCCATACAAGGTATTCACAGCATTTTAGAAGCCTCATAGCAAGCTCAAGGGAAGGTCAATATTATCCTTATGCTACAGCCAGGGAAACTGAGGCACAGACATGTTATGTCTTTCAGGGTCCCACATCAGAATGGAACCAATTTCTGCCAACTCTCAGCATATCTTCCCTAACCACTAGACCACACTATTTCTTGTACAGCTGGCTAAGTACTGCAGGCCAAATCCTGAGTGCGTTTAGATGAATTTTCCTCCACCCTTTCTCAAGCAAACTGCTATTTATACTGTAGAGTTTCCTTAATGATGTGGCTTAGGATTTGGCCTGGGATATGCTGTGCCCTGGCTCTGGAGAACAAGAACTGTAGAAGGGTATTAGCAACAGTGTGGGATACAGGGCTCAATCCCCAACCCCAGTTCTGTGGAGACAGACCCAGCTGCTGTAAAAGAATAGAGGATTCTCTCCCACAAGGGAGCCTCAGCTTGCACAATGCTGACAGAGCTAGCCTCTACCCAACCTGCTGCTCCCGGCTCCACACACGGGACATGTCAGAGGTGGGAGCTGGGAGACACATGGTACAGCCGTTCCAGACCCTGCATGGCCCACGATTTAGAGACTGGAAAGCGTCTCGGTATTGCCAGCCTCAAGCAGCCAATAATGGTAAGTCTACCTCCCAATTATATTGTAGTAACAATACTCAGCAGGGTGCCTCGTTATTTCTCTGAAGAGGGGCATTTATAACCCTACCTCTCTAAAGCTATCTGTAGGTTGCTCACATTGTTCACCAACAGCTCTAAAATTTGCTCCCTCTATTTTGACACAAATCTTTTCCTTCTGTCTTTGGAATGTTCAGACTCCAAGTTACATAGAAATAAAAGACAACTGCTGAACAAAGACTTGCTTTGCTCTGCTCCCTTCCTGGTGACAGAAATAGACTCGAGAGCTATTTTTATCCTGGAGAACACACAACACATGCCCAAGTTACCACTGCCAGTAATAAATACATCCCTAAGAGGGTCAAGAAGCTACTGTAAACAGTGATTAGTAATGAGACCATTCTGTTCTCTTATTACCATAGAGGCATCATTATCTAGCCTCTAATTTCGTACTTTATGTCTCATCACATAAAAGCCTTTACAGAAAGCAGGCAGGGTTGTATGTCTTGTCAGACTTGACAATTCAGAGCAATAGGAATATAAATAGCTCTTGACCATGTACTCGCTCCCCACCTCCACACTGCACACTGTGAAAAAACAGGTTTCAGAGTGGTAGCTGTGTTAGTCTGTATCCGCAAAAAGAGCAAGGAGTACTTGTGGCACCTTAGAGACTAACAAATTTATTTGAGCATAAGCCCACTTCATCAGATGCATGCAGTGGAAAATACAGTAGGAAGAAATATATATACAGAGAACATGAAAAAATGGGTGTTGCCATACCAACTCTAACAAGACTCATCAATTAAGGTGGGCTATTATCAGCAGGAGAAAAAAAACTTTTGTAGTGATAATCAGGATGGCCCATTTCAAACAGTTGACAAGAAGGTGTGAGTAACAGTAGGGGAAAAATTAGAATGGGGAAATAGTTTTTAGTTTGTGTAATGATTCATCCACTCCCAGTCTTTATTCAAGCCTAATTTAATGGTGTCCAGTTTGCAAATTAATTCCAGTTCTGCAGTTTCTTGTTGGAGTCTGTTTTTGAAGGTTTTTTTGTTGAAGAATTGCCACTTTTAGGTCTGTAATCGAGAGACCAAAGAGATTGAAGTGTTCTCTGACTGGTTTTTGAACGTTATAATTCTTGACGTCTGATTTGTGTCCATTTATTCTTTTGCGTAGACTGTCCAGTTTGGCCAATGTACATGGCAGAGGGGCATTGCTGGCACATCATGGCATATATCACATGGGTAGATGTGTAGGTGAACAAGCCTCTGATAGCGTGGCTGATGTGATTAGGTCCTATGATGGTGTCACTTAAATAGATATGTGGACAGAGTTGGCAACGGACTTTGTTGCAAGGATAGGTTCCTGGGTTAGTGGTTCTGTTGTGTGGTGTGCAGTTGCTGGGGAGTATTTGCTTCAGGTTGGGGGGCAGTCTGTAAGCGAGGACTGGCCTGTCTCCCAAGATCTGTGAGAGTGAGGGATCGTCCTTCAGGATAGGTTGTAGATCCTTGATGATGTGCTGGAGAGGTTTTAGTTGGGGGCTGAAGGTGATGGCTAGTGGCGTTCTGTTACTTTCTTTGTGGGCCTGTCCTGTAATAGGTGACTTCTGGGTCCTCTTCTGGCTCTGTCAATCTGTTTCTTCACTTCAGCAGGTGGGTATTGTAGTTGTAAGAATGCTTGATAGAGATCTTGTAGGTGTTTGTCTCTGTCTGAGGGGTTGGAGCAAATGTGGTTGTATCTTAGAGCTTCGCTGTAGACAATGGATCGTGTGGTGTAGTCTGGGTGAAAGCTGGAGGCATGTTGGTAAGTATAGCGGTCAGGTTTCCAGTATAGGGTGTTGTTTATGTGACCATCGCTTATTAGCACTGTAGTGTCCAGGAAGTGGATCTCTTGTGTGGACTGGTCCAGACTGAGGTTGATGGTGGGATGGAAATTGTTGAAATCATGGTGGAATTCCCCAAGGGCTTCTTTTCCATGGGTCCAGATGATGAAGATGTCATCAATGTAGCGCAGGTAGAGTAGGGCTGTTAGGGGACGAGAGCTGTGGAAGCCTTGTTCTAAGTCAGCCATAAAAATGTTGGCATACTGTGGGGCCATGTGGGGACCCATAGCAGTGCCGGTGACTTGAAGGTATACATTGTCCCCAAATGTGAAATAGTTATGAGTGAGGACAAAGTCACAAAGTTCAGCCACCAGGTTTGCCGTGACATTATCGGGGATACTGTTCCTGGTGGCTTGTAGTCCATCTTTGTGTGGAATGTTGGTGTAGAGGGCTTCTACATCCATGGTGGCTTGGATGATGTTTTCTGGAAGATCTCCGATGGATTGTAGTTTCCTCAGGAAGTCAGTGGTGTCTCGAAGATAGCTGGGAGTGCTGGTAGTCTGAGGAGAGAGTCTACATAGCCAGACAATCCTGCTGTCAGGGTGCCAATGCCTGAGACAGTGGAGCGCCCAGGATTTCCAGGTTTATGGATCTTGGGTAACAGATAGAATACCCCTGGTCGTGGTTCTAGGGGTGTGTCTGTGCGGATTTGTTCTTGTGCTTTTTCAGGGAGTTTCTTGAGCAAATGCTGTAGTTTCTTTTGGTAGCCTTCAGTGGGATCAGAGGGTAATGGCCTGTAGAAAGTGGTGTTGGAGAGCTGCCTAGCAGCCTCTTGTTCATATTCCGACCTATTCATGATGACAACAGCACCTCCTTTGTCAGCCTTTTTTGATTGTGATGTCAGAGTTGTTTCTGAGGCTGTGGATGGCATTGTGTTCTGCACGGCTGAGGTTATGGGGCAAGTGATGCTGCTTTTCCACAATTTCAGCCCATGCACGTCGGCGGAAGCACTCTATGCAGAAGTCTAGTCTGTTGCTTCGACCTTCAGGAGGAGTCAATGCAGAAGCCTTCTTTTTGTAGTGTTGGTAGGAAGGTTTCTGTGGGTTAGTATGCTGTTCAGAGGTGTGTTGGAAATATTCCTTGAGTTGGAGATGTTGAAAGTAGGATTTTAGGTCACCACAGAACTGTATCATGTTCGTGGGGGTGGAGGGACAGAAGGAAAGGCCCAGAGATAGGACAGATTCTTCTGTTGGGCTAAGAGTATAGCTGGATAGATTAATATTGTTGAGTGGGTTAAGTGAACCACTGTTGTGGCCCCTTGTGGCATGTAGTAGTTTAGATAGTTTAGTGTCCTTTTTCCTTTGTAGAGAAGCAAAGTGTGTGTTGTAAATGACTTGTCTAGTTTTTGTAAAGTCCAGCCATAAGGAAGTTTGTGTGGAAGGTTGTTTTTTTATGAGAGTATCCAGTTTTGAGAGGTCATTCTTAATCTTTCCCTGTTTTCTGTATAGGATGAAACTGTGAAAATACAGTTTCCAGCGCTCGTACCTCAGCGGTCCCTTCCACTGCCGTTTGTGGCTGACACATTAGTAGGAGATTTATCTTCCTCATTATTTTTCAAAGGGATGTTCATGCTGCAACACCATTTACAGGAAGTGGTGTTTATAACATGGGATTAAGTCTTTATTTTGTGTCGTCCATCATAAACTGTCGGGTATATTTGTGTGGTTCACTTCCTGGAGCATCATCATCATATCTGAGCACCTCACAAACCTCAATGAATTTCTCATAAGATGATAAGGATGGCCATACTGGGTCAGACCACAGGTCCATCTAGCCTAGTATCCTGTTTTCCGACAGTGGCCAATGCCAGGTGCCCCAGAGAGAATTAACAGAACAGGTAATCATCAAGTGATTCATTCCCCGTCACTCATTCCCAGCTTCTGGCAAACAGAGGCTAGGGACACCATCTCCTCATTCCCTATTTGCAGCTGGGAAAACTGAGGCACAAAGATTAAGTGACTTGCCCAAGGTTACATAGGGAGTCTGTGGAGCCAGGCATTGAGCCCAGGTCTTCTTAGTTGTATTGTCATAACCATAAGGCATCCCCTCTCTTCCTCAAGAGCCAACTCAACCACTACTGTGTCTTTCTAACCCCAGACTTGTGTCACAATAATTCGTATCACTTAACAAATGCATGCAAAGTGCTTTGAAGATGGAGGGCCAGATTCATACAAGGGAGGTGTAGACTCCACCTCCCTTTCCAGCTAATCCTCCATCCCACAGGGCCTTCACCCAAGGGAAGGGCAGGGAGTGATGCCACCTTCTGCTCAGGGCCAGACAGTCTATCCCTGCCAGTGCTCTACAGAACAAGCTGGCATCTTCTCACCTCTCACACTCCTCTCAACCACAGAGAGGCACTTTTTGGCTCCACCCTTCCTTTAGAACCCCCTGGCGCCGGGGAGGTTTCAGCCACCATGACCTCCTTCCCTGGTTGACTTTTTCCCTCAGGGACTCTGCACCATAAAACTAGGGTGGATCTCATCTATAAAAGGGACAAGTTTATCACTGCATCAAAACAAGATCCTGAGGTCTTTGCACAGTCCTTGCTCAGGCAAAGTCAGTGGGAGTTTTGTCTGAGTAAAGACTGAATGAAATGCTGTGAGGACCTCAGGATTTGGCCCATACATTGCTGACTAACATAGCAATCTGCCTGGAGCTGGAGAGAGGAGCATAGATGGCAGGTGGAAAGAGTTCAGAGGAGGCACCAGGAAGCCAGTTTGCAGGCACATGGCTGGAACGCTAGTTGTGGGTGGAGCACCTCTGGAAATACTTCTCTTAATAAAGAGCCAGTTTAGTTGTGTAAACATGGAGTCCTCTCATGTTATTGCCCAGCACACATAAAACAATTACTATGAATAGGCTGTTGTCTCAGGCATATGGACTTTACTGCACCATGCCGCAGAAGCAGCAAATGCTGTTTTGGAAGAAAGCTCCTGCTTGGACATGGGATCTGCAGAACAAAATTATTCCATTTGGGTAGAAATGACAGATTCGGGCACAAGCAATCGCATTGGATGTGCCATCATTTTGCATGATGGGGCCAACTTTATAGTTAAGAGAGTTGACCTACAATTAAATCATTCTCCTATCCCATTCTTCCACCCAACCCCAGCCCCTAATTTATTTTAGGTGCACTGTTAAACGCTAATGAGAAGTGTCCTGGAAACTGATATCCTCTGTCTATTTGCTGTTTTGTTGTAGCCGTGTTGGTCCCAAGATGTGGGAGAGACAAGATGGGCAAGGTAATATCTTTACTGAACCAACTTCTGTTGGTCAAAGGGACAAGCTCTTTCTCAGACCTGGAAAAGATAAGGAGAGTGTCCAAGCTAAATACAAGGTGAGACAGATTGTTAAACATAAGGGATTTATACATGTTGTAGGAGACCACTTAAAATGAAGTGGGCAATTAACATCTCTGCAATCCTAGGACAAAGGAGAGTAATAGGCAGTAAGGTGTGTTGCAAATTATTGTAATGAGCCACAAAAACCAGTCTCTCTGTTAAATCCATGGTCTTTAGTGTCCACAGAGCTATGAATTTAAATTCCCAATCCCAAACTTGTCTTTTCATGGTGTTGTGCAGGTTTCCTTCGAGGATTAGGAGTGAGAGGTCAGATATGGAGTGATTGCTTTGTGAAAAGTGTTCATCCACGGGTGATAGGGCATTTTTGTCTTTTATCCTTTTTCTGTGTGAGTTCATTCAAGAGCATAATGATTGTCTGGTTTCACCCACATAGTTGTTTTGGGGGCTTTTATTGCATGGGATGCAATACACCCCATAGGCATGTGTGGAACCCATAGATCTTGAAAGGTGTGCTGTGGGAGGTACTGATCATCATAGCAGTGCTGATATGGCTGCAAGTTTTGCACCTGTTGTTCTGGCAGGGTCTCGTGCCACTCTGAGTTGGTGTGTCCTGGTCTGTGGGGAGCTTGCTTCTGATAATGAGCTTGGGAAGATTGATCTGGGGTTATTGGAAGGGCATAAGAGGATGGTTGGGAAAGATTGATTTCAGGATGAGGTCTCCATCAAGAATGGGTTGTAATTATTTAATGATACCCCATATGTGGGGTGGCAGGTGACAACTAGAGGTGTGCAATCAGTGGTTGTTTTTTTTGTTTTGTTTTGTTTTTCTGTATTGAAGCAGGTTGTCTTGGGATATTTGGGTGGCCGTTCCATAGTGAGTTCTACTTCTCTGTCTGATCACAACACAGGAACAGCAGGAGCAGCAGCACCAATGTCCCCAGCTAAATACCTCAATACTTACCTGGAGCGATGGGTTGAGAAAGAAGACCAGTCTCAGGGCACACTGATCAGTGGGATGTATGCTTCTCCTGGACAGAGGGAGCACACCCTGGGCATCTGAAATCCACAGCAGTTCAAATCCCAGATAAGCCCCAGTTTATGTGACAGCTGCCACCCTGGCCAAAACCAGGGATTAAACTGGGGGCTCTCCATAGCTAAAACCTCTCTCTATCCGATCTGAGTTGGAGGCTGTAACAGATTCTCATCCTCTGTGGATCAGGTACAAAGGGGGACATTTAATACACACTGACCAGAGCTGTACATTCAGTCCTTGACCTCTCCTTGCTGAGACTGCCAGCAAGATGGCCAGCTAATGATGGGGCTAGCACCTCATGGTAGAAAAGAGACTGAACTCTGCTAGAATCAATAAAAAGGAAATTCTGTCCTGACAGTGCTGGACACAAACAGGTCCCTCTAGTCCAAATAAACACAGCCTGTGCTACCTAGTATCATCATGCAGGGTCTCCCTAAATCCTGCTGACTACACTGCTGATTATTATCCAGTAGGACCTGAGACAACAGACTCATTTCACACATACAGCAAATATTGCCTTTATATGGTAATGGTTCACCCACTAACTCTGGTTTTACTGGCAACTTCTATTCCCAGATGCAGATTACGGGAATATTTTAATCATGTAATATTTGAGCTATGAGTGATAAAGTCTCTGCAACATCTGGCAGAGGCTGAAGTGACAGAACCCCACAGCTGGCATGCTGGGCGCAATTCAGAGCTTGGGAAGCTAGAGACCTGGGTCCAGGGTTCCTAGCATGATGGTTCCTCTAGCTTTCATGTATCAGCTGTATGGGCACAGTAGGAATGCTTATGGGGGAAATCGTTATTAAAAAACATGGCATTTCAAAAAAATGTACTCAAACGCCTAAAAGATAAATGGGGCCAGCTGCAAAATAATAATTAAAAAGTACTTTGTAGAGTTTCCAGTATATCCTTTGTACTAATAGGGAAGAAGTATATTAAAAGGATTACTATGCCATATTCATACTTTGTCCTGGTATAAATGTATTGTATGTAGGATTGTTGCATGTAGTTATGTAGATGTGCAATGCACAAAAAGGTCCCATGGCACAATTCCAGCCTTGCAAACTTCTACTTGCTTAAGGCATTTTTTTTTTCCTGATGGGTAAAATATCATTCGTTTTTAATTATTGTTAATCATTATGACCAGGACAAGCAAATAGATTTTGGCCTACATTTTCAGAAATGAATTATACTGGTGGGTGCCCAGTTTGAGACCCTGGAATCTCTGCACTTACTGAAAATCAGACCTCTTTAAGGTAACTAAGTTGGACACTCAAAAATAATTTTTGAAACTGGAGATCTGGGCTGGTAAATGTTCATAACATTTTCTACAAGGCTGCACTATACACCAGAGTGGAGGAGTTATCTCCAGTGTCCTGGCCTAATTCTAGTAAGAGTAATATAGCTGGGAGGGAAATGGTTTTCCCACACCGTGAAAATAATTGAGATGTCAAAATATTTCCCATTCTGGATCAGGATGAAATTGTGACCTTTTGAGGTTTTCATGAAAAATGTGAGAAAATGACCCACCCCAGAATAGCCTATAGCCCAGGGATTAGGGCACTCATCTAGGGCATGGGAGACTGAGGTTCAAGCCCAATGTCTGACTCAAACAGAGACTTGAACCTGTGTACTTCAAACACCCCAGCTGAACACACTAATCCTGGGGCTTAGTTTGGGTAGCTTACCCTTGCTCTCTCTCCCTCCCTCTCGGGCTTGGGCATAGAGAACATGAAGCACATGGTGGCTGCTGGAGGTGTGTGTCCCAGACTAGGAGCGACAAATAGCACAAGCATTTGGGGGCATTCAGGGTTATAACACAATTGGTGACACAACCTCTCACTAGTCTGAATTCCACCCCAAAGCATGGTAGTGGCATAGTCAGCAGGATTTACACACAGCTTGCCCGGGGCACCATTTCAGATTGGGGAAGGGGGGGCAACTTTAACCATGATTCAAGGGGCTACTTAGGCACCTGAAAACACTAATATTTTTGCAGATAATGGGGGGGGCAACCAAAAATTATAACTCAAAGCGGGGCCTCAGCTCAAGAAGTCTGAAAACTACTCAGGGTGCAGGCAGGTGTGTAGCTAGGAGCTATGTGCAGAGAGGGGGTAGCTCAGGGTGCAAGCAACGGGTAGCTAGGGACTGTGTGAAGAGAAGGGGGTAGCTCAGGGTGCAAGCAGGGGGTAGCTAGGGGCTGTGTGCAGAGAGAGGGGTAGCTCAGGGTGCAAGCAGGGGGTAGCTAGGGGCTGTGTGCAGAGAAGGGGGGTAGCTCAGGGTGCAGGCAGGGGGTAGCTAGGGGCTGTGTGCAGAGTGGGGGAGAGCTCAGGGTGCAAGCAGGGGGTAGCTAGGGGCTGTGTGCAAGGGGTTGCTGCTGCTTGAAGGCCAGCCCTGCATTCAGTCCCTAGTTGGTACAGTGCGGGGTAGCCCCACTGGGCAGGGGCTGGGGAAAGGGGCGTGCTCTGCCCACCCGGGGACACGATGGGTTGGGGCAGGGGGTCACCCTGACATCAGTCCCCCCCTTTCCTGGTTGTGCACAGATGATCAGGAGGCAGGCTCCTGGTCCGGAGCAGCGTGGCTAGCAGCGGCTCTATAGCGGTGCGGGGAGAGTGCGGGGGGGCAGGGGCAGCACGGTGGCTGCCGAGGGCAACGGAGCAGGGCAGTGGGGGGACGAGGGGCAGCATCTCCCCTCCTGCTGCAAACTTCACCCACACATGATACATGGCGCCTTTGCAGCTGTTTGCTCTGTTTACACTTCAAGCCGTGGTAAAATCGTTTTAAAGGAGTCTCCAGTTCATAGGCACTGACTGTGTGGGTGCTGCGGAGCTGGAGCACCCACAGGGAAAATACGGTGGGTGCTGAGCACCCACCTGCAGCCCCCCTATCAGCTCCCTCCCACTCCCCAGCGCCTCCTGCCTGCTGGCGGGCCTCGCAGACCAGCGCCTCCCTCTCCCTCCCCCACACCTCCTGCCCACCGCAATCAGCTGTTTCGTGGCATACAGAAGGCTCTGGGGGGAGAGAGGGGAGGAGTGAGGATGTGGCACGCGGGGGAGGGGGTGGATCTCGGTGGGAACAGGTGGGGTGGGGCTTAGGGCAGGGCAGGAAGAGGCGGGGCCTTGGGGGAAGGGGTAGAGTGGGGGCGGGGCCTGGGGCAAAGCCAGGGTTTGAGCCCCCCCCGCCCCCCGGCGCTTTGGAAAGTCAGCGCCTGTGCTCTTGTTTAATCCAGGCCATAGAAATTCACCCAGTGATTCGTGCATGCAGCTCAGATCTTGTGGCTGAGGAAGAGCATATTATTTTAGAAAAAAATCAGATCCTGGCTTGGAGAATCCACCACCACCCCACTTCTCAAACTCCGCACGAGCACTGTCGGGGGCTGGGAGAGCTGGGGCCAGAGTAAATAAAGCCCAGCTCTGTGCCAGGTTACAGCAATGCAGCTGCTCAAAGCCTAGGGATGTGTGGGTAGTACTAGAACAATCAGGACATGTCCTTATCCTTGGCAAATGTGGACTGCTCTAGGTGGCAAGGGGTTTAGTCGGGCTGCTCTGGTTAAAATGACCAGCAGTTGTGTAGGTATCACTCCACTTCAAACACCAGACCCATTTCTAGCCCAGAGATTAGCAGGGTACATCAGCACCAGAGGTGAGGGCATCCAGCCACCATCATTCCTTGGCCTGTTTGTCTACTGTGAACCTGTCCTCCCCCCAAACCCGTTGGAATCTCCATCCTAGACTTACTTGGAACTATCTGTCTTCTCATGATCAGAGGAAGTGATTAATGCCCTGGTACTCCAAGAAATGCCGCGTTGTTTTTATACAAATATCCCTCGGGAATGGAACATCATTTCCCACTACACTATCCCTTGCCTTCAAAATAACCTCAGCAGTAGTGTCTTTACAGACGTCTCCCATCAGTTCTCTCCATCTTATCACCACCATCGTGTCAGAACGCCTCACCGGATTTTCTAAAATCATCCTTTTTACATGTACCTTATATTTTAAGTTCCTCTCCCTCCATACGATCTTATCTTTATTCATAATTATTAATCCTAACCCATGTCTCCCCTAAATGGGTTTTTCTTATGTGACACCTATAAATCTGGACAACAATTTTAATGAAAACACAAATCTTTGTCCTGTGACATCAGGTCAGATTCAACCTTAATGACCCATTTAATGTATCTAATGCTAATACCTTCCATTTACAGTTTATAGCACCTTCCATCCCAAAGTACGCTCCACAGCATTTACCTAATGGGATGGCTGGGGCCACCACTGGGTTAGAAATCCAGCAGGCATTCTGCACAAGTAGATCCATGCAATAGGTTCTTTAATTAATGGAAAAGGAAAGAGCAGTATTTCCAAATAAAGATGCAGCAGAAGCTTCAGCAAAAGGAATGTAGTGGGACTGAGCTGAAGTTTGGCCAGGACATCAACCACAAACAGTCAGGCTTGAGCCTGTAGTCATGGCTTTAGCAGCCCAGGAGCAACACAAACAAAAAGGAAGAAGGACATCTGCTGGGAGAGCAATACAGCAAAGCACAGACAATCCAGGAAGTTTTTGGAAACTGTTGGGGACAACTTCCTGGTGCAAGTGCTGAAGGAACCAACTCGGGACTGCACTCCTCTTGCTCTGCTGCTCACAAACAGAGAAGAATTGGTAGGGGAAGTAGAAGTGGATGGCAACCTGGGCAGCAGTGACCATGAGATGGTCGAGTTCAGGATTCTGAAAAAAGGAAGAAAAGAGAGCAGCAAAATACAGACTCTGGACTTCAGAAAAGCAGACTGACTCCCTCAGGGAATTGATGGTCAGGATCCTCTGGGAGGCTAATATGAGGGAGCAAGGAGTCCAGGAGAGCTGACTGTATTTTAAAGAAGCCTTATTGAGGGCACAGGAACAAACCATCCCAATGTGCAGAAAGAACAGCAAATATGGCAGCTGACCAGCTTGGCTTACCAGAGAGCTTAAACACAAAAAGGAAGTTTACAAGAACTGGAAACTTGGACAGATGACTAGGGAGGAGTACAAAAATATTGCTCAAACAAGCAGGGTTGTAATCAGGGAGGCCAAAGCACAACTGGAGTTGCAGCTAGCAAGGGATGTGAAGGGTAACAAGAAGGGTTTCTACAGGTAATGTTAGCAACAAGGTGGTCAGTGAAAGTGTGGGACCCTTACTGAATGGAGGAGACAACCTAGTGACAGATGATGTGGAAAAAGCTGAAGTACCCAATGCTTTTTTTGCCTCGGTTTTCACAGACGAGGTCAGCTCCCAGACTGCTGCACTGGGCTGCACAGTATGGGGACGAGGTAAGCACTCCTCAGTGGTGAAAGAACAGGTTAAGGACTATTTAGAAAAGCTGGACAAGCACAAGTCCATGGAGCCAGATCTAATGCATCCCAGGGTGCTGAGGGAGTTGGCTGATGGGATTGCAGAGCCATTGGCCATTATCTCAGAAAACTCGTGGCAATCGGGGGAGGTCTGGGACGATTGGAAAAAGGCAAATATAGTGACCATCTTTAAAAAAGGGAAGGAGAATCCAGAGAACTACAGACCGGTCAGCCTCACCTTAATCCCTGGAAAAATCATGGAGCAGGTCCTCAAGGAATCCATTTTGAAGCACTTGGAGGAGAGGAAGGTGATCAGGAATAGTCAACATGGATTCACCAAGGGCAAATCATGGCCTGACCAACCTGATTGCCTTCTATGATGGCTCTGTAGATATGGGGAAAACATATCTGATATATCTTGACTTTAGCAAAGCTTTTGATATGGTCTCCCACAGTTTTCTTGCCAGCAAGTTAAAAAAGTATGGATTGGATGAATGGCCTATAAGGTGGATGGAAAGCTGGCTAGATCGTCAGGCTCAACGGGTAATGATCAATGGGTTGATGTCTAGTTGGCAGCCGGTATCAAGCAGAGTGCCCCTGGGGTCTGTCCTGGGGCCGGTTTTGTTCAACATCTTCATTAATGATCTGGATGATGGGATGGATTGCACCCTCAGCAAATTCGCAGATGACACTAAGCTGGGGAGAGAGGTAGATATGCTGGAGGGTAGGGATAGGGTCCAGAGTGACCTAGACAAATTGGAGGATTGGTCCAAAAGAAATCTGATGAGGTTCAACAAGGACAAGTGCAGAGTCCTGCACTTAGGATGGAAGAATCCCATGTACTGCTACAGGCTGGGGACTGACTGGCTAAGTGGCAGTTCTGCAGAAAAGGACCTGGGGATTACAGTGGACGAGAAGCTGGATGTGAGTCAACAGTGTGCCCTTGTTGCAAAGAAGGCTAAGAGCATATTGGGCTGCATTAGTAGAAGCATTGCCAGCAGATCGAAGGAAGTATTATTCCCCTCTATTCGGCACTGGTGAGGCCACATCTGGAGTATTGCGTCCAGTTTTGGGCCCCCCACTATAGAAATGATGTGGACAAATTGGAGAAAGTCCAGAGGAGGGCAACAAAAACGATTAGGGGGCTGGGGCACATGACTTATGAGGAGAGGCTGAGGGAACTGGGATTATTTAGTCTGCAGAAGAGAAGAGTGAGGGGGGATTTGATAGCGGCCTTCAACTAACTGAAGGGGGGTTCAAAAGAGGATGGAGCTAGGCTGTTCTCAGTGGTGGCAGATGACCAAACAAGAAGCAATGGTCTCAAGTTGCAGTGGGGGAAAGTCTAGGTTGGATGTTAGAAGAAACTATTTCACTAGGAGCATGGTGAAGAACTGGAATGGGTTACCTAGGGAAGTGGTGGGATCTCCATCCTGAGAGGTTTTTAAGGCCCAGCTTGACAAAGCCCAGGCTATGATGATTTAGTTGGTGTTGGTCCTGCTTTGAGCAGGGGGTTGGACTAGATGACCTCCTGAGGTCTCTTCCAACCTTAGTTTTCTATGATTTCACGTAAGAGGTGTTAGTCCATCTGTACAATTTTCAGAAAGGGATCTCTAAGATTCTCCTGAAGATGCCAGGGCAACCAGATTCGCTGTCTTGCCACTCTGCAGAACACGAGTGAGAGAGATTCAGCTGAAGCAAGTGGCATAGTATCTTGGCTTTCCCCTTGAAATCTCTGGCCTCCACTGGACAGACACTTTCCATCTTCTCTCAGTCAAGAGGCATTGTCCTTACGATTAGACTCAAAGAACAAAACCACTCTCATTAGAGACAGTGTAACTCGCACAGGAATGTTAGCAAAAGTGGCAGTTTTCACCAAGATACATCATGCCAATGTCAATTTATGAGAGAAGGCAGCTGCCCCTTGCTGCAACCTTGTGGTGGTGCTGGCTATAAGTTGCTATCTGGGTTCTGGGGGAGCACCAGCGGAATGTGCTTGATCAGCATACGCCACTAGAAAGCAGGGCCATACACCCTCAATGACCAATCCACCCACTTTGAAAGCCATGCTGCCTGGCTGCTGTCCTGCTGGTGGAAGAAACATCTCAGGCATTTTGTGCTGTCCCAGTCTCCATCCAGATACCGGGCCACATTTTCCAAAGAGCTAAACGACACCCATTGGACAACCTAACCAGAGGCTACCTCTGAAAATCTCGCCTGTATTTTCTATCCTGGGGGACCCAAGCCCTGGACCTAAACTAGTGTGCCCAGGACTAAAGCTGGCCTCCCCATGTTTCATTACTGTTTAATTTGAGAACTACCCAGCATATTCAGCTGTCCTTGTTTTAAAGACAGCTGTTTTCCTAGCTGAGTTTAGCTCTTGCAGTGACAGTCACATACCAGTGATAAATCGGAAGCAGCAGAACTAAATCTCAAAACCTGAGCTTGTTGGCTGGGAGCAATATTCACCCCCTCCCTCCATGTATTCCTCCTCACACACTAGCGGCCAAATGACTTCAGTCAGGATAAGGGAAACACAAGGCCAAGTATGGATCACCCTCATCCCCAAGCCACCCCAGCTAGCCTTCAGGCCCTTCTTCCCAGGCACTGGTGTGCAATTATAGAATGGTAGCAAGTAGAGCTGCTCCAAAACCTGCTCTATATTTCCCACAAAACCTCTTGAACAAACTGAAAAATATGTAGTTTCATTAGTTGTTTATTGTTGTTGAATTTTTCTTTTTTTGATGAAACAATTTTTTTTAAAAACTGTATGTTTTTCATATTCCTCCACCCCCCGACAGTGGAAAAGGAGGGATGACAAAAACATTTGGGGGTGAGAGAGGGTGGAAGGGTGGGGAGAGAATTGTTGAAAAACTGGAAAATATTGACCAACATAAAAGTTTTCCACAAAAATTTCTCATTTTGATCAAAACATCTTTTATCTTAAAAAAAGAAAGTTTTGACCCCAAATCAGAGTCAGCCACCTTTCCGAGCAGCTTTTATCGCAAAAGTTTTCACTGGAAATACAGCCACTTCTGGGCTGAGAGGTTGGCAACCTTTGGATGCAGAGTAGCAAAGGGAGGGGATATTTTGGCCAAGGATGATGGAGCAAACCTTTACTCTGCTTGGACAGTGGAGACCTCCTGACACTTCTTTGTCAGAGCAGGCAGGGCTTCTGCTTTCAAGGCCTATCTTTAGAGACCCACACTAAGTAACTGTAGGGTGCTTCCGAACCGCCAAGGGCAATCCTGATATACTTCCAGCCACGGTGAGGGGAGCAGACCCAGCAGGCTGCCTCCTACAGAGGAAGAGCAAGCCCCCCACAAAACTGGAGGGCTAAGCCCACTGCTCCACCCACAAGCTGATACCCTCCAAATGACAGTGGGGGCACAGCTTGAAGGAGGAGGGAGCCCATGGCCGGCAGGCCAAGCTCTTCAGGGCCCCATTGGGCATGATATCCCTTCCCCCAATTTCCCTAATAAAGGGCCCAGTTGCAAGCACTGCCACATGCCCATGCCAAGGAGTGAGGGAATGTAAGGAGCCTCCTTACTCCACTGCATGGGTTACCCACAGTGCCACAGCCTGACTGGGCAGCTATGTTCCTATCCTGCGCAGGTGGGTTGGGGTGGGGAGCTCTCACTATCACTAATAGAGACCTACCCCCTTTTTCCCCCAAAAAAAGAAACTTTCAGAGAAAAGACAGTAGACTAAAGGCAGGCACCCTCCGCTCCCTCTGGAATCCCCCCTCGCCTTGCTGAGCGAAGAATTGAGCCTGTTGCCAGCATTTCCAGCTCATGTGCAAGCCTCCAACTGTGCCCCTGGGCTAATTTTACATTTTCGTTGATGTGATGGATTTACCGGAGGCGGGGGGGGGGGGTGAAAACATGAAGGATGGAGAGAACTGAAGGCCAAAATCTTTTATGCATGAGCCACATCAATGTTAAGCACCAGGTACCTTTCCCACAATCCCAGCTGAGAAACCCCAACAGAGATTTCCAGCCACGAACCCACCTTTTGCGAAGGGCTCTGAGTGCCATGGTGCTAAAGTGAACTCCAACCCAGTGGGGGATGGAAGGATGAGCGCCTCGAAGCCAAGAGGTTTCCTGTAAATATTGCATACAAAGGCTCCCACATATTGAGCGATCTTGCTGGCAGTGGACTCATCCGTTTGCTGCCAATGCAAACATTTGGATCCGGTCTATGACCAATTATTTTCACGGACGTTTCCCATTGTTGCTGCCACCTGCGCAGTTCAGTCAGAAGCAGCTGTGTGAGGAATGCTAGTGCAGACTTGCTGCTCGGGCTGAGCCAGGTGAGATGACAGGGTGGTTAAAAGCAGGTGACTCAGCCTTTAGGCCAATCCAAATAGATAACTGGAAAACAGGGTTGTGAGGTCGAGCATCGTGTTCTCTGAGAGCACTTTCGGAGACTCAGGTAGACACATGAAGCATTACCATGGAATCACAGGACTGGCCGGGACCTCGAGAGGTTGTCTAGTCCAGTCCCCTGCACTCAAGGCAGGACTAAGTATTCTTGAGACCATCCCTGACAGGTGTTTGTCTAACCTGTTCTTAAAAATCTCCAATGATGGAGATTCCACAGCGTCCCTGGGCAATGTATTCCAGTGCTTAACCACCCGGTTACATTGCAGCTACTAATACTAGGGGGGGTTGTTTGTAAAAGCTAACTGCATGCCTCCACTTTGCCACACAATGAAGACTTTATAGACCCAAAAGCCCTGATTCGCCATTGCCTTGTATCCTGTGCAGTCACTTGCACATGCGCACTGTGGAAGTAAAACCTTATCGGATCAGAATGGTAGCATAAACTCACAATTTATTCCTAGACTTTGTTTCCTGTCTTTTAATCAGTTATTGATCCATGAGACAACCTACCCTCTTATCCCATGACTGCTGAATTTGTTTAAGAGAGCTTTGGTGAGGGACCCTGTCAAAGACTTTCTGAAAATCTAAGTATACTATATCCACTGGATCACCTTTGTCCACGTTTGTTGACCCCCTCAAAGAATTCTAATAGAGTAGTGAGGCACAATTTCCCTTAAAAAAAGCCATGTTAACTGTTCCACAACAAATTGTGTTCATCTATGCATCTAATAATTCTATTCTATATTACAGTTTCAATCAATTTGCCTGGGACTGAAGTTACACTTACTGGCCTGTAAGGGCCAGGATCACCTCAGGAGCTTTTTTTTTTTTTTTTTTAATTATTATTTGTTAAAAAAGCATTGCATTAGCTATTCTCCAGTCATCTGGTACAGAAGTTGATTTAAGGGATAGGTTACATACAACAATTAGTAGTGTTACAGTTTCATATTTGAGTTTATCCAGAACTCTTGGGTTATATACCATCTGGTCCTGGTGACTTATGACTGTTTAATTTATCAATTTGTTCCAAAACCATCTCCATTGACACTTCAATCTGAGACGGTACCTGAGATTTGTCACCTAAAAAGAATGACTCAGATGTGGGAATCTCCCTCGTGTCCTTGGCAGTGAAGACCAATGCAAAGAATTCATTCAGCTTCTCCGCAGTGAGCTTGTCTTCCCGGAGTGCTCCTTTAGCATCTCGATTGTCCCATGGTCCCACTGATTGGTTGGGAGGCTTCCTGCTTCTGGTGTACTTAAAAAAAAATTCTATTAGTTTGAGTCTTTTGCTAGTTGCTCGACAAATTCTATTTTGGCCTGCCTTATTATACTTTTACACTTGACTTGCCAGAGCTTATGCTCCTTTCTATTTTCCTCAGTAGGAATTTACTTCCAATTGTTAAAGGATGCCTTTTTGCCCCTAATTGCTTCTTTTACTCTGTTGTTTACCCATAATGGCATTTTTTTGTTCTCTTACTATTCTTTTAAATTTGGGGTATACATTTATTTTGAGCCTGTATTATGGTGTTTTTAAAAAGTTTCCATGGAAGCATTTCACTCTTGTGACTGTTCCTTTTAATTTCCATTTAACTAGCGTCCTCATTTTTGTGTAGTTCCCCTTTCTGAGGCTTCTTTGGTCCCCCCCACTCCCACATACACGGATGTTAAATTTAATTAGATTATGGTCACTATTACCAAGCGGTTCAACTATATTCACCCCTTGGACCAGATCCTTTGCTCTACTTAGGACGAACTCAAGAATTGCTTCTCCCCTTGTGGGTTCCAGGAATAGCTGCTCCAAGAAGTAGACATTAGTGGTGTCTAGAAACTTTCTCTCTGCAACTCATCCTGAGGTGACATGCATAGGCATAGTTTGACTTCAATATTTGGGGGGGCAGCTCCAGTCAGGCAAATGGGGCTGGGAGGGATGATAAATTCCATGCCTGCCCACAGGGGCACCAGTCGAGATTTGGGAGGGTTGGGGGTGCAACTTTAACCATGATTCCAGGGACTACTTAGGTAACTGAAAACGCTACTGTTTTTTCAGATAATAACTTAGAAATGTCTGACAGGGGCATTGTATCTAATTCCTATATCAAGAAAGAAAAGAAAATAAATATTAGACCCACAGCTCTAATACTAACATGTTCTGACATCTTGTGGCAAGTCACTCATGGGACACTGGTTAGGTTAAAAATTGTAATGTATATTCTTACTCAGATACCCTTATTAAAGTCAGAAGGGATCATTGTGATCATCTAGTCTGACCTCCTACATATTGCTGGCCACAGAACCTCACCCACTCACTCCTGTAATAGACCCCTCACCTCTGGCTAAGTTACTAACATCCTCAAATCATGGTTTAAAGACTTCAAGTTACAGAGAATTCACCATTTACACTAGTTCAAAACTGCAAGTGATCCCATGTCCCATGCTGCAGAAGAAGGTGAAAAACCCCCAGGGTCTCTGCCAATCTGACCCAGGGGAAAATTCCTTCCTGACCCCAAATATGGCCATCAGTTAGACCCTGAGCATATGGGAAAGAATTCTCTGTAGTAACTCAGAGCCCTCCCCATCTAGTGTCCCATCACCAGCCATTGGAGATATTTGCTGCTAGCAGTCACAGCTGGGCCAAATGTCATTGTAGGCAGTCTCATCATACCACCCCTTCCATATATTTATCAAGCTCAGTCTTGAAGCCCGTTAAGTTTTTTGCCCCCACTGCTCCCCTTGGGAGGCTGCTCCAGAACTTCACTCCTCTGATGGATAGAAACTTTCACCTAATTTCAAGCCTAAACTTGTTGATGGCCAGTTTATATGTATTTGTTCTGGGGTCCACACTGATGCTTAACTTCAATAACTTCTCTCCCTCCCTAGTTTTTATCCCTCCGGTGTATTTATCCAGAGTAATCATACCTCCCCTCAGCCTTCTATTGGTTAGACTAAACAAGCCAAGCTCTTTGAGTCTCCTCTCATAAGTTTTCCATTCCTCACATCATCCTAGTAGCCCTTTTCTGCACCTGTTCCAGTTTGAAGTCATCTTTCTTAAACATGGAAGACTAGAATTGCACACAGTATTCCAGATGAGGTCTCACCAGTGCCTTGTATAATGGTACTAACACTTCCCTGTCGCTACTGGAAATACCTCGCCTGATACACCCCAGGACTGCGTTAGCCTTTTCACGGCCACATCACATTGGCAGCTAATAGTCATTCTGTGATCAACAAATACCCCCAGCTCTTTCTCCTCCACTGTCACTTCCAACTGATAAGTCCCCAGCTTATAGCAAAAATTCTTGTTGTTAGTCCCTAAATGCATGACCTTGCACTTTGCACTATTAAATATCATCCCATTTCTATTACTCCAGTTTACCAGGTAATCCAGATCTTCTTGTATGGTATTCCAGTCCTCCTCCGTACTGGCGATACCTCCCAACTTTGTGTTATCTGCAAATTTTATTAGCACACTCCCACTTTTTGTGCCACGGTCAGTAATAAAAATGTTAAATAAGGTTGGTCCCAAGACTGATCCCAGAGGAATTCTACTAGTAACCTTCCTCTAGCCCAGGGGTCGGCAACCTTTCAGAAGTGGTGTGCCAAGTCTTCATTTATTCACTCTAATTTAAGGTTTCGCATGCCAATAATACATTTTAAAGTTTTTAGGTCTCTGTCTATACGTCTTTAATATACAACTAAACTATTGTTATATGTAAAGTAAATGAGGTTTTTAAAATGTTTAAGAAGCTTCATTTAAAATTAAATTAAAACGCAGAGCCCCCCGGACCGCTAGCCAGGACCTGGGCAGTGTGAGTGCCACTGAAAATCAGCTCGCATGCCGACTTTGGCACGCGCACCTTAGGTTGCCTACCCCTGCTCTAGCCTGAGAGTTCACCTTTCAGTATGACCTGTTGTAGTCTTCCCTTTAACCAGTTCCTTATCCACCTTTCAGTTCTCATATTAATCCCCATCTTCTCCAATTTAACTCATAATTTCTCATGTAGAACTGTATCAAATGCCTTACCGACAATCAGGTAGATTAGATCTACTGCATTTCCTTTGTCCAAAAAAATCAGTTATCTTCTCAAATAAAGGTATTAGTAACTTTGTTACCACCTCTTGAATACAACAATTGTAGAAACATCTCCAATTACTTTGAGAAAACCTGGATTTGTGCTGGAAATGGCCCACCTTGATTTTCATACACAATGTAAGGAGAGTGGTCACTTTGGATAAGCTATTACCAGCAGGAGAGTGAATTTGTGTGTGTGGTTTTTGAAAAAAAGGGGAGGGGGTGAGAAAACCTGGATTTGTGCTGGAAATGGCCCACCTTGATTATCATACACATTGTAAAGAGAGTGGTCACTTTGGATAGGCTATTACCAGCAGGAGAGTGAGTTTGGGGGGGGGAGGGGAAGGGTGAGAAAACCTGGATTTGTGCTGGAAATGGCCCAACTTGATTATCATACACATTGTAAGGAGAGTGATCACTTTAGGTAAGCTATTACCAGCAGGAGAGTGGGGTGGGAGGAGGTATTGTTTCATGATCTCTGTGTGTATATAATGTCTGCTGCAGTTTCCACAGTATGCATCCGATGAAGTGAGCTGTAGCTCACGAAAGCTCATGCTCAAATAAATTGGTTAGTCTCTAAGGTGCCACAAATACTCCTTTTCTTTTTGCTACTTAGAGTACGTTTTCACTAGCAATGTTAAAGCGCTGCCACGGCAGCACTTTAACGTGGCCGTGTAATCGCGGCAGCAGCGCCAGGAGAGAGAGCTCTCCCAGTGCTATTAAAAAACCCACCTCCACGAGGGGAGTAGCTCCCAGCGCTGGGAGCAAGGTTTTGTCTACAGCGCCACTTTACAGCACGGAAACTTGCCGCGCTCAGGAGGGTGTTTTTTCACATCCCTGAGCGAGACAGTTGCAGTGCTGTAAAGTGGCGCTGTAGACAAGGCCTAACTTTTTTGCAGTGGACCAAGCTTGGAAGAGACAGTTTAACTTTAGGTTTCAGAGTAGCAGCCGTGTTAGTCTGTATCTGCAAAAAGAAAAGGAGGACTTGTGGCACCTTAGAGACTAACCAATTTATCTGAGCATAAGCTTTCGTGAGCTACAGCTCACTTCATCGATGAAGGTGCCACAAGTCCTCCTTTTCTTTTAACTTTAGGGAACATCCTAACCGCCTTATCTTATCTTAATCACCTGTTAATCACTCTGTTTATAAACAAAATTCTGACACTCTGCCTCAGGGGTGCAAACTGGTAGCAGCAAATCTCCTGTCTCTCTGCAGAACTCATTGCATTGCACACTCAGGCTGCCTGCGCAGCCCTGAGGCTTGCAGTTTTGTGGGGGCAAAGCCCTCCCTTGCCCCCCCAAACTCTGCCTATGGATGTACCCAGTCAATATGCGGATAGTTGAAATCCTCCATTATTATTGAGTTTACTAGTTTTATAGGGCCCCTAATCTCCCAGAGCATTTCACAATCACTGTCACCAGCCTGGTCAGGTGATCGGTAGTATATTCCTACTGCTATAATCTTATTCACGCAAGGAATTTCTATCAGTAAAGATTCTGTGGTACAGTTTGATACATTTAAGATTTTTTCTATATTTGACTCTATGCTTTCTTTCACAAAGAGTGCCACTCCCCCACCAGCACAACCTATTCTGTGATTCCTATGTATTTTGTACGCCGGTATTACCATGTCCCACTGATCATCATTGTTCCACCAAGTTTCTGTGATGCCTATTGTATCAATATCCTCATTTAATACCAGGCACTCAAGTTCACCCATATTACTATTTAGACTTCTAGCATTTGTATACAAACACTTATAGAATTTGTCACTTTTTAGTTGTCTGCCTTCATGTGATGTAACTGAATGGGACTCTTTCATTTGACTGTTTCTCTTCAGTTCCTACCTGCACTCTATCAACTTATATCCTCTTCACTAGGATATAGAGACTCCCCATTAATAGATCCTCCCCACGGGATGTCTCATTCCAAACCATGTGCTCCTCCGCACCCGTCAGCTTTCCCCCAGCCCTCAGTTTAAGAACTCTTCTACAACCTTTTTAATTTAAGATGCCAACAATCTTGTCCCATTGTGGTTTAGGTGGAGCTCATTCTTCCTGAATAGGCTCCCCCTTTCCCAAAAGGTTCCCCATTTCCTAATGAATCTAAATCCCTCCTCCCTACACCATCGTCTCATCCACACATTGACACCCTGCAGTTCTGCTTGTCTAATTGACCCTGTCCATGGAATTCGAAGCCTTTCAGAGAATGCTACCATGGAGGTCCTCATTTTAATCTCCTACCTAGCAGCCTAAATTTGGCCTCCAGGACCTTTCTCCTAGCCTTCTCTATGTCATTGGTACTAATACGTACCACGACCACCAGCTCCTCCCCAGCACTGCGCATAAGTCTGCCTAGATGTCTGAAGATCTACGATCTTTATACCCGGCCAGGCAACTCTCCCATTCATCGCAAACCCAGCTATCTGTATTTCTAATGATCAAATCCCTCATTACTATTACCTGTTGCTTCCTAATAACTGGGATTCACTCCTCCGGAGACCTATCTTCAGTGTCAGAGGATACCATGATATCTATGGGATTGTTTCCCTCTGCTACAATTTGATGTTCTTCCCTGAATTTTTCATCCTCCTCAACAGCACAGAGGCTGTCAGACCGGGGGTGGGACCGTTCTACTATGCCCCGGAAAGTCTCATCTATGAACCTCTCTGCCTCCCTTAGCTCATCCAGCTCATGAACTGTCATCCAGTTCAGCCACTTTGGTCTCAAGAGCCCTGACTGGGTCTCTAAAGGCCATGAGTTCCTTGCACACGTAAGCCATTTGCCCACAAGGCAGGTAAGCATAAATGCTTCATTCAGTGCAATAAACTGGAGAGCCCCCACTCTGCTGCTGGACTTCTGCCTGCATTCTTTTTACTCCTGCAGCTTGTTTTGTTTTGTCTGGGATTAGGGTGGTCAGGGGAGTGTTTACTGCCCTAAATTTGGAGAATGTTAGGTGTATCTTACTCTCTCGCGCCCTGTCTAAACTCCCTCACAAAATTCTCCTATGCACTGCTCCTGTTCACTAGCTCCTCTGGTCACGTAGGAGTTAGGAGTTGGCTTTTTAAACCCCTGCTCTCCCTGAGTAGCCACACTCCCTGGTTAATGGATCCTACAGGGATTAGGGATCACAGCCTCATTAAGAAACTCTCAGCCAGCCTGGCATCTGCTAGGCTTGGCATACGGCCCCCCAAATAGACCACACAATTTACTACAGTCAAGCAGCAAGCCCATAAACAAAACAAACAAACTCATGTAGTCAGTCCTCCTTCACCTGAAGAACTCCCTTGCAAAACTTCCCTGTTCGCTGCTCCTGTTCCCTAGCTCCTCTGGTTGCTTAGGAGCTGACAAATATATGACATACTACAGCATCCATTGCAGCTGGCATGGCTAATGGAGAACAACAAGCAGCTAGCAAGGCAGAGGATGCACTTATTCATAAGATCCCACATACGTGATTAAGCTACTGCTATCTACTCTGTCAATTGTATTTCTAGAGCACTTCTCACTTGCTTGTCTAAGCACTGTTATACAGAGATAGCATTAACACTGGCTTTTACAGGGCACTAGCACGGGCTCCCTTATCTCTCTGCCAGCTTCCTGCCATACTTGTGCGGTCTTATTTTGAAGGCCCTCAAGCTGGGTGAATCTGAAGTGGCGATGGGCATGGGATTTTGGGCTTGCTTGGCACATCACTTGCTAATGCTAATGCACCTAGCATTTGCGCCCACAGCTGTACTGGATGCATACACACCAGCACCACTGTCATCGGTCCCATGTAATAACCAGAGAGAGAATTCACCACCTTTGGTTCAAAAAAGTGTGACTAAAAGAAACTGCTACCGCTAATGCATCCAGAGGGGACCCCACACCCAGTGGAGCAGCGGTATACAAATACCATTCATCACCCTGGCACCGCTGCCTCTCCAGACTCCTGGCAGTGATGACTCTCTCCTGGCTGCTGGCTCTGACTCTCCTCTCTCTTGGCTCCTCTCCAATGCTGTTAAGTTTCAGCCACAGGCTGGAAGGTGCTTTGATTTTGTATGGGTCTCAGCGGGAAGAGATGAGGGCCTACAATGGAGCCCATATATGGGGGACGCTGATTAGCAGCACCAAGTTCAAGATGTCAAAAAACTGTTACACCTGGATCCAGGGGCAGCCTTAAGGTCAGGTAAGTTACATGGCTGACACCCCCACCCACCACTTCCCTCTCACTCAATGGGCACTCACCTCAAGCTCCCTCTCCTCAATTCCCTGTCCTTGGCCCCACCCGACCCCAAGGCCAGCAACCCAAGGAAGCAAACCAACCATCCCTGGGCTTGATCCTGCCATGTCCTCAGCATTCCTGAATGCCCGCAACTCCCACTGGCCTATGTAGGATCTCTGCTTTACAGAAGCATTCAGCACCTTGCTGATGGGGCTCAGCAGTTCTCTGACAGCACACGGCAAGTCCTCACATGATGTGTCGTCATGAAGGGAAGACTACGACCCTCTGTCATTGAAACTGCGGAGGGAACTGAGAAAGGCACAATGGAACTATCACTGTAATGTGACAAGGACACTCGTCACATTAAAACTCACACTCTGCTGTGACACGAAGTATTCAGGAACTTGGTTTGTATTCCATCCAAAAGACACAACCTTACTTTTCCCAAGCCACATTGGTGCATTAATTTGGTACCAACTCAGACACACATAACCCTTGGTTTTCCCTTTCACTTCAGTAGGCTCTGTGCGCGCTTAGCCCTTCTGAAAGATCAGTCCTCAGGTGCGTCCCCAGGGTAAGTGACCCTTCTGAAAACATAGGGCCTGATCTCCAGAGGCCCTGAGCAGCCACAGATCCCACACATTTCAAAATGGAATTGTGAGTGCTCTACCTTGCCCCTGGTTGTTGTTTTTTTAAGTCGGGCCACATGCCTCATCAAAATGGGGTGAGGAGAGCTGTATGGAAAAAGGAATTTCTGTCCCATGGGAAATTCAATGTTTGTTTTCAAGCTGATACAGGGTGCAATAGTCAACACTTTCCTAGCACAGACAGACTTTTGAAAAATTTCAATTTGGAAATGTGGCGGGGGGGCAGAAAACAGGCCCAATTTTGAGGATTTGAAATGCTGCCATTTTTGACAATTCAAATGTCAATCTGGACATTTCAAATCTTCGTGTAAAAAAAAAAACTGGAAAATTTAATCGAAATGGATATTTTCCCACAAAAATATCTCAGCAATACCCCATGTTTTGTCATGAAACTTTTTTGGTGGAAACATTTTGACCAGCTCCAAATATGGGGTTGTGATTATACGCTCCTGGCTCCTCCACCTGCATATAGACAGAGAACCCAACCGTGGATGCCTCTGCCCAGGTCCTGCTGTGGATTTGCAGACTGTGGCCTGCATTTCCCCATCACAGAAAGCCAGGCAGGGGAGACCATCCAGTGTGAGAGGTGCCTACTGGTAGCCTCTTTCAAGAAGCAGGTGTGAGAGCTTCCGGAGGAGGTGACTAGGCTGAGCAGCATCCATGTACACAAGGAATTAATTGAAAATATAAATATGGGGACCTCCAAGTTTGAGGAAGCAATTCAGTTGGACAGGACTGCAGTAGGACCACCAGGGGAGAAGAAAACAGCTCCTTCACAGGGAGGAAGCTAGCTGCTGGTTACTTTTGGCAGCAGGCAGTGCTCCACCTCTGCTCCCAACCCACCACGCATAGAGATTAAAAAAAAAAAAGGTATGCTGTCCTGGCAACAAAAGATGAGGAATCTCCCCCAGAACTGGAGGAGGAGACGCGATATACCCGCATGGCTGGGAGGACTGTGGCCACCACACCCAAGAGGAAACGAAGGGCGGTGGTGGTCGTGACTCCTTTCTAAAGTGGACAGAGGCATCCATCTGCCGGCCTGACCGGGCATCTCAGGTGTGCTGCCTGCCAGGGCTCATATCTGAGATATTATGGAAGGATTGATGAGGCTTCTCCAACCCTCTGACTAGTACCCCATGCACTCAGCCATGTGGGCACTAATGATACTTCAAGCCATGACCCTGAGCAGATCAGAAGCAACTACAGGGCTCAAAAGCAACTGAGGGTGCAGGAGTTGCAGGCACACGTGATGTTTTCATCCATCCTTCCAGTCAAGGTTAGGAGCCCAGGAAGAGACAGACACATCCTGGAGGTAAATGCATGGCTGTGCAGATGTAATCGCCAAGAGGGCTTCGGCTGTCTCAACTATGCAATGCTGTTCCAAGAAGGACTGCTGAGCAGAGATGGGGTCCACCTATTAAGGAAGGGGAAGAGCATCTTCGGAGATAGACTGGCTAACCTGGTGAAGCAAGCTTTAACCGAGGTGTTGACGGGGCATCAGACAAAAGCCCACAGGTAAGTCTAAAAACATGGAGACCAAGGTGGAGGGTCAGAATCTGGAGTGGGGGAGAACATGGGTAATCAGAGCAGGGGCAAATGAGAGACAAGAGGGAATAGAGGGGAAATCTAATGAACATCTTAGGTATCTATATCCTAATGCAAGAAGAATGGGGAATAAACAGGAAGCACTAGAAATACTAGTGAATAATCATAATTACAACATCACCGAGATTTGGTGGGACAATCCACATGACTGGCATATTGGCATAGAAGGGTACAGCTTGTTCAGGAAGGACAGGAAGTGTAAGATAGGAGGAGGTGCTGCTTTGTAAATCAAAGATGTAAATCAAACACTTGCACTGAGGTCCAGATAGAAGTAGGAGGAAGACCTATTAAAAACCTCTGGGTGAGGATAAAAGCGATAAAAAAAACAAGGGTGATGTCATGGCAGGTGTCCAGTAGAGAACCTAACCAGGGAGAAGAAGCGGCTGAGGCTTAAAAATAATAATAATAATAACAATAATAATAATCCAAAGCACAGAACTTGTTGGTGAAGGGGGACTTCAACTACCCAGATGTCTGTTGGGAAAACAATACAGCAAGGCACAGATTTTCCAGCAAGTTGTTGGAATCCACTGAAGACAACTTTATTACAGAAGGTGGAGAAGGTGATTAGGGGAGAGGCTGCTCTAGATTTGAGTCTGACAAACAGGGAGGAACTGGTTGAGAATTTGAAGGTGGAAGGCAGCATAGATGAATGTGATCATAAAATCACAGAGTTCATGATTCTAAGGAATGGCAGGAGGAAAACAGCAGAATAAAGACGATGGACTTCAAGAAAGCAGACTTCAGCAAACTCTGGGAATTGGTAGGTAAGATCCCGGGGGAAGCAAGTCTAAGGGGAAAAATTGTTTATGAGATTTGGCAGTATTTTAGAGACACATTATTTAGGGCACAAGAGCAAACTCTCCCAATGTGTAGGAAAACTAGGAAGCACAGTAAGAGACTTGGCTTAACCAGGAGCCTGACACTCAAAAGTCACACAAAAGTGGAAACTAGGTCAAATCACTTAGGATGAATATATATGGTATATAAAAAAGCATGCAGGGACAAAATTAGAAATTCCAAGGCACATAACAAATTAAACTAGCTAGAGACATAAAGGGCAACCAGAAAACATTCTACAAATAGATTAGAAGCAAGAGGAAGACCAAGGACAGGGGGAGGCCCATTACTCAGTGAGAAGTAAAGACAACAACAGAAAACCCAGCAATGGCTGAAGCTCTATGTGTCTTTTGCTTCAGTTTTCACCAAAAAGTTAGCAGTAATTGAACTACTAACATAGTGAACATCAGTGTAAGTGGGGTAGGATCTGAGGCTAACATAGGGAAAGAACAAGTAAAGAATTACTTTGACAAATTAGATGTCTTCAAGTTGGTAGGGCCTGATGAAATACACCCTAGAATACTTAAGGAACTAGCTGAAGAGATCTCTGAGCCATTTGCAATTATTTTGGGGCTATCTCTTGTCTTCCACAAGTTCTCAGAGGACTAAAAAAGGTCAAATATACTACTTATATATAAAAAAAGGAGAATAAGGACAACCCAGGGAATTATAGACCGATGGGTTGACTTTGTACCCAAAAAAGATAATGGAGCAAATAATCAAGCAATCCATTTGTAAGCACCTGGAAGATAATAAGGTGATAAGTAACAGTCAACATGGATTTGTCAAGAACAAATCATGTCAAACGAACTTAATATCTTTCTTTGACAGGGTAACAAGCCCTGTGGATGGGGGAAGCAGAAGATGTGATATATCTTGATTTTAGTAAGGCTTTTGATATTGTCTTATATGACCTTTTCATAAACAAATAAGGGAAAATATAGCCTAGATGAACCTACTGTAAGGTGGGTGCACAACTGGTTGGAAAACCATGGTCAAAGTAGTCAGTTATCAATGGTTCTCAGTCAAGCTGGAAAGGCATATCCAACAGGGTCCCACAGGGATCTGCCCTACGATCGGTTATGTTCAATATCTTCATAAATGATGGCAGAGAGAGTACACTTATAAAGTTTGAAGATGATATGAAGCTTGGAGGGGTTGCAAGTGCTTTGGAGGACAGGATTAGAAATCAAAAGGATCTTGACAAACTGGAGAAATGGGCTGATATAAATAGGATGAAATCTGGTAAGGACAAATGAGAAGTACTACACTTAGAAAGGAATAATCAGTTGCACAAATACAAAATGGGAAATGACTGCCTATGAAGGAGTCCTGGAGAAAAGTATCTGGGGGTTATAGTGGATCACAAACTAAATGAGTCAACAACATAATACAGTTGCAAAAAAACACTAACATCATTCTAGGATGTATTAGCTGGAGTGTTGTAAGCAAGACACAATAAGTAATTCTTCCACTCTAGTCAGCACTGGCAAGGCCTCAGTTGGAGTACTGTGTCCATTTCTGAGCACCATACTTTGGGAAAGATGTGGACAAACTGGATAAAGTCCAGAGGAGAGCAACAAAAATGATGAAAGGTCTAGAAAACATAACCTATGAGGAAAGATTTAAAAAATGGGGTGTTTTTAGTCTGGAGAAGAGAAGACTGAGGGGGCTCATGATAATGGTTTTCAAGTAAATAAAAAGTTGTTAAAAGAAGAGGGTGATAAATTGTTCTCCTTATCCACTGAGGACAGGACAAGAAGTAATGGGTTTAAATTGCAGCTAGGGAGATTTAGGGTAGATATTAGGGAAAATTTCCTTACTGCAAGAGTAGTTAAGCACTGGGACAAATTACCCCAGGTTGTGGAATCTCTATCATTGGTGGTTTTTAAGAACAAGTTAGATAAAATCTGTCAGGGATAGTCTAGATAATACTTAGTCCTGCCTCAGTGTGGGAGGATTTGACTGGATTATCAAGGTCCCTTCCAGTCCTACATTTCTGATTCTATAAACTTCTGAGGATAGAAGAAGGAAGCACCAACATCACTAGGTCTTAATAAATAATGTATAGCAATACCAGGCTACAAAAGCCTATTCCAATCACACCGTTACATCAGAGTCACTGCATAAAGCAAATTAAAGTGAGCTGCTTTTCAAAGTCCTGTTAGATTATTCCAGATCTGTGTTTGACATTTCACACCTGAGCAGCAGCCCTCCAGTTAAACTGTAGGCAAAAGCACTTAAATAGGATTAGGACTCCTAAAAGAGATTAACTTTGCCAGGTATCAAAGGGCTCTATTGAGACTAGAGCCTGGCACAAGGCCCAGAGGGATTACTCACAGTTAGGCTTTGATCAATAGCACTGCAAACTACAGGGTGGGCTGTGTCTCCCACACCAAGCAGCCTCTCCAAAACAGCACAGCGTCTGGAAGACAGCACATGCTGTACCACCAAAATAGCTGGCCAGACAGCTCCTGATCCCAGCTGACTGCGTGGCTGATCAAAACGTGCCTTAAAGAAAAATCAACTCCAGGTTAAAAACAAATCATAAAAGAAATAGGAAAGAGGGAACTTTCTTTTATTTCTGAATTAAACCCTCGGGTCTGATACTGCTGGGCATAGGTGTAAATGACGACACAAGGCAGAGAGTGGTTAGATCTGGTAGCATTTTACACCCTCTTTGCTCAGGTTTAAGTGACCACACCTAGTGCAGAGCACAAGAGAATCAGGCCCCTTCTCTTCTGTCAAGTTGACTAGAGCAGGCATATTGAATGGAAGAGATACACACAGGTGCCCTACGCTGATCAAAGCTCCAAGCTTTCATTCCTAGACTGGTGGTGCTGTGTGCAATGAGTTTGATGGCCTCACCTCTAAAGATCGCAGGTAATAAGCAGAGGCCATAGGAATCTTAATGCAAAAATCAAGAATTATATGGAATTTGGCAAATACTTGATGCTTTAGAGAAAGGTGAAGAATCTCCATAAATATGAGTAGCCAGTTATATAATGTATTATAGCATAAGGGGAGTCTGTTACTTCCTGTCTCCCACTGCCTGTCCAAGCATGCCCTAAAACCCACAGGCTGAGGAGAGAGCCCGGGAAACTCTGTGCCCAATTTATTAATGTAGCTGCCAAGGTTGTATTTGTTCATGTAACTATCCAGAACTTATCTTCTCTGTCCATCTGATAGATCAGTGCCCTGGCAACAGAGCAAAACCAACAATGAAAATCCAGTGGGAAAGTGTACACGGGTTGCCTGATAATACCGTGACCCGTATGAGCTATTACACTTGCTTTGACCTTGTTAGGTGGTCAGAGGATGCATTTTAGTCAGCACTCTCAGTCAGTGGTGTTGGCAGGAGATGAATGAGCTGCCCAGAATGACTGTGGTAGAAGGCATCACAAGCGAGGCTGATTTGAGGAACAGCAGTTGAGTGCCTAGCATGAGAAGGAAGCAGTCCTGGATCGGCTACTGCACAGCACTGTGGGAGACAGGGACTGTTCAGGAGAAGGTGAACAGCAGAGAAGGTACTTAGACTAAAAGGTCCTGGGGACAAGAACAATCTCTTTGTTCTGAGTTTGTGCAGCACCCAGCACAACGGGGTCCTAGCTCATCACTAGGGCTGCCCGGGGCTACAACAATGCAAATAAATAAATAAAGTCACTGGGCAAGAGAAGACAGCAACTGAAATATTAGAGCCATGAATATACTTTGGGTGAGAGTTTAGAAGGTGCCTAAGGAAGTCAGGTCCCAGCAGGACTCCCTGTCTGGTCAGTGGAGGAGCAGGGCTCTGGCTCAGTAATGGGCACCAGCCTGGAATGTAAGTAGGCATAGGCAAAGACAGAGAAGGGCTGCAACAGCCTTCACACTCCCACTCAGTAGCACAGCCTGCTCCAGCCTCCTCTCCTCCATGCATGGTGCTGGAGTGGCCTGTGGGGAGCGGGATTGCAGGGACTTAGTGCAGACTGGAAAGGGATGCCCCCTTGGCAGCAGCTGGCACAGCAGGTACGGGTGCATGCCGAGAGGGCTAAAGCACAGCTTTCTGCTTCATCACTTCCCACAACAGACCCTGCGGACGTGCTTCATGCTGACTTACCCTGCACTCATTTATTGGGGGGGGGAGCTTTACTCCCATGTGGGTTTTACCCTGGGCTGTAATGCACAGAATGGATTTGGGTAGTTTTCCTTGGCGAGCCCACTGAAGCTGCAGGAATGTTAACTGCGCTTGGACACTACATTTTTAGACCAAGTCTAGAAGTGATACTTTGCTACACCCCAAACACGACCCCGCTCTGTTCCCACCGTAGCGCACAGGGCCAGCCAAAGGATTTGCAGGGAGGAGCCTTTGGGAAACAAAAGCAAATTAACTGTTCTCCTTTCCTATACAAAGGGTGTGTGAGAGAGACAGGGTCTGACCCCTCCCCAGACTCAGATCCTCCTGCTAACCAGCCAGTCTGCAGCAGTTTATCATCTCAAGAACACTGTTGCAAAGAAAAAAGCTGGAGACTCTACCCCTCCCTTTACTGGGCTCTGAGGCTGGTTCTTCCCAAGGGGCTCGGGCAAGTCCCCATGTGCTTCCCACACCTCCTCCAGTTCATCAGTGGAACGTCTGCACAACAGGGCTCCCAACTTTCTGGGACAGCAACTGAGAAAGCTCTCACAGCCTGAGGCACACCCTAGTCACCCATCACTTTTTTTATATCTTGGCTAAGCTAATTGCAATACGTCACTCTGAAAAAATAACCTCTCCGCAAGCTCGAGCCCCTGCAACTCACCCAACATACTGCTGCTAGCAGTGGGACTCCTACAAAGCAGACACTGGGCCACTGCCATTGCAGCGTGGGCATTCCACCTAACCCTAAACAGAACAGGAGGACTTGTGGCACCCTAGAGACTAACCCATTTATTTGAGCATGAGCTTTCGTGAGGCTAACATGGCTGCTACTCTGAAACCCATCTAACCCTGCGCAGCGTCGGAGGAAAATACTACCGTTCCGAGGTGGTAGCATTTCACCTCGTCCGAGTTTAAGGCCAGAAGGGATGACCAGAGTATCTAGTCTCCTCTACTGCGCATCCAAGGCCACGACTGCCACACAGCACCTGCACGCTAAATCCAACAACCAGAATTAGCCCAAAGTATTCCAGTCCACAGGAGACAAAACTATTACATGCCAAGGACATAGACAGAGAATAGCTTCTGCGCCAGTGCTTGAGGCCCCTGCAATGGCAGGGAAAGGATTAAGTGAGGTAACCCCAAGTAATAGCAGCAAGTGACCTACACCTACATGCTGCAAAGGCAGGTGAAAAACCCCCAAGGTGAATCCCAATCTGACCTGGGGGAAAATTCCTTCCCCAATTCACATGTGGTGATCAGCTACACCACGACCATCACAAGTGACCCCATCCTACAATCATACCCAAATTTTCCCAGCTCTCTTACAACTAATAAAGTTGTTTGCCCCCCACAGCTCCTATTGGGAGGCTGTTCCAGAACCTCACCCCTTTGATGGTTAGAAACCTTTTAATGTCCAGCTTGAATTTGCTCATGGCCAGTTTATCCCCATTTCTTTTTGTGCCAACATTGTCCTTTAGCTTCAATAGCTCTTTACCCTCCCTGGTGTTTACTCTCTAAACACATCATACCCTCTCTCAGTATTCTTTTGGCTTGGCCACACAGGCTGAACTCATTCAGCCTCCTCGCCTAAGATAGGCCCTCCATGCCCCAAATCATCCTAGTAGCTCTTTTCTGCACCTGCATTTGGCACAGATGTAGGTAGCTCAGCAAGGCCGTACAGCATCAGGCCCTCAGCATGCCACACCAGTTCAGAAAGTTATACCGCCTCCAAAAAAAAGTAACATTAATTGCTTGTCACATAAGGCGCCAAACTTGCAATGAGTTCCATGCAGCTAGACCCCTGTGCCTGCGAAGAGCCCTATGAAAAGGAAGGATGGTCCAGAGGTTAGGGTACTAGCCATGGACTTGAGACCTTGGGCAAGTCACTTAGAGACTGGGAACTTGGAGACAGTAACCAGGATTGTGAGGTACCTCACCACTACCTGCCCTGAGCGCGAAGCAGTCTTGTCTGGGCCTGCTATAGCTCAACACCATGAAACCAAAAGCCTTTGGCCCACAAGTACGGCCTTCCAGGTCTCTGCAGACCTCCCTCTGTCTGGGCAGGCTAGGCACAGGCCCATCCCTGGAGCAATCCCTCTGCAGCATCCAGCTCCTGTCACGGGACACTCACCGAAGTTACCAGCTGAGCGGCCCTCAAAGGAACAGTGCACACAGAGCTTGACAGGTACAATTCAGGATCAGCTCCTTGATAACAACACGGCAATAATGTATTTATAGTGAAAAACAAACATGAATTTGTTAACAAAGGTTAAGCAATAAGTGAGCAAGGATAATAAGAACAACGGGTTACATATAAAACAAAAGGTATCAAATGCTTCTTAGAGTCTAAACTTAACTTTAACAGGTTAAACCCTTTGACTAAAGCAGTTTCTCACCTAAAGTGAACTCTCAGCCTTACTAACTAACATGGCTAGGGTCCCACTTTCATGAATGCAAAAAACACCGTCCTTTTTGCTTCCACAGTGAAGAATCAAGGAGATGTCCTTTTGCCTTCCATTGACACCCCAGTTCATTGTCTTTATCCCCAGAGTCAGGGTGACCCCTCCACAGTTCCTTTCCTGGGCCGCTGGCTACAAGGTGTCTTCACATACTCCTGTTTGCTCCATATATAAAGGACTTCCATTGCATTGACTTGCAATGCTTAATTTACATCTTAAATACACATTTCCTGTCTGGAAGAAACCTGTTAATCCACTCTGCATGGGGGACAGGTTTTAAAACGTAAATATAGTACATATATACAACAACTTAAATCTTACCCATACGGTGCAGTGATTATGGGAAGCAGTGTGATCCGGGCTCTCATTTCAGATCTCACACACCACTATTTATAGATAAATACCATAACAGCAATGTGTTGAGTGTAGCAAGTTTGTCAGGGCTACTGTTACAGAACCATGAACCCTTTACAAGTCACAGGAACAAAGGCTACACATACCTACCTCACAAGAGGGCTGTGTGGCTCAGACTGCAGGGCTCAGATGCTATGGTAATGAAGGCCACCTAAGTATCTTAGACAGTTTGACTTCAGGGGTCTGCCTGCATGGAGCCCATTGCAGGACTGGGGGCTTATGAAGTGAAACACAACTTAAACATGTCTCTGAATTAGCCTGGTCTTTGCTTGAGCTCCTTCGAAACTTGCCTAGTGGTTTCTTCAAAATGTCTCTTTGGTTATTTTGAAACTCAAGCTAAAGACTTGCAGCATAGGCCCTTTTAGCATAGCGGTGCCATATACAGCCATTGCAGTGCGGGGGTATTTATTCATTCTGTTTTAGAATCACAAAAACAATAGATGAGATTTTCACAGGTGAGTAGTGATTTGGGGCCCCCCAATTCCAATCACCTTAAATATACCCAATTTTGAGAAAGTGCTGGGCACCTGCCCTCTGGAAATTAAGCCCTTTGAAAGGGGTCTTAAGCTGGACACCCAAGAATTGAGGTACGCAAAATAATGAGTCAAATTTGAAAATCTTGCCCAAAGCACTCATCCAAGTTCCTCCATGCACTTTTACAACAATGTGTCAAACCTACACCCCATCAAACAAGAAAAGGATAAAGTGCCCATGTGGCTTAAACATTTACTGCCAAAATCAATCTTCCATAAACCCCACCCCCTCTATACCCTAAAGCCCCTGGTCTGCCGCATCCTCAAATACCTGAGAAGGGACATGCTTTGAGGAACGTACAGAAGGTTAAGAAATCTGGGCCCCAGTGGACCAAGGGGAATACAAGCGCCGATGTTCCTGGGCCTTCTCAGCAAATGCCCTATCAACAGCTCTCTCCAGCCCTACTGATCTCAACTGGAGCAGCACTGAACAGGGAAAGAGGTGGTTTCATAGCTAGTCTAGTCCTGATCCATGTGTGACTTTGTAGGTTCAAATCTACACTCCGAAGTCCACCGGGCATCCAGTGCATTTCACTGAGCACCCGTGTTCTGTGCTCCCACCATGACACACAATGAATGGATGGCTGTATTGGGCACCAGCTTTGCTTTCCACCTCACATTACAATAGGCTAGTCTTTATGTTCACAGCCCTCCACTAGGAGCTAGACTGAGACTGCTTTATATAAGCGACCCTGCAGTGATCACAACAGCTTTCACTAACTAATAGGGGGCAAAACTCCATATCCCATTTCCAAACCCTGAGCCATCCAGCTCCCAGAAGTGCACTGTCAACTCAAATGGATTGGATTCCCCACTGCCGTGCCCCTTGCCTAGACTCTTACACTTGGGCAAACCAGATGTAAACCTAGCATCATGTTTTGTAACCCCTCCCCACGGATGTAAATGACTACACAAGCTGTAAGACAGCTAAGAATCGGGGTCCTAATGTCTTGCCTTTGATCAGATGGCAGACAGTAGCCTGGCTGAGTATGAGAGTACTTCCTTTGATTAAAAGCTAATAAACATTCATCCCTTCTCTGATCCCAACAGACCAAACCTAGACAAGCAAAACTCATCGTTGGTGATATATTCCAGCAATCTGTTCCAAAACATTTCACAGAACAATAACAAAACTGCAAGGACTATGGAGCATCAAGAAATAAGCCAATCATTGCATTTGTTTAAAACAAAACTTAGATCATGGAGGACATATCTGTTATTAATGGCAGGTGTTAGGAAGTTACGTATAAAGTGTACACAGATTCTTATCCTTAGCTGTTCTTCAATAAATTGACAAAGACACATCACCACATGAAGAGCAGGAGACAGAGAGAAATTAGATGTTAACCACGTGTTAGCTTCTTAGAATACAGATGCACCATCAGCCGATGAAAAACTACAGAGCGCAGGGAAGCAGATATATCAATGATGAAGCTATCTCCATATAAGGCTAGGAAAACTAAAACACTCACCAAAAGAGAACAAGTTCAAACAGATGGAACGATCATGGTTCAGAGTATTAAACAATGACTGCTGAGCAGAGCTTGAGTGAAATATGAACTAGAAAATAATCTGTCACTGCCCATGAGACGATCGGAGGAGCCAAGGAATTGCTCTGTGGACATATGGTGCTGGAGAGAAACAGTCCTGACACTCTGGAGCTCTGGAGACAGACACCTTGAATGTGCTGAGGTGTCCAAACACATATTTAGGCCATGACCTTGTAAAGGGATCTCTCTGAGACATGTGGACCCCTATATTTTGGTAGAGCACCACTGGGTCTCTAGGTGAGAAAGAGTCTGTATATAGGATGATCCCTTTTCTGGACTGGAGTCTATCCCATTGCCATCTTCATGTTTCCTTTTGCTCCCCCTTCGGTCAGCATCCACCTGTTGTCTCTCATCTTAGATATACATTGCAAGCTCTTTGGGGCAGGGACCATCTTTTTGTTCTGTGTTGGGGCCGCACCTAGTGGTGCCCCGGTGTCCCGGTCCCATGACCGGGGTTGCTAGGCACTACCACAATACAAATAATAAATAGTAGTAGTCTTCAGCCAGAATCACTGGATGAGTCCCCATCCCATGATCTCAGTGTGGCTTGAGCACTGGAGAACCTCCAATTGCTGTACAGCCACAGAGAACCTAAGCGCTGGCATTAGTACTTAGACATCAAGGTGATTAGAGCCTTAGAAATACCTTAGCTATAAGGAGATTAGAGGCTGACAAGTGTTGCAATTGTTTACCTCTCTTGATGTGATCTATCAGTGCTGAGGGGGCTGTTAAACAACAAGCAGCCAGCATCCTTATGCTATTTTAAATATGGCCATTAAGATTGCAAAAGCCTATAATGAAAATAACAAAGAGCCAGATTCTCCGCTGAGCTGAGATTTGCTTGGGGCAGCCATTAGGGAACTGATTATGGCTGTCTGGTTGGATTTGGGCCAGCCCCAGCAGAGCACAGCTAGTAATAGTCCCTCAGGGACCATGCACCACCCGGGAATAGCTGGAAAGCAGGGCACTCTGGCCACACCTTCTCCTAACAGGAGCTACAGAATAAGGGGTGTATCAAGAAAGGTAGGTGGCATTTATATCAGCTTTAAACAGCTGAGAACGTCCTCAGTTTGGGGAAATAAATTCTCAAGTGGCCAGATACAGTCAGATTTTAGTCCTTTTGTGACACCAGAGCAGTACAAAGGAGGTCAGGGGCAGGGGAGAAAATCTGGCCCTGCGTTACAGCTGGTCAAAGGTTTTCGAACAAGAATTTTTTCAAACAAAAAGTTTGCATTAAAAAACCAAAAAGAGTTACCCCCCCAAAAAAAAACTTATCAAAATTGTCAGTATTCTGTAAAAAATTCCCTTCCTCTGCCCCCGTTATTTCACCACACACATACTTTATGAAATCATCATCAAGGCTATTGCATTTTTGTTTACCAAAAATAGGTTCAGTAAACCAAACATTTTGATAAAAATTCCTCCCTGAAAAAGATCTTTTAAAATTGCAGTCTTTTTCAAAACATGGGGAAAAAATGGGTTTGCTTTTGACGCTCCAAAATAAAAACAACTTCAACATTTTTTGTCAAGGATAGATTTTCATTCTTCCTCCCCCAAGTCTTTAGTGTTCCCTACTTCACTTTGGGTGCCCAGGTTTGGTCTGCTCACCAGATCTGGAGGACTGTATCGTGGTCCTACTGTAAATTCCTCCCGCTGTCTTATCTCAAAATGGTTTCTCCTGCCTCAGCCACCAAAGTGAGACTGGGCTGTCAAGCAGGGTTGTTTACCTCTCCCTATCCGCACACACCAGTAGGTCATTATCCATGCCTCTGCTGGCGATGGATTCAGGAGAATCTGGCACTTCTTGGTCTCCTGCATGCGTCCTCCCTTTCTGGGGTAACAAAGAGGTCAACATGTAACAAAAGTCCTTTCCCCCTTTCTCCAGGTCCTTAAGTATCTTGCCTGCAGGGGTTTCCACACTCCCTTTTCCCCTCAGTACAAGTGTTCAGCAGTCCTTTGCCCTCCCCAGGCTAAACAGTCCCATATCCATCCATAATCATTTCACCCCTAGAGGGCAGTGGTTTCCAAAGTCCTTCACACTTCATTGCAGGGGGTCTCTGCACCATCTCCACAGATGAGGCCTTAGGAGACCTGTAGTGGGGTCAGCCACTGCCCGTGTGCTTCCTCTTAGCAGGGGTGGCTCTGCGATGCCCTCCTAACAATTTCTCCCTCAAAGTACTTCTTAAACAAACCCACAAAAGGTTCTCTTGTCCACTCACCCCCTTTTCTCAGGGATCCGAGTTTATTCACATAAATAAAGCGCCAAAATAAACCTCGAAGTCCCAAAACACTGTCCATCACTTTTACCCTCTTTCAAGGTCACTCCCAGGCTTTTCCTGCTTGTAGGCTCAGTAGGGAAACCCCAAGCCCCAGGTAGGGTTGCCTACCCTGCAGGATTGTCCTGGAGTCTCCAGGAATTAAAGATTAATCTTTAATTAAAGATTATGCCATGTGATGAAACTTCCAGAAATACGTCCAAACAAAATTGGCAACCCCAGCCCAGGTCATTCCCAGCAGTCACCAGTTCACCCTACTCCCAGGACTTCCTGCTTGGGGCCTTTCCTGCCTTCAGAGGCCACGCCCTCCCAGGCCTTGCCCTACATTTCTGGCTCCCAACCTGGTATCCGGATTGTCCCTGGGGAAGCCTTTCTTGTTCCTGAGCCTCCCCCTTCATTGCAGCCACCTGCTGCCCTTTATAGGGAATTACCTGATACACACACACACACACCCCCCACACCCCCATGTGTCTCTTTAGTAATCTGAATTGGCTCACCCCAGACCCTCCAGCCCATAAGGGTAAACCACCTTGTTACAAGGCCCATATCCTCTCAGTACTACAGGTGCCAGCCATGGGACCCTAAACCACAATGGGACTCCTGCCCTGCACCCAAAACCTCCCTGTTCTCACAGCTTCTTCCTATATTGCCTGTCTCTTTCAAGGCCTGTTCTCTGTCTCATTGCAGATCTTTAACACAGCTGTCTGGGGCTCCTCCCCAGAATTCCTTAGCACAGGCTCCTATCCCAACTCTCTTGCCAGGGGGCAGCAGGAAAGACACCACCCACATCTCTCTGTCTTCCATCTCCAGGTTTCCCCTTAGAGGAGCTGAAAGGAGCCTTGTACAGTCTTTTCCATCTTCCTAGCAGGTTTTGCTGTAGCCTGCAATCACCTGATCTGAGAAAAAAGAAAAGGAGTACTTGTGGCACCTTAGAGACTAACCAATGTATTTGAGCATAAGCTTTCGTGAGCTACAGCTCACTTCATCAGATGCATACTGTGGAAAATACAGAAGATGTTTTTATACACACAAACCATGAAAAAATGGGTGTTTATCACTACAAAAGGTTTTCTCTCCCCCCACCCTACTCTCCTGCTGGTAATAGCTTATCTAAAGTGATCACTCTCCTTACAATCTGATCTGAGAAGAAAGCCAGGCACAGATGGGAGCTGGGCCATGTCTTCAAGGACAGCTCACCCTATGACAGTACAGTAGTAGAGAACAATTAATATAATTATACAACAGATCAGTAATCCTGCCTAAGCAAAAGCAGAGCTCCAGTTGTATCATCTGTGTAAGGGATAGTAGTGTACAAATACAACATCTTTTTCATGAAATTTAACCAAATTATTTTCAGTTTTATTTCAGCCAGTTATGTGGCTCTATTACATGGCATTTTCTGAAAAGGACTGGTTTTCACTGAAAAATGAAAAAAAAGGTTTTTTTTTCAGATGGAAAAATTAATCTAGGATTTGAGATTTTGCTGAAAAACTCACTAATGTTCTAATTTTGGGAGTTTTTTGTTTGTTTTTATAGAAGTCTAGTAATGAAATTTTTGTATATTTTGTATTAAAAGAAGAGTGACTCAGAATAGCATACACAGTGCTGTTGTGCGGTACACGAATAGCACGTTCAATACAGTGGCTCACATTCTGATCTTTAATGGAATTGTTCTGGATTTACACCAGCGTAACTCTGACCAGAATCTGGCTTACTGCTCCCATATGCAAAAATAAGCTTGAAAAATGAATGAACACACAGCCACCTGGCTTCTTTAATTCACAGGAGCGACATCAGGCCCAGGAATGAGGGGAACTTGTACCATAAGAGCCCTCCCCCAGGAAGACTTCCACAGACACAGTCCATCACAGAACAACTATATCAAAGAGACGCTGCTCAGGCACGTTAATCAAAATCTGACACTCACATATCCCTTCATGATACATGTTTGAGATGATGGAACCGGCAAACACAAAGGCCCAGATCCAAAACAGACTGATGTAAATGGAGAGATTCACACTGATTTCAGTGGGGTTAGGATCAGGCTTTGAAGCAAGGACTAATATTCAATCCCTGGCTTATGGGAAATCCAAGCCTATATTTTAGCCCAGCTCCAGAATACCTTGATAGCTGCATCATTTAATTTGTCTGGGTTTATATTAAATGCATCTATCCAGTGCTCTGAGCACATGTATATTCCCATCAATGACGAATCTTACACACAGACGCCGAATAAAAAAATATGAACTCTCCCAGCCCCATCAAGAATCAGTCTCCTTCTCAAAAGCGTCAGACAACACACAGGGGTTGCCAGGGCTACCAAGGCCAGAGCAATATAACTCACTGTTCAGTGTGTGTTATGTGTCCCATTCTGTGCCTGGACTGATCCACAGAAGATACAAGTTTGCTACTGCTCCCAGCTAGGTGATTTAGCTGTATTGGTTTATTATGCTTTAGCGCTGGAGATCCTGGATTTGAGCCAATGACAATAAAATTGACAATTATTACAAAAGTGAGGACTTGTCCAGGGTCAGAAATGCTGTGGGTCTCAGGTGCTCACAACGAGCTGCTTCTATCCAGGGGAAATCTATAAGGCACTGTCCCATGTGTATTACGCATTTCCCTCTAGTGCAGGGGTAATCAATTATTTTTGTCAAGGTCCAAATTTCTTTGTCAAGTTATAGTCAAGATAAAAATAATACAAAAATAACAATAATTATAATAACAAGTAAATAAAGAGATTTTGCGGTTCGTTCGAAAGCGTCTGGCAGTCCACCTTTGGCCCCCAGTCTGCCTATTGACTACCCCTGCTCTAGTGGCTAGCCCACAGTAGATATGAGTCTGCTACTGCTTCCAATGAGGGGAGCCAGTCCTTTAGCTCAAGCTGTGGGCTTCAGAAGCCATACTCATGTCTTTTTAGGAAGTGGGGGTGGATTACAAAATTCCCCCCACTCTAGGAAATGTGTGGATTTCATTACCAAACATGAGGCTTGGTTCAGCTAATTTGTTCAATGAAGTCTTAATTGGCCACCGTTTGATTTCAGCTTCCTCCTCCACTGGGTCTTGGACTTCCCGATCTCACAGTAGCTGATAGCACGAAGGGGCGAAATGAGTATGTTTGTGCCTGTGCGCGTGTGTGCATAGAACGAATTCACCTAGAAGATTCCAGCAAGTGATCAAGACAGTTCTGGGCAGCATTTCCACTGTAAATAAACTTCAGACCCTTTACTCCACCAAGAGTACTTCATGTGGCCACAGACAGGTGGCATTAAAAATGGCTTTGCATCTTCTAAATTGCAGGAATGCAGAAAAGAAATGTCCTGATGGGACCGGTTACTTTGAAATGGTAAGTTCTTCCCCTTCACAAGACTTTCTGAGTTTGAAAATGCTAGATGTGGCCTCATTATGTAACAATACAATTGATATGAATTGCTTCAAAGGAGCTATTCTGTTCCAGCAAGTACATACCATGTTTCAAACAACCATTTATTATATCATTATATTAGGGCCCAGAACAGCTCTTTAAAAAAACAAACAGATCTGCCATTCCATCAAATACAGATTTCTTTTTTTTCCCCAGTACCTAATTATTAAGGAGCCTGTATTTTTCCCCTACCAGTAATACATATTTTATAAACCTCCAGAAAACATTGGGCCAGATCCTGAGCTGGTGTAAATCAGTGCCATTCTATTGACTTTGGTGGAGCTATTTACACTGTTCTAAATAAGGAATATCCCCACTGAAGTCAATGGGTTTGAGTCTACTTTAACTTATATTGGTGAAATTAATGTCAATAAGGGTAACATTTGTCAAGCTGAGCTTAATTCATTTTTGCCCGTTCTTACTGCAAGTCTTGTGATTTTTGGTGTATTTCTTAAAGCCCCAGCTTCCATAATCAGGAGATTCCATGGGAATCTCAGCTTTCTTTCTTTTTTTTTTAAAGTAAGTTTCTCACCCATGTAGTTGTGGAGAAAAACCTAAAGACATGAAGTGAGAGGAACCGAAAGGCTCAGAAACTAGAAGGCAAAGAAAAAGAACCCCAAATTTATTATTCTATCAATCTCATGGCCTGACTCATGACTTCTGAATGCTGGAGGATGGCAATATTGCTAATGCATCATTGTCCTCAGGTTAGGTGTAGGGCGGCCTTCAGGCCCAGGAGCATTCTCCTAGCATAGGGGCCTGAATAGCACTAAGGCAGGGGGGTTTTCACGACAAGACAGAGATGAATTGTGGTGCAAGGAAGCATGATTGAGGCAGACATCTGCCTCGATACTTCTGTACCCTTCTATTGAAGCAAGTTAGGATAATCCTCAGAGCTGTACTCGGCTGGGCCAGGGCCAGATTTAGGGGCAGGTGACCCAGGCAACCACCTAAGGTGCCAGACTTGGGGGTGGGGGGCACCAGGCTCAGGTGCTGTTTTTGTTGGGGGGGAATAGAATGTTTGAAGTAAAATGATTCAGGTATTCCATATGTGGATTCATTTTTCACTAACCTCCTAGAATGTTCTGGATCTTTGTAGAATCTCGTGGAACCTTCCACAGATCATGCGTGAGCACCAACATTGAGTAGTTCATAAAAAGGCTATAGAGCATTACTGCAGCAAAACAATCTAAAACAAATTGATTGACTTTATGGCAAGGAAGGTGCTTGATAACATATTGATGTAGCTCAACAAAGTGAAGTACTATGCCGTAATGATGGACTGCAAGCCTGACATTAGTCACAATGAAAATATGTCATTTACAGTAAGATTTGTTGACGATGAGGATGGCTGTATCCAAGTAAAGGAACATTTTATCTGTTTCCGGTTTGTGGACGACTCTCCTGGAAAAGGCCTAACAGTACTGTTTATGAATGTTTTGAATAAAAATAAAATAAAGTTTCAGGACTGCCACTGCCAAGGCTACGACAATAGCATGAAGATGAAAGGAAGAAACAGTGGTATCCAGGCAAGGATCCTTGTGATGAATCCAAGAGTTTTACTCATGCCTTGTGGCTGCTATTCCCTCAACCTGGTTGTGTCAGATGCAGCGTCATCTTCTTTAGATTCAGTATCTCTCTTCGGAATACTGCAAAGGATATACGTCCTGTTTTCAGCATCAACTATCAGCTGCTAAGTGACACTCTCTGGGAGAGCTGCACTGACAGAATAAGGCCAGTGAGGTACCAAGTGACTGAGATTTACGACGCCCTGATGGAACTGGCGCAGTCGAGTAAAGCCAAGGCGGGAATCCGACATGAGGTGCAAAGCCTGGCAAATCAGATTACTGACTTCAAATTTCTGGTCTCAGTTGTGGTTTGGCATGATATCCTGTTCCAAGGAAACGTTGTAAGCAAGGCATTATGAACTCAGTCGATGAACATCGCAATCACTACTACTTTGATGAGAAGCTGCCTTGATTTCATTGTGGCCTACAGAGAAAACAGATTTGAAGATGCCATCACTGCTGCCAAAGAAATGGCTTAAAACTTAGGCATTGAGCCTGTCATCAAGGAAACTCATATTCATTGGAAGAAGAAACAGTTTGGTTCCGAGGGCAGAGATGAGGTGATGGGAAGCTCAGAAGAAAAATTCAAGAGGGAGTTTTTTTGCTCACTCCTTGACATTGCTCAAGTGTCCACCAAAGAAAGGTTTGGACAAATGAAGCACCACAAAAAGACCTGGGGGTGGGGAAGGGTGGGGTTGTATGACCTTAGTAAGCTGACAGTGGACAGGAAAACACTCTTAAACTATTGTACGGACCTTCACCAAATGGCTGACACATTGGGAATTTTCGTATGTCTATGATAAAGACCACTAAGTCAAATTGGACAACATCTGTCACATTTTGCCATATAGGAAGCACTCTCCACTCCAAGTTCTCCAATTCATTCATGATTCAGAGCTGAAGGACACTTTTCCTAATGTGTGGAAAGCTTTGAGGATTCTGCTCATGCTGCCAGTCACAGTTGCGAGCTGAGAGTGGAGCTTTTCAAAGCTCAGGCTTATTAAAACATATCTTTGATCAATGATGGCTAATGAGAGACTGACATTGCTGGCTATTTTATCACTTGAAAATGCCGCTGGCCAGTCTTTGGATCTCTCTGACACTTTGCTTCAGTCGTGAGGGCAAAGGTGAGAAAAAGTGACCTCTTGAACGAAAATACTAGGGATAACATTCTAAGGCTGTCACCTATTGTAACGCTACTTAATACTGGTCCACCCAGCATTGGTGCACAGTTCAGTTTCTTGGTGTTAGCACATTTCAGTTATTCTTAAAGTTAAAAAGTTTCTATAAGCTTAGAGGAAACTAATTTTTCTTATTTGCTTATATATGGCATGAATAAATACAGTTTTACAGATCCTGGCATACAACTTTATTGCCTTATATGACAGGGATAAATCATGAATGTAAATCATGCATCAAAGTAGTGAAATGAGTACAAATGCAATTAAAAATAAGGTATTCAAAAATTTAACAAATGGAGGGGAGGCGCTGAAGACGCTCCTCACTTGGGTTGTCATTTGGTCTAGGGCCGGCCCTGGGCTGGGCCAGCGGCCACCTACAATATGTGCTTCTCGTCTCACTTAGGGTATGTCTATACTGCAACCATAAGGTGTGAGTGCAGCTCAAGTGGACCCACCTGAGCTAGTTTTAATCTAAGGCCAGGTCTACACTACAAACATACATGGGTATAACTAAGTCGCTCAGGGGTGTGAGAATATCAACCCCGCCCCCAAGTATAGATAGCGCTAGGATGATGGGACGGCTTCTCCCATCAACATAGCTACTACCTCTCACAGAGATGGATTAACTAAGCCGATGGGAGAACTAAGTTCTCCCATCGGCATAGTAGAAGCTCTCCCATCGCCGCTCCAAGACTGTACGTGTAAACAAGCCCTAACTGGATTGAGCATTGGAGCAATGAAGCTGCAGCAGCAAGTGCTTCAGTGCAGGCTAGCAGCCTGGTAATTACTCAGGGTTCCAGGCAGGCTTGTACCACTGCTTCAGCTTCACTGCTCAAGTACCCACACTAACTAGGCCAGAGCTAGGCTGGGTATGTCTGCATGAGCTTCCATCAGACCCTATGACTGCAGTATAGACAGACCTGTAGGCCGGTGTCAATCCAGAGTCATTTCACTGGTATCAGTGGAGTTACTCTGGTGTCAAGCCAGGGCAAGTGAGAGGACATGTGTTTGATAATTCATTGTAATGTATTCTTTTGTCTGTCCAAAAGCAGCTTTGCTTTCCTATTCCAGCCACGTCAGAGCCTATCAGACAAGTGAACTTTTTAAACTTTGGTTAAAAGGTTCAGATTGGGCTTTCAGGAATTTTGTAACTTTATCCAGCTCCCTCATCCATCCCTAATTTGAAATGAAAAAGCTTAGCAGTGTTGTGGTTTCCTATTGGTCAAGAAAGAATGAACTCCAGGCTTGGACTGTTCCTTATTTGGGAGAGAATGGGTGGATGCAGATAGCAAACCGCACGGATTTTATCCATGCCTATTTGCACTCTTGAGCGGGAATTTTTAATGGCAAGAGCAGCAGCGAGAAAGCTTTCATTTCACAGGAGCAGCTCCGTTGTCCGGAATGCCACTCAAAACACCTGTGTTTGGGTTCCAGCCAGCCAGCAGGGGATAGAGACACAGAGAGACAAACTGTCTCTGCCACTCCTCCCAAAACTGCTGTCTCTGGCAGAAATCCTGGCACCATTAACAGCAAAACTCCCATTGACTTCAGGAGGACCAGGCGTTCACCCTCTTTCTCTAAACTCTGCCCTCAAGCACAGTTAAAGATCCTGAAGCAGATCCTTAGCTGGGATAAATCAGCAGAGCTATGTTGACCTCCATCAGCTATGCTGATTTACATCAGCTGACCATCGGGCCCAGCTTATGTTATGCCTGTCACTCAGCCCTGGTCTGCACTTGGGGGGGGATCGACCTAAGATACGCAACTTCAGTTATGCGAATAACATAGCTGAAGTCGGCGTATCTTAGGTCGACTTATGTGGCCGTGAGGATGGCGGTGAGTTGACCGCTGCCGCTCCCTCGTCGACTCCGCTTCCGCCTCTTGCGAGCTGGAGTTCCAGAGTCGATGGGGAGCGCATTCGGGGAACAATAACTACCCGCCAATCCAGCGGGTAGTGAAGACCTGCCCTTAGACCCAGGTCTTCAAAGGTATTTAGGCACCTAACTCCCATTGATTTCAAAGGGAGTTACTCACCTGAAACTACCTTGCTTGAAATGACCTACATATGACATCATTGGCTTTGCCACTTGCATGGGCTGCCGCAAGCGTGCATAAAAATCAATGATTTTAAAAAAATCAGATTTTTTCTATTTAAATTGGATTTTTTGATAAAATGCTTTTTGAGGAAAAAACCTATCTAAAGATAGTTTTAATTAAGATACATTATAGCTCAAAGATATCTCCTCATCAAATAGGGATTATAAATTCTAATTCTATAGTATGAGGCAATATATTCATGTAATGTTTAAGAAAAGTTTTGTAAATGAGTTCCAATAATTCAAGGATTAGGGACCCAATTTTATGGGGTTCCACAGGCTTCTGTATAGATTATTTAGGTTAATCTTTGTATCTACCCAATGGGACTCAGTGCTCAGTCTAGTACTCAGAGATGCTTAGTTTTGCAGTTCTCAAACTGTGGATTTGTGGCTCCAGAGATAACATGCTTGTTAACAGCAAAAATGTTTTAACTTAAATAAATAAATAATATATAGAAGTGAGAAATAAAAGACTTCAACCCTATTGTCCCGCTGCAAATTTGTGTACACAGAGTCAATCCCTTACCTCTCTCTAAAAATGCAAAGTTTCAAAAATTCAATGAATAGAAGATTGTTGGGGGCGGAATAGATCTGGACAAGGAGAAGAAGTCTGGCGATAAATGTGAGAAGGGACGGACAGGTAGTAGAAACAAAAGTGAAACTGTTTGAGTGGCATATTCCAGAAATCTTGAGGTCTTTCTAAGTGTGGCCTTCATTATTTTGAGATCTACCATACCATTCTCTCACTAGAAGGAAAACCTATAATGGCAGCAGGCCATAAAAGAGACCCAGTTTGGGAATACTTTAATGAAGTTCCTCTACCTGTGGGTAAGACAGGTATGCGTGCAAAATGTAAACAGTGCAACAAAGAAATGCGAGGCCTGATTGCCCAAATGAAACAACATCATGAGAAGCATTCCTTCTCAGGAGGAAGCTGCCTTGAAGATGATGAAAGGAACACGTCTGAACATGCAGGATCTTCAGGTTAGGAAACTTTTTTATTTCATACTTCTTTCTTAAGGACTGCCTGTCTTCCTTCTGGACTATTCTTGAATTCTCATGTTTGAGCAAAAAATACAGCTGTCATTCTATGGTATTATCATTTTAGATGTAGTTGTGATAAAAAATAAATAGCTGAAATAGGCAGATCTTCCTTTTTCAATTCCACCTTTAAAGTAGTACTGAGTGTCAGTGAATGCACTGAGTAATACTAAATGAGCAGTATGGTAATAATAATTAAATAACTGCATTGACTTATTTTGTTTAGGAGAATCCATCCTCAACATACACGATTCTGAAGACTATCCACCTTCAAGATCATCCTCATTTTCTATAGTTTCAGAATTATCTGCCAATGATAGTGTTTCAGTTACATCATGTATGTCACATAGCCACAGTACATCACCTGTAGCAAAAAGAAAAAAAAATCTCCATCATCCAGAAAGATCAATAGATAAGTTTTTAATAAGAACCAGCAGATTACAAAAAGAGGTAATTGATGAAAAAATTGCCCGGTTTATTTATACAACAAACGCTCCTTTCCAAATGATTGAAAACCCACACTTCATTAACATGGTTCAGTCATTAAGACCAGGATACAGTCCACCCAACAGAGCAGATGTTGCAAGCAAATTGCTGGATAAAGTGTATGAAAAAGAAATTGAGCAGTATGCAAATGGTCTAGAGGGTGAAATTGTTAACCTGAGTCTTGATGGGCGGAGCAATATCCACAATGATTCTGTTGTGTGTGACAACAGAAGAAGGGAATATCTTCCTTACTGAAACAATTGATACATCAGGAAATGCACACACAGCAGAATACTTACAAGAAGTAGCAGTAAAAGCTATAACAAACTGTGAAAAAAAATTCAAATGTCTAGTACGTAGCTTGGTCACAGACAATGCTGCAAATGTATCCAAGATGAGAAGAAATTTAGAAGAGAGTGAAGAGAGTCCCAACCTAACAACATACGGTTGCCGTACTCATCTGCTGCACCTCCTAGCCAAAGACTTCAGTGTTCCAGAAATAAAGTCTAATGTTGTTGAAATTGCAAAATGCTTCCGTACCAACCACTTTGCAGCTGCTGCTCTGAGAAAAGTGGGAGGAACCAAGCTAGCTCTCCCACAAGACATGCAATGGAACTCAGTAGTGGACTGTTTTGAGCACTATATCAAGAACTGGCCTAATCTGGTGACAATTGGTGAACAAAATCAAGAAAAAATAGATGGCACTGTCACAGCCAAAGTGCTCAACGTAGGGCTTAAGAGAAATGTTGAACACATGCCGAGTACCCTGAAGCCTATTTCTGAAGCCTTGAACAAAATGCAGGGAAATAGCTGTTTTATTGCTGATGCTGTTGGAATTTGGAAGGAACTGAGTGAGATCTTAAAAAGAGAAATATGCAATGACAGAGTTAAATTACAAGCATTAAAAAAACGAATGGGACAAGCACTATCTCCAACTCATTTTCTTGCAAATATTCTCAATACTCGGTACCAAGGTCAAACCTTAACTGCTGAAGAAGAGGAGTTGGCTGTGACATGGACATCCAGCAATCATCCCTCCATTATCCCAACCATAATAAACTTCAGAGCTAAGGGTGAACCATTCAAGAAATATATGTTTGCTGATGATGTTTTAAAGAAAGACACACCGGTGAACTGGTGGAAGTCACTTAAGCACTTGGATTCAGAAACTGTTGTAGTGATAATCTCACTTTTAACAGCAGTAACTTCTTCTGCCAGTGTAGAAAGAATATTTTCTTCCTTTGGACTAATTCATTCCAAACTGAGAAATCGTTTGAGACCTGAAAAAGCAGGAAAGCTTGTTCTTCTTTTCCAGATTATGAACAAACAGGAAAATTAAGGTGAAGACGACTGAGTTAGCTGCAGAAGACAATATTTTAAGTTTCTCATGTTGACCTGGCTGACACACTCAATTTAATTTTTGTTTTGTTTTTTTAATATTTCATTTAACTATTTTAGTTAAAAACAAGTTTAACCAAAACAAACCTGATTTTAAAAAACTTGAATGTTTACATTCAAAAATTCATATGCTAGTTTTGTTAAAATATTAGGTGTTTGCTGTTGAAGAAAAAAATCCAGAATACATAACGTTGTTTTAGTTAAATAAAACAATTAAATGCCCATCTGGTGATGTTCTCCTCCAAATAATGATTAATCTGTTGAATTGGAGATAGTTCACCTCGCAATGTCTTCAGAAATATGTGCTTCAATTACCTTTGGTAAATGAAATAACCAAACAATCATTCATTTTCTGATATAGCTGTAAAACTAATCTGAAAAGTTTTCAAAATAAATCACTTTTAAAATGTATAGTGTGTACCTTCTAAAAATGAAACCAATATCTATCTCTGAGTTGTGAAGAATATGTATTAAGGTTATAACAACCAACAAGAATGCACTTTTATGTAGAAATCCATGATTAAATCGAGTCTTCCTGACTAGTGATTTAAATCATGATTTAAATCAAATTCACCCTGGCTGCCACCATCCCAAATCCATGCTGATAAAAATCTTTGGTACCATTCCATCTTGTATCCTACATTATATACAATCTCAATCCATCTGCTCTCTCTTGCAACAAGAGAGAATCAGGGCTTCATCCAACAGAGAGTGATCTTTGACTGCAAGCAGTCAGTCAGTTTGCACTTGACCTTCATCCCACATCTTCCTGCCAATTCACAGGCACTGCTCTGAAGGGAAGGGAGGCAGACCTGGAAAATATAGCTGTAACATGTTGGTTTACAAAGCTGCTAGGCAAGAGGAATTCCATGGTAACTCCAAGCGTAATCAAGGCCAAACCGCTTGAAGTAGCTGGCTTCCTTGCAAGACAGATGAACAAAGTATCTCTGTAGCTTGGCCAGAGCAGTGAGTTCCAGACAAATGTAAATAGCCTGAGGGGCTTTTGGCACTTTGCATTCTGTCCTGCATGCAGCTGGTAATGTTTTAGGCTTTGTCTATACCACACTGAGGGCGGTCCCATCAAGGGTAGGGCTTCCCAGAACTGAACAGGAAACACTTCAGGTACGGAAATGGGTCTCGGCCAGGATGGATAAAAATTAATGATTTTTTAAAAAATAAAAACATTTTAAAAATCGGGGGGGTTTTAATTTAAATCGGATTTTTTTTTTATAAAATGCTTTTTGAGGAAAAAACTTATCTAAAGATAGTTTGAATTAAGATACATTATAGCTCAAAGATAGCTCCTCATGGAATAGGGATTATAAATTCTAATTCTATAGTATGAGACAATACACCTCCACCCCGATATAACGCGGTCCTCGGGAGCCAAAAAATCTTACCGCGTTATAGGTGGAACCGCGTTATATCGAACTTGCTATGGAGGGCCAGGTAGGGAAGGCTGTGCCTCCCCAAACACCCTGGCCCTGCCCCCTATCTGACCCCCACCTACTTCCCGCCCCCTGACTGACCCCTCAGAACCCCCGACCCATCCAACCCCCCCTGCTCCCTGTGCCCTGACCACCCCCCCGAGACCCTCTGCCCCTTATCCAACCCCCGAGCCCAGCCCCCTTAACACGCCGCTCAGAGCAGCATGTCAGAGCCAAACACGCTGCTGCCATAGGTGCCAACTCCGTGGGTGCTCCCCCCAGCAGCTCCCCGCCCCAGCTCACCTCCGCTCCGCCTCCACCTCCTCCCCCAAGCATACCGCTGCTCCACTTCTCCCCCCTCCCTCTCTCCCTCCAAGGCTTGCCGCGAATCAGCTGTTTGGCACACCAAGCCTGGGAGGGAGGGGAGAGAAGCGGACCGCCGGCGCACTTGTGGGAGGAGGCGGAGCGGAGATTAGCTGGGGTGGGGAGCAGTTCCTCTGTGGCTCCCCCCTTCCCCCGTTACTTGCTGCGGCCCACCCCGTGCCCTCCCCACCCCAGCTCACCACTGCTCCGCCTCCTCCCCTGAGCGCGCCGCTGCTCCACTTCTCCCTCCTTCCTCCCTCCCAGGCTTTACCACGTTATATCCGAACTCGCGTTATATCGGATCATCTTATATCGGGGTAGAGGTGTATATTCATGCAATGTTTAAGAAAAGTTTTGTAAATGAGTTCCAATACTTCATGGATAAGCGACCCAATCTTATGGGGTTCCACAGGCTTCTGCATAGATTATGTAGGTTAATCTTCTATCTACCCAATAGGACTCAGTGTTCAGTCTAGAAGATACCCTCAAAGATGCTTAGTTTGTTAGTTCTCAAACTGTGGATATGTGTCTCTAGAGGTAACATGCTTGTTAACAGCAAAAAAAAATTAATTAAATAAATAATATAGAGAGGTGAGAAATAACAGACCTCAACTCTATTGTCCCTCTGCAAATTTGTGTACACAGCGTCAATCCCTTGCCTCTCTCTAGAAGTGCAAAGTTTCAGAAAGTTCAATGACTAGAAGACTGTTGGGGGCGGAATAGATCTGGACAAGGAAAAGAAGTATGGAGATAAATGTGAGAAGCGAAGGACATATGTGTTTTGGTAAAATATTAGATGTCTGCTGTTGAAGAAAAACATCCAGAATACATAACATTGTTGTTTTAGTTAAACAAAACAATTTAAATGTCTGTCTGGTGATGTTCTCCTCCTAATACAGCATGGCAAGAAAATCCTCCAAATATTAATGATTAACCTGTTGAATTGGAGATAGTTCACCTCCCAATGACTTCATAAATATCTGCTTCAATTACCTTTGGTAAATGAAATAACTAAACAATCATGCATTTTCTGATATAGCTGTAAAACTAATCTTAAAAGTTTTCAAAATAAATCAGTTTAAAAATGTACATTGCGTACCTTCTAAAAATGAAACCTACATCTATCTCTGAGTTGTGAAGAATATGTATTAAGGTTATAATAACCAACAAGAATGCACTTTTATGTAGAAAACCATGATTAAATCAAGTGTTCCTGGTCTCAGGGGAAATCAGTGAAATCTTAAGCCCTTTGCATTTCTTTTTCCAAGTCAGTGTTCCACTTTTATACTAAAAAATGTCTGGAACTCCACGAAGGCTGTGTATATTTGGAAGCCATATTTAGCACTGCTTCTACTACTATCGGCCTAGATCCTGGATACACTTAGGCACGTGAGTAATTTTATGCCCCAACGAATACATGGGGCCAGATCCTTAGCTGGTATAAAACAGTGTGGCTCCATTGACTTTAATGGAGCTATGACAATTTACACCAGCTGAGGATCAGGCTTGTGGAGTTCAACAGAAATGCTAGTGCTCGTTGCATATGTGTTTGCAGGATCAGGGCCATGTGGTTCTAAGGTCAGATCATATCCACCTGAGCTGTCCCACTGATTTGATTACTCAGGTGAGGAAAGCAAGCAGGATTTGAAGCATAATCATCACTGTAGCACTGGAGGCTGGTTTCACTGGAAAGGAGAAGAGATTAGATATGAAAGGCTTCATGATTTGTCAAAAAAAATCAAACTGATATTTACTCTCTTTTTGAAGATGAGGTTTAATTGTAATTTAGCCTCTTCATTTTTTAACTGTACAGATATCTGTCCAGCCTCCGGGTAATTAATGTACAAAGGACCACAAAGAAAAACCACTCTCCTCCCACCTTGTAGGCTTCACGGATTTCTTTGGCTTCGTTTTGAAATGTAACACATGGTGAATAATTCCAATATTTCTTACAATGGGACCTCATAACAAGATTCTCCCTTTTTGCAGTGTACAGAACTGGAAAGCAAAAGTGTCACAATAAAAAATTCTTGTTGGAATGCCCTTGGTTTTCCATACAGCTGTCAAATGTGACAAATGGCCACACTTGCTATGTCTTTGTATTGCAGCTGCACATTATGGAAAGTCAGAGGGCCTGGCAAAGGTCTAGAAAGTCAGAGAAAAGGCACTGCAAGTAACCAGAGCCAGACTCATAACAGAAAGTGTGCTGTTAAAAGAAAGAAAGAAAGAAAGAAAGAAAGAAAGAAAGAAAGAAAGAAAGAAAGAAAGAAAGAAAGAAAGAAAGAAAGAAAGAAAGAAAGAAAGAAAGAAAGAAAGAAAGAAAGACCCCAACACACAAGTATATGAGCTCATAAAGGTTCTCTCAGGTTCGGGGTCTGATCCAATTCCCATTATTGACTTTAATGGGAGTTGCATCAGGCCCTTTATGTGCAATATTTAATCTCCTTCATCTCAAAATGCAGTGCCCTCTATACGTGTTGGACCTTCAATGGCTATATAAACTTTTCAGACATTTACAGTTATTTTACAATGGCAGATGCCAAAGAACCAATCTGCCACTAATTACACAACACAAAACATTAGGTTTACATTACAGTGTAAATCAGACTGTTGTCTAGTCACCAGGCTGCAAAGTGTTTGGGTTGGTCTCATGCTGATGACTCAGATGAGCAATGCCAATCTACACCTGCCGAGTGTCTGGCTCAGAATTGATAAATGAGTCTTACATACAGGAATTGGGGTGGAAGAGGCAGAGATCCACAATGGGAGGAGGCAAGAGGCTTGGCACTGGGTTTGGAGTCGCCTCAGAGAGAAGAGGATGAGGAGAACATAATTGTAAAGGCAGCCACTGCATGGCATAGACACAAAGGTGCTGGCATCAGGGCTGCTGGAACAATTTTTATGGAGAGCCATTAAACCAAACTGTAAACCCTGTATATAATGGAAACTACTTCAAGCCAGGAGGTGTGGCAGCAACCCTAGTTCCAGCACCTATGGCTGGCATCCTTTACCACAGTGTAGGCACTCAGTGTATGTCTCACTGGTTGCTTCCAAAAAATACACACACCCACAGCACGTGGCTCATCAGAGCCATCCCAATCACACATCGTGACATCAGTTGGTTGTAAACTTTTCTTCTGGACAGCTCTTAACCCCATATTAATATTACCATTGTTTTCATGGGCCCAAATTCTGGTCCCCTTTCTCATATGGAATAGCACTTTTCTCCACCAATAGCCTCATTAAAGGCAGTGGGGTGTAAGTTATCACTCAAGGTATCAGAATCCAGCATTTTGTAACTCCAGAAAAAAAGCCAAGCAAGACAAGAAAGCATAAAAAGCTGACAAAGCAAGATAAATCGGTGGCATAAATAAAATATGTGATGGTGCAGGAGGCGGTGCCATAAAGATATTTTTATTGCCACTTGTCTGGAAAGACCAGCATAATTCACTACCTCATCACTGCTCTGTCACTCATCAGTAATGAAGTCACTCACACACATGCTGATAAAAACTTTATAGCAGCCTGGACCATCACATCTGACCTGTAAAATGGGCAAGGAAATAAAAGAGTTGAAGATTGTTAATAAAGATGAGGTTCCCATCTCCATAATCTTGAATAACTGGTATAATTATTGTTTTAATATTAAATTTTTTTTATCTCACATACTATCTCACATACCTCAGTCCCTGTCCTGTCTGCCTTAGAGTGATAAGGTGGGTGAGGTAAAATCTTTTATTGGACCAACTTCTATTGGTGAGAGAGACACGCTTTCAAGTTTACAAAGAGCTCTTTTTCAGGTCTTGTCCTGTCTTAGGTACTTTAACAAAGCTGGTCACTATAGTATCTCAAGGATCTTGAAGTGAAATCCCAGCCCCATAGAAATTAACAGGAGTTTTGTCATTGATTCAGTGAAGCCAGGATTTCATCTTTATAGTCCAGAAGCCTGTGCCTACACTCGTAGTGTGGACACAGGCTCTGACACATGTTTAAACCCAAAAGCCCTATTATCCACACACAAAGCCAGACACAGATTAAACAGTTCAGTGAACATAGTACACTTGGTAGTGGGAGACAGGGTTTCCAACTTTCTAATCCCTGAAAATTGAACACTCCTGCCCCACCCCATCCCCGAGCCCCTGCCCCACCTCTTCCTCTGAGTCCCTGCCCCCTGCCCGCCTGCCAAATCAGGGCACAGCAGGGCAAAATTGGGGCACAGTGGAGCAAGGGGCCAGTCCTTGGAGCAAAGGGCTGGGGTGCGGAAATCAGGGCACAGCAGGGCGAGGGGGTCAGTGCTGGGAGTGAGGGGCCAGGGAGGGGAATCGGGGCATAGCAGTGAGAGGGGAATCGGGGCCTGGAGCAAGAGGCTGGGGTGGGGAAATCAGGGCACAGCCGGGTGGGGGGGCAGACAAATTACCCCCTCCCCCCCCCCGACGGTGCCAGTACCTACTTTGGAGCCTGGTCCGGGAGCCAGCAGTTCTCTCCGCGCAGCTGGGGTGGGGGCAGGAAGAGCAGCGGGTCCTAAGCAGAGTTGCTCCTCTCGCCTCCTGGTGGCAGAGGCCAGTTACTGCAGGTAACCGGACTCTCATAGTCCGGTCAGCTGTGCTGACCTGATGCTGCCAGTTTCCCTTTTGGACCGGACTTGTGTGTGACTGTATGTGCTAGATCAGGAATGAGAGAAATGAATAGTGCATGTCTATGACACAGGTAGCGTGCAACAGAAAAGCAGGTGTATAGATAGTGTACATACACGTCACTTCAGGGATTTGGAATGAGCGCATTTGTAATTGGGCCTTTGAACAACTTCACTCAGAGTTACAGCACTGACAAACCCAAACCCCCAACAATATCCAGCCAAAGTTCATTCCCATCTGCTAATTTATATTATGTTCTGGTAGCTCCGTGGCACCAGCCTGCACTTGGGATTAGGGGAGGCAGAGGGTCTGGAGACCCATGTCACTTTGTTACCCTCCCTTTTCCTGGTGACATTGTGTAACACTTCATATTGTTGCAAAGAGTCAGTTCAATATTGTCTCGTGACACTTTGGCTGTGTTACTACATCACACCCCAATTAAGCTCTAAGGGGATGAAGTACTACAATGAAATATCTCAGTCACCGGTGAGCTATCACCTGACAAAGCAAGGTCAAATCCCCTACAACTCTGCTTGAGTATTTAAATATAAGAGACTGGGTCCTCAGCTAGAATTAATAGGTCTAGCTCTACTGAAGTTGTTATAGCAAATCAAGGACATTGTGAAATCTGTCAAGTAGTCGTGATATACATATAGCTGAGTGGAATTTTTCAGCCAAAACCTTTTTTTCTGTACTAATGCAGATTTGGGTTGACCAAATTTTTCAGAAATTTCTGCCATTGTGGCTAAACACAACATGGGACTGAGGGTTCTCAGTACATCATAGAATCAGACCCTTTGCACTGAGAGGGGAAAGGTTCCATGGACCATTACCTATCCCTTCAGCCATCTTATCCCTGAAACCGCATTTGCTGGATAATTAGGGCATAATCCTCAGCCGACGTCTATTAGTGTTGACTTCAATGGAGCTAATCTGATTTACACCAGCTGAGGATCTGGCCCTCAAAGCTCTGGGCATACAAGCCCATTGCAGAGGGGCTGCTTGTTTATTCCAGAGTAGGGCTGCATGTTAAAGGGTGGTGGGCAGAGTTGAGGACTTTAATATGCGGTTTCTGGAGTTTAATTTCTTGTCTAGGGCAATAAAACTGAAATGGCCACATAAAGTTTAAATAGAAGTTAATGGCATTTAAAGTTAGAAGTGGAACACATCACCTGAGTCATGAGTCACTTCCCAGCTCCCAGCCCTTCAAATCATTTACTGCAGGTGACAAGCATGACAATGAGGAGGTCAGACATGTCCTGGGGAGCATGCAGGGAGACGCCCAATTAACTCTGAGCCACGGACAATAGTTTTTATTAAAAAAAACAACACTGACATTAGTAGCGAGCGGCACTTTGTGTGAGGGGCAGGAATTTGATGAGGGGATTTAACAAGGGCAGTTTGATCATTCTAAGGAGTGGAGTTCTCTCGAAACAGAGCAGATTCAACAACAGTGCAAGCTTCCCTGGCCACCCACTCTCTTGTGTGGATGAGGTCGTAGCTCCATCATTCCTTGGCCTTTCTAGCTGCCTTAGGTACATATATGGCCACTCTCACCACAGTATCTGAATGCCTCACAATCTTCCCTGTATTACCCTCACCACACCCTCGTGAGGTAGGGCAGTGCTGTTATCCCCATTTTACAGAGGGGGAGCTGAAGCACAGAGAGGTTAAACGATTTGCCTAAGGTTATACAGGAAATCTGTGGGCAAGCAGGGGATTAAATATGGGTCTCCTAAGTCCTAGGCTAGCAGCCTTGCCACTGGACCTTTCCACTGCCCACCAGGGTGTAACTAGGTGGGGTTTTTTTTAATAAATTATTTGTATTACAGCAGGCGATTCTGGTACCTAAATCCCATTTTAGGTCACTAATCAGGTTCCTAATGTTTAGTGCCTATCTTCAGACACTCAACTGAGTCTAGAGCCTCATTTTACTATGTGCAGTACAAACACAGGTAAAGACATAGTTCCTGATCCAAACCAGTTATAATCTAAGGGATACTAAACAAATTCCTAACAGGGAGGGTAATTAACCATTGGAACACATTGAAAAGGGATGTGATAAACCCATCAGCACTTGAATACTCTAATTCAGGGGTGGACAAACTGTTTGGCCCGAGGGCCACATCGGGGTTCCAAAACTGTATAGAGGGCCAGGTAGGGAAGGCTGTGCCTCCCCGAACAGCCTGGCCCCTGCCCCCTATGCACCCCGTCCCACTTCCCGCCCCCTGACTGCCCCCCTCAGAATCCCCGACCCATCCAATCTCCCCTGCTCCTTGTCCCCAGACCACTCCCTCCTGGGACACCCTAACCCTAATTCTAACTGCCCCCTGGCACCCCATTCCATATCCAACCCCCCCTTCTCCCTGTCCCCTGACTGTCCTGATGTTTATCCACACCCCCGCCCCCTGACAGGCCCCCAGGTCTCCCACGCCTATCCAACCCCCCCTGCTCCCTGTCCCCCTGACTGCCCCCAGGGACCCCTGACCCTTATCCAACCCCACCGCTCCCCGCCCCCTTACCATGCCACTCAGAGCACTGGGACTTGCATCTGCACCACCTAGCAGGAGCCAGCCATGCCACCACACAGTCTAAAGCACCAGGCCAGGCAGGCGGCTCTCACAGCCACGCTGCCCGGCAGAAGCTCACAGCCCCGCTGCCCAGACTGCCGGTGGCACGATGAGCTGAGGCTGCAGAGGAGGGGGACAGCAGGGGAAGGGCTGGGGGCTAGCCTCCCAGGCCAGGAGCTCAAGGGCCGGGCAGGAGGGTCCCACGGGCTGGATGTGGCTGTGGGCCGTAGTTTGCCCACCTCTGCTCTAATTGGAGACTTGCCTCCTCTAATATAAACACACAGCAATAATCATATTAATAAAAAAAAATCCCTTCCAAAACAAGACACTCCACTGTATATGCTTCTCCCTCTGGGGAAAGGATAAGAGAATGAACAACATATGATACATTTTAGTCACGTTGCTTAATGCATTACTGGAAGGCACTCAGACTCTACAGAGATGAGCAGAGTATAAAATCCTATATAGAATAGAAAAAAATAAAATAGATGCCTTTTTAAATGACGTATTCTAGTTCAATAACAAGTTATTGGGCTGGATAGAGCTCATGACGGATATGGCAAATTCCTGCAATATTGTTGGGAGCTCTTACTATATTAAGCTTAGGTATCATCGTGGGCCAGGGACTGTCTGTCATTCCATAGGGACCACAGCCTTCCAGGAACTAAGAACAGCCTGGGGTGATTAGGCAAATTCACTCAGGTTGAAACACCTCCTGAGAAGCACCACCACCTAGACAGACTGGCATATACCTGATTCAGACTGGATTCTCTAGAGGCCAAGAGACCCAGAAAGGACTTTTGAATAAATAGGCTGAGTTTAAGCTGACTCAGGGCCTCCTTTCTGATCCAGCAAACGGATAAGACCTTCTGTCTGAAGGGGGCCCCAATCCATCCTGGGAAGCGTTGGAAGAGGACTAGACTAGGGGGCTTCTTGTTCTGAGCAAAAGGCGTTATGAATTGGTCAGCACAGGAAACACCTGCGGGGGTTGGAATGACAGTTTGCAAGCCAGAGCCCTTGTTGGCATGATCTCTGTTAAGTGTGTTAGCATCCGGGTTAATATGTTTCCTCTGTAATGCTTTTACCTCAAGAATAGATGTGCTTGCTTAGAAAGAGCTGTGAGGTAGCTTAACTGTGGCCTCTGAGGAGAGGGCGAAGCAGGCCTGCTGAGGCAGAATTCACAGTGTAGGCAGTGGGCTGGGCAGCCTAGAAATACCCTGGCCAGGCGGGAGAGAGGAGCATGTCTCAGTCCAAGAGCAGTGATGGCTTGGGAGATGGAAGCCTGAGAGTCGGTGTCCTTGCTGGAGCGGAAATACAGATGCGGTCATGCTGAATTGTGACAAAGCTCATTTAACATAGAGAAAAATAATGCCCTCTGCTGGCAGGAAGCAGGTGAGATTCTATGGCCTCTGTTACTCATGAGGTCAGACTAGATGATCACAGTGGTTCGTTCTGTGGAGGGTAGCTGGGGGAGGGGGTATGGTTAGGAGCTCTTAGCGATATTTTTCATTCAGCATCGATAGCATGAAAGAATAAGAAACCAGCCCCCCATTTCCCTCTGCCCTACCAGCCTTCACCCATTTCTAGAACCAAACTCAAACTCAACTTCAAAGTTCTCAAATGCTCAGATACAGTATTGCCACCACCATCACCCTTCTTTCTGACATGCCTCCATGCTTCCTACTGGGAATGCAAACAAGAAGATATCATAGCATCATAGACATGTAGGGCTGGAAGGGACCTCAAGAGGTCATCTAGTCCATCTACCATCCTAAGGTAGGACAAAGTAAATCTAGCCCAGTGGTTCTCAAACTGTGGGTCAGGACCCCAAAGTGGGTCACAACCCCCTTTGAATGCTAGGGCTGGCTTAGACTTCCTGAGGCCTGGGGCTGAAGCTCAAGCCCCACTGCCCAGGGCCAAAGCCAAAGCCCGAGGGCTTCAGCCATGGGTGGCAGGGCTCAAGTGGCAGACCTCCTGCCCAGGGCTGAAGCCCTTGAACTTCAGCTTTGAAGCCCCCTGCCCAGAGCGATGGGGCTCGGGCTTTGGTCCCCCCACCTGAGGCAGTGGGGCTTGGGTGGACTCAGGCTTCAGTCCCCCCTTCTGGGGTTGTGAAGTAATTTTTGTTGATAGAAGGTGGTCATGGTGCAATGACATTTGAGAACCCCTGACCTAGACCATATCTGACAGGTGTCTGTCCAACCTGTTCTTAAAAACCTCCAGTGATGGGCATTTCACAGAGTCCATTGGAAGCCTATTCCAGAGCTTACCTACCCTTATAATATAGAATGCTTTTCTATCCTACATCTCCCTTGCTGCAAATTGAGCTGGTTATTTCTTGTCTCATCTCCAGTGGACATGGAGAACAATTGATCCCTGTCCTCTTTGTAACAAACAAACCTTAATATATTTGAAGACTGTTCTCAGGTTCCCCCCTCAGTCTTCTTCTTCGAGACTAAACACGCCCAGGTTTTTTAACCTTTCCTCATAAGCCACATTTTCTAAACCTTTATTCATTTTTGTTGCTCTCCTCTGGACTCTCTCCAATTTATCCACATCTTCCTTAAAGTGTGGTGCCAAAAACTGCAGAATAATTATTTCCCCATGTCTTACATATGACACTCCTCTTAATATACCCCAGAATGATACTAACCCTATTTTGCAACTGCATCATGCTGTTCACTCATTCAGTTTTCCTGCTGTGCTACCACCTAGCCAGTTATTCCCCATTTTGGAGCTGTGCATTTGATATTTTTGTCCTAATTGTAGACTTTGCACTTGTGTTTATTGAATTTAATCTTATGGATTTCAGAACAATTATCCAATTCATCAAGGTCATTTTGAATTATAATCCTGCTCTCCAAAGCACTTGCAACCCACCCTAGTTTGGTGTCATCTGCAAATTTTATATCATATCATATTTATATCATACTCCATTATCCAAATAATTAATGAATATGTTGAATAGTATCAGACTCAGGTCAGGTCCCTGTGGGACACCAGTAGATGCACCCTCCCAGTTTGACAGCAAACAATTTATAACTATTGTTTGAGGTCAGTTTTTCAATCAGTTGTGCACCCACCTTTTAGTAATTTCATCTAGGTCACATTTCCCTAGTTGGCTTATGAGAATGTCATGTGTGGGACTGTGTCGAACAATTTACTAAAATTAAGATATCATATCTACTGTCCATCCAGTAGGCAAGTAACCCTGTCAAATTAGGTAGGTTTGGCATGATTTGTTCTTGACAAATTCATGTTAACTATTACTAATCACCCTATAATTCTCTAGGTGTTACAAATTTATTGTTTAAACGTTTGTTCTAGTATCTTTTCAGGTACCATAGATTCACAGATTCCAAGGCCAGAAGGGACCATTGTGATCATCTAGTCTGACCTCTCTGTTGCATAACGCAGGCCAGTGAACTGCTCCAAAAATAATTATTAGAGCAGATCTTTTAGAAAAACATCCAATTTTAATTTTAAAAATGGTCAATGACAGAGATTCCACCATGGTACTTGGTAAATTGCTCCAATAGTTAATTAGCCTCACTATCAAAAAGTTACATCTCATTCCAGTCTGAATTTGTTTAGCTTCAACTTCCAGCCATTAGATCATGTTATACCTTTCTTGGGTAGATTGAACAGACCATTGTTAAATATTTGTTCCACATGTAGGAATGTATAGACTGTAGTCACCCCTTAATCTTCTCTTTGTTGAGATAAGCTCTAAGAGCTCAATCTATTTATCACTATAAGGCAGGTTTTCTACTCCTTTAATCATTCTTGTGGCTCTTCTCCAAACCCTCTCCAATTTACCAACATCCTTCATGAATTATGGGCACCAGAACTGGACACAGTATTCCAGCAGCGATCACACTAGTGCCAAATACAGGGGTAAAATAACCTCTGTACTCCTACTCAAGATTCCCCTGTTTATGGATCCCAGGATTGCATTACTCTTTTGGCCACAGAGTCACATTGGAAAGTCATGTTCAGATGATTATCCAGCACGTCCCCCAAATCTTTTTCAGAGTCACTGTTTGCCAGGATAGAGTCCCCCATCTTGTAAGTATGGCCTGCATTCTTTGTTCCTAGACGTATACACTTATATTGGCCATATTAAAATACATATTGTTTGCTTGCACCCAGTTTATGAAGCGATCTAGATTGCTCTGAATCAATGAGCTGTCCTCCTCATTATTCATCACTCCCCCAATTTTTGGGTCCTCTACAAACTTTATCCATGATGAATATGTTTTATGTTTTCTTCCAGAGCATTTATAAAAAAGTCATATAGTATAGAGCCAAGAGCTGACCCTGCAGATCAAAGTTAGGCTGACAGGTCTATAATTGGCTGTGTCCTCTGTGTTCTCCTTTTTAAAGATAGATACTATGTTTTCCCTTCTCCAGTCCTCTGGAACCTCACCTATCCTCTGTGAGTTCCCAAAGATAATCATTAATGGTTATGAGATTGCTTCATTTAGTTCCTTAAATACCCCAGGGTGAACTTCGTCAGACCCTGTTTACTTAAATACAACTAACTTATCTAAATAGTCTTCAACCTGTTCTTTCCAGATGCTAGTTTGTGTTCCTTCCCTCTTGTTGTTAATATCAATTGTGTTGAGTATCTATGGTCACAATTAACCTTTTTAGTGAAAACTGAAGAAAACTAGGCTTTGAATACCTCAGCCTTCTTGCACAGAGGAACTTGACCTCAAGGCCTCTCCTGCTCAGTTGGAAGCTGAAATGCTGGAAGTGTTATCAGAGAACCTAATTCTGTAGACACAAGCAGCCTAGAGAAGCAGCCGTATTTTTAGTACTAATTATTGCAATTTAATAATTGAATTGTGGGAGTTCCCAATAAGTAGGTATCAAGCCCCCATTGGGCTAGGGACTAGATAAACACATAGGAAAATGCTGTCCCTGCCCCCAAAGAGCAAAAATCTGAGGTTTGCCCATTATTGTGATTTACCTATTATTTCAGGGTTATTGTGGCATGGAAGAGAGGCATCACATGCAGAATCTGTTTAAAACTAAGGTGAAGGTGCCCTCTACTGTCCTCCCTTGGAAGCTGAGTTGTTTCATTAGTTGCTTCAACATCTGCGGCTCAGAAAACAGGCCTGCGCTTGTTCCCCCTTGTGTAAGTCTGTAACACCACTGCTGTGTAATGAAAAAAGAAGCATGAACAAGGAGCTCTTACTGTCTGACATGACATGAGTGCACTGGAAAAGCCCTATCTCCTGGTACAAATGCAGTAGGGGGAGGAGTGCTATTCACATAGAGACGTCTCTGCTCCCAAATCAAAAAATAGGCCAGTGAGAAAGCCAAGTGACTTTCGACGGAGCCACAAGGAAACCTTAGTGCTCAAGCAACCTACAGAGCCAACCATCTTTCTGTGAAAGATACAGACAGGGGCTATGGGGAGGATGCTGGAAAGCAGAGGGATTGCGAGCGTCGCTAGGTAAAATAAAGCCATCAGGAGTGAGAAAGACTTGGACAGACAAGCAGGGAATGGAGATGATTTGGGAAATGGGATGACATGAGTACTATGCAAATAGGGCCAGAGCCAGCTCTAGGCTCGGTGAGGCTTAATGCATAGACCAACATGCAAGGCCCTAGGCATAGGTGCTGGACCTATAGGTGCTGGGGGTGCTATGAAGTGGATTCCCTTATAAAAAGTGTTTACAGTTCGGTTCAATGGCTCTCAGCACCCCCACTCTACAAATTGTTCCCGCACCCCTAGCCCTAGGTAGGCTGAGGTAGCCTGCATGCAGGGCTACCCCTAGAGGGGCGCAGGGCCTGAGACATAGGTGCTGAGTTTAAAATTTGCCAGAGGGTGCTCCCCACCGGCCTCACTCCACCCCCACCTCACCTCTTCCTGCCCCCACCCTGCCTCTGCCCAGCCTCTTCCCGCCCCTGCCGCACCTCTTCCCCGCCCAGTTCCACCCCCACCCCCAAGCGCACTGCGCCCTCGCTCCTCTCCCCTCCCCCCAGCGCCTCCTGACACCACGAAACATCTGATCTGCAGCAGGCGGTAGGTGTTGAGAAGGAGGGGGAGGCGCTAATCGGCGGGGCCCACCAGTGGGCAGGAGGCACTGGGGGAGGGAGACGTTCTGATAGGGGGGCTCCCTCCTCGCCACCCCCACCTGCCTGCCACTCGCCTCCCCATTCACCTCCTCAGCCTGCCTGCCTCCCGCCTCACCTTCCCGCCCACCTCCGCATGATTTTATTGAAGCGTGGGGCCCCGCAAAGTGCAGGGCCTGAGGCTGTTGTCCCAATTCGCCGTACCCAAAGGACGGCTCTGTCTGCATGGCACATGCAGGAGAAGGTTGGACATCTTTAGAAGCACTTGTCATTAGAAGAATGTGGGAGACTAGTGTTTGCTAGGAGGGGAACTGAGGCACAAATTATCCTGGGCAGGTGGTTGCATGGATTGCCCGGGAGAATAGGGGTTAAAGTCAGGGGGAGCAGGTGAGAAGCTCAGCTCCCATCTTGGGCTAAAAGCAGAGGGAAAATCCCCCTGCCTGGCTTTAGTAAGCAGCACTTCTATAACACCCCCTCCTCCTAGGCTGGGGCAGCGAGAATTTTCCCTCCTGGTTCAGTTTACTTTATCCATTGCTGGGGCACCAGGCTGGGTTAAGCTCCAGCAGGTAGGAGATGCAACCAGGGAGAGGTGGGATGGAGTGCTGGAACAAATGGAGACCCTCAGAGTCACTGGATCCTATGAAGACCCTCAGTTGGCAGAGCCTTGAGGTGGTCTGGGTAACCTGAAAGGTGCAGGGGTCATGCTACACAGCAGACATGATGCCCACAGTAAGCGTGAGAGTGGCCCATCTGGCTCCTGTGTACTTCCCCTCATAGACAGGCACCAGCACAGAGGAAGGATGACGGTTCCTGTCCAAGTTCTTTCCGTGCACAAGAGCTGTCCAAAAATGGATGCTATCAAGAGACAAGACTAGCTCTGCTCCCACCAGCTTGGTCAAGGGAAGGCTCCCTTCTGGGTAACCTAGGAGTACTTCTGGCTGTGCACCAAGCCAGTCTCTGTTTGAGTTGAGAAGAATACCAGCCAGTGTGTGTGTGTGAAGTGGAGGGAGGGGGGAATCCACTAATTGGCTAAGCCTGCTATGGCATCTGACCACAAGTTGGCAAGCAGAACAGGCTAAAAAATATGTCTTAAATTCCTCTGAATGGGAGACGAGGAAAGAAAATACCACCCAGGAGCAAGGCAATGACTTGGCAGCCAAAACAGGTGACAGATGCAAGACCAATCCCAAAACAAAATCAAGGTCCTGTGGTGTTTTCCCAGTCCCCAGATGTTTCTGCTGGCAGGACCACTCCCACCGCTTGGCACCTGGCTCCTCTGAGGACGTGAGGAATGTGACGGAGCATGGAGTCCGTGGCATCTGTCCCTAGAATGAGCTCAACACTGGCTACTCCCCCAACACACAAACTCTTGCAAACAGGCCCAAGGCTCAATAGAGAAAACCTCTAACAGGCTCTGTGCTGCTTTGCTTGGCAGGCTGAGGTCGAAAGGCAAGATGGAGCGCTCCTGGATGCAGCAAATACAGGGGCAGGCAGGTCTAATAGACAGAGAGACAGTCCTGCTGTCCAAACCTCTGCAATCGCAAGCAGTGGGGAGGAGAAGAAGCTGCTCTTAAAGGGGCACTTAGGAGGAATTCCAGTTCACTGGGGCCCAAATCTGTGCGATGCTGAGCACCTGCCACTTCCATTGAAGCCCACTGAGAATTACAGATATTCCAGTACCAGGGCTGTTCAAAAAATTTCCATCAAAATTTTTTTCGATGCGAATTTGGGGTTTCATCTAAACAAGTTTTTTTGCTAACAGGTTTTTGTTGTTGGTGTTGTTGCTTTCTTTAGAAAATTTTAACTTTTCATAAAAAAAACCCCACAACACCCGAAAACAGAGAAATGTTGATTTGGAAACGCTGCCACAGTGCCTCATGAGAGTTGTAGTTCCGGTGCCTCATTTCCTCCATTCTACTTTGTAGGCTGAGTTACCCAGCACTACATCTCCCATGATGCACCATGGCTGGAGACTCCCACGATGCACCACATTTTCCCTCTTGCCGAGCCACAGCAGTGCATCATGGTGATCAGAAAAATAGTCTGGTCAGGGAGCCTGGGCCATAATGAGACTATGGGCATGGAGGACCCAAACTACCACTCTCAGGAAGCATCATGGTGACATTTCCGAGTCAAAGTTTTGGAGTGTTGGATGAAAGTTTTCAAGTTTTTCATCAAAAGTCAAAATTTCCAATGGAAATCCCCCACCATTTTCCAACTACACAGCACCTCTCAGAATTTGGCCCCACTGGACTGGGGTCTTTGCTAAAGGGGAAAAGAGCAGAGAGATAACACACCAACTGAAGCTAAACTTACCTGCTAATGTTTACTTAGGATACATGCTCTTGGCTGCATCACACTTTAAAAAGGCCACTGCTGTGGTTGCCAAATGTCTTACAGCCTACTGGAGAAAAATGTTGTCCAAATTATATTTGTCTCCCCAGGTGTGAATTTTGATACAGTGGTCTCCCGTCAGCTTTGGGGCTGCTGCGTTTACCTCTCATTCATACTTGTAAGTGACTAGGACATAGGTGGTTGTGCGTAGTGGTTGGAGCCTGAGTCATGCCTAGTGGTTAGAGCTGCAGTGGGTAGCCAGCAGTGGCAGCCCAGGGTCAGAGCTGAAGTCAGGGGCCAAATGCAAGGGCCAAGAGACAGAGCTGAAGTCAGAAGCCAGAAATCTGAGCCAAGAGTCAGGACTAGGTTACCTGGAGTGAGGTAAGGCAGGGGTGAGGCTGGGACTGTAACCCTTCTGCCCGTCAGAGTTGGCAGCAACAAGGGCCGGGTTCAATATCTAGGGGTTCCATTCCAATAACACAATGCAAACCGGCTCGAGCCCCCACCCAGTGACCTGGGACAAATATATACCACCCCCGCTGGGCGCCTCCAAGAGGCAATACTTCCCCTCTCGCAAGCACATAGTCTGAGTGTAGCAAAAGTCTTTTAATAACAGAGAGAAACAATGTGGCATTATGTTGGGGAAACACCACCAACAGGATTCATAACACAACCCATGAGCAAAAAAAACCCACCCCAGGCAAATTGGGGCATGCCCTTTTCCCTTTGGTTCTTGAGTCCAGCAACCCCAAATCACCCAAAGTCCCAAAAGTCCAATGCCCCAAAAGTCTCTGTCCCTGGTCAGGGCAGCCCCAGAGTTCGAAAGTTTATCTGTGGAGCTTTACCTCCCAACCTGGGTGGAAATGGGACAGGGGTAAGAGGCACCTTACGTGATCTGAAGCTGACCGCCCCATAGCTCCATAGCGGCGCTCCGCTCCGCCAGCTGCCCCACAAACTCCTTCGCTCAGCTGCGCTCCGCTCCGCCAGCCACCCCACGAACTCCTTCGCTCAGCTGCGCTCCGCTCCGCCAGCCGCCCCACGAACTCCTTCGCTCAGCTCCACGGCCCACAAGCAGCTCCTGCCATCCACACACTGCGCCGCGTCGAACTGCTTCACCAGCCGTCCCGCAAACTGCTCCACAATATATCTTCAGGCTCCCCCACTACTTAACACAACACTCAGTGATTTCAGCTCTTAGGCGAATTCAGCTTATAATAGGGGAGCCCCAGTGCTGGTGCACTGTCAGCCCAAAGTAAGCTCAGCAGCCTATAACTAGACTTCTAATGAAATCAAAATTAGCTCTGATATTCCACGGTGGAGAGAGGAGGAAGTGCAATTAGCATGTAAGGCCCTCACCAAGGGGCCCATGCCACCAAGTATTAATACTTGTCCCCAGCCTCTCTCCATTCACACAGTTTTGGAACCCATGACCCTTGCCTAGCGAGTGCTACTTAGTTGATGGTGAATCCCTCCATCATAACAAAAGGCCACGTGCAGTTCCAAGCACAGTTCCCATAATCAGGGTAATAACAATTTATTCTTCCTGCCCCAATAACAGAGACACTGGGGATCCCACAGCAGCCAAAGTGACCATTTGGGCAGCTATGGTCTCATTCTAGGCGTGGTGGGTGTGCCTATGCAAATGAGATCGGCCCCTGAAGTTCTTTTCCACAACTTGCCACACCTCACCACCAGATGTCAGGGTGGAGCTCATCCTGACACTGCTTACAGGACCAAGCCAGGAGCAGGGCTGGATCCGAGGCAGGAGTGGGGCGAGAACAAACAGATACGGAAGCTATCGCAGCCGTGGCCAAATGCTTTGAACAACCACCAAACTGCTGCTGCTGCAGAGCTTAATATTCATGCTGACTCTTCCAACCACTCAGGTGATGCAGCCCACCAGGCATCTTACTACAGGTCACCTGTGCTTGCTAGAGTGCCCAGAGCCTGGGTCTCTTGCAGAACCTGATTCCTGGCTGACAGTATTGGACAGAGTGGGAATTTGGTTGTAAGACTCAGGGTGGACGCAGGTTGCTTCGAAAAAATCAAAGGAAATAAAAGACGGGAGGGAATCTCGCACCACTCAGCCTCATTTACAGCACTAGTTAAGAACCTAGAGAGAGAGACGACAGAGCTGTCATGGCATTAAACTCAGAGGTGGGCCTGAGCTGCACAATTCAAACTGGGAGCTGAACTTCCCCAGGGTTTGGGGTATTCCGATCCAGGGGCCACTCTCTGATTAAAATGCTTTTCAGAACTTGCTCTTTCTTTGAGATTTTGCTTCTGTGAATGTGCCTGATTTGGGAAATTCAGAGTTTTATGGATCCAGATCTAGGATCTCATATTCATTTACCATCCACATTGCAGAGGGAATACTTCAAGATATTGTTGCATTTGGCATAATCAGTGTTTGGCAACCGTATGATTAGCGAATTGCTAACATAGTTCCTATTTTTAAGAAAGGAAAAAAGTGATCCGGGTAATTTCGGGCCTGTTAGTTTGACATCCGTAGTATGCAAGGTCTTGGAAAAAATTTTGAAGGAGAAAGTAGTTAAGGACATTGAGGTCAATGGTAAATGGAACAAAATACAACATGGTTTTACAAAAGGTAGATCGTGCCAAACCAACCTGATCTCCTTCTTTGAGAAAGTAACATATTTTTTAGACAAAGGAAACACAGTGGATCTAATTTACCTAGATTTCAGTAAGGCGTTTGATACCATGCCACATGGGGAATTATTAGTTAAATTGGAATAGATGGGGATCAAGATGAAAATTGAAAGTTGGATAAGGAATTGGTTAAAAGGGAGACTACAGCAGGTCCTACTGAAAGATGAACTGTCAGGCTAGAGGGAAGTTACCAGTGGAGTTCCTCGGGGATCAGTTTTGGGACCAATCTTATTTAATCTTTTTATTACTGACCTCGGCACAAAAAGTGGGAATGTGCTAATAAAGTTTGCGGATGATACAAAGCTGGGAGGTATTGCCAATTTAGAGAGAGACCGGGAAATCATACAGGAAGATTTGGATGACCTTGTAAACTGGAATAATAGTGATAGGATGAAATTTAATAGTGAGAAGTGTAAGGTCATGCATTTAGGGATCAATAACAAGAATTTTAGTTATAAGCTGGGGATGCATCAATTAGAAGTAACGGAGGAGGAGAAGGACCTTGGAGTATTGGTTGATCATAGGATGAAGATGAGCCGCCAATGTGATATGGCTGTGAAAAAAGCTAATGCGGTCTTGGGATGCATCAGGAGAGCTATTTCCAGTAGAGATAAGGAGGTTTTAGTACCGTTATACAAGGCACTGGTGAGACCTCACCTGGAATACTGTGTGCAGTTCTGGTCTCCCATGTTTAAGAAGGATGAATTCAAACTCGAACAGGTACAGAGAAGGGCTACTAGGATGATCTGAGGAATGGAAAACCTGTCTTACGAAAGGAGACTCAAGGAGCTTGGCTTGTTTATCCTAACTAAAAGAAGGTTGAGGGGAGATAGGATTGCTCTCTATAAATATATCAGAGGGATAAATACCGGAGAGGGAGAGGAATTATTTAAGCTCAGTACCAATGTGGACACAAGAACAAATGGATATAAACTGGCCAACGGAAGTTTAGACTTGAAATTAGATGAAGGTTTCTAATCATCAGAGGAGTGAAGTTCGGAATAGTCTTCCTATCTGGCTTTAAGATTAAACTCGATAAATTTATGGAGGAGATGGTATGATGGGATAACATGATTTTGGTAATTAACTGATCTTTAAATATTCGTGGTAAATAGGCCCAATGGCCTGTGATGGGATGTTAGATGGGGTGGGATCTGAGTTACTACAGAGAATTCTTTCCTGGGTATCTGGCTGGTGAATCTTGCCCATATACTCAGGGTTTAGCTGATCGCCATATTTGGGGTCGGGAAGGAATTTTCCTCCAGGGCAGATTGGAAGAGGCCCTGGAGGTTTTTCGCCTTCCTCTGTAGCATGGGGCACGGGTCACTTGCTGAAGGATTCTCTGCTCCTTGAAGTCTTTAAACCACGATTTGAGGACTTCAATAGCTCAGACATAGGTGAGAGGTTTTTCGCAGGAGTGGGTGGGTGAGATTTTTGTGGCCTGTGTTGTGCAGGAGGTCGGACTAGATGATCATAATGGTCCCTTCTGACCTTAGTATCTATGAATCTATGCACCTTTTTCTTAAGCATTTTTTAAAAAGCTGGGAGATCATAAGAACAAAAGAGACAAATAAAATGGCACCTAGAATCTTCTCTTTTTCATGAAGGTAAAGAATGGAGCCATTCTCCCCACAGTGCAAAAACCAAACCCAGTCCCATTGAAAGCAGGGCAAAACTCTCATGGATGTCAAAGGACCTGCAGCTATGTCCTTAAGCTGGGATCTTCAAAGGAGCTTAAGGGAGTTAGGTACCCAAATTCCATTGAATATAAATAAGATTTGGGAACCTCTCTCTTAGGGTCCTTTGAAATATTCCAGCCTTAATTTAACTGCGGCTGACCCCTCATGAGAAACTTTTCTCTTTCTATATATTTCTCCATTTGCTTTTACTACTGTGCACATTGGCCTACAAGATAGGATTGGTCTCTTAAGACAATTGCTCCTGAACTCAGGGGCAGATAGTGCAAGGGAAATAAGTCCTAAGCAGGAGGGAACCCAGATGCACAGACAACTTCCTGTTCCTGTGTTTGGTTTAATTGAGAGCTGGGGACCAATCAGGACCCCCAGCGTTCCACCAATCGAATCCCAGGACTAGGAGCAGTGGAAGCTCCCTAAAAGTGGGGGGGCCACCAGTGCCTGAACTGTGGCCCACCCCCTTTCCCTGAGGCCCCACCCCACGCCGCCCCTTGTCCCCGAGCCCCCACCCTTGCACCACCTCCACACCGCCTCTTATCCCCAAGACCCCGCTCGCTCCTCTCCGCCCCTCCCCCTCCCGTCGCTCGCCCTTATGGCCAGTAAAACAGTACAGCAAAGCCCTCCCACTTTTAAAAGTGATGGGGCCGTGTCCCCCTGTCCTCCCCCTCCCACCCCTTTCCGGTGCCCCTGCCCAGGACTTGAATTTCTGTCAGAGTTCAGCTTCCATGCCGGCAGCTGCTTGCAGGTCACTGGGTGGCAGGTTGGAACTGCCTGGCACCCACGGTTCTCCACACTCGTGTAAACTCTTCAGGTTAGGGACCTCATTGGCATAGTTGCCTGTAAACAAGGACTAGTAAAAAGAACTGATAGAATACTCATCCTTAAACACAGAAATAGATAAGGCCTCTGGCTTGTGTCTGCAAAGCTCAGTCCAAAGGTTGCTTGCCCTGAACCCAACAGTGGGTTTGCCAGCAGCCTGTATTCCAGTCTCAGCTGGCTTGCGTCCTCACTCTACTTTGGCTATATCAGAAAAGCAGAACAAGAAAGGGTTGTGACAAAACACCAAGCAGTTACAGCCCTGCTCTTAGCTTATAAGCAGTTGAGCACATGAAGACTGCTGGGCTGGGTCCTCAGATATTCAAGTGATGGGTGCCCCTGCAGACAACACCTACAGGATTAATATTTTTATGGGCGTGGAGGCTATAAAAAGCTGCTCCAGTAGCTAATTTACTCAGCGAGTAGGTTTCCCATACATCCACCCAGCCATAGAACCTTACTCTATGTACTCCTACCTGGTGGTGAGCCGCCAAAATCTTAACAACGGGTTCCCTCCTCACCCCACGAGGGGGTCATTGCCCCCCCCCCGCCCCTGGGACTCCTGCCCCATCCAACCCCCCCCGTGTTCCTTGACGTCCCGCCCCAGGACCCCTGCCCCATCCACCCCCCTTCCCTGTCCCCTGACTGCCCCAGAACCGGGCAGGAGGGTCTCGTGGGCCACCGTAGTGGGTGCCCACCCCACCCCTAAGAGCCAGAGGCACCTGCTGGGGGGGCAAGGTGGGGAGTCCCAGAGGTGCTTACCTAGGGCAGCTCCCAGGAAGCATCTGGCAGGTCCCTCTGGCTCCTAAGGGCGGGGGAGCGTAGCTGGGGGGAGCAGGGGGAGCAGCCGCTCCCCCCACTGATCACATCAGAAGTGGCACCTTAGGCACCGATGCCCTGGGTGCTCCAGGGCTGGAGAACCCATGGGGAAAATTGGTGGGTGCAGAGCCCCCACCGGCAGCTCCCCGCCCCACTCCCGGCCCCAGCTCACCTCCGCTCCGCTCCACCTCCTCCCCTGAACTCCCCGCCCCGCTCTGCTTCTCCGCCCTCCCCCCCCACCGCTTCCTGCGAATCAGCTGTTCGGTGGGAAGCCGGGAAGGGCTGAGAAGCAGGCCGCGGCTTCCCGCTCAGGCCAAGGGTGGCGGAGGTGAGCTGGGGCGGGGAGCGGTTCCCCTGCACGCACCCCCCCCCACGGGTTACCTGCTGTGGCGCGGGCAGCCCTCCTCGCGCCCCCCCACCCCAGCTCACCTCCGCCTCCCTGGGCCTGAGTGGGAAGCCACCGCTTGCTTCTCAGCCTGCCTCGGCTTCCTGCACGAACAGCTGATTCGCGGGAAGCCTGGGGGGGCGGAGAATCAGAGAGGGGCGGTGTGTTCAGGGGAGGAGGCGGAGGCGGAGCAGAGATGAGCTGGGGCCAGGGGCGGGGCGGGGAGCTGCCGGTGGGTGCTCTGCACCCACCAAATTTTCCCCTTGGGTGCTCCAGGGCTGGAGCAGCCATGGAGTCGGCACCTAAGGCGCCACTTTGGGCCAGTTAAATTTAGAAGCCCTTTTAGAATTGGTTGTTCCTCGCGGAACAACCGGTTCTAAAAGGGCTTCTAAATTTAACAACCGATTCTAGCGGACCAGTGCGAACCGGCTCCAGCTCACCACTGCTCCTACCTCCCGCTATCTAGCCCCTTCACAGTGTCTTCTCTTCTCACGCTCAATTTAGGTTGTCAGCTTTTCATGGTAGGGCTTGTATCTTTATTGGCTATGTACACCTCCATGAGTGCCTATGGTGTTATAGACAAACACGTCCTGTTTTGATGGGTATATCCCATGAGTGTCTATGATTTTACAGCTGTCTTGAAATATGTTCAGGGCTGATGAGACATTACTCTGTGGGATGGAAGTGGGCAACCTCCAAATCTTTTAAAACACTTTTTGTAGCAGCTGATAGTCCAGTGTTTCCTTTTCAAAACAGATGGCACTCCACTAAATGCTGGATTTCCATCTTCAGGAGCCTTTCTCTTAAATACCAGGAAACAAAGGGTTACTTCTCTCCCCTTGCACGTGTTTAGAAGATGACCCCATACACTGATGACATGGAAAGGATACCTACACCTAACCAGATGCTAGATTGGTGCGGGTACCTCAACAGACAGGCAAACTGACCCTGCTGGGAGAGAACTCCTGACCCCTATGGGATTGTCACCATTTCTCTACATCTATCCCCACATCCGAAAACTGAAAGGATACCCAGAAAAACCCCATGTTAGTTCAGGTAGAAAAGACACATCAACCCTTCTTTTCCCCCAGATTTGCATCCTTCCTAAGCAGCTGGAAAGCACAAGACTGCGAAGTGACAATTCTACGACCTTTAAGATACACTTACCCGGTTCCGCACTGCGCCCTACCAAAGGGGATTCGTGGGCACTGAAACATAATACCTGGGCCCCGGTCCATTTACTTATATTCATGAAATGGCTCCAAGGTTTTTGCTGCCCTAGGCAAAGTGGAAAATATCTGCATTTCAGCCCACAGTCACTCTAGCATTTAGTCTAGAAGGTCAAGCCAGCCCTTTTCATAACCCTGGATGAAGAAACAGAATACCTATTTTATTATGCACTTAATTTCCATTATGCTCTGTATACACTCAGGGCCAGATCCTCAGCTGGTGTAAATTGGGGTAACTCCGCTGAAGTTAATGGAATGACAGAGATTTACACCAGCTGAGAGTCTGCTGCTCAGATTCCCCAGAGTCAGACCCAGGCTAAGCAAGTCTCTCGGTCGTCTTGCCTTATGCTTATTGATAGGGTATTACAGACAGTAATGCTGAGAGGTACGCTCCTTTGGCCTCATGCCCACTTCGCTGAGCACAAAGCACACAGCATCTCTCCCTCACATAGATTTGTACTTACTCTTACTCCCAAGAGGGATCTTAATAGATTTCCTATGAACCTGCTGCAGTGCACTTTATCTTTCTTGGCAGGCAAAAGTGCCTTCAGACTTGCTTCTCCTGAGCCATTGTTCAGCTATCCCTTTTGTCTTAGCAGTTTAAGGTGGAACGGTTTGCGATGCTGGCTAAGAAGAGAGGTTTCCTAATAGTGAAAAACAATAACTGGTGTGTATTCTGAAGGAGCCCAGGACACACTACAAATTCCGTGTGTGTGTGTGTACAGATACTGATTACAGAATATATGCATTATATTCATTCATTCAACATACTAATTTTAGACATGGTCAAAACCCACCAATTGTTTTCTGCAAGAAGATTTGAATGGTTTTTTTTCCCTAAATTTTTAGCAAACCACCTTGGTTTTTCAATGAAAAACTAAATCTGAAACATTTTTTGGTTTGGAGCTTTCCTGAAAAAACAGAAAATTTTAACCAAAATGTTTTGGTTGAAAAATCATTGCTTGTCAAAAAAACAGTTCAAGGTAAGAGGCAACCAGCTCTAATGAATGTATTAATTTGATAGCAGTTAGAGGGAAATACAGTCTCTGCCCCCAAGAATATATAGACTGAGAATACAAAAACAGATGAAGGGTGGGGAAGAGAGATACACAAGCAGGACAATCCGGGTAGTGATAGATGTAGCGCTTGTTAGTTACATGATTGTTCTTTTTTTAAAAAACACCCTACATTCATCTCCTTTCACACACCTTCCAACATTCAGCCCTCTTTCCATCTGCTAGTCCAATCCACAGCTTCAGTTCCAGAGTCCTTACTCCCTCCTGTAGAGGTGAGCAGTTCACTCTTATGATACATAAGTGAAATAGACAGGGAGGTGACTTCACTAGTTTCCTGTAAAGGTCATAGAAGAAGAGGGTCTTCTGGAGAACTTTAAATGAGGAGGGGGTAATTTGCCTTGGGGACCAGCTCAGAAAGGACTGGGACCACTTAACTGCAGCATTACTCTCCATTGAAATGTAGCCATCTCTCTGGGAACGAACAAAGTCGCCAAGCTTTACCTGTTTGTAAAAGCAGATATCATCAGGCTCAAGTGAGAGAACAGGGTACTTACATCAACGCCAGCCCCCGACACCTATAGAAAGGGCCAGGGGTTGAGCACGTTGTGGGTGGGTGCTCGCTCAGTTTGACAGGCCTGGAGGGGGCAAGACTGGATTTAAACCTTACAGGCCACTAGGCACAGCATCTTCAGCACACCGCCCCCCCCCCCCGCCCCGGCCTACAGCTGACCTTTGTGTTTTCTGTAAAAAAAAAAAATGAAACAAAAAGAAATATAAACACAGCCTCCCCGGAAGGCACAATACCCTCCGCCATGCACGGCGCTCCCAGTCCGAGCTGGGGTGCAGCCCTCCCACCCAGGCAAGGCACCGTGGTGAGGGGACTGTACCTCTCCCCACAGTGAGCGGTCCCTAGGTGTCGTCTGTCCCTCCTGCAGCCCGATGCCGCAGCCATGCTCCGGTTCTGCTCGTGCAAGTGTATGGGGCACCGGCCACGCCTCTCCCTCTCCCTTCCTGGCACGGGGTGGAAGCAGCGGGGCGGCTGAGATTGGGAATGGGCTGGGACACTCCAAGCACCTTCAGCAGCCGCCCCGCCTGGCCGTGGCTCACAGTGCCCCCCGGCTGGCTGACTGGGATGCTCACCCTGCTCCAGCCCCACACCCTGGGGGACCACCAAGCCGTGCCGGGAGCCCAGCCGCCCGCATGGGAGCTGTATGCATTAACTTTTTAACTTTTAGCCCACTTTTGACTTTTAGGTGCCCCTAGGCACTTGCCTACTGTGCTGAATTGGAAATCTGGCCCTCGGGGGAGGGGAGGGGGCGGTCTATTTAAAAAGCAGCAATTTTCTTCTGGTGATACTGACTTCCTCACTTTGGGTTGCAGCACTTTCTTGGTACTAAAGTAGAACATCAGAGTGAGCTGATAACAAATCCCCCCCACCCCAACATAAACCACTCTATCAGTGCTGGCAGCGCAGAGGTGAAGCATGTGAACCAGGTCCTGTGCATGTGTCAGGACATGAACTTGGGAGAAGGTGAGTGCCTGGCCCTGTTGATCCAGGTGCAGTACTTGGCTGGCGTGCAGAGAGCTGTGTGGAAATCTGCCTCTCCTCAGTGTAGGGAGATGTAATGGCATGTCCCTATAAGGCCCCTGTGTGGCTGTAAGCCAAGAACCCGCCCACTGCTGGTACGATCAGTCTGTTGCTGAGTCTAAAGCAGCCAGTGGGAGCTCTGCCAATGCAACACTGTTGAATGTGCTCCCGTGTGCGTGCCTGGATTCATTTCCCACTAGACAACCCGGACTGGATGGATAACAGTGAGCCTCTGCGGTCTGAACCAATTCCTGTAGATAGATGAGCAAGTGCAAAAACCTGTTGGCTTTTATTCGGCTAAACAGTGCAGAATGGCGGAGCGAGGGGGAATAACAGAGAATTTGTGGCAAGCCCCTCCGTTTCCCTCCCCCCAAAATTTTTGATTTGCAGTTATATCTGCCCCACAAAACTCTCTGTTGGGTCAAACTATTCACCCACCCTGAACCATGGCCCAGATTTAGGTGCCCAACTCAAGAAAGCTTGTACCCGATCTTCACAGGTGCTTTCAATCCACAAATCCACTGCCTTCAACAGGAGATGCGAGTTCCAGGCGCAGCGCTGAAAATCGGAACCAAAAATGGAGGTGCCCCAAATTAATGACCCGTTCTGAACATGGTGGCCATCGTGCTTTGTGTTTTCAAAGCACAATCTGAAAATTAACAAATTCATCCTCACACCACCCCCTTGACGCAGGTAAGCCTGAGCCTCATTGTACTGATAGTTAAGCTGAGGTGTCCAGAGCCTAATCTAAAGCCCACTGAAGTTAATAGAAAGATCCCCATTGATCCCAGTCTGCTTTGGATCAGGCCTCTGAGATTAAGTAGTTTGCCCAAGGCTCAGCAAGAGCTGGATTGGAAACCAGGAGTTCTTGGCCTTAGTTTCCCATCCAGTGCCCTCTTCCATGCTGCCCCTCTTCAACCAAAACACCAACTGAACCTGAACGTATGGAGTTCAAAAAAGCTTGACTGACTTTTCTAACATGATAAATGACATGCTGTTTTACTTCCTGGCCCTGGCTAGCAAGGACCAAGGTTATTCTTACCAAGGTTATGGAAAGGCAGATCTCGTGCATGATCCCCAAAAGAGAGAAGTTTGGATCAAGAATCTAAAATATCCATTTTGGAACATTCAAACGCAATCTACAAACCCTGAGCCTCTTCCATCGCTTATCCTGGTGTCCTCCACATGCACCCAAACCTGAGGAACATGCACTTGAGGACCAGCACATTTGGAATGCAAGTGGAAACCTGGGCTTTCCAGGACAACCCACTGTTCAGATGAGCAGGGAGCTAGGGTGTGTGCCTGTGAATTTCCTCCATTGCAGATTTTGATGCTGTGGGCACCTAATTAAAATTGACTGCGTGTGATGCAACAACTGTAAACATAAAAATGGGCCTTTCCAAATAAGCCACATTTGTTCCACATGTGCATTTGAGAGATAATTTTTGTCACTTAACATGAAACCCACAATTAGGGAAATGACAGCTAGGGCCAGATTTTCTCCTCTTGAAAACAACACAGAGCTGAGAGAATGGAATTTGAGAGGCAATGCAAGGGATAGTTTTTTCTTTTCTTAAACAGAAATCACCAATAAACTGATAATGCAGAGCTTTATGTTCCAGACCAGAGGAAATAAAGACATCAATTCTGCTAGTATTTGCTCCTGAAGGTTGCACTGTAAGAACACCCCCACCCCCCCGGCCCCTTACATCCCTATACATGCTACCTGGGCCATGAGTCCAGCCAAGCATATATATGTATGGACACCACATACCGGATACTTTCTCCCAGCGCACATGTGTGAGGCGTGGGCAGGGAGTTTGGCTCCACTCTCCACAAAATGCCAGCCAATGCTGCTGAGTCAGCACAGAGGGAGTGTCATAATCTGCAGTGCTGGGACAGGCCGGCTGCAAACTACCACCATACTGGAGCAAGGGATAAGCAGGGAGGGAACTGTGCCTCAGAGCCAGAGGAGCATCTGTAAGGCACAGTTCCTCTCAGACCTGCTCCAGGAGCAGGACAGCTTATGCACCACTACTGTACTAAGGGCTGAAGGCACAGGGTTTGTTTGGGGTTTTGTCCTCCTGTGAAACAACTACGGATACTGTGTCTTGCTCCTATAGATACTGGTAGGGTGAAAAAAGCAGGAACAGTTCCGTTGGGTCATGTCCAGCTCTGCACGTGCATGGTCCAAGTTCACAGTGGCTGTAGCATCAAAGCTCTCAGTGGGGGTGCTACGGGCTATGGGCTCAGTTCTACTCACCCTTGCTCCTAGTGAGCAGTACCACTGAAATGAATGGGGTAGGTACTACTCAAGGTGTGTGAGGGTGGCAAAACGGGGCTGTGGGTAATTAATAATACCTGGTGCTTACATAGCACTTTTCCTACTTTACGGAGAAGGGGATTTGAGGCAAAAAGATGAAGGGAGGTGCCCAAAGCCACAGAGGAGTTGGTGTCAACAGTGGGATTAGCGCTACAGACTGCCACATATCCAGCTCTGTGCTTAAACCACTGGGCCACCCTTTTCTCTCTCAACCTTTCTAAAAACAAACGGGAAGTGGCCAACATAATGGCTAATCTCACTTTACTCATCTGCACAAAAAAGACAAGAGTGAGATTGTCTCTGGCAGAAGTCGACCTTACTACAGGCCTGGAGCATAGAGTATGGAGGAGGGGTGTGGAGAAGGAGACCTGCATACAGAGCCAGACTCAGCCCAATGCCACCTGCAGGACACAATCCAAGAAGAAAAGGCAATATGGTGGTTCAAGCATAGCACCTTTCCCCTTTGGAAGGACACTGGTTATAAATGAACAGGAAGTCCAAAAACATAAATTGGGTGGTTCTGAACTTGCCCCTACATCAGTTGTTGTGACCACATAGCAAATGCAGCCTGGAAGTCTTTGCTTTGAGGAGCAGAAGGAATAGCTTGGCTGATGGCTGCAGAGCAGCATGTGGGGATGCTTGTGTAACCCACAGGGTGAGTTATGGGGCTTCCTTTATGCTGATCCTCACACCATGTGTTATTACAGAACACACATGCACCTTCCTTTCCAGCTCTTTAGCTCAAGTAGGAGCTCATGCTTTTAGCACTGGAGGCCCAGTTCAGTCCCTGTTGTGTTGGCTAAGAGGGCAGCCTTCAAATTTGCAGTGTTGACTGCCATCAGTAACTGAGATCAGTCACTTCCATCGACCTTAATATCATAGATTTACAGATTTTCAAAGCCAGAAGGAGGCATTAGGTCATCCCACGTGACTTCCTGTATAACCCAGGAAACAGAATTTCACCCACTATTCACCCACTCACCTGTATTGAACCCAATAACTTGTGTTTTGACGAAAGCATCTTCCAGAAAGTTATCCAATCTTGATTTCAAGGCATCGAAAGATGGAGAATCTACCACTCTACCCATATTCTCCTAGTAATTAACACCCAAAGCCCTCTCAGGACAGAATCCAGCTGAGCCTTGAGACAACAAACCTCTCAGCGTCAGATCAGACAGTCCTGGTTTCATGTGATGAGACGCTAGAACCTGGCTTGAAAATAGCACATGACTTTAGGCCTAATTTTCAAAAGAGACTAATGATTTTGGGGGCCTCAGTTTCTCAGGGCCCAGTCTAAGATGCCTTAAACTGGGCCTGATTTTCAGGGTGCCTAGCACTTTCTGAAAATCAGGCCCCATCACATTATCTTGAGGAACCCCCAATATGGAGGTACCGCAGATCACTGGCCACTTCTGAAAGTCTTGGCCTTAATTTCAAAACAGTAGTACAATGATTTGTTTGGTTTTTGATAATTAGTTTTAAAAAGTTCACTCCTGACCTGACGTAGCATGTGGCAACCTTCAGCAAGACTCAGAGACACTAACCCCCGATATAGATTGTTTATAAAGGATGCAGCGGCAGAGTATTAACCGTAGCAGAACTAGATGGAACTGTTGTGAGACAAGTCTTTGAGACCTGTTAGCAGGTTCCATTTTTTGGCTTTACTTTGTTTTCTGTAAAGTAGATGGAATTTTTTTAAAAAAATCTTTGGTGGAACTTAAACAAAACATTCTAAAGCAATTAGAGTTAGAGCAGATCAGACATTTTTCCAGCAAATCTTTTTGTTGTTGTTTTTGCTGAAAAATGCAATTCCTTAAATCCAAAAGTGTTCATGAAACAGGGTGGATTTTGAAGAATCTCCTGACTTGAAAATGTTTTGGCTAAAAAGGTTAAAAATCATCAAGTCCAGAAGGTGGCGCTCTCTACCAGGTTCTGTCAAACAGTCTGGTGATGAGGCTTTTGTTACTAACCTGAAAAAAACCCAACCTGCCGGTGCTGATCTCAAAGCCCTGAATCAGCATTCAGTAACAGATTTAAAAATAGCCATCCTTCAACAAAAAAACTTCAAAAATAGACTTCAAAGAGAAACTGCAGAACTACAATTCCTTTGCAAATTTAACATCATTAATTTTGGCTTCAATAGGGACTGGGAGTGGCTGACTCACTACAAAAGCAATTTTTCCTCTATTGGTATTGACCACCTCATCAGTTACTGGGAGTGGACCACATCCACCCTGACTGAATTGGCCTTAACACTGGTTCTCCACTTGTAAGGTAACTCCCTTCTCTTCACTTGCCAGTATATTTATGCCTGTATCTGTAATTTTCACTCCATGTGTCGGAAGAGGTGGATTTTTACTCACAAAAGCTTATGCCCAAATAAATCTGTTAGTCTTTAAGGCATTACCAGACTCCTTGTTGTTTTTGTGGATACAGACTAACACAGCTACTCCTCTGATACTTGAATCAAGTCAGTCACTCCACACATGGGATGTTTGACAACCAAGCCAAGTGGTAAGGAACAAACAACCATTGAACAAACCAACACAAAGCAGTAAAAATTAAGCTGAGCACATGCAATATAAAAAAACACCACACACACACACAGAAACTCACCAGTTTTAATGGGAATACAAGTATCAAAACAACATTATATAACTGCAAAAACAGAGCTCCTCACATAAAATCCTGCCCCCCTGTAGCCTCAGGTCGATCCATCAGACATGCTGCTACAAAAATTATCTGTTGTCCTCTGATCACATCCAGTCCCTCTTCATATCCCCTCACTGGTTCCCTCAGCCAAGGCCCTGCTCAGTCTCATGCCAGGTCTCGGATACCAACCCTCATTCAAGATGGGCTATGTTACTATGACTGGGTATTACGGTACAACATACAGGCGCCAACTCCTACTAACAGGCAGTTCCTGCCCTGAGGAGCTTACACTCTAAGCAGATAAGACAGACAAATAGTGGCAGGGAAAAGAGAGGAGAAGCAACCCACCCAGCGTGAATCCAGCAGGCCAGTGGCAGAGCTAAGACCACAACCCAGCTCTCCTAACTCCCAGGCCACTGCCCTAGGCATTAGACCACATTGCCACTCAACTAAATAAACGCCCCCTTAATTTCTTCTTCCCAGCTCTGTCCATGCCTTTTTCCCATGCAGCTGTTTCCTTCCTACTCTCCTCCCCGGGCCCTGGATCTCTCTCCTACATTGGGCCCTCCATGCTTCTTCATGCTCGACGCAAGAAAATAAAGATTCCAGAGGAGCCTAGCAAGACAGGTGCTAACCCTTCTCTCTCAGTCACCAGCTTTTTGTTGCATACCCCTGTGCCTACCCCTGTCTGTGCCTTTTAAGAGCTGAGCGTCCCGGGCGGACAGAGTCTGGGTGGGTTGCTGTGAAGCTCTTGTAATGCACAACTAGTTGGGACGGGACACAGAATAAAGCAGGGCGCTGAGTGATCACTGAACACCACATGGTACCAGGAGTCAAAAGGAACCAGGAAATAGCCTGAGTGGAAGAACGGAGTAGTTAAAAGCCCCATCAGAGCTGAAACTCTCTGGAAATATGGAAAACATGTAAACAGCGTGATCACTGGTTTCAGAGTAACAGTCGTGTTAGTCTGTATTCGCAAAAAGAAAAGGAGTACTTGTGGCACCTTAGAGACTAACCAATTTATTTGAGCATGAGCTTTCGTGAGCTACAGCTCACTTCATCGGATGCATACTGTGGAAACTGCAGAAGACATTATATACACAGAGACCATGAAACAATACCTCCTCCCACCCCACTCTCCTGCTGGTAATAGCTTACCTAAAGTGATCACTCATTACCAGCAGGAGAGTGGGGTGGGAGGAGGTATTGTTTCATGGTCTCTGTGTATATAATGTCTTCTGCAGTTTCCACAGTATGCATCCGATGAAGTGAGCTGTAGCTCACGAAAGCTTATGCTCAAATAAATTGGTTAGTCTCTAAGGTGCCACAAGTACTCCTTTTCTTTTAGTGTGATCACTGAACACCACTATTCCCCCTCCCCCAACTTATATCTGATCTCAAAGCACATTACAAAGGAGGAGGTATCATTAACCCCATTTTACAGATGGGGAAACTGAGGCACAGAGGGATGATGTGACTTGCCCAAGGCCACCCAGCAGGCCAGTGGCAGAGACAGGGAGGGACTGCACCTCTGTTGAATCTGAGTCCAGTGAGCTATCCACAAGGCCATACTGGCCCTTCTCTCCATGTGAAGCTGATAGTGGTATTAGGGCCTAGCACTGTAAAATTTTCAGAAACAGAAAGTTGTCTTCAGACCACTTCTCCATCAAGTACCCACCTGACTTAGCGGAGCTATGTCAAATAATCTGTAAAATAGGACACATTATTTATATTACAATAGTGCCCGGAGGCCTGAGTCAGAGATTAAGGCCCCATTATGCTAGGCACTGTACATACATGTAATGACAAGACAGTCCCTGTCCAGAGTGTTTACAATCTAACTGTAAGACAAGAGACGATAGACAGATGGGGGAGTACAAGGTAACAGTGAGACAGTTATAAATAATGTAATAGGAACTAATGGGCTAGAAGCTAATGGGCTAGATCTAATAATAACATCTAGCTCTTATATAGTGCTTTTCATCCATATATTGCAAAGGACATCAGTATGATTATCTCATTTTACAGATGGGAAAACTGAGGCACAGAGTTATTAGGCTTCATTACCTATAATAGAGAAGTTAGATTAAAACATAGAATACTCTTGCTGGCAGGTTGAAATGTAACACTACTTATTTCTTAGAATTCAGAATGATAACCCATGTAAGAACTCAAAAAGAGAGAGAGAGACAAAGCAGGCTGCTCCCTAAAAACTGAGCAGCACAACTCATCCCAGCTTACTCTAGATTGGCTGTCTACTAACTGACCACTTTGAGGCCCAAGCAGGGGCTTGCTTTCCTAAAGAGCCCCCTAGCCTGAGAGCAGGACTAGGAACCCCCCTGAAATTTAAAATGACAACCTCCAATTTTAAAATAGGGAAGCAGATTTTACCCTGGACTTTCTCTGCCCTGTGCTGATTGACTGCTTATGCCAATCCTCGTCCAGAGTCTCTTCTCCTCAGCTTCACTCCGCACCTGCCCCCCTGACCCTTTGCTCCCCAGCCCTGTCCCCTCTACCTCTAAAATAACCCGACCAGAAATATATCTTTAAAGTCATGGCACAACACGCCATTTACTGCCACCACATTGATCACTTCTGCAGGTGTGTTCTACCCCTCTCTCTCCCGTGTGTATGGCTGGTCTATTTAGATTGTAAGCGCTTCAGGGCAAGGATTGTCTATTATTCTGTGTTTGCACAACAGGGCCTCATCCTTGGCTGGCCCTTAGGCATTACAGTAATAAACATGATTAGTAATAACAACATACAATGGGTCTCATTATATTTACCTACCTCATGGGAGCTGAGGAGCTAAGTTTATTAATGTTTATAAAGTGTTTTTTTAGATCCTTGGATAGAAGATACATAGGGATCATTTCTATTGACTTCAGTGGGCTTTGGATCAGGCTCTATAGAAATGTACAAAATGTTATTCTATAGAGTAATAACACACAGAGGAAAGAACTGCTCAGCCTCTCAGTTTGGGTCATCTGTCAGTTTATGTACCCAGTTCTCTGATTTGCACTCACTCACTGGCTCAAGCCTGGTGTCAAAGGTTTCTTTTTCAGCGTACACATTTCTGGGTAATGATTTTCCAGCTCAAAGAATCTTTTGATGATAAATGTGGCAATTCTTGGCCATTATAAACTGCCCTTTGCAAATTCAGTATTCACTGTCCTTATTTAAGCACTGACTTTGTTGTTTGTTGATCTCTCCAGACTGAGAAGAATAAACCCACAGAAAGAACTTCACAGAATGTCATTTATATTTTGGGACCAAGGCCCACAGTGTTCATGATCATATGAGATCCCATCTTGCTTCTTGGAAGAGCAGAGATATTACAATTTACAAATTCTGACTTCAGTTGTTATATTTTGTCTACAGTTCCCCATGTGAGAGCCAACTGGAGAGACCACTGCCCTTCCTAAAAGCCCTCACAATTAGTGGATCATTTCAATTAATTCTTTTTGGGCCCAGCCTACCCATAAGGCCTGGTCATCATTTTGTTTTAGACCTGCAAGAGCAATCTATTCACAAGAGTATTTTGCATCATCAAGAGTGGCTCTTCACTGCTGTGCAAAATCTTTCCAGAGAAGCAACAGACCTTGACGTCTGTTGGGACGACGTTGGGAAAACTGGCTGGTTTGGGGCAGGACCGTTCTTGTCGGGTCTTTACTCTTGCAGTACCACAGGGCAGCCGGAGCGGTGGCAGGCTTTGAAGGCCTTGCAAGACATGCCCACTTTTGAACTCCTGCTTGGCGCACTCTGCTCAAAACTGGGCACGGAACTAACCTGGTGTCTATTCCTGCGACATATAGCAATAAATCCAAGAGAGGGAGATTGCTCCTTTGGGCAGCTCAGCAAGCTAGCTATCAAAGAATCAAAGTGAATTTTAAATGCTGCTTGCTGCAATTTCTAGTTAGTTGCAATTCGGTGAGCTATTAAGAGTTACACAACCAGTGAACCCAGCAGATGGAACTCTGCCCTTGATAAGCTTGAGCAGCTCTGAACAGCCCATCTTCTCTGCTCTCACCCTGGCCTCCCACCCCGACCCTTCCATTTCTCACTCACCCAGCTTCTCTCCTCTAAGCTTCTCACCCTCAAATCTCAACTTCCCCCGACGCTTAGACTATAAGGCCAGAAGGGACCATCGTGATCATCTAGTCTGTCCTCCTGCACATTGCAGACCACAGACCTCACCCACCCACTCCTGCTACAGCCCCTAACCTCTGGCTGAGTTACCGGAGCCCTCAAATCCTGATTTAAAGACTTCAGGTAACAGAGAATCTGCCATTTACTCTGGTTCAAACCAGCAAGTGACCCGTGCCCCACGCTGCAGAGAAAAAACAACACTTGTGTTATTTCTGGAGGCTAGACAAAGAGCAGTTTTCCCAAGTGCCATAGCTTGTCCTTAGCAGATCACTTCCCGCACAAGTACACAGCCGGGCAAGTCTTGTACGCAGACCTGAGAAGAAGGATGGTCGTGTGTGTCATGTATTTCTGTACCACATAAGGACAGTCTACAGAGCTTGCGTACACACACATGATGTGTTCATCATAAGATCTTTTAATGCTCTGCTAGGTACGGCTGAGGTTCAGTTAAATAAGGTATTTTACACACAGTGCCAGTTAGTGGCTGAATGGTACAATACAGTTTAGCACTCCCTTACAATGGGTTTAAGACACTAGACTGGGACTCAGGAGATGTGGGTTTAAGTCCTGAGTTAGCCACAAATTTCTTGTGCAGCCGTGGGCGGGTCACTCCATCTCTTTGTGCCTCATGTCCCAATCTGTAAAATGGAGATAATGATATTGATCGCCTTTGTAAAGGAGTTTGAGATATACTGATGAAAAGGGCTATATAAGAGCTGGGTATTATCTGTAAAATGGGGATAATATTTCTTCCTTTTCTCCCACAATCCATCTGTCTTGCCTAGACTGCAAGCTCTTCTGGGCAAGAACTATCTCGTAGAGGATGTGTACACTAGATATGCTACAGCAGTACGGCTACAGTGCGGCAGTTGGGCGCTGCTGTGGAGAGGGCGATTACTCCATGATGGAAGGAAGGGGTTCTTCCGTCACTGAAGTAAATCCACCTCTCTGAGGAATTCTTCCGTCAACCAAGCAGTGTCTATCCTGGGGCATAGGTCGGCTTAATTACATCGCACAGGGCGTGAACCCCAACTTTGTCCTCTATACCAGTCCTTACTATATCTATATATAACACAGAGCACTATAGAGGCTCTGATCCCGAGTGGATCCTTAAGTTGCTACTGTAAACAATGGCCAGCGGTTTATTCCCTCCTCATAATCTTTTTAAGACTCTTTCTTTACTTTGTATGGCAGAGCAAACATCTGTCACCCTCTGGATCAGCCTGTTCTCGGTGCTCTTGTTCCTCCAATAGTAAGCCACCTCTCCTCCGTATGCAATTCGGTACATAACATGTACCCTAGCCACCAGCCTCTAGAGTGGCTGCGTGTATGACTCTGATGCTCAGACTGATACATGGCTGCAAAATGCTTTAACAAGACAGCACGTTTTGGTGAAAATGTTCCAACCAGCTCTGCTGAAATCTGGATTAGCCCCAGTGTTTTTCTAAGTAAAAGACTTTCTGAGGGGGAAACAGCCTCACAAGGACTGGTGGGAGCCATGCTCCTCTGCTCTTTGATGCCAGCTCTCTGAGTCGTGGTGACCCTGTTCTCACCACTTACTTTTAATATTTAATTGGAGTCCTGCTGGGGGACTTTGCCCACCTAAGTTCCTAGCACCAAAGCGAGTGGACGGGAATAAGGAATCAGCTGCATGGTAGCAAGGAACATCAAGGAACAAATTATATGGCAGAGTCATATCCCGGGCTCAGACCAGCATTCTAGCAAGTAGGTGACTTAATTCTGAATTCTCCCGAGAACTATTATTCTGTGCTGTGATGGACTGCAGAAAGCTGAATGCACTCAGCCTAGAAATTACTGTGTACTCTTGTCAGCTGGGGGGCTGCATTGCTCATATGGGAAATGTTTAGGGTGTTCTAGAAAGGTAAGTAATGGGTTGAAATTAAGAAAAGGGAAATATCAGCTGAATCTCAGGAAACCTTTCCCTAATGGTGGGATCCGGCTGTAGAACGATCTTCTAAAGGACCAGCACTGTGAGTCATTTAAAACTAGACATAATGCACTGCAACAGTATACAGTATGGCCTAACCCCAGACTGGCCCACAGCAGATGGGACTAATGATCTGTTAAGTCTTTTCCTTCTCTAACGGTCTATGATTTTCAATTGAAACATCCTTGCCGGTGAAACGGAAAATGTCGTGGCCAAAGGTTTCAAAAGTGACTAGTGCTTTGGGTGCCCCAGTCCTTGGGGACCCAGTTTGAGGGGCCTTGAAGGGGACAGATTTTCAGAAAGTGCTGCGCCACCAAAATCAGGTCCTTTAACGTGTCTTCAGTTGGGCACCCAAAATCACTAGTTTCTTTCGAAAATCTTGGCCAGGCTATTCTTTTGTAGAATGCAAATGGCTACTGAAATACATTTTGCAAACAAAGTGGGGAGTTTTAACATGAAAATCTAATGTAGGAATGGTTTCAGTTTCTCCACAGTCTCGTATTGTGAATTTTCATTGTAAATAAATAACTTACACACAAACTGCAGCCAGTTATTGTTTCTGTGAGAGCAATGTCCAGAGGACCCATTCAAAAACCAGGGCCCAGTACATATTGAAATATCAGTTTAATGATCTATAGACCAGTGCCTGATACTTTTGCTATTCTTGGGGCTTGAATACAGCCATATCTAGTTAACAGACATTAAACTAGACAGACATATTTATGGCAGCAGAGGCATACAAATGCTAAATATCACCTCCTCCATTTACCACCTCAGTTAAGGAGAGGAAGTTGGAAGTTCACATAACACTGGGACTAAAGGATCCATTGGTACTAGACCAAATTGTGCCCTCTGATACAGACACAAAACTTCCATTAAAGTAGTTTATTTTTGTAATGATAAAGAACTCTCTGTCTTTGGTATGTCTTCATTAGGGGCTCTCTACCCTACTCTGGCAGAGGGATGGACATGAAGATCCAATAGGGTTCCAGTAGCAAGAGACTGAAATGACCTAGCTCCTGCATCAGACTTAAATTTGACGTAAAGAGCACCTTTGAGCTGGATTTTACTTTTTAAAAATTAATGTCGCAAAGAATGAAAAAAGCGAGCACTGTCCTAGTTTAATCAATGTTGCCTCTAACCCTTGCCGTGCCTAGCACACTAGTAGGTACCATACAAATACTATATTTTTTATTAGTAGCATTTCCCAAAATTTGAAAAACCTTTCCCACATGGATTCAAGAGAGACAGACATAAAGGGGAAAATCCTGGCTCCACTGAAGTCAATGGAGTTTTGCCACCGACTTCAATCGGGCCAGGGCCAGAATTTCAACCCAAATGTCTCCTGGTGGAGAAAACTCCAAGGGTGAGTTATTTTTACTTTCTCCCTGTAATTTACTTTGTAATTTACAAGCAGGCAGCCTGGATAGAGTATGCACAATATCCCAGCCTTTGCCAGGTCTCTCCCTTCTCTGTCAATTCCCTCTTTCCCTGCTCCCTTTAATCTAATTTAAAGTGTAGCTGTTTCTAGTGTAGCTGTTTCTCTAAACACCAGGGGTTGGATGAGGATTCACACTTTGGGGTGCATAGCCAAGTTAGGCAAAGGAACTTTTGTATTTTCCTCCTCATTTCCATGCATCTATAGCCACCCTCAGGCTGTGCACTGAGGCCCCAGTTCAGAAAATCATCCTTCACCAAGGCAGAATTTAAGCAGGCGGAATTAACTTGAAGCACGTGCTTAAGTCATGCTGACCTGCTTTCCTGAATCAGAACTGTAAGCCTGTGATGGGGTGTACAAACCCCACTCTGGGGAACAGGAGGTTAAGGAGCAGATCTGGTCACAGGAAGCTCCACCCAGCCGCGCCTGGTGGGAATGCTCTCACTGGAGGTGTGTTTAAAAGGCGCAGCACACTCAGTCAGAGTGATCATGCAAGCAAGGAGCTCTGCACCACCCTCCACCCAAAGCCGCTAGCCACTGCAGAAGAGACAGTGGAGTAGCTGCTCGTGAGTGGGGAAGGGAATCTCTTAACCCTCTCCTGGGGGGATGCTGTAAGCCAGGCCTGCAGCGGGCCTCAGGAGAGGCCAAGAGATGGTAGTAGGCTGGGTGATACCTTAGCCCAGGTCACATACCTGAACTGCCTGCCCCCAGACCCTGGGTTGGAACCTGCAGGAGTGAGAGGGCCCAGGTTCCCCTACCATCAACTCCCTGGACTTGAACCACTGAGCACTACTGCCAACTATGGCTAGCCAGTGCTCTGACCACTAGCGGACTGGGTCTAACAAGATGGTCCCCATCACAAGCTGCACATACCGTGGTAGTATCAGAGAGCGCTTCATCTTTCCTATGATGTTTCTGCCCTGTGACTGGGGTCCCGGGGGGAGCCAGCTGAGGTCGCTCAATTAGGGTGAACTGCAAAGAATGAAGCAGGCAATCCTCCAAAACTGGTGGATAGTCCAATACTTAGATTTACCAAGCCAGCATTAAACAGATTCTTTATTACCCCACTGGTTACTCAGAAGTTAACAACACAGTTCCTTTAAAGTAACTGAGCCTTATGCCTCCACCTAGTTACCCAAGTCAGATATGATGAGGATTAATGAAAATCTTATTCATCACAGAAAAATGTTCTACCAATCCCAAAGGATCGGACACATTAAACCAGATTAATGAATATTCCAGATCTTACCCAAATACACACTTACAGCCAATTCTTATTAACTAAACTGAAATTTATTAAAAAAGAAAAGAGAGAGCATGGTTAAAAGATCAATATACATACAGACATGAGTTCAGTTCTTGAGGTTCAGATTCATAGCAGAGATGGTCAGCTTTGTAGTTGCAAAGAGTTCTTTTAGAATTTAGTCCATAGGTTATAGTCCAATGTCCAATATCATATTAAGGGTGTTCGATCTTAAGACTGGGATCTCAATCCTTATAGTTTAGGCTTCCCCTGCATGAAACCTTAAGCAGATCTGAGATGACAGGATCAGGACCCAAGGATCTCTTTTACAGTTTTGCTTGACCACACAGTCCTAGCTAAACAACAGGCTTTTGATGTAATCGTCTGTTTTCTAAACCTCACCGGTAATTAACTACAAGGATTCACATAAGATAATTTATCCATTAAGCAGTCTATCACAAACTTCAAAGAGACATATAGACAATGACATTATTTCACCCAAGATTCATCTAAATGTTAATATTCCCTTTTGATCTCTGAATCAATAGCTATAGAGACAGACAGGAACTGTCGGTTTACATGGCTAACATTTAAAAAGGTTAATAAGTAAACACATAATTAGTATCACCTTTAATTTCTAACAATATAGGTTTGCATTTCAAGGTTCTAGCCTATCTAACATTGAATGGCCTAATTACCATTCACATACTTTCTAATATGTCTTTAAAGGTCGGCTTTGGGTTAGTTAGCCTGCAAGCTGTTTAATCCTTTCTGGCCGTGTGTTATACTTTGTATACGTTGCCATTATATAACAGTGGTAGCAACAATGGTTTGCATAATTATATTTTAATTAGATAACATTACAGGCTCCATCAAATGCCAGAGTATCTATAGAGCCCTATGTTCGACCTTCCACTGCCCCCATTCAATCCCTCTGATGTAAGGAGTTTGCAGAGGTGTCATGGAAGATAGAGCTTGGCCAACACAATATACACTGTTGCATGGTATAAATGGACTGGAGAGACTTTCAAAGGCTTTCCACAGACTCACAGTGCATTGATTTTGCTTCTTTTCTCTGCTGCCAGCAGATAGAGAGTTGGAGCAGGTACGGAGAGCATGGAAAGGGATGATAAGCCGAGGCAGCCTCAGTCCTTTCACGCTGCCTTTGGCTCTCCAGGGAGCAGGTCAGCTCACAGAGCAGTGGCTCTAAGAAGAAACTCTGTCTCAGCATTAGTGGCCAGGTGAGCAGCTGACTTCCAAATGCCACTAACCATTCTGTATTATTGATGTATTGAGATCCGGACTAACTGCGGCAAAAAACCTCCAGTCCACCCTCAGAGAGTTCTTGACAAACTCTTAAACACACAGTTCATATGCAGCAGACTCTAACCAACAGGGCCAGTTACAACCTATCAAGCCCTAACTGGACACGAGGGCCTCCTACCTCTCTCCCCTGTCATAGCTAAGGTCAGCGGGGCATGCGAGCTGGGTATCCCTCATGAGGCAGCAGCTAACAGGGCATGTTCTGTGAGGACTCTGGAACTTGCTCCGCACCTTGATCTAAAATAGCCCAGTTTGGTGATCTTCCAGGCACACTGCAAAAGCCCCTTGGTGGAGAGGGTTTTTGGAGAGGGTTAACCATGCGCTTCCCACAAAGAGGAAGGGTTTCTAGGTGACTGGCGGGCCAAGGTCTGTTAAAGTGATCACCATGATGCTGCTGGGATTGTATTAACAATATGCCAGGCAGCTAGAGCCTTGGAAAGGCATCTGTTTATTATTTCAAAATAACACTTGCCCACTCGGAGCACAACCTCAGCAGCAACACTGCTCAGCAACACAACTCAGCTGTCTGGCCTCTGTTGTATATGAGGTTAGACTAGATGATCACAGTGGCTCCTCCTGCCTGTAAAACCTATGAAATCCCATTTCTCCGTACCTCAAATATCAAAATCTCCATGTCATCCCTGTGATGCTTCCCGGGGTACTCAGGGTAGTGAGGTACCTTGCTACCACCTGCCCTTAGCGTGAGGAAGCCTTGTCTGTGCCTGCCAGGGGTCAGCTCCCTGTCACCACCAGCCTAGAGGTAACACAAGCACTGCCTTCTGAGCCTAAGCAGGTTCCACTGTCCCTCTGCAGGTAAGGCAGACTCCAACCTCCAAGCCCTTCGAGCATCCCCCCCACACCCCTGAGTGTCCAGCCTCTGTTCCGCTGGGCACTCGCAGAATTCACAGATCCGCTGTTCCCAAAGAAACAGTGTCTCCCAGCTTACCACACCACCCAACTCACAGCACTTAGATTTGCTTACAGGGAAAACAAGTCAAAGTTTGTTTAACAAAGTCTAGAGATTCTAGAAGTAGCATGCAAAAGATTTGGAAACAGAGGCTTACATGTAAAGTAAAATTATACCCTGCTTTCTAGAGCCTAAACTTAAGACATCCTCCTGTCTCACAAAAGTTAGCTCACCCGAAGTTTCTCTCACGGGGTTAAACAGCCAGACCAGCTGTGATCATCCATTCATAAGATAAGCCAACTGGCAGCTTGTCCCCTACCTGAAGGGTACCTGGGTGTACCTCTGCACCCTCAGATATAGTTCCAGCAATCCACTGTGTTCACTTGTAAACAGGGTACCCCTTGCTGCTTGTTTTTACTGGAAAGACTCTTCCCTGGAGACTTCACAATCTCATGGTTAGCATCTGCTCAGCCTTTAAATAGGTGTTCCTTGTGAAGTATATAGTACTCAGTTTACATATAGCCAGGCAGGTATATAAGCATCTCCCAACTGAAAGAAACTGGTTTATCACCTTTTGGTACCCAGCCCCAACTTTGACCTTAAGAACATATAGATACATGACTCCTTACGAATTATCTGCACATACATTTCACAGCGATTGTGATGACCAGTGTGACACAAGCTTTCAGTAGAGACTTTACATGATACCCTTTGAGGAATTATTATGTCAATACCAGACCCAGGGGATCCCTGTAACCCTATGCACCGCTCTGACTTTTGGCACCAGGAGGTCGCAATCCCAAATTCAGACCCATCCCTTTATCCAAAATTCATATCAAAGCCAGAATTAGTTTTTCATGAAACCTGAGTTTCAAAGGTTTCAGAGCCCCTCTGCCCCACCAAGACCTTTGAAAAACAGGGAATTTCCTGTACAAGAAAAAAATGTATGTATTCAATGCAGTGTATAGAAAGGAAGTAATGTGCCACATTCTGTCTTGTGTAGGTATCAGAACATACTGGATTGTGAAAGTGCCTCATCAAAGCAAGACAACTGCAAGGTGAGCTACAGGCAAACGGGTTAGTATATGAGGGATAGAAGAGAGTACAGGCTGACACAGTGTATTGTCCTAATGAATGAAAATCAAGCAGTTCATAGGAGCTGGCTAGTGCCCTTCTCACGAGGGTTCAGTTCAGTCACATCCTTGGTATGCCCACAGAGAACCAGACACAGGAAAGGACACAGTCGGTACGTCTACACCTGAAATGCTCCAGCGGCACAATGGCAACACTGTCGTGTTTCTAGTGTAGATGCTTCCTGCAGCGTCACTGTAGTAAATCCTGCTCTCCAAAAAGCAATAGGTAGGTCGATGGAAGAAGTCTTCTGTTGATCTGGTGGTGTCTACCCCCGGGCTTAGATTGGCTTAATTATATCACACCAGTAGTGAAATTTTTCAGTCTTAAGTGATATAGTTAAGTCAACCTAATTTTCTAGTGTAGACCAGCCCCTAGTATTCTCTATCTATAACATTTTTAAAGGTTCCTTTAATAAAATTCAGTTGATTTTTATTTAATATATAACAGGCTTTAGGACCTTGCTGAATCCTAAAACTATTAGCAGAATTTCCCACTGGCTAGACTGCTGCTTATCATGCTGTGATGAGTACGGTCTCATTGTTGACTTGTACTCCTCCATCTGCCTGTATCTACCTACTGTGTCTCATCTTATACTTAGATTGCAAGCTCCTTTGACCTGTGTTTGTACAGCACCTAGCACAGGGGGGCCCTGATCCATGACTGGGGCCTCTAGGAGCCAGGAATACAAATAATAAACCCACACCAGGGAAAACATTCAACTCCCATTGAAGAGAGAGATATTTAACTAACCTATTTTCACATGACTAAATTCAATGTCTGAAGAAGTTAGTTGCTGATCTTGCAAGCTGATCCATGCAGGAAGACCCCATTGAAATCTGTGGGGCTCTGTGCAGGTGCAATGGTTAGCCTACGCAGACCAGCTTGCAGAAATGGATGCCTAGCATCTTAACCCAATACACCAACTTGGCCTATACCTGTGTGTATCTTTATTTGTTTAGTAACATAAAAAGGAACAAGAACTAAGAGCTTCCCTTCCCTGCTCCCATCAGTCAGCACAATGCACTGGTATTTCTGCATTAGGACGCAAGCAAAGTGTATTTGAACTCAATATTAAACAAACATTTCTGAAATTAATTATACTAATTGTTATTATCAAGCATTTAAACAGTACTGTAGATATAGAGTCTGATTCTCTTCTCACATCAGCCTTATAGCTTTGTAATTTGATTGACTTCAGTGCGACATTCTTGATTGACACCAGTGGAAGAAGGAATAGAATGTGGTCCAAACACAGCACTTTACAGAACGCAGAATAAGACAGTCCTTCCCACAAAAAATTACATTCTAGCATAGACAAGACAAAGCATGGAACCACAGTTCAGGAAAGGGTGAGCCATGCGCAGATCAGTGTCGCTAGAGTTTATGGAAGGAGTGGTTTCTAGGGAGGAGTAGTCAGAAGGGCAGGAGGAGAATGATTGATGGAAGACTGTTCCAAGCCTAGTAACATGACAGAAGACATGAAGTTGAGAGTGGGTGATGGGGATCAGGACTGGGAGTAGAGTATTACAACCACAGTGCACTCCCTATGGAGAGAGCTATGTGGGAGGTAGAGTGAGTCTATTTTGATGCAATTTATAGATCATGGTGAGAAATGTTCTACAGCAGGCTTCGGGGGGGGGGAAAACTTGCCTCACCTCAAGGCCACGTCAATGATGGGTTGAGGAGCAAATCCATGGAGAACCTCACCTTCCATCAAACCAATAGCACGGCAATGAACTCCAGGAGACTTCAGACCAGCTTCAACACTGGTAAAGCTGCTCCCACTTCACAGCTTATGGCTTTCCCTTTTGCTACACAGCAGACAGCATCTTTCAGTGGCAGTTTTAGGGAGAGTGAAATGGAGTCCAGCATAGTGACAACCACCCAGCCTCTGACCCAGGGAGCTAAACCCTGGACTGAATTGTCCTTCTCATCATCCCAGAGCAATAGCAGGAGGCAACAATGGAGTGCTGCAACCTCCACAGGGAAGGATTCAGCCAGAAAGGTTGGTGAACTTTCTTCTTCCAAACCTCCCAAGAAATGTATTTCCCTTTGGGATTCAGGACGGAACCCAGCTGCCTTTGAACTAGGTGATGAAATGCCAGTGGTTGTCAATGTGATAGGGAAGCACTACTGTAGAATGGTGAGCGGAACTGAGGAAAGGAGATCAGGTTTCAGGAGGGACAGATATTGGTGTGAGACTAGATGCTCAGAAAAATAGGTCTAGGGCTTGCTCCCGGGTGTGGCTAGGAGACAAAGAGCAGAGCCTAATGCGCGCAACACTGGCTTCTCCGCATGTTCACTTACACCATCTTTCTTATTACTCACAGTGCTTGCTGTGCGAAACAAGCACACTAGCAGCTTCCCAAGCACACACCATGTTTCCTGTGGACCAGTTTTTGCCACCTGTACTTATGTGCTCCATGAGCCGCCCCACTGGGTTCAATGGAACGACTTCTGGAGTAGGGTACTACTTCATGGGAGTAATAGTGGCAGAATCTGGCCCTTCATTAGTAATTGGTGGTGTGTGTAAAGGGAAATGTATTAGATTTTAGCACCAATTCATGTGACCAGTGAATAACACTGAGGAGAGCCAGGAAACAGCCACTGGTGAGAACAAACTCATTTCCACTTGTAGTTTAAACTAAATTTGAACCCTATTCTGCAGAGCGTACAAATTCACTGTGGGACAAAGTCCCCTCCTCCACAGCCTCCTAATCTAAACATGCATCCTTCTGACCCTGAAACACAGCTCAGCCTAGGCCATCCAGGCCTCAGTGATTTCAAACTGGCTGTTACCAGGAACAAGGGGCATGTGGCCCAACGTCTACTAAGTACACTGAAAATCCTTGAGCGATCCAGAAAACACAGTCACACGAACGCACTCAGAGTACCCCCACGACAGTCACAGAATTGAGGCCGTACTGGATCTCGTTGTGCATACTCTTTCTGAGACCGACCAACAAAGACAGGAGAGCTGCTTGCCCTGTTTTCTACAGCTCTTGGCAGCAGAGACAGTGACGGAATCAACTGTAAATCAAAAAGTCTTGGAAGAAGGGAGTTAATGCGCCTTGACACTTTGGAGGAGGGGGTGGAGATGAAGCACAAACCCGTAAGCCCGATGAAGGGAGTCAAACAAGATACTACTGCTAGTCATTAGCATCAAGGTAGATGACTTGCCATAGTACTGCTGGATGAGGCCCTTTTGAGACCCCATCTGGAACAGCATGTAGCACCGCTGTAGTGATCGCGATTCCACAGGGAGGAGAGGATTCAACATGAGGAGGCAACAAAGGACAACAAAGATAATTCCAGGCATGAGAAATCTACATGCTGTAGGGACAGGTTAAAGAAAGGGATGGGCTTACCTCGGTCAGAAAGATAAGACAATGAGGTGATCTTCAAAAAGCTGGCAAAACATTGCCCAGGACTTCGGGTTGATAGGCAAAGAAACCTTTCTGGAAATGGCTAAAAAATAAGGGATATAATTGCCAAGGGCCAGATTTTGATCTCTTTACTTGCATGGAGTAGTACCTTACTCACTATATATGCTATTGAAACCAGTGGGACTACTCCTGGAGTGATTTATTACTTCATGTGAATACGGGGGGCATAACTGAGGCCAAAATTAAGAACAAACCGGGGATTTATTTGCTGACCTGAGTTACCCTGGGGGTTAAGTGGCTCTGGCACATACCTAGATGAAGCTATAACAATGGAGTGGAATCCTTAGTGCTGGTTAGAAGTGCCTGGAATCAAGACACTGTCAGCTCTCTGGGGCTGGTGCACTCTCCTAATTATAAAACAATTTGGGCTTGACGATGGCACGCCAAAGTGTAATATGCAGTGGGTCTATCAGAACCACAATGGGACAATATACCCTATGGTCTAATGGTCTGATTGCCTTCCATACATGCCAGTGCCTAGCAAGGTTCTTAAAATCTGTTTATGGACGTGTAACTGTTCAGCTAGCACCTCAGACTGTTCTCATTCTTGTACAGGAAGTGAAGCTCTCCGGGAAAAGTAAGACGCCCATCTCTAAAGTGCCAGATACAGCCTATGACTCAGCTGTGGGCAAGCACTGTGAGTCTCTGATTTATTTTGGTTCCTGGGTGATCTCAGCTGTTCTGCTGCCATGTCTCTGATTGCGCCGATCACAAAAGAGGGGTCATCCCCAGCTCTTGTGCAAACCCACTGATATAAGTTAAATCAACCCAGTTTGACCAAGGTCATTCTTGCCAGCATCAGTGGCAGCTTGGATGGCAAGGAGAGGTAGCTTGAGGGTCTGTCTTCCCTAGAGAGATATGAACCCAGTAAAGAGTCACTCTCCAGGAGCCAAAAGAAGAGGGCAAATTATCTAGCAAGTAAGACATACTGCAAGTGACTCAAAGCAAATCAAATGTAAATCTATCATTTCATTGACAGTGAAATTTTTTTAGCCTGAAAGTGTTAGACATTATTATAGTCCGAGTTTAGAAACTGGGAAACTGAGGCACATTACTGTTAAGTGATTTGCTCATGACCGCACTGAGTCCATGAGAGCAGGGGTTGGAATGCAGGCCAGTGCTCAGTCCACTGGATCATGTTGACTCTCTCTATGCTGGTTAGTCTCGAGGCTAATGGTTAAAAATAGGTGATATCAAATGAGTCCATGTTTAGCCTGGCTGGGTTTGCACTGCATTCAAGATGAAATAATTTTTCCATGCTACTCAGTGAGCTATGCGGTTTATTTTGTACATACCTTATGATTGAACTACAGCACTCTTGGCTTGATTCCATTTCAGACATTGCATAGGTAATTAATCAGACCCAGTCATCATTGGCTTAAGATAGTATATAGAAAGTGATTCCAGTGCTGTGATCTCATTAGAGCCTAGCCATTGCTTTTGTACCATCTTTAGGAATGTACTCAATAGTACAGTTATTTGGGGAAAAAAGCAGCTCAGGAGAACATGGAGGTATCTGGTTCCCACCAGCTTTTTTAAACAGAAAGGTGATGGGAATCGTCACCGGACCTTGCTAAATAGGTATTGAGATCTTTGGGATACCATTAAAGTTAGCTACATCATTCATTTTACAATGCCAAGTATAGGAACAAAGCTCATCATCTGGCTGATGAATGATGATACACTATCTATCTTAGGCCCAGTCCAATACTTCTCCTATCAGGAAGCAAATAATGAGTCCTACTTTTGCTCGGTTGATGGTGGGGTAGGACCAGGGGCAGAGCAGAACCAGCAGATGGTATTGGTTAATAAACCCTTGAATTTTTGGCAGTCCCTATTAAAATGTTCTGGGAGGGGTCTGGGTACACAGCTGCAGTGCGTGCCCAGAGAGCAGCATTCTCGTTCTGCAGCCAGGCCACCGCTCTCATAGTATCTGGTTATCTGCAGCGTGCTGCACCAGTGGGGCCTGCAGTGCCATGTTTTCATCATGGAACTGGATGGATTGCCTGCACAGAGCTTGGTTCTCCATTGGGAGCTGTGACACTTGGTCTTGCAGCATGAGGAGCTCCTCCTGGGGGTGGCCAACCATTGAGGCATCTCCAGTATCTTCTGGGGCATGCTGGGCAGGGAACGGCCAGCTGCCTCCATGCTCTCCCAGGGCAGGCCTTAATCACGGGTTAGGGTGGTATGGGCAAACTGTTAAGAACCTGACAAGGGCAGTCAGGACCAAGAGTTAGAGTAGGGCCAAATCTGAGGCTGAGAGTAGCAGAGAAGTTTGTAGTCAAGTTCCAGGCTGTGGTAGATATCAAGAATCAGAGTCCGAGTCAGGTTTCAGGTCCAATTCAAGCCAGGAGTTCAAGAGCAGAGTGCAGGAATGGTCATGGCAGCTGCAGGAGATCCACACAGTTGCCTGGACGCTTCCTGGAATGCCCCTTAGATTTATATAGGATGGGGATCCAATCAGGAGCCATGAGGCTGCTCTCTGTCAGACCCCTTGAGGCGGGACTTCCCATGCTCTGTGTCTATTGTAGGTCATGGGTAGCGGAGCACAAGCTGGTTACTGCTGGGCCTTCCACTCGGTGACTGAACAATCCATGTCTGCCTTCTATACCTCAGCTGGGGGTGTTTTCAACATTACCAGTAGGTTGTAATGTGGGCCTCATGCCAAGACTAAGGAGCAGACACATTGGTGAAATACAGCAGTCTAGCTAGGGGAAGACAAAGTCTATTGGATAGTTTGGAGCTGCATGGAGTTAAATTAGCCACTGAATCTGGTACATAATCATCTGGGAGATTTAAATGTTCATGGCATTGTTTGAGATGTTTCCGCTGATCAGCATTTCACTGTCAAATAGATTCACACCCATGCAAACAAACACATACCAAAGGCGAAAAAGGCATCATGCAGGGGGCGGGGGGGGGGGGGGGATAGGATCAGGGGCAGAGCAGATTACAAAGCAAATGCACCAGTTGTTGCATTACTCTGCAGCCCATCTCTTAGTTTTGTCCTAGACCCCAGCAGCGCATTTAGCCCTTGGCGAGATCGTGTAGTAAACCTCAGCATCATGAGATGACCCTGCCATCACTAGCCAGAAACCAGGCGCTCCAAGGGCTGTTGTGAATGCTCTAGGAGCATGAGTATAGCGAAAGGAGTAAGTGCCAAGGAGGAAGAATGATTCAAAAGGGCATAATTAGGAGTAATGGGATTAAACAGAGCAATGGAAAATTTAGACTTACTGTAAAGAAATATTTCCTAACAGTGAAGTCTGCGGGATCATGGAATAGCCTCCTAAAGGAAATGATGGAAAGCCAGTTGCTTGTGTCATTTAAAATTAAAGTGGGCTACGCCCTGGAGACTACGCTGCAGCTGTGGAGATGGAACAATCTAGGTTAAAGAAGGTTTAAGAATTCAGATCTTCTCCCGGTGGAACCTTGACCACTGGAAAGAAGAGACAGAGCAGTCAGCAGAGGCACACGATACATTGGCTTTTGCGTGTCTGTGCGTTTCACTCCTCTAAAGGACAGAATACACGTATATGTATTTTTTACATTATTCAGGTATTTTTTGGGGGGTGGGAGTTAAATGAAAGGCAAAGTAGGATGTGACATCAGTTCAGTGGAACAAAGCTTAAATTGGTGTCTGATGTGACTACAAATTACAGCATGTTCAGAGCAACTGCGATATAGATATAGATATATAATTTCTTCTCTTTTCCACTCCATTTTGTATTCATTTAAGAATGTATCTACAGGGACTTTTCAAAACGCAAAGTGGGGAAAGAGAGAGAGAAAGTGAGAGAGTGTATAGCTAGATTATATATTTCTTTCCCTGGCGTAAGGTTCACACATCCTCAGTATAGTAGGAACGGACCATAAAATATCCAACAATCACTTTATTTTTATATTTATTAGCTTATGAAAGCATTTCTGTTAAGGTACCTGTCCTTCTGATCAAGTATCAGGGGACAGCCGTGTTAGTCTGTATCCACAGAAACATCTGGTGGCACCTTAAAGACTAACAGATTTATTTGGGCATAAGCTTTCGTGGGTAAAAAACCCACTTCTTCAGATGCATGGAGTGAAAATTACAGATGCAGGCATTATTATACTGACACATGGCCTTCTGATAGTCTCTCTGATGTGAGTGCTTACACTGCCATCTAGTGGTAGTGTGGTTTCTTCCCTGTACTCCAAATCCTTGGACTGGACCTTCACAATTGCACAAATCACCTGGCAGAGATTTCTGTTGTTCAGTAGTGGAGTGCGGGGGCGGGGGGGAGCTGAGGGAAGTAGTTGCTGTTTAGGAGGGAATATCTCATCTCTTACTCCCTTGGCTGTCTGGCAGAACAGAGGAAACTGTTCTCCAACTTGAGGGAGGTGAGCACCGTGTCACTCTGCAGCAAATTAAGGAGCAATATTGCTGCGCTCTGAAGATGTTGCCAAGTCGTCTTTAGCAAGGAGGATAGTGACTGTGATATGAGGCACTGAAGTGTGGGGAGTGAAAAGGAGAGAAAAATAAGAGATTTCTCTGGGCTGTAACAGGTCAGCACCTAGCACATTGGGGTCCTGGTCTAGACTAGGACTCCTAGACTCCAAGGTGGTGTGCCTCAGCAGCACTCCACTGAAATCAGTTGAGCTACATTAATTTACACCTGCTGAGGATAAAAGCAAAGAATCCTTACTTGTATTACAAATGTCTCTTTAAATGTAATACACTTCTGGTACTTGTAATAGCACAGGTTATTAAAATAGAAATCATTTTGAAAAACTCATGTCCCTTTCACCATTTTTCCTGTGTTTTCCCTGTGCACATCTCTTTCCTTGGAGAATGATAAACTGGTTGGTTTTACAAAGGTAGCTGGTCTGTTTCTAGTCAATTTCACACTCTGATTCTCATGCAGGATGCTTCAATGTTAGGATGGCAAACTCTGCTCTTTTGTTTAAACAAAAGCTGTTTTCTTATGCAGTTGAAACAAAAGGCAATCATGAAAACATTTCTATTGCATTTCTGTTTCGGTTTATAAACCTGTTTTTTTGCACAAATGCTGACCTGTATGAGTCTTTTTCAGTCTGAATATTAGCTTTGTGGATGGATAGATTGAAGATTGGCACCATTTCTGTTAAGGAAACTGTTGCATCATTTCTATTGCTTGAAGAAAATATGTATTTTTAAAAGCCATTTCATATACATATAAAGTTGCCTGATCTGATGATCCATTGTGCAAAAATGTCAGAGGTTTTTGTCGATTGAGTCTTATTGGTCTCTTCCCAGTGAAAGTAAATATATGCGCTGAATGTTGCTGTACATGGACTGGGACACTGTACTTAGTAAAGGCCAGATTGTGATACCTTAACTCACTTACTCTACGAATACAACGGGACTACTAATGCTGTGAGGTACTATTTAGTCATGAGTAAGGGTATCAAACTCTGGCCCTAATTTAGCAGGACAGAAACCTTGGCCAGAGCTTTGGAATGCAGGCAGCTAATCAAATGAGAAGTGCAAGCATTTGTGACTCTCCTTTATACAAGTAGGGCTGTGCATGTGTCCCAGCAAACACAATTACTTTCCTAACATGACAACAGACAACTGAATGCAAAGTCTATTGTAACTAGCCAATAGAGCTGGCTTTCAGTGGTTTGTCTCTCTCACTGTGTCCCAGTTAGCCAGGAACCTAGGTGTTTTAAAATAGGGGATCCAGCTACCTAGCTAAGATATAATGCTGTCTTGTGGCAAAGAAGCGAGGGAGAGTGTAACAGGGTCTTCCCTAAACCCAGCAGACCCTGCCTCTTCTTCAGTTTCCCAACTCTCATCTGAGCTGGCAGGAGGCCAACTCCCCAGCCATTTTGTTAATGAAGCTCCCATCACTGCCAGTATTTCATTCTGTTTTCCCAATGATTCCCTCATTGTTCAAACACAAGCATGGATCAGTAGGAATCAAGGCAGGTAAACCAGGCCCTGCCCCCTGGTTCGCCTGAGGTTTTGGCCACTGCCTACACAGCTGGTATCCCAGTCAGATTTTTTACCTAGCATTCCCTGACCAGGATCTCCTGTAGGAACCTCCCTACTTCCTGCAGCTCTCCGCCTAAGTGAGCTGCCTGTTGGCTTTGTATCTCACCAGCTGGGAGGCAGCTAACGAGTGACAGGTAAGGGCTATGCCCAACCCCCTGACTCACCAACTCTTATGGCAGCTACTTTGATTTAGACGTCTCTTCAAAGATGAGCAGTTTCAGAACCATTCTGTTAAACTGCCTTGTTTGTTTTGAATTAATGACTTTTTGTTACTGTGTTTGTGTCTATATAAATAACACATGAATTTCAGGTTCTGATTTGCCAACTGAGGATACACTTTTTTTTTTTTTTTAAGCAATTTTGTAAGTTGTGTGTTGTTTAAAGTGCTATTGTGACTTTTCGTTTTAAAATTGATGGTGGTATATTATAGTCACCTAGTGATTGTGGTCTATTATTTGAATGCATGAAAATACTCTAAGCAGAGCCGTATGAAGTTAGCTGAAAAACATCAATTTACATTCGACTTTAACTTAAGCTGATCCAGTATTTAAATCCATGTGAAAATCTCTGGATTTTTAAACTGTTTTTATATTACTTGGAATTCTTCTTCTTTCTCAGGGAACAGATGAATATTAGATTCTTTTCCGTGTATTTAAAACTAATTGTATAATAATAGCTCTTAAATTATGCATTGGGCAGGGACTGAATTAACGATTTGGTGATTTGTGCCCCACCTGTCAAAAAAGTCACAAGCTGCCACTGGTAGACACTCTTACGATGGGATCTCAGCCAAGCTGCTACCAGCTGCTGTCTTCTCCGGCAATGTGGTGCTGCCCCACCCACACCCTGTTGTGCTCTGTCCTTGACCTGGTGCCTTTTCAATGCTCACTGCCTTTTCCTCTTCCCCATCCGTACGAAATGAATAGGCTGCAGCTCCGCCGTGTGTCCTCGGCGTTCCCAAGCTAGCCTGTCACTCCGTTTGCTGACTCTTGCTTGTGATAGAGCTTATGAATAATCTAGTTAGCTGAGCTGGTAAACATATGACAGCCCCTGCCATTCCCATTCCTGAGTCAGAACCTGGCTGGTAATCAATGAAAGGTATATTGCATGCTTACTCAGAGCCCTGGCCTTTCCCCTCTCAGTGTTTGAGAGACCCCGTGTGGGGATATTTTATATGAGACTCTACTACTGCGTAATAGTGCCTTACTCAGAGACCACCCCATGCACGAAGTGCAATGTCTTGTTGACATGGGAGATTAATGACTGTGGTTTCTGCACGATAGTTTCTTCAGGGCTTTTTTTTTTTTTTTTTTTTTCCCTTCAGGTAGTTGGATTTCAATCAGTTCTGAGTGATCTCAACTTTCTTCCCTGATTCTAGTCTATCGAGGGAAACCAAAGAGCAGTTCCTGGAGGGGGCTGTTCTTGTGAGACACAGATCTGAACCCAAACCCCTAGATCTCAGCAAGCAGCTAGTAGGTTGTGGCCTAATTGTGTATTTAAGGCGCTGGGGGTGTTGAGGATTTGAGCCACTCCAGGAACCACAATGGGAAAGGAGAAATATACAGTATTGTAGAGCAGAGATACCCAATGATTGTAAAAAGGGATTGAGCAACATGCACTGAAATAGTAGCATTCTCAAGCTATTTGGCCATTGCCACAAGGAAAATAGGGTGCCCACTAGGGACCAAAATCTGCCCTCGCTACAATTCCCACTGAATTCTTATCCTTATTTATGTTATGCTAGTGCCTGCAGGCCCCTACTGATAGCAGGGCCCCACTGTGCAAGGTGCTGTACAAACACAGTCATGGCCGCAAAGACTTTACCATCTAAATAGTGAAGGAAGACTAAAGAAGTCTGGGGAACTGAGGCCCATAGGATTGAAGTGGCTTCCCCAGTGCCACACAGGAAATCTGTGACAGAGCTGGGAATGGCAGCCATCTTGTTTTCCAATCTGCTGTCTTAAGCGCAAGACCTTCGTAGCCTCTATCTCATCCAAACTTGTCCTTCATCTCTAGCTGGTGGTGGCCTTTCTACTTACGTTTCTAGTGGCCACATTATACGAACAGTCTCCTCTAGAGCAAGCCTACACCTTCTTACAATTCCTCAGCGGATAAATTAGACCAACTTAGACGCCTCTAAGAGATCAGCAGAATGGGTGAAACTAGATCAAAAAGGAATCTGAATGTAAAGGGACTAAACTAGTGCAAGATCTAACTTATACATCACCTCTGAAGCTGGCTGACAGGCATAATCTGAAGGTGGACTGAGACTTGAAGGCACTCAGACCTGCACAGGATTAGCTCCTGTATTTTTCACTCAGGCCAACAGTTCAAAAGAAAGCATGAAACCCACACAGAACACCTAGGTGCAATTTTCTAAGGGGGGAAAATTCCCTAGTAATCAGTTGTGCTCTGAGGTATGAAGTCCGTCCACTCTTGTTGTCTAGGCTAATGATAGGTGCTATTGTTGTTTATGTGTAGCACCCTTCTCCACAGTCTAAGAAGAAGAAAGGAAAAACAAAAGGCAAAAAATATAAACTAAATAAAAAGTAATGCTTTTTAATCAGTGGAACTCATTGTCACATGATATTATGTAATGTAGTGGCCTTATATTATGTTCCTCTGCCATATCTCCTCTTGCTGTTCTCTTTTCTAAACTAAAGAGTTCTAGAAAAAATACACATCCATTTAAAAGCTAATTAGGAATCAGCTTGGGTTAATTAATACTTGTTGCCATTACCAGCTTTTAACATAGTAAAAATCTTGTGACAGTCACAAGGTGCCAATGCCGTGGCCCAAGGACCCTTGAAAATGACTCAGGAAAGTGCCTCTTCTCCAATGCACAATATTTGGAAGCTTACACATCCCTTTACTGAATTACAGTGGGGCACTGCTGAATGAATAAGTCTATCGGCATTGCAAGCTGTTAGTGCCAGCGACAACTCAAGACTCCCCCCCGCCATAGCTGCAGGAACTCTTGATTGACTCAGCCTGATGGAACAGCAACTTCCGTATTCCCTAAAAATAAACCATTTGGCTCATCCTCTCAACTTAGCCCAGCACACTGTGATAAAATCAGCTGTCAGAGACCCATCAGAGGCAGAGAACAGGATCAAGGGACACAGATTGGCGCAGGGCTTCTCCATAGGATACACTAAGTGCTGCTTTGTTGTGAATTTCAAAAGCAACCAACTTCTGCTGGGATTTTCTACCGAAAAGACACGACTGGCTGGAACTCTCTGTAAGTAATCTTTTGCTTGGTGAGATTCTAGTGAAGATTTGCATGTGTTATGTGAACAATGTACCATTGCAAAAGGCCCAGTCCTGAAGTTCAGTGGGTGCTGAGGGCACTCAGCCCCTCACAGTATGAAGCTCCAAGTGAGTTTGCTGCCATTGGAAAGCAATGAATTTTGTCAGCCTGGAATCTAGTAAATCCAGATCTCTGTGGTCTCTTTTCCTAGGAAGGTTATTGTGTCTGTACCATGGGTTCTATTTTCTGTCTAGTGCAGCAAAATGTTGACTTAAGCATTATGGGATGCTTGAAATGGAGAGAGGGCTTTTAACATGGTGACAAAACCATTCCTCCCTTCCCCCATAACGAAGCAGTCAAGGTTGTCACTATTTCTAGCTTCAGTGCAGCCATTTTAAATTCACTGGGCAAGTTTCTCAACTTCAGTTACTTTAATAGAGCTACATCAATTTATACTAAGGGGCTGTCCCATTGTGGCAGTCAGATCAGGTGTACAATCTGTGCAAGGTCTGTGCATTCTGTACATCAGCTAGCCAGATGGCGGTGGTGATAGATAGATTAGATAGATGATGATATTCTAAGAGGTAACACCGCATGTGACTTGCTAATTTGCATCTATGTGGCATTTGAAGACTGTTCAGGATGAAACAGGTCCCACTTCAATTTACGCCCTTCAGGAGCAAGTGGCAGCATAGATTTTGCTAAGGATAGAATCTGATTCCCCCCTCTATGCTCCCACACATCAAACAATGAAGAAAGCATTTGTGTGTCCCTATCCAGGGATCATTCAAGGGGCCCGCTCTTGAGAGGTGCACAGCTCCTGTCTGAAGTCAATGGGAGCAGCGGTTGCTCAGTACCTCTCAGGATCAGGCTTATAGGTTATAACTTTTGGAAATCCTTTTGTCACTTCTATTCACTTGTCCAGCCCAGTAAGCGCCTTTGGACAAGCCCATAGATCTGTCAGATTCTTTGTACCTTCAGTCTCTCTCCTGCACTGCTGCTTCTCTTTGCTTATTTGTTTAATGGGCACCAGAGTTGCAGCTTTAAGGTGCAGGTGTTGTCTAATGGGTGGAGCAGGACCCTGAGAGTCAGGAATCCTAGGGGTTATTCTTGATTCTGCCACTGATTAACTGCATGACCTTGGACAAGTCCCTTAACCTCTTTGCTCCAGACCCTCAGTTGGTGTAAAATGGCATAGCTCCGCAAACGTCAGTGGATTTACATCAGCCAAAGACCTGGCCCTGTGTCTCTCTAAAAGAGGTATACTACCTTTTATCCTGTGGTCAAGCAGGTTTAAATTGTCAGGTGCTACTGACATGCAAAATATGCTCTTCATTTGTTTATTCTCTTATTTCTTTCTGGGATTTACCCACTGGCATTCTGCCAACTCCTGCAAGGACAAAAGGGCTGATCTTTCCCCTCCCAGTCATTGGCTAAAAACAGCTTCAACAGCTTCTTTTTTAGTAGAAAAATGAGAGAGCGCGAGAGAGAGATATTCCATCTGCTATAACAGCTACTTAAAGAGGGGAACAAAATGAGAAGAAGCTCCCCTGGGCCGACACCAGGTGGTAGATGGTTCGCTAGTCTAAGTAAGAGTAAAGAGAACCTTCGGCTGTGGGTGGGAAATGTTATGATGCACATTCAGGCCCATAAGTGCCTTGAACTATTAGTTATTTCTAAGGAAAGGAAACAGACGAAGCTCAAGATGATTCCCTGAGCACATTCCTGAAAAGCTGCGGGCTCATCTACTCACAGAAGTTGTACCCTGTAACTATCCTGAGATAGCTAAAGCAGTAAAACTGCCCCGAGTGCGGGCATAGGCACATCAGTCTAAAGGTGTTTTATATTGGTACAGCTTACTTCTACGTGGGACTGGGAATAACCTCTACCAGTATTAGGCACCTTTATACCAGTATAACACATCCACTCGAGGGGTTGTAATGGTATAAATGTAATCAGTAACACATCAACCGCTAACGGACATAGCTATACCAGTACTAAACCTGCGTGCAGACCACATCTGAGAGACACAGAGATGTCTGGAAAGTAACAAAATAGGATTATAATTAAGCACCCAACAATACCCATACGAAATGGGCTAATGTTGATTTCATTCTGCTGATTTTGTCCTTTAGCTCATCCTCTCAAAGATGTCATAGATGAAATCCCCACAGAGAATTCCATAGTGTCAGCTACTAACCACTAACTCATTCAGTGGTGACTCAAGGTTACTAAGTACCACCCCAACACACACTTACTTCCTGGTCTCTCGAGAGCTCATTGCCTGGCACAGCTCAGATCCTCTTTATTCCGTCCCTACCACAAGGAATGGATTTCCCAGAGGAATTTTTCTCTTTTCCAGGCAGGAGCTCTCAAAACTGCACTGAGAGCAGCTGGCTTTTGAGAAAGGAGATACATTCTGGAAGCTATACATTTGTATAGGGAGCAATAGATCTGTGTGTATGCACCTTCAGATCTCTATGCTTGAGCCCTTTGCAACAACTGCTGTGAGGAATTGGCCAGTTCATGATGCCTCGGTTAAAGGGCAGAATTCCCTTCACATCATGTTTAATTGTAAGCTCTGTAGGGCAGGGGCCATGTCTTTGTATAGCGCCTAGCACAATGATGCCCGAAAATGAGTGGTCCTGTGGTGCTACTGTAATATAAATAAATAACAAATAATAACAATCAGATTTTGTCTGTGGACTTGAAATGGTGCCACAAACTTAACGCTGTTATCAGAACTGGATGCAAATACATCCCCTGAACTGGGGAGAAGTTTGGGGCCCGGATCAAAAAATGTGGAGCTATTCTAGAACACCAACATGAAAATAGTAGGATTTCACTCTTCTGCTCTTTTAAAGGCAGTCCTCTTCCCCCCTTCTCCATTCACCCTCCTCCCGCCCCCAAATCCTAGCTAACAGTTTGCCTCTCTTGGGAAGAGTGGGAAATGCTAGTGGAATACAAGGGCTATGCTTGCTTGGTTTTTACAGATATTGTTGGGATTTTTTGAAATAGGGTTAGTTTCTTCAGAGCAGACGTAAGTGCTGGATCTAGGGGTGCTGCCACACCCCCTGGCTTGAAGTGGATCCCATTATATACAGGGTTTACAATTTGATTCAATGGCTCTCAGCACCCCCACTATAAAAATTGTTCCGACACCCCTGAGAGCAGAAGATAGATCTCTTGCCCATTACTGACTAAGAACAGTCTATAGTTTCATGGGTGCATATGATAATTTACCACCGCTAAATTAATAGAAAATATGGGAAAGCTTTGAAGCAATTACTTATGACTTAATTGGTGACAGGCATGCAATAGCAGAGTATAAATCTCCACTCAGCTAACCTGTAAGGTCAACAGCATTGCAAACACTGTTTCAAGGCATACAGTCAGACCCCTTTCTATGGGGCACAGATATTTACTTGTCTTTATGTACTGGGATTCCTTCTGCATCCCAGAAACATACAGTACATGCAGCAAAAGGAGACACATACAGTGCTCAGACCTGTCCTGACATTCTCAGGATGTCACTTCATGGTAATTAGAACAAAGCTGCCTTAAAAGGCATGGCATTCCTAGCACTAAAGGCGAGCCTTCTCCGCATTAAGATTTGAAACCAATGGCCAACTCCGTACTACTGTTCCGAGTGCTGTTGTCAGAAGCAAAGATACTGCTACGAGCCTGTCAGCTGTAGTTTGGCCACACACAGGGTGGAAGAACCTTTAGGAATCAACTCTTTGCTCAGCTTCAGGTCACACCAATGAGTCAAAAAGCACCATAGAAGGAGACTATAGTGCTTGTCTACACTTACTGGGGGATCGATGCAAGGCAGTAGATGCATCAGCGGTTGATTTAGCAGGTCTAGTGAAGACCCACTAAATCGCTCCCCCATCGACTCCTGTACTCCACCTGAAGGAGGAGTGCAAGGGGAGTTGATGGGAGAGCATCTCCCATCAACATCGCATTGTGTGGACCCCATGGTAAGTAGATCTAAGTACATCAACTTCAGCTAAGTTATTCACGTAGCTGAAGTTGTGTAACTTAGATCGATCTCCCTCTGTAGTATAGACAAGGCCTAAGAGAATAAGTTATCAAAAAAGTCACATCTAAATAAAGATCAGTTTTCCATTGGAAGAATGATCCTGTGTCTGTAGCACTGGATTGGGGCTCAGGAGAGTGAAATTCAGTTCCTAACTCTGTCACAGACTTTCTGCGTGACCTTGGGAACGTCACTTAACCTCTTTTATAACCTGGAGATAATATTCCTTTGTCCGTCTTACTGTTGAGATTGTGAGCTCTTTGGGATGGGAACGGACTCTCCCTGTAGGTAAATACAGCACCTACCACAATGAGGCACTGATCTTGGTTGCAGGGTTTCAGAGCTAAAAACAACAACGATAATAGTTAATAATTGGTAGTTAGATATTAAAGAGATGTGTATGGTAGAAAAGTAGAACAAAAGAGGCAATTTAAATAATAGTCAGAGGATCCATTTGTGATCACATTTTAGACTAAAATTCATAAAGGGTTAAGAGATTATTAATATACGTTACAAGAGTGCTACAGACAAGAGTAGCTCTTGTGGTAGGCTACTAAGCGCATCAGAAGTGTTATAGATGGTTATAAGGCATGGTTATGAGCAACCTATTGACCTGACGGAATCGATAATAATTTATTAAACATTGAATAAAACATCTGCTAATCATTTATTTCAACCCTTTACAAATGGAAGCTGACTACAAAGCGTGACCCCACTGGTAAAACAATTGTGAATCTGCAGCCATAGTTTCATCCATCTAGTCAATTAAATTCAGAATGCCTGGAAGGCTTGCCTGGGCGTGGCTTAAAGCCCTCTCTAAGCATGGATCTTTCTTACCAGTTGCCCCCTTGCCAGCACCCCCCGCCCTTCTCCAGTCAGCAATACCACGAGCAGCTGTTACTTGGGGAAGCGTCTTTGCATTTTTTGCACCCCAGGAATAGTGTCTCTGCATTCCATCGAGCCTGAATTTTTTACAAAGACCAAAAATAACAGCCCAGTGCTTCAAAGTGTCAGTCCAGGGCTGCGTTTTACTGAGTCACCTCGGGACCTCTTTAAATGGCATGGGAGTATTAAATTGTGAGATGCCACCTGCAAAGAACTGTCAGATTCAAGTTATATGGCCAGGATTTTTCAGGAGTGACTAATGACTTGGTTGCCTCAGTTCTAAGGTACCCAACTTGAGACACCTTAAAAGGGACGAGGAGTCCGGTGGCACCTTAAAGACTAACAGATTTATTTGGTGTTTTTTACCCACAAAAGCTTATGCCCAGATAAATCTGTTCATCTTTAAGGTGCCACCAGATTCCTCATTGCTTTTGTGACTACAGACTAACACGGCTACCCCTCTGATACCTTAAAAGCGGGCCTGCACGGACAGCACAGGAACTACGGGCTGGGGAGGCTAGCTCCCAGCCCCGCCCCTTCTACGCCCCCGGAATCCAGAGCCCCCCCACCATGGCCGCCAGCCCCCCCAGCCTGGGAGCACCGGGAGGGAGAGCGTGCAGCGTGGCACCAGCCCCTGGAGCCCAGTGGCAACACAAAGGGGAGCCCAGGGGACGGAGTGTGGGCAGAGCCAAGCCTGGCTGGTTGGGAAGGCACAGCCTCCCCCAGCCTGGCCTCCGCTACCTGCCGCCCAAGGGGCCTGATTTTCAATGGTTGGGGCCTTTCTGAAAGGCAGGCCCATTTAAGGTGCCTCAAACTGAGCACCCAAATTAGTCACTTTTGAAAATCTTGGCCATTTAGAATATATTTAAATCCTAACTTGTTTTGCTCGTAACACCTTAGATTATTAAAGCTGAAAGAATTTCCTTTCCACCAGAGCTGCTCTGTATTTACTTGTTTTGCATTTCACTCTGCTCTTTTGTTTATAGTTAGTTTCACTTTCCTGCTGACATGTATTTAGCACAATGTTGCAACAGGATTCTAAGGCACTAATACAAGGTTACTATGCAACAGGTGGGTTGAAACCTCTGCAAGAGGATGTTTAAATCCAAGCTTTTTTTAAAAAAAAGCTGATTTATATTTTATTTTTGGTAAAGATTTGTATTATGATCATTTATTTGCATCTATGACATAAGAACGGCCATACTGGGTCAGACCAAAGGTCCATCAAGCCCAGTATCCTGTCCTCTGACAGTGGCCAATGGCAGGTGCCCCAAAGGGAATGAACAGACAGGTTATCATCAAGTGATCCATGCCCTGTCACCCAATCCCAGCTTCTGGCAAACAGAGGCTAGGGACACCATTCCTGCCCATCCTGGCAAATAGGCATTGATGGACCTATCTTCCATGAATCTATCTAGCTACCTTTTGAACCCTGTTATAATCTTGGCCTTCACAACACCCTCTGGCAAGGAGTTCCAGAGGTTGACAGTGCGTTGCGTGAAAAAATACTTTCTTGTGTTTGTTTTAAACCTGCTACCTATTAATTTCATTTGGTGGCCCCTTGTTCTTGTATTATGAGAAGGAGTAAATAACCCTTCCTTATTTACTTTCTCTATAGCACTCATGATTTTATAGACCTCTATCATAGCCCTCCTTAGTCGCCTCTTTTCCAAGCTTTTCCAACCATGGCAGAGCTTAGAGACCCAAAAATGGATATCAGAGCCCCATTCTGCTAGTTGCTGTGCACACTCATTATAAAATACAGTCCCTACCCCAAAGAGTTTACAATCTGAAAACAGCGTTACTAGCTCACTTACTTAGTGTTTTCCTTAAAACCCCAGTTGCTGGAATCATGTGAATACATGAGCATCTCAGCTTTCTTTTTTGTTTAAAGGGACATTTCTAGCCCTCATAGCTGTGGAGAAAAGGCTGGAAATGTGACTCAGGTGCACCTAAAGGGTCAAAAACCAGAAAGGAAAAAAAAACCCAAGATATATTTTTAAAAAAAACCACCTCGTGATTTTTAGGCCAATGTCATGATTTTTTGGGAACAGACTCATCATTTTTGACTATTTGTGGTTGGCAATAATGAACTATCCCATGCTTGCCCATCCCTAGAAAGAGCCCAGTTTGAATTTCAGATTCCAACTGTACTTTGCAAAACTGGCAGTTAGAGGGAAACAGACAGTTTGCAAACCAGCAAAAACCTGATCCAGAAGGCATGGAGCAAGAGAGAATAAATAGGAAGCCTCTGGACATCAGTGTTCCCGATTCTTTCCTGCCAGCAGCCTCACTTTAAGCAGCTGTTTCCTGCCCTCCCCAAATGCTGCCCTTTCTTCTCACATTGGCAAAATCAGCACATGGCCTTTGAATGATTTTTCTCATGTGTCTCCCAAATGCTCAACAGCAAGTTGGAGTTGGACAGACAAGTCAGAAATAGCTGAAAGGCACTTTTATCCACTGCTGAGCTGCCTGAAGAAAACCTGCCGGTGCCCCCACCTTCAGGCCAATAGAAGGTCTATAGCATGTTCCACTTGTTCCAGGGGCGTATCCCCAGGATCACTTCCCCTTCCAGCCCAGCTGTGGAAACTCCTGGTCCTCAGAAAGGGAGAGTGATTTAGTCTGCCTGGTCAGTCCTCTGAGCTTCCCCTGCCCTCCCCCATCTGCTTCCCACATAGTTAGTATTCACCGCATGGATCATTCCATGAGGAATGTGGACCCAGCGCGGGGCTGAACAAGGCCCATCGGCCTTTGCTCAAAGTGATGGGATCAAGGAACTGACAGCAGCACAATGGGCTGTCACAGCACAGAATGGAGGAAGAGATTTGAACTTGTTCCCATTGATTTAACAGGGCCAATGAGCGCCTAGTCTCCCAGATTAAGCTGCCACACTGGCTTCTTCTCCAGCTATTATTAGTGCTTACCCAGCTATGAGGATTCCACAAGACCAGCCACATGAGTGGCGCTCGCATTGAGCGGGCCTTTTGTCAGGGGACTGATTATCTCCCCGTGAAGCAGGGGGAAGGGCGTGATTCAGCACAACTGACTTTCAATGCTAGCGACAGGTACATGATCCATTAAAACTGGGGTGAAGGCAAATTGTGATTCTGATGCACAAACACTGAGGGCTGGGGTCACTGATCGGCGCTGGCTCCATCTCATGGAGGCTGATGGTGAGTTTCCCAGGTTTCACTAACGCACAGGGTGGGTGACCTGGTGAGGTTCGTGGAGATGGAGGTGGGGGCAGTGGCAAAGAACGCTGCAGAACACCCCTCCAGCCGGCCACACAAACACACTGCTGAGGAGTCTGAAGCAGCTCCTTAGTTGGGTGCTCCCCACAGAGGACCTAGCAACTGGGTATCTCCGAGCCCTTCCCATGCAGCAAAGAATAGCTGGGATTCTAGAGATTCTATGCAACAAAACCAGCCAGCTTGGAATAATGCAAAGACCATACAGCCACGTGGGTTACGCTCATTCGCTAAACTGCTTAATCCACGGAGTTACCCCACCGCTCGAGGTATTGACAAACAGAGCGGGCAAATGGTAGAAAACATACCATGGAGAACAATCCTGCGTTGGCAGGTAGAGGAAAGAGAGCTCTTTGCCAGCTCTGACTTCCACAGACCTGTGAAAGGGCAGGCTGCTCGTCATAACCACTTCACATTCAGTTTAGTGAGGCACAGTGCATGTCTGCTAGTGACTCATGGTACACTAGTGACTGGCACAAACAGGGCTCCGAAAAGCCCACTGGAAAGAGTAGCCACCTATTTCCCCATGGCTGGGGAAACACCATGCAAGGCGAGGTCTCCAGTGGCTATAATCAGCCACACTTTCAGAGCAAGAAGAGGAAGCTATTTTGCCTGGCATTGCTGGCTTGCGTAGATGTGAGTTTACTGAGCTGAGAGCTCAGTTTCACACTTCACATCACTGGATTTGTAAAAACAAATTGCAAACACATTAGCCCACACGGCAGAGCTCAGATCCCATTACGCCATCCCACTGTACAGTAACAGGCAGGGAAATACCTGAATCACCACTACTGGGATGGTCAAGGTGGGGTTCAGATGGTGGGACTAAGGGAGTTTGCTTAGCAGCTGTGTTTGTTCAGTGCAGATGATTTCAGGAGCAAAGCTGATGACATGCTGTTAGCCGACCATCTCAGCTAGACTGGGTGCTGAGCTTGCAGCTTCTGGTTTTCACTAGGTGATTCAGTCATTCAGTAATTCACTGGGGACGGTGGTGCTAGCCGGTCTACGAAAAGTCCTACCAAGAAAGATGATGGACACTAACAGGTGGGTGGCATTGTTTCCCTACAGCACATAATGGTTTAATGGCAGGAGAAGCCAATCAGGGTTGCTAGCTTATTTAAAAATAGGTTTTTTTCTCAGTGGCAAAAGAATTTTGTTTTCCTTTACTGGGATTCTGGCTGTTGGAGCTAACATAGTTAAGAAAAAGAAAAAAGAAAAGAGAGAATTTTGAATTGAGTTTTGCATCATCATTACCTTCTTCCTATGTAGCTCTGACGCTTTCTTCATCTTGTAGTGTTACCTTCAATAGAAGGCAGTGTGCTCTGGTGGTTTTAGCTACAGTGTCAAGTGGTTAAATGCCTGTTTGTGTTTACGATTTAGGGCTTATCACTATACCCCCCCCATGAAGTCTAATAACTGATCAATTAATATGAATGAATATGATGCATAATTTCCCAAGCAGGGAAAAGTGTAGGTTTCTCAGGTTCTGTGTTATGCAGCTTTCCAAAATCCTTGTAACATTGGGAGACTCTGAGTCTAGCTTTAGAGACTGAGCACCAGGCTAAAACGTGCTTTAAACACAGGCTTGACAACAGAAATATACAACGCGTCAAACTCTACCCCGGGTGTCATTTAACTGATTTCAGTGGAGTCACACCAGGGATGAATTTGGTCCTCTCTTCTGTACTTTGCGGGGCAGAGTCTCAGCAGCTGTAAATCAGGATCGCTCTGTTAACTTGAATGTGTCTACACTAATTTACACAGCTGAGATTCTGGCCGTAGGCGTGTGTTTTAAGGTAAAGATGAATTAAATAATTGGAAAAGTGACAGACTAATGGCCGCTAGCTGGCGCTGGGCGTAGCTCAGACAGGCACTGTGCAAGCTAACCACTGATACACTTCGCTGATACTCAGCAGGCCTGCAGCACCTCCTGCTATTCCACTGCTGGGCCACTGCAGACTTCTACCCGCTGCATCTCAGCTCATGCCTGCAGCTTTCCTGGGCCTCGATCACTGCTCCAGGCCTCTGTTGAGCTGAGCCCGCCAGCTGGCCCAAGCTGAAGGTTACGGCTAACAGAACTAGATGACTACCCAGAGGTGTTTGCCGGGGTACCGAAACCGTTGCCGCTTCCCAGATTCAATTTTTAAATACTCCACGACATTCCAGCTCCATTGGAGCCAATGGGCATTTTGATGTCATCTACAATGGGAACCAAATCAGAGCTAGATCCTACAATCTTTACTCAGGCAAAATTCCCAGTGAAATCATCAACGGCAGGTTTTCCTAATCAGGACTGACTGCAGGGTGCAGCGGTCACGGAAGCACATTTTAATCAGCCGGCCAGTGAGGGTGGTTGTCGTGATCAGAGTATCAGCTTTTAAATCCCTAGACTCCCTGGGGCCACAGCAGGGTCTGTTTTATTTATGTCAGCATCTGCCCAGTGCTACTGGGATGGCTGTAATAAATAAAACAAACTCTAGAGGTGTCAGCCTGGCCCTTCATCGAGGGAAGGTAGAAAATTGAGTCCCGTACAGTTTACTAGAGCTTTCAGATGAGATGTTGCGATCCAGGGTCTCAAACATTTTAACCAGACCCAAGAGATTCCATGGCAGTTTTTGTGATCAGTAAGGGTTTGCCCCAGAGGTGGCCACGTTGCACTAGGACGATATGTTTATAGTTTGTGAAGCGCTTTGGGATTCCAGTTGCTGTCTGAATGTCAAATAATTAGACCCCGTATAAAATGCTGTTTAATAATTGCAGACAGTTTATAGCCTGGCTTTCTGGTTACCAGGATGAATTGTTGTTCCTCAGCTGTGTGGGCCATTATCTATAATTAGCAATTTAGTGAGTGGCTGCTGTGCCCGAGCTGTCCTGCAAAGCTGTGGGTCATTGCATACTTTCCATGCTTTCAGAGCACACAGCTCATGCTGCTGTTTTTAACTCCCTATATCTAAGGCATGTGATTTTCGGGACGGTGATAAGCAAAGAGCAGGTTTGCAAATCCCAAGCACCGTAGAAGAAAAAGAAAGAAAATGACAGGAAGAGACTTGACTGAAAGTCTTATATCTAACTGTGTCCATCATCCAAAGAGCAGCCCTTTGGTCTTTCATTCAGTGGATCCAAATGCTTGCGGCACTCAGAAAAAGAATTTTGCCACATGCTAGCAATGGAGTCATTCATTTCTGCTAGGCATATGATTTAATCTACTATAAATCTCAGTTAGGTGCTTAAAAAAAAGTTATATCCATAAATTCTCTGGGACAAGGACTATCACTTTGTTCCGTGTTTACACAGCACCTAGCACAATGCTGTCTTGGTCCATTTCTGTGGCTCATAGGACTCTGGGAATACACATAACAAACAGTACTCTGCAGTACCACCAAAATACAAACCTAGGAGCAGGTCTGCTGAAACAATTTGTGTACTGGGGATACTGAAAGCCATTGAACCAAACTGTAAACGCTGCGTATGATGGAGACCACTTCAAGCCAGGGAATGTAGCTGCACCCCCAGAACCCTTAGTTCCAGCACCTATGTCTAGGGTAACTAATGCAGACAGCACATCCCTGGATGGCTTCAGTATATAGAATATTTATGCAGCTCCATAATATTAATTTCTAAAGTGCCTGGACCCACTAGCTATAGGCCGTATATCTGAATTTCAGGCGGCATTATCAATCCCGCTATTTTTATCTTTTTATCAGTCTGTTTGAATTTATCATTTTCAACTCAGAGATTTCATACATATGTAACTCACTCACCTCCTGGGTGTGGTGTTCTGTTCCATCTAGTGGCACCAAGACCACTTAGAGAGAGATTAATGAGTCTGCTCTACAGCCTGAGCTAGGGGCCATGTGGCTTTTAGCTCATGCAGTAGAGGCTCATGCACTAAGCTTCAGAGGTCCCAGGTTCAATCCCACCCACCGACAAACAGTATGTTGGTGTTACACATACATAGACTGTGTTTCTTTGCAAGGGGAGGGGCTAGAGGGAGTGATGAAAATTAAGCTCCACCCCCAGTCCTAAACCCTGCTTGCATACCTAGGTCAGGTCTACATTCCAGAGTTAGGTCAATGCAAGGCAGCTTACATCGACTTAACTCTGTAAGCGTCCACACTACAGCATTGCTCCTGCCTACGTAAGTCCCCCACTACACCAACCTAATAACTCCACCTCCACAAGAGGCGTAGTGTGTAGGTCAATGTAATTAGGATGATGCAGTGTCTATGCAGACACTGCATTGCCCGTGAGCCCCGCTGCCAGGCTGTGGGCTCCTCTGTGGTGCCTTCCCTTTGTTGCGCTAAATGGAGATTGAGCTCCTTGAGTCTATCACTGTAAGACACGTTTTCTAATCCTTTAAGTATTCTTCTGGATCTTCTCTGAACCCTCTCCAATTTGTTGATCCTCCCCTTCCCATTCTCAAATACGGATGTGGTATTGCATAGAAAAGCAATAATTAGATAGATCCCCGTATTTGGAATGTTCTGCTGGTGGTATCTATTTCCTCTCCTCCTCTTATGCGCCAGTGACCCCAGCAGATCCAACTAGGCTCATTCCTCATTGTTTCCAGCTGCTTCCCAGGTACCCAACCTCCTTTCTGCATTGAAAGGCCTGGGCATTTGTAGAAGCAACTGGAAGCAAGGAGGAACACCCGGCACCATGTGACCTACCACCTTCCAATGGACTGCCAAGAAAGGTCACCAATAATCGCAGGGTGAGACACACCATTCGTGTGTGTGTGTATCATTGTCACCAGGTCTCACGATTTTATTGTGAGTCTCATGCTACTTGATGTATTACCTAAAGCCCAATCCCTTGGGGTCATATTATTGTGTGAGATTCTCAGCGTTCCATTGGTTTTGAAAAGTGCATTTTTCGCACTGATGTGAGCAGAGAAAAGCTTGACAATGTGAAATCTGAGGATCAAAATCAAGAAGGCAAAAAAAAAATGACCCTCCAATTTATTATTTTCAATGTGTCGTTATTTTAAGCCAATTGTGTGGTTCTTGGGGACCTGACTCAATGCGTGGGGCTGGCAATGCTGCATAATGAACCAAAAGGATTATTATTATTACTTATTCAGCACCGTCAATATGCATACAGTGGTCATCCTGTAAAAACCAAAGCAACCTTTACTGCACTGCAGAAGTTGGATTTATTGTGGTGTTTCCTATACAGTAGTTCAAGTAGAAAACACTGTAAATACTGCAGTAAATTCCAGTGCCACAAACTGGGTTTTTTTTCCAGAGGCATGCAGCATCCAGCAAGGTGCTATGGTCCTCTCTTGTACTGAGAGGGGAAATAAAATCTTGACTAGCAAGGAGAGAAAACACATATATCCATATGCATTCATATGTGGACATAGCTGTACATATACAAGTGATGGGCTGTGGCATTTGTGATATTTTGGCGCGCATTTGGGATATCTGCCTTCCTTACTCATGACAAAGCAAAATAGAAATACATTGGCTGGACTAGGGAGTGCTGGATCTCTTTTGGCATGGTCCAATCGGCCACAATAGGTGTATTCATTTCAATATCCATCTGTCTATTAGGGTCTCACCCTGATCTCATCTCAGTCAGTGGCAAAGCTCTCAATGACTTCAGGATCAGGCCCTTAGCTACAAACGCATGCACTGGTTGGGTAACAGTGAGCAGGGGAGAACTAGCTGGAAAAGGAAAGTGGACAAGCGGGCAAGCAACAGACTGTGGCCTTCTCCATAAGGCAATGTTGGAATTATGTTAGCAAATGCTTGGGATGGGTCCGGGCAGCTCAAGGAGAAGAGCAGATATATATCATAAGGGAGGAAGGATGGTCTTGTGGTTAGGGCATTAGGCCACGATCCAAATTCAATTCCCAGCTGTGCCACTGACTTCCCACATGACCTTGGGAAAATCAATTAACCACTCTGTGCCTCAATTCCCCATCTGTAAAATGGGGATTATAATATTTCCCTACCTCACAGGGGAGTTGTGAAGCTAACTACTTGTGAGGGGCACAGGTAGCATAGTGATGGGGCCATAAGAAGGGGGTGTTGATTAAAGTTTCAAGTAAATAAGAGTTTCATTTCCCCTCACCCTCTCATTTCTGGCAGTTGCATTCCAACATCAAGGTGGCATTGCCTTAGCTCTATGAGGTCTGAGGCCGAGCCTTACAGAAATGCAGCTTTGCTGATAAGACAACAGAATGAGGAGACTGTTTGAAAATATGTCTTTTGCTGCTCACAGGTGGCAGCCAGGATGTGGTCTTTTCTTCCAGCACATGGTATGGAACAGGCAGGACCTGGGACTAGATGGCCCAATGCTCCAGTCCAGTATGGCGGTTCCAGCGTCCCCTAGTTTCCGTCTGATCTCTTAGTTCTCCCCAACCCACATCTCAAGTTAATTTTCGTCCCCTTGAGAGTTTGGAAAGTTTCAATGTCTCTTTCATAACCCAGAGGAATCACAGTTAAGAAGGAACCTTGTGATCAGCAGGGCTCCCCATCTGCCACACATTTCACCCTGGGCTGCTTCCCTATCCAGTCCCAGAACATGCAAACAGATCAACGACTTGTCCTTGGAGCAGGGTCCCCTTGCCTCAGTGACTGACCACCCAGTTCCCCCCGCCACTCGAGACCTGAGCAATTGGGACAGGAGTTGCTGAAGCTACTGTCAGGACCCCATGCAGTCACTTGTCTCACTTGTGCATAAGGCCAGCCCTCTTTGCTGCCTCGGCACTCTGGCGTATATCTAACATACACCTTTGTCCCTGTTTCAGTTGAGAGGACACAGTCAGTTTTAGACAACACTAGACGCATACTGCACCAAGGACACGGGAAACCATCCTCTCCCTCCGTGAAGGAGCGGTCAGCTCTCTATCTGTCTGAGACAGCTGCTCACGCAGTCAGCCTCCCAAAGTCTGTAAGTATCTCATGCTTTTCATTCCTGGCCCTCGTATGAGTCACCAAAAGCATCTCAGCAATGTCTGTTCCCAGCAACTGGCCATAACGAGGGGAAAGAATATGTTTGTTTTATATAGATTTGGAAGAATATGGAATTAATCCTCCAAAAATCACCATCTTTCTCTTGCCAAGGAGCTGTAAAACATATTAATTTACCATAGATATATATATACATAAGCCCCTGGTAGAAGGGGTGTGTGTTATATTATACATGCATGTACACACACATATATTGTATATACATTATATACATGCAGACACTCATGTGTGTGTGTATACACACACACAATTCTATATCCTGTATATTTAATAACCATCTTCAAGTACAGTGCCTATGTTAAGCATCTACAGTATTCTTGCAGCTTCAGCGGCCTGTGATTTTGTTCACTCCCATCCCTACATTCTTGAGCAGTGTTGCTGCGTGCTGTTAAATTGCTCCTGTATTACACCCCAGAGGTGACTACATTTCAGCAACAAATAAAGTCATCCTCAGCCTTGCTGGTCCGATCCCACTTGCACTGCAGTAAATAGCAAAAGTCCAATAGACTTCAAAAGGGCAGGATCAGGCCCTGTAGGAAACACATAGTAATTTGTAATATGCATTGGGGCTTTCAAAAGGTGCCAGACCCTAGGGTCTGATCCTAACTGAGGCTGAGCACCCGCAGTTCCCGTTGACCTCAAGGGATGTTGTGGATGCTCGGCACCTTTCAGGATCAGGCCCTAGCTACATCCTAATGGATAAATCAATTTCAGACTGGAAGGGAAAGATTTTCTATGACATTTACTTGGATCTTCTTTCCATGAAGCACCTATATAAAACCACGTCAAGTCATCCTGTGCCGGCAGGGCAGCGGCACGCACAAAGTTGGTGCACTCTAACCCAGTGCGAGGGGAAGTTATCCAGTCAGGCTTCGTCTACATCCGAGCTGGGAGGTGACACGCCTGGCTCATGCAGCTAATCCTCTGCTGGCTCTGCTCAAACTAGCACCTAAAGTAGCAATGTAGCTGGGATGGCACGGGCAGCTTCTCGAACTCGCCACCTGAATCCAAACCCACCCAGGCCCCCTGGAACCTCAGGGGCGGCTAGCCCAAGCTGCTGTCTCTGCTACCACAGCTCTGCTACGACGGTACATCTACCAAAGCTGGGAATCCCAGCTCCCAGCTCAGATGGGGATGTATCCACAGCCGCGTTAAGCCCTAGGGCAATCGTCCGTACCAAGCGGCATGAAGTCTGAAGCTCTATTCACGTCCAGTTCCCTTATTCACAAATGGGCGGGGTACCAAAAAGGGGCAGGTAAAGAATGGATACAGCTGAGAACAATGGTTTAAATATGAGCTCTCTCAAGTAGCTTAGCTATCTGGTCCACGCTTAGGGCTCACTCCTGCTCCTAAATCAGAGGACAGTATCATTGTAGCCCCACCACAATGCTCTCATCCATGCAGGTTCCAATTCCCATATGCTCCCCGTCCTTTGTACTTATGTATGTAACACTCCATGCCTCTCCTGTGAATCAACCTGTCCACAATGCACTTACCGGTCCACTAGGGCATTCTTGGTTTTCAATTATAACGCCTTCTTCTGGGTTTTGTGTTGGAAAACATAATTCTGAAATAATAAAAAGGTCTAATGTAAGAACTAGTAAGTTACACAGACACACACGCACACAGAGCACATGTGAATGTGTGCAGTTCTATATAATTATGTTTTATTTCTCTTTCAGAATACCACAAAGGAGAGCACTGCTCATCGTCTTGACAGCCAGAAAGCAAGCAAGGTAGGAAATGCTAAGAATACGTGTGGTTGTCTAACCAAGTCTTTGTGGACTGGTGTCTAGTGTGATTTAACTAGCTGTGCTTGACAATGAGGAGCGCTCTCATGCAGAATATGGAGGTCTGACATCTCAACTACCCAGCCGTATTTAGAGCTTGTTTATGGGGTTCAAAAACACCTTACATAAAAAAGGTCCAGGAATTTAGAAATATATCAGCTCATATGAAGTTGCAGTGTTTTGCAACTTGCCATGAAATATACTCATTTTGGTATTTTGTTACTAAGGTTCAATGCATTTTTTTAAAATGGAAGTATTTGTGTGCTTAACCAAGTGACATAACATTGCACATATCCGATCTTGAGTGAAAAAATACACAAAGTTTAATGGCATGCAAAGGTTTCTGCTTGTGTTGAAAGATGGACTGCTAGAATTAGGGTCTCTCCTAGGTAATGATTATTAGCATCAGCTACCTCCCATTGGTAAAATCTCCTATAGATTATAGTAGATATAGTAAATCTCCTATAGAATAGATGCTGTGCATTCAACATAGCATTATGCCATACCACAATCAAACTTCACAAGCTAAAATACTAGGGAGCAAAGTCAGTGTATAAGCAGACAAAATTCTAATGTCACAGAGATGCAACTCCCATTCACTTCAATATCAATGTTTCCATGTAACCGAGAGCAGAATTTGGCCCAATAGGTCTGGAGGGAATCTAGTGGTGTAACTTACACCTTCTCCTGGCCCCTCAAAGTGTGTATGTTACACCTGCTTAGATTTCCTTTCCCCTCCTTATGTATCACCTCTGAATTTGGCCCACCAAGTCTAATTGCATCTTAACTGGTTTAATTCTCATGCTGAGGAGCCAGAAGAGAGGTGAGGACTCATAAGGAAATGCAACGAGGAGAAGGGTTTAAGGCAGTGGAAGTTAAAGGGGACCACACACTACTTTATTGTACACCTTTGTACATTTTCTTCTGGCTCCATGCTGTGTAAGTTACTCTCCCTTACCGATCACAAGTGGGCATGAGGGGCTCTCACTTACACCAACTCTCATCTTGGCCCAATACCTATGTCATTCCAAGTTAAACGTCACTCATCTTAGGTCTCTGATCTGCATTATGTTTTCCAAGCATATTAACTATCGTTGTTTCACCTGGAGCTATGGGACACCTGGTAGAGCCACAACAGAGGAAATCATTAATGCAGTGAAGTTTTTCTTCGTTCTGGAGCTGTAGGTTTGCACAGGTTGTAAGAAAAGGCTTTGGCATAGATAGAGAAAGGCTAGCTCTGATTAAGACGCATCATTCTGACTACTTCATGCAGCGTTCCAGCCACCCAAATATATAGATGGTCTTCACTCATCATCCTAGCCACTGAGTTCTGCCTCCTCACTGGGTCTTCTCCCATCTGATTACCAGGAGGCGGTAGGTCCACCGGCTTCCTTCTGAATCCCTAACTGGGTCTTCATTCCCCAGACCCACTGCAGTACCGTACACCTGGGAGAGATCTAAGCAGGGCATTAGCTCCCTGCTATTCAGACGTGCCCCCGTTAATATTATTCTGATGCTCATCCTCTCTTGCTAACACTATCCAGATCAGGTCTCTTTGTTGCTCTCTAGCTGACTTTAGACGTGGAGATTCCAGACTATAACTGCTAGAAATGTGTGAATTAGAGACCTTGATTTAAACTGCCTGGCTGTGGACACAGATTTAACACCCTAACCCCAAGCCTGGAGAGAGTTTGCTGTGGCGTGATGCTTTTGGGTGCTGTGTGCCGCTGAATCCAAGGTATGGAATTCATATTTGCTAGGTGCATGGGTTTTCCTCACTTGTTTGCTGTACTCACTACTAACCGGGCTAGTGGGGAAAGATAATGCTGATGTTTAAAACTGTTTCCCCAAAGATGGCAGAGCTTCAGAACCAGACGTCATCTAAAGTGAATGGCAAGAAAATGGAAGAGGACTTACCTCCACCTCCCCCTCCCCTGCAAGACTCCTTCCAGGCCTCTACTTCCCTGGTTGGGAGCCAGGATTCAAACCCACGGCCGCCCCCAAAGGGATCCTTCTCAAAGTTCTACCAGCAGCGCCAGGTGAATGAGCTGAAGAGGCTCTATAGGCACATGCACCCTGAGCTGAGGAAGAACCTGGAGGAAGCTGTGACCGAGGACCTGGCGGAAATGCTCAGCACGGAAGATCCCAGTGCCCAGGCCTCAGTGAATCTGGATGCCGTGCTCCCGGGGGAGGTTCAGTCCATGCGCTGGATCTTTGAAAACTGGACGCTAGACTCTATTGGGGAGCATCAACCGACCAAGACGTTGGCGGAGGAGGAACCCATCCCAAGCGGGGATGTGAAAAGCACCTCCCGGAGGTTTGAAAGCCAGTCGTTAAACGGAGACAGGCTGTCTGCGTTGACCAAAGTGCCCACGACAGTCCACACCAAAGGGGACGTGCATACAGCCCGGTGGCTATTCGAAACCCAGCCGCTGGACTCATTAAACAAAATGTACTCAGATGAAACAGACGTGCAGGAGGCAGTTCTCAAGGAGCCTGTTCAAAAAGGGGACGTGAAAGGTGCCAAGCAACTCTTTGAAACCTACTCCCTGGAAGCGCTGGGCCACTACAGCTCAGTGGAGGAGCAAAGTATCCTGCAGCTCAAATCAGAAATCCAGGAGCTAAAGGGCAATGTCAAGAAAACCATCAAGCTGTTCCAGACAGAGCCACTCTGTGCCATCAGAGACAAAACTGGCAACATCCACGAGATCAAATCCGTCTGCAGAGAAGAAATACAGAGCAATGCGGTCAGGACCGCTCGCTGGTTGTTTGAGACTCAGCCACTGGATACCATCAACAAGGACACGTCCAAAGTGAAAATTATCCGGGGGATTTCATTAGAAGAGGCAGGAAGGGGGAATGTCAGTGGAGCAAGATGGATGTTTGAAACTCAGCCACTTGATGCGATCAAAGAATTGACAGTGGAAGAAAAGGATTTCAGGGCTTCCATGGATTTCGTTGATGGGGCAGATGTCAGTAAGCAGCGTCTACTTTTTGAGACCCAACCTCTTGACTCTCTGAAAGGAGAAGTCTCAGACAGCAGCCCAGCCAAGGAAGAAGTCATCGGCGGTGACGTGAAATCTACACTCTGGCTGTTTGAAACCCAACCAATGGAAACCCTAAAAGATAATTTTGAAGTGGGTCATTTAAAGAGAGTGGGGATTTTGGAAGAGGAGAGGGGGGATGTGAAACAAAGAAAGCACGTCTTTGAGACCTGTCCCCTCAGCAGCATCTCAAAGGCATCCTCTGAAGACCCCCTCTCAGCCTCTAATGTACAAGAGGTGATGAAGGGGGATGTTAAATCTTTCAAAAACCTCTTTGAGACTCTCCCATTAGACAGCATTAAGCAGTCTGATGCTGAGCCCATCACCAAACAAGAAGAGGAGATACCAGCTGGGAACGTCAAAGCCAACCAGGTCCTGTTTGAGACAATACCTTTGTATGCCATCAAAGACAGCTTCGGAAACTTCCACAAGGTCACCTCTGTAAGCAGAGAGCAGGTCATGAGCGGCGATGTCAAGAACTACAAATGGATGTTTGAAACCAAACCTTTGGACCAGTTTGATGACAGCACCAAGAAGGTGGATATAATCAGAGGGATCACAAAGCAGGAAGTGATAGCTGGTGATGTCAGAACAGCAAAATGGCTCTTTGAAACCCAGCCCATTGATGTCATCCATCACCAAGCCAACCAAGGAGAAGAGCACTCCTCGGTGAAGAGAGAGGTTACCCAGCAGGGTGATGTGAAGACCTGCAGGTGGCTGTTTGAGACACAGCCAATTGACACCCTGTATGAGAAGGTGGAGAAAAAGCAGGAAGGGGAAAGTTCTGTACCACAGGCTGATGTTAAGTCGTACACATGGATGTTTGAGACCCAGCCCCTGGACTCCCTGAAAGGCCAGGAGGAGCAGTTTTTGCAGGTTGGCAAAGCATACTGCCAAGATGACTTACAAGGAGTCAACGTCAAAACTGTCAGACATCTGTTTGAGACTGAACCACTGGTTACCAATGCCTCCAGCGAGACTGACTCAAAGAAAATGGTCAGGTACTCCAGCCACGTGGAAATACAGTCCGGTGAAGTGTCTCGGGTGAAGGAGTTCTTTGAAACCAAACCCTTGGATGTACTGGGTAAATTGGCTGCAGCCACAAAAGAGAATGGTGTCCCTGCAGATGGGAACATTGAAGCTGGATCAGTGCACAAGTTCACCTGGCTCTTTGAGAACTTCCCCATGGATACTTTAAAGAACAACACTGAGGGCATACAAGAAATCCCCCCAGAGAAGGATATCGAGGGGGGGGGCATCGGAGGCAAGAGGTTCATTTTTGAGACCTACTCCCTAGACCAGATTCATGACAAGGTGGATGAGACGGAGATCAAGAGGATCCAGGAGGAGACAATGAGCAAAGCCAGCATCAAGTCCTGCACCATGCTCTTTGAAAGCCAGCCCCTATATGCCATCCAGGACAAGGAGGGGGAATACCATGAGGTCACCTCACTGAAGAAGGAAGAAATAATGAAAGGTGACTTGAAAGGTGCCCGGTGGCTCTTCGAAACCAAACCTCTGGATCAGATCAAGAAGGAGGAGGAGGTGTTCGTGATCAGGGCTGTCACCCAAGAGGACATCAAGAAAGGGGATATCCAGTCTGCCCGATGGAGGTTTGAGACGGAGCCTCTCGATTCCTTCTCTGGGGGGAAGAGGTGTGTGGCCAGGACAGTGGATGATGTACAGAAAGGGGATGTCCAGACCAACAAGCAGCTTTTCGAGTCTCAGCCGGTGAGCCAGAAGAAATACGTGAGGATGGTCAGCGTCAGCGATGTCCAGCAGGGCAATGTGAGGACGTCCACCTGGCTTTTTGAGAACCAGCCCATCGATTCCCTGAAGGGAGAGTCTGAAGCGAGCTCCAGCATGACCACTGTGCAGAGAGAAGACAGCCAGAAAGGGGATGTGAAGCGCTGCACATGGCTGTTTGAAACTCAGCCCATGGATAGTCTCAAAGACCCCAAGGGGTCTGCCAGCACCAATGCCCCGGAGGTGGTCCCTCATGCTGATGTGAAGAGCACAACATGGCTGTTTGAAACCACCCCTCTGGATAAACTCAGCTCTTCTAAACACAGAACCGAAACTGAGGTGAAAGAGAGGACAGTGAGGGAGACTTTGGAAGGCCTCTGCGCCTGCCAGGCCATCCAGCATGACGGGATCCTCATAGAAGCCAATGACGTAGGGAGCGTGAGGATGGTGAAGTACCAGTTCAGCAGGCAAACTACTCCAGAGATCCAAAAGGAAGAGATTGTGGGAGGCAATTTGCAAAGGATCATGCTGCAACTACTGCACAGGACCAATGTGGAGGCCCAGGGGATGCTGGTGGAGGAGGACGAGGAGGGCAAGATCAAAGTCAGCCCACTGCAGCTACTGGACCCAAGCGAAGCCGATAAAAGCAAAGAGGAGTTGAGGGATGACGTTGCTAAGGCTCTCCAAAGTCTCCTTAGCCAAGATGCCTCCATCAAAAAGGGAATGGTCATGCAAGAGACAGAGGTGGGGTCGGTGAAGATGACTATCTACTCCCTCCTGCACCACTCCATCCAGCAGGAAGTTGTCAAGGGAGATGTGAAGTCAACCATAGGGAACCTGCTGGCTTCCTCGCAAGAGCAGAGGATGATGGCAACCATCAGACGGGAGGACAACGAGAAGGGGAATGTCCAGCTGTACACCAGCTGCATCGAGAAGGGAGACCTGGACTACCTAAAGAACCTTCAGCGGGAGTCTGAGATAGAGTCCCTCATCTCCTCTCAAGCAGACCAGGAGCCAGCAGAATTCATCCAGCAGGATGTGCAAGGGGCTAATATGCATGCCTTGCAACAGGAAGAGCCAGCAGATAAAGTGACTGAAGATGTGGGGCAAGGGGGCATTAAGGGGACTAAGAGAGTGCTCATGTGTGAAGGTGTAAGCAAAGAGAACATGTTAGAAAGAAAGGCAGTGCATGCAGGTGACACAGACTCCACTGTGCAGTGTCTTGGGCAAAACCTGAGCCGGCCCACAGGGGTGGGAAAGGAAGATATTGTGTGTGGGGATATTCAGGCAACCACACAATCACTGAAAAAGGCTAAGAATGTCAACAAGAAGGCAGAGAGAGAGGAGAGAGTCTCTAGAGATGTGAAGGAAGTGAAGATTGCACCACAGGGAGCAGCCTCCACTAAAGTGGTGGCTCAGAAAGATGACATGGCCAGAAGCCAGCGTTCAGTGGCAGGGGAAACCAGCCAGATGACAAAAAACATGGAGGAGGCGGCCCTTGGAAGTGATCTTCAAGCCGCAATGCAGAGTCTAAGGCTGGCCACAGCTGAGGCAAAAAGCATTCAGCACCAAGTCCAGAGCAAGCTCCACAAGAGCACGGAGCAAATCCATCTCGCCTCTAAGCAGCAGGCACCCAGCATTTCGGGGACAATGACCATGCAATCAACTGTTTGCCAACAGGAATGTGCACCCCCCAAGCAGCATCAAGCCAGCGCCACCATCAGAGACCAGGAGTCATCCAAGTCCCACGCAAGTGCGTCTCAGAAGAGCATGACGTCACACAAAAAGGTCAGTACTTCCGAGGAAGTACAGGGAGGACAGCATTTGTGCCAGGAAAGCCAAGGTGTGCCTAGTGCAGATGTTAGCGTTAAGGATGGTCTGTTTACTGCCAAGCCAGTGAAACCCTATGTAAGCCCTTTTATTGAGTCTGATTACAAAGAGCAATCAGTGCAAGAAGAAAGAGAGCAAGATGTTATGCTCAGAGGGGATGTAAAGACAGCTATCAGAGCACTGCAAAGTGCTGCAACAGAACAGAGACAAGTAGAGAAGGAGGATGTTGTTCGAGGTAACTTAAAGGCCACTCTTCAGTCGCTGGAGAAGTCTAATGTTAATGTCTCCAAAGGGGATTTTAAAGCCGCTATGATATACAGAAATGCAGGGCAGTCATATTCCATATGTAAAAAGGAAAACGATACTCAATCAATTAGTAACCAGACAGCTGTAGTGACTTCAGGGTCCCAGTCTGATAATGACTTTCCTCCTCCTCCCCCAGTTGCTGTGATGAAAACTAAGTGTTGTCCACCCATGACACAAGCAAGAGAATCTGCCCCTTCCCAACCAAGCAAAAAAGATGAAGCCCTGGGATGTTCTGCACCGATGCACAACGCTATCCCTAAGACCCTCACTCTCGCCTCCACCAAAGCCAATGATCAGAGGCCTTCAGAGAAACCAGCGATTCTCCCCAAACCAGAAATTACTGCCCCACCAAGGAGGAAACCCATTCCACCTCCAAAACCTGAGCGCTTCCTGCAGGAGAAACCTTCACGCCCTGCTAGCAACAGTAAAGGGAGGTTGACAAAGCTAGTCCCACCCCCACTGCCTCCTAAACCTTCAGGCCTGAGCGAGCTAAGCAGAGCAAAAACCCCACCCATGAATCAGGCAAAGGACTCGTGTTGCTCTGATGCCTTAGCACAAATGGGATGTGGGGACTGTCAGTCAAAGTGTTGTACCCCTCAATCACCAGTGGCCAATGCTGTTACTGTAAAGAACCAGAACTCTGAGAAGAAAGCACCAAAAGACATCATCAAAACACCTCTTCAGATAGCAGAGGAAAGGTACAAGGCAACCAAGGAAGAACAGGGCAAGCAAGAGTCAGTAGACTCTAAGATGTCAAAGCCACTTAAAAATCGAGTGGCTGTCTCTGAAACAGAACAGGTGATGACCAAAGAGAAGGCAACAGCTCCAAGGAACTGCTGTCCAGCTGAGGAAATTCCGGGACACAGACTTTCATCTGGCCAAGAGAACAGCTGCACATTAACATCAAAACAAGAATGGCTGGATGGGTATCTGATAGGTCTTACTAACCCCGAGAGTGAGAATAAGCCAAGTACCTCTCCTAAGAATCAAGCTACCCTTCTGAGAAAAGGATCTGATACAGCACTAAATGCCTCACCTAAGACAGAAAGTGCAAGCATGTCTAGTACCGATGGGTCATGGGATAATCAGAGCACCACCCAGAAAACAAATCAGAGAAGACAAGAAGAGCCTTCAGCATCTTCCCATCAGCTTTCCAGGGACCTCTTTAAGGAGCAGCAGCAGGTGAACAGTAGACAAGGGGGCAGTCTTGAAGCGAAGAGGGAGCAGTTTGCTCAGAAGCCAGTGGTGGTCATGCGAGAAAAGCCCTGCAGAGAAACGGAGGATGAACGTCTCAAGAGGCTGTCTTTCCACAAGGAGGAGATCATGAAGGGCAGCGTCAAGGAGGCTATGGAGATCTTTGAGAATCTGCGAAGGCAGGAGGAGCTGCAAGAGATCCTGACCCGAGTGAAGGAGTTTGAGGAGGAGACATTTAAGGTGGATGTGAAAGCCCTGAAGAGCTTCTTTGAGAATGTCCCAGAATGGGTGGTGCATCAGAAGGCTCACCAAGTGACGCAGCAGCACAAGGCTGAGAAGGCCGAGCAAACGACGAAGGAAGACTCTGACAGCGTCTCCTCTGTGGAGCTGGCTTTTGAAGACCTGGAGAGGGCAAGTGCTGAGATCATCCACCTGAAGGAGCAGACGTTAGCTAGGTTGCTGGACATTGAGGAGGCCATTAGGAAAGCTCTCTATTCTGTTTCTAATCTAAAGTCAGAATCAGACATAGCTGGGCTCTCTGGGCTCTTCAAGGAGTCTCTGGGGAACGCCCAGAGCCCTACAACCAGCAACAATATCCGTAAGATCAGCATAGTCTCCAGCAAAGCCAAGCAAGAGAAAGCAGCACAAGGGATGCAGAACGCAGCATCTGTGGAAAGTGCAAATGGGTCCGAAAAGACGGAGATGCTCAAAGGAGAGTTAGAGGTCCCCTGCATCATTGAGCAGCGAGTAAATTCTCCATCGTCTCCTTCTTATATCTCCATTGAGTCTGCAGCCAGAAAGCCTGCTGAATCACCCAAGATGGCATATTCCCCCTGGGATGCCCCCTTACAAGATTATCCCGACATGCCAGGAAAAAGGGACACATTCACTCAGAACATCTTTAACTCATTAACTCGCAAATCAGTGGGGTCCGGTGAATGCAATCCAGCTCCCTTGCAGATTGAACAGGAGCCCATCCAGATGAAGATAGGATCAAACTCAATTAGGCAACACTATGTCAGCAACCCCGAGTGTCCGCTTAGTGGCAACAGTGGCAAAGAGGGCTGTGCACTGAACTCATCCAAAGGCAGCTGCCATGGTGCAATCAAAGGAGGCTTTTCTGACTACAAAGCTCCCCTGAACATTTCTAGCCCACAGAATCCAAGGAGGCAGAAAAGCATATTAGAACTGCAGACAGGTCCGGATGGATCCAAGCTTTACGGAGCCACCAGAACTGTGACCGAGCAGTACGAGGAGGTGGATGAGTTCGGAAACAAGATCATCACTTCATCCACCACCGTCACCAAGCAATCAGAGACCCAAACCTCCTCCACGTGCAATGTGGTCTCTCCTCCCCGGTATGAGATAACCGCCTCGCCCCTCCTTCGGAGGTACCTAAACAGTCCTGGTGAAGACTTCCACTCCAACGGCAGCTTCCAGGAAACAGGGGTGGTCTTTGTCACTTTTGGCAACTCCAAGCCAAAGAAATAGAAGGCTTTGAATAGTGGGGGATGCTAACCAGGTAAAGAAGAAACAATGAATTCATCGATTTAGCCATGTGACATACAGGAACTCCGCCAAGCCTTGTGATGCTTTTAGAATGTTCTCCTAGAGTTTGGTATACAAATACAATTCAGGGCCAGCACTTGTGGTAAACAACATCCTTCACCTCACTAACCCAACAGACTTGGAGTTACCCCACATCCGAAGATCTGAGTCTTGGATAGCAGCATAAGCAAGAAAATAAACAAATGGGTGTTTTAGATGGTTTCTTCACCTCTGAATAGTGCTTGTGGGTGTGTCCAGGACATCTCTGAACACAGGCAGGAAAAAAGGACAACTAGAGCCAGCCAAAAGAACTAGCCTGTCTGGGTATTTTGGAAACAGACTCATTTATCCTACCTTGTCCATCTCTTTCTGATATCAGCGCAGACCTCATCTCTCACTCTCACTCTCACTCTCACACACACACACTCATGGGTGTGTTGAGTAGTTTTCACTTAGCTATTAAAAGAAAGAACATCTTCAAATTGGGGCGGGGGAGAAGGGGGGAGGAGAGATACTTAGCAGAAACCAGTACATAGCAAGTATTCGGTACTACCTAAAATGGTATAAATCAGGATTTCCAGAATATTTGTCAGTGTCATTCTCCCTAAGGTGGACATGAAGAAAGATGCTCTAGTTAAGATTGTATCAAGTTCAACTAAAGAAATAGATGGCTATTGCTTTCCTTTCTTTCTTTGACCTGTAATTTATTATTCATTATATACAAAATATTTTATTTTACTGTCCATGTATTCTTATGTTTAATGTTTAAATCCACTTTGAAACTTTGTAAAGAAATTCTTTTTATTATGAACTTGTTTTGTACATTCTCAATTCAAGATATTAGATATTTTGTGCCCCCTCCCCCTTTTTTTTAATTTTTATTGCTGCATTTTGAAGGTAAACATTACCTCTGAAAATAGACTGGTCTGGTTCTTTTGTTTTGCCACGTGTTTGATTGAGTTCAAAGTATTTAGAATGCCTCTGCTGATGAAGTAGTTGAGTCTTTCAGTGTCACCACCAAGCTTTATCAATGGAAGCTAAAAAGAAAACAGAGCTAGAACTGGTAGAAAAAAACCTGAATTTTCCAACACAAATGTATTTCCAACCAAAAAAAATCCACTCCACATTTTCGCTCTTTTACGGCCATATTTTTTTGAAAATTCAGAATTAAAAGAAAAATTCTATGTATTTTGACCAGCTATAAAAACATGAGCAAAGAATGTGTCTAACGTTTGATTAGTTGATTGGAGTTACTTAGGGCTACCTTGTGATTTGGTCATACAAGAGAACAAGAACACCTCTTGGCTGTCGAGTTCATTTGGGTGATATGCATCCGGTTCTGAGCCAAGCCTGGCAGGAGCAGTCACACTACAAAGCCACATCCCCATCGGTGTGTCCTTACTGATGCTGCGCTCACTCACATGCCTCACTAGGACTTCTGGGGGCATAGCCCGTGGCTTTCAGAGCTACAGTGAATTGAGCTGCTCTGTGATTCTTTTCCAGCGACTTATGGGTGAACTTGTCTGTTTTTCTGGGCACAATTGTGGGAAGGCGTTGGAGGACTATCAGCACTGGAGTGGTTTAGCCTGTGTCCTCACTGCAAAATATGTGGGTTATCTGCCTGAGTGTAAGCAGCATTTGGGTTTTACCCTCTATCCCAGATGAGCCAGCTAGCCCAAGTGTAAAGCACCACCAAACTCAGGCCAGAGGGGTTTGCGTGTGGATTGCAGCTGGATTAGGCACAACACCTATGTAAGAACCTTCTGTTCAGGCTGGTCAAACCTTGAGTTAACAGGCCTTCTCTGGAGTGGCAGGCTCCAGCCCCATTACTCGTTGGCCAACACCAAGGTGTAGCAGTTCACTGCTAGTACAGGCCAGGAGCAAATTACTCCCTCTCCGCCAGAGCATGGAGGAAGCAAAGCTGTTGTGACTCAGCAGGGTGTCTGTGCCCCTCAGGGCTACATATGGGGCAGTGCAGCTGATGACCTCTGCTCGGGCTCTGCCTAAAGTCACAATCTAGCCCTTCCTCTGGAAAGGAGAAGAGTTAGTGGGGATTTTTCTCAAGCTGTGTGAGATCATGGAGGATCTATTAAAAAAAACTAACCCAGCAGTGCGGCGTAGTGGTTAGGGCCCTCTGGATTCTTTTCCCAGCAATGTGAGTGGGCATGTTGGGTGACCTTGGGCAAGTCACTTTGCTGCTCAGTGCCTCTGTTTCCCCTTCTGTAAAATGGAGCTAATGACACTGATTTATTTTGCAAAGCACTTTGAGATCTACTCATGAAAAGCACAGTATAACAGCTGGGAATTATTAATTATTATTGTTATTATTCTTTCTACCAATTCCCCTTTGAGATAGAAGGGGTTCTGACACTTACACTGATGATTAACAAGAAGAAAAAAAAATGAAAGAAAATATCTATTCCTGCCACTTGTAGTTAATATATGGAACCTGCTGCCTCAAGATACCCAAGGGAGTTAAAGTGGCTAGATTCAAAGGGCAGGGTTATTCTATACTTGCCTAGCTCTAGGTGAACTCAGATAAGGAGAAAGGTAATCAGACTTCATACTTCAGGACATAAGCTGATCAACTGTGGGGAAGCCAGGAAGAAATCTTGTCTCCCATATACGGTGTTGCATGCATTGGTCAGCTATGTTATGGCTGGTTTATTCCTTCCTTTGAAACATATGGCATTGGTCCCTGCAGAAGGTAGGATGTCACATTGGGTGGACCAAACGATCAGATGCAGAATGGAAACTCGTGGAAGATACATTAAGAAGGAACACAGGAGCTCATCCAGTGAGCTGATATGGTCATGTGGTGGGGATCTGAGTTCACTCCTCACAGAGCAGGGTCTGAGATGGCAAAGCTCTGGAAGGAAGGAGCACCTCACATATAACTCTAGGATGACTCTTCCAGATGACATATGTAGTAGCCCTGATAGGCTCCAGCCAGAGCCCTGATGAGCCTTTCTTGGAGCATAAGAGGACCCTTTGAAATGGAAAAACAAGTATAAGCCAAGAAGAAACAGCTCGACCCCTTAGAAAGAACACACACACACCCAAGAGTGATTTTTAACTGAATGCATCCAATGAACTGAGCTGTAGCTCACGAAAGCTTATGCTCAAATAAATTTGTTAGTCTCTAAGGTGCCACAAGTACTCCTTTTCTTTTTAACAGTGGGAAGATAAGGGATTTGGCTTTGGGCCATGTTAAATTGAAGTTGATGGTGAAACATCCAGGAGGCAAAGTCAGAAAGACAAGAGGCAATAGGGAAGTTTCAATTCTGGCCAGAACCCAGAAGAACAGAGATGCACAAAACAATAAAGAAATGGGCAAAAGCACCTAGGGTCCAGGCAAGACACCATCCATTGAGTGTACTTGATCTTGGGGGATAAAAAGATATCCAAGCATTTTAGCTCCTCCAGCATTGTTTTGTTCAGGATCAATTCTGTAAACAGGACTAAGGGGGTTTATTTTGATTTTTTGGAGTTGCTGTAGAAAATGTTTCCACACTGCTTTACTTATTCCTCCTTGACACCAATATTAATTTGTTTCAAGTTCCCTATGCATCTGCTTTATTTAATTTTAAAGACAGCTGCAAAGCTGCTTTAGCAAACTGCATATTGCTTGCATGGGCTGTGTATTCTGGTTCCACAGGAACTCAGATAAACCCAAATATCTTGCCTGCCAGCACTTAATAAATAATAATCTTATTGTTTGTGTTGCTGTTTTTTATGGGCTTTTCCAGTGCCTCAGTGAGCCATTTATGGCTGAAGTAATTTGAGAGGTCTTCCTTTCATGCTATTTCCATCACCCAGGAAAGGAAATATCATGATAAGATAGATGTTGCATTATTTCAGCTCTGTATGTGGCCTCTTGAAGTGTGAAAAGAGCCAAAGTAAAACAAATGCAAACACCTGCAACACAAATACAAGTTGAAAAATCAACACATTCTCACTGCCTCACCACCATTTGAGACCCTACAACAAACCAGTAGAGGGTTTTTCCTCTCAAATTCCAAGCAAGTTTGTATACTGCTTTCGGGGGGTCTTTGGAGACAATACATTGTATTGTTCAGAACATAGGCACCGACTTCTGCAGGTGCCGGTGGGTGATCGACCTGCCTCTGCCCCCAGCCCCGCCCTGACTCCACTCCTGCCCTGCCCCTCCTGTCCCTGCCCCGCTCCCATTCCAACCCCTTCCCCAAAGTCCCCACCCCAACTCCGCCCCCTCCCTGCCCCATTAGACTCCTTCCCCAAATCCCCACCCCTACCTCCTCCCATGAGTGTGCCGCGTTCCCACTCCTCCCCCCTCCCTCCCGGAGCTTGTTATACCACAAAACAGCTGTTTTGTGGCGGCAAGCACTGGGAGGTATGCGGAGGAGCGGGGACACGGCACACTCAGGGGAGGAGGCAGAGGTGAGATGAGGTGGGGCAGGGAGAGGAGCTTGGCTGCCAGTGGGTGCAGAGCACCTACTAATTTTTCCCCTGTGGGTGCTCCAGCCCCGGAGCACCCAAGGAGTCGGTGCCTATGGTTCAGAATATTTGCCCTGCTGTGTGTCTCTGCAGAGAACGGGGATCATTGTAAACGCATACTTGCAAGAGGAAATTTGAAAAAGACAAGTGCAAATTACTACACTTAGAAAAGAAAAATAAAATGCACAAATACAAAACCATCTTGGCAGTAGTACTGTGAAAAAGGTGTGGGGGTTATAGTGGATCACAAATTGAATATGAGCCAACAATGTGATACAATTACAAAAAAGACTAACAACACTCTGAGGTATATTAACAGGAGTGTCATATGTAAGACACGGGAGGTAATTGTCCCACTCTCCACAGGCAAGGAGGCCTCAGCTGGAGAATTGTATCCAGTTTTGGGCATCACACATTTAAGAAAGATGTGATCAGATAGGAGACAGTCCAGAAGATAGCAACAAAAACGATGAAAGGTTTAGAAAACCTGACCTATAAGGAAAGGTTAAAGAAAACTGGACATGTTTAGTACTGAGAAAGAAGACTGAGAGGGGAATCTGATCACAGTCTTCAGGTATGTTAAGGGGTGTTATAAAGAGGATGGTGATCAGTTGTGCTCCACTGAAAGTAGGGCAAGAAGTAATCAGCTTAATCTGCTGCAAGAGAGATTTAGGTTGGCTATTATGGGGAAAATGTTCTAACTATAAGTGTAGTTAAGCTCTGGAATAAGTTTCCGAAAGGAGGGTGTGGAACCCCCATCATTGGAGGTTTTTAAGAATAGGTTGGACAAACACCTGTCACATATCGACTAGGTTTATTAGGTCCTGCCTCAGCACAGGGGACTGGACTAGAGGACCTCCCAAGGTTCCAGCCCTCCATTTCTATGATTCTATGAAAGCAGATGGGTGGATTGACTGGGGCAGAGGAGGGTATGTATCACACTTATTATGCAGACCCAAAATTTCCAATCATGGCTCTGTCCCTTTAAATAATATCACAGCAATGAAACAACAAAAGGAGAGAGGAATGGACTGAAGTGTCACCCTTTACTCAGCTAGTTAGGCCTACAATGTCTGTAGCAACATGTAGAGTGCATGTCCCATCAACCATTGTTAGGATACTCCTGTCACATTAGGAAACAATAATGTATAGCAGAGGTGGAGCCTTTGCCTGAAATTTGAACCTCCCAATGGTTACCAAGTTGCATCACCACCTCAACTTGAGTTGGCTGGAGTTTGTCATCAGTGAAATAGGCTTGGGGAAAGGAAGGGGGCTTTGAATCAGGCTCTGGCCCCCAAACTCAGGTCTTTCTACTTTGCTCTTCATTACTCAGCCCTTAAGGAAGCCAGGCAGCTTTCACATGTCACTAAGAATGGACATGGCCCCAATCAGAAGCCTCTAGACAAGCTCAATTAAAGAAACATTCTGCATACCTCCCAAATTATTAAAATTACTTCCCAACTCCATTATCCCACCCCCAGACCTTCACCTCTAGCCCAACTAAATATATTTGCTTCAGCCCAAGGGAAAGAGTTGAACATGAGGAGCCTTTCACACTGCAATCAAGTCCATGGGCATTCAGGATTGGGAGGTTCTAAGCGATGGTTCTGTTTCTCACATTCATACCCAGGGGCATTTGTGATTAACTGGGGAGGCCAGTAACTAGTAGAAATACTGGATGGATAATCACAGAATCATAGTAGCTGGAGATGGAAACAACTTACTACTCATTGACTCTGTGCCCTACAAAGAATGGATCTAATCCCCCAATAAAGGAGGTATCAAATAGTAAAGTTATACCACGCTTGAGCTTAGCCAAAAGGCCAAGGCACCTGCAGTGCCGAAGACCATAAAAGCTTTGGGCAATTGCTTTCCTGCTCAGAGCACCTGGTGACAACAAATACTAACGGCAGACTGTAGACTTGAACTAACTGCCCAAACACTTTGATAGCGCAGAATAAAGTTTGCCCAGGACTGCCTTGTGCCCTTTCAGAATGTGGAAAGTGGCTCAACTTAAACCTCTGAAAACCAGGAAATACAAAGTTATGATACATGCCAGCCTCTGACATTTCCTTCAGACCCCTTTTTCCACAAAGACACAGCACTTTGAGGAGTGACATTGATAGGTGAGATCCCTTGGCTCATGTAGATTGGATGAATTATTGTCGAAAGTTGACATTTGTTTTCTGTGTTCATTTTTCAGGATAAACGTAAGTTACTGTGTTGACTGAGGACAATATCCTGGTATCCTGTTAGTCAATGTTGACCATAGGCCAGTTCTAAGGCCATGTCTATGCTACAGACACAACAGCCTAGCGATAGCACTGTAGCTATACCGCTGTAACCCCGTAGTGTAGGCTCAAACTATACCAACAGCAAGGGCTTTTCCATCACTGTAGGAACTCCACCTTGCCGAGCAATGGTAGCTAGGTTGACAGAAGCATTCTTCCATTGACCTATCTGTGTCTACACTGGGGGTTAGGTCAACATAGCTAAAGTGCTCAAGGGTCTACATTTTTCACATCCATGAGCATCTCAGCTATATCAACCTAAATTTTAAGAGTAGACCAAGCCTTAGAAGGCTGTCAGGGTTCCTTCCCCACTCTGAACTCTAGGGTACAGATGTGGGGACCCGCATGAAAGACTCCCTAAGCTTATTCTTACCAGCTTAGGTTAAAAACTTCCCCAAGGTACAAACTTTGCCTTGTCCTTGAACTGTATGCTGCCACCACCAAACGTTTTAAACAAAGAACAGGAAAAGAGACCACTTGGAGACATCTTCCCCCAAAATACCCTCCCAAGCCCTACACACCCCCTTTCCTGGGGAGGCTTGAGAATAATATCCTAACCAATTGGTTACAAAATCATCAAAGACCTAAACCCCTGGATCTTGGTACAATGGAAAAATCAGTCAGGTTCTTAAAAGAAGGATTTTATTAACAAAAAAGAAAAGGTAAAAATCATCTCTGTAAAATCAGGATGGAAAATACTTTACAGGGTATTCAGATTCAAAACACAGAGGATCCCCCTCTGGGCAAAACCTTAAAGTTACAGAAAACAGGAATAAACCTCCCTCTTAAAGGGAAAATTCACATAAAACAAAAGATAAACTAATCCACCTTGCCTGGCTTACCTATGCTGGTTGCAATATTGGAGACTTGGATTAGGATAGGTTGGAGAATATGGATCTCTGTTTGGCCTCTCAGTGCTAAGAGAGAACCACCACATAAACAAAGAGCACAAACAAAAGCCTTCCTCTCCCCCACCAAGATTTGAAAGTACCTTGTCTCCTTATTGCTCCTTTGGGTCAGGTCTCAGCCAGGTTAGCTGAGCTTAAAAGCCCTTTACAGGTAACAGGATGATGCCTCTGGCCCGGAGGGATTTTATAGCACTGTATACAGAAAGGTGATTATCCTTCCCTTTGTATTTATGACAAGGGCTCTCTAGTATGGGCACCTTTCCTAATGTCCAGCAATCCCTTTGATTATACAGCCATGGACAGTCTCTGCTACTTGCTTTTCTTTGATGACACTCAGTCCCATTGTTCAAGAAATGGGTCAGGAGCATGAGTCGTGATTACATTACCCTTACCACATTACCCTTATCACGTAGTGTCTTTCATCTTCCCTCTATTTAATTAATGCTATTTTCCTTGACAATTCTTCTAAAGTAAAACTGGAGTCTGTGTGGATTTTAGAGCACTTTGAAATATCAGCTCTTAGGCCAGAAGCAAAGTCTCAGGGCACCTCTACATTTAAAACGCTGCATCAGCACAGCTGCACCATGCAGCTGCGCCACTGTAGCACTTTAATGAAGACACTATGCCGACAGAGAGAGCACTCCCATTGGTGTAGTTAATCCACTACCCAAGATGTGGTAGCTATGTCAACGGGAGAAGCTCTCCTGCTGACATAGTGCTGTCTACATTGGGAGCTAGGTCGGTATGACTGTGTTGTTTGGGGTGTGGATTTTTCACATCCCTGAGCAATGTAGTTATACCAACATAGGTCTGTAGTTTAGACCAGACTTTAGGGAAAAGGCTGCCAGAGAACCCTTGGAACAATTGCTCTCCAGGGCGTGAGAGGACTTCCCTGCCTCCAGTAGCCTTTGATTAAAATTATTCACCCCTTTACCTCCAAACTCTAGGGATGACTTAGCCCTTATGCTCATGAAAATACTTCTGATGAACAATTGTTTGTCCTTTGAAATGCACCAGGTGGCAGGCCCTTAAATTAAGTCCCCTGGGGAAAGATATCCCTGCCCCCCCCAAAACATTCACCCCACTTTATACACATACGATGTGCCCCACTATCCATGTCATTCTGCAGAATTATGTACATACATTTCCAGCAAAAGTCAGATCAAATGTAAGTTTGCTCGCTAAGTGGCATTGCCTCCTTCCTAAGTCATAATTAAGAGAAAGCATTTTGGTTTATATGGGAAAACAAATTAATAGATACCCCTCTTCTCTGCAAGAACGCACACACCCTTCTGATATATGAGGGTTCAGCACCTTTGCGGGAGCACCTTTGCGGGTGTCTAGATGTCACTGTGTTCAGTGTAGAAAAAATAGATCTGTAGCTTAAAAGTACATCTAAGAACATAAGAATGGCCATACTGTGTCAGACCAATGGTCCATCATCCAACAGTGGCCAATACCAGATACTTGAGAGAATGAATAGAATAGACCAACCAGGAATTTGAGAGCTTAAGAAAAAATTAACATCATTTGTAATATGATGAGAAAGTTCAACAAGAGAAGCCAAATCAGCAAAATGATGTTGCATGTTTAATTGCAGGAGTTGGGGTCACAGAGCTATTTAACTTTGGGTTTGTCATTTCAGTCGATGATGAAGGAGGTATGTTCCTCATGCCTCCAGCCTGTCTCTTCTATGGAGTGTGTGGCAGCCAACAAGGTCCTTCTACACCACTCATGCTTCTGCTGCACGCTCTGCAAGAGGAAGCTAAGGTAAGTAGTGGGAGTAGGTGCCATTTACTCCTGAGGGATCTCAAAGTGGTTTACAAAGCATGGGCCCAGCAGTCCCTTTCAGTAACTCTGGTAGGGAAAAGTTCTGCAGTGGTCACAGAAAGGGGAGCAGTGTTTCTGTGATATAATCTCTCTCCCCTTCCCTGGAGCTTGAAGACTGCCCTTCTCAAACCCATGGTGCTAGGGTTCTGTGGATCAGGAATCCTGCTGAAGGCAGTTGGGGCTACAAGCAGAAAGCAGCTGCAACCCCCAGGCATGCTCCCCGCAGACATCTCTGTAAGAATTAATGACATTTCAAGCAGCACGGACTCATACCGGGTCTCCTGAGTACAGCACAGCCATGTGGCGAGGCAATCAGTGATAGTGAGCACTCCCTGCAGCTGCCCTGGGGCGAGGCAGCCAGTGACAGCGTGACTCCCACAGCCGCCATGGGGCGAGGCGGGCAATGATAGCGCGGCCCCCCCAGCAGTCATGCTACCAGGGAGAAGAGACATGCCAACAGGTCAGCACAGAGAGGCACCTATTCCCTGCTGAGGCTGTGGGAACTATGGGGCTTGAAGCAGCGTTCCCAGTGGATCCTAGGCCCTGCAAACATTCCCCCTGCCTTCTTTAAGGCTCCCCAAACTCCTCATCCCTGATGGGAGTATTAGGAGGAAACTGAAGGGCGAACCATGGCATTTCCTGGGCCCTCGCACTCCTGCAGCTGGCTTTATCACAGGAGGACCCTCTGCACTGTTATAATAATACTCAGAATAAAGGAATTATTTTACTTTTGACATGCAGCCACCTCTGGAGTGGAGACTGGCAACCAACCAGCACACAGTGTATTGCACAACAATGGCAAAAAGGGGAAAGGACAACAAGGTGAAACCTTGCAAAAATGTCCTGAGATCTTTAAGAGGTGACAGAGCATCAGCTTTCAATATCTTTCACACACAGTACATTGCTTGTGGCACCTTAGATGCCTGTGGCATCATCAGATGAAGTGAGCTGTAGCTCACGAAAGCTTATGCTCAAATAAATTTGTTAGTCTCTAAGGTGCCACAAGTCCTCCTTTTCTTTTTGCAGATACAGACTAACACGGCTACTACTCTGAAAACAGTACATTGCTTGCCACTCAGTTTATTGACCTAGATTCGTAGATATTAACGCCAGCAGGGGCCATTCTGATAATCTAGTCTGACCTCCTCCACAGGCCACTGAATTTCACCCAGTGATTCCTGCATCAAGCCCATATCCTGTGGTTGAGCTAGAACATGTATTTTAGAAAGACACCCGATCTTAATTTAAAGATTTCAAATGAGGGAGAATGCACCACATCCCTCGGTAAACTCCATCCAGCTTACTGTGTGCAAGAGGCCTTCAAAATGGACGCCCTCATCAGAAGGGTGAAGGACTTAGCTAAACCAATTGGGATTTGAACCAGTGTTGTCAGGGTGCCATGATATTTCGAAGGCCACTATTTTAGTCCCTCCATCTGGACTTGTTTTCAAGGAACCTGAAGAGCCACTGTGGAGTTGGCTCTGAGATTCCCCAGCCTTAACTCCCATAATAAAAAGTTGCGATAGGAAGAATGAACACTTGGTAGGCGGTATCCTCTCCCAGGCACGTTTTGAAATGACACCTGCTATTTGATGCAACAGGGTCATTCCAAAGGTAAATATACACACATCACTCTTGATGTGTATCGTTAAGCTCTTGGGGCAAGTGTCAATCACAGGTTAGGGTAACCAACTTTCTAATGTCTGAAAACCGGACGCTACAGCAGGAGAGTAGGACCCTCCCACCGCCCATACTCTGCCTCATCATCTGTGGCCCTGCCCCCTGCCCCGTCTCTTCCCCAGGCCCTGCCCCCCTGCTCATTCTTCTCCCCCCCGCCATCACTAGCTGCTCTCCCCCCTCCTCATTCCTTGTTGCTCAATCCTCTACACCTGCTCCCTGCCGCCGCAAGCTGACTCCCTCTGCTCCAGAGCTAGGACAGGAACTGCAGCCCCTGGTGCGGAGCCTGCCTGCCCATGAGAGGCACCCCTGGCTGAGCAGGGGCTGGCATGAGTTGATGACCCAGCGCCTCCCTCCCCGCTCTCCCATGGTAACTGGACTTTTGGTGTCCAGTCAGTACATCTGACTGGACACTGCACAGGTCCCTTTTGAAAATCAGATACCTGGCAACCCTAGCCACAGTAGGATTGATCTAGCAGTATACAGAGGGGAGGGAGATCACAAACCAGTTTGAACCTCAAGATGGGGATCTGTGGGCCACCTGGGAAATCTCACAGCCATCCAAGAGAGCTGGAGACACCAGTTTGAGAACCTTGTTGACATGGTTAGTGTTTAACACATACACAGTGACAATAGATTCATAGGTTTCAGAGTAACAGCCGTGTTAGTCTGTATTTGCAAAAAGAAAAGGTGTACTTGTGGCACCTTAGAGACTAACCAATTTATTTGAGCATAAGCTTTCGTGAGCTACAGCTCACTTCATCCAATGCATCCGATGAAGTGAGCCATAGCTCACGAAAGCTTATGCTCAAATAAATTGGTTAGTCTCTAAGGTGCCACAAGTATTCCTTTTCTTTTTGCGAATAGATTCATAGATTCATAGATATTAAGAATCAGAGTTAGTTGGAAAATGGGCTTTTTTCTGTGGCAAATTCGACAAGAATAAAAATCATGTGTTTTCCTCAGAATTTTCCATAGAAAAATTTGGCTTTCTGGTGAAAAATTGAAAAGAGAAATATTTCAATTTGAAAATGCTGCTGTGGCATCTCATGGGAGTTGTTGTTTGGATGCCTCTTGCTCCCATTCTCCTTTGTAGCTGGGCTTCCTGGTCAGACTACAATCTCTCATGATACACCGTGGTCTCCCCTCATGGAGAGGTGAGACATTTGTGTCATGGGAGTCCCCTCTCATGGTGCATCAAGGGAGATGAAGTCTGTCTGGAGAGCCTGACTCACAGAGGAGAATGGGGACATGAGGAAATGGAACTACGACTCTCATGGTGCACTGCAGCAAGATAGCCAAATAGAAATATTTCAGTTTGCAGGCGTTTGGTTTTTTGACCCCACTACCCGCACAAAAATCCATAGAAACCAGAAACTTCTAGTGAAAATTTTCATTTAATCAAAAACCAAAAATGTCCATCATAAAAGTATTTTGATGCAAACTTTTCAACTAACACTAATGATAATGATAATTCTTTCCCTCACACATAGTACTCAACTGTTATCCTGATGTGTGTTTTACAGCTTGCATAACTCCACTGCCCTCCATGGGGTATTTTACTGCAAAGTCCATTATAAGCAGCTTGCCAAAGCCAGGGGAGGAAGCGAGGAAGAAAAGATTGAATGCAAACAAGACCAGCAGCTACACGCAATGCTAACACCAGGCCAAGGATCAGAGCCTCGGAATAGATATAACAGGGCAGAAAAAAAAATTGTGCAGAGAGAGAAACTGCAACCCAGATCCTTTAATTCACATCCATGTCGCAGCTTGGCGCCACCTGATGGAAGTAGGCAACTAAGCAGTGAGTTTGTCTCGAGAAACCAGCTCAGAACTAGCTGGCCGCCTTTGAAGAAAAGCTCTGCAGAGGCAGCCAGGAACCCGGACAAACCTGGAAAGGGCGAGGGGCGAGACACTGCATTGAGCTTAGAAACCTGTCAGGCCACAGGCAGCAGAGCCGATGGGGTTATGCTCAGGACGCATGATGGAAAATCAATAGCAGAAACGGCTGTGAAAAAGAAACCGAGCCTGTTACCTGGGGTCACCTTTCTAAAGGAGGAAGGGCAAGGTTTTCCCTGGGTTAAAGCAGCGGGTGGGAAAGGAGAGCTCAGAGATGGTAAAAAGAAACTGGGGTTCATGGAGGGAAAGGTGGCGACAGCGCTGAAAGGAAAGCAAAGGATCGGAGTATCTGAGAAAGTTGCTGGGTTCCAGCAGAGTAAATCCAGACTGGAGAGTAAGAGTCTTCCTGCCATCTCACCATTAGCATTGGTGCCTGTGAAACTTCCTGCCCATGGTTCCTTCGTCTCCCATTCAAAAGCACTAAGAGCTACTAATTGGACATCTACAACAGCTGTTCAGGCTGGTGCTCTCCGTACTGCAAAACTCCTGCCCAAGGATAACAAGCTTAGTGTAACTCCCTCCACCGAGGCCCTGTTTAAGGAAGGCAACATAAACCTTAGCATAGAGAAAGCTGGATCTGTTCCCAAAATTACAGTTAATTTGCCTGAACTGACTCTACCCATGAGTTCAAATACACAGGACCAGCAGCATCCTCAGGATCCTGGGCGTGGCCCATTGGCCTCTCACGACCTAGGAGAAGCTGAGATGCACAGCATTCCAAACATGGTACCAGAATGCGGAGCGGGGGGTTACATTTCTTCCCTGCATAAGCCTGAAGCTCAGATGCATCCAGCTGAACATGATGCTCTCAAAGGCAATGAAACAACTTGCCTCCCCAGTGCGTCAATGACATCTTACACAGTGGCTGGCTCACCAGAGCCGGGAGTTTTGGTGCCATTACTCCAGACAGCTGAGCAGGTGAATGAGAATTCAAAGACAGACAGCCAAGAGTTCTCTGGAAACCTAATGCCACTAACTTATGAGGCAAATGTGCAGGGATGTGGAAAAGACCTCAAAAGCAATGGGGCAGAGGTTGAGAAAGTGAAAATAATGCAGCCAGAGAGCAAAGACTGTTATGAATTTGTGGAGCATACTTCTGGACATCTCTCTCAGGAAAGCAAGTCAGAAGGAAGAGCCATCTCTTCAGCTGGACAGGCAGGGAGAACAGATGATCAAACTGGGTCCTACTTACCAGAAATAGAATCTCAAAACATGTATGATCCCCTAGTAAATATCCCACAAGGGGATATTTTGATAGATAATGTTAAACTATCTACTAAGGACATTTCAGGATCAATGGAGACACATTTGAATACAGCCAGCACTACTGGGATCTCACATGATAAGTCCAGCAGCTCAGAAGATACTAAACTGAAGTCAATGGGTCAAGATGACACTTTGGGACAGAGCAGCCTTCATATTTCTGAACCACTGGGCAGAAAGTTAGAAGCTTTCAGATCTAATGAATTAGCAGACAAACCTGAAACTCACCTAGCAGGAAATGGGAATGTGGATGTGAAACCCCAACATGAAAGTGAGTCACATGGAACTGCTAGTGCTCCTCAAGGCAAAGGGACTAGAAATGATCATGCCAGGAAAGATACACTCGCAAAAGCTTCCAGTCTTGGGAAAAATCCCTTTGCTAGGCTTTTTGCTTCCGAAAATAAAGGCAGCACCTCAAAGAAAGACCTTGCAGGGAAAAAGAAACCCACGAAGCCCCAATCTGCCTTGGTGACATTATTTGGCTATTCCTCAAATAAAGACAGGAATCCAAAGGAAAGTCTTACAAAACCTTCATCAAAACTTTCAGAGCAAACAAACAATGGAGATCAGCAGGAACCTTCCCAGACTGGAAGCTCCTCAAGCCAGGCAGAGCAACAGGCCAACAAGAAAATGACAGCATCAGATGCTGTTACTCAGATCGGAAGAGCAGAGGCAACCCCACAAGATTCACCGCCGACTTCTGGGTACCACTTGGGAGATGGACAAAGTGAACGTTTTCCACATTTAGACAGCACTGAAGTCTTAGGGTCCAATGTGCTTTTGTTGACTCCTGGTGCAGACAGTTTGAGCAATGCTCGACATTTACATGAGGCACCTAGTCTTGAATTTCATGACCAACCTGATTTAAATGTGCAAACTGCACAACAGGGTGATGCCAATTGCTCATCTTTGATTCCATCAAGGGACTCTCAGGAAGAATCTCCAGCAACCACAGAAGGCAGACAGCCTCCTATGGGACCGACAGCTGCAACAGACACTAGTGTGAGTCTGACCAATGAAGGAAAGCATTATGACACATGTCTACATAAAATGGAAACCCTGGCTGGTTTGGATGATCAAGATTCAAAGATCAAGACTGGAACCTTTTCCACACTAAGTCATTTAGGAGCGTCACACAAAGAAATTGACCTTCCTTTAGAAGACAGAGATCTTTTAGAGTCCAGTACACTTTTGTTGTCTGCAGGGGCCAGTAATTTAAAAAGCACAAGCAAAAACTTTCCTGGCATCAGTGGCACAGATATCCAATGCCCAGCTGATTCAGACATGCAAAATTCGCAAGTGAAGGATCAACCTTCCTCCAATTTAAATTCCTCAGAATTATACAATACAAGTCCATGGCGGAGAAGTGACCCTCAGCTGTTATTAAAATCCAGCTCCCTTCTCCTGATGGAAGATGACCTTTTAGATATTGATGATACTCATGGAATTTGGAACTCTGAGTTGTTACAGCAGTTTGAGCTAGACTCCCACTCTCAGGTGGACACAGATGATCCTTTTGGACTGGGTCTCGACACTAGACAACCAACTACTGATCATCTGTATACTTTGAGAGACAACTTTCAACCAATGTCCACATCTATTCCCCACGTTGCTAAGCCCCTTAATGATATCCTGGATACCTTGAATACTGAGGCAACAGCAGCACTCCAGCAAGCACTGATGATAGTGGAAAAGAGTGTACAAGCACCAGATCTTCCATAGTATTGCATGATGTCCAGCCCCACGCAAACCTGGCTTTGCTTAATGATGATTTTAAAACCCAAGACTGTTTTTATCGATGTGATTAATGGCTAAAAGCACAAGCACACACACATGCACGTACTATAATTTAGCCAACACTGAATTTGAATGTCTGTGATAATTTTTGAACGGCATGGAGATCAGAGTTGGAGATCACAGCCCAGGTCCTGGTGGATAAGTGCCCGTATCACAAAATCCATGATCACAGCTGGAGACTGCTGACAAGGATCCTCAGAGAATTGGCCACAAGGACTAACCTACCTTTTCTCACCCCTTGAACAGGGCCTCTTCATGTTGGAGCTGAAGCATGACATCAGGACAGCACGGAGAAAGCTTGAACTGCTGTTTTCTATGTTATAGTGGATTCATAGAGGCCTTCAAGCTCCAAAGATGTCACTCTAGTAAGCTTTCATGGGCAACAGATTCAATCAGAAACCAAAAGGGAATAGCACTGTCATTTGAGAATCTACCTCTCCTTAATAAAAATGACAGCAGTGGAGATGCAAACTCTGCAAAGCAACAATTTCCCATCGCTTTTCACCATGTTGTTTGTATAGCACCTAACAATAATCCTTGACTTCCTCCTGCCTTCAACACTGGTGATCTCGCTCCTTCTCCTCCACATCCTGCCCTCCCATTGGCTTTCCTAGCACCTTCCTCCCATAGTTTCCCCTTGTCAGTCTCGCAGCTTTCTCAGCAGTCTTTGGCAGTTCCTCTCCTTTTGGCCCATCTCCCCTTCTCAGAGGGAGTCCCACAAGATTCTTCCTGTGTGCATGCATGCCTGTATATGCATGTATTGCTCCCCTCTACTCAATACTCCGTTCTGTGCAATGGGTCCTATATACTGCTAATAGAGATCTTCCCTTTTCTAAAGTGTGGGGGTATGCGGGGGGGGGGTCCCTGTGCTTCTTGAGAGAAGTTCTATCCCCTGCTGCTGCTGTGACGTTGAGCAGGGCCACACTGTGCAACTTAACAATAAATGTCACATCTTTGATATCCATTGATTTGTTTCAGGTGTAACCTGCCTCCCTCCCCTTATGGAGTTTGCCAGCTCCTGGAGCTCTGGACTGAGCCTTTAGAAGATAGCTGTCAAAGCCCACGGACCTCACTCCCAGCATATGTGGAGTCAGGGTTGAAACAGACAAAACTAGAAGCTGCTGCTGGGATCAGTGAGCTTTTATGCAGGAGGTGATTTGGACAAGCAGTCCACTAGACAATGACAACCCAGGGCTTCACAGCCCTCGGCAAGTTAACAGAGGAAGGGCCAACCTGACAAAGAAAGTGTCCCTCCTAACTACGCAGGAGGCTAAAGCGGGATGGGTGGGGAGCCCAGGTGCTGCCCCGGGGGAGTTGTAGACCAAGCTCACCCTGCACTCAACCCTGAGCAGAAGCTGTCCTGCAGGTCTGGCTGGGCTTGCCATTGCAACCCCGGCGCTCGGGGTGGCAGCACCGCTCAGGTTTGGCCCAGCGCCCCCTGATGGCGGGGTTCACAGGCCCACATCTGAGTGAGTGTCATGTCACAGTGCCACTCACTGACATTTGGCCTTGAGACCCTCTGTCAGACCAAACCTGAGCAGTGCTGCGACCTGGTGCACCGGGAGCTGGGTTACAACACGCAGAGCAGGGAGCCAAGCCCAGCCAGCCCCGTGGGAAGAGGAGCTACGTGAACTGGGACGGGGATTGTGTGGTTCAAAACAGGCTAGTCCTGCAAAACATGGGGCTGCTGGGAGGTCGGAGAAAGCGAGTTTAAGTTGGGAAGCTGGGAGAGAGAGAGAGAGCAGCTCAGGGCATCCCTGCCACATTCCCACTGCCCCCAAAGGAGTTGGCGCTGCTCTGAAATCTAGTTGCCCAGATCCAGTGGCTCCAGCGATCGGAGACGAACAGTAACTCTTGATGGGGGAGGCACAATTTAAAGGTTTGGGAGGCGCACGGTGACTGCCCCACGCGTCTCCTCTGGCCCCTTTCCCACTTCCCCTGCACCTCCCACACCCAGCACCACCTCCCCCCCACTCCCCACACAGCTCCTTCCTCACTTACTTCTCCCATCGCCTCCTACTGTGAGCGCAGCACGGGCCAGAGCAGGCTCCAGCCAGCTACTGCCGAGCAGGTAACTGGCTGCGGGTGAGGAAGGGACGAGACTCAGCGGGCTTCCTTGCACCCTCTCTGGCAGAGCTGCACTGCCAGCCCCATCTCTCATCCCAACTCTGGACGCCTTCTAGTAGGGGGTCAGTGGGAGCGCTAGGTGTTGGTGCCTTTCCCAGGCACATCCCCCTCCAGCATGTTCAGCCCAACTCCCACCCTTGCAGAAATCTGGGCGGGCATGTGACCCCAAGTGGCCCCCACACATCTTCTCTGGCAGTGACCAGCATTGAGGGAGAGATCCAACCTGCCACCAGCTATTGAGGGCCAGCCAAGAGCCCAGAATTGCAGACCAGGGAAACCAGCAAGCCCAGCTCCAAGGTACTAAAATCAACAAAGGAATAAAAATTGACAGTTCTACCTCCAGCAAAATGGAATGAATCAGCCATTGCAATTTTATTAGATGTTCCTTTCTGTTGTTTCAATAGAAGGTCCTGGGTCCTTTGATATCACACATGCATGGTTTGGCTGGTGACCATGGTGTTCAGCATGGCCAGCCATGAATTTTTTGCCAAGTGCAATGGAAGGTACTTGCAAGTTTCAATTACTTTACTCCTGGGGCAATTCTGCATCACTGTGCAATGCAGAATTTTGCACAGAATTAATGTTCTGCTCAGAATTTCATTTTCCCACCACAACTGATGCTGCAGAGCTGTTGGCTACCCAAGGGGCGGCTGGACCCAAAAGAGTCTGGCTCTCCAGCTCGCAAATACAGGGCGCTGGGGGAGGGGAGGGGCGAGGGGAAGGAGTAACTGGATGGTTCCGGGAAGCTGCAGTTCCCAGCATGTCCTGAAGGAAGGAGGCAGCATGCAGGAAACTCTGTACTCTCTGGATCCCTGGCGGGAAGGGATGGGGGTGTCTGGGCTGGAGGGCGTTCTGCGGCTGGGCTCTGGAGTGTAGGGGGTGTGGGTGGCTGGGCTGTGGAGGGGCGTGCCTGGGCTCTGGGAGGTAGGGGGTGCCGTTGTCTGAGACCATAAGGGCAGAGTTTTCCCCCAAGATGTGGGCTTGACATACCCAGACTGACACACCCAATGAAAGAACAACAGACAAACAGGAACTGGGTTGTTGCAGGGGTTCCTTTAACTTTCTATTCCTGAGGGGAATCTTTTTTGTTGTCAGTATTGTTTCAGACATATTTGCTGACAGGTATTTTGAAGTAAATTACCAAACTAATTGAAAGTGGTGTGATTATATTGTGTTATTTTGACAAATAAAATAAGCAAAATTTTAAAATACTGTGCATAGAATTTTTAATTTTTTAGTGCAGAATTTTTAATTTTTTGGCCAAAATTCCCCCAGGAGAAATGACTTGCAGGACTTTTAAGGACCAGTGCGGTCATGGAGCATCAGCAAATGGCACATCATATGAACACAGCCTCTGAAGTTCTCTCTCCTCTTTTGGCAAACAGGAAAAAATATTAGGAGCTTCTCTGAGCACAACATGAATTCACAAGTGAGGATTGGTTTGCTCATATGAGATTTGAGAATATTAGGATAATTCTGTTTCTGGGGGAGATTTAAAAAAATTCTTAAGGAATTTAGACACCGCAGTCCCACTGACTTGCGACATGTGCACCTAAATCCATTAGGTGCTTTTTAAAATCTCCCCCCTGTATTTTGGGGTGTTTGCTAGAAGACAGAAGGAGAAATTCCCCCAAGAGTTTCTTACCAAAAAAACCTTATTTTACGGTCTAAATAACACTGAAACAATAAGGCCTGAAACTGGATGTTCAGTCCTGGAACACAGTAAAGCGTTATTCACAGGCAGCACAAGAGTCATTAAAAACATTTTAAAGCTATTTATCCACTTATATAAATATTTATCTCTGTTTTACCCCCCAAAAAATTGGTCTCTGAATCTTACACTTATATATATATTTTGTAAATACCCCCGTCTCAGGATTTATGACCTGATCAAGCAGTTCTGGAGAGATGGTCCGTTTAGTCACAGATGCTGCTTTTGAATCAATTTTTTGGCTTCCTTTACCTTCTCTTTTGTGTCAGGAGCCACCGAGCAGATTCTGGAAGGACCCTACAAAGCACGTGAATTCCAAAGAGTTCTTTGCTATCAAAATCCCAGTTACTCACTTAACTTCATCCACTTGATGCATCTTCCATAGCAGTAAAATCTATCCGATGATGTGTGTTTACTACGGGAGATGTAATTCTTCTGAGGTGCTATGGTTTGGGTGTGTGTATATGGGTTGTTTAGTTTCAATAGAAATAATGTTACCGTCATGCCAAGATTTTCAAATCTTGGTGCCTAAAGTTAGGCACCTACATAAAAGTGGCTGATAGCCAAAAATGCTGGGGGCCCAGCAGATCCCATTAACTATGTATAAACCTTTACAAGATATGGGCTATATTGGGAAAGAGCCAACCCTGCAATAAGTAGTTGAATCCACCCTGTAAAGCCCGTGTATAACCTGGATCACAAATAACACTGCAATGCTTGAGAAGAGCTCTCTGGCAAATGCATGCTTACCATATGTAAAAGAAAAGACAAAATACAGGGGCAGGTCCAGCAAACTGCAGCAACCTCTAGTTGCGAACGCCATAAGCTAAGCCAGCCAAAACCATCTGTCCAACGGAAAAGCAGAAGTGGGTAACAATTACTGCATGTGACCAGTAGGGGACTCCAACCCATTCAATACCTAGAGACATTAACGCAGATTGAACTGCTGAGAATCCTAATGATTCAGCACCTTTAAAGGATTTTTTTTCTATTCTAAACTAGATCAGCTTTCATTTGGGGAGTGCTATCTAGTAGCTAGAGCAAAGGCTCTGAGGTCAGTACTCTGGGGTTTGGCACTAGGTGACCGTAGATAAATCACATACACCCAGGCTTTCAGAACTGACTAGTGACTTTAGGGGCTTCCATTTCTGACTGTCCAATCAGAGTCATCTTAAAGGGGTCCGATTTTAAGAAACTGTGTGCTTGGCACTTTTTGAAACTCAGGCCTCTTTAAGTTGACTCTTATTGGGCACTCAAGATTCACTGGTCCCTTTTGAAAATTTCTGCCATAATTTCTGGACCTCAGTTTACACATCTGTAAAATGGGTATAAATAATAATTCGCTGCCTCTCAGTACTGCTGAGAGGTTTGACTAAAGAACTTTTGTGACTCTCCAGGGAAAAGTGCTCCATACATGTAAAGTACATTGATAAGAGAGGGGCTTTCCTGTCTGTGTGTAGCCAGTGATCTTAGAGATACGATAGCTAATAGCCACTCATGGGAGATACTCAGGAGTGCAAGTACGGCTGTACCCTCTGGTGCCCCATACCTGCAAGAGATTTCTAGCCAGTACAGGGTACAAGAAAGACGTGGGGCCACCAGATGGCCCCACACTGGCAGCTCCGGCCCCAAACCCACAGAGCTGCATAGCCCCACCAGAGAACATGGCTGGAGGGGCAGGGCTGCGCTCTGCTCCTTTCCCCTCTGCTGCAGCCAGGAAAGGAGCAGAACACAGCTAGGGCATTTGATGGGAAGGAAGTGGCTTCCCCAGCATCTGTGAATAAGCACATGAATGGGAGGAAAGAGGGTCTCCACCCATTCCCACAGGGGAGGTGTGAATCACACTGGCTCAAGTGTAATCTCCCTGAGGCCAAAGTCGGTGCCCAAAGAAGCCAGTTCACTGCCTGCTCTTATCAAGGAGATTCAGGCAGAGCTGAGCATTACTGTGGCTGAAACTGAGGCACAGCGGAGGCGTGCTGTGTATCACCTTCCATCCAAGACGTGATCATTCCCCTCTATTCGACATTGGTGAGGCCTCATCTGGAGTACTGTGTCCAGTTTTGGGCCCCACACTTCAAGAAGGATGTGGATAAATTGGAGAGAGTCCAGCGAAGGGCAACAAAAATGATTAGGGGTCTAGAACACATGAGTTATGAGGAGAGGCTGAGGGAGCTGGGATTGTTTAGCCTGCAGAAGAGAAGAATGAGGGGGGATTTGATAGCTGCTTTCAACTACCTGAAAGGGGGTTCCAAAGAGGATGGCTCTAGACTGTTCTCAATGGTAGCAGATGACAGAACGAGGAGTAATGGTCTCAAGTTGCAGTGGGGGAGGTTTAGATTGGATATTAGGAAAAACTTTTTCACTAAGAGGGTGGTGAAACACTGGAATGCGTTACCTAGGGAGGTGGTAGAATCTCCTTCCTTAGAGGTTTTTAAGGTCAGGCTTGACAAAGCCCTGGCTGGGATGATTTAACTGGGAATTGGTCCTGCTTTGAGCAGGGGGTTGGACTAGATGACCTTCTGGGGTCCCTTCCAACCCTGATATTCTATGATTCTATGATTCTAAGAGTGGGGAAACTGAGACAGTTAATGAGTACTGCCAAATATAGAATACCCGTCCGACTGCCCAAGATAGAAGTAAAGCAGATGCTTGGGAGAATGCTGAGAATGGCTGTAGGCCTGTCACTTGAAAGATGCTGCACATAGAGAGACTGGGGGAGACAGATAGGGCAAAGGGACAGTTCACCCCAGAGCCATAACAACACTAATTTAAAATGAGAGAGATGCATATTGTCAGTGAAGAAATACTGCATGACTGAGATTTCAAATTCTGAGTCAGAAATGTGGCTTCTCACAGTTTTTCTGTGTTGGCAGAACATACCGAATGCAAGTTCCCTGCCATTTCACAATCTGTGGGTCTGCAAAACACTCCAGTATAAAATAAATGCTACGCTAATTATATACAGAAGTAAATCACCAAGAAATTAAGTACCTTAAATATTAGAAGAAGAATTAACAATCGAAGTACTAGGTTTCAGAGTAGCAGCAGCGTTAGTCTGTATTCACAAAAAGAAAAGGAGTACTTGTGGCACCTTAGAGACTAACCAATTTATTTATGCTCAAATAAATTGGTTAGTCTCTAAGGTGCCACAAGTAATCAAAGTACTAGTCATCATCCTGGTAATTTATGGGTACACACTAGGGACCCTATCCACGGATGCAGATCCTGGCAGAAGGCTCCGAACAGCGGACAATCCAGCTGGGGAGGATGCGGTTGTAAGCAGTCTGTTGCAGGTGGTGGGAGGGCTGGAGCAGGGGAGCAGTGCCTCAGTAGCTGGCAGGGCTTAGCAGAGAAGGAGAATGACCAGCCTGACTAGGAAATGTTCACTAAATCCGATTCATTCTTAACAGCACAATATGTATGCTAACAAAGGCTTTGTTTAAGCTTGTTGGCATATGTATTGCTGTTTTACATTGATCAGGACCAAGTCAAAGACGCAGTTGTAAAATTTTAAGATGGGTAAGGAGGGTGTTGGAGACAGGGAGAGTGTGGGGGCCCGGGCTGGGGTGGGGAGGAGTCACATGGAGGGTCACGTGGGGAGGTCACGTGCCCCCCTTTGTGTCCCTCCCATGAGTGCAGTACCAGCGAGAAATGATTTCTACTTGCACCGCTGGAGATACTAATGACAAACCGAGCACAAATAAACCAATATTTCACATTCTCCAACTCACTGAACCTGCTCCTATGCTTTCTGCCTACCTCCCACCAAATATGTAAATACCCAGGCCGGATTCTCCTCTTTCCTTCACTGGTGTCACTCACCTGACTTTAATGTGATTACTCCTGATTTACCCCAGCGTGAGAGGAAGATCAGGCCCACTGTATTTCGAGCTACATTAATTTGGTAGTCAATTTTTAACGCCATGTAACATGTAATTGCACCGAGCGTTTGTCCCTGGAGTCTTTTCATTGCCTTTTGTCAGACCAAATATCCTGTGTAGCTAAAAGATCGAGCAGTGAGAGAGTCTTACCTAAAGCCAGGGCTCCTGTGAAGATTCCAGATGCAGCAGCACCCACAAGACATCTCAAGACGACGTAGACATAGAAATTTGGCACAAAAGCTGCTCCAACACCAAATGCCCCCTTATAAGCATGGGGAGCAAAATGATGGGATGCCGCCCAATCCTAGGGGAGGAAACATTTTCGTAAATCTCTGAGGCTACTAGCAGCTTTCACTCCTAATACAGCAGGTAAGGCACCTGGAAAATGTAGTGATAGTCATCAGTGTCAGAACTTGGCTGGACACGCTAGTTGGTTGATATAGGGCTTAAATAATGTTAAGATTGGAATCCTGTCACATCCGAGTTCTGGCCAAGATGATCAGAAGAGAAGTGACTTTGGGTGCCCAAAGTGGTACACCTTTAAACGGCCCCTTTAAGGTGTGTCAAGCTGGTCACGGAAAACTTGAGGCACTGGAGGAAGTGGGGCCTGGGGGACAGAGCATTGGACTGGCAATCAGGAGCTCTACGTTCTATTCCTGGTTTCAGAGTAACAGCCGTGTTAGTCTGTATTTGCAAAAAGAAAAGGAGTACTTGTGGCACCTTAGAGACTAACCAATTTATTTGAGCATAAGCTTTCGTGAGCTACTGCTCACTTCATCCTGAACTCTGTGACAGGCAGGATGACCTTGGGCAAGTCACTTTCCCAGTCTATATAAAATGGGGAAAATGATCCATAGTTTATATTTACAACACCATCCTCTCCATCAGAAACACATTCACTTCATCCCACTTCTGAGCTCCCCTCTGTGTCGCCCTGTCTTAGAGAAGCTAAACTCTTTAGGGCAGGGGCTGATTTTTATTTTTATGGCAAAGTACACCTTCACCAGTAAATAATAATAAAACTTATGGTAGGTTCTGAACCCCATTCTAAACATAACAAAGGGCCAGATCAGTGAGCACTTTGCCTGCTTTGGGTAGGACAGGAACACAAGTAGAAGAACGGGGATGAGGAAGAATGAGCAGCAGGGAATTGTGAGGAGACAAGGGAGACTGAGGTGTTGGGGGCTGGGGTAGGAAGAAATTCAGAGAATGCCCTCCCCCAGCAGTGGCTAAACAAGGCCCCAAGGGCCCTGGTGCAAGAATAGGTTGGGGGCTCCATTTCCATTTCTAAAATCCATCCCAGTCCAGCTTCCCGCACTCTTGGAGATCTCTCCACAGCCCCAATCCAGCCCTCCGGTCCCCCACCACCTGCCTAGCTCCCCCACAGCCCCAATCCAGCCCTCCCCTCTCCCACTTCCTGCCTAGCTCCCCCACAGCCCCAATCCAGCCCTCCCCTCCCCCACTTCCTCCCTAGCTCCCCCACGGCCCCAATCCAGCCCTCCCATTCCCCACCTCCTCCCTAGCTCCCACACAGCCCCAATCCAGCCCTCCCATCCCCCACCTCCTCCCTAGTTCTCCCACAGCCCCAATCCAGCCCTCCCATTGCCCCAATCCTTCCTAGCTCCCCCACAGCCCCAATCCATCCTTCCCGTCCCCTCTACCCTGCCTAGCTCCCCCATGGCCCCATTCTAGCCCTCCTGTCCCTCAACTCCTGTCTACCTCCCCTACAGCCCCAATCCATCTCTCCCATCCCCCCAATCCTGCCTAGCTCCCCAGAGCCCCAGTCCATCCCTCCCATCCTCATGTTCCTGCCAAGCTCCCCCACAGCCCCAGTTCATCCCTCCCATCCCCCTCGGCCATAATCCAGCCCTCCCATCCCCCACCTCCAGCCTAACTCCCCTACGGTCCCAATCCATCTCTCCCATCCCCGCAATCCTGCCTAGTTCCCCATGAGCCCTAATCCATTCCTCCTGTCCCCCACCTCCTTCCTAGCTCCCCCACAGTGCCAATCCAGCCCTCCCATCTCCCATAGTCCCAATCCAGCCCTCCCATCCCATACCTCATGCCGAGCTTCTCTCTAGATCCTTCATGTCCCCCTCAGCCACACTCTCCAGCCTCCTTCAGTCTAGCTGTCAGCTCCCCCAGTCCCAATCCACTCAGCCTCCCAGGCCCTTTTAGCTGCCTTTCTGGCCCCCATTTCCCTGATCTGCCCTCCCCCCAGCCCCATTTCAGGCCTTCACAAGCCTTCCCCAAGATCCCCCGACTTGGCCTCCTTCAGCTTCATTCCATTACCCTCCACACACCCACAGCCTCCCATGCTCTGATCCAGAACCCCTGAGTCCCGCTCCAACCCCCCTTCCCCAATCCAGCCCTGCAGCTCCACCCAGTTCGGTTTCAACCCTCCTTTCCCACTCCCCCCACACCCTACCTCCCCACGCACAGTGGCTGATGCTTAGACCTTTCACTCCATCTCTGGAGAAGCCACATCTAGCCTACAGGGCACATCAGTGTCAGGGCCTAGAGGTCTGGGCTCCAGTGCTCTAACATCAGCCTTCACCGCAGCCCTGTGGCAGCGAGGCTCCATGCAATACGCCCCCAAGCGAGGTTAAGTTGCTGACTTTGCACAGGTAACTGCAAGTAGATTTTCTCTGTGTTTACCTGTCACTTAAGAAACCAAAGACCACGGCTCCAAGGAGAAGTCCCACCATGTAAATGATTGGGAGATGTCATGTAGCTCTTTTTGGTCACATACCAGGTCAAACTGAAAGAAGGAAACAAAGTAGGTTTCGTTTTAGAGGGGTTTTATTTTGATGGCTGGATTCATGACTTGCTAGCAGCACAAATGTTCCCAGAGGGAACTGGAGATTAAGGTACACTGCCTATAAATCCAAACCACCATTCATTCACCTACTATAGCTGAACCACGGGTAGCCGTGCCCATGAGAGCTTTAATCTAGCTAACATAGGTAACAATAGCAGTGAAGATGGGGCAGCATGGACCCTCAGCAACACAAGTACATATCCAGGTTCCCCCAGGGTCTTGTACTGCAGCTCCTAGTCCATGCCACCACTTCTGCTACGCGCACTAGTCAGAGTAAAGCCAGTGCAGGCATGCTTACCCACGCTACAATTACACCCTCATTTGCAGTGTAGACGCACCCTAAGTGCCTTGCACTGGGTCAAACCAGATATTTGCAGTAGAGGAGGAACTGTAGCTAGATCCCCCATGGTCCAGAAGTGCTCTAACCACTGGACAATGCTTCCTCTCTCCTTTCTGCCTGGCTGCTCGCAAGCTGCAAACACTAATGGCTGGTCCACACCTAATAGCTGCACCTGTTTAACAAAAAATTGGCATTTAAAATGACCAGACTAAGCTAAATCAATATAAGTCAACTGTAAAGCAATCTATGTGCATCCACACGGTTGGGCTGGTTTAAACTGATTTAAAATCCAGCATATCCATTATGTGTAGACAATCCCCAGTGTGTGTGTACACTTTCAGATCAGCATGATCCTTAGCAATAAATATAGACTCAAAATGCAGTTACAAACCTGAGTCACCAAACCCAAAACACTGGGTTTTGTCCTGAAGAATAGACCCACCCCTCTTGGCACTTCTAAGTGACATTAAGGCCGTATTCTCCGATGGAGTCAATATCCCAATTCACAGGAGTTTACATGAGGCATTCTTCATAAGATCCCTGTGTGTTCCTAGGGATATTTAGCTTCAGCAGCTGTTCCTCAGTCAGGTTTGGGCTAATGGCATAGATCCAGCTTGTCTTAGAGTGATGAGGCACATCCGGAACCAGGAACACTTGGCCAAACATGGGAAAAGTCATTAGAAAGTTTGCAAGGCTGAGCATCAGCACCAGACATTTTTGAAATGGTCCCAAATCTCCTATTTTGTTGATAATATCTTCAAAGTCTGTCGTTTGCTTGTCCAGTGGTGCAGTGTAGCATGGAAGCTTTTTTCATATGGGCTGAAGTTAATGTTTAAAGCCAATGTGAGTCCAAAAAATAATCAGCTAAGACAACATGAAATGTTGTTGCATGCTCCATGCTTATGTCAACCTAATGAATTATTTTTTTAATCTTCAAGCATGTACTTCGAAACCCACTAATTACTTTCCACACTCCAGACTTCACGTGCAATAGTAAAGGATCTGTTAGCATTTCCACAGCAAATAAAACCAAGACACACAGAAGTTTCACTTGTCATGACTAACTGGCTTCTGAAGGCAGAAGCCTCAGCAAAATGGATGCAACCGGAAAGCATTGGTTGGGATTTTCAAAGCAGAGCAGGGGATTTAGCCACACATGTGTGGGAGCTTGGATCTAGGCCTTTTTGGGGTCTAACACTGATGTAATTCTAAAGGTTTAAGAGGAGAAAGGAAGGGAAGTCTAGACATTAGGCACTAGCCTAGGACGTGTGAAACCTGGGTTCAAGGCCCTGCTCCGCCACAGAATTCCTGTGTCTCAGGGCAAGTCTACAGTACCAATGCAGCTATGCCACTGTAGGGTGTCTGGAGAAGACACGTTATGCCAATGGGAGAGGCGGAAGCTATGTTTGTGGAAGAGTGTCTCCCGCCAGCATAGCACGGTGTGGACACTGCTCCGTGTCTAGTTGGCAGCCGGTATCAAGCGGAGTGCCCCAGGGGTCAGTCCTGGGGCCGGTTTTGTTCAATATCTTCATTAATGATCTGGAGGATGGCGTGGATTGCACCCTCAGCAAGCTTGCAGATGACACTAAACTGGGAGGAGTGGTAGATACGCTGGAGGGTAGGGATAGGATACAGAGGGACCTAGACAAATTAGAGGATTGGACCAAAAGAAATCTGATGAGGTTCGACAAGGACAAGTGCAGAGTCCTGCACTTAGGACAGAAGAATCCCATGCACCGCTACAGACTAGGGACCAAATGGCTAGGCAGCAGTTCTGCAGAAAAGGACCCAGGGGTTATGGTGGACTAGAAGCTGGATATGAGTCAGCAGTGTGCCCTCGTTGCCAAGTCGACTAAACGGCATTTTGGGCTGAATAAGTAGGGGCATTGCCAGCAGATCGAGGGAAGTGATCATTCCCCTCTGTTCAACATTGGTGAGGCCTCATCTGGAGTATTGTGTCCAGTTTTGGACCCCACACTACAAGGAGGATGTGGAAAAATTGGAGAGTGTCCAGCAGAGGGCAACAAAAATTATTAGGGACTGGAACACAAGACTTATGAGGAGAGCCTAAGGGAACTGGGATTGTTTAGTTTGCAGAAGAGAAGAATGAGGGGGGATTTGATAGCTGCTTTCAACTACCTGAAGGGGGGTTCCAAAGAAGATGGATCTAGACTGTTCTCAGTTGTAGCAGATGACAGAACGAGGAGTAATGGTCTCAAATTGCAGTGGAGGAGGTTTAGGTTGGATGTTAGGAAAAACTTTTTCTCTAGGAGGGTGGTGAAGCACTAGAATGGGTTGTCTAGGGTGGTGGTGGAATCTCCTTCCTTAGAGGTTTTCAAGGTCAGGCTTGACAAAGCCCTGGCTGGGATGATTTAGCTGGGGATTGGTCCTGCTTTGAGCAGGGGGTTGGATTAGATGACCTCTTGAGGTCCCTTCTAACCCTGGTATTCTATAAGTCTGATTTATTAGCCCAATTAGAATCTGGTTCCCCCATAGATGTCCTGGATCTGCAGAATGAACAGGAGGGAAAACTTATTTTTGGCATTGAAGTCAGCAAATACAACTTGAGACACACACAGGGAGTCAAACCATGGGTAAGAAGGCATCAGTTGTACACAGTCACTTGTCAGACTAGAACCACACTTTACAGAATCCCCAAGGTTTCCAGTGCAACTTCAGCCAATGGCCAAGATCAACATTTATTAGGTGATCAACTGCAGCCACTCCCTGGGATGAGAGCTTGAGATAAGTTACACTGTAATACGCTCTAGGAGCCAGATAGAGAGGTGCAGTGAATCATCCACGGGAAGTCAGCAGAGTTCTGTCAGCCACCAACTTCACTGGATTTACACTAGCGTCAAATTTAGCTCGTGATGCTTCAGAGGGAGATTTTCAAAGGTACAAATAAGAATTATCCCTCAATTCCAATGAACTTTCAGTGGGAGCTGGGTGCAAAACTGTCCTGTGTGTCTTCGAAAATCTTTCCTATTATGTTCTTTTTTCTTATTTTTATGATTATTTATTATTTGTTATTATAGTAGCACCTAGGAGCCCTAGTCATGGACGAGGTGCTGTACAAACACAGAACAAAGTGACAGTCCCTGCCCCACAGACCATACAATCTAAGTACAAGACAAGAGAAAAACAGTGGAGCACAAGGAAACAGTGAGACAATATTGTGTAAACAGACCAGACAGAAACAGGGTGGGAAACAGGGTAGAATATACAAGCAGAGAGATCAATGTGCTGGTGGCTAATTGCACATTAGTGTCACAATTTTGGGGGGGGGGGGTGAGGGTTACATAGGAGGTGATTTGCTCCATGAAAAGAAAAGGGAAGGGAATGGGGAGATGGGACCATGCAGGGGTGGAGAGGCATAAGAATGGCCAAAATGGGTCAAGACCAAATGGTCCATCTAGCCCAGTATCCTGTCTTCCGACAGTGGCCAATGCCAGGTGCCCCTGAGGGAATGAACAGACCAGGCACTCATCAAGTGATCCATCCCCTGTCGTCCACTCCCAGCTTCTGGCAAACAGAGGCAGATGTGGAGTAAAGGTGAGGTGAAGAGACTGAGGAGGGATGGGGAGAGTCGAAGCAAACAGCCAGTCAGCACAGAGCAGCGTTAGTCAGAGAACAGTCATACCATTTTGGCTAGAATATCCAGAAGTCAGAAGTCACCTGCTTGGGTCCTAGGGCACCTGGAGCGAGGGGGTCTGCAGAGTTCTGGGTCCAGAGAGCTGCTGTGGGAGGTGGTAGCCCCTTTTAGTTTAGTTAACTAGCACGGGGTATTCAGATTTTCTAATCTACCTACCCAGATGCCAGCAGGCTATTGTCGCTACTCAAATCTCGGGCTCTGCCACAAACCCCAAGCACTGGCGAAGGCTGAAGGAAGCATGAATCGCACCAGCCTGTTTCAGTCCCTTTGAAAAGCACTAGAACGGAACTATGGCATCAGCGAGTTCAACAGAAATTTGTAACCGGTTTCCTTGCATTTTGTACAGTGCTGAGCACACTGCCGGCACTTCCAGAACAACAACAAGAGAAGGCAGTGAGATCACAGGCAACAGGAGAGAAAAGAAGAGGAAAAAACAAGGAGGGTGGGAGGAAAAGAAAAACACTGCCAGCCCTTTATAACTCCTCCTCGGCCTGCAAGAGGGAAACGTCTCCTTGACAGGCACACCATGTTGTTCCATGGAGCTTGCCTGTGAGACCAGGGGGATTTTAAAGAACCAGGAATGTAAAAAGAAGAAAGTAACACTAAGAAAATCCAGAAATTGGTCAGGAATGGAGCCATGTGGGCGGCATCTCCGGAGAAGGTGGCTCAGGCATTGAAATCAAGTGTTAGGAGCCAACAGAGCGGGCCCTAGTCAGCTCAGCTATAGAAGGAAGGAAAATGGAGTACAAAGGAACGTGTCTGGGACTCGACTGCTCCAGGCACCAGGTAGGTTGGGCTGCACTCCAGGGACTTGCCGTGTACCTTTTGGGATGCTGGTGATAAGACACACGGCTCGGCCCAGGAGCAGAAAGAAGCCCTGGCATTTCTTCCTCCCAAACCACTGCAGCAGGAAGATACAGCCGAAGCGAGCTGGTATTTCAACAGCTCCGAACACAAGCTGCATCCGGTAAATGTCCAAGCCAAAACTCCCCACGTTAAGGCTCAGGCCATAGTACACCAGGCTGTTCACAAACCTGAATGCAAAGCAGAGCAGAGTGCATACATCTCCAGGAGTGTGGTTAGCTTTAGGTGACCCCTGTTTCCATGGGGAGGAGAAACATCCACTACTTATGCTACAGAGTAAGTACTCCATGAAAGCCAAGCCATGGAGTGATGGAAGACCCAGTGAGAGAGGTAACATCAAAATGGCTGCTACTGAGCCTGTATCACTGTAAGCAAATCCTCCAGCAGCTGTGAGAATATGCCTGGGAAAGGTTCAAACAGCAAGTTGTGCTGTATATGAAAGCCACAGGGGCAAATAAACTGGAGAATGAGCAAAAGGTTGCCCTGCTCTTAACAGTAGCAGGCACAGATGCCCTAGGCGTATACAATGCATTCCAGGTGGGAAAAGAGAGGAAAGCTTTGCAGAAATAAAGCAAATGTTGGAGCATCATTGTGTCATTAGAAAAAAATGTTACTTGTGAAAGATACGTGTTCAGGATGAGAACATAGAATGAAGGGAAACAATAGAGAAGTTTGTTACAGACTTACAATGAAACAGGTCTGCCAATGTGGCATATTAAAAGATTCTCTCATTAAAGGCCAGAGTGTCCTGGGGTGTACCAATAAACAAGTCCACTAAGGAAGATGAATCTGACACGAGAAAGGGCAATCAATATGTGTATGGCAAAGAGCAGAACAAATACAAATTAAAACCCTAGAGAAAGTCACAAAGCATATGACCCAGTAGCAGAGCTAAGCCAGCAAGGGAAAGGTTCACAGAAATTAAAATGGAAAACAGGAAACAATGCCAACGATGTGGCAACCAGCATGACCATAGGAAACACCCAGCATTTGGGCAAATGTGTGGAAACTGTAAAAAAAAAAAAAAACCAACCATTACGCTAAAGTGTGCAGAGAAGCAGGAAAGTGCATGTATTGAATGCAGAATGGGACACCTCATATGAAGAGGAAGATCTGCCCTTATGCACAGTAATGGAGGAGGCTGCAGACTCAAAAGGGTGACTACTTAAAATGTACACAAATGGCACACGTGACATACAAGACAGGCACTGGGGCAAAAGTGAATGTAACAAACTGAACAGTGAGATTAAGGAGAACATAAAAGTGGAAAATTCATAAGTGTTGTGGAAAGACTACAATGGAGGAACTATTCCAGTGTCAGGACAGTGCACACTGACACTCAAATACAAAGGGAAAACAATAAAATAAGAGTTGTGTGGTGGTACACAGAGAAGCAACCAGTCTTGGGTCTATATACATGTGAGGTGCTTGGTCTCATCAAAGGAATATATACCACAGAGAGCCAAAGACAACACAGAACCAGGTATGAGAGTTTTAAGAGCATCATATAAAGATGTATTTACAGGAAATGGATCCCTCCCAGTAATATACAAGATGGGGTTAAGAGAAGATGTAGAAGCTGTTGAACATGCTACAAGAAAAGTTCCACAAGCTTTAAGAAAGAGGCTAGAAGAAGAGCTGGGAAACTGGAAAGTACATGGTATAATCTGGAGAATGGAAGAACCAATAAACTGGGTTCTCTCCTTTATAATCATAGGAAAAAATGGAGGGGCACCGTGGCTATGCATGTGGAGGGGCACAGTGGCTATGCAAGGAGCTGAACAAAAAAAAAATAAAGAGACCACCTTTCCTTTTGCCCAAAAGAAGTGAAATATTATCTCAGGTGGCCAGAGCCAAAGTCTTCAGCAAAGATGCACCAGCAGGATTTTGGCTGATCCGCTTGGACACAGACAGCTCCAAGATCAGCACTTTCAACACACCAGTTGGCAGACACTGCTTCCTAAAACTGTCTTTTGGAATATGTTCAGCTGCAGAAGTACTTCACTGTACAATGAGCTGGATGGTCTAGAGATGTCCATGTGTACGTAGAGGACATCATCATTTGGGGAAGCACCGCCATTGAACATCAGGAACCACTGAGAAGAGTACTGGAAATTGCAAGAGCTAATAATCTTAAACCAAATAAAGCCAAATGTCAATGTTAAACAATGGACATAGTGTACTTGGTAGAGAGACTAATCTTGTCTGATGAATCATCGAGTTAGGCAATGCTGAACATGCCAAGACCTCAAGATAAGAAAGGGAATGCAAAAACTGCTGGATATGTTGAATTATGTCAGCAAGTTCATACCTTCATTGCATCCAATGATGTAAAGCACATCCTGATACCAACTAAAATGCTGCCATTTTTTGACATATTGAAAAACATCAAACTCTCCATAGAAGCTGAGAAAGGAGGGCTGGGTCCAGGACAATTACAGGGTCACAGAACTGGTTAGTTGCTAGTCTGCTATGCATCAAGGGCTATGACAACTGCAGAGAAGTAGTACGCACAAACTGAAAAAGACACCAGCTCTGGAGTGCGGAGGTACAAGATTTCATGACTTTCTTTTTGGGCGTAGCTTCAAAGCAGACACTGATGACAAACTACTGATTGCAGTACACAAAAAGGGACTTGGAGAAGTACTATCAAGGATACAGCAAAAGTACAGAAGGAAGTATGGTGTGATCCTTGAGTTCCAACCTGGATGCCACTTAGCAATGGCAGACACATCCTCAAGAGAGTATGCTCCATCTGTCAGTACACAGCCTGATGATCTAGAACAAACAGTAAACATACCTGTGAACATGATAAAAGTATCACGTCTGTATCCCCAGGCATTTGAGATGACTGGGAGACAGACACAGCTAAAGATGAAACAATCTAAGCAGTGATACTAGCTATAAGCCTAGTCTCACTATAAAATGAGCTTTCAGTGATCTCAGGAGTGCTCTTGAAGGGTACACAAATGGTGGTTCCCTCAGTAATGAGAAGGAAAATGTTTGCATGAATGCACGAAGGACACCTTGGGAAGACCAAATCAAAAAGGAGAGCTAGAGAGATTGGTGTCGCTATTTTTCTCTGGCCAGAATACAAAGAAATAGTGAGCAAATGTGGAATATGTCAGACATACAGATATTCCCAGCAGCAAGAATCAATGATATTGCATAAACAACTCACAGTGCCATGGGACAAAGTCAGAATTCACATGTTCAGCCTGAGAAGACAGGATCACTTGCAAATCATGGAAATTGATCAATTTCCCAGAAGCAGTCGCACTCAAAGATACCACACAGCTGCAACAATTGTCAGGAATATTAAACCTGTATTTGCACATCATGGAATTCCAACAATAGTAAACAGAATACAGCCCTGTATTTACAGCCTATACAATACTGTAATCATCTTTCTACCAAGTATGTCTTATAAGGTATCATTTGAAAACTCATAATTTGCTGGTCAGTATTGTCCTGATAAAATGTGTGGTAATATTGTATGTGCAGTTATAAGATTTCCCTGTATGACATTAAGGGTGCATGTTCAAAACTCACATAACAACAAACTGGTCAAACAGTTCTGTCTTGAACAAAGGAGTGTATGTTTGCCTTAATTTGTATTTAAGTATTGAACAGAGTCATCAAGCAGGAAGGGAAAACAAAGGAAGCTCAAACAGGTGGAAAAAAACAGCAGAGAACATCCTTCCACACAGATGTTGTCTCCTAGTTCCCAGCTGGAAATGTTTTTCGAAAGGGGGACAAACTATAAAAAGCAGGGGCAAACACCCCAAGAGAAACTTCTCTCTCTGACCCTGCCCATCACATTCGCTGCACCTGAGAAGATAAAAGGAAACAGCCATTGTACTCTGGGGAAAGGGTTCTGACCTGAAGAGTTTGGTCAGTAATCTCGCTGGAAGCATGTGGTGAGGAATTTTGCTTTAATCTAATATAGTTTGTTAAGTTAGGCACTAGTAAGCATTTTGTCTTTATTTTACTTGTAACTATTTCTGACTTTTATGTCTCATTACTTGCACTCACTTAAGAGCCACCTCTCTCTTTGTAGTTAATAAACTTGTTTTATTGTTCCATATAATCCAGTGTGTTTAAATTAAAGTGTCTGGGTAACGTCACTTATGATAAGCTGTTGCATATTATTTCCTTAAAGGAATAACTAACTTAATATTTCTGGACTGTCTGGGAGAGGGCTGGACAATGCAGGACATACATTTATGGGGTGATAGTCGAGGACACGGAGTGTGATGGGGTCTGGTATGGTAAAAGTCAGGGTGTGACTGGAAGGCAACAGGAACACAAACACACTGAATGCTGGTGGCTGATTGTGAGCAGTCCAGACTGGAGGCTAGAACAGCAAGGCATTGCAAGGCACCCCAGGTTACAGAGCAGGGGTAACAGCCCTGCACTGGTCTGGATTGTATCCCAGCATGTCACAATTTGCACATCATGGAATTCCAAGAACTCTGGATTTCCTGGACTTTGCTAAAATGTACACTTTTCATCGTGAGACACCAAGTCCCAGATATCCTCCTTGCCAAATGATTAGCTGAATATGGAGTATGTATAGTGAAGAACTTGCTAAAAAATAAAATAATGGATGCAAGAGATGATCCAGATTTGAGCACAATTTGGCTATAGAGCTACAATCTGGAAAGTCACCTGCTGAACTCCTCTACAACAGACGTATAAATACTCAATTACTAAATATGGGACAAAACCAAAGGATGACAAAGGTGTCAGTGATAGCAAGGAACAGACTGGGAAAAAGTTTAAGTACACAAAATATTATAACAATGGAAAAAGATATCTTCCACAGTTCCAAAATAAAGACACAGGGAATTTTGCAAAAGACGGTTACTTACCTTCTCGTAAGTGTTGTTCTTCGAGATGTGTTGTTCACGTCCATCACACATCAGGTGTGCGCGTGCTGCGTGCACGAGCATCGGAAACTTTTTCCCTTAGCGGCTCCCGTTGGGCCGGCAGGGCCCCCCGACTAGCACCACTGCACCGTGCATATATACCCCTGCCGCCCGGCCCCCTCCAGTTCTTTCTTGCAGGCGACTCTGACAGAGGGGTAGGAGGGTAGGTGGTGAAAAGGACGTGAACCACACATCTCGAAGAACAACACTTACGAGAAGGTAAGTAACCTTTTTTTCTTCGAGTGCTTGTTCACGTCAATTCCACATTAGGTGAATCACAAGCTTACCTCTGGAAGAGGGTAGGAGTCACGGAACAACTGACTGGAGGACTGCTCTGCCAACCGCCGCATCCTCTCTGGCCTGCTGGTTGACCGCGTAGTGGGTCATGGAGGTGTGCACTAAGGACCAGGTGGCTGCTCTGCAGATCTCCTGGATCAGGACCTGTGCCAGGAAAGCAGTGGAAGTCGCTTGCACCCTAGTCAAGTGGGCCGTGACCACCGGGGCCGGAACACCTGCTAGCTCATAGCACACCCGGATGCAGCTTGTTATCCAAGACGAGATCCGCTGCGCCGACACCGGGAGGCCTTTCATCCTCTCGGCTACGGCCACAAACAGCTGCGCTGATTCATGAAAGGGTTTGGTGTGCTCCAAATAGAATGCCAGCGCTCGACACGCATCTAGGTGTGTAGGCTGCGGTGACTCGGGTCCATATGGGGTTTTGGAAAAAACACCAGCAGACAAATGTCCTGGCCCAAATGGAATTAAGAGACCACCTTAGAGAGGAACTTGGGGTGTGGTCGGAGCTGCACCTTATCCCTGTGAAACACTGTATACAGTGGCTCAGAGGAGAGAGCCCTCACCTCGGACATCCTTCTGGCCGAAGTAATGGCCACCAGAAATGCCACCTTCCAGGAAAGGTGGAGAAGGGAGCAGGTAGCAAGGGGCTCGAACCGGGGGTCCCATGAGTTTAGAGAGGACCAAGTTAAGGTTCCAAGGAGGGAGTGGGGGGTGAGAGTATGGAAACATCCTCTTCAATCCTTTAGGAAACCATCCCACCATTGGGTGGGAAAACACCGAGCCCCCCAAAAACCCCGGATGGAAGGGGGAGATGGCTGCCAGGTGCACTCTAAGTGAGGACGGGGCCAGCCCCTGCTGCTTGAGGTGCAGGAGGTACTCGAGGATGGCTTGCACCAGGGCCTGGCCCGGCTGCACCTGTCGAGGCTCACACCAACAGGAGAACCTTTTCCACTTGGCCATATAGGTAGCCCTGGTAGAGGGTTTCCTACTGCCAAGTAGAACCTGCTGCACAGGAAGGGAGCACTGGCTCTCCAAGGCGTTTAGCCACAGAGCTTCCACGCCGTCAGGTGTAGTGATTGCAGGTCGTGGTAGAGAAGCCGCCCACCATCCTGCGTGATGAGGTCCCGGTGTAGGGGCAGGACTACCGGGGCCTCCACCGACATCTCTAGGAGTGTTGCGTATCAGTGCCGGGGGGCCACGCCGGGGCGATGAGGACCACCGCCACCCTGTCCCTGCGTACCTTGAGCAGGACCTTGTGTACCAAGGGGAGCGGGGGAAACGCATACATCAAGCCCCCTCTCCACGGAATCGCAAATGCATCCGCAAGTGAGCCCGGGCTGCGGCCCTGGGTGTTGTCCCTGGTGGCAAACAGGTCTACCCGGGGAAAACCCCACCTACAGAAGAGCAAAAGCAAGACATCCGCTCTGAGCGTCCACTCGTGCATGCGATACGACCTGCGGCGGTAGTCCACCAGCTCATTTCGCACCCCCGGGAGATATGATGCCTCGAGAAGAATGGCGTGGGCTATGCAAAGGTCCCAGAGGAGGAGAGCCTCGTGACAGAGTGGCAAGGAACAGGCTCCACCCTGCTTGTTTATATAAACCATGGCAGTAGTGTAGTCTGTCAGAACTTTCACGCTGTGACAACTCAGAGTGGCATGAAAGGTCTGGCAGGCGAGACGAACCGCCCTGAGCTCCTTCACATCGATATGGAGCGACCGCTCTGCTCCGGACCACAAGCCCTGAGTCCCCCCTGGTGGGCCCCTCAACCGAGATCTGATGCGTCCATCACCAGCGTCAGGTCTGGTTGTGGGGCAACAAAGGGGGTGCCTTCGCAAACCACAGCTTGGGACTGCCACCACCACAGGGAGTCCAGCACGTCCCTTGGGGCTGTCACTACCAAGTCCAGGGGGTCCCTGCCTGGGCGGTACACCCAAGTGAGCCACACCTGCACTGTCCTGAGTCTCAGTCAGGCATGCCCGACCACGTGTGTGCATGCTGCCATGTGGCCCAGCAGCCACAGGCAGCACCTGGCCATTGTCATTGGAAACTGGCACAGGGAGGCCACCGCTTGCTGGATAGCCAGGAATCGGGATATCGGAAGGCTTGCCCTGGCCTGCACCGCGTCCAGGACCTCCCCTATGAATTCCACTCTCTGCGTGGGCACGAGCATGGACTCGGGGACGTTGACCAGGAGCCCCAGCTCACAGAACTATCTCAGGGCCACCTCCACGTGGCCCTGCACTTCCGTTTTGGATCGACCTGCCAGGAGCCAGTCGTCGAGATATGGGTAAACCTGGACCCTCTGCCTCCGTAAGAAGGCTGCCGCCACCGCCATGCACTTTGTGAACACCCTTGGGGTCACGGCTAGACCGAAAGGGAGAAGCGCAAACTGGTAATGTTCTTGGTGAAGCGTAGGAACCGCCGACGTGCTGGGTGGATGGTGATATGAAAGTACGCCTCCTTCATGTCGAGGGCAGCATAGCCGCCTCCCAGATCCAGGGAAGGGATGATGGTGCCCAGAGAGACCATGTGGAACCAGGCCTTGACCAGGAACTTGTTGAGCCCGCGCAGGTCTAAAATGGGACAAAGGCCCCCTTTGGCCTTGGGGATGAGGAAGTACCGGGAGTAGAAACCTTTCCCTATTAAAAAACCACCTCCATGAAGGGAATAGCTTCTAGAGCTGGGAGCGCGGCTCCCTGTTGTGCACGGTCTACCCTGGCGCTTTACAGCGCTGAAACTTGCGGAGCTTAGGGGGGTGTTTTTTCTCACCCATGAGCGAGAAAGTTGCAGCGCTGGAAAGTGCCAGTGTAGACAAGCCCTTACTCAAGATTTGTAAAGTACCTTGGGATCCCAGGATGAAAGCTGCTTCAGGGTAAAACAGTCAAGAGCATGGACTTCCATGTCCCAGAGGAACTCTTGAAAAGTTTATCCACAGTGTAGAAGCACAACAGAGTTTATTAGTATTAGAACAGTGTTTGTATTTCCATTAAAAAACATTCATTTTCCAAGAGTTTACAACATGGCCAGAGGGGCTGAATCTCTGGCACGGAGGACATAAGCTAGGGAGAAAGTTACTTTAAGTTTACAAACTAACAAAGGGAAAAAATTGTTTTGGTCATTGAGTCACTGGAAACTATTTTTACAGAAGCATAGAGGAAACAGCTGTTTTGAAACAAACGGGTTTAAACAGGAGGTTACTATAGCGGGGTAATTGGTTCCCAGAAATAACATTTGTCGTGAGAATGCTCTGTGCACACGTGGCGTCTGCACTGACCCAATAAGAACAGAGTTGCTGTCCTATACGCGTGCTTCCTAACGCAACAGTGTAGTGAGCTTCCTAACACAACAACCTGAGCAGTGAGACCGGTTTCAATAGCGAGCACAGAGAGGACATTAGAAGACCAAGTGCAGTGTCACAGGGCCTGCTAAATAACTGATCAACTATTTTTTGCATTTATCCAACAGCTGGATGGGTTCTTAATTCTCATATAAATTAAGAGATGCCTTCATGGCCTGCAGCATTAGGCCATTCAGTGACAGTCTTTGCTCTAAACAACTAAGCTACTTGGATTTGGTTTCTCTGCAAACTTTTGACTGGCAAGGGACTGCACAGTTAATACTTGTCTGGTCTAAAGAGAACATTGTTTGGGAGCCTCCTCTGTCCACATTCACCTCTCCTCGCTCCTGCTACTGGGGTCTTTGCTTTTTACACAAGAAAAACAATGTGGAGAAACCACCAGGGCAGGTAAGTCCCAAATAACCATGTTGATTAAATATACCCAAATGTGAGGCCTAGCTTCATGCACCCTGCTGTTCTGGTGGCTTCTAAAACAGAAGAGATTGCGCATTACTAGAGGGCTCAAACATTATTCAAAGGGTACTCCTCTGTTCCTTTGTAATACAGCCCCATGTCCTTTATCCATTCAATGAATCTGATACTTCCTTCATCAGGGAATGCTTCTTCCTGAAGAAACCACTTCAGAATAGCCCTAAGGTTTCAAGTAAAGCTTGGACTAACTGGTCAAAGACCAACCTCTATTAAACAACTAATTTTTGCTGGCATCACTTGTGACTGCATTTCATGCCCTCTCCTTCAGGGGGAGAGACCCTGCTTATTCAATGCCTATATAAATCACAGGTTTCGGAGTAGCAGCCGTGTTCGTTTGTATTCGCAAAAAGAAAAGGAGTACTTGTGGCACCCTAGAGACTAACCAATTTAGTAGAGCATAAGCTTTCATGAGCTACAGCTCACTTCATCGGATGCATAGAATGGAACATATCCGATGAAGTGAGCTGTAGCTCACGAAAGCTCATGCTCAAATAAATTGGTTAGTCTCTAAGGTGCCACAAGTACTCCTTTTCTTTTTGCGAACACAGACTAACACGGCTGTTACTCTGAAACCCATAGTAAGGAGAGAGATTGTGTGTGTGTATATACACAGACACACACACACAAGTTGGAAGCTTCCATACAAACTGTAAGAGGCTAATTAGTTAAGATGAGCTATTATCAGCAGAAGAAAAAAAACGTTTGTAGTGATAATCAAGATGGCCCATTTAGACAGTTGACAAGAAGGTGCGAGGAGAATACTTAACATGGGGAAATAGATTCAATATGTGTAATGATCCAACTTCAGCCCCCAACTAAAACCTCTCCAGCGCATCAAAGATTTAGAACCTATCCTGAAAAATGATCCCTCACTCTCACAGCTCTTGGGAGACAGACCAGTCCTCGCTTACAGACAGCCCCCCCAACCTGAAGCAAATACTCACCAGCAACCACACAACAAAAACACTAACCCAGGAACCAATCCCTGCAACAAAGCCCGATGCCAACTCTGTCCACATATTTATTCAAGTGATGCCATCACAGGGCCTAATCACATTAGCCACCCCATCAGGGGCTCATTCACCTGCACATCTACCAGTGTGATACATGCCATCATGTGTCAGCAATGCCCCTCTGCCATGTACATTGGCCAAACCGGACAGTCTCTATGCAAAAGAATAAATGGACACAAATCTGACATCAGAAATCATAACATTCAAAAACCGGTAGAACACTTCAACCTCTCTGGCCACTCAGTAAAAGATTTAAGGGTGGCAATTCTGCAACAGAAAAGCTTCAAAAACAAACTCCAACGAGAAACTGCTGAGCTTGAATTAATTTGCAAACTAGATACCATTAAAGTGGGTTTGAACAGAGACTGGGAGTGGCTGGGTCATTACACATATTGAATCTATTTCCCCATGTTAAGTATCCTCCTCACACCTTGTCAACCGTCTAAATGGGCCGTCTTGATGATCACTACAAACGTTTTTTTCTCCTGCTGATAATAGCGCATCTTAACTAATTAGCCTCTTACAGTTTGTATGGAAACTTCCAACTTCTCTGCATGTCTACATATCTATATCTTCTTACTATATGTTCCATTCTATGCATCTGATGAAGTGAGCTGTAGCCCACGAAAGCTTACACTCAAATTTGTTCGTCTCTAAGGTGCCACAAGTCCTCCTGTTCTTTTTGTATAAATCACCACACCGTTAGTCTAAACTAATGTATCTTACGGCTGGGAGATTCAGGAACGTAGACCCAGCTCTGTGGATAGCTTTTGCTCTTTGGCTCTTTCAGTACCTTATGATAGTTACATATTTGGTTCAGACCAGGACAGGAAGTCAATGAAAGTTATTGTAAGCAAACAGTAGAGATATGGTAAACTTATGACAAATAGTTAGTGTCTAGCAGGATACGGCCATTTTAAGGGAACTAGCTACCTGGAGCTCCATGGATGGTGTAATCAGGCCATTTGCCAAGACCCAGCAGGGGAAGAGAGGAAGGAGAAAGCGTGGTCTGCCCTGAAGGCGTACACAGGTTGCAGTTAGGCTCGGCCTGTGTGGGAAGCTGCAGTCCCACACCTTTCGATATCCCTGGGCGTTTGGAATGTCCGGAAGCCAGAACCACTGCAACCTCCAGGCAGGCTGAGCTGAGTGGGAGGATTGCTGTTAAACCTGTATGGCTACAGGGCCCTTTTCCTAGCTCACTTGTGCCACAAGTTACCCACCAAGCAGAATTCTACTCCTGGGGGAATTCTGCACCAAAAAATAAAAATTCTGTGCACAATGTTTTAAAATTTCTGCAAATTTTGTCAATAAATGTGGAGGCTCCAGCACGGCAGTGGGGAACACAGGCCACTGGCTGCATGGTGGTGGGAGATCACCCTGCACCACTTCCGCCTGGAACGTGGAGTCAATAGGGAGGCTGCACCCATCTCTGACACAGCGCAAGGACTGGACCTGCCCCAGAAACACCCTGAGGCCCTGCCCCTCTGCGCCAAGCGCACCAGGTGTAAGCAGACAGGCTCAGCCCAGCAGGATCCAAGTGTAGAGGGGCTTAGCGTGGGGGGATCCAGGTGTGGGGCAATCTGGGTGTGAGTGGCTCAGTGGGGATCCAGATCCACAGGGTCTCATTGGGGAGTTCCAGGTGAAAGTGGTTGGGGCTCAGCGGAGGGGACTGGGTGCAGAGGAGGCGGGGCTCATCAGGGTGGGGGTCCTGGTGCAGCTGGTTGGGGCTCAATAGGGTTGAGGTCTGGGGGGCTCATCAGGGTGGTCCAGGGGCAGGGGAGGTGGGACTCATTGGGGTGGGGTGGGGTCGATGGGCCTGCTTAACAGGGGAGCCCCAGCTGCAGCTGAGGGAATGTGACATGCCAGGCTCCCACTCCCCACACCCCACCCCTGATTCCACTATCCCCTTTTCTTCCCCATCCCATGCCCCTTCCCCACGGCACCTTACCCCATCCCACCACCCTTCCTTCCCCACTGCTTCTTTCCCCCAGCCCCACTCGCCCTCCCCCACCATGGGCACTCACTGTTGTAGAGAAAACAGGATGGCTCCCAGGACACAGAAGGGGAACAAAACTGGCTCTAGGACCAAGGAGGTGGTGTCCAGCCGCAAAGTCAGTGGAGCGGAGCGGCACTCTTTCAGCCAGGCAGCTCTGCACTCGCAGAAATGCAGGGGGGTGGCGGCAGTGGCACTTGACCCCATGTGCCCCTCACCTCCATTTGGGGGCAATGCCCCCCCCAAAAACTATGCCCACAGGCATCCCCACCCCCCACCTCAGGCACCTTTGCTTCCCCATCACTTTCTGCAGAGAAGCAAAGCAATCTGCGGGGGAAAATGTTTTCTGAACGTGCAGTGGTGCGGAATTCCCCTAAGAATAAGACTTCCCAGGAGTTCTAACTGTAACCCTTCTGCCCGTCAGAGTTGGCAGCAACAAGGACCGGGTTCAATATCTAGAGGATCCATTCCAATAACACAATGCAAACCGGCTCGAGCCCCCACCCAGTGACCTGGGACAAATATATACCACCCCCGCTGGGCGCCTCCAAGAGGCAATACTTCCTTGCAAGCACATAGTCTGAGTGTAGCAAAAAGCCTTTTAATAACAGAGAAACAATGTGGCATTATGTTGGGGAAACACCACCAAGAGGATTCACAACACAACCCATGAGCTAAAAACCCACCCCAAGCAAATTGGGGCATGCCCTTTCCCTTTGGGTCTTGAGTCCAGCAACCCCAAATCACCCAAAGTCCCAAAAGTCCAATGACCCAAAAGTCTCTGTCCCTGGTCAGGGCAGCCCCAGAGTTCGAAAGTTTATCTGCAGAGCTTTACCTCCCAACCTGGGTGGAGATGGGGGCCGGGGGTAAGAGGCACCTTACATGATCTGACGCTGACCGCCCCACAGCTCCATAGGGCTCCACTCCGCTCCACTCCACCAGCCGTCCCACGAACTGCTTCGCTCAGCTCCACTCCGCTCTGCAGCCCACAAGCAGCTCCCGCTGTCCCACGAACTGCTCCACCAGCCGGTACACAAACCACTCCGCATCCCACCAGCGGCTCCCACCGTCCTATGAACTGCTCCACCAGCCTGTCCACAGGGCACTCCAGCCGTCCCGCAAACTGCTCCACAATATATCTTCAGGCTCCCCCACTACTTAACACAACGCTCAGTGATTTCAGCTCTTAGTCAGTTCAGCTCTTTGGTGAATTCAGCTTATAGTAGGGGAGCCTCAGTGCTGGTGCACCATTAGCCCAAAGTGAGCTCAGCAGCCTGTAACTAGACTTCTAATGAAATCAAAATTAGCTCTGATATTCCACAGTGGAGAGAGGAGGAAGTGCAATTAGCATGTAAGACCCTCACCAAGGGCCCATGCCACCAAGTATTAATACTTGTCCCCAGCCTCTCTCCATTCACAGAGTTTTGGAACCCATGACCCTTGCCTAGTGAGTGCAACTTAGTTGATGGCGAGTCCCTCCATCATAACAGAAGGCCAAGTACAGTTCCAAGCACAGTTCCAATAATCAGGGTAATAACAATTTATTCTTCCTGCCCCAATAACAGAGACACTGGGGATCCCACAGCAGCCAAAGTGACCATTTGGGCAGCTATGGCTTCATTCTAGGCGGGGTGGGTGTGCCTATGCAAATGAGATCGGCCCCTGAAGTTCTTTTCCACAACTTGCCACACCTCACCACCAGATGTCAGGGTGGAGCTCATCCTGACTCTGCGTACATAACCAACAGCTTTATCAGCCACCAGGACCCAGAGAGAAATAAGAAAAGTATGTCAACCAAAGACAAACAGCAGCTTAGGAATTAACACATATTGAAACAGAGGACGATCCAAGCAGGACAGCACACAGGATAACACAGCTACCAGCCCTGCAAAATTCCATTCACCACGTTAATGTTTTTTTTTACCGAGTAAAAATTAGTTTATTCATTACCCTGAAAGGTTTAGAAAACCTGACCTGAGGAAAGGTTAAAAAAAACTGGGCATGTTTTGTCTGGAGAAATGAAGACTGAGGGGGACCTGAGAACAGTCTCTTCAGATGTGTAAAGGGCTGTTATAAAGAGGGCAGGGATCAGTCACAAGAGGTAATGGGCCTAATCAGCAGCAAGGAAGTGTTAGAAAGTTTCCCTAATATCTAACCTAACTCTAAGGGTAGTTAAGCTCTGCAACAGGCTTCCAAGGGAAACTATGGAATCCCCACCATTGGAAGTTGTTTTTAAAAACAAGGTTGGACAAACACTTGTCAGGGATGGTCTGAGTTTATTTGGTCCTGCCTCAGCACAGGGGACTGGGTCTCAATGACCTCTCGAGGTCCCTTCTAGCCCTACATTGATTCTCATGGAGAGCGGGAGAGGGGATTTTTCCTGACAGTGATTGCCTACACTGAAGGATTATGTTGTATGTATCACAAAAAAGCAGTGTGCTTCAGTGGGCCTGGACTTGGGAGTCAGGAGGCCAGGGTCCTATTCCTAGCTCTGCTACCGGGCTGCTGGGTGACCCTGGGCATTTCCCCTCCCTCCACTGGTCCGACTTACCTATTGAGACTGCAAGCCTTGCGGAGGCAGGGATTGTCTAACGCACCTGGACAATGCCTAGCACAATGGGGCCTCAACACAAAATAATACAAGTACCACGCAACACTGCAGAAGCCAGATGTACAGCGATATTGAGTGAGAAAGCGGCCGGTAAGATGCCATCTTACAAGGCAGTATGGGAACTAGTTTGTTCTAGCCAGCTTCCATGGCACAGGGTTATGGTCTGATGAGACAAACATTAACATGTTCCTCAAAGAGGCCAAGATGGATATGCGCAGCCTCTTTATATCACTGCTGTATAAGGTTCTAGTTAACCCTTTCTCTTCCCAACGTATTGTGACATTTACACCCCTATCATAGAATATCTTAGTGGGGACATTACAAGGGCCCCTCAAAAAACACAAAGGCATATCTCAGCAAGGCCAACACATTTGCAGCGTACAGGCCACGTCACTTCAACACGAGGAGCCAAACAAAGCCAGGCAGTTTGGAAAGGTTTCAAAAAAGCAATCACCGGAATCTTCGTTAAGTTTTACTTTTTTAACATAACAATTCTATTCATTTTCGAACTCCCTTGTCTTTCCTGCTTACAGTTTTTTTCCAGGAAGATATGAAATTTCAGAGGGACTGGTTTCTTTTTGGGACTATGGGGTTGAATGTTTGAAAAATTAGGTTTATACCATAGGAAGCCAACTGCTATCTCTGTTTCATAATAGGGAGCAATAATGAAATAGGGCAACAATTTTGTGTTTTCAGCCCAGTAGCTATATGATGCAAGATGCTGACTGAATACAATTTATCTACCAACAGACCACTGGGGTGGGATGCTGTTAAAGACTGATCACTTATAGAACTATCCAGTCATTCACTTGACACACTGACTGGTCACTAGTTAATCTTTGGCACAGTGATACGAGTTACATAGGACATCTGTAGTTCAGCACCAGGTTACAGTAAGAGTGTCAAGTACTTACTTTGGAAACCTATTGGTAGCTTGCCACGACTGGTGGCCTCCTTGCATCCTCACATTCCAACAAGGTCTTTAACATGGGGCACATTCCTGTTACAACAGTCAAACAGAAGCAACTGCTAACAAAGAGGGGCTTGGAAGAACCCACGCTATTAGGGTTTAAGAGGATGAGCTGCACAATCAGAGTTAGCTGGAGACATGATACTGCAAGATAAAGAGACTTGTAGCATCTCACTTCTGTCTGGTTTCTGTAAAAAGATTTCAGTGCACTCCTGACTTCTCCTAAAATTTGAAGCAAAGTTCTCACAAATTCCTGAATCAGATCCTCTACGGTGGAGGGTTCCTGATAATATTTTAAGACACAAGAAGAAAAAAATTTGGCTCTTTAAAGTGCTATGCAAGCTTCTAACAGTGGTTGGATAATGGACTTTAAATTTGCAACACTCTTGGCTATTTCAGGACAGGAAACTGATTTTGCCCAGTCACACAGCACTTTTATAAAATAGACCAGTTTTTTATTAAGCATGAGTTCAGACATTTTGGTGTAACCCACTACAAAATGCTAAATCCCAGCTCTGCAGAGGTGAAACCCCAATGCATCCTCCCAATTCTTCACAACCCATCCCCACTATGGTATGTCTACCTGCAGCACAGCTGTGGCTGACCCCAGTCCACTGACTCAGTCTCACAGGGCTTGGTCTAGGAGGCTTTAAAATTGCAGTGTAGACATTCAGGCTCAGGCAGGAGCCTGGGCTCTAAGCCCCCAGAACGGAGAAGGTCTCAGTACCCGAGCTGCAGCCCGAGACCAAACTTCTATGCTGCAATTTTTAGCCCTGCAACCCAAGTCAGCTGACGAGGGCTCTGAGACTCAGTGCTGCAGGTTTTTTATTCCAGTGTAGAGATACCATAATAATTTTTCACTCTGAGACTCAGGTATGGAGCTTCTAAAGTTCAGTTATGTACATGAATTCTGGTATTTGTAACAGCCCCGTATACCAGCTTTCCAATATCAGACCCCAACTCTTAAAACAAAAGGCACCTAAATGCATGGCCATGGACAATTTATTCTTTATTGATTAAAAATTAGAGATACATGCAATAAAATACAAAGTCAAAAGAAAAAAGGCGGAATATTTTACATCTGTCATTATAATCTACAACACAACAAAGTTGTGGAGAGGATCCTGTTTCATTAATGTAGCATTATCCTTAGAGTATCAACTAAATTAAAAAATACCACCTGGTCCTAGGTTCAGACCAGAATTTACCAAAAACCAAATCCATTAATGACATATTAAAAAAAATATTTTTTATGAACAGCATTGGCACTTAGAAACAAAATTATCTAGCACTGTAGTATCCCAAGCAAAATTTTGAATGACTACCAAAAATGTCTAGAGATCTAATCTCAAATACACTCTAGCTGCTTTTTTTAAATTTAAAAAACATAGAAGCCTCAATGTCAGTGCAAACACACTGTCTCTGCTAGTTCTGAATTAGGGAGGGCCAGGGATTATTTAATAAATAGGATACTACATTGTTTCATTTGAGCAGTTTGAGTCTGACATTTCTCAGCAGCAGTGCGCAAATGAACAGTGAGGTATTCATGGCATGCAGGCAGAAGAGAATTAATACTGTACCAAAACTATTTGGTCTCCATATTCTGTCTAAAATTTAAAAATTAGAGTAGTATCACCCACTGGCCTTCATGAATGTACAGATCACAACCAGCTCTTCCAAAGCCAATAAGAACTTTAGAGGATAAGCCATGAGCGTATTTTGCATCACACAACACGAAAAGGTGCCAAAACTTTTCATACATGTTTTAAATGAGAACTAACCACCCTGTTGTATTAAAAATTGTCATGTGCTTTATATTCCTTTATTCGCTCTCATACTCAGCACTTTAACGCTGCTCGAACTCTCTCTCATCCTCTTCTCCCATTCCCTCCCTTTGCACTCATTTAGTGATGGGATTGTGCACAACTGGCAGTCCCAGTAGGAAGATATTAAACTACAGGCTAAAGAAACAAGTGCAGTATAAAACCATGCAAAATTTAGGAAGCTTCCATAGCTGCTCATAGAGAAAAATATATAAATATATATTGTTCATTACAAGACTTAGAAATAAAAAAGTCCTAATTGAACCCAGTTGTCCCATTTTAACACTCCTTTCTGAATGGTATGCAACTGATGGAAACAGAATGTATTTCCATATTTCTGTGTTAAATTACAGGCTTACAATTTAATTGTATAAAACACTTCAAAGCCAATAGAAGATACAAAGGCGAACTGTAAAACAGTAGGAAAAAAATCAACACCATTTATTATTCACATATTGCATTACAAGTGTCTTTTTAAACTAAAAGTATAATTTATATTATTTACGTAGAAATTCAAATTAAACACCACATACTAGCGAAACCTAAATGTGAGTTACATGGTTTCAGTGACCTCCTGGATCAAACTTCGACACTTGGGTCGAGAAGACATCTGAAAACCCAAGCAGTTAGTGCAGGATGGACACAAGGTCCAGAGCTTACTTGCCTAGTATACATCTACTGGCAATCCTTTTATTGCTGTAAAACAGAACAGGGACAGTTCCACATGTACCTGTTTGCAAAGCACATAAGGAATGACTCTCTTTCAGCAGGCCAGAAGAATTTGTTTTAAAGAATAATTCAATATGCAGGCTTTCTAAGTGCCAAGCAGCATGGATTTCCTCTCCTTTGTAAAAATGACTATTACTAATCTACCTGAAAGGTCAGTTTCTGGAAAGCCTCCCAGTTCTACTTTAAGAATGGACTACATCTGAGGATGTAGAATCAAAGACCTACTTTAAACAATAACCTGATCAGGGTAAATTAAGAGGTTCTGTCCCAGTGCCACACTTCGCCCTAATGTGGAATAAAGGGGGGAAATGGGGGAAGGCTATTAGCAGTTTACTAAAGGGGCAGGTGATATCAGTTTAAAGGAATCTCTCAGAAATGTGATGAAAGAGAACATTTTGGGCTGTCTTACTGTTAAGACTTGGCTCGCTGTCTGAGGTGCCATCATTCAAATCCATTGAGTTTTAAAAGCACAGCCAAAGATAAGCCAGATTCCCCAGCACGTCAGCTGACCAATCACCATTTCCATTGCTATTTCAGATGCAAGGTGAAAAAGCAGATTCAAGAGCAAAAGAAACAAAAAAGGCCTTTTAAACTTGTGCAAAAACAGCAAGTGAAAGAAATGAAACCCCATGTAAGCAAACATCTAGGCTGGATGATTAGAGTAGTGGAACCCCTGTTTCGTACTCAGTAGTATTTTTTTATTTTTTTTTTTTAAGTAAGGCAATAATAAAATGACCATGCAGGCAATGAATTGTTGGATCTGCACATGTGAGATGAAGGAAATATAAAAACTTACAAGAGTTGTTTACAAAAGCAGTAAACGGAATCAGTAATTTCAGGAAGTTGAATAGATTTGTGATCCTATTTAGGAAAAAACTTTAAAGCTCCTAGAAAGCGGGCTGTAGTTCAATTCTTTGGCAGTAGTGGTTTTTGTTTTGTTTGTTTTTCAGGCCAACAGAAGCATGAGGAATATGCACATATAGGTTTTCAGTAAGGAAACCTCTCCTGGGATTGCAGTTTAGCTGATGCTGAGCTGTGCAAATCCTATAAGTTTGCCATCATCAGGAATATCTGAGCCTTCCACACCAGATGCCTGGGAACATAATGGGAAAGAAAAATTCAATAGCACTACGTTATACATTATTTATAGCTTGACCTGCGGGAGTCTAGTTCAGGGAAGGGGCAGGTACAGGACAATTCTGCATTATGCTCAGCAGGTGGCAGTGTCTGAAGTTTACCTATGAGCATTTTTCAGCTATGAAGAGCTGCGCTCAAAAAGTTTCATTAACAACTATTCATTTTATGGCCAGGGTGAACAATACAGTACTCCCTGTCCCAAGATAGGTCTAAATTTATAATGGGACACCTTCAACCCCCTACTGGAAGAAAACATTCTGGGTTTTGCTACTTCTTTGCAGGGCTCCTCTGCCACTGCCACCATGCTTCTTGGGCTCAAGGACACCCTCAGCCTCCCAACTTGTCTTCATTTGGTCTGTCTTCTGCTCCCTCCCCTCTCAAAAAAACCTCCTGTCATCTGGAGCCTCCCTTTCCTCCTCCAGAAAGGAGCCCACGGCACCTCTAAGTCCCCTTACCTGGCCAAAACACTTCTACTCTTGTTGGGTACATGGGGTTTTCAAATCCGGATAACACCACCACACTATTTCAATACTCTTATTGAAAAGTTCAGGAAAGTAAGGAAGGGGTTCAGGAAGCTTGTCACTACATATGCAGTGTTTTATTTACAAAAATGGCAACTTGCTTAACAAGGGAACAGGAATAAATACCAGTTTGAAAGTGACGGATCTGTTTGCCTGGGGTTCTTCCACAATTTTCTGCAAATTAGCTGCAACTGAAATCACACACACACAGGTTACATTAGGACACACTCAATACAGTTAATTCTAAATCCATTAGGCACTTACTTTTTTAAACATTACTCAGAGTACAAGCTTAGAACATTTTACAAATACAGGTTAATGTATGAAATCTTCAGGCACATAACTAGGCAAAATAAAAAGTTATGTTTAATCTACACCTTTAAACTGTGCAAATATTATAGCTTGATTCTGAAAAGCAACCTCTGTTTATGCAGGTGTAGTCTTAAATGCCTGACTGTATTGGTAAATCAGGTTAGCTGCTAGCTGGCACCATTTCTACCTTCTAAGAGGGAGGCTGGGGTGAGCCCCTTTTCAAAACCAGTCTCTATGGAATGCAATTCGACATACTATAGCTGACGAGAAGCGCTAATGCAATGTAGATTGTTGTTAGTTTTAGACCGTTTAAGAGGATGTATTCTTTTAGAGAATGATTGTGGGAGGTGGGGATCTAAGGCTTGGCTATACAAACACTTAGTTCGCAGCAAGCTGGGCTGCAGATGTACCCTGCACTAGCCTGCTGCGCGCTGTCTGCGTGGATCCTGCTACAACCTACTAAGTGTTCTGTAGTGCACTTCGATCTACTCCTGTTTCAAAATGGGACACCAGCCAATGGTCTCCAGAAGTGAAAGGAGGTGAAAGGCAAGTGTATCCACTGCACTCCCTAGATGCTGTTTATTTTAGTTTGTACTACAATTACAGTCAACAGAACCTTTTCTTCACAATTCTTATAAATAGGTCAAGTTCTCTGTGAACTCTGGGGCTCAAATCCTCACACTCAGGCAAAACTCCCAGTGGAATTAATGACAGTTTTGCCCAAGTATGATGTACAGAATCAGGGCCTAAGTGAGCTTTCCCAGAATAACTCAGTACGTAAGGATCTGGCAATTCTCCACATGCTATACAACTAAAGGTGTTTATTGTAAAGCATACATATTCATACAGAGAAATACTATAGCATCACTTGTAATTACCTATTACTAAATCTCTGCCATCAACAAGCCCAGCTGAGATGAGTTCTTGAGACACACCATCAGCAGTATCTGTAGGGGACAAAGATAAGTACTATTAGTTTACATTACAACTAGTCTGGGACAATTTACACTATGGTCACTCAAACAACAAAGTCATAGGTACAACACTGGACCATCAAGTTTCTCATTAACCCAAATGATTTGGGAATCAGAAATTTGGCAAGGGTAGTTCTTAAAAACAAACAACTAAAACCAGCACAAATTGCATGGATTATAATTTATGATACAATAAAAGTTTGCTGAGCTGGCTGAGCTAGAAAAAATGTCTAAATGGTCACATTAGGATGCAATTATAATATATTTACCAATTACAGTTTTGCTGCTTTTCTACCCTGAGCCTGTATTGACAGGTGGCCAGACAAATTTAAGGCCATTAGAAACTTCTGCAAATATCCTCATCTGCCTCCACCCCCACAAAAATCTAAGAGGTGGACACTATTTAAAATTAGCTACATTGTACCACCTCAGTTATCCAAAGGTCTTGTAGGGACACCCAGAACTTTCGGATTGAAGGAGCTGGTCCAGCAGCCTGCCAATCCTGCATTCATGGATTCATAAATTCCAAGGCCAAAAGGGAGCATTGCGATCATCTAGTCTAACCTCCTGTATAACACAGGCCAGAGAACTTCCCCAAAATAATTCCTTTTGAACTAGAGCATATCTTTAAAAAAGAAAGCATCCAATCTTGAACATCAAGAGACCTTGATGCCATCATATTGAGTATGGAGGCAAGAACCATATAAAATGCAGATCCCAGCATACGTTGTTCCACCTTGAGCCAAGCTGCCTGTCACTTGGAGCATTACATGTTGTGACTTGTATTCTGGAGGCTGTAGACCACACTGTAGAACGCTGAGCTGGACATGGCCTGAGGGCTGCATCTTAGTCCCTCCATTGCTGGTGCTCAGAGCGATATACTTTAAAAGCATGCCCCACTGCCTCAGCACCAAACTTCCAAGAAGGTCTGATGCAGGCAGTTTGCTCTGGATCTCAAACATTTAACGAGTGGAACAAGTACACTCCAGTCGAGCACAGGCCTCAATCTGAACCTTTGCTTGGATCGCCACACATTCATTTCAATTTTTTGCCAAGAAAAAAAGAAACAAGAAACCCACCACAAAGATAGCCACACCCCCCCCCCCAATTCAATACATTTAATTTCCACAACTACTCACCTCTCCCTGGGGTAAATTCAAACCGAATATCATTTAGCTCTTTCTTTGAATTCCTGTGGTAAGAATACATAGTTTTAATAAATTAAAATGAAAAAGCAGATGTTGTACAGAGTTTATTTCAGATTGTTTGGGGATTCCAGTGTTCTGGTTGAAGGGGAGTCATTCAAAAATCAGTTTTAAAAAGATAATTGGATCTTAATTTTTAAATACCAGCTACTCTATCCAACAGGAATGCACAGACAGTTCCTGGATTTGCATCTGGGAGGAAAGCTCTCAGTGCAGGGCCATCTACTTAGGAATTTGCTTCCCCCCATTGGTTTGACAGAGCCAGTGCTTGTTGATATTCAGGATACATGAGGCCCATCTATCCAGGAACTTATGAGCGCCTCCCTACCACACACACACACACACACTCCAGTATCTGAGCACCATGCAAACATGAATGGATTTATCCTTGAAGCATCCTTGTGGGGTAGGAAAAGTATCCCCATTTTGCAAATGGGGAACTGAGGCACAGAGATTAACTAACTTGCTTAGGAAGTCTGTGGCAGACCTGTGGAGACACTTGAGAATTGAATATTCTTTAATGGTACTGCTGATGTTGCCAATTTAGATTGTATTTATAATTGGTTTCTCTTTCTTGTACCTAACTACAGAAGAGCACTATACACAGTGGTAAACCGTTCTAAATAAGCTGATCTCCTTATACAATGAACATTAGGAAGGGTCCCCCTCCCCCATGAAGTTAGCTAAACACAGTCATGCTTAAGAAAGCACAACAGAAGGCCACTCAGTACGACGATGTCAGGTCACTTGTGCAGACCGCTGGCTGCTACTCCATGAGACACTCCCAGCATGCCCACACAGAATCCCATTACAGCTGAGCAAGCCCACAAGAGATCAGGTACCGTAAGTGCTTTTTTGTTGTTTTAAACAACTTAATATCCCTGAACACCCCTGGGAAAAATGGATAATTCATTCTTACCTAGTACACAGAGTTTGGCAAGCTTCACACAAAGATTGATACCTTTTAGGATACAGAATTTGCAAAACTGCAAGGAGGAGTATGAATAAAAGAATTTGGGCCCCCTGGATTTCCTCATGCCCTCCAGTCCCATGGCCAAACATTGCTGGGTTTGGGTCCCAGTTAGGGGGCATAGGATGGAACCTAAACTGGAGTACATGTACGGTCACCATCCCTTCAATACAACAAGGGAGAAGACATGATGATCTATGAAAATAACGACACTTCTAGAACACTCTACAGTCATCCTCACAGCAACCCTCTGAGGTAGGGATAACGTCACCTACTTATCTTACAGATGGGGAAAACTGGTTATATAATTTACTCAAGGAAACAATATTTCAGTGACAAATCCAGGATTACAATTCCAGAGCTCCCTAGTTTAACAGCCCAGGCCCTACCCACTCGTTCACACTGCCTTCCTTTCCAACAGCTGCACAGTAGCACACTTACCTTAACCTTAGCACAAGACTGATGGGGACTTTTATATCCTCCTGAACTGGTGCTGCGGCAGAGGGTGCCTAAAATGGGATTGGATTATTTTAAAATCAACTATCACTAACCCCTCTGCCCCCAGTCTTAAAAACACAAAACACAGATTACAAACAATTGAGTATAAATACAGAATACCATACAACTATCAAATACTATGTAATGTGTGGGCATATAACCACGCATTGGAATTTTGAGAGCACAATGAGAACCCAAATGAGAGGAATATTCATGTCCAGTTGAACTATACTACACAGTAATATTTAGAAAGACAATCCTGTCTGGAATTGTCTCCAGAGAAAATAAATGGTGGAATAGGTATTTGCCTTTTAGAGACACTGGAAACTGGTCAGAGGCTTCAGAAGAGGTTTTCAGTGCATTTATCAAATAATTTTTCAGGCAAATTTGATTTGTTTGGAATCTAAGATATTTGATAGAGAAGATATTTGATAAATCAGGATGGATTTTCTATCCCATGCCTCAAGATATCCTACACAGCTTTCTGAAGATACAGGAAAAAATTTTCAAAAGCATCTAAGTTTTTTAGGAGCCTTAAGCCCCACTGACTTTCAATGGGACTTAGGCGATTTAGAACATTTTAGCCACAATCCATAAAACCATAAATCGGGGGATTTATAGATTAGTAGGGAATTTACCTTTACCTAGACGTACATTCCTGAATGTATGGTTGTTTCAAAGATCCCTAACGCAATGGATTTTAAAAAGTTCTAAAAGGGGTTTATCTACCCATTTTCACTTCTGAATTATGGCTGATTATTTCTGCTTGTAGTTAGGTATTTGTTTCATGCTCTTCAGTAGTACATTTCCAGATCTTTATACTGCTGACGATAGATTTTAGGAAAGGGATATATTGTTTCATCAAAATCTGGCGGGGGATGGAATAGATTGCTCTTTCATTGTCTAAATCTTGGTCTGTATTTCACATGCTGCACAAGAGATTTTAACTTGAAGCAATAGGACAGACCGTGTACGAGGCTGACAAAGCATGGAAACTCTACCCAAGACCTTTTTTCATCTGAATCAATCTCTTTTGAGCAACTTAAAAATTAACAGCTTGACTGAGAAATGAGGTATTTCACTCCATTCGATATCAATTTCACTACCTTTTCTGAAAAATCCGGGTCTAAATGCTGACCCTATTTAAAAAAGCATCAAAGATTCTGAGCTATGATTTAATGCAGCTAAGTGAATGTCTACTCCAAACTGTACCATTTCTCTTTAAGACTAGTATGTTGTCAGTAATGGTTATCTTTAAAATGGAAATACGAATTAAGTGCAATGAGATTATATATAGTTCTACTAAAAAGAGTTTCTAGGAAAAAATGAAGACCAGAGTGTTACTTTTACTAGCAGCGTTGCCAAAACTCTTCCCTATGTGGCTATTAGAAAGAACAAAGCTAACATTGTCTTGTTAATATTAAATGCTTCTCCCCAACTGCAAATATGAACTTTAGTTTATTTTATTTAGAAGTACCATCATTCAGTAGTCTGGCAAATTTAGCAGCACTGTAAGCCAGCCGACTGCAAGACATATTCCAAATATCTCTGGAATGGTTTATTCTGGCAAATTCCGCCCCCACCCCCGCCCTTCAGCATTCACTTCTTTCCCTCCTGGGTAGGCTCTCCTAGCTGGGCTTTCCACTAAAAACAATACAGAACAGAATTAAGTTCTGTACTACTTAGCAAGGTTTTAGGTTTCCTCACACACATCAATTCTCTTCTGCACCAAATGGGAGCCTGTCAAAAAAACAGCCTCAAACTCAAAACCACACAGGGAAATCTGATTTCTCTATTAGCCTTTGTTAATACGAAGGCTTTTTCAATGCACGTGTCATACATCCCTTTCAGAGACTGGGGGACCTCCTCCTTCCACCTCCCAGTTTCCTCCTACTTCTCCTTATAGACATACCCTTGAGGCTCTGAAGCTGCTGAGAGGTCTGGCCAGAACCTGCTTGACTGCCCTGTCAATGTTACTCCTTAATCACCTTAAACAAGAAGCTGCTGATCCAACCAAGGCATTCCCCTCTTTCCTTCACCCTTCCCCAGACTCAAGAATGCGCTCCCCGCACAGCACTAAAAGCCACTACTAGTTCGGAGAAAAGAAAACCCAGGAGCAGCAGATCCCTGCAGGACTGTGCAAAGCTAAGCACCCCAAAGCCATTAGGGCCTGCCTACTCCTCTTACTCAATTGGACAATTCACCACACTAATACAAATCATAAGCAGCTTTCCTGGCTTAAGTAAATTCTAGTGTGACTGATACTTTAAGGAGGATCTCCTACAAAACTGGAGATGTGTATAAAGGGTTTCTAGCCTTACCTGCCCTGCTGCTGGAGCTGCTGCAGGAGCCGGAGTGGGTGGAGGGACAGCAATTTGAGAAGGTTGCGCAGATGCCTGTCCTGCTGGCTGAGGTAGTTGAGCCGGAGTCTGTGCTGGAACATGGAGTAAATGACCTGTGGGTTCAGCTGGTGGGAACAGCTACAAAAAACAAGATGTTTTAATGAGAAAAGGAATGTCATTGAAAGCAGGTGGCTGGGCATGAAGTGCATGGTGACCCCGCTTGCCAAAGCACAACTGATAAGTTTACTGCCAGCTACATTTCCATCCCCTCAAACCACAAAGTCAGATCAATGTGGGTGTCAAGAGGCTTCAATTTCTCCTTGTTCTGGAAGATGATTCCTCCTCTCCCTCATTATCTCCTGAAATGCTCATCCTCCCTATTACTATGGACGAGAAACTTGTATGGCAGAAGGACTGAATGCTACAAAGTAATACAAACCGAGCTCCTCCCTGGAAGATACAATCACATGCTGTAGTCTCCGTTTTCTTGGAACATGAGCATTATTGACGTCTCATTTGCCAAGTCATCGGGTCAACCTCTCACATTGCTTTATTAAAACTGGCTTGTGATTCCTTTCAGAGGGGAAAGGGACACAACACAGGGAAGAATTAAATCTTTGTAGATAATTATCTGCTTCAAAAGAAATATGATTCCAGGTATTAAGATGTCATTCTTAATGACCCGCAGTCCCGCATTCAATTTTGAGGTAACGCAAACAGAGTGCAAGCTCTTCAAAGCATGTAAGAGCAGCATGATTGAGACTGGATGTATAGATTTAATGCTCTAGTCTCTGGCTGACCAAAAATATGGAAAAGAAAGAACCTAATCAGTTCTCTAGGGGAGAAGGATGGGTGAAATGTGAGTTATTGCAATTATAAATTTTCTGACCACAATTCTGAGATGGCTCCAGGGAATCTCTCTATAGTTGATCAATTTCTCAGTTGCAAGCTGACGTTAGAACAGGATAGGCTAAGCCTGGTCAGAATTCTACAGGACATGTCGGTTTAACATCCCATGTGTGTCAGGAAGGAAATAAGTAATATCTACACACCAAATCAGAAAGCAACCATATGCTTATATCTAAGATGCACTAATAACATTCTTGTGTAAGATTTGCAGATTGCAAAGAGTTCTGAAGCAAGATTTTAACTGTCATTAAATTCTTGCTCCACTACCAACTATGAAGGACTGCTGAAGGCCTAGGTCAGAGGCTTAGCTGTAGGCTGAGAATAAGTCAGACCAGGTCCTGTAAAATGGGCACTTTGGGTATGTCTACACTGCAATTAAAAGCATGTGGCTGGCCTGTGCCAGATGGCTTAGGCTCACAGGGCTCGGGCTAAGGGGCTGTTTAACTGCAGCGTAGACTTTCGGGCCCCCCTTGTAGGGTCCTAGAGCCCAGGCTCCAGGCCGAGCCCAAATGTCTACACGGCAGTTAAACAGCCTCTTAGTCCGAGCCCACATCATTTGGCACGGGCCAGCTGCGGGTTTTGAATTAGAGTAGACAAAGCTGTAGCTCACGAAAGCTTATGCTCAAATAAATTTGTTAGTCTCTAAGGTGCCACAAGTACTCCTTTTCTTTTAGAGTAGACAAACCCTTTGACTGACTTGTTTGGGGGGAAGGGATGTGAAGAACTTGACAGACTCTGAAATAGTGGATTCAACCTCAAAGCTGAAGAGCAGTAACAATCTTCAGGATTTTATCTGACAAGGAAATCATCAGAGAAGATCCCCACAAGGGATATTCCTGGTATATTATTTTTAGAGCAACTAATTTTAGCAACTAATTCACTACACAGATGAGCCTCTGTCATGATAAGCTAAATTGAAAACAACATTCCCTATAAAGCAGCGGTTCTCAAACTGTGGGTCAGGACCCCAAAGTGGGTCACAAACCATTTTAATGGGGTCGCCAGAGCCCAAGCCCAACTGTCCGGGATCGAAGCCTGAGGGCTTCAGCCCTGGGTGGTGTGACTCAGGTTACAGGCCCCCTGACTGGGGTTGAAGCCCTTGGGCCTGGGCCCCTCACACTCAGGGCCGTAGGGTTTGAGCTTTGGCCCTGCCCGTGGTCATGAGGTTCAGGCAGGCTCAGTCTTTGGTCCCCGCTCCTGGGGTCATGTAGTAATTTTTGTTGTCAGAAGGGGGTTGCAGTGCAACGAAGTTTGAGAACCCCTGCTATAAAGGTTTGTTAAGGTTAGTGCTAAGAGGCTCTCTCTAGGTAGTCAATGATTCACCTTCTAGAGAAGGAACTAGCTTCCAAGTCCTGGGATATTATTTTTAGAGGCCAATAAGAACACATTCCTTGCAATATTGGCAATGATTGGGAGTTGTCAAATTCAAAGAGCAACAACTTCCAAAAGGCCCAACTTACCTCAGAATTCTGTAAAGATTCTTTCACTCTGGGAGACTAAAAAACAAAAAAAAGATCAGTTGTTACTATAAGCTGTTTAACAAAACTGAACCTTCTGACTAGCCACGGACTACCTCAATCATGTTAATATTCACTAAATGCACATACACGTCTGGTCTGGTTTGACTGTTATCTACATATTAAAATGCACAATAGCAATCAAACCAGATAATTTCTCAGCAGCCTAGCCATGCTCTATCCCCCGAAAATGCATTGTCATGGCTTGGCTTGGCTTATTACTTACAGTTTCGATTTATGCACAGTAGCATATAATAAGAAATGCTGGAGTTGTTTACTGGCAAAGAAATAGAATATTAATGAGGACTACATTGATCTGATTTGGATTTCATTAACAAGCCGAGACAATAAAATCCGTTTTAAAGCCACTCCAACACAGAATCACAGAATATCAGGGTTGGAAGGGACCTCAGGAGGTCATCTAGTCCAACCCCCTGCTCAAAGCAGGACCAATCCCCAACTAACATAACAGTCTGCAAAACAATTAGAATATTAAAGGTGTCATAAGCATTCGATACATTAGAAAGTTGAAGTCATAAGCAATATACACGACAGTGAAAAACAATTCCCAAGAACGATAAGGTATTTTTTCCTATCTACAGTTGAAACAATGAACAAATAGTCTTTTATTTTATATTTGGGAAACAATACTACCTTTTCCTATTAGTTATAAATTTCTGTTATGGTTATGCCTAGGACCCTCAAAGGTGTCAGAAAAGAAGTGGAAGAGACAGAGTAAAAGGGAATTATTATTCAAATTAACTAGATTTGGGACACTCTGTGTTAGGTGCTATACAAACATGGGACAGTCCCTGCCCCGAAGAATTTATAGCCTAAAACAGTGTTTCTCAACCTTTTTGTGCTGGCGACCCACTTTGGACTTACCCAGATTTGAAAAGGTAGGTAGAGCCCTGCGCGGATACAAAATTTATATCCGTGGATAGAGGTATCTACGGTTATAAAGCAGATATCCACGGAGTTGCAGGGCTCTAGCGACAACGAGAGAGACCAGCAGGGCCATGGACTACAGCGGTGAAAGCAGCAGTATGTTGGGCAGTCGCTTGCAGGAGCCAGTGCCCAGCCTGGGCAGCTCCTCCAGCGTGGCTGTTCCACCCCCAGCCCTACACACTAGAGGGGCACCAGGCTCACCAGCAGCTGTCCCTGGTCATGCTTGTGTGCAATCAGCTTGCACGCTCCCAGATAGGAGTCTTGGTCGTCACTAAAGCTCCGAAACTCCGCAAATATCTGCTTTATATCCACGTGGGGCTCTAACACTGAGGGGCTGAAGCCCCCGGGAGCTGACAGACGAATCCTCAGCCCCGCCACCAGAGGCTAACAGATGGAGCCCGTAACCCCCCCCAAACTTGTCCCACAATCCCCCTGGAGGTCATGACCCCCGCATTGAGAAACAAGAGTCTAAAAAATGGGGCTGAGGTTGGGATAATAACGTAATACTACATGTGGTATTACTGGAAGCAGAGGGTAACAAGGTGACTCTCAGTCCTGGGCCCTCCGTGAACTATCACACTGCCATTTGGATGAGACCCAAAACTGAGATCCTAATCCCTTTCTGGTTGTCAGAGATGCCACCATGTTTTTGGAAGAGTAGATGTTAACCCCCTTATTTTGGCCAAATTGCCACTTCGGGTGATTTAAATTCGGCTTCCTTATATTCCTCATGCAATTTTAACTCGATAAGGTATCTTTACTCCCTGAACTAAGTTGTTCAACAGAATTGCTTCTTTTAAATAGCTGTCACATTTCATTCTGGATATGACTGCCTTTTAATGTTAACATTTTTTAAATAAAGTGACAGCTTGCAAAGTAAAGCAACAGATATGCAGTTTGGGACCCTGTTGGATGAAAGCTTCTACATAAATGAAATTAATCTTGGATATTTTTCTACTTCCATCTTTAAAGAAAACTAAGCTCATTTAATATTTATAGATGTTTTCTACAAATCTGCTTTCTTATTCACCAGCATTACTTATGCTCACACTTCAACAGCAGACAAACTAATGGCATTTCTATTCATTATTAGAAACGAAAACTAATGAAAATTCCAACTACTATCCCATTGAGCAAACTGGCTCAACTTTTACTTTCTGACAGAGATGCTAATTGAGCGGCTTGATTCCTCTGGAGTTTGAAAATTCAAATTAAAGATAAATCACAATGCACATGCTCTTAAAATGATTTACCTTCCACTATAAAATGAATGTATCAGTGTATAATGGCACCCTGCATGTTCACGCTCACTAGTTAATCACAACACTTCAGTAATTACTTTTGCATTCTTTAAGTGAGCTAATACACTTTAAAAACAAACCCAGAGTTGTGTATAACATGATGATATCCTTAACGTATAATCCTATTTTTTTAATCCTTGTCCTGCCTCTTCCCTTCTTTGTCTTGTTTGTATTCTTATTGCCCTCACCTGCCCTGTGTTTAGATTGTAAGCTTTGGAGAAGGGACCAGGTCTCCATGCAGTGTCTAGCGTACTTTTGAGCTCTCAGACAAACAGTGCTTCTAAGCTACACCGACTCATTTCTTGGGGTATTCAGACTCTTGGAAATGTGCATTTTAGAACAAATGAAGGGCTACAGTAAAGCTGCGTGCTACAGAGGAAAAGGGTCTGTGGGAATAATGCCAAACAATTTTTCTACATCTTGCTCGGGAACATGTCAAGTGAGGCTTAATGGTGGGATGGATTTCAGATTTTACCTTTCCACCTGGATTAGTCTCTTCTCCTGGCGCAGTCAGCATTTGATCACAGTGGAGGAGTTCCTCCTACACAGTATTCTCTGCAACCGACTGGTCTGCAAATAAGACCTTTGTACTTTCTTTGGTGGAGAGGCTCTGGTAGTACGTTACAAATTGGCCAAAGTCAGTCTCGGATATTTGAAAATGGTATCTCCAGACACTGTTGCTACCTTCTGGCATTAGTTAGGCTAGTGGCAAGATGAGCCTTTTGCTCTTATGTTGTACTGTTAATTTTATTATTAGGTGCCCCTCTGAAATCTCCCACCCAAATATTGACCCAGCCTGACCCTGATTCACTTGTGAGATCTGAATGGACCACAGTACAAGGAATAATGTGTTCCGTTTTCAAAGAATCTTTAGCTAGTCCAAACATTTGGAATGGAGATTATAAATGAAGGGCTCAATTTTCTCTCACTCAAAATCAAAACAAATAAGCCATGTTTAAAACACAATAGGGGCCAGTGTTAAATCAGGGTATCGTGATTTCAGAGACAAGATATATCGGAACAAAATTTTAATTTTCTCTGAAACAAGGTTTGAAATATCAGCCTCCTTTAAAATTAACCTTATAATTTAAAATATAGGGAGAAAGTATTTTATAGCTGAGAGTGTCCTAGATTAAGATTTTCAGAATTATCTATCTTATATGGTAAGATCATCCGTGGATGAGTAGTAACAGTCTGACCATAAAGAGGAAGATAGTCAAATTTGTAACTGGAAAGCTAACATAAAAACAGAGTTACTGTAACCACCAAGCACATTAGAAAAGTGTGTAAAGGTAATATTAACAGGCACCGTTTTTAAAAAATTCCAAGCTTGCGAAAAACAATTTTGCAGAGACTTAAGGAAATTTCTACACAGATCATAAATAGAAGGGATGTAATGAACCAGAAGATGGAAATGAGAAAGATGAAAGGTTTAAAGGGGCAAATGTTCAAATAACACCCCGAGAGAAAATAACTTTAGGACAAGAGTATTTGAAGAAGTCTCCAGAAGCTCATTCTTTGGCTCTCCTTTGTTAAATCTGACAACCGTTAAAATCCACGTGTTGCTATGAAAGGGAAGAATTACATTCAGAAAACATCTTTGAAGTGGTAGTGTTTGGAATGATGAGCATACATATCATTGAAGATTTAAGATCTACAAAGGATTTAACACTTCAAGTTTTACACCTGTTTTTTTAAACATAAAATATAATATTGTAAAATCCGTAGCTACTCAGGACTTCACGGATGCCACTTGATTGCCCACTGGGGCCATGCAAGTCCATGGCAACTGCTGGGATAGAACTGTTCCACCTGTCCAATCACAAGTCCCAATTACTTGAGCTAAGGGAGAAGGTTGGCTGTGCAAGACCGATGATGCTGTTGAGCAGTGCTGATTCTATCATGTAGGAGGCAGTGATATCAATATCAATCAGTTCAATACAGTACTTAAGACAATGTTACAAAAACAATCTCAGGTAGTTTATACTACTGGAGTTTTAAATTAGCCACAAGAATATCCTGATTCTCTGTTAATCCACTGGACTGGAACCCAAAGGATCTGGATTCATATCCCCAGCTCTACTACAGACTTGTGACTTTTCCAAAGTTGCACACAAGCCCTGTGCCTCAGGACTGCATCGTAAAATAGGGATACTACTACTTCTCCCATCCTGTCTCTCTCATGTCTGGTTAGACTGTAAACTCTCCGGGACAAGGACTTATTAGGATATAGATATTCAGGCCTGTCTGTAAAGGCCAAACTCTAAGAATTTAGGTGTATTCTTATCACTTAGCTAGTTCTAGAGGTATAAAAGAAAGAATCAAAATCACTGACTGTATAAGGCCTTTTCTTACTATGACAGTCTGAAGCCCTGTTCTTAGGCAAAGATCTTTGGCTACGCAGCAGAGGCAGCCATAAGCTGCGAAGCGAATTTTGGTCACATCTTTACATTCCAAACTAGTCTCACTGAAATAAGGTGCTATTGGGCTCTTAGGAATACAATCCTGTCCTGATAGTGCCTATCACCTCCAGAGAAAGGGAAGTGCCTAGAAAATGTAAAAGGAAACTTAGTTTGATAGCATCCTGCCTGGCAAGAACTCAGTGATCAACAGCTGGGATGTGAAATCCTCATTTCTGTGTTCTTCTATCATTGTAGCCCCCTCATCTCCCTATTGTTTGTCTGTATAATCTCGGTCTGGTTCTGTGATTGTTCCTGTCTGCCGTATAATTAATTTTGCTGGGTGTAAACTAATTAAGGTGGTGGGATATAATTGGTTACATAATCACGTTACAATATGTTAGGATTGGTTAGTTAAATTTCAGGAAAATGATTGCTTAAGGTATCGCTAAACAGAACTCAAGTTGTACTATACAGTCTGCAGTCAATCAGGAAGTATGGCGGGAGGGGAGGCAATGGGAACAGGAAATGGGGGTGGGGAAATTGGAATCATGTTTTGCTAAGGGGGGGGAATTGGAACAGGGACACAGGTAAGGCTCTGTGGTGCCAGAGCTGGGAAGGGGGACACTAAGGAAGGAAACTGGAATCATGCTTGCTGGAAGTTCACCCCAATAAACATTGAATTGTTTGCACCTTTGGACTTCGGGTATTGTTGCTCTCTGTTCATGCGAGAAGGACCAGGGAAGTAAGCAGGTGAAGGAATAAGCCCCTAACAGGACTGTCTTACTGTGTATGTGTAACATTTCACACAATGTGGTTCTGAAGACTGCTGCAGCATCTAGGCACTACTGCAATACAAATAATACAACTGTTGCAGAACCCAGAGGCTCACCCTGAGCTGTGAAATTGCTGCTCTGCCTTCCTCACTTTCTTCATCTAGTTCATCATCACTCCACTCCCAGCCACCGTCTTCAGTCTTATGAAGACGCCCACTGGAACCTGGGACCCTCCGGACCTGTTCAGCAGAGAGACAAACCAATGCTGTATGAAGCAGATGATTCTAATGGTCTTTTTTAGGAAAAATGTGTCCAAACATCATCTAAGCTGTCATCCTGGAGTCTAACAGGAACTGATAAGAGATCAGTTAGTTTATATCTAGAGGGCATTAGAATATCACAATGCTAACTAAGAATTAGTCCAAAAAATTTTGAGCACAGTTTTAAGCATAAAAAACTAGCAGAACTGTGACATCCATTGTTAAACAAAGGCGGTCACTGTCCATTTGCACAAAGGTGGTCACTGTCCATTTGCATCTTGGTACCTTTTTAGCTCTTTCAGTGATTGTTGGTGCTCTCTGCAACATCTTTTCTTGTAGAAATTCTTTATTCTGGAAAAGAAAAAGATTTTAAGTATCTAATTCACTCTTCTACTGTTGAAAGTCATTTTATGGCTAAAGCATTTTTTGGCCATAAAAACCACTTTCAATCTAATTTTAATAAAACCAGGAAGACACATGCTGTTTGGGAGCCAACATCGTTCTTTCTAAGAACATCTGCGAGATGTAACAAGAAGCAATCCACCATTCATTCCCTGGGACTGCAGTCAGAATTTCTCTAATATGCATGCTAATCCTATATAACTTTTCATCTGTGATAGATTTCCCACTGCAAAATGATATAGGATTAGCAAGCAAGAAGTGGTATACAAGAAACTTTGATTTTCCTTAAAATTCAACTGAATCACTGCAAAATCACTGCCCCCCCCCCACCTAAAAGGGTACCTTGACTTAAAGCCTAGAACAAGATAGAAAGAAATACTCTGCCCTGATCCAGTGACAGATTTAAGGTCTGGTATCTTGCAACCCACCCTTTGGGTCTAGAAATGGGAGTTTATACCATTTGGTATGGGAGACGCCCAGCTTTCAAAAGCATACAGCACTTGCTACTAGTTTTGGAGAGCCCTGAAACACTTGACCTTATTTATGGCATAATACAGTAGAACCTCAGATTTACAAACACCTCAGGTATGGAGGTTGTTCGTAACTCTGAACAAAACGTTATGGTTGTTCTTTCAAAAGTTTACAACTGAACATTGACTTAATACAGCTTTGAAACTTTACTACGAAGAAGAAAAATGCTGCTTTTAACCATCTTAATTTAAATGAAATAAGCACAAAAAGTTTCCTTATGTCAATTTTGTTTTAAACTTTCCCTTTATGTTTTTAGTAGTTTATGTTTAACACAGTACTGTACTTGTTTTTTTTTGGGTCTCTGCTGCTACCTGATTGTGTACTTCCAGTTCCAAATGAGATGTGTGGTTGACCAGTCAGTTCATAACTCTGGTGTTCATAACTCTGAGGGTTCTACTGTACACAGAAAGTCTCCCAGATTGTTTTCAGAGGTTTCTAAGATCTTAGTTAGATTTACTCCCTCTGAGACCTCATCTACACTTTTGCCAGCGTGTAGGGTACATGGAGCTACGTGAGATAGTGAAAGGCAGGCTGCATCTACACTTACTGTGGAGTATAGCTACGCTTGGCAGTGAAAGGCTCTGGCAGAGGGGAGGCAGTGGGAAAAGTCTCCAGCTGAGCTGCTGGAGCCTTTCACCACTGCCTCCCTCTGCCAGAGCTCTTCTACTTTACTTGCCTAAGCAGTGCCTCACTGTCTACACAGCTACTTTATATCCGTGCTAGCTGGGCATGGAGTAGCTAACTCTCCACATCACTGCAAGTGTAGACATACTTTCAGTTGGCTTTAGAGGTGGAGGGGGAAAAAAAATAAACCCAATGGAAGATGTTAAAAACGCTCCAAGATTTTTAAATAGTCTCTATGAAACACATTTCTGTAACAGAATACATGATTTGATAGCATACAAAGGTTTTATTTCATTAATTTGCAACAAGCAGCTTAACTCAGAGTAGCACTGATGGTAAACAAAACAGCCATTCCAGCTCACACCAGTAAAGCCTTATACCGCCCCACATATTTCATGATACATAATATTTCCCTTCCATACAAGTTTTATCATACCTTTGCTTTTGTGAAAAATTTGTGTCTTAATAGCTCTGCTGCTGTTGGTCTATTAACAGAAGAGGGAGAAAAATAGTTATAATTGTTACTTTGAAATGTCAGGTTTCAGAGTAGCAGCCATGTTAGTCTGTATCCGCAAAAAGAAAAGGAGGACTTGTGGCACCTTAGAGACGAACCAATTTATTAGAGCATAACCTTATTGAGCTACAGCTCACTTCACCGGATGCATACAGTGGAAAATATAGTGGGGAGATTTTATATACACAGAGAACATGAAACAATCTGTATGGTAACACCCATTGTTTCATGTTCTCTGTGTATATAAAATCTCCCCACTATATTTTCCACTGTATGCATCCGGTGAAGTGAGCTGTAGCTCACGAAAGCTTATGCTTTAATAAATTTGTTAGTCTCTAAGGTGCCACAAGTCCTCCTTTTCTTTTTGAAATATAACTTATCCTTCCAAGCTGCTTGTCTCATTCACCGCAACCTGCCTACAACATGAAACTTTGCCACCTGTTTACCCACAACCCGAGACCCCGAGTCAGCTGGCACGGGCCAGCCATGGGTGTCTAGTTGCTATGTAGACATATCCAATAAGGACAGCAAAAGCAATGGCTCTTTTCCAGATGTGATGCACTGCAGTTCACACCTCTGCTTTCAGGCAGATGGTTACTAAATACTAATTGTGCATTAGGTTAGTTATCTTCAGAAAGTGACATATATAGACATTACACATTTAGGAGGTGCACTGATATACCTTTGGTTATCTGCTGGCTCCATTTAGCTGAAACTGGTTTGCGAGCTCTTGTAGATTGTTACTACCTTTGTTTTACTCATCTGCACATTTTCTAGCACAATGGGACCCTGACTGGGGCTTCACGCCCGTACCGTAGAATAAAGACAGAAATAATAATAAATTGGGAACTGCAACGCCATTTGCTTTCTTCCTCCCCCCGCCCCCTGCCAATCACACCCTTAACACTGAACAGATGATCACCTACTTGTAGTGAGAGGATGATTTAAAACTGCTGTATCGGGATATTTTAAAAGGATTTGCATGGATGAGAGAACATGTTATGGGACGTTTACCAATGTTTTATATAGCTGTCCTTAATAAATAGTCCTTATAACCAAATGAGTCAAGATTGCACTAAGAGCCTTCTTATATTTGCAAATTTAAAAACAATGTATATTTTAAAAGCTCCACAGGTAAATACACAGTTCACAACCTATAATTTCTGATGGGCAAAAAACACAGTGCAGCTTGAACCAGAAGCGAGACAAAAATTGCAATTAAGTCTCTGGGAGTACAATACTGAGCTAGTCAGAACCGGTTAATCAGAATGAAAGTTGTGTGTCTTGCCAGTCGTACACAGTATTGAACATTTATCCCTATTTATAAAAAATGACGATGGGCAGGAGAACTTATTGTCAGACACCAGGTCCTCTGCAATCATCTTGGCTCAAAGATTGCAGAGCTAACTAGGACAACTTTTATTTTTAAATTTTGGTGGTAGTTTTACCTTTTTTCAGGGTCTTTCTGTAGGCATGAGGAAATCATCTTTCTAAATGATTTCCCATACTTCTTCAGCATTTCTTTATCTTGGACGCCAGTCTCTAAAGAAGGTGGATCATTCTGTAGTGTCAGCATTAAAACCTGAAAGAATTAAATCCATTGGAAACATCTAGGAAGATCAAAAATTCTTAGAAGTCAGGTCTAGGGAACCCCACACATAGAGCAGCCTGATGCATTCTGGGGACACACATCTTTAACATGTTAGGAGTTGAGATACAGGCTTCAAATTGCAAGTAAGGTCAGATCAAGTTTTCAGGTCAGTCACGCCAGCATAATGCAGCCCCAAAGGGAAGAAAAGGGGCACAGCATTTCTGCCAATCATGTTCATTCTATAGACACTGGTCATATGAGACTTTAGATTCAAATGCTCGGTTCAGATTTCTTTGCAGATATCTTAGACTTGTGGGAAAGAGGGAGTTAGAAAGAAATATGGCTAATTATGAATGTAAAAAACCCCAAGGGTAATTCTCTCTCTCTCACACACACACACACACACACACACTCTCTCTCTCTCTCGCACTAAGTGAAGGATTTTTTCTATTCCACTCAACAAAACATTCTGAAGGGGAAAAAAAAAAGATTATTCTTGCCACCATCTTACTCTGTCGCTTCGATACAGGTTGCACCAATTTTAGAAGAGGAACCAGCCTGCAGCATAATTTAAAGGTGTCCACTGTTCTAAAAATGCAGTGGTCCATCAATTCATACAGAATTATACAATCCAATGTAAATGGAGGTTAATATTCCCAAGTCACAAATATGAAAACATAATTACAACTTAAGTGACCTTTATAGTCCAGGATCTGAACTTGGAGTTTGAATATAGTAATCGTAGAACTGAGTGCAGACCACAAAACCTACTGTAAAATGCTTTTAAAATTTCATTATCACATAAGAAAGTATTATTGACAACATCATCTACTAAATCAGTGAATATTTGTCTCTTGCTTTGCAGACCAGGGGCATTGTTAACATGATCACTGACTGCATTTAAAACAACTCGGTTGTTCAAGGCCTTGTCTGCAAAGGAAAGTTGCACCAGTTTAACTTATTTCAGTTAAACTCGTGCAAACCTCTGGCTAGACTCTTATTTCAATTTAAGACAAGCTTAATTCAGGTTAGCGTCAGTCAATAAGAAATGTGCTTAAATTAAACCAAAATTTGATACTCAAACTGAAATTATAGGCCACAAAAGGCTTTGCACATGTTTAACTGAACAAGTTTAAAAACTGATTTAAATGAAACTGGTGCAACTTCTGTGCACAGACAAGGCATAAGGCAGGTCTCTTTTCAGACTATTTGTCAAACCCATTAAATTTTTCAGTTTTGAATAAAATATAATTGTTTTCTAGAAAACATGTTTGTTCCATTGATGCTAGCTGGTGAAAACCTACCTTTAATTCCTTAGCGATAATCAGAGTAAGTGGTTGCAATTTTTTGCAAGAATTTGAATAATATGCAACAGCAACACAAATCTAAAACACCCTATTTAAAAATCTGGAGTACATGAAACAAGTATTTGAAGAGAAAGGATAGGTCTTCTGCACAGCAAATATCTGACAAAACAATTACCATATTAGTCTGGAGTATGTCTGCATAGCAGTGAAGTCTCCAGGTCCCTTAACCCATAACGCTGTGTAGCAAGGAGACAGCTAGTACAGTCACAACACAGCAGACCCGCAATGAAGGGAATTTCCACCCCCTCCCGAGTCCATGTGCTCATTACCTCATTTACTAGAAACAGGTATGTCTGAATATAAGGGCATCTCAACATGTAGAAATAGGTCCTTATTTTCTGAATGTTGAAGTCTTAAAATCCATTGCATCCTATCAACTGAACCACTACGACAGGAGCTGGTTTTCCTTTTTTTAAAATAAAGGTTTTAATACTTAAATTTAAGCGAGGGGTAGAAAGATTTGATGTCTATTATAACAGGAGTTAAAGTATTTTATGTGGTTTAAGCAAGGTTTGTTTTATTCTTTTAATGGTAAAAACTGTGTCTGAATTCCGGATGGATGGATGGATAGATAGATAAGGCTACGAGTCAGTCATGGAGCTCACAGATTCTGTGATTTTAAGAAACCTCTAACTTCCTCAAAATTCCACTAATTCAGCCCCAGGCAGCGGGGCTCAGACTTCAGAGTGAGCCCGAGCCCCGTAGCCAAGCCCCACTGCCCGTAACTTATCTTTGCGGGGCCTCCTGTCGAGTAGGGCCCCAGCCAATTGCCCTGCTTGCTACCCCCTAACACTGGCCCTTTGTACATTTCTGCAATTTTATTGTTTATTGCCTGTGTCCCATCTGTGACTTTTAATAAAAATACACATGCCAAAATTTTAGCCATATTTTTATTTATATATATATTATAAATAAATAAAAAATAGACAGATTTTTTTTTTTTTTTTAAAAGTAGCAGCATGGGGAAATCTGTCTCTCTTGCAGAATCTAAGGTTTTTGCAGGTGGCAGCAGGATAAAAATGGGATTCAAAAAATATCCTGCCCAGGGCTCTAGTTTAGAGCAACAACCCTCCCCAGGCTTCAGTGATGTGCCTTTAAAATGGAAACCTCTGAACTAAACCAACAAAAATACGATATTACACACAAATCCCAGCTCAGTCCCCATAGTTAAAACTCCCTCAAATAGATATCAGGCAGTTAGAGCTGACAAAAACATACGGTGAAACCTACTACCTCTCTGACAGAATGAACCCAATTACATTTCAGGAATACCCAAGGCTGATGCCCTCAATTCATTTTACACAGGCTACTGACCAGCCACCAGATAGCAACTTCCAGTCTCCAGCTGAGCTAACATTCAAACCAGGAGAAGAATGTAGAGCCTCTTACCTCTATTACTAATCCAATGAGGTATCCAAGCCCCCAGTTAAAAACTCACCTGGAACAACTGGTTCCAGATTTTATGAGTAGGTGAATAGAAGGTAGGAGAGGACTGATTATCTCCTTATCCAGGGGTCACTGGATGCCCTATAACCTTTGAACTGCTCGTTTTTCTACAGCTCTAAGAGAAAAGACTGCTATGCAGCTTTTAAAGGATCCAGGTGAGATATCGAGTACTACTCATGAGTATCTGCGCAGGGAAGGGTATAGATTTGAACAGTACTATTCTCTATTTTAAGCACAAACACAAAAAAGGAATGTAACGTTTAAAAGGACTTCCCCATAGAGATTATAAAATGCAATTCTGTGAGTCTGATGGTATTTTACAAATATAATCACAAAGGACAGGCAGCTCTTCGACAAGAGGAAAATTGGACTGACCACATTCTTTCAAATAACCTCAGGAAACACTGTTTAATACTGTTTTTTGTCACCACAAGTATTTGAAGATTACCACTCACCTTCATCGGTGGGTATTTGTGATAAGGAGCTGCCCCAGTAGCCAGTTCTATAGCAGTGATTCCAAAACTCCAGATGTCTGCCTTGAAGTCATAACCTCTGACCTGAAAAGTAACAAGATATTACTCTACATATTTTTCATTATCCCAACTACACCTCTGCCAGCAGGCTTTGAATGGAGCTTGTTAAATGTTTGCATCATTTCTTTACCCTCAAGGACTCTGAAAAACATCTTCCATTAACCTTCGCTGGCATGGCAATTACACCCAGGAAGGAACATGCCTTTCTTTACCTTTCAGTTCCTTCCTGGCTGCAAATCAGAAACCTTAGGTAGAGCAGTCATACCTGAGGAAGACCATATTTGTAGCTTGTACAAGAGTTTTCATATGCCACATTACCAATACAAAGGTTACATCAAGATGGCTACCAGGTATTGGATTCAACCAGGTTTTGGCTTCCATACCAATATGGAAAGTCGGACTGCTTTGGTATGATTGAAATAGTCATAGTAAGGGGATTAATAGACATATGACTGTTTTTGGAGCTGTGCCTAACCAGCTACTTTGTTAAACTAACTGCAATCACGTCCAGTCCTGAAACAGGTTAGCACTCTGCTCTTCGCACTTGGAAGTCCGTGCCAGCCTGGAGTTGAGCCAGGCCACTGACAAACTCCTCATTCCTGCTTATAGAGGCCCATTGCTGACATTTAATATTTTGCTTTCCATTAGATTGTCTTTTGGTTTAATGGGTATTAGTTTCCACATTAGATGGGCAGATTTGTTCACTAAAGCCATATAGCACTTAAACCTCCACTATGCAAAGAAAAAAAAATTCATATGCCAATAAGCCTTTTTCCTCATTAATATTACCTAGTGTTTTGGCATCTGAAATGGAAAATTTACTTTATCCACTGAAGGGAAGAGACACTGTGTACTAACTTTAATGAGAACTACAAACCACAAGTGTTTTGCCAAAATGAAATTTTTCGCGTTTCCTGCTCTCAAGACAAATGGGAGAAGACTGCTAGAGCTGAGTCAGTGCAAATTTAATACCACTATTGCACTAGGTAAGTTAACAGTTAGTTTAGGAGAAGACACTAATTCTGCTGAAGCTAAAAGTTTTGCACAAACTACCTGTGAGGAACAAGACTATTGTTGCATTTTGAAGAACACTTCCAGATTTCAATTTATGGTTCATCTTGTTCTATATTCATATGGTTAAATTAAATTTGATAAGTTTACTATCCTTCGTTTACCTTGTACTAGTTCCTTAAGTTCTGAAGGCAATTTTCTTTTTGTCCATCTCTAGACACTCCATATCTAGCCTACCTGGGATACTCCAGTTTGATGGGATTTAAGTGAGAGAAACCGCTAGAAGTGATCTCCTTTTACTATGTAAACTTGGCTTTCTTGTATTTACATGATTATATTAGTAGAGAAAAAAAATCTGTAAAGTTTAATAAAATTAAGTTGCATCACACTGTACGTAGCTCAACAATGCTGGAGAATAAATTTAAACTATAATCAAAGACAAAAAACAACATTGAAGCACAGTGTTAGTCTTGTAGTAGGTGCATAAATACATCAATAATTTTCTACCGCCTAATCTATAGCTTCCAATTACAGTACAAAATCCTGCTTGTAAATTGAAGTCATCAGGAAAGTTTTCAAATTCCTATAAATTAGTTTAATATAGCTAATGGCTACCCAAAGAGAAAACAGCTCTTCACCTGAATTTTGATCCAGAATATACCAATAACCTTAATTTGTTTATACTTTATGGATTTAGATCAATGACATTTACCTCTTCAATTTGTGCCAAAAGTTGTTTTCCAGTCAAAATGTGCATAGCATTTAGAGAGATAATGGTGGGATAGGGAAGTTTATCCCAAAATTAAGACATGGACTTGGGTCAAAAATTCTTTGATATCTACCTTTTCTATTTATTTATAACTCAACATATAATTGGCTCACAGCAACACCTGCTGGAAGAGAATGGGATGGTATAAACAGCCTTTCAAAATAATTTCTTGTAATAATTCCACACTCACAGTCCTTACGAACTCTTGTATCCCCAGAACATCTGTCTCAATAGAAAATACTAGATATATTTATAATTAAGTCTTTTCATTTTAGTTACATTTCCCTCCTGGTTAAAGATCTTTATAACAACTTTATCCGTTCAGCTTTCCCCTTTCTTTGATCAGTTGGTTTTTCATTGATCTAATCCCCTCTCCTCTTTAGTCACAGACATTCTGGACACAATCAGCCTGGAGAAGTCCAATACAGCCCAGCTCAGTACTGCAACATCATAGAATCATAGGACAGGAAGGGACTTTGAGAGGTCACCTAGTCCAGTCCCCTGCACTCATGGAAGGATTAAGAATTATCTAGACCAGAGGTGGGCAAACTACGGCCCGTGGGCCACATCCGGCCCAAAGGACCGCCCTGCCCAGCCCCAGAGCTCCTTGCCCAGGAGACTAGCCCCCGGACCCTCCCCCGCAGCCTTACCTCACTGCGCCGTTGGCGCAATGCTCTGGGCAGCGTGGCTGCAGAGCCCGGCCTGATCTGGTACTCTGTGCTGCGCGGCTGCCTGTCCCGGGGGGTGGGGTGGGGTGGGGGGCGGGTCAGGATGGAGAGGAGGGGTTGGATGGGGTGGAGGGGGCAGTCGGGGCAGGGGTTCCAGGGGTAGTCAGGGGACTGGGTGTGGTGGGGGGGTGGATGAGGCAGGGGTCCGGGAGGGCAGTCAGGAAGGAGGGGGGGGTTGGATGGGGCAGTTAGGGGCGGGGGGTTCCGGGGCAGTCACAGGACCAAGAACAGGGGGGGTGGACGGGGCAGGAGTCCCGGGGCGGGGGGGGGCATCATGGGGTGAGAAGCAGGTGGTGGGGGGGGTTGGATAGGGCCAGACCATGCCTGGCTGTTGGGGGAGGCACAGCCTCCCCTAACCAGCCCTCCATACAATTTCCGAAATCCAATGCAGCCCTCAGGCCAAAAAGTTTGCCCGCCCCGATCTAGACCATCTCTGACAGGTGTTTGTCTACCCTGCTGCTCTATCCCTTGTGCCTCCATTTACATAAGGCAACAAGAGCAGACACCACTTCCATTCCCAGCTGATTAGCAGGTCAAGGAAGGAAAGAGAACCCAACACCCTAGAGGCAGCCATTCCTTTCCAAGGGATACAAATGCTAACTAAGACTTCAGTAGGGGTGAAAAATTCGGCAGGATAATGAATCGTTCCCCCGATCCCATCTCCCAACCCCCAGTTCTCCTCCACACTAGTTACTGACATTTACATTTGTTTTGCCTTGTTGGGAGTAGTCTGCACTGCATGTTTAAGGAGAAAACATTCTCTTATCCCTCCCATCATCCCCAATATCCTCCATTTTAATGGAGCAAGTAGCTCCACTGAAACAAACTCTGACAACGGTTGCTGCTTAAGAACAATCTTGGATCTCGAGTAGCCTTTTTTCAGAGGCTAGTTGGGATGACAAAGGGTGCTAGAGAAAAACCTAACACATAGAAGGGCCTGAAATTGTGAGTGCTCAAAGCGCTCTGAAATTTTAGAGAAAGGAGCCTGTACTATACTGAGCAGTATGACTATTAAGCTGTCCTCTGGGACCCTCAGAAAGCCACAGTGGGTGGTATGAGGGCTGAGCCACCACAGTGACCAAAGTTTTCATAAACAAACTTCAATGACTTAGCTCGCTTGCCATGTACAATTTTCTAATAAGACACTACCAATTAAACAGTTACCTGTTCCATGACTTCTGGTGCCATCCAGCAAGGGGTGCCCACAAAGGTTTTCCTCACTTTATTTCTGGTAATATCACCACCAGTGGCTAAAAATGCACTAACACCGAAGTCTGAAATAGCAAAAAAAGCCTACAGTGAAGAAAACATCCTGAACATGAAAAAAAAACCAAAACCACAAGAAATCTCAGCTATGCAGCTGATGGTCATGTTTCACATGGGGAAGTTTCTGAAGGACTAAGAATGATCGACTAAGGCAAATTAGTCCTTTGACAATGTCCATAACCATGGATACTATTCAATTATATCAAAGAGGTGTGAAGTGCAGTCCACAGGAAGGACAGAATCCTAATTTTAACAATGGTTTTTGGGGCAGGGTACGAAGGAAGGACTACATACACACTCAACGCACAGCAGATCTCCCACTGACATCAGTGGGAAGTTCGCACAGAGACCAAGGAGAAAATGGTCATTATGTAGTAAGAAACAATAAGAGTTCAGTTAAGTGAGTTACTGTCTCCTTTAGCAACATCCTGGACTTTTATGATCAAAGGCTGGTCTTTCCTCTTCCTCCGCCCCAACTCTTTTTTAGTTTCTCTTTTCTTTCAGTATCTGCATCAGTCTTTTCTTCTCTCTGCAGTAACTCCCCACCCACACAGGTTTTACTCACCTCCTTCCCTATCCCATCAGCTAAAATGATTAGCAATAAATGTTCATGTTAATCCCAAAGCTTAACAACAAGCCTAACAACAATGTAAATATCCCAATCAGAAGAGCAGAGGGCAGGCAGGGAGCTCACATCTATCTACCGTCTCACTGACAGATGTAACTCACTTTAGTCCCAAAGTCACCTGCATTCTAACATGAAGAATGTGTCCCATCACTTTTATTTTGGATATAGATAGTTTTCCAACAATAAACAGTTGAAGCTGAAATTATGGAAAGTTGTTTATACTCAAGGGATGAATCCCACAGGATTTTAGGCTTCCTGAAATAATTTGCATCCCTCATTTAGGTCAGCCAAGTTGAGAGATACCACTCAGCCATTATTTCATTCTGTTTGCAGCCTCAGGAAGACAACATTGCACTGATTAGCGCTCTACTCATTAGGAAGACTCTACACCAGAATTAGGGCGGGAGAGTTAGGTGTTTAAATAAAGGATTAGAACTGGTAAAATGTGAGAAGTGTCACGTGGACCACAACTGTTTCATGCAGGTGGGATGGGAAACACCTTAGTTTTCAATACTGTGCTACCAAGTGAAGTATATTCGGTCAATGACCCATGACTAGGTCACACAACACTTTAATTGGGTACCTGAAGTTCACAAGCTATTACTAATCAATGACAAAAAAGTGCTAAAGTTACTGGAATCAAGAATTGTAACTGTTTCCCACTGAAGTAGGAGGCTATGCAGAGGCAATTTGGGACTGGATGTTGATATCTCCATTGTATTAGTGTTTTAAATAAGTCCTCCCCCGCCACTGTGGTCCAGCCTGAACTAGAATTCCTTTGTCAAGCTGAAACATGAGGAATACCTTATTCAAGAAGTACCTCACAATACTACTGTTCTAGTTATTAATTAAATCATGCTTTTAAAGGAAGTTTAAGCCGAGCTTGCAATCACAAAGGTGACATTTTGTGCAACAGATACTGGTGCGGTACAGTGAGTTCATGAAAAGTGACGCTGCCATGCAGGAACGAAGTGTGATACAAGCTCTCTGCTCAGAGTGAGAGGAGCACTTTATAAACACACATGGTAACACAACAGTCACTGGTCCAAGAGGGAGCCAGGGAGAATTTTTTCATGGGAGGCTTTGAGTGTATGGGCAGAGTAAAGGAAGAGAAAATAACCACAGAAGATGGGAAAGAAATCCTGGCAAGACTGTCCTGATTTGTGCCTCATATCAATGGAAAGATCAAATCAAAATTACCAAAAAATTCAACTGATAATTCTATAAGGTTGCATTTTTTTTTTAAAAGTCTTCTCCAAGTCCTCACCCCTACTCACTTCCATTTATTCCATAATGCCCCAAAATGCCAATATTCTACTCAGACTGCAGTGCTGGATTGCTGAAGGGGACAGGTCTTGCTGGCTGATGGCTCCAGATGTAACCTCTCTAGCTGATAGTTGGTCGTCCCAGATACAATCTGCACTATTTTGTATATAGGCACATTTACACATACAGAGACAGACTTCCTCCAAGCCCTACATACACTTTGGATATCTGGTACCACACCTGCATTAAGCTCCCTTTAGCCCAAAGAATCCCAAATTATTTGACAAACTGGTGTACAAATGATGGGCCTGACTTGCAAGCTCCGACTATGCGAGATTCCAAGTAACTTCAGTGCGAGTGCATGTAGGCTTGGAGGATGAGAACCTAAACACAGAATTATTTCACCCACCAGCGAAGGGCAACCAATCATTTCAGACCTGAACAAACAGCACATGGAAGCAATCGCTGACAGTATAATAGAGGAATTGAAAGAGACCATACCCAATTGTAACTACAGGAAGATTTTTTTCCAGGCAAAACAGTTACCACATAACACCAAGGTTAACAACCATACTCCTATAAAAAGTGACATCTGTTTCATATTCACAAGTTGTCAGGATATGGAGTTCAAGTCTCATTCTGAAGACTGCCCCTCCAGCAGCAGTGCCCTCTAGTGTACAGATTCAGCAAAGACTCTAAGGAAAGAGCACCACCTTCTCCAGGAGCCTTATTCTAGTCAATCGTAGAATAAGACGACACCCAGTTAAATTAAAGGCACGAACATTAGACTGAAAAGTAAACACTTAACACAATACAAAATTAACCTAACTCACTACAATTAGAAGTGAGAGAACAAGAGCTTTGCAGGATTCAGAAAAGGACTGGCCATTTATATGAGCAACAACATCCATGTGTCTATTCATTAGGATAAGTTTTTCTAAAAAAGGACAAACTCACACTTCAGGCCCTAAAGCCACTACTACCAGTTGAGGATTCTGCCTCTATTTATGGCTATTTCATACTTGTTTGTCATTTTTTGCACCGTCCTCTGAAGAATCTGGTACTGAATAAAGGTCTAGATGGACCATTACCCTGATCCTGTAAAACAGTCCCTGTGTTTCTACAGAATCACCAAAGGTGTAGTGTCAAAGTTTTCCTTTGAGGCCTCCCATCCAAGTATTGACTAGTTTCATTCCTGATTAACTTGTAAGATCTAATGAGGTTCCAAAACAAGGTTTTCTAAAATTAGGTGTATTTAGCTGAAGCCTCAGAATTTGTTTAGATAGAAATCATCCTAGTCATTTCAGGTAAAAATGTTCCAGCATCAAAAATAAAAAAGTCGTTTAATAGCACACACACCACATTTCAGAAAAAGTAAGAATTTTATAAATTCTATCTTGGAATTCTGACAATAAATCCCTTGAGCTCTGCATTTGTCTTGAGGTCACCAGAAAGCCTTGGTGGAATTAAATTGTAGTCCATTACATGGCTGATTTAGTCAATGGTTTTCCAATCCATTTACCGATTTCCAATTTTCTGAAATAGCCCACTGTAACAGTGTGCACTAATGCTTTAAAAAAAGAGGCCTGTTATGTCAATATTTGTAAAAAGCTAAATAAAATGCTGCCCACAAGTTTAAACTTTATTCTTATTGCTGAGGTAGAAGCAGGGAAGCAGCAGTATCATTACACCAGGGTTGGTTCCCCTAACACAGGCTTATGACTGGATTTGTCTGCCGGTATCAAACATGTTGAGAAGGGATGAAATGGAACTTAAGAAATGTTTTCATCAGATAAAATTTTCTAAACTCTGGGAACGTGCATAAAATGTCACAGAATCAGAGGTGCCCTGATAGACAGATACAAAGGACAGATGTAAGGGACAAGATGCATAGTTCTGTGAGTTTGTGCTTTTTTAGAAGAAGGGCAAGTCTAGGCTGCTCATTTCTCCTTTGATTTTAAGTAGTGCTGCTTTTGTGATGAAGAAGTCAATCTGTACAGCTGAAAGTTGCATTCCCAGTTTATTTATTTACACACCTGGATAAATAAGGTCTTCTCCATGCACAGGCCCCCCGTGCCACCTGTGCCATCCATAAATAACCTACTAAGACTCCATAGTCAAGAAAATGCTTAACCAAAGACATGGATCTTCCACTATGAAGGTCAGAAAAGTTGAGCTTCAGAAAGCTCTCTGGCAACCCCCAAAAGCTCAACTTTTCTGACCTTCATAGCTGAAGATCCATCTTTTGGACAAGCATTTTCATGACTACGGAGCTGTAGCAAATGCAACAGTTCACTGCCATTCACTGAAAAACAAAAACTGGATGGGGAGGCACAAGAACTCCCATACAGTAAATGTCAGCAAAAGACTGTAATATTCAGTCCTGGAAGAAGGTGTCCCTAAGGAAGCTTGTTCCCAAACCATGTAGAGTATTGGAAGTTAAGCCAACGTGAACTGTTCTGGCAATGAATGGTAAGTGAATATATTATTTATTGCTGGCATTACCTCACTCTACCAGATCCTGCATAAGCTGAACCTACACAGTCTGAAAGGTCTTTAGTAGATTTCACTCAGGTGGCCTAATGGCTGTAAGAGACCTGGGTTGCTGTAGACGGGTCTATATTAAGAAGAAGTCAAAATCTGTCCACTAATTGCTGTCTAATCAGTGGTACGGGCTACCACTGCTCTTGAGGAATCCAGATGTGATTTAGTGGTCCGAGAGTGCTCCAAAGATTCCAAAATTCTGGCAATGACCCCTCTTGCAAGTCATAATCCAAATCTCAAGTACTTCTGGGATCTGTGGATAAAACTAACTGTGAAGACCATTTCTCTCCATCTGTTCAGGTGCTTCTGTGGAAGCAGTATTGGAATTAGCCCAGTCAGACAGATCTAATCAATAATATTGCAGCAAGATATGTTGAACGTGTTATGCAGAAGTGGGTGAAGTAATATCTATTATTGGACCAACTTCTGTGGGTCAGAAATACAAGCTTATATGGAGCTCACTGCTAAATACAAGGTGGAATAGATTGTTTAGCAAAAATAGTTAACACATTTCAAGGGACCATTCAAGGCAAAGTGACTAGTCAGAAAGAGGAAGGGGGAGAGTAGAGTAGCTGGAAGGGGTTGTTAGTGGGTTACAGACTGTTGCAATAAACCATAAATCCAGTGTCTCCATTCAATCCATGATTTTTAGTGTCTAGCAAATTTACGAATTTAAGTTCCCGGGCTCATCTATTGGAAATGTTGTGGAGATTTCCTTTGAGGAGGAGGACTGAGCAGTCAGATACAGAGTGACCACTTTGTGTAAAGTGTTCACCCACAGGTGATATATGTTTTTGTCTTATCTTTGTCCTGTGTGAGTTCATTCAAGAGCATAGTGATTGTCTGGTTATTGGGGCATTTAGTGCACTGGATGTGGTACACCACATACTGTGATGGGGGCAGGGAGGGAGCATTAGAATCATAGAATATCAGGGTTGGAAGGGACCTCAGGAGGTCATCTAGTCCAACCCCCTGCTCAAAGCAGGACCAATCTCCAACTAAATCAATCATTACCCAGATCCATTCCCACGCCTGGCCCTATCTGCCAGCCCCTCTCCCAGCTGTGGCCTGAGACCCCTTCCCGCACCACCACCACCCTCCGGAGCCACAGCCCTGTTCCCAGCCCTGCAGGGAGAGCAGGGCAGGGGTAAGGCGGGGGGCACGAGGTAAAAAGTTTGCAGACCACTGCCTTACAACAGTTACATCTAGACCACATCTCCCTAACTTGCTTATGAAAATATCATGTAGGATTGTGTCAAAAGCCTTACTAAAATATAGATATATCACGCCTACTGCTCCCCATCCTCTATCCACTAGGCAAGAACCCCTGGGGGGGAGAAATAATGTGGATTTGGCATAATTTGTTCTTGGCAAATCCATGCTGACTATTTCTTATAATGCTATTATCCTGTAGCTTCTTACAGACTGTTTAATAATTTGTTCCAATATCTTTCTAACTATTGAAGTTAGGCTGACTAGTCTATAATTCACCAACTCCTCTTTCCCCCGTTTTTTAAAGGTAAGTACTACTTTTCCCCTTCTCCAGTCCTCTGGGACCTCACTCTTCCTCCATAAATTCTCAAAGATAATCACTAATGCTTCCATGATTGCTTCAGCTCATTCCTTAAGTTCCCTAGGATGAACTTCATCAGGCTCTGCCAACTTGAAAATATCTAATTTATCTAAACATTCTTTAACCTGTTCTTTCCCCATTTGGGCTTGCGTTCTTTCCCCCTTGCTGTTAATATTAATTGTTTAAGTATCTAGATACAATTAACCTTTTTAATGAAGAATAAATCAAAACAGGCATTAAACACCTCAGCCTTCTTGATGTCATCTGTTAGCTTTCCTGCCCCACTAAGTAGTAGACCTACACTTTCCTTTGTATTTCTCTTTCTCCTATTGTATTTATAAACCACCCCTCCATGCCTTTTATGTCCCTTGCGTGGTGCAACTTACTTTGTGCCTTAGCTTTTCTCATTTTGTCTCCATATGCTTGCCCTATTTTGTATTCATCCTTCGCACTTGTTTCACTTTTGGCGGGATTCCTCTTTTTATTTTCAGGTCATTAAAGAGTTCCTAATGAAACCATATTGGCCTCTTACTATTCTTCCTATCTTTCCTTTGCATCAGGATTCTTTGCTGTTGAGCCTTTAATACGGTCTCTGAGAAACTACCAACTCTCTTCTACTCCTTTTTCCTTTAGATTCCCTTGGGACCTCACCTATAAGTTCTTGGAGACTGTTAAGGCTGCTTTGTGGAAGTCCATTATCCTTATTCCGCTGCTCTCAATCCTTCCCTTCCTTAGAAAAATTAAATCCATCATTTCATGATCACTTTCACTCAAATTGCCTTCTGTTAGTCAGAATCAAGTCTAAAAAGCCTGTCCCTCTGGTTAATTCCTCCACCTTCTGAAACAAAGTGTTGTCCTGAACACATGTAATATGGCAAAACACAAAATCTCCAGTAAGTTATTGACTTTTCCAACTGAGGTCTAGGTAGCTGAAGTCTTCCATTATTACCAGGTCTTGTGTTTGGGTATGTGTTTTTTGTTCTAGAAATGCCTCCTCCACCTTCTCCTCCTGAATTGGTGGTCTATAATGACTTCTACCATTATGTCTTCCCTGCTTTTCCCCCTTTTATCTTCACCCAGAGACATCCAACTGATCTGCCTCGCATTTCCTTCTGGACCTCAGAACAAGTGCATATATTCTTGATGCATTATGCAACACCACCTCCCTTTTCTCACTGCCTGTCCTTGATGAACAAGGTATACTCTATACCAATATTCTAGTAATATCTTTTTTAAAATTAGTGCATCTATTAATTTTAAAAGACTCACAATTGCATTTAACTAGAAATTTAAGTAAATGCTATACTAGCTAACTACCTGGGAGAAAAAACAACAGTCTTAATTATGGACCAGAACCAAACCCCATCAACATAAAAAGACTCCTGTTGAATTTAATGAGCTTTGCATCAGGCCGCATAACAATTCCTACTTCCATGGGGTGGAATAATGAACCAACATATGCTGCCTGCAAACAATCCAGAGCTACTTTTAACTCTGAGAAACCAACGTGTTAGGATTTCCCCAAGCAAAAAAAATGCAGGAGTGCAAATCTAGAAGTGCTATCGTGCAGCTGAAGTGTTTTGAAAGAGGCCATCTGAATGTTTTGTTCTGTGTTGCCTTGCTCTCCCTTCAGTTCTATCACAACCTGTACTAAAAGTTTTCCTGTTGCAAACCACAGAGGTTAATTCACTGGAGATTATTAAACCTGATGAGCAGAAGAGAAAAGCAGCACTAAAAGGAAACTGTCTGAAGGAAAATCAAGTGGAAGATGGCAAAATGCTAAGGAAAATGCAAATAATTTTATATAAAACCCTTTTTCCTGACCCTTGTTTTTAAGTAATGTTGTTTCCTTTACCAAAAAAAGAATAAGAGTGTATAGTAGGATTTGATTTGTAAATATGAACTGAGTTCCCCGATCTCACAGCTGGGGAAGTTGGGAGTTTGCAAGTAGCTATTTCTATCAATTCTCAAAAGCTTGACTCAGCTTCCACCTAACCCGATAAATGCTGATATCCCCATGGCACTAAGTTTCCATCGGTCAACAGGCACAAAACCCCCTAAGTCCCAACACCACAAAGCTGCTTGATGCCCTAGCTCATGCTAAGCCTTGGCAGGATTCTCAAATGAGACAGGCCTCGTCTATCTGGCCTGTGACGCCAGACAGTAAGTGAGCTCGCAACACAAGACTAATCTGCACAAAAGTGCCAATGGTGACCAGACTGGAAATTTCTAGTCTGGGGTGAGAGTGTGCACCAGAATACTCTATAGCCCAGTGGTCAAGGTATCCAGCTGGGATGTTGGAGATCTGTTTTAAAAATCTTTACACTGCTTAATTTGACACACAGACTTGAACCCAGATCTCCCACATCCCAGCTGAGTGCCCTGACCACCCCGCTATTGACTACAATAAGATGGGAGGGTTTTTGAGACAAAGATGACCTGGGCTTAGGCGCCTAACTCCAGGAGAGGGTTCACAGCTGTGAATTCCAAGCAGAGCAAGGCACTTAACCATCTTTGAGGGGCGTGGCCTAATCCCCACCATCTCCTTGGCAATTCCTGCTGGGTAGTTTAGCCAGCTTTTTGACTTCTGAGAATCCCATTCTTAGGGTAGGTCTAAACACTGTTCAGGTGTATATACACATGCTAGCATGGCTAAAAACAGCAGTGTAGATGTGACAATCTGGGCTTCAGCAACACAAGCACATACCCAGGGTCCCTGGTGTGCTTGTACAGCCCGTGCTTGTACAGCCCATGCCGCTGCATCTACACTATTTTTAGCTATGCTCATGCAGGTCAGGAAGGAATTTTCCACCAGGTCAGACTGGCAGAGAACTTGGTGGGGTTTTGCCTCCCTCTGCAGCATGGGGCACGGGTCACTTGCTGGTTTAAAGTAGTATAAATGATGGAATCCCTGTAATTTGCAGTCTTTAAACCATGATTTGAGGACTTCAGTAACTCAAGCCAGAGGTTAGGGGTCTATTACAGGAGTGGGTGGGTCAGGTTCTGTGGCCTGCCATGTGCAGGAAGTCAGACAGGATGATATGATGGTCCCTTTTGACCTTGAAGTCTATGAGGTACACCTACCTGAGCTGCCATCGCACCTCAGACTAAAATGTAGAACTCCCCTTTGGCTCCTAACTCTCCCCATGCATTGTACAGGGAGCCTGGACACCTAACTCGGGGCTGCGGATTCTACTGGGCAGCAGGACTCCTACGTCCCTCCGTCCATTTAGCCCTTGCATTCATTTTGCCACAATGAATTAAGAGAAATCAGGAAAAGAATGAACTGGTGAGAAACTGGCATGAATTAGTGGAAAGTTACATACATTTTGTCTGGCCCTAACTATTCCCATTTTATGAATAAAGTAAGGGACATTAGGCAATTTGCTCAGGATTAGTCAGCGAGTCACGGACTCTCCCCAGGTCTTCTGACTTCTAAAACTATTTTAACCACTACACAATGCTGCCTCCCTAGTAAACAGCATGAACCCTAAGCTCAAAAGAAAACAGCATTTGAAAGACTGTTCAAAATACATATTGACCAAAAGTCTTTGTTTACAAACCCTCAACAAGGACAGCACAAGATTTCTGTCACCTCAGTAGCATACACAATGATCCTCCAAATGGCAAGTATGGTAATTTCAATAAACATTTAGCCCTTCAATAGCCTCCTGCTTCTCCACTACAATTCAACATGAAGAAATGTAAAACAGCTTTAAATATGGTAGTGTCACAATGAATAAGAGCAGGATGAGTATTAGCTCTGCACAAAATAGGCCAGGCCAATGTTCCTTTAAAGAAATCAACTTCGGTTTGGATTTAACTGAGCATCTTTGCATCTGTCAGTGGCAATTTTATTACTTAGCCAGGTGGGTATACATTTAGAGGGAAAAAGAGCTATGAAGTTGCTAAAATACACTCTCCATGAGTAAAAATACTGAGTTCTAGCACTTCAGCAGGTCTGTTAAGCTCCACCTTTGTGATGGCTGCCAAGGGAATTTTTAGAATTTGTACTGGCAAATGCTTCTTTAATTCACAGATTATCTCCAGTCTACCTCATGGCCTCATTCCATGACCTCAATTCCTGTCACTCTTGAAGTAGTTTTCAGACAACACAATTTGGCAATTTAAAATTACAAATAGAATCTAATAGTTAAGAGACATCTGGTTTACCTTAAGGATTTTGATCAGTTATATAAACTAAACTGTGCTTCTACTTTTGGCTCCTGATGGGAACTGCTAGAATGTGCTCCTGTGGACTGTTTACAAGATTAAGATGATTGGTAGTTGCATCATGGTAGAGACTAGGAGATTCAAATCAGAATCAGGGCTCAGGTGTGCTTTCCGCATAAGCAGTCTTAGTGATAATTCCTGACCCAAAGAGTTGACAGATCAAATTGTGACAAGATGCAAAAGGAGGGAAGTATGAAGATGAGGATAACAAAGATGTTCCTGATGGTTCAGAGGTTTTTTGGGGGGTGCCTGAGTGGGAATGGGGATTAATTTAAAAATAATTAAGGTCAATATCCCCAAAAGAGACTTATTTTAGGTACTCTGAGCGCCACCTACTTCAATGGAGCTAGGAGCTAAACCAATACTCACCAGCTGAGGATCTGGCCCTGCATGTTTCATTCTAGAGCTGATCAAAAATAATTTTCCAATGGAATAGTTTTCTGTTGGAAAAGGTTGGTTCAACAAAACTGAAATGTTTTATGGCAATGTTTCCCAGGAATTTAACTGAAAATTTCAACAAGGTTTAAGTGCTTTGTTTCAATCAACAAATATATAAGTCAAAATGAAGTGCTTCAATGAGCTGTTTCCATATTTCCAAAAAGAAATTTTTCAGACTGTTTCAGAGGAAATTGACATTTTATTCCAATTTGTAATGAAAGGAAATTTTGAAGTGTTGGAATTTCCTGTAGAATGGAGATTCTAAGTCTTAATCAGCTTTGCTTCATTCAAAGTGTTCCCCCCTGCAGTTTGTGATTTTTAAAAAGATGTTCAAATTAGCAGCTGCTTACACAAAAGGGAACACACTTCCTTTTGAACTTTATGACCTTCATAGTTTAGACATTGCCACCAGCTTACCCTATGAAAGATTCTGAAACTGGTCCTTACCTAGAACTTTAGAGCAAAACCACGTATTATGAAGCGTTGAGTTCATGGTGTATATGACTAGCTAGATTCCATTTTTTTAACGCTGGGCGTTGTTTTTGTGGATACAGACTAACACGGCTACCCCCTGATTAGTGTATAGAGTAATCCCACAGATATCCTACCAGTGTGGTTACACCCAGATGTCCCTTGAGATGCAAGACCTTTAATAACCTGGTGTCAACATAAGCAAGAGATTTAATGCACAACTAGGACATTTGATCAAATTACAAGCTTCCTATTGCTCAGTTGAGAACCCTCCAGAGATAACAAATAGGAACATAAAGCACCTATCATCTCAGCAGTTTATAAATGTTGAACCTCAATATCCTTATGAGTTAAGAACATAGAAGTTAAGTGACTTGCTGTTGTGTAACAGAAAACTAACCTAGGTGCAGGAATTAAAACAAAAAACAGACAAAACAACCCAGGAATCATAGCTCATTTCCCTACTGTAACAGCTCTACTAATAGTCTCTCCCTTAAAAAGATCATGTGTTCTACGACGAGCCAAAATACTACATCCTACACTGCTACTGAAGGATATTGTAGGCTTTTATTAATAAATAGCTTGCCCAATTGAGAAATCACATGTTACCTATCAGCTGACACATGCGATGAATTCCTTACACTTCATTAAGTAGCACACTAGCAGGCATTAAGGGCTCTGGCACCATTTAAGGGAAAGTAAATCTATTTTGGGGTTTATACAGAAGCCGGATGTATAAGTGTTGTATTTTTCTGCACAAAGCAAGCAGCATATGCTGTACCTATCATGCCACACTGCGACAAGGAAGATTTTAACACCACTATTCTGGTGAGAACTCATGTATTTCATGGGAGGATGCAAACAGCAGGAAGTTTGTCAGAGGGATGTTACACTCAAAAGAAGTTTTAACATTAAAAAAAAAAAAAAAAAAACCAGGGGCAACCTCTTTCCAGATTGAAAAAATATATAGGATAAGAACCAAATATGTATCCCTCTTTAAAGATTATTCAGGCATCTGACACAAGGAGGTAAGGCAAATGCCAGAAAGTGAACCATTGATAACTACTCTGAGTAGTCTTTCAAACAGCTGTGCACTCACCTTATAGTAATTTCATCTAGAACACGTCTCCCTCGTTTACTAATGTCAACATGGGACTGTGTCAAAACCCTTAACAAAAATCAAGATATATCACTCCTACTGCTCCCCATCCTCTATCCACTATGCCTGTAACCCTGCCAAAAGGAGGAAATTAGGTTGATCTGGCATAACTTGCTCTTGACAAAACCATATTAGCTATTCCTTATAACCCTATTATCCTCTAGATGTTTACAAACTGATTGATGAATAATTTGTTCTAGCATCTTTCCAGATATCAAAGTTACATTGACTGGTCTATAATTCCGCAAGTCCCCTCCCGTGCCCCCTTTTCAAGATAGGTACATTTGCCCTTCTCCAGTTCTCTGGGATCTCACCCATCCTCCATGAGTTCTTAAAGATCATCACTGACAGTTCTGAGATTGTTCAACTAGTTCCTTAAGTACCCCAGGGTGAATTTGATCAGGCCCTGCTCACTTGAATAAATCTAATTTATCTAAATATTTTTTTAACCATTCTTTCCTTATTTGGACTTGCATTCCTTCCCCCTTGATGAGAACTTTAATTGTGTTAAGTACCTGGTCACAACTTACCTTTTCAGTGAAGAAAGAAGCAAAACCGGCATTAAACACCTCAGCCTTTTTGATGTCATCTTTTATTAGCTAGTGGAAGACCTACACTTTCCCCATTAAGAATATGGGCATCAGCAATTTACTTCAAACAATTCTACCCCCTTTCCAGCAGAATGTTACACATCAGTACTGTATGTACTTTATCCAATGTACTCTTCAATCCTGTGAAGCTACTGTTTTATGGTTTTGACTAGCTCTGCTACTTAGTTTAAAAAAATCATTGTCCAACCAACTGATTTAAAGGAGTGGCTTTTGGTTTATGCTGAAATGATTTATTCACATTGATAGAAACCATTTCCAGCACAATAATCTTAAAATATCAAAAGAGTGAGAAAAATAAGCCAAAAGAAAAACTGCTCCTAGAAATCTTGTTTGAAATACGGGACCATCTGACAGCGTGGCATTTTTTAACTGGGTTTCTACGTGCCACTGCAAGCCACTTTGGCCAAACATGAAGCAATACAGTATTGTCCATATTCTCTTTACTCCAAGTTGATAAGAAAGTTACCTGCAATCTGTACTGAGCCATCTTCTCCAAGAAGAATGTTCCCTGCTTTCACATCCCTGCAAAAAATAAAGCAACAATAAGTGTTACTTATTAAGCAAAGCTACTACAAATTATTCCCCCTCCCCCAGATGACACAGGATTGGAATGTGGGTTTGGCTGGGAGAGGGGATGTGTCAGGGCCCTGAAAGTCTCTTTATCCTTCATGACTTCTTCAGGAGCAGCGCCTCTCGTCCTTCTGGAGAAGTCCTGAAAGTGGCAGCAGCTCAGGTGTAGATCAGTTCCAGCGCTGAACTCCACGTGCTCACTCCCAAGTTAATGTTTGCAAAGCTCTTCCAAACACCAGCATGGGATATTTGCTTGACCCCCCACAAAAAAGCATGTACCAGAACAAAATTAGACAAAGACTGCCCATGGATAAGGATTCTAAATACACTTTTAGTAACAGTAAACTGGAATTGACAGCATCATTTTGAAGAATATCTGAACAACTATTTAACATCCTGCCAATTGTGAATCTGTTTCGAGCAGTGGCCATTTTGAGACATGTATTTACATCAGTAGTGCCAGAGCTAAGTAGAGTGACTAGATTTCAATCTGCCTTAATCTAAGAACTTTAAGGCATATTCAGGGATCACTAATATATTGACATTAATTACTACGATGCATGTTAAGCCAATTTTATAGCTGAATGGGATTCACATTTATTTAGAGGCATTGTGCAGTATCAGTGACAAAAAATAAAACTTAACTTCTATGAAAGTAGTATACCTCCAGTGTTTACTGAACATCCTCAATACACTAATACAATAGCTTCCCATATATTACAAGCCTGAAATATGTTTGCGATAAACACTTAGTTGCCTATCACTGATGTAAACTGAATACTAGAAAAGTTGTAATATTATAGCATGTAAGTGTGACTTGTTGAAAAAGGTCTTTGGGACATGAATTACTTACTTGTAAAGGCTGCTGAATGCACAGGCTTGGATAATCAAGTGTTCTAGTTACAGAGGAGGGACAACACAAGGCTGCTACAGTACAAAGATCTGCCACTATGTGACTAAACTCAGACTTGAATAATCCATGGAGAGAACCCATCCAATTTTCAGTGTCTGCTGAGACTGCCCATAAGGGGGCTACATGCATTGTGGTGTAGCTGTGCTGGCCTCAGGATATTAGAGAGACAAGGTGGGTGAAGTAATATCTTTTATTGGACCACCTTCTGCTGGTGAGAGAAGCTTTCAAGCTACGGAGAGCTCTTCTTTAGGTCTGGGAAAGGTACTCAGTCACAGCTAAGTACAAGGTGGAACAGATTGTTTAGCATAAACAAAACCATAACTTTGCTAGACACTAAAATCATGGACTGAGTAGACACACTGGCTTTATGGCTTATTACAACAATCTATAACCCTCTAACAACCCACCCCCAGCTGTCTCCTCCCACCACACACACACACTTCCCTTCCCACTATGACTGGAGAGGTGCTAACCAGCCACTTCACCTTGAATGGTCTCTTACAACGTATTGACTCTTACCTCTCACCTACCCTGTCTCTCTAATAAGGGACTAGCGAGACAAGCTGGGTGAGGTCATATCTTTTATTGAACCAACTTCTGTTGCTTAGACACAAGCTTTCAAACTACACAGAGCTCTTCTTCAGGTCTGGAAAAGGTACTGAGTGTCGCTGCTAAACAAAAGCTTATTTAGCATAAATACTTAACACTTCACCTTGAAAACTCATCTCTTTCACCAACAGAGGTTGGTCCAATAAAAGATTACTTCACCCACCTTGTCCCTCTAATATCCTAGGACCAACACAACTACAACACAACAAACAATAAGGGGGGTGTCATTTATAAATAGGACAACTGTCCACTGCAAGCTAGACAGACCATCGACTCATTTCACCCAGGTCAAAGATCTAAGTTTGTTTGTGTGTGCATACACACACATCCAAAGCTATTATCAAAAAGGAAACCAGTTTTCATAGTGAAGATGGGCATTACTTAGGTACTTTTTCCTATAATTAAGTCTCCACACAACATAGTCAAGAAAGCAGTATCTTGCAAACAGATCAGCTTCTATATGCTATAGATTTTAAGGCCTCATTTTACAAACCAACGTTTATACACTTCCATTAATTCCAAAAAGTATCACAGCACTTTTGGGCAAGGGGGGGGAGGGGACAACAATGGGTTAACAACCACATTAAAAATATAGCTGTCATTTCCTCCCCCAATCCCTTCTTGTAATATTGCAGTAAGAGGACAATATTTAAAATCCCAGTACAATTAGCAGTTGAGAGAGTTGTTTACTCTTTTCTGTTTTTAAAGCAGTAAGGAATGAAGCCTTTCCTGCATTCTGTCACAGGCAAGCCCTCTTGGTTCATATGAGAATAGATTCCACCAGGATTCTGTCCCTAACAGCACCTGTAGCTGGGAAAGTTTAGAAGGTGCTAAAGGCTGGACTGCAAATGCCACCAGTTCGTTAGCTACGGATATAGTCTTTGTTCAGCAAGAAATATGTGCTAGATGTATGCAAAACCAGCTCTAGAAATCCATCCTGGCACTTATCCATGCAGAGGTTGCTCAGTGAAGCCCTCTGGATAACTGGCAGAACAAGTCACTTCCTACAGCAAGTTCTCCAAGCCATTTTCTTCTGGCTGCCCCTTTGTCTCCCCCAAGACATACTGATTTACAAGTTGCAGCTCAAAATGGTGTGGGGGACGGGTAGGAGGGAGAAGGGGAGGGTTGTGTTAGAGAAGAACAGAACAGCATGCATGGAGGGTGGCTGTTGGGGTCCTTGCCTCTCTATGTGGCTGGACCCACCTAATACAGGAAGAACTGGTACTGAATGGCTCTTTCAATTTACTAAGAATCCAGCACTGTATATGAGAGTAGTTTTCAAGGTAAGACTGGTCCATCATGGGCCTGTGCAATGGTACAAAGCCTTTCATAATTCACCCTATGGCTACGGTATATCACAGCTGGCTAACCCACTAAGTGGAATTTGCTGTATATTCAATCAAGTACTAGAGTTAAAACTTGGCTGACATTTACAAAGCAGAGTCAGAGAACGGAGAAATGTTAACTGTCATGCACTGTGTTATATAGAAACCAGTTACATTTCCATTTACACAAACAATTGGGTAACAAGCTCCATGCAGACTCAGAGAATGCCAGACTGCCCCACCCTTGCCAGGGTATGTTGTTGAATAATACTGGGGCATCAAGAGAGTTAAGGCAGGCATTTAGAATACATCTAGTAAAAACATCAGCAGAAAAGTCCTTCTATTCCTTGAATCCCCTAAGTTCTTGTTAAGATGTCTATTAAAATAGTGCTCTCTGCTAGCTCAAAAAAAGAAAAAAAGACCGGTTTTACTGGGGGTTTTAACTGTAAACAACCTATAGTCAGTGCCAAAAATGCAAGTCAAATTTGAGAACTATATCACAGTTTGATGTGGCATTTCGTCTCCATAACAAATGTTCTAAGAAGGCTATTACTCATAGTGTGGTATACACTCCACCCCAATAGCAGCAAAATGGTTCAGAGGCAAGCAATTATTTCGACATGCTTCCATTTTGGTTTTACTGTACCAGAGAGGCAGGTTCAAACCTTTCCATCATCTTCACCACTGTACATAAAGAGGAAGCTCACTGAAACATCTTCAGAGCTATTATATCATGGCCTTCATGCAGCACTGGAATTTCTGAGATTAATTTGTTGTAATAAGCCATAAATCCAGTGTGTCTACTCAGTCCATTATTTTAGTGTCTAGCAAAGTTATGAATTTGTTTATGCTAAACGATCTGTTCCACCTTGTATTTAGCTGTGACACTTTAAGGCTTCCTTAACGTTAGTGACAAGAAAACAAATGAAAAACAACTTAAAAGTGCTTCCCATTTATAAGCATCTCATAGGTTGAATAAACTCACAAGCTGAACAGTGAGTGGTTTATTTGCCCAGAAGATGGTTATTACCAAGTATAAGAATTTGAAGGTACTTCCTAATAAGACGGTAATAACTATACCCTGGGTTAATACATTCCTCAATATTTATCTGAGTTACTCAGCCCAAGGTATGGTCATTATCCTGGAAAGAAAAAACCGGTAAATGAAGTTACAAAACCTTAAGTGAGCAACATGTGGTTGTGAAACAGGGGAAAGAACAGGAATAGGCCAGCCACTGCTGGGGCAAGCACTCAATGATACTCCTTTGCCTGGGTCCACAGCTGGGTAGGGCTGACTGGATGGATAGCAAGGGTGACTCCTCGGATGACTGAAGTACGACCCAACCTTCGACTCAGACGACGAGCCTTCCTCCAGGGACCATGGAGGTATGGTTCCCACCGGAGCTGGGGCAGAGACACTTGCACGTGGGCCAGGGATGGTACCATGGGGCCTGGACCTGGAGAGCAGTTAGAGGCTACCTGCTTCATCCTGTCCAATGGCACCGACGCCAGACTCTGGTACTGCTGGTGACGACAGTACCGAGAGCGCCCGCAGATCTCCGGCCGCAGCGAACGCCTCCACAGTGGACAGCTCTGCGAGAGCACTGGCATCACGCTGTCCCTTCAGCGTCTACTGCTCATCTAGGACCAGCCTCAACGGTATCTGCGAACGGGCCAGAGGCAATGATGCCACCTGCAACGCTGAGGCAGAGAAGCAGCGTGACTTCAGCCAGGCATGGAATGCAGAGCAGGGTGCAACCTTCGGAGTAGGGGAACGCTTCCTCTTGGCCAGATGCTTCTTTCTCAGCACCAGGGATGGCAAATGGTGCAGGGGCCCCCGTATGACAGGACGAGCACTCCACACGGATGCTGAGATACCATGTGCCAAGTCTGACTGGAAGGTCTGAGAGCTGCGTTCATCAAGAGGAACTTTAACTTGGCCTCCCAGGCCTCCTTCATATGGGGTTTAAACTTGCAGCACAGCTATACAGCGATGCCCAACGTGAGCCTCACCCAAGCACATCAAACAAAAAAAAATGCAGGTCACTCAAAGGCATAGCTTTGTTGCCGGAGGCACAGGGCTTGAAGCCCAGTGACCAAGGCATGCCTCAGCACTGGAAACAGACGGAACTCTGCTGACAGAGAAGCATTAACTAAACTAACAACTATTTACACTCTCACTACACACAATATGAAGAAACGAAGAAAACAAAGACCACTGGGAACAGCTTGCCGCAGCAAGGAAAGCTGTCCCAGCAACTGTCATAGGCGGTAAGAAGGAATGAGGGGGCGCAGGGTCGGCTAGGCGCCTTATACCAGCGCTATGAGGGCACAGCACCAGGGGGTGCCGGAGACATCCCAATGGGTATCACTGAGGGGAAAATTTCCGGCAACTGAGCTCGGGGTGCACACACCTACAGTGGAATAGACATGTGCAAGCACTTAAAGAGCTTATACATAGAAAGTGTGTTATAAACACACATAGTGATGTAACAGAAAAGCTACGGGGAAAAAGGATTCTTCACTTGCAGCACAACAAGTTATACAAGCCAATCAAATGCTTGGCTTCTTGGCCCCTTCCCCACCCCCACAGACCACAATAGGTAGAGATGAATCAGACCTATCACAAGAAATAATCAAGCCCATCCTCCCTGCAAAAGCAGGTTCTAATCCCAATAGAGGACATACAAGATATTAATATGAAACTAAGTCTTATTTTAGATGAAATGTATCACTTTTCAGTGGATCCATGCTGTGTTGTGCAATTGTCTTTTCTCATACTACACTGAGAGTGAGGTTAGTGCCACAGTTGACTTTTTATTAAATGTTTTAAGTACACACTTCCAGCACAACAGACTTTTCCATCTATCCTTAGTACATAGAATAGGCAGAGGTTATGGAAATTTGAAAAAATAAAATGGAAAGCAGCTGTTCGTACTTTGTACAAAATCAGGTACCAACAGCTGCCCCAGCACGTCTTACGCCTAAAAAGGATCTCTAGTCTCAAACTTCTACCTACAAAAGGGAAAAAGTACCAAACGAATCAGTTCTAGCCCAACTAAAATATGCCCGAAAAGCCAGGCTACACCATCTCAGGATTATTTGAGTCACTATAAGACATACTGAATTGCTCATGTAATGAAAAAAAAAGTTGCAGAAACTGTATTATAATAATTCGCTCTGTGAATGCTGCTGTGTCTGTCAAGCATAGAAGGTGATGCACCGAATGGTCTAGTAGTGTCTACATCAGGAATTCTAGACTAGAATGACTGCCTGGTCTCAAAGGATATATAAAAAGCTGGGGCAATGGGGGGAGGAGAGACAGGTTGCAATTCTACAGTTCAGGATCTTGCTACAATTCCTGCTGTTTTCTACAGAATCTTATTACTCGCTTTTAAAAGTTTAATTTTTCTTCCATGCCACCACTAGCTAGTGGCTAATGCAAGGGACTGGGAGCCCAGAAGCATGGTTTCTATTCCCAGCTCTGAGACCAGGTAGCTGTATGACCTTGGGCAAGTCACAAATCCTTAGTACTCCAGCTATAAAACAGGGTAAGTTACCTCACAGGGATATTGTGAAGCATAACAGATTAGTGTGAAAAGTGGTGTGTGATGCAAGGACAGAAGACCTATAATTAAGGCTGCAAGCCTGTCATGGAAGTCACAGATTCCATGACTTTCCAGGACCTCTGTGACTTCTGCAGTGGCTAGTGCGGCTGGCTCGGGGCCGCCTGAGCAGCTCAGACAGCGCCTGGGCCAGCCACACAGACTGCTGCTGGGGAAGCGTCGGGCCACCACACCCCTCCCCAGCAGCAGCAGGAGATTGTGTGTGGGAGGGGGCTCAGGGCTGAGGCAGGGAGTTGGGGTGCAGGAAGAGGTGAGAGTTCTGGGCAGCGCTTACCTCGGGGATGGGGGAGGGTTCCCCGGAAGCAGCAACATGTCCCTCCCTTCGTTCCTAGGCAGAGACACGGCCGGGCGGCTCTGCGTGCAGCCTTCACCTGCAGGCACTGCCCCACAAGCTCCCACCGGCCATGGTTCCAGGCCAATGGGAGCTGCGGAGCGGGTGCTCAGGGCGGGGGCAGCATGCAGACACCCCCTGGCTGTACCTCCACCTAAGAGCTGCAGGCACATGCCGGCCACTTCCGGGACCTGGGTAGGGAGCCTGCCAACCCCCTTGCCCCTGGGCCGCCCCCTGCCCCAGGGCACCCAAGTTTTAGTCAGGGGTATAGAGTACAGGTCACGGGCCATGAATTTTTGTTTACAGGCCATGACCTATCCATGATTTTTACTTAAAATACCCGAGACTAAAACATAGCCTTACCTATAATAGACATTTGGCGAGAAACAGAGGAGAAGGGGAGAGGGAAACATGCTTCCACCATCACACCCTACTGGAATAATCAGGCTACTTAAAATGAAAACTTGACTGATACTCTCCCTGCCACCCTGCCCAGGTGTTCCTGAAAGCTGAGTTTCCATGTCACAGTCCAGAAGCTAGAAATAGACTGGGAAATTCTCCTGTGTTCATCCACTGAATTCTTGGATTTCCTCATCTCATTTCCTCTATAGCAATTGCAATAGAGGGCGAGCACAAAACTCCTTTAACAGCTGCTACAAGCTGTTACATAAATCAATGAGAGGGCATACTGTGGAGTCACAAGGTCTGCTTCTTCTCTCTAGGGAGCCAAATAATTTTGCAATGCCCAGTCTCAGGCACTAGTAATAGATGAGAGATTCCAGGTTTGAGCTTGGTTTGCATTTCAAAACCTAATGTCAGATTTAGGTTATGTAAATGGCTGGATATCCTTGCCGATGTGGCAATGCTGATATATACACTACAGGGCTCCAGTTCTTATATACGCTCATTTAAAACACATTCCTAACTCATATGTCTGTTTATCTGTGAAAATTGAGGGACAGAAGCCGGAGGTGGCACTTCCCAGTTCTCAACCTCCTTCCCCAAAAGCTGGAAGTAGCTCTCAGGCTAGGCCAAAGTAGTGAGAGGGGAAGGAAGTTCCCTTGATTTATAATTAAATTGGGTGTTTACACATGTAAAGGGACCTTTAAAATGGAAACAGTCATCCTTTGAGCCACTGATCTTAAAGCAGTGTGGCTTACGAGGGTTCCATTGCATATTACATTTCTCACTCTGGTACAACAATCAGACTCACTGACTGCTAAATGTTCTCTCTGGTACGTATAAAGCATTACAATATTTCTGTTTTTAATAGAAGAGGGGCTACAATGTGGCCTAGTATACATTTACTCCTTCTATCCAAAACCATTTCTGTTGCAGGCTTGCAAAATTTAAAGTATATATTACTAAACAAATATCGTAAGTGGCCTATTTCTAATGCTTTAACTGAATTCTGTAATGGATGGAATAAAAATACAAACACCATTTTCCCCATCCTGGAAACCCTATAGTCCAGTAAATATAGAGCCTGGAAAGAATATTAGCCTGGAATAATTCAGGAACTTTAATTGATTTTGGGTTTAAGGGATCTCCAATTAAGTAACTAACTTACATTAAGGAGAGAAAATCTGTTTCATTGTGACGAAACATAGGTATTATCCATCTTAAAATGGTCTTTGAAGTGGTTGATTCACTGTAGACTTGCTGCACTGTAAATGGAAATGAGAAGATTGCTTATTGAATCCACCGCTTTATTGACTAGAATGATGTGGGAAGACTCCTCTGTATTGGGTAGCAGTGCTGACAAATCAGAACGTGCCTTAAATAAGGCAGTGATGACATTCCTGAAGTAAACAATCCCTCCGTTTCTAAAAATGATTGTGTATTTCACCTGCAATAACTAACAGTTGCTGTGATGCAAGTAGAGGATGGAGATGATCCACTCAGGGTCTCTCCCAACCCCAGATAATTCTAACAACTCAAGAATTGCTAAAAACAACACTAGCTTCATATGTTAGAGTAATCTTTCTACAGATCCCTGAATTCCAAGCCACAATCAGAGCTGAACCCACATAGCAAGTGTGAAAGTTGTCTTGGTTATTATTTCATGCTATATTTTTCTCCATTCATTACTAAGCAGCTTGATTTACCAAGTACTGAGGAGGAAATTCAAACAAGCTTTCTTGCTTTTAAATTTCCCAGCAACAGAAATGACTAAAAAGAACAAAGGAAAGGAGAATCAGTAAGATTAAGATCTTTCATATCTCCTTGAAAGCATCACTCTCAGGCTCATGACAAAGGTCTGAAGTGAAGAACAAAAAAAAAAACAAAAAAAAAAAAAAACAGTGTAGAGTTCATTTCCTAAACACAAATAAAATGCTTTGATAAATCCAGCACTTACAATAACGGTGAAGCACGTGACACTTAGGTCAGGGATCACAATGGAAAGGTAAACAGCGCTGAAAGTGGTCAGAGCCTGAAGTACCAAAGTGAGATTTATATTGAATAGATTCTCTAGGTTTTACAAATTGCATACACACAGTGGTATCGGATCATCCCTCTTCCTTACATGCTTTTATCAGCAGTGACAATTAATGTCATCATCATTAGCCTTCAGAGCGATCATCACTTCCCTTGAAGTGGATAAGGGCACTCTTCACAGGAACTATTGTTTCTGGCTGTTTGCAGCCTCAGGCAAACTGTTTCAGGTTTACCTATGGTTCATATTTGAAGGTTGTCTTTGCGACCATGCAGGTTAGGCACTTTTTGCAAATGAATTCCAAGGTGATAAAGTATAAATTGCTGCCACCATGACAGAGCACTGGTTTGCTAAGTCACCACAATTTGATCTAAATTGGTTCCTGCTCATAGACACTGATGCAACAGTGCCATGTGCCCTCTTATGCCAGATACTGTGCTAGACACTCTGTGAAGCAAGTTTATTGCTTCCACAGATAAAAAATGCTTGGGATCTGTTCTTCCCTACAACGATTGCTTAAGGCTGTAGACAAAAATTCTCATCATTTTGGATAAAGTTTTCAAATAAAACAGAAATGAGTGACTTATAAATGAGCTGTCCCTCATTCTTACTGAGAAAGAAGATGACTAAATCTCATTAGAAGTGTGACAATCCAGTTTTCTGTGAATTTAGAGTCCTTGAAGGGCACCATATTGACAGTACTGGCTACCAGCAACCTGTTTGTCCACAGAACAAATGTTGCTAGAACAACAGCCTTCGCAGGTGGCAAGGTACTTGAGTTTCCATTCCCCTTCAGACACCTGTCTCTTGAGCCCGACTGTGCAGCAGTCGCAGTAGATTTCTATATAGGCACACTTTCCTACTGGATTTTGGCATGATACCAGCTCATTTCCCATAAGCTACAGAATGGCCACAAAATAGCAACAGCTTTCAGCTACCACCAACTTGGCCTGGTTTCAAACTGACAATTAGAGATGAAAGGCTCCATATCGTGTTATCAATCCCTTGAGCTATTCAGTTCCCTTTGGGTTTGTCTTTTTTCAAATACACTCACTAAAACAAATTTGTAGTGCTGAAAAAAAATGTTACACTATTGATATTAAAATAATGAACTGAAGTACTTAGCAGTCTCCATGGCAATTATAAGAATACTGGAATCCAGTTTTGCTGCACCACCTGCCAGCAGACCTGTCAACACATTACTCAGCTACAAGGAAATCAAGTTGGTATACAGAGTTCTGCCAATACACTTCCAGAGCCACCTCACATTACCCCCTACCAGAGCAAGTTTACTGCCATCACCAATAGAGTAGGTATTTGTCCAATTTATTGCAGCTGTATTGACATAGAAAGGTGCAACCTTTGACTACTATTCTCAGCCACAAACCAATTTTTTCAGCTGGGACTTAGTTTAAGTTAGCTGTAATGTAGGCAGGGAAATTAAAAAGTGGATTGTTAACCTCACAGTGTCTCTTTAGCTCCCTCACACGTGTGCATGCCCACAACTTCCACTCTGCTTTCTCCCATTCATCTGGCAAGCACCTATTAAGTCTCTTCGATTTCCTTCACTGTGTTTTTCCTCTTCCCTCTTGCCACCCTCCCCAAGTCAGGAGACCAAGCCACCTTATTTGGTGTGAGTATCAGGAACTGTGTTGTTTCTTCACAACATTCAGTTGGGCATCACGGCACTCTCCCCTAAAAGACTGACAATTTGGAAGAGGTGGAATATTTTCTAGATAAATGATTGCTCTGTATCATTGTACAAGCAGCTTCAACTAAGAACACCACAGGTGCTGCCTCTTCTGGTAAAGATGGGCCAGCAAGTGAATGCCTAAATGTACTGCTGCCTGTTTTCGATGCAAGGCCAGTATTTTCAATATATATAATTTTTAGTCACTTACTGAACCTTTTCATATTTGGAAAACACTATCTGACTAAAGAATTCTGTGATCCTGAAGAGTCTTACTTTACACATGAGTATTTGTGATTTATCATTTCACCTGGGTTGAAATTTCAGTTACACAACAGCTAATCATGAACAGAAAAATAAGCTCAATTAAAATAGGGAGAAAGACAGACCTTGAAGCAATTAATCAGCATGATTCATTTGTCAGGTTGCCATAAAAATCATCACCTGAAAAAGTGCTAACCTTAACTTTGACTAATTCATTGTAAGTTCAGTAATTTCAAAAGCTTTTTGGTTACTTTTGCTTTAGTTACATATTGCATGGAGTCATCCATCAAACTCCTGGACATCTGATAATTCCTGATCAAATACACAGAAGAATCAGAGTCCAAATCATGAGAGGTGCAAAATATCTACCATCATCCTGCCATAGTCAATCATGACAGCATTATCTGGGAGTGACCTGTCAGCTTAGTCATAAAATGGGCTTGTCTCACTTGTTTGACTTCTGTGGAAACGTCATCGGGTGCAATCCTGAAGCCGTGCTCATGAAAGCAAACCCATGGACATCAGATTGCTCACACAACGGCTGCAAGATTTGGTCCTTAATCTTTAGCACACTAGCTAGTTCTCAGGTGTTTAATACTTTAGACACTGACTAGATTCCTAGTATTTCAGATAGTCACTGGAGTCACTGTGCTAGGAAGGGAGGATTGGCTTCTGGTTATGGAGGTCAGATGAGTAGCATGAGGCCAAACAGTGGATGTATGCAGTAAAACATGGCCAAGTGCAGATGAGTGTATAACATAAGGCTGTCTGCTTCTAGCTCTGGGGTACTGGAGGTGGTGCCTTGTGCTTAAAGAGGCAAACAGGAAGTGTGGCTTCTGCTATTTGAAACCTACAAGGAATTGACAAACTAGTAATGTTAAGGTTGAGAAGCAACTGGAGATAAGCTGTACTTTTAAAACAAATCTTACTAAAGTGCAGCCAACATTTACTGGTATGTACCACTTTTCCCTTTGCTTTTCAGATGGTAAGCTCTGTGGGCAAGGGACTCTACCTAACATATTGTGAGTACTGGTCCCAAGGCCTGCTGGGGACATCAGCTGGCGGCTCCTTCATAGAGCCGTGAGCACGGGCATGTACTTGGCACAGTTCACTCCCCTCCCGGACACCTGTCCCTTTTGCGGCATGAAGGAGACCCTGGCGCACGTGTACCTGGAGTGCACCAGGTTACAGCCCCTATTCCGGCTCCTCCTAGATATTTTATTACGGTTTTGGTTGCACTTTTCCCCTCACCTGTTCATCTATGCACTCCCTATCTGTGGCCCCACAAAGTCACAGGACCTCCTTGACAACCTCCTCCTAGCCCTGGCCAAAATGGGCATCTACAAACCAGGAAGAGGAGGTTGGCAGACAGGGTTTTCTGCGACTCTGGGGCCTATTTCCATTCCTCATTCCTGGACGCCTTCAAGGAGCAGTGGGCACTGTCCAGGGTTCTCTGCTCAGTGTCCCCATCAGGTTCCCTTCGTTTAGCCCTGTAACCTCACTCCTGTTCCTGTTATCTCATTAGTTGTCCCCCGCACTTATTTGGAATCCCGGACTTGTCGATCCTCCCCTTAGGCTGGGGGGAGGTCCTTTAGTAGTGAGCGAGCAGAAGCCCACTCACCTCCTGGATGCCAACAGGACATTGTGAGTACTACTGGATACACACACACACACACACACACACACACTTCCACTAAGGAAGAGGTGGAGGATTTCAAAGCAGTAGTTCCTGGCTCCATTTTAGGTACTTACATGGTACTTACATTACTATATATCTGAGCTCACAATTTTAAATGTATTTATCTTCTCAACAGCCCTGTGAGGTAGGGGCAGTGCTATTATTCCCATGGTATACACGGGGAACTAAGGAAAAACAAGACAAAGCAACATGAAGCCTATGGCACAGCAGACAACTTAAGATGGGTCTCCCCAGCTCCATGCTAGCACCCTAACCCTGGGGCATTCTTCTCCCAATCAGGAATCAGAGATAAATATGAAACTTTTCAACAGAGATGCTTGTGCTTCACTTTGGCTGCTAAGGAGGTTAAACAAGAATTTCAGGAAACATTTAAGCCCTCCCTAGATGTTTGACTTGCAAATTCCCCCAAAGAGTACTATCCAATTACTTCTACCTACCCAAAACAGCAACAGACTCACTCTAGTGATAATGAAAAGACGGCTGCCCAAACCTTACTTGGAAGTGACACTGCAACTATGACAAGCTTGTGTGGAGTGAGAAGCAGCAGCAGGATTTCATTAAGCCAGTTTGCCATGTGGTAACTTAATTTCCCATTGAAGGTACATTATTTAAAAAGTACATCATCATCAGCTGCACAAAAGTTCTATTGCCTATATATATATATACACACATACACACACACACACACTTATATATTTATTTATTTTCAGTCTCACTGCTGATTTTACAGCAATAGCTGTTAGTACTCTGTTCAGGACAAGAGTTCCCATAGTCATCCTTTAGGCTCTGCCAATGGCCTGGTGTCAAGCTTGGCCAGATGTGCTACTTACATTTATTCTACCGTACTGTGATTAACTGTATTCAGCCAGTTTTCTGCTAGGTGTGATATATGACTCAAGTGTTCCAGCTACATTTGTGTAATTGACTGAACAAACATTTCATTGTGCTAGCTATTTGCGCTCTTATTTTTTAAATATCTAACAGAAGGCTTGTACTCCACAGCTCTGACCTCATTTCACCCTGCTTTATACCTGCATTCAGAAACCCCACATTACAAGCATCCTTCAGGTGGTCAGTGATCACCAGATGGATTTCCTCCAGAACCAATAGATCTTCGGTCAGCTTAAAAAGTGAGTCAAAGTTAGTTACATTAAACACTTCCTATCAGAACTGCAGCCGCAAACCTTTCTTCCCTCATAAGAGCATAACAGCCATAATGGGTCAGACAAAGGTCCATCTAGCCCAGTATCCTGTCTTCCAACAGTGACCAAAGCCAGGGACTTCAGAGGGAATGAACAGAACAGGTAATCATCAAGTGATCTATTCCATATTACCCATTCCTAGATTCTAGCAAAACAGAGGCTAAGGATACTATGATACCTTCCCTGCCCATCCTGGCTAATAGTCACTGATGGACCTATCCTCCATGAACTTGTCTAGTTTCTTTTTGAAAGCTGGTATAATCTTGGCCTTCACAACATCCTCTGGCAAGGAGTTCCACAGGTTGACTCTGTTGTGTGGAGAAATACTTCCTTATGTTTGTTTTAAACCTGCTGCCTATTAATTTCGTGGGGGGAGGGTCACCTAGTTCTTTTGTTTCTCATAGGCACATTGCTTTCTTCCTGCAACCAGTATGAAATCTTTTCCTTACAATGCGGAGTGGACACTCTCTAAAACCTTGCCTTTGTAATAGGATTGGTCAGTCATCCTTCCACCCACCTCTCTGTACAGAAGAACTTCCCAGACTGCTTTTCCCCACATGCTGCTGGCATCACTCTACTTTCAGTCTGTGTATTCTCTTGCTGAGCATTGAGATAGCTGTCCAGATGTTCCCAGAATGCACAGACACAAACCAGATTGTAACTCATGGTTGTGGACTTAAAGATGCAGCAATGACACAGCGCAACAAAGCTGGCTGTATTTAATTCAGGACACTGACCTAATTAGAAAAGTACAATGATATTTGTGGTGTGACTGGATCCAAAATGGATACAGCACGTTTGGCTCCACGTGCTAAAAGTTTTGTGAAAATCAGATTTCTTTCAATTGCACTAAAAATATCCACACAATGCCCCAAATAATCTTTACCACAGTTACTTTCATACTATTTCATTACAAGTCAAATGAAGAGACCATCCTCTCTCTTTAATGCAGAGTACTTCTGTTTGGGACTGGTATGATCGCTGCTGGAATACTGTGTCCAGTTCTGGCACCCATAATTCAAGAATGTTGATAAACTGGAGAAGGTTCAGAGAAGAGCCAAAAGAACGATTAAAGGATTAGAAAACCTGCCTTATAGTGACAGCCTCAAGGAGCTCAATCTATATGTTAAGCTAAAGAGAAGATTAAGGGGTGACTGGATTGCAGTCTATAAATTCCTACATGGGGAACAAATATTTAATAATGGGCTCTTATCTAGCAGAGAAAGGTACAAGATGATCCAATGGATAGAAGAAAAGGAGTACTTGTGGCACCTTAGAGACTAACCAATTTATTTGAGCATAAGTTGAAGCTAGGCAAATTCAGAAACAAGGCATAAATTTTTAAACGGTGAGAGTAATTAACTACTGGAACATTTTACCAAAGGTCAGGGTGGATTCTCTATCATTGATCATTTTTAAATCCAGATTGGATGCTTTTCCTAAAGATCTGTTCTGGGAATTATTCTGGGAAGTTCCATTGCCTGTGTTAAACTGTAGGTCAGACTAGAAGTAGATGATCGTAATAGTACCTTCTGGCCTTAGAATCCGTGAATCTACGAAAAGTAATTCCCATAGAAAAACCTAACTTTAAACAAAGGCAGTGACAACATCAATCATGCATGTCAATAAGATTATACTGAAAAAATCATCAGCTTCAAAACACCAGCTAAACAGATCTATTGGAATGCCCAGCAGAGCATGTTTGATATGCCCTTTTGCCCTTATTAAATTCTAGAGACTTTTTCTTTGAAATTCTCTAGCATCTCTATGCTTTGGAGCAGGGATGTGAAATTCAGCAGGGAGTGGCCTTAGCATTAGGTACATGCCTTTGCTACTCCCATGATTACTGGGAGTAATGAACTGCCCTAATTTGACCAAGTTATAAACTTCTGAAAGTCGGTTTGTACATGCTCAGAAGAGACTTGCTAAAGCAGTGATTTTTAACCTTTTTGCATTTGCAGACCCCCTAAAAAAATTTCAAGTGGAGGTGGGGACCCCTTTGGAAATCTTAGACAGTCTGTGGACCTCCAGGGATCCACAGAGCACAGGTTGAAAACCATTGTGCTAAAGCTTGCTACCAGCTAAAGACCATGAAGATTCCATCTGCACTGAGCATGCTCCATCTTCTTGCAGCTCCTACCTGTTACAAGCAGCGCATGTACCAGTCCCACAGAATGACTGAGCATGCTCCAGCCCAAGATGAGGGGTTTAGGATGACTTTTCCTGTAATTGCTGCTCCAGGCCAGAGTTGGGCCAGACACCAGAACTGAGAGCAGGGAGCCTGTCTCTCTTTGTACTCTCAATGACACCATGCTGGCATCCAAGCAGCATGGAGGAGGAAGCAGTCTGACTTAAATGCAGAGGGGACAAAGGCCGGGCCAGGAGAGAGGGAAAGAAATATACTGGGACAAGGAGTCTGGTTAGACTGGGACTGGAGAGCAGAGAAACTGACTGGGAGGGAGGAGGGGGAGGCTGGGACTGGAAGTGGAGGGAGAATACAGGGGAGGGGTGAATTATGACTAGGAGGCAGTGTGGGAAACAGGGTGGGGGGAGGAAACATATGACAAGGGTATTGAAGTGGGGGGCGGGGGGGAAAACAGACTGCCTGGGCAAAAAGATTGGAAAAAGCAGTCCCAGGAGGGAGACAGTGTATGACAGCCAGCTGCGGGGAGGTGGGGAGAGACTGGACAAGGAGCCAGGAGGGGAGAACTGGGATGGGCTGGACAAGGAGACAGGGACTGGGTATAAGGGGGAGGAGAGGGAAAAGACTGAGTTGGACAGTGAACCTGGAGGGGGAACTAGGACTGGCTGGGCAAGGAGACTGGAACTGGGATGAGATACGTAAGGAGTGGCGACTGGGACAAAAAGCCAGAGGTGGGGAAGTGACAGGACAGGGACAGATAGCAGGGAATGGGGCAGAGGGGCTGGAAATGGACAGAAGAGTCTGTGACCACTAGAGAACACTCCCTTCCAGAGCTTAAAATGAAACCCGAGATTCCTGAATCTCACCACTCCTCACTTTCACAGATATTTGCCGACAACCACTGGAAAAGTGTTGCATCTCCTCCTCCTCTTGCACTGGTCCACATAGAGGAAGATAACCTACTATTGCTATCACTAATTCAGTTAGTTCATGCGGCAAAGGTCCATGAAATGGATCTAAAAGTTCATATGCGGCTGACGACCCACACGGGTGTCAATATGATGCTATATGACCATTTGTTTTCTCAGTTTGTTTTTTCAATAATCTAGGAACTAACAGCCACATTAAGGATGCAAAATTAAGCACTTAAAAAATTAGGAAACGCCAAAATTATTTATTTACATGATCACACCCTATTTTTTCCACAGGACCCCTACCCCAATCAGTGCAGAGGATGGGCAGTGCTCATTCAATGAGCAGCCACTCAATATTTTGTTTTCATCTCATTGTTCAGTGTGTAGTCCCATGTCTTGTTCACTGCACATTATTCAAACCCTGCTCTGAAGACAGAAGTATTAAATTCCTCATGGTCTTTTCTATAGTGCTCATCTCTATAGTATCCAAGTGATTCACAAATATTCATTAATCAGATCCACAAAACCCATGTGAGATGAGTGGGTATTATTATTCTCACTTTACCAATGGGGAGCTCAGGCACAGAAGGATTACGGACAACAGTATTCATTAATTTTAAGTGCCCAATTTGAGATGTCTACACCACATGATTTTTCAGAGTACTTAGCATTATATAGCACTTTTTGTATTCAAGCACAACTCCCACTCACTTCAGCTGCAGCTGAGAGTGCTCAGCACTTCTGCAAACCAGACCCCATGGTCTCAAGCTGGATAACCAGCAAATGAGGAACACACAATTTGTGACCACCTGCAAAAAGTTTGATTTCATTGGATTTGCCCAGCATCAAACAGGAAGTCTGGTAGAGCCAAGGACAGAATCCAATCTTCCAGGGCAGCATTTGACTGAGTTAAGCATCCTTCTTCAATCCCCTGCCTTGTTCACCATACACCTTCAAACTTCTGTAACAAGTGAGGAGGGGGTTCAACAAACAGTCTCCTTTACTACACAACCCTGATTCATCCCCACAGCAGGTCCATCGGGTGCAGTGAATAAGGCAGAGTCCTGTGGAAAAGTCAATATGTGATCGTGTAATTAAAAACTATATTATATCATATAATGTATATGCACAAGGGGATTTCCTAACTTTTGAGTGCTCAACTTTGCAACCTTAATAATGTTCTTTTAACATACCTTTGTGCATGTAATTCAAATATACTATACCCTTTTGCCTTGCCCCTCAGGCCAAAGTATATGGCAGCCCCTTTCAATACTGTTTTTTTTACCATGGCATACCGTACTGTTCCAATTCCCTCATTTCTGCCAGGCCCTACATATAGCATTACAACTGATTTAAGCCTCGCTCATAAGAAACATTTTCCACATATACGTGTGTGAGCAAGCCAAGAAGCACTTCTACAGTATTGACAAAGCTTTGCACTACAGGAAAGCAAAAAAAGTACCTGTGGATTTGTCCATTTTTATGTAGGTAGTCCAGCCCCTCCAGCACCTCCTTTAGGGTTGTGGCTATACTAGGTTCATCCAGGACTCCATTCTTGTGTTCCCCTTTTGCCACTATGTGTTTAATGACATCCAAAACAGATCCTAGAGAGAAGACAAAAGTTAAACTTGTTCTTTAGCTTCAACTGGAAGGAATTATTCCATGTGATTAAATGCCATCTACACAGCCATCTTGTGGGTAAATCAAGGAAACCGGGAAAATAAGTGGAGGGGTTAGGGTTAGTAGCATCATAAAATCAGTAGCACCCATTTTATATCCAAACAAAAGGGTACCTTCTCCATTCCAAAGGGGATGCACTGAAAGGACTTTTACTTGCACTTTCTTCATGGTTTTACTGAAAGTGTTTAAGCCCCCCATTTTTATCTGGTCAGTGGTGGGGAAGGTCTTACAGATCCTCAGTAGTACAAACATACACCTCTAGCTTGACTGAAATGTTTGTCAAGAAGTCCAATACCAGGTAAATGCCTTACAGATCAAAGGGCACCTAGTTTGTCAGCTATTTGTAAGAGTTAAAGTTCATTCTGACATTAAAATCACAAAAGACTAATTTGTCAGTTGAAACAGATACTGGAGCACAGATGTTGAGGAGGAGCTGTTTTGGCATTGATTCAACTTAAGAGTGGGGAGAGGAAATGGAGAATTGGGGAGGGAGGGAGTTGCCACTCTTCACAAACTAAAATTTGGTAGAATTTTATTTTCCAGTTTCTAAAGATACACTTGGTACACAGTTGCTAACATTGGTACTATTCCTAACACTTAATGGTGAACATCTCTAACAGATGGAGAAGATATGAATTTAAAACGTTGGTAACAAATTACTTCCTCACTATATGCAGAATTGGAGTACAGTTTAAATCCTTCCGGAGATGGATCAATACAGCTCCTCTTCCTGAAGGGGTGTGAATTACATCATCCTAGATGACAAACCATGCTTTACAAACCAAATCAGCTCTTTGAATTGCACCCAGGAATAAATCGGGAATCAGTTCAGAGACTGCCTCTTCTCATACAACATTGTGACCTGCTGATGTGTTTGTGCCAACATTCTCTGTATTTTCATCTGGGGACTGGAAGGCCATATATTTGGTATTTACTGCTCCCATTGGCCAGACAGCCTGACCTTCAAGGCACGGTGTATAGCCTCTCTCTATTCTCATGAGCTAAACTGTGTTTAGCAGCTCAGTTTGGGGGTTGAGTATCTCCAACCCAGTTTTGTATTGTTTAACCCTTGTATATGCAACTGTAGGAAGCTTTAGTGATACAGGTATAAAACAAGACAACGTCAGCAATGGTGATGGGTTTTGGAAAGAATTAGCTTCGGACCACAGGTTTTCTATTTTAAGTCCCTGAGTATATACTTAGTCAAAGAACATTTCAGTACCAGTTTAGTGAGTTGTAAGAGTTAGAGTTCATTCTGGCTACCTTGTAATTAAAATTACAAAAGAAAACAGAACATGTTTCGACTTGTTAAAGAACAGTGAAAAGCCCAGAAGGGTTTAAAATTGGCATGTATTAAAAACATTAAGACTTAGTCATATGAATTTTGATTACCAATGAATTTCAAGAACGTGCAGGTTAACGTTTCTAAGCAGATAGAAAGCAGAACCTGATGGGAAACACAGGTAAGAATTTTTTTAAAAAAAGTGTGCACACACACACACACTTACACTTCTGCTGTTATAGACGCGAAGGAAATTCTGAGGGTTTTTTTTAAACTATAATTTAGAGGGAGGGGTTTTTTTTTTCAGAAATTTTGCATTATTTTGTTATCCATTTTATCCACATGGGGAGGGGAGGTTGGGTCCTGCCCTCAGGCGTGGGAGACCTTGGGGGCAGAGGGAAGAGTTGCAGAGCAAATACTCCCTGCATTCACCCTGCAGTGGTGACTGCTGTCCCACGGAGCTGCGCTCGGCTCTCCACTCCAGACATTGCAGCCTGGTGCACAGGGGCACTGTGCTGTTCAGGGTTGGCACAGCCACCCCTCCATCATGATGGAGGTGCATACAAGCCAAATTTGAGTGTATAATCAGCCGAATGTGAGCTCCCAGTGTGACACTGAGGCCAAAGGGTTAAATCAATCCTTGGATGCGTAAAGAGAATCTTGGGTAGGAGCAGAGAGATCATTTTACCTCTGTGACCTGGAATACTGTGTCCAGTTCTGGCACCCACAATTCAAGAAGCATGTTGATAAATCGGAGAGGGTTCAGAGAAGAGCCACAAGAATGGTTAAAGGATTAGAAAACATGTCTTACAGAGTTATTTTGGGGAAATTCTATGGCATGTTACACAGATGGTCAGATTGATTACAATGGTCCTTTGTGGCATTGGAATTTTTGACTCAAAGGAATAGAACAAGACTGAAAACAAGAGTTGTCAGGATCTGCGTCTGCACCTACTGCTTAAATGTTCTAGAGATCAGAACTCAACTATATTCAGTTTCCCCCCACATTCCTAGGACTGCAAAATGCATTTTATAATCAGTATCAGAAGTGTCTAAAGGTACGTCTGTTCTTAGCCAAAGGTCCGCTCTTACAGTAACAACCTGAGTTATAACACATCTACATTTGCTACAAGGAGAGCAACATTTATTGTGTGACAGTGAATGATTGAATGTGACTTATTCCTACTAAAGAAAATTCACAAAACACATACCAAAAAATCAGAGTATGTGCCTCTTCATTTTACCCCAGAATGGCTAGACTGAAGTTTTGTCTTTTAGATTCTGAGGTCTTCAGGACAAGGGACGTCTCTTTTGTACATTTTTGTATGACACTTAGCATAACGTGGCCTTGTTTGGGTTCTCTCAGTGCTACTGTGATGTACGTACTAGATTCTTAAGTTTGATTGGACAAAATGTTTGTATTTAGGAAATACCTGATGTGTGCGTATACCTTGATGATCTCTATTTTAGAAGATAGCTTTGTGAGCATATCAGGCACAAAACTTCCACATAGACTGCTTGGTCCTTCCCCCTTAAATACACTTCTATCTGCAGGACCGAATGCAATAAGAAGTCCAATAAAAATATGGTGTTCATGTTCTCATTTCATCCTCCTTCCACCGCCCACTCTGCCAGAAGATTTTGCAAAAAAGGTTTCCTTCTCCTGCAAGAAGTTCTGGAAAACACAGGGGCAGACCATACAGAGTATATACACACAGATTTTGATCATTAAAAAGGTTTAGGTAAGTTCAAGTTTATGTTTAACACAGAAAAACAGCAATTTTGTTTATAGAATAGCTACAGCCAACACAGATCCATGTAGTGTATAACTGGTACAAGGCTAGCTTGTCATTTTAAGTCTGCTAATGTATTTTTAGACTCCACTTTCAGGTGGGGATGTTTAGAACAATGGAGGAATTTGGAAGTGTTCTACAGAAACAACAAACAAAGGAGAAATACAAAGAGCTCTCTCAGCCAATATTTAATGTCGCAGACTGCAGATAAGTGACTAAAATGCCCAGGGCTTAAATTCAGCTGATTTCAACCCCTTTGTAGTTTTTATAGCATGTTTGGGGATGGAGAGTTTGGGACCCTGGGAAATATAAGAATTTAAGCCCTGAAAATGTCACCTTCCTACTGAACTAAGTGTCATCCGAGTCATCCCCACCTTGTCTCTCTCATCCCCACTTAGTTTACTCAAAGAAAAACATGCTTTTACTACTGTCACCATAGCAGTGTAAGAGCTATATTTATTCTACCTCATGCACCAACAAAATTGCTAGTCAAGCTCTGATTCCAGACCCTTGATTGCAACTACATATGACAACACTGGGTGATACAAAGAACTAAACTGAGCTGAGCTGCATTACCATAATAGATTCAGCCTGAAGTTAGAAATCTTACTCCTGACACGTTAGCTAAGCCAGTTTGATATGGAGTGACTAAGAAATAAAAGGATCATACGAAAGAAACTGACAAATCCAGAGCAAAGCCATTCCTGAGCAACTTGAGCCAACTACAGTATATTTATTAGTCCAAGACCACTATTGCTTTAGGATTTAGACAGACTTCTGTCACAGATGAATACTTATAAGATTCTTGTACGTTCAGAGGCCTTTTTACCTTTACGTGAAAGATCCTCCGTCACCTATGGAGTACTATCTTCCTATATGGGCTACATATTTCTAAGTGTGAAATAAAATGGGCACATTCAATTATTTCATCAAAGTCAGTCCTATGGAAGATGGAGAACATGCTCTATAGGTTGGTCACAATATTTTTTTTATATAGCACTATAGTTTGACACAGCTTCTTGGCACAACAGCATGCTCCCAATCCCAAGGGGCTGACAATCTAGAGCAGCGGTTCTCAAACTGTGGGTCGGGACACCAAAGTGGGTCATGACCCCATTTTAATGGGGGTCACCAGGGTTGGCTTAGATTTGCTGGGGCCCAGGGTCAAAGCCTGAGCCCTACTGCCCGGGGCCAAAGCCAGAGTCAGAGGGCTTCAGCCCTGGGTTGCGGGGCTCAGGTTACAGGCCCCAGCCTGGGGCTGAAGCCCTTGGGCTTCAACTTGGGTCCCACTCAGGGCGGTGCGGCTTGGCCGGACTCAGGCTTCAGTCCCTCCTCCTGGGGTCATGTAGTAATTTTTGTTGTCAGAAGGGGGTCACGGTGCAATGAAGTTTGAAAACCCCTGTTCTAGGAGCACAAATGGGAACAGCACATTACACCAAGCCCCTTGTGATCATAGCTCTAAAGGTTCATAAAACTGGTGAGCTGTAAGATGCTCTTTGAAAGAGACAGAAGAAGTTTGGCAAATGTTGAAAGGAAGGCTATTCCAAGTGTTCAGGGCAACATGTAAAGCAGCACAAAGTCAGGAGTGGGCACCCAGCAACTGGAGTCTAAATTTAATTCACTGAAATGTTAAGCATGGGTAGAGAGGAAGCGCTGACGAAGAACCATCAATGGATCAGAGTCAAAGACTATAGCATTCCAATACAAAGAGAGGAGATATACTGTTAAAACAGCATTTTACTGGAAACTGTAATATGAAAAAATGCAACAAATGAGTGTTTCAGTGCATCAAATGCCTGCAAAATAGTATACAAAAAGCTGGTGCAACATACTATGCACTGCGATAAGATGTTCAGAATTACTGTTTATTCCCCTTGAATTCAAAACCTTCGCTATCATTTAGCACCAAACACAACCCATCAACAACTATATTATCTCTATTAAGTACACTCCCATGGTGCGAATTATACTGTAATTAAAAGTTAAGTGGTTTTCTGTTCAAACTTCCATGCTCCATAATTAGCTTTGAAAGATACAAATGCACCAGAGTTTGCAATACTTTCTAACAATAGGTGGTCTTGGAGAGGTCTGCTTTGTAGTACATAGATTTTTTTTCCCCACAGCAGATAATACGGCCTCCAGCCATTACAGGTCAAGTCCAGCACAAGCAAAGCAAATGATTTATTGGGATCCCAACATCCCAGGTTAGCTCTGGAACTGTTCAACTTAGAAGAGAGACAACTAAGGGGTGGAGGGGATATGACAGAAGTCTATAAAATCATGAATGGTGTGGAGAACGTGAATACGGAAGTATTATTTACTCCTTCCCATAACAAGGACCGGGATCTCCTGAAGAAGTTGATAGGCAGCAGATTTAAAAACAAACAAAAGGAAGCCGTTCTTCACAGAACGCACAGTCAACTTCTGGGTCTCCTTGTCAGGAGACGTTGTGAAGGCCAAAAGTACAGTAACTCCCCACTCAACGTCCTCTCGCTTAACATTGTTTTGATGTTACGTCCCTGCTCCATTACAGAACATGCTCGTTTAAAGTTGTGCAATGCTCCCCTGTAACGTCGTTTGGCCGCCTGCTTTGCCCACGGCTGGCAGCCCTCCATCAGTTCCCCTACGCCGCCCCCCACCACCCCCATGGCCTCCTGCCTGCCAGCGGACCACCGCCATCCCCCTGCTCCCCCCACCTCCTGCCTGTGGCAACCAGCTGTCTTGCAGCATTCAGGAGGATGGGGGGAGGAGCAGAGACACAGGGAGAAGCGAGGACATGGCATGCAGCCTCCTGACTGCCACAAACTAGCTGACTGCAGTGGGCAGGAGCTGCGCGCCGCGTCCTCACTCCTCCCCCAAGCCTCCTGAACGCCACAAACCAGCTGATGGCCACAGACAGGAGGCTGGCGGGAGAGGGGAGGAGCAAGGACATGAGGTGTATAGTAAAGGGGGAGGAGATGGGGGGGAAGAAGAGGTGGGTTATGGGTGGGGGCTTGGGAAGGGATAGAGGTTAAGTGGGGAGTTACTATATTAAATTGTTTCTTTAAAATTGTTTAAAACTTATACCAGTATTAAATTGCTTGTTTAAAATGTATATAATGCCTTTTATCTGGCAAAAAAAAAAGTTTCTGTAGAACCTAACCCCCCCATTTACATTAATTCTTATCTAGTCACACTTAGCAGTAGCGAACAATTTAAAGAGCATCATTATCAGCTCTAAGAATTACATCTACTTGAACTTATCAGCCTCTGACTACCTCGGAGAAATAAACCTCAGAAACATAGATAGATGCTTGGCATTACAGAGTTGAGACAGAATCAGATAAAATAGGGAGATCAACACACTAGAGATACACCAAACAGTGTCCAGAGAAGAGAAAAGGAACAAGCGACACAGAGAACAGAAGAAAACATTTGAATAAGTTCCAAGTTCGTGGATCTGACAATTTAGTCTTGTCACCAGAGACAAGATGTCACTGCAAATGGAAATCTCTTCCTTGAAATTGGCCCTTTTTCTCCAGACTGTGGACCATCTGCATAGAGGTGTAGGTACACAAAAAGCAAGATTAAGACTAGCAGAAGGAAAAAGGGAATAGGTGATGAAAAAGATGACAGATGGTACAGTGTATTCTATTAGGGCTTTTTGTAATTTCCCTCGTCTTTTTAACTTGATCTTTTATATTTAACATATTTGAACTGGACCTATCAAAATGCAAACATGCCTCACACAGAGCAAACATATGGATCTTATCAGATACCCTCTTCCTTTCCCCACCCCATGCCCAAATGTCAACTGTTGTAACTCATTAGTTACTTAACTGGACCCATTTGTTGCATCACTCCACCACATTTGATTATAAATCCTTGGTGATGGAGACTGTTTTCTGTGAAGTACTCTCCGGGACACTATTCATGATTACAGAATAATTCAAATTAAACAAAGATTTCTTAAGGTTTGTTTGTCCATTGATCTTAATTGCTGGTCATTTGGAAGCCTTGCAAGTTGTTAGATCAGTGATTTTTCCAAATAGATTAAATTCCTGAAACGTGACAGAAGCTCAGAGTGCATGACCAGCTCACAGAGTTTCAATACCTCAAAGACTTGCACAATTTAAAAATACATTGGGAAGCTTCTCATGCTGTAGGCTGGAATGGTAAGAATTGCTCTCTACAGTAGAGCTGTCACAGACAGCTGTTTGATGAGCAAGTGTCTTCTGTCACAGGTTCAAATGACGGTTCTTAACTGTGAGCACATTAAAGGAGCTAGCAGATTTGCAAATCAGAGAAGATCTAAGAACAAGGATTACGGCTCCTCGTCTTAACGAACGAGCAAGCCACACAATTTACAGAGCAGAACCGCCAGCAGTTAACTTAGAAAAGGCATAGTTAAAAGTCATGACATGGATGTGTTAGACGGGCTAAATGCAAATCTGCCCCATTTTAGAAATATTGGACACTGCTGATTGCTTTGGAGCAATGTTGCTGCATAAAGGCCAGAATTTCAAGTCTGAATGATTAAAGTAGGTACCTAAGAAAAAGTGGCTTATTACAGGTACAGAGCACCTGCAGCTTCCACTGAACTCAATACCAGCAGCAGATACTCAGCAACTCTGAGAGGAAGGCCACTTGTTTAAGTGACTACATTTCAAAACTGGGTGCCAAAAGTGTTGGCCTAATTGCCCGGAAGAGATTAAACCCTACCAGTGTAGTCAGTTGCCTGTGTATTATCAAAAGAATGCTAAAACGTAAATAGGTTTTAGACTGTTCCCCTTTAGGATTATTTCTACAGCAGTTGCATTACCGCTCCTTTAAGATTTCAGCAGTACTGGTGCCCCAAGATTAAGAGATTAATCTGTACGGATGTAAATCAGAAAAGAAGTCCCAGTCCTTGCATTCATACTTTGTCTTATTTGTGGGACAAAGTAATGAGGAGCCTGAAGCAGGCTAAAGTTAAGTCAATTTCAACCTGAAAAACAGGTCAGTGGAGATTGATGCTGTTGAAAAAGGAAGCAACAAGAGTGTGTGTTATGTAGAGTCAGTCATCTACTGTTCCAACTAAAAAGCCCATGCTAGGGGCTGTGGGAAAAAGGGAAGAAACTCCTCTGGGAAAGCAACTCTGGGAACTGAGCCTTGCTTGTTAATATGAGTACAGAAATAATACTTCAGAAGACCTCTCACCCAGGAAGCTTTACATTAATCAATTTTCAAAAACAAGCATAAGATAGCTTCAATTACTACGATTTTTATAGTTTGTTATATTTTCCTATTTTTGGTGTGTTTACGTGAATCTTCACATAGCAAAGAGGGATGGGAAGGACAGAAAAATGACTACACTAGGGGAACAGTGACTATATAAAGTGCTCTCAAATGCACAAAATGAAACAAATAATTTTCTCCTCCAATCTTTCAGTTACAGTACTGTGAGTTGCTACTTGTAACAGTAGCAAACAAGTGTTCATACAGAGGCACCATTTTAAATGTGATTGTATTCCTTTAACTTTGGGAAAATAAAAAGGGAATATTTGCAGTGATTTCAGCATCTTTAGCTGCAGATTTGGGGGGGATGCGGGGCGGGGGAGAGAGAAGAGATGGTACAACGGGGAAAGGGCACATTTAATGCCAACCACTTCCCATACTTTTTCCATATGGTTTAGGGTAGATGAAAATAGTACCACTCACCTCCACTAAGTAACTTCATCACTAGCCAGAGCTCGTCTTTCACCACAAATGATGTGTAGTAAGATACAATGTTAGGATGATGGCATTGACTCATGGCTTGAATTTCTTTCTGCAGAGAGGAAAAAAAAGTTATTTTTAAATGCCTGTTAAATAATCACCATCTACTACTAGTTTATATCAAGACAGGGTGTTCATGAGGCGAAAATAACTCTTGGGAGACAACAGTGAAGATCCAGAAATGTAACAGTTATGTTTGATCTGCTCAGATCAAACTTTGAAATTTTTTCTGAATACAGGATTAAGCTATCTAGTCCTGGCTAGTAAAGAACAAGGTGGAGGACCTCCAGTTACAAGGGTCAAGGGCAACACCCTGGCAAGAACCCAAGCCCCTACTACCGAACTTAGCTAAGATGAAAGGGGAGGTGGCTTCTGGGACTTCTACCAGGTTGTTCCCCCTAGAATTTGCATAGCGGCTCCATCTATCAACCTCTGGTTAATAGGCGTTTCTTCCTTATACACACTATAAAACTTTCAATGCTACTATTGCATTTTGAATCAGTAGAGAATATGGTAGAGCACTTAAAAAAAATTATGAGAAGGAGGAATTCTTCAGAGGATATTACTTCCAGAAGTCAGGGCTGGGCTGCACAGTAAAAAAAACAAAAAAAACAAACATTTGTCACATGCTTGTGTGAATGTTGAGGAAGAAAAAAGTCACATGCACAACATATGCAATCAAAAAAACTATCAGCTATTTGATTTGTAACATAGGGGGACTAACAAATGTTCCGTTCCTCACACCAGGTGGTGAGGCCATGAATAATTAATGCATGCAACAGCCCTTTCCTTTCAATGCAATTGACCTGTGCAATATTAGAGGTGAGAAAAAACTACTAACAAAAGCAGAGCTTCTTCCCCCAACCTCAACAACCCTCATCTTCTATTCTAATCTCTCATTGGCTATGTAAGGGCTTCTCGTGTCCACAGAGGATATCAATATCCTTGGAGGCTTGGCGCACACAACTGTTTTAACTGATCATTGTAAATCACAATGGGCATTGTGGTTAAAAATGCTTCCTCTCATAACTGAAACCAATACAATGTGTACAATAGCTCTGTTAGAGCAATAGAAATGCAGCACAATTGCTGAAGAGCTGTATTTAACAGCCAGGAACCTTGTTTTATAAGCACACTGGATGGGGAGAGGGAGAAATGTGAAAGACTATCCAAAATCCATGTGTATTTATTGCATCCTCGGTTTACAATAATTTTCCAATATCCTCCAGAAATAAATAAGGTTTAAAGAGTGATTTTAAGTGAAGCGACTTCGGAGTACATTGCTAGACAAGGACAGCAGAAGTGAAAGCTGCTACCACCAATGCCCATGCCTTGTGACCCGAGTCACAGAGCAGAGTAATAAGGAGAAAGGCCCTATTTAACCTGTGATATTGCATACTCCACAATGTTAGGCTTCCACCGCAATTTTGACAGTGGGAGCCCCCACTCTCAGCCCCAGGCGGCTGAGAGTGGAAAATCACGGAAAAGTAACAATGGACTTTATTACCACAAATAATAAAGTCCATTATGACTTATCCACAATTTTCCATGGCTTGTCTGCAACTCAGCCAATCTTTTGACAATCATCCTGCAATTCAAGTAAGGCCTTAGTCATGAGTGAATTACACTTGCCATTTGTCATGTTCCTTTTCACTCCTTCCTTCACCTTGGGGAAACCTATGCAGCCACCTGATATCAAGTATCAAGAGGCAGAAACTAGGAGAGCTGCAGAAATTAGTTTCGCACAGTCCTTCTCCTAGAAGCAGGTTCCCATTGCCCTATATTCAGTCTTTGTGGCTATTTTAACTTCAGGTAGAACCTTAAGCTGCATCTTGCCAAAGGTTTCTCAAACTTCAGGTAAAGATAGGACCAGGTACATTTATCTGAACACCCTGAACTAGTTGAAGCTATCTTGAACAGAGACTTATTTCTGATTTATAATTTGGGAAACAGTATTTAAAAGTGTTGCCTGTTTAGGTATTGAGGATGAAACACTGACAAAAACATGTTTGAAGACATGCAAGAGTCTTGAAAAAGGCACATTTCCCATGAATTGGGTATTAAAATATCCACATTGCCAGACTCCAAAAGCTTGTATCCAGAGATCAGCTCTAACTGCTCTGATGCCTTCTCATTAAGTGCCATGATGAATACCTTAACCACATCTCTCTACAGTAAATTGAGCATTTGGAAGCTTCTGAAACTCCAATAAAACTACTACAAACTATAATTTAGAATCATAATAGATACTGAATAGACACCTTATGTAAAAAAAGTCAAACGCATCAATGGAAGACCTGGAATAGCATTTTGTTTATTTTGAAAGTGGTCGACTCACCCACTGATGTCTGATTCAGATTTGAGTTAACTGGAGTGGAGATGTGGGAGGCTGGCAGACCAAACACCTGACCCACCAACTGAATTTGACTGCAGGCATATGTAAATATGTTAAACGCACTTTCCTCTGGAAGAATTTTGTCTGGAAGAATTTTGCTCCTTAAAACACTGAGCACAGGATCCTGGTAAATTTAGTTTTCCTTCCTACACATTAACTCAATGGACACAGTATGGGGGAAAGCACTGTGCTTACACACAAATACCTCTGCTTTCAGAGAAAACCAGGATGCTGTTTACTTACTGAAAAGTCAAAACCAATGCGAAACAAATATATTCCAATGTTGCAAACCTTATTTGGGTGGCTCAGTCAAGCCACCAGAAGATCTGCGATAAGCAAAAGTAGGTTCAGATGCAGCCTACGCCACTGCCCTGAGTATTGAGGGGAAGAGTTCTCCTCCTTTGGTTGAAATAAAGTCATGTGTTAACTTTTAGAAAACCTCCTTGGTTTTGCTCCATAAAGCATTTATACATAACTGCCTCAGAAGTCACAAAAAGCCATAGCCCTTCAACTTTTCTATTTATTAATTCTAACGTTTAAGTTGAGGCTATGAATTGATAACATGAATGCACATTTTTTAAAAGAAATCTTAAATCCTTCTTCCCTGTATCCTAATCAAACTGGATAAAAGCAGGATATGAAAAAAGGAAGGACAGATATAGAAGCCAGGAACTGTTTTAATCAGAGTTATCAAAAATTAGCCCGTGAAACTCATTACAAGATATTAGAGCAAAAAGCTTGGAAGGATTTAAAAAGCATTAGATATTTATATAGAAAACAAGAAAATCCACACCTACATTAGTAAGGATTAAACAAACAATTTGGAAAGAATATAAGTCTTCGTGCTTCAGGGGTTAAGTCAATCTAAAGGGATGGGAAGAAACTGCTCCTATGGGCAAGTCATTGCACATATGCCCACTTTGGCATGTTTTGCACCTTCCTCTGAAGATGCTAGTACTGGCCACTCTCGAAGACTGGATACTAGACTAGGTGGACCACTGGGCTGATCCGGTGTGGCAATTCACATGTTCCTATATGTTACTCTGCTATAAACTCACAGCATGGTCTTGAGAAAAATCACTCAACATCTGCTTCCACTCTCCTCAGCTACAAACTCAGGACCACACTTGTGTTGTCAGGATTGATGTTTGTAAAGTCCACTGAAGATATAAAGGAGTAAACGCAAGAATACTAAGAGGGTCTTCCAGCTGGTCAATCTCAACCTCAATGCGCCTGCTGCCACCTCCTATGTCAACTACATTGTCACATCCTTCCTTTTGACTACCAGTATTGTTCACCACACTGACAGAAATTTATATAGATTTACATGTACACTCTGAATCAACTTAAATTACACAAGTTAATGCCTTGTAAATAATTATTATGGGAATTTTCTTTAAGATGCCATTTTGACTGGATCAACAGAACAGGGGCAAGTGGATTGCAGTTTTCTTTTAGAAGCCAGGCTTCCACAGTCCCTCAGGAATTGATGTCCAAACTAAACTATAACATGTTCTGACATCAATCAGTAGAGAAATTAAGACTGCTCAGCTTCAGTTCTGATGCTCATGTACTGAGGAATGATATGGCGAGGACTGCAGTAGCCTTAAGGCTTCCATTTTCTGCTAGTTAAGGTCCCACCACATGAGATATTTAAATCAGTCACATACCAACTGTGGTTATTTGGTATGTCAAGTTATAGATTTACATTTCAGAATCTGAAATGCTTTGAGGGTTTTGTAACTTCCCTCCAATCACCCAATTTAAGGGATATTTCCAGTTTCTAGAAACTATCAGAAAATAAGAGTCCCAGTAAGGAAATGGACAATGATGACACATCTGTGCTGACCCTACTGGATCAGTCTGCTGCTTTGATTCTAGCCACCATCTGGTATTGTTAACCCACCTGTGGGACATAGGAATTGGCCTACCAGACCAGATGTTTATCTAGTCCAGTATCCTGCCTGACAGTAGCCAATGTCAGAGCCTTCAAAAGACGGCATAAGAAACCCAATAATGGGCAATTATAGGACAGTCTGCCCATAGGGGAAATTTTCTGACTAAGCCCAGGCAGTTAGAGCAATTGGTTATGCCTTAAGGGATTATAATTTCTCATGCCTTAACCTTGGATATTCTTATCCATGTGTCTGATTTTTTTAAAAAAATCTTTCACAGCTCTTGATCTCAGTATTTTGTGGCAGAAAATGCCACAGGTTAATTTTGTGCAGTGTAAAGATATATTTTATCAGGTTTAAACTTCTTCAAAATCACTGCAATTGACTGATTGCTTTAGTATTACAAGAAGAGGTAAACGGGCAACCCAGTTTACATTTTTCTTTGCTATTGATTATTTCTAGTCTGTCATGTCCAGTCTACTCCAACACTTTGCTGAACGAGACAGACCCAGCCATTTCAGTCTCTTCACATGGAAGTCATTCCATGTCTCTAATCATTTGTCACCTATTTCTAAACCTATTCTATTTTTCTGATCTGCAACCTAGAAATCCACAGAATCACTCTCTGAAAGTCATGACAGGCAGCTGCTGCTTCCACCCGGTAGGAACCCTATTTGGAATTCCACAAGCTTAATGATTTCCCCTCAGTTGTTCAACATTTAGACTAACTATTAGAGGGCATTAAGCAGACAATCCATTTCACCCAGCTATCCCAATATCGGTTGGGAGGGGGGGGTGAGGAACACGACCAAACAACTGGATGAAAGTTAACTGGCTTACATTTAACCTAAGGAAGATGGAGATGCTGGTGAGTATAGAGGAATAATTAAGGCCTTCTTGACTGTTAGCTCTTCCGAACAAGAATGTGCCTTTTTACTGTTTGTACAAGGTCTGAGATATGGAGGACACTAGTAGAAACAGTTAGAATCCATGACCATTCCCTCAGGATAGCCATCACTGTGATAGACAAGGAGATGCCTGCTCCAGGAGCCACGCAACTCAGCTCTGCACTTGGAAACCAGGTTGTATCATTGGCCAGAAATGCCTATTCCACCTCAAAATGGCAACACTGCACCCATTCCTGGAGGGCAAAGGTCTTGTTACTGTTAATCGCTCTGCACCACACCATGAATGCTATGATCAACAGGGACAATGAAGCTGGAGGATACAAGGTGCAGCACAGGAGGTGGAGGAAAGACATTCACAGTGAACAATGTCCAGCTTGAAATTCTCTGCAGCAGGAAACAGTAACCTTTAATAAAACTGTCAAAAGCACCTAAGTCACTTAACAGCCAAAGCCCCATTCACCTTCAGTTATGCCTAGACTCCTAGGTCACTTTTGAAAATAAGACATAGGCTCAGACTTAGGTGTTTTTGAAAACTGTAACCCAATTTTTCTTTGCAAATACAATGGTGGACAAGACACTGCTTGACCTTTCCCCTACACACATTTCTTCCACAAGTACTGTGGCAAAAGGTGATTTGAAAAACCATGAAGAATTACTCTGAAATCCTCTGGCAATATATGCTCTAAGTGCAAAGCCTCCAACCCTGCTGGGGAAAGTGAGACACAGAGGTGGCCGTGATTTCTCCACAACCATGCAGAACAGCAGAAGAACAGGAAACAGGCCCCAGGTGCCCTGGTTTCATTCCCGGATTTCGCCACAGACTTCTAGTAATGGCTTTGCTCCCGTGTATTTTCTTTGTGGCAGTTATCACCTTCTGCTAAATAGCCATGGTGTCCTTCTGTAACTTGGTGCATATTTCCATACTAATCCCTAGCATGGTACAATTGGTATTCTAAAATTAACACAGCTACAATGTATGATTTACAATCTATTGCCTTCATCTAGAAGCACACATCTGTTAATTATAAAACACATGACTGTTACAAACAGCTTCCAAAACACCACATGGTGAGGGTTACACCAGGACACCAACATGTCTCAAATGTATTTTGAGACATGAGAATCAAGGTCAAGTACCTTCAACTAGCCAAGTAATACCACTTGTCTTGCTTAGCCACCTTTCTCCTGAAAGGATCCGCCAAGAGTAAGGATCTCTCCCAGCCTCCCTTCCACTTAACCCATTTTCAAAACCCTGTATCACACCCAACAGCTGCTACAGCCTAAATCAGTGGTTCTCAAACTTTTGTATTGCTGACCCCTTTTAAACCCCTCTGAGTGTGACCCCCCCCTTATAAACGAAAAACACTTTTAAAAATATTTAGCACTATTATAAATGCTGGAGGCGAAGTGGAGGCTGACAGCTCGCAATCCCCCATGTAATAACCTCGCAACCCCATGAAAGGTCACGACCCACAGTTTGAGAATCCCTGGCCTAAATAAAGCTCCTTCCAGAGTTCATGGTCTTCAGCTTGATTCAGCTGACAGTGCTAGAGAGCGCAACATAAGATTTCTCCCTACCCCTCTCCCCCACAATCCCAGGACTCCGCATGTTAGTTCTACAGAAGTCCCCGCCCCCTACTAGCAAGAGTTTGAAACAAATCTCATTATTAACAGGGGAAACATTTCACCACCCAAAATGAGGGTATAGCCCAGAAGTGGGCAAACTACGGCCTGCGGGCCACATCCAGCCCACGGGACTGTCCTGCCCAGCCCCATAGCTCCTAGCTGGGGAGGCTAGCCCCCAGCCCCTCCCCCACTGTCCCCCCTTCCCCTGCAGCCTCAGCGCTTTGGCCCGCCACTCCTGCTGGGCAGGGTGGCGGCGTGGCTGGCACCGGCAGGGCTGTGAGCTCCTGCTGTTCTGAGCAGCATGATATGGGGCCCGAGAGGGGGAGAGGGGTTGGATAAGGCGCAGGGGGTACTGGGGGCAGTCAGAGCACAGGGAGTGGTTGGATGGGGCGGAGGTTCTGGGGGGATGGCAGTCAAGGAGCAGGGTGCATTGGATAGGTGTGAGAGAGTCCCGGGGAGGGCTGTCAGGGGGGAAGTCAGGGGACAGGGAGCGGTTGGGTCAGGGATTCTGAGGGGGGCAGTCAGGGGGTGGGAGGGGTCAGGAGTCAGGCTGTTTGGGGAGGCACAGCCTTCCCTATCCAGCCCTCCATACAGTTTTGCAACACCGATGTGGCCCTCGGGACAAAAAGTTTGCCTACCCCGGTATAGCCCCTCAGATCTATGCAATTTTAGCCCCTTGACCAAACAAAGTGGGGATAAATATTTCCTACCTCACCCCAAAACAATAATCCCCCCAAAACGTCCACTGGTCTGAAGTGCTGTAGGGAATTAGAGTTGACTGAGCCCCGTATGTCATTTTCTGTCCCAGCTCTTGATGAGTGGACAGCGTTTTATTACACAAAAGCAAGGATTTTGCTGCCAGGGGACAGAATGGAATGTTTGTTGTAAGCTGACTATTATGCTTGGAGTCCCTGATCAGCACAACAGAGGGATAATGGATCTAGTAAAGCACACTAGTTTATGTTTCTAATGGCATGATATAGGGGTGTACCATACACCAGCGACAATTTCTGGCATTTCTTTTTTAAAATATTTATTCTTGGATTCCATTTTGGCCTTCATCAAAACAAGGTTTTAAAAAAAACCATAAATATAAAGATGAATATTGCAGAACTAGACAGGTTTCATAAAAGCTATTAGAATGATGGCAAAATGCACACAGAGAAATTTAAAAAAGACTAGGATTCTCTACCTTTGAAAACTGAGGAATAAGGGAACTTGATAAAACTACACAAAATACAAAAATGTTTGGTTCATCCACTGGGCAGGGGCAATGCCATCCTTTGTGCAGCGCATGGAATAAGGGAGCCCCTGAACTTGATTGAGGCCTCCAGTGCTAATGCAACAGAAATAATTGTTGATTTATATCACAGTCATGCTCAATGGCCCAAACCAAGACAGGGGACCCATCATGCTGAGTTGCTGTACAAACTTGAAAAAATAGTCCAAGTCCCAAAGAGCTTAGAGTTTAACAATAGAACAGATGAAGGGTGAAGACAGGTATAACACAACAAATAAGCGAGCATGGCTAAAATAAAGTCAGGCTTATATTTTCACCCAACTAGAGACACTTTAAAGGGTCCTGGTTTTCAGAGGATACTGAGCACCACCTTCTGAACAAATCATGTGTCTCCAGTGGGGTGGCAAAAAACACTAATCAGTTCTGACCATTCAGGCCTCGCTGCGTTAAACAGAAACGGACCATCCTCACACATGCTATTTCATTGCCATGACTGAGCAACAGAGAACTCGACCATATTTTATTCTGATATTAACATAAGAGATTTATTGTTCTCAGTTGGGAAATCAATATTTCTTTTGTTATCTCATGCCCCTTTTGTTCTTGGCCAAATTACTGACACAACCACATTTGAGCAGCAGACACTTCAAGTGCATGGCTGTTTTCATTGGCAGTATCAAAATTAATGTCCATCGGACCCCCTTTAATACATATTTTATTGATTATAATGATCAATTCACTTGGCTTTAGCACTAAAGAAAGTACATCTTCACACAATGCACAGTCAACCTGTGGAACTCATTGCCAGGGGATGTTGTGAAGGCCAAAAGTATAACAGGGTCCAACAGAGAATTACATAAGTTCATGGAGGACAGGTCCATCAATGGCTATTAGCCAAAATGGTCAGGGATGCAACCCCATGCTCTGAGTGTCCATAAGCCTTCAATTGCCAGAAGCAAGGACTGGATGACAGGGGATGTATCACTCAAAATTTCCCTGTTCTGTTCATTCCCTCTGAAGCATGTGGCACGGGCCACTGTTGACAGACAGGATACTGGGCAAGATGGACCATAGGTCCGACCCAGTATGGCTGTTCTTATATTCTGATGTAACCTGTAAGAGTCTACTTTTCAGTTTACAGGTACAGAAAGACACCCTTTGATTCCTGTCTTTAACCCAAGTATCTGCCCAAGAGATTATTCCTGTATGTTTTATTTTTAAAATGATCATGGTTTAGAGTCATCCTAAAGCATGACTTGACATTTCTTCTTCACAGCAGCCTGTAATCAAGCCTGCAGAAGGGGCCAGCACTAAATCATGTCACATAATTGGGACTTCATGAGAGAAGAAAGCAGCGATTCATTGCAGTCCTATTCATTATGAGATAAAATGGAGGTATTTTGAAGAATGGGTCAGCTGGAGATTAAGATATGTAATTAGTGGACATTTTTATCTAAAATTACATGCCAAGTCTCTACTGCAGAGCTTTCTGAATATAAGCCTTTTAGCTGAAATTGGCAATTACTCAAATACTGATCTCAGTTTTAGTTTGTGGTAAAGCAGTTAGGAATATAGTGAGGACCGGGGACCACAAACTACACAGAAGGCATTAAAATTGTGACAGGATATGTTGCCAAGAGGAAAGATCATGATTGTGGGAGGGAAGAGAGATCCGGATCCCCCTAGACTAGCTAGAGCCATAATGGTGTTTAGACTCACTTGGTCAGAGACAGGGCTTAAAGCTCCTACAGATACGTTAAAAACAACTGCACTTGTATAGCACATTTTCTCCTCTCTACAAGTACAGATTTACAACACTTGACAGTCTGACAAGTATTGTAACCACTTAATAGATGACAACCGGAGCTCAGAATTTGAAGTGTTTTGCCCAAATTTGTACAGTAAGAGCTAGAAACAGAACCCACGAGTTCTTGGCTCCCAATCCTGTGTTCTAACCACCAGCCACCAAACCACATTGCCTGTTAGTTCTCTTCATGATGATGCTTCTCTGTTGTCTGATGATTAATAAGGCTACCATTACTGGCTGTCAGGACCCAAAGGGAGGGAAATTCTGGCCAGTATTTAAGTTATAATTAACCCCCCCAAAAAGGAGAATAGCTGTTACAGAAGGGAATGTGCCTGGCTAGAAAGCAAGCCCACCACCATGCACACTACAGCAAAGAGGGAATAACCATGAATTATAACAGCAGCCTGACAGAATCAGCAGTTAAAATATTAAAGGGATTTTGGTAAGCCAGCATGTAATGGGAGTAATGTAATGCAATGCTACTGCTACATCTGTCCTGAACAGAGTTGGTGTTATTTACAGGGCTACTAGCTGCCACAAAAGCTGCTACTAGTCGAGAATGAGAAGGCCTGGGGGGAAGTGGAGGAATGTATTCACATACAAGTAATGAATCCCACAGTATTTCCTACAAGAGTAATTATGTCCCTCTCATTTTGGTTCAGATTGTAGAGCCCTCAAAAAACACTGGCTGAGTCCTTACTCATGTGCATTTAGTCCCATCCAAATGAATGGGACTACATGAGTAAATGCTCCGTGTGAATAACGCCTCCATAATTTGACCCGCTGGGTCTTTGGTCACACATTGTGTCCTACACTTGGGATCTTATTGGGGGGGGGGGGGGCGTCTTTAAACCATGCAACCACAAAGGGGGAGGGAAGGCTCATCATCCTCAAGATCATAACTTTCCAAGAAGGGTTGTTTAAAGGCATCTCAGAACTGAGCAGAAGATTATGCTAACTAGAGTAGTTTTCCCAAACAAAAATTTATATAATTGTGTACCAGGAGTTCATCCATGCTGGTCTGACATTTCTCGAGATTGATCCGTTTAATTGCCACCTTCTCTTTTTTCGGGATACAATAGGCTGCTTGCACCACAGCTGTTGCTCCACTCCCTGGAAGGAAAGAGAAAGAGAAATAATTAACACCAGCTCTTGTAGGACTGTTGCAGGAAGGTAGAGAATTTGGAGAAACCAATATTACAAATCCTGGTGACTGCTAATTGCAAAACCAGGTGAAGGCTTGAGGAATCCAATCCCCTTAAAAAGGGAAAGTTCTACCATACTAAGTTCTGCATAGCTCAGCAAGCCAAATAGAATGCATCTATTGAAGCACAAGGTTAGCAGAACAGAAACAATGCAGATCTTTATGAGAGATCATCAGAACTGGGCAAGCTAAATCTTGCTCTTACTCAATCAGACAGCCCCACTGAAGTCAACAGGACTATTTGGGTGAATGAGAAGAGCAGGATTTGACCCTTGTGGATTGACTGGGGGGAAGGGGAGGAGTAACATGACTAAAATAAGTTATTAACCTGATGCATCTATTCTAATTTTTCAAAAACAAACTGTACCATCTGTTTTGCTACCAACACAGGTTATAACTAAAAAACATTGGAAAGAGTCTAAATAGCTTTTTACATTTCCCTCAGTTTGGAGATGAAGATGCATTAATTGGCTTCATTTGGATCCATTCTTCAGGTGTTCAACTCCAGGTCTCTCATACTAGCACAATACCGCAGCGTCCAACTCATTTTCCTTCTATCCTTAAAACTAGGATCAGCTTTCCCCTTTTCCAGCTTTCAGCCATTTTCCCTCTCCACCCAGGTCCCAAAAGAGATGGGGATCCTGGGTTGCGAAGGCAGGGATAGCTCTCTGTATCTTTCTCCCATAACTGTTGCTCTGTGCAGCGAAACAGCAGGAAGTCAGGAAGAAAGCAGAGAAAGTCAGCAGCTGCGGACTGCCCAGCGGTGGGAGAAAACTGTCTACCAGCAGAGGAAGGCCAAGAAGTTACGAACGGCCTTCAGTCATCTCAACTCTGCCCCTGGGAGAAATCCATTGGTAAAAAAGGACACTTGGCATCTGCAGTTTAAAAGAAGCTTCCAAAAGGTCTCAGCTATGCCATTTATTATTTATACACACCTCCTTTCCCAAGCTAAGTCATCCTAGTGTTTGCAAGCTCTCTTCCCACAAAGCTGCATTCCGAGGCCCTCAGATGCACACGCCCCCGATCACTTTTTGTTGCCCATTTCTGAATCATTGCTATTCCTACCATGTCTAAGAAAAGGCAACAATGCAGCATTGGAGGAGAAGATACAAACTCAAGCTAATGACTCTGTTCTAAACACTATCTAGCAACATTGTCATTCACAAAGATAATGCACATAGCTCCCAAACCTTTACGAAATTTTATCAGGCTGGCAGATAGGGAGGAAGAGGCACTGGTGTTAATTTTTCCTGTTTGCTTGGCTCCTTCATTGCAGACAGAAGAGCTAGAAGTTTCTATTTTTAATATCACAAAATCCACCCCATCATTCTGTGACACCGTTCAAGCACAGTTGGCTTGGTCACCCTCCATTTTTACTTATTTTAATTAATAAGGTTAGAAAGAGAACGGGGGAGAGCTTGACAGTCCAATTTTTAAACAAAGGCTGTTGAAGCTGTACACAAATGGCTAACATCAATATTTTCCTTACAGCAAGTCTTATAAACGAGAAACAAATCTTTAAATAAAAGCATTGGTGGAGAACGAAGAGGTCAGAACACAACCCTGAGGATTTAGAGGGACAGCTGTGATCAAAGTTTGACAAATAAAAGCTCAAAGACCCAACCCAATGATGTCACTCTTCAGATCCTCTTCCAGTATCTAGCAGACCGGAAATGCGAGATCCCCGTTTTCTTTATGTGGTGAGGTACATGTACTCTGTACAGTGGGTACACTTTGCTAGCAGAGTCCCTTAACTTAAGACAGCAAGGCAGTCTTTTTTTTTTCCCTTAAGGTCCAAATTTCTTGGTCAAGGTCTAGTAAAGGCCCAGACTCCAGAGAAAATAATTTTAAAAATCCCACCCAAAAATGATGAGTAAATAAAAAGATTTTGGGGTCCGTTCAAAAGGTCTGGCAGTCTGGATTTGACCCACAGTCTGCCTATTGACAACCACTGGTTACAGTCTAAAGGCACACAATCTAAAAGAGGTGGAATGCAGAACACAAGAGTCTATGGTCATTACAGCTGGACTGTATCATGCAGCAGCTGGCTTCTGAGAAGTTTTGAGGAAGAGGGTCATATATTTCCAGGCATTCATTAATTCACAGACTGTTCCTAGCACAGAGGGCAACACGAAAGCTGCCAGGAAAGGCTTGGGTGGAGCACGGGTAGAGGGGGAAGGTTAAGAAGAACTGCTGTATTAACAGGACTGCCTATCATCCAGTGCTTCAAAAATGAAGCTGTGGAACAGAATCAGGGGATGAACTTGGCGGAGGGGGCATGGAGAATCTGCGCAGACAGTCAGGAAAGAGGAAACATGCTTAGAGATTCAGGAGAGGAAGACCATGATAGCTGTGGCTTTGGCTGGACTAAAGGGAGAAGGGATGTGAGGGTGGGGAGCGCTTAGGAGTTGGATGCAAGAATTAAGAGGAGAAAATTAGCTGTGTGACAGGCTTGCAAGACATAACCACTGTGTTAAAACTGGACATGATTACTATGCCTGCATGGTACCGTGCTCAGGTTATATTCATGCTGAATTCTTATGGGACTCCTTACCCCTGAGGAGTCTTGGTCAGGTTTACTGGGAGGGGGAGGGGGAGTTGTTTTTTTAAGTCTACTTCTTCAGATTTTAGGACTCTGCTGTTCTTGAGAAGCAAACTGAAAAAACAACAAAAACTCAAGGGGACTCAAGATGAAAGGAGCAGAATACGCAGACGTGACAACAAAGGCAAGGAAAGTGCAGTGTTGGCATTTCCTCATACTCCCAGGGTATGTCTACACTACGAAATTAGGTCGAATTTATAGAAGTCGTTTTTTTAGAAATCAGTTTTATATATTCGAGTGTGTGTCTCCCCACAGAAAATGCTCTAAGTGCATTAAGTGCATTAACTCGGCAGAGTGCTTCCACAGTACCAAGGCTAGAGTAGACTTCCGGAGCATTGCACTGTGGGTAGCTATCCCACAGTTCCCGCAGTCTCCGCTGCCCATTGGAATTTTGGGTTGAGATCCCAATGCCTGATGGGGCTAAAACATTGTCGCGGATGGTTCTGGGTACATATCGTCAGGCCCCCGTTCCCTCCCTCCCTCCGTGAAAGCAGCAGCAGAGAATCGTTTTGCACCTTTTTTCCTGAGTTACCTGTGCAGACGCCATACCACGGCAAGCATGGAGCCCGCTCAGCTCACTGTCACCGTATGTCTCCTGGGTGCTGGCAGACTTGGTACTGCATTGCTACACAGCAGCATCAACCCACTGCCTTGTGGCAGCAGACGGTACAGTACGACTGGTAGCCATCATCGTCATGTCCGAGGTGCTCCTGGCCACGTCAGCTGGGAGCGCCTAGGCAGACATGGGCGCAGGGACTAAATTTGGAGTGACTTGACCAGGTCATTCTCTTTAGTCCTGCAGTCAGTCCTATTGAACCGTCTTATGGTGAGCAGGCAGGCGATACGGATTGCTAGCAGTCTTACTGTACCATCTTCTGCCAGGCAGGCAAGAGATGAGGATGGCTAGCAGTCCTACTGCACCGTCTTCTGCCGAGCAGCCATGAGGTGTGGATGGCTTGCAGTCCTTCTGCACCATCTGCTGCCAGCCAAAGATGTAAAAGATAGATGGAGTGGATCAAAACAAGAAATAGACCAGATTTGTTTTGTACTCATTTGCTTCCCCCCTCCCCTGTCTAGGGGACTCATTCCTCTAGGTCACACTGCAGTCACTCACAGAGAAGGTGCAGCGAGGTAAATCTAGCCATGTATCAATCAGAGGCCAGACCAACCTGCTTGTTCCAATAAGAACAATTACTTAGGTGCACCATTTCTTATTGGAACCCTCTGTGAAGTCCTGCCTGAAATACTCCTTGATGTAAAGCCACCCCCTTTGTTGATTTTAATTCCCTGTAAGCCAACTCTGTAAGCCATGTCGTCAGTCGCCCCTCCCTCCGTCAGAGCAACGGCAGACAATCGTTCCGTGCCTTTTTTCTGTGCGGATGCCATACCAAGGCAAGCATGGAGGCCGCTCAGCTCACTTTGGCAATTAGGAGCACATTAAACACCACACGCATTATCCAGCAGTATATGCAGCACCAGAACCTGGCACAGCGATACCGGGCGAGGAGGCGACGTCAGCGCCGTCACGTGAGTGATCAGGACATGGACACAGATTTCTCTGAATGCATGCATCATGGTGCTAATGGGTCAGGTTCATGCTGTGGAACGCCGATTCTGGGCTCGGGAAACAAGCACAGACTGGTGGGACCACACAGCGTTGCGGGTCTGAGACGATTCCCAGTGGCTGCGAAACTTTCGCATGCGTAAGGGCACTTTCAAGTTCTGTTTGTTTCTCCTTGATGAAACCCCCCGCCCCTTGGTTCACTCTACTTTCCTGTAAGTTAACCACCCTCTCCTCCTCCCTTCAATCACCGCCTGCAGAGGCAATAAAGTCATTGTTGCTTCACATTCATGCATTCTTTATTCATTCATCACACAAATAGGGGGATGACTACCAAGGTAGCCCAGGAGGGGTGGTGGAGGAGGGAAGGAAAATGCCACACAGCACTTTAAAAGTTTACAACTTTAAAATTTATTGAATGACAGCCTTCTGTTTTTTGGGCAATCCTCTGTGGTGGAGTGGCTGGTTGGCCGGAGGCCCCCCCACCGCGTTCTTGGGCGTCTGGGTGTGGAGGCTATGGAACTTGGGGAGGAGGGCAGTTGGTTACACAGGGGCTGTAGTGGCAGTCTGTGCTCCAGCTGCCTTTGCTGCAGCTCAACCATACACTGGAGCATACTGGTTTGATCCTCCAACAGCCTCAGCATTGAATCCTGCCTCCTCTCATCACGCTGCCACCACATTTGAGCTTCAGCCCTGTCTTCAGCCCGCCACTTACTCTCTTCAGCCCGCCACCTCTCCTCCCGGTCATTTTGTGCTTTCCTGCACTCTGACATTATTTGCCTCCACGCATTCGTCTGTGCTCTGTCAGTGTGGGAGGACAGCATGAGCTCGGAGAACATTTCATCGCGAGTGCGTTTTTTTTCCTTTCTAATCTTCACTAGCCTCTGGGAAGGAGAAGATCCTGTGATCATTGAAACATATGCAGCTGGTGGAGAAAAAAAAAAGGGACAGCGGTATTTAAAAAGACACATTTTATAAAACACTGGCTACACTCTTTCAGGGTAAACCTTGCTGTTAACATTACATACATAGCACATGTGCTTTCGTTACAAGGTCGCATTTTGCCTCCCCCCACTGCATGGCTACCCCCTCAACCCTCCCCATGGCTAACAGCGGGGAACATTTCTGTTTAGCCACAGGCAAACAGCCCAGCAGGAATGGGCACCTCTGAGTGTCCCCTGAAGAAAAGCACCCTATTTCAACCAGGTGACCATGAATGATATCTCACTCTCCTGAGGATAACACAGAGAGATAAAGAACGGATGTTGTTTGAACGCCAGCAAACATACACTGCAATGCTTTGTTGTACAATGATTCCCGAGTACGTGTTACTGGCCTGGAGTGGTAAAGTGTCCTACCATGGAGGACGCAATAAGGCTGCCCTCCCCAGAAATCTTTTGCAAAGGCTTTGGGAGTACATCCAGGAGAGCCGCGAACGCTAGGGCAAATTAATCCTTTCACATGCTTGCTTTTAAACCATGTATAGTATTTTAAAAAGGTACAGTCACCGGAGGTCCCTTCTCCACCTGCCAGGTCCAGGAGGAGGCCTTGGGTGGGTTCGGGGGGTACTGGCTCCAGGTCCAGGGTGAGAAACAGTTCCTGGCTGTCGGGAAAACCAGTTTCTCCGCTTGCTTGCTGTGAGCTATCTACAACCTCATCATCATCATCCCCAAAACCTGCTTCCGTGTTGCCTCCATCTCCATTGAAGGAGTCAAACACCACGGCTGAGGTAGTGGTGGCTGAACCCCCTAAAATGGCATGCAGCTCATCACAGAAGCTGCATGTTTGGGGCTCTGACCTGGAGCGGCCGTTCGCCTCTCTGGTTTTCTGGTAGGCTTGCCTCAGCTCCTTCAGTTTCACGCGGTACTGCTTCGGGTCCCTGTTATGGCCTCTGTCCTTCATGCCCTGGGAGATTGACAAAGGTTTTGGCATTTCGAAAACTGGAATGGAGTTCTGATAGCATGGATTCCTCTCCCCATACAGCAATCAGATCCCATACCTCGCTTTCGGTCCATGCTGGAGCTCTTTTGTGATTCTGGGATTCCATCATGGTCACCTCTGTTGATGAGCTCTGCATGGTCACCTGCAGCTTGCCACGCTGGCCAAACAGGAAATGAGATTCAAAAGTTCGCAGTTCTTTTCCTGTCTACCTGGCCAGTGCATCTGAGTTGAGAGTGCTGTCCAGAGCGGCCACAATGGAGCACTCTGGGATAGCTCCCGGAGGCCAATACCATCGAATTGTGTCCACAGTATCCCAAATTTGACCCAGCAAGGCCGATTTAAGAGCTAATCCACTTGTCAGGGGTGGAGTAAGGAAATCAATTTTAAGAGCCCTTTAAGTTGAAATAAAGGGCTTCATCGTGTGGACAGGTGCAGGTTTACATTGATTTAACGCTGCTAAATTCGACCTAAAGTCCTAGTGTAGACCAGGGCCCAGTCTCCCTCGTTAAGCATCTTTTCAGCAGCAAACAACAAAGCACTTTTGTGCCTTCGCTGTTCCTTTAGCAAGTCTGAAGTTCTGAACAAGCTTTTCTTGCTGGCTTCTTACATTTTAGAAATACAAGTGTCTTGACTTCAAGTCCTCCACTAAAGAACAAAAATCACAGCTGAAGGTTGAAAACAATTAGGGTATGTCTACACTGGCAGAGTCACAGCGCCTCTCAGAGAGCACTGAAGGGAAATTGCTGTTGTGCGTTCACAGAGTCAGCCGCCTACACAATAGTGTGTTCATGCTTGCGGCACTTGCGGTGGTCTTTGCGGCACTCTGGGCAGCCATCCAACAGAGTATCTCTTCCTCTTCTGCCGCTAACAATTGTGGGAAGGCAGAGGGCAGTGCAGGGCAGCCTGGGTCATGTCCCTATGCCCCATGATGCATTCCTTCGCATCCCAGCAATCCATGTGCTTCTGCCCACATTTGGAACCCTCCTTCAACGGTTTGTGTACTGCATGTTCTGCTCTGCCTCTTCGGTCTACAAGAATGGGTCCCGCACTGTTGATCAATACGCTGCCTGCACGTCATGAGTAGCAGTGGAGTTATTCCTTAAACTACAACGGCAAGAGCAGTTTGACATAGCTACTATGCATGGCAAGATCAAGGACACAAGATTGCTTGTGGAATTCATGGAGGTGCTGACCACAGTGGAACGCCGCATTTGCGCTCAGGAAACAAGCACTGAGTGATAGGATCACATTGTCATGCACGTCTGGGATGACGAGCAGTGGCTGCAGTACTTTCGGATGAGAAAAACCACATTGATGGGACTCTGTGATGAGCTTGCCCCAGCCCTGTGGCACAAGAACATGAGAACAAGAGCTGCCCTGCCATTTGAGAAGCGCATGGCGACTGCACTGTGGAAGCTGGCTACTCCAGACTATCGATCGATCACTAACCAGTTCAGAGTGGGAAATTCGACCATTGGACTCATGCTGACAGAAGCGTGCATGGCCATTAATCGCATCCTGCTCCAAAAGACCGTGACTCTGGGCAACATGCGTGACATTGTGGATGGCTTTGCACAAATGGGCTTCCCTAACTGCGGAGGGGCAATAGATGGCACACATTCCAATTCTGGCACCAGACCACCTAGCCACCGAGTACATTAATCGCAAGGGGCATTTCTCAATGGTTCTCCAGGCACTTGTGGATAACCCTGGGCATTTCACAGACATTAAAGCAGGCTAGTCCAGAAAGGTGCATGACGCACACATCTTTCGGAACACTGGCCTGTTCAGGAAGCTGCAAGCAGGGACTTTCTTCCCGGATTAGAAGATCACCATAGGGGAAGTCTAAATGCCCACTGTGATCCTGGGAGACCCTGCCTACCCCTTCCCTTAACGCCATGGCTTATGAAGCCATACACAGGGCACCTTGACAGCAGCAAGGAGCAGTTCAACAACAGGCTGAGCAAGTGCAGAATGACTGAGGAGTGTACTTTTGGCCATTTAAAGGCCCGCTGGTGCTGCCTGCATGGAAGGCTGGACCTAACCAATGACCATATTCCTATGCTTATAGCCATGTGCTGTACACTCCATAATATTTGTGAAGGGAAGGGTGAAAGCTTCACTCAGGGCTGGACCACTGAGGCTCAGCGCCTGAAGGCTGAATTTGAAGAGCCAGAGACCACTGCTATTAGAGGGACGCGGCGCGGGGCCACGAGGATCAGGGATACCTTGAGGAAACAATTTTAAGCTGAAAGCCACTAATATTTGTTGCTATGCTCAGGAGTGTAGTGCTTGAAATGCTAGGGGGTGATTGTGACTGGTGCAGACAATGCACTGTCAAGGTTTTAGAAAACTGTCTGTTGCTTTGCAGGGCTCTATTTGCATTCAATTAATGGAATAAAGATCGCTTTCAAACCAAAACAATTCTTTTATTAAAAAAAGACCAACCAGAGGAGAGAGAGAGACAAACAAAAAAAACACATCAGCAGTGCGGGAATAGGGGAAGGGAGGGTCCCAGGAGGAGGTGGGGTCCCAGGAAGGTTAAAAATTTGTGTATATCCAGGGATCGTATCCAGCCTTCTCCTTTGGAGTATAGTGCAGCGAGTACTGTACTTCAGCAGGGCTAAACTGCAGAGGGAAGAGTGTTGAGTGCAGTGGTGATTGGGAGTCTGCAGGGCTGGACTCTGACAGGAGTGGAATGCAGCGGGTACAGACTGGAGCCAGGAGGTTGATAAGAGTGTGTTGGCTGGGGGGCTCATGGGAAAGAGTTTTGTGACAGGCGCTGCAGGGGACAGCGGGCACGGAGCTGCTTCGTTTGCAGTGCTAGTAGCACCTGGAGCGTGTTTGCTTGGCGCTCCATAACATTTAAGAGCTGCTTTGCGGCTTCCTTCTGGCACGCCGCATTCTCCTTTTGGTCCCTCTTCTTGCCGTCCCGCAGTGCATCATGACATCACACAGAAATTCCTCTTTAATTCTTCGTGGCTGCTTTCTAATTCTGTGTAGCCATTCAGCCAGCGATAAAGAGGGAGGCTGGGCTCCCAAGCAACTTTCCCTCTAATTTTTGACAGGCCGTGTGCGCAAAAAATTTCTTCTGTGCAAATTTTTGTGCGCGCAGTGTTTTGCCGTGCACGCAGGCTTTAGGATCTGTGCGCACATGCACAAGCGCACAGCTAAGAGGGAACAGTGCTCCCAAGGTCATATCTGTGATGCCAAAATGCAACATTTTACAGAACCACTATTGTTTGCAACATACAGACGACTGATTCAGTGATTTAAAACAGTCACTATTCATATACCAATCACTAACTGGTTGATCCCAGGCAAGCACACATGAACCACAAGACCCCCAAAATGGTGAGTAACCACAGGGGCAGGGAAAAATCAGTGTTCCAGGACCATACTGTACACTGGGCACATGGCTCTTGGGGAGAGCCAGCACTGTGAGGAGGGTGGGGGGTGGGCTTATAATCATTACTGTCCCCACATTTTCCGAAGGCTGTGTTCATTATGGAAGATACCTTGCTGCTGAGGGTGAGCAGGGAATCAAGGGAGGGTCTTCTCCAAGACTGCGGCTTCCACCCTGGCCCTTATGCAACTTGCCAGTGTGCAGCAACGGTGTCGCCCACTGTGATGGCAGAATGGCACGGGAAAGTTACCCCTTAATGGGGCAAGAAACAAAGCAGCTCTGCAAAAGAACCTGCGGCAGCGGATTGCCTAGTATCTCCATGAGAGTTTCGTGGAGATCTGAGGCAGATTCCCATGAAGTGAGGGAGTCAATCAACACCCTGTTCCACCGCTCAGACTAGGCATGTGGTGGTACCCGCATCATACACACACAAGCCTGCTTTCTGCAACCCTCCTGCCCCCAAAAACTCACTTCAGCAATTCCCAAAATCAAAGCCACTTACTCGGGGCCTCCTCTCCTGTTTGCGCTTCACCAAGCTCTGACAGCTGTGATTGACTAGCCTCCTCCAGAGTAGAGAGGAGCACCTGGCTGCATGCATCTCTGACCTCCGGCCTCCAAGTTGTCCTCTGCCTTTGGGTCCCCCTCCACATTCTCATCTAAAATTTCCTCCTCCCGGCTCAGTCCACTCCCGACTGGCATGCAAGCCGCCAAAGTATCCACAGTGGCCTTCGCAGTGGAGGTGGGGTGGCCACCGAATATCACATCCAGCTCTTTGTAGAACCAGCACCTCGTGGGCGCAGCACCGGAGCAGCGGTTTGCCTCCTGCGCCTTGTGGTAGACATTCCACAGCTACTTCATTTTGACATGGCACCGCAGTGTTTCCCCGTCATGGCCCCTTTCCGTCATGCATCATGAAATCTGTCTGTAGGTATCATAATTCCTATGGCAGGAGCGAAGCTTGGACTGGACAGCCTCCTCTCCCCAAATGCTGATGAGGTCCAGCAGCTCGGCATTGCTCCAAGTGGGGGAATCGCCTGGTGCGTGGAACAGTCATGGTCACCTGGAAAGATGCGCTGAGACCACTGCATGCATCACCGAGCAAACAGGAAGGGAACTTTCAAAATTCCCAAGGAATTTAAGGGGTGGGGCTCACAGTTGGTCACCTGAGGACAGGGCAGCGGCGTTCAAACCAATGACTAGAGAGGTGAGAACAGGCATTGTGGGACACCTCCTAGAGGCCAACTGCAGCGCTGTAATCAACTACGGTGTCTACACTGGCACTGCGGTGCTGTAGCCATGGCGCAGAAAGCTGTTTGCCTCTCATCAAGGTGGTTTTTTTTACAGTGCTGCAACTGCACAGTTTCTACGCATTAAGTGGCTTAGCAGTGTGTACACCTCGGGAGTTAAAACACGGAAAGCTGCTTTACTGCGTAGAAACTTACCAGTGTAGACAAGGCCTCAGACTCTACCTGAGTAAACCCCAACATTGTGCTGTACATCCCACCATGGCTACTGCACAGCTCCCACTACACTCTTCACTGGGGCTGGCAGAATTGCAGATGTTTCAGACCATATCACAACTATAAGCCAAATTCTCCAGCAAAAGAGTCAACGCCCATGTGATGCTGTACGGAATCTGGGGGACACTTGAGGATATTATGAATATTAATATTGTAAAATTGCAATGCGTTATACCAGATAGGCCATGTAAGGTACCTGCAAAAATGTTATAATTTGCTAGATATGATCATCTAATTTATGTGTTTAAATCACTTTTGTATTAGGACTTACAGATATGTCTGTCTGTATTTCAAACTTGTGCTATGCTTCTGGGTGACACCCCCAGACAGTTTGGCATCAGCACTGCCTAGCCTGCTTGATGGCTCATTAATGACCATTGCCTATACAACTGACCCATTGAGAGAAGGCAGATACATCTTATGACTCAGCAAAGCATGCAGGGACATGCCTATGGACAGAACTTTAAGGCTTTCAAGCCATGTGCTGGGCAACTTCTGTTTAAAACAAAGGAAGCACAGGCCGCATGGCAAAAGACTATAAAAAGCCAGCTGCATCTTCTCCATTTTGTCTTCAATCCTGCTTCTTAACTCTACAGGAACTTTCCTACAAACAGAAGCTCTGAACAAAGGACTGAATGACCCATCCAAGCTGTGGATGTGTTCCAGAGGGACTTTCAACTCAGCAAACTCACCAATACTGCTAGAAACCGGATATATGGACTTTGAAGTCTTTGTACATATGTGACTCTTTTCCAATCCTAATATTCTATGTTAAATGGTAAGAGACCTCAGGAGTTCATCTAATCCAATCCCCTTCTCAAAGCAGGACCAACACCAACTAAATCATCCCAGCCAAGACTTTTGTCAAGCCAGGCCTGAAAAACCTCTAAGGATGGAGATTCCACCACCTCCATAGGTAACCCATTCCAGTGCTTCACCACCCTCCTTGTAAAATAGCGTTTCTTAATATCCAACCTAGACCTCCCCCACTGCAACTTGAGACCATTGCTTCTTGTTCTGTCATCTGCCACCACTGAGAACAGCTGAGCTCCATCCTCTTTGGAACCCCTCTTCAGGTAGTTGAAGGCTGCTATCAAATCCCCCCTCACTCTTCTCTTCTGCAGACTAAATAACCGCAGTTCGCTCAGCCTCTCCTCATAAGTCATGTGTCCCAGCCCCCTAATCATTTTCATTGCCCTGTGCTGGACTCTCTCCAATTTGTCCACATGCCTTCTGTAGTGGGGGGGACCAAAACTGGACGCTTGACTCCAGGTGTGGCCTCACCGGTGCTGAATAGAGGGGAATAATCACTTCCCTCGATCTGCTGGCAATGCGCCTACTAATATAGTCCAATATGCCGTTGGCCTTCTTGGCAACAAGGGCACACTGCTGACTCATATCCAGCTTCTTGTCCATTGTAATCCCCAGGTCCTTTTCTGCAGAACTGCTGCTCAGCCAGTCGGTCCCCATCCTGTAGCGAGGCATGGGATTCTTCCTTCCTAAGTACAGGACCCTGCACTTGTCCTTGTTGAACCCACATTAGGTTTCTTTTGGCCCAATCCTCCAGTGTCTAGGTCACTCTGGACCCTATCCCTACCCTCCAGCGTATCTACCTCTCCCCGAGTTTAGTGTCATCTGCAAATTTGCTGAGGGTGCAATTAATCCCATCATCCAGATCATTGATAAAGATGTTGAACAAAACATCTCTCCTTGTTCTTTTTTCTTTATAATAAACCTTTAGTTTTAGACAGTCAAGGATTGGCTCGCAGCGTGGTATTTTCATATTTTGGGTAAGATCCAAACCTATACTGACCTGGTAATAGGTTTCAGAGTAGCAGCCGTGTTAGTCTGTATCAGCAAAAAGAACAGAACAGGAGTACTTGTGGCACCTTAGAGACTAACAAATTTATTTGAGCATAAGCTTTTGTGGGCTACAGCTCACTTCATCAGATGTATAGAATGGAACATACAGTAAGAAGATATATATACACATAAGAGAACATGAAAAGGTGAAAGTTGCCATACCAACTCTAAGAGGCTAATTAATTACGATGAGCTATTATCAAGAGAAAAATAAACATTTGTAGTGATCAAGATGGCCCATTTCAGACAGTTGACAAGAAGGTGTGCGGATACTTAACAAGGGGAAATAGATTAAATTTGTGTAATGATCCAGCCACTATGTGGCTGACCCTTTAGGGTCAGAAGAACATTTTGTATATGTGAGCAGAGTTTTTAAAATAAACTTCTCACTGTACTGGACCTAGGTGCTGACTGGGAGCCAAAGACTGGAATGCAATAAAAGGGGCTGTGATTTCTTTTTTACTACTTGATAACCAGCGTGGGGAATCAGAAGCACAGTTTGTGACTGGTTGGGGAGTTTAACTTCAGTGTTACTCACCAGTCTTGGGAGTATCTGCTCTCCCTTTTCAGCCTACCCTGACCCTGGCATTTCCAGTGAGGGCTGCCCCTGGCACCACAGGTCATTATTACAGGTCCATTATTACAGGTCCAATGTAATAAAGAGGCAAAAAAAAAAAAAAGCTATTGTGATTTGCATTTCCTCTTTAAGCCATTTTACCAAAAAACCCTGGACGCAGACTAGCCAAAGGCTAAACCATGTATGCAACTATTGTCCCAGCCAATGTCTGACTGGATAGTAAGCTCTTCAGGGTAGGGACCATCTCTCAGTGTGTTTGTCTGTTCAGTGCCTAGTCCAATAGGGACCTGATCTCTATAGGGGTCTTATTGGAATTAGACAGTGAAAATCCAAATCACTTTGAGGCCAGGCAGGAAGGGAATCCTCCAAGTTGAGGACTCTGAGTATAATTCCCTGCTGCTCTCACTGCTCAGTCATCACCTGCTCTTCTGCTACCCCCACCCCAATATTCCTTGCTTCTCCTCTTTCCAGCTCCCACTATAGCAGTTCATCATAGCGAAACAATGAAATATCAACAGCATATCAAGCACAGCTTAAGCCAAGCTGCAACAGGATGTGCCACAAGTGGAGCAGCTCTTTGGTAATGGCAGCAGCATGCCTTACTTTAGAGGCTGAACAAAGACAGGTTTCCAGGCTCCTCTAGAGAGGAGTGAAAACATAGCAACAAAGCCACTTCAGGAATTGCAGCTATGTCAAATTCCTTGGGGGTGGGGGAAGGACGAGAGAGGGGAAGACAAGAGTCTTAAAGCTGTGGATCAAGGTTAATGCAATGCAATATATTTAGCAAATGATACTGAAAGCTACAGATATGGAGGAAGGGAGGCTCAGGAGAGGTGACCTTGCCTGGCTGGGAAGTTACTGAACATTTAGAACCAGGAAACAAAGTTTATGGGGGGAGGGAATTTCCATGGCTATCTGTTACAAATCTCAGACTGGCTAATACTCCAATCCCTTTATGTATGGTCTCAACTGGTCCACTCCAGCCCTCTCAATGGGCATCAGTCTATTGTGAAGAGATATTACCGCTGAATCCCATGTGCTACTAAGCTGCCTAGTTTTGCATAGTGCAGGGGTAGGCAACCTATGGCACGCATGCAAGCTGATTTTCAGTGGCACTCACACTGCCCGGGTCCTGGCCACCAGTCCAGGGGGCTCTGCGTTTTAATTTAAATTTTAAATGAAGCTTCTTAAACATTTTAAAAACCTTATTTACTTTACATACAACAATAGTTTAGTTATATATTAAAGACTTCTAGAAAGAGACCTTCTAAAAACGTTAAAATGTATCACTGGCATGCGAAACCTTAAAATAGAGTGAATAAATGAAGACGCAGCACACCACTTCTGAAAGGTTGCCGACCCCTGGCCTGATCACTGTTGCTAGCTCTGGGTCACTCAGGCACACTCCCCAGGAGCAGACCCCATGACTGACGCCCATTTTCAGCAGCAGGGATGTTCTTTCCTCGACCAGCCTATTACCATTGGTAATACTGAAATGCAAATAGCAATTTGCGGAGGGGCAGCCTACCTTTAGCTCCCCTGGCTCAAAATGCCATACACTGGACACAACAGCACCAAGGAAAGATTCAACTACACACTCAGCAGGTGCAAAATGACTGTCAAATGTGCCTTTGATAGACTGAAGAGACGCTAGTGGTGTTCACTCACTAAACTGGATCTCAGTGAGAAAAATATCCCAATGGTAATATCTGTGAGACAAATGGGGAAAAGCTGCAACCATGACTTTGAACAGCCAGACAAGTGCTATTGCAAGACCCCAGCACAGAGCTATGTGGTGGAGGGAGGCTTTAAGAGCACTTGAATGGTCAGCCAGAGTTTCTCTGGGCCTCGAGCTTTGGTTGTTAAGAACTGTGTAGTGCTTGCCGTACACATTAATGAATATGACTGGTTGTTTTCCTGAAGCTATGAATTTACAATATCATTTGCTTTGGCAACCACTATGCATTCTGCAATATTTGTTCTGAACTAATAAAGAATTTGATTTGCCTAACATAGAACTTTGATTTTTCTGTGCTCTTTTTCTCACTCAACATGTGAAAAACCCCATAGGGAGAGTTATACACATTTTTAACATAACTAAATGGGGGTGGAAATATAAAATTATAAAAAAAAATTATGTCCGTTTGAGTAAACAAATGTAGTCCATTGATGCTATACCTACATGAACCAGGATTCTCACAGATTAGTATATATGGAGCTGTGGTTTTCTTGCATGGAGTGGTAGGGTGCTTAAGGAGTTGCAGCTATTTGATTTATTTGTGAAATTCCTTGGGGATGGGGGAGAGATGGGAGAGGGGAAAGACAAGAATCTTAAAGCAGTGGATCAAGATTTACGTATCAATATATTCAGCAAATGAAACTGCAAACTACAGATATGGAGGAAGGAAGGCTGAGGAGAGGCGACATTGCCTGGCTGGGAAGTTATTGAACATTTAGAACCAGGAAACAAAATTATTTGGGGCAAGGGAATTTCCGTGGCTGCCCATCACAAATCTCACACTGGCTAATAGTCCAATCCCTTTCCATAGGTCCACTCCAGCTCTCTCAATGGGAATCAATCTTATTATGATGAGATCCTACCATTAAATTCCATGAGCTGCTAAGCTTCCTGGATCTGGGTAGTGACTGATCTCTGTTCCTAGCTCTGGGTCACTCAGGCACACTCCCCAAAAGCATACCCCAACATCTGACACCCATTTTTAGCAGCGAGACCCACAATCCAGCCATCTAGACCCTGGAACCAGTGTGCTCCCACACCCCCCAGGTGCTTAGACACATTTCTCCTCTGCCCCCGGCCCCGACGACCTCATTGGGAGAGCTCTAGTTTCTAGTTAACCCAATCAGGGACAGCATGGCAGTAGAAAAAGGAAAAACAGCATTAGCAAGGAATTTCCTAAACAGATACACTTTATTCTACAAGAGCGCAAGAGAGTTATAGATCTATGGAAAAAGCACCCCTGAACACAATCCCCTCCAGCCTGATCTCACCCCTGTTGTAAGTGTCTAGGTTTGGTCCAAGTCCATATGGAAGGCAAAGTCCATCCTGCCTGCATTCCCTCCAGCCTGTCCTCCGTTTCTAGTGATACACCCTGTGAGAACACGTAGTATGTTGGGGAGAGGGATGTAGGGAGCAATGACTATGGAGTTCTCCAAGGAAAACAAAAGATGGAAAGGCTGGGATTTCTAGACTTTTAGGTCCTGCAGCATTTGAGTTTGCTACTTGAGAAGACCCATTATGTCCTGGTGCATTTCCCACTCCTTGTCCTGCTTGGACTCCTGGGCCTTTTTCCTGTCCTCTGTTTTTCTCCATGCTGTTAGCCATATTCACACTGCAAGCCTTTTGACGACAATCCAGGGCAGCATAGGCCTGGAGGGTCTCACAGAACATGTCCTCCCTCATCCTCTTCTATCTCTTCCTCTCCAAAGTCATGCTTCCTGCATGTGTGCAAGGGGTACCCCTTCAGGCCACCACATGAGGAGCTTCTGATAAAAACAGATGTACCATTGGATTGACAGGTTTCAGAGTAACAGCCGTGTTAGTCTGTGTTTGCAAAAAGAAAAGGAGTACTTGTGGCACCTTAGAGACTAACCAATTTATTTGAGCATAAGCTTTCGTGGGCTACAGCTCACTTCATCGGATGCATACTGTGGAAAGTACAGAAGATCTTTTTATACACACAAAGCATGAAAAAATGGGTGTTCTCTCCCCCCATCCCACTCTCCTGCTGGTAATAGCTTATCTAAAGTGATCACTCTCCTTACAATGTGTATGATAATCAAGTTGGGCCATTTCCAGCATTATGCTGGAAATGGCCCAACATTCCAGCATTGGCCCAGCATTGGCTCAGCATTCCAGCATTGTGCTGGAAATGGCCCAACTTGATTATCATACACATTGTAAGGAGAGTGATCACTTTAGATAAGCTATTACCAGCAGGAGAGTGGGGTGGGGGGAGATAAAACCTTTTGTAGTGGTAAACACCCATTTTTTCATGCTTTGTGTGTATAAAAAGATCTTCTGTACTTTCCACAGTAGGCATCCGATGAAGTGAGCTGTAGCCCACGAAAGCTTATGCTCAAATAAATTGGTTAGTCTCTAAGGTGCCACAAGTACACTTTTTTTTTTATTGGATTGACAGTCGCAATGGCAAAGGAAAGATAAGTTTCAAAATTCTTCCCTCATTCCCACTTTTAATAAGAGATGCTTATTGACATTTTGACTTTGAAGCACCTGGCACAATGCCGCTCTTCATGCCCAGCTGTGGTGAATATAGCCCACCACAAGTATGGGGGAGGGTGGACTTTTTGTTCCATGAAGCTATAAAATTTTCAGCCACTCTTCCCATGGGTCTGAGCATATGGCAATGACACTATTTTCCACAGCTAGTGGTGATTTTAGCTGACATCTCATACATGAAGATCACAAAGGCACAGAACAGCTGCTACTGGTGTCAAAGCCACCCGGGCCTGTATACTGCTGACTGCAATGAGCCTGCCAAAGCCATCAGAGTGGCGTGTGAAAGTATCCTACAGCAGAGAAAAATAAAGCATCCACCCTAGAAACCTTCAGGAGAGGACCATGGAGATCTCAAGAGCACAAATGGAATATCCATATGTGCATAAACCACTCCGCATGCCCTGCATGCCTAACTCTACAAGGGGAATGAGAAGCAAATACCAACTCCATTTATTGCATCTCTACCATTTCTCATATGAGTAAAACGATGAAATGTGTCTTATTAACTTAGGGATGGCCTAGAAGCCCTCTTTAAACGTTAAGATCGTAAGGAAAAATAGGCACACACTTACTCACATTCTCTTCCCCTTCATCAGGCTCATCCATGTTCAGCTGGCAGGACTGGATAGACTGTGGCAGAGTCTCAAACAAGCCCTGGCTTGCAGCTTGACTTGAGTCCCCCAATGTGCACACCCCTACATTTCTCCCCTCCCAGGCTGTTCACAGCAGGAGTTTGTCTCCTCTGAGGTATCCGCAGAGGTCTGTGGAGTGCTGATAGGGTGTCCGCCAAGTATGGTATGCAGCTCTTGTAGAAGTAACAGTGGTAGCACAGCACCAAATCTATTGTTGTGTTTCCTGGCCTTGTGGTATCCCTGATGAAGTTGTGTCACTTTCACTCAGCACTGCTGCTGATCTCTGCATCCCCTGTGCAATCTGCTTGTAGAAAAATGGAGATCTACAGCTGGTCTGTAGCTGTGCTTGCAGTCTCTCCTCCTCACTGGCCCAAGAGATCCAATACTTCCTATGTGCTCCAGGCAGGAGCTTGTCTAGTACCCGTCTGCGTACGCGGAGCCAGCATGGTCGGTTGGGCAGTTGCACACAGCAAAGGTGAGCTGCTAGGTGTGCTTGCCAAGGTAGACAACCAGGAAAAGGCATTCCAAAAAAAACATATGGGGAACTTTAATTGGGCTGGCAGCTTCTGGTCTCCATCACCGGGCACTGGAGTTTAAAATTGTGACCAGCGCAGTCAATGTTGCAGGAAATGGGGCATTGTGGGACAGCTGTTGGAGGACTGTTAGGGTCACCACAGGTCATCCAAGGTCTACACTCTCACTGTCATCTCAGTAGGTCAACCACGGCTTTACACTATTTAGGTATGTGGTTTTACCGCATTGCTGTAACAAGGAACTTTCATCTGCCGGAGACAAGAGACTGTAGATGCATGCACATATAGCTCAACATAAGGCAATTTATGTCCATGTAACTTTGTAGTGTAGTGTCTGGTAAATTCAATCCCTGAGTATACCAGGACTGTTTATAATTCTCTGTAAATTGTAGGGCCATTTTATTTGTTTCAGTCACTGTTCCTAAGAGAAAATACTTAAAGTGTCAGGATTCAATTACAAATTTCTAATCTCATATTCCCAAAGCTTGAATAATTTCTCATTTGTTTTATCCCTCACCCATTGTAGTGGCCAACTATCACATTCCAGGGTGCAATCCAGATCAGTGAGGGGCTGTGTCACCACCTGCCCTGCAACTGTGGGTGTCTTGCAATGCTCTGCTGTTGTAACTCTCAGCCTGCAGGTCACACCTTGAGTGTGTGTACAGCTACAGCCCTGGTCCAGCAACTGACTCCAGCAGCCCGTCAGAGACACACCAAGCACACTCTGGCTTCCAACAGCCTTGGAATTATTACCTACAGAGTGACCCTAAGACACCCCCAGTCCCATATTTTCCCCAAAAACATGTATTCTGCACTGTCCAGCCCTCTACTAGACAATTATTAGTGGTCTGTTGCCCCTGTAAGGGGTCAATATGCAACAGTTTGCCACTTTAAATGGAGTTACTGAACAGCTAAGTTTAAACACAACAATGGATTCATTTTCATTAAAAAATAAAACTAATTTATTTAACTACTAAGACAGATTTTAAGTGCATACAAGTATTAAAGTCAGAAATTATTACAACAGAAAAAGAAAAACATAGTAGCTAAAACTTAACAAGCTAGACTTGGCTCAAAGTAAAATCCTTAATACATGTTCTCAGCAAAAGGACTGACCAAATTCTCAGTTCAGAACGCCTCCCAACGTCTTATGGCTGGTGTGTGTGTGTGTCCCTCACTTTTAAAAAAAAAGAAAAGGAGTACTTGTGGCACCTTAGAGACTAACCAATTTATCTGAGCATAAGCTTTCGTGAGCTACAGCTCACTTCATCGGATGCATACTGTGGAAATGTCTTCTGCAGTTTCCACAGTATGCATCCAATGAAGTGAGCTGTAGCTCACGAAAGCTTATGTTCAAATAAATTGGTTAGTCTCTAAGGTGCCACAAGTACTCCTTTTCTTTTTGCGAGTACAGACTAACACGGCTGTTACTCTGAAATCTCACTTTTAATAGTCCAATCACCCTTTGAAATGCATGTTCCTGAGGGTTACCCCCCCCCCCCGAAAAACTTCCTTCCTACTGTGAAGATGGAGACATGGAGTCTTCTGGTTAAAGAGGTTCCAGGTTGCTGTTTCTTACAATACAGATCGATCTGTTCCTGCCCCCTTTGTTGCCAAAAAATGGCCACGATCAACTCTGATGGCCTCTGCTGGAAGCGTCAGCCTGTCCTTTATCTTTGAGAAATAGATTTACCCCCTTCTGAGACTTGTCTGGTAAACACATTTCAGTCACAATTTAATCATATGTTAATAACTAACTTCACGTATAATGTTGCTATACATTTCACCATATTATTGACCAGTGAGTTATTAGTTTTCAAATGATATCATTACGTCTTGTAAGGTCTTTGTACAAAACATAATAGTCTGTATAGTGTGAATGAAGGCGTGCATTTGGTCACACCAGCAGACAACTACTGTCTCAGTACTGATCCAGTGTGTTCAGAAAAGAAATACACAGAACCAAGCTATGCAGAATTAACAAACAACTATAACAGATGGGCTATGTGTGAAATATTTGAACTGCATATAAAGTTGCTGGCAGTGAATAATCCACAATTTTGATGAGAGCTTTTGCTGTTTACAGTGCCATTCAAAAAACAAGCACCGAGTTCAGAGCATGGGTGTTTCTGTCCAAGACAATGTTTTAATTCAAGATTCCTGATGTTCAGCACACACAGAGGAAAGTACCAAGAGGACAGCTAAAAATAGTTGGATGTTGTTAACACTCATTTAACCGGTTTCAGAGTAGCAGCCGTGTTAGTCTGTATTCGCAAAAAGAAAAGGAGGACTTGTGGCACCTTAGAGACTAACCAATTTATTAGAGCATAAGCTTTCGTGAGCTACAGCTCACTTAGCTCACGAAAGCTTATGCTCTAATAAATTGGTTAGTCTCTAAGGTGCCACAAGTCCTCCTTTTCTTTTTACTCATTTAACCATACTTTCTCTCCAACACCCCCACATCAATACGGGCTCAAGCAGTATTTTACAGACAATTAGAATTACTGCCCAGCTCTGCAATTTATGTAAGCGAGCAGACAACATTTTAACAGTCATTTGGCAAGAGGTCATCTTGTCCTCAAAGGCATCAGCCACCAATAGGCTGCTATAGCTCAGTTTTGGTACACTTCTCCCCTCCCGTTGTACTGTGTGCTATAATTAGAAGGGACTGTTTATTGATGAATTATTGGGAAGCTGAAGTGGTCAATTCACTTCACCAGACAGGTCAGGGCTTTACAGGGAGCAAGAGGAATCTTATTCCCCATTGCTGACCACCCCTACATACACACCTCTTAATATCTTTGCCCACACCTCTTAATATCACTTGAGCATTGCTCCAGGAAAATGTCATCTGTTACCCCATTCCTTCTCTTCCATCCATCCTCAACATCCGAGTGGGCTGGGTCTACAGCAGTGGTTCTCAACCTTTTCCTAGTGGAATCAGATGGTTTGGGGGCAAAGGGGGCTGTGGGTAATCTGCCACCAACACTATGGAGCTGCAGGAGCTGCCCTATACTAGAAGAAAAGGAGTACTTGTGGCACCTTAGAGACTAACCAATTTATTTGAGCATAAGCTTTCGTGAGCTACAGCTCACTTCTTCGGATGCATACTGTGGAAACTGCACATTGTAGGGAGAGTGATCACTTTGGATAAGCTATTACCAGCAGGAGAGTGAGTTTGTGCGTGTATGGGGGTGGGAGGGTGAGAAACCCTGGATTTGTGCTGGAAATGGCCCACCTTGATTTTCATACACATTGTAAGGAGAGTGATCACTTTAGATAAGCTATTACCAGCAAGAGAGTGGGGTGGGAAGAGGTATTGTTTCATGGTCTCTGTGTATATAATGTCTTCTGCAGTTTCCACAGTATGCATCCGATGAAGTGAGCTGTAGCTCACGAAAGCTTATGCTCAAATAAATTGGTTAGTCTCTAAGGTGCCACAAGTACTCCTTTTCTTTTTGCGAATACAGACTAACGCGGCTGTTACTCTGAAACCTATACTAGAAGATAATTAAAGTGGAATAGGTGGTAGCCACTCTCATAAATCAATTTAGACGAGTTAGCAGATACATTGCCATTGAGGGACTTGGCTTTCCAACTAGTTTTCCATGAAGCCACTCTCTCAACAGTTAACCATACCTGACCACCGCACCCGTATTATTTAAATATATAGATATAGATAGATATAACGTCCCAGCTAATATCACAGTAAGCTGAGCAGTCTGATTTTTTTAAGTTGGTTTCCTGCCACTTAGAGAGTGTTGTGCAGAGTAGAGCGGACATCTCCCCATCCATCCGCATTCTGCTGGTTAGCCGTGGAAGTTTCAGCCACCGACTATCTCCCCCAGTACTACAATGAGGAGAAAATTGAAGAGGTGCTCCATCTAAAGATGTTTGTGGAAGGAATATGATGCTGACCAATGCTGGAGTTGTTTCCTTGTAATCCCCCATCTGTCTGCATCCATCTGTTGTCTCTTGTCTTATAGAAAGGGAACGTCTATGCTGCCAAAAAAGTGTGTTCTTAACTCAGGTTAAAAGCAGTGAAGACACTGCAACTGAACTTACGGCTGCAGTTTGGGTAAAAACTCGGAGGGCATCTTAAGGTTGCTATTTTAACCTGAGTTAGCTAACCCAAATAAGAATACCGTTTTTGGCAGGTAGACATACCCTTAAATTGCAAGTTCTTTAGGGCAGAGACAGTCTCTGTTTGTCCAGCCTAGCACACTGGGGCTCCTAGGAACTGTGGTAATACAAATAATAAAATAAGGAAGAAGCCTCAGACCCTTCTCCATTCCAAGAGAGACTGATTGAAACACTCTATATCAAGCAGGTACAGGATTTTGTAGGGGATGGTGAACTCAGGGCCTCCACGGGTTTGGATAAGCAAGCCTTCAGAGGTGCTTAGAATAACTCAGGATTCATCACAGGGTGCACAAGACTGTCCAGTACCCCCAAGATGCCAGGGTTATCTGGAGAATTGTCTCTGGGAAAGGTATTCCCCACACTGGCAACCATGGTAAGCACTGAGGGCCAGGTACACAACTCCTTTGCAATCTGCCACATTTACTTAAGATGATAGTAACATATCCACATTAGATTTGCGGTTTGAACCAACTATATGTATTTCATTACTTGCCAGCCTCCTTGGCTAATTTAAAGGACACAAAAGTTATGCAGCATTAAGTCTGCAGGATGGAAGGTAAAGGCAGGCCGAGACATCTTATTTCCGAAGCCAGCAATACATTCACTTCAGCTGTCTTGATGGTATCTGCTGTAACGTATTATGCAGAGGGTTAGACTGGATGACCTCCTGAGGTCTCTTCCAACCCTAATCTTCTATGAACATAAATGTCATGCTTATTGTGTTCCTATTACCACGGCTTAAAAACACAGCCCTGATACATTAGCCAAGCAAGTATTCTCACTCCTCCCCTCTCAACCTCTATCTCTGAATTTTGTCTGGAACAGTATATATCAACTGTAAGGGATTTTATTTGGCTGGAGTTCCACCGAACAAAACAAGCTGTCAGTATACAATGCAGATGTTTGACAGTAAAAGCAGTGGTTATTTTAGTTTTTACATATAGCTGCTTAACCATCTGATATGTCCACTATTGCAGAGGTTCTCAACCAGGGGTCCGCAGCCCCCAGGAGTTTGCAAGCCCTTTCAAGGAGGCTACGGCGCTCCCCACAGGGCTGAAGACCCGATCCCTGCCAGCGCCCCCCATGGGGCTGAAGCCAGGAGGCGCCGGACTGAATCCCCCAGCCCTGGTGCTCCCTATGGGGTAGAAGCCCTGAGCCCACAGGCAAAGTTGGGAACATGGAGGGCACTGCCACACCCAAACTGCAGTGCAAGAGCATGGCAATCCCAGGAGCAGCACAGCTCCGCACCTCTCCCCTGCCCCTAGGACAGGTCGGAGGCAGGAGGCCAGAGCCCGTGTAGTGGCACAAACAGCTTGCTGGCAGAAGAATTTCCTATCTAGGTTGTACTGAGCATGCTCACCCAAACTGAGCAGGCTCAGTACAGGTAACTGCTATTTGTGGGAAAACGTGCCGGCTGCTGTTTTTGCCGTTACCAGGCTGTGCAGGGAAGCTGATGCTCTGGTTTGTGCCATGGAGCAGGCAGCCGCAGCGTTCCCGCCTCTCCTGCTGGTGCCCCAGGTTGAAGCTGCTCCTCAGCTCCAAGCCCCCTTTGCTCCTGCAGAGGCAGCAGGTAATAGCCACCCGGGTGGGGAGACCCAGCTCCTTGGCTGGCAGATCCCTCCAGGAACATTGACCGCAGGGGAGTCCTACCAGCACACAGCCCCTAGCTACCCCACCCCCTGCACCCTAAGCTCTTTTCAAATTTTTAAGCTAAGCCCCCCACCTTTGAGTTACAATTTTTGGCTGCACGCCCTCCCAAACCCCCACCCCAACCCAGACAGGCTGGGTGGCCTGCTGAGGAGTCAGGGGGTGGAGGTGGCGCTCCCTCCACAGACCCTGCCATGCAGAGCTGGCTTGAGCCCCGCTGCACCCCCCCACCCCCACCCGCAAACAGAAGTCAAACTACACCTCTGCCCAAGGCCCCTGCCCAGAGTCTGCCCCCCCCCCGGGCCCTGGAGTTTTTATAGCATGTTGAAAGGGACCTTAGAGAGAAAAAGCTTGAGAACCCCTGCCCTATTGGAGGCTGCTATCTTGTCATTGCAAGGCATAGGCTGGATGTAATAGGATCTTTTCTGTCTCTATTAGCGGGTTCAGTGCACAAGATTAGTTGAATTGCTAGAAACAGTATTACCAAAGCATGAGTAAGAAGAGTTACTCTGAATCCTGGATCCTATATGCAGAATGAATAATTTTATGTTCAAGATACTTGTCCATCATGCCCTCACAGCTGTTAAAATCAAGGTTTGGGTCCCTGACATGGAGAAATGTCAATCTAATGAGAAAAGGAGGACTTGTGGCACCTTAGAGATTAACCAATTTATTTGAGCATAAGCTTTCGTGAGCTACAGCTACATGCATCTGATGAAGTGAGCTGTAGCTCACGAAAGCTTATGCTCAAATAAATTGGTTAATCTCTAAGGTGCCACAAGTCCTCCTTTTCTTTTTGCGAATACAGACGAACACGGCTGTTACTCCGAAACCAATCTAACGAGAATTCTTCTGTTGAAATGCTGTTTGTGGGAGGTTAATGTCAAGGTATTTACTAGACAAGAGTTTGCATCCTCTACTACTCAATTTTAAATCAAGTTCCAATTGCCATCTTTTTAATAGAGCTATTTGGAAATGTTTGGAGAATCTGAAAGATAAAAAGGTCAGTGCTGAAATGTCAGTCTGCAGCTCTCCCATCCCCCAAACAAGAGGAGAGTATATTCAGTTGGGTTTAAAGAAAAAGAGCTGCAATATCACCATTCAGATGCTCCAAATATCAACCAACCCTCCAGCAAAGAGGTTGCCAGGACCAGCATCACTAATGTAGAACAAGCAGCAGAAGAAAAGTTGAAGAAACAACAGCATCTCTATACATCATAAAGAGGCAGTAAAGGGCATATTTACTCCCTCCTACAGCAGTTTACCTTTACACGTCTATCAGAAGTATCTGAACAAGCAATAAGAGGGTGAATAGGAGTTCATCCATCGGGGACATACAACACACAGAGAAATCTAACTAACACAGTGGTCTGCAACCTTTACAAACCCAAGATCACTTTTTGAATTTAAGAGCAACACAGGATCTATTCTACCCCTTCCCCAAGGCCCCACCCACTCCATTCCCCCCCATTAGCACCACCCTTACTCACTTTCACTGGGCTGGGGCAGGGGTTTGGGAGGGGGTACGGGCTCTGGGCTGAGCCTGGGTCAGGAGTTTGGGGTATAGGAGGGGGTTAGGAGTGCAAGCTCTGGGAGGGTGTTGGGATGCAGGAGGGGGTACAGGGTGCTGGCTCTATGAGGGGGCTCAGGAATGGGACAGGGGCTCAGGGTGCAGGAAGGGGTTTGGTGTACAGGCTCCGGGAGGGGGCTCAGGGTTGGGGTGTGGCCTCCCACCAGGTGGCACTTCGCCTTGCTGTGCCTCCAATCGAGGTAAAGCAGGTTCCCCGCCTGCCGTGGCCCCACACCGCTTCCCAAAGGGGCCAACGTGCCCCTGGAGGGGTGGGGGCACATGACTCTGTGCACTGCCCCTCTCTGCAGGCACCGCCCCCAAAACTCCCATTGGCCACAGTTCCCCGTTCCCAGTCAATGGGAGCTGCAGGGGCAGTGCTTGCAGGCAAGAGCACCACATGGAGACCCCTTCCCCAGGGGCATTCTGGCCACTTCCAAGAGTGGCGTGGGGCCACGGCAGCAGCCCCGTTGTGCCACCGCAGCCAGAGATCACAATCGACTGGGAGAATCCCCAGGATCGACCAGTCGATCACGATCGACAGGTTGGTGACCACTGGACTAACACAATGTACGCATGTAACTCTCACATGCACTTTAGAAAAGATGTACCATGTATTCACTAATCAGCCCTCTTAATTTAACTTAGGCCTTTCCAAACACAGCAGAACCTCAGAGTTACAAACACCAGAGTTATGAACTGACCAGTCAACCACACCTCATTTGGAACCGGAAGTACACAATCAGACCAAAAAAACCCAGATACAGTACAGTACTCTGTTAAATGTAAACTACTACCCCAAAAAAAAAAATGAAGGGAAAGCAGCATTTTTGTTCTGCATAGTAAAGTTTCAAAGCTGTATTAAGTCAACATTGAGCTCTAAACTTTTGAAAGAACAACCTTGATGTTTTGTTCAGAGTTATGAACAATTCCATTCCCCAGGTGTTCGTAAAGCTGTGGTTCTATTGTAAAGGATGTTTCCCTTTACTTCAGTTCTGAAAAGCAACTATGAACAGCATCAGAAAGCTCAGTGCCCCATGGAGTCCATGATTCCATAGAGGTTGAATTGGCTGTTACAGAATTGCTTTCACGAATCTAGGCTCTTTTTTAAGCTAAAGAATTGTTTCTAGCCCTCATTGTTGTGAAGAAAACCTTAATCTTGGATTTAACCAATGCTGTCCTGTCTGCATGAGTCTGCAAACATCCTGAAATAATAACTCTGATATCTGAATTGCACCAATCATCTCAATGAGGTTAACGATGAAACCTAGAGATGACAATATCAACATAGCTATTTCACTGCTGATGATTTTAGTAGAAACACCCATCTGATGTGCTTACCACTCCACAATCCTAAATTGGTTCTCAGCTCCCAGAAACCAGAATTCCCTACTGTCAAAACTTCCAGATTTCTTCATAAGAGCTTCTACTCAACTGTCCAGCATCTTCAGTACAAGAATGTACGGCATATTGAAAACTGACAGCATGGCAAGAGCACAAAGTGGCTTGAATATGAAGAACACAACACTACTATACTACTTGCATTTTTCATTGTTGTGTTTAAACTAAAAAAATATGCACGGTTTTCAATTATCTAAAACTGCTGCAGAATACCCCCAGGATCTAATGACCTGTGTCAAGCTCACCAGAAATGTCTTTCCATTTGTGTTCCAGCCATTTCCCAGTGACACATATGCGGTTAAGACGACACCGTCTTCCCCCCCACTGGCCAAACTTAGGAACTCACCCTTTGCTCTGAGAGGCAATTAAAATTCTTTCCTCTCACACATCACCTCTAGAAGGAGATACCACACACATGCCAAGTTCTGGACTCAGTTATGTTGTGCAACCCCAAATGCTCAGTTGGGGATAACAGAACAGAATTTGATCCTGCAATCTGAATCTAGTTAACAATTCTGTGGATGGATGAAAAAGTGAAGTGATTTCCCTCCTACATAGATATATTGATAATGAGGCACTAGAAGGAATAAAAAAACTTGTTTGACTAAAGTTATTTATGACTGAGGACAGCAGAACTATAAGCAATAAGCAGCTTGGGTTTATCACAGCAGGAGATACTGCTAGTTTGTATTTCAGTTTGTCATCAATCTCACCTCTTTCATTTGCTCATAACTTTCTGAAGTTTTCACTTATTGGGCTGACACAGGCTTGCTCTCTGATCAAACAGGAGTTTCTTTTGGGAGGTTTCAGTAAAACCAGTTTAGTCCTTTGAGTAGGAAGAGAGTGAAGATGGCTGGGGTAGAAAGCTGAAGTTTGGCCAGAAATTAGGCCCTTGATGAGAAGAGCCTTTATGTATTCCAATGAAAACTCATTTTAATTTGACCGAGTTATGAGCCTTTGAAAGTTGCACTTCATGCATACACAATACAATTGGTATGACTTCCTTTAAGCAGTGTTTGTAGTGAAAGTCAGCTACACTGAGCAGGAGACTGGGACTAACTTAACAGTGTAGCAAAAAAGTAAATGCACAGAGTGAATCCAGAGCTCTTACCTCATTCACTGTGCATCTTGAAAGAAATGATCTGTGCAGCTTTTAAGGCTTGCTGGAGAGAGCTGTCTCCTGCAGACTTCCCAGAGTGCAGAGTAGAAGAGCTCCCTCTAAGAAAACCTTGTAAGGTGTGTGGGATGCAGCATTTGATGTTGTCATGTTGTGTAGCCAAACAGTTCCATATCACAGAATTTCTTTTAATCTCCCTAGGAGATTACAATAAAAGCCACGTTAAACACTCAAAAGTCAGGAAGTGACAAAGTTAAAGGACTTCAAAAAAAGTCATAACTGTCTTAAAGTTACTTTTAGAAGTATTCTATGTTAGATGTAACACCTGATAAGACTACTGTGACCGAGAAATGAAAGATTTCCATTTTCTAATTTGTTCACTTTGTGCACTTGACAACCCTGTGAGTCTAATCTGCTTACTCAGAGGGTACGTCTACACTGCCATTAGACCCCCACAGCTCGCCCATGCCAGCTGACTCGGGCTAAGGGGCTGTTTAACTGTGGTGTAGATGTTCAGACTTAGGCTGGAGCCTGGACTCTAGGACCCTGTGATGTGGGAGGTTCGCAGAGCTGGAACCTGTCCCTGTACAGCTACACTGCAGTTAAACAGCCTGTTAACCCAAGCCAGCTGGCATAGGCCAGCCGCAGGTGGACATATACAGATCATGTGGGTCTGGCATATAGCAACGGGGGAGAGAAAGATGTGTAAAAGATAGCAAAAACTGTCATTTTAAAACCACAGAAGTTGACAGAGCATTTCAGGGCAGGTATAGGACAAAAACTGTTTCAACTGTCTAGATCTTAGGCAGTATCCCTTTATGGTGGCATATGAAGCCTTAGCTCTGCCCCCTGGTGTTTAAGTACTATGGAACACAGCATTTCTCAAAATAATAAGGCTTATATCTGCCACTTTAGATGTACATATCTATAGAATTGGCAGGATTATATAATTTCAACTCATAACATTGATGTATATTTTAAAGCTTTTTTTTTTTTTAAGATTTTTGTTTAAATGTTTACAGTAGCAAGAAATTACTGGGAGTCAGACAATTGTTTAATGACAGGACACAGATCCAAAATGTTAACGTTTTATAAACTGTTAAAACAAACTGTCCCCCTTACATGTCAAAATATACAAAGTAAATATGCTTAAATCAACAAGTCTTACTGATTTTTACTATTCATTTACTCGTCCTTTTCTAACAAGCTTAATTCAAAAGTCGAACGATGGATTTTGACTCTAATAAGTTCCCAACCAGCATTTTTCTTTCTTTGCCCATCTGTAAATTTCAATTCTCAATGGAAATATTTTTTCCAGCCATTTGTAGGTGTATGGTGAAATCAATGTTTACTGACATTTATGGATACAAATTTCATCCTTCCAAGCTGACATTTTCCATTCAAGTATACTCATACCACTTACTGACGTAATATCCAACTTCATTCACTCAGATTACATTTTTAAAGACATGTTCTCTTCACTAACATAGTTATGACTAAATGTCACCTTCTAAGTAGTCCTTTCAGGCACCGACAGTCTTCTTCAAGTACAATTCAACCGAATGGTTGTCCTGTGGTTAAGGCACTGGATCAGTAGTCAGGAATCTGGGTTTTAGGCCTGACTCTGTCACACATTTCCTGTGTGACCCTGGGCAAGTCACATAAGGCTTGATTTTCTGAAGTGCTGAGCATGGACGGCTCCAACTAAAGTCAAAGGGAGCTACAGCAACTTTGAAAGTTGGAATCTTCGTCTTTGAGCCTCAGTTGCTCAGCTATGACAGGAGTCAGGAAAACGGACTGGGCAGATCACTAGGATGACCTAGTACAGCAATTCCCATTTGCCTAATATGGCAGTCTTTTCTACTGGCAATTATTCCATGGTTATTTTCTATACTCACTTGCTCACAACTTTGTGTCTTCTAAGCTTGCAGGTAAAAAGTCTAAAACTACATTTAGCGTTAGTCACCCTAGTGGCCAAACTGCAAGTGAAATAGTTTGACCAGGGAAAACACTTCACAAAAGATCAAGTTTTAACAGATTACAGTTTCAATACTCATTTGTAATTAAAATACCTAGCTGTAGTTGTTTGCAGCTTTAAAGGCTCAGATATTTAAATTTCAGAAGAACTCAAGTCAACATCTAGAGCCTTAATGGACCAGCTCCTGTTCTCATCAACAGCTCCAGCCTCTGGAATAAAATAGTCACGATGAACTTTAAAAGCTGAACATTCTGGGGAGAATCGATTCTCTCTCTGAGATGCAGTCAGTCACATAAGCAATAACATTCCAGAGTGTGCATTTGTCAGCCAATAAATGCACCCCTCGGGTATGCAGAGAAGCCAAGGACACCCAAGATATTTGACTACTAGCCAAGAAATGCCTAACCCAGAGTGTGTTACTATACTTATAAAATGGCTTATTGACAAACTAAAGTGTGAAATATTAATCTTTCCAAGAAACTAGCTCCACTGGAACTAACTGCCATCCAGGAACAAACCACAGTGGTCTACTTCTATTTACGGCTTCCCTGTGTGTCTCTCACCCCAAAATAGGTGAAGGAAGCAGAAGCAGAGTCCTTTGCCCTCTCCTCAAGTCAGCTGGAAAGGCAGCCAATCTGATTCTATGAGGTTCTCTTTCAGCCCTCCTCTTCAGAAGAGAGGTACTACTGCTGCTTGATTTTATTATTTTTAAATACCCTCAGCCTCCTTCCTCCCTTTTATCTGCCTCCTGTGCCAACTGGAGGTAGCAGGGGCTGTCAATAGAAGCTGGATTGCATTTGTAGAACACCCCTTTTCCTTCATTCCAAGATGATCAGGTAGGAGGAAAGATTCAAGGACAAATGGTTGGCTGTTACTAAGCGATGGTAACAAGGTTCTAAGTATCTAGAAATCCCCACTGTTCAGATGAGTGGATGATTTGGATACGGCAGGGACACTGGACTGCTTAAGTGGGTTTACAGTCTAAGCACTTGCGTTTGGATTTCATAGTGGGGGGCATTAGTTATGGTGATGAGGCCTATGTGCATAGATGCTTAGATAGGCTCAGCACTTTGAATACTCTTTATGTTCCTCTTAAGTTGGTTTTGTAAAAGCTTCAATACAACCTAAGACCAATAGAAAGGTTTCCATTTTAAAAGAACAGATCAAACTTTCTACCGAGTTGTTTGTTGGAGAGACATTTCCCTGCAGTGTTTTGAATCTGAACACTGAGAACTTGCAATGGAAATTGACTTAGGTTAGCCAATTAAAACAAATGGAGAAATGCCAGAAACAAATAGCACAAGTAAGAGTGAAAACTGAACTGGATTTTATTACTAATGCTGTACATTGAAAATGAAAGTAACAAAAAAAACTGGTTGTTTAAATTATTTAGGCTTATGCAACTGACTGTAGTTACAACTTGCCTACAGTTACCATACTAGACTCATAGGTGAACCATCAATTCTAGTCCCCAACAGATTCTATACAGCGTATTGCTGGATAAATTTTTCCCATTCCATCTCCTTCTCCCGTTACATAAAAGTGTTTTAACTGCTATTACAGCGTGTAGATACTTATGAGTACTCTTTCTGTACTATGCATTTTTAATTTGTTGGATCGGTCCCTATAGATATTTTGATAACATTCAGAGAACTAGACTGTTTGAGATGCTCTTGGGGGTGCAACAGAATAGTAATCAATCTCTCCCACCTAACCACATTCCCCCCGATCCACAGGACTTGAAAATTTACGACATACCTAAATGCCACAAGATTAAGCTACAAGCTCTACTGTTCAGGGGCAATGCCCATGTAAAACAGCTACCTACATACCCAGCTGCTGGGAAAGAGAAAAACCTTAATATGTATTAACTTTATTTTAGACCATTTCTGGAAGGAACATGCATATTCACCCTTTGTTCCTCCCCTTCTCAACCCAGAGCCTCCTGGCTGCTGTGAAGGCAGGAGTCTTCAGGGGTGGAAGGGAGAGAAGAGGGAGTTCTCTGTTAATTTACCCCCAACCCTGCCTCCGGTTTTACATTCTCCTCCTCCTCAGTTAACAGCTTGCTCCAACGTTACTCTTGGGGGAATTCTGTGCTAAAAAATTTAAAAGTCTGTACACTCTTTTAAAGTTCTGCAAAATTTTGCAAATTTGTCAAAACAACAATATAATCACACCAGTTTCAATTATTTTTGGTCATTTATTTCAAAATACCTGTCAGTAAGTATGTCTGTCACAATACAGACAACAAAAAAGATTCAGGAAATGCTTTTTGACAAATAGATTCCTTACTAGGCATATTAATGCAGAATTTTGAGTAATAGTTCATTTAAACTACAATACAGAACCATACTTACTGCACGCCTCAGAACCAGTGCAAAGGCTTTGGGGAGTCAGGGGTAACGGAGGAGCTAAGAGAGTGGGAAGTAATTGCTGGGAAGAAGCCTGGGTGTGAACTTGGAGGGTTGTTGGGTATGGGTGCGGGAAGGGATTGTTCGGGAGATTCCCCCATGCAGACCCTGGCTGACCCTTAGCTTCTCCCATTCAGTCAGTCACATCAGTCCCTGTCCCCATGTCTCCCTGCACCCGTGTCCCCTTGTACCCCAGCCACGTGCCCCTCCACCCCCACTCAGCAACCCCCCCCATCCCTATGTGGCCCTGCACCCCCTCCCCCATGTGTCTCTGTGCCCCCACTCAACCATCCCCCTTCGGCCCTGTAGCTCTGCACCCCCTTTCCCATTCCCATGTGGCCCTGCGCCTCCCTTGTCCCTAAATGGCCCTGCCTCCCCTCCCCCATCACCATGTGGTCCCGCATCTCCCTCTCCCTGCGGCCCCACATCTCCACTCCCATTCAGCCCCTGCCCCAGTCTGTCGTCCCCCACTAGCCCTTATGAGCCCTGTCTGACCCTTAACAGCCCCACGCTGTCTGTCTCCTGACCTGGCCCAACAGGTGCTGTGAAGAAAGCAGGCACTCTCTCTTCCCTAGCTGGCCAGGAGCTGCTGCTCTGTTCTATCACCACAGCACCCTCTAGTGGGCAAAAGGCAGTACTGCAGCAGCTTTCAAGCAAACGCTTTTTCTGAACAAAAAATTAAACATGTGTAGCTCATTTATTATGCATGCACACAGTGGCACAGAATTCCCCCGGGACGATAGTGTCTACTCCCCATACTGCTCACAGCTTTCTGAAGATGCAGCAGAACCAATATGAGTGAGCTGAGTCTACTTAGTTTCATTGTTGCCCAGAGGTTTCCCCCAATAGCAACTTTGAGAACCCACAGAATTCTATTTGGTCTTCACTCTATGGCAGATTGGGGAAGCTCTGAGAAGCAGCAGCAATGGGGCTATCTTCCTTCAGACTTTAGAAAACAGCTTTGCATTGATTCCCATGCAGTCGACATCTGGAGGGTTATCACTACAACCATAAGAGAGAGAGACTACTTTTTTTTAAAATGAAGCCAGATTCCACAGTAGTTGATGGTCACACAGGAAAGATGCCTACTCACAACAGGCAGACCCTATAACTATTATAATTTCAGTTTGCAGTAAATTTTCGTTTGTTTAAAATTAAGTCAAGTTTTGATCCTGAACAAGACAATTTGCAACATTACACTGAAAAAAGGAATCTGTATTTGAGAATACTCAGCTGTTAGTCACTAAAGCTAACACAGTATAACAAATATAGGCAATAATCTATACCTTTAAAATTGAATGAATCAGATCCACTGCTGACTAACAGGTTTTTAAACCTAGATAGAAACTGTAAGGTGATTTATAAGGGAACTTCTTTCCTGAATCTGGAAGAATGTGTTCTCTCTTAACTGCTGCACTAAGAGGCCACATTGCCCACTGGATTTCTGCATGGATATTTACAGGCAGAGAATTAGTGTGAGGAAATAAGGGATCAGAGAAGAGACTGAAAAACTGATTTCCTTTACCCGGGTATCAAAAATAGCTGAGTATGTAACATACAGAGTGCTAGGCTGAAAACCTAGAGAACTTTTGTCATCCCTGTGGATAAAGTTATGTCACGGAGGTCACAGATTCTGTGACTTTCAGAGATCTCTAACATTTTTGCTTCAGCCCCAGTGTGGCAGGCCCAGAGCTGTCAGCCAGCGGGAGACCACAGAGCTCCGCGCTGTGGCGTGGACCCTGCAGCCGTCAGCCACCGCAGCAGCAGGTGCTGTCTTCCCCCCTGCTTGGGCTTCAGTCGTCCTCCCCCCCAATTATTTTTAGTAAAAGTCACAGGCTTCCATGAATTTTTGTTTCTTGCCGATAACCTGTCTGTGACGTCTACTAAAAATAATCACGATAAAATCTTAACCTTAGTCATCCATCACAGATCTAGTTAAGTACCTTGAAAGTATAGCTGCAAGGGTTAGCACTTTCCATACTAGATTCCCTCTTTGACCATGACCACAAATTGTAAGCCTATAAATCTGGAGTAATGAGAACCCAGCAAGCCCCTGATGAGAGTTAGAGGGTATGTGGAAGCAGGAGGGGAAAAAGTCCAGGTGCTTAGCCAACCGTGGAACATTTTGTCCCTCAAATTAGGTATGTGCTATGAGACTTAAATCACATCTACATCCTAGACATTGGAGGACATTCTAACATTAAGAAGGAATAAGATAAAGGGGGGCAATAAAAATGTTTAAACACATTTCAGCATATATTCCACAAAAGTAGGCAATATAGTCCAGAATCCTGATGCAGTCTTTCAGGTAGTAGTTGGCAACCAGAAATTCAGCATACAGATTTTTTGGGGGGTGTGGGGAGGGGGGAGAGGAGAAGAAAAAGGAATGAAAAAGTTTATTCCCCAAGCTCAATATGATACAAGCGGACTACAACGTATCTACGTCCCCCTAGTGATTGTTAGACTATGTGAGGAGTGTCCCTCAGCAGCTCCCTTGAAAGCAGCTGTTGGGAGTTCAAATGTCTCCCTCAGCCCTGTGTAAATTTCATTTTCCCCCCAGCACAGACTAACATCTAATAAAAGTAAATAAGAGAAGAACTTTATAGGGCGAAAAATCCACACACAAGGATTTGGTCTTGTTGCAGGGTGGGGCGGGCACCTCTTAGTAGACTCCCACAAACATAGCACTTCCTAGAGACAGCTGCAATTGCTCTCCAGCTTTAGAGAGACTGGAGCCTAGTGGCAGCTTTTTCTAGCTTTTGCTTCTTCACAGGACAAGCCCAATTTTTGGACACCAGCCTCCCCAGGATGTGTTTTCCTGGAAAGGGTTTAAAAAGTGTTAATTCTCACAATTTAGTTTCCCCAGCCCCTGCTGCAGGCACCAGACTCTCCCCCTTCTATAGTACAGCTGCTCCCAATAGGCTAAGGGAGGGAACAGAACCTGATCTGATGAAGCAATGGGGATTTTCAGTACTTCAAGAAGGATTCCATATCAGCCATAGCTTTAGATCATTCCTACTTTTAAAACAAACAATGCCAAGAATTTAATCTCTGTAACCATGATTTCCCCAAGTTCTCCCACCCTAGCAAAATAAAGCAGCTCTGTTACAGAGATGTAAAGCCTACGCAGGACAGAAACATCTTCATTTATAATCTTTAAAAGATAAAAGTTCCTCAAACATTAATTTTTAATTTAACTGTTCTAAGACCTTGACCAACAACCCCTCCTACACCTCCACTCTCTGCCTCTCTGGTGAAATGGAACATGAGGCACTGACCTTACAGTCACCTGTGGCACTCAATAAGTAATGTGCTAGATACTCAAATATAGCCTTCACACCACCATAGTGATAAAGTGACTAAAAAAAGAAGAAAGACTGAGTGAACTGGTGCAAAGAGATCTACCACAACAACAAGGTTTAAGTCAAGAGAGATTCAGTCATTCATAAAGAGCAAGGGCTGCTGCCTCAAGCTGAAGTGAGAATGAATGAGAGAGATTTCAAATATAAAGACACGCCCAGCAAATTCCTCCTCCCTTAAACAGACCAATATACAGTGCCTTGAAATTAATTGTCACCATATGGATGGACTCTCCTTTCTGACTGAATACAGCTTGGAGCAGCTGTTCTATAAAAGAAACCGTATATTCCAGACTCTGAAGAGGAACTGCCCTTCATTATTTACCTACACCCAAAACGCCACAACAAACACCTTACATCCTCATCCTTTCCAGCAGCCAAGACAGACCACTCACCATTCGGCATGACATGAGTACCCCTCTTCCAAATCCCAAAGTGGGCAGGCAACTGCCCATAGCAGTTACTTCCAATCCCAAAACAGAGACAGCCTCCAAAAAATCAGAAAAATATAGACAACTCCTTCCCCAAAGGTTAAGCTAGAGAAACACACAGACCCCCAACAGAAGGGGGGAAAAAAACATTTGACCCTAAGATATAATATGCACCTCTCCGGAAAAAAAGAAAGAAAGAGAGAGTCCCCTAGAAGACACTCCCAGAAACGCACGTACCAATTAATTTGGAAATCCATGAACAGACCCTGGAGTAAGTACAACCCTTCCCTTTTCAGTTAAAGCCGAGACACACCCCCACTGCTGAAATCCCTGCACCCCCGGTGTAGAAACACAGACAGCCGAAGGCGCTGCCAGACCCGCCCCCCCCAGCTCAAACTCGCCCAGGCCCCAGGAGCAGAAATGCAGCTCTCAGCGCATCGGCAGACACACACACACACCCCCCGGGCCCCGGGACACCTCCACCGAAGACAGACCAGAGTCCCCCCTTTGCCCTCCCATTTCCTGAGCTGTAACAAAGACCCTCAGACGCAAGCACCGCCCGAGGCCCCAAGATCCCCCCCCAGCCCCAGCCCCGGCATCCACCCCCGCCCAGCCCGACTCCAGCGCTCAGCGAGACACACGCCCCGCGGCCGCTACACCCCCGGAGCAGGAACAGAGCCAGCCCCTCTCTCCAGGGCGAGGGCCAGACACACACGTCCCCTGCCCAGCCCGTCCCCAGGGCGAGGGCCGACCCGCCCGCGACGGCTCCTGCCCCCCAGGAGTCAGGCTCCAGAGCTCGCGCAGACCCCCCCCCTCCCGCCCCCCGGGCCGGCCCAGCCCAGACACCAACGCACCCCACCCCGATGGAGCCGGGTCCGGCCTCCGGCGCAGCCACCCCCCGCCCGGCCGCAGAGAGCGGGCAGCCCAGGCCCGTGCCCGGCCGGGGGGCTCCCCGCGCGCCCCACTCACCGATCACCTCCTGCAGCTCATAGTCATCCCTGTTGATGGACCAGGGCAGGGAGCTGGGGTCCTCGGCCATGGCGGCGGCGCGTCCCCGGGCACAGCGAGCTCAGCGCCGGGCAGCGGCGAAAGACGAAGAGAGGCGCGCAGCCCCGCGGCCCGACAGCCACCCTGCCCGAGCCCTCCCCGCGCCGCCCCTCTCTCGCCTCCCCATTGGCTGGGGTCTCAGCCCCGGGGGCGCGGTTAGGGAGCGGCGGGGGGCGGGGCGGCCCAGTCATGCTCGGCGAGGCCTAGTCACCACCCCCCTCAGCAAAGAGCCCATAGAAGAGGCGGCCTATAGAGTTCAGTAGAAAAACCCACCAAACTCGAATAAGGTAAGCGCTACCATGGCAACCTCTCCCCCCCCCCCCCCGAACATGGGCCGTCCCTCCACCAGCCCACACCGACGCGGGATGACGTCACTCGCGCACGCCTGCCGACGCCATCTTGAGAGAGAGAGACGCAGTTCATCCGCCATCTTGAGTGAGGCGCTTGCCAGACACCGCCAGAACTTCACCTTTCTCACATCCCCACCATCGTATGAACGGCTGCCTTTAGCCATACATCCCGTGAAGGGTAAAGATTTGGCTGTAGTATAATCCATCCCGGAGGGAGGCGGAACGAGAACATGCCACACACAAGATGGCTGCCGTTTGCTTCTCACCCGTGCTGTCAGGGAGGAGCGGAAAGGGATTCGCCCCCCAGTCTCTGAGGCCGGTGTTGATTGGTCCTCCGCTATAAGCTCTCCAGCAGTGATTGGCTTCTAAGCCTGTCCATAGCTTGAAGTCCCGGCTCGACCCGTGTGTGCATCATGCTCTTGCATAGGGAGGGGAGAAAAGGGAGGGAAGGAGAAGGGGTCCTTGAAGGGCCTGCATCTGTGTGGGGCCCTGTGCAAAGTGAGCCAGACTCCTGGAGCCTGACCTAGCGTGCAGAGTCCATCTTGGGGGGGAATGGCTGTAGGGAATGCCGGAGGAGCATGGGTTCACGCAGAACGTCCACTTAGTACATTGCCACCTTGTCACTGTCATGTAGCCACGTCACCCTCCTGGTCTGGCCAGGAGCGTTTGATTTTGCTGTGATGATCCCCGCTGCTGCAGGCAATCCTTTGGGATATTAATAATTCCCCAGGGTCACTTTCACACTGCAATGCCATGACATTTTGATGCAGTGTATCAAAACATCACAAACTAGAAGTTTCTGCCAGACTGGAGAATCTCAGAGAAGCAGCCTTCGGGGAGGGTAAGCAGTTGGCACAGAGCCTCTGAAAAAGGGAGGAAAATTTTGGGTAAGGCACAACCTAAACCCGTTAGGAAAAGTGCTGTAATATTTCTAATGCCCACACATATGAGACACCCCTGCCTCTCAATATTAAGTTATGTGAGCACAAACTTACCCATCTTGAAAAGATGAAGGGCTGCAAAATATTTCATCCAGAGAGCATAGGGATTTCAACCCTGAGGTTTAGATTATTGTGTTAAATTAACTAAACCAGTATCTCCAGGCAATAGGGCTCCCTCTTCTTCAATGTATGTATATTTCCAAGGCTTGTCTTAATTTAATGGGCAGGTGCAGTAGTCCACCACAGATGCTTTTGGGCTCCATATTCTGTATTTAACTACAGGGAGAGGTTATGGTGGATGTCATCTGGTGTAGAAGAAAGGTCACTCTTTCTCCTCTCTTCAAGATCTCCTAGTTGCCAAACTCTTCTGCATACTCCCCTCCCTAATTTCAATACTGAGTAATATAGCCAGACTTTCTGATTCAAATACCAGGTCAATCAAGTATTCTGACTGATTACTAACCATGATAAAATCCTGGCAGTATCTTCTGGGTATCTCAGCAAGACATAGCCCCTATAATTATGACATTGTAATAGTGCCCAAAGACAGGATAGGGGAATCATTGTGCTAGGTGCTAATTAACTGCACAGAGGTGCACAGCTGAGCCAGCATGGAGCCCTATTGATCCATGTGTGTGGCAGAAGTAATGCCTAAGGGAAAAAAGATGACTCAGAAGGAATGGAGCAAGGAAGAGGATAACAATAATAACATGAATTTACATACACTAGAGAGACAAGGTGGTTAATATCTTTTGTTTGACCAACTTCTGCTGGTGAGAGAGACAAGCTTTCAAGCTACACAGAGCTCTTCAGATCATACACTCATTATGCACACAGCTAGACGCTTTCAAGGCAGTTTTTAAACACACACAAAATAGATAAAATAGTTTTAGTGTCAAGGACAACCCAAATCAGCTGGGACATTTGGCAAAATCTGTGGAATTTGTGTGTTAGGTTTTATTTTTGCTTTCTACTCTACCTGGAGTGGCCACTATCCAGCTTAATATCAGATATTACAATAAGTCACAAGGAACATCTTCCATTGTTGTATGCAGTGTTGTTGTAGCCCTTTTGGTCCCAGGATCTTAGAGAGACAAGGTGGATGAGGTAATATCTTAGGTGGTACCAACTTCTACTTATTGAAAAAGACAAGCTTTCAAGTTTACACAGAGCTTTTCTTCGGGTCTGGGAAAGGTACTCAGAGTGTCACAGCTAAATATAAGGTGGACCAGATTGTTTAGCATGAGTATTTAACACATATTTCAAGCGACCATTCAAGGTGAAGTGGCCTGTCAACAATGCTCCAGTCATGGGGAGTGGAGGGAATGCTTGGGAAGTCGAGAGAGGTGTTAGTGGGTTATAGAGTGTTGTAGTAAGCCATAAATCCAGTGTCTCTATTCAGTCCATGATTCTTAATGTCTAGCAAAAAGTTCTTCTTCACTTTGTCCAAACCATGGGACAGCCATGGATACTAGGATAGCTTCCCAATATGCCAGCCTCTTCGTGGGCCACCTTGAAGAAGAATTTCTGGATAAGTGCACCACAAAACCAATAATATACCTAAGATTTATCAGTGGTATTTTCATCCTCTGGATAGGTGACCTAAACTCCCTCATAGATTTCCAACACAACTTCAGCAACTGCCACCCATCCATTAAATTCGCTCTAGAACACTCCTCTACTAGCATCAACTTCCTGAACACCATGATCAGCTTCAACAATGGAACCCAACAGACAACTATATACAAGAAACCCACTGATCACCATACCTGCCTTCACAGATCCAGTAACGACCCCAAACACACCAAGACGCCAGGCAGGCACTCAGATATCACAGCATATGCTCCAAATAGAAAGTCTGGGATATACATCTTTACACACTAAAAGCAGCCGTCATCAAACAAGGATGTTTCCCCAGAGAAATAGATTGCATCATGGAGTGGGCCATCCAAATACCCCAAGAGAACTTGCTTCAATACAGAAATGAAACCCTGTCCAACCATACACCTCTAGTTGTCACCTATCATTGGAAGCTGTAGGAGTATCATGAACAACAACAACCCATACTTTATGGGGACCACATCTTGTAAGAAATTTTTCCTCAATCCCTATTCTGGCCTTCAAACAACCCCCCAGCCTCTCCAAACTCATCATCAGAAGCAAGTTCTCCATACACCAGGACGTACCAACTCAAAGCAACACCAGACCCTTCCAGAATAACAGCTGGAAAACCTGTAGACATATCTCCACTGCTCTGATGACCAACACCCCCCATAACATACCTTTCCAGATCCATGTGGCGTACCTCATCCAATGCACTAAATGTCCCAATAACAACTATGTGGGTGAAACCAGACAATCACTATGCTCTCAGATGAACTCACACAGAAAAATGATAAAAGACAAAAACACCACAAGACAAAAACACAAAATGATCACTTCATACCTGACCTCTCAGTTCTCACCCTGAATGGAAACCTACACAATACCTTCAAAAGATGAGCCTGGGAGCTTAAATTAATAACTTTGCTAGACACTGAAAATCATGGACAGAACAGAGACAGTAGATTTATGGTTTATTACAACTATCTATAATCCCCTAACCCTCCCCCTCTCTCATGACTTGAGAGGTGTCGATGGGCCACTTCACTTTGAATGGTCCCTTGAAATACGTTTATTTATGTTAAACAATCTGTTCTACCTTGTAGTTAGCTGTGACATTCTGAGTACATTTCCCAGACCCGAAGAAGAGCTCTGTGTAAGCTCAAAAGCTTGTCTCTCTCACCAACATAAATTGGTCAAATAAAAGATATTACCTCACTGAGCTTGTCCCACAAGGAACACCAGTCATACATTTTTTTTACCTTATTAGAACAAGTTCCCTGAGGTGCAGCTGACAAACCAAGATTCATAGAAGATCCACAAAATCCTGAAAAATTCATGATGTGAGTCCACCATTTTTAGCTGACATCATAATACTGCCTAATGTATTCAACAGCAACCCCCTCCTCTGGTTATATGTATAGACCAGGAATTCGTTATGCCTAGGTGCTGTACAACCACAGAACAAAAAGATTATCCCTGTTCCACAGAACTTACCATCTGAAAACGGATGTTCATTTTACTTCTTTCCTTCGGTTGGTAGAGCGATAACAAAAATAATTGTGCTGTGTAAGTATAATACAGTTATTGCTCCACACTATCTCTTGTGATCAGCTAAATATATTATGGAAGGAATTGTCTGTACCAGGGTATACATTGGTGGAGCTTGTGATGTTTCCTGGAAGTACGAAGGGTTGTGAGGCACCCAGGAGGAAGCCTTGCGTACACCTGCTGTGGGTCAGCTCCCCAATTTCTCTGGCAACACAAGCACTGCCCTTCAGGCCTAAACAGGCTCCATTCCTTCTTTACAGGTTAGCAATAGGCAGACTCCAAGCCTTGAGTCCTCTAAGGGGGTGTTTACACAGCAAAGAAAAACCCATGGCTGGCCTGTGCCAGCCAACTTGGGATCATGGGATTTGGGCTGCAGGGCTGTTTCATTGCTGTGTAGATTTCTGGGCTCAGGCTGGAGCCCAGGCTTTAGGACCCTGCAAGGTGGGAGGCTCCCAGAGCTCAAGCTCCAGCCTAAGCCAGGAAGTCTACACAGCAGTGAAACAGCCCTGCAGCACTAGCGCTGCAAGCCCAAGTTGGCTGGCACGGGCCAGCACTGCAGGTATTTATTTGCTGTGTACAGATACCCTGAGTGTCTCCCTGGAGTGTCTAGTCCGGATCCACTGGACACATGCAGAATCCACAGACTCACTGTTCCCAGAAGAACAGTACACCCCAGCTTGCCAGTCACCTCAAATCACTGCTCCTCTTAAAACACAGCCCTTAGATATGTTTTTAGTGAAAGCAAGAAGATGTTTATTTAACAAAGCTTAGAGAGTCTAGTGATGGCAAGTAGGAGAATTGGAAACAAAAAGTATCATATAAAATAAAACCATAACTCATCTTCTAAAGCCTAAACTTTATTAACAAGTTACCTTTTGTCTATTGAAGTTTAGCTCACCCAAAATCTTTCTTAGAGTGCTTAACAGCCAGACTTAGCTGTGATCTTCTGATCATGAGACAAGTCGTTGGCAGCTTGCCACCTTGGCAAAAGAAGCTCTGTACCCCAAGTTAACCCAAACAATCCATTGACTTTGCTTGTAAATGGGACACCTCACTGCTGCTTCCCTGCAGAGGTCCTTTCCTATAGATTTCTGCAATCTCTTGATTAGCATATTTCCACATTTGATTAGCATTTTGCTCAGACTCAGTGAGGCAGACAATACAGGATTTACACATAGTCAGACAGATAGATAAGCATCTCCTGCCCAAAACAAATTTCTTTATCACCTTTGGTGATCAGCCCCCCTTAAGAGCATATAATTTCCAGTATACATACATAACACCTTACATCTTATCCATACATACATTTTGCAATTATTATAATAACCAGTGTGACACAGGCTTTCAGTACCTTTGGTGAACTATTATATAGATACCAGAATCAGGGGACTCCTGTAATCCATACGCACCCTTTTCCCCTCTGTCATCCTGCCCTAGCTTCTGGCAGTCAGAGGCTTAGGGACACCCAGAGCATGGGGTTGTGTCCCTGACTATCTTGGCTAATAGCCGTTGAACCGATCCTCCATGAATTTATCTAATTCTTTTTTTGAACCCAGATATACTTTTGGGTTTCACAACATCCCATAGTAACAAGTTCCACAGATTAATTGTGCATTGTGTGAAGTAGTACTTCCTTTGGTTTGTTTTAAACCTGCTGCCTATTAAACTCATCAAGTGACCTCTAGTTCTTGTGTTAAGTGAAGGGGTAAATAACACTTACTTTCTTCACACCACTCATGATTTTATAGACCTCTGTCGTATCCCCCCTTAGTCATCTCTTTTCTAAACTGAACAGTCCCACTCTTTTTAATCTCTCCTCACATGGAAGCTGTTCCATATTCCTAACCACTTTTGTTGCCCTTCTCTGTACTTCCTCCAATTGTAATATATTGTTTTTGAGATGGGGTGACCAGAACTGTATGCAGTATTTAAGGTGTGGGAATACCATGGATTTATACAGTGGCATTATGATATTTTCTGTTTTATTAGCTAACCCTTTCCTAATGATGTCCAACATTCTCTGAGCGTCTTTGATTTCCATGGCACATTACATAAGAACACTGGGTCAAACCAATGGACCATCTAGATCAGGGGTTCTCAACCTTTTTCTTTCTGAGCCCCTCCACCCCCACACACGCTATAAAAATGCCACAGCCCACCTGTGTCACGATAACTGGTTTTCTGCATATAAAAGCCAGGGCCGGCATTAGCGGGTAGCAAGCAGGGCAGTTGCCTGCTACATTGCTCAGGCTTCAGCTTCAGACCCAGGTGGCCGGGCTCAGGGACCTGGGCTTCAGCCCCATGCGGTAGGGCTTTGGCTGTCTAATGCTGGCCCTGCTTGGAGGCCCCCCTGAAACCTGCTCGAGGCCCCCTAGGGGGCCCCGGACCCCTGGTTGAGAACCATTGATCTAGACCACAGTCCTGTCTTCCGACAGCGGCCAATGCCAGGTGCTACAGAGTGAATGAACAGAACAGGTAATTATCAAGTGATCCATCCCCTGTCGCCAATTCCCAGCTTCTGGGACACTTCAGATCATGGTTTTGCATCCCTGGCCATCCTAGCTAATAGCCATTGATGGACCTATCCAGCTCTTTTTGAGCTCTTGTATAGTCTTGGCCTTCACAACATCCTCTGGCAAGGAGTTTCACAGGTTGACTGTGCGTTGTGTGAAAAAATACTTTTCCTTGCTTGTTTTAAAACTGCTGTCTTAATTTCATTGGATGACCCCTAGTTCTTGTGTTATGAGAAGGAGTAAATAACACTTCCTTCTTTGCTTTCTTCATACCAGTCATGATTTTATAGATCTCTATCATATCCCCTCTTAGTCATCTTTTCTCCAAGCTGAACAGGCCCAATCTTTTTAATCTCTCCCATACAGAAGTTGTTCCATACCCCTCATCATTTTTGTTGCCCTGCTCTGTACCTTTTCCGATTCCAATATAACTTTTTTACGAGGGGGCAATCAGATCTGCACGCAGTATTCAAGATGTGGGCATACCATGGATTTATATAGAGGCAATTTGATATTTTCTGTCTTATTATCCATCCCTTTCCTAATGATTCCCAACATTCTATTATCTTTTTTGACTGTTGCTGCCCATTGAGTGGATGTTTTCAGAGAACTATCCACAGAGACTCCACGATCGCTTTTGTGAGTGGTAACAGCTAATTTAGACCCCATCATTTTAGAGAGAGAGAGAGAGAGAGAGTTAGGATTATGTTTTCCAATGTGCATTACTTTGCATTTATCAACGATGAATTTCATCTGCCATTTTGTTCCCAGTCACTCAGTTTTGTGAGATCCCTTTGTAACTCTTCGCAGTCTGCTTTAGACTTAACTATCTTGAGTAGTTTTGTATCATCTGCAAATTTTGCCACCTCACTGTTTATCCCTTTTTCCAAATCATTTATTAATATGTTAAACAGTACTGGTCCCCATACAGACCTCTGGGGGAATACCACTATTTACCGCTCTCCATTCTGAAAAATGATCATTTATTCCTACTCTTTGTTTCCTATCTTTTAACCAGTTACTGATCCAGGAGAGGACATTCCCTCTTCTCCCATGACAAGTTACTTTGCTTAAGAGTCTTTGGGGAGGGACCTTCTCAAAAGCTTTTTGAAAATCTAAGTACGCTATATCCACTGGATCACCCTTGTCGTCATGCTTGTTGGCCCTCTCAAAGAATTCTAGTAGATTGGCAAGACATGATTTCCCTTTACAAAAACCACATTGACTCTTCCCCCAACAAACCATGTTCAGCTATGTATCTGATAATTCTGTTCTTTACTATAGTTTCAATCCAGTTGACTGGTACTGAAGTTAGGCTTACTGGACTGCAATTGTTGGGATCGCCTCTGGAGCCTTTTAAAAAAATTGGGTGGATGTTTTCAAAGAACAATCTACAATGACTCCAAGCTCTCTTTCTTTAACTCCTCAAAAGTCAGAAATTGCAGTGGCATTAGTTCAAATATCTGTTTTTAACCAGAATTGGTACAGTCTAAAAAAAGGAGGGGGAAAATCATAACCCTTATGCAATTTCAAAACTTCAAGCAATGTCCCGACATCTCATCATTAATATTCCCCTTGCTCAACTTCTCCTGAGCTAGTATTCTGTGCTGTGTTTTGTCTGGTCTCGTTTTGATTGTCAGCTCTTGAGGGCAGGGGAAGTGTATTTTATCTCTGTTTGTAAAGCAGCTGGTGAAGTTATGTTGCTGTGTAAATGTTTTGTCATAATAATACCCCTAAATCTTAATAGAAATCTGAAATGGAGTAGTAACCTTCTGCCCCTGAACCTCCATTCTGTGCCAGGCTTTAAGGGATACTCAAGAGTGGTACAGTTCATCCTCCTTGCAAAAGGAGGTCTTATATCTGGGGTTACCATGTTTACCATATGGGGGGGGTCCTATTGTTCAGTGATTAGAGCAGAAGACCAGGAGTCAGGACTTGTGAGTCCTTTCCCTGGTTTTGACACTGACTTAGGGCATGACCTTGGGCAAGACACTTAGTGTCACATGGTGGGTGACCCTTACATAGGTGTACAATAGAGAACAAGGAGCTCCCCTACCACCTGTGTTCTCCTGAATGCCTCCTGCCATTCCCCAAAAGGAGGGACAGTTCCACACTGCCTCATTGCAAGCCTGTGGTTTAATGGCACAATTCAACCCTTCCCCCTCCTTGTGCCTCAGTTTCCCCATCTGTTATAATGATGTTAGACTCCATCGCAGAGATAATATAGTTGTGATATTATAATGATCTTAGTATTTAACACAAGGATGTTGTAAGAATTAATATATGTAGGAACTCTGGGTAGAGAGAACAAGTACAAGGTTTTATTATCACCAGGGGCACTATAGGGATGCAACTTCTAGCATGTACAAAGCTAATTTGATGTAACTCCATCTTGCTAATTCAGGTATTTCCTACATCATCCTACTATTCATGTATACTTTATCCTTTAGCTAGAGTTAAAGAGTTGCTCTTTCAAGACAGCCATACAGAGGTATCTAGTGTTTACAGTTCAGTTGTGGTTTAGGGCCATGGAACTTGCTACCACTTTTCTAGTTAAAAGCTTTTTAAGGGACTATAATCCAGTGTTTATAAGTGACTGTGCATTAGCTACCATGATTCTCACAAACAATAGTAGTTAATGTGCTTACTGAACTGCTCAGTACGGTCATGGTTTACTAAAGCAAGAGGGAAACTAACAATGCCTGTCTTATTGCATTCATAATAGTGCAAGTGTGCATTGGCAAGCAGAATGCCTGACCTTGTTTCAGTACGAAATTTGCATGCTGTTCTTCACTGATGGAAATCCTTTCAGGCTTACTGAAGGGAACTTACTCCCTCAAATTGTGGATGATTATTTAAACAAATTACATTGCAGTTTGCTCTGTAGCCAACAAAGCCAGGAATGCACTTTATCTCCTGGGCTCTCTCGGATCATGTGTGCTTTGTTTGTTCTTGAGAAAATGGTAAGACTCGGATTGGACAGTGCAGCAAAGAGCCTTGCTTTAAAATCCTCCAACCAATGCACTGTTCTTACAATCAGCTCGGCAGAATGTTTTCAAAACATAAGCCAAATGCAAGCCTAAACTACTAAATAGGTTTGCACCGACTATTCTGTGTAATATTGAGTACCCCCAGTCATTCATTGCATTCCATGCTAGTGTACTAAGTACTTTTAAATTCACCTTTGAGGTCACTTTGAAGTAGCCAAATGCCAGGTTTGAACAGGTGCATTCTGGTTCTCAGAGTAAGTTTATGGGATCCAGATTTTGCTCTTACTCTGTTCTGCAGTTTCCCCTTATCACATCCCCACCTCCTCCCAGTTAACAAACATTACATTCTCTCTGCCTACTTGCTTCACTGAAAATGCATCCATAGTTTTAAGTGACAGGCGAGGGAGGGACACAAAGGAGGCACCAGCTAAAGTGGGGCACATGACCTCCCCATGTGACCCCCCACGTGACTCTTCCCTCCACGTGACCCCTCATGTGACTCCCTGCCCCGCTCCCCACATGATCCCCACCCCACCCCCAGCCCAGGAGCCCCACGTTCTCCCCATCTCACGTACCTGGCGGTGGAGGCTCTACTCCAGTCCCCCTGGCATGCATGGAGCCACTAATGCTCTCTCCCAGGAAGCCTCTGGCCACGCTGCCTGCCAGGGACGCTACCCATGGCATGGCACATAGTGGCTGCTCTTTCCCAGGGAGCCTCCTGCCACGCTGCCTGCCGGGGACGCTGCCCGGGGCGCAGCACACAGCAGCTGCTCTCTCCCGGACAGCCTCCCGCCACGCTGTCTGCCTGGGACACTCACTCCCCTGGGATTCCCCCAATGTGAAACATTAATGCAGCGCTTCTCAAACGATAGGTTAGGACCCCAAACAGCGTGGCCAGAGGCTGCCTGGAAGAGTGAAGCCGCTGCATGCTGCACCAGCCAGCATGACCAGAAGAGGAGAGGCTCTGTCCCTGCCCCTTCATCGCCCCAGCTGCTGGCCTTGCCCCCTCACCAACATTTTGGGGAGGGTATTGTGACCCTTCGGGCCCTCCCGCCATGGGTCGCTTCTTCCTGTATGTTCTATTTTGCAGCTGGTGTTCATTTTTCCTTGCTGAGTGTACCAGGTGGAGTAGATTAATCCGCTATGAAAGAGGGAGCCTTACTATTCCCTTCAAATCTGATATTAGATGTCAAATAAGTAAAAAGTCAAAATCTTCCTATCATTCATCCAAACTGCTCTTAAATATAGAGTTTTGATTTTGCATTGGAATAAGAGTATATCTTAGTGACCCATGGCCAGAAAGGGTTAAACATCCTGCAAAATAAATGACTCAAATTCAACCCTTAAAGACATGTGGGGAGACAAAGTTTGTGTTTTTGTGTATTTACATATATATAAATAGGGTCAACAATGTAATCAGTCCTTGTCAGTGCTGTATTCTGATGATCAAATGAACATCCTAGCATTTAAATGAAGTATAAACACGGGATCTCTCTGTATTTATCTCTCTTTGAAATGTATAGCAAATCCCCAGTGAATGGTGGAGGAACAGACAATTGTCTTATGTTAATTCGTATAGCTAAGTACCAGTGATGATCGCCTGATGGATAGACTGCCTTATGTTAATCTGTATGAATAATTAACAACAATGCTAAGGAAATAAGGGTCTGTTATTCCCCAAGGGACTCCAACTTGTCAAAGAAGTCCTGAAATTGTATAAAAGATCCTTGGGTCCTGATCCTTTTTATCTCAGATCTGCTTAAGCTTCATCAGAGGAAGTTTGAGTCACACAATGAGATCCCAGTTAAGCTGGCACACCCTGGATATGATATTGGACATTGGACTATAACCTGTGGACTAAATTCTAAAGGAACTCTTTGCAACTACAAAGCTCACCATCTCTGCTGTGTATCTGAAGCTCAAGAATTGAACTCATGTCTGTATGTATATTGATTTTTTAACCATACTCCCTTTTCTTTTCTAATAAACTTTAGTTGAGTTCATAAGAATTGGCTGTAACATTTATTTGGGTAAGATCTGGAATATTTGTTAGCCTGGGAGGTGATGTGTCCAATCCTTTGGGATTGGTAGAACCTTTTCTTTTATATGATGAAATAAGATTTTCAGAAATCTTCATCATATTTGACTTGGGTACCTGGATGGAGGCCTGAGGCTGGGTTATGTCAAGGGAATGGTGTTGTCTGGACTTCTGAGTAACCAGTAAGGTATAACAAGCTGTTTAGTGCTGGCTTGGTAAATCTAAGTATTGAACTATCCATCAGCTTTGGGGTTTGTCTGCCCCATTCTTTGGGGTTCACTCTAATTGAGTAACCTTGAAGGCTCCCCACTGGGACCCCAGTCACACTTTTATATTAGTTTGTCTTTGAATAAGTCTGTAAAAGACTATCCACATTTATTCCAGCATGGTTTTAACCATTGGGGTATAAAATCTTTGGAACAACTTCCCATTATGTGAGAGACAGGCTTCTCCCAAGCTATTTTCAACAAAGTGGTATTCTTTGTTAAGAAAGGCGTTCTGGACAGGTGAATGGCTCAGAGGGGTTGATAATGGGCTATGAAGCCTTTCACCTCTTGGTCACTTGTATGAATCCAACACTGGCACATATGTTGCTCTTTGATGGCCTATGCGCAAGGAGTTGGATGGCCTCATTCCAGCATGTAATGGGGAAGTGTGTACACCACAATTGTCATGTCTTTTGTAGTCTAGAGGCCCAAGATTAAATGTCCTGGACTCGGGGGACTGAACTATCATCTCACGCCCCTGGGATTCCCCCAGTGTGAAATATTAGTGCTGCAGTTCTCAAACTGAGCCTTGGCCCCCCGGCCTGGGGAGATGGGTCTTTGGCTTTGCCCCTGCCCCAGTGTAGCAAGGGATGGGTGGGCTCAAGCCTCGGTTCCCTCTCCTGGGGTCCTGTAGTAATTTTTGTTGTCAGAAGGGGGTTGCGGTGCAATGAAGTTTGAGAACTCCTGCATTAGTGGTATAAAGCGTGGGAAGTATGAACTATTGCTGTTAGAACTATATGTTATGTAAATTAAATTAGGTCTGATGGTCCTGGAAAGTGCAATATGCCTCCTTTTACAACCCCTTTGAAACAAAAGAAAATAATTTTTCATTAGGAAACTCAGAAGGAAGATAAAATTATTTGGGGGGCGGGGGCAATAAAAATAGCTTGGAATAGCAGGATGAAGCAGAAAAAAAGGAAAATTTAATCTCACCATCCGAAAATAAGTAGTGGGAAGAGATATTCTTGTTATCCATAGAAGTGACCAAACTTAGAATGTTACTAAATTGAGGCCAAACTGGCTAATGCCTTAAGATAACAGATTCTGATTATGTGATTTTACAGGAATAGCATAATGGTGCTGTGCAACTGTCTTTCATTCCGTATTACTTTAGACATAGTGCAAAGAGAGCTCCTTTCAAAAAAAATGCAGTTTGGAAAGTTAACACCCTTTCCTCCCCACTCATGAACTTCTATTTCATTGATTGCTGGTTACAAAAGCTAGGGCAGTTTCTGTGTATATAAAGTCTAGAAAGGACTAGAATCAGAGAGATAGTAGGAGAAGGAAACCAAGTATTTTGTATAGAGAAGAATACAGACTAACATGGCTGTTACTCTGAAACCAGGAACTACTTGTAACTGCAGTCCTCCAAGGGAGTTTAGAAATGTTTCAAACAGATAGGGGCAAACTATAAAGAGTTTCAGTGGGATTATACAGAGAGAAGAATAAATTATACCAGAACCAAGTTTTTACATGTTGAGGCTGCCTTTGGGAGAGAGGATCAGCACTTTGTATTTTACCAAATACAACATGAGTCAGCATTTGCTCCTGTGAGACTCTCCCATCCTGGATCTTGAAATAAATTGCAGGGACTACTGTCCCCAGAAGCCCTGCCAGCTGACAAGAAGCCAGAGGAGAGCACGTAGGCAGCACAGAAATACAAGGCTTCTATTCAGATGGCCATTGTTGTCCAGCAGATTCTCAAGATTCATAAGAATCTCAAGGAATCTTGGGGCCTTAGGCCTGAACCCCCTGATTCTTGCAGTTTAACAGAAAGATTCAGAGGAAACTTCCACAAGAAGCCTCAGTTTTCCTCCCCTTGGCAGTGTCCTGAAGTTGCTTGGATTCTTGGAGCATATAGCAGGAAAAGGGAGCTAGGAAGACGTGAGCATCGTATCTGTGGGTCCCAAAAAAACCCAAACAAACAAAAAAAACCAAAACACTATGCAGACAGCATTGCACATCAGAGGCTAATGGCTAAAATGTGAAGTCATGTGATGGGCAAAGTCGCCACAATGAATCAGAAATGTAATAGACAAAACCAAACTGAATCCTGCATAAATTGTAGGGCTTGCTAGCCAAAATAGCTAGTCACAGCTCTTCATTGCTTAGTTACATTCACCGCTTGGCTGAAAGGTACTAAAAGCAAGATTTCAGAGTCAGTAGATTCTCCGTGGACTGAATGCTTCCTCTTCAATACAGGAGAATGAAAATCAATGAGACAGGATGACGGTAGCAAAGGAGAATGATTGATTGATATGCATGCCTTAGCACAAAAGGAAAACCACAGCCTGCCAACAGCAGCATGCTGGTCAGCAGGGATGGCTGAGAGCCAAGATCTCAAAAGCTTTCATTCCCAATGTGCAGTAAAAAAAGAGCCAAGATGACAGATGCATTGCCAAGGGAGGTTACGTCACAGATAAGAGGCTAAATAATGATGGTATTAGGAATAGGATGTACTCACTGTTAGGGTAACTAACTTAATTGCAGTACCCAAAAAATTATAACTGCACTTCTGTAGTTCCTTTCATTTAAGGAAATCAAAGCATTTTACAAATCCTGATAAATTAGGCCTTAAAATACCCACATGAGTTTGGTTTATTCCCAGTATAGAGACAGGGAAATCAAGGCACAGACATGCTAAAACCAACATTTTCAAAAGCATCCATTAATTCTGGCAACTCAAGACTCTTAAGGTCTCATTTCCAGTCATTCTGAGCCCCCACATCTATTGGTGACATCAGTTGCTTAGCATCTCTGACAATCAAGCACTAAGTCTTACACTGACTTGGGGTCAAATCCTACATCTCAAGTGGACACTTATGAAAAGTTTGGCCTAAGTGGCTTTCTGAATGAGGCATACAAATTCTATTGGAAAACTAGGAATGAAACTAGGTCTTCCGCCTCCCTGGCCTACGCTTTGATCTCTACCCCAGTGAGGAAGCTTGTTATGGTAAACTTGCTCCTGACGCAGCGAAGCATACAATCAAGTGACACAAAAACAGTTTTTAAAGATCTAAGTTATGAGGCAAGGCTGCAGGTCACAATTTAGTTCAGCCAGCTAAGATGAGGAAGAACCTGCCTAAAGTGGCACAAATAACTACAAAAAAGGTTTGTGAATACTCACTCAAATCAATTTCACAGATTTGCTGGGAGAGTATTTGCCAGATGCAAGCAGCTCCCTTTCCCAACCTGTTCTGCAATTATAATCCATGCATTGTGTAAAGTACAAACTCACCCCATCTTGGGTTTGACTTTATTATCAAACGAAATGCAGAAACCATCTTACCAGGCTTAATAGCTGCTCCTAGGATTTCCGCATCCTAAATGCTAGCTCCCTATAAAGCCCATCACGACTCCCTTAGACGCAGGTTGAATAACCTTCACCTGTCTTAGTGAGTCAGCAGACCCCAGTTAACCTTTCCCAGCAGGATCAACACTTGCTAAGGACGTGGGCTGTTTCTAGCAAAAGAGAGGAGAAGAGAGTTGTTTTCAGAAATGCTCCTGAATAAAAGTATTTCAAATGGTTATGCAAGTATGTATTGCATGAAGGTTCATGGCATAAGCATTTAGTGGCCATATTTAAATCACTTTGATATCCCACCTCTGGTTTACAGATGTTTCAGTCATCCAGTCAGGCAGCAGAAACAATGTTATGTTGACCAATCGCACACCACCAACGTTCAATGCTACAACTGCAGCGACTATTTCATGTACAACCAATAGTCTGTCAGACCTTCACATCAAATATTTGTTGAGATAAAAATGCAGGTCCCACTCCTGCACTCCTTGGTTAGCAATAGCCACTGCAGTGCCGTTTAATTCACTTCATTTCCAGCCTGCATAAGGAATGCAGGTTTGGGGACTTAACGATAAAAAACAAAAGATTTCCCAGGACAGCTACCTCAAAAAAGGGACAATCCTGGGAAAACCTGGCCAGGTTGCAAACCGAGAGAGTACTGATGTATATCAGCTACCAGTGATACACTGTGACAGTCATGCCCAGGCATAGCCTGGCAGGTATTTTACATCAGTGTCTAACCATTTTCTCCATATTACACCAGAGGGGGTCATGTGTGGCCTCTGCTCAAAGCTAAGAACTAACTTAGTGTCATGGTTATTGTGAGATGTTTGTATGGGAAATAGTTTATGAGAATATAGAATATTAGGTTGCAAAACTGTAATAGTGAGACTTGTCACCAGAAGCAAGGTAGGGCCTCGGGACTAACTCAATTAACGTTGAGAACAATGGACATCCGTAGAGGCAGTGCTGTGTTTACTGGCTGGTCCAGGTAGAGACTTGAGCATTGACAAAGACAAATGAACTCCTGGAGGGTTCTCTGAAGAGGGGATCCCAAACAGGACAAGCGCTGCAAGAACTGACCCTAAGCTCATCTTGTTAGTCAGGAAAGAAACTCATTAATAAGTATAGGCTATAGTTTGCATCTTATGTTTGTTGTTTACCTGTAACCTTATGTTTCCAAATCCTGATACTTGCTTGTATTTGACTACCTCTGTTAAATAAACTTCAATTTGGTTTTACTATAAATCTGTATTAAGTGATTTGTGTTAAGAAGGTAGAACTGAGGGGAAACCAGCGAATGGGGGTGCACTGGTTCCACAGAAGCAGCAGATAGGTATGTTACAGGTGTCCACAACGTAAAGGACTGGGCATTCCAGTGTAGCAAACTGGGGTGTGTAAATTGCTAGCCTACGTAGAGAGAGAGCAAGGTTTGCGGAGCACAGAGCAGAGCACCGATGGTACTGGAACCCATGGCTAGGGCGAGTTTCCCCAGATGGGCACAGACAGGGCTGTCCCACACTGTAAGCAGGTGATTCATCCTGGGTACCTCACCCCAAAAAGTGTCACACACACCAGAGCACTAAAGCTTACGAAACTACATTACAGCTTCACCTTGACATGGCTCAGTGATGGATCAGCTCCTTCCTGTGCACAGTTCATCCAGCTAGGGAAAAGTTGACCTAAAGTGAACTGGAAAATGAGCTGAGTCCTGCCAGGGCGGAAAGAGGGCCCCCAGAGGGAGTGGGCTGAGGGGACAGGTTCATTAGGGGGACAGGGCCCTGAAATGGGACCAAAGCTCCAATGGGTAACAGACTGGGAAGACAGATATGGGGCAGGCACTCGCGAGGTGTCCCCAGCTTGCTCCTCTTAGGACCCCAGTCCTTCTCCCCTCCTACTGGCAGGGCCTTGCAGCAGCCATCTGCCTCCTGTTCGCACACCCACCAGGGCTCTGCCAGCAGTGGCGGAGAACCAGCAGTGCTGAGATTGAGAACCAGCAGCAGGGGAGCATTGTGGCAGTTCAGGAAAGACAGTTGCTCTGGCCTCAGAGTCAGCCCCCAGCGACTGCCAGGATGAGTGACTGTGTGTGAACCCCACTCAGTCCCTGCAACCTTTTTGGCATGAATGTACATGTAAAATCTAGAATAAAAAACCCCAACCAACCATTTGCATTATCTTACTTTCTAGGATTGTAAATAAACTATGAGGCCCTGACCCCATTGAGAAAACTCACTTTAAAGGGTTAGATATTGTGGACAATAAGTAATGGGGTGGGGCCCGTTGCCCTGTCTGCAGTGCGTCCTGGGAGTGGAGAGAGGTGGGAAGAACTGGCCTCTAAAGAGGAGCTCGGGCCAGATTGCTAGAGCTGGTGCCCATTAGCTTTTATTCCATGCAGCAGAGGGCAGTGGTGCACATACACACTTGCCGGTACATTACATAGCGATGTTCATTAATACAATCGGTTTTTAAACCAATTGAGTTAAATCATTGCACAAACTGGGTGCAGGCAAAATGTCTCCACCTTTGCACCAGCGTAGGCAAGCTGAGAACCAGCACCAGAGAGTTCTACTCCCACAATACTTACATGGGCAGATCTGTTGACTTCAACCGGTGTTTGAAGTGCAGGTTTATTGCCAGATTGGGTCCTTAGCTGATCACAATTCAGCATGCATTGTTTCGGAGCTTGGAATGTGTTAAAAATTAATTCACTGTAAATCAACTTTTTTTTTTCTTTTTAAACTGAGACAAGGCAAGCTAGAGGCAGCTTCAGAGCAGACACACAACAATCTGCACTCTGGTGCCTGTGGTTTTGCTACAAAAAGAACAATTTGGTGGGCATGCTTCCAGAGTCCTCCTCAAGCAGTTCCACCAGGCTTTCCTATTACACAAATGTGCTGATGGGATTTGGCGAAAACACAAGTATTTATAATTTAGCCCTGGGAGAACTCTTACCAATGGTGCATTGTTTGAACTACATCCAGGACCGACTGACGGATATCAACTAAAACCTCTGGAGTTCGGCTAGCTCGTTCTCTTTACTAAAGTCTAATAGCGTGTTTTCTAGTGATGTAGCCCTTGTACTTGTTTGCTTCCTTTTATTTTCCTAAAGATAATCAAGCAACATTTTTCCTGCTCCTTTTTGTGCATAATAATGCCACCTTTGCCATTTTTCTTCCTGTGAATGTAGGCTCTGGACTAAATTGCTCTTATGCTGAGGCAACTCCATTCATCTCAATGGGGCCATATAGGTATAACTGAAAGCAGAATTTGATTCAGAGAGAACACTACTTTGTGTATCACCTTCCAGCTGAGGAGCTCAGAGCATTGTATACAACCTACTGAATTATGCTGCATAAATATTTGTCAGGTAAATATTGTTCCCATTTAATAGATGAGGAAACTGAGGTGCACAGAGGTTAAGTGACTTACTCAAAGTCACAAAGCAAATCAGAGACAGGACCGGGAATAGCTCTCCTAGCTCCCAGTTTTGCGCCTCAAGCACAAGACGATCTTTTATCAGTCAAGAGACTGAACAGACCTACAAAAAAACCAAGACCCGAAGACCTAATTCTACCCCAAGTTATACTCATCAACCGTCAACCAAGGTCAGAAGTTGTAACCTGAGTGACTTAGGCACCTAAGTCCAATTTTCAAAATGGATTTAGGAGCCAAGTCTCACTGAAAGTCAATGGGACTTGGGCACTTTTGAAAATGTTACCCGCTGTTGGGTTTTGTAAAGGTCTTCATTTCAGTGTTAGCGCCTAAGTCTTTTCAGATATGCTCCCCACAGAACTGTGTGTGTTTTGTATCATCCATTGCTGGGCACTTCATAGCATACAAGTGGAAACTAGACTACATAATAGCATCATGCAAGTACACTGTTTAACCTAGCCTGATATGGAGCAAAACTGCATTCTTCTACTTTACCTTTGGAAGGCAGAGATGATCCTGAGAGGCGTTGTGTTTGCATGTGTAAATTACCTTAAGGGTAGATTGTGCCCTGGTCCTAGGTAGCTGCCCAGGGGTTAAAGTTGGCAAGCCCCCCCAATCCTGTACAGCTGTGTGAGACCTACTTGGACCTCTGGGCATAGAGGGAATGGATGCACAGTGGCTGAATGCCCAATACTCCCCTTGCCCATGAGCCAGTGTGCAGGGAGTACGCAGAGCCCTGGTACCACCCCACAGGCCAGCTAAGAGAGCTGGCTGGATGCAGGCAATGGGAGAGGGAAGAGGCTACATCTTGTCAAGTGAAGAATGAGACCTGGAGAGGAATTGTACCTTTCTGAAGCATAATTTCTTGGTAGCGTTCCTGCTGGGACACAGTGGTGAGCTACACACTGCTGAATACCCAATACCATACTTCCCTATAAAGGCAGGTGTTCTCTGATACAAAAACAGCATGTTCACAAATCCTGCTTTTCTTCAGTCTTTATTTTTGGCACAATTTCAAAAGTAGGAAAACTTTTTAAAAAGAACCAACCAGTGGAACAGTTGATATAAAACATATATGTCCTTCAAAAGCTGGACATCAGAATGGACAGAAAATAATGCAAATATACAAATAAATGTTTTGATATTAACAAGCACAGCTCTGATTGTTTTAAAGTGAGATAAAAAAATACAATGTAACCAACATCATTTGTGGGTAATTTTTTAAAAACACATTGAGGATTTGGCTCTTCCTCTGCACAGGACGAGGCGGAAGGGCGGAGAAACACTCCATTGCAATTTAATTGCATTTGGGATAAATAACATTTTATGACTTAAGGAGATGTCACACTCAGAACAGATTTATGACAAATTCAGAAGTGCATAGGATCTTGAAGTTACTTTAGCATACAGCACAAGTCCCCAAACTGTGAGGCGTGCCCATTTAGGGGAGCATGGAGAAACATTCAGGCAGTGCAGCGGGGCCAGGGCCAGCCCCCACAAGGGGTTGGGACGGAGCACCATGCAGCCACGCTCTGCCCCCAGCTCCATTCCAGCCCCAGCTTCGACCCCCCCACCACGGCCTGGCTCCCCTCCCAATCGCATGGCCCCCGCTCCCAGCCATGACCCCAGCTGCAGCTCCAACCCCAGCCTTGGCTCCCAGCCCTCAGGAGGGGCATGGACAATTACATAAGGGACAACATGACATAAAAAGTCTGGGGACACCTGACATACAGTATATTACGGAAGTACCTCTTTAAACCTCCAGACCTTCTATTTCTGGGATTCTAACCCCTCTTCTAACCCCAAGAGCGTTATTGTAGCCTACTTAAGAACTTTTGTCTTGATTTTAAAAAGTTGAGTACATGCACATCCCATTCATTAACAATACTTTGCACTTATAAAGAACAGCAGCTTTCTTCGGAGACACAGAGAAGTTAGGTGACAATATGAGGTCTCTGATGGTTATTAGGAATGGTAAATTCATCTGGGTATGTTTGGATGAACTAGAAATGATGAAGATGCTGCTGTTTCTTTCCTTGCAAAAGCAGCATCTTCTCTATTCAGAGAGCAGAGATATTCATCTATCATTTCATCACCTAGTAAATATGAATACAGTATAGTATCATTTTATTATCTGCATTGCTGTAGCAGCTATAGGTCCAAACCAGAGATCAGGGTCCACCACAGATGGCGCTGTACAAACATGTTGTAAAATTATAGTCTCTGCCAAAGAGTTCAATATCTGTGCTAAACATTTCCTACTTAAAACAGGACACGGGGAGTCAGGGAATGTGGGTTCCAGATGGTGCAATGTTGGATAAGTCACTTAAACTTTCTGTGCCTGTTTCCCCGCTATGAACTGGGGACAAGTTTCCCCTGCCAGCCAGCAGGATTAGGAGGTGTAATTCACTAACAGTCATGTGTGTAAGTGTGGCTCACTGTACTCCCCCCCAGTGGCTAGACCATGAAGAGTTTCGTGTTTCTGCTACAGCCTTCGGAGTTAATAGACCTAGTCATTCAACAGAAGCTCATGCTTTTAGATCCAAACATATCAGGTTCAATCCCACCGCTGGTGTATTCAGGTTTGTAAAACACCAGGGAAGTGCTAATATTCAGCAAAAAAAAAAATCAATCCAATTCCCTACAATGGCTGGGGACCTAGCAGTCCTCAGAACCCCAGGTTATTTATATAATTGACATTTAGAAACGATGCAGGAATCCCAAGATAAGCAGCTGTGCTCCACTTCTGCACCAAGGGCCAGAGGACAAGAGGACTGGGAGATACATTTATATCCATTTAGATCAGTTAAGTTTGGGGGTTTCCCCAGAGTTCTCTCACTAATTCCCACAACATTCTCAGGACAGACCTATGCAGGGTGATCTCATCAGAGTGGTGGAGACCACTATATTAATGGCAGAGATGGCAAAAAGTGTGTTTTGCAGGCCCATCCAAAAGTGTTCCCCATTACTGATGCTAAGAGCTTTAACAAGCTTCAGTTAATTGAGGTTCCCAACAATAGGGTTGGCTTGTCTATTACAAGAGACCTAGTGGGCAAAAAGAAGTTGGTAAAACATATAGCAACAGCTTATGAGTAGACATTAATGTCCTTTAAAGACACTCAGACACAGACATTTCTAACAGAAGAACTCAAAACAGTTAATATTGCAATGAATAGTCAAGAAACTGATGATCGGCTACTGTTTGAAAACGTACACGAGTGACTCCTTTTAAGAAATAAAATCCATAGCAAATCAGTGGCTGAAGGAATGAACCAACCTGCAGCAACTCAAGCAAATAGAGATTTGTAGGCACAGGAAAACCACATTACTTTGGAAAGTAAACATTTACCAAAACCCTGTTTTAAAATAACCTGTCAAACAAACAAAACAGAACAACCCACCCACCCTCCAAGTCTCCATAAGGGCTGGATCATACAGAGCCTCTGAGGTCAAGATCCACACGATGCATACAACTACAGCAACAAGAGTGGTGCGCCTAACCTCATTCATGCAAGCAACTGGGGATTCTTTTAGATTTAAAGTATACGGATTAATTAATCACAGTATCATAATATATTAATTCAAATATACATGTTCATATTAAAACATTACTATTTGTTTTGACGTAGGTCTGATCTATAATGCAAGGCATTCTTTGTCAGACACTTATCCTTTTGGTTTTGAGACATTGTAAAGCCAGTGTGTTCTGCGAGATTCTTAGAGGCCAAATGATTTAGGGGCTGCTCCTAGAAAGTTCTTAGCTCAATTCTCCCATTCAAGTCAATGGAAGCTGACGGTATTCAGCACCTTGTGTGTTAAGGTTCAATCCTACAATACAAATCCAAGACTGAGCCATCGACGTGAGATTGATCTGTTGTAAACATTACAGGATCTATGATTTCCCAGTGCTGATGTAAGAGCGATCACTTAGTTAAATGGGACATGTGCACAGACGGACAGGCTACAAGCAGCACCCTCATTATTTAGCATGACTTTCTCTATGGCTTTTGCTTTTAACGAAGAACCAATCGTTGATCAAGGTTGGAAGGCTGTTTCAGAGGATGTCAGCAATAGGGGCGTTACATGAGTAACTAACTCTCTGAATAGGTTGGAATATGACCTAAAATGTTGTAAAAGACCAAAATTGAGAAAAAAATATTAAACAAAAAATAAACTCACTTCAGCCATTTCTCAAGAGTCAGATATTGCTAAAAATAATGGGAGATCAGTTAATTTCTTTTAGATAGTTAAACGATGTTTAAGTAAATGTGCTGCTCATTAAATACAAAGAGTGTCCTGGAGATTGAAGTCCTCCGTACAGCCAGAGAGCAGGTACAATCTGGGCAGCGGCAATGGAACCTGCCCTTCCAGTCTGCTACAACCCGGATCTGGAGGGGTTGCCTTTAGGGAACAAAAGGGTAGTTCAATCCTTGGCCTCTCTCCCAACCAAGGTGCCAGTATCAATGATTTTCATGGCATTTCTCATTTGTCCACTAAAAACCAGACTGAGACCCCCAAACTCATTTCATACAGGTCAGTAACCAGCCATCAGATTTCACCAGGGATTAAAGAGAGAAACTATTCCCCTGACAATCCCCAGATACCACTACGGGAGCCCTGTAACGGTGTTTAAAACCATATAAAAGTTGTGTACAACATCAACGGTTTGTGGCTTTGGTCATTTCAAGTTACCCACCTGGAGAAGTGCATTGTAGTCCTTTTACTGCAATTAACTCCCCATTTAATGCAATTAAGCCCCCCTTCAGATATCACTTGTGTGTCTGTTGCAGGCCCCAGGCATAATATTGCAAGGATCAAAGTTCTGACATGTTGAAAGACTGTATAGACTACACCTGAATGTTAGAGTTTCTTTTTTTCAGAAGGCACAACTGTGCAGGATCAAAAGGCACCTGGCTTATGTAGCTTTGTCTCATGGAAGCAAGAGGGATTTTGCCAGTCTTATCCAGAACCATTTTTTGGTGCAGGGATTAGTGTAGTCACAGACCGTAATGAACCTCAAGATGCTTGGAAACTCATTCTTCATGGATTTGCACTTGACTGGAATCAGCCGTTTGTGGCGTGCACCTGAAAGACAGTCCACCCAGGCATGCGAGTAAAGAAAGTTGCATCGTAACCATAAATCCATTCTTTACATCCCCCATAGAGTGAAAGCAGCAGCACACACGCACAGGTCCATACACCTAGGCCTGACCCCGGTCTCAGTTACACCAGTGTGACTCAACTGGCCATGCTCCTGGACAGCAAGTTCCAGCGTCGAAGGCTCTTTCCCCTAGCCAAACGCACATGGGAACATGCATCTCAAATCTCCCTGAACAGGTTACAACATACACAAGCCAAACCTTGAATGGCTTTTGTCATAAAAATAAAGGGAAGGGTAACCACCTTTCTGTATACAGTGCTATAAAATCCATCCTGGCCAGAGGCAAAATCCTTTCACCTGTAAAGGGTTAAGAAGCTAAGGTAACCTCGCTGGCACCTGACCCAAAATGACCAATGAGGGGACAAGATACTTTCAAATCTGGAGGGGGGGAAAAAGGCTTTTGTCTGTCTGTGAGATACCTTTGCCCGGAACAGATCAAGGATGCAAGCCGTCCATCTCCTGTAAAGTTAGTAAATAATCTAGCTAGAAAATGCATTAGGTTTTCTTTGTTTTGGCTTGTAAATTCACTGTGCTGGAGGAAATGTGTATTCCTGTTTTTGTGTCTTTTTGTAACTTAAGGTTTTGCCTAGAGGGATTCTCTATGTTTTGAATCTGACTGCCTGTAAGATTATCTTCCATTCTGATTTTACAGAGTTATTCTCTTATCTTTTTTTTGTTCTTCTAATAAAGTTCTGATTTTTAAGAATCTGATTGGGTTTTTGGGTCTTAAAAATCCAAGGCTGGTTTGTGCTCATCTTGTTTATTCTCAAGCCTCCCCAGGAAAGGGGGTGTAAGGGCTTAGGGGGATATTTTGGAGAAATAGGAACTCCAAGTGGTCCTTTCCCTGTTCTTTGTCTAAATCACTTGGTGGTGGCAGCATACTGTTCAAGGACAAGGCAAACTTTTTGCCTTGGGAAAGTTTTTAACCTAAGCTGGTAAAAATAAGTGTAGGGGCTTTTCATGCAGGTCCCCACATCTGTACCCCAGAGTTCAGAGTGGGGTGAGAACCCTGACAGCTTTATAAGTCAGTACCATGAACTGCACCAAAAACTCCAACTGGCAACTAATGCAATGTCTGGGGCATGGGTGTGCTGCATTCCATGCAAGACGCACAACATTTTGCACCAGCTGAAGTCTGAGAAGTACAGGGATAGCCCTGACTGAGCAGACTGGATTAATCCAATCTGCCAGTGATGAAGGCATGGAGAATTGCGGTGAAGTCCACCTCTGAAAGAATGTACAATGGAGGGGTGGAAGCGAGAGGACTTGAGAGGCCATCAAGTCCAACACCCTTCACTTAGGCAGGGCCAAGTAAACCTAGACCATCCCTGACAGGTGTTTGTCTAACCGTTCTTAAAAACTTCGCATGATGGGTATTCCACAACCTCCCTTGGAAGCCTGTTTGAGAGCTTAACTGCCTTTACAGTTAGACAGTTTTTCCTAATATCTAACCTAAATCTCCCTTGCCGTAGATTAAGCCCATTACTTCTTGTCCTTCCTTCAGTGGACACGGAGAACAATTGATCTCTGTCCTTTTTATAAGACCCCTGAACATATTAGAAGATTGTCATCAGGCCCCCCTCATTCATCGTTTCTCAAGACTAAACATGCCCAGTTTTTTAACCTTTCCTCATAGGTCAGCTTTTCTAAACCTTTTGTCATTTTTGTTGTTCCCCTTCCAGTTTGTCCACACCTTCCTTAAAGTGTGGCACCCAGAACTGGACACAATACTCCAGCTGAGGCCTCACCAGTGCCAAGCAGAGTAAGACAATTACCTCCCGTGTCTTACACACAACACTTCTGTTAATAAACCCGAGAATGGTATTAGCCTTTTTCACAACTGCATCACATTGACTTGTATTCAGCGCGATCCACTATAGCCCCCAGACCCTTTTCTGCAGTATGACCCCACTAGCCAGTTATTCCCCATTTGGTAGCTTCACATCTGATTTTTCCTTCTTAAGTGAAGTACTTTGCACTTATCTTTACTGAATTTCATCTTGTTGATTTCAGACCAATTCTCCAATTAGTCAAGATCATTTTGAATTCTAGTCCTGTCCTCCTAAGTGCTTGCAACCTCTCCCCGCTGGGTGTTATCCACAAATTTGATAAGCGCTCTCCATTTCATTATTCAACATGCCACAACCTCCTGGCCAGATGCCACTGGAAAGATTTACTCTTGGCAACCTGTGCTGTAGGGATATCCAGATGCAGCTGCAGATCTAAAAAGATACTCAAGTAACCAAAAAACAATGAGTAGACTGATCCTAAACCACTTCCTCCAGATCTTCAGGCTTTTCTAGGTTACCACCATTTCCTTTTCTACGAACATACTTCCCTCAGAACTGTAGGTTGCAGCACCCACTGGTAATTAAAGGGCAGCAAGCAATCACTCTACCAATGTCTGCATAGGATCAGACTCCTACCCGTCTGATTGCCCCTCAAGGAAGCAGTAATGGCTCTCAAGAATGATATCCTTTGGTCTGAGTGAAATCCCTTTCTTTTCCTTTGAACACTGGGCCAGCACTAGCCATGGGGAAGGTTTTCCACACACGAGACAATGTGCTAAGTGGATACAGCACTGGGCTAGGTTTCAGGAAACCTAGGTTCTATTCCTGGCTCTGCCATTGGCAAATCACTTTACTCTTCTGCAGCCCTCCCCACCCCTCGTCTGTTCCAGCTGTTCTCGGCAGGGACTGTCTCCTAGGGCTTGTCCACACTGTGAGTTAGTGTGCAGCAAGCCAGGATGTGAATCTACAGCACACTAGTTTGCTACGCACTGACTCAGCAGATGGAGCCTGCTGCTGTCTACTAAAAGATCCATAGTGTACTTTGATGTAGCGCTGTTTGAAATGGGAGAACATCAAAGCTCCCTACGGATCTTTTAGTGTGTGGTAGCCGGGTTCACCTGGCAAGTTAATGCAGAGCAAGCCGTTACTCTGCATTTGTACAATGCCTTGCTCAATGGGCACCAATCTCAGCTGCGACCTTTAGATGCTACTGTAATACAAATAATTAAGAACAACATTGACTATGCATTGTTGTGGGAAAATGTACCCTTAATGGGCCATCTGAATTCTCTTACCTGGGGAAAGGCTAAGAGCGAATTTGGTCTGGAAATCACATTCATTGCTGTCTAGGTAATCATCTGAAATAACAACCACCATCTTCCTACACCTGGATTTAAACCGAGAGTGGGGAAAAAATGGTTATTAACTGAACGAAAGAGAGATGCTTTTCATGCTTGCTGGAAAAATATATATTTTATAGCACTGTTCTGCTGAAAACATGCAACCATCAACAGTGTTCCAGTTCTAATGTCAATAAAATCTGAAGTGTTTTGATACTTTACTTACATCTGTATATATATTACACACAAAAAATGTACGTAAAAGAAACATTATTGAGATTGCAAAATCAAGTACTCAGAAGTTAGGAATGCCAGAATTAAGGTCACTTGTGCATCCTTAATTCAGCCCCCTTGTACAAATGCATTATGATGCAGTCTTTAACAGTATAATCTCATACTATGATATCAGGTGGGTATCACTGATATTAAGGTATATTTTTGAAGACGTGTTACAATGATTTGGAACCATCAACTTGTGCATTTGCTAACAATAAGCTACAGAACCACAAGACCTCATTACTGTTAGCTGCATCTTCCTTCTACTCACTACTTACACTCATTTGATATGTCTTGTCTTACATTACATGGTGAGTTCTTCAACTCATCATCTGCCTGTGTATTTGTACAGTGCCTTGCACAATAGGGCCCTGATCCTGGCTGGAGCCTAGAGATGCTACCATAACAACCCCCTCTGTCTGAAAGGATCCTTCGGAAATCCAGACAAGTAGCCATTAGCACTGAGCATGTATAAGTTCCCCTGTGCACCACCAGTGTCTTGGGGAGAAGACAGATCTCTCTTCTGAATTCCCTGGCTGCTCCAGGGTGCTCACACTCTGCACAGGTAGCTATGTTAGCTGCCCAGAGAGAGAACTGACATCATAATGTTCCAGTGGGTGGAAAAATCAACTGGATAAAGGAAAAACTACGAGTGCTGGTGCATTCTCCTACACACAGACGCACTGACGCTCTCTCCAGACAGCTCTCCCCTCTGGGCATAAGGAGGGAGGTGGAGGAGTTAACCCTCTGTGGGACAACTCCCCCTTGAACTCTATGAAAAGGGCTCTAAGGAGTCCTGGGGTGAGGGCCAGAGTGACTCTCCACAATACTGTCTCTTGAAAACTTACTGGATTTCTGTGTGGAAATCTGGCTGTGTGGGAGTTGATGCAGCTGGGAGCTGTTTTATCTCCTGTTGGGCCCCCTTCACAGCTGCCTTTGAGCAACCACAGGGTATCTAAACAGCAGAAGAGAGCGCAGAGACCAGTGGTGCCATAAGGAGGGGGTCTTGGTTTGGGACATCTCCCCCCTTCCTTCTTGAGGAGATAGTAAATAGGAAGCTCCACAAACTTCACTGTGGTGTTTCCCTGTCTCTCTATCCCATCCTGCATGCTCCAACAGGAGAGGGCAAATCTGGTCCCAAGGAACCAATTCTCCTTTGGCTTACCCAAAGTCTTACACTGGAAAAATCTAAAAATACTTTCCTTACAGCCAGTTCCCCCCCTGCAAACATTGTTCACTCACCGTCTCTCGATAAGCTCGCTAGTGATGGACCACACACACGATCCTGGCAGGACATCCCGATCAAACACACACAGCTTCAGCTTGAACTCCGTTTGTTCCAGCTCTCTGATCATCTCTTGGACAAAGTGAATGTCTTTCTGACAGTAACAGATGAAGGCATCAAATAGCTCTGGTGTGTTCCCTGAAACCATTCAGAATTATATGCAGACATATTAAATTAATTCAATTCAACCACACGTACTGGAGCCTTGGATTCATAACTTCACCTCACCCATATTAGCACAGTGTGGCTCTCTGTCCCCCTCTAGTGGCTAGTCCTTATACAGAGATTTATGACTGAGTTGGCTGCAGCTTTTGGGCTAATGAATCGGATTGTTTGGTCCAGGCAGTAGAGTCTCCTGCTTCTAAATCCAGAGCTCCAAGGTTCAGTCCCTGCAGATAATTCACGTAAGGGCAACACTACACTCACTATTTACAACAGTATCAGGCAGGCCCTCAGATTTGGGAAATACAAACATATCACAAAGAGAGCTATATGAGAAATAAATCTAATGGGGAGAAGACTGGCCAATATTTTCTGACCTGGGTATCAGACACTTGAATAAGTGACCTAACTGAGTTAGCCACCTACAGCTCTCACTGAGGCCTTCTTTTATTTATTCGGTGCCCAACCACAGATTCAGGTGCCTTATTTTAAGGCTAGCATTTTACACAACTGGGTGCCCAACCTCTACTGGCTCAATTTCTCACTGTGTTAGTCCAGTTTTACACCAGCATGACAACACTGATTTCAGCGGCGTTGTGCCAGCATAAAACTGCATTAATGTAGTGAAGGATCAGGCCCTAAAAGTGGGGTAGGGAAAACATTAGCATTCTGTGGCCCAGATACTAAAATCAGATCCACACAGGCAGAACCTTGTACCTGAGGGGAGCCCCACAGGATTCAAACGGTGGGGCTCTGTTTTCAGGCTCAGGGCCTAAACTGGTAAACCGGGCTTCGCGATCCCGCTCACCTAAAAAGGTCTCCTTCCAAATGAATGGAAATTTAGATCCATGCAATGAACTCTGACGAGATGAAAGCTTTTTACAGAAAGTGGTCCTGGCACAATATCATGCTGCACTGGCCTTAGGCCTATAAAACTGCACAGAGTTCCACATATTTTATTGCACTACCATTTGCCCTACTGCCCCTCTTCTCTCCCTGAGTATTTCAATCCTATCTCCCTGCTTGGTCAGGATGTCATGTATATGCATAGGTTGAGGGAAGGACAGAGATAGGAAGGGAGGTGAATGATTCTCAGTACTTCTCACAGGGGTCTAATACATAGAAGACAAGCTCTAGCACAGTATATCTATTATTAAATCTATAGATCTATGGCAATTTACCGTAAGGATCATCTCTGGTAGTGATGCCTGACATCTCCAATGTCTTCGGGACACTGCTGTCTACTGCTGGCACCTGAAGAGGCTGCTCTTTCCTCTGTAGGTACTTCTTACAGTCCTCTTCTGCAAGAAACACAAAAGGCTCACTTGATGCTGATCATGCTGCTGAGGTTCAACACACAGAGGAACTCGCTTAGCGGTAACTAAACAAAATACAAACAGCACCCCCAGTCCTTCAGCAACATTCTGACTTGAAAGTAAAAGGGACTTACAACGTTAAGGTGAATTGATTTCGGAGTATTAGTTGTGTGTAGGATGCACTGAGAGACTGGACAAAAGGTGTTATTTAGGTGTTGTTGTTCTCATTGAACAGCACATACAATGTATGCAAATATCACCAGAGCAGTGACTCCATAGGTTTTAACATCTCCATGTTCTCCTTTCATTGTTGCCCATTTTGAGTCTCTAACTAATACTTAACGAAACACCATCAGGTAGTTTGGAGCCAAAATCTAGGGGTTGAGAGACTCGGGAGTTTTGTTTTTTTAAGTCTTCATAAAAATCTAATAATAATAATAAATGTAATGAACTGACTAGCACATCTGTATACTACTAGCTAAGAATCATAGGGTTAGAAGGGACCACAAGAGTTATCTAGTCTAACCCTTTGCCAAGATGCAAGATTTGTCTAAACCAGAGGTTCTCAAACTGTGGTCCATGGTCCACAAGCTCCATTCAGGTGGTCCGCAGATAGTTCCCTTTAAGGTGCGCACCTGGGCTGCACACAAGAGAATGAAGGGCCACCCACCTAATTAGTGGAGCCACGCAGGTGTGGCTCCACTAATTAGGTGCCTGGACCCTGGAGAAGACGCACATGTAAGGTGAGGTGGTGGCCTTAGGGGGAAATAGGCAGTAGGTGGGAGGGGGCAGTGGTGAGAGGAGGGGGTGGGGGGGATTTGGGATGTGCAGGGCTGCAGCGGCCAGAGAAAGAGACATTTTTCCACAGCTCCAGGGCTGCAGATGCAGGGGAGAGATGGCCCTCCTTCACAGCCCCAGCTCTGTGGCTGCTGTGGAGGGGGAGAGACCCCCCCTCCTTCCCAGTCCCAGCTCAGGAGCTGCCGTGGTGGGGGAGAGAGGGAGAGACCCCTTTCTTCCCAGTCCCAGCTCGGGGGGCACATCCATCCCATTAGAAAGGTAAGACTACTGATATTAAAATATGTGAGTTGTGTGCTTTTATTTGTAGAACAAAAAAAATTAATTATTATTATTGTTTTTTATATATAGTGCTTTTATCCAAAGCACTTTACAAAAGTTAGCTAACAGTACAAACAACATTTGGAAAGATCATTAAGTGGTCCACCGAGGTCCTCAGCAATTTTCAAGTGGTCCATGAAAAAAAAAGTTTGAGAACCACTGGACTAAACCATCCTTCTAGAAGATGGAATCAGAATTGATGATCAGTCGCAGAATCAGACGTTCAGATACTATAGTGAGGAAGGCCATATAAAAATCTAGACAAACCCACAGCAGAATAGGGCTGATTACAGTAACTGTCAGTGGAGATTCTCCCTTAGCTCAAGTTGGGGTAGTATGTTCTTCTAGAGCAGTAAAATCTGGACTCTGATCCACTGCTGCTATGAAGTTCCCATGAAATCCTGCGTGGATATAGGTTTGTTACAAGTAGAAATATGTTCATTAACTTTATTTTTTAAACAATCTAAATGAAAATAGTAATGATTTGTTTTTTAAAATTTAAAATTTTTAAATTTGTTTTTTAAAATTCCCCTGTAGTGTATACAACCAACCCATTGCAGCACTGTACTAGTGCATGAGAACTAGTGAGTAAGAATAGATCTGAAACTATTAGAAAAAAACAACAGCCTGAAAACTGACTAGTGTTTTTTCCACTTCCCAAGTGGAAGTGCAAAATGCAAACAAAAAGCACAAATGGAGAAAGGCAAACTCTGAAATATTGCTGTGTGTTTTTTTTAATGTATAATTTTTAATCAGACATCATGCAACCCTTTCAGACATCATGTAACCCTCTGGATCTTAGTGATGCTGGTGTGTTGCACAGGCTGGTCTTTGTGATGAGAACAATTGCTGCGGGACTGGAAATAGCAGGAAAGAGAATCTACTGGAAGTAATGACACATTTTAAAATAATAACTGGGTAAAGAAAAACAACAAAAGAGACCAAGAGGAAAAATCAGAGCTATTCAGAGAGCTTAGAGAGGAAGTACCAGGGGCTGGATGAAAACAAGTAATTTGGGTGCATAAGATGGCAAATGAACATTTTAAAAAAACTATATATTTCCCCCCACATTGTATAAATGGAATATACAGTGAGTGGCCTTATCTGAATTTCTCTAGACTGTTTCCCAGTTCCTTATCAGAATTTAATTCAAGGCTCTGACACCATGTTCATGCTCTCCTCATTAGTCTGTTCAGGGTCATACACACTTATTTGAGCACTTCAGATTATTCCATTAATGATGCAAACATGCGCTAATCCTTTTGCCCATCCATCTCCAAGAGTGAAAGCTTCTGACTGAGGCAAAACTTTCAGAATGACACACCAATTCTGGTAAAACCCACATAGTATTGTTACATATACAAAATTGAGGACAATTTCACTGAAATTGAGATGAGGTTTTCCAGCCAACCTGAGCTGATTAATGGTTTCCAGTAGTTTTGGCATGGGTCAGTCTCCATGCTAGGAAATGTTGAATGAGTTTTGCTTTGAGTCATGTGTTAATTAGGGCACAAAGTCAAAGTGACCATCAAGGGGTCTGAAACCATAAGAACAAAACCAACTAAATGAGAGTGCACAAAGCCTGCAAACGGAAATAGATTAATAGATATTAAGGTCAGAAGGGACCATCATGATCATGTAGTCTGACCTCCTACACAACGCAGGCCACAGAATCTCACCCACCCACTCCTGCCATAAACCTCTCACCTATGGCCGAGTTCCATGCAGTTGTATAAACCCCATCCAGTCTATGCAGATAACCTCAATATAAGGCATATAACATAGCTCTGATCTTGAAATGAATTATGGCTTGCATAAGGGAAGCTGAAGGAGAGGAGTAAAAATTATAAACAAATAAGCCCTACGAGGAAAGGGTAGATGAACTGGGCATGTTCCGAGTAGGGGAAAAAAAGACAACTGAGGGAGATTAATTATTAAGCAGACAAGTACCAGTTTTTGTCACTAGTCAGCAAGAAAGCAATAGAAAGTAATGGGCTTTTGCAAGGAAGATTTAGGACAAACGCACCAAGGTAAAGAGCTTTACAACTCTAAGGACAATCAGGCAATGGAAAGAGCTGCTAAGGAAGGCAGAATTGCCATTGCTGGAATGGGAACTATTAAGGCTAGACTAGACACCACCTCTTTAGGAATGATGATACGTACTGTTGCTATAATTATTGCGTATTGTTGCCATCCATTGGGATGGAACAGTTGACTCACGGCTGCATGGAAAGAGAGGTTGGTTCTGAAGTGCATGCCACAGACCACATGCAGTCTTTGGAATTCTGTGCTATGGATAGGCCCCTTCGGTTTCGGTTTTTATTTGATTTAATTTCCCCCAGAAATTTATAGGTGTTTATTACCACAACAACCAAAACAGGTGAAAAATCAATGCAAAAAACTATTAATTATTTTTCTGGGTAAATATCAGGGTTTATTTTGGTGGACAGAAGGACAGGGGGAAGTATTCAGTAGATTAATGCTTTGATGAACGGAATTCAATGTGGTTTGCTGCAGGGCTAAAACAGAACTCAAAAAACAATGCCACTTCTGAGTTTAAGAAAACAATAGATCTCTAATTCCCAAATAAAACTTTTTATCTGAATGAACAGTTTACTGTTGAAGACGTAGATCTCTTAGCCTATAAACATTTACATTTAATAATTGGGCCACACCATTTGCAGTGCATACACTCAACTTCATCCTTTTCTCCTATTTTGTTTGTTTTTTAAACTTTTGAATACTTCCTTGTGCTCTGAAACGTATTCTGATACAGATTTCTGTTTCCTTCCCATTTTAGTGTGTCAAATCTTTAAACCATTATCCACTAACAGCACGAAGTGTGCATGTGGTGGGTGTGAGATTCATCAGTACGTTCAACTGTGCACACACTTCAGAGCTTGCGTGTGCCTGGTGGTTTATTATCTGTCTTTTCTAGACTAATACATAGCCTTATTTCAAAAGGCAGCTTTGCATATACACACAGATGCAGGATCGTAATACATACATCTCATACAAGGTATTGTATTTTCCTAATCAAACAAGTTTTTTAAATATATTTGAATGATACAAAAGTAGGGTGAAAATCGGAAAAAAATGAATAATGCTTTTTGTAAAACTCGGGATTTTTTGGTAAAAATCGGTTTAAATGGAAAACAAAGGGGCTTAGTTATGGATCAGTTATGTGCCTCACAAAGAGTCTTACATCCAAACATATAACACAGCCAGGACACTCAGATCAAGAAGCAGCACTGCTTAAAGCCCAAATTTCAGTACCAACGATATGGGTGGCTGAATCCTCCATTTTTTTTAATGCATGTTAGGGACCTGATCCTGAGGGCAATCATCTCCCACTGACTTTCATGAGAGTTTAGGGTGCTCAGTAAGTAGCATAGGATCAGACCCAAGCTATAGTCTCCAGGCGAACATCTCAATGTGACTCTCAGCTGGGAGCCTCCTCAACCTTCAGGCCCCACCCAGTTAAAACCATTTGGTTCTATATTCCCTTTTTGAAAGGTATTCAGACTCAGTGCCTCTTCCTGAATGAAACTATACGTGTTAATGTGGCAAGAAGAACTGAAAAGTCAGCTCCTGAATTAAGAGCATCAGTGCCAGAATGAAGAGCTTCTGAAGTGCAGCTTCATTTGGGTTGTAAGTTCAAACCTTCTCACCCAGCCAGAAGTCTCTGCTTCTTGTTATGGACCACAAAAAAAAACAAAAAAAAACAAAAACAGACTGAGGCTCATGAGGCATAACACTAATAACAGGTCCCTTAAAAAAAAAAAAAAAAAGCAGCAGAGGGTCCTCAAAATACATGTGGGAGTAGGAGGGACCCAGTGGGAATCTCTACACTAGATCACTGGTTTATCTATTTGGTGTTTTGCAAGATGCAGCGGTGAAGTTTTCCATCTTGATTTCTCATCAGCAAGTAACAGGAAGTGAGATCTCTCACTTCCCCACCAGTAGCCCAGCAAGTGTACAGCCTGTAGACACTCAGTGTCAAGCATAACTTGTGACTCGAAAGAGACCTGAGAAATATTTAGGTGATAAAACTTCATTTCCAGTTAGTGCCATTTGGGTTCCCGTAAAGCGTGGTTCTATTGTAAATAATGCTTTGTGAAAATGGCTCTGTGGGGTTCTGTATTTATTTATTTATTATTTCTCATGGATTCCTGTATCAAGTTTGCTCAGTTGAAAAATAATTCCCGCCCACACAACTACCAGGTCCACAAATTCAGGCTGTGCTCTGACACAGTCAAGCTGGGCTCCATCCCATGGATCATCACCAGACCTGAAGATTCTGCCAGCCAAATCAGATTCTCAGTCCAATCCCATTACCTTCAGGTCATGCCCTCCATGAAACCTGGACAAACTATCTCATGGCTAATGTTGCCAAAGGCATTGTTAGACCTGCAGGATTTATATCACTGGAGATCACATGCAAGACAGAAAGGATGCAGGGTGAATTTGCAGAAATATGAGGCTCTCTCTTTCCATTGAAAACTGAGCAAGTTTACTATGAAAAAAAAATCAGAGAAGCACAATAAATATGTAACTGCAATGTCAGTTTTCAGAGTAGAACAGCAACAAGCAAAACAAAAAGCATACCACTCAAACTATGGTTAGGCCTCAAAAATTATTTTCATAAAGAAAGCTGTATCTTATGCAGTATCCCTGTATTATTTATAATTCTCTACAGATGCCACACATAGGCTTTAGCTTTCCCAAACAAAGTTAAATTTCAGGACCTAAACAAGCTGACAGTGACTCTTTAACCTATCAGTCTAGATCAGGCTTTGAAATTAACTAGCAAATCTCAAAAGGATGACAAGGATATAAAGGAAGTTAGCCACCAAGAACTGCCAAACTAAACCCACTTCAGGCTAGCAGTTCACACTCAAAACCTAGCCATGCTTACACCAGAGTTTTAACACTGACTAATGTTGAATTTCAGGGGGGAAACCAAACCAAACCTCCCAGAACTTTCTTTTCCAGTTGTCTCTGCAGATCGGTCCCAGCCCCAAGAGAAACTAAACTATTCATTCGGTCTTGGGTGGGGCCTGGGGGGAATCATTAAAATTGCCTCCAGGGTGCTTTTGTTTCTGTACAGCCCATGAAGCAGGTGGCCTATGATGTCACCAGAACCTATTTAGACGGTCATCCAGCGATCAGGCTGAACTGTGCCCCACCAAAGCGCGCAGCCTCGGCCCCCCGCCCCCCAAGGGCTGTGCCAAAGGCCACTCTCCTCTCTCCCAAGCCCCCCAGGCTCCTACAGCCACCCGGCAGGCCCGGGGAGGAGTCCAGCCCCAGCGGCCCGGCGCAGCTGTCAAACAGAGCGGGCCGAGGGGAGGGGAGCGGCAGAGCCGGACACACGAGGGGGCAGCGGCGGCAGGGCCGGCGAGGGGGGCAGCACCGGGCGGGGGAAGAGGCAATAAGGGGGCGCAGGGGGCGGAGCAGAGCGAGGAGGCGCAGGCGGGAGGAAGCGGCGGGGCCTGGGCCGCGGGTTCAACTCCGGCTCTCACCGATGCGGCCGCCCAGGTCGGCCAGGATGTCTTGGCGGCCCACGGCCCGCAGCAGCGCCAGCAGGCGGCCCACGCTGGCGCCGCCGGGGCAGCGGCCCTGCCAGTCCTCCAGCAGGCGGGCGGTGGGGTCGGGCTGCGCCTCCAGGTGCTTGATCTCCAGGTACTCGTAGCCCAGCTCCTCGGCCAGCGCCGTCCAGTCGGCGGCCACCGGGGCGCGCGGGTTGAGGTAGAGCCCGAGCCGCCGCCGCACCGCGAAGTTCAGCGCCACCAGCGGCACCGCCTCCAGCTCGGGGGCCGCCGGGGAGCCGGAGCCGGCCGGGGCCGTGGCCGCGTCCATGGCTCGCGAGCCTAGCCTGCCGCTTTCGCAACTTCCCGCCCCCGCCCCGGATCCCCGCGGGTTTCGCTTCCCACCCCGCCCCCGCCTGCAAGCCCGCCGCCCGCCCGCCCTGGAGCCTCCCCTGCGGGCGAGAAGGGCCGGGCGGGAGCCCCGCGCCCGCAGCGACAGACACGGCCCGGGGCAGACGGGAGCCCCCGACAGCCACACACACACCCCCAGGCCGGGGGACAGACGGACAGACAGGAGCCCCCGACAGCCACCCCTCCCCCCACGCCCGGGGACAGACAGGAGCCCCCGACAGCCACCCCTCCCCCCACGCCCGGGGACAGACAGGAACCCCCGACAGCCACACACACCCAGTCTCGGGGACAGACGGACAGACTGGAGCCCCCGACAGCCACACCCCCCCCCCAGGCCCAGGGACAGACGGACAGACAGGAGCCCCCGACAGCCACACACCCCCCCCAGGCCCAGGGACAGACGGACAGACAGGAGCCCCTGACAGCCACACACACACCCAGGCCGGGGGACAGATGGACAGACAGGAGCCCCCGACAGCCACACACACACCCACGCCCCGGGACAGACAGGAACCCCCGACAGCCACACCCCCCCCCCCCCAGGCCCAGGGACAGACGGACAGACAGGAGCCCCCGACAGCCACACACACCCAGGCCCAGGGACAGACGGACAGACAGGAGCCCCCGACAGCCACACACACCCCCCAGGCCCAGGGACAGACGGACAGACAGGAGCCCCCGACAGCCACCCCCCACGCCCGGGGACAGACAGGAACCCCCGACAGCCACACACACCCAGTCTCAGGGACAGATGGACAGACAGGAGCCCCTGACAGCCACACACACACTCAGTCCAGGGACAGAGAGACAGACAGGAGCCCCCAACAGCCAGCCATGCCCCCCAGTCCCAGAGGACACCCTAGCAGCCAACCTGTCCCCCACGCACCTTCCCTGGGAGCAAAGGGACAGACACCTATTTCTCAGTGTGGGAGGGGGTCAGGGCCCCCTCTTCCCTGGAGAGGGCATTCTTCTAACTTCCTCCCCTTCCTGCACAAAACCTGACAGAGCTTGGCTCTCCGCTGGCCTAAGAGCCAGACACCCCCATTGCCCCAGCCTGGGAGCAGACACACACCCACACCGTCCTTTCCCCTCGCCTGTCAGGGAGCAGCTGGTGACCCCTCTACCCATCCCCTGAACCCACTTCCCTACCCCCACCTCCATGGAGACAGACACCCCCACCCTTGCACGCAGAGCCTGCATTTCCCATGCCCCAGCCCAAGAGGGATGCAATATGAACACCCCCAAGGCTAGGATGGGGGGAGTGATGCGTTGATGGCATTATTTCTGTTGGGATCAAGCTGAGGCTCCCATTGGGCTGGGTACTGCAAGAACACAGAGAGCGTGTGTGTGAGCTCAGGCAGGTGGTGGGAGAGAGGAAGCATTATTAGCCCCATGTCCCAGAGGGGGCACAGAGAGATGGGGTGACCTACCCAAAATCCCATGGGAAGGCTGCAGCAGAGCTGGGCGTTGAACCAGCGTCTCCTGCTCATCCCAAACCAACAGGCTCCTGCTTAGAGTGCTGGTTTTAGTAGGGGACATCTATACATAAGTCAGTTGAAGGCTCAGCCCCCGCTCTGGTCTACTACTCCGACTTAAGGTTAGCTTGTTTCTGCTCCTATTCACACACACAAGGGACACATTTGCCTTCCCCTGCTGCCATCCCCACAGAGATGTCTGGGTGGAAGGTCCCAACAGTGCCCGCGTTGGGTGGCTGTGCCCATCACAGCAGAGCCCTGGTTTAGGTGGCAGGAAGAGCCCTCCTCTCCCCACCAAAACCCCCCACATTCCTGAAGCAGTGGAGAGCAGAGATTTCCTTCCTCACCGGGAAACCAGTCAGCTGAGGGCTGAGAAAGAGGGAGGCCCCACCCAGGCTGCAGCCCAGGAGCTGCCAGCATAGAAAAGGACATTTGTACAGGGCACACCCCACCTAGAAGGCGGCTCAGTCCAGAAAGCTCAGACCACCAGCTGTACCCTGCACCAGCAGAGCCTGCGGATGGACACCCCTGCTCCATGGGGAGAGGGAAGCCCCCCAAGGAATGCCTGGGGCTAGGCCTGCTCCTGACCAGACAGGCACAGCAACACTGGCTGACCCCCATTTCCTTAGCTACCTGCAGCAGGGCAATGGCCAAGCTCACCCAGCCACTCACTCCCAACACCCTGAAGGGTGGCCGAGGCAGTACCCAAGTGCCTAGCAATACCCATCTTTCATTCTTCCACCCTCCCTTACCTGAGCTGCATCTATGGGGGACCCATGCTGCACCTGGTCTGCCCCACGTGGTCGCCTCCAGGCTGCCAGTGATGATGTCACTGACATCACATGACCCCAGAAATCCTCAGCACTCACCTGTTAAATCAGATCTAGGCTGTTCTGCGTTCTTCTTTGTGGATGCTAAATGGCAGTAGTAGAGGGGACTCCAGATTATTTGGCTGCGGGGGGGAGGCGAGGAACTTGACTGGAAGAAAGGAAAAGTTTTTCCCTACAACTACTCTGTCTCATCTTACTTCAGGCAGAGCTTGGGTGTATCACCTTCCCCAAGTCCCCTGCCTAGTATTCTGCTACAGATTTAAAGAAACAGTGCACATACCCTTACAGGAGCAGAAGAGAAGGAAAAAGATGGGGATGTAGGGCAAGAAAGAAGGAAGCCTTAGATACCATGCTGATAAATGCTATCTCATAAAAACCTGAGATCGGAAAAAGCCTGTGTTGTTGTGTGCTAAATCCATCTTCTTGATGCTTTCTATGTCTGAATTACATTGTTGACAGAAAATGCAAGCTCCTTAGGACCAGTACCAGAGTGGAGTCCTCCATAATGAATACACTGTACTTTAATTTAATCAGCATTTAAGATACATTTCAAAGGTTTTTTTGTTTTGTTTTTAGAGCAACTGTGACATTCAGAGCAGCTGGGGGGTTGATTCTGCAACAAGCATCTTCACTAACATCATTTACACTTTGTCTTAACTTTGATTCTTCATCCACTTCTCTTCCTCATCCCCTCCCTACACCTTAGGTTTCTACTAGATTGAAAATGGAGGTTATGTTTGGAACAGACAATCAAATTAACGTTAATGTACATATCCAACAGCTTGTGGTGACAGCATGCCACCGACAAGGCTGCAACTGAAGATACCATACATGCTCCTGCTCATTTGTCAAATAATTTGATTCTCATTTGGGGCCTGTTTCAGCTCCCCTGGATTTTTAAAGGATTGGGTTCCAGCCAATGAGGGGGCACTCTTACATCTATAGCATTAGGCCCCTGTTCAACTCCACTTACTTGAGGCCATGTCTTCACTGGAAAAAGGCTTGCCCGGATAGCTATTCCTACACAGCTTTGCTGTCAAAAGATCCTAGGTAGATGCAGCTTATACCCACGAAAGAAAAAAAAACACAAAGGAGTGCCTGTGCCACTACAACATATTGATTTTGCACAGAAAATAAGTTATACCAGCAAAAGCACTTCTGTGTTGGTATAACTCTGTCTAAGGTAGGGGCCAGATTTTTAAAGGTATCTAAATGCCTGACTCCCAACCTGATAACCGATGGGTGTTATGCTCCTAAATACCTTTAAGAATCTGGCCCTAGGGCTCTGGCAGGATCAAAATGTCACACACAAAGATTTAAAAAAAATAAATCACCCCTCTCCTTGACATTCCCAGACGAGCAAAAGTTTCTAGCGTAGACCTGGCCTCAGACAGAACTTCCCATGAAATCAGCCCCAGACTGGAAAGGTTGGACTCCTCTGCCAGAGGGTAGAGTGCATCAGGTCTTCCTGGGAAAGGAACTAAACTCTCCTCCCCCTCAGATAAAGCCACTTATGCAAGGTTAAACATGACTGGTTACTTCCAGGAGCAATGTTGCAGGAGCCGGTACACAACTCATTTGTTAGGAGGAAGTTTGGGGAAAGAGATGAATTTTGCAATCTGCCCTGAAGGTTACCAGACCAGTATAGTCAAAGCAATTAAGATGTCATTTTTATATCAGCAAATGCCTTAATGCAGATGCAGCTCATACTGGCAAAAGGGTGCTTTTGGTGCTATAGCTTTTTTGATTACAGGAACCAGTATAAGTTATACCGCAAAAGCAATTTTTGCCAGTATGCGCTGCATATCGATTAGAAGGGTTTGCCATTTTGGCTATGTCAAACCTTTTTTGTGTAGACTAGGCCCTAGTTCTTGTCCATACTAGGAAAGTACCCTGGTTTAATTAAGTCAATTTAAAAATTGTTCTAGTTAAACTGGTGCAAGCCTCTAGTGTAGATGCCCATGAACTGGTTTAACCATTGCTAATTATGGAGGTGCAAATCACGGCTCCATAGTTAGGGTTTAATTCCATTTAGCACTTAAAGCAGGGATTCAACCTATGATATGTGTGAAAGATGCATATGGGTTTAAATTAAGTCAGTAATTTATCAATACAAGCTAAACCAGTTTATGCAAGGGCAAGGGCTTCTACATTAGGGGTTTGAACCAGTTTAATAAGATTGATTTTAAACTGACGTGTTTAAACCAGAGCAGTTTCTTTATAGGTAGGGCCTGTGGCTCAACCTGATCCCTGGTGGTAATGAACTCCAGAGTCAATCAAGGGCCCTCCACTGAGAGTACCCTGCTCCCAGACTCAACATGTTTGAATCTGGACTCCTCGGGAAGTGAAGATGCCATGCTAGGGAACAGTGACAGGAAGGATCTTGCTAAAGCCATGGTTCTCAACCAGGGATACAAGTAACCCTGGGTGTACACAGAGGTCCTCCTGGGGATACATCAACTCATCTAGATATTTGCCTACGTTTACAACAGGCTACATAAAAAGCACTGGCCAAGCCAGTGCAAAATAAAACTTCATACAGACAATGACTTGTTTATACTGCTCTATATACTGAAATGTAAGTACAATATTTATATTCTAATTGATTTATTTTATAATTATATGGTAAAAATGAGAAAGCAATTCTTCAGTAATAATGTGCTATAACGATTTTGTATTTTTATGTCTGATTTTATTAGCAAGTAGTTTTTAAGAAAGGTGAAACCGGGGTACGCAAGACAAATCAGACTCCTGAAAGGGGTACAGTAGTCTGGAAAGGTTGAGAGCCACTATTCTAAAGCAACCAAGTCAAACCATTTAAGACGTTTTGGACAAGAACTTGAAGTTCTAAATGGACCCAGAATAGGACTGGTTGCCCTTACTGAGCATAGAGCAATGTTTTGAAACTGATCTGCGTGTGGTATATGGCCTCAAACTTTCAGGCTGATGCCACAGGCAAACAGAACTACCACAGTGACCCCACATCAGATTCCAAGGTGAACCGAAAGCACTATGGAGGATACAGTCAAAGAGAACAGGATCGAGGGACGTGATCGCTCCCCTCTATTCGACATTGGTGTGGCCTCATCTGGAGTACTGTGTCCAGTTTTGGGCCCCACACTACAAGAAGGAGGTGGAGAAATTGGAAAATGTCCAGTGGAGGGCAACAGAAATGATTAAGGGACTGGAACACATGACTTATGAGGAGAGGCTGAGGGAACTGGGATTGTTTAGTCTGCGGAAGAGAAGAATGAGAGGGGATTTGATAGCTGCTTTCAACTACCTGAAAGGGAGTTCCAAAGAGGATGGATCCAGACTGTTCTCAGTGGCAGCAGATGACAGAAGGAGGAATAATGGTCTCAAGTTGCAGTGGGGGAGGTGTAAGTTGGATATTAGGAAAAACTTTTTCACTAAGTGGGAGGTGAAGCACTGGAATGCGTTACTTAGGGAGGTGATGGAATCTCCTTCCTTAGAAGTTTTTAAGGTCAGGCTTGACAAAGCCCTGGCTGGGATGATTTAGTTGGGGTTGGTCCTGCTTTGAGCAGGGGGTTGGACTAGATGACCTCCTGAGGTCCCTTCCAACCCTGATATTCTATGATTCTGGCACCTCAGATCAGCCATTCTGCCTTCTGATCTCTATCAGAAGAGAGGAAATCAAGAAAGTAAAGACATTCCAATGCAAAGGTTTAAGTTGTACTATGGAACAATGTTTTTAAGTTTTACACCCTAAAGCATGTTAGCGTAAGGAAATTCAGTATATATATTTCCAATGTATAAAAAAGTGAACACCTTCTCCAGTCTGTAATACGAGGTAGAAATCTGGCTACAGCTATAAGCCCCAGTACAAAGCAAAGGCACTGGAAAAGCAGTCTGACCACTTGACAATAACAAGATGACCCTACTGTTACAGTTAATAATTACTTAGTTATGAAGCCCCTTTCAACCAAAAGCACTTTACAAAGTCACTCATCACCCATCTCTGGGATAGAATACATTAGCTGTTTAACAGCTCACAGCAACAGTTTAAAAGCAGGAAGTGAAAAATACCAAGTCAGATTATCAACAGGTGTAAATCAGTGTAGCTTAACTGATTCAATAGAATTATGCTGATTTACACCATCTGAGAATCTGGCCTTAGTACATCCAGTTGATTTTTGAGGGGCATTTTGGTGGTGTAATTTCTACCCACTCGAATTTGGCCAGAATACAAGGTTAACACCTCTGTTCTTGTTAAAGGTGTCACGGGATTCTTAAAAGTACAAAGGACAAAGAACTTCAGCTCCCTTCTGAATCCCAATCAGCTGGCTCATTAAGAAAACAATTTCCTAAAGATTAGAGGTCAAAATCTTGATCCAGTTGAAGTCAATGGCAAAACTCCATTGACTTCAATGTGTCTAGGATGTCACCCTTGGTTTTCTTAGATAGTAATGGGAGAGAGAAGTTAGCCATGAATAGTAACCATTGTCAGCTGGAGTTCTCAGCAGGCAGAGTCACTTCTCCAGAAGTGCAGGGACTGCCTTCACGATAAATCTTTGTTGCGAGAGAAGTAAAAGTCCACCCCTCTGTCCTTGTGTTGTCTTGGCGTGTCGGAGGGATCTTTCCTTCCCCTCGGAGGATGGTCTCTCTTGTTCTGTTAATTGAGAGAAGGGCAGCGAAAGGTTTTGATTGAAGCTAAAAGGAAGTCTCCTTTTTATGTTATAAAGCAACCGAGATATCTCACAGCCATCAGAAAAAAGGGTAAGATGTTGCAGTTCTAGCCAGATGAGAAGCAGAGAGGAAGGACGACTCAGTGATTAGGATGCTAGCTTAGGGCTCAGAGACAGGGGTTCAATTCTCTGCTCTGTCAGACTTCTTGTGTGACTTTGGGTAAGTCACTCTGTGCCTCAGTAAAATAGTATTTCCCTACCTCACAGGGGTTTCGTGATTCATAAAATACATTAGTGATTGTGCAGTGCCCAGATACTATGGTGATAGGGGCACAGATGTTCCTGAGATAGCTAGATGCATGCTGAGGAGGGGGAGAGAGCTGAAATGTGACTCCAATCTCACTTTACAAAAAGTTTAAAAAAATTGGATTCAAATGTTCATGCCAAAAAATGATCACTCTTCCCCCCCGTCACAAGCAAGGGCCACTAGCCAAGGAGCTATTTACAGTCAGTCACTTTTCTGATCTCGACTGCACACTGAAATAAAAGAACTGATTATTCTAACTCTCAGAGCCAAAGCCAGGGGGCCTTTCTCAGACAAAGGATCTCACTAATGTCATGAGTTTTGCCTGAGTCAGAAATTTGGAGTTGGGCCCTCAGTACCCAAACCCTATATAAAGGCTAGTTTCATCCTTGTACTTGGTTTATTACACTACAGAATCAAACTGTCTTGCGACAAGAGAGATAAGGAGGGGAACAAAGTAATGAAAACTTGTGAGATGAAATATACAGCTATTGGGTGAGAACAGCAGCAGCATGGTCAGCAGATGGAAGTTGGCAGTGCTCAATCCTAAGACTGAGCTCTTTATTTGTTAGTTTTGCTGCATTTTCTAAAAGACAAATCCACTCTGAAAAGTGTGTTAGTACCAATGGCCTCCTGTGGTCCCCTGTTTAATGGGTCACTAATTCCAGATCAGATGTGTCTGTTTACAAGTCCAAAAGGTATTTTTGCTAGCTGCCGGCCCCACAAACTCCTCCTGAGATCTGAGGATCAAGCTGGGTTCTTTTCTCCTCATACACAACCACCTGTCATAAGGTGTCTGCAGGCCAAATTAAACGCTCAGAGACACCTGTGAAATCTCATGGCTTTCAATAAAATTGCACAGGTATAGACTGATCAGAATTTAGTAAGCTTTGCTGTGATAGATGCACAAATCAGAATAAAATATAATCCAGCTTCACACTCCAGTTACATGGATATCAAGTGTTCATTCAAAAGTAATGTTGTGCCCAGTCATGGACCCTTTAAATGATGTGGATTAAACCAGTTTTCCAGTTATTTCTCAAATGTAAATGGAAGAGAACTGCAGAATTTACACCCATGTTTAGAGCAAGAAACAACAAACTCCCTAGCTCAGTTGAAACTTCATAGTACTTACAGGCCTCTGCTTGATATGTCTGCTCCATTCCCGGGCCAGGACGACTGGCAGTGGATAGGTCTCCCCTAAAGCTATCCCAGCTTCTGAGAGATCTGCGTTGCTCAGCGCCCAGAGTGTGTGTATCTCCCCTCCCTTTACACACTGTATTTCTGGAACCCACAGTCGGACATAATCTCCCTGCAAATGGAAACAGTGGTATTCAGGGGGATTCACTCAAACCAATATGGCAGGATATAATAATCTGACTTCCTACAGTGCCTTCAAAACAAAGAAGGGAAAGCGCTTTATTAACTAAAGAATGAAGCCCCATGAAATGGGGGCGCATTAGCCCCATTTTTCAGGTGGGAAAATGGAGGCACTGTTGTGTCAGGGCCAACATTTTCAAACCCTGGAGCTTTCTGTTAGGCCTTCAAATCCATATGCAGGCATCTGAATAGGTGGCCTGATTTACAGATGCCAAATACGTGCTTCAACTCGGGGTGCTTAAGAGTCCCTGGGAGCTTTTGTTCCTAAACCAGAAATAAGCCCCACTCCCTGCTTTGACACAGGAGGCAGCAGGGATTGCGACTGTGCAGGACACCACGAAGCTGGGGAATGGAGTGGGGGCTAAATTAATCTCCTCCAAAACTCTGGTTCATTAGGAGGGGGTAGGAGTATGAAAGGGATGACACAAGGTGAAGGTCAGGGGAAAACTGACTGTAAGTGTCCTTTTATCTCATGGCTGTGGGTTTCAACGCACTATGAGGTGCATTACTGTGTTAGGTGATCAATTCCGACCCTCCCATTATTCATTTCTGTGTTTCCCATGCAGCTGGCCTGTGTTTGAGTAACACATTGCACCATGTCTTGATGATATGACAGTTACCTGGGGAAATGGTCATTAAACACAATGCTGGTAACGGGGACAGCCATAGAGGCAGACTTCCCGAGCCAGGTAACAGACTCTGAATGCCATATCTCCTCTTGCCCTTATCACCACTCATCAGGAAAGGCCTGCAGTCCAAGGGATTTTTCTAGCAATAGCATCTATTGAGTAGCTGCTTCTGCATTTAATTTTCTTCAGTACCCGCCTGAATATAAACAGCTCAGATTGTAACACTGGCTTAGCTGTTTCAATACATGCATTCGCTTTTTTAGGGTTTTATACCGCTGCCTGTCTCCATAGCATTTGAGCAAACGATTAGCTATTCTTTTGTTATAAGCTCATCATGCTCATTTGTCTCCTAGACAGATTTCACTCATCTGTCTCTGCAGCTCCACTCAGCGCAGAAAGCAGCTCTTCAGAGGAGACAGGCTAAGTGGCACTGGGGCTAAAATATCAACATTACAGACTGCCGGATTCCCTGCTGAGGAGAAAAGAGCCCTGAAAAAACAATTCCAGCCAGTAATCATGCCGGTGGGGGTACCCCGGGGGACGAAGACACATTCACACTCTGCAGCATACCCCTATGACTTCACTGCAGCTGCACCTGCTTTTGCCTCTGGCAAACTCAATCTTTGCTCATTAAAGAATGAAGATCAAACTAAATGACCACTGGTTTCAGGGAGCCTAATCTGGCTGCTTTTAAAATAAATAAATAGGATCCACAGATGAGTAGACCCCGATTTTCACACTTGGGAGCCTAAAGTTAAGCACCTACCTCCATATTTAGGTGCCTAAATGAGTGACCTGATTTTCAAGAGTGCTAAGCCCTCAGGCAGCTCCCATTGAAGTCAAGCCCCAAGAAGGGTAACTGCAGGGCCTCACTTGTGAAAATTTGACCCAGGTGACTGTGAAGTCAAATCAAAACCTTATGTGCCATTTCCATAGTTGCTGGAGTTTTGGTTTGTTACCTGCTGGGGCGAAGTGGGAGGGAAGATGAGGAAGAGAACTACAAAGCACTGGGACATTTCACCAGGAGACTTACGTTGCTGTCATAATCCAGGCCTTGTTTAATCATGTTAAACTTCCTGTTTTCTCTTGGATCGTTTCCAATTCCAGCGCTATATAACCAGTTTCCATAATTGCTGCAGACATCATAGTCCACCTTAAACACACACGGAGAACCAGTAAGAAGGGCTGGGTCTGCTGCTCAGCAAGAAAAGGGCAGAGGGAGGAAAATCATGTAGAGACAGCCATTGCTCTGGCATCTGAGACTTGTCTACATACAACACTATGTGGTACCATTAGAGTGGTACAACCACCCCTAATGTGGACAGTTATAGCAGTATAAAGGTGCTTGAACCAGTATAGCTATTTCTGTATAGGAAGGGGAACAAGTTATACTGGGGTAAGGCTCCTTTATACCAGTAAAACTGCCTCCACACTAGGAAGTGGGAGAGGATGTACCACTTTAAATATTTGTGGGGTTACACCAGTAAAAAATCTGCACACAGCCCAGGCCTGGTATTGATTGGCCCTATCATAGGGTGTGGCTTCCCCCAGCACTCCCTCTTGGCCAAGCATGGTGCACTTAGCACTGACTGCCTCAGTTTCCCTCCCTGAAGTGAGTCTTAGCTGGGGCACTGGAACCAGGGAGGCCAAAGTGGCCATGGGCCCCCACACTTTAACAAAGGAACCTAAGAGCTGTGCGGAAAACGATTGATTTTGCCAGGGCCAGCCTTAGGGGCGGGCAACATGGGCAACCAGACCACCCAGGGCACTGTGGTCAGGGGGGTGCCCTGCGCAGTGCAGAGGTATGCACTGCCAGCAGGCAGGGTAGCATCCAGAGCAGTGAGTGATAGCGGGGAGCGCTGCGCTCACCCTGCTCCACAGGGGGCGCAACAGCCTCCAGGACCCACCGCGTCTCTCACTGCCCTTTAGGCAGCATTTAAATCCACCGCTCATCCAAGTCCCTCCGCCCCCATCCCAGCAGACTCTGGTACACCCAGTGCCCAGCAGTTCGCTCCACAGCACCGCTGGAGAGAGGCTGCTCCTGGGCACCCACTCTCTTGTTCTGCCCTTGGTGGCGCTGGGGCTGTGGCTCCCTCCGGTTCTTCTCCCTCTGGCGGCCGGGACAGGACTTTGCAGCAGCTGTCGTGCTGCGTGCAGGGGCCGGAGTTCAGTGAGCCGATCCCAGGGGCTCTGGCAGCCTCCGCCCCACCTCCCCGCACGCTCTGCCCCAGTCCCGCACGGTGAACCGCTGCAGAGTCCAGTATCCCCTGGGACACCCGCCCCCAGGGTCTGGGATCCCCCACGCCAGGGGATACCTTCTCTATGGCCTGGGATCCCACTGTACCCCCAACCCAGAATCCTCCCGCCCCAGAGGATACATTCTCTGTAGACCGGGATCTCCTGGACACATCCAGTCCCCAATCTGGGATCACCCCTGTCTCCTAGGGACACACCCAGAGCCCCCCATTCACCTGGGCTTCCTCCCTTCCCACCACATCTCCCTGGTGTGGTTTAAACTGCCTGCAAGAAGCCATGTCTGCACCCCTCCCCATGTACATCCCCTCTCCAGAGCCCAGGGCACAACATCCTTCTCCCTCCACCCTCTGGTGAAACAGTTTCCCCCAAGACTGTGGAGGGGAGAATCCCCCTTGGCTGGGGCGGCGTGTAGATCTCACACTGCCAGGAAGGTGGCCCCTGGGACTGTTACCCTGCTCTGCACATCTGCAGACCTGTTAAAAGTCTCTGAGTAAGGATAAAAAGGGGTAAAACCACAAGGGTGATGTCATGGTAGGTGTCCACTATAGACCACCTAACCAGGAAGAAGTAGTGGATGAGGCTTTTTTAAACAACTAACAAAACAATCCAAAGCACAGGACTTGTTAGTGAAAGGAGATTTCAACTCACCCAGGCATCCATTGGAAAAATACAGCAGGGCACAGATTAGCCAACAAGTTCTTGGAATGCACCGGAGACAGCTTTTTATTACAGAAGGAGAAGAACGTGACTAGGGGAGAGGTTATTCCAGATTTGATTCTGACAAACAGGGAGGAACTGGTTAAGAATCTGAAGGTGGAAGGCAGCTTGGGTGAAAGCCATCAAGAAATCACAGAGTTCATGATTCTAAGGAATGGCAGGAGGAACACCAGCAGAATAAAGATGATAAGACTTCAAGAAGGCAGACAATAGCAAACTCAGAGAAGTGGTAGGTAAGATCCCGTGGGAAGCAAGTCTATGGGGGAAAAAGAGTTCAGGAGAGATGGCAGTTTTTTAAAGAGACTTTATTAAGGGCACAAAAGCAAACTATCCCAATGTGTAGGAAAGATACCTAGTATGGTAAGAAAGCACACTGGTTTCACCAGGAGATCTTCAAAGACGTGAAACTTTAAAAAGTCACACAAAAGGTGGAACTAGGTCAAATTACTAAGGATGAATATAAAAAGCATGTAGGGACAAAAATACAGTCCATGGCTCAAAACAAGATTAAGCTAGCTGGAGACATAAAGGGCAACCAGAAAACATTCCACAAATACATTAGAAGCAAGAGGAAGACCAAGGACAGGGTAGGCCCATTACTCAATAAGGAGGGAAAGACAATAACAGAAAACGCAACAATGGCCGAAGAACTACATGCCATTTTTGTTTCAATTTTCAAAAGAAAGGTTAGCAGTGATCAGAAGGCTTTTGATACTGTCTCACATGACCTTCTCATAAACAAACTAGGGAAATACAGATTAGACAAACCTACTATAAAGATGTGTGTACAACTGGTTGGAAAACCATACTCAGGTAGTAATTATCAATGGTTGGCAGTCAAGCCGGAAGAGCATCTTGAGTCAGGTCCTGCAGGGATCTGGCCTGGGTCCAGTTTTATTCAGTATCTTCATAAGTGATTTTGAGAATGGCATTGAGGCTACGTTTATAAAGCTTGTGGATAATACCAAGCTGGGAGGGGTTGCAAAATTTTGTTCCTTGGGGGCACATTATCTATCTATATAAATATTTTATCTAAATAAATAAATAAATAAATATAAAATAAATTTAAACAAGTTTAAATCCAAGTTAACCAGAACATCGGGGGGGGGGTATCTACAACCTATCCTAAAAGGATGACCCAACACTCTCACAAATCTTGGGAGACAGGCCAGTCCTTGCCTACAGACAGCCCCGCAACCTCAAGCAAATACTCACCAACAACCACATACCACACAACAGAACCACTAACCCAGGAACTTATCCTTGCAACAAAGCCCGTTGCCAATTGTGCCCACATATCTATTCAGGGGACACCATCACAGGGCCTAATAACATCAGCCACACTATCAGAGGCTCGTTCACCTGCACATCCACCAATGTGATATATGCCATCATGTGCCAGCAATGCCCCTCTGCCATGTACATTGGTCAAACTGGACAGTCTCTACGTAAAAGAATAAATGGACACAAATCAGATGTCAAGAATTATAACATTCATAAACCAGTCGGAGAACACTTCAATCTCTCTGGTCACGCAATCACAGACATGAAGGTCGCTATCTTAAAACAAAAAAACTTCAAATCCAGACTCCAGCGAGAAACTGCTGAATTGGAATTCATTTGCAAATTGGATACTATTAATTTAGGCTTAAATAGAGACTGGGAGTGGCTAAGTCATTATGCAAGGTAGCCTATTTCCTCTTGTTTTTTCCTACCCCCCCCCCCAGATGTTCTGGTTAACTTGGATTTAAACTTGGAGAGTGGTCAGTTTGGATGAGCTATTACCAGCAGGAGAGTGAGTTTGTGTGTGTATGGGGGTGGGGGGGATGTGAGAAAACCTGGATTTGTGCAGGAAATGGCCCAACTTGATTATCATGCACATTGTGTAAAGAGTTGTCACTTTGGATGGGCTATCACCAGCAGGAGAGTGAATTTGTGGGGGGGGGGGGGGGGGGTGGAGGGTGAGAAAACCTGGATTTGTGCTGGAAATGGCCCAACCTGATGATCACTTTAGATAAGCTATTACCAGCAGGACAGTGGGGTGGGAGGAGGTATTGTTTCATATTCTCTGTGTATATATAAAGTCTGCTGCAGTTTCCACGGTATGCATCCGATGAAGTGAGCTGTAGCTCACGAAAGCTCCATGCTCAAATAAATTGGTTAGTCTCTAAGGTGCCACAAGTACTCCTTTTCTTTTTGCGAATACAGACTAACACGGCTGTTACTCTGAAACCTAAACAAATCAAGTTTCCATTGAAGGGAGCCAGTGCTGTCTAGTGGTTATAGCAGGGCGTAGGAGCCAGGACTCCTGAGATCTATTCACCTTTCTCCTACTCACTCACCGTGAGGCCTTGGGTGAGTAACTCATCCACTCTGCATCTGAGCTTCCTGCTCTGTAAAATGGGGATGCCAGGACTTATCCACCCTCATAAAGTGATTTGAGAGCCTCCAATGAAAGGCACTACCGAGTGCCAGAAATCATCAACTATTATTATGATTATTCATTCCATGATTTACGCACAGTACAGTTCTGACCACTAGCTGTGTGGGTATGGGAAATTAGTTATTCTACACCTTTCATAGTAAAGGATCCCAAAATGCATCACGTAATTCACACATTGCATATAAGAATCACGTCATCCATCACTGAAATGCAGCCACCCTGGGGGATAATGAAAATACAGTCCCCATTTTCCACTGCAGTGACGAAGAATGCCAGAATGCCATATATATCCTGAAACTGAAGCAGGAATTTACGCCGACTGTAGTTATTCAAACTGCAATTTGTCCAGGACACCCAGGCTAACACTGCTGCTTTTTCAAAAAAACCGCCAGTTCTTTTAGTGCCAGTTGCTTGGCATCAGGATATGGGTTTTAAGGGTCATCTGAAAGAGGGTGCATCCGCGACACTGGGTCAGCATGGACTTACAGGACAAAAATGTCACCAAACTGAATCACCAACCCCGCTTTGTACAGAGTTCCCATCCAAGTGCTGGCCCAGCCCAGCCTCACAGCTCAAGGTGCTGTTGAGTGTTACAAGCCTGAAGCGAGCCGTGGAAATTTAGGCTGCAGCCAAGTTTGTGTCTACTGTAGCTTCAAGCTTCCTGTAAGTCGCTGCGAAGCCAACGGCATTGTAGGGGCCAGCCCCAAGCAAGCACACAGTTGCTGCGTTAGTTAGGAAACTCCTTCTTGATCTGCAGACGACAGGCCAGGAAGCCATGGCTTAGCTTTGTAAGATACCCACAGCCACGCTCTGCCTGGCTAGCGGCAACCATGCTGCCGCCAACATGCCAGATACACGATGCTGGTGGGGTAGGGAAGGAAGGATGACATTAGAACTCCCTTCTCTTTTTTCTTTCCCCCCCGTCCATGCCATTAACTTCTGGGGCCAAAACCAGTGCAGATGAGGTTGGAAACTACCCAGCCCCAGATTTCATAACTCAGCTTGGTGAGAACAAACGTAGATAAGAGACACTGCTACCGAAGTGAAACTGTGCTCTTAGCAATGCCCCCGGAGGATGGGTGAGAGTCGAAGAAAAGCATACCAGGAAATGACTGGGGGGGTGGTGGTATCTGGGAGTTGGCGTTTAGTCATCACCCTTATGCAGTGATGCCAAGGATTCACTAGAACAGGCTAATGCCTTCAGGTGAAGGTGGAGTAGCTGGAAGCTGACAATACCGCCTGGCACGGCTGCCTCTTACTGAGAGCCCACTCGTGGCCAGAGGTCCCCCTGAAGCACCCTCCCTCTGATCTCTTTCTTCAGGGCCCCTCACGAGCTCCACAGTCTCTCTTAAGAGGAGAGCCACCCTCCACTTGGGGCTGACTTAATGACCACAAGCCGTTCCACACAGTCCTTAACATCCCAAAAACTAAACTCTGCATTGCAACCAGAGAGTTCACGCTGACCTTCTGCCACCCACACAGAGCTCAGCCCCTGCCAGCATCTGTCCTTCACAGTCACCCCCCCTAGTCATTTCTACCAGGAGCTCAGGGTACTGGCTCTAGCTTCCCTCTCCTACCACCATCTCACCTGTGCTGAGGGAGAAGGGTGTCTATATACTGCCCTCCTACAGAGAGCGCCTCTCGATTGGCTGGAGAGAAGGGAGCCCTTCCCCCACTTTACTCTACAGGGCTCCTGGTCCAGGGCCCTTAAAGGGACAGTGCCCTGGGTCCCCCCCACTTCCAACTACTAATTCTCCAGGACCACTTCCTCTCTTCCACTACAAGGCCATTTCCTGGATCTTTGTTCATTCCAGCTACCTGGAATGGGCTGTTCTGGTCCCCCTGTGCTCTCAAAGGGCCAGTAGGCCCCATTATAGCCATTGCCTTTTCTCTGTCTAGAAGACTTCAGTAGCCAGAGTTCTCAATATGGACCCCTACACTAACATCAAGTTAACTTGCCAAAAATACATGCTTATTCTATTTCTCTGGTGCCTTTGGCCCAGATCCTCAAACATATTTAGGCACCTATCTACCTTTGAGGATCTGGCTCCTGTCCCTAGAATCTGACCTAAACAAATCAGACAATTGTTAACATTTTTTTTTTTTAAAGTTTGCTCAAGTGTGGCAGGGTTCTGGCTAAATTCCCACATGGGTAATTGCATTGATGCCTGCTTACTTAACATCCCTTTAGTGCATTCAGCTTTCCCACCTGGTATGCATCATTGCTGGCACAGAACAGCTGCTGTGTTCCACCCAGAGGTGGCTGCATGTCAGCAATGGGGAAGCAAGACAAATATACGAAGGGCAGGTTCTGCTCTTGATTAGGTGGGTGCAACGCCCATTGGCTTCACTCAAGGAGGCGAATAACTCACAGAAAAAGTCATCAAGTAAATTCCAACAGTGAGTCAATGTGAGGAAATCACAACTGCAAACACTTTCCTTGCACACTGTAATGTCTATGGAGCAGTGATGTGCTAAAATAGCAATGTGCTGCAGTGAGACTGTGTGGCTCATTAGCTCCCCATGGGATGTCCTGACAAAATCAGGGACAATCTCAGAGAAGATACAAACCTTTGATCACTCCACTGGGGGTTTGGTTAGAGGAAGATACTATCGCCCCACTGTTAGTGTTTTTAATCATAGGCATTAATGCAGTGGTGCTCTCTCTAAGGGCCTAACCCAAAGCCCATTGCATTCAGAGGGAGTCTGTTAATTGACTTCAGTGTGTTATTTATCTGTATTATTTTAACACTAGGAGCCCCACGGGGTGAGGTTTACTTCACAGTCTCAGATTTGGTCTCACGGTGATGAGCCCAGCACAGACAGATACGACTCAGTGTGGTGGGACTTAGGCACTTTTTATCCAGAAACAACCAACGTGGAGGTGAAAAATCACCTTCCCTACTGAATGGTTTACAGCAGCTGCCAAGCTCCGGGTCATGGAAGAGCAGAGGAGGACCAGATAAAGTAGAAAAGCCTCAGTTCAATAAAGCTAGCGAAGGGTTTGATTCTGGAAATGCTAACTGAGAGAAGCAGAAGCTCCTGTTAAACAGCAAGTGAACCTTCCTGCCTCTGACTATGAATGTCATTGTTTACGTCAAACACGAAGGTCCCTGATACTACAAACATGACCAGGCATAACGCCTACTACCTCGAGTTTCCCACTGATTCTACCAGACTATGCCTGGCTGGCAGTGAGTGTTTACAGGATCAGCCCCTAAGACTAGCTACCTTGTCTAATCTTTCCCTCTCAGGGGCTTTTATAAGGGAACAACATTTTCTACACTATTATTTATCTTGTGGGGCCCCAAACAAGATCAGAGCCCTGTTGTGCCAGATGCTGTACAAACACAAAGTGAAGGACCATCCATGCTCTGAAGAGACAGCAATCTCATTAGACAAGACAGACAAGAGGGGAGAAAAGAAGTATCATCCCCCTGTTACAGAGGGGGAACTGAGATTCGGAGCGTAATTTTTCAGAAGTGCTGAACATTCACAGCTCCCATTGACTTCATCTGGAGCTGTGGGTACTCAGTCCTCCTGACAATCAGGCCCCTTGTGACTTGCCCGCGGTCATTCAGGGAGTCTGTGGTATCGTCACAAACTGAACCCAGCTCTCCTGAGTCCCAATCCAGTGCCTTATCCACAAGGCTACCCTCCCTCTCTCGTTACATTAGAAGATCTGAATTCTCATTGCAGGCATCAGAGCTATATCTCAGTTGATGGCAGCCTTACCTTTGCTCTGGGCAACATACCCTTTCCTTATCAAAATCTTTGAATCATATACTGAGAGTGCCCTAAAAAGAGTAGACTAAATTATATGATCTTTCTTTGAGCAAAGCTGCTATTGAACTCGAAGGGAGTTCTGTTCCTTTAAGGCCCATGCAAGATGGCCTGTTGTCAGCCACCTGCAAAGAGAATCACAAACCACTCCAATCACACGCTGAGTTCGGTCTTACCAGCAGGTACTCAAACCACTCTGCCCCCATCCTCCAGTCCAACCCCAGGTCCTTGGTGAGAAAGCTGGCAACATTCTGGCGCCCTCTGTTGGACATGAAGCCCGTCGCTGCTAGCTCTCTCATGTTGGCATCTACAAAAGGAACCCCCGTTCTTCCTTCTGCCAGGACAAGAGAAACAGAGCGGGGATGCAGGATCTTTACTCTTTCAATTGTAGTCAATCTGCAGCTGTGTATATATGGATATCTACTTGGATCAAGTGAGTAGGATCCAAATCCATGTGTAACATGAGGGATGGAACTCTCTCATATGGAACAGCCCCATAAAATTTAATAGAGATGATAACAGTAGGGTTCTATAAAAATTAAATAGGGCTCTGTAGAAAGGAGCCTTGGAATGGGAAGTCGTTATGATGGAGAAAGTGATGGATAGTCTTATACCAGGGTCAATCAGATCTTACAGCATATAGTCACCAGGTTTTGAATTTGGGTAAAATAAAGAGAAAACAATGAGACTGACCAAACACAGATGGTTCTTTTAAAGGTAACAGTATGAAGGGACATATAAGGTAGCTGGTTATATCTTTGAAAGCTAAATCAGGTGATATTAGTAGGAGAGATATATGGAAACTCTTTTATAGTAATGGATACGATTTCTTCTGCTTGTGTGGAAATGTGAATTTATTAGGTTAATGTTAAGAAGGACAAACATCGCTATAAGTTCATGAGTTCACAGATTTTAAGTCCTGAACGGATGACTGATCAATTTGAATGATTATATTTTCTATTCATGTACGGTAATGACAAAAAATAAAAAAAGTTTTAACTAAAAGAAATGAAAGGATCCTAAAGGCCTATAGAATTTAATGGCGGATTAGATCTATTTTATAGGTTTGTTCACTTTCATACAGAAATCTATAGCTGGCACAGTAGTATGTAATATTAAACTCTGCAGGAAGGATTAAAAACGTGGCGAGGTTATCGTTGTCTATGGAATTCTATAGGACTTTTCCATAAGGCAGAACTACAGCTCTGATAAGACAGGCCTCTGCCACTTGAGCTGAAGGAGAATCAATGAGTCATATCATCCCCCCACTCAGAGGTGATGGAAGTAAAGGAAATCCCGATACAACGACCCATAGTTAGCATCTTCTCTCTCAAGCCTACCGAACGTCCTCCCCACAGGCACCACGCCGCTGAGCATGGGTGATCAGGGAGGAAAGCAGCTCTGTGCAGCAGCATCCCCTGGCTGACTCTGGTTTTGTCCTGCTCCACACCTCTGAATGCTCTGAGAGGAGGATGCAAGCAGAGTGAGGAACCCAGGGATCAGCATGGGTACCCCAGCACACCATGAGGGGCTTCTGGGAGCTTTTCCCTCCCTTACACTCCCTGAGTCACAGTCAGCAGGTGCAGGCTGCCCTCTGGGCGAGGAAGCAGAGAGGACCATGGGGGCCTAAACATTTCCTCTCTGGTTCGACTATCTAACTAAAACGCATTGCATATATGTGTGCATGTACCTCCAAGGGCAGAACTTGGCCTTTAGCATCTAGTAACTTGGTCCTGCTCCTGGGAGGTGCTCAGCAGCTGCTAGCTATCCTCCACTCACACTGAAGTCAAGATAGGGCTCTTTATTGCTAAACAGAGTCTAAGTTTTGGAGCCTGATTCTGCTCTGCATTACACCAATGTAAATCTGGGCTGACTTTCCTCAAGACTGCGATCACAGTTTCAACTGACCTTTCCAAGCGTCCAATAGCTTGGGATCTTTCTTCCAAGGCACCTCTTTATCCTGCAGTCCTGTTGGGGAAATGAACGAAGTGTCAGGAACACCAGCACTGACATGCATAAGGACTAAACTAAGCCACAATGACAACATGAGATGCTGTAGTCACCACTATAGCTTGGGATCAGGCCAGCTCACCAGCTCTCCTGGTGATCTGCAGGGACCCATGGTGATTACACATTAGAGTCGAAAGCAAAATTCCTGTTATAAATACTTTCTGGGCCTGCTCCTGTTCCCTTGAAGCCAATGGGATCGTCGGCTAGGGGAGCAGGGTCAAGACCTAGATTATTTCAACTGAAAATTTTAAAGAATCAGATTCCCTTTATACTCCGTGCTTGGTTTGCTATTTGCTTTTCTCTCGGCACAGACAAAGAAAACCCACCAGTTAGCGCCGTTCTCTGCTTCTCTTGCCTGACTGGCCTGAGGCTGCAGTGCTGGGAGTGCACAGATGGCAAGGGAACTTTATGCCCAGGCTAATTCCTTTTGCTCATATTGATTTTTTTAAATCTCCCGACGCCATTCTGTAGACTTTGTAAAACCAATTCTTTACATTTAATAAAACCTAAATGTTGGGTTTAAACTAACTGGCAGAGTTGCAAGATGTTCAGGGCAGGAAACTCTCTCTATGTGTTTGTACAGCACCTAACACAATGGGATATCCATTTCAGTTTGGGCCTCTAGATGACAGAACAATAATAATGACCTCACTAAGTGGAAGACAAGGTCGGTTGCCTACGTAAGGCCCACGGTCCAAGCAATCGGATCATAAAACCGCTTTGATATCACCAAGACTATTAAATGGCAACGTGAATGGAAAATGAAATCAACACGCCTTCAAAGCATGCTACTTAAACTCACCTTTCAATAAGAAAATCCTTGTCCCGTACTTCAGGGCGACAAATCGGAAGTAATCCCTCCACAGGAGTTCGAATATGACCCTAAAACACATCAGCCATGTCTCCATTTTTGCCTTTGATCAATATAAATACTGGGTGAAATCCCGACCCCACTGAAATCAATGGGGACTTTGCCACTGACTTCAAACGAGCCAGGATTTCACCTGCTGTTTACCTAATGGAGTCACTAATGACATCCCGTGTTTTATTTAAGTCAGACCACTTTGCAAACATGGTCATGTTAACAGAGGCAAAAAATCTATCGGCCTGACTTTTATCATGAGGATTAAAATAGAAAAAGACCTCACAGAGTGCAGTTTGCAGATCCCTGTCCAAACCCCACTCCAAGGCTTGAACAGCACCACTTCCAATCTGCTCTCCACTGGGGTTCAATTCTTCACTTCTGGGAGGTACTGAAGCCCTGACTTGGCAAAGCACATGCATATTCTTAAGCACAGATTTCAACAAGAGTTGAAGGCACTCAGCACCTTTCAGGAGTGATCACTAACTAGCAGGATCAAGTCTTTGGTGCTCACAGTTGCCTGACATGTAAGGTCAGCTGCTAGCCATGCACAAATGGCTGGTTTTATAGGCCATGGCTCCTGGACGCTGAGACCAGCATCAACCCCTGGCTGGTCACGAATGTTCTGCTCATCTGATGTTTCTGCTCACAAGATCACTCTGGAAGTCTGGCTTAGGTTATAGGCCAGGACACAGTGCCAAATGTTTTAAAAAAAAATCACAAAAATAGAAAAAAGATTTTTTTAAAACATCCACAATATTTTTTTTCCAGTCTTCTCAACCACATCTAGTGTTAGGCCCGGATCCTGCAAACACACGTGAGTATACTTAACTTTACAACTGTTAGTAATGCCACTGAAATCCATGGGACTACTCCTGGTGTAATAGCTAAGCAGAGGCATAAGTGTTTGCAGGATCGAAGCCACAGACTGCATGTTAAGGCTCTCAGAAACTTGGGTGATAGGTCTGATAAAGCAGGCAGAACAGACAGATTTTATTTTATCATATTTCAAATATGGGGTCAAATCCTGCCCAGGTTACTGTCATGAGAAATCTCATTTGCTCCAGAATGATCTTGTTCGTTAATCATTATTTGGTCTTACTTCTCTCATTATTTGTACAGCATCTTTGGGAATGATGAAATAATCACTTTATAATTATTACTTCTTATTAGTAAACATTATTTCTAGTATAGTGTGAGTACCTCATTATTTCCTCGTAATAATAATAATTGCTGATCATTTCTACTTACAAGACACCCAATGCCTCTCGGTACCCAGTGCAATCTAACAAAGCCAACTAACCAATATTAGAAACAGAAGCTCAAATGAGGCCCAGCAGCAGTCAGAAGACAGGCGCAGGAAACACTAATGTTAATCAAAAACAGTAGTCCTGACTCCTGAATCATTTCCTCTTATAGTCCCGTCTACAAACTAGATGCAAGTGTACATTTCAAAGAAAGAAAGCCTTGTTGATCTGGTTGTGTCCTACCAGTATGTGCTCTGATTTGCAGTTCTCTCTTTTTCATACTTCCGGATCTGCTCATAAATATATCGGGGTGAAATACAGCCTAACGCCAGCCTATAAACACAAGGAAAACGTGTAAAAAGCCAGAACATTATAAGGGAATGAGATCTTTAAGTACACACAAAGAGAAAGGAAGGATTGCCTTGTGGTTAAGATGCTGGATTAGAACTCAGAACACCTTTGTTAAATTCCCATTTCTGCCACTGACTCTCTGAATGACCTTGGTCAAGTCATGCAATCTCTCTTTGACTCAGCTTCACAGTGGGTGTGATAATCCCTCCCTCACAGGGAGAAACTCATTCATCTCTATGTTCTACAGTGATGGGAGTCATCAAGTACCTAAATAGATAACTTTAGATAGGTAAATTTGAAAATTTTGCCCTAGGTGACTTGCCCAAATTATTCAGTGGTTTAGTGATTTAACTAGTGAAACAGTGACGGAACCCAGAACGTCAAATTCCCAGTCCTCTGTTCTAGCCATTGGTAAACCCTCCTTTGAATACAAGTCTATCTATGGTACTTATATGGCCACGCTGATTCTGGATACAACAGTGAAAACAGCAGGGATTTGAGAAGTGCTTTTAACCTTGATTTTATATGAATGTTATTCGAATGCATCTTGACTGGGCAGTCATTCCGGGCATTTTCCACCGAGCTAGTGGAAATGTTTAACAAGTTGATGAATTTTGAAAAAATATGGAGAAATTTTCCAAAAAGTTTTCCCAAGTTTTTGACCAGCTCAGTATTTCTATCTGAGAAGTCAATTGGCAGCTGCAGGAAAATGTGACTGGCTGGAATTCTATTTGACCATTATTACTTTATCCTCCAAACACCATTCCACGGCTCTTACATACACAGAGATGTGACTGATGGTTCTCTGGAGCACACAGTTTTGTGTGAACACCTTGGCACATGGACCATCCTTATTCCATTTGGAAAGCGCTTAGCTCATTGTGGACTCTATCAAAAATAAATGAGAATTCATGCGAACAACATCCTGTTACAAAGCAGTGGCCCATTAAAGAGCCACTAGGTGGCACCAGTCTCCACAGACAGAATATAGATCCCAATTTGAAAAGGAGAAATACCAGATTGGAATAACTTCCATTGTTATGCGCAGTGAGGTTATAGCTCGTTTGGTCCCAGGATATTAGAGAGAGTAAGCTTGAAAGCTTGTTTCTTTCACCAACAGAAGTTGGTCCAATGAAAATCATTACCTCTCCCACCTTGCCTCTCTAGATTTTAATAAAACACAAGAACGTTCCTAGTGCGCTGTAGCCCACAAAAGCTTAAATTTGTTAGTCTCTAAGGTGCCACAAGTCCTCCTTTTCTTTTTCCTAGAAAAAAAATGCTCTGATTGCAGTTCAGTCAGGGAAATGGGAGTCTTTAATACAGTGTGATCCTGTACCCGACTGGTTGCTCACTGATCAAATACTTAACATGCCCCCCTCAAAGCCCCGTAAACATTAGGGCAAATTTGGCTCTGTTACGCTAGTGTAAATCTGGAGCTAACTTAGTACCTCCCAGGATTGGGCTTATGGCCCCTACATAAAAAAGTACCATGTCTTTAAAAAAAACCAAAAAACCACAGATCAGATACTCTAATGTCCGCTGGTTGCTTTGCACCACTCCTGCAGTGCAGAGTGGCCATAAACCCAGCAGATCCAGCCAGTTGAAGATGACCTCTGCCGGGCTTCCATGCCACTGCTTGATCCCAGCTTTCAGTGCAGCGGGCCCTGCCCCGGCATTTCCATGCTTCAGCAAGTCCCTGCTGTACCAACAGTCCCTTGGGGGCTGTCAGCAACTGGCATACTCTGATGCAGCCCTGAGGCTATTCAGCTTTGCCCTGGGACACAGAGCCCGCCATAAAGACATGATCAGGGACAGGGGATAAAGGCATTTTACAGCTGCCTTTGCATCCCACCCTCAATAAGCTGTGCCAAGGACATCTCAAACACAGCCACAGATCTAAGCTAACAGAACTTGATGTTTCAACAGCCAAATGAAATCAAGGAAGAATAGTTACCATGGTGCAAACTTGGTTGAATAATCTATTCCTATCAGTCCATTTCGAGTCTCCTTGTAAGATGCCACTAGGTTCTATCCAAGCAATAAAAAAGAAAAAATTAAAACCATTATATGGGCAGCCTGCAACTTATGCTTTCCTGGATGTTTGAGATGGATATTTGTGCAGGGCAGTGCTCCATCCAGTGACTGTCTAGCAGCATTATTCTGCTGTGAAATTATTTCCTCTGATGCACAATATTTAATGGCCCCAGAAGTTTTTATTACAGCTCCTGGATTATGTGTAATAAATTCTACTTCCTGCTTTACTTTGTAGTAGACTTTTACAAGCACAATGGAATATGGTCTAACTGATCCCTACTGGTAGTGATCAATCAATGAATCTGAATCAAGGATTAATTTCCAAAAGCCAGTTCCTGCGATAGCTGATGGGCTGGCCCCTTGATCATTTGGATTTGAGGATCAGACTGGAAGCAATTTATTTTGATTTTTGACTGCCCCGTGGCTGCTGGTAAAGGGTCACATTCTGATCTCCATTACACCCATGCCACCCAGATTTGCACTTCTAGGGCTAGATTCTCTGGTTCCACATCATCAGGTGCAAGGGATCCTGATTTTCTGCCTGGTCCCCAGTTCTCGTGCATGTTACAGCAGCCTATGGGCTGCTCTAACTTGTGCTGGGCTAACACCAGCTACACAAAGGCAGAGTGCATCACGCTCCAGCCACTTCTCCCAACCTGACATGCTCTCTGTGCTGGAGGCTGATGGGGTACAAGGGTCAGCTGTGACAGCTCTACACTATCTGGGAACCCAGCCTGAGTAAGGAGGACACCTAAGGGTTGATCCACAATAAGTAGCACCACCATGATTGTATGAGTGTGAAAAAGACTGAGATTGAGCTAATCTTCTCCGACCTGCACAGGAAACATTAACAGGCTTGCCTATTATTTGTCTCAGAAACACAGCAGCCGCCATCCTGACCAACCCCAGGTTCCTGCTGAGGTGAAAGCACAAACCCCTCCAGCTTGAGCTAAAGACCTAGGTTCCCAAGACAAGAGCTGTAACAGACCTATATCCCTGTGAACTGGGCACAGAGACTGACATCTAACCCACACTCAGCAGTGGGTTAGATAAACATATTCTGTTTTCTTTACCAACTAATCTGTGCTGGGGCCTGGTGCACAGTAGACTGCACAGGAAAATCACCTTGCACCGATGTCATGGAGTACACAGGGCCTTAGTCTAAATCTAGGTAGTGAGGCCTAGTGGATAGGGCACTTTTCTCTTCCTGGCTCTGACCTGCTGGGTGACTTCAGGCAAGTCACTGTTTGTCTCCGTGCCTCAGTTTCCTCATCATCATGGAGATGACGATGCTGACCTTCTTTGTAAAGCCTTTTGAGACCTATGGAGGAAGAGTGCCTCACAGGCGCTAAGGAAATCCTAGTGGGAGTTGAAACTGCTGCCGTCCCCGCCAGAGTGTCAATGTGACAGGAGGAGGTGGGGGAGGACACTGGCAAGAAAATGCACACACTTACCGTATCCCAGAAATAATGCTGCAGCCTCATTAAGGCCTGGGTCTCTCCTCCGCTGCAGGGGAAGGCTGTTCGCGGATCCGTCAGGGGATCTGCAGTGGAAAGCACCAGCTTGTCAGCATGAGAACGAGCTCAAAGGTAGGGAGCTCAAAACCCACGGGAGAGTTGCCTTCGGGGCTGCGGGTTTGATTCTTGCCGCGTCAATATGGAAACATTGGTCTCTGTGACAAGTGCATGGGAGCTCTCCTCTATGTAACCCCTTTAAGCAGCAGAGCCACATATGAGGGCTCCGAGTCTCCTAGCACTGGAAGGTGCTCTGTTCCAGGCGGCAGGGACCTATCCTTTTAGAACATGCAAGTCCCACGATCAATGCTCATTGATGGCCCATCCGTGGGGGAGGATGTCACTACACATCCCGAGACGCTGGCAGATGTGACAGTGCTTTGTCCTTCTATCCTGCCACCCAGGGGTCTCCAAGCACTTACCACTGGGAGTGCGAGTTCCATTTCAGCAGCTCATCATACACAGCTTTCCAGGGATTAATGTGAAAGTTCTCTAGCTTATGGCACAGCCATTCTCAGTAATGATGTTAGGTGGGGCTAGTCTCTGCTCTCAGCCAACACACATTCTGCTCCGCGTTCCGATAGATTGCTTTGTGTGTGTATAGGGGAAAGCTAATCAACATTAAGATCTTTCCTTTCAAAACTGAAGTTAATTTCTAAAGTATTTCGTTTTGGGTTCACTGTTTGAAATTGTTGGGCAAATCTGTACATTAATGCATAAGTAGCCAAACCATTTGAAGCTTTTTCCAATTACTTAGATTGTAAATTCCTTCAAGTAGGGACCATCTATTTGTTCTGTGTTTGTACAGTGCCTAGCACAATGGGGTCCTGGTTCTTGCCTAGGGCCCCTAAGTCCACAATACTACTAATATTACTACTAATAAAGTTAATAAATTTAGCTTCAAAACTCTTTACAATTATTCCCTTTTAAAAATAAGTAGACAGAGGCAGAGCCACATGTAGCCCACATTTTCAAGAGTGGTCACGAGTTTGGGATGCTTCCATTTTTGGGTGTCCCCCATGCAACTCCTTGGGATCCGATTAGCAGAGTCGCCGAGCACCCGCAACTCCACCTGAATTCAATGGGAGCACCCGAACTGGTTTGTGTCAAGGTTTTCCTACCCTTCTGTCCAAACTCCTCAGGCACGGGGATGCATCCGTCTTCTACCCCTGGGGCCAGAGGCTTTAGCTGATCTGCCATCTGCACAGTGGGACGGACTTTGGCCTGAGCCTCCACTGCTTTTCGGAACTGGGTATAGACATCAGGCAACCTGCGTGGATTACAGCAGTTAGGACTGCACAGGGAACAGGCCCTCACAACTTTCCCCACACAACAATACGCTACCACAGCGCAGTAAGTCTTTGAAGGGGTAGGGTTAATATTTTAACTGTGAGCTCGTGACCTTAGGAACCCCTCAATGCCTAGTTGTAAAGGGTCCAAAGTTCTGTAGCAACTCCGATCGGGCCTGACAAACTCACTACACCAAACACATTGCTGTCACCGTATTTATCTATGTAGAATGCTGTGTGAGGTATCAAATGAAAGCTTCTGATACACTGGTCATTAATATCATTGTGAATGGTATGTACAAACACTGTAGGAGGAATTATGGATACTTACTGATATTATGCTATCAAGTCTGCAACCAAACCAAGGGAGAAACTGGTTTCTTCCCGACAGGAGGAAAGGTAGTTATCCCACCATCCCTAATGTACATTAAGGAAGCCCCATTTGGGCTGAGGGCCAATCTCTGTCACCAGAAAAGCAGCTCGGGGGGATACCTTTGGCAGATGTAGTAAAATGGGGGGCGGATGAAATTATCTGGATTTCCTCGGTTCCTCAGCACAGGGGTGTGGGAGGGAAGAAACCCTCAGTGCTGGGCTCAGAGAGCAGGTCTGAAAGAAGCCAGGGCCAGCACTGCCAATGCAGAGTCAGTCTGCTCCTATCTAGCCACTACACTAAATGCAGGGGGCTACTCTGAGCACAGATGGCACTTGCCCCGCTGCCTCATGACCCAGCTGTGAGCAACGGCTCAGCCCTGCCCTGCAGGCACTGCAGTAACCCAGCTGTGTGGGCACCAGGCAGCATGGGACAAACAAAGAAGCAACAGGAGCAAACTGTGCCCTGGGAGGAGGCGAAAACAAATAAATGCCCTCCCATCACTGGTGCACATAGGCCAACAGGCCCCTCCCCTCCTGGTACAGAGGGGCCAACAGGTCCCTCCCCAGAGGTGCTGGTGGGCCAACAGGCCCCGCCCCTGCCCATTGGTGCAGGTGGGCCAACAGGCCCTTCCCCTGCCCCTTCCCTCCTATGTGGTGCAGGTAAGCTAAACAGCCCCCACACACACCCCCTGGTGCATATGAGCCAAGAGGCCCCTGGGGCAAAGCCTCAGCTGGTGTACATTGTTGTCATAAATCCATTAAAGCCAACAGAGCTATGACAATTTATACTGAGGATCCGTCCCCTGAGCTGGCAGTGAACGCAGTGGCAGAGGGAAGAATGGGCAGCATCCCCACGCACAGAGTGAAGGCAGAGATCAGCCTACCTGGAAATGTGGCTGAACGGCAGGTCGTCCCGGTGATAGAGAGTGGATGCCCAGAAGGTCTGGATCTTCACCCCATGCTGAGCGCACACCCGCTGCAGCGCCTTCTCTACGTCCAGCTCCTCTTTCGTCACCTAGCACCAATGGGGACAAAAGCAGAGAGACGCTCTTCTGTCTGCGCACCCAACGTGCAGCTGAGAGCATCTGGGGTGCCTCATGCACACTGACCTCCCACTCCTATGTCCTCCCCTTTGCCAGATTTGGCTTTGGCCTCAATCCCTCGCACCCCTCCCTTTAAGAGATGAGCACAAGCAAAATGCCAACAATTCCTAGACATTATATCCTGGGTTTCATTTATTAGATCAACACACATCAGCTGTACCCAGCTGCCCCTCGACCTGTCTGCTATTACAGCCTGATCCCGCACTCATGGTAGCCAATGAGAGTCCTGCCATTGACTACACACGCCTTGCATCAAGCTCTTAGTTGACCAATTTCTTGTAGGCATCATAAAAGAGTTGGTTGTTGGGAAGGAATTTGAAGGAGAAGAGGAATAGCTCAAGGAGGGTGATTCATGTGCAGAAGGCAATGTGGCAGAAGGCATAAAGGACTGGGTCCATGGCCCACTGATATCCAGGGGCATCTTGCCACTCACTGCAGTGGGCTGTGCATCACGCCCAGACAGAGTTGCAGGATGGATGGTCGAGACAGGTGCCATTGGCGGAGCCAGGAGTCGATGTGACAAGATGGGGTAAGTAGGGAGGGGCACAGCTGTGATGGACCTTAAACGCGGATTAAACTGCTTGTGCTGGGTGGATTAATGGATTTTTAAATCCAGATCAAGGCAAAGGGATGAAGTTCTGGCCTTTCCAAGGGCTGTGGCTAGGGTTGCCAACTCTGACTGAAACTATTCCGGGAGATTTTTTTCCCCAGCATGACATGGTGTCATTTCCTTAAAATATCCTATTAAAATCTCCCGGATTGCTTTCAACAATCCCCGGGAGATCGATGCTGATTCCAGGAGACTACAGGCCACTCCTGGAGGGTTGGCAACCCTAGCTGTGGCTGTGATTCAGATTGGTGGCTAGGGACATTGCAAGTTTCCAATAGCCACTCACAATTAGCTCGCTGAGAATATGCTGACACAGCCCCCATCACTGCCCCAAACCATACACCTGGCTCCCTCCTCAGTCCTGTTCTGGCCTCTGACATGCAGTTGGGCAGTTCCGATTCCATCCAGAAGAAGGTAGTGGTGGCCCCTACGAGCCAGCCAGTTCATCATCATGACACTTCCACTTCTCTGACTGCAGGAAAATAGCCTGCTTCTCCCTCCTTGCCCCTGCAGCTGCTATATCAGAGCAGTCAATTCCCTAATTTCCTGGTGAGCTCCTCCTCCAGATCTGCTGTGCAGAAATCGGTGGATCTCCACTTCTGCCAACAGATCGACGTCCCACCAACAGGACAAGTCTATCCTCTTTTGCTTCCTCACCGTTCTCCATCTAAATGCAGGGGCGCCCTCCCTGCCTCCACTTCCCTATACACAGGTAGGCTGGGCTCTTTGCTGGTGCCCCCTTCCTCCCACTGTACTCTGCCTGCTGCTGGCTCCCAGTCTGAGCAAGGAGCCAGGGCGTGGCAGTGTATGCCCATCATTTCTGCAGTTCGAGAGGCACACAGCAGTTTCCAGTTGGAGGGAGAATATTGCTCCACCCTTGAGTCTCAGCCCTCCAGCATCCAGAAACTGCTTTCCTCCAAAGCACAGCGCCCCCGAGTGGCCACTCACAACCAGCAACCTGTACCCTGTACCCACAATTGATTCCCATCAGCCACTCGGACCTAAGACCTCCCTTGGAATTAGCCAGCTCCAAGGGGTTAAGACATGACAGTAGCAGAGAACATAAAGGACTCTGAATTCACAGGCCAGGCAAGTCCAATACTGCCCTGCACTAAATGTTCTTGCCAACTTTATGCTGAGCCAACATGGTTCAAACCTTTCCTTTACCTCTTCATGGAAAGCCACGGCAGCAACGGTGCCCAGCTGCGTAATAAGATCATGAACCACATCTTCCGGATTCCCTTTCCTTACCACCAAATTACTGCGGACACAAAAAGTTGGAAGGAATTAGGCTTTATGCTATTATTTATTATTATTCTTTGTATGACCGTGGCACCTAGGAGCCCCAGTCGTGGACCAGGACCCACAGTGCTAGCACAGAACAAAAAGATGGTCCTGCCCCAAAGAGCCTGCAGAGTAAGTATGAGACAAGAGACACCAGCTGGATACAGCCAGAGAGAGGCAGGGGCATTAAAAAAAGAGACAATACTTATTATTGCCTCTCTTGTCCTTTCTTCTCCTTTCCCCCATTTTCATCTGCACATGGACCTCACTGTTTATGACCTGTTGAATGCAGACTGTTTGGGACAGGGGCGGTGTCTGCACTTGTGTTCGTGAGGCACCTATCATGCCTTTGCGTGCGTGGGAGAAAAGATTAATTTATTAACATCAAGCAAAGCAGTGCAGTGACTCTGGGTAGCTCTGCAATAGTTAAAGCCACACTGTCAGGACATAAGAACTTAAGAACAGCCACACTAGGTCAGACCAAAGGTCCATTTAGCCCAGTATCCTGTCTTCCGACAGCGGCCAGTGCCAGGTGCTTCAGAGGGAATGAACAGAACAAGCAATCATCGAGTTTAAATCACCAATTTAAACTCAATACTTAGGACAATTTAAACTCAATGCTTAGCTTATGCAAAAACACTGCTTCAAGAAAGGGCTTGGCTGGGTTTAGGTGGGGGACGTAGAGAGACATGCTGTGGAAACGGTTGTTCCCCTCTACATGCTCACAATGGATGTGAAAGGAGAGTTATGCATGGAGGAGCACCACTATGCATGGATCTAAAGTGAGGGAGAGTTACGATCTGGTCCGTTAATACTACGGCATTGAAAGGACATGCCAAATATTAACAGATGGAGTATAGATCTGAATGATCTTAAAAATCAGAGGTCTTTGCCATTTGCGCTAAAGAAGAATCTCTTATCTGCAGAGATGTTAGGTCTTATATGTGGCCTTTGTGAGTCAGTCGCAAGGCATCACATGTGTTTGAGCAGTTCTGATTCTCTCCAGTACAGGCCAGTGGCACATACTGGCCTGTTCATTACCTTTGTTAGGGATTCAGATTGGTCCTCCTAAACGAGCATAACCCCTTTCATGGACCATAGTGTATTGCAGACCTAAAGGTATTCTTCAGGTGTTGTGATCCACAACCTGTCACCACTGCACCCCCTCAGGAGAGGGGCAAGCCAGCTGCTGCATATTCTGCTACCCAAGGATTAACGTTATCTTGCTGTGATAATAATAAAATGAAGAAAAAGGTGCTTGGAAAATTTTAGATTCTAATAACTTTCCCTGACCAGCATGGACAAGATGATTTTCCTGAGGACTGTATTATCAGTGGTATAACACTGAGCTATGGGCTACACAGAAAGCCACGGCCCCTGTTGGTCTGAGAAAACATCTTTCATACATCAAGGGGGCTCAAGCTAACCACTAGATGAAACTCCCTAGGGATAGGAAGGATGGTCCAGTGGTTGGAGCACTGGCTTGACACTAGGGAGACCAGTGTGCAACTCCCTCCTCTACCACAGATTTTCTATTACTTAGCCATTCTGTGCTTCAGTTTCTATCTGTAAAATGGGGATAAAAGTACTTCCCTACCACACAAGGATGTTGTGAGAATAAATACTTTATATAATGTGAGGTGCTCAGATGTTATGGTAATGGAGGCCATACAAGAACCTTAGATAGACAGATATCCCATAATTGCTGACCATGGGGTTTCTTGCATAATCTTCTGAAACATCTGGTGCTGGCTGCTGCCAGAGACAGGCTATTGGGCTAGCATGGGAATTCCTGTGTTTTTATGGTACTAGCAACAGGTGCTCAAACGTGCTTGTCACCAGCATTGTCTGTCCTATGGAGCAAGCAAGTCTTAAGGAAGAGGAGGTGGGAGAACAAAGTGGGTTAAATAATAAAACAGACTCATGTTTAGGACAAACCCCCCTGTACCTTCCTTTTTTCTTGAGTGTTTGCCTTAGATCCTTCACGCTTTCCAGTAAAAATTTGAGTCGATGCGGCCCAGTCTTTGGGAAACCATAGTAATAGGTTCTTAGGTACTGTCTTGGATCAAAGCAGTAGAGAGGAATGATATAGTCTGCGTTATTCTGAGCCCAGTGTAGTACCTGGAAATACAGAGAGGAGCAGTTAAAGATGTCAGTGCTCCAGGTGTTTTCTTTCTGTACAGCAATTCATAGCACCATTTCAATTTTCCTTTATTCAGACTCATCATGAAAAAGGAAGACATGCAACTGGATATTGTACTATAGCTTTATTATATTATAGGGTCTCTCCCTTGCAGGGCCTGATCCTGCACAGACTTTGTAGGCAAAACTCCCATTGACTTAAGAGAGACCAGGATCAGAGCCCCAGCGTGTCTATCACCTTGGTATCCAGATGCCAGTTATAAAAATTAGACTTCCTCAAAGGGGCTTATACAGCACCAAGGTGAAAGGTAGGTACGTCCATGCCGATTGAGTCAGTAATCACATCCCCACAGAAGTGCCTCAAGGCTAACCGGGGAATGCTGCTGCTCTTACAGCTGTCCCCTCCAACCTCCCCCTTCCCATGCACAGAGCCGGAACCCTTCATCGCAGTTACCACAGGGCATGGGGGCACTGAGGCAGTGACGGGGCACTCTCCCATGCCATCCCCACTCTTCCCCTAGGCTGGGATCTGCTGGACTCTCAGACCCTCTGCTGGCAGGAGGAGAGATTAAAATGTGGCCCTAGTTTAACGGACTAAAATGTGTGGGCAGCGTCCACAATAAGGGTCAGCGTACAGGGCATGAAAGACCCCATGGCAGTATCTGTAATGGGGTGGTGCTATCCCCAGAGTTCTGGTCAAATTCCAACCTCGGTAATTGCCGCTGGCCTCCCTAAATCTCCCTCTAGTCATGCAGGACACTGGTAGCGTTGCTATGTGCTGCTCAGAGCTCTGCCTTCCACTGCCAAAGATCCCTATAGGTCCCACCCCTACCTCCCAGGGACGATCAGGGTGACCAGATAGTAAGTGTGAAAAATCGGGACGGGGGGATGGGTAATTGGCACCTATATGAGAAAAAGCCCCAAATACCGGGACTGTCCCTGTAAAACTGGGACATCTGGTCACCCTCGGGATGACAGGTTTCAGAGTGGCAGCCGTGTTAGTCTGTATTGGCGAAAAGAAAAGGAGGACTTCTGGCACCCTAGAGACGAACCAATTTATTTGAGCATGAGCTTTCCTGAGCTACAGCTCACTTCCTCGGCTGCATCCCCTGGGGTTAGCAGGCCAGTGCTCAAACCACTGAGCTATCCCGCCCGCCCGCCATCATTCCGGGACACCAGCGAGCCCCTTTCCCCAACCAAAATGGCCCTGCCACCCGCCTCGCTTCCCCCTCTCCAGACCCAGCCGCCGGCTCTGCCCTTGCGGCCCCAGCTCAGGCTAGGGTCCCCCAGCCCGCTCAGGGCCCGGGCTCGGCCCCGCAAGCCCCGGCTCTCAGCAGCGGCCCCGGGGGCGGAGCTCAGAAGCGCCCGGGTTACATAAAGCCACGTGCGGGGCAGCCGGGACAACAACTCCGCAGCGGCCTGGGGCCGGGCTCCCGGCGGGGGCGCGGGGCTCGGCGCCCGGGGACGGCCCGGCCCAGCCCGTGCCCCTGACAGCGCCCGGCGCTCCGCGGGCGGCAGCCGCGCCCCGCGCCCCCAGCCCGGCCCGCGCCGCCGCCTGCCCCCACCTGGCTGTCGTGGTAGCGCAGGTCGTGGCGCAGCAGGCAGATCACCGTCCTCGGCCCGGCCCCCGACATGCCGCGGGCAGCCCCCCGCCGCGGCCCGGCTGGGAGGAGCAGGAGGAGCCGCTCCGCCTCCCGCAGCCCCGGCCCGGCCCCCTGCCGCCGCCGTGCTACGCCCAGCCCCGGCCCCGCTGCAGCGACCGGGCAGGGCGACAAAGGCGGGGCCCCGCCCGGCTGCTCAGCGTTCCGTGCCGGCGTCCGGGGCCTGGTTGCCAGCCGGCGTGAAGGTGGGGCCACCTAAAGGCAGATTTAGACACTCTGAGCCCCCTTTTTGGCCTGCAACTACCCCTGTCCCCACAACACTGAAGGTCCACGCAGCAGGGCTGCAGTGTGTCTCTGTCTAAGGGTGATTGGGGTATCTTAAATGTTAACAAACACCACCCCACAAACAAATCGGTCAACTCAAACCAATAGCCCTAGCTGAGATTTCCCCCTGAAAAAGAAGAGCCAGAAATGCCATGAAGTCCACTAGGGGATTTGCTCCTGCTGAGAATTTGGGCAGCGGCATGAAACCTTCAGAGATGGAGAGGGAAATTGTTACCAAAGTGTTCTCTGTCCATGCTGACAGCCTGGAAAATAGACCCAAACTATGTCTACACCGGCACTTCTGTCGGTATAACTTATGTCCCTCAGGGGTGTGAAAAAACACCCTTCTGAGTGACATAAATTACACCGACAGAAGTGCCGGTGTGGACAGCGCTATGTCGGCGGGAGACGCTCTCCCGCTGTTAAGGCTGATTCCCTCCTCTGGCACATTGAGTGCAGAAGGTGGGTGCCCACAAGGACTTTAAAAATTAATACTTACCACTCCAGGCTTTTGTGATGCAGTAGGAAGCAGGGCGGATTGACCTGGGACTGTCGCAGGGGAGTTTTATTGGGACTGTTTGCATATGGGGATGGGGTAGCAGGGGGTGACTTTACTTGAGGGACGATACCTGAGCCTGTAACCTGAGCCAGGAGGGGGTTGGGGCCAGGTGACACCTTTGCCCGGGGAAACTGGACAAAGGCTGGAGGAGGAGCCGGGGGGAGGCTGGGTGAGACTGCTGGAGGCGGTTTCAGTTTGGAGCGGTCTGGGGAATCAGAGGGAGCCCCAGGGCTGGGATCTAAGCTTCCTGCGCCCCCCAGAGGTACCCGACTGAGGGGTCCTGTTTGTACCTACAAGCTCTGTTTGGGACTGTGTTCCTGTCGTCTAATAAACCTTCCATTTTACAGGCTGGCTGTAAGTCATGGAGAATCGCAGGAAGAGGGGGGTGCAGGGCCCTGACTCCACCACACTCCATGACAGCTTGTATTAAACTCCCGAGGTTACAGCTTTTCTCTGACCTTGGATTGGTTGATGCTGCCACCACTCAAGTGCAGAACCCCTTTGAGAACCGAGGAAGGCGCACTTGTAGGGTGACCAGATAGCAACTGTGAAAAAACGGGACGGGGTGGAGGGTAATAGGCGCCAAAAAATGGGATGGTCCCTATAAAAACGGGACAACTGATCACCCTACTCACTTGGGAATTCCTTCCTGTGGGGTCCCTCAAGCCCTTTCACACACACACCCTCCGGGGAAGAGCTGAGAAAGAAAAGGAAAAAAAGAAATCAGCTGTTGCCACCAGCTAATTCAACAACATGGGCACAAACCTCTTAAGACACAGAAATCCAATCCTGTTCTTAAAAAAGGTAAATTTTATTTTAAAAAAACCCCAACATCTGGAACTCAGGTTATTGCTAGATTTTAAAAGAGCAAATACAAGGATTAAGCACCAAGAATAGCTTTCTTGAGGTCCAGCTTAAAGGTTACAAGCAATACAAAAACACCTGGGGTTAGCACAGAGGAATCCACAAGCCATAAAGAAATAAAAGAGATAAATCTAATCGTGTCTTCCTAGACATTTCCTGATTTACTTACATATTTGGGGTTTCCAATGAGTAGTTTCTAGGTATGATATTGATGGTTTTTCATACCTGGCCCAAGCTTTTTACAGCATAGCTGTTGCCCTCTCCGCCTCTCCCCGGGAGAACAACCACAGACAGACAAAAGGAGAGTTTCTTCTCCATTTTAAAAAGTTCTAGCCTTCCCATTGGCTCTTTTGGCCAGGTGTCCACTCACTTCCTTTTACCTATGCATAGCTGTGAGGCTTTTTAACCCCTTTACAGGTAGCACAATTAGAGAACAGCTACTAAGAGGGATTTTATAGCTACTGACTGGCTGGGTGTCCATAAAAGGGAGCTAACCCCCCCACCCCCCATTTCATTTATCACACCCACCAACATAGCTACCACCGCTTGTTGGAGGTGTTTTAATTATGTCAATGGGAGAGCTCTCTCCTGTTGGCAAAGAGCGGCTACACGAGCGATCTTACAGCGGCACAGCTGCATCAGCACAGCTGTGCTGCTGTTAAGCTCACTTGTGTATTCATGGCACCAGAAAGAGAAAATATTGTGCTATCTGGTGGAGAAACAAGGGAAGGAGTCGCTTTTTCTCATCATCTGGGCCCTGCAGTCTCCATATAGACCTCGTCTCCACAGCTCGGAACAGAATGGCTGAAATCTCCTCCGTGGTATGCATATTAGGGAATGCTTTCAGCAGGTTCCTGGCAAGTTTCCAATGGGCAAAGTTTGGGTATCTCTGTGATGGAGCATCCCTTATTAAGGCCCTGTGCAGGGTCACTGAGGACTCTGCTGTGTTATCACTGTGGCCTTCACTTCGGGCCAAACCCGGGAAAGCCAGGCATAGTCTGAGCAGGCAAGCTGCATGCTGACCTTCCAGGAACCTGCAGCTGGTTCTCTCTTGAACCGTGCCAAGAGCACATCTGTATATGCTCATGCTCCATACTCTCCATTTCCTCACCCTTGTGTCCTGCCCTGACACTAAGTGGCGGGACCTATTACCACCTATTGTGGGTGAGGAACCCTGGTGGGCCAGCCTAGATTCCACCTAGGTTCCACGGCCAGCCTGGGATATTAGTTGACGGCTCCTTCATGGAGCCATGAGCCCAGGTGTGTACCTGGCACGGTTCACCCCTGTTCCAGATGCCTGTCCCTTTTGCGGCGTGAGGGAGACCCTGGCGCATATTTACCTTGAGTGCACCAGGTTGCAGCCCCTTTTCCAGGTCCTCCTGGACTTATTTTTGCAGTTTTGGCTGTACATTTCCCCCCATCTTCTCGTATATGCACACCCTATCCATGGCCCCACAAAGTCACGGGACCTCCTCGCCAGCCTCCTTCTAGTGATAGCCAAAGTGGCCATCTACAACTCCAGGGAGAGGATGTTGGCTGAGGGGCTTCTCTGCGACCATGAGTCCTATTTCCAAGTCTCTCTCCGTTCACGCATCCTGAGTTCCTCTGGGCAGCATCCGCTGGCTCCCTTGACACCTTCGAGGAGCAGTGGGCGCTGTCTGTGGTTCTCTGCTCGATGTCCCCTTTAGGTTTTCTACTTTTGACCCTTTGACCTTCACATCTGTCCTTGTTATTTTTTCTGTTGTCCCCCGTAATTATTTGAGTGCTGGGCTCACTGGATCCTCTCCATAGGCTGGGGGAGGGTCCTCTAGCCATGGGTGGGCTTGCGCCCACCCACTTCCCAGAACCCAAGAGGAGGATGGGGAGGAAGCAGGCCACAGAGAGGATGTATAGCTGCTTCAGTCTCCTCCTCCCTTATGGAGAGCAGTGGATCCACATAGCAATAATAGATCCTTGCTCTTCCATCTCTCCTCTCACTCCGAGCTCTCTTTGTTCCACCCCACCCAGAGGTGCATAACAATGGCATGGATTCCCCAAGTCTGGCCTTTGCATGCACAGGACCTTATTGGTTCAGGCTGGGGGGCCTTGATAAAGATTTGCCCTGTAAAGCAGAACCCATTGGTGTATAGGGCAACTTCCTAGGGAACTCACCAACTCGTTATTAAAGCTTGTTAAAAGCAACTGGCCGCTACCGAGCAACAGTAGCGTCTTTTATCCCTATCACTAATAACCGTGATTGGAGTCAAAGACTTGCCTCATCCCACTGCTTCTGTAGTTCTACTGTGACACCCATTGGTGACACATCACTTACTCAGAGTCCAGATTATTCACAGAATTGTCCTCAAGGTCCATTTTGCATTCAACATTTATTCTTAGTAACAACAGGATTTGTGCAACACTCCTCACCTACCTCACTGGGTGTTCAGCCAAATTCCTCCCCAGGGGAATTCCACTGGTGCCCAGGGTCAGGATAATAGACTAGGAGGGGGACTGGGATGCAGAATCCAGAAAGTGAATTGCAGCAGTTCACCAGGGCATCTGGCCTTAGTCCTGAAGTTTTGAATGTTCCATTGATTCAGTTTTTCCAGTGGAGCCAGATCCTGATTCCTGGATGCTCCAGAGAAATCCTAGGCTGTTATGACACCCAACACATCATCGAGCAGGGAGTCCTTGTTTTATTTCCATATTGAGCACCAACTCTTCCAGACCCTCAAGATCCTTAAAAAGCTCTTTGCAGTGGCTGGCACAAGGAAATGATACTGATTTTCCATGTGACTCATAATTCCCTGGTTTCCTTCTTTTCCCTTCATTGCCATATTATATCCCTAGATATGAACCACAGTGATTCATCTCCCAAAGCTCACAATGGAGAAAAGAAAGGGAGAGCTGATAGCTAATTTTATAAATTGGCCCATTTAAAGCAACACTGTCAGCTAAGGAATCATGTCTTGTAGACAAGTGCATGTCTCTCCCTATGTTACGAATAGCACCATAGGTATTTAGAAGCGAAGGGGTTTTAAAAATCCAGTGTACAAGTCACTGTTTAGGCTCTGTTTATATTTCCGTCCGTTTGGATAATAACAATAAATGAAATTGGTTTCACATTTGTTTATAGTCCTGTTCTTAGTGCTGCAATGTTTGGGTTGCAAACGTAATAGCCAAGGGAAGGCCAATACTTGTGATCATGACACCACCTAGTGGCTTATGCAAAGTAAGCAGTCACGGGATAAGAGGGAAGTTCCTCTCCTGGATCAGTAACTGGTTAAAAGTCAGGAAATAAAAGGTAGGAATAAACGGTCAATTTTCACAATGGAGAGAGGTAAATAGTGGGGTGCCCCAAGGATTTGTATTGCGATCTGTGCTATTCAACGTATTCATAAATGATCTGGAAAAAGAGGTAAACAGTGAAGTGGCAAAATTTGCTGATGATACAAAATTACGCGATAGTTAAGTCAAAAACTGACTGCAAAGGCTTACAAAGGAATCTCACAGAACTGGGTGACTGGGTGACAAAATGGCAGTTGAAATTCAATGTTGATAAATGCAAAGTAATTCACACTGGAAAATATAACCCAAATTAGACATACAAAATGATAAGGTCTAAATTCGCTCATAACACTCAAGAAAGAGATCTTGGAGTCATTGTGGGTAGTTCTCCAAAAACATCCATTCAATGTGCAACAGCCATCAAAAGAGCTAACAGAATGTTAGGAACCGTTAGGAAAGGGATAGATGAGAAGACAGAAAATATCCTAATGCCACCATATAAATCCATGGTATGCCCACACCTAGAATACTGCATGTAGTTCTGGTTGCCCCATCTCAAAGATAGATTAGAATCAGGAAAGCTACAGAGCAGGGCAACAAGAATGTTTAGGGGTATGGAACACCTCCCATACAAGGAGAAATTAAAAAGACAGAGCCTGTTCACCTTGGAAAAGAGACAAATAAGGCGGGATATGATAGAGATCTAGAAAATCATTAATAGTACAGAGAAAATGAATAGGGAAGTGTTATTTACTCCTTTACATCACCAGACTGTGAATAAGATGGACACCTGAAGGCAAGCGAAAACGAGGCCGCCCGAAAACAACATGGCGAAGAGTTGTGGAAGCCAAGCTGATGGGCACAGCTGGGGAACCATTGAAAGTACTTCTTCACTCAATGCACAATCAACCTGTGGAACTCATTACCACAGGATGTTGTGAAGGCCAAAAGTATAACTGGGTTAAAAAAAGAATTAGATAAGTTCATGGAGGACAGGTCCATCAATGTCTATTAGCCAAGATGATCAGGGATGCAGTCCCATGCTCCTGGTGTCCCCAGACCTCCAACTGCCAAACGCTGGGACTAGACAACTGGGGTTGGATCACTCACAATTGCCCTGTTCTGTTCATTCCCTATGAAGCATCTGTCACTGGCTACTGTCAGAGACAGGAGGATATTGGGCTCGATGGACCATTGGTCTCACTCAGTATGGCTGTTCTTATGTCCCCAGCAGTTATACAGCCTTCCACTTCCTACAGCTCAGGGAGCTCTCCTGTATCTTTGGTGCTACAGGCCTGTATCTTTCTGCTGCGGTTCCAGAGTTCAGTCCCCAGGGATGATGGGTTGCCAGTCTGATAAATATCCCTTTAAGCAAATTGCTCAAAACAAAGGAAATGTCGGTTCACTTGTGCTGAGAGGACAGCTGATTCACAGATAGATGGAAGTCTGTTTCTGTCACCGTGCTAACATGGCACTTAGAGATGCCCGACAAAGAAAAAATGTGCTCTGTAATTAAATATTCTACCCTCTTTTCCTTCAGTTATGGGCTGAGAAAGTTCAGATCTACTCCTTGAAGCTCCTAAAGAGAACTCTCGCAAAAATAAACAAGACAAGACTTGATATGTCCGGGGTTAAAGAAAAGCCAGGAGAAAAAAAATCTAGGCTAATTGTATGCTCCATAAAGAAAAGAATACAAATTTTGTTATATTACTATTTATATTACAGGAGTACCTAGAGGGCCCATTTTAACCACTGTACCTACACGTAGTAAGAAACAATCCCTGCACTGAAACATTTACAATCTAAAGAGACAAGACAGACAAAGGGTGGGAGGGGAAACTGACTTGCCCCACCAAGGAAGCCACACCCCACTCACCCCTGGGCATGCTCCAACTGGAACCAGAGTATAAAAGGGAGTAGCTCAGCTCAGTCTGGGCTGGCCACTTATGGGAGTAAACTTGTGTTGCAGGCTCCTGCTGGAGTGCCAGGACACAGAAGTCAGCTGGGTTAGGGCTGCAGTGGACCCCCAGCCAACTGCTGGTGGAGAGACAGTGGAGGCTGAGACTACTGGCATTGGAAGAAAGGGTAGGAAGCAGCTCAGGGAATGGGACTATAGTAATGGATGACTGGGACTGATCATAGAAGTAGTGGTTCTCTGGGTTGGGACCTGGTGGGAGAAGGGTGGGTTGATGCCTGGAGGGATGATCTTGGCTGCAGAAAGACAGCCTTATTGACTCTGGCCATTGGACCGTACTGCCCTGAGTTGCAGGGCTGATATATAGACCCAGGCCACTTGGACCATTACCCATTTGGCTAACCCCCACAATCTGACACCCCATGATGGGGTGTACCTACCCTGTGACATAGCCAAATACCACTTCACATGCAAATCAGAATTTTCTAAGGCATTAGACACTATTAATAGGCTCCCTTGTTAGTTTCCTGAGTATAACAGTTTGCATTTGGCTAAGTTCTTTTTTTAGGTATGTGGTGGTTTGCTCTCCTTTGGTTCTGTATGTAATTCCCCTCCCCAGACCATGCTCATATGGGTTATTATGAAACCATGCTCTGTAAATGAGTGTATCATAGGTGTGTGCATGAAGTGTGGGAGTGAAAAGCAGCTTGTGCCAAATAGAGAAAGCAAGAGAACTGGCATTGTGATCCTTGGACTGCAGTGTTTTTCATGCCTGGATTTTCTGTTCAGACAGATGCGGACCATAAGAACAAAAGACATTTTGTTCTGCTGACACCTGCCTCTCTGCTCCAAAAGGGATGCCAGTTTTCCATTCTCCCTTTAACAAGCAAAGCCTTCTCACTTTGGTCAGCAATTGCTGCTGCATGGTGGATTCTCTATCACCTGAAGTCTTTAAATCAAAATTGGGTCTCTTTCCAAAAGGTACACTCTGACTCGACTACAAGATACAGTTTTATTGTGGGAATCACAAGGTAAAATTCTATGGCCTGTGTATAGAGGAGAGCAGGCTAGATGTTCATAATGGTCCTTCCGGGCCTTAAAACCTACGAAAGGTGTTCAGGACATTCACACCTGTCTTCCTGCTCTATGATCCAGCAAGGCCATCCACTCTAAGCTTCTGGGTCCCCAGCCATTGTCTCCTGGGAGGAGACATGCTTCTCACCCCAGTCAGAAGGGAGAATTTCCAGGCTCCCGAGCCCCATGATCATACTCTGACTTCACTAGCAAAGCAGACTGTCTAAGCAAGCTTGCTCATTTTATCTTCAGAGAATTGCGCACACCAATTTTTTCTGTGCAAGCACATTTATCCATAGAGTAAAAGCATTACAGAGAAAACGTATTGAAAACAGTAAAAGAACCTTCATATGTGCTAATAAGCTTACCAGAAATCACTCCTACAAGGACTCTGGTTGGTGATTTGCTTTTTAACCACCCCCATCCAGGGGTTTTCCTGTGGTCACCAGTTCCGGTCAAAACAAGCACACCTATGACTCTAAGACTCACTCATTTATCCCTTTAGGCCTTTGAAGAGACATTGAATAGGTAATCACAGACAGTGACTTTATGCTCAAGGTGAAGCTTCAGAAAAGGGAGGTGTCATTTGCATTCCCCTCACCCAAAGTATTTTCTAAGAAACCCACTTCACACGTATTGTTCCTATAGTGGTCTCTCCCACTCGGGAGGCCATTCCGCCTCACTACGGCTGTCACCAATAGTCTGGGTCTGACCCCTCTGGCCAGGCTGAGCGACAAGCAGTTTATGGCCCAGAGCCTCCTGGCTAGGGCAGACAACTAATTTGTCTGTATGGGTAGGCAGCCGGCCCCGGGGAGTGGGGGGGAGGAGGGAGGGAAGGGGTGGCAGCAGAGGGTATGGGGACCTGGGACCACCCTATTCCACTGGGTCCCAGTCCAGGGCCTTGATAATGGCAGGTGGTGCTGCCCCTGGGTCAGTGGGGATTCACAAACACAATGCCTAGCTTCCCAGCAGCACAGCTGGACCGAAGTCTGGTTCCCTTGGGCTACTTCCTACCCAACTCTGTCGGCATTGCTCTGTCAGGCCTGCGTTCTGTCTTGCCACCTCATAGTCAGGTGGTGTTCCCTCCAGTACCTTTTTAGAACCTTCAGCCTCCTCCATTAATGGGGTGCTGAGCTGCTGGTCCTGAATCCTGCACAGGACTCAGCTCCCTGGAAGTGACATCTGCCCCCTTCCCTGGTCCAGGCCCAACTGAGCTACAGGGCCCTTCCTTTATACTTCCTGTTCCACCCTGATACTTCTGGGAAGCGGGGCAGGGCGGGCTTGGCTCTGCCCACCAGGGGTCTCTCTCCCTCGGGTCCAGAGGGAGACCACTCTGCTTTACTACAGTCCCAAAAAGTCCTTTGAAGTGCCCAATACTTCTCAGAGATGGCATTAGTTGCATCTCCTAAAGAGGTTACATACAATTCTACAATAACACATAAACAAATGTATTTTTAATACAATGGACCTCAAAGGTATTAAACTTAATTCAGTAAGGTTTGTCCAGGATATTTCAAGAAATTACCATAATTGTCACAGGGACGTTTGAAATGTGAGTTTGGGAGGGGGAGGATCAGGCCATACAACCCAGAACTACTTGAATTATAGTCTGGGGACACAAAGATCAGACTGGCAAATTCTCAGTATTTGTTTCATGTGATGTGAATTCAGAGGTCCTCTCTCCAGGCAGCAGGGGGAACCAGGACTTAGACAAACAAGAACTTAAAGTTTATTAATAAGGAATAATTCATTTTGCAAATAAAATAAACAAGTGTGCTGATACCACTGCTTATTACATTATTTATGCTCTCCTCACTCTTGCCTTGTGCATCCCTTCTGTTATTGTACTCACTTGTCTTGTTCCTCAAGTCAGATTTTAAGGCCAGAAGAATCCGTTGTGATCAACTAGTCTGTATCATGCATGAGCTCAGGCCGGAGAACTTCCCCTAGTGATTCCTGCATCAAGCCCATAGCTTGTGATTGAGCTAGAGCATTTCTTTTAGAAAGACATCTAATAATGCTTTAATGTCTGCAAGTGATGAAAAATCCATCACCTCCCAAAGAAAGTTGTCCCAATGATTAATTACCCTCACTGTTAAATGTTTGTACCTTAAGTATCTACTTAGATATACTTAGATTATAAATTCGTCAGGAGGGGGCATCTTTTAGTTAACTGTATACAGTAGGGCTGTGATCCCTGATAAGGGTTCTCTAGGCACTACAATGAATAATGAGGAGGAGGATGGTAATGTTAATTCAGCTACAGTCTCTTCTGTTGTCTCCTCCTTGTTGAGAGCTTCTAAGAGAGATTACACTTTCCGATCCTCCAAGGCACTCAGCACTTTGTTCCTGAACCAATAAAGCTTACGCCTGTGCTTAACTTCAGTACAGGAGTTGTCCCATTGACTTCCATCAGCACGGGATCAGACCCCAGATGAGCTCCTTGCAGATGATGTGTGAAACATACATCAGCCACTGAATAGCATAGAAATACAAAGTTTGTTACCCCAGTAATGCTGGCAAAATTCTATCCTGGCATAAGATCATGTAGGTGAAACTGCAGCTGGTGTAGTTTCATTTTGGTTAAGTGAATAGGCGGTAAAAAACAGGGGCCAGATCTTCAAGTGGTGTAGTTCAATATAGCTCCAGTGAAGCGACCCTGACTTACACTCGCTGAAGATTTGCCCCAGCCTTAAAATGGAAAGTTTAAATTCTACAGTTTTGCAAAGTCAGAGAAAGAAGCATGGGCTTGTGGTCAGAAACACAGGATGGAGAACCAGGGCTTTGTCTCTCCAGCTCCATGCTTACTGCGTGGCCTGGGACAAATCCCTTAATCTCTTTATGCCTCCGTTTCCTCTATTCGATTATACAGGTTTTAAACTGCACTCATCACCATAGCATCTGAACGGTTGCCAGGAGTGCATTAAGCAACAAGACTACACATCTGTCACGTGTTTGTTCTCTCATCCTCTCCCCAGAGGGAGAAGAGTATGCAGTGGAGTGTCTTGTTTTTGGTAGGGTGTGGTTGTTGGGTTTTTTAATATATTATCACAGGGTTCACTCACTGCTGGGGTGCCTCCTTATGGCTGGGTCTGGGGATCTGCTCTCATCTGGTCTAGCGCCCTCTTCTATCACTCACTTGCCCTGTGGTTCTTCTCACTCTCCAGGATTCAGGGTGCTCTCTCTACATGACTCTCATCACCTGGCCAGAGGGCTTATAGTTTTCCCCTCCTGGAGCATCTATGTTGTGCCTGACCAACTGACTTGATACCACCTTCACCAGTCCTGTGCCACTTCCCAGTGGCTGGTAGGGGAACCTGGGCCTGCCTGCTACTCCAGGGTCCATGCCAGGCACCCTACAATCAGCACCCAAGGTCTATACAGTCTCAACCCTTGCTGCTCTTTCCCTGAGCTTCTTCCTACTCTGCCTTCCACAGGCTTTCTCCTCCGCAACTCCTCTGGGTAAAACTTTCCTGAAGGGCTAGGATCCCAGGGCTTTTGCTCCCCTCTGAGTTTTCTCCTACCCACCTCTCTGTGCCCAGAGTGCCTGCAGTCTCTTTCCCTGCAGCCCCCTTCTTCTCTCAACTTCCTGGCTTTCTACAAACCCAGCCTGCTGCTGCCTAGCAGCCATTCATCTTCAACTAATACTTATCAATCAGGCCTGATTCTCCCCCATATGCAGCCTATAAGGTTAAATTGGCCTCTTCTTAGCCACCTTACCCCTTCAGGGCTGGGGTGGGGCGAACACCCCATCAAACATACCTATACCTGTTGTTATGTGTTTATGTTGAGAAGGCAGGTCAAAGAAATGTGCTGTGCTCTCGAAGTGGAAGATGGTGTGGTTTGTGAGGGCCCTTAGTTCTCAGGGGAGTTCATTCCACAGCCTCAGATCACCCCTGGAGAAGGTTCTGCCTGTCACACAGACGAGCTCTAGTCCTATGATTGAAAGTTCCACCATGCCAGAGGAGCAAAGTTGTCGACCACGATCTTTGTCCCTGAGCTTTAGACGGTCTTTTAGGTATCCCGGGCCCAAGCCATGAAATGCCTTGAAGATAAGGGCTGAGACCTTTAACTGGGTTTGAAATTCTATGAGAAACACCTGGAGCACCGGTCTGATGTGTTGGCAATAGTCTGCGGTGTTGAGAAGATGTGCTGCAATATTCTGAACTACTTAGTTACCTAGGTGCTGTAGCTTTCCTGGTATATCACACTGTGGTCGTTCAGCCAAGAGGTGACAAAGGCATGAATAACTGAGGCCAAGTCTTCATCGGCCAGGATGGGAAAGTGTTTCCTAGCCAAGAGAAGATGGTAGACAGTGTAACTCAGAGATACGCTGCTATGTGAGAACTTAGCGAGGAATCCCAGAGTATGCCTAGAGTAGGGACTGAAGTGGCCAGCTGTGGGTGTGTATCTTCAACCAACAGAGATCACACTGTGGCTGCAACCTCTTCAAAGTGCTTTCCTCTGCCCAACAGCATCACCTCGCTCTTACTCGGGTTCAGCTTCAGCCAGCTGATCTCATCCGAGGACTGGGCCATTTTGGTGGTAGTGGCGTGGGCGGATGTGGTGAAGGATCGTCAGAGCTGTGTATCATCTGCGTACTGTTGGCACTTGCGTCTGTTGTCTGACTGGTTCACCTAGTGATTCCACATAAGCAACATGTACAGCGGGGATGTGGGGGTCAAGTCTCCCCCCCCAGATTTCTGCTTGGCCTATTGGGGTGGAGGGGGAGAAGGGGGTCTGTCCTTCTGCTGCTGCACCTGCCCCTGGCAGCCAGGCCTGGGTGGGGCAGAAGGGGCAGGACCAGCCTCTTCTCAGACGCAGCTTGGGGTCGCTGCTCTGGGGGCAGCCGCGGCAGCAGACCACCACCACCTGCCATGCCTGGCTGCCGCGGATAGGGGCTGAGCTAGCCAGAGTCCCCCTGGCATGTTTCCAGCTCATTAAGCCCCTGTCCCTGGCAGCCAGGCATGTGGGTGGGGAGGGGTGCAGCCTGCCACCGCCGCCTCCTCAGCCTGGCTCTCGCAGGCAGCTACTGTGGTGCACAGAGCAGCAACCTGGAGTGGCCAGCTTCAGCTGGAAGGACAGAGCCCAAACGTGCCGGGGGGGCAGGCGCAGCCGGAGGACAGAGCCCTCCCCACCTCACTTCAGAAATCTGGTGCGGGGGGAAGGAAGAGCGCAGGGTGGGGGTCACTGGGTAGAAGAGACACATGGAGCCATCGCATGTCTCTCCCCCCACCAGAGTTGAGAAGCACGAGTTGTCTGTGCATGTAGATTTTGAAAAGGACGGGAGAGAACTGACTCTTGGGAACTCCCCAAGTGAGGGGACTTGTGATGAAGGCACAGTGTCCCATTACTACTAATTTGGGTGCATCCCTCCAGGAAGGACTGAAACTATTTTAGCACATTATCTTGCCACCTTTCTCAGGGGAGACAACAGAATCTCATGATCAACGGGGTCAAAGTCTGCAGAGAGGTCCAGGAGGATGAGACTGGATGATTGTCCTCAGTCCATTGACTGGAGGAGATCATCCATGAATGCCACTAAAGCAGTTTCAGTTCCATATCCTGGCCTGAATCCAGCTTGTGCCAGGTCTAGAGTGTTGGCTCCAATTTGAGCTTTACAGGCAGCCTTTTGCTAGCTTGTCTATGGGCACGCTCAGGAACCAAAGGTTTGATGCTGGGTGGTAGTTGGCTAGAACTGAAGTATCCAGTGCTGAGTTGTTGTTGTTGTTGTTTTTCAAATAGCCAATGTGCACTATTTCTCTGTAACATGGAGATACTGATATTTCCCTATCTCACAGGGGCCTTACGAGTATTATTTTGTTAGTGCTAGAGGTCCTTGGTTGGAAGGTGCAATTAGAAGTGCAAAGTACTGTGTATGATAAAGTTTATAGGATATTGCAGTCAAATAAACCCATCCTGCATATTTAAAGACAGGTTCAAAGGTTAATATCCATTGGTTTTAATCAATGTGACCAGATTGTTTTTAATGTGTAGACTATGAAGAAGATAGAAATATAGGAATTGCCAAACTAGATCACAGCAACGGTCCATTCAGTCCAGTGTCCTGCCTCTAACCATGGCCAATACAAGATGTTTCACAGGAAGATGCCAGAGCCCTGCAGACGTCAGTCAGAGAAGAACCTTCCCAAAGGGAATGTTTCCCTTCACTCCCCAAACCTCATGCTGGGTTTTGCTTTAGAGTGCAAGGAGTTTATAGCGCGTCATTTCTGGAAATCATGAAAATGGTTTTGCCAGGTGTCACAGAGTCCCCGGGCGATGCTCTGGAACTGCTCCCCACGAAGCCAGTCAGGACTCTGGGGGAGCCACCTCTCTGGGAGTAGACTGTCTTCAAGACACACAGCTCACACAGCTTCCACCTTCCTGGGTCTGACCTCGGAGCATTCAGCATCTTCTGCCCCTCCGTGTGCTTCCCACAGCAAGTCTGCCCAGGTGGGGTCCTGGGGAAACCAGAGGGCCCTGCCCCCCAACTCCGCAGTCAGACCTGACTCTCAGCTAGCCAGTAAAACAGAAGGTTTATTAGACGACAGGAACATGGTCTAAAACAGAGCTTGTAGGTACAGAGAACAGGACCCCTCAGCTGGGTCCATTTTGGGGGGCAGTGAGCCAGACAACCATGTCTGCACTTCACTCCATGTCCCCAGCCAGCCCCAAACTGAAACTCTCTCCAGCCCCTCCTCCTCTGGGCTTTGTCCCTTTCCGGGGCCAGGAGGGCACCTGATTCCTTTGTTCTCCAACCCTTTACCTCTCACCTCGCAGGGGGGAAGGGCCAGGCCATCAGTTGCCAGGAAACAGGGTGTCGGCCATTCTCTGTGTCCAGACCCCTGCACACACCTGCCCTCTAGGGCTCTGCAATGATCATACACCCTTATCCCACCACCTAGATACTTAAGAACTGCCTAGGGGAAACTGAGGCACCCCCACAATATTCAGAGGAAACATTAAGAACAGTCCCGCTTCGTCACACCAGGTAATAATCACTTGGAGGAAATGTCTTTATTAGCATCACTTACACTTTATATGTAACAGGATTTCCACTTAGCGACCAATCCTGAGGTCCTCCCAGAGTTTCACTCAAACTTCCATTGAGGGCAATGGAAGTTTTGCCTAAAAAAAGATGAAAGGAAACACTGAATGCGGATGTTGGTGCTTTGGCCCTGTGTTGGATACAATGAGCCAAATCCTGGTCCCACTGTCTTCAATGGGACTAAGATCTGGTCTCCTGCCTCTAAGAGAAAGCAAATGAAAGGAAAGAAAAATGAGTCAAACTCTTCACTCCTCCTCCTCCCCAAATCAATGCTTAGGTGTAAATAATATTTATTGTGGCCTCTGCCAAAATGTGCCTAAAATAGCTTGCGGCTGTAGCTATTTTGGCTGGGAGATAGCAGCAACTTTAACTTGCCCCTATTGTGCTAGCACGGCTGGATTTTTGCCATTCTATCCTCATGGGTTTTCCACAGATCCATAATTCAAAGTTACAGCTCATGCAAAATGCTACTGTGTGAGCTTAGACAAGCTTAAAAAACATTAGTCATGTTTCCTATGCTGCTTTACTAAGCTTCCTATTTGCAATCAAATTATTTTTAATTTCAACCACATTCCTATTGTTTGCCAGGGAGATAATCATCTTATCTCAGTGGCTGGATAGTTCTCTACTTTCTCATGGAGCTTCAGATGGATTAAATAAATACCCCAAACACAAAACACACCAAGCTGGGTGAAAGGGCACTTCATGGGGTTTGTCTACACTATGAAATCAGGTCGAATTTATAGAAGTCGGTTTTTTAGAAATCGGTTTTATATATTCGAGTGTGTGTGTCCCCACAGAAAATGCTCTAAGTGCATTAAGTGCATTAACTCGACGGAGCGCTTCCACAGTACCGAGGCAAGCGTCGACTTCCGGAGTGTTGTACTGTGGGTGGCTATCCCACAGTTCCCGCAGTCTCCGCTGCCCATTGGAATTCTGGGTTGAGATCCCAATGCCTGATGGGGCCAAAACATTGTCATGGGTGGTTCTGGGTACATATCATCAGGCCCCCGTTCCCTCCCTCCCTCCGTGAAAGCAGCAGCAGACAATCGTTTTGCAGCAGACAATCTTTTTTCTTGAATTACCTGTGCAGACGCCATACCACGGCATTCTTTTCCTGTCTACCTGGCCAGTGCATCTGAGTTGAGAGTTGAGAGTGCTGTCCAGAGCGGTCACAATGGAGCACTCTGGGATAGCTCCCGGAGGCCAATAGAGTCGAATTGTGTCCACAGTACCCCAAATTCGACCCGGCAAGGCCGATTTAAGCGCTAATCCACTTGTCAGGGGTGGAGTAAGGAAATCGATTTTAAGAGCCCTTTAAGTCGAAAAAAAGGGCTTCATCGTGTGGACGGGTGCAGGTTTACATCGATTTAACACTGCTAAATTCGACCTAAAGTCCTAGTGTAGACCAGGGCATGATCACAGGCTGATTGGAAGTTTAGGAAATGTCTTCTTCTATTTTGGGGGGAGAGAGGTATGGGGGAGAAGAGAGGGAAGGACCAAGGTATAGCTGCCATTATGCAATGAGCTAATTTGCATGTCTGCAACTATTTTGCATGGAACACTACACATCTTAATAAAAAATGTGGGTGCATTTAGCGCAGGTGAAAGGCATTGGCCCATCTGATCACCACTAATGAGGAAGGGCCACAGATGAGTGTCCCAAGCCCACAGAAAAAGAAAGCCCATAGAATTTTAGGACTGGAAGGAACCTCAAGAGGTCATCTAGTCCAGTACCCTGCACTCACGCCAGGACTAAGTATTATCAAGACCATCCCTGACAGGTATTTGTCTAACCTGCTCTTAAAAATCCCCAGTGATGGAGATCCCGCAACCTGCCTGGGCATTTTATTCCAGTGCTTAACCACCCTGACAGTTAGGAAGTTTTTCCTAATGTCCAACCTAAACTGCCCTTGCTGCAATTTAAGCCCATTGCTTCTTGTCCTATCCTCTGAGGTTAAGGAGAACAATTTTTCTCCCTCCTTCTTGTAACAATCTTTTATGTACTTGAGAACTGTTATCATGCCCTCTCTGTCTTCTCTTCTCCAAAACTAAACAAACCCAGTTTTTTCAATCTTCCCTCACAGGTCATGTTTTCTAAACCTTTCATCCTTTTTGTTGCTCCTCTCTGGACTTTCTCAACAGGGCCGGCTCTAGGTACCTGCAAACCAAGCAAGTGCATGGAGCGGCACTTTTCAAGGGGTGGCATTCCGCCACCCCTCCCTTTTCTTTTTTTTGCTTCGGTGGCATTCCGCTTGGGGCGGCAAAAAACCTAGACCCGGCCCTGTCTCTCAAAGTCATAAAAAGGAACTGGGGTCAGATGGTTATGTGAAGGTGTGGAGAAAGTAGATAAGGATTAGGGCAACAAAAATTATTAGGGGACTGGAACACATGACTTATGAGGAGAGGCTGAGGGAACTGGGGATGTTTAGTCTTCAGAAGAGAAGAATGAGGGGGGATTTGATAGCTGCTTTCAGCTACCTGAAAGGGGGTTCCAAAGAGGATGGGTCTAGACTGTTCTCAGTGGTAGCAGATGACAGAACAAGGAGTAATGGTCTCAAGTTGCAGTGGGAGAGGTTTAGGTTGGATATTAGGAATAACTTTTTCACTAGGAGGCTGGTGAAACACTGGAATGAGTTACCTAGGGAGGTGGTGGAATCTCCTTCCTTAGAAGTTTTTAAGGTCAGGCTTGACAAAGCCCTGGCTGGGATGATTTAGTCGGGGATCGGCCCTGCTTGGAGCAGGGGGTTGGACTAGATGACCTCCTGAGGTCCCTTCCAACCCAGATATTCTATGAAGTGTTGTTTACCCCTTCACATAACACAAGAACCCAGAGTCACTCAATTAAATTAATAGGCAGCAAGGTTTTTTTAAAAAGGAAGTACTTCTTCACACAGCGCACGGTCAACCTAGGAAACTCATTGCTAGGGGATATCGCAAAGGTCAAAAGTATAACTGGGTTAAAAAAGGCAATTAAATTCATGGAGGATATGTCCACCAATAGCTATTAGCCAAGATGTCCAGTCCACATGCTCTGAATGTCCCTAGCCTCTGACAGTTAGAAGCTGGGACGGGGGAGGCCAGGGGATGATGGATCCCTTGATGATTGCCTGTTCTGTTCATTCCCTCTGAAGCCCCTAGCCTTGGCCACTGTCAGCAAAGAGGATACTGAGCTAGAATGATCATTGGTCTGACCCAGTATGGCTGCTCTTATGATTGGAGTAAAGTCAAAGGCTGAGCAAAAGAGTGTATCAGAGGGAGCAGTGAGGAGAGAACTCTAGGTAATAGCCACTGCTCTGAGGGAGTCCATGGACAATGGTGTCCTGCTCCTGAACCAGATATGGACTGGCTACAGAGCTAGTTTATACATACCAGATGTGTTCATCATAAGATCCTTCAGTGTTCTATGGCAGAGGCTTGTTTAAATAAGGTATTTTACATGCAGTGCCACCTAATGGCTGACCAGGTTAGCCTTCCATTTCAAGCGGCACTCTGCCCAGATGTGTATGCATGAGTCACAGAGAGCTTTCTTCTCCTAGACTTCTAAATGGCCATCGCCAGAAGATGGGTTATGAGTAGATCTCTGGATTTCAGGGGTGTCACTGTTCTGCAGAGCAGTGCCTATCCCCATCTTTCCCTCTGCCCCAGACAAAACAATCCTGGGTCTGAGTGTATGGCTCAGTACTGAGTCAGGGACCCTGTGGCTAGCAATCTGCGGACTATGATCTCTGATCCATAGGACATGCCCCAGAATGCCCCTCAGCAGCTGCATTCGTGGAAGGCCTTCTCTGCCTCTGCCTGCCTGCAGATTTAAAGGGGAGTTCAAATTGGTTGGACAACTGCCCATAGGATTTGAAATCAGGTAGCCTGGTTTTCAGAGGTGCCGAGTCCCTACAGCTCCCATTTACTTGAAAGAGAGGGACAGCAACTCCACACCTCTAGAAATCAGATTGTAAATTCAGATCCAAATTCAAGTTTTGCAGTTCTGTAACATCTCTAGCAGGACGTTGCTAAGGTATGGGCTTCTGTGACTGGATGTATTGGGCATGACAGCACCCAAATAAGCCTGGCCATCATAGACATCAAAAGGGAAGGGGTCGGATGGGCCTGCCAACAGAGTTGCAGTTCTAGCCACACTGCAAGCTGCAACAGTGGCCTCCCAGCCTAGAGGAACAGCAGCAATGCCTCTTACAGATCCTGCAGGAAAGAAGCAGCAATGGTTACAGGTACTGGGTACACAAGAGAGGTCTAGCTGGATGGAGGCCTGAAGCCTGGCTCAGGAGATGTTATGGATATGGACAGATGGGACACTCAAGAAGGGCTTGCCCACAGGTGAACCAGGGAAGAAGACAGAGTTGCTGGGGTGAACTTCAGGAAGAGCCACAAACTTCTCCAGAGCCTAAGAGGAATGAGGCCCAGTTGAGAACATGCTATGCCTGTGGGTAACTTGGACATATCTGAAGTACCTGCCTCTATATGAACCGTGATGGTAAGGGTGACTCAGGGCATGAGAGGTACTGCACAGGCCCCAAGGGATACTCTGCCCACTGCCAAAGCAAGGGCAGCGGTGGTATGTTTTGCCTGCGGGATGGCAGGGCATTTAAAACCACATTGTCCTCTTAGAGAAATGAGTGGCAACCAGAGAAAAGAAGGGGACCCCAGAAAGATAGAAAAAAGGAGGGGGTGTCTGGAAACTGGAGATTGTCAGGGGAGATGTGGCAGTGATGATCATGGACCTGGCAGGGGGTCATTCCACACTCCCAGTAGTGGCCAGGAAGGAGATAACACATGAAATAACTGGGACAGAGAATGCCCAGGCAGAAATAGGGACAAACACTAAAGTGAATCAGACTGCAGTGGGAACTCAGACCCTGCGGGAAAGGAAAGACTCTCCAGACAAGAGGCCTAGGAGAGAGGACACTGAGAAACCAGGGCAGAGAATACGAATAGCTCTCCAGGTACAGGGGCCTGAGAGGGAGCCCAGACTCAAAGGGGCAATGATTGTTATAAGCTTTCCAGGCACAGAGGCCTCAGAGAGAAGACCCTAAGAAGGGAAAAAGACTGGATAGGAGGGGACGTTACCATCAATAGTACCAAGGGTTGGCAACTCTCCAGGATTGTCCTAGTATCTTTAATTCCTGGAGACTAATCTTTAATTAAAGATTGTCATGTGATGAAACCTCCAAAAAGACATTCAACCAAAATTCGCAACCCCACCCCAATCCTTTCTGAGGTATGTGACGGGTGTTCCAGGTCCTTTGTGACCCCTGGCTGGAGGCCTTGCAGTCCTACCACACCCCTCCCCAGAAAAGGAGCAGTGAAAGGGGCTCCTCCAGGCCTGCCTAGAAAAGCTGCAGGGAAGCAGCCAATCAAAGCATAACAGGCTCAGGTAACAGCTGCTGCAGGGGTTGAGCTAGTCAGTTGCTGGCTGGGATCAGAGGGGTAAGGAAGGAGTGGAAGGCTTTGAAACTCTCCAGGCGAGGAGGCCTGGGAAAGACCCTGCCCAAGCCAGGAACAGACCAAGAACCCAAGGACTGTAACCCTAAGGTAAAGGCTTCGTGGGAAGTGGCCCAGGGAATAGAAGCAGCAACTATTAAAGGAAGCAGCACAAGGCTGCTATTTGTAGGGTCCCTGGATTGGGACCCTGAGTAGTGGGCAGGCCCAGGTCCCCCCCTCCACCCCACCCCACCCCATCCCATCACGGGCAGAGTGGCCAAAGCCCTGAAAAGGGGACAACGTTTCATTTAGAAGCCCAAGCACAGGGCTGGAATTTACAGGGCTCAAAGACTAGGCTGAAGATGGCTAACCATTCATTTGAACTTTGTTGTTCCTGGAAGGGAACTGAACTTAAAGAAGTGACCTGGCAGGAGAAAGCCCTTGGGCACTGCTCTATGCCAAAACAGGCATGGACTTAAAAGCTAGCCCAGAAGAGGCTGAGGACTGAGCCCAGCAACAGGCCTGGTTTGACCTTTTCCCCTGGAAGGGGTTTGTTTGTTCACACGTTGAGTGAGTGAGACTTGGCTGGAGGGGGGAGCCACTGAAGACCCACCTGATGTGCTTAATAACTGACCGGGGGCGCTGGGAGCAGAGAGAGCGCAGGTTCGTACCCAAGCGAAAGGAGGCGCTCACGAGAGGTGAGTGTCCCCAGTCACAGCTGCAATTGACTATGCAGTGGAATATCCTGTGGGTGTGTGACACTACAGAGAACAAAACTGTGCTGTATTGAACTGTTGCTTTAACCAAAATCTTTCCTAATGCCGTGTGCTGAGTGGGTTACATCCAGCTTCCTCATGACCAAACTGCTGCTGCTCGTATGTTACCACAGATGAGGAAACCAAGACATATGGCTTTGGTGATAAGAGATCTATGCTCGTCGTCTGTGGAGCAGGGCTGCAACTTTCTATACAAGTCCATTTATAAAACAAAACCTATGTAAACAGTCAGGTTTTCATTGTTTCTGTGATTTCTCTCCCCCTCATGATAGATGCAGAGGAAAACCTGCAGATTTCCATGTGACTGGGTACAGCATGCAGATGGATTTAAAGCCAATAGGACAGGCCCTCGGCTGGTGTAAATCAGCGCAGTTGCAATGACTTCAGTGCGGCCACCTCAGTTCCACTGTGTGAGCCAATGTGCGTGTTTGGGATGAAATAAAAAATGTAGGTCTAGTGGCTGCACTCAAATAACTCACCTCAGGTCAGAAGAATGTGAATGTACCGGACGACCTACATTACCAGCATCCTCGGCAGGAAAAGGGTATTCAGTGCAAAATATTGACCAAAGAGGCAACTAACTCCCGTAAAATAATTATAACAAGTGACTTCAACTAACCTTATGTGAGCTGACTAACTTTCACATCAGGACAAGGTTTGAAGAGACAGGACCAGATTCTCAGCTGTTGTAAATTGGTGTAGCTCCATTTAAGTCAACGGTCAGCTCAACCAAGACATTTAAATCTAGATCTGGACTTTTTCTGCAGTTCCATTGCGAGCCTGGACGCTGTCCAGTTACTACAAGTGATGGGCCAAATTCAAGAGGTTCAAAGTACGTTCAAGAGGTTCAAAGAGGAGGTACGCTAAGGGCTGCACTAAGGAGGCTGTGCTGGTGAGTATCTGAGTGTCTGTTGTGGGGACAGTTTGACCGTGTGCTTGATTGGTGGTTTGAAAAGTGTGAATTGGGAGTGCTTTGTTCCAGGTGAGCCTTGAGTGGGCCTGACTGTTATAAAAAGCCAGTCAGCTGTGAACAAGCTGAGCAGCGAACAGCAGAGAGGCTAACAGAGGGCGTTTGCCTCGGAGTTCGCCTGGGGAGAGCCCACTGAGGCTTATGTCTTGCCGGCTTCTCTGAGTAGTTACTACAACTCCTGAGGAAGCTCGTAGAAGGAAAGTAATATGGATGGGGAGTGTTCAGCTGTTGTGACCTGCACTGGATGTGCCATGTTTGTCTTTCTTCCACAGGACAGAAGCAACTTTGTCTGTACAAAGTGCAAGCTGGTCTCCATATTGGAAGAGAAGGTTCAAGGTCTGGAGAAACAGGTATTGACCCTGCGTTGCGTAAGAGAAACTGAAGATTTCCTGGACAGACTTCAGGATATGCTTCTACAGACACAAGGTTCTGAAGATTCAGAGCAGGCTGTGCAGTGGGGACAGGAGGACGGTGAAGAAATTTGGCAGCATGTGACCTCCAGAAGAAGAAGAAAGGGGAGCGTCCATGTACCAGCAATGCAGATACAGGTAAGTAACTGTTTTCATGTTCTCTCCACAGGTACTAATGCGGAGAGTGGACTAGATGATACATCTGAGGGAAGGGAACAGAAGGAGACTCCGCCGATTGGAAGGCATGAGATGCACTGTCCTAGGGTTGGGGGTTCCACGACCACCGCTCCCAAGAGAAGGAGGCGGGTGGTGGTAGTCGGGGACTCTCTCCTCAGGGGGACTGAGTCATCTATCTGCCGCCCTGACCAGGAAAACCGAGACGTCTGCTGCTTTTCAGGAGCTAGGATTCATGATGTGACGGAGAGACTGCCGAGACTCATCAAGTCCTCGGATCGCTACCCCTTCCTGCTTCTCCACGTGGGCACCAATGATACTGCCAAGAATGACCTTGAGCGGATCACTGCAGACTACTTGGCTCTGGGAAGAAGGATAAAGGAGTTTGAGGTGCAAGTGGTCTTCTTGTCCATCCTCCCCGTGGAAGGAAAAGGCCTGGGTAGAGACCATCGAATCGTGGAAGTCAATGAATTGCTACGCAGGTGGTGTCGGAGAGAAGGCTTTGGATTCTTTGACCATGGGATGGCGTTCCAAGAAGGAGGAGTGCTAGGCAGAGACGGGCTCCACCTAACGAAGAGAGGGAAGAGCATCTTCGCAAGCAGGCTGGCTAACCTAGTGAGGAGGGTTTTAAACTAGGTTCACCAGGGGAAGGAGACCAAAGCCCTGAGGTAAGTGGGGAAGTGGGATACCAGGAGGGAGCACGAGCAGGAGCGGGAGGGCAGGGCTCCTGCCTCATACTGAGAAAGAGGGACGATCAGCGAGTTATCTCAAGTGCCTATACACAAATGCAAGAAACCTGGGAAACAAGCAGGGAGAACTGGAAGTCCTGGAACAGCGAAGGAATTATGATGTGATTGGAATAACAGAGACTTGGTGGGATAACTCACATGACTGGAGTACTGTCATGGATGGATATAAACTGTTCAGGAAGGACAGGCAGGGCAGAAGGTGGGGGAGTTGCACTGTATGTAAGGGAGCAGTATGACTGCTCAGAGCTCAAGTATGAAACTGCAGAAAAACCTGAGAGTCTCTGGATTAAGTTTAGAAGTGTGAGCAACAAGGGTGATGTCGTGGTGGGAGTCTGCTATAGACCACCGGACCAGGGGGAGGAGGTGGACGAGGCTTTCTTCCGGCAAGTCACAGAAGTTACTAGATTGCAGGCCCTGGTTCTCATGGGAGACTTCAATCACCCTGATATCTGCTGGGAGAGCAATACAGTGGTGCACAGACAATCCAGGAAGTTTTTGGAAACTGTAAGGGACAATTTCCTGGTGCAAGTGCTGGAGGAACCAACTAGGGGCAGAGCTCTTCTTGACCTGCTGCTCACAAACCAGGAAGAATTAGTAGGGGAAGCAAAAGTGGATGGGAACCTGGGAGGCAGTGACCATGAGATGGTCAAGTTCAGGATCCTGACACGGAAGAAAGGAGAGCAGCAGAATACGGACCCTGGACTTCAGAAAAGCAGACTTTGACTCCCTCAGGGAACTGATGGGCAGGATCCCCTGGGAGAATAACATGAGGGGGAAGGAGTCCAGGAGAGCTGGCTGTATTTTAAAGAATCCTTACTGAGGTTACAGGGACAAACCATCCCGATGTGTAGAAAGAATAGTAAATATGGCAGGCGACCAGCTTGGCTTAACAGTGAAATCCTTGCTGATCTTAAACACAAAAAAGAAGCTTACAAGAAGTGGAAGATTGGACAAATGACCAGGGAAGAGTACAAAAATATTGCTCGGGCATGCAGGAGTGAAATCAGGAAGGCCAAATCACACCTGGAGTTGCAGCTAGCAAGAGATGTTAAGAGTAACAAGAAGGGTTTCTTCAGGTATGTTAGCAACAAGAAGTTGGTCAAAGAAAGTGTGGGCCCCTTACTGAATGAGGGAGGCAACCTAGTGACAGAGGATGTGGAAAAAGCTAGTATACTCAATGCTTTTTTTGCCTCTGTCTTCACGAACAAGGTCAGCTCCCAGACTGCTGCACTGGGCAGCACAGCATGGGGAGGAGGTGACCAGCCCTCTGTGGAGAAAGAAGTGGTTCGGGACTATTTAGAAAAGCTGGACGAGCACAAGTCCATGGGACCAGATGCACTGCATCCGAGAGTGCTAAAGGAGTTGGCGGAGGTGATTGCAGAGCCATTGGCCATTATCCTTGAAAACTCATGGCGATCTGGGGAAGTCCCGGACTACTGGAAAAAGGCTGATGTAGTGCCCATCTTTAAAAAAGGGAAGAAGGAGGATCCTGGGAACTACAGGCCAGTCAGCCTCACCTCAGTCCCTGGAAAAATCATGGAGCAGGTCCTCAAGGAATCAATTCTGAAGCACTTAGAGGAGAGGAAAGTGGTCAGGAACAGTCAGCATGGATTCACCAAGGGCAAGTCATACCTGACTAATCTAATTGCCTTCTATGATGAGATAACTGACTTTGTGGATGACGGGAAAGCAGTGGACATGTTGTTCCTTGACTTTAGCGAAGCTTTTGACACGGTCTCCCACAGTATTCTTGCCAGCAAGTTAAAGAAGTATGGGCTGGATGAATGGACTATAAGGTGGATAGAAAGTTGGCTAGATTGTCACGCTCAATGGGTAGTGATCAATGGCTCCATGTCTAGTTGGCAGTCGGTATCAAGTGAAGTGCCCCAAGGGTCGATCCTCAGGCCGGTTTTGTTCAATATCTTCATAAATGATCTGGAGGATGGTGTGGATTGCACCCTCAGCAAGTTTGCAGATGACACCAAACTGGGAGGAGAGGTAGATACGCTGGAGGGTAGGGATAGGATACAGAGGGACCTAGACAAATTAGAGGATTGGACCAAAAGAAATCTGATGAGGTTCAACAAGGACAAGTGCAGAGTCCTGCACTTAGGACAGAAGAATCCCATGCACCGCTACAGACTAGGGACCGAATGGCTCGGCAGCAGTTCTTCAGAAAAGGACCTGGGGTTACAGTGGATAAGAAGCTGGATATGAGTCAACAGTGTGCCCTTGTAGCCAAGAAGGCCAATGCATTTTGGGATGTATAAGTAGGGGCATTGCCAGCAGATCGGGGGACGTGATCGTTCCCCTCTATTCGACATTGGTGAGGCCTCATCCGGAGTACTGTGTCCAGTTTTGGGCCCCACACTACAAGAAGGATGTGGAAAAATTGGAAAGAGTCCAGCGGAGAGCAACAAAAATGATTAGGGGACTGGAACACGTGACTTATGAGGAGAGGCTGAGGGAACTGGGATTGTTTAGTCTGCAGAAGAGAAGAATGAGGGGGGATTTGATAGCTGCTTTCAGCTACCTGAAAGGGGGTTCCAAAGAGGATGGCTCTAGACTGTTCTCAGTGGTAGCAGATGACAGAACAAGGAGTAATGGTCTCAAGTTGCAGTGGGAGAGGTTTAGGTTGGATATTAGGAAAAACTTTTTCACTTGGAGGGTGGTGAAACACTGGAATGCGTTACCTAGGGAGGTGGTGAAATCTCCTTCCTTAGAAGTTTTTAAGGTCAGGCTTGACAAAGCCCTGGCTGGGATGATTTAGTTGAGGATTGGTCCTGCTTTGAGCAGGGGTTGGATTAGATGACTTCCTGAGGTCACTTCCAACCCTGATATTCTATGAAAGTTTGGGGCTTTGTTTAGAAAAGTGTTCAGATGCTTCTCTGAACTTCCTGGGGAGCTGTAAACTCAGGCTAGAAATCCAGGCTATTCCCTGGCTTTTGGGCCTCTTTGCACATAATCCCGGCTGCAATTGCCACAAGGAGAGTCTTCCTTGTGGTATTTCCATACGCTAGTTCTGGCCCTGGCTAAAATCCATAGTGTTCTGAGCTAGACCTGGCCCTGGCTGAAAGGTCCATGCTGTACCTGCTTTGTGCCTAGAGAGGTCGATCATATAATGACCTAGGGCTTTCAGTCCAGCACATTTTTACCAGCAGAACTCTTGACTAATACATAAAATGATGCCCTTGTAAGCGTTCTTCAAAGGATTCTGCTGTGTGTGGGAGGGTCTTTGAAAAATGATTCCTTATGCTGTTAGTTTAGCAGTCCCCAGTGGACAAGCTCTTCCCATTTTCGCTCTGCTCCTTTTGGCATTGAATTCCCTCATGGTTGGTCCATGCAGATAAGTGGTTTGCAAGTCGTGGACCAGAGGCAGCATGGAATGCTAGTCTCAGCCCTTATTGCATGTGCAGTATGCACATGGGAGCAAATCCCTTCGTTGTAGTCATGCAGTCGATTTCAGGGGAGTTACACCCAGCGTGGGTGAATTTGACCCAGGGCATTGGAGATAATGGAAATGGACTAAAGAGCTGAGCTGTTGGAGCTGGTTCATAGCTATTGGCGATTACCTTTTTGTTATCTTCCTGTACGTGTCACATTAATCCCTCCGGGTTTTGTATCTTGACACCTACAGGAGCTCAGCTTTCTACTGTTAATGGGAAGGTGGGTGAATGCATACAGTAAATAGAATGAAGAGTCTATACTGAGGCTGACTGATGCAAACAGGACCCTGTAATGCTAACTGAACACACCCCATGCTGCTGGGTATCTTCCTAACTCCTGGACTGGATTATATGGCCATGGAAGGGATAGCAACTACACCACAGTGAGAGAATTTAGAATTTACTATCTAAAATCTCACTTCAAGCTGTGTTTTCACTCAGAAATACTGTCCTGTGAAATAAATACTTCTGTATTTTAAAAAAAATCAAGGTAACTGAAAGTTTCCTTCAATAGACTTACTTACTAAGTGATAACATATTATAACAGGTATACAGCATCATTTGCAACAGAGAAATTCAAGGCATTTTACAACCTAAGTCTAGGGAGGATTTCACCCACCACTGACACACAGCACCCTCTATGGAAGAAAGCCTGGCAGCTGTCCAACAGCCAGAGCTGCACCATGCCACAGTTTAGGACAGGAGTTGAAAACGGATATTGTATTCAATGGGAAAATTTTAGGTTAGGCTGAGTGTATTTAGGGTCACTGGAATCTGGTCAGTGATCTCTGGGCCATGTATTCATGTCACACAGAAACCCAAATATAGCCTAAAATAGTAGGAGTCAGATAAAGTTGAATAAAACCAAATATCTACCCCCCAATGTAGTTTAATGTTAACGGTCACATCAAAAAGGGGGGAAGTATAAATAAAACAATGTAGCTGTTCTCAACAACACTGCCAGTCCAATGTTTGTAATATTATCCTCTCCATGTAAATGTGGAGAAGGCTATTAATGCTGATTAATGTGAATCAGTGGTAGTGCACGTCAACTGCACCGAAACATTTTAATTAACCTACATATTAAGCCTTTGTATTTGTGTTTATGCTTCTTCCAGGCTTTATAAATCCCACAAAGAGCAATTAATGGGCACAGAATAACACTAGAGCTGAGGCCAGCTCCTCAGTTGGTGAAAATCAGCACAGCTCCATTGATCCGCTGGAGTGATGCTGAAGTTGTTATCACCTAGAACTACTGATGAAAAACACCACACAGGAGCACAAACCATTTTACAAAGGAGGTCAGAATCATTACCCTCATTGTACAGATGGGGGAATTGAGGCACAGAGCAGAGCAGTGACTGGCCCAGGGTCACCCTGCAGAAGCAGGAATAGGGGCCCCAGCCCAGTGCTCTGTCCATTAAGCCACACTGCCTCCATACTGATTTACACCAGCGAAGCACTGGATGCTGGTTGTCTTGTGGTACTTCCACCATCCAGGAACTGAAATGCCCTAATCTTGCGTTGTGTCATGCCCCTAGGTGCATTTTCAAAGCATTAAAGAAGCTCCCAAGAGAATAATCACCTGGGTGGGATTTTCAGCCATACTCAGTGCTGGCCTAACTCCACTTCCAGTGAAGTCAATGGTAAAACTCCCATTGATGTCAACGATAGCAGAGTTAGGATCATGCTGAAAGTAATTCCAGATCAGAGCAGCCAATAAGATTCCCTGAATCCAGTGGCTGGCCATAATGCCCTGTCTTCATGTATGTGAGAGGCTGACAGAATGCTGTTTAACTCTCTAGTGGCTAAATCCCAACAAGACTAAAGGACCTCCTGCTGCTACTAGCTGAGGGAGATCTTTTTGCTTAGTGGCTTATGTCTCTGAAGCTCAAGAACCAGGATTCTATGCCTAGCTCCAAAGGTTTGTGTGTGATCTATGTAATAAATGTGTGTATCTGCAGAACATGAATTCCTCACACACATCCCCGATGGATGGGAGCCAAACCATTTGAAATGTAACATTCTAATAACTCAACAGTAGAAGCTGCAGGCGTGAGAGCAAAGGCGCAGATTGGGGCAATCTCCTTCCCAAAGCCAGGTGGTTTAGGAGATTCTTACATCACTGCTCAAGCTGACAGGGCAAGCTGGAGTCAGGGTTGACTCCAGCAACAGTTCAGTCTCACTGGAAATCTCCCCCATAAGCTCCATAAATACTGTGCAAGTGGGAAAAACTATGTGATTACCCTGAGACCTCACTTGGTCTAGTAAAATCCTTTATGGAGTGAGGAAACACAGTGATTTGGGCTGGAGCCAGGCACTGTTGTTTGGTATACAAAAAAGGGTTTCTATGGATTCTATGAATAGGTCATGGTAATTATACACTAGGTTGTGAGATGTGAATCTCTCCGGAGAGCTCCTTGGTTTGTGCTTCTATTACCTTTACAGACAATGACACTTACCTTCTCTCAGCAACTAATCATTTAAAAACCTAAGGAAAATGGGGCCAGCTTTAGGATTTTGCCAGGGTGGTGGGAAGGAGGGTGGCTGGGAAGTGATCAGCAAGCGTATTTTTAGAAGCTCTATCCCTTACATTTGTCCTTTCTCTCCCTCATCCATCCAGTTAGAGTGAAATTGAGTCCAAAGACTTCACCTCACTGAAGTCCTTCTTTAACTCAGAGGTCTTAGGTGGGATTTAAACCCATAGGCTTTGTGGTAGCCGCTCTGTACAGGGGTGAATTTCACCCTTAAACAACAGCAGACTCTGTAGGCCCACGTAAAATTGCCTTTAAATGGGGGGCCACAAGGGAGCCCAGGGAAGCACAGTGTAAGTTTGAGCAGCCTCGAGGCTGCTCTGACTTACACCTGGGCCAGGCAAGCCCTGCAATAGCCCCAGAATACTGGTTATGCAGCAGGGTGTTAAAGCAACCTGTGACACCCCCTCCTTGCTGCAGGTACCAGGACAGGATAACCGAGAATCAGGCCGCAAAGAAAGTGAACCAAAAGCAAAGCAAATTAAACAACCCAACCCCAACAACTTCTGGCATTTGTCATGCAGAAAAGCCTGGTTACAGAAGTGAGTTATAATGATGCCAACTGCTTGGGGTGATGAACAGTTTATATGTTGCAGCATTGCCAACTCTTGCAATATTTGGTGTCTTTCTTAAAGCCCCAACACCTGGAGTCAGGTGATCGCACCAGAATCTCAGCTTTCCTCCTTCCCCCTTCCCGCTAATAAAAAGAAGTATGGGTGAAATCCTGGTCCCCTTTAAATCAAGGGCAGCCTAAAGTTTCTAGCCTTAATGGCTGCAGAGAAAAGTTGGGAAATGCCACCTCTAAAGGCTCAAAACCCAGAGGGCAAAAATATATCCCTCACATTGCTAATTTTTAAACCCATCTCATAATTGTCATCACCTGGTCTGGCTTGTGACATTTCAACATTTAGGGTTGGCAAGCCTGATGAGGCAAGATTCATCCTTTACTACACTGATCAGTACTTCCAAATGAATTAAATCCAGTCCAATGATGGGGGGAGGGAGGAGGAAGAGGGAGGAAATTCTCAGCTTTTAAGAAGACTACTTTAAAAAACAAGTTAACCTGGAAAGCTCTTATTGGGCCTGATGCCGGAAGTGCTGGGGTCAGTCTTACGGTCTATGTTGTGCCCGACAGACCAGATGCTCAAGGTGGTCCCTGTGATAGAGAAAGCTGACTTTAACACCACCTTTGACATTAATAAAGCTATCAGAATCATTACCCTCATTGTACAGATGGGGGAATTGAGGCGCAGAGCAGAGCAGTGACTGGCCCAGGGTTACCCTGCAGAAGCAGGAATAGGGGCCCCAGCCCAGTGCTCTGTCCATTAAGCCACACTGCCTCCATACTGATTTACAGGTTGAGAAAAGAGTGTCTGTACATCTGGTGCTTAGATTATCCACAAATACAAAGTTTGTTTTTAAAGTTATAAGATACCAATAGTGCATAATCAGCAGTAACCCAAATTTAGGTGAGTAAATTTAAGAATACTGTTTAGATATTAGCATCCAAGTAGTCAGGTACGTCGCTCATGAAACGGTATAAAGAGAGTTGGTTGTGGAAAGCACATATATCAATGAGTGGAGGGTGGGTAAATGAGTATATAATAAATAATCTCAGTAATAATATAATAAATATAAATAATATAATAAATAATCTCAGTAATTGAGAATGAGGGTGGGTTGTCCATTTGGAAACATTCTGCACTGCATTGTAAGCCCAGGGATGCAGGGTTAGAGACGCCCTGTTTCCAAGCCTGTGTTGAGCAACCAGGTTGCATTGCAAACCCCGGTTCACAATTGCTGGAGCCGGGCCTCCTAGCCGTGCTAACGTGTCCATCCTGCAGGGCCCAGACCTTCTGACTCAGGCCAGTGGCTGGAGCTGAATCCACACTGGTCTGGACCAGGGCCACAGGGCGACTTGGGCTCTGACCCCCAGCAGGCTCCTAGGACCCGGGTCCTGAGCGCTTGCTGACCCGAGTGGGCCTGATTTGTGTGCGGAGGGGGCTTGGGTTCAAACCTAAGCTCGGGTCAGGCTTGGCCTGCAGCGTGGCCACCCCAGGGCCCACAGGGCGGCGCTCGGCTGCCGCGGCCCCCGCCCCCTGACTGCAAGGGGGGGCAGCCCTCAGGCGGGACCGAACTCCCGGAGGCGGAGCCCGCCGGGCTCCCCGCCTCCGCCCCATTGGCCAGGGCCGCCCGGCGTCACCGCTTCCGGCCCCGCCCCCGCGGGCAGCTGTGCCACACCTGGCTGCAAAGTTTCCTCGCCCGCCGCGACTCGTCCCGTCCCGTGCGTGCGAGCGGAGCCCGCGGGCGCGACTCCTCCTGCGGCGGCCTCCGCCCCTTGCCCCCGGGGATTACAGCAGGAGCGGCCCCGGGGCCGTCTGTGGCGTGGGCGCTGGCCCGGGGGAGGCATGGTCTGATCCGGAGCCCGGGCGCCGCTTTGGGTCCGTTGCAGCCGCAGCAGGCGGTGCCCGCGATGGCGCGCCAGGTGTGAGGGAGGCGCGAGAAGAGGTATGGCCCCCTCCCCGCCCCCCCCAGGTCCTTGCATGGGTCCGCTCCTGTGTCTCTTTCTCCCCCCCGCCCCCCTACATTCCGCCCCAGCCATGGGTTTTCCGTTCATGTGTCATTATTCAAAGTTGTGGTGTTATTCCCCCCCCCTCCCCACGCACGCACCTAAACACACACCTACGCACACTTGGATTGCCGGCCTGCGGCGTGGCTGTGTCCCCTGGGAGGGAACTGGCTGCACGAATAATGAAAAGCAGCGGCTGCTGGAAGGCCTGGGGCGCATTCGGGAGCACTCGGGGCGCTTGTTCGGTCCCGAGCCGCGGTGACCCTGACGATGAGAAGTGCATCTCCGCGTGTTCTGCGGGGCAGGGCTGTTAAACTTCTGGAGCTCTGCGGAGCCTTTCAGGTGGGCGCCTCTGATGGAGGCAGGGCGCAGTTCTCCATCCACCGAAGTTTCCCACCCCTCCTTTCTTCCAAGAGCGGCATAGGGTTTGGTGATGAGATGTTGCTTTAATTTTTCCAGTCTTGCTAGTGAGATCACTGTATATTTTCCCCTATAAGTAACTTAATTTTTTTTTTAATCTGTTCGATCTATCTGAAAAGTTGTGTGGAATCTGCAAAGCGCTGCTAAGACTGTCAGAGGTCTGGGGGGAGTGGAGAAAGGCACAGAAATGCCCATGTAAAATTGCGTTCTCTTTCTGTATACAAGCCTGGCTGGTCTGATCTCTTTGTTGCAGGGACCCTATCTTTGTTTTGTGTTTTGTACAGCGCCTAGCACTATGGGATCCTGATCCATAACTGATCTTTCCCTGTTTGGAGATGTCGAAAATAGGATTCTAGGTCACCACAGAACTGTATCATGTTCGTGGGGGTGGAGGGGCAGAAGGAGAGGCCCCGAGATAGAACAGCTGCTTCTGCTGGGCTGAGAGTATAGTTGGATAGGTTAACAATATTGCTAGGTGATCTGATGAAGTGAGCTGTAGCTCACGAAAGCTTATGCTCTAATAAATTGGTTAGTCTCTAAGGTGCCACAAGTACACCTTTTCTTGATCCATAACTGGGGCTTCTAGGCTCTACTGAAATAGGAATAATAATTCATGAGCCATAGGCCAAATTAATCTATTTTAGGCAACAACAGGATTGTTAGAGGAATGTATGCAATCATTGGGCCAAATGCAACCCCAGTGTAACTCTATTACCCTTTGCAGTCATTTGGTCCCTGATGATTTATCATAATAAGTGTACAAGTCCCTTTGTAAAGCATGCGAGCAGGCAGGGCTCCCTGCTCCAAACACCTGTTAATGTAAAGGTCTGATTCCTCAAGTCCAATGTGTGTGTGTAAAGTCCATTGACATCAGAGAGCATTCCCCATGCAGAGGGCTTGCAGAGTCTGACAAGTTCAGTGCAGCTACAGTTCAGCCACAGAAGAAGCTCTGAGGTATAGTCAATGAGAGGGGTCAGTGGAGGAGGATTTGCGGCAGGCGTGGGTTTGAAGGAGGGATTTGTAGGAAGACAGGCTATTTGGCACAAGGGAAACTGTTCCAAGTGTGGGGGTGTGGCTTGAGCGAAAGTCATTGCAAGCGAGTAGAGCTGGGAAATATGACATGGGTTTCCCTCTCCACCCAGTTATATTTGAGCAGATTACAGCACAGAATCACTGTAGAATCATGAGTTGTGCCATGTTACAACATACAGGTTGATGTTGCAGGAGAGTTTATTTTGCTAGCACCAAACTTGAGACAGACTGGGCTGGACTGAGAGACGATGTGTGAGGGGCTAGAAGTTCATGCCAATACGTAGGTGTGAGTCTGAGGAAATATAAATTGGTGTATTATGTAAATAGAATAAGGTGTATATCTCACCAGCTAGATAAACCTCTGAATTTGTCCCACCTTCACTGAGTTTTCTGATGAGGTCCTCTTCCTCCTTATGTTTTAAAAGGGATCATTATCTGGTGTTATTTTGCACATAGACCTGACCCTAGTTCATTGCAAGTCAGAGATTGCCTGCAGGAGGAGTTTTGCCTGAGTAAGGACAGAAAGCCAAATGCTCCCTTCCCCTTTTGCAAGTGCAGAGCAGAGGATGTGGCTGAGGATTGCGGAGCTGTGCAGTCCTAGAAGGAAGCAGGGTCCTGGAAGTATTGTAGAGGAACAAGACTTGGCCTCCGGCAGAGTTCCTAGGGTCTGTGAAGATTTTGGGTGATCCAAGGTTTTTTTCCTGGGTTAACCCACCTGCCTGGTCCATGGAGGACAAGGAGTAGCATCCTGGCTGAATGGGTGGTAACTTGCTGAGTTTCCAGTCCCCTATACACAGCTTGCCACAGCTCTAGGCGGGAGCTTAGTTTAGGCAAAGAGAAGCGTAGAACTGATGCCTAAGAGTTTCTGCATTCTCAAGTTCTGCAGGAGTTGAACTCCTCTGCAGCTTTGCAGATGCTTAGCTGTATTCATAAGGAATTTAGGGCTGAGGCGCTGTGTTATCCAGACCCCTGGATTTTATACTGGTTTCAGGTCTGCCCTGAGCCATTTGCAGAACTGGAGTTCATCTGTACAGTACTGCACAGTCTATTGCATTTACAGAGGCTTGATCACTTCTGAAAGAACCTCTGTTGGTGCTAGAATGCATGGTTGGGTTGGCCAGTCTGTTAGGTTGTGGATTTAAAGGCTCTTTTATATGTTTCATCTCTAAAATGGTTTCAGTGCCTTTAGGTTTTTCCATGCGACTTAGTTTCCCATTCGAAACCCACAGCCACACTGTGTAAACATCCTAATAGGAGGGCTTGGGTTTTTTCTTTCCCTTTAAGGCAGTGAGAGGAGGTGCATCCTCCCATACAGACACAGCCTGGAACCTGGACTCGGGGGACTGCCAGCCGGGCAAGTGGGTCTACTTTGCTAGTAGCCAGTAGATTAGGGTAAAGCCTAAGGAATGTGCTGCCTCCTCTATCCCGTCCAAAGTGCTCATGTTGTCTGCTGCTGACGGGCATTATTGTGTTGTTTGACAGGCTTGAAATAAGTCCTGAATCTGCACTCAAAGCTTGCCCCCCACCCCAAGGCAATGAGGTATGAAGGGTTATTCTACCTATCTGGGCCTCCCCAGGACTCTGCGTGCTGACTCTGGGGACACAGAGAAGAGACAGACTCACCCCTCCTTCCTACTCCTGTGCGGGTTAGCAGGACGCAGGGACCAGGCAGGAAGGGGTTAAGGGCTTTGAGTTCCAGTTGACTTGCCCCTCCACCCACGACACACCCTAGGTTCTTAACTCTTTACTGACCAGTGCTTGAAACCTGCTGCAAACCCCAGAAGGGGTGGGGTTTTAAAGCCACTCTTCTCCAGTGACTTCAGCAGCCTCTTGCCACCTCTGGGTGGGGGGGTTTCAAAGTGGGACCAGGATTTGGGTGTAATGTTGTCAAGCCTCGGTGTGAGTATACTCGGTCCAAGTATCTCAGTGTCTTTTTTCCCCCCACCTACCTCCCAGATACCTATTAAATTACAAACTTAGAACAAAAAAAAATGTACAGAATGTCTGCTGTGTACCACACAGATGGAAAAATCATTTATGTAAGGATGAAGAGTGGAAAATATGGAATTCAGCTTGGATACTTTTTATTTCTCTCTGAGACCTCAAACGCTATTCAGGCTTCCCAGAAAACTATACATGACCTACTTATCCTGAGTCTAGCGGTGTATGGATTTACTGTGAACCTCTGCTTTTTTTTTGTTTAAAGCAACACAAGATGAAATGACTAATCCTGCTGTCTTTGTGAATCCCTTAAGGAAAGCATCAAAGGAATAATATGGCTTGCAGCTGTAAGGCCTGAGTTACACGTTGTGGCCGAGCAGTTAGTTGGCTACAGGACTTCACACCTGCTGCTCAGCAGTGCTTGCCAGCCAAGCTTGTGTTTCTTTTGTTGCAATCATCTGTATTGAACAAGTGTCGGTTTTCAGAGCTCTCCACATGGCTTAAGTGCTGCCATAAAAAATAAGATGGCGGAAAGCTCTGTGTTCCTGCCGCCCACCCCCACACGACTTGACAGATATTTGAGCCTGCACCTAGTATTACATACTGTAAAGAGATCGGGATGGTGAGCCAATGGGATTGTCAGACTGGCTGACCTTTACTAAGGGGCTGTATAAGGAGTGGGAGTGGGGACGCCTGGATTCTCGTCTTGAGTGTGCCATTTAGTGACAGCTCTTCTGTGGCTTAGTTTCCCTCTCTTTAAAATGGTAATGGTGATACTTAGCACAGGGTGCTGCGAGGCTCAGCTAGAGAAAGTTGCAAAACGCTCTGAGATCCTTGGATGAAAGTCCCCATAGGAGTGCAAAATATTCTCTGTCCTGTAGAGTAAAATCTCTTCTATTTGTGGTCTGAGACAGTGCCCATGAGTGTGGAATCAGTGTGGCTTCTAGTGATGCCTAAAGCATTCTGACTGACTAAGTTGTATATAGAAAAGGAGTACTTGTGGCACCTTAGAGACTAACCAATTTATTAGAGCATAAGCTTTCGTGAGCTACAGCTCACTTCATCAGATGCATATCGTGGAAACTGCAGCAGACTTTGCTGCAGTTTCCACGATATGCATCTGATGAAGTGAGCTGTAGCTCACGAAAGCTTATGCTCTAATAAATTGGTTAGTCTCTAAGGTGCCACAAGTACTCCTTTTCTTTTTGCGAATACAGACTAACACGGCTGTTACTCTGAAATTTGTAAGTTGTATATGTGGTTCAGTCTCCATTCCTTTCCCTAGAAGGGAAAAGAAGATTCCTCTTCTGTTTGGGAGGGCAGTTGTCTGTGTTTGTTTGGGTGGTTTTTTTTTAATCTCTGCCTGCTCCTGTGGCTCTCTTAGAGTCTAACATTGCGATTGGACAACAGTGTGATGTTAATAATGCTCAACCACCAAATCACTGTGACCCCACTCTGACCTTTAGTAGTAATACAAGGACTTTAACTGGTTAAGACCTTTTAAATCGGTACCCAGGGCTGCTTCTGTTGGAGTCGGTGACAAAGTGCTGATTGCAGAAGTGCAGTCACCCTAGAGACTGGAGGGGCAGGGAGGCTGGCAGGAGTGCAAATGCTTGAACTTTGTAAGAACAATACGAGACATCAGTTGGATAGTGAGCAGTTGGTGGGGGACGTATGCTCCCCACTCCCCATTAGCTGCATCTATGGCTCACTGATTTCAGTGGGAGTAGGATTGGACCCTAGGAATGCAGCATGCAAATTGTCACATTTTATTATAAGGTTGGCCGAGCTGTGCCTGATGTCGCTCAGTGAGTTCCTTTCCTGGGGGAATACAGACAATCCTCATTGATACACACGGCTTGTTACTCGCAGGGCCAGCTGGGTGAACAGCTCCTTGTGCAAGGAGTCCCACTGAAGTCAACGGCAGTACTGGTGTGAGGAATTGCCCTGCTGTTGAGGGAAGGGCTTCACCATCTGGCCTTAAAACTTCCCACTGGCTCATCTTCCCCAGCAGCCGCGGTGGCAGGATCACAGATGCAGACAAGATGCTGGTGGCGGCTGGCATTTTAAGCACCATCTCACCTCGACCTGCTCTAAAAATGCTGGACGACGTGGTGTCGGGAGCCCGGTGTACAGTAGCACTACTGCTGTGGTACCACTAAAACAGAGACTGCAGCAGTAGGAAAACTTGGGGCAAAAAACAGTCTGACCTCCTTGTCCAGTTCTTACTCAGCAAATCGCCCTGGAGCAGTCCGGACGGAGCAAGGATTCCACACTGGGGCTGTCGTAGTTAGAATGAGGAGAAGTTTGTCAGTTGAATTTAAGCCCTCCCATTCTACATGCTGTGGACTGGGGAGATAGAGGTAGCCCAAGGAGGAGAAGCAGTGGCAGTGAGGAAGGAGGGTGGAGCTGAGCTGGGAGTTTGGCTCAGTGCCCCACGCAGCTGCCCAGGCTAGGTTCAACTGGTAGCGTGTGCAGAGGGTAGTGAAGAAGGACCTGATTCTGGAAAGGGTGGGGCCACATATGGTATTAAGCAGGCATGACACCCAGTAATAAGTGTATGCAGGATCAGGCCCTACGAAGGGATGGACAAATCTGCCCAGCCCCGGGAGGGGATTGGAGGCCAAATGATTCTGTCCAGGGACAGGCAGCCTGGAGTGTTTTATAGCCATTGGGGCATGGAAGTTGCACCTTTAAAATAAGGAAAGAGGGGAGGTGTCCATGGACTAGGCAATGTAGCTAGTAGTGTGAGATTTTCTAGTTGTTAGGAAAGGGGCATCTTATGATCCTGGACCTACCTGCTCTGGGAAAGGGGTCAGTGCTTTGACAAGTCCTCTTACAAACCTCACAGAACCCAGCACTGATGAAATGTGCTAGCCTGACGGTGGCAGAGAGGGAAGCCTCTGGAGTATCCAGAGACCAATAGGTCTAGGATGGGTAGCAGCTGTGCAAGCTTTCCCCACGGTGACCCTTACCCCTGCCCTGGAGGGACTGTTGTGTGAAGGTGAGTTGAGGTGCCACATCCCAGCCTTTGTACTTGGACCCTTGCTAGCACTCTTAGCTACTAGTTAGTCCCAGTTGGGGTAGGTCTGTTGGGGCCACTTGTTCACTGGGAGATTTGTTGAGACCTACCAGACTCATCATAGTACATGTAAGCTACTGAATAGTGAGTTGTTTTGATATTGCTGTGTGTGTTGGTTACACAGTGCAAGAGTAGTGCATGGCACTTGGCACACCATGGGTCAGCTACTCAGATGGTGTAAATCATTATAGCTCCTTTGATTTACACCACGACTTACACTGAGGATCTGAATCCAGACAGATTCCCTGCCCTAAGCAGCTTACAATGGAAGTTAGGACTAGAACAACCATGGGAGATGATAATGCAGAGATGTGACTGTCCTGGCTTTCAGAGGTGCTACCTCTCCTCTTACCCCCCACTTGGTCTCTGAGTACACTACAGGGGGCTAGTTTTTGATCTGTTAAAGTCCAATGAATTGAGGCCTGGTTACCTCCAAGATCATCTCTTGTGATCAGCAGAGGTGCTTGAGCTAACAGCCTTCTTTAAAAGAGAAAAGGTTGCTTGCTAGAAGAGAGTTCTTGATTCTGGAACTTGCCCTGATAACCTTTAGGGCATGCTACAAAGTCTTATTTTTCACCACTGCCCCCCGCACAGCCTCTCTGCAGGGGATGAGCTGGATGATACAGGTTGGCCAAATTGGAGATAGTGCCAATAAGCCTCCAAATCTGGGAACGTGCCACTCTGAGTGGTTTTTGCGGGCTGCTTAGATTGAACACAAACCATAGATGAGACACAGAGTCCTTAGGGAAAGGCCCATTGAATAAATCAATGCACAGATAGATAGTTGCCATTGTGCATGACCCAGATTCTGTCTTTGCATTTGCATGGTTCCCATGGACTTGCTGAATGTGCCCAGCCCTTTCTGTTTTATATTGTACGGGTTCCTATACCATGCTCATCAGTGTATATCTGAGTGCCTTCCAGCCGTGTAATGAGCCACGTGAGTAACATCTGTCCCGTGTTTGGTCTCTCCCCTACTGCCCAGGGGGAGAAGTACGTGCAGAGGTGTGTCTTGTTTTTCAGTTTTTAAATCTGTTTGCCAGGACGGAATGGAGTCTCCTAGCCAACCAGAGATGGTAGGGAGCGTTGCCTACACTTTTGTGGGAGCCCACGCCCCAACACACATGCCTCCAAAGGCAGCGTCTGTGGCAAATTTCCAGAGAGCTCAGCAGTGGGGACTGGCAGAAGCCCGCCCTTCTAAGCTGTGTCACTGAACATCCCCTCAACTTCCCCTCCCCTCTTTGGCCAGATTCAGGTGTGTCGTTGGTAGGCTATGAAGGAGTCCTCTTCTGCAGCCCCTCTCATTCAGAGATGGGAAGAGGGAAGACTTCATGCAAAGACGGACTGACCCCTGAGGGGCACAGGCAAAACGTCTGCGTATCTCTGCTGTTTATCTCTAGTTTGAGTCTGGGAAGCATCAGTAGATGGAATCTAGTTCTTTCTAAGCCCACGGTGTGGGAAGCTTATGGCCATTTGCCGCAACATTGCGGGGCTTGACAAATTTATGAGATCTTTGCTAGTCAGAAGAATAAATCTGCTAGCCAGGGACTGATTAAACAATAGTGTGTGAGTCGGGGGGCCACCGGTGAGGTTCATAGGTCGTGCCCTGTTGAGAGGCCCGTTTCACCAACAGCATCTGATGGGAAGGTGCTGAGATTCCTACAAGGCTGATGCCTCTGGTCTCTGCTTTTGAATCAGGTTCAGGCTAGCAGGAGTCTGGTAACGTGGAGCCATACTCCGGCTTGTGGAATAGGATATGGTATTGTCTCTTTCCTTCTCCTCCTCCCCATCCTTAGCCTCCCCTCTGTTGCTACTCTGCCTCTCCCCCTCGGCTGCTACGGAAGGTGATGTTTGGGTCTGGACTGGGTATGGACTTGGGTTTTGTGCTCAGCTTTGAGGGTAAATCGAGGCTAACGTTCAGGTCTGGCTATCCGGGTGAGGCTTGAACCAGCACCAGGAAATGACACTGCTCCCTGTTTAGGATCTATCCTGGAGCCAGAACTGATGGGGCAGGAATGGATCTGGGATGCTAGGGTATTTGGGCCAAAATTCTGTTTTTGTTTCTAAACAGATGGTCCAATTTGCTTTTTTAAAAATAAAATGTAGAGAATCCGTGTGTGTGTGTGTGTGTGTGTGTGTGTGTGAGAAAAGTCAGTTGCTTACCTGGCATTACCAAAGCAAGGAGATGTTGCTTCCCCTGACTCATGAAATGCACTTTGGCTCTTCTAAGAATGGGTGAGCTCATTATTTTGGCTTGGACTTGGCATCTGGTTTCCTTGGCAATCTTGGTGGGCGGGGAGAGGGGAGACTTCTAGGGAGGATGGGGCTGCAGGAATGGATTTCCAAAGTTGTTTCTTTGCATGAGTGTTGTGAAATCTTGGACTTGGCTAGGGTAAAACACAGAAGGTTTTGTGCATCACTAACTTTATGGAAAGGCTTGTAGATTTCAGATCTCTAGATTTCTTAGGGTTTGTCTACATTTAAAATACTACAACAGCACCCCTGTAGTGTTTCAGTGTAGACACTACCTATGCCGATGAGGAGAGAGTCTCTCTTGTTGACATAGGTAATCCACCTCCCCGCGAGGTGGTAGTTAAGTTGAGAGAAGAACTCTTCCATTGACCTTGTGCTGCCTACACAGAGAGTTAGGTGAAAAATCCACACCCCAAAGAGATATAGCTCTACCAATGTAAATTCCTAGTGTAGACCAGTGTGTCTTATTTATTGACGCTGTGTCTTACTCGGCAGGGGGCTAATACTAGATAACATGATGGAACTGGATCCCGTATGTTCCAAACAGTTGTTGTGATTTAGGCAATTAATTGAAGAAAGGTAGAGAAGCAATTTCTATTTCTTTATTTAGAAAATCTACCAATCGCAGATCATGCGGAAACAGCAAATAAAATCCCAGCAGTATGGATTCAAATAAAATGTTTGCTGAAATATGAGATGGCTGGTTTTAGCAGATTGTAAGAAGAAGCTGTATCAACACACAGTATGGGAGACTAGCAAAAGGATTTAGTTTATTTTCTGCAGTGTTGGGTTAGTACATTGCTCAGTTCCTTCTCTGTGAGTATATAAGGCCTGATTTTCTTTAGTGTAAATCAAAAGTGACACCACTGCAGTCAGGCAAGTTAAACTGGAGTAAGACTAGCATGAGAGGAGAATCAAGGCTATAATATTTGCATGATATTCTGGACTGTGAAGAGTCCCAAAATTCTTTATGAACCTTACAAACCGGATTCTCTTCAGCAGCCAGCGGACTGCAGCTACCTCTGGAGTGGAAGATCAGCTGGTTAACAGAGCCTAGCAACACATCTTAGGGCTGGAAGTGAGGCTAAAATAGGGAAAGAAGAAGTTAAAAATTACTTAGACAAGTTAGAGGTCTTTGTCATCAGGGCCTGATGAAATACATCCTACTCGAGGAACTGATTGAGGAGGTATCTGAGCCATTAGTGATCCTCTTTGAAAAGTTGTGGAAGATGGGAGAGATTCCAGAGGACTGGAAAAGGGCAAATGTAGTGCCCAGCTATAAAAAGGGAAATAAGGACAACCCAGGGAATTACAGACCAGTCATCTTAACTTTCTTAATCTGGAAAGATAATGGAGCGAATAATTAAGCAATCTATTTGTAAACATCTAGAAAATAAGTCAGCATGGATTTCTCAAGAACAAATCATGTCAAACCAACCTAGTAGCTTTCTTTGACAGGTAACAAGCCTTATGGGTTGGGGAGGGGGGAGGAGGAGGAAGTGGCAGATGTGGTACATCTTGACTTTAATAAGTCTTCTGATACTGTCTCGCATGACCTTCTCATAAACAAACTAGGGAAATGCAACCTAGATGGAGCTACTATAAGGTGCATGCATAGGTGGTTGGAAAACTGTTCCCAGAGGGTAGTTATCCGTGGTTCACAGTCAAGCTGGAAGGGCATATTGAGCAGGGTCCTGCAGAGATCAGTTCCGGGTCCGGTTCTGTTCAATATCTTCATCAATGATTTAGATAATGGCATAGAGAGTAAGCTGATAAAATTTGCGGATGATACCAAGCCGGGAGGGGTTGCAAATGCTTTGGAAGATAGGATTAAAGCTCAAAATGATCTGGACAAACTGGAGAAGTGGTCTGAAGAAAACAAGATGAAATTCAATAAGGACAAATGCAAAGTACTCCGCTTAGGAAGGAACAATCAGTTAAGACAAAATGGGAAATGGCTGTCTAGGAAGGAGTGCTGTAGAAGGGGATGGGGGGGGGGGGGCATAGTGAATCGCAAACTAAATATGAGTCAAGTGTAAAACCATTGTTTTAAAAAAAAAAAAAAAAAAAGCAAACCTAATTCTTGGATGTATTAGCAGGAGTGTTGTATGCATAGGCGCCAACTCCTGAGCACCCACGGGGAAAAAAATGGTGTGTGCTAAGCACCCACCAGCAGCCCCCCTATCAGTGCCTCCTACCCGCTGGTGGCCCCACCGATCAGCGTCTTCACCCTCTCTCCCAGCGCCTCTCCTGGCTGCAGATCAGCTGAGCCACAGTGTGCAGTAGGTGCTGGGGGAGGGGAGAGGATGAGAAGAGGCTGGGCAGAGTGGGGATGGGAAGAGGTGGGGTGGGAGCTTGGAGGAAGGGGTGGGAGCAGGGCAGGGCCTGAGGTGGAGCCAGAGGGGGAGCACTCCCTGGCACATTAGAAAGTCGGCACCTATGGTTGTAAGCAAGACACGAGAAATAATTCTTCCACTCTGCTCTGTGCTGATTAGGTCTCAGCTGGAGTATTGTGTCCAGTTCTGGGCGCCACATTTCAGGAAAGATGTGGACAAATTGGAGAAAGTCCAGAGAAGAGCAACAAAAATGATTGAAGGTCTAGAAAACATGATTGAAAAAATTGTTTGTTTAGTTTGGAAAAGAGAAGACTGAGCAGGGACATATCAGTTTTCAAGTACATAAAAGGTTGTTATGAGGAGGGAGAGAAATTATTCTCCTTAACCTCAGAGGATAGGGTAAGAAGCAATGGGCTTAACTTGCAGCAAGGGTGGTTTAGGTTGGACATTAGGAAAAACTTCCTGTCAGGGTGGTTAAGCACTGGAATAAATTGCCTAGGGAGGTTGTGGAATCTCCATCACTGGAGATTTTTAAGAGCAGTTTAGATAAATGCCTGTCCGGGATGTTCAAGGCTAGGTAATATTTAGTCGTGCCGGGGAGCGGACTAGATGACCTCTCAAGGTCCCTTCCAGTCCTATGATTATGAAGATGTCTTCCCAGGGGCAATTCTAGGTAGATAGAGTGCAACTGGGATATATCCAGACCATTGGGTTTAGCGCTCCTGTCTCTTGCTGGAGATTGAAAAATGGTGGCAGCATTTAAACCATGCTTGAGGTAGGGCTTGTAAAGATCCATGTATGTTAGTGTTTGATGCCAGGTAGTGTTGCTAATCAGCATTGATGGAAATCTTCTTCTGTGCATGTATTCTGCTAGCCCTTTGTCTGTGGCTAAACATCCCAGGTATGACTGGTAGAAACATGCCCAATGTGTTGGTGAAACTCTGGCTCTCTACTGAGTACAGGAGATCCTTTGTGGAACAGCAGAAACACAGCAAGGTAACTGGCCAACCAGCAGGCAAGGAGTTAACAGTGAACAATGTTACTGAACAGGTTTATATTTACTTCCTTGTGATCCTAAAGATGAGAGAATTTCAAAATCTGACTGCATTTGCCATCAAAGAATGAGGCTTCCTTTTCATGCTTAAGTGAATATCATGCAAGACAGGAACAGCTGACTTGTTATCTCAGCCTGGGCAGTGAGTGGAAAGCAAAATTTTTGTGCCTTAAAAACTGGCACGGCCAGATTCTCAGCTGGTATAAATTGGTGTAGCTCATTGAAGAGACTGGTACTATATTCACTTACATCAACTGGATCTGGGTCTGAAGATGTTGCCTTAAAATACACTGCTCAAGAAGAACACTTAAGAACATAAAGCTATCTTTTTAAATCCCCCAAATTGCTTTTTAAGCTGAGGTTTTTCATGGCTGCCCCCAAATATATAGTTTTTGAAAAATATGAGGATCTCGGTGATTTACAAATCTTGTTGAATTAAGCCTCGCAATAACCTAGTGAAGGAAAGAAGTAAAATCTTGTTTGGCAGCTGCTGTTCATTTGTATTGTGGTAGCACCTACCAGCCACCGCCACGAGCAAGGCCTCATTGTGCTCGGTGCAGCACAAACCCAGTACAGAAAGAGGGTCCCTGCCCCAAGGAATTTACAATCCAAGCTGTTCCTGTGTTCTTCCAATCCTGGGAATATTTTCACCAGTTAAAAGCATTTTAAGTGCTTTATTTGTGCTCGGAGCACCCAAGCTGGCTGGCTTCTTGAAAGCTGTGGAGTCCGGTGTCACATACACTGGTGTAAATATAGAGTAACCCCAATGAAGTCAGAGTTACAAGCGCATGATGCGTTGCAGCCCTCTTGTATCACCTATGTGACTAACCCTGTTGGGCTAGACCCTGAGCTGTGGCCGAGGAGAAGGAGGTGGATAGGGTTGCAAAAGTGGTTTCGAGCCACCTGTGTGCTCCCCCAATCCAATGTAGCACAGCCCCGGGGCCCAGATCCCTTCTATTCTGTTCTGGCACTTACTAGGTTATGAAGAGCATATATCTGAGTGCTTCATGCCAGCAGCCTCTGGCCCCAGTGGACCATCCTGGCAGCCCGAGATCACTAAGACGCAGGGATATCCAAGCCACACTCCCTTACCCTCCCTGCAGTCAGCATGGCCAGGGCATCAGTGTAAAAGTTACTGTGCCAGCTCTCTGCCACCCAAAATTCTGATCTAGAGCCCTGAAGCGGAACCCGGAACCTGTGAGTTCCACAGGACCCACTGCCATAATAGCAGGAGCAGGTAACATGTACTTTGCAGGCAGGAATAGATGGGGGGAAAAAACCCAGACTGCAGTAATTTGTGGAAAACACTAAATCTCTCGTCAGTTTGTCCTAAATAGAATTTCAGCAATGGAAAGCAAGTCCCCGTCCCTCCCACTTTTTTTTTATAAAGGTTTTAATACTTGAGTGAGGATAGAAAGAGATTTGATGTCTTATTAACAGGCATTCAAGTATTTTTCAAGCAAGATTTGTTTTATTGGTAAAAATTCTGTGGGTTTTTTAAAAATAATATAAATATATATATGCCAATGGTGGGTGGGTGTGTTTTCTTTTTATAGTAGCATAGGGGAATCTGTGTCTCTTGCGGGATCTAAGGCTTTTGCGGGTGGGAGCGAGATAAAAATGCAAGAAATAATGTGGGAGTGGGATTAAAAAAAAAAAATAGTCAAGCGCAGAGCTCTCGTCTAACCCTGAGATGGCCAGGTAAGCCAGTGCTTTGCACTGGTAGCGCAGTACAGGGCTGTTCTAATCCAGCCCATTGGGTTTCATTCAATTTCACCTCCATTGAAATCAATGTGCCTGATTTCTCCACTGCCCAGAATCTTGCATAGTTATTTACACCTGGACAAAGTAGGTGCAGACCACTTACCTAATCAGAAGGGTAATGTTTTTACACCCACTGTACCTAGATATAAATGACCTACTCAAAGGGCAGGGGAAATGGAGGATCAAGGCTGTAGAATTTCAGAACAGCCAGGAAGTAAATACAACCTCCCATGCTAATGACACTCACAGGTTTGAGGCAAAGTTCTCCTTTTTTAGAGCCTTAAACCTACTGGGAAGTACATAATAATTAAAACAGAAAATCCCAACTCCTGCAAACCTTACTCAGATGAGTAGTTTTTACAAGGGTGGCTAGTTGTATGACCGAAGTTTAAAGGATCAGGGCCTACCTTGAGATTTTTAAGCATAAAAAAATACACAAAGCAATGGCCAGTCCCATTCTAGGTGCTCATTGTACTGAATTGAACAGGCTGGGTGTCGGTGTGCCATTACTGGACCGATTCAGAAATATTCAACTGTGTGCTGCAGGTGATCTGTGGCTAGCAACTAAAGCAGATTCTTAAGGGATTAAGTCCTATGCTTTTTGCTGCTGCTCTTTTGCTGCTGCTGTGAAGTTGTGAGTGGCCGTGGCCTGCAGCATAGTTACAATAGTGAAGACCACCGATATTTTGTCATATAAATGGATTAAACTGAATATGTCTCATACAGGCTGAGAAGTACACATAGGGTCTCCTGCTTGCAAATCGGAGAGGACCATATCTCTCACTAACTCCAGTTCTGCTCAGCAATCCTACTCCTGTTTCCAGCAATGTCTCTCCCTAGTGTACCGTCCCCGATCCTGTATTCCTTACACGCTCAGAACTCCCACCGACTTCAGCGGGAATGAAGTTTGTGCACACTTTAGCATGTGGCTTCTTGAACATTCTAGGAATAAACTAATTTTGATGAAGTAGGTGGCTTTAAAAAATAGAAAGCCTTTCAATAGTGAAGGGTCAGCTAAAGCTAACTAGCCATGTGCCTGGCTGGCCCAGATTCCATTTGGTGTGATCTATGATGATGGTATATGAAGGCTCTCGAAGGACACGGTGGAAAGGTGCTAGTGGAAAAGCTGTTGCTATGACAAATGGCTCAGTGCTGGAATTCGAACTGTCAACTTTGAAACTATCAACACTACCTCATTTATTCCCTTGCTTAGAATGCTGAACGGCCGTAGGGCCTCTTGTTTTAATTTTTCCTCCTTACTGACGTGACCAAAAAAAAAATTGTAATTCCACAGTCTGAGCTGGCTCCAGCGAGGTGCCAAAAACCCTCACTTCCCACTGATGTCAGTGGTGGTGGAGTGTAGGACTGAACCATGCAGGACTGAACTCACTAGCATTTGTACAGAAGGGGGCTGATACAGGAAAGAACTTGGGCATATGCCTAACTCCCACAATAGGATTTATGTGCATGCCTAAACTTAAGCACTTGCTTATGAGCATTCTTGCATCAGGATTTTCCATTGGGTTTTTGCAGTAGTGTAGCTCAATTGGCTTCATTGGAGACCCACCTAGTTTACACCCGTGTAAATGAGATTAAATTTGAGTTTAAAAGCCTTGCCTGCAATATAGATAGTAATCAGTGGCATAAACAAGCGATAGTTTTATACTGATTGTTCAACCACTAACCGTGTGTGCCCTCACGGGTGATGCTCAACCAACTGAAGGGCCCATTTTGCATTGCATGGACTTCGACGCACAGTTTAATCTTGTCTGTCTGTTATATAACTACTTGGAACCTGGAAAATAATCCTTAGAACTGTACTTGTCAAAGCACAGTACAAAGAGTAACTGACCAATTCTCACCTCTCTCTAAGTGGCCTAGTTTTTCAGAGGTGCTAAGTACCTGCTGCTCCCATTGACTTCACTGATAGGACTTATGGGTGCTATTCAGAGCCTCTGAAAATCAAGGACTCTCTCCATCTATTACATTGGGCTTTGGATCAAGCTTTTACTGAGGTATTTGAACATGTCTAACACTAGGCAGCCTGACAACATGTAGCCTTAGTATCTCTTAAGAGTAGAATGATGGCACTTCTAGGGCATTTTTAAACACAAAACTCCATGTCTTTTGTCCTGGGAAAAGGTCTATAAAGGGTTTATGATGGGGTTCCCTTCCTCCCTGCCCACCCAATTTCTGAGCTCAGTTCAGCTATGTTGGCATTCGCGTCCTAGAGAAGCATTCAACATGTAGCCAGCACATTGCACGGCTTCCTGTGTTTGTATGGGCAGCCTGCCAGAAAGCAAGGGCACTCTCTCCTGGCGCTGTCACTGGCGTTGCAGAAGAAAATGGAAACCTTGGTGAAATTCATCCTTTGGGTTAGTGAGACACTTTCCGGAGTATCTTGATTATTTAAGACCCTTTGTTTGCTGCCAGAGCTTTAAATCGAGCCCAGGAAGGAAACCCTCGGAGTGCAGTTTCCCCACCATATACCCTTGGGGTCTCAGTGCAAGACGTCAGTCCCCGGAAGGGAGCAGAAGTGATCTCCTTGGGTCCTTTTTGTCTGCTGAAGGAAACGGCCCTCCTTCCTCCCCGAATCACATGGTCTCCAAGTACTTAGCCAACAAATAGGGAGAGGGAGCATTCTGAGTGGTTAAAGTACAGGACTGGGAGTCAGGTGATCGCTAGAGGACGGTTGAATTTGTAGTTAAGGCCCTGGTTTGGGACATCTAGGTGTGGGACATACTACAGTCACAGGAGCCATGTAGCTGAGTACCTCCCACCCTTTTTAATATATTGATCCTCACCCTTGTCAGGCAGGGCGGTGCTGTTATCACCATTATATGGAAGGGGACCCAAGGCCCAGATTGGTTAAGTGACTTGCCTAGATCACACAGGAAGTCTGTAGCAGAACAGGGAGTTGAACCTAAGTCTTCTGAGTCTGCTAACCACAGGACCATCCTTTCTTTCCAGGAGATCTAGGTTCTGTTCCTCACCTCTAGTGCAGTGTCCTCGAGCAAACCGTTTTTAATCTATCTTGTTCTTAAATTGCCTGGCCGTAGCATGGAGAGAATAATACTCCTTCCATCACAGGGCTTTTGTGAGAATAAATTCATTGAGGCTGATGTGGTGCTTAGGTACTACCTCAGTAGATCTGGTACCCCAGAGAAATGTGGTCAGTAGATGAGGCCCTAGACTGGGGCTCAGATGCTATGGATTCACTGTCTGACTTCGGGCAAGTCCCTTCAGTGTCCCCCATCACTAAAGTGGGGATAACAATCCTTACGCCCTTTTATCAGAACACACATATCTGGATGAAATGTGCTATGTATTATCTGCATTCTGTTCCTGGCATTGCCATGGATTGTCTAGATGGCCTTGTGCGAGTCACAGGCCGTCGCTTTTAAAAGCAGCTCCTGATTTTGGGTGCCTGGTATTTTGACCAGAGGAGCCTCAAGCAGAGCATGTGAAAAATTCCAACGCCCACAACTCTTGCTGAGGTTAGTGTGGGAGTTGTGGTGCTGAGAGCCTCTGACAAGCAGTCCCTAGGGGTTCTCCAATTGGGTACTCAAAAATGGAGGCATCCCAAAATGCCTACTCACTTCTCGGCCTCTCTCTGCTTGTTTACCCATCTGTAAAATGGAGAGCACATTCCCCATAGGCATGTTGGGAGGCTTCTTTCATTCATATTTGTAAAGCAAAGCATCTTGGGATGGATGGCAATGGACAGTGTGACGATTGCTAGACTAGGTTACCTGCCCTCCCTAGAGTTTCAAAACATCTCATTAGGTAAAGCTATCCTGGAGCACTGATAGTTCCAAATAGCGTCTGCAGTGGTTGGGTGCTTGGTATAGCCACTTCTGTGACATGTGTTGCCTCCTTAGCCTGTAACCTTCCATTCTGACGGACCATTGAGGTATGTGCGGTACTGGGTCAAAGTGTGTTCTTTTCTTTTCGTAACTTGTAGACCATGCTGAGTTAACGTACTGTATGTGTCTACTGGGTCGTGCTCGCGTGTCCCACGGTTCCACCCAGGCTTGGTGTTTAATCATATATGGCATATTCTTGTTATGTTTCTTCATATGCCAAAAGCAAACTGATACTTTGAGACTGAAGGGTCAAGAGGACCTATTTTAGGTCAAGAGGAGAACAAAAATTAGTCTTGATGAAAGAGCAGAATCTGTGTGTCTTCTATAGTAATCTGTGATGGGATGAGCATGCAGCCTAGCTGTCCATCTCAGCAGACAGCAGAATACTCCGTAGCATTGCCAGGTGTCCGGTTTAACATCTGGTCAAAAAGGGACCCTGGTAGCTCTGGTCAGCACCGTTGACTGGGCTGTTAAAAGTCTGGTTGGTGAGGGGCCGGCAGGCTCCCTACTGGGCTCCCTTGGGCTCACCGGAAACGGCAACATGTCCCTAGGCACAGGGGCCGCCACGTAGGCTCTGTGCGCTGCCTCCTCCCCAAGCTCCGGCTCCGCAGCTCCCCTTGGCTGGGAACCGCAGCCCGAGGGACATGTTGCCACTTCCGAGGAGCTGCCCGAGGTTAGCGCTGCCAGGTGCCTGCATCCCGAACCTCCTCCCATGCCCCAGCTTGGAATCCCCTCCCACGTGGACCCCTTGGCCCCAGCCTGGAGCCCCCTTCTGGACTGCATCGCCCCCCCCCTCCCCCAGCCCAGAGCCCATACCCCCTCCCATGAGTGAGCGAGTGAGGGTGGAGGAGAGCGAGTGCCAGAGGGAGGGGGGATGGAATGAGCAGGGGGTGGGGCCTTGGGGAAGGGGTGGGGCAAGAGCGTTCGGTCTTGTGCAGTTAGAAAGTTAGCAATCCTAATACTTAGAGATTTAAAGATGCAGCATGCAAGAGCAGAGTCCTACGAGCAAAATACACCACATTTTTGCCATCGGCATTTAACAAATGATTTTTCTCTCATTTACTTTCATGTAAATCTGGCTTAACTCCGCTACAGTTGATATTGCAAACATGAGAAGAATCGCTCCTGTTCTTTGGTAATTAACTGTTGATCAGCATGTGTGCCATGAAGTGTTTTTCCTTGTTTTGCAAGAAAGAATTAAAAACAAAACAACAAAAACCCCATCTGACTCATGCCAGTGTCTTTTTCAAGTGTGCTGAGCAAGATGCAGCCGCCAACAGTCTGACCTGTCTGACCTTTCCAGTCAATTGGAAAGGAACATGGTGATCAACCCAATCTGAACAGACTAGAGAATTGAAACTGTAGCTCACTAAAACGGATGCTGTTGTAAGATACAAAATGGGATGCCACCAAGAGGGACTATTGATTTAGGGGGAGGAGGGTGTTAATGAAGGATGACTGTGTTAAAAAAGGAAGATGGCTGGCGTGAGAAATCGTTTGCAGTATTTGAGCTTTTCCTCCAAGTCCTGTCAGCAAGATATTGAAGAAGGGAAGAGAAAGTGGGTCAGTTAACAAACGCACTGATCTTGTGAGATAACATCAGATACTGAAAGTTGTTTGCTAACTGAGAGCAACTACCGCTGAGGCCATGTTCTTTCTTTCAATTGCTAAGAGCCTATTGTCTTAAATGAGGATTGTTTCAGAGTAGCAGCCTGTTAGTCTGTATTCGCAAAAAGGAAAGGAGGACTTGTGGTGCCTTAGAGACTGACAAATTTATTTGAGCATAAGCTTTCCTGAGCTATTGTGACTGCCAGCTCTCCACCCCCAGCCTCACACGTTCTTGTCAACTGCTGGAAATAGCCCACCTTGATTATCACTACAAAAGGTTTTTTTTTCCTCTCCTGATGGTAATAGCTCACCTTACCTGATCACTCTCGTTACAGTCTGTATGGTAACACCCATTGTTTCATGTTCTGTGTGTATATAAAATCTCCCCACTGTATTTTCCACTGAATGCATCCGATGAAGTGAGCTGTAGCTCACGAAAGCTTATGCTCAAATAAATTGGTTAGTCTCTAAGGTGCCACAAGTACTCTTTTTTTTTTTTTTTTAGGTTTCAGGGAGTCACCATCACCCCTCTTTTCCTTATGGCTAGATGGGGCGGGGTGGGGCGGGGCAGGTCTTGAACTTTTTAGACGATGAGTCTCAAAACCCTTCTGTTGTAACATAAGGTCGCTGTATGGAAATGGCTGAGACCCACTGACCTAAGTTATAAGCTCTTCAGGGCAGAGATAGTGTTTGTAGAGCATCTAGTACAATGGAGCCCTGATCCGCGAATGTGGGATTGCTAGGAGCGATTGAAGAAATAATAAGACCCTTCTGGAATTTCAGCAAGTGCAAACTGCAGCTGTCCACATTCATAGTAGAGACCATTGCCGCACAGCCACGTTACACCCATGTACTGGGTATTCATCGAGCTACTGAGCCTGATCCCATTCAGATCGATGGGAGTCTTTCCACTGATTTCAGCGGGTACTAAATGAGGCTCATAAAGCCCCATATTGCTTGGATCGTAGCGTTCTTAGAGACCAGGCTGAGATGGTCAAAACTGGGTAGGGGATATGGATGCCTACTTCCCATTAATTTCATTGGGAGTTGGGCATCAAAATCCCTTTGATAAGCTCAGCTCACAGGCCTGATTCTGCATTCTGTTACATCAGTTTGGTGCTGTTTTGGAGGCAATGGAATTACATCAGCATAGAATTGGTGCCCTAAAGTAGAGATGCAGGCTCTAACTCTCTCTCTGGGACCATTTCTGGCCCCCATGAGAAGTGAAAGTTGGGAGGTGCTCTCACTGAAATGTCATTGTCAGTGTCTGATCAAAAAAGACTTTTGGAAGGATACAAAAAGCTTTGTGGGGACACTTTTTTGTATCTTGAACAAATTTAATTCAGAATGGGAATTTTAGTGTGTGGGTTGCTGTATGTATTTTTTTTTAAGTGCCCATCTCCCCTTTTCCTGTGGAGAACAAGAGTTAGAGGGGGGGGGGAATTCCTGAAAGACACCTGCCCCTCCCTCCAAAATAAAATTTCAAATTGAAATGAATAAACCTTTTTTGATTTAAAAAAAAAAAAACCCTAAAAAGTGTTTTTGGTTTTGTTTGTTTTTATGGGGAGAGGGAGATGACCATTTTATTTATTATTTTTTTTGCAGACTATCTTTTTTTTTTTTTTTTTTTTTCAGTGAGCCTTAGTTGGGAGTGCCTCCATTCCAGTCAGTGGGGATATTCTCAATTTCCCCTGATGTAGCTCACATCTGCACTGTACCCCTTCTGTGACATCTACACAAATATTCATCTGAGGGCACAATCTGGCCCTATGTGAAAGCGAAAAAAAAACAACAACAAAGCAGCATTCTTCATCGGCATTAGGCTTTCTTCCTGAGAAGTTCTCTTTCTGAGCCAATTACAAATCTTCCAGATCCTCAGCTGGTGTAAATGGATTGAACTCGATTGATGTCAAAGGAGCTGTGCCAGGTTACACCTGCTGAGGATCTGGTTCATGTGTACGTAGTCGCTTTAGCATTTAAAGTGTGCGTAACTGAGCTGCTTCTTAGAAGCAGCCTTTTTATGAGTCCCACTTAAGTGTATAATTAGCGTTTGTAAATTAGTTCAGTTTGGTTGGCCATTCAGGGTAACCATTTCCGTGTAACAAATGAAAGAACTCTGAGAACTAAATTGTACATTATGAAAGGTATAATGCAAGCGAAAAGCCCAGCATGTGTCAGACCTGTGGCCTGAAACATCACTTGCCTTAGTTTATTTGTTCCTTTTTGTTTTTCATCAGCCTTGACCTGAGAGGTCCTTGGAATTTTTCATTCCTGTTGAATCTAGAGACCGGGTCTGCCTTTTGTTATCTATGGCTCTGATTTCCAGAAATTACTGATCTCTGTGGAACCACAAGAGCTGTCTCATACACCAATGTGAGTTAGTTATTACTCTTAAGTTACTAAAGTTATTATTACTAACCATTCAACCAAAGTTAATGGAGTTACACTAGCGTAAGAGGAAATTCAGGCTGAACATAATTTATTGGAACAGTTTCTACTACTTCTCTTATAAATATGCACGCAGAGGGGGGAAGTTCAATGGTTTGGAAAAGGCCATGACTTGACAGTGATATAATGTCCTTTGTCTACTGTTGCCTGTTAAAGCTCTCACTTTATGCCCACAGTGTGAAGTAGTCAGCAGGGTGGTTTATGTACTGGGTTTCTCTATCTGAGTCACTGAAGCCATAGCTTTGATTTCTGGTAGAGTTGCGTCATTCTCTGGAGGAGGTAGATGGAGTCCCATGCAGTTGCAATGTGTGTGTCATTTGAAACATGTCATTTTAAAAACAAAGCATCAGTCCATCTGAAGTAGCACATTTGAAATTTTTGTCATGTGTACTTCCAGGTAGCTAAGAGCTTGAATGGTTAAATACAAGCAAGCAGGCTGCCCTGGTGCAAGCAGGCTGCTAAGGGTATGTCTACACTACGAAATTAGGTTGATTTTATAGAAGTCGTTGTTTTAGAAATCTGTTTTATATATTCGGGTGTGTGTGTCCCCACAGAAAATGCTCTAAGCGCATTAAGTGCGTTAACTTGGCGGAGTGCTTCCACAGTACCGAGGCAAGCGTCGACTTCCAGAGTGTTGCACTGTGGGTAGCTATCCCACAGTTCCCGCAGTCTCCGGAAGTGAGATTCAAAAGTTCGCAGTTCTTTTCCTGTCTACCTGGCCAGTGAATCTGAGTTGAGAGCGCTGTCCAGAGCGATCACAATGGAGCACTCTGGGATAGCTCCCGGAGGCCAATACCGTCGAATTGTGTCCACAGCACCCCAAATTCGACCTGGCAAGGCCGATTTAAGCGCTAATCCACTTGTCAGGGGTGGAGTGAGGAAATCAATTTTAAGAGCCCTTTAAGTCGAAAAAAAGGGCTTCATCATGTGGACGGGTGCACATCATGTGGACGGGTGCAGGTTTACATCGATTTAACGCTGCTAAATTCGACCTAAAGTCCTAGTGTAGACCAGGGCTAAGCTATACACATGCAACCTGATCTGTGAGCCCAACTGAAATGCTTTATCTTGTAACCCTGTGTCATGCAAATAATTCTTTCTTGTGTGAGTAATCCCACAGAGGTCAGTGGGTTTGCTCATATGAGTCAGGCTTGCAAGACTGGGCTCAGTTTGCATGCAGACGTTCAGTGCTGAAGAAAACATAGACCTACAACCCCCAAAAGCCCATAACTCCATGCTCAAAAATACAGGTGCATCATTTTGGGCTCACCCATCTGGAAGCAGCTTTGGAAAACATGAGCAGCATGTTCCATGAGAGAACGAATTTGCACCAGTGAGCTTTGCCAAAATGTACTCCCTTCCCTGAGTGTAGCACAACCTGCTGTGCGCCAGGCTGCTGCCCTCCACCCCAGAGGTGGCTGCATTTCCATGAGGCTGTGTGCACTGTAGTTTGTAGAACAAAACTAGATTGTTATAGGTATTAGGCTGGAAAGAAGATATACATTATTAACAGGGAGGGTAATTAACCACTAGAACAATTTACAAGGGTTGTGGTGGATTCACAATCCCAGGCAATTTTAAAATTAAGATTGGATGCTTTTCTAAAAGATCTGCTCTAGGAAACTTTCAGGGAAGTTCTCTGGCCTGTGTTACACAGGAGGTCAGATTAGATGAGCGCACTGGTCCCTTTGGGCCTTGGAGTTGTGAAACCTGCAGAATTGTTATACTTTTCATTGTTTGACTTTCTCTCAAGCCACTCCTGCAGGTTGTATAAATATACGTTCATGTTGTTGGATGTTAAAGTTAGCACCATTTCTCCATTCATCGCTGCTGTTTTGAACACTGCCCCAGCCCTGGCCCCCAAAGCTTATGAAAATAACATTTACAATAATATTTTTAACAGTTCCGTAGTATACAAAACTCCAGCATCCTGGCAGGCTGCCCGGAAACTTTTGGAAAGTTAATGTTGTTGACTCTTTAAAAGGAGAGATGATTTTTCCGCTTGACTCCTTTTGCTTGTTAAGCTCTCCAGGCCCAACGTGTTGCTCCCTGCTGCTTGAAAAACAAGGAAAGTCCAAATTTTAGCAAAGTTAGTTAGGGTGGTTTTCTAACTTGGCCACATTTCGGGGGGGACCAGTGATTTGTATGTGGATTAATTACACCGTTTCAGCGTATATATGGGCTAAGTTCAACATGGAAAAAGAGGGTGAAGCTCCTCTTGGAGATCTGTGGCCGGCATGCAGTGGTGCAGTAAATAATTATTTGTATTGCAAGTAGTGCCTAGAATCTCCAACTGAGTTTGAGGCCTTGGTGTACTTGGTGCATGCCCACCCCGGAAGAAGAGATGGTCCCAGCCCTGAAGAGCTGATGATCTAAATAAACGAGACAAAGGGTGAGTGGGAAAGTGTTGCTAAGAGAGAGATGCAAGTGACACACTATTGCAACACGCACTAGTTTGATGTTCACTCGGGGCCTGATCCTGCACTTTCTCCTATTGGCCTCCGTGGAAATTGGTGGTGCTTGTCCCCTTGCAGGAAACATCCAGCCCCTTGTGAAGTCAAGCCCTGGGTGTGCAAAATGGTCACGATTCTGATGTCCGCTACAGTGCAAATCCAGAGTTGTTGCATCTAAGCCAGGGCTCACCATTGTGAAGTTACTTCTGGTTCACACTGAGCTGAATCAGACCCTCACATATTGCACCAGGGGCTGAAGGATGGTGGTTTACGACCACAGTGTTGCTGAAAAGCTGACCCTTCCCTGAGCTGAAGGAGGGAAGAGTTCACGCTGCTGTTGCTTTTACTGCTTGGCAGGAGGCTTTTCTCCAAGGCTGGGTTATAGGCCAGTAGTTTGTGAAGTGTGCTGCAAGAGATTTACAGTGCAGGCAGCATTCACTGGTCGTCGGAACGGTGCAGTGGGAGTCAGGAGACCTGGGGTCTATTCCAAATGCTAGCTGACTTTGTAAAAAAAAAAAACAAGGAGTACTTGTGGCACCTCAGAGACTAAAATTTGTTTGGGCATAAGCTTTCATGGGCTAAAACCCACTTCATCGGATGCATGCAGTGGAAAATACAGTAGGAAGATATATACACGGAGAACATGAAAAAAAGGCTGTTGCCATACCAACTGGAACGAACACCTTCTTGTCAACTGTTTGAAATGGGCCATCCTGATTATCACTACAAAAGTTTTGTTTTGCTCCTGCTGATAATAGCCCACCTTAATTAATTGGTCTCGTTACAGTTGATATGGCAACACCCATTTTTTCATGTTCTCTGTGTATATATATCTTCCTACTGTATTTTCCATTGCATGCGTCCGATGAAGTGGGTTTTAGCCCACAAAAGCTTATGCCCAAATCAACGTTAGTCTCTAAGATGCCACAAGTACGCCTCGTTTGTTTGTTTTGTGCTGTTACAGACTAATACGGCTACCCCTCTGAAAGCTGACATTGTGTAACCTACCAGCACTTGAAAGCTCTAAGGAGGGACTCTGGTGAGAGGTCTGGGGAAATACATTGGAATAGGAGAGATGTGTAAAAGGCCACTGTAAAATAGTAATATTGTGCTAAAAGACAGGGATTGGGTGCTCCTCAACTGGGACAGCTAGAATGTATTGCTGGGAATCTGGCCAAAAAAAAAACAGAATTTGCAATCCAATTCTAAGGGCATCCATTTTCATAGTTAAAAAAATGTTAAAGTAGAAAACATGAAACCCATATATGTTTGCATTGCTATTTACTCCATTGCACATGGATGCTGGCTTGTTATTGTAGGGTTGCTTGTGAAAACTAAACTGTGGGAGCTTGATGGTTTGTATTCGAGGAAAGACTATATAAAACATACATGTAATTTCTCAAAGGGAAAGGTCACAGGATCACATTTTCAGGCATACATCTGAATGAGTTACTTGCATGCGCAGGTGTTGTACAAATTGCGTATTTGCATGGGCAGATGTCCAGTTGTGTGTCTAGCTGACCATTCAGACAGATGACAATGCTTTACATGCAATTGTGGTACTTGTGTGCACAAACTAGGCACACAACTTCATTTCTGAAAGTGTGACATGGAATTTGAAAACAGAAGCAAAAAGGAAGTACCCGTACATACTTGATCATAAGCCGGTTTGTTTGTAAGCCGAACCCCCCCAAGGTGGATAAGTGTAAATGGTAAAAACTGTATGACCCTTTCATAAGCAGACCCTATATTTCAGGGATTGGCCAACTTTGGCTCTCACCCCGTCAGGGTAAGCCGCTGGCGGATCAGGACATTTTGTTTACCTGGAGCATTCGCAGGCATGGAGCCCCTCAGCTCCCAGTGGCTGCGATTTGCCATTCCCGGCCAATGGGAGCTGTGGGAAGTGGCTCACAGGGATGTTGTGAGCTACATTCAGTATGGTGAGGTGCTCTTATGCTACAGTGAGTACAATAGATAGGTAGTCTGCACTCGGTGGAAGAGGGTTGCTTTGAGGCCTGTGGGTGAGAAGTATGTTACAAAGTGGGTAGGTGGTATGTCCATTTTACAGGTGAGGAAATGGAGACACAAGGTGAGTAGCTAAAGTTTGTGTACAAAGTTGAGACTATACCTCTGGGGAGGGCAGAGGAGTCTAGACTGCTTGTCCGATTGCTATCAAAATAAATTGCCTGCATAAACAGGGCAAAAATGGAAACCTGTTTGATAAAGAGCAATCAGATCAAATAATCTGCACCGATAGCTGTGTTGGAGTTCACCTGTAAATTCTGTTTGTATTATTGTTGCAGGGTGGACACTTGTGAGTGGAGGACGAGGTGTGAGTGTCCATGACTGCTGGAGTGGAGGCCTGATGTAAATGCAAACATGGGTAAGGAGTGCATCCCACTGGAGCAATTGAGCCTCTCTCTAATAGGTTATTGTGTCTTGTACCTGACAAAACAGCCCACAGCAGGAAAATCTGCAGAAATAGCTTTGCTCAACATTAAATTTGTTTGTTCTCTTGCCTTCCAGTCAAGAAAAGAGTCCCAAGTGAAACACCACTTTTGGTGTCTTTGTGGTATCGTGGACAAGTCACTTCAGCTTTCTGTGCCACAGTTTATAATGCAAGCTCTTGGGGCAGGGAACTTTCTTGCTGTATACCTGTATGACACCTAGCACAATGGAGTCCTGATGTCAGATGGGGCCTCTCAGCCCTATTGTAGTACTAAAAAAAAAAAAAGAAAAAAACATGAATTGGCTAGTGAATATGTGCCTCACTGCCCTCTACTGGATGGAATCTGCTCAGTTGTGTGCCCTAAGCCCTATATTGCTAATGGCGATCTGCCTTTGCTCAGATAGTAGGAGTCTATAATTTTGGAGGCGGAGGATGATTCCAGTTTTATATATGTTGTAGCCATGAAGTTCCAAGTGGCCTGGACTTGTGGCACAGTGAAATTCAAGGCAGCCAGGATTTTGTTACTCTGATACATTGCGTACTGACCACGTGCTTGGTGCTGTATGGATGACATTTTAAAAATGCTTAAGGGAGTTGGGCACCTGGTTCCCACTCACTTTCGGGGGCATTAATCTAACTCCCTTAGTCTCCTTGGAAATCTCTACCGTCCATTTAGAGAAAAATCACAGCATCTCCACTGAGGAGCTTGCAATCTAAAATCATTGCAGGGAACTGAGACAGAGCTAGAACACTCAATATTCTTGTGGCACCAATGTGTGTATCTGTCTGTCTGGGCAGTCAACCACTCAACGGCTTCCCAAATCAAAACAGTTCAATGCAGATCAAGCACCTAAACCAGGTTCTGTCTTCTGCGAGTCACATTTTTCTAATTGACCTTTGGCTGTCCTTAATATTTCCCGAGTGGACTGGTTCTGAGTCATATGCTCCCATCATGTGACCTCTGGAATCATTCCCTTCACCTAGGGAGGTGGGTTATACTTGGCTCAGGTGAGGCTGAGCTCCACCTCCTAAAGGGCTAGCTCACCCAATGACAAAATGATCTAACTAATGTGGGGGAGTAGAGGTCCTAGGAGGTTATGACTGGCCTTTCATTTGTAAATCTTCACTGTCTATCTAATCCAGCCCAGGACAGAATTGGGAGTGATAGAAAATCATCAGGGCTGGTTGAAATTTGAAAAATATTTCATTTGTCTCCTTTCTCTCTTCCCACCGCCTCCTTCATGTGGGGTGGGGGGAGAAAGCAAAAAATTCAAACAAAAATGAAAATGTTCATTCTTTGCTATATTTAAAAAAAAAAAAAGTAGACAAAAAATGTTGACCGACTGTAGTTCTTACTTTCTGATATTTTTTATGCAGTGAGTTAGCGCCTTCAATCCAAGTCTTAATTGGCCAGCTATTTGACTGCTTCCCCTTTTACTGGAATTTTGGGGCGGGAAAGGTGTGGGCTAACCCTGGGATTAGATCCCTCTTCAGTGTGCGAATGTGGCTGGGTTACATTTCACAGTGCCCTTCAGCACTCCGCTGGGTGTTCTGTGCCTATGACTGCTTTGATCTCTCTGCCTGGGTCTGTGCACAACTCTCACGCGTCTGAACTTTATTGTAACATAGGTGCACACAAAGGCAGCTAGAACTGCCAGGCTGCAGTGGACAAGAACACAATGTGAGCATAACTCTGGTCTAAGTGGCCCAGTTATTTGGGCTAGATGGGTACAGGATGTACAGTATATATTACTGCCTCGCTGAGATGCTACTTTCACTGCCCCATTTACTTCCCTCTGAGAGTCGCTAGACTAAAGGAGCTTACGTGAGGATGCACTGAAACTGCAGAGAGGTGAAGGGAAGATTCGTGTTTAATCTACAATGGTGGGTTTGGTTTTTTGGTGGGGGGGTTGTTTTTTTTTTTTTCTCAAGTCTTTTTGGTCTACAGCAGGTGGGGTTTTAATGAATAACTGTAAAAAACACTGCTTATTACCCAGGGTATGAGCATTGTGATCAGACCCCAGTGGTGCTGTTTAACACAGCCACATCTCCAAAATCGTGACTTGGATTTGTTCTCAATTTAAAAGAAACAACCACCCCAGATCCCTTACAAGGACAAATGAGGTATTCACAATGTGATCAGTAACTCAGATTTCACCATAACCCCATTTTCCTTGGGGAGGTGCTTCAAAGAAGCAGCATGGCCCTGTAAATAGAGCAGAGGGCGCGAAGTCGGAAGATCTGGTTTCTCTTTTGGCTTTGCCATGTTTGTATTGTGTGACCTTGGGTATGTTACTTAATGTTTGTGCCCCATTTAGCGCCATGCTAACGATATTTGTGAAGAATGGATAGTTGCATAGATGGCAGAATAAAAATATGATGTATCATTAGTTATTAACCTTTCAGCGGCATTTCAAAGACAATGTGGCCTAGCAGTTAAAGCAGGACTCGGGGGACTGGCACTGGAAATGCACTTGTTCAACTCAGGCCAGAAATGTTTATTTCCAGTTCTTACTCTGGACAGGTCACTCAGGTCCTGATTCGTCATTGCCCTATGACCCCTCCGCACCAGGTAGCGTAACCCACAGACTTTTACTGCAGCATTTTATTTTGTTTGTTTTTATTTTCAAAGCCAAAGAGCTGGAGAGAAGCAGTGGGAAGGGCACATGAACATAAAAACTGCGTCAGATGGGTCAGACCATAGGTCCATGTAGCCCAGTATCCTGTCTTCCAACAGTGGCAAATGCCAGGTGCTTCAGAGGGAATGAATAGAACAGGTGATCATCAAGTGATCCATCCCCTGTCACCCATCCCAGCTTCTGGTAAACAGAGTGCCAGCAGTCTGGTTCCACTTTGGTTTAGGTGGCGCCCGTCCTTCTTGAATAGGCTCCCCCTTTCCCAAAAGTTTCCCCAGTTCCTAATAAATCTAAACTCCTCCTCCCTACACCATTGTCTCATCCACACAATGAGACCCTGCAATTCTGCCTGTCTAACTGGCCCTGTGCGTGGAACCGGAAGCATTTCAGAGAATGCTACCATGGAGGTCCTGGACTTCAATCTCTTACCTGGCAGCCTAAATTGGCCTCCAGGACCTCTCTCCTATCCTTCCCTATGTCACTGGTACTTACATGTACCACGACCACCAGCTCCTCCCCAGCCCTACGCATATGTCTATCTAGATGTCTTGAGATCTGCAACCTTCACACTAGGCAGGCAAGTCACCATGTGGTTCTCCTGGTCATCTCCTACCCAGCTATCTGGGGTTTCTAATGATCAAATCCTCCATAACTATTACCTGTCTCTTCCTAATACCTGGAGTTCCCTCCCCCGGAGAGGCATCCTCAGTGCCAGAGGATACCATGACACTATCTGGAAGGAGGGTCCCAACTATGGGATCGTTTCCCTCTGCTCCAGTTGGATGCTCTTCTTCCCTGAGACTTTCATCCTCCTCAACAGCACAGCGGCTGTCAGACGGGGAATGGGAACTTTCTACTTTGTCCTGGAAAGTCTCATCTATGTACCTCTGTCTCCTGTAATTCCTCCAGTTCAGCCAGTCTGGTCTCCAAAGCCCGTACAAGGTCTTGGAGAGCCAGGTAATTTATACATACTGCATTGAGTGCAATAAACTGGATAACCCCCACTCTGTTGCTGGACTTCTGCCTGCATTCTCTTATTACTCCTGCAGCTTGTTCCTTTGTTGATGTTTTGTTTTTATCAGGGGGTGTTTTTTGTCTTAAGTTTAAGGAATGTTAAGTGTATCTAGCCCCCCTCACAAAACTCCTCTGTTAGCTGCTCCTGTTCGCTAGCTCTTCTGGTCACTTAGGAGCTGGCTTTTTAAAGCCCTGGTCTTCCTGAGTAGCCCTGCCCCCCTGGTTAAGGATTGATGGGTGCTAAAGGGCTTAGGGATCAAAGCCTCCTTAAGAAGCTCTCAGCCTTGCCTAGCAGGCCGCTAGGCTCAGCACATGGTTCCCCAAACAGACAGACCACATGGTATATTTCAGTCAAGCAGCAGGCATACCAGGAACACACAAAGTAATTACACAAAGTAAAACTATTTCCCCTTGTTTTTCCCCTCCTACTGTTCTTGTAAAGTGCTGGAAATGGCCCACCTTGATTATCCCTACAAAAGGTCCCCCCCCCGCCCCCTCCCTCCTGCTGGTAATAGTTCACCTTTCCTGATCACTCTTGTTACAGTCTGTATGGTAACACCCATTGTTTCATGTTCTCTGTGTATATAAAATCTCCCCACTGTATTTTCCACTGTATGCATCCAATGAAGTGAGCTGTAGCTCACGAAAACTTATGCTCTAATAAATTTGTTAGTCTCTAAGGTGCCACAAGTACTCCTTTTCTTTTCACAAACACATACATGCTTACAGACAACAAATTTACCCCAAGGATCACGTAATCGCTCCTCCTTCACCTGGAGAACTCCCTCTCTAAACTCCCCACATTAGCTGCTCCTGTTCGCTTGCTCCATGGATTTTTGACAGCTCTGTGTCACTGCACATGTGCAGGACAGGGTAACCGAGTTAAATGGTCCCAGTGACATCACAAGGAGTGGGAGTGATAGTTACTGGACATGCTTCATAGCTGTTTCTGAAGTGGTGAGGATGGGTTTCTGTGGAGGATAAGCACTATAGCAGGTTCCACACATTCACCACCTCACAGCTGAGCAGTCTGAGAGGGGGAGGCTACAGATATAGGTGTTCAGCAGGGCTGGTCTTAGGGGTGGGCCATTCTGGTGACCACCCAGGCTGCTGTGGTCAGTGGGGGGAGGGTTAAGCAGCGCAGAGCTGGCGGGGTAACGCTGCAAACTTGTAGAGGCAACACGGGTGGGGTGCCCAGATTTCTTCCTGGTTCCTTCCAACAGAGGCAGGGCAAGAGGGGCGACACACAGCGTTCTTCCGCACCCCCGTAAGGGGTTGTGAGGTGGGGGGAAGCAAGGAGTCTCACAAAGTGCTTCATGCATCCAGGTCACTGTCCCCACCTGAGCTGTGCTGTGAGGCGAACCTCCGGAGCTGCTGCTCTCCTGCCTTTCCCTTACACGGCCCAGGTGGGGGAGCCATCCTCGTCCTCTAGGGGGGCACGGAGGAGCTGTGTGCGAGGAGGGGAATGAGCAGCAGTACCAGCTGCTCCATGCATCCTGGTCAGTTTCCGCAGGTGGGTGCAGAAGGGGGTACAGGGGTTAGGGGTGAAGCAAGTAAGGGTGGCATGGTATATGGTGTATTGCCACCCTTACTTCTCTGGTGCTGCTGGTGGCAGAGCTGCCTTCAGAGCTAGGAGTCCAGCCAGCAGCTGTCACTCTTCTGCTGCCCAGCCAGTGCTTAATTTGTGGGGGGGCTTGCTGGGGCTGAACCCTGGCAACTCTTTCAATACAAATTAAGCACTGCGGGGGTGGGGGGGGGACAGCCTGTGGGGGTCAGGAGCAATGGGGGGGAGTACCGTACCTATAAGGGCCAGGGGCACCAAAATAGAAGTTTGTCCAGGGTGCCATTTTCCCTCAGCATAAAACCAAAAGGTGTCTGCTGCAAGGGCTGCGTCTCCATACCTTTTCCGACTTGTCTACCGGCAGCCGTTTCCTAATGCCCACTGGAATCCACGGAGAGAGTTGGCTGTTGGCTCAGGGCCTGTAACTGCTGCTGGTCAGGAGATCAGACTGTGGAGATTCTGAGGTGTTTGCAGGGTACTGAAGGGCTGCCATTCTCCTTGGTTTCAGGAGAATGGAGGACACACACACCCCTTTTTGAAGGCATGTGGTAGGACTGAGACCTCATCTGTGTGAGAAGATCAGAGAGGAGTGGGTCTGTTCGTGCATCCTAAAGTATAGAAGTGTGTGTTCTCTGTTGGAACCTTGCACTGAAGTGCACGTAATAGCATCAAATGGGGAAGTCCATAGAAAGAACACCAACCAACTTACTGCTTCATAGCTTTTGGTTAACAGTTATTCATAAGTTTCCAAATACACACAAACCCCACTGTAAATAGTATGTAGGTACTTAATTTTGTTTACTAAGAAACTGTATCTCTTTGAAGCTGACTGGGAACTGTCCACCCCCTCCAGTCAGGGTTTTGCATATCATAGCTCAGAGGTTGAACTCTGTGTAGGTCTGCCTTCCTGAAAAGGCCGAACTCTGGCCTTGTGCTTCAGCAGAGAGATGAGCTGAGGCGCAGAAAAAGGGAGCGGAACAGTTATTAATCATATTACCCAAATAGCCCCTTGCCACTTACAGGAAGGTGGCACAGAATGGGTGTGGTCAGGTAGAAGTCTCTCCCTCTGCTACTGCTAGGGGATGTCCTTGGTACAGGAGAGACCCTCTGAGTTGACTCTGTCAGCTCCATGCCAGTTTTGGGTGCAGGGGGTTTTCCATGGTGGGCTGGCAGATGGTGAGTAGGTAGGGGTGGGACTGAGAGCAGCAGCTGGTTGATTTCGTCCCCTTACAAAGCTCTTTAGGGTCTGTTGAAGCAGGATGGAATCTGAGGGTTGAATCCTGTGGCAATGAATAAAGCAGGCACAAAATACCTGCCCTTGTCCCTGTATCAGAGCCCACAGCAGTGCAGGCATGAATCTATCCCTTCATTTTTCTGAGCTTCATTTTCTCCATTTTTAAAATCAAGGCCATACCTGTTTTTTGAAAAGGGCTTATTGATCCTCCTGTGGCTGGAGCTGTAAAAGTGCAGGGGGGTTGTGGTATTGTTCCACATGTCCCGTAAGTTTTCTTGCCCTGTTTGCAAATTACAATATTTATTTGTGTTTAGACAAGCACTTCCCCCCCCCCTCCCAGATCCTGCACTCCTGAGTCATCCCCCATGTCTCGTTCACGCCAGACTCCCCTGACTTCAACTAGGAGTCCGGGGTACCCAAGCAATGCAAGATCAGCCCAATAATGCTGTATCTGGGACATCACAGCCATTGCCCTGGCAACAGACTATGAACTCACAGACCCAGGACTGTGGCTTCGCTGTAGCATTGAGCATTAGGGGAAGGAGGTCTGTGAGGGAGAAAGAACCCTTTATGAGAGCACAGAAACCTTCAATGGTATCAGAGAGAGGCAGGAAAATAACCAGCCAGCTATATTTCTATGTAAACATTTTATTCTTTCAGGTTTACTCCAGTGTCACATTCTTTCCTTAAGCGCCTGATCCTACCTTCATCCCCCACTCAGAGCTCCCACAGAAGCCTGAAGGGTCTAACTTGAACCTACAAAAGATAAAGACTATTGCAAACTTGTCCATTAGGCCCTGATCCAGCAGGTTACTTGAGTAAGGGTGTAAATCCTATAGGGTCCCTTAACTTTTATAGAGTAGTCCTTAGCTTTTATAGAGTAGTCCTGAGTGCCATTTGAAGTCTTTTCCTGTGTTTCTAGCAGGGCTGTTGATTAATCACAGTTGACTGATGCAGTTAACTCAAAAAAAAAAAATCACGATTAATTGCAGTTTTAATCGCTCTGTTAAACAATAGAATCCCAGTAGAAATTTATTAAATATTTTTCTTTTTCTACCTTTTCAAATATAATTGACTTCAATTACAACACAGAATACCAAGTGTATAGTGCTCAAGTTATATTATTTTTGATTACAAATCATAGAATCATAGAATATCAGGGTTGGAAGGGACCCCTGAAGGTCATCTAGTCCAACCCCCTGCTCGAAGCAGGACCAATTCCCAGTTAAATCATCCCAGCCAGGGCTTTGTCAAGCCTGACCTTAAAAACCTCTAAGGAAGGAGATTCTACCACCTCCCTAGGTAACGCATTCCAGTGTTTCACCACCCTCTTAGTGAAAAAGTTTTTCCTAATATCCAATCTAAACCTCCCCCACTGCAACTTGAGACCATTACTCCTCGTTCTGTCATCTGCTACCATTGAGAACAGTCTAGAGCCATCCTCTTTGGAACCCCCTTTCAGGTAGTTGAAAGCAGCTATCAAATCCCCCCTCATTCTTCTCTTCTGCAGGCTAAACAATCCCAGCTCCCTCAGCCTCTCCTCATAACTCATGTGTTCCAGTCCCCTAATCATTTTTGTTGCCCTTCGCTGGACTCTCTCCAATTTATCCACATCCTTCTTGAAGTGTGGGGCCCAAAACTGGACACAGTACTCCAGATGAGGCCTCACCAATGTCGAATAGAGGGGAACGATCACGTCCCTCGATCTGCTCGCTATGCCCCTACTTATACATCCCAAAATGCCATTGGCCTTCTTGGCAACAAGGGCACACTGCTGACTCATATCCAGCTTCTCGTCCACTGTCACCCCTAGGTCCTTTTCTGCAGAACTGCTGCCTAGCCATTCGGTCCCTAGTCTGTAGCTGTGCATTGGGTTCTTCCGTCCTAAGTGCAGGACCCTGCACTTATCCTTATTGAACCTCATCAGATTCCTTTTGGCCCAATCTTCCAATTGGTCTAGGTCCTTCTGTATCCTATCCCTCCCCTCCAGCGTATCTACCACTCCTCCCAGTTTAGTATCATCCGCAAATTTGCTGAGAGTGCAATCCACACCATCCTCCAGATCATTTATGAAGATATTGAATAAAACCGACCCCAGGACCGACCCTTGGGGCACTCCACTTGATACCGGCTGCCAACTAGACATGGAGCCATTGATCACTATGAAGTAGCATTTTTCAATTCACCTCATACAAGTACTGAAGTGCGATTTCTTTATTGTGAAAGTGAAATTTACAAATGTAGATTTTTTTTGTTATATAACTGCACTCGAATACAAAACAGTGTAAAACTTTAGAGCCTACAAGTCCACTCAGTCCTATTTCCTGTTCAGCCAACCACTAAGACAAACAAGTTTGTTTCCATTTACGGGAGATCATGCTGCCTGCTTCTTATTTACAATATCACCTGAAAGTGAGAACAAGCATTCGCATGGCACTTTGTGTCCAGCATTGCAAGGTATTTTCATGCCAGATATGCTAAACATTCATATGCCCCTTCATGCTTCGGCCACCATTCCCGAGCACATGCTTCCCTGCTGATGATGCTCGTTTAAAAAAAAAGTGTTAATTAAATTTGTGACTGAACTCCTTGGGGGAGAATTGTATGCCTCTTCTCTATTTTATCCGCATTCTGCCATATATTTTATGTTATAGCAGCCACAGATGATGACCCCAGCACATGTTGTTCATTTTGAGAACATTTTGCTGCAGATTTGACAAAACACAAAGAAGGTACCAATGTGAGATTTCTAAGGAGAGATACATCACTCGACCCAAGGTTTAAGAATCTGAAGTGCCTTCCAAAATCTAAGAGGGACGAGGTGTGGAGCATGCTTTCTGAAGTCTTTAAAGAGCAACACTCCGATGCAGAAACTACAGAACCTGAACCACCCAAAAAGAAAATCAGCCTTCTCTTGGTGGCATCTGACTTGGTTGATGAAAATGAACATGAGTGGGTCCACACTGTTTTGAATAGTTATCGAGCAGAACCCCTTATCAGCATGGAACCATGTCCTCTGAAATGGTGGTTGAAGCATAAAGGGACATATGACTCTTTAGCGCATCTGGCATGTAAATATTTTGTGACACCGGCTACGACAGTGCCATGAGAACGCCTGTTCTCACTTTCAGGTGACATTGTAAACAAGAAGCAGGCAGCATTATCTCCTGAAAATGTAAACAAACTTGTTTGTCTGAGCGATTGGCTGAACAAGAAGTAGAACTGAGTGGACTTGTAGGCTCTAAAGTTTTACCTTTTTAATGCAGGTTTCTTTGTACATAATTCTACATTTGAAAGTTTAACTTTAGAATCATAGAATATCAGAGTTGGAAGGGACCTCAGGAGATCATCCACCGAGCTATCCCTCCCACTTTCATGATAGAGATTGCACTACAGTACTTGTAATGGGAGAAGCGAAAAATACTATTTATTTGTTTACAATGCAAATATTTGTAATAAAAAATAAATATAAAGTAAGCACTGTACGTTTTGTATTCTGTGTTGTAATTGAAATTGATATATTTGAAAATGTAGAAAACATCCACGATATTTAAATAAATCGTATTCTGTTATTGTTTAACAGTGTGATTAATCACAATTAATTTTTTTACTTGCTTGACAGCCCTAGTTTCTAGATATGCCTCCAATCCTCATGGTCTGGTCCTCTCTGTATGCTAGCTTTGTGTACCTCCACGTGGGCAGGCATTCACTCTGTGTTGTTAATGTTTAACTGAGTTGGAGAGATGAACGCTGGGTTATCTGTCATTTCAGTTCCTTGAAACTTTCGCTCTGTGCAGAGGGATTCCAAATAGGGTTGCCCTGCGGTATAACTACTGCTTTTTCATATAGAGATTTGGTAATCTGATTGTCTCTAGGTCATTTTACAGATTTTTGAGGTGGGGGTGGGTGTACTGAAGTAGTGAATAGGTATTTTTATTTAGAGAAATGAAGCTCTCTCTTTATCTGTACATTTCAAAGTGCTTTACAAAGGAAGTCAAGTATCACTAATCCCCATTTTACAGATGGGGAAACTGAGGCACAGGTTGGTGATGTGACTTGCCCAAGGTCACCCAGCAGGCCAGTGGCAGAGCTGAGAATAGAACCTGATCTCTTGAGTCCCCGTCTAGGGCCCCTAGGCCATCCCCCATAATTAATAGTTACTAATTAATACTACTATTAATAAACTAGAGAACAATAACTGAAGTAGCATCCATGTAAGTTAGAGCGAATGACCTTCTAATGGGACTAGTACCTCAGCAGCTGAAGGCAGAATTGAGCCTTATGTATGTAATTGTTGTTTTGAAATATTCAACAGTAAATTGAGCAGAAAGAGGCATCTTTAGCGAGTAGACGTAGCTGTGCAATGATATGCTGCAATGTGTGGATTATTTCACAACCCTGTATTGAATCAGATAGCGTAATGAATGTGACCTAATAATATACATAGCAAAGTTGTTGCCAGCTAAGCCCCTGGTGCTGGAGGATTTAGACTTGACGAGTGGAGCTACAATCATCTAAACCTGCAGTAACAAGGTGCTGAATGGGTCCTTTGGGCCACAGTGGATTATTACAGTTTTTACTTCCTGTACCTGGGTCCAAGTTTATGTGCCCTGGTGTTCACCTCCTGGTTTGTTTGCGCAGAAGTGTCTGCTACATTTGTATTGATGTTGTCTCCCTGCTGAGATCAGTACAGTAGAGATTTTATTATTTTTCCCCCTGAATGTTTTCAAATCAAGTGTCTGTATTTATGAGCATGATTTTGTGCCCACAGTAAATTGCTCCCGCAGATTTGTGCCACCTATTGTATTCCTGGCTCTTTCCTGGCAATTCAGTGATGGGGGGAGGGTAGGGGGTTTAATTTATGGGAGGCAAAACTGCACCTTCGAAAATGGGGGCATCTCCAGCTCCAACAGTGCCAATGGGAGGGATGAATATCTAATCCTACAACCTTAGAAAAAGGATCTTTTACTGTCTAGAAGGAGGCACCTTTGTTCTTTTTACCCTGCTCTATGTTTGCTGTGTAAGGGTTTTCTTAATGTGAGGGTCAGGAAAGAGAAATGGGGGGGGGGGTTGTGACTAGTTTTGTAAGCTGTACGGTGCCGTCAGTGGGTGTGCAAGGAAGAGTCGGGCTTCTGTGTTCAGGAAATGCGTCCTTTAAGGACAAAGGGCCAAGTTTTATGCTGCGCCTCTCGGGAGGCAGAGCACAAAAGGCTCAACCCAGAAAAGGTGGGGAGCCAATTTTATTTATTATTTTATTTTGTTTTCCCTGTAGTGGAAAAATGGTATGTGCAGTTGGTTGCTTGTCAGATTGGTGTTCCTAAAATTGGGGCTCTACCATATTAAGATCCTCATCAAGCAAATGCTTAAGTGTTTGCATAACTTTATGCACTAATTCCCTTGAAGTCAATGACACTATTCATGGGCATAAGTGTTTGGATTGTTGCCTTGCTCTTCCACACAGTTAGGTGATCGGAATATCTTATGTGCTACACTACCGTTATTTACTTAAGATAAAAATCCACTTTAAGTGGAAAGAAGCTTTCTGACTGAAGAAACGACTTTTAACCTTCAACACCTCCCTGGAGATGGGGCCTTAAATGTTCTCCGGATTGGTCATATTCCTGGGTTATAGTGAATATGCAGTCAAGAGCCTGTAGTACCTTAGAAAGAGAAGGAGGACTAGTGGCATCTTAGAGACTAACCAGTTTATTTGAGCGTGAGCTTTCGTGAGCTACAGCTCACTTCATCGGCTGCATTCAGTGGAAAATACAGTGAGGAGATTTATACACACACAGAACATGAAACAATGGGTGTTATCATACACACTGTAAGGAGAGTGGTCACTTAAGATGAGCGATTACCAGCAGGAGAGCGGTGGGGGGGGAGAAAACCTTTTGTGGTGATAATCAAGGTGGGCCATTTCCAGCAGTTAAGAGGAACATCCGAGGAGCGGTGAGGCGGGGGGGGAAATAAACATGGGGAAAATATTCTTGAATAGAGACTGGGAGTGGATGTGTCATTACACAAGGTAAAACTAAGTTAATTGTATCCAGTTTGCAAATTAATTCCAATTCAGCAATCTTTCGTTGGAGTCTGTTTTTGAAATCTTTTTGTGGAAGAATTGTCACTTTTAGGTCTCTAATCGAGTGACCAGGGAGATTGAAGTGTTCTCCAACTGGTTTATGAATGTTATAATTCTTGACATCTGATTTGTGCCCATTTACTCTTTTACGTAGAGACTGTCCAGTTTGACCAATGTACATGGCAGAGGGACATTGCTGGCACATGATGGCATATATCACATTGGTAGATATGCAGGTGAATGAGCCTCTGATAGTGTGGCTGATGTGATTAGGCCCTATGATGGTGTCCCCTGAATAGATACGTGGACACAGTTGGCAACGGGCTTTGTTGCAAGTATAGGTTCCTGGATTAGTGGTTCTGTTGTGTGGTGTGTGGTTGCTGGTGAGTATTTGCTTCAGGTTGGGGGGCTGTCTGTAGGCAAGGACTGGCCTGTCTCCCAAGATCTGTGAGAGTGGTGGGTCGTCCTTCAGGATAGGTTGTAGATCCTTGATGATGCGTTGGAGAGGTTTTAGTTGGGGGCTGAAGGTGATGGCTAGTGGCGTTCTGTTATTATCTTTGTTGGGCCTGTCCTGTAGCAGGTGACTTCTGGGTCCTCTTCTGGCTCTGTCAATCTGTTTCTTCACTTCAGCAGGTGGGTATTGTAGTTGTAAGAATGCTTGATAGAGATCTTGTAGGTGTTTGTTTCTGTCTGAGGGGTTGGAGCAAATGCAGTTGTATCGCAGAGCTTGGCTATAGATGATGGATCGTGTGGTGTGGTCAGGGTGAAAGCTGGAGGCACGTAGGTAGGAATAGCAGTCAATAGGTTTCTGGTGTAGGGTGGTGTTTATGTCACCATCGCTTATTAGCACCATAGTGTCCAGGAAGTGGATCTCTTGTGTAGACTGGTCCAGGCTACATTTGGGGGCCATTTGGGTCAAAAATTGGGGATTGGTCCTGCTTTGAGCAGGGGGTTGGACTAGATGACCTTCTGAGGTCCCTTCCAACCCTGATATTCTAGGATTCTAGGCTGAGGTTGATGTTGGCATGGAAATTGTTGAAATCATGGTGGAATTCCTCAAGGGCTTCTTTTCCATGGGTCCAGATGTTGGTTAGTCTCTAAGGTGCCACTAGTACTCCTTTTCTTTTTGCGAATACAGACTAACACGGCTGCTACTCTGAAACCTGTAGTACCTTAGTTTTTTCCTGTACAGCAATTCCCGAGTTGCTTAGACCATCAATGAACAAATTTTCAAAGAGGCTTCAGAAACCCTGTATCACAATAGGGTCTCTCATTACCTGATCGCATACCGGTGGTCCTTGTGACATTCCGAGCTACATTCTTCCCACAGTTACATCATTGTAACCTCATTGACCCCTCTTATGGGGTTGAATGAAGGTGAATGACAGCAGAATGTGGCTCGTGAGTCATAAGCAATGACACTAAAGAAGTGTGCTTTGATGGTAACCAGTTTCAGCACAGTATGCAGCAGTCTGCATGACTGGGTTTTTTAAGCTGAAATGTAATACTGCTCCTCCAGTGTGACTGGGTAAATGAGATTAATTGTGCACTGCTGGCTTACATTTAGATGGAAGGTTCTCTATTTATCGAATACTAGATGGACATTTATAACATTCTCTATTGCTGCAGACAAGAGAACTTGCTGCTAGAAAGAATAGGAGGAAGGCCGGAGAATTGCACCAACACCAGGAAGAGGCAGGTCTACTCCCTACTAAGAAGAATGGACAGGCCTGTCACCAGAGCTGATCCAGAGAACAGAAGGATGTGCTCTTTGCTGGGAGTTAAGATCTGGGATGTGGACCCGAGGCTGAAGAGGATTCTAGTGGGAGTGGGAAACAATCTACCGATTGTTCTTCACGTAGGAACAAATGATGCTGTCAGATTGTTGCTGGAATGCATCAAGGGAGACTATGCTAGACTGGGAAAGATGCTTAAAGAAATGGAGGCTCAGGTGATCTTCAGGGGAATTTTACTTGTCCCTAGAGGAGGAGAGCGAAGGCGAGACGAGATTATAATGATCAACAGATGGCTCAGGCAGTGGTGCTATGGGAGGGCTTTGGGATGTTTAACCATGGGAAGGCATTCACAGACAGAAGACTGTTCTCATGGGATGGACTCCAGTTTGGGATGGAGGTTGGCACAGCTGATTAAAAGAGTTCTAAACTAGGAATTTGGGGGAGACCTTTCGGAGATGCTCATGTAATCTCCATGCCTGATTCTAATATGGAGTGGGAGGAAAATCAAGTAAGGGAGGATACAGCAGTGGAGAAAGGAACAACAGAGGGTAGGAGAATGAACTTCAAGAGGAAATTCCCAATACCAATGATGCTAATAGTCAGGTAGGCAACACTGGCAATTGAATGACTGTGCCTATTGGGCGAGGAATCTGTGTGAAGCCAAGCAGAAGCAGCAAAGATGTCTGTACACCAATGCAACAGCCTGGGTAACAAAATGGAGGAAGTAGAACTACTGGTGCAGGAAGTGAAACCAGACATTATAGGGGTAACAGAAACATGGTGGAGTCCTGACTGGAGTATGGGTATTGAAGGGTATAACCTGTGCTGTTCAGGAAGGATGGAAGTAAATGTGATAGAATAGCATTGTATATTGATGAGAGAGACTGCAAAGAAATCAGAAGTGATGGAGTGGATAAAATGGAATCTGTTCGGGTCAAAATCACTTTGGGGAAGAAAGCTAACAGAGGCTCTACTGGGATAGTGCTTGGAGTGTGCTACAGACCCTGAGGGTCCAATCTGGATATGGATAGAGACCTGCTATTGGAGTTCCTCAGGGATTGATCTTGGGACCAATTTTATTTAACATTTTCATTAATGACGTTGGCACAAAAAGTGGGAGTGTGCTAATAATATTTGCAGATGACACAAAGTTGGGAGTTGTCAGTATGGAAGAGAATCAGAATGTCATACAATAAGATCTGGACAATCTTGAAAACTGGAGTAATAGAAATGGAGTGAAATTTAATAGTGCAAAGTGAAAGGTCATGCACTTAGGGACTGACTAACAAGAATGTTTGCTATAAGATGGGGAAGTATTAGTTGGAAGTGACCGTGGAGGAGAAAGACCTGGGGTCTGGTTGATCACATTATGACTATGAGCCGCCAAAGTGATGTCTGAAAAAGGCTAATGTAATCCTAGTATGCATCAGGTGAGGTATTTCCAGCAGAGAGAGGGAAATATTAGTACCTCTACACAAGGCACTGGTGAGACCTCATCTGGAATACTGTGTGCAATTCTGGTGTTTCATGTTTTAGAAAGATTAATTCAAACTGGAACAGGTGTAGAGAAGGGATGCTTGGATGATCTGAGGACTGGAGAACCTACCTTACAAGAGGAGACTTAAGGAACTTAGCTGGTTTAGCTTAACCAAACAAGGGCTGAGGGGAGACATGGCTGCGCTCTCCTATTTATCCCTCTGTTATATTTAGAGAGAGGGAGAGGAGTTATTTAAGTCAAGCGCCTAGGTTGACACAAGATCAAATGACCATCAACAAGTTTAGGCTTGAAATTAACCATTGTAACCATGAGATGAGTGACATTCTGGAACAGCCTTCCAAGAGGAGCAGTGGGGGCAAAACACCTAGGTGGCTTCAAGACTGAGCTTGTTAAATTTATGGAGGGGATGGTATGATGAGGTTGCCTACGATGGCATTTGGCCCAGCAGCGACTGCTAGTAGCAAGTATCCCCAACAGCCAGTGATGGGACACTAGATGGGGAGGGATACTACAGAGAATTCTTTCCCAGGTGTCTGGCTGGTGGGTCTTGCCAACATGCTCAGAGTCTTACTGATCACCATATTTGGGGTCGAGAAGGAATTTCCCCCAGGTTAGATTGGCAGAGACCCTGGAGGGGTTTTGCCTTCCTTTGCAGCATGAGGCCTAGCTCACTTGCAGGTTTAAACTAGTGTAAATGGTGGATTCTCTATAACCTGAGTTCTTTAAATCATGATTTGAGGACTTCAGTAGTTCAGCCAGAGGTTAGGAGTCTATTACAGGAGTGCGTGGGAGAGGTTCTATGGCCTGTGATGTACAGGAGGTCCGACTAGATGGTCACAGTGATCCCTTTAGACATTAAAGTCTGTGAGGTACCATTAACACTTATATAGTGCTTGATATTTTTCAGAGGGGACAGATCCCAGAGGAATGCTTGTATAGCCTACTGCTGAGTGTGTATTGCAGGACCCCCAATCCCCATGCCTGATCCACAACAGATAGGAGTCTGTCACAGCCCTAGCTGGAAAGTCTGGGCTCTTTGGCTCGAGCTGCAGCAGTTTCCAGCTCTGATAATCTCCAGTTCATCCCCCCCTCCACCCCCCCAGTGTGTTGGCCAAGATAGCAGCCATTGTATTTGTTACCCGTGCACTCCCCTCTGCTGTCTACTCTTAGCCTTACTAGGGATTTTGCTGATATAAAAAGTCGCACCCCTAAGTGACATTGCTATACTGGCAAAGGTTTCTAGTATAGACCTGGTCTATGTCTCGGTTCCCCATCTGTAAAACGGGGATAATTCATTTCTCCCACCCTTTGTCTGTTTAGATGGTAGGCCCTTGAGGGTAGGGAGCATCTTTCTCACCATGTGTTCGTGTAATGCTGAGGACAGTGGGTCCCTGACCCCAGCTGGGACTTCTAGGCGGAACCATCAGGCAAATGATAAATAGTGAACGAGCTGCAAAATGAATTGAACCCCTTGATCAGAAATACCACATCTTACAAAGTAGGTCTGTCAAGGTTCCTTCCCCACTCTGAACTCTAGGGTACAGATGTGGGGACCTGCATGAAAACCCCCCAAGCTTACTTTTACCAGCTTAGGTTAAAACTTCCCCAAGGTACAAACTATTTTACCCTTTGCCCTTGGACTTCCACTACCAAACATTTATCTGGGTTTATTGGGAAAACGTTGTTTGGAAACGTCTTCCCCCCCAAAATCCTCCCAACCCTTGCACCCCACTTCCTGGGGAAGGTTTGGTAAAAATCCTCACCAATTTGCATAGGTGACCACAGACCCAAACCCTTGGATCTTAGAACAATGAAAAAAGTATTCAGTTCTTGAAAAGAAACATTTTAATAGAAGATACAGTAAAAAGAATCACCTCTGTAAAATCAGGATGTTAAATACCTTACAGGGTAATTAGATTCAAAACATAGAGAATCCCTCTAGGCAAAACCTTAAGGATACAAAAAGGACACAGACAGGAATATTCATTCTATTCAGCACAACTTAATTTCTCAGCCATTTAAAGAAATCATAATCTAATGCATATCTAGCTAGATTACTTACTAAGTTATAAGACTCCATTCCTGTTCTGTCCCTGGCAAAAGTATCTCACAGACAGACACAGACCCTTTGTTTTTCTCCCTCCTCCCAGCTTTTGAAAGTATCTTGTCTCCTCATTGGTCATTTTGGTTAGGTGCCAGTGAGGTTATCCTAGCTTCTTAACCCTTTACAAGTGAAAGGATTTTTCCTCTGGCCAGGAGGGATTTTAAAAGTGTTTACCCTTCCCTTTATATTTATGACAAGGTCTGACAGGAGCAAGGAGGGAAAGATGAAGGCTGAATTCACTCTAGGAGCAGAGCTAAGGTCGTTCGGGTCTTGTAGCTGTCCATCGGCCTGTTTCCATATATTTGGATTTCTTTTACCTATAACCTTAACTACTCAGCCTGGGTTTCAAATGGCAGGTTTTGATAACTGAAGTGTGTTTGGTCAGGTTTCTTTTCTGTTTTTAATACTCCTCTGTTACTGATCTGCACCATCAGCCTACATGTAACTCTCTTCTTTGTCGGGGAGCGTACACAGGAGTTACGTCCCTGCCTACGTGCCCTGGGGTGGAGTGTAGCCAATGAGAGGGCGTGTGGAATTTACATGGGCTGGGCTAACAGCACTAGTCTTGCAGAAAGCACTGTGGGATATTTGATGACTGCAAATGGTCAGGAGTGTGGTTTTGCATTTTATCCATTAGAGAGCCCGTTAGCAGCATGCTGAGGTGTTGGTTGTCAGGCTGGAGGGAGGTTACTAGTGGAGTTCCTCAGGGGTTGCCATAGTTGGGGTTGAGAAAAAAATTTCCCCTAGGTTAAATTGGCAGACCCTGGGGGTTTTTTTTGCCTTCCTCTGCAGCGTGGGACACGGGTCACTGGCAGGTTTAAACTAGTGTAAATGGTGGATTCTCTGTAACTTGAAGTTTTTGAATCATGATCTGAGGATTTCAGTAACTCAGCCAAAGGTTATGGGCCTATTACAGACAGGGGTGGGTGAGGTTCTGTGGCCTGCAATGTGCAGGGGGGTCAGACTAGATGAACATGATGGTCCCTTCTAGTGTTAAAGTATGAGTCTGTGGTTCAGTAATGACTCAGCAGCTGATATTCTTCTCTTCTGCAGCACCCTGGGTTTTTCCTAGATCTTTGTCCCATCCTGTTTAGCTAGTGAGAGCTGATGAGATCATAGTCTGCATTGCATATAACTCTTCACAAGATCCTATTTTACTTTTGCTTCCTTTCTGTCCTTACTAAATGCAGCTGTTCAAGCCACATCAATGCTTGCATGTTGATGGAAGCAGATCCACGGATCTACCATTAGCTGTGCTTCGTAATGACCTATTAGTGAAGCCAACAATAACAGAACTGTCTAGACTCTAGCCCATCTGAACCCTACTAAGTTATTCCTTTGTCTTGTCTTCATTTTCTGTGTCTCTTCACAGCTGGATCATTTTGGGTGGTCTGTTGTGACCTTCAAACTCTCAATTTCTGCTGTCATTTTTCTCATGCAGAAGCTTACTTATCACATCAGGATTGAAATTTAAAATCTCCTAGTCCCTCTATCTGTTGCACTAGCTGTAGAACTAAAGTGGTATAGCAGGCCTTTGAAGTGTGAACCTGATGCAGGGAGAGAGACATCAAATTGCAGCAATGGCTTTAAATGGATTTCACTTTCTACCTGGTCCTGCAGCGTGCTGAGTATCCTAAACTCCCAGTGGTAATCAGCAGAGGCTGTGGGTGCCCAGCACCTCGCAGGATTCATTTGAGATCTTGCTGATATGGATAGGGAGGTTTGCTTTCTTTAAGAATACAAAACTGCCCCCTTACCCACCCACCCACCCACCCAACAATTCTTGTAGGAAAAAAGACAATAGATTTGGTAGAAAAAGGTATGTAGAAAGATGCCTGATAGTCAGAGATACTGTGCATCTGTAGCACATAGTGAGTCTGATGCAAAGTCCACTGAAGTTAGTGGGTGTCCTTTCCTTTTTCCTCATTGCCTTTAATAGGAGTTTGGATCAGGCCCAGTGAGTTCATTTAGTGTTGCAGGCTCTGAGCGCTTTTGAAAATCAGGCCCATTTCCTTTGAAATTATATCAGACCGTGGCAATTTCAAATGGGAAACCCCCCCCCCCGTCCCTGATGTGTTTTTAAAAGTCTCCAATGTGTGTTAGCGATTCAGTAATAAAAAGGAACAGGGCACGGGGACAGTCAACTAAATTCAGCAGAAATGCTTAAAAGGAGTTGATGATGAATGTGATATGAAAGGGGCAGGGTGGTGTGGGAAGGAGGAACTGGAGACAAAGGCAACAGATAATACAAAACAAAACATACTTAGGCACAGATCCACAAGGGTATTTAGGCTTCTGAAGTCCATTGAAATAAGTGGAAGTTAGGAGCCTAAATACCTTTTTTTTTCTTTTCCTGTGTTGTTGTTGCTGTCATAACCACCTTCTCTGGTCCCTGATCCTGTGTGAGCAGGGAAGCCTATGTTACACATGTTCTGTGGATAAGTAGTGGACTCAGCTCCTCCGGGAATTCATCCTAGTACATTTCACCAATGCTGAATTAACTGGTGCAGAGAACAAAAGGAGTGGAGGTGTAAGGGGATTTAGGGGACTGATTCCTTTCACCAGCTGTGAAGGGAAAGCCAGCTTTGAGAGCATCTGGGTACCTCCTAGTACTTCCTTTGCAGTGTGTAACTTGCAGTTGTTTTGCTCTGGATCTGTGATGGAACAGGGAGGTATGTTTGCCATGAAGTCTTTGCTGCTTGTTCGTAAGCCTGCAGCGTACGAGCAAAGAACTTGATCTTGCAAGTCCCCTGCGTGCATGGGCTTTCCGTTGCTTCCATTGGGTTTTCTGCCCATGGAGGGCTCACCAGCGTACACCCCAAAATTTTTGTTTTTAACGCAGCCAAGTAAAGAACAGCAAAGGATGACTCATCTTTAGCAGAAGACTCTTGGGAGTAGCATTTGGTTTTGATTATCCAATAGGTTCCACTCCTTGTTTGACTCTTGATCGAACTAGCTGAGCTGGCTGCTCATTTCCATGAAACAAAGTTCCCCGCCCTTCAGTCTGCTCAGAGATCCCAGGAGCTGCAATTAGGACAGGCCTGAGAGTTAGTCTGGGCAATGTCAACCCTACGCAAGAACTTTGTAAACAGGTCTGTGAAAGGACAGTTTTGCAACCGGTGATGTAAATGCTGCATCTGTGCTGGTTGCAGCTGAAATCCTGATGCTTGGAGTGTTTGCTATTAAGCTGGGTGATCGAGAGTCGACGTCTATCTATGTTTTAACCTCTGAAGCTACTCTTGATGCTGAGAAATGCACAGGCTTTTCGAGGAAGTAATTTACGTCTATTTTCATCTGCAGAGTTTAGAAAGGGGTTCCTGAAATGCAAATGTTTCAGGTTTGAGTGGAGGAAGAGGGCTTTTCACACTCATAACAAAAAGAAAGTCATCTTTATAGGGCTTCGCTGGCTCATCTTGTAGCAATAGTGAGATTTGTATCATGCTTTTGTATCGTGCTTAATGCAGCTGCTAATACTTTGCAATTGTTTATGGCTTTTCATTTAAGAATCTCAAAGTGCTTTCCAAGATGGGTATTATTTACCTCTTCAATAGATGGAGACATCAAGTTATAGAGAGTTTAAGGCCTAAATGTTTCAAGTGTCTACTAATTTTGGTGTCTCCTTTTCCAGGAGCCCAACTTGAGACCACTAGGCCCGGACTTGTTAGATTGCTTAACGCCTGCTTTGCATGTTGATGTCAGTCAGAACTTCGGGGGGCCGGGCACTTCTGAAAATCAGCTGATTCAAGTTGGACACCCAAAACTATCAGAGGCTTTTAGCATAAGTGACTTGACCAACATCACAAAGCAAGGCATTGGCAGAGTCAGCAGCAGAACCAGGATCTCCTGATTCCTGCTCTAACCACTGGACAATGCTGCTGGAGGAACGTTCCATTTGAGGAATGCTCTGTTGCTGTGAGCCATGTGGGGCTCGGTCTGGTAGACTAATGATTAGCTCTCTGTGTGGTTGTGCTGTAGAGTCTAGGGCTGCTGGAACTTCTGCTGTCCCTTTTCTGGGGTTGCAGAAAGATACGGTTCCATGCAGAGCCTGTCAGGAGATGGGGAGACTTGTGCAGAATTGCCTCTGGAGCTGTGTAGGGCTGGACTGTGAAACAGTAGGCAGTCACCACTCACCCCTGTGGTCACGGTGGGTCAGGACAGCGCAGTGACACTTCAAGCAGGAACAGCAGCAGAAGTGACCTGCCCTCGTGCTGCTCTGGATTTTTTTTAGGTTTAATGTAAAAGGAAGTATTTGGAGTATGTGACCATATTGCTGCTCATTTTGGGAGCGGGGTCTGATCCAAGTGTAATCAAACCACTGACGTGATCCAATCTGGCTTGCAAATCAGCCATCAGTTTAGTGGAAAGGCAGCATAGTGAAGCCATTTTTTATGTATTAATGGGAGGGGGCTCAAGATATGAGTTATCCATGACTCCATTACCCCGAGCAAAATCGCGACATGTGCCAAGGAAACCCTCACTTCCCCCAAGCTTTGCTGTTGTCACTAGGATTTTAGCCAATAAAGTGGAGAACTTCAGGGATTTCATCTCTCCTCTTCATTATGGGTAGCCGTCTTCCTTCTATGACCTCATCTCATCTTTCGTGCACCACAACTGTATCATCCTAAATGTCGTGTTGATGGCTCTAATTGGCTTGGTATTGTCCATTACCCTCCAGCCAGCAGAGTTCTGTTTTGTTGTTAGTTTGTTTAACTTGTGTCTGGATTTGCTGGCATTCCAAATTAAATTCCATGGCTTGTGTCCAGAAACCTATTTGGGGTCAGGGGAAACCAGTGCAAGTGTCCAGGTTGCCAGTGAACGCTACAGATGTTCAGTTGTTTCTCAGCCTCTTTGCATTTTGCATGGTTGGTCAGCTCCAGCTTCCTTCCAGTTAGTTGCCTTGCAAGCTTTTTTTGGTTTACCGTCCCTGAAGACCACTGGGGTCAGTGCTTACAGTGTGCACGGAGGGAGGGGGTTTCAAATTTAAAATTAGAACTCGAGGCAGGTAGTTGAGGGGTGCACTTTCAGCACTGCCTTACCAATGATGCTGACCCAGATTATACTATAACCCCTCATTTTTTTTTCAAACCACTTTAATGGTGGATTCTCTGTAACTTGAAGTCTTTAAACCATGATTTGAGGACTTCAGTAACTCTGCCAGAGGTTAGGGGTCTGTTACAGGAGTGGGTGAGAGAGGTACTGTAGCCGGCACTGTGCAGGAGGTCAGACTAGATGATCAGGATGGTCCTTTTTGACCTTAAAGTCTGAGAGTCTAAACCCTGACTGGGATTGTGGTAACTACTCATTTGGGAACAAAACTGAAGCCCTGATCCTGATCAGGCTAATGGGGGCTGCGGGAAGCGGCGGTCAACACATCCCTCAGCCCACGCCGCCATTGGCCTGGGACGGCAAACCGCGGCCAGTGGGAGCTGCTATCGGCCGAATCTGCAGACTCTGCAGGTAAACAAACCGTCCCGGCCCATCAGTGGATTTCCCTGATGGGCCGCGTGCCAAAGGTTGCCGATCCCTGTCCTAGGCTAACACCTTAAGCACTGGACTGGCCTTTCTCTGATTGGTTTTACACTGGTGTTATTCCATGAACTTCATTGGAGTTCTGGGTTTACCCTGGTGTAACTGAAAACAGAAACTAGCCTTTTGTGTAGTGCATTAATTCCAGGCTTACTCTGATTTAGGAAACTGCAATTGGTTTGCGGTGGGAGAGGGAAGAAAATAATCACTCTTGGCAGAAAAACAACCACAAAGTCTCTCTCAATTCCCTGCTAGTTCCATTTGTGCACAGTCACATACAGAAAGTGGTCTGCCCAAGGAGTAAAGGGTTAGATAAATTGCTGCTGTGGTTATAGACGGAGAGGTGGATCCACGCAGGTGCCTGCACCCAGGTTTTTCTAAAGACTTGGTGCCTTTTGGGTGGCGAATTTTCAGATTTTAATTAGTGCTAAATATGGCCCTCATCCTCAGCACTTAAGCAGGTGTGGGTCCTATGGGGGCAGATCCTCAGCTGCTGTAAAATTATTGTCGTTCCATTGAAGTCAAAGGTAGCGTTAAGCACGTGCTTAAATGCTTTGCTGGATTGGCCCCTGAGTGTCTGGAGTAGGCACTTCCTTCTTAGAGGAACTACACCAGCCTGATCCAAAACCCATTGAGTTCGATGAGAGTCTTTCAGATGATTGTGGCCCAGACTCCTTGCAGACTGTTGAAGTGTACTCGCTCTGAGTAAACCCCACAGTCGATGGTGCACTTGGTCTGCTCCTCATCAGCTCACCACACTACTTCGCTCTTCACCTCTGTGTTGCAAGAAGCATTCTAGATTTTTGTTCCAAAATCCACTTGTTCCTCACAGGAGGAAGAGCAATAAGGAAATGGCTTGCACGTGGGAGCAGCACAGCGTTGCTTTTTGACTTGCTGGCTGCTGTATGAGTCATTTCAGAACTTCTTAAATGTTAGGCTGTTCCTGTTTGTTGGTGTATTTTGCGCTGTGGCAAGCTTCCCTAAAACAGCCTTGCCAACGTGCGTCAATCCTGATCTGCAGCAACGTCTTACAGGCCTCTTCGGAGCAGACGCGGTTGATAGTGCTGACACTTGCATGGTTCTGTGATATGAACAAATGTCCTTTGGAGCTTAGGAAGAGACAGGTCTTCTCTTGGAACTGCAGATGCATTTACAGCGCTGTCTCCACTGGTGGAAGGTTCGTAGTGCATTTTGTGTTCTCCTAGGGTAACTCGCTGGGGAGGGTGTATTACATGGTTCAACTCTGTGCTCCATTCACAGAGAATATGTGTCCGTTACAGCCCTCAGCTAGAGAGCCGTGGCTCTTTAGTTCGTGTTTCTAGGTCTGGAGGACTCTGGTTCAGTCCCTGATGTGTCAGCCAAGAGGGCAGCCACCATCACACTAGCAAAAATTGGACTCCACCATTCCACATTTAAGCCCTGTTTGTCTGTGGTGGTGGTTGTTATTATTGCCCACAGTGCACATTAGCAGGTTTGTAGTAGGGCTGGTTGAAATATGTTGAATGAAACTTCTTGTTTTTGTTGGGGGAAAAGGTGATTTTTTGTTTGCTTGTTTTTAAGAAATCGGAGGGTTTTTGTGAAAAATACCTGGTATTTTTTTTTCAAAATTTTCTGTTTATTTTTTTAATGAATCTGGAAAACTAGTCATCCTTTTTTGTTGTAAAAAATAAAAATCATGAAAAGTCCTTTTCATTCTAAAGGTTTAGAAAAGAACAATTTTTCAGTGACTTGAAATTTTATTTTGAAAATTTCAGTTTTCACTCGTGCCCCCCCCCCAGTAATTTCTCCAACCACCCCACTTCCCTTTTTCAATGGCAACACAGAAGAAGGGTGTGTAGGGGGTTAAAAATGAATTTTTAATATAATCTGAATAGGTATTTCTTTTCTAAACCTACAGAATGAAAATCATGGAATTTTTCCTTCCCATTTTTGACTGCTCTGTTGAGGAGGCATGGCCGCCGCAGAGGTTAGGACATACTGCATGTTTAGAAGAATCCCTCCAGACCCTTCCTGTTGCAGGATTGCTCATCATAAAATCCAGCCCCACACAGTGTTCGGGAGAGGAGCCGGTGCTGGTTTTGAGCTTAGTCCCCAAATCCCACTGGATTCAATGAAAAGATTCCCAGGGTCTTAGTAGTGTTTGGACCAGCAACTACATGATTTCACGCTGTTTTCTGTGTGCCCATTTCTTGCCTCTTTCTTCTCAGCACTGCAGATAATGTCTCAGTATTTTCTCATAGCGTTAGGGTGCTGCGTGCTGGACCTTTCACACCTTCACAGTTGAGTGGGTTTCTTAGTACGATTTCTTTCTTGCTTGCAGTGTTTGACTCTTGTTGGGGGAGTTTGGAGGTTTGTTGGAGGCACTTGCTTATTCTAAAGAGCTTTCCAAGAACCTACCTTCATCCAGTCTCTCTGGTTTTAATAGCTGGAATTTTGCCAGTGGAGGAACCTGTGGCCGGATTCGGGGGATATGATAATAGGTTTAAGCACTTAAAAAAGGATAAGGGTGGTTTCAGACTAAACAGGGCTTGGAGCCACCAAAATCCCCTCCCCTCCATCTGCCCCAGACAAGCCGTTTATTTCCCCCGTCCTCAGTGGATTCCGTGGACTTTCGCTTCCAGGCTACCTGGATAGAACTCTGGTTGCCCAGTGACTCTAGCTCCCCTCCAGCCACCAGTCGTGGACCCTAAAGAATCCTGCCTTAAAACATCTCTGAAAAGAAATTAGGACACATGCATGTGTGTGTGATGGGGAGTAAGAGTCTGGTCCAAACCACTGATGCCGACAGAGACTCCCACTGAACTCAGTGAGCTTTGGATCAGGCTCGAAAGGCTAATATTTTGAGGCAGTTTGCCCTCTGCACAGAGTTAAGTGGGAACACCCTATGAAAAACAGGGAGAAGGGAATCCTCCTCCATGCTGGGGAGCTAAGGGGAGAAGCCTGTGCTGTACAATACTCAGCTTGAAAAAGAGCATCAGTGCTGTGAATGCTTTGCATTTCTATCCTCCGCTCCACCGTGTACACAACGGTGCTTCAGGGTAGAAGTTCCTCCTCATGCTACACTCATCCTCTTCTTTTGCAGATGAAGAGGAAGCGCTTAACTCTATTATGAAGGATCTGGCCGCATTGGGCAAATGCGGGGGACTGCTGGACAGCAACAGGAACAAAACCAGCATTCACTCCAACAAACAGGTGAGCTACCTCCGGAATCCCATCTGCATGGCTGGCTCAGTCAGAGTTCTGGAGTTCCACATAGAAATCTGGGCCTTGCTTCAGTCACTGCATGGAGAAATGTGATATTCATTCAGGTGCCATAGGAAGGCATAGCTCTCTATGGACAGTTAAAGAGAAAACAGGCTCCCTGCTTCAGAATTTGTGCCGTCTAATGCAATAACTGGCAACTCCCACCAGAACAGGAAGGTAAGAGCTGTGGGCCTGATTCTCAGAGGTGCTGAGTACCTGCACATACAGTTAATGGTAGTAGTGGGTGCTCAGCACCTCTGAAAATCAAATCACTTTACCTAGGTGCCAACAATCAACGAATGCATTAGATGTTAAACCAGTGATCTAAGTACCTGGTACATCATAAAACTGTGTGCTGTTTAAAACAATAACTCTTCACTGAGAAGTTGAGCGCAGCTGAATTCAGTCTGCAGCTCTTAGGTGATAGGATACTCTGTCTTGTTAAAATTGGGCAGGGTTATTGCAATTCTGTTTCAAAAAGAAGGTAAATATGAGGCCTAATTCTAAAGCTCCCGTGGACTTTCAGGGCAGGCATATATTGATTAATTTTACTTATTAATAATATTTGTATTACTGTAGAGCTTAGGAGCCCAAGTCATGGACCAGGACCCTATTGTGCTAGGCACTGTACAAATAAAGAGCCAAGAGATGGTCCCTGCCCCACAAGATTCTCTTATTTGTGATATGAGAGTGTGGAGTGAGCCAGTGCTATACAGACACATGGTAGGAGTCATTGCCTGCCCCAAGGAGCTCTCAGAGTAAACAGGCAGGACCGACTAAGAGTAGGAGAAAGGAATGTTAGCCCCATTTTACAGAAGTGGAAACTAAGGCACAGAGATTAAGTAATCTTTTTCTCCCAAGGTCTCGCTCACATACTGTGGCATAGCTAGAAATTGGGCCTAGATCACATGCGTCCTAGCCAAACGCATTAACCACAAGACCAATCTTCCATCCCTTTGTTAATATTGTGTTGAATAAAACGGTTGCTTACCAGGTTACGATGCTGTAATTCTGAAAAGATGAACCAGTCAAGTAAGTTGAGTTTAGGATATCAGCTAGCTGTGCCATGTGTCATAGACATGTTCTACCTCAGATATTTTTTTAAGGGCTGAAATAAAAGCACGGGAGTGACAGATATTCAGCACCCTTTTAGAAGAAAAGGCCATTTTTATATGGGTGCTTGAAGATGGATGTAGGTATCTAAGTTTAGGCTCCTAATTCTAAGGTCGATCTAATGCTATTTGTTCTGTATGCAGAATATACAGCAGAGATTTCTCAAACTGCAGTATGGACAAGAGAGGAAATTTTTTTGCACTCAATTTATACAATTGTCAAAAGAAATGGACAGCCATGGAAGAAATACTTCAGAAAATCCACACGGTTGTCCATTTCTTCTAGTGCTGTGACCAGGCAGTAGGTTGGCATGTAATTAATTTCATGCTGATTGAGTGGCGATCAAGTAAGGAGAGAAAAAATCATCATTTACAATTTTCATGCGTGTTTTCATGACGTTGGTACCTATACAAATGTTTGTGAATTCATTAGAGAAAAATCCTTTCCAGTAGTCCCTCTAGAGTTTGAAACAGACATACACATGTGCATCTGCGTATATCTATAAAGTGCAGCCTGGGTGTAACAGCTGTCCAAGTGAATCACTGAAGTTGTTCAGCTTGTATTGAAGAGTCCAAGATGTTTACAAAAGTGACCGGGAAACTCAGAGTTGGGTCCCTACAGCTGCAATAGAATCAAATGATCCAGCACAGGTCAGGATGGCTTGGAGTTGAACATTTTACGCACGATGATGGGTGGAGAGCATAGCAAACCATGCTGGGACGTGAGCCTAGATTCAGAGGATTTTTCTTAAGTAACGTATTTCTTCTACAAAGGCAGAAAATTCTCAGCTGTCTTTGAGGCTGTGGACATACACAGTGTATACAAGTGTATAGTAAAAAGAAAAGGAGTACTTGTGGCACCTTAGAGACTAACCAATTTATTTGAGCATGAGCTTTCGTGAGCTACAGCTCACTTCATCAGATGCATACCGTGGAAACTGCAGCAGACATTATATACACACAGAGATCATGAAACAATACCTCCTCCCACCCCACTGTCCTGCTGGTAATAGCTTATCTAAAGTGATCATCAAGTTGGGCCATTTCCAGCACAAATCCAGGTTTTCTCACCCTCCACCCCACCACACACAAACTCACTCTCCTGCTGGTAATAGCCCATCCAAAGTGACAACTCTCTTCACAATGTGCATGATAATCAAGGTGGGCCATTTCCTGCACAAATCCAGGTTCTCTCATCCCCCTCCAAAAACCACACACACAAACTCACTCTCCTGCTGGTAATAGCTCATCCAAAGTGACCACTCTCCCTACAGTGTGCATGATAATCAAGGTGGGCCATGTCCAGCACAAATCCAGGCTCTCTCACCCCCCCCCCTTTTTTTTTTCCTCCCGGGGACACACACACACACACACACAAACTCACTCTCCTGCTGGCAGTAGCTCATCCAAACTGACCACTCTCCAAGTTTAAATCCAAGTTTAACCAGAACGTCTGAGGGTGGGGGGGTAGGAAAAAACAAGGGGAAATAGGTTACCTTGCATAATGACTTCACAGACAAGAAGGTCGCTATCTTAAAACAAAAAAACTTCAAATCCAGACTCCAGCGAGAAACTGCTGAATTGGAATTCATTTGCAAATTGGATACTATTAATTTAGGCTTAAATAGAGACTGGGAGTGGCTAAGTCATTATGCAAGGTAGCCTATTTCCCCTTGTTTTTTCCTACCCCCCACCCCCAAGACGTTCTGGTTAAACTTGGATTTAAACTTGGAGAGTGGTCAGTTTGGATGAGCTGTTGCCAGCAGGAGAGTGAGTTTGTGTGTGTATGGGGATGGGGGGGTGAGAAAACCTGGATTTGTGCTGGAAATGGCCCAACTTGATGATCACTTTAGATAAGCTATTACCAGCAGGACAGTGGGGGGGAGGAGGTATTGTTCCATGATCTCTGTGTGTATATAATGTCTGCTGCAGTTTCCACAGTATGCATCCGATGAAGTGAACTATAGCTCACGAAAGCTCATGCTCAAATAAATTGGTTAGTCTCTAAGGTGCCACAAATACTCCTTTTCTTTTTGCGAATACAAACTAACATGGCTGTTACTCTGAAAAGTGTATAGTAGTATTCGCCCAGTTGAAAGCAAGGAGAATACCAGTAGTCGGTGGGTGAATACTGAAAAACAGAAGTTATACAACAGAGCGAGAATCTTTCACGTGTGCTTGTATATATGCACACACACACCCTACCTTAATTTATAACGCAGTCTGCTTATATCAGGTGTGGGCAAAATTTTTGGCCCAAGGGCCACATCTGGGTATGGAAATTGTATGGTGGGCCATGAATGCTCATGAAATTGGGAGTTGGGGTGCGGGAGGGATTAGGGCTCTGGGGCTGGGCCAGAAATTAGGAGTTCAGGGTGTGGGAAGGGGCAGGAGGGTTGGGGTGCGTGGGGGGGGGTGAGGACTCTGGGATGGGGCTGAGGATGAGGGTTTGGGGTTGCAGGAGGGTGCTCTGGATTGGGACCAAGGGGCTCAGAGGGCAGGAGGGGGATCAGGGCTAGGGCAGGGGGTTGGGGCAAAGGAGGGGGTCAGGGGCGCAGACTCCAGGCAGCGCTTACCTCAAGCATCTCCCGGAAGCAGCGGCATGTCTCATCTCCGGCTCCTACGCATAGGAGCAGCCAGGGGGCTCTGCACGCTGCCCCGTCTACAGGCACCAGCCCTGCAGTTCCTATTGACTGCAGTTTCTAGCTAATGGGAGCTGAGTGGGTGGTGCTTGGGGCAGGGGCAGCTTGCTGAGCCCCCTGGCTGCCCCTATGCCTAGGAGCCAGAGTGGGACATGCCGCTGCTTCCAGGAGCCACGTGGAGCTGGGCAAACCCCAGCCCCCGCTCTCCAGCGGGAGCTTGAGGGCTAGATTAAAACATCCAAAGGGCCAGATGTTGCCCCCGGGCCGTAGTTTGCCCACCCCTGGTTTATACTGTATCATTCTCTGATATCTGCCCTCTTTCCTGAAACCTTATTATGGCAGGATCCGTGTTTTCTTTCTTTGAGTATTGCACTAATTCTTGGAAAAGCTTCCTGGAATCATTTGGACCAGCCCACCAATTGTGTCCCATGTGATTTTTAGCTGTCATGATGACAAACCAGAGACATGTGCTAAGTGGTATGGCCACTTAGAACCTTGTGCTTCTGAGTGGTCAGATGGTCAGCACTCCCTTCTCTTCACACTCCTCTGGCTGAGAACTTCACACCAACTGAGCCCAGCCCCACAAGATGAAGGGCATTGGAGCCCTGAATTATTGCTTCAGTTACTGGACTAGTTGGAACACGTCAGGTTTCTGTACCGGCAAAACTTAGTTTGTGAAGCACAGAATGGCAAGCCATGTGGATAAATTCTGATGGGCAGGGGGCAAAAATTTGAAAACAAACATTTTGGCCGAAAACCAAAATATTTCGATTTGGGTGTGCTGCTGCAGGGCCTTATGGGCATTGTAGTTCTGGTGCCTCAGGTCTCTGTTTTCCTCTATGAGCGAGGCTTACTGGCCAGATTTCAGAGTGGCAGCCGTGTCAGTCTGTATTCGCAAAAAGAAAAGGAGGACTTGTGGCACCTTAGAGACTAACCAATTTATTTGAGCATAAGCTTTCGTGAGCTACAGCTCACTTCATCGGATGCATACTGTGGAAAGTGTAGAAGATCTTTTTATATACACACAAAGCATGAAAAAATACCTCCTCCCACCCCACTCTCCTGCTGGTAATAGCTTATCTAAAGTGATCACTCTCCTTACAATGTGTATGATAATCAAGGTGGGCCATTTCCAGCACAAATCCAGGGTTTAACAAGAACGTCTGGGGGTGGAGGGTAGGAAAAAACAAAGGGAAATAGGTTACCTTGCATAATGACTTAGCCACTCCCAGTCTCTATTCAAGCCTAAATTAATTGTATCCAATTTGCAAATGAATTCCAATTCAACAGTTTCTCTCTGGAGTCTGGATTTGAAGTTTTTTTGTTGTAATATAGCAACTTTCATGTCTGTAATCGCGTGACCAGAGAGATTGAAATGTTCTCCGACTGGTTTATGAATGTTATAATTCTTGACATCTGATTTGTGTCCATTTATTTTATGTAGAGACTGTCCAGTTTGACCAATGTACATGGTAGAGGGGCATTGCTGGCACATGATGGCATATATCACATTGGTGGATGTGCAGGTGAACGAGCCTCTGATAGTGTGGCTGATGTTATTAGGCCCTGTGATGGTGTCCCCTGAATAGATATGTGGGCACAGTTGGCAACGGGCTTTGTTGCAAGGATAAGTTCCTGGGTTAGTGGTTCTGTTGTGTGGTGTGTGGTTGCTGGTGAGTATTTGCTTCAGGATGGGGGGCTGTCTGTAGGCAAGGACTGGCCTGTCTCCCAAGATTTGTGAGAGTTGGGTCATCCTTCAGGATAGGTTGTAGATCCTTAATAATGCGTTGGAGGGGTTTTAGTTGGGGGCTGAAGGTGACGGCTAGTGGCGTTCTGTTATTATCTTTGTTAGGCCTGTCCTGTAGTAGGTGACTTCTGGGAACTCTTCTGGCTCTATCAATCTGTTTCTTCACTTCCGCAGGTGGGTATTGTAGTTGTAAGAATGCTTGACAGAGATCTTGTAGGTGTTTGTCTCTGTCTGAGGGGTTGGAGCAAATGCTGTTGTATCGCAGAGCTTGGCTATAGATGATGGATCGTGTGGTGTGGTCAGGGTGAAAGCTGGAGGCATGTAGGTAGGAATAGCGGTCAGTAGGTTTCCAGTATAGGGTGTTGTTTATGTGACCGTCATTTATTAGCACTGTAGTGTCCAGGAAGTGGATCTCTTGTGTGGACTGGACCAGGCTGAGGTTGACGGTGGGATGGAAATTGTTGAAATCATGGTGGAATTCCTCAAGGGCTTCTTTTCCATGGGTCCAGATGATAAGGATGTCATCAATATAGCGCAAGTAGAGTAGGGGCGTTAGGGGACGAGAGCTGAGGAAGCGTTGTTCTAAGTCAGCCATAAAAATGTTGGCATACTGTGGGGCCATGCGGGTACCCATAGCAGTGCCGCTGATCTGAAGGTATACATTGTCCCCAAATGCCATCATGTGCCAGCAATGCCCCTCTGCCATGTACATTAGTCAAACTGGACAGTCTCTACGTAAAAGAATAAATGGACACAAATCAGATGTCAAGAATTATAACATTCATAAACCAGTTGGAGAACACTTCAATCTCTCTGGTCACGCGATTACAGACATGAAAGTTGCTATATTACAACAAAAAAACTTCAAATCCAGACTCCAGAGAGAAACTGTTGAATTGGAATTCATTTGCAAATTGGATACAATTAACTTAGGCTTGAATAGAGACTGGGAGTGGCTAAATCATTATGCAAGGTAACCTATTTCCCCTTGTTTTTTCCTACCCCTCCACCCCCAGACGTTCTTGTTAAACCCTGGATTTGTGCTGGAAATGGCCCACCTTGATTATCATGCATATTGTAAGGAGAGGTTTCAGAGTAGCAGCCGTGTTAGTCTGTATTCGCAAAAAGAAAAGGAGGACTTGTGGCACCTTAGAGACTAACCAATTTATTAGAGCATAAGCTTTCGTGAGCTACAGCTCACGAAAGCTTATACTCTAATAAATTGGTTAGTCTCTAAGGTGCCACAAGTACTCCTTTTCTTATTGTAAGGAGAGTGATCACTTTAGATAAGCTATTACCAGCAGGAGAGTGGGGTGGGAGGAGGTATTTTTTCATGCTTTGTGTGTATATATAAAGTCTGCTGCAGTTTCCACGGCATGCATCCGATGAAGTGAGCTGTAGCTCACGAAAGCTTATGCTCAAATAAATTGGTTAGTCTCTAAGGTGCCACAAGTACTCCTTTTCTTTTTACTGGCCAGACTACATCTCCCATAATGCACTGGCTTCTCTCACCAAAAGGGAGACTGTGGTGCATCGTGAGAAACAGTCCACGGTCGTCATCTAGCAAGGGAACCTGACCTAGAGCGGAGAATGGGGACATCCGGCAACTGAACTGCACAAGGCGCTCTATAGCAGCACATCCAGATATAAATGTTTCCATTTCGAGTGTGTTTGTTGTTTTTTAAGTCAGATTTTCCATGGAAAGTAAACATTTTTTAACTAATTTTATTTAGTCAGCAACACATTGTTCCATTTAAAACCAACAGTTTGAGTGAAAAACTTTCACCTTTTTCTGTGTCTTTCGCAAGGCAGGAGTGCTTTGTTTGTGGAAGAAACATGACAGGAAAGGATGCTATAACGTTTGTACACCCCTCCCCCCACACACACCCATTCCACAGGGCTCTCTTGACACCTTTCATCCCAGTTCCTCTGACATTAGCTAAACTCATTCCATAGCTGACATTAGCTTAATTCCAGAACCTGCCTGATATAATGACTATTAAGATTGTGCAAAAATGGAAAGTCATGTGTGCCAGTAAGTGCATGTGCATTTTCATGTGCGCAACACAAAATTTCATCTTTAAAATACTCAGATTTTTGTTCCAGAGCCTTTCACAGGGAGAAATTTTCTGGAGACCAAATGTTCATAGATTGCTGGTTTTCCCATCAAACCACGTGAAATGTGCTGGCTTTTTTACATGTTTCTATGTGAATATGTATCTTGGTGCAGCACTAAATTTTGAATTTCAAATGCTGTGCTGATGGGATGATAAGCTATAAATAGCTCTTATCCTTTCCAGCTATAGAGCTCATTATCCCTATTTTTCAGATGAGGAAACTGAGGCATGTGAATGGGAAGTGGCTTGCCCAAGGTCATCCACAAGCAGCAGAGCTGGGAATTGAACCCAGGTCTCTTGAGACCTAATTCAGTGCTTTTATCCACTAGGTTGCACTACCGCATTGGTTTATAGGAGAAGTAAGGTAAAGACATTTTGAGAGAAGAAGAAACATAAGGAGGCAAGGGATAGGGAACATAAAATTAAAAAAGATATTTTGGAAAGGATACAGACCAGGGGTGGGCAAACTTTTTGGGCCGAGGGCCACATCTGGGTGGGGAATTTGTATGCAGGGCCAGGGCAGAGGGTTCGGGTGTAGGAGGGAGTGCGGTGTAGGGCGGGTGTGGTGTGCAGGAATGGGCTCAGGGCAAGGGATTGGGGCAGAGGAAGGCTGCGGGTTGAATGAGGGGGCTCAGGGAAGGGGGTTGGGGGTGCAGGAGGGGTGTGGGGTGCAGCAGGGGGCTCAGGGCAGGGAGTTGGGGTGCAGCAGGGGGTTGGAGGATGTGGGGTGGGGCAAGGGACTGGGGGTGTATGGGGATGTGGGGTGCAGCAGGGGGTTGGGGTGCAGGAGGGGTGTGGGGTGCAGGCAGGGAGTTGGGGCGCAGGATGCAGGAGGGGTTCGGGCTCCGACCCGGCGCCACTTACCTAAAGCGGCTCCGGGGTGGCAGAGGCATGCACCAGGGCCAGGGCAGGCTGCCTGCCCTGGGCCCATGCCGCGCTGCTCCGGGAAGTGGCCGGAACCACATCCCTGCGCAGCCCCTGGGGGTGGGCAGGCACAGGGCTCCACGCGCTGCTCTTGCCACACCTCCAGGTGCCTCCCCTGAAGCTCCCATGTGGGGCGGTGCCTGGAGGCAAGGGCAATCAATGCACGGAGCCCTCTGCCCCCCACACCGGGGCCCCAGGGACGTGGTGCTGGCCTCTTCTGAGAGCGGCGCGAGGCCTGCGGCACCACGGAGGGTAATCCCGTGGGTCAGATCTAAAGCCCTGATGGGCTGGATCTGGCCCGCGGGCCGTAGTTTGCACACCCCTGATACAGACCTTTCTTGCTTCTGGGTTTAACCCCCAACCTCTAACAAATTGGGGATTTAGAAGAAACTTTCCCTGGGGACAGGTTTCCCTTTTAACTACTGCTAAATGGTTTCATCCTCTGAAGCAGCTAATATTGGCTACTGCCAGGCGTGATGCTGGACCACTGGTCTGATCCAGTCTGGTGACTCCTGTGTTCGTGTAACATAGGGAAGGAGAGTGAGAGAAGGAAAAGAGGAAAGAGTAATAGAAAATAATGTGGAGAAAGATGCACGGTGATCTGTTATAGGGGAAAAAAATGGGGTAAAGCCAGAAGGGGAAGGAAGGTTAAAACAAAGCAAGGGGGAGAGAGAATGAGTTTTATATGATTTTAAAAAGCGATTATTTGTGGATTGCCATTGTTATAATTCAGTACAACAGATGATACACACTTATAATAACAATAACCTCTGCAGTAGAACCTCAGAGTTACAAACTGAGCAGTAACCCCATACCCTATTTGGAACCGGAAGTACAGAGTCAGGCAGTAGCAGAGCTCTCCCCCCCTCAAAAAAAGCAAATACAGTACAGTACTGTGTTAAACTTAAACTACTGAAAAAATAAAGGGAAAGTGATTTAATACAGCTTTGAAACTAAATGCTAGTGTTCAGCTGCAAACTTTTGAAAGAACAACCATAATGTTTTGTTCAGAGTTACGAACAACCTCCATTCCCTAGGTGTTCGTAACTCTGAGGTTCTACTGTACTTCTTACATAGTGCTTTTCAACAATAGATCTCAAAGCATGTTACAAAGGAGGTTGGTCTGTTATCCCTATTTTACAGATGGGGAAAGTGAGGCACGTGACAATGAAGTGACTTGCCCAAGTTCACCTCAGAATCCAGTGGCAAAGGTGGGAATAGAACCCAGGCCTCCTTGGTCCCAGTCTGGTGCTCTAGTCACTAGCTGTCACTGGCCCATACACGTCAGATTGTGCCTTCCTTTAAACTGCAAAGCTTTGGGAGAGGTATGGATACATGACAGTCTTGCACCCTGACCTAGTGGGTGTAGTCTATGGGGTTGGAGGTGTTGGGAACAATTTTCCAAGCCCAGATCTTAGTGCTTTGTGCTGCATAATTCTAAAATACCAGGATAGTACAGAGAGGCTAACCCACTATCTGCCTTTCTCCAAGCAGGACACTTCCAGTAGACATCGTCTTACCATGGGCTTCTGAGCTAACCACACATTGTGCCTTCCCATGTGGAGGGAAAGGGATGAGATGAACAGGGAGAGATGAAAAAAACTAAATTGTTGAAGAGCCTGGCAACTAGACATGCTGGGGATCCATGCAGATAATTTCTAATGCCAAGGATTAGTCATGTCCTATTGTGGTTTAGGGACATGGTCCAGATGTCTGGATTATAACATTTTGTTGCTAAAAACAGGGGTAAGGGTAGAACAAATCCAAGCAAAGTGTAAGTGAATGAAGTAGTTGAGGAGCCCCCTTGTCTGTGTTGGAAGACCGAGGTCAGTTTGTTTGGGGTTAGAGGTTTAGAAGTGAACCCATCACGTCTCGGATTTACAAAGTGTAACTAGAACTGTATCAGTCGAATGCAGCAGTGCCCAGTGAATTCCTGAACTAGTGAATGGAAAGAGAGGAGAACAATATGCCCTGCTCCCTATCCTATAGTACATGAAGGAGCCACCCACCAACTAATAGGGAAACTACCACAAGGGAAAAGGCACAGAAATCAGACTGGAACTTTGGGCAGAGCAATAACAGAGCTTTTACAGAGAGTTTTTCGTCTGGACATTTCAAGTGCTTTCCAAACATGGGTCAGTGTCATTATCACCATTTGATAGAATGGGAAACTGAGGCAGAGTAACCTGTCCTAGGTCCCACAGCAGGGCAGTGGCACAGCTGGGAATAGAATGCTGGTCTCCCAGGCCAGCACAACAGTGTACAGTAAGGGGAAGAGAATTCCAGAGTTCTGGGGCTTTAACGGTGATGGTCCTGCCTCTTGTCTGTCTGAAATTTTAACACCAAAGAGTCAGCAGTACCATACCCATTAATCTTGTTTGCCACAATGGGGTGTGAAGCAAGAGGCACTCCCTACTGTGGCCTAAATTATTGAAGGTTTTAGGCCAAGATTGTCAAAAGACTCATGATTTTGGGTGCCCAACTTCTGATGCCTTTAAAGGGTCCAGATGTTCAGATGCTGGGACTCTCTGTAAAATGCAATCCAGATCACTGGTCACTTTTATGAATAGTGGCTTTAAAAAATAGCAGTACATATAGGATCAGACGAAACACCCTACTTCCGAACAATGCCAAACTTTGTGGTGGTGGTGGTGGTGGCTGGCTTGAAATCTGAACCGAAGGGTGGTTCAGAATTTTGCACATGGCACTGTTAGAACGGGTTGGTCCAACACCTTTGAATATGCCTAAATTTGTGGGGGAGGGAGCAATTGGAAAATTTGCAAAATGGGGAGCCCCTGTTGGCTGAACCAAACCCTCACTTCTGAACGTTCTTAAACTTCAGGGTGTTTGAAACTCAACCCAGATCTACCTTAAGTCCATTTAAAGCTTATTACTGTAGTATCTGAGCACCTCACAATCTTTAATGGGTTTATCCCCCAATATCCTGGGAGACAGGGAAGTGCTATTATTCCTATTTTACAGATGGAGAATTGAATTACAGACAGGGTAATGATGAGATTCACTTAGGCACCTTACTCCCATTGAAATCAAGGGGACTTAGGTGCCTAAATACCTTTGTGAATCTCACCCTCAGTGATTTGCCGCAGGTCTCATCGGAAGTCCAGTGCTAGAGCGTGGAACTGAATCTAGGTCTGACTCCTGGGCCAGTACACTAACACTGGACCATTCTTCCTTCGAGCTTTGATCTTGGACCCATCTCTGACTTAGAGTAAGACTAAATCGTGCTCACTGCGCTATTTGCTTCATGCTTCTTAGTACAGTTATCTGTATTTCTGTACCTGTCCATAGTAAACTGCACTCAGCTGCTGTAGAGGAACGCATTAGTCTATGGTCTAATGCAACGACCAGACCTTTCCACTCTTCATTAGACATTGCACCTCCCAGCTTCCGCTCCACTTTGGACATGCGCCCCAGCCCGATTTGTCTCCCAGCTCTGAGTGAGACCTCTCTAAATGGGAGCTGAGAGTGCTCAGTGTAGCCCGCCAGGATCTGCATGATCTATTCTTTCTAAGCTGTTTCCATTTCAGGCTTAACTGCGTGGTGTGGTGAGAATATGTGTTTTTATTACGAAAGCAGTCTGCTCTTTAGGGAACTCTGCATAAGATCATGATTCACCTCCTTTGGAAGCACTTTTTCCATTTCCCAACATTTCTTCTAATCTAAAACAGTGAGCGTGGCTGCTTTTCCCAATTTCACAGTGAAAAGCAGGGGGAAAGGGAAGCAAAGCAGAGTTTGGCTAACCTCACAGGGTGTGTGTGTGTTCTTTAGCTGGACAAGTTCTAGTTAGAAGCAGTTAGAAGCAGTTGATCCATTTACCCCTCACTGGTCCGAAGGAGCTGGAGTGGAGGAGACTTCACAGTCCTTGCTGATCATTTCCTTTCCGACCTGCTATGGGCTGCGGCTAGATTTGCTTTGGTTTCAGAGTAGCAGCCATGTTAGTCTGTATTCGCAAAAAGAAAAGGAGTACTTGTGGCACCTTAGAGACTAACCAATTTATTTGAGCATAAACTTTCGTGAGCTACAGCTCACTTCCTCGGATGCATTTGCTTCAACAGGAGGTTTCAGCCCTCTCTTTAATTAGCATTTTTAAGGAAGAGGCCAACAAAAAAATGAAAAGTTGGTGACGTGCTTGTGGTTGCCACGGTGGCTTGATTTTATTTTTCCTTTTAAGGCATTCCGAAGGTAGCAATTGAAATATCAGAAGGCATTTGTTATCTAGGCTCTGGGGAAACACCAATAGCAATCCCTGGGAGGAGAGGGGTCAGAAATTAAGAGAATTTGGTGGTATTTCCTGTCACTTTTATTTACATGTTTATTATTATTGTTAATAATAATAATTATTGTATATTAAAATAGAGCCTAGAGGCTCCATCCAAGTTCAGGGCCCCATTCTGTTAGGTGCTGTACAAACACTTAGAGCTTGTCTGTACCAGGGTAAAAGGTGTCTTTTAAAACTCTAATGTAGACGTGGCAGATTAGATTTTATGTCTAAGGTGACCAGTGACACACCAGATGAAGGAGGGTTGAGTGACTAGGGTGCTTAGGACATGGGACACCTAGTTTCCAGTCTTTGCTCTGCCACAGATTTTCCTGTGTGACTTCAGGCAACTTATGCCTACACTGCCATCAGGGATGTGATTGCAGCTCCCATTGACATACCTGAGCTGGCTTTGATCTAGCTAACATGGGTGCCAGTAGTTGTAACAGCAGCAGCAAAGGCTAGTCTCATGAATACAGCCCTGTCCGGTCTCATGAATACCGCCCTGCCCAGGACTCTTAAACAGCTGCCACAGCTATGCTGTTTGTTACCTGAGCTAGCTTTGATCTAGTTACACACCCCCTGACTGCAGCATGGACTTGACCAATGTCTCTTTGTGCCTCAGTCCTCTGTCTGTAAAATGGGGATAATAGCACTGCCCTACCTCACAGACTAAGTACACTGTGAAGTGCTCAGACGCTGCAATATAAATACTTTATATAGATGGGGCTATAGGAATATAACTGGAGCTGTACTTTTTTTTATACCTATTTATAATATTGATCATTATTATAAACAGCTAAAGTAAGTGTTAGCTGTCCTCTCTACCTTCACTGACTGACTGAATTCTTAGGTGCCAGAAGCCAGATCTTGAGGAAGGGGGAAAGCCTTGTGATGCAGAGGACAGCTTGTCACTTACCGGATTAGCGGGGTGAACTGGTGTTGTCAGTTGCTTTTGTGTGTGTATGTGTCCTTTCCGTGTGCTTTCCCAGCTCTGTGCAAATAGCTGGTTCCGCAGACCTTGATAGTACTACCCAGTGTGGTTAAGTGCTGGAGGCTGGAATGTCATTGTCTCCATAGCGCTGTTTAGGCCGCTCGGTGCTTTTGTTCTTGGAACTTCCCTGGTATTAGTAGATAATGCAGAAGACCTCAGTGTTACTCATAGAGAAAGACGACAGGTACGGCTCAGTGACACAGTCATCTGGCCAGGCTTATTGCCACCTAGACATAGTCGCTCCCTGGCTCCGTAGTTACAGGTACACTGGCACGAGTTTCTAGTAGCAAGGAATGGCTCAGTTGGCAGCAGGACTTTCTGCCATCTCTTAGGCCATGCAGAGAATTAAGGTAAAGAAGACTGACATTTATAGGCTAAGAAAAACAGCTAAAATACCCAACCAATACACCGCCTTATGATGTATTTTGTGACTTCTGTTCATTACTTCCCCGTGTTCCTAATATCTTGGACAAAACATCCCGATTCATTATGTTGTCAAGCCATCTTATCTTGTACTCGAATGGGATGTAGCTGTACTTGCTGGAATATATTTACATAAATATCTAGTGCCTAGCACACTAGCAACAACTTTGCCAAGATCATGTACAGGACAGTGAACTTGTAAGCATTTGCTTTAATACCTGGCGTGACTGGTTCACAGCCTCTGGTTCAGGCCTTGGATCTTACACCAAATACAGAGAGCTTGGTGTATGTGTGTGGTGGGGGTGTCTGAAAACGTTTGTGCTACAGGAATACATGGGACATATGAGAATGATTTTAATCTTAGCCCTGTAAAGATCAACTGCCTGCTACAGCGATAGGCAGCTTAGAGTGTGAGAGAAAAGATAGGACTGTGGACTGGGAGTCAAAAGACCTGCATTCTGTGCCACTGACCTGCTGTATGACCTAAGGCCAGTCATTTTGTCATCTGTGTCTCAATTTCCCGATCTTTAAAATTGAGATAATAATACTTAATAGTATTAATAACCAGAGTATTTTTGTAAATGATTGAGCGGTATTTTGGTCAAAATCAATTTTTTGATTGAAAAAAAAATCAGAAATTTTGTCCTGCTCTAATTCCTGCCCACGTTGTAAAGTGATTTGAACTCTATGGGTGAAGCACTCAAGAGCTAAATAATATTAGTTAGCATGTCCCAGCATGGCCACCTCGTGTTTCACTAAATGTATCACTTGCTTTTCTGCCACCTCTCTACCTTTTCTCCTGCACTGCCCAATACCTCCCATTGAAAGGAAGAAAGTAAATTAAGATGGAATACCTGGCACATGTGTAGCCCAATTCATCAGGAAATCTCAAAGTGCTTTCCAAAGGAGGCTGTCGTTACCCTCTCTGGGCCTCAGTTGTAAAAGGGGGTTAAGTGGCCAGGATTATGTAGCATCCCATGGCACAGGTGCTTGCTGTTGTGTAGCTTCATAAGAGAGTGGTAGGCTTCTTGCATGGCCCCTCAGCTACATGCAAGAGTCTCTTATGATCTGCCCCTTAATATTTGCAGAGTGCTTTGAGATCCTTGTATGAATGGTGCTGTAATTGCTCATGTCTTGGTCTTGTGGTTGGGGCCCTGAACTAGGATTTGTGAGATTTGGGTTCAGTGCTTGGCTGTGCCACAGCCTTCTCTGTGATGTTGGGTAAATCACCCAGGATCAGATTTCCAAGTTTGCAACTTGGGCTTGATTTTCAGAGGTGCTCAGCACCCAGCATTGTCTTGGGGAATCTGTGCCCAAATTTTCAAGAGCTGATCATGCAGTATGCTGAGCAGTTGTGAAAATCTGGCCGTTAGTCTCTTTGTACCTCCACTTCTACCTGCACAATGAGGATGATAATAATAGCACTTCCTTTGTCCCTTTTGTCTAATTAGACTAAAAGCTCTTTAAGGCAGGGACTGTCTTTTGCTGTGTGTCGATACAGCACCTCACTTGGGGCTTTGATCTTCATTGGGACCTCTAAGCAGTACCAAAATTCGAAAGGTTAATAATAATAATAATGTACTGACAAAGTAGAAAGCATTGTGAATTAAATATTATTAGCTACAGATTTAATAACTTTATGTAAAGTGAGGGAAGGATTCAAAACAAGAATGTAACCACCTGATTAGCTTCCAGTTTGTTTTCTCCCTCCCAAATAAGGGTTTTAAAACCCCTATTTTATGTTTTAGTGTTTTTTTTATATATATATTTACATTCAAAGTGTTTTTCTCCAATGTACCCTGCTTGTTTATGTTTCTCTCCTCACAAGTGGAGCGCAATTATGTGGGGCAGCTGGTGTATTTTTGTTGGCCGCTGTCTGCGGAAGATCTGCCTTGTTGTTGTTAATGTAGAAGAAAAGGATGCAGCAGGGTTCTTTTTTTTCTTTTCCCCCTCTGGAGTTTTTACAAGTGTGTTTGACATTTTCCAGCAACGAGCTGTTTTTAACTTATTTGTCTGAGAAACTGTTTTGCTCAGCATAAATCTGCAATGCGTTTAAGCTTGTATTTGCTAAGATGGGGCAAACGTTGCATGTGGGCTTTCCATGGTACGCCCGCATCTTGAAGGCTGCGTACAGATGTGGTCTCCTCATCTCAAAAAAGATATACTGGCATTAGAAAAGGTTCAGAAAAGGGCAACTAAAATGATTAGGAGTTTGGAACGGGTCACAATATGAGGAGAGATTAAAGAGGCTAGGACTTTTCAGCTTGGAACAGAGACTAAGGGGGGGATATGATCGAGGTATATATAATCATGAGTGGTGTGGAGAAGGTGAATAAGGAAAAGTTATTTACTTGTTCCCATAATATAAGAACTAGGGGCCAGCAAATGAAATTAATGGGTAGCAGGTTTCAAACAAATAAAAGGAAGTTCGTCTTCACTCAGCGCACAGTCAAGCTGTGGAACTCCTTGCCTGAAGAGGTTGTGAAGGCTAGGACTATAACGGGGTGTAAAAGAGAACTGGATAAGTTCATGGAGGTTGAGTCCATTAATGGCTATTAGCCAGGATGGGTGAGGAATGGTGTCCCTAGGCTCTGTTTGTCAGAGAGTGGAGATGGATGGCAGGCAGTGGCGTATTAACACCTAGGCCGACAAAACTGCAGGGGCGGCGAATTTATAATAGCAGCCAGAGGCTGCTTCCCCCGGTGCCAGTTTGCGTACTCTGCCCTTTCCCTGCCCCCTCTCTGCCTCTATTGGTCCCCTTCCCCAAATCCCTGGCCCCGCCTCCTCTCCTGTGCACCCCGCGTTCCTCCCCCCCTTCCCCCTCCTTCGTGAAGCTGTTTCACCCACAAGCACTGGCAGGGAGCGGGGAGAAGCAGGACCTGGCAGCACGCTCAGGGGAGGAGGCGGAGCGGAGGTGAGCTGGGGTGGGCTAGGGCAGGGAGCTGCTGTGAGGGTGGGGCGCGGCAATTATTTCAGGGCCTAGGGCGGCAAAATCATTAATCCGCCACTGATGGCAGGAGAGAGATCACTAGATCATTACCTGTTAGGTTCACTCCCTCTGGAGCACCTGGCATCGGCCACTGTCAGTAGACAGGATACTGGGCTGGATGGACCTTTGGTCTGACCCAGTATGGCCATTCTTATGTTCACTCACAGCGTAATGATCAGGAGCTGTTCACAGTGCATAGCAACATAGGTAAGGAAATAAACCAAACTGGACTCAGTACTATTTTGGAACTGAGCTTGTAACATCCACCCAACTTTCGCTGATGGTGTTAGCTTTTATTAATTACGGTATAACCTACAGAATCCAATCAAAACCGCAATCCCATTGCACTGGGCACTGTACATACACATACAGAAGTGACCTTGGCTTCCACCTAGAGGGCCCAGCTGAGATCAAGGACCCGTTAGACTAGGAGTCAGAGACAGTCCCCACCCTAAAACAGCTCACAAACAAGGCATACAAAGGGTGGAGGAAAGGGAGTATTCGCCTCACTCCACAGCTGGGGAAGCAAGGCAAACTGTCCTAACCATGTAGTTCTTGAAAGTGGGTCTGCAGATTTCCTAGTCAACAGTTGCTGCCCTGCTCCTACCCTGTGGCCCATTACTAGCCAACTGAGTAGGAGAAACCATGAAACCTGAAGTTACATCAAGCCATGCTTCCCTGGCCCTGGTGGGAGGAGCATGTGAACTCGAATTGGTCGAGGCTTCCTACTGAAACCTAAAGAGGGGCACAGGAAGTTGTCTGCACATATGGGCTCTACCTGGCTGCTATGTTGGGCCCTGCCTTCTTGCTTGGCTCCTGCACTATGCCTACACTGGCAATTAAACGACAAAACTTTTGTCTTTCAGAGGTGTTTAAACCTGCCCCTGAAAGACAAAAATTTTGCTGAGACAAGTGCCAGTGTGAACAGCATGTTGTCAGCAGGAGCACTTTCCTGCAGACAAAGCTAACCCTGCTCATTGGGGTGGAAGTTTTTTGTTGGCAGGAGAGCCAACAAACAGCGGCTGCGTTGCACGACTTTTAGCGGCATGGCTGTAGTGACACACTAAAAGTTGTGTAGTATAGACCAAGCCCTGGATGCTGCTTTCATGACCTGTTCCTGATCCTTGCCTATGGTCTCTGAATCTGGTTCCAACCCTTGACACGACTCTCTGACTTCAGCTCTAACCCCAACCCTCGACCTGACTCTCTGTCTCCAGCTCTGACCCTTGGCCCGACTTCCAACTCCGACTCCTGCTCTAATCACCAGACCCAGTCACCTCCGTCTCGGCCCCAGCACACAGAGAGAGTAAGTGACTTGGCCAAGGCTGCACAGGGAGTCTATTGCAGAGCAGGCAACTCACCCTGGCCATAGCCCCATCACTTTTTACCAGCCATAAGGCCGAGCGACAGGAGGGAAGGGGCGGGGAGGAGCAAGCAGGGGTGGGGCTCAGCGGAAAAAGGGGCATGATGGTAGGAGTTTAGGGGGAAGGGGCAGTGCAAGGAGGTGGGGCCACGGTTTGGGTGCTGGTGGCCCCCGCACTTTTAGGGACCTTCCACTGCCCCAAATCTCCGCAGTTTTGGTACAGAGCGCGAAGCATACTGTCATCCTGCTCCCCTCCCCCTCTCTCACCCTGTTGCACTTGAACCACTTGGGTTCAAAGGGGGAACCAATTAACGAGGGGAGTTTTAGTCCTATCCTCCCCTCCCCCTATACACACTAAACTAGTTATTTTCTTTCCATTAGCAACAAACGTATTCCCCCACCTCCCTTCCAGCACAGGCTGTGAGTGGGCGGAGCACTGATGAAGAATCAGTCGCATACTCCCTGCATCTGAAAAGGATAACTCCTGAATGGGTGGGTGACAACACTTCCTGAGCGTGTTTCTTATCTCTAACCCTGCATTTCCAGAGCATGAAGGCACAGTTTCCATACTCTCACCCTTCAGAAGGAAGGCAGGGCTAAAATGGCTGTGTCTTGGATGGGGGACCAGGAGCTAGCTACTCATTAGGATAATTTTTAAAAGGCCAGATCCTGAGAGGTTCTGAGTAATGCAACACACACTGAAGTCCAGGGATATTGCAGAGCTGAGGATTGGCCCCTAAAAGCCATGCCTGAAGAGCGAACATACAGCATAGGGAGAGGTGAGCCAGTTTAGAATAATAAAGACCACCAGCCACCAATTTTTGGTGCTTCAGGAAAAGAGGGTATTTTTCTAGTTTTGAACCTTAAGTGCTAAAATATCCCAAGAAGGCCTCTTCTCCTAGTAAGTGCACTGGCTCCAGCCAGCACTGGAAGGAAAAGCATCAGAAATGCATGAGGAAGTGTGTTCCCACAAGAATTCCAGGTCTGTGCTATTCAGGTGCTTACATCAGAGTGCAGCCCGTTTGGAAAGCTTTGGATCAGCATCCACATTAGAGACAGGTCTAAGTGGTGAAGTATTGAACCGGATTTCAAACATCCCAAAATTCAGAGGGAGGAAGGGAGACTGTTTCGGGTCCAAGGGTTCTGGTTCAGAACCTTTCTAGAGGTAGCAGCCAGCTGCAAAATATGGATATGGATCTGGGCTTGGATTATGCAGTCCTCTGCTGCTTGGGGGGCATTTGGCCGAGGAGAAATGGGGTGGGTCAGGGCCATTCCCAGTCAAAACTTTTGGATGCTCATTTGACGTGAACCCAAATCGCTGAGTCACTTCTCACAGACACCAGGATTCACTCCCTCAAAATCAGTGGATATTTACACTGTATAAATGAGAGGCAAATCAGGGCCAGAAATTTTTGAGATTCACCTCACTGGTGAAGCAGGAAACGCAGGAAGAACATAAGAACGGCCATACTGGGTCAGACCAAAGGTCCATCCAGCCCAGTATCCTGTCTACTAGCAGTAACCAATGCCAGGTGCCCCAGAGGGAGTGAACCTAACAGGTAATGATCAAGTGATCTCTCTCCTGCCATCCATCTCCACCCTCTGACAGACAGACAGCCTAGGGACACCATTCCTTACCCATCCTGGCTAATAGCCATTAATGGACTCAACCTCCATGAACTTATCGAGTTCTCTTTTAAATCCTATTATAGTCCTAGCCTTCACAACTTCCTCAGGCAAGGAGTTCCACAGGTTGACTGTGTGCTGAGTGAAGAAGAACTTCCTTTTATTTGTTTTAAACCTGCTACCCATTAATTTCATTTGCTGGCCCCTAGTTCTTATATTATGGGAACAAGTAAATATCTTTTCCTTATTCACTTTCTCCACACCACTCATGATTTTATATACCTCTATCATATCCCTCCCTTAGTCTCCTCTGTTCCAAGCTGAAAAGTCCTAGCCTCTTTAATCTCTCCTCATATTGTGACCCGTTCCAAACCCCTAATCATTTTAGTTGCCCTTTTCTGAACCTTTTCTAATGCCAGTATATCTTTTCTGAGATGAGGGGACCACGTCTGTATGCAGTATTCAAGTTGTGGGCATACCATGGATTTATATAAGGGCAATAAGATATTCTCCATCTTATTCTCTATCCCTTTTTTAATGATTCCTGACATCCCATTTGCTTTTTTGATTGTCGCTGCACACTGCGTGGACGTCTTCAGAGAACTATCCACAATGACTCCAACATCTTTCTCCTGATTAGTTGTAGCTAAATTAGCCCCCATCATATTTGTATTTATAGTGGGGGTTATTTTTTTCCAATGTGCATTACTTTACATTTACCCACATTAAATTTCATTTGCCATTTTGTTGCCCAATCTCTTAGTTTTGTAAGATCTTTTTGAAGTTCTCCGCAGTCTTCTTTGGTCTTAACTATCTTGAGCACTTTAGTATCATCTGCAAACTTTGCCACCTTGCTGTTTACCCTTTTCTCCAGATCATTTATGAATAGGTTGAATAGGATTAGTCCTAGGTCTGACCCTTTGGGAACACCAGTAGTTAGCCCTCTCCGTTTATTCCTACCCTTTGTTCCCTGTCTTTTAACCAGTTCTCAGTCCATGAAAGGATCTTCCCTCTTACCCCATGATAACTTAATTTACGTAAGAACCTTTGCTGAGGGACCTTGTCAAAGGCTTTCTGGAAATCTAAGTATATTATGTCCACTGGTTCCCCCTTGTCCACATGTTTGTTGACTCCCTCAAAGAACTGTAACAGATTAGTAAGACATGACCTCCCTTTACAGAAACCACGTCGACTTTTGCCCAACAATTCATATTCTTCTATGTGTCTGACAATTTTATTCTTTAGTATTGTTTCAACTAATTTCCCCGGTACTGATGTTAGACTTACCGGTCTGTAATTGCCAGGATCACCTCTAGAGCCTTTCTTAAATATTGGCATTACATTAGCTATCTTCCAGTCACTGGGTACAATAGCTGATTTAAAGGACAGGTTACAAACCATAGTTAATAGTTCCGCAATTTCACATTTGAGTGCTTTCAGAACTTTTGGGTGAATGCCATCTGGTCCCGGTGACTTGTTACTGTTAAGTTTCCCAATTAATTCCAAAACCTCCTCACTTCAATCTCAATTCCTCAGATTTGTCACCTACAAAAGATGGCTCAGGTTTGGGAATCTCCCTAACACCCTCAGCTGTGAAGACTGAAGCAGAGAATTCATTTAGTTTCTCTGTGATGACTTAATCGTCTTTAAGTGCTCCTTTTGTATCTCGATCATCCAGGGGCCCCACTGGTTGTTGTAGCAGGCTTAAAAAACATTTTGTTATTAGCTTTTGAGTTTTTGGCTAGTTGTTCTTCAAACTCCTTTTTGGCTTCTCTTATTGCATTTTTACATTTAATTTGGCAGTGTTCATGCTCCTTTCTGTTTACCTCACTAGGATTTGACTTCTACTTTTTAAAAGATGCCTTTTTATCTCTCACTGCTTCTTTTACATGGTGGTTAAGCCACGGTGGCTCTTCTTTAGTTCTTTTACTGTGTTTTTTAATTTGGGATATACATTTAAGCTGAGCCTCTATTATGGTGTATTTGAAAAGAGTCCATGCAGCTTGCAGGGCTTTATTTCAGTTGATGAAGGGCTCTGAGAACTTCTGCTGAGAGAGACACTATGCGTAAAACTTTCCAAAGCACTTGAATGACTTAGGAGCTGAAGTCCCATTTACTTTCAATCAGACTTAAGTCATTTTTGAAAATGAGATTTCGTTGCCAAAGTCATTTAAGTGCTTTTGCAAGTTTCACCCTGCATAAATGTAACTTGTTGTTAAACTATGTTTATCAATGATGTAGCTTTAGAGGGTGAGTAGTTAACAGTTAGTGGAGGTGCCATTTATTTATGCAGAAGTTTATTTTTATCACAATATGGACCAAGTACAGTTTTCAAGTAGGTGAGCACAGAGCTCCCATTGATACACTTGGCTTCTATTGAGTTTACAATCAGAAGGCAATGTGGCCCTAAATGGACCTGATCTGAAGACCACTGAAGTTAGTGGGAGCCTTTCCAATGACTGCAGTGGGATTTGGATCAGATCCATTTCAATTAGACTCTCAGGATCTTGGGAGCTAACTGATTTTCTCTCTTTCAGCAGCGGAATGCCAGGATCAAGTTTGAATATGATGGAGAGAAAAGGTGCGTTCCTGACCCGTTCCTGCATTTCCCTTGGCGCAGGGGGGAAAGGGCCCTTGCTTTCCCTCACCTGCAAATGTAACTCCCATTGTAAGCAATGAGAGCTTGGCATGGGAGAGGCCTGTGAATTCAGCCATAAGTATTTCCTGGGACTAGTGCACAGGCAAATTGGTTCTAACTGTGATTCATTAAATGCCACTCACCAGTAGCTCTATTCTCAAACCGGTGAACTTAGCTGGACTTCAGGCCTCCCACATGAGTTTGTTCTTTGATTAGTAGCCTGTGACATTTATTTGAGATAACCAGGTTCTGGGCATGGGTCCCATAATAACAGAGCTGTGATTTGAAGGCAGCCTGCCCTCCCTGCTTGACATTGATGTGGAAGGCTCTCAGCTTGTTGGAGGGTCCAGTGACCGTGGCAGAGCAGGACACTTCGGAGAGTCAGGATCTCTCAGGCTGAGATGCATGATAACTAGTGCACTATGAGTAGGGCTCTGTGTCTGTCACGGAGGTCGTGGAAGTCACAGATTCCATGACTTTCTGCAACTTCAGTGACTTCTGCAGTGGCCAGTGTGGCTGACCCCAGGGCCGCCCAAGCAGATAACCCCGGGGACAGCCACACCAGCCACCGCTCGGGCAGTGTGGCTGGCTCTGGGGACTGCCCGAGCAGCAGTCCCTGTGGCAGCCAGAGCAGCTGCTGCTCCAGTGGTCCCCAGCAATGGCCCCCTGGGGCGACCCCCACAACAGCATTCCCCCCCCCACAGGTACCCCCTCAGCAGCACGCCCTCTGCCCCCAGATTTAGTCAGGGGTGTTCAAAGAAACACCACTAGAACACAAAGAAAACTGGACAATGCCCCGTGGGTGGCACCTTTGCTAAATCTAGGTGATGTGCTGCTGGGCTAGATCCTGCCGGTTTTAGCACCCGTACACCATGGAGAGGGCAGAGGGTCTAGGCTGCTGCTGGAAGCCTCCGAAGGATCTTGGTGGGGTCAGCCAGAATTCTTTCTGGGCAGCACAGACAGCTTGCACCACATTAGCAAAGAGCAGGGTCTGTGCTCCCCAGCCACCTGTAGCTGTTCTGTGGGAGGGAAGGGAAGCTACTTGTGGGTTCACTGCCATGAACTACTCCATGCTTATTGATCACTGTTATTTATTAACATGGCACTTATGGCATAAGAATACAGGTCCTTGCTCCAAAACGTTGGCCAATACCATGGCACCCATATACCCACATGACACCTGTGCTGTTCATTTTCTGTATGTACGTACAGGATTCTCCAGTTTCCAAGACCAGTCAAATTCAAAGAAGTGCTACAGAAAGTCATGGATGCTTTTGGACAGATGATGGATTTGCACTATGCAAACAATGAGGTACTAAGCTGTTTGTGTTTACAGCCTGGCAGTGTCCCAGTTTCAGACTTAAACAGTGGTTTATTCCTAATCCTCTAATTTGGGGACAGAACATATGGATGGGGAAGAGGACAATCCTTCCTGATGTTTTCTGTCCTACTTAGCGTGCAATAGGTCTTTGTTACGACCCTGACTGAACTGTGTCTAGACACCGAAACAGGGAGCAGTTGCTAACTTGGCTCTCTCAGAGCGACTTTAGTACAGGTATGGGATGGTGGGTGAAGCCCCAGAACAAACGGTCCACCCCCTCAGATGCGGGAGGGTCCACAAAACCCAGAACTTGACTGACTGACAGCTTTGGAGAATTAAGCCCTCTGCTTATCTACAGGACGGGTACAGCACAATTGGCAGCAGTACAGCCTTCTCTGCCAACGCGCTTGGTCCGATAGGGGCAGCTGTAGGAGTGGTTGGTTCACTGAATCCCAGGGGCCACTGCTGCGGCTGCCAACAAACATTATTTGTATGTAACGTATTAACCAAGGCTGCCAGTTCATACCCGCTTTTTTCGAGGCTGCAATGTGGGGTTCTCACTAGGAACTGGGCTGAAGCCACTATACTAGTTTCATATGCTCCGCTGAAGGGGGCCTCAGATGGGATTGATGTGAGGTCATTGCTGATCTGGGCTGACTTGAACCCACGCCCTGACAGCTAAAGTGTTAGGGAAGCTTGTACTTTCACCCCTTGTGCTGCCCTCGTTCAGTGGCTAAGTGTACCCTAATGCCCTCCAGTGCCAGCACGGAATTCATTTTAATGTAGCATCCCAGTTCCAAGCCATGTTAGCTTAGCATTCGAACTGAACGCTCCCCCCGTATGTTTCTGTGGCAGACGCAGTGGCCCCATGCAAGCTTCAGCACGCTCATCCTCAGCCATCAGTGTGTGGAGTCATGGATTTCTAAGGACTGAAGGAACGGACCCTGTGCTTAATTTGTTACTAAAGCGATGCCGGGGCTCAAACAATTTTTTTTTTTTTTACTTTCATAACTGATGCGGCAAGCCCCAGAGGTGCCAGGGCTACGAACCGCCAAGCCTAGAGGTGCAGGGGCTCAGCCTTTGAAAGCATTGGCACAAATTAAGCCTTGCGTGTACCAGGATGAGGCTCTGTGTTTGTCACTGAGGTCGCGGACGTCACAGATTAGGTGACTTTCCATGACCGCCGTGACTTTGGCGGCGGCCAATGTGGCTGACCCCAGGGCTGCCCAAGCGGCTGGCTCCGGGTCCAGCTGCTCAGATGGCCCTGGGGACAGCCACACCGGCCACTTCTGGAGTGGCCCCGCAGCTGGAGCAGGCCCAGAGCCAGTTGCACTGGCCGCTGCTCAGGTGGTCCCAGGCAGCTGGCCCCGGGGACCATCCGAGAAGTGACCTGTGCAGCTGGCTCTGGGGACTGCCTGAGCAGCGGTCCTGGGGGCGGTCGGAGCTACTGGACCAAGCCCACTCCCCAGCAGCGGCCCTCAGGGTGCCCCCAGTAGTGTTTCTCTCCCCACAAGATTTAGGAATGGGTATTTTTAGTAGAAGTCACGGACAGGTCACAGGGTGTGATTTTTTTTGTTTATTGCACGTGACCTGTCCATGACTTCTACTAAAAATACCTGTGACTAAATCATAGGCTTAACCATGGTCATCTTGTCATCTACAATCCTGCGAACCAGGGCATTATTTACATACCACTGCATACCGTGATTTGTGGGGTCCTACCAAGAGCTCAGAAGGGGCAGGCTATGAGTTGTCTTCCTATCTGGTCCCTCTGTTGAAGGCAGAATCAGACCGTGGGGTTGATCATACAGCCTCAGACACTGGTGGTTTGTGCTTATGGCAAAGTCTGCCCTGCTTCTATAGTGGAGCTGGTCAGAGTTTTTGTTCAAAACTTAATTTTGATGAAAAATTGCCTTTTAGTTAATAAAAAATCTGTGGGAAATGACCAATTTCAATGAAAGTTTTCAGGATTCTGTTGGAAAAACTTTCGCCGTTTCCAGTTTTTTGACAAAACCCCAAAAACTTGTGAAGAAAAAGTTGACCTAAAAGCTTTTTGTTTTCATGGAAACTTTCTGCAAGACTATCAAAAACAACCAGCTCTACTAGACAGTCTGGTTCATATCCCATTGGCTTGAAATGGAAAGCAAAAGAAACCCACGGCCTGCTTGCTCATGTATAAAACAATCATTAGGGGCCTTAATTAAAGTACAAATGAAAAACACATTTCCTCCTTTTTTTTGCAGAGTGGGGTTGGACCAACAAATAGAAACCCCCCATCATTTAGAGCCATGTCTTTGAAGGGATTTCTGCCAGGATTCCATTTGCATAGGCACAGTTTTACATACATAAATGACTTGCATATGTGTTTTCTGTGGTCAGATAACAGAACAGACTTGTGCAGAACCCATTTGAACTTGCCATGCCACTTGGGTTTTGCAAGTGCAAATCCTGCAAGCGATGCTGCTGCTATTGCTCATCATAAATGTCTAACACTACGGCAGAATTGGCCCTCTAGGCTGTAGCTTTGACTGTAGCCAGAAATGTTACACATTTTCTAATCTTGGGTATTCTCTGATAGTCCCTGCTGGAAAAACCCTGCATGGAATTCTCTGGGAGTGAGTCACTTCATTCCAGGTTTCTTTCCAGTGAAAGATTCTTCCAACAAGAACAAATCGAAGTTTATGTAATATACTGTACCCTCTGCTAGGGAATGCCTGCCTGTGCATTTGCAGAGCACCTAGCACGATCCTGAGTAGGCCACAGGGTGCTGCTGTTTTAGAACCAATAAATAATTATAAGCATAAGAATGGGCTTAAATTTTTTTTCTTTCCGTAAATAGTCTCTGTGTCTGAGAATCTGCACCTATTGATATACAGGGCATTAGGCATCCGAGAACATTATCATGGAAATAGTACAAACCAATGAAACAGAACTTACAGAAAGGCAACTTGCGTGTCCATGGCATACTGTATTTGGGCTAATAGTTTATTCTGGACCAAATTCTGTTCTCGATTACACCAGTGTAAATCTAGAGTAACTCCGCTCCATTGAGAGCAGCCTTTGGCCTTTTCTTCATACGCAGACAGAACCTTGCCTTTATTATATGTTGTTAGTATTTAATGTTTGTATTGTGGTAGCATCTAAAGGCCAAAAACAGGTTGGCCTTTTATGGTGCTAAGCACTGTACAAACACATAGTAAATGACAAGACATAATAGACACATGAGACAAGCAGGCTGCTTTGGAGATATGTATCCCTTTGAAAGGCCTGTGGACACAGGAACAATGAAATCAATTGAATTGCGCTGGGAGTGCTGCAGATGCATCAGAGGGGTTGGCCCAATGCATGCAGAGTGGTGTGGGGATCTAACGTCATGTCGGGGCTGATCCCAATGTAGTGCTACGGGGTGTTGTGTTACTAGAAATGCCATCGGTCAGATGAGATGCAGAAGCCACATCTGTGGCCATTGACTGGCACTTTTTGCCAGGGTAGGGACGTTATCCTGGTTGAACTCTGACATGGATGAGACCATTCTGTCTGAATTCCTCCTGTGGTTTCAGCTGGATGCAGTAGTCTGTCCTCATCTGAGCTGTGACATATCTGAGCATTGTTAAACAGCTGCTTCAGTCCTCACTGGAGGTGGCCGCATTTCACCTGGGTTCTGTTCCTGGCTCTGCCACTGTCCTGTTGTGTGACCTTGGGCAAATTGCTTCACCTCGCTGTGCCACTGTTTCCACTTTGATCCCCTTTTGTATGTCTCCTCAATTTAAATCGGGGCAAGGACTGTCTGTCCCCATGTGTGTGCACTGCACTTTGCACAACAGGGTCCCACGGTTCTACTGTAGTATAAATAATACGTGAATAGTCTCACCCTTTTTCATTTATTTTTTTAGATCTGTGTAAGCTGCAGTGGATTGGCCAGTAGCTCCCACAGTAGAAAATGAGGCATGCCATCCACAAGTGTAGAAGGGAGGACTTGCAAGCTCGCAAACGTCACTCAGCGACGTTTCCCTCTCTTTCCTACCTGTCATCGTAATTACTCAGTTTATAGATAGAAGAAGCAAAGCTGTCGCTCAGTTGTGGAGTGTGCAACCTGCCAATTAGTGCCTAGGCTGTGTGCGTGTGTGTGTGTGGCTATATTTAGTGTCTAGTAGAACCCTGTTCCCAGAATCTATGTATACAGCAGCCTGGATGCCAGATGGAGCAAAATCCACTTGCCAGACGTGGGTGATCGGTAAAGCCAAACTAAATACTGCATTCCCTCTGTTCCAGAGGAGGGCAATTTCAGCTTGATGCTTTTGGCGTCCCCAGGCTGGTCTGTGAATGGATTAATGATGTGGTAGTGGAAGGAGACACGGTGACCTACAGAACATTTTGTTCAAAGCAGCGGCCGAGGGAATGCAGTTTGGAAAATATGTGAGGAGCTGGGTGAAGCGGGGGTTGTGGAATTACCCAATGGTTTCAGGGCCAAATTCCGCTTCTGGAGGAAACCAGGGGGAGTGTAAGGACGGAAGGTTGCCCTGTGCATTTTGCAATGAGGTAGCCTCAAGTGTCATAAAGCAGAAGTTAAACGTGAGGCAGATTCTGCTCCTAGCTACACAGCTGCACTGAAGTCCGCAAACCTGCATGCACCCACAACTGAGAGCAGGATTTGGCTTTATTATAATCAGTGTTTTGGGATTACAAGAGACTATAGATATCTTTTCCACTGGACACACATGCAGAATTCCCATTGACTTCAGTGAGGTTAAGCAATGTATTGGATCGATCTAGCCATCCCAGCTAGAATCTGTAAGGAATGATGGTCCAGGGGTTAGGTCACAAGCCTGGAATGTGGAAGATCTGGGCTCGGTTCCTTGCTCTAAAGTCTATCACAAACTTCCTGTGTGACCTTGGGCAAGTCATTTAGGCCTAGATTTTGAATGGGAATTAGATGCCTAAATACCTCTAAAAATCTGGCTCTTAGCGTCTCTCTGATTCACGTCCCCATCTGTACTATGGTAACGAGGGCCATATAAGTACCTAAGATAGATAATTACATAGCAAAGCTGTGGTTCTTGGCCTCTTGCTGCAACTCTAGCAGTTTCTCATACTGAGATCTTAGCTGTATTGGCCAGTGCCTACAGCTTCCCATTCCCCAGTGTGTGCCCTAGCACCTTTATCTCGGACTGCACACACTCAGGCACACAATCCGTAATGTATTTACCTGTGGGCCAGACCCCAAGGCAACAGGACATAAGGCTGGGGGAAGCAGATGTTTAGCTTTGGTCCAGGGTAACAGAAAGGGGCACTAACCAGGCACCTTTGAAATGCAGCTACTTTAGGGGTTGGAGTGTAGCAGCTGACCTGCACAGCATGACACGCCACATAGCAATGTGAGAGAGCAGAAATATTGGTTAAAGACACCAGGGTAAAATCAGGCTCCTACCAAAAAAAAACCAAATGAACATGGGACTTTTACCTGTGTCACACAGACAGGGCTTTGTCTTTCCCACAGCAAACTCAGTGGGTTTGCTTCAGCTGAAAGGCTAAATGGAGCCCACTGGGAGTTGAACCCGTGGCTCTGGTGGGGAGAGGTATTTTAGTAATTCAAATGTAGAAGCTAGGCCTTGTCTACACGTGGGATTTGCCCTGATCCCATTTGTGCCCAGCTGCAAGGCTAGCTGCACCAGTGCAAACTCTTAGTGTGCACAGGCTAGGATGATATAAACTCAGTTTGTATCTGTGCAGTTTATACCTGCTTGAGACCAGAGTAAACTGTGTTGATGCAAATCGCAGCTTATATTGGCTGTGCCTGTATACATGTGGGGTTTGTACTGATGCAGCTACTTTGGCATCACTGATGAAAAATTGCCCAGTGTAGATAAGGCCTTAGGTCACTAAGACTGAGCAGCATCCACCCATAGCTTTGTCCCCATGAGCAGCCCAAGCTCTGTAGCTGGTTAGCATATGCACAGTTGACTTGAAGATGAGTATCAGAAGCATGTGGGGGTCCAATGACTCATAGAGAAGGAGAGTTAGGAAGATCACCCCCAACAGCCAGGGGTCTCTGTAATGCTAGCAGTTTGGAGCCACTGATGACTGGTAAGCTTTTTTCTTAGCTCTCTGGTCTTCTCACTGGCTGGATCATTGATGCCGCTTTCAGGCGTTCTTTGTGGGCATTGTTGTAATTTTATCCTGTTCCTCCATGGATGATATCTTGGAAGAAGAGGTTAAAGCCCCTGAATGCTCAGGGGTGCTTGAGTTTTGTTTTCCGTCCATACTCTCCATTCCCTCCCAAGCCTTCTGTGAGCGGTGTGAAGTTTCTGCTTTCTTTGTTTACCCACTTTGTGACTCTGCCGTGCTGTGGGTGTTTGTTCAATCCCTTCCAGCTCCTGATCCCACTGAAATCCCAGGAAGACTTGGACCGAGCGGTGGAGCACTTGGACCTTAGCCCTTCTCTGAAGAGCCTGAGGGTGTTTGTGAAGGCTCCAAGGAAAGCAAATGTGAGCCCTTTAGCTTTGTTCTTTTGTCTGCAGAGTGAGTCGCGCTGTTATTGTATAGGGGGGAATGGAAAGGAGAAACGCTGTCCTAGGGGTGTCTGCTCGTAGCTGTCTGAGTTGGCACTAGACCATCTTCCGCTTGTACACCTCTGCTCTGAAATCCGCCCTGTTGGCAGCTCGGTGTAAATGCTGTTGCTGGCACAGCTGTTGAATTTAATTTAGTGCTTTCTGCGAGGCAGGATTGGCCACTATGGCAATAGGTGCCTTATAGATTCCTGAGAGAGATGGCAAGTGTATATCCTGTGAGAGGACATCCACACCGTGCATCTTCCAGGGGACTCCTGTGTGGCCCAGAGGGATGTGTTTGTGGCAGGCCATTTATCCTGCGAGCGGACCCTGGGATAGCAGTGTCGCTCTATGGTCATACAGGGCCAGATTGTCATGGCCGTTGCATGGGTTTTCAGAGAGAGCAAAATAAATTCTCTCCCAACCTTACGTACCCTGCACATCAGCCAGGGAAATTGCAGCCTCTGCACTTGGGACAGAAATGGGACTGTTCCCTCTGTGTGATCCAGGATGGCACCCCGAAGGCAGGGTGAGGAGCAGGTGCTCCATCCTACTGGATACTGCCGACTGCACAGTCCCCCTGCACACCAGGCTGCTCAGGTGTGCACCAGCCCTCCCTGGGGCAGGGTGGCTCTATACTTCTCCCTACACTGAACCTACGCACTCTGGGTGTACTTCCGAGGAGAACGGTCTGGCTCTCTAGGTGTGTGCAGGTGCATCCTGCCAAAGCATGTGCTGTGCTGCCCTAAGCATGTTCTCTGTGCATTATGTCCAGGGGCAGCTATGCAGTCATAGGACACGCTGCATTTCATAAAGGGCCTGATCCTGTGGCAGGTGCTGATTGCTCTCAGCTCCCATTGACTTGGAGGGCACCTGAGTGCTCTGTAGCTTTTGCAAGTACTCAAACCTTGCTGGATAGAAACCATAAAAAGGGAATTCAGCGGAGATTTGAACTGGGTCTGTGAAGTCCTAAGCTAAGCACCCTAGCCATTGGACCTTCCTTCCTCATATCATTCCTGGGCACCTCCTGCTGGCCAGCCCAGAGACGCGCATGACTGCAGGAGCATTGCAGCTTCAGAAGTCGCTGCTGCTAGGCCAGGGCAGCTGAGTCAGAGAGGGAGACAGGTGCACTCCAATGTGGAACAGAGTTGGCCAATGGCTTGTACTCCAGCACCTTCTGGGAGTACTGAGAAGAAAACATAATATATAATTGTACATACTCGGATCTAACTGCATGTCAGGGCCATGGATTTCTGGAGCAGTCTACGTATTTTACCAAAAAGCCTCACCAGCACGGTGGTGTTAAAGCACCATATTGCCCAGATGTGGCAGTTACCACCTTACTCACTGGGTATACTGTTCCCCTTTCCATTACCCCTTTGTCTGTCTGTCAGTTTTCCTTTCACGGCCCAGTCCTGCAACTGGATCGAGATGGATGGGCCCTTACACTGCACAGAGTTTCATTAAAATCCATGGTGTTTGCAGGGGTCTGGATCTGACTGAAGGATTGGGGCCTGAGACAAGGGCGCTTGGAGCCTTCCCAAAAGTGGGGAGGTCGGGAGTCCCTTCTCCCCAAAGCCCCTCCTCTTCCCCTGGAGGCCTCACCCCGGCCAAGCCAGAGCAGGGCTGGGGAGCCCCACACACACACTGCCTGAGGTGAGGGTGGGCCGAAAGCAGCCCCCTGCCTATGTCCCTGCCCCCAGAGTCTTGTGTCGTCCCCCCCGAGGGCAGGTGGAGAGTGACCCCCCCCCCGGCCATCATTTGGTAACGAGAAAACATAATGATAGTCACCAAATGCCATTTTCATGGGAATGTCTGGAAAGGTACAAACCCCTGCCCTAGAGTGTAACAGCTTCCTTTGCTTCGCAGTTCCTCCAGCCCAACAACAGTAAGCAGCATGAGATGAGAATATCCAAGTCCATGGGTGACATCATGGGGTCCCTGTATAAAGACGCTGAGAGGACGCGGAAGTATTCAACAGGTGAGTGAAATGTGATGCGCTCAGGTTCACTGCACACCAGTGCTGGTTCTTTGCAGGCTGGCCATACCCGACCCCATCCCTGTGGTTCATTCTTGTCTCCTGACACCTTTACATCTGGCCAGCGCACTGAAGGCTCAGTGTGGCTAGTGTCTGGGTCTTGGCCCAGAGGAAAGGTTGTTCCCGCTGAGCTCACATGCTCGTTGCTGGCTTGCCTGGATCCAAGAGAAGCGCTGTCAGTTATCTTCCTTAAGAGCCAGGGTTAAGTGCAGAGGTTCCTGGTCTCAGACTTGAAGGGAAAACGTGTCTAGTTGTAGAGGATTCAAATGAATTCAGTGCTGCTGAGTTTGGTCAAGGCTTGGGACAGTGCAGAACCCGAGGAAGCCAGATCCTCTCAAACCTTTGCATAAATTGTTCTCTCCCATTTTCTTTACTTTTGCCTTCTGCTCCACTCTCTTCTGTCAGCAAGAAGGAAATAACATGGCTGAGTGAACTGGGATTCGGCAGCTCCTGTGTTCTAATCCCAGCTCTGCCCCGGGAGGAAACCAATAATTCTTTTCTCACATCTTCTGGCTTCAGTGCAGTCGCTCTAGATTTTCACCAGTGTGAGAGGAGAATCTGTGTCCTTTTGTTACTCTGGATGTGCCTCTGAACCTCTCTTGTTCCACGTGGTAAAAGAGGATTCCTGGTACGGTACTTACCCCCATGGAGTGTTGTGAGAATGAATGTGTGTGAAGTGCTACTCAAATGAAACAGAACATCCTTTACACTCCAAAGTGCTAGTCTTCAGCCAGTGCTGAGGTCCTACTCCCTCTGAACACTAGGCCCTGATGCTTCTGGCCCTCAGTCCACATGTGCAGTGCCTACTGGGCCTAGTTTCTGTTCCTGGCTCTGCCACAGACTTGTGTAGCCTTGGGCAAGTCTCTTCATCTCTTTCTACCTTGGTTTCTGTCTGTGAAATGACTCCTCTTTTTAAGTACTTTGAGATCGTTGGTGAAAAGTGGCATTGTTAGACTCCTCTTGATGGTTAATAAGAAAATGTATGGAAAATCTGGTAGGATTTAATAGAGGATGGTATACTTTGTATAGATCTATTAAACCACCACAGAGAATTTTATACCAGGAATATAATTCTCTATTACATTCTATAGGCTGTCTTAAAATTCTGTGCAGAGAAGAGCATTCTCCACTACATTCTATGGGTTACTTTATAATATAATTTCTAGAGAGCCATATTGGTTTCATCCAAATGATTATTTAATATGTATAGAAGTAGTGCCAGAATCCCAGTCTGGATCAGGGCCCCACTGTGCTAGGACCCCACCCCCCTGCTCCAGAGAACTTGCAATATTATGAGCTAAAGGATTTTACCATTGCAACAAAGGGATTTCTTTTCCTGTGGATTTACCATTTCTCACTCACGTGGTATGTGCTGTCAGACAATATAGGCTGCAGCTTGTTGAAATATTGCACAGTGATTTATTTGAGCTGTTCTCCTATATTGGGTCAAATTCCACCCCGGGACAGCCATGCACAATGCCTGTGGAAGTCAAGGGAGCCGTGTGTGCATATACAAGATCTGTATTTGGCTGTGTTATGTTTATTTGCCAAGGTTCTTTTAGCTCACGCTGCTCTTGAGTGTTTGCCCAAAGCTTGGCAGAGTCTCTGGATGAATCTGAATGAAACACATGTGTTAATACATGTTATTGCACAAAGCCTCAGTAGGAACTTTTTGTACTTAAACAGAATAACATCTCTGCTTCTTTTCTTGGGGCATGTTAAACTGTTAACACATGCCCATAAACTCCAGTGATGGCATTGGGATTCAATGTGTGCGTGCAGATGGCAGAATTGATCCCAGATGTAGCTGCACTAATGGGAGGATTCTAGTTATGTGGGGTACTCACTCAGATTTGAGGCCATACCACCTTGAGCTTTTATTATTATTATTTGTATTGCACTAGCATCTACAGGCCATAACCAAGATGGGGTTCCACTGTGCATACATATAATAAGAGACCACACCAGTCTTTGCCCTGAAAAGCTTAATCTAAATAGACAAGACAGGCAAAGGTCTGCAGGAATAAAGGCACGGAGAGAGTCCGTGTATAGCCTATAGCAGCGGTTCTCAACCCAGCTGACTGCCCAGTGCCACAGGGTCCAAGCTGCCTGGCTGGGTAGGGGGTAGCACGGCGGGGTTGGGGACACTGGCTGGCCCCACTTGGCGGGCTCTGGGGCTGCCAGCCCCGCAAAGGGTCTGGCGGGCTCTGGGGCTGCTGATCTGGCCGGCCCCACAGAGAGTCCGGGGTTGGTGTTGGGGCTGCTAGCTGGCCCTGGGGTCGGGGTCCAGGCTGCTGCCCCAGCCCTGTGTTGGGGCTGCTGCCTGGCCCCGCACAACAGGGCCCAGGGTCCCTGCCACCAGGCTCCCCCGCCCAAGGCTCCACTCCTGCCCCCACTTTGTAGAGGGGTCTCTGGGTGGGAGGCGCTGGGCATAGGGCATGTGGGGGGTGTCTGAGGGCAGCGTGCTGTGGTTCTCAATCTATGGCCCAGGTAACACGTTGTAGGCTGCATATGCGACCCACAATGATAAATTGGTCAAGAACCACTGGCTTATAGTCTGTTGCAGAACCGGCATTGGAACCCAGTTCCTCTGAGAACCAGGCCTCTGCTTTACCAGAAGGTCATCCTAACTCTGTTTGAAACTTTCAGTTTCTGGGTCAATACAGGTGTAAAGGGACCTCTTGCTGCAGCACCTGGGTCTTCCCTGGAGGTGTTAGCAATATAGCAATACAGCAGGTTGCTCTTTTCCTTCTGAGTCAGTATGCGCCAATGGGGGTAGGAGTCCCTGAGCGGATGGAGGGGCTGTTTTTTCCGATGAGGTGTAACCCTGGCATTCTGATCATCCCGGGTCATTAACAACTCCATGGTATTTTCCATGAGTAGGAATATTACTGAGCCTGGTGCCCTGGCCAAATCCCAGCTTAGATAATTGGCATTTCACTTGGCTACGTTGTCCTTCACTTCCAGCTGCAAAACGTTGCCTTGTGTTTGCTTCAGCGTTGACTGAAGTGAGTGAGGTTAAGGGGAAATCTCACCTCAGCCTTAATTGCGGAGCTGCAAGTTGCAGAGCCAGGTATATTTTCAAGGGAGGTTCTGTTCTGCAAAGCAACTCTGTGAAAATGGCAACTTAGGGGCGGGGGGTGTTCTGAATGATTCTGTCTCCAAAAATTGCTCAATGTACTGGTTTTGCGGGGGGGGGAGATGGGAAGGTGTTTTCTGTCCGCTTTGCAGAGTCAGCCTGACCTCTGTGAGTCAAGTCTGAGCATATCCCTCTTTGCAGGTCATTGTCAGTGACAAAGGAGCCAGAGGTCCAGTCCTGGCCTGGCTTCCATCTGTGCAACCCCACGGCTGTTAACAGGGAGATGTGGTTGATTGGAGCTTAGTAAACGATTCTGTTGATACACAAGCGCCCTCTCCTATCGCTGTGCTGGCTCTGCTATATTAACGGGAGTAAGCAGAAGGGAGTCTGAATCCACCCAGAGGGAGCAGATCTGCTGAGGAAAAGGGACTAGTTCCTCCACAGCTGGACAGAAAATACTCTCTTGCTCCTGAAAATTTCAGTGAAAACAGATTTTGTTGTTTTCATTGCAATTTTCTGTGGAAAACTTTGACCTGACCCCCCCACCCCCCGAAATAGCAAATGTTAAAAATGGACCACCTCTGAGGAGAGCAGATGCCTTTTGGAAAAACCATTGTCCAAAATCCAATTGTTTGTCCTAAAAAAAAAAAAAAAAAAAGGTGAACGGAAAAGTTTCCAACCAGTTCTGATTTTTCACATAGTCCTTTTCCAGAGATAAAGAGCATTTTTAAGCCACAGATACCTTAGAGGAGCTGCAGAGCTTCACCACGCCAGCAGCAGGCATTCTACATGCCAAAAGCTGACCCAGGCAGGCTGCCTCCTGAGGTGCTGGAAGGACGGCCCAGCACAGTTCTTTCCAGGTGCAGCTTGAACTCTCCATGCTGTCCGCCTTGGATTGTCAGGCTGCCTGACTTTCTTGCAGATGGTAGGGGCCTGGCCATCTCCCAGCCCCCCTTTGGAGTATGTAACATCCCAGCCAGCATGCCAATCATCTTACGATCCAGAAAGCAGACTGCAGGTTCCATGCAGGTGTCGGACAGCTACTATCTTTGCTGACGCACTGGGGATTTCAGAGCTGGAAGCGTAAGGCTCTGTAGCTTGAACTGAAGAGCCAAGACACTCTAGTTGGGGCTGCGACAGACTCAGTCCTCTGTGGATTGGCACTGAGAGGGATACGTCGGGCATGCTACATGATCCATCTAGCCCAGTATCCTGTCTTCTGACAGTGGCCAATGCCAGGTACTTCAGAGGGAACGAACGGAACAGGTAATCATCAAGTGATCCATTCCCCGTTGCCCATTCCCAGCTTCTGGCAAACAAATGCTAGGGAAACCATCCCTGTCCATCCTGGCTAATAGCCATTGATGGGCCTGTTCTCCATGAACTTACCTAGTTATTTTTTGAACCCTGTTAGTGTCTTGGCCTTCACCACATCCTCTGGCAGAGAGTTCCACGGGTTGACTGTGCATTGTATGAAGAAATACTGCCTTATGTTTGTTTTAAATCTGCTGCCTGTTAATTTTATTTGATGATCCCCTTATTCCTGGGTTACGAGAAGGGGTAAATAACACTTCCTTATTTACTTTGTCCACACCAGTCATGATTTCATAGACCTCTATCGTATCCCCCCTCAGTTGTCTCTTTTCCAAGCTGAAAAGTCCAGTCTTATTAATTTCAGCATATCCTCATTCTCCTTAAACCCTGGACTCCTTTGCTGCTGCATCCCAAGCCCCTGAGTCACAGCCAGGACTCTAATGAACATCAGATCTTTGCATAACGTCCCTTGTTTTGCGGTGACATCGGGCCAGGGCTGGGCCCTCAGCTTCTGGAGCTTGCAGCTGTGAGCGTAGGCAGCGCTTGATGACCCCTTCGCAATCACGACCCATGTTTTTATAAACGAATAGGAACACACTTTTCTGGATCTCTGCTTAGCCAGGGGAGGGTGCGTTGTCAGATAAGCAGTTGGTAAAGATTTGGGACCTGCTTAAGCAGAGGGAGAATTAAACCAGAGAACATTTAGGCAGAGGGGAGCCAAGCCTGGCACTGGGGGATCTAGCTGTACGTGCAACACCACAAACTTTCTGCACATGCTGTATGAAAACTTCTTAAAAAAAAAAAATGAATGGAAAGGAACATGGAAGATCCCTGCAAATGCCAGGAGTGGCTGTCAGAATCTCCCTGCTGGCTTGGCTGGCCCTGCTCAGGACACGATGTACTCTAGCCCCGAGGTAATGGTCTTGTGTTGTGTTGTGTGTAAAACAGAGGGAGATCCTAGCTCACTCTCCTCTCTGCTTAGCTCAACTGAGCTGAATATTCAGGGCCAAATCCTCAGCGGGTGCAACTTGACGGTTGACTTGAGTGGTGCTGCACTGATTTACACCCACTGAGGATCGGGCCCCAGGAGTTCAGCTTTCGTTATCAGCTAATGTTTCTGAGAGCCGGCTCCTTCCCGCTGTATCTGAGCGGGGCAGAGACGGAATTAGTGCTTCAAGTTCAAGAGGTAGAGGAAAAGCCTGGTAGGGTGGTTTCTAATCTCTGTCCCTGGCACTGCTGTGTTTCTTCAGCACCCGAAATCCAGTGCAAAGAGTATTGGTACTGCACCCTCCACCTTGCCCTTTACAGGTGTATGGTTTATTGAGCAACCTGTACAGGTGGACAGGGCCAGCCCGAGGCCAGAGTTATCTATCCATCTATCTGCCCCTCCCTCTCGGTCTCTCTGGATGAAGGTTAGGTTACCTAATCTGGCTCAGACGCCTGTCGCTGTACTATCTGAATCCTATAAAGACATTTAGGCAACATCATTTCTGTTGTTAGTGGATCACAACCCAGCTGCCTCCATTTCCATCCTCGTCCCATGCTGAATGAAGTGCGGTGATGCTGAGCGGCACTCTAGCTTCGTTAACGGGGGAAGTGCTGGGGGGCTGCACTGTGCTCTGAAGGTGGCTGGATCAGGCTCCACCTGATCCTTGGGAGTAGTGAGTTTGACACTGCAGGACCCTCCCTCTGCCCAGAATGTCCTACTCCCAAGCCTTGATCCACTTCTCCAATTCAGCCAAAGAAGGAGGTGTAGGGACACCAGAGCAAGGGCTGCCTTGGAATACATACCACCACTGTAGGTGTCAGACTATGAGCCGTTCCTGTCAGCTCCTCTGAACTTTATCCACTGGGCCAGTCTTGCCATAAAGGGTCCCTAGCCCAATCGGTACCAAGCTCCTCTTCACTGAGAGGCCCTTCCTTCCGAATTACTGCCTATCCTGGAAGAGAGTGTCAGGATTCTTATCCCCCTTGAATCTGATGGCAGAAGGCATAACCCTGGACGGTCAAACAAAGCTGACCTATGTCAATAGGAGTGTAGCAGGTTTCACTCAGAGGCCAGCATGCCTATTGGGCAGGCCATGGCTTGACAGTCCTTCCACCCTGTAGTGAGTTGCACTCAGGTCTGCAGGCTGTGGCTTGTCAATTTCCCAGTGCTCAGGAGTTCTCCCAGACAGATGTAGGGAGAGTGAGAAGTAGGGGAACCCAGGCCACCTCCCCACCAGGGCCAATGGGGGAGAGACCTGGAATGTCTTGATCACCTCTTCCTGGTGCACCTGACCAGCCTCTCTGAGGTGCTCTCTCTTGCTTTCTCAGCAGTCTCAGCCTGCTTTCCTCAAGCCAGGAGTCCCCAATCAGTCCCAGCAGCTCAGTCAGTTAACTGAGCGTTCATGAGCCCTCCAGAGGGAGGGATAGCATAGTGGTTTGAGCATTGACCTGCTAAAAACCCACGGTTGTGAGTTCAATCCTTGAGGGGGCCATTTAGGGATGTGTGGCAAAAATTGGGGATTGGTCCTGCTTTGAGGAGGGGGTTGGACTAGATGATCTCCTGAGGTCCCTTCCAGCCCTGATATTTTATGATTCTCTTAGTGTCCAGTTATTCTCCCTCAGTGGGGAGGGGAAAGGGTCCTGCCTGGTTGAGTTTTATCCCCCAGTCCAGACCCTCTCTTGTGGATCGCTTTGTCCCCAGAAGATGCAAACTGCATACCTCCTGTTAGCCCGCTTCTCCTTCACTTTCCCTCCCTGCTTGACTGGAGTCCCCTTCTGTGCAGATCCTCTACTTGGAGCATAATCTGCTGCTTCCGAGGGGCGGGGCCCTTTTGGCCCGGCACTGCTCGATCACTCCCTTAGTCTCCGTGTGGGGTCTGTAAACGCCATCGCAAGGAATAGTTATACAGACTAGAGCCATGATCCTACAAAGACTTGTATGCAATCATGCAAAGACTTTATACTTGCAAGCAGTCCTGTTTAGCTCAATGGGGGCTACTCCTATGTTTAAAGTTAAACTCAGGGTATGTAAATCTTTGCAGGATCAGGTCCTTAGACTCTTTTTGAAAGAACCATGTAGGAGAGAGAGAGATGGTAGCAACAGCACAAAGCCCTATCTCGCAATAGGCGTAATAAAAGAAATTCCCAACATAATTGAGACACAACAATCACTGTGTGTGAAATCTATACACTTTTCAGGGCAGGGACTGCCTTTATTTCTCTGTTTGCTACAGCAGTGCTAAACAAATAATTGACTAATACTGTGAACCTGGTTTATTCAAGGAAACTGAGATCTTAAATGGTTACATTCTTGTTTTTAAAGAGAAAAAAGACTGCGTTGTACTTCCCATTTGGTTTTGTTATTAGGGCTGGTTTGAAGCCAGTTCAATAGGAGATCTGTAATAATTGGAGGTGTTTTTCTCTCCTGGGTCTTGGCATTAGTTCTTTCTTGGTTGGTTTGGGGTTTTTTCCACTGTGTACTTCTCCTGTAGGAAATCTGTGAGGGGAAAAGAAGGGGTGAAAAAGAAATGTCTCAAAACCATATGACTCTTTTTCAAATCCTAGTAAGGGATCTGGACTGGCTCCCCAAGCCCCCACCCTCTCCGGTGCTGCTTTTACTATGGAACAAATGTATCCCAGATGTAAATGCAATGAACCTGATCTGGTGATCTCTAGCACTTCAGGGGAGTGACTCCTGATTTACATCCGTTTAAAACAAAGGAGGAGGACATCCAAAGACTGAGAGTTCCTGAAGTCAGTGGGGTTACAGCAGAGATGAAGGTGGCCCATTATGAAACACCAGTGGATTATTACAGATTTTATATGAAATCTGCTTCGAATTAGCCCTGATAACAAAGACCAGTGCAGTTTTGGGATGCATTGGCATCACATCTGGGGACAGGGATGGGATAGATCCTCCTCTGATGCATTACGCTTGGAATATTCATTCAGCCCTGGGCGTCTCGTTACCAGAAAGATATTGATGGTCTGGAGGGAGTTCTGTGGAATGCGACGAAGATAGGAAAGGAGCTGGAAGGAGTGAGGACAGATTTAAAGAGCTACATCTGTGCAGCTTGGCCAAGTGATGGCTAAGCCAGGGTACATAAGAATAGTCTGCAGATATTGGAATGATGTGAGCGAGCACTAAGCTGTGGAGGGACTGCTTACCATGACTCAGGAAACAATGAGACAAAATGGAAAACTGACAGCGAGATCTGTGAAGCTTTGGAGTTTGTCTCCCAGGGGGAAAGGGAAAAGGTCCATCACCTGGGACATTTAAAATTAGATTGGCCCAAACACTGCAGCCCTGATCCTGCAATGAGATGCATGCAGGTGGATTCTGTGCTAGTGAGGAGCCCCACTGGTTTCAGTGTGGGACCATGTGGCTGCAGAGATTTGAGAGTGCAGAGTCAATCATGGTATTGGGATCTAATAAGTAGACAGAAGGGGGAAGCCCTGCATCAAGTAGGAGATGGACTAGGTACCTATTCATAGAGCCACAGATCCATAGCCAGAAGGGGCCACTCTGATCATCTATCTGGGTCTTTTCCATCTCAAAGTTCTTTTGGTTCTAGGATCTCTGAGCTCAGGGAAACATCAGGAGGGAGAGGTCAGCAGGAGAGGGGCTGGGTATTTTTTTAGCTGTTTTTTAACGTACATCTCATTGGTGAATTGGGCTGTCCAGTGTTGCACAGCAAACACATACAAAGCAGAGAGTGGGTCGATTTTTCCAAGAGCATCAGACTTTTCCTATTGTAGAAGATCTGGGCCTTAGCCACCATAACTCAATCCAGGGATGAACTGCCCCAAAGTTCAGGGGACCTCTGTGGGTCAGAGGTTTGGGTTTGTGCTCATCTCTGGGTATTACAGCCAAGCTTTAGAAAACTATTCCTTTAGTATTATGTTAGTAGTATTGTTTGTACTGCATGTGAGGGTGCCAGCAAGGGAATGGGGCCCCATACCAGTAGGCATTGTTCAACCCCACACAGCTAAAAAGACAGTGCCCGCTCAGAAAGCCTTTGACCCCATGATCTGAATGGCAGCATGGATTCTCCCGGCCCTGCCTCCCTTCCTCCCCAGAGATCAGTCAACTCTGGAGTCCTGGCTCAGGCTTGGTCTAGCAAAAAGCACCCATGCTATGGAACAGCCTCCTTTCCGGGGACAGGCAGTGGTGGTTCCTTCTCTTCTTTACAAGCGATTCTGTCTGTGTTTGTAGGTTCGCTGCACACGGGCCGGAGTTCTCCACCCCCGGGGAGTGTTCCTGAAGAACAGCAGCAGATTGCTCGGCAGGGCTCCTACACCAGTATTAACAGTGAAGGGGAGTTCATCCCTGAGACTATGGACCAGAATGTAAGTGGAGCTGAGTATCGCCAGCATTAGGCAAATCAGATCGTTACAACCCCCAGGGCAAGCTCCATTACTCCAGAGCTGGAGCAGTGGAGAGTTACTAGGTGTTGACCTGTGACCCAGGACCTGATCCAGTAGGGGCAAGCAGAGTTTATATTTTATGTGCAAGGTTGCTTTTAGTGATGTAAGACGCTGAAACGCAAGTCAGAGGACATTTCAACTTGGCAACAGGCTGAGGTCTAAGCAAGGCCTAGTAGAAAGTTTAGCTTAGGACAACTGCTTGACCTGAGGTTATAAGATTTTTTGCAATACGTAGCATGTGATAAGCAAGTACCTCACAGAAGCTTATAGGCCACTGGGGGCATATGTAACCATGGAGAAACCACACTTACATATCCAAACCATTAGGAAATATATGGTGCAAATAGCTTTTGCTAGCAATCAGAACCTTAATTATGGGCCCCCAGAATGACACACATGGGCCAGGGGCTGAGACAATGTGAGAGCATCCCAGTCCGTTCCCTGTGATTGCAGAGCGGGTAGAAGTGCTGAGCTGTCCTCCCTGCTTCCCACATCCGGGTTAGCTCCAGCTATGGTTCCTGGCCCCACTATTTTCAACTGTAGTGAAACTGGAGGGGAAAGCAACTTATGCCCCACTCCTTCCCTCTCCATTTGCTCTACCCCAATCCTGCAAGTTTCCCCATGCAGATGGATCCTGGGGCCCAAGTGAAGTCAATGGGACGGTCTGTGGGTGCTCGCATGGAGCACCTCACAGGGTCAGGGCCTTAGAGCCCTGCAAACTGAAAACGCAGCCCTGGTGAGCACTGGACACGTGGGAGGGATGCGGTGCTGCCCTTTCTTATCACGCGTTCTGGACAACGTTCACAATGTCAAGAAGGGGATAAAAGCCTTAAAAAATAGGCTGCTCTTACTCTGCCACCAAAGAGGATGTAGGGGAAGAAGTGTGTCTGCTGCGTTATCGTGGCCCTTGCTAGCAACACAGACGGGAAGGCTGGGCCAGGGTTTCCATGACAAAGTTATGTTTTCAGAGGTTTGTTATATGGCCATTAATAAACTGAACACTCCCTCTGGAGGAGCCTTGGCAGCAGCTGAGCGCAGATGTCTTGTGCACCTAGCAGCCAAATGCTGGGCTTGGACTATTTGTAAATGGTTTCTGAGCTGCATTCATTAGGGTTAGATAAAGCGAAGGGAGGCGCTAGATCCTCAGCACATGCAAGTCGGCATGTGGCCATTGACTTTAATTTATGCCTGATTTATGCCAGCTGAGGATCTGGCCCCATGCTTTCACTGCTTAGCTGAGGACTTCTAGGTTCTAGTCTTGGCTCTCACTAGCAGTGTACAGTGGACTGGCCACTGCCCCTCTCCCACCTCCCTGACCCCCAAGAGGTGGCTGCACTCTAGTGACTTGGCTACCTGTAGCTGTTCCCCCCAGGGCCAGCCCAGGAGACATGGGGGTTGTAACTCCGGGGGAAGCTGGCCTACTAGTGGTGGGAGTTTGGGGATCCAGGGAATGACAGACCGCACACTCAGCTGCTGCTGGGGTCTTTCCCGTTGCTCTCCACTGACCTTCTGTGGCCATCACGTGGGGTGGCAACTATGGGCCCCAAGGGATGGAGATCTCCTCGTTGGCTGGATTGCTGCAATGCATCAGTCTTTGGGGTAGAAGTGTGAAGAGGGAGAAGTTACGGTTTCCACTGGGACTCTCCTACCCAAACAAATGAGTGTTGCTATGGCAGCCAGTTAAATAGCTGTAACCATAGAAACATCACAGAGACAGAGAAGCACACTCTAGTACCCTGAGCATAGCACAGGGAGTGAGGATCTCCTTGGCTTCTAATCCCGGCTCCAAGCCTGCTATACTCCATGGCTCTGGCCAAGTTCCTCCTCGGAAAGCTGGGCTTAGCACCGACCCCACAGGGGTGCTGTGGGGTGTCAGTTAATTGTTAGTTGTGAAGTGTCTTGTAGATGAAAAGGGCTAAGTGGGATTGTTGTTATAACACCGTTGGGTGGCATGGGGAAAACGCCATGGTAGTGGAAGTGTGGGTAGCCTTGTGGTTCCCTATGCCACCTAGGAGAACAACTCTGTTGTTTCAGAGTAACAGCTGTGTTAGTCTGTATTCGCAAAAAGAAAAAACTCTGTTAACAATCAGATATAATTAACACAGTCTAGTAAAATGTGTCATCCAGGAGCCCACACAATTACAGCATTTATTGACTTGCTGAGCTGGGGAGAGCAGAGTAAATTCCTTGATCTAACCTCCTTGTTAGCCCTTTACCAACAGAGGTGAAGAGCGGGCTTGTGGTTAAAGGTAGCGACCAGGCAGTCAGGAGGCCAGAGTTCTATTCCTGGGTGTGCCCCAGGTTAACAGGTGGCCTTGGGCAAGTCTCGTATGCCCTGGCTTTCAAAAGCACTGAAAATGTGGAGCTGACTCTGTGCACATTCAGAACTCAGGACATTAGCCTCCGTGCCTCGATTTCCCTATAGGTAAATAATAATTGAGAAGAAAAAGAGTCCATCCCTACTGTGTCAGAGGATATAAAGAATTTGTTTGCAAAATGCTTTGAGATCCCCTATTGAACGGGGTAACAGATGTACAGGGCCTGACCCTCCACTGCTGGAAGTCACTGATTTACACCTGCTGAGGATCTGGAGGATTGTCGAAGCCAGACTATTAGGATTTTCCGATTCAGGGTTTACAGCACGTTGTGTCAATGTTTTCCCTTTTCCTTGCTGTCCAAAGATGCTTGAACCTTTCATCAGCCCTGATGAGTCACTCTCTGGGAGCTGCCAGTCCCTGGACAGATCTATAGACAGGTAAGTCAGATACATCACCGTGGGCTTGCCTGCATAAATAAAACCACCACCCCTTCCTATGCAAGTGTCTGAAGGAGGGAAAGGAACTGTTTAAGATGTCCTGCGGGGGTTATGACTAGGAGGAATGGGCCGCACCTAAGCAAAGTGAAATTTAGACTGAATACCAAGAAATAAATCTTAACAGGAGAGAGCCGTTAGCCTGCGGAATAGTCTACCTCTGGAAGTTATGGAAGCACCATGCATTGAGTCATGTAATACTGGACTGGGCAAAGGATGGATGGGAACAGTCCTGCACTAGCAAGGGATTAGATAACCTATCTGACCTTTTCCCTGTCCAGTTTCTCTGATTCTTGGAGGATCTTTTTCCCCTTTCATCCCTCTGGATTTCTATATCACTGGATCGATAATGCCTTAGCTGCTCCCTATTTCCGCTCTACCCATAGTGTATGTTCTCAATTGAGCCTGGTAAATTGAGCAGACAGACATCCACACCTCCACAGGTGCTAAGGATACCAGAGGAAAAACAACTAAGCTCCTCTGCAAGAAGCAACTAAGACACATTGTGCTAAGTGACTACAGGTCAATCTTTAGTGCTGCCAGTTAAATCCAGACCTGCCAGTGCATTTGTGACAGCAAACTTTCCCCAGTGCAGGTTAGTGTCTCAGATACAATGTCTTTTTCTTTTGGGAAGCCATTTATTTTCCTTATCACTGATTTTCTTTCTTCCCCCATTGCTGTTTTGACTATATTATACTAGCATCGCATTAGAGCAGGTTCGATTTGTATAGATCCGATCCTTACGTGCACTCCAACTTTGCACATTTCATCTCTCTCAGTCCAACACTCCATTGCCTTTTTGTGCCTTGTAATAATTTCCACTCACACAATCACTCTTCATCAAATGTACATGAAACGTGGGCTCCCTTCCTCCCAGCCCATCCGCTCCTCCTTGATTTTGCAGTGAAGTCTAAATAGCGTTCACCTGGAATAACAGCACAGTGAACACAGCCCAGTTGCTCCTCCGAACCCTTAGAGTGACCTAGGGCCTGATCCAAAGTCCAGTGGAGACTCCCATCAACTTCAGTGGGCTTTGGGTCAGGCCATACTCAGTTAAACTCCACACCACCCTTACTCAGTTCACTGAGTCTAAGGGCGTCTGAGCTGGTGCAGCTTGCATGGTGCAGGGACAGAAGGGAGCAGCACTTCAAGGAATGCAGCTAACAGGAGGGTGTAGGAAGGTGTCTGTTAAAGCAGATCATCTGGCTCCTTTATACTCGCATATTGGCAAGCTGGTGCAAATAAGACGTAAGGTGCTTGGCTCCTTTAGGATCTCCTTTAATTTGGCCCAGGGACTTCTGTGAGGAACGGCTGCAGAACTGGACCCTTCACTAGGTGCTGCAGATGTTATTTCCAATTGTCTGGTATTGGCCGAGAGGACAGCCTGCACGTGTGGGCAAAAAGAGTAGAAAATTGAAACGTGGGGGCTCTTTCTGTGGGTTACCCAATTCTGTGCCAGCATGTTCTGTACATTAACACCTGACCAGCTCCAGCTGTGCCGGCCCACCTGTCTTTGAGTTAGGAGAGAGCAAAGGCCGGTGTAAAGACTCTTCTCCAAACAGCCGAACCTGTCCTTGTTAGAGCCCCATAACTCAAAGCCATCTTGTCTCAGTTCCTTCCAGGTAACTTCACCTCAGAGGGATTTTTTCTGAGGACCTTATGAGGCTGTCCAAAATAAGGTTTAGAATGAAAACTCAGTCTGAACTCAGCAGTCACCACTGATCAAAGTCCCAATACGCTGTCATTCTGCATCGCCTTTTTTACATCAACTGTACCTCAAACTGCTTCATGGAGCTGTAATCTGTTCCCCCCCGCTAGCCATATCAGCTGCTCCGTTATCTCGCCTGGGATCAATATCCGGCTGAGAGAGTAAACATTTTTACAGTTATAGAGCAAATACTTTAAAGGAGGGTAATGTGCATAATGCAAATCAACACTACACAACATTGTGAGTAAAAATTAGAATGATATAAAATTAACATGTCACATGTTAAATGGATTCAGAAGTGTCTAAAGAATCGTCATCAAGTGAGTCTGTTTCCAGTGGGCTCCTGCAGGGATTTGTTCTGGGCCATAAGCTACTTAACATTTTTATCAATTATCTGGAAGGAAACATAAAACCATCACTGATAAAGTTTGCAGATGACACACAAATTGGGGGAGCGCTAAATAATGACGAGCACAGGTCACTGACTCCGAGTGAGCTAGATCACTTGGTGCAAGCAAACAATGTACATTTTAATATGGCTAAGTGTATACATCTGGGAACAAAGAATGCAAGCCATACTTACAGGATGGGGGACTCTATCCTGGGAAGCAGTGACTCTGAAAAAGATTTGGGGGTTGTGGTGTGTAATCTGCTGAACATGAGCTCCCAATGTGGTGCTGTGGCCAAAAGAGTGGAATGAGATCCTACAGCACATAAGCACACGAACCTCAAGTAGGAGCAGAAAGGTTATTTTACCTCTCTTTTGGGCACTGGTGTGACTGCTGCTAGAATATTGTGTTCAGTTCTGGTGCCCATAAGTCAAGAAGGATGTTGGTAAATTGGAGAGGGTTCCGAGAAGAGGCATGAGAATGATTAAAGGATTAGAAAACCTGCCTTAGACATGGTAGACTCAAGGAGCTCAATATATTGAGCTCCTTAACAAAGACAAGGTTAGGGGCTGACTTCATCACCCTCTAGAAGTACCTACCTGGGGAACAAATGTTTAATAATGGGCTCGTCAGTCTAGCAGAGAATGGTCTAACACAATCCAATGGCTGGAAGTTGGAGCTAGACAAAGTCAGACTAGAAATAAGGTGTACATTTTTAACAGTGAGAGTAATTAAGCATTGGAACAATTTACCAATGCCCATGGTGGATCCAGCATCATTGACCATTTTAAAATCAAGATTGGATGTTTTTCTGAAAGATCTTCTCTGGGAATTATTGTGGGGAAGTTCTGCAGCCTGTGTTACACAGGAGGTCAGACTAGATGAGCACAACTTCAGTTCTGGCTTTGGAATCTGAGACAATGTTTGTTTTTATTCCGGAGGTGGTAAGGCAGGCTAACCGATGTGGGGAAGAGAGGAAAGCTTATCATGGGCTGTTATGAAAATTGCCATTTTTCTCCATAGCAAAAACGTTGTTAATACCTAGTATTATGTAGTGCTTTTCATCATTAGATCTCAAAGTGCTTTATGAAGCAGGTCTCTATCATTATCCCCATTTTACAAATGGGGAAATTGAGGCAGAGAGAGGGGATGCGACTCGGCCAAGGCCAATGGCAGAGCCAGGACTAGAACCCAGGAAGCCTGAATCCCTGTCCAGTGATCTGTTCTCTGGGCTTAGCTTAAAGGCCTGATTCTGTAACATACTGAGCTCCCTCCACTCTCCAGTAGACTCAGTGGAGTTGTCGGTGCTCAGCACCTCATGGGATTCTCCATAATGCAGGGAGCAAGTAGCTTATTCCCAGCTTTACAGCAAAAGGGAGCCCCTACAGGTTCATATGTACAAAGTGTGGCTGATGGGGGTGTCAGTGTGTGATTCCATGCCAATCAAGTGATGTTAAAAGACCAGGAAAGTTGCAAAGTTGAGCACTCACTTGTCAAGAAATGAGGACTTCAGTTCTGCTCCCTCGTGCATATACGTCACTGTGGTACAGTCTATAATTACAGGATCCTGTGCTTGTCTTTCCACAGGGTCCCTGCCTCATTCAGTGCACAGAGAGTTCTCCAGCAAAGCACATGCTTAACTTTAAGCACATGAGTGTTCCCGCTGAGTGCCCCTGGTTAAAGTTAAGCACCTGCTTAAGTATTATGCTGGATCTGGGCCTGAATGAAAGAAGCTTGCATAGTAAATTTGTCTGGAGTTCAGTGCATTCTGCCTCGTTCTGTGTAAAAGTAGAATGTAATATTATCGATGTATAATGAATGCAGACGCGATTCTGGTCACTGGATCTGTTTGAAACAATAAGGTGTTTCTGTCTCTTCCCACAGCCCGCCCTTTACCCAAACCCCTGTTCCCAGAAGGAAGAGCCAACCCAAAGACAGTCTTGATTGCCTGGGTAAGGATACTTGGGGTTTAGTGTCAAAGTAACAGCACAGCCATGCAGCAGTAATGTGGGCTTTCAAAATAGTGCTGTGTGAATCAGACATAATAACAGAATGCTACTGGGTTAAATCATTCAAAACAAACAAACCAGCTTCACTGCTTGTGTTATAAGTAGCCACTGCAATTCTTAAACCTAGAAAGAAAAGGAGTACTTGTGGCACCTTAGAGACTAACCAATTTATCTGAGCATAAGCTTTTGTGAGCTACAGCTCACTTCATTGGATGCATACTGTGGAAAATACAGAAGAAGAATTCTTAAACCTAGAGACATTTTAAAATCTCAGGTCCCAGTGCTGCAAACAGATACTGCCAAGCTTAATGATCACTGTAACCCTTTTGAAGTGAACAGGACAAATGAGGATCCAAAATGCTATGGGGCCTGATTCCACTCCTCTTTGGCTGATTCTGAAATCAGTTTCCTCCTTCTCCCACCCCCAGTCTAAATCAGGAGTAACTCCACTGAAGTTAATGGAGATACACCAATGTAAGCTGATCTGAGATCAGAATCAGGCCCTTTGCCTAGTAGTAAGCGCTTGCAGGATTGGGCCCTCCTGCTTATTCTGTTTACTTCTTGCCTTTCTCTCATTTGGGAAGAAGAAAATAAGCTACTCAGTTTCACCTTTGTTTATAGTCAGATTCTACTCAGTCTCACTTCCAGATTCTTGTGTCCTGTGTTGCTATTGGATTGCAAAATACTGCAAAGGGGAAAAAATTCTCAATTTGCATTAATAAGAAATACAATCAATACCATTGGAAACGCCATTACGGAAAGTGTATTGGTAACTTGCAAGGATCTTAGCTTAATGCTCAGCTGAGCATAAATGTCCAACTGGTTAAGTCATGGAAACTTCATAGTATTGTGATGGCTTTTGCCACTAAAAGAGGGACACATGGCTGTCTGCCGATAGCTGATAACACACTTTTGGCTTGTGGCAGCACTTAGAGATCGAAACCACAGAACTTGAGCTTTAAGTCAATACTTGCAGTGAAGTTTTAATAAGTCCCCGGTGACGGTGAATTCATTTCACTTGAAAACACGACTCCGCATCGCTGCTCACGGATGGCTTGTCGTTAACCTCGTGACCTGGCCTTGTTGCTTTTCTTGCTGCCCAAGCCATTGTGTGCTCTGCCCAAGCACTAGAGTAATGCTAAAATCATGCTGAAGTCAGGCGGATGCCAGGAACAGCCTCCAAGGAGCAGCTCCTGGCTTGGGGCTAAGACAAACAATCCTTCAGAATAAGCTGTTTAGTCAGGATTTGATCAGGGAAAAACAGGAGGTGAAAGATGTGGGGGAGGGAATTGAAGATATTTTAATCTAATGTTGTTCTGTGCTACCAGTGATGGCATCCTGTATGTCTCATTATAAATGTTTCTATCCCTGTCCATCCATCCATCCCTTTCTCTCTCATGTAATCTCATTTTAACTCAAATTTTAGCTCTTTTACCCAATGTAATCTCTTGTATCTAACCTAATTTTCTCTCTCTAGTGTTGTTCTGATTATATAAAACCTCATGCTCCAGGAATTAAACTAATCAAACATTTGTGGCTCAGCATGACCCCTTAATGAGGGGCAGATTATTTTACATCTGCCTGCTCTGGGGTTCTTGCACTTTCCTCTGAAGCATCTGGCACTGGCCACTGTCAGTGATGGGATACTGGACTAGATACACCTTGGGTCTGATCCAGTATGGAAGTTCATTAGTTTCCTAACAGAGAGATTTATAACCCTGAATAGAACCAGGCATAGTTCCGTGTAAATTCCCTAACTAATGAGGTGGAGAAACTAGCTGTGGTGTGGGTTAGGACCATGGCAAAGGGGTTAGGAAAGACTGGGAAAATGTGTGGGGTCGAGCAGAGAGAAAAGGGAATGGAGGCAACCAGAAACAATGGGAGGAGGAGGAAAGTAGAGAGATGAAAAGAGAAAACAAGAGAGAGAGATGTAAGAAAATGTACCCCATTGCAGAACAATGGCTCTTCTCAGTCACGTACAAGAAGTTATGGCTCCAAGAAAGCCAGGTCTAGCTTAGAAAGAGGCAGGAGCAATTGTGATGGGGCCAAACCATCTGAAGAAATAAATATGAACTGGGTTGCTGAGCCTTTCTTTAAATATTGTGGCCCATAGCCTGCTCCTATTGAAGTCCCTGGCAAAGCTTGCGTTGGCTTCTTGGGGCCAAGATCAGTCCCCTTTGACCCCAGCCTTCTATCCGCGATGGGCAGATTTCAGAAATGAGCCATAGAGAATGTTCCATCTTGGGAATGAACAATCTTCTGCCTGGTCTCTCCATTGCATTTCATGTAAAGAACAGAACTTCCAACAAGAAATGCTCCAGGAGTTCCTCACGGAGCTGATCTAACCGAGACTTTTCTCATTCTCTCCTGTCAGATTTCGATATTCCGTTTTGTGAGCGATTCGGGAAAGGTGGAACCTTCCCCAGGCAATATCACCTTTCCCAGAGCCGCAAGGACTATAGTGACGGTGAGACAATGACCAGTGCATGCAGGCTTGGGGGAAAGGCTCGCTGATGGCCTAAGCCAAGGAATAGGGCATTGGCCCGGACAGGAGCAACTTGACTTCAGTTCTTGGCTCTGCCGCAGACTTCCTGTGTAACCGTGGGCAAGTCATTTGAACTGCTCTGGGCCCATGTGGGAACTGCTGGCACACATTGTAAGTTCCCTAGTGCGTGTTAATGTAGTTACTCTTTGAAATGGGACTGTTAACACAAACTAGGGAACTTTTAGTGCACACCAGTAGGGTCCACATGGGCCAATTAGTGCGCAACACGCTACTGTGCGCTAGAATTTGCACCCTTCTGGCGTGGACTAAAGCACTGCGCAGACACCCCCTAACTCCCGTTCTCTCAGATGACCCTTTCCATGGGCGCTGACTTACACTCTACCTGGGGGGGTGCTCGACGCCCCCACTCCACCCGTGCCCCCAAACCCCTGCCCCGCCTCTTCCTCACCTCTTTCCACCCCCTCCCCGCTCCTCCCTCTCCCTCCTGGAGCCGACCTGCATGCTGTGAAACAGCTGTTCGCGGAGTGGGGGGAGTGATCAGCAGGAGGAGGTGCTGGAGGGGAGGAAGGAGGAAGCCTTGGCTGCTGGTGGGTGCTACGCACGCGCTAATTTTTCTCCGTGGGTGCTCCAGCTCTGCCTCAAAGAACTTTGAGTGAATACTGGGAATTAGACTCCAAGTTGCACTGTGATTTCTTTTTTTTTAATTTTTTTTTTTTTTTTGTAAATATGTATAGCTGGTGGAAACTAGTGTGTGGCCACTCTTACTTTGATTTAAACCTGGCTTTTGTTGATTTACTTTAAATTGATTCCTTGACGAGTTAACCTAAGGTTTTAATCAACTTAAAAATGCCTTCGCAGGGTTTTGCATCAGTTTAACCAAGGGCTTGTCTACACTGTGGTGCAGTATGGACTAAGGGGGTATGAATTGCAGAGTGCACCGGACACTTAGGCTCTCACTGCCCTGTGTGAACACTACAGCAGCGTCTCAATGGGACAGTTAGAGCACAATGCTTTGGTGCGCTCTGCAATTTACACCTCCATAGCAAAGCAATTGAAACAGGTTCACTTTGAATTCAGACAGGGTCTGAGTGTATGACAAGACGTTGCATGTCCTTGTCAGTAATTCTCCTGCTTTCCTCACAAAGGCCGAAGGACTTTCCCAAGGAGTTACGCCCCTCAGGAGAATCGGTTTCAGCTCGTCCCTTCCAGCAGGACAAAGAGCTTCAATGGGGACAGCAAGCTCCTCACCTTACAGTACGAGGAACACAGGACCAAATGGTGGATTGACTGTGACAAGGGACTGCAGGTTTTCAGCACGTCCCCCAGCAAGTCCAGGAACTGTGAGTGAATTTCAACAGGTTGCTGTTTAGAATCTCAGGCTGTGATCTTGTCTTCTAAGTATGGTCAGGCGGCGCTGGTGTAGGTGAAGTGTCCAAGGAGAACTCAGGGGCTGGGGTGGTTAAGCAGATGGCACTTCCCTCTCAGTCCTGAGTCAGTACTGAACCAGTGCCGCAGCATGGTGTTCCGAGGCGCTGTGCTCCCGGGATACGGCTCGAAGAGAAAGCCCCGACGTCTCATGGTCATTGAAGATCTCCTGGCACTTTCCATAAAGATAGGGGTGTTCTGGGCAAATTCAATCCTGGGCAATTACATTCCACCTGCAGCTACAGTGGGATAAACGATTCTCCACTTTCTGCTCTGAACTGCCGAATAGCAGTGCGGTGTCCTGTTAACCAGTGTTCGTGTTCCACTCCAGCAGTGGCTGCACGTCAGTGAGGGGCGCAGACGGGACTCCCACCATTACACAGCAAAGCATTCTCAGCCCTTGCAGGAGAGAAGGCGCTGTATCAATGTATATCCTTGGGCCTGATCCCGCTCTCACTTACACTGGTGTAAATCAGGGGTAAGCCAGTGGGGTGAATGGGATGGGAATCAGGCTCTAAGCGTTGCTCTTTGTGGTAGGTGCCCCCACCCATTGCATAGCAGATTAGATCTGCATTGCAAAGGGTCTGGTGAAGCATATGCTGTGTCTTGACTGTGCCATCCATGTCCTTCCTGCAGCCCTGCAGGCGCCAGTGAACTGGAGGTTGGGGAAGCTCCTTGGCAGAGGGGCCTTCGGAGAGGTTTATCTCTGCTATGATGCAGACACTGGCAGGGAGCTGTCGGTGAAGCAGGTGCCCTTTGACCCAGACAGTCAAGAGACAAGCAAGGTGAGTGTGAGGGCTGGACTGAGCCTTCCTGAAGAGCTTATGGAGTTGTTCGAACAGCGGGTCACAATTGGGGGCGAGGGAGTCGCCACCAGGTGGTCTTTTGGTGCCGGGGGTTCGGGGACACAATTATCCTGCCCTTCCCATATTGCTGAGTGGGATGGAGGTCCTGAGATGGGGTCTACTGGCATCTGTTGTCACCCATGTCACCACTAGGTGATGGATGAATGCCGTGCGTACTTCCTGTATGTGCTGTGCTGGCCATCCTGGCTCAGAGCTGTTCATAACTTGCCACAGAGCCATGGGCAGCTGCCATGGCCTAAGCCATCCAGTGACCACTCTTCCTCCACTCCAGGACCTGCATGATGCTAGCCCAGCCTACGTTGCCAGTCTCCTTTCTGCTCTTCTGTGATGCCAGCCCCAGGGCTCCATTCACCACCCTCCACTCCCATCTCTGGATAGTCCATTTGCCCAGCCTCTGCTTTTCCCTCATGCCCACCCCTCCTGAAAGCTTGGTGCTGCCCATATGAAACAAGGGAATAAGTACATCTCTGCCTGCCTGCATCTCTCTCTAACAATCCCAAGCAGAGTCCCTGCTCTGCCTTTCCCAGTGCATCCTGTCTGTCTTTTAGGCTGTAACCTCCTTGGGAGAGCAGCCATCTTTCTTCTTGGGTCTTGTACAGTGCTAGGGATATAGTCAGTGCTTCAGAAATCCTCTAGGAGAGGAAGCTTGAATGTGGCTGTATTTCTGTGGCGATAAGACGTTTGTAGGTCTTTCTTTTCATCGTGTAACGTTCTGTATCGTCGCAGGAGGTAAATGCCTTAGAATGTGAGATCCAGCTGTTGAAGACCCTCCGCCATGACAGGATAGTCCAGTATTACGGTTGCTTGCGGGACCCAGAGGAGAGGAAGTTGTCTATCTTTGTGGAATACATGCCAGGGGTAAGTGTGACTGCAGCCAACCCATGTGGTTATTTATAGAGATGGACCTGAACCAGAGAGCTGAATCCAAACACCTCCCAGCTCGGATGAAGTTTGGATCTGAAAGTCAAATTTCGCAACTTGGCCCTTGTCTAAAATGGGCCAAATCAAAATCCTGATTCCAAACGCCCCTGAAATTTGGGGCAGTCAGATCCTGATTTGAACATTGCAGAAGGGCCCTATCTGTGTGACACAGCCTGGAATGTGAACACTGCCGAATTTGGGATTGGATCCAGATCTGGATCCAATCTCTGCGGCTTGGGCCCATCCCTTGTTATTTATTACAAAGCACTCTGGGAAAGGTTAATTGTAGTACGATCTGCACACAGCTATCATGGGTTATTTATTTATTCTGATACGTGCACTTTGAAAACACAACATTGCTAATTATCTGGTCCTTGGAGACCAAGTCATCTCGTGGTGATGCTGTTTTATCATGTCAGGACGTCACCAGGTCACGACTCTGTTTGTGCAGAGTGAAATATTTCCAGGGGCCATATAAAATCAAGATGTTTTGATGTTCTGCTAAGTGGCGCAGGGGATGTAACTTATATCTTTTCTTACTACTTTAGCACGTAAGTTAAACCAGCGTAAAGTCCCTGGAGTAGAGCTTCACCTAATGTAAACAGAGCAGTGCTGATTTACACTGGGTGAGGATCTGGCTCCCTCAGCCCCACCTACCCATGTGGTACTTACACCTTCTTACACATCATCTCTGGATTTGTCCTCTAGGCTGTGAGGGAGCAAACCTGTGTTTATTCATAGATCTTTAAGGCCGGAAGGGACCATTCGATTATATAGTCACAAATAGCTTTGGTATTTGGCAAACATGGTAGAAAATGCCCCATCAGAACGACATGAATGACCATTTGAACTCGCCCCCTAGCACAATCCCCTCTTTCTAACCACAGCCCCGTGAGCCCATTTTGTTTCTGGAGGCTATCTTTCTGATCCCCGACATAAACCCCCATGCACGGGACCAAAAGGAAAAGCCCAGTGCAGTGTAATCAGTCCCCTCGCTGTTTGTTCTACAACACGTTCATGTCTGTTGCTTGCCAGGAAGCCAGCATTTGTGCCGGGGTTGTTTCCTGTTCCTGGATCGGAATGTTTGTTTTCCTTCCGATAAACTAGCGCTCTGGCCAATTAAAGATTGACTTTCACTTTACGGCAACAGCTTATTTCACAACATCAGTCCAGGGCTCTGCTTTTTCTGTACTGTTGGTGGAAGAGGACCAACTCCCAAGCTGTACAGAGCAGCAGTTCTGAAGTGCTACATCTGGCTGAGATTCTGATTTAATGCAGCTGGCTAGGCAAGAGCTGTGTGGGGTCTGCGTGGGGCCTTCTGCACCATGCCTGGCTCTAGTAGGCATCGACAGCCTGTCCGTTTGTAATTCACCCATTTAAACAATTGTTGGAGTGTCTTCCGCATACACACAACCCGCATCCTCCTTTAAATTATCTGAGGGTGAAAGGGGCTGGTCTATTTGATTCTAGTACAAGATGAGATCCTTAAAAGGGCCCTGCCTCAGTGCAACCTTCATGTCCAGTGCCCACCCCACCGACTGAGATCCACAGAAGGTCGAAAAGTGGAGGGCTCAAATGCCTAAGCAAAGATTTTCCATCAGAGGACATTTACAGAACCCCAGATGATATCCAGCTGTAGGGGGGAGGGCCCCTGATAGGTTCCTCCCACTGGAAGGCCATTGACCACTCCCTTTAAAGTGGGAAGGAGCAAAATAGGAACCCAGGGCTAAGCAAGAGCTCAGGCTGCAGGGTGGTGAGGTCAGGGACAATAAGAATGTCAGTGAGAGACTCTGAGCGAGAACCCAGACAACCGCTGCTGCTCCCTGGTGGGTAAAAGGTGCCAGACTGACAGCTCTGGAGACTGTTTATCCATAAAACAGGGGCCAGGACAAGCTTCCCTCAGACAGGATGGAATCCTTCCCCAGCATTTGGAGTCCTGTAGCTGGGTAGCTCCTTCAGTGTAAATCTTCTCTGTGGAACAACCACTCTCGCTGGCTTGCCTGGAGATTGAGCCAGGGAGCTGTAGACCTAAAAGCCTGAGCACCTGTTGCTTGAGCTAAAGAATCCATTTCATTACCTTCAGCAGTAAAAACTCATGCTTTGAGATCCAACCTTCCTAGGATCAATCCTGGCAGCGGATCCAACCGGGGATGTTGTCACATCTGGTTGCCCATATAGGCCTGTGGATATCGGTAGCTCCAGCTGAGCTTCCCCAGCCTGGGGACATGTGATGCTAAGAGAAGGTGTCTCTTTGTCCTGCTTCAGTGTCTAGGCAATGTGTAGAAGTCTCTGAGTCCGCTCCAAACTAATGGATGTGTTCCTTTCGCTCAAGCAGTGGAGAGGATCATGGTTATACAGACAAATTTCCCATAAACACACTGACCAATGACATGATCCAGCCACTAGAGGGGGATAGAGAACTGTGCTGAGATAGCAAGGGTTATGTGTACAGTACTGACCCTTTCTCATCTGTCCCGTGGGGATATTGTAGTCCAGGCGTGATCCTTGCTCCGTTATGTTTATCAGTGTCTCTGATTTCGTATATTCCTTTTTTATAGCTCAATGTTAGATTCAGTAAAGCTTTTATAAACCAGCAAATAAACCAGAAAACCTTGAAATGTGTTAACTATTTACGCTAAACGATCTGTTCCACCTTGTTTTTAGCTGACATTCTGAGTACATTTCCTAGACCTGAAGAAGAGCGGTGTGTAGCTCAAAAGTGTGTCTCTCGGACCAACTTCTGTTGGTGAAATACAAGATATTACCTCAACCAGCTTGTCTCTCAGAAAATGGTCACAGAAATATAAAAGCCTACGTGACACAATACGCATCATTCACTCCTTTGGTTTGTGTATGTGTTTTGTTTCCAATAGGGTTCCATAAAGGACCAATTAAAAGCATATGGTGCGCTGACCGAGAACGTCACCCGGAAGTACACCAGGCAGATTCTGCAGGGAGTCTTCTACTTACACAGCAACATGATTGTTCACCGGGATATTAAAGGTAAAGTGGATTGCACTGCGAGATCACCACCTTGCTCTCATCTAGTAGCATCGTAAGTAGGATTCTGTGCCTTATGGTCAGAGCACAGCTCTAGAGGCTAAGACATGTGGTTTCTAGCCCTGGCTCTGCCTAAGACCTGCTGTGTGGTTTTGAACAAGTTCCTTAGGTCAGAATTTTCAAAAGTGACCTCTGACTTGGGAGGGGTGTGTATGCCCCAAATATTGAGTGTCCAGTTGGAAATACTCATTTTGAGAGCCCCCATTGGCTCCTGTTTCAATTGTATGAGCTCAGCACCAGGCCTGAGGTAATGGACATTCAAGTTGAGTTGCCATAAATCAGAAAAAAGAAAAGGAGTACTTGTGGCACCTTCGAGACGAACAAATTTATTAGAGCATAAGCTTTCGTGAGCTACAGCACGCTTCATCGGATGCAGCTTATGCTCTAATAAATTTGTTCGTCTCGAAGGTGCCACAAGTACTCCTTTTCTTTTTACAGATACAGACTAACAGGGCTGCTACTCTGAAACCTGTCATAAATCAGAAGCCACTTTTGGAAGATATTGGCCGTACCTTTTCTGTGACTTAGCTTAACTTCCTGTTAATTATTTACTATCTCCCAGGGGTGCTGTGGAGTTTACTAATGTCTGTAAAGTGCTTTGAGTGGGATTTTCAGGGAACTAAGAGAGAGGCCTCTTTGCAAATTCCAGTAAAAAAAAAAAAAGGGGGGGGGGGTCCCTAGCACAGTGCCTTCATGTAGCTAAATGTCATCTTTTCCAACTCTGAAAATGCTGGCCAGTTGCCTGAGCCTTCCCATGCTGGAGCTGCTTTGACCCAGGTTGCAATTCTATCTCTTGGGTTTTTGTGCTTGACCCTTAGGTGCCAACATTTTGCGAGATTCTGTTGGGAATGTGAAACTAGGCGATTTTGGAGCCAGCAAACGCATCCAGACCATCTGCATGTCTGGAACTGGAATTAAATCTGTCACCGGAACACCGTACTGGATGAGCCCAGAGGTGATCAGTGGAGAAGGCTATGGAAGGAAAGCTGATGTGTGGTAAGAAACAAAGTAATCCCAGGGCAGAATTTCCACCGCAGTGGGTCAGCACTGCAATTTTCTAATGTCGCCTGTATCTGTTCATCCCTTCGAGAATTACAGTGGTTGATTTTCCAAAGCCAACCAGTATGACTAGCATTTGCAAGACACTATGGGTTAGTGGCTGGAATAGTGTGCTTATAGTTAGAACTGACTACCAAGATTTTCAGTAGCGATTAGTGATTTTTTTTTTTTTTTTAGATGCTTAACTTGAGACCCCTTAAAAAGGGTCTGATTTCCAGAGGGTGGGTGCTGACCACCTACTGAAATTCAGGCTCCTTTTAGGTGTTTCAGACTGAACACCCAAAAATGGAAGCACCCCAAATCCCTACTCACTTTTGGAAATTTCCAACCTGGATGCTGATTTTGGGTGCCCCAATTGTTTTGGATGTCCAGCTGGAGATTCCTTGAACCTGCCTTGAAGTAACAGAGCCACCCTCCCTTCCCTGGGAACTGCAGGAGCTCTGAAAAACTGGCTGTCAAGGTTTGCAGGTGGGATCTCAAAACTGGAGGCATCCAATATTGCTGGCGACTCTTGACATTTTGGATACTTGAGCTTTGCAGGATTGGGCCCTGAGTCTGAACAGCTGGAATAACAGTAATCATCCTAATGAACTACAGAAATACTGTATGCACAGCACATATTCCCTTGACTCTTCCAACAACCAGGCTCAGTGGAAACCAGCCATTGTAACTGCTTTGCACTGGGAAGCCTGGGGAGAATGCCTGAGAAGTTGTTGGCAGACAGCCTTACTGCCACCTGTTGATAGGTGGGAAGTGCAGCTACGTTTTATTCATTGTGATTACAAGCCAAGGTTGCCAAGCTGGTGTAAATGAGGCCTGAGGAAATGCCGCGCTGCTAGGATTCCACCCCAAGGGCTGGGCAGCCGTCCTGCTTTTTTCTGCCTCTGCCCTTTTTTATTATTCAGGCTGCTTTTTCTGGACTCCTCCTTCCCAGATGCAAATGAGAGATGAAGCGAGACAGGGAGCAAAGCCTTGTTTGGCTGCAGATGTCTTTGGTAGTAAACATAATGTGCAAGGTAGATAGGCGGTTGCCAATGAATATGGGTACAAAATGTCCCCGAGCTGGCCTCCCTCTTTGGGGATGTTTACACTGCAATTAAAAACCTGCAGCTGGCCTGTGCCAATGGGCTTGGGTTAAGGGGCTGTTCAATTGCAGTGTAAATGTCCAGGCTCGGGTTGCAGCCTGAGCTCTGCTACAGTGCAGGGTCCTAGAGCTCAGGCTGTGAGGTGGGAGGGTCCCAGAGCTTGGGCTGCAGCCTGAGCCCAAACATGTACACCGCAAATGAACAGCCCCTTAGCCCGAGCCCTATGAGCCCAAGTCAGCTGGCACAGTCCAGCCGTCAGTGTCTAATTGCAGTGTAGACGTACCCTTTAAGGCCTGTATACTTCGCTTTGTTAAGGGGGGAAATTCACCCCTTTGAAGAGGACCAGCACAAATCTGTGAATCAGTTAAGCAAGGCCCTGGGGAACTCCATGGCAAGTGGGACCTTAATTCTGCAGCAAGGCCCCTGGAAGAAAGGATGGCCCAATGGTTAGGGTTCTAACCTGGGATTGGAGATGGCTGGGTTCAAGTCAGACTCTTTGACCTTGGGCAAGACCCGTAACGCCTGATTTTCAAAGGTATTTAGGTATCTAAAGCTGCAGGTAGGTGCTTAGCATGGCTTTCAAAGGTGCCTTACTCATTTTACCCATTTAGACGCTTTTGAAAATCCCACTAGGCACGTCTCTGCACGTCCAGACATTAATAAAATCTGACTCTTAGTCTGTCTGGCTCTGACTTTGAAAGGTATTCAGGCATTGCTCCCTCTGTGTTGACTTTCAGTGAGGCTCAGGCTCCTAAGTCATTTTTGAAAATGGGACTTAGGCTCTGTCTACACTAGGGAGTTTACAGCAGCACAACTGTACCAATGCAGCTGCGCTACTGTAAGATCGCTCGTGTAGCCACTCTGTGCCAACAGAAGAGAGCTCTCCTGTCGGCATAATAAAACCGCCTCCATGAGCGGCCGTAGTTATGTCGGTGGGAGAAGCTCTCCCACCGACATAGCGCTGTGCACACCGGCGCTTCTGTCAGTGCGACTTATGTCGCTCAGAGGGGTGTTTTTTCACACTCCTGTGCGACTTAAGTTATATTGGCAAAAGTGGTATTGTAGAGATGGCCTTAGCCATCTAAGTCATTTAGGCCTTGCAGTGCTGAGCAGAGCAACACTGCTGGACCTCAGTGCGCCAGCTGTAAAATGGGTATAATAGCACTGCCTTACCTCATGTGGGAGATGAGGATAAATGCATTAAAGATCATGATGTACTCCGATAATGGGGACCATATAGAGATGCTGCAGCATTCTGGTGGGAAGCCTGCATCTGTTTTAAAAGTGGAGGGTTGACTGAATTTACTGTGAGGTTGTATAATGCAATCACTACAATTGCTCTGGTTTTATTTTTTACGGTTAAATTGAATTTATTTTGTTTTGTCCCAGTTCTAGATTTCAGTGTACCACAGATTGGAGTTAACAATCCGTTAAAGTGCCTGAAACAAGTCACACCTTTCAGATCTGTTGTTTGTCTCTCTGCAATACAAGCAGACGTCACTGGGTCTCTTAACCTTGACAACATGCTTCGCATCTATCTGCACAACAGGGCTAGAAACATGGTTTCAAAATGAGAGCTGAAAGTGTGGAGCAAATTCTGCAGCAAGGGGCAAATCCTACAGCAGAATCTGCTGAATCGCAGAATATACACTGGGCCCTGTTCTTACGTCCCTCTTGAACTTAGGCCTTCACTGGGACTTAAGTACCTGCACGTGTGCTGGCCCTCTGCAATTTCTACGAATTTCACGTAAATAGAGGACTTCCATTTCCAAAGTGATATGTCTGTGGTATCTTTATAGCCCTAAATTTAGGGAATTTCACATCTAGGGGATAGTTTTGGGTGAAAGGTTTAGGGGCAGGGAGTGAGCCAGGACAATGGCTGGATGAAAGTCTTGCTCTTTCCTTTTTTCTAATCCTCTGTTCTCCATTGCAGGAGCGTGGGCTGCACCGTGGTGGAGATGTTAACAGAAAAGCCACCCTGGGCGGAATTTGAAGCCATGGCGGCCATTTTCAAAATTGCCACCCAGCCGACCAAGCCCCAGCTCCCAGACGGCGTCTCGGACTCCTGTCGCAACTTCCTCAAGCAGATCTTTGTGGAGGAGAAGCGGAGGCCCACAGCAGAGGACCTGCTGAGACATCCATTCATGAACTGCAGCCTCTAGTCCCTTGCGGCGGGTTAGGGGAAATGCAGGTGGAAAATAAAAGGATATGGGGGGGCGGGGTGTTTAAAAAACAGACCCACAGAGCTTTGCACTCTGAAATGCAGACCTCAGTCTGGGTTGGGATCCTTCACTCCTCATTGTTAGCTAGGGGGCCAGTGTGGGCTTTCCTTTCTAAGCTGCACTTATGACCATCTGACTGTGGAGATAGGTGGCTGTCACCACGCTTGGGGCTGGAGGGAGTTCGAAATTGGGGGTCACCCTTGGAACACATCGGCATCGATGATCGTGGCAAACTCACCCACCCTGTTATTGATTGGATGCCTGGTAGTGGAAGAGCTTGGGGTAGTAACTCACTTGCCTCAGAGGAATGATGTGAGCGAACTCTGGCGCCCGCTGCTGGCCCTGAAAGCAGCACTGTCAACATCCCACAAGGAAGCCGTCTCCTCAGCACAAGAGAAAGATGCTGTGTAGCCGTGGAAGCCATTTACAGCTTGACAGACACCAAGAGGGATTCAGGCGTGAAGCAAAGGGAAACAAACCCAGGACCAAAGAACAATCGGCATAGGTGTCTCGTTCATGTCAAAGGGGGAAAGCAATCCTGTTGTGGGGGTGGAGATGGGAGGCAAAGTCCATAGCAACATCTCCAGCTCTTCAGAGGGGTGGATTGTTTTGTGCCTTAGATGGTTACAGTCAAGGAGTGAAAGCCTGATTCAGCACAAGGTATCCAGTCAAGGACGTGACTACAATGCAGCCATGCTGGGTTGGCGTTCTTGTACCTGTAAAATAGTGTAAGTGCAAGGCATTCTTCTTCTCTGGATACAGTAAGGTCCCTGCAGAGCATCAAGGGTAGAAAAGCCATGCGTGAGGTGGAATTCACCCCAGCGCACAAGACTAGCACGAGGGCTGTGCACCTCTCAAGGCCTCAAAAGGGGTCATTGTGGGACTTCATTGATACAGAGACTCTGTGCAGGTGCTGTATGCAGGGGCGAAGTTCATCCTGAGCTCGTCCAGGGCTAGACTACAGACCGATATTATTATAACTACGTCGCACAGGGGTGTGAGAAATCCATACCCCTGAGAGATGTAGTTATACTGACCTAACCCCCTCATGTGGACGGTGGTAGGTCTAGGGGAGAGCTTCTCCCACCAGCATAGCCATGAGGTGGATTAACTACGCCAACGGGACAAGCTCTCCTGTCGGCACAGTAGCATCTGCACTAAAGTGCTGCAGGGGTGCAGCTGCTTTGGGTTTTATAGAAATGTAATGGGGATCCGTACAAAGGACTCTGAATGCTCCTAGAGCCCGATTCTTACCAGGAACAAAGTCCAGAGAAGTCAATGAAGTTACACCAGAGTGACACCGGTGGGAGTGCAGAATCCTGCCCATAGAATTGAACAGAGAATATCAGGGGGGAGGAATAGCTTAGTGGTTTGAGCATTGGCCTGCTAAACCGAGGGTTGTGAGTTTAATCCTTGAGGGGGCCATTTGGGATCTGGGGCAAAAATTGAGGCTTGCTCCTGCTTTGAGCAGGGGTTGGACTAGATGACCTCCTGAGGTCCCTTCCAACCCTGATATTCTATGATTCTGGAGGCTTCTGCAGGAGGAATTTAGGCCCTGATTCTGCACCACAGAAATCAGGGAGAGTTGTGCTGTTTACTTTAATGGGCATGGGATCAAGCCCATAGTTCTCTGTTAAATTCTGTCAGATGGCTCAAAAAACCTTTTTTATTATTATTATTATTATTTATTTATTTGTATTCCCATAGACCTCAGGAGCTCCACTCATGAGTCAGGGTCCCGTTGTGCTAGGTGTTTTTATCACTCTGTTATAGTCAGTAGGACTTTCCATGAAGAAAGAGTTCTAAGGGTTATTAGGAAAATGTAAAAATGTTTTAAATTATTTTGAATCTGACAACTTCCCCATTCACTGGCCTGATTTTAAAAACAAACTGTCCTCAATCACTTTTTTAATTAATTAAGAACAAAATCTGACTCCCAGCCAATCCATCTGGATTTGATTCTCAGTCTCTGAGGGCCAGTGGGGTAATGTTGACCGTAGGCGCTGAACAATGAGCAACATGAGGCCGTGCATGGGTAGGGCTGAAATGTGACCTACTTTTCAAGATCTGTTGGCAAGGTTCATGGAACTCCTTCTAGAGGCTGTTTCTAAACAAATTCCTCCATGTTCCAAGTCCATTCCAGGGCCCAGTGCTTTGACTGGTACTTTGCAGCCTGCCCTAAGTGGCAGCACATGGCTGAGTTGCTCCGGAAGCAGTCACAAGTTGGTCCCACCTTAAGGTGACCGTATTTCTCAAAGGGAAAATGGGACATTGCATGGGGCTAGACCCGAGACCTCCCCCCCGACCCCTCCCCAAGTGAGGCTAGGGCTGGCGTTGGTGCTCACCCAAGCCCTGCCTCCCCCCCCAGCTGATCAAGTTGACGAGCAAATGGGACAAATGCCCCTTTTTGTCAAAAAAAAAAAAAAAAAAAAAAAAAGGCAGGATGGCTGGGACAGGGCTTAAACAGGGGTCTGTCCCGGCCAAAACAGGACATATGGTCACCCTATCCCTCTTTGGCCCATAAGGGAAGTGAGCCGTGCCAGCCCTTTTCCTGGCACAGTTGCCTTCCCCCTCCACGTTGGCTCAGTAGTGTTTCAGGGAGTGGAGTCAAGTCTCTGCCCACCTGTGTGGGAGGGGGAGGAGCAGCCCCTCAGCAGCTCCTCTGCAGGGATGTAAGGAGGCATCTGGCACACACATATTTACCTGCATGGGTGCATGGATCAGCTCGCCTGAGCCCTATGAGAACAAACCTGGGCGTACATCCAAGAAGGGGATGACAGACCCCTCGTTCCACTGCAGGCTGCTGAGAGGCTTATTATAAATAGTGAGGGGGAAGGGAGAGCTTTTGAAACATTAAGAAGAACTACCCTGACAGTAGCCAAATTGTGCAGGTTCGCCCTGCTTCTGCTGAGATAGATCCCTAGGCTTGGAGGGCAGTTTTCTCTCCCGCTCTCCTTAAATGATTTTGCATGGTGCCACTGTGATGCCATAGGGAAACCTGGTCTTGCCTCTTTGTTTGATTTTTGCAGTCACGAGGCTGTGTCATCCTGGGGCTGGCAGGGTTTCAGGTGCAGGAATGCCAGTGGGCTCGATCCTACAGGCCTTGTGCAAACAGAAACTGCCAGTAACTTCCCTAGGAGCGATGTATGCAAGGGCCTGATCCTGGATCTCTTATGCAGTGCTGCCCTTAGGTTTAGTTCTGCAAGTGGAGAAGCTATCTAACTCTAAATGCAGCTATGTCATGTAAGGCAACAGCCCCAAGGGGCGAACTCCGCCCCCTGGACTGAGGGAGAGCCCAGAAGCGTTCTCACCACCTCACTCCATGAAGGGTTTATGTGGTGCGTGGCCCTGCACAGGAGTGAATTTCACCAGAGTGCCCTTCCTGAAGCATGCACAGCCCTGGTCATTGGGACCTTCCTCTACCTTCCCTTCCGAGGGTGTGGGTGAAATCACTCCTCAGGTGCCTTTGCCTGCAGTGTTTTGCTGTATAAAATAGAATGAGGGAAAGAATGTAATACGATTCCATGAATATTTTTTTTACCTGTAGGGTATTGGAAAGTACATTCATCTAATGTATAGTAGAAGCACTTTGCTTACATCAAATCTTGCTGCTGCTTTTTTTTGTAATATTATCAATCCTGTATCCTGTAGATGTAATTTTTTCCCTTATTTAGGGAAGAGGCTCAAGTGTGATATTGTGTATCATCAGACTTCATATTGTAGCCTATAAATCTCTGTATAATTCCTTCACACCAGGCCAAATATCATTAGCCAGCAAATTGTACATAAGAGAACAGAGTTTGGGATCTAGAAAGCTGACTCCTGGAGGGTAAGATTGAGGCCCTAATTGGAACCAGAGGCCTTGTATGATTCAGCCTGCAGGGACAGCTATATTTTTTTTATTCTTGAAAAAAATAACTTTATGAGAGACTGTTTAAGCCAATGATTACTGGCTTTTGCTAGAAATAATGTATTTGTTAAGGTCTGAGACTTGAAATGTATATGCATCATTCTGTCCAGTGCTTGGCCGTTCCTGCAGTATGGTGTGTCCTACCTTGCCCTATATGTACTAGTCCAGTTAGGGTTATTGGATGGGCAGGTCATGATCAAACCAGAGCTGGGAGACTAGGCTTTACTGGAAAGCATCATGCAGGGTGGAGTTTGGGAACAGGGGATTGTACTGTCCATACAAGGACCAGAACTGAGACACTGTAACTACACCTGTGTTTAAATGCGTTGGGAGCAAATCCTGTTCTCCATTATGCTGCTGTGAATCCAGTCAGATGCTTTGTAACTGAGAACTGCATGTGGTCCATTTACTCTAGCCTCTTTGTTCCATATCTGCCTGCTCCAGTGGATGTATTTTCCAAACCAGCCCCTCTTCAAGGGCTACAAACTGATTTTAGAAACAGCCCTGAGCAAAGGCTGGTCCCTAAACTGCATGCCCCCAGCAGTAGCTCCAGGAGGCAAGGTGACTCAGAGACATGATGCTGAGTCACAGTTCCTCCCCTGCTTGCTCCCAGTTGGCAGTGATTTCTGTGGGCCACACCTACAATAAAGGACTGCACACAACCCTCTACCCATGCTGGTGTGGCTTCTCTAGCCAGAGTAAGGGAAGAAGGGGAGGCAAGACTCAGCCCTTTCCCTGCCCACCTGCTCCAGGAAGGGAGAAAGCAGGTGAATCAGGCCCCTCAATCTTACTGCTGGCAACTCCGATGAAACAGCGATGTTTTATTCACTGGAAACGACACAGCGTGGGTTTTTATAATCCCAGTCAATGCAACAGCGTTCTTCTTCCTTATGCAGTGGGCTAGGCCCTGATTCTGTAAATATAATGACCCCTCCACATGGGCCATCGTTCACTGGTAAATGCGTGAGTTGCTGCTGCCTGAGTTGAAGTACTAACTCTATTAGCAGTCAGCTGTAGTAGACGTTCATCTTCTTTTGTGCACCAGCTGCTAGGGCAGTGGTTCTCAAACTTTTGTACTGGTGACCCCTTTCACATAGCAAGCCTCTGAGTGCGACCCCCTCTAATAAATTAAAAACACTTCTATATATATTTAACACCATTATAAATGCAGGAGGCAAAGCGGGGTTTGGGGTGGAGGCTGACAGCTTGTGACCACCCCCATGTAATAACCTCGCAACCCCCAAGGGGTCCCAACCCCCCAGTATGAGAACCCCTGCACTAGAGGGAGACAAAGACCCACACTCTCCAAGTGTGGGGTACTCACTCCTGCTACACAGTTCCCAAATCAGCAAAACAGAAACTAATCATGTGCTTTATGTTAAGTACATGCTTACATGCTTTGTTGAATTGGCTCCATGAGTAACTTTACACATGTAAGTAATCCTATTAAATAAGACCACTCGTGCCTAAAGTTACTCACATATTTAAGTGTTTGCAGGATTGGGGCCAGTGTTAGAAAGCAAATGCTTCAGGAGGCCAAGTGGTGTAATGAAACACATTTGCAACTTCCTGCCTTTTCACTAGTCTGATCAAAGCTGCTATCACTGGTATAGCACTCTTGGCCGGAAACATCGATACTCACTATAGTATCAGTGCATCAAGTGTCTTAAAATCATTTCTACTTCGGAAGAATTAGCCCATATGAAACAGAAGATAATACTGCAGGTTTGGAAAGCAGGACACCTTATCGAATGTACTTTGTAAAATGCTGTAAATGCTTTTTCCCCCCACGCATGAAATTAAATATTTTTTAACTTTGTGGTATTGTGAAACCAATTTTCCTGTTTTCTTGGTTGGGGGGGGTGGGAATAAGAGAAGTATGTTCATTATGAGGTGAAATGTTTCATCTTAAAGTGCAGCATTATAGTATGCACGCACGCACACACACACACGTGCGCTATTAATAGAGATGCATGCTCTGTCATATATAGTATTTTATCTATTCTGTTCCAGCCACTTTGTGCTACTCAGAAATCTGGCCCTAACTGGTTGGATGAGAATTGCCCTAGTGCAGAGGAGCTTAACTGCTAGAAACCAGTGTAACCAGGTCCTACGGCAATTGACACCCTTCCCTCCCATACGCGCGTACACAAACACCGAGGTTGGCCTAGGGATGGTGTCAGGAGCAAGACACAGCACACTTGCGCTCAGCCAATGCTCAACAAGTATACAGAGCTGTAGCGAGCCAGCGTAAGTTAAAGCAGCCCCTAGCTGACTGACCCGTCTCTCCATTTCGTGTGGAGATTCCTGCTCAGGAGACAATCTGAGGCTGAGTCCTCAACTGAATGGAAGGGCAGACTCTCAAGAGTGGCTGTGGCCCCAATCCTGAACCTGGATTATGTAGGCAAGTAACACACTCATGTGAGTGGCCACGTTGACTTCAATTGGACTGCTCACGTCAGTCTTTTAGGACTGAGGCCTAAATCACCCTTAGGTTGCTGCAGCCTTCAGAGTATAAGGGAAATGCTACCACAGCTAACAGAGATTATATTTCAGATGGGAGTGGGGGAGGGGGAAACTGTGTTTGGGGTTTTTTGACCAGAAAACGTTCAGTTCTGTTTCCAATGCCATGCGTGCAGTTAACTGGCCATTATGGTGTCTGTTTGCAAGCACAAATCTTTTGTGCCAGGAAGCATAAAGCAACCCAACCACTAATAGAATCATGATTATTCTGAAACTTGAAAAATACTCATATGATCGGGGAATGCAAGTGCATAAGATGAGTATTTATAAGGGGGCTCTCCCTGACATCCAGTTTGCTCTCACTGCTAGTGACTGAGCTCTAACATTCCCCTGCACAACTCTCCATTCCTTTTCTAGGTGGCATGAAAGATGCGTTCAAACTGGGCTTCAGAAGCAGCAGGCTTGTGGTGATAGTTTTTGCTACCTGAGTTCGCTCCTTGGCACTAAGAAGGTGAGCAGAGCCATGCCTTCTGTGTCTAACTCTAATCTATTGCCCACAGCCCCAACCATGTGGCAGCTGCTATGGGAGAGCTGCTAGCAGCCCAGAGCACAGTTGAGTTGATTATACAGCCAGCTCCATGTGTAAAATGCTTTTGTTCTTCAGCATGGAGTTGCCTTGTGACTGTTACTGGACTGGAAGATGGTGTGATGTGTTGTTTGACTGCTAGTCCCTATTGTTGTTCACAGTGGCATGCACATGTGCCCAAGACTGGAACCTCTTCAATAGCCATGAGTGCTCATATGAACAGTCTAGTTGAAGTCAACACCTGCATCCTCCATCTCCTCATGCTCTGAACCAAGGGCATAAGCTGTGGTGCACACCAACTGCCTGGCCTGTTCCTTTCTACCGCTCATGGTCTGGGACAGAACCCTTCAGTGTACGTAGCCTCTCTACCATTCTGCTCAGACTTCAGTTCTGAATAATTTGTAATAGTTTTATCTTAGTTTGAGAATTGGGGGTCATTCCCCCACATTGCTCCTGAACTGTTTGGGGGCACCTCCCCAGATTCCAGTCTTCCCAAGATTCCAGGTTTCACTGGTCCTGAACACCTGCCATGTTCTGGATGCTCTGACATTATCAGGGAGCTATTCACCGGTTCCTGTTTCAGTCCTGCTGCCACAAGACAGACTGTACCCTCAGACAACTCCTGTGCCTTGGACAAACAGGAGGTGGCACTGATGGTTTCCCTGTTGTTCCAGACATGAAACATCAGCCAGTACAGGGCTTCCAGATCCTCCTGGAGGCCTCTATGTCCCCGTGAACTGTGCTATTGGGGGATCAATTATACACACACACAGCCCAGGGCCTGTGTCTGTACCCTTATGATCTCACCCACTGCCCATACTGAGACTCCTGAGAGTCATATTTTTGGGCCCCAGACTAGAAGGACTTTGGGCACTGTTTTCAGCAGAGATAATCTTCTAGACAGGAATCTCAGTTGTCCCCCATGCCACCACCCCAGGCGTACTTTATTGAGCAGGAACAACTGGTCTCACCAGATCATAGAATATCAGGGTTGGAAGGAGTTCGCCAATAAACTACACAGGAATGTAGGACCTTAGACCTGGACAAAGGGAAATGGGTTGCCAGATCGTCCGTTCAGGCATCACTTGATGCAGCAGGTTTCCAGTCCCGTGGTGACCTCGGTACTTATGAGTGGGGCCTCTTGGTTGCAGTCATCAAGATTTCCCAAGGAGGTCCAGGCAACAGCAGAAATCTCCCCTTCAAGGATAATGTAGCCCAGAGTAATGGGTCTGGGGAAAAGGGGAGCCAAGCTTGTTGCCGGACTGATAACAGATGGGGAAGACAGCAGTGGGCTCACCTCGCCAATAGAAGGGGGCAGAGGAGTGTTGAGCCTTGTGAGTGGGCAAACCGTGTGGGATGGACAGTTGACTAAGCCAATCGGAGGCAAGATGAGAAGAGGCTAACCCTGCCTGAGGAAGTGCAGGCGATCCCCTGACTATCTTCCCCCATCGGAGGGAGTGCAAGCAATCCTCGTAGACTCATAGACTCTGAGGCCAGAAGGGACCATCATGATCATCTAGTCTGATCTCCTGCACACTGCAGGCCACAGCTCCTCGCCCACTCACTCCTGTAATAGACCCCTAGCCTCTGGCTGAGTTACTGAAGTCCTCAAATCATGATTTAAAGACTTCAGATTACAGAGAATCCACCATTTACACTAGCTAAAACCTGCAAGTAAGCCTGGCCCCATGCTGCAGAAGAAGGCAGGAAGACCCCAGTGTCTCTGCCAATCTGACCTGGGGAAAAATTGCTTCCTGATCCCACATATGGCCACCAGTTGGACCAGGAGCATGTCAGCAAGACCCAAGAGCCGGACACCTACAAAAAAAATCCTGTGTAGTAACTCAGAGCCTTCCCCATCTAGTGTCCCATCACCGGCCGTTAGGGATATTTGCTACTAGCAGTCTCTGATCAGCTACATGCCATTGTAGCCAGTTTCATCATACCATCCCCTTCATAAATTTATCGAGCTCAGTCTTGAAGCCAATTAGGTTTTTTGCTCCTACTTCTCCCCTTGGAAGGCTGTTCCAGAATTTCACTGTAACAATGATTGCCCAGGTTGTAATCTGGGCTGCTGAACAGCTGTGTCCCCTCATACTCCAGTCTGCAATGCCTTTTATCAGGGGTGCCATTTCAGATTTTGGTAGGGTGGGGTTATTTTAGCTGTGATTCCAGGGGTTACTTAGGTACCTGAAAACTCTAGTTTTTCTGGCCAATAACTTAAAGCAATTAGCTGACAGGACAGAAGCCCTATATCTAATTCTTATATACAAGAAATTTAAATAAATATTAGACCGTCTCAGCTCTAATGCTAACACGCTCTGACATCTTGTGGCAAGTCACTCAAGGAATACTGGTTAGGTTTAAAATGTTAATTTATATTCTTACGTTGTTACTAACTCTGCGGAGAGAGAGAGAGACCCTGTTAGGACACTTGGGTTCTATCTCCGCTCTGGAAGGGGAGGGGAGGGGAGTCTAGTGGGTTACAGTGGGGGAAGAAGATACATCTGGATTTTATATATAAGAACATCAGAATGGCCATACGGGGTAAGACCAATGGTCCATCTAGCCCAGTATCCTGTCTTCCAACAGTGGCCAGTACCAAGTGCTCCAGAGGGAATGAACAGAATAGGCAATCAAGTGATGCGTCCCCTATTGCCCACTCCCAGCTTCTGGCAAACAGAGATTAGGGACACGCAGAACATAGTGTTGCATCCCTGCCCATCCTGGCTAATAGCCATCGATGGACCTATCCTCCATGAACTTATCTAGCTCTTTTTTTAACCTTGTTATAGTTTTGGCCTTCACAACATCCCCTGGCAAAGAGTACCACAGGTTGACTGTGAAAAAATACTTTCTTTTGTTTGTTTTAAATCTGCTGCCTATTAATTTAATTGCGTGACCCCTAGTTTTTGTGTTATGTGAAGGAGTAACTAACATTTCCTTATTCAATTTTTCCTGCCATTCATGATTTTATAGACCACTATCATATCCCTCCTTAGTCATCTCTTTTCCAAGATGAAAAGTCAGTCTTTTTAATCTCTCCTCATACAGAAGCTGTTCCATACCCTTAATCATTTTTGTTGCCCTTCTCTGTACCGTTTCCAAATCCAGTATATCTTTTTTGAGATCAATATGTGGGCATACCATGGATTTATATAGAGGCAGTATGATATTTTCTGTCTTATTATCCATCCCTTTCCTAATGATTCCCAACATTCTATTATCTTTTTTGACTGATGCTGCCCATTGAGTGGATGTTTTCAGAGGACTATCCACAGAGACTCCACGATCGCTTTTGTGAGTGGTAACAGCTAATTTAGACCCCATCATTTGAGAGAGAGAGAGAGAGAGTTAGGATTATGTTTATTATCCCTTTCTTAATGATTCCCAATACTCTGTTAGCTTTTTTGATTGTCACTGCACATTGAGAAGCTGTTTTCAGAGAACTATCCATAATAACTCCAAGATCTCTTTTGTGACGGTTAACAACTAATTTAGACCCCATCATTTTGTATGTATAGTTGGGATTATATTTTGCCATGTCCATTACGTTGCATTTATCAACATTTTCATCAGCCATTTTGTTGTCCAGTCAACCAGTTTTGTGAGATCCCGTTGTAACTCTTTGCAGTCAGGTTTGGACTTACCTGTCTTATATCATCTGCAATTTTGCCACCCCACCATTTACTCCTTTTTCCAGATCATTTATGAATAAACTGAACAGCACTTGTCCCAGTACAGACCCCTGGGAGACACCACTATTTACCTCTCTCCATTCTGAAAACTGACCATTTAGTCCTACCCTTTGTTTCCTATCTTTTAACTAGAGTGCCTGGCAGTGCTTTCAGTATCATCTAATGACCCTTAATTTAATTTAATGACAAGCCTTTTGTTATCTTAATCACCTTGCCTCAGTTTATAAACAAACTCCTTGCCCTCAGGGCGGAAGCTTGGAGCAGCACAGAATTCATAGGTTTCAGAGTAACAGCCGTGTTAGTCTGTATTCGCAAAAAGAAAAGGAGTACTTGTGGCACCTTAGATACTAACCAATTTATTTGAGCATGAGCTTTCGTGAGCTACAGCTCACTTCATCGGATGCATACTGTGGAAACTGCAGAAGACATTATATACACAGAGGTGAGAAAACCTGGATTTGTGCTGGAAATGGCCCAACTTGATTATCACTTTAGATAAGCTATTACCAGCTGCAGAGTGGGGTGGGAGGAGGTATTGTTTCATGGTCTCTGTGTATATGTCTTCTGCAGTTTCTACAGTATGCATCTGATGAAGTGAGCTGTAGCTCACGAAAGCTTATGCTCAAATAAATTGGTTAGTCTCTAAGGTGCCACAAGTACTCCTTTTCTTTTTACAGAATTCATAACATATCATACTCAAGCTGTGTTGGAGTTAAGAGCTCCATCTGGGGCTAGGGCATGAGCTGTAAGCAGACCTCGGGTACAAAATTGGGGGGAGGGAGAAGTCCCCTGTTCCCCCTAAATGGCACCCCTGCCTTTTACACTGCTTTGCTATGAGAGCAACCACTCCTGGTCCTGCTCACATACTGGGCGACACCAGCAACTTTCCAGTCTCAAAAAGAAAAGGAGTACTTGTGGCACCTTAGAGACTAACCAATTTATTTGAGCATGAGCTTTCGTGAGCACGAAAGCTCATGCTCAAATAAATTGGTTAGTCTCTAAGGTGCCACAAGTACTCCTTTTCTTTTTGCGAATACAGACTAACATGGCTGTTACTCTGAAACCTGTTTCCAGTCTCAGGCATTCTCCCAGAAATGTGCCCCTTGTACTGAACAGTGCCTTCAGTCAAGGAATATCACAACTGAACCATCAGAGAATAACAGAGAAAATAATAATAAATAGTATTAATAAGAATAATAATACCTTCTTAGTGGGCACCACCGATGGGGCAGTAGCAATAATGGTTCATTTGTGACATTGCTTGGCTGGAGGCACCGTTCAATTCTTCTCCAGCAAAAAGGTCCAAGATCCTTATTACTATTCTTTGTGATCCAACAGAGTGTTTCCCTGAGATGCAGGTTGAGATTTCTTCTGAGCAACAGTGTTACAAGGAAATATCTAGGGAGGAGTGTGGACATATATACAATCCGGTTATTTTCTCAGTTTGTGAAAAATCCTTATAGGATTTAATAGAAAATGAAAATATTTATATTTTTATAACTATCATATAGACTTTAAATAAGAATTGAGCCCCCCCCCCGACACTATTATAGGATGTTCGTTCAAACAAAACAAACTCACTCAAAAAAACCACAACCAAACTAAACTAAAAAGTGTAGAGGCAGGCTCTTATTCTCTGTTAGAGTCATTTCTACAGAACCCTTTCAAATTTCCATAGGGCTCTACTTGTCTCATCCCTGTTAAATTCTATCAGACATTTCCATAACGGGACAATAGATGCTTTTCCTTGACAGCCTGCTCTAGCAAACCTGGGCGCTGTGACATTCGTGTGGAAGGATGGGTTTGACAGTAGTGGGGTTGTGTCTGACTCTAGGTCAAGCTGGGAGGAAGAAGGAATAGGCCCAAAATTGACCTAGGAGGGGACCCTATCTAAGTGGGCTTAGGTTATGCCTCCACACTAGGCAGTAGCTACACTGTCTCATGCACAAGGCCGGCAGGACAGTGTCAGCAGTAGGTCAGGGTCCATTGCGAGGGTAACTGAACCGGTTGGACACAGCACTCAACTGGGAGGATGGAAGACTACAGGCCCCAGCAGGCAAAGCGCCAAAAGTCTGTCCACTCGCGGTGGCGCGTTGCATCCTGGGGCCTGTAGTCTCCCAGGAGCCCAGCCCTTCAAAGTAGGGAATTGTCACCGGGAGCCATGTTATGCAAATCAGGGGGCGGCCCCTCACTCGCTCGCCCTTGGCCCCGCCCGCAGGGCCGGGGCGGGGCGGGCCGGCTCTGTCCCAGAGTCCCGCGCGGCTGCAGGCTCCGGGAGGCCGCCGGCCGGGGCGCGCGATGCAGCGGGTGACGGTGGTGCTGGGGCACCTGGCGGCTAGGCCTGCCGGGGGGCCGGCGCTGCGGGCGGCTCAGTGCGGGGGGGTAGCGACGGCGCCCGGCCACGACGGGGAGCAGGACGACGTGGTGGTGGTGCACGGGCGGCGGACCCCCATCGCCAAAGCCAAGCGGGGCGGCTTCAAGGTAACCCCGGTTGGGGGAATCCCAAGGGGGCCCCGGGGGTGCGGGCTGGGGGGCCAGCCCCTAGAGCCGCAGTGGTTGGCTGGGGCGGGGGAGCCCTGAGGGGAGGAGGGGTTTTGGGGTAGGGGGCTGGGGGGGGAGCCCTGAGGGGTTTTGGGGGGAGGCCTGAGGGGGTGGAATTTGGGATTGGGGGGTTGGGAAATTCAGGGGAGTAGGGGTTGGGGCCGGAGCCCCCACGGTAAAGGGTTTTCCCTCTCTGCTCTTACCATGTGTGCCCTCATCTCCCCTGCTTTAAAGGGGGCTCTGCACTTCTTTCTCTGCACCTCTGTGTCCCCTTCCCCTGTGTTCTCGGGCTCTCCCCTCTCTGCACCAGGGTGGCTAGATGAGGGCAAATCCCCAGTGTAGACCTGCTGCACGGGTATTAGAAGCGTGCAAGTGACTTTATTGGTGCGAGTCGCTTTCTGCACTAGTGCAGTGTCTGAGGGCACAGACGCTGCTGCTGCAGTGCAGCTGCGCCACTGAAGCGTGCCTGGTGAAGACACTCTATGCCGACGGGAGAGCTCTCCTGTCAGCATAATAAAACATCCTCTGCAAATGGCAGAAGCTATGTCAGCGGGAGAATGGGCAGTGGTAAGAGCCACCCAGGGAGCCCAGGCTGCTTTGGGGAACCCTGGACCCTCCACCTGCCCTGGGCAGGGGCTAGGGTGCCTGAGAGCGGCCCCCAGACCATGTCCCCGCCTCCAAGGGCACACCGCTGCCCATGGGCCCTGGTGACAAGCTGCACCTGCTGCCAACTGTGCTTTGTGCCTGTCAAAGTCAGATTCAGGACTCGCATAATTTGTCAGACCACTCTGTTTATTGGCAAAGCACTTTGCCAATGCACCCAGATATGTGAGCCCCTCTCTGAGGCTCAAGCTAACTTATTTATACAGATAAGCCAAAGCCAATTTAACATAAGAGATAAAAGGAAGCAGAAACTGACAAATATACATACATATCTTATTTGCATACTAATGTTTACCAATCTTCTAGCTCAGTAGGAGCTCTAAGTTAATTAGTTTGAGGACCCATTGTCTCACACTCCTTAATGTTTCTCTTCCTGACAACTATATTTCAACAAACCCTTCAAGTAGCATTTCTTTAATGAATTATAATTTCAATATAATTCATTCTACTTTCACATGCCGAAGGCAGCCATTACGTGCAGCAGTGCGCCTCCTGTTGCCTCTGGCCTTCCCAAATTGCAAGCCTCGGACAACGCCCCCCCTCCATTTCCCAAACTATGCCCATGCCACTGCTGCTCCATGCCTGCCTGAGGCTACTATGCTGATGTTAAAAAATGGGCGGGCATGACCCTCCACCTTTTGAAAGCGTTGGGGCCCTGGCTTCCCTGGTTCTGGGCTTGCAGGATGTGGGGGGCCCAAATGTTCTTTTTGCCCAGGCCCCCAATAAATCTTAATTCACCTCTGATTCATAACTCTGAGAGACACAAGTTATGCCAACATAAACTGTAGTGTAGACATAGTCTAAGGCATGGAACCAGTGGATCTAAACTGATAAATCCCCAATGTGTTGTGCGCAAACTTCTGCCCTGAAGCCCCGGCCTGGCTATCCCTGTCTGCAGGAGGTCTCTTGCCTACTGTAGATTTGTGACCTGAAAAGCTGCTCTGTTTCCTCTTAAACAGTGTATGGAAAGAAGATTGATGTAGTCATTAAATAAAACTAGTTGGCTAGGTTGCAAAGGCCTTGCACTCAACTTGCAGCTGTTTGCCTGAATAATGTGAAGAAGAGCTCTGTGTAAGCTGGGAAGCTTGTCTTTCTCACCAACAGACATTGGTGTAATAAAAGACATTGTCTCATCCACCTTGTCTCTCTAACATCCTAGGACTGACACAGCTACAACAACACTGCTTACATTAGTAATGTGATAACATTTGAACACTGCATCTGATCAATTCCAAAATTTTAGAGAATATTCTGGGCATCAGTGGTCAAAACCCTACTGATTTTGAGGAAAACTGGGGAACTGAAAAGGGGGGAAATTGAAGACACACGAAGCCTCTGCCTGCTCTTTTGCAGAGGGTCTCAAGACTGTGTTATCTATAGATAGGGCTTCTTATTTTAAGCTTTAACTGATAAACACCCTGTAGTGAGGCGGAATAGCCTCCCTCCAGACTTGAGAGCGAAGGACCACTACGCTCCCCCTGGTGGGCAAAGCCGAATCTGCCCCGCCACTCTTCCTGGAAGTACCAGAGCGGGACAGGAAGTATAAAGGGAGGACTCTGCATCTCAGTTGAGCAGAAGCCAAGGAAGGAGATGGATGCCTCCACTCTGCTGTGGCACCCTGGAACGGAACATGCACTCTGCAGCACCTGCCCTCAGAGAAGACTGACCCTGAAGAGGAGTTGCCGGGACTGCTGTCCACTGCGTACCCAGAGGAGCCCGAGGACCTGTGGACTACAGAGGTACCAAACTCTGGGGAGATAGGAAGTAGCCCAGGGATAGCCGACTACTGTCTGGCTATGTTGCTGGCTGACTCAATGTGTTGCTGCTGGATCCCCGCTGACCCAGTGGCGGACCACTCCGCCATTGTTAGGGCCCTGGGCTGGAACGCCATGGAGTCAGGCGGGCCCGCATTCCCCTGCCACCCTAACCTTGGGCCAGGAGGCCTATGTAAGTCTACTGTCTGCCAAGCTAGGATTGTAAGCTTGGCTGGCTCTCCCCCCAATGGAAGCCCCTAGACTGTTGGGACGCTCACCCCTGCCAGAGCCTGGACTGTGGGCTAGTCTACACTGGCAACATTAAAGTGCTGCTGCAGCAGTGCTTTAACGTAGCTTGTGTAGTCGTGGCAAAGCACTGGGAGAGAGCTCTCCCGGTGTTCTAAAAAAACCACCTCCACAAGGGGCGTAGCTCCCAGCACTGGCAGCATGGCTCCCAGTGCTGGTGCACTGTCTATACCGGCACTTTACAGCACAGAAACTTGCTGCACTCAGGGAATGAAATGAGCGCTTATCCAATAAACACTGGAAAAACAACAGAAATGGCTACTTGTTTCTAAGGGCTTGTCTATGTGGAGCAGTAATGTGCACTATGGGACGGGGGCGGTGATTTCTAAAGCTCGCTAATATGTTGCAAATGAATTAATCCTTGTAGACCCTCTTGGTGGGCACTAAAGGTTCCCTAGTGCACTTTAATGTACTACTGTTTGAAACGGTACCATATTAAAGCACCCCAGGGAACATTACAAAGACTAGTCATTACAGTATATGCTATTGTAAAGGTACATACAAAAAGCCCTGAAAACCCCTGCGTTTTGGACATTTACATAAAACACAAATGCTGCTCTCCCCTCCTACCCTCTGACAAATATAATTTATAAACCCTCAAAACCAGAAGTCCTATCTATAGAGTAAATAACTGGTTGATCGCACCCATTATGCCTTTTAGCCTAACAGTTACCCTATCTCATTTCTGTTCATCTTCCCAAAGGAGTTTAATAGATTGACATTCAGAATGTCAGTCTCCTAGACAAATAATAATGTGGGTTGGGGGGAAAGGAATGATGGTACATGTATTGCTCCTGGTATGGGGGAGTAGGATGGGGGGACTGTGATATGTAGGAAGGGGGACCCACAGAACCTCTGGCAGGGGGGAAGGTGGAAATGGGGGGGGGGACATACACCCAATGGCATAGGAGGAATGGGGAGGTGTATACACAGTGGCATGGGGAGAAGGGGAGGCCCTGGTATAGGAGGAATGGGGGCACACAGAATCTCTGGCAGGAGAGAGAATGGGTGGAGTTGGGAGTTCCTGAAAGAGAGAGGGATGGAAGAGTGGCACACAGGGAACTTGGGGGAAGGGGAGGGGTGCAAGAAGCCCCAGGTGTGGTGCAAGTAAGGCTATGAAGTGTGAGACCTCATAGCTAAATGAGGATTTTAACTGTATGTTGCGATTTGGAAATTGAGAGGAATTGAAGCAGTAGACAGAGGTTAATAGGAATTAATCTCTATACTGAACTGGATATTAAATAAAAAGAATTATAATGGAATGGCAGCTTCGTTATAAAAGACTACTATTGTAAGCATTCTAAAATATACATGGTGACTCAGATTGTCTTGAAATTTGCTGTGCCTCGCAATTTGGGGATAGGTTAGAGGTCCAAAATTGGGTCATATGAGCTAGATATTCCCAAGATAAAGCCCCTTAATTCATGAGTTTACAAAATCGTTTAGTTCTTATCATGTTTTTGTGCACATCCAAGGCTCAGACTAAGGTTCTGAGCCTCTCCAAACTGATATTGTTCTGGATTAATCTCAGATAGTGCATGGCATGTTTTTTCACACCCCTGACAGACAAAAATTTTACCGACAAAAGTGCTTTTGTAGACAAAGCCTCAGTTTGTGGAACTCCAGCTCAGCTTGAACCAAACTGATGCTTCAAAGGAACTGAAGCGTATGTGTGCAAAGATAGAGCTCCTGTTGCAAGCTGGCAGGTTTGCTGGCAGCCAGTTGTCACAGTAATTGAGTTGCTCAACATGAACATGCTGTTGCCGTTGGCACTGCCACTGAGCTACACCTATGTATTGAGTTGGAGCGCTATTCTTGGCCTCTTTCAGAGAATGTGTCGTGTGCATGTTCCTGGCTCTGCCTGCATTCTGCAGGAGCTACTTTTGGAAGCTTTATCCTGAGACCAAAATTTCTGGTTTAACAGTGATATTAAGTGTTCTAAAATCCACGTACAGATTCTGATTTTCAAGGAAATTAATGCTAATTAGAGGGAAGATGGAAGACTCTAGTAAGCAGTTAGGGTAATGTAATCCTGCCTCATTCTCCTCAACCTTATCTATCCACACTGAGGATGCCCCAACATGCTATAATACACATACTAGTGCAGTGGATTAGGAAGTACTGAATTGGGTGTGATGGGTTGGACCCCCGCCCATCCGGGATGCCACATGATGTACTGGAGTTTCTCTGAGCCCTCCTGCTCCACCAGCCTGGATTCCCTCTCCCTGTTTTGCTTAATTAGGCTCTCTGGCCTCTTGCAGCGCACACACACACAGGTAGAACCACACCCATCTGCAGACACAGACTGAAGTCAGCTCTGTGTGAGTGGACTTATCCAGCATTCATGTGCACACCCCTCAGCCCTGGTCTACACTAGGACGTTAGGTCGAATTTAGCAGCGTTAAATCGATGTAAACCTGCACCCGTCCACACAATGAAGTCCTTTATTTCTACTTAAAGGGCTCTTAAAATCGATTTCCTTACTCCACCCCTGACAAGTGGATTAGCGCTTAAATAGACGTTGCCGGGTCGAATTCGGGGTACTGTGGACACAATTCGATGGTATTGGCCTCCGGGAGCTATCCCAGAGTGCTCCATTCTGACCGCTCTGGACAGCACTCTCAACTCAGATGCACTGGCCAGGTAGACAGGAAAAGAACCGCGAACTTTTGAATCTCATTTCCTGTTTGGCCAGCGTGGCAAGCTGCAGGTGACCATGCAGAGCTCATCAGCACAGGTGACCATGATGGAGTCCCAGAATCGCAAAAGAGCTCCAGCATGGACCGAACGGGAGGTACGGGATCTGATCGCTGTTTGGGGAGAGGAATCCGTGCTATCAGAACTCTGTTCCAGTTTTCGAAATGCCAAAACCTTTGTGAAAATCTCCCAGGGCATGAAGGACAGAGGCCATAACAGGGACCCGAAGCAGTGCCGCGTGAAACTGAAGGAGCTGAGGCAAGCCTACCAGAAAACCAGAGAGGCGAACAGCCGTTCTGGGTCAGAGCCCCAAACATGTCGCTTCTATGATGAGCTGCATGCCATTTTAGGGGGTTCAGCCACAACTACCCCAGCCGTGTTGTTTGACTCCTTCAATGGAGATGGAGGCAATACGGAAGCAGGTTTTGGGGACGAAGAAGATGATAGCTCACAGCAAGCAAGCGGAGAAACCGGTTTTCCCGACAGCCAGGAACTGTTTCTCACCCTAGACCTGGAGCCAGTACCCCCCGAACCCACCCAAGGCTGCCTCCTGGACCCAGCAGGCGGAGAAGGGACCTCTGGTGAGTGTACCTTTTAAAATACTATACATGGTTTAAAAGCAAGCATGTGAAAGGATTACTTTGCCCTGGCATTTGCGGTTCTCCTAGATGTAGTCCTAAAGCCTTTGCAAAAGGTTTCTGGGGAGGGCAGCCTTATTGCGTCCTTCATGGTAGGACACTTTACCACTCCAGGCCAGTAACACGTACTCGGGAATCATTGTAGAACAAAGCATTGCAGTGTATGTTTGCTGGCATTCAAACAACATCCGTTCTTTATCTCTCTGTGTTATCCTCAGGAGAGTGAGATATAATTCATGGTCACCTGGTTGAAATAGAGTGCTTTTCTTCAGGGGACACTCAGAGGTGCCCATTCCTGCTGGGCTGTTTGCCTGTGGCTAAACAGAAATGTTCCCCGCTGTTAGCCACAGGGAGGGGGGAAGGTTGAGGGGGTAGTCACGCGGTGGGAGGAGGCAAAATGCGACCTTGTAATGAAAGCACATGTGCTATGTATGTAATGTTAAAGGCAAGGTTTACCCTGAAAGAGTGTAGCCACTGTTTTATAAAATGTGTCTTTTTAAATACCACTGTCCCTTTTTTTTTCTCCACCAGCTGCATGTGTTTCAATGATCACAGGATCTTCTCCTTCCCAGAGGCTAGTGAAGCTTAGAAAGAAAAAAAAACGCACTCGCGATGAAATGTTCTCCGAGCTCATGCTGTCCTCCCACACTGACAGAGCACAGACGAATGCGTGGAGGCAAATAATGTCAGAGTGCAGGAAAGCACAAAATGACCGGGAGGAGAGGTGGCGGGCTGAAGAGAGTAAGTGGCGGGCTGAAGACAGGGCTGAAGCTCAAATGTGGCGGCAGCGTGATGAGAGGAGGCAGAATTCAATGCTGAGGCTGCTGCAGGACCAAATCAGTATGCTCCAGTGTATGGTTGAGCTGCAGCAAAGGCAGCTGGAGCACAGACTGCCACTGCTGCCCCTCTGTAACCAACCGCCCTCCTCCCCAAGTTCCATAGCCTCCACACCCAGACGCCCAAGAACGCGATGGGGGGGCCTCCGGCCAACCAGCCACTCCACTACAGAGGATTGCCCAAAAAAAAGAAGGCTGTCATTCAATAAATTTTAAAGTTGTAAACTTTTAAAGTGCTGTGTGGCATTTTCCTTCCCTCCTCCACCACCCCTCCTGGGCTACCTTGGTAGTCATCCCCCTATTTGTGTGATGAATGAATAAAGAATGCATGAATGTGAAGCAACAATGACTTTATTGCCTCTGCAAGCGGTGATTGAAGGGAGGAGGGGCGGGTGGTTAGCTTACAGGGAAGTAGAGTGAACCAAGGGGCGGGGGGTTTCATCAAGGAGAAACAAACAGAACTTTCACACCGTAGCCTGGCCAGTCATGAAACTGGTTTTCAAAGCTTCTCTGATGCGTACCGCGCCCTCCTGTGCTCTTCTAACCGCCCTGGTGTCTGGCTGCGCGTAACCAGCAGCCAGGCAATTTGCCTCAACCTCCCACCCCGCCATAAACGTCTCCCCCTTACTCTCACAGATATTGTGGAGCACACAGCAAGCAGTAATAACAGTGGGAATATTGGTTTCGCTGAGGTCTAAGCGAGTCAGTAAACTGCGCCAGCGCGCCTTTAAACGTCCAAATGCACATTCTACCACCATTCTGCACTTGCTCAGCCTGTAGTTGAACAGCTCCTGCCTACTGTCCAGGCTGCCTGTGTACGGCTTCATGAGCCATGGCATTAAGGGGTAGGCTGGGTCCCCAAGGATACATATAGGCATTTCAACATCCCCAACAGTTATTTTCTGGTCTGGGAATAAAGTCCCTTCCTGCAGCTTTTGAAACAGACCAGAGTTCCTGAAGATGCGAGCATCATGCACCTTTCCCGGCCATCCCACGTTGATGTTGGTGAAACGTCCCTTGTGATCCACCAGAGCTTGCAGCACTATTGAAAAGTACCCCTTGCGGTTTATGTACTCGGCGGCTTGGTGCTCCGGTGCCAAGATAGGGATATGGGTTCCGTCTATAGCCCCACCACAGTTAGGGAATCCCATTGCAGCAAAGCCATCCACTATGACCTGCACATTTCCCAGGGTCACTACCCTTGATATCAGCAGATCTTTGATTGCGTGGGCTACTTGCATCACAGCAGCCTCCACAGTAGATTTGCCCACTCCAAATTGATTCCCAACTGACCGGTAGCTGTCTGGCGTTGCAAGCTTCCACAGGGCTATCGCCACTCGCTTCTCAACTGTGAGGGCTGCTCTCATCTTGGTATTCATGCGCCTCAGGGCAGGGGAAAGCAAGTCACAAAGTTCCATGGAAGTGCCCTTACGCATGCGAAAGTTTCGCAGCCACTGGGAATCGTCCCAGACCTGCAACACTATGCGGTCCCACCAGTCTGTGCTTGTTTCCCGAGCCCAGAATCGGCGTTCCACAGCATGAACCTGCCCCATTAGCACCATGATGCATGCATTGGGCAGGGCCCATGCTTTCAGAGAAATCTGTGTCCATGTCCTGATCACTCACGTGACCGCGCTGACGTCGCCTCCTCGCCCGGTATCGCTTTGCCAGGTTCTGGTGCTGCATATACTGCTGTATAATGCGTGTGGTGTTTAATGGGCTCCTAATTGCCAAAGTGAGCTGAGCGGCCTCCATGCTTGCCTTGGTATGGCGTCCGCACAGAAAAAAGGCGCGGAACGATTGTCTGCCGTTGCTCTGACAGAGGGAGGGGCGACTGATGACACGGCTTACAGGGTTGGCTTCAGGGAGCTAAAATCAACAAAGTGGGTGTCTTTACATCAAGGAGTATTTCAGGCAGGATTTCACGGAGGGTTCCAATAAGAAATGGTGCACCTAAGTTATCGTTCTTATTGGAACAAGGAGGTTAGCCTGGCCTCTGATTGATACATGGCTAGATTTACCTCGCTGCACCTTCTCTGTGAGTGACTGCAGTGTGACCTAGAGGAATGAGTCCCCTAGACAGGGGAGGAGGCAAATGAGTACAAAACAAATCTGGTCTATTTCTTGTTTTGACCCACTCCATCTATCTTTTACATCTTTGGCTGGCAGCAGACGGTGCAGAAGGACTGCATGCCATCCACATCTCATGGCTGCTCGGCAGAAGATGGTACAGTACGACTGCTAGCCATCCTCATCTCTTGCCTGCCTGGCAGAAGATGGTACAGTACGACTACTAGCAATCCTCATCTCTTGCCTGCCTGGCAAAAGATGGTACAGTACAACTGCTAGCAGTCCGTATCGCCTGCCCGCTCACCATAAGACGGTTCAATAGGACTGACTGCAGGACTAAAGAGAATGACCTGGTCAAGTCACTCCAAATTTAGTCCCTGCGCCCATGTCTGCCCAGGCGCTCCCAGCCGACGTGGCCAGGAGCACCTCGGACACGACGAGGACGACTACCAATCGTATTGCACTGTCTGCTGCCAGAAGGCAATGGGTTGCTGCTACTGTGCAGCAAAGCCGTACCGCGTCTGCCAGCACCCAGGAGACATAGGGTGACGGTTACCTGAGCGGGCTCCATGCTTGCCGTGGTATGGCGTCTGCACAGGTAACTCAGGAAAAAAGGTGCGAAATGATTGTCTGCCCTTGCTTTCACGGAGGGAGGGAGGGAACGGGGGCCTGACGATACGTACCCAGAACCACCCGCGACAATGTTTTAGCCCCATCAGGCATTGGAATCTCAACCCAGAATTCCAATGGGCAGCGGAGACTGCGGGAACTGTGGGATAGCTACCCACAGTGCAACGCTCCGGAAGTCGACTCTAGCCTCGGTACTGTGGAAGCGCTCCGCCGAGTTAATGCACTTAGAGCAGTTAATGCACTTAGAGCATTTTCTGTGGGGACACGCACACTCGAATATATAAAACCGATTTCTAAAAAACCGACTTCTATAAATTCGACCTTATTCCGTAGTGTAGACATACCCTCAGTGTGAAGAGAGATATGCACATCTTCTTGCCCCTTCAGTTAGAAAGTTTACAAACTGGGTTTAATAATAAACAAAACAAATTTATTAACTATAAAAGGCAGATTTTAAGTAGTTAAAGGAATAGCAAAAAGAACAAAGCAGGTCTACTAAGCAAATAAAACAAAACACGCAAACGAAGCTTGATTCACTAAAGAAATTAGCTACAAATAGTAATTTCTCACCATAAATATTGTCACAGGCAGATTACAGAGAGTTTTGAAAGTCGGCAATAATTCCAAAAGTTCCATCACCAGCATCCAGCAAGAAGTCCACAGCCTGGATTCAAAGTCACACAGGTTCTGGGATGGGTTCTCATGGCGGACACGCCTTCGTCCTCTGTTGTTCACTACTGAATCCATAGGATTGTCTCAAACTCCCCTATTTATAACCATTCATACCCAGCTCTGACTGGCTTAGTCATGTATGCCACCAGACTGCAGGCAGTCCCTGTGACAACAAAACCCCTGTGCACTGTTACTAACATGTACAGAACTCAGTACTGAAATGATGGGTACTTGATCCCTCAAAGTACATCTGCACTTCTTATATCAACTCTTCCAGTCTGCTCCAACTGATCCCTCTACAATTCAGTACAGCTACACTAAACACAGCTGGAGTGCATGCAAATAAATACTACAAGAATACAAGACACACAATGGCACATTTTCTTAGTTGTCCTGTACATCTACATATTATGGCACTACCCTTACTGAACCATTCCCAGTGGCTATTACCAGCTTAATGGGATAGGTCAAGATTGCATTGTGGGGTGGCGTTTTTCTTAACTCTACATTTCCTGGTTGTCAGACTTTTGAGTGTAGTTGAATTCGAGGTTCTGGAAGGGCACAAGGCACCACCAGGCAGGGCTGAATTACCCAACAGGCAGACTAAACATGTGCTTAGGGCACCAGCAGAGTAGGGGGCACCAAAACAATGAGTGTTTTTTTTTTAAGTTTGATATTTGATATTTCAAAAAAAGCATCGAAGTAGACATCATGGGGAAAAATCAGAACTTTGTTAGACTTTCTTACATGCCACTACACACTCTTCTCCCATTTTTCTGTTCTCTTTTTATTACTTATCCCCACCTACCATGTGCTGCGCACTCTCTCAATCTTGTTGGCCGCAGTGCTGTTGGTTGTTGTCCGGTGGCAGTACGTTTTTTCTCAACAGTCCAGTTACTTTATACATTTTTCTCTGCCCCAACACTCCAGTGGGCAGTTCTTAAACCATATTTGGGCAATGATTGTGTGTTGAAATCTCTTTCTAATACTCGCTGGGAGGCACATGCAGTGGCAACAAGTACAATTCTGGAGTCCTACTCAAAGATTGTGGATGCATTAGAAAGTATAGCTGAAGACCAATCACAAAAGGGAGAAATTATACGAGAGGCAGAAAACATTGCAAGCAAGATGCAAGAACTAGAGTTTGTATTCATGTTGACCATGTGGAATGAAATTTTACAACACTTTTACCACACAAATCAAGCTCTCCAAGAAAGAGAATTGGATTTGAAAACGTGTGCAGACCTCTGTCAGTCATTAGCAAACCACTTACACACTTTGAGGAATGACTTCGAAAGATTTGAAGACATATCAAAAGATCTCTTGCCTGGTACTACCTACAAAGAAGCCCAGTCCCGCAAGCGAATCGGGGAAAAAACAAGCAAATGATAGCTGTGCAACAGAAACAGCATTGAATCTTAGAGACAAATTTCACGTATCTACCTACTACACTATAATTGATACACTTGAAGCTCATATGAAGAGGAGAGGTGAAGTGTACAAAGAAGTATCAAGTAGATTTTCTTTTCTAAACAGTATGGACTTATCTGACCAACAATATTCGCAAGTTTTCCAAAAGCTAGTTGACTCATACCCTGTTGGCTTGAACATGAATCTCTGTGGAGAATTGCGGCAGTTCCACTGTGATATGCGCGCAAAGTTTAATGAAACAGGAAAAATGAAATTCAGTCACATTGATCTTCATGACACAATACTGAAAGACGGAATACAGTGTGTATTTCCAAATGCAGAGATTGCACTACGTATTTGTCTAACATTGATGATTACTAACTGCTCTGCAGAACGCTCTTTCTCAGCTGAAAAGAATAAAAAACTCTCAGAACAACAATGTGTCAGCACAGACTTGATTCACTTTCTCTATTGTGTATTGAAGCAGACATGTTTTCGTCGAGTCAGCTTCAATGAACTTATCCAGAATTTTGCAATCAGAAAATCTAGAAAGAAGCTATTTTAATTTCAGCATACATGTAAATTTTGTGTCATTTCGAAAAATAAAATTTTATTTTACGGTATGGTATTGTTTTTATTTTGAATTACATATGGGGGGCACCATAATCTTTTCAGTGCTTAGGGCCTCTAAAGGTCTTAATCCAGCCCTGCCACCAGGCAACCTTATTTCTGCATTAGTGAAGCTTTTGGACTAAGGTTTAAACAACAAAGGCTCTTTCTGGGTCGATTTAGTATAGCATCAATCCTGTGAAGCACCAAGCTCCTTCAACTCAAGTATATCAGCTTGTGGGATCTGGCCATATATCTTCCCAGTGACCTCTTTCTTTTGCCAAAGTAAACCCAGGAACCACAGAATCTAGTTTGAAATGCTGGGCTGTTGTGCACTGTTATGGCTAACAAACTGGAGCTGCTTTTGAATTGGAAAGATTTACAACAGCACTATTTCTTGTACTTACCAAAGCAGAATGGAAGGCAGTGTGTTGTCACAGGGCTTGAAAAATCCACAATGTAACATGGACAATATACAAATGTTGCTCTAAATTGCAGAACATGTGGTTAGTTACTGGTATATTGGCTGGTAGGATTAGTAGATCTGCAAATTTTTCAAGCCCTGTATTAACATAAATCAGTTGGCCATTAAAATAGTATGGGGGCAAGTCAGTGGGAGGGCATTGTTTCTAATTTCCCCTTAAAGCAACATTCACTCTCTTAAATGCTCTTCATAGCATGTTTTATTGGACTGAGTTCTGTTGGTGAGAGATCCAAGCTTACACAGAGTTCTTCAGGAATCAGGTCTGGGAAAGGTACTCGGAATGTCACAGATGAATACAAGGTGGAAGAGATTGTTTAGCATAAGTAAAAAGAAAAGGAGTACTTGTGGCACCTTAGAGACTAACCAATTTATTAGAGCATAAGCTTTCGTGAGCTACAGCTCACTTCATCAGATGCATATCGTGGAAACTGCAGCAGACTTTATATATACACAGAGAATATGAACCAATACCTCCTCCCACCCCACTGTCCTGCTGGTAATAGCTTATCTAAAGTGATCATCAGGTGGGCCATTTCCAGCACAAATCCAGGTTTTCTCACCCTCCACCCCCCCACACAAATTCACTCTCCTGCTGGTGATAGCCCATCCAAAGTGACAACTCTTTACACAATGTGCATGACAATCAAGTTGGGCTATTTCCTGCACAAATCCAGGTTTTCTCACATCCCCCCCACCCCCATACACACACAAACTCACTCTCCTGCTGGTAATAGCTCATCCAAACTGACCACTCTTCAAGTTTAAATCCAAGTTAAACCAGAACATCTGGGGGGGTGGGGGGTAGGAAAAAACAAGAGGAAACAGGCTACCTTGCATAATGACTTAGCCACTCCAAGTCTCTAGTTAAGCCTAAATTAATAGTATCCAATTTGCAAATGAATTCCAATTCAGCAGTTTCTCGCTGGAGTCTGGATTTGAAGTTTTTTTGTTTTAAGATAGCGACCTTCATGTCTGTGATTGCGTGACCAGAGAGATTGAAGTGTTCTCCGACTGGTTTATGAATGTTATAATTCTTGACATCTGATTTGTGTCCATTTATTCTTTTACGTAGAGACTGTCCAGTTTGACCAATGTACATGGCAGAGGGGCATTGCTGGCACATGATGGCATATATCACATTGGTGGATGTGCAGGTGAACGAGCCTCTGATAGTGTGGCTGATGTTATTAGGCCCTGTGATGGTGTCCCCTGAATAGATATGTGGGCACAATTGGCAACGGGCTTTGTTGCAAGGATAAGTTCCTGGGTTAGTGGTTCTGTTGTGTGGTATGTGGTTGTTGGTGAGTATTTGCTTCAGGTTGCGGGGCTGTCTGTAGGCAAGGACTGGCCTGTCTCCCAAGATTTGTGAGAGTGTTGGGTCATCCTTCAGGATAGGTTGTAGATCCTTAATAATGCGTTGGAGGGGTTTTAGTTGGGGGCTGAAGGTGACGGCTAGTGGCGTTCTGTTATTTTCTTTGTTAGGCCTGTCCTGTAGTAGGTAACTTGTGGGAACTCTTCTGGCTCTATCAATCTGTTTCTTTACTTCTGCAGGTGGGTATTGTAGTTGTAAGAAAGCTTGACAGAGATCTTGTAGGTGTTTGTCTCTGTCTGAGGGGTTGGAGCAAATGTGGTTGTATCGCAGAGCTTGGCTGTAGACGATGGATCGTGTGGTGTGGTCAGGGTGAAAGCTGGAGGCATGCAGGTAGGAATAGCGGTCAGTAGGTTTCCGGTATAGGGTGGTGTTTATGCGGTTCATATTCTCTGTGTATATATAAAGTCTGCTGCAGTTTCCACGATATGCATCTGATGAAGTGAGCTGTAGCTCACGAAAGCTTATGCTCTAATAAATTGGTTAGTCTCTAAGGTGCCACAAGTCCTCCTTTTCTTTTTGCGAATACAGACTAACACGGCTGTTACTCTGAAACCTGTCTTTAGCATAAGTAGTTAACATGTATTTCAAGGGACCATTCAAGGTGAAGTGGCCTGTTAACAGCCCTCTAGTCATAGGGAGGAAAGAAATGGGTGTCGGGGGGCGGGGGAGACGATGACGACACAAAGGCAGCTGGGCGGGGTTGTTAGTGAGTTATAGATTGGATTTATGGCTTATTACCACAATGTCTATATTCAGTCCATGGTTTTTAGTGTCTAGCAAAGTTACTAATTTAAGCTCGCAGGCTGTCTTTTGAAAGTGTTGTGCAGATTTCCTTTGAGGATGAGAACTGAAAGGTCAGATATAGAGTGATTGCTTTGTGAAAAGTGTTCAGCCACAGGGGATGTGGTGTTTTTCTCTTTTATCATTTTCCTGTGAGTTCATCTGAGAGCATAGTGATTGTCTGGTTTTACCCACATAGTTGTTGTTGGGGCTTTTATTGCATGGGATGAGATACACAACATGTGATAGGCATGTGTATGACCCATAGATCTTGAAAGGTGTTTTGTGGGGGGTGTTGATCATTGTAGTAGTGGAGATATGTCTGCAGGTTTTGCATCTGTTGTTCTGGAAGGATCTGGTGCCACTTTGAGTTGGTGTATCCCTAGTCCCTGGAGAGCTTGCTTCTGATGATGAGCTTTGGAGAGGTTTGGTGGGTTGTTTGAAGGCCAGAAGATGGGGTTTAGGAAAGATTTCTTGGAAGATGGAGTCGCCATTGAGTACGGGTTGTAGTTGCTTGATGATGCCCTCTATGGATTCCAGTGTGGGGTGGTAGGTGAAAATTAGGGGTGTGTAGTTGGAGAGGGTTTTAATTCTGTACTGAACAGGTTCTCTGTGGATATTTGGGTGCCCTTTCCATGATGCTTCTACTTCTCTGGTAATGTCCTTTTTTGTTGAAGGTGGTTTTGAGTGTGTTACGGTGTATATCACAGACTTTCTCCTCAGAACATATTTTGTGGTATCTGAGTGCCTGGCTGTAGATAACAGATTTCCTGGTGTGTTTGGAGCGGTTACTGGATTTATTAAGTTAGGTGTAAAAAGAAAAGGAGTACTTGTGGCACCTTAGAGACTAACCAGTTTATTTGAGCATGAGCTTTCGTGAGCAACCGCTCACTTCATCGGATGCGATCATCGATGGCTTTTTTGTATATAGTTGTCTGTCAGGTTCCAGTGCTGAAGCTGATTGTGGTGTTCAGGAAGTTGATGCTAGTCTGGGAATGTTCCGGAGAGAGTTTAATGGATGGGTGATGGCTGCTGAAGTACATGCCTCAATACAGAAATAACCTACACTTTGGCTGCACACCTCTTTGCTTGAAAGTTTCTCTTTCTCTCACTAACAGAAGTTCATCCAATAAAAGATATTACCTCACTCACCATGCCTCCCTAATATCCTGGGACCCACACAGCTACAACAACACTGCATACTTCACAGGATGTGCCGTTTTTCCTTTCAGGATACTACTCCTGATGAGCTGCTATCTGCTGTTATGACAGCTGTCCTTACAGATGTCAGTCTGAGTCCTGAGAAAGTGGGAGATATCTGTGTTGGTAAGTGAGCCCTCTTCATTCTGAACTTAAACTTCCAGTCTTGGGCCTCTCTCTGAAAACAAGAGTGCCCTTTGTGGCCAATGGATGCCATCTAGGCAGAGCTCTGAAATCAGCAGGGTGTTAACACTACACTAGAATAGTATTAGCTTAATCTCCAGTGTGTCCTCTGCCGGGGGGCTGTTTCCTCTTCTGTCAGGGGTATGGGCTCTGATTTAAGAGTTCTTCTAAAACGCTGACTGTCGTGATCTTAATATTAAGATCTTAATACGCTCAAGCGTCTACAGAGTGTTAAATAGCCAGGGTAAAGAAAATGCAGCTAATCAATTGGAATTACATGTCTTTGCATGCAGGGAATGTGCTGCAACCTGGAGCTGGGGCTTTCACTGCAAGAATTTCCCAATTTCTAAGGTAAATTTTCTTTCTCCTTGAGTGAGACTCCTTTCATTGTGTTCTCTGGCACTGAGTTCTCCTGGGTACTGAGAGAAAAGTGGAGATGTGACTCTTGAACTCTTCCAAAGCCAATGTCCCCTAATCTTTAAACTAGAAGTTAAACCTTGACTCACAGTTCAAAGTCCCTGCTTATTTTATATTGTCTCACACATTTCAGACTGGGAGGAGCAAGCTCTATTGCATAATATATTGTTAGCTTTTAATATATTCTCTTACATGTAGTTACCAATTTCTAGCAAAACTAGCAAAAATGAGGTAGAAAAATAATTTTGGAAGTCAGGAAGGAAATTGGTAATGGTATGAACAGCTTTTCACCCGTAGAGGTAAAGTCAGGTTGGGTTGGTAGTAACTAAGTCACTACTGCACAAATGATTAGTGGCTCTTGTGAAATGATTTGTTGGCTCTTCCCAATACCTCGTGAATCATTGTCTCAGTTTCTTGCACCAGCACAACTGGCAATGATAACAGAGAGGTTAAGGACTGAATTCTCTTCTCACTGTTAGTTGGGTTCACTGGATGCCAGGGCTGTGACATGGGTGCTGTGTGACTAAACGCTTTCTCCAGGGACTTACTGTACCTGCTGCTGTTTGTACCACAATACAGATCACTGAGTAGTCTAAAGGTCTTTTCTACACTACACAGTCAGGTTTCGTCGACAAAACAGCGGAGGTGTACACGCTGCAGTGTGCCTTCCACCGATTTAACTCTCCTGCTACACCAACATAATTAAACCATCTCAATGAGTGGCATAGAGCTTTCGGTGACCAAGTGAGAGCGACACACTGTAAGTGTAGACACTGATCTCCAGGAGGTATCCCACAATGCCCATCGTGACCACTCTGGTCAGTAATTTGAACTCCACTGCCGTGCAGCCAGTAACACAGGCATGCGCCCCTCCCCCTTTAAAGCCCCAGGAATTTTTGAAATTCTACTTTCTGTTTGCTTGATGTGGACATTTCACATAACATATTTCCAGCTGGCCATGCTGACTTTTCACAGCAAACACGCTCCAATCTGGAGTACACTGGAGTTGTTGGGTCTATGAGGAGAGGAGGCTGTGCAGTCGCAGCTCCGATGCAGCCGTAGGAACGTTGACATCTACGAGCAGATTGCTCATGGCATGGAGGAGAAGGGGTACGAAGGGGACATGCAGCAGTGCCATGCTAAGATCAAGGAGCTGAGGCAGGCATACCAGAAGGCAAGGGAGGCCATCGGTTGCTTTGGTGTGGCACCAAAAGCATGCCACTTCTACAAGGAGCTGCACGCCATCCTCGGCAGTGACCTTACCTCCCCCACCCAGAGCCTGTGGATGCTTCAGGGGGACTGGAGGCAGCAGCCAGCGGAGTCCACCCCGAGGGTGAAGTGGTGGACGAGGAGGTAGAGTTGGAGGAGGATGTGGGACAGGCAACAGGGGCATCCGGTGGTGTGGCAAGCCAGGACCTCTTTTTGACTCTGGAGCGGTCTAGCCAGTCCCAGTGCTTTGGCCTCCCTGAAGCAGAAGGGGGAGCACTGGTAAGTACTTGTTTTGATACTACACGGTTACATGAGGTAGAGATGTCCTTAATTTTGTTATACGCTGCACGTGGGAGAAGGGATAGAAACTAACAACACTAGCTACCGTTTTCATCTGCTTCTCATTCCCCTATGCAGCTGTACAATGTGGGCCCTGCAAAAAAAAGTTTAATGCACACCGGGATCACCTGGGAATCCTCCATAGAGATCTCTAGGAAACTTTCCTGAAGTTACTGTGCAATCCTCTGCCAAATGTTCCTTGGCAGAGCTGTTTTGTTTCTTCCCTCCATTGTAGGAAACTTTGCCATGACAGTCAGCAATTACTTCTGCAGGAACCAAAGCAGCACACTGGCAAGTAGCATGCGGACTCAGTCTGAAGTCACACACGTGCAGGAGATGCACCCTTGCATCCTCGATTACCCTCAGTAGTGAGATATCCACTTCAATCACCCACATCTGTGGAAAACGGTGCCAGTATTCAGAATAGTGTCCTAGTGTTTCTAGGCACTTGTACTGATCCTCTTCTGAAACCACCCAGACCCTTTGTATCATCCTGCACTCCCTAGGCCAAACTCATCATATTTAGTGTTCTGGCCATGCTGTGTGCTTGCCAAGGGAAAGTGAGAAAGACATGTATGTAACTTTTATGATTCAAGATTGCGAGTGCACACACAATACTGACTCTGTGTATTGTTTCTTTTGTTTCTGCAGAGGTGCCCTTTAGGACCAGCTCCTACACACCAGTGTAGCGCCTCCATCAAACAAGCAGGCAAATGAGGAGTAAGGAGGACATGTTTCGAGAAGTGGTGCAATTGTCAGATCATACAGATAGCGAACACAGACCGTAGAGAGAGACAATAAATGAGAAACTAGAAATGGATACCCAGGAGAGGAGACAGGGGCAGGAGCGGATAATAGAGAGTCAAAGGAGCAGACGGTAAAGCTCACAGAGAAGCAAACAGATGCTCAGGTCCCTGATTGTGCTGCAGTTGAAACATATTCATGCTAGAGTTCCCTGGCAGCCCATACAGAACTGCGTTCCATGCCCTCCAAAAAGTCTCTTCCCCCCTCCCCCGCATTCCTCTCATGGCCCTGGCACTCACCCCCTAGGGACATGTTCCATAATGACAGCTGGACTTACACACAGCTGTGGAATCTCATTTCAGAGAGTGCTGCTCAGTGTCATGTTTCCTGTAAGAAATGTAAATCTGTGTATTGCTGTCTTGTAAAACTGAGTTTTTATTAAACAGTGGTTCTTTATTTGTGTCCTACACGCAGTGGTTGCAGCAGAAATTCATACCCAGTGGCAACTGGCACATTTGCAGACTACAGTTGACATTCAGGTAGCAATCATTACAAGGGTCGTTCAAGGTGGCAAGTAAACAATGACTGGCTGAATGCTTTACAGAAAGATACATTACTGGAGCTCTCTATCAAAATGCAGCTTCAAAGCCTCCCTGATTTGAATAGCCTCCCTGTTGAGTCCCTCTAATAGCCATGGTGTCTGGCTGCTCAAAATGAACTGCCAGGTGATCCACCTCAATGCTCCACTTGTGGGGAAACTTTCTCCTTTGGCTTCACAAATATTATGCGAAGCAGAGCAGGCTGCTATGACCATGAGAATATTTTCCTCATTGAGGTCTAAATAGCCAAAAGGACAGTGCTGCGACCCTTTCATCTGCCAAACACACATTCTGCCATCATTCTGCACCTGCTGAGCCTGTTGTTGAAGCAAACCTTGCTGCTGGGAAGATTTCCAGTGTAAGGCTTCATGAGCCACGGGAGTCAGGGATAGGCTCGGTCTCCCAGGATCACAATGGGCATTTAAACATCCTCTATTGGAATCTTCTGGTCTGGAAAGAAAGTCCCTGCATGCAGCTTTCTGTATAGACCAGTGTTCCTGAAGATGTGTGCGTCATGCACCTTCCCTGACCACCCTACATTGATGTCAGTGAAATGCCCATGGTGATCCACAAGCGCCTGGAATACCATAGAGAAGTAGCCCTTTCTGTTGATGTACTCCCTCACAAGATGGTCTGGGGCCAAAATTGGGATATGCATGCCATCTATTGCCCCACCTCAGCCATCCACCATTTCCTGCACGTTGCCCAGAGTTACAGTCCTTTATAGCAGAAGGTGATTAATGGTCCTGCATACTTGTATCACTGCAACCCCCACAGTGGACTTCCTAACCCCAAACTGATTCACGACTGACAGGTAGCAATCTGGAATTGCCAGCTTCCACACAATGATTGCCACATGCTTTTCCAGCTTGAGGGCAACTCTCATTTTAGTGTCTGTGCACCACAGGGCAGGGGCAAGCTCTGTACACAGTTCAAGGAAGGTGGCTTTGCACAGCCACTGCTTGCCATCCCATACTTGCATCACAATCCAGTCCCACCAGTGGGTGCTTGTTTCCTGAGCCCAGTACCAATGGTTCACTGTATACAGCTGCTCCGTGAATGCCAATATCAATCTTGAATTGCTTCTTTCCGTGGTACATAGCAGGGCAGGTACCACGAATTCCTGTTCAGATTTGCAGCTCATGAAATACTGCAGGATCAGTTGCGTTGTGTTCGTAACACTCATCACAAGACTGGAGAGCAGTGCAGGATCCATGCTTTCAGGCAGAGATGGCAGGTGCAAAATTTACAGGGGCATTTGAAAAACAGTGCAATACATATTTGGAGTCCCATGGGATGATGGGATTTAGAAAACTGCATCATGGGGCTGTGAGCCCACCCCATGATGCACTACAATCCATTCCCAGAAATCCAAACGGCAGAAGGTGGCGATTTGCACAGTAGGATAGTTACCCACAATGCACTGCTCTCCCTGTCATGCTACTGCACCAACTGCGAACAGGCTTCGCCAAAAGAAGGAGCGTTTTGTGAACATGCACAAGTGATGTAATTACAGTGGTTTATGATCGTTGATGTAATTTAAGTCGACTTAACTCTGTAGTGTAGACATGGCCTTAGAGGAGTCTGACAACAGGTATGTCTGTTATTGTGTTAGAATTGACTGAGTTAAAGATAATTTAAGAGATTAGTTTCCTCTTTAAATTTGTTGTTGTTTTGGTATGTGGTGTCTTTCACTCTGTGCCTTTTCTGTTGTGTCTTCTGTTCTAGTGGCATTCCAGAGACTGTACCCATATCATGTGTTAACAGACAATGTTCCTCTGGGTTGCAAGCTGTGATCAATATAGCTGGTAAGCATGTAATGAGCCTTATGGGCAGTCAGAGAATCAGAATTTTCCTTTATTGATGGTGATTTAGACTGCTGGAGCCAGACTCTGAAATAATGATTTGATCCCTAATTCTCTCTCCCCTATGAATTTCTTATACTTTTGTGTGACTGAATATAGCCTTTACGTCTGAAAGAAACTTTCTGTGAAGATCCCATAATTCTACTCTGTAGAAATGGTAGCTAAAGGAACTCAATATACTCCTAACAGTCCTCTCTGAAAATTATCACTGTCCTTGAAAGAGTGGGCTACCTTATTCCAGGAAAATATGATCCTCTGAGTAACAAGATGCTGAACAAATATTTACTGCTAAGTGGTGGTAAAAATGTTTACACAGTACTTTTGTTGCAGGTGGCATCAGAAATGGGTCTTATGACATTGGTTTGGCCTGTGGGTAAGAAAATTTCTATATACACATTTACTCCTGTAGACTTCTAGATAGTACTTTGCCTTCTATAACATCTCTCATATGAGAATCTCAAAGTGCTCTCCAAACAAACTTCAGAACTCCCTTGAGGTAGGCATTATCCCTGTATTACAGATGGGTGAACAGAGTCTCTGAGATTAAGGTCTGGACTTTTTAAAAGTGACTAGTGATTTTTGGGTGCCTCATAGGAGACGTTTTAAAGTGGCCTGACTCTTTCAGAAAGTTTGAGAACCCACACCCTGAAAACCAGGCTCTTTTAAGGTGTGTCAAGCAGGGCACTCAGTGTACCTAGTTTCTCTTGGAAAATGTAGGCCACAGTTACTTGTCCACAGGGTCACAACAAGGCAGTGAGTAATCTGAGAATGGAACCCAAGAACAGAGTGCTAGTTAGTCATCCATCCCTTATAAGCCTTTTTTTAAAGAATTGGTTTGTTAGGCCCCTCTGATGCCCTGCCATCATGTGCACTTTTTGTGTGTGGAGATCTAAGGACCTGAAAAAATGCCATCTGTGATTGGCTTTTTATAAGCCTCTGGTCAGTTTGTGTTGATCTCAGATCCCAGTTGTCTCATATTTGGAAATGAACATCTCATCTGTTCTAGTCACTGATGTTCCAGAGCAGTGTAACAGATATTTCTTTGTGCACTGTTATAAATGCAGTTGAATTAATACATGGTGCTTCTCTTAGTGCTGGTGACTTTACTGGAACAGTGAGTGGGATGAAATGTACTAATGCTGTACAGGGTAATGAAATCATGAGCTGGGATGTAACACACTTCAGAAGAATCTGAAATATACAGAAGCAAAATCTTTTAGATTAAAGTGGTGAGTGTGTGTTTACCTCTGAAGTTTCCAATCTGGCTTGGGTTACTAACTTAAATCAGTAAGGAGATCAATTTGTAACCTTCAGTGACAATCTGTTACCCTAATCATTGCTCTTATAATTCAGCATCATTGAAAATCTCATCTTATGAGAAGATTTATAAGAGTTAGGGTATGTCTGCAGAGTAGCTGGGTGGCGTAATTCTCCAGTCACATAGACATACATGTACTAGCTTTGCTCGAGCTAGTGCGCTAAAAATAGCTCTGTGGCAATGGCAACTCGGGCTAGCTGCCCAACAAATACAGTCCCACTGGAGCCCCTAGGTATGACTCCCTAGGTATAGCCTAAGCTCCTGCCTGTGCTGCCATGACCACACCGCTAGTTTTTAGGCACTAATTTGAGCCAGACTAGGGTGTGGATGTCTACTCGAGCTGGGAATTGCACCCCTTGACTGCTGTGTAGCTGTACCCTCAGACAAGAGAACTAGTCACTACCCTTCTTAGGACTGCTGTGAAGTAACTAGCATAGCAAGGTAACAAGTCTGTCTCATGGCTGGATGCATAGCAATTGGCATGTATCTGGAACAGCCTTGTGCTGGCCGAACACTTGGTACTCTGTTATCATTCAAATTCACTTCTGTTAACATGCTTGTTCCAGGAAGTCTTTCAACAGTAACCCACTGAGTTGATGCAATTTAAAGGCCCTGGATGGCTCATGGCACTGGATCCAGTCCTTTCACCTCCTGATCCACAAGTTGTTGGGCTCAGTGCAGGCAGGAGTCGCTGAGTGAAATTCTACGGCCTGTGTTATGTGGGAGGTCAGGCTGGATGATCACAATGGTCCCTTCACATCTTGTGTTTAGTAACTTTATGGATATTAATGAACAAATGTTAAACAAAACAGCTTTTATGTGCTGATCCCTTTACGAAACCAGACGCTACCTGTGGCAGTATTCCCCCTCCCACTTGTCTCCCTTTACCTTAATCATGCTCAATTGTTGTCGTTCACTCTAATTTAGGGCCTGAGTTTTGCCACCTTACTCTGAGTAGTTTCAGTGGAGTCAATTTAAGTAAAGAATAAGATACTACTTAGAGTAAAGGTGCAGGATTAGACCTCTAAATTGTAGGCTCCTTGGGGTGGGGGCTTGTTTTCCTGCTTGCCTGATGGTGGTATGTAAATAATATGGCTGGAAAACAGATACACAGATGGCATAGAATATAAAAACAAACCCTTATCCCGTCTTAGGACTCATGGCTTGATTTAACTTTACATTAACTTATTAGTGTAATAAATGGCTTCATAATCATGGAATTGATATTTTCATTTCTTAATCTGTTAACTCACTTGTAGGACAAAGGCTGCAGCTCTTTGTTGGATAGTAATCCTTTCTTGTTTATCTTCTGCAATTCAAGACAAATGACACCACTTCCATGAAGTCTCTCTGTAGTGGTTTCCTTATCACTTGCCCTGTTAGGATCCTAGCCAGCTTTTTTTAAGATGCAACTCTTGTATTTTTATTGCTTTTGTTTATATTTTACCCGTGGAAACTCCTGCCCAGAAACCTTTGCTTTCCCCATATGTTTACTGCAGAGAAGGGCTCCAAGAACGACCAGTAAACTCTCCTTCCCATGCTGTGAAAACACTAGAAATGAACTGACACTGTGATATTCTTCCCTAGAAAAATAACAGGCACCTTAATCTGTAGGGAGGTGGTTTTATTGCTTTACATTTATGTTGCAGATTGAAACCAGAGTGAGGCACAGGTTAGGTGCCGGTTGCTTCTGCAGTATGATGTACAAGGTTTTTATTAGGATTCTGAGCTTTTGACTGTGCAAATGGTACTAAATTTGCATGAATTCTTCTAAGGCAAACAATGGTAGTAAATTCTAACTTTTCTTCCTGTCCAGAGTGGAAACAATGTCCCTCAGAAATGTAGACACCCCTGGTGATGTTAGCTCACGTATGATGGACAATAGTAAAGCCAGAGATTGCCTTATTCCTATGGGGTAAGTATTATTTTCCTTCCTAGAACTTAGTGATTTTCTTGACTGTGTATCTCATAAGACAATGTTTTGTTGTATTTTAAAATGCACCAAACTTATTGTCTCAAACTCACTCTCTTTAATGGTTGACCTTTAGATTCGCTACTGAAGTCTGTGTACTTCAGCGTTTCCTGTGGTTATGGTAGAAGATTAATTGTATAAGGACTGGTAGTAGTCCAGACCTTTTGAAATCAGTCGTCGTTGTCTTACAATAAAGATCAATGGCTTAATTAGCAGGAGTAGGAGAACATTTTGAGGGGCTCAGAACTGCAAATTCTACCTTTTTAATGTTTCTAGAAATTTTGCTGCATTTCACAAACGCTGAAGTTTCTATTGCTTTCCATTGTGGAGATGTAGCCAGAATCACATTAGAGGCTACCTCTGCACTCCCCTTCCCCCAAGGGCTGCGTGTGGGGCCTCTGCATCTGTCCCAGCCCCTCTTCATTTGGAAAGCAAGTGAGCGGATTTGAAACGTGACATAATTCTGTCATGTGGTACTGCAGAACACTAAGCCCACGGAGGGATCAGTCAACTTGAGAGTAGAGCTTGCACTCTTCCCTCTCTGCTTGTCTTTGATGGCAAATGGAATTTTAATAAAATTCTGTCTCGGTAGATTAATACCAGTGGTATTTTTTCCCAGAATGACCTCAGAAAATGTGGCAGAAAGGTTCGGCATTTCCCGAAAGAAGCAAGATGACTTTGCCATGGCTTCTCAGCAAAAGTAAATACATGGGTTTTATTTGTGTGCCAAGGAAATAAAAGATAATCTAAAATGCTTGATTTCTATAGAGAAAACTTTCCTATTTCCCGTTAACGGTTTTTGTTTTATCCTGTGGTAAAGGCTTAAAATGTAACATTTCAAATAACAGCAATGTAGTGAAGTGTAAATAGGCGACTGCCAAGAGAATGAGGATCCTGGAGGTGGAGGTGGGGGTAGCTGTGACTCCTGAACTGTAATGGGAGTCACATGACTAAACCCCCTTCTTCTTAGCATATACACAACATGCCTGAGTTGACACGTGACCAGGATTCATCACCAAATTTGGTCTGCTGGTTGGATCATTAGCTTCCCTGGCTCAGGCCAGGTACTGACAGGGAGTGCAACGTGAATGCTGATCCAAGCCCCCCACTAAGCCCACTGTGTACATATCGCTAGAAAACTTAGTCAAGAGTGTTTAAAGTATCTGTAGTTGAGCTCAGGCTTTCTATATTTCCCACCACTCAAATGGGTCACAGCTTTCATGGTTTCTCTGAAACCCAAAATACAGTTGAATGCGCTTTAGCTAGATAGCTTGAGATCCCCTTGGACTGAAGTCTAATGCTGTGGTAGGAGGAGGCTTTTCTGGAAGGAAAAGTGTGGGTGCAGACACAAAATATGTCACTTCTAGAGAAGTCCTAAACTTGTGAGTGTAGCTGGCGGTCATTGCCGTGGATGTTTTGCTTCATATGAGCCCAGTACAAACTCTAGTAATCTATCCTTTCCTTAGATTAAATTATTGCAAAACTAAATTGATTGATTTCCTGGTGACAATAGAACTGTTCTGATAGATAATCTGTTGCTGACTATGGATTATCTGCAACAATTGGTACCAAGGAGTTAAACTAAATTACAGTAACAGTCTAATCCAGTGGTTTTCAAACTTTTTTTCTGGGGACCCATTTGAAAAATATTGTTGATGCCCGTGACCCAACGGAACTGGGGATGAGGGGCTCAGGGCTGGGGCAGAGGGTTGGGGTACGAGGCTAAGGGCTGCGGGGTGGGGCCAGAAATGAGGGGTTCAGGAAGTGGGAGGGGGCTCTGGGATGGGGTAGGGGGTTGCGGTGTTGGAGGGGGTCAGGGCTCTGGGCCAGGGATGAGGGGTTGGGGTGGAGGGGCTCCGGGTTTGGGGGGGGGTTCAGGGCTGGGGCAGGGGGTTGGGGTGCAGGAGGGGTGCAGGCTCTTGGGTGGGGCCAGGGATAAGGGGTTTGGGGTGGAAGAAGGGGTTCCAGGTTTGAGGGGGGCTCAGGGCTGGGGGAGGGGATTGGGGCGTGGGGTTGGGGCAGGGACTTACCTCCTGCGGCTCCCAGTAAGCTGCTCAGCCAGGGTGCAGAGGCTGGCTTCCCGCCTGTCCTGACACAGCAGACCACGTTGCACCCTGGAAGCAGGTTTGGCTCCTAGGCAGAGGCGCGTAAGCAGCTCCAAGTGGCTCTTGCCCACTGGCACCACGCCCTGGGAACTGGCCAATGGGAGTGCGGAGCCGGTGCTTGGGGCGGGGGCAGCACGCAGAACCCTGTGGTCCACCTGCCTAGAAGCAGGACCTGCTGCTGGCTGCTTCCAGGGTGGAAGTGCAGTGTGGGAACAGGTAGGCACGGAAACAGGTAGGCACTAGCCTGCCTTAGATGGTCAGCACCGCTGACGGGAGTTTTATGTCCTGGTTGGCAGTGCTGACCAGAGCCGCTAGGGTCCCTGGGTGCTGAGCAAGGCGACCCAGTGGCTTATGTGGCCCAAACTTTGAAAAACACAGATCTAATCAAGTGTTGCCTGGTCCAGCTATTTATGTAATACAGGAAGCCACTGCACAAGCTAGTTAACCTTTAGATTTTGGCCCTGCTCCTAGAAAACTTGGTGTGGTAACTTTTCTTATTGATATTGGACCAGTAACGTAAAAAGGTATGTGTACACACTCATCGCTGTGAGCAGGAGAAGTGGGTGCTGCTCTGTCCTTGGTCTTGGAGTATCTGCGACTGTATTGGCTCATCCTACAGCATTTCACTCTTATCTTTCACTTTCCTGAACCATTACATTTGTTTAAGCATCAATTCACTTTTTGAATGAAAGCATGAAGTGGTGGGGTTGTATTTGAGCAACTCTTAACAGTCACCTATTCAGTAGATGGCACTCTTCTCCGACCCATAGGAATAGGAGCATGTGCTGTTGGAGGTGCCATTTCTCAAATCAGATGTCCAGTAGGGGTCCTTAACACCCTTGTTGGTGTAAAAGAGCCCTTCTTACTTTCTGAAACAGAGTATTGCATCGTAGTGTCAAAATCAGATTCCAGTTTGGTTAATTGCATTCAGCCCCTCCTAAACAGGACCAGTAATTTTAGTTCAATACGGTATTTTTATTTTCTGTCCCAGACTTAATATTTCTCTGTGCTGAAATAGCTGCCACACTCCACTCCGCCTGCATTTTGGTGCTAGGTGAAGTGATTCTGGTGTATGTAGTTTGATAAATTATGTCACGTGCTCTGGAATCCTTCTGGGATGAAATTAGATATTTAAATGTTAGTGCATTATGCCAATAGATTTCAACACCCCAGCATAAAGTTCAACTTCTCTTTATTGGAAGGCAGACGAGTGGGAGAAACTTGATGCATTCTGTGGTAACTAGCAGGAAAACGTAACTGTCATCATGCTGCTTAGCTTGCTCAGCCTGTACTTAAACTCTTAAAGAATGAAAGAGTCCAACCGTATGTTTTGTTTTGACATTTTTGAAATATTTTGATTTTAGATTTGAAGTGACCTTTTGGTTCAGAATTTCCTTTAATTTTATTTAAATAATTAAAAGTAAGCATGTGTGTGTGTGTGTTTGAATTGCCAGATAATCAAAAAAATCCATTATTCACCCAGCTCTAGTGATAGCAGGGGTAGAACCTGGCTCTTCCTGCTTCAGAAACATGGCCTCCTACCACTTATGCTAAAGGAGAATTTTCATTATGTTAGCAGTATAGGGCCCATTGCACACAGTTGTACAGTTCTATTTCTATTTGTTAAAGAACAACACTACACATACTCGACTATTTTTAAGCAATGAATGATGCATCTGTAAACCAATCCCTTCATAATTTATGTTGTCATTAATTAGCTCTGGTGATTTTAGAAGCATTTGGTACAGTCCTACTCCAGATTTTTAACCATTCATGCATTCTATACTAATAGAGCTGCGAGAGCTCAGCAGATGGGATTGTTTAAAAATGAAATCATTCCAGTGAGGACCACTGTTAAGGATGACCAGGGCAATCAGAAAACTATCACTGTACTCCAAGATGAAGGGATCAGACCTAGTACAACTCTGGAAGGCTTGGCAAAACTGAAGCCTGCCTTCAAGGAAAATGGCTCCACTACAGCTGGTAAGCACTCTCAGTAGATGAATAGTTATTTGTGAATCCGTGTTCTGTTGGCATGTACTATTAGCCATTTTGTTATCCTCCCAGTCCCAGCTGCATTACTGGTAACTAAACATGCCCCAGGCAAAGGTGATATTGTCTGTGAAATCTCTCTCGACAGGGAACTCCAGTCAGGTCAGCGATGGAGCTGCTGCAGTTCTACTGGCAAAACGCTCTAAAGCAACGCAGTTGGGGCTTCCAGTCCTAGGGGTGTTAAAATCTTATGCTGTGGTTGGAGTCCCACCCGATGTCATGGGCATAGGGCCAGCCTTTGCCATTCCAGTAGCTTTGGAGAAGGCTGGTAAGGTATCATGTTTTTTGTTCTGTTATACTGTGACAAGAAAAATGGGGTCCTGGCCCATGAGTAGGGGTCCTAAGTGCTGCAGTATTATAAATTATAATGTGATCTCGATCACTTCAGCTCATGGAGTTATTTAGCAGCAGTGGGAATACTGATTCATTAAATTTATAATCTTAGAAGAAATTCTGCCTAGGATTATTGTAAGATTCTATTCACATGCATTACAAAATATAAATAATAATTTCATTTGTATGTGCTCAGAAACTTGCCTTGAAACCTTTTACAGTTCCAGCAAAGCATTAATAAGTGTAGTACATGATTTGTTCTCTGATGTTGTGCTTCTCTCATCTTAATATGGGTGAGACACTCCAGTCTGAAATCACATGCCTGTAAATTAAGCTCATTATTAATGAATACTCTTCTAGGAGAGGCCAGTTCAGAATGACAACTACTTATATTCTGTAAATAAGCATAGTATTTTACATGTTTTATCCATGGAATTTGAGCTGTTTCTGTAATTCCTTTCATACTCCAGGAGTCTCACAGAATGAGTTTGGCAATGGGTTAGGTAAATTTAACAGCAGTTCTTTTGTTCTCACATCCTCTCTGAAAATATCCTAAGATCTTTAACCTCTACAAGGGTTGGGTGGAAGGGAATTTTGTTTATATCTTATCCAAAAGTCTAGTAGTGATACTTAAATCATTATACATAATTTTAAGTTTTATGACCTTTGATATCCAACTATGCTGCCATTACCCATATATGCCCTCATTCCTGTGAGGGGGAAGTGGAAATGTTTCATTGAAAGCCTTCTATTTAGGAATATTTTCTTTCAGACACTATTTTTCAGTTATTAAATCTTCTTTTAACTTCTGGTCTCTCTCTAACACACAGGTTTGACTGTGAATGATATTGATATATATGAAATTAATGAAGCCTTTGCTAGTCAGGTGAGACTGCCCATCTTGTTTAATTTTGGATTTCTACGTTGCCTGGTGACTGAGCAGAATTACATAGTGGTTACAACTATAAATGTAACGGATCTAGTAAGAGGGGTGTTTAATAAAAACCCAGATGGAATCTTCACTATAGTGTCTTCTGCTCTAGAAACCAAACTCAGGTGTGTTTAAAATCTCCCTAATTGTATCTTATGGCTTATTTTATAAAGGTGAATTTATAAATGTATCAGTCTAGCTCAGTTTCCCATGTGTCTTCGGTACACAATGTAGTTCCATTGTCTTTCATAGAGATGCATGTAGATGCTGAAGACAGACCTACGAATATCTTCACTCTCAGTATGCAAGACACATCATGTAGGCTCAGTTACTAACACAAATTTATTTTAAATACTTATTTGGAGTGGTAAATCTGAATGCCATGCTTTTCCTTAAATTATATATCTTGAGCTAAATTCATCCGTGATGTAAATCCACTGAAGACAACAGACTTACACTGGGAATGCACGTAGCCAGTTGGGTTCAGTATTCCATTGAATGTACAGACCTGAGTTTACTTATAAGCTTTGCAACTGTATACAAATGCAAGGTGCCTAATACTAAGATGGGTGAACTTGAGTGTCTGCTATTAAATGAGGATATTGATATAACAGGCATCACAGAAAGCCTCCAGCTTTCACCCTGACCACACCACACGATCCATCGTCTACAGCCAAGCTCTGCGATACAACTGCATTTGCTCCAACCCCTCAGACAGAGACAGACACCTACAAGATCTCTATCAAGTATTCTTACAACTACAATACCCACCTGCGGAAGTGAAGAAACAGATTGACAGAGCCAGAAGAGTTCCCAGAAGTCACCTACTACAGGACAGGCCTAACAAAGAAAATAACAGAACGCCACTAGCCGTCACCTTCAGCCCCCAACTAAAACCCCTCCAACGCATTATTAAGGATCTACAACCTATCCTGAAGGATGACCCAACACTCTCACAAATCTTGGGAGACAGGCCAGTCCTTGCCTGCAGACAGCCCCGCAACCTGAAGCAAATACTCACCAACAACCACATACCACACAACAGAACCACTAACCCAGGAACCCTTGCAACAAAGCCCGTTGCCAACTGTGCCCACATATCTATTCAGGGGACACCATCACAGGGCCTAATAACATCAGCCACACTATCAGAGGCTCGTTCACCTGCACATCCACCAATGTGTTATATGCCATCATGTGCCAGCAATGCCCCTCTGCCATGTACATTGGTCAAACTGGACAGTCTCTACGTAAAAGAGTAAATGGGCACAAATCAGATGTCAAGAATTATAACATTCATAAACCAGTCGGAGAACACTTCAATCTCTCTGATCACGCGATTACAGACATGAAAGTCGCTATTTTACAACAAAAAAACTTCAAATCCAGACTCCAGCGAGAAACTGCTGAATTGGAATTCATTTGCAAATTGGATACAATTAACTTAGGCTACCTTGCATAATGACTAAGCCACTCCCAGTCTCTATTCAAGCCTATTTCCCCTTGTTTTTTCCTACCACCCTCCTCCCCCCCCCAGACGTTCTTGTTAAACCCTGGATTTGTGCTGGAAATGGCCCACCTTGATTATCATACACAATATAAGGAGAGTGGTCACTTTGGATAAGCTATTACCAGTAGGAGAGTGAGTTTGTGTGTGTGTGGGGGGGGGGGTGAGAAAACCTGGATTTGTGCTGGAAATGGCCCAACTTGATTATCATACACATTGTAAAGAGAGTGATCACTTTAGATAAGCTATTACCAGCAGGAGAGTGGGGTGGGAGGAGGTATTTTTTCATGCTTTGTGTGTATATAATAAGATCTTCTAAACTTTCCACAGTATGCATCCGATGAAGTGAGCTGTAGCTCACGAAAGCTTATGCTCAAATAAATTGGTTAGTCTCTCAGGTGCCACAAGTACTCCTTTTCTTTTTGGTGGAATGATGATAATCATTGGGACATGGTAAAGTCAGGGTATAAAATAAATAGCAATCACAGTATAGGTCGTACTGGTGGGGGAATGGCACTATATGTGAAAGAAAACATAGTCCAATAGCGTAAAAATCTTAAATGAATCAAACAGTACCATAAAAACTCTATGGGTAGAAATTCCACGCTTGAATAATAAGTGTATAGCAGTAGGAATATATTACCAACCTGACTGGCATGATGATGATGATTGTGAAGAGCTCAGGGAGATTAGAGAGGCTTGAAAAACAGAAAACCTAATAATAATGGGGGATTTCAACTATCCTCATATTGACTAGGCATATGTCACCGCAGAATGGGTTTCAGAGATAAAATTTCTAGATACCATTAATGGATGCTTCTTGGAGCTAGTCCTGGAATGCCCAATGGGAGAGGCCATTCTTGATTTAGTCCTAAGTGCCGTACAGGATCTGGTCCAAGAAGTGAATATAGCTGAATTGCTAGGTAAAAGCAACCATAATGTAATTACATTTAACATCCTTGTAGGGTGGAAAATACCCCAAAAACCAAACCATCGTAACATTTAGCTTCAGAAAGAGGAACTATGCAAAAATGAGGAGGCTAGTTAAATGGAAATTAAAAGGAACAGTCACAAGAGTGAAATGCCTGCAAGCTGCATGGAAACTTTTTAAAAACACCAGAGAAGAGGCTCAAACTACATATAAACCACAACTAAAAGTTAATAGTAACAGGTCAAAAAATGCCACCATGGATAAACAGCGGAGTTAGAGAGGCAGTTAGAGACAAAAAGACATCTTTTAAAAATTGGAAGACAAATTCTACTGAGCATAAACTCTGGCAAGTCAAGTGTAAAAGTATAATGAGGCAGGCCAAAAAAGGATTTGAAGAGCAACTAGCAAAAGACACAAAAACTAACAGCAAATTTGTTTTAAGTACATCAGAAGCAGGAAGCCTGTGACAAAATCAGTAGCAACTAGCAAAAGACACAAAAACTAACAGCAAATTTGTTTTAAGTACATCAGAAGCAGGAAGCCTGTGACAAAATCAGTGGGGCCACTGTCTGATTGAGGTGCCAGTGGAGCATCAAGGTAGACAAGGCCGTTGCAGAGGATGTGCTGGAGATTCCCACACCTGAGCCATTCTTTTTAGGTAATAAATCTGAGGAACTGTCCCAGATTAAGTTGTCAGGATAGGTGGTTTTGGAGCAAATTGATAAATTAAACAATCATAAATCACCAGAACCAAGTGGTATGCACCAAAGAGTTCTGAAGGAACTTAAATATGAAACTGCAGAACTACTAACTGTGCTATGTAATCTGTCATTTAAATCAGCCTCTGTATCAGATGATTGCAGAATAGCTAATGTAACACTGATTTTTTTAAAAAAGAAAAGGAGTACTTGTGGCACCTTAGAGACTAACCAATTTATTTGAGCATAAGCTTTCGTGAGCTACAGCTCACTTCATCAGATGCATATCGTGGAAACTGCAGCAGACTATATATATACACAGAGAATATGAACCAATACCTCCTCCCACCCCACTGTCCTGCTGGTAATAGCTTATCTAAAGTGATCATCAGGTGGGCCATTTCCAGCACAAATCCAGGTTTTCTCACCCTCCACCCCCCCACACAAATTCACTCTCCTGCTGGTGATAGCCCATCCAAAGTGACAACTCTTTACACAATGTGCATGACAATCAAGTTGGGCTATTTCCTGCACAAATCCAGGTTTTCTCACATCCCCCCCACCCCCATACACACACAAACTCACTCTCCTGCTGGTAATAGCTCATCCAAACTGACCACTCTTCAAGTTTAAATCCAAGTTAAACCAGAACATCTGGGGGGGGGGGGGTAGGAAAAAACAAGAGGAAACAGGCTACCTTGCATAATGACTTAGCCACTCCAAGTCTCTAGTTAAGCCTAAATTAATAGTATCCAATTTGCAAATGAATTCCAATTCAGCAGTTTCTCGCTGGAGTCTGGATTTGAAGTTTTTTTGTTTTAAGATAGCGACCTTCATGTCTGTGATTGCGTGACCAGAGAGATTGAAGTGTTCTCCGACTGGTTTATGAATGTTATAATTCTTGACATCTGATTTGTGTCCATTTATTCTTTTACGTAGAGACTGTCCAGTTTGACCAATGTACATGGCAGAGGGGCATTGCTGGCACATGATGGCATATATCACATTGGTGGATGTGCAGGTGAACGAGCCTCTGATAGTGTGGCTGATGTTATTAGGCCCTGTGATGGTGTCCCCTGAATAGATATGTGGGCACAGTTGGCAACGGGCTTTGTTGCAAGGGTAGGTTCCTGGGTTAGTGGTTCTGTTGTGTGGTATGTGGTTGTTGGTGAGTATTTGCTTCAGGTTGCGGGGCTGTCTGTAGGCAAGGACTGGCCTGTCTCCCAAGATTTGTGAGAGTGTTGGGTCATCCTTTAGGATAGGTTGTAGATCCTTAATAATGCGTTGGAGGGGTTTTAGTTGGGGGCTGAAGGTGACGGCTAGTGGCGTTCTGTTATTTTCTTTGTTAGGCCTGTCCTGTAGTAGGTAACTTGTGGGAACTCTTCTGGCTCTATCAATCTGTTTCTTTACTTCTGCAGGTGGGTATTGTAGTTGTAAGAAAGCTTGACAGAGATCTTGTAGGTTTTTGTCTCTGTCTGAGGGGTTGGACCAAATGCGGTTGTATCGCAGAGCTTGGCTGTAGACGATGGATCGTGTGGTGTGGTCAGGGTGAAAGCTGGAGGCATGCAGGTAGGAATAGCGGTCAGTAGGTTTCCGGTATAGGGTGGTGTTTATGTGACCATTGTTTATTAGCACTGTAGTGTCCAGGAAGTGGATCTCTTGTGTGGACTGGACCAGGCTGAGGTTGGTGGTGGGATGGAAATTGTTGAAATCATGGTGGAATTCCTCAAGGGCTTCTTTTCCATGGGTCCAGATGATGAAGATGTCATCAATATAGCGCAAGTAGAGTAGGGGCTTTAGGGGACGAGAGCTGAGGAAGCGTTGTTCTAAATCAGCCATAAAAATGTTGGCATACTGTGGGGCTATGCGGGTACCCATAGCAGTGCCGCTGATCTGAAGGTATACATTGTCCCCAAATGTGAAGTAGTTATGGGTAAGGACAAAGTCACAAAGTTCAGCCACCAGGTTAGCCATGACATTATCGGGGATAGTGTTCTTGACGGCTTGTAGTCCATCTTTGTGTGGAATGTTGGTGTAGAGGGATCCTACATCCATAGTGGCCAGGATGGTGTTATCAGGAAGATCACCGATGGATTGAAGTTTCCTCAGGAAGTCAGTGGTGTCTCGAAGGTAGCTGGGAGTGCTGGTAGCATAGGGCCTGAGGAGGGAGTCTACATAGCCAGACAATCCTGCTGTCAGGGTGCCAATGCCTGAGATGATGGGGCGCCCAGGATTTCCAGGTTTATGGATCTTGGGTAGTAGATAGAATATCCCAGGTCGGGGTTCCAGGAGTGTGTCTGTGCGGATTTGATCTTGTGCTTTTTCAGGAAGTTTCTTGAGCAAATGCTGTAGTTGCTTTTGGTAACTCTCAGTGGGATCAGAGGGTAATGGCTTGTAGAAACTCGTGTTGGAGAGCTGCCGAGCAGCCTCTTGTTCATATTCTGACCTATTCATGATGACAACAGCACCTCCTTTGTCAGCCTTTTTGATTATGATGTCAGAGTTGTTTCTGAGGCTGTGGATGGCATTGCGTTCCGCATGGCTGAGGTTATGGGGCAAGTGATGCTTCTTTTCCACAATTTCAGCCCGTGCACGTCGGCGGAAGCACTCTATGTAGAAGTCCAGTCTGCTGTTTCGACCTTCAGGAGGAGTCCACCTAGAATCCCTCTTTCTGATGTGTTGGTAGGGAGACCTCTGTGGATTAGTATGCTGTTCAGAGGTATTTTGGAAATATTCCTTGAGTCGGAGACGTTGAAAATAGGATTCTAGGTCACCACAGAATTGTATCATGTTCGTGGGGGTGGAGGGGCAGAAGGAGAGGCCCCGAGATAGAACAGCTGCTTCTGCTGGGCTGAGAGTATAGTTGGATAAGTTAACAATATTGCTAGGTGGGTTGAGGGAACCATTGCTGTGGCCCCTTGTAGCATGTAGTAGTTTAGAAAGTTTAGTGTCCTTTTTCTTTTGTAGAGAAGCAAAGTGTGCGTTGTAAATGGCTTGTCTAGTTTTAGTAAAATCCAGCCACGAGGAAGCTTGTGTGGAAGGTTGGTTTTTTATGAGAGTATCCAGTTCTGAGAGCTCATTCTTAACCTTTCCCTGTTTGCTGTAGAGGATGTTGATCAGGTGGTTCCGCAGTTTCTTTGAGAGCGTGTGGCACAAGCTGTCAGCATAGTCTGTGTGGTATGTAGATTGTAATGGATTTTTTACCTTCAGTCCTTTTGGTACGATGTCCATCTGTTTGCATTTGGAAAGGAAGATGATGTCTGTCTGTCTATCTGTACAAGTTTTTTCATGCAGTTTTTTCATGATTTTTTTAAAAGCCTTGAGAGGTGATCCTGGCAATTACAGGCCAGTAAGCCTAATTTCAATACCAGGCAAATTGGTTGACACTGTAGTAAAGGACAGAATTATTAGACATACAGATAAAACACAATTTGTTGGGGAATCCCTGGCTTTTGTAAAGGGAAATCATGCTTCCTAATCTATTAGAATTCTTTGAGGAGGTCAACAAATGTGAACAAGGATAATCCAATGGATATAGTGTACTTGGACTTTCAGAAAGTCTTTGACCAGATCCCTCACGAAAGGTTCTTTAGCAAAGTATAGGCAGTCATGGGATAAGAGAGAAGGTCCTCTCATGGATCAGTAACTGGTTAAAAGATAAGAAACAAAGGGTAGGAATAAATGGTCAGTTTTCAGAATGAAGAGGGGTAAATAGCAGTGTCCCCCTGGGATCTGTACTAGGACCAGTGCTGTTCACCATATTTATAAATTATCTGGAAAAAGGGGTAAGCAGTGAGGAGCTAAAATTTGGAGATGATATAAAATTACTCAAGATAGTGAAGTCTAAATCTGACTGCAAAGAGTTACAAAGGGATCTAACCAAACTGGGTGACTGGGCAACAAAATGGCAGATGAAATTCAGTGTTGATAAATGTAAAGTAATGCACATTGGAAAACATAATCCCAACTATATAAACAAAATGATGGTGTCTAAATTAGCTGTTACCACTCAAGAAAGGGATCTTGGAGTAATCATGGATAGTTCTCTGAAAACATCCACTCAATGTGGATGTCAAAGAAGCTAGCAGAATGTTAGGAACTATTAGGAAAGGGATAGATAAAAAGACACACAAAATCATAATGCTACTACATAAATCCATGGTATGCCCAATCCTTGAATACTACGTGCAGTCCTGGGGGCCCCATCTCAAAAAAGATATATTAGAATCGGAAAAAGTACAGAGAAGGACAGCAGAAATGTCTTGGGGAATGGAACAGCTTCCGTATGAGGAGAGATTAAGAAGACTGGGACTGCTCTGTTTAGAAAAGAGACGACTAGCGGGAGATATGATAGAGGTCTATAAAATCATTAATGGTGTGGAGCAAGTGAATAAAGAAATGTTATTTACCCCTTCACATAACACAAGAGCCGGGGGACCTGATGAAATAAATAGGCAGCTGGTTTAAAGCAAAAGGCAGTAATTCTTCACACAAGGCACAGTCAACCTGTGGAATTCGTTACCAGGGAATGTTGGGAATGTTAAAAGTGTAACTAGGTTCAAGAAAGAATTAGGTTCAAGGAGGATAGGTCAATCAATGGCTATTAGCCAAGATGGTCAGTGATGCAATCCCATGCCCTGGATGTCCGTAAACCTCTGACTGCCAGAAGCTGGGACTGGAGAACAGTGTGGATCATTTGATAGATTGCCCTGTTCTGCTCATTCCCTCTGAAGCATCTGGCATTGGACACTGTCAGAAGACAGGATACTGGGCTATATGGACCATTGGTCTGCCCCAGTCTGGCCATTCTTGTGGCAATCCAGGCTGTTCCCCAGTATAGGATACATGCTGAGAACTGACACATAACGTGATTAATTTCACAAGGACATTCTTGATATGTCTTTCTAGGTTGTGTATTGTGTTGAGAAACTGGGGATCCCAAAGGAGAAGGTCAACCCCCTTGGAGGAGCTATAGCATTGGGTCACCCACTAGGCTGTACTGGGGCTCGTCAAGTTGTCACTTTGCTCAATGAACTGAAGCGAAGGGGAAAACGGTGAGCATTTAAAATAATGTGGTAAATGGTGGTTTCTGTAAAGTATCTACAAGGTAATGGTCAAAGCTTGTGATGTCCCTTCCTTAAAATGGAGCGTTCATGTTTCTGCCATAGCCTAGAGGACAGTAGGAGATGGCAGGATATTATCGCTAAACAAATTGAGTAAGAGCGACTCAGGTATCTTCAGAGTAGAGAAACTTAGTTTAGAGTTTCCTGGTGGATTTACACACAGCGTATTTCCCCACAAATTCTGATGAACAGCATGAGAGTTTCATTGTACACCTGGAGTAGATCATAGGTGAGCTTTCTGAAGAGTAGTAGAGGGAGGCAGTGTGGTGGTTTTCTTGTGGCAGTATTCTGAACTGATCCCATCCCTTCGTCTCAGAGGGTGAGTTTCTTCTTCAACACGACCTCAATCAAAGCAGAGTCCTAAAGCTCACCCCCTCTATAACCCACGTCCCCAGTTAATTTATCTTCTTTGATCGCTGAGGGGCACAGTTCTTACAGTGTGCCACTCCTGGGAGAGTGGATATATCTGTGATGCCATGGGGCATAGAAGAGTTGGCTGAAAGGAAACTTGTATAAGGAATCTCTCTTTCCCACTTTAGGGAAATAGGCACCAGAGACTGTTCCTGAATTAGAATCTTTTTGTATCTAAGCCAACCTTTAGGTTTGTGGGCAGTATAAGTTAACTTTATTCACTGATTTTTTTCAGGCAATCTAGAACCAGGGTTGTTGTTTCTAACCACACACTAACTTGTTTTGTTCCAGAGCGTATGGTGTGGTATCCATGTGCATTGGAACTGGTATGGGAGCTGCAGCAGTATTTGAATACCCAGGGAAGTGAATTCCATTGTACAAGAGAAGCACCGCATCTGACTCTTCATTTTCCAATGATGATGAATAATTTGCACTGTAAAAATGCAAGTGGGTTCAGGAATTTGTTTAATGGAACTTAAAGGGTATAAATGTCTGTGCACTGTATACTGAAATACTTTGGGGTGGGAGGAAATGAGCTTGGTGGCTGCCTCAAAGCTAAGGTATGCAAATGCCAGGGGACATAGATGAGCTCAGTTCAGTCAGTTTTGATCTTAAAAATAGAGGCCTCAATTCACATGCATATTAGTAATCCCACTGGAGTCAATGGTACTCATAGGTAAAATTACTCGTGTGGAACCAGGGGATCAGGGCTGTAATTCAGAAAGATGAAGTTCATGTGGATCTTGTTTTTTTTAATGACAGATGTTAAGGTACAGTTGCATAGGCAACTGAATGTTGATGCACATGGAGCAATTTTTCCAACACACGACATATGTAGATTTTTTACTACCTAACGATAACGTTTTTAAGGGATCATCCTAGGATGATTGATTAAATCAGCAGCAACAATGAAAATGTTTTTTTAAAGTGGTTAAGCCCTGGTATTTCACCAACAGCCTGAGTGATTACATTCAGGTTATAACGATCCTTTATGGCTCATCTAATTTGTCCACTTGCCCAGTATGTGTGGTGGTTTTGTTTTTTTTTTATTAAAAAACTCCCATGTTTTTCTGTTAAACAAATTTGGGCAGAGTAGATGGAATTGTATGCAAGTTTGTCCATTCACGAATAAGATTTCTCTTGTAAATGAGAGGAGTGAAATAAAAGACAGAGAAGGGCTGAGCAGGCTATGCAAACTAGTAATTGTAAAATAAAAGCTGACCATTCCATCCTTAACTTTATAGCGTTTTTACTTAATGTTAGCTTGTTTTGTGACTTCTAAAAAAATCAGCCTTTTTTCTGAATTAACATTTAATAAAAGCTTATTTTGTATCTCACTACCCTAATATAGGACTGATTTTGCCCCCCCCCCCTTTTTTTTTCTGTTAACTCTACATGAATATCAGTAGCATTCTCCCTGAGTCAGTATGGTTTTATTACCAGTGCAAAGACATACTTTTTGTATTGTACAACCATTTCGCTTCTTCAGTAGCAAGCTAATGTACTTTGGTCACATTAGGCGTAGAGTTGGAGATAACCTTGAGACAGTTATTATGGAAGGAATGGTGGAGGGTTATCGTAGTAGGGATGACCAGAGAGGAAATGGATGGTGTGGGGCAGATCACCGGAAGGTTAGCTGCTAGAAGTTAGTGATAGATTGTGAAGGCTTCCAAAATTTCTGCTGTGATGTCACTGGTATTCAGACATGAATAAATGGATTTAGTTACTACCTTCAAAAGACCATTTAAACTCCTAATGCTAACTATTTTAAAAGGAAATGTACTTATTGTCATCTGACAAGCTGAAAAGTTGTGTCCTGTTTCTTTGTTATGCACTTAACATAATTGGGTACTTGAATGTAATTGCTATGTTCTAAAAATCGGGATCAGTAATTAAAGGCCACAGTTAAAGATGGGCTGATTTTTTATATTCTTTCCCTATGAATGGGGAAAAAACCCACTAAACTAGTCACACTTATTCAAATGGTATGTGAGCAGCATGCTAGAGTTCCAAGGCAGAAGTCTGAGGTAGGGCTGCAAAGTGAGATGCTGAAATCAGAGGGACAGGGAGGCCTCCAGTTCCTATCTCTGGAAAAATTAGACTGTTTTGATTTAGATGAGTTACTACAGAGAGAATTCTTTCCCAGGTGTCTGGCTGGTGGTCTTGCTGACATACTCATAGTTCAACTGATCACCATGTTTTGGGTCAGGAAGGAATTTTCTTCCAGGTCAGATTGGCAGAGACCCTGGGGCGTGGGTGAAGGGGGTTGCCTTCTTCTGCAGCATAGGGAAGGGGCCACTTTCTGGTTTACACTAGAGTAAATGGTGGCTTCTCCATAACTTGAAGTCTTTCACTCATTAGTAGAGGACTTCAGTAGCTCAGCCAGGGGTTATGGGTCTATTACAGTAGGGTGTGGGTGAGGTTCTGTGACCTGTGATATGCAGGAGGTCAGCCTAGATGATCGCAATCAGCCCTTCTGGCCTTAAAGTCTGTGAGTCTATGAGATGCCTCACTTTGCATGCCCACATTTGAAAATTCTGGCCCAGGCTTTTATGGATACATGGGATTGACTGGTTGAACAAATCTGTCTGACACTTGCTAAAACTACTTCCGTTTCTGCTCTTTGCTAGCAAAGATTCCTCACACACTGTCTGCAAAATACTTCTGTTGCAGGATGAGGGTGGGAAACTGTTATGCTCTCAGAAATGGGAACATCAGAGTGACTTTCAGTTTTGTTGGTATTACTGTAAACAGGAAAGTGTGAGTAGGTGGGAACCAAGGGAGCGCAAGAACATGAAGTGGGGTGGAATCCCCCTTCTATAGTTGCAGGGGTAGGGGACCATGACCAACTCCCAGACACTTACTACTTAAAAAATACCAACCTAAATGTTTAAAGGTGCCTAAGGGATATAGATACCCAGCTCCCATTGACTTTTATATTCCAAGGCACTGAAAGAAACTGAGGCAGTCAGAATGATGGTCTTGTTCGCTATTTCTAAGTCTCTAGTTTGCACCTAACTATTATTATGTGGAATTAATGGCTGACTTACTTTTAAACCAAGGAGCAAACTAAACTGTTACAGGAGCCTCCTTCTACAAAGCAGGGCAATTTTAAAAGAACTGTGAAACAGATACCTTGGAAGTATCAATGGGCATATGCCAATAAAAGGTAACTATAAAACTCAACACATACTAAACACCTGTTGAATGGGATTTGTCCAGTAGACAGTTATCCTAGTTCAGTAAAATTCTTTGTTATACACTACTTGGAATTTATTTTAAAACTACAATTTTTATTTAAATCTTAAATACATGAAAATATGGGCAATGTAGTTTAAATAGTGGCATTCAGTATACATATGTAACTTCTAGTGACTTCAATAGCCAAGAATGTGATCTTGACACCTAATCTATACCATCTCTCTTATATTAAGCGGAGATCTTCATATTTCTCATCATAAGATCCTCTGCCTCTGATCTGTAGTTTGCAGGGCTTTTCTCCCAGCATTCCAGAAACAGTCACTGTAGTTTCATATTGCACATTACTCCTAAAATACAAAGGGAGAAGACATTCAGTTAGTTTGCCATTCTACTACGTGCAAGAATACAGCACAGTTCTATAAGGGGGCTGGGAGGGGGAGAATGCTGCTGTTCTCTGACATTTGTTGTGCTGGCCATCTATCTGATACTGCAGAAGTTAACTTTGCTTTCCTTATGGGTGAGTTTTGACTACTGTAGCCTGGCCCAGTTTCATGTACCATCACATCACATGTAGTAACTGGGTACCAGTATGCTTTTTAACAGTGTCTTACCTAATGGTATATATGATGTTGAATGTGTTAATGTGGTGTTTGGAAGGAAAGCTTCAATGTTCTTTTTGTTGTGTAGTTGTATTTTTATAAATATCTAAATGACAGGTATTATTGTGATGGCAGGGAATGACGCTGAGCTTTCTCCAGGGGACAGCTATTGTCCTATGGAAAAGGCAGGTTAGATGAGAAAATTTTCCCATTGGTTCTAATAGGGCAGGAGGCAGTCAACTGAATGTTAGCTTTAGGCAAACATTTACAGTAAGTGTAGTTTTGGTTAACTTGTGACGTGTGAATTCTAGATCTAGAGCAGGAGTCGCCAACCTTCAGCAAGTGGCCCGTCAGGGTAGTCCACTAGTGGGCCACGAGACATTTTGTTTACGTTGGCAGTCCGCAGGCATGGCCCCTTGCAGCTCCCCATGGCCGCAATTCGCCATTCCTGGCTAGCTCAGCGTGTAGAGACAGTGTGGTAAGCTTCTTAGTGTGACTTCACAGAATACTATGTGGAACAGCAAGGGTTCAACTTTCCTGAGCACTTGTTGGGCACCATGGGCAGGATATGAGCCCTATGATAAGGAATTTAAAATCTAAGGAGACAACCAGAGGGCTCGGACATTGGCCATGCACAGCAGTTTGTAGTACCAGCACAGAAACAGTAGCTGTAAGAGCTTCATCTCAGCGGGGTGCCTCTGAACTCTAATGATAAACTCTTGGTAATATTTCCAAAACGTCATTGCCTAAGGTTTGCATGAAAAAGCGTGTACCTTGATTTGGGCATTTACTGTACCCTGACTCTTGTGTGCATGCTGTGGAAATGTATGGGCAAATGGGAATTAAGATGTCTAAATCCCCTTTGTCCGGGTACATGCAGGAACTGCGCAGTACAGCCATGTTAAAATGCATTCCCATGTGTAAATGGGCCTCTATTAACTGAATATGTCTCAATAATTCAGCTACATAATGGCTGATAATTTTAGCAGAAGCATTTGTTCTTGGATTATGAGGGAAGCAAAACCACTTTTATTCTCTCCTCATAGACAACACTGTAGCCCAGAGAACTGGGCAGCTGTTTGGTGGAGGCACACACTGGGGTAACAGTTAATTTCTGTTTTAACTACTCCTTACACCATAGCAGTCTGCAAGGCTGTTCTTAGTCAACTCCAAAGACAGCAAAACTTCTGTTCTCTTACTCTACCTTGCGGTAAAACTGATCTTTAAAGCTGCTTTGGTGGGTAAGCTGCCTTCAGGTGCCTCAAGAATTCCGTGAGTGGGGCAGATGGAAAATACTGCCATGCTCTTATGCTCTTCCTGTTGGTCTGCAGCAAAGTATGAAAATATCAATTGACATGATATAAGAGCCTTGTGTATAACACAGTATTCATGTAAGTAAACAAAACATCTCCTGACTTGCCAATGAAAAAGTGTCTGGTATTGTCACATTTGACTTGTCTACATTTTCATTTGCAGGGAAAGCTGGGGTAGTGGGAGTTGTAAATGGCAAAATAAAATGGTCTAGTCCTGCTCCCACTGAAATAAACGGGCATTTTACATGAACCTCATTAGAAGCAAGCTCAGGCTGAAGTCAATGGGAGTTCCTGGTGCTCACTTCCTCTTAGGATCAGGCCTTAAAGTTAGAAAAGAGAGATCAATAAATATGGTGGGTCTGATTCTATTCTCTGGTGTACATCTGAAGTAATTACTGAAGTCAGTGAAGAAACATTGGAGTAAAAATAGTGAGATCAGAACCTGACCTGCTTCTTACTGAATGGTTGTCATCATGTCGTATGTATTGACTAGATGTGCGTGCTCATCTTACTAAAACAGAACACAAAGTGTTAGCCTAGCCTCTTATAACAAAGGGAATCTATTGCACAGGCTTAATACCCAGTAAAGCAGTCCAGTAACTTCTGCATCTGCTCCTGTTTAACAGGAAGACATCTTCTGTCCTAGTTTGGTCTACAAAGCAGGTCTCAAAATCAACTGTCTCACAAGAGAGCTCCAATAGTGGGACAGTAAGGTATGCAGTCACTGGCACGAGCTGGAAGAATACAAGAGAGGAAGGGAGTTAAAAAAACAACAATCCATAACTTTGTCCAAAAAGTAACAAGCACTGAAGTCTTTAAACCACGATTTGAGGACTTCAGTAGCTCAGACATAAGTTAGGGGTTTCTTACAGGAGTGGGTGGGTGAGATTCTGTGGCCTGCGTTGTGCCAGAGATGATCATAATGGTCCCTTCTGACCTTAAAATCTATGATTCTGTGATTATTTAGGGCAAGCCCACACTTAAAACACTGCATTGGCACAGCTGTGCTACTGTAGCGCTTTAATGAAGATGCTTTAAGCTGCCAGGAGAGAGCTCGTCTGTCAGCAGAGTTAATCCACCTCCTGAGAGATGGTAGCTATGTCGGTGGCAGAAGCTCTTCTGCTGACATAACGCTGTATACAAGGGGGATTAGGTTGCTATAACTACGTTGCTCTGTGATGTGGATTTTTCACACCCCTGAATGACGTAATTATACCAGTATAGGTCTAGTGTAGACCAGACCTTAGTTTCTCAGATGTTGGCTTAGGCAAGAGAAGAGAGATTACACTCTATAGTTCAGACTTTGTTTAAGCCTGTGGCCTATTACGACAGTTAAGGGTGCTGTGTTGCTTTTTCAGGGAGGTTTTCAGAACAGCAACGTTATATGTCCTCAGCAAGGTAATGTTCATTGTACATTCTGATGTATGAAGACACAGACATTCTAGTTTCTCTTCCTTCTTTAGAGCTGTATCTGGCACATAGTTGCAAATTGTTTTTTTACACAGGCTGTCTACAGTTATTATTATGTTGTCCATATCTTAGATACCACAGTGAGCAAAACTTTAGAAATACCTTGAATGAAAAAATTCTGCCCAGCACTGAAACTGCTGATTTTATAGCCTTCAGTCTGGAAGAGGTCAGTTTCAAACTGTGGGGGCTGTGATCATATCCCATCCCATCCCATCAGCTAAGCAGCCACAAGAGACCTCCAAGGAATATTGCTGCAGGAGGTGATGCTGGTAACTCAGTCCCTAGCACTCTCGCTGAGTCAGTACTGAGCAAATGCCTCAGCATGGTGTCAAGGGGCAAAGTCTCATGGGAGGGTGCTGTCTTTTGGCTGAAATCTAGGCCTTCCTGTTGTACAATCAAAGAACCTATGGGACTTTGAATTAGGCCGCCACACTGAGATTAACCGTCTGTTATCCTGAGAGTCCCCTGCAGTTTCAGTTGAAAGCTATTACTTTTGTACAGTGCTGCTGTTCATTATTGGTTAGTTGGCATACTTTACCCTAGAAGCAGCTGCATTTCAGTGGTGGGTAAGTTATGAAAAATAACTGATCATTCTGTATTAAAGGTCCATCATGAACATAAGTTTTTAGAGTTACTTTTGTTCTTCAGTGCTTGTTACCTGGGTCGTTCTGTTACTGTATTCAATAACCAGATTTTGACTGAATTCCACTTTCCTGTCTCCATTCTCAAACTGGAGCACTTTGATTCCCGAGAGCAGCTGGTCAGCTGGCAGATTCTGATATGTGAGTAACTCCAGAGTTGTGTGAAATGACACTTTCACCTGGGGGGAAATTCAGATGAAAATGTGTGAAGTAACTGTAGGAAATCCACAGCTCTGCCCCAGAGTGCACATTTCCATCATAACCCAAAAGAATCATGCCAGTGCCCAAAATCCCATGGGATCCTGTACAACAAAGCAAAGGTTTAAAAAAAATCTTGACATTTTTTTCAAAATCCAGAACTATTTCCTAAAGGCGAGTGCAGTGAAACAGAGGGCGAAAGGTTAACTGTAATGCTTTAAAATATGAGGAGAAAAACCCACAAGTTGAAGATTGTGAATTCTCCAGATTCTCCTCTCCCTAATTGTACTTTTATAGAAGTAATTCTATTGCCTTCCGTGGAGTTGTTAGTTTTGCTGTCAGAATCAAGCCCCGTGTGCCCATGTTGAAGTGTAGTTATTTCATTCTTTGCTGAGTGACTATTCCCTGACACCAACAGATACACCTAAAATGAAACAGGATTCTTCTGCCTTCCCCTGTCATCTAACATAGGAGTTAGCAGATGGGAAGCTCAGGCCTTGAAAGGAAGAGTGGAAAGCCAAATATTTTCTTTTACATTGTAAATACATCTATCATTATGATATTCTGATACTGATTTAGTGCTTTCTGCAAAGTGACTTCAATGGGACATTGCCAGTAAGAAAAGCATAACAAGCACCATTGTACAATTGTGTTTTTCCTTCCTCCCCAAAGCTTTGCAGTTCACCTAGGCCATGTTTGTATACTAATTACTAAGGGCTTGTCTACATGGAGGATTAATCTGCACTAGAGAGGTGTAAATTCTAGTGGGTACCAGAGTGGACACCAGTCCCTGCTGAAATAGTACTGCATGCCAGCAGGGTCCATGTGGGCCAGTTAGTGTGCAATAGAATTGACACCCCTTTAGTGCAGACTAATGCACTGGGTTGACAAGCCTTAAACTGTCCTGGCCCGAGCGGCTTTTTTGAACCTACCAGCACATTTTGCTGTGGATGAAGTAGAAGTTGCTTCCCTTGCTCCTCCCTGTCGCTGTGGGATGTTTTCAGGCTCCTGTTGGGGTCGATACTGGACACAGCGAAGGGCACAGATAGAAGGATCCTGAAGTGCAGGGGAGCCTCTGTGGAATTGGTGAGTTTCAGGTTGTGAGTAAGGACTGACTCTGTCAAAACCTGAAGGAGAATGTATTTATTAAACTACTTTCAATCTGAATTCCCTCCAGAGGCTTGAAGGCTATCTAGTCTCTCAAGCCATTCCATAGCATCTGAGATTTGGAGGATCCTTCCCCAAACCACTTTCTTTTTTCTCGGTGTGGGTGCTTCAGAATCTCTTGATTAAAATGTAAAATAAAGATATAATAAAAGATTTAAAAACAAAATTTGATAGAACTTTGTGAATCACCAAAATTCACAGACATGCTGGGAGCTAAATCACCTTCATTCTGCTCCAGAATCTTTTAAAATCTGAAAATGAATAATTGTTTTGATACTTAAAAGATCACTACGGTAAATTAACCTAACACAGAATAGCCGTCTTCCTGAAATAACATCTCCCTTCTTGACTTACAGGTAATTATACTCTAGTCTCCTCTGGCCTAGTTTGTAGTCTACCAAAAAAAATAAAGGTATTGCGTTGTGGGTAAACAATTTAACACTGCATCACCAGGACGTGATCAGTAAAAACATTATTTTACAGCAATGTGAGTGTTGCCATGAATGATCTTAACAGCTGAGCAGTATATTTAAATACACCTTAATACAGTAATATGTTAGATACTCACTCCAGAAAGGGGTTGATTTGGTATGAGATCACTTGCCATGGAATGAAACACCATTCCTCCATCATGATCCATTTCTATAGTTAACCTGAACGTAAGGAATCACAGGCTGTTAGAACCCTTTCCTTAGTCTCTGATTTCATTTGGTTGTTTACTGTAAGTTTATGACCTGTCGGAGCTGTTGTACTCACAAAGCAGGCTTTACAGAAGCTTGCAAGTCCATTCGGAACGGTGCAACTCCATAGCCATATGAACGAGTCACCTTGCCAGGTATCCCTTGTGCAAGCTGATAAGAAAAGGAAGAATACATGAGGATCAAACTAATGTGTCAAAGCTGAAGCACTAACTTCAATCTGAGAGGGTGTTTCTCAAAGCTGTCAGCCATAGATGAACTCTGGCAGTGTTTGGCCTATTCTTTGTAGTAAATTATGCTACCTCTATAAAAATTCTGTGAATAGCAGAATCTGAGCTATATTTGCATTTTGAATGCAAACAAAAATTCTTAATAAATTAGGTGAAAGCCTCTCATTAATATGGGGGCAACTCATATGTTCTAAAATTTTATAAAATTTCTTTACTAAATATTTTATTATAGTTAATAACACTTTGTGCTTCACAGCTGAGGATCTCAAAGTTCTTTACAAACATTATTTAAGCTTTGCAGCAGCCTGTAACTTGTACTCCAACTTCACCAGGGAAGAGTCTGATAGAAGATAGGTGACTTGTCCAAATTCACACAGTGAATGAGAGGGAGAGCTGGGAATAGCACTCAGGAGTCTAAGTCCTAATTCCCTGTTCCCTTATTAAAAACGGTTTTAGTATAAATTAGCTGTGTGTGCAGTTATTAGCTAATCAGTAGCAGAAATCACCATTCACCACCTGCTCCCCATGTTGTAAGGAATAAATAATAAAATAGCTTCTGTGTTACTGATCAGCATTCAGCGCAGAAAGAAGCAAACAGAAGTGACAATACCACTTAGCTAAATACTTAGCTGTGCTAGTACATTTACCTTGCTGTCTAGACTCATGAAACCCAATGCAAACCCCTCACATTCCGTTTTGTTAATGAGCTTTGGTAACGTGAGTGGAGTGAAGGAAATATGGATGGAGGCACTGCCACCTGCAGGAACAACCTGGAATCAAAATATTATACAGACATTTAGCTAAAGCAAATGAGCAGTTTTGCATTATGGAGGCACCTTAACAGATCTACATCTAAGGTTGCATTGAGCTTTGCAGTTAAAGCATACATAAAAATCATACAAGGACACATAAGAGCCACAGCTTACGATTTGTGTAGGAGTTATACAGTAGGGATAGTCGGAAGGAAACCCTTCATGAGCTTGTACAAGGACAGAGATTATTTTCTTTTGATTATTTACTGGTCTCCAGACTTCAGAATCACTCCTTCCTTTCTCTTCCTTGTTGTCTACATCTGACTCCTACAGGTATGAAAGGGTAAGGAATGTTACATATTCAGCACAGGACTATGGGAAGGCAGAACCATCATTCTCAAAACAAAAGGAGAGAGCAAAAATAGCTAATATCATTTTGTCTCACTTTCCAGCATAAACCCTGGTTTCTCCCATTAAACACTGTGACTCGGGGTAACTCCTGCGGACGCTGGATGCCCTGACCTCCCACTGAAATCAATGGAAGGTCAGGTACCCCAATGCTGTTCAGATGACAGCAAGACTGAGCCTTAGGAGTGTCTTGCTCATCATGCAAAGCAGCATTCCAGCCCATGGCTTCCTAGATTAATGTTTTCAAAACAAAAAATAGTGTTGGTTTAATACCGATACATAGATTCTAAGAACAGAAATTACCATTATGATCATCTAGTCTGACCTCCTGTATAACACAGGCCAGAGAACTTCTCCAAAATAATTCCTAGGGTAGATCACTTAGAAAAACATCCCATCCTGATTGATTTTAAAATGGTCAGTGATGCAGGATCCACCATGACCCTTGATAAATTGTTAACAATTTTTAATTACTCTTACCATTAAAAATTTATTAATTTCCAGTCTGATTTTGTCTAGCTTCATCTTCCAGCCATTGGATCATGTTATATCTTTCTCTGCTAGACTGAAGTGCCACTTATTTAATATTTGCTCCCCATGTAGGTACTTATAGTCTAATCAAGTCACCCCTTAACCTCTTTTAAAAAAATGACACATTAGCTCCCTTCCAATCTTCTGGAACTTCCCCTGTGGCCTCCACAACATCCTCTGGCAAGGAGTTCCACAGGTTGACTGTGCCTTGTGTGAAGAAATACTTCCTTTTGTTTGTTTTAAACCTGCTGCCTACTAATTTCATTTGGTGACCCCCTAGTTCTTCTGTTACGAGAAGGAGTAAATAACACTTCCATATTTACTTTCTATACACCTGTCATGATTTTATAGACCTCTATTATATCCCCCTTAATCATCTCTTTTCCAAGCTGAAAAGTTCCAGTCTTATTCATCTCTCCTCATATGGAAGCTGTTATATACTTCTAACCATTGTTGTTGCCCTTTTCTGCACCTTTCAAATTGCAGTGTATCTTTTGAAATGGGGCAGCCACATCTGCCCGCAGCATTCAAAATATGGATGTAGCATGGATTTATACAGAGGCAGTATGATATTTTCTGTCTTATCATCCAGCCCTTTCCTAATGATTCCCAGCATTCTGTTCGCTTTTCTGATAATGGGGTTTAGAAAACCAGGCTGCCATGACCTTACATCATCTGTCACGAAGGAGGCTGGAGAAATGGTGTCTGGGCTGCTTGGAATTTTATCCCAGTTTAACACAATTTCAGTCTCTGAGGCGCTCGCAGTTGACTCAATCTCATTCTCCTCTACGTTCTTCATAGGAAAGTGAGGGCCATAAAACAGCAAGAGGTCCACCAGCTTCTCATGATCTTTTTCTTGATTGTAAGTTTTCCAGTCCATGCGAATGTCTGAATGAAAAAGGAAAGAACTATTAATCTTAGTCAGGCCAACAATAACATAGCTGTTTTGGCCCTTGAGAAAAAGTGGACTAGTTTGACAATGGCACACGGACGCCAAGCACACTTAAGTGGAAGTTTTTTACTCTCAGGACCAGTCAGGGATTCCTCAAAGATCAGAAGAGCGTAAATGTGACTTAAACCCATCTTTGCCTGTCACTGGTCTTGCACTAGACACAGTCTAGCCAGGTCCAAGGATCCCAGCCTAGCTCGTATATCTTAGAATATGAAACCAGCCTTACCACAGGGAGTGGGGTTGTTGAGTCTGATGCAGCGGGTGACAGTATCCCCACCAGAGACATGAGCACCAAACCTGGAAAGGAGGAATAAGTTAATATTACAATGTGCAATTGTTAAGTCAACTCCTAAGAATTTTTCTTTTAAATGAGTCATTAACAAAGTGGAAACAGATCAGCTTAAAGAGTTACTGTTGGCAGTTTGTTGTATTGGAAACCAGATAATCTACAGTCAATCTAGGAAACAAAGTTATTTTGTACATTCAGATTACATTCCATTATCCATTCCCTCCATATTCTGATGACATAGTTGTCTCAAACTCGTGTGTGTGAGCAAATGTGCTTATGAAAGATGGTGGATAAAGAAGTCAATAGAAGCGTTGGAGTGGCAGAGGCTACCTCCTCAGTGACAGGAGTAGCAGGACTTTTTCCACCATTGGTACTGGCATGCCAGTGATCTCTGTCCATGCTGGCCCTGAATCAATTGAGCCTGGAATGACTGAAATTCAATCAGTATTAAACCCCGAGAAAACAGTCTGGAAGAATGGTTGGTAGCATGGTTGATGAAGGATTTAGGAGATGTTGTATATGGAAACAGGGCATTTTACAGTCATGCTAGGAAACACAAACAAAGCGGTATGCTAAACTTATCTACATCAGATAAGGCCTTAGTGTAATGTTTGACTGTCTAAACAAAATAAAGCACACACTGTATTTTGACAAATATACCATTGAACATTGTCTGCCTTCTTACTGAACAACAGCAAATGACCAAAAATGAATACTGTAGGCATAGTCTAATGGCATTTGAAACGTCTGACGTCCTTACAAACAGCATTTGGGGGGCTATACCTGATTATTGGTATCTTTGTTTGGTGTTCAGTCTGGGGTCCTGTCATCTGCAAGAAGATTGGGCAACCTTTCACAGTCATTTGCATAGGAATTAATGTAGGCCGTAAGTCTCCCACCTAAGAAAAAACAATGCATCTTGGCAATTAGAATTAAATGCTACCTTAGAACGTGGGTTACTAAATTATATCGTAGCCTTTGAGCCAAATGGATTTTCAGTTTTTTTTAACTCTCTCTTTTAAAGGACATTAGTGAAGCAAGAGATCTAATGAGGACTCTTGTCACCAGAAAAGTCCTGTACCTAATCTATTGGTCATTCTGCTTAATGCCTTTCTAAGGCTATGGCTACACTACGAGGCTTTTAGCAACACGGTTTTGCCGCTACAGCCGTGCCGCTAAAAGGCACGCCATGTAGCTGCTGTTTGTCAGCAAGAGAGAGCTCTCCTGCTGACAAAAAACTTCCAGCCCCCACGAGATGCAGTGGCTTTGTCGGCAGAAGAGCGCTCCCTGGTGACAAAGTGCTGTTCACAACAGTGCTTTTTGTCGGTAAAACATTCGGGGGGTGTGTGTGTGGTTTTTTAACACCCCGGAATGACAAAAGTTTTGCCGACAAAGTGCCAGTGTAGACAAAGCCTAAGAGCCCTTCCACCAGGCACAACAGCACAACATATTGGGTTGGTGGAGCCGAGTAGCGACTGTTACAACTGGATTTTGTAGATGGAACAAAACTATGTTGTGGAACTCTGTTACAGCCTTCTGAAAAAAAAGGCCTTCGACATGTGGCCAAAACCAGATCCATACATTTTAACAGGAGAGGACAATTGTCAACTAAACCTTGTCAGAAGAAACAGTCTAGAAAAAAGCTACTCTGAATCTTTATTGAAATCCTGACAAGCAGAAGAATGTGTTTTAGCAAAGAGGAATTTGGGGAAAGACAATTGGCCCCAAACTGACCATGCAGATTTGGTTATCAGAAGAAAAAGCCTCACCTACCCTACAGATGAGATCATCATGGTACTCTCCCCACATGTTGTTATAAGCTGTTATTTCTATAATTAGCTGCTGGAAGGCTTTCAGAGTTCCTGTGGAAGGTTGGGCATGGAAAGCCACTCCTCTCCCATGAGACAGTAATGCCAGCATAAATGCTGAAAGAATAGAAGAGCATTTGATAAGATTTCTAGGAAATGGAATAAGGTTTGTTTTTCAAACAAAATACATGTTCAGATCATCAGCTGGTATTAATCAGGGTAGTTCCACTGGCTTCAGTGAAGCTATGCCTATTTACAAAGTTGAGAATTCAGCCTCTAGAATAAGTTTCCCAAACTTTTCCTATTGTATACCCCCTTCCAGAGCTGCCAGCAGTCCACATACCCCCTTCCAGATCTACCAGCTGCCCATGTACCCCTACCCTTCTTATCACTGATACTTTGTGTGTTCTTCTTAACACTATTTGTCTTTAGCCATCTGTCTGTATTTCACTGTTATATACGGATATAGGTATAGTGCAATGTATACAACCGAAAAAAACCCTAAGTTCTGAGCTCAGATAGACTAGACTGGACAGTTGCTGGGCAACTGAACCTGCGCTGTACAGTGATTGGAGGTGAGGGCTCTGTACGTCAGCATCTCTGTGTATTTGTGTTCTCACTGGTACATCTTGAAGTAAATTAACTACCGTACTTTATATAACAAATTCCCACAGAATTTTAAAGCTTCGTCTGAGTAGCCTATTATGAAAATGCAATAAATAAAATAATAAATAAAATCCACCATTACACAATTTCTCCTGCATACCCCCCAGTGGTGTCTCACATACCCCAGGGGTACATGTACCACAGTTTGGGAACCACTGCTCTAGAATCAAATCATTTTCACTCCAGCTTCCTATTCAGTGGTTCTCAATCTGTTTTTATATTACGGATCACTTGTTAAGACAAAGATTCTTCCAAGGACAACCTCCCCTGCCAGCCTCCTAGTTCTGCACTTTTCTGTCACAAATGTAATGCTTGATTACATGAAAAAGCAATATTGGTAAGATGAAAGTAAATTGACTCCAATGGGATTGGAGTGACTGATGGGTTAACTTCGTGATCTATGCTATTTATTTATTTCTAGATGTCTGCTAGCCCTCTAGTTGTGGTAGCGTCTGGAAATCTAAACATCTAACAAACACCTGACTAAGATATTTAGCAAGCACTCCAGATGTAGATAAGGACTTGTTTGTTTACTTGATCAAAAAAATGTCCCAGAAACCCCAAGATGGTCCTGACTGGATAATACGTGGCAGGAGGCATCACTTCTTGAAAACAGAGATGCTCTGCTATTGACATAGATGCAGCTCCATGGACCACGTGGAAGTGCATCACAGGATACAACGTGAGAACTAATGTTAGGCATTTACTTCTGGGGAAATTCTGCGCCAAAAAATTAAAAATTATGCAAAATTCTGCATATTTTATTTGTCAAAATAAAACAATATAATCACACCAGTTTCCATTATTTTTGGTACTTTATTTCAAAATTCCTGTCAGTCAGTCAGTATGTCTGTAACAATACAGACAATGAAAAAGATTCAGGAAATGTTTTTTGACAAATAGATTCCTTACTAGGCATATAAATACAGAACTCTGAGTAATTAATTTAAACGACAATACAGACCCTATTTCCCACACCCCTCAGAAGCAGGGCAAAGGCTTGGGGGAGTCAGAGGTACCAGAGGAGCTGAGGAAAAAAGGATCCTGGGAGTGTACCTGGAGGGTTGTTGGTGGGAGAAATATGAAACAGGGTTTTTTGGGGGAGGAAGGGCAGGATTGTTAGGCAGTTGGGGCCTCTCCCCCAGACAGACCCTGGCTGACTCCTAGCCTCTCCCATTCAGTCAGGCACATCTATCCCTGTCCCCACGTGGTCCTGCGCCTGTCTGTCCTGCCCCACTAGCCCTGAGTCTGTGATGCCCCCACCAGCCCCGTGTGCCCCTCGCTGCCTGTCCACCCATATCCCCTGTCTTCTGTCTTGGCCCCACAGGCAGGGCGCTGCAAGGAACACAGTGTTTTCTCTTCCCTATAGCAGCAGGGGAGGGCCCCAGAGTGTCTGCTCTATTCTAGAGCCACAGCGGACCCTGGTGGGCAAAAGGTGTAACTGCAGCAACTTTCCGGCAGAAGTTATTCTCTGTGGCACATGAATTATGCGCATGCGCACTGGTACAGAATTCCCCTGGGAGTAGACCTTCTATTGCATCTTTTAAATTACGTTTTATTTGCTATTGGCTAGATTCTGATATCACTACTCACTCATAGCACCTTACTTTATAAGTAGTCTCAATGGCTACTTGTGAAGTAAGGTGCTCCTCTAGATGAATAAGGGTATCAGCGTCTGATTCTTTGTACTGGTATAATACCTTGCACAACGGAGCTGTGAACCTTCCTGATTAGGACCTCTGGGAGCTACTGCAATATAAATAATAAACAACAAAGGATCAAATCCTGTCTGGTCAGTCCATCCAACCCTACTAAAATCAATGAGGCTGCAGGGGATGGAAATCAGCTTGGAATTTGGCCTAATTTTTTTAAATTTTAGAGCTTGTAAAAAGGACCAGATTGACTGCCCTGGGGCCTGGACTCCTCTATCTACAGACTAGACACTGAATGCTGTGGGCAAGCCCCACAACGTCCACCAGTATGTTTCAGTCCTGTCCTGGAGGCCCAAACTCTAATATAAAGGGATTTCCATTTCCATTCAGCCCTCTTTCCATAAATGCTGTTGCTGAGTGTGCCAATTGTGAGGAGATATCTTTCTGGCCAATAAAAATAGCTTCTCTCATACCTGATTGTGCTCTCTTGGCTCCATGTCTTCTGGTATGTGCTGTTCTTTTCACCAGGCTGGCTGTGGAGCTTGTAAAAGGAAAAGACTCAATGATAAGTCTGTGAGCCGCACAAGTCTTTGCTAACTTTACAAGCTAGTTCAACCAAACTCCTAGATTGTGGGTAACTATTGCTCAAAGACAGACCTCCTAGAATCACCTGATAAATGAATTTTTAAAATAGCTTCTTTATATGTGAAGCCATTTAAATGCCAAGACACAAGTTCAGGATTCCGTAAGCCAGATCCTCAGCTGGTGTAAATCAGCATAGCTCCACTAATGTCAATAGTGCAATGCTATTTACACCAAATGAGAATCCTGCCCTTTGTGTTTCCTGCAAAAGTTCATGGCCTGCAACCATAGTACCTCAGCCAGAGGATTCATCATTTCTCATAAGCAAAGCAAAGACAACTCAAGAAACACCCAGTATTGCACGAAGTGGCATGGCAATAGGGGATTGTCCCCTCACACCAGTATACCTCCATTTCAATTAAATTATTCCAAATTTACACAGCAACATGAAAGGAAAATCAGGCCGAGAATCTGATTCATTAGCAAAAAAGGCACAACTTACAGACTGTTTCCTTGTTCCTCTGTGGTAACTGGACAGCTACTGAAATATTCAGCTTCTAGTGTGAATGGAGCATCGATTCCAGTATGATTGGTAAGTATTAGTTGGCGTGTTACTATGCTCTTCAATGCAACTTCAGATCCAAAGTCCAACAGAAGATCTTGAGGACTTCGTAACATTTGCTTCTCATCACTAAAGATAAAAGTGACGTCAGATATTAAAGCTAGCACTCCTCTTTCTTCATAGCATAGAAACAGTTTAGGCAGAGTTGAGATTTCCAACATAAGGCAATTTTGATGTCCCTTGTTAAAATGACCAGCTAGCCTAAGATTTATACCACCAGCATTTGCCAGTATTGGTTTCCCTCAATTATATTCCTGTAGGAATTTATTTCAGGTGTAGTGATTATGCTGATCTGCCAAATTAAAACTATTTCTGGCTCACCTGAAAAAAAGAAACAGCAAGGACTTAAAGTACATCCTGAAACAGAGTAGTCATGTTAGGTATCACAAGGATACAATTAAAAATACCAGGCAGACGTAGGCTTTGAAATTATCAAGGACAGTTGCATTTGTTACATACCGGATTTGGCAATGTGGCAGGAAAACTTCGAAACAGCCCAGGATATTTGATCTTAAATTGTATGGTATAGAACTCAATACTTTAATATCCATATCTGAGAGTTAAATTTACATATTTTAAACATTGCAGACAGTTACTTTGGCTTGTAAAGGTATGATGGGCACAGGATCCCCATCCCTTGGCTGGCAGCGAGAGGGCTAATTCTTTCACTCCAAGCAGAGAAAGCAAAGATATTCAATCAGAATATAGATGGACTATTACAGTGTATTAGATGTTAAAAACCAACAAACAAGTCTGGGTGATTATTTTATAACACCTTCATTTACCTGGTAACTTTACTGTCACAAGGTATCAAGTATGTGACATGCAGTCCCTTTACTTGGCCAGAAATGCCCATAAAAAGAGGTTCAATCATATCTTCTATGCTACAGCAGAGGGTAAGGTCATTCAGCTCATCCTAACAGGAGAAAGTCACATCTTCTTTGTAAATGGAGTCAAACATACAGACGAAAGATGTCATCATCAAAAATGTATTAGTAAAACAGGTAAAAATCTTACTGGATTAAAAAAACCAACAGAATTGCAGGGGAAGACTGAGAAGTTTTACAGGTTGCTTGTCATGGATTTCCTACCAAAACACTGCATCAGATTTGTTTGGTAGTAGATACCAAATTAAAAATTTGCTGATGTTACTGTATGTTTTGCATCAACATCAAATACTGTAAACCTAAAAATGCACCATTACTGATTTTTGCCACATTTTCTGGTAGAAGCCTGTCTTTTCAGTGCAGGACTGCTTGTGGAAATGGAGCTCATTGTCTGGACACATTAATTCTGACCTCCCTCCTTTAAGTTTTTCCAGGTAAGGAAGAGTTAGGATATGTCTACACTACAGATGCTACAGTGGCATAGTTATGGCGCTGCAGCTGCACAGCTGTAGCACCGTAGTGTAGACACTTGCTACAGTGATGGAAGGGGTTTTCCCATTTCTCTCAAGAGGATGAGAGGTGGTAGGCAGGTCGACAGAAGAATTTTTCTGTCAACCTAATGGTGTCTATAGCAGGGTTTAGGGTGACAATTATGTCTCTCGGAGGGGTGAATTTTTCACACCCCTGAGAAATGAGCTAGATTGACCTAAGTTTTAGGTGTAGCCAAGCCTTAGAATGAGAGAGAAAAATGGTGAGAATTAATGTAAGGAAGATGTTTTCAGGACCATAAAGTAAAATTTAATCAATTTAATATGTATTAAGAATAAAGGTCAAAAATAGTTTTGTATATTACAAAAGCAGCATTAATCATTAAGTGTAAACAAAAGAGCATAGTAGAAAAAAAAATAAAACAAAGCAGCAAGCAAGCCGACTACAAAGTCAATTTAAGGTGCCTATAGTTTAAATCATATTATCTTCTGTCTTCAATCATGTTAGTCTATAAAGCATATCTGAAAGGCAGTTTGAGACAGATTTTATGCACAATTGCATTGTACTGTCCTTGCAAATACTGTTTTTGCCACATAGTCCTGAAATAAGAATCCCAGTGTTCTCTGTGCTATTAAAATTAGACCAGTTTTTAAACTTACCATAATATTAGCTGTTAGCTCTATACACAATTCTTTTTCTTCATGTGGGCCCAAAGTGCCACTTCTTGGGGAGACACTGGCAGAGCAGAAAGCTGACTGACTTCCGATAAGCTATCAAGTAGGATAAACACTTGAACATTCAGTTAACTGTGATGAAATCTACACCATTAAAAATTAATCTCCAAATTGGAAATGATTATCAGGATGAAGCAACACAGAGAATCTATATGTTTCAGGAAAATGATAGATCTGATATGTAGAGTCTGGACACGCTTTAATTCCACTACGTTAAGTTACTTAGATGCTTTTGTCCATTACTTTTTTTTTTTAATAGTAATTAGGGCTGTCAATTAATCACAGTTAATTCATGCAATTAACTCAATTTTTTTATCACAATTAATCGCACTTTTAAACAATAGAATACCAATTGAAATGTATTAAATATTTTTGGATATATTTCTACATTTTCAAATATATTAATTTAAATTACAACACAGAATACAAAGTGTACAGTGCTAACCTTATATTATTGTTTTTATTACAAATATTTGCACTGTAAAAATGATAAACAAAGAAATTGTATTTTTCAATTCACCTCACACATGTACTGAAGTGCAATCTCTTTATCGTGAAAGTGCAACTTACAAATAAAGGTTTTTTTTGTTACATAACTGCACTCAAACAACAAAACAATGTAAAGCTGTAGAGCCTACAAGTCCACTCAGTTCTACTTCTTGTTCAGCCAATCGCTAAGACAAACAAGTTTGTTTACATTTACGGGACATAATGTTTCCTGCTTATTTACAATGTCACCTTAAAAAGAGAACAGGCGTTTGCATGGCACTTTTGTAGCCGGCATTGCAAGGTATTTACGTGCCAGATGTGCTAAACATTCGTATGCCCCTTCATTCTTTGGTCACCATTCCAGAGGGCATGCTTCCATGCTGATGACTTTCGTTAAAAAAAAAAAATGCAAATTTGTGACTGAACTCCTTGGGGGAGAACTGTATGTCTCCTGCTCTGTTTTACCCACATTCTACCATATATTTCATGTTATAGCAATCTTGGATGATGACCCAGCACATGTTGTTCATTTTAAGAACACTTTCACTTCAGGTTTGACAAAATGCAAAGAAGGTTCCAATGTGAGATTTCTAAAGATAGCTACAGCACTCAACCCAAGGTTTAAGAATCTGAAGAGGGACGAGGTGTGGAGCATGCTTTCAGAAGTCTTAAAAGAGCAACACTCCGATGCGGAATCTACAGAACTGAACCACCAAAAAAGAAAATCAACCTTCTGCTGGTGGCATCTGACTGAGATGGTGAAAATGAATATGCGTCAGTCCGCATTGCTTTGGATTATTATCGAGCAGAACCCGTCATTGGCATGGACGCATGTCCTCTGGAAGGATAGTTGAAGCATGAAAGGACATTTTTAACGCATCTGGCATGTGAATATCTTGCAACGCTGGCTACAAACAGTGCCACACAAACACCTGTTGTCATTTTCAGGTGACACGTAAACAAGAAGTGGGCAGCATTATCTCCTGCACATGTAAACAAACCTGTTTGTTTGAGCGACTGGCTGAACAAGTAAGACTGAGTGGACTTGTAGGCTCTAACGTTTTACATTGTTTTATTTTTGAGTGCAGTTATTTTTTTTTACATAATTCTACATTTGTAAGTTCAGCTTTCATGATAAAGAGATTGCACTACATTATTTGTATTAGGTGAATTGAAAAATACTATTTCTTTTGTTTTTTTACTGTGCAAATATTTGTATATTTATAATAATAATGTAATATTATAATATATATAACAAAAATAATAATATAAAGTGAGCACTGTACACTTTGTATTCTGTGTGGTAATTGAAATCAATATATTTGAAAATATAGAAAACATCCAAAATATTTAAATGAATGCTCTTCTATTATTCTCGAACAATGCAATTAATCGTGATTAATTTTTGTAATCACTTGACAGCCCTAATAGTAATTATTATTATATGTACACTTTTCCCACACAAATCTGCCTCCAAAGCCCAAATGTGGTATAAAAGTCCAGAATGAGGGATTTCTCAGTTACCTCATAATATAATCACAGAATCATAAATTAATTCCAATAAATCAATGGAATTCCTGACACAGCACAATACGTTGTGTAACACGCAGGCTAAGTGTGTCCTGTCGCTTCTCTAGTGGCCAGTCAACATAGAGAATAAGATAGATCTACTGCTCCCAGTTAACAGAGTTACTCCTTTAGCTGAAGGGGAAAGGATTGTGCCTTAGTCCAGGGGTTCTCAACCCTTTTCCTGCTGAGGCCCCCCTCAACATGCTATAAAAACTCCAGGGCAAAGCGGGGGGTGGGAAGGGGACCCTTGGGCATAGGCATAGTTTGACTTCTATTTTGGGAGGTGAGGGCTGGTGGGGCTCGGGCCAGCTCCGCACAGGGGAGTCCAGGGAGGGAGCACCACCTCCACCCCCTGACTCACCTCAGCAGGCCACCTAGCCTGTCTGGGTTGTGGAGGACCGCAACCAAAAAATATAACTCAAAGGGGGGACTCAGCTCAAAAAGTTTGAAAACCACTCAGGGTGCAGGCAGGGGGGCACCTACGGGCTGTGTGCAGTGAGGGCTGTGGTTCAGGGTGCAGGGAGGGCATAGCTAGGGGCTGTGTGTGGGCAGGGAAGTAGCTCAGGGTGCAGGCAAGGGATAGCCCCGTGCCGCTCCTGGCTGGGGAAGGGGGATGCTGGCTTCAGCCCCGCACCGCTCCCAGCTTCAGCCCCACGTGCGGCTAGGGGCACCGGGTTTCAGCTGCGGGACCGTGCGGCCCCCCTGAAAGGGCTCACAGACTGCCAGGGGGCCACAGACCCCTGGTTGAGTACCGCTGCTTTAGAGCAAGTGTTCCCAGATTTAATTCCTGCTGATGACCCAATCAAGGGGTGACTACACATAGGACACATCGCAGAAGTTATCTTATTATTATTTTTTATTATTTGTATTGTGATAGCAACTACAGAGCTCAGCCCCTATCTTGTGTCATAGAATCACAGAATTCAGAGTTGGAAGAGACCTCAGGAGATCATCTAGTCCAACCCCTTGCTCAAAGCAGGACCAATCCCCAACTAAATCATCCCAGCCAGGGCTTTGTCAAGCCTGACCTTGAAAACCTCTAAGGAAGGAGATTCAACCATCTCCCTAGGTAACCCATTCCAGTGCTTCACCACCCTCCGAGTGAAAAAGTTTTTCCTAACATCCAACCTAAACCTCCCCCGCTGCAACTTGAGAGCATTACTCCTTGTTCTGTCATCTGGTACCACTGAGAACAGCCTAGATTCATCCTCTTTGGAACCCCCCCTTCAGGGAGTTGAAAGCAGCTATCAAATTCCACCTCATTCTTCTCTTCTGCAGACTAAACAATCCCAGTTTCCTCAGCCTTGCCTCATAAGTCATGTGCTCCAGCCCCTAATTATTTTTGTTGCCCTCCACTGGACTCTTTCCAATTTTTCCACATCCTTCTTGTAGTGTGGGGCCCAAAACTGGACACAGTACTCCAGATGAGGCCTCACCAATGTCGAATAGAGGGGAATAATCACTTCCCTCGATCTGCTGGCAATGCCCCTACTTATACAGCTCAAAATGCTGTTAGCCTTCTTGGCAATAAGGGCACACTGTCGACTCATATCCAGCTTCTCATCCACTGTAACCCCTAGGTCCTTTTCTGCAGAACTGCTGCCTAGTCATTTGGTCCCTAGTCTGTAGCAGTACATGGGATTCTTCTGTCCTAATTGCAGGACTCTGCACTTGTCCTTGTTGAACCTCATCAGATTTCTTTTGGCCCAATCCTCTATTTTGTCTAGGTCCCTCTGTATCCTATCCCTACCTCCCAGCGTATCTACCACTCCTCCCAGTTTAGTGTCACTACTAACTGTCACAGTAGAAAGTCACTTACCTCTTCCCAAAAGTATTTTGCTGGCAGCAGTGTCTGGTTAAAGAGTTTGACAGTAGCTTGTGCTGGAACTCCAATATAAATTTCACTGAACACCAAGTGACTAGACATCAGACATGCTTGGGGGGTCTGAACTTCAACAAAAACAGGAAGATGACTGGAAATAGACCCAGAAATGGCCCAGTTTTACTGTTGCGTAGTTAGTGAATTTACACAGACATTCTGGGAAGCATGAGGGTAGTGTTAATTTAGCAATATGTGTAATTGAGCAGCTTATTGATATATTATACTATTCTGAGTGCTGCAGGTGTGGGTCATTGTCCGTGGTGTTTCAGGAGACAAAAATATCAAAACTAAAATATGGCTTAAAGGAAAACTTCCATTTTTTTCCTCACCTTCCTTCTCCATTTTCGACATCTAGCTCTAATACTGTCTGGAGACGTTGACATAGCAAGGACCTGAACAGAACTGACACGCTGCATTTGCCCAAAGGAGGTATTTCTCCATCAGATGGCTGAATCGTGAATGGGGATGCCTAGGTGATAGAGAAACAAATGTGAATGTCACTCAAAACCTTGCTAGGCAATGTAAAATGCTGAACCCAAGTTCTCAGTTTGGTAAGCGCTTTGCATACCATGCAGCTAAAGACCCAAACTGAAGAACTCAGGATATCGATCAGGAGACTGAGAATACAGCACATGACATTGTGGATCTTCCACTGTTTAAGGTAAGAAGTAACTTTTAATTAACTAGATAGGGTCCCTCATTTAGTTCTGCTAGCCTGACCCATTCTGTCCAAGAAAGCTGTGCTTACAAAATGTCTTTAGACCAAATTTTGGCCAACAATCATGTCCAACTTTTACTGACTACAGTAGGAATTACATGAACAACTTGAAGGGCAGAATTTTGCCTTCTTTGTTTTAGAGATATGGACCTACAATGATTCTTTATATAAAAATAAAAAGCATCTATCCCAGATTCTAGGTGTCCTAGACATTTATTTTAAAACACAAAGCATGACAAATCCAGCCACAAACGCAACCATATGCTAGCAATAATCAGATATCCGATACAGCTCCCTATGCTCCTCAGAGTCAACCCTCTGCCACCAGCCTCCCTACCCGCAAAATCCTGGATTTGTAGCATGCTCTGAAGGTCAACATATTCTGGCTATCACAGACCAAAGTGGGGAGTGTGTTCCAAAACAAACAGGCCCTCCTGGGAAACACCCTGCCAGCAGCCCCTTCTCTTTTAAACAAGAAACCTCCATCTTGCTTCCGCTGACCTTAACTGCAACTGTATAATATGAAGAGAGACATGATCTTTCAAAGTAAGTAAGTTTCAGGCCTTTATATGTCAAAGACAATCTTCATCATCATCTTAATCCAGAAACTCATGGGCAGCCAACTCAGATTACAAAGGACCAATGTAATGTACTTGCTTAACAAATTTCCAGCATCAGGCTCCAAAGAGATTTAATATGTACCCCAGGCAGAGTATGACAGTGGCATGAATCACTATGTCCAGATCTTTCCCTTGAAAGAACATGGGACCAAATCTGGTTTTCAGTGAGGGTGGCAGAGATACACCTTCCTGTTCATAATAGTTCTCTGTTCATAACAGCTACGAATGTACCAAGATGGACAGTGCCAAAATATTCTGGGGAGCGGGACAGATAAATCTGGCACTGGGGACAGGTACACAAGAACATTAGTGTGACCACCATTTTAAACCATGTCTAAGCCAGTTCTTGGCCAACAGATACTATCTAAGAGAAGAAAGATTTCCTCGACAAACAATGGGGTCAAGAATGTGGATGGAATATATTTGATACGTAACATTCTAGGTGATCGTAAACAATGCTTTTGGTATTTTGTTGGGTATGAAGTTTTATAGTTGTTTTTGTGACAAATTTGCACTTTTTCAAATGTATTGTTTAATAACCATAAGGCCCAATCCTTCAAGGTGCTGATATCCTTCCAGGAGGCTCCTATTAACAGCAGTGGGAGTTGAGGTCATTCACTGCCCCTGAGGATATGCTCAGCATATCACAGAATTAGGCCAGCAGGGAATTTGTCCTAGGCACATTATAAATAGAAACAAAGAAAAATAGCTAAACATTATTGCACTTAATAAAACTTGTGCTGTACTTTCTTGATGTGCAAAAATCAGTTTGTTCATCATCATAAGAAAACTGAAAATTACTTTTCTGATTTGGGGAATGAAATTTAGTGCCCTGGGAGCTGAGACACAAATGATAAAGAAGATAGTGTAGCTGGTTCTGGGCAGAGTCTTACAGAACTATATTACCAGTCTTATAAAGAACCTCTTGGAACGACTTACATCTTCGTTCCTTTCAGCTAAGCAAGCTTGACTTTCTTGCATTCTCCACCATGCTGGCAATTGACTTAGGTTTTGAATCTCAAAGGTACTTAACACATTTTCTCCCAATTTAATCAAACCTAAATGGAGTGATGGAACATCAATAGAGAGAGCTGGACCCTAGGACACCAAGAAATATACATTAAAATGGATATCAATATCGAAATTGCCTGATTAAAAAGCATACATTAGCTAAGATTTGTGTTTATATTAACTTATAACAGAAAGCAAAGGTTCAGTTTCTAATACAGAAGAGATCATAAAATCATCAATATCCTTCTTCTGATTAATACATCGCACTACACTTAGATTTCATTTGTGGCCCGGGAGTCCCTCAATGCTAACAGGCAGAGGGCACCCCATACCATAACTCACCTCTGGCCTGATACAAACACATTCCCCCAAAACACTGTTGGCATAATCTGTATCTAAAAGGTGTCATGTAAGATATGCAAACCAATAACATGCTGGTCATTAATATTATGGATGATGAATGTACGGGTGGTGTATAAAGAAATATAAATGTGTGCTGGAAATACGTTCTTAAAAGGTGTTTTGGAAACAGTCTGTCCTAGACAGGCCTAGACCCTAAGCCCAGCCTGTCCTAGACAGACCTGTCCTGGCCTGTTTTCCTGTGTCTCCAGTGTACACTGAGCCAGGTAATACCTCAGAAGACAATGAAGATTACATCTACATATACATCCACATAAAAAAGCCATCAAGCTAAATGCATGGGGTGGGGGAGAAGACAACTTAATGATTATGATGCAGCCTTCCTGGCTCTTGAAAGGGTGACAGTCGACCTTGGTAAATATAAGCAGAAAGAGAGTGACAGTTTGGCATCCATCACCTGGCAGATAAAGGGGAAGCAGCACCTTCTGAGTTCCTGAAGAGTGGATCCTCTTGGCCTGCACACCAAGAGTAGCTGGAAATGACTTTTGGTGAGAAACCTGCTTCAACAAAATTGTAACTTGCTGAAGTTAAGTTTTAGTCACTAGAAAGTGTGTTTTGTTTTATTTGTAATCATATCCGTGTCTTCTATTCTTACTTATTATCATTTAAATACGTTCCTTTTAATAGACAATCCATCTCAGTGCTGTGTATTAAACAGAAGGGTAAAGTCCTCAGCTAAACTAACAGCTCTTTGCTCTTTGGAGGCAGCAAGCTTAACAACCTCTGTCAGTATCCAGTGAAAGGTATTGGATACTGCAGGTCCAGGTCAGATGGTTTTGGGGGAAACTCGGGACTGGAAGAGCTGTTGGTGTTATCCTGCAAGGAGTAACCAGGCTGAGGTCATTGTGCAGTGAGCATGCTTCTGGTGTCAGGGCTCTCAGCCAAAACTGCACAGTACAGAAGCACTTAGGGTTACAGGACAGGTGGTGACAGAATCGTTACTATCTGGGTGACATTCATGCCAGTACTTTTATGTGAATTTAGTATTCCTGCAAAGGCTTCTGATAACCCTAAAGACTGAAATCCTCTTTTCGGGCCTGATCCAAAGCCCACTAAAGTCAATGGGAGTCTTTCCATTTACTTCAGTGGGTTTTAGATTAGGCCCTTTCTGCAAAGAACATATACAGCACAGGGAGCAGCAGAGGAAGCCTGCCCATACTGCCTCACCTGTATCTTCCCTGTGCTGTGGGCCAGACTTCTCGAAGGCCCAGGCTACCTGTCTGTAGCAGCAATTTGCAGCCACACAATTTGGACCTGCAAAAATGAACTGCGGGTACAAACTGCACCCACAACTCAAATGTGCCCTACCTACCCAATTGTGGGCACAAACTAGATTACTCCGATTTCTCTTCATCATTTATTTGAGGGGTACAAACTGTATGCACAAAAAGGAGGCAGGCCCTTTAAAAACTTTAGCCCCTTGAAAATCTAGCCTTGTACTTCAACCCGAGGATTATCTCAGAGCACTGCCTATACCCTAGAAAAATTACTAATTAATTATAAGAGTGTCAGCCCTGGGTCCTGTCTCTGTTCCCTCAGAACAAGGTTGAAGAGAGTTTGGCTGCCTGCGTAGACAGTGCCATATACATTTGGCTTACACTCAACTTGATGGCATTTATCTGTTTCTGTGTATGAAACACAATAACACCTAATTAATTTCAAAATGTCCAAAAATGTTTTAGGCAGCAATGGGCAGAAACCTATTGACTCTGGTGAAAATTGGAAGAGGGAAAAGGGGGACACATGAAGCCCCTGGCATCTGGTTAGCGGAACAGCAGCTTTAGCCACCTCTGTAATTGTCTCAGAGAAAAATGGAAGAACTGGTTGATGGCAACCATTAACACCTTCCAGCATAAAAATACCCCCCATTTCAGTTCTGCTTATTGTCCCAATACAGTGTAAAATGCTGAATGACTTATCTTCCAGACAGAAAGAAAAGAAATACGATGGGAGGGAATGGGGGGGCATACACACAGCCCCTAGCATGGGTCGGGGAGAAGAATGCAGGGATCTTGGCATGGGGGGAAGGATACAGAGGTACTGGCATGAGAAGACAGGGGTAGGTACACAAATACACAGTGTGACACTGCACCCCATAATCTTCACAGTGATATTATTATGATATGATTATGGCATAATTATGATGCATTTTATGCAAGATGGGTTATGTGAGATGTCATTGGAAAGGTTATGATTTGCTGTACATGATTATCCTATTTGTATGCATGTATCATTTTTGAATACATTGGAAGGGCCAATTCAGAGCAATGGGCCATCAGGAAAAAACAAGAGGCCTTAGGAGAAGCTTATCCCCCACCTGGTAAACCTTCCTGTCAACGCTCCAAATAGGCTGTGAACGATGGCTGCTATGACTCTACAAGGACATGTGATGAGACCACGTCTCTAGACTCCATCTTGGGATGTCAGTATTTTTCCACAGACCAGTCTGGAAACCAAGCTTTGGGAACAAAGGATTCCCACCATATGCAAAAGTTATACAAGGCAGGTAGTGACATCATCTGGTGTTCTTCGCTCCCCACACAAGAAAACTCCTGAAAAGACCTGAGGAATAAAGACTGAACTGGGAGAAGTGCTGGACCCAGACTAAAGGGATTTTTAGCCTGTGAATGAAACACCTGGGGATTCCAAGCTGTAAAGCAAGTGCAGCTTGCCCCTTAAGAAACTACAGCCTGCTTGTATCATCTCTTAGGGTGAGAATCTGCTATTCATATCTAATCCATTTAGTATATTACGTTTAGTTTGCGGTTTTGTTTATTTGCTAGGTAATCTGATTTGATCTATTTGCTATCACTTAAAATCTATCTTTTGTAGTTAATAAACTTCTTTTTGCTTTATCTAAACGAGTGAGTTGGAGTGAAGTGTGTGGGAATCATAACTCAGGGGCTGTTGCGTAACAAAAACTGTTGCATATTCCTCTCCCCATTGAGGGAGGGGGGTGAATTTTATGAGCTTACGCTGTACAGTTCCCTGTGCAATGCAAGACAGTATAATTTTGGGTTTACACTTCAGAGGAGGTGCATGCCTGAGTAGCTGAGAGTAGCCTTCCCATGCAGGGGCTGGTCAGAGAGCCTGCTTGTAACTGCAGCTGGGTGTGTCCCTACCTGTTTGTATGCTGGTGAAAGTGCACGCTGGAGTGCTTTGTAGCTTGTCACAGCAGTACAGTGTGAGAGGGAGTCCAAGCTGGTGGGTCAGGGGGCTCAGTGGTACCCCAGTTCCAGGTGGAGAGCCCAGGAAGAACCCGTCACACATAGATCCTATGGCATGGGCAACCCTGGTATGGAAGGCATAACACGGAGCACAAGAGCTCCTGACATCACAAGGGGAGAATGGGGGACAGTGGTATAGGGGGAGGGAGGAATGGAGGACACACATCCCCTGGAATGTGGCAGAGGGGGCAATGAAGGGGCATACAGAGCCTCTGTAATTGGGAGGGAGAATGGGAGACGCTGGAATGGAGGGAATGGGATAGGGTGCAAACAGAACCCCTGGCATGGGGTAGGTGGAAGTGGGTTACAAGGAGTCCCTGAAATAGAGGAGGAAGTTAGGGTAGCATAAAGGGACCTTGTGGTGGGGAATGGAAGAATGCAAGGAGCCCCAATGTGTGCCATGAGCTCAGCCTATAGAAGCAACGAATTGTGCAGCCCTCTAGTTTATGTACACCTATTACAACAAGAGTTCTAACTAGTGATGAAATAAGGGATTTCTTCTAGGTATTGGACTGAGACCACCAACTCATTTCACATAGGCCACTCACCAACCATTAGATAGTACCAAACGTCAGACACCCAAAAGGTGAAAGGTTATATTTATACATATATCATTATCAGCTCTCTCAGCCAGCCCATCCTCCTGAAATGTTGTATGTATTGTCACCTTAAAAGCAGCCTCCACATGCAGCACAACTGGCTCCACAGAGTGCTCGATTTTACAATGCAGGTTATGGCTGGCATATCCAGGTTTGCTTCCAGTAAAATTCAATTCAAATTCACAGAATTCATTGGCTTCTAGAAAAGAAAAATTCAGTTTCTTCAAAATCATCATCTTTCCCCTCCTCCCCACTTTACACGGCTAAATCCCCAAAGCCTTTGAACGTCAATGGGAAGACTCCCATTGACTTCCATCTGCTTTGGATCAGGCCCTAATTTCACAAACGTGTTGACAACATCACACTCTACCATTTCTTTCTTAATGTAACACTCAACAATTTAAATATTTCTACTAATAATTATTTACAAAGCACAGAAACTTTACCTAACACTCCAGTATAAGGTTCAACTTCAACTATATCATGTGCACTGATTTTTCCCCATGTATATTTGATGGATGATTTGCTGTTATTCCACATCTAAAACAATTGAAAAATTAATGAGCTAAATAATGCACTTTATGCTTTCACGGGAGTCTGCAAAATGCCAATATGTTGTCAATAGTGCTGCCTTAGAAACAAGGTATTTCAGTGTTTGCACTGTTTCAATTTTATCTTCAACAGTGAACTCATGTCAAAACCATTCTACTATAAACATGCTAAGATCAGTTTTAGGATGTGACAGGTCTATCTAGTTATTTGCATGGCCTGTATCACCATAGTACTTGAACCCCTTCCCTGAAATGAATCAAGAACAAACAAAAAACATAAAACCCAAGAGTTTAAAGCAACATTGACGGTTAAAGTTAAATCCAGAAAAATGTGGCTAACCAAAGCTACTGTTAGAATACAGCAATATAAGCACTCCCATTACGCCCATGAAGCCTAGTTACATGCACTGAACAACAACATAAAGGTAGAAGCAAACAAACCTTAAATATTTTTTTTACATTTACGCCAATAAAGTTTTCTCCAGGGATGATAATGATATAGGGTTCCAAAAGGAGTTGAAATGGTTCCGTTGAACCTTTAACTTCTATTTCCAGTGCAATCACATCATCTGTTTTGGATTCTGAATTTCCAAGCATCACCTGCTTTTCTGAGCTGTGTGAGGAAATCATTAGAATTACTGAGCAGATTTTGCATTTATATATGATCTGATCTAGTGTGATATAGGGGGTTTGATTTGCCTTTAACTTACACTGAAGTGAATCAGCTGTAACTTTACTGAAGCCATGAAATAAAACTGGAATGACAGGAGAATCAGACCCAGGGTATCTAGTGGTTAGAATAGGACACTGGGAGTCAAGACTCCAGTGACCTATTGCCTGGTCTGCTACCATATTGCCTTTTGATAATGGGAAAATGCTTAGATTCAAATTTTTAAATTGTGTGTCTCCATATTGGGGTGTTTTAGACACCTAAGATCAGGTTCCCCACTCAGTTATATCCAGAATAAATCTGTTGGCTTCTGAATATACACCAGTGTAATTAAAAGCAGAATTTGACCTCTAGGATGTGACCTTCAGAAGTATTGAGCACTCTTAGCTCCCAGTGACTTCAGCTGAAGTTGAAGGTGCTCACCACCTCTGAACATCAGGTGTCTAAAACTGGACACTTAAAAATCAAAGCTCCTAAAATTACAGGCCACTTGTGGAATTGTGGGCCTGTAATGTGCCTCAGCTAAAAATCATGATAACAACATTACTTTCCTTATGGAGATGTTGTGAGAATTAATATTCGTAAAGCACTTTGAGCTCCACAGATGAAAAGCGCAGTACAAATACAGAGGGTTACTGATGGGTGAGAGCAGCGTGCACTACAGTTAAACTTTACTACTGCCAATTCCCATAACAGGTCTCTTTTGCAACTGCTCATAACCTTCTCAAGCAAACTGAGTCTGAAAGGAAGTTTTCCATGACAGGCCTCAACCCTGGCAATAAATATTTTTTGGCTGATCTTTTTTTGAATGATACAAATGTGGAAAATATAATCGTCCTTCCTTCTACATGAAACGAGTTTAGTCATCCCAGTTCAATTTCTACTGAGCAGGTATCCATATCACAAAGACCACTATGACAACTGGTAATAATTGGCAAACTTGTTGGTAGTCTCAGCAGAAAGGCCACGGAATTAATGGGCATGGAGACTGAATTACCTCTTGCCCACATAGGTGGTCCCTCTGGGAAGTACTAAAGCATGTGGGAAAGCTTGCAATGATGCTGTCTGCTATCTATTCTGTGGATAAATTATGTAGCGTTGTCGATCCAGGACCATTCACAAGCATTACAATCACTAGAGAAATAAACCACCACCAATAAACTTAATGCTAATAATTTAATTACACTATTATGTGTCTGTTGCATGTCACTACTGCTTCTCAGCTTACCTAGGTGGCTCTGGGATGTCCCTCAGTACAATTTGAATCACACTGTGATAATCTTTCAGCTATATGAAAGAGGACATAATTTAAATCATTTATGCTGAGGTATCCATCTCCCCCCCCCCCCCCGCAATCAAGAACATTTAAAATGGGGAAAAGTGGATGCAAAATAATCTATAATTAAAAGTTAAAGGACTACAACTATATTGCATGGTTACAAGAAAAATACTCGTTACAGTAGAACCTCAGAATTAGGAACAGCTTGGGAATGGAGGCTGTTCGTAATTCTGAAATGTTCATAACTCTGAACAAAGCGTTATGGTTGTTCTTTCAAAAGTGTATAACTGAACATTGACTTAATATAGCTTTGAAACTTTACTATGCAGAAGAAAAATGCTGCTTTTAACCATCTTAAATGAAACAAGCACAGAAACAGTTTCCTTACCTTGTCAAATCTTTTTTTTAAACTTTCCCTTTATTTTTTTAGTAGTGTATATTTAATACAGTACTGTACTGTATTTACTTTTTTTTTTTTAGGTTTCTGCTGCTGCCTGATTGCATACGTCCAGTTCCAAATGAGGTGTGTGTGGTTGACCAGTCAGTTTGTAACTTTGGTGTTCGTAACTCTGAGGTTCTACTGTAATTCAGACTTTTTCCTTTAATTTGCCCTAGTATATTACATACTGTAGACAAATATCTGCGAGATTTCCCTAAATCAAGAATAAAATTACTTTAATGCCTTAACAGCTGAAGTATTTGTCTATCCATCCCACTAATATAAAAATTCAGAGGTCATCAAACTCCAAACTGTGCTTGAAAAAGAGGCACTGTTGTACCTGTTGGCAGTACTAAATTTAAAGATGGCTCTTCTTTTATGCTAATAGTGTGAAGGAATGACATACAGTCGGACCTTAATACTGTAATGTGTTACAAAGAGCTCACTTATTTATAAATACCAGTAATCTGAATAATGCAATATGTGTCATTTTATGTTTTCACTAATGAAACATTTATTAATTCAGTTTTCTATTAACCTGTATTAAGATCTTTCTTAAACCACTCCTGTTTTGGCAGTTATGTGACCCTAATCACCCTCAACTCTGTAATCTGTTTGGATCAAGTCTTTTTAAATACACTAACCCAATTCTGCTCTGATGCCACTGTAAATCTCAAGCATCTCAGATGAAGTTAATGGAGCTGAATCAGTATAAAACTGAGATCAGAATCAGGCTCGATATTTTGCAACCAAAACATATTTTCCTTTAATAACGCTGTAGATTTTTAATACTATGTATCCCAGCATCACAACAGTTGATTAAACTTAATTCAAAAATCTCTACAGCAAGGTTTTTATGACTTGCATAAAAATACACAGCTGGAATTTATAGGAAATAAGAAATCTTGACCCGTACCTCCTGCGGAGCATAAGTGAGAATAAACTCGTGATCAGTGTGGGGCTGCAGAATTCCCAGGTTAGGATTTATAGAGAAAGCTGACTCTACATCTAGGTGGTACTTGACCTTTGCAAGGTCCCCAGTTTCTTCAGGCATTAATGGTTGCAGATTAGGCTTCATTATCTGCCAGTAGAAAGGAAGTTCCACATGACTGGAAATAGATTAATAAACAGAAAAAGACTATAATACCAAATATTTAGATAGATTTTTTTCTGTAAGATCATAGTATAAAATTGTACCACAGTCCACAATATCCTTTTCCTTAAAGATCATAAGAAAATCTTTACTAGTCACAAAACTGATAGAGTTGTGTAGGAAGATTGTTACAGTATAAAAATACAAGGAAGCTGCGATAAACTATATAACTATTGAAAAGCTATTAGCACAAGATGTGGACAAACTGGAGAGAGACCAGAGGAGAGCAAAAAAAATCGTAAAAGGTTTAGAAAACTTGACCTATGAGGAAACGTTAAAAAACTGGCCATGTTGAGTCCTGAGAAAAGAAAACTGAGAAGGGACCTGATAACAGTCTTCAGATATGTTAAGGGCTGTTATAAAGAGGACTGTGATCAATAGTTCTCCATGTCCATTGAAGGTACGACAAGAAGTAATGAGCTTAATCTGCTGCAAGGGAGATTTAGGTTAGATATTAGGAAAAACTTTTAAACTATAAGAATAATTAAGAGCTAGAATAGGTTAGTAAAGGAGGTTGTGGAATCTCCATCATTGGAGGCTTTTAAGAACAGGTTAGACAAACACCTACCGGGGTGGTCTGAATATACTTAATCCTGCCTCAGCACAGGAGGATGGATTAAATGACATTTTAAGATCCTTTCCACCCCTACATTTCTATGATTCTAGCCTTCTTAACCTATAATGTAGTGCAGCATTTAGGTAACAGAAGTAGCCTTTGCTGACATCAAACTTTTCCCTTTCTGGAATTTCATCCAAAGCCCACTGAAATCAATGGAAACACTCCCATTGACTTCAGTGGGTTTGGACTGTACTGCTAGCTATTATGTAGGTAGGTTTCTATATTTAATTGTAAAATGAGGTCAGGCTTAGACTCTTGACATGTAAGTAAATGATTATGCATTGTTAGCCAGTCATGCCACTTAACTAGAAAACAGTCAATAAGAATGCTTGCTTAATTGAGTTGCTTCATGGGGAATTTTGTGTAATTTAATAGGCTTTAAAATCCACTTCACTGTGACATCTAAAACCTCACACTACACAATAGGTATGGCAGGAAGCTGATATTCTAATTTCTGTGTGCAAATGAGGTGAAACTAAAAGAACAAGTGCAATTTTTATACTGCCTGGTATGACAGAAACTATAAAACTATTCTTGATAGTCACCTGTTTACTACTGCATTGTATGCAAGTTTGTTTCACAAAGTACAGGTTTGTTTCATACAAATGCTTTACAATAAAAGTGTAGTGACCATGCCAGTGCAATTAAAATGTACAGAAAATGTGATGCTGGATCCTCAACAGGCGGGAATCACAATAGCAATGGAGCTCCGCCAATTTACCCTAGTTGAGAATCTGACCCGTCGTTTATAAATCCAAACACAATTCTCTGTCACTTTTCATTTTGCTGTATACAGTTTCCATGTCAGGTTCTGCACTCCAGTGAAGTCAATACAGTCAGTAAGGATTTATATTAATGTAATCAAGGTAAGTATCTGGCCCATTGATGCTTTGGTTATCTGCAAACCTCTAACTTCAGTTATCAGAGATATTGAACTTATTGTTAATTATATTGTTAATTATTATTAGTGTTACAGCAAAGCCCAGTGGTCTCAATCAGGATCAGGGTACCATTGTACTAGGCACAATATAAATGCACTTTAAGATGTGGTCCTTATCCCAAAGAGAGTTTATAATTTAATCTATTAGATTTAGGTGTTCCCACTAAGGGCATTTTGTCCCCAACTCCCCCATTTACAAATCTTCTGGGGCTGGAGGGATACAGTATAAAGAGCTGAAAATGTATCAAAATATGGCAGCAGATCAGCCATTCAGTCAGGAGTGTGATCTGTGGCTGCCTTTAGCACTCTGATATATGTATATTGTGCCCATGGCTGCTATTGCAAACAAGAATAACATTTATCCATATTGCTGATTAATTGCATGAATATTTCCCCAACCCAGGGGATTCTTGCTGTCCCAGTCTAACAGAAGAGTGTAGCACATATTAGGTCATAAAACAACACTCTACAGTCCTAACGTGCTATTATATTACTAGCAGCTACGTACGTAGAGTTTCTTATAAGGAGTTTCTTCTCTGTTGTTGCATGTGGATTTTGAGGGTCAAAACGTATGAGGTGCTGTGCTGCTATGTCTGTAGGCTCACCAGGGGCTGGGTGGCTTTCTCCACCAGTGACAGATAAAAGCTCTAAAGCTATCAGCTGTCCACTTCCTGCAAGAAAATAAATATGAATCGCTGTTTACCATATGGCAGTTAAGTTTATTCACACTGCTTGCTTATTCATGACCATACCTATAGCAATGGACACTACTGATAAATCTGGGTTTTCCTCAGCCTTCTGCGCTCCAACGTGCTAAGACTACAGTACCTTCATGATATCATTTCACTGCCAATCTACACCAATATATACAGATAGTTTCCTTATGTATTTAACACATTTTGGGGTTGCAAGGCCAGCTCATCAGCTAGTATAAACAGATATGATTTGATGTAAACTGGCATAGTTCCACTGAAGTCAATTGAGCTATGAGAATTCAATTGAGAATCTGACCCCCAATCTTTATCACAGAAAATAACCAATTAAAAAAAAGAGTTGTATATTAACAACTACAGCAAACAGTAAAAACCTTTGCACTGCTGCAAATTTTTCAATAAAATTATTAGGAAGCCTGGAAATTATATATAATTTCTTAAGTATTTACAAGTCCTTGGTAAGAAAACCATTTAGGTTAAAAATCAAAAGGTTAAATTAGCAAACATAACACAATTGCCTACATAGCTTAAGACTGGGTATGCCACAACACGTTTCAAACCCAAATGCATGTCTTTCCCACAAAAACTGGAATTTTACAATTTGTCACCGTATATTCTTGATATCATAAATATCAAATCTTGAGTCAATGCAAAATGGTATAAGGCCAATGAAATGAATCACACATTATTTTAAGTTTTCTCCCTTGCTAATTCCCCTCATTGGCCACCTAATTCATACTGAGAAAGTAGGGCAATCAGCTAGTTATCTTGGATGCCTGTAAAACAAACACCAGAAGCTTTGGAAACAAGCAGGAAGAATTGGAAGTCCTTGCACAGTCAAGGAACTATGATGTGATTGGAATAACAGAGACTTGATGGGGTAAATCACATGACTGGAGCACTATCATGGATGGGTATAAACTATTCAGGAAGGACAGGAAGAGGAGAAAGGGTGGAGAAGTTGCACTCTATGTAAGAGAGCAGTATGATTGCTCAGAGCTCCAGTATGAAACTGGAGAAAAGCCTGTTGAGAGTCTTTGGATTAAGTTTCGAGGTGAGAGCAACAAGGATGATGTCATGGTGGGTATCTACTACAGACCACCAGACCAGGAGGATGAGGTAGGCAAGGCTTTCTTCGGACAACTAACAGAAGTTTCCAGATCACAGGCCCTGGTTGTCATGGGGGACTTATAATCACCCTGACATCTGCTGGGAGAGCAATACAGCAGTGCACAGAAAATCCAGGAAGTTTTGGGAGAGTGTTGGGGACAACTTCCTGGTGCAACTACTGGAGACCCTGAACTTCAGAAAAGCAGACTTTGACTCCCTCAGGGAACTGATGGGCAGGATCCCTGGGAGGCTAATATGAGGAGGAAAGGAAGCCAGGAGAGCAGGCTATATTTTAAAGAAGCCTTATTGAGGACACAGGAACAAACCATCCTGAGGTGCAGAAAAAATAGCAAATATGGCAGGCGACCAGCTTGGCTTAACAGAGAAATCTTTGGTGAGCTTAAACATAAAAAGGACACTTACAAGAAGTGGAAACCTAGACAGATGACTAGGGAGGAGTATACAAATATTGCTCAAGCATGCAGGGGCGTAATCAGAAAGGCCAAAGCACAATTCGAGTTGCAGCTAGCAAGGGATGTGAAGGGTAACAAGAAGGGTTTCTACAGGTATGTTAGTAACAAGAAGTTGGTCAAGGAAAGTGTGGGACCCTTACTGAATGGGGGAGGCAACCTAGTGACAGATGATGTGGGAAAAGCTGAAGTACTCAATGCTTTTTTTTGCCTCAGTCTTCACAGACAAGGTCAGCTCCCAGACTGCTGCACTGGGCTGCACAGTATGGCGAGGAGGTGAGCAGCCCTCAGTGGTGAAAGAACAGGTTAAGGACTATATAGAAAAGCTGGACATGCACAAGTCCATGGGGCCAGATGCAACGCATCCGAGGGTGCCGAGGGAGCTGGCTGATGTGATTGCAGAGCCATTGGCCATTATTTCTAAAACTCGTGGGAATCATGAGAGGTCCCGGACGATTGGAAAAAAGCAAATATATTGCCCATCTTTGAAAAAGGAGAATCCGGGGAACTATAGACTGGTCAGCCTCACCTCAGTTCCCAGAAAAAATCATGGAGCAAGTCCTCAAGGAATCCATTTTGAAGCACTTGGAGGAGAGGAAGATGATCAGAAACAGTCAACATGGATTCACCAAGGGCAAGTCATGCCTGACCAACCTGATTGCCTTCTATGATGAGATAACTGGCTCTGTGGATATGGGGAAAGCGGTGGATGTGGTATACCTTGACTTTAGCAAAGCTTTTGATACGGTCTCCCACAGTATTCTTGCCAGCAAGTTAAAAAAGTATGGATTGGATGAATGGACTATAAGGTGGATAGAAAGCTGGCTAGATCGTTGGGCTCAATGGGTAGTGATCAACGGCTCGATGTCTAGTTGGCAGCCAGTATCAAGGGAAGTGCCCCAGGGGGTGGTCCTTTTCAACATCTTCATTAATGATCTAGATGATGGGATGGATTGCACCCTCAGAAAGTTTGCAGATGACACTAAGCTGGGGGGAGAGGTAGATATGCTGGAGGGTAGGGATAGGGTCCAGAGTGACCTAGACAAATTGGAGGATTGGGCCAAAAGAAATCTGATGAGGTTCAACAAGGACAAGTGCAGAGTCCTGCACTTAGGACGAAAGAATCCCATGCACTGCTACAGACTGGGGACCGACTGGCTAAGCGGCAGTTCTGCAGAAAAGGATCTGGGGATTACAGTGGATGAGAAGCTGGATATGAGACAGTAGTGTGCTCTCGTTGCCAAGAAGGCTAACAGCATATTGGGATGCATTAGTACGAGCATTGCCAGCAGATCGAGGGAAGTGATTATTCCCCTCTATTCGGCACTGGTAAAGCCACATCTGGAGTATTGCGTCCAGTTTTGGGCCCCCCACTACAGAAATGATGTGGACAAATTGGAGCGAGTGTAGCGTAGGGCATCTAAAATGATTAGGGGGCTGGGGCACATGACTTACGAGGAGAGGCTGAGGGAACTGGGCTTATTTAGTCTGCAGAAGAGAAGACTGAGGGGGGATTTGGTAGCAGCCTTCAACTACCTGAAGGGGGGGTGCCAAAGAGGATGGAGCTCGGCTGTTCTCAGTGGTGGCAGATGACAGAACAAGAAGCAATGGTCTCAAGTTACAGTGGGGGAGGTCTAGTTGGACATTAGGAAACACTATTTCAATAGGAGGGTGGTGAAGCACTGGAAAGGGTTACCTAGGGAGGTGGCGGAATCTCCATCCTTAAAGGTTTTTAAGGCCCGACTTGACAAAGCCCTGGCTGGGATGATTTAGTTGGGGTTGGTCCTGCTTTGAGCAGGGGGTTAGACTAGATGACCTCCTGAGGTCTCTTCCAACCCTAATCTTCTATGATTCATTATAGGACTTTCTCACATAGTTTAAAGGCCAGCGTCATGCATCAAGTTAAGAGGTATGTTTCTAGTGCAGTTGGGATTCCAAATGTTTCATTTAGTAGAATAATGTAACAATAATAACATACATTGAACATTGACGTTAACATCTTCAAAATGCTTTGCAAACACTGATTAATCCATTGATTTAAAAATGTTTAAAACACCTTGTACTTTCCGCTTTATACAATATCTCAAAACACATTAGAAACAAACCTGTAACTGTGATGTCATTGATCTGGCAATTATCACAAACAATAGTGAATGTCTGCTTCAGGTTTTCAGGAGACGAGGGGGAAAACAGTATCTAAAAGAGACGATTGCGCACAGTGAAATAGCAGTGCCCATAATTAATTTCATACAATTCTTAGACTTCTATACAGAGATGTTCATTACAAAAAAACTCTAGCGATCAATTAATCAATTATAAAACCTTATATATGTCATAAAAAGTCTTTAATGTTCAGAGTCTGCTCTCAGTTACTTTGAGGTAAATCAAGAGTAGGCCTTCTGAATTCACTGGTGTTCCACCAATGTAACTGAGGGCAGAATCAAGTCTTAAATATGGGATAAATATACTGCAAAAGAGTGTGGATAGCATGTAGAGATCATTATCAACGTTATTCATCCATCCCTATGCATCCTTCAACCAATCAGCACTCTGCAGAAGATCTCTGTGTAATCTGGATCTGAGAAAATGGGAAAGGACAGCAAAGAAAGCAGTACAGATCAGCAAGATCTATACATTAATTGGAGTGTCCCTCTTCAAAAAGAGCACAACTGGCATCCAAAATGGAGCATAAGCATCTGCAGGCATGCAACAAAGGAATTTATGCAGGCATGCAACAAAGGAATTTATGCTCCAAAAGGAAAGAGGAGGAGAGATTGCCCTTCCTTCCCAAGGAAATCTGTGAAGGAAAGTGCTTTCTTGGATTTGACTCTCTCCATTACAGTAAGGGATGTACTCCTGTGATCTCAAACTGTTGTTGTCTCTGGCTTCACACAGGATCCCTTGATTAGGGTCAGACTGGGCTTGTCCCCTGGATATGTGAGCAGAGCTGGAAGGGCACAGGAGCCTTCTCCCCTTACAAGCACCTATAATTGCAGTCTCTATGCTCTCAAATGCTACTCACTAGCACCTCCTGGAGTACAAGCCTCCCCAAAGGCATAGAAAGGTGATAGGGCCATGGCACCACTCCCCTCACCACTGTCCACATACGTGAAAGAAAGGAGTGTACACTACAGCCTCCTAATGGGTGGCTTAGTGAGTGCATTCTTCCTATGCATGGGAGACCTCCAAGAGGCATGTATGTACATGTATATGTACAGGTGATATACAAAAAATTATAAATATGGGCTGGAAATACGTTCTTAAAATGTGTTTGGCAAGTAAGGCTTAAATCATCCTGCCCTAGACAAAGGAATATGGTTGCACCTGCTTGAATGTGTCTCCAACGTAAACTGAGCAAAGAGAAAGCCTACAGAAGTATATTTACATAAAAGATAAACAAAGCCATCAAATTAACGAGTGGGGGCGATAACCATTTAACTATCATGATGGTGGTGGAGACTATAAAAATTAATGTGGCGTCAACTCCATGGTGGATGCAGGAGGGCTTCTTGACTTTGAAAACAAAGATAAACTTTGAGGATATAGGCAGAGAGAAAAAGCCAATTTCTCACACTTCACCTGAGGAGACAAAGAAATCAAGAGCTTGAGCTCTGTTGGATCCTGGCTAAAGACTGGCCAGCCATGCTGAAAGACCAGCTGTGGTGAGAAATCTACTTTGAACAGAAGACTCTAGTTTGTTGAGTTAGGTTTTAGTCTTAGAAGCGTATTTTTACTTTTGTTTATTTGTAACTATTTCTATCTCAATTCCTTACTTGGTATCACTTAAATATCTGTTCTTCGTTAATATATAATCTTCTTTTATTACACAAACATCAAAGTGCAGTGTTTCAAACTGAAGAGTAAAATCCTCAGCCAAACTTACAGGCTGGAAGTGCGTACTGCCTCTTTAAAGGAGCAGCAACTTGATAAGATTTTGTTAGTGCTACAGTGAGAGGGGCTGCACACTGCAGAGGAGATGGTTTTAGGTAGACTTGGGACTGGAAGGGCTCTTGGTGTCACCCTGGAAGGAGTAACCAGGCTGCTGGAAGCCAGGGGGAGGCCACTGTGCTGTAAGCAGGCTGCTGGTGTCAGGACTCTGAGCCAAAGCTGCACGGCACAGAAGCAGCCAAGGCTATAGGGCAGGCAGTGACACAACCCCTTACTGGTCTGGGTGAACCCCCCAAGCATCACACTTCGGGACTTTAAAATGGCCTATATTGCTCATATATTTGGTAAAGTACAAAATATTAAACACTAATTACTGACCTCTAATAACATAGCTTGATCTGGACCTAGCTCAAAAACAGCAGGTCGGATCCCAAACGGACCTTGCTCCACAAAACCAATAGTTGCAACAGCCTTGAAGTGAAAAAAGAACAAACAAAATAAATTGATCATGTTGGGTTTTTGTAGCCAGCTATTTAGAGTAGGTGACATCCTGTGACAATTAAAGTTTTTTCTTTCCATATAATTCTTCTTCTTCTTCAATAAATCTCAAAGGTATATACCATTGCTTAATTGACAGAAAATCCTCATGGTTTTCTGGGTTACCTGGGGGGAGCAGAGGGCAGGAAGGGTGCTGTTGTCACAATCAAGTGGCAGATACAAGGGGCCTTTTTTGAAGTTTACAGAGGAGCATGTATGACTTCAGGCCAGCCCTGCTGATTGTCATGGCCCACAAAGTCTTTATACTTTGAGATACCTAAACTGTGTCCAATGGTTCCTCCCAATCACTTACCCTGAAATTAGGAGGTGGCCATACTTTCTTTGGCATAATACAGAACTTTCCATTACTGGACCCTTCATTTCTGCACACAAATTCTGTCATTTTTACTCCCCCCACAAGGCAGGAACCACAATTGATGATGCGAGGCACTGCAACAAACAATACAACAAGGAAAATACGCATGTAGTGAAAGCTAACTGCAGGAAAAATAGTTATTTAATCAATTACTCTTTAAACATGGACTCATTGAATATGAATTATTAAGACTCTAAAGATGCTAAACACTTTAAATGGTTACTTTAAAGGTGCAGCAGTTTGAGCTGTAACTTGCTATAACTCTCCCATATTAAATGATGCTTCCAGCTCCAAGTACTCAAGGATTGTGTCAAACTTTGATAACAATAAAGAAGATTTTGTAAAAGAGCTTTGTGCTGGGGGAAAGCAAATTACTGATGGCTAACAAAAACAGCACATCTTCAGCTCGTATAAATAGGCATAACTCCATTGAGCTATGCAGATTTATGCCAGTTGAGATTGTGATTTGAGATATTACAGGCTGGGCTAGATATTTTCAGAGGAGAGTTTTGCAGTAAACAGCACCCTAGATATTTAATGTTTAACAATTGAGGAAGTGATGGACATAGCAAATATATAGAATCTGAATTTCAAAAGTGGCTTCAGATTTTTGGGCCTCTGGCTCTGCACCCTGAAAATAACTGTTGGCACAATTTGGCAGATACAAATAATTAAGGGAGTATTTTACAGCATTTAAATGCCTATTAATCAGATTATGCATGTAAATCAGACAGTTAGACACGTAAGTGGTATGAAATGCACCTGCAACATTATTCTACAATCCTCCATAAAGTTGGAGACAGTCAAGGCCCTTTAAAAATCAGAGACCTAAAGCTTAACAGAAACTATTGAGTGCTTGCACCTACATGTTAATACAGGAGGTGGTCTCCTAGCTTCTATAGGGATTATGAGAGAGTATGGTGCTTGCGTCTCCACTAGAATATAATCTTCATAATTAGCTAAATATTCAGGAATAAACTGAATTGTGTACTGGCAAGTCATCCCAGGAGCGACAAGTCCACCCTCTCCTGGAAATTTTCCTAGGAAAGAAAATGCAGGTGATTTAAAATTTCAAATACAAAAGTTGTTCTATGCTTTCATGACCATATTCTGCCCTTTGAAAGCTGCTCTTAGTGAACTCTTAATATGTGCTATCTTAGATAATTTGCCATAAATGGTGTGACCATAAGAGAGCCTGACCCTGCAGTCCTTATATATCCATGGCTCCCTCTGAAGTCAATGGGCAGTAAGGGACTCTTTACACTGATTTCAATGGGCATTGAATCAGGACCTAGATGAGTTTTTGCAGTCTCAGGGCAGGGATCAATGCTACTACGGCAGGGATCAATGCTCTGAGATCGATCCACTGGCGGTTGATCTAGCGGGTCTAGCAAAGACCCGCCAAATCAACTGCAGATCGCTCTCCAGTCAATCCCTGTATTCTACCCCCAACAAAAAGAGTAAGGTAAGTCAATGGGAGATTTTTTCCTGTCGACCACCCGCGACGTAGACCACGCGGTAACTCGATCTAAGGAACGTCGACTCCAGCTACGTTGTTCACGTAGCTGGAGTTGCGTAGTGTAGATCGATTTACCACAGTAGTGTAGACATAGCCTACGTCTAGATGTGTTATGCATACCATTTCTTTTGTTTCAGTCTGATCTCCCTACATTTCATTTTTAATTAGACCACTAGAGTCTCAGACTTCTGTCTGGGAGTTTCATGTAGACTGTCCTAGACAGGTAAGACAACCTCTAACTTCTAAGAAGTGATATGAGACTCTATGGGATTAAGGATCTGCCCACCTGGATTGCATTGTAGATGGGACGCACACAAAAATCAATGTATTATATTCAAGTAGACAAATTAGTTCTTGTACAATTTTGCATCTTCAGAGCTAGTAATAGCAACTTACCCAGCCCAATGGCAAAGGCTGAAGTAGATGGAGGAATGACTCTTACATGGCGACACACTGAAGTCAGGTTCTGCAGCTCTATAGTCATCTTTGTTTAAAAAAGAATAGAATACCAAATAACACTTATGCACTGTTCATTTTCATAATACTCTGCATACAGCAGTGAATTACTTCTCACAACACGCCTAGGAGGTAGGTATTTTGTAAATGGGAAAACTGAACATTTCTGTCAGCATCTGAAGTAAAGGACATGTCACACAAAAGCAACCTGAGGTTGAAAAGGACACACTTAGTACTCCTTGCGGGAAGTTCTGCTGATGATTGAAAGAGAGAGGAAAATGAGGCTCAGGAGAGTTTAGTTAGCTATGTGGAAGTCTGCATGGGGTGGGGGAACTATGAAAGTCATGGAGAGACATCAAGTTTCTCAGAGGTAGAATAAATTCTTTGTAGATGAAAAAGCTGTTACCTCATAAACCTGACCAACTTCATACTCAGAAAACAAAACAGCGGGCGGGGTAGCTAGAAATACAGGAACAGACTGAGGATCACTGAAATAAAATAATGGGAGAAACTTTGAGAAATATTCAGTGAGCTCTTACACTGTCAGTTATTTATCTATGCCTTAAGAATGTCCTGATTGCATCCATAAGCATGAATAACAAAAATTATAAAAACCTTGCAAGATATTATTTCTGAATGATTATAATTAAGATACACAGGAGAAAATACTGTTTTGGCTAAACTGGTATAAAACCAGAATAACTCCAAAGCAAAACTCTCTGCAGGATCAAGAGTCAAGGTACGTACCTTTTATCAAATGTCACTTTTCTTCCTGTTATCATTCGATCTACCTTCTTCTGAGGAAAAATAAGAGATTTTCCTCCATTAAGAGTATTTGGTGGGAAAAAGCGGGGATTCTTCAGGCAATTATGTCGGTTCTCAAGTCTGGCAAGGTAAATGCGGTCTTGTTCTCTATCCGCTTTGTACATATCATCTTTCCAGACTGATTTGTGAGAGGAGCTAGATTTCTTTGAAACAAACAGAGAGTGTGATGCAAAATTCAGTGTCAAATACAGCAGCTTTGGGGGGGGGGGGTTATATAAAATACCTATTCCTGATTACTTAGGCTTTATGTAACAGTAAAGAATTTCACCCTCAGCAAACTACTGTATTTTTCTCTTCTCCAACATGGAAAGCAACAACTTACACTAAAATAGCAATGTGCTAGGACTTGCCTCTTTCTACAGGGATAGCAATAAGTCCTAAACTGTTTGACGGGCTAAAAAGAGTGCATCTCTGAAATATACCTTACTTGATGGTTTCTTAGTCTGATGTCTAGGCTCAGGAGTTGAAGACAGCGTTAAGGTGGATAAAGATACATCTGGCAGACTATCTAATGTTTTCCTCAAGTGTGGGATTTCTGTATGTTTCTGATCCCGTGGACTTTTAGAAATGAGTTGTTTAAAACTAAGCGTCTCCTTGATATAGTCAGGCTCTTTTTTTCCTGCAGTTCAAAGAAAAGTATTGACATTTTCTGAGCAATAGGGAGAAAAGTATTCATTTTAGAAACTTATTGTAAGCAGAGAAACATTAATAGGGCTGTAAATTAATTGCCGTTAACTCATGCAATTAACTCGAAAAAATTAATTGCGATTAATCTCAGTTTTAATCAAACTGTTAAACGATAGACTACCTATTGAAATGTATTAAATATTTTGGTGTTTTTCTAGATTTTCATATACATTGTATTCTGTGTTGTAATTGAAATCAAAGTGTATATTATTTTTACTACAAATATTTTCACTGTAAAAATGATAAACAAAAGAAATAGTATTTTTCAATTCACCTCATACAAGTACTGTAGTGCAATCTCGTTATCGTGAAAGTGCAATTTACAAATGTAGATTTTTTTGTTACATAACTGCACTCAAGAATAAAACAATGTAAAACTTTAGAGCCCGCAAGTCCACTCAGTCCTACTTCTTGTTCAGCCAATTGCTAAGACAAACAAGTTTGTTTACATTTACAGGAGATAATGCTGTCCTCTTCTTATTTACAATGTCACCTGAAAGTGAGAACAGGCATTTGCATGGCACTTTTGTAGCTGGCATTGCAAGGTATTTACGTACCAGATATGCTAAACATTCGTATGCCTCTTCATGCTTCAGCCACCATTCCAGAGCACATGCTTCCATGCTGATGACACTTGTTAAAAAAATAACGTGTTAATTAAATTTGTGACTGAACTTTTTTGGGGAGAATTGTATGTCCCCTGGTCTGTGTTTTACCTGCATTCTGCCACATATTTCATGGTATAGTCGTCTCGGATGATGACCCAGCACATGTTATTTGTTTTAAGAACACTTTCACCGCAGATTTGACAAAACGCAAAGAAGGAACCAATGTGAGATTTCTAAAGATAGCCACAGCACTTGAACCAAGGTTTAAGAATCTGAAGTGCTTTCCAAAATCTGAGTGGGACGAGGTGTGGAGCATACTTTCAGAAGTCTTAAAAGAGCAACACTCCAATGCGGAAATTACAGAACCCGAACGACTAAAAAAGAAAATCAACCTTCTGCTGGTGGCATCTGACATAGATAATGAAAATGAGCATGCGTGGGTCAATACTGCTTTGGATTGTTATGCAGCAGAACCCATCATAAGCATGGATGCATGTCCCCTGGAATGGTGGTTGAAGCATGAAGGGACATGAATCTTCAGTGCATTTGGCACGTAAATATCTTGCGACGCCAGCTACAACAGTGCGACAAGAACACCTGTTCTCACTTTCAGGTGACATTGTAATCAAGAAGCGGGCAGCATTATATCTCCTGCAAATGTAAACAAATTTGATTGGCTGAACAAGAAGTAGGACTGAGTGGACTTGCAGGCTCTAAAATTTTACATTGTTTTATTTTTGAATGCAGGTTTTTTTGTACATAATTCTACATTTGTAAATTCAACTTTCATGATAAAGAGATTGCACTACAGTACTTGTATTAGGTGAACTGAATACTACGATTTCTTTTTTTTTATAATTCAAATACTTGTAATCAAAAATAAATATAAAGTGAGCACTGTACACTTTGTATTCTGTGTTGTAATTGAAATCAATATATTTGAAAATGTAGAAAACATCCAAAAATATTTAAATAAATGGTATTCAATTATTGTTTAACAGTGCGATTAATTGCACTATTAATCACGATTAATTTTTTTAATTGCTTGAGAGCCCTAATTATTAATAATACAAGATTGGTCTTGGAGTTAGCAAAACAACTAAATATTTAAGTGCTCTAGTGTTTCCGCCATATTTACAGTTTATTTTGTTACAAGTAGGTTAATCTGTTTCAATCACAAATCATACTGATAACATTTAGGACAAACTTACAATGATCAAAATACAATAATAATAAAATAATAAATAAATAAATAAATAAATAAATAAAGATATTACCTCACCTACCTTGTCTCTCTAATACCCTGGGACCAACACAGTTACAACAACACTGCATTCAACTTCTTTAACACCCTTTATTTGAGGATCTTAATATGATCTAAAAACAGTTAATTAAGCCTTATAACTCCTCTCTGAGGTAGATAAGTTACTATCTCCACTTTACAAATGGATAAACAGAGTTGATAAAAAATGGAATTCTCACACTGAAGAAATTCCAAGATTTGAAATTTCATATCATCCTTAATTTGGACAAAAAGTAGAAACCACAGATTTTTTTGCAAAATGAAATGTTCTGAAATATTTCATTTTGACCGTATTGAAATGTTTTGTTTATATATGTGTGTGTGTGAAAATGATAAAATCAAAGTGGAACATTTCACCTTATTGAAAAAAAGTTTTGATAAAGTAAAAATGAAATATTTTGACATTATCAAAAACGTTTTGATACTTTCCCATAAAAATTTCAGACAAAATTAGTATGTTCTCATAACACATTTCAATTTAATCAAATCAGCATTTTAGATGGAAAAACATTCTGTTAGAAAATTTTTGATCAGCTCTAAAACAAAGGCACAGAGATTAATCAGAACAAATTTTTAAAATAAAAACTGCTTTCATTTAAATAATTTAATTATTTGTCTGCTCTGTTTATCACATAAATACTGCTGCATTTGCTAATGCAGAAGAATCACAGGGTGAAACTGACCACCACAGATTCGCTGTCTAAAGTGAGTGAGCTGAAAAAAATAAACAAACAGCATTGGTAATGAAAAGTAAATTTGATATTTAAAACAAATTGCAGTTTTAGTAATTTATTAGTTACACAGAAAGGAGAATTTTTGTAATATATTACAAATGTAATATCTTTACTGTGTCCTTTAAGCTAATTCTTAGTACTTTAAATGTTAGGGCTTGTCTATATAAACACTTAGTTCACAACAAGCTGGTTGCAAATCTACCTCACACTAGCCTGCAGCACACAACATCTCTGTGTGGAGCCGGTTGCCATAGACTAAACAGTTTATCGTCCTCCTTAATCTATTCCCATTTCAAAGCAGGGTACATTAAAGTGCACTAGAGAACTGTTAGTGCTCAGCAACATGGTCTACATGGACACCTAGTGCACAACAGGCTACAGCACAGTCAATTTACACCCCAGCTTGCCACGAACTAAGTGTTCATATGGTAAAGCCCTTCGTGATTCTGCTCATTAGGCAGAAGTACAGAGCATTATGCGCAGGCTATCCATGTCTAATTCTTCAGAGCATTATCAGAAATCCGTATTAGTCTCTACTTTAAAAGTTACCTTTAGGTGCTTTGGTAATGGGTATTCTATCAGTGATGTAATCTTCAGGGCAGATTAAATTATGTTTTTTGAGAAGGTCATTATCCACACACCATCGAAAGGAGGACTTCACTACAATATTAAAAAAAAACAAAAACAAATAAAAGATTGGTGTTTTAAGATACACTAACAATGGTCAGTCCACATTTCTGTTGTTTCTCCTTCACATCACTACAATGAAGTATTTTGGAGAGAAATATGGTCTGTAAACTGAGCACAGAACTTGACTCAAACAACTCCAGAATTCTAAATTCAGTTCTGATTCATGGCTCTGGGGCCTTGGACCAATCACTTAATCTCTGTGTCAGTTTCCCTGCCTGTAATAACACTTATCAACAGGGCAATTGTGAAGACATTTGTATTAATGATTTTTGTACAGCTGTTTATATATGCTTGCAACAAAGTTAAGGTATAGAACCATTAATGGCAGGTTTCAGGCATTGAAAATGACCTGTCCAATTAGTTTCTTATTATGTAAGATTAATTTTTTTCTTTTTGATTCTCTCCTTACAGTTTCTCAGACCTCTCTTTTAGTATAAGTGGTATTAAACCCTGGCATTATGATCAAAAGTTCACTGAAGTCAATGGGAGTCTTTCCATTGACTTAAATAAGCATTGAATTTGGCTCCAGATCCCATAAATGTGTACTGGGATAGGTAACATTCCCAGAAACCTCACCTGGTGGCAATCCAATGTTGTGGAAGTCCTCCCCAACATCTACCTTCAACATGTTCAGAGCCCTTTCTTCTGCTGCTGTTGCTCGAGCTCTTGCCTGAATGATGTGCTTTTCTACTATGTCAACTTCTGTCAGTCGATGGTTATATTCAGTATGAATCTGGCAAGTAGATTGGTGAATGTAAATAAATAAATATATTTTTAGCTATCACAAATTATTACTAATTTCAGTACATGTAATAGAAAAATAAATATTTTCTGTTTCTTTCTGAAGTCTTGCTAGAATGTTTTTGCTTTACAAGAATAAACTCTCAGAATAGATTGCATTATTTTCTAACATTTAACTTGTGGTGGGGCTTGAAACATTTACCAGATGCCTACCAGTCAGATCACTAAACTTTATAACCAGAGGCAGATATGACGAAAGGGGCCCCTTTACCAATGAATTCCAGGGGCAATACCCTACTGAGAAGCCTGACCTTCAACCTCTGCTACTGGAAAGAGGGAAGGTGCTATGCTTGGACCCTGCTTGTGTTCCAGATACTATATCAGGTATATGATTCAATTTAAAGTGTTCTCTCTCCCCTAGTTACTAGAAAGTTTTTTAATTCACTGATTCAGAGCAGGGATTTGAACCAAGTCTCCCACATCCCAGGTGAGTGTCCTAAATAGTAGGCTATTGACTATTCTTCTCTCTCTGTCCTTCTTCCCTGATCCCCCAATTCCATCTTGGATCTGAGAAAATTTCAGTTTCAACAAAATAGCATTCATCATCAATTTTTTCCTACTGGTTTTGAATATCAGCCGTGAAAATGACCAAAGTCTTGTTGATTTCATTCCACAGCTGCTCCAACAAGAGAGGTTTTAAGATTACCTGTCTACAGACTCAGAAAGACTGCACATCTGTTCAGATTTAGGACTAAAAACAACTTTTAAAAACCCTTCAAAACCTGAAAGCTTAAAATCTGCAGTTAAAAGTGAATTGATAGCTCAGTTTCACCCACCTCTAACTTGTAAGTTTTCTGTTCTCCAATAGCAAGCTGGAAAGTGGATTTTGTAAAGCTCTGATTTGCACTGACTATACAGCACATATTGTACCCATTCCTCAGATGGATAGAGCACCACCCACTTTAAAAGAAAATCTAAATAACTTTCTGATAACATGGTTTATCTTAATGCTAACTACCGCATATACTCGATCATAAGCCGGTTCGTTTATAAGCAGACACCTCCTCCCCAAGAGGGATAAGTAAAAATGGTAAAAACTGTATGACCCTTTCATAAGCCGACCCTATATTTCAGGGGCTGGCAAACTTTGGCTCCCGGCCCATCAGGGTAAGCCGCTGGAGGGTCAGGATGTTTTGTTTACCTGGAGCGTCTGCAGGCATGGAGCCCCTCAGCTCCCAGTGGCCATGGTTTGCCATTCCCAGCCAATGGGAGCTACGGGAAGTGGCGCCACTTCCCGCAGTTCCCATTGGCTGGGAACGGCAAACCGCAGCCACAGGGAACTGAGGGGCTCCGTGCCTGCAGACGCTCCAGGTAAACAAAACAACAATGTATTAGATATTCAATTCAATGATTTCATAGAGTTTTAAATCATCAAATTTTGGTGTAGACCCGTTTATAAGCCGACCCCTACTCTTTGATGTGTCACTTTTTTACCAAAAATATTCGGCTTCTGAACGAGTATATATGGTACTTCTTTTGGGAAGCATCTTACTTTAAATGACAAGATGTCAATGTTTGAGGAGAGATCATTCAAACACACTACTCAGATATTGTCAAGAAAAAGCAGACTCCATTCACTGGTACCTTCTTAAGAAACTCAATTCAGGAGAAAAATATAGAATCTGAAATTCATGCTTGTCTGTCTTGCAGTCTGTGCATAGGTGATGCGTTGTGGGGTATGCAGGGTCAGGTGCCACACCAGATTTCTGCATGGGCTGCCAGCATGGGGAAGGAGAGAGGCTCTATCCTTCTCCCACTGCCCCTGTCCCCTGGCATGCTCGGCCTCTGACTGTGGCTGCCGGGCCTGGGCAGGAAGCAGAAGGGGCAGAACCAGCCACTTCTTATGCTAGCCGTTCAGGGTCACTGCTCTGTGCGGCATAGTGGCTGCCTGAGAGAGCCTGGTTGGGAAGGTGGCAGGCCGCCCCCCAGCTAGGCCCAGCTGCTAGGGACAGGGGCCAAGTGAGCCAGAATCCCCTCTCCCCCCAGGCACATTTCCGGCTCACTCATCCCCTATCCCCAGCAGTCGGGCCCAGGTGCCACCATCTCCCCAGCCAGGATCTCTCGGGCAGTTGCTGCGCTGCACAGAGTCAGCAACCCTCAGTAGCCAGCTTCAGCTGCGTGAGAAATGGCTCCGTCCTGCTCCCCGCCTGGGGCCGGCTCCCAGGGAGAGCAGCCGAACATGCTGGGGAGGGGGGAAGGCACAGCGGGGGAAGGACAGAGTCCCCCCCTGCAGATAATGTTGGTGTGGCGGGGAGAGTGCAGAGGTCCCAGGCTGGGCACAGGGCTTGGGGCACCAAGCAGGGGAGACACATGGTGCGGTCATGTCTCTTTCCCTTTAGATTTGTGCCCCCCCAATATGGGGAGGCACAAGTCATCTATGAGTCTGTGAACAGTACGAAGAGATAGATGGTGCCTACAAAATTAACATCTGTTGCCAAAATTAGAATATCTGTTCATTTTAACAGTGATCTCGTCTCCTATTCTCGCTCAGCACCTACTGAAGCAATAGGATTACAAAAAATACTTTGCACTTCTATAGCTTTTTTCATCATTTTTGTCTCAAAAGTGCTTTGCAAACATTAATGAATTATGTATCACAACCCACCAGTGAGGTAGGAAATGGTTATATAAGGATCACTTCACTCCATTCAGCAGCTCCTTAAGAGCATACAACAACACTACACAACAATTTATTGAAGGATAGTAAGAAGACTATCACATCCACTTGAAACTGCAGGGAGAATGTAGGGTAAAAGCAGATAGTGCTTTAGGAACTTTAAAGAGAATTGTTTTTTACTTCACATCTGAAAAAACTCCCAGAACAACAGTTAGGAGCATCAGGTGGCATTTGAGATGAGAGGCTCCACAAGCAAAATTGGTCTTAAGAAGGGTATTTGCCACTAGCATTCAAACTGCTCGTGAAAATCTCGTTGCGATACTAGGAAACCATTGTGAAAAAAAATCCTGGGAGGTCTGAATTAACATTGACAAACATTTTGCTAAATCTCAGAACAGCTCTGAAAATTGCCTCTGTTTTTTGTTTATTTGCTTTACCTTTTGCAGCTCCTCCACAAACTTCTCATGATAGAGATTGTCTCCTCCACGGGACTTGATCAGATTTGTTCCAGTGTCCATCCCTATAACATCTGCAGTATAAGTGCTCTTAAAGACGCTAGTCAACAAATGAGAAATGTCCTGAAGGGGAAAAATTTAGGGTGAGAAATTGTTAATCTTTAGAAACAGAGACAGGATTGAGGGTGAGGGGCATGAATATTAAACCATACATGCAACAGTGATTAAATCAGTTTGCAGAGTAACAGCCGTGTTAGTCTGTATTCGCAAAAAGAAAAGGAGTACTTGTGGCACCCTAGAGACTAACCAATTTTTTTGAGCATAAGCTTTCGTGAGCTACAGCTCACTTCATCGGATGCATACTGTGGAAAGTTTAGCAGATGTTATTATATACACACAAAGCATGAAAAAATACCTCCTCCCACCCCACTCTCCTGCTGGTAATAGCTTATCTAAAGTGATCACTCTCCTTACAATGTGGATGATAATCAAGATGGGCCATTGCCTTGATTATCATCAGGAGAGTGAGTTTGTGTGTGGGGGGGGGGGGTGAGAAAACCTGGATTTGTGTTGGAAATGGCCCACCTTGATTATCATACACATTGTAAGGAGAGTGATCACTTTAGATAAGCTATTACCAGCAGGAGAGTGGGGTGGGAGGAGGTATTTTTTCATGCTTTGTGTGTATATAATAAGATCTGCTAAACTTTCCACAGTATGCATCCGATGAAATGAGCTGTAGCTCACGAAAGCTTATGCTCAAATAAATTGGTTAGTCTCTAGGGTGCCACAAGTACTCCTTTTCTTTTTGTAAATCAGTTTGGTTCCACAGCAGTAGCTTCAGATTACCAGTGCTTTGGTAAGAAAGGGGACTATGTACATAATGTTCTGGATATAGAAGCTCTGTGTATCTATTTGCTTTATAGAAATCTGGGTTATATAAAGATATAGGCTGCAAAAGCAAATTCCATTCAGATCCTCCAGAGAATGGCTGGGTGGGTGGCTAGGTGTGGACTTTCTAGGGCTGGAAGGCTCTGTCTGTAAAGGACTATCTGCAGGGGGAATTGGGGTCTGCCAGAGAGGGGACTTAGGAGATAGAGGAAATGTCAGATGGTGGTGGAAAGGGGGTCCTGTCTGCAGTGGATACTATAGGGGCACAGAAGGGGGGTTCACAGGAAGGTCCAAGAGAGGCGTGTCTGAGAGGGAGTGTGTGTACAGGGGTGTCTTTCTGGATAGGCTGGTGGGTGTCTCTCCAAGTGGGGCAAAGAGGCTCCCTGCTGGAGCTCTGAATGGGTTGGGGTATCCAGGCACAGTGAATGGGCTGCTGGGGTGTGTGTGTCTCTCTCTCTTTGTGATTCATAGATCCCTAGCCCAGAAGGGACCATTGTGATCATCTGGTTTGACTTCCTGTATATCACAGGCCACAGAAATCGCCCCCGCCCCTGCCAAATCCCAAGAGCAGATATTTTAGAAAAACATTCCATCTTGGTTTTATAATGGTCAGTGATGAAGACCCCACCATGACCCTTGGTAAATTGTTTCAATGTTTTATTACCCTGTTAAAAATCTACACCATGTTTCTAGTCTGAATTTGCCTAGCTTCAACTTCCAGCCATTGGATCATGGGTGGAGGGGTGTCTCTGAGGGTGGAGGTGGCATCAGGGTGTGGTTGCGGGAGGTATCTCTGTGGAGGGGGTCTCCAGCGGGGCAGGGAGGGTGTCTCTAAGGCAGAGGGGCGTCTGGGAAGTGTTGGTCTGGAGGGGGGAAGGCCCGGGGGGGGGGGGGAGTATTGGAGGGTGAGAGAGGGAGGTTTGTGTGTGTGGAGGGCCCCGCAGGGGCAGGGGAATCAGTTTTTGAGGGCAGGGGAAGGACTGGGCAGGAGCATTGGTCTTTGAGTGCAGGGTAGGGGGTTGATCTCTGAAGGCAGGGGAGGACTTTGGGGGGGGGGGGGGAAGAGGAGGTTCTGAGGAGGGAGGGCCCTACGGGGCGGGGGGGGGGTCGGTCTCTGAGGGGGGAGGGCCCAGCTGGCCTGGTGGGGTCGGTCTTGGAGGGGCCTGCTGCGGGGGGGTTGGTCTCGGAGGGAGAAGGGTCCTGGGGGGTTGGTCTCAAAGAGGGGAGGGTCTGTCTCGGGGCAGGGGGGAGGTCCTGCTGGCCTGGGGGTCTGTCTAGGAGGGGAGGGGGTTGGTCTCAGAGGGGGGAGGACCCTGCTGGTGGGTCAGTCTCAGCGGGGGGGCCCTGCTGGCCTGGGGGGGTCGGTCTTGGAGGGGGGGGTCAGTCCCGGGGGGGCCCTGCTGGCCTGGGGGGGGTTGGTCTCGGGGGGGGAGGCACCCTGCGGGGGTCAGTCTCGGGGGGGGGGCCCTGCTGGCCTAGGGAGTCGGTCTTGGGGGGGTCCTACTGGCCTGGGGGGTCGGTCTCGGGGGGGGCACCCTGCTGGCCTGGGGGGGCCTTGCTGGCCTGCGGGGGTCGGTCTCGGGGCGGGGGCCCTGCTGGCCTGGGGGGGGTCGGTCTCGGAGGGGGGCTCAGTCTCGGGGGGGGGCCGGTCTCTGAGGGGGGCTCAGTCTCGGGGGGGCTCCTGCTGGCCTGGGAGGGGTCGGTCTCGGGGGGGGGGGCCCTGCTGGCCTGGGGCGGAGGTCGGTCTCGGAGGCGGGGAAGGGCCATGCCGGGGCCGTTACCTGAGTCCGCTCGGAGGCGGGTCTGTGTCTGTCCATGGAGGGCTCAGGGCTGCTGGGGGCCCCGCCCGCCGCCATCCCCCACGCGGGGCCCGGAGGCCAGGGCAGCCCCGGCCCCGCCGCTCGCACCGGGCGGGCTCGGCCGGAGCCTGTCGCTAGGGGAGCGGCCGGCTCAGTTTACCAGCGCCCTGCCCTAGCGACGGCGCCTCCTCCCAGCCAGCAGCGGGTTCCTCCCGCGCCGGGGCCGCCATCGCGCCCCTTCCTTGGGGAGACCGCCCCGGGGGCCGCAGGGAGCGCAGAGCTGGGGCTGGGCGGGTAGCAGTGTTTGTAGCCCCCGCGCCCCGTCCCCTTTGTGGAGGTGCGCTGTGGTCGTCGCTTAGCGGTAGTCACCCTCTCCCTCCTCTCTGTGACATCGCCCCTGTCCCCTCGCAGGCTGCCCCACAGCCTGAGATCTAGCCCTGGGCTTATGACCCCGGATTTCGCTGCCCACCAGGCCACACTTCCAGCTCTGGGGGCGCCTGGTAGCCTTTGATTTTCCTGTCTCAGTTCACTCTAGGTCAGTGGGTCCCAAACTTTAACAGCCTGTGAACCCCTTTCCCGAAAACGTCAAGTCCGGCGAACCCAAAGCTCCTAAAAAATGAATGTTTCCGGGGATTTTCTCCTTTACCTGAGTATAAATTATAAAAGCGGTGATCTTGGAAATATACAATTTGTTTTTATGACATGCTTATTACACACGATTTATTATTAATTATTATTTATCATTACAGTAGTTTTATTACATTATGAAAACGGCAACACTCTTCCAAGATCTCACTTTGGTATCTTGTATCACTTTGAATAAGCCTGTAATAAGACAAGGCTCCTATGCTTCATCAAGGAATATCCCATGTGAAACAGCATGAAGGTATTTAAAAAGCCAACGCAAACAGTTTCTCCTCCACAAGCATTCAGGTCTTGAGCAGTCCAGGTAAACGACACATTAAAACAAAGCTTCAACCTGTTCTTCATAATCATTTTAAAAACAATACTAGCTGCCTATTTAATTTTAAAAACAGCAAAAAATATCCACCTCCCTTTCCACTTCTTATAAGGAGTCTTGAAGTTTAAATCTCCTCAGTGTGATAGATATGCTTGCTTTGATCTGCTTCGCTCTTGGAAGTCCAGGGGCTCCAGGCTGCTGGCCCCATGCTGCCTGGGGTCTCTAAGGACAGCTCTGTCCGCCATTAGGGAATTTTTCCCTGAGAACCCCCTGTAACATTTCGTGAACCCCAGTTTGGGAACCACTGCTCTAATGCATCACAGCTGGGCTAATATCCCATTTCAACCCCCTCTCCCCTCTTTTCCCCCTCAATAATGGAGAAACTATGAGGCTTCCTGACACCATCCCACTATGTAATTATTATTAATAATAAAAGTAATTGGAACTGGTCAACAATGCAGCAAAACAATTCTGAAAAAATGTGAAATTTCAAAGAAGTTTTTTTTTCTTTTGCAGGGCTTAACAGGGATCCTTTTGTCATTTTTTGCAATATTTTTATCAAAGTAGTTATGTAAATTAATAAGCACTTTGATTAAATGATTTAAAATGGCAAAAAATAAAAAAAATGGAGAAGGTTGATAGTTTTGCAAAAAAAAAAGGGGGGGGGGTTTCAACAAAAAAAAACATTTCATTCAGAACATTTCAGCCAGCTCTAATATTGGTTTATTAACCTGCTCCTACTAAAGTCATTGGGAAAGCCCCTACTGAGTTGAATGGGAGCAGGGCATTTGGAGCACTGCCCTGAAGAATTTACATGGTCATTATGAATAGCGTAATCCTGATAATAATGAGAACCTCAGTGCTCAACACCTCTTAGAATTAGGCCTAAAACAAACATAAAACCAGACAAGGTAGGAACCTCAGATCTGACTTGGAGGGAACACATCTAGGGATAATTAAATAATACAGTTGACTTGATCACTCACTTCTTGCCCTTTCTGTTGAGACGACCAGCAAGTGCTAGTAGCAATAGTAGATTTTGTAGTAATGGACTGAAATCATCATCTCCTGACATATAAGCAGTCAAAAAGCCATACACTGTTCCCTCTAAGCTGTGTGCGTGTGCACGCACACGCAGATCCTAAACCCCGCGCACACGGTGAAACACCGTGTGCACAAAACTTTGCACAGAAGCACAAAATTTTGCCCAGAAGAAATTTTTTGCACACATGGCCTGTCAAAAATTAGAGGGAACATTGGATGGGAATGACTTTTACTCACTACCATTATAGGTGGAATATAAACTGGTTCCCTAGAAGTGAAAGGCTTCTTAATTCAGTCCTCCCTTTTTTCTGTTCCTATCTAATTGTATAAGCTCGGAACATGTTTATAGTGGTTGTACTGGCAGTCTTATTTTGGTGGTAAAATATGACAGTGCTGTTTGCCATAACTACATTCCCAGTATTTTTTATTTTGCCACCCCCCCACACTTTTTTCTGCTTCTGACTTAGACTGAGAGAGCTGCACTGTAATTCATATCACTTTTCTACAACCACCAAGGTAGTTAACCAGCATGAAGGCCTCTTCAGATATGGCTTGGGGCAGAAAAATACATGATGGTGTCAAATACTGGCTAAGGTGCATGCATGCTTCTGCCCCTTGGTGAGTGCTGTAGCTCACGAAAGCTTGTGCTCAAATAAATTTGTTAGTGTCTAAGGTGCCACAAGTACTCCTTTTCTTTTTGCAGATACAGAGTAGCACGGGTGCTACTCTGAAACCTTAATTTGCAGAAAATAGCCCACCTACAGAAGCTACTCCTAGCTAGTGGGCATTCGTTCATTCAGGGTGAGCAAAAAAGTCCTGGGTTCTTTTCTCTCTACTCTTGTGCAATGTTGGGTGACCAGATAGCAAGTGTGAAAAATTGGGACGGGGGTGGGAGGTAATTGGCACCTATATAAGAAAAAGCTGCAAATATCAGAATTGTCTCCATAAAATTGGGACATCTGGTCACCCTAGCGCAATGTAGCTAACAATAGTTGTGTTTATATGTATGCAGTGCATGGATTAATTACAATAGGATAAATGGAACAATCCTTCCTACATCAGGCCATTAAACTCTGCATTTCCCTTGTATAATATGTTATCAAATGAGATTCTTAGAAATCTAGAGATCACATAGTTTACTAGGAAATGAAAATGCCATAGTTTCTTATCGCGTGCAGGGGAAGTTCAGGGTTTCTAAAATATCCTGCTTAGGAGACTAAGGCCAATCAGAGAAATTGCTGTCATCTGGCACCAGTTTCAGTTTTCATCTAGTATTGCCAGGTGCAAATGTTTTCCCATAAAAAAGGATTATGACTATTCTTTCTGATGGCACCCTGTGAATTTACATATGTTCTTGCCTTTAAAACTGGCCCTGCGTGTCAGCATGCAGATGTGTCAGTCCTTCAAGATTCCAAGTTTTTTAGTCATCTGTTGTTACAGTTGACTATAACATCTATGGACTTACCTGGAAAGTCAATAAAATCCAATATTCTTTTAGCAGTTCTTTCCGGTGGACCAAAATAAGCTCAGATAGAGTAGTGGCAATCGGAAAGATGTTTTTGTTTAAAATAATGTGTGATTCAACACTGAAAAGTGTCTATCAAAATAGCTTTGTGGGGTTTCATATTTCTTGTCTCACAATTACTTATAAATCAGGTCTGTTCAGTTTTTATAGGTAAAAATGTTTTTTTCTAACTTCTGCCTTGAAAACTCACCCTGGAATCTGAAAGTCAAGGTGGAGTCTTTCCGTTCACTAATCAAATAAGGAACCTGCAGTCAGAATTTAAGGGCTGATTCAAAGCTGACTGAAGTAAGTTGAAAGTCTCCCACTGACTTCAGAGATTTTAGATTAGGCCTACTTTCCACCCCCCCATTATTAACATATGTAAACTGAATATATATATATAGTTTCAAATGAGCCAGATGTTTCTCATTAACATGAATCTAATAAATTCACATTCCCACACAAGTACAGTATTACAAATCTTATTAATAACACACATACCTCACCTTCTAATTCTACCTTATTTAGCTATCAAAGAAACAAGAGGGTTCTCAGAGCTCTAGCTTATGACAACACAAATACCAGTTTAGAAAGCACTGTCTAAAGTACACATTGTCCAGATATAAATAGTTACTCTTACTTCCAATGTATGAGATCTTCCAGAAACGTTTCCCTTCTTCTGGCATTTTTCCTCTGTATATTATGTAAGTCATAACCAGCTGCTATCTATTGTCCTTCATATATGAGTCATTTGCCCTGTTTCTCTTCTGGTTATTCCACCTTTAAAAGACCCATTTCTGTCTGATCACCCTTATATCATTGTCTGTATATTTATTTTGTTCAAACTCCAGAAATGGTAACCACACATTATAAAATGTGCTTGATCCTAATAGAAGATGATCATTTTTTTTCTTTTGCAATAATTTCCCATGTCTTATTTCTCCATGCCATATAGATCATTGTTGCAACCACTGTTATATATTTGCAACAAATCTTGTACAAAGGTTATCAAGTGAGGTGTCTATGAAAAAGTTATGATTTGCTGCTTATGATTATGCTATCTGTATGCATGGATAATTTTTGTATTTGAAGTTATGAATATTGGCTCTATACCTGGATTTCAAATATTTGCTCCTAAAGTAACACCCAGGAAGTAGTTAGCCAGTACATCTTGGAGGAACTATTCAAATTGAGTGGTCCATCAAAAGAACAATGGACCATAGGAGACACCTATTTACACTTAATGGAATTTCCTGCAATGACTAGGTGAAATGCGTGGACATGTGACTTGCCCATGTGACTCCAAACTCCATCTTGTTGCTGTAATCTTGTTGCTGTAAGAACAATGGGTTTCCCTCCACATGGCAGAGGATATAAAAGGACCTGGAAACCCCTCCATTTTGCCTCTATTTTGCTCCAGCTCAAACCTCTGGACTATGAACTTATATTAATGGGAGCATTCTAACCAATGGACTGAGGACCTTCCAATGATTTCGAAACAGCCAGAGACTTGACTTAAGCCAGCAGTTTACTCCATCACTGCTACAAGCCTGAACCAAGAACTTTGCAATTACTGTATGTATTTGATTCCTTAAACCAATTTTAACTCTCACCTTTCTTTCTTTCTTTCTTTCTTTCTTTCTTTCTTTCTTTCTTTCTTTCTTTCTTTCTTTCTTTCTTTCTTTCTTTCTTTCTTTCTTTCTACAAATATCCTTTTAGATACTAAAGGATTGGCATCAGCATGATTTTTGGGTAAGAACTGGGTTATATATTGACCTGGGTGTGTGGCTAGTCCTTTGGGATCAGAAGAACCTATTATTTGATGAGAGAGGGCCGGCTCCAGGCACCAACGAAGGAAGCAGATGCCTGGGGCTGCCAATAGAAAGTGGCGGCACTCCGTCCATTATTGGGGCGGCACGTCCGGGTCTTCGGCAGCAATTCGGCGGCAGGTCCTTCATTCCCTCCCTCCCTCTTCAGCGGCAGCTCAATTGGGTTTTGTTTTTTTTTTCTTCGCCACCCCTTCCCCATCATGGGAATGCCTTTGGGTTGAGGGGGAGGTTCGGGGAGAAGAGAGCTCTTCCTTCCTCTTCTGATTGGTTGCACAGCTCCAAGAGGCATGGCAGTAGGGAAGGCAGCCAATGAGAAGGGGTTCCCCCAGGCAGGACTCATATTCGCTACAGGGCTGGAGCTTCTCACATCTGTGACACTCTCCAGGGGTACCCAGGGTTGTGAGATGTCTGCCCACTACCTGCCCTTACTGTAAAGCAATCTGATGTAGGCTTGCTATGGGTCAGCTCCCAGAAATGAACAGCCTCTGGTAACACAAGCACTGCCTTCCAGGCCTCCGCAGGCCTCGCTTGCTCGGTGCAGGCTAGGAGCAGGCACACACTAATCCCTGAGTCCTCTGAGTATTCTCTGTAGCATCCAGCCCCTTTTTTCACTGAACTCTCACAGAATGACCAGGCCTGCTGTTCCCAAAGGAGCAGTACACACCAGCTTGTAAGATTCAACTCAAGATCACCACTTAGCTTAACACCACAGCACTGAGATCTATTTATAGCTAAAAGCAAAATAAATGTTTATTATCAAAGAAGAGAGATTCCAGTGATAGCGAGTAAGACTATTGGAAACAAACAGTTACGTATAAAAAGAATTCATAACACACTTTCGAGAGACTAAACTCAATGTACAGGTTACCCTCCTATCTAAAGAAGCTTATCTCACCCAAAGTTCTCCAGAATTTTCAACCAAGCCTGGTTGAGACCCCTTTTTCATGAAGCAAACTCGCTGTCCTTTTACTTGGTCAGTGAAGAGTGAGCTGGTGTCTTCTTTTCCCTCCAAATATAGTGGAGCAAACCTTTGATCTGCACCCGCCAGACAGGGTTCTTTCCCTCGCCCCCTGTTTTTGTCTTCGTATTAGTTTCCTTCTTTGAAGTTCTCCCAATCCTTCATTTGCATTCATTTCAGACTGGTGATAAGGGACCCCCTATGAACAAGACAGTACTCAATTTGCATATAAATATGAATAGATAGACAAACATCTCTTGTCTGACAGAAATCCTGTTTTTCACCTTTGCTGGTGACCAGTCCCTAGACACACTTTAAGAACCTATTTTCAGTGTATATACATAACTCCTCAGATAGTATCTTTACGTACATTTCACAATGATATTGATGACTCATGTGACACCGGCTTTTATTTCAGACTTCACAAGATGTTCTTTGGTGAGCTGGAATGCACATACCAGACTCAGGAGATTCTTGTAACCCCTGTGCACCTCCTCTGTGCCCCATGCCAGATTGGCACTAAGAGGTTCTTGGGTAACAGCATCATTGCCAGTCTGGGCTCCTGCCTCAGCTGAAATCCTATCATAATTGTCTATGGGGATTCACAAACCGATACAATTACTAGTCTCTACTACACTGAGCTTCTTAAATTAGACTAAAGGGAGAGAGAGAGAGAGTAAGAGCAAAGGATGCGAGAGCAAAAGGTGCTGTGATGGGCATAGGCAGAGGTAACACGTAACTGTGGCTAGTGGCGGGGGGGCGGGGGGAGCGCATGACCCCCAGAACCTTTCAAGATTTCTTGGGACACCTCTGGCACAGATGTCCAGTTGTGAGGAGGCACCAGTCCCACTGGTAGTGGCACTCTCAGTGTGTCCATGCAACAAGGGGATGGAGGAAGCAGTAGGCCAGCTGGCTGCTGGCTGAGCTCCTTCTCTGCCACATGGGTTGCTTCGCCTTCTCTGCTGCTGGAGTCCTATGTGTTGCCTCTGCCTCCATCCCCCAACTCAGTGGACGGTCTGCAAAGCAAGCAGCAGCGCTGGGACAGCACAAGCAGGGAAGGAGAAGCAGCCCAATGTGGCGGAAAGGAGCTCAGTTAGCAGCCAGCCACTCTTGCCAGGGGAAGCGCTGCCTCCTCGCTGCTGGGTGTCCCTGCCAGAGGTATCCTAAAAAATCTTGGGGGGCATGTGACCCTGCATGCTCCCACCCACGCGCTGCCTCTGTGCACAGGTGCAAGAACCATCTTTAGCCCCTCCTGCTTAGCTTCCTGCTACAGATTTAAAGAGAGTAAACATATCATTACACCAGGAATATATACTAGGGCTGTCAAGCGATTAAAAAAATTAATCGCACTGTTAAACAATAATTGAATACTATTTATTTAAATATTTTTGGATGTTTTCTACATTTTCAAATATATTGATTTCAATTACAACACAGAATACAAAGTGTACAGTGCTCACTTTTTATTTATTTTTGATTACAAGTATTTGCGCTGTAAAAACCCAAAGAAATAGTATTTTTCAATTCACCTAATACAAGAACTATAGTGCAGTCTCAAACAACATGTGCTGGGTCATCATCTGAGACTGCTATAACATGAAATATATGGCAGAATGCAGGTAAAAAAGAGCAGGGGACATAAAATTCTCCCCCAAGGAGTTCAGTCCCAAATTAATTAACACATTATTTTTTTAACGAGCATTATCAGCATGGAAGCATGTCCTCTGGAATGGTGGCCGAAGCATGAAGGGGCATACGAATGTTTAGCACATCTGGCATGTAAATCCCATGCAATGCCGGCTACAAAAGTGCCATGCAAATGCCTGTTCTCACTTTCTAGTGACATTGTAAATAAGAAGTGGGCAGCATTATCTCCTGTAAATGGAAACAAACTTGTTTGTCTTAGCGATTTGCTGAACAAGAAGTAGGACTGAGTGGACTTGTAGGCTCTGAAGTTTTACATTGTTTTGTTTTTGACTGCAGTTATGTAGCAAAAAAAATCTGCATTTCTAAATTGCACTTTTACGACAAAGAGATTGCACTACAGTACTTGTATGAGGTGAATTGAAAAATACTAGTTCTTTTGTCTATCATTTTTACAGTGAAAATATTTGTAGTAAAAATAATATACACTTTGATTTCAATTACAACACAGAATACAATGTATATGAAAATCTAGAAAAACACCCAAAATATTTAATACATTTCAATTGGTAGTCTATTGTTTAACAGTTTGATTAAAACTGAGATTAATCGCAATTAATTTTTTCGAGTTAATTGCATGAGTTAACGGCAATTAATTGACAGCCCTATTAATGTTTCTCTGTTTACAGTAAGTTTCTAAAATGAATACTTTTCTCCCTATTGCTCAGAAAATGTCAATACTTTTCTTTGAACTGCAGGAAAAAAAGTGTGAGTTAACTGTGATTAATTGACAGCCCTAATATGTAGTATATCTTAATGAGGGCTGACAGCAAATTTAAACATCCTTGTGCCAGTCTGAAGCTATATGATGAATCTCTACCACTACAGTCAGACTAGATTAGTAGATTCCAAGGCCAAAAGGGATCATCTAGTCTGACCTGTATGACACAGGCCATAGAACTTCCCCAAAGTAATTCCTAGTGCATATGTTTTAGGAAAACATCCAATCTTGAAGTAAATATTGTCAGTGATGGAGAATCCACCACAACCCTTGGTAAGTTGTTCCAATTTTTAATTGCCCTTAGTGTTAAAAATGTATGCCTTATTTCTAATCTGAATTTGTCTAGCTTCAACTTCAACTGGATCATGTTATACTTTTCTCTGCTAGACTGAACAGCCCTGTAATGGGGCCGTTGCCCAACTTTGGCAGACAAAGGATTGATAGCAGTCCTTGAAGCATCTGCGCAGAACCCAGCCAATCAGAGAACGTCAGAAAGGCAGCCAATCAGGGCCAGGCTGGGCCCTATATAAAGGCTGCAAAGCAGAAGCGACAGGGTCTCTCCCTGACCAGCAAGGGAGGAGGCCTGGCTTCTAGAGGATAGCACCTTATATAGAGCAGCGCTGGGCAGGCTCAGGGGAGCAGAGGGAAAGCTCCAGGCTGAGGCCCCTGAAAGAAAGGGCTGAGAAGGTGCAAGGGCCAAAGGGGAAGTGGCCCAGGGAGCACAAGCAGTAGAGGAGAGACAAGGAGGGCAGGACATGGCTGATGCCAGAAGGTCCCTGGACCGGGACCCAGAGTAGTAGGTGGGCCTGGGTCTCTCCCTCCCCCTTACACTGCACCTGGCCGTGGAGGAGCATGGCCCGACACAGACTGTGGCTTGCCCTTGAGGCAAGGGGTTAGACTTTGGTGCTGCAGCTGACTATGAGGGCAGGTGCAGACTGAGGACTATGGATTCCCCCGGAAGGGGAGAAAACTGAGTGGGGTACAGCCGGAGGGCTGTGTCCAGAAGAGGATGCCACAAACCAGGGAGCAATGCAGGTCCCAGACAGCAGAGCAGACAATGGGTGAGATATCACCTGCAGATGGTGCTCCACAGCTGGACAGAGCTAATTCCCAGAGCTACCAGCAGCAGGTGCTGCAGTTGTGAGTCTGTAACCCATCACAAGCCCCTTATTAAATATTTGTTTCTCATGTAGGTATTTATAGATGGTCATCAAGACACCTCTTACCCTTCTCTGTTTTAAACTGAATAGATTGAGTTCCTTGAGTCTAATCTGTTTATCATTCTCGTGGCTCTTCTTTGTACCCTTTCCAATTTATCAACGTCCTTCTTGAACTGTGGGCACCAGAACTGGACACAGGATTCCAGCAGCGGTTGCAGCAGTGCCAAATACAGAAGTAAAATAACCTCTTTACTTCTACTCAAGATTCCCCTGTTTATGCATCCGAGGACTGCATTAGCCATTGTGGCCAGTGTCACATTGGGAGCTCATGTTCAGTTTATTATCCACCACAACCTCAATCTCTTTCAGAGTCACTGCTTCCTAGGATAGAGTTCCCCCATCAGGTAAGTATGGCCTACATTCTTTATTCCTAGATGTATACATTTACTTTTAGCCATATTAAAACACACATTGTTTCCTTGTGCCCACTTGCCAAGTGATCCAGGTCACTCTGCATCAGTGACCTGTCCTCTTTATTATTTACCACTTCCCCCAATTTTGAGTCATTTACAAACTTTATCACTGGTGGTTTTGTTTTCTTCCAGGTCACAGATAAAAAAGGTTAAATAGCATTGGGCCAAGAACTGATCCCTGTGGACCCCACTAGAAACATACCCATTTGATGTTGATTTCCCACTTACAATTATATTTTGAGACCTATCAGTTAGCCAGTTTAAGCATTTAATATGTGCCATATTCTAGTTTTGTAATTAAAATGTCCTGTGTCGCCCAGTCAAATGCCTTACAGAATTTTAAGTATAATACATCCCCACTATTACCGTTATCAGCCAAACTTGTAATCTCATAAAAAGAAAATCAAGTTCATTTGAGAGGATCTCAGTTTTCCATAAACCTGTACTGATTGGCATTAATTATATTACCCTCTTTTAATTCTTTATTAATTTAGTCCCGTATCAGCTATTCCATTATCTTGCCTGGGATTGATGTCAGACTGACAGGCCTATAATTACCCAGTTCATCTCATTTACTGTTTTTAAATATTTGCACAATATTTTTTTCCAGTCTTCTGGAACCTCCCTGGTGTTTCAAGGCTTATTGAAAATCAACATTAATGATCCAGAGAGATCCTTAGCCAGCTCTTTTAAAAATCTTGGATGCAAGTTATCAGGACCTGCTGGTTTAAAAATGTCTAATTGTAGTAGCTAATGTTTAACATCCTCCTGAGATACTAGTGGAATGGCAAGTGTTACCATATGATATGACTATATCATCAATTTTCTCCAAATATAGAACAGAAATATTTATTTAACACTTTGCCTTTTTTGCATTATTATTGATAATCTAGTAATGGATCAGTACTATTGTTAAGATTCTTTTTGCCCTTAACACTGCTGGCCATAGATTTCCCCTTGTGTCTCTTTGCTTCTCTTATGAATTTTTTACAGTTCCTAGCTTCTGATTTATATTTATTACTATCTACATCCACTTTCCTCCATTTGTTTGTTTATTTACTTATTTATTGCTGATTTCACTTTCCTTCTAAACCAGGTCAGTTATTTAACCAGTATGGCCTTCTTCCTTGATTGTGGGACTGTGCCTTTTGGGGCATATAGTAAGGTGTTCAACAAATTCCTAATTTTCATTCACATCTTTCTGATTAAATTCTTTCTCCCCGTTGATTTGGCTCATCATTGTTTTCAGCTTTGTGAAATTGATCCTTGTAAAGCATCAAGTATATAAATCACTGGTCTGGACTTTATTCTCTTTGCACTTGTATCTAATTTTTAGTTCTGTGATCAGTTGCTCTTTATCTGCCAAGATGAGGTCTAATATAGAATTCTCCCTTCTTAGATGCAACACTTTTTGAGTTAGGAAATTGTCATCTATGATATTTAGAAATTCCAAGATGGTTTAGTACTGGCAGAATGAAACCTCCAGCATATGTTACTCAAATTGAATTCCCTCATGATCATGCAGCTTTTTCCCCTACACATAATAGATAGGTGCGTAAGGAGTGTGATTTGGTGGTCTGTAGCAGATACCAGCGAGTATACCATCTTATGCTTTATCTGTTAGGACATTCATCCACAAGCACTTCAAGAACGTAAGAACGGCCATACTGGGTCAGACCAAAGGTCCATCCAGCCCTGTTGCGGTCCAAATACAAGACAGCACAAAGCTTTAAGCAAGCAAGCAGGCTGGTCTGCCAACAGGCTGGTCCTGTCAGCTTTCCACCCTCTCCTTTTTTCTTTCTCTCCCCCCGCGCATTACATTCTCCAACAGATAAAAGGAATACACTGGCTTTGTTTAACATTCTTATTTACCAATTTCTATCTACCGCATTCCTTGCTCTCGGGCCTTGAGCCCAGTCCTGGGAGGCTTCCCACGGTTCATGTCATCTGGGCGAGATTCCAAGGTTCATGCCCTTGAGAGGAGCCGTGTGTGCACTGCTCCTACACAACACTCCGGGTGTGCCCCGAATGTTGCCAAGTGCATGAACCTTGTCTGAATGCTACATCCCCTCCTTTTTTGTTTATTTGTGTTCGGCCATCTCATGGTAGCCATCAATTTGCTTTTGCAAGCCAATTAACTCCCGGACAAACAAGGTCATAACTCGTGGAGCCTGCCAGGGTGGGTCTCGACAAAGCCTTAACAAAAAGGAAATACATTGCACAAAGCAACAGCAAAAAATAAGCCCAAGAAGGTAAAGTGTAATTGGCCGGGCCCCAGTTAGCCATGCTAGAGTACTGGGAAGAGAGGTTCGCATAAGCAGCAAGCATCATCTCATTCCCTATTTCCTCAGGGTGACAACATACTGGAATAAGGCACGTACCTAACAATTCTTCAGCTACTACAAAATCAGATAAACAAAAGTGGGTAACATTTACTATTAAAGCCAATCTTTCCCATAGGTTATATGTCATTCGGGCCTGTAACGGAGGAGTTGCTCCCGAGTAAACCCCTACAGGGAATAGCAGGCACATAAGGCACACTATCAATACAGAATTAGTAGTAATTTGGGCGAGAATGGCCACAAACAGAGTCTCAGGAGTCTCTGACTGTTGGTTTGCTGCCAGTCTTCGTTGAGCCGCGGTGACCAATGCTTTCACTGCTCCCCATGTCACGGGCTGGCTTGGGACGCTACGTCTCCTCCGTCTCCGTCCCGCCATTGTCGACCCGGGAGGCACCGTGTTCTCCTCCAAGGTCAGCTGAAACTCCGGTATGGGGTTCGACAGCCCCTGGTGCCACGCCATGCTGTTTCAGTGTCGGTCACACACACCGGGCCGGAACCCACAACGGTCCTGCAGGGAGAGACACAGCAGCATATCCCCGACCCCAAGTGATTAAAGGTACTGGGCCCAACCATTGCTGATCAGGCAGCTGACGGTAATAGACACGCGGTCTTTCCAGTACCTCGGACTTATGAAAATGCCAATCCGCGGGGGTCTGCTGATCTGTATTCAGTGTTAAATTATTTAAAGTAAACAAAAGGACATGCAATTGTTGCTGAATGTCTCCTAAGGTTCGGAGACGCAGCTCCCCTTGTTTTAATTGTTTGTCAAGCAAGGTTTTTAGCGTGCGATTTGCACGTTCAACAATAGCTTGGCCTGTGGAATTATAAGGGATCCCGTGTTTGAGACGGACGTCCCATTGAGCACAAAAGGTAGAGAGGGCTGTGAAGCAATAGGCTGGGGCATTATCTGTTTTTATCTGGCTCGCGCGACCCATAACAACAAAACAGGCTAGCAAATGGTGAATAACTTTGGGAGTGGCTTCCCCACGCTGTGGGGTCGCCCAGAGGAATCCCGAATAGGTATCAATGGAAACATGTAAAAACGAATAGGGGCAGAATTGTGGCACGTGAGTGACATCCATTTGCCACAGCCGATTCGCTGCGGTACCTCTGGGGTTAACGGCATAAGAAAAGGTAGGGGCAGCAGCGGCACAGTGGGGGCAGGAACGAACAATAGAACGTGCATGATCAGCAGGAATGTGAAATTGTCGGGCCAAAACGGAGGCAGACTGATGAAAAAAGGAGTGGCTTTCGATGGGGTCAGAAAAAAGGGAATTTACCTAACCACGTAATGCGTGATCGGCGCGCGCATTGCCCTCAGTGAGTATCCCAGGCAGAGGGGTATGACTGCGAATATGAGCAACAAAATAAGGGAAATTACGAGTGGTGATGAGATACTGTAAGGACAAAAACAGGCGGAGGAGGTCCGCATCAATCTGAGGGGTAATGAGGGCAAGGGGCAAGCGATCGATTACCTGATTAACATAATGGGTGTCCACAATTAAATTAAAGGGACAATCAGCAAAAAGTTGAAAGGCCAAAATAACAGCAGCCAGTTCTGAGCGCTGCGCGGAACGCTGAGGCAGCGTAAAACAAGAATGCCAACAAGGGGGGTCACCTAATTGATAGGTGACAACACCGCGATGTGGAGAGCCATCAGTAAAAAGAGTGATAGCTGAAACAATAGGTCGAGAGCGGCTAAGACGATGTACGATTAGTGGCACCTTTTGTGTAATCACCAAACGAGGATCTTTCGGGGGATTATAAGAGAGCTCTCCCACATAATCACAAAGAGCAACCTGCCAGGCCAAGGAGGTGTGGTACAAGGAATCAAATTCACTACGTGACAAGGGGAACACAATGGCAACTAAATCAGTGCCCGTGAGTTGCACTGCACGGTGGCGGGCTTTACGAACAAGGTCGGACAGGGCGTCTAAATAAGGATAAATGTTCCGAGGAGGAGTGGAAGACAAATATATCCACTCTATAATAGAGACGGCTGTGTCTGTACGAGGTACAAACAGAGCCGCAGTAGGCGTATGAGGGGTGGCAAGGAGAACTAACCACAGGGGACGAACCTCAGTGAGTCTATCCACAAACTGCTGACTCAACACTGCATTGATCTGTCGAATGCAGGCAATGTGCTCCTCAGTGATGGCAATAACTGCGCCCGGTGCCTGAGCTCCACGTAGGAGCTCGATCAACGGCCGCAGCATCGATGTGGGGAGATGGAAGTAGGGTCGAATCCAATTTAAATGACCCAAAATTTGTTGTAATTTAACGAGGGTTAGGGGTTGGGGTAGGACCACTTCCGGGCGAACAGGGGCAGCATAGGTTTGTAAAACCTTATGCCCAAGATATTGGTAGGGATAAGAGCGTTGAATTTTTTCTGGTGCCACTAACAGGCCATTTTGGCCAAGAATCTGAGACAAATATTCAAGCTGTTGTGCCGTAACCTGGGGACCGCTAAGCAAAATATCATCCATATAATGGTAGACCTTTAGTGTGGGGTATCGGGCACGAAAAGGGGCGAGGGCCCGATCCACAAAAAATTGACACAAGGTTGGACTATTTTGCATTCCCTGGGGCAAGACCTTCCACTGATACCTTTGAGAGGGTCGCTGATTATTATATCTGGCACTGTAAACGCGAATTTTTCGCGATCTTGTGGGCAAAGGGGGATGGTGAAGAAACAATCTTTTAAATCTAACACACAAAGCTGATCGGTTTGAGGAATTAAATTCGGGTTTGGCAACCCAAACTGCAAGGGGCCCATGGGTTGGATGCGTTTATTTATTTCCCTTAAATCGTGTAACAGCCTCCATGCACCAGATTTTTTCTTAATAACGAACACTGGGGTGTTCCAAGGACTAGTGGAGCTCTCCAAGCGCTGTGCATGCAAATATTGTTGCACAAGCAAATGAAGCGCTTTCAGTTTTTCTGGGGGAGGGGCCCACTGGTCAATCCATACGGGCTCTAACGATTGCCATACCAATGTGGAGGGCAAGGTGGGTGGGGGAGGGTTTTGGGCCATTATATATTAATATCGAGGGTGGTGTCCAGCTTTACAAGTAAGTCACGGCCCCAAATATTGAGGTGGACAGGGAGCACAAAAGGGCGGATCGTAGCAAGGACACGGCCTCCTGGTTTAGAGACCGTGACCCAAGACAAACTTTGGCACCCGGGTTTGCTATCCCCGATTCCCCACAACTCTTTAGAAGGAACTGTTGGCCATCTGACCGGCCAGTCCTGATCACAAATCACCGTAACGTCAGCTCCAGAGTCCACCAGCCCTATAAAAGGAACATTATTTAAGAGAAGTGTTAACTGAGGTTTCGAGGGGTGGAGCGACATTGTTAGAGCAACAAGTGGAGAGGACGTGTTGTGAGACGGCAACTGAGACAGCGTCGATCCAAAGCCGTTCCCGCCCCGGGCTCAATCCTCTGTGGCTGGCACCTGATAGGGGACTAAAATCAATTGTGCAATTGACCGTCCACGCGGGAGCGACTGTGGAAGATGGGTCCACACCTGAACCTTAATAACGCCGGTGTAATCGGCATCAATGACCCCTGGGATGACAAAAAAACCCTGTTTCCCAGCGTGTGAGCAAGGGGGAACCAGACCCACAAATCCGGCAGGGAGAAGTCCCATCACCTGTGTAGGTATGGCGCAAACCTCCCCCGGCAACCGAAAATCAGTGTCCTCCTGCATAATCAAATCAAGCCCTGCACTTCTGGCAGTCGACGCCCTCATGGAGTCTATGGATTTTAAGGCAGAGGAACAGTTGTCTGAGTGGGAAACACCCCCGTTTGGCCCTGGGTTCGGGGGGGACCCGTCGTGCGGTTTCCCGACCAGCTACGACACTGATTAGCCCAGTGATAGCCCTTCCGACACTTGGGGCACTTCTTTGAGGGGCGGGCAGGCGCCGTCGATGAGCGGCACTCCTGCTGAAAGTGACCCTCCTTACCACAGCGGTAACAACGCTTTCCCTCCTTCCCGCTTTTCCGCAGGGCGGCGGCCAGAACCCCAGCTTTATGTGCTTGTGTGCCGATGTTTTGGCACGCCCGCAGCATGTCCGACAGCTCTAGAACGCCAGCGGCTTGTGCCGCCTGGAGAGCACGGCGGCAATCCTCGTTCACATTTTCAACCGCCATTTTTAACAGGATCTCCTGAGCTGCTGCAGGGTTATCCACCTGTCGGAGGATAGCCTCCTGCAATCTGTTGGTAAAATCCATAAAGGACTCTGATGCACCCTGACGGATACTGGCAAAGCTTTTGGTAGGCTTGCCTGAATCCGGGACCTTCCGGAAAGCATGCTGGGCGCAGGCAGAAATAATGGGGAAGACAGCCTGAGGGAGTTGAGATTGCATCTGAATGGTAGCAAACTGGCCCTCCCCTGCCAAGTGCTCATAAATGACACCTTGCTCTCTATATACCTGGGCTTGGCGTTCCGCCATCTGCCGATACTCACTAAGCCAAATAACATACTGACTGGGCGTCAGCATCATGCGCAACAGCGCCTTCCAGTCTTCCGGGACCAGGGTGTACCCAGTACCTAGCCCTTCAATGAGACCACGCACATACGTGCTAGTGAGGCCGAACTCGCGAATCGCTTTCTTTACGTCTCTGATCACCGAGTAAGGCAAACTGACCCAGTTTGCAAGCTGGTTGCCCTGGCCATCATCCTGCCAGGTCGCCGGGCAAACTGAGACCAGATCAGCTAATTCCTCTGTTGTAAGATCTGGGCGAGTCCTCGCTGCGTAAACCATTTGTTGCACCAGCGAAAGCCCCTGAGCAGACGCGGACGACCCCCCGGGGGGCCTCAGAGCATGGGGCCCCACGGGGGGATGGTGACCACTCACCGGCTCCAAAGGAGGCGGCAGTAATTGAGGCACTGGGGGCGAAGCAGGGGGAGGGATGGCTGCAGGAGTGGACGGGGGTGGCGAGATCAGCAGCCCCTCTATTGGCGCGGAAGAGGGTCTTTCCGAGGCGAGACCCTGTGTTGCATTGCCAGGAGGGGGGATGGCTGCAGGAGCGGACGGGAGTGGCAAGATCACCAGCCTCTCTATTGGCACGAGGGAGGACCTGTCCGAGGCGACACGCTGTATTGCGTCGCGGCAGAGGTGCCAGGCATGTAAAGCCTGCACGGGTGCCCGAGGCTCTTTGTGCAATGTCTGGCCCAACTGCTCCCAGTCCGCTAGCTTAAGGGTTCCGGCTTCAGGGTACCACGGGCATTGGGCACTCACTTCCTGTAGCAGGAGAGTGAGTTCTCAAGTGGGGCAGTCATGCTGAGCCTTACGCAGCAAATACTGTAGCTCATTGCGGTGTTGCATTTGCAAAGCAGAGAGGGAGCTTCCCATACTTACCACAATGAAAAATACTCACCGGGATCCGCGAAGCGGATGAGTGACGTGTCTGAAACCCTTGCCGGGCGAGGTGAGTGCTGAGGGCCCCACGTTTGGGCGCCAGTTGTTGCGGTCCAAATACAAGACAGCACAAAGCTTTAAGCAAGCAAGCAGGCTGGTCTGCCAACGGGCTGGTCCTGTCAGCTTTCCACCCTCTCCTTTATTCTTTCTCTCCCCCCGCGCATTACATTCTCCAACAGATAAAAGGATACACTGGCTTTGTTTAACATTCTTATTTACCAATTTCTATCTACCGCATTCCTTGCTCTCGGGCCTTGAGCCCAGTCCTGGGAGGCTTCCCACGGTTCATGTCATCTGGGCGAGATTCCAAGGTTCATGCCCTTGTGAGGAGCCGTGTGTGCACTGCTCCTACACAACACTCCGGGTGTGCCCTGAATGTTGCCAAGTGCATGAACCTTGTCTGAATGCTACACAGTCCAGTATCCTATACTCTGACAGTGGCCAATGGCAGGTGCCCCACAGGGAATGAACAGACAAGTTATCATAAAGTGATCCATGCCCTGTCAACCAGTCCCAGCTTCTGGCAAACAGAGGCTAGGGACACCATCCCTGCCCATCCTGGCTAAAAGCCATTGATGGACCTACCTTCCATAAATCTATCTAGCTCCCTTTTGAACCCTGTTATAGTATTGGCCTTCACAACACTCTCTGGCAGAGAGTTCCAGAGGTTGACTGTGCATTGCGAGAAAAAAAAAATTCTTATTTGTTTTAAACCTGCTACCTACCAATTTCATTTGGTGCCCCTTGTTCTTGTATTATGAGAAGGAGTAAATAACCCTTCCTTATTTACTTTCTCTATACCACTCGTGATTTTATAGACCTCTATCATATCCCCCCCTTAGTCGCCTCTTTACCAAGCTGAAAACTCCAAGTCTTATTAATCTCTCCTCATACGGAAGCTGTTCTATACCCCTAATCATTTTTGTTGCCCTTTACTGAACCTTTTCCAATTCCAGTATATCTTTTTTGAGATGAGGCGACCACATCTGCACGCAGTATTCAAGGTGTGGGCATACCATGGATTGATATAGAGGCAATATGATATTTTCTGTCTTCTTATCTATCCCTTTCTTGATTATTCCCAACATTCTGTTCGCTTTTTTGACTGCCGCTGCACATTGAGTGGATGATTTCAGAGAACTATCCACAAAGACTCCAAGATCTCTTTCTTGAGTGGTAACAACTAATTTAGACCCCATCATTTTTTGCGTTTAGTTGGGATTATGTTTTCTAATGTGTGTTACTTTGTATTTATCAACATAGAATTTCATCTGCCATTTTGTTGCCCAGTCACCCAGTTTTGTGAGATCCTTCTGTAGCTCTTCGCTGTCTGCCTGTGACTTAAGTATCTTGAGTAGTTTTGTATCATCTGCAAATTTTACAACCTACTGTTTACCCCTTTTTCCAGATCGTTTTTTGAATATGTTAAATAGGACTGGGCCCAGTACAGATCCGTGAGGGACACCACTATTTACCTCTCTCCATTCTGAAAACTGACCATTTATTCCTACCCTTTGTTTCCTATGTTTTAACCAGTTACCAATCCACGAGAGAACCTTCCCTCTTATCCCATGGCTACTTAAGAGCTTTGCTTAAGAGCCTTTGGTGAGGGACCTTGTCAAAGGCTTTCTGAAAATCTAAATACACTCTATCCACTGGATCTCCTTTGTCCGCATGCTTGTTGACCCCCTCAAGGAATTCTAGTAGATTGGTGAGGCATGATTTCCCTTTAAAAAAACCATGTTGACTATTTCCCAACAAATTATGTTCATATATGTGTCTGACAATTTTACAATAGTTTCAACCAATTTACCCAGTACTGAAGTGAGGCTTACTGGCCTGTAGTTGCCATGGTCACCTCTGGAGCCCTTTTTAAAAATTGGCATCACATTAGCTATCCTCCAGTCATTTGGTATAGAAGCTGATTTAAATGGTAGGTTACAGATGACAGTTAGTAGTCCTGCAATTTCACGTTTGAGTTCCTTCAGAACTCTTGGGTGAATACCATCAGGTCCTGGAAACTTATTACTATTTAGTTTATCAATTTATTCCAAAACCTCCTCTAATGACACCTCAATTTGGAACAGTTCCTCAGATCTGTCACCCAAAAAGAATGGCTTTTCTTCCAAGATTATTTTCTTCCAAGATATCAGTGACTTGGAAACATGAAATGCCATATTTGATATAAAATGCCACTCTCTTCCCTTTTGTCCACTCAATCCTTCCTAAATAGGTTATAACCATTGATTTTAACATATCAATCATGGGAATTATCCCACCAGGTTTCAGTAATCCCAACTAAATCAATGCTCATAAATGAGTAATTCCAAGTCCTTTTGTTTGTTACTCAGGCTCCTGGCATTGGTATACAGATAATTAAAGAATTTCTTCTTTTCACGTCCTTTGGGTCCTTGATTTAGTTTTGTTCTTAACATCTCAATTTTGTGCTGTGTAGAACAGATGTACTGTACAGACCAAGTACAGAAAAGTTTGAGGAATTGTCCAAAGTCTCAAAAAAATTAATGGCACAGCCAGAAATACAATGCAGGAATCATAGAATATTAGGGTTGGAAGAGACCTCAGGAGGTTTTCTAGTTCAATCCCCTGCTCAAAGCAGGACCAACTGCCAATAAATCATCTCAGCCAGGGCTTTGTCAAGACGGGCCTTAAAAACATCTAAGGATGGAGATTCCACCACCGCCCTAGGTAACCCATTCCAGTGCTTCACCACCCTCCTAGTGAAATAATTTCCTAATATCCATCCTAGACCTCCCCCAATGCAATCTGAGACCTTTGCTGCTGCTTCTGTCATCTGCCACCACTGAGAACAGCCTAGCTCCATCTTCTTTGGAACACCCCTTCAGGCAGTTGAAGGCTGCTATCAAATCCCCCCTCACTCTTCTCTTCTGCAGACTAAGTAACCCCAGTTCCCTCAGCCTCTCCTTGTAAGTCATGTGCCCGAGCCCCCTAATAATTTTTGTTGCCCTCCACTGGACTCTCTCCAAATTGTCCACATCCCTTCTGTAGTGGGGGGAGCAAAACTGGACACAATACTCCAGGTGTGGCCTCACCAGTGCCAAATATCGAGGGAAGTGATTATTCTCCTCTCTACTGGCAATGCTCCTACTAAGACACTCCAATATGCTGTTGGCCTTCTTGGCAACAGGGGCACACTGCTGACTCATATCCAGCTTCTCGTTCACTGTAATCCCCAAGTCCTTTTCTGCAGAACTGCTGCTTAGCTAGTCAGTCCCCATCTGTAGCGGTGCATGGGATTCTTCCTTCCTAAGTGCAGGACTCTGCACTTGTCCTTGTTGAACTTCATCAGATTTCTTTTGGACCTATCCTCCAATTTGTCTAGATTGCTCTGGACCCTATTCCTACCCTCCAGTGTATCTACCTCTCCCCTCAGCTTAGTGTCACCTGCGAACTTGCTGAGGGTGCAATTAATCCCATCATCTAGATCATTAACAAAGATGTTGAACAAAACCGGCCCCAGGACCCACCCCGGGGCACACCGTTTGATACCAGCTGCCAACTAGACATTGAGCTGTTGATCACTACCCGTTGAGCCCAACGATCTAGCCAGCTTTCTATCCACCTTATAATCCATTCATCCAATCCATACTTTTTTAACTTGCTGGCAAGAATACTGTGGGAGACTGTATCAAAACCTTTGCTAAAGTCAAGATATATCACATCCACCACTTTCCCCATATCCACAGTGCCAGTTATCTCATCATAGTCTACCTCATCCTTCTGATCCAGTGGTCTATAGCACACACCCACCACAACATCAATTCTGACTCCCTCTTCTAACCAATAGACCACTCACTTAGCTGGCATTGTAGTTGCTTTATGTTAATAGCAGCCTCATGGTTTCTTGTTTCAATCTCTGAGTATTGTTTCCGTAGACACAATTTCCCCCAAGTTGCTTATATCCACTTCCCCTCCATTAACATCTGTGGGAAGTGTACATGTGTATCTGAGGGCTCTTATTACTTGAGAATCCTGCAAACAGGAGAGAGAAGGAAATGAATCATTTCAACAATAAGCTTTGACTGTATTGAGGCTGCAGATCTCATGCGGATGTGCCAAAAGATACAAACTCCTTATAAAACTAATGAAACTACTTCCTCAATGGGCAACCTTCAGGTTTCTTTCTACATTCTTTAACCATCATAGTAAGTTTCACTTCCACAAATCCATAGAAGCAACAGCATAGTTTGCTCTACTTGATCTTGCCATGATTACAGAAAATATAAGAGCATAATTATGGATGTTGCTTGTGCCTCCATTGTTAAGTTCCATTTTCCTCTTAAAGCAAGGATTCATCATCTTTGTTGTGTATGAAAAATACAGTATATGCTCCCCAAATTTACCGCACTTACTCTTTGAGTCTAGAACAGTGTCGCCGAGGCAGCGGTGTGCCAATGCACTTGGTTATGCCAGCACTGAATTTGGCTCTATACCTGCAATACCAGTTTTCTACTCCTATTGTCAGAATTTGCTCTCCATTACAGAGACATAAATGTGGAATAACGGTGCTGGAGTCAATGGATTAACTTCAGATTTATGGCTGTATTGAGCACTGGAAGCTCCCATTGACTTGCAAGCCTGCTTCTTTCTTAGGACCCAGTACTGTAACTGACTCCAGATAGGCAGAGCCCTGTGCTCTGACAGAGGTGCCATTGATGTCAGCTAGGCTTCATCTATGTGAACAGGTCCGACAGAGTAGATCCAGTGGCAGGATTTGTCCTTAGATTCTAAGGTCTTATAGGCAGCGAATGCATCTTATTTATTCTCTGATGTGCTATGTCCCTTTAAGGAGATATAATCATAATATGCAAAATAAGGCCAAATGTAAGGGGACTGTTGCCCCCTTACTAACATTCAGTGGGGGTGTTTTAGTTGCTAGCTCCCAGTACTAAAAGGGGAAGGGTCTATGGGAAATCAGGACCCTGAGACTTATAGTCCCCAGGAACAATGGGGAGAGGCCAATGCTCCAGGTCAGCCTGAATGACAGGGCGGGCAGGCTAATCAGGGAGTCAGGAGGCCAGGGAGGTCCCGTCCTCCGTGTGAGCTGGAATTGCCTGGGTCAGACAGAGTGGGGCCGAGCTAAGGAGAAAGCCGGTGCCTGAGCTGAGCTGGGGAGCAGAGCTGGCCCAGATCCAGAGGGACCAGAAAAGCAGCCCAGAGAGAGCAGACCCTGTCCTGGGAGCAGAGCTGCAGCCCCAAAGCCAGAGGCACAGCCCAGAGAGAGCAGACTTGCCCTGGGAGCAGAGCTGCAGCAACCAGAGCCAGAGGGGCCAGAAAATCAGCCCACGAAGCAGGTCAGTGCTGGGAGCAGAGCCACAGAAGCAGCCTGCAGAGCAGACCTGTCCTGGGAGCAGAGCTGCAGCAACCAGAGCGGCCAAAGAAGCAGCCCAGGGAGCTGGAGGCAGAGCAGCAGCAGCCGTGCAGAGACAAGAGAGGTGCAGCTGGGGCTGGAGCAGACCGAAGCTGGGTGTGGTGAGCAGCTGGGGAGAGCGAGGGGGACCCTGGGAAGCGGGCCCAGCACAGGGAGACACCTCAGCCAAGAGGCTCTGCAGGCCAGGCTTGGATCGTAGCCCCGACAGGGCTGGGGCGACACTGGGTAGAAGGGTCCTAACACTTAGAGCCTGAGAGCGTGTGGCCACCACCAGAGCAAGTGTCCAACCCACAGCATCCCTGCAGCACAGCCAGGGCCTGAGCAGGGGGCCTGGGACTTACCAGGAACAGACTGTGAACTGCCCTGACATTCCAGAGACACTGTTTGTGATGTTCCCTGCCACAGAGCGGGTTGATGTGTTTCCTTTAACCTTTCCCATTTTTCCTTATTCTTTTTAAAATTAATTGTTCATTAAATAACTTGTATTTGCTTTAACTTGTATGTAATGGTCAGTGAGTCAGAGAAGTGCCTAGTGCAGAGAGAGTACCCCGGAGTGGGGACACCCTAGCCCCTATCCTAGGTGACCACAGCAGGGTTGGGGGTCGAGCCCCCCCGGAATCCTGGGCCCAGCCTTGTTGGGGTTACGAGGACTCTGCCAGACAGGAGAGGGGAAGGGGAGTCCTCAAGGGCAGGGAGGCCACTGGGTAAAGGAAGGTTTCAGAGTAGCAGCCGTGTTAGTCTGTATTTGCAAAAAGAAAAGGAGTACTTGTGGCACCTTAGAGACTAAGCCATTTATTTGAGCATAAGCTTTCGTGAGCTACAGCTCACTTCATCGGATGCATAAAATGGAAAATACAGTGAGGAGATTTATATACACACAGACCATGAAAAAATGGGTGTTTATCATACACATTGTAAGGAGAGTGATCACTTAAGATGAGCTATTATCAGCAGGAGAGTGCGGTGGGGGGAGAGAAAACCTTTTGAAGTGATAATCAAGGTGGGCCATTTCCAGTCCATTTCCAGGAGTTAACAAGAACGTCTGAGGAATAGTGGGGGGAAGGGAGGGGGAAGGAATAGACAAGGGGAAATAGTTTTACTTTGTATAATGACTCAACCACTCCCAATCTCTATTCAACCCTAAGTTAATTATATCCAATTTGCAAATTAATTCCAATTCAGCAGTCTCTCGTTGGAGTCTGTTTTCAAAGTTTTTTTTGTTGAAGAATAGTCACTTTTAGATCAGAAATTGAGTGACCAGAGAGATTGAAGTGTTCTCCGACTGGTTTATGAATGTTATAATTCTTGACATCTGATTTGTGTCCATTTATTCTTTTACATAGAGACTGTCCAGTTTGACCAATGTACAGGGCAGAGGGGCATTGCTGGCACATGATGGCATATATCACATTGGTGGATGTGCAGGTGAAACTTTGAAAACAGACTCCAACGAGAGACTGCTGAATTGGAATTAATTTGCAAATTGGATACAATTAACTTAGGGTTGAATAGAGATTGGGAGTGGTTGAGTCATTATACAAAGTAAAACTATTTCCCCTTGTTTATTCCTCTCCCCCACCCCCAACTATTCCTCAGATGTTCTTGTTAACTCCTGGAAATGGCCCACCTTGATTATCACTTCAAAAGGTTTTCTCTCCCCCCACCCCACTCTCCTGCTGGTAATAGCTCATCTTAAGTGATCACTCTCCTTACAATGTGTATGATAAACACCCATTTTTTCATGGTCTGTGTGTATATAAATCTCCTCACTGTATTTTCCACTTTATGCATCCGATGAAGTGAGCTGTAGCTCACGAAAGCTTATGCTCAAATAAATGGCTTAGTCTCTAAGGTGCCACAAGTACTCCTTTTCTTTTTGGGTAAAGGAAGTGGGAGCGAGGACTCAGACCCTTTCTCTAGCCCACTTCATCGGGGTAATGCAGAAGCCAGGAAAGTTCCCCACAATAGCGGGACTATTTCCCCGCTTACACAAGGTTTTCATATTTGTGTGCCTGAAGTTAGGTTTCTAAATCTACATTCAGATACCTAAATAAGTGGCCTCAGCAGCTCCTAAAATGAGAAACGCTATTGACATGTGAAAGTTTTGCGATTTTTTTATCATATTATTTATATTACCATAGCTCCTAGAGAGCCCACCTGAGATGGGGCCGCTATTGTGCGAGGACCACACATACATAATAAATGACAGTCCCTGCCCTAAAGAACTTAAAATCAAAGTAGACACAGAGTGGGAGGAAAAGATTCCACATACCAGCAGGAATGGTTGGCAAACAAAGGTCCATGTTCTGCATAAGAAGTGACCTTGGCCTTGATATAACCCTTTCTTTTACTTTGGCTTCAGTATCATTTCCTCTGCCATTCATATGAAAAATGGCACAGGCTAAACCTGGGAATCAAACCACTGAATATGGGCTACGTTCCTTGCATCCTTGCTGTAGCATAAACCCTGAGCCCTTCATGCAGATGTAAGGAGACTGTTGGCCCCTTACTGAACCGTAGTGAGGTATTTTTGGTTGGCTAGCTCCTAGTACCAAAAGAAACGGGAAGGTGCAATGAGAAATTGGGACTCTGAGACTGAGAGTCCTCTGGGGCATTGGGGAGAGGCCCACGCTTCAGGTCACCCTGATTGGCCTGCCTCCCCTGTCAATGAGGGAGTCAGGATGCCAGGGGGTCCTGGCTGTCCTCCATGTGAGCTGGAGCTGCCTGGGCCAGAGTGAGACTGAGCTAAGGAGAGAGCAGGAGCCTGGGCTGAGCTGGAGAGCAGAGCAGAACTGTACCAGCCAGAGGGGCCCAAGAAGCAGCCCAGGGAGCAGATCCATGCTGGGAGCAGAGCTGCAGCAACCAGAGCCAGAGGGGCAGTCCAGGGAGCTGTGCTGGAGGCAGAGCAGCAGCAGCCCTGAGGCAGAGTGGGGCTGGAGCAGTCTGGAGCTAGGTGTGGTGAGCAGCTGGGGAGAGCGAGGGGCACTCTGGGCGCAGGGTGGCCAGGTGCCTGGTTTTCGACTGAAAAGTCCGGTCAAAAAGAGGACTCAACAGTGTCTGGTCAGATCTACTGACCGGACACCCAATGTCCAGTTGCTGCAGGTGGGAGAGGCAGAGAGGTGCTGGGTCATCACCCATGCCAGCCCCTACTGAGTTGGGGCTGCCTCCTGCCTGGGCTGGGCGGCTGCAGCTCCCAGCCCTGGCTCTGCAGGCGTGTCCCTCCTAACACAGGTGGTGGGGGTGGGAGGGGAAAAGCAGCAAGCAACAAAAAAAAGGAATGGATGGGGGCGGGGCCTTGGGCAGGAAGAGGCAGGGCAGGAGGGGTTCTGGCACTCTTGGTGGAGTGGCTGGTGTTTAAATATTACCAAGTTGGCAAGCCTACCTGGGCAGAGGGCTCAGCGCAGGGAGACGCCATCAGCCAAGAGGTCTTGCAGGCCAGACTTGGAGGGGGATCATAACCCCGATCGGAGGGCAGACACTGGGAAGAAGAGTCCTGCCATTTAGAGCCTGAGGGTGTGTGGCCACCACCAGAACAAGTGTCCGACCCATGCAGCATCCCTGCAGTACAGCCAGGACCTGGGAGGAAGGCCTGGCACATGCGAGGACTAGACCGTGAGCTTCCCTTATATTCCAGAGACAGCAGTTTGTGATGTCCCTGTGCCCACAGTGTGGGGTTACGTGTTTTCCGTTAACCTTTTCCATTTTTTCCTTATTTTTTTTTAATTGGTTGCTGTTTAATAAATTGTATTTGCTTGAACTATATGCAATGATCAGTGGGTCAGGGAAGAGTCCAGTGCTGAGAGAGTACCCCAGAGTGGGGACTCCCTGGCCTAAGTGACCATGACAAGATTGGGGGTTGTCGAGCACCTCTGCAATCCTGGGCCCAGCTCTGCCACATAGGAGAGTGGAAGGGGAGTCCTTGAGGTCAGGCAGACCTCAGGGTAAAAGGAGTGGGAGAGAGGACTCAGATCCTTTCCCTGGCCAATTTCACCCGGGTAGTTCATAAGCCAGGAAAGTTCTGCACAATAGCGGGACCATTCCCCCACTTACACAGAGAAAAGAAAGCTTCACCACAAACTTTGGAAGAGGTAACAGAGAACTTTTTCTTTGGTGAGGGTGTGTGGGCAACAATGAGGGGCGGGCAGAGACAGCCAGGAGGCACCTTCTCCTTAGGAAATACCTGGTAATCCTGAAATGTCACATTCCTTTGAGGTGATAAAGAACTTCTTCCTGTAAGTGTCATTCAACAAACACATTCCTCAGGCCTTCATTAGAAGATCAGCACATCCATCTCTGCTTAATTTGAGTTTCATTGTAGTTGAGTTTGCCTCTAAGTAAAAGCACAACAACCCTTCTTCCCTTTAAATTCCATAAGCATCTGGCTTCCCATGGATGGATTGTCCCTGATTTAACCTGTGTTTACATGGAATGTGCCAGGGGGGGTGGGGTTAGCTGTCCTTTACCCTACCCATTTCCTATTCTGTTGAGGAATTTATCATTACAGTGAGTATGGAAAGCTAGGTGGGTGGTGGGGGCACTTTACACAGATCTCCACAGAGGTTACTCTGGTCTCCTTTCCACCCCACATGTCAGGCTAATCAAGGTTTAGAACTTTACCCTTAGTAAAATTTGTAGCACTGTCCTCAGAGTCTTTGGGTTTGCAGTAGAATTTGCTTGGGCAGCCAACTGTAAACCTACACTATATGTTAACCAGGCACTGCAAATACCCTGATCTTCCCTCCTAATCACATTGGGGAAAAGAGTCAATTTCTACACTGGTAACTGGGAAGTTAAGGTTCAAACTGGATGTTTTTAAACCTCTGTTTTTGCAAATTCCTTTCTGAGCATCTTAAATTGGCAGATGAAATTGAGCAAGAAAAGCAGTCTATTAGAGCTCACAGTAAGCTCTTTGGCTGATTACACAATGGCTGAGATAAATCTGAGCTCCATTCATGCTCTGAAATAGCAATGCTTAAACACAATAAGTCAGATTCTGATCTGAGTTACACTGGTTAAAATCTGGAATAACTCCACTGATTTCTGTGGAGTGACTCTGGATTGACACTATTGTAAATGAGATCAGAATCTGGCCCACTCACTATGGTGTATGAGCTATGTCATCAAAAGGAGATGGTGTCTTTCTGTTTCCTATGTATTGCACCTTCCAATGTACAGAATTCCCTGCTGCCATTTTGTGCTTCGCTCCAGATGGAGATTATTATTGAGCGAGTCACTATTTTCTCTTTTTGTCTCTGTCTTGGAATCTTTAGCCCTAACTCTGCGCTGTGGATGAACTGAGCCACGGAATATATGGGGACAAGAATAGCTGTGTGCCACCTTTATGCCTCCTTGATTCTGGAGACAGCTGGGGGAATGGGGCTGTCCCCAGCAAAAGCCAGAAGCTCTGGATGTAGACATAGCCTGTTTGTGAGAATCAAGGAGAGCACTGTGCTTGAAGACCAGTGTGTGTTACGGCATTTATTATGAATGTTGAAGACCAATGCCCCTCTCCACCTCCAGAAATGTTCCCTGGGGAGCACAGCCCCTTAGCACTCAGCATCGAGTGAATACATTCCAGGGTTTGTGCAGGAACTGTTTTTGTACAGGATTCAGAACCAGGTCCGGGTGATAGAGCTGAGATTTTAAGGACATGAACATCTGAAAAATCAAGGCGATGGTTTCCACAGAAGCTGTAAGCCCTGCCCAATCGGACAGTGGGCCAGATTTTGGCTGGCGGCTGGTGACCCTGGTGACCCAGTGCCCAATGTGGGGCTGAGGAGTGCAGGCCTTGCTCTTCCCTTAGCAACTTTGTGGCTCCTACCTATGTGAAAGGGATGGGAAGAGGTGGTGTGAAGGTGGAGCCATGACCACTTCCCCTGTCTCATCTTTGGTCAGCAGAGCTAGCCAGGCAGAGAGAGGAAAGTATGTGGCACCATTTCTAAAGTTGGTGAAGCTATCATGCTGGTGTGTGTTGTCTGGGCACGCTGGCTGTATACGCCTTAGTACACAGTGTGTGTTCAGCGTGTCAATGAGATCTGTTAGACCATGGGGTAGTCTCTCAAGAGTGGGAATGGAAGGTCTATTGCCTGAGTCATTTAAAACCGGATTGGAATACTGGAAGGAACTATCCTGCCCTGGCAGAGGATGGATACGCAGCCTATTACTATGCGTCTTCTGTAACTGGGATGGGTTCTATTAATGCTCACTTTAATATAAGGCAAAGAAGGGTAGAAGGGTAATGCCGTATATGGACATTATTTACGAGGGGAGGATTGCATAATTCATGATGAATGACTGAGTGAAACCTGTCATTGTATGATGATCCCTAAGAAAAGCAGTGATGTACTTAATCCATCTCTCCTCCTCTTGTTGTGTGTTTCACTGCCCAATTTATTTAGCAGAGAGCTGGAAAACACAATAGTGATGTGATGCACAGAGAACAAGCATAAATGTGTGATGACTAGGGCCCTACCAAATTCACGGTCCATTTTGATCAATTTCACGGTCATAGGATTTTTAAAATGGTAAATTTCAGGATTTCTGCTATTTAATTTTAGCTGAAATGTCGCAGCGCTGTTATGGTAGGGGTCCTCACCCAAAAAGGAGTTATGGAGGGGGTCCCAAGGTTATTGTAGATGGGGCATTGCAGTATTGCTACTCTTCCTTCTGTGCTGCTGCTGGCAGCGGCGCTGCCTTCAGAGCTGGGCAGCTGGAGAGCGGCGGCTGCGGGCTGGGAACCCAGCCCTGAAGGCAGCGCGGCTGGCAGCAGCAGCTCAGAAGTAAGGATGGCATGGTATGGTATTGCCACCCTACTTCTGTTCTGGTGCCTGCAGTGATGGGCCCTCAGTTAGCAGCCACCACTCTCCGGCCACCCAGCTCTAAAGGCAGGAGTGCAGAAGTAAAGGGTGGTGTGGTCTGGTGCTGCTACCTTTACTTCTGTGCTGCTGCTGGCAGGGCGCTGCCTTCTGAGCTGGGCGCCTGGCCAACAGCTGCCACTCTCCAGCCACCCAGCTCTGCAGGCAGCGCAGAAGTCAGGGTGGCAATACCACAACCCCCCTAAAATAACATTGCGACCTCCATGCACCTCCCTTTTAGGTCAGGACCCCCAATTTGAGAAACGCTGGTCTCCCCTGTGAAATCTGTATCGTATAAGGAAAAACACACACAAGACCAGATTTCATGGTCCGTGACGTTTTTCATGGCTGTGAATTTGGTAGGGCCCTAGTGATGACCAGAAGATATGGAGAGTGTAAATGATTGGTTCCTGGTCCATCAATGTAGTATTTTGAGTCCTGATCCGGCAGCCCTTATCCTTGTGCGTAAAGATTGCAGAATCTTGTATTAGATAGAGAATGAAGAATCACATAAGAACTGCCTGCAAAGAGCTTTCCTCTCTTTGATTTAGGTGCCATTACTCAGTTGCTGTTGTCATTTTTATTGTTACTATATTTCTTTCTTCTTCCTCCTCTCCAGCCCAGCCCTTCTTATTGACAAAGGGTGGGAGGGAAGGGATGGATCTTACATGAAGCTCTGGAGATGGGTCAATGTGAGACAGGTATGTTGCAGGGTTCAATCACCGACTCCAGAGCTGGCAGAGTAGGAAGTGCCGTGAAGGCAGAGCACACAGCCTTGAGTGGGGGGATGGGGATGCAGTTTGATTAGCACTGCTGGAGAATTCCATACCTTCCTCTTTGGCCAGGAAAAATGATTCTGGGACTAAATACCATGGCAACAAAGGGCGGGAAGGAAGGTCACTTCACAGCCATAGAATGCCAGCTCACTGGGATTTATTAAATAGAGTGCCCTAAAATGCACATAAAACACTGTGGTGAGAGGCGTAGCTGCACTCAGCCTTAAGGCCGTCACCCACCATGAGGTATCGGGTGCATGTGGAATGTGCACAGGACACCGGAGCGAACAAATGTAGCTCCCCAAAGTGAATTATTGAAGTATTTGTGGAATTCTGGATTTTCATCTTATTGACAGATCTGGTGCCTAGAACGGCTTCATCTGCCATTCCATAGTGGTGTCAGGAACAATCCACTCTGTGTAAACTGCAGCACTCAGCAGCCATTCAGATCTGCTACTTAAACCCTGATACCCTCTCTGGCACCTGCTCTGCCATCATAGCTTGTGTTAGAAAATACGAGGTGCAGGGCAGGACTGCTGTTTACTTTCAATAATATTAGTAACTGAAAACAACATGATGCAAGTTGCAAGTCTGGTGCCACTGTAAGCAGTGTCAGGATGAGCTCCGCCCTGACATCTGGTGGTGAGGTGTGGCAAGTTGTAGAAAAGAACTTCAGGGGCTGATCTCATTTGCATAGGCACACCCACCCCGCCTAGAATGAGGCCATAGCTGCCCAAATGGTCACTTTGGCTGCTGTGGGATCCCCAGTGTCTCTGTTATTGGGGCAGGAAGAATAAATTGTTATTACCCTGATTATGGGAACTGTGCTTGGAACTGTACTTGGCCTTTTGTTATGATGGAGGGACTCACCATCAACTAAGTAGCACTCGCTAGGCAAGGGTCATGGGTTCCAAAACTGTGTGAATTGAGAGAGGCTGGGGACAAGTATTAATACTTGGTGGCATGGGCCCTTGGTGAGGGCCTTACATGCTAATTGCACTTCCTCCTCTCTCCACTGTGGAATATCAGAGCTAATTTTGATTTCATTAGAAGTCTAGTTACAGGCTGCCGAGCTCACTTTGGGCTAATAGTGCACTGAGGCTCCCCTACTATAAGCTGAATTCACCAAAGAGGTGAACTGACTAGGAGCTGAAATCACTGAGTGTTGTGTTAAGTAGTGGGGGAGCCTGAAGATATATTGTGGAGCAGTTCATAGGACGGTGGAAGCTGCTGGTGGGACATGGAGCAGTTTGTGGACTGGCTGGTGGGGCAGTTTGTGGGACGGCGGGAGCTGCTTGTGGGCCACAGAGTGGAGCTGAGTGAAGCAGTTCATGGGGGCGGCTGGCGGAGCGGAGCCCTATGGAGCTGTGGGGTGGTCAGCTTCAGATCATTTAAGGTGCCTCTTACCCCCGCCCCCATCTCCACCCAGGTTGGGAGCTAAAAGCTCTGCAGATAAACTTTCGAACTCTGGGGCTGCCCTGACCAGGGACAGAGACTTTTGGGTCATTGGACTTTTGGGACTTTGGGTGATTTGGGGTTGCTAGACTCAAGAACCAAAGGGAAAGGGCATGCCCCAATTAGCTTGGGGTGGGTTTTTTTTTTGCTCATGGGTTGTGTTATGAATCCTGTTGGTGGTGTTTCCCCAACATAATGCCACATTGTTTCTCTCTGTTATTAAAAGGCTTTTTGCTACACTCAGACTCTGTGCTTGCGAGAGGGGAAGTATTGCCTCTTGGAGGCGCCCAGCAGGGGTGGTATATATTTGTCCCAGGACACTGGGTGGGGGCTCGAGCCGGTTTGCATTGTGTTATTGGAATGGATCCCCTAGATATTGAACCCGGCCCTTGTTGCTGCCAACTCTGACGGGCAGAAGGGTTACACCACAAAGCTGGCTGAGCAAGGCAGAGCAGGGCAGGGCAGGGCTGGGCTGGGCCTATGTTGGTAGAGAGGCCCAATTATGTCAACTTTTCATTTTTGCCTGGTTGCAGTAGGAAGGAGACCTCCATGCCCAGAGGATTCTTCTCATATCCTCCCTCTCCCTCCACTATGGCATAGTGCCCCACCTTTTGGCCGGAGGAAAATCCCTCCTAAGTCCACATAGCAACCCTCCAGTTAGCCCAAGAGAGATCACTAGACCAGGGGTCTCAACCTCTTTCTTTCTGAGCCCCCCACAACATGCTATTAAAACTCCACCTGTGCCACAACAACTGGTTTTCTGCATATAAAAGCCAGAGCTGGCATTAAGGGGTCACAAGCAGGGCAATTGTCTGGGGCCCCATGCCACAGGGGCCCCCGTGAAGCTAAGTTTGGCTTTAGCCTTGGGTGGCAGGGCTCAGGGCCCTGGACTTCAGCCCCATGTGGTGAGGCTTCGGCTTGCTGCCCTGGGCCCCAGCAAGTCTAACATTGGCCCTGCTTGGCGGCCCCCCTGAAACCTGCCCATGGCCCCCCAGGAGGCCCCAGACTCCTGGTTGAGAACCACTGCACTAGAGAGCAATGCCAGGTGCTTTCTCAGTGCTCCTCCCCAGTTCCCTGTAAGTCGGACCAGAGCAATCCTGCATGGGTGGGAGATGGACCCGATGACCAACCTAGCGTGTCTTTTCCATTTCTATCTTCTATGATTCTATGAAGATGGAAGCTTCCTAGAAAGCAATGATGTGTGGTGATGTGGAGTTTGCATGGTGGAACTGAAACAAAGGTCACACATATATACACTTCTGAGACTGCCAGCATGTAACTCAGTGCTGATTGTGGTGGTGACGTTTTGTGATCTAGACATTTGAGACCCAACTCTCCAGAGGTGTAGTGACTACCCATAACTCCAGCGGAAGACACGGGGAGGAGGAGGCGCTCAGCCGCTCTGAAAATCAGGTCCGTGTTGCTCCTCAGGAAAAGGACTGAAACTACAAGTTCATTTCAATGAAACAAGCCATTGAGTGGCTGTCTGGTGGGAATGAATGACTTTTGGTTGCTACTAACTTGTTCTGTATTTGAGGAGTCTATCCAGGGGTAAAATAATCTTCATCCAATTACCACCCCTGTGATCCATTCATTCTTCTTGAAGATGGACATGCCTGATCTCTCAGATGATGACCCATCTCCACAACTAGTGCTGCCTTCTGGCTCATTCAAGAAAGTACACTGGTGCTGGTTTCTGTGAATGTTACCAATGGCATTTGCTCTGTTAATGGATGAAGCTTAGTCTTTACCTATCTACCTTGCTAGGTATTTATGTGAGTCACAGCATAGGAGCTGGGTATTTGAGCACCTAGTATCTTTAGAGAGTGGAAAGGTTAGCACAGGAGCCAACTTTAACTGCATTCAGAATGGGGCTAGAAGTTTGAAGATGAAGCACAGCACTCAGCACCCAGTGGGAAACATTGCTCAGCCTCTGTTAACTGTGAATTGAAATGAATTGTGAAAAACAAACACATTCTCTTGGAGCTTTCTGGTGACGGCTGTCATTGCGCTAATGTGTCGGTGACATTAAATTGGCTCCCATCCTGTTCTAATACAGGTTCAGCCAGATGAAGAACGGTGTTCTCAATGTTTCATTGTGTTCTTAAATTCGCCCCTCTTCACCAGCCAAAGCCCAAATGTGGGACACAATGTGTGACAAAAACCCAAAATGAGGGTGTCACAGACTTCATTCATGGAGGAATCTTAAATTGCTGTGGGATTCCTCCCTTTAGTGTAAATGATTCCTTCCATCTCCTCAGTTTCCTAATTCTTTATTTCTGGCATAAATTATTTTCAACAAACAAAGGAGGGGAACCCCATACGTGCATGGAATGTAAGTAATGGTGGGACTAAAAGGAGAGCTCTCTCTTGAAATGAGGGCCAGCTGAGAGGTACGCAGCATCCCATATGCTTGCAATCAGCTGTAAGGCTCAATTATGTAAGTTTATTGTCCCAGCTTCTGAAGTTTGGATACCATAGGCCTATCCTCTAGATATACAGGTACAACTCCCATTGATTTCCTTTATCTGAGGTCAGAACTTGGGTCCTAAGTGGGTTATTTTCTTGTTGGTCTATTTTGCCCTGAGTTTGCATGTATAACTCCTGCTAACATCACAATGTTATGTTTGTGTTCACCAAGGAGACAAAGCACACCCATAAGGCTGTGAGTTAGTGAATTGGCTGATTCATGCACACAGTTTAATCTTCTCCTTTCTGTTTCTGGTACCACTGGTTCCTGAAGCCTTTCAAAGTGCCGGGCATCCTCCATTCATCTCAAGGGATGAGAGCACAGAAACTCAAACAGTTTCATTCATGTACATGAATTCTCCTGAGCTTGAGAGGGCCAGGAGCATGTGGGCTGGATCTGAGGGAGCCCTACCCCAAACATAATAATTCTCTGCACTGCTGTGGTGCGACTATTTCTGGAATACTGTTTTGGGTTCTGGGCACTACTTTACCAGAGATATAGTGGTAACTGGAGAGAAACAGAGAAGAACAAAATGATGACAACATTTAAGTTTCGTGTGACCACTCTGAAATAACTCTGCCCCTCTTCACTTATCCCCTCTTGTCAAGATTAGGGTTACCAGACAGCAACTGTGAAAAAACGGGACAGGAGGTGAGGGGGTAATAGGTGCCTATATAAGAAAAAGTGCCAAAAAATGGGACTGTCCCTTTAAAAATGGGACATCTGGTCATCCTAGTCAAGATCGTGTTGCCCCCATCACTTCAGCTCCACTAATGTTCCCAAGCTTCTTTGCCCATTTGCCAGTTTCTTGTACAATCACCTCTATGCTTTCTTCCACAGGGCCCACTAATATGTGAGGAGGGATAGCTCAGTGGTTTGAGCATTGGCCTGCTAAACCCAGGGTTGCAAGTTCAATCCTTGAGGTGACCATTTAGGGATCTGGGGCAAAAATTGGGGAGTGGTCCTGCTTTGTGCAGGGGGTTGGACTAGATGACCTCCTGAGGTCCAAACCAACCCTGATATTCTATGTGTGATAGAACTTCCCTGAGCACATCTGTAAAGCCCCTACCCTGTCTATGTCAAGACCTATGTCCGCTACCTTCCCTATGATGAAACTAGTTGACTTGTATATAAATTGCCTGTTCCCTTCCCCAGCCAATGTCTCCATGTTTGTCGTGAAACAGTGAGGTCCTCAGACCAGAGACAGTCCTCCTTGAGTATTTGGAAAGTGTCTGGCAAATGGTGGGCGTATAGATGTTAATAAATAATAATAATAGTAACAACAGCAAGGGGGACTGGTTTGTAGAAAGGCAGTGAAAGAGCGGTCTACAGCTTGGTTAAGATTTTAGATTGTAATAGGGTGACCAAATAGCAAGTGTGAAAAATCAGGACAGAGGGTGGGGCGGGGTAATAGGAGTCTATATAAGAAAAAGCCCCAAATATCGGGACTGTCCCTATAAAATCGGGACATCTGGTCACCCTCGATTGTAAATTCTTTGCGGCAGGACTTTCTTTGTGTTCTGTGTCTGTGTAGTACCTAGCACAATGGGCTGGGTGCGACTGCAGGACAAAGACAAATAATAACGATTCAAAGAGCTGGTTGAAAATGTTTCATCGAAAAGGTTTTTTGTTTTTTTTTTTTACAAAAAATGACTTTTTGACCAAAATGAAAAATTTCAATTTGCTTAAAATTTTTTATCTTCTTGACCAAAAAAAAAAGAAAAAAAAGTAAACAGAAAGGAGAATACTGTACTCATTTTGTTTTGAAAACTTTTTCTTTTTGTGTTTTATTTTTTGGCTGGGCTTTGCCACTTTTTTACTTTGATCCTCTTTCCCAGTAGACAATAGCAAAACTGGGAGTTGAAGGGACTAGGTGAGCTAATATCACTTGTTTTCAACATCTGTGCCCCAGATCTTCAGCTGCGGCAAACTGGCAAAGTTCCACTGATGGCTATAAATCTATGCCGATTTATACCAGCTGAGTCTCTTGCACTGTATCTCTTCTAGTTTTGTATCCAAATGCCCCTGATTTAAAAACAATTAGTTTTTTGGGGGAGGTTTTTTCCCCAAACTGGAGCACTCTACTCCCACCATGCAAGCAGTCAGCAGTGCCTTTCTGTTGTAGACCAAAATGTAACTCAAGAACAGGGAAAGGCGTCTGTAGAAAATCAATTTAACAGAGTAAAATTTTGGGGCAGGGCAGAGTTCTTTTACATTCCACCTCTGTGTCTAGAATTTATAGCCTGTAAATTCTCCCCTCTCTAAGTTCCTGTGTCTATTCTGAGTGTGCTTGTGGTTTGCAGATTCTATTTCTGCTCTTGGCAATTTGTTCCACACACATTTACTCCCTTTGCAGAATGCAATTTCTCCTGACAAGCCATTTAGTCTTACTGCCCAGGCTGTGGCTTCTGTAAGTGTCTCTCTGAATTGGGGGCTTCTTACCCTCTGGGATAGTTTTGTGGCATCCACTTTCTTCTGTGAACCGTAAATGTCTCTGAAAAGAGCAGACAGTGAATGAAAGGGTGTTTCTGCCAATCTCAGCCACAGCAGAAACAGGGTTGGGATGAACCAATGGGCGGAGGCCTAGATTTCCACTGCAGGCAGGGACATGAGAGCTGGGAGGGGTCTGTGCTGTGGGCAGAGCAGGCAGTTGGGCTCTTGGCCTCTCATAATTAGTCTCTGTGTTGTGGCTGTAGCAGCTCTCGGCTGCAACAGAGAAATAAATGAGTCACCAGCCCAGAGGAATACGTCCACGCAAAGTGAGGGTCCAGCGATACCAACCAGCCTGGCTAACAGACTTGTCAGTAGGACAGAAAACAGAGTGAGCCTGGCACGTCAGGCTCCCACACCAAGTCACATTCCAACATCTGGGCATATCTGTTCCAGGAGCTCTTTGCTGCTGCTTCACATCTGCACTTTTCCCCACAATGGAATACAGTGGCAGTTTCTTTCCTTGCAACAGTAAGTCAATAGTGGGGACTATAAATATCTATGCATTTGCAGGGCTTTTTCTAACTCCTCCAGAAGGGAGTGTGGGCGTGCGTGTAAAACTTTATATAGAACCATTGCAGGGAGTAATGTTACAGGGATGTGTCACTGGTCAAACCTTGCACCAAGGAAACAACTGATATTTCTTTTTCATTGGGATTATTTGTGTGTGTCGGAATGTGTTTCAAGGCTGTGGAGTTGTGATAATATGAATGGAAGATTCCAAAAAGTTATGCTTCAACTATCCTTTTGAAACACACTAAAATTTCTTCATGATGAGACTGAGGCTTTGTCTACACTGCACTTTTGTCCATAAAACTTTTGTCATTCAGGGGTGTGAAACCACTCCCACCCCGACATCAAAAGTTTTACCAAAGAAAAGCACCGGTGTGGACCCTTGTTGGGGGTGGATTTATTTTGTCGGCGGGAGACCTCTCTCCTGCTGACAAAGAGCGACTACACTGCACACCTTTTAGCGGCACGGCTGGAGCGGCACAGCTGTGTCACTAAAAGATGCGTAGTGTAGACATAGCCTGAGACAATGGGACAGGACAGATCCTCAGCTGGTGTAAACTGTCCTAGCCCCTTTGAAATCACTGGCGCTATGACAGTTCACACCACCTGAGGAGCTGCTTCCCAGACACGATAAAAGCTACTTTAAAAATGTATCTGAAATGAAGAAATCTCCTCTTCCTTTCCAGTGAGGGAGACTTGTGTGGTCTGAATCCATGTATTTACAACGACTAGGACACTTGATAACAGGAAGAGGAGTTAATCAGATCTCCCTTATTCCCTTCCTCAACTTTACTATGTTATTATGTTACCACTTCATGTTATTTTATTCTCTTTAATGAGCAGAAACAGATAAGCACCATGCATACCTATGGTTTATGTACTATAATGGGATATTATGATGTTGAAAGAGTGTGTTCAAAGTGCCTATTCTTTTTCAGAGGCATCTGTTTAGGTGATCTCTTGTTATAGAGGCAATTTAAACTGAAATATATAGATAGATAAATGAATAAGTGCCATGCATATCTGTGGCACTAAATATAATCAGCCATTTTCAACGAGAGAAATGGGGGCGGGGGGTAAGCTCCCACATGCTCAGGATATCTTTCCTCCAGGTTTGTCAGATGTTAGAAATCCGTCTGTGGGGTGAAATTGGGGTTAATATTAGTCATTGCAGGGGAATTATTCATTATTTTCATTATTCATCAGGGAAAAGAAAGGCGAGAAAGGCATCTGAAACTGTGAGGAATCATTCCCATTCTGACTTCTAGGTCATTTTTAAGTGGATACTATTGAGTCTTGGGAACTGGCTAGTTGTTAGACAGGATTTCAGTGGCTGTTTGTATTCTTCACTGTTTGTCTGAAGCAAAAAAGTAAATACTGCATAATCTTAGAACTTTTTTTTAAAATGGCAATTTTAAAGATTAGAGCCCTTTCATGCACACACACAAGCACAGCAGTACCTTCACATGCCAAACTGCTCAGGTGAGCAGCGTTACTACTCACATGCTTACCTATGTGCAGGATCAGGGGAAATATGGACCCATCATGTATGTCAAAGTGTCTAAACCGCACAGATTCTCTGGTGATAGGTGCATTGTAAAATGGGTGGGCAGTGTGGCAGATAGACGTTGAGGCTCCTTCTGTTTCTAAATCTGGGTCTAGTGGAGATATAATAATTAATGTATATTACAAAATTAATTAACAAAGAGAAGAACATCAGAAGAAACAACAAGCACAGAATAATTCTGAGCTTAATGAATCCGGTGGTTCTTAAAAGATTATCTGGGTATATTTTACTTAATCAGTTCTCTACCTGCGGCATACAATAGTTTAATCTCCTATGGGCTGTAATACGTTGGTCCTAAACGGTAGCTAGCAGGTACTGGGTGGTGTTGGTAGCCTGTTATATACAGGAGGTCAGATTGGATGATATGGGGGGTCTCGTCTGGCCTTAAACACTATGACTCTAAAGACATTAAAGGGATCGTACAGACTAAAAAGCCATAAGAGTCCAATACGTGTATTGCAAGCTAGTGAAAGTGCGCTCAGTGAATTTGTAGGCTGGTTTGTTAAAGAGAGATGGGCGGAGAGCTGGACTGGTCAAGTTTTGCCAGTTACACCAGTACAGCTCCAATCAATTAACTTTTCTGTGCCTCATGTCTGGATTTGTTTGGTTCAACTGTAGGCACCTCAAGGCTCAGATCTTATCTTATTATTTGTTCTGTAAAATGCCATCTCCATTTATTGGGCAAGAAATCAGCCGGATTCTGCAGTCCGTTAATTGTTTCTCTTCTGCCTCTACCTGGCGTTTCTATCACAGTTCATCAGTTAAAACATGGCCTATACGGTGTGCGAAGGGCCACAGCCACATTTAAGGAAGGCTACTGCATTCTGCTGCAGCAAAAATACTGGAGCGGGAGTCAACAGTAAAGGGGTTAGAAGTATTCATAAAATCCTTATTGAATGGTTCACTTTCTTGTTTCCCATGTCCCCATCAGGGTCCTGAGGATTGTCCCCTTCCCCTCCCTGAATTAAACCCTTGAAGCCATATGTCATAGTCCTCTATCTTTTCTACCTGGGGCACTGGACCAGCTCTGTTTGGAATCTAACACTGTTAGGCAGAGAGGGGTTCCTGTTGAGTCGTCTGCAGCCATCTCTTCACCTCCCCAAAGGTTTGGCACTGTGCTGATCTTTGCAGCACAGTTAATTCCTGATAGGGAAAGGCAGGGACCAGGACTCTCGGTTACACTGGAGAGGATTCCTAACCCACACATAACTAACCTCAGGGGTTGAATAGTGATGGTAGCACCCAAAGCCCCGAGTTGGGATTGGGACCCTGTTGTGCTGGGTGCTGAAATGCACATGGACCCCAGGGTGAAGACCAGGCCCAAGCACAGACAAAAATAATATGTGGGGCAACAGTTCAGGCATGCCAGCATGTGGAGGCAGAGCTGTAGGGTGGATTTGTGCGGGGATGGGCCTTCATGAGGAACTTGAAGAGGAAGAAGGAGCACACTTGGCAAGTCGGGAGGCTGCTCCATGCAAAGGGGCAGGGATAAAGCTGAGAGTGGGAGAGGGCAATGAGGGGAGGTGAAAAGTTTGGAAGGGGTGCAAGGAATGGGGGAGAGGGGGAAGGGAGAGCAGAGATAGAGCTGAGATTGTGCGGGGCAAGGAAGGCCAGGATGAGGATCTTCAACTGCTGACCTTGAATGCACAGCACTGGCAGGCAGGGCCGGCCTTACGGGTGGGCAGTGTGACAGACTGCCCTGGGTGCTGTGGTCGGGGGGAGGGGTGCCGTGGAGGCAAGGAGCAGGGCAAGGCTGGGGTGTGAGGCTGTGGAAGGGAGCTTGGGGCAATGTGGGGGAGAGGCAGCAGATCCTGGGGGCGATGGAGGGTGGGGAGCCTGGTGAGGCAACACGGGCCAGGGGTGCCAAAATACAAGTTCTCCCAGGGCGACATTTTCCCCAAGGCCAGCCCAGCTGGCAGGCATCATTGCAAATGATGTGGGGAGCAAAGAATAATTCCACCTAACACACCGATGAAAGAGATGTAACCAAGTGTGGCTGCAGGAAAGCCACAGAGAAGTATGATGTGCTTGTAGATAACCCTGTCTCCTGTGACCGTGCAATTTCACACGATTCCCAGTTAACACCATACATAGGTCCCAACTTGCTGGAAACTCAGGCCCCAGGTTCACTGAAGGGCTTCTGAACCTTTCTGCAAACAAGGGCTATATTTTGAATTGGTAGCAAACCCCCCAAAGCTGGGAAATTCTCCCTGCTTTTCAGCTTCACTCTGAAGCTCGGAACCATAGCCCGGTCCATGCTAGCAATAATCTAACCAGGTTTGGGGGAGAATTATTACACGGACCAGGACCCCATTGTACTAGGTGCTGTACAAACACAGAACAAAAAGAGTCCCTGCCTCCAAGAACTTACAATCCAAATTTAAGAGAAGTTTCAGTAATGTGGTTTCGTCAACGGAAGTGAAATATTGTTACATGAAACAGCTTTCCTAACTGGTTTAGTGGTTCCACATTACTTCTCCAACAACACCATCAGATGCACTCAACCATGTCAAGTGAGAACAGGATTCAAAACCCAGTCCCCGAGCAGCATTCAAACACTGCTCTGAAATGCAGTTTTTGAATGGCTGAAAAATTACTTATTGCAGGCAGACCCCATGCTAGTATTTGAAAGTGGCAGCGTGGCCACAGATTCAGAGAGATCCCTGGAACGGCCTGGCAGGGGTTTAAAGTGAACATCCGTGGCTCAACAGGTAAACTTCAAAGCCCTCACAAGACAAAATGGATCAGGGCTAACACCAGTAAAAGGATCTCTCAAGCACATTCGCTGTTGTGAAGGGAGGAGTGGAGCAGGCAGAGAAATTCTAAGTCTAAGCAAACCTGCAGTGAAATATGAGGCTAGAAACCACATTGCCTGCTTTGTGAATTAGCTTATTCCTAGCGTCACCACAAGGTGGAACTTGTTACATATTCTATGTACTAGACGATGCAAAACTAAATGCAAACAACTGTGAAGCGGCAGAATCATAGGCCTGGAAGTCACTACTTTCCTTGGAAGCATGGGACACACTGGACAAGCCAAGGGTATTGTTGATGAGGAATTTCTTTGTTCTTCTGCCGCGGGTTCTTTTAAACTTATAGAGATATGTAAGTAACATAAATGCTTAGCTAGAAGATGGTGTGTAGGGCCATGGAGAGCAATTCTGCACTTCTCACCAGCAGTAAATTCACTAAGAAAAATGAAATCTACCCCCAGGAAGTGTCACCTTCGGTCTCTCTTAGATTCCTTCCTCAACACAGTTTGAAAGCTCTAGTGCAGATTATGGTGTGTAGAGAATGATGGCTGATTAGAAGGGAAGTTAGCCCTCTAACACTGAGACGACCTGGGAATTACTTACAATGGCTAAGAGTGTCTGAAGTGCTGTTACATGCATCTTGACTGTCTCAGTTGCTGTAACAGGCATATTGCATACATAGTTTCGCCTCACAACAGTTTTACACTGGTATAACTCCATTGACTTCAACAGAGTTACTCCAGATCTACACTGGAGTAACAGAGCACAGAATCTGTCCTCAAGGGTGGCAAAGTGATGTCTCGCCGGGCAGTCTGAATAGCAGTAATAATGTAGGTTTCAGAGTGGTAGCCGTGTTAGTTTGTATCAGCAAAAAGAAGGAGGAGGACTTGTGGCACCTTAGAGACAAACAAATTTATTTGAGCATAAGCTTTCGTGGGCTAAAGCCCACTTATACTCAAATAAATTTGTAATATTGCAGTGACCCTGCCTGACACATACTAAGAGCTGGTCTACACTGAAAACTTTCATAGCTACATATCTTAGGATTAGAACGAAAAATCCACACCCCTGAGAGACATAGTTAAACCAATCTAACCCCAGTGTAGACAGCATGAGGTCGATGGAAGAATTCTTCTGTCAACCTAGAAACTGTCTCTTGGGGAAGTGGATTAATTACAGGGGTGGGAGAATCCCCCTCACTGTTGTAGTGTCAACACTGAAGTGGTCCAGTGGCACAGCTGGAGTGTTTTCAGTGTAGACATGGCCTCTGATTAACCTTGAAAGGAACCATAGTCAAGGGAAAGGAGTGCTGTGAAAGCTGAGCGCTCCCCCTTCCCACGGTTCTCATTCCCTTTGACAAATGCTTCTCTATAGAGATTGGTTTCCACAGTGATGTCTTAGGGCCAGATCCTCCTACCCTCACTCACATCAGGCCTGATTCTCAGTTTCTAGTCTCCTTGGGACTGTCCTAGTAGTGTAAAGGGGCCTTAGTGCAGCTGAGAAGTAGCTTATTCTGGGAGTGGTCCCATTGGTTTCAGTAGGGCTAGTCACAAAGAAAGGTGCTGCTCAGCCGGATGAAGAGTATCTGAATCTGGCATTTAATGAATGTTGCCTGGAGGGATTTTTTCAGGGGGTGGATCTGAGTCCTTGCTTTCTCCTCCTGTTTTTAGTTTCTGGAATGCACGTCTACGCTTTGCATTACATGGTTTAGGCCCCATGCAGGAGGAGATGTAACAGTTTGGCTATGGCTGCACTAGAGAGCTTACAGTGGCGCAGTTGCACTGATGCAGCTGTGCTGTTGTAAGCTCTCTGTGTGGCTGCTCTAAGCCGACGGGAGAGAGGTCTCTCTCTCGTTGGCTTAATTTACTCCAGCCCCTGCGAGTGGCAGCAGCTATGTTGGCAGGAGAAGCTCTCCCACCGACACAGTTGCGGTCCACTCCAGCACTTAAATTGGCATCAGTTATGTCACTTGGGAGGGGATGGCTAATTCACACCCTTGAACGGCATAACTTACGTTGACTTCAGCTGTAGTGTAGCTATCGCCTTAGTTCAGTAAACTATGAGTATATCAACATCCCAAATGAAGGCGTGATTGCAGTGCAGGGAGGCATAACTACACAAGCTTTAATCTAGCTGGCAGAGGTAACAGTGGTAGTCAGGATGTGGTGGCATAGCCTTCAGTGTGAACTATCCACCCAGGACAAACCTGCTGGGGATCCTGGACGTGAACTCGGGTTGCTGGCTCACACCAGGGTCTGTGCTGCCGTGTCTTCGCTGTTATCCGTGCTAGCTAGATTAAAGCTTGTACAGGGACACCTACCTGCATTACAATTACATCCTAATTTGCCATAGACCAGGGGGAGTCAATTATTTTTTGTCAAGATCCAAATTTGTTGGTCAAGGTATAGTCAAGATCCAAACTCCAGAGAAAAATAATAAAAAAATAATAACAATAATGATAATGAGTAAATAAAAAGATTTTTGGGGTCCCTTCAAAAGCGTCTGGTGGTCTGGTTTTGGCCCGCCGTCCACCTATTGACTACCCCTGCTATAGATGTATGTACTCATAGGGTTGAATTAGAATCGCGGAGCCAATTTTGATTGTGGATCTGGATTTAAATTTTGCAGCATGGTCCCTTCTTTGTATTTTGATGTGAATAGCATATTGTTGTTTTCCCTTGTGTGAAACATAGGTTTGAGTGCAGTTCCTGAGTACCTCGCCCAATGGGCTCATTCCAGCCCCTCCTGAGAGAAGGGAATTAGGAAACTTTTCCCACTTCACCTTTAGACATTCACATTCTTGCAATTCAAGTTCTTCGGAGATCGTATCAGGGGTTTGGGAAGGTACGAGAGGAAACGTAGCGCTGGTTCTTTTCACTATTGTTCAGTACGTTTCTCCAAGGAGCAGTCGGTATCTAATGATGGAGGTGTTGTGCTCATTTTCCAAAAGACAATACAGTGAATGTTCTATTTGCACTAGGCTTATAATTCTGCGGAATAACATTATTCCTATTTTACGTACCATAATGACAGAAAATTTAGCAGACCCCAGTTTTGGGAATATTGTCAGAGTTTGATGCTATTGCCATTTTGTAAGGAATTCTGACATTAACAGGGCAAGCACAGTAAGTGGAGGTGAGGTTACAGTGTCATTTGAAAGATGTATTTTCCTATGTTTACAGGTGTAGGACCTGTAATGTGTGACCTTTGCCTTCTGGGGAAAATTCCCATTGACATCAGCAGGTGTTACATAATGGGCATGTGCTATATAGTCATGATTATTCATGGTACAGGATCTTGCATCTCTTACATAAGAATGAGTGACAGCATCTTAGGTCACCAAAAGGCCTTGTGCTCTGGTTGTGTGAGCATGGGGCTAGGAGCCAAGCATTCCTGTGTTCTAATCCCAAATCAGTCATGAATTTGGGCAAATCAATTAACTTTTCTGTTATTTGTATTACAGTAGTAATCAGTAATCAGACCCCCTTCAAGATCACAGGCCCATTGTGTTAGATGCTGTACAGATGGAGAGTAGAAGGCCAGTTCCTGCCCCCAAAAGCTCAAAAATTGATCTGCTTCCTGTAAAATAATAGTGCTCCCTTGCCTGCCTTTAATAGGAGTGTGGTGGAGAGTAATTACTATATTTGGAAAATGCTTTGAAGCTGTGAACTGTATGTATAATTATTGTTATACATATATATACTCCTTTTCATTCCAAAGAATCCCTAGATGGTTTCCTTTTTACTGTCCCTAGGATCCCCACCTTTCTCTCCATCCAAAGTGCCCACTTCCTTGGCATCTAAGGCCCAGATCCTCAAAGGTATTTAGGCACCTAACTTCCTTTGAAATAAGGCACCTAGGCCTGAGGATCTGGGCCTAAGTACTTCGCTAACTTTGGGACAAGATTCTGCCATCCTTACAATGAGTAGTGCCTTACTGCATGAGTAACCCTATTGAAATCAGTGGGACTGCTCACTAAGGCCCTGATCCTGCAAACACTTATGTACAGGGAAAACTGTAGTCATACGAGTAATCTCATGTGATTTCAATGAGATTGCTCATATGGGTAAAGTTGCATGGTTGAGGAAGCATTCAGAGGACTGGCATCCAAGCAAGGTACTATCCAGTGTGAGTAAGGGTAGGAGAATCTGGCCTGTAACATATACTCGCTGAAGTGTAGCCAGCTCTGGAATGTAACATGATATCCTGTAACACATATTGTGATTAGGTAATACTGTATAACACATAATATCATCCTCTCACCATCAGGAAGATATACGCATCGTTTGTAAAATATGTCACCTTTATGTAACCCCAAACTCCAATGAAATAAAGATCTGTTGTTTCCCAAAGCAAGGCTTTCTGGCTCAAAGCCTTCACCTTTGTTTTAAAACCAAACAGAGTTTCCTGTCTCCAAAGCCCCAAAGTAAAATCTAGCTTGCACATTGCTGTGTTTGTGATCCGCCTAACCTGGGTAAATGCCCGTACTGCTCCAGAAGGTTTGTCCAACTTCAGTGAAGGGGGACAAGTCTTTACTCAGAACAATCTTGAAGATCAGGTAGCTCTTGCACTTGAGCAACCTGCATTGTTTAAAAATGAATTAGTACTGGTAAGAACAGTAAGCAGAGATGTTCTGTGTGCTCCAAGGTGGAACCCTAGGGGAGTGACACTAGCTGCTGCCAGGTCAGCAAGACATGTTAAAGGAAGCAAACTGCCAGTGTTGCCAGGTGATTGACGCTATGCTATGGTGCTTTGTTTTTCTGTTTAATTAGGCTGGTATCCAGTGCCATGCTGTGTGAATTCCAAGTGCTGTTTAGAGCCCAGTCTTGCAGTCCATAGATATTATAAGACCTATTAGATCATCCAGTCCATCTCCAGCCAAGGTAGGATTGCTCCCTAGAGTCCATAACTCCCAATGGGAGCCTTGCCAGAGAACACTCTGCAGGAGCAGGCCCTTACACATCTGTGAAGAAGTCCCCCCCCCCCCCAGTGATTTACTTATAAGTGAGAAATTTCCCCCTCTAACCTGTCTACTCCCTGGTTAAAATGGTCAGTAACTTCCTAGCCAGAGAATGCATTTCCCCTATCCTCTAGTTATTTGTCTGTGGTTTGCAATCACATTGGCTAAATATGACAACATCTTGTTTGTTTACTGCAGTTCCAAGATCCATCAGTGGCTCACACTGATCCCCGAGGCATTTCACTATTAAACTCTGCAGAGGGCAGTGGCAAATTATTCTGATCATGTCCTTGGGTTTGATCAAAGGAACCAGATTCTCAGTGCTGACGCATGAGTTTTGATTTATGGTTTCCATGAAAGGTGTAGTGAGAATGGACAGAGTGTAGTGGCACTAGATTAAAGTGCCCCCCCCCCACCCCTCCGCGTACTAAAGAAACTCTTTTCTCTGCCACTTGGAGTTTTGATCTAAAAACCAATGACTAGCTTAGACTCCTTATGGAGAGACTAAAACCAGGGTTAGAAATAAATAGTAGCTTACTCTTATCACCGCTAGATCTCAAAGCCTGAAAGGAAGGAGGTCAGTAGCATTGCCCTCACTTTACAACTGGGGGAAGTGAAGATGCAGAGAGGTGAAGTAACTTCCCCAAAGTTACCCAGCAGGACAGTGACAGAACCCAGCTCTCCTCAGTCCCAGTCAGTTCTCTGTCCACTAGGCAGCACTGCTCCTCTCCTTGTTACCCACACAAGAAGCTGCGCATGGGGCAGGAACTGTAGGAAATTTTAGGGAAACAAGGCTAGTGTAGCGAAGACCTCACCTCTAAAAGTGGCAGCCAGGATTTAGAAAAGAAAGATGCTCTGCTCTTTTGGAGCTTGTCTTATGCCTTATATTTCAGTAGTCTTTAGAGGCCCCAGCTGGATCATGGCTCCATTGTGCTGGGCCAGGGGCCCCCAACGTCGTGCCTGCGGGCGCAATGGTGCCTGCCGAGGCAGTTGTGTGCACCCGCAGGACACCGCGGTGCCGAAATGCGGCCGCCGAGCACGGCTGCCGTACAGCCGCCCACCGAAATGTTTCTCGGAGGCATTTCAGCGGCGGGGTGTCTTCTGGGAATAGGAATATGCTATTCCCACAGAAAGGATGGGGACCACTGTGCTAGTGACCCAAAGAACTCCCAGTACAAGTAGATAAGACAGACAAAGGGCGGGAGAAGGGAAATATTATCCCAGTTTTGCAGATGGGGAACGGAGCCACAGAGTAAGTGACTTGCCTGGGGTCACACAGGAAATCTTTGGCAGAACTGGGCCCTGGACCCAGATGCCCAGTCCAGCGCATGCACCACAACGGATGCAAACGCAGGGGTGCTGGGGGTACGGTAGCACCCTGGGGCTTGAAGTGCTTTCCATCACAGGCAGGGCTTACAGTTTTGTTCAGTGGGTCTCAGCACCCCCCCTCCCCGCTATCCAAACTGTTCCGGTTCCACTGCACAAAATGCACAGGTCTCGGGCGCACTGGGGCTCTCGTACCCCTATTTTCACGCGCTGAAGGATGCGCTTTAGCCCCTCTGCCCCCCCAGGGGCTGCTAGCCTACGACCAGCCGCGCTGGCGACGTTGTCAGGCTGGCTCCAAACCATCCTTTGCGGCCGGTGCCTCTCTGAGCCCGCGGAGCCGACACGCCCCGAGCAGCGGCGGGGGGCGGGGGGCGGGGGGGGGCAGCTGGGAATTTTATTGCCCCTGGCGGTGACGCGCAAAGAGTTTAATTGCGGGGCGACTTGGCCCTTCGCCACCGCGGGAGCTGCTGCGACTTCTCCTCCAATCTCTGCTGCCTGCGAGCAAGCCGGGAGGAGAGACATGCCCAGCGCCACACCCCCAGCCTGCCTCCTCCCTCTCCTGCCGCTGGTGCTTCCTGAAGCTTGGGACGTTGTTTAATAACAATCTCTGGGGGCTCGGGGCGGGGGGGGGACTTGCCGGATCAGAGCAGGACGAGGGCGGCTGACTGCTCCCCCGTCCGCTCCAGCAGCCCCGTGCCTCTCCCTGGATCCCAGGCTGGACCATGCAGTGCTTCTGGAGACAGCCCAAGCAGAGCAAATCCCAGGACAGCGTCTCGCAGGAGCAGAGCAAGAGAGTGGCAAGGCAGAATGGCATCCGGCTGGGTAAGGGGCGAGTCAGAGCCAATTCCTCGGTGCTGGGTTCCTGGCGGCCACTCTAAATCTGGTCTTTGGCACTCTCTTCCTAGCGGTGGCAGGGGCCCTGGTCTCGACCCCACCCAAAAGTAAGCCCCCGAAACTATTTTTAAACTCCGGAGGTTTCTTTTCGCTAACCACCGGCCTCCAGATGTGCAAGCTGGTTGGTTTCAGGCATGGAGGAAGATTGGATCTTTTGGGCAAAGAGGCCATTTCGAAATCACTTCTTGTTCCACTTATGCTGAAATATAACTGAGCTGTTGATGGCTATACGGTGGATGTATAGGGCACAGTGATTTTCCACTCTGGTTTTAGTACTTATCAGGACTACATTATTAATTATTATTATTTTCTTATTATTTATTATTATTACTATGGAGTCTAAAGTTGCATTCAAGGGTCTGAATTAGATTGATTACAAAAAACCGGAGGAAATTCAGAGCAAGTTTCCTAACCTCTACGTTATTCACCGATCACTGATTAATGTTGTGTGAATTTACACCAGGGATGATTTTGTTCTTAGCGTCTTTCCTCTCAGCAGATATACCCTGGCTACAAGGGTGCTGGTGGAAGTTGGAGGAGTTTCAGAATTTACTGCAGCATTGCTCTGAATTTTATCCAAAAGACCTGTTTGCTTTTTTAAACTAACACCATTAGATCTGAGCTACTGCAGATAGTAGACACAGGGTGTGGGTGTGTTACAGTAGTTGAAATTTAAAATAGTGTCAAAGCATATAAATCTTACTCATCTGTAGACGATATGGAGATGCCTATTGTTACAGTCTCATGTACACATCTCATGAGTGCCTCTGTCTTCTGGGTCTCTATTTCAGCGCCATCACTGAAATTTTCACTGTAAGGTTGGGACCGATCATGTGTTGGGGTTACAAAGGGTGTCATTTTTAGGGTCTTTAAATTGTAATCCTTCCTGGTCAGGGACTTTGTTTGTGAAGGTTCATCTACTCTGTAGTATTGTATGTTGTCGGGACACTATTTTACCATTATTAAATATGACACATTTCACTCTAAATATTGTACATTAAATAGCCCAGGATTATGTGGTTGGTATTTACTGGGGAGAGGGGAATAGTATCACGGGGTTGGAAGGGACCTCAGGAAGTCATCTAGTCCAACCCCCTGCTCAAAGCAGGACCAATCCCCAACTAAATCAGAAGGTGGCTGCCTTTCTGAAACCATATTTAGGGAGATTTAAAAATTTTTTTTTTGACCCATACAAAGATATGTGGATAATTTGAGGGTCAAAATATATTTTGTATAATGCAGAGGCTGCTAACTAAGTAAGGCCCCAGTCCTGCAGCCTAATCTTTGCAGGTTTAGGACCTAAGGTGGAAATCGACCAGTGTGGAGGGCTTGGTAAAGGACCTCAATGCGAAGTATGCCTACTATTTTCCCAATTTAAGTTCTGTTATTATCATATAACTGGAAAGAAATGTCCTTAGCATACTCTGTAATGTTTGCAAGATCTTTAAATAACCTGGTAATAAAACTGGTGTGTATTGTGACTGTGGTTTCTTTCATGCAAAAACTTCTGAAGCCACAGTGGATGGATCTCCCATTGATGCAGAAAGTAGATATTCAAAGCAAGTCCCATTAGCTCCAAACAGGATATTAGACAAGAAAATCTTGTCAATGGGAAAATCAAGTCTGAGATAAAGAGCCTGCTAAGAAAAGATTTGTTTATAGAAAGTAGTTCAAATAAACGCCTAGGAGCGTTGTCCCATTGGCATTGCTGTCTCTCTCTGGTATTTATCTGGGATCTATTACCATAATATCTGAGGACCTCACAGTCTCTGATGTATTTATCTTTGTGGCATCCCTGTGGGGTAGGGAGGGACTGTTATTCCCATTTTACAGAGGGGGAACTGAGGCACAGAAGAGTGACGTGACTTGCCTAAGCAGGGGTGCTGGAACAGTTTGTATAGTGGGGGTGCTGAGAACCATTGAACCAAACTGTAAACCCTGTATATGATGGAAATCATGTCAAGCCCGGGGATACCAGAGCACCGCCAGCTCCAGCACCTATGTACCTAAGGTTACATAGGAAGTCTGTGATGGAAGAGGGACTCAAACGTAGGTCTCCTAACGCCTAGGCTAGGGCCCTAACCACTGGACCATCCTTCTTCTGGAGAGCAAAACCCACAGTTATCCTCAGAGCAGTTATACCGCAGACAGTGCCCGCTCATCTATACCAGTGTGCTTCCACACTTTGGAAAGAGGGTAGCTCACTCTGGACTTCGTGTCACTATTGGTATGGCTGAGATTTGAACAACTATTCTCTAGCCAAAAGGACCTGTGTCAATATAGAATCATAAAAGCGTAGGACTGGAAGGGACCTTGAGAGGTCTTCTAGGCAGTCCCCTGCACTCAAGACCAGAGTAAACGTTATCAGTCATTCTAGACCATCCCTGACAGGTGTTTGTTTAACCTGCTCTTAAAAACCTCCAGTGATGGAGAAACCTGCTCTTAAAAACCTCCAGTGATGGAGATTCCACAACCTGCCTAGGCAATTTATTCCAGTGCTTAACCACCCTGACAGGCGTTTTTCCTAATGTCCAACCTCTAAGCCTCCCTTGCTAGAATTTAAGCCCATTGCTTCTTGTCCTATCCTCAGAGATTAACAAGAATAAGTTTTGTCCCTCCTCCTTGTAAACAACCTTTTATGTACTTGAAAACTGTTATGTCCCCTCTGGACTCTCCAGACTAAACAAACCCAATTTTTCCAATCTTCCCTCATAGGTCACGTCTTCTAGACCTTTAATCATTTTTGTTGCTCCTCTCTGGACTTTCTCCAATTTGTCCACATCTTTCCTGAAATGTGGCTCCCAGAACTGGATGCAACATTCTAGATGAGGCCTAATCAGCGCAGAGTAGAGGAGAAGAATTACTTCTTGGGTTTTGCTTACAACACTCCTGCTAATACATCCCAGAAGGATGTTTGCTTTTTTTGTGTGCAAGTGTTACGCTGTTGACTCATATTTAGCTTGTGATACACTGTGACCCCCAGATCCCTTTCTGCAGTGCTCCTTCCTATACCAGCCTCCAGTGCCCATGGGGGGCAGGAGAAGGGAGCTAGTCACACCCCTCTATCAGCTTCCCCTTTCTTTCCTGAAGTTCTCAGCCTTGCCTTTTCCCTGTCCACTGGTTCTGCCCTCTCTGCTCTCATTTCCTCCTAGCTTCCCTGCCTCCTTGCTCTCTCCCATCCTGTTCCTTGCAGACTCTTTCCCTGGAACCTCCCTCTGCCCAGGTCATCCAAGGTGACTGCTTTCTTGGTTCAGATTCCTCCTAAAGTCCATATGTCTTCTGCCCAGCCTCTCAGTGTTAGTTGGAAGAGCTGTGATGCGCCTACTAGCAAACCATGCAGGGCTCTGTAGCCTCTCTCTGGCCACCCAGGTCATGTGTGTCCGTAGAGACTTGCGTCCTCACATGCAATTTGGTGTTCCGTGATCCCGCTGGAAGCAGCGGGAGTATTCGCTAGGCTGTCGGATCAGGCCCTTAGTCTTCAAGCTCCTTGGGACAGGGATCGTGTCTTCCACTGGGTTTCGTACAGCGCCAAGCATATTGTCAGCACTTGACATTATTTTCCCATTGATGCCCGTGTTTAATGTATTGTGGCAGCAGGATGTAAAGTTTGTGCATAACACAGTGCATGTGTGTAATGGAACATGTTACGGTTAATGGGTGTTACTCACTACGCATTCATGTACTGATCAGTTCCTTCCACGCTCAGATCTGCATTATCTTCTCCACTGTGTGAAATCCCTTCCCACCCATTTCATAGTGACAGAGGCAGCAGTGGAGCTGGAAGCAGGGCCCAGAGCTGTGCTGGGGTGGAGGCACAATACCTCCACCTGGCTGATGCTGGGCTTCCGTAGATTCTCCCCGGAGCTGCATGAATCTCATCCATCTGTGAGCCTGGGGGATCTCGGCAATTGCTGGTTCCATGAGTAGAGTGAACCCTACCCAGGAATGATCTGAGGGGAAAGGCTCATGTTCTCCCCCAAACCCAGAACTTTCCTGTGGGAGTTTCCTAGAAGAAGAAAGTGATCAGCAGGTATCCTAGAAATCATTTTCCCATGAAAAAATGCAGAATTTGCTTTTTTACAGAAGATCTTTAGTTTTTACATTTTGTGAAAAAAATAAAAACACCTATTAACTATGAACTAAATTTTACTGAAAGTACCAGTGACGCTTGTTCAGTGCGTGCGACCTCCTCCACTGGTGGTTGATTGTTGAATGGCTTTAAATTTACAGTGGAACCCCATTTATCTGATTTAATTGGGACTGGAGCCAGATCGGATAATCAAAAATTGGGATGATTAGGAGAACTGGCAAAGAGCTTTCTATCCCTTATTTTAAGATGGGAGAGGGGCTCGAGCGGTCATTCCCTTGCCGTGCTGACAGCTGGAGCCCACTCACCTGGGGCTGACTACCTGAATCCTGCCACTGTCAGACTGATGGTTCTGTTAATGGAGAACTTGGATAAATGAGGTTCAACTGAATATCAATAAAACATTGTGTTCAGCTGATACCTGTATATATTGTGGCCTGGGAAACAAAAGTTCAGCATTTCGTTTTAATCACAGAAAAATGCTGATTTTTATGGTTTTTTTTATCACGGTGATCCCTGGTGATCAGGTCCTAGTTTAATTAACTTTGATCACCACCCAATGAGAGAAAGCTCAGAGGCCCAGTGGTGCTCTCAGACAGAGAGGTGTGTAACAAATGTAATATCCAAGGCAGTGCTGGGGAAAGAGAGACCTCGATAACCTTGCCAGGATCTCCATCTCATTTCTCATCTCCTCTAATACCCTTTGCCTCTGACTCCTTGAGCCAGCCTGAGGATCTCGGCCTACTTCTCGGCTTCTTTAAAGTAATCTAGTGCTGGTGAAATCTATTACAAGGAAAACGCCTGGAGAGTGAAGTCTGCTGTCTTTCCACAGGGCAACAGGCAACATGACAGAGGTGGATGGAGGAAGTGTTCAGGTGCTGTGCCCTGGAGGAGATCACCGAGCAATGACTTGGTGGGATCCCGGAGAGATTAAGGCCCAGGGCTCCTGGACCGTGTTCCCACTTAGCTATAAACTCCCAGGGTGATATTGGACAAGTTGCGCGTTAACGTCCCAAGGCCTGAGTTTCTGTGTAAAGTGGCTATGATAATACTCACCCATTTCACAGAGTGTGGTGAGGTTAGTTACTTAATGTTTGTAAGGTGTTGTGAGAGCCTTGCTAGGAAGATACTTGAAATCCCAAAATCCAGAGTTATTTTTACCCAGATTTCGGGCTGTGCTTAGGAACCTAAAATGTTACCTTTGGTCTGATCCACTACAGCACAGTCTTTCTGCCTCTTCTCTAGCCTACAAGCACACACCGGTGCAGTTGTCCGCATACTCCTGGCCCTGCTGTTGTTGTTATTATATATTACTTGTATTACCATGACATCTACGAGTCCCAGTGATGGACCAGGGCACCCCTGTGCTAGTAGCTTTACAAACACAGAACAAAAAAGACAGCTATCTCAAGCTGGCCACACCAGTTTTGGGGGCTGGCTCATAAACTCTGAATGTTTGGGGTTGGCAACACTGACTCAGGTGATCAGCTGTTCCTCCCCCTATCCCCAGCTCAGCCTGTAGCTTAAAGACACATTTCAGCTCTAAGTATGATGCTGTTATACCTCCTTCAGTTGTAGCTAAGCCTAGTTAGGTTTCCTGTCTGACCCGTCAGGTGTTTGCTGTTGATGTGTCACAGGAGGTTCTTAGCTGCAGACAAACTAGGTACTAATCAGCTGTGGATTTTCATGCCTGAAATGGTGCCTAAGTAGCCTGTTACCAGCCCCTTCCAGATGGTAGCGGCTCACATCAGCTGTATGTTTAAAGCAGGAATGAAATAAATGACACAATGGAAATCTGCACAACAATCACATTACTATCCCCTAGCCCAGCTCAAATTCCTTTTATCTGTTATGAATCACACTGCAGGAATGACCTTTATGCTGCATTATGTAACACTGGGAAGTGTCCTAGGGAACTGAATTATCCTGATGACTGTGAATACCAATGCGTGCTGCTTAATCAGGAAGATGTTGGCAAAAATTCCACTTAATGGGGTGCATTTGACTAGTGCCAAGGAGTTAAGTGGTGTTTAACCAGCTCTGGATTGTGGCTTTTTATATAGGGCAAGAGGTGTGCATGATACCTCAAAACTGACACATACTGTGTCTGGAGAAGTAAGACGTTATTGTCATCATCTCCCATTCCTATGTTCTTCCCAGCACATGCTCCATATTGTTCATTATAATGTTCTGCCATCTGGTTTCCCCCAAAGGAAATAGCTTAGTGGTCAAAGCATTAAGTTGAGAATTTCTACTGTCTCTGGAACCCCAGGTTCAGATTATTATGACTTTCATTTACAATGTTCACTACGTGTCCCAACCACAATCAGGGCTCCACTGTGCTAGGCACTGCACAAACAAAGACAGGGTGTTTCCTGCTCAATCTTCATATGAATGTTGCTGTCCATTACTATAATATCTCAGTATGTCATAGTCTTCATTGTACAGTAGAAGAAGAGCTGTAAAGCGATTAAAAAAGTTAATTGCGATTGATTGCACTTGTTACTAATAGAATGCTATTTATATAAATATTTTTGATGTTTTCCACATTTTCCAATATATTGATTTCAATTACAACACAGAATACAAAGTGTACAGTGCTCACTTTATATTTTTTAATATTTGCACTGTAAAAATAAAATAGTATTTTTCAATTCTCTTAATACTGTAGTGCAATCTCTTTATCATGCAAGTTGAACTTACAAATGTAGAACTATGTACAAAAAATAACTGCATTCAAAAATAAAAAAAAATGTAAAACTTTAGAGCCTACAAGTCCACTCAGTCGTACTTCTTGTTCAGCCAATCGCTCAGACAAACAAGTTTGTTTACATTTGCAGGATATAATGCTGCCTCTTATTATTTATAATGTCACCTGGAAAGAGAGCAGACGTTCGCATAGCACTGTTGTAGCTGGTATTGCAAGATATTTATATGCCAGATGGGTTAAAGATTGATATGTCCCTCAAGCTTCAACCACCATTCCAGAGGACATGCATCCATGCTGATGATGGGTTCTGCTCAATAACGATCCAAAGCAGTGCAGACCAGTGCATGTTAATTTTCATCATCGGAGTCAGATGCCACCAGCAGAAGGTTGATTTTCTTTTTGGTGGTTCGGGTTGTGTAGTTTCCACATCGAAGTGTTGCTCTTTTAAGACTTCTGAAAGCATACTCCACACCCTGTCCCGATCAGATTTTGGAAGGCACTTCAGATTCTTAAATCTTGGGTTGAGTGCTGTAGCTATCTTTAGAAATCTCACATTGGTACCTTCTTTGCGTTTTGTGAAATCTGCAGTGAAAATGTTCTTTAAACGAACAACATGCTAGGTCATCATCCAAGATGGCTATAACATGAAATACATGGCAGAATGCGGGTAGAACACAGAGCAGGGGACATACAAGTCTCCCCCAAGGAGTTCAGGCTCTAAAGTTTTAAATTTTTTTTTTTTGAGTGCAGTTATGTAACAAAACAAAACAAAAATCTACATTCGTAAGTTGTGCTTTCATGATAAAGAGACTGCCGTATGGTACTTGTATGAGGTAAACTGAAAAATACTATTTATTTTGTCATTTTTACAGTGCAAATAATTGTAATAAAAATAATATAAAGTGAGCACTGTATACTCTGTATTCTGTGTTGTAATTTAAATCAATATAGTTGAAAATGTAGAAAGCATCCAAAATATTTAATACATTTCAATCAGTGTTCTATTGTTTAACAGTGCGATTAAAACTGTGTTTAATCGTGATTAATTTTTTTAATCACGATTAATTTTTTTGAGTTAAATCGCATGAATTAACTGTGATGAATCGACAGCCTTAAGTAGAACCTCTGAGTTACAAACAGTTCGGGAGTGGAGGTTGTTTGTAATTCTGAAGTGTTCGTAACTCTGAACAAAGCGTTATGGTTCTTCTTTCAAAAGTTTATAACTGAACATTGACTTAATATAGCTTTGAAACTTTACTATGCAGAAGAAAAATGCTGCTTTTAGCCATCTTAATGTAAATTAAACAAGCACAGAAACAGTTTCCTACCTTGTTAAATCTTTTTTATTTTTAAAACCTTTCCCCCCCCCCTTTTTTTTTAGTAGTTTACGTTTAACGCAGTACCGTACTGTATTTTTATTTTTTTATTTTTTTGGTTTCTGCTCCTGCCTGATTGAGCATTTGCAGTTCAAAATGAGGTGTGTGGTTGACCTGTCAGTTTGTAACTCTGAGGTTCTACTGTATTGATTTTCACACCACCACATGAGGGACAGCAATGCTATCATCCCCATTGCATAGCAGGGGAGTTGAGGCGCAGAGAGATTAAGTGAGTTGCCCAAGTTCACACAGGAAGAGTGGCGGAGTGGGGTTTTGAACCAGAGTCTCAGGTCTGTGCCTGAACCACAAGACCCTACTTCCGCTTCTATACTAGTGGATCCCAATACCTCCCCTGTTTGGATGCTAATCACTGGCTTTTTAAGATCTAAACTGCATTAACACAACTCTTATGAAGAACATAATTTGTGTATCATGGGGTTTACTATGTGGTGATCTTTTGGACAAGACCATAAAAGCAAGGGTCCAGTCTCTCTGTCTGGGAAAGAAAAAAAGATCCTGGAGATTTTTGTTTTGTAAGGGAGGAGTTTGCCCCAGTGTTTTGCAAAATGCTCTCTCCCTCTACATTGTGCTAATTATCCTCTGGTGTCCAGCCCAGAGCTGGCTGCATTTCATTGGTGTATGTATATGACTTGGCGACTCTGCTGGATGGAAAGGTCTGTATAAATAGACATTAATTATTATACTAATGCTAATGCTCTTCTGTGCAGGTCTGCAAGATGACAGGGATCTGTTATTCCTCCTCAAGGGGAGCCAGCTGCTGAAAGTGAAGTCCAGCTCTTGGAGAAAGGAGAGGTTTTACAAGCTCCAGGAAGACTGCAAAACCATATGGCAGGAATCCAAAAAGATGTTGAGGTCTCCGGAATCACAGCTCTGTAAGTGACCGTCCCCTTATCCTAGGGGCAGCATAATGTCCAGTGGTACGGTGTCTGGAGAGGTGATTGGTTGGGAGTGTAGGCCCAGGAGACAGGAAAGTAAAAGCAGGAAGTAGGCATTCCACGTACAGTCAGTGAGTCTGATCCAGTGCTCAGACTCCTGGTGTCTTTAAGCCAACTTTATGCCTTCTAGATTCAAGGCTACTTGAGGGGCTGAAATGGCCCTGGCATAACCTAGGCAGCTCTGAGGGCTGCTTGCGTCCCCCAGTACTGCCCTGTGCTTGAGAGGCAGGCCAGTGTAGGAATTCTCCCTTAGGCCTCGTGGGCTGTTGATGGTTGCTGTATGCGCCCAGAGTGGTGTAAAACAACTGTTTCAGAATGAGACCGGGCTGCAGCCCCTCCACCTACACCAAGCCCACCTAAGCAAGCAAAGGCTGCAGCCAGTGAGGACAGGCAGAGATGCTTCTGGGTATGGACCGGGTCACACACACACAGACAAGGGAAAACCCAGCACAAAACTGAAGGGGCTCCCTTTTCCTGCAGCTGTTGAGAATTGCAGCATCTCCATGGGAAAGCAGAGCGAGGGGCAGAGGAGATAGTGGGAGCTGCTGGCTCAGAGTCAGGCCCCAGAACGAAAGGGAGAGCTGCAGGGATCAAAGGGAAAGGGCAGGTGGCAGGTGTGCATTGTTGTTCCTCTGGCTTTGCGAGGCTGAGGTTGTTCTCATGACTGATTTAGAAACATGAATCCTGCCCATCATTGTCCGTAATAAAACACCCCAGCACCACAATTGGTATTGAATGAGTGCAGGGAAAACCTAGCTGTGTCACAATCACCCTGCCAACATCGTTATTCATTATTTGTATAACTGTAGCGCCTATGAGGCCCAGACCCCATTGTGCTAGGAGCTATACCAACATAGAACAAAAGACAGTCCCTGCCCGCCAGAGTTTACAATCTAAGTAATCTCCTGCCCACAGATAATAAATGCTCTCCTGGACCTTGAGCCTATAAGGAAGAGGCTCAAACAGTTGCCCTCCGCCTCCACTCTAACATCTGCCACATGCCCAGGGGCCTGAATTGCAAGAGCTCCACTGCGTGGGGACAAATGTGGCTAGAAAGGCCATAGTGGAGAGAGAGAAACTCTGAGTTTGTCAGGTCATGGGCCAGTCTGGGCTTCACCGCTCAGAACACACACCTGAGGGTGACCAGAGATCCTGAACTACTACATGCTGTAACAAGTGAGGGTGACGAGCCCTGGCAGAGGCTGGGTGGGGAAAAAGGTGGCTGGTTGTTAACAACTGTAAGCTCGCATGCCTGTGCTTGGAGGAGTGCATCAGGCATGTGTGTTTACTGGCTCACCCGGCAATTTGTGTTTTGTTTTTTTTTTATCTCCTTCTCAGCTGGCCATGGGTTTGTCTGATACAATTCTCCTGCACGGATCTTTGTTTTATAAGCTGCTAGGTGAATAATACCAAATATAGATTTATAGTGTGCGGCAGTGCAAGGTCACATTGCCCAGGTTGTTTGTAGAACGTTTGACCTTTACAGTTGAAACTAACCAAGCTAAGGGCCCAGACCTTCAAACTCAGGTGAGTAGTTCTTACTCCTGTGAGCAGTGTCTGGGATTACACCCGGGGTAAGGGCTACGCACCTGAGTGAGGGTTCAAATAGGACTGGGGTCTGGAGAGGAAGGGTGGTCTTGTTTAAGAACTGGATTAGCACTCAAGCAATCTAGCTTCAATTCCTGGCTCTGCCAGAGACGCCTTGTGTGTATCTCAATCTCTCTGTGCTTCCATTCCCATCTGTAATGGGGGATTATAATATTCCCTCTCCTACCCTGTTTATGCTGTAAACGCTTCAGAATAGGAACTGTCTCATTAGGTGTTTGCACAGTGTCTAGCATAACAGGGCCCCAGACTCAATGGAAGCTTCCAACCACCACTGTAATTGAAATAATAATAAAGGCCCTAGCTAACTCTCTCTCTCTCCAGTTAAGTCCCATTCTATATAGGTTATGGACGCGAATGAAAGTAACTATCAAAGTCCTTGCCCAGATAACGTCTACTTTGAAAACAAACAAGGGTGTGAATTAAAATAGCACACCGTTCAAACAGGAAAAAGGAAATGGCAAATGTAATGTGTGTGAGTATTCTCCAGGCTTGCTGAGGCCCTGAATGCACTGGCCTTTTAAGGGTTTTAGGGAACTGTATTATAATTTGATCTATTGATTTACTTGTGTTTAGTTTCTTTAATGTTGTAAGCCACCACCATAATATCTGGACACATGACACAGATTACCAAACCATCCACAATATTATATGATATATTCAGGTAACATCTCAGTGGGTCTCTCTAGATCAGGTCCCCATATACTAGCTGTTTGTAGCAGATCGCTGACTCACCACTGCAGTGCCTCCTGCTGGTCATCTGGGACTTAGCTTGATTCCAGCACTCAGAGCACCTCCTGTTGGCTAGTGTCTCTCCTTCCTCAGGCCCCCGGGTCTCTCCCAGACCCCAGTGCCCCTTACCTTGAGGTGCTGCCCCACAGCAGTGCCCCCACACTCTGGGTCTCCCTTCCCAGGGGAACCCCCTTCCTCTATGCCCACCTTGCCTCAGTGGCTACTGCCAGTCATCATCTAGCCCCCTTTCTCCGGGGCAAACTGCAGTCTGTAATGGCCACTCATCATTGGCAAGGGGGTTGGACCAGCTACCTCTGCCTATCCCTGGGCTTCACCTCTGCAGCCCCAGTACCTCCTTAGGCCTTTAACAAGGCCCCAGCCTGGGGAGTTGCCCAGCTGGAGCTCCCTAGCACTGCTCTGCTTCAGGTACCCTGTGCTCCCAGGCAGCCAGGTCCTTCGTACTCCAAGCTGGAGTGAGACTAACCCAGCCCCTCCCTTTAGCCCTTATATCAGGGCCAGCTGTGGCCGCTTCCCCAGTCAGCCTACCTTTTCTCCCAGGAGCAGGGTAACTGCCCCACTACAGTGCTGAACACGCATTTAGTAAGAGATGTCCTTGACCCAAGGAGCTTAAATAGACATGGCAAGGGAGAGCTCAGGCACAGACAGATTCAGCGGCTTGCCCAAAATCATACTGGAAGTTTGCAGCAGAGCTGGGATCTGGACTGAGAATTCCGGAATTCCAGTCTGGAGCCATAACCAGAAGCCCAGTTCCGTCTTTGTGTTCAGCGTTCGCATTCCATCCCAGGGGGTTCAGAATGATTACCTCGTGGTGCTGGCTGGGTTAGAGCTAGTAATGGTTTGAGTTTGATTAACCATCTGTGTGCATCTGGGCTTGAACAAGCATATCAATGTACATTTTCCTGATCACAGCATAAACTAGCTTTAGTTTTAAGGCCCTGGGAATATAGTGGATTACACTTAGCTGGTGTAGTTTCCCTGTACCAGGCATTGTGCTACAGCTGTCTTCTTTCCCTGGTCTTGTATTGGTAAGCATTCAACAGCAAGGAAGTGCATAATAGGGTCATCGTTTAAAATATAACATAATGGAACATAGAAAGCTAACAAGGAGCACAAGAGTAAACGTGTTATGTCAGGTGCTTGACATTTTGCTTTTAGGTGACTGTTACTTTGGATTTTAGTTTGGGACCTCTATAAAATCCCAGGATTAGCATCCATACAAGCAGACTCCATTTTCCAGGCGGAAAAAAGAATCAATCCTGTGAAAGCTGTGAAGTGGGAGCATAGCTAAGCAGAGTGAGATAGAGGAACCGCAGCACAATAACCTCTCATGAGGGCACAGGTCGTATTTCTGATTTGAGAGATTTCCTGCTAGAGTGGCTACTGGATGTATAGTCACACAGAACTAATTTTGTTTTAAGCCATTGTGTGGTGGCCACCAATGGTGAACAACATGAGTCTCGACAGCTTGAGCTGCAAAGCCAAGCTGTAGCTGAGGGCTGTAACAGACTCACATCCTCTATGTGGGTCAGGCACAGCGGGGGATCTGTAACACACATCAGTGGGTTATAATTGCTCCTCCTGGTCACGAAGAATAATATTGGATTTCAAACCAAACACTTGTTATCGACCAAGGACCTTATGGTCTTTTATATTTTAAATGTTCTGATTATACATTTAAAATAGTTGTGAATTATGGGCACTTGAAAGATTCTGGCTTGACATCCTGGGAGACTGATGTCTCTGTTTACAGAACTCATCTTGGATCTAATCTGCCCTCCCTGCGGAGCCAGCTAGTACAGAAGCCCATTGATTTTTGTGATTCTGGCATGGTTCAGTGAGGCCTACAGGACCAGATGTTCCAAGGAGCATAGTACATTGGGTGCACATTGGATGCTTGGCTCTTTTGGAAACCTGGTCATGAGTGTTGCAATGGGAGCTGACTAGTGCCGAGCGCCTTTGAAAAACTGGCCCTAATTGTGGGTGAAAATGTGGCCCGTAATGCCCAAGCCCTTTTGCTCTGCCAGGCATTCTGGTTCACCTGTTTTTGCTTTTAAGCTGGAATGATTACATTGCAATCACCCTCTCATTCGTTTCTGTAACAGCAATCATAAAAGTCAAAGCCACAGAGGCCTAGTAAATTCATACAGACATGTGACCAGTGAGAGCTCTCATGGGAGAGAGATGGAAGCAGGAGTGAAAATCCTGAATGTTGTTAATCTTCTGTAGTCAGCTGCTACTCAGATATTTTGACACCAGTGTATGTTTCATAGCACATTGAAACACTGTACGCAGCCATCTAGGACGAGAAGTGAAGGGGAATATCCTATCCAGTCCAAGGTACAGCAGGAATTCAGAAAGTTGGGCCCAGATCTTCAAACATATTCAGGCTCCTAACTCTCATTGATTTCAATGGAAGTTAGGCGCCTAAGTCCCTTTGAGAATCTGGGCCCTGGATCCACATCAGGATTTGGGAAGATCTCTGGGACTAGTCCTTATGCTTTTCTTAAAGTGTTCATGGGGCCTGACACTGCTCTCCCTGAATTTTGCCTCTGATTTCAGTGCTAGCGGGATCAGGCCCTAAATGGCCACGATCTCAGCTTTTATGTCTCCCTACCCTCTGTTGATCCTAGGCCTAGCACCATAATGAGGCATCAGTTTAGTGCTGGCCCAGCCCAGCACCACTTCCTGCAGCACACTGAGTTTCTCTTGGACTTGTCCCGGCACTGCCCCAGCCTGGTGCTGCTAGGCCCACGAGAGCTGGCTCACAGCCTGAAGGCGGTGTGGCTCCAGAACTCCTCTCCTGCTCGTTCACTACAAAATCTCACTGGAAAGGAGCTCTGGTGATTTCCTGCGCACTGCCCTGTACAAGGGCGAGCCGCAGAGCCGCAGCAGGCATCAGAAACATTGCCCCCCAGTGCAGCAGGGAGAGGGAGTTGGGAGTTGTGTCTTCTCAGTATGATACACAGCTTTGAAAGCAAACAGATGTACATGTTGGATGGCAGAAATGAGAGAGAGTTTAGAAAGCTCCCTGCAGCCTGTTCCTGGAATGGAGAGAAAAACCCTTGACCCTATGGGACTGTATTTCTAGTTACCACCATCCCCCCTTCATATAATGAATTGGCAGAAATTCCTCTTCGTTAGTAGCAAGCATAATAAATTCATAGATTTCAAGGCCTGAAGGAACCATTGTGATCATCTAGTCCAGGTGTTCTCAAACTTCATTGCACCGTTTGACAATAAAATTACTACTTGACCCCTGGGGTAGGGGAGCTCAGAGCCTGAGCCCTGCTGCCCTGGGTTGAGGGAGAGGGGGCTGTAGCCCGAGCCCCATTGCCCCAGGTGCAGGTGGAGCTAAGGCTTCAGGTTCAGCCCTGGGTCCCAGCAAGTCTAATGCTGGCTCTGGCGACCCCATTAAAATGGGGTCACGACCCACTTTGGCGTCCTGACCCACAGTTTGAGAACCACTAATCTGACCTCCTGTACAACACAGGCCATGGAATCTTCCCAAGATAATTTCTAGACCATATCTTATAGAAAAACATCCAGTCTTGATTTAAAAATTGTCGCTGATGGAGACTCCACTTTGACCCTTGATAGGTTGTTCCAATGATCAGTTTCTCTGCCTTTAAAAAGTTGGGCCCTATGTCCAGTCTGAATTTGTCTAGCTTCAGCTTCCAGACAGTGGAACATGTTATATCTTTCTCTGCTAGACGGAAGAGCCCATTATTAAATATTTGTTCCCAGGTAAATTCTTATAGAATGTGTTTAAGTAAGGCCTTAACCTTCTCTTTGGTAAACTAAATAGATTGAGCTCAGGGAGTCTATTGCTATAAGGTAGGTTTTCTAATCTTTTAATCATTCTCATGGCTCTTCTCTGAACCCGTTCCAATTTATCAACATCCTTCTGGAATTGTGGGCGTCAGAACTGGACGCAGCATTCGAGCATAGTGGATGGCAGTGGGTAATTGTTCAGAATTAAAAACAAACGCTGGGCTGGAGTGACAGCATTGAGTTCAGCTATTTACCTAGAAAGGGTGAGTTCACTCTGCTCATATAAAGCCCAAGTTTTTGGGCCCTTTGAGTGTGGGAGATCCAGGAGCTGACCTCTACCTTCCAAACCCAGGGCCAGGTGTGGGGCTGCAAAAAATCTGAATGTGAGTGACTTGGCCCAAGTGCCAGAGGAAGCCTGTGGCGGAAGCAGGGGGACTGCCCTGATGGTCAAACCCCTAGGTGTGAGCTTAGTCCTGCAAGGCCGTCCTTCTCTTCAACCAGAGATGTTTCCTCAGGAATTAGTGTTCCAGGTTTAGGTGCATTATAAGGTTTTACATCCTCTGAATCATCGTCCCAGTCTTAGACTGGTCTGTGCTACATTGATCTGTGGTGACCCTGATGAGCCCTGACACCAGGCTCATCCTAGCCTTGTCACAGCTTTTGCTGCGCTGTCTCAAGCCCACTGCACTTGGGGCCAGATGGTCGCAGTGGTAAACTGCCCTGCAGTTGGGTTGGTCTGAAGCCACATGGTTCTGGCAGGAGTAGGGAATGGTTCAGCACTTCAGGCCGTGCACAGATGGAACAGGCCTGCTGCATGATTTCTTAGGATAGTGCATTCTTTGCACTCCTTTGCAGCATGTCTGATCCACTGGTCGATTTGGATTGGTAGAGCCACATTGCCTTCCCCCATTGGGGTGGCTTGTGTCCTGGGAGCACTAGCTGGGAGCAGTCGCTGCTCTTGAACCCAGCACAGGGGTGGGAATGTGATGAGAAGGAAGGGTCTTTGCACCTTTCCTGCCCTGTGAGTGCACCCATCCACAGGGCTGTCACAGTCCGGCCTCTTGATGTGCAGCCTGCATTAGATATAACAGAGAGAGCAGGACTCCTTGTTTATACCTTAGAGATGGAACACAGATGCAGGGCCAATATGGTGTATCCAGGCCTCCACACTACTCCAGTAGGCTCCAGGCCTCCACACGCAGCACATAGCATGGGGGCTTCTTGTTTGTACACTTTGGAAGTTGCCAGGTCGGCCAGGCGTCCCCTGTGTGCTTTATTCACTCCAGAGAGGTCAGGTCTATAGACCTGGTACTCTGTGTTGTGTTACTTGTCATTCAGCTACAGCGGCAGCGTGGAGCCTGTGTTGTTGCTGCCACTTATCTTCTCCCACAGGCTTTCTGCTCATGAGAAGGCTTTCTGTCTGGGAACAAAAAAACCCCAAACATCGGCTCCCAGCTTTCAATGGAAAAGGGAGAGAGATTATGCTGGCCTCTCGATAACAGGTCATTGAAGTGACTGGATTAACAGATGGCCAAGAGGAAATGTCTGCTTTGGGAAGCTGGCAAATAGCCAGTCAGAGCAATACCTCGCGCTTTCCGTCGTCAAAGCACGTTACAGACCGCACCGCACTGAATGGAGGAGGTAGTGTGTTCCTCAGGTGAAGGCCTCAGGACATATTCGTTCTATTGCTAGCTCTGATTCTGTCCTGTCATTAAACTAGGGCCAAATCACGTAGCCCTTGGCCGTACTAAAAGTTGCAGTTCTTTAACTACAATTGATTTTTAATCCATCTAGGTACGCCAGTGGAAATCCCTGAGGTAGACTCACCTAAACCAGTGTAGTCGCTGCTTAGCTTGGTTTAGATTAATTCAGTAAGGCCTTGTCTAAACAGGGCTGGTCGAAAACTTGACAGTGAAATTGTTTTCTGAGTAAATGATATTTTTCATGAAAAGTGTCTGCTTTTCGTGGAAAATGGCTTTTTGTGAACACCCCAAAACTAAAAATTTTTGGCTGAAAAATTTTGATCAAAAAATGACACTGCAGTGCCTCATGGGAGTTGCAGTTCAGGTACCTTATTCCCCCATTCTCCTCTATGGGTTGGATTCCCCAGCTGGACTACATCTCCCATGATGCAACACGACCAGGGACTCCTATGATACACTGCAGCGGCTCAGCCAGATGGGAAATGTAGTCCAGGTAGGGAGCCCAGCTCAAAAAAGAAAACCAGGGCATGGAGCACATGAACTATAACTCCCATGAGCCATCATGACAGCATTTTCAAATCAAATTGTTTGGGTATTGACTGAAAAATTTTAATTTTGGCTTAACAGTTTTAGCTTTCAATTTTTTTGATGAAACGTTTTAATTTTTCACAGAAAAAAAAAGCCCGTTTCCAATCAGCTCTAGTACATCAGTTTAATGGACTGGATTGAAAAAGTAACTTACTGATACAGGCTAAACCGACTTAAGCACAGCTTAAAACATTTTAAGTGCATCTACCATAGGAATTTGTGCCAGTTTAACTAGATCAAATTTAAATCAGTTTACTTAACCAGAGCAACTCTTTGAGTATAGACAAGGCATTAACCTCTTCATGTCTCAGTTCCGTCTTCTATAAAATAGGAATAATAACAGGGGTATTGTGGGGATTCAGGTCTCTAAGGCATTTTGCAGTCTTCAGTTGGAAGGTATTCTACAAGTCCAGAGTAGTATTACTCATTAATCCTCTCAACACTCTTGTGTAGTAGATAGCTATTATCCCTACTTACCCTCACTGAAAAGCCCTATAGAATTGAATACAAAATGGTAACTTTCCTGTAGAAGGTTTGAGCTGTTCTTTAGACTGGCTACTGAATCCCATGCATGGTTTACAACCTACTGAAAAGATCTAATTCCTTTTCAAATTCTATAGGTATGCAGAATAATTCTAAAGAGCCCTATTATTTTCCTTGTTTTCTGTTTAGTCCCTGTTAATTTCTACAGGATTTTTCCATATGGGTTTGTTGGGAACACTGGGGCATGGCCACTAGGTAACTCGAGGGGATGGAAGACCACGAGTGTCGATGAAGCCCCCTCGCACTAGGCCCCTGTGTCCTTGCCCCCCCCCCGTCCTGCCTGGAGGCACTCGCAGCAGCTCTGTGTGCTAGGCCCAAGTGTCCTTGGCCCCCCCGCCTGGAGGCACACACAGCAGTTATGCTGAGAATCTGCAACAGTATGTTGCAGAGTCAGACTGCCTGAAACTAAGCAAGGCCAAACAGGGGAGATATGGAAGAACAATGCTGAATAAAGCAGCTTTATGTATAGTTTAACAAATGATACAGAGAATCAGGGAACTAGCTGGGAACTGGATTGGCTGGCTATATGGATACTTGGAGCAGCTTGCTATTGGATAAGTATGCTGGAAAAAAGGATGTATAAAAGCCTGTGTAACTTCCTGCTCTGGTGTGCAGGATTTGAGATTTTATTCTCCCTGTACCTTTTTGCAGCTGCAAATAAACTTTTCTGCTTCTCCACCCCGTTGTGATTATTGGGTGCAGCACACTGGGTAACGAACCAACTCAAGCTGTTGTTCAGCCTCTCGGCACTGGGTGCCGGCAACAGGTTTGCAGAAGATTTAGCCCAAAATTTGGTGAAAATGTGGCTGCCCATGTTTAGGCACCTAAATATAAGTGTCCTAATTTTCAAAGTTCCTGAGTCTCTACAGTTGCCATTAATTCCAATGGGAGTAACACACAAAGAACCAGATTCTTAGCTGGTGTAAATCAGGATAGTTCCTGTGAGGTCAGTTTATACCAGCCATTAGAAGTGATAGATTTTAAGACCAGAAGGGACCATTATAATCAGCTAGCCCAGTGAGTCTCAAACTTTTGTACTGGTGACCCCTTTCAAATAGCAAGCCTCTGAGTGCGACCCCCCCTTATAAATGAAAAACACTTTTTTATATATTTAACACTATTATAAATGCTGGAGGCAAAGCGGGGTTTTGGGTGGAGGCTGACAGCTCCCAACTCCCCATGTAATAACCTCACAACCCCCTGAGGGGTCCCGACCCCCAGTTTGAGAACCCCTGAACTAGCCTGACCTCCTGCATAGCACAGGCCAAAGAATTTCACCCGATGATTTCTACATCTAGCTCAATAACTTGTGGTTAAAATAGAGTGTATGCTTCAGAAGAACATCCCGTCCTGATTTAAAGATTCCAAAGGATGGAGAATCAACCATATCCCTGGGGAATCTGTTCTAACAGCTAATTATCCCCATTGTTTAAAAAATGCCTCATTTCCAACTCAACTTTGCTGACTTCAACTTCCAGCTGTATAAAGGATGTTTTTTTATATAGTTTGGGCACAGTGCATGATTAGTGCAAAACCTGTTCCATTGATGGACTGAATGATCAGTAAAAAGAAAAGGAGGACTTGTGGCACCTTAGAGAAAGTGTTTATCAGAAAGCCATTCATGACTGAGTTATTATGGGGGTTTAGGCATTTCCTTTAAAATGCTTGTGTAAAGTTAAAAGGGTTACAAATCAGGGTTTCTGATTTTACCAAGTGAGTGGATGCAACGTTTGAATCTCCGATGCATCAACCCAGCTAAATTTACTGTAGAAAGAAAGGAAAGGGTGTGATATGGTGCCAAGCTTACTCTTTGCCAGTCAATGAATGAAATGCTTAGGACAATGAAGTCAACATAATTATTAATTACTATTATTTATTATTTCTATTATTCTAGCACCTATTAGCCCCAGTCATGTACTGGGACTCTACTGTGCTAGGCACTGTACACAAACAGAACAAAAAGAGCTTACAACGCAAGTACTGTATAAGACAAGAGACAACAAACAGATAGCTACAGACAGAGGAGAGAGGACAAGGAAACAGTGAGATAATATTGGTCAGCATGATGCACAGTGGACTCGGAATACTAGCAGCCTAACTGTTGTCAAGATCTTTGTAGGGTTTACAGAAAAGAAGAGCTTAAAGGAGGGTTTTGAAAGAGGATCATGCATTCGTTTTACAGATGTTTACAGGAAGCTCCTCTCAAGCATGTTGGGCAGCAGAGGAGAAAGCACCAAGGTGCTTGATTGAACATTTAACAAGTGGGTGATGGAAGCTGGCATGAGGGATTCAGAGGCAGTAGTTGACCTTTCAGTACTGAATAAGAGCTGAGAGGTAGGGTGGGGTTAGGCTGTGAAGGGCCTTAAAAATGAAGAGAAGTAGCTCATGCTTACTGTGATCGATAAGAGGGAGCCAGTGGAGAGATGCAAAGAGAGGGGTGACATGGCAAAACTATACACCCAACAACCAGTCCATTGAAATGACCACTTCTCCCCCCTGATTGGCTGTACAGTTTTTCAGGAATTTTGGCTCCACAGCCGGATGTCTTTGTCTCTGAAAATATGTGCTGATGGGAATATATTATGCAAGGCTCAAGTCACTGTGAAAACAAAACCACCTGACTAATAAGTCTGTTGATAATGAGTAGGAGTACTTGTGGCACCTTAGAGACTAACCAATTTATTTGAGCATGAGCTTTCGTGAGCTACAACTCACTTCATCGGATGCATACCGTGGCGGGGTGGAGGGTGAGAAAACCTGGATTTGTGCTGGAAATGGCCCAACTTGATGATCACTTTAGATAAGTTATTACCAGCAGGACAGTGGGGTGGGAGGAGGTATTGTTTCATGATCTCTGTGTGTATATAATGTCTGCTGCAGTTTCCACGGTATGCATCCGATGAAGTGAGCTGTAGCTCATGAAAGCTCATGCTCAAATAAATTGGTTAGTCTCTAAGGTGCCACAAGTACTCCTTTTCTTTTTGCGAATACAGACTAACACGGCTGTTACTCTGAAACTTGATAATGAGTGTTTATCAAAGTCTCTTAAGTTTTATCAAATGCGGACCTGCCCAGCTTTGCACTTTAAACCAGCCTGTTGCGTATCTCGGGCTATTTGCCTGCTGGGCGGTCTGCAAGATATCCCTATTCTCCACAGCACATGTTCTGCGTGGATTGTGACAGGCCCCACATGTCATGTTTTAGGGCCAAATTCAGAGGTTATGTGTAAGGGGCAGTAGTGGTAAGTGGGTGTGAGCCTCAAACTAGATCTAAGATATTCTAAAGGCAGTCTAAACAGTTCTTCATACCATGGTGTTGAGTATGACATAAAAATCTAGATGAATGGATTATAGAGGGAATCTTATAATATGCTTAAAATTTATGCACCAGATTCTTGTAAAACGTGTGTATATCTTAGATGATCCCACAATGAGGAGCAGCGTTTTACAACCCTGGACCTTCCCTGTGAAGGGAGATTTGTTGAATTCTAGACTGAATTGGTACAGAAGTCATAATCATTTTAGCTTTTAGCCCTTAATTGTTAATCACCTGTAGTGCAGCTGAAAGAAACTATGTTACCCTGTTAAACAAACAAAATAATGTTGATGCTTGTTGTGCCCAGCACATTGTGTTTATTGTGATATGGAGGCTCTCTCACTGCAGATGTCCTAGCTGATGCTGTGGCTTTGTGGTTGGATAGTGTCTGTTGTCTGCTCTTGACAGTCTGCCAGACAGATCTTGCAGAGTTTAAACTGAAAGGCAGCTGGATAGAGAACTGTGAGCTCTACCTTGACAGACAGTTCTGTATGCAAATATGGCGGCTAGCTATTAGCATGTGGCTAAACCTCTCATTTACATTTTCTGGCAGTAAACAGATCTGATTCATTGAGTCAATTACAGTGTGTGAGAATAACTCAATGTCACTGAGTACCACATAGTACTGTCAGCTAATTAATAGGGAGAGGAATGGTGTCTGGCAGCTACAGCAGGTGACTCCTGGTTTCCATTTCCAACCCTCACACTAATGTGTCGTGTGATTGTACCGAATCACTTAACTTTTCTGTTCCTTAGGTTAGCCACCTGAAAAGAAGGGATAATAAAGCCTGGTGCACAGGGATGTTTGAAGACTAAGGGCTTGTCTACACATGAACGTTAATCTGTAGAAAGGTAGGGTGTACATTTAAGGCAGATTATCTGTTTGAACTGATGTCCCGGGGCCAGGACCGGATTAACCTTTTGTGGGCCTGGCTCCAAACATATTTGTGGGCCCCCGTGGGGGCAGTGGAGACTGGCGCGGTGGAGTCGGTCTCAGGAGCGAGGGGCTGGACAGGGACGTGGTGTGGGAGGGGCAGCCCTGCTCCGCCAAGCCCAGTGGGAGGTGACTGTTTACAAACCGGCAGTTGCCAGACGCACAGTGGCCTGCCTGGCCCTGTGCTGCCAGCATGCCCCTTCCCCTCAGGGGCAGGCCGTGCCGTGCCACATATTCCCCCCTGCCCAACACTGGAAACCCCCACCCCTCCCCCGATTCCCTAAGACCAGAGCCCCCCCCCCCCAAGACCCACTATGCCCATCACACACACCTCAGATCCTGCCACAAATGCACAGTGCCCTGGCCAACACCACCCCTGCCCAGCGCCCCCCTGCCCACAGCCCCACCACAACTGCCCAGTGCCCCACTCAGAACCTCCACTCCCTAGTGCCCCAATACACACAGATCTTTCCCGCCTCCTCGCAGCCCAGCACCACCCCCCGACCCTCCAGAGACCCACTCAATCACGCCCTGCCTCCTGGCTGCACTCACTGGCCCTCTGCGAGGCGACTGTGTCTGCCGGGCTGTGCTGCCAGCTGCAGCCAGGGTTGGTCCCGGGGTGGGGAATCGCTCCGGCCCCTCGGGAGTGGTGTGATCAGCCAGGCCAGGGCCTGTCCCGGATGGGCTCCCTCAGGACCCACTTGCCTGGAGGGGCCCAGCCAAGCCCCCCAAACTCCCTCCCCACCACAACTGGCTGAGACTTGCCAGGCTTCTGCACCAGTCCCAGGCAGCTCAGCTCCGGGGAGACAGGGGGGCCCCACAGATGATGGGAAGCAGAGACTGCCCAGAGTCGGAGGTGCACTGGAGTCTGGCCAGAGGGCAGGGAGGAGCCGGCGGGTGGGGCCAAGGGGTGAAGAGGAGCCCTCGGCTGGCCAGCAGGTAGGTCGAGAGGAGCAAGGGGTAGGGGGGAGGTAGGGTGGGAGCCTGCAGGCTGGTGGGGTCTCAGAGCACAGTGCAAGCAGAGCAGGCCGGGGTCCCTTCTGAGCATGGGCCCAGCTCCATGGCGCCATTGTAAACCCGGCACTGCCCGGGGCCAGAACTATACAAGTCTCCCTGTGTTTTGCTGCAGGCATTTGCCTATATACAAATCAACTCCTTAGCAGATATTAACATCCAGGCAAAGCAGGAAGCAGTGATAAACTTTCTGTTCTGTTCTCAGTTACACCCATGCAGCTCCATGAACTTTCATTGGGTCGATCTGTTTGCTAAATTTGTCCCATTTTTGTTCCTCTGCTATAAAAGTCTTTGTTTCTGATTCCTTTTCACTGTCAGCTGATCTGTGTGTCCCTGCTATACAGTGTTTGCTTAGTTTGGGGCTCAGCCTTAGCTGTTCATGTACAGTAGCCTCCCTATTCTGTGGCAGCAGATAATGTTTTTGCACTAGGCCTGATCCCAGATTTTCCAATGGAAGCAAAGAGATAATGTTTGGAAATAGACCAGCCCAGTTGCTTTGCTTCAGCTCTTGTCTTTAGAGATGAATGCATTCTTTGAGCTGTATAAAGCTTTTTAAAAAATCCCCATCCACCCAATAAATGTCTTTTAAAAATCTCCACACTCCCAAGCTCTCTTGAGCTCTTGCTTAATTAGTTACTCCTGAGGGAATTCTGCACCAAAAACTTAAAAATTCTGCGCACTATATAGTAAAATTCTGCAAATGTTATATGTCAGTAAATAAATGTGGAAGCTCCAGCGTGGCAGTGGGGAGAACAGGTGACTGGCTACACAGAGGTGGGAGATCTCTGCTGGCTGCTCCGGGCGCCCAAAACAACGGGCCCGTGCTGCTGGGGAGGGGCATGTGGCTGCTCTTGCAGCTTCCCTTAGCTTCACTGTCAGAAAGTCATTTTTCTGCATGGAAGCAAAGAAATCTGCTCGGGACATGAATTCTGTGCACTCAAAAGTGGTGCAGAATTCCTTCAGGAGTAATGAGTTTATATGCTGACCAGTATCCTGTCCCCAGTCTCCCACTTACCTTCTCTAACCAGAGCAACTCTTTTGACCCCACCCCCCCTCCCGGAACATGGACTCAGCAGTGAGGCTGCGCCCAACCCTGACACAGGGCAAGTGCTGGGCCTGCCTCAGAGGCCTGTGTCTGGGGAGGGGGTGGCTGGGGATGGGGGGGCTGCAGAATGATCTCCCACCTCTGTGCAGCCAGTTGCCTGTGCTCCCCACTGCCATGCTGGAGCCTCCACATTTATTTATTGACAAATAAAGTTTGCAGATTTTTGCAAAATTTTAAAACATTATGTACAGAATGTTATTTTTTTGGTACAGAATTCCCTCAGGAGTAGCCGGTGAAGCAACTCACCAGGGTTAGCAGCGCCACACCAGGTGTATCAGGTGTGCGCAGGCAGGCACAGCCCGGCAGGATCCAAGTGTGGAGGGGCTTAGTGTGGGGGGATCCAGGTGTGGGGTGAGAGGGTTCTGGGTGGGGAATCTGGATGTGGACAGCTCAGTGCGTGGAGGGTCTGGGTGCGGGGGGATGTGGATGCACAGAGGCTCACTGGGGTGGGTTCCAGGTGCAGGGGCAATGGACTCTGCAGGGGGGTCCAGTTGAAGGTGGTTGGGGCTCAGCAGAGGGGTCCGGATGGGGGATGATTGGGCTCGGCAGGGGGGATCTGGGTGCTGGGGAAGTGGGGCTTGGTGGGGGTCTGACTGCAGCTGGTTGGGGCTCAGTGGGGTTGGGGTCTGGGTGTGGGGCGGGGCTTGTGGGGTGGTCCAGGTGCATGGGGGTGGTGCTCATCAGTATAGGGGTTCTAGTATGGAGAACTCAGTGGGTGGTGGTCTCTGAGGGTCCAGATGCAAGGGGGAGGGACTCAGCAGAGGGTGGTCTGGGTGCAGGGGTGGAGGTCCAGAGGCAGGGAAGTTGGGGCTCGGTGTGGGGATCTGAGTATGGGGGGATACAGATGCCCAGGGGTTGGGCAGACAGAGGAGCAGCTTCCCGTACAGTGACCCCTCGTCCCGTGGCTGAGGACCAATGGGGGCAGGAAGTGTGGGCGAGTGCGGAGCCGGGGTAGGTTTCTGGAGGTGGATGCTCAATGTAGGGGAAGAGTGCTTCTTCCCCACCCCAGCCCAGCCGGAACTAGCAGCTGAGCCCGCTGTGGTTCTGTTATTACTTGCAAACCTTCCGGGGTACGTGCGGGCCAGCCCTGGTAGGAGCCAATGGCCGGGGTGGGGCTGGGGAGGGCCAGGTGTGGGGGGAGGGGCTTGGTGGGTTGGGGGTTCAGGTCTGAGGGTTCGTTGTGGGGTTCTGGGTGCGGGGAGTGAGGCTTGTATGGGGGGTTGGGCGGACAGGAGATGGGTCTGGCCTGGACCAGCTGCAGCGTCTCCAGCCTCCCCCCCGGCAGTGATTTACTTCTCTGCTGACAGCTCCGGGCACCCAAAATGACAGACCCGCGCTGCTAGGGCGGGGCGTGTGACTGCTCTTGCAGCTTCCCTTAGCTTTGCTGTCAGAAAATCATTTTTCTGCATGGAAGCAAAAAAATCTGTGTGGGACATACATTCTGTGCACGCACAGTGGTGCAGAATTCCTTCAGGAGTAATCAGTTTATATGCTGTCTCCAGCCTCCCACTTACCTTCTCTAACCATAACAGCTCTCTCTACCCAATCCCCCTTGTCTCAGCAGTAGCCCTTGCAGTGTACCATAGAGTCTTTTCAGGGACAGTTTTTAAGTCCTTCACCTGTGTCCTTCCCCAATGGACTCATCTTGTTAGACCAGTGGTCTCCAACCTTTTACGCCCAAGATCCCTTTTTGAATTTAAGGGCAACCCAGGATCTACCCCACCCCTTCCCCAAAGCCCTACCCCACTCACTCCATTCCCCCCTTTCTCCGTTGCTTGCTCTCCCCGACCCTCACTCACTGTCACTGGGCTGGGGTTCGTGGGGTTCTGGGCTGAGCCTGGGGCAGGGGATTGGAGTGCAGGAAGGGGTGAGGGGTGCAAGGTCTCGGAGGGAGTTTGGGTGCAGGAGGGTGCTCCGGGCTGGGGCAGAGTGTTGGGGTGCGGGGGGTTGTGGTGTGCTGGCTCTGGGATGGGGGGTCAGGGCTGGGGCAGGGTGTAGGAGGGGGTACAGGGTGCTGGCTCTGGAAGGGGGCTCAGGGCTGGGGCTTGGGGTGCAGGAGGGGGTTCCGGGTGTAGGAGTGGGTATGGGGTGCTGGCTCCAGGAAGGGGCTCAGGACTAGGGGTTGGGGTGCAGCTAACGTGGCTGCTGCTAAGGCAGGCTCCCTGCCTACCCCAGCCCCACACTGCTCCCAGAAGGGGCCAACGTGCCCCTGCAGCCCCTGGGGGGGGTAGGGGGCATGTGGCTCCACGTGCTGCCCCTTTCTGCAAACACCACCCCCACAGCTCCCATTGGCTACAGCTCCCTATTCCTGGCCAATGGGAGCTGTGGGGGTGGTGCTTGCAGGAAGAAGCAGCGTGCAGAGGGAGACCCCCTGCCCCTCCCAGGGCTATGAGACCACGCTGGCCACTTCTAGGAGCGGCGTGGGGCCGGGGCAGGCAGGGAGCCTGCCTTAGCAGCAGCCCCGCTACACCACCAGAGATTGCCATTGACTGGGAGATCCTCTAGGATTGACCAGTCGATTACGATCAACCGGTTGGTGACCACTGTGCTAGACCATGGTGTGACATTGCACTACATATGCTTTATAAAAATATGTTTATAAGTGTGAATATGATGTAACTGGAATATGCTTTATGCAAAAGGTGCCTTGTAAGGTATCATCACAAAGCTTATAATCTACTGAGTGTGTTCATCCTATTTCTATGAATGTATCATTCTTGTATCTGAAACTAGGAATATGAAATATTACTCTGAGGTCCTATTGTAATTGTGCAAAGTGTGGGCCATTCATGGTGGTTTAGAATCTTGATGGCTCACATTGACTAGGACAGTGAAGTGAGCTGTAGCTCACGAAAGCTTATGCTCAAATAAATTTGTTAGTCTGCAAGGTGCCACAAGTACTCCTTTTCTTTTTGTGAATACAGACTAACACGGCTGCTACTCTGAAAATTGACTAGGACAATTGATTGTAAATGGCTCTGTTTACTTGCAAACCTTCTGGGGTACATGCGGGCCAGCCCTGGAAGAATGGAGACTAGGGGTCTCACAGGACATGTGAACATGTCACGTGATACTGGAATCCATTTTAAACCTGGTGCCTTTCCATTTAGAAGGAGGGGTGGGGACCCAGAAAGACAAAGGATTCCTGCCTTGTGCCAAAGCTATAAAAGGGGGTGGAACAGAACAAAGGGAGTCCCAGTCATGAGAAAAGCCCTGCTTTTCATCTGCAATGCCTGCTGGAACTAACAAGGACTGTACCAGGGGAAAGGTTTGGGCCCAGACTGGAAGGAGTCTAGTTTGTGAAAGAAGCTTATTGGAACATCTCTGAGGGTGAGATCAGAGGCTGTAATCAGTTCCTTAATGTATTAGGCTTAGACTTGCGTGTTTAGTTTTATTCTGCTGAGTAACTTACTTTGTTCTGTCTGTTATTACTTGGAACCACTTAAATCCTACTTTTTATACTTAATAAAATCACTTTTGTTTATTGATAAACCCAGAGTGATTAATACCTGGGGGAGCAAACAGCTGTGCATATCTCTCTATTAGTGTAGTAGAGGGCGGACAATTTATGAGTTTACCCTGTATAAGCTTTATACAGCGTAAAATAGATTTATTTGCGGTTTGGATCCCATTGGGAACTGGGTGTCGGGGTGCTGGAGATAGGTAACCTGCTGAGCAATTTTTGGTTAAAGTCTGCAGCTTTGGGGGCGTGGACCAGACCTGGGTCTGGGTTGCAGCAGGCTAGCGTGTCTGGCTCAACAAGACAGGGTTCTGGAATCCCAAGCTGGCAGAGAAAATGGGCTCAGAGGTAATCTCAGCTCGTCAGGTGACAGTCCCAAGGGGGTCTCTGTGATGATTGACTGGTCGATTCTCTACGATCGACCAGTCAATCGTGATCGACCGGTTGGTGACCACTGTGCTATACCATGGGTTCTGGACCATGGGTTCCAGAGAATCAGTTCTAGATTTCCTATTGGATTAAAAACTTCTGAAGTTTTATTTATTGTTTGCACAAGCAGCCATCCTTTCCAAAGTCGTAACCATCTAGGAATCGACAGTTAAAACTTCTGCAGTGACACATTAGGAGTAAGTGTGTTCTGTGTTCTACTGCTGTCCAGCCACTGGTTCATATGGGGTGGAGTGGCTGGGGACATAGCTAAGTGGTAGGGCACAGGCTTAGTGCATATGAAGCCCGAGATTTAATCCATGGCATTTCCTCCACATATTCACTGGTGGGCCAACTCACGAGCCAGCGTATCAAATAAATCTCCTAATAGCAGCAGAATGTCAGCTCCTTTCTTCAGGATGGGTTTATTTCTCCAAACCAAAAGAGTCCAGCATAAATAAAACAGATAAACTAGGTCCTTTCCTCTGACCCAGCATCCTCTGCAGGTCTCTCCCTCCCGACTGAGAAGCTACTCAGCGCTTGGGGCCTCAAGTTACACAGATTTGCTTAATAATGTGTGTTTCTGTCCACATATTGAACAGGCATCTGTGTCTCTGTTTATTTAGGTTTTCTCCAATATCCACCTTGATTATTTGGCATGGATTTAGCTTCTACAGCTGGGGCCAATTTCCCCCAGATGATGCCACACAGATCAGATTGTGTGGTTTATATTTGAACTGGGTGGCCTGATTCCCTACAGCAAATGGGATCAAATCTGCCCTCAATGATGGATTTGGAGTAGCATGGGTGTAGCTGAGGCCCGTAGTTTGGCCTGTTATTGCCCGTTTTGGCCAACTGTTTTGACTCTTTATCTTGAACAAACAAGAAAGTGGGCCTGATTCTCCTCCCCCTTATACCAGTTTAACACTAGTTTGACTCTTGATTTACATCAGTGTGAGAAGAGAATCTGGGCCAAAACACTTGCCCTTTTCATAGCCTTCAAACAGAAGGCAGACGGTGTTAACAGAAGGGACCAGTGTTCTGGCCCTGATCCTGCTCCCATTAAAGATTAGACCCTCTGTTTTTATTAGGGTTGTTTTTTTTAATCAGTTCTTCTGTGATAAGAATAGATGAAGCTGATATGATTAGCAGGCTGAGATATTGTTATACACTGAGGTAACACTTGCCCAACATTTGTTAAATATACTGCACCTAACTCTATGTACACATCAGAATAGTCTAGCTGTTCCAAATAGCTGAAGCCCTCAAAGCATTTGACAGATGGGGTATCAAAGGCCATATTAGTGATTTTGCATGTTTGTTTCTGGGCACCATTTGAGACAGCTAAAGAGTAATCTTCAGAATGTGATGAGCGCCTTCTCTCTGAAAATTAGCCCCTGTAAATGTATTTCAAGCTGTGCACCCAAAATAATTAGTTTTGTTTGAAAAATCTTGGCCTTAATGACAAGATCCCACATCAAGTCAATAGCAGAGTCATATTAGACCCCAGGCCTCCTGACAGTCAGTCCGGGGCTCTATACAGTAGACATTGCTAGTCTCACGTTGCTACTTCCAGTATGAGTCCTGTTTATTTGTTAAAATGGTGATAAAAGTGAAGAACAAAGGAAAGCTTCCTCCTCTCTTGATACTGCTGCTTCCTCCTTTTGATCATTCTGTTTGCGAGAGGTGGGGGGAAAAGTCCTTCAGGCCTTGCAGGGAGCAGTTATTGGAAAAGAAAAATAAAGAGTTACTTGTTAATATCCGCCTCAGAGCAAAGATAAGACTGGCTAACCCCCCCATTGATAGCAGGAGCCTTTGTTTCCACAGTCTCCATTGAAGATATTCGGGATGTGAGGCCCGGTCACCAGACAGAGGGGATGGAAAAGTATGCCAAAGATGTCCCTGAGCATCGCTGTTTTTCCATCATCTTTAAAGACCAGCGGAAAAACCTGGATCTCATTGCCAGTTCTGAAGATGATGCCAGCCACTGGATTGCAGGCCTGAGGAAAATCATAGCCAAGAGCAATTCCATGAGCCAGAGGCAGAAACTCCAACAGTATCCTTTGCATTTTAAAAGTGATCAATTATCTAACCACAACAAAGATGCACTTGTCTTTCTCAGTTGGGGTATTTGTATGTGTGTGCGGGGTTGTAAAACTGCACTATGAACAGGGCACTGTGTCTCCTCTGACACTGACTTTACATCTCTATGACTCCATGGACTTTCTCCTGATTTACACTGATGTCCTTTCAACAAAGAATTGTCTCACTGAGGACTTAAGATAAAAAATCCATTAGTTCCTAGATTCTTCAGGGATTTGTTTCATTCACCATGATCTCCAGGTTGGGAATTTCTTGGCAATTAATGAAAGGCTTGTCGTGTTTATGATGTTTTATAGAAAGGTAATGCATTTCCCTCTCTTGTGCACCAATTTTACATCAGTGTAGTTCCACTGACTTTAATGGAATTACTCCTCATTTACGCCAGCATGGGAGGAATACCTCTCCCTGAAGAGCTTGCTCGCTATGTCGACACACTACAGACAAGGAGAGGGGGAAAGGAATGCAACAGAGAAGCAAAGCCAGTGAGTCATTGGCTGAAATCCTGGCCCAGCTGAAGTCAATGGGAGTTTTCCCCCTGGCTTCAATGGAGCCAGGATTTCATGCACTGGGCTGTAGATCCTTGCGCATCCATAGGCTTCGCTGTTGGGCTGCATTTTTTAAACTATTTGAACCACATTTGGCCTTTTGGATGCTCTGTGGGTCTCCCTGCTGTTAAAGCAACCTGCCTGAATCGGCACTGGGATTCTTGAGAGGCGCTGACCTACTGGTTGTCTTGTGAGTGCCAAGCGTACTAACCTGGATGGACTTTACAGATATCGCACCATCCCTTGTCTTTTTATAGGTTATTCCACACACTTATGCATGCTGTGGTCTAACACTCTTTCAGGGAGAGGGGGACAGGTTTTTCTCCCCACAGAGGTCCCTCGGTACCACCAGCAGGACGGTCAAGTTGAATTAGGCATTAGTCAGCCTGCCACATCCCTCCCTCCCCTAGGTTGTGCTTTGACTAGCACCTGGGGTGTTAAGTCTATGGAAGCTGTATTTCTCACTGGAACCGGCGTTGTCTTTTAACTGAAGACAGGGCATCCCCGGAAGCTCATGACAGAAGCTTTTGGTAAGACACAGAATTTCCCACGAACCCTTACTGCATTTAAACTGTGGGTGACTCGGCGTCCTAGTTCCACTGTTATTGTGTGGCAAGCGCAGACTCTGGTTGCCATTCAGAAACAAACACCAGCTCTGGAGAGATAAAAAGGAGCCAGCACTTCTTATCTGGTGGCAAAACAGTGGCAGACAGAGGTTTTATTGTCGTTTTCTGCCACTAGTGAGAGTTGGTTGGAAAATTTTACTCTAGAAGGGAGAGGCTTAAATATTCTTGGAGTGGCAAAACAGTCATCAGGAACAGGGAAGTTTGCCATTCATCTCTCTCATTTTTGCATCTATTGCTGCAGACCAGTGCATGCAAGCTAGTGACTTGCAGATCACAAGGGATCCCGTGCCCTTGTCTGATAGCAGTCTGCGGTTGTGGCTGAAAAGCGTGATACTTCAAGAGGGTGAGATGCAACCAAATAGCTTTTGCTTACCACCAGCTCCAAGGTCCTTAAAGCCTCTAGGAGATTGTGTGTTTTTTCAACACTTCGGCCCAGATTCTGCCCTCAGATCTATGCAGGCATGTCTGGCTGAAGTTACTGGCTTGACCAGCACTGACCAAACAATGCAGAATTGTTGCCAGAGTGCCAGTTGAGTGAATGATGTAGCTCATCCTCTTGGGAGGAGCCTCACTCTTTGGGTCAACAAAGCTCAAATTTAGCTCCCTCCTTATTTAAGTTCAGCCTCTCCTCTCGCACTGTGCCTTGGGCTCCCATCTGGACCCAACCCACGGCTGGGTCAGTACTTCCTCCTCTGTCGCTACCACCTTGCTACATTAGCTCCTCTGTGCCTTGTTGTCACTCATGGGTGGGGGACCTTCACTAGGTCTTTCTACTACTTCATAACCTCTGGATATACCAGAGGTTCTGCTGCTGGCCCCAGCATCTTCAGCTGGAGGACTCTGTACCTGGATGTTAGCTAGTCTGTCCCAGTGCTCACAGTCTGGGGACTATTTTTCCTGTAAGTAAAGTTCTGGTCTTCTCGCCACAGTGCAGCACCCCTGCCTGGCTTTCTTCTGACATTGCTCTGAATCTGCCTGTCTCTGGCGCTGAGGTGTTTGCTGAGCCTAATTAGGGGTTTAGTGCTTGCCACTGGCACTTCCCTAATCCAGTTAGCCCTTGATAATGAGGGACCTCCCTGACTCCTATCCTGCTAAGGTCATTCATTTTCTTGTGACCTTCACAGTAGATAGGGATCTATTAAGTACAAATTCCTCCAGCTTTTAATACCATGTATTCCTCTCCCATGCCTTCGCTGGTTTACGGTGACTTTCCATCCCCTCCTACTTTACCTCCCTTTGGCTTTCATTAGGAACATACCTATAGGAATTGCCATAGTGGACCAGACAAAATTTCCTGTCTTCAACAGCAACCAAGGCCAGATGTTTCAGAGGCAGATGGAAACCCCAAGCTGCACCTAACTGCAATATTGTAGAATATCATAGCATAGGGAGAGGGAATTTACTGTACTGTATCATGTAATACGGGATCACCAGAATTTCTTCCTGAGCCCAGCTAGTGATCAGGGCGTGCTTAGTCTCGAGCACTTATACACACGTCTGTAACAGGTTAGTAAAACACCCCCAACCCTTGATAATTATCAAAGCTGAGTGTGGCTCTCGAGTGGCACAGCGGCAGCGCCGCTGGGGAACACAAGATGCACCCAGAGGGAGAGTCCAGTCCTGAGGAGTCCAACTACCTCAAACTTTTCCCCCTTATTTATACATTAGTAATAGAATGACATGTCCCTTAAAGCAAACTTGTTAAGTAAGCAGTTTCAATGGTCAAGCGAGAGGTTCTTTCTGATTATCGATTAACCAGGTGTGGGTTTTTCCAGAGTTTGCAGCCTTGAGGCCTCAATAGACATTCCTGGGGCACATCCTGCTCTTCTAAGATGCATGTATCAGCAACTTCAACACAATGCTTATCAGGAAGGACGCGGGGTCAAGCTGCCCTCTCTGTGGCTCCCAAAACTCCCCCCCGCCCCACCTCCGCTCGTGCCTTGGTCAAAGTGAGAGTGCTGAATGGCCAATTTACAGCCTGCTGACTTGGCTGCTTTTATCAATAAGCCATAGTGGTTTCAGGCACTTTACTGGTTTGCTACTTCATTTGAGACTTTCCTCACCGCTTGGGCTGACCCCCAAATTTAGCTCAGTTCAGCCCCTCCTCTTGCACTGTGCCTCATGCTCCCACCTGCAGCCAAACCACCATCTCGCTGCTAGGTTTCACTTCGGCGGCCACCATCTTGCTACACTGGCTCCTCTATGCCTTGTTGGTACTCATGGGTGGGGTGGGGTGGGGCCTTCACTAGGGGTCATGAAGGTTATTGCCTTCTAGAGCCCTCCTTTCTGGAGAAGCCCATGGCCATGCCAGAAATAATATTTGCCTGACTGTTTTCATTCTAGTTAACATTTGTGATGACTGCACCCCTCCACCACCACCTCTGTGGGTGTCTCGGCTACAAAAAGCCACCTCTGGAGCATGTCCAATTTAAACCACTGAACAATTTCCATCAAAGAGTAGAGATGATTGTATCTAAATAACAACAACATTTGTTTGGGGCAAAGGCTGTAATTTCCAAAGTGGAAACATGCCTCTCTCTCTCTTTAACTCCTAGTCAGAATCCAAGTTAAATGGGGTGGGGAGGCAAACAGTATTTCTGGAAGACTAATTATGGTGCCTGTTGGCGTCCAGTCTGGAACAGTTACTATCAGTCTAACCCAACCTGGAATTACAGAACAGCAAGATTCTCATTTTAGGTTTGCTGATGTTTAATTAAAGCCTGGAGTTTAAACTTAGTCTTTCTTCAGTGGATGTGCCTGGAAGTGTGGTTTGATGTGAAAGTTTCTTGAAAAGAAATGTGCATCATATATGAATACAGATAGATAGGAAAGAAGTGTTGGGGGCTCTTGGTCCATTCTTCTCCCTAGCAGGGCAGGGTTGTTCTCTGCAGTACATTTTCCTGTGCTTGCCACCCTAGTTTAAAGAAATGAACATGGAATAAAGTCAGGCATTTGACAGATGTTTTTTGATGCTTCTGTATATATGGTAGTGCCCGACTAACAGTCCAGTTCAGCTCTAGAGCAAACAGGCATAGCTTCAATGATTTCACACACAGTGTTGGGCACAGTTTTGCCAGGGATGACTTTGGTCCATAGAATTCATAGGAACTTTCAATCTATGCTGTGAGAAATGCAGCAGCTTTGCTTTTGGGTTTGTTTTTTTTTCTGCTTTGAAATCACATCCCCTGAATTTCTAATTTGAACAAACTCACTAGATGCCTTAGAATTATTCTTCAGTCATTTTTCCTTAGTTTCTAGTGGAAGATGGTAGCTTCAGGAGCCAGCAGATTCTTTAAAACAGCAGTGAGACAATATTGTCTCCCTGTTCAGACAGGAATGAAAGCCATAGCTTTCCATCAATCGTAGATACTTAAATGGTCCCCATTACCATTGTGTTTGAGCACTTCATTCTTTATCATATGTATCCTCACAACATTACTGTGAGGTTAGGGCAATGCAATACGCCCCATTTCACAGATGGGGAATTGAGGCCCAGAATGGCTAAGTGATCTGCCCAAGGTCACACAGAAGTATGTGGCAGAGCAGGAAATCAAATCCAGGTCTCTCAAGTCACAGGCTAGTGCCCCAACCACTCGAGCAGCCTATTCTCAACCTGCTAAGGCCCAACCTAGGATGCAGTGTGCGACAAAGATCCAAAATGAGGAGCACAAACCATTAGCCGTGCAGGACACTTCTAATGTTGTAGGATTCATCCCGTTAGCATGAGTGATGGTTTCTATATGATCTCTCTGATCCTTGATTCTTTATTTCTGATGTAAATCGTTTTTAACAACAGAAGTGAGGGGACATAGTTAACCGTGGGACTGAAATGAGAGATATGTCAGAGGTAGGATGATGCCCAGGAAATCTTCAGTTGTGTTTGAGGCTCTACTGTTAAATGGTTGTGTGACCATTGTGGTTAGATGGCTAGCTGTGTCTCTGCCCTCTTTCTGGTCTCTCTGAGTGTTTGGCCTCTTGTCCTCACCTCTCTCACGGTGGAATTTTGTGAATCTTCTACTTTTGGGCGGGGACTCAGGTACTGTGATGGGGTGCACCTTCCCATGGTCGCATGCTGTCACACCGTCTCTCTCTCTCATCCCAGTGTCCTCTTCAGCTAGGTCACTCAGTGTCCCTCCTTCTGGGATATATAAAAGTCTTTCCTTCAGCAGTCCTAGGTAGTCTTCCCATTCACTGCCTCAGGTGCCACTCCTTCAGTGGCTGGTAGGGGAAGCCAGGCCCACCCTCTACTCCAGGTTCCAGTCCAGGGACCCTCAGCCTAGCAGTTCTGTGCATTACCCTCCCAGCCCTCACTGCTCCTTCCCTGGATGGCTTCCTACCACTCCTGGTTCCCCCCCTTTCTCTAGGAGTACTAGCTCCAAACCCTCCTCCCTCTTCCCAGGGAGTGACTGCTCTTTCCCAGTCCAGTTTCCTGTCTTTGTAGTCCCTGCCTGTACCTGCACAGCTGAACCTGCTTCCTATCAATACCCTGCTCCCTGGCTCTCATTCCAGGTGCAGCCTTACAGTTAATAGACCGTAACCCCTTCCAATCCTGTGTGGGGTGAACACCCCATCACAGGTACACTGCCCTGTGTATACCAATCGCTTATTGCCCTGCGGGTCTGACTGGGTTTCGGGTACTTGCATTTCCTCCCTTCAGAAATATGTGATCAGTGATATAGTGAGCAATGGCCTTCTGAAAAAGACAGTATTTTTATTTAGCAGTTGGAACTAAGCATTTTAGAAAAAAGGGATTTGAAAGTAAAAAATAACAGACGTAGTTCCTTTCATTTAACCTTATGCTGCGCTAGCATCTAAATTAGACAGGATTTGTTCCAGGAGGAGAACAAAAGTAATTCATAATCTCTTGCATTCCCAGATCCTCCTGTAGGTCTGGGTTGTGACCCAAGGTGTGTAGGGTAGCCCACACTGAAAATGCCAAGGTGTGGGCAGGCTGCAAAAAAGAGAGCAGATTCTCCCAAAACTGGTGGTTAACACTGTAGTTCACCAACCAGTCACCAACTGTGCTCCTGATCCCCCACACTGGTTATCAGAAGAAATCACACAGCTCTCTTTATTGCATTCCAGTCTCTGGCTCCCAATCAGCACCTAGGTCTAGTAAAGTGAGAAGTTATTTAAAACTCTATTCACTGTACAAAATGTTCTTCTGATCCCCAAAGGGCCAGCCACATTACCAGATCAATACTAGTTTGGATCTTACCCAAAATACCACACTGCCAGCCAATCCTTTAGTATCTAAAACTAAGGGTTTATTATAAAAGCAAAGAAAAGAATGAAAAGAGAGCTGTTAAATGGTCAAAGCAATAAGATACATACATGTGACTTCAGAGTCCATATATCAGGTTCTTAGCAACACTGGTGAGTTTGCTGGCTTGTAAAGTCCCTTTGGAACACATCCAATGCTTGGATGGTTCTGTCAGTCCTTTGTTCAAAGCTTCAGTTTGTAGAGAAGTTACTTCTGAGGTGGGAAGCAGGATTGAAGACAAAATGGAGATGATGTAGCTGCCTTTTTATATCCTTTGGTATGTGGCGTGTACATCCTCTGTCCCAAACACAAGCTCACAGCACATGGGCATGGAAAAGCACTTGGAGTCCGCTGGCCACAAGGCATGTCTCTACATGTCCAACTGACTCGTAGGCGTAGCCTCTGGCTTCTCTTAATGGGTTCTTTGTACAACTGATTGCCCTTGATGGGCCAGTAAGCAGGCTGGATAGTGCTGAAACCCAGAAACCCAGCACAGGCTTGAGATGCAGATATAGTGCACACATTTAGTTGGGGTTAGTCCTGCTTTGAGCAGGGGCTTGGACTAGATGACCTCCAGTGGTCTCTTCTATGATTCTATGATTTATAACTCATGATACAAAGACGATACACATAATAAATATGCTTATATTTAGCAAATCATAACTTTTCCACTGATACCTTACATGGCATATTTTGGCATATGACTCATTGCAATTTTGTAATATTGGTATCCATAATATTATAAATGGTCACCCATATTCCATATGGCATCACATGGTTGACTCCCTGTCTGAGTCTCTCAGGCCAGGTCGACACCTAAAACTTAGGTCTACCTAGCTACATCACTCAGAGCTGTGAAAAATGTCGTGCCGTGTGTGATGTAGTTGGGTCAACCTAATCCCCGTTTTAGACGCAGATGGAAGAATTCTTCTGTCAACCTAGCTACTGCCTCTTGAGGGCGTAGGTTTACTGCAGTGATAGAAAAACCCCTCCTGTCGACGTAGCAAGTGTCCACAGTACAGCACTACAGTGGCATAGCTGCAGTGCTACAGCCGTGCCTTTGTAGCATAGAGATATACCCTCAGTCTCACTGACCTGTTCAGACTCGGTGCTTCCCAGGAGAGTGGGTGAGAGCCATTCACGCTACTTACTCTGGCATTGTCCCTGGCATATTGAGGGGCCATGCGGGTACCCATAGCAGTCCCACTGACTTGAAGGTATAAATTGTCCCCAAATGTGAAATAGTTATGGGTGAGGACAAAGTCACAAAGTTCAGCCACCAGGTTTGCTGTGACATTATCGGGGATATTGTTCCTGACGGCTTGTAGTCCGTCTTTGTGTGGAATGTTGGTGTAGAAGGCTTCTACATCCACAGTGGCTAGGATGGTGTTTTCTGGAAGATCCAGGGCTGCCCAGGGGATTCAGGGGGCCTGGGGTCTTCAGCAGCAGGGGTCCTTCCGCTCCGGGTCTTCGGATGTGGTGTGTTCGGCGGCACTGAAGGCCCCCCCGCTGCCGAAGTGCTGCCAAAAACTCTCGTGGGGGCCCCTGTGGGGCCCTGGGCCTGGGGCAAATTGCCCCACTCCCCCCCCCCCCCCCCGGCGGCCCTGGGAAGATCATCAAAGGATTGTAGTTTCCTCAGGAAGTCAGTGGTGTCTCGAAGATAGCTGGGAGTGCTGGTAGTGTAGGGCCTGAGGAGGGAGTCTACATAGCCAGACAATCCTGCTGTCAGGGTGCCAATGCCTGAGATGATGAGGCGTCCAGGATTTCCAGGTTTATGGATCTTGGGTAGCAGATAGAATGCCCCATGTCGGGGTTCCAGGGGTGTGTCTGTGCGGATTTGTTCTTGTGCTTTTTCAAGGAGTTTCTTGAGCAAATGCTGTAGTTTCTTTTGGTAACCCTCAGTGGGATCGGAGGGTGATGGCTTGTAGAAAGTGGTGTTGGAGAGCTGCCTAGCAGCCTCTTGTTCATATTCTGACCTATTCATGATGACGACAGCATCTCCTTTGTCAGCCTTTTTGATTGTGATGTCAGAGTTGTTTCTGAGGCTGTGGATGGCATTGTGTTCTGCACGGCTGAGGTTATGGGGCAAGTGATGCTGCTTTCCACAATTTCAGCTCGTGCACATCGATGGAAGCACTCTATGTAGAAGTCCAGTCTGTTGTTTCGATCTTCAGGAGGAATCCACGCAGAATCCTTCTTTTTGTAGTGTTGGTAGGAAGCTTCCTGTGTGTTAGTGTGCTTTTCAGTGGTGTGTTGGAAATATTCCTTGAGTCGGAGATGTCGAAAGTAGGATTCTAGGTCACCGCAGAACTGTATCATGTTTATGGGGGTGGAGGGGCAGAAGGAGAGACCCCGAGATAGGACAGACTTTTCTGCTGGGCTAAGAGTATAGCTGGATAGATTAACAATATTGTTAGGTGAGTTAAGGGAAGCACTGTTGTGGTCCCTTGTGGCATTTAGGAGTTTAAATAGTTTAGTGTCCTTCTTCCTCTGTAGAGATGCAAAGTGTGTGTTGTAAATGGCTTGTCTAGTTTTTGTAAAGTCCAGCCACGAGAGCGTTTGTGTGAATGGTTGGTTTTTTAAGAGAGTTTCCAGTTTTGAGAGTTCATTCTTAATCTTCTCTTGTTTGCTGTATAGGATGTTGATCAGGTGGTTCTGCGGTTTCTTTGCATGTGTGTGGCATAATCTCTCATTATAATCTGTATGGTATGTTGATTGTAATGGATTTTTTACCTTCAGTCCTTTTGGTATTATGTCCATCTGTTTGCATTGGGAAAGGAAGAAGATGTCTGTATCTGCACAAGTTTTTTCATGAAGTTGATGGATTTCCACTTCATATGGCTAAATTCAGTGCCTTTTATGGTGACAGGTTTCTGCCGTGTTAGTCTGTATCAGCAAAAAAACCGAGGAGTCCTTGTGGCACCTTAGAGACTAGTGCTATAATGCTAAAGGAGTTGAGAACCACTGCTTTAGATACACATGTGGCAATTGTAGGTAAATATTCACATATTAAGGGTTACCACTGCGGATGCTAATGGTATCTGTAAACATCTTTTTTCTCAGGGAAAATATGATGGGTTCAGTTAAAATATTGTGTATTGTCCCTTAGGGTCAGTTATATATATTCTAGCTCATGCCCTCATCTCCCAGAATGGGCATTTTTTAGTCTTTTTGGAATGATTTTTGAAACAGTGCCTTCTGCCCTAGACCCGCTTATGGCAGTGAGGACTACGTCCATAGAGATTTGATGACCTGATCTTAGTTTGATGATTTTCCTAGTTTAAAAGTAGAATGCTTTCCCTGAAGACCTCATTCATTTGATGATTAAACAAGCAGAAAGAAAGAGGGTGCTCTGCTGCAGTAATAGCCATTCCTATTTTGAAAAAAAACGCCAAGATATTTAACAGTCTGACGTGATCTTCCAGAAAAGACATAGGAATGCCAGTGGAATCAATGACAGATATTTTATTGTAATCGGCTGAAACAGTACAGTAACATCGTAAGCTGTAATGTTGGGGCAGTGCAGAATACAGTGATATATAACTTATGTGTTTTACAAGGGAACGTTGGAATCTACCAGCAACACCAGTTCTACTTTTAAAAAAAATGGTAAGAAATATAGGAACAGATCCTCAAATATATACTAGAGTAGAATCACAGAATCCTAGAATATCAGGGTTGGGAGGGACCTCAGGAGGTCATCTAGTCCCACCCCCTGCTCAGAGCAGGACCAATCCCCAATTTTTGCCACAGATCCCAAATGTCCCCCTCAAGGATTGAACTCACAACCCTGGGTTTAGCAGGCCAATGCTCAAACCATTAGACAGCGTATAGCTTTCACAAGATGAACAGTAATGTTTCTGCTGGGGAATCTTTTCCCAATATCCAGGCTGGGTTCTTTAGTGTCTTCCCCAGCTCCAGTCAAATGCTAGTTGATATACTGGATCTCGATCAAATCCCGCCTATCCATGTAGGAAACCATCAGTTTTGCCTTCTGGGAGCTCTTTGCCCTCCTTCCCTCACCCCCAATCCCCTGTTAATGGCCTTGAATGCAATGCTCATTCTCTTGCAAAAATGTTTTGTGATTCAGCTGGGGCAAGAAGCTAATAATGGGGCAAATAATGTTTTTCTCACTCCCAGTGGGTGAAAGAGCTCTCCTCGGCCGGGGACTCTTATGTGACAGAGCGCTCTGCTGCCACCGAAGCAACCCTTAACATTCTCTTTAAAAACAGAGGGCCAGATCCTCAGCTGGCGTAAATTGGCTTGATGGCACTATGCTGATTTACACCAGCTGAAGACATGCCCAGAATCTCTAGGTGAGTTTTTTTTCCCAGGGGGAGGGATGATAGATGGGGGAAGGAATCGATCTGGAATGATTTCCTTACATCAGCTTGCAGCTGGATTCACTCCTGCTTGCAGAAAGCCGATAAGAACAAAGACAACAAGATGAGCTTTAAAGAGCTCAAGAACTTCCTGAAAGAAGTGAACATTCAAATGGATGACAGTTATGCCAAGCAGATCTTTCAGGTAAGGAGAATTCACAATTAGCATGGCAGCGAATGGGCTGGCTTGGGGTCACAGTCCCTGACCTTCACACCAACTGAGCTGGAGACAAACGCTCAACATGCTGACTGAGCCCTAGGATTGTGCATGTGCCTTAGGATCTTCAAAGTGCTCACTGTTGGCCTAACTGGGCTCCCAGTTAAATCAATGGTCAAACTCCCATTGACTCCAGTAGGAGCAGAGCTGGGCCAATCTTGAGTGCGTTTTGAAAACTCCATCCATGGTGAATTGGGAACCCAGTGTGAGAGCTGCCGTGTCCCAAAGGTATAAATGAGTCCAAGAACCGAGGGGGATGGAGAAAAGGATCAGTCACTGATATGGATAATGCAAGATAAATGGATAAGATCAGTGAGAGAGCAGGTACCCTTGGGCATTGGTGGATCAGGACTTCAGAGTGTAATGACTACATGCCGAAAAGTTAAGTCCCCCCTGGAATAAGTTCTGCTATAGTCACTTACCCTAACACAGTGGAGTAAAATGCCAAGTGGCTTCGGTAAAATCAAGGAAAGTTATACAAGATAGGGGAAAGCGTGAATTAAAGGAATACAATCATAATAGTTATGCAACACTGCACACTGGCAAGGAGCAATTATGGTGCTTTAATGACCTAAGACACACGAATTCCGCTCAGGGATATGCACTACTAATTTCTTGTGCTTCGACTTGCTGGCAGAGCCAGTGGGAAGGTAATGACGGTGACAAGAAGTCCTTAGTTGTTGAGTTTTTAGTGTTCCTGAAACCCAGCCTTCCTGCTTGCATGAGATAAAGCCCATTGGATTGATTTGTAGGCCCTCATCACATCTGTCACTTAACTTCACTGAAGTGGGCAGTGTTGGAAAGAACTGTTCTTTTCCCTTCAGAGTGCTACTAGATAGTAAAAGCACACGCAGTTGTCAAAACCCAGTAGTGGTTCTCATGCTCCCCTCTGCTTCTGCAAGTGGAGGGCTGAGGGGTAGAGCCCTGCTTAGGGCTATTTTTTAAATCCTGCGCCCATCCCGCAATACCCACTCCCGCATCGTCTCTTGCATTTTTATCCCACTCCCACCCACGGAAACCTTAGATCCCACAAATCCCGCAAGAGAGACAGACTCTCCCACGCTACTAAAAACAAAACAAAACAAACACAAAACCACAGATTGGTTAATATATATTATATATAAATGGAATTCAGACACAGTTTTTACCACTAAAAGAATAAAACAAATCTTGCTTACACCATGTAAAAAAATATTTTAACTCCTGTTATAAGACATCAGATCTCTTTCTGTCCCTTGCTTAAAGTTAAGTATTAAAACCTTTATTAAAACAACAACAACAAAAAACAAACTTGCTGAATTTCTATTATGGCAAACTGGCGAGAGATTTAGTATTGTCCCACAAATGACCACAGTCAGGTTTTTTTGCCCACCCAATCCCAACCGCAACAAAGTACATTTTACCTGCTCCCACTCTTATGGCAGCGGGTCCTGCGGGACCCCAGTCCCGCTGCAGGGCTCTTCTGGGAAGCCTCAGACTGCAGGTCCTAGCTGGGGATTGCATAGAAGGGAGGCATGCCAGCTCTTTGTGTTCCCCTAACCCTAGATCTGTGGAGACCTCTCTGTGTGGGAGCTCCACATGGATTCGAGGGGAGGTTGGCCAGCATATCTCTACTGATTTCCTTCTGCAGAAGCCCCAGAATAAAGCTGCATAAACACAAGCTCTGTCTGCAGTAACATGTACTTCCTTCCTTTTCCACACAGTCGAACAGGCCTGCTCCTCTGAGGGGACTCCTCTTGGAGCAGCTGCAGTCAGGGAGCACCCAGAAGAACAGCTTTCAGACTGTGAGCTCTGTGGGGTATACAGCACCTAGCCCGGGGACCTAACCTGGGGCCTGTAGGTGCAGCTAAAATGCAAATTACAGTAATGATAACGAGCTGCTCTTACAGAGGCTGTGCTCTGTGGGGGGTCCAGGGGAATAGAGAGAGGCGGGGAAGGGTTGGCAGTGGAGAAGTGAGAGACCGCAGTGTCGGTTCATGTAGCAGTGAGCTGTTCTTCATACAGGCACAGTAATGACGGATGATAGATCAATCAGACTGTGGCTATAAGGGTGTTTTCCTAAATTAGTCCTGTTTTCCATCAAGGTGGCCTCCCATACCTGTGTGGTCCCGCTATAAGTTCTAAGTAGACCTGGGTACAATGTCTCCAATGAAACCAGAAGCCACATAAAACTCACCTGGTTGGGCATTTCATTTCAAACTTGATCTCAGCTCTGTTCCATCACGAAGTTTCCCCACGCTTTCTGGCAAACTCAGTCTGATTCAGGGTATCAGGATGCATCAAAGCCAGGTAAAACCCAGCAGTTTGGACCAAGATTCTCTCTGTGATTTAGGGCTCATTCAAACCCAAAGTGAATCTCAGAGGGGACCATGCCATATAGGTCAAACTCAGAGAACATGTTCACACACACAGAGCAACCCAAACTGGAATCTGGCCACGATGGCAGCACTTACACCCCTGTTCTTTTGGAACGGGCAGCGAAGTCTGTGTAATGGCCACTAAGGGCCAGGCTTCCAAGAGGTGGCCCTTACAAGAGCACAGGCCTCCATACAGCTGTACTGGGGTATTGTCTCAGTTCTGTCTCAAAGGAAAGAGCGTCATTGGCCAAATCCCCACTATCGCCAGTCTGCCTTTGTGCTTCTTCTCCAAGAATTAAGCAAATCAGACACTGCTGAGGTGACAAGCTTTACCAAGGTGACATCACAGGATGGTATAGACACAGACAGCAGCAAGCAAAATAATTGCTTCAAGAGTGTAGAAAACGATCTTGTTGGATTAAAATTGTTATTGTTTTTGTGCTTTTCGATACACACATCTGAATACAGAAAGAAAATGAAAAACATTATAAACTTGTAACGACACCATCTGTACCATACAGCATAGTGTTAACATGCACCTGCAAAATCCATTTAACAACCTTAATATTACACTATAAAAGCAACTAAGTTGAAACCTATGTAGAGGGTGTCCTTTTAAATGACTAAGCATGTCAGGAGAAACAACTGAGCGGGTAAATAGGCCACTTTCTCAGCTTCTCTCAGCATTAAGGTGAATAAATGCCACCTCTGTCACTTTGAGCATGCCAGTTGTGAGATCATAGTTTTGACTTGTGGAATGCAACGAGCCACCAGATAGTTTAGGTTGGTTCATAACTAGGCAGCCCAATGGCTCCCAAAGTGTTCCAGCAGTGACTTTCCATAGGGAGCAATGATATCAGTGCCCCAAAGACCTCATTATCATCTTGCTAGAGGAAACCTCAGGGGCATCATGATTGTCTTCTGTGTGATTAGCACTGCTTGGCTTGCGTCCTAATAAGATGGTTGGTTAAATTAAAATGTGCATTTTTTTCTAGGAATCAGGAATATAACCATATCTTGCATTTATACCATGTCTACCATCCTAGGGATCCCAGAGCCAGTTATACACTATGCACGTACAGAACCCCTGAAAGGTTGCCACCTCTGCAGTGGGTGGTGACCACCAAATGGCACACAGCATGGTCTACAGCACTCAGGGCTGGGGGATGGGACCTTTTTTGGCCAAGTACCTCGGGGCAAACCAAGTGCTATGGGAATTTTGAGATCTGTGCAGAGAGGGCAGGACTTAGTTTTCAGAGTCCCACCTGAAAGACCATCTAGACTTAATTGAACTCAGTGGGCCAGATCCCATGGAAGAGCTGGCTGTCTATATTAGATATTTATAGAGAGCCAGTCATCAAAATATCTAGGCATCAACTGATAAGATAGGTACAGAGAAACCTGCACCAAAAATCCCTCAATCCTAATAAGAGACTCTGTGTCTTAAGCGACCACTTTGACATATGCCCATGTTTTCCATTACAGTTTGTTTTGTTTGACCTTTAGTTAATTAAAATGTTTACCAACAAAAATCCTACCAAAGTAATTAACATTAGGGCAGGATAGGGAAAACGGCTGTAATACTGCTTGCAGATGCAACATTGTGAAGATTGCGGGGGCAACCATTATATCACATCTAGTCAGCTGCTAACTATAGCTAGTAGGAAAAATGGCTTTTTCCCCATTGGAAATGTTGATGAAAACTCATTCATTCTCATGGAAAAGTTTGACTTTTAATAAACCATCAAAAACTGAAGTATTTGAGCCAGAAATTGAAACGTTTCCATTCAGAAATTCTGCTGTAGTGCCTCAAAGGTGCTGTAGTTTGAGTGCCTTATGTGCCCATTCTCCTTAATGAGCTAGGCTTCTGGAAGGACTACATCTTCCATAATGCATCCTGGTCTCCCCTTATGGGAGGTGGCGGCCTCATGGGAGTCTCTGGTTGTGATGCATCATGGGAGACATAGTTTAGCTGGGGAGCCCAACCCATATTGGAGACTGGGGACGCAAGGAAACTGAACTACAGTGCCCCTGAGGCACCAAGGTAGGATATCTGGATCAAAATATTTGGGTGTGGGGGCATTTGTTTTTCTGAGGAGAAATTAAAACTTTCCACAGAACGCAGGAACTTTTCACAAAAGAATTCATTTTGCTGAAAAACCCAAATTTTCCATCCAAAAGCAGTTTTTATGGACTATCTTCAACCAGCATTTCTGCCAGTGCTTGCTAGTCTCTTAGTGCCGAATCCCAAACCCATTAAAGTGAATGGAAGTCTTTCCATTGACTTTAATTGGCTGTACATCAGTCTCTTCATTACTTGCTTAACACAGGTTTCACTTACTGTTTCCTTGTACTCCCTGGTCTGTCTATCTCCATCTGTTGTATCTTAGATTGTAAGCTATTTGGGGCAGAGACTGTCTTTTTGCTCTGTGTTTGTACAGCACCTAGCGCAATAGGGTCCTGTTCTATGATTAGTGCTTTTAGGTGCTACAGTAATAAAAATAATAAATAATAATAACTGTTGATGTTGCAGCGCTAGAAAATGACCCTGGACAGGTCAGTAAGAGCCATCAATCAAGGGCTTCTCATTAGGCGGGAAATAACTTTCCAATTATTTTGTGTTCTACACTGTTTAGAGCTGGTGCAGATTATGGCTGGAATATGCTATAAGGAAAGAAGGTTTTCACTCCTTCTCCCCTCTACGTTTACAGCAGTGTGACAAATCCAAGACAGAGACCTTGGAAGATGAGGAGATAGAGACATTTTACAAGATGCTGACTGAGCGGGTGGAGATAGACGAGATCTTCAAAAAATACTCCAGTGCTGAAGGGATCATGTCCAGGGACAACCTGCTGAGGTTCCTCCGAGAAAAGCAGCAGGAGGAGCATGCTGTCCCTGAATCTGCACTCTCCCTGATTGAGAGATATGAACCCAACGAAAAAGGTGAGTTGGCAGCACTGGCTGCTGTTTGGGTGAGAGTCTAAAATGCTTGCTCTGGGTAGAGCAATTCCTTGAACTATTTTGCTACTGTTTCCTTCTGCAGCCTTGCATGACCTTGTATTGCAGCAGCCATCTCTAATGTGTCAATATTCCAGAAGAATGTTAGCAGCTCCACAAGGATGTGTTGGGTGGACTGGAAAGTGTCTTTTTTCTCAGGTCTTTCCTCTGATCCAGTACCCAGCAGGAAAGTGGTTGATATATAGAGTTTTAAGGGTTGCTGTAGTCCTTGTGGGGAAGCGACAGATGGTTTATTTAATAATAGTCCTTGCATAATATTTAGCACCACTATAGCACCTGTCATCTGATGGTCTCAAAGCACTTTGCAAAGGCAGATTTGTACTGTCATTTCCATTTTCCAGATGGGGAAACTGAGTCACAAAGAGCTAGATTCATAATAGGATTTAGGCACCTAACTGCCACTTTAGGCTCCTAAATCCCAGAATCAGGCCCCACTGGGATTCACAAAGCTCCTTCTCAGCTGCCACCAAACCCTGTAGACACCTAAGCTCACTCGGAGCCTAAATTTTTGGAGTAAAAGTTCCCTAGGTGCCTATGTTCCTGCCTCTGAGCATGCCCACGGCAGCCCCAGGCCAGGCGTCTGGATAATACACATGACTGAACTATTGGTATAGAAGGGTACAGCTTGCTCAGGAAGGACGGGTAGGGAGAAAAGGGAGGAGGGGTTGCCTTGTATATCAAAGATGTATACACTTGTGCTGAGGTTGAGATGGAAATAGGAGACAGACTTCTTAAAAGTTTTCTGGGTAAGGATAAAAGGGGTAAAAAAGAAGTGTGATGTCATGGTAGATGTCTATTATAGGCCACCTAACCAGGAAGAAAAGGTGGGTGAAGCTTTTTTTAAACAACTAACAAAATCATCCCAAGCACAGGACTTGGTGGTGATGGTGGACTTTAACTACCCAGAGATGTGTTGGGAAAATAGTACAGTGGGACACAGATTATGCATCAAGTTCTTGGAATACATTGGAGATAATTTTTTATTACAGAGGGTGGAGAAAGTGATTAGGGGAGAGGCTGTTCCAGATTTGATTCTGACGAATAGGGAGGAACTGGTTGAGAATTGGAAGGTGGAAGGCAGCTTGAGTGACAGTGGATCATGAAATGACAGAGCTCATGATTCTAAGGAATGTCAGGAGGAAGACAGCAAAAGAAAGACAATGGACTTCAAGAAGGCAGATGTTAGCAAACTCGGACAATTGCTAGGTAAGATCCTGTGGGGCAAACCAAGTACTATGGGAATTTTGAGATCTGTGCAGAGTGGGCAGAATTTAGGTTTTCAGAGTCCCACCTGAAAGACCATCTAGACTTAAAGAAAAGGAGTACTTGTGGCACCTTAGAGACTAACCAATTTATTTGAGCATAAGCTTTCGTGAGCTACAGCTCACTTCATCGTGCCCCATACTACAGAGGAAGGCAAAAAAAACCCCAGGGCCTCTTCCAATTTGCCCTGGAGGAAAATTTCTTCCCGACCCCAAATATGGCGGTCAGCTGAAAACCCTGGGCATATGGGCAAGATTCACCAGCCAGATGCCCAGGAAAGAATTCTCTGTAGTAACTCAGATCCTACCCCATCTAACATCCCATCACAGGCCATTGGGCCTATTTACCATGAATATTTAAAGATCAATTAATTGCCAAAATCATGTTATCCCATCATACCATCTCCTCCATAAACTTATCGAGTCTAATCTTAAAGCGAGATAGGTCTTTTGCCCCCACAAGTCTGAGAATGACTCCATAACCTGGCAGTTGGAGCACTCCCCTGGGAGGTGAGCGACCTGGGATCCAGTCCCCCTGCCCCAATGGCTTTTTATATGATTTATCCACTGAGGAACTGCTTCAGCGGGAGAGACTGAGTGAGCCCCGCTTCAGAATATCCCAGAGCTCAGTTAGGACGCTCCCCAGAGAGGTGGCAGATCCTTGTTCAAATCCCTGTACTCCCTTCATGAGGAAGGGAGATTTGAGCTAGGGTCTTCCAAATCCCATATGAGTATACTAACCACTGGGCTAAAAGTTAGGCGGGAGCTGGCTCTGGTCCTCCCCTGGCCGCCTGCAAAAACAGCATAGATGCCACATGCCAAGAGAGGGTTCACAGCTGAGAATCCCAAGCAGAGGGAGGTGCCTTTCTGCAGCCTGCACTTAGGGCCCATCTCTGTGAGAGCAGAGGGGCTTAGGACACACTCCTGTTGCTGGCATCTCCCATTGGCTTGTATAGCTGAAGTAGGTTTGCCACATTTCTAATGGCTGGTAACCAGACCCCTGTGGTGCTGCCCCCTGCTCAGCCTCTTCCCTGAAGGCCCTGCCCCCTTCTCCATCTCTTCTTCCCAAGGCCCCGCCCCTGCTCCGCTTCTTCCCCCACAGATCAAAAGAACTGGACATCAGGGTTTGTCAAATGGCACCCGGAGACACAAGCCAAAACTTGGATTGTCCAGGTGAAAACTGGACGGGGGCAACCCTAAGGTGAGTAGCCACCTAGCATGCTGGCTTTTGTGAATCCCATTCTGAGGCCCCACTGCCTAGCCCTCCTTAGTCATTGCATAGGGCGCTTAGGCTCCTCAACTCAGCCTTTGTGAATCCCAGTGATTTTCCAAGCCCCTGAAAAACTCGGTAACACTCAATGTCGCCACGTCTGCATTTCTTATCCAATCTAGCCCAAGGAGAACTTTTTGAAACTTGGGTACCTAAAAATAGTTAGGCACCTAAATCCATATTTAGGCGGCCAGTTAAGTGACCTGCATTTCAATAGAGCAAATGCAGAATTATTTTATTTCTGCTCGGAGATGAAATGAGTAACCACCGTGCAGCCTCTTAGATGGAATGTTCAAGACAGCTGAAAGGCCATGTTCCTGGGCTGTGTCTCTGCTGCCATTGGCACAGCTCAAGAATGGGGTGGGGATGAAAGTAGCTGTGCAGTTCCCTGGTTTGGGGCCTGGCCTGGGGACCAGTTCAGTTTCCAGCATAAGTTAGAGCACCCTCTAGTCAAGCCAGTACAGCTGTACGTCTTTGGCTTTTGCCTTTTGCAAATCTTGGTTTGCTCAGACGATACATTATTAGTGTTTGCTAGGGAATTTGAGGGATGTGAAGGGGTTATGTTTGGGAGAGAAGATCTGTCATCCTTCACCTAGGACAGGGGTGGCAAACTATGGTCCGGGGCTGCATCCAGCCCTTCAGACGTTTTAATCAGGCCCTCGAGCTCTCACTGGGGAGCAAGGTCCAGGGCTTTCCCCACTCTGGTGCTGCAGCCAGGGAGCGGGGTCAAGGGCTTGCCTCACTCCGTGCAGCTCCTAGAAGCAGCGGCATGCCCCCCCTCCAGCTCCTACACGAAGGGGCAGCCAGGGGGCTCTGAATGCTGCCTCTGCTGCAAGCACTGCCTCCACAGCTCCCATTGGCCAGGAACCATGGCGAATGGGAGCTGCAGGGGCGGCACCTGCGGATGGGGCAGGGTGCAGAGCTGCCTGGCTGCGCCTCCATGTAGGAGCCAGTGGGGGGACTTGCCGGGGGGACATGCCGTGTAGGAGCCAGCTGGGTGACATGCTGCTGCTCCTGGGAGCTGCTTGAGGTAAGCATCACCCGGAGCCTGCCCCACTGCCCCCCTCCCGTGTCCCAACCCCCTGCCCCAGCCCTGATCCCCCTCCAAACCCCTTAGTCCCAACCTGAAGCACCCTCCTGCACCCTCAACCTCTCATTCCCAGCTCTGCCTAGAGCCCGCACACCCAGCTGGAGACACACCCCAACCTCCTGCCCCATCCTGGAGCCTCCTCCTGCACTCTGAACTCCTCATTTCTGGCCCCACCCCAGAGCCCGCACCCTCAGCTGGAGCCCTCACCCCCTCCCACACCCCAACCCCCAATTTTGTGAGCATTCATGGCCCACCATACAATTTCCATACCCAGATGTGGCCCTCAGGTCAAAATGTTTGCCCACCCCTGACCTAGGACATAGACAGCAAGTTTGCTTCGTGAAAGTGGAGTCTCAGTCAGGCTTGGTTGAAACCACTGGAGATAACTTTTGGTGAGATAAGCTTCTTTAAACAGGAGGGTAATTTGTTAAGTTGAGTCTCTAGAAAGCATGTTATGATTTTGTTTTATATGTAACCATTTGTTTCCAGTGTTCTTACTCATTATTGCTGGAATGTCTGTATTTGAGAATGAACTTATTCTTGTTTTCACTGTAAATAGATCTCAGTGCTGTGGTGTTAAGCAAAGTGGTGATCCGGAGTTGAATCTTACAAGGTGGTGTGTACTGCTGTTTTGGGAACAGCAGGCCTGGGCATTAGGAGGGGCTGGACACTACAAGGAGTGCTCTGAAGACTCAGGGGTTGGTGTGTGCCTTTAGCTAACCTGTTCAGAGAGAGTGGAGGCATGGAAGGCAGTGTTTGTGTAGCCAGAACCTAGTGGTGTCAGAGTGCTGACCCACAGCAAGGCACAGATAAAACTTCCTCACACTAGGGCAGGTGGTGTTGAGGGGCCTCACAGCTCACGGTGTTTCACGTTCTTCCAGTACCAAGGTGTCATATTTTCACTGCTGGTTTATGTTTCTTTTATCTGGTAGCCAAGAAGCAACAGATCATGACCAAAGATGGTTTCCTGATGTATCTGCTGTCTGCAGAGGGGAACATATTCAACTCCTCTCACAGTAAAGTTTATCAGGACATGACTCAGCCCCTCAGTCACTACTTGGTGTCATCTTCGCACAATACCTATTTAATGGAAGACCAGCTCAGAGGGCCCAGTAGCACAGAGGCCTATATCAGGTAAAGGGGGATCTCTCAACACAGATTGTACAAGGATACAGAACACATACAGGCAGACTTGACCCTTGAATGTTCAGTTCCACCCTGGCCTGAACTGACCCTAACCTTATTGCTGATTGTTGTGTCTGCCAGCTAGTAGCCAGATGTTGAAGTGGCCTCAAACAGCTGCAAACAAACCAGCAACAAGATACTTCCCTGTAGCTGACAGTATTGCCAACCCTAAGCGTGCAATAATCCTGAGTCAGGCCCCCAGAGGAATGAGATTTAAAAACTAATAAATGTAACATGCTTTGCATTTGTCTTCTGGTGTTGGGGACTTCACGGGTCATGTTTTCAAGCTTTTCTTTGCAGCCAGGAGGGCTGGACATTTACTCTTTTTTCAGTGAAAGCTGAATTCTCAGGCAATAGCATGATTCCAGGAGGAACCCCCCCAAGTCACGTGAGTCATGATCAAAGTGTGAGCCCTAGTTCCACTGAGCAAGTGCTCTGCTACCATGGCTCCTTGCCTACCCGATGGAATTGTTGGGGAGTAGCAGCTAGCGAGTCAAAAGTGACAGGGAGGGGCAGAGGGTTTAGCTCGGTGAATTGCTTTCATTAGTTATTTGAGTGCATTTTGCAATATCAGGAAATTACTTAATCCTGTTTCCATTGGGGTTAACTCGGTGGTTCCCACAAGTCTCGTAGCAGTGCTTATAGGAGATGGGTCTCTTTAGGCATATGGGGGAATTACTCTACACACGGCCTACTGTACACATATGCCTCTGTAGAGAAAAGTGGAAAGATCATCTTCAGAAGCCTACAGTGATGAATATATAGACAAGAACTTACGTTTGAAGGCAGGAAATGACTGAACCAGACAATGCAGGGCAGGGGCTTTCTGAGCATACATTCAAGATGTATAATCTGTGGGGTGAACTTTCTAAAGGGGATTTAGTCTCATTAAATGACAGTGAAGTTCGCATAGCTATGTCAGTGAGCACAACTTTGAAAATGCATCCCCAATTCCTTGTCAAATCTGCATGAAGAATGCACATGGTCTAGGCCTCTCTGATTGTGGCAGCTACTCATGGCTTCTTTGATCCACTCTCTTTATGCCCAGTCAGCCTTTCCTGATCTGCTCTTCGCCATCTCAAGGCTTCCCTAATCTCCCTTCTCTCCAAACCCTGCCTGTGCTTTTCAGATCCCCGTTATCTTCAGGTGCCCTGAGCTTTTCCCATCTCCCTTCTCCTCAGATTCCTTTATGCATTTCTGAGCTTGCTCATCAGTTTCTCTGAGCTCCTCTCCTTTCAGTTGCTCTGATCTCTCTTGAGCTCCCCGCTCCTCAGTCCCACTGCACTTTTTACAGGTTCCCCTTTTTTCACTTACTGTGCACTTGTCAAAGCCATCCATGAGCGTATATTGAAATGCTCATGTACAATATCGTCCCATTTTTGGAGGGGAGGGGGGAGAAAAACCAGAATGCCTCCATTCTTTGTTTCCAGAGCCCTGACCAAAGGCTGCCGCTGTGTGGAGCTGGACTGCTGGGATGGTCCTAACTCAGAGCCTGTTATTTATCATGGCTACACACTCACCTCCAAGATCCTCTTCAGTGATGCCATAAAGGCCATCAAGAACTATGCTTTCAAAGTAAGAACAAAGGATGGGGGGTGTGTGTGTTTATCCTGCAGTTTCATTTCTTTTCCCTGAGAACAAACAGGCAGACGTTCCGCTCCAGTGAAATAATCAGCTTTCCATTGTGCGTACAGAATGAAACCTGCATACTTGCATTTCTCATTGGTCCCTTTCTGGGCTGCCATACCTGTGCCTTGCCCTCTGCAGTGAGCAGCACCTGAGGGTTATTGAAATGCTGAGCCCTTTGGGGCAGGGATTGTCTTTGCATTGTCCATAGGCGCAGCACTTAGCGTGATGGGACCTGGACCCCTACCACAGTGAAGACAGTAACCAGAAATTAGAACAATAATGCATGTAGGCAATGGGAAATGTAGGCAGTCCAATTAACTCAGCTGTTCATTTCATGATTAGCTTGGCTGTGATGTCTGATGGCTCAGCCTTATTTATCCAGAGGTTTTAGAGAAATCCATGTGTGTGCATGTGAGGGACTGATGGGAGATATTCCCTCTCTCTTCCTACTGGGAGTAAATTACAGGATGTAGCAATCAAACCTGGGTGCCTTGAATAGCAGCCCCGGGCTGTCATCCTTTATATCAAGACTGTTGTTCTTCCAGACTCACTGGGGACTCAGGCTTGCTCCTTCTTCTTCAGTTAAATTGCCTTTAGAGCCAACATCCTGTTTTCCCCAGGATTTTAGGATGCAGAAATCAGAAGCCTACATTGCAAGGAAATATCCATGGGGGTGTACAGTGGGTAGCACTTTCCTAGGGTCCTAAAACCCGTTAGATGCATCATCAGGAAAGGAAGAAATGACTCAGTGATATAGGATCTGTCTCGCCCTTGTCACACTAGTATCTGAGCATCTCACAGGCATTAATGGATGTTACTTTCAGAACACCCTCTGAGGTCAGGAAGCATTATCTCCATTTTACAGATGGGGAACTGAGGCACAGGGAAAGTTAAGTGACTCAAGGTCTGTGGACCAGTTGAGCTGGGAATTGAGCCCCTGCCTCCCAGTCCAGCGTCCTAGCCTCTAGATTACGTTTCCTGGGAGGCTTCAGTAGATGGCTACCAAAATAGTGCTATTAATGTGTAATGTTAAATAGTGTAGAGTTACTGTGTATTTGAACTCGTCTGTGTTAACGGCCCGGTTTCCAATGAGATGTGCCTTTTGAAAACTGCGCAGCACATTGGTTTTATAACACCCGGAGGGAAGCGATTGCCAGAGTTAAACCATGATGTATGTTGCTGTCCTACCACAGACCTCTCCATACCCAGTAATCATTTCCTTGGAGAACCACTGTAGCCTGGAACAGCAGAAGATGATGGCTCAGCACATGAAGACGATCCTAGGGGACATGCTGCTGGTAATGCCACTTGATGGAAATACATCAGACTTCCCCTCGCCGGAGGTGAGTGGAGCTACTTTACTGCTTTGTGTGTTGTTACACTGCCTGTGTTCTTATCAGACTCATGTAATATCACTCACCGTGATAAGGAGAGTCACTGAGGAGTCTCACTTGAAGACCGGCTCTGTGGAACTCAGGGAATTTCTGATCCAGAGGCCAGACAATGTCTTCAGCCCTGTTAGCAATTGCTTTCTCACAGGGCACGTCCAGTTAGCTGGATATTACAGGTCTGTTTTGTATATGCTCACCTTACACAGAACTTGGTTAATATGACCTTCCGGGGCCTAAAGTCCTCTGGATGCTGGAGTTATCCTAATTAGTTTTAGTGTAGATGAGGGGCAGACTAGCTCCTTGGGAGAAGTAGCTAGGGGATTTGTCTCCATGTTTCTGAATAGGCAGAATTGACCACTGCTTGATTATAATATAGAGGAGCAGCACTGTTCTGTACTGAAAGAGGAAGGAAGCTCTCACTGGCTTGTTTTCCGCTGCCCTTCAGTCCCTGGGAAGCTATTCCATGAGGATTCTGGCCCATTCCCAGGGAATAGACAGAGTAACTGAGACAGCCATGCTGCACTGATTTCCCCTACCCCTTCCCTACCTCAACGTGATTGGGGAAAATCAGTGCAGGTTACTGCAAACCATGTCATATTGCAGACTCTCTTCCCACTGAAAGAGATTCTGAGGGCAGTGGTAGCTTGAGGAGTAATAGAGAGCATGGGAGCTGCCTTGTCAAGGGATTGTGAGGAGGGGGAGAGCTGGGTGGCAATGCAGAGGCAAGGGACCCTTGCATGGAGGCTCCTTGCCAGTGGCATGTGCCTAGAGATCCTTGCACATCAGTGCAGCCAATGAGTTTGGGGAGCTGACCCCCAGGCCTGATAGGAGAGGGAGGGACCCAGCAGACTGATGAGGTAACTCAGTGAGTTAACACTTGTGAGCCCTTGGTTGGCTACTATCCATGCTGCTAATAAATTCAATACAGATCTGAACTCATTAGGACTGTTGCAGTAAATTAGCCAGAGTTTCATTCAGCTGGGAGTGAAGCAGCGTAGCTCCCTGGATGCCAATGACACCGATCTATACCAGCTGAGAATCTGTCCCGCTCTATGATACTTCAGCCTGATTCCAAAATAGCAGCACGTGGAGGAGAAGATACAGCGACAAAAATGACCTTGGATTAACTAGGGCATTCTGAATGCTTTTTAAAATTCTTATTTTTACCCAAAGCTTCATTGGCCCAGGAAGTGCTGGTAGGAGTTTGTGGATGGGGAAAATCTGATGGTCAGTGCGGGAGAGAGGGGAGGGGGAAAAGCAGTCAAAAATATCATAGGAATTTGGCGTCTCTCGTGTTCTGCTGTATTTTAAGGCATTTGGGAGTGTTACCTTGTGTTTGTACAGTGCTTAACAAAATGGGGCCCTGTTCTTGGTTGATCCCTAGGCATTGCTATAATAAACAGGATTTATTATTATGAATAAATGCACCACTGCTCCACTAGGACCTTTGCATTAGGGAAAAGAATTTCACTCCATAGTTAAGCACTGACTGTGCTATGGCTCGTGCAGGAATAGGACACACCCCAAGGCTGGGGATTGAATAAGATTTTGCTGAGTTGGACAAGCAAGCTCTTGAGAGATCGTGTTACTGACTTTCCCCTCACTTCCTCGCCTTGTTTGCCCTCAGTGAAAAATCCTGAAATCAGCTGATTGCTTTTCAAAGGGCTGTTAACTCTTTGTAGCCCAGTAAAATTATATATATATAAATCTTTAAAAATCATTGAAAAATAAAATGGGAAATAATAAATCAAACAAAAACCAACGAGATTTTGCACATTTTTGTTTCCTGCTATCTATTTGATATGCCCTCTGGCTCCTCCGATAGCCAGTGGGCCAGCTCCTCAGCTGGTGTAAATCAGTGTCGCTGCATTAAAGTCAATGGAGCTAGGCTGATTTATATCAGCTAAAGATCTGGTCGAGTCAGCTTTTTAAAAAAGGGAAAAAATAGTGATATAAAAATAATTCCTCACTTTTTCCCTCCTGTACTATTCCTCCATCTGCCTAACATGTGTGCCTAGTAGAATCTTTTCTCAAGACCAAATTGTTGACTGTTGTAGATACTTTCATTTATAATTTATACGTAAAACACCATCCTTGATTTTCCACTTCCTAGTAAAGCTGATGAGGGAAGAGGGAGGGGGCAATGAATTTTTTATGAGAAAAAAGTGTGTCCATTTATTTTCTCAGTTTGGAATCCAGCCCTGGCAAGCTGCTGGAAGGCGGTAAACAAAATGCAAAGCAGGAGAAGCATCATTATGGAGTCTGTTGGCTGGGTAGTTTTAGGACTTAAAGAAATATACCACACTGCAGGAAAAGGGAAGTTGACACAGTTCAGATTCACACTAATAAATTATGGTGCTGTCTAGGGTGTGTATCTTTTTTGGTAGGTCCTAATCCTGCAAACCGTTACTGCTGTGAGAAGTCCTTATGCACGTGAGTAATCTCATTGCCTACTCACATCAGGGGCAATTAACCCGGTTGCCGAGGGACAGCAAAAGCCTGTGAACCACTTAAGCTACGCCCAGGGTTGCCCAGGGAGGTCCACTGGCAGATGGCTGCATGGGTGCCAGGGCACTCCCACGGGCCATGGAACCAGTCTGTGTAACATCCCTGCATAGGCCAGCATAGAAGGCTGCTGAGGGGCTGGGAGGAGAAAGGAGAGGCTAGAGTTACACATATGGGGCCGGGGGGGATTGACCTCCTCAGCCACTCTTCACTCCACCATCCTGGAGCACAGACAGCCTCCTGGCAGGCTTTATACAGATGGATGGCTGATTTGCATTGCTGGGCACATGGTATGTCTGATCCCATCCCATCCCCACTAGTTCACCCTCCATGGAAACTTCCTTCTCCATGAAACCATCTTCCCCTGGAGGTTTCCCTGGTAAGGCAGTCTAAGTTTGTCTCTCTTGTTCTTTATCACATTGCACGTGATCCAGTCACTTCACTGCCATTCTGAAAGGCACCTGGCCTTTTATTTCCCCCCGTCTCTGAGAAAGCTCATTCGGGAGCCAAGTGGAAGAAATAATTAGATCAGAATGGAACAATAACTCACGGGTGGGTGATCCTAACTACAGAGCATGCAGAAAATAGCCTAGCCAGCCCAGCACTGGAATTGAAATAAAGCGCTCGTTAAAGTTGTTGGTGACTAGAGGAATCAGATGGGTTAAATATTAGAGTCCTCATAAAACACTCCAGATAGATAGAGTGGATAGCTCTTGCTGTGACCCTGACATCCACATTCAGGCATTTAATCAATGGCTTCTCACCTTGACTACCGCATCTCCCTTCTCAGTGGCTGCCCTGATGCCATTGCTGTATGGGCTGGTGTGCCAAGAGTGTTGCTGCCCATCATCTCACATACAGTAAGACGTGACCATGTCCCCCTGGCCTCTTAACACTTCAGAGTTGCTAACTCTCCATGGAGTGGCCCCCTGCCCATCTCACCTTCCTTGGGCTCGATTCACTCCTCAGTGGCAGAAAGTCTGCCTGAGTCAGAGCCATCGTTGCACAAGTCTGCTGCAATCCCCCGTCTGCTGTGGGTGTGTCTGCACTGCAATAAAAAACCCGCAGATGGTCCATGCCAGCTGACTTGGGCTCAGATCTAAGGGGCAGTTTGTGATTTTGGCGCTCGGGCTGGAGCCCCAGGCTCTAGGCCTCTGCAAGGTGGCAGGGTCCCAAAGCTCGGGCTGCAGCCCAAGCTGGAACGTTTGCACCGCAATTGAACAGCCCGTTAGGCCGAGCCCCGCAAGGCTGGGTCAGCAGACATGGGCCAGCTGGGGGTTTTAATTCCAGTGCAGACATAGCCTGTGAGACCTGGAGTGAGCTTTTGCCATCCATAGAGTAGCGGTGCTGCCCCGAAAGACGCAGGACCAGGGCCATTTGGAAGATACACTGAGTCAAGCAACTTACCCTGAAAGCCTCTGCCATCAGTGTTTCTTTTGGGTCCTGCCCCCACTGCATGTATACTGGAGCGCAAATTGCTCCCTACTAGTGAATCTAGGTCTGGTCCTCTGCCTCCTCCCCCAGGTTCTCTTCTGTGTCTTTTTCCATAGTTATTCCAGTGTTGGAGGGAGCTGCCTTTGCAGCCCCTCCTTTCTGGGATAGCTTTCCTCTCTCTCTGCCTCTCTTAATAACCTCACTGGAAAATTTCTCTTCTCCTCTCTTGCTGGGGCCCCTTAATTTTTCCCATCCTCTGCCATCGTTTCTCCTTTAACGTCATTGTTCAGTTATTGCTATTTCACCCTGCAAAGCAGCTTGGGAGACAGTTGCCCTGAAAGACATTGTACAAAATAAGGGTGTAATAAGTATTAGTGTGTTGGATCTTCAGAGCCCTTGACAAGCATTAACTCAGTAACCCTCACAGCTTCCCCGTCAGATAGGTAGGAAAGTATCCTTATTCTGCACACTGTGGAAACTGGGACATGGTGCTGAGCCCTTTTAATTCACACCTGAATTCAGCCCCTACCAGGATCCTGCCCACAGAGAGGTTAAGTAAAGTGCCCAAGGCTATGTATCAAGTCAGTGGCAGAACTGTATAAAGCTCTTTGACCTGTGCTATACAGAAGCTCAGACTTAATGATCTAATGGTCCCTATGAATCTATGAAACTGTGTGTGATGCATTTGGAGCTATTCTGTAATAACTTACGAATACTGTGTGTCGACCGCGTAATTGGGATGTTTACTTTGTGCATAGACTGGTTGAGTTTAAAAGGGGCTGTTGCGAAAAAACAAGCAGGATGGAAACAAATGGCTGAAGATAAGACACTTCTCAGCACACTGGAGAGTTGTTAAGAGACAATACCATGGCAGGGGAAGGCTGGGACCACAGGAGATCAGAAGAAGCCGGGCAAGTTTTTTTCACTAAGAGGGTGGTGAAACACTGGAATGCGTTACCTAGGGAGGTGGTAGAATCTCCTTCCTTAGAGGTTTTTAAGGTCAGGCTTGACAAAGCCCTGGCTGGGATGATTTAACTGGGAATTGGTCCTGCTTTGAGCAGGGGGTTGGACTAGATGACCTTCTGGGGTCCCTTCCAACCCTGATATTCTATGATTCTATGATTCTAAGTTTAAAAGGGAGCACTCTGTCAAAGGGGGTGAGGAGCGATATTTGGGGGGGTGTTTGAGGGCACCAGACTGAGACACCAGGGACCTGCTAGGGAGTCTGAAGAAGTTAGGGCTGCCTAAATGACCATCAGGGGATGATAGGGCTTTACGTAAGATGGATACGCGTGTAGACTGTTTAGAGAAAAAGGGTTTTAAGACAACAAATGCTTTGTTCCTGTTGTTAAAATAATCAGTACTTTGGTTCGAAAAGGCTGTCTGGTCATGTATGCCACTGGTCACAGACTCCCACAGGGTAGAACCGCTGGTGCCTGAAGTCCGTCGGACCTGCTGGCTCAGCATCGTGGATAGGCAGGGTATCGCAGCACGCAGCCTGGTCTGAGAGCGGGAGAATCACAGGATTCCACCCTAGGGAAGGCTAAAGGCACGAGGGCTGAGACGGGCAGGGCTGCACTCGGAGAGACCAGAAGGCAGGCAGAGATGTGGCTAGCTCTGCAACCGTGACTCTCTATCCCTGGCTTCTAGTCCAGAGTTCCATCTACTCCCAGTCCTGCTGCCTCTCAGGATATATTGTGTTGTGTTCGCCCTTGTGCTTCCCACAGGTAAATGAAGTGGGTTTTGTGGTCAAGTCTTGCCAGTTGCCGTTACTTACTGAGGCATTTCAGGAACTCTGGGGCTTCTACACAGCACAAAGGACGTGCTCAGCAGAGCTGAAGTAAAGAGTGGATTCTCTTTCCCCTCAGGCGTAGTTTGGCAGGAACTACTTAGTATCACATGGACGGAAACCGAGACTGCCATAACGAGAGTTTAGTTTTTTAAACTTCATCCTGGGGGAAAGCCACTGAAAATCAGGGTGTCAGCATCTCTTGTTCCAGATAGCCATACTGACTGATGCGTGCCAGTGCTCAGCCCACGAGCCTCATGGAAATAAGGTTCAATGCAACTTTTATTGTAGTACAGCAGTGGTCACCAACCGGTCGATTGTGATGAACTGGTTGATCCTAGATCTCCCAGTCAATCGCAATCCTATTGACTGGGAATGGGGAGCTGTGGCCAACAGGAGCTACGGGGGCGGTGCTTGCAGAGAGGGGCAGCACACGGAGCCACATGCTGCCCGCCCCTGCCCCCCAGGGGCTGCAGGGGCATGTTGGCCCCTTCTGGGAGCGGCATTGGGCCGGGGTAGGCAGGGAGCCTGCCTTAGCGGCAGCCATGTTTCGCCACAACTGGGAGTCGTCGCAGGTATGTGCTGCCTGGTGGGAGGGCGCACCCCAGCCCTGAGCTCCCTCCCAGAGCCAGCACTCCAAACCCCCTCCTGCACCCCAAGCCCCAGCCCTAAGCTCCCTTCCAGCGCCAGTACCCCAAACCAGCCCTGAGCCCCCTCCCGGAGCCAGCACCCTACACCCCCTCCTGTGCCCCGAACCCCCTTCTGCACCCCAAGCCCCAGCCCTGAGCCCCCTCCCAGAGCCAGCACCCCCACTCCCTCCTGCACCCCACCCTCCTGACCCAGCCCGGAGCCCCCTCCAGAGCCAGCACCTCGCACCCACTCCTGCACCCCAATGCTCTGGCCCAGCCCAGAGCCCTGTCCTGCACCCAAACTCCCTCCCAGAGCTTGCACGCCTCACCCTTTCCTGCACCTCAACCCCCTGCCCCAGGCTCAGCCCAGAGCCCTATCCCACACTCCAAACCCCTCAGCTCCAGCCCAGAACCCGCACCCCCTCTCAAACCCCAACCCCGTGAAAGTGAAAGTGAGTGAGGGTGGGGGAGAGCGAGTGACGGAGAGATGGGGGGATGGGGTGAGTGCGGTGGGGCTTTGGGGAAGGGGCGGGGTAGATCCTGGGTTGCCCTTAAATTCAAAAAGTGATCTTGGGCATAAAAAGGTTGAAGACCACTGTAGTACAGCATCTTTTACAGAAACTGGAGCCTGAAACTCCTCACAAAGCTCAGTTATGAACCTCATCCCGTGCAAGAGGGTCGCATCAAGACCAGTGTGCCACTTAAGCTCTCAGAATAGGACTTAAGATTGACCTACCAATGAATTTCACCCTCACTGATAAATACTAAATCACAGCAGAATTAGAAAGAAATCAAGAGGTATAGGCAAGGGGGGGGTGGGGCGGACAGTATTCATAGGCCAAAAGGGACCATTGTCTGGCGTCCTGTATAACGCAGGCCAGAGAGCTTCATTGATCCTGGCATCAGCCCATAACTTCTGTTTGAGGTTCAGCGTATCTTTTAGAAAGACCATCCAGTCTTGATTTAAAGACTCAAAAAATGGGAAAAGATTACTTGTCTGTTCTTGCCGGCGGAGAGCTGAGGAGTTAAGTGATTTGCCTAAGGTGTCATGCAAAGTCAGTGGCAAAGATGGTAATTAAATCTAGATCTCCTACGTTTTATGCCATGGCCCATCCATTTTCTTTCTTCTGGGCCCAGAAATGAGGCGGTGGCAAGGAGGTCTGAAGTGCCCTTCCCTAGAGAGCTCTGTGATAAAAAGGCAGCGTCACAGAGATAAAGTACCAATGAGGCGGAGACATAATAACTAATAGCAACACACAGCTTTTATATGCAGTAGATACAGGAAAGGCTGGTCCAGAATCTGCCTGGGAGAAGGCTCTTGCGCTAGTGAGATGAAGTTTCTCCACCCCTGTGGAGAGTGCCAGCATGAGGCCTGACAGTCCCTCTGTTTGAAGGCTTGAGTGGGATGTAAGTGGTGCATAGGCCTCTATGCAGGGATGAATTTCTCCTGCAAGGTCTAGATGTTATGGAAGGACAGAGAGGAACAGGGGGATGCTAAAGTACTGCAGGGCATAGGGAAGGTGTAAAGAGAGGGCAGCTCTATGGAGAGTGTTTAAAAAAAGGGGGACGGTTTTCAACTGGCTCCTGAAATGAATGCAGAGAAATGAAAGGATCACCAGCTCATTTAGTCTGACCTCTTGTATACCACAGGCCACCAGCACCCGCATACGCACTCCAACAATTGCAGTTAGACCAAAGTATTGCACCCCTACGGAGACAAAACTATTTTATGCCCGAGGCAAAGAATAGGAGGGGCTGGGGTGCACCAATCCCTGAGGCCCCGGCAGTGGCAGGAAATTAAGTGAGATATACCCAGATGAGGACTGGCGATGTCTGTTCCTGCCATATGTTGCCTCATAATTGGTACCCTCCTGCTGGCAGCTTTTGTGCACTCTGAGTGCCAGGGGAGTTGTTCCAAAGTAAACAGCTTATTTGTGATATCTTAAGGGGGAAAAAAAAAAAAGCTTGGCTCCTTTATCAGGTTCCAATGGCAAATTTCAGTTCAAGCCAGACTTTGCGGTGAGGCCAGCAAAATCTACTGCAACTTGACTGCATGATGTGTCAGGCTGGTCTCTGCTGAGACTCGTTACAATGTGCTGTCACCCACAAAGAGAGTATAATATTCTTTGAAAACTGCTTGATTGCTTTAAAATCTCCCTGGTTTACTACAGCCCTGTCATTTAAGAACAGCATGACTGTTGCCTCTCCCATTACAGCACTCAGAAATATAGAGGAAGGACTGTTCAGTGGTTAGGGCATTAGCTGAGGCTTTGGGAGACCCAAGTTCAATTCTTTGCTCCACCACAATCATCCCGTGTGACCACGGGCAAGACACGTAGCCCCTTATTCCCCCGCTGTAAAATGGGGATACGAGCACTGCCCTGCCTCAGAGGGGTGTTGAGAGAATAAATACATTAAAGATTGTGGGTGCTTGGCAGGATCTAAAAGAGTGCGGGAGTGCATGTCATACCAAAGCAAAGCAAGTAGAGTGGTTAATTTGCAGATTCCATCTTTCCTTGGGAAGATAAGGACAGTGCTGTGCACTATGGGTAGGATTTTTCTAACACTCAGCACTGACTTAAGCACCCAGGCTGGAGTCAATGCTACATCTCCGACCGTGTTCGCTGGAAGCAGAGGTGGGCCGGTGCTAAGTGATTTTGAAAATCCCAGCCCACTGGAGTAAAAAAGTAACAAGCCGCAGTCATCTAGCCTGCCCTCCAGCATAACACAGGCCAGAGAGTGGCACACAGCGATCCCTGCATCAGGCCCATAACTTCTGTTTGAGCCATAAGAGAACTTGTAAAAAGATGTCCAGTCTTGGTTTTAAGACAGCAAGTGATGGAGATTCCACCACATCCCTAAGTAAATAGTTCCAATGGTTCATTACCCTCACTGTTAAATGTTAGCCACTTGTTTCTCGTCTAAATATATCTAGCTTCAACTTCCGACCCTAAAGCGCCCTCTACTATCAGAAATCTTTCCCCCGTATTGGTACTTGTAGACCATGGTCAAGTCACCCGGGACCTTCTCATGGATTGTGATAAGCCATATAATACAAAAATTGAATGTCTTGGGCCAGCTCCTCAGCTGGTGCAAATTGGCATTGCTGTATTGGAGGATGCTGATCTGTTCCAGTGGGGGATCTGGCACCTAATCTTTTTGTTTTGCTTATAAAGAGTATGTCTCTGAGATGTGCTAAAAGCCCAGAGCTCTCCTTGAGTTTGAGCACAGAATATTTTCAAAGCGGGCCCTGAACATTGTCCAAGATACTGACCAGTGCATAGTGATCATGTGGAATCCTTTGGACAAATACATGCTGTCACTTACTGGCATATAGCAGTTTTCAACCATGGCTCTCAAGCGGTTTACAAAATGGTGTAAGTTTCCCTATCCACATTTTACAGATGAGGAAACAGAGGCTGAAGGAGCTTAAGTGACTTGCATAAGGTCACTCAGCGAGGCAGTAACAGAGCCAGGAATACATCCCGTCTGTCCTAACTCTCAGTCTTGTTCTGTGGCCATTGGGCAATGTTAGATATTTAAAAAGAGTTGGATAATTTTGTAGCTTTTGATAGGACTCGTAGTTATGTCTGGTAATTTAAGGTGGATCACACTACATGTTTCAGAGAGCGTGCTGATTACCTGGGGCACTCAGACAGGAGCTTTTTCTTATCATCGGTTTTTGCAGATGGGCTGGGAGGTGGTTGCCATTCTTTGAAATCTCAGGCATTGGCCACTGCAGGGAGTAGAGTACAGCCTTGGTGGGCTGATGGCTTTGTCCATTAACTGGATTCCTTTGGCTAATAACCGGTGACTGGTGAAGCTCAAATGGGCCTTGGTCCTGCCAAGCATCCTTCTGATTTATTACAGATCAGGCCAGATTCTGCTCTGACTTACACCCGTTTTTCACAACCCCTTTTGCAGCAATTAAAGGGGAAGATCCTTGTGAAGGGAAAGAAGTTGAACAGCCTGGAGGACACCATAGGGATGAACGGGAACAGTAGCACAGAGGCTGAAGATGTCTCTGATGAGGATGAAGCAGCCGAAATGGAAGATGAGTCTGTGAAGAAGGAGGTAGAGCAAAAGAGGACAGTAAGTCAAAGCTCTGACCAGATCACTGAATGGGAAGAATTATGTGGAGAGGGAAAGGGCATAAGCTAGATCCTGGCTGTCCAGCCTGCAGAAGGCCTCGACATTTTATTAAAGCTGATGTTAAAATTATGTAATACACAGGTTGAGAAAAGAGTGTCTGTACATCTGGGTATAGTGCTTAGATGATCCACAATACAAAGTTTGTTTTAAAAAGACATAAAATACATATAGTGCATAATCAGCAATAACCCAAATTAAGGTGAATAAATTACATTAGCGCTTTATCCCATTGCACCATTCATAGGGCTATGAAAAGTCGACCCTTCTACATGGGGCTTTGAACGTAGTGTAGGTCCAACGAACCCACTTTCTAATACGTGACCAGGTCCTCAACTGGTATGAATTAGTGTCGCTCCAATGGAGCTCTGCTGATTTACACCAAGGGGCATGGTCTGATCTGTTCAGGCGAGCAGGGCCAAACTATAAGAATCTTGGTCCTTCCCTAGACTCAAACATAGCTTTTGAAAGCTCTGCGCTTAGACACATGCGCTTAACTCACTGAAGCATCCACGTGCAGAATTTGGCCCTTTATCTTAGACCGCTGATGTTTCCCAGCCTCCGGGTGTGTGTGAATGTCCCTATGCACTATGGGCCAGATTCACTATGGGTGTATAACAGTGTAGCTCCACTGAAGATGAACACCCGCTGTGGATCTGGTCCATCGTGTGTTTTCCCTAGTTTCCAGAGGTTTATATTTCATGTCTAGTCTGGAATCAAGCAGGTGTTTCCTTGGACGTTGGTTATTTTTCTTTCCTGCTTCCTTCCCTCACCGGAGCTGCTTGCTCCTGTTAAATCCCTGACGTAATTAAGGTGGCTGTGGCAGCAACAGGGGCCAAAGCATCACATGACAAAATCAGAACCCGTCGATCCCAGAATGAAGAGCTCCAAGCTTTGTGGAGCCGGGAATCCTGCCCTCTCTGTTCCCTTATTCCCAGCCAGGGTAGATCTTCCGGTTTGCACAGCTGGCTCTGAGACAATCAATTTCTGAGATTCAACTGAAAAGTCTGAATGCTGGAGTCAAGGGCTGAGGCTGAGAGTGCAAACAAAACGTTTTTGGTCCTGCGCTGCAGAAAGCCTTGCGCAGAGCTTTCCACCTGCATAATGTGGGGGTCCATCATGCTGTGACACTGAGCAACAATGGGACTTGGCCGACAAAGCAGCTGCTGCATGAAACCCAGTTAGAGCTCACACACACAGCCCAGATCTTTCCCAGACCTCCTGCCACTAGCAGCCTGTGAGCCAGAAGGGTGAGCTGGGTAACAGCATGCAAACACCAATCCCACAGCCATCCCAAGTCTTTTCTTAACCGGGATAGGGTTTGCCTAGACCAAATGTGCAACCAGGAATCCGCCTGTTCATGTGGTCAGCGTTGAAAGCAACCTGTTCTGGGAAAGGAGGGGAAGCTGGGTACAGCCCAGTTGCACGAAAGGTACTGGGTGCTAAAAACTGGGGGATCCCTCTGTGAAGGAGACAGGAATGAGGCCCTGGTGTCCTTCCCCGGTGATCACTAGAGTGCATACTCTGCACAGTTGTGAGGGGGTTTGTGGAGGGAAGGCCAAACCTATTGCTTTCTTGTCTCCAGAGCACCAAATTAAAGCTGGCCAAGGAGTTATCGGACATCATCATCTACTGCAAGAGCGTCCACTTCCAGGGCTTCGACAGCGCCACCTCTCCCCTTGCCTTCTATGAGATGTCGTCCTTCACCGAGAGCAAAGCCCAGAAACTGGCGCAGGAGTCTGGTACGTGCCTCCGGCCTTGTCAACAGGCTTTGCTAGTCCCCTTGTCCGTGAACCCACACATTCGGTGCTCACTTCCTTCTCTAGTCTTTCCATGCGAAGATTCACTTTTAAAGGCAAGATGTCCAGAAGAAGAGAGTCCTCTCCTACATGATTGGTAGCACCTTAGAATCTAAAAACAACTTTGCATTGTCTCTCTATGTATAAATGGCAACTTCCCTCCCTACCCCACCATTAAGTATTTGTGCTGCGTTCAGTGCTGTCTCCTGGATCTCTTTTGTAATCCACAACTGGTACCTTAAGGGTATTTTAGCCAGAGCAGGATTTTACATGCTTTAAGCATGGTAGTAAATATCATGAACAGATATTGTAATGTGGTGAATTTTGTGTGTGTGTGTAATGTATGTACCCCACTGCAGTTTGCTGGACAGAATTATTTCAGCTATGTCTCACAGATGGGTTTCATAGGCCCTATACTGCATGCATCCAATAGAGAGTCCCATTTAGGCTGAAGCAGAAAGAGCCTGTTCCTTTAGAGTAGGAGGCTCTTGGTTCTATCCCTTTGTCACTGTGAAATACTGAGCATACAGCATAGTGGTCATTGTGTACAACGCAGTAACACCCAAGAAACTTCGAGGTGGCCAGAGATTTATTATAATATCTTCTTGCACTGAACTGTAGAACTTCCTGCTCCATTAATATCCCTTCATATTAATGTGGGAGCAGAAATGGTGTCGTTATGGTATATGCTGTTCAAGCAGTTTTGAATGGACACATAGGTCACAGGGGCTGTTTCTGTTGCCTGATTGGATGAGTTTAGCTCTCAGAATCAAGTTTCTTGTGTGAATAGTTGCTCTTTGAATTCTGCTTTTTGTGAATGTTCTGCATTATCCCTGTCACATTAACTATTTCGGTCAGCATTCCTGCCAGAATATTCATCTGCTTTAGTATTCACAAGGCAGAACCACTTCATTGAAAAATTCGAATACTTGCTCTGCTCTAGTTCCCAGCAATGGTGGCTCAGGATGGGAACTGTATGCAAAGTGACTGCAGGTTTGGGTGAGGGTTCAATTTACTTAGTAAATGAGAGTCCACTTTGGAGTGATCACCACCAGATTAGTGATCAAACGTGGATGAGGAGGCACCTAAAAGGTTTGGTCTCTTTGGCTGGGTATGTCACCGAAAGAAGCAGTGGAAGTGATTTTGTGACAGTGTGTCTGATAAAGGGAAAGAAGTGGTGACAGAATATACTCCTGTGTTCACACTCTATACACCATTGTAATAACGTTTGTACAAGGTGTGCCGCATGAGGAATCATTTAAAAACACATAATTTGCTGGTCAGTATTGCCCTGGTAAAGTATGTGTGGCAACATTGAGAAGTGATAAGATTTCCCTCTATGATGTTATTAACACACGTTCCAAAGCCCACAGCCCTGCCCATGCAGAAGTCAGGTCAGTCCTAAACAAAGGAATATGTGCTTGCCTTAATATGTATTTTAGCAGTAAGCTGAGTCATCAAGCAGGGAGGGACAGCAAAGGAAGTTCAACCAGGTGAAAAAACCCAGCAGGGAATATCCTTCCACATAGGCTCTGTGTTTCCTGGGTCTCAGCTGGCAATGTTTTTCAAGAAATTATAAAAAGGAGGGACAAACACCCCAAGGCACTCCTTTCTTTCTCTCCCTACCCATCCCATTCACTGCACCTGAAGAGATAAAGGAAGCCACCATGGGACTCTGGGGGAGGGGTCCTGACCTGAAGAGTTTGGTCGGTAAGACTGCTGCTAAAACATGTGGTGAGAAAACTCTGCTTCGAATCTAACAGAATACGTTAAGTTTGGCACCAGGAAGTGTTTTCTCTTTATTTTTCTGGTAGCCATTTCTGGCTTGTGTGCCTCATTACTTGGACTCACTTAAAATCTATCTCCTTATCATTAATAAACTTGTTTTATTGTTTTATCTAATCCAGTGTGTTCAAGTTGAAGTGTCTGGGTAACTCCTTGTGAGGTAACAAGTTGTGTGCATATTATTCCCTTAAAGGAATAATGGACTCAGAATATTTGTACTGTCCAGGCGAGGGCTGGGCCGTACAGGACATACATTTTTTGGGGGAAATCCAGGATGGTGGAGGGGGTGTTGGGGTCACCCTGCAATATAATCAGGCTGGTAAGAGCCATTGTTTGGTTGGCTGCAGCGCACACACAGATGTAACTGGGCGTGACTTACATGCTGGAGGCTGTTTCTGAGCAGTCTAGGTTGGAGGCTACAGCAGCGAGGCATTGTAAAGGGCACCCCAGGTTACAGGGTGGGGTGACGCAGCTGCTCATTAGTCTGGATTGTACCCTGGTATGTCACAGAAGAGTTGTATGCAAAGTTAAAAGACAGGCTAAGTAGGCAGGTAAAGGGGCTGCATATCATTAAAAAGGAATAGAAATAGCACAAATCACTCAAAAGGGTGTTTGTATCTGTTTCTCTAGGAACCAGTTTTATTCATCATAACATCAGGCATTTGAGCCGGGTCTATCCTGCTGGCTGGAGGACAGATTCTTCCAACTATAACCCAGTTGACTTGTGGAACGTTGGCTGTCAGATCAGTAAGTGCAATTGAAAGCTACCAGGTTGAAAATCGGAACCAGATCAACAGGGACCTAAATGTTGTTAGTATTTGATTGACCTGTGTGTGGCCTCAGTCCCTGAAGAGAGGACCTCCCGCCCCAAACCGCCCCCCCCCGGGATCCGACCCCCTATCCAACCCTGCCTGCTCCCTGTCCCCTGACTTCCCCAACCTATCCACACCTCTGCCCCCTGACAGGCCCCCTGGGACTCCCATGCCCTATCCAACCCCCCCTGTTCCCCGACCCCTGACTGCCCCAGAACCTCCGCCCCATCCAACCGCCCCCTGCACCCTGTCCCCTGACTACCCCCCAGGACTCCCCACCCTAACCACTCCATGTCCCCTGACTGCCCCCCGGGACTCCCTACCCAACCCCCCACTGCCCCTTGCGCCGCTGCCACCCCCTTACCATGCCGCTCAGAATGGCAGGAGCTCGCAGCCCCACTGCCCGCGCGGCGGCGTAACTATGTGGGAGGGGCTGGGGGCGAGCCTCCCGAGACAGGAGCTCAGGGGCCGGCCTGGATGTGGCCTGCGGGCCGTAGTTTGCCCACCTCTGCTCTAGTATACTACGCTATGCTGTGCTATGCAGGTTCTTATACTGTGCTTATTGCTGCAGTATCTGAGCACATTCTAGCAATGCATTAAACAACCATGATTCATATCTGTCGTGAGTTGTTTGTTTTCTGTGAGATAGTGAACTCTTGGTATTCGTGTTTAACAAATGGAGAACTGAGAGTCAGAAGATATGCGCCCAAGGTCAGACGGAAAACCTGTAGCTAGCTAGGAGTGAATGTAGATCCCCTGAGTCCCAGTGTTGTGCTGTCACTCTGAAGCTCCATACTTCCTCATTTCCTGTAGCTGCTTCTTGTATTCAAAGCATAATGTAGGTAATAAGAACAGGAGGACTTGTGGCACCTTAGAGACTAACCAATTTATTTGAGCATAAGCTTTCGTGAGCAACCGCTGTACTGTAGCCCACGAAAGCTCATGCTCAAATGAATTGGTTAGTCTCTAAGGTGCCACAAGTCCTCCTGTTCTTATTACCTTTTCTTTGTGCGGATACAGGCTAACACGGCTGCTACTCTGAAACCTAATGTAGGTAATGTAATTGTGCATGTTCCATGCCTAACTGATAGAACAGTATTTCTCAATGACCGGTTCCTGGACTGGCATCGGTTCCTGAGATCTCCCTGACACAGTTCAGGAAGGCAGCAAGCCAGTCCCTGGTGTCAGAAAGGTTGAGAAACACTGCACTAGACTGCACCAGTATGGTTCAAGACCCACAGTAGTGGAGGAATATAGTGTGGCAGAGTAAGCAGCAACAGCAGCTGAATAAGCAAGCTGGTTATTTAGCCCGTTGTCTGTGCCTTAGCTGGTGAGTTCCTGGGTCCAAACGTAGCAGATCTAACACAAAGTAACACTCTTTTAAAATTCGTGGAACACTGAAACTTTGAGGAGATACGAATGTTTCAAAAACAAATTGTGAAAACAAGGGCTCCATGAAGCTACTCGTGAAATAAAGTATTTTTGCCCATTCCCCACGCCCCTGGGGGGAAGATGGTCCAATGGTTAGAAAAAGTGCTTGAGGGTCTGGCATTCTGGGTTCTATTCCCAAATACCACTGTGACCTTGGAGAATTCACAGAGACCAACATGGGTGCTGAAAATTAGGCACCTACATCCATATTTGGGAACCCGAGTAAGTGGGCAGATTTCAAAGGTGCTGAGCGTGCACACAGCTCTCTCTGAAATCTGTATTAATTTATTTATCAGAGGAAAAATAGAGGTGTGAATGAGAGGATCATTTTTGTCTTTAATTTTTGTAGGGCACTTAGGACTTAGTGGTCATGGTGGAAAACCAGGTAAACATGAGCTCCCACTACCATGTGGTGGCAAGGAGCGTTAAGACGATCCTCGGATGTATAAGCAGAGGAATATCGAGTCGAAGCAGAGGAGTCGTATTGCCTCTGTGTGCGGCACTTGTGAGGCCACTACTGGATAGGGTGTACACACTTTAGAAAAGGTGTTGAGAACATGGAGAGGGGCTCGGAAAAGAGCTACCACAATCATTCAAGGTCTGGAAAACATGCCGTATAGTGAGAGAGTAAAGAAGTTCAGTCTATTTAGTCTAGCCAAGAGAAGGTTGAGAGGTGATTTGATCAGTCTATAAGGCTCAGATCCCCAAAGGTGTCTAAATACCTTTGAAGATCTGGGTCTAAGTAATTACATGGAGATTTCTGAAAATACAGACCTTCTTTATCTAGCAGACAAAGGCCTAAAAATCTCCGATGGCTGGAAACTGACGCTGGATGCATTCAGACTGGAAGAAAAATACAGTTTTCAGTGAGTTAATTAGCCATTCAAACAACTTACCTATGGATGTGGTGGGTTCTTCAGCACTGGAAGTCTTTTAACCAGTATTGAATGTCTTTCTAAAAGATACACTCCATTTCAACCTGACGGTGTAGTCTCAGTTTAGGAATCACTGGGTGAAATTCTGTGTTATGCAGGAGGTCAGACTAGATGGTCAGGATGGTCCCTTTAAAATCTGTGAAATCCTCATGTGAAAAGGGCTGTAGGAAGCGAAGTTTATCACTATTGTGCTGCAGATCACGAAGGCAAATCTTTATATGTATGAAGGTAGCTGTATTGTGTGAAAAATCACTAGAAAACCACTTGTGCTGGCTTACAGGAAGGTGAATTTTATTTTTTTGTTCCAGTTGCCTTGAATTTCCAGACGCCAGGCCCAGAAATGGATGTTTACCAGGGTCGATTCCAGGACAATGGGTTTTCTGGGTATGTCTTAAAGCCAGAATTCCTTCGGGACAAGCAATCCAAGTTCAATCCAAAATCCATCACAGAAGGAGTCTGGTGGATGCGGAAGAAACTCCAGATTAAAGTAAGAATTGGAGTAGGAAAATTGTAACAGCAACGCCAACTTTGTGTGCTTCTACAGATCTAAATTCTGCCACCTCTACCGACACTGAGCAGTACCTTCACAGCCCCGATTCACCAAGTTTGAAACTCCTGCTTAAATCCAGCGCTAGTCATCAAAGTTGTTAATCATGTACATGAATCCCATTGACTTCAGTCTGAATTGGGGCCTCTGTGAGAATTCCTTTCAAAGCCAAAGGGACTACTCAGAAAGTAAGGCCCCAGTTCAGCAAAGACTCACGCACATGCTTAACGTGATGCACAGAGTAGTCATTGGGATTATTCAGTGTTCATAAAGGGAAGAAGATATGTAAATCTTGGTAGGATTGGGGCCTATGGTACTATAAGGTCTTTGGGGCAGGGGCTGTCTTGTTCTGTGTTTGAACAGTGCCTAAGACAGTGGGGTCTTGATCTGTGACTGCAGCTGCTAAGACGATCACAATTCAAATAATAAATTATAATAATAATGCGTTGGGGTGGCAGAGCCCAGCTCACAGAAAGCACTCTCTTTTCATGACTTCACCTTCTTGGTTTAGTATAAAACGTGTGAAAAGGATAAAACAAGGGTAGTCCAGGCTCATATGTCATTATTTATTGTTATGGTTACAAGCATTTATTTGGCAAACATCCTTCAGTATTAGTTCAGGGTATAAACCGCTCATCAGCAGGGGTCCATTAGGAATTCCTTCTCCCTGCCCCTTGCCAGGGCTATTGGAGCATTGCACAGTTGACCAAGAATACTGTGGCCGTTTCACACCTTTCCCCGAAGCATCAGGTGCTGGAGTCAGGATGCAAGTTTTGAGAGAACTGTGGTCTGACTTGCTATGGCAGACCCTGTGTTCCCAAAGGATATTGCCTGGAGAAAAGAGATGACAGTTCTGAAAATCAAGTCTCATCCTGAACGTGTGCTACTGTCCCCTCTGCTTCCTCTGCAGATCATCTCCGGCCAGCAGCTGCCCAAGGTGAACAAAAGCAAAAACTCCATCGTTGATGCAAGGGTGACAGTCGAGATCCATGGGGTCCAGCGGGACAATGACAAGAAACAAACCAAAGTAATTGAAAACAACGGTAAGAGGGATTTCTGTATCACAGCTTAGCTTCACATGCCATCAGAGCATCCCAAGACCTTGCTGGCATGGTTTCACTCTGTACACAAGTAATGTCATGTAATTCACACTCTAACATGCTTTCATGTGATGACATGCTCCAAAGTGCAGCTAATCGTGGCCTCCCCTAACCAGAACAGCTCATGGTACAGAACAGCAGGCTCAGATCTGGGCCTGCTGCCATGCCTAAGCTCCTGGTTATGGACAGTGGGCCAGATCCTGAGCTCATTAACACTGGTGCAAATACAGGATAAGTTCATGGATTTGTTTCCATTGGGCTCAGGCCTCAATAGCTTTTCAGAAGGAAAGAAATTTCCTCTGGCGGGATCAGCCTGTCCTTTGCAAGGAAGCTACTGTGCGGCCTGCTCTCAAGCCCGGAGAGGATTCATGAGAGGCCACAGTCGTATGTTTCTGCACTGGCTATGCCACTGTTTCCCTTGCCCCTGGACTTGTCTGCTGGGATCTGTCCCCTCTGTACACGAGTCTGGTGTCACCCATTCAATGGGCTGTGTGGACTGAACCACCCTCCTCATAGCACGGAGCTTACACTCTTTGATGGGACAGGGTGGGGAAGATTCGTATCTGTCCTGTGGATAAATACAGGACTTAATTCACCAGGGAAGCCAAACTGGCACCTTTCACTGGTGCTAAATTCACATACATCATGGATGTCTAGGAGGAAGGATGAAAAGCCTTGTGGTTACAGCCTGTGACCCTGGAGAGCTGGGTTCAATTCCTGCTCTGCCACAGACTTCCTCAGAGCCTTGGGCAAGTCACTTATTCTCTCCTACATGCAGTTCCCCATCAGCAAAATGGAGACGATAATACTTCTTTCCTCACGGGCTGTTGTGATGATGGATCATTAGTAACAGTGAGGCTATCTGATACTGCACTGAGGAGGGCCATATAAATACCTAGAGCAAGAAATAACTTAGGTTCCTTTCCTGCAAGACTGATCCAGGCAGTAAATAGCTGTCAAATCAACATACACATTCCTCACAGAGATAGGGAAATATGCCGCTCACAACACACACAGAGACTACATTATTGTGTGGGATCAAAGCCAAGTGCATATAAACACCGTGTACATTTTCTCCAGGGCTAGCGGTGTTTCCCTTTTCCTCCTTTCCTTTCTTCCTGGTTTAGATTTCAGTTAGTAAAACGTGGCCCCGCTGCAAAAGTTCTTGTCCGTTTCCTTTCAGGCACATGGCTGTGAGTTTAGAACCACGTCAGTAACTTTCCCACCAAACTGTGCATATAACATCACAAGGTCTGGATCTACAGAGCTGCTGTGCGCCCCCCCCCGCCCCCCCCGCTCCCGGTGACTTCGGGGAGGTTACTGGCAGGAATGTTTACAGAAACAGGGACTTTTAAGTGAATGTTGCAAAATGGGATGGGAATTCCACATTTGTTATTGTCACTATTTGAGCTGGAAACCTGATACGAGTTACATCAAGGGCTATGTCCTGCATGGCCCTGAGGCCCAGATCCTCAAAGGTATTTGGGCACCTAACCCCCATCAGAACTTAAACACCTCTGCGGATCTGAGCCTGAGTGCCCTCAGCTTCCACTGAAGTCAGTGGGGTATTCTCACCTTGCAGGAACAAATCCCAAATCAGGGAACAGATTCAATGGGAGCTGGGAATGCTCGGGATTTCTGAGTATTAGGCTGTTACCAGGTAGGGGCCATAGAGTACAATGCTGAGCTATTGCTTTGCACGTGCAAATCCCCTAGTGACAAAAGCATAGTCCTGGGGCTAATGCTGTCACATCCGCCCGTCGCTGACTATCTTGCCTTCCCACAAAATCTAAATGGACCGAATGCCATAGATGAGACCTTAATTGTTAACACTGCCCTGTCTTATGCACCTTGCTAGGAGGCAACCACACTGCTGAGGCATGATTCCCTCTCTGCTTCCCTCTAGCTTTGGGGGTACAGCCATGTGCTGCTGACCCAAACCAGCAGCAAATTCTGACACCCCCTGCACCAGCACAGCTGTGCTGGTCAGCGCTTTATGGGTGGAGCCAAAGCTCACTCCATTCACCATCTACTTGCTCCTGGGTCTGGGTAGCTGATCTGAGTATCGCGCGCAGGGGAGTTCGTACTGCCTCTTATCCCACAGCATAGATGTGTTGTCCAAGTCACAAGGTAGCCTCAGTGATTTACTTAAAGTCAGACAGTGAGTCAGTATCAGAGCTGGGCAGGAAGCTTCTGACTGTCAGCCTAGGTCCCTATGCACTCGGCCACACTTCCTCATCTCCAGCTGACCCAGACCTTTACAACAGATCAGACTGGGCTGGAGATCTTGTGGGATCTCTTACCAGATCCCCAGACATTGCTGCTTTTGCTCAGGCTGCAATATGGCCAGAGCAGCCTCTATTCTTCTTTTTGGCATTTCCTGGATGGAACCAGAGGCCTGAGTCAAACAAAGGGTAACGTGTGGTTTGAGTTTGACGCTGGGAATGATCAGTGATCCAAAAGAGGGGGTGGCTCTTGTGTCCCTCACAACCAGATTGTCCAATCCCTTGAAGATAGAGAGAAACCCCAGAGGTACCACCTTTGGCTCCAGATCCACTGTTCAGATCTGGGGTTTGTTCCAGCTCTCTGGGCCAGTTTTGAACTCCAGACCTGGATCTCAGGTCAGCTAGTGACCAGCCCACTCTCAGGGTGTAGGTGGGGGCCCAGAGCTGTGTTTATGGTAGGGCTCCTCTCTGTGAAAAGCTGACGCTGTTTTATCACTGGAGAGGGGAGATGACGATAATCCCTTCCAGCTGCGCTATTTCTTTTACTAACTGGTGAATGAAACTTCAGCAGTTCTTTCTGTTAAAAAGGGTCTAACAAAGAAAAGCTGCAGCAGATCTCACTCGGTTTCATCACTGACAAAGTGGTATTGTCCGTATGCAGAAAAGAAATCCCGAATCAAAACTATAAACCAGTTGGACAGAGACCTAATCCTACCTCGGGCAGAACTGCTTACTCAGTCAGTTGGAGCTTTGCCTGAATCAAGACTGCAGGGCTGTGCCTGTTGAATTCTCCCTGGCACTCAGGGCTGTTCTCCTGAACTGTTGCACTTGTTCCTGTTCGTCTTAGACTTAACCCCATATGGGACAACTGTTTTGCTGATTTCAGCTGCAATTTGCATCTGAACCACCCACTACATCATTGGAGAAGTATCCTGCTGCTTCTAAAAAGACACACTATGAACCACAGTTTGTGCTAAGTCAGGTAGCCGTGCCATGTACTCACAACAGGTAGGCAGGGAATTTTGGATGAAAGAGGGATTTTCTCTTTCCCCTTAAGGTTTATCTGTTGAATTCATGGGGTCAATTCAGAGAATACTTGTGCAGCACTGGATCCTGCAGATCTCTGCTCACCTTGGTGACCTACTTGACATCAACACTCAACCGGAGTCAATGTTGGTTATTCCTAAATGGGAATTTACAGCCTCCAAGTTAGTTCACCATGGAAGGGCTTCTGCAGAGTACCAAGAGGAGAAGGCAAATCCCCCACAACTAGAAGAGAGCCACTGGGTCTTGTGGCAGAAGAGGGGACCCCATGAGCTAAAGTATGGTCAGAAATGCCCCAGTAGAGTGAAAACGCTTATTTCAGTCAGATTATTTTGTGGTTCACATTGTTCCAATCAGTTCATAGATTTCTAGGGTGAAATCTGGGCCTCACTGAGGTCAGTGGCAAAACGCTCATTGATTTCTGTGGGACTGAGATTTCATGCATGAATTTTAAGGCCAGAAGAGACGGTTCAGATCATCTGGTCTGACCTCCTGCATAATGCAGGCCAGAGAATTTCACCCCGTGTTAGCTTGTGGCTGAGCGGGAGCATATCTCCCAGCATGACAGCCCATCTTTATTTCAACTTGGCATGACTGTTTTTATTTTTCTGCTCCCTTGCTCAGGGTTTAACCCAAACTGGGATGAAGAGTTTGAATTTGACATTGATGTCCCCGAACTTGCTCTGGTCCGTTTTGTGGTGGAAGACTTCGATGTATCAACCAAAAATGACTTCATTGGACAGTACACCATCCCCTTTACTTGTCTAAAACAAGGTAAGGAGCTTTGTCTGTAGCAGAGCAAGCCACACTGGCTCGGCCCTTTAAAAACAAGCGGTGCCCTAGAGAGGCTAACGGCCTGGATTTTCCCACACGACCAGCTGTTACCCTGGGACCACTTGCTCGTTCAGTGACTGCCTGAGTCTTTGTTAGGATTAGGGTAACGTGGCCTCCAGAGACTTCCCTTAAAGGCCCAGCATAAGCCAGTACATTGGCCACTACGGAATGGTGTCATTGTGTTGGAGCCCCGAGTAATACATTGTAACAAAGGAAAACACGCACAGTGGATTCACTCGCATTCATTCAGCAGGAAACAGGATGTGGTTTGAGCATACTCTGAAATAAAGCAGCCTCACTTCAGCATGGTTTCGGCCTGCCTCCGAAAGGCCAGGTACTACAGGAAGCAGTGGTGTTAATTCAGAAGGCAGTTCACTCCCGTCAGGGTCAGGCACAATACGAAATCAAGCGTCTGAACACTTGTGATCATGAGTGATCTATTGTAAGCGTAGTGGGATCAGACCCAGTTTCTGGTCATATGTGAACTCTGCCCATTGTATTCCTAGCAACTTAATAACTACTGTAATTAGGGTTGGATAAATAGGGACCTTTAAAAACAATCAGCATATATTGTTTATGGAGTAGCATCTATAGGGAAGCAGTGATTAGGGCAGGGTGGCAGTAGTAGGATTCCTGGTTCCTATTCTTGGCTCTCCCACTGCCTGTGAGCTGCTGGGCAAGTCACATAAACCTAACGTATTCACTGATCCTCAGATGGAAAGAGCTGTAGAAGTGGCGGAAAGTGTAATTGTGGAGCCATACCATATCACCTGTGCACTATTGTACCTATTATATATGGCCCAAAGTTACAGGTCAGGGAAGGAGAGGACTCGAGCGTAGGAAATGGAAGTGATGTGGGACAGTCACTCTTTAGCATTGCAGTAGAAATGCCCCTACTCCTGCGTATGAAAAATAAGCAGCTTTCTCACGTCTTTACATCCAATCCCATGTTGTTGCATGTAAAACATTCAGAGTAGCAACCACATCAGGACTTGAAACTGAACGCTCGTGTCTGTGTATTTACTCATTCCAGGCTACCGCCACATTCATCTTTTGACCAAGAATGGGGACCCGTATCCATCAGCCATGCTTTTTGTGCACATCAATATTCTGGACAATAATTAGAAACAGCAGAGAAACCCATCTTTCAAGAATCAATGGACACTGCTACAGACTAAAAATGAACTGAAATCTGTCCTCATCCCTACCCTGTGCAATCCCCAGTGCCTTCTCTGGGCTTGGAAGAGGTATAAGTCAGTGCAGCCTGACTCCCATGCTGCTAAAAATACCTTTTATTCTGTACACACCCTCCATTCATTATGCTGAAAATATTCTGACCTTGCTGTTGAGATTTTGTTAATAAGACTATTCAACACATTTTGATTTTTAATGAATGGTAATTCTAATTACTTTACTTCTGTTTTTATAGAGCAGTTTAGGGATTTTAAATGGAATTTAGATTTAGTTAAGGGTATTGTGTTTGTTCAATGGAGGGCAGATGTGTCCCTTGCATCCTTGCCATTGTAAGGGTGCACATCGAAACTTTGTATAAGCAATATATGGTGGACAAATAAGCCCTGATCCAAAGGCCAATGAAGTCAGTTGTCTTCAGATCAGGCCTGTCCTTCACTCTTTTAAATCCTAAATTGAGACACAGTTCTGTCCTCTTTACTACAGTATAAAAAGCTACACTACAAAGATCACTTTTATTTTGTAATATGATGAAAAAATATGTGAACACTACTCCACGGATGTGCTATTTGCATCCAGCATGAACAGGGCTGAGTCACATTCTTCAAAGGAAAGAAGAAGTTGTAAGTGGGGGGAGTCTTTTTTAAACACAGGATGACCACAGAGACTTAATTTCACAAAAGACAATGTAAGTGTATTAAAGTGAAGGTATGGAAGGTTGTTTTTAAATACAGTAAGTTAAACATTTTCAGTGTGTATGGAAAACATCTTTTTGAATAAGGAGATGCTGAGAAAAAGGCAGTAGAAAGAATAATTTTAAATGTTTATCTGGTTATTATTTCACTGGTTGGAACCGAACATCATAGGACAGTAAAAAGAGGTGGCAGGTCTCTGAAAATGAAAGCAGGAAGGTGTGTGGGTTGTTTTGTTTTTTCAAAATTACAGCTACAGAGCTAGAGGAATAACGTAGAGAGAAAATAATATATTTTCAAAAATTGTCCACACTTGAGTTACTGATCATACTTCAGACTATTAAAAATGGAAGCATTCTGAAAAATACCTGATTTATTTTTCATCCTTTCTCCTCTTTTGTTACTTCTTGCAATGCACGCCCGAAGATTGTAAGCCTTATCTGTTTCATCGTTCATATTCAGTCAGCTTCACTTTGTGCTAATGCATGACACAATAAGAGGCACAAAACGATTGGGTGAAGGAAAGATGTCAGTGTCTCTTTGCGTCCTGTTCCACTCACTCCCCCACACGCCCTTGGCCCAAAATAGCCCAGGTGAGTGCCCTTTAGCCAACACAACAAAACCCCTCTATTCATTAGGGTTTCTGGTGGAAAATGTATTTTGCTGCAGTGTTTGCTAGCAGATATGTTAACCGTTCTTCTGGACACTGCTGTTGGCTGGTGTTCTAAACAATTAGCTGTTTAATTGTTGTTTGGGGACTTCGGATTTGTGTCTAATCATTAAAAATACCCAGCCAAACCCTTACTTTAAATTAGTTACTGGCAGCTAAGGGAGCATAAGTGCTCGTGCCAGCCGTACAAGCAGGTAAGCTATATTTCAGCATAGCCTTGTTTCCTACAAACGTCATCTATTGCTACACGAGCTAACAGCTTCTTCGCACTAGGTCTCTTTAATAGCATGCACCCAAGCTATAGAGCACTCCCTGTTCAGGAGTACCCTGATCACTCACTCTGCTTTCCCTAGCTGCTTACCAAAATTGCCCAAAGCATAGGCCCATGATTCATTTTTATAGTCTTGCGGCAATCACGAGGGCCCACCTGGGTTTCCCAGGTGCCTCTTATAAAAGAGGCTGCAAAGTGCCTGCTCAGGTCTTTGGCATCAATCTTAGCCCTAACCAACCCCACCAGAGCATAATCTTTCCTTTTAGCCAGAGGACAAATAGTTGTTTTTGGAGCAGATAGAGCAGGACTTTCATGCTGGCATCCTGTAGCGTATGGATTTGTTATAAACTGGCAGCCAACGCATGTGTTTGACCGCTTAGGAAGTGCAGCTTCCAGGTGGGTGTTGTGTAACTGCTGGGGAGCAGGAGTGCGGGGTCAGAAAAAAATTAGTGGCGAGCCAAAGCTACAACCGAATCCCTGCTTTCGTCTGCCTGCTGAGGCTGTGGCTGCTTGTGAGGGGCTAGTCCCATCCTAGAGGGGGGCCAGGATAAGGGGTGGCTCACCAATAGCCAACCTGGGGCATCCCTGCTTTCTCTGCACTCAGCATTGGCCCAGGCTGTGGTGGCTACTTTCTATTTGGCTGGCCAGCGGCTGCTTGAGGCAATCTGCCGGCCCCATCGTCATAGGCTTGGGGCAGCGCATTTGGCATGGTTTGCCCCCCTAGCATGAGGCCAAAAATTTGCCAGGCCAAATCTGAGTGAGTGGCGTTGCGACCTGGTGCACAGGGTCACAGCACCTTGCAAATTTGGCCCTGCTGCCTCTGTCTTGTTGGAGAGGAAACCAGGCCAAATCTGCTGCTTATAGCAGCTGCCTAAAAGTCAGAGGGGAACCAAGGTCCTGGGTGGGGCAACTGCTCCCTTGTGCCACAGCAAATGAGGCTCCTATTGGGGAGCGAGTAATGTACTGGCACTGGGTATGGTTATGATGGTTCGTGGTAGTGACGTGTGAGAAAACCGCATGGCCTCTCTGTGCCTCAGTTTCTCATTTATAAAACATGGCTCATGAGACTTTACCTTGGTTGTAAAGTGCTGTGAGCTGATGAGTGCTCTGTAAGCACAACGTGGTGGTGTTATGCAGAGCCTGTATCTGTGTGCCCTCACCCTGCAAACTCTCCTTCATTACAGGAACTCGTACTCACACAAGCCATACCATGGACTTCAGTGGAGTGACGCGTGTGAGGCAGACGTTGCAAGATCTGGCCCCAATGAATAAATTTTAGATGTATAGTGGGGGCTAGACTCCCAAGGGAGTCCCGCCTAGTGGAATTTGCAACCCCAAGTCAGGCACCCAGGCTCCCTATACCATGCATGGGGGACAGTGAGGTACCTAAAAGGGATTCACAGATGCCAGCTTGCTGAGGGGGGAGCTGCCGAAGCTAGCTAATAGGAAGTGCTGAGGAGAGGGAAGTGGCTGAAGCCCTGCCCCTCAACTAACTCCAGGCCAGAGGGAGGTGTCTACCTCTGCTAAACCAGGTTAGTCCTTTATCAAGGCAAACCAAGGAGATCATAGAGGTGCCCCCATACCTAATGCCCCACTGACTAGAGCACTCAGCCGGGAAGTGGGAGCCCCAAGTTCAAATCCCAGCTTTGTCTGACTCTGAGCAGGGACTTGAAGCCAGGTCTCCTATCTCCCAGGTGAGGGCCCTGACCACTGGGCTGTAAAGTTGGTCTTGGACCCCGCTGGCTATTGAATTGTTTATATAAAGTGGAACAGCTTCAGCAGGAGAACTTGAGAGACCCACCGCAGAATGCCCTGCTACAGCCACCACAGCTGTGGTTTGTGGGGGCCCCAATCCAGTCGCTGTGCTCTGACACTGCCTGAGACGACCCGCCCCGGCAAAGGCAGTCTGTGGGGGGGAGAAGCCTCCTTTGAGCATCCCGCTGGGGCTTAGAGGTGAGCTGGGCACTGAGCTGCCAGGTGGTTTCGCACCTGCCCACCAGCAGAATAGTAGGCACCATGGGGACTTTACTGACAGAAACGTAAGTGCCGTGATGGGGACTTCAGACAACTAGAGGGTTAGGCGGCAGCTCAGCGGTGGTGTAGTGAAAGAACGGGATGCCTGAATGTTGGACTTAGGTGCCTACATCCCCCTTGTGAATCTAGCCCGAAGGGTGAAAACTGCTGTGGAAGTTAAGGGTACAGCTGCACTGCGGCTGGGCCAGGCTGGGCTGGGCAGCCCGGGCAGCCAGACTTGAGCTCGCGTGGCTAAAAGTAGCAGCATGGACACTGTTGCTTGGGCTGCCACCCACGCTTGGACCCAACAAGGGGGCAGGCGGGCTTGGGCTTGAGGGGCTTCCTTAGCCGCCGCCCGTGCAGCAACGAGCCGAGTTAGCGCATGTCTGGCTCTGCGAGGGTGGCCACGGACGCATTCCCAGAATACCAGACGTTCCAGGATATCTGGGGACAGCAGGCCCCCGCCCCCCGACTGGCATGATGGTGCGTGCGAGGCTGGGCCACATGGGGGAATGCCATTTTGAAGAGCATGCCCATGCATGCATGGTGTGTGTGAGTGTACGTGATTGTGAGGTTCTCAGATTAAAATATGACCATATAAATCATTGTTGCACCCACGGTTATATATTTGCAGCAAATCTTGTACAAAGGTTGTCGAGTGAGGTGTCTATGAAAAGGTTATGAGTTGCTGGTTATGATTATGCTATCTGTATGCATGGATCATGTTTGTATTTGAAGTGATAAAAGTGATAAAAGTAAAATCCAGCTCTATACCTGGATTTCAAATGTTGGCTCCTGAGGTACCGCCCACAAGGGAGCTAGCCAGCACATCTCGGAGGGCTATTCAAATTAAGTGGCTCATCAAGAGACACTTGGTTGACAATGGACCATGCGAGACGCCAGTCTGCACTGAGTGAACTGTCATGTAAACGTGCTGTCTGGAGCGAAGGGAAAGGCTTCCTGAAAGGACTGAGCGAAATTGGGCATGGACATGTGACTTGCCCATGTGACTCCAAACGCCATCTTGTTGCGGTCATTTTCCACAGTAAGAACAATGGGATGCCCACCACATGGCACAAGCTATAAAAGGCCCTGGAAACACCTCCACTTTGTCTTCAATCCTGCTTCTTACCTCTGGAGGACCTTTGCTACAAACTGAAGCTCTGAACAAAGGACTGACTGACCCATCCCAGCTGTGGATGTTCTCCAGAGACTGGACTTCAGCCAGCAGTTTATTCCATCGCTGCTACAAGCCTGAACCGAGAACTTTGCCATTACTGTATGTAACTGATTTCTTTAACCAATTTTAACTCTCACCTTTCTTCCTTTTTATAAATAAACCGTTAGATTTTAGATACTAAAAGATTGTCATCAGCGTGATTTTTGGGTAAGAGCTAAGTTATATATTGACCTGGGCGTGTGGCTGGTCCTTTGGGATCAGAGGAACCTTTTATTTGACGAGACTGGTTGTAAAGAACCACTCATCTCTGAATCCAGTGTTTTTGGTGGTGATATAAGAACTGGAATGCCTGAGGAAACTGCCTTTGTTTTCTTCTTAGGCAGTGTGGTGAAACAGGAGTTTACTTTTGTGGCTGGTTTGGGATATCTTATAAAAGAATAACCACCAGTTTTGGGTTGTGTTTGCCCTGTTTCTCAGCAGTTTGTCCTGAATTTGACATCCTCAGTTGTGACCCACTAAGGCACGGGTACCGTCACACTGGCTGGGTTGGAGCGGCATGCTCCTCAAAATGGGGTCCCCTGTCCAATACCAGACAAAACCATGTCTGGTTTGTTTCAGTACTGGATGTGGGACAAATCACCCACAAAGAGGACTGTCTGATTTAAAATAGGCAAGTGGCCTCTCTAGTTGATGCATGCTGGGAATCGTACCTCCCTTCTGCAGTGCAGACACCCTAAGTCTCAGGCCAAAGGCAGTGATCTCTCAGCTGGTGGATCATTTCTCTTCAGCCAGATGAGAGGGTGAGGCGGTGCCGGTTCTTTCTGAAATCACTCGGTGGTTCAGCTGTTTCTGATTGATCCTTATCCTGACAAACTCCAAAATGAAATCAAAAGCATTCGAATGAGGTAGCTAGACTTAATTGGGTCCACAGCAAGGAGGGGCTTGAAAGGAATGACTGCGGCTTCCATAGAGCTATGGCTAATCCAGGCATCTGAGCACACTTCAAACACCCTGATGTAACTATGGTCAGCAATGAAGGATCATAGTAACTGAAGCACTGATGTCATCCCCACACTCCCACCAATAGGGTGGCTGGTTCAGGACAACATTTACCCAAGAGAGAAAGGGGTGATCTGTGAAATACCCTCCACACACATGGTGGTGTCCATTAGTTAGCTTCATATGCGGGGGGAAATGTCATTAAAGAGAAACAGGCAGCTAGCAAGCTGGGCTGTGTTCAAACTAGCGATGTAAGGATCAAGGCAATCTAGCCAAAAGCCGGTCCTTAAGGCCATGTGGCTCTTTGATGAGATACACAGATACTCTTGGCATATAAGTCTTAATAGACACTGTATTTGTAACTCACTGAGCACAAAGCGGCCTCATACCACGCTAATAGGGGCAATGAAAATAGTCAACTTAGTTGGAGGAAGGAACATGTCTGCTGGTGGCTTGTTCTTCTCTGATCTAGGGGGACTGCATCATTTTTAGGCTGTTTATAGAGATGCAGCATATGGCACTGAACCTGCCTCCCCAGGAGGGTGTAAGCTTTTAGCTAGGACATGGGACTACCTGGAGCGTCTGTCTGTTCCACTCAGCGTGTCCCAAGTAACACACAAATACTGCTGCTGCCTTTGCCCCTAAAAATGCAAAAGGAAATGCAGACTCTCAGCCATATGGAAATCATAACTAGCATGGCAGTACATTGGGGACTGCAACACAGGGCCAGAGGGTTGCAGCTCTGACAACGGCCACCTGGAATCTGCTGATTGAACCTGGGACCTCCCAAGCTAAGCCATGAGCTGCTACAGTTTAAGCTAAAAAAGCCAAGGCTCTGTAGCTGGGGCTGCCACATTCACTGTCTGTGGACCGGGCACAGAGCAGGATGCGTAACACACACTGACCAGTGGGTTACACAGCCCCCAGCCCTTTCTTTAAGGCTAGTTTCAGGGGGCTCCTGAAACTTTGTGCTGGTGTCTGGTTAAGGTTGAGATTAGACCCGCTGCAGTAACATTCTGGTTGAGAGACTCACTGTACTCTCCGGTTTGCTTGTGCAGCCTGTGTTCTGCAAGTTCTGTGGATAAACAGGGGAGGAAGTGACAACCCATCTCAAGGGTAAGGGACAGCGAGCCGCTTGGGTAGGGGAGATGTTACACCAGTGTCCTACTCACCTGGGGTTGTTAAAGACCGCACTGATTTTCTTAAGAGTAAGGGTATTAGGGCAGGGATTAACAGCCTGATCCTGTTCCCCTTTGCGTGGGTTGTTCATTCCCTCCCCTAAAGCTGTTCAGAAGCATGGCCGTGCACTGTTCGACGGCTGCTGCAGTTCAGCCTGGTGATGAAGGAAGTAATCGCTGGCTAATTTTCAGGGTGTTTTGTGAAGCTCTCTTGATTCTTTGTGATGACAAGCGCCATATGAATGTCAGCTCAGCACCGCTGGGCTAGCAGCAGGAAAGTGGAACGCTTCGTCAGACACTGCTGGGAAGTGTTATAAAGTCTAGATGCATGTCAATGAAGGACTATTTCTCTCTGCATTTATGAACTACATACAGCTGAGTAAGCCACTCAAGCTACAAAGGAGACAAGAACAATGTTTCTGCAGTGAGCTAAAATATCTCTTTGATTTATTGTTTGTAAAAATCTCCTACCAGCTTTTGAGTGACAGCAATAACCCTCTGGGATTTTCCTGTGTGTTACAAGAGCGAGAGTGCAGGTGACCTGCAGTGAAATAGACTGATCTCCCAAATCCTATTGCATGTCTATCTCTCCTGACTCAATCAGATGATATACTTATGGCCCACAAGCAAAGCTTTTAGGCAAGATTCATTGCATTCTATTGAGCAGCAATGTGTAATTGATTAATTGTGGAGCTGCAAAGGGCAAGTCACACACGTGTATAGGAGGGGAATACATTGGGCATAGCCGGCTGACCACTTTTCCGGGATGAAACACACTGATCATATTTGGTGTTCAAAATAGATATGATTGTGCAATAAAAATTGGATTATACAGCTGGGTGACTTGTGCCTCTGTTTCATCTGCTTCCTTATTCATGCATCAGTAGCTGTCCCCACATCCTTGTTGCCATTTCTTCTTGGTCTAGCTGATGCGGCTCCTTATTTGCTGCTTGCGTAAACTGTCTCTCTCGCTTTGCTTCCCCAATAGATTCTTCTGGGGAATCGTCTGTGCTCTTCCTCCTACTCTGCTTGGGACGTTGTTTAGATCCTGATCAAGTTCCTATTGGCTTTGGTGCTGGGCACTTAAGACGAGACTTACAAAAGTATTTAGGTGCTGAAAGTCAAGGGGAGTTGGTTACCAAATGCAGGTATTTTCATAAGACCTGCTCAGCCCCTGTTTCTATTTTTAGGTGCCTAAATACCTTTGTACATCTGGCCCTTAGAGCTCAGCTCTGGGTGATGCTGATTTGGATGTCAAAACATGAACCTGGATGTGGTTTTAGACATGTCTAACTGTAAAGGGGTGATATACACATGGCTATCAGCGAGGATGGGACCTTCACGGCAAGACACCTCAACACCCTCTGATCTAAAGGAGAGGGCATTAGGGGTGAGTAAATAGCAGGCTTCTAGCGTTGCTGGAGTCAGGCACTGGAAGGAGACATGATCATCCAGTGTATTATACAGCCACACTTTCATCATCCTGATAAAGCTGCGTAAGCGTGATGGAAAGGGGCAGTTGTGATCCACTGGAATGAACCAGTGTTGAGAGTCAAAGTAGGGCTCTTATACCCAACTCTCACTCTGACCCTTTGTGTCTCCATTAACCTTGCTGGAAGATGGAGAATGACGATCACCCTTTTTGCAACATGCTGTGAGGTCTCTAGCTGACACTGTATTATAGAGAATGTGGGTGCTGTGGGCTGCAAACAGGATGAGCTCCCTCACTCAGCCCCCACCCCTGTGCCCGAGCTCTGACCTAGAGGGACTCCCTCCAGGTGCAATTTAGTAGTTCCATTACCACAGTACATTCAATGCTGGGCCTGCCAGCGGGAACTGTCAATATTGATGGCAACCATGGTGTACAGATGTCAGCAGGAATGGGATTGGAACCCCCAATGGCAACACCTTTTGCTCACTCCTGACAAGAGCTGGATTTGAACCAGTGACTGAGAGCTATTTGGGAAGGTTCTTTTGTTGGTGTTGTTCCCATTAAAAGGGTCAGGCTTTGGTTGGAAAAACCAAGACTTTCTTGGTCTTCAGGTGCTGAAAAACTTTGTTTTCACAGAAACGTAGAGGTGGAGGGACCCCTGAGAGGTCATCTAGGCCAACCCCGTGTCCTGAGGCAGGACCCAGTGTACCTAGACCACCCCTGGCAGATGGGTGGTTGACCTCAGTTCTGCCCATGAAAAGCCCAACTTTTTCATCAAAAATGAATTTTCTTTTAATGTCTTCAGTGAAACACTGTTTTTTGAACCAAGAAACACTGACATTTTCAACCAGCTCCAGAGAAGCTCTAGAAATTTCTCTAACAATCACAGGAGCCAGCCAATCCCCTTGTTACTTAATAATTTGGATTTTTTTCTTTAGCCACAAGCTAAAACACAAAAAACTGAGGTAAGCGTTACCGAGTTAGAAAGTGTTAGTATAACGAACACTGTAGCTCTGTCGCCCTCTAGGGGCTGGAACATGTAACAGTTGAGTCGGTTACAGCTCTCATGCTAACTAACCATGTCGCTCAAGCAGTAGAGGCTTATGGTATGAGGGAGGTCGCTGGTATGAGCCCCACCTATGTCCCAGCCAGGGGAGATTTTACATAGGTAGATGCTAGGTTGATTTGATCAGTTCCTCTGAGGTGAGCACTATACAGCAGGTTTGACAAGGGGTCAAAAGTTCCCTTCTATCCTGTTCTGAGCCCCCTTGCTGATGATTACCTGCCGTTCTGATTGACCATAGCATTCAATGAGATGAAGTGAGTAGCTAAAACACCCATTAACTTCCATTATTTGAACTGTCAGACAATGTCTGGAGTCCTGGCATACGTGATGGAAGCGCTGCCCACTCTAAATACATCAGAAAAGTTAGATTCCATCATCTAAAAACAAGTATGGGGTTTAGCCTCTAGTGAGGCAGAGTTGCTTGTGATTCACAGCAGGTATCAAAAAGCAATGAGAAAAAACAGTGGGAGAAAGGGGAAACAGTCTCATGCTCGGTAGCAACCTGCCATGCGATCAGGAAGGGGAATTGCTGACATATGACCACAGGGAATCACACCTTAAACACACACATCCTTGGTGAACCAGAGCCACCTCCGAGTCTGGCTTTCTTCTTACAGCCTGGCAACACCCACAAAACTTTTCATGCCAATATGGTGTCGTGGAAGCAGAACATCAGAAGCAGGAAGCCTGCTACATAATCAGTGGGGCCACTGAATGAGCAAGGTGGTAAAGGAGCGCTCACAGAAGACAAGGCCATTGTAGACAAGCTAAATGAATTCTTTGCCACAGTCTTCACTGCAGAGGGTATGAGGGACATTCCTACCCTGAGCCATTCTTTTTAAGTTACAAATGTGAGGAACTGCCCTAGATTGAGATGGCAGTAGAGGTGGTTTTGAAAAAAATTGATAAATTGAACAGTAGTAAGTCACCAAGGTCAGATGGCATTCACCCAAGTGCTCTGAAGGAACTCAAATACAAAATTGCAGTATGTGGTATGTAACCGATCCCTTAAATCAGCCTCTGTACCAGATGATTAGAGAATAGCTCTTGTAATGCCCATTTCTAAAAAAAGTCTCCAGGGCTAATCCTGGCAATTACTAGCTGGCAAACCTAGCTTCAGTATCAGGCAAATTGGCTGAAACTATAGTAAAGAACAGAATGATCAGACACATTGCCAAACACAGTATGTTGGGGAGGCATCAACACAGCTTTTGTAAAGGGAAATCAAGCCTTGCCAATCTATTAGAATTCTTTGAGGGTGTCAACAAACATGTGGACAAGGGTGATCCAGTTGGTCCAGTGCCCTTGAACTTTCAGAAAGCCTTTGACAAGATCCCTCATCAAAGGCTCTTAGACAAAGTAAGCCATAATGGGATGAGAGGGAAGGTCTTCTCATGGATCAGTAACTGGTTAAAAAATAGGAAACAAAGGGTAGGAATAAATGGTCAGTTTTCACAATGGAGAGAGGTGAACAGAAGAGTCTTCCAAGCATCTGTCCTAGGACTAGTGCTGTTCATAAATGAGCTGTAAAAAGGGAAAGCAGTGAGGTAGCAAAGTTTGCAGATGATACAAAATTACTCAAGATAGTTAAGTCCAAAGCTGATTGGGAAGTTACAAAGAAATCTCACAAAACTGGATGACTGGGCAACAAAATGGCAGATGAAATTCAATGTTGATAAATGTGAAATAATGTTCACTGGAAAACATAATCCCAAATACACATACCAAGTGAAGAGGTATAAATGAGCTTTTACCACTCAAGAAAGAGATCTTGGAGTCACTGTGGATAGTTCTCTGAAAACATCTGCTCAATGTACAGTGGCCATCAAAAAAGCTAGTAGAATGTTAGGAACCATTACAAAAGGGATAGACAATAAGACCAAAAATATCATAATACCACTCTATAAATCCATCGCACACCCACACCTTGAATACTGTGTGTAGCTCTGATCGCCCCATCTCCAAAAAGATATAATAGAATTGGAAAAAGTAGAGAGAAAGGCAACAAAAATGATTAGGGGTAGGGAACAGCTTCCATACAAGGAGAGATTTAAAAGTCTGTGACTGTTCACCTTAGAAAAGAGACGACTAAAGGGGAGATTTGATAGAGGTTTATTCAATCATGAATGATGTCAAGCAAGTGAATAAGGAAGAATAGTTTACCCCTTCACTTAGCACCAAAACCAGGGGTCACCCAATCAAATTAATAGACAGTGGGTTTAAAAACAAACATCTTCACACAATGCATTGTCAACCTGTGGAATTCATTGCCAGGGAACATTGTGAAGGCCCAAAGTATAACTGGGCTCAAGAAAGAGTTAAATAAGTTCATGGAGGATAGATCCATCACTTGTTATTAGCCAAGATGGTCAGGGATGCAACCCCCATGCTCTGGGCATCCATAAACCTCTGACTGTCAGAAGCTGGGACTGGATGACAGGATGGATCACTTGATAAATTTCCCTGTTCTGTTCATTCCCTTTGAAGCATCTGGCACCAGCCACTAATGGAAGACAGGATACTGGGCTAGATGGACCATTGGTTTGATCCAGTGTGGCCATTTGTATGTCAATTGTCTGATGCCTGAATATGCAGTATTGTTGTAGCCCTGCTGGCTTTGCCCTGTGCATCATAGATCCCCCCCCTCCCATTGACTTCGATGATCTTTGGATCAGGCTTTTAAAGCAAAACAGGGACAGCACTAATACAGAAAATAAATATTCAGGTATTGAGTATGAAACCAGAATGAAGAATGTTACCACTTCTTAAATACAAGACTGTTTAGAACCTATCACCAATTCCAATCCAGCGTAGCTCCGCAGCAACCAAAATTTGTTACCATCTGTTGGCTAGTTGGTGGCCTATATGATATGAGTTGTTGGCCTAAAGGATTGTCTACACTGTACACCAATGCACACTATGATTTCTAAAGTGCACCATGTTGCACACTAATTGACCCATGTAGACCCTGCTGGTGTGCACTAAAAATTCCTTAGCGGCCTTAGTCCAGTTCTAAAATGGACAAGGGTCCAGAGCACCTGGTGCTATGTTACTACAAATAATAAGAAAACTTGTTAAATAAAAAATGATTAAAATCACTCATATTTTGTACAGATGCAGAAGCCAGGTGTGGCATGCTGTACCTCAAAGCAACACCCTGGAAACCCCCTATTCACCACTGTCATATAATTAATGATATATTTTGTACAAAGTGCACCTTGTGAGGTACCATTTGACATCTGTATCTGTTGAACGTTAATATCCTGTTGGATTGTATGTACAACAGTTGTATGGGAAGTTATGAAGTTTTATGTGCATGTTACTGAACTACATAATGAGGTTGGGTACACCCACAACCAGCCTTTCAGATACAACAATGGAGGAGCCAGATGCTCTGATGGCCCATTAAAGAGAATCCATGCTCCCAATGACCATCCCAGAAGACTCCACAGATAGCACACATAGGATTCTCCATTATCTATGACGAAGGGGCGGCGGACTCACACGTCACAAGCATAGGTCTTTCCAGCAAACTGGAAGAAATTATAAAGCGGGGAAGTGACATCATGACTGGGCCTTACTCCCCCCATAACTCAACACCTGGGAACACATCAGGAGGATAAAGACTTTGAACTGGGGAGGGTGGTCCTGGACTGGAGGAGAGAGTTCAAGCCTGTGTATTGAAGTTCTGTGACCTGTTTGTACCATCTGTCAGGGTAAGGCACGGCTTGATTCAAATCTTGTTCAGTTTAGAGAACTCAGACTGCAAATTAATTTTTATTTCTTAGGTAACCAACATTGATCTCTATGCTTACTACTTACAATCACTTAAAATCTACCTTTCTGTAGTTAATGTGTTTTATATTTTACCTGAAACCGTGGGTTTTGGTTGAAGTGCTTGGGAAATCTCATCTCAGTTTACAAAGGCTAGTGTGTGTCCTCTCCACATCGAGGGAGGGGGTTGACTGGGTAATGAACTTATACTGGTCAGGCTTCTGACTGGGGCAAGGCAGCACAACTCTGAGGTGCAAGGCTGGGGAGTGGAGGGGAATTGGCTGAAGCCTCTCTATTGTTAGTTCATGAGTGGCTGGGAAAAGCATTCATGTAACTCAGTTGGGCGTGTCCCTGCCTGAGGATGTCTGTGTAACACCCTTAAAGCATGACTTTTGGTTGTTTATGTGCAATCACTGCTTGGGTTTGAACGGAACAAAGCTGAAACTGGAGCCATGGTCACACTGATTTTTTACAGCTGGATCCATTAAATTGTAATCACCCATGTGCCCCAAATCAAAATTCAAAAAGTGATATGGAATGTGCTCTTTGTACCCAGAGCAGAATGTGGGGGCAGAGAGATCGAGGGAGGCCCTGTGGAGACAAAAGGACCACTTTCTGCTGTTGGTTATACCAGTGAAAACCTAATAGCTTCCCTAAGACTCCAATCCTGCAATCCGATGCACATGGGCAGACCCTTATATCAGCGTGAATCCAGGACGTGAATCCACTGGTGTCAATAGGGCTCTGTATGGAGCAAGGATTCAGCACACAGCTCTGATGGTAAAAGTCAGGCCCTGACCCAGCTCTGGAAATTGACAGCAGCCCCTGGCTCTCTGTCTCTGCTTTCTTTTCAAATTTAAGTCATTTAATAAATTAAAAATGTTATTTTTTGAGCCAGGTTCTGATGAATTTTACTCAAACATTTATTATCCTTATTCCTTACTGGGAAAAAGCCACTTGTGGGAGCTGGAAGTTGTCAATCTGAAAGTATCACTCATCTACTCTACTTTGGCTACTCCGTTCCCACTACATCTTTGTATTTGTCCTGCCTCATCTCAAACCTGACAATTGAGCAACCTACCATGCAGTATTTATATTCCACAATGAAAATGTGGCAACTGTCACACTGTGTACAATGCACTAATTCTACACTGACAGGTCTTTGCAGCTACTGGCAATAATGGTACAAAACTGGCAAGCAAATATCAAAGCATTGAGTCAAATCTTCAGGAGATGGCTCTCTAATTTCCACTGTTTGCTGGGAGGAAGGAAGAGCAGTTCAGTGAAGCTTGTCTGACTCTAGAGGTTGCAGCTGTGCTTGGCTTGGTTTGGGTGGATTGGTTTTGGTTTTTGCATAGGTTTTTTTGACAAGTATCTGCATTCCCCTCCTGTGGCTACAGAAATCATGATTTCATTCCACAGCCAGCAGGTGCAGGACAGTCTCTGCTTCAAAACAGTCCATGCTGTTTCTTCTCGTTCTGCTGCTTCCATCTGGGCATCTGGTAGAACTCATCCTTGGATTTCCCAAAGATATCGTGGAAGTCTGCATCAGATAGATAGAACTGCAGAGGAAAACAGTCACCCTCAGTTAGTATCTTTTGTATAGGATGAAGTTTACACCCCCTTGCAGAATCCTAAAATTGAAGTGGTGCATAGTCCTTGTGGTGCCCTCCACAGTGCTACTGATGTACACAGCACCACACAAGGAGAGAAGGGCGACAAGCACATACTTCCTTGCCCCACTGAGTTTACAGCCTAAAGACATGTGATGGGCTGAATAGAGTAGAATTATGACATGCCCAGAAGCGTGAGGTGGAGCTAGTAATTTGGAATGTTCACACACTCCATTACTGCTTCCTTATGCACAATGCACCCAGAACAACCATTATGCAAAGTGGGTGAAATTCATCCCTTTGCAGAAGTTCATACAAGGCCTATGTACCACTTAGGTCCTGACTGACAGCTCAAATAGGACTTAATTGGTGCATAGATCTCACGCCAGCCCTTTGCACCCAGCTAAATGTCCCCCATGGCTGAAATGTTTCCATTAAAGTTCATTGTTGTTGTTTTTTTTTTAAACGGAAAATGGCTATTTTGTCAAAATAGAAATTTCTACAGGACAACATTTTGGGGAGGTTTACACTTGCACTGTGGCGCTAAAAGTTCAGATGAAGATGGATACCCCTTTCCGACACTGTCAATTGCTATCAGACATGCTGTCCCCAGATGATTAGGCCCTTGTTGAGCCTGGATCATGCAGGGATGGTGCACAAACATTAGGGCCAGAAGAAAAATTTTGAATGCAACCTTTGCCCATCCGAGAATGGGGTTTCATTACCATCTGTTTTCGAAGGGAAGAGATCGAATTTTGCAGAATTTTCTGCGGCGGAAAATCTAAATGAAACATTTGATTTGTCAACACAAAACAAAACTCTTCATTTCATTTGGGGTCAACCTTAATCTCTGTGCCATAGCACCTCCTGGGAGTTGTAGTCCTGGATCCCTGGTGCCCATGTCCAATATGGGCCTTGTACCCTTGCTGGACTATAGACATACAGAAATCTTTTATTTCAACTGAAAGTGTCCAAATGAAACATTTACATATTTCTGAATCAATGAGTTTTGGAAACGTTTCTTCCAAGGAAAGTTTCAATATTTCACCTTTTTGTCCCAATCTGGGATGAAAACAAGTATAGAGTTATTAGAATTTCCCATGAGACAGAAAGCCCAGCTTTTAATCAGCGTTACTGAACAATCACCCTTGTGTTTAGTATGATGACCACCCTAATTCTGATGAAGTGAGCTGTAGCTCACGAAAGCTTATGCTCTAATAAATTGGTTAGTCTCTAAGGTGCCACAAGTCCTCCTTTTCTTTTTCCTAATTCTATTGTCTATCCTTTCCTTGGTTATCCAGTGAACTCCCTTAGCCTGAAGCAAAGCTTAATAAACCTAGAGAGCAATAGGTCTCACGTAGCCGATCATTTCAACTAAGTTCAATGTGCAACTGGAATGACATCAACTCAAAGCTCAGACAATTCTCTCACCTCTTTTTTAGCGGGGTCCACAGCTTCTGGAAGTTCATCCACTGTCTTGTTGATCAGCACCTCTCTGGGATAGGCTTCATTTCCATTTGTTACTGCTGAAACTACCGAAGGGGCATTGTTGTTCTGACAGTTGCTGGTGCTGTTGACGCTGCTGTTGGGGTGTCGTTTATGTGCAGGTGAAGTTCTCTCCATTCTTGAACCAGTGGGGCTGGCAGATTTACTGTTTGCATTTCTCTTGTTCAGACTGGCATTGTTAAGATCCTGCGGGGTACAGGAAAGCCTGTCAGTACAGTGACATTGGGCAGGTGCAATAGACCTGTGGATGACTTTGTGATTTCCTGGAATGTTTATTCCTGCCTGGGGCTGGTGGGTCTTTTCTTAGCAGGCGATAAGTTGGGTTAAAATATCAAAGGGGAGCGGTCAGGACCTATTGGTCCATTGCTAAGGACCCTCAAGCTGCAGAGAGAACTGGTAGCCCGTAATATTATTCAATATAGCAGCTTCTCCTCAATCATCAGACATTATGTCATGGTGTTAGAACCCAGATGCCATGGTGATTGTAAACTTTACAAATATCCGGTCAATACCGCTTACAGCAGCCTGGCTTTTCTACTCATGACGCCTTGGCAAAGGCCTGCGTAAGCCGTCAAGGAAAAGGTCGGAAGTTTTCTAAATTGTCATGCTCATCTACTTCCTCTCCCCAGACTGCGGTCTCTCCCTGTGTGGCTCAAAACTGGCTGGCCAGTAGCGTCTCCCTGCCCTCCTTCTAAAAGTCACACTGATCCAATCAGGGGATGGAAACAATACCATATGACCAATCACAGCTAACCAATCCAGCTAAAATTTTGAATACCGTAATCCTATTTTTATTTTATTTTTTGTTTTGCAGTCGCACCCAGGAGCCCGTCACAGACCAGGACCCATAGCGCCAGGTGCTGTACAAATATAGAACAAGACTGTCCCCGTTGAATCCATACATTTATCATTGGTATTCACCATCATTAATAGCAGTGCATAGTGCTGAGATTGCACTGCCAGTACAAACTGCTCCACCAAAGATCCCTGCCCATTGATTTTTTTTTTTTGTATATGTAACTTATATAGCCGCTGTCCAGAAGGCCAAGCCATGCCATCAGATGCCTTTGTGCAGCTGTGGTTGAAGCTTATGGGAGCTATGTGTAGTACAGAAGGTACAGATCATTATACCTATTTCACTGAGAGTTACACAAAGACACACGGATAATACTTTGAGACCATACAATAACCTAGACACTGTGGCTTCACATTTACTGCTCTAACCAGTGCATTACATTATAAAACCCCAATAAAAATAAAGAATATAACAAATAGAAGAAAGGGGAACTTGATAGTAATGAGTATAAATGACATGTTAGAAACTGTAGAAAATTGATAAGGGAAGCAAAGGGACACTAGGAGAAATTTATGGCCAGCGGAGTTAAGGCCAACAAGAAGTTTTTAAAATATATTAGGAACAAAAAAAATCCTGTCAATGATACAGGTCCATTACAAGATGGAAATGGTATATTTATCACTAATAATTCAAAAAAGGCAGAAGTGTTCAATAAATATTTTGGTTCTGTATTTGGCGGGAAAAGGATGATATACTCTCATCATATGATGATGATAATACTCTTTCCATTTTGCTAGTATCTCTGTAGGATGTAAGACAAAAAACTACTGCAGTTAGATATTTTAAAATCAGCAGGTCCAAATAACTTGCATCCAAGAATTTTAAAAGAACTAACCAAGGAGCTCACTGGACCACTAATGCTGATTTTCAGTAAGCCTTGGAGTACTAGGTACGTTCCAAAAGATTGGAAGAATGTTAATGCTGAGCCAATATTTGACAATGGTAAATGGAATGACCTGGGTAAGCTGCAGCCTGACATCGATCTTAGGCAAGATAATGGAGCAAATGATGCAGGACTCAATTAATAAAGAATTAAAGGAGGGTAATGTAATTAATGCCAATCAACATGGATTGATGGAAAATAGATCCTGTCAAACTAACTTGATATCTTTTTTGATCAGATCACGTTTGGTTGATAAAGGTAATAGTGTTGACAAAATAGACTTCTGTAAGGCATTTGAGTTGGTACCACAGGACATTTTGCTTAAAAGCTAGAATGATATGAAATTAACATGACACACATTAAATGGATTAAAAGCTGACTAACTGATAGGTGGCAAAATTAACTGTAAATGGGGAACTGTCATTAAGTGGTTGTTTTTCCAGTGGGATCTCGCAGGGATCAGTTCTTGGCCCTATGCTATTTAACATTTTTATCAATGACCTGCAAGAAAACAAAATGATTACTAATAATGTTTGCAGATGACACAAAAATTGGGGGAGTGGTAAATAACGAAGAGTACAAGTCACTGATTCAGAGCTATGCAGATCGCTTGGTAAACTGGGTGCAAGCAAATAGTATGCATTTTAATATAGCTAAATGTAAATGTATACATTTAGGAACAAAGACAGTAGGTCGTACTTATAAGATGAGGGACTATCAGTGACTCTGAAAAAGATTAGAGGGTTATGGTGGATAATCAAGTGAACATGAACTCCCATTGTGACTCTGTGGCCAAAGAATCTAATGTGATCCAGGGATGTATAAATTAGGAAACCTTGAGTAGGAGTAGACAGGTTATTTTACCTCTGTATTGGGCACTGGTGTGACTGCTTCTGGAATACTGTGTCCAGTTCTGGTGTCCACAATTCAAGAAGGATGTTGATAAATTAGAGACGGTTCAGAGACGAGCCGTGAGAATGATTAAAAAGGATATAAAACCTGTCTTATAGTGACTGACTCAAAGAGCTCAATTTATTTAGCTTAATAAAGAGAAGTTTAAGGGGTGACTTGATTACAGTCTGTAGCTACCTACATGGGGAACAAATATTTAATAACGAGCTCTTCAGACTAGTAGAGAAAGGTCTATCACAATCCAGTGGCTGGAAGTTGAAGCTAGACAAATTCAGACTGGAAACAAGGTGCAAATTTTCACAGTGAGAGTAATTAACTATTGAAATAATTTACCAAGGCTCATGGTGGATTCTCTATCACTGACAATTTTTAAATCAAGATTGGATGTTTTTCTAAAAGATCTGCTCTAGAAATTATTTTGGGGAAGTTCTCTGGCCTGTGTTACACAGGAGGTCAGACTAGATAATCACAATGGTCCCCTTCTGGCCTTGGAATCTATGAATCTTTTGTTTACCAACAGCAAGTGGTCCTTTTTACTCAGGTAATAGAAACAAGCTTTTAGCCAGGGTAGCACAGGTAAAATCTAGATGTTCCAGCTACAAGTTCTGTGTCCACTCACCACTGTGATCTCTGATATAGCAGACACATCTCCTAAGCTATTCTTCATCTCCTCGTAGGACTTGCCATCCTAAAGGTAAAGAGAGTTATGAGAATCAGACTCCACGAAAAGGCCACTTTTATTTCAGTGAGCAAGTTCAAACTGCAGTTACAATGTACTCCTGCTCCTCAAACCAGCATCTAGGTCAATACCACATGAGTTGGGATGCAGAATCCCAGGAACTGCTGCTGCAAGATAGGAACCACATGCAACTTTGAGATCTGCATCAGTCTCCGAGTGAATTAAGAGCTCATGCTGCATCACTGGGTGCATTAGTATGGAGGGAAAGGCATGGCTCTGGTGCAGAATGCACTTTATACCTTTGCTATGGCCTCCATTTATCTCCTGCCTATCTGTCAGGGGATGGGTGGGATCTGGGAACAAACACAATGCACAGGTCCTCTGCACTGCCTCTGGGGGTTCCCTGGGACCTGCTAGTTATGGGATCCTAATCACCTGTCCCTTTTGCAAGGGTGGGCAAATCCCACCCCCACTGAAGAGAGAATTTGTAGTAATCCCCCACAGTGCAGAATTGCAGCAATTCCCTATCCCCTGGACAGGAATAACCAGTGTAGGGGAACCACATGGCCCTGAAAGCCATAGGGATGCCAACTCTTATGACATCTGGTGTTTTCCTTAAAGCCCCAGCTCCTGGAGTCATGGGATTATGTGAGAATCTCAGCTGTCATTGAAAAACAAAGTTGTTAGCCTTTGTGGTTGCAAGGAAAAGCTTGAAAATAGATGATTCCTAAAGACTCCAACACCAGAAGGCAAATAAAAAGAACCCAAGATTTATTACTTTTTACAATCCTATGATTTTTAAGCCAATCTCATAGAATCATAGAATATCAGGGTTGGAAGGGACCCCAGAAGGTCATCTAGTCCAACCCCCTGCTCAAAGCAGGACCAATTACCAGTTAAATCATCCCAGCCAGGGCTTTGTCAAGCCTGACCTTAAAAACCTCTAAGGAAGGAGATTCTACCACCTCCCTAGGTAACGCATTCCAGTGTTTCACCACCCTCTTAGTGAAAAAGTTTTTCCTAATATCCAATCTAAACCTTCCCCACTGCAACTTGAGACCATTACTCCTCGTTCTGTCATCTGCTACCATTGAGAACAGTCTAGAGCCATCCTCTTTGGAACCCCCTTTCAGGTAGTTCAAAGCAGCTATCAAATCCCCCCTCATTCTTTTCTTCTGTAGACTAAACAACCCCAGTTCCCTCAGCCTCTCCTCATAAGTCATGTGTTCCAGTCCCCTAATAATTTTTGTTGCCCTTCGCTGGACTCTCTCCAATTTATCCACATCCTTCTTGAAGTGTGGGGCCCAAAACTGGACACAGTACTCCAGATGAGGCCTCACCAATGTCGAATAGAGGGGAACGATCACGTCCCTCGATCTGCTCGCTATGCCCCTACTTATACCTCCCAAAATGCCATTGGCCTTCTTGGCAACAAGGGCACACTGCTGACTCATATCCAGCTTCTCGTCCACTGTCACCCCTAGGTCCTTTTCTGCAGAACTGCTGCCTAGCCATTCGGTCCCTAGTCTGTAGCTGTGCATTGGGTTCTTCCATCCTAAATGCAGGACCCTGCACTTATCCTTATTGAACCTCATCAGATTTCTTTTGGCCCAATCCTCCAATTTGTCTAGGTCTTTCTGTATCCTATCCCTCCCCTCCAGCGTATCTACCACTCCTCCCAGTTTAGTATCATTCGCAAATTTGCTGAGAGTGCAATCCACACCATCCTCCAGATCATTTATGAAGATATTGAACAAAACCGGCCCCAGGACCGACCCTTGGGGTACTCCACTTGATACCGGCTGCCAACTAGATATGGAGCCATTGATCACTACCCGTTGAGCCCGACAATCTAGCCAGCTTTCTACCCACCTTGTAGTGCATTCATCCAGCCCATACTTCCTTAACTTGCTGACAAGAATACTGTGGGAGACCGTGTCAAAAGCTTTGCTAAAGTCAAGAAACAATACATCCACTGCTTTCCCTTCATCCACAGAACCAGTAATCTCATCATAAAAGGCAATTAGATTAGTCAGGCATGACCTTCCCTTGGTGAATCCATGCTGGCTGTTCCTGATCACTTTCCTCTCATGCAAGTGCTTCAGGATTGATTCTTTGAGGACCTGTTCCATGATTTTTCCAGGGACTGAAGTGAGGCTGACTGGCCTGTAGTTCCCAGGATCCTCCTTCTTCCCTTTTTTAAAGATTGGCACTACATTAGCCTTTTTCCAGTCATCCGAGACTTCCCCGGTTCGCCACGAGTTTTCAAAGATAATGGCCAATGGCTCTGCAATCACAGCCGCCAATTCCTTCAGCACTCTTGGATGCAACTCGTCCGGCCCCATGGACTTGTGCACGTCCAGCTTTTCTAAATAGTCCCTAACCGCCTCTATCTCCACAGAGGGCTGGCCATCTCTTCCCCATTTTGTGATGCCCAGCGCAGCAGTCTGGGAGCTGACCTTGTTAGTGAAAACAGAGGCAAAAAAAGCATTGAGTACATTAGCTTTTTCCACATCCTCTGTCACTAGGTTGCCTCCCTCATTCAGTAAGGGGCCCACACATTCCTTGGCTTTCTTCTTGTTGCCAACATACCTGAAGAAACCCTTCTTGTTACTCTTGACATCTCTGGCTAGCTGCAGCTCCAGGTGCGATTTGGCCCTCCTGATAGCATTCCTACATGCCCGAGCAATATTTTTATACTCTTCCCTGGTCATATGTCCAACCTTCCACTTCTTGTAAGCTTCTTTTTTATGTTTAAGATTCGCTAGGATTTCACCATTAAGCCAAGCTGGTCGCCTGCCATATTTACTATTCTTTCGACTCATCGGGATGGTTTGTCCCTGTAACCTCAACAGGGATTCCTTGAAATACAGCCAGCTCTCCTGGACTCCTTTCCCCTTCAAGTTAGTCCCCCAGGGGATCCTGGCCATCTGTTCCCTGAGGGAGTCGAAGTCTGCTTTCCTGAAGTCCAGGGTCCGTATCCTGCTGCTTACCTTTCTTCCCTGCGTCAGGATCCTGAACTCAACCAACTCATGGTCACTGCCTCCCAGATTCCCATCCACTTTTGCTTCCCCCACTAATTCTACCCGGTTTGTGAGCAGGTCAAGAAAAGCGCCCCCCCTAGTTGGCTCCTCTAGCACTTGCGCCAGGAAATTGTCCCCTACACTTTCCAAAAACTTCCTGGATTGTCTATGCGCCGCTGTATTGCTCTCCCAGCAGATATCAGGAAAATTAAAGTCACCCATGAGAATCAGGGCATGCGATCTAGTAGCTTCCGTGAGCTGCCGGAAGAAAGCCTCATCTACCTCATCCCCCTGGTCCGGTGGTCTATAGCAGACTCCCACCACTACATCACTCTTGTTGCACACACTTCTAAACTTAATCCAGAGACACTCAGGTTTTTCTGCAGTTTCGTACCGGAGCTCTGAGCAGTCATACTGCTCCCTTACATACAGGGCTACTCCCCCACCTTTTCTGCCCTGCCTGTCCTTCCTGAACAGTTTATAACCATCCATGACAGTACTCCAGTCATGTGAGTTATCCCACCAAGTCTCTGTTATTCCGATCACGTCATAGTTCCTTGACATCACCAGGACCTCCAGTTCTCCCTGCTTGTTTCCAAGGCTTTGTGCATTTGTATATAAGCACTTGAGATAACCTGTTGATCGCCCCTCATTCCCAGTATGAGGCAGGAGCCCTCCCCTCAGAGACATTCCTGCCTGTGCTTCCTCCTGGTATCCCGCTTTCCCACTTACCTCAGGGCTTTGGTCTCCTTCCCCCGGTGAACTTAGTTTAAAGCCCTCCTCACTAGGTTAGTCAGCCTGCTGGCAAAGATGCTCTTCCCTCTCTTCGTAAGATGGAGCCCGTCTCTGCCCAGCACTCCTCCTTCATAGAACACCATCCCATGGTCAAAGAAACCAAAGCCTTCTCTCCGACACCACCTGCGTAGCCATTCGTTGACTTCCACGATTCGACGCTCCCTTCCTAGGCCTTTTCCTTCCACGGGGAGGATGGACGAGAACACCACTTGCGCCTCCAACTCCTTTATCCTTCTTCCTAGAGCCACATAGTCCGCAGTGATCCGCTCAAGGTCATTCTTGGCAGTATCATTGGTGCCCACGTGGAGAAGCAGGAAGGGGTAGCGATCCGAGGGCTTGATGAGTCAATCACCCATCATGATTTTGAATGCTTGGGTTTAGCTGAAGCTATTTGTAGGGTATGTCTGTGACAACTGTGAAGTTGTCAACAAAACTTTTGTCTTTCCTGGGGGCTTAAAAAAGCCCCCCTGGGAAAGACAAAAGTTTTGTCGATGCAAGTGGTAGTGTGAACACAGTTTTGTGGCAGGAGCACTCTCCTGCCGACTAAGCTAATGCCACTTGCAGGGCTGGAAGTATTTTGTTGGCAAAAGTGCCGACAAAGTACCGACAAAGAGCATTTACACACACACTGACTTTTAGCGACAAGGCTATGTCGACACAGCCTTGTCACTAAAAGCTGCATGGTGTAGACAAGCCCATAGTTTTCCCCCATTTCACTTACCAATATCTCTTCAACACTACTCAATTTCACTTGCTATTTCTATGCCATTCATTTGCACTCTAGCGCCATCAGGTGGCTGGAGTCTGGCTTCACAGCACTGGAGGACAGTTGTTTCAGTAAGATTGTGTTCAATTAATTAAAAAGTCGAAACAATCTGATTTTATGAAAACTTAAAGACACAACCACATACAATCCTCTGAACAATCTAGATGTTGGGCCTAAACTGCTGGTCTCTAACTAGAGTTAGGTAAGCTTGGAATCCAGGTTTCAGGGTTTGATTAAAATATTCAGATTTTCAGATTATACATGTGTGTGTGTGTGTCAAAAAATGGCGTTTAATTGAAATTTTTTTATTAAAGCAACTGTTTCACTTAGTTCTATTTGTGATGCAATCCAAATGATGTTCTCACTAGTTTTTACTCTACACACCATAGAGAATATGTAGACCCCTACCCACTGAACTTCTATGCAATATCTCTCTCTCTCTCTATATATATATTTATCTATATCTATGTATCTATATTCAGACAGACAAGACAAGACACGACACGACACTCAGATTTCCCAGTAACTTACGCTCCACTTATATGGATCCCAAGCACTGAACCAGCCAGTGAAGGTGAGTGGTTCATAGCCTTGCTTCACCATTATTATTGGAGTTGCTAAATCTCTTCCAGCTGGATGGGTCTTCAGATAGTCTTTGGCTGAGGAAATAGACTCATTTCTTTCATATGTATTGGAGGTTTTGCCAATCCAAAGGAAAATCTACAGTGGGAGAAGGGAGAAGACAAGAGAATGGTAAAAGCCACTGGAGACCTGGATGGTTAGTCCTAGGTTGCAGAGGAAGGCAAAACCCCTCCAGGGTCTTGGCTAATCTGACCCAGCCAAAAATTCCTTCCCAACCCCAAATATGCCCATCAGTTAGACTCTGAGCACGTGGGCAAGACCCACCAGCCAGCCACCAGGGAAAGAATTCTCTGTAGTAACTCAGAGCCCTCCCCATCTAGTGTCCCATCATCGGCCATTGGAGATATTTGCTGCTAGCAGTCGCGGATCAGCTATATGCCATTGTAGACCATCTCACATCATACCATCCCCACCAAAAACTTATCAAACTCAGTTTTGAAGCCAGTTAGGTGTTTTGCCCCAACTGCTCCCCTTGCAAGGCTGTTGCAGAACTTCACTGCTCTGATGGTTAGAAACCTTCGTCTAATTTCAAGCCTAAACTTGTTGATGTCTACTTGAGTCTACCTGCTCTTGTCCCAGCGGCAGTGGAGACATCCCCTAGTGTCCAGTGCAGTCAAACCCAAATCCTAGTGCTAGTCTGGCATAGAACTCAAACCTAATCTGGAGCCAGAGCTGAGTTTTCAGTTTAACTCTACTCCCTTCTGTCCCCTAAAATTTGGAGCAGGCTTCGAACACTGACTGTAGCACATGGAAGAGAATTGGGGCGTAGGGCTAGCACATCAGTGACACTAACTGCTTACCAGTGTGACAAAGATAACACGTCCCTTTACATGTGTTAGCGAAGCCATATCCTAATACTCTGGCTATGGGGCACCGGAGCCATCATCCAGCCCGGCTGGGAATAGCGGCTTGTATATGCTCACTGCAATCCCCCAGTAGGAAAAAGGTTCTCAGAATTGCAATGTAATTCCCTCCCTTCTGGCAGGGCACTTAGGAAGCTGCAAGAGCAACATCTCGCCAAACCGCCAGAGCCTGAGCTCAGTGGAGCTGACACGCACTGCTTAGAGTGAGAGGTCAGACTAGATGGTCTAATGGATCCATCTGGCCTTAAAATCTACCGGATTCTGGTATGGGCTTTGCCACTGATCTCAACGAATTTGGGAGTTGAGCTCACTCAGACCCCTTTTGAAAATCCCAAGCATGGTGCCTGTTTCTTATCTGCCAAATGGATCTAACACTGTAATTTCTCTTCAGGGCAGCGTTGCCTAGTGGCTAGAGCACTGCCCTGGGACTCAGGAGACCTGGGTTGTATTCCCAGCCTGCTGGCTGACTTTGGGCAAGTCACTTTGCCTCTCCATGCCTCAGTTTCCCCATCCAATCTTCTAATGAGACTGAACTCCTTTGTAAAGCACTTTGATATGTCCTGCTGGAAAGTGGTGTAAAAGAGCTAGGTATTATTAATTACACTGGCCTGCATTACTGGGGTCTTGTGTAAATATTGGCAAAGCACTTTGGGTGGAAGATACTGTTCTGAATTTCATGCTGAATACTGCATTAAAATAAGTCAAGCCAACAAAACTGCACAGCTCCCATTACAAAGGGTTGAGGGGGGAGGAGGGAATTCCACTGACCTCTTCCCAAGTGTCCAGTAACATGACATCATCTTCATCCAAGTCATCCTGGCAGAAGCCCACCACTTCTGTCATGATAAACCGCCCTGTCTGGTTGGAGCACTCGAATAGGCGGGGCTGGTATCGGACAGTTGGCTCTTGGAATCTTGGCAGGACGAGAAGAACCAGGAAATGTGAAATCTTTTCCCACGTTTGGGTCTAACATGCATTGTAGACACTAGTTGTGGCCACTAGGGGTCAGACTTGTACATGGCAGCACCCATCAGCTGTGATCATAGAATCATAGAATATCAGGGTTGGAAAGGCCCTCAGAAGGTCATCAAGTCCAACCCCCTGCTCAAAGCAGGACCAATCCCCAATTTTTGCCCCAGATCCCTAAATGGCCTCCTCAAGGACTGAACTCTGAACGCTGGCAGGTTGGGGTAGGGGTGGGGAGAGTTGCTGGAATCTTTTTGGGAGTTGATCCCAAGGGTTCAGAACCCCTCTCGCCCCCACCAAAAGTCAAAGTAAAATTCCACCCGAACCACCAAGATTTGCCTGCTTTCAAGTTGAAGCCACATTAGCCCACCAGGTTTTAAATGGCTCCCGCAGAGACCTGTTACCTTGCCCAGACTCAGCTTAGGAGGAATGGGGAGGTCAAGTTGGCTCCAAACAGGTTTAGCTTCCTGAAACTTCCCGTGTCCCAGGCCCACTTTTGTAACAAACAAACCGATCGGAGCGTTCACACAGCCCTTCTTCTCAGCTCCGACAGAAGAGCCCAAGCCTCAGACCAGTTCAGATCTGGATTTCAACCTCCACTCCCCAAGAAGGGCCAGACCCAGTGCCCATGGGGGTGAACGGAAGCCTTTGCGTGGACTTCACCGGGCATTGGGTCACATCCAGGGCGTGGGGATGCTCTCACTGCAGCCCTTAATGAATTACCTCTTGTCACTGGCATAGGGGGCTTTTCCTCCCAGTGCTGCCCAGAACTCCACCGGCTCTTGCCCCTCCAGAACGGTCTGCTTGTCCCGTTTGGAGACGATGTTGGCCACTATCTTCGCCATCTCTCTCTCATCCCCGCTGCAGCCCTGCATTCACGGCACAAGATCAGAGGGGTTCAGGAGGGGCCTGGCAGAATAGGTCTGTGACCAGATGGTCAGTAAACCACGTGTCTGTACATCACTGCCCTCTGCTGGAGAGAACTAGAGCTGCCCAAATGTTTGGGATTAAGTCTTCCCCTCCAGTGGCTGGGCCAATAAGGGGATGTGTTAATTCTGCAGGGAGAATTGCAAACAGCAGAGATGTCAGTCGTTATGACTCATTTGCAGTCATCTAGGCCCAGACCTCAAAGGCATTTAGGCACCTAACTCCCATTGATTTCTCAGTACCTTTGAGGTTCTGGGCCCTAGGGACTGATTCTCCCAGTGGACCCATTGAAACTGATGGGACTACTCGCGTAACGAGGTAACAGTCAACAGGAGTGAGGGTGGCGGAATTGGGCCTTGTGTAAACATTGTGGTGGTCCTTTCATCCTCTTGCTTACCTTCCCACACCACAGGTAGCAGACCTGGCTGGTCGTGAGCAGGAAGACGTCATTGGAGTTGAGGGAGGAGGCCCGGGCTGGCACCTCGATGGTTTTGGTGTTGATCTCATCAGTGCCTCTCACTTGGAAGAGACGGACCATGGGCTCGGGCTCGTTATTCTGTGTGCGACTTGTGCCTCCCTGCAAAAATCCAGATCACGTCACGAGGCGTGATGGGTGTGAAAGCCCAGGAGGCCTCTGGTGAGAAGAGCAGACTCGGGCGTCGTGCCCTTCAAGCTGCCAGAATGGAGGGATCAAGGGTCCGATCCAAAGCCCACTGGACTCCCTGGGAGCCTCTCCACTCCTTCAGTGGTCTTTGACCCGGGCCCCAAATCTCCCACCAGGAAGACAGCCAGCATGCTACACGCCTGCTCAAGGCATTTGCCAGTAACACAGGGGTAGGAATGGGGAAGGCCGAGGAGGGAGTCTCCAGCCTGCCTTGCAGAGCAGGAAGAAGCTGTTTCCCCAACTAAGCACCCTGTGCAGAAGGCAGTACCCCAAGCACGGTGCTCTGTGCCACAGGTCAGTGCAGGTGCTTTCTTCAAAGTGAAGCTGCTCATCTTTCCCTTGCCCCCTCCCTCTTGCTTTCCCTGGCCCTGTGCTATTGACCATACGAATGGAGCTAATTCACCCTACAATGGCTGTACAGCGCTGATTTGAAAGGGAAGCCATAGCTAGTGGCTAAAGGCCCGGTCTGGTGTCAGATCTGAGCGGAGGCTGTACCGGGCCAGTATAAGGACCCCGATCAGGTCAGTATAAGGACCCCGATCGTTCTAGTCTCAGCTATGCCAGTGGCTCTCAACCTGTCCAGACTACTTACCCTTTCTGGAGTCTGATTTGTCTTGCGTACCCCCAAGTTTCACCTCATTTAAAAACTACTTGCTTCCAAAATCAGAGATGAAAATACAACAGTGTCACAACACGCTAGTACTGAAAAATTGCTGACTTCCTCGTTTTTACCATACAATTATAAAATAAATAGATTGGAATATAAATACAGAACAGACCCGTTTACGCACGGATGTCGAGAGTCAAGCCATCACGACTGCATGTTAACAGACCGCGAGTTAAGAGGGCCATGCTGAAAAAAGTGTTTATGATTCACTATGAAAAAAACGCTGTTATTTTCTGCGCTTTCTGGCTTGCATTTTTTTTTCTGTCTTATGAAATCTGTCATTCGCCGCAAATGAATGATTTTGATATTTTCTGCACATTGCTCCTCTATAAATCTTACAGTTTCTACAGCACTAAGAGTTTCTGTGGGTGAAATTTTGACCTTTTCAATGACATCCTCACCATCACTTTCATAGGCCGATGTAGCCTCGCAGCCTGTTAATATTTCTTCCTCTGACAGAAATTCTGAAGTCGGGCAATCTTCATCCATCTCCAGCCACTTGGTAATGATTTCCGGCGACGTAGCCAAACTAAAATCTTCTATCATTTGAAAGAGAAGTTTACCTTTATCCTCTTTTGTCTGCGTGCGTGTTTGTAGGACATCTCCTTCCGAAAATCCTTCAAAGTCTGGCTCTGAATCAGGGCCACTGCTGGAGTTTTCCGAGTCTGAGCCATCTTTGACGGAAAAGGCATCGCCGAGAGCCTTCATTCAGCAGTTTTCAATGGACTTTTGTTTCACTCCGTCCCAAGCTTTTTTAACTAAATAAATAATTTCCTTCATGTTTAACTGTTTCAGGAATTCGGAAATGCCTGAAGATGTGCATGACACTATTGCCGAAATCAGCTCCCATCGATAATTGTTTTTAAAATTCTGAATAATGCCCTGGTCTAAAGGTTGAATTTTTATGTTGTGTTGAATGGTAGGTATAGTACTCAAATTTTTCCATCGCTCGATACCAGTGATTCGGCTGGAGGATGGGCTGGACAATTGTCAAGTAGCAAAAGTGCTTTGGCTTAGAGTTTCTTCGACCGCAGATGCTTACGAACAACTGGAACAAAGCAGTTGTGGAACCAGTTGTTGAAAATATGTCTTGTCATCCAAGCAGTTTTGCTGTTAGCGTATATTACTGGCAGTTTCGCTCTATTGAGGTGATTAAAGCAGCGAGGGTTATGAAAGCGGCCAACGAGAAGAGGGGAGAGCTTATGGCTGCCTGTCTTATTACTACAAAGAAGAGGAGCCACACGACCTTTTATCCTTTTAAATCCTGGCCCAACTTGATGATCACTTTAGATAAGCTATTACCAGCAGGACTGTGGGGTGGGAGGAGGTATTGTTTCATGATCTCTGTGTGTATATAATGTCTGCTGCAGTTTCCACGGTATGCATCCGATGAAGTGAGCTGTAGCTCACGAAAGCTCATGCTCAAATAAATTGGTTAGTCTCTAAGGTGCCACAAGTACTCCTTTTCTTTCAGCTGTTTTCTGTATCTCGTAATTACAGGCTAAAGTCTAATCAGGTAGCAGTTTTGCAAATAAAGCTGTTTCATCACCATTATAAAGTTGTTCTTTGTGGTAGTCTTCATTTTGTAAAATAGATTTTAACTCGGCGGGAAACAGGTTCGCGGCCGATTCATCGGCTTTCTCCAGAAATCGATACCTTCGCTATGCCATGATGCTTTTTAAAATGACTTATAAACCCCTTGCTGGCTTGCAATGATTCATCCCCCGTTAAATTTCCAAACTGTGTCACTTGGGCTTGAAGCATTGGTCCACTGAGCGGCACTCCTTTCAGCCTTTTCCGAGCAAACCCCGTGCACGTGGCTTTGTCTACTGTGGGTTTTCCTGAATAGCGCACATGTTTTCGCTTACGCCCCATGGCAGAATCGATATTTCGTACAAAGCCGTTCAGTTTAGATTAGGTTTTTAGCCATCCTCGGACAGTAGATTCGGCAATCCCAATAGCTTTTGAAACTTTGGCCTGGGTTTCTCCGCTATTTACTCGATCTGTTGCAGCTAGCTTTTCTTCTACAGTGTAGGAACGCTGACGCTTGCCCTCTACCATTATTTTAGGCCTACGGTTAAAATTTTCTAATGTAGTGTATATATTACTCTGTAACTACTATATATTATCTCTCCCTCTAGCATGACAATGACTAAGCGTGCCTGATACGTCTTTACCAATATCGGTGAAGACGTACAACATGTTTCCCCTCCACACTTCCTGTCGATTTCTGTGTCAGTGAGCTGGTGAGCAAATCTGTAGCGCTACGTAGCAAGTTCCTGTACCGCACGTTAACGAGTCTTGCGTGTTAAATAGGTAGCACTGGGAGGCATGGCGCTACTGCGCGTTAAGTGGATTTGCACGTAAATGGGTCTGTACTGTATTGTACTTACACTTCAGTATATCATACAGAGAGCAGTATAAACAAGTCACTGTCTGTAGGAAATTTTAGTTTGCACTGACTTCGCTAGTGCTTTTTACGTAGCCTGTTGTAAAACTAGGCAAATCTCTAGTTGAGTTGTAGTAGCCCCTGGAAGATCTCTACATACCCCTAGTTGAGAACCACTGAGCCATGCCACAGACTTGCTGTGTAACCAGGGACAAGCCACCTGGGTGGGCTAATGAGCAATGCTCAGTGTTGGCTGAACTCTGCTCCCACGAAGCCAAGCGTTAGGCCAGCACTGAGCTACCTTGGGCTCTCCCCGTGCCTCCATTTCATCTGTCACTTGTGACACAGGGTCCAGGAACCCCAAGCAGGCATAGCTGTAACTAGAGAGCCTATGAAACAGGCGACCACTCCGCAGTCACGTGGCCGGGACAAGGCTTGCAGGGGATTTTGAGGCTGGATACTGGAAGATGCTGTCGGACAGCCTACGAACATTTGCTGTGATTTACGGCATAATGTCTTGTGTTTAATTCTGCAGAGCATCCAGGGATAGAATTTGAATGCAAGACGCTGTACAAAACAATTAGACTTTAGAGATGGAAAAGATCTGAGGGCTTAAACTAGTCTAGTCTAGGCCCATTCCCTAGGAGATATTTACTAGTGCTTTGCTCAGCCTCGTTTGAAATGTGCCAGGTGGAGAGGGGAAGCATTGCCCAGCGGTTTTTCAGTTCCCAGCTCTGTCACAGACTTCTTGCGTGTGACCTTGGGCAAGTCACTTATCCTCTGTGCCTCAGTTGCCCCTCTGCAAAATGAAGATAATAGCCCTGCCCTGCCTCCTCACCAGGAGGTTGTGAGGCTAAATCCATTAACGACTGAGCGGGGCTAAGATATTATGGCAACAGGGGCTGAATAAGTTCCTATGACAGAAGTATGGGTTTCCAGCACTTCTCTTGGGAGATTGACACAGCCCAAATAGACCTAACTGTCAGGCTATTTCAGCCTAAACAGTCCCATTTCTCCTCAGGATACCCCCATCTACCACCCTAAACAGTTCCTCTTCCTTCCTGGTGTAAGCTATGCCTACACAGCATGGTACTTGGTCCCTCTCTTAGTGATGGCTAGGCCAGTTAGAAATTGATCAGCAAGCTGCAGGTTTGGCTAACAGAGGTGTGTCTTTCAGCTCAGGCAGCAGTGGATCGTGCACTATGATCCAGAGGTCCCAGGTGTGATCCTCACCACTGACCATCAATCTAGGGGCATCAGCGTTACCCTGGTGTTTACACACTTCAGCTATTTCTGGAGTCAAAGCCATTATTACCTCATAAATAATCAGGCTGCCCTTAAAGATGGCAAGGAAGTGCTGAGGCTCCCTGCCCATCGTCACTCGAATCTGCACCGGCTCATTCCCGTACTTTTTGTCCAGCTCCACGGCATTGAACGCACAGGCAGTGACTTCATCCACGGAGGCATGGCGGCCCTAGGATCGAACGAGAGATACCTAGTATCGCAGTTCAGGAGAGGCATTTCAGGAGATGCTAAACGCATGGAATGTTTCATGGTTACAAACTGCCCCAGGCAGTCAAACAATGAGGCAGAACCCCAATTAATAACAAGAATTTTAGTTATAAGCTGGGGACGCATCAATTAGAAGTAACAGAGGAGGAGAAGGACCTCAGAGTATTGGTTGATCACAGGATGGCTATGAGCCCCCAATGTGATATGGCTGTGAAAAAAGCTAATGGGGTCTTGGGATGCTTCAGGCGAGGTATTTCTAGTAGAGATAAGGAGGTGTTAGTACTGTTATACAAGGCACTGGTGAGACCTCACCTGGAATACTCTGTGCAGTTCTGGTCTCCCAGGTTTAAGAAGGATGAATTCAAACTCAAACAGGTACAGAGAAGGGCTACTAGGATGATCCGAGGAATGGAAAACCTGTCTTATGAAAGGAGACTCAAGGAGCTTGACTTGTTTAGCCTAACCAAAAGAAGGTTGAGGGGAGATATGATTGCTCTCTATAAATATGTCAGAGGGATAAATACTGGAGAGGGAAAGGAATTATTTAAGCTCAGTACCAATGTGGACACAAGAACAAATCGATATAAACTGGCCAACGGAAAGTTTAGACTTGAAATTAGATGAAGGTTTCTAACCATCAGAGGAGTGAAGTTCTGGAATAGTCTTCCAAGGGAAGCAGTGGGGGCAAAAGACCTATCTGGCTTCAAGATTAAACTCAATAAGTTTATGGAGGAGATGGTATGATGGAATAACATGATTTTGGCAATTAATTGATCTTTAACTATTCTTGGTAAATAGGCCCAATGGCCTGTGATGGGATGTTAGATGGGGTGGGATCTGAGTTACTACAGAGAACTCTTTCCTGGGTATCTGGCTGGTGAATCTTGCCCACATGCTCAGGGTTTCAGCTGATCGCCTATTTGTGGTCGGGAAGGAATTTTCCTCCAGGGCAGATTGGAAGAGGCCCTGGGTTTTTTTTTTTGCCTTCCTCTGTAGCATGGGGCACTGGTCACTTGCTGGAGGATTCTTTACACCTTGAAGTCTTTAAACCATGCTTTGAGGACTTCAATAGCTCAGACATAGGTGAGAGGTTTATTGCAGGAGTGGGTGGGTGAGATTCGGCGGCCTGCATTGTTCAGGAGGTCAGACTAGATGATCACAATGGTCCCTTCTGACCTTAATATCTATGAGTCTATGTATCATGAGATTTTAAAAATAATCTATGAGGGATTCTTTTATTTGGTTTTTGGTCATAGAGCCTTTAGAGTTCATGTTTTCATTCTTTTCTCCAGAACCATGAGCGATAGAAAATATTTTTTTTAAAAAAGGGATAGCGGAGATTCACGTTCCCATGACTCATGCACTGGGGCTGCGAAGAACAACATGAAATATTGCAAGATTCGCTATCAAATCATGAGAATCAGCAACACTGCCACTGTGGGTTGTGGGCTGTGGAGAAAAACCACAGGCCCGAGTCTCCGCTTCCTTGCATCTTGTATCATCATGTACCTCTCTGCAAAGCGAGGGTGCCTGCAGCCACCTCTGGGGTGGAGCGCGGCAGCTGGCCATACGCTCTGCATTCATTTGGCGCACAAAGGGTTATACAAGGTGCCAGGTCCCCCAGGTTTATGAAAAGCGTGTGTGTGTTGGGGAATGGTAATTTTTTTTTGGTCAATCCTTGCTGTTGCTTAGACAAAATGCAGGTCATGCAAGTGAAACCCTCTGCCCCACCTGCCAGAGGAAAACATCTGTAGTCCCCTCAGGCCCAGGACTGAACAGAACATTCTCTGATGGGCAGCATGGTGGGGAATGGGGCTGCTATGCCTCCAAAGCGTAGCATGCCCACCCCTTTCCAAGCTCTACCATGCTCTTCAGCAGCCTCTGATTGTCTCAGGGAAGCAGTGCATTCATGGCTTCCTTTCAGATAGCCTCGGCTGGTCTTGCATTCTGAGGAACTGCAGTAGAAGCCAGTGCTGCCACTTGCAGCCTGATTTGATCATACCCTTCAGTGAAACGCACTAGACCTCCATGTGGAAGGACGCAGAAGGTCACACTGCTGGCTCAACTGGGGTTCGAAAGTGCAAGACAGAGCCAAAGATACTGGGCTTTCCAAAGAGCGAGTGAGCATTTGGGGTTGGGTTATTTTTGCATTTTCTTCGGTTCTGAGCTTCTATCAAATTATATCCAGCCCTTTCCTGCTTGCCTTTTACTTACTTGCCACATATAGATCATGTAATGAGGTCTGCCCGATTTCAGGTATGTATAGAGGATCAGGTAACAATCTCCTCCGTAGAACTGCCCATAAGTCTTGGGATCCACTGGTTGCATGTGCAGATCCTCAATCCGCCACACCTGCATAGAAACTTCCTGGTCAGAAAGGTGGGATTTTGCATGTGCAAATGTGAGCATGTGTAAATATACACGAGCCACCTCTTCAGGGGCCCACTGAAGTTCAGGTCTGTAGGCTCAATATCAAATGCCCACTTCTCCGCTGTGTTACTCCAGTTTTGCTGCATGGGTCCACTGATTTCCACAGCCTATTCTATCAGCGCGTTCTCGGCTGCTAACAACGCGCAGTGCCTTACCTGAGATAGACGAACAAACCTGCTGACTCTTTTGCCTCACTGATCAAAGACCATAGGATAAGATGTCCCTCCTCTCCCAAAAGAATATTTGGGGGAGAGGGGATTTATAATAGCTCTTCTGAATAGTCACAGCATTCTGGGAGTTCATTCTGGCTGCAGCCACACTGACTTAGTGCAGAACCTCATGAGATCTGCACAGCAGCTGCACATAAAAATGGAAGCAGTTTGGAAATATGTCAAGGGCTGCAACCTAAGTAAAAGAAAAATGATTTGGAAAGTGATTGCTCACCTCAACTTTCCCAGAGGCATCATCTGCCATTCTCTGTTCTGCAGCTAGCTCTGGTCTGGCATGTAACTGAGAGACATCAAATTTCACTTGCTCCACCTTGGCTGTACACATAAGCAGAATACACATTAATCAAACCATATAAACATACAGTTTAAGTACTGTACAGTGCCTCATATCTACACACAATTAGCAAATACATGAGAAAAATCCTGGCTTGTAATGATCTGAAAACCATCATATCATGAGTAAGTAGACACAACAAATCCTGCATCTTGGCAGGGGTTAGACTAGATGACCCTTGTGGTCCCTTCTAAACCTATGGTTCTATGATTCAAAGTAAACGTCTGTTGTTGATGGAGCTGGGGGTTCTATTTGTTGACCTCCTAAGAGGCCAATAATAATAGAATTACAGACCAGTATTACTCAATCACATTGTATATTCAAAAAGTACACCCTAATTGGCTCTAATGAGTTCCATTCAAAGTATTATTCACCTCCCAAACAAACAATTCATGATTATTTCCTCCTTTTAAATGTTCTTTTCAAAAGGAAAAATGGTTAAATTTCTGAAGGTAATGAGAGAGAGAGAGAGAGATGGACTATGAAGATGACATTCAATATCTATGTAACTATTCACATATTCACTTCATGTTTCTGTCCACATCTAGGTCTGTTGTTCCAAAAGGGAAAACGTTGAGCTGAGGGACAACTCACTGTAATTAATATTCATGTCAACAAAAGCCAGTGAGCCAAATTCTGCTTTTGCTTATACTAGTGTAAATCCAGAATGAGCCCATTGACTTCAGCGGAATCAGATTTATGCCAGTATAAATGAAAGCAGATTTTCATCCAAAGTTTGCTTATTAGATTCATAGATACTGATTTCTGAAGATAAAAGGTTTTTTTTTTGTAAATTTTTATGATTCGTTTCCTAACTGATTTCTTGATTGCCACAATTTACATTTGACGTAGCTGACGGTTTTGCTATTTTATTATGTAAGCCCTGGTCTACACTAGGACTTTAGGTCGAATTTAGCAGCGTTAAATCGATTTAAACCTGCACCCGTCCACACAATGAAGCCCTTTATTTCGACTTAAAGGGCTCTTAAAATAGATTTCCTTACTCCACCCCTGACAAGTGGATTAGCGCTTAAATCGACGTTGCCGGCTCGAATTTGGGGTACTGTGGACACAATTCGATGGTATTGGCCTCCGGGAGCTATCCCAGAGTGCTCCATTCTGACCGCTCTGGACAGCACTCTCAACTCAGATGCACTGGCCAGGTAGACAGGAAAAGAACTGCGAACTTTTGAATCTCATTTCCTGTTTGGCCAGCGTGGCAAGCTGCAGGTGACCATGCAGAGCTCATCAGCACAGGTGACCATGATGGAGTCCCAGAATCGCAAAAGAGCTCCAGCATGGACCGAACGGGAGGTACGGGATCTGATCGCTGTTTGGGGAGAGGAATACGTGCTATCAGAACTCCGTTCCAGTTTTCGAAATGCCAAAACCTTTGTGAAAATCTCCCAGGGCATGAAGGACAGAGGCCATAACAGGGACCCGAAGCAGTGCCGCGTGAAACTGAAGGAGCTGAGGCAAGCCTACCAGAAAACCAGAGAGGCGAACAGCCGCTCCAGGTCAGAGCCCCAAACATGCCGCTTCTATGATGAGCTGCATGCCATTTTAGGGGGTTCAGCCACCACTACCCCAGCCGTGTTGTTTGACTCCTTCAATGGAGATGGAGGCAATACGGAAGTAGGTTTTGGGGACGAAGAAGATGATGATGAGGAGGAGGTTGTAGATAGCTCACAGCAAGCAAGCGGAGAAACCGGTTTTCCCGACAGCCAGGAACTGTTTCTCACCCTAGACCTGGAGCCAGTACCCCCCGAACCCACCCAAGGCTGCCTCCTGGACCCAGCAGGCGGAGAAGGGACCTCTGGTGAGTGTACCTTTTAAAATGCTATACATGGTTTAAAAGCAAGCATGTGAAAGGATTACTTTGCCCTGGCATTTGCAGTTCTCCTAGATGTAGTCCTAAAGCCTTTGCAAAAGGTTTCTGGGGAGGGCAGCCTTATTTCGTCCTTCATGGTAGGACACTTTACCACTCCAGGCCAGTAACACGTACTCGGGAATCACTGTAGAACAAAGCATTGCAGTGTATGTTTGCTGGCATTCAACCAAAATCCGTTCTTTATCTCTCTGTGTTATCCTCAGGAGAGTGAGATATAATTCATGGTCACCTGGTTGAAATAGAGTGCTTTTCTTCAGGGGACACTCAGAGGAGCCCATTCCTGCTGGGCTGTTTGCCTGTGGCTAAACAGAAATGTTCCCCGCTGTTAGCCACAGGGAGGGGGGAAGGTTGAGGGGGTAGTCACGCGGTGGGAGGAGGCAAAATGCGACCTTGTAACGAAAGCACATGTGCTATGTATGTAATGTTAACAGCAAGGTTTACCCTGAAAGAGTGTAGCCACTGTTTTATAAAATGTGTCTTTTTAAATACCGCTGTCCCTTTTTTTTTCTCCACCAGCTGCATGTGTTTCAATGATCACAGGATCTTCTCCTTCCCAGAGGCTAGTGAAGCTTAGAAAGAAAAAAAAACGCACTCGCGATGAAATGTTCTCTGAGCTCATGCTGTCCTCCCACACTGACAGAGCACAGACGAATGCGTGGAGGCAAATAATGTCAGAGTGCAGGAAAGCACAAAATGACCGGGAGGAGAGGTGGAGGGCTGAAGAGAGTAAGTGGCGGGCTGAAGACAGGGCTGAAGCTCAAATGTGGCGGCAGCGTGATGAGAGGAGGCAGGATTCAATGCTGAGGCTGCTGCAGGACCAAACCAGAATGCTCCAGTGTATGGTTGAGCTGCAGCAAAGGCAGCTGGAGCACAGACTGCCACTGCTGCCCCTCTGTAACCAACCGCCCTCCTCCCCAAATTCCATAGCCTCCACACCCAGACGCCCAAGAACGCGGGGGGGGGGCCTCCGGCCAACCAGCCACTCCACTACAGAGGATTGCCCAAAAAAAAGAAGGCTGTCATTCAATAAATTTTAAAGTTGTAAACTTTTAAAGTGCTGTGCTTAAAGTGCTGTGTGGCATTTTCCTTCCCTCCTCCACCACCCCTCCTGGGCTACCTTGGTAGTCATCCCCCTATTTGTGTGATGAATGAATAAAGAATGCATGACTGTGAAGCAGCAATGACTTTATTGCCTCTGCAAGCAATGATTAAAGGGAGGAGGGGAGGGTGGTTAGCTTACAGGGAAGTAGAGTGAACCAAGTGGCGGGGGGTTTCATCAAGGAGAAACAAACAGAACTTTCACACCGTAGCCTGGCCAGTCATGAAACTGGTTTTCAAAGCTTCTCTGATGCGTACCGCGCCCTCCTGTGCTCTTCTAACCGCCCTGGTGTCTGGCTGCGCGTAACCAGCAGCTAGGCGATTTGCCTCAGCCTCCCACCCCGCCATAAACGTCTCCCCCTTACTCTCACAGATATTGTGGAGCACACAGCAAGCAGTAATAACAGTGGGAATATTGGTTTCGCTGAGGTCTAAGCGAGTCAGTAAACTGCGCCAGCGCGCCTTTAAACATCCAAATGCACATTCTACCACCATTCTGCACTTGCTCAGCCTGTAGTTGAACAGCTCCTGACTACTGTCCAGGCTGCCTGTGTACGGCTTCATGAGCCATGGCATTAAGGGGTAGGCTGGGTCCCCAAGGATACATATAGGCATTTCAACATCCCCAACAGTTATTTTCTGGTCTGGGAATAAAGTCCCTTCCTGCAGCTTTTGAAACAGACCAGAGTTCCTGAAGATGCGAGCATCATGCACCTTTCCCGGCCATCCCACGTTGATGTTGGTGAAACGTCCCTTGTGATCCACCAGAGCTTGCAGCATGATCGAAAAGTACCCCTTGCGGTTTATGTACTCGGCGGCTTGGTGCTCCAGTGCCAAGATAGGGATATGGGTTCCGTCTATAGCCCCACCACAGTTAGGGAATCCCATTGCAGCAAAGCCATCCACTATGACCTGCACATTTCCCAGGGTCACTACCCTTGATATCAGCAGATCTTTGATTGTGTGAGCTACTTGCATCACAGCAGCCCCCACAGTAGATTTGCCCACTCCAAATTGATTCCCAACTGACCGGTAGCTGTCTGGCGTTGCAAGCTTCCACAGGGCTATCGCCACTCGCTTCTCAACTGTGAGGGCTGCTCTCATCTTGGTATTCATGCGCTTCAGGGCAGGGGAAAGCAAGTCACGAAGTTCCACGAAAGTGCCCCTATGCATGCGAAAGTTTCGCAGCCACTGGGAATCGTCCCAGACCTGCAACACTATGCGGTCCCACCAGTCTGTGCTTGTTTCCTGAGCCCAGGATCGGCGTTCCACAGCATGAACCTGCCCCATTAGCACCATGATGCATGCATTGTCAGGGCCCATGCTTTCAGAGAAATCTGTGTCCATGTCCTGATCACTCACAGGACCGCGCTGACGTCGCCTCCTCGCCCGGTATCGCGTTGCCATGTTCTGGTGCTGCATATACTGCTGGATAATGCGTGTGGTGGTTAATGTGCTCCTAATTGCCAAAATGAGCTCAGCGGCCTCCATGCTTGCCTTGGTATGGCGTCTGCACAGAAAAAAGGCGCGGAACGATTGTCTGCCGTTGCTCTGACGGAGGGAGGGGCGACTGACGACACGGCTTACAGGGTTGGCTTCAGGGAGCTAAAATCAACAAAGGGTGTGCCTGTACATCAAGGAGTATTTCAGGCAGGACTGCACGGAGGGTTCCAATAAGAAATGGTGCACCTAAGTTATCGTTGTTATTGGAACAAGGAGGTTAGCCTGGCCTCTGATTGATACATGGCTAGATTTACCTCGCTGCACCTTCTCTGTGAGTGACTGCAGTGTGATCTAGACAGGGGAGGAGGCAAATGAGTACAAAACAAATCTGGTCTATTTCTTGTTCTGACCCACTCCATCTATCTTTTATATCTTTGGCTGGCAGCAGACGGTGCAGAAGGACTGCATGCCATCCACATCTCATGGCTGCTTGGCAGAAGATGGTACAGTACGACTGCTAGCCATCTTCATCTCTTGCCTGCCTGGCATAAGATGGTACAATACGACTGCTAGCAATCCTCATCTCTTGCCTGCCTGGCAGAAGATGGTACAGTACGACTGCTAGCAGTCCGTATCGCCTGCCCGCTCACCATAAGACGGTTCAATAGGACTGACTGCAGGACTAAAGAGAATGACCTGGTCAAGTCACTCCAAATTTAGTCCCTGCGCCAATGTCTGCCCAGGCGCTCCCAGCCGACGTGGCCAGGAGAACCTCGGACACGACGAGGACGACTACCAATCGTATTGCACCGTCTGCTGCCAGAAGGCAATGGGTTGCTGCTACTGTGCAGCAAAGCCGTACCGCGTCTGCCAGCACCCAGGAGACATAGGGTGACGGTTACCTGAGCTGGCTCCATGCTTGCCGTGGTATGGCGTCTGCACAGGTAACTCATGAAAAAAGGCGCGAAATGATTGTCTGCCCTTGCTTTCACGGAGGGAGGGAGGGAATGGGGGCCTGACGACACGTACCCAGAACCACCCGCGACAATGTTTTAGCCCCATCAGAGTGCTCCATTGTGAGTGCTCTGGACAGCACTCTCAGATGCCCGATTGTTTGCCATTGCTCTGACTCTGGGAGGAGCGCTTACAGGGTTGGCTTCAGGGAGCTAAAATCAACAAAGGGGGTGGCTTTACATCAAGGAGTATTTCAGGCAGGACTTCACGGAGGGTTCCAATAAGAAATGGTGCACCTAAGTTATTGTCCTTATTGGAACAAGAAGGTTAGCCTGGCCTCTGATTGATACATGGCTAGATTTACCTCGCTGCACTTTCTCTGTAAGTGACTGCAGTGTGATCTAGAAGAATGAGTCCCCTAGACAGGGGAGGGGGGGAAGCAAATGAGTACAAAACAAATCTGGTCTATTTCTTGTTTTAATCCACTCCATCTATCTTTTACATCTTTGGCTGGCAGCAGATGGTGCAGAAGGACTGCATGCCATCCACATCTCATGGCTGCTCGGCAGAAGATGGTACAGTACGACTGCTAGCAGTCCGTATCGCCTGCCCGCTCACCATAAGATGGTTCAATAGGACTGACTGCAGGACTAAAGAGAATGACCTGCTCAAGTCACTCCAAATTTAGTCCCTGCGCCCATGTCTGCCCAGGCGCTCCTGATCGACCTCACAGAGGCGACCAGGAGCACCTCAGACATGACGATGACGGCTACCAGTCGTACTGTACCGTCTGCTGCCACAAGGCAAGGGGTTGCTGCTACTGTGTAGCAATGCCGTGCCGCGTCTGCCAGCACCCAGGAGACATAGGGTGACGGTTACCTGAGCGGGCTCCATGCTTGCCGTGGTATGGCGTCTGCACAGGTAACTCAGGAAAAAAGGCGCGAAATGATTGTCTGCCCTTGCTTTCACGGGGGGAGGGAGGGAACGGGGGCCTGACGATATGTACCCAGAACCACCCGCGACAATGTTTTAGCCCCATCAGGCATTGGGATCTCAACCCAGAATTCCAATGGGCAGCGGAGACTGCGGGAACTGTGGGATAGCTACCCACAGTGCAATGCTCCGGAAGTTGACGCTTGCCTCGGTACTGTGGAAGCGCTCCGCCGAGTTAATGCACTTAATGCACTTAGAGCATTTTCTGTGGGGACACACACACTCGAATATATAAAACCGATTTCTAAAAAACCGACTTCTATAAATTCGACCTAATTTCGTAGTGTAGACATACCCTAAGCATGCAGTATCAGCAATTTTTGTTATTGCTAAATTGCTGAATCCTTTGTATTTTACCAAAGATGGAAGATATGTGGTTATGGAAGAACGGGCAATAAGGCTTTAAAGCTACTGAAGGTTTGAAACAATCAGTGTAAAAGATATTCCTCGGGCCTCATTTTTCATAAGGAAAGCAGACAGAACTCAAAATCAATGACAATAAAGTAAGCCAAAGATCAGCCACTGCTGGCTTGGAGGATTCACAGATCCAAGGCCACAGGGAACCATTGTGATCATCTGGTCTGGCCTCCTCTATAACGCAGGCCAGAGAACCTCCCCAAAATAATTTCCAGAGCATCTCTTTCAAAAACATCCAATCTTGATTTTAACATGATCAGTGATGGAGAAGCCACCATGACCTTACATAAATTATTCCAATGGTTAATTACCCTCACTGTTAAAAACTTATGTCTTATTTCCAGTCTGAATTTCTCTAGCTACAATTTCCAGCCATTGGACCATGTTAGATCTTTCTCTGCTAGATTGATGAGCTCATTATCAAATATTGTTCTCCAGGGAGGTACTTATAGACTGTAATAAAGTCATCCCTTAACCGTCTCTTTGTTAAGCTACATAGATTGAGCTCTGGGAGTCTATAGCTACAAGGCATGTTGTCTAATCCTTTAATTATTCTTATGGCTCTTCTCTGAACTCTCGCCAGTTTATCAGCATCATTCTTGATGATCTCACCAATCTTGTTAGTTGTGTAGACTTTGCCAAGACCTTGAGTTTCCTCCTTTTCTGTCCACCTTTTGAAGAGCTGTTTAAACATTGCTGACTCTGCGCCGTCATTCACCACCTCCACATTGGTGGTAGCAGAATAACTCTTGGCTTGGATAAAACCCTATGGGGGGGGATTCCAAAAGGACTTCACTTAGCTCATACCAATCTCTGTACAGAAGTACAACTGGACTGAATGTTGCCTGGACCTACACCAACCCTGATGATCCAAATACCCCCAAAACCCTTAAGAAGTTTGGAATGTGAATCCCTGAGCTAGACCTAAATTTTGTAACTGGCCTTTATAATACAAGGCTGCGCCAAAAACCCATACCTAGACACCCACAAACTCTTGAGATGTACAATATCCAGGGCTGACCAGGGCATCATGGGCCCATGTCCGGTTAGGAATGCCCCCCTTTTTCCCCTGCTTCATAGACATATAGAGCTCCTGATGAGCCACCAGGAGTTGAGAGGAAGAATGATCCAGCGGTTTGGGTGTCAGCCTAGCGCTTGGTAGCCCCAGGTTCAATTCTTTGCCCTACTACGGATTTCCGGTGTGACCCTGGGTGAGTCACTTAGCCTCTCTGCTGCAGTTCCTCATGTACTAATTTGTGTGAAAACTACAAACTGTCTTGTCTTCAGTAGGATTTCACTTCAAGTTCATGAACTCATGAATACACCTTCTTCCCCAGCGAAGACAAAGCCCTAAATCCCTTAGCTACTTTGAAAATGTCAACTACAAATTCCCATTTAAGGCCTATTCCAAAGCCCACTGAAGTCAATGGAAAAAACTCTTTGCGACTGCAGTGGGCTTTGGATTGGGCTCTTAGGTACCTAAGTAAGTGGCCTCATCCCCACAGCTCCCATTTATTTCATCCAGTTAATATGCGAGAAAACAGGCCAGCTCCCATCAATCAATGCTCCATTGTAATTATCAGCAACTGGGCTAGTTCTTAGCTACTTCCCCTGGCAGATTGTTTTAAATACAGGGCTCACCACAGCTCGGCTGAATGCGGCTTTCTTTTCCTCCTTGCTGGAGTCTTTTCCTCTCCAAACATAGATCTTAAAACCACCTTGGTCTAAAATGTGACAGTCCTGAAGTGAAGCACAGGAAATAGATAGATCAAAAATCCTGCTGGGGCCAGGTTTCTCCCCTTATCCAAAGGGTCCCCAGCACTCACGTCTAGACTAGGAAATGTTTTGCCCCTTTTCCTCAAGTGGGTCGGGTGCACAGTTGCTAGCGGTGGTTGAGAGCTAGTATAGGCAGCTGCACTATTCCCAGAAAATGGGTACAATGTTTTCTGCCCTAGACCCAGCTTGAATTGATCCCGAGAGTATCTGACACTTGTTCCAAACCCAGCAATGAGTCCTTTGCACACATCAGCAACCAATGGGTCCGTTCCCAAAAGCATGGGGTGAGAGAGACTAGAACTACAGGCCCTGAAAGTTCAACCCTCAGCCCACTGTGCTAGACTAATGAGTGGTATTGATTTGTAGAGTGCCTGCTGGGAGCTAGAGGAGTACGAAGCAATGACTGACTTAGACCTTTCTTGCACCAGTGTAGGTCTGGAGTGACTTCCCTGAAGCCAGAGGAGTACACTGGTGTAAAATCAGTGTAACATCAGAACCAAGCTGTGCCAGATCAGAACTGGGCCATGTAACTCTACCTCAAATCCCTGACAGTCTAACTGCATCCTGGTACCATACCAGGTAACAATGACGGAGAACTGAGCTTCTTGTTTTTAAAGGAAAAGCGAAACAACCCAGAAGCAAGCAGAACCTTTCAGTCAGTGCTTAATTTGTGCCAGGGCTGAGCCCTGGCACCTCTAGGCTTGGCATTTCATAGCCCTGGCGCCTGGCACTTCTGGGCTTGCTGCATCAGTTATGAAAGTAAAAAAATTGCTTGAGCCCCAGCACCTCTTTCATTACAAATTAAGCACTGCTTATTTCTATTCAGAGGTGACATGTACACTGATCTACCCTCGATAACACCTTACGCTTCTACGGCTAGAAACAGAGGGAGGGAGGGAGGCGAGAACCCTGGTTAGTCAGAGGGGTTGGTGGCAGCTGACAGACATATTGGTTTCCCTCATGGTAACCCCCACATCTTGTGGGCTGGTTTCTGCGTGAAGAAATTAGTGGCGACAAATTCACTATCATATTTTAGTCAGATCCTCCCTCACGTCTACGAACACAAGCTATTAATCATCTCTCTTCTGACAATGCCTTGAGACACTTGACTGTTCCTTTAGTGACTGCCGAGGTAACAGGTCCTTGGGCTGCGAGGGCGGGCAGGTCATCAACTGCCATACTCCGCCTTCATTATTATTTGTACGATCATTTAACTTACAGGCCTCAGGCAAGGACCCAGGTACCACTGTGCAGGTGCTGTGCATGCAGAGGACAAGAAGTGACAGTTCTTATCACAAAGAGCCGACAACCTTAGCATCTCCCCCCATTTCCCTGCACCTTACCTCATGCTGGAGGAGATCTTGTGTGAGGGGCCGGGTGGCTATTTCCTGCACCACCAAGTCGTTGTTGTTTTCGTAGACACTAGAGGAAGCAATGGGCAGAGAAAGATTCACAGAGGGCTGGGGGAGAAGGGACTATCCTCCTGGGGGACACACACTCATTCCCAGGGCTTGGGTTTGGAGACCTAATCCAGACTTACTGGTAGAGCCGGACGTTTGCTTTCTGCAGCTCATCGGCTTTCTCATCGGGGGTGGTGGCCCGGAGCGCCCCACGTCTCTCCCCGAGCACTGTTTTCATGATCTGCATGAGGTCTGGGGAGTCCTTCTCATTGTCAATGATGCCAATCTGGGCCCGGCCGCCTCTCTCGCCATCCCTGATGCTACGAGCCAGAGCCAGTCCCTGCAAGAGATGGGTCCTGATTTAGCCAATGAAAAGACTCGCCTTTCACCTCTGCAGGTGCCGGGTCAGGACAGACTTTCAATGCTCACACAGGACATTTCAGTCCAATTTATTATCTTGGTCAATGCAGTCTGCCTGGGCAGCCCTAGCCCATAAAGGAGAATGGGGGCACGAGGCACCCAAACTACAACTCCCATGATGCACCACGACAGCATTTCCAAATGGAAATGTTTCGGTTTTTAACCAAATCTTTACATTCTCTGTGGAAAGACTTTTTTTGTGTGAAAAAAGCTGTTGAGTTGAAAACCCAATTTTCCATTGCAAAACAGCTTAAACCTAATGTTTTCAAGCAGCCTTGGAATTCTAGCATCAAAGGAAATCTGGACATCATCTCTCACTGCAAACCCTCCTCCTGCTGCCACCTTTCCCATGCCTGCAGATCTGCCCTGCAGCCCTTCTTCCCCATTGCTCCTGGGGGAACCTGCCTCCTCTCCACCTCTGCTGAAAGCATCAGCGGCTCGCCTTACCCTGACCATGCTGCTATCTTCTCCATGGTGTCCCCAAGGCCCAGTTCTCTGGGTACCACAACATGCAGAAAGATGCTGCCTGCCTTTTCATACATATAAAGGGGTGCCATGAGTTCACCCACAACCTCAGGCACCTCCCCTATGCACCCTAAACCTGGTTCATAATTGCCCTTCTAGTTTTTGATGGCCTTCCATGGCATTGTCCCTGACAACCACAGAGAGGCAATGTGGGGTCCAGTGGGACACGACACACTGGACAGGAATTCAGGGAAGACGAAGTTCTACTCCTAACATTGCCACAGCCCTGCAGGGTGATCATGGCCATGTCACATCACCGCTCTGTGCCTCAGTTTCCCCATCTGTAAAATGGGGATAATGATACTTTTGTAAAATATTTTGAGATCTATGGAGGAAAGCTGATACGTAAGAGCTTGGTATTCTTATTTCTGCTTCTGCTTTTCCTCTGCTACTGGTCACTTTGTACTAGTCCACACTACCTTTTTTTAAAACAAATTTCCCCACCCCTGAGATCTCTAGTGTAGACAAAGCTTCTGTCTTTTTAAGTACTATGTCACATAGCCTCTCTATACATCATTTAGGTCTAAGTGATTTGCCCAAGGCCACACACAGAATCTGGAGCAGAACCAGGAACTGAACCCACATCCCCTGAACCCGTCCTATGTCATAACTGCAACACTGTTCTTCCACTCCTGTAGCAGTTGTTAATGGGAAAATAGCCCTCTGCTAGGGTTTTATACTCATCAGTGTATCACTCATTTTGTGCTGGGGAGGCTGCTATTTTGCAATCATCATCTGTCATATTTCTCTTCGTTTTTCAGGCTTTCAAAATGCCCCAAATAAATCCAATGGCATTTTCCACACTGACCCTGGATTTCTCTGCAATGTTGCTTTCGGGACCATTCCACTGGATCAGCACTTTCCCAAGGTCCATCAGGAACACATCCCCCTTATTGAAGCTGTCCCACGAAAGCTCCACCTGTCATGAGATAGCGAAACAGTGCATGTTACCAGGGAACAACGATCGTCAAAGAAAACTGGCTCTTGGGGAAGGAACAACACTCTGATATTAACAACATGCTTGTTTTCCTCTGCAAATTCATTAACTATCCATAACATGATCAGGGATTTATCATTTATTATCCTGTTTGAACGGATAGGAACACCAGACATTTTTTAAAATTCAAGGAAGAATGTGTTGTGCAGGCCCATGTGCGGATCTCCTTGTTCTTCTTTTAAAAGTCTAGTTTTGTGGTAACAACAATAACCTCTGTGCAGGACACTGCATGGGAATAAATGATTAGCTGGGCCTAATGGCCAACAGCTTAGAATCATAGAAGATTAGTGTTGGAAGAGACCTCAGGAGGTCATCTAGTGCAACCCCCTGCTCAAAGCAGGACCAACACCAACTAAATCATCCCCAGCCAGGGATTTATCAAGCCGGGCCTTAAAAACCGCTAAGGATGGAGATTCCACCACCTCTCTAGGTAACCCATTCCAGTGTTTCACCACCCTCCAAGTGAAATAGCGTTTCCTAATATCCAACCTAGACCTCCCGCACTGCAACTTGAGACCACTGCTTGTTCTGTCATCTGCCACCACTGAGAACAGCTGAGCTCCATCCTCTTTGGAACCCCCCTTCAGGTAGTTGAAGGCTGCTATCAAATCCCCCCTCACTCTTCTTTTCTGCAGACTAAATAAGCCCAGTTCCCTCAGCCTCTCCTCATAAGTCATGTGCCCCAGCCCCCTAATCATTTTCGTTGCCCTCTGCGGGACTCTCTCCAACTTGTCCACATCATTTCTGTAGTGGAGGGCCCAAAAATGGACGCAATACTCCAGATGTGGCCTCACCAGTGCCGAATAGAGGGGAATAATCACTTCCCTCGGTCTGCTGGCAACGCTCCTACTAATACAGCCCAATATGCCGTTAGCCTTCTTGGCAATAAGAGCACACTGCTGACTCATATCCAGCTTCTCTCTCTCTCTCTCTGCAGGATAGCAAAATCCACTGTAAGTTATTGAATGTTGTTTATTCTGTAAGGCAGGGATTTGCAAATGGTGATGATCAGTTGAGTAGAGTTGATCGGAAAATGGATTCGCCCCGCCCCCATGGAAAAGTTTCAGGACTAATAGAAAGAGCACGGTCCCTGACCCAAGGAGCTTACAGTGGGGATGAGCAATAACGCTGCTGCTTGAAAGAGACCCTTTATATTCAGTGCTGCAGTCCCAGCTGCCTCTGCATAACAGAGCATGGGCTTCTATAGCACGGGCTTCCACAGAACTCCTCCCCCAGGCTCCCTGTCTGGGAAGCTCACCCATTTAAGAGTGCAGTGCCCAACAGCACATATACAAGCCAAGGTCTCGATCCTGCATAAAGCAGGGTCAGAAGCTCTGCGTGTACTGTGTGAGTTGGTGCCAATGAGACTCCTAGCACAGCACAAGGGTAAGCATGTGTGCAAGCCTCTGAAGGATCAGGGCCGAATATTAGCGCTGAGTGGGGGAGGGAAGGGACAGCCAGGGTTACAGCAATGCAGCAGTGTGGTGACTCAGCTTAGACATGTGCATGTCTTGGCAAGCCAATGCGGTCTTAAAAATACAATAATATTACAGTATTGAATAATATGTTAATCAAACATAATGAAACATGATAGCATCGTATGTAATCATTATTATTACAACCACCTGCAGTAGGCCCTAAGGAAATGCATAGAAAAACCGGAACCATTTTTCTCCAGCTTCAGATGACAAGGCAGCTACAAAATCAAGTTAATCGTTGGCTTGGTTTTAATTGTGTAAGAAATCCGTGACTTCGGCTGGAAGGATTGCAAGTCTGATTCTGCTTCCACTTATACCAGTGTCACTCCATTGTCTTCAACATCAAGTTACACTGGTGTAAAGATGATGAGAATGAGGCTCTGCATTTGCAGCCATTGCTCAGAGGGCTTGATTTGGATCTCACACTGGTGTAAGACGTAAATCCACTGAAATCTATGGCCCAGATAGTCAGCTGGTTCAAACTGATGCAGCGCCATTGGCTTCATTGGAATCAGAGTGATTTACACCAGTTGAGGATTTGGTCCTATTGAGTGACATGGGTATAAAACCGAAGCGAGGTCAGAATCGGACCACTGGAAAGCCATATGGTATGCCAGACCATTACCCAACAGCATTGCTCCTATGAAATTCACCACGAGTGACTAATACGAATCAAGCGCTTCTGCCCTTACCTCTGTGGCTGACACATGCTTCTTCCCCTTGACATGAAGGAGGCGTCTGATGTTGTACATATTGATCTCCACATGCTTGAATCCTGAAGCTACGCCTCCCTTCTTGTAGCTGTTGGGTAACAGGGAATCGAGGGTTAAAATTAGAGCAGGTAAGAAAATGAGGGTTTTTTTCCAGGAAAATGTCAAGTTTTTGGCAAAAAACCCCCAAAATCCAAAATATCCAGAAGTTTGTATTTGAAAATGCTGCCACAGTGCCTCAGGGGAGTTGTAGTTTGTGATCCTCATGCTCCCATTCTCCTCGACAGGCCAGGTTCTCTGGTCAGATTACATCTCCCATGATGCACCATGATCTTCCCTCTTGTATCCTAGGGCTCACGTGGCTGCAGGGCTGTCCCTAGCTATTCTGGGGCCCTACGCAGCTCCCCCGCGGGGGGGGGGGGGTGGGGCAGGCCTCTGCGGGGGGGGCAGGGCTGGCTTGGGGGGCAGGGAGAACCACCCCCCAGCACTCACTGGCGGTGTGGCTGGGTCTGTGTCTGCACTTCCCGCCACCGGTGAGTGCAGGCCCGGCCCTGCTGCAGAGCTCAGGGGAGTGGGAGAGGGGCTGGGGCAGAGCAGGGGCAGGAAGAGCCAGGGCAGGGGCTGGGGCAGCACGCAGCTGCGCAGGGCACCAGGAAATGTGGTGCCCCAAATTTCCAGGTGCCCTGCACAGCTGCGTACTTTGCATATGGGTAAGGACGGTCCTGCGTGGCTGTGGTGCATCATGGGAGGTGGCATCCATATGGCGAACCTGGCCCATAGAGGAGAATAGGCTCATGACCACTTGAAGTGTCTCTCCCATGAGGCACTGCAGGGGCATTTCGGAATTGAAATATTTCAGTTCCCAGGCGCTTTTTGCAAATAGAAAACATTGTATTGAAAAAAATCTAATTTTCCATCAAAAAACAGTTTTGATGGAAAAATTTTGACCATCCCTAATTAAAACAGCATTCTGCAGGGACTCAGGATGCCACCCTCCTCTCTGATGTAAGCTATTTGTGCTTGTGCTGTGGGACATGTGAATCACAATGTTTGACTGCAGGTCCTAGTGTGACCCTAGAACCACTGAATGCCCAGGGCATATAGGGTACAAGGATCCACTGGGTTCACTAGAAGAATGTCATGTAAGGTTTCCAATTAAATCCTGTGTCACACTGGTCATCATAACCATTGTGAGATGTACGTATGGATGTTGGGTAAGGTGTTACATATATAAACTGACAATTACATACTTAAAGTCTGTGACAAAGGGACTGGTCATCAGGAAGGTGAAAAGCAGTTGTGTTTTTTCAGGCAAGAAATGTTTCTCGGTCTGTTTACATGTAAATTAAATGTTGTACAGTTCACATCCATTTACAGTCTGAGCAAAATTCTAACCAATAGATTACGGAGGTTGCAGGAAAGAACAAGCCCAGCCAGGGTTTATCCTGTTTTGAAGACAGACAATGAACTTTTGAAACTCGATCTGGGGATGCAGGTGGAAGCCCTCCCCCCGAGTTATTCCTTTCAATGTGTGATGACAAGCCATCAGCAAACTTGATCTTATGAGAGCTGGCTGGGAAAAGGAATTTGGGGAAGCCACCCTGTAGGAGACAGGGAATGTCTTGTGAGTTAAGTTTAGGCTCTGGAAAGCGTGTTATGATTTTTTTCTAAGCAACCATTTGTTTCCAATATTCTTACTTTCTACCACTTGAATCTCTGTTCTTTGAAAAGTTTATCAATATATGGAGAGCTGTGTGTAAAGTAAATGGTGATGCTGAGTTGAACCTTGCAAGCTTGGTGTACTACTTCTCTGGGAGTAGTAAATCTGAGACTTCTATGCGTGCTCCATGGAACAGGGGCTGAGCACTTCAGTGGGATGCTCGGACGACTTGGAGGTTGGTGTGTGCCTACCGCTAACCTGTACTGCGAGAGAGGGGCCTGGAGGGAAGTGCTTGTGTTGACAGAAACTGGTGGATTTAGGTTGCTGATACACAGCAACTGCCGGATGCTGGGACTGGACGACAGACGATGGATCACTTGATAATTGCCCTGTTCTGTTCATTCTCGTTGAAGCACCTGGCATTGGCCATTGTCGGAAGACAGGATACTGGGCTAGGTGGACCATTGGTCTGACCCAGTATGGCCGTTCCTATTTTGTTGTTGACTGCTTCTCGCTTCTTCTTCTTCTTCTTCTTCTTCTTCGTGTATGCGCAACGCGCCTCAGTTGGCACGCGACCAGGATTCATCACTGAATTTGGTCCACTAGTTGAACCATTAGCTTCCCCGGCTCAGGCCAGATACTGACCGGGAGTGTGACTTGAACGCTGATCCATGCTCCTGGGCAGGTGGTAGCGAGGTACCTCATGACACTGGGGTACCCTTGCCCCACACCTTTGTCACGAGGCATGATGTCATTAGTTCCTTCCAACACAAAGTGAGCTGTAGCTCACGAAAGCTTATGCTCAAATAAATTGGTTAGTCTCTAAGGTGCCACAAGTCCTCCTTTTCTTTCTGCAAATACAGACTAACATGGCTGTTACTCTGAAACTTTATGATGAAGACCCAGACGCATCCCAAGATGACAAAGCAATCAGAAACAATTCCTGAGCTGTTTTCCTGGCTTGTGGGGTGCACCAGCATGGAATGGGATGGGTGGCACCCTATCATGATCACCATGCATTTTGCACAACCTAACACCTCACATACATGTATCAGGCCTTGCACTAAGTCTCAGCAATGTACATGCCTGTGTTGGAAAGAAAAGATGTAGCTTTGGGGTTTTATAATAGTTCTAGCCCCGTTGGGAACACACCAGTAACATGATATTTCAACTTGGTCCACAAATTTAATAATAATTAATAACATTTAATAATAGTTATTAACATAGTTAATAACATGCTATCAGCAATGTGAGCGGGAATTCAGATTTCATAGCATTTTAGCCCAGCTTTGCACAGGTATGGCTAACTACACAAGGTATGCGGCAGTCCCGGAGAGAAAGGATGGTCCACTGGTCTAAATACATTAGAGATTGTAAAGCTTTCATATACTGTGGTAATGGAGGTCACAAAGAAGCCTAAAATAGACAGAGATTGACTCCAATGGAGTTACTCCTGATTACTGCCAATGTGAAATTAGAATCTTGTCCCTTGTGCTGAGTTTGTTTTATGAAGGTCCTAACGATGTGTTCTGGTTAGCTAAGATGAGACTCAGGCCTGCTGGGGTTTAATAAAGAGGTAGTTTTGGCCCATCCAATTTTTACCCTGCGTGTACAGTAAAGATTCAAAGGATTTAGTAGAGATGGGGGAAATGTTTCCCATTCCAAAATAAAAAAACTGGGGAGAAAAATTTGAGGAAGGAGTTTATGAAAATTTCCCCTGATTTTGACCAGCTCTGAGGCTGGCCAAAATGTTTCAGATTTTAAAATGGTGATTAAATTTTTTGAAAATTTGGAACAAAACAGGGGAAAAAAATAAAAAAAAAATGTTTTTGACCAGACCTACAGCCTAGCCTGCGTGCTTGGACCAGCCTGGCAGTCTCCATTTATTTCCACTCACATAATGCCGCTTTTGAAGTAGCTTTTGAAGACCTCAGACTCATGTCCCTCCACTTCTCGATGTTGCACTGGGCTCCCCCCAAGCATGTCATCGATCTGGGTGACATAGAAGGCCGCAGCGCCCTGTTCATCCTGAGATGAATCCTTCCCAATCCAGTAGTGCAGGTCCATCATGAAGCCGTTTGAGGTCTTCTTATTCTTGGAAAGACAAAAGCGGTATAAAGAGGAGGTCAGGGTGAGATTCATTGCACTGAGAGGCTTCACTCAGTGGAATCATGCAGATCTGCTTAGATCTGCAATCCAGGAACCAAGCCAGCTTGAAAGTGTGATTGGCATCTTGTGAATAATACCTCTGACAGAAGAGAACTGGTATAAACTAGAGAGCCAGATCGCGGCGCTCTTACTCAGGCCAAACTCCCGTGCAATCAGTGAAGTTTCCCCGAGCAAGGGAAACAGGATTTACCCTTAATATTCTGCATGCAAAAACCTGCCTGAGGTCAAGCTGTCCTTCTAGGGCCCAGCCCTGTGCTACAGAAGCTCCTGGGAATTTTGCCAGTGATTTCAATGGGAGCAGGATTTGAGCCATAAAGAACGCTGGAAGGCCCTGATTCAGGCAAGCACTTAATGGGACTTAGGCACATGCCTACACTTTTAGCATGTGCTTACTGGTTATGTCTCAGGTAGATATATGGCCCCATTACCATAGTAACGGAGTGCTTCAAAATCTTCAATTTATTTGTTCTCACAACACTCCTGCTAGGTAGGGAGGTGCTATTATCCCCATTTCATGGAGGCACAGGCTCAGTGACTTGCCTACATTCACGCAGGAAGCCTGTGACAGAACAATGCCTTGATTCCAGGTTTCCCATGCCCCAGACCAATACTAACTACTAGACCCACCCTTTCCCTCCCTATCCTAGATCAGGGCCTGAGAGCGGCAACTTGCGAGCTGCCCTTACTCTCATGTTTGGTGAGTGTTCTATTGGTTATTTAATGAATGTTCCTACGTGCTTTTGGATCCCTGGACAAAACGCTCTTACACATGTGCATTATGAGGATACAGTCTTCAATTACATGATCACCCACTGTTTTTCCCCACAGGATCCCTGGCTCATCGAGTACAAGGTGGCAGACTGACAGTTGCAGGGGCATCTGTACATCTGGCATTTCCTAATTTTTGAGTGATTGATTTTGCAGCCTAAATAACATTCACTGAATGCAGTTTTTTGTACACAATATAGATCATCGGGCTCAACAGGTGGTGATCAATGGCTCAATGTCTCTGCAGAAGAGAAGAGTGAGGGGGGATTTGATAGCAGCCTTCAACTACCTGAAGGGGGGTTCCAAAGAGGATGGAGCTCGGCTGTTCTCAGTGGTGGCAGATGACAGAACAAGGAGCAATGTTCTCAAGTTGCAGTGGGGGAGGTCCAACCCTAATCTTCTATGATTCTATTCACATATATATTATACACACACAATAAATACAAAGTGACTACAAATGGTGTGTGAAACCCTGCTGACTCTCAAACACAGGTCTAGCTCCATGTGGTTTGAGGTCCATACAGCTCCTATTGTGATTCCTGGTGTGTGAAGCCAAATACCCTAAAGAGAAAAGGCAAGCCCTCTGAAGGCAGGTGTTTTGTGAATGGTGCCGGCATTTCTCATCTAAACTCCATCATCCACTGTGCAGGAAAGCTAATAGAGACTCATTTTATAAAATGGTTTGAAGCTAAGTTCTGTTGATCTGTTTTGTTCTGTGGAAAGTGCTCAGATAACACTGGTGAGCACCGGTTTAAGAGCCCAAATAGAGAAGAACTTGATTTCTTTAGATATAGCTGCTTAATGTGCAATGAAATCACTCCATTTAATGTGCAATCCTGCAAGCAGCTCAGAGCTTCATTGCTCTAGAGACAATCCGTACCCAGTTTGCGACCTCCATACCCAAGACAAAGGGAAGTAATAGCGTGATTACACTTGGAGGTACAGTGAGATTAAGTGACTTGCCCAGGATCACAGAGCTTTGTCCCCATGAAGAACAGGAACATTTTTGTGGGAGAGAAAAACCATTTCCTGCCCAGCTCGAGGCTTGAGTCTTAGTCTACTGCCCATCTGTATGTCTACACTGCAGTTAAAAAACCTGCCGCTGGCCTGTGCCAGTGGACTCGGGCTTGTGGGGCTCAGGTTAAGGGGCTGTTTAATTGCAGTGTAGACATTCGGGCCCATACTGGTGCCCCGGCTCTAGGACCCTGTGAGGTAAGAGGGTCCCAAACGTCTATATCATTAAGCAGCCCCTTAGCCTGAATCACCTGGCATGGGCCAGCCGTAGGTGTCTAACTGCAGTGTAGACAAACTCTTCAACACAACCCCACTTTCCCCCCTAGCCCTGTCTAAGGGCTAAGTTCTGTTTCCTCATGCAGAATTTCCATTCAAGTCAATGGCAGCTGGGTGCTTTCATTTCCGAGCACACATGGCTGTGTTTGAGATTTAGCCAGCCTTGCTGTTTGCTTTCATAAAGCATCTGCTTGAGAAATATGATTAGCTGCAGGGCACAGTGGGCCTTCCCTTTTGTTAAAGATCCCAAGGGTGCCACCCTATGAGTCACTGAGCAGCAGGCAGGCTGTATTCAGGCAATGTCTGGCCAGGAAAGCGAAACATGTCCCAGCACGAACAAGCTGATTCTTCTAATGCTGGAGTGACAAACACTCCTCCATCGAATAAACCTGGGCTTAGTCCATGTGCAGCTGCATCAGCCTGACGGGTGGGAAGAAGAGACCCATTTGAGTCCACCCCCAGCCCTGAATAAACCAAAGGAATAATTCTGCTTCCCCTCCATAAGGAAGGCAGGGCAGGATCTGGGGGAAAACACGGCTCTGTCTGAGCTGCTCATGTACCAGTGCAATGTGAGCAGGACTTGGCAGAGAAGGGGTGGATCCAGTGACAAGCTGCCAAAATCTTAACTGGTTCCCCCCTCACCCCACGAGGGGGTCTCAGTCCTCCCCTCCCCCTGGGATCCCTGCCCCATCCACCCCCCTCACCTGACTGCCCCCGGAACGGGGCAGGAGGGTCTCGTGAGCCACAGTAGTGGGTGCCCACTCCGCCCCGCCCCCAAGAGCCAGAGGGACCTGCCGGGGGGCGAGGTGAGGAGTCCTGACGGTGCTTACCTGGGGCAGCTCCCAGGAAGCATTTGGCAGGTCCCTCTGGCTCCTAGGGGCGGGGTAGCAAAGCTAGCGGGGGAGCAGGGGGAGCGGCTGCTCCCCCCACCGATCACATCAAAAGTGGCACCTTAGACGCCGACTCCGTTGGTGCTCCGGGGCTGGAGCCCCCACGGGGAGAATTTGGTGGGTGCGGAGCCCCCACTGGCAGGTCCCCCCCCACCCTGCCCCTGGCCCCAGCTCGCCTCTGCCCCTGAATGTGCCGCCCCGCTTTGCTTTTCCGGCCCCCCGCCACGTCTCACGAATCAGCCGTTCGTGCGGGAAGCCTGGGAGGGCTGAGAAGCAGGTGGCGGCTTCGTGCTCAGGCCCAGGGAGGCGGAGGTGAGCTGGGGCGGGGAGCGGTTCCTCTGTGCGCCCCCTGAGTTACCTGCTGTGGTGCGGGCGGCCCTCCTCGTGCCCCCCCGCCCAAGCTCCCCTCCCCTCCCTGCCTCCTTGGGCCTGAGCGCGAAGCTGCCACTTGCTTCTCAGCCGCCCCCCGGCTTCCCACGCGAACAGCTGATTCGCGGGAAGTCGGGGGGGCGGAGAAGCGGGGCGGAGAAGCACAGCGAGGCAGTGCGTAACACAGGGGCGGAGCGGAGGTGAGCTGGGGACGGGGACAAGGGGAGCTGCCGGTGGGTGCTCTGCACCCACCAAATTTTCCCCTTGGGTGCTCCAGCCCCGGAGCACCCGTGGAGTCAGCACCTAAGGCACCACTTTTGGCTGGTTGTTAAATTTAGAAGCCCTTTTAGAACCGGTTGCCCCACGTGGGACAACCGGTTCTAAAAAGGCTTCTAAATTTAACCACCGGTTCCAGGAAACCAGTGCGAACCGGCTCCAGCTCACCACTGGGTGGGTCTGTGGCCCACTGACCATGAGGGTCTACCAGCAATTCCCCCAGTATGGAGGGTGGAAGACCTGAGTTGCAGGGGTGATGGAGGAAGGAGAGAAGTTACCCCCCCCCCCACACACACACCCGCTTTAGGACGTGAGCTAAGTCCATCAAAGAGGCTTTCATCCCTTTGCAACCTGGTGCACTGCTCAGAACAGCTGCCAAATGGAAAAGTGAACCCAAGGAGGCCTCTGAACTGGGGGTGCTGGAACAATGTGTATGGCCGGGGAGTTGAGAGAATTGTGAACCAAACTGTAAACACTGTTTTATGACGGAAACCACTGGGCTGTCCCCCCAGCACCTATGCTCTGAACCTGGAATGGTCTATGCAAATGAAGAAGAGTTGGGGAGATATTAAAGAAGCCCCAGTACAGCACATTACCCTGGAATATCACCCTGGGAACGCAGGGCACTTCTGCTGCTACACGCCAGCTGCTCAGCCTAGGTTCTCTGAAGTGCCTCAGCCTTTGAGGTCAAATTGCAAGCGAGCCTGGCTCAAGTTCTGAGTGAACTCATGAGCTCTCCTCACGCCCCTTCCAGTTTTCTTACCACTACACAATACTGTGGTTACAGCACAGGACGGGATGCAGGAGACCTGGCTTCTATTCCCAGCTCTGCTATGGACTGTGTGAGAGACCGTGGACAAGTCACGAAGGCCTACTTTTGCAAAAACCACCAGTGATTTTGGCTGCCTGAATTTCTAGGAACCCAACTTGAGACACCTTAGAGGGGCCTGATTCTCAAGAAAAGGGCTGATCACCCGACCCCTGAAAACCAGCTCCTTTTTAAGGTAGCCAAAACCGGGCCCTTGGCACACCCAAAATCCAGTTCGTCCATTTTCAATCTATAGGCCTTCGCCTTCGCGATCCCTGGAGGTGGGGTGGGGGAGTGGAATGCACCGCAGGAGCGCAGAGCATGAGGGTTATTTCAAGAGGCCATAACAGAGATGATCGTCTCTTTCATGCACTTCCCCCTCTTGTTGCTTCTCTGGCCTCTCTCATACTGAATATGCAATTTCAGGCATTAAAATCAGGCGGTTGATGGGCTGGCGAATAGGTTACGTTTTAGAACGGTGCTGCTGGAACCAGGCAAAGGAGTGACTTGAGCTCCAGTCCAAGGGAGGTTAATGAAACAGTGCAGAGCATTTCCAAACCTACCAACATCTGCTTGACTGACTTACATATAATATGATGTAACAGTCTCCTTTGAAAAAGCTCCCGTAAGCCTTTTCGGGAATGGGAACCATTTTCATTTTCTGCAAGAAATCGGAGAAAGCAACAGTAAAAAAAAGGCCTGGACAAGAGACAACAGTGAGTTTGCTGCGGTAACAAATGGGGCATCCTCTTCTCCTCTGTATATGCCATAAGCCTGGCTCAAAAGAGGGAAGCAGCAAAGATGCAAAATCCAGGCCCCACTGAAATCAATGGGGATTTCGCCATTGACTTCAGGGGAGCCAGGATTTCACACTAAGCACCCAAGAGTCTTGCTCCAAGAACCATCATGTCTTTCTGCTGTTTACGGCCTGTGCCATTGAGTTCACCTTTGCAGAAAGACCATATTGCTGCTACACTGAGACTCCAGCCACCTACCCAGCCACCCCAGCAGGTTCCCACACCCCAGAATATAAATTCTTTGATGCTTCCAGACCAGTTGTTGTACTCTAGACACAAGCTGGGTAAACCACGTGCGAACAAAACAAACACCTTTTGAAAATATTAGGCTCTAAGATTTTGCATAGTGCTAGCAACAGGTGCCGAACTGGAGACTCTATTCACAGCACGTCTCTAACGTGCAGAGCAGAGCAAGCCAAAGGACTTCATCTCTGAACTGGAGGGTGGGTGAATGACTCATGCCTTGGCCTCTGTTTCTAAGTTCTTACACGCCACCCATCGCTATACGATCAGAGAGCAACTGAAAATTTGTTAGGTCTCCTAGCTGGGAAAATCCATCCCTAAATTTGTCAAGGATTAATAAAGATGGACTGCTAACTTAACTCAGTTTTAGCTGAAGCCCAGAAGTACAGGCTGAATTCTCCCTCTATGATTTAATGGACCTTTAAAATAGATCTCTCTATCTGTTTTGAGCCTCTGTTGAAGTACACCGCTTCCCTTCGGGGGCAGCGTGGTCTAGTGGGACGAGTGCTAGACTAGTATTTGGGACACCTGGGTTCTATTCCCGACTGTGCCCCTGAGTTGCTGTTGCTAAGTTCTTTAGTGCAAGGACTGTCTCATTAGCTGTTTGTACAGTGCCCAGCCCAGGGAGGCGCCTGGGGAATGAATAAATAACAAAGCAACCCAATGCGCAGTGTATGTCTCATCTTATCTATGATTATCAGCAGAAGTAAAGGTCTCCTACTGCTTAAAGCCTGGGACAAATCCCATGTGATTCAACAGGCATTGACTCAGGCCCTTAGTCTGTTAAATCAAGTGACAGAGCTTCATACTTTTACGGCTGAAAGACTTGAGTCCAAACCCAGCTGTTGGCCTGAGCAGCATCCAGGCTCACCATTACCAGAGGATTTGACTGCTGCAGTTGACCTCTTGGGGCAGTGCCGGCCCAGAATGGAGCATTCCTGGCACCTACCTAGTTAACACTGAAGAGACAGAGGGCTTCATAGAGGCAGAGAATTAGCATCTGGAAGGTCAGTAAGCCACATGCTGAGAGCCCCCTTGTGTCCTCTCACTCAGATGAGCAGAGAACAGGCAGCATGGCTTTCTGGGCTCCATTCAAATTTGCATTGAATTTTCCAGTTCACTTCGAACAAGAATATGAAACTGGGCAAACTCACTGGGCAGAAATTCAGACCAGTGATGTGTGGTTTATGACTCACTCGCTATTTATAGAGCACAGTCCTGGGCTAGCTTGATTTCTGTGTGCTATGGGTGTAGGCAGATATTGACCACGTACACTGTACATACTGCATACTATGTACACAAGGGTATATTACTGTAATTTCCCAAACAAATGTTCTGGTTTGGTTTGTTCCATATCACGCCTTTTATTAACACAGTGCTAGACAATCAAGAGGGGATCACACTCAAGTTAGAAAGAAGGCACACATTTTTACAACTGCGAGGGTGATGCACCCTTAGACCAGGCTACCCAGGGAAGCAGTGGTTTCTCTCTCTTGGAGTCTTCACAGCAAGACTGGATGCCCTTCTGGAAGAGTTTAGCCAAACACAAGTGACTGGGCTCAGTGCAGGGGCACTGGGTGAAAGGCTATGGCCTGTAGATAAGTTGAGGCAATATACTAGTTGCTTCTGGTCTTAAGTTCTATGAATCAATGAACCACAAGGGATTCAAAACAATGATCAATGAGCAGGGGCGGCAGGTTTGTATAATTTTTGGTGTTGCCCAAAATGGGTCCAAGTCCTGCTACCCTCCCCCCACACCTACCTAAGGCTCTAGGAGGGAGTTTGGGTGTGGGAGGGTGTTTGGGGTGCGAGCTCTGGGCTTGGGCAGGGAGATGGGGGGCAGGAGGGGGTGTGGGGTGTGGGCTCTGGGAGGGAGTTTGGGTGCAGGAGGAGTGAAGGGTCAGGCTCTGGGAGTGAGGGCTCTGGGAGGGAGTTTGGGTGTGGGGTGCGGGCTCTGGACTGGGGCAGGGGGTTGGGGTGCAGGAGGGGATGTGGGGGACAGGCTCTGGGAGGGAGTTTGGGTGTGGGGTGCAGGCTCTGGGCTGGGGCAGGGGGTTGGGGTGAGGGAGAGGGTGAGGGATGTGGTGCTTATCTCGGGCAGCTCCTGAAAACGACCTTCACACCGTTCTGGCAGCGGCTCCGGCAGAGGGGCTGGGGGGTCTCCATGCCCCGCTGCCTGCAGGCACCGCCCCTGCAGCTCCCCTTGGCTGCAGTTCTAGGGCAATGGGAGCTGCGGGGTCGGCGCTCAGGGCAGGGGGCAGCACGTGGAGTCACCCTGCTCCCCCTGGGCCGCAGGGACGTGCCGGCTGCTTCCGGGAGTGGTGCGGAGCGAGGGCGGACAGAAAGCCGCCTTAGCCCTGCTGCGCTGCCGGTGGTGGTGGCTGGGGGCTGCTGGGGCTTTTTAAATTGCCTGGGGGCAGCAAGTGGGGCCAGGAGAGGTGCACGGGGATGGTGGGCGGGGCCGGGAGAGAGACCCGGCCCCACACATTGGTGGACCCGGACCCCTTGGCCCTGAATATTCCAGGAGCACGGGCACCATGGTCCACATAACTCGCCTCCCCCGTCAACCAGTATCTAAAGGGTGAAAGTGACCTATTCAGGGCAATACAAGCGTGTCTAACGAGAAGGAATGCAATGAAGTTCAGAAAGGAAGGACTGGGGTGAATACCAGGAGAAAGGGCCTGACAATGTGATCCACTAAGTATTCTGTGCGGAAACGGTGGAGACTCCATTGCTTGGGACATTTTAAAGCCAAATGAATGAATAGAATCATAGAATCATAGAATATCAGGGTTGGAAGGGACCCCAGAAGGTCATCTAGTCCAACCCCCTGCTCAAAGCAGGACCAATTCCCAGTTAAATCATCCCAGCCAGGGCTTTGTCAAGCCTGACCTTAAAAACCTCTAAGGAAGGAGATTCCACCACCTCCCTAGGTAACGCATTCCAGTGTTTCACCACCCTCCTAGTGAAAAAGTTTTTCCTAATATCCAATCTAAACCTCCCCCACTGCAATAACCAAGCCTGCATGGGGTTGGGGGTGGGGGGGAAGGGGTGTGGTGGTTGGACTGGATGATTTAAGAGGCATTTCCATCTCCAATTTCTCTGATCTAAATCTCTTCTGCTCACGGTATGTAGCCTGGAAATTATGAGCGTACTAAAGGTGGGGATGGGCGAGGCAGCGGAGGGATCAGTGCGTGTACATACTTCAGAGCGTTAGTTACACCTCCTGCTCCAAGCTGCCTCTTGAATCTCACAGCTCTGTGACAGGGTGATCTGAGGGTCAAGGCAGGAGTCGGTCGCTTCCCGCATTTGCGTGGGCCCTGGCCTACGTTCAGTTCTGGTGGTGGGAGAGGGGGTTGAACAAGCAGCTTTGGTGGGCACTACAACATGACTTACACACACACACACACACACATATGGCTGTGCTGAGCTGCTCCATGAGCCTGCAGCTCACACCGGTTCCGTGGCATTCAAGCCATACATTTTTCTGCTGGCCCAACTGGTTTCCCCACATACCAGCATGTCCCTAGGGAACAGACTTGCTTTTAATTACAGTTCCCCTGGAAAGTGGCGCAATGCCACGTGAACAAACAGGGAACTGCAATGACTTTCGATCATTCCCAGTGGCAACATCGTCACCAAGTAGGTTTCACTGCACAGTCCCTGCCAGCGAGAGTCACACGACTAAGTCTCTGCTCAGCTCCTTGGGCTCTGCTCTCTAAGCCTGGGGCTGGGCTCCTGTTTGGGGCATGCTCAGCAGCAGCAAGCCAGCCGTGGAACACCCTTCTGGGGAAAACAGGCCGAGCCAGGCACTAGCCATGTTCAGAACTGAATGCAAGGCCTTTGGTCAGGCCTGCCCGCTATCTGCAGCATCTCCCTAGCACCTGTCTTACCGTCACAGCTGGCAACAGGCCGTCGGTACCAAGGCTAAGCCACTAGTGCAGACAGGGCTCAGGCATGTCTACAGTCATATCAGTGCTGCTGTGAACAACAGTATTTGCTCTGGAGAGGAAAGATAGTCTTGTGGTCTCAGAAGAGCTGGGCTCAGTCTTTGACTCTGCCACTGACTCACTACGGGACCTTGGGCAAGTCACTTAAATCCTCTATTTCTCAGCTGTAATGTGGGAATAGTAATGCTTCCTTTCTCCCACCCATGGTCTCGTCTATTTAGATTGAAAGCTGTACAAGGCTGGGACTGTTTATTACAGAGTGTACCAGCAGCATCTAGTGCAGTGGAGTCTCTGGTTGCTATGGTAATAAAGTATCAACTTTAGTCCCACAACATTCCTGTTTCCTAAGTCAGTATTATCCCTGTTTTACAGATGGGGAAACTGAGGCCCAGAGCCGTTGCGTGAGTTGAACGTTGCACACTGAGTGGGATAAAGCTGGGAATAGAATTTGGGGCTCCTGATTCCTAGTCTTCCTTTGTCTTTAACTACAAGACCATCTTTCCTCTCTCACCAAGCAATTTTCACAGCATCTCTTTCTTGTAAAACACCCCCATACACCCCCAGTCTGCAAAGGATGCGCTCCTCTCACCGTACCTCAATGGTCCATATCTGCAGCCCCGGCTTTCTCTCGATAGTGGGGAGGCCCAGGTCAGTCTCTGTCATTCTGCTGGTTGAACTGAAGGGGAGAAAGACGAAGAGTGGAGTAACTATCCAGTTTGATAAAACTCCAAGCCAAGTGGCAGCGAGGCTCCTATAACATAGATTCATCCATAAGAACAAAAGTCTCTGCAGACTTTTGCTGGATTTAGCCATTCAAACAACAGATTGTGGCTCTGATTCCTCACCTTGTGGTGTCATTTCAAATGGGGATAGATAAAATGCTGCCCCACGCTCAGATTTGGCCCCACACTGAACAGGGCCAAAGGGTCAGACAAGATGCCAGGCACAACATGAGCAGGGGATCGTACCCACAAATGCACAATGAGGAGTTTGGAGCAGAACGCTGGCCCTGCCTACAAGTCGTCATGCTTCTTACAAAAAGAAAAGGAGTACTTGTGGCACCTTAGAGACTAACCAATTTATTTGAGCATGAGCTTTCGTGAGCTACAGCTCACTTCATCGGATGCATACCGTGGAAACTGCAGCAGACTTTATATACACACAGAGATCATGAAACAATACCTCCTCCCACCCCACTGTCCTGCTGGTAATAGCTTATCTAAAGTGATCATCAAGTTGGGCCATTTCCAGCACAAACCCAGGTTTTCTCACCCTCCACCCCCCCCCCCCCCCCCACACAAACTCACTCTCCTGCTGGTAATAGCCCATCCAAAGTGACAACTCTCTACACAATGTGCATGGTAATCAAGGTGGGCCATTTCCTGCACAAATCCAGGTTCTCTCACCCCCTCACCCCGCTCCAAAAACCACACACACAAACTCACTCTCCTGCTGGTAATAGCTCATCCAAAGTGACCACTCTCCTTACAATGTGCATGATAATCAAGGTGGGCCATTTCCAGCACAAATCCAGGTTCTCTCACCCCTGGGGCAGACAGGAGCTTCTGCTGTATGCAAAACCCAGGACTCTCCCCTCGCCCCCATTCTGCACTAACTCAACCTTCTTTTGTGTGAGTAAAACAAACGGCGATTCCCAGGAGAGAGACGGGGTAATGTTAAAAGCTATGGGACCTGATCTTCAGTGGGTGAAACTCGCCATAGCTCTATCGAATCCAGTGGAGCTACACCAATTTACATCTGCTGAGGATCTGGCCCAAAGCTTGGACTTTTGGTTGGTGAAGCACAGATCCAAAGCGGGGGGGAACAACAAATACCAGTGGGGACTGTGGTTCTCTTTAGGAAAAAAAAATAGCTCCAAGTCTTGCACTTGCACCCTTATGATTATGTCCATGTATCAAACGTCTTTCATTCCGGAGGCTCCCCAGTGTATAGACAGATCATTCACTTAATCCACCAGTGACATGCAGCCACCTCTGGGGTCGGACCCAACAGCTAATCAATCACTCAGCATTGCAGAACAGTTTAAGCAGCAAGCAAATAGGGATACAAGAGTCAGTAGACACTGCAGGGGGAAGTTAGAATGCAATTTGGCCAGGGTACTGGGGCTAACCCCCCACTTATTTCAAGTAATACCTGAGCTGGAACATTGTAACAAACCCAGACACCTGCGAACTTTATTGCCATCATCGTTGTTATTCAGAACATCCAAGCAGCAGGAGGCAGAGAATGTAGATCCTCCTGCTCTGTAAGCACAGGCTACTACCACGGAGTTAAAACAAATGGTGTCGTATCAGTATAAGATCTATGATACGCAGGTGACCAGTTCTCAGGCTCTCCAGTAGATGGCAGTAGAATGCACATGCACCAGCCAATTCATTACTGTATTTACAATCTTTGGGACAAATATTCCGCTCAATTAAGTTATTGGGGTTGAACAGGACTAACGCAGGGTATAATGTGGCTCACTGATTTTCTCTTTTCATTCATATGCCAAAGCACTGTGGTGGTGTCATTCTCTAGCTCCCAAATTGTGTTTGCTTACAACATAGTTAATTATTATATTAGTTTAAAAAAAAATACCTTGACTGCATTTTATTCTCTGCCTATCTTCCTGCCGAATGAAAGGCCTGCATTGACTACAGCCAGCCAGTCCTGCCCCTGGTGTGCTTCCTGGTCTTTTGTTAAGCTGCATGTATTATATATCAGATCACAGAATATTGTTGTTGGATCTGAATTTGGCAGAGCATCAAATGTTTTACCTTATAGGCCACAGAGCTCACAGCAGAACTCAGGTGTTTGGACAATATTCACTTCTCTTTAGCAAACGGGTTAGCTCAGAAGATCTGAGGTGTCAGCTGAGCTCAGATAATCAGCTTGAACTAGCATCCAGAAGCTTAGATGCTTATTAAAAACTATAATCCAAATCTCTGGTTTAAAACAAAAAGAAAAGGAGTACTAGTGGCACTTTAGAGACTAACCAATTTCTTTGAGCATAAGCTTTCGCAAGCTACAGCTCACTTCATCACGAAAGCTTATGCTCAAAGAAATTGGTTAGTCTCTAGGTTGCCACTAGTACTCCTTTTCTTTTTGCAAATACAGACTAACACGGCTGCTACTCTGAAACCTGGTTTAAAACAGTGATGCTTAATCTTTACCACACCAAGAACCTCCCTTCCTAAACTGAGCCCCTCTGTTATTCCCTGCTCCCTGCCCCTATTAAGACCAGAGCAAACACAACCCCCGGATCTAGAAAACAGTGATGAGATAGCAACCTCACTGAAGATCAGCTGTTTTCATGAGATTTCAGGTTTATTTCTGCTTATGGTCAGGCTTGAAATACCACGAAAACAACCTTCTGTCCTTGGGCTTGTCTTCACTAGTGATTTAATGTGAGTTGTAGTGTGAGTGTTCCCATTAACTCAACCCCTGTCCAGACACAAAAACCAGTTGCTTGTGTCTTGTCTTTGCCACAAGCAGGAAGTATGGAAACATTTATAAAGTTCTAGACATTTGGCTTAATTGTGAGGATTGAGGGAAGATGCAAGTTGGTTCTTACTGTATCCCAAACTGGTTTTGCCCAATGCTAGATGAAACACAAACTGAGAACTGCATCCGACGAAGTGAGTATTCACCCACGAAAGCTTATGCTCCAGTATGTCTTTTAGTCTATAAGGTGCCACAGGACTCTTTGCCGCTTTTACAGATCCAGACTAACACGGCTGCCCCTCTGAAACTGAGAAGAGACATGAGTAAACTCCACTAGGAAAAAGTATCCCTCATAAAGCCCTGAGCATTTTCACCTGTTCAAGGGCAAAAGCCAGTCACTGAGAAGGGCATGCATCCGATGAAGTGAGCTGTAGCTCATGAAAGCTTATGCTCAGATAAATTTGTTAGTCTCTAAGGTGCCACAAGTACTCCTTTTCTTTTTGAGAACGGCTGGGCACTTCTGCCACAGATATTGCAACCCCAGGCAATATCTTTGAGGACCACTGTATTCAATGTATTGATGTTTTCTGTGTGATTGTCTGCTGCGGAATGCGCAAAGTGGGGGGCAAGTAGGGGCACGGGCCCCTCAATCAGTGGGGGCACAGAACCCCGCCAGGGCAGAGAGAGTGAGGGGGAGGGGGAGAACCAGCCCCTCTGGCTGCTGGGGAGCACAGAAAGTGCCCCTCCAAAAGCAGTGAAATTTTTATTCCTGTGAATGGCCTGGATTGTATATGGAAGCAGGGGCTTACCACAGCTCCTACAGGAACGAAAAACAGTAGGGGGTGATGACCCCTGAGATCTTAAACAGCTCCAGAGCCGTTCCACCCCCTGGGCGATTTGCATGCGTTTTGAAGCCTAAGAAATGTAGAAAGGGCTTTTGGGGGCATAGAACGGCTGAATGTGGGGAGACTCAGAGTCTGTCTTTTCATTCAGCAGACAGGACCTTCTGTCCAAGGAAAGGCCCCCAGCCTTGAGGAAAGGGATGTTAGCCTACCAGACTCCCACTGTGGAGGATGGACAATTTCTGATCTGTGGAGTGAGCGTGTCAATGCTTTTCGTGCTTTATGTTTTATCCTGACGAAATACACTTTGCTGAGCAAGAGCCGTATGGTGACTGGTAACAGCTGGCGCACTGTTCATAGCCCTTGGAGAGAAAGCAATGCACAGGGACTGGTCGTGAGGCAGACTGGCTTGCTGGGGACACCACAATGTATGGTAGAGGGCTGTGCGGCCTTAAGCCCCCCGCAGCAGAGTGGAGTGGGACATGGGTCCTTGGCCAGAGACAGGTGACGTCTGGAGGCTCTGACCTGACTAGGCACTCCTGGCATGGATGATGGAGGAGGGATCCAGGTGCAGCTGGGACAGCTTCCTCACAGGCATATACAATCCCCACAGATGGGTGGTTTGTGTGAATGCACAGAGAGGAGACGTGTCCTGTAAACGCCACAGTGACAGTAGCAATGGCAGGAGGCTGGCGATACAAGTTGAAGAAATGGACTGTAGCAGAGAAGAGGGGATGGCCACCACAACCAGCTCCAGATTGCAAGGCAAGGGCTGGGAAGTTGAGTCACTCCCCCCTGAGCAGCACCAGTACACCCACCATCCAATAGCAGCTGTCCTTGGTCAACCCCAGCTCTTCTAAGTGGCGCAGGGATTGTTCAAGCATTGAGGGGCCAGCCATAAAAGGCAGAAGCAGATGAGAGCTCCTCTTGCTCCGCCCACAGGAAGCTTCAGCCACTTGGCCAAAAATTCTGTTTTAGCCTCATTGTTCCACTGCCATTTGGCATAGTGAGCGGCACTCACCACCCCACCTACATATCAACAACCCCTGCAGATAGTAGAGAATAAGTAAATTCAACAGAAAATTGCAGAACACTTCTCGGGCTGAGGCCGCAGATTCTGGAAACCTTAATGCTCCTCCGGCCACTGCCTTGTTGGCCAACACACGGGGGATTGCATGGGCAACCGCCAGAATTAAATGACTGAGCAGCTACAGCTTGAGCTAAACAGCCCAAACTCCTTAGCTGCGGGCTGCAGAAACTTGCATCCTCTGCCGATCAGCCCAGCGGGGGACCTGTAACGCACACGTCTCAGCAGAGTACACTCCCATCGTACAACATCAGAACCACAGCAGTACTCATCGCTGTGTGCGCCAGATTCAGTGCCTCCCTTGTGTGGGGGTGTGATTTTACTCCAGGAAGGAGCAGATGACTAACCTGTCAGGGTCACTCCCAAGAACGGTGAATAAATAACAGTTCAATGGACATGCCGGCAGTCACTTTTTCATTTTGGGAGGCGTATTACTTGGTAAAAACATAGAGACAGTCTCAAATCCTACACATTCTCCAGGGTTCATGGAATGCTGGGGGAATGAAAACCCCAGAAAGGTGTCTGGGCTTCATGTCAAACACCCAAAGAACAGTCTGAATTGACGGCGACTTGGCTTTTCTGTATTTCAACAGCACTCGGACAATAAGAGCCCCAAACAAAATGACTAACGTGCCGTAAAGCCTTAGGAAACTATGACATGGGCGTGCTTTCTGACAGGCTGTGCCAATTTGAAAGCTAGGATTATAGGTAATATTTGAGTTGGTATTGGATATTCTTGTCTTCGGCTGTTGAACTGCTTACGCCCTGTCTATGCTGGTTGGCCACTAACCCTCGATCCTACACTCACATATATGTGTTATGCACCTGAGCACTCCTATATAAATCAGAGTCTGCTGAATACACCGGTGCTGATGTCGAGTGAACCAGCCCCAGCCCGCCAGCACACTGTGGAGCACCGTCCCCCCTCAGACCACCCTCTTTGCGCCTCGTCTAGCTTTTAGCATGTCCCAGAAGGAGACAAAGCAGCCTGCAGTCCAAATGGAAATGTTCTGCACAAAAGTCCAGCAATGGGTTTGTCTGCTTTGTTTGGGGCTCTGGTCAATGTCTACTCCTGACTCGAACAACAATTCTTCCCCGAGGCTATTTTTTTTTGCCTGACCCCTTCAAAAAGAAAGCAGATACACAAAAAGGAGGGAGTACTTCTGGCACCTTAGAGACTAACAAATTTATTTGAGCATAAGCTTTCATGGGCTACAGCCCACTTCATCGGATGCATGCCATGTCTGTCTGTATCTGTACAGAGTTTTTTCATGAAATTGATGGATTTCCACTCCATACGGCTAAATTCAGTGCCTTGCATAATGACAGGTTTCAGAGTAGCGGCTGTGTTAGTCTGTATCTGCAAAAAGAACAGGAGTATTTGTGGCACCTTAGAGACTAACAAATTTATTTGAGCATAAGCTTTCGTGGGCTACAGCTCACTTCATCGGATGTTGAGGAGGATGGTTGCAGGGGGTGGGAAAACAGAAGGTACCTATATAATAGGCACCTTTTGGAGGCCTCATATCTTCTCCCACAGGCAAGGCAAATACTCACACCAAAGCACACTGGACCTTAACATACTCCCAAACCACACTGCAATGTGATGATTAAAGCTGGGCGAATAGACTTTTTTTGGCGGGGGGGAAGGGGTGGTTTGCAGTATTTGCCAGTAAAGCATTTCTTTGAATGAAAACTACAGATGATGGTATTTGTGACCCATTTTTCTGGCTTCCCGAAAACACTCCTATAGAAACATTTTTGTACATAAGATGTTTGAGGGAAAAGGTAAGAGCTGGAAATGTTCTTACAGATTGACACTAGACATGCTAATGTGGCCATTCTGAGGATCTGGAGAAGATTGGACACCATCCTGTCAGAAAGCAGGAACCCTACCATGTGACTTGGGTGATTCCCCATTGCACCAATAATGAGTTATAACTCGTGAGTACTTGCAGCAATAGCCTGTGTTGGAGCCATTCTACAGGCTCAGAGGTGTTGGTAGCCACTATTCAGTATCGTCAAAGAATGAACCAACTATTAGCAGCCTGACCTAGTCTAGTCGTGAACAGACAAAGGAGCTATAGGTCTCAAATAACGAGTTTGCCCAGCTCTGGCAATCAGTGACATTGTGTGGAGACACCATACCATTAACCATCAGCATGTCCTGAAGCTGGCGAGGTAGAGCCCAGGGTGGAGCACAGGCTGGAGCGCAGCTGGGATGAGAGCACCAGTGACAAGGAGAGAAGCAGTTGATCCTCCCTGCAACCCAGGGAAGGAGGCAGAGAGACCATGCTCTCCTTGGTTGGGGGTTCCTCCCCATGACCATCCCTGCCCCTGGCCACCCACGCTCCCGGGGGATCTCTGGGCATGCTAGGCCCTTGTGGGGTGGTGACAAGTAACTGCAAGAAGTGACATGGGCTCTCCGGATGTCAAAGCAGACAGAAGCAGCAGACAAGGCTGGGGTGTGTTCAGAACAGGGACACATTTTTCTCTAGGCCTGCCTCTGACAAGATTGGCACTGAGAGCCACTGGCAAGAATCTGCCTTGTGCAAACTCTGTGTCAACATTTGTACTGGTGTGAGGACTCTCCAGGCCTTTTGCTGGGTGCATTGTTTTCAAATGCACAGAGAGATGAAGATTGACTTAACCTCTAATAAGGGTAGGGTAGCGGCCCCTTTGTGGCGTCTAATGAAGAAATTATTGATTCAGTAACAGGATACAGATCAGTTCCAGGGGAGCAGCAAACTCGGAGATGAATAAAGCTGCCAATTTATCATGAACAAATTTTTCCTTCTCTCAATTCCTTCCTACTCTGCTGTAATGGAACGGGTTCTGCCGAAGTACCCGGACTGAATCTGGAGGCAGAACTACATGGCACATTACAGGCTGGAAGAATCACCCGAGTTATGCAGCAAGAAACACAACTGGATTCTTTTTAACTCCACTTCCTCCTTTCCTCGGAAGCCGTTCTGGTTAGAATTATTCCCAGCAGCCTCTTATCAGAGCGGCAGCGTGCACAGCCTAGGGGAAAAGGCTGTATCCCTCGACCACCTTGGTGAGATTTGTGTATATTGTTACTGAGCCGAACGGCCAAAGGTTATTGCCACCCAGGGCTGAGCCATTCGGGAGTGCAGTGGGTGAGAGGGGGAGGGAGAGAGAGTGAGCATGAGCAAGTGCTTCCTGCTCACCGTGAATACACTGAGCCTCCTTCAGAAGCTCGAGCAGAGCCACGTCCCTCTAAAACAAGGCATCATGGTCACAGCCAAAATAGAGGGCCTGGTTTTTCAGCCCCTGCCAATCTCACTGCCTTCCCCTGGAGCTGCGTGCCGCTGAAGATCAGGCTGTTAAAAGAGAGCAGGTGAAATAGTCCCACTAGAAGCAAGGCTGGGAAAAGGATTTCGAGTTACCCGAGCATAACGTCCCACAAGGCTTCTTCAAAAGGAAATGAGCCAAGTAACAAATAGGCAACAGCCAAGCTCTCTGCAGGCTGTATAAGATTTAACTTCATTTCTTTTATGCCGTTGGGGTTCTGCATTAAAATTAAAAGACATTTTGCACCACGCAGATCTCTGCTCTGGAGTTCCCCCTTCTAAACCATTCAAGGCCAGATTTTCAAAAGTGGCTTTTAATTTGGGGCTCCTCAAGGTGGGGGCCCAATTTACAGGTTTTAGCTGTAGTGTCTAGACAGCAAGCACCTAAATGGGTGGCCTGATTGTTAGAGGTACCGAGGCTGGATTGCTCGGTTCCTCTGCTTATCTGGGTGTCTAAATATCGATTTAGGTAGTTATCGTCCCCCCGTGAAAGCAGATAGGCCTTATCCTCAACTCTGCTCCCTTGACTTCACACAGCGGGCTGCAAGGACTGGGTCCATGCTGTTAGCTTTCAAATGGCAAACAGAGAGATTAATGTTTATTCCAACTCTCGAACTTAGCTCAGAATGAGTTCATCAGACATTCCAGAGGCGAGGGCAGGCAGTTCTATAGGGCTGCCCATTTCTCGCTGAAGAGCTGGTGCATGGCTGAGGTCACAGGTGAAATGAGCTTGGACTCTGGTGTTGAAATTCCCGCACGGCTTGTAACAGGTGTCCATCTCTGGCCAGGAATGGCAGTTTTAGTCAGGACTCAGGTGCACGGCCGTCGCTGCAGAGGGAAGCTCGCCCTTTGTCTGGTTATCATACCCTTGGACGCAGCGTGGTCACACACAACAGAACGAAAGTAGCAGCACGACTGGCGAGAGATAAGCAGCTTCCGACCAACCAGATCCAACTCCCGCTCCTTCCAGTCGCTTTCATGCAGCATGGGGAGGATCTAAGCTCTGAGGTCCCCGAAACAGAGCCAGACTTCAAGGTGATCTTCCCTTGGGAGAATATTACCAGGACCCTGCAGGGGCACGGTCAGTGCCAGCCGTGTGGTAGAGGTTTATCCTGTCGTCTCTGACCGTGCTGTAGGGAACATCCAGAGAGCTGCTGGCAACACTGTCACCCCTCACCAATGCATATATCCTGTTACTAAATAGGAGCGCTCTGTAAGCCATCGGCAGCATGCGATGCATACATTGCACCCTCCGTGCTGTATCCACAGAGGAGATGAGTTCGCTACAGCTCTCGGCGCATCGATTTAATCCTTTAGCTCAAAGCGCAAGAGCCTCATGGTCCTAGCTCTGGGACTCCTGCATGCAACAGGTGGGGACAGTCCAGCAGTGCAGGGGCAGTGCAGAGCGTGCCACTCGCCTCGGTAACAGCAGCTGAGTTGTTATGGTCGTCGGTGCCGAGCTGGGGTTACAGCAACGCCCCGTGCTAATTCAATGGGATGGTTTGCACCAGGCGAGCAAGTGGGTGCAGAAGGCCTGACCCCAGCCCCTCCTCTCCCCTCCCCTCTCCTAGTACTAACCAGTGGAATTGAATGAGCACAAGGAGGGTGGAATAAATTAACCCTCACAAAGGAATGGAGTAAGTGATGCTCCACCAAGAGTGACGGGAGCAGGGAAGGAATGGGTCCTCCCTGAGACAGTATCACCTAGGAAGCTCCAGTCACGTTGGTCTCGTTGGGGCGGGGAGCAATTTATACTTTGCCCCTTACCCCGGGCTCAGCCTAGTGACCCACTTTAACTCATGAAGGATGAGGGGTCTGAAACAACCTGCCACTGACACAGCTTTACAGGAAAAGACCAGTTTGGGCTCATTAACAGCAAGGGGTATTTTGTTTCTCGCTGTACCTTGCAGGCCGAGCAGACCCAGTATCCTGTCCAAACACACGACTCTGCCAAAAAGGCTCCTGTCTGTGCACCGGCAGGACCGCAACACTGAGTGATGCAGAAAAGGAGCGTCTGGTCCAGGAGTACAGGATTAACCACACACATCAGTGTTATTTTACCACCCACTGGAATGCAGCCACCTCTGGGGCTGAACATGGCAGCTGTTCCGCCAGAAGACGGCCGCACAATATAAGAATTTAGGAGAGGAAATAAAGATACAAGATGAAAAAGTCAGCCTCCATCAACAGTTACCGCATAGAACTACACACCTTGGTTTTGTTATCTCCAATTCCACTGCATGGCAAAGACTGAATTTTAATGTCGATGCGTGTGTGTACACCCGTGGTTAAAATAGGATAGATACACTCACAGCTATAGATATATGCCTGTATGTAGGGTGACAAGATGTACTGTTTTTAAAGAGACAGTCCAGTTTTTTGGGACTTTTTCTTACATATGCACCTATTACCCCCCATCCCCTGTCCCGTTTTTTCACAGTTGCTATCTGGTCACCCTACCTGTACGTATCTTATTTAAATGCTGATGAAACCTTAACAACACACATTCCCTACTGGGAGATAGCTATAGATATCTACTGTCTAGCTAACACATAGCTCCATAGAATCCAGCTTCTAGGGAGGCATATGTTGTATCATGTCTGGTTGCTTTCAGAAGAGCTGTTTTAAAAAAACAGGAACCAGAAGCCTAGACTTCATGCTCATGACATGCCAAAGGAGCATATTTAGGCTGTGGGGGCCTGAAGCTTGAAACACATTCCACTGTAAAGGCCCAGGACGGATGGCGCTCAAACATACAATTTAGCATCCCCAATATATCAAATCTCTTTGAGGTGGGTAGAGAGCAGCAGAGAAGCTTGTTATTACACAACAAAGTGCTGAGCCAGGAGAATGAGAGCGAGAATGAAGGGGAGAATGAAGGGCAAAAAATCCCAGGAAGGGAAGTTGTTTTGAAGGCACTTGGCCTGAATAGTCCCATACAGGCCATGGAAGTAATCACATTTTTTTGTGCTGGAAACAGGATGTGCCTATGAGCCGTGAAAATCACTGGTATGTGTCTCCTATTTGCCACTAACCCCATCTCCTGGGGGGGGGGGAGGGTTATGGGGCTCCACGGGACTAGGGGGAGATGTGTTTTTGTGTGAGAGTGTCAGGTATGGATTCCTCTGTGATTGAGGGTGATGGAAGGGCATGTATGTGGGTGGCTGTCGGGTCAGGAAGGGGATGTGAAACCCTGGGATAAGAGATGCTCTCTAACTAGAATTGGGACCAAGCCATGAAGTTTGGATCCCAATATGGATCTGAATGTCCCCGAAAGCTGGATTCAATGTTCCAGTTTGGGCTTCGTCTCCAGTGACCATCCAGAACACTAAGAAGATCACTGCAAATGCTGAAGCGTGAGGTATACACTGTGCTCGTCTCTTGATGCGCTAACTCCCATAACCTGGGAGTGAGTGTTACTTTCCCGAGAGGGAGGAGTTTGCTGGGGCAAGATGGCAGTGAGAGCCAGTAGAGAATCTATTAGTAAGCTGGAAACGATGCAATTGGGTGAACTCTCTGTGAGGAGATGAACACAGCAAGTTCTGCTGGGAAAATTAATGGATATTGAGAAGTCAGATTTTAGAGGGCTGCAAAATGTAATGGAACAGTAGGGCCAAATCTACATGACAATTACAGGTCCCCTGCTATTGTGTATGCAGCATAAAGAGCCAAGACAGTGCAACCTTCCGGCTTCGTTCCTTCCTCCACATGTAATGTTCTGTCTCAACAAGCACTTCCTGAAAGTAGAGTTCTTCAAGGGCTTGTCTACACTCAGAAAAATTAATCAAAATACACTAAAGATGTGAATTTAAGGTGGATTGATTAAACTGCATTAAACCCCCATGTGGACATTCTTATTCAGGCTAATTTGGTTTAGCTTACAAAGTGAATTAAGATAAAAACTTATTAATTCTGAATAAGAATGTCCACATGGGGGTTTAATGCAGATTAACCAACCCACTTTAAATTCACACCTTTAGTTACTTTGGATTAATTTTTCTGAATATCCCCAAGTAGACAAACCCTAAGTTCCTGTACGTGATTGCACAATATCCCCCCATTATGGGAATCTATTTATTGTAACACCCAATATGGCATTTTATGACACGGATGCTCCATAGACTCGGTGAAAGTGTGGCCCTCCCATTTTGGTAGCAGATAAGACCTTAATCGTGTCCCTGAACTGTGGTAAAATGTAGGACTGTCCACTTCATTGGACAGGACGCTTCGGAAGTATGGTGTGAACACGGACACAATCCAGCTTCATTGCACCCAATGGGAGCTGGGCAGGCAGCACTGGCTAGGCCCCAACCACATAGGACAGAGCCCCCATCAGGAACCAGCTGCATTTGAACCAGGCCACCTAACGTGGTTAATGGCGCAGCACAGATGAATGCTTAAGTGGCCACTTCTCCGGAGGTGGCTGTGGATCCGTGCACTAGCAGGTCTAGAGACGGACACCCTCTCTCCGCAGCACAGATACCATGTGGGCAATAGCCACAAAACCTTTTTACCACCGCTCCCCTCCTGCCTGGAGCACTGCCTTCTTCCCTCCTCAGGTGCCTGCCTCAGAACAAACCTAGTGGCTCTGCCTCAAAGCATGGCAAGAGGCCGCCATTCCCATTTGGGAAGCCTTAGCAACAGTTGCCACAAAGTCCTTCTTAGCAAATAATGTCATGAGACCTACATCATTGCTGGCGGGAGGGGAAGGGGGGGAGGGGAGGAAGGCAGCTTGTTTGTGCAAAGTCAAAACAGGCTCACCTGCCTTTGCTGAGTGCCCGCAGCAAGGCATGGAAATACAGGCAATGGTTTTGTGGTCTGGATTGGGCTCTCCGGTACTGCCCACGTACTTTGAAAGCAAGCAGCATCCACCATACAGTGGATCCCAACTGGAAAGGCCTTGTAAAACCCCCAGGGAATGCTAGGAAGGAGGCTGCTCCTAGCAGTGACCTACTGCCACATCCTTTGCAAGGTCGGAGCCACACCTAGCTACTCTGTGTAAAGACAGCATAGAGCTTCATCACGGTGTAGTTCCACTCCCCACAGAGCAAGTTTGCTTCAGTTACCGTAGGCTTTGTTTGCATCTTTCGCCAGTATATTGCTTAAGGAATGCAAATCTCCCACAGATGCTAATTCACATGGTTTCTCCTTCACATTATTAATGTTATGTCCCTAGGAGACGTGCCTAAGAAAAATACCAGCAAATAAGCCTGAAGCTGAACTCCATTACAGACCAATTTCTCCTTAGTGTAATTTGCCTCTCAAATGAACAGGGCGAACTTGGGAGGTAACAAAGCACAAACAGATTACATACAACAGAGCCTTTGCTTCCTTTTAAGCAGCAAACTGCTGCGTATTCAGACTTTTAGCAGATCTATACTGATGAGGCCATGAGAATAGTGTGTTCTGTTGATCTAGACCATCCAGATCATTTGTTTTTGCCCTCCCGTGTAACAACGGAACGAAAAATTCAACCTTAAACAAATTCCCACTCAGCAGAAAGTCAAATGAGGGGTGTCAAACAAAACAGAGTTGATTACGTGTTGCATGAAAATAAAGGCAAGCCTGGGGTGATAACCAGTCCAAAAGCCTATGTTTCCTCAGAGCAGAGGTGTTAGGCAGATTTGCCAGATTCTCAGAAATCTGAGACGAAAGGTTTGTGTGTGCATGAAATTCTCAGTCCAGACCCTTCAGTTGTGTAAATGGAGCTACCCTGGTTGACATCAGCTGAGGATCTGGCCCCATTTTTGTTTTAAATACAACTGATAAGACATTGACAGGGCTTTGTTCTCCCACGCAGTTGGAGTGCTCATGCCACAGCTTCGACATTTAGAAATGAAATGAAGAGGATTAAAAAAGAAGCTTACCTTGCTATAAAGTGTGAGGTCTCCTCAAAGTTTCTGCCTTTCCAGCTACACCCACAAGCTGCGTTCTCACCCCTTCGGCAAGCTAGAGTCAGACACTGTTTGCTGCTCCGCCACCTCTGTCAGCAGGGGAACTGCAGAAATCAGTAATTTAATACTGTACTTAACTACAGGGAACCTCCTCCTAAGAGATCACACCCATTCCCTTCAATGAGACTTGCTAAGAGACAGACCCAGGAAGCCACGTGCTTCTACCCAAGGTTTTCTGGGCTCATTGTCAGGGCTCAGCAGACACTGGCTTTTCTGTAATATCCATGTTACAAATTCAATGGGCATTAATGATTACAAGCTGCTTTGCTAGAGAGCTGTTTTGCTGGCATTTACAGAGTGGGTGTTGGATTTTTTTCATAGGTTTATGGGGGCAGTGGAATGCAGTGATGTTTGGATGACATGGTCACATGACAGAGCATCAGATCATCCAACAAGGCTGACCCGCTGTAAAATAACTTGCCAGGCCCCATCCTGCTCAATTTCCCCATCTCCTAGCCACATCCCGCCAGCCTGTAACTTCTCTCCTCAGTCCATGGTGCACAAGCAGGGAACTGCTGGAGCTGATGGGCAGAAGCTCTGACTGGCATCTCAGAGGTGGATCATTGAATAATTTAAATTATAAACGCCTATGTCCAGGAACCATGCTCGGGCTTATCCATGAAAAGTCAAAGGTGCTCCTGGAGGTCAATATTTAATATGATGGAAGGTAGCAGCATCCATTAGCCTCTCTCTATCTTACTTCCTCATCTGTAAAATGGAAATAGGACCGCCCTACCTCTCAGAAGTGTGGTGAGATCCATATGAGAGCCATACAAGCACCCTAAGGGCACACAGCTCTTAGAGACCGGTAACAAACCTATGGTCAATTCATCCTGCCTGTTAGGCTTTCACTGATTTGTTCTTTGCAGTATTCCTAGCCCTTTAGGGTTGACCCACACCCACCACTATGGGCCAGACCCTCAGCTAGTATGCATTGGCCTGACAGCAATGGAACTACACCGACCCAGACCATCTAAGGGTCTTGCCCACAGATGTTTATTTTTAAAGGTCATTTGAAAGACTGACACATTTCAGAGACCACAGCACATAACGCCGTAGGAACAGGAATTCATTTGCTAACCTGACCCCAAATTAACGCAAAGCTCCTTAGTTTCTGACTATTACATCTCATTTTCCATTTAATAATGGCTCCAGTTCGGTTGTGAGGGTTCTATCTTCAGCCCTTACAAAATAAGACCTGTACAAATATTTATGTCAGACCTTAATAATGGTTACATTATACTGGTGGTGGCATACAGGGATGTGGGAAAGGCCTTTTGTGGTCACTAGAACGCACATTATCTGTGAAACTTTAGACACCGGTGCACAAATTTTTGGACACAGCGTAACCTTCCTGTTGCCCTTCACATAAAGTAGTGCAGGGTTTTATTTTAAGTGGAGCATTGGGTATTCATTTCTCAAAGTAGCCCCATATCTTTTAGTGGGACAGTGAGGAAAAGCCTGGTCTTGCGGTTTTCTCCTAGGGCAGTAGATTTGGGTTCTATTTCTGGCTCTGTGACCTGGGGCAGTCTTCAAACGTGGCCTCTGATTTTAGGTAGACCAGTTTCTGGGTGCCCTGCTTGGCACACATGGGGCAGCTCTTCAGGGATACAGAGCTCCGGTCAGCAATTAGTCAGTGGGTGTGTTACTGAGGCAGAGAATATTACAGATCCTGGATCATTAGTTCAAGTGATGGAGATTCATACTTCTAGCTCCGGTTCAGTCTCTAATCTGTCAGCCAAGATAGTGGCCACTACATGAATGGGGTCCTGTCTGGAATTTGAGCCACTGTGGGGCTTGGGATGAGCATCGCCTTCCAGGAGAATGTAATCCACTGGTGAACGTGTGTTGTCTCCCCCCTGTGCCCAATCCACAGAGGATTTGGCTCTGTTACAGTTCCCGGTGCAAAGCCTGCTTTTACTTCAAGCTCGAGAGACTTGCGCTTTTCATTCTGAAGGTCCTCTGTCCAGGCCTGGTGTACTGGTTAGGAACAGTGGCTGTCACAGCCCCACAACTCCAGCTGAAGTCCACGGAAACTGGGGACACTCAGCCCCTCTGAAAGGCAGCCCATTAGGGATGAAAGTTGGGCACCCAACATTAAAGAACACTTTTGAAAATTTGGTCCATTCTCTGTGGTAACATGAGGTTGAATTTGTTAATATTTACATGTGCTTAGGGCCAAATCCTACTCATTGACATGGGTGTAAATCAGGAATGCATTCATTGGCTTCCATGCTCCCATCAATGTGGGGAGAAAGCAGACTTTGGCTTTTGAAAACCTAGCTGGAAGGTGCTGTAGAAGATCCAAGTGCTATGGGGTACAACACGATGGGTGTGCACAAGATCTCCCACGTGGCTGTAGGATGGTGTTTAAACTCACACACCTGCCATGCCCTAAACCACCCCCATGCCAGCTCAGTGTGAGATGTGTGCTGTACATGTGTGATTTGGGTTGAGTTTGATCCAACCTGCAACACCTGAGCCTTCTGGCCAGAGGGTAATCCTTCTTAGAACCACCCTCTAAGACCTCCATGTTCCAGGCTGTCGTGGGATAACCTCAGGTTCTTATTTTGAATTGAGTTTAGACTGGAGGACATCAGGGTGAAAACCAGAAGTGCCATTAAACTGCATTTCTGGCACTCAATGTCACATACCCAGTGACCACACAGCCTTGATTTGCTCATCACTGGAGAGGAGGAGTGAATATACACCATATTCTCCCAGTGAGATTGTGGCCTTTACCCTCAAACACACCACTGCCTACTTCACTGAAGATCTGTTGGAAGGGGCAGGGACAATCCCTCCTTTCTGGATGCTCTGTTAAATGAACAGAAGTGCCCAGGCAATAGGGATAGATGGGCAGGTTGGCTACAATGGATCTACATGGACACACATCAACTGAAGGTGGTCTGCTCGCTTGCTTGTGCATAAGCCTGTCTACACAGGCAACCTAACCTCTCCAGGGACTGGGTCATGCCAGAATAGTACCCTGACCCATATTCTAACATCGGTTACTCTTGGCCACCTAGCTGGGAGCAAGCCTAAAGTCTGGCAGTAATACGGCTTAACCATACAGTTTGGTTCCATCCATCCAGACAAGATCAAGCTACGTAATAAGAAGGATAGGCGAGTACTGCCTTTAACCAGGAGATTATGGCGGGCAGGGAGGGCTTTGTACCCTACTGTATAAAGCACTGCCTCCCCCCAGTCTTTGTCATGTCCCTTCAGCTCTGGATGAGCCTAATGGGCCTGACTTAGAGTGATGCTGAATGGTAACAGCAGGTGCTCAGCACGTTTGAAAACCAGGTCCAGTCTCATCAGATCCAGCTCACAAGGGTGACTCATGCTTGCGTCACTTGTGCCAACGATAGGGGTACTGCTCCCCACTGTTCAGCAGGGAACCACATGCACAGTGCATGGGCCAGCATGCTCTTTAGCGTTAGAGCTGTCTGAAAATGTGCTTTTCCCACTGAAAATTTAAATAAAAATAAAATAAAAAATAATCTTCTATATTTTCCATGGGAAAAAAATTGATTTTTTGGTAGACAATCCACACCTGAAATATTTTGATTCTGAAATGCTATCCTGGTGCCTCATGGGGGTGGTAGGATGGGTGCCTCATACTCCCTTTCTCTTCACTAGACTGGGTGCCTTAGTTGGACTTCATCTCCCATGATGCATCACGGTCTCCCCCTTATCGTGAGAGGAGGTACAGTGTAGTTGCATCATGGCAGTCTCTGACTGTGGTGCATTATGGGAGATAAAGTCTGATTGGGGCAACTGGCCCAGAGAGAAGAATGCGGAAACTGAACTACAGCTCCCATGAGGCATCATGGTGGGATAGCTGAAACAAAGCATTTCAACATTTGGCTAAGACATTTCAATTTTTGGATTTTTTTTTTTAAATGAAAATTCAAATTTTTCCACAGAAAGAAATTTTGATGAAAAATTTAATTCAGTCAACCCCCCCAGTTTCCCAGCAAAGAACAGTTTTGATGGACACATTTTGAGCAGCCCTCTGGACAATATTAAGGAACGGCTTCTGAGATGAAGCTGCATTGATGGAGGAGGAGTGTTTTAGGGCCAAATCCTGAGCTTCTTAGTCAGTTCGTACTCAGTCCTTTCTGAGCCAAAACTCCCATGAAAACCAAGAAAGAAATGAGCCTCTAGTGTCTGTGCATATCAGTGGTAATTAGCCCAAGTAGGGATGGATCGAGTACTAACCTGGGGACTGAGCCCCGCTGCCTTCAGGGTATGTTTTGCTGGAGTAAGGAATTGGCCCACTGAGCACAGTGATAGTTACTTCGCTCTCTAGCAATGTTTGTACATGGAACAGCTTGGCAGGTGAGAACCCTCTCTGGAAACAGCAGCTGTCCTGGAGTTCTTTTGTGCGAATGGATGGCATACTGGTATGTAGCTGCCTCTGGCTGGCAATTGTGTTCCGGTTAATGGTTAACACGACTGCACAAAATGGAACTGCCTTGAAATGAATAACATGCCCACAAGCCTATGGGCTGAATGCTCCATTGCCTAGACTCCTTGTTACCTTGATGTAATCCCATACCTTGAGCAGCCCATAATACTAATAGTCAACTACCATACAGAAGCGGCCTCACTTCACCCGACAGCACAGCTGTTTGCAGTTGTGTCATGTGGCCGGGCTGATGCTAGCGGTGAGTAATCATTAATACTTTACCTCCTGTGGCATCTTTCATGCAAGGAACTCAAAGTTCTTTTGCAAATATTAACTGTGACTCCTCGCACCTGGTGAAGGAAGGAAATGCCCCACCCGAGCTGAGGCCCAGAGGTTCAAGCCACATTGTCAGAAATGGACTCTGATTTTGGATGCTTTTGTTTTTGGGTGTCCAGCTTGAGAAACTGAAGGCTTGATTTGCAGATCGGCTGAAGTACGTGGGAGCAGCGGGGGCTCAAGCACCTCTAAAATCAGCCCCATTGGGGTCTACAGGTGGGTACCCCAAAAACTGCGGCGGTCAAACTTTTCAAAATTCAGGCCTAGGAGACGTGCTTGAAGTTGCACAGTGAGTTAGTGGTAGAGGGCCGGGAGCAGAACCCAGGATTCCTGACTCGGTCTCTTGCTCTACTCACTAGGCACTCACTCATCACATGGATGTTGCCTCAGAAATGACCGAGCTGACCTCAGATCCTTGAGAGGAATCTAAGGTTGCCATTTGGGCACCTCTATCAGAAATTGTTAGGCTCAGCTGCATTAACTTCTTTGGGGGCTTTCCATCCCCCAAGCAAAACTCTCTGCATTCCAGAGTCCCGGGATGGGGAGGGAATGGAACTGGTCCTGCCTGAATCTGTACCTTCAAAAGTCCCTGGGAGTTACCTGCATAAGCCTGGGTATAGCAAACCCGCTAAGATCAAAGCTGGGGCCACCACACACAATTGCTGTTGCAGTCAGACTCTCCTGGAGGGCCAGTCAATGTGGAGGAGGAGGAGGAGGAGAAAGAAGGTGTACTGAACAGCACAGGAGGGCTTGCAAAGCTTTTAACTATGTATTTGTTACAATCTAACTGGACAACTGAGGCTGAAACTCCTAGTTGGGTGGAGTGCCCTGTAGGGGTGCGAGGGATGCATTTTCCTACAGAGACTGGCCCTGTGCAATGGTCAGTGCTTAGCTAAGGAGTGAAGTGCTCTGCACCAGTGCAAAGCGTTCACTGAAAGCAGAAGGATCCACTCCTGAGCTTGTTTTGTACCACCGGGTTTTTTTCCCCCCTTAGAGCATTCCCACCGTTGTGGTTGGAGAGTCAGATCTGTGAGGAGCAAGCTTGCAAATGGATGTCACACAGGAATGTGCAGGCTCCCACTGAAGACTTGGCAGGATGCTTGGCCCTTTTTTCAAACCAGTTTTTCTTGTGTGTCTTCCTCAAAGTGTTTATAACCTTTAGGGAAAGTCACTTTCCATTCAGGTCTGCCCTTGTCTAAGTCTTCAAAGTTATCAGGATTCATGCTGCACGAGGCGAGATTCTGCTTAAAAGTGTCTGTGAGGCATTTTCGTTGACCACGCCTATTGTGCTTTCCAAGTTTCAGCTTGCCAAAGAAAACACTTACCAAACACACAATGAGGGACATTAAACTAGAGGTAGAAGCCATAGTAGAGTGTAAACAGACAGCAACTGTGCAGCCAACGTGACAAGGAGAGATGGAAAGAATTCTGGTTTCACTCCAATGTCCAAACTAGAAGGGAGTAAGATATTTCCTTGGGAAACTTTCCATGTTAAGACCAATGAGGAAAAAACAAACCCAAACCTTGGGCGAGAGGGATGGAAGGTTGGCTCTGTGGTTTGGCCACTAGCCTGGACTTGGGAGACCTGGTTCATGCTCCAGTTCCACCACAGACTTCCTGTGTGACCTTGGGCAAGCCTCTTAGCCTCTCTGTGCCTCAGTTCCTGATCTGTACAATGGGGATAATAGCCCTGCCCTGAATCATAGGGGTGCTGTGAACAAATACATTAAAAATGGTGAGATGCTCTTATACTACAGTGATGGGACCACAAAAGCACCTTAGGCAGACAGCTAGACAGGGACTGACCTTAGACAGATTCATGCTCGTTATATTTTAGGCTGAAAAGAGCAAATCCTTTAATGACTAAAATGTCACATAGGAACTAATGGGCTACAATTATACAGGGCCATAGAAACTGCCATACCAAAGCTAGTCTTACAAACTGTATCCAATGGTGGCCAACGTAGGACACTTTAGAAGCAAACCTAATCCTCATTCTGTAATGCACCCAATTTTTCAATACTACCCCATGAAGGGGAAATTTCCTCCTGACTCCAGTTGCCCTGAAGCATGATGGTTGCCATAACCTTGATGAGTTTCTTCCTAATTAACATACCTGCACGTGCTATTCTTACACAGCTAATCCTCATAACCCGCATGCCTCAGGAATAGGGTGACCAGATGTCCTGATTTTACAGGGACAGTCCCGATATTTGGGGCTTTTTCTTATATAGGCTCCTATTACCCACCCCCCCGTCCTGATTTTTCACACCTGCTATCTGGTCACCCTGCTCAGGAAGGTCACTCGTGCTGCTTGCACTGTAGGTGTGAATCCATGCTGCTGTGCGGCACTCTGCTTGCTCACTGTTTACTCACTTGCACTACAGCCAGATATTAGCAAGTGCGGAGAGCAGGCAAGAGATTCAGGCAGGGAGAACGATGTGGCATTTGTCAATAACCCAGTTCTGGTTTTATATATAGCCAAATTGAGACTGTGGCACTCAGAGTCCCGGAGCCTGCTCCCATTAGAGTCAAGGAGACTTTTACCCCAGGTCACTACATAAAAGCCACCATCAGACACATGGTCTCTTCTGCACTCCATTGGGAGTGAATGGGGAGTGGGGAATTGGAGTCCTTTCCTCCCATGGAAATCAGGGCTTGGGCATTCTGCGTCTTAACAGCCGTTCACGGCAGAAGAGAGCTCTCCTGTGAGCCAGAGCAGGTAGAAAAAGCGTGTTTTCTACAAGACAGCTAGAATTCCCCATTGCGCTGCCTGATGGGCCTGACCCTTGTGGGGAGCTCCTGGGAGGTACGGATGCCAGTGGGCCTTCAGAATTTGGCAGGAGTGAGAAGGGATTGAGGTGCTGCCCAGTGACCTTCGAGGCAGTAGAGGCTAGGTGTCACCGTCTTGAATTTTGGGATGAGGAAGAGGCAATCCACATGCGGCGTTGGCTCCAGATCCTGAGTGTACACTGGCTGGACTTGGTGCAAATCTATGTGGTCTCGCAGAGATCTGACCTTCCTATGGTCGCTCGTTATATTGTGAAGTGGTGTCGCGTGCTCTTCTGCAGGTTGCCAGGATGGACAAAACCAGCCCAGCTCTCCAACTGTCCCCCGACACACACAGGGTGCATGCCCTGACCCTTCCTGGCACTGCCTGCAGGGCTACCCTGGAGATTGGTGGATTTGCAGGATTGAGTCAGATCTAGGAACTTCACTCCATAATGCCTGGCACCATCAACCGTCATCACGCACAACGGCCCATAATAGGCTATATGCATTTGAGGAGGAGGAGATGGCGGAGGAACATTCTGATCACAGGGACTGTTTTCTTTATTTTTGTCAGTGAGCTACAATGTGTTAACCCCCTGAGGGTCTGGATCATTGACTGGTTATTACACAGCGTCTTTTGTGCCAAAGATCCCAAAGCCTGCTCCAGCCTTTACAAATTGATAGTACATTACACGCTGAAACAGAAATGCAGCCCCTGTTAAGGTGAGACATCACAGCCTTGAGACCGTGTCCAGCGACACCACACACAACAGTTCGGGATGGGCCGTGAAGGACACTTTGTCTGAAAAGGCAGACCTGTGAAGGACGTAGTTACCTGACTAGAATTTAGAAGATCACTATTCCCATTTAATAGATAGCACTCAGATTAAATGATCTGGCCAAGTTAACATGGGAAATTTGGAGAAAAAGCAGGAATTGAACCAAATCTCTTGAGCACCAAGCCAACACCTTACCCACAAGAACAACCTTCCTTTCTCAAGGAGAGGTAGTTTATAGGTTATTTATAGTTTTCCCCTCGACACCCAGCACAGGCTGATCCTCTGTCCTCAGTAGACACAGCTACTTCCCTGTGCTAGAGAAATATTTCACCCTTGAAGAGTTAAAAATGGGTCAGCAGTTCAGTAACAACATGTTCATGGACTTGACCTACTTTTGCAACCCCCCCAAAATCGTTTAGGAGTTTCACAAAACCTCAAGCTGCAGGAGGGGCTCCCATCTCTAATGAAAACCTTATGAAAAACCAGTAACCACATGTGCACAATGCTTAATTCATAATGGAAGAGGTGCCGGGACTCAAGGAATTAGGTGCTGGGGCTCAAGCAATTGTGTGGTTTTTTTAAACTTTCATAACTGACACGGCAAGCACAGAGGCACCGGGGCTCAGCCCTGGCACAAATTAAGCACTGCATGTACACAGAATGCCAGCACATGCCAACACTGTCATCAAATAATAGCCTTGTCATTTACAAGGTCAGCTGACTCTAGAGAAGTCTGACCAGAGAAGAATACATTTTACAGCTATGGCCCAACTACAGGGGGGACTGATTAGCACTAGTCACTGTTCAGGAGCGGCTAACAACATAACCTGGCACAGGCAAACAGCAGAATATCCCATGAAGTTCACTAGAGTTACTGGAGTGCCATGTTTCAGAGGAGCAGCCGTGTTAGTCTGTATTCGCAAAAAGAAAAGGAGGACTTGTGGCACCTTAGAGACTAACACATTTATTTGAGCATGAGCTTTCGTGAGCTACAGCATCCGATGAAGTGAGCTGTGGCTCACGAAAGCTTATGCTCAAATAAATGGGTTAGTCTCTAAGGTGTCACAAGTCCTCCTTTTCTTGTAGTGCCATGCTGGTTTTTACTATGGTAGTGCCTTGACATACCTAGTGAGGTTCCTGAGGTCCCTGCACCTCTGAACCCTTTGTGGCCTTCTTGAGGACACTCCACTGAGGTCTCAGGCCTCTAGCCATCACCATGGGGAGGAGTCCTGCAACCCTCTCCCTCTAGACCAGAGATTTAGGCTGCAATTCACTGTGATTGCCTCAGCAAGTCTGACTTTAGTTCAGCACCTGTGGTCCTGTTCTTTTGGGCGCAATGACAGGGTTAACCAGAGACCTGCCAGCCTTCCCACAGCCAAGTAGTACGTATTCACAACAAACGCTTTACAGAGAAAACACACATATACGCTCTTCGTTGTTTTTAAGGTATGTCTAGCCCACCAGGCATCACCATCTTCCACACGGAAACCCTGCTTGGGATTAAGTACTTCAAACCCTTCCCACCTCTTGGGCGCAGGGTCATGTCAGGTCCCGGATGAAGGGACAGTAGGGGTCAATTTATATCCTTTTCCATTTTTTCTTTGCCAGTTTTCTTCAATCAGCTGAAACTAGTCTATGCGATTTCCCGCAGGGGGTGAAGGCATCTCCAGACTTGTTTACCCACCTAGGGATTTGCATTAATTGCTCCCGGTAATTTTAGTTCTTGAAGGAAACTCCTGTAACTCCTCCCTGGAGCTAGAATATGACCCCTGGCCAATAGAGATATGTATCTCATTTATAAAGTTGATGCAATGGCCTTGAAGATATTCCACATGTCTCTGGCATCTGGCACAATCCTATCTGAGGTCAGAGCCCCCTTGTGCTAGGTGCTGTACACACACACACGCACACAGTGCTAGATGATCCATGCCCCCAAAGAACCTGCCATTTAAATAGATAAGCCAGGCAAAGGGTGGGAGAAAAGTATTATCCCCATGTCGCAGATGGGGAACTGAAGCACAAAGAATAAGTGACCTGACCAGGGAGTCAAAGTCTGTGCCAGAGCCAGGAATCGAAGTCTGGTCTCCCAGGTGCCATCTCACATAGTGCTTTAACCAGCCTTCCCCGCAGATCTAGTTCACCCATGCAGGGTTAGGAGCTGTGCTGCCGATGAGCACAATGGAAGTCCCTCAAACTGAGTAGAGTAATAGAACGAAAACAAAGAGTGCAAGAGAAAGACACCGACCGACAGCTCGTGGGGAGAGCTGGTTAGGATGCCGCCATAACAGAGGATGCTTGAGTTCCCCACGTGGTGGCCCAGTGCCCCATGGGGGAGGCTGCATGAAGCCAGGCATGGCAGCCGCGGCACCGGGCTCAGTGATGGATGTACAATTCCATTTCAAAACAAGGGGACGTCCCCGCGCCCAGGAACACGGGCGATGCAGAACCGCGTCGGCAGCGAACTCAAATTGCTGCAGGTCCAACGGCAGCGTTTGCTCTCGGCTGAGACAACACTGGCTCTCCTGTGCTTGGGAAGGTACCGCAGAGACCACCTGACTGCATCACGAGGCATCCGGGCTGAGATTTCGTTCTTCGTTTCTTATCCTTTGCTGACGAGAACAGAGGTGAGGGATTAAAATCAGAGTGTGGAATTGTCTCGATTGTAAAGGATCGGTAATGCTGGTATGAAAGCCTCCGGTCGCTCCCAGCAGCCGCAGCAGCGCAAGCTTTCCTGCACCGGCCTGTCAACCTTCAGGTCTCAGTCAGATGGGGATAAACAGCACTTCCCTGCCTCCCAAGGCCAGGAGGATAAATACACATGTAAGGGATGGGAGCCAGCCATATCAGGACATTAAATAACCCGGCTCATCCCGCAACCCGGTCCTGAGGGGATCGTCGCTAGAGGTGAGGGTTGTTTCAGACTCCCTGGCCCAGTCGGTCCGTAGCCTCCCACTGAGGCTACCAGTCAAAACGCTCACGAGTACCAGGGGTGATGGCACCTTTCCCACCGGCACTTATTTCACTCAAGCCACCAGAGCCTAGCAACTTGCTGTGGCTGCCCGCGGGGTCTGAATTTGACCCAGCAGCCTCTGAGGTACAAGGCTCTGTTGCTCCTCTCCTGAGCCATCCGGCACTGAGCTGGGGGGGCACAGAGACAGCTGATGCCTGCTCCTGCTGCAGAACGGAGGCGCTGTCTATCGCAGCTTTGTTTGCAGAAGGAGGCCAAGCCCTGGTGCTGACTTGGCATAGAATTATTGTCCACAGGAATGTAGCTGTGAGTGTGCCAACCAGGAAAGAGAAAAGTCAATCGTTAGAAAAGCTGGGGAAATGCCACAAAATCCTCCCCTGCCCTGTTTTTCATAGGCCCAGATCCTGAGAGGTACAGGGCACCTTCACTTCCCAGATTTCACCCAGACATACCCACTGGCCCTGCTACCCACAGGTAACAGATGCTGAGTGCACTCCGGGAAGGCACTAGATACACGGTGATGGGCAGGATGGAAGAACCTGGATAGAACAGCACAGACACCCCTCTGTTCGGCAGAGGTACGGAGATCAGCTGGTTGCTGAACACGCTGCAGATTTCTCTGCACTCTACAGAAGCTCTGAGCACGGCGGATATGGCTCCCCGCACACCTGACAGCCAGCCTGTGTAGCAGGACCGAGCCTGGTGTTCAGTGTTTCCATCACGACTACACAGCCTTGACAGGGCCATGGACTTGGACGTCCTAATAGGCCTTGAGCGTCTCCAACTGATTGCTTCAATGACTGAAGCGAAACGATAATGGAGATGACAGCTGGGAGTGTGCAGACAGTTTGAGACACATACACTGATTGCCCCAGTTTGGTTTATGGCAGCGTTTCTCAAACTAGGGTCTGCGGATCCCTGGGGTCCCCAAAGGTTCGGGCTCTGCTGATCAGCTCCTCCCCCTCCCTCCACTCCTTCCCCTCCCTCTATCTCCCGGAAGGTTACTGAAGCCAAACCGGGAGATTTTAGGCGCTAAAAGTCTGGCGGCACAGCAGGGCTAAGGCAGGCTCCCTACCTGCCCTGGCTCTGCAACGCTCCTGGAAGTGGCCTGCACATCCCTGCGACCCCTGTGGGGTGGGGAGGGGCAGAGTTTCTCCGTGTACTGCCCCTGCCCCGAGCACTGACTAAACTGCTCCCATTGGCTGGGAACTGGCCCCCCGCCTAGGAGCTGCTGCCAGAGGGACGTGCTGGTCGCTTTCAGGAGCTCCCCAAGGTAAGCGCCTCCTGGCTGGAGGGGGTGGGGCCTTGGGGGAAGGGGTAGAGTGGGGGTGGGGGCTGGGGCTGAGTGGGGGAACTTGGGGGTCCCTGAAAAATTTTACATTAAAATGGCGGTCCTCAGGTGGCTAAAGTTTGAGAACGGCTGGTTTATGGGATTACTGATGTTTCAATGACTTGAGAATTAGTGTAACAATTTCACAAGCAACATCCCTGGCGTACTGTCAGGTCTTAGCTACAAAATGCTGCTTCCATAACTGTCTTTTTTTTTTTTAAAAGATGATGCTCAGTTCTCAACAGAAAGCAGCAATGAAGCCTGGGGAAATCTTTCCAAACGTCATGCAAAGTTACTGGAAATTGAAGGGTTTTCACATTTCAGGATGAACTTGAAAAGGAGCCCAGTGTTCTAGAAAGTTTCACAAGGTGTTGGAGTTTTTTTTCGGAGGCAGAAAAAGGGTTTGGGCATGAAAAAAATCACAAGAAAGAAATGCTCCTGCTGAGGGGGCTGAGTAAAACAAAGTCTCTCAGGACAAGTCTACACTACTGCATTACACCAGTGCAGCTGGACTGCCAAGACGCACCTGGTGAAGATGCGCTATGCCAACTGGAGATGAATTACTCCACCACAGCGGGAGGCAGAAGCCATGGCAGTGAGAGAGCGTCTCCCGCTGACAGACCGCGGTGTGGACACCGCTTTAAGATGATGAAACTTATGTCTCTCAGAGCGATGGCATTTTCACACCCCTGAGTGACCTAAGTTACATCAACCTAAGCAGTAGTGTAGACCAGCCCTCAGAAGGTCACCGCATAGGAGGGAGAATGGGCTGTTGGCTGTAGCAAGAAATTCATGGGCTTGTTTAAAGTTTATGAAAAAGTCAGTATGAGCCACAATCTTGACTGACACTAGCATTGGACCTAGGACCTCCAGTGCTAAAACTAAGATCCAGCAGGCCCCCAAACGAGATCATCCTCTGAGACAAGAGGGCAGGCTGGGGTAGGCTTATGAAAGTACAGTTCTTCTCTGACAGCTGACTAAGGCTTGGGGGATTTTAGCCATTGGTAGAGCCACCGGCACCAAACCCCCAGTGTGGCCAGGCAAAGCCAATAAATGCTGAGATTTGCACTAGGGCAGTTCGCCTGGCTTGAAATGAAGGTAAGCTGTGCTAAGAGCTCAAGTTTACAAGTAAAAAGGAGGTTTTTTCCCCCAACTGCCAGTTTCACAAACTCAGTCTGGGAACTGGGGGTCAAGCTGGTTCCTTTCCAAGGACAGAAATTTTGCTAATTACTCCCCCTTCTCACCTCTTTAGCTAGGAATTAATATGGACCCCAGCACTGCAGCCTCTGAGCGTGATGGCCGCCATCTTGGCTGTCACACAAAGGACTTCCAGAGCTGGAAACATGAGTCTTTGGAACTTGAGCTACAGAACCAAGCTCTGTAGCTGGGACCATCGGCGCTGACTCCGTGGGTGCTCAGGGACTCAAGTATCCATGGAGGAAAAATAAGGGGTGTTCAGCACCAAAAGGGCTGGCCGGGGCTGCTACTCTGGCGGTCCTGCCCCTGTGCTCTCTTCAACTGTTGAGCGGGGCTGCCCCACACCTGGCTCCTCTCTGCCTCCTCCTCGCCTCACTGCCCTTAAGGCAGGAGGAGGAAGAAAGGAGCGAGTGGGGGGTGCTCAGGAGAGGGGTTTTTGGGGGAGGGGATGGAGCGGGGGCAGGAAGAGGTGGAGTGGGGAAGGGTGGAGCCAGCGTGGGGCACCCACTGGCAAAACCAAAAGTCAGTGCCTATGGCTGGGACCATCACAGACTTGCATTCTATGGATCAGGCCCAGAGCAGTAACTCTAACTCACACTGACCAGTGGGTTATTTGAGCATCTCACAAATCACCAAGGCATGTTACCCTCAAGACTCCTGGGAGGTAGGGAGGTATTATCCTATTTTACAGAAGGGGACATGAGGCTAAGTTTAGACTAAGTAACGTGCCCAAGGATACCCAGGAAGTCTGTGGTAGAACCAGAAGTTGAACCCAGGTCTTGGTCCAGTGACTGAACCACTAGACCTTCCTTCCTCTCTCAAATCAAACACTGACAATTCAGGTGCAAGCTGGATTCTATTCTGGAGCCAATGGGTGTTGAGTCTTACTCAAAGACTTGCCCTTGGATCGACTCTTTAATGGGCTCTATTAAAGAAGCTGTGAACTGGACTTCGGCCCACATTCCTTTCTGCAGGCATCTTTACTCAGTTTCAGATTTATAGGCACAATTCCTTATTGGAGTTGCTTCTGTTATTCCTCTGTGCAAATATTGACATTCTTATTGCTTGCAAGGGATTAACCAAAGCGGGGGGAGGGGTTGTCACCTTAGCTAGAACGCTATTTAGTGCGGTCTGGTTGGAACGTTTAACACCAGGCACCGGAAGCAAAGGGTTTTGGTAAAACAGTTTGATCTTTCCTCTAGGAGTGTGTGCGGGGGGTTCTTTATGGAAGGACCCTGTGCAGTGACAAAGAGCGAGAGAGCGTGTAATGAGCGCCTGGGAGAGGAGAAGAGATACTATCAACCTCCACTCACGTATAAACATTCTGGCCACTGCCCCACGGGCTTTATCTATGCCTTGCCCAGAGCTGTTCTGAAACGACATCCTGTAAGAATGGAAAGCAGCGCCAGCAGGAGGAAGAGGAGAGGGTACGAGCAGGAACGTGGGAAGGGTGGTTCATTCTCACTTACAGTCGGGACCAGTGTGTCAGGCCCTGTGATTCCCCAGCAGCAACACGTAAGCACTATGAAACAACAGGCATGGCGCTGTGGCTGACGATGACCCTGGGCAACACTACGATGCGAGGTATCAGACAAGAGGGGGTGCCTGCAGCCACCCCAGGTGCTGGGATCCCAGGCAGCATTCCCCACCCTGTGCTGCATTATTGTGCTTGTAACATGCCGCATTCGGGCATTGCCCTTTTGTTTTTGGTTCACAGAAAAATTCCACAGCCCTGTAGCCCTATTCCCTAAGGGCCGTCATCACTGTCTGTTTCCAGGATCTCCCCTCTGGCTCACGTGCTCTAGGTTGCATGCCCTGCTGAGTTCCCCAGGTGAACACAAGCCCTGCTATTCTGGCTCCATTCTGTACACGTGCACGTAGGAGGAAGAGAAATTTCTTAACTGGCCCACCCACCTGGGATCACTCCGGAAGCAATCAAGAGACCAGAGATGGGCAGTAGGAGAATCTGATCAGAACAGATGACGTCACATCTCAGCAGCTGCAGAGCAAAATGCAATCACTTTTTTTCCCAGCCAAGTCTTCCCATAACACCACCAGCCCTTCATTCCCTGCAGATTTGAGTTAGTGAGGAAAAGGGGAGTGACCTTAACAGCTGCATTTTGTATGGAACAGAGGGAGAATAACTCTCTTTTGAAGCTGTTATGGCTGAATCCCCACTCTGGCATTTCGAGTGCAGAAGGTGGGGGCCTGCAAGGATTTTAAAAATTAATACTGGCCACTCCAGGCTTGTATTAAACTCCCCAAGGTTACAGCTTTTCTCTGACCTTGGCTTGGTAAACGCTGCCACCACCCAAATGCAAAGAAACCCCTTTGACCCAGGAAGGAGCACTTGGGAATTTCTCCCTGTGGGGTACCCTCTGCCCTTTTACCCCCTCTCCAAAGAAGAGCTGAGAAGAAAAAGGAAATTAGCTGTTGCCACCAGCTAATTAAACAGCATAGGCACAAACCTCTTAGGACACAACAATTTAAATCCTGTTTTTTAAAAAAGGTAAATTTTATTAAATACAAAAAGAAAGAAAATACATCTGGAACTTAGGCTTTTGCTAGATTTTAAGAGAACAATTCCAAAAATTAAGCACCCAAAATAGCTTTCTTGGGGGTTCAGCTTAAATGTTACAAGCAAACAAAAGCATCAGGGGTTAGCACAGAGGAGATCCACAAGTCAAAATAAAGAAATAAACCTGATCACATTTATCTAAACATTCCCTATCCAAATGATTCCTTCTAGGTATGGAAGATAATTTTTCATACCTGGTTCAAACCTTACCAGCATTCCTGCTTATTGCATTGCTGCTCCGTCCCTGCAGCCCAGAGAGAAAAGACAAAGGGAAAGTTTCTTTCCCAATTTTAAAAAAGTTTGGCTCTTTTGGTCAAATGCCCGCTTTTTTTCCCCTTTACCTGGGGGCTTTTTTAACCCTTTACAGGTAAGGAAGTAGAGAACAGCTACCAAGAGGGATTTTACAGCTAACTGGATGGCTGGGTGTCCATCAAAGGGAACTACCCCCCTCCCCTCCGTTTATTTATCACAGAAGCAAACCAGTACTGGGCCTAGAATAAAGCTACAAATACACCCCACCCCCCCAATCCACACTGCAGCATTCCCCTATGGTCTGGACCAGAGGTTCTCAGACTGTGGTCCGTGGTCCACCAGTGGTCCATGAGCGCCATTCAGGTGGTCCGTGGATAGCTCCCTTTAAGGTGCGTGCCTGGGCAGCCGGATGTGAGAGAATGAAGGGCCACCCGCCTAACCAGTGGAGCCACGGTGGCATGGCTCTGTGGCTGCTGTGGTGGGGGAGACCCCCCGCTCCTTCCCAGCCCAGTTCAGGGGCTGCCGTGGGGGAGGAGACCCCCCCCCTTCCCAGCCCCGCTCAGCTAGGGGACTGCTGCGGCAGGGGAGAGAGGGAGAGACCCATCCTCCTTCCCAGCCCCAGCTCGGGGACTGCCACAGTGGGGGAGAGAGGGCCATCCAGTGCACTGGAAAGGTGAGACTACTGGTATTTTAATATGAGTTGTGTGCTTTTATTTCTAGAACAAAACACATTAACTATTAAGGTTTTTTCAATATAACGCTTTTATCCAAAGTGCTTTACAGTAGTTAGCTAACGGTACAAACACCATTTGGAAAGATCATTAAGTGGTCCGCCGAGACCCTCAGCAATTTTCAAGTGGTCTGCAAAAAAAAAAAAAAAAAAAGTTTGAGAACCACTGGTCTAGACACAGGACCTGGAAAACCCCAGCCATTCCTCTCAGGGTAGATTATTATACTGGCCTACACCCTGAGAAGGCTTCCAAATCCCACTGGTATCAGGGAGGATCTGTATAAACAGGGATTTACTCCTCTTTGTCTAGAGACATATTAGCAGTAATTCTTTCCATGCACAGTCCTGCCACCCACCTACTGAAAAAGAACACCCACACCCACACAGAAATCAAACTCCAATCAACATTCCTAGTTGCAACCCCAAGAGATGCCTTCAGAACTTTCATTTCTAGTTTGACAGGAGACTCATGTTCCAAGCACATGGATAAAACCCCATCTCTCTATGTAGTCAAGTAGTGAAAAGCAGTGATCTTGAAAGAGATTGTAACAGGACAGACTGGTTTCCACATTTCAGGCCATAAGCTTTAAAATGTATATATAGCCGAGTAGTTGAGACATCTGGATTCATGCAGTGTTGACTCAGATTGCCATGAAATCTATTCGACTTCTGATTGCTATTAGCACTCTATAGGAGGCTGACACTATGCAAGCGATAGCTGTCTCAGTTTACTGTCACGTACCGACAACTTGTTACTCACTGCAGAACAAGGAACAGCCTATCACTCCAGAACTGCTACTTCACGTATAAATTAGGGCAGGTCGAAAATTTTCCATCTAACTGTTTTTGGACCTAAAGAAATTTTTCATGAAAAGCGTCTGCTTTCCACACAAAAAATTGGTTACTCACCTTTTTGTAACGGTGGTTCTTTGAGATGTGTTGTTCGTCGTGTCCATTCCAACCAGGTGTGCGTGCGCTGCGTGCATGATGTCCAGAAGATTTTTCCCCTAGCAGTATCCGTAGGGTCAGCTTGGGTGCCCCCTGGAGTCGCGCTTTCATGGCACCCGATATAGGGCCCTGTTGACCTGACTCCCCCTCAGTTCCTACTTGCCGGCTATTCCAGGGGTAGGAGGGCGGATATTAGAATGGACAAGAACACCACATCTCGAAGAACAACAGTCCCGAGAAGGTGAGTAACCATTTTTCTTCGAGTTCTTGTTCATTTCCATTCCAATCAGGTGACTCAAGACTAAACTTAGGAGGTGGGGTCGGAGTTGTCTGTTGATTGGAGCACCGCTCATCTGAAGGCTGCATCGTCCCTGGCTGGCTGCGTGATGGTGTAGTGAGTGGTGAAAGTGTGTACGGAGGACCACGTCGCTGCTCTGCATATTTCCTGGGTGGGAACCTGCACCAGGAACGCTGCTGAAGAAGCCTGTGCCCTAGTGGAGTGCGCAGTGAGCGGAGGGGCAAGCACTCGTGCCAGGTTGTAGCACTCTTGGATGCAGGACGTGACCCACGAAGAAATTCATTATGAGACGAGACAGGAAGACCCTTCATTCTGTCTGCCACAGCCACAAATAGTTGCAAGAACCTTTGGAAGAGGTTAATTCTCTCAATGTAGAAGGCTAGCGCTCTGTGGACATCCAATGAGTGAAGACTCTGCTGCCTGCTGCTCGAGTGCGGCTTAGGATAGAACACTGGGAGGAAGATGTCCTGGTTGATGAGAAACGTGGAGACAACCTTTGGGAGAAAAGCTGGGTGGGGCCTGAGATTAACCTTGTCCTTATAAAAACAAACAAACAAAGAGTCCTTGTGGCATCTTAGAGACTAACACATCTATTTGGGCATAAGCTTTCGTGGGCTAAAACCCACATCATCAGATGCATGGAGCGGAAAATACAGTAGCAGGTATATATACACAGTACATGAAAAGATGGGAGTTGCCTTACCAAGTGGGGAGTCAGTGCTAATAAGACAATTCAATTAAAGTGGAAGTAGGCTATTCTCAACAGTAGAATACCAAGGGAGGAAAAATCACTTTTGTAGTGGTAATGAGGGTGGCCAATTTCAAACAGCCCACAAAAGCTTATGCCCAAGTACGTTTGTTAGTCTCTAAGGTGCCACAAGGACTCCTCGTTGTTTTTGCTGATACAGACTAACACTGCTACCGCTCTGAAACTTGTCCTTATAGAAGACCATGTAAGGAGGCTGTGATGTCAGGGCCTTGAGCTCAGAGAACCTCCTGGCTGAGGTTATGGCCACCAGAAACGCCACCTTGTATGAGAGGCGGAGCAGCGAGCACGTCCCTAGTGGTTCAAAGGGTGGCCCCGTCAGTCTGGAAAGGACCATGTTGAGGTCCCAGGCTGGAACTGGCTTTCGAACGTGTGTATATAGCCTGTCGAGACCTTTGAGGAAATGGCTGACCATAGGGTTGGCGAAGACTGACTGGCCCTCGGCACCTGGATGGAAGGCAGAGATGGCAACCAAGTGAACCATTATTGACAACATGGACAGTCCCTGCTGTCCCCTGCTGCATGAGATGGAGAAGGTAGCCCCTAAAGTTTCTCCCCGAGACACTTCAAGCACAAAGTTGTTCAGGTCACTTCTCTGCATAAACCTGCCGCAGTCAGAGCATGGCTTAAAGCCTGGGGACCGAGGCTGGGGAGAAGTGTGTGTGTGTGTGGGGGGGAACCCCCAAAGTAAAATTATGAGAGAAAACTATCTACAGTAACTAAACTACTACTAAACCTAACTATACACACGACACTGCAAAGCAGGTGCTTGCCGAGGCAAGAGCAACGGGGAGTTCCAGCTAGCCGTCACAGGCGGTCAGAAGGAACTGAGTGTGCGGGGGGTCGGGTCGGGTCTGTAGGGCCCCATATTGGACACCATGAGGGCAGAACTCCAGGGGGCACCCAGGAGAACCCTATGGATACTGCTGGGGGAAAATCTTCCGGCTGTCCTGCATGTGGTGTGCACACATCTGATTGGAATTTACATGAACAAGCACTCGCAGAATTTAGACTTTTCATCAAAAAAACATATGCCCCCAAATTTAACTATTTTAGCTCAAAACCCCAAAATATTGCAATTTGGATATCCCGCCAAGGTGATTCATGGAAACTGTAGTTGTTCCCTCATGTCCCAATTTCCCCTTATGGGCCAGGATTCCCAGCTAGATTACATCTCCCATAATGCATCATGCCCAGGGACTCTCACGATGCATCACAAGGTGAAACCATGGTGCATCATGGGATATGTAGTGCAGGCAGCCCAGCCTAGAGAGAGAACAAAGCATGATGCAACCAACTTAAAACTCCCCTGCAGCACCACAGCTGTATTTCTGAATGAATATTTCAGGGTTCTGGCAAAATATTTCCGTTTTCTTTTTTGCCAAAAAGTTGACATTCCCCCCCCAGGCCATTTTCCAACTAGCTCTAGTATCAATGCAAAATCCTTCAGCAGAAGCCTAGGCAGCTGGTGTGCTGGGGCCACTGCTTATTATATTCATGTTAAGTTTCGCTGTCACCTTGTGCTCCCTCTATCTGGTATTCCCTCTTGTCTACAGCATGCTTAGGGTATGTCTGCATTGCAATACAAGACCCGCGGTGCCGAGTCTCAGAGCCCGGCTCAATGAACTCCAGCTTGCTGGGCTCAGACTGCGGGGCTAAAAATATCAGTGTAGCAGTTTGGGCTGGAGCCCCGGCCCTGAAGCCCCGCTCCAACCTGAGCGTCTACACTGTTAGTTTCACCCCCTTAGCCCGAGCCTTAGGCCTGTTGACCTGGGCTCAGAGTTGGTGCCCTGGGCTCTTCTTGGCAAGGTGGATGTACCTTCAGATCGTTAGCTCTTTGGGGCAGGGACTGTTTTCTCACTGGGTGTGTTTACAGGGCTGAGCATAGTGGGGCCCTCTGGAGTTATCACAATACAAAATTATTATCATTTGTATTACAGCAGCACCTAGAAGCCCTGACTGAGACGAGGGCCCCGTTGTGGTAGGCGCTGTAGAGACACAGTGACAGACAATCTCTATCCTGGGGACTTTACAGGCTAAGGAGACAAGACACAGAGTGAACGGAAAGCAGGACAGAGAGGGGAAAGGACTGGAACATGGTCATGGAGCAGGTCACAGTGGCAGAACTGGGAATAGGCTTCCCCGAGAGCTAGCTAGACTATACACTAGTCCACATTTCCTCTAAAGAAGGAAAATTCCTATAAAATACAGTTTGAAAGCCCCTTAAGTGAAAAGTTGAAAGGCTATTGAGATCCATACAGTCTTACTGCTTCCCTCTGCTCCTTGTCTGCCAGTTATACCCAGCTCGTCCTTAATCCTAGCTTGAGAGTTCTCCTAGACAGGGAACCTCTCTGCTTGTAGTGAACTTGAGGGCCTCTGGGTCCTACCTCAGTACAGCGAATAAATAAACCTTCCCAACGATGGTGTTAAAACTGTGCTCAGGCCTCTCGCCATCTTCATTTTTAACAGCTACTGGAAGTATCTCTTTTGAGGACACAGTATTATTTCACTCATTAGATTCTCTTCTTGAAATCCATTCTGAAAAAAACACTCAGTGTTTGCCCACAAGATGCGTCTCAGGACACCTAACCCATGAGGTAATTGCAGGTGTATCGGTATGCAATATTCAAACCATCACAGCACTTACCTCTGACACTCTTGTTTTTCCCGAGCACGTGGGCGGTGGTGTGTACCAGTGACACTCACAGATGTGCCGCAGTGAGCAGCCACAGGCAGAATCGTTTAGTGTGTGACGACCCACTGGCCCATGCAGCAAACAACAAGACAGACATTTTCACTTGAATGTCATTCCTAATATAGCAACTATTCCTGGACCATATAAAATGACAGCTCTATTTTGTCTCCACTCCGAGAGCACAATCATTGTACTGAGCTTGCCACAACACGACTCCATTGAAGAGCCAGCCCCCCCAGCATACGCTGTGAAAAGCTCTGTAAAAACCAGATGCATATGAAAAGCCCAGAAAGCAGCTGGTTTAAAAGGCAACATTAGAACAGGGCAGGCTGAGCAGTGCCTTCCCACAAAGTGTCATGCGTGGCTAAGATGCTTTCAACTTCAATGTTCTATTCAACAAGATAATTGGATCACAAGATGGGTGTGCACAGGGGCACAACAGGAAGTCCCAAAGCTCTGGCCATGGGGAGGGGGAAGTGTGCTGAAAGAAGGAGAATCAGCATGCAGGGTGGTGGGGCTCAGGGAAAATAGTGATTTCCTAGCCATTGGCATTCAACTGGCCCCATTGCTGCCTACCCCTGCCAACTGAAGTCCATGATTGTTCATTGCTTGTCATGGATCATGCTAGGCACCATTCATACATGTAACAGCAGTGACAGTCCGTGCCACCAACCCATTTATAATCTTGGATCAGGCCCATAAAGAAAAGATCTCTCTCCTTCCCTTTCCACAAAACAGCAGCTATGGAAGGCAGAATTTTGTTTCCATGGAGTTATAAGATTCCAGTCCTACTTGTATCTTTGTTGTCACTTAAAGAAGTTCCGTTTTCTGCCTAGAATTACCATAACATACCTTCTACATGCATGGATTTACCTAGCTTTCAGTTTAGAAGAGTAGCTAATGAGCTCTCTAGAATAAGCCCTATGCCTTTGGAAATGCTCACTGGATTGTAAATAGCGCAGGGCTTCTGATTTTTGGTTTTAACTGATAAACACCCATAAAACACTCTGATGTAAAAAATGAAATAGGTGTTTATCCAGTAAACACTAGAAAAACACCGGAAATGGTTACTTGTATCTAAGGCTTGTCTATGTGGAGCAGAAATGTGCACTACAGGATGTAATTCCTAAAGTACACTAAAGTGTTGCACATTAATTGGCCTGAGTAGACCCCACAGGCGCGCACTAAAGGTTTCCTAGTGCGCTTTAACACGGTGCTCTCTAAAACAGTACTACATTAAAGCACATTAGGGAACATTACAAATGTATGTAACATGTTGATAATCAAACTGTTCCATGAAATCTCTATGGACAGAAATTCCATGCTTGAGTAATAAGTGTACAGCAGAAGGAATATACTACTGACCACCTGACCAAGATGGTGACCGTCATCGTGAAATGCTAAAGGGAAGTGACTACAAAACCAGAAATGCAACAATAACGGGAGATTTTAACTATCCTCATATTGGCTGGGTAAAAGTCATCTCAGAACATGATACAGAGATAACGTTTCTAGATACCATGAATGACTGCTTCTTGGAGCAGCTAGTTCTGGAACCCACAATGGGAGAGGCAATTTTTAGTCTTAAGTGGAACAGAGGATCTGGTCCAAGTAGTGAATATAGCTGAACCACTTGGAAATGGCTTTCATCTGGCTGATGAATCTTGCCCATATGCTCAGGGTTTAGCTGATCGCCATGTTTGAGGTCGGGAAGGAATTTTCCTCCAGGGCAGATTGGAAGAGGCCCTGGAGGTTTTTTGCCTTCCTCTGTAGCATGGGGCACGGGTCACTTGCTGGAGGATTCTCTGCTCCTTGAAGTCTTTAAACTACGATTTGAGGACTTCAATAGCACAGATATAGGTGTGAGGTTTTATTTTTTTTGGGAGTGATAGGTGAAATTCTGTGGCCTGCATTGTGCAGGAGGTCAGAAGAGATGATCATAATGGTCCCTTCTGACCTAAATATCTATGAATCTATGAAATAGTGACCATAATATAATGAAATTTAGAATCCTTGTGTGTGTGTGTTTGCGGGGCAGAAATACCAACCACCCTCCAGTAACATTTAACTTTAAAAGGGGGAACTACACAAGAAGGACTATGCTAGTTAGAGGGAAATTAAAAAGAACAGTCACAAGGTAAAATGCCTGCAAGTTGCATGGAGACTACTTACAAACACCATCAGAGAGACTCAGGGTAAGTGTATACCCCCAAAGGAAAAAAGTCAGTAGGAGGCTCGGAAGAACCCCACCACGAGTAAACAGCTGAGTAATGGAGGCCATTAGAGGCAGAACAGCATCCTCTAAAATTTGGAAGTCAAATCCTAGTGAGGAAAATAGAAAGAAACACAAAACTCTGGCAAGTAAAAAGTAGACATGGAAGGCTGGCCAAAAAAGAATTTGAGAAGCAACTTGCTAAAGATAAAAAAAAAATAAATGCTGTCAGTTTGTGTAAGTACATCAGAAACAGGAGGTCTGCAAAACAGGTTCTGGGGCCACGAGATGACAAAGGTGTTCTAGGAGCACTCAAGGAAGACCAGGCCATAGCAGAGAAGCTAAATGAATTCTTTGCATCCATCTTCACTGCAGAAGATGTGGGGGAGAGTCCCACATCAGAGCTATTCTTTTTGGGTGACAAATCTGAAGTACTGTCCCAAACGGTTGTGCCAATAGAGGAATTTTAGAACAAACTGATAAACTAAACAGTAATAAATCACCAGGTCAGATGATATTCTCCCGAGAGTTCTGAAGGAACTCATATATGAAGTGGCAGAATTACTAACTGTAATATGTAACCTATTACTAAAATCAGCCTCTGTAGCAGATGGCTGGAAGGTAGCTAATGTAGCACTGATTTTTAAAGAGGGCTCCAGAGGAGATCCTGGCAATTACAGGCAAATTGGCAGAAACTACTGTAAAGAAAAGAATTATCAGACATCTAGATAAACACGATTTGTTGGGGAAAAGTCAACACAGCTTTTGTAAAGGGAAATCGTGCCTCACCAATCTACTAGAATTCTTTGGGGGAGTGAACTAACATCCAGTCCATATAGTGAACTTGGATTTTCAGAAAGCTTTTGATAAGGTTCCTCACCAAAGGCTCTGAAGGAAATTAAGTAATCATGGGATAAGAGGGAAGGTCCTCTCACAGATCAGTATCTGTTTGAAAGACAGGAAACAAATGGTAGGAAGAAATACCAGGTTTCATAACAGAGAAAGTTAGATAACGGGGGCCCCCCAAGGATCTGTGCTGTTCAAAAAATTCATTAATGTTCTGGAAAAGGGGGTGAACAGTGAAGTGGCACAGTTTGCAGACAATGCAAACTATTAATTAACTTTATTATTATAGTCAGAGCAGTTCTTAGGGGATGGCGAACTGGGGTGACCGCTTCGGGCCCTGCGCTCTGTGGGGGGCCCCCCCGCAGGACAGCTCAATTGGCCGACGCCACATGGGTGGGGGGTGAACCACTGGCTGGGAGATGCTAGCTCCCAGTCCTGCCTCTTCCACCCAAGGGAGCGCGCGCTGGGAAGGCAGGTGGTGTGGCTCCAGCCCCCTGGAGCACAGCGGCACCACCAAAGCACGGCCCTTGGGGGGTGGGGGAGGAGAGGAGGGCTGAGTGTGGGCGGTGCCTTGTCTGGCTGTTTGGAGAGGCATCACCTCCCCCCAGCCACCCCTGGTGCGGTCAGTCCTGGAAGTGACGTCACTTCTGCCTGGGCCCCGCACCCCGATAGGGACGGCCCTGATTATAGTTAAGCCCAAAGCAGATTGCGAGGAGTTACAGAGTGATCTCACAAAACCAGCTGACTGGGCAACAAAATCGCATCCGAAATTCAACACTGATAAGTGCAAAGTAAAGCACATTGCAAAACAATAATCCCAACGACACATATACAATGATAGTTTCTACATTAGCTGTTACCACCCAAGAAAGATCTTGGCGTCACCGTACATAGTTCTCTGAAAACTTCTGCTCAATGCGCAGCAGTGGTCAAAAAAAGGCTAAAGGTGTGTTAGTAACTATCAGGAGAGGGATAGATAAGATGACAAAATATCATAATGCCACTCTATAAATCCATGGTGCACCCACACCTTGAATACTGTGTCCTGGTCTGGTCTCCCCATCACAGGGAAAGGCTAGAGTGGAACTGGAAGTTGTTCAGAGAAGGGCAAAGATGATCAAGTGTATGGAATGGCTTCCATACGAGGAGATTAAGGCTTTTCAGCTTAGAAAACAGACAATTAAAGGGGGCGGCTTTGACAGGTCTATAAAATCGTGATTGGTGTGGGAAAAGTGATTAGAGGAGCGTTATTTACCTTTTTACACAATACAAAAACCAGGGGTCACCCAATGAAATTATTAAGCAGCAGGATTAATACAAACAAGAGGAAGTACTTTTTCTCACGATGTACAATTACCCTGTGGTGCTCCTTGCCAGGGGATGTCATGAAGGCCAGAAAGTATAACAGGTTCAAAAAAGAATTAGGTAAGTTCATGGAGGACAGGTCCATCAATGGTTATTAGCCAAGATGGTCACTGATGTAACCCCATGCTTGGAGCAACCCTAAACCTCTGGCTACCAGACGTGACAGTGGTGGATCATTCCATAATTACTCTGTTCTGTACACTCCCTCGGAAGCTCTGGTACAAACCACTGTCAATGACAGGACACTGGGCAAGATGGACCATGGTCTGATTCAGTACAGCAGCTCTCATGTTCTTACCTACATTACTCATTACAGTACATAAAGAAAGCCTCAATTCCCAGCCCACCCCAGGTTTGGGGGACAGCTACATAAAATTCAAAAATTGGTAAACAACCCCCCAAAATGAAATTGAGTAAACTCCAAAATATAGAAACCCTAAAATAGCTAATTGGAAAAAAAAGGGGGAGGGGAATCAGGGGTGCAGAAAATTCATGAAAATTGGCAATAAGTTGGCAGTTTGTTTTTCAAATTTCAATATTTTGTCAATGTAAATTTGAAAGATTTTCAACCAGCTCCATTTGTAAGATCTGCAGGGTGGGTTACCTTGTCTTCTTCGCTGTCCAGAGTGCCAAGCGCACTGCTGACATGATTCAAACAAGAATGGTCTTCTCCCACATCTTCTCCAGTAGTGGATTTCTCAACAATACAGTAGTGGCCTTAGATTCCCAGTCTCACGCTAAACTTTTGAAATCTCTCACTGATATAATTGGACAGTGAACTGCAGTGCATCTTTTCCAGACTGCCAGGCCTCATGACAATGGCATGCGAGTGGCTTGCTTTTGGCACCCAGGAAGCACTTGGCTATTTTGAAATCTCTCATGTAGTAACTTGCTAGAAGCAAACACTCCTCTCTGTTCTACATAAACAGGCCTACCGTTTTGATGGTGACCAGGTGTTGCATGGGTGATGTGTTTTTCTATGGTGAGAGTTTTGCTACTGCTACCATGTCATGTTGAGACAATTATATAGCCCAGATCCTCCACTGGTGTTCGTCTGCATAATCCTAAATCAAAGTCCAGATCAGTTCTCATCTCACTGATTTCAATGGGACTATTTCTGTGGATAAGGACTTGCAGGGTCAGGCTTTATCTCTCTCTTTTGAAAGTGGCCTAGATTAATTCTTTTCAACATCCAGGGTTTCATTTTGATGGACTTCAGTGGCAGCAGAGTTCTGTGTATCTAAGATACTTACATGGCTCCCATTACTATGGTATCTGAGCACCTCACAGTTAGTGTGGGGTTAGGCAAGTATCCTCATTTTACAGATGGGGAACTGAGGAACAGAGAGACTAAAGCCCAGATCCTCAAAGGTATGTAGGCACCAATCTCCCATTACGATCAACAGGAGTTAGGCACTTAACTGGGCCAAAGTGACTTGCCCAAGGTCACACAGGCAATATGTGGCAGAGCAGGGGGCTTGAACCCATGTCTCCTGACCCACAGGATAGTGCTCTAACCACTTGGCCATCCTTCCTCCCTACTTAGGACAACACCAAGCATGTTAGAAAATCTTCACCCTTCATGTTTTGTTTATTTTTTCCTTCTAGATTCTTACCTCATCTCATAAGAACGGCCATATTGAGTCAGACCAATGGTCCATCTAGCCCAGTATCCTGTCTTCCCACAGTGGCCGGTGCCAGAAGCTTCAGAGGGAATGAACAGAACAGGGCAATTTATCAAGTGATCCATTCCCTGTTGTCCAGATCCAGCTTTGGTTTAGGGGCATCCAGAGCTTGGGGTTGCATCCCTGACCATCTTGGCTAATAGCCATAGATGGACCTATCCTCCATGAACTTCGCATTCTTTTTTGAACCCAGTTATAGTTTTGGCCTTCACAACATCCTCTGGCAACGAGTTCCACAGATTGACTGTGTCATCTCTTCCCCACCTCCCTGAAAATTGGGGGAATGGAAAGCTAGGTTGGCCCTACCTACACGGAAAGTCAACTAAGACTTAGACTGCAAGCGTATTTTCTTACATTCCCCCACACCAAAACTTGCCTCAGCTACTGCCCTATGATCTTATCAACAGAACTTACTGGGTATACCAGACCACCATACTGTGAACACCGGAGTTTGTTCAGAAAAAAAGAACGAGGTGTACTTGTGGCACCTTAGAGACTAACAAATTTATTTGGGCATTAGCTTTCGTGGGCTAAAACCCACTTCATCAGATGCATGCAGTGGAAAATACAGTAGAAAGATATACACACAAACACACACACACACGCACAGAACATGAAAAAATGGGTGTTGCCATACCAACTGTAACGAGACCAATTGTCATAAATATACAGCTAAGAGTAGCATAAAATCCCTCTTTTACTTGTAAAGGGTTAAGAAACTCAAATAACCTGGTTGGCACCTGACCAAAAGGACCAATAAGGGGAGAAGATACTTTCAAATCTGTGGGGGAAGGTTTTGTTTTGTGTGTCTTTGTGTTCTCTCCGGGTCAGCGAGGAACCAGGGCACGGAAAATACATCTCCTAAAGCCATATCTGAACTAAGCATCTAAGATTACAAATTGTAAGTAATAGGAAGGAAATCCGTTAGATTATCTTTTGTTTTAGCCCGTGAATTTTCCCTAGGCTAAGAGGGAGGTTTATTCCTGGGTTTTTTTTTTTTTTTTGTAACTTTGAAGTTTTGCCTAGAGGGGAAGATGTTTTAAATCTTATAGCCCTATAAAATTACCTTCCATCCTGATTTTACAAAGGTGTTTATTATAAAGAAAAAAAGTAAAAAAGTTCTGTTTAAGAATCTGACGGGTTTTTAGTGTCCTAAAAACCCAAGGGCTGGTCTGTGCTCACCTGGTTTACCTATTTGGTTGGTAGATTATTCTCAAGCCTCCCCAGGAAAGGAGGTGAAAGGGTTTGGGGGGATATTTTGGGGAAACAGGAACTCCAAGTGGTCCTTTTCCTGAATCTTTGTCTAACTTACTTGGTGGTGGCAGCAGTACCCATCCAAGGATAAGGAAGGATTTGTGCCTTGGAGAAGTTTTTAACCTAAACTGGTAGAAATAAGCTTAGGGGGTCTTTCATGCGGGTCCCCACACCTGTACCCCAGAGTTCAGAGTGGGGAAGGAACCCTGACACCAATTAATTAAGGTGGGCTATTATCGGCAGGAGAAGAAAAAAGGAATGGCCCATTTCAAACAGTTGACAAGAAGGTGTGAGGAACAGTGGGGGGGAGGGGGAATAGTTTTTAGTTTATGTAATGACCCATCCACTCCCAGTCTTTATTCAAGCCTAATTTAATGGTGTCCAGTTTGCTAATTAATTCCAATTCTGCAGTTTCTCGTCGGAGTCTAGTTTTGAAGTTTTTCTGTCGGAGAATTGCGACTTTTAGGTCTGAAATGAAGTGATCAGGGAGGTTGAAGTGTTCTCCGACTGGTTTTTGATGTCTGATTTGTGTCCAGTTATTCTTTTGTGTAGAGATTGTCTGGTTTGGCCAATGTTCAGTTTCCAGTGCATTGTATCTACTAGGGCTGGTTGAACAAATAAAAAAAAAAGCCAAAATATTCAGTAATTTTGAGTTTTGATTCTGAAATTTTGACTAAACATTTCAATGAAAAAAACCCCTGATTTTTGGAAAATTGCAGCCGGCTGTATTATTTATAGATTTCCCATAATCTGAAAAAAGAAAAGAAGTACTTGTGGCACCTTAAATTGGTTAGTCTCTAAGGTGCCACAAGTACTCCTTTTCTTTTTGCGATTACAGACTAACACGGCTGTTACTCTGAAACCTGTCATAATCTGAAAGCATCACTTGCGAAATCATCCCAGTGCCTCAGAGACCCATTGCCTGCAGGTGAACACTGTTAATTAGTGAACTAACAAGCAATTAAAGCACACCAGGGCATTTCATCACAAATGCTACTTGGTTCATTTATTTTGTAATTTAGTTTTAATTTAGACTTCAGAGGCTGCTAGTAAAGTATATCACGTAAAAATAACAAAATTCTGATATTACTTAGCATGCCGATTATACGCCAAGTACCATCACAGCTCACTTAAGCCCGAGAGGTGAGAGGGCTAGTTTTTGTTTAGATTGTAAAGCATGTGGTTGCAGAAACAGGGGTTAGCAGGCTCCTAGATGGAGGATAGTTATGGTTGAAGCACTGGCCTGGGAATCAAGGGGCCCTGCTCTAGCTCCCTGCTCTGAAACAGGTTTCCGGTATGATTTGGGACAATCCCTCTGTGCCTTTGTTTCCCCATGAGTAAAACAGGGATATATCACTACTTCCCTACTCCCAAGACCCCTGCCCCCTGTAGTAAGGGACTTCCACTCACACATTACGTTTCTTATACAACTTTTTCTTACCTCCTTCCACTGCAAAGGGAAAGCCTCAACTCCCACCTCCACATTTTTGATTTCACGCTCCATTGCATCAAGTAGTGAGCGGAGCACCATCTCACCACTCCCTGAGTTAAGCTTCGCAGCGGTTCAGAATCTGGGGAAGTGCTCCTATGTGGGTTTATCAAACTGATTGTCTTGTGGCTGCGGTGGCGGAGGAGGGGGGGCATCTTGGTGTTTCTCTTCCTGTTATTTAGGCCCGTTCATAATGAATCAACACTGATTTAGAGGATACCAACCAAGATCAAGGCTCTGTGTAGGCACCTCTTAAAGTCACACAGGAAGTCTGTGGAAGCCAGGAATTGAATCATAGAATCATAGAATATCAAGGTTGGAAGGGACCTCAGGAGGTCATCTAGTCCAACCCCTGCTCAAAGCAGGACCAATCCCCCAATTTTTGACCCAGATCCCTAAATGGCCCCCTCAAGGATTGAACTCACAACCCTGGGTTTAGCAGGCCAATGCTCAAACCACTGAGCTATCCCTCTAGAACTCCCGAGGCCCACTTCGATGCCTTAACTGCAAGACCACCCTCTCTCTCACAAAGGAAAGGCCTGGAGAATTGATGCTATCACCACATTCCGGGGTGCAATCCAGATCAGTGAGGGGTTGTGTCACCACCTTCCCTGCAACCTTGGGGGGAATTGAGGCTATAGTGTATTTTAACAGAATCAAGTCATTAAAATTCCATAAACTGCCCTTTCACCCTTGGCAAAGGCAGTTTCTAAATAAAAGGAAACTAAATTTAGGCTAAGATACTTTCTCCCATCAAATCTCTGACCTCCGTAAGAGAAGGAATGGACCCTTAGATGATTACCAGTGATTTGCCTTCCCATGGATATTGCTCCAAGGGAGTAGTGCAATTCACTGACAGCACACCCTTCTCTTGCACTTATGTCTTGAGACACCTGTAAACCTCTCCTCTGCCCTCGCCCACAGAACTCATTGCCCCCTGATTTCCACCTACAGTAAAAGAGTCCATATAAAACCAGCAGGACAGCCTGAATAGAATAAGTTATTATTACCCATCGACTCTGGAATGCACAAACCTCCCTCAGTCGGCAGGATTAAAAATGAACAGATTTGTAAGGGTTAGAAAAATCCGCCAGGCAACTGAGCCGGTATTTGTGCACTCAAGCGCAGGAAAGGGCAATGGGATTGTGTGCCTCTGTCAGGTTACTGTCAATACTAGGCAAAGTCCCACCCCTATTTTGTTTGCTACCCCACCTTTGCCAGTTGCTTAGATGCATCTGTTTGGGAACACCCAGTTCAGATGACTTGAAACTAAAACTGCCCAGTGATACTGGTTGAGCTGCTAAGTATTCACTGTGTTAATGTTTAGCTTTAAGAGTAATGGGAACGCAGGGAGGAGCACGGCAAGAGACTTGGAGTGGATTGTCTGTGTTCTCTACAGCAGAGAACACTTGTCACAGCTTAATACTTCCTAATAAGGACATTGTAGTGTTCAGAGGACTAAAGGAATCCAGTTAAGGAGGAAGGGATTAGAAGAGCGACAGCAACTACTTAGTTGTGGTTCTAAGCTGATGGGAGAGAGCTCTCCGGTAGGCTGAACTCCACCTCTGTGAGAGGCGGCAGCGATGTGGGCGAGAGAAGCTCTTGTGCCAACATAGCACTGTCCACACTAGCACTTAGATTGGTATAACTACATCACGCGGGGGTGTGGATTATTCACACCTCTGAGCGACACGGCTGTACTGAAGTAATTCTGCAGTGTAGACCCGGGCTTAGCGATCACTAATTGGGGGTGGAGGGGAGGAAGAAACATGAATTACATGTAGTAGAGTAGCACCTAGAGGCGTGAACTGAGATCAAGGCCCCATTGTAAATGTAAGGTGCTACCGTTAGGGAAGAAAAATCAAATGCCCAAATACAGAATGGGGGATAACTGGCTTGGCGGCAGCACGGCTGAAGAGGATCTGAGAGTTGTGGTAGATCACAGCCGCAACGGGAGTCAGCAATGCAATGCTGGTATTAAAGAAAAAAAAGCACAATGCAATTTTAGGTTGCAACACCACAGAGGCATAGCAGGCAAGTCACAGGAGATGATAGTACCGCTCCATTTTGGGCTGGTTCCGCCTCAGCTGGAGTACTGGGTCCAATTTTGGCCACCAATGTATAGAAAGGATGTGGAGAAATGGAAAGGATCCAGAGGCGGGCGACAAAGATGATCAAAGGGATGTAATTTAAGGCATAAGCGCAAAGGCGGAGGGAACTAGGTTTGTTTAGTTTGGAAAAGAGGAGATTGAGGGAGGATATGATAGTGGTTTTCAAATACGTGAAAGGCTGCCATAAAAAAGATGGAGTAGAGTTGTTCTCTCTTGTCACAGAGGGCAGGACAAGAGGCAGTGGGTTCAAACTACAGCACAGCAGATTTAGATTAAATCTTAGGAAAAACGTCCCAATTGTAAGAACAGCAGGACAATGGAACAGGCTGCCTTGGGAGGTTGTGGAAGCTCCTTCCCTGGAGGTTGTGAAAAGGAGGCTGGAGAGCCACCTGTCTCGGATGGTTTAGACACAACAAATTCTCCATCTTGGCAAGGGGTTAGACCACATGACCCTTGCGGTCTCTTCTTATCCTATGGTTCTATGATTGTACCAGGTGTTTTGCAAACCAATAGTGAGAATGCCAGTGCTCTGTTTACAACTAAAAACAGATAAGACAGACAAAGGCACAGAGTTGCAGTAACTTGCCCAGGGTCACACTCCAGAGCAGTGGCAGAGCTGGGGAATGGAATCTAGGTCTCCGAACTCCCAGTCCAGTGCTCCATCCACTTCTGTGAAAAATGTTGCCAAGAACAATTTGTCTTATGAGCTAAGGCCGTGAAGCCCCAGGCTCCAGAGGGCAGCACAGGTGAGTTTCAGGGTATGTCCTTTATAGAAAAACGAGGAAGCCAACAAAAAACACCTAACATGTCCGCAGGATGCGCCCCCACCCAGTGCCCCAGGGATGTGCAAATTCTCTTGAAAACATTTTGCTCCTCCTTTTTGCCCCTTTTTTTCTCTTCCATTCTTCTCATCTTCTCCCTGCGCTACTGGGACCGACCTTTCAAGGTGGAGCGCAGGCGTCTCTGTTCTTCAGCTGAGAGAGCTACGCAGGAAAGGAGGTGGAGATGCCTGCGGAGGAAAGTCTCCCAGCCGGGGTCTGGCTCAGCCACCAGGAGTGAACAACAGTCCTACAGCTCCTGCCAGAGCTCTTCCCACACGCACACATGCATCAACTCATTTGCTGCTTCCCCTCTAGGGAATCATCTTTCCTCTTTGGGGCAGGGACCTTCTGTGTCTGTACATAGCCTAGCACAATGGGGCCCTGATCTTGCCTGTGGCACTGAGGAGCACACAAATAATTTAGGTTTCAGAGTAGCAGCCGTGTTAGTCTGTATCCGCAAAAAGAACAGGAGGACTTGTGGCACCTTAGAGACTAACAAATTTATTTGCGCATAAGCATAATTTAGTGGCTCCTATGCCGAGCAGAGCTGCCAGTTATTCTCTGGGTAGACAGAGTGGGCAGAGCCCAGCAATTCCAACTTCTCCTTTGCCCCAGTTTCAACTCCCTGGGCCGGGTGAGGAGTAGACTGAGTGAGCGAGAACTGAGGTCACACCTGTAAGGTCCCAGCTGAAAGCCTCTATCTTGCTGAATGGATCTGGAGATTTTTCACATGAAAGGAAGAGATCCTGTACATGTGGCCTGAAACATGCTCCTGCAGATGGTGAGCATTTTGGCCTAGCTTGTACTCCAGGGCTTTTTCTAGTATTCTAGTATTCATGGTGCAAAGTTTAAACATTACAAACCGAGTGCTGTGCAAAGAACTGCAGGGAAAGGGAAGAATTGAAGAAAAGGCACTGGGAGCTCTTAACATGTTATAATACACGCTGAAGATTGGCATTGCATTTTTGCAAAGGTTTATCATTTATCCTTAGCTCTTTCAATGTATTTCAGCCAAGTCCAAAAGGAGTTACAATTTCCTTGCTTAGAAAGGTTAGGCGCAGAACTTTTGGAGGGGGGGAAAAAATGTCCATAGAAGAATGTGTAACTTAAATACATTAAAAACTAAAATCTTTTCAAGAGATACTGATTCCTACTTTTCAAGTGGTGATGTGAAGATTCTTCATGTTGCCTGAGAGATTTAATATTCCCACCTATTTACAGATATTTGTCTGGCCCAGTTGGTGAGGTCAAATTTTTACAGGGGAAATGCAGAATTTGTGAGTTAATGACTTACCTGGTAAATGAAAGAACTGCCTCAAGTATTGAGCCAGATCCTCCACTGGTAGACCTATTTACACCAGCTGGGGATCTGGTGCCTTGAGCTTTTTTAAGGTGCAGTGACTTGTGGGGTATACGTGTATATTTTTTTTTTAAAAGCAGCTCGTCAATTCACCTTTAAAGGCAAAACAACTCAATTGCACCACCTAGTGGGCTAACAAAAGTTCTGCATGAATAAGTAGCTTATGTCTCCCATCACTTTAAAATAGTGACAGGTTTCAGAATGGTAGTCGTGTTAGTCTGTATCAGCAAAAAAACCGAGTACTTGTGGCACCTTGGAGACGAACACATTTAGTTAGTCTCTAAGTACTCCTCGTTTTTTTTTTAAACAATAGTGGTTGTCCTGAACTGTGTGTGCACTCATGTATATGCCCGCCCTCCCACGGCAGTGGTGTCCTTGTGATAAATTGCTATCACACACTTTTTACCATTTTACCTACTCTCTGTTCCCCAGTCCATCTCCCCAGGACTTATTCTAACATTCCAATTTCATAGGAAGCTTCAAACTAATATTAAAAAACAAACAAGCAAACTTGCCGTGTTTCTTCCTCCCCGCTAAAATTTAATTCCCTTTAAAAAAAATCACACGTGCCTAAGGCCCAGGACAGACAAGTGATAGAACTAATTTTTAAAATTATTTGTATTATTTGTATTACCATAGTCCCTAGGAGTCCCAGCCATGGACCAGGACCCCATTGTGCTAGGCACTGTACAAACACAGAACCACAAAAGATGGTCCTTGACTCAAAGAGCTTACAATCTAAAGTAGCACCTAGAGGTCCCAGCTAAGGTCAGGACTCCATTATGGTAGGTGCTGTACATACACACAGTAAAAGACCCATGTGTCCTGAATCCCAGTCTGGTGCCCCACCCACTTGCTCTTCAATAGTGTCACAACTTAAGCCATCTTGTGGACTTCCTGGGCTAGAAACGAGCTTTCAACTCTTGGCAAAAAAGGATTTCTCTAACCCCCTCTGTGAAGGGACACAGCATTTTCTCCACTAGGCATGAAATGACCTGAAACATCACACTATAGATCTTGACATTTTTAGGACTCAAAAAACAAAACAAAACTATTTTTGATCATTTGTACATGTTCTTGTGGCTCTCTGAACCCTGCACAGTCAGACAGATTAACTAGGGCATCTGGCTTTACAGGTGGAGTGATACAAGAGAGAGTCTGAATTCTTCCTTTTAAAACTAAAACATTCCTAAAACTGTTTCCCTGTGACAAATGAAGGATACGCAGAATATGTAATGGTGCAGTGACATCAAGGTTTCATCAGCACTCATTTGGGGTGACCTGCCTAATGTACTTATGAACAAAATGACCATTCCAACTGCAAGCTGATAAAACCCCTTTCAATGCCACAAACACGATTACTCTCACATACATACACGTACTAATTTGTCTTTAGTCTTACCAGGTCAAGATCGGAGAGTTGGGAGCTAGGTGATTCTTGGAGTTTGTGCCTTTCATCTCTGGAGGAGATCTTGGTGCTGGGTCTCACCCTAGCTCATTGCTGAGACATATCTACATCACAAGAACACATATTGTGGTGGGAACTAGTAACCGCAAATCAAGGATTGGGGCCAATTTGTGCTAGACTCTGTAGAGAGAAGTTGCACTATGCACCAATATGTAATTGATTCAATCTACAGTCTACTCACTGGACTGCTACAGGAAGAATAGTGCAAGATGGGAAGCAAGATGCACTGAATTGTATGGGAAAGCAAGCACAGCTTGCATCATGGCTATCTTAAGCCAGTGTCTCATCTTAAAAAGCGAAGAGCTAATCCCTTTCTCCTGGTCATCATTCACCCAGACCCAGGGGCAGCTTTGGAAGCAGAAGGAATTGTTTTAATCCCCTCTGTAAGTCTTACAGCAAAAAAAGTGGGAGCTGAACTTGGCAGAGTTGCCAACAGGGACCCTGACCCTTGGTGCCTTAATGCTGCTTAATTTACCTGAGCTAGCAGCCAAGCTTATAAAGGTGCACCAAATCCAACATAAAACGATAAATAAGAAATAAGAATGAGAAATTTGCTTACGAATGGAGCTCTGGAAGCCTTTGCAGACAGAGAATTCTAGGGGTGGGTATACCAGGGAGTTGTGCTTAGGCTCATTAACAGGAAGAGGTTCTATTCTCGGCTCCCACTTGTCACAAGCAGTAGGAAAAGTCAGTGTGGATTATCAGGCATGAACAGGATAAAGACAGTATCTAATCTGCATTCAATGCAAACACATCAGTTTATGAATGTCCTGAGTTGAGGCATAAATTGATAGCCAATTTACAGTAAATTGCTCTTTAAACAAGTTTAGTCTGAATCACAAAATACCACAAATAAAGCAAACCTTTGTGAAATAATTAACTCTTGAATGAGCAGTCAGGGATTCCCGAGTGTAAAGCATTTACCTCAGTGCTGGGAATTCCTGGCTCTTGTACAATCCTCTTTGGAAAGATGAAATAATCAAGCCTAATTATCCAGAACAGTGGTTCTCAACACACATATGGCAGAAATGCTTCTGGCACAAGGGTGAATCACCCTTCAGTCTTCAAGTAGGGCCATGTCCAGGACTGCAAGAATTATTTTAAACCAGGTAACATGGAACAAGCAAGCAGTTCTGTGCGCTCTGCATAAATACTCCATATTTCTTTGTCCATTTGCATAAATTAAATCTGGATGACATTTATGTACACCACCAAAATCAGAGGGATAGTAAAGACCATCGATGACAGAGTAACAGATTAAAACAGTGGATGATACAAGCAGCAGAGGTTCTAACGGTGCGTCTGTGAGGGATTTGAACAAGTAAACATAGCCACCATCACCATAAAGCAAATTCAGCATGTTATCTAAATACTGCCCAAATCTTACCTTTTCAATGTAACTAAATGCTGCAGATGTGCAGGGAAAGTATATGATCTGGAACATAGGAACTGTCACACAGATCATGCCACTGCTCACTCCATCTGTCACTAACAGGGGATGGTACAGGCTCTTCAGAGGAAGGTGTGAGAAACCCTGTAGTAGGTTGTTCTAGGACGACCTGCCTGCCAAAATAGTTTCCTTCCAATTCCCATTAGAGGTTGTCTCAAGCCCTGAAAGCAGGAGGGCTTATACTCGCCCTAGTTGGAAAAAATTCTGATAAAACTTTTTGGGGTCAGAATTTGCAGATATGTTGAAATCAAAATGTTTCGCAGAGACCGCTCAATTTTGATGAAGTTCCAGTGGAACCCAGGCAAGGTTTTGACAGAACTCTGCCTGCCTGGTGCCGCTCCATGCCTTTTTGGGGAGAACTTTTTAAATTTTGGGGGTTTGTTCTGAATCAGAATGAAATATTGAACTCCTCAGTGAAATGGAATTCCCTATTTCCACACAGATCTAGTTTATATTCCTTCCAAAATTCTTTCTTGTTCTCTTCATATTTACTGCAAGAACTTTGGATGTTCTTGTTACCTGAATCAACATCTAATACTTTTCTGAACCTCGCTAAGCTCCGGGCTCAATTTTTGGAAGAGGAGGTCATCTCTGCCCTAAGAACTGGTCCTAAGAAATATGTGAGGAAACATTTTAAACCCTGGACCTAACAATGTTAACATCAGGAGCATTATTCTGCACACATGAGCCAAAGCTCTTGATCTTAAAACACAGGTCATTTTGTACACAGTAAAGTGAAAAAGTTGGAGGAAAAATAAAATCAATCTATAAAATTTAAAAATTTACCATACAGACAGGGATGTGAAATGGCTACAGAAATGAACCAGGAGTCAGGAAAACAGGATTCTATTCCTAATTGCAGTTGCTTGCTGTATAACCTTGGATAAGCTATTTAACCTGTGTATGCCTAAGAGTTTAAAACGTTAATAATACATACCACCCAAGCTATACACAACACTTTCCTTGGAGGAAAGGTTCTATAGAAAGTTAGTTTCTAATGAATCAGAGTAGATTGTTCAACTGGATATAGTACGTAATTTAATGAGATTTTTCTTAAACTATGGCAAATACTGTAAAAACCCCCATTATTCAAGCAGCCGAATTGAGAATCCTCCAAAAATAAGTTACATCTTTAAGACCTGAACAAGTTATAGTATGCTCTCATCCAAGAGATCTAAATAGCAGGAACATCTGCCGGAATCACCATCAATTTATTCAGCAGAGTTCATCAGCTCTTGTCTGCACAAGCAGGTGCCAAGGTATTCCGTAAGAACTACAATATATGCTTTAAAAAAAAAAAAAAAGGAGGGGGGGATGATTCTACCCATCTACAGAGGAACCACACACAGAGGGAATAAAGACCCTGACAGTGGCAATAAGAGGACAGAATTTTTCTCAGAGAAGTATTACATGCACAAGTATCTAAATTGTTAAAAACTTTTATTTGTGACAGTAAAGAAACCATTCAATATCTGATTGACAACACTTCTCTCCCCTCAAAACACTCACACTGTATATGTAGTGTTTCTCAAGTATTGCTGGATTGTTCATTGCATTAAAGTGTAAACAGCTCCATTATTAGACAAACAAGCAATAGGTCCATTGCTTACTCCTCTTAATTTCCCAGAAGAGTTTTAACAAAAAGCCAGACAGCTGGATTTTTACAATAAAATATGAACAGAAAACGAACAGCTCTTTTTGCATAGTTATCCTATAGAATTTCAAGCAATTCCCCAACCCAAGTCTTACCTGCCCTCCTCACCACACAAAGGCATACATCACAGCATCTTTGAAATCAGAGCCACAAACATTTTTTTTCTTTTACAATAGGGCTGTGCGGTTCTGTGTTTTATTAGTAAAAAAATTCTGTAAAACATAGGATCGTGTGTTTTTGTAAATTATATTGCTACAGACTTTTTACATTGAAATTTCAAAGCAGCAACCCCAGTACAAGCGAGTGTAATTTAGGTATTTTATTGTCCCCCCCAACCACTCTAATCAAAATCATGCCGTGATAAAGTGACTGAACACACTGATAACCAAGCTCTTCAGGTGATGGGTTTCTTCCATGTATAACTTCACTGGTTTTTAAAAAGGAATTAAAGGGAAAAACAAGAAACAGTTTTTGTTTTTTTCCAAAGCTACCTAAATGAATACAGTAGTATTGTACATTTGCTAAAATCTTCCATTCAAAACTTCCGGGTGTTTAACAAATATTCTGCGCACAGCCCTAGTTTACAGATGGCAATTTAATCATAACATTTTAGTTGAATTTCAAGAATTTATGGCACTCTGCCTTACATTTTAAATTAAAAAATATATATATATATTATATATATCCCTATGCAGGGAAATAACCTTTTTTTAACCCAACACAGAAAGGACAACGGAACTTTGGGTAGCATTTCTTTAGCTGAACTGAATGATCCACTGGGAAAGACTTTTTAATAGTTTTGCGATAATATCTGGGAATTATAATTGAAAGACAAGGTTTCTAACAGTCTTGGTGACCCACATGCACCATGCACTACTGCACTTTTAAATATGGAAGAACTTTGGGAAATAATTTGATTTTCTGTTTTGATTTTCAAAATCTCATTTAATTAAAGTAAAACCAAAATAATCATATTGCAATTTTTACAAACATTCTACTTCTTTTTCTGGCATTATGTTGAGATCTATATTGCTTTGTTAAAATCTAGGTGCTTCAAATATATAGTTATATATAAACTAAAAGAGCTTATAAAAATCTGGATTTTTTAAGTGTGGGAAAATAAAGTGCAAAAAGGTATATATGATAGTTGCTCACATACTGTAAAAAATCCAAACACTTAGGAAACCCAAAACTTGATCTTAAACAACCACCCCATTTGAGGTCAGAAGAAATCGGGTATTATCCAAAAATATTCTCACATTCTAGAGTGAAACTTACCATGATTAGAACTAAAACAAAAATCATATATAAAATGCACTTACAATATTAGCATGGATCAGAAATGTTACTATGTTATACCCCTGATTTTGTCATTTTTTGAGCGCTGCGTGTTATTTTGTATGCTTTATCAGTTGAAATTATAAAGCCAATTTTTTCTGGAACTCTGTGGATTACAAAAGCCCAAAACAGCATTAAAACTGTACAGAAAAAACACAAAGACAGTGATTGTACAGTATTAGTTGTTAAAATGGTTTCAGATGTGGGAACAGAAGTTCAGTTGTCCATTACATGTTGATTTCAAAACAATACAGGTCACTTTAATATCAACATTCATTCACAGACATTTAAGGCAACTGGGTTCATGAAATCACTGCTTTTATAAGTGTGAACAGCTGATGACTTGGTTTGTCTTATGTACAACAGATCACAACTGTCTAAATGGTAATGTCTCATGAAGGGGTTATTCACTGTCTAATTGGTAAGACTGTTTGGTCTAATACTTGTGTGAAAATCTTTGAACTTTTTTCAGCCATTCTCATCACACCTGCACAATAAACTACAACCTGAATATTTCCCTGCAGACTGTATCTGAGGCACAGAGGTCACAAATACAGTTAAAAATACTGCTCAGAGAACAACTTTTTGGCAGTTTACGGTTTCATTACTCAGTATTCAAAAACAAAACTAAAGATCTTAGATTGAACGCAAATGTAATGGACTAACCAGAATCCGTATGTCCTTTTAAGCCATCTAGATTTGTTTTTTTTTTAATTGTCAGGATTTAGTTCTGGCACAGAAACATACAGTACGAAGGTAATGACAACTGGTAAGAGAACAAAAGAGTGCCTTAAATGTCATGGTACTGCTTAGAACACCCTCACTGAGAAACACTGTGAGCACAGTGCAAAGCTGCACTGCAAGGAGACAAGTCCTCTCTCAGTCATATACTGCCCCTGTGATAATCTATTCCATGACTGTGTAGGCTGGCCCACCCTTTTAGGAATGAATTTATTAAGCTGCTTGGTAAATGTTTTAGCCAAGGATGACAATCTAGGTCAGCTTCTTGTAATTCCTATTGGTCATACCTGTAAAAAAGGCAACTTGTATCTACCCTGTGACATTTGACAGTAGGCTAATTAAAGCACCAAATTATTAGTTTAACTTTGTTTGATGCCTGCCAATAATGGCTAATTTGTATGATTAGATTTCTACTGGTGTAAAAATGGTTAAAAGGTGACCTGGGAAAGGAAAAAAAGGGCTGTGCCTTTTTGCTTCAAAAGGCTTAAAAACAACAGTTACACGTGTTTTTAGCATCAGAAATTCAGGTCTTGTCTACCCTGGATGAAGAACTAGTGTAATTATGACATCACAAATGAATGAAAGCCAAGTGAACTGAGAAGACAGGATTTTTAGTAGATTTTTATATTGTTTTTAATATTCTAAGTTAACACCTATTTAACTCCAAAGCCTAAAGAGTACGTTAGAGAAAGGAATTCTGAGTTAAACGCACCTCCAGCAGGGGTGATATGGCTCCCAATCTACATCTGAGACTCTCAGCAAGTGTTCAGCAAAAACCAGGAAAGTTCAGTTAACATTCCTGACATTTCTAAGGAAAAACACAAACAGGAAAAAAAAAGCCCCCACTTTAAAATAAATTGGGCTCATACCTCCATTTTGCTTCTTTACGGTGCATAAAGCAGCAAAAGGCATTTTTCAAAGTCCTTTGCAGGTCACCTTTAACTGAGTATGTGGGATGTCATATACCACAAGTTTACTACATAAGGGTGGGGTATATCACCTGCATTTCATTTATTGCCCAAATTTGCAGCTTACAGCAAATGTTTTTGTAGCGCAGGCACAGTGGCAAAGAACAGTATAACAGCCGATGGTCAGCTCCATTTGGTGAGTATACAGTAGCAATGATTAAGAGAAAAAATACTCTTAACAGCTCAGCACACATCCAGCTTACCCAGATGGGTTTTTGTAAGAATGTAGATCAATAAATAGATTCTCCCTCCTTCCCCCCAATAGAATGGGTTTCTCATTATGATGTTTTAAAAAATTGGAGAGGCATGGCAGTTGTGCGCAAGCAGAGTTAACAGAACTTGATCCATCTAGCACAAAAGGTGCTTGAGATCTATTTCCCACCATATTTTCCCAATTCTATCATACCCTAATACCCAAACTGCAGATATGTTCAAACGGTGTCCAAAATGAGTAAGACCATAGTGACACAAACCTGTAACCGAAATCACCCCTCCCCAAACTCCTAAACCTTCTGAGCATGACAAAATGTAATGAATACAACTTAACATCACCATGGAGACAGGACCCCAGCGTATTTGTTTCAACTTTTTCCTTTGTTACCATATATTACAGTGCTCTATAAAAAAATCCTTTTTCCTTTTTAAAGCGTTTAGACAATACAAGACTAAAAGATGTCTGGAAATACACCTTATACAAAATGAACTTTTATCTTAAAATAACATTCAAAAAGGCACTTCATTCTGTAAGAAAAAAAATTCAGAGTCAGGTCAACTGCTCTAAGCAGGGGGGGGAACTGTCTGCATAGTGGGAGGGGGCAGAAATTTGACCGCTGAAATACGACAAGCTTCTTTTTTTGGCATGTTTTAAGAAAAGCTGATCCAGTAAAATATGTCCACTTACGAAAGTCATTAAAAGAGTCCCATTTAAAATAGCTTCTTTTTTAAAAAAAGTAGTCGGAACATGTGACCTTAGGGTGTCAGGCTTCTGAAGGCTCACTAGCATCACTCATGATTGTCCTTCATGTACAATGTAACAGGAAGATCAAGAGTAGCACGTCTGACAGGAGCAGCCTCCTCAAAGCTTAGTTTGAAAGAGCTGAGAGATGGAGAAAGAGTCTGTAGCAACTGACATCAACCAGAAGCAGTCAGATTTAAGGGCTACCTGTTGCAAAGTTTGTGAAGCATACTGTAAACTTCTTCCTCTCTGCTTAGTCCTTCAAAGAAAGGAATAAGATCTAGCAGCTCTGTGTCTGTCATGTCATCAAACCAGGATTGCACAGGCACCTGAAACAGAGGAAGAGAAAAATAGAAGAGACTTTGCTACATCAAGAACACATGCACAATTTCCATCTACCTCAGAACCTTAGCTTACAGCACCTACTGGCAGGCATCCTACCGGCAGCTAATGACCATGATAAAGAAAAGTTACTCACCTGTAACTGAGGTTCAAGTACATTGCCAGTTCAGACCCACATCCTTAAGATATACTTGCACACCCACATCAAGACTGGAAGCTCTGGAAAGCTAACTGCAGACTCTTTCCAGATGTGGAATGTTCCAAGCAAGGTTACATGAGGCACGGCACATCTCCCCTTCAATGTCTTCTGCCTCCTTAGAATCCAGAATAGCCTGAAGTAGGGTGCAGACTATGACTCTACACCGATAATCTAGTTGGAGAAACTCCAATTACAGGTGAGTCTCTTTTCTTTCTCCTTAGAGTACTGTCAATACAGATGCCTATGCACAGAGCAAGAAACCCTCACGGAAGTGTAACTGAGGAGGAAATATTTGAACAATGAATACTCAACTGCTCTGTACTGTACATCAGATTTTGAGGCAAGGTTCAGAGAATAATGCTTCATAAAGGAGTAGAGTGGCTCTAAGGAAGAATATTGTGTATTTTCACTATGGGATCTTACTGAAGTAATGCATTAGAGTCTGTTTTGGATCTAGTTTCATTCTGTGGTCCTCCAGGGACTGGAACTGCCATTAGCTTTTAGCGCTTTTCCACACAGGATTTAATAACGCAGATAACTTCTTAGCAATGGATTTTATAACATCCAAAAGTGGTCTGGAGCTTGCTTTGATTTTTAACTTTCAGCATGGATTAGATTTGTGGCTCCTGATCCTTGCACGCAGAGCTGGTAAAATGAGGTAAACTGAAGCCTTATGTGGCACTAAACAGGTAAGGTCTCTCACTCAAGCATCCAAGGCATCAGGATTTGAGGGCCTGAGTTCAGAAATTCCATGTTTTAAGAAGCTTTCCTTAAACCTTCACTTTTTACCATATCAGCTAAAAGCTACACTAAATCTAACAACTGACAGTAAAATAATCCTCAAAAACAAAGAAAATGCCTGATGGGCAACTTAATGTTTCAAGGGAACTAGAGGGAGTCCCAGCTTGCTAGGTGACTAGCAAGAGAAGTGTATGCGTGTATATTGAGAGTGGTGGTTGATGGAGAGGTCTCTGTTTGTGTAACCCCCGAGTGCAAAAGCTTTCCAATGGGTTTCAGGCTTCATGTGGATTGCACATCCCAAAAGCAAGGATCTCTACTCTCAATTGCCAAAGGGAAATATGAAGAAATTCCTTGAGTGAGAAATATCTGTATTACTGGCATTTATACTACCACCAAAACCCACCCTCTTCCCTTCGCTTTATTTCTAAAGCTGGATAAGCTGGTTGACTAGTATTCCTAATCACAGAATGACCCGTAACAGAAATTCTAATTAGCAGATAAGGAAAGGAGGGAAGGAAGCAGCATCAGGTCTGCCAATTCTCCTCAAATATAATCTTAATTCACAATAAAGGAAAATCTATAAATAAAAAAACACAGACAGGTATTCAACTTGTGCCAGTAAAAATAGTTATTAGCTTGTCTATTAAAATAACTTCACTCATGTGAAACAAAGTCAGAGTACCCATTAAAAAAATAAAAATCGTTTTGAGGGTTTTGGGTGAATATCCCCTCTTCTACCAGCCTGTATAAGGAGTGGTTATAAAGACATCACACTGTTTGGTGTTTTTCTGCACAATTAGCAGTTTCTTCAGAAGATGCCCAAAGCTAAAAATTGAAGGAGAGCTAGGCATGAGAAAGATGAATTGGCACAGTAGCACGGAGAAGCTTGGCCTATATCTAACTTCGTAATAGCTAGCACTAGAACCTGATCTTCTACTTAACATTTCAGAGGATGACGATGCTGTTGACACTAGTTAACACTTTAAAAGTAAATCTGAGTACTTAATATTGTTTGAATGTGGAAACCAGACCATGGAAGAGAGGAAGTTATTCCTTGGGACTACTTACTGCATTTTCAGGATGGAAGATGTAAGACGCAGGAGAGTTATCCACTATAATAACTTTACTCAGTTCTCTTCCCAGTCGACTCAGATCCTTCACATAATTTCCTCTGTGGAAAACACAGGATTCTCTGAAGAGTCTTGCCCTGAACACACCCCAGCGATCCAACAAGTCTGCTACTGGATCCGCATACTTAAAGACAGAAGTTAATATGATTCAGAAGTTTAAAAAACGGAAATTGCACGTCTGCAGGTACAGCAATGTTTCCTAGAACTAAATATTAAGGACAAATAAAAAGGACAATTATAGAAAGAACTACAATCTGCTTTGCTTCAGCTTTTTCTCCTTAATATTAATTTATGTGCTAGCAAAGCTAAAATTATTACTAAATGGGTAACAGGACTGCAGTACAGTTATCTTTCAGAAAGAAAATAACTTGCATTGTAAAGCTTGCTATGATTTACTAATTATCTTAACACATCTCAACATGGGCTCTTTACATTTGTCCTTTAAGTCCTAGAAGCTGATGAGTTCAGAGATCTCACTTAACACGACTGTAAAAATGCATGAAAAAGTAATGGTAAACCTAGAGCACAAGATGCCACTTCTGCAGTTACTCGTACCAAATTCAATTCCATGTACCTGTGAAGTCAAGGGTAATGGAGGAGGCATCTGACTCAGCCTAATTCATGATGTGCCTTTGTCAATAATGCATGTTGTCTTTTGATGTCAGCAAGGGATCTGAAGATCCCCAAAACATGCACACTCCAATCGTGAGAGGACAGGCAAAAATATCTAATACAAATATCCATTTGTAACATTCTGTGTTGGCATTATTCAAAGGAAAGGAGTGCTACATATCACACCTCAAAGATAATGTAAGTACCATAGCACATGATGGCATGAATTTTGACTCAAGAATTGATAGTAATAGCCCAAGAGGGTGGGCCGGGAGAGACACCTAGATAGGAAACCAGATTGTAAGAGCAGATATCCTCGACAATTATAGTTAGCACATATTCTTTGAAAGATATGATTGATCATTTGATGGGACTTTTCTAAATTGAACAGCAAGCAAAATAGATCTTGCTATCAATAAACCTTTCCTTTTATTAAGGCTTTTTCAATAGAAAAAGTGCAAATCCCCTGCTTTGGGATTTAGAACTTGACTGGACACAATATTGGTAAACACACAATCCTGCGCTCACAAGGAGATGAACTAGATGATTTAACAGGTCTTTCCCATCTCTAGAGTCTACGGAAAGCCACAAAAAGATTAGAATTTAACTTGCTTTACTAAACTTAAGATATTTAAATAAAATGAATTAAAAAATTACCAATCAACTGATTTCACTTCAAAATCAAAACCACAAAGACAAATCCACCGAAAATATTGCAGAACTAAAGCTGCACTGTCCACTACAAAACTACCTACATAAGATGCTATTTCACCAAAGCTAAAAGGGCACAAAATATTGCATTTCAGATGCTAAATATATCAAGCTTTACGAACAGCATTCAATAGTCTCAACCAAAATTATAATTGCACATCCACATCTCAGCCATCTGTGTCCTATGTTTTTGCACCAAAGTACTTTCTGAACTATTGGCTGATTTCATAGCTTAGATATAGCACACCTTATTTCACGCCCAGCTTTAATATACTGCTTCATGTAGTACACTATTTGTTCTAATTTCCCACTATAACCATGGTAACTTGTAAGCCTTTCATATTGGCATCATGAGCAATGCATGGAGGCTACATTATGAGACAAGCCCATATGTGATATTGTTACCATGGAAACACTTACCCACACACTAGCAGACAAAGTACACACTGTCAGGCAAAGAAGCAGAAAAGGGGAAAAATTAACATCATACCGAGTGAGGAAAACAATCATCCACAGAAAACCCAACCAAAATGTCCACTAACCAGCATTAAAAATACTAAAGAGAAGGAAGAGACAAACGACAAACCTTGGCTAGACTAGCTGTGAAGAGTACACACTCAAAGAGCTCTCCCATCCTCTGGAGAAACTCATCCACATGTGGTCGTTTCAATACATAAACCTGAAATGACAATAACTGTTTAGGTCAAATGAGGCTTAAGCCAAAAAGGCTGGAGTTAGCCTAAAATTGGTAGGTAGGACTAATATGTGACACAGGAGGCTCAGATGAAGGAAAAGGCTGGTAAACAAAGCATAGTATTAAATAATGAAATATTTGAACATATGTACTTGATAGCCCCATGCTGACTGCACACTGGTAGTACTGTGTCCTGCTGGAAAGATACATTCTTAAAATTGAAAAGACAGACAGACATGCAATGGGGCATCAAAGCAATAAAAACTGCGACCCACATTTTTAAAGGTATTTAGACATTGTTAGGCTCAGTGTTGCCATGCCTAACTAATTTAGGAGACTAAATCCCATCTTCAAAAGAGATCTAGACACTCAGGAGCCAAAATCCCATTGACAGTTAATTAGATTTAGGTTCCTAAGTGCCTAAATCCTTTTTGAAAATGAGATCTAGGCTCCTAAATCAGTTAGGCATTGCTAACGGATCATAGCAACTCCTGAATACCTTTAAAAATCTGGGCCTGAGAGCCTTTAAGTAGCATGACTCTTTGATGCTTATGTTTCTTCAATTCTTGAACAGTATGAGAGGAAACTAAATCTGAGGGAAAGTTTTATCCTGTGTTGGGAGGAGTTTTGAAATGTATTGACTACTTCCTTTTCTTCTGTAAATAAAATACTTCTCTTCAATTTTTGTTTCTGGATGTCAGATAACACACTCTATTGCTGTTTTTTATTGATTTTCCAAACCCATTAATAAAATACAAGCTTCCACCTCTTCAAAGGAAAAATGAGTTTCCAGTATATATTTTGAGTTGTACTGAGCATGTAAAATCTCTTCAGTTGAGGCTTTGTCATAAATACAGTAAATCTTCTGGGTTTTCCTCCTTTCAGGCAGCAGTAGCTCCAGCAAAGGAGCCATGCTGCCATTTTGCAGCAAGAACCAGTTGTTTATTGCAATTGATACAGCTACTAAAAATATTTGTTAAGCACCAACAATGTGCTTAGTGTTCATATAAGATACCAAGATAAAGACAGTCCCTATCCAGGAAGCTTACAATTGGGTAAAAACAATAAACTGGGGGGATGGGAAGGGGTGTGTCTGTGTTAAATGGTTACTTTAAAAAATTATGTTATTTATCTTGCTTGATAGCATTTGATAAAGGTTCTTGATAGAACTAAATTAGGAATTCCTACTTTTGCATTTAAGAGAATTTCAGCATTGTAGATTTCTTGCTAAAGCCTGGTAAATTAAATAGGTTTCTCTATCATAAGGTAAAACACGCAAAACTGAACTTGTTTAATGCCTTGTATGTTATTTAAGGGAGTTTTACTGGCTAACATATTATTTTCATTAGGTTAACAGTGATATTAAAAGGCAAAAGTGCAGTGAGCCCATACATATACACAGTGAAAGAGAAAGTTATGGAAACACCAGTTTGAACTTAATAATGTAAAAATTAAATGCAGTAAGGGAAGAGAAGGGACACTGCATGTTCAGGGCTTAAACATTACCCGATTTATATTAAAAGAATGTACATGCAAAGCACTATAATCTAAAGGCCAAAGCGGTCAGATCAAAATGCTATGTACTTTCCACTCTGGGTAGTCATGTGACAAGCTACATGGACCTCAAAACCAGTCTTCTGGATTAGATTATTCTTATTAAATCAGAACTAAACTTTACTTTTGCCACTGGAGCTGACTCTCAGTACATTCATACTTGGAAGGGGAGGACAATATGTAGCCTGGTTTTCATTTTGATTCCCTATTTTTTAATATTATTGTGGCAAGCACCTGATCCTACTTAATCAAATAACTCTAACTTCAGGAACTAAGTTTACAATAGATTATATTAGGAACAGGTTTATTTAATTGCTGCTCTCTTTTCCCAGAGAACTGCACTATAGTTTCTTGGATTTCAATAAGACTGTGGCAAATAATTCTCTCTCCCCTTTTAAGATAACCGTTAGTTTTTCATTAAAAGCTGGACTCACTGAGAGATACTTTGTTGACTAGGGTTTACCTTCCAAATGCAACTTTTACAACACATAGTAATAGAAAACAGCAAGGCACATTACTCATCAACTGTTTGTAAACATTCAAGTTCTAAATTCTTTAGCTTTATATCCTCCTCCCGCCACACTTAGGTACATATAAACTGTGGGTGCTTGCAATATAAAATGTTCTCCCATGTACCAAGGCAGCCATATCCAACCTACAGTAAAACCATTTCTTGATTACAAACTCACTGATGAAGATTGGTTGACATAGAAATACAGTTTGAAATCAGTTCCTTTATGTTTCCTTTGCAGAGCTTCTGTGGCAGGCAGCAGGTAGTTGACCTGAACTGGAACTAGGCAGCCTCACATTATGCCATGGTACTCCAGGCCTTCTCATGCCTCCCTAGTTCAGTTTCTTCTCTTTTATAATACCTGGGCACCTGCCACTAGATTTTCGCCTCATCACTAATTCAGATGCCTTGTTGTGTATGCCAGTTCTTAGTACATGCTACAGAACCACTTCCAATTTCTGGATAAAGCCTAACCATTTCCTGCTTGCGAGCGCACGCACGCACATACACTTCCTCCAACAGTGCCTCAATGTTTTTCTAAACAAGGTTTCTGAGCGCTTGGTGGGGGCAGGGGGAAGTGAGAGGGAGGCGTTCCCCACAGAAGTTGCTTTCTGAAAAGTTATCACCAGGTGTAAAGGTGAACAGGTGTCCGTTTTTTGACCGGAATACCCGGTCGAAAAGGGACCCTGGCGGCTCTGGTCAGCACCGGTCCAGTCAGCAGTGCTGCAGGACTAAGGCAGACTAGTCCCTACCTGTCCTGGTACTGCGCTGCACTCCGGAAGCGACCAGCAGGTTCAGCTCCTAGGCGGAGGGGCCCATGGGGTTCTGCACGCTGCCCCCGCCTTGAGCACCAGTTCCCAGCCAACGGGAGCTGGTGAGGGGTGTGTGTGCGTGCCTGCGGAAGGCAAGAGCAGCGTATGGAGCCTCCTGCCCCCCTGCCTACTAGCGTTGGACTTGCTGGCCGCTTCTCTGGCGCATGCAACACAGTGTCAGGACAGGCAGGCAGCCTGCCTTTAGCCTCAATGACCAGGAGCCACCCGAGGTAAGCCTACGCCCCAACCCCGAGCCCCAACCCCCTTCCACAGGCCTGGGCCCCTCCAAACCTGAGCGCCCTCCTGCACCCCAAAGCCTTCATCCCCAGCCCCATCCCAGAGCCCACACCCCCAGACCAGAACCCTCACCTCCTCCTGCACCCCAATCCCATGCCTCAACCCGCAGCCCCCTCCCGCACGCTGAATCCCTCAGCCCCACCCCAGAACCCGCACCCCCAGCCAGAGTCCTCACCCCCTCCTACACCCCAAGCCCTTGCCCTAGCTCACTGAAAGTGAGTGAGGGTGAGGACAGCGAGTCACCGAGGGAGGGGGAATGTAGTGAGCGGGGGCGGGGCCTCAGGGACAGTGCATGTCTAGGGTGTTCAGTTTTGTGTCATTAGAAAGTTGGCAACCCTACAAGGTGTTGGTAGCAACTGCAAGTGTGTTGATAATGCTGAACTACAAAATCCCTTCATCTACTTTACATGAACCTTTTCTCCATTTGACAGTGCAGTTCTTTTCTCCTCTGCCTCCTTACATTCTCATTTACTGTATTATTTTCTTTGCTTCATTAGTTACTGGACTTGAATCTCAATGCTGCATGCTTATTTGTGGCTTGGCTTTTTTCTGTTATATGATGTCTTCAGTTCAAGTCTCTAGACTGACTGACTCCTGGCTTTTCTCTCAGCTTTACATACTGTCTTCAGGGCAGGAACCCCCCCCCCCTTTTTTTTTTTCATATCTGTACTTCTTGGGATGCATGCTTTGCTAATTACCGCTCTATTCTGGTAACAGTTTAAAGGAATATCATCGCTTTTTATTAACCTTCTCTTGGACATTAACATTTAAATGGTATTTTCCGGCTTTAGGCAAGGTCTTACAATACTGCATATATTTGTCAGTTTTTAGTTTAGAACTGTTATAAGTGGCATCACCCAAATTAAGTGCAACTGTTTTAGAAAACTTATCTGTAAATATACTCTATGTCATATGAAAGTGTCAGTTTTGGAGAATAAAGTATTTGTACACAGAACAGCAAGCTTTAGTGTAATGTTAGAAATAGGACCATATAGTTGGTTTTTAAAATATCAGTTTTAGAATTTTAGAATCTTTATGCAATAGCAGAACAGTCTGACCAAGACAACCCAAGCACCTGTAATCTTCATTTGACCGCATATGCACTTCCTATTAACAGAAAGGAGGGGAAATAATGTGGATTCTCGAGTCTTCACATATCTGGTTCGTTTGTCGTGGTTGCCTCCCAGTGCAAGTAATCAAGAATAGGCCAAATAGATTGCACACAGCCTATCCTGGATTACTTGAACCAGGTCACAGCCTTTTCCAGGAGAATAATTGAGGAACTTGGTCCTTTATGAAGAGAAAGTTTGTATTTAAATTTGTTCCCCACTGAAAAAAAATAATCACATACAATATTCTAAATAAACTTCATAAACATTTCTCTTATTTTCATTGGCTAAAAATAATTTTTTCCTTATTAATATACTGTTAAAACACTGAACAACCAATAGCAGTGTTCACTACAAAGTATGGCAACTTTAGATCAAAGTCCTAGTAAGGAACAAGAACTCAGTCCAAAACCACGCCAAATCAAACTGTTGCTGGCTGCCTTTTCTGCTCCTAATCATTCAAGTGTAAGACATGAATCAAGTTAGGTAAGGCAACCTGGATAATAGACCAAGAACTACCTAAACTAAGGATCCTTACACTCATCATATGGGGGGATTGGAGCTGAGTCAGTGTCAATAGTCTCTTCTATAGAGACGATATAAAGCAAGTTATAAAAAAGCTACCATACAATATTGTCAAGTGCACGGAACATTCCAAAGAACAACTCCAAACTTCTGAGTCACTTCATTTAAAATGTTATCCACCTTTTAGTAGCCAAATGAGTGTACCCTACTGATGCTCTTGGGAACTTGAATTAAAACTTTCTAATGCATGGCTTCTCAACCTCGGTGTCACAACCACCTGGCCCTTCCCATGCTCTTAAACGGGAAACGAGTTCCAGGGAGAGATGGTCCTGCTATGGAAAATGTCAAAGTTGCAGTATGGAAAAGGTTGAGAAACAACGATTTATTGTATTGAGTGGGCCCACCTCAAGCCTTGATAAACCTCCTCAAAACAAACTTCATGAATTCTAACAAATGTGTTTCATTGATCTTGATTTCTGATGAACAATTTGGTAGGGAACAAGATTACTTTGATTGACTCTCTCAATTGGAGGGACAGAAATTTTGGTGACTAGAAACTAGAAACTAGTGAAAAGGACCACGCTATTATCTAGCCAGTACAGCATCTGCTTGGACTGGAGTGGTCCTCCTAGGTATTTGTTCCCATAAACATGCTATGGGATGTGCCACTGACAGGATAATTAAGCTCTTAGTGTGTCACTTGGAGATTACAATGTAAAGAGAGTAACAGCTTACTAGATGTGTTATATTGCTATACTTTCCAAGAGAATTCAAGGTATTTCATAGCCAAATGCACATTAATAAATTTTATACTGATATTTAAAGAAAATCAGAAAGAGTTAAGTTGTTGTATTTAAAAAGACATGAAATGTGTTTCAGATAGGGCACTTCAGAAAATTACAGAGCAGCACAAAAATGCAACTTTGGGTATGTCTACACTGCAATTAAACACCCGTAGCTGGCCCGTGACAGCTAACTTGGGATATAAAATTGCAATGCAGATGCTTAGGCTTGGGCCCAAGCTCTGGGACCCTCTGTGTATGTTTAAACTGCAATTAATAACTCTCAAATGGCCCCTGCCAGCTGACTCGGGCTTGCTGGGCTTGGGCTAAGGGGCTGTTTCATTGCAGTATAGACTTCCAGGGTTGTGCTGCAGCCTGAGCTCTGGGGCCCTCCCACCTTGGAGAGTCCTAGACCCTGGGCTCCAGCCCAAGCCCAGAATTCTACCCTGCAATGAAACAGCCCCTTAGCCCAAGCCCTGCAAACCTGAGTCAGGTGGCATGGGCCAGCCACGGGTTCTTAATTGCATCAGAGACTTACCCTCTTCCATTTAAAGGTCCCCTAGGTCAGGCTCCAGACTGAGCCTGAACCTCTAGACTGCAACTTTATAAACCTGCAGCCAGAGCCCCATGAACCCGAGTCAGCTAACAAAGTCCAGCTGTGGGTGTTTAATTGCACATACCCTTTGCTTGTTTACCTTGCAAAGAAAAACCAGCAGCACGGAGTCTTATCGCCCGGGGCAACTGACTTGGACTTGTGGGCTCAGGCTGAGGGGCTAAAACCAGCCGTGTAGATGTTCCCACTTGGGCGGGAGCTCAGACTCTAAGACCCTCCCTACTTGCCAGGCTCCAGCCCAAGCAGGACTGTCTACAAGGCTATTTTTAGCCCCATAGCCTGAGCCCAGGCTTTCAGACTTGGTGCTGTTGGTTTTTTCCCCCGCCGTGTAGACGCTACCTAAAACAGACCCCTTTAGTGTAAGATCAGGCAAGGTAATATTTTTTCAGACAAAAGTTCTACTGCTTTCTGACACAGCAGATTTAACTATTGTTTGTATAGCTTCATAACATTTCAGAGCTTCTATCATATTTAAAATGGGTATAAAATACTTCCCAATTGCTCAATGATCTTTCTGTTTTAAGGAGTTTATACATAATACAAGGATGGCAGATTCAGACAAACAACTAAGGAACCACCTGGTGAAATTCTATGGCCTGTGCTATGCAAGAGGTCACACTGGATCATAAAGGTCCCTCTCATACAGCCTTGGCATCTATTAATTGGATTCCCCCCCGCCCCCAAATATTATTAGACAGACAATACTTACATATTACTTTTCCCCGACAGATGATTACTTTTACATCACATGAACTGCACAGAATACCTCTATACTGAGTACCATATTGCTCATCTTTTCTTCAAGGAAAGGAGCTGGAATGGAGTTGAATGAGGCTTCATGTGGCCCCTGCTCCAGATTAAATCCCTGGATCTGGGGATGATGGCCAATCAGCATCCCTCCCCCACAACTGGCCAATGGGTGCTAGAGACATCTCGGGGGCAGGAGCTACTTGGTGTCCCTCAGAAACTGTCTCCCTTCCTCAATGCTGGGGCTGTCACCTTCCATTGCTAGCCCCATCAAGTTCATCCTCCCCACTGAGGCAAGTTGGTGGCTCCCCCCATCCCCATTTTTTCAGACAAGTTGCTGCTTGACAAAATTCTACTGCTTTCTGACACAGCAGATTTAACTATTGTTTGTATAGCTTCATAACATTTCAGAGCTCATATGCTTTACAATTAATTAACTATTGTCTGTCCCCAGATCTCAAATGCTTTTTACAATTAATTTTTTTAACAATCTGGTAGGAATGGAAGTATTATCCCCATCTTACAAATGAAGAAATGGAAATTCACAGTGTTTAAATTACTTGCCCAATAAAACACAGGAAGTCTCTGGAAGGGCCAATTACCCTTCATATTATTTATCATACACATGAAAAAACCCACCCTATGGACACAGTTTTTCAGAACTTCACATGCATTCACCAGATCTTGGTGCTTAACTGCAGTAAATTGTTGCAGAAGTTGAAAGGTGTGTAGTGAATGAAGAAGGGGACTGAATAGGCAACCTTAATTCTGGTATTTCTTAATTTCTGAGTGTTTGATTTTTCAAATGTAACATTCTTTTAGTGTAGTTTGTTTTGGTATGTAATGCAATGTATGCGACTCTGATCTTATTGTTAATCTACTATGTTTCCTCCTACTGTTTGTCACACTCACTCCTGACATCTTGCTTCAAAATTAGACTGTATACTCTTGGGGCAGACATTGAGTCTACCTGTGTGTTCGTACAGTTCCTAGCACAATGAAATCCTAATCCTTACGTAGGCCTTTGGACAGGACAACGCAAAAATAAAAAAAATAAAAAAATAAAATAATAAATATACAGCTCTTGTCCCTTGTAAGTGAATGTAGTGCTGACGAAAGATTAATAATCCTAAAAACTGACGTTCTCCACCACAGAACAGGCATACAATCATTGCTGGCAGAAGGACCACCATTCTAAAGGAAAGGAGTACTTGTGGTACCTTAGAGACTAACCAATTTATTTGAGCATAAGCTTTTGTGAGCTACAGCTCGCTCCACTGAATGCATCCGATGAAGTGAGCTGTAGCTCACGAAAGCTTATGCTCAAATAAATTGGTTAGTCTCTAAGGTATCACAAGTACTCCTTTTCTTTTTGCGAATACAGACTAACACGGCTGTTACTCTGAAACCTGTCATTCTAAAGGATATTTCAGTTCATTGCCCATTTAATCTTTGGTCTCTAAGATGTTTAACAAGTGTGTCAAGTGGTGACAACTGTGTGGATAGTTTTCACAATGTATACACTCATTTTAGGAATCAAACTAAGACTACTAACTTATTTTACAGGCTACTGAACAGTTTTCAGATAAGTAGTGACAGGACAATATTTGTGCCGGCAATAACTAAACTGATTACTCAAAGACTGCTTGCAGTGGTGTTGTAGCCATGTTGTTTCTACTATTCTGGGACCAAGGTGGGTGACGTAATATCTTTTATTGGACCAAATTCTGCTGGTGAAAGAGATGAGCTTTTGAGCTACACAGAGCTCTTCAGGTTGATTTATTTATATATATATATATATATATATACACACATATACATATATATATACACACACACACACACACACACCCCTAAATTATATACAGCTAAGAAATGTAATCAGTTATTTTTACAATCTAGCATATAACCTATTCTAACCAACAAAAGATATTTTAACCAATTAGCAGGCTCAATTCATCAGAAAATTAGGATCCAAGTTTATAGTACCTAGTGCAGGCTAGTTTTAACAAACACTGCAATGTTTGAGCTTGTCTGGAGGGAGAAACTTATGAGTATTATTTATGTGGACCAAGATTTGAAAAAGTGATTAGTGATTCTGAATGCCTCCATTTTTGGATGCCCAATCTGAGATCCTTTAAAGGGGCCTGATTTTCAGAGAGTACATATTCACCATGTTTTGAAAATCAATCTCACTTAAGGCGTCTGATGTAGAAGTCCCAAAAACTGAGGTACCCAAAACCACGAGTCACTTTTGAAAATTTTGTCCATATTATCCTAAACAGACTACGTACTTGAAAGACATATAAGACTACAAGGAACCCTGACTTGAAGAGCTTAAAATCTAAATACAGACAAAAGGTGAAGGGCGAGAGGAAGGAATGTAAAGGCATGAATGCTTGGCACACATCTTTAATTCTATTTTGCATAGTTGAGTGTTTTTACAAAATGTTTGTTTATATGGAATTTCAGTTTATAATCTGCCTCTGCTGGTCAGTGCTTTTAGGGAATGATAAATGTCTTAGAAATAGCTGTTACCTGGACAGACAATGTTTGTAAATGTGGCGTTAGATCACTTCATGCTTGGAGAAGCTTAGAATCCACAAGAGGAGTCAGAAATTGATATCAAAGTCCTGAGGAGAAGATTCTAGAAAGAGTTTTGAAGTAGTTAGAGGGACACTGGCAGTCAGACACAACTCATCAGGTAGGCCATTAACCGGCCTGAGAAGATAAAAACCTCCATTTTGGCAACTGTAAATCTATGTCAAATAACTGAAAATCATCATCTATTTTTTGTATTAAAATATTCCCATATCTCTGACAATCCTTTAAAATTAAGAACTGACAGTAATAAATGATGAATAAAGAGTAAGATTGAGGAAAATATTCCAACATGCAGAAACCAAGGTCCAAAACACCAGGACTACAATATAATGCAGTATGTCACCCAAAAGGCTTAAAGTGACTTTTTTCTGAAGTTATGATAACTGAACTGTATTAGTGCAATTATAGAAACACACACATTTACTCAAAACAATGCCATATAAAACAAGAAGTGTGAGTTGCAACCCTGCTTCTTACAAGCTTCAGGTGTGTTGTGAGCAACTGACAAACCAGACAGCTGCTTTATTCTATGTAGAGGTGAGAACATATCCTTTGCACACAGCAATTCAGTTTTTATTTTAGCCAAAGTTTGGCGGTATCAATTCCTTCTGGACTTAGTCATTCCAAAATACTTGCTATTTAGGGATATTATAGGTTACTGAATAATGTGCTTAATGTCAGATTATTTTTAGCTTTTAAAATAAGCAGAAGAGTTATATTTAACTAATTTTTGATGTGTAAATTCCTGTATGTCAAAACACTGAGGAACTGTATGCAATACAAAGTAAATATAAAATCATTGCTGATAAAATCCGCAGATGACAAAGATTGGCAGAGTATTAAATAATGATGAGGACACACAGTCATACAGAGCTATCTGGATTGTGCACTAATTCAGCCAAATGCAAAGTTATACATCTAGGAACAAAGAATAAGACCATTCCTACAGAATGGGGAACTACACCCTGGAAAAGAGTGACTCTCAAAAAATCAAGGGATCATTGTGTACAAGATATTGGCCTGTGACATAAAAGTCCCTTCTGGCCTTAAACTCCATGAACAAATTAGAGCCCAATTTAAGAGCAATGCTTACCTGATGTATGGTTCCATCAATTTCAACAGGAACAATGAAGTCAGCATTACTAATTGGCTAGAAAGAATGACAACAAAGTCAGATAATATTTTCGAAAAACAAGTGTAAATACCATTACAGGGGGAGCTTTTCAAAGGCACCAACAGCAGTCAGGCTCCTAATTTCCACCAAAAGTCCCAATATGAGCCTTTGGAAATCTCTTCCCCACAGTGAATATAAAAAGCTGGAAACATTGCCTATTTTGATATTGAAAAGAAAAAACTTCATAGAGCATAGATTGAATAATACACTTCACAGCAATTTTTCAATGTGACTAAACTCAGATTTTGCATAGGACCTAGGATTGTTTTACAGAAGGATGGTGAGAGAATGCGAAGGATCTCCCTGATTCAATAGTCTGATTTTAATATTTGTTTCTATTGTCTCATGATGGGGATTTGTCATTAAACTACTGAACTATCATTTCTGATGACGCTTTCCACCCTTATAAAACACGCTTCCCTTCCCCCATCCTTCAGGTGTGTATTTAACACAATAGACTAGCTGCACCAAAGGCTGCTCAAATATGCTGAAGAAGTAAACAGGGAAAATGAGAAATATTCCCTCAGGAAGCTGTCTTCAAAAAAGAGCACCAAAATAAATAAAAAGTTTAGCTCTAGGTGCTTCTAAATACAAGCATCTGCAGCTATCTGAAACTATTTCATTGCAAAATTACTGTTATGTACTTTTAAAGTATATTAATTCCTTTTATGTAATGTATTTCATATTGAAGGGCCTCAACATATTTTTATGCTGTCACACACGACCTCCCCACTTAAAAGTAGCCAACCCTTGGGGTAGAATGCAATAATTGTGAAACAGAGCACACTGCCATAGGGCACTTTAGTGAAGAATACCACAACTAAAGGAAACTGCAGAAGGAATTTAAGTAGTTGGAATTCAATTATTCAAATAGGTAGTCGGCTTGGACATCCAGCAGTTGTTAACTCTACCCTTGTGAAAATTATCACGAGCTCTTTAGTGACCAGAAGCAGGCAAGGGCCTCATCTCGGATGAAAGACAGCACAAAGCTCACCCGTACCACTGAGATGCACTGGAAAGAGTGCCAGCTAGAGAATAACTAAAGTCATTTACTTTAGCATCTGGTTTTCCCCTTACAGACTCCCATTGTCAACTTTGAAAATGAATGCAAGGGAGCACGAAACCTTTTCAGTATGTGCAAACCTCTACTCTGGACAAGGGATTTTGGTGATGTCAATTGTTGAGGAGATGATATACTCTTTCAAATTATTTTAAATTAACTGGCTAGAATAACCTAAAGAGATATAGATTTTATTTTCACTAAGGAACCACAGAACTCACAATTTAAGGAGCGTTCAGTTAACACTGATTTTTCACACTGTGGATTGATACTGATTCTCTGATTTTGTGGATGCCATGCAACCTTTCTTGAATATTCTTCATTTTCTCCCCTGCTATTTTGGCCTCCCTCTGTAAATAATTTAATAGCTTTACAAAAAGTAAGTATTTTCCCCCCTCAGAAGTCCAAATGAGTGTCTACCTTGATAGAACACTAAGAAAATTCCCAAGTATAACTTCAGGAGTGACTACAAAAATCAGGGATTTGGCACTGAAGTCTATAACAGTTTGCAAATCTATACAATCCTACAATTTCATCCTGACTTTGTATCATGAGTGGAGGCATAACCATATATCCATATACGGTCCTTTTAAAGTCAACCAAGAAAAATGGTTTCCAGATTCAGACCACTAATGAACTATGGTTTACAACATCAAGTGTCTGGCAACTGAATATTTACTAGGATTAAAATAAAAGATTTATGTTTGTAATGAAAAATATAGTATAGCCAAAATTGAAAGTACTACAACATTACTGGAAATTGCTCCTGTTAATTGCTTAACCATCTTCCTATAAAGTGAGATGCTTTATAATGCCTCAGATTTACAGAACATGAAGGATGATCTCATTTCTGAGCCAATTTGAAATGGTCACTGCTCCTGTCCTAATGCTACATCCTATCTGAACAATAAACACACTCCAGCACAGAAATTTTTAAAACTCTTCAAGATTCTGCTTCAAAACGACTGACTCACCAGCAATAGCCTTATACCACCCACCTTCCTGTAATGGAGGCTGTATACTTAATGTGCTGACTAGAGTAGAGGTGGTGACAAACCTATTTACTGAACCCTATGACATTGGGAGCAATCTTTTCTGGCACAGAACACAGTTCTTACGGGCACCAAAGATTTATTAATGTAATATTCACAATCTCTTCTAGCAGAATTATACACCCACCTAGCATACAGAGGCCCTGAAATTCCATTTTCCACAGCTATGATTTCTAGACTCAACTGCAGCAGAATTTACATTTCAGAAAATGAAAGTCAGTTTTTTTCAGGACAGCAAAGTTCTACGTATGTTAAATACTGAACCCTGCTGGAATATTTAGCTACTGAAGTGACAGGACTGAGTGATCATTCAGTTAGTGTCTTGTTTCCCTAGAGATAGGGCTTTCTCTTGCAACAAGAAGTATTCATTACTTTATCAATGTTCATTCTATCCTCCTTGTCCCCCACCACAACCAATAAGAACAGGAAAATAATTGTAGGAACTGGACGATGGAACAGCTCCCAAAGGAGGCAGAATATCTGTCGTCTCTGTAGAGGGAGAGAGATTACACAAGAGGTTTATCTGGAACGACAGACTAATTTTGAAAATTTTCCTACAACAACGCATAGTGATGGAGATGACTGAAAAGGCTCCTTTCAAGGTCTATCTGTTAGAAAACCAAACCCAAAACCCTAATAAGGAAATGGTCTACAGGGCATCTTTTTTCTATGAAGACAGGTCTATACTGAATCAAGAAAATGATCCAATTACCAGAACATTCATGGGTGGCTTGTAAGATTAGTTAATATATTAAGAAGATTACTGTCTCTGTTGTGTTCACTAACATTCATATGATCAAGTAGCAAAGACCACTTCAGAGTATATTTACCTTAAATGAACTGTGTACTAATGTTTCATCTAAATCAATAACCACACATTTCTTCCCATAGTCCAATACTGTCAGTTCTGGCAGGAGGTATTTAGCTGGTGGCTAAAGAAAAAAAACAGCACAATGAAAAACGTAAATTTCTGTGCATTAACCACAGGTACACCCCCCCCAGCATTACTCACTAGCAGTTAGCAACAGGAAGTCACATATGTATAAGTCATAAGGTTGAATAGGTTTTTTCCTGCCAGTTTACAATACACAGCTGGAAATGAAAGCTCTCATGCAATACACAAACTGCTTTCTGTATTTTTATTTCTTGAATGAATATCAAATGCTCTGGAGATGAATTTAAGCAATACAGATGAACGCAGCAAAACAATTTTGATAGCTCAAGTCAGTGGTGGAAATGAGACTCAATTAGTAGCACTGACCTTCTTTACTGGCCTGCTTTCTCATGCCTCAGAATATGGGCTAGACAGCTGCAGTCCCATTTTGTTCTCCATTTCAGAGTCCAAAGCAGCAACTGGAAGCATAAACTTCTGGCCACAGCATGCAAGAGTGACTGTGAAACTTACATAAATCAATGCTTCCATTTGCCACAATGCACACTGAGATGAAGCCCCAATTCTGAAGTCAAATGAGATTACAGTGATGGTCATTTCCAGAACGGGGCTCTGAACTACGTCAAGTGTTGAATTAATGCTTTTGCATGGATTACATGTTCAGAATCACAAGAATAAAAATGCTGTAAATGAAAATTCCATCAAACTTAGCTCTGTTATAGCCAGTACCCATTACAAAGGTGGGACTCAAAATATAATGGGGAGCTCCACAAACTTCCTCCTGCAGCAGTCTATAAATGGTGCAATATCTTGGGGAACACAGACTTCAGCTGGGGCAGGAGAAGGTAGAGTGGGCACAGTTTTTGGGCCCACTGCCTGACCTAGCATCCTGAGTTGCAACATTCATTGTATTCTTCTTTGACATTGGTACCAGGTGTCCTTTACCACAGCAGCACTATGAGGGAACTGGAAGGGGAGGATACATCTTTTGGATGCTTAAAGAAGCTGAGATACTGCTATGCTACCACACTCTTAAGGGCGTCTTTAATGTTTAAAGAAATGGGTTAGTTCTGAAAGGGAGGGAAAACTGGAGTTGGGTATAAAGTGAGGAGATGTTCAATATGGATAGGAAATTAAATATTTTAATGGGTTAAAGCCCACAGGTAGGGGGTTAAAAACAATACAATACTGAAATCACAATAGGAGAGGGCGAAGTCTCCATATTGCACACTACAGTAGGATGGCTATCTGAATGAGATTACATCTGTGTGCACTATAATAAAAAGGGTATCAATCACTGCTTTATTTCTGGTGTTTGCCAGAGAGTGGCAAAATATTTTCCATAATTTTTAAAATAATGTTTATAACCACCAATTAGAAATATGAAAACAAATTCTATTTTCTTACCACATTTTATTTCTATCAGAACATTTCTCATATATGTAGGAAAAAGGTTCCCAAGCTCACAAAGAGCCCATATTGACTTTACCAATGGACAAATGAAAAATAATTCCCAAGCTAGGCTATTCAATAATATTAAGTCATGAAGTCAAACACTTAAGTGCAGCCTCTGTAAGAAGCCCAAATTTGTTAAATTTGTGTAAATTCTCCCCAGTAAATTTTAGTTTTAATTCAATAACCTAAGTGTTCTTAAAAGAAATACTGTTAAGATTTAAATAATATGACAATCTTCAGCTACTTTACGTATCCTGGATAGGATTTTCAGAAGTGCTCAGTGTTGAGCTAACTCTGATTCTATGGAAGTCAGTGACAGTTTCTTGATATATCAAAATTGAAAACCACTTAATCTACTGATCTCTCATTTTCTTTTTAATTCTATTTGATCCTTAGATTAGTGCTGAGTGAAACTGAGATAAAGCATTGTATTGCAGTTGATAAGGCCTGCTCAGCGTGTAGGCTGTCAGTCTAGATGTTATACACAGGATTTGACAATAGTCAAACACAATGAGGTCAGTTAAGGGTATAGTAAAAAGTTGCTTTACTGCTGTGGATATATTTATTATTTGTATTATGGAAACACCTAGAGGCTAAGCCAGGGCCCAAGGTTACTAGGCACTGTATAAACTCAGAACGACAGTCCTTACTCCAAACAGCTTACAATCTAAATAGACAAGACAGGGAGGGAAAAAGTATTATCCTCATTTTACAAATGAGAAACTGAGGCAAAGAGATTCAGTATCTTAGCTACAAGACCATCCTGCCTCTCAAGGTAGTATGTTTTTTCATGTTAAGGAGTGTTAGTATATTTTTTTTCATTTAATAGTAGCACAATGTGTATAAGCAGTTCAAAGTGCATCATCATAGGACTGGAAGGGACCTCAAGAGGTCATTTAGTCCAGTCCCCTGCACTCATGGCAGGACTAAGTATTATCTAGACCATCCCTGACAGTAGTTTGTCTAACCTGCTCTTAAAAATCCCCAATGATGGAGATTCCACAACCTCCCTAGGCAATTTATTCCAGTGCTTAACCACCCTGACAGTTAGGAAATTTTTCCTGATGTCCAACCAAAACCTCCCTTGCTGCAATTTGAGCCCATTGCTTCTTGTCCTATCCTCAGTGGTTAAGAATAACAATTTTTCTCCCTCCTCCTTGTAACAACCTTGGTTACAAGGTTACATGGTAACATTAACTACATAGCAATTTCTTCTGCTATATGAAGAGCGTTTTTACTAACAGTGGTAAAGGATCCAAAACACCATTAAGATATAAATGACATGATACCACCCTCAAGTGTTCCATTATATATGAAACAGGATCTAATTTCTTACTTTTTTTTAAAAAAAAAGATAGATAGTGCTATTTATCTTTAGGGTACCACCAGGAAAAAAGTCATGAAAAGAATGCACTATGTCCAGTTTTTTCAAAATTAAATATCTGAGGAAAAATATATGCTAATAGCATTCCTCGACCCTCAGTAATGAGTAGTAGCACTGAATGAATATATTATTCAGGTGGAATTTGGAACAGCTGAGGTAACTACTTCAGACTAAAAACAAACCAGGGATTGTTACAAAGACTGACATTGCTATGTATGGTGCATTAATGGCATGATAAAAAAAATCCAGGACAAGACTGGCTGTACAATATGCATCATCACACAGAACCAATAACTGCTTCCTGGCAGCTGATCAAACCAAAACCAGGAAGGGAATGAACATCTCTGAAAATATTACAAGACTCAAGGGCCTTAGACTGAAAGAGGCTAACTGCCTTTGACTCTGGGCCAAGTAGTATTGTATTCCCTTCTCTCTCCATTTGAGGCTTTGCTTTCACTAAGCAGCAGTGATGAGGGGAACAAGTGTATCTCCATCCTTCTCGCTCCATTCAGTATATTCACATATCTGGTTAACATCCAGAAATCTCCTGCTACCTAGAGTTTTGCCTTAACTCAAGAAATGCTACACACAAATCTGAGACTAAGCTTTCCCAAAGCTTGCCTTTATCTAGGGTTTTCCTTGAAGGATCCCCTCTGTCTCAGCCCCAAGTTTCCTCTTCAGAGAGAGACGCCGGCCTTTCTTGTTCCCTGGTTGGTGTTAATTGGACCAACTTGCTAGTATGATGTAGCAGTAGATATACTATATCTTCATACAGCATCTGAGTGCATGATGAAAGTGTTGCATTCTCAGACAGGGTCCTAGGACTTGCCATTCAAGTCCCTGCCACAAGGCACAATTCATCTGATTCTGCCTGAAAAGTAGAATGCCAAAAGGGACCCCATGCTAAACACCAAATTTTCTCAATAGTTTGCATGTCTGAAGATCAGAGGAAACAAGCAACTGGCTTTTGGTTCCTAGTCCATTAGTTCTTCACATGCAATGCCATTTCTGTGCTGACATCTAACATGTGAAGACTTTTCTCTCTCCTGCAGATCTGAAGGAGCGTGGAAAATATGAATTACGAAGGAAAAGGTTTCACAATTCATGTGGAAACTAAGTATCTTGAGTAGGAATTTAGTGTTAGGGTGACACGTAGATGGTTTAAGGAACGTAAGGGATGTGTGTATCTGACAGTAACTCATTTATGCTGACATCCAAGCCTTCTAACTGGAGCACTTTCTACCCAATTGTAGCAAAGCTTGTAACAAGGAATAGGGAACGTTAATTTCTGTAGTATCAATTTTTAAATGCATTCCAATAGATCATAGAATAATAGAATATCAGGGTTGGAAGGGACCTCAGGAAGAAGTCATCTAGTCCAACTCCCTGCTCAAAGCAGGACCAATCCCCAACTAAATCATCCCAGCCAGGGCTTTGTCAAGCCTGACCTTAAAAACTTCTAGGGAAGGAGATTCCACCACCTCCCTAGATAACGCATTCCAGTGTTTCACCACCCTCCTAGTGAAAAAGTTTTTCCTAATATCCAACCTAAACCTCCCCCACTGCAACTTGAGACCATTACTCCTCGTTCTGTCATCTGCTACCACTGAGAACAGTCTAGATCCATCCTCTTTGGAACCCCCTTTCAGGTAGTTGATCTAAATGAAGACACTGGAGAAATTGCCTAGAAAAGTCATAATTAGTAGATATTTCATCACAGTTAGTCAATGAAGGTAAAATATTTATGGTGATTAAAATGAGATCTCAAACTCATTACCTGTTTTCTTTAAAAAAAAATCAAGCTTTTTAGTAATTAAAAAAAGTATAACAAATGGTGGTCACCATTAATAAATCAACAGTGATTCACACTTACTACACAGCAATATCTGAAATACTACAGTATTTCCCTAGAACAAAGTAGAAAAATAACTTGTGGTTCTCAGATATTACTGTGTGGACAGTATGGATCAAATGTTGACTTTTTAAATACAAGCACCAGGTAAGTACTTGCTGAGCCTTTTGTTCAATCAAGATGAAAACTTTATGCATATTACAATAGACATTGTGTCTTTAGAAGTTATTAAACTAATCACCATTCAAGGCTTATGCATTCATCTCAGGTTTCCATGCTGTTAATTAGCATAACAGCCTTCAAAAAGCAATGATCGATCAAAAGTGTCTCAAGTGAGTTGAAGAAATACTACATTCTCTGATGGAGTAAGCAGGAATTCTGGTTTTCTGTTTGAAGTCTCAACAAATGGCAAGCAACCATTTTTTAGGAATTCACTATATAAAGCAACAACAGCCTCCACAAAATGACAAGGTTAAAAGTGAAATTCAATGTAATTCACATCTTGTTAATGTTAAGTGTTGTAAGAAAGACACTAGAAGTAATTCTTTCACTCTATTCTGCACTGATAAGGCCTCAGTGGGAATAGTGTGTTCAGTTCTGGGCTTCACATTTCAGAAAAGATGTGGACAAATTAAATACAGTCCAGAGAACAAAAATGATTAAAGGTGAAGAAAACATGACCTAGGAGGAAAGATTGAAAAAATTGGGTTTGTTTAGTCTGGAGAAGAGAAGACTGAGGGGGGACATGATAAGAAAGATCTTGGAGTCATTGTGGATAGTTCTCTGAAAACATCCACTCAACGTGCAGCGGCAGTCAAAAAAGCTAACAATGTTGGGAATCATTAGGAAAGGGATAGATAAGACAGAAAATATCATAATGCCTCTATATCAGCAGTTCTCAAACTGTGGGATGGGACCCCAAAGTGGGTCATGAGCCCATTGTAATGGGGTCACCAGGGCTTGCTGGTGGCCCAGGGCCAAAGACTGAGCCCCACTGCCTGGGGCCGAAGCTCAAGGGCTTCAGCCCTGGGTGATGGGGCTTGGTTTTGGTTTTAGCCCCCCTGCCCAGGGCGGTGGGACTCGGGAGGGCTCAGAATCCGTCCCCTCTCCTGGGATTGTGTAGTCATTTTTGTTGTCAGAAGGGAGTCATGGTGCAACAAGTTTGAGAACCCCTGCTCTATGTAAATCCATGGTACACCCACATCTTGTGCAGATATTGGAATTGGAAAAGGTACAGAGAAGGGCAACAAAATGATTAGGGGTACGGAACAGCTTCTGTATGAGAAGAGATTAAAAAGACAGACTTTTCAGTTTGTAAAAAAGACGACTAAAGGTGGGATACAATAGAGGTCTAAAAAATCATGACTGGTGTACACCGGAGAAAGTAAATAAGGAAATGTTATTTACCCCCTCACATAAACATGAGCCGGGGTCACCCAATGAAATTAATATGCAACATATATTAAACAAACAAAAGGAAGTACTTCTTCACACAGTGCACAGTCAGCCTGGGGAACTCTCTGCCTGGGGATGTTATGAAGGCCAAAAGTATAACAGGGTTAAAAAAACTAGATAAGTTCATGGAAGATAGATCCACGAATGACCATTTGGCAGTACGGGCAGGGATGCAACACCATGCTTTGAATGTCCCTAGCCTTTGTTTGCCAGAAGGTGGGAATGTATGACAGGGGATGGATCACTTGATGATTCTCTGCTCTGTTCATTGCCTCTGAAGCACCTGGCATTGGCCACTGTCAGAAGACAGGATTCTGGGCTAGATGGATTATTGGTCTGACCCAGTATGGCCATTCTTATAATAGTTTTTAAGTATGTGGAAGGTTGTTACAGGGAGGGCGAAAAATTGTTCTTGTTAACCTCCGAGGACAAAACAAGGAGCAATGGGGCTTAAACCACAGCAAGGAAGGTTTAGGTTGGACATTAGAAAATCTTCCTAATTGTCAGGGTAGTTAAGCACTGGAATGAATTGCCTAGGGAGACTGTGGAATCTCCATCTGTCATAAAAATAAAGGGAAGGGTAACCACCTTTCTGTATACAATGCTATAAAATCCCTCCTGGCCAGAGGCAAAACCCTTTCACCTGTAAAGGGTTAAGAAGTTCAGCTAACCTCACTGGCACCTGACCAAAATGACCAATGAGGAGACAAGATACTTTCAAAGCTGGGGGTGGGGTGGGGGGGAGGGAGGGACAAAGGGTTCGTCTGACTGTGTGATGCTTTTGCCGGAAACAGATCAGGAATGCAGTCTCAGAACTTCTGTTAGTAAGTAATCTAACTAGAAATGCGTTAGATTTCCTTTTGTTTAATGGCTGGTAAAATAAGCTGTGCTGTATATTCCTGTTTTTGTGTCTTTTTATAACTTAAGGTTTTGCCTAGAGGGATTCTCTATGTTTTGAATCTGATTACCCTGTAAGGTATTTACCATCCTGATTTTACAGAGGTGATTCTTTTACCTTTTCTTTAATTAAAATTCTTCTTTTAAGAACCTGATTGATTTTCCATTGTTAAGATCCAAGGGTTTGGGTCTGTGTTCACCTTTACAAATTGGTGAGGATTTTTATCAAGCCTTCCCCAGGAAAGGGGGTGTAGGGCTTAGGGGGATATTTTGGGGGAAGATGTCTCCAAGTGGGCTCTTTCCCTGTTCTTTGTTTAACACGCTTGGTGGTGGCAGCATACGGTTCAAGGACAAGGCAAAGTTTGTACCTTGGGGAAGTTTTTAACCTACGTTGGTAAAAATAAGCTTAGGGGTCTTTCATGCAAGTGCCCACATCTGTACCCTAGAGTTCAGAGTGGGGAAGGAACCTTGACACCATCATTGGAGATTTTTAAAAACAGGTCAGACAAACACCTGTCAGCAATGGTCTAGCTATTGCGTAGTCCTGTCTTGAGTAGAAGGGACTGGACTGGAGGTCCCTTCCCGTTCTACATTTCTATCTACACTTCTATCTGATCTATGGTAAAGTGTTTCTTTCCTGTTCATTCTCCCTGCAGTTTACTGCTTGAGCATGCACCACGGCAGCATGCTGAGTAGTCTTCTTAGTGCAGTTACACACCATGTGTGAACATAGGACACAAACAATAAATGAGATTTTAAAAGACTTCAAAATTGTATTTAGCTCACTGCCAATGAAACCAATTTCTGTTGAAAAGTATGCAGTCAGTTCAAACAAACCTGTAAACAAACCAAAACGCTTTTTTCCCCCCCTAGAAGTTACAAAAGCATTAAATTGGCCAAAAGTAAAGAAAAAAATGAGTAAAGACAGGAAGTGAAAATCAGATGCTCTGTGCATAAGATTTCACTTACATGGGGATTGGGAATATGATTTTCTGTGCCACTTACTTTCTAAAGAATACTGGGATTCTGAGTGAATGGAAGAAATGGATACAGCAATTTGAAGTCTTAAACAACTACATAACCAGTGCTGAATATTCACCTATGTTTTCACTCAAAGAAGACAACAGCCAACTGCTGAAATCACTATGATTCTGCTTTATTACTTAGAAAGAAAGACACTAGAAGAATCAAGCTGACAGAAATCCAAGAAAGCAAGGATATTCTGAACTACAGTTAAAACAACACCTTTAATTTACTGACTCCATTTCACCTGGAAATTTTCCATATCTCAAACTGGTCTTCTGGGGGGGACGGGTGGGAAGCAAGCTCTTTTTTGTTTATTCACAGCACCATCAAAAATTACTAAAATCAGGTTACAATATTAGGAAAAAAATGAATTACTTTCTTGCTGCTCAACACACCTCCCCTGCAAATTCAAATGTAACATTCTACATTATACAGAAAGCAGAAATGCTTTCTCATTAACACTTTTTTTATTTTAATTTTTTTAAAAGCAGCAGTAAGGCTCTTCTGCAGGTGCTGATGAAAACTTGAAATCTGACAGGGATGTGATCTCTGGCTGACAGACATGCCTTTCCGGGATCAGGAGGAAATCTGTAAATTTGCCATGTCCTGCGTGTTGAAATAAAACATACTTCATAGAGGTAAATTGTTTTTGACACAATAAAGCTAATTATCTGTTGATGTTTCACCGGTGTTATGCACACATGCGAAAAGCAATTGGAAATTTTCACAGAACAGGTGATCTCTCTAGATTTATACATATGTGCTCAATAAAACTGAATGGATTTTCAATTTTAATATATAGGGACTTGTGCAATCTAGCGAGGCTCTGTTTTCAGAAATCTAGGAAATTTAAAAAATATTAAAAATCTAATATACTATATGATTAAATATGCAAAGTAAAGTGTATAAAAGTCAAAAACAAAATTAAGGTTGCTTAAGTAACTTTAGTTCTATATCCTCATGGTACATATTAGGGTGAAACCTTTAGGTACATAATCACATGGTATTTCACCCAAAGGAAATCTTCCTCATTCAGGCCCCAATTCGGCAAGCATTTAATTTAAGCATGTGCTTAAGACTCACTGACTTCAATGGGTCTTAATCAGATGCTTACATGCTTTACAGACTGAACCTCAGGATCTCAGTGCTCAGGATGGATGGTGCATTAAGAGTAGAAAGGGGGGCATAAAAAACCTTAACCCTGGCCCTTTATATATAGGTATTATGATTCAGTCTTTATTTACATGACCATATACCGATACTTTCCCACCTCACTGGGATATTCTGAAGATAAGTTCAGAAATGTTTGTTAACTCTGATACTGTACTATAACAGGGAATCTCACAGAAAAGCCTATTAATAAAGAAAAAGTTCTTCCTTCAGAGAAGTGGTTAGGTGCTGTGCAGTGCAACAAGCATGCCACACATCTAAACAATGAGAATATTGAACAGCTGCCTCATTTACTGAGCACCATCCACACTTAGCATCAAATTCACCATTTAATTCTGCTATTTCTTTAACATTTGGAGAATTTGAAATTTCTGAGTAATATTTTTATAGACTTACAAGGATATTCTTCTTAACAGGTAAATACAAACAGTGGTAGAATACTGACAGTGCACAGTTTAACAAGTCTCAAACACCATACTTCTTTGGAAGGATGTCTAATTTCTTATAAAAAGGGTTTGCTGTTTCTGTTAAGATGTTTCTGTTTGGAATGAGTGTGCTGAATGAGTTCATAGCCATAGTTAACAGCCAAGCTTTACTACATTCCTCTGTCATTTGCAGTGCTGTGGTTATATTTTACTAATAGTAAAATCTCATCTTAAACTGTTGCTTTATTTCATTTAAAGCTGGGTGCCAGGTTTGATATGGTAAGACAGCTACAGCACTGGTTTCTAGCTCTAGTGGTTGTCAGTGCTGCTAAAATGATGAGAACTGAAGTTGGAAGGGATGGGAAAGCAAGATAGTAATCTAGTAGTGAATGTTGCACACCACTAAAAGTTGATATTTTCAGGTTTCTAGTGTTATACACCTTCTGCTTCTAGCCCTGATGATCTGAGAGATATCAAGTTTTAAAACTGTCACTGTTCCTTCAGGACAATGCTTTTTTGCCACTGGTCCAGGACTACGGAACAGGAAGCAATGGTCCTGGAACAAGTATAATTTCCAACAGTTTTTCAGCTCCAAGAAAAGAAGGTGATTGAGAGAAGAAATCTGTGTGGTTGAAATACTAATCTTGACACTATTAAGCTGCAGCATTAATGGGGTCCAAAAAGACATTGGTTTCAATGTTGGGCCTTACGGAGCTGGGGTATAAAAGAAAAATAGGAGAATCGTCAGGGAAATATTCCAATCTTCAGAGATTTAGGACACCTGCAGGAGGGGGAACATATCAGTGCCCGCACAGACTTGCACTGATATTGCTTTAAGAATTTTGCTGTGGCAAATCTCAATAAGGTACTGTAAATGGTGAAGGGGTATTGGCACATACAGTGCTGAAAAGTATATCTGCAATTTAAAAAACATTAAAAAAAACCCCAAGTCCATATTAAAAGCAGTCTAAGCATTATCAGTTCTTTGGCAAAAAAGCTTAAGTCCAAACGACTTTTAAAATCTCTAGGTCAAAGAGTGTCAAATGTTTTTATTTGGTTTTGAATAACTCCAACCTGGCAACTTGTATTCCAAGTTTGAACCAGGTGACATCGACCTACTAAGCCCAGAAAACTATGATTCATAAAAAAACCACTACCTTAAACAACTACAGTAGCATGACTGGGGTTGCTGTTATACTCTTGACTGGATTGCACCAAGAAAACTAAAGCCTCATTTTACAGGTTCTAATCTCCAACAGACCAGCTTAAATAATTGGGGCATGTGGAAATAGAAGTAGTAAAGTTCACAGAATCATAGGGTAAGAAGGGACCGCAAGGGTCATGTAGTTTAACCCCCTGTCAAGATGCAGGATTTGTTGAGTCATATGCCTACCCATTTAGTACCAGTGAGTTGTCTTTTGTCCCCAATGTGACTTAAATAAATTCAGCATATTGGCTTTTGAGTACCTCTTTATACATTTTCAAAGTGAAAAATCAGCGTTTAGTTACATGATAGATAAATGACAGGTTTAGAAAGCTGGACTGTCCTTTTGTTCCTATTAGTTAGTTTTATCTGTATACCTTATATGCACATTTAAGGTAATTTATCTCACAACTTTATACAACGTTACAGATTAGAAAACAAAAGTCTTATAACATGCAACACAGAGCAGATCCAGTCAACTCCAACATAATATAAAATGAACCAAAGCAAAAACTATGAAAATTATTAAAATAAAAGGGATAAAAATACATACACTTGGTATGGGAATGACCTGCATCTGGTCACCCTGGGGGAAAAGAAAAAAAATTCATTGTAAGGGCTTTTGAAAGGGTGGAACAGAAAGATTTGAGACATTAAATTTGGCAATCAAACATTTTAACAAAAAAGCTCCAAGTATTCAAGAACTCAACAAAAAATAATCAAACAGGTCCTTGCATTTTAGCTACTAAAATGATTGGTTAGTATAACACAGTGATAGTATTAGTATTAGATAGTGATAGTATTTTTTTAGACCAGAAACTAATAAATCCCATGCTTTAATTAATAAGAGGAAGTAGGCAAATGTATCCATGTTCACGTCAAGATTTCCTTTCTTCAGTAATAAAGTCCACAGATCAGTTACAACGAGTGTGCCAGTCTGACTGATTCTGCCCAGAAGCTTCAGACTTGTCACTCACTGGCAGCAGTGGAATGCCCTGCCCCCTGAATTTCCCTCCAGTTGAGGTGACTTTCAGAGCCAAGTTCATTCAAAACTACTTTCCTAAATTACAGATTGTGTTAAATATAGTTTAAGGAAAAAGAATTTCCAGAGCATGGTAAATTTAATCTAACAAACCTACAACCTTGCGTGTCAATTTCCATCTCTATTCTAGATGAGCCACCTGTCTCCAGGATGATCCTGATGTGTGGACCTGATTGCTTGAAGACAAGACATTTTCAGGTAGCATAAATAAATTTTCCTATTCTTCTTTGTCCTAAAGTCCACAGATTGGTTACAATGAGATTTTCATAGCAATGTGTGTCCAGGGTGGGAAGCAGGATCGTCTTTTAAATATGGACATCCAAAATGAAAAAATATTATATAAAAATATTTCTTCTACCATTCCTTGGGCATTAAGGCATGGAAATGACCAATATGCAGGATTTGTTGAAGTAGGCCTTCTGGCAGATCTCAATTATAGGAGACATGGCTACTTTCCTCTGAGAATGTCAGTGCTAAGGATTGGACTACGATACCTAACCGAAGGAGGAATATTTCTTGAATGCCATGACAGTTCTGAGGACTACCCGTCTTAATTAAAAGTACAATACTAGATCTCAGAGAAAGCTCTCAATTTCAAATAACTCATCTGATTGAATATGTAAGCCTTGGGAGGCCTACCCCAGTTGGTAGGAAGTATACCACTACTTACTGCCAGGGTTCAATCTGGGTAGTGCTGTAAGGAGCAGAATGAGGTTTCAAGGTTGTCCTCTAGGACTGTGCAGGGTTGGAATAAGGTTGATGCCCCAAAGACGCATTTAATGTTGGAAGCTGTGTACAAAACTTCCTTGCTTTTAACATGTTGAGAACATTATACTACACACACTTGACCTTTTCGCTTATACGTCACGATAAAGTCATACTATGGGAACTCAAGGCTGTGTTTCACTGATTGGAAGCGGTAGTTAAAACTATGGACTTTGCATCAGGCAGTAGAATAAGTTATATTTCTTGACTTCTGTTTTGGGATCCTTTAGAGCAGTAATCACTTCATCCAGTTATTCATTTTAAATCTGTCTGGGCCAAGATAGAGGATTGAACTTACAACAGCAGATCCCCTGAGACAGAGGCATCCCAAAAGGCAATGCTAGGTTAATCAATTCTGAGAGCCATAGCTTCTTCAGCCAGAAGTACAAAAACAGAATCATAACCACACTCTAGCTCAGTGCTTCTCAAACTTTTGTACTGGTGACCCTTTCACATAGCAAGCCTCTGAGTGCGACCCCCCCCCTATAAATTAAAAACACATTTTAATATATTTAACACCATTATAACTGCTGGAGGGAAAGTGGGGTTGGGGTGGAGGCTGACAGCTCGCGACCCTCCATATAATAACCTCATGGCCCCCTGAGAGGTTCCAACCCCCAGTTTGAGAACCTCTGCTCTAGCTCTTATCTTCTGTATAATCCTGGGAAGCAGTAAAAAGCATGGAAAGACCTATAGCATGAACCCTACCCAGCTTTCCACGAAGACCTCACTGGGTCCAGAGTGCAGGGAACTTTATTTACTGGTTCCAGATGCAAAGAGGTCTATCACCAGCCCAACAAATTGACTCATGCTGATTAAGATATTTCTGGGTGCAACCACAGCTTTGCTAAACTGACTTCTGCCATGTAAATCTTGGGGTTCCATCTCCTTGGTGAGCAGTGCACAGAGAGATAAGAAACGTTGCTCCACCCAGCACAGGAGAATTTCTCTTGGGCATGGGGCTGATCACGTTCTTCATAGTTATTCTGAAAACTCTATCAGACATGTTGACTGTCACAAGAACAGGTCTTTTCCACTTAATGCATCCGATGAAGTGAGCTATAGCTCACGAAAGCTCATGCTCAAATAAATGTGTTAGTCTCTAAGGTGCCACAAGTCCTCCTTTTCTTTTTGCGAATACAGACTAACATGGCTGCTACTCTGAAAAAAGAACAGGTCTGTTATCCATTGAAAAATCAGTGCTCTGAGACCTCAATGAATCATTGTGTTCCACCTCATTTCCATTCCCTGATCTGAATCAGGAAAAACCCTTAAAAAAAAAAATCTGACTCGCTGCATTCACCACCTATAGAAGCAGAGAATGTACAACTGGAGCTAGAACTCTGCCGACTGATGAGACTGGTGAGACGCAGAAGGTATACCAACCCAGTAATTCTGTGTATTATGTGAACTGTGCATCACTTGAGCATGCCTGTGTATTAGACCACAATTCCTAATAGCCTCCAATAAGAATTGAATTTTTGTTTATGACACCACTTGTTTTCCATTATGACCATCTTTATAGTCTGTTAATCTTCCTCTGACACGAGACATTGTATCTGACAGTATTCATCCTCAGCCCAGGGCTATGACGGACTCTCCTGGAATGATGTGTCTGTGTTTGTCCTGAATTCGAGATACATCAGGAAGCCCATGTATCAGTGTGTGCGTGCTTCAGGTTATTCCTCAGTGCTCTATACTACAGCCAGCTTCTGGAGGGAGGAGGTGAAGGTGAGGCCAGGCATGGTAACCTGCAATGGCAGCTGGGATCAAAAAAGCAACACTTTCTCAGTCCTTCAGGTGTGGCAGGAAATCCCTATCCTATTATACCTTCATAGGGTTCAGGAGAACAGATATACAGCCATAGCTTACCTAGGGCAACTGCAGACCTCTTAAGTGTAATTTCACTATACCGAGTACTTTTTTGCCTGGATTTTTTTTTTTTTAATGTATATGTTTTACTACTCAATTTTTTAGCTCTGATTCAGACTGCTGGCCTTCCTCCACTAAGGAAGAAGAATTCCCTTAGTGGGTGTATGTGCATGCATGCCTTGAGGAATCAGCACATATCTAACATTTTTATCTATAACCTGGAAGAAAACATCAAATCATCACTAATAAAGTTTATAGATGACACAAAATTGGGGGAGTATAATGAAGAGAAGTCGCTGATTCAGAGCAATCTGGATTGCTTGGTAAACTGGGCGCAAGCAAACCATATGCATTTTAATATGATTAAGTGTAAATGTATACATCTAGAAACAGTGCAGGCCATAGTTACAGGATGGGGAACTATCACAGAAAGCAGTGATTCTAAAAAAAGATTTGGGGGTCATGGTGGATAAGTCAGCTGAACATGAGCTCCTAGTACAATGCTGTAGCTAGAAGGACTAATGTGATCATTGGATGCATAAACAGGAAATCTCGAGTAGGAGTAGAGAAGTTATGTTATCTCTGTATTTGGCACTGGTGCCACTGATGCAGGAATACAGCGTTCAGTTGGGGTGTCCACAATCCCAGAAGGATGTTGATAACTTGGAGAGAGTTCAGAGAAGAGCCACTGGAATGATTAAAAGATTAGAAGACATGACTTATACTGATAGAGTCGAGGAGCTCAATCTATTTAGCTCAACAAAGAGAAGACTAAGGGGTGATTTGATTATAGTCTACCTACCTCCCTGAGGAGCAAATATTTAATAATGGGCTCTTCAATCTAGCAGAGAAAGGTAAACCATGATCCAATGGCTGGAAGTTGAAGCCAAACAAATCCAGAATGGAAATAAGCCGAAAAATTTTAAATGAGAGTAATTAACCATTGGAACAATTTACAAAGGGTTGTGGTGGATTCACCATCACTGAATTTTTAAATGCTCTAAGGAATTATTTTGGGGAAGTTCTATGGTCTATGTTCTACTTGAAGTCATACTAGATCATCACAATAGTCCCTTCTGGCCTTGGTATCTATGAAGCAGTGGCCTGATCTTTTCTGCACTGATCTGCCATGCTGCACTCTGTAATGGTGAGCAGAGGAACCCAAAACGGATGATTAATTCCTATGATGCACTTCATGAAGGTATCCATGAGAATCAGACATTGAGGATTGCCCACGCTACTACACTCTGTGAAGGAGAGCAGGGGAAACAGCACTGATTATTCATTTATTTCCCCTTTGGGAATTTGCCCCTTTAATCCTGCTTCAGAAGTGGGAGTGAAACTGTGCTCAGGGATTGCTCCGAAAATAAGTCACATGGCTAGTGATCTCCCTGTCCTATAAAAGGTTGGGTGTTTTTTTCTCCCCTTCCTCATATGGACCCTTTCTGGGTCTCTCAAGGAAGGTACTGGCTTGGGGCTCAAGGATGGGCTCACCAGAAGCTGTCCCCGCTCTATTGCATGGGATCTACATGGGCCAGATTGGTCTGTGTTTCTCCTGGAGGTCTCAGCCTGTGACATGAGAAGTTCTGGGGAAGGAAGGCTGTTACATAGGTGGAAGCAGGGGGAGAGAACTCTCTCCAGCATTGGCAACATCTGTGCTGTGACAAGGGCCCTCCACCTATGACTCCTGGGGAAGTGGAGCTGGAGGAGGTGGCTGAATTCTGCAATCTGGGGCATGGCTGCTGGTGCAAGCTACAGGGACTCAGGAGCAATCTTTACTCCTGGGGAATTCTGTGCCATTGCGCAATGAAGAATTTTGCAGAGATTAATGTTGTGTTTGCAGAATTTCCTTCCCCCCCACAAAACAGGCTGCAGAGATGTTGACCGCCTCTAGGGGCTGCTGGATCCAACAGAGCCCAGTCTGCAAACAGAAGACAAGGTGAGTGGGAGGGAACTGGAGGGCTCCCAGCAGCTGCAGTTCCCAGCACTCCTTGAAGGAAAGATGCGGGAGTGTGCAGGAAACTCTGTGTAAGCACGGGACCCAGCATCAGGGATCTTCCTCTGGATCCCTGGGCTCTAGGAGGGTAGGCGGTGTGAGTGTCTTGGCTGGGAGGCCCGTGGCTTGGCTCTGGTGGGGAAAGGGGTGTGAGTTTCTGGGCTGGGGGAGCCCCATGGCTGGACTCTGAAAGAAAGGGGACAGAGAAACAGGAACTGGGTTGTCATAGGGGTTTCTTTAACTCTACTCCTGGGGAAATTTTTTGTTGTTGTGTTTGTATTGTTACAGACAGGTATTTTGAAATAAATTACCAAAATAATTGAAACTGGTGTGATTATATAGTGTTCTTTTGACAAATAAAATTTGCAGAATTTTAAAGTTGTGTGCAGATGTCATAAATATAAAGGGAAGGGTAAACCCCTTTGAAATCCCTCCTGGCCAGGGGAAAGCTCCTCTCACCTGTAAAGGGTTAAGAAGCTAAAGGTAACCTCGCTGGCACCTGACCAAAATGACCAATGAGGAGACAAGATATTTTCAAAAGCTGGGAGGAGGGAGAGAAACAAAGGGTCTGTGTCTGTCTGTTGCTGGTTTCTGCCAGGGATAGACCAGGAATGGAGCCTTAGAACTTTTAGTAAGTAATCTAGCTAGGTATGTGTTAGATTATGATTTCTTTAAATGGCTGAGAAAAGAACTGTGCTGAATAGAATAACTATTTCTGTCTGTGTATCTTTTTTGTAACTTAAGGTTTTGCCTAGAGGGGTTCTCTATGTTTTTGAATCTAATTACCCTGTAAGATATCTACCATCCTGATTTTACAGGGGGGATTTCTTTATTTCTATTTACTTCTATTTTTTATTAAAAGTCTTCTTGTAAAAAACTGAATGCTTTTTCATTGTTCTCAGATCCAAGGGTTTGGGTCTGTGGTCACCTATGCAAATTGGTGAGGCTTTTTATCCAACATTTCCCAGGAAAGGGGGGGTGCAAGTGTTGGGAGGATTGTTCATTGTTCTTAAGATCCAAGGGTCTGGGTCTGTAGTCACCTAGGCAAATTGGTGAGGCTTTTTATCAAACCTTGTCCAGGAAGTGGGGTGCAAGGTTTTGGGAAGTATTTTGGGGGGAAGGACGCGTCCAAACAGCTCTTCCCCAGTAACCAGTATTAGTTTGGTGGTGGTAGCGGCCAGTCCAAGGATAACGGGTGTAATATTTTATACCTTGGGGAAGTTTTGACCTAAGCTGGTAAAGATAAGCTTAGGAGGTTTTTCATGCAGGTCCCCACATCTGTACCCTAGAGTTCAGAGTGGGGGAGGAACCTTGACAGCAGAATTTTTAACTTTTTTGGTGCAGAATTCTTCCAGGAGTAAATCTCCATCTGGTACGCTGCCCTTCTGGCTTCACCTCCATTCATGAAGATTGGGGGGAGGGGCTGCTTGTCTCAGAGCCGGTTCTTCTCCAATTCCGCACACCTCCTTTCCTGCCAGGGGAGGGGGGATAGGCAATGTTGCCCTGTCTGGACTTCATCTTGCCAAGCACAGCTGGTCTCCCCTACCCTGCCTGGAAGAAGGGGTCAAGGCAAATGGGATATTTTTGTAGGTGACAAATTAGAGGAATTGTTACAGATTGAAGTGTCACTAGAGGTGGTTTTGGAATTAATTGAGAAACTGAACAGTAACAAATCACCAGGACCAGATGGCATTCACCCAAGAGTTCTGAAAGAACTCAAATGTGAAATTGTGGACCTATTAACTATGGTTTGTAACCTGTCCTTTAAATCAGCTACCGTACCCAGTGACTGGAAAATAGTTAATGTAACGCCAATATTTAAGAAGGGCTCTAGAGGTGATCCTGGCAATTACAGACTGGTAAGTCTAACCTCAGTACTGGGCAAATTAGTTGAAACAATAGTAAAGAATAAAATTGTCAGACACATAGAAGAACATAATTGTTGGGCAAAAGTCAACATGGTTTCTGTAAAGGGAGATCATGTCTTACTAATCTATTAGAGTTCTTTGAGGGGGTCAACAAACGTGGACAAGGGGGATCCAGTGGACATATTGTACTTAGATTTCCAGAAAGCCCTTGACAAGGTCCCTCACCAAAGGCTCTTACATAAATTAAGTTGTCATGGGATAAGAGGGAAGATCCTTTCATGGATTGAGAACTGGTTAAAAGACAGGGAACAAAGGGTAGGAATAAATGGTAAATTTTCAGAATGGAGATGGGTAACTAGTGGTGTTCCCCAAGGGTCACTCCTACGACCAATCCTATTCAACTTATTCACAAATGATCTGGAGAAAGGGGTAAACAATGAGGTGGCAAAGTTTGCAGATGATACTAAACTGCTCAAGACAGTTAAGACCAAAGCAGACTGCGAAGAACTTCAAAAGATCTCACAAAACTAAGTGACTGGGCAACAAAATGGCAAATGAAATTTAATGCGGTAAATGTAAAGTAATGCACATTGGAAAAAATAACCCCACTTATACATACAATATGATGGGGGCTAATTTAGCTACAACTAATCAGGAGAAAGATCTTGGAGTCATCGTGGATAGTTCTCTGAAGATATCCACACAGTGTGCAGCGGCAGTCAAAAAAGCAAATGCGATGTTAGGAATCATTAAAAAAGGGATAGAGAATAAGATGGAAAATATTTTATTGCCCTTATATAAATCCATGGTATGCCCACAATTTGAATACTGCGTACAGACGTGGTCCCCTCATCTCAAAAAGATACACTCGCATTAGAAAAGGTTCAGAGAAGGGCAACTAAAGTGATTAGGGGTTTGGAACAGGTCCTATATGAGGAGAGATTAAAGAGGCTAGGACTTTTCAGCTTGGAAAAGAGGAGACTAAGGGGGGATATGATAGAGGTATATAAAATCATCAGTGGTGCAGAGAAAGTGAATAAGGAAAGGTATTTACTTGTTCCCACAGTATAAGAACTAGGGGCCACCAAATTAAATTAGTGGGCAGCAGGTTTAAAACAAATAAAAGGAAGGTTTCAGAGTAGCAGCCGTGTTAGTCTGTATTCGCAAAAAGAAAAGGAGTACTAGTGGCACCTTAGAGACTAACCAATTTATTTCAGACCTAAAGGTTGCAATATTAGAACAAAAAGACTTCAAAACAGACTCCAATGAGAGACTGCTGAATTGGAATTAATTTGCAAACTGGATACAATTAACTTAGGCTTGAATAGAGACTGGGAGTGGATGTGTCGTTACACAAAGTAAAACTATTTCCCCATGTTTATTTCCCCCACCCCCCACTGCTCCTCGGACGTTCCTGTTAACTGCTGGAAATGGCCCACCTTGATTATCACTACAAAAGGTTTTCTCCTCCCCACTCTCCTGCTGGTAATCCCTCATCTTAAGTGATCATTCTCCTTACAGTGTGTATGATAACACCCATTTTTTCATGTTGTGTGTATATAAATCTCCTCACTGTATTTTCCACTGAATGCATCCGATGAAGTGAGCTGTAGCTGAAAGTTTATGCTCAAATAAATTGGTTAGTCTCTAAGGTGCCACTAGTACTCCTTTTCTTTTTGCAAATAAAAGGAAGTTCTTCTTCACACAGTGCACAGTTAACCTGTGGAACTCCTTGCCTGAAGAAGTTGTGAAGGCTAGGACTATAAAAGGGTTTAAAAGAGAACTGGATAAATTCATGGAGGTTAAGTTCATTAATGGCTATTAGCCAGGATGGGTAAGGAATGGTGTCCCTAGCCTCTGTTTGTCAGAGGGTGGAGATGGATGGCAGGAGAGAGATCACTTGATCATTACATGTTAGGTTCACTCCCTCTGAGGCACCTGCCATTGGCCACTGTCGGTAGACAGGATACTGGGCTGGATGGACCTTTGGTCTGACCTAGTATGGCCGTTCTTATGTTACGCTGTGAATGAAACTGCACTCTAGCCAGAGTCATCTGAACTCCCCGATGACACAGCTGATAAGGGGGGAGCACTCAAAAGACCTTCCTTTTGCCTATACAGCCAGGAGGATTGGTTGACTCTGTTTGCCATTGGGGAGGAAGAAAAAATGGAGGGAACTTCAAGAGGAAGGGCATTCCCTTGCTGCCATACTGACAGGTCTGGTTCTGCACCTAAGGTGCAAGCAGGATGATGTACCCATTATAACAGATCTGTGGGCCACAGCACAAAGGTTTGTTCTGCATTAAGGGGCACTGTAGCTAAATGGACAAATAACAGAAAAAAGTTTGCATTATAATTTCAGCTGTGCTGCAAATTAACTATTTTACAGAATGGACTGCTCAGAACTCAACATATAAGGCACACGTTGCAAAGAGACTGTTCTGAGTAGAACTTTAAAAAATAGCTTCATACTTTTTAGAGAGTATCAAAGTTTCTTTTTTTAAAATGCAATAGTAATCACTGCTATAAAATTGTGGTTATGCAATATCATCCTCAGCTGTGCACTTCTTCCAACCCTATAAACCAGTAAGGGGTCACTCAGGTAGCCAGACTGCAATGCTTGGTAAAATTCAAACACCACATTTGCTGTATGTTCTGAAAAATATTTTTCAGAGTAAACCAAAAAGATTAAATAGCAACAGAATTATTTAACACAAGAATGTTAGAAGATCTGTCTTATTTCACTTAGTTTTGGAGACATGTATTTTATAAAAATGTAGTTGTTGCTTTCCATTTTGCTTAACAACAAGCTGTTAATGCTGAAACGGATTAAAAACTAACTCCTAAACCAATTCAAACTAAACCTATTAGATCAATTTCAAGAACGTTCTTTAACAGTTTTAGAATGGCTTACACTAAATTGCTATAAAATCACAATGTGCTTTCCCCATGTCTACTTCCTTCTCTCAATTTGTTTTTCTTATCTTTATCATCAGCATCCATATAGCAACAACCCTAAAAGACAGATGGTGAAATACATAGACCATTTTATACTACAGCTCCTGATAGGGACGAACACCATAATTGCTTAATGCCCTTCCTCTGTTTTTCAGGGAAATAGGTCACAAAAACTTTTGCCTGATGAAACATGACTTGAGAGCTGCAAATTCAAAGCATCTTCTGAAAAACTGCATTATCCCATACAACGTGACACTGAATGTTCAATTATTTATCATTCCAAATTACTTATGCAATTATCAACTTTAAATTCTCTGACAGTGTTATTTCAAATTTAAAATAAAGGCAGCATATACATTACCACTGCAACTAAGCTCCTATCTACGACACATTCATACAGCTTTCACTTATTTTCATCAAGGTTCAAGACCTCCATCTCCTTTCAATAACTTTCATAGAATCATAGAATATCAAGGTTGGAAGGGACCTCAGGAGGTCATCTAGTCCAACCCCCTGCTCAAAGCAGGACCAATCCCCAATTTTTGCCCCAGATCCCTAAATGGCCCCCTCAAGGATTGAACTTGCAACCCTGGATTTAGCAGGCCAATACTCAAACCACTGAGCTATCCCTCTACTTTACAGGCTTAGTTAAGTGGTTTAAGGATTTGACACTTTTTACTACCAAGTACTCTAAAGCTTTGTTGAAACTGGCCTTTTTACAAATTAAAATATGTCTGCCTCACTCTTTAGTCTATTCATAGTTATGAAAAATTTAATCCTTCCTAAGCATTCTTTTGATTGTTAATTATTCACTGAATACTTCTACTGAATTCACTGAAAACTGTTGTCTAATTTTAAAATGTGAACCTTGTGACATTTGTTTCTGACTATATGAATTTGGATGAACATTCATTTCTGAATTTTACAAATTGGAGTCAACAATTTAATATTAATATTATATTAATACAGATTAACATGAGGACAATATCTAGTATTTACATAGCATATGTGGTGGGTCCCTCAAGGCATAATGTACATCTGTCAGAGTTATCTGTATATTATGATGCCTTATGAACATTTCTATTTTGGATAATCACACTAAGAGTAATTATTCTATCCCATAAAAATTGAATTATAAGATATTTTCTAGAGATTTGAGGATACCACATACATTAAAAAGTGAGAGAATATTTAGGGGTACTTTACATTTTGAAGTTTTTGGCATCAATCCAAAGAACTTAGATCATTTTATCAGTTTGGTCTCCCAATACAATACCACTACTAAAACTCAAATATTTAACATTTATCTCTTTCTCTGGATCTTTTTCTTCCTCTGGAATTTATTCATTTTTTTTTCACCCCTTATTTTGCCAATAATCTTATCTCCTTGCAACCTTCACACATCCTGTTATTTTGTAAGGGACAGAGCTTTGTTAATTCCCCGTTCCTCCCATATTACTACGTTTTTGCACACACTCCCTGCAGTAGACTAGAAGTCTGAGACTCTCCCTTTATCCATGGAAGACTAGATTTTGCTCACTCCACAATTAGTCAATAATGCAGCTAGGCAAAGAGGTCTACTAGACAGAGATGCAATTCCACCTCTTCTCCGGGTACAGCATACACACTGCAGTGCACCTAACCTACTGGCCCCATGGGCAATGGACCAAATTCAGTCCCAGACTAGTGTGCACTATTCCAATTCAACACTCCAACCTTCCACTTAGTTTCCCTGCCATCCTGATCTGCTTATCCTTTCTTCCTTCCCCTGAATAGCGCCTGTGCCACTGCTCCAGCGTTTCAAAGTCCACGAAGCATTTACAAAAGCAGAAAAGTGACATGAACTGCGTCAAGATTCTGAACTGCGAGAAGTGGAAGGGGGGGGGGAAGGAATTCCTTTATTTCGATTGCTCTTGCTCACATCAGCAGCAAAGGCTCACCTCTGTTCTTCTGAGGCTCCCATGCTTAAAGGAACAGATGGGAAGTTGCTCTGGATAACAGTATAATACAATTCTGCCATGGCGAGTTCTGAAAATATAGCATGGCTTTGGGAAAAAGATAGGATGCCTATGATCCCCATGCCAAACTAAGTCTTTGGTCAAGCAAGGCAAGTTGCCTCCATGTTATCAGTTTAAAAGATGTACAGAGTTATCATTATATGCTATAGTTATATAGCTATGTAACCCTCTGGATTTCATAGCCACTGATTTTCATTTAAAGATTAGAAATGTTAAGGGGTTACTCAATTTAAATTACCCACTGTTCAATTACTATTTTGAACCTCAAAATAAGCAAGCACAACACAACCTGCAACCTCGGAAAATAATCACTCTAAATTGACATCTCTGGGGTGGTCTCATGGCAGCACAATACCTATGAGGTGAGGTGTGATTGAAAGAATCGGAATGTGAATCTCTCCCTTGCCCTACCGCATGCTAGGAATGCCTCATATCACTTAAAAAGCTATTTCAACTGAAGCTCAAAGTAGTGCTAATTGGCTCCAGAAGGAACAATATCTAACCCTCTTTAGTTGGAGATTAACAATGGAGGGGAAGGAGATAGATTGGGGGAAGGAAAAGTAAGAGTCCTTTTCCTATGTCAACACAAGTCTAGATTTTGGGGTTCCTTGAGGTTTTACATAGGCCTGGTCCACAAATTAGCTCGATCTAGCCACGTAGCTTAGGGCTGTGAAAAATTTCACATTCTGAGTGTTGCAGTTAGGTCAACCTAACCCCTGGTGTAGAGGCAGCTAGATTGACAAAAGAATTCTTCTGTTGACCTAGCTGCTGCCTCTTGGAGAGATGGATTAACTATATCACTGGAAAAACCTCTTCCATCGACACAGAAAGTGTCTACATTATACTGCTACAGGAACGCAGCTGCAGCGCCATAGCAACTGTATTGCAGACATATCCATATTATTTGCATATACCGTTATTTTCTTCAGAGCTGCAGTACTAGTACCTTGTCTTAAATTAGGACTACCTTTTTAAAGAAAAATGAAAATATTTTAAATTGGTGTCTCAACGGGTGCTATTTGCTACTTTTTCACGATGTTCACACTATTTGAGTTACAGTAAAGTTGAGCCTTTCACATGGGAAACATACCATGCAATTTGAGACTGCCAATTTATTTACAAGGATCTAAAGGCAAAAAAAATGGTACAAGTCACTCACCTTCTGAAGTCCTCCATTCTCCTCCACCAATGGAGGAAGAGTACTAGTGCTATTGATAGATGGTGGTTCCACATTGTAGTCACGAAAACAGCAGAATAAGGTGCTAAAGATACTTCGACTCCTTTGCTTCTTCAAGCTGATATTACATTGAGACACTATAAAATGGGGGGGGAAAGAAATCATGCTTTAAGTTTTCCAGATATAAAATGGTTATATTTTATATGAAAATTCCTGCTGTTCATCCACTTTACACCACATCCTTCACTGTCAAACTTACACACACAGGTCTGTAGATACATATTAGCTTTGGCTCTCCGCACAATTCAAGCTCTTGTGATACCATACTGAGATCTTACTTTGATAGATGCTCTAGAACAGTGGTTCTCAAACTAGGGCCACCGCTTGTTCAGGGAAAGCCCCTGGCAGGCTGGGCCGGTTTGTTTACCTGCTGCATCCGCAGGTTCGGCTGATCGCGACTCCCACTGGCCGCAGTTCGCTGCCCCAGGCCAATGGGGGCTGCGGGAAGTGGTGCGGGCTGAGGGATGTGCTGGCCACCCTTCCTACAGCCCCCATTGGCCTGCAGCAGCCTGCCAGGGGCTGTCGCTGAACAAGTGGCGGCCCTAGTTTGAGAACCACTGCTCTAGAAATACCTAAAACAGATACTGTGACCTACATCCAGTAATTTGCTGCCAAAATCTGACTCTGAAATGGGACTCTGCTCTACAACAGAATGTCATCAGGAGAAGTCAACTGATCCCTGGGCATATTTTGGGCAAAACACTTTACTGTTTGAGACACAAACTCATTCCACACCGAATTTTTTTTTTATTCTCCTGCTGCTTATGCCTTGACAGCTATGTTATAGAACATGAAAAAGCACAATAAACAAACAATTCTTGTAGCATAGAGAATTAAATGAAACGTTAGAAGGAAAGGAAGGCTGCCATTCTTACTGTGGAACAGATTTACATGGCCCTGTGTGCTGATACAGGGTAACTGAAGCTGCAGCAGCATAAGGGAGGCAGAGAAACGTTTTTGAAAGATATAATAAAACATACGGACTATGAGCTATCACTCATTAGGTACACAAAGGACCTGCAGTAGGCCCAAATGCTTTCAGCCCATAGTTTTAGCAACTAGCTTTTACTATTACTCCTTTTCAAGGACTCCGACAACTGTTATCCAAATATTCACTACAAACTTCAGTGTCAGGTTATCAGATACATGTTAGAAAAGCAACATTTTCTAAATTTCCTTAGGACTAATCCTGATGACAATAAGTATTTAGAAATATTTTATTTACCGCTACTTGACATATTGATCAATACAATCCACATTACCTCTCCTGGAAAGATAACTAATAATGGTGCACTACTTCACACCATATGATTCTCACACAATCTTCTCTATTTCACTGCACAATTGTTAGTGACACTGAACATATACCATGGTAATATAATGTAAATTTAAAATATATTACGTGCATTTTTTGGTAAAAACAAGGCTTTAATATACTTACTAATGTTAATGCAATCAGAGGATATTTATATAGCATGTATGAACAAAAATATGACAAGATTACTGCTAGATACTCGCATGCTTTGGATGCTGTTGTGAGACATGAGATCCAGACTATATTACCTTAAAATCACTTGAGAAGAGTATACCTACTCTTCTCAAGTGATTTTAAGGTAATATAGTCGGGGGGGCATGACCACCTTGCCCTTCCCATTACATGGAGCGGAAGGGGTCCCAATAAGCAAAGGACTAATTACCTTCACTTTTTGATCCTGTTATAATTTAATAAAAATAATCTTTTAAACAAAGTCTGAGCAAGCAACCATTTTATACCTACCCTCTTTTCAATTATAATACAGATTTAAATTAAAGGCACAGAGAGAACCACTTCAAATCAGAAGCTGCTGACTTAAGGATTTCATTGACTCCTAAACATTTTGCTGTGACAGACGGAATGAAAAAAGTTGTTAAGCTATTTCCCTCAATTTCCTCTGTCCTTTCACAGGTGCAGGACTACTGAAGGTAACGTATACACAACCGCCACCCAGATCCAGAATAGTAATCAACACCTTAGATTTCAATTTTTTACAATGTCTTTTCTAAACACATTAGCTCAGCCTTGCAAAATTCTAATTGACTACTAAGAGTGATTTTTTTTTTAAACAAGTAAATAAAACATCTAGTTTATTTCATCATCACCATGGTCAAGTGTGGGAAGTAGTTTTTTGTGGCTCGCCTGGTAGTCTATTTTCCTGACAATTTCACAAAGATGCATTATAAAAACATGGCAATAAAACAGTACATATCACCTCATTCATTTTCCCCCCTCAAAAATATTGTCCAACTTATCACAGATAGTTTTTCTCCTCATACGTTAAAGTTTTAAATCTGATCAAAGCAACAGATCTATCCAGGAAATGAAAATCCTTAAGAAAGATACAATAAAATTAATCCACAATAAAAAGGAGCAACATAACTCTTTCTCTACCACACAGGGCACAAACACACAATAGCGGATAGAGATAAAGCATCACTCTACACTCGTCATAGAACTGAATGGTCTTTTAAATAAATTCATTGCTGTGTGAAAATAAAATTATTATTTTAATGTTGAACAGTCATTGTACAAATTATGCTTTCATAACATTTTCTCCTCCCCATCATTTGCAAAATTCTAGTACAGGTCTAAGAGTAATATCTCTGTCCCCAGTATTTCATTTGGTAAACATTTTCTCCCTTTTAAAAAAACAGCAGCAGAACTCAACATGGTTCCTTTTGGTTTACTGCCACAAAGTGGAAACACTCACAGTATCCAAAAGCAAATGGATTTGTACATGTATATCCTCTTAAATCTAGGTTATTTTTAGCTAACATGGTAAATTTTACATTAAGAGAAACTGAACCTATGTTGCTTAAGGCAGTACTCTGAAAGTTCAAACAATGAAACATTTTTTTGTATAAAATCCATTTTATTTATTTACTTTGATTTATACATTAACAACGTTCTAAATGCTTCTGACATATTAAAAACCACAACTATAAATGAAGGACAACGTTCTCTAAATTGTGTGAACATTTTCGGTTACACCCAATTTGCATATACACAATGCCTGGTGCCTAGGGCCCTACCAAATTCAAGGTCCATTTTGGTCAATTTCACAGTCATAAGATTTTAAAAATTGTAAATTTCATGATTTCAGCTATTTAAATCTGAAATTTCATGGTCTTGTAATTGTAGGGGTCCTGAACCAAAAAGGAGCTGTGTGATTGTGTGTGGGGGTGTCGCAATGTTATTGTAGGGAGGGTTGCAGTACTGCTACCCTTACTTCTACACGTGTAGCCTTCACTGAGCAGCTGGAGAGTGGCGGCTGCAGGCTGGGAGCCCAGCTCTGAAGGTAGAGTCGCCACCAGCAGCAGCGTAGATAGAAGAATGGCATGGTATGGTACTGCCACCCTTACTCCTGTGCTGATGCTGGCAGGACGCTGCCTTCAGAACTGGGTGCCCGGCCAGTCATCGCCGCTCTCCGGCTGCCCGGCTCTAAAGTCAGCGCAGAAGTAAGGGTGGCAATATCATGACCGCCCTAAAATAATCTGGTGACCTCCTGCAACTCCCTTTTGGGGCAGGACCCCCAATTTGAGAAACCCTGGTTTCCCCTCTAAAATCTGTATAGTATAGGGTAAAAGCACACAAAAGACCAGATTTCATGGTCCATGATGCATTTGTCATGGCTGTGAATTTGGTAGGGCCCTACTTATGCCTGCATGAACATCATGAATTTGCATGCCGACACACTAACATTTGAAGGTCCCATAACCTCAGCCGTGCAGAACACAATGCCATCCACAGCCTCAGAAACAACTCTGACATCATAATCAAAAAGGCTGACAAAGGAGGTGCTGTTGTCATCATAAATAGGTCAGAATATGAACAAGAGGCTGCTCAGCAGCTCTCCAACACCACTTTCTACAAGCCATTACCCTCTGATCCCACTGAGGGTTACCAAAAGAAACTACAGCATTTGCTCAAGAAACTCCCTGAAAAAGCACAAGAACAAATCCGCACAGACACACCCCTGGAACCCCGACCTGGGGTATTCTATCTGCTAACAAAGATCCATAAACCTGGAAATCCTGGGCGCCTGATCATCTCAGGCATTGGCACCCTGACGGCAGGATTGTCTGGCTATTTAGACTCCCTCCTCAGGCCCTACGCTACCAGCAGTCCCAGCTATCTTCGAGACACCACTGACTTCCTGAGGAAACTACAATCCATCTGTGATCTTCCTGAAAACACCACCCTGGCCACTATGGATGTAGAAGCCCTCTACACCAACATTCCACACAAAGATGGACTACAAGCTGTCAAGAACACTATCTCCAATAATGTCACGGCAAACCTGGTGGCTGAACTTTGTGACTTTGTCCTCACTCATAACTATTTCACATTTGGGGACAATGTATACCTTCAAATCAGCGGCACTACAATGGGTACCTGCATGGCCCCATAATATGCCAACATTTTTATGGCTGACTTAGAACAACTCTTCCTCAGCTCTCGTTCCCTAATGCCCCTACTCTACTTGCGCTACATGGATGACATCTTCATCATCTGGACCCATAGAAAAGAAGCTCTTGAGGAATTCCACCATGATTTCAACAATTTCCATCCCACCATCAACCTCAGTCTGGACCAGTCCACACAAGAGATCCTACTTCCTGGACACTACAGTACTAATAAGTGATGGTCACATAAACACCACCCTATACCAGAAACCTACTGACCGCTATTCCTACCTACATGCCTCCAGCTTTCACCCAGACCACACCACACAATCCATTGTCTACAGCCAAGCTCTACGATACAACCACATTTGCTCCAACCCCCCAGACAGAGACAAACACCTACAAGATCTCTATCAAGCATTCTTACAACTACAATATCCACCTGCTGAAGTGAAGAAACAGATTGACAGAGCCAGAAGAGGACCCAGAAGTCACCTACTACGGGACAGGCCTAACAAAGAAAATAACAGAACGCCACTAGCCGTCACCTTCAGCCCCCAACTAAAACCTCCCCAACGCATTATCAAGGATCTACAACCTACCCTGAAGGAAGACCCATCACTCTCACAGATCTTGGGAGACAGCCCAGTCCTTGCCTACAGACAGCCCCCCAACCTGAAGCAAATACTCACCAGCAACCACACACCACACAACAGAACCACTAACCCAGGAACCTATCCTTGCAACAAAGCCCGTTGCCAACTGTGCCCATCTATCTATTCAGGGGACACCATCATAGGGCCTAATGACATCAGCCACACTATCAGAGGCTCATTCACCTGCACATCTACCAATGTGATATATGCCATCATGTGCCAGCAATGCCTCTCTGCCATGTACATTGGTCAAACTGGACAGTCTCTACGTAAAAGAATAAATGGACACAAATCAGATGTTGAGAATTATAACACTCATAAACCAGTTGGAGAACACTTCAATCTCTCTGGTCACTTGATTTCTGACCTAAAAGTGACTATTCTTCAACAAAAAATACTTCGAAAACAGACTCCAAGGAGAGACTGCTGAATTGGAATTAATTTGCAAATTGGATACAATTAACTTAGGCTTGAACAGAGACTGGGAGTGGTTGAGTCATTATACAAAGTAAAACTATTTCCCCTTGACAGGTTTCAGAGTAACAGCCGTGTTAGTCTGTATTCGCAAAAAGAAAAGGAGTACTTGTGGCACCTTAGAGACTAACCAATTTATTTGAGCATGAGCTTTCGTGAGCTACAGCTCACTTCATCGGATGCATACCGTGGAAACTGCAGCAGACTTTATATACCCACAGAGATCATGAAACAATACCTCCTCTCACCCCACTGTCCTGCTGGTAATAGCTTATCTAAAGTGATCATCAAGTTGGGCCATTTCCAGCACAAATCCAGGTTTTCTCACCCTCCCCACCCCCATACACACACAAACTCACTCTCCTGCTGGTAATAGCCCATCCAAAATGACAACTCTCTACACAATGTGCATGATAATCAAGGTGGGCCATTTCCTGCACAAATCCAGGTTCCCTCACCCCCCTCCAAAAAACACGCACACAAACTCACTCTCCTGCTGGTAATAGCTCATCCAAAGTGACCACTTTCCCTACAATGTGCATGATAATCAAGGTGGGCCATTTCCAGCACAAATCCAGGTTTTCTCACCCCCCCACCCCCATACACACACAAACTCACTCTCCTGCTGGTAATAGCTCATCCAAAGTGACCACTCTCCCTACAATGTGCATGGTAATCAAGGTGGGCCATGTCCAGCACAAATCCAGGCTCTCTCACCCCCCACCTTTTTTTTTCCCCGGACACACACACACACACACACAAACTCACTCTCCTGCTGGCAAAAGCTCATCCAAACTGACCACTCTCCAAGTTTAAATCCAAGTTTAACCAGAACGTCTGGGGGGGGGGTAGGAAAAAACAAGGGGAAATAGACTACCTTGCATAATGACTTAGCCACTCCCAGTCTCTATTTAAGCCTAAATTAATAGTATCCAATTTGCAAATGAATTCCAATTCAGCAGTTTCTCGCTGGAGTCTGGATTTGAAGTTTTTTTGTTTTAAGATAGCGACCTTCATGTCTGTGATTCCGTTTATTGTTTATTCCTCTCCCCGCTTCCTCGCCCCCCACTGTTCCTCAGATGTTCTTGTTAACTCCTGCAAATGTGCTAGAAATGGCCCACCTTGATTATCACTTCAAAAGGTTCTCTCTCCCCCCACCCCACTCTCCTGCTGGTAACAGCTCATCTTAAGTGATCACTCTCCTTACAATGTGTATGATAAACACCCATTTTTTCATGGTCTGTGTGTATATAAATCTCCTTACTGTATTTTCCACTTTATGCATCCGATGAAGTGAGCCGTAGCTCACGAAAGCTTATGCTCAAATAAACTCAAATAAACTAGTCTCTAAGGTGCCACAAGTACTCCTTTTCTTTTTGCGAACACTTGAAGGATTTCCACATGTGCACTTTTGAGCATTTGGGCTAATGTTTATTAAAAATGGACATTTTTGAAATGATTTTTTTTTCCCAAAGCAGATGCCTAGGAAAACACAGTGTCAGCAAATGTAAAACACTTAATCTTGCTTTTCTATTAATTTATCAATCATGAAACTCTTCTTTGTCTTAATACAAACTTCATTTTTCCTACATTTAAATATTAAACAAGTATCAAATCTGTATGGGGACTACAGGTAGTTTACAGTCCCTTACATTCTACTCTCTTACACTCAGCGTCACGAACATTTGTCCACCTTGCATTTTGTTCATTTTGCTTTCTCATCTCTGAATTCATAAATCTTCATTTGGAGGTCAAATGCTGATCTTAGCTACACCTGTGTAAATCTGAAATACCTACTTAATTCTTCATTTTCCTCCAAATCCTTCCTATAAGCCCATTTCAACTTAGTTTTTCATTGTTTATTTGCACTCCTTTGCTGTCTGATCTCACACTCCCCAGTCTCAGTCTCTACTTAAAAATCTGAAAATTTACATGATTAGCTTGTTACGTAAAGTGACACTTATTTGTTTGAACACTTCTTTTATTACATCTTTCCTGTCCATGCGCTTCATGGTTATTTCAGGTAGACCATGATCCTGCAAACAATTACGTATGTGAATAGCCCCCATTTGAAGTTAATGGATCTGTGCATGTAAAGTTATACATATGCATAAATATTTGCAAGATTGGGGCATTTTGATGTAAACTCCTCAGGGCAGTGACAATCTCTAAAAAGAAAAGGAGTACTTGCGTCACCTTAGAGATTAACAAATTTATTTGAGCATAAGCTTTCGTGAGCTACAGCTCACTTCATCGGATGCACTTCATCCGGCGTGCAGGGAAGGCAGGTTAGCCTCCCCAAATGGGGGGTTCACCCGCTGCCCACGACTGAACGTAAAGGAGATATTAATGTGCCAAAAATTTCATCATCTGTGCTACAGCACTTTCATCCTTGAGTCTCAGACACCAGAAACTGTGCATTCAGTCATGGTTCTTATAATTATTATTATCTATCATTTGTGTTACGGTAGCATCTTGAAACCCTAGTCATGGACCGGGACTCCATCGTGCTAAGTGCTGTACAAACACAGAACAGCAAGACACTCCCTGCCCCAAAAAGCTTACAAATCTAGATATAAGAGAAGAGAAACTGAATGGATAGACTGATGTGGGAGTACAAGGAAACAATCAGACAATATCAATCAGCAGGACAGACTGGATAGGCAACAGAGGCTTAGTCAACCTTTCAATAGTGAATGAAATGAGAGGTAGGGTGGGGATAGGTCACGAAAGGCCTTAATAGTGAAAACAAGTAGCATATGTTTGGTGGATAAAGAAGAGGGAGCCAGTACAGGCATGCAAAGAGATGGCTCATGTGACTAGGTAGGAAAGTGATCTTTCCAGCAGCATTCTGAATGGGTGTGAACAGGGAAAAATTGCACTTGGCAAAGCCAGAGGAAAGGATGTTGCAGTAAGCAAAATGCAAGATGAGGAGAACCTGATTGAGAGTTTTAACTGCGTGAATGGACAGGGAAAGCCAGTATCTTAGAGATGTAACATAAGAATCTGCAAGACAGATGTAGCCTGGACATGAGAATCTAGAGAAGGTTTAAGTTGAAAATGATACTCAGGGTACAGGCCTTAGTAAAAGGCAGGATGGTGGCACTGTCCGCAGTGATTGAAAAGGAGCTAGTGTGAAGAGCTTGGGGGGGAAGATTAAGATGTTTTAGCCATGTTAAGCTTGAACTGACCACTAGACTTTCACAAGGAGATGTGAGAGAGAGAGAGAGAGAGGCTGAGCTTTTTGTTTGGACAGGAAAGAGACAGGTAGATCTGCATATTGTTCACATGCAGTTTAAATGTGGAGACATTAGTTTATCAGAGTTTAAGGGATTGTCCTTCACTACAGTGTTAGCTGAAGATACAAATTGAGTGTTGCCCCTAACCTGACTCCTTTGTGCACATAAAAATCTCTAGCTTGAGCTCAGTGGTGGTTTGCACTCGAGCTAGCTGACCTGGCAGGATGCATGGGTTGATGCTTGAATGGTGCTGATGCTCAAGCTAGCAATGCAGTGGGGGTGCAGCTACAGGCTAGAGTTTGAATTGGCACAACTCATCAGCTGTGAATCCAGTCTTTCTGTGTAGCTTGACTGTTTTGCAGTGTGGCCACTCTCACTCAAGTGGAATAACTTGAGCTAACTGTTGCAATGAAGATAAGCTCTGCACCTGAAATATCGCGGGGGAGGCGGGACAGGGAGGAGAGAGTGTGGAAATCGCTGCACAACACTAATTTAGGTACTCACAATGAGCTGACATAGAAAACATGACTGCAAGGGACAAAGCTATAATTGTCTCTGTAATACAGAAACTTTAAAAATAAGGTGCATGGCCAGAAGAACAATGTGGAATACTTGACCCTCTCATGATTTATCAGATCTTCTAGTGTCTTGTTTATCCCAGAGCTCCTCCTAGGTAATTGCTAGCCTTTGAATAGAGAAGTATGACGTACAGGAAATTTCTTTCATATTAGTAATAATACAGACTTCGCTTGACAGCAGATGGACTGGAGTGCCAGTGAATATTTAAGAACTACATTTTCAAGTGAGACTAATAATTTTGGGTGTTTAGAAAGTTCTGAGCATCATTCCTCTGAAAATCAGACCTCTGCGACTCCCAAAATCACTGGTCACTTTTGAAAATTTAGGCCTTAAGTTTCCATAGCAGGCATATATTTTAACTATTAGTAGCCTCTGACAGTATTTGCTTTTAACTTCCCAGGAGACATGTGACCTATTCTTGCATACTGAGCTCTACTGGAAACTAATGTTAATAGTTTTCTATTGCAGATAATGACGTTTTTGTTTACCATTTTATCCTATTCAATATAAAAACTAACACTGCTACCATTAAACACATTCAAAAGTCACGAAGTGAAAAAGATAGCTCTCTCACAATAACCCTAACCTCACCTACACTGCAAACAGTAAGCCCAATTCTACCATCAAATGCACCCAAACACTGACCTGGAGAGTAACCCTCAAGAGACAAGTACTTACCCAAAGTTTGAGATTTGAGTTCTGCCCTTTGATTTACACTTACCAAGAGTCTTCATTTTACAACAAGAAAATTACTTTTTACATCTCACCTGAAAAATGGGTGAACAGATTTTGTTCAAACTTTACCAAAAAAAATCTTTTGACTGAGAAAAAAATAGGGTATTTTCAGCCAAAAGGGTGAATATTTTCAAATGCTATAGGCAACAGTAAATAGGAGATAATATTGAAAGCCCAGACATCACCTCAAGCATAGTGTTCTCTACCAAGAAAACCACATGATTTGCTCATTCTAAATAAATGACAGGGTACAAAACTAAGTATTAACAGTCCCCAACGCTTAAAAAAAATATCAAGTTAGGTCCCAAAAATCAGGTGGTTAGCCTAAAAATCCAGAGGTTTTTAAATAAAATGAACCCAAATGTTTTTTTATCTCCTGGTTTCTAGGCTTTCAGGGTACATTCACATCACATTTGTAAACTTTTCTCTGCAATCATCAGAAAATTGCTTCTTTTTTTAAAATGAAAGCAGAGATCTCATGTCATCTCTTGACTCCAGAAGTCAGACTTTTAAGAAAAATACAGTAGATCTTCAGAGCTATGAACACCAAAGTTATGAACTGACCAGTCAACAGCACACCTCATTTGAACTGGAAGTACACAGGTATCAGAGTAGCAGCCGTGTTCGTCTGTATTCGCAAAAAGAAAAGGAGGACTTGTGGCACCTTAGAGACTAACCAATTTATTTGAGCATAAGCTTTTGTGAGCTACAGCTGACTTATCGGATGCATTCAGTGGAAAATACAGTGGGGAGATTTATATACATAGAGAACATGAGACAATGGGTGTTACCATACACACTGTAACCAGAGTGATCACTTAAGGTGAGCTATTACTAGCAGGATGGGGGGGGGGACCTTTTGTAGTGATAATCAAGGTGGGCCATTTCCAGTAGTTGACAAGAATGTCTGAGGAACAGTGGCAGGTTGGGGGGGGGGGGGAGATAAACATGGGGAAATAGTTTTACTTTGTGTAATGACCCATCCACTCCCAGTCTCTATTCAAGCCTAAGTTAATTGTATCCAGTTTGCAAATTAATTCCAATTCAGCAGTCTCTCGCTGGAGTCTGTTTTTGAAGGTTTTTTGTTGAAGTATTGCCACTTTTAGGTCTGTAATCGAGCGACAAGAGAGATTGAAGTGTTCTCCAACTGGTTTTTGAATGTTATAATTCTTGTCGTTTGATTTGTGTCCATTTATTCTTTTACGTAGAGACTGTCCAGTTTGACCAATGGACATGGCAGAGGGGCATTGCTGGCACATGATGGCATATATCACATTGGTAGATGTGCAGGTGAATGAGCCTCTGATATTGCGGCTGATGTGATTAGGCCCTATGATGGTGTCCCTTAAATAGATGTGTGGACACAGTTGGCAATGGGCTTTGTTGCAAGGATAGGTTCCTGGGTTAGTGTAAAAGAATAAATGGACACAACACAGACATCAAGAATTATAACATTCAAAAACCAGTTTCGTGAGCTATAGCTCATGAAAGCTTATGCTCAAATAAATTGGTTAGTCTCTAAGGTGCCACAAGTACTCCTTTTCTTTTTGCATAATAATTTCGCAATTTGTAACTTAACTGTTCTCCAAACAGATACATTCACTAATTTATATGCTATTCATAGGGATTTTATGCCTTATATCCTTATTTGTTTTTTATGGGATTTTATGAGTGAAAGGTATTTCTTTTGGGTGTCTTACGTGTACTTATCTGTAGAATTACCATCCCTGTTTACATCTGTCTATAGTGTCTGTATTAGTCTTGTACATTGTGGGTACTTGGTTTCAGTACAGGGGACTGTTTGCTTGAGACCCCAATGGCAGTCTTTTGCTTCAAAGGAAGTACTTTCGCTGCTGATCAAATTCACATGGCACAGTATTCCAGCTGTCTGCTTCATTTGTTTTTGTGTAAAGTGCTTAGGTTACATTTGTGGAACAGATAAAAAACTTTGGGACTGACTCAGTGTCAACATTTCCCCAAGACTTACAATTTGTTTATTACGGGTGCTGGCTTTTATTTTAAAGAAAGGAGGATGACAACTTGTTTTGGCTTCTTTTAAAGCAAATAGATCAGATTAGCAAAGAAAACAGGTCATTAGAAATATATGCTCAATGCTCTAAATAATAAGGTTAGAAGCAGCTCTCAGCATGTGGACTTTAGAGAAGTATTTTTCCAATTTCAGGAAATCATCAGTTGACGGAGCACAAGACTGGGACTTGAGAGACGTGGATTCTATTCCTGGCTCTTCCACTGGTCTGCTGGGTGACCTTGGGCAAGTCACTTGACCTCTGTCAGCCTCAATTTCCCCATCTGTAAAATGGGGATACTAATGCTGACCTCCTTTGTAAAGAGCTCTTATATAGTGCTTTTTTATTGTTCGATCTCAAAGCTATTATTATGGATTTCTGAATGGTGTGCCATATGATATTCAATTAGAACTATGCTGGTGATCAATTTATCTGCGGAAGAGTGAAGGCAACCTATGTGGTCATGCAACAACATTTTACAGTTTTGTATGGTTTTCTTTGGCATGAATATGCAAATTTATTTTAAAATGAGAGCATAAATATAAATATAAACATATATAATTAAATCTAGATCAGTGAGGGTGTGGAAGACCTGTCTGCCTAAAACCTGCAGCAAATTATCCTGGGATTAGGGTTGTTTGGCTATATGAAAAAATACCACGTATCAGGGAAAGGAAAGAGAAAGATTGCTCAAAAAGAATAAAGTTAATATTTCGTATTGCAAATCCACAGTGTGGAGGAGGTAACTGGAAGAATAATTAAGAAAAGCACACAGCCCTGTGTTCTACATGTAAGTTAATTATAAACTCTCAATGACATACAAGTTTGTTGAAAGCCACCCCCTATGTTCATTACTCTTTTCAACTGGTATTAAAACAAAATAGAAAAAAAATTAGCACAGATGGCACCAGAAGCAAAGCAAAGAAGAATGAAGTACTAAATGTGAATTTTGAAAAACCCAATAACTACAACTATAGTATCAATAACTTTTATCCTTCAGAGAGAATAATGTGTCTATTACCATGCTTTTTGTAGCAAGGCAGAAAGATACCTTAGAATCATAGAATCATAGAATATCAGGGTTGGAAGGGACCCCAGAAGGTCATCTAGTCCAACCCCCTGCTCAAAGCAGGACCAATTCCCAGTTAAATCATCCCAGCCAGGGCTTTGTCAAGCCTGACCTTAAAAACCTCTAAGGAAGGAGATTCTACCACCTCCCTAGGTAACGCATTCCAGTGTTTCACCACCCTCTTAGTGAAAAAGTTTTTCCTAATATCCAATCTAAACCTCCCCCACTGCAACTTGAGACCATTACTCCTCGTTCTGTCATCTGCTACAATTGAGAACAGTCTAGAGCCATCCTCTTTGGAACCCCCTTTCAGGTAGTTGAAAGCAGCTATCAAATCCCCCCTCATTCTTCTCTTCTGCAGGCTAAACAATCCCAGCTCCCTCAGCCTCTCCTCATAACTCATGTGTTCCAGTCCCCTAATCATTTTTGTTGCCCTTCGCTGGACTCTCTCCAATTTATCCACATCCTTCTTGAAGTGTGGGGCCCAAAACTGGACACAGTACTCCAGATGAGGCCTCACCAATGTCGAATAGAGGGGAACGATCATCCCTCGATCTGCTCGCTATGCCCCTACTTATACATCCCAAAATGCCATTGGCCTTCTTGGCAACAAGGGCACACTGCTGACTCATATCCAGCTTCATCCAGAAACTTAGAGGGCATCTCCTAAGAGACCCACCACAGTACAGCAAAAGCTGTTTTATCCGGCACATTGGAGGAATAGGTGGATCCAGAGGGGGTGTGGAGTGCGGGCTCTAGGAGAGAGTCTGGGTGCAAGAGAAGTCTTGGGAGGGGGTGCAGAGTGCCGGATCCAGGGGCCGCTCACCTCGGGAGGCTCTCCGCAAGCGGCGACCTGTCCTGGCTGCTCCTAGGCGGAGGCACAGTGGACAGCTGTGTGTGCTGCCTCCGCCTGCAGGTACCGCGCCCGCAGCTCCCATTGGTTCCATCCAATGGGAGCTGTGTTGCTAGCACTCAGGGCCATGTGGGGGCAGCATGCAGAACTGCCTGCCGCGCCTCTGCCTAGGAGCAGCCAGGACAAGTCGCTGCTTGTGGGGAACCTTCTGAGGGGAGCGGCCCCTGGATCCGGCACCCTGCACCCCCTCCTAAGTCCCCTCCTGAACCCAAACTCTCTTCTAGAGCCCTCACTCCACACCCACTCCTGCATCCCAACCCCCCGCCAGCCTCGCACCAACTGGACTATAAACCCGAATTTCAATGAAGATCAGAAATGCCGGTTTAGTGGAGCTTTCTGGTTGGTGAAGTGCCAGATAAAACAGCTTTTACTGGAGTTAGCTCTACTCCACTGTGGCCTTCCCTCCCCGGGGCTCAGCCTACTCCAGTCCTTTCTCCCCCTAAGTTGCCTACTAGCAGCCCTTTATAGGCCCAGGTATAGCCCAGCCCTCTTTAATTAGCTGGATTGGGCTCACCTGCTTCAGTGCAGGGGCCCTAGGCCCAGTCTATCCACAGAGATCAGCTACCCTGTGACACAAAATAACAGAAAGCCACTGAAAGGTGGGTGCAGAACTGGTTGGAAAACCATTCCCAGAGAGTAGTTATCAGTCATTCACAATCAAGCTGGAAGGGCATATTGAGTGAGGTCCTGCAGGGATCAGTTCTGGGCCTGGTTTTGTTCAATACCTTCATCAGTGATTTAGATAATGGAATAGAGAGTACACTGATAAAGTTTGTGGACGATACCTAGCTGGGAGGCTTTCAAGTGTTTGAAGATAAGATTAACATTCAAAATGATCCGGACAAACTGGAGAAATGGTCTGAAGTAAATAGGATGAAATTCAACAGGGACACATGCAAAGTACTCCACTTAGGAAGGAACAATCAGTTGTACACATACAAAATGGGAAATGACTGTCTAGGAAGGAATACTGCAGAAAGAGATCTGGGGGTCATAATGGATTACAAGCTAAATATGAGTCAACAGTGTAACACTGTTGCGAAAAAAAAGAAAAAAAAAGAAAAAAAAGAAAAAGAAAAAGAGCAAACATCATTTTGGGATGTATTATCAGGAGTGTTGTAAGACAGACATGAGAAGTAATCCTTCCGCTCTATTCCGCACTGATTAGGCCTTAACTGGAATATGGTGCCACATTTCAGGAAACATGTGGATAAATTGGAGAAAGTCCCGAGAAGAGCAACAAAAATTATTAAGGGTCTAGAAAACATGACCTACGAGGAAAGATTGAAAGAATTGGGTTTCTTTAGTCTGGAGAAGAGAAGACTGACGGGGAACACGATAAAAGTTTCCAAGTACATAAAAGGTTGTTACAAGGAGGGAGGAAAATTGTTCTCCATAACCTCTGAGGATAGAAGAAACAGCAATAGGCTTAAATTGCAGCAAGGGTGGTTTAAATGGGACATTAGGAAAAACTTCCTGTCAGCACTGGAATAAATTACCTAGGGAGATCGTGGAATCTCCATCATGGAGATTTTTAAGAGCAGGTTAGACAAAACACCTGTCAGGGATGGTCTAGGTCAGTGGTTCTCAAAGCAGCTTGTTCAGGGAAAGCCCCTGGCGCACCAGACCAGTCTGTTTACCTGCCACGTCCGCAGGTTCGGCCGATCGTGGCTCCCACTGGCCGCGGTTCGCTGCTCCAGGCCAATGGGGGCTGCGGGAAGCGGCGTGGGCCAAGGGACGTTCACCATTTGGCAAAGTAGCTGAAATTTTGAAATTCAGTTCCTACAATCTGATTCATCTGGTGTAATAACTGAACCCAAAGGCCCTTGGGTTCAACTACTCTAAGAAATGGACTACCTTCAAGTCGATCATTATGCCCCTGTTAACTGGCATATAGCTTTGCTTGTTCCTTACAGGTTTTTGCGGTTTTACAAGCCATGAAGGCTGCACTGTTAGAATTCAGTCTTATGAGCTTGTACCTTTGAATACCATTTTCAAGGTCAATGAACAAAGTGTATAACAGCCCTCCATCTCCAGTGGACTATTATTCCATTTCTGATCCAGGAGGGAACTAACATCCACCACACCCACTACTAAACAATAGCTGCCACAGGGAAAGTGTAGGAATAGAAGACTGGGAAGAGAAGAGGCCCACAATGTAGTATAAAAAAAAGAGAGAGAATTAGAAGACACTAAGTTTCTCAGATCTGGCTCTGGTGGCACTCCAGCACAACACTGATTGCCTGAGGGATCTACTGTACCCTCTTCTTTGGCTGAGTACTTGGAAGAGTACCTGTAGATGAACCATTGACTGAACAGGTTGAGTTCCTGACAAGCTTTTGGAGACCCTGAAACATGGCTGGTTATGGGCTGCACTGACGTCTGTCTCCCAGAACAGAGCTAAAAGTAGGAGGGCTAAGCTTGGCCTTCAAGGAGGTTTCTTAGGCTAAGGATCATATAAGCTTGACACTATAAATTAGGGTGTTAAACAAGATCTTTAAGACCTCTGCAAGCAGCCTATCCTGCCAATCCCATGTTTATTCTTCACCACTGATTTTGAGTAGGCCTGGCTGAAAAATGGGGAGGCTAGTTCACAGAGTACCCTAATCTTTAACATACAAGCTTACTGCTTTTGAATTCTAGGGGCTTACAATTCAATTTATGTTGATTGAGCTCTGAAGGCAGCTCTACTAAGACACAAAAGTTATCTGTAAAACTAAAAAAGGCACCTAGTGGTAGAATTACAGTATTTAACTTATAATAATGAAGTGTTAAAACTTTTAATGCACCAAGGAAAACGGGTATTTAGGAATATACCAAAAGTGAGATTGCTGATCCTGCTTGAAACATCTTATTACGTTCCTGCTTTCTTTCCTCCTCAGTCTATAAGTCTATGAGCTGGAATGAAGCTCTGAAAACAGTGCCATAGAGAGAGATGGCTCCCAGAAATAGATATTCTGGAATTCAGGGACAGTCCTATATATGCTCACATCCCTCTTACACATCACTGAAGAAAGGATCTCAGGTATGTTCTTTTTTAAAACCTTAAATATTTGGAAATTTACATACTCTTCATAATAGGATTCATTTCAGGTATTCCCCTCTCCTGTGCAGACAGGACTGCAGCAGTACAGCTTCTCTTAGCTTCAGGTACTTTTGAATTTAATTAAGTGTAAAAGTCTGCAGCATTAGCTGGTTTTAGTGTAGGGAAACACTCTTTATCTTCCCATCGGCAGTATGCACCTCCATTTCCCCTGAGAAGAGATCTTCCGTAGAAATGGGTGCCAGGTTTTGTCAGCCCTTGGACAATCTCTTCATTACTCCTGCAGTATTTTAGAAACACTGAAGCATTTTTGGACAGTAGCACGCTTCTCTTTGCAGAATCCATCTTCCTATCTTCCTCCAGTAAGCCGTCAGGTGTAGACAAACTTCATTAACTATAAAGGGTCCTTTGGTACCCTAACTTACTAATTGGCCAACCATAGGGCTAAATAATAAGTGCCAAGATGAAAACTTTAAAAAAAAAAGTTTAAACAAATCTACTAGTTCTCTAAATAAGGGGAAGGCCAAGACTTGTTCATCTGCTGGACACAATCAACCCACTCCTGAAAAAGGGAGGTAGACCAAAATCATTGTCTGTTCCTAATTTGTTTGAGATTTTTTTGTTCACCATATTGCCTCACCTTCTGGGAGGTTAGCCACTTGCAGTGGATTAGAAATGCCCCAGGAAGAAAGCCAAAACACAGAAAATAATATTGATGCCATTCTTGAGAACTCACAAGCATGTATCCATCCATGAATGAGATGCAACTATACAATACCCTTTTAGTTTGTGTCTAAGTAGCGGAATTATCACAATCTCTTCTTTCTACAAGATACAGGTGCCGCTACCACAATACATTACTCCCGAACACCCTGTGGAAACAAGCTCTTGCTCATAGAAATTAGACATAGAAAAGACCATGGTCAACTTATTCCATTCCCTATGTCAATGCAAGAGATAATCAACTGGAAAATCAAGGGCCATAGCAGAGTTGTCACATTTACATAGGGTTGAAGATGTCACAGAATAATACTGTGGGTGAAAGTTTCCTCATCACAATTTCATAGCACACATGAACTAGAAGTTCCATCTTTGGAAATTAGGACCCTCTTGGCAGATACTCCAGGACCTACAGCTAGTCTTTTAAATTCTGCTATACTGATTTAAAACGGATATATAATTTAAGTGAAATATTTACAATACAAAATTGACACTTTAAAACACAGTTGAGGGCTTAATAAATAAAAAGTGAATAATGCAAGATAATTCTAGCAAAACAAAATAAGATCTTTGTTTGTGTCAAATGCCAGATTTTTCCCCTTCTAAATGGCAGTTTATTGGTTCTCTGTCCCATTCAAATCTCTGTGCTGCTACATGAAGGCAAAATGAGCTATGTGAGAACTAACTATGTGAACGGGAAATATTATTTAGATGTATTTTTGTCACAGAACTAACATAACAGAGCTCCATCATTATACTGTTGTTAGATGTTAACATTTGAGTACCAGTAGTAACAAGTTAATAATGTTTTTGTGTCATTCACTGTGGAATCAATGTGTAATCTGTAAAGGGTCAGATGATATATATGATACTCCATGGAGCCTGTGGTTGTAAATAATGAAGGACTGATTTTTTTTTAATTTTATTTTTTGTGTTTCCTATAAAATCTAAATATTTAAATAGATGCATCATTCCTTCATTTTAGAACAAGGATTTAGTTGCCCTGTTTGGAATTCTTCCCAGCACAGTGGTTTGGAATGGGATTTTAACAGGAAATACTGTGCAGTCTGTGCATGCATTACATTCCTTTCCTGCCCTGAGAGAGTGGCCAACAAACAAACCTTTCTTCTAGTAAGAGAGGAAAAAAAAAAAAAAAAAGACAGACTGCACAAAGTTCAACAGCAGATGCGGTCTATGAATCCAAACATCCTTTTCTGTTGAGAAAAAGAATTCAATGTATTTGCAATGTCAAAGAAGCATCACCATTTTGAGATGCTAAGTCAGTAAAGACAAGTTTTTTCATGATGCAAAAACCTCATTTGTAAGTCTCCTCGGAGCCGTCTTCCATACAAATGATTTGTCAAATACTAGTAGAGACTGCCACAATCAAATACAGCTTGTATGAAAAACTTGGCAGTGCAAAAATAGTAAGAAAAATGAAAAATTTTTCTATGAACATTGAGTTTTACTCAGATTTTACTCAGTGCTCTCAAGAAGGAGCAACATACAAGTTCTGGATTTTGTCTGTTTCTTAAGTGTATAGTAAGGAACAGAATGAGACACATGCACCAAATGTTCAAGTTACTTTCTCTTTCAAATTGCCTCTAAATTGGTTTCTTAACTTCTGGAACATATTAAATAATAATTTGTTAACTACTTGAGAGGAAAGATGAAGCAAAAATAAATAAATGGGAATGAGCAGTACACAGGGCCAAAATACCAATATCTCATGAAGTACTTTTAGTCAGCCCTGACACCCTGCACTGCTGGAATGGGATTAGAGAAAGTCAGAGCATGCTCAGAATGGCAGTGAAACAAATGTTTAAACAAACACGTATTTATAGAACAAAAATATGTATCTGATTTGCAGTGCTTTACATCTAATTTAAATGAAAGACTGTGGGAAAGAAAAGGAAATTAGAGTTGAGCTAGGAGTTAGCTCTCAAGTGGTAAAAATATACTCTGCAATAGAAAGGTGACTTTGAAGTGGTTGCACAACCAGGCTAGCCAGAACTCTTCTCCCACACACCTCTTTTGAAATATAATTTATACTTCGTTTTGTTTTTCGACTGAGGAGTCTAACGCAATTCTGACTACACACAAGGGTGAAAAACTAGAACCATCAGCACTCAAAATATTTAGTCATATTTTATGTATGTCTACACACTAATACCTATGTATGTATTTCCTCCACAATACAAGGTACAAAGACGTCGAAATACTATAAAAAAAATCTCTTCCCTCCATTCCATAAACATTGTGCAATGTTTAAACCATTATACTAGCCAAGTGTCTTTAAATATTTTTACCCAGCTGATGAAACTTCACGCTGGAAGTGCAGTTCTATCTTTAAAAAAAAACAAACCCTGTAAAAGAGGCAGCATGGGGTTCTGCATTCACCAGGTCTTACAGATTTTCATATCAAATTTGTTCAGTTGATCAGAAAATGTGTTTTCTTAACTGCCAAACCCACAAACTCAGACAAGGCTCTGAAAGTCAAGCTGAGTTCTTTCCATCTCACATATCAAACATACAAGTAGTTTACTCATCTGAACAGCATTTAGCACCCATTTCTCAGCTTGAAGAATTCCATACCAGTGGTCAAGGCCACCTGATCTGAGAAGATATACTCTCCTTTCCCTCCAACTGCCCCTCCCCAAATACTTATTCCACTCCTCAAACATACAAGCTTTAATTTATTTGTCCTGAATATAGCAAGAAGGTACACTACCATATAAACACAGAGGTTATGATGGTATTCAGTTCTACATGGCGATGATTTACAATCCTCTGATGGGGGATACCAAAGTTAAACCATTTAAGAACTATTAACTTTCCCACTCTACTTAGAGGATAACCCTGGACTGAAGGACAGAATATCTCCTTCTCCAATCTGATATTTGCTAGAACAAAGGTGCATCATTGCTACAAAATTCCCTTTATCAAGGAAGGTTAAGTTTCTCCACCCAAACCTACTGTTCCCTCAGTCTGTCTCCGGAGGATATTTTGGGACAAGCCAAAGATGAGAAGCCCTCGTTTTGGAAAAAGAAAAGGAGTACTTGTGGCACCTTATAGACTAACAAAGGTGCCACAAGTACTCCTTTTCTTATTGCGAATACACACTAAGACGACTGCTACTCTGAAACCTGTCATTTTGGAAAGAATCTTCAGTGGAAAATTTGTGAGTTCAGATCCCTAACGTGATGCTATAATCACCTGATATTAAATTGGTCAATCCTCTACAGTTCTGTTCTGAAAGGAATGACACTGCTCTACTAAAAACTTCCATTTATAGAACAGAGGTCAAACCGGGACATAGAGGTAGGCATCCTAAAAAACCCTAACCAATCTCCAATTAGAATTCAGGGTTATTGGATTTTTTTTTAATTGGTAGGCCCTAGCAAATCTCAGCTGCATTATAGTTAATCTTCCTCTATATTCCTACAGCTTCTTCTCATGAAATAACTAGTTTGGTTTGCTTTGTAGTGAGGCATAGGTCCAAAAAATCTTTCAAGTAACATGTTTTCTGTTTTGTGATGCCCACCCTTTGCCTATCAACTTATCCTTGTTATGACACCGTCTTTGAAGAACATCCCAGTTTTATATAAAGGCAGAAACATGCATGGAACTGTAGAAATAGCAACTAGTGTTCCTTTCTCCAAATATCTTACAATCTAATTTCACAAAAAGTCTAACTTCAAGAATAGATCTACATTTCTTACAGAGTAAATATTCTGATCTGAAAGATTTTCTCTTTTCTCTCTCCCTGTCACCCCTGCCTCCCCCCTTGCCCCCCCCCCACTCCACTCTTAAAGAGCCAGAGGACACCTACTCAGAGGATACCATGAATTTAAATGTCTGTAACCTCTACAGGTATTGCCATTGTGACTCATGCCTTTGTGACTTCTACATTAGATTACTGTAATGTGCTCTACACAGTATTACCTCTGAAAACCACTCAGAAGTTGCTGCTGATGCAGAATGAGGCCGATATTAGCTCGGAAAAACGCATTACATCAGTTCTTTGACAACTATTCTGGATTTCTGTATTTTTTGAGAAAAAAATCAAGGTGTTTGATTTCAGTCTGTAACACCCTAAATGATCTGGGTCCTGGCTAAGAGATCTCTGCTTTTGTTGTGAGCTGCCAGAGGAAGTGAGGCTAGTTGGACACTTCAAACAAAAGTACTTACATATTTAATTGTGTGGCATTCTTAAGAAAGGGTAACACAAATTAATCTGTTCTGATAGAGCCTGACTTCAGGGAGTGTTGCAAGAGCCACCTCTTCTTTAGCTTTTGCCTCAGAAGGGGTAGATGGTAGCTGTCTTTGGGGTTTGTCCTTTTTTGTCTGTGTGTATATATGTTTTAAAATTATATTCAGGCATATAATTGAGTGCAATTTATAAATCAAACAGCAAACACATTTTAAAACACTCTATTCTGACCTGCTTTTAAAAGATGTTTTATTTTAAACAATCATTGAAAGAGAGGACAATTGTTTATTATTCCCCTATGCTAAGCAAGGACATAACCCAAAAAGATAACATTCAGACATCAGCTAAGGCCATCTTATTCAGGTGTTGGAATACAAGGTTACAGTAAAGAAAAGGCTACAATAAAATCCAGTGTGATTAAAAACCAAAAAGAGGCTGTTCCCCTATTGAAAGGCTGCTCTAAGTTCAGAAGATGTGCAAGGAAACAGCATGCATAGACTGGGGGAATGGGTGTATTCTATCTGCTGGCAGAACAGAGTAAACCTAGCTATCTCAGACGGAAAGAAGACAGGACAGCTTATGTCGAGAGCTGTTAGAATGAGACAAAGATCAACTCAAGGTAACTGATATGTACTAAACAGAAGTAGATATGAAAGATTTTTGGAGGTGGTGGGAAATGAACAGCCTACCAGAAAGGCCCAGGGGGAACATTGTTTTAAGAATCCCAGCTCTCCGTGACACCAACAGCGAAGACTGGAAAGAGTGCTCAGACTTCACTGGGGTGCATTCTCTGGCTGTGAAAGGCTGTGCCTCCCATACCAACTTTTGGCTAATAAGTGTCTGATAAATCTGAGGTGTCATAACCCCCTTAACTGCAGGAAGGAAGGAGAGTTCCCTGACTGCGGCAAGGAATGGATCTCCATTGCCCTACCTCAACCTCTTTTTTTGGGTCCTCATCCCTCAGTGATTGCTTTTCCTAGTGCTCATGGCTTTCCCATGCAATACCATGAAATTAACATATTTCTTAACTTCCCTTGTACTACATTATTGCTTCATATATTTTCCCCAAGAGCTTTCCTTGCTATGAATGTTCATTTTCCCATGCGGCTGCTCTCTGCTGTCTTTTTTATTGGGCTACAAACAGACTTCATGTTTTCCCTAGGCTTTCCTCAAACCTGATCCGTAGGCTGCAAAACACTGCCATAATCACTTCATATTTCAGGAATGAACAATCAAAAGGGAGCTTTTTTTAGCCCATCTACACATCAGGTGGGATTCTTCTGCTATAGCACAAGTCAGAGCAGTCTGATATCCTTGGTATCCTCCTTGTACGGTACTGCCACACTCATGAATTCAAAAAATCATGTGACAAAAAATCATGGGTTTAAAAAACAAAACTTATTTTAAGCCTCACACTGTCTTTTGATGCAGGTTCCTTTTCACCCTCACCCAGGAGCAGCGAAAGCTCAAGGGCATGGCTACACTTGCAGATGTAGAGCGCTGAGTTAAACCAGCCCTTGGAGAGCACAGTAGGGAAAGCGCTGCAGTGTGTCCACAATGTCACATTCAAGCGCACTGGCGTGGCCACATTAGCCGCTCTTGCAACACCACAGAGAGCAGTGCATTGTGGTAGCTATCCCAGCACGCAAGTGGCTGCAAAGTGCTTTTCAAATGTGGGGGTGGGGTGGAGTGGGACAGGGAGTGTGTTGTATGTGGGGGGAGAGAGTGGGTTGTGGGGGGGCTGAGAGCATGTCAGCATGTCGTCTTGCAAGTTCAGACAGCAGCAGACCCCCCTCCCCACCACCTCTCTCTCACACACTCATAGCAAGCAACATTCCACACTAGTGGTTGCTTTGTCCCAGAGCAGATAAGCAGCCGGCTGACAGAAATGGAGCTTTGAAAGGGCATATCCCCATTCCTACAGCCGAGTTCAAAACAATGAGAAGAGTGGCCACTTGACTTAAGGGGATTATGGGATGTTTCCGGAGGCCGATCAGAGTGCAGTAATGCAATACCTTGTTCACACTGATGCTGGGGCGTTTCAGCCGAGGTGCAGCAAGCGTTATGCTTCTTATGGAGGTGGATTACCAGGAGCGCTCCAGCTGCAGAGTCCAGGCGCTCTAAGCGCCCTGCCAGCGTGGACGGGTCGGGAGTTGGGGCGCCCGGGGCTGCTTTAATGCGCTCTAACTTGCAAGTTTAGCCAAGCCCTAAAAGTGTGTGTGTGGGGGGGGCACTGACACCCAAACTGAGGCCCTGCCCCCCTGTGCTGCTCCTTCCCCTGAGGCCTTTCCGCCACTCCGGCCCTGCCCCCAAGGTCATGCCTCCTGCTTGCTCCTCTCTGCTCCCTCCCCCCATCACTCACCCTTACGGTCAGTAAAATGTGATGGGGCCATGGCTCCTGGGCCCCCCCGCCCCGCCCCCATCTTCCTGCTCACTTTTGTTTCTCTCATCTCCACTTAGTGCTGCACAGAGAGAGGGGACAGGTAAGAGCTGACCTTGAGCCAGCTCCGTGCTTCTCCACTTGAAGCACAGGCTAACGTTCCCATGGACAGTACAGGCAGCACAGGCAAGGGAGCAGCAAGACACCTAGTAAAGCAGCAGTCTCTGCTGGTGGCAGCTGGAAATGGGATCAAAGCCTGAAACCTGGTCTCCCAACAACAAACTCTGGTGGCTGCAGTCAGAATTGCAGTATCCTTTACAGTTCATGCAGAAATCCTGCACTATCGGGAAAGTCTCATAAGATCACAACTCAAGTCTAATGGCACAAAATCATGGCACTCAAAAATGTCAACACTTGGCAATTCTGTCTACAGAGTAAGTATTAAATTCAAGGTGGAATGATTTAAATCAGATTTTAATTTTGTTTTGTATTTTTATGTTTTAGTTATTTTCCTAAAGGAAGGTTCTCATCGGTTGGTAACGGGTAAAAACATGTTGATTTGCCACTAAATATAGCCTTTTCACTAAATTTGGTACTACTTTCTGCAGAAGGATACACTACATATATATACACACACATTTAAGCAATCGTGTAGCTTAACATTTATTCAGATTCTTAATTTTTACATTTTTATTAAATTAGAAAAGTATTAATTGCAATTTTATTTACCAGATTAATTTTTACATGTGTGTGGATGAAAATTAGCATTCAATTAAAATGCACAAAAACATTTTAAAATGTGCTGGATATATGAAAAAAGTATTTAAAATGTTTTGCATTTAAAATGGACAGATTTATTAAACTAGTGAACTGAACTATTTGTTTCTGGTTACCATGTCCCTGAAGATTTTAGAACTAGAAGATCTCATCCTCTCACACCGTTTTTATTCACAGATTGGAAGAGAAAAACAAGCTCTCCTGCTTTTTCAACTCCCAATCAGTTCCTCAACTTTGAATGGACCAGCTACTGAACTGATCTAGCTGAATAAACTGAAATAAAGAAATTACTATTTCTGCACCTGCAGAAGCAGCTACTGTTTGCAAAAACTGGTTTAGTACCTCAACAAACTGGTTCCATGAGCCTAACCAGAAACTTCCACCAGTTCAGAGGTTTGACTCTCTTTAAAATTTTGGCTCTAAACATGTATTGCTTTAATATATTTTTTATTTAATTTAAATTTTAGTAGATTATAGTAAATTTAGGCCTTAGTTTCAATTTTAAATAACATTTTCAAAAGGATTTAACTTAAATCAAAAAGATTATTTAAATCAAAGTCTGATTTAAATAATCCAATTTTAAAAATATTTTTTCAATGATTTTCATCCACTCCAATGAAACCTGTATACTATGTGATGAATTTTTAAATGTCATTAAAATCTCATATTCTGAATTATTTTATAACGAATACTCTTACTATTATTGCAGATTTTTCAGTTTGGTGCAAAACGTAGCATTGCTGTGCTGCAGAGGCCAGGGGGCCGTGATGAGGATTTTAGGCAGTATATTGTAGCAAGATACACGGAGCCCTCGTTATTGCTGTACTCAAAGTTAAGACAGAGTGGATCTACACTTCAAACGCTGCAGCTGCACCTCCACAGCACTTCAGCAAAGATGCTACTATGCCAACAAGAGAGCTTCTCCCATCAGCGTAGTTAATCCACCTCTGTGAGAGTTAGTAGCTATGTCGACGGGAGGAGCCTTCCCGTTGACATAGTGCTGTCTACACCGGGGGTGTGTGTGTGTGTGTTAAGTCAGTATAATTGCGTTGGTCAGGAGCATGGATTTTTCAAACCCGAGTGACGTAGTTATACTGATATAAGTTTATAGTGTAGACCTGGCTTATGCCAAAATAGCAATACAGAGCAGCAGGGCATGTTTTAGTGATCTGCTAATATACATAGCAAATATGCTGTTGAAGCAGAAGGCCTCTCCCTCGTGCTTTCAACAGTCGCTTTCTCTAGGGTGTGATTTAAAGGCCCAGTAGGATATGTAATGTCATTTTTGAATGACATGTAATAAGCCCATTGTAAGTTTAACACACCTAAATGTTTATTGCTGTCTAGTGTAATCACTGCTCAACTAACTGTTCATGGAGGAAGAGAAAGGAGCCAGAGATATGTCTGCCATTTCAAAACTGTGATTAATATTTTGATTTACAGACTTTTCTTTTGTCTCTGGTCAGTTGTGTAGGCAGCATCAAAGCACAATAAGGGAAAAATACCCAAATAAGCTCAGATAAAGTGATCAGTTGACTTGCTGCATTTCATGAATCCTGAGAAAACTCTACAGTAAAACATTCTATACGATATTGCTTTATATCAAAATGCATAACACCACATCTTTAATTTACCTACATTAAATTTATCTACAGTCAGTGACAGCAGCACTTCCAACCTAAATATAACAGAAGGTAAAATCTGCTTAATATTTAGTACTTTTTTCAGCAACCGTCAAACCTTTTCAGCTGGTCCCCAGGAGGAAACTTCCAGAATGTTAATATCCAGATCTTCTGACTGGATGCTTGGGATTAAAGAATACCCAATCCCTTTCAACTCCTTGGACTTGTAGCATTCTCAATACAGAATGGGTTATACAGTGAATGTCAAGCGGATACTGCCAAAACTGAATCAACAAGCAGGACAGGACAAAGAACAACAAGATTTACATAACTTTTAGGAATCCTTTTCCAAACTGGAAGGAGCATGTTTTAATAATTCCTGATATTTTTTTCTCCCTCTTATGTGGTTGTCTGTATTTGTTTTCATTATACATAATAAGGCAGTTAAAAGGGGGGCAGGGAAATCTGATTTCAGTGAAGCTGTTCAAGGCTCCAAAACACTTCCTTTGGTTCACAGCTGTTTTTGTTACACTGACAATTCAGATGCAGGCAAGAACAGCTGCAAAACATGCCTGTGTTTCTCCAAGACAGCCAGCACATCAAGCTCTTTTGACCTGTTAGAAATATCCTCAACTTTAGCCTCAGAGGACTGTAGAAGATTTAATACCAGCACTCAAGCTTCTACTGGGTGACAAGTAATGCAGGAGGTTAGCCACTTACTAAGAAAATACTGTTTTATTCACAACTATGTACAGTATCATTGCTTGCTTTTTTCTTAATTAAAATATTAAATAATAATAGTTGCCACCAACACTGTAGCTCCAAATGAAAACATCCTATTCTGCTTAATTCTGTCCAGGAAGACAATCAATAGTATGTAAAAGATACAGCATTTTAACTTAAAAGTGATCATGTTTAAATTAAAAAAAAAATACCCATGCATCTACAGAAAGTTTATCTTATTGGAGAAAAAAGGAAAACATATTTGGTTACAGATATGTTAATGTCACCAAAAGTGGAGTACATGAAGGACAAAATACTATCTGATCTAAAGGGTGAAACTCAAATCATCACGCACATGACTTTTGCAGTGTGTCATTACACTAAATGTTCCTTAAAAACTAATATAACAACACTTCCCAATTAAGTCTGAAGGTCACTGCAACACGTATTACTGTATCATTACCAAAGCAACTTTTTAATAAAATCCATCATTTATCTGAAACTCCTACTACTAAAGATGAGACAAGATCTCTAATTCATTAATGTACAAAGTATCAGTGATATTTCCTGAAAATAAGACTAATGAAGTTCATAAAATACTGAAAAGACATTATGCAACAGGAACTATACTTCCCTTAAAGTTACCATCCTCAGAGAATTCCCAATAGTGGCTCTCAAACTTTCTATAAATCCACCACATTAACGAAGTAAAGGGCCACCAGACCATATCTCCTGCGTTAGAAAGCCCTGATGATGAGGGAATGGGCTCTGCCCCACAAAATATTCCCGCTCACTACTAAGGCTGTAGAGAATTGCAGACTTAGTACCAGACCACAAGTAGTTCCTGTATCAATGAGTGCTAGATTCAATCTTTCTTACAATATTAAACAGAACTGGATTTCTTCTATTCATAAAGAAGCTGCTACTAGCCTTCCATTCATGGCATCAGAAAGAGCCAGCTCTAGCACGGAAGTACAGCACAGCTTCATCCACTGTGGAGGATTCCATTAACCCATGAAGCTGAGAATCTAGCCACGTATGACTCTGAACCAGGGCACTTTGCTCCTTCTCTGCTCAGAAAGTCACTAGGAGCTGCTGTGGGTGCTCAGGCACTTTTAGATTTTAGGCCACTAATTTAAAGATCATATTGAAGCACTTATGACCCTAACTCTAAATTCTTATTTTGAAAAATTTGATGTATGGCATTATAGTACAGCAGTCACCATTTGATTAGAATAACCCATTTAAATTATTTAATGTTTCCCATATGGCATTTTGATAACAGAATCAAACTTTCCAGTTTGCAGTTAAGATTCTACTTCAGTTTTTTAGCAGGTGTTCATACCACAAAGACTTAACATGCAATGTAGGTCACACAGAATCCAATTGGTAAACAAGATCCAAGTGAGATGATGAAGTTATTTTGAACTGAAAATAGAATTGCAGCATAAAGAGCATTGAGTGTATACATCAAAACCTTCACTGAGAAACAAAAATTAAAAGGCAGTAGCTTTAACCCACAGCTGTAAATTTTTTCGATCCTTATAGATTTGAAAAGCCCTCTTCGCCAGAAGCTCCTGCCAAAGGGAGCACTGCTTGTAAGTATTATGTGCTGTATTACAATACGTATGTATAGAGCAGCAGTTCTCAACGACGGGGTAATAGTTCTCAATGACGTGAATGTGTCAAGGGAGGTGCCAGCTGTGTGCCTTTTTGTTTTTTAAAGAGCTCTGGCTCTCAGCCCCAGGTGGCTGGGAGTCGTGCAGAAGGGCTGTGCACACCCAGGAGGCGATAAAGGGGACAGATGGAGCCTGCCGCTCAGGCTCTTCGCCACCCCCACCCCCTCACCTAGAGGCAGCAGCAGCACAGAAGTAAGGGTGGTAATGGGGTACTAACTCTGCTGTGAAAACTGATATTGACAAATATTACTTTCCACATTGCCACTCTTTTGTGATGCTGGTGGCATGGCGTTGCCTTCAAAGTTGGGGGCTCAACCAGCAGCCACTGCTCTCCGCTCTGCCTTCAGAGCTGGGTGGCAGTATACATACTTGGGGGGCATAAACGACTACAAAGAAGGAGGGCCTGATCAAATAAGTTTGAGAACTACTGGTGTAGAGCGATTTCACTTTGTTCTGGGTGGGTACTGTCTGAGCGCCCCATTTGGGGAAAAGCCACTTGCCGTCCGCTCAGCTTACCACATTAGTATTCTCAAAATGGCATCTGTGTCAGAGACTTTAAGCTCTAAAGAGTTTATTTCCCTGAAGTATGAAGTCCCACAACCATTGGCTAAACGTGTGCCCTGCCATCACCACTCCATGCCTCATGATTCTTCCTCTCCCTGCCTGTCGACTGCCGTCCCTGGTTCAAGATGGTGGCATCACAGGGGTTAAAAATCAAATACACTGCAATATAGGCATATTTACTGTAAAGAAAGATACTGAAGGAGAGCAACAGAAAGAGCTTGCAGTTTGATCAGTGCCCCAAGCTGTTAGCTACCTTTACATTTTATGAGGTAAATTGCCTAAGTTAGGCTACATACACATTTCAAAATGCATAGAGATAAGGCATGTGTGTCTATTTTTAATCAGACTCTGTGCATTGTTAACGTCTTGGGTTCAAGACACTTCTGAAAAAGTCTATTTTGTAGTACATTTTGTATTGATCTGAAGGAGTTTTAAAAAGACTTTATGGTGAAGATGGCACTATTTTGGCATGCACGTTGCAAGGCAGCTTTCCCAGGGTAGCCAAGATAGGCAGTGCTTCCCTTCCCACTCCTGCACAAGCTGAGAGGGATTGGGGGGGGCACACCCTGGCAAATAGTAACTATGCATATCTTCCCATTTTGTCTACTACTTTCTCTGCCTCTTGGGGACATGCTTCAGAATGACAGCCTCCAAAAACATGGACAGGCTGCATAGGTGCACATGGAATTACTAACCTGGCCCCTGCTACTCCTCTCCCACACCCAATCCAATAACCGGTGCCCCAGTGAGCATTGGTACAGTGGTCCTACAGAAGAGCATTCCAAAATTAAAAAACGAAACAAAAAAACCCAACAACTTTTTATCACTGTTGCCATGGAGACTACTATTGCAACACTAAAATTTGTGCTGTTTGTCAGTTCTCTTGGCACCTGAAATGCCACAAACATTGTAAACAGGAAGGTTATCATCTGCTATGTCTCTGAAAAATCTCTGGATGAAGTGGAAGGCCAAAGAAGGAGATGTCGGCACATCTCAGCACAGGGCCCAGGAAGCAGAAGAGTGGAGGAAAGGATTCTTGCAGCAGTCTGAGCAGCTTTCAAGGAAGTGCCTGGACTCAGAAGAGGACATGGAGGAAAGCTCATGAAGAGCACTCCAATCTAGTCATGTCCTACACGCTGTGGAGAACACAAGGTACTGAGACCTGTACTTTAGTGCTAAAAATTTCAGGATGAAATCCATTTTTTAACCCCAAATGTTAGACTCTTCCTATGCCACACTGCCCCCAGGACAAGAAGAACAGTTTTGATCTCCGCTACCTCCGCACATTTGAGAGAGTATCTATAGCATACAGATATGCAAACACTTCAGGAATGTTCTGACACTGTTCCACAAGTTTTAAGATTGTATTGTTACACTGAATCAACACAGGTTTTCATTATGAAAAACTTGACTGAGAAACGTCATTGAAGTTCTACTCCTCCCCGCTCCACATCATCATCTATTTCTAATAAAATATTTATACACACACACATTTCATTCATTTTCTTGGCTACAGTTTATTCATTTTCTATCCATTGCAGTCTTTCCCTGATCCGTTAGGGCACTTTGTAAATGCACCCTCTCTTGCTGTTCATAACATACATAAACTCTCTCCATCTCTACGTCCCAGTCATTAGTGATGATCTCTCCCTTGTTCTCACAGATGCTATACAAAACACAACAAGCACCTATCCCAAGAGGCAGATATTGCTCATATTCATCTTGTCGTGTCATGAGACACCTCCACCTTCCCTTCAGTTTTCCAAACACCCACTGTCATTCTGCAGCTATTCATGGTATAGTGAAACTATCCTTTGCCCTGTCCAAACATCCAGTGAAAGGCTTCATAAGCTATGGCAGCAGAGGGTAAGGTGGGTTTCCCTGAATGACAGTAATCACACCACCATTTAATGTCCACAGTGATCCTGGGAGCAAAAAAGTTCCCTTTTTTATTGCAGTAAATAGGGGCAAACTCCTACAGATCCTGGCATCGTAGACCTTTCTAGACTACTCCACAAGAATCTTCCATGATGATCAACCTTGCCACACCATGGAAAAATACCGCTTTGGGCAATGAATAGGTAAATGGGTCGCAATACAATTCAGGAACTCCATTCACACAAATTCATCAATAATCTCCTGTGCATTGCCAAGCTTTATGACTCAGCCCAGCATCACCCTATCAATACCAGCACACAACTTCATGAGAACAGCCTCAACAGTTAAATTACCCGCAGCCCCCATTGCCCTGGAGTGGCAAACCACGGCCAGTGGGAGCTGAAATGGGCCGAACTTGCGGACGTAGCAGGTAAACAAATGGGTCCGGCCCGCCAGGGGGCTTACCCTGGTGGGCCGTGTGCCAAAGGTTGCCAATCCCTGCATTAGAGACTTTGACCAAGATCCTCAAAAGATATTTAGGTTCCTAACTTCCAGTGGAACCTATATACCTTTGAAAATCTGTGCCTTAGCTATTGCCAATCTATTTGATGCAGAAGATGCTCAGATACTAGAGTGATCAGTGGAAATACAAAACTCTTCAACAGATAATGCCAGACGATACTTACTGCTCTGAGCTGATGACAACCAAGACACAGAAATAAAAGTTCTTTCTTTGTTGAAAATCTTAGGGTCAAATGAGAAACTGAACTTGTGCATTGTTCTTTTCAAGACTTTACATAGATAGAAGAACAAAGAGAAAGGCGAGTTCAGTGGTTACAGTATTACCCTGGGACTTGGGAAACCTGAGTTCAACTCCCTGCTCTCCCACAGACTTCCTATGTGCCTTGGGGACAGCCTCTCTGTGCCCCAGTTCAACTTCCCTACCTGACAGGAGTGTGGAGGATAAATACACTGAAAATGGTGAGGTGCTCCAATATGGCAGCCCCTTACTGTAGTATAAGTACCTAAAATAGAATATACTTGCTTTTTCCTCGTTAACACTGACCAATTAACTATGGGATTTACCGTGCAAGGTTTTCTCCAATGTACTGCAGTTCCCTCACTGAGCTAAGAGTATAGGAGCTAATGCTGTGATGAGCTACTTACCATTCAAGAGTAAATAAAAGTAAGGGTTTAGGTAATGTTTCCACAATCCACTGATGTTTTTAAGACACTTGTGCATTACTAGTTACCTGTTTTCTCCCATTAGCTCTTACACAATATTTTCCAGTCAGCTACTCTAAATACCTTGAAGTCTACTTGCCTGTGCATGCAACATTCCATTTTTTCTTGAGTAAATTCAGGCAACTGAATCAAATGTAATCTAAGTGAAATTACACATAAACTTAACATGGAAAGCATAACTGAACAGGATATTCAGAATATCTGTTCTATTTTACCTCCATCCTAGGTAAACTGGAAACTAGCATGACTAGCAGACTGCATGCGCCTGGTTTAAAACAAATTTTAAAAATGAATTTTGCTTTCCATACTACATAACACTAAGTAACTTGAAAGAATTTTCTGAATGACAAGCTAGAAAACCTTCTGAAAAAAGGAGCAAATGACAATTTCATACATGATCCCTTCACCTATTTTAACAGGCTCTGATGCTAGCAAAAATAATTTTCAGAAATCTGTTCAGAAATTTTGCAAACAAGGGAAAAATTATTTATCTACCCCAATCCTGTACGCAAAACAAAGGAAAGGTAATCCAGGGTCAGCAATGAAATTTTAAGTAATTTCATGAATGGGATAGATTACTTCCTTTCATCAAAGCGCATTCTAAACAAGACTATCCAGCTCTCCTGCAGAACTGAAATCCTAACAAGTACAGTATTTAAATTATGGAGAGGAAGTACATACCTCATTCATTGCTCAAATCACACATTTTTTCCAAAGAAATTCTATTTCCTCCAACTTGAGTGACGACCAATGGTACAAACATTCAATAAGAGGTATCTTTAGCAGTATGAATACCAACAGAATATTTTTTGCAACATCCATATATAGAACAAAAAACATTTGCCTCTTTCATTTCTGGTTTAAAGAAAGCTTTCAGCTTTGCCTTCCTTCCATGAATCCATTTTAATAATGTATTAAAATAAAGGGCAGACACCAGAAACAGTCAGTATGTGCCAGAATACTCCAGAAAAGATTCAGGTAGCCATTTGAATACTTTAAGGGTAAAATTGAAAGTCTAAAATTATACACTTCTGCTGTGAATGCACACTTTTCATTTTTAACATCCATTCCTCCCCAATGTTGGTGCACAGGTCTGAAACCAACCTCTTCCATTCCTCTCTGTCATTTGCTCTCTGATGTTGACACAGACCAGTGGTTCTCAACCTATTTATCATGGTGAGCCGCATATGCAGCTCTCTGCATGTTTTGTAGCCTGCATCCACACAATACATATATTACTTGTGTGGCCCTGAGGATGTCACAAGGGCTGCAGCTGTGCACTGATTGGGCCACACGCGGCCTCCATGCCGCGGGTTGAGAACCACTGAGATAGACTATTTTTCTCTCTCTGCTAAGTGTGCTTCTTAAGGTTTCTCTTGGGTGTCCTTGGTTCCTCCCACAAGTTGGTTTCCACTTCACTACTTGACTTGGGAGTCTGGGTGTTGGCATCTGGAGTACATGTCCCAAATATGTCCAGCACTTCCTTTTCATACTGGTGAAAATGAGCTGCTGGTTGGTTATTTCTCAGATCTCTTCATTGGCTCTGGGCAGGGAAGGGGATGTGGGTGTCTGGCCCCGTGGTTTGGCTCTGGGTGAGAGGGAACAGAGAAACAGAACTGGGTTGTCAGGGGTCTCTTTAACTCTCTACTCCTGGGTGAATCTTTTTTGTTGTCTACATTATTAGAGTCATAGCTGCTGACAAATATTTTGAAATAAATTACCAAAATAATTGAAACTGGTGTGATTATACTGTTATTTTGACAAATAAAATATGCAGAATTTTAACACAGTACATGCAGAATTTTTAATTTTTTGGTGCAGAATTTCCTCAAGAGTAGCTCTTGCAGCCAGATGTTAGCACCAAGATTATGTTTGAATTGAAAATCTTGTGTGTGTGTGTGTTTCCATACATGATTGAGTTTAGTAAGTGCTGTGTGTGACGGTGCCCCCCATAAGGCTTTATGGAAATATGCTTATGAATGTGTATGTATATATATATATATATATGACATAACTGGAATATGTTTTATGCTACATATGCCATTAACATATCTCTGCAGAGGTTATGATCTGCTAATCTATTAATCCTATTTGTATGCATGTACCATTTTTCTATTCGAAGTTATGAATATTGGCTGTATACTTGTCTGATTCCAAGTAGGTTTTGGTGAAGCAGTTGGTCAGTTTCCTGAGAAAAGACTGTTCTCAGTAAGTGCCCAATCAAGAAGCCCTTAAGCCAACAATGAACTTGGAGATGCCAATCCACATCTGAGCTTTCCCAGGAATGTGGCTTGGCTGGTAAGGAACTCAGTCATGCATGGATATGTGACTTGCCCAGATGACTCCAAAACTCCATTTTGTAGCTGGACCTTGCATAGGAAAGTGGAAGGGGTCTCCACCCACAAGAGAAAGTCTATTTAAACCCCTGGGAGACCCCTCCATTTGGTGTTCAGCTGGCTAAAGTGAGAGCCTCTCCACCCCCAAAGATACCTGAAAGAAACTGGAACAAAGGACAGTAACTACGGGGCGGAGGGAGGGGGCGAGTGACTGCTGGACCCAGACTAGAAGGAGACTAGTCTGTAAAAAAAGTTTACTGGAACTGGTGAGGTTTTTATCTGTATTCAGTTTTATTACCATACCAGACAGACTTGCGTGTTTTATTTTATTTTGCTTGGTAATTCACTTTGCTCTGTCTGTTACTACTTGGAACCACTTAAATCGTACTTTCTGTATTTAATAAAATCACTTTTTACTTATTAATTAACCCAGAGTATGTATTAATATTGGGGGGGGGCAAATCTCTCTATCAGTGTTATAGAGGGCAAACAATTTATGAGTTTACCTTGTATAAGCTTTATACAGGATAAAACGGATTTATTTAGGGTTTGGACCCCATTGGAAGTTGGGCATCTGAGTGTTAAAGGCAGGAACACTTCCTAAGTTGCTTTCAATTAAGCCTGCAGCTGTTAGGGGACATGGTTCAGACCTGGGTCTGGGTTTGCAGCAAGCTAGTGGGTCTGGCTCAGCCCAGGCAGGGCACTGAAGTCCTAAGCTGACAGAGCAGGAAAACAGGAGCAGAAGTAGTCTTGGGACATCAGGTGGCAACCCCCAGGGGGTTTCTGTGAACCAACCGGTCACATTGTGGATACCTTTTCTATACTTGATGTCATCTCCTCCTTGAGGTCTGTTGGCTAATATGGTGCTGTCCAGGTAGATGAACTATTCTACTCTTTGCAGAATAGCAGCCGTGTTAGTCTGTATTCGCAAAAAGAAAAGGAGTACTAGTGGTACCTTAGAGATTAACAAATTTATTTGAGCATAAGCTTTCGTGAGCCACAGCTCACTTAATTGGATGCATTCAGTGGAAAATACAGTGGGGAGATTTATATACACACAGAACATGAAACAATGGGTGTTATCATACACACTGTAACCAGAGTGATCACTTAAGGTGAGCTATTACCAGCTATTCAATCCCCCCCCCCCCCAACCGTTCCTCAGACGTTCTTGTCAACTGCTGGAAATGGCCCACCTTGATTATCACTACAAAAGGTTCCCCCCCTCCTGCTGGTCATAGCTCACCTTAAGTGATCACTCTCGTTACAGTGTGTATGGTAACACCCATTGTTTCATGTTCTGTGTGTATATAAATCTCCTCACTGTATTTTCCACTGAATGCATCCAATGAAGTGAGCTGTGGCTCACGAAAGGCTTATGCTCAAATAAATTTGTTAGTCTCTAAGGTGCCACAAGTACTCCTTTTCTTTATTCTCCTCTTAATATTTTTGTGTTCTAACTTGATGTTACTGCTTGACATCTGAGTTTCAAGGAAGTTTGTTTTAGCATAACTAATTGTGAGCGTCACTTAGCTTGCTATTTTTACCAAGTCACCCGTCTTTGTTTGCAACTAGTTAGGAGTGTCCTTAAGTAATGCAATATCATCAGCAAAGTCTAGCTGTTCTAGGCATTTACCATCTACCCATGCTGTACTGGTGTTTGTATTGCTAATACACTTCTTCATTATCCAGTCTCTGGCAGCAGCAAACAACAGAGGAGGTAAAATGCAACTCTGTTTCATGCGAGTGTCCACACTGAGCCACTCTGTTGTCTGGCTGTTCACCCTTACATAACACTTCACATTTATGTACATAGCCTTGATGACGACTTTAGCTGGAATTCCACAGGATTGAAGAATATTCCACAAAGTATGTCTGGGCAGACTGTCAAATGTCTTTTGAAAAAGCAATGAAACTGACGGAAAGGAGCTTGCCATATTATACATTCTTCTATAATGGTCCCTACTGTGAATATCTGATCTACACAGGACTCTTGGGCTTGATTCAAGCCTGTTCTTCTTTAATGCCAGGTCTAAACCAGGAATTTAGATTGGCATAGCTACATCTCTTAGGGGTGTGAAAAATTTACACCTGAGAGGTGTAGCTATACTGACCTATCCCCCAGCATAGCCATGGCTAGGTCAAAGAAAGCATTCTTCCATCAATGCTACTGCCTCTCAGGGAGGTAGATTACCTGTCAGCATAGATAGTGTCTACACTGAAGTGCTAGAAGCTGCACTTCTGTAGAGTTAAGTGGAGACAAACCCTATCTAAGCCCTGGTCTACACTGGGGAGGGGTGGGGGTCGACCTAAGACACACAACTTCAGCTACTTACCTAATCTAGACGAGACGCGATAAATCGATCCCCGATAGATCAATCACTACCCGCCGATCTGGCAGGTAGTGAAGACCTGTCCTAAGCTTTGCATCCACTGCCTCTTTCATCCTGAGAGAAACAATATGGGTCTGGTAATATCTTTTATTGGACCAATTTCTGTTGCTGAAAGAAACAAGCTTTGGAGTTTACCCAGAGCTCTTCTTCAGGTCTGGGAAAGATAATCAGAGTGTCACAGATGAATACAAGGTGGAACAGATTGTTTAGCACAAGTCACTAACACATACTGTAAGAAACCATTCAAGGTAAAGTGGCCTGTTAACATCTCTGCAGTCACAGGGAAAAAAATGGGGTGTTAGCGAGTAACAAATTGTTGTAATAAGCTATAAATCCAGTGTCTTTTTCCCCAAACTTCATTGTGGAGCTGGTTGGGCTATAAGTATCACAGGTGATACATTTCCCCATTTAACATACCACAGCTAACATTATAAATATATATGGCCTTCCCATTTCCAAAGACACGCATTCCATTTCAGTCACTGTATTACATACTACAGGTTTACACTGTGCTATGTTCCATTTTGAATTATAACATTTACTCAGCACTGTGACAGTCTGTACCCCTATATTCACCCCTTTTACAAGACTTCGTTAAATTTTGTACAAAACATACTGTATAAGGTATCATTTGAAAACTCATGATTTGTTGATCATTGTTGTCCTGGTAAAATATGTGTGGCAACATTGTAAAGATAAGATTCCACTGTATGGTATTACCAAAGACATGTTCCAACATATTCTTGAGGGCAGTCACAAACAAGTTCACCAGAGACAAAAGGCTAGCCAGCACCTCAGCCAGTTGTCAATGAGATCAAATGGACCACCACCTGATTAAGTGGCCTCTCTTCAGCAGGAGAGAGAGAGAGGGTCGGGGGTGGAATCCTACATTTTGACAAAGAAGCAGTTTAAGGTTCCTGACCACACATCAACTGGAGATGATTCTTGTGCAAGAGAAAGGGCTATTAGAAGAGAGGGAAGATGCCCCAAATCATGTCTCATTTGCTTTCTACCCACAACATCATCCACCCCTGAACAAAGAAAGCAGCACTGGACTCCCCGTGAGTGAGATACTGACTGAAAGAGGTTCAGCCAGTAAAACTGTCAACCTAGTGACAGAGGATGTGGAAAAAGCTAATGTACTCAATGCTTTTTTTGCCTCTGTCTTCATGAACAAGGTCAACTCCCAGATTCCTGAACTGGGCAGCACAGCATGGGGACGAGGTGACCAGCCCTCTGTGAAGAAAGAAGTGGTTCGGGACTATTTAGAAAAGCTGGACGAGCACAAGTCCATGGGGCCGGATGCGCTGCATCCGAGAGTGCTAAAGGAGTTGGCGGATGTGATTGCAGAGCCACTGGGCATTATCTTTGAAAACTCCTGGCAATCGGGGGAGGTCCCGGACAACTGGAAAAAGGCTAATGTAGTGCCCATCTTTAAAAAAGGGAAGAAGGAGGATCCTGGGAACTACAGGCCGTCAGCCTCACCTCAGTCCCTGGAAAAATCATGGAGCAGGTCCTCAAGGAATCAATTCTGAAGCACTTAGAGGAGAGGAAAGTGATCAGGAACAGTCAGCATGGATTCACCAAGGGCAAGTCATGCCTGACTAATCTAATTGCCTTCTATGACGAGATAACTGGCTCTGTGGATGAGGGGAAAGCAGTGGACATCTTGTTCCTTGACTTTAGCAAAGCTTTTGACACAGTATCCCACAGTATTCTTGCCAGCAAGTTAAAGAAGTATGGGCTGGATGAATGGACGATAAGGTAGATAGAAAGCTGGCTAGATTGTCGGGCTCAACGGGTAGTGATCAATGGCTCCATGTCTAGTTGGCAGCCGATATCAAGAGGAGTGCCCCAAGGGTCGGTCCTCGGGCCGGTTTTGTTCAATATCTTCATAAATGATCTGGAGGATAGTGTGGATTGCACCTTCAGCAACTTTGCAGATGACACTAAACTGGGAGGAGAGGTAGATACGCTGGAGGGTAGGGATAGGATACAGAGGGCCCTAGACAAATTAGAGGACTGGGCCAAAAGAAATCTGATGAGGTTCAACAAGGACAAGTGCAGAGTCTTGCACTTAGGAAGGAAAAATTCCATGTACCGCTACAGACTAGGGACCGAATGGTTAGGCAGCAGTTCTGCAGAAAAGGACGTAGGGGTGACAGTGGACGAGAAGCTGGATATGAGTCAACAGTGTGCCCTTGTTGCCAAGAAGGCCAATGGCATTGTGGGATGTATAAGTAGGGGCACTGCCAGCAGATCGAGGGACGTGATCGTTCCCCTCTATTCGACATTGGTGAGGCCTCATCTGGAGTACTGTGTCCAGTTTTGGGCCCCACACTGCAAGAAGGATGTGGAAAAATTGGAAAACGTCCAGCGCAGGACAACAAAAATGATCAGAGGACTGGAACACATGATTTATGAGGAGAGGCTGAGGGAACTAGGGATGTTTAGTCTATGGAAGAGAAGAATGAGGGGTGATTTGATAGCTGCTTTCAACTACCTGAAAGGGGGTTCCAAAGAGGATGGATCTAGACTGTTCTCAGTGGTAGCAGATGACAGAACGAGGAGTAATGGTCTCTAGTTGCAGTGGGGGAGGTTTAGGTTGGATATTAGGAAAAACTATTTCAGTAGGAGGGTGGTGAAACACTGGAATGCGTTACCTAGGGAGGTGGTGGAATTGCCTTCCTTAGAAGTTTTTAAGGTCAGGCTTGACAAAGCCCTGGCTGGGATGATTTAGTTGGGGATTGGTCCTGCTTTGAGCAAGGGGTTGGACTAGATGACCTCCTGAGGTCCCTTCCAACCCTGATATTCTATGAGTCTATGACTGTTGGAACACATGGTGAGAGAGACCTTTGCTTTGTATTCACTTAGCTTGTTAAGTTAGGGGTCAGTGCGTTTTACCTTTTATTTCCTTATAAGCAATTCTGACTTATATGCCTCATTACTTGTAGCCACTTAAAATCTATCTTACTCGTTTAGGTAAAACAACAAAACAAACTGGTTAACTACAGAGAGTTGGAATTGCAGTGTTTGGGGAAACTTCATTTGGGATAACAAGATTTGTGCATATCATTTTCTATTAATAAATGATGGATATTATATGAGCTTGTATTGTCTGGAAGAGTGCCGGGAAGTACCAGACACATATTACTGGGGGAAAGTCTGGACTGGGAATTTGCTGGTGTTTTCCTGCAATGTAATTCACGAGTGATTGGCCATAGATCTCACAGTATAGCTGGGATTGATTTACATGCTGGAGGCTGTGTGATAGCAGACCAGGAGTGGCTGCTTTCAACAGCAACACAGTGTAAAAGGCACCCCAACTTGGGGAATTGAGAGGACACAGTTGTCCATCAGTCCAGATTGTACCCTAGGTAATGTCACAAGCACCTCCATAAAATTATAACACAAGCAACACCAAATAAAATTATGGGGCCTCAGAAATAAAGCAAACCAAACAGAACCACTCTGACCGAGAAATCACTCGCTAGACCACATGGGGCAAAACAACTGTAACTGGAAATGGGTTGGAAATCTGTAGAGCAACGAAGAGTCCTATAGGAGGAAAAAGAGTCCTCAGCAGTGTTGCTAACTCTTGTGATTTTCATCTCGAAATAGTTGTGTTTTTCTTACAAACATAAATCCTGCAGTCATGTAACTTCACCAGAAATCTCAGCTTTCATTTTAAAAAGTTTTCTAACCCTCATGGTTGTGGAAATAAACATGAATCCTAAAGATTCAAAAACCAGAAAGTAGATAAAATGAACTGCTAATAAAATGAACCCTCAACATAGTTTTTTTAAAATCTCATCATTTTTAAACAAGACTCATTATTTTTGAACTCTTGTGGTTGGAAATACTACATTAGGAATCTGAGAATAGTGGAACGGTGTTCAATTCTAAGGAATCTTTGAATACCTTTTCCAGAGACTCACCAGGAGGTTCACATTATTGAAGGGAACTGGAATGAGGTTGCCCCTCGACAAGGGGACTACATGGAGAGGTATGAGCTAGGTATTGCACAGAAAACTTGATTTATCAGACACTATGGCCTAGACAAAGGAGATAGCTGTTTCTATGTTTTTGAGAAGCTGTTTAATTATTATTTTTTTTTGGTCTTGTGTCTGGAACTCTTCTTTTTGGGGTGATAATGGGAATGTACTATCAACAAAATAACGTGGGCTGTAACTGCAGGGCCTGCTCTCAGCTCAATAGCTAATTGAGTGAAATACCACTCAAGGGAGTTTCTCTCTTCATCCTATTTCTTTACCTGTTCCATCCACAAAAATCAGAATATTCTATTCTTGTTGGTGGACCTTCCTGAATACAAGAGTCAGGCTCCAGGGAAACAGAGAAGAATCTTTCATTCTTAGCAAGTTTATCACTGAGGCCTTGTTTATAAGGATGTCTGCACTCAGCAAGATTCTATTCTTGGTCTACAGTTTTGAAAAGATTTAGCAACAGGGAAAACCAACACACCTTTTTAGTGTGAGAGGCTCTTGCTTTGTCTGGGGAGATGAAATTCTTCAGTGTCAGATATGGAATTAATTACTTTGACTAAATGGTCTAGATCATTAGTATCAAATAGCCTTCCTGAGTTGTTTGATTTTGGCTCTCATGAGACTGGAAGAAAAAACCTGCCCCTCACGGTAGGAGCTGTGCCTTTATTTGAAGTATCTCTGGCAATGAGAGGGGAGAGGAACATTTGACGGAAGAGGAAGATGCTGAAGGGTCAGGAAAGGACTGGGGGAAGTAAGCAAGCGGACAATCCTGAACTTCCATTTGGGTGGGAAGGTGAGAGACGTACACTGAGTATAACTGCATTGATTTCTTTTGTTTAGGAGAATCCATCTTCAACATACAGGATTCTGAAGACTATCCACCTTCAAGATCACCATCATTTTCTATAGTTTCAGAGTTATCTGGCAATGATAGTGTTTCAGTCACATCATGTTTGTCACATAGCCACAACAGATCACCTGCAGCACAAAGAAAAAAAAACTCCATCATCCAGAAACAACCAGCAGATTACAAAAAGAGGTAATTGATGAAAAAATTGCTTGGTTTGTTTATGCAACAAACTCTCCTTTCCGTATGATTGAGAACCCACACTTTGTTAATATAGTTCAGTCATTAAGACCAGGATACAGTCTACCCAACAGAGCAATGTCGCAGGGAAATTGCTGGATAAAGTGTATGAAAGAGAAATTGAGCAGTGTGCAAAAGGTATAGAGGGTGAAATTGTCAAACTGAGTCTTGATGGGTGGAGCAATAACCACGATTGTGTTGTATGTGCTTGTGTGACAACAGAAGGGAATGTCTTCCTTACAGAAACAATTGATACACCATGAAATGCACACGCAACAGAATATTTACAAGCAGTGGCAGTAAAAGCTATAACAAACTGTGAAAAAAAATTCAAATGTCTAGTACATAGCTTGGTCACAGACAATGCTGCAAATGTATTCAAGATGAGAAGAAATTTAGAAGAGAGTCCCAACCTAACAACATACGGTTGCAGTACTCATCTGCTGCACCTCCTAGCCAAAGACTTCAGTGTTCCAGAAATAAAGGCTAATGTTGTTGAAATTGCAAAATGCTTCCGTACCAACCACTTTGCAGCTGCTGCTCTGAGAAAAGTGGGAGGAACCAAGCTAGCTCTCCCACAAGACATGCAATGGAACTCAGTAGTGGACTGTTTTGAGCACTATATCAAGAACTGGCCTAATCTGGTGACAATTGGTGAACAAAATCAAGAAAAAATAGATGGCACGGTCACAGCCAAAGCGCTCAACACTGGGCTTAAGAGAAATGTTGAACACATGCCGAGTACCCTGAAGCCTATTTCTGAAGCCTTGAACAAAATGCAGGGAAATAGCTGTTTTATTGCTGACGTTGTTGAAATTTGGAAGGAACTGAGTGAGATCTTAAAAAGAGAAATATGCAATGACCGAGTTAAATTGCAAGCATTAAAAAAAACGAATGGGACAAGCACTATCTCCAGCTCATTTTCTTGCAAATATTCTCAGTACTCGGTACCAGGGTCAAACCTTAACTGCTGAAGAGCAGTTGGCTGTGACATGGACATCCAGCAATCATCCCTCCATTATGCCAACTATAATAAACTTCAGAGCTAAGGGTGAACCATTCAAGAAATATATGTTTGCTGATGTTTTAAAGAAAGTCTCACCAGTGAACTGGTGGAAGTCACTTAAGCACTTGGATTCAGAGACTGCTGAAATCAATCTCACTTAACAGCAGTAGCTTCTTCTGCCAGTGTAGGAAGAATATTTTCTTCCTTTGGACTAATTCATTCCAAATTGAGAAATTGTTTGGGACCTGAAAAAGCAGGAAAACTTGTTTTTCTTTTCCAGATTATGAACAAACAGAAACATGAAGGTGAAGACAACTGAGTTAGCTGCAGAAGACAATATTTTAAGTTTCTCATGTTGACCTGGCTGACGTAGTCGATTTACTTTTTTTTTTAATATTTCATTTAACTATTTTAGTTTAAAACAATTTTAACAAAAACAAACCTGATTTTAAAAAACTTGAATGTTTAACTAAAAATTCAAAAATTCATATGCTTGTTTTGTTAAAATATTATATGTTTGCTGTTGAAGAAAAAAATCCAGTATACATAACGTTGTTGTTTTAGTTAAAACAAAACAATGTCTGTCTGGTGATGTTCTCCTCCTAATACAGCATGGCAAGAAAATTCTCCAAATATTAATGATTAACCAGATGAACTGGAGAGAGTTCACCTCCCAATGACTTCATAAATATCTGCTTCAATTACCTTGAATTAACCAAACAATCATGCATTTTCTGATATAGATGTAAAACTAATCTGAAAAGTTTTCAAAAATAAATCATTTAAAAAATGTATAGCGTGTCCCTTCTAAAAATGAAACCTACATCTGAGTTGTGAAGAATATGTATTAAGGTTATAACAACCAACAAGAATGCACTTCTATGTAGAAATCCATGATTAAATTGAATCTTCCTGACTAGTGATTTAAATCATGATTTAAATCAAACCGATTTAAATCAAATCCACCCTGTGATTCACCAGTTCAGGGGAAAATGGTAAGAAAACTTATAGTTCTCAAACTAAAAGCCACCCATTCCTTATGTCATTTCAGTAACTTCCATTTTCCTACATTTCAATTTTTTCCTTAATTAGAATAATGATTTTACACAAAGAATTAACAGAAATTTTTAATGAACAATCATGTAAGCAGCTCTCTTGCCCAACCCCTTTTTAAAATGTAAAAGCAGATTGCTTTTAGAAGTGTTAAAATCATGATAAATTGCCAAACAATTTTATTAACTGGCCTTTGTCATCTAAACAACAGCTGTTTTCAGTGTAGTTAAAGGGCAACTTCACACAGACAGAGACTGCCCAAAATGTCAGCCTTATCCCAAGGCAGGAAGTCCACTCAGCAGTTGCTGGCAGATGCCAGAGTAAACTGAATATTCTATGTTTGTCCAATTACTCTTTTTTCCTTTTGGCAAGTCTACACTGTTCATAAATGCTCTGTTTCCCCTACACAGGAAGTCAGGGCCTCAAATTTAATCCTGAACATTCAGTTCTGCTCTATTACAGCGATCACTACAAAAAGTATTCTCACAGCACATAATCTAGTTCTTGCTTCTGCTGGTACTGCAATTGCTTATGAATTTCAGTACTGACTTTAGGAGGAGGAAAAAAAATCTCTGATTATGCAGTTCGAACAGTATTACAGAATCCCAATGGAATTATCATGTCGCTAAAACAGGGTAATAGCAAGTTTTCCCCAACCCTTCCCCACCTACTTAACCTCTCCCCAGGGAAAAAAAGAAAGAAAGAAAGAAGAAAAAAAAAGACAAAAATCCACCACTTCTTTCCTGAGGGCGGGAGGAAGAAAGATGAAAAAAGTTGAACAAAAATCACTAAACAATCATTCATCAAGCATAAAGAGACAAACATTGCTCAAAGTGAATTGCTTTCTATTCTGCATGTAAAACACAACACCACAATAACCGAGGCCCCAGTCTATTAACTAAATTGGGCCTAACATTCTTTTGCATCTGCTCTTAGACACATTTTTACCAATGTATTTGCTTTCTCAGCATCAACCCTACCACAAAGATTTGACCAAACCAATCTGAATGAATTAACATTCTTGACTCATGCTAAACTGTCTGAACAGGATAGCAGATCCTTGATTCCATTGCCTTGGTTTTGCATTATTTTATTTTCACAGTGTTCCATTTTGATGAAACAATCTATGTCAACCTCATTTACAAACAAATTTGGTATAGAAAGCTGGATCTTCCATTTTAAATACTAGAAGGGCAGGAAGAATTCAAGATTATATTCCATGTTACAACATCTTCCTTCCTGTTGTGGATTCCACCTGTGGCCTTTGTATAATGGATTAGCATGCTGACTAAGCAAAAGAAGGTTCTATAGCTTCTCTGTTCTTCAGTTTTGTCAATGTGTGGTTTTAGTTAATTAGACAAAGCCAAAGAAGAAGAGTGGATTCCAGAGTTCGGCCTTCCATTCCTTTATTCTAGCATTTGCACTAACGAGTCTCCTTTCCCTCAGCCACCGATGGGGAATTCCCACCGTGAATTGGTTTACCTTCAGATTCCATGCCAGTCCCCAGAATCTGCTGCCCAACCTCTAAACCCTTGGCAGGATGCCAAAGATAGGATTAGGAGAAAGTCTGATTATCTCTTCCCTCTGTCTTCTGGACCTATTTTAAATCAGATTGGACAGGCCTGTTACTACCCTGATTGCCCCTACATGGTGCCCTCACAGACCCTGTCCTCCAAGCTTCAAGTTCTTGCAGTGTAGCATTTATATATTCTCCTAATCATACTTGCTCTTCTCCAAAGCCAAGGTCCCCTTTCCTCAATTCCATCTTCCTGAACCTTATGCCCTAGAAGATGACAAAGGGTATGTCTACAAAAAAACCCCGCAGCTGGCCCATTGTGTCACACTGTACCCCATGTAACACCCCCATACCCAAAAATTCTACTCCTGGCCTCGGGGAATTCTGTGCCAAAAAATTAAAAATTCTACACACAATATTTTAAAATTCTGCATATATTGTGTTATTTTGACAAAATAATCACATCAGTTTCGATTACTTTTGGTCATTTATTTCAAAATACCTGTCAGCAAGTATGTCTGTAACAATACAGACAACAAAAAAGATTCAGGAAATGTTTTCTGACAAATAGATTCCTTACTAGGCATATTAATACAGAACTTTGAATAATTCATTTAAACTACAATACAGAACCATACTCCCTGCACCCCTCAGCAGCAGTGCAAAGGCTCGGGGGAGTCAGGGGTAACATCATTGTCCTGTTAGCGTGTATCAACGTTATACATGAAGTAACGAGATTTTGCTATATGATTGTTTCTGAAATGTGTTGTAATTCTGGATAATACCCACAAGCCAATTTCTCAGAGACAAATGCACGCTGGCTCGCCAGCAAAGTATTAGAGCCATTACCTGTTTAATCAGACATTCAAGAGAAAAAGGGAAGGTATAGACAAAAGAATTTACAATTCATATGAAGGACAGTTTGCAGAGCATGAACACCATGGAACTACATGATCTCATGACCCAGCAAGGACTTTTCCAGTGAAAAGGGTGAGGATATAAGGAGGAGGGGAAAAAAGACCTCTGGCCATGTTTCCTCCCCTCATCTCTCCAAACTGTAGCAAGGCTGTCTTTCAAACTAAGAACCATCATTGAACTGGAAGGACTGGTCCGAACTGGAAGGCTTTCCAGTTAGCATGGACTACTGCAGGATTTTGGGTGAGAGACACCTTTTTGCTTTATAATGGTATTTAGCTGGGTACAATTTAGGAATTAGATTGCGGTTTTGTCTTTTATTTCTTTTGTAACCAATTCTGACTTTTATGCCTTAGCCACTTCTAATTTAAATTCTATCTTTCTATAGTTAATAAACTTGTTTTATTGTCTTATCTAAACCAGTGTGTTTTGGTTGAAGTGTTTGGGGAATCTCCACTCAGGGTAACAAAGGCTAGAGCATAAATTTTCTTTGATAAAATGACACAGTTTGCTCTGTGCAGTAGTGTGCTGGACAGTACAAAATGCACAGTTCTGGGGTGCAAGACTGGGGCCAAGAATTTGTGGGCATTACACTTTGTATATAGCTCATGAGTGGCTGAAAGGGCATTCATGTAACCTTGCTGGGTGTGCCTTTACCATGCCAATGACTGTGTGAGCTGAGCCTGGAGATGCTACTTTTCACTAGTAAAGCAGTGTAAGAGGCTTCCTGGGCTGGATATATAAGGGGACACAGTGGTTCAACAGTCCAGATTGTACCCTGGGAGATGTCACACCAGTGCTAGCTGACTCAGGTTCGCGGGGCTTGGGCTGCTTCATTGCTGTGTAGAATTCCAGGCTCAGGCTGGAGGGTCCTAGAGCCTGGGCACCTGCCCAAACCTGGAAGGCTACACAGCAGTGAAACAGCCCCACAGCCCGAGTTTGCAAGCCCAAGTCAGCTGACACAAACAAACTGTGGGTTTTTCTTTGCTGTGTAGACATACCCAGAGGAAGGTTTTGCCTGTAAGGCTGCAAGTACATTGGCTAGTAGCCACGAGCTCTTAATCAAGAAGCTTAATTGCTGGTCTGGATAACCTTTGTGTATGTTCAGGCATAACACTTCAGAAGTTGTTTCTTACGAGATGTCTTATGAGAATCTCCTTCCTTAGAAGTTTTTAAGGTCAGGCTTGACAAAGCCCTGGCTGGGATGATTTAATTGGGGATGGGTCCTGCTTTTGAGCAGGGGGTTGGACTAGATGACCTCCTGAGGTCCCTTCCAACCCTGATATTCTATGATTCTATGTCCGAGTTGATTTTAACTAGGTTAAATAGAGGGGTTTGAAATTTGCCTTCCTAAATTCAGGTTTCAGCTATTCTGGCCTTCAGAGGACTGATGAGTTTTTATGTTATTTGTAATACCATTGCCACAAAGCCATCAGTTATGTCTTGCACATTACCCAGATTTACAGTCCTTCATAGCAGGAGGTGATGAACAGTCCTGCATACTTGCATCACCACAACTCCCTGACGCCCCCCCTCCCGGTGGACTTTCCAACTCCAAACTGATTCACGACTGACCGGCAGCAGTCTGGACTCGCCAGCTTCTGCACAGCGATCGCCACTCGCTTTTCCACTGCGAGGGCAGCTCTCACTCTGGTATCCTTGAGCCACAGGGCAGGGGCGAGCTCCACACACAATTCCAGGAAGGTGGCTTTGCGCACCCAAAAATTCTGCAGCCACTGCTCATCATCCCATACATGCATCATGATACGATCCCATCACTCAGTGCTTGTTTACCGAGTCCAGTACGGACGGTCCACCATGTACAGCTACTCCATGAATGCCAGCAGCAATCTTGAATTGTTTCTTTCAATTGCACACAGCAAGGCAAGCGCCACAGATTCACTTTCTGTTTCCCAGCTCATGAAATGCTACAGGACTAACCATGTTGCGGTTCATAATACTTATCACTAGATTGGTCAGCAGTTTAGGATCCATGTTTTCAGGCAGAGACAACGGAAGCACAGTTTACAGGGGCTGTTCAAAAAGGCATGAAATGAAGTCAGAAGCCACGGGAATGATGAGATAGAAAGCACGACACCATGGGATGGTGAGCATGCTGCTACGATGCACTACAATCTGTTCCCAGATCTCTGAGCGGCAGAGGGTGGAGAGTTGCACAGTGGGGGCTACCCATGATGCAACACGCTCTCTGTTGATGCAAGAACACCGACTGTGGATGCACTCTGCTGACATAAGGGACATTGTGTGGAGATGCACAGCGGATGTAATTAAAGCGGCATGCGATTGTTGACATAATTTAAATCAATTTAACTCTGTAATGTAGATAAGGCCTTATGGATTTTCTCTCTAATTGTCACATCCTGACAAGAAGAGGCTTGCCTGCCCTGACACTTCCCCTGTATCTAACTATACCGGCTACACAGAGTGTCTCAATTCTAAGTCCCAGAAGAGGAAAGCAGAGCAACATCCTTCAGGGAGTCAATGTCATTGGGCCCAAATATTTCCACATGTCCAACCACAAAGGACTCTCAGCAGCACCTTAACTTCAGTGTTTTCTGGGGCAGGAGACTGGAGATTCAAGAGTCCAGAAAAAAAATATAATGCAATTTTGTTGCTCAACGCATCTCCAAAGTCAAATTAGCACCTTACTCAAAATACAATCGATGCCCACACTGGTGGAATAGTTCATAATTCAGTGGCCTTCTCTACATACATTTCTCTAAAATTTCTCCACTGTTGCAGCTCCATTAGTGGTAATGCAAATGTAGGCAGAGCACTAGGCTGCCACCAGCATTTTAACCAATGTTATATAAACTTACTCAGAACACGTCTAGATCAGTGGAGACCCATTGTTTCTCAAATTGGGGGTCCTGACACAAAAAGGAGTTGCGGGGGGGAGAGAGGGGTGTCATCACAAGATTATTTTAGGGGAGTTGTGGTATTGCCACCTTTACTTCTGTGCTGCCATCAGAGCTGGGCGGCCGGAGAGTGGTGGCTGCTGGCTGGGCGCCTAGCTCTGAAGGCAGTGCCCCACCAGCAGCGGCGCAGAAGTAAGGTTGGCTATACCGTGCCATCCTCATTTCTGCGCTGCTGCTGGCGATGGCTCTGCCATCAGAGCTGGGCGCCCGGCCAGCAGCCGCCGCTCTCCGGCCGCAGCAGTGCAGAAGTAATGGTAGTAGTACTGCAACCTCCCCTACTTAACTCCTTTCTGGGTCAGGACCCCTACAATTACAACACCATAACATTTCAAATTGAAATAGCTGAAATCATGAAATTTACTATTTTTAAAACCCTATGACAGTGAAATTGACCAAAATGGACCATGAATTTGATGTGGCCCTAATTATGGTTCATTTGATAGGGTCTTGATACACATACCACCACTGCTCATCCCAAAATTTCTCAATGCAGATCCTCTTAAAAATCGGTGGTATCAACCAATACATTTGCTGCCTTTTGCACTTCCTTTCACAAGTAACTCAGTAAGCCAAGAAAGAATGAAAGGAGGAAGAAATTGGTCCTGCTTCGAGCAGGGGGTTGGACTAGATGACCTTCTGGGGTCCCTTCCAACCCTGATATTCTATGATTCTATGAAATATGAGCATGAATCATAAAATACTGTTACTTGGAGGATTCCAGGGATTTAGAAGAATCTCTGGAGACATTCTCCAGATACAAAAGAAAAAAAAATCTACTGACTTGCCTCAAAGATCTGAGTTTCCTCTCTATTTGTAGAGAAAATTGCTAACAGCCATATTCCTCATTCTTCTAGGAGATGAATTTAAAAAATCCCTATTTGTGTAAGAAATTGACACCTAGTTGCAATTCAAGGTCCTTTTTAACAACGTAAAACTTTAGGGCAAAAAAAATCAGAACCTAATGTTACCTGTGAACTGCACGGCCAAACCTCAATCTTATACATGCTGCCCAGGTTAGAAACTGCCACTCATCTCCTCTGTGCAGCCCCAGCAGGTATATGTGGTGCCATTTAAACGCCTGCTGTATCCTGCTCACCAACCACCTTTCATGACAGGGCGAATGCGGCCCTGCCTCCTCACTGCAGGGGGAGTGGGAATGCTGCTGGTTTCGGGGACACACTCAGCCTAGTCAGGAGGTGGCAGCAGCCCTGGGACACTTCTACACATCACTCAACCCTACACACACACACCTCCATCCACTCACCTCTAGCCCCTGAACCCACAACTTGTAGGAAAGAAAGTGAAAACCCCCTCTGTATACATCCCTTCCACCCCCCACAACTCCCCTCACTCATTTTGTCCTGGGCAATTATAAACTTGCCCAAGGACAAAAATGTAGTTCTCAGTGGAGTCTGTAGCCTGTTCAGTACAAAGAAAATGTAAAGGGAACATTGCCGGAACCACAAAAATTCTCAAAATGTGTACACTTGTAAGCTGAAAAAAAGCAGTCTTTTATATGTATTGGTATTTGCTGGTATCAGCCCAACCCATACCCCAAGCACATTACTCCTTCCAGGAGCAAAAAATCTGCACCGAGCAGTCATTCGTCATAGCCGCTGGCTAGTCAAGGAGCACAAATATGTGGACTACATCCTGACACATATTCCATGCCAAAATGCCTCTCTGCAAACTCTTGAAGAAGCTGAAGAGCAGCTAATCATTCAATTTTGAAGTAATCTAGAGTAGAACACTTCCACACTATGATCCTGTTGCTAGATCGGTTTATGCAGTGCCTGTCAGAATTTGGCCCAATGTCTGGCCCCGCCCTGACCACTGGTCTGGGAAGACATTAACCACTTTCACTGATGATCAAAGCACACAAGCAACTTGGAGAATCATAATTAGAATATCCGCATGATCTACTCTGAGTAGCATCTCATTTTGGAACCTCAAGTGGGTAGAGGTGGATTTACTGAGGGAGCTTGAGAAAATATCACTATTTTCTCCTGATTCCAATTTGATCCCTGGTTTAAACTGTGTCCATAGCAGAGCCATGTATGTATGAGGAAACAGATTAGATGTGCTCAGCCAACTCACATCACATACTTTAAAGTTCTTTCGAAAGGTCTCTCTACTTAACATTTTAAAGGCTATTTACACTGAGCACTTCTCAATAATTCATCAACAGCAATTTCAATCATCATTTTTACCACAGAAAAACTATTACTGACAATGGTTTTCCAGCAAAGAGCTCCCCCTGAATCAGCACTGAAAACTAAGTAGCAGCATCAACTGGATAAAAATCTTCATTACCATATCAGAAAGCGCGCTTTCTGATTAGATTTAGCTTACTGATGTGGCAGCACACTCCTCGATGCTAGTTTACTGAGCTTGCCTACTAAAACCATTTAAAAAAAAAAAAAACAACACAACAATCTGATTTGAATAAGTAATTTTAATTATACATGGGTGACCAAGCATAACATATTGCAGAACTGCACTAAAAATTCCTTAGTAAATCAGAAAATCCTCCCTACAAACTGTTTGCAACTAAACATTGCTGATTTATGGATTACCATAGCATAGGTGGGGGGGGTGGGGGGGTGGAGGGTGAGAAAACCTGGATTTGTGCTGGAAATCACTTTAGATAAGCTATTACCAGCAGGACAGTGGGGTGGGAATAGGTATTGTTTCATATTCTCTGTGTATATATAAAGCCTGCTGCAGTTTCCACGATATGCATCTGAGGAAGTGAGCTGTAGCTCACGAAAGCTTATGCTCTAATAAATTGGTTAGTCTCTAAGGTGCCACAAGTCCTCCTTTTCTTTTTGCGAATACAGACTAACACGGCTGTTACTCTGAAACATAGCATAGGTGTTTTATAAAAATGCTTTGAAGAAAGAAAAGAAGTGTGTAAGTGTGTGTATATATATATAAAAAAAATCGGTCTGCCAACTAGTAGCTATGTGTGGTGCTAGTTAAATGGCTATTTCACCTTTGGAGAAACATCTCCTTAGGTTGAGTACACCGGTCGTAAAGATAATGATAATCATAATCAAATTTGGATTTTTTCCTAAAAGACATACTCTAAGAATTATTTTGGGGAAGTTCTATGCCCTGTGTTATACAGAAAGTCAGACTAGATGATCACAATGGTTCCTTCTGGCCTTGGAATCTATTAATAGTTATAACACTACATGCTGCTATAAAAACTACCCACTGCAATCACTTGTCACCAACCTATAGAGCATTTTGGTATGGTATCGTATTACACAGATTAAAAATATGTTAATCTAAAACCAACCACAGCATCATAACAAAGAACAAATATTGTAAGGAAAATATATGTAGAAATATGCCACCAATTCCATAGTAGGGATGACTCCTACATAATGCAGGAAACATATAAAAAGCACAATATCTTAACTCTTGGATAAGGTGAGTCTTTTGTAACTGGTTGTAGTAATGCAGTTTAGCCAGAGCAAAAGGCAGAGCATTGTCTTAAGAATTCATTAGTATTGCAGTAATAAAATGAAGATCACTGCAACAGAGGACTGTAAATTTAGGTCCAAAAGAATAAAAAGTCTAATCAGCACTTTGTCAGGAAGGTAAGTTATCTACATGTCTCTATATATGTTTGAATAAATACTTTTGACTATGGTCTTAAACGGGTAAGGAAATCTTTTAAAAAGAGAGAACATCTGTAATATCTGGAAACTTCTACTTTGAAAATTACTGTTGAAACATTGAGTATCAAGTAAATAAAAACGTAGGTATCTGTATTCTTGTGAGGTTTCTGGCAAGCAAAAGTTCTTCTGAAATTGTATAAAACAATTTTCCTTCTCACTTTGCCTGTAGCTCCACAGCTATAATAAATTAGGGAAAAACTTGTGGCTAAAACTGGTTTTGGAGTTGATAGACTTGTAAGAAAAGGTTTACAATAGCAAAGATACTGACTCTGCTTTCACAACTTTAACACCTTTAAAGTATTAGCTCTTATACCAACAAAAATGCTTAAAATCCATATCCATAACAAGAATTTATTTGAATAATTGTTTCTGCAACCTCTGGATGACAATTTGCAAGTAACAGATTAAGGTAGGAGAAAACATTTACCTTTAAGCTCCTAATCTTCACTACCATTCAGTTAAGACAATATTGCTAATTAACTTTTTTGGGTGAGGAAAGTAGACAAAAGGGAAGCACAATGTCGATAACACAGTAACCATTATGTCAATGACAAAATATCCCCATGCTGTCAGTCCAAGAAATAAAATTAAGATCAGTATTGAAAGATGCCGCTCCACGCCTTTTTGGGAGCACACGACTCTTAGACAATGTAAAACGGGGTGACTAAAAAGAAAAATGATAAAGAAAATGTGGGGTTAAAGAAAGCCTTACATTAAAATACACCAAATGACCTCAGTCCTGAGATATTATACCATGAGTCTTTAAAATTATCTACCATAAAAAGAACGTGTAGAAAAAAAGGCAAAAGGACAAACTTCAAGCCCACATAAATACCGTTATATATTGTGATCCTGTCAGATCTCTCATACTAAGTAAGGCTGAGTCATAGTCTACACATGGATGGAAGACCTTAAAAAACATCTAGATAATGCACAAAGTGGTATGACAGCAATTCATTAATCTGAATCATAGCTGAACCAATGCTTCAGCATGGTGTTAGGGGGTCACTGTGCTACTGTCTTTTGGAGAAGTTCAAACAGAGGTCATCATGACTACTTGTCATCCTTAGAAATTCCAAGGGAATTTTTTCAAGGGCACTGGTAGTTAAAATTGGCCAGGATGTCATAGTTAATATCTCATCTAATTACAACACTGTAATTGCTGCCTATTTAAATTCTGTAGTTTCAACAGGATGTTTTTTTCCTTCCATGTCTTAAACTACTGTGTAAAACTGCTGTCAAAAAAGCTACTATATTTCACCCCAGAGAGAACTGTGTTTCAATGGTGAAAGCAGCAATTTTCAGGTAGTGCTTACATTTCAACTTGTGCACTCTAGAATCTTTTAAGATGGAATATGATATAAACACAGATTAGTTTTTAACTGATAGTGCTCCCATGTAGGAAGAAAAGGATAGACACTGCATTTTCGGGGCTAAATTTGTCAACCAGGACCTAAAAGGAATATATTAACACAGACTATAAAGCAGCAAAAGAAGGACACAGATGCCCAGTTAGTGTCCCTATGCAGGTCTCCTTTCATGGATGGACTTGGGACAATTCATGACTATTTCCATTTTTATATATATATATATATATTTTTAAATACGACCTGAACTCCAACTACAGGTAGTAAGCAATGCCAGCTATGCTGTAGTGCTGCTTCCTGTCATGTAATAAGTGATAAAGTGTTCAAAGTCCACATACTGTCGCTCTTAAGCGAATGACAAGTCAATGACCTTTCTCTTTAAATAACCCTATCATTTAAGTTCACTTCCTCCAACCATTCCTGGGGACCAGGTTTTCAGACTGCCTGGGCTTATACCATCATGATCCGGTACAGCAATAGCAGTCTCCTAAGTTCATGCTTCTGTCCTTGTCTTGTCTTCACCCTTACCATTTTTATTTATTTTTTCAAGCTGTTTTCTGAATCAGTCATTAGGAGAAAACTAAATCTATAACAACCTAATGAGAAACTCGATCAGAACACCAACCTTACATTGTCTCAGGAGCTAGAATGTCAAATTCCACTAACAAAACAATACTGAAAAACAGAAGAGGGGCAATATTTTCAGAAGAGATTTACAAGCCTAGACTCCAATTTCACTGACTTTGATTCTTAAGTCTCTTTTGAAAATAATACCTAGGTGCTTTTGAAAATTTTACCTGAGCTCTGAATACACATTAACATGCAAATACATCTAACAAGCCATATTTGGCCTCCATTACACCACTAAGGAAATCCAAGTGAACATGTTACGTTCAAAGCTCTAACAAAATCCCTTTCCTTCATATTGCACTATGTCTATAGCTACCGATTTTTAAAGGCAGTTTAGGAAATAAATATGACATTGTGGGGAAAAACAAAAATAAATGTGCAGATTAATGCGTAATCTTTAAAAAAAGTTTTTTTTAAAGAAAAATGTTCAAGTGAACTCTCAACTAGGACCAATTTTTCCTAATTGTTTTAAGTAGAACCATTACACTCAAATCTTAATATATTTACTATAAAGCAGAAAGACACAGCCAAACAATATCCAAAATATTAGTTAAAATGCAACTATGTAAATATGTTCAGCAAATACTTACATACCTATACTTATTTATATGGGAACACACTGTAATTAAGGCCACAAACACACTGTTAAAAATGATCTGCTAGTATTTACAAAATTAAGTGTTCACATACCTCAAGAGGTTAAAGAAAAGCAACTTTTAACAAAAATTCCTACATCTGAAATTTAATTCATTATGAAAGCAGAGCAAAAACATCTTTTTTAAATATTCATTTCACACCACCTTCTGTACTGTCATTCTCCCTTTTATGTTCCTTTACACAGCATCAGAGGAGAGAATCTTTTTTAAAAAGTTATTTTAAAACTAGGACAGTGTGGTTCCCAAACCACAAAAACCGGCAAGTGGATTCAGGGGCAGGTGTAGAACCTGAATTTGTTTTTTTAAATTGATTAGATTTTCAAGTTTAAGGGAATTTTTCCTCCAAATTTTTAATTTAGTTATTTTACTCGTCTTTTTTAATTTTGTGCATAGTATCAGCAAGTGTCCTTTTTCCAGGCCCTTGATATTCAGACACTACAGCCACTTCAATCACCTTCTGGGTACAGCATCAACAGCAGAGTGCCATACCAAGCAGTAACCAATGGTTAATCAGGGGACATGTCTTTGTCACAGAGAAAAGGGGAAGCGTACATTAACTTTAGAAATTTGCTAAATGCTCTCTATCTTCTAAGCTAGCTGCAGACCTCATCCTTCATCTTATAGTGTATCGATTTGACAGTAGGCAAAGATGTATCAAAATATGACAGTATGTAATACACCTCTACCCCGATGTAACGCGACCCGATATAACACAAATTCAGGTATAACGTGGTAAAGCAGTGCTCCTGGGGGGCGGGGCTGCGAGCTCCGGTGGACCAAAGCAAGTTCGATATAACGCGGTTTCATCTATAACACGGTAAGATTCTTTGGCTCCTGAGGACAGCGTTATATCGTGGTAGAGGTATATATGTTCATTTAATCATACACAAGTGTTAGCACATGGCTGTATTTATGGTTTGGTTTTCATCCTGCAGGCATCTATTTTACTTACAGTACTCAAGTACATTTTGAAATGGTAGACAGTGAAATTTTAGTAAGCTGTAAATTCCACTGTGTAGTAGCAAGTGCCTATACTGTATTAAATATTTTATTATCTTGAGCTTAGTTTTTTAAGCTTATATACAGGCACTAAATCCTTATCAAGCAGTTACCAAATCATGTATACTAGCAAAAAGTGAGCCAATATTCCAAAACATTACAACCTGAACAGTTACTTCAGTCCTTAATCTTATTAAAGAAGGTTTTACAGAAATATAAAGCCAGCATTGTTGAGGTTTACAAGTAAAAGCGGCAAAGAGTTCTGTGGCACCTTATAGACTAACAGACGTATTGGAGCATAAGCTTCTGTGGGTGAATACCCACTTCGTCAGATGGGATTCTTTGCCGCTTTTACAGATCCAGACTAACACGGCTACCCCTCTGAAGTTTACAAGTGTAAACAATTTTTGTAGTTGTCCTTGCCATTAAACCTGGAAGTGCCCTTCAAAGAAAAAAATAAATGGGTGTACCTTTCTCACTTCTTTATGAAGCAGGCCCGAAAAGCTTTTTTAAAAGAAAGAACATTCAGATCTCACCTGCGCAGGAATATTCTAACTTTATCTACGCTAGGAATTTCTCTCCTAAAATGTATAATATTGCTACCACAGGTTAAGCTGCATCAGTTAGCAACAGTAGGAGCTCTAACATAGAAGAGCACCAGCATTTTAACCATAGTATCATCCAGACCACCTCCTTTGAGCAGGGTTATATGACACTATATCAAAGCTTCTGAAAGCAGCTGGTGGCCCATCTACACTAGAGATCTTAGTGTTGCTGTCATCAGTGCAGCCAAAATGATGTTAGCAAATGAGAAGACAGGACCTAAGCGGCTGAAATTGAAAGTCAAGAACAACCACTGAAGATGTACACAAACATGCACATTAAGGGCTTGTCTTCACTACTGGGGAGACTGACACCGCTGCAATGTATGCAGCCGGTGTCGATTCAGCGGGTCTAGTGAAGATCTGCTAAATGGATGGTAAAGTACTCTGTGGTCGACTCCAGTACTCCAGCTCCCCAAGTCGACAGGAGAGCATCTTCTGACAACACAGAGCAGTGATGACACCGGGGTAAATTGACTTAAGCTATATCAACTCCAGTTACATTATTCACGTAGCTGGAGTAGCTTAACTTAGGTTGACTTACCCGGGTAGTGAAGACATGCCCTAAACATATACCAACAGTAGTTAAATACCAATTTTACAGGGAATGTTACAGCTATTCTCTTTCCCACAGGTAAAGTAATTCACAGCTTCAAAGTATAACAATTAGGATGAAAGGAGATGTTTCTCTTACATTTGTGTTAGCTTTAATTATAAGGTTTAGTCAAATATGTAAAATATCCTTTCAGTTACTAACTATATCCCATTAAAGATTTTAAATAGTTTTGTAGGTAAGCAGTAAAACAGCATATCATATACAAGGTAATTATATCAGTGTACAAGTGTGTGCTAGGTGTCTCACAAATAAAAACACATGTTTCCTTTCAAGTAGAAAGTCTAAAGATTTAGAGTATACAGTCTAAATATAAGAAAAGGTGCAATCAGAGAGAGCAAAACAAACAAGTGGGATGCTGGAGGTTGAAAGGTAGGTTTCTTGCTAACCATTTGTCCAGCAACCTTGGGAGTCCTAGGGTATGACTGCACTGCAGTTAAAAACCCATGTCTGGCCTGTGCCAGCTGACTCAGGCTCCTGGGGCTCAGGCTAAGGGGCTGTTTAACTGCTGTGTAGACGTTGGGGCAGAAGCCCAAGTTTTAGGACCCTGCAAGAGCTTGGGATGCAGCCAGACCTCAAATGTCTACTCCACAATTAAACAGCCCCTTAGCCCAAGCCAGTTAACGCAGGCCAGCTGTGGATGTCTAATTGCACTGTAGATATATTCTTAGTACACATAGGTTACCAGTATTTTAAGTACCGTGTCATCTAATCCTGCTCAGAGCAGTGTCAACACAGTGCTTAAAACAGCAGCAGCCCACTGGCACTTGGGCCCCCAATACATATAATGCAGTGCATGCCATATTGAAAATCGTGGTCTAATTATTGTTGCTACTATGATGCCTGTCACCAAAAATAGTGCTTTGAAGAGAAGTTGTCCCAGGCAGATTTAGTAAAGACAACATACATGCTTATGGATCTCTTGCCACCTATTATAGAGCTTGTTTTTCAAAACACAGGCTCTGAACATTGCAAGTATATAGTTATCAGCAGGTCATTTTCTCAGGCCTAGAAAAAAAGTTTAATTGGCAATTATCTTAGAGTAGGAGGCTTTCAAACTCATGAAATAAACTTTAGGTTGCCTTACATGATGAAATGGAAAAAAGCTCCTTTTCAGGGGCACCCATTCTCTACAGGGAAAGAGAGATATGGTGTCCATAAAGTGGTTTTACTAGCTATTTAACTGATAATTTAAAATGTAGGATCCCAGACAATGACAGTGAAGTCCTGTATGCATGTGTACATGGAACGAAACACTACGAAACTAGGAAAACTCATTAGAGGGCTAATAAATGAGTTACATAAGGAAAGTTCTGCAGATTTAAGTTTGCCTGCCCTACTCATGCTGCCTCCGTTTATGAATATAACAGCCACGTTGAGTCAGACCAGTGGTCCATCTAGTCCAATATTCTGTCTTCCAACAGTGGCCTATGATAGATGCTTCAGAGGGAATGAACAGAACAGGGCAATTATCGAATGATCCATCCTCTGTTGTCCACTCCCAGCTTCTGGCAGTTAGAGGCTAGGGGCACCCAGAGCCTGGTGCCGTATCCCTAACCATATTGGCTAACAGCCGTTGATGGACCTATCCTCCACAAACTTTTCTAATTCTTTTTTGAGCCCGGTTATAGTTTTGGCCTTCACAACATCCCCCGGCAATGTGTTCCACAGGTTGACAGTGCTTTGTGTGAAGAAGTATTTCCTTTTAATTATTTTAAAACTGCTGCCTGTTAATTTCAATGTTATGTGAAGGAGTAAATAACACTTCCTTATTCTCTTTTTTCATACCATTCATGATTTTATAGACCTCTATAATATTCCCCACTTTAGTCATCTCTTTTCCAAGCTGAAAAGTCTCAGTCTTTTTAATTTCTCCTCATATGGAAGCTGTTCCATACCCTTCATTGTTTTTGTTGCCCTTCTCTGTACCTTTTCCAATTCTAATCTATCTTTTTTGAGATGGGGTGACCAGAACTGCACACAGTATTCAGGGTGTGAGCATAGGATAGATTTATATAGTGGCATTATGATATTTTCTGCCTCCCTATCTATACCTTCCCTAATTGTTACCTTTTTTGACTGTTCCTACACACTGAACAGATGTTTTCAGACAACTACCCACAATAAATCCAAGATCTTTCTTGACTGGTAACAGCTAATTAAGACACCACCATTTTGTGAGTATAGTTGGGATTATGTTTTCCACAGTTCATTACTTTGCATTTATCAACACTGAATTTCACCTGCCATTTTGTTGCCAAGACACCCAATTTTGTGAGTTCCCTTTGTAATTCTTCGCAGTTATCTTTGGACTTAACTACCTTGAGTACTTTTGTATCATCTGCAAATGTTAACACATCACTGTTGACCATTTTTTCCAGATAATTTACGAATATGTTGAACAGTACTGGTCCCAATACAGATCCTTGGAGGACACCACAATTTACCTCTCTCCATTCCGAAAACAGACCAATTATTCCTAGCCTATCTGTCCTATCAGTTACTGACACATGAGAGAACCTTCTCTCTTACCTCATGACTGCTTACTTTGCTTAAGAGCCTGTGGTGAGGGACCTTGTTAAAGGCTTTCTGAAAGTCCAAGTACACTATATCCACTGGATCATCCTTGTCCACATGTTTGTGGACCCCCCTCAAAGAATTCTAATAGTTTAGTGAGGCATGATTTCCCTTTACAAAAGCTATGTTGAGTCTTCCCCAACAAATTGTGTTTATCTATGTGTTTGATAATTCTGTTCTACACTTCAGTGTCAACCAGTTTGCCTGGTACTGAAGTTAGGCTTACTGGCCTGTAACTGCCAGGATTGCCTCTGTGAAGGTTGCTATACAAAATGAGAGAAACTTTAGCTCTCAAAACCTAATTACAAGTAGTTTTATCTAAGAAAGACTACAACCATCGATGGTATATGATCCGATTCCCATTTCACTTTAGGGGCAAGATGATGCCAAAAATATTTTATTTTATTACAACCCTGAAGAGAGAGAAAAGGAAAAAAGGAGTCTTCTAGTAATCAGTAGGTGTTTAATACTACTGATACCTGGATAATTAACATGTTTTACATATCTTGTTTGTAAAATACTTAGAAGACGTAAAGCACTTGTCAAACATTTTGCAAAAATAAAGAGACCAAATTAAAAAAAAGAATTTTACAGTTACATTTCAGGTGGTCTCATGTATTTATCTGTCTAAGGTTATCTATTACGAAGTTTTTGTCTTAATGTATTTGGCCATGACGCAGCATAATTACATTTTGACCCATATTTTCTGTCATTGTAAGGCTACTGAATCAAGTCAAGAAATTTCCAAAATGAAACATACATCAGACCTGACCTCTTAATCTGGGACATTATCAGATTATATGAACATGGTTCCCTATACTATGGCATCCTCCTTTATCATTCTGTTATGAAATTTGTGTGTTTATTTTTTTTCTTTTGTGGGACTAGAATGCAAAACTATATATCCAAACTTTTCCATTAGTACCTTCTCCCAGAGTGGCAATCTATTTAGAATTTTTTCCTTCCAATACTTCTTGGAGATTTATTAGTTAATTTCCTTTTTACAGCCTGTCTTCTTGTTAATGTTGCCCTGTTAAAAAAAGTGTACTTATTTTAAAAAAAAACAAAAACAGATCTCATTATGTTGTAATTTCTTTACATGATCCCCCTGAACCTGTAATCTGTTTAACTACACAGTTTAAGTGCTAGCTGAATAAGTAAAGTAAAAAATAGAGTTTAGCGAACTAGCAAAATTTTTGGAAGTACGGTTAAACACATGACAAAAAATCAAGGACATGACTAAAAGTATCCAAACTCACATCAAACTAAGAAACAAACCAATGAATGGTCAGGTCATTTTAGTGTTGCACTTCCTGCACTTCTAGTACCGTACATATCACTACCTTAAAATGATACTGTTTGATTTTATTTTTTTTTCCAAAATTTAACATACATTTTCAGGAAGGACACTTGGAATGGAAATGCTAAAGGAGAGCTTCCTGTTAGTCTCTTCTCATCCTGTTTGCTTGTATCTTGGAATTATTAACCACAATCTCTTGCCACCGGTTTCAATGGCATTAGGTTCTTGGGGACTAGTGAAAAAAAGTACTATGTATTATCGAGGGTGGCAGTGGGTAGGTTTTTATTTTTTAACTACTGAATTTTCCTTTTCTGATCATACAGTTTCAATATACTGTGGATAGTACTTTACTGCTTAATGTGACTCTTCTTTAGGAGGTGAAGCTCCCAATAGGCAAGTGCATCTGACCACATACCCACCAGGATTATGCTCAAAGTGACACAGTCAAGCTTTTTTTTTTTTTTTTTTTTTTTTTAAAGGGAGTTAGAAGTGTTTTTTTTTAGGTACAATTGCTCCTGCCCTGTTGATTTTTGCAGTTTTACGATCACAATTTCCTATTTTGTTTTAATGCTTATTCTCTATCCTGTTGCCATATGAAAGACACACACAAGCAAAAGAGGAAAACTGAATAGTGATTCAAGGGAAATCATGAAAACCACTAGACACTAAAGCCTTGTCTACCCTATGAAGGGTTTGCTGGTAATACTATACTGGTACACCCTTCTAATGGGAACACAGCTTATACCAGCAAAAGAGTTCTTTGCTGGTGTAAGTTATGCAAGTTCCCCTTACAACAAAGTCCTTAATTGCATATACAATTGGGGCTTTTGCTGGAATAGCTATGTTGGTTACAGGTGTGATGTTTTCATACTCTTAACCAACACAGCTATGCCAGCAAAATTTTTAAATGTATACCAGACCTAAGTGAGTCTAATGCACACAAAAAAACCTGAAAAAATACAGAAAAACAACATTTTCTATAATCTGTCACTTTTAGTAATCTGATGAATTATTTTTAACAGTAGGAAATCTTAAATTACTACTGTCCTTTTAAAAGAAGCTGTCTTAAATACAGGCCAACTTAGGTGTTCAAATTTTTGTCGCACTTTCACAGTCTAAGACAAGGCTTTAGAATTTCAGGGTTGCATTTAACTATCAATTTAGTTACCACCATTAACTGGAAACAAAAACACACAAGTATAATCTCCATCCTGCAATTAAGCAAGTCATTCTCTTCCTATGTTTCTCTCTCTCCCCCACCCTCTTTATGAAATCCCTCTATACAGGCTCCCCAGCCATTCTGAAATTCAATGCAAAATTAGAGTACCTTCAAAAAATGGAGGAAATTGGGAAGTGCTGAGAAAATGCAGGATTCCCACAACCTTGCACTCAGGTTAAATCTGAGTTTAAATGGAAACTAAAAACATTCAGCCCTATGTTGGGAAGCTGTTTACATCCTAACTAAAAAATGATTCTGTGTAAAATGTTATAAAGCCCCTTCTTGGGCTTTACAACATAGGTTAACAAGTTTAACTAGCATGAGTGAAATGAATGGCATAGGAGATCGGTAACTGGAAATGAAAGTTTTCATTCCTTACCCCATGTCAAAAATTAACAGTCATTTTCAGCTACTGACTATTAATAGCTTCCATCAAATAGCCTGGGGTTCAGTTCTCAGAAAACCAGTGTCCACGTCACAAAAACAATCCGCAGAAACAGCATACCTGGCTAGCAGTTTCAGCAGAGGCCTATAACTGACTTAACATATAGACTGAACTTCTAGGAACACCAATATTACAATGGATCCAACCAACAATTTTTCTGATAAAACTGCAGGCCACTGCAGAGGCTTCAGGAGAAGATATAATGCACCCAACTGTGCACTTTACCAAAGGGAGATATTTTGCCTGACTCCAGATGATCATTGATTTATTCCTTGAAATATGATTAATATAACCTGGTCATTTCATCCTAGTTAGTGTAACTGCAGATATGCATAAACATCAATTCTTTTTAACAATACCTATCGATTTTTTGCAATGTTATCCTCTGGCACTGATTTACACAGGTTAATTGTATGCTGCATAAAACTATACTTCCTTTTACCTATTCCAAACATGTTGCCTTTTAATTCTAAATGTCTTGTTGTATTATGAGAAAAACTAACAAGAGGCCTTTCTTGGCCTCTTCTATACCAATTGTTATTTTGTGCGTCTATATCTCGTCTTATTTTTCTCCTTTCCTTTCGTAGTTTTTAATCTCAAATAGAATTCTTTCTAGGCTTTTAATCATTTTGTTGTTTTTAAAACCTCTTCTGTTTCCATTACGTCTTGTCTTTCTTAAGATGAAAGGACCAAAACTTCCCACATTGTTTGAGAAGTGGACTCATCATTGGATTTTACGATAGTATTACCTTATTTTCTGCATTATTCACTTCCTAATTTAATCCAACGTATTATCTGCTTTTTGGATTGCTGCTATACCTTATGAAGATATCTTCACTGAGCAGTCCACAAAGATGCCTCACTAATCGAGAAACCACTGGTGTGTAATGAGTGAGTTTAACTGTTCCTTCCAATATGCAATACAGTACAATTATGTACATTGAATTATCTACCATTGTTACATACCCTCTACCAATTCCTCAGTTTTGTTGGCTGTTTCCATGAAATGTCTCTCATACCTCCTTTCCCTTTAATTTAGGTAGCTGTGCTCTTAACAAGTTTTGCTACCTCACCATTCACCCATCCCTCCAAGTGGTTGGCATGATCCAGCAAAGCATCCTGCAGGATCAGGAATTAAAATGCTCAGTACCTTCCAGGGCCAAGCCCATTCTGACCATCACTGGACACAGTACTAATACTTGGGACACCATACTATTAACTTCTCTCCACTAGAAAAATTGGCCATAACCATTTTCTATCTCGTGGACTGTTTTAATGATGGTCCTTATCATTCATCCTCAAAAAGTGTTTTTCAAAAACTGAAACTATGTCCTTCACTATTCCTTTATCCACTACATTTACTATTCCAACAGGTTAGAAAAACAGGATCCCAAATACTCATGCATGTGCATTTCTGCATACCCATTGTAAGTGTGCATATACTCCGATATGCAAAGACAAGTCTGCTCTGCGTGTCCACAAACCCTATGTGCACTTATTGCATTCCATGGACTCATGCATGTGAAAATTCTTCACAATTTACTTTAACAGAAGTCATATTTGTCTATCCTGGTTCTTTTACTATGACAAATGATGTGGCAGAGTCATGCCACTAACAACTATGAGATCTTAAACTGAGATCCATCTTCTCAGCACGCTATGGCACTATGGCACTTTCAGTAAGATTAGGGAATTACTCCTATGCCCTTGACAAAACTCTCTCCTTCCTTCCCACTGTTGCACAGCTCCCCTCTTCTGGTTGTTGAAAGTGAGGGTGGAGTCCATGGCTTTGCCTAGCACCATCATAACAAAAACACTATTTACAGTTTTGCTGCTGATTAATAGCTAGGAACAGCAGTCATAAAACTGAAAGATTGCTATCAAGTTTCATTGCGCTGCTTCTGGGAACTCTGAAGGAACACGGGGGAGAAAGGGAGACAATCCTCCACTGTTGAGTCACTCTGCCCAGAAAGTGGAAGAGCCTCTGAAGGAGCAGCAGAAGAATGAAACTGACAAGACCAACCAGTTTCACAGGTGCTATTAATAAGCTACTGGACCACCATGAAAGTGATCCAAAACATATTCAGTTTTACCATGCAACTATGTGGGCTCAACTTTCTGGCTTACAGCTGCATATTACTAAAGTTTTGTTTTGAACATTTTTTAATATATCTGTATCTATATTGTTTTTCCAGGTATGCCTCTGTAGGGCTCTGTAGTATTATGTATGATACAGAGTTTCATTCCTGCTCCTAATGCTCACTGAAGCCTTGGGAACTCAAGCAATCAGCATCACCAATACTGCCATGAGCTGGAACCATGTCAGATCTCACAGGCATAAAAAAATGGTCTGGTCAGTGGGTGGACAAGACCTCTAAGATGAAAGAATATGGAATATACATAATGTATCTTTTGTATGCCACATTAGCTGCTACTTCATCTCCTACATACCTCTTCCAGAAGTTTCAGTTTACCCTTTAAAAAATTATACATTCAGTAAATTTTGGCACATTGGACATTTTTCACCTGAGGGTGGGTCATCCCTGTGTTATGCAGAAGGTAGACTAGATGACTATTTCTGGCCTTCAAATCTACTTATAAAGACTTTGTAATTGTTAGGAAAGAGGCGGTGGCTCTTCAGGCTTGTTTGTTTTTTAAAAACTGAGGAAACGGTCTTGTTTTAAAATAATTATCTGACTTTTGATTCACCCGCTGTGTAAAGCATTTTATCATGTGGTATACTTAAAGATGCATTTTACTGCATCTGTTCTGTCGATAAAAGACATCGGTTTCCAGTGCTGTCAATCTATTACGCTCAAGAACCCTAAAAAAAAAACAACACTGCAGTAGTATGAACTGTGGTAAAATACTAGACACTACTGCATTCATGTAAAAGCTACTTTGATAAAATTTTGAATAAGGCCTAAGAACATAGACTAGTCCTGACATCACTAATGTGGTTTTTCCTCCCCATCTGAGTGAAGCTGGAAATTTCACTGTAAACATTAATATTACATTACTCTATACTAACTAGTACTGAAAGCCACAGTTTATTTAGCAGTCATTCTGATCTGAAAATATTTTGATTTGTCCTGTAACAAACAGATTTTAGTACTTGCAAAAACTATTGCCATGCAATATTAAAACTGCACAGATAAAAATCTTATGTCATCAAGAAATGTATAAGAAACTGAAACCTACACAATTAGCATGGCAAACAGCTTTTGTTGCTGTTTTGCCTTTACAAAAGGCAGAAATGACAAGCTCCAGAGATTTCAGCAAAGGGGAACACTTTAGCTTACTGAAAGTCTATCAAAGAGTTAAAAGCATTTGCTAGCTTTCTGCTTAAAAATATTTGTAAATAGCCATCCAGTCTTTTAAATTTGCAGGGACAAAGCAGCAAAAAGGGCTTTCTTTTTCCCACTTGACTGAGCCTTCTGGTCAGCTTTTGCCAGGTAAGGAGAAAGTATACAATAATGCCATTAAATGGGAACAGCTTCATCAGGTTTCACTTAAAAAGATACCTACTGAGCAGACTCAAGTGATTTTTTCCAGTGAACTTTCGCCCCATCCATAAACCAAACAAATCACACACTCCTCAATGAGAATTTAGGGCTTCATATTTCATATACTATTTTTATAGTTCAGATTAGTGTTAGCACTAACGTGATGAGCAATTTCCATGCACACACAAATTACTTGGAAACATTTATGATGTTTATTAGTGTGAATCTCAGCACAGATTAAATTCAGAAGGCTAAAATATAGTGCATGACAGATCACACTGTGTTTTACTGACTCATTAGAAATGTGTTTCAATCTGCATTTTTGAATGCCAGATTGACAAAATGTAGTCCAAACTTGCTGTTTAAGGCACGTTAATTTCTGAAAGCTTACATTAAATCACCACATTAAGACAAGTCTGAATTCAAAGAGACCACCATTAAATAAAATGGCAGCTTCAGAGCCCTCAGATATGGTTTGAATACCAGATATTTGTATAAACTATCATTCAGATCACCAAAAAACCCAACAAAAAAACACATCCCAGTTTGTTGAGTTTTAACTGCAACTTTAAACCAAATCTTAGGTTACCATGGGTTATTACAGTGTACCTAGAACGCAAAACTTACTGTATGGTTGCTCTGGTTTCATATAACAATTACGTCACTAGTTAACGTTTTAGAATTTACCCTCTGTAATGAACCACATTCCAATGCAGAGCTAGAGGTGACTTCTACATTTTCTTCTTAATGTTACTTTCTACTTCATGTTACTTATTGTGTTTTGGTGAATATAAAAAAAATTGTTACATCGATACTTTATTTTAAAATATTAGTGTGTGCTGAAATGTTCATGAAGCACTAAAAATCCTATTGAAATCACAATGATAAAGAGGAAATGAAATATTCCAAATATTAGACACTTAAGTTGTGATTAAATCACGTTAACATTAAAATTCAAGAACACTGTACTTCAGTTCTACTCCATATGTGTGCTTTTAGGTGAAGATCTTTTGAAATGCTTATTACTTCAAATTAAAAAAAGACCTGAAGAAGCACTCTGTGTAGCTCAAAAGCTTGTATCTTCCACCAACAGAAGTTGGCCCAAAAAATATATATTACCTCACCTACCTTGTCTCTCTCATATATCCTGGGCCAAACACAGCTATAATGGTACTGCAAACATATTGCCTCAAATGACAATGAACACTCTTTGTAAAAAAGGAGGGAAATGAAGCTCCTCAAGACTTTTATATTTTCATAAAGTACTAAAGGTCATACTTTATTCAAAATACGGTTACTGGTTTTATGTTCCAGGCCTGAAATTTTCCCCCAAAATAACTGCTTTTACACATACAATAGAAGACATTCATGAAGACAACATGCAGGAATTCCAAATTACTGAATGGGAGCTTTGCTCACGGTCAAATTTTAGAACAAGTTAGGAAAGATGTGTCTGAACTGAGAAAAGCAGCCAAACATCAAAGATTTCAGAGTAGCAGCCATGTTAGTCTGTATCCATAAAAAGAAAGGGAGTACTTGTGGCACTTTAGAGACTAACAAATTTATTAGAGCATAAGCTTTCGTGAGCTACAGCTCACTTCATCAAGCTGTAGCTCACAAAAGCTTATGCTCTAATAAATTTGTTAGTCTCTAAAGTGCCACACGTACTCCTTTTCTTTTTACAAACATCAAAGAGAATCTGGAGAGCAATGTACTTACTAACTGGACTAGAATTTCATGCCACTGCTACATACAAGTTAATTTATGACTATTTAAGCAGCCTAATACCTCTGCACTGATGAAGATTAAAATATAAATTAGCTTGTCTGCCTACACAATATTCAATGCTAAAATCTATCATCACTGCTCTCTTTTCAAGACATGAAGCATTTACCTAGTATACCAAGAAGTAACTGATCAGTACATAAATATAAATAATTCAGTTAAAATAAATGTGTCTACTTTCATCTGTACCATGAAGATCTAAATTTTGAATAAAAACTAAGATAAAATTTGTCCATCTTTCCGTCACCCACACCAAGAAATTTTACCTCTCTCATTCTTACAAGTATTTCCATTTTAATTGCTAGCTACAGCTTTTGTTGCTGTTTTGTGTTTATAAAAGGCAGAAATGACAAGCTCCAGAGATTTCAGCAAAGGGGAACACTTTAGCTTACTGAAAGTCTATCAAAGAATTAAAAGCATTTGTTAGCTTTCTGCTTGAAAATATTTTTAAATAGCCATCCAATCTTCTAAATTTGCACAAGAGATTTATATTTCCAAGCACTGATTGTTTTACAGTTACATCAGCAAATACCAATATTAGCTGAAAGTGTAACAACTTATAGAAAAGAAACTATTTCAGGACAAATATTAAATGAAATCATGAAAAATGTAGTTGTTACAACTTTCAGTAGCTGGCCTTCATTTTGACTGGCAGAACTAAATGTAGTGCACCATCATGTGGCAGTCAGTCATTGAATAATTCATATAAAAATGTCAACTTTTTTCATGGCTTTGATCCAATTATTAGAATTAAATATTTGTTAACTGTGCCACTGTAATACTGATCGTTAAAAAACTTTAATGGGAAGTTCCGTGACCATAGAATCTAATTTTTTAAGGATTTTTTTGGACTAACAAGAAAATATTTTGACTTTTTTAAAGCACAATGTTTACTTGAAGACAACTGCCCCCAGTGCCTATTAAGTAGGTCTTTATTTTGCTAGCCTACATCATGGCACTTTGCGGTGGTAAAATATATAGATATTAAACATTTTCAGAGTTTGAGCATATATACTGTGTACTAAATAGCTAAAAAATTATTTCTGAAAACCCTATACGACAAGTTATATCCTAAAGCACATTTTCACCGCCAAATCCTAAAATCATACAGGAAGTGGACAGACTAAACTGAAGCAATAGAAACAGTGCTTTGATAATTACAGAACAATTTCAGAAAACATTATGTACTAAAAACAAAATCTGAAACTGATTGCTTAAAGAGATAAATCAGCATACATTAAAAACATGCATGTTAGAGAACCACTGTATACACGTCAATTTAACACAAACAAGTTACTGAAGATTAATCTTGACGCCCTGATTTATACAGCCGGGTTGCCTCCCACCAGAAGTTCGAGTTCCCCACAGCCACATGTATACTGCACGTTAAGGTTTAGGCTCTGCTTTAGCATACACCATCTTAAAGCTTTGCTTGAACTCTAAGGAATCCGCAAGTTACAAAAAAGCCTTACCATAACCTGAAGTCACTAAAGTGAGGTATGCAAATAAACTTAAGACAACATACAAACCCTGAAAAATAGAAAATCCTCTAACCATACCTAGATTTTAAGGATGGTCAGTGTTTTCATTACAAAACCCAGCAGACTGGCAATTTATAACTCTTTACCTTAACAATTTGCATAGGAATGACACCTGACAAAACCTCAGAGCATATATTATTTTGTTACCAATTTTGAAACAAATTCAGTCTAAAATTCACTTATTTAAAATGTTTCTCTACATGCTTACCTAACAAAAATCCATTAAAAATGAAGTTTTAAAGACCAATAACCTATATTGCAAGTTAGTTAATTCTGGGTTTTATTTTTCGAAAGCTGTAAAAATTCCAAGGTTTAAAAAACCAACTACTATGCAGGTGAACACTGGCTAATTTTCCATTATTTTTACTTTTAGACTAGAATGGGTAATAATATGAATATACAACATGCAAATACATACCACAAATATATAATCAACACAGAATAATGACTTTGAAGACATTTATGTTTACTGCAAATGCATATATTTACTACAAGCTGTACTCTATCAGATGTGCCTTGACTATTTTGTCTACTCTAAAATTCTCACTGCTGATAACACCAGTACACCTTCACCAGTAATAACAGCAATAATGGGAGCTTCAATATAAACAGGCCTCTGGGTGTCACTGATGTTTTAACTACTGTATCACCTAACCCTACTCCAAAGATGTCTGAGACCCCCTGTATAAAACGTCAATGACAAGTGCCTTGTATACAGTAGCACACCCCAAACCAATCACTGCTACCACCAGTGGGAAATATTAGAAGTCTATATACACAAGACCTCATACTAAATGTGTCATTTCACAATTGGTTGGATAAGAGAAGAGTGATTGTAGTATTCATATTCCAAAGGAGAAAATGCTCCTTTATAACAACCACCTCTAATGGCCTGGATTAATTTCTTATATATCACTGTACTTTCTTACAAATAGCCTTCCTGGTATGGGATGACAATCAGTGGTTGGGTGTGGAGTGTTTTGCTCTAACACACTGTTATAATGAAACAGGGACCAAGCCCTCTAACTAGTCAGAATTCCTTACCATTACAAGAACCTTCACACTTAGCAAAAAAAGGAAGAGTGCTGCAGCACACCGGAAAACGATGCATATTGATCACAGGGAAATGAGAATACTGAGTTATTTAATAAAAAAGAATAGTGCTAATCTATTAACAGATGTTACTTTCATATATGCATATTTCTGTCCCTTTTGCCTTGTTTTCACCTATTCTACCAAAAAACGCCCCCCACATTTATGCACGCAATAACTTTCAAGATCTGTAATGCTCTCAAAAAAATTCCAGTGACCCTGGACTCTGTTAAAGATGGTCTTTTATTCACCCTGTAGTGCCTACCTCTATCACAACAGACACCTTGCCACCCACAATTCAACACCCCTACAACATCCCAGAAGGGCACAAGGGTAAGGGTAACTTTCAATGTTTTAACTTTTGAGCAATGGAGGCTCCCGAGGGCAGGCTTTTGTCAACCCTATTTTGGGTCAGGGCACAATATAATCTTTACATGATGCTGTAAGCAGCCTAATGATTGTATATTTACAGATCAGTTTTGCCTGCCGACTTTCAGATGCTAAGTAGCCTCTGTTTCTTTTGCAAGGTCAAGGCAGAATCCTTCAACAAGATCTGAAGATAAATTTTCTGTTTTAAATTAGGGTTCGGAGAATCACAACCCTCTTTCACCCTAAAACGTCTCTCTGCCCCAGAATGAGATTTCAAAATTTTCTAACAAGTCAGACAGAGGTCTGTGTCTGGAGTGTATATTATTATTGCATGCATCTTTAGAGTGCCCATCACTTTTGTATAATCTGAAAGGAACGCTTACCTTTATCCTGAGTGCAGGACAGTATTTCCTCCTCTTTGGGGTTAGTCACCTGGGTGATAATGGACGGGTTGTCCATGGAAACAGAGTGCGATTTCACCTGGCTATTTCCCTCCCAGGGGCAGGTTTGTGTGCGTTTGTTTTTAGGGATCAATAGGCAGATTTCTCTCTAAAAACTCCTTCAGGAACGAAACCAGCCAGAAAAACCACACCCCCCCCCCAAAAAAACGCGCGCACAGGGGACCCCTCCTATAGTGCCACCTCCTCCTCCTCTAGTAATTCCCAGTATGGGGGGGGAGGAGGGGAAGGAGGGAACTATCACCCCACCAAAACAAAAACACGAACAAAAATCCCGTAGCACTCCCCCGCCGAATCACCACCCCTAGAACGTCCAAAATATATCACCCCAAAAAACACGCTGCCTAGGAAACCTCTTTCCTGACCCTGTACCACCCCGAAATATGTACCAGCCCGCCCTAGCCTGTATCACCCCGAAATCAGCCCAGCCCCCAATGACTATCTGAGCCTATCGACCCCCTCAATAACTCTCCCCCGCAGCTTCGATCGCCCCCAAATCAACCCAGCCCCCCAATAACAAACGGATCCCCCCTCCTCCTCACCTGTATCACCCCCAAATCAACCCAGCCCCCAACAACAAACGGATCCCCCCCTCCTCCTCACCTGTATCACCCCCAAATCAACCCAGCCCCCAACAACAAACGGATCCCCCCCTCCTCCTCACCTGTATCACCCCCAAATCAACCCAGCCCCCAACAACAAACGGATCCCCCCCTCCTCCTCACCTGTATCACCCCCAAATCAACCCAGTCCCCCAAAACGGTCTGATCCTACCCAGCCCCCAAAACCCTCTCCCCTCCCTCACCCCCGAGCCCACCCTCCCGAAGAAGCCTGTAAGACCCCCCGACACGCAATCGCTACATGCCCCCCCACAACGCCCGGATCCAGAACCCGCCCCCGGAGCGCTCCCCCAGCCCAGGCCCCCGCCCGCCGCCCGCGGCAGCGTTGCGGGCTCCGCCGAGACACCAGCTCCAGGGGCAGGAGCCACCGCCGCCCTGGGAGGAGGAGGAGGAGGAAGAACCGGGGTTGCGGGGGCCGGGCCGGGCTCCAGTCCGGGTCTCCGCGCTGCGCCACTGCCAGCCGCCCCCCCGCCGCCGCCGCGCTCAGAGCCTGTCAGTGCGCGCCCCGCCTCCCTCCCCTCACAGCCAGGCCACAGGCGCCTCCCCCGCCCGCTGCTTCCCCGCCGCGCCGCGAACAGCGGGACGCTCCAACATGGAGACGGAGGCGGTGGCAGCAGCCTGCCGGCCGAGCGAGCGGTAAACAACGGGGCGTGGCCTCCGCCGCCAGGCGGGAAACGCCCCGCTCCGCCCGCTTAGGGGGCGGGACCAACTCCGAGGGGCGGGGCTGGCCCAGGAGGTGTGGTTGAGCGGCACGTGACGTCCAGAACTGGGCGCGGTTATTCATGAGGGGCGGGGCTGGCCCAGGAGGTGTGGTTGAGCGGCACGTGACGTCCAGAACCGGGCGCGGTTATTCATGAGGGGCGGGGCTGGCCCAGGAGGTGTGGTTGAGCGGCACGTGACGTCCACAACTGGGCGCGGTTATTCATGAGGGGCGGGGCTGGCCCAGGAGGTGTGGTTGAGCGGCACGTGACGTCCACAACTGGGCGCGGTTATTCATTAGGGGCGGGGCTAACACGCCAGGGAGAGGGGGTCTCACGCGATGGGCGGGATCAACTTTAAAAGTGGGCGTGGTTATTCCTTAGGAGGCAGGGTAACACACCTGGGGGCCTGAAGCTGTCCCACACTGAGTGGGTCAACTTCAAAAGTAGGTGTGACTATTCCTTAGGGGCGGGGCTAACACACGAGGGTGGGGCTATCCCACAAGGGGCAGGGTCAACTTCAAAAGTGGGAGTGGTTATTCCTGGGGGGGCGGAGGCACAAGAGGAGGAACTAGCCACAAGGGAGCAGTCAACTTCAAAAGCGGGGGGGGGGGGTCATTTGTTAGGGGGCACGGCTAACACCTGAGGGGGAGGGGCTAGCCCACAAGGGAGCGGGTCAACTCCAAAAATGGGCTGTGCCATTTCATAGGGGTGGGACCAACCCTCTCACACAAAGGGGGGGGTAACCTTCAAAAGTGGGAGTCCTTGTTCTGTAGGAGGTGGAACTGACATGGAGGAGGGGAGGGCCATCCCACAAGGTGGGGGGCGGGCTAACACATAGAAGTAGGAAGGGTTGTGCGATAAGGGCTGGGGAGCGCTAATACACATTGATAGTGGGGCTAGCCAGTGGGGTGTGCTACAAAGGGGAGGAGGCATCCCAAAGGCAGTAGTTTCTTTATGCCAACAGGAGAGGTGTCTTCCCTCCGAATAGAGCGTCTTCAGCAGATGTGATGCGGTGGCTCAGCTGTATTGGAGCAGCTGCAGCACTGTATGTATAGACATGGCCTGAGACAGTGTAGTCAAAGGCTTGGTCTACACTACAGTTAGGTCGACATAAGGCAATTTATGTCAATCTAACTATGTCAGTTTGTACGCTACCGCCTTGCTCCCGCTAATGTAAGTGCCCTGCTACGCCTTATAATAACTGCACCTCCACAAGAGGCATAGGGCTTATGTTGGTGGTGACGCAGTGTTTGTGTAGACACTGCATTCCTTACCTGGGCTGTTGGCTGTCTTGTCAGAGCCCTGACATTGGCAAAAAAGCTGGCTCCTGGCTCTCCAGCTAGGATGCTGTTGGGTCTCTGCTACAAGCCAGGCTGCCACTCAGGCTCCCGGCTTGGGCTGATGCCTGGGCTCCCCACTCCACACAAGGAGCCCTGGGGTCCCAGCTCCCTACTCCCCACTGGGAGAAGGGCAGCCGACTGGACTCCGATTGCAGATCTCCCCGCTAGAGGAAAGAAGCTCTGGGAGGCTGCCCCACTGCTTCCGGCTGGGAGCAGGGAGGTGAGAAGCCCTGGGGGCAGCTGGGCTCCCGGCAGGGAGCTGTGCAGACCTGGGAGCCCTGGCTCTCACCCTGTCCCCTCTCCACTGCCCCTCTTCAGTCCGTGGAAGCGCTCCTGGTGAGGACGCACACCATCGAGGGTAGTGTGGCCATCAGCCACTGGAGTAATTACTGTGTTGGCTGTAAATTGACCTAACATAGAGTGATTTAAGATTGTAGTATAGACATGCTCAAAGGTACAGAATGTTTGGAACTCACATCCACTCAGTAAAGTGGGAAGTGATCAAATACCTCCAGGTTTAACATGTCCTGTTTCTTGTATGTACATATATTTCAAAGGAGAATTATACTCTGTTTTGCTTTGGTGAGAACAGGGCCCTAGTAGACTTGCATTAAGATGTTTTCTCAACATAATCTCTTGTAAAGTATCAGAATGGGGTTTTCAAGCAGTTGCATTGAAATTACAATTGCATCTCAGCTACATCACATTTACACCATGGAAGCATCATAAAATAAGGACTCTGTAACTTTATATTGACACTCTTTCACTACTATAATCTGCCATTGTAATGGCACTATTTAGGAAACAATGAATGAATTGCAATGAGATAATTAAGGGATAATCTCTGTTCTTTTGAAGTACACAAAGCAATAAACAGCTGCTGTAACTGATTAATAGCTGAAGTGAAGTTGAGACATTTAATCAATCTATCAAGCCATTTATTGCAAGAATACAGTAGTTTACATTAATTTCACAGTATTTATTTTAATGAGATAAACTGCAGTATTTTCCTTTCCTTACAATGTAGTATCATGAGATCTTAATCCTTCCTTCACGGAAGTCAAGTGTAAAATTCCCCTAGCGGGAGTACGATGGGCCCTCATTGAGCTGATAGCAGCAAAAGTAAATGCTTTCTTTTTAACATAGAACACTTTACTACAAAACAAGTTTTTTCCCATTTGAAAACATCCCTTGGAATTGAAAGGGACATGATCTAGTGACAAGACCACATGATTGGGAGTTAGGAAAAAGAGCTGATCTTGATCTGTGATTTTGAGCAAATTACCTAGCAGCTCTGTGCCTTAGTCTTCCCATCTGTAAAATGGAGATAGTACTACCCACCTGCCATACCAGGTTTTCTTGAGGCTTAATTAATGATTGTAAAGCACAGGAGCACAGGATAAAAGGTGCTGTGTAAATGTAAGAGTATTTTAAGAGCAAAGTTGGAAAACAATGTATTGCCCCCAATTCTGTTACATGGCTCTGAACTCAGCACTGGAAAGGGAAAGGGACTGGAGGATGTGGGGTCAGTGATCAAAGGCAATTTTAAACACTTCCCAAATTGTGGGACTGCCTGCCCCACCTCCGGTATAAGGAATAGCAACTCCAGGGCTGCTTAAAGTCACATTCTGTTCCCCATGGACCCCTAAAAATAGCCAATGTGCATGTACTTTCTCTATCTCTGCTTGCTACTCACATATCTCCTCTGCATACCTTATCCCAAAGGCTGGCAGCCAAGTGAGCTGTAGCTCACAAAAGCTCATGCTCAAATAAATTGGTTAGTCTCTAAGGTGCCACAAGTACTCCTTTTCTTTTTGCGAATACAGACTAACACGGCTGTTACTCTGAAACCTGTCAAAAAGATCTGTGATGACAGGGGAACCCCATTTAATTGATAAGTTTCATGTTTGTCTGTATTCACAAAAAGAAAAGGAGTACTTGTGGCACCTTAGAGACTAACCAATTTATTTGAGCATAAGCTTTTGTGAGCTACAGCTCGCTCCACTGAATGCATCCGATGAAGTGAGCTGTAGCTCACGAAACCTTATGCTTAAATAAATTTGTTAGACTCTAAGGTGCCACAAGTACTCCATTTAATTGAGTGTATTCTCCCAGGGCCATTTCTGTCCCCTTTACCTCAATCCAGTAAGAGATTTCAGCACTTGATCCATGATGCCATGAAAGTTCTTTTCCTGACCCCAGATACAATTACTTCAAGAACTGGGACCAAATAAAGATAAATAAGTAAACAAATTAGTTTTTGGTCTGGAGCTTTGCAGCACCAACACCCCTGCACCCCCCCCTCACATCCAGGTGAATCTCTAATTTATTTGCCCAATTTCAGCTCATGATCTTAAATGGACAAGATCTTTATTTCCCCTTATATTTGTCTATGGGAGAAATATTTCTCCAACCAAAATGTATAGCTGATATCCTTCTGGCTTCCATTGTAATGACCCTCTGGATGTATAGGAATGGATTTGTTTTAGGACTGGTTTACGCACAAACTTGCATTGGAAGTCTATGTGCAGACACTTTTATTTCAAAACAAGTGTCCACACCCAAACTAGCACCAAAATAACAGAAGGCATGGATTAATTAGTTATTTCAGGGAAAGTATGTGCGTAGACCAGCCTTAGATAATTAAAAATGCCCTCAGTGCTTGGGAGGGTGCGAGATGAAGTACTCAAAGGATTGCAACATAACCAGCACTGTGATAAAGCTGAATAATGCTTAGAGCAGTGGTTACCAGGGCCGGCTCCTGCGTTTTTGCTGCCTTAAGTAGCAAAAAGAACAAAACAAAAAAAACCCCTCCACCTCAGGTGTTAGCAGTGCCCCCTAAAAAATCTTTCTGCCAAACACAGAGGCAGAGTGATGGTGCAGCCGCCGAATTGTTGCTGGCGACCAAAGAAGAGTCGCATCCCCACCGCTGAATTGCCACCGAGCGCGAAACGTGCTGTGACGGAGCGGATTGCCGCCCAGAGCGGATTGACCTCCTGCTGCCCCTTTACATTTGCTGCCCCAGGCACCTACTTGGTTCGCTGGTGCTTGGAGCCGGCCCTGATGGTTACCATCTTTTCTGGGCAACTGCACGATTTATTACAAAAAGAAAAGGAGGACTTGTGGCACCTTAGAGACTAACCAATTTATTTGAGCATAAGCTTTCGTGAGCGACAGCTCACTTCATCGGATGCATCCGATGCATCCGATGAAGTGAGCTGTCGCTCACGAAAGCTCATGCTCAAATAAATTGGTTAGTCTCTAAGGTGCCACAAGTCCTCCTTTTCTTTTTGCGAATACAGACTAACACGGCTGCTACTCTGAAACCGATTTATTACAGCTCGCACACATCACACCAATTCATCTGATTTAGTTGGGGATTGGTCCTGCTTTGAGCAGGGGATTGGACTAGATGGCCTCCTGAGGTCCCTTCCAACCCTGATATTCTATGATTCTATGATCTGTTCCTGCCCTAACCTGTAATGAGCTTTTAGCAGTTGCAAGATGCTTGTTTTGGGATGCCAACGCTGTACTGCAGGTTGAAACTTGCACAACTGGATGGGAGGCAAGCAGTAGTAGCACTAGCTCTTGGTACAAAGGCTCCTCATTAAAATAGGAGAGGAGAGCCCCAAAAACAAGTGATAAAAGCATGAAGTATTGGTACCTCTATATGCAGCATTGCTCGGCAAACCCTGGCTTTATGAGAGAAGACAAATCTCTCTTTTGAAGGACTTTAGTGCATTAAGATGTGCGCAGTAACTCAGAATGGCCCTCTTGTAGATTTCAAGCTCCTCATAACAGGGCCTGCCCTCTTAATTTTCTACAAAAGACCATAATAAGAATGGCCACAAACCTCACTGCATCCCGAACTAAATATAGTACTCATTTCTTCTAGCTGGTTTTCGCATACCAAGTATTTCTCTCTCACATGCACCAAGGGGCTGTCTATATTAGCCTTATTTCCCACCATTGCTGCAACTCCTCACCCCTCTCCGTGAAGTCCACTGTGTCTAGCGCTGACATTTGAACCATCTACATCTAACCCTGTTCAGAGCGAGTCTAGATAGCACAGGCTGTGTCTTCCCTAGGGAAAAAGGTATATTTTTCATCAGTATTAAGCAAATTCATATGAACTAACCCACATTAATTAATATAGGAATTTCATCAACCAGCTGAAGTAAAATTACACCTGTCTTGTCTTCAGTAGGAGTGTAACATGGGTTAGTAAATGTAGTAAAAGACTTTTTTCTCCCTAGTGAAGACCAAGCCACAGTGGTTAACACTCTGGTGATTGCCAGAGCCATGTCTACAGTAAGATTATGTCTTTACTGCAAAAAGGTATGTTTTTCACATTGAGACTAACTGAATCAAGATACTTTAGTTATTACATCCATGGAGCTAATCAAGGAAAACCTCAGGTTTAGTGTTGTCTTTGACTAGCTATATTGACAAAAAAAAAAAAAAAAACTACAGTGTCTTGTTTCCACTACAATTTTACACTGAGACAGCTACCTGAATGTTAAAAACCCCCCACCTTTTTTGCATGCAAGACATAGGTTAGAGCACCTTCTAAATCTAGGAACTTGGAACTTGCTAAGGTGAATCGCACCCAAGGTCCACCTAGGCCAGGATCCTGTCTTTGAAAGTGGCCCGTGCCAGACGCTTCAAAAGAACATGTAAGAACCCTGCAGTAGGCAAATGTGAGATAATCTGTTGTCCCCAGATTAGGCTTCATCTTGGTCTCTAATGATTAGAGGTTGGTTTAAATCCTGAAGCTTGAGGTTTACATCCTCTTCAAAATTTTGTTATTAATTATAATGCTGGATAGTCTTGTTCTAGTGTAAAAAAGGACGCACACAAACAAACCTTAATTCAACCCAACATTTACTCCTCCCTGCAGAGATGGAAGAGAGAGAGAGATGTTATATCTTTTTTAACTATGGTGATGGAGAGCAATATAAGAACCAGGATGGGTAGATATACACGCTCTAGAAATAATAAAATATTTTTTCTATTAGAGGCCTTTGAATTTTGTAGGTTATGCTGTGAGAATCTATGGAAAATACTGTACAGATGCAGCCAACCACTGTCATAAACCACTCCCAGAAACCCAGTACAAATGATAAAAATGCAAAAGTAAAATAAATATCAGCACAACATCCAAATACAATATTTAACAATATAAAATAATTCCAACAATTACTCTAGGATTGTTACTGTAACTTTCATACCTATGTGTTTCGTGTTTTTACACGTACAACAGTTCATCAGTAGGGTGTGAATCTACAATATTCAGTACAGACCTTTTCCACTTCAGCAATAGGAGTAACTGGTAGGTGAAAGCATTCTGCTACCCTGTGTGGATTAGCTCTCTGTGGATTAGGGAGACACAACACACACATTGCCAATGGGCTGCAAGACTATTTGCATGACAGCAGAAGAATGCTGGGCATCAGGATTCTTGGTTTCTATTCCTGGCTCTGGAAGCAGGTTTGTGGTCTTGTGATTACAGTCTGCATAGGGAAATGTATCAACACCCATTTGGTTCATCCAGAACGATTGAATCAGGACCCCAGATGTGAGAGTATGAGCATCTACCAATTCAACTACAAAACCCCAAAAAGAAAAGGAGTACTAGTGGCACCTTAGAGACTAACCAATTTATTTGAGCATAAACTTTTGTGAGCTACAGCTTATGCTCAAATAAATTGGTTAGTCTCTAAGGTGCCACAAGTACTCCTTTTCTTTTTGCGAATACAGACTAACACGGCTGCTACTCTAAAACCCCAAAAGATTTCTGAGAAGTGCTAGATAAGAGCCAGGGGTGCCAGAACAGGGCGGGCCAAGGGGCCATGTCCCCCCCCCCTTTTAAAAGTGGGAGGGTTATGGCCTCCCACTTTTTACCGGCCATAAGGGCGAGCGACTGGGGCAGGGGGTGGAGAACAGGGGTGCTGGAACAATTTTTATAGTGGGGGTGCTGAGAGCCATTGAACCAAACTGTATACCCTGTGTTGTGTATAATGGACTCCACTTCAAGTCATGATGTGCGGCCGCACCCCCAGAACCCTTAGTTTTAGCACCTATGGTGGACAGGAGCAAGTGGGAGGGCAGGGTCATGGGGGAGAAGAGGTGGTGAGGGAGTGGGGCAGCGGGAGAAGAGACAGTGCAGGGGCAGGGTCTTGGGGGAAGGGGCATTATGGAGGTGAGGGGCTTGGGGACAAGGGACGTTGTGGGCGCGGAGCCTTGGGGAGAAGGGGTGGCATGGCACAGGGGGCGGGGGCCACAGTTCAGGTGCCTGTAGCCCCCCTCCCTCCCACAGGGCATTTCCGACGCTCCTGATAAGAGCTAGTATCATTTATGTGGAAGTAGTAGCAGAGTCCTCAGTCTCTATATTAAGACCATGGCTACACTATGATGGGATGTTAGATGGAGTGGGATCTGAGTTACCCAGGAAAGAATTTCCTGTAGTATCTGGCTGGTGAATCTTGCCCATATGCTCAGGGTTTAGCTGATCGCCATATTTGGGGTCCGGAAGGAATTTTCCTCCAGGGCAGATTGAAAGAGGCCCTGGAGGTTTTTCGCCTTCCTCTGTAGCACGGGGCACGGGTCACTTGCTGGAGGATTCTCTGCTCCTTGAAGTCTTTAAACCATGATTTGAGGACTTCAATAGCTCTGACATAGGTGAGGTTTTTCGCACGAGTGGGTGGGTGAGATTCTGTGGCCTGCATTGTGCAGGAGGTCAGACTAGATGATCATAATGGTCCCTTCTGACTTTAGTATCTATGTATCTATGTATGTAACAGAATTAAGTTTGCACAAGCAAATTTAATTCTGGCTTTTCCTAACTTTTGAGTGTTTGATTTTACAACCTTAATGTTCTTTTAACATGGGGTTTTTGGATATCACTATTGATTTAGATCAGTATTTCCCAAACTTGTTCCGCTGCTTGTTCAGGGAAAGCCCCTGGTGGGCCGGGCCGGTTTGTTTACCTGCCGCGTCCGCAGGTTCAGCTGATGGGGGCTGCAGGAAGCGGCAGCCAGTACGTCCCATTGGCCTGCAGCGGCGAACCGCAGGACCCAAGATCGGCCGAACCTGCGGACACAGCAGGTAAACAAACTGGCCCAGCCGGCCAGGGGCTTTCCCTGAACAAGGGGCGTCCCAACTTTGGGAAACACTGATTTAGATTATGGTGAGCACCCAAAATGTGCAAAGTGCTTTCCAAACATACAGGATGACGGTCCCTGCCCAGGACCACTTACAATCTAAAAGACAGATGAAGGGTGGGGAAGTGGATGTGAAATACAAACAGAGACCTGGATTCAACAGCTTACTTAAGCACATACTTAACTTAAAGCACATAAATGAATTGCCCCATAAAAGTGGGGCTACTCATTATTAAGGGCGGGCACATTTTTAGGTTCCAAGCCTGATCAGGGCTAGAGTAACCAGAGTGATGACAGGCACATGGCTTGTTAATTACAAGGTTTTGTTTTTAAGTTAAACATGCTGAATCCTGATGCAGCACAAAGTATGAGGTCTGAGGGAAAGGAGCATGTTACTGTAGAGATGGATAAACTTCCTTGCTACATAGTATAGGGGAATTGGTCGGTTGTGTGTGTGATTTCACCATGTCTGGTCACGGTAAGTGTGGTAAAGGCTTGGGGAAGGGAGGTGCCAAGCGCCATCATAAAGTGCTTTGGGATAACATCCAAGGTACTACTATTCGTCGCTTGGCTCGATGCGGCGGGGTGAAACGTATTTCGGGGTTGATCTACGAAGAGACCCGTGGAGTGCTGAAGGTGTTCTTGGAGAATGTGGTCCGCAATGCTGTCCCTTACACTGAACATGCCAAGCGAAAGACTGTAACAGCTATGGATGTGGTTTATGCTCTGAAGCACCTGGGTTGTACTCTCTATGGTTTTGGTGGCTAATCGGGTCACTAAAGTCAACAGGTTAGGGAATCTGTGGGAAGGAGATCTGCATTCAGAGGGATCATAGAGGTCTGGTTGGGCCCTGAATAAGGACTTCAGGTAGATTCTGCACACATTACATAGTACCTTCCTCAGGCCACCATTCCGCTGAAACCAGTAAGGTGACTTGTGAAATGGAGGAAAACTCAGCGCAAGCAAGGTAATACAATTTCATATAATTTTGGTCTTTAGGTTGAAAAGAGAGTTAGAAAAACCCCACACTGAAGATCTCTTTAATGTATTATTTTGTGCTACTCTTTGAGCGAACTATTATTAATGGTGGATGGTATCTAATTAAAAAGAGTGGTTCTCCGAAGAAAATCATGCTGAGTATCAGAAAAATAAAACCAAAACCATTAAGATTTGCAGCAAGAATTCTAGCCAGTGCATTAGTCTATAGCAATTCATTTCAAATTGTGTAGGTAGCACGTAGGTGCTTTTCTAGGTGTTAAGCCAAAACCTGAGAACACATTACTACATCATAATTCGCAGCCTATCAGGCCTTATTGCTTAATTATGTGATGGCTTTTGAAAAATGAAGTGATTTGATTGGCTAAGGATGGTGCTATGTCTATTAACTGGAGATGGACGAATACTGCAAAAATATTTGAATTAGAAGAAATGAATTTCCTTTGATGGTATTTGTAACCCACTTTTCTTTGCCTTTTTGGGAGCATTCATGTGAGGGAAGTTGTATTTGCAAGGATGTTCGTGAAACAGGACAGTGTCATGAATGCTTTTGTGAATTCACAAGTTTCCAAGTTGGGAGGGCTTATAGGGCAGAATGTAGAGGAAGAGGGTGGATGGAAGAGGAGGAAGTGGGAAGAAGTGGGAAGAAGAGTGAGAGGCGTAGAATCCACTGAAGGAGAGACAGCCCTGAGCAGGTGTGAATTACATGCTGTGGCTTGGAGGGAGAAAAAGAGTGTGATGGGGGAAGGGAGAAAAAAGTGATGAGGGAGAGTAGAGGAAGACCAGGAATGGGAGAGAGGTGATTATAGAAACCTCATTAAGGATGGCGCCTGACAACATCCGCATTTCAGTCTAGGCACTCATTCACACTCAGAAGGGTTCACTATCAAAGCAGCATCTGTTTCTATGGGTTTCTGGTGAGACAGTCCTCAGCACCTGATTGCTGGAAAAATGCAACAGAGTAGGTGGAGTTCTGAGTGGAGCAACAAAATGACTTAGGGCTTGGCTACACTTGCAGATGTAGAGGGCTGGGAGTTAAACCAGCCTTCAGAGACCGCAGCAGGGAAAACGCTGCCGTGTGTTTACGCTGTCAGATTCAAGCGCACTGGCGTGGCCACATTAGCAGCTCTTGCAGCACCACAAAGAGCAGTGCATTGTGGTAGCTATCCCAGTGTGCAGGTGGCTGCAGCGTTCTTTTCAAATGGGGGGCGGGGGGGGGGCGTGGAGTGTGACAGGGAGTGTGTTGTGTGTATGTGGGGGGAGAGACAGTGTCTTTTGGGGGGCATAGAGTGTGTCAGCATGCTGCCTTGTAACTTCAGACAGTAGCAGACCCCCCTCCCCCCGCCTGTCTCTCTCTCACACACTCACAGCAGCAGTAATGGTTGCTTTGTCCCAGAGCAGATAAGCACGCTGGCTGTCAGACACGGTGCCTTGAAAGGGGATATCCGCATGCCTGCAGCCGAGTTCGAAACAACGAGAAGAGCAGCCACGTGACTTCAGGGGATTATGGGATGTTTCCGGGGGCCAATCAGAGCGCAGTAATGCCACACCTCGTCCACACTGACGCCGGGGCGTTTCAGCCGGGGCACAGCAAGCGTTATGCCTCTCGTGGGGGTGGATTACCAGGAGCGCTCCAGCTGCAGAGTCCAGGCGCTCTAAGTGCCTTGCCGGCGTGGACAGGTTGTGAGTTGGGGCGCCCGGGGCTGCTTTAATGCACGCTACCTTGCAAGTGTAGCCAAGCCCTAAAGGGCAGTGCTTAATTTGTAATGAAAGCGGTGCCGGAGCTCAAGCAATTAGGTGCTGCAGCTCAAGCAATTTTTTTTACATTTATACCCTACGCAGCAAGCCCAAAGGTGCCAGGGCTCAGCCCTAGCACAAATTAAGCACTGCTAAACGGGCTGGGACTGTGAGGGAAAACTAAATGAATTAGGTAATATAGTGTATAGGAGGAGTCCCATCCTCCTTGCCAATTGTTTATTTTGCTCTGTACACAACAAAAACAATAAAGGCACGGGCACAATTGTGCCCCAGCGACACCCTGTACCTCAAAGTAGCACCCTGGAACCCCCATATTCACAACTGTCATGTGATTGTGATCTATTTTGTACAAAGTACTCCTTGTGAGGCATCATTTAAAAAGTCTTCATCTGTTGAACCTTAATATCCTGTGGAACTGTATGTACTATCGTTGTACATGAAGTTGTGAAGTGTTGCTATATGTGTTACTGAAATATGTGGTGAGGTTGGGAATGCTCAGGGCTGACCTTTCAGTTGCAACAAAGGAGCAGCCATCACTGGCCAGACAGGCGCTAAGCCCATCAAGAAGAATCCACTATCCCAGAGGCTCCTTGGAGAGGGCGCACACACAGTGGGGACTGCCTGACCCCTACGTCACAGCAAGGATCTTTCTCGCAGCTGGAAGAAAGTATAAAAAGAGAAACAGTGACATCATTACTTGGCCTCCCCACAACCTTATCTCAACACCTGGAAGATTCTCTGGAAGACCAAGACTTTGAACTAGGGAGATTGATCCCAGGCTGGAAGGGAGTTCAGTCTGAGTATTGAGAACTACAACTATCTGTAACATCTATTAAGGTGAGAGACTGTTTGATTCAAATCCTGCTTAGTCGGTTAAAGTTAGAATTTAGACTGCATATCTATTTTTATTTCTTAGGTTACCACTTTTGACTCTATGCCTGCTACTTATAATCACTGAAATTCTCTCTTTCTGTAGCTAATAAATCTGTTTTATATTTTACCTAAAACAGTGTGGTTTTGGTTGAGGGGCGTGGAGAGTCTCAGCTCAGATTATAAAGGCTGGTGAGTGTCCACTTTCCTATGAAGAAGTGGCAAACTAATTAATGAGCTTGCACTGCCCAAGAAAGTCTTGAGCAGTGTAAGACGGTATATTTCTGGAGTGCAAGGCTGGGGTGGTTGGCTGGAGCCTCTCTCTGTATGATTCCTGAGTGGCTCAGGGAGCATTCATGTAACACAGCTAGGTGTGGGTCTCCACATGCTGATGGCTGAATGATCACAGTGCTTGGAGGGGTGTTGCAGTTTGTCACTGGCATAGCTTTGTGTGAGACAATCCAGGGCTAAAGAATTAAGGGAGTATAGTGGTCCCACAGTTCCAGGTTGTTGCCTGGGGATCCTGTCACAGTCCCAGATAACCATGTTTGCTAAATACACACAAACATGCCTGGCCTGGCTGCATATTCTCTGCTTCTCTGGTTGGTTTCTGGCAACTTCTGGAACTAGTGTGCTCACCAGCTATTTAAAGGGATAATACCTTCTTCCTATACATTACAGATATGTATGTCTTGGCTAACCGACTATGAAGCAGAGACTATAATATGTATCTATAGATATCTGGAGAGCCTAAACGTCAAGGAAATGTATTATATAGGGTTGTACAAAGGGGTGTATAAATAGGAGTGGAATGAAATTAATAAAAGGAGAATTTAGATTAAATATCAGGGTAATTTAGATTAAATAACAAGAAACACTTTGATTGTGTGATTATTATTAATTATTTATTATTACAGCAGCATCTAGAGGTCTCAGCTACGATCAGGGCCCCACTGTGCTCACATAGTAAGCACATAGTAAGAAGCAGTCCATATCCTGAAAGACAAACCAAAGGGTGGGAGAAAGGAAATATTATCCCCATTTTACAGATGGAGACCTGAGGCCCAGAGATATTAAGTGACTTGCCCTTGGTCACACAGGGAGTCTGTGACATGGATGGGAACTAAGCCCATCTTTCCTGAGTCCTAGTCTGGTGCTATCCTTCCTTTCTCAAATGAGATCAAACCATTAACCTGGTCAAGGCACAAGAAAAAGTCCTGTGGGGAAAATTCTGCCCTGCTAGCCAGTAGATGGACTAGAGCCATGATTTCCAGTTTTACGATTTATCTGTCACAAATATAGGTACTGGAACTCACCCAGTATTATGAACATACACAAAACAGGCTTAGTGTGTATCCTATTGTCATCAGGCGAGTGTGGTATAATGAAATAATAAACTCAGCACTTAATAAAGTACCAATTGTAAAACGTAACTGGTGCATTCAATCAGTGAGAAATCTGTGCTTGTTTATTTTGAAGATCGCATCACAGCAGGGCGTCACTGAGCCTTTTCCAACCGAAAGCCCGTTCCAAGCCTCCAACTTAATGGCTGTCATTTCTGAGATTTCCAGCACACAAAGACATATGGTTGTAAATGGAAGTAAGTAGATCATGGCCTTATTAGCTAGAGATGGTTATGCAGTTCTGTCAGAACTCCAAAATTCAAACAATGGGACAGTGTTGAGCTGGCTTTTGAGCCTGGTATCACACGTTAATTCAATTAATCGGGTCTTTAGCTCTGTGGCGAGATCAACACATGAAATATAGGTGTCCCAATCCAATCAGATCCTGCCTGTCTGTCATCTGTAAAGCACTCCACAAATTATTGTCTTTGGAACACTTGGCTGTGATAGGAAACATGTGTAGCCTGACATTTTCAGCCTACTTTTCCCCCCCACAAGACTTCTTTTTTTCTTGACAGGCAATATACAAATATATATTTTCCCCCATGGCCAGAGACAGAGAAGCAGTTTCCCCTGCATGCTTGCATTAAGCTTATTTGGAGGAGAAAATATACCACTAGGTACAAGTAGAACTTGTCTTCAAAGAACATAATTAAACTGGAAGACTGTGTTGCAATATCCTGGTTCAATCAAGGTTTGCAATGTTTTGCCGCCTGTTAATTTGCCTACTTCTGGGCATAGCAGAAGTGTAATGTACTTGGTTCCCATTTGTACGCACAACTGTCTAGCATTATGGGTGAAATTCACCCCTGGCCAAAGGCCCACCCCAAGACCTGTGCACCACTTAAGTGCACTAGGTTTTACTAGAGCTGGTTAATAATGAAGAGAACAGGTTGGCCAATCAGTCAGCAGATCAATGGCTGCTTCAATTTGCTGCTGTTTATGTGGCTGTGCTGTTCATTATTTGCAACTATGCATGTGGCCAGTGGTATTTGTGAAAGTGTTTATATCACTGGGTGGGATGGCCCTTTAAGGGAGTTGGACTTAGGCCCCCACCTATAACTAATGAGCTGTCTCCCATGTGATAGATCAGGTGACAGTCTGCTGGTCACCAGGTCCTCATATAAAAGTTCAGCAAGCAGCTTAGTCAAAGAGTGGGACCTGCAGAAGACTCTGGGTCAGGGGAAGGAACTTGGTTTATCTTTGAGTTATGCGGACTTTTTTTTTTTAATTTGGAGAACTACAATTCAACCCTGAAGAGTTGAAGTCCTGCTGCTCTTGGGAGGCTATCTGGTGCACTGCTAGCATGTTGGCCTACTGGTTTACAGTTTGCAAATCCTGGCATTTTTGTGAGTTTGCACTGGAAACACACTGTTTATTATTAGGCATTCATTGTTCTCCTGTTAGTGTTTCAGTCATCCTATCAGGGAGCAGCAAATCATAGAATCATAGAATATCAGGGTTGGAAGGGACCCCAGAAGGTCATCTAGTCCAACCCCCTGCTCAAAGCAGGACCAATTCCCAGTTAAATCATCCCAGCCAGGGCTTTGTCAAGCCTGACCTTAAAAACCTCGAAGGAAGGAGATTCTACCATCTCCCTAGGTAACGCATTCCAGTGTTTCACCACCCTCTCAGTGAAAAAGTTTTTCCTAATATCCAATCTAAACCTCCCCCACTGCAACTTGAGACCATTACTCCTCGTTCTGTCATCTGCTACCATTGAGAACAGTCTAGAGCCATCCTCTTTGGAACCCCCTTTCAGGTAGTTGAAAGCAGCTATCAAATCCCCCCTCATTCTTCTCTTCTGTAGGCTAAACAATCCCAGCTCCCTCAGCCTCTCCTCATAACTCATGTGTTCCAGTCCCCTAATCATTTTTGTTGCCCTTCGCTGGACTCTCTCCAATTTATCCACATCCTTCTTGAAGTGTGGGGCCCAAAACTGGACACAGTACTCCAGATGAGGCCTCACCAATGTCGAATAGAGGGGAATGATCACGTCCCTCGATCTGCTCGCTATGCCCCTACTTATACATCCCAAAATGCCATTGGCCTTCTTGGCAACAAGGGCACACTGCTGACTCATATCCAGCTTCTCGTCCACTGTCACCCCTAGGTCCTTTTCCGCAGAACTGCTGCCTAGCCATTTGGTCCCTAGTCTGTAGCTGTGCATTGGGTTCTTCCGTCCTAAGTGCAGGACCCTGCACTTATCCTTATTGAACCTCATCAGATTTCTTTTGGCCCAATCCTCCAATTTGTCTAGGTCCTTCTGTATCCTATCCCTCCCCTCCAGCGTATCTACCACTCCTCCCAGTTTAGTATCATCCGCAAATTTGCTGAGAGTGCAATCCACAGCATCCTCCAGATCATTTATGAAGATATTGAACAAAACTGGCCCCAGGACCGACCCTTGGGGTACTCCACTTGATACCGGCTGCCAACTAGATATGGAGCCATTGATCACTACCCATTGAGCCCGACAATCTAGCCAGCTTTCTACCCACCTTGTAGTGCATTCATCCAGCCCATACTTCCTTAACTTGCTGACAAGAATACTGTGGGAGACCGTGTCAAAAGCTTTGCTAAAGTCAAGAAACAATACATCCACTGCTTTCCCTTCATCCACAGAACCAGTAATCTCATCATAAAAGGCGATTAGATTAGTCAGGCATGACCTTCCCTTGGTGAATCCATGCTGGCTGTTCCTGATCACTTTCCTCTCATGCAAGTGCTTCAGGATAGATTCTTTGAGGACCTGCTCCATGATTTTTCCAGGGACTGAAGTGACATGTGACCAATCACAGGCCATAAACTAAATGAACAGCGCAGAAATATCAGAGGGGTAGCCATGTTAGTCTGGATCTGTGAAAGCGGCAAAGAGTCCTGTAGCACCTTATAGACTAACAGACGTATTGGAGCATCAGCTTTCATGGATGAATACATGGGTGACATTCGTGGGTGACATGCATCTGACGAAGTGGGTATTCACCCACAAAAGCTTATGCTCCAATACATCTGTTAGTCTATAAGTTGCCACAGGACTCTTTGCTGCTAGCTCAGAAATAGCTCTCTAGTGAGCCAGTCTGAAATATTTGTTGAAATTATTCGGAATCAGATAGTTGGAACCCACCTTTCTGTGGAGTGGTACCTTTCTCCACAAGTAGTCCCGCTGGTTTGGTTGGATTTTTGCTTTGACCAATACTGTTATTCAACCAACGTGGATTTTGGTTTATAGCTTTACCTGCTGTCTTCGGGACACCATGCAGTCCAGCATACAAGCTAGTGCTTTCCACTACAAAAAAATGGCAACCCCATGACACTGATTGCTCCTGTACATTCTTGGCGGTGTCTGTGGCTTTGTGTTCACTGCTAAAAAAAAAAGGCATATTACCATTGGCTAACCAATGCACATTAACTATCCTGAGATGTACACCAATAAAATAGCATGAAATTGCAAGGTTTATACTCTGTTTTACTCAATCTATCAACTGAAGCTTAAAATCTTCAGCTCTCTCATCAGTTTTTCTGTGTACTATGAAACATGCTTCCCCAGTTCACTGGAAAGTGGAGCACACATCAATTATTTGCAATAGAATCCCCAAGCAATTCTCTACAAGTGATAATAGCAGCTGGTAGCACCGACTTCCCCTCAGTCATAGGAGGCGTCTTACATTTTGCAGTTCTGTACGGTGCCAAAGAAGAAGCTGGTATTTTGTTTCCAGAAGCAGGAATCGATGAAGTTAGACCTTGCTTTTCTTTCCAAAACTGACATTTTTGGGGAGGGCAAGGGATGTTTTTCTAAAAATATTAAACTGTAGGAGGCTGGTTGAGTGCTCTGGGCCGGCAGTGCCACCTAATGGTGACACTTCAGGATATACTGCTTAGGGCTGGGGTGAGAGTCCAAAGGCAGCTTTCCCTAGTGGCAATATTCCAGGGTAGTGTTGCCCGCTGGTGAGCGTCCCAAAGCCGCTCCATGTAGTGGCTACAGTTCAGGGATAGTGTTGCCAAGTAGTTGAGCGGGGAAGGTAGAGGAACCCGGGCCTGCCCTACTCCATCAGGTTCTGACCCAGGGCCCTCTGAAACAGTGGACCCTGACACAGGGTTCAGGTCCCAATACTCCCAAGCACGTTCCCCGGGTTGCTTCCTACCTTCGTTTCAGCCACTCCAGCATTGTCTTGGGGTTGGACATGGGATCCCTCTTGTGTTCCCTCTGATTCTTCTCCACAGTCTGCTCTGCTGGCAACAGTGAGTTGTCCTCTTTGGTTGAGTGGCTTCTTCTGGTGCGGCCAGGAGGCTCGACCCTGGCAGCTTTCATGTCCCAGCAGGAGACTGCTGCATCCAACCGCTCCCCTCCTCAGGCCCTTTTGAATGGTCCCTCCACTAGGAGAATGCCCAGCAGGGACAAGGGGGCAGGGCTTCTTGGGCCCAGAGCAGTTTAACCCTCACCTCTCCATTGTGCGGTTGGTACACTCTGTCACATCAACTGATCTTTATCTTCATACTATGTTGGCTTTCTCAGGGCCAGATTCTGCCATCATTATACCCATTGAGTGGTACCTTACTCCTAAAATGAGCCCACTGAAGAAACAGGCACTATTTCCAGACCATGGGATTACTCAACATGAGTAAAGTTGGCAGAATCTGTCCCAAAATATCTTGGAATTTAATGGCTTCATGCTCTCACCATCCAATATGCTTTGGCTGAGATTGTCTAAGGGATTTAGGCAGCCAACTGAAATAGAGCTCTGTTATGACTTTTGTGATCTGGATTCAGTCTCTTTTCCCATGTGTGTAACTTGTGACATTTAATGGGACCATATTTTTGCTGTACAAGACCTTTCAGTACCTGATTCATCTCCCTTAGCATCACATTTTTGCGGCCGCAGTAACCGTTGTTTCCTCTGATGGACTTCCACATGAGCGTAAATCAGTGAATTTTTACATGCAAGTCAATGCTCAAGATGAGAAAAATGAGCACAAGAGTCACATCACTGGATCCCGCGATCAGCAACGGCTGGTGCAGAGGAGGCACAGCTTGCTCTGGGCTTTTTCCGTCAGATTACAGGCTGAGGCATCAGCCACACTGAGTGAGGGGGAGGGAAAGAGAAAAAGAGGAGGAAGAATAGGCTCCATCTACCGATCAACCATCTTTCCTTTCCTTTCTCCCACCTGCCCTGCTCCCCTTCCACCAGCTTGTCTTGGTCTCTCCCTGCCTCCGGACCTTTAAATTTGGGTAGCTGAGAGAAGATGGGAACAGACCATCTAGAGCTACAGGGTAGAGCTGGGCAGGAAACGCGGGTTTTCTCCTCCAGGGAAATCTTGACGAGCCACCCGCTCCTCGCCAAAAAACAAACAAACCACAGAAACCCTAGAACATATTCTGGGTTTTCACTGAAAACCCTCAAAATACACTGAAAATGTTCAACCAGTTTTGCAGCAAAACACTCCCAAAGCTTAATGGAAAATGGACATTTCCCGCAAAGCTTCCATTTCTGGACAAAAGCAGTTTTTCATCAAAAAATGTTTCGTCTGAAACATTGCAGCCAGGTCTGTTGTAGGGCTGGAGGGAAAAGGGGAGAACAGTGGAAAGAGAGAGAAGAAAAAAATCCAGCCCACAGAGAAACCTGTGTTGCTTAAATTTAATGGGGTAGAATCTCAGCTGGTGCAAATTGGCATAATGCCATGGAATACAACCAGCCAATCAACTGGAGTCAGTGGAGCTATGCTAATTTACACTTGTTGAGGATCTGGCCCATATATCTTAAGAGAAACAGACTAGCATGCAGCTCCTCTAGTCTCCCATTACTTTTCTCTCTCTCCTCTTCATCCCAGCCCCCAGTCACGTGCCACATCCCGCTCCTTAGCGACCAGAGGAGCTAGTGAACAGGAGTAGCTAACAGGGGAGTTTTGTGAGGCAGTTTACAGAGGGAGTGGGTCGGGGGAGTACGTACACTTAACATTCCTTAAACTTCTTTAAACTTAAGCCAAAAAACACCCCCTGATAAAAACAAAACAACAAAGGAACCAGCTGCAGGAGTAAAAAGAGAATGCAGGCAGAAGTCCGGCAACAGAGTGGGGGCCACCCAATTTATTGCACCCAATGCAACATGCATGATTAACAGCCCTATGGGAAGGTGGCGTATGTGTGCATTCAGTGCAAGGAGCTCTTGGCCCTCAGAGACCATGTAGGGGCTTTGGAGACCATGGTGGCTGAGCTGGAGGAGTTAAGGGAGACAGAGAGGTACACAGATGAGACTTTCTGGGACACAGGAGAATGGTCCCACCCTCTGTCTGACAGCCACTGGGCTGCTGAGGAGGATGAAAGTCTCAGGGAAGGAGAACATCCAACTGGAGCAGAGGGAAATTATCCCATAGTTGGGACCCTCCTTCCAGATGATGATGTGGTATCCTCTCGCATTGAGGATACCTCTCCAGGAGAGGGAATTCCAGATATTAGGAAGAGGCAAGTATTAGTAATGAGCGATTTGATCATTAGAAACATAGGTAGCTGGGTTTGCAATGACTGGGAGAACCGCATGGTGACTTGCCTGCCTGGTGGGAAGGTTGCAGATCTCTCGAGACATCTAGATAGATTTATGTGTTGTGCTGGGGAGGAGCGGGTGGTCATGGTACATGTAGGTACCAGTGACATAGGGAAGGATAGGAGAGAGATCCTGGAAGCCAAATTTAGGTTGCTAGGTAAGAGATTGAAGTCCAGGACCTCCATGGTAGCATTTTCTGAAATGCTTCCGGTTCCATGCACAGGGCCAGTTAGACAGGCAGAACTGCAGGGTCTCAATGTGTGGATGAGACAAAGGTATAGGGAGGGGGTTTAGATTTATAAGGAGCTGGGAAAACTTTTGGGAAAGGGGGAGCCTATTCAGGAAGGATGGGCTCCACCTAAACCAAAATGGAACGAGATTGCTGGTACTTAAAATCAAAAAGGTCGTAGAGCAATTTTTAAACTAAGGGCTGGGGGAAAGCCGACAGGTGTGGAGGAGCACATGGTTCGGACAGACACATCCCTTAGGGGAGGATCTACTAATGGAGATTCTCTATGTCCTAGTAAGGAGGAGAGTATGGAAGATAATATACAGGTAGTGTAGGGGAAAAACGTTGGTGCCTAACATCATAGGTGCGCCAACTTGAAATGCCCAAACAACAACTAGGAATCCATCTTGGCTGCCCTTCTTCCCCCTCCTCAGGTATAGTTTCCCGCCCTTTCTACTGAAAGGCGGGAAACCAAGCAAACCATGTGACCAGTGACCTGCCCAGTAACAGCAGGAAATACAAGGGCTAACACGTCAGAAGGAAGGGGCTGCCTTTCTGAGTGGCAGAGTCTGGAGGTACTGCTGCTGCAACTGTTGGAAAGCACAGCAGACATCTCAGCTCTCTAGATTGTCTCAGAGGAGTATGCTGAACACTGCGCTCATCCATCTGGCTGCGGGAGAGTAGTTCTCACTTGCATACAGGGAGTGTGTCACCAGCTGCCATCTTTCACTGAGGACAAACACACCCCCACAATGTCGCAGGGGGAGTAAAAGCCAAGTCATCGCTGGGGCAGAGCTGTCATTGCCTGATCCTGAGGTTCACTCCTTACTTGTGGGTTCCATCTACCTGGACGGAGTCCGGAGCTGTCCTGTTGTCGCATGGGTCCTCAGAGCTGCAAGACATCGTCGTGGTCCATTGATCCTTCATCCTCTTACCTGGGTCACACCCTAGGGGAGGGAACTTATCCTCAGTCACAGTTTACTACCGGTCCTTTACTTACCTTTATATCATCTGTTGTGGGGGTCCTTGCTTTACCTGTGTTCCTATTCATTTGGTTTACCTCTGGTTTACCTTGTTTAGAACTGTTGATGGTTTAATAAATACCTTGGTTGTTTACACCCACACATCCTTCTTGGTTTACCTTTTTTTTAAGGGGCTAACAACAAACCCTAATGATAGATGTGGGTAGTGGGACATTCCTCTAGACTGGTTCAACAGGTAGGATCTGAGGAGAAACAGTCAAATGAAAAAAAAGTCTCATTCAATTACATCATGTAATGGGAGACAGCTAAAAAGAGACAAGTTTTTAAAGTGCTTATATACCAATCCTAGGAGGCTAAACAATAAGATGGGTGAACTTGAGTGCTTCGTATTAAATGAGGATATTGCTATAATAGGCATCACAGAAATTTGGTGGAATGAGGATAAACAATGGGACACAGTAATCCCAGGTACAAAATATATCAGAAGGACAGAACAGGTCGTGCTGGTGGGGGCGTGGCACTTTATGTGAAAGAAAACATAGAATCAAATGAAGTACAATCTTAAGTGAACCAAACTGTACTATAGAATCTCTATGGATAGTAATTTCATGCTTGAATAATAAGAATATATCAGGAGGGATATATTACCAACAACATGACCAGGATGGTGATAGTGACAGTGAAATGCTCAGGGAGATTAGAGAGGTTATTAAAATAAAAAACTCAATAATAATGAGGGATTTCAACTATCCCCATATTGACTGGGTACATATTCCCTCAGGATGGGATGCAGAGATAACGTTTCTTGACACCTTAAATGACTGCTTCTTGGAGAAGCTAGTCCTGGAACCCGCATGAGGAGAGGCAATTCTTGATTTAGTCCTAAGTGGAGCACAGGATCAGGTCCAAGAGGTGCATAGAGCTGGACAGCTTGGTAATAGTGACCATAATTTAATTAAATTTAACATCTCTGTTAACACTACAGCGGCCCAACACTGTAGTAATTAATTTCAGAAAGGGGAACTACTCAAAAATGAGGTTAGTTAAACGGAAATTAAAAGGTACAGCATCACAAGTAAAATCCCTGCAAGCTGCATGGCAACTTTTTAAAGACACCATAATAGAGGCTCAACTTAAATGTATACCCCAAATTAAAAAAACATGGTAAGAGAACCAAAAAAGAGCCACTGCAGCTAAACAACAAAGTAAAAGAAGCAGTGAAAGGCAAAAAGGCATCCTTTAAAAAGTGGAAGTTAAATTCTAGTGAGGAAAATAGAAAGGAGCATAAACTCTGGCAAATTAAGTGTAAAAATATAATTAGGAAGGCCAAAAAAGAATTTGAAGAACAGCTAGCCAAAGACTCAAAAAGTAATAGCAAATTTTTTTCAAGTACATCAGAAGCAGGAAGCCTGCTAAATAACCAGTGGGGCCACGGACGATCAAGATGCTAAAGGAGCATTCAAGGATGATAAGGCCGTTGCGGAGAAACTAAATAAATTCTTTGCATTAGTCTTCATGGCTGAGGATGTGAGGGAGATTCCCAAACCTGAACCATTCTTTTTAGATGACAGATCTGAGGAACTGTTCCAGATTGAGGTATCAGTAGAGGAGGTTTTGGAACAAATTGATAAACTAATCAGTAATAAGTCACCAAAACCAGATGGTATTCACCCAAGAGTTCTGAGGAACTCAGATGTGAAATTGCAGAACTACTAACTGTAGTTTGTAACCTGCCATTTAAATCAGTTTCTGTACCAAATGACTGGAGGATCGCTAAAGTGATGCCAATTTTTAAAAAGGGCTATAGTAAACTATAGTAAAGAACAAAATTGTTAGACACATAGAGGAACATAATTTGTTGGTGAATAGTCAACATGTTTTTTGTAAAGGGAAATCATGCCTCACCAATCTACTAGAATTCTTTGAGGGGGTCAACAAGCATGGGGACAAAGGGGATCCAGTGGATAGAGTTTATTTAGATTTTCAGAAAGCTTTTGACAGGGTCCCTCACCAAAGGCTCTTAAGCAAAGTAAGCAGGCATGGGATAAGAGGGAAGGTTCTCTCATGGATTGGCAATTGGTTAAAAGGTAGGAAACAAAGGGTAGGAATAAATGGTCAGTTTTCAGAATGGAGAAGGTAAATAGTAGTGTCCCTCAGGGATCTGTACTGGGCCCAGTCCTATTTAACGTATTCATAAACAATCTGGAAAAAGGGGTAAACAGTGAGGTGGCAAAATTTGCAGATGATACAAAACTTCTCAAGATACTTAAGTCCCAGGCAGACTGCGAAGAGCTACAAAAGGATCTCTCAAAACTGGGTGACTGGGCAACAAAATGGAAGATGAAATTCAATGTCGATAAATACAAAGTAACATACATTGGAAAACATAATCCCAACTAAACACAAAAAATGATGGGGTCTAAATTAGTTGTTACCACTCAAGAAAGAGATCTTGGAGTCATTGTGGATAGTTGTCTGAAGACATCCACTCAATGCGCAGTGTCAGTCAAAAAAGAGAACAGAATGTTGGCAATCATAAAGAAAGGGATAGATAATAAGACAGAAAATATCATTTTGCTTCTATATAAATCCATGGTACACCCACATCTTGAATACTGCGTACAGATGTGGTCACCCCATTTCAAAACAGATACATCAGAATTGGAAAAGGTTTAGAAAAGGGCAGAAATTATTAGGGGTATGGAACGGCTGCTTTATGAGGAGAGATTAATAAGACTGGGACTTTTCAGCTGGGAAAAGAGACGACTAAGGGGGGATGTGATAGAGGTTCATAAAATGATAACTGATGTGGAGAAAGTAAAAAAGGAAGTGTTATTTACTCCTTCTCATAACACAAGAACTAGGGGCCACCAAATAAAATTAATAGGCAGCAGGTTTAAAACAAACAAAAGGAAGTATTTCTTCATACAACATGCAGTCAACCTGTGGAACTCATCGTCAGAGGATGTTGTGAAGACCAAGACTATAACAGGGTTCAAAAAAGAACTAGATAAATTCATGGAGGATAGGCCCATCAATAGCTATTAGCCAGGATGCGCAGGATGGTGTCCCTAGCCTCTGTTTGCCAGAAGCTGGGAATGGGTGAGCGATGGCTTCTGGGGCACCTGGCATTGGCCACTATCGGAAGATAGGATACTGGGCTAGATGGACCTTTGGTCTGACCCAGTATGGCCGTTCTTATGTTCACATGGCCCCTAAGGTGTAGCTATCTCACCACATGATCTCTCTCTCTCTGGAAATCAGGCCAGTATTATTTTCTGCTTGTTTCAGAACCTTGTGGGGACACAAGAATACGCCAGACCCCACTGGCTAAGAACTCCTGGGCCAGATGAATTAACAAGACTGTTCTGCCTTGTCTCTGGGCTAAGTCCTGAGGTCTCTACTCAGTTTTTATTTGGCCCATACTCAGCAAATGCCCAGTGACTTCAAGAATATTGCAGTATGTATAGGGCTTGCTGCTGCGAAACACTCAGCTCCCAGCCACTTCAGTTGTAAATTTGGGTGCTTAGTACAAAATTCTGAAAAAATTAAGCCTACAGCTTATGCTCAGATAAATTGGTTAGTCTCTAAGGTGCCACACGTCCTCCTTTTCTTTTTGCGGATACAGACTAACACAGCTGCTACTCTTAAGCCTAGAGTGTATCTCTGTGAAGTGATCACAAGGTGTTTTACCAGTTATAGTGATTGCTCGTTTGCTGCTGAAAATGCAGCTCCTTCTGAGCTGGCGAGTAACCAAGCCACATGTGCCAAGAATATCCATGAAGCAAACAGGACCTCAGTTAAAGCATTCATGGCAGCCCAAACAGAGAAAAGGCACATCCATCCTGTCTTCTTATAAACAGAAAAGAGATGCCCCTCCTCTGCCAGGGACTTTATTGCAACCTGCTGAACAAAGCAGTACAAAATATCCAAGGTGCTCTTTGAAGCTGATTAAGATGCTCCTCAGAGACGTCTGCCTCAAAACCACTGTAAAAGGAAACAAACAATGGAAAGTAGCTTCATTTGCTTATAAATGTCAGGAGAGGCCCTGACTCATCGTTCTCTCTGCATTTGTGGAAGGGCAGGGTTTATTACCCCAGACTAGGACTACATTCTAGATGCCCTGGGAACTACGTTTCCCAACAATCCTGCTCCCCCGGATCTCTGAGAGAGGTGAGATGGGAACCATCCTGAGCAAGCTTTTCCCCTCATTGCAGAGCGGGGAAAGGGAATTTCAGCCCAACTCAATGAACACTAACCCCAGGCCCTACAGCATGGACTGTGTCAAACTGTACACTGCTTCCCTTAGACCACCAGCTCAGTGACCCTTGTCCGTCAGACATTTTTCTTAAGCAGCAAACCTGGAATGAGGAAGTTCAGGCCCAGTAGCATCATTAGCCTTAAAAGTCCTGTAGACCCAGTTACAGGGGTTCTTTGGAAACTCGCACACAAAGCACTCAGTGTATCTACTACAGAAGGAAGAAGAGCTGAGTCTTCCGTGTTGGAGTTTGAACATGAATGTAGACTCACTGCTTAGCTTAGCTCACTAGGAAAGGCAAGACACACCCTATTCCTACTGTTAAGTGGAGACACCATACAAGAGGTTCTTTCTTTATTGTCTTGGCTGAAGCACGTTGCACAAAGCTACTCCTTTTCAGTGCCTTTCCAGAGCAGTTGAAATGCTGGTTGATTGCACCAGGTACTGAGAGGGCAAATGCATCTACTTCAGAAACGAAGGCTAAAGTGTGTATATGGGTCCCAGACAGAAAACCCACAGACCCTGGATTGATTATACCAGCCCTACAAACAGTGAAAGCATGATTGATGCCACTTCACAGAATCATAGAATATCAAGGTTGGAAGGGACCTCAGGAGGTCATGTAGTCCAACCCCTGTCTCAAAGCAGGACCAATCCCCAATTTTTGCCCCATCCCTAAATGGCCCCCTCAAGGATTGAACTCACAACCCTGGGTTTAGCAGGCCAACGCTCAAACCACTGAGCTATCCCTCCCCCCCTAAAAGTCAGTCTCCTTTGAGCCAGAATCAAACCAGCGACCTAAGGATTCCCGCAAGCAGCTCCTTTACAGTCCTCCGCTCTACCAGCTGAGCTATCAAAGGGAATTGTAGCCCAGTGCCTTGATTGGCATTCTTGTTCAGTGACTTTTCAGTATTTGTTAAATTTAGTTGATGATTAAATGTCTTTCTAAAGAACATTCCTCTAACTAAAAATCCTGGCTACATGTAAAATTAATATTCACCATGTATATGGCACAGAAGGATATGTGGTTACTGTAGAAAGAGAAAGAATAATTAGTAGCTGTAGGAGGAGAACATGGGAGGAAGATGATTAAGCAAATGTAATGGAGGAAGTAGACTACAAGGAAATTAAACAGAGAAATTTATGAGCAAATAATTGACCTATGTGTAAATGCAATAATTCTCTCAGTCACTTGACATACAGTTAAGAGGCTTGACATACAGCCTCTTAGAACTTTTACCACCCTTTTAAACTAACAGCCCTTAACTGTTGGCAATGACTTATTCCCTGGAGTTGTTATTTTCCTATTTTACATGATAACTATTTATTTGCCTAGTGTGTCAAATAAATATGAGCTTCCCTTCCCCCAAAGGGAAAATAAAAAATACAGCCTAAGGTGGAGGTCTTCAAAGGCCCTCTGGGATTTGGATGCCCATCTAGGTGTCCCCTAAATGGCTTTATCTCAGCCTAAGGTTTCAAGGCTGCTGCCATGAAAAAAAATCAAATTGACTTCTATAGGAGCAAGAGCCAGCCATATCGGCACAAGCTGGTGCAGTATGAATTCAATGGAAAAACAAAGAGGGGGTGGTAGGGGATAACTGAGGGCTTGATCTAGAGATGGACTGAACATCTGCAGCTCCCATTGCAGACTGTGCCCTGTAGCTGGAACGTATTACCAGACAAGTGGGTTCAAGGAATTTTGGAAGGAAGACAGGAAGGGTACATGGGGGGGGGGTATCAGATATCGTGTGATAGACAAAATGGAAGGAGTATGTTAATTAGGAAGGTCGTACAGTTACAAGGGGGCATGTGGAGTAAAGCAGGGGTGAATGAGACAGACAAAGGGAAGTGGTCTATTTCTAGGAGTGGAGCGGAGAGGGGATATTCATTCTTATTGTTCATGGACCTGATTCACTGCTGCATTATCTCCAGGTTCACCCCAATGTAACTGTTAAAAGAGGGAGGCTTGAAATCAATGCCTAGTGATTTTTATGTAGCCTGTTGTAAAACGAGGCAAATATCTAGATGAATTTATGTACCCTCTGGAAGACCTCTGTGTACCCCTGATTGAGAACCACTGTTCCGGACATTCCAGAAGGGACAGGGCTGCCCTGTGATACCAGTGGTCAGAGGAAGGGGACAACAGAGATCTTTTATACAAGTCATATAGGTTCATCATAGCAGAAATGGGTCTCAAAGAGGAACTTAAATGTTCATGGAGGGTGAAGGGCCCTGTGAATATGCTGAGGGCGTTTGTACATGGGAACAGGAGGCTGTTCCAAGCACTAGTGGCTGCATTAAAAAGAAAAAAAATGAAAAACAAAAGTTCAAAAGGGAGCAACAAAGTTAGAAGAAAGAAAAGGAGTACTTGTGGCACCTTAGAGACTAACCAATTTATTTGAGCATGACCAATTTATTTGTTAGAAGAGTGAACTAAGATCAAGGCACAAGCAGAGGGAGTTGAGATGCAGAGCTTCCATTCAAGAAAGTAGTCAGAGCAGAGCTAAGGCTGATGCTTAATAATAAGTGTTAATTGCTTACGTGTTGGCCTGCATAGGGCTGGATTTAAGCGTGTGCTTAAACACTTTTCTGAATTGGGGCTCAGGTCAGGACAGGGCCACGAAGAGCTTGAAATAAAATACAGAACATGTTTGAACTTGTTGCAGGAGCCAAAGATCCAGTGACAGGAAGATTATTTTAGGTGAAGCATATTAGATTGCCAGGGAAGAGGCAGGAAGGTTACAGAATTCCAGGCAAGAGCTGCCAAGAATTTAGCCATGAGAAAAGAGAGAGGAAAAGGCAGAGCTTTGCTATGTTAATCAGAGTTCAGAGCTTCTAAAGATTTAGAAATGTTAGAGGTTTTAAAGCAGTACGTACCATTATTCAAGTCATAGGGCCTGATTCTTCTCTCAGTCCCACTGGTAGAAGTCAGGAATAACCTCACTGAAGTCAGCAAAGCTTCTAGTGTGAGATCAAAATTTGGCCCAGAAGCATTTAGAGTTTCAAAGACATGTTTTTGTTTTGATGTCTGTTTTTGCTGGCTATTAGAGCAGACACAGTGGGGAACGGAAGTGAAAGCCACCTCTCTGAAGAGATGAATTTCTCTCGGTCAGTCTTGCTACCCTAATGGACTTTAAATGCACCATCAGCACTAGTCACACAGTGGACCAAATTCCATTAACTTCACCAGGACCTCAGGGCTGAATTTAGCTTATTACAGCTGAGTGACAGTAACAGTGGAATCTATTGTAGTATATAGGCAAGACCTGGGCGGGATTGTCAAAAGCACCTAAGGGATTTAGGAACACAAGGCCCATCTACTTTCAACGGGAGTTGGGCTCTTTAAGTGCTTTATGTGCTAAGTGGATAATATACACTGAATATTTTCCAATGGAATACAGCATCACAGAATAGTCAGGGGCATTATTTGCTATGGGAAAGGCTAAGATTTTGTCACGGATATTTTTAGTAAAAGTCAGGGACAGACCACAGGCAAAAAAGAAAAATTAATGGAAGCTGTGACCTGTCCATGACTTTTACAAAAAATATCCTGGACAAAGTGGGGATCTGTGAGTTCCCCCGGCAGCCAGGAGCTCTGAGTTCTGCCGCTGCCCTGGTGGTCGAGAGCTTGGGGCTCCCGCTCGAGGTTCCCCTGCTACTCTGCCTGCGGCGGCCAGGAGCTGGGGGTTCCCCCGCCGCCCGAGGCAGCTGGGAGCTCAGAGGTTTCCCCACCACTGGCAGCTCTGGTGATCCTCGCCACCAGCAGAGGACGGGAGCAAGGGGGTTTCCCTGCTGCCTGTGGGGGCCAGGAGCTGTGGGGACCGCCAGAGGCAGCGGGGTACCTGGCAACTCCCGACCACCGCAGGCTGAAGACACGGAGGTCGGTGGAAGTCACAGATTCCATGACCTCTGCGACCTCCGTGACTAAATCGTAGGTAGCCTTAGCTATGGGGCAAGTGGGGCACCCCACCCCCTGACTTTTTCATAGGTCTATTCGCTCCGTTATATCTTCCATTCCACCCCCCTCTGACTTTGCAGGATATAATATCATCACCTAGAATGTTCTATACTCTGACACAACTTTGCCCCCGCCGTCCCCCGGAATTTTTCTGAAATGACTCCCCTGAGGATAATGGGTTTACTTCTTCAGCCAAGGGACTTAGTTTGAAGGTGAAAGGTGTGCTGGTCATGTGACAATAATCGGCCATGCTGTTGTCACGTGACAATGTTCCACTGTACCGTGACCTTATTCCTGTTGTATCAAGTGATCACTGCCGATGCAGCACCCTGGCCTGATGAACCCCAATGCAGCTGCAGACTGGCATCAGCTCACTTTACAAGTGTTGAATAACTGTCCTCAGGCAGAGGCATACAGACTCCAGCCATTCAGAGACCAGTAAAGAATCCTGTCCTTAAGGGGTGAGAGGAACAAGCAAATGCATTTCTAAGTAATTATCCAGCATTCCTGAGGTAGCATTACAGGCAAAAGAGCAAAGGTCAAGTGACCTTACCCATCTGAGGTGTGGTAAAGTCCCTGCCTTGAATGGAATGTCCATTTGCTCTGGAATGCATAAGACAAACAAATCTGTCAGACCTCCATTGCCACTGTGGGCATGGGTTTAAGACAGGCCACATCTAATCAAAGAAAAATTCCACTTTTTGTCCCAAGGCCTAATGGCCTGATCCAAAGCCCACTGAAGTCAGTGGAAAGAGTCACCCCGATTTTGAATCATGTCCTACAAGAGCATATTCTTAAATCTATTTTGTCCTGCCATTATCATTAAGGTTAAGATTTTGTCACAGTTATTTTTAGTAAAAGTCACGGACAGGTGGTGGGCATTGGGCAATAAACAAAAACTCACAGAAGCCCGTGACCTGGGGCTGACGGCTGGGTGTGTGTGTGTGAAATGACAGCTCCAGCCCCCGCCACCAATGGTGGTCGCTTACAGCTGCCAAGTGCCCCTCCCCAGTGGCTGACAGCTCTGGGGACCCTGCCACCCATGGTGGCTCAGAGCTCCAGGGCTGGTGGCTTGGAGCTGTGGGGTCCCCCACCCTGGCAGCTGGCAGCTCAGGCTCCACCGCCCCAGGGCTCGGGGCTGAAGCTGAAGAAAATGTCAAGAAGGTCTCTGAAAGTCTCGGAAGCTGTGACCTCCATGACCAAATCTTATCCTTAGTTATCATTCATGTAGGTGATGGTTATTTGAAATCCATCCTGGACTGAGACTGATCTTACTGTTTTGGAAGCCTATAAACTTCTCTCTAATTTGTTAAAGAGGCAGTTTACAGCCAGCGTGTAATTCTAAGGCTCTTGTGATGACCCCCAAAGCCAGTTCATGTTCAAAGGGTTAATCTCATCCCAATGCCATCCGCTCCCTTTTTAGTTCAGGTTTGAAATGCCTACATAACCTCAGAACCACCAGGTCCACTGCTCACAGCTTCTTCACTGACCTCCGTGTGCTGGGGTAAATAACATGAGTACCATTCTCATTATTGTGTGTGCTGAGGGTGGGGACATCAGGCCATGGCCATCTCCACTGGCTCAACACCAACTCTCCCATAGCATTTTTTGTAGAACAAGACTTTTGGTTCAGTGTTCTGCCTTGCACTCAAGAGCCCTACTCAGGCTATTTCCATTTATGGGAGAGTTTCTGACTCCTCTGGGGAGCTGGCGTTTTTCTCCCTCCCTGCTGTGGTGTGAATTTGGATCCTAAAAAACACATGGATCTTGGGAGACCCTCTGGAGCCCTGAGCCCTGCAACACAGGGGCCTTGTGCCTCCACATAGCTCCTCTCATCTTCCTGCTCCTGTGAGAGCCTGGCTTGGCACAGAAGTTGTGATTTTATGAGCTCCATATGCTGGGATGTGTCCCTGACCCAAGCCACCCAGGAACCCCAATGGTATTGAGAGAAGGAGAACTCCAAGAAAACCACATGTCCTTCACTGGCCCTGTCCCCGCCCACCCCCAGCCCTAGCCTTTCAATCCCCATTATGGAACGGTGGCTGCATGGAAACCCAGGAAGGAGCCTCCATGAGGTCAGGGGAGCTTGGGCTGCCTCTTTCCATGCACTCACCTCTGTTGAGACCTGCTTCTTTTTGGTCCCATCCACTCATGGAAGAGGAATGATGCATTAATCCATAATTTGTAAAGTGTTTTGGGATCCTTGAGGAAGAAAGGAGCTATACAAAACAATCGATCAGGACCGGTTACAGATAGGCTAGTAGGCACAGTTGGTGTAGAGGGGTCATGCATAATAGGAAACAATGGCAGCACTGCTGTAAGATCAGGTAACTAGGATACTCGACAGATGTTACCAGAGTTGACCTGTGTCACTCACTCTCCATAACACCTTTCAGGCAGTCTGGGAGGGGGACTTTTCACAAGGAGATCTGCAAGTCCATGTGAATTTTTCCCATCGAGATAAAAAAGCCGTGTGGAAGCTGCTGACATAATGTATTCCTCTCTTCTGGGCAGACTGTATAACAGCAGGAGTGACGCACTCACTTCCTAGCCTGGTGCACACCTGCATTGCAATTTGGAATGATGCGTTTCCGCAGTGCAAGGAGAGTGATCACCAGCCTCGAATCCACAATGATTCCAGGGGAGGTGACGGGAGGATGGAGATACCTTCTGACCGATAGAGTGACGTATTGTAGACACCAGCAATTCCTCCTCCTGCCATTGTATGTGTTGTGTACACTCACAGGAGACACCCCCCGACCCCCAGGGACCACTGTGGCCAGATTTTCAAGAGGGCTCAGAATGCTAGGTTACTGAGCTGTCTTGAAAATCTGACCGTGAGGGTCACACTGGAAGCTGCTCGTAGTGCTCATGAAAATCCTGTCCCACTTGTGGATGCTGAGCACTTGTAAATCTGGCCCTGGGCTCCTTTGAAATTCTGAATCACAGGAGCATGGAGTTTGATTCTCCTTTTGTTTATGTGTGTTTTACAGCTGCAAAACCTCAATCAGCTTAAATGTGTTTTTTCTTGATCTACAGCCGTGTAGGTGACAGGAGAATCAGACCCACTGTTAAATAGTTTATGCCCAACATATAGATTCTGGCAGACAGAACAGAACTAATAGTCACAGTAATGTTTTCATGGCTGTTTTAAAATACGTTTTAATGAAGAGTCTCGTGCCTGGATTTAAGCCATGCTGCGTATTTGTTAACAAGGGGCTCCCGGGATGAGTGAGGAATCTGGAAAAGGCAGGGAAATCATCCCAACCCTCCCGTCAGGGTGGTGGCAGAATTTTAACATGGGGCGTCTGGGAGCCTACCTTCCGCAGCATTCCTGGGAGGTCGGCATTCCCCTCCCATGTAGGCAACCCAGCAGCACATTGCTCTAGTGCCTGAGACCCAGACAGTGAAACTGAGTGTAAATCGAAGATGAAATGGACCATCCTCGTCCATCTTAATTCTATAGCTTGGGAATTTTGTCATGAAAAATGCAGTTTTTGCAAACATCAAAGTTTTCCATGGGGAAAAAGAAAAAAAAAACCCTCCGTTTTGCCCAATTTGATTGATTTTTTTTTTTTTTTGGTTGGGAAAATCAAAATGAAATCTTTTCTTTCCAGACAGTTTGACCCAAATCAGAATAGTTCATCTTGTTGAACTGACCCACTATGGGCAAAAACCAGATGTTGAAATATCGGAACTTCCTGTGGGACGGAGATGAGACGTTTTGCTCAGCTCCAGTTATTTCTCAGGCAGAAATGGCCTAAACCAAACAAACAGCAAAAGTGGTACAAGGAGGTTGCTGCTGCTTTTTCAGTGCAGACGTGGAGGCCCGGCGGAGAGGCAGATGCATTTGGAAGTGGGTCTCCAGTGAGAGCTCCTCTTTCTCCCCTCCCACCTGGAGATAGCTCCCTGCTGGAGAGAGGAGTAAAATCAGTTACACAGAGAAGGAGCGATCCGCTTACATGCAGGCCCCTCAGCTGGTAAATTATAAATATGTAAACCAGAGGATCCATTCATGGGAGAGTCAATTACATTACAAAGGCCGCATCTGCAGCTGAGGTAAATCAACACAGCTCCATTTATCTCTATGGAACTACACTAGCTTACCCCTGCTGAGGATCAGCTCTATAGGTGCATCTATACAGTACTTTGACAAACCTGAGCCCACCTGGGAATTTCACGATAATGTCCCTGTTGGAACATTATGATGACAAGAGATCTGACTGCTGCAAAAGCACAGGCCCTGCCACTTGAACTTAAAGAGTATCTCCTTTAATAGACAGCTGTAAAGGCTGTATGCCACACAGCGGAACAGTTCTGATGCCAACCAGGAGAGGGCAGTGACAGGCATGCCCACTGGCCTGTTCATTGCAGTAGAACACTATGGGGGTAGTAAGTCAGCTTTTGCTTTAAATTCCTCTTGTGCTGGGTTTCAGTCTTACCCTTATCACACAGTAACTAGCCTTTTCACACCTATTCCGCCTTCCAGCTGAAGATCACAAAGCCCTTTGCAATAAAGTCTCACAATACCCCTGTGAGCTAGGAAGAATGCTCTCTTTTTTTCAGGCAGGTGAAAATGAGACATTCTGATAGGCCGGGCCCTTCTCGGCGGTCACACTCAGGCGCTTTGAAGGGCTTTCACCCTTTCAAAGATCTTTCTGGGTTTTTGGTTAGTCTTTGTGGGCGGCAGAGGCTTGTCAGCGGTTTCCCTCTCCGCTCGCTCTCCGCTACTCTGTAACTAGAGTCAGCCTCTTCCAAGGAGCAGCAGCAGCCTTCCTCCTGTTTGCTGCCCCTTCCTCTGACCATCTTGCCTTTTTAAGCTTGCCTCCTCGTGCTGGAGCAGGTTCTGCCACTGTGTCTATTTGGTAGGGAATGAGCCCAGAGGGGCTCGTTAGCCTTCCCCTGATTGGGATGGGGGACATGCCCCATCACAGACACAGATTAATTGACTTGTCCCAGGTCAAGCAGCGGATTAGTGGCAGATCTGAGAATGGGACCCAGGAGTCCTGATTCCCTCTAACCCCTAGATACGCTACATCAATTGATAGAGAGATTGTTGTTATTCTTTTTGATTTGATTAATTTGTTACAATTTTGTTTGGCTTCTCCCAGATACTGGCACATGAACAAAACAATCCACTAAGAAAATCCACGAATAAATTATGCATTAATGCCTGGATGGGCAGAGCTATGGACAGACCTTTTCGTATCATGATCATTTCTAGAAAACAGTGGATTTGCTGTACACTGTTAACACTGATGGGGCCAGATCCACAGAGCTAGGCCAGTTTACATCAGCGGAGGATGTGGCCCATGCAGTTTGCATGGGGCAGCTATTGGTGAGGAAGAATGTGAGGTGTCGCTGCAGGGTTAAAGGGATTACCCGCCATGTTGAAAGGTGGGGCTTCAGACTGCAGAGACAGTGAGCTGCAGGCTGGAGCTTAGAGCGGTCTCTTGCTGCTGGGTTATGCAATGTTTAAATACGAGCTCTCTTTGCTGGAAGAACAAAGTCCATGGAGAATTTAGGGCATGATTGTCTCTTGCTTGATGTGCCCATGCAGGACAGTAAGAGAGCGCACGCAGGGAGCGAGAGGGCATCTGCCCCCCTGGAGTCACTCACAGCCCGGGAAGTAGAGCAGCCTCCACAGACCTTCTCCCCCCACCTTCCACGCGGTGTGAGTGGGAAGCATGTGAGGGTAGGGACCCTTGGTTCTACACCCACTCCTCCCAATGCACCAGCCAGAAGAGCTGAGCTAGTGCAGAATGGGAAGTTACCTGCTCTTGGGGATAATCCAGTAGCAATTTACTTCCCCCACTGGAGCAAGAGGGAAACCACAGCAGGTATTGTCACAACTCATTCTCTGCTCTTCTCCTGGGGCAGCATAACTACCCCCCCCTTACTCAGGGCAGGTTGTTAGGTCACAATCTAGCTCTGAATCTGTTCTTGCCTCTGGAGAGGCTTCATCCCAAGAAATCACTGCTCCAGACAGAACCCAGGCTTTCATTCTAGTAGGCTCGCTGTCTCCCTCTCGTGATTTATGGAGTCATCTACAGCCTTTAAGGTACAGAAACCCATTTCAAAAAGCTTATGCCTTTCGATCCAGAGGTCCCCAGTTCAGTGGTGCTACTGACAACTCATCGAGAGGTATTGGGTGTTGTGTTTTACAGATAGTACCCTAATGCCCCCCCCCCTCCTCCCAGTCACAGAAATGCAAACCGAACGGCTGAGCACGCTCCTATCTGGGTTGACTCTCTGTTGCCCCAGTAGCTGACACTCCAGTGCAGGATATGACTGTCAGCAGCTTGATCTGTCATTTTATTCACTTCCTTATGTGCCCATTCTCTTTTTCCCTCCAGTTCTTTTAGCTCCTGCCTATCATGTTGAGTTTGGCCCTGAGAATCCTGCTTGCTGTTTAACGGAGGGACCAGTGAACAGGTTGTCAGGAGCAGGGATGAACTTAACACACCAGTCTAGAACGAATAGGGCCACTTGTTCTAGTTTTAGGTGGGATTTAGTGTCGGTGAGAGGGGCCAGATTAACAGCCAGAGAGACCTAGCTTCTCTCTCTATCTGCAGAAGAGTACAGGGGCCTGAAGATGGGGGGAAAGGGGGGGTGGAACCTTCTCCCAGCACTTCTCGAGCTGTGTTCCTGCTTGGCCAAACATCTCTGGGCAAAGTCCTGACTTTAAGGTCAATTGCAAAACTCCCACTGACTTTTCAAGGGCCAGGATCTCATCTCTGTGTCTGCAGCATTGGCTCAAAATATCATGAAAGCAGCCATATTATGACCCCCTTTATTCTCGATGGGGAGGAGTTATTCACCCAAGGAATCCCATTCACTCCGAGCCTAGCCCTACCTAATTATTATTTTACTTTATTTATTATATTACAGCAGCCCCTGCTGTCTTCCAACAAGGTCAAGGTCCCATGGTGCTAGAATCTGCACAAATACAGAGTGGAAAGAGTCCCGACACCAAAGATCCTTTCAGGTAGTATTGCACTTCTGTTCTAAGCTAGAATCTCCACCACCGAACCTGGGAAAGCTCTCGTGAGTGCAGACTGGAGAATAACGTCAGCCTCCCTACCCAAGAATAATGCTGGGTTTGATTTAGTTCTGGGCAAAAATTCAGGAGTGCTCTTTTATTCTTTGAACTGGCTCCTGAATGGGAGCAGTGAAGAATGTAGACGTGCAGGGATAATTTCCGCTCTGTCACACTGACGTGAGTCTGAAATAATTGTACTGAAGTTCTTAATGCATGGCAGTGTTACGGGGTGCTGTGAGGCGTAACTGATTAGCATTTGTGATATGTTTTGACATGCTCCCGTAAGACCTGCAACAGGTAAAATTCAGCCCTGCGCCGAGGACTAACATAAACACCACTGAGAAGCTCTGCAAATGGGACATCAGGGGGGAGCAGACACAGGGGTGACGTTCACCCTTTGGAAGTACGAATGATTTATGAGGATGCTTATTGCAACACTGGAAAAGTAAATACAATTGAAAAAGCCAGCTGTGAGTATGGGGCCGTTAAACCAGTACCACAAATTACTGGCTGCATTTCACGCAGGTCAACATACGGCACAACCTGTGCCTCTTGAGGGGGCCTAATAGTCCCAGTGGATGTGGATTGTGTGTTGTGTAACTGACCGCTGGCTCTGGCCGCCTGTGAGCATGGGGCCCTGTGCTGTGGAGCAGCTTATCTTGTAAGGTGTCATGAGTGAAATGCAACAAGTGGTTTACAACTCTCACACAGCTAGTTTGTTAAATTTTCCCTGTAATGCAATAAACATCATCCTCCTTATAAATCATTTGCCCTTTTATAGTGCCTTATCGGAGGATTGCAAAGTCCCTTGCAAACATGAATGAATGAATGAAGCCTACACAGAACACTCTGCGAGGTAGGTAAGGGGTATTCATGGACTTTCATGCTCAAAAGGAACCAGTAGATCACTTAGGGATCTAGTCTGACCTCTTGTATGCTACAGGCCATGGAATTTCATCCAGTTAACCTGCATGGAGCACAGTAACTTGAGACTGGCTAAGGTACATGGCACCGGATAGCTGGTCCCTGTAAGCAGAGCAGGTCCAGCTCTCCACATCAGAGCAGACGTGCCCAGTTCACAGACTCATAGATTCCAAGGCTAGACTAGAAGGGACCATTGAGATCATCTGATCTGACCTCCTGTCTAACACAAGCCAGAGAATCTCTCCCAAATAATTCCTAGAGCACAGCTTTTAGAAAAACATCTGATCTTGATCTAAAAATTGTCAGTGATGGAGAACCCACCACAACCCTTGGTAAACTGTTCCAATGGTTAATTCCCCCTTGTTATAAGTTTATACCTTATTTCCAGGCTGAATGTGTCTAGCTTCAGCTTCCAGCCACTGGATTGTGTTTCTGTGCTAGACTGAACTATTTGTTCCCCATGGAGGTGCTTACAGTATAATCAAGTCACCCCTTAACCTTCTCTTTGTTAACTTAAATAGATATAGTAGTCGAGTCCTTGAGTCTGAGGCATGTTTTCTAATTCTTTAATCCTTCTTGTGGCTCTTCTCTGAACCCTCTCCAGTGTATCAACTTCCTCCTTGAACTGTGGGCACCAGAACTGGACACAGGATTCCAGCAGTGATCACACCAGTGCCAAATACAGAAGTAAAGTAACCTGTCTATTCTCACTTGAGATTCCCTGTTTATGCCTCCAAGGACTGCACTAGCCCTTTTGGCCACAGTGTCACACTGGGCACTCATGTTCAGCTGATTATGCACCATGGCCCCCAAATCTTTTTCAGAGTCACTGCTTCCCAGGAGAGAATCCCACATCCTGTAATTATGGCCTATGGTTTTTGTTGATCCAGTTCAAAGAGGCAGGGCTACAACGGGGCTATAAAGGCCTGACAGAGGGCAGGAAGAGGAGGAGTGATTGGGGTCTGCACCTGGGGAAGAGGAATCATGGTGGGCCCCTGGAGCAAAGGGCCAAGAAGGTTGCACTGGACCTGCAGTTCCAGAAGAGCAACAGAGCTGACTGAATGGTACTGGCAAACTGCAGGAAGCAGGATTATTACCACAGACCCCTGGGTAGGGAGGCTGTAAAAGCCTCGGACAAAGGGTGAGTTAAGGGATTGTTTTGTCAATTTATTTGCTTATGTTTGGGTAATCAACCTACTTAAAGGAGATTGGGTGTGGCTGTGTATGCTTGTCAGGCTGGGGACCAGCCCTGCCCTGTCCTAGCATATCATCTTCCAGAAAGGCATCCAGACCTATCTGAAGACATCATGACATAGAGAATCCACCATGGTCGTATTCCAGTGGTTAATCACCCTCCCTGTTAAAAATCTGCACCTAATTTCTAATTTGACTTTGTCTGGCTTCAGCTTCCAGCCATTGGTTCTTGTTCTGCCTTTCTCTGCTAGATTAAAGTGCCCTTTGATACCCAGTGTATTCACCTCATGGGACACTTCTGCAGCTTTTGTTCTTCTTTTTGACAGACTCAACAGAGTGAGCTCTTCATGTCACTTGTCAGAATCTCTTCACCCACCACAGTAATGCAGCCATCACTGGGGCGGGGGGTGGGGTAACCTGGCAGCTGTTGGATAGCAGAGGATGATTTAGAATAGGAAGTGAAGAAGAACATTTGAAAGTGCAGGGGGCCCTGCTCCCAATGGAAGCTTGTGGGTGCTAGGGCAAGATAATTAGTATCTCTCTCATATTTGTATATCATCAAGATTTAACACTCATATCATGGTAGCAGCAAGAGTCCTCACCCAAGTTGGAGCCCCATTACCCTAGGCTCTGTACAAACGTGTCATCGGTGATACTCTCTGCTCCAAACTCCGGCCAATGGGTAGAGCTCATCACCATGATAACTGATCGTCTTGCATGGTACAAATTCTCAGTAGTCACGTTTTATTACCAGACACCAACTGGAGAGCAACACAGCATCTTCGGTTTCTTAATGAGCCAGAGCCCTTAACAGATGAATAGACAGTTCATAGAATCATAGAATCATAGAATATCAGGGTTGGAAGGGACCTCAGGAGGTCATCTAGTCCAACCCCCTGCTCAAAGCAGGACCAATCCTCAACTAAATCATCCCAGCCAGGGCTTTGTCAAGCCTGACCTTAAAAATTTCTAAGGAAGGCGATTCCACCACCTCCCCAGGTAACGCATTCCAGTGCTTCACCTCCCACCTAGTGAAAAAGTTTTTCCTAATATCCAACCTAAACCTCCCCCACTGCAACTTGAGACCATTACTCCTTGTTCTGTCATTTGCTATCACTGAGAACAGTCTAGATCCATTCTCTTTGGAACCCCCTTTCAAGTAGTTGAAAGCAGCTATCAAATCCCCCCTCATTCTTCTCTTCCGCAGACTAAACAATCCCAGTTCCCTCAGCCTCTCCTCATAAGTCATGTGTTCCAGTCCCCTAATCATTTTTGTTGCCCTCCGCTGGATGTTTTCCAATTTTTCCACATCCTTCTTGTAGTGTGGGGCCCAAAACTGGACACAGTACTCCAGATGAGGCCTCACCAATGTCGAATAAAGGGGAATGATCACGTCCCTTGATCTGCTGGCAATGCCCCTACTTATACATCCCAAAATGCCATTGGCCTTCTTGGCAACAAGGGCACACTGCTGACTCATATCCAGCTTCTTGTCCACTGTAATCCCCAGGTCCTTTTCTGCAGAACTGTCACTTAGTCAGTCGGTCCCTAGTTCTTGAGTTCCACGTTCAGCCTGGCCCAGAGAACAGTAAACAGAGACAATTTTTTTTTTTCCAAAAGCTTATTTTCTACTAATTAAATTTTCTCATTTATTTGTGGCCTCTACGCTTTGTCTGGTTTGCACCTTTTAGATCCTGAGCAGGGATTGTCTGTTATCTATATCTGGAGAATGGCCACCACAAGGGTCCTCTGATCTCAGCTGGGACCTTGGTGCACACCATACTATGAATATTGTCTACTACTAGTAGTAAGGGAGAAGAAGATTCTGTTATGGCCAAACCATGGGAGCGCTCAGTTCTATTCTTGACTTCTGTGTGACACTCGGAAAATTACATGACCTCACTGTGCCTGAGTTTCCCCATTTGTAAAGTGAGGCTTTGGCAGTTCACTTCAGGTCTCATAACACATTATTACTTTGGCTTTGGTAGGGTCTAACCCTTATTGCAGGCAGTTTCCTCTCCAAGGAACCAGGCAAGGGGCTGTTGGTTCATAGAATCATAGAATATCAGGGTCGGAAGGGACCTCAGGAGGCCATCTAGTCCAACCCCCTGCTCAAAAGCAGGACCAATCCCCAATTAAATCATCCCAGCCAGGGCTTTGTCAAGCCTGACCTTAAAAACTTCTAAGGAAGGAGATTCCACCACCTCCCTAGGCAACGCATTCCAGTGTTTCACCACCTCCTAGTGAAAAAGTTTTTCCTAATATCCAATCTAAACCTCCCCCACTGCAACTTGAGACCATTACTCCTTGTCCTGTCCTCTTCTACCACTGAGAATAGTCTAGAACCATCCTCTCTGGAACCACCTCTCAGGTAGTTGAAAGCAGCTATCAAATCCCCCCTCATTCTTCTCTTCTGCAGGCTAAACAATCCCAGTTCCCTCAGCCTCTCCTCATAAGTCATGTGTTCCAGACCCCTAATAATTTTTGTTGCCCTTCGCTGGACTCTTTCCAATTTATCTACATCCTTCTTGTAGTGTGGGGCCCAAAACTGGACACAGTACTCCAGATGAGGCCTCACCAATGTCGCATAGAGGGGGACGATCACGTCCCTCGATCTGCTTGCTATACCCCTACTTATACATCCCAAAATGCCATTGGCCTTCTTGGCAACAAGGGCACACTGCTGACTCATATCCAGCTTCTCGTCCACTGTCACCCCTAGGTCCTTTTCCGCAGAACTGCTGCCTAGCCATTCGGTCCCTAGTCTGTAGCTGTGCATTGGGTTCTTCCGTCCTAAGTGCAGGACCCTGCACTTATCCTTGTTGAACCTCATCAGATTTCTTTTGGCCCAATCCTCCAATTTGTCTAGGTCCCTCTGTATCCTATCCCTGCCCTCCAGCATATCTACCACTCCTCCCAGTTTAGTATCATTCACAAATTTTCTGAGAGTGCAATCCCCACATCCTCCAGATCATTTATGAAGATATTGAACAAAACTGGCCCCAGGACTGACCCCTGGGGCACTCCACTTGACACCAGCTGCCAACTAGACATGGAGCCATTAATCACTACCCGTTGAGCCCGACAATCTAGCCAACTTTCTACCCACCTTATAATGCATTCATCCAGCCCATACTTCTTTAACTTGCTGGTTATCATGGTCATCCTCCGACCTTAAGCAGGGCAACAAACTCAGACTCCCAAGTTAAAAAATAAAACACACTGGCTACCAGAAACAAAGCAAATATAAAAGTCCTAGGCCAGGCCTACTTGCCCCAAGGAGGCTCTGGTGTGTCACACTCTCTGCATAGACCCTTACACCAGCCACGCCATCTTTTAAGGAGCAAGAGTATTGCACCACTAGAGGCCCCAAACAAGATCAGGGCCCCATTGTAAATGATACTTACGTGTCTTTTTAAAGTGCTTTCAGATTTACTCATGGAAAGCACTGTATAAGAGCTAGGTATTATTATTGTGCTTGGCGCTGTACAGATACCTAGCAAGAGACAGATCATGCCCTGAATAGCTTACAACCGAAACAGACAAATGATGAGAGAATGGACATATATTACATTCCCCACCTGTAAAATGAGGATCTGAGGCCTCAAAGATATTTAGGCTCCTAATTTCCAGTGCAAGAGGACTATGTGACTTGCCCAAGGTCACACAGGAAGTCTGTAGCAGAGCAGGGACTTGAATATAAATTTCCTGAGCCCCAAGCCAGTGCTCTACACAAAAAGAGCAATTCTTTACTCTAGAGGTGCATGGCACTACTACCAACACAAGGGCCCTGTATCCCACTTAGCTATGTGCAGAGAGTTGACAATATAGATCAGTGAGGATACATGTGGTTAACCACCATTTATTATTATTCTGAATACTTTTCACTTCTCTAGCACATTCAGAAACACCAGGTAGCAAATCCTCACATAGCAGGTAAATATTATTAGGACCAGTCAGAAAATTTCCACCAAACCTGTTTTTGAACAGAAAAATGGGTTATCAACTACGCAACATTTTCCCCAAGAAGTGTCTACTTTCCAGGGAAAACGTCAAGTATTTGCTGAGAAAGCCAAAACCAGAAAGTTTTTGGTTTGCAGCCCCAAATCTGGAATTGGATAAAGTGAGTCTGAGTAACTCACCCAAAGTCTCCCAATGAGTGAGGACCAGGACCAAAGAGTCCTGACTCCCATGACTAAAAACACCAGACACCTTGGGCCAAACTCTGCACTCAGTTCCACCAGTTAAAATGGATAATGATTCAGTTTATGTAAACAGGATTACACCACAGGTCTACTGGGCCTCATGTGTACCATTTCAGGCCTGATCTTGCTCCCATTGAAATCACTGGGTGTTTCCTCATTGACTCCATGGAGAGCGGAATCAGGCCCATAATGAAAGCGGTACGACTGTAAGCTCTTTCTCTTTGAAAAGAGAGTCTTTTTGCTATTTCTTCTGCAGGTGAATCCCTTCAAGGGATATTTATTAATTGTTGCCTTGCTGCGGGGTTGGGAGGGGGGAAGGGGAAAAGAAAGCACCCTAGATCTCTGGGTTAGACCTGGACGGTGGGTGAATCTCCCACCCCTTCAGAGAAGCTAGCCCCTGGCCCTGCCTCTTCTGCCCAAGGCCCTGCCCCTCTGCCTCCCGAGCCTCCCCAACCCCGGGCCGGAGGAGCCCTGGCCGGCATCCCTGAACTGCCCCAACTGGCCCAAATAGCCCTGGGGCGCTGGCCTGACCCCTGGGCCGACCTGAGCGCCGGTCTGAGCTGCCCCTGGCCATTCCAGCCCCCGCTACTGGCCCAAGCCCCAAGCTCCAGGCCACCAGCTGGAGCTGAGCCTCCTGCCAGCTTCAGGGAGAGGGGGAGCGTGGGCAGGATCTTGGGGCGGAGCGTGGATGGGACCATGACTTGGGTTAGGAGAGGTTTAGCCTCCCCTGGCCTTCAATACCTGCCACCCATGGGATTAGATGCAATCAAATGCACTGAACATTCCAGGATAATCCTCTTTGCATCTCTGTCCAGCTCTGTGCTTTTAATACTCCTCATTGTTCCATGGAAATGGCTCTCAATGGGTTGGCTTCGATAAAAGATCATCTGTGTATGACTTTGGGTATGGATTTATTTATTTTTCCTTATACGAAGCTAAAACCAGGGGTATAGACAGCTGCTTAATAAGTTATTATTAAAACAATGGCAAATATAATCCCCCAGTGGAAAGATGTGGCATATGAGCAGATTGTCCAATTTTTCTTAGAACATCGTCGTAATGTGTGTCATTAATAAAACATCTTGTTATATGGCTTTTAATTATTTTCTCATAGCAGTTTCGCCAAGATCATTATCCCTTCTTACACGGAAGAGCAGATGCCTTGATGAAGCATCTGATGATAAGCATGGTTAGCATCATCATCTGTTGGAATATCACAGTAATTAATGGTTTGTTTAAATTCCAGCTCAGAACTGTTTCGCTTTCACTACTTCGACTGCTGCCTGGATACTAATGGGACAGTGGCAGAGAAAACCGGAGCGAAGGAATTGCTACATTAATCACAAGTATTCACAAGTCAGATCAGGTGTGTTTGACTAGTGGTATTTGCCCATATGCAATAGTTCAGTATTTATGGTATCTCTTTAAGGATGGTCCCTAGAGTTAAACAAATCTCCTTCTTGGGCAGCTACACTGATCTTTATGGCATTTTTTTTATATGAATTTGACAACTGACTTTATGAATGGAGTCTCACAAAGAAATATATTCTGCGTGCTGTGGATGTGAACCCAAGCCCATTCAAATCAAGGGAGCCTGTCTATTAGCTTCAATTGGATGAAATCTTGTGTGAGGGGATGTGCTTTAGGGACACTGTTCAGTTAAGAATAGTAGCATCCAATCCCTTATATTATGAAGAACAGTGTTGCCACCTCTTATGATTTTACCATACGACTTGCGAAATTTAGTGTTTTTTCTTAAATCCCCAGCTGCTGGAATCAAGAGGCGGTTGCGCGAAAATCTCAGCGTATTCTTTTTTTGAAAAAGTAAGACTATCCCTACACTGGCCCTGATTTTTGGCTCAGTCTGATGACTTTCAGGGGCCTGATTCATGATTTTTGAAGGCTTGGGATTCGCAATGCTGTTACCACCACCGTAGGTTAGGAATACCAAAAGGTTTTTTAAAATCTAGTCAGCGTTTCATCGGGCTGCCTATTTACTGGCAAAACACCTCGGGGCAGAATCTGAGCTGGGGTAAATTGTCATAATTCTACTGACTTCCATGGAGTCATGAGAATCTACCCCAAGCTGAGGATCTGCGATGGAAGGTGACACATTGACTTCACTGGGATCAGGATCGGGCCCTTTTCAAATAGTAAGAGATTTTGTAACATTTTGTTTTGACGCATCCTAAATTTGGGAGCTAATTTGAATGGACAGTGTCCCTTTAAATTTTGATCAATGATGCGAACGTGTGTGTGTGTGTCTTAAATGCAGAGGTTTAACGTAAGAGAGGCAAGGTGGAAGGGACAACAGCTTTTATTAGACCAGCTTCTGTTGGTGAGAGAGACGAGCTTTTGAGCTTATCCAGAGCTCTTCCTCAGGTCTGGGAAATGTATTCAGAGTGTCACAGCTAAATAGGAGGTGGAACAGATTGCTTAGCATGAGTAGTAAAACACATACTGTAAGAGACCATTCAAGGTGAAGTGGCCAGCTAACACCTCTGCAGTCATTAGACAAAAGAAAGCGGGAGATTAGTTGGTTACACATTGTTGCAATAAACCATAAATCCAGCATCTTTATGAAGTCCATGATTTTTAGTGTCTAGAAAAGGTATGAATTGAAGTTCCCAGGTGTATCTTTTGAAGGCATTCTGCGGGTTCCCTTTGAGGATGAGAACCAAGAGGTCAGATATAGTGATCCCTTTGTGAAAAGTGTTCACCCACAGGTGATAGGGTGTTTTTGTCTTTTATCATTTTTCTGTGTGAGTTCATTTGAGAGTCTAGTGATTGTCTGGTTTCACACACATAGTTGTTATCAGGACATTTAGTGAATGGGATGATACACCTGGTTGTGATAGGCATGTGTATGGCCCATGGATCTTGAAAGGTGTGTTGTGGGGGGTGCTGATCATTGTAGCAGGAGAGATATGTCTGTCAAATAATAGTCTAAAGCCACAAATTTCAAGTGTCTACTAATTAATGATTACCGATTAATCAACTAGTAACTATTAATGTTGGGGGGTGTAACTCGGAGGCTGCTGCGATGGGGTACGAGGGAACCTTGATCGGTTGATAAGGCTAATTTGGGTGCTTCAAGTGCTGGGTGCCCAACTTGACACCCTTAGGGCCCAGTTTTCAGAAATGCTGAACCCCCACAGATCCCATTGATTTGACTGGAGTTGCTGCTGTGAAGCACCAGGTCCTGGTAGATGCTTGGAGATGGGCATCCAAAAAATGGAGGCTCCCAATTTAGGAGCTCATGTTGGAGAATTTGGGCCTGAAAGCCCAATCTGGAGCTCCTCGAGCACCCAAAGTCCCATTACAGGACCCAATGGCCCAATCCATCTTAATGAACCTTATGTCCCTGTACCTAATGTAATCAGAGATTATGAAACACCTCCTTGAAAGCCAGCACTGATATTAACATCCTGAAGCTGGATCTGTGCTGCTTTCTTCTGGAGCGTTCACATCACACACACACACACACACACACACACACACACACACACACACACACACACACACACACACACACAGAGAAGCTCCAACACCCACAGCTTTTCTCCTGTGTTAACTGTCATCTTCCTCCCGTTCCTGCAAGTGCTGTAACCTGAAAATAGAAAAGGAGAAGAACGAAACAAAACAATTGCTTAAAAAGCCCCATGAAAAGGAGAACCTGAGATATAATTATGCCTCCAGGATGATATTTTCCCCTGATAACACTGGAAAAAACTAAATATGGTCATGTGCAGTGCTAGTGAACAAGTTCCAGGAGGAAATCTCTATTTTAGGGACAGCCACAGTCTCAAGTGACACACCTAGAGATGGGTTAGATCTGGGTTTGGAACATCCCCGCATTCCAGTGCAGGGGTTTGAACCAGTCCAGGATAGCCACTGGGCCCAGCTGCAAAATTTGAATCCAGAGTCACATTCAAATTTCCGAATCTTCTTTCTGCAATGTGTGGGAGTGGCCCCACATTGTCATCCTTCCCTACCCCAACCAGACCTCTCGGAATTGCGGTGCTGAGCCACTGTCCTGCAGCCTATCCTAAACCAGCACTGCCTCCTCCTTATTCCCCCCACCGCCCTGTCCTGGGATGTCGTCAGTTAGTGCAGGAGGGCTGAGAAGCCAGACGCTGACATTTTCCAAAGGCTGTTTGTGCCGCTGAGGCAATCAGTAGCTCTGAGAGGTTTCCTGTGTGCTGGAGGAACTGCCTTGAAATGGCAAGAAATGCACCTGTGAGGCTGCTCTGCGCGACAGTGGTATCTCCTCTCTGCAACTGAGGGCTTGGCTACACTTGCGAGTTACAGCGCAATAAAGGAGCCCCGGGCGCACTAGCTCACTCCCCGTCCACCCTGGCAAGGCACGTAGAGCGCTCTGACTCAGCGGCTGCAGCGCTGCTGGTCTCCACCTCAGCGAGTGGAAGAACGTTTGCTGCGCCCCCGCTGGAGCGCCACAGCGCCAGTGTGGACGAGGTGTTGCATTACTGCGCTCTGATTGGCCTCCGGAAACATCCCATAATCCCCTTAAGTCACGTGGCCACTCTTGTCATTGTTTTTGAATCGCTGTAGGAATGCGGCTATGCCCTTTGAAAGCTCCGTTTCTGACAGCCGGCTGCTTATCTGCTCCGAGACAAAGCAAGCATTAGTGTGGAATGCTGGGTGTGAGAGAGAGAGAGAGGCGGGGAGGGGGGTCTGCTGCTGTCTGAACTTACAAGACAACATGCTGACATGCTCTCAGCCCCCCAAAACCCACTCTCTCTCCCCCCCACATACACACAACACACTCCCTGTCACACTCCACCCTGCCATTTGAAAAGCGCATTGCAGCCACTTGCATGCTGGGATAGCTGCCCACAATGCACTGCTCCCAATGCCGCTGCAAGTGCTGCAAATGTGGCCCCACCAGTGCACTCAAAGCTGTCAGTGTGGACAGACTGCAACGCTTTCCCTGCTGCGCTCTCCGAAGGCTGGTTTAACTCACAGCTCTCTACATCTGCAAGTATAGCCATGCCCTGAGAGATGTCAGGAGTTAGAGCCCAAAAGCCCACGCCCGCCCCATCCGGTCACAAGAGTTGGCACCTCCTTAAACCATGGCCATATACTGATTACTGGGAGCTCCTAAAATCTAGGCAGCTTGTACAGCTGGTTGAATGGTTCTTTCTGAGAGATCTAGCCCTTCGTCCTGTTTGTGGATTACTCATGAAGAGGCCGCGATCTACTTGTTTGCGAGGGTTTGAATAGTTTGTAGCAAATAAGCCTCCAGTTCTTTTTCAAACTGGCTGCTATTATTCACTAACCCCTCTATCTTTGCCACAGAGCAGCCCTCAAAAACAAGGCAACTGGCTGATGATGAACCCGGGGAAGAAAGAGCCGATCTTGGTGGGCAGATGTGAAGTGTTTTGAATACCTATCGCCTCGTTCTCCATCTAAGGGGCTGGTCCCATGTTAACAGGCTGATCCATAACCTAAGGCTTCCTGCTCCTGTTGGGCACGTGGCAACACAAAAAGCTATCTTTCTTTCATATCCAGCAAGGCAGAAGACTGCACTCTACATCTTATCGAACATGGAACTGGCCATGCTGGCGATCATCTTTATGACCTTTGAGCTGGGCTACCCCAATTCACTGTCCATAGGGATGAACACTTCGTCGTTTAAAAACAAAGCTTCCATTAGCCCCTGCTCTGCCTCCCTTTACAAGACCAGGCCAAATGCAATGTCTTGGCATTAATCTGCAAGGCCCTCCCTGGAGGCAATCCAGGTTAATGTAGCACCAACCTCACCTGATCACCCATGTTCCTCAGAAAGATGGTGCTCGCCACTCAGGAGCGAAGCGCGTGACAGGGGGAAGCAGGATGTTCTGAGCCAAGGGGCCAGTGGTTTGGTGCTCACTCCTGCCAATGATTACAATCACCCACAAATCTGACCGGGGGGCAGCGGGGGACGGGAATCTTCGTCCCATTAATGTCAGTGGCAAAACTTCCATTAGCTTCAATGGGGCCAGGGCTTTACCCGCTTTCTTCAGTTCAGCTCTTGCACGGACACAATCCAAAAGAGCAGAGAAGAACAGAGGAGAGAGAAGAAGGAAAGAAGAGGAGGGAATGATTTTCCATTGGCTCCTAGTCTAGCTGTCACGCTCTTGACAAGACCCTTGCCCTACAAATCCCCAGTAACTCTCTGCCATCCCTCGCCACGTAAGGAATTTGGGGAGATACTGAGTGGAAACCAGGGAGCTGCTAGCAGCCTTTGGAAATGAATTCACGAGCTATTCCCAGCTCTATCGTCAGCTGCTGCAATTCAAGGTCCCCTGCACTACTGCACTTCCAGTAATTAACATCAGTCTTGACTTCTTGCTTGGTGTGCGGCGTGATGCAGACTCTCTGTTACGCTATTTCAGTGCTAGGTCTCCAGAGGAGAGACTGCGAAACACTGCAGATTTGACATGATTTGTGATCATAGCTCGTCTCCGCTGAGGACTGGCCACTTGAAATTAAGGTAATTGGCAACAGTGGTTCAGAACTGAGTATGGAAAGCGGAGCGACTTTAACGGTCAAGTTGTGCGTTGAATCTGGGAACAGGCAGCTTCCCGTGTAGCTGGCGTGCAATAGGCAACAAATAATGTCTCCATCCAGGAGAAATGCTGAAGTGAAGCGTGACAAGTGAATCCAGCCATGGTGACTGGGTAGCTGGAGTGGCTGACTTCTGAGGAAGAGATAAATACATATAGCTTTGCTAATGGACAGCCACAGGGGCGTGGAGCATAATAACCCTCTACATACCCTTCAAGGGTGTAACACAAAGGACGGGGAGAATTTAGGGTCATGGAAGGGCAGTGCTCATTTGAGGTATTGAAGGTTTTTTGTTTTTTTTTTAAATTTCTCTTTAGTAAGAAAAACAGAGAAAGTTTATATGGTCTGGAAGTGATAAAGATCAAGTAAGGGAATGCCTGACAATCTTAACACAAACCAACTGCCAGTATAGAAATCATAAGTCCTAGGGCACTGTGAAAAGAATGGGCTAACTGACCAAACTAATGCCAATTAATACTGAACAGTTCTAGGACTGCGGTGGTACCAGAAGATGGGCTGGGAGGAACGAGAGGTGATACCAGTCTTCCTAAAATGAAAGGCTGGCAACTCTTTAATGGCAGTTGTCACCCAGTAGGGATCAGTCTTTCCTGAGTTCCAGCCCCTACCTCTCCTCTCTTACCGAGTAGAACAAATACCAAGAGACAAACAATCGCTAAGAGCTCTACCCAGACCCAGGCTTGTGGCTGGGAGCGGTGAGGCACTGTATTGCCAAGGCAAGTATCGCAGGGTAGCATTGGGCCTCCTGAAGTACAATCTCTTCTGGAGCTCCCGGCATGTAGGGGGAGTGTATGCTGTACCACCTTCTCAGCCAGGGCTTGGAAAAGCAGAGGGGATTGGCTGCAGCCCTGTCTCCTCTTCCGCCTCCTCCTCCTCCTCGCACCCCTGCCCAGCTGCAGCTACCGGGACTAAAAGCCTGGTTGTGGTCACAGCGAGGTAAGCAGATATGACTTGGAGATGCAGATATGCTGACTACGAAGGTGCCATTGTCCCTTATGTCACAACTAGCCCAGCCTTCCTGTCTGGATGGACTCTAGTCTGTTGTGAGTGGACCCAGCTGCTGCATCCCACAGGCTTCTCAGCCCCCTGGGTCTGGGTAGAGCCCGGCTAGTGTCCCTAGCTTTGAAGATCTCCAAGGCACACTCCCAGGGGCAGACCTCGTGTCTGCCTCTTTCCTTAGGACATGAGACTCTGCAGTCTGGCTGCCTTAGACCCCAAAACCAGTGTCTAACCCCTGCCAAGCCCCCCCTGAGTTTGATACTGCCCCTTCTGTGAGTCTGAGGTCTGGTGAGTGTTTCAGGCAAGGCAAAGTCCCTCTCTCTCTTCAGCCTGGGCTTCTGGCATGTGGCAGTGGAGGGCCTCATGCTCAGAGAAACCTCCCGTTAAATACAGTCTCTGTCCCTTTTTTGCCCACATGTTCCAGCGGAGAAATATCCATCCCTCCCTTCAGCCAGGTGCAGCGGAGAGTCCCTAGTTCCATGGCGATGGGCCAGTAGTTGAGAGACAATCCAAGTCAATGGCCTGAGATTGCTCCATGATGGCTTCTCAGCTCCACTCATTCCACCAGGTGCTGGGAGCCTGTCCAGAATGGATGCTCTAATCCCACATGGGAGGTTTGGCTATTAAACGAAGGACACAGTCTGAGATGGAGGACTGCCATGCTGCAGTCACTTTGGTGAGGCAGTCAGCAACTCTGACTTACTTTCTGCCCCACCCACCCTCAAAGAGGCAGCTCTGTCCTCTGCCAGAGAGAACTGAACTAAAGCGCTGGGTCGGGCGGCACCAAAGCCACCTGCAGGATGGCGTGACACTAAGGAGTCATTTAGCCTTGCTGGCATCTCAGATGCCAAGAATTGAATGGGTCTGAAGAATGGACTCGTATATCCAGGTACCTCTCCCATGTTGCTTCCCTTGACATAACTACTCTGCTTCCTTTTCCCCATCACTCCTCCATGCTCCCATGCACTCAACTCACTGACAGCCACTCTGCATTTGGAGTCTTCCTGCCTGAATCTTGCCAGGCCCTTTTGGAGAACTCACTGAATTCGATGTGATGAGCTAGGGATTCTTTACATGTAGCTCAGAGATGGGCTATAGCCATTCGCCATACCCCAGGAGTGTTCTGATCTGGCATCTAGTCTAGGCATGTCTCTCATTCGGATGCATAAACGCTACTGTAGCTCCTTCAGTCCCTCCTCAGTTATCACAATAGGATTCATCACTATGCTGTCTCGTCATCCTGCACCTGCTTTAGAATATTCATAAGGGCTGGGAAAAACACATGGTTTAGTGTACAGATGTGATATCCTTTGAAATCCAGGCCACTGCCTGCAGTGTCCGCTGTGCTAAATTGCAGCATCTGTCATTCTGCGGGGGGGACCCCACTGCTTGAGCTCCATGCTGAACCAAACTTCCTTCTCGATTGCAACCTTTCTTGGGCTCCTGCTAGCTCAGAGACTTCCACATTAGCCTGGGCTGTAATACATGGATCCTGCACAGACATGCTGGAAACATTAACTGTGCGAAACCTGGTCTCCACGTTAAAGCTGTGTGTGCACGCTATGACCTTTCTTTTGCATTGTTTATAAGGGCTTGGGGAAGGAAAGGTACTTGATCAGCTGGTAGCAGGGCTGGATTAAAGCATATGTCTTCGATCCTTGTGGTCTGTTGAGTAAAGGTGTAGCGCATACGATTCCCAGGTGTTCAGTTTTCGACCGGAAGGTCTGGTCAAAAGGGGACCTGTGCAGTGTCTGGTCAGATGTAGTGACGGGACACCAAAAGTTCAGTTACTGTGGGCATGGGTGGGGAGGCACCGGGTCATCAACCCACACCAGCCCCTGCTCAGTCAGGCTTCGCATCAGAGGCTGCAGCTCCCATCCCAGCCCTGGACCAGAGGGAGCCCAGATGGGGGTGGAGGGAGAACAGTGACTGAGGGGTGGAGGGGGGAAGAGGAGTGTGCAGGGGGCAGGCCCTAGGGGCAAGAGGCAGGGAAGGGGGCAAGGCCTTGGGGGAAGAGTCGGGGCAGGTGGGTCCAGTTTTCAGCAGTTAGAAAGTTGGCAACCCTAGTACAGCATCTGGTCCTTGTGGTCCATGCATGGAGATGTAGCGCATCTGACTGCTGCCAGGTGTTTGTCATTTGGGGTTAGTGGGCTGTCCTATTTAGGAGGAAACCCTAGGATTCGGGAGTGGGAGAAAGACCAGGCAGGGGGCACTCCGAGGTAGAGTACAGTTGTAGTGGTATGTAGATACCGCAGGCTAAGGTAAGCGGGGAAAGTGAGGCTCTAGAACTGCACTACGACTGCTGGGATGAAGTTTAGAAGTATCAACATGTCACTGGGCAAGCAGCAGAGGGGTGACATATCTTGCCTGATGCAGACATTCTGGTATCACAGGTGTGTCGGAAGCATCTTTCCAGAATATCAAGATGCACCAATGGCAGCAGGAGACCAGCCAGGAGTCTTCTCCTTAGGTGATGAATAGTAGCCATCCAATGTGCTTTCTTCCTTAACCGGTGAACAAGCTTTACACTGATGAGAGGAGCAGCTTGAGTGGACATTTTACATTATATATATATATATATATATATATATATATTACATTGTAATATGATGTTTGCTGATCTGGATGATGGGATGGATTGCACCCTCAGTAAGTTCACGAATGACACTAAGCTAGGGGGAGAGATAGGGTTCACAGTGACCTAGACAAATTGGAGGATTTGGCCAAAAGAAATCTGATGAGGTTCAACAAGGATAAGTGCAGAGTCCTGCACTTAGGACAGAAGAGTCCCATGCACCGCTACAGGCTGGGGACCGACTGACTAAGCGGGAGTTCTGCAGAAAAGGACCTGCAGATTACAGTGGACGAGAAGCTGGATATGAGTCAGCAGTGTGCCCTTGTAGCCAAGAAGGCTAATGGCATATTGGGCTGCATTAGTAGGAGCATTGCCAGCAGATTGAGGGAAGTGATTATTCCCCTCTATTCAGCACTAGTGAGGCCACATCTGGAGTACTGCCTTCAGTTTTGGGCCCCCATTACAGAAAGGATGTGGACAAATTGGAGAGAGTCCAGCGGAGGGCAATGAAAATGATCAGGGGGCTGGGGCATATGATTTACGAGGAGAGGCTGAGGGAACTAGGATTATTTAATCTGTGAAGAGAAGAGTGAGGGGGGATTTGACAGCAGCCTTCAACTACCTGAAGGGGGATTCCAAAGAGGATGGAGCTCAGCTGTTCTCAGTGGTGGCAGATGACACAACAAGGAACAATGGTCTCAAGTTGCAGTGGGGGACGTCTAGGTTGCATATTAAGAAACACTATTTCACTAGGAGGGTGGTGAAGCACTGGAATGGGTTACCTAGGGAGGTGGTGGAATCTCCATCCTTAGAGGTCTTTAAGATCCTGCTTGACAAAGCCCTGGCTGGGATGATTTAGTTGGTGTTTGTCCTGCTTCGAGCAGGGGGTTGGACTAGATGACTTCCTGAGGTCTCTTCCAACCCTAATCTTCTATGATTACGGAAATGAAGACAAAGAATCCCTGCAACCATTGCAAAGTAGATTAAAGTCAGAGGCAGGTGAGGTTCCTATTCAATCACAGAAGCATTTGCAGTTCACTCTCTCAGTACCCTCAGGGACAGAAGTCCCTGCAAGTCACTAAATGTCACCTACAATAAAGTGGTGTTAAACACAAGTGGATGATGAAGGCCAAATCCGGCCCTCACTTACTCCAGAGTGACTTTTGTTTTCTCAGTGGGTTTACTCAGGATTTACCCTAGTGTGGGAGCAGAACTGACCTCAGTGACTGCTGCTCCCTGGCGCCCACTTGAAGATCCCTGCAAAAAGACCCAAAACTAACTAGGTCGGGTGCCTGCACGGCTATTTCCTCTAGTAGAAGACATACCATTGGTGGGATAAGATGAGAATCTTGCACTGCTGCTGCCTGTCACATGTGTTCCATGGATAAATAAGTTGTCTTCCAGGCTGCCTACTTCGTGCCTCTCATGAGCAATGCATTAATTTAACAGAAAACCAAGGAGTGGCTGGCAGTTCCATTTTCATCATTGCCATATCGGGGCAGTCTAATTCCCAAGAATGGATGTCTCAACTCTTTCATTCAGCTCATGCCTCTGTTAGACTATATGGAACACAGTGTGGTCCAGAAGCTAGGGCCTGGGCCTTAGAGTTAGGAGGGCATGGGTTCTGTTCCTAGCGATGCTATTCCCTTGTTGTCTGACTTTGGGTAATTCACATAATCTCTGCCTCAATTTCCCCCTCTACCAAATGGGCCTGATATCTACCCACCTCTTGTAAGGCACTTTGAGGTAAAAGTGGTGTAGAATTGTTGCACAATATTACATTTTTAAAAAAAAGTTCAGCAATACGTAACCTGGATCTTTGTTTGTCCAGCTTGAACACTGATAATACAAGAGGAAGAAAGATGTCCAGAGGAGACAGGAATTTTAAGCAAATCCCAAACCCCACAGCTATACAATCGCATTTGATTTCCACCGACTGGGACACTGTTACGTTTTCTGTGCACAAACAGAGACGTTAGATAAAAACATAAAATACTCGCTGGATGGTTGAAACGGGACATTAGTTTATTTCTTTGACTCCAGAACCCTAACACACAAGAACCGAAAACAGAGAGACAAAGCAGACTGCTCCCTAGGGCAGGGAGGCAGAACTCAATCCGCCTAGCTCTGGGCTGGCTCTTTACAGCTGACAGCTGAGGAGCCAGATCGCATGCCTCCCTATAGGGCCCACTAGCCTGCAAGCAGGACCAAGAAACCCTTCACACCTAAGTGATAGCTTGTAATTTCAGCATAGTTTTCAATTCACCAGAGACAATGTTTAGTGAGGAACTTAATAGGTATTTTGTTCCGTGATAACTTCAAAAGACAAGGGAGCCGAATATACTAAAAGAAAGGGAAAGAAAATCTGAAAAGGGAAAGAAAAAGAAAATCTCACAGTCTCTATTGGCTGAATCCTGCATCACTGAATCCAGTGGAAGCTTTGCCATCGACTTCATTGGGCTTTGGCACTGGCTCTAAGGCCTGCATTCAGTAAAGCATCTAAGCACATGCTTTAGTCCCAAATAGAATTTATGCAATTTCAGACCTGTCATTCAAAGATGGATTTGAGTTGATGGGACTTAAGCACATCTTTAAGTGCTTTGCTGATAGGGATGGACTTAAGCACAAGCTTAAGTGCTTTTCAGAGTCACGATCTATGGGATTTTTATTGTTGTGGTTTGTTTCTTGGCTAGAATCCAGCACTCCTCTTCAGAGGCCAGGCAGCTTGTAACAGTGCTATAACAGCAGCTAACCAGGCAGTGCAGTATACTCTGACCGACTTTACGTTCACATCTGATTTTTTTTCTTTCCTGTTTTGCACATGCTTTGGCAAGGATGAATTTACAATCCCCTATTTCTAATTTCCTCTCCTTTTGGTAAAAATCACCTGTATAGTCTCTTGTTTAATCTGTTGTTGGACTGTTACTTCCTGCGCCATTCGTGGTTGTCCTTGTTGCAGGGGAAGAAACTCTAACTGGCAAAGAACCTGAGAAAAATGAGGACAACTATCTGGGTACTGGATCGAAGGAACAGGTAAAGTTGGAATTTACCTATAGAGTAGGGCTAGAGGGAGCACACAGTGGACCAAACAAACTACGGGATACAAGGCTTCTGGCACAGTAGAAACTTTGCAGAGAACTGCTCCTTCTCCCCTTTCTCTTTCACTCAGTCTCAGTCCCTCTGTACCAGAATGACAGTACTTTGCTGGTACACGTTATAGAGAACTATCCAGTCTCTTGTCCTGATATCTTATTTCTGAACCATTGCAACCCTACCTTGCTTGTGTGAACAATCCTAGCACCATCCTTTGTTTGTAACGTCCTCAGCAGCAGATCTCCCTGCACCATAGGCCACTTTGGCAGAGTGGTCTTGCCTATGACTTTAGCTGTTGCTGCTACAGTTCCTCTCTGGTCCAAAGCCCCGCCTTGGAAACTTTACACTCTGCTCAGTCTTCCTTAAGGGGAAATCTGAAGTCAGTCACTGCCTTCCTGACTGGGAATATCTTAATAAAGGGTGCCCCAGACACTGCTGAAATGTTAATGCTCCTATTAACACATTTTATTAACTCATTTTTCACACCACATCTGGCTTCTCAAGAACATAGTCTTGACTAAATAACAACCCTGCTTTTTAAAGCTTGAATTAAGGTCTGGTCTATGCTACAGAGTTGGGTCGAGGCAAGGCAGCTCATGTCAACCTAACTACAGATGCATCTGTGCTAAAATTTCCTTCCTGCCGACTTAACTACCCTGCAACGCCGATTTAATAACTTCACCTCCACGAGTGGCGTAGAATCAAAGTTGACGTAGTTAGGTCGATGTAGTGTCAGTGTAGACCCTACATTAATTACCTCGACTGTTACTGGCTTTCAGGAGCCATCCCACAATGCCCTGCATGAGAGTACAATCCCGGTGAGGATGCGCACCGCCCACACAAGGAGCAAAGCGTAGACACGCACAAGTGATCTAATTACCATGGTGGCTGTCTGCCGATGTAAGTTAGGTCGACTTAATTTTGTAGCGTAGACATGGCCTAAGAAAAGGGTCTAAGCTGCAGATTGTAGATCTAGGTCCAGATCTTCCCCAAAGTTCAGGGAGGGCAGAAACTTCCTATCTCTTGATATGTAGTAGCAGTGGATCTGGAGTTTTCCTCGGAGATTCTGGTGTGATCCACTAGAGAGAAGGGAAGCCCACAAAGCTGGGAGCCCAGCCTCAGTCAGAGTAAAGATGGGTGTGGAGGGGTACTTGATTCCACCCTGCCTCTAGCATTAAGTTGTGACTGTCACGAGGCTCATGGGAAATATATACAGTAGGGCCCAAATGGAGCACCAAACCCAGCCTTTAGCTTAGATCAAATCTTTATGGCCTCTTACGGTTGTTGGTGAAGAATTGAAATCACTAGGTTGCAAAGCAACAGGCCCATGAGTACCAAATTCAGCGTCCATTCTGGTCAATTTCATGGCCAGAGGGTTTTAAAATTTGTCAATTTCCCGATTTCAGATGTTTACATCTGAAATTTCATGGTGTTGTAACTGTGGAGGTGCCAACCCAAAAGGGTATCTTGAGGGGGTGGGGTCACAGAATTGCCAGCCTGACTTCTTTGCTGCCTTCAGAACTGGCCTTAAAGCACTTAAAGATGTGCAGTCTCCAGTTTCCTGCAGCTAGAGGAGGTTCCCAGAGGTGAAGGTGGGTACCATCTCCCCTCTGCTGCTGGGAGTGCCCCAGCCAGGGGCTCCTAGCTGCTAGTCCCAGCCAGTGGCAGATTAAAGCAGGGGCCCCTGGCCTATTTGGGGACCCCCTGGAAAAATGGGTGCCCCAGCCCTGGAAAAAACCTTGCTGGCAGAAGCTCCGAGCCCGGGTGGCTCTGGCTGAAGTGGCAGGGGGCGAAAGTGCCAAGCCTGGCACTTGGAGCCGTGGCCGGAGCCGCAGGGGGCGGGGGCGAGTGGAAGCCCAGAGCCCAGCTCTGGGGCGGCGCAGAAGTGAGGGTGTGCCACTCTCATTTCTGTGCTGCCTCTGGAGGTGGGTCTGATCTCCCCACCAAGAGCTGTAGTACAGGGGAAGGACAACTCCTGTCCCTCCCCAACCCCCTGGAGTAGCAGCTAGGAGCCCCTGGCACCCAGCAACAGGGGGAGATCAGATTTCACACAGAAGGGCTGATTTCATGGTCCACGACACAATTTTCACAGCCGTGAAATTGGTGGGGCCCTACCCATGAGAATGTAGCTTGACCCATCACATTCCTCCCCACACAAATACAATTGCCCCCAGGATCAGTTTGCAGCACGACCAGTCTTCCTAAAGCTCCGTCTCTCAGCTAAACATTATACATTACAGCTGGAAACAATCCCATTCTCTTTGCTGTGTCAACCCTACCTCTCATTACCTCTCATCTCCAAGATCTAAATATAGCGGATGGCATTTCAATGAAGTCAGTTCAGAGGAATGTGGCAAAGCAGGCAGGAATTCTTCCTCCCCCCGCTCGCAAAAAACAGTAAAAGGAGGCATGTTTTCACTTTGCAGCCACACGTGAAGGGAAAGTGAATTAGTTTCTTCTTGCACCTTCATAGGCAGGGGCCATGACTTACAGCAGGGTCAGCTGTGGCTCCCACCAGCACAGAACTGGGCGGGTGAAAAATCTGTTTGATGAAGGCTGCAATGGTGGAAAACTGCAGCAACCCAGCACAGGGAGCATGGGCCCAGCACACCCCCAGAAGCAGACAAAGCTGGCTGGGAGGAGGCCCAGCCCAGCAAGTTGCACTGCTTCAACCTAAGTAGGGGCTACAGTGGAATCTGTTCTCGGTACTTATCTGCCCCCCATTGCCATGGTATCCGAGCACCACACAATCTTTATCATGTGTATCCTCACACACCCCTGTGGGGTACAGCCTTGCTATTTTCCCGCTGGGGAACTGAAGCACTCAGTGACTCATCCCAAGTCACACAAGAAGCCTGTGATGGAGCAGGGACTTGAATCTACACCCCTCAAGTCCTGGGCTAGCCCCATAACCACTGGACCATCCTGCCTCTTGTTACTAAAGGCTTGTACCTTTACAGCTGTCCTCTCCTGCCTGATTTCCCCAAGGCCAGGCAACAGGCTGTAACCCCATTGGTCCTCAGTTGGGTCGAACCTCACCCCCAGGGCACTGATTTACTGCAGTTGGTGTCTGCTGGGTTGAATCCGGCCCTACGTTTCCAACAACGCAAGGCTCAAACCGGGTTTGAGGAAAAGCCATCTCACTCTCATTCAGAGACTCCATCAAAGCAGCCGAGACACTGCATCCATCACAGCATGCTCGGCCATTCACAACTTCCCCAGACACACCCGCTTAGCTATTCCACCGCTGCAGCTGTGAGCGCAAGCTTTCCTCCCCTGTTTTATCTGCAGACCAGTCAGCACACTAAGCCCTTGTGCTGTCACGCAAAACCGTGTGGAATGAATCGAGCGATAAAGCCGCCAAAGCTGATGCACTGAGGCCGCTAACCCTCTGTTAAGAATGTGGAGCCATAAATTAAATCTTCAGAAACGGGTTAAGTGGGTCATTAAAAAGGAAAACACTAGGAAAAAAAAATCCCTATGTGCAAGGGGAGCTAAATCACAGCCTCATTACCTGTGTCCCTGAAAGATGTGATTTATGCCAAATATTTTTAGCATTGCCTCTGCTCTGATGCTATGTTTTATTGCCCCGGCTGAGCTGAAAGCCTTCCAGTAGGGCTTGTTCCAAGTGATAAATTGAGTTACCATGGTGCAGAGGGGATGGGACGCGAGACTGGGGCCTCTGCGGCTGTGTTCGCTGTATTAGCTCTAGTTGAAAAACAGATGTGTAGTCTTGTGTTCGGCTGTTTTCATTTCCATAGTAGCAGTCAAGCCGAGAGGCACATCTGCCCAACTAGAAGGGAGAGAGAACAGAGTCACAGGGCCCTTAAGGTCTGTCTACACAGCAAAGACAAACCTGCAGCTGGCCCGTGCCAGGCAACTTGGGTTCACGGGACTCTTTTACTGTGGTGTAGACTTCCAGGCTCGGGCTGACCCTAGACCCTGGGACCCTCTACAGAGACCTAGAACCTGGGGTCGAGCCCAAGCCCGGAAGTCCACACAGCCGTGGAACAGCCCCACAGCCTGAGTCTGAGTCAGCTGGCACGGGCCAGTCGCAGACCCTTAGTTATCCCTTAGACAGACCCGTAGTTATCACATGAGGGCCACAAGCATCTCACTGCACAAAGCCCTCAGGCTAGTGTTGTGCAGCCAGGCTGTGACTACACAGGAAATACTACTGGCCCAGGGGACCAGGAGGACCATGGCCCCACCACTTTTAAAAGTGGGAGCCCTATGCCCTCCCACCTTTTACCCTCCGTAAGGGCAAGTGATGGGGCAGAGAGGGCGGAGAGGAGCAAATGGGGAACAGCCAGGGCCTCGCGGGAAGGGGTGGCATGGGGGCGGGGGCTCTGTTACCTAGCAGCTCTGTGTTCTTGGGGAAACAGAGCGCAGTACCCAGCCTGTCTGACTCACGAAAGACCTTCCCCGCCCCCAGCCTCTGCTTGAACCAAATCTGCATCAGAAGAAAGACTTACAAAAAGCAATGAAAAGGCAGTGGGAGACACACCTACACCCCTGGGATAAGGATGACAGGATTAAGGAAACTCCCATAGCCTCATTTGCACCGAAGATGGGACAAGGAGGCATCTCCATTAGCAGACAGAATGGAGAACAGAGATTCCCAGGCAAGAACAGCAAGAACTCTGGGACCAGAAAAGCAGGGAAGCACTGCATGATGGGGGATCTCTGCTCCAGATGTTAATGAACCCATGCCTGCACACACCCAGCTCAGTAGTTTTCAGATCAATTCTAGTAATAAATCCTTCATTGGTATCCAAAATACTGAAGCTCCCTAATTGCATTGTGAGCTCCCTCCAAGGAACATGGCCCAAAGCCAGGAATTATCAGCTTCCTTTGTCTAACCTGAACAAAACAACTTTGGTATTTTCCCTTTGCTTACACATAAACAAATCTAGTGTTCTCCCTTGAACCACTGTTGTTTCTCTACAAAACCCCCTACCCACGCTCAGGTAAGTGTTCTGATGCCTGGATCCAAAATCTGTATCAGTTTGACTGGGACTTCGTCTTCTCTTGACTGATCGTGCTGGGGGCTCTGCCTGTCTCCAGCACTCCGGACCCTCAGCTACCACCACCACCTGGGATCCTTGATTGATTCAAGCTTCATGGAGTGGTGAGAACCCAGCTCTCTCTCTCTCTCTCTCTCTCTCAGTATAGCCTTCTGACCCTGACCTGTGTGATCAGTTATAGTTTTCTAAACCTGACTTTTATAATCAAGTTTAAATTAGATTTAATATTATAACTCTTTTGTATGTTTGGCTCCCCTATGGTTATTACCCCTGGGAGGCTAATATGAGGGGGCAAGGAGTCCAGGAGAGCTGGCTGAATTTTAAAGAAGTCTTATTGAGGGCACAGGAACAAATCATCCCGATGTGCAGAAAGAATAGCAAATATGGCAGGCAACCAGCTAGGCTTAACAGAGAAAACTTTGGTGAGCTTAAACTCAAAAAGGAAGCTTACAAGAAGTGGAAACTTGGACAGATGACTAGGGAGGAGTATACAAATATTGCTCGAGCATGCAGGGGTGTAATCAGGAAGGCCAAAACACAACTGGAGTTGCAGTTAGCAAGGGATCTGAAGGGTAACAAGAAGGGTTTCTACAGGTATGTTAGCAACAAGAAGTTGGTCAAGGAAAGTGTGGGGCCCTTATTGAATGGGGGAGGCAACCTAGTGACAGATGATGTGGAAAAAGTTGAAGTAGTCAATGCTTTTTTTGCCTCAGTCTTCACAGACAAGGTCAGCTCCCAGACTGCTGCACTGGGCTACACAGTATGGCGAGGAGGTGAGCAGCCCTCAGTGGTAAAAAAACAGATTAAGGACTATTTAGAAAAGCTGGACGTGCACAAGTCCATGGTGCCAGATCTAATGCATCCAAGGATGCTGAGGGAATTGGCTGATGTGATTGCAGAGCCTTTGGCCATTATCTTTGAAAACTCGTGGTGATCAGGGAAGGTCCAGGACAACTGGAAAAAGGCAAATATAGTGCCCATATTTAAAAAAGGGAACAAAGAGAACCCGGCGAACTACAGACTGGTCAGCCTCACTTTAGTCCCTGGAAAAATCATGGAGCAGGTCCTCAGGGAATCCATTTTGAAGCACTTGGAGGAGAGGAAGGTGATCAGGAACAGTCAGCATGGATTCACCAAGGGCAATTCATGCCTGACCAACCTGATTGCTTTCTATGATGAAATAACTGGCTCTGTGGATATGGGGAAAGTGGTGGACGTGATATATCCTGACTTTAGCAAAGCTTTTGATATGGTCTCTCACAGTATTCTTGCCAGCAAGTTAAAAAAAGTATGGATTGGATGAATGGACTATAAGGTGGATAGAAAACTGGCTAGATCTTCAGGCTCAACAGGTAGTGATCTACGGCTCGATGTCTAGTTGGCAGCCGGTATCAAGCGGAGTACCCCAGGGGTCGGTCCTGGGGCAGGTTTTGTTCAACATCTTCATTAATGATCTAGATGATGGGATGGATTGCACCCTCAGCAAGTTTGCAGATGACACTAAGCTGGGGGGAGAGGTAGATACACTGGAGGGTAGCGATAGGGTCCCGAGTGACCTAGACAAATTGGAGGATTGGGCCAAAAGAAATCTGATGAGGTTTAACAAGGACAAGTGCAGAGGCCTGCACTTAGGCAGGAAGAATCCCATGCACCCCTATCGGCTGGGGACTGAGTAGCTAAGCAGCAGTTCTGCAGAAAAGGACCTGGGGATTACAGTGGACGAGAAGTTGGATATGAGTCAGCAGTGTGCCCTTGTAGCCAAGAAGGCTAACGGCATATTGGGCTGCATTAGTAGGAGCATTGCCAGCAGATGGAGGGAAGTGATTATTCCCCTCTATTCGGCACTGGTGAGGCCACACCTGGAGTATTGTGTCCCGTTTTGGGCCCCCCACTACAGAAAGGATGTGGAAAAATTGGAGAGTCCAGCAGTAGGCAACGAAAATGATTAGGGGGCTGGGGCACATGACTTACGAGGAGAAGCTGAGGGAACTGGGCTTATTTAGTCTGCAGAAAAGAAGAGTGAGGGGGGATTTGATAGCAGCCTTCAGCTACCTGAAGGGGGGTTCCAAAGAGGACGGAGCTCGGCTGTTCTCAGTGGTAGCAGATGACAGAACAAGAAACAATGGTCTTAAGTTGCAATAGGGGAAGTCTAGGTTGGATATTAGGAAACACTATTTCACTAGGAGGGTGGTGAAGCACTGGAATGGGTTACCTGTGGAGGTGGTGGAATCTCCTTCCTTAGAGGTTTTTAAGGCCCAGCTTAACAGAGCCCTGGCTGGGATGATTTAGTTGGGGGTTGGTCCTGCTTTGAGCAGGGGGTTGGACTAGATGACCTCCTGAGGTCTCTTCTAACCCTAATCTTCTATGATTCTGTGGTCACCTGGCAATAAATAACTTTCCTGATTAAGCTGGTTGCTTCTCTCTCTCTCTTTCTCTCTCTCTCTCTTTCTCTCTCTCTCTTTGCCTTTACCCCCCATGGGTGTTTTTTAGTTTCCTCATTCACTCTGCAGCAATGCTCCTCAGACCTAAGCTAAAAGATCCCTGCAGCACCGAAATATCCTGTGGGTTTTGCTCATCAGGTGGGTTACTACCAGAACAATTGCAATGTGAAAGTGGGGGTAAAGACGTGCATTGCCCATGGCATATGAGGGTGGCAGCTTGGAGGTGCTGCTCGACCCAGCCTATTGGGTCCAGGGACATATAAGGGGTCAGCTTGGGAGTGCTGATTAACCCGGTCCTCTCAGACGCACTCTGTTAGTGTGTGTGTGTATTCGTCTGATTCTGGGGCTGGAGGAACCCAGCCTGGGGAACCAAGGTCCTGCAGGAGGGCTCCATTGTGAGGGAACTTGCAGCAGGGAGAAGTAGAGCTCCATATGAGAATACAAGGGACACAGGCAGTGCATGTATAGACATACAGAACCCCCACACCCAGAAGAGTAACCCTAATAAATGAGCGTACCCCAAAGTAACGGGCAAAGCTGGTAACACTCGGGGACAAGCGGTGACAGGGGTCCTCAGGGAGAGGGGCATCATGGGGGCACAGGACCATGGTTTATGCGCTGGTGGCCCCTCCACTTTTAGGGAGCATCTGACATTCCTGACTGCTGGCCTGCCCTAGCCCCAGCCCCAATCCCTGCCCCTGCCTGCTTTGGGGAAGAGGAGCAGCCTGGGCTGGGGCCACGGGGGAAGAGCTGGAAGCAGGAGGGAGCCTCAGGGCGGAGCGTGGGGGAGGCCACTCCTGGCTGTTTGGGGAGGGTTAGCCTCCCCTGGCCTGCGACATCCACCGCCCATGAGCTGCACCCCTGTAGCACTGCAGTGTAGACACTAAAGTGACAGAAGGGGTTGCTCCAACACTGTAGTAAATCCACCTCTCCAAAAGGCAGTAGCTACCTCAATGGAAGACTTCTTCTGACGACCAAGTACTGTCTACACCAGGGCTATGGTCAGCTTAACTACCTCCCTGAGTGACATAGGTGGGTCGACCTAAAATTCTAGTGCAGACGAGCCCTAAGCCTTGCCTTATAATAAATGGCTTACAGCCACATGGTGGAAGTACATGGATTGATTCTGTATACAGTATGCAGATTTGTATTAACTACAAAAGTTTCTTGCACCAGTGTAAATCAAAGTAAGAGGATACTCTAATAGTAAGGTCCTTCTCTCCATTGGGGTTACTCGAGGAGTAAGGTACTACTTAATATTAGTAAGATTGGAAGAATCTGGCCCTAAATTATTAGAGCAGCAAAAAAAAGTGAACATTTTCCTCAACGGTTCCTTTTTCATTTCAAATGTTCAAGTTTTTGTCCAGCTCCGTAATTTATATGCTCCCTCCTGCCCCAATCATCTACATCGACAAGTGAATGACATTTCAGTAGAGTGACATTGTAGCAGTATATAAATAAAGGCTTTATCCATTCTTGGAAGTGGTTTGCATCTTTTTGAGTTCTTGGAACTTGAGCTGAAGCTGCAAAAAAAAAACAAAAAAAAAACCAACCCACCCTTTTACATAACAGATGCTCTATGCAAATGTTGAAATACTTGTATTAATATCAAACTCTGCCATCTGTTTAAATAATTTATCAGGAAAAAGTAAATGCAGCAAGTGTAAAGCGAAATAGAGATGTGTAGCAGGTTTCAATGGGGTATTCACTGTGTGCCGGTGCTTCAGAATATTTTAAAGCCTTTCACTAAGTCATGGAGTGAAATAATGAATCACACAGCTATTGTTCCAACATTTGCTCCAACCCCTCAGACAGAGACAAACACTTACAAGATCTCTATCAAGCTTTCTTACAACTACAGTACCCACCTGCAGAAGTGAAGAAACAGATTGATAGAGCCAGAAGAGTTCCCAGAAGTTACCTACTACAGGACAGGCCTAACAAAGAAAATAACAGGACGCCACTAGCCGTCACCTTCAGCCCCCAACTAAAACCCCTCCAACGCATTATTAAGGATCTACAACCTATCCTGAAGGACGACGCATCACTCTCTCAAATCTTGGGAAACAGGCCAGTCCTTGCCTACAGACAGCCCCCCAACCTGAAGCAAATACTCACCAGCAACCACACACACCACACAACAGAACCACTAACCCAGGAACCTACCCTTGCAACAAAGCCCGTTGCCAACTGTGCCCACATATCTATTCAGGGGACACCATCACAGGGCCTAATCACATCAGCCACACTATCAGAGGCTCGTTCACCTGCACATCCACCAATGTGATATATGCCATCATGTGCCAGCAATGCCCCTCTGCCATGTACATTGGTCAAACTGGACAGTCTCTACGTAAAAGAATAAATGGACACAAATAAGATATCAAGAATTATAACATTCATAAACCAGTCGGAGAACACTTCAATCTCTCTGGTCACGCAATTACAGACATGAAGGTCGCTATCTTAAAACAAAAAAACTTCAAATCCAGACTCCAGCGAGAAACTGTTGAATGGAATTCATTTGCAAATTGGATACTATTAATTTAGGCTTGAATAGAGACTGGGAGTGGCTAAGTCATTATGCAAGGTAGCCTATTTCCCCTTGTTTTTTCCTACCCTCTCCCCCCCCCCCCAGACGTTCTGGTTAAACTTGGATTTATGCTGGAAATGGCCCACCTTGATTATCATACACATTGTAAGGAGAGTGGTCAGTTTGGATAAGCTATTACCAGCAGGAGAGTGAGTTTGTGTGTGTGGTTTTTGGAAAAAGGGGTGTGTGTGTGTGAGAAAACCTGGATTTGTGCTGGAAATGGCCCAACTTGATTATCATACACATTGTAAGGAGAGTGATCGCTTTAGATAAGCTATTACCAGCAGGAGAGTGGGGTGGGAGGAGGTATTGTTTCATGGTCTCTGTGTATATAATGTCTTCTGCAGTTTCCACAGCATGCATCCAATGAAGTGAGCTGTAGCTCACGAAAGCTCATGCTCAAATAAATTGGTTAGTCTCTAAGGTGCCACAAGTCCTCCTTTTCTTTTGGTGAATACAGACTAACACGGCTGCTACTCTGAAACAGCTATTGTATGGAATGGCCCGTATAAAATAAAGCACTGCAGTATTCCAACGATTATCTGAGCTGTGGCAACTTGCAATAGTAGCCCCTCTCCCGAGGTATGACTTAAGCCTCTTCATTTCTCTCTCCCTGGTGCTGCTACTCCCCTCTCTTTGCATGGTTTGTGTCTTACATTCTGTTCTGGCACCTGGTGCCTCCCCCTCAAGGTGACTCCTCACTGTGCTGGACACACAGAGGTGCTGTCCCTTGAGAAAATCACTTCTACTACCAGCTGGCAGGGAGTGTAAAGCCCAGTGTACAGGGGACGATGATGTAAATAAAGCGTATCCCAGCAAGGGAATGACACATCCAAAATAACAGAGGGGGTACTTTATTGGGAACAGGAGAATCAGATCGGGGGAAGGAAGGGGTTAAGGTTAGCCAATACATTAATAACCTAATCCCCCACACCCCCAGTGCTCACAACCTCCTCCAACCATAGCTGGCACCTCCCGAAGGCGGATGGCATGGCCGAGGTTGTGTGGCCTGAGATGGAGTGTTGCAGCTCTGTGGCATGGGTCATCTTAAACAAAAGTCACCTTGACTTTATCTTCACCCCTGGATGGGGCAGGGACCTCTCCTGACTCTCTGGTTCTCCAGGTCTGCAGTCCTGCTGCGGTCTGGGGCTGGGCTGGCTCTCTCCGTCTCCAGACACTGGTCACTGCCATGCTGGAGCTGCCTGGTCCATGAATCTGGATCTCCCAGCAGGGCCACACTTCCCTGTGGGGGGAGTGGGAGTTTAGCAGGGATGCTGTGAGGTTGCCAAATGGAAATGGCTCTCCCTCTCTGTGAAGGCAGACTGTCCCCTCCCTGGGTGCTGTGCATTGGCTTGTGGCTTGTCATTGGTCCCATGAACTGCTGGTCCAGATCACCTCCTATTGACCTGTGACAGGCTCTGTAGTTTTTTGCCCCCAAGGGCAAAAAGGGGGCTCCAGGAGCTGGCAAACCCCAAGTGGGGTCACCCAATACTGTTACCTAAAGGTCTTGGGCTATTACTGGGGGCTTTTCTGTAAGGCTCAAATCCTGTTAAATTAACCTGTGTGCTTAGGGCCTGATCCAGTGACTATGGAAAGCAATGGGAACCTTTCCATTGACTTCAGTGGGCATTGGATCAGGCCTAGGGGTTGCCAGCCCTTCAGGATTGTCCTGGAGTCTCCAGAGATTAAAGATTAATCTTTAATTAAAGATTATATCATGTGATGAAACCTCCAGGAATACGTCCAGCCAAAACTGGCAACCTTAATCAGGCCTATACTGCCCCAAATGTGGCTTAGAGAGCTGGCAAGGACAGATTTAAGGCTGGCCCATTGTGGTACATTAGAGGGTTAAGGGAGCCTTCTCCTGCTAACCATAATGGACCCACCCTGGAGGCAGCCATAATCTTGCTGCGGCCAGCTGATGATGATGTAGGCAACACTCCATGCTCCAATGGCCCTGTGACTTCCTGGACTGGGGCCGCTGGCCTGTGCATTGCCTAGACTCAGCAGGGCAAGTCTAGAGGGAGCACTGGGCAGCCCCTTTCTAAGGGCGTTGTAGCCCTGGTTCCTCGAGACTCATGCCTGATGCTGGGAATGGACTGGATCCATTTGTAACGTGGGCAAGGCATTTATTCCCTGAGTTTGCTGTATCTCACTATAAGTTGCTTCTCTCCGCTGCCATGTGACTGATGGTAGCATATGGGCCACTGTAAACCTTCCTCCCTGATGGTGGCTCTGAGATTGCCCACGCAATAAATACAAAGCAAACCGCACGAAAATAAAAACTCATTAAAAATAAGCAGCCCTGTTCAAAAGCCAGGAAGCACAGTTTGTGAGTGGAGCTCAGTTGCCTGAATATATTGAATGAAAGGAACACCTGTGCTAAGCACTCTGTGTTGCTCGTTGCAGACTCTACAATTTTACCACCTTCTCCATTTAGACTTGTGGACTAGTGGATAGAGCACTGGGCTGGAACTCAGGAGAGCTATTCGTGGGTGTTATTCCTGGCCTGGCCACTAGGCTGCTGTGAGACATTTGGCAAGTCAGTTCTGTGGTCTGTGCCTCAGTTTCACTATCTGTAAACTGGGAATAATGATACCTCGTCTTGTAAAGTGCTTTGAGATCTACTGATGATGAGCACTATATGAGAGCTAGACAAGGTGGGTGAGATCATATCTTTTACTGGAATAGCTTCTCTTGGTAGCAGAGACAGAGACAAGCTTTCAATCTTACGCAGAGCTCATTCTTCAGGTCTGGGAAAGGTCACAAAACTTCATTTTGAATGGTCCTTTGCACCACATGTTAACTCCTACGCTTAACGATCTGTTCCACCTTCATGGGCAGCATGTGAAGCCCTCCTTGGGGAGGCTAGCCCCATGATCCTGCTTCTTCTCCCTGAGGCCCACCCCTATCCTGCCCCATCTCACCAGAGGCCTGAGTTCCTCCGCCCCCATGGCCGGAGGAGTCCCGGCTGAACTGCCCCGAGCACCGGCCTGCCCGCCTCAGCCACCCCAAGGTCCAGGTTGCTGGTTGGCCTGCCCTAGCTGCACTGGCCTCCTCAAGTCCCAGGCTGCCGGCCCCAGCCGCCCCAAGCACTGGCCCACCCTGGCTTCCTGGCTGCCAGCCGGCCCCAGCCACCCTGGGACCCCAGCTGGCCGAGCCCTGAGGTTAGCCTCTGCCGGCTTCGGGGAAGAGGGGGAGCGAGGGTGGGGCCTCGGGTGAGGAGCATGGGCAGGGCCATGGCTTGGGTTCGGGGAGGCTTAGCCTCCCCTGGCCGGTTATACCCACTGCCCATGTCCACCTTGTATGTAGCTGTGACACTCTTTGTACGTTTCCCAGACCTGAAAAAGAGCTTTGTGTAGCTCAAAAGCTTGTCTCTGTCTCTCCCACCAACAGAAGTTGTTCCAGTGAAAGATATGATCTCACCCATCTTGTCTCTCTCATATCCTGGGACCAACATAACTATGACAACACTGCAAACAACCTATAAGACCTAGGTATTTAACAGGAATAATAGTATGTCTTCACCTGCTGTTTCCTTATGTTTAGCATGTCTCCTCCAAGTCCTAGAGTTTAACATCAGACCAAAGTGATTTATCTGCATTCTTGGTTAGGTCATCGAAGTGGGGATGGGGGAAATAAGAACGCTGGCAAGATGTGGATTTGAATTTGATTCCAAAAACTCTCTAGATCCGCTCTCTTAAAACACGGAGGAAAGGAATAAACAAACAGATTTTTTTTTCTTCAAAATTTGCATCAGAAAGAAGGAATGCTCTAACGATGAGATCGTGCAGTGGTGCAGGGGTATAAAGGTCTTTCCATATCTCTGCTGGTGTCAGGGTCAGTCAGGCCTGCACCATTGGTAGCTCCCTGAACAGGGGGGTGGAGAGTGGGAAGAGACGAATGAGTGGAGCCTATGGGGTTGCGGGGCACAGGAGGTAGCATAGGAGTGGGGCTAGCGACCTGCTACTGGTATGAATTAACAGCAGATAACTTGGTAAGCATCGTATCTCTTTGTGAGCCATGCTTTGGCTGGGGCACTCCTGGGGAACTGCTGGTTGTATAAGCACACTCTGGCCCTAGTCAGGGTAGTTAAACTCTTGTTTTGGGGGGCAGGAGAGGGTCCTGCCAAGAACAACAATTTCAAAAGGAGCATTAGTAGAGCTCAGCAACATAGGGTGACCAGGTGTCCAGTTTTAGACTGGAACTCCTGGTCGAAAAGGGACCCTGGTGGCTCCGGTCAGCACCGCTAACTGGACTGTTAAAGGTCCAGTCGGCGGTGCTGCGGGGCTAAGGCAGGCTAGCCACTACCTGTCCTGGCACTGCGCTGAGCCCGGGAAGCAGGCAGCAGGTCCGGCTCCTAGGCGGTGGGGCCACGGGGCTCTGCGAGCTGCCCCCACCCCGAGCACCGGCTCCGCAGTCCCATTACAGAAATAGTGGTGTAAAAGTGACAAAGCAGATAGTACTTCTAATGTGAGAGCGATGGGGGGATTTTGAATGAACAAGCCCTGAGAGAAGAAGGAAGATCTATAAGAAAGGTCCAAGGCTATGAGGTAGGAAAGGGAGCTCTACTCCTTGCACCAATTTCTTTGGGCAAGTCGCTCAACCGCCCTTCTCAATTTCCTCACCGTAAAATGCTGATGATCCCCTCACAGGGGACTTGTGCGGCTCACTCATGTACAGTCACTGGGTCTGACTCTGATCTTAGTTTGACATCAGTGTAACTGCAGTGGAATTATCCTGGATTTAAACCAGATGTAAGTGAGATAAGGTTCTCATTATAAACCAAATGCTGACTCCCTAGGCCTTTGCTAAAACCCACCAAATCTGCCAGCAGTTACACATGATGGGTCTCCCCCTTGGGGATAATTTTTCTGAAACATTCTGGGCAACTTGGACAAGGCAGTAGGAAGATAATGGGGGTTGAACAATTCAGCTGGGTTTGGCTTCTGGGATATTTTCCTAATTTACTTTCATCTTGGCTCTAATCTCCTGAAATGGCTTGGCCTATAAACCCCAAACATTCTTAAATCTGTCAAGTTTTGGGAGGAGTGGTGCCTTTGGCTAGCTGTGGTGCGTAAATTATTGATTCTCTAGTAGATGTTTCTGGAATCCCTTGGGTCCCTCTGATCTCAGTGTGCGTGCACGGTCCAGTCCAAAGCCCACTGAAGTCAATAGGGAAAGACACCTTTAATAAATGTAGCAACCTGCCTGGAACTTGGAGGGAGGAGCACAGGTTGCAGGAGAGAAGAGTTTGAGGAGGCAGGAGGAAGTCAGTCTGTGGGCACATGGTCTGGAATGCTAGCAGCTCTGTAAACAGCTCTCTTAACAAAGAGCCCATTTGGTTTTACAGGCATGGAGTTCTTTCCTGTTATTACCCAGGTAAAGGGATTAAGAGGTGTATGGGGTTTTGTTCAGGGAACCAATAGGGCCCTTAGTGGTACTCGAGATCTATGCTGTCATCACTGTGTGAATTTCACCCACATGAAAGGAAATGGTGGTCTCAGCCCAGTCCCTGATACATACTGTAGTGTCCACAGCATAACTGGTACAGCGCCCAGAGACCGAACGGACAGGGAGATGATAGATTTTTAAGCCCAGAAGGGACACGTTGATCAGGTAGTCTGACCTCCTGGGGGTTAGATCACTAACGGACTCTTGCAGTCCCTTCTAACCCTATGATTCTATGATTCTGAGATAACATAGGCCATAGAACCTCATCCAGTAATTCGGGCATCAAGGCTCATCTTCTGTTTGAGCTACAGCATATCTTTTAATAAGACATCCAGTCTTGATTTAAAGACTTCAAGTGATGGAGAATCCACCATGTCCCTTGGGATGGTGTCTCTGTGACACTAGCAACCCAAGGATGTAGATGTCAGCTGAGCACTGACAAATTCATAGCTGCAAGCCAGACAAGCTCACCTGTATATTAGTATTGTTCAAGATCGGTGTTAGACTTGTAAGACTGTGTTTAGTGTTTAGACTCTACAAAATGCTTGTAAGTTGCTGCATGCGTTAATTTTACTCGTCATCTCTGTATCCCGTGCTGCAAGGTAAAAGATAAATTTGCTTAATAACCCTAAAAGTGCCTGCTCTGAACTTGTGAACCTAGGCAGGAGGAGTGGTTCTCCCGCCCATCAAGAAGGACTATCAAAACGAAATGGGCCATTGTAGGACAAAAATGTTGTTGATTGCCCCATCCACCCACGAAGGAGTTATGGGCAGGAGCGCTCACCCAATTGGTTTGAACTCTCGGGGAAGGGCATATATAGATATTCGCAGGAAGAAATAGTTACCGCTTTGCTGTTTGAAATCTCTCAGAGCCAGAGACACTAAACTGAAGCAGAGGTCCCCAGGGTTAGCCCTGGGTCCACCATGAAAGACATTTTGAATCGACAGATTACTACAACTTTGTCATTTTTTGGAACCATGGACTGTAACTAATTTTTGTGTGTATGTTGGCTTGCTTTAATCTGTATATCTCTCTCTCATTTCTTGTCTTAGCTGGTAAATCCATAGTTAGTTTAGTATAGGATTGGCCACCAGCATTGTCTTTGGTGTGAGATTTGAGGTACAAATTGATCTGGGGTAAGTGACTGGTCTTTTGGGACTGGAAGCAACCTGAATATTTAGTGATTGCTGATGTAAGTGACCATTTATCACTAAGTCCAGCTTGCCTGGAGGGCGGTATAGACTGGAGTGCCCAAGGGGACTGTCTGTGACTCAATGGTAAGACTGGTAGAGTGCTTCAGGAGTTCACCTTTGTTACTGGGTTGGTGAACTCTAATTATAGAACACACCCCAGTTTGGGGGTTTCTGCTCTGTTTTCTGACAATCTGACATTGGCATTCATGGTCGTGAACCAGTCCAGACAGCGTCACAGTCCCATTGGTTAAAAATGTGCCCCCTATTTCTAGTCTGCATGTACCTTCAGGTTAAGATAGGATAGGTTGGTGAGGAAAATATGCTTGTAGCTGCCAATGCTGTATAGGTAAGTACATTATTTTAGCCTGCAAGGGTGTGAAGCTTGCTGCTTTCATAAGCTGTGTTTAAACCCACACAAAACACCCCTCACTGGGAGGGCTGAAACCTCTGTTTTGTTTGTTTGAATGATCACTCTGCAGCACTGACTTCAACTAACCCACTCGAGTGGCATCAGAAATGAGTAAGTGACCTTTAGTGCTTGGGTTAACAGGGCGTCAGAGGGACCTTACAAAGCATTCAAGTCACATGTTGGAAGAAACGGACTCACAGCACAAGAGAATTAAGCTGACAATGCCCTGGCAATGCCGTTTCCCTCTGTGCTGCTGTTAAAGACAGGTGTTCAATATTATTTATTCATTGCCCGAAGTGTGCTAGGGACCCTATATCTGGAAGGGAGGCAAAGTGTATGACAGCCCTGGCTGAGCCCTGGTCTACACTACAAACGTGGGGAGGTATAACTTCATCCCTCAGGGGTGTGGAAAATCCACACCCCGAGTGATGCAGTTATACTGACCAAACTCCAGGTGTAGACAATGCCATGTCGACAGGACGGTTTCTCCCGTTGACCTAGCTACCGCCTCTCGGGGAAGTAGAGGGCCTACGCTGATGGAGAAGCTCTCCTTTGGTGTAGATAGCATCTTCACCAAGCGCTACAGCAGTGGTAGCATCTTCACTAAGTGCTACAGTGATGCAGCTGCCTTGGTGCAGCACTGTACGTGTTGACAAGCCCTGAGTTCCCCCTTGTGGGTGGTCACCAGGCTGCTGTGTTGGACCCAGCCTCTGGATCCCACATGCTTCCGAGCTTTCTGGGTCTCAGCCGTGTCTTGACGCTATCTCTGAGTCTGGTCCCTCCGGCATGCTCCCAGGCTGTGAATTTCCTAGTCTGGTACCCCTTCTCAGGCTGTGGGTCGCTGTGGTCCGGCTGCCCTAAGCCCCAAGACCAGACCACAAGTCTCCCCAATAGCTTATGCATGCTGGCCCCAGAGCCGCACCCTTGTGGGCACTCCAGTTTAGTTTAACCCATTGGGAACTGCACAATAGTTACAGTAAAGAAGAGGCAAGCTTTGAAAAGGAACTTCTTAAACACATACACATTTGACTCATAGAAAAGCACCAGAGAGTTATAGATCTATGGAAAAAACAATGAACACCTACATGCCAACCCCTCTCTCCATTTCCTCCTCACTCGTGAGAGCCTGTTAGGTCTTGGGCAATGTCCTTCAAAGTGTCCAGTCTCCTCTCCTCCTGCTCAGTTGCCCTTCTGGCAATGCTATGCCCCCACCCTCCCGCTGGGGATCATGTCTCTTTTTAAAAGCAGCCTGTAATACAGAGGTCCCCAAACTGTGGGGCACACCCCCCTGGGGGGGTGCAGAGGACCTTTGGAGGGGTGCGGCTGGGGCCTGGGCTAGCCCTCACAGGGGGCGGGGAGTGAGTGCCACCCAGCTCCGCTCCTGGCCCCTGCTGCTGACTCCGCCTGCTGGCCCTGTGCCAGGGCCCCCAGCTTCCTGCCTCAACCCCCAGATGGGGCTCCGCTCCCAGCCCCACCCCCAACTGTGGCACCAGCCTTGGTCCCATCTCGGTGATGGAGTCAGGCAATGCTGTTTGTTTACGCAGAATGGACGAAGTCGTGTTTCCCTGAGGACAGCAGGAATCGAACAAGAGACAGTGTCTTTGCTCACAGTGACCAGCCCCTTTTCCAGTCAGCACTTAGCCTAAAAGCTCTCTTAGCTTTTCTCAACGCCACCTTCCTAGTGCTTGTTCTGACTGTGTCCTTGGCTTTTCTACCTCCGCGCTCTGGTGTTTGCTCCTGTTGCTCTCAAACACATGGGCACACAGCTCCACCAGTCAATGTCCTAGCCCGTGTCTGAGTCCCTGGGAAATGCTCTGGCTTTTGCTCAGCCTTGCCACGCAGGTCTGCACTTTGGATGCTGGACTCTGTTGTTTCAGCTGTTCCTAAAGAAAGGGGCATTTAGCCTGAAGGGAAGGGGGGCTGTGCTGCCGATCAGGTTCAAGGGGGTTTAAACCAGAACAGGACAATGACTGTTACACACAAAATGGAGGCTGAAAAACAACATGTCTTCCACAAAATCAGCCTGGGACACAGCCCTAACCCCCACCTGTCACAACGTCCCTGGCCCACAGAGCTTACGCTCACAGAGGTTACAGTCCAAACAAAATGGTAGCAAGGTGCTGGTCTCATGAGTCACCATGGCCATGAGGTATATTAAATGCTGACATTCTGCAGCTCAATGCGAACTTAATGTGAGGCAGGGAACGTCTCGGGTCTGAGGCTTGAGCTACACTACAGCGTTAGGTCGACGTAAGGCCACTTACTTCGACTTAATTATGCCAGTGTACACACTACAGCCTTGCTCCTGCCAGTGTAAGAGCCCTACTCCACCAACATAACTCCACCTCCAGGAGAGGGGCAGGGCTTATGGCGGTGTCCCTGCAGACTTATATCAGTGGGCTGTCATTTCTTGTCAGTTTCACGGTTCCATGCTGGAGCCCTGAAATTGACAAGAAAGCCAGGCTGTCACCTGGGGTGGTTGCGGGGCTCCAGCTAGAGCTTGGCTGCCCCGGGCTCCCTGCTCCTCGCTTGTCTGTCCCCTGGGTCCCAGCTCCCCCAGCCTGGCTGCTGCCTGAGCTCCCCGCTCCCAGCACCCCACTTCCTGCGACCGGATGGGCTGTGCCCTGAGCTCCTCTGGGAGCCTAGGTGCTGTGCTGAGGCTCCCAGGAGGGATAGCTGAGTTCCCGGAGGTGGGCAGCAGGAAGCCAATAGCCTTGGGGGGCAGCCAGGCTCCAGGCAGGGAGCTGAGGGCCAGGCTCTCAGTCCCCAGGCCCCTGCCCCTCTTCAGTTGGTTGAAGTGCTCCTGGTAAGGACGTGCACGACCAGCAAAAGGGTGGTAGTGTGGACATGAATCAGTTGAAAGGAGGTCATTAAAGAACCTTACCCACTTCTTGAACGAGGTAGAAGAGATATTAGCCCCTGCATCCTGGCCAAATTTCAATATGGGGGTTTACCTACTTGCTTCCTTAAATTCTCCCTGTAAATTAACTTGCATACAGTATTCTTTTTTACTTCCTGGACCTGGCACTCCTCTTTTACACTGGAGTGTAACACCAATGGAAGGGGACAATCAGGGCCTCTGTCTTCTAAGTGTTGTTGCTTAAGAATTCCTGTGCAGCATTGAACAGCTGCTGCATCCTGCCCCAAAGGTGGCTGCATGTCAGTGATGAGTAGAAGCAATGCCTTTGGAAAGAAAGATGTAACTGTAATTGATTTTAATAAATTATTAAGCGAGCTAACAAAAAATAACACCATTTTCAGGTTTGGTACCTGATTTGGGGCTTTATTGGATGCTGGTCAAGCTGCGATATAGCCCTGCTCCTTATCCTATCTTGCTAAGGGAAAGGAGAAATCTGGAAAAGGTCAAAAAGAGGCAGGCTCCTTATAATTAAAAGGTTCCATAGCTCCTTATGGACGGTTCAGAGGGCAGGCTATTTTGGTGCTTTTCACTCCCAGCCTGGGAGGGCCTGAAATCCAGAGGGAAGCTCTGAATCAGCCGACAGAGTGAGCGTTGAACAATAGCGCAAGCCAACCTCCCCGCCCCCTCCATCATTGCAGGGGGTGTGGGTGGGAAGAGTTAATGTCATATCATGGCTAAAGAGTAACACTTTCAAAGTGAGGAAATACATTTGCCGCTGCTGCTCCTTGTTCCTGAACTACCTGTTCCTGATGAGACCAGCAGATTGGCACTAAAGCTGTCCTTGCTCACCAGGCTCTAGAGGGCTTGACAATGGGGGTCATTCGCAACCTTTGCCTCAGCCTCCTATGAGTCATGTCCACTTCTGGTTTGTTTTTTGTTAAACCCAGCACAGAGGTTGTCAGGCTGTAGGCAGTACAACGTGGTTTGCAGTAACAAGACGAAATAACTCCTCTAATATTCACCACAGGCGATGGATTTGCAGTCACTGCGCTGCTTTTTTCCCTTCCCGCCCTTTGCCAATGCGTCTCTAGTGCCTTAAATAAAAAAAAAATACAACCCATTATACTTGATGAAGAAAAAAATAGCAAAGGAAGTCTTGAACAGAAGCCCTATTATGCTTGGAGCAGTTTTCTTCAGCGAGGCGCGATGTGACATTCCGTTCTAAGGCTCTGAGTCTTTCCAGAAACATGCGTCCTTTCTGCAAACACTGGGGGTGATGGCCTGAGACGGGAACGTTTTGCCAGGGACTGAACAAAGGCGCCGTGCAAAGCTTGCGGGTTGTGGACCATGCGTGATGCACATAGGCTCCTGGCGAGATGCTCAGGCTCAGAGTTTTGCTGTTACTGAGACTGTTCTGTCCCTCCTTTTCCACTAGAGAAGGATCAAATGCCAGCTGCTGCAGTAAACAAGGAGAGACGGGCTGGCCTAGAACTAAACCCCTGTTTTGGAATCGCCTGGATCCAGAACTGGCTATGGCACTGGATGCAGATGTTCAGATAGCAGAGTGGGGCTCACAGCTAGAGCTGCTTGAGACAGGATGTCCTTGTCATTCAAACACAGGACCAGGACTCAGGAGATCTGTGTTCAATTCCTGTGTCTGCCACCGACTGCCTGTGTGACCATTCACAAGTCATTCAGGGCCAGATTTTCAAACGGATTTTAGATGCCTCAAGATGCAGACAGACCAGATCCTCAAAGTTTCCTAATTCCCATTGAAATAATAAATATCAATGGGTGTTAGGTGCCTGAATACCTGTGAAGATCTGGGCTATAGTGGAATTTTTGAAAGCCCCAAAGCCAGTTATGTGACTAACTCCCATTGATTTCAATGTCAATTAGGTAACTATCTGTATCTTTAAGTGCCTCAATACCTTTGGAAAATCTGGCCCAGCATCTCTCTGTATTTCAGTTACCTCTGAGGATGATAATACTTCCCTTGTCTAGTTAGCTTGTAAATCTTTCTGTCTCTTCCTATGTGTTTGTACAGTGCCTAGCAGAGTGGTGTCATGATCTCAATTGGAGCCTGTAGGCCCTACAATAATATAGGCAGAGAAAAGGTATAACATGATCCAATGGCTGGAAGTAGAAGCTAGACAAATTCAGACTGGAAATTAGGTGTACATTTCTAATGATGAGAGTAATTAACCACTGGAACAATAGTGGATTTTCCATCACTGACAATTTTTAAATCAAGATGGGATATTTTTCTAAAAGATCTGCTCTAGGAATTATTTTGGGGAAGTTCTCTGGCCTGTGTTATACAGGAGGTCAGACTAGATGATCACAATAGCCCCTTCTGGCCTTGGAATCTATGAGATTAACAATAGATCTGAACTTTGCAGCTGTCTCCCATCTCTACAGTGGGCTGAACCAAAACTCTAAGAAAGCTGCAGGTCCAAATATCACATCTTAGGCTTGTAGTGTTTATGAAAGGGATAAAGTATGAGTCTCCCAGTGAGTGCCCTGCTATGGTGATGTCACTTGTAGCGACAATCTTAGAAGGCATACAATGGAGACATTACACATCAGACATCTCCATATCAGCTTGACGGCAAATGATACAATTTCAGCTACAGCTAGCATACTGTGATCTAACAGACGCATATCAATATGTGCTTATTCAACACAGTTACTTATGCAGCGGCCTAACATCTCAATTGGCAGTGAAGAGAGAAGAAAATATTGATTAAACAAAAGTAAAAAACAGCTCCAAGTTTAACCTACCAGTTGATCATTCAGATAAGTCACAGAAAGGCTTATGTGATATTTCTATAGAATATAAGAATGGCCATACAGTGGTCCATCTAGCCCAGTATTCTGTCTTTCATCAGTAGCCAATGCCAGATGTTTCAGAGGGAACAAACAGAACAGGGCAATTATGAAATGATTCATTCCCTGTTATCCAGTCCCAGCATCTGGCAGTCAGAGGCTTAGGGACATCCAGAGCATGGATTGCATCCCTCACCATCTTGGCTAATAGCCGTTGATGGACCTATCCTCCTTGAACTTATCTAAATTGTTTTTTGAATCCAGATATACTTTTGCCCTTCATAACATCCCCTGGCAATGAGTTCCACAGGGTGACTGTGTTGTGTGAACAACTACTTCCTTTTGTTTGTTTTAACCTGCTGCCTATTAATTTCATTGTGTGACCCCTGGTTCTTGTGTTATGTGAGGGGTAAATAACACTGCCTTATTCACATTCTCCACACCATTCATGATTTTATAGACCTCTATCATATCCCTCTCCTCTTATTTATCTCTTTTCCAAGCTGAAAAATCCCAGTCTTTTAAATCTCTCCTCATGGAAGCTGTTCCATACCCCTAAACATTTTTGCTGCCCTTCTCTGTACCCTTTCCATTTCTAATATCTATCTTGGGAAAAGGTGACCAGAACTGCAAGCGGTATTCAAGCTGTACCATGGCTTTATATTGTGGAATTATGATATTTTCTGTTTTATCATCTATCCCTTTCCTAATTGTTCCTAACATTCTGTTAGCTTTTTTGACTGCTGTTGCACATTGAGCGGATGTTTTCAGAGAACCATCTTATCCAATGCAATGTAAGGATGAGTCTGGAATACATTATATATTGTATTCAAACAAAGTCCCACCAGACTAAATGGAAAACAAACTAGTTGAGAAATGGACACCCTGCCAGAAGCTTTTCTTGTTTTTTCACAGTTAAGACAATGACCCTGCTATATAGCAAGAATTAACATAACAGAGCATATGGGCAACACTGGAGTACTTCTGTGTAGGCACACACTGTGCATTAAATATACCTAATTCCAAACGTAAAGGGCCTGTCCAGTGACATGATGTACTAGAATTCCAACCTCTCCTCAGTGGTGAGCCAAAGATGGCTCTTAGTAGTTCTCAGCTGGCTTCTCTTGGCTAGCTCGGACAGCAAAGCAGTCTGGGAACTGTAGTTCATGGTGGCAGCCATTTTTCTGGTCAGAGCTTTTGACCAGGCCTTCTGGGTAATCAGAGGTGTATATAAATAGTACCCTACTCACAGAGTAGGTAGAGACCTAGAATGTGGGAGGCCGACTGGGGTAGCCTGTTGTAGAAGGAGAAGCAAGTCAATCCATTTTCTTATGTTGCATTTTCTAACCACCTGCCCCGCCCCCCTCCATCTATAATGATTTCTCTGAAGAGTGTCTGGAACAACCCATGAGCTTTGCTGGCTTTGAGAGCAGGTTAAATAAAATAATGCGGACAGAAAATGTTCTGATAACATGTTCCAATGACTTACCCTGCCATAGGGTGGCTTGCAGGGCCATCATAATCCTTTGGGATCCCCCTTATAAGGAGGAGCATGGAGCCACTCCATTGAGTCCTGGGAGGTGTGTGGGTCAGAACAGCCCCTTATCGTTGAGAGTGTGTAAGACCCACTGACTGTGCCAGAAGCCTGAGTGGTAGGGCCTCAGGGCATTAGCAGAAGACAAGTAACAATGGAATTTGTTTGCTACAACGTGTTCTGTGATTGGAGACAGGGTGGTACTCCAACTAGGTTACTGACCTGTGTCAGTGGATCTGTGATTACTGCTCTAGGAGTGGGGCTGGGATTGTCCGTGACACTGGGATTTAGGTGGTAGCTGTACTGGCAGATTGACGCATTGAAGATGTTGCCAGCCTGGGTCCCAGGTGTTGCAGTTTCTCACACAGAAGTATCTCCAATGCTCCATGGACTCTCGCACTATTGTAAAGGCAGGTTTGTATTGGACACTGGTGTGAAAGACCAACAACTTCTTTAGATTGGGAAAACGAGTGATGGGCACAGTGACATGCTGGGTTGGCCCTGTAGGTGAGGGTGTGTGTGTGATGCATACCATTTTCAGTTATCTGAGAGGTTGTCTAGCTCCAGGTGTGTGCAGACATCTCTGCGCTGAATCTCTGACACCAGCATGGTGTTGCATTGAAGCCAGATGATCAGCACACTCACCAACCTGCAGCCCACAGCAAAAGGGCAGTGAGTGAGCTACAGTAAGTTATTTTTTTACATGTTAAAATGTATTGGACCAAGTCTGGAGGCCCTTAATCAAGCTATATGGTCCCATGGGCCCAGATTCCCAACTGGCATAAATCAGCATTATACCACTGAAATTCAGGGGAGTTACACCAACATACACCATCTGAGATTCTGACCCAGTACTTGTTGTGGCTCAGTAATGACTGGGCTTGTGCCTCAGGATCTGGCCCTCTGTTGGTTAACTTCCCCTGATATCAACAAACGCCAAAAACATTGAGGTAGCCAAATGCCATCACACTCACTCAGTAAGTCAGTAACCATGGCAAGGTCCCTCCTGCTGCTCCATAGATTTTGGCTAATAAAAAAGCTGATTCTATTTTCCCCACAATAAACTATTTGGCTTATTAAAGTAGTTCTCCAGTGGCTAACTCCGGAATGATATCTATAGCTCTTTGCCTGCTTTTCAGAGGGCAACGCTGCCAAGCTACATTAACATATTAATATACATTGGTATTGCATAATCTGTTGCATCTTCTATGAGAAAGTGATCTGAATTATATAGTCCCCCACATCAGGATGCCGGGAAACAATGAAGCTTTTCAGAAGAAGTATTGTAATAAAAAAAAATCCCATACGATGAATCAGAAATGGCATAAAAATTGTCATCACCTGCAGGAAAGGAGTGACATGCAGTAAAGAAGCCTATAGATCATAGACTTCTCTTTGTAATTGCAAAAATGAAGGTGATCTCGTCTTACTTTCATGTGTTTCTTATTGTTGAAATTGGACAGGCTTGTTCCTGCTGTCAATGCAGCCAATATCAAAACCCCCATTAACTTCAAAGGGAGCAGGATTGAGCCCTTGGGGAATGTGTCACTTATTGCCATCCTGCAGGTTTGGGAAATGAAAATGCACACACATTTAGCCATAGGAGTACATGCCTCAATTTCAGGACGGACAACCCATGGGACGTGTACTAGCCTGTGTTGTTGGAGACCTCGGATCAAGTCCCTGCTCTACCTTAGATTTTCTGTGTGACCCTGGGCAAGTCACTTAGACCAAAAGTGCCTAAGCAGTCAGGTTTTTTTTTCTGGAGGGGGACCACCCAGCCTGAGAAATCTTGGGTCTGTTTTTTTTCCAGAGGTACTGACCACCTGCAGCTCCCGATGGAAGGTAGTGAGAGCTGCAGGTGCCCAGCGCTTGTGAACGTGAGGCCACTGGGGTCCCTTATTATTTTATTTACTCGTTACTACTTGTATTGCAGCAACATCTGGCGCATGGCCCCATTGTGCCAGGTGTTGAACACACAGAGTAATAATCTCGGTCCCTCAGAACTCAACATGTTTATTCTATTTTGGTCAGGTTTGCTAATGATCTGTATGGGTATCTAGGGCAGAGAGACTCAGAGAAATCAAACTCTGAGAAGAGAAGGCTTTCTATTAAAATCAGATGGGCTCCTGTGCCAGGGAATGTCCATGGGTGGTTGGGTGGGTGGACACCTTATGCGTCCTGGCAAGCCAGGACTCCAAACGCTGGCTCCTTTTGTCAGCTGATAGCAACCAAGCTTCTCAAGCTTCCATTCAGGAAAGACCTACTGATGTATGTGGGGAGAGAGATGTGTTCCCTGATGGGGAGGATATAAACCCAGAAGTAAGATCATGGAGTTCTTCCTGCTAGGATCCTGAAGAGGCCAGAGAGGTGTATTTTTAACCAATTATATTCAGGTGGGAGAAGCTCATCCAACTCGGTGTGATCATCAGGAACCACAAGCCTTTAGGTTTCCCCTTGAGGCCTGGCTGACACAAGCCTTCACTCTACGTGGTGAATTGAAATGAATTGTACAGCTTGCTTTACCCCAACCATGGGCCAGACTCTGATATCTTTAGCCACCCCAAACCTTACCTCATGAATGGCCCCATTGAAGTCAATGAGCATCTGAGAGATGGTTGCCCTGCCAAAACCCATGGAGTCAAACTTCTGATTGCATCAAAATCAAAATAGTTGGTGCATATAAAGCCACATTCCTGCTGCATTTCCATCTTCTCCCATGGCCCAGTCACATTTAAATGTAAGGCAGGAGGGTACAATATTCCCACCTGAAAGATCTTTAACTTAATTTCTTTCTTTGTGCTTGAAATGTCAAGTCAATGACTGGAAATACAGCTAAGAAAGGTATTAATCTCAAACCATTAAGTGTTGAAATCTGACAAATATAATGATTGATAATGCCATGTAAAAGGCTCCTTAATTTCATTATGGTTGCAAGTTATAACAGCTTTTCAGCTCTGATTTTTATAATGGCTCTTTTGAATCAAGGAGCACCTGGGCCCCCCATCATTGCTGATACTCAGCTCCGGTCAACCCATATGCTGGCATCACTGGATGTCTCATATAGTCCTCCAGCCACTAAATTACCCAAATTTTAAAGCTATAACCCATATGAGGGACGTGTGCATATTCCAACCTACTGTTGCCATTAATTATTATTATTAAGTTTTTATATTTGTGTTGGAAGTGTGCACAGCTCCTTGTAAAATGTATTTCCATCTGCAGGGCTTGTATTTCCTCCTCCGGCTGACTTTCTTTTCCCTACATAATGTAAAGGAAATGGTTTCCAACAGCACATACTGTCTGATGAGAGGATGGGTTTTGTGAAGTAGACCAGACTGTTGGGCCATCAAGTCAGGTGTCCTGCTTTGCAAGTGGCCAGTACATGTTGCTTCAAAGGTGAAGATCCACCACAATATAGTTGAGCAATTAATTGTCTAATGCAGGGTGCAGGTTTAAAAAAAAATTACTGCCTGACCCCTTCAGCTCTCAGCTTATGTCCTGAAGCATGATATTTGGCCAGTGCTGTCTTAGCACATACCACAATAAATAGCTTTGTTGCTGGTCATAAAGGTATCCAGTTGAATCCACCCACAGTGTTTAATCACATTCAGCCCTTGTATAATGCTTATCAGTGGCAGATTTCAAAGAACTTTACATAGTTTCGTAATCATTGCTACTCCCAATTTATAGATAGGGGAAACCAAGGCACAAAACTTAAGTGAGTCAGTAGAGAAGCTAGGAATAGAACTCAGGTCCCCCAACTCCCATTGTGGTGCTCCCTGGTGCACGACTGAGGGTTCTATTCATCGCTTTGCTGAAGAATCTCCCCTCAAGGCAGACTAACTGAATTAACAGTGGGATGTAACTTTCCCATCATGCCACCAAGAAGCCTTGCTCTGGTTTATGTGACCAAGTGGGCTCTGAACTCAGAACTGGAAATGAGCAATGTCTAACATCTGGATTCAAGACTGACCTCCGACTCCCCCAAAGTTATTCTTTGGATCGTGTGTCTGATTTGGCCCTTTTAAAGAAAGGGAAGCCCAATTTGCCAAGTCCCTCTCTGGACCCAAGCGTCCACAGAGCCCAGGGATTGGGATCATGTATACAGTCTTCTAACCAGAATCAGACAGGTCCTGCTGGCTAATAAAAACACACTATAGCCCAGACCCAAACCCCTTTGAATAGTCTCTCATTGATTTCAGAGGGCTTTGGCTCACACACCCTGTATGAAATATCTATCACAAAGTCTCTGTCTGGGCACCTACTGTCTCCCCTGCCTTTCTTCTTCACTTATTTGTAACAACACCAACGAGGGAAGCGAGGAGGAAAGGAAAAAACTCACAGCTCTGCCTCACCCCCATTATTCCTTTTGTTTGTTTAAATCTTTCAAAAAGCGTGGAAATGGTTTGTGATGTGAAAGATTAATTGGCAAACTCGCGACGTTCAACATCCTGCAGGTATCAATCACACTTTCCTTTCATTCCGTCCTCTTGTTCTCATTGGTTGTTGGTGCTCTCCTGGCTGACTGAATCTGGATCAAAGGCCCAGTCTAGGTTACCACCCAGCTACGTAGGAGAGAGGCCAAAAAGAGCTAAATGTATTCTTTGTTTGATTTTAAAAGAAACTGAGTCAGGGAAAGTTTTGAAAAACCCTGGCTTACTCCAAATGGGAGATGGAAATTCTTTGAAACCCCATTGAGAACTAGGCTACAGTGCTCTGGGCCAGGTTTCAGCTGGTGTGAACAGATTAGGGTCTTACTTGTGGTTCTGTCCGCAGCAGAGAGGGGGCTGGGAGCAGGTTGGCCCATTGCACCCCTGCTCCATGGCATCCCTGCTCCAGGCAGAGGGGCCTCACAATAACAATTAATACCTAGCTCTTATACAGAGTACTTCATGTGCCTTACAGAGGGGTCTGTGTCATTAGCCACAGCCTGGCCTCGTGTACATAAGCGCAGACTTCCCGTCTACCTGGTGAGGGGGCTCGACCCCCCCTGAGGCCCCGCCCCCACTCCACCCCTTCCCCCAAGCTCCCGCCCTGCCTCTTCCTGCCTCTGCTCCATCCCTGCTCTGCCCCTACTCCACCCCTTCCCCCAACCCCACGCTCCACCTCTTCCCACCCCTTCCCCGCCCCCCCTTGCTCTGCCCCACCTCTTCCTGCCCCTGCTTTGCTCCACCCCGCCTCTTCCCCGCCTCTTTCTACCACCCCGAGCACACCCCATCCCCGCCCCTCCTTCTCCCTCCTGGAGCCAACCTGCACACCGTGAAACAGCTGTTTGTGGTGAGTGGGAGGTGCTGGGAGGGAGGGGGAGGAGTGATCAGTGGGGCTGCTGCCAGGGGAAAGGTGCTCTGGGGTCGGGAGGCACAGGGGGGAGCTTGGCTACCGGTGGGTGCTGAGCACCCACTAATTTTATTCTGTAGGTGTTCAGCCCTGGAGCACCCACGGAGTCAGAGCCCATGCTGGTGTATGTGGATGATGTTCAATCTCTTTGTGAATAAGGCCATGTCTACGCTCCAGAGTTAAATTCACTTAAGTTACATTGACGATCATAAACTCCTGTAATTACATCACTTGTGCATGTTCACATACCGCTCCTTGTGTCAGTGGAGTGTGTCCACAGTTGGTGCTCTAGCACCAACAGAGAGAGCAGTGCACCATGGGTAGCTAGCCCACTGTGCAAATCGCCACCTTCTCCTGCTGGGAGTTCTGGGAATGGATCGCAGTACATCATTGGGGTGGGCTCACCACCCCATGACGCAGGTTTCTCCATAGCATAATTCCAAGGGCTTCCGACTATGTTTCGCACTGTTTTTCAACTGCCCCTGTAAACTTTGCGCCCGCCATCTCTGCCTGAAAGCATGGATCCTGCGCTGCTCTCCAGTCTTGTGAGGAGCGTTAGGAACACAACATCGAGTGGTGGGATCAAATTGTGATGCAGGCATGGGATGATGAGCAGTGGCTGCAGAACTTTCGTATGTGCAAAGTCACCTACCTTAAACTGTGTGTGGAGCATCTGCCCCCTTTTCCCCGGAGGCACAAGGACACCGAAATGAGAGCTTCCGTCATCCTGGAAAAGCATGAGGCAATTGCTGTGTGGAAGCTGGCAACTCCAGATTGCTACGAGTCAGTCGTGAATCAGTTTGGGGTTAGGAAATCCACTGTGGGGGTTTCAGTAATGCAAGTGTGAAGGGCCATTAATCGCCTCTTGCTACAGAGAACTGTGATCCTGGGAAACGTGCAGGAAATAGTGGATGGCTTTGTGGCAATGGGATTCCCTAACTGAGGTGGGGTGATAGATGGCCCCAGACCATCTTGCGAGGGAGTACATCAACAGAAAGGGCTACTTCTCTATGGTATTGCAGCGGCTGGTGGATCACTGGTGTCATTTCACTGACATCAACGTGGGGTGGTCAGGCAAGGTCCATGATGAATGCATCTTCAGTAACACTGGTCTGTGTAGAAAGCTGCATGCAGGGACTTTCATTCCAGACCAGAAGATTCCAACAGGGGATGTGAAAATGCTCATAATGATCCTGGGAGACTCCACCTACCTCTTACTCTCATGGTTCATGAAGCCTTACAGAGGAAATCTTCCCAGCAGCAAGGTTCGCTTCAACAACAAGCTCAGCAGGTGCAGAATGACCGTGGAATGTGTGTTTGGCAGATTAAAGCGTCACCGGCGCTGCCTTTTTGGCAGACTAGACCTCAATGAGGAAAATATTTCCATGGTTATAGCAGTCTGTTCTGCTCCGCATAACATTTGTGAAGCCAAAGGAGAAAAGTTTCCCTAGGGTGGAGAGTTGAGGTAGATCATCTGGTGGCTGATTTTGAGCAGCCAGACACCATGGTTATTAGAGGGGTTCAACCAGGGGCTATTCAAATCAGAGAGGCTTTGAAGCAGCATTTTAACTATGAGCCCCAGTAATGCATCTTTCTGTAAAGCATTCAGCCAGACATTGTTTACTTGCCACCTTGAATGACCCCTGCAATGATTCCTGTCTAAGCATTAATTGTAGTCTGCAAATGTTTCTCATTTATTGTCTCTCTCTAAGTTCTGTGCTTGCTATCTGCATGATCTGACAATTCCAGCACTTCTCGAAACATGTCCTTCTTACTCCTCCTCGTTTGCCTCCTTATCTGAAGGAGGCACTATGCCAGTGTGTAGGAGCTGGTACTCAAGGGCACATCTGCAGAAGCAAAAGAAACAATACACGGAATCAGTATTGTGTGTGCACTCACAGTCTTGAATCATAAAAATTACACACACTTCTTTCTCGCTTTCCCTTGGCAAGCACGTAGCCCGGTGAGAGCACTAAACATGGTGAGTTTGGCCCGGGGGGTGGGGGGGGGGCAGCGGTGCAGCATGAGTCAAAGGGTCTGGGTGGTTTCAGAAGGGGACCAGTACAAGTGCCTAGGGACACTATTCTGAATACTGGCACCGTTTTCCACAGATGTGGGTGATTGAAGCTGATATCTTACTACTGAGGATAACCGAGGATGCAAGGGTGCATCTCCTGCATGTGTGTGATTTCAGACTGAGTCCGCATGTTGCTTGCCAGTGTGCTGCTTTGGTTCCTGCAGAAGTAATTGCTGACTGTCATGGCAAAGTTTCCTACGGGGGGAGGGGGAAACAAAGCAGCTCTGCCAAGGAACATTTGGCAGAGGATTGCAGAGTACCTTCAGGAAAGTTTCCTAGAGATCTTTATGGAGGATTCCCAGGTGATCCTGGTGTGCATTAACAAACTTTTTTTTGCAGGGCCCACATTGTATAGCCGCATAGGGGAATGAGAAGCAGATGAAAACGGTAGCTAGTGTTGTTAGTTTCTATCCCTTCTCCCATGTGCACCATGTAACAAAATTAAGGACACCTCTACCTCATGTAACCGTGTAGTAACAAAATGAGTACTTACCTGTGCCCCCCTCTCCTGCTTCAGGGAGGCCAGAGCACTGGGACTGGCTAGACCCCTCCGGAGTCAAAAAGAGATCCTGGCTTGCCACACCACCGGATGCCCCTGTCGCCTGTCCCACATCCTCCTCCAACTCTACCTCCTCATCCACCACTTCACTCCGCTGGCTGCTACCTCCAGTCCCCCTGAAGTATCCACAGGCTCTGGGTGGTGGAGGTGGAGTCGCTGCCGAGGATGGATTGCAGCTCCTTGTAGAAGCGGCATGCTTTTGGTACCGCATCAAAACAACCGATGGCCTCCCTTGCCTTCTGGTATGCCTGCCTCAGCTCCTTGATCTTAGCATGGCACTGCTGCGTGTCCCTTTCATGCCCCTTCTCCTCCATGCCATGAGCAATCTGCTCGTAGGTGTCAACGTTCCTACGGCTGGATCGGAGCTGCGACTGCACAGCCTCGTCTCCTCACAGACCCAACAAATCCAGCAACTCTGGTGTACTCCAGGCAGGGAATTTGCTGCAGAAAGCTGACATGGCCAGCTGGGAAGGTATGACGTGAGCTGTCCACGCTGAGCAAACAGAAAGTGGAATTTCCAAAATTCCCAAGGCTTTAAAGCCTGTGTACCTGGCTGCAGGGCAGCAGAGTAGAAACTGCTGACTAGAGTGGTCATGATGGACATTGTGGGACACCTCCTGGAGGCCACTTAGGGCGACATAAGCAAGTGCACTGACACGGACATTGTGTTGCTCCAACTTTGTCACAAAAGCTTTATGCTGCTCATCAAAGTGGTTTTATGATGTCGGTGTAGGAGCGTTGTTGTGTGCACACCTCCGCTGTTTTGTCAATGAAACCTGACTTTTGTAGACAAGGCCTGGGTGTCAATCTCACATTTATTCTAGTGAGTGTGCTCTCAGAAACCTTTGATCTACCACTCCAGATGGCTTGGACTTGTTCATCCAAGGTGTGAGTAAACAATGTATTCTGGGAGGGCGCTGGAGCGGGGAGAGGGTAAATACACACACACACACACACACACACAGCAGATCCCTCATGCCATCTTTATAACACCATTTCCTCTCCTCTTGGTCTTTGTTTTGCTCATGCTGAGGATCTAAAATTCCATGGTGAGTTGGCTTTCCAGCCTCCTCAAATGAGGGGGATGGGAGAATCTCTTACTCTCTCATGTATCAGTTGCCTACACAATATATCAGGTGGCTTTCTCTCTCCCGTCTCAGGAATGGCATAATAAAGGAAATCAGATTTACCTTCACCTTATTTAACATCATCATCTCCACCTTCACCCTATCAGAGATTTACGTCCGTCACCACTATTGCTCCCTAGATCTCCCCCAGGAAGCATGGCACTGTACTTTATTATTCCTTCATGCCAGATGCCTCTAATATATTCTTATAACAAGACCGCTCTGCAGGCACCGCCAACTACCGTCTCAGTTGTGGAGGCTAAGTCTTCGCCCTCATCTTCTTATAGCTTTTCTCTCTGCTGTTCATCCTGGGCAGAATTGTATTTTTTTTTTTTTTTGGCCCTGGTATAGCTTTGAAAAAAATGGGCCAGGTCCTCAGCTGGTGTAGGTGAGTGGAACTCTATTGAAAGACGTTGGCATAGCCAGTTTACACCAGTTGAGGATCTGGCTCTGTACCTGTATTTTTACCCTGTACAGAGGTCATGGTCCCCTATGCCAAGGTCTTGATTTCGACACATTGTACTAGGATGGTGTATATCTGACAGCTTATTTAAGAATTTGAAAGTGGTGTTATACCATCCTGGCCGTTCTCTCTTTATTTTGTATGTGTGTGTGTGTGTGTGTGGGTGTGGGGGGGTATTGCAATTCCCGTCTCTGTGATTGCAGCTGTCGGCTGTAGCACTTTGAAAGGGATGTTGTATGCACTGGAAAGCAGACAAAGAAGCATGCCCACAGCACTCCCCTACCTAAATGGCTCTACTGCTGCCTATTTATTTCAGGATCCAATTCTTTGTTTGTTATTTAAACCTTTCAGAGACTTGCTTCAACCCACTGTTAAATCTCTCTCTTCTCTTTTCTCTGGAGCCTACTCCAGCCATGGACCCAGCCTGGCTTCCTCTGTCCCTGCACGCCATCTCACCAGTGTTATTGCAAGACCCATCTCCCACTGCAGATCTGGCAGTCTGGGACAGCCTTCCTGGAGGCTAGATTCAGCCTAGGGTCTACATTCATGGAAACTGGCTTGGCCCGTAGTGGTGGAAGGCTTGATGGGGGAATTTGTGGTGGTACAAAGCAGTCATAAACCCAGCATTGACGGGAGCAGGGCCTTAGCCATGGTGGTAAAGGGAGATCCTGACTCACCATCTCTGCTGACAGGGCCCTCTATGGAGCTGCTACTTCTCCTATCCAGTGGAAATCCCAAGAGATCAGGTGGCAGAAATACCTCGAGTTCAGAGGCTGGCAAAGGTGGTGAATGGAAGTGTACAATTTTGAATGAATCGGCATGGAGCTGCCCTTTCCTCCCCATAACTATCCTAGGGCTTGTCTACATGAACGTTTAGTTCATGGCAAGCTGGGGTGTGAAGCTACACCACACTAACCTGCCACTGTCTAACTGGCCACTGGACCCTACTCACATGCACTAAATCTTTGTTAATGCACTTTCATCTAGTCCTGTTTCAAAGCGGACTGGCTCAAAGCCCATTAATGACCTGTTAAAGTGCCTCGGCAGGATCCACACAGCTAGACTATCTGGAGGAGGCTAGTGCAGGGTAGATTCACATCTCAGTTTGCTACGAACTAATTGTTTGTTTAAACCAGGCCCTTAATCTCCTCTCAAATCTGAGTGGAAACCCCATTTTTCTCCATTGTCTATTCTACTTTCATTTCTCTCTCCCTCAGCTATTAACTTTTGCAATTATACTATTTTGACTAGCACAGATCACTGTTTTCTCTGCTATTTTATTAAATCCAAACCTAAAAATTAAATTCCATCCCATTACATTACAGTAGCTTTCAGAGACTCCAGATGAGATTGGGGGTCCAATTGTACAGATTCCTAATAGAATCATAGAATATCAGGGTTGGAAAGGACCTCAGGAGGTCATCTAGTCCAACCCCCTGCTCAAAGCAGGACCAATCTCCAACTAAATCATCCCAGCCAGGGCTTTGTCAAGCCAGGCCTTAAAAACAATAATAAGAACCAGTCCCTTCCCCCAAAGAGCTTACAGTCTAAATGTGAGACAAAGGAAGAATCCTATTATCCCTCTTACAGATGGGGAACCGAGGCACAGAGAGGTAAAGTGACTTATTCAAGGTCATATGGGGAATCTCTGTTCAGTTCCCAGCACTACCAAAGATCGTCTGCCTCCCCATGAAACACTTGAACCACAAGACCATCCTTTGCCCTTGAGAAAACATATAACTGCAGTGGTCTCTCTTCCTGCACCTTGGCCCCCCAACTGGGTCATGCTTTAGTCCATCCCTTCTGGGGTAACAGCGAGTCCAACCCAGCAATAGTCCAATGACCTTGCAGCAGGTCTTCCGTCTGTCTCTAGGCTCCGTGGTCCTTACAACCCTTATCTCATGTTCCTCAGTGGCTGTAAGGGAACCCAAACCTTCTTTGTCCCTTGCAGGGACCCCAAGGTCTACTCCTTACTGCCTCCCTGGACCTCTTCCTACTCTTCTGTCTCCCGAGGAGTGACTACAGACTCTACTACAAACTTCCTGGCTTCATAATCACCACCCAGCCCCAGCCCAGCTGGGCTTCGTTATCAATGGAGCCTGGCTTTCTCTCTCACAGGTGCTGCTAGGTATGTTAACTGGCCTCTCAGGCCCGTATTCACCCCTTCAGAGCCTGCGTGGTGTACACACCCCATCACACTAGGCATTCACCCCATGACCCTCCCAAATAATAAGCTTGACTCAACAGACCCAGAAACTCTCCTGACATGGTCACGGAAGCTGTTCGTAGCTTTGCAGTCATTCCAGCCTGGAGCCCCATGGCATGAGGTGCAAGCTACCATTTAGACCAGGGGTTGGCAACCTTTCAGAAGCGGTGTGCCGAGTCTTCATTTATTCACTCTAATTTAGGGTTTCGCATGCCAGTGATACATTTTAATGGTTTAAGAAGGTCTCTCTCTATAAGTCTATATTATGTAACTAAACTATTGTTGTATGTAAAGTAAACAAGGTTTTTAAAATGTTTAAGAAGCTTCATTTAAAATTAAATTAAATTGCAGATCTTCTCAGTTTAGTGCAGTGGTTCTTAACCTGAGGTGCACACACCCTCTGGGGGTGCGAGGTGCCCTTTCTCGGGGTGCGAGACATGCGAGTTTTTTTTAGAAGGTAAATCATCGAAAACACAAATTAAGCACAGGCACATAAGTACAACTACTTTGTTTCATCAAACCTATGTATTTATTAACATGATACATTTTTAACGATTTCTGTAATATACAGACAAAGTTTTTAAGTTTTCAAGTTTTTAAGCTAATTGTAGTGTAATTTTTGATAAGGGGTGAGAGAACATATTTTGAGAACTCCAGGCCGTCAGCGGGCTGAGCGGGGGCAGGTGGAGTGTATTAAATTGCTCCCCATGGGAATGTGCTACTTACGGTTACCGCTTACAGCTTCCAGTCCTGATGCTCTGAGCGGCATGGTAAGGGGACAGGGAACAGGGGCGGTTGGATGGGCATGGGAGTCCCGGGGGCCTGTCGGGGTCGGGGGTGTGGATAGGGGTCGGGACAGTCAGGGGACAGGGAGCAGGGGGGCTTGGATGGAGGGATGGGGTCCTGGGAGTGGGCAGTCAGGAGACAAGGAGCAGGGGCGGTTTGGATGGGTGGAGGGTTCTGAGGGGGGCAGACAGGGGGCGGGGGGTCCCAGGAGGGGGTGGTCAGGAGACAAGGAGCGGGGGGAGGCAGGTTGGATGGGTCAGGGGTTATGAGGGGGGCAGTCAGGGGGTGGGAAGTGGGCCAGCTGTTTGGGGAAGCACAGTCTTCCCTACAATGGTGTAGTGTATTAAATTTCTCCCTGTAGGAATGTGCTACTTGCGGGGTACTACTTACGGCTGCCAGTCCTGGTGCTTCACAAGTAGCAAATTTCTGTGGGGAGAAATTTAATACACTACACCAGCTCCTGCCAGCCGGGGTCCCGGCCGCCTGCCCCGCTCAGCCCGCCGCCCGTCTGGGGTTCCGTCCGCCGGCTCCTGCCAGCCGGGGTCCCGGCCGCCCGCCCCGCTCAGCCCGCTGCCCGTCTGGGGTTCCGTCCGCCGGCTCCTGCTGGCCGGGGTCCCGGCCGCCCGCCCCGCTCAGCCCGCTGCCCGGCTGGGGTTCCGTCCGCTGTCTCCTGCTGGCCGGGGTCCCGGCCGCCCGCCCCGCTCAGCCCGCTGCCCGTCTGGGGTTCCGTCCGCCGGCTCCTGCCGGCCGGGGTCCTGGCCGCCCGCCCCGCTCAGCCCGCTGCCTGTCTGGGGTTCCGTCCGCCGGCTCCTGCCGGCTGGGGTCCTGGCCGCCCGCCCCGCTCAGCCCGCTGCCTGTCTGGGGTTCCGTCCGCTGGCTCCTGCTGGCCGGGGTCCCAGCCGCCCGCCCCGCTCAGCCCGCTGCCCGTCTGGGGTTCCGTCCGCCGGCTCCTGCCGGCCGGGGTCCCGGCCGCCCGCCCCGCTCAGCCCGCTGCCCGTCTGGGGTTCCGTCCGCCGGCCCGCTCAGCCCGGGGTTCCGTTCACCCAGGCCAGCAGCAGGCTGAGGGGGGCCAATGGCTGGGACCCCGGCTGGCAGCAGCGTGCCGGTAAAAATCGGCTCATGCGCCGCCTTTGGCACGAGTGCCGTGGGTTGCCGACCCCTGATTTAGACATTCATGGACAGCCACCTGAGGCCTCCTTCCCAACTCCGGCCCTCAAAGGAGAGGTGCATGCCCTTCCTCTGGCACGCCAACACTAACCACCATCTGTCACAGTGGCAGGGTGCCTGGTCTCTAATTACATGCCGGTTTGCACAGAGTAGCGGTGCCAAGCCAGTGTATTATAAATCAGGAAGGAAGGCCTGCAGAACGCCACACAACCCTCCCATCTGCAACCAGATCCTCCAGCTGGAAAACAGTCCCAAATCAGGCCCACATGCTTTGTTCTGAGGGACTGCATCTTGCAGACACTTGTGGGCACTTTACCAACAATAGATTGTAAAGTTTTCCTAGGTGTCTCTCCTCCCCCGTGTGCACATACACTCTCCCTCATTGCTGAGAACTCTGCCTGTCAAGGAGGAAAAGTGCACGCAGCTCCTAAACAAAGGCCATGCTCTGTTGGATATAACTACCCTTTCCTTGGCGGTTTCCTTCTTTGGATCCTTCCTTCCTCCCATCATTTACAATGTTGCATCCTTGCACACAGTCAGGCTAAGTCACTCAGAATATGCACAATATTTTTAGAAGACTGCACTGCCAGAGACACCCTTTCATTTGCCAACATCAGAGGATACCAAATAGTGCTGACCTTTATCTCCAAGGCCCTGTACTGGGAAAATGTCTTGAGCAGAGCTGAGGAAATCCTATTAAAACAAATGGATTTGAGACTGTTTGTTTGACTGAGTTCTTGTCCGAGGAATTCATGTTTACGGAGAGAGTGCGTGTGACAAAATCAGGTGTGAATGCATCTTGCACTAGTGGTCAGGCCAGTCATTTTTGCATGGCCATCTCAGGGCTGCCAGAGCTTATGTTTTGTTTTTCACAAGTTTTGCAATATGTGGCCTTTTCCTTAAAGCCCCAGCCTAAGGAGAGATATGATGACATGAGAATCTCAGCTGTCATTCAAAGACCGTTAGGTTCTAGCCTCATGGTTGTAGAGAAAATGTTGGAAATGTGAGGCCTGAAAGCGCGATAACCAGGAGGCAAAGAAGAAGCCCCCCCCCATGTATTATTTTTTTTAACATCGTAAAATTTTTAAACTTTTGGGCGCTTGACTCACCGTTTTTTGAAGAGTCGGGGCTGGCAATGCCCCTGCTCTAAACATAGGTGCTGATTCCATGGGTGCGCCAGGGCTCAAGTACTCACTGAAAAAAAAAAAAGGGGGGGAGGGGGTGCTCTGCACTTGCGGCGCCGGATTAATCTTTTGTGGGCCCCGGCACCTGGACCGTGGCCCTGTCTCCTGCTCCGCCCATGCTCTGCCCTAGGGCCCCAGCCCCCTGAGGCCTCTTCCCCCCGAGGCCTGGCCCGTTGCTTGGATTGGGGGGAGGGGACAGAGAGGAGCACCCACCGGCAAAAGCAAAAGTCAGCCCCCGTGGCTCTGTGTTTCACACTGCTTCTACTCATTCGTCACCTCTGTTATCCTCGTAGGGGCCACAGCGTCACAGAGAGAATCACATGGGTTCTGTCTAACTCGTGTCACCCATCTCCCCTCCCACTGGCAATTCAAAGAGAGGAAAGCTCATCTTGTGATTAAAGCACTGATTTGGGCCTTCGGGAACTGAGTTCAGTTCCTGTCTCAACCATAGAACGTCTGTTCCTCAATGCCTCAGCTATAAAATGGGCATAATTACATTGTTTGTATGACAGTAGCCCTTAGTCACCCCAGCCCTGTGTCAGGACCCTATTGTGCTAGGCGCTGTACAATCACAGGAAGATCCGTGTCCCACAAAGCTTGCAATTTAAGCATAAGAGAAAAGACAACAGGTGGCTACATTAAGCAGACAGGAGAACACAAGGGAACAGTGATACCTCCTTTGTCTTTTCTATTTAGAGCGTAACCGCTGTAGCTCACGAAAGCTCATGCTCAAATAAATTGGTTAGTCTCTAAGGTGCCACAAGTCCTCCTTTTCTTTTTGCGAATACAGACTAACACGGCTGTTACTCTGATACCTGGTGAATGTGCACCACCCAGCATAATGGGGCACTAAGCTCAGGTGAGGCTGTTAGGCCCTACCATAATGCAAATAATTAATCACAACAGCATCCCTTGTCAGCCCCAGCAATGGCTGGCATCTGAAAGGAACATTTGGAAAGCATTTAACATATTTTTAATTGCCATTAGCACAACGAAAAGGCTGGATCTCCACAGAGGCAGCTGGAAGCAAAGAAAGGGACTCAGCATCCTACGATCCGTCAGCTCTCCACAGACTTCTGCTTTGTGTGGATTATGCACAGCCTCACCTTACACACAAGGTGGGACCAATGGGGTCTCGGAAGCTGGAATTTTCAAATAGTTTCCAAATCAGCAGATTGCAGAGGAGGGACGGCAAATCCCTGGATCCGTCAATGCTGAAATATCCATGTTTAAAGTGTGTAAAATAGTGCCCTGGCCAGGATCAGAAGTCTGCATGTAAACAGGAGCATCTACTACATATGCTCAGGAACGTCTAAAGACTGAGGTAAGTGCCTTCCCTAACTGTGTTTGGCACAGTCAGCAGAGTTATAAGTAACTGCGCTTCTGTGTGTATGTCCAGACTCGTATCGGGCATGCACTGAAGGGGTTTGAATAAGCTGAGAATATCAAATGCAGAGGGTGGAACTGCCCGTTCCAACTGACAAGCAACGTGTTTGCCTCTGGGGACTTCCGTTCACAGAAGTGTTGGCTGTGAACCTCGACGGGCCCTCCTCCTTGTGGGTCCCATTTCTGGGTGTGTGCCATTAAATTCTATCCACATCATCCACTTGTGCTACCATCTACAAACGAGTCCCGGGCAGGGGTCTTCCTGTCACTAGGCAGTTCAGCAGATGTCGCCAACACTCAGAGCAGGAGCTCTCACAGCAAAGAGCATCGTCCAGCCTCGATCTCTTTGGCACAGCTATGTCAGAATAAACCATGTCCTTAACCAACCTAGCTATGCCCACACATAGGCGCTGACTCCACCCCTTCCCTCAAGGCTCCACCCCCACCCCGCCGCTTCCTGCCCAGTTCTGCCCCTTCCCCAAAGCGTGCTGCATCCTCTTTCCTTCCCCTGCCCCCCCTGCCCACCCCCCGAGCCTCCTGGATGCCACGAAACAGCTGATCGCAGCGGGCGGGAGGCGTGGGGAGGGAGGTGGTGGCACTGATCTGCAGGGCCCGCTGGTGGGTGGGAGCCACTGGGGGATGGGCGGAGCTGATGGGGGGCTGCTGGTGGGTGCTCATCACCCACAAGTTTATCCCCATGGGTGCCCCAGCCCTAAAGCACCCACGGAGTTGGCGCCTATATGCCCACGTAACTCCCAGTGCAGACGCAGCTATGTCCATGAGGGGCAGCCGGACCCGGCTGGGGAGCGGGACAGAACCACTTCTCACGTTGGCTGAAGGTGGCTGCTCCAGGTCACTGCCTCTGTGCCTGAAAGAGAGAACCAGGCTGCGGAGGTGGTGGCGGCCCGCTCTCTCCTCTCCTCTCCCTGCCCGGGCCCGGCTGCTGGGGATAGGGGCCCGAGCGAGCCAGAAACATGCCGGACGGGGCTTGGTTTCCCGTCTCCAGTATGGACTTAGAAACCTCCAGAATTTTTGCAGTTTAACCTTTGGCTCTAACGTTCACTCAGCAGCGGAATGGGTTCGAATTTTTCTCAAATGTTGACACCATTTTGAAATTTTAAAAAAGGGAACATTTGCCTCTGTTTTTCAGCCAATCATAGAGCTGGTTGAAAGTTATTTGAGTTTTGCAATTTCATCAAAATTTGGAGGTGAGGGATTGAGAATTTTTTGGGGGTCAAAATCTCTGAGAAAGTTCCCCTCTCCTCTGCTGTCTTATTGACAATCATGGCTGTTCAGTGAGTGAAAAAGCATACAGGGCACCTTTTCTTCCATACAGATAGCTGGGTAATAACGATCAGCGAAGGGAAAGGAGAGGCAATGAGCCCTTCACTAGAGCGTGTGCCAATACTTACTGCCTTCAAAAATAATTCTGTGTGCGCTGATCATTGTTCTTATCTAAACCAGGCTCACGTTGCCTACCGTCAACCAGAAGGACCAAGCTATTGCTGATTCGGGTCCAAGATCCTAGATCAGTGAATGGCACATCTGGGCATAAGTGAAATAAGCTTTTGTAGGTAAGCTCAACGGTGGGAACAAACAGGACTATTTGTGAAGGTACTGCAGCTGGGGAGCGCACTCTGGGGCTTAATGGGTCTGAGGGTGCCCAAATCACACGAAGTAGCACCCCAAAAACTGAGCATGCAGGTTTCCCATTGAACTCAATGGGTGTTGCATGTGGGGAGCAACTCTAGAGGCACGCAGGTAACTATTAACCTCCTGCTTGCACAAGGAAAGAGAAAGACTGGAAGCATTTCTGTTGGTGTCCAGTGATGTACAAGCCCCTTCTTGATGGGCAGTAAGGGCGTGTCTTTCAGTCAAGGGAGCTTAGCACCACTGAAAACCCTCATTAAGATGCAGGCTAACATGTCTGAAGCCATGTTACCTGGCCATGTTGGGGCCTCTAAGCTAAAACATGGTGAGCTAACATGGCGTCAGACATGTTAGCCTGCATCTCGCTGAGGTGTTTCACTACCTCGGCCGAAAGACACACCCTTTTTGCACATCAAGACATTCCCCCAGAGAGAGAGAAAATTCTTGGGGCCTTCTCCAATGGAGCTTGTATAACCCACACACTTCCTGGGTGTGGTGTTTTGTCCCCTCTAGTGGCACCGAGACCACTTAGAGATTAATGAGTCTGCTACAGCCTTAGCTAAGGGGCATGGGGCTTTTAGCTCATGCATTAGAGGCTCATGCATTTAGCTCCAAGGTTTCAGGTTCAATCCTGCCCGCTGCCGACCGGGGTCTGTCAGTGTTAGACTTTCACTGGGGGTGAATTCAGCTTGTTATAGAGAGTTTTCACGAGAGTTGGTTGGAAAATAAGATGTTCAAAATTTTGAGGTTTTTTTTTTTTGCTCACTAAGATTCAAAATAAACTAATCCCGCCCCCCCCACATTTGAGAAGGTTTTCAAAATCAATATTAAAATGGCTTGCCAACTTTTCATTAAAACATTCACTGTCAAATATTTCCAAAAAAGTCAACAGTGAAGGAAATTTAAGCCAATGGGATGTGCTTAAACACTGTCTTGAAGAGGGAGGGGGTTAAGGAAGGATGGTCCAGTGGTGCAGCTCAAGTGACTTGAACTGCTTGTCCCAAACTCCCTGTGTCTGACCTTGGGCAAGTCACTTAGGCCAAGATCCTTGAAGGTATTTAGGTTCATCATTTCCTTCGGTAGAAACCTTCGAAGATGTGAGCCTTACTCTCTCTGTGCCTCAGTTCCCAATCAGTAAAATGTAATGTAAAAATTCATTTGGATCCTGTGATCCAAAACTGCCTGATTTTGACCTGAGCCTGAAGGATGCTGAATGAATTAAGCACAGGATCAGTTAAATCAGGGATTATGTCTAGGGGACACCACTGTAATAAGGTAGCAGGAGTTTCCTGCAGAATGTTGACAAGCATAATTAACATCAGGACTCTGATAACACTTTGCACTTCTAGAGCATTGATACAAGACAAGAGTCGTCAGCCAAGAAAGGACAATCCTAGTATTTACATGTTAAAAGTGAAAAAGTCATTGCAGGAGACTGACAAGATACAGAGAAGGGGGCCAAACACCATACTCAGTTACGCCAGTATGCCCTTTTGACTTCAAGGGGATGAACAGGTGTAGCTGAGAGCAGACTATGGCCCAACACACATCATGGATAGGGCACTGAACTGACACCTAGGAGAGCTGGGATCTATTCCCAGCTCTGCCCCTGGCCTGCTGGGCAACCTTGGGCAAGTCACTTCACTGCCATATGCCTCAGTTTCTCCATCTGTCAAATGAAGATAATGATACTAGGTTGTATCTAGAAATGGCCCTGAACCAAAACCTTATGATTTTTAAGCCAAATAAAATTTGGGGTTCTTTTTATTTGCTTTCTAGTTGGAGTCTTTTGGCTTCTTTTGTTTTCAGGCTTTTCTCCACAGCCAGGGGGGCTAGAAACTTTAAAAAGTGAAGGCTGAGATTCTTGAATAATTGTATTCCTCCAGGGGCTGGAGCTTGAAGAAAAACCAACTATCGAAGACTCACAATATGATCAGGAGAGCTGGCAACACCATCACTGAATTGGACACAGTAGATGTCATGTGTACATCCCAGAAAGACAAGGACACGGGGTCACAATGGGGATTGCCTCCAGAAGCAGTAAGGAAAATCAAGAGAGAGGCTGCATGGGGATTGGCTTGTCTTAGGCAAAACCCCCATGTCTCCTAAATATGTGCTTCAGGACTGAGCCCACTGTCCGGCTATTACTTTGGTTCTGGAGGAATACTTGGAGAGATACAATCTCATTTACCCGAGTGGCATTTCACCTGTTTATCATTAATGCTCACGAAAAATCACACAGTGCATGCACTAGCCAGTAACTCTTAAGGGTTATTCCTACCATGCAGCCACTGAGCTGAGTGAGGGGGAGGGGCAGGGCCTGAGATACTAGACTTTAACGTGGTGACCATTTTAATTCTAGAAAAGTGATCTGGGTTATTTTTAGAGATTTATAAGGCTCCCTCTGAGCCTGGTCCAGTCGAACGAATGGTAACGCAAGCATCTGGCTTTTTAATAGTCCCAGTAAAAAAGATTTTAAAAACCTCAAAGATTCCCGGAACAGTTTCTTTAACATGTGGCCTTTGCGGAACACATGATGGAGTGGGATAGAATTCCAACTAGGTATGGGGAGGGAGAGGAGGGACTAGAAGGTTTTATCAGCATTCATTTAGAGTGAGTCACATTAGTCTCTGCTTTACCACTGGTGAGTAATGAACCTTTCTCAACCCTAAACGCATGCTAATAAAGCTATTATACTATCAAGTATATGCTTGATATACTCTCAAGTGTGCCACACTATTATACATCCACACACACTGCTATGGAAAGCCTCTTTCAGGATCTTAAGTTAAGCTCCTCCCCTTCTTATCGATAATCAGTAAGATAATAGAGAAAGGAGCTGATCTTGCTGGTAAAGGAACAGCTGCAAGAGACAGCAGATCTGGGTTCTTCTCCTAGGTCTGCCACATGTTTCCTGTGTGACCTTGGGCAAGTCAATTAACCTTTCATCTCCAGTTCCCCCATCAGTGAATTGTGGCTAACAACAGTCCTCTAAAGGAAGGAAGTGCAAAGACTCATCTGTTAATACATGTAAAACATTCAGGGGGTATGTTGATGAGACCCATAAAAGTGCTTAAAATAATGAGAAATATTTCTCCAGACACATCTCTGACTCAGCAAAGGCCAGTGGTGTTCCCTGTTGGGAGCCCAGCGTCTGGAATGCTCTCTCCACCAATAAAGACAGAGAGGATTTTGGTATTAGAAAAGTCTGAGCCTGTTACTCCTAGGGTGTAAACCTTCAACTCCCACACGCATTCCAAACCCACAGGAGTTTTTACTGCTGGGTTTATTTTCAATTACTTCCTGAGAGCGTCACTTTCGCTGCAGTTTTCTTGATTATAGCACAAAAGACAGCTTTTAAATATTCCCTTTCTGGTTCCAGTAGCTTTAGCTGAAGTGTCTAAACTCTGGAGAAGTTTCTGCAGCAGCTTCGACTTTTTACACAGTCCTGAGGCCCCCCCAGTGTATAATTGTAAATCTGTAGTAAGCCAATGGACATTAATGGGGAAATTCCCAATTTACACTGGTGTAACAGAACCGTTCACTCCAAAGCCTCCAACTTCACTTTAGCACTTTTGACTGTATTGTAAAGGGCCAGATCCTCAGCCTCAGATGCTGCTGACAGAGCAAGACAGCCGCATAGCCAGCTTCCTGGGGATTTCCCATGACATGTGGGGGAGGTGGCTCATGCAGTCACTTATGAGAGGTGACAGGTTTCAGAGTAGCAGCCGTGTTAGTCTGTATCCGCAAAAAGAAAAGGAGGACTTGTGGCACCTTAGAGACTAACCAATTTATTTGAGCATGAGCTTTCGTGAGCTACAGCTCACTTCATCGGATGCATTCAGTGGAAAATACAGTGGGGAGATTTATATACACAGAGAACATGAAACAATGGGTGTTACCATACACACTGTAACCAGAGTGATCACTTAAGGTGAGCTATTACCAGCAGGAGAGCGGGGGGGTGGGGGGGTGGCGGGGGGGACTTTTTTGTAGTGATAATCAAGGCGGGCCATTTCCAGCAGTTGACAAGAACGTCTGAGGAGCAGTGGCGGGGGGGGGGGGGGGGATAAACAAGGGGAAATAGTTTTACTTTGTATAATGACCCATCCACTCCCAGTCTCTATTCAAGCCTAAGTTAATTGTATCCAGTTTGCAAATTAATTCCAATTCAGCAGTCTCTCGTTGGAGTCTGTTTCTGAAGTTTTTTTGTTGAAGTATTGCCACTTTTAGGTCTGTAATCAAGTGACCAGAGAGACTGAAGTGTTCTCCGACTGGTTTTTGAATGTTATAATTCTTGACATCTGATTTGTGTCCATTTATTCTTTTACGTAGAGACTGTCCAGTTTGACCAATGTACATGGCAGAGGGGCATTGCTGGCACATGATGGCATATATCACATTGGTAGATGTGCAGGTGAATGAGCCTCTGATAGTGTGGCTGATGTGATAAGGCACTTTGATGGTGTCCCCTGAATAGATATGTGGACACAGTTGGCAACGGGCTTTGTTGCAAGGATAGGCTCCTGGGTTAGTGGTTCTGTTGTGTGGTGTGCGGGTCATTACACAAAGTAAAACTATTTCCCCTTGTTTATTCCCCCCCTGACCCCCCACTGTTCCTCAGACGTTCTTGTCAACTGCTGGAAATTGCCCACCTTGATTATCACTACAAAAGGTTCCCCCCCACCCCCACTCCTCACCCCCGCTCTCCTGCTGGTAATAGCTCACCTTAAGTGATCACTCTGGTTACAGTGTGTATGGTAACACCCATTGTTTCATGTTCTCTCTGTATATAAATCTCCCCACTGTATTTTCCGCTGAATGCATCCGCTGACATGAGCTGTAGCTCACGAAAGCTTATGCTCAGACAAATTTGTTAGTCTCTAAGGTGCCACAAGTCCTCCTTTTCTTTTTATGAGACGTGAGGTATCCATCAGACAGTCTATGAAGGTGTGGCTCATGCTAGGAAAGCACTGGAAAAGCCCTGATCTGTAATAAGGAGCTCCAGTGTTTTCTATGTTGTGGTTGCAGTATCACTGTGCCCTGTGAAGCCATGCGAACTTGCCTGGACATACAATCCCATGTACAGCAGTGGACTCGTCATCCTAGAGGCTGAGGAAGTCATCTCCCCTTTTATCCTGAACCGATTAGACGTCCAGTGCCGGGGACAATGCGATTGTTTGCATGAAGGTTGGTAGAGTTCATTAGGGCCAGTCCGCCACCCATCCTCACTCCAGTTAGCACATTCCTCTGCAAGTAGCCCCGTTTATTTCAGGGAGGCGACTCTTGCAGTAAGGACCTGTTCAGTGTGAGTAAGGGAGGCAGAATCGAGCCCCAGTATTTTTTGTGTGTGAAGTTATGAGGCAGCACAACGCGAAGTTCAGAAAACAGCGACTTTGCCCATACAGCAGCAAGAAGCATTTTCTAAATGCTAAAAGAAGGATGGGCTGTCACCACAGATGGCTCATAATTGCACTTCTCCCCCCTCTTGTAGAAGAAGAAAGCCAAGAATCAGAGTGTCATTTGTTCATTTTCTACCCTGTTTGCATCTGAATGTCTTGCAGGACTCGTGTAAGATTTCACGTCTAGTCTGATTCCTAGGTAGAATCCGCTGACTGAAAAGGGATACAAAGAGAACAGCGCTGGTGAGAACACAATGCTCATTTCAACGTCTGATCACTCCAAGCTCTATTCTTGGAATATCTTCTCTGATCCTCAGACAACTATGACATAGACATTTGTCCCAGCATGGATTCTGGTGAGCCTCAAGAGGCTTAGGTCCGGCTTTCCCCTTTACAGAGTCAGAAATAAGGCAGAACTAGTTGCGCATGCATTGGGTTATATTTAGATTCATAAAATGTGCCCATCGTGCATTCACTCAGAGCGTTTGCATGGTTTGAAATCAAAATACAAAACCAACATCTGCCTTAGATACAATTCCCCAGGGTATGAGACACCTACTCCCCAGGCCCTCAGGAGAGAGCATGAGAAAACAGATGTACTCTGACAGAGCCGGATCTTTAGACCAATGGGGGAGGGATGCGAATTCCAGGGTAGTGGTCCATTCACTAAGACCAACCTGGTTCTAGATATTCACTCTTGACCCTGCACTGAACGTGACCCAGCTGATTAAAAGGTGTATACAGCATTGGTGAGATCGATACCAGAATACTGTATCCAGCTCTGGTGTCCACATTTAAAGAGGGTGCAGAACAGAGCCATGACAATGATAGAAGGACTAGAGAAAATGCCTTACAGCAGAGACTAAGAGTATGTCCGTGCTGCAGTTAGAGGTGTGAGTGCAGCTTGGGGACGCATATCTATGCTAGCTTTCATCTAGCTAGCATGGCTAAAAGTAGTAATGGAGACATGGTGGCATGGACTAGTAAAATGCAAGTACAGAGCCAGGGCTCCAGTTGGGCTTGTACAACCTGTGCTGAAGCCCATGTCACTGCATCTTCACTGCTGTCTCTAGCCGTGCTAGCTAGATTACAGCTAGCTCAGGTAGACATAACTGTGCTGCAATCACACCTCCGTTTGCAGTGCACACTGGAGTACGGCATGCAGATCTGGTGGCCACATCTCAAAAAAGATAGGTTGGAATTGGAAAATGTACAGAGAAGGGCAACAAAAATGATTGGGGGTATGAGGAGAGACTGGGACTTTTCAGTTGGGAAAAGGGGGAATATGATAGAGGTCTATAAAATCATGACTGGTGTGGAGGAAGTAAATGTTATTTACTCCTTCTCATCACACAAGAACTAGGGGTCACCAAATGAAATTAATAGGCAGCAGGTTTAAAACAAACATAAGGCAGTATTTCTTCACACGACGCACAGTCAACCTGTGGAACTACTTGCCAGAGGATATTGTGAAGGCCAAGACTATAACAGCGTTCAAAAAAGAACTAGATAAGTTCCTGGAGGATAGGTCCATCAATGGCTATTAGCCAGGATGGGCTGGGATGGTGTCCCTAGCCTCTTTTTGCCAGAAGCTGGGAATGGGCAACAAGGGATGGATCACTTGATGATGACCTGTTCTGTTCATGCCCTCTGAAGCACCTGGCATTGGCGACTGTCGGAAGACAGGATACTGGGCTTGATGGACCCTTGGTCTGACCCAGTATGGCCATTCTTATATACCTTTCAAAGAGCTCAATCTATTTAGTTTATCCAAAAGAAGACTGAGATGTGACTTGATTACAGTGTCTAAGTACTTTCAGAGGGACAAAATACCAGGTACTAAAGGGCTCTTTAATCCTAGCTGAGAAAGACATACCAGGAAGCAATGGCTGGAAGCTGAAGCCCAGGAAATAAGGCATTGATTTTTAACAGTGAGGGTGATTCACCACTAGAACAAACTGCCAAGGACAGTGATGGAGTCTCCATCTCTGGAGGTCTTCAAATGAAGATGGATTGCTTTCTGGACGATATGCTTTACTCAAGCAAAAAACCAAAGTGCACGATTTAGCATTTCCAAAGCACAAGCCAAACATGCATCCAATAGAAGAGAAGCCCCCAGAAGTAGTCAAGGAACATGAGCTTTTCTATACATACTGACACAGTGCAGCTTTGCAGTAAAGGGACTTCTAACTACCCCACTAAATGTTAATACAAGAACGGGGAAGTTAATGCATGGAAAGTCAGAATCCCAATGAGCCTGATTCTACGCTGTGTGGTATAATTTGCAGCTGTGCTATGAAGGTATAACACATTACCACGGCTGAATGGTAGTTTTTTTGTTGTTACATCCATGCCTCATGGGTGTGAGTGACTGCAAGGTACAAGAGAATGGAGATGCCAGCCTTCAGTGTCTCAACACTCCAAAATGAACCATGTGCACCAGGAATCCTAGTGTTTGTCTGGACTGGCACCTGGCCTCTACGACCTTGTGAGGTGGGAGGATCCCAGAGATCGGGCTGCAGCCCAAGCCTGAACACCTACACCACAATTAAACAGCCCCTTTGCCCGAGCCCCAGGTGCCCCAGTCAGCTGGCCTGGGCCAGCCACAGGTATCCAATTGCAATGTAGACATACCCCTCGTGATCTCTTTGGCAGAGTTGCATATATCAGCAAGCTAGCCTCAGATCTGGCACAGTCGTGCAACTGACTAATAGTGAGCAAACACCGTATTAAAAACAAACTAAGGTATCAACTGAATAGAGTTAAAAAAAATGTTTTGCTCATGTAGATGCTTAGTCATTTGCCCTGTGTGCCGTTTTGAGATCAAACGAGCCGATGAGCCACCAAGTCCCTTTTAAATTCACTGGTCGCATTAGACAAGTAATTATTTAGCGAAGGTCTTATGTAAATTATACATGTCATAGGACCAGCCCCTGCCAATAGCCATTTGTTTATTTCACCTTGAGGATTATGGTGCAGGAACAGACTTGTTTGCTCAAGAAATGTTCGCTGTAGCCGAGCGAGAGGAAGCATAGCTCTTCTGCTTCTATGAGGAAGGCATCTCCTGACTGCTTCCAATAAACACAAGTGTGAGTTTGTTATTGGAGAGGGGCCCAAGCAAAACAGGCCCTGGGTTCAGAGTCTGTAGCATTCAAAATCCAGGCGAGGCTTTGGCAGTCTGGGTCCATAATGCCAATATAGGGCCCTGAATTGGTGTCCTTACTTAGGCCAGGCTCCATGGAAGTCAGGATTGGACCTTAATGAGGTAATGGAGACTTGCTGCCGGGGAATCCAAAGTTTTCCTTCTAATTCAGTCACAGGAACCTATCGCTGCGATTGGGATTTGGAGTGGGTGTTTTAGCAAGGCCACGGTGCAGCTGGTCCTCCAGCCCTTGTGTGAGTTGCATGCCCCCACTACATCAAGTGGGGCGACGGGCAATGCTCTGCCGCACCTCTTCCCTCCCCTGCCCCCCCTGCTACTGTGCAGCGTCCCCACCCTTCTTGCCCCTTGCAATGGAACAGCATCTATTCCACGGCACCCACAGGACTCTGTGTCAGTACAGGGGCGGGACTTGCCCCTTCATGTGGAGCACGGACACCACAGGCATGTCTCTGCAGCCCCTGGCAGCAAGCCTCCAGGCCCAGGTCAACAGAGACGTGCTCCTGCGACTGTGCTAAGAAGAGACGTTGTGGCTTGGGATGGAGATGGGGTTCCGAAGCCCACCCTGCTCCCCAGGCTTCAGAGCCTGAGCTCCAGCCCGAGCTGCAACCTGAAAGCACTGTCTACACAGCTATTTTTAATGCAGTACTGGGGTGTGAACCGCACATCTGTCAACGAGGCTTGCCAGGCGTCCGGTTTTCGACCGGAACACCCGGTCGAAAAGGGACCCTGGCAACTCCGGCACTGCTGACTGGGCCGATAAAAGTCCGGCCGGCGGCGCAGTGGGGGCCTGGGGCTAAGGCAGGCTCCCTCCCGGCCCTAGCTCCGCACGGCTCCCGGAAGCGGCCATCAGGTCCCTGTGGCCCTGAGGCGCCAGGGTGGCCAGGAACTGGGAGGCTCCGCATGCTGCCCCCACCCTTAGTACCGGCTCTGCAGCTCCCATTGGTCGGGAACTGTGACCAATGGGAGCTGTGGGGGGTGGTGCCTGCGGGCGCAAAGGCAGCGGGCACTGCATAGAGCCGCCTGGCCGCCGATGCACCTAGAGGCAGTAGGGACCTGGCAGCCACTTCCTCGGAGGCAAGGTAAGCCCCCCAACCCCCTGGCCCAGCCCAGAGCCCCCTCCTACACCCCAAACCCCTCATCCCTGGCCCCACCCCCCCTTTGCACCCCAACCCTCTGGCTCAGCCCAGAGTCCCCCCGCCCCAAACCCCTCGATCCCAGGCCGGAGCACCTCCTGCACCCTAAACCCCTCATCCCCGGCCCCACACCAGAGACCACACCCCCAGCCGGAGCCCTCACCCCCCACACCCCAACCCCCTGTCCCGGCCCAGAGCCCCCCCCACACCCTGAACCCCTCATTGCTGGCCCCACCCCAGAAACCGCACCTCCAGCCTAGAGCCCGTACCCTCTCCCACACCCAACCCCCCTGCCTCAGCTCGGAGCCCCCTCCCATACTCAGAACCGCTTGGCTCCACCCCCAGCCCGGAGCCCCCTCCCACACCCTGAACTCCTCATTTCTGGCCCACCCCAGAGCCTGCACCCTCAGCCAGTGCCCTGACCCCCCTCCTGCACCCCAACCTCCTGAGCCTGCCCGGTGAAAATGAGCGAGTGAGTGAGGGTGGGGCGAGAGAGCGACAGAGGGAGGGGGCATGGAGTGAGCGGGGCGCGAGGCCTCGGAGAAGGGGCAGGGGCGGGGCCTTGGAGGAGGGGTGGGGCAGGGGTGGGGCCTCAGAGGAAGGGTGGGGCGGGGCCTCAGAGAAGGGGCGGGGCAAGGGTGTTGGGTTTTGTGCAAGTAGAAAGTTGGCAACCCTAGCTGCCAGGACTCCTGCGAAAGCAGGAGAGTGCCCCAGCCCCTGGACTGGGGGGTTGTTGGAGGCATGAGGAAAGATTAGAGGCTGGGAGGTAGAAGGGGCCTGCTGAGCCTGGCCGGGCTGAAGGTTTGTCTGTTTTCATAGGTTTGGCTGGACTTCGGTAAAAGCCTAAGGCCCTGGACTTTGTACAATGGCCTGGCCGCTCCCGTGGCAGGCATTAGACCAAAGGACTGTGGGGGAAACCGAAGCAAAAGGTGCAGCAACACCATATCCAGCTAGTAGGGGTGTGTTGGGGCAGCAACTCTGCCACCGCCAGATTATGCCTGGGTGTGCACCGATGCGTTAGACTTTGGGGAAGATGCCCTGACCCCCAGTGCTCCTGGGCAGGGAAGAGACAGGTTGGCTGGGGAAGCTCTCGCTGTGCCTCAGGGGAGGGCTGGCTCGTGTTGCTGGCGTGTCTTACTGCACCCAGAAGGAACCTGTCTCACTGACTCATGCTCTGATAAGAGCTGTCCGTAAAGCCCTGGGAGGAGCACAGGACAAGCCTTTTAAGAGTTCCCCAGCACCGCTGGAGGCATTATGCCTTTTACGTACAGATTCCTCCCTCTGCTGTCTTGCGAGACAGGTTCCCTAACCCTCGCCCTCCAGCCGCTCACACGACCATGGTTTTGGCCTAATGTGTCACCTGGACTGTACCATGAGGAGAGCTCCTCTATCTAGGCATTTTGTGGGCATCCATTACTGTTGTCTCTATTAAGGCTTCGTGTCCCATTTAGTCCTTAGCCTCTCTGCTGAGTACACCAACACAGGTATCATAGGTCATGGTGTGCTGGTTTTCTTGAGGTGGCCAGCTGTCTTTTGGGAACAGAACTGGGCACCAACCTTTTCCCACACCGGCCACGAAAAAGCCATCAGCTGCTACCTGTCCCTGTGGAGCTCAGCTAGATCTGGACCAGGGACCTAGGTGAAGGACTCTGTGTTTCCATGTCACATCACCAATACACTTTGTGGATGTCCTAGTCAATCAACCTGTATAAAGCAACCTGCTCTTTCCCTAGGGATATCTAATTTTGCCTTGAACATTTCCTAGCAACAGAAATAGTGGTGCCCAACAAAATAGTAAACACAACAGATGGAGCGAGATGGATTCAGAGCCAGGATATCTGAAAGAGGGGGCTCAGTTTACCAAGCCAGTTTTTGACTTGGAATGACTTTGTGTGCAGAACAAGACAACATATGTCTTCCTCTTCCTTTGCAGAGTTGCAAGGGGGTGGGGTGGTGGGGGCTGGGGTTGGGAAGGCAGGATTCAGCCTCTAACTTTAACCTATCACTTGTCAGACTCTTGCACTTGCAATTCGTCATTCTTACGTTTGGGTTTTTAAAGGGCGTGTTCAAGAAAGCCCAGCCAGAGCTTGGAATTGATGCCTTTTAATGTTCTCAAGTCCAGTTCCATTAAAAAAATACAGCTCTTGGACAAATTGAAATGCAAAATTCATATGTTTGATTTTTAGAGCTATGTAATGGACCCTGTCTCAGGGCACAGGTATGAGTTTGGCATACAATGCTAGATACTGGTATCTAAAGAGGGCCCAACTGTGCCTTCCGTACTCAGAGGAAAATCCTGTTGTCTTCACTGGGAATGTATGTTCCCTAGTTTAAAGGAGTGTAGAACAGGCCTCAATACCCAAGTCCCATGTAAACCAGTGTGACTCACTAATTTATAGATGGGGAGCCTGGTTTGCACCCTGGGATGCTGTGTGGCTGCACTGTGTATCAAGTGTTTTGTACAGCTCTGCTGAAGAACATGAAAATACAATACGAAGCTAGTGTCAAAATAAAAAGTCTCAAGCAAACTTTAGGCAGCTATTCCAGTGATCCCAAAGCTTTCCCTCCCCATGTAGTCAGATCTGCTTTTGTCCACCTGCATTTCTAAAGTAGCACCTAGGGTTTGGGCCACAGACAAACACACTCCAAATCAGGCAGCCAATTACATCTTTCCCCATTCTCAAAATGAATCTGCATGGCGCTAAACCTCAGTGTAGGTTAGAGCAACCTGGGAGCTGCTCTAACTTATACCAGCTGAGATCAGCCATTTCCCTTAACACACTCTGAGTCAGAGATCAGTTGACAGAGGGGACGGGTTGCCAGCTCTGCAGCATTTGAGAGCTCCCCGTGCTGGCGGGGAAAATTCTCATCTGGCTAGATCCAGCTGCTTTCTGGCCCCTTTATGCAGCACAAAGGGCAGGAATACAACCCAGTATCTGGGCTGGAGTATCTAACTACCATAGTATCCATGAGCCTCTTGTCCCCAGATAGCCCTCATTTACACCATTGCCTGTGTCATTTCTTTGAAATGTTCTAAGAAATTACTTAATGAGCCATGGAGGTCTCTATTTTGGGCGACTCCACCCCTTTAAGATTGTGGATGTAAAATGAGGAAGTTAGCAACTTGGCTTCATTTAAAGGAACTACATTTGGCTAATGCCTTAAACTGGCCAGTATATTCCTTAGACTAGTGCCTAATGTGGTTGTGTTCCCAGTCTGGTACATACAGTATCCTTGGACCCAGTTCTGATCTCACTTACTCCTGATCCACACCAGTGGAATTCCAGGGCAGACAATAAAGTTCCATTTTTAAAAGGAAGTGCACATGGAATCAGAAGCAGGTCCAGGTCCAACTTCTCAGCCTTCGTCCATTCAAGAGTGTTAATGCTGTGATCATATTATATGCCCTGTGGCAGTTTACAGATGCAAGCATCACCATTGCCATTTTTACAGGTGAGGAAACATAGGTTAACTAATTGCCTATGGACACAATAGCACAGCAGGGAATAGCAGTTGGGTCTCCCAACTCCCAGGCTGCTATGCGTTTCACAGTGCCACAGGGCCTGCCAGTTTCTGCTGTACCCACGAATCTGAGTCCTTTGTGCTCAGCAACAACCCATGCAATTCACTTCACCTTCTCGTGTCTGAGTTAAGTCTAAACGTCCATTATTTGCAATTTATGCTATGGTAATCTGTAATCAGAAGACCAGTAAATTCATTCTCCCACTGCAGGTATTAAAAGCTTTCTAACTTTTCTATCTAATTGGCAGGGGTTATATGCATGTTTCTGAAAAGGGTAAATCACTTTGTAATCTCATGCCTCCGTAGTCAGTTATAGATTCAACAGACTGCATCACTGAACACGAAAGGGGGAAGCTGGGTTTTTACCTCATGTCTTTGCCAGAGGTCAGCCCAAACCAGAACCCTACATCTGAAGCCATACCCCAGTTTTGAGAGAGTTCAGAGTTGGTCTCTGCCTCTGAACTACACAGTTTGGGCCTCGTCTCTCGTTTTTGCTGGGCAAACACCCTGATCTTCTAGTGTAGTCAGTTTGCTTTGCACTGGTTTCCAGGCATAAAGCAGATTTAAAACAAGTGCTTCCAGCCCCTGAAGGAAGTGCCCCCCATAGGAAGATTCTAAGGTGGAGTGGAGTCACCATGATGGCTACCTACGCAACCCTCCATAGGCCTGCCCATCCCTGTATCCCCAGTAGGTAAGCCACCCTCCATGCTACTCTTTGACTGTGGAGGGCACAGCTGGCCCCGCAGTTATTTGTGTTTTCCAGAGTGGCCCCTAGGTGCTGTTGGCAGACGTTATAGTTTAGAAGCACCCTCTAGCTGCTTCAGTAACTGCTGGGATGCAAACATTTGCCACGTGTGTTACAGCTCAGCCTCCAATAAGCCACAAAGGGTCGTGTCCCAGAACAAACGTTTGTGGAGTGTCTAGATGAACACTGACAAAGGTGCTAGTTCACTCCATTGTCAAATGAATTCACAGCCGGAGCACCAATTCTAGTCTAGACAAGAGCCAGCAACCACACACGGTGCAGAGTAGCAGAAAATCTGGCACCGACCTAGGAAACTAGAGATGGTTCCATAATATGGGGGTCTCTTTGGCTTCTATTTTGCAATTAGAAAAGGAGGACTTGTGGCACCTTAGAGACTAACCAATTTATTTCAGCATGAGCTTTCGTGAGCTACAGCTCACTTCATCGGATGCATACTGTGGAAAATACAGAAGATGTTCTTATACATACAAACCATGAGAGTTTGCTTGGCTGTATGTTACGTATCCTGCTGCTGCCTTACATGGAGCAGAAACTGACCTACCTTCACAAGCTCAGAATACGCTACTCTTTGAAGGTAGATCTCAAGGAAAATTATGGTCGTGCATAGGGTGACCTGATAGCAAGTGTGAAAAATTGGGACGGGGGTAATAGGCACCTATATTAGACAAAGCCCTGAATATCAGGTCCGTCCCTATAAAATCGGGACATCTGGTCACCCTAGTAGTTGAGGAAGTGGCTAAGTAGTCCAGCAAGTAGCACTCTTCCCTTTGAGTCAGTGTTGAATCGCTCGCACAGCGCTATGGGATATCACGCTTCTGGATGTACCGCTCACGATGGGAGCTGTCCCCTGGTGCCTCCAAACCAGGGGAAGGAGGGAAATTCATCCGAGCCTGTGTCTTGGTGTTCTAATCCCGGGACACAGCAGCAGTCTGCCCTTCCCAACTTCCTGTACTCCCAAGACTACTTCCTCTTTCCCTAATCACCACATGCTCAGTTTAGTAGGGGAGGCCCCAGATACAGCACCGGTTACAATCATTTGTCACAACCCCAGCTCCCAGAGTCTTTTCCTTTAAGGAGGATATTTAAAGCCCTCATAGGCTGGAAAATGGCCACAGCCCTCGGGTCTTCATCTCGAAGAACAGCACTGCACCCTAGGGCAGGCTAAATACGCAAAACTAAAGGACACACCTGCTCAGTCCCTGGACAGAACCAAAGCCCAGTCTTTAGGACAGTCTGTCAATCCCTCTGTGCCCTAGAACAGAAATAGAGACGTAAGAAAACCAGTCTATTGGATTTAACCAAGAGATGGTTAAGAAGTAATTAAATCATGAGTTATGAGGAGAGGCTGAGGGAGCTGGGATTGTTTAGTCTGTGGAAGAGAAGAATGAGGGGGGATTTGATAGCTGCTTTCAACTACCTGAAAGGGGGTTCCAAAGAGGCTGGCTCTAGACTGTTCTCAGTGGTGGCAGATGGCAGAACGAGGAGTAATGGTCTCAAGCTGCAGTGGGGGAGGTTCAGGTTGGATATTAGGAAAAACTTTTTCACTAGGAGGGTGGTGAAACACTGGAATGCGTTGCCTAGGGAGGTGGTGGAATCTCCTTCCTTAGAAGTTTTTAAGGTCAGGCTTGACAAAGCCCTGGCTGGGATGATTTAATTGGGGATCGGTCCTGCTTTGAGCAGGGGGTTGGACTAGATGGCCTCCTGAGGTCCCTTCCAACCCTGATACTCTATGATTCTATGATTCTATGAAATCAGTCTACGAGAACCTACATCGGGGAGAGATTTCTGATAGCAGACAGCTCTTTAATCTAGCGGGAAAAGGTATAATGTGCAAATGGCTAAAAGCTGAATCTAGACAAATCCAGACTAGAAATACGGTGCAAGCTTTTAACAGCGAGAGTAATTAACTACTGGACCAACTTACATAGGGATCTGATGGATTCTCCATTCCTGTAAATCAGGACTTTCTAAAAGATAAGCTATCACTCAAATAGAAGCTCTGGCCTTGATGCAGAAGTTATTGGGTGAAAATCTACAGCCTGTAGTATGCCGGAGGCCAGCCTAGGAAATCATGATGGTCCCTTCTGGCCTTAAAATCTATGGAAGCCATAGGGTGGTGTTTACTGATACAGTGCTTTACAAACTTAGGCCTAGATGCTGCAAAGACTTGCACGTAACTGTAGATGCACAAGCGGTCCCACTGGAGTCAGTCATGTGCCTCAAGTGAAGCAGGTGCGTGAGTCTTTGAGGATCGAGGCCACAGCTAGTATTCCCTGCCCTGAAGAGCTGACAATCTAAGGCCCTGATCCTGCAAACAATTACGCATGTGCTTCACTGTACGCCCGCCAGTAGTTCTGTTGAAGTCAGTGGCACTGCTGGTGGCAGTAAAGTTGAGCAGGTGCCCAGGTGTTGCAGCCCTGAGGCCTAATTAAGGCAAGACAAACAAACACAAAGAGAGGCAGTGTGGTCCAGTGGTAAAGCACTGGCTTAGGACTTGGGGGCTGGGCCGGATTAACATTTTGTGGGCCTAATGCCAAACACATTTGTGGGCCCCCAAAGGGGCAATGGAGCATGGCGCAGGGAGGTCAGTCCCCAGAGAGAGGGGCCAGCCAGGGGCAAAGGGCCCCGCTCTGCCCAGCCCAGTACGAGGGCACTATTTACAAACCGGCAGTTGCCAGACGCACAGTGGCCCGCCCAGCCCTGTGCTGCCAGCATGCCCCTTTCCCTCGGGGGTGGTCCCATGCCATGCCACACAGCCCCCCTGTGCTCAGCACCCACCAGCAGCCCCACCGATCAGCTCCTTCCCCTCGTCCCCAGCGCCTCCTGCCCGCTGCTGATCAGCTGTTCAGCAGCAGGCGGGAGGCGCTGGGGGTGGGGACAGGGGGAGGAGCAGGGGCAGGAAGAGGCAGGGGCACTCTGGGGAGGGTGCGGAATGGGGCAGGAAGAGACAGGGCGGGTGTGGAGCAGGGGCAGGAAGAGGTGGGTGGCAGGGCCTTGGGGGAAAGGGTGGCGTGGGGGTGGGGCTTGGGACAGAGCTGGGGTCAAGCACCCAGGGGGAAATCAAAAATTCAGCACCTCTGCAACCCCCCCCCCCCACACCCTGACTTCCTATGGCCAGAGCCCCCCAACCTCTCCCACACAAATGCAGAGCGCCCTGCACAGCCCTGCAGGCTGAGAGGAGCAAGCTGTGGGCGGTGGGGAGCCAGCAAGCAGAGCAGGTCGGGGCCCCTTCTGAGCATGGGCCCGGCTCCACGGCACCGCCAGTGCCATTGTAAACCCAGCCCTGCTTGGGGGTTGCTGTGGTCTCTCCCCAGCTTTGCCAGTGATGTGACCGTCCCCCTGTCCTTTCCAATCCCATCCTTTGCTTATCTTGTCTATGTAGACGGTGAGCTCTTTGGGGCAGGGACTGTCTCTTGCTATCTGTGTGCACTGGGGCTAGCATCTTGGTTTGAGCCTCTAAATGCTACTCTGACACAAATCAATAATACTGATAAATGCCCAAGAAGACAACTGAGGTGTACACCATGTTCCCCTCATTCAGTCTACCCACAAAGGTCTATACATCTCAAATGAGGATTACAAAGCGATCTGTGTAAATTCCAAACGAATGATTATGGTGTGTATTACCCCCCTCCTAGAGATGAGAATAGAACCTAAAACATCCCATAATAGGAACATCTTATTGTACCTTTGACTTTAAACCTTGCTCCTGAGTTATTTTGCTAGGCCAGCTGATGTTGATCTATTTCAAAAGTAATTAACAGCCCTCATGAAAGTAAGAAAAACATTCCCTTTCATCTCCAAGGAAAGGGTTTTTTCAAGAGAGATTAATACTAAACCAGCCAAGTCCCATCAGGCTGATACAGGATTATTTGTATATATTATTTATACCATGCCATAGGTGTGCGTGGGACATTACAGGCAAATGCATTTTTAATTCCAAAGTATTAAAATATCCTGTTGGTTTAGGAACTGTAATAAAACACAAGATGTGGTGAAAACACTTGTGGTTCTCTGAGTGGGGGAATATAGCGAGTCCTTGTGGGTTGTGTGGGGAAGATGCCATAGCAATGAGCACAGTATAAATGCCTAAATCAGACAGACAGAGAGGAGATGGACTTGATCTAAGTTGTCTCTCCTAGTTCAGACTACTGTGATCTGCGGGCAATACACCCGAACCTGACTGCCTAAAGTCAGGTTCCCCCAGCCATAGTTAGGCTGCTAAATATTAACTGGCCTAATTTTCAGAACATCCACAAAACGTCCACAAATCCCACTGACTGGGACTGGGAAGTACACAGCAAGTCACTTCTATCCCCCAGACCAAGTAGCCTAAGTAAGGTTATGTCTACACTGTGCACCTTTTAGGGACACAGCTGTGCCGCTCCAGCCATGGTGCTGAAAGGTGCGCAGCATAGCCGCTGTTTGTGGGCAGGAGAGAGCTCTCCCGCCGACATACAACTTCCAGCCCCAACGAGCGGCAGTAGCTTTGTCCGCAGGAGCACTCTCCCGCTGGCAAACCGCTGTTCACCCCGGCTCTTTTCATCGCCAAACTTTGTCGTTCGGGGGCGGGTGTTTTTTTTCACATCCCTGAATGACAACAGTTTTACCGACGAAAGTCCAGGGTAGAGAAACCCTAAGTGGTAGCTGTTAGTTATGTCTGGCTTCAGACACAGGCTTCTCAGCCAACCAGCAATCTAACACAAGGACTGACCAGCACTTTATTGCATCCTGGGGTAAATGAATCTTTGCACATGCATGATGCCTTCATTTATTTATTTTAGGAAGAGAGTCGTGCCCGGAACGGGGAAGAAATCTGCTAGGGAATTTTTTCTTTTAATGAGATTTCCCCCTTTCTCCCTGCAGCAAAGTACAAGTAAAAAGGAGCTTATATTTGTAAGTACAGCTCCTGCTTGGTTTAATCCGATGGCATCAGGTAGTTTAAGACTTTATTTTTTTAACACATTATTTATTTAAGATGTTTTTGCTGACTATTCTAGCCACCAAAGGCATTTCCTAAGGTTCTCGGCACAGGCCTATCACAATGCACAAAACAATCTACAGCACAACAAGGGAACATAGATACAATAAATAGGCAGGCTGAGCCACAAGATGTTGCCATGTAATTTCCTTATCTTTTAATATTATGAAATGAAAGTATCGGCACTAGGATTTGTATTTATTTATTTATTTATTACAAAGTTGCCGCACTAAAGGATATGGCTCAGTTGTGTGTCACTTTCTACATGCCTGTACCTTCCGTGAAACGCTCATGCACTCTTATGATACTTGGTGTTTTTCGTAAAGTCCCAGCACCTGGCGTCCTGTGATGATGTGGCTTCCAGCCCTCCTGGTTGCAGAAGAAAGCATGAAAACCTGAGCTCTGAGGCTCAACTGTCGAAAAGAACCCACAGTCCGTTATTTTTAAAACTCCTTGTGATTTTTTGACCCAGTCTTGTGATTTTGGGGGCCTGAGGCTTGATTTTTGAATGCTTGAGGGAGGCAATATTGTGATGGGCGTTACAGGGCATATCCTCAGCTGGTGTAAATGGAACGTAGTTCCCTTACTTATACTGAATTTTCACACACTGAATGTATTTGGAGGCACTTTTGCCAGGTCTGGGCAGCAGCTCTGTTAACCCTGGCGGGCAGCAAAAAAAGCCATGTGGCCACCTGTTTATTTGCAGGAATCCCACACTGGCAGTGTCCCTGGGTTTGCCTATTTGTGTAAACTGATGGGGGACCTTTTCTGCATCTCAGGACAGATGCACAGAACATGGCTACCGCCCCGGCCTTCCCCTTCTGGTTCGAATGCTGAACCAAGAAGCCCCCGGTGGGCAAGCTGTGCCAGCTCAGGACTGGTGGAGTCACCCAGCCAGGTCTTAGTATACAAGGTCAGGCTCTCATACAAATGCAAGTCTTGGGTGACAGTAATTTTGCTGACAACCAATCCCTCCTTCTAAAGTAGTTCCATGGCCACCATTACCGTAGTATCTGAGCGCCTCATAATCTTCAATATAGTTTTGCTCACAGCATCCTTGGGAGGCTGGGCAGTGCTATTATCCCCATTACAGATGGGGAACTAAGGCACAAAGAAGCTAAGTGCCTTGCCCAAGGTCATACAGGAAGCCTGTGTCAGAGCAGGGAATTTGAACCTAGGTCTCCTAAGTCCAAGGTAGATTCATTTCAGGTCCACCTCTCATAAGAGCTTCAAATGTCTCTATGTTGTATGTTCAGGACCTAGCCTCTACTGCCTACTTCCTTGGTGGTTGCTTCACTTTCTCTGTAAAGCAAAAATGAAGGACTTCAGGAGAAGAAAGCACCAGGCGCCTGCAAACCAATAATTATGGACAAAATATGGTTATAAGAACAGCGAGTTAGAAAATGGAATTTTCATCCCGTGGGAAAAGTCGATATTTCAGTGTTTGTTTCTGTCCCAAGCCAGTCCAGAAAGTTGAAATATAAAACTTCTTGCAAATAAAAAAAAGTTCAGAAACACTGAGAATTGGAAACGTAGAAATGAAGTGTTTCAACATTTTGCATTTTGATTTTTGGAAGTGGAAAAAAGGCAGAAAAGATAAAAAAGTTTCCAAAAACTAAAACAAAACCATGAAAAGTCAAAATGTATCCTGCAGAAAGTCTCAAATTCAGCATGCCCCTGTGGACAATTTCAGCTTCAGCAAAACCCCAGCTTCCAATTGGAAAATTTTTCATTCAAAAAACGGGACCGGCTCTAGTTCAAAGTAATAGTTCATAAGGTTGTTGACTGACTGGTCAGAGTGTACCTGTTTAGTGACCTTAAACGATTGTCCTCTATTTTATTCCATATAAGTTTTTATACCATGCTTATCCCCCTAGTATGTGAGCGCATCACAATAATTCCTGGGTATTATCCTCACAGCACCCCTGTGACTAAAGGACCGGCCACCCCCACTGTATAGATGGGGACCTGGTGCACAGTGTAGACAAAGCAATGTTCCTAAGGGATCTGGACCCATGTCTCCTAAATCCCAGCTAAGTGCCTTAACTACAGGACCTTCCTGTTTACTCTATAGGGCCAGGATTTGCCCTCCATTACTTCAGGGTGCACAGAGTTAAACCATTGACCCTGCAGCTCCTGCTGCCTTGTGTGGTGCCCAGTATGTCCCGCTGGTGTAACTGGGGGCAGAGTGTGGCTCATGGAATGCGGACAAAGGCTTCCATTGAACAGAGGATCCTCCTCACTGCAGGGTGCAGGCAGTTAACCCTGCACTCCCCGCGGGCTAGCAGCTCTTCTCAGTTTACGTGTGGCAACAGTGGACCCCGTCAGCCACATACCCACAACCAGGCCTTTTAATCTTCCCTCATAAATCAATACCACCAGCTGGGCTGGCACAGCTCTATTTATGGCCCTGACTAGGAAATCCCTGAACAAGTCCCATCCTGGCCCAGGTATAACTGTAACCCCTGCTGTGGCTAGAATTCAGGTCTGGAGTGCTTTTATCAGTCTCCCTGGCGAGAAATGGCCAGCAGCAAGAGCAGATGAGATAAATGAGGGCAAGAAATCTTATCTGCTCTTGCTGCTGGCCATTCCTCGCCAGGGAGACTGATAAAAGCACTCCAGACCTGTCAGATCTTTCACAAGAAGTAAAACTCTGAGGGAGTAAACACTGACACCTCCCTGTCTAGCCCTGTGCGTAAGGGAGACACTCAACTTTAGGGAGACACTCAACGTTAGCTGGGAGTTAAAGAAACTCAAAGGTATTTTCTGTGTCGGAAACAATCTCAGGTCCTCAAATGACAGAATTAAATATTGGTCTAGAGTGCTGATTTAACCTGACAATTAAAGGGGGAATGTCTCGTCTAGCTCCTTTCCAATGGGATACATTTCCTGGCCAGCTCATCCGCCCCTATAAATGGGCATAGCACATTGAAGTCAGTGTGTTATATCAATAAAATAAAAACCAGCAGGACATTATTAAAGGGAAAAAGGCAAAATACCACATTTATTGTGAATACAGAAAGAATCATAGTAAGCAGTTAGTTATAGCTAAACATTCCATTCAATCTCATATTTATTCACACATTCATTCATACACACACACACACATACAAACACACACACACAGGTTCTGCAAGGCTGTTATCATAGTTACCAGCCTTAGAGTTGCTCATGCCAAGCCACTGGCCAGGTGGCCTGAACATGAGGAGGGAGCAGGGCCTTGTCAGTTGCTCATCTGATGCTCCTGGAAGTTGGTTTGCAGAATCAGACCCCAAAGTTCTCACTTTCCAGAGTCCATTTTTATAGGAATTTCTTCCTATGCCAGTCTATGGGAATTGCTTCATCATGCGGTTGCTGAATCAGTCAGCAGATAGCACATTCCTGAAAGCTCCGTGCTGCTAGTTGTTATCTTGTTCTTTGGTTCTCCCATTCTTGAGGCTGTTGGGTGGATTCCAGTCTGCCCTCCGGGGGTCCTCTGGTTATTTCCACTTGACGCCTTCTTCAGCCGATGGACACTGGAATCTTAGGCTGGCACCTCCCCGATCATTCAGTTATTATCCACACCAAGCATCCATCCACATACATCCTCTATCTCTATTTTAATCACGATTGTTAATACAACAAAAGGGCGGGGAGTCTCTGGGTGCTGTTTCTGTTGTTACAGAGTATTGCTTTGAGTCTCTCTCTGTGTGAATTGCTTTGAGAACAGACTCTGTCTTAGAATGTACTAACGCAATTAGCAGCTTGCAAGTTTCACACATAGAGAGAGAGAAACAGCACCAAAAACCAAGAGACCTCTTAATTAGTAATACCCTGGAATTTAAACTGTGGGGAATCAAACTCATTTGTGATTTTAATACAGAACTTCTTTAATATGATCGAACAAATGGAGCAGCTCCGTTGATTTACACCATCTAATGGTCTGTACCCTCATAGCATGCCAGAGCCCATGCCTTCAACTTGTCACTGAAGCAGGGCTGAACATTGCTCATTCTGCACAAACGACCCAGTTTAATTTTTTGGGGGGGAGGCGATTCTAGATTTGAATGGGGGTGGGAAGCAATATATAGTGTTCTGTTTTTAATACCCCTGGCCTACCTGAAAACAGGTTATAGGTGTTTGCAGCATTAGCAGTTGTCCCTGCAAAATGTAGTAGCAGAGCTGGCCAAAGGAGCACGACAAATGTTATTGTATCCCATGTTTCAGAGTAACAGCCGTGTTAGTCTGTATTCGCAAAAAGAAAAGGAGGACTTGTGGCACCTTAGAGACTAACCAATTTTAAATTGGTTAGTCTCTAAGGTGCCACAAGTACTCCTTTTCTTATTGTATCCCATGAGTCTCTAATTTATCAAACAACTCCACAGCCTAGTATGGGGCCTGATTCACTCTAGTTCTACACCACTGTGACTCCACTGATTTTAATAGTTACAGCAATATCAACCTGGGACCATATAGAGGTGGATAAGGCCCATGGCATAGGCGTGTGTGTTCTCTCTAGCCTACCTACTCACTGCACACACAGTGACGCACAGTGGCCCAATTCTCATCACACACTGACTTGAATGCAATTGATCATGATTTATAAATGTGTAAGGGATATCAGAAGCAGGCCTGTTGTTTTCAATGGGCTTGCACAGGGTGCAAACCAAACTAAGATTTGGCTCACACTTACCTTGTGCAAAAACGGTGCAAATGTTCATGCTAAGATTTTAACCCTTGAGAAGGCAGGAACTTCAGAAGTAAGATTCCCACAGCAACCTTGACCCTTCCAATTTGCATACGTCCAGTAAGGGTCTCTCACTACCTTATTACGTAACACTAGTAGGCACAACCTTCTCCTCTGACCAAAGAGCATATACAAATTGGGCCTAACCCTGAGTGGTGCTGAGCACCTACAAATCCCAATGACTTTAGTGGGCACTCAGAATCCTGTGGGATCAGCCCCACTAAGCTCTGTGGGCCTCATTTGCAGAGGTACTGAATTCTTGAAGCTCCACTTGACTTCAGTGGAAACTGCAGTTGTCCGGCAGCATTGAAAAAAACAGACTTTGCAGTCTTCACCCTGTGCTTTAGCAGATTCAAGCTTAAGGTCACAGGTAAGGGACTGTGACTTTACTGTGCACACTGAGCAGAAAGGCGGGTATAACCGAGGGGGCATTATTTTTCATCATTAACTCACATTCTTTCAATGCCATGCTAATAACAAATGCATCCCCAGTACATTCAGGAGGACAAATAAAGGTTGATGTCTCTTCTAAATGCAGCTTTGCAGCAGGATGGGATCGTATAGTGTAGATTTATTTTTTTGTAAAAAACCTTTTTACTTTAATTGCCAGTTGTGATGGGAGAAAAAAAATACTTAAAAAAGTGAGAATAGCTAAAAATAGGTCCGATAAAAGACAGCCTATCTAGCCATAAATTATCCAGAGCCCAATAAAAGCTCAGTGAATGAGACAGTTGGAATGTGTGAGGGCATGAAGACATAATGATATTAAATTAGAGCTTGCCTTCAGAACTGAAGAGGGTTGTGAATTACTCTCATGTAAGAGCCTTGCAGGAATCGATAGCCGTCTTTTCTGCCTGTGGACAAAACCCCCCTACATTTCATTTTATTTCTGTTGTCAGCCAGAGCGGAATGCGTGTCATTGTGCTGCTTTTTCTGCCTTCAGAAATGATTGTGCTGATCCCGCCAGTACATGGACTTTTGATTTTTAAATCTGCCTCTCTCCTCCTTACCCCTTTGTTCTTATAGGAGGAGCAGGGCACTCACAGCCTGATATGTTTAGAGTTTGCTAAGACATTGATTCACTAATGCGTTGTCAGCTTGCCTCTGTTTCCATAGCTTCCTGGGAACCCTGTGTCTAAACTGAATATACAGATCCATCACAGAATATCAGAGTTGGAAGGGACCTCAGGAGGTCATCGAGTCCAACCCCCTGCTCAAAGCAGGACCAATCCCCATTTTTTGCCCCAGATCAACTTAACAGCCCCCTCAAGGACTGAACTCACAACCCTGGGTTTAGCAGGCCAATGCTCAAACCACTGAACTATCCCACCACCACCCATCAGATTCTATGGCAGGACTCAATTCTCCTCTCATGCTATATCCATGCCTGGGTAACTGTAGGGAGTAGGAATTGGGTAGTGGCCCTTCAAACAGTTTGGGAGCCCTCTAGTGGACTTCCATGTCTTCTACTGCAGTAGCCACTAGAACCCAAGAGAACAGCAGTGTAGCTGTGTAGCTAGGCCTGGTATGTCAGTAACTGGGGTTATGGAATTCAGCTGTGCCAGGGTGGCTTCCTCGTGTTCTTAATGTTGTGCAGAGAGCAAAGACCGCAAAGTAATTCCATGGGCTTCAGTGGAACTGCTTCTGATTTACACGGGTGGGAGCGGAGAATCAGGTCCAAAGTGGACCAAGTTTCACCGCCAGCTAGTGATATTTAAGCAGTCTCCCTGGGATTTTGGTTAATGGTTAAACAGCCTGACAGTTATCTTGAAACTCTCAGCAAGGCCATTATATTGTATCCAGAGGGTATTGCACATCCCCCTGATGAATGCTAGTAAACATACCTGGACAATGAATACACTATGCCAGGGGGAAGCTAGCATGGACAGGGATAAACACAGCCCTTGGGGAGGAAAAAGCCTTCCTTTAGATGAATGCTATTGGCTGGGATGTTGGCCAAGGGAGAGCTCATGCTCATGGGATGTTTGGCAGGAAGTTGTTCCTCCAAGAAACCCGATGTCCCTTAGACATACGTGTCAGTCATGAGTAATCAGCTCACAAGGCAAAGCACTGGCCATTTAGCCCCATGGCTGAGAAAGCTGTGGGCAGTCAGCGATGTGCATTCTTTTCATTCCACCAAAAAATTCTCCCTGAGGTTCATTTCCTCTGGAAGGTGCTAGGGAATATTAAGGGGATAGGAATCTGCTCATTAAAGACAAGCCCAGTAGAGCTCTCTCACTCTGCAGGAAAGACTGCAGGGCTTAATTTACTTAATCAATGTTGATCAGTTAGCAAGACTGTTTCAAAATGCTTTTGATCCCAGGTACCCGCTACCTACACTGCCTGGATTAAAGTGTTGGATTAGTCCCAAAAAAATCATGGAGGCTGAGCTGGCTCTGAACATGCTTGTATTAATATTCAGCTCAAACAGTATGAAGGAACAGATGAATAAAAGCACTGAAGGCATTTTGAGATATTACACTTACGGGCTCAGGTTTTCAACAAAGCCCAAGCCTGTTTGCTTGTGCCGCTGTATGGCTAATTTAGAATCATAGACGATCAGGGCTGGAAGGGACCTCAGGAGGCCATCGAGTCCAACCCCCTGCCCAGAGCGGGACCGATCCCCAACTAAATTTGCCTGTACGGTTACTGCAGCCGCATACACAAACCTGGCAATTACATGCCATCAGCTGGGCATGCAAATGACCATTTGTGTGTGCAGCTGCCATGCCACCATGTGTCATTGCACTAACTGTGCACGCAACTTAGCCACACAGTTGCACTCACGTCTTTTGAACGTGAGATGCTTGTCTGAAACTCTGGACCATGCTGTATATTTTCAGGAGACCATGTTCATCTGGGTAGACTAGGACAGATCTGCTTCTGAATGGCTAGAGCCTTACGCTGTAAATAATGTCTTATGTGAGTATCTTTGGGTTATTAATTAACATTTTATGTCTCTTACGGTAAAACAGAGAAGCAATTCAGCACAACAACCACAGGGTCGGCCTGTCAATCCTTTTTTCCAGGCAGCGCTTTCTCTCTTCAGCAGAGTCTGCAAACACTTCAGCATACGAGTAACTTTATGCACACTAAAGGTGTTCCATTGAACTCAACGGGGACAGGTGCTGAAGGCAGAGAAGAAATGGTGTCGTTCTGAGTCCTGCTGCCAGAGGAGACGGGGCTTAGCAGCTGGTCTGTGTGATACAGTCTGCATGGAGCAGTCACTTGCATTTCTCCCTTGTGCTTCAGGCTATCCATGGACCATACCCAGTACTAACATGCTTCCAGGTCTGAGACCCACAATTGGAGGCCAGGCTTTACAACATTCTGGGGTTAAACCATGAGCCAGCGGCTGTTGAGAGGAGTGAACTGAGGGCTCACACATCCTGCCATATGGTTTTCGCGCTCAGCCTGGCTTCCTGGTGGTAGCAAGCTGTTCAAACGGGTTCACTTCCACCCACGGGAGTTCTTTGAGTTCTGACAGCTGCCTGCTTGAATGCCGGCGTGAGTTATACTCAGGGCAGCCTCTCATTCATTCAAGGGTTTATGGGTGGAAATGGTTTAATACTCAGCTCAAACATGACATCAGTGGGGTGGACCCTCTAACAGTAACCTGCGGAAGCCAGTGGATACTGACCCTTGTTACATAACAAAGGTATTTAGCTTTGGGGCCCTCCTGTTTTTCAGCAGGTGAATCATTGGTCTACATTGATACTGTAATTTCTAGATCCTCCTATAGGAGCTAGTACCAGATTATCTGCTTTTGAAATCTCTGGGAAGCAACTGCACCAAAAGAAGGACCAGGCACCCAACATGCTCTGAACAAATTTTGCAAAGCCACAGCGTATCCTAAAGAGAAAAAAAGTGGTGGTTCTTGTCAGTCTTTGCTCAGCCTGGTCGGGGGTTCTACAATAACTACAAATGGCGAATGTGTGAACTCCATCCTGATCAGCAGATAGCAAAGTACTGACCATTCCACCTTCAGGGGCATGGTGTCAACAACAGGGGCTGCTGCCCAGGATGGCACGTCCAGAAAAGAGACATAATGGTCTTTGGCAGAGTCATCAGCTGGCAGGGACCTGATGGTCTTAAGGAGAATTTTGGACCCTCACCCATCACTGCCAGGGCTGAAATTGTTATGATCATTTCCTGTAGCTTAGTAGAGTTTTAGCAATGAACAACTCGGTATTATTTGTATTCTAGTAGCACCTGGAAGCACTAGTCCTGGACCAGGACCCCATTGTGCTAGGTGCTGTACAAACAGATGGCCCATGGGGCAAAAAGCTTAAAACGTTTATTGCACATTTTTGCCCTGTGAACTTTTGTTCCTTGCTAGTAGCCAGATATTGATTCTGAAGGTCCTTAGCTAACATCCAGCCATAGAGAGCGTCTTCACCTACGGGCCCAATTAGCGCCCTACCAATATGGCGTCAAGATGCAGCCTCCTGTGCACTTGCTGGGCTGCAATGTAGACTCCAAAGATGATCTATGCTGAATGAATGTCACCAGCTTCTCAGACAAATGGCTCAATCCCATATCAGCTCAGGGCTTACTCCTAGGAAGCACTATGAGACCTTAACAGACACTGAAGTGTGTACCACAGTGTAACAGGGTGTGCTCTTCACTTTGGCGCCTCCTGCTGGCTGTCTTGGGAATTAGCTCTGCACGTTAGTGCGCCCTCTTCAGGTGGTGCCTTGCTGCCATTACTCCTGCTCTAGGACACAAGTCTCTCCAAGGACCGCAGCGTCCTCTTCAGTGACACAGCCCGCTGGCCAGGCCACACTCTGTGCTCCCCCCTTCTGGGGGACCTGTAGTCCGCTGTTCAGCCACTTCCCTTAGTGGCTACTGCAGCAAATTGTCTGGTCACTTCCTTGTGGCCCCAGCTTCCTCTTTGCCTTTGCCTCTGGGCCTCTGCCAGCAAACCCCAGCAGCTGGCTGGGAGCTGTCTCTTGCTCCCCCAGTCCTTGCTAGCAGCACTGCTCTGTCCAGGGTGCTGGCAGTTCTCTCAGCCCTCCAGAGACACAGTCCTTCTTCCCTGGGCTCCCAGCAGAGAACTGCCTTCCTCTGCCCTGCAGTTCCCTTTTCATATGGCCCTGCTTGGCCCTGCTTGACTGCTCGTTTCTCTCTGATACTTGACTTGCTAGGTGCTGAGTGGGACTCCTGGTGCAGTTTATAGCAGCCTAAATGCTGCTGTAAACAGTGCCAGTTGCCAATAATCCAGTCGGACCAATAAAATATATTACCTCACGCACTTTGTCTCCGATATCCTGGAACCAACACGGCTACAACACCACCACATACAGTAGTCCCCCGGGGACTGTTTCAGCAACTAGGAATTGCCAGAGGGCAGGGATACCTGCTACATCCCTTTTCTCCAAACACATCTCCTAAGCTAAGGGCAAGAAGGGATGAGGCTATTGTGGCTTTACAGCACTGGAGAGACCCCCGCAATAAAGGATTGGCTTCGTCTCCTGGCATTAGGGTAGCTTTGTTTCTGTTTCTGCTCTAGGAGTCCTTCATGCCAACCTCAGTTAGCAGGGACAGATTCCACAGGAATCTCTTTCTGCAGTAAGCCTTGTTTACATATATATATATATATATATATGAAAAAGTACTTTTTGACAGTTATAAGACCCGAGCCTTATCTGTGCAGCCTAGAATGATCTGAAACGGCAAAGCTATGGAAAGCCATTCTGTGAATTACAGAAATAGCATGATGATTAGCTGATGTAGAGCTGAATTGTGAGCTGGTGCCTGCGGGAAATTAATGCACCATTTAATCTCGGCAATTAAAGTGAAGGGACTGGAAATGCAAAATAAAGAACATGCATTCTTGTCAAGTCTCACGAGGTACAGAACCAACAGGTAACTTGGAAAGAAGGGGCTATTGACAAGAGGGACCAAGATACAGTGCAGGAGCCAAAAGTCTTTTGGTTTCTTCATTCAGGAGTGCAGGCGTGCTTTCTAAGGAAGGGACTTAAGTCAAGTGTCCTTCTACAGTACAGCAGGATAGTGTGTGGCAGTGGTACCATTGGATCCGAAGCCTTTTCATCCAATAAACTGCATTATCCTAATTTAGTTGATGAATAATCCATATTAGGGAACACAGGGAAAAAGTCCCCACCCCACTCATCCAACCTGCATTTGTCAGCATAGACCCCATACCCTCTCCTAAATAGAGACCTACACACCTCCTGATGTGCGCTCAGGCTTGAGGCATGGCAGGCTAGCCAAAATAGGGAAGGATTCAGCCCTCCTAGCTGGAGTTTAAACACCTTTGTGGGGGTGGTTTTTATTCAAAAAGCAAAAATCTGTGTTGGTGGCCTGGCCCTTTAAGAGGCTTCCAGCAGCCAGGTTCAAAGCACAGGTCTGAAGTGGGGCTCCATGCAGCCACAGTCCAGTGAGGAAGGGGAGGTGCAGGAAGATGAGCCCTACTTCTCCTTTCAGTTCTGGAATATCCCCTCCTGGGGCCAGGCTCAGCCCACTGTTCCCAGCACGTCTCTTGCATATTGTGCTGGGGTGGGGAGATACTAATCACAGCATTACCACTTGCCTGTGTCTGCTGCCCTTTCAATCTTATGGCAGACCACTGTGGACCTTTTAGCCAAAGGTGGAGACTTAACCCCTTCCTGCCTACCTCTAATTTCCCCCATTACAGGGGGATAGCAAGTTAGTGACCCCATTCAGGATCAGGGCCCCACTGTGTGCAGCTTTTTTCAAGCATACTGCAAAAGACAGTCCCTGCCCCAATGAGTTTGCAGTCTAGACACTACAAATGGATACAGGCTACCCATAGGAAGGGTGCTTTGGGGGTTAAGTCACCCACATAGGACTTGGGTAAGCTGGTTTCAATTCCTGCCCCTGTTACAGTCTCTTGACCTTCGGCAAGTTACATAGTCTCTGTGTCTCAGTTCCCCCTCTGCAATATAGGGATAATAATATTTCTCTCTATCACAGTTGATGCCTAAGTACTTGAGAATTGGTCAGACACAGCAATGCCTAAACAGATTGAATGGGTGGTTACATCGGCCATGTGCTTAAATTGAGGGTTCTGTGTCAAAAAAAGGGTTTTGTTTGTGTATTTTTACTCTAGGGTATAAACAGACACATAAATAATTTGCCATGTGGGCCAGGAGACAACTCAGCACTTAAAACAGTTCCACTCCTTCCCCCGCTGTGTCTTTCTGAGCCCTGCTCAGTGTCTGAAAGAGACAGGCAGGGGAGCCCTTGTAAATGTATTATACAACTCTGCGCTGTTGAAAGCAAACTCATTTTTGCTGAGAGCGAAGAGGAGACCAAACACAACACTTTTAATTGCCCAGTTGCTACAGTAAGGGAATATCCCATGTGCTGTCTGTGTTCCCTGGAAGCAGCGAAGGGGTAGAGACAGTCTGAATTCAGACTAGGGTTCCGAGCGTGGATTTGAGGCTGACTCCAGGTGAGCCTTTGGCTTCTGATCATACGGCACCGATTACAGGGTGACCCCATCAGACTTCCGCCCCTAAAGCCAGCCCGTTTAGCACTGGAGCCTGCTTTTCAAAAGAACTCAGCGCCCTTGTGGGAGCCTATGTGAATGGTGAGAGTTTAAGCGGTGCTCAGTATCCAGGAGTTTCAGCTGAGAACTGGAATGGGAGCAGTTGGGTGCCGAACTCATTTGAAAATCTGGCCAAGCAGACTTTCTTTGGAAAGGCTGGCCCTGTGCGATGGAAATCTCAGGAGACCAACTGTTCTTGTAAAATGTCAGCCACGTAGGAATTGCCAGATTGGATCTGAGCCAACGTGTAGATGTAGCCTGTAGAGAAGGATTATGTTTTTGAACCAAAACCAGAAACTAGGTGCTTAGTTTTGCAGTTGCTAACACTGTGGGTGCAATCAAGAGTGGGTGCAAAATTAGGCCCAAAAAATAGAGAGCAATTTCATTCTGAAAATCAGGCCCCTTGGGAACAAGGTTCTAAACCTGACGACAACTACTGCAAGGAAAAATCCACATGGAACTTATTAGTAATACAGAGGGAAGTAAAAGGCCTATTCACGCTTTGGGGGGTCACAAGGTGCACAATCATTAAGTGCAAATATATGCTCGGGTGGGCTGAATTGCTCTTCACCTTTGGTTAACCAGTTACAAGAACATGTTGTTAGCAGTCGCCTTTGGGCAAATTTGGTAAAAGAGGTTTCGTTTTTTCTAACCTAGATCAGAAATCTCCTCTCAGCTGGGAAGAAATAGACGGACGATTGCAGCTATTTCTGATGCAATCTCCCACTCTGGGGCCCAGAGCCTGGCCTGAGAGAAAGTAGTGGCTTGCAAGGTCAGGTCTGCCAGGAGGCTCTTAGGAAGGGCCAAATCACTATTGTCCACTGCATTTGACAGCAGATTTTGCAGCGGTTGAAAGCTGTGTGATACTTCTCTACCTCAGGGCAGGTTCAGCTGAGGGCCTGGAGAGAATCAGCTCTGATTTAGGTAGAAATCATGTAACACTCCAACGGGTTTGCGTGGTTCAAGCCCTGAGCCACGGAAAATGTGGACATTTTGCTTTGAGTTTTAGCATTTGTTCAAATTCAGGCCAGTGAAACAGGGGAAAAAAGCACTCCCCCCCCGCCACTTCCCTGCCGCACTTTGGAAAGGGAGGACTCGGTTTTCTTTGCCAAGAGCCAGATTCTGCTCTTGGAGGTATATGTGCAGCTCACACACGGAAGACAGCCTTCGCTGATCTGCTGGGCTCTAACAGCTGCTGAATACTGGCGTCTCCCATGCTTTGGGATAGGCAATGCGCTCTGAAGCATGTACTGCTGGAGAGTGTGAACGTTCAAGCTCCGGTAAGTGGGCCCCACAGAGATCCGGCCAGGGGCCTGCCGCTGCCATGAAAATGGGGCGGATTGCATCCCTCCAGGATCCCCAAAGAGGGGGAACTGAGACACAGAGACTATGTTCCCCCTCTGCTGGCTGGTTGAGAAACAGGAGCTAAGGCTGAAAAAAGAGAAAACACCCCTCTGGAGCACATCCAGGGGTAGCATTTCCCTCTGTGCTAAGGGTCACCCTGAAGAGTTGGGAGATCCAAAATGTGACCTTCCTTTTTTAACACTTATCTGACCACCTCCTCAGTGATACTTTAAGTACTGGGATAGATTCTACCCCAAGGACCAAACAGGACTTGAGGGGGAGCCTCACGCCTCCTATCTAGGTACCCATTACCACAGTAAGCATCCAAGGGCACAGGAAAGCACATTGCTTGCTATACATAATATCAGCCCTGTGGCTTATATGATCTAACTCAGAGCTACTGGCATGGCCAGGTGTAGACTGAGTGATGATGGCTGCTCATCTAGTTTTTAATTGGGCAGTGGACTGATACCTAATGAACCAGGCATACTCAGAGGAACACCTCCCTACACTGTACTGACTTCAATGGCTGAATGCTCTGGCCCAGCAGCTGGAGGGAAAGAGCAGCAGCAACGCTAGCCACATTGCCATTCATGTCCAGAATTAAACCCCGTCTCGCCCCAAACATCTGAACGCCGAACAGCATCATCACCTGTGATGGGAGGGGGTGGGGTGGAAATCTAGGCAGCTTTGTTTTTCCAGTGTTACACAAAGTATTTCCTTCCTCCGGCAGATGTGCAGCTAAGCATTGGAAACAGTTACCCGTCGAGTTCAAACAGCTGCGCTTTGTATCGCTAGTCAGTGTAACTCCAGGCTCAAGCTGTCAGTTACACAATTGAAATTTATGGGCCATGCAGCTTGTATTAATGGAAATCAGCACGTATATATGTATATATATATAGGGCAGAGGGAGAAGAGAAAGAAATAAACTAAGGCTAATTATCCGCAAGTCCTTTCTTTGTCTGCTGGAGAATACAGTTCAATCCAATATATGTGAGCCTTTCCTGATGGTACAGCATGAATGAATTTGCCTAACCACCTGCCATTAGTCTTAGTTCCTGGAAGGCTGTGGTCACTTTCCCCCATGGAATTATAGACAGTCCCTGGCCCACAATATGACAGAACCTTAATACGGTGGGATCTCCCAAAGATATTGCAGGAAATTGCCATTGCTGTCAGAGTGCCCCTTACTCCCGGCAAGTGGAAAAGCCACAGCTGAGCCCTGCGTTTATAAAGCCCTGAGACGTCATGGTGATGGGTTCGGTATAAGAACACAGATTTGATTCCAGCATGATGGATTTGGGGGCATCTTATGACCACAGAAAAGCTGGTGGAGAAATTCATGGAGAATTTTCAAGAGACTTTCACTCAAAGGCAAATTAAAACATATTTCTGCTCAGATTGCCTCCCATTTAGTCCATTGTGTGGGACTCGTTCCACCCCGTGGTGGTTCACCTTTCAATCAGTGCCATTATCTCCTCTCATTATTTAAATATTGCTGATTATCTTTGCTTTCCCTGACCACAAAGCAAACAATGAGTTTGGATGCTCGTTCCTTCCCATCTGCCTAAAAATTTGCTGTCACCTCTTCAAATCTTTGAGGAGTCCTTGTGGCATCTTAGAGACTAACAAATTTATTTGGGCATAAGCTGAAACCTATCTTCAAATCTTTGTGACCCTTGGAATTATTTAACCAAACTAACCTTTGTTTTGATGATTAGGACATTGATGTGGCTCCCCACAGGATTAATTCTTACGTGAATGGCAGCTATCAATCTATCTGTCTCACAATCGTCACCATGATATCTGATTGCCTCTTGGTTTTTCTCAAATTTGCTTTCATTAAATTAATATTGTCCTCTCCCCGATGTACTCTTTTTTTCCTCTCAAAGATTTTCCCTTTCTGTACTCTGTTGGCTGACGCAGGGCCTGCTGTCTGATCCAGCAAATGAACAGGATGTTCTGTCCAAGGGGGGCCCCAAAACTTCCTAGGAAGGGTTGGATGGACTTTGGGTCATTTCCTACTGTCTGCTGTTCTCTCCCAGCTTCCAGTCCAATATAAGGTAGAAAGAAAAGGCAATCAAACTATGAGCCCCAACTGGGCTCAGCATACAGTCTCACTCCCACAGGGAGACGTCTCCGGCATCCTTCTCAGGAGCCTTCAGAGTAAATCTGTCCTCCTTCCCCACAGCCTCCCCATTCTGAGCTGGGTTGCTCCCTTTTCAACCCCTTGTCCCGCTGGCCCATGCTCTGCAGAGCTGGAGGGGCAGGGCTACCTGAGCCCAGTGCTGTCCTTTAACCCCTTCTGGTCCAGTGCAGGGTTTGTATACCCCATAACACAGGGTTTTTTAAACAGGACATTTTTTATGGGAAATATTTGTTTCATTCAAAATGTTCCTGTTTTTTTAATACAAAAATTTGTCTTTTGTGGATTTTGGTCGAAAAAAAATGTTTTTTCTTAAAAAATCCCCTTGGTATTTTTGAAGCAGCTCTGTTTTCTGTTAAACGTTTCCTGTCACTCCCTAATTACTAGGCTATTCAGCAGAGGAATCTGGGCGGAACTCAGTGTCGACTTTCACTTTGCCATTCACCTCTAATGCAACATTTCAAGGAAAATATCAATGATTCAAAAGTTAAATATGTAACAATGTGACGAAGACATCGGCCTAATTTAAATGTGCAAGGCTGCAATTCCAGGGGCATGTAAATGAAATATTCCAGAAGGGCCTAGGCCATCAGCGCTGATCTGTGCTCTTGGGTCACGTGAGATCGGAGCTGCTGCCACCTGAATATGAGTGGCATGATATGAAACAGGGGCCTCTATTATCTTATAAAATATTAATGGTACAAGAGCATCTCATCAATAAAACATGGAAATTGCAATCCTGTTTTGTAAATGAGTTTCTCCAAAGGTGAGAATCCAGCAAGCCTCAAATCCCTCATGAAAAGGTGGCATAATTACTATAATTTTGATGTATATCAAGAGGATTAAGGTATACTTAGTATACTAAAAATACCCTGCTTTTTCAAAGGTTGTGTGGCTTCTTGAGCTAACACTGCCGGAGAATTGCGAACGCTTCACTGCCAGGCCTGAACTGCACATCAGGGCTTTTCAAACGGTATCATGGCCTTTGTTAATTCCTTTCCCTCTTCTTAGGGAAAGGTGTTTGACACCTTCATTTTGCAGACCTCTGCTTCAGAAGAGTGCTGTTATTCCTACTTTATTACAGAGACCAAGCATGGAACTACATATCCCATGATCCCGCCTGAGGATCAGAAAGGAAATGGAGGAAGGAGAACAGGAAGTTAAGGGAGAGAGGAAGAGAGCTGGTAAGGTGAACGTTTTTTACAGAGCTCGGAAACCACAATGAAGGAAGTTCACCACGTTATGTTTGTCAGGTACAGACGGTATCACCAGGTCCTAGCATTCAAAAGGCATGAGCGGAGCCCTCCAAAAATCATGAGACTGGCATAACGCCCATAAGATTTTAAAATAATAAATGTACGTGGGAGGGTCATTTGCCTTGACTCCAAGAGCTGAGCCTATAAAAAAACTCATCAAATATCATGAATCTCAATAAAAAGGCAAGTGTTGGCAACACTGCGACAACAACCAATCATATAGGTTTAGCCTCAAATAGCTTTTGTTTTCGGTTAAGGGAAATAACAGTGAAAACGAATCTTGTTCTTCCTTGCTCCCTGTGCTGGGTTTACAATGGCGCCGGTGGCGCCATGGAGCTGGGCCCATGCCCAGAAGGGTCCCCGACCTGCTCTGCTTGCACAGCACCCCGAGACCCCGTGAGCCCCCTGACTCCCCCGCTACCTTCCACCCAGCCCTTGCTCCTCTCAGCCTGCCTGCCGGCCAGCCGAGGACTCTTCTCCACCCCTTGGCCCAACCCACTGGCTTCTCTCTGCCTCCTGGCTGGATCCCAGTGCACCTCCGACTCTGGGCAGTCTCTGCTTCCCATCAACTGTGGGGCCCCCCCGTCTCCCCGGAGCTGAGCTGCCTGGGACTGGTGCAGAAGCCTGGCGAGTCTCAGCCAGTTTGGGAGGAACGACAGTGTGGGGGGCTTGGCTGGGCCCCTCCAGGCAAGTGGGTCCTGAGGGAGCCCAGCCAGGGCAGGCCCTAGCCTGGCTGATCGCGCCACTCCCGAGGGGCCGGAGCGATTCTCCGTCCTGGGACTAGCCCTGGCTGTGCTGCCAGCGCCCGGCAGACGCAGTCGGCTCGCAGAGGGCTGGTGAGTGCGGCCGGGAGACAGGGCGTGGGGGAGGGGGTCTCTGTAGGGCCTGGGTGGGGGTGCTGGGCTGCGAGAGAGTGGGAAAAATCTCTGTGTGTTGGGGCACTGGGGAGTGGGGGTTCTGTGTGGGGTGCTGGGCAGTTGTGGTGGGGCTGTGGGCAGGGGGGCTCTGGGCAGAGGTGGTGGTGTGCAAGGTGGTGTGCAGACCCTGCATTTGTGGCAGGGTCGGGGGGGGGGGGCTCTGGCCATAGGGAATCATGGGTGTGTTCTTATGTTGGGTGGGGGGCGGGGGGGGGAGATGTGTGGCGCGGCATGGGCCCACCCCTGAGGGGAAGTTGTGCGTTGTGCGTCTGACAACTGCCGGTTTGTAAATAGTGCCCTCGCTCCGGAGACCAATCTTCCCGTGTCATGCTCCATTGCCCCCATGGGAGCTCACAAATCTGTTTGGGGCTGGGCCCACAAAAGGTTAATCCGGCTTTGCTTGTTTCTTTACTGACGTCTCCATGAGGCAGCACAGTGCACGGGTATCTGCTCTCTGATGGGCTCCAGGAACTCCAAGAACAAATTGGCTGCTCTGTATGCACATGAGCGGAGTTCTTAGAATTGGAAAGGTGAGTAGCTGAAAATAAAAGCAATGCAATTTCATAGCTACACTCACCATACTTAATTATGATTATTGTGTGCAGCTTAGTTAACGAAACCAGAGGAAACCTGCCTGTTTTAGTGACAAATCTGAAACTTGACATAGGCTTCCAGAATGTTTCGCAGAGTTTCACAAAGCTTTCAATGAGTCTGGACTGAACTTTGAACAAGGCTATGATGATTTATGGTTTTGGTTGGGAAATGGGTGATTTTGCCTTGTTTTCTCTCAATAAGTAGGGCAAACTTGGCAGTTTGTGATGAATTTTTGCATTGAGTTTTTGGGTTCTTTTGCATGCAAAATGCAAAGCAAAATTAAAGTCAACTCACACAAATGGAAACAAAAGATGCCATGAACCCCAGTGATCTGAAACTGATGGCTGTTGGACAGTTTCTAGTGTGACCATTGTGTGGTCATTATTGCAGAGATAAGCATTATAATTTTTCGGTCTGGCTTTTTTCCTAGATCCTGCTTAATAGCATCTCTTGGCATTTTCTTGGATGCCTTCTAGAGCTGGCATAACTCCTGGAACTGTCGCAATTAACAGCATTAATATTCTCCTTTTAAAATTAGAGGTGGGCCTGAACCAAAACTCCTCATCTGAATCCTGTTGAACCCTGGGGCATTTTGTAATCAGATCCGATGTAGATCTGAACTACGTGAATGGTGTGTACTTCTATATTGGGCCAAACCAAAATTCCCCATATCCAAGACTTTGAGGGAGTTCCGATTTGTATGCAAACTTTGCAGCTCTGGCTCATTTATATTGAAAATGCTGGATTACAAAGAATCTTTTCCTTTTAAATAATCTTAGTGATGGTATTTAGGCCATTTGGGTTAAGTGACTTGCATGTGACACCTTATGCAGGATGCCTCAGTGTCAATCAACCCATTGAACTGGGAAGAAAAAAAAAATCCTCCCTTCCTTCCCTGCTTGAGTTCTGACATCTTGAAAGCACCTGGCTGTTAATTCTGTGTTAAGCTTGCTTGGCTGAGCCTCTGGGTGTATCCATAATTGCAAGGAATACTTTGTTCTCTCCATGAGTGGAGAGCTGCACAGGAGGAGACTATACCCCCCAGGAGCTGCATTTGTATCTCTGCTTCTCTCTCTTTTTGCATTTCGCCCACCAAGGGGTTGTTTTGTCAGCAATAAGCGATGCAGCGAGCAGGCAGGAGCACACATAGGATCTAGTGGTACATGCTGAGAGGCCTGTGCTTGTCAGGTGGCAGCCAGCAGCAGCCTGCGTTGCTGAGCCCCTAGTGTCACACCAAACTGGGTTCCTCCTACACTTAGCCCACATCGTGCTATAAAAGGGACTATTTGCTTTCTTTGCAGAAGCTCTCGCCATCACTGTGGGCGGCTCCAGTCCCATTTAGAACAATGCCATCATAATCTGCATGTCCGTTGCTTTGTTCTCCTGTTCCTCACATTTCAGGATGACCCATTGGGTTGGGGCAGGGCCACGGGTGGGGCAGAGACCTAGGTAACAGAGGGCATGGTGTGTGACCTGTAGCAACTAGGGAAACAAAAGAGGCTGCATAGGTAGGAGTTTGAGACCTGGTTGCGATAGGAGGGCAGCAACTGAGGACCTGGTATGTGGACTGTGTGGGGAAGTTTGGGGTGGAAGGAGCAGGCCCTGGAAGCTGGGTAGAGTTGTTGCTGGCACGCAGTGCTGAGAGGCTGAACAACAGCTTGAGTGGTTTGTTACCCGGTGTGCTACACCCAATAATCACAACGGGGTGGAGAAGCAGAAAAGTTTATTTGAAGCTTCAAATAGGTACAGGGAGATTTGAATCTCAAATCCTGTACACAGAGCAGGAAGTCACACAGGCTTTTATACATCCTTTTTCCCAGCATACTTATCCAATAGCAAGCTGCCCCAAGTATCCATATAGCCAGCCAATCCAGTTCCCAGCTAGTTCCCTAGTTCTCTGTATCATTTGTTAAACTATACATAAAGCTGCTTTATTCAGCATTGTTCTTCCATATCTGCCCTGTTTGGCCTTGCTTAGTTTCAGGCAGTCTGACTCTGCAGCATATTGTTGCAGATCCTCAGCATAACTGCTGTGTGTGCCTCCAGGTGGGGGGGCCAAGGACACTTGGGCCTAGTACGCAGAGCTGCTGCGAGTGCCTCCAGGCGGGAGGGGGGGCCAAGGACACCTGGGCCTAGTGCGAGGGGGCTTCATCGACACTCGTGGTCTTCCATCCCCTCGAGTTACCTCGTGGCCATGCCCCAGTGTCCCCAACAAAGTGACTGTGAGTTGGACAAGTGCAGAGCTGGGAAGAGGAGAAGAGCCTAGCAGGGAGCAACCTGTGCAGCCACATGGCCTTGCAGAGACAGACCCAAGGAGCAAACTAATGTCTAATGAGACAGCTGAACAGCTGCAAGAGGGGGCATAAAGAGCCTCTGAATCTCCAGGGGAGGAGCCGGGCAGCACCAGCTGGAGGACGGGGCAGCCTGAGCAGAGGCTGGGAGGGCAGAGGACAGACGTTCAAGAGGATAGAGTCAAATGGTGCAGGCAAAAGGGAGGTGAGGCTCTAGAGCAGGGACAGCCCCCTGCAGCCCCTTTAAAGGGCCAGGAGCTGGGAGGATCCATAAAGGAGCAGGAATTGCAGGAGTCTTGTTGGCTTTTGAATAGACCAGGCCTGTGATACAGAGACTATGTCAGCTGAGGAGCAGAGTCCCAGCACAGAGGGGAACTGGAATTGAACCGCACACCAGTGAGCTCGAGGGAGCTATTTCATATAGGGAGGCCTGGCGGGCGATACCTCGAAGGGCAAGAATAGTCCTGCAGCCTCTCACTGGACTGCTCCACAGGGACAAGGGGCCTTTGCCCCCTTTCCTTGCTGCCAGCTCTAGGCAGTCCCCTTATCCCTACATGTTAGTGAGTGTTTATTAGGAAATCAGCCTGGGCTAGAGTTGCCTATTGGGCCAGTTGTTTTTATGCCTCAGGGGACATCATTTCAAAACATTTGGGGGTGTGGGGAAGTTGTGTCAGCATCCGTAACCCTATGTGTGATTATATTGTATACTGAAAAGTGGGGGAGGGGGGCCACAAAGCAGAGCATATCGACCTATGAAAAGTTGTGGGGATGTACAAGCCAAGGTCGGGGGGCTTGTCACAGCAAATGACACCTCTGGTAGGGCTTGTGAGCTCGCAGTACATCTGGCACACTGCCATTTAATATGAAAGGATTTGGCCTGTTGCCACATAGCTGCTCCCTGCATAGGGCTGGCTTATGATGTCTCTCCCTCTGATACCCTCTTGCCAGTCCTGTGTCGGATCACAATGGGGGTATAAAGCAAAACATGGAGGACAAGTACCAAGAAATTACAACACATTAGCTTAAATTATTGTAGTGACGCTGGCAAACTCAGTGCCAGCTCAGGTCAGAACCCGAGGCCAATTCACTGGTGTATTAGTATAGATCAAAGTGAGTAATGTATAAAGAAAAGGAGGACTTGTGGCACCTTAGAGACTAACCAATTTATTTGAGCATGAGCTTTCGTGGGCTACAGCTCAGTGTTTCCACGGCATGCATCTGATGAAGTGAGCTGTAGCTCACGAAAGCTCATGCTCAAATAAATTGGTTCGTCTCTAAGGTGCCAAAAGTACTCCTTTTCTTTTTGCGAATACAGACTAACACGGCTGTTACTCTGAAACCAGTAATGTATAAGTGTTCTGTTCAGATGTTTAAACTTCATGAGAACTAGTGGAATGGTACCTGTATTGTTTTCACTTATCTGTTCCTGTTGTAATGTAACAGCAAACATTTGCACTGTGTATAGCCAAAAAGAAAAGGAGTACTTGTGGCACCTTAGAGACTAACAAATTAAGTAGTCCTTTTCTTCTTGCGAATACAGACTAACACGGCTGCTACTCTGAATACTGTGTATACCCAGGTCAGTAAGCAAAACATCGAAGAAATCTTGTGAAATGCTAATGAAGGGCGTAAGGACTTTAACAGAAAATGATAATTTCAAAGCAAGTGGCCATTATGCATGGTGGTCAGACATTAGGAGGTTTTACTTGTCTTTTGCTGCTCTGTGAACCTAGAGGAGATTTAATAAATTAAGGGTGGTTACAGTGGTGACTCATGCAGGAAATTTCCAGTCTCTTCTCTCCCACACCTCTCCTGCAGAAAGCTGTTAAGGGCCAATATGCTTATCCCTTGCATTTGGAACCGTTTCCTATTGAGCAGTCAACATATGAAATGCCGTGGTGTTTCACTCTGTGCTGTTTCAGAATGTCACCTAATTTGTATGTGGTTGTCATCTGTACGGCAAAGTCCACATGAATAAATGTTATAGTTTAGTTACATCTGTATTAAAAACACATTCATACTAGTGATGGGAAGACCCCAAAACTGATCCAAAGGTAACCACATTTTTCTACCTTAGTAGACCTTAGGAGCAACTCAGCACCACCAGCATTAAAAAAACCAACCGGTTGCATTTAGAAACTACCTGTGTAAGAAGAAGAGTGAGAAAGTCTAGATCTTCATGCTTTTCCACTCCTGTATTGCCCACAACTGCCAGATTCTTTTTCAGGATAAAGAAAAGGAGTACTTGTGGCACCTTAGAGACTAACCAATTTATTTGAGCATAAGCTTTCGTGAGCTACAGCTCACTTCATCGGATGCTTATGCTCAAATAAATTGGTTAGTCTCTAAGGTGCCACAAGTACTCCTTTTCTTTTTCCAATACAGACTAACACGGCTGTTACTCTGAAACCTGTCATTTTTCAGGATAGTTCATTTTCCATATTCTCTGTTCTTCTCACCATGAAGGTAGAATACATCCCCAACAACATCCACTCCAGAACCCATTCTGCGGGACTAGCTTTATTTTAGCAAAGACTAAACAAAGCCACTCAGAGCAATAGGTCCCAACCGCCAGAGACTTTTGCAGCTTCACTCCACTGTTGCAGTTCTGGGCACCACACTTCAGGAAAGATGTGGACAAACTGGAGAAAGTATAGAAAAGAATAGCAAAAATGATTAAAGGTCTAGAAATCATGACCTATGAGGGAAGACTGAAAAAATTGGATTTGTTTAGTCTGGAAAAGAGAAGACTGAGAGGGGACATGACAACAGTTTTCAAGTACATAAAAGATTGTTACAAGGAAGAGGGAGACAAATTGTTCTTCTTAACCACTGAGGATAGGACAAGAAGCAATGGGCTTAAATTGCAGCAAGGATTAGGCTGGACATTAGGAAAAACTTCCTAACTGTCAGGGTGGTTAAGCACTGGAATAAATTGCCCAGGGAGGTTGTGGAATCTGCATCATTGGTGATTTTTAAGAGCAGGTTAGACAACCACCTGTCAGGGATGGTCCAGACCAACTCTATGGGATAAGCTAAACAGGAACATGTTCTGGAGCAAAAGGGTCCACACTTGGAGTTAGTCAGGAATAGCCATTCAGGAATAACTCCATGTGTAGACAAGCCCATGCTCACCAAACATGTGCAACCCATTCACTGTTGTTTTCAGGGTTTGATACCAACCTAGGTCCATTTTTGAGTGAAATTGTTTTCATTGGGACAACATGAACCAGTTTCTGATCTTGTATACTTTTGCAGCCAAATTACCATGTTCACAGAATTACACTGAAATATGAAACACAGATGGAATGAGAAAATGGGCAAACTGGAATTGCAGAAGGAGTCACAGAACATCTATAGAAAAATTGCCTAAAGTTTTGCCCAGTGATATAAAATGCAATATCAAAATTAAAATACTAATTCTATTTTGATAGAAAATATAATACAACCAACTGTATAGAAAGAAAACGTTTTGCAAAAATAATTAAAGAAATAAAATTAAAATAAATATATAACCTCTTTGTTAATGGCCTGACTCCCCACTGCCTTCCATGCTGAGGAGTTATTTTGATCTGTGCAAAGTGGATCTAAAGTATAATCATTATGGCTTGGTCGTATTCTCTGCCCACATTGCAGTCACGTATCTCAGCTATCAATGACAACACACGGTGCAAGGGAGTGGAGAATCACGGTCATTAATCTTCTGGATCTATAATAGTTGCCACTAAAAAGTTTTGGCATAGCACAGCGCACTATCTGAGATATCACAGCAACTTCCTGCGCAAAGCAGAGGGGGGAAAACTGCCATCATTTAGGCCCGGATTCTGCTTCGGGATCCCGTAGTATGGATCCCTGTAGCTGCGAGAAGTCCTGTTGACTCCTATCAAGAGTTAAAGTCAGCAACGTTCTCAAAAGAAATAAGATGCAAGGAGGATGATCCACCACTGCAAGATTACTGGGAGATGCGGTAAATTCTCTAACACACAGTCCTTAAATCAAGACTGGATGTCCTTCTGAAAGATATGTTCCAGTCCAACCACAGGTTGCTGGGCTCGGTGCAAGAGTCACTGGGTGAGATTCTGTAAAAAGAAAAGGAGGACTTGTGGCACCTTAGAGACTAACAAATTTATTAGAGCATAAGCTTTTGTGAGCTACAGCTCCCTTCGTCAGATGCAAATTCTATGGCCTGTGCTATGCAGGAGGTCATATGAGATAATCATGGTCCCTTCTGGCCTTAAAAAAATCTATCAGTGACTTCAGTGGGACTCCACGGACCTGTTTGCATGATCAGGACCTTAAGTACCATTATCAGGTAACTGTGGGCAATATTGACTCTTTAATGGTGACCACTGCATCTGCCTTCTGCTTACTGTGTTTACCTGGCCATTTTTCAAGCTACCTGCCGTAAGCAGTCATGCTACAAAGTAATATGATGAGACACTAACAACTTCCCCTCCCTATCTCCTTCCCTGAAACGAGGCTGCTGCACAAAGGCATTGAAACAAATGTGTCTGGAAATCTCCCGAGACCCATCCCGCACTGGCTGGTAATGAGAGGGGGCTCTGTTGTCATTTTGCCCTCCAGTGCTCTCTTGCTTTATGCATAAAATCCTGCTAAACAGAACCAATCCCCTGGGCTCCATGTGCGAGCTGCAGCAGCATTGAGGAGGCTTGGCACCGGAGTGTGTTTAAAGGTTGCCGTAGTGATCGTAACAATGGCATTTAAAAATGGCTCAGGCAGTCACTTAATGCCACATGGCTAGAGAGTCCATGGACGCTCAAGCTGTGACCTGATCTGATCTGTTATGGATACACAACAAATGCCTAAAGGGGGATTCTTACATTGATAGGTACGTGTGTGTATATGTGGGTGTGATGTATAGTAATAGCATGGCTGGGGTAGCGGCTCCTTGTGGACCTTCTCAGCACCCTGGCATGGGCGTGGGGCTCCTGGGTGTAAGGAGAGGGACGTCTCTGTCTCATGTGTCCAGGGTGTGGCTCCTGCAGGCTTAACCCCTTTAGGGGCCGGGCGGCTAGGGGGGGCTTAGCCCCAAAATGTTCCCAAGACAAAAAGTAAAGTCAGCTCCCTACTAAGTCATCCCTGGTCTCCTGAACAGTTTCTTAGTTGAGTGTCGCTCTCTTCTGGGGGCTGAGTACTTCTCTCCCAGTGGCTACCCTGGCTAACAGGCCTGTTTCTCCACCAGCAAAGCTCCCTTCACTCAGAGAGGCAGAGCTCTGTCCTCCTTCCTCACCAGTCAGCCCTGAACTGAGCCAGGCTCTCCTTTTATTCCCCCTCCAGGCTTGGTATTGGCCACAGGCCTGGGTGCTGACTCCAGGAGTGCTCCAGGGCTAGAGCATTCACCGGAAAAAAAATGGTGGATGCTAAGCACCCACCTTATCAGTGCCTCCTCCTCCCCCCAGCGCCTCCCGCCCGCACGGTCAGCTGTTCTGTAGCGTGCAGGAGGCGCTGGTTGGGGGAAGGAGGGAGGAGCGAGGGCCGGGCGTGCTCGGCGGAGGGGGAAGGAAGAGGTGGGATAGGGGGTGGAACAGGGGCGGGAAGAGGCAGGGTGGGGGTGGAGCCTGTGGCGGAGCCGTGGGGAGCACCCCCCGGAACATTAGAAACTCAACACGTACGGCCACAGGCATAGCGGGGTGGGGCTAGCTGGGCCCATAGGCTCTCTTTAACCTCTTTTCAGCTGGTCTTTTCTGCTGGTCTAGGGCCTCTCTGCTCCATCTCATATATTATATGGTATGCCAGTAGCTGAGGAGTCAGAGTTAGGCTAAGTGTAATTTTAGGTTTGGAGTAAATTCCCCAAGTAAACTAGAGGCACTCTATAAACTACTGGACATTCACTGGGGTAATTGACTATGGTTTTGAAGAAGGGTAAGATTTTTTTCTCTGACAGCCAGAGTAACGTGTGATCACCTGTAGGCAGTAATCAGGGAAGTAGAAATTGGCATTACACAGAGAAGTCAGAGCCCTGACAGAATTAGCTTACCACCTCCTGAGTCAGTCATTATTTTAGGGCAGGTGAGGCTCCCTGGTAGGTAACATGGGGGAGAGGGAAGAAAGTAAGGGTGTTCAAGTTGCAGTCCTCTTTCACCACACCCACAATCCCAGCAGTCCCTAGTCACGATGCCTGCTTTGTCAGGGCTTTCTTAAAGAGGACATGCTGTAAAACTCTCGGACTGTTCTAAAAGGTGGTTTATTAATAAAGCATGTCTCAAAAATAGTAGTAGGTGATTGGTATTTAATTCTGGTAATGTTGCAATGTGTAGTTCACAGGGATTTTTTCTGTCCAATGTCACGTTATTAGTAAATGTGCATAAGTCTCCTGATATTCAGCTCTCTGGTGGTCACAGCCAGTGGTGTCCCCAGGAATTGAAATTAGGGGGAGTGTTCGAATGTATGGGGGGGGGTGTCAGGGCCGATGAGGGGTGAGACTGTGAGGGTGAAGGTGGGCTGTATGGCACCATAGTAAAAACTGAAAAATGTTTCATGACCATTTTATTAGATTTAACTCATGTTTTACAATCATCACACAAATTAAAGTTGGCTACTCAAGCCTTCTATGAAGCACTACGTCTACATCCTTCTTGGTTTCTTGTTATAATTTTGCACAACTCTGTTAATGAACTTCTTGAATGCAATGCGTTCATCTTTGGTGGCTTCTCGCCTGTCCGGTACTTCCATTCCTTCAATTGATATGCGTATTAGTTCATTCACATGATCAGGCAGAAGGCGACTTCTTTCAGAACTCAAAATTCTATTCAATGATGAAAAAGAATGCTCACCTGTAGCTGTTGTGACTAGGAGTAGCAAGAGATGAATTTCTACTTCTTTCAGCCCAGGAAACATAGCACAAAGATCGGGTTGAGCCACTAGCGATGATAAAAAAGAAGTTGAAGTCAAATCTTCATTCATTCGTCGTATGATATTCCACTCTGTGTTCAAATTCTCTATTCTGTCCTGATCACATGGCAGCCCCATTGCTGGTAGTGCCTCACTCCACTCAACTCTTGGTGTTTTATAGGACAGGCATCTGTAAAAGCTATGTAGAGGTTGAGAAGAATCTAGAAGTCGCTGTTGTAGTTTTTTAAGAATCAAGTCTGTGTAATTTTTCAGTTGTCTTAACAAACACTTCTTGTCCTCTTCACTTAAGGATTCGATATAAATGTCTTCATTAGTCAACTTCTGGACTGAAATCTTTGCTTCTTCCAGTACTTTTTCAATGGCTAGCTCTCTGATTGATCCAAATGTAGCTTCTATTGCTGGACAAAGATCTACTACTGTTGTAGCAGATGCCTGGATGGCATTGTTTAATGACCCAAGTGGTTTCAACAGTGTACTTATGAGAGAGATTTCAGAGTAACAGCCGTGTTAGTCTGTATTCGCAAAAAGAAAAGGAGTACTTGTGGTACCTTAGAGACTAACCAATTTATTTGAGCATGAGCTTTCGTAAGCTACAGCTCACTTCGAAAGCTTATGCTCAAATAAATTGGTTAGTCTCTAAGGTGCCACAAGTCCTCCTTTTCTTTTTACGAGAGAGAGAATGGCAATAGTCTTCTCTGAAGGTAATAGCACTTTATTTGAGCTTATGCTTAAATAAATTGGTTAGTCTCTAGGGTGCCACAAGTACTCCTTTTCTTTTTGCGGATACAGACTAACACGGCTGCTACTCTGAAACTTTTCTCTGAGCAAAGCTTGTACTCCACCATGGCTTCCAGAGAAGTTTGCAGCTCCATCAAATGCACAAGCAGCCATCTGTTTGGGGTCCAATTGACAAGAATTTAATTCTTCTACGATGTGGGTTGTCACAGATGCAGCCAATGTGTCTTCTATAACTTGAACATCTAGAAATGCATCTACTGTCTTACCACTGACATCAAGATAACGTACACAATGACTTAATACTTGATGCCCATTTGCGTCGGTGCATTCATCAGCCATGTATGCAATTTTTTTGAATGTGGTGAGAGAGTTCTTCACTTTTTCAACTGTTGAGTCTTTCACTGTTGCACCACGTGCTTCTAGCCAGTCAGTTAAGTTTCTTGCAGAAAGATAGCGAGCATTTGCTGGTCTTGTTCAGAACCAGTGTTCAGCTACAGGATGAACAAGTGACAATGCACTTACCATTGGCCTGCAATTTGTAGTGCGTGGTATCTCTTGCTTAAATAGAAAGTATGATGCCACAGCCATGTTTCTTTGCATGAACTGTGTTGTGTTTCCAGCATTCTTAACAGCCTCATTAAGTACTTTTAAACTTGGCTTTGAAAGTGGGCTTATAAGGCTTTCTGCAGCCCAGAGGCCTGGTGTTTTGCTGCCTTTTCATGTAGTTTGTCAGCATTGGCTTTGCTGATCAGTCTGACAAACCTAGCTCCTCCACTTTTACCAATCGTAGCATTGGGAAGCTTTCCTTCTTCGTAAGTTTTTTTGCAAGAGGTGGACCAGTAGCCGTCTTTTGTAACTTCAATAAATGGGAACACTTTGACTGACAAACATCGGGAATTGCCTTTAGGTTTTGGAGACACTGTTTCTTCAGTAGGTAGGTGTATTTGTGCTTCGGGCTGGTTGGATGTAGATAGACCACTTGAACCTTCAGATGACATGTTGATATATTCTTGGTTCTTGATGTGTTCTTCACCTTGCTTAGTTTTTGAGGCCTTTGAGTGGAAAAATTGTTGTATTGTTTTTTGTCTTTTCATTTTCACTTTGACCTGCAACATATAAAAGAGATATGAATAAATTAAATGTTTTGTTAGGATAATGCAAATTTAACATAAGTAAAATGCAAAATACTCCAAAATACCTAACAGGTCTAGATTTCCAAAAAAATATAAATGTTTAAAAAAATGTATTTAATTTAAATTGACTTTTGAAAAGTAAGCCATCATGGGATAAGAGGGAAGTCCTCTCATGGATTGGTAACTGGTTAAAAGATAGGAAACAAAGGGTAGGAATAAATTATCAGTTTTCAGAATGGAGAGAAATAAATAATGGTATCCCTGAGGGGTCGGTACTGGGACCATTACTATTCAACATATTCATAAATGATCTGGAAAAATGGGTAAACAGTGAGGTGGCAAAATTTGTAGATGATACAAAACTATTCAAGATAGTTAAGTCCAAAGCAGACTGCAAAGAGATACAAAGGGATCTCACAAAACTGGGTGACTGGGCAACAAAATGGCAGATGAAATTCAATGTTGATAAATGCAAAGTAATACACGTTGGAAAACAATCTCAACTATACATACAAAATGATGGGGTCTAAATTAGCTGTTAACACTCAAGAAAGAGATCTTGGAGTCATTGTGGATGGTTCTCTGAAAATATCCATTCAATGTGCAGCGGCAGTCAACAAAGCAAACAGAATGTTGGGAATCATTAAGAAAGGGATAGATAATAAGACAGAAAATATCATATTGCCTCTGTATAAATCCATGGTACGTGTGCACACCTTGAATACTGTGTGCAAATCTGGTCACCCCATCCCAAAAAAGATATATTGGAATTGGAAAAGGTACAGAGATTGGCAACTAAAATGATTAGGGGTATAAAACAAGAGGAGAGATTAAAATGACTGGGAATTTTCATTTTAGAAAAGAGACGACTAATGGGGAATATGATAGAGGTCTATAAAATCATGACTGGTGTGAAGAAAGTGAATAAGGAAATGTTATTTAATCCTTCACATAACACAAGAACTAGCAGTCACCCAATGAAATTAATAGGCAGCAGGTTTTAAAAAAACAAAAGGAAGTATTTCTTCACACAACATAAAGTCAACCTGTGGCACTCTTTGCCAGGGGATGCTGTGAAGACCAAAACTATAAAAGGATTTTAAAAAAGAACTAGATAAATTCCTGAAGAATATTAGCCAGGATGGGGAGGGATGCAACACCATGCTCTGAGCATCCCTAGACTGTTTGCCAGTAGCTGGGAATGGGCGACAGGGGATGGAGCGCTTGATGATTACCTGTTCTATTCATTCTCTCTGAAGCATCTGGCCTTGACCACTGTCAGAAGACAGGATCCTGGGCTATATGGACCATTGGTCTGACCCAGTATGACCATTCTTATATAGAAATTAATTATAATAATAAAAATGTTTAGTACAGAAACTCCCCAACATAATGACCTCAAGATAGCAATGATGTGAGATAACAACCTTGGCAAATAATGCATTTTAAAAATCTTGGTCTACTAGGAAACATATGTATATAAGTTTCCATTCCCAGTCACAAATCTAGCATTCTGGAGCAAAGTCACTAAAATATAGTCCAACAAACAAACGTTTATTTAACGTGCCCTTCACTTTTCCCTCCATTGCACCCCACTCACCGGTGTTGTCCTTGGTCAGTAGAGACTCAGAGTTCAGAGGTGCTTTCACATGAGTTCATCTCCCAGGTGGGGGGCAAGAAGGCACCTTGTTTGTTCCTCCAGCTGCTCACTGTTCGCTCTAGCCAGTGTTGTTCGTTGTGCCACCGTTGACTCCACTGCTCTGTTGCCAATGGCCCTGCGCCGTCACCTTCTGCTGCCACCTGCCACTGTGACCTCTGTGAGTTGGTCTCTTGAGGTTCCATCCAGCTCTCAGTGGGGAAACCTTGCTGCTAGTGCGGACTGGGCCATCTCTTCCACAGAAACACTGTCCCCACAGCAGGATTAAGCACTTAGACCTGATTTTCAGTGATTTCAGCTGTAGTGGTCACTTAACAAAACAAAAGACTATCTATGGAGCCTAATCAGCTCTGTCTTTAAACAGTGGAGAGGGGCAGGTCAAATCATACTTGTGACTCAGACAGACCATCAAGCAAAACACCTGTCCCCACCCTCTCACTTGATGTGCTCAATCAACACAGGCTAAGTACAGTTCTACTGGCCTTTACTCATACAATAAGAATAACATTTCATTACACTCCCCCCCCCTCCCCACATTCAAGTGATTTGTAACCCAACCCCAGCCAAAATTTATCACTTGGGCAACAGAGCTCTGTTTGCTGGATACCTAGGTAGATTAGATGTGAATGTAAATACAATCTGGTCCTGAAGCCTTTCCCCCCAGCTCATCACTAGCTGCCAGGGAGAGCTCATGTAGACTTTGCTGACAAATCATATTTTGAAATTATTAGGTTGGCCAACATCGCTGAAATGAATGCACTGACATTGTCATAAAAAACAACAGCTGTATAAGGAAGCTAGTCTGTGTTCATACTTTTCAAATCTATTATACTTTTTCAGATACATGTATTTTATCATACACTTTATATGCTTTTAAAGTGTGTATTAATGTTTCAATTTCAATTCAAATTTCCAAACAGTCACTAAATTGGCATGTAACTATTTCACAAAACTGGGGGGGGATGGTATTGGGAAAATTCAGGGGTGGTGTAGGGAAATCACTGGTCACACCCATTTTGCACACCTGTGTGTATCTGCAAATCCCTAGTTATGTATGCGCATGGCTATACACACACAACTACCTAGCCATGGGTGCATACGGATCAGGAATTCATGTGCATGTTCAGGCCTATTCAGGGACCAAAAATCTGTTCCTTAAATTACTAATTGTCTATTTTTTTAATTTTAAATTTTAAATTCACCCAGCCATTCTCTGATGGTTCCCTCTTTCCCGCTCTTGCCTGGTATGCCCTCCTCTTTAAGTTCTTCCGTGTTCCCTAGATGCTTTCCTTTTCCTTTTTCCTTGTGGATCCCATCTTGGGCCTGCTCTAATTTCAGCCAGTGCTGATCCAACCCTCTAGCTTGCCTCTGGATTGGAGAACCAAGAAAGCATAAAGCTTCCTTTATTCCCCTGTTGGGTCCTTAGCAGACCCCAGCATGACCAGACCCAAGAATCAGGAAGCATGTTTGGGGGAATTTTGTCTTGCCTTTCCTCAGCAGTCTTCTCCCTGGGCCAGATGGACAGAAGAACTATTCAAGGAGCCAGCCTAACCCAATTCGTAGTGAGGGCCTGACCAAAGTGCCTGGATTCCAGAGGGTTTTGGATCAGTCCCTCAGTCAGTAGCTCATTTAGTTTGAGTAGAGCCACCCTAATCCTCCATCTGGCTTTCTGAGTGCCACCCAGGACAACCAAGATACCTCTCCGGCTCCTTGGCAGTTGACTTTACTTGTCTCTGTCAGCCATTTCTTAATTGGTAGTAAACCTCATTCTGAATTAGAGCTTCCAGCATTTCTCTTCTGATTAACAACATGCAGCATAATGAAAGAACTTGGTAATAAACAATTCCAGAAGCAGTCAAGTTACCAGAGTTTGACCTATTTTTTTAAAACTAAAAATAACATTTAGCATCTATATTCTTCCAAAGCACAGTACAAACACGAGCTAATCCACACCACTTCCCAAGGGGACTAGGAATAATTATTATCCACTTTGTAAAGGCAGGGAATTCAGGATAGACTAGCCCAAGGCCATGCAGCAAGTAAGCAGCAAAGCCAGGCTGAGAACTCAAGCAGTTCTGGCGCCTCACCCCAAACACAGACCACCAGACCACAGCTGCCTCTGAAAACCACACATTCTTCTGTTAAAATAATTTAAAGAAATTAAGAGCTCTTGAGCTCTTGATCTTGCAGTCTTTGCTCAGGTCAAATTTCCATTAAAATAAAGTACTGCAAAATGGGGCCCTAAGGAAACAAATTACTGTCTTCTGTTTAAAAAAACCCACAAGACTCCAACAGCAAACAATTGTCCCAAATCAAATTTATCACATTTTCAGGAAGAGAACTTTATAAATGTTTCCTATGACTTTTTAGCCCAGCTCTGTAATTTTTCCCTTTGGAATTTCTGACACACTTAAGCTGAGAATTTTTTAACCATATCTCCTATAAAACAGTGTGACTTTTAATTTCCAAACTAGAAGGTTAAAAAGAAATCCACATGGGCTGATAAACTTTGAATATCTATTCCAATCCTCTTTAGTGCTATACCAAAAAAGCTTTACAGTTGAGGACAGATAGGTCCTTAATTAAAAGTATTAAAAAATTTGCAAGTGAAGAAGAAAAAAATACAGCCTCTCTAATAACTAAATTCTATGTGTTACAATGTATTTTTGGAGTTGAAAGGAAATGTTTAAAAAATAATTGCACTTTTAGAACAGCTGTAATGAAATACATAAAACCATGATGTTAAGCAGTGAAATTCTGTTACAATTACTATTCCCAAGCTTGCAGCTGAACCATAAATTGATAATGCAGGCCCATGAAGTATCACAATATTGCACTGTGCAATTCATTGCATGGGCAGATACAACCTTTTTTGTCACAGAGGAATATGTCAAAGAACACAGGCCATTTTGTTACATAATATTTATGACCAGAGTCATATTTTTAGGACCGTGCCCACGGCAACAGCCCAAATCAGTGTCATGCAGTATCTTTAATTCTCATGGAGAAGCAACAGAAACCTGCAGACACTTGTGCCTGGTGAGGATCATAAAGACAAAAGGCCTGATTCTCCATTTAGTTGTACTGGTGTAAATCAGGATTAATTCCATTCAAGTCCATGGCATTGCGCCACTATCCCACCAGAGTGACAGTCTTATCGAGGGAAAATTACATTGCTGGACCTGATTATCCTCTCACACTCATGTAAACGAGATGCTGCTCAGTTCAAGTTAGTGGATATAAAGTGGTGCTCAGCCAGTAGGAGAGGGGAATTAACTGTATTTCGTTACTTCCTGCTTCAGAAGCCTTTGGTCTTTTGGCACAGCCTGGTGTAAGAATTTCCTTCCTTGCTCCCTGTAATGATATAGGTTTACTTGCAGCTTATTAGTCAACCACTAGGTGTCTCTGTCTGCGGTATAAAGTCCCTGGTAAACAAGGGAGCCAAAGCTGGAACTCAAGCTATGTGGGAGCCTGTTTGTGTCTGTTGTAGCTGTTTAGGACTGTTTACATATATCATGACCCTTCCTGGGGGAAAGCAACCTACAAATTACTAGTACCCTACCCCATATGGAGCTTAACTATCTTGGCTAGCTCATAAGAGGCAAAACCAGGGTTCTCTCCCACTATACATGGGGTGGAGAAGCAGCAGCCATGTTCTTCAGGATCTTAAGGTTGATAGCTGTACTCTAGTAAAAAGGTACCAGAGGATCTTTGACCCATTACAGACAGGGTAGTAAATTCACATTTCATCAGAAAGATGGCACCTTTTCACAAATGCTTCCTAACTATGCTGGGGTACTGACCAAGTACCGAAATGGGGGAAATCAGTTGTGACTCCTGGCAAGTCTCCTATCCAAGCACTGACCCACCCTGGCTTGTAAAATGGGGTTACAGCTGGTATGAAACTGTACAGTCATTTAGAAGAGTGACTGCAGTTGCTAAGCAGGCTATTTCTTTACTATAAATCATTTGGGGATTGAAAAAAATAGTGGTCTTATCTTTTAATTAAGGATCAGTTTAGTTTCAGAGAGAAGCACAATTTTAGTTATTCAGGCCATCACCACCATTAATTGGCATCATCCCGAATCCAGCTGCATTTTCTGTTTCGTTGTGTTTGGGGTGCGGTGTCACAAAATGGCTCTCAGCCCAGCGAGCGCGGATGCATTAATGAGAGATCAGTCATGCCAAAGGGCTTGATCCTGCCTGGAGCAAAGTACCCTTCACTCCCACTGATTTCAAGGGGATTGCAAAGCACTCAACACATTGCAGGATGGGGGCCTCACAAAACAGAACCTGTTGATGTCAATGCAGAATTCTGCCTTTAAATTCAGAGGGCGCTGGAGCGGCTGCAAAGAACCTAGTGCAGAAGCCATGAAGAAAAGAAAACTGTAACTTTAGGAAGCCACTGCACAGAAGCCTAAGCAGGCTGCAAAGTCAGGAAGTGTGGTAGATATGGGGGTTGGGGAAATGGAGTGGCTGAAGAGTTGATGTGGCCCCCCTGAGGAGGTGCAAAGATGTCTTCAAGTCATCTGTCCCTCTCCACCCAACCTCCTGTCCGGGGCAGGGAGGGGCACTGAATTTAGATGAGTCTACACTGTAAGCTGTGCTCAGAGGAGCTGGAAGAAGGGGTAAATTGAGTAGGGGCTGATTGGCCTTTAATGTAACTGACCCTTCCTTGCATCCTCCTGTTTGTTGTTTTGCTCTCTTCTGGCCCTTTGGCATGGACAATCCAGCTGCTTAGATTCCCTGCCTGTGGGTTCGCCAGGGTGGGCCAAACACAGGCGCGATGTGCATGAGGCTGTGGGTTACATGTAGTTGGAGTGGGGTGAGTCTGAGGGAAAAGTAAATCTTCTCCCTGACCTGCCCCCTCTCCAGGAGAGTTTTTAACCCGAGCGCCTCCCTGGTGCTGCCAACTAGCCGCCATCCCCGAGCTGGTGCCAGTGCGCCTGGGTGGGATGTCCTGGTAGCTCCAGCTGTGCCCCCATAAGGCATCCGTCCCACGGTGCACTAGGCCACCTGCTGTTTATTCACAACATGTAGGAATGTAAAGAGCGTATCAACAGGCAGGGAGCGAGGTGAGTGACTCAGCCGGGCTGAAGGGATGCCAGCGCTCTGTGCAGGATCTAGCAGTGGGACACAAGCGGCCGGAGGGTGGGCAGCATTGCCCCTGTGGAGTCTGAACTGCTGGGGCAAGGCTGCAGTTAAACCAGGGCTGCATGACTTTGTCACTGGGCGTCAGGACCCTTTCTGGCCCCGATTCCCCATCGCCCTGAACCTCGTGCACAGTGGGAATAAAATACTTCTCCATCAGAATGGAAGCATTTTACATTTTGCGCTGGTGTAAATGACTGTCAAAGCCCCTGGTTTCCATTCCCTGCTGACTCATTCTAGGACTGTGGGCACGTCGCTTCACTTTACTTGAGGGCAGGGCCGGCTTTCCAAGGAGGTGCTTGGGGCGGCATTCAGAATGGGGCGGCCGGCCGTGTCCCACGGCGGCAATTCGGTGGCTGCTCCGCTGCTCTTCCCGCGGCGGTGGCTTTCGGCAGCAGCCCCGCCACTATTTTGGCAACGGCACTTTGGCGGCGACTGTGTGACGCGGCAAAATTGGTCGAGCCGCCCCTGCTTGAGGGTAGGCACACATCAGAATCTTTCCCCAGTACTAATAACTTATTTCAATCGGGGAACCAGGATAACCAGAGTCAGCAAAAGCAGTTTTTTACTGGTATAATCCACTACAAGGAGTTGCTGCCGTAGCTATACAGGCAAACCTTTTCTAGTGTAGACCTGGCCTCAGCTTGCCGGTATGTAAAATGGGGATACTACCACTGCCTTAGCCCTATGCATCCATCTTCTTATCTTATCATGATGTCAACCCCTGCCCGGGGTCTGCAGCAATTCCAGCTTCGATTGTCCCGCCTGTTTGCTTCTCCTGCTGCCACCTCGCACTTTCTCCTATACCCTTCCAATATATAGGAAAGAACCTCCCCGTCAATATCTGTAATGCCACTAGTTCATCATTAGCATTTCATATTTGTAGTGCGGGAGCCACACCTGACTAGGAGCCCCAGTCGTGGACCAGGGTCCTATTGTGCTAAGCACGGTACAAACACAGACTAAACAGATGGTCCCTGCCCCAAAGAGCTTGTGATCTAAGTATAAGACAAGACACAACAGTTGGATGCAAGCAGACTGGAGAGCACCAGGAAACGTCTGGCACAAGACCAAATGGGGATAAACAGATCATGAGTAAACTCAACTGCAAATTAGAAGAAGGTTTCTAACCATCAGAGGCTTGAGATGTTCTGGAACAGCCTCCTAATAGCAGTACTGGGGGCAAGAAGCCAGACTAGTTTGAAGATGGAGATTGGTACATTTATGAATGGGATTGTATGCCAGGGATGCTGGGGACTGGTTTCAGTGACCCAGGAGGTCTCTTCCAGCCCTGTGCTCTAATGAGATTACACGGGTCAGCGCAGGACCATCCTTACCCATATGCAAAGTACGCAGCTGCGGAGGGCACCAGGAAATTTGAGGCACCACATTTCCTGGTGCCCTGTGCAGATGCGTGCTGCTCCAGCCCCTGCCCTGGCTCTTCCCCAGGGCCCCCGCCCCGCCCCCCCTGAGGACTGAAGCAGGGCCAGGCCTGCACTCACCGGCAGCAGGAAGTGCAGTGATCCGGCCCCAGCCGCACCGCCGGCGAGTGCTGGTTCCCCCCTGTTCCCCAAGCCAGTGCCCCCCCCCAGCAGAGGCCTGGGACCCACACCCCCCCAGCGGTGTGTGTATGTGGGTGGGGGGGGGGCTGCGTAGGGCCCCAGAATAGCTAGGGACGGCCCTGGGTCAGGGTGACAGGCAGTCGTTCAGCCCAGCAACTGCCCAACATTTGTGGAGTTGTATCCTCCTCTCAGTCCCTCTTTACAAATTGTCTCTCTCCAGAGTTTAAGGTAAGGAGGAGCACACCTGAAAGCAGAGGGAGACCACTCCCTCCACGCTCTCCTTCGGTAATAGTAACGCCGACAGTTGTCGGCGGGTGGGATTGAACCTGGGACCTCTGGAGCTTAGTGCCTGAGCCTCTACAGCATGAGCTAAAAGCCACCTTCGTGGCTGGGGCTGGGAGAGCTCCCCCTTCAATCTACTTCAACTACTGCCTTTCTCATGATGCCTACAGGAAACGGCCACCTGACAAAGTCTAGGCAGAGGGTGAGCTGTGACTGCTACTGATTGGCTACGCAGCTGGACTGTGCTAAAACATCCCGTCCTTACTGCTGTCCCCCTGTCCCGGGCCACGAGTTTGTGTGCTTGGTTTTTACATCTTGCTGCTTAGATTCTTACCTCCTTGAGGCAGAGACCATCATTTACTCTGTGTCTGTACCGTGCCTCTTGCAGTGAGATCCTGGCTGGGTTGAGGCCTCTGAGTGCTACCAAAATACAAATGTTCACTGATAATCGGATGGTCTGTCTCAAGCCACTCGCGACTGATACAAACTCTCAGATGAAATTCAAGCTTTCCAGAGCGGTTCAGAAAAGGTTTAAAGCTGTATTATGGAAAAACAACTGTTGGATTTTGGCCTTTTTTGGGTGGAAGGCTGCAGGAAATATTTTCTGGTGTGGGGGAGTAGCTGGGAGGATGTGTAATACATTTTCTATGCAAACGTTCCATCCCGCTTTGTTGCTCAGCGGCTGCAGGAATGCAAGGCCAGCAGGAAAGTGCAGCTGGGAATCTGCAATGAAAAATTCTGCAGACGCTTCAAAGAGCCGCTCCTTTCTAATCTGTTTCACAGGCTACATCTGAGACATGGTCAGTGGTGGGACAGGCCACGGGCTTTCAGGGCAGCTGTCTCAGTGGGAAAGCGCCACAGGGGTAACTGGGAATAGGGAGGAAGATGGCGAGGGAACCCTGAAGCTGCTGGGAAGGGTGCAAAGCCTGGAAGATGTGATCTCCAGGAACAGGAATTGGAGAAGCCATTGGTTAATAAGGACACATTGGTAATGTTTTATGCTCTAGTTCAAAGGATGCCACAGCCTCATGTTTGTATGCATCTGTAGTGGTTCCTTGCTCTCGAGTGGAGAGGGAGGCTGCCCCGCCTCACTACAGGCAGACAGCAAGGAATAGTCTATAGGGGAATCTACAGCCCTCTGGATGGGGCTGAACTACAAATAGTTTTTATCCTGCAGCCACCTGGTGGGGGCAAACAGTAATTAACTTTCTATAGGGGAGCTCTGGCCCTCTCGGTGGGGCAGAGCACAAACAGTCTATGGCTCCAGCCGTCTGGCTGGGGGTGAGCTCACAACACAGCCCTGGCCTTCTGGCCCAAAAGAGGGGGTTTGGCTGCCACCCTGGGGTGGAGTCAGTGGCAGGGAGAGTAGGGAGACCTGGGCCCACCCTACTCCACTGGGTCCCCTCCTAGTCCAGGGCCCTAAGAGTGGTGGATGGGTCCTCCACTGTGTTATTAGGGATTCTCCCAAAACAGGCTGACTCACTCTCCAGCAGCAGAACTGGACTAAAGTCTGGTTCCCCTGGGCTACTTCCTACCACAGTGTGGGTGTTGGGCTCCCTCGTTCAAAGGTCCTCTGTCTCCTCGGGGTGCCCACAGCTCCTCGGGGCATTCATCTGATGACGGTCCTGGCAGCTCCTCCACGGAGCCACTCTGGGCTGTTTCTTGCCTGCTTTTCCCTACATCCCCAAACCCAGCCTCTGCTGCTGAAGCCCACCCACTGCATCTTTCTGGCAATTGGGCAGGAGAAGACCCAACCATGGGAGGATGCTGGGAACAATAAGGGGATAGGCTGGAAGGAGGAGCCGATAGGGCCTGACAGTATGCACTGCAGGCAAGAATCCGTATCTGGGGCTCCCTCTCAGAGTCCCGGGTCCTCACTTCTGCCTGCTACAGCCCAGCCAAGTGGCCACCCAGCCTCAGAAAACTAGCCAGTCCCTGGGTGACAGCCCATGGGGATTAGCCAGTTCCCTGTGGGCTCTGGAGATCTAGGGAGGGGATACAGTGGGAGGTAAAATTCACATCTTTGCTGCTGCCTTTAATGAATGTGGCAAGCGATTTCTGCAAGGCTGGACCTATGGCTCAGTAACACCCCAGGAACATCGGTCTAGGGAGGGAAGGTGACTCCTTGCAACAGAAAGGCCAGAAAAGTCTATGAGCCAAATGACTCACATCCCACTCCAGGTGAGTTGCCCCAAGGGTAAATTTGGCTCCATGTTTTTAGAAGTAAAATCAACACCATAGAGAAAAGGTTTAGGTTGGATATTAGGAAAAACTTTTTCACTAGGAGGGTGGTGAAACACTGGAATGCGTTGCCTAGGGAGGTGGTGGAATCTCCTTCCTTAGAAGTTTTTAAGGTCAGGCTTGACAAAGCCCTGGGTGGGATGATTTAATTGGGGATGGGTCCTGCTTTTGAGCAGGGAGTTGGACTAGATGACCTCCTGAGGTCCCTTCCAACCCTGATATTCTATGATTCTATGATTCTATGAAAAGAGCAGTGGAAGCTTTCCCAGATTGAGTCCAAGTGCATACTTATTTCTCAAATTAATATTAAAAATAACATTAATTTCCTAGGCACTGAACGTTAGCAAGGCTGGAAGTCACCCAAATAAAGACTCCAGCATCTAATTCACGCATGTGCAGTGGACCAGAACTAGACACGTAAGATCCTAAGAATGGCCACATCTGGTCAGATCAGTGCTATCTCTAGCCAATCTCTTGTGCCCATCAGTGGCCTGAACCAGTTGCTTTAGAGGCAGGTGCAAACAAAGTTGCAGGAGACAGTTATGGGATAACCTGCCTACACTCTGGATATTCTTGCTATCCAAACAAATATCCAATTCTTTTTGGAATCCAGCTAAGCTGTTGGCTTCAATCTCTTGTGACAATGAGTTCTGCAGGCTGATTCTGCTTTTAGTAAAACATATATCCTTTGATCAGTATTTTGAGGATTTAAGTAGGACTTATGTGGTGCATGGGCCTCAGAGCTGCCCCTTTCTGTCAAGAATCAGAGCCTGCAGCCAAACCTGGGACCCATTAATTGAGCTATCTCTGAACACCTTGAACAGTCACATGTGAATTTTTTATTGAAGTGAGAAGATGGAGGCTTGGGCCTTCCAAAAGCCAGGTGGTCTAGTTGATTAAGTACCAGCCTAGCAGCTATGAAGTCATGAATTCCTCTGCCACTGGTATTATAATACTTTGCGCTGACATCCTATTTGTACAAACATTACTTAGCTACAATGATTGTAAATATAAACAGCCCCATTTTACTGCTGGGAAAAGGGATGCTCACAAGAGCTTAAAGGGTCAGTTTCCAAACCTGATCTCCTAAACTTGGGCACCCTATTGTGTGTGTCTAAATACTGAGATAGGAGCCTAGCTTTGATAATGGGGTTCTACCCCTTTATGGAACAGTCCTATAGAATTTTCAAGACATTAAACCAATAGGATTCTGTAACAATTAGTCTAAAAATATAGAATGTAACCGAACGATTTCTCTTCCGCGGGATTCTATAAATTGTTTAAAAAAATAAGAGAATAATGTAACAACCCCCTGCCCCGCCCTTCCAGCAAAGCTTCATATATGATGCTGCTCAGCTCTTCTAGCTAACCAGCCTTTTCACATGGGATTACCCATGAGCAGATCGAGGGACGTGATCGTTCCCCTCTATTCGACATTGGTGAGGCCTCATCTGGAGTACTGTGTCCAGTTTTGGGCCCCACACTACAAGAAGGATGTGGATAAATTGGAGAGAGTCCAGCTGAGGGCAACAAAAATGATTAGGGGTCTAGAACACATGACTTATGAGGAGAGGCTAAGGGAGCTGGGATTGTTTAGCCTGCAGAAGAGAAGAATGAGGGGGGATTTGATAGCTGCTTTCATCTACCTGAAAGGGGGTTCCAAAGAGGATGGCTCTAGACTGTTCTCAATGGTAGCAGATGACAGAACGAGGAGTAATGGTCTCAAGTTGCAGTGGGGGAGGTTTAGATTGGATATTAGGAAAAACTTTTTCACTAAGAGGGTGGTGAAACACTGGAATGTATTACCTAGGGAGGTGGTAGAATCTCCTTCCTTAGAGGTTTTTAAGGTCAGGCTTGACAAAGCCCTTCCAACCTCCCAACAAAGCCCTGGCTGGCATGATTTAATTGGGGATGGGTCCTGCTTTGAGCAGGGGGTTGGACTAGATGACCTTCTGGGGTCCCTTCCAACCCTGATATTCTATGATTCTATGATTCTATGATGGGGGATCAATAGGGACATTCACTTTGGAGGGAACTTATTCACAAAATAACAGCTTGAATCTCTGATGGAGTTAAACTTTTCCATCCTAACAATTTATGACAGCACCTGGGACTAGACTACTAACGCCCTATTCACTGCTATCCTGGCCCCAGGGAAATATTTTCAAAAGCTGGGGCGTGGTCAGCCATGGCTTCTCAAGCTCACTTGTCCAAAACTTTTTGAAGTCTGTTTACTACGGGTCAGCCGCTGTACTACTGCACAAACTAGAACCTTTCTAGAAATCTCAGAGCTCAATCTGCTAAACAAAACTGCACCAAAGACAACTGAGGAAATCTTCTCTGGAAGAGGAGAGGGGCAACTGAGATTCAGGGAATGAGCAGAGGTGAGTATGCTTATGGAAAGTGGCCACAGTTATGCCAACTCTTGTGATTTTTATCATGAATTTTGTGATATTTATGGTGATATCCCAGCCCCATTGACTTCACTCAAGTTAGGGTTTCACCGTTGGTGTTTTCTTAAAGCCCCTGCTCCTGGAGTCTTATGATCACATGAGAATCTCAGGTTTCCATTTGTAAATGAAAGTAAGTTTCTAGTGGTCGAAGTTGTGGAGAAAAGCTTGAAAACATGAACCCTAAGACGAGAAATCAAAGAAAAAGCACCCTACATTCTTTATTTTTTAAAATCTCACAATTTTTTAAAGACTAACTCCTGATTTTGGGGTGCTTGTTGGCAATATCGTATAGAGATTCTTGTTCTTTCATCTGTAGAGATCTGGGGCCTGATTCAAAATGGCCACTAAGGCCTCTCTGGCAGTGTAAAGGGACCTTAGACTGATGGAAGTTTATGCTAGGGTGGTGGTGAGGAGATTTAGGGTATGTTGACACCGCAGGTAGGCGTACTTGTGCAAGCTTTAATCTAGCAAACATGGCTAAAAATAGCAGTGAAGATGCGATGACACGGACCCTGGCATGGGCTAGCAACACAAGTACTTATCCAGGGTCCCGGCCATGATTGAACAGCCCACACAGATGCCTACACTGCCATGTTTTCATTGGTACTTGTAACCACACTAGCTAGATAAATGTCTACCCCGTCTGCAGTCACACCTCCGATTGCACTATAAACAGATTCATGGATTCCAAGGCCAGGAGAGATCATTGTGATCACCTAATCTGATCTCCTATATAACACAGGCCAGAGAACTGCCCCCAAATAATTCCTAGAGCAGATTTCTTAGGAAAAAAAATCTAATCTGGATTTAAAAATTCAGTGATGGAAAATCCACCTTGACCAATGGTAAATGTTTCCAATTTATGGTTCATTACTCTCACTGTTAAAAATTTATACCTTATTTCCCATCCTAATTTGTTCTCCATGTAGATACTTATTGACTGTAATTAAGTCACCTCATAATCTTCTCTTTGTTAAGGAAAATAGATTGCGCTCCTTGAATCTATCAGTATAAGGCATGTTTTCTAATCCTTTAATCATTCTTGTGGCTCTTCTCTGAAACCTCTGCAATTTATCAACTTCCTTCTTGAATTATGGGCACCAGAACTGGACTCAGAAGTCCAGCTGTGGTTGCACAAGTGCTAAATACAGGGGTAGGTTCCCCTGTTTATTCATCCTGGGATCGCATTAATCCTTTTGGCCACAGCGTCACACTGAGAGCTCATGTTCAGATGATTATCCATCATGGCCCCAAATCTTTTTCAGGCCCCAAATCATTTCTTCCCACAATAGAGTGTCCCATCCTGTAAGTGTGGCCTATGAACTTTGTTCCTAGATACATACATTTACATTTAGAGTTATTAAAACATATGTTATTTGCTTGTGCCCAGTTTACCAAGCTATCCAGATCGCTCTAAATCAGTGATCTGTCCTCATCATTATTTACCACTCCCCCAATTTTTGTGTCCTCTGCAAACTTTATCAGGGATGATTTTATGTTTTCTTCCAGGTCACTGATAAAAATGTTAAATAGCCTAGGGCCAAATACTAATCCTTGCGGAACCCCACTAGAAACAGACCCTCTTGATGACGATTCCCCATTTACAGTTACATTTTGAGACCTATCGGCTAGCCAATGGTTAATTAATTTAATGTGAGCCATGTAAATTATATATAGTCCTAGTTTTTTAATCAAAATGTCATGGGGTACCATGACAAATGCCTTATATACGCTTAGTGTCAATGAGACTTCAGTATGCCCCCTAGTGGTGATAGAAGCAGGAATTTTCTGGGTATGTCATGAAGCATGACCATCTGCATGACAGGGTCTGTTCAAACGTCTCAGGGTTATATGTAAACAACTCAGGGATCTTTAAGTCTTTACAGAGATCTGGACATCAAAAAAAGCTGGACACCTCTTTTGCCGTTGAGAGTTCACTTTCTGCAATTGATGTAAAACATTCCTGCCTTAACCCCTTCCCCTAAGGGCGATGGCAAACATCCTTCACAGCATATACGGGGGGGGGGGAGGGGCGTGCGTATGATTCACAGATCAGGGATGCCCCGGTGTGAATGGCACCACCTGAGCAATAAATAGCTTACAATGCTAGAACCTGAATGATTTCAAAGCACATTGCAAACTTTCACATGCAAAGCTCTTTACCCACCACTGGAGTGCAGCTCTCTCTGGAGTGGGACCTGGCCGTTGTCTAGCACCTTTATGCAATCCTTTAGATTGCGAGGTGCAGAAGAATACAGAATCTGATGAAAGCAGTGAAGGGGGGATTAAGTAGCCAGGATATAACTGCCAAAGCAGCAATTTGGCCAGAACAGTGAGGATTAACATTCTGCTCTTGCAAAAAGTGCCAGGGGCTCCTTAGTGACCACAGTTGGTCAGGAGCTGGGTTTTGCAGCTCATCAGAAAGACGGGGTTGTGCTCCTCACCAGGTCTGGAGCAGTCTGGCAGGACCTGGGCCCCACCTAGTCCACTGATTTTGGTGGGACACTTCCCAGCCAGAGGCAGCACTCAGCACAAGCAATGGGGTCACAATCTAGACTGCAGTGAGGAACAGCTAAAATCGCCAACACTTTCCTACGAATCCACTCTGCCCTTTCAGGTTCCTGCCAGCTGTAAACTCTCCTTCTCCCTCTCGTTCCATCTCTTGTAATTATTTCATCAAATCAGCCTCTTTTTTTTTCCTGACTGTGAGTTTCAAGCCGTCCAACTCTGCTCTGTGATAAATCTTCCTAAAAGGACAGCTGCTTCCTCCTCCCCCGCTGGCTGGGTGGGTTCTTGTGTTTTCTTTTACACACATCCCCACTATATCAATATATATATTTTTAACGTAGCCTTCTTTTCCTCTCAGTGATATTTCCTGTCCGCCCTCTCCCCTCTCCCTCTTGCTCCCCGTCTCACTCTGTGCTTCCTCTCTCTCCGCCCCCGCTCGGCAATTTGTCACTGCTCGAGTGTATTTTTCTTTTTTAGAACTGCGTTCGCATGGCTGTCTCCCACCAACACAAAGTGCCTGGCCCATTAACTTCAACTGGCAACCTGAACGTCGAGTCACATTGCCTAGTGATATACAATGCCTTTGAGCTGCCGGAACTGGCCGGGAAAGCATTCCAGGCCTTGCTTCACCCACATCCACTAGGAGAAAAAATTACTCGTGAGGGAGGGGAAATACGCTCTGCTTGGATCTTTAATTTTTTTTTCTCGTTCATGAATTATAATCTTTTACTTATTAAAGTTTTACTGTTTCCTAATGGGTGTTTTACTGCAGGATTTATAGCGGTTTGCAAAGGGTGACTACTATCCCACGAGCGCTCCAGCTCTGCTCAGTAGGGTTGGATCAATCATGCTGGCAAAGTTCAATCCAGTCGTGTTGCCGTATTATTAACTCAGATGGAGGCAATATTACATGGATACCATGAATTGCCCATATTTAAATGAACAAGTGTGCATTGGAGGATTCATTAGGCATCACTGCTCATTGCACATTGCCAATGATCAGACCGTTTTACTTTGCTGTTGCTCCCGCCATCTTTTAAATGACAATTTAAGACATCTTAAAGGACAGCCAGCAAGGAGGCAGGATGACTCCAGAGGTTGTTAATAGACTTTGGCGCTCGTGCTGCTCTCAGTTACAGGTTTGATTCCAGCTTCAGAGATGTCTGGGTAACAGAGATCATTACCTGAGTTGACGGCTTGTAAAGAGCTACCAGAGGAGGCTGTTTGCAGGGCACAACAAAGAGTTTTATTGGTCCAACACCAACCCTAGAAGTATGCTACATATTCTTACGCACCATTTGCTTGCTCCTTATTTATGTATGTACTCACAGATGTAGAGCGCTCTTGTAACAACCAGAGGACAAAGATTGGATGGGTCCTGGTAATCCACACCAGGAAAGTGAGTCTTTGTCCCCCCTCTGGTGGCTACTCACATAGCAGTCAATGAGTCTGCTTTGGCTACTAAGTAAAGCTCTTTAACTGGAGTGGTAGAGGCTTATGCTTTTTGCTCTGACGGTGCCAGGTTCAAACCCCACTCATGTCCTCAGTGGAGTCAGTTACACATACACAGGGAACTATTCTGTCCCCTGTAGAGTGCTCCCTCTACTTTACGGTAGAACCCGGGGGAACCTGAATGGCCCTTGTTTCTGCTGTGGTGCAGTGACTCTAAAGGCCTGACTGGCACCAACACAGTGATTCATTCCTGCAGGGAAAGGCTGTGCAGGTGCATTGCTAACAGTTTGGCTCACTGGCTGGGCGATGTTGTAACTCCCTTCCATGTCACTTTTGTGAAGGAAAATAGGACGCCCCTCAGAGTAAGGGTACTGTAATGATAGTGTAGTTAATTGCAATTATACTGTGGTTATCCTATTTGCTACCTGTAATTACCACTAATTCATAGAATCACTACATGATTACACTGCATACAATGTAGTTAGTATACCTGGATTCTAACAGCTTCCCCCAACCTCCATGTGCAGGGAACATAAAAGGCAGCCTGCTCTGAGTAGATGTAGGGCTGGGCGGAGCAGCATTGAGCTAGGAAAGGAGTACTTGTGGCACCTTAGAGACTAACCAATTTATTTGAGCATGAGCTTTCGTGAGCTACAGCTCACTTCATCGGATGCATGCCGTGGAAACTGCAGCAGACTTGAGCTAGGAGGTTATCTAGACACAGGGATCTGCAGAAGGCCTGGTTAGTGGTTCCCGTACTGAGATGGAGAAGGAGAAGGCATCATCAAAGAGCCAAAGAATTTGCCTAGAGGCAGGCTACAGAAGGACTCTATGAGGAGGGGCTTGTGTAGGGGCAGCCAGAGAAGACGGCCTGACAAGTGCCAAGCACTGTAAAAAGTGGCTTAAGGAAACAGTGGAGCAGAGCAGTCTTGGGCTGAGGGCAGAGTGCTGTGCTGTGCACAAGTTAGGGCATCAGCCCTGGGATCCATAGTGCAGGCAGGCTGTGCCACCCACAGAAGTGCTGTAGCAGCCGGTGCACCACGGGAAAGGAGTGTTTAACCCAGGGAGTGCTGATGATGAAGAATCTGTTTGGTTTGTTGTTTGGACTTTGGCATTGGCTGGAGAGTCAAAAGCACTAAAAGTTACTAAGGGGAGACTATAGACTAGACCAGAGGTTCTCAGACTGTGGTCCACAAGCTCCATTCAGGTGGTCTGCGGATAGTTCCCTCTAAGATGCACCCCTGGGTGGTCGCACACGGGAGAATGAAGGGCCACCCGTCTAATTAGTGGAGCCACGAAGGGGGTAGGTGGGAGGGGTAGTGGGGTGAGAAGACGGGGTGGGGGGAATTTGGGATGTGCAGAGCTATGGTGGCCAAAGAAAGAGGTGACTTTCCCCAGCTCCAGGGCTGTGGCTGCCAGGGAGAGATGGCCCTCCTTCCCAGTCCCAGCTCAGGGGCTGCCGCAGCATGGGGGAGAGGGAGAGATCCCCCTTCTTCCCAGCCCCAGCTTGGGGGCTGCTGCAGTGGGGGAAATTGGGAGAGACCCCCCCTCCTTCCCAGCCCCAGCTCAGGGGCTGCTGCGGCGGGGGAGAGAGGGCACATCCATCGCATTAGAAAGTTAAGACTACTGATATTAAAATATGAGTTGTGTGCTTTTATTTGTAGAACAGAAAAAGTTAATTATTATGTTTTTTTTTATATAGCTCTTTTAACCAAAGCGCTTTACAGTAGTTAGCTATTGGTAGAAACAACATTTGGAAAGATCATTAAGTGGTCCGCCGAGACCCTCGGCAATTTTCAAGTGGCCTGCGAAGAAAAATGTTTGAGAACCACTGGACTAGACCAAAAAATGTGAGCAGGTGGGGAAACTGCGGCAGTAGGTCTAGTGATGTAAGAACCCATTACTAGTCCCCTTCTGACAAACTGTGACTGTGTAAAATAGCCAGAGTATCAAGTGTTGCAAGCCTGAGGGCGAAGGTTCGTTGGCCCGAGAAATGTGAGCTTTGGCGTAGAGCACAAACCAGGGAGAAGAAAGACCCGCAGGTTCTGGTTTTGCTCATTACCACTAAACCATAAAGGTGGAAGTTTTAACGACCTGACTCATTTTCAGATAAACAATTCGGCATCACAGATACTTTTTCTTTCATGAAATGACACGTCTTCCCCGCCCCTCCTCAATACCAGCCAAAGATATGGCTTGAGTGCACTCAAACGCACATAACTATTTATTCAGAACCGATTTCATTTTGCATGTATTTTGGGTTGGCAGGAGTCACATGTGGCCTAGTTATTTTTCGGAAGTGACGAGTGATTTGGGGTGCCACAGTTTTCAGGACCCAACTTGGGAAGCCTTAAAAGGGCCTGAGTTTTTTAGAGGACAGGTTCTCGGCACTCTCTGAAAATCCAGCTCAAGACGTCTCAAGTTGGGCATCTGACAGGACTAGTCACATCGGAAAGTGTCGGTCCTGTATGTCTCTTTATCAGCAGGTCACCACAAGCTCCGCCCCACTCCACCTCCACTGCTTTGTTTCCCTGTCTTTCTTGACATGAATGGGTCACCAGGATACTTCTGTCTCCCGGACTGCTGAAAGAATGCCGGCAGGGGGTCAAAATCGCTCCTACTCTGCTGCAAGCAGGACCTAAATTCTGCAGCAAGAATGCCTGTCGACAGTGCAACAGACAGGAAATGCTGTGGCAGCTGCAGGAAAGTTGGAGGATGGAGGTTTTTAGTGAATGAAATATGAAAATGAATGACGCAATCAGCACCGTGCGCCTTGCTTTACTTAGTTTGAGACTGAATTCAAGTTATTTTATCCTGCCCCTGCAGTCTCTACATTGTGCTGATTTTTGTGTCAGCTGCACATAATTGCATTTGCATTGTAGAAGTTGTTGGGGACACAGGGAGAAAAGGGAAGAAATAGGACTGTGGGACAGCACCCCAAACTAAGCCACTTCGTATGGCTTCTCAAGTGCCAAACACACCAGCTGGACATTTCTGCTGCCTGATCACCAGGCAAAGTTGCTGGCTAATGCTGACATTTTAGCGGCCATCGTTAGGTTTCAGAGTATAATGCGATGGCCGCCACTCATGTGTCCCCTTATGGCCAGGGGTGCCTCTGCAGTGCCCTGCCCCTATTTTCCCCTTCTTCAGGACTCCTTAAACAAATCTCCACACAGTCTTGCTTGTTCAATCACAGCCTTTCTTGGGGTCTGGCGTCTTTATTAACACAAAGTTCCAAAAAGTGACCATAAAAACAAATCTTCCAGCCAGCCTTGAGCTGGGCACAGCGCCTCCTCCCTATGGCACTATCCCTTCCTGCTGTCTGAGCAGATAGAGTAGATACCAGTCCTGGCCTGCCTTCGTCCAAAGCAAAAACAAAGCTTGCAGCTGGGTCTTCTTACCCAGCTCCACCTCCTTCTTCAGGGACCACTGCAGGAGCCCGCTCCCTGCAGCTTCACTCTGCAGTCCTCCCTTCTCACCGGCCGCGTAGCCAGGTGGAGGGAACAGGGGGAGCAATGCAAACAAAAGGCACCACTCACTGCGGCGCTTTTACTCACCCAGCGGCGCTCCGGCGGCCAGGCCTCACTCGCTCCAGGTGTCTTCGGTGGCACTGAAGGTCCCGCCGCCGAGGTGCCACCGAAGACCCGGAGCGCCGCCGGGTGAGTAAAAGCGGGGGTGGCGCCTTTTTTTTGGATCGCTCCCCTTGTTCCCTCAACAGGGGAAAATTTAAAAGGCTCCAAGACATAGACAAGGCGCCACTTGTGCTCAGTGGGGGGCGGCCGCTGCCCTGCTCCCCCCCTAGCTACACCACTGCTTCTCACTCTGCCCTCACTGAGTGACCTCGGAGACTTTATAGCCCAGGCGCAGCGTGAGCACCCGCCCTGGCACTGGGCGCTGGACCTATTTCAGTCATCGCAGCCCATGACACAGAGTCATCATTCCCTTGAGGTGACTGGGGCAGCTCACACCTCTGCTGGGATGACTGCAAATTCCAGAAGCCATAGCTTCATAGAATCATAGAATATCACGGTTGGAAGGGACCTCAGGAGGCCATCTAGTCCAACCCCCCTGCTCAAAACAGGACCCATCCCCAATTAAATCATCCCAGCCAGGGCTTTGTCAAGCCTGACCTTAAAAACCTCTAAGGAAGGAGAATCCACCACCTCCCTAGGTAACCCATTCCAGTGCTTCACCATCCTCCTAGTGAAAAAGTTTTTCCTAATATCCAACCTAAACCTCCCCCACTGAAACTTGAGACCATTACTCCTCGTTCTGTCATTTGCTACCGCTGAGAACAGCCTAGATCCATCCTCTTTGGAACCCCCTTTCAGGTAGTTGAAAGCAGCTATCAAATCCCCCCCCCCCCATTCTTGTCTTCAGCAAACTAAACAATCCCAGTTCCCTTGGCCTCTCCTCATAAGTCATGTGTTCCGGTCCCCTAATCATTTTTGTTGCCCTCAGCTGGACGTTTTCCAATTTTTTCACATCCTTCTTGTAGTGTGGGACCCAAAACTGGACACAGTACTCCAGATGAGGCCTCACCAATGTTGAATAGAGGGGAATGATCACATCCCTCGATCTGCTGGCAATGCCCCTACTTATACATCCCAAAATGCCATTGGCCTTCTTGGCAACAAGGGCACACTGTTGACTCATATCCAGCTTCTCATCCACTGTAACCCCTAGGTCCTTTTCTGCAGAACTACTGCCTAGCTGCTCGGTCCCTAGTCTGTAGCCGTGCATGGGATTCTTCCATCCTAAGTGCAGGACTCTGCACTTGTCCTTGTTGAACCTCATCAGATTTCTTTTGGCCCAATCCTCTAATTTGTCTAGGTCCCTCTGTATCCTATCCCTACCCTCCAGCGTATCTACCTCTCCTCCCAGTTTAGTGTCATCTGCAAACTTGCTGAGGGTGCAATCCATGCCATCCTCCAGATCATCACTGCATCGGTTATATCTGGTTTGCCTTTTTTAAAAGCTTGTCTATGCAACCATAAGAACTAGAAACAGAGTTTCCTATGATAAAATAGAGCTTAGATTCTGTAGCACAATTTTGCAACCGGGAGGATTCTGCTGCAAATTCAGCAGCTGCAGAATATTTGAATATGCATGGTCCTGACCATGGCGGTGGCAGTCATGTGCACAAGTGTGCAGTAGAAAATGGACTGAGGCCATCATGGACCATGTGTCAAATGATAACTTGCAAACATTTCCAATCTGTGTTGGGTGCCAACCAAGGGCCTAAGCCAGCTATCCAGGCCCATTCTTTCTGAGCCTTAACTCCATCTTCTTTACATCCCACAGAGCAAGTATCCTCTGCTAGTCTACTATAGCACGGCATTGACATCCAGGGTCTATTTCATTTCCTATTGGGATAATCCCAGTTGAGTTTTCCTGCTGGTACCCAAAAGCATATGTGCCTGATCCAAAGCATGGAAGTGCATGGAAAGTTTCCACTGATTTCAACAGGCTTTGAATCTGGTCCTTTTGTTCCATTTTTTTAATAACACAAATGAAATTTAATGTGATTATAGCTTCTGACAGCTTTTTTTTTTATGTGCGTCATAGAAGAGTGACACTAAGTTCTCTTTCAGTTCAATATGATAACGCAGGTTTGCACACTAAGCCTCTCCCACCGGAAATCATCATCTCCAGCAGAACAATGAGTGGCAGCATTAGTGCCCGTGTACACGTGTGGCTCCCGCTTTATTTTACCACATGGAAAGGAGAGGCATCACACCCCTACAGGTGGGTCTTTGGGCACAGAAAAAGCAGATGGGCTGACAGTGACGTAGGCCTGGTCTAAGCTAGGAAATTAGGTCTCTCAAGGGTGTGAAAAATCTATACCCTGAGTGATGCAGTTAAACCATCCTAACCTCTGGTGTAGACACTGTTAGGTTGATGGGAGAATTCTCCTGTTGACCTAGTTGCCACCGCTTGGGGACATGAATTACCTCCGCCAACAGGAGAGCCATCCCATCAGCATAGGTAATGTCTTCACTGAAGTGCCACAGTGGCACTTTAAGTGTAGACAAGCCATTAATGCTGTGCGTGGATCACTTAACACCCTCTTTGTGATGTATATATGTGTCCATGGAGAGTATTACGATTGTGCTAACTGTCTCTGAAAGTTCATTGATTCATATTGTTTAGGGCCGGAAAGGACCAGTATGATCATTTAGTCTGAACTCCTGCATAATACAGGCCAGAGAACCGCACCTAGTAATTTCATCATGTCCATAGCTTCTGTTTGACCTAGATCAAGAGAGATTAGAAAGACATCCAGTCTTTAAATTAATACTTCAAGTGATGGAGAATTCATCACATCCCTTGGTAAGTTGTTCCAATGGTTAATTACACTCACTATTAAAAATGTGCCCCTTATTTCTAGTCTGAATTTGTCTAGCTTCAGCTTCCAACTGATGGATCTCATTATGTCCTTTCCTGCTAGTTTAAAGAGTCCTGTACTATCAGAAATCTCTTCCCCTTGTAGGTGTTAGTAGACTGTGATCAAATCACCTCTTAACCTTCTCTTGGATAGACTAAATAGATTGAGCTTCTTATGTCTCACTGTAAGGCAAGTTTTCCAGATGTCCAATCATTCTGGTAGCTCTTTTCTGATCCCTTTAAAAAAATTTATTGCCCTGTTTTGAAGTGTGGGCACCAGAACTGGACACAGTATGCAATAATGATCTCATCAATGCTATATTGCAGTGGGGGAGACTTAGGTTGGATATTAGGAAAATCTTTTTCACTAGGAGGGTGGTGAAACACTGGAATGGCTTACCTACGGAGGTGGTGGAATCTCCTTCCTTAGAAATTGTTAAGGTCAGGCTTGACAAAGCCCTGGCTGGGATGATTTAGTTGGGGATTGGTCCTGCTTTGAGCAGGGGGTTGGACTAGATGACCTCCTGAGGTCCCTTCCAACCCTGATATTCTATGATTCTATGATATATATTGGTAGTACTACCTCCTTACTCCTACTTTATGTTCCTCTGTATACACCCAAGCAGGGCCGGATTAAGACCTTTAGAGGCCCTAAGCACTGAAAAGATTATGGTGCCCCCCCATATGTAATTCAAATTAAAAACAATACTATACCGTAAAATAAAATTTTATTTTTCTAAATGACACAAAAAACTTACATGTATGCTGAAATTAAAATAGCTTCTTTCTAGCTTCTTTCTGATTGCAAAATTCTGGATAAGTTCATCGAAGCTGACTTGACGAAGCATGTCCGTTTCCATACACAATAGGGAAAGTGAATCAAGTCTGTCCTGACATATTGTTGTTCTCTGAGAGTTTTTTATTCTTTTCAGCTGAGAAATAGAGCGTTCTGCGGAGCAGTTAGTAATCATCAATGTTAGAAAAACACGTAGTGCGATCTCTGCATTTGGAAATACACACTGTATTCCGTCTTTCAGTATTGTGTCATGAAGATCAATGTGACTGAATTTCATTTTTCCTGTTTCATTAAACTTTGCGCGCATATCACAGTGGAACTGCCGCAATTCTCCACAGAGATTCATGTTCAAGCCAACAGGGTATGAGACAACTAGCTTTTGGGAACCTTGTGACTATTGTCAGTCAGATAAGCCCATATCGTTCAGAAGAGAAAATCTACTTGATACTTCTTTGTTCACTTCACCTCTCCTCTTCATATGAGCTTCAAGTGTATCAATTATGGCATATTAAGTAGATACGCGAAATTTGTCTCTAGGATTCAATTCTGTTTCTGTTTCTGTTGCACAGCTATCATTTGCTTGTTTTTCCCTGATTCGCTTGCGGGACTGGACTTCTTTGTAGTTAGTATCAGGCAAGATCTCTTTTGATATGTCTTCAAATCTTTCAAAATCATTCCTCAAAGTGTGTAAGTGGTCTGCTAATGATTGACAGAGGTCTGCACATGTTTTGAAATCCAATTCTTTTTCTTGGAGAGCTTGACTTGTGTGGTAAAAGTGTTGTAAAATTTCGTTCCACATGGTCAACATGAATACAAACTAGTTCTTGCATCTTGTTTGCAATGTTTTCTGCCGCTTGTATAGTTTCTCCCTTTTGTGATTGGTCTTCAGCTTTTGTGATTGGTCTTCAGCTATACTTTCGAATGCATCCACAATCTTTGAGTAGGCCTCCGGGATTGCACTTGTTGCGACTGCATGTACCTCCCCGCGAGTATTAGAAAGAGATTTCAAGACACGATCATGGCCCAAATATGTTTTAAGAACTGCCCATTGGAGTGTTGGGGCAGAGAAAAACGTATAAAGTAACTGGACTGTTGAGAAAAAACGTGCTGCCACCGGACAACAATCAGCAGCACTGTGGCCAACAAGATTGAGAGAGTGTGCATCACATGGTATGAATATGGCATATTTGTTCTGTTCTAAAAGCTTCTTTTTGTGGACAATATCTTGTTTGTTTGCCATTGGTAAAAATCCGACTTCTCAATTTGATTTCTCAAATGGCTCAGTGTGGTGTTGACAGTCATTTGGTCCACGATCTATCCAGTCACCTACATCATCGGTACTGAAATCAACCCACATACCAGGATCTTTTCTCCTATTATTTACAGCATGAGCAGGTTCAGTCTCTGACACATCCACACCTTCTAGAACAGTGTCTGTTTTACCACCAGGAGTAGGATGATCAGTTGCAGTCTCTGACAACTCCACATGTTCTGGAACGGTGTTTGTTTCACCAATAGAAGAAGGGTCAGTCTCTGAAACACCTACAGGTTTTGGAAGGATGTCTGTGCTACTGAGGCAAGATGTTGCTTCAGATGGATTCACTTTGAAAAATGATGTCAGCTTTGGAAGATTTTGGAAAATTTCACTGGTTTTTTGTTTCTTTTCTTCCGCCAGTTTACGTTTCTGTGCTCCACTCAGTTGGTTACGTTTCATCCTGCCCGCTATCTCAGTTATCTGAACTTAAAAACCCCCCAAATTACACAACGTACACTATTTTTATGTCTATATATATAATATATATATGAGAAAAAAAAAACAAATCAAGTATGTATAACTCAGAAGAATATATCAATAATAAAACATAAATTTATTGCAATACATGACAGGATCTGATTTCCTCGCATTATTTCGATCTGTGTTAGTAGGACGCCCCCCTGGTTTAGGTGGGGATAAATAATAAAAAGAGACCAGAAAAACAGGGGAAAGAGTGTGTAATGGAGTGTAAGGAAATCTAACAAAGTTCTGATTTTTCCCATGATGACTACTTCAATGCTTTTTTTTAAATATCAAATTTTTTCAAAAAAAATCTCATTTTTTTTTGGTGCCCCTGCTTTGCTGGTGCCCTAAGCACGTGCTTCATCTACCTATTGGCACCCAGCCCTGCACCCAAGGACTGTGTTTTCCCTCTTGGCTACAAGATTGCACTGGGAGCTCATGTTCAACTGGTTATCTACCATATGTCCTTTTCTGAGTCACTCTTCTCCAGAATACAGTCCCCCTTCGTATAAGTGTGACCTACATTCTTTGTTCCACAATGTATGACCTTGCATTGGGCTGTGTTGAACTGCATATTCAACAAAGGAGCCCACTTTACCAAGTAATCTAGATTATTCTGCATAATTTACCTATCTCCATCATTATTCATAATTCCACCCATTTTTGGGTTGTCTGCAAATTTTTCCAGAAACATGCCATCTCTCTGAAAGTTTTCCTTAACATTCATACAAGAGATGAGACTATGGGTCTGCAAATATTATAATGTTCTCTGGCTATTTGCTCTTCCAACTCTTTCTTACCTAGGCCCTCCTAACTCCCATTTTACATTTCACCTTCCAGACCTTTTTCCTTTTATTGGCTTCATTTGGCTTGGATTTCTGTTTTCTGAAGGATACTTCTTGGCTTGAACAACTGGACAAAATGGCTGGACCTTGGTCCAAAGCCCTTTGAAGGCAATGGAAGAGCTGCCATAGGTTTCGTATTAGGTCTAGAACACTTGTAACAGGTATGAGTCCCGCACTAGCCCAGAGAGGGACTAAATGGACTGCAACACAGTGGCAGTACTCAAAAAAAATTCTCTCATTCTACCCATTTCAGTGACATTCCCTACACTTAGAATGGGGAGCTGGTAATCTCTGAAAATAGAAGAAACTTTTCAAGGGCAACCACTGGACGTTAGTCTCTCGTGTCCGTGCTTCCTAGCAATGGGAAGTTTTCCTGATAGTCAAGCAACTGTCTTTTAAAAGTGTTTTCTCACTATTCCATGTTGTTGGCAAATAGGTAGGCTTGGTAAAAGTCGTTAGACATTTGTACACACACAAACGGACAGAAAAATATTTCCATCAAGAATAATTGAAATTTACAGATAGGCAAAGTAAGAAAAATGCTTCTTGAGAGTTTATTAGAGTTTGATTTAAGGCTCTTTACTTTGTATATTTTGACATGTGATGTTGACAATTTGTGTTTTTACAGTTATAAAACTTAAATTTTTTGAATCTCAACATCTATTGGAATTAAATAATTAGTGTGCTATCCCCCCCATAATCACCTGCAAGTTTGAAAATGAATATAGATAAAAATTGAAAAAAGGCTTAAAATAAATATCAATATTATTAACTGAAATTATGAAAAGTAAATCGAATTAGGTAGCAAGGGAATTGAACAGCTGCAGACTAAACTAAAATACAACAGAAACTTTTTGTATAGATGGGTCTGAGAGGCAACTTGGGATGTGGGTCTGTTTATCATAAGTTTGGAAGTAGAGGCATTATTGGGAATAGAACTGAACAATTGTAGAAGAAACTGACAGCAAAAGGTGATGTTTCTAATCTTGTACCCTCAATCCTGGGGTGGAAAATAGTGGGCAGTAATGAATTGCCCAAATAGGAAAAATAGACAAGAGATGACTGTGTATAAGTAAAGTCCTGTGAAAATTGTGATTTTTATGCCTCTGTGGAAATTGTGAAATTAGCCCAATACCACAATTTTCCCAATATTATTTTTTTTAAAAAGAAAGAAATGGAGACCATGGTCACATGATCTTGTTGCTTTCTTTCCGTCTGCTATTTTAGGTTGCATCTGTGACGGCACCATTATAGCAAGAGAAGGAGGCACAGTAGCCAATCGCTGCTGTCACTTGGACCATGAGTAGCCGTGGCCTCAATGAGGAGGCGGAAATGGGTATTTGTGTGCACCGGTCCCCCACTGCCACCACTCCGCACATTAGTGGCCGCGGCCCCAGCGGGGAGGCAGAAACGGGCATCCTCGCATACTGGTCTGCCACTGCCACTTGGAACGTGAGCAGCCACAGCCTCAGGAGGGAAGCGGAAACGGGCATCTGCACACCCTGATACAGTTCTCAGCATGGCTCGTGGCATGTGGCAGCATCATGTTGGAGCAGCGGTTTGTGGGGGGACTTGCCACTCAGTTTTATGCAAAGGAATGCAGCAGTGACCTTTTGCTGACTACATTCCATGCATATTGTGTGAAACTTCAATACTTTACTCATGATACTGCTTTGAATTTTTTAAAAAAAATCCACACTTTTCACAGGGCCTTATATATAAGTAATAGAGAGTCTCAGTATATTTCCAGCCCAGGTGGAAACAGGAAGTACCAAGCATCTTGCAAGAGCCAGTTCTTGAAAAATTTCCAGGCTACTTTTGTAGACCCAAGAGGTTCATATAGATAGTTTTGATTTCATCATAGATTCATGGTTTCCAAAGCCAGAAGGGACCATTGTGATCACCTGGCCTACCCTCCTGTATAACACAGGCCAGAGAATTTCCTGAAAAAAGTCCTAGATCCTACTTTTTAGAAAAACATCCAATCTTGATTTTAAAATTGCCACTGATGGAAAATCCAACACAATTCTTGGTAAGTTGTTTTAATGGTTAATTACTCTCACTGTTAAAAATTCATACCTTATTTTCAGTCTGAATTTGTCTAGCTACAACTTCCAGCCATTGGATTGTGGTTTACCTTTTCTCTGCTAGATTGAAGAGCTCATTATTTATTCCCCACGTAGGTACCTATAGACTATGATCAAGTCACCCCTTAACCATCATTTGTTAAGCTAAATAGATTGAGCTCTGTGAGTCTATCTGTGTAAGGCAGGTTTTCTAATCCTTTAATCATTCTCATGGCTCTTCTCTGAACCCTCTCCAGTTCATCAACATTCTTCTGGAATTGTGGACACCAGAAATAGACACAGTATTCCAGCAGCAGTCACACAGTGCCAAATATAGAGGTAGATTCTCTTGTTTATGCATCCAAGGATTGCGCTAGCCCTTTTGGCTGCCACAGCATCACACTGGGAACTCATGTCCAGCTGGTTATCCACCATAGTCCCAAATTTTTTTCAGAGTCACTGCTTCCCAGGAGAGAGTCCCCCATCCTGTAAGTATGACCTATGTTCTTTGTTCCTAGAAGTATACATGTACATTTAGCTGTATTAAAACACCTCACAATCTTTAATGTATTCATCCTCAGAGCAGCTCTGTGAGCCAGGGCAGTGCTATTATCTCCTTAATACAGATGGGGAACTGAGACACTAAGAGAGTCTAAGTGACACGCCTAAGGACACACAGGAAGTCTCTGGCAGAGCAGGGACTTGAATCCCAATCGCCGGTTAGTCCCCTAACCATTGGAACTGCCTTCTTCTCTTCAGGCCATATGATTGGACATCTATGTCACATGATGTGATTTCTGTTCTCCCGACTGGAAGACCTAAGATAATAGGTATATTATATAGATAATATAAAGAGAATGCTACTTGGTTTGCAAATGATTTGTGAACCTTCATCATTGTTTGGATCTATTGTGCAAATAATAAAGAGCTTTTCAAAGTGGCCAGAATGAATGGTCTCATGCATATTTATTTGCATTAGTATTTGTTCTCCATGAAAATAAAAATCAGCTCACCTGAATAAAAGAGACTTTTTTTTGGCAAGGATATTTTCTTGTTTGTATCTAGCACTAGACACAATATATTCCATTTGAGATAGTAACTTCCATGTAACTAGAGTCTCTGTTGTAATGCCCTAAGTAAGCATGAATATGTCTCCCTTTTTTAGCTGTAACAATCTGCTCCTTAGTAGAGTTTGCATTTGGCTCCAGGGGTGGTGGCCTGTGGTTTTGCTGATGAAGATCCTGAATTGTATTTATACAAACAACCACAGTATCTACATGTTATGGCCATAGTGCATTACAGAGATTTACAATGGGATAGAGCTGAGGTTCTAACTAGTTATGTATATGGCCCCTGATGCAGTAATAGCTCATTGCCTTGCAAACATTGAATAATTTATCCTCACGTCCCTGTGAATGAGGTAAACACTATTTTCCCCTTTCACAGATGGGGAACCAAGGCACAGAAGGATTAAGTGATTTGTCCAAGGTCACACCGGAAACTTGTAGCAGAGGCAGGAATTGAACTTACATCTCTTCTATCCCACTGCCACCGTCATGACCACAACCTCGCCTGTCCGCTCTGTGTGAGCTGAACTTCCAGCCCAGTGCCTTAGCTAAAAGGCTGTCCTGAACTGGAATTTCCTGGCTTTGGAAATTTTGGCTTTTGATGGCTTTTGGTGTTTAACTCTGCTACCTTAACAGTCACTGAGAGGCTTGTTTTGTTTGTCTGCCGTTTTGCATGGTGAAAGAGGTTTCTGGTGATATTATTCTAACCCATCCATCAGACAGCAGACAATAATATTTAGTTGCTTTGATCAATTTATTGTTACAGTCTATTTAGACAGCTTGCTGCAAATTCCCCAGCAGAAGCAGCAGCTGTTAGCAACGTGGTGTGTGAGGCAGCGCCCAAACTCAAAAGGATTCTTAAGTGCTCTGGAGTGGCGCTCGAGCCTCAGCCAGGCAGCATGACGTCACCGCTCCTTTAATTTGTTTTCCAGAAAATTCATTTCGAAAAGTGCTCCATGAATCACTTGGCAGCGGCAATGGGCTTGTAAGTACTTCAACTGCCATGCTCCTCTTAAGCTGCAGTATTCATCCGGGGCCAGATCCTCAAGTTCAATCGCAGGGTTTATGTAGGTCAGGCTAGATTGTAAGCTTTTGGGGGCAGGGACTATCCTTTTGTTCTGTGTTTGTACAGTGCCTAGCACAGAGGTGGGCAAACTACGGCCAGCGGGCCACATCCAGCCTGCAGGACCCTCCTGCCCGGCCCATGAGCTCCTGGCCCAGGAGGCTAGCCCCTGGCCCCTCCCCTGCTGTTCCCCCTTCCCTGCAGCCACAGCACGCCCCTCCACGGGCGCAACGCTCTGGGCGGCAGGGCAGCACAGTTGTAGAGCCACTGACTGACCCAGTGCTCTGGGTGGCGCGGAAAGGGGGCAAGGAGGAGCGGGGGTGGATAGAGAGCAGGGGAGTTCGGGGGTGTGGTCAGGGGTGTGGATAGGGGTCGAGGCAGTCAGAGAGCAGGGAACAGGGGGGTTGGATGGGGCAGGAGTCCCGGGGGGGGGGCAGTCAGGAATGAGAAGGGGGGTTGGATGGGGCAGCAGGGGGCAGTCAGGGGTGGGGAGTCCAGGGGTGGTCAGGAAGCAGGGGTGGTGGATGGGCCAGGAGTCCCGGGGCCATCAGGGGACAGGGAACAGGGGGGTTGGATGGGACAGGAGTCCCAGGGGAGCCGTCAGGGGGCAAGAAGCAGGGGGGCCGGATAGGAGGAAGGGGCCGGGCCACGCCTGGCTGTTTGGGGAGACACAGTCTCCCCTAACCGGCCCTCCATACAATTTTGGAAACCCAATGTGGCCCTCAGGCCAAAAAGTTTGCCCGCCCCGGCCTAGCAGAACAACAGCCTGGTCTGTGACTGGGGTTCCTAGTACAAACAATAAATAAGTCAATGGCTCTGTAGAAGCCGATGAGAGTTTGGTTTGTGTAAGGAATGGATAAACAAAACACACTGTATAAAGATGTCAGAATTAAGCCCTGATGTCTTTTCTGTCCTGTCTGGACCTGGGGAGGAACAGCTCTCCATCTCACCTATATGGTCCTCATCCCCCACAGACTCTGTGCACCCAGCACTATCCAGTCTCCTCCAGCTACCCAGCTCCAAACCATTCGTAACAGGTGAAAGGATGTGCCGTGTGCACTGGACCAGGAGATATGGAAGAGGAAAGAGATGGGCAAAGTGACTCCCCCAGCAGACTTGTCGGTGGTAGCTTGGTGAGTGGTTTATCTGTCCCTTGGCACCCATGGAGGGGGTAATGGGCCCTTCTTTCTTGTGGGAGGGAATTTCTTCCTTCAGCCACGTGGTAATCAGTTCCTTCCTACCTGCACTGCTATTGGTAATGTGTATTATGACGGTGCCCACAGTCCCACACTGAGACCTGGGACCCTTACACTTTCCATACACACAATAAGACGGTCCCTGCCTCAAAGAGTTTACAATCTACTTCACCAAGACTGACAAAGGAAGACATGCTAGGGAGCTGAGATGGAGAGGGAGGAAGTGACTTGCCCAACGCTACATGGGAAATCTGTGATATAGGCAGGAACTGAACCCATATCTCCTGAGCCACCTCCTGCCTTACCATAGCAGCCCTTCTTTCCCATAGCAGGTGTAGGCTCTCCCTCCTTTCCTCTCCAAGGCAGGGATAACCCCCTTCTTCCCTCTCTTGGAAGGACAGTGGAAGAAAAGCTGCTTCTTCCCATGCAAGGTCTTTGACCTAAGTGTTGTGTCTAGCTGTCTGGTGTCACACGGGAAATGTGCTGTACGAATCTAGAATGCATTGATAATGAATGTCTTTGGCCTTTCCTGGGAGGATGGGAGCTTCATTGTGTCCATCATGTTTTATCCATAGGGTACCTTCCATTCTGCCTCCTTAGGGAAAGAGGCCAGCCTTATGGATCTGGGAATTGGGATTCAAATCCCAGCCCTGCCACAGACTTTCTCGATGACCCTTGATCACATGGGCACCTGGCCAGCAAAGCACGTCTACCTGGGTGGAAGCAGAAGCATGTGAGCAGTCCCATTGACATCAGTGGGATTTAACATGTGAGTCCAGTTACGCACGTGCTTAAGTGCTTCGACGGAGAGGGACCGTGGTTGCCTAACACTAGGCACCTAAATAAGAGGCCTGATTATTGTAAAGTGTAGGGCACCCACTGCCCCCATTAATGCAATCAGCTCTCAAAGTCAGCCTCATTAGGCTTGAACCTGGGTCTGTAGGGACTCATCGTGGGACCCGACAGCTTGCTGGCATTACCTAGAACCAGAGCTCCTTGAAGCCCAGCCAGTGCTTAATTTGTAATGAAAGAGGTACCAGGGCTCAAGCAATTAGATGCCGGGACTCAAGCAATTTTTCTACATTCATAACTAATACCGCAAGCCCAGAGGTGCCAGGGCTATGAACTGCCAAGCCCAGAGGTGCCGGAGCTCAGCCCTGGCAAGCCCTGGAACAAATTAAGCACTGAGCCTAGCTCAGATAGGAGGCTCCACTCCTGGGCCCCAACTGGTGTAACACTGGTGCTCAGACAGACCTGCTTCCCCGATGTAAGCCAGAAGGAGGAACAGGAAGTTGTCTGTACAGCCGGGCTCCATCCTGCTTTGGACTGTTCACCCAGCACTACCTGCTCTTGTATCTTGGTCCTGATCTCTTGGTGTCCTGACTTGACCTGATTCCTGATATCTGAATCAAGGCTCTTCACCTGGTCCTGAAGCTTGGCTGGTGTGGGGGCCCAGCCCCCTACCCTAAACTAACAATTAGCCCTGGCCCTGCCAGTCAGGCTATCATTATTTAGGCTCCTAAATGATGGATTTAAGTGCCTAGGTGTAGGCACTTAAATCTTTGGCCTAAATTTCCCTGATCTTCAATTTCTCCTTCCCCAACGTGGGACTAGTAGCACTTACTTCACAGCGCTGCTGTCCAACTGAGCACATTAGCATTCATAAAGCACGTGGAGATCCTCATCTGGACGGTACAAGAGCAGAGCCTGACCCAAAGCCCCTTGACTTCAATGACAAGACTCCCAATGACTCCCAAGGGCTTTGGATTGTGCCCAAGTGCCACGTATTAAGGCTTCCTGCTGTAGGTGATTGGAAGGGCAGTGCATTCATTCCAGCTACCTTTCTGCAAGTCACCTTGCCCATAATTCACCCAAGTCATTTGCTGGTGTGGGCGGAAGGGGATATTTGAAGAATTCAGTTGGCCGGAATTGGGGTTTTGTCCATTTGGAAAAATAATGACATAGCGATTCTTTCACTCGCCCTCTCCTCTGCTGCACCGGTAGCTGTGCTGGCAGCATCTGAAGCTGATTGATTAGTTTAATAACAGGCAGTTGATATGCAGCCATAAAATTATGCACTTTTACTCATCAGCCTGATTGAACTCCTCTGCTGCTGACAGACCAGGAGCAGAACAGCAGGGTTATAATAATGAGGGAGACAGCCAGGGGAAAGGCTAGGGTGTGGTATTTTGTTGTTGTTTTTTCAAGCCAAGGAAGAAAATGACCCTGAGGAACTGTCTTTGGAAAATAAGTACCCAAATACACAAGGAGATGTTCAGATGCAATTAGCACTGGAGTGCCACTAAAAATGCACAGAGCTGTGAGGCATCAGCGTGGCTTCTTTTGTACAAACCTTGCCTCTGACTTCCAAAGGTTGTGGGGCCTGATCTTGCGAAGTGCTGAGCCTGCACCTGCAAACAGCTGAGCCCTCTCCATTCCCACGGATGCCGGTGGGAGTCATGGGTGCTCAGCGCCATGCAGGATCAGGCAGATTCAAGTTGGTTGCCATATCTGCTGGGACATGAATATGGGGTGCTGGACAACGTGGGCTTCCATTCTTGCAGACTCCTAGCAAGGAGGAAGGGATAGCAGAGTGGGTTGGGGGTGGGGGAACAAGTGTCTGCAGTGTGAAGTGCTTCCTCAATGGCAGTGCTAAAGCGGGTGATTGCTAGAGCCCAAGTGGAGAGAGAATGGAGTAATGAGATCCTGGGAAGATATTCAGTGGGACTAATTACTAGGGCTCATGCTGTCTGGCCTGTGCCATGTGTGAATCTTCCCCAGCCCACTGCTTATGCTCTTCAGGCTGAGCTCTGCTCTCAACATCACTGGAGCACCCCAGATTTACACCAGTGGAACTGAGATCAGATTCTGGCCCTTATAAATTACAGCATGCAAATGTAAAGCAGCCACGGGGGAAAGAGAGGCTTTATTTGGCAGCAGATCAATGTGCCGGGGGAGGGAGAGAGCTTTCTGATGGAAACCAGTGCTCCTCCCCGATCTTGCATGGATGGGCTCTTAAGCGTTTATTTCCCTTTTACTTATTTTTCAGCACTATGTTCCCCGCTTGGGTCTGCAGCACTGACTGTCAGGCACGGTGACTATTGCACATTTTGTTTATAAGATTGATTTGTCTCCGAGCAAGGCAGCTGCTTGTTATATCTGGGATCCCTGTTTGTCTCACTGCCACTAAATGTTTTAACAGAAGGTAATCCTGTGCTGCATTTCCAACAGGTGTATCGAATGAGAGCAGGGGCTGACAGGCAGGCATGGGCACAGCAGAACTTAGGGTCTGATCCAAAGCCCCTACCAGACTTCCCATTGACTTCAATGGGCTTTTGGATCAGGCCCTAGGCTGTATGTGCAGCGCAGTTGGACGTTCTACATAGCAGCAATATGTGTCCCCTCTCAAATCCATGTCAGTGGGGTGTTTCTTCTTCTCCTCCACCTCCCATTTACCCCAATTATTATGGGTTCTGTCTCCTGTGATTCTGATCTGTTCTCAGGGGTGGCGCGTAATGGAGGCTGGGGGAGGATAAGCCACCCCAAACCTCGCGCTGCTGGCGGGGGGGGTTGGGGAGGGCAGTGGCGGATTTGGGGCCCCCAGAAAAATCGCCCCCTGCCACGGCCCTGGAGCTGGAGGAGCTCTCCCTCCCTCCCATGGCAATGGGGCCACAGCGGGGTCTTGAGTCCGCAGTGGGGAGGGAAGGAGTCAGCAGGGGGTGGGGCTTCGGGAGAAGAGGTTCAGTGGGGATGGAACGGGGGCGGGGCCACAGGGAAATGGGCAGAATGGCGTGGGGCCACGGGCAGGGCCATGGGCAGAGGTGGTGAAATGGGGGAAGGACTCTGGGCTCAGAGCTCCAGCCAGAGCTGAGAGCTCCACCACGGTCCTGAGTGTGGCTGAAAGCTTGACCCTGGCCAGGGCCGAGCTCTCAGCACCTCCCTCCATGGCACCGACTGAGCTCTCAGCCCCCTGTCGTCCGCCCCAGCCAGGGCCACCTGGGCTGCGAGCAGTGAGGGGGCTGTGGCCTCGGCTGGAAGAGGCAGGGCAGGGGGCTAGTGTCCCCAAGGGGAAGCCCCACCCGCTGCCCATGCCCGTTCTCATTCTCCGCTTGTCATCCATGGTCTCGCTATGTGTCCACGGGCTACCACTGAACCTACTGGCTACCACTATTTCTATGTATAATAGAGATCTGGATGCTTTTGTTGCAGACATAGGTCTGTAGTGTGGACCCGGCCTAAGTCTGAGGGGGTTTATAAGTTGATGGAGTCCACAATAAGATTCCAGCACTCAGCGTAAATAGGTTAGGGGGGCGTGACTAACATTACATGAAACCCAGCCTAAGCCTTCTCCCCAGGCATTGTTGCCACTGCTCTCAGAGCTGTCTGTCCCCCTGTCTCCCCCATACTCTTCCAACCAGCTACTTCCACCCCCTTTGTCTAATGGGCCACATCTGCTTTGAGTCAAGCATAATTACCATGCAGCTCCCTACGGGGTCCCAGCACCTGCTTTAGCACATCCTTCCTAGTCTCTCTCCAGTTTCTACCCTTAACGCTGGGCCTAGTCCAGTGCCGACTGAAATCAGTGGGAGGCTTTCTGTTGACTTCAGTAGGAGTTGGGTCAGATCTGAAGAGGGGTATTCCTGTCTGATCCCAAGAATTGGGGGAATGGGATCCTAGGCCTAGAGGTGAATTAAGATTTATTGGGGCTCTGGACACAAAGAACACTTGGGCCCCCCACATCCCGGGGACCCAGGGGCACCGGAACTGGGGAGCCATTCCCCCCTCTTTTTAACATGCATAGTAATCTTGCACAGGCTCAGAGTGGTGGTGGCAGGGGCTGTGCTTTCAGGCAGGGGAGCTGATAAGATGATCAGCTCCCTCACCACAAATCACAGCCCCTGCTAGCAGCACCAGACTCTTCCCAGTGGGGGGCTGAGGTGGGCCTTAGTCCCCCCTCGCCCCAGGGCCCTGCCCTTGCTCCTCCTCTTGCCCCTGAGGCCCTGCCCCCAGGCCAGGCAAGAAGCCAGAGCCGGGCTGTGTTAGGAGCTGTCCAGGGAGCCCGGGCTGCTGTTGAGAACTCTGAATGGTGTGCCCCAGGGGATGGGGACACTAGCCGGGGGCTGCTCTCAGCCCCCTGGCCCTCCACCCAGGGCAGATGGAGGAGGGGCCGGGCCCTGGGGAGAAGAGGAGGAGAAGGGGGCAGAGACCCCCCGCACACACTTCTACACAGTTTCCGGCACTCCCGAGGCCTCCAAATTGGCTGGGACCCCTGGACACAAGTTCCATGGGCCCATGCATTAATCTGCCACTGAGCCCAGACCACAGAAATAGAAGTCAGAACTCCTGGATTTAGTTTCTATCTCTGCCAATGAATTCTTGTGTTGTTTCTAGACACAAGCTCTCTGTCCCTTAGAGGAATGATTTAGGATGGTCCAAGAGGAAAGTAATGGCATGGAATGTCATTGCCGAAGATACTCTTCAGTGTTTATTATTTAAATAACACCGTATCTTTTCATGGCTTGTCACAGAGATAAATATGTGCTTCCTGTCACAAACAGCCTATTGTCTATGTTACACCACATAAGAAAAGGAAGACATGGTATATGTAACTGAAACTGTTGTGCTGTTGTTTTCAGAGGACTGCACCTTTCGAAGTCTAAGAACTCTGCCTATAGGCAGCCATCTTTCTCTCAGAGCTGTTGCAGCCTGTTACAAGGGTACGTTCTTACATACACTGTGCTCTCTGACAAAGACTTTGCTTTTGTTCTTTCTTAATGTAAAATGAAAGTAGAGCTCTTCAAAACTTTTCAAACAAAAATTAGTGCAGTTGAAAAGTGACTTCTTTTTTAAAGAGGTGACCTGTGCAAAAAAGCTTTAGGTTTGTCTGTTTGTTTTTAAACAAAATCAGAAAACAAATTTAGCTGGTGTCTCAAGGTCCATTTCCTCCCTCAACTTTTCAGGAGTGAATTGTGGAAAAAAATAAAATTACCAAAATGACAAATTTTCACTATGCAAATTTTTCATGAATTTTTAAAGCAAAAAAAAAAAAATCACTCCTTTTCAAAGCCTATGGAACAAAAATAACTTTTAAATTCTTTGTGGAAGTTTCCTCCTCCTTTTTTTCCCCAACCAACCCTAAATGTCAGTTCAGATGGAAACAATATAATGACACGTATATGGAAAGCATAAGAGAATGACAAGGCAGGTGAACGTAACATATGGAGAGAGGCTATGACCAATAAAGATCAGCTGAGTCAAAGGATGTTGCACAGAAATCTTATAAACTCAGCTGTATTTTTAAGCAGAGGGGGCAAAAGGGGAGGGGTAGATAGCACAGGAGCGGAGGGCAAAGAATACAGGGTTTGAGTTGGGAATTCAAAGAGTGAGGATTAGTACTAGCTCAGAGGAAGAGGGTTATTCTTTCAGGGCTGGGTACAGCATGAAAAGAGGTGTGGGCGGAGAACACAAGGGAGCGTTGAGATAGGAGAATGGACAGAGGTGACACAAGGAAACTGTTTTGGGGGCCTATGGTGTGGCCTGAGATACCTAACTCTAGGCACCCAATTTTGGCCTTAGTGAAGTTGCCAACTATGCCATCATAATAGCGTATTCCTGTGGGACGGGGCACGTCAGGCAGATAACAGCTCGGACTACTGACTTCGCAAAGACACCTATCACCAGTGCACTCCTCGTTTGACTCTCTGTTCACCTCTTACACTAGGGTTTAGATAACAGTTAAGTCACGCCCACTCAGTGTGGTGCTCTGTCCCCTCATATCAGCTGGGCCACAGAGATTGCTGAGTTTGCTGCAGCCTTGGCTAACAGAGCTGGGGTCTTTTAGTTCAAGCAGTAGAGGCTCATGCATTTAGATCCAGAGTCCACAGACCCGATCCCTGTTATGGTGTTACACTAGATTGTTAGCTCACTGGGCCAGGGATTGTCTGTTTGGACAAAAACAACGAGGAGTCCTTGTGGCACCTTAGAGACTAACACATTTATTTGAGCATATTGTCTCATTAGACTGACCTCCCACTTGGTAAGGCAACTCCCATCTTTTCATGTGCTGGGTATTTATACCTGCTACTGTATTTTCCACTCCATGCATCTGATGAAGTAGGTTCTAGCCCACGAAAGCTTATGCCCAAATAAATGTGTTAGTCTCTAAGGTGCCACAAGGAGTCCTCGTTGTTTTTGCTGATACAGACTAACACGGCTGCCACTCTGAAATCTGTTTGGACAAGGGCCCTGAACCCTGTTTAGGATCCTTAGGCATGATCACAATAGTAATCATAAATGATGACTCCTGCACATCAGGCTTATCAACTGTGAGGAGGAATGCCACCAAACACCATGTCTCTGATTTTAATTTAATCAGATTCATTTTATTTATTGGTGTTGAGGGTCAGCAGTATAATGCTGTAGGGAAAGTTCCGAGAGAATTTAATAGTAAATGATCATCTTTCCCTAGAGTTTTAAAAGTCTCTAGGATTTTGGAGTAGTTCCTGCAGAATCCAATTTTATTTCTATAAAGTCCTAGCCATTTCATCCCTTATTTTTTCCCTAGGACTTTCCCCAGAAGGATAGAACAACTCGCTCAGCTTGAGACAAGTGAACAGCACACCCAGCCAGCATATAGTTACATAAGAGCTTTCAGTCTTGCTGTTTGTCTCAAGCTCTTCACCATTTTGTTTTCCTTCATTAGGCCCCTGCTGCCCTTTCTCAGAACTCCCCCTCCTCTCTGTAACACAAACACCAACTGCAATCCAGCCAGAGCTGACAGGCCGCTTCCTCTCAGAGCTGAAAGGTCAGGCCTCCTCGCTGCAGCCCGAGTTCCTGAGCCCAGCCACCTTCTCAGATTCAGAGACGTCAGTTCTTTATTTTTCCTCCTGCACCAGAAGAGCCCTGTGTTTGCCAGGGAATTTGGAAAGTTGCATGGTAAGTGGGAGGGAAAGTGCCCTGTGGTGAAATACAGCTGCGGGTGTGTGTTGTCACCGCTATTTTTTCAGCACTGTTAATGAGGGTGAATGTTACAGAATTGTCCCTGGTTTTGCTTTTTTCTGGCTGGTTACTGTACTGCATGCCATGGCCACTTGCATCTTCAGCACTGGAAACAGAATTCAGACCCTCGTTCGTGCTCCCCTTGAGAAGGCTCTGCCTGCCCATGAAGAGAGCCTCCATTAGCAGATGAGAAGTTCCATTAGAGAGTAGAAACAACACGGGACCTAACCAGATCAGCCACACCATCACCGGTTCATTCACTTGCACGTCCACCAATGTAATCTACGCCATCATGTGCCAGCAATGCCCCTCTTGCTATGTACATCAGCCAAACTGAACAGTCCCTACGTAAAAGGATAAATGGACACAAATCGGATATTAGGAATGGCAATATACAAAAACCTGTAGGAGAACACTTCAACCTCCCTGGACACACACTAGCAGATGTAAAGGTAGCCATCCTGCAGCAAAAAAACTTCAGGACCAGACTTCAAAGAGAAACTGCTGAGCTTCAGTTCATTTGCAAATTTGACACCATCAGCTCAGGATTAAACACAGACTGTGACTTGCTCACCAAGGACAAAAGCAGTTTCTCCTCCCTTGGTGTTCACACCTCAACTGCGAGAAGAAGGCCTCATCCTCCCTGATTGAACTAACCTTGTTATCCCTAGCTTGATTCTTGCTTGCATATTTATACCTGCCATTGGAAATTTCCACTACATGCATCCGACGAAGTGGGTATTCACCCACGAAAGCTTATGCTCCAATACGTCTGTTAGTCTATAAGGAGCCACAGGACTCTTTGCCGCTCTAACATAGGATGGGATTTTCAGATGCACTCCGTGTTGGCCTGGCTTTGCTCCCATGGAAATTGATAGTAAAACTCCCATGGTCATCAACAGGAGTAAAGTGAGGCCAAAGGTAAATAGTGCAGATGGAGCCTATGGCACGCAGCCAACCAAGTTGATTGCCCTTAAAAATAGTGAGGGCCTCTTTGCTCTTCATGAAGGCTATATATCCCGTGTGGCACTTTCAATAGAAGTCCAGAGGCAGCAAAAAACCTAACTGTATTGAGGAGTCATCTTTCCCCATTCCCCTAGTAAAAAAGGCAGTAGAATCATTCTCCAGGGCAGTCCTTACATATACGCAAACTACGCACCTGCGTAGGGCAGCAGGAAATTTGGAGCACCAAATTGCCCCAAATTTCCTGGTGCCCTATGCAGCTGCGTGCTGCTCCAGCGGCCAGCCCAGTCCCCCAGCCGGCTGAGCTGGCCAGGAAAGCTGCCCCCGCCCCTGCTCCACCTCTTCCCCAAAGCCCCTGCCCCTGGTATGCCCCCACCCCGCCTCTTCCCACCCCTGCTCCGTCCCTGCCCTCACTCCACCCCTCCCCAAAGCCCCCACTCCACTTTTTCCCCTGAGCTACATCCCAGGGGACTGCAGCAGGGACCGACCTGGAGCGACCCAGCCCCAGCCCGCTCTGCTCTGCCGGCTCGTGCTGGGGGGCGGTTTCCTGCCTGCTCCTGCTCCCCACATGGAGGCCTGGGGCCGTGTCCCACCCTCCCACGGGGGGGGGGGTGCTGTGTAGGGCACCAAAATGTCTAGGGAGGGTCCTGTCATTCTCCATGGGTCAGTTTTAAAAAGAAAGGAATCTACTAAGTCCAAGTCGTGGAATCAAGGTGTGACAGACAGCTGGATCCTTGTATGCAGTGTTGTAGCCATGTCGGTCCCAGGATATTAGAGAGACAAACTGGGTGAGGTAATATCTTTTATTGGACCACCTTTTGTTGGTCAGAGAGACAAGCTTTCGAGCTGACATAGAGCTCTTCTTCAGGTCTGCAAAACTTACTCAAAAAGAAAAGGAGTCCTTGTGGCAAACCCACTCTCCTGTTGGTAATAGCTTATCTAAAGTGATCACTCTCCTTACAATGTGTATGATAATCAAGGTGGGCCATTTCCAGCACAAATCCAGGGTTTAACAAGAACGTCTGAGGAAGGGGGTGGGGGGGGGTAGGAAAAAACAAGGGGAAATGGGTTACCTTGCAAAATGACTTAGCCACTCCCAGTCTCTATTCAAGCCTAACTTAATTGTATCCAATTTGCAAATGTATTCCAATTCAGCAGTCTCTCGCTGGAGTCTGGTCACGCGATTACAGACATGAAAGTTGTGATATTACAACAGAAAAACTTCAAAACCTGAGTCTAGCAAGAGACTGCTATTACCAACAGGAGAGTGGGTTTGTTGGGGAGGGTGGGGAGAAAACCTGGATTTGTGCTGGAAATGGCCCACCTTGATTATCATACACATTGTAAGAAGAGTGATCACTTTAGATAAGCTATTACCAACGGTGGGGGGAGAGAAAACCTTTTGTAGTGATAAACACCCATTTTTTCATGGTTTGTGTGTATAAAAACATCTTCTGTATTTTCCACAGTATGCATCCGATGAAGTGAGCTGTAGCCCACGAAAGCTTATGCTCAAATAAATTGGTTAGTCTCTAAGGTGCCACAAGTACTCCTTTTCTTTTTGCGAATACAGACTAACACGGCTGTAACTCTGAAAACTTACTCAAGAGTGTCACAGTTAAATACATGATGGAACAAATTGTTTAACATAAGTAGTTAACACATATTTCAAGGGACCATTCAAGGTGAAGTGGCCCATTAACAAACAGCTATAGGGTAAAAAGAAAAGGAGTACTTGTGGCACCTTAGAGACTAACCAATTTATTTGAGCATGAGCTTTCGTGAGCTACAGCTCACTTCATCGGATGCATACCGTGGAAACTGCAGCAGACTTTATATACACACAGAGAATATGAAACAATACCTCCTCCCACCCCACTGCCCTGCTGGTAATAGCTTATCTAAAGTGATCATCAGGTTGGGCCATTTCCAGCACCTGATGATCACTTTAGATAAGCTATTACCAGCAGGACAGTGGGGTGGGAGGAGGTATTGTTTCATGATCTCTGTGTGTATATAAAGTCTGCTGCAGTTTCCACGGTATGCATCCGATGAAGTGAGCTGTAGCTCACGAAAGCTCATGCTCAAATAAATTGGTTAGTCTCTAAGGTGCCACAAGTACTCCTTTTCTTTTTGCGAATACAGACTAACACGGCTGTTACTCTGAAACCAGCTATAGGGTAATTCTTCATTTGGTACCTAGCTACCACAGAGATGCACACATTAAAAATAATGACAGGTTTCAGAGTAGCAGCCGTGTTAGTCTGTATTCACAAAAAGAAAAGGAGTACTTGTGGCACCTTAGAGACTAAAAAATTTATTTGAGCATAAGCTTTCATGAGCTACCGCTGCATCCGATGAAGTGAGCTGTAGCTCATGAAAGCTTATGCTCAAATAAATTTTAGTTAGTCTCTAAGGTGCCACAAGTACATTAAAAATAACTAGATCAAAAGACAAAAGTTTGCCCAAGGCCAGGAGCTCAAGTGTAGATAAAATGCCAGTGGCCACCGTGTTTCTAACACCACATTGATTAGATTAATAGGCGTCATATGTTTAAGGCCAGAAAAATATGAATTATAACTGTGCTAAGTATGTTTAAGAACAATTTACTAGATGCCCAAAAAGCCACAGCCCCACAATTAAGAAAGAAGGCCATACTGGTTAAAAAATCCAACCTGCCTTAGAGAGGAAATGAAGGGAGCTCTAAAAAATAAACTAACAGTATATAGCCCATTGAAGAATGAAGAAATTGATAGTAATGAATATAAATCAGAAGCTAGGAATTGTAGAAAATTGATAAGGAAAGCAAAAGGACACAAAAGGACAAAAGGAAAGCAAAAGGACAAGGAGAAATCTATGGCCAGCGGAGTTAAGGACAATAGGAAGGAGTTTTAAAAGTATATTAGGAACAAAAAGAATCCTAACAATGGTATTGATACATTGCTAGATGGGAATGGTAGAATTACCAATAATAATGCAGCCCAGTAACTCATTCATCTTTATCCATCATAATGAGGTCCAAAATAGAGTTGCCTTATGTTGGGTACAATACCTTTTGTGTTAGAAAAATCATCTATAATTTTTTAAAACTCTAATGATATTTTACTACTGGCTGCCTGCATCTTCAAGCATATGTCTCCCAAAATGAAGTTCCCCAGAACAGCACAGTGTTTCCTTCCGCACATAACAGACAGATGCTTAGGCAATAACTCATCCTGGTTTGATTCAGTGGTCTGTAACAGACCTCCACAATTACCGCCTCCTGGGCTTTGTTAGTTAGCACACTGATCTGTATGCATTCAAGATCCTGCACTTCTGAGCTAACTCTAAAACAGGGAATGGTGTCTTTAATGTAGAGCACTACCCCCCACCTCTGTTATGCTCTCTATCCTTGCTGAGCGGGTTATAACGAGTGATTTTGGCATTCTAATGTTACGAGTCGTCCCACCAAGTTTCAGTAATGCCCGCTTACCCAGGCTCCTAGCTTCGATATATAAACAGTTGGAAAAATTTCCTGTGTCGCACATTTCTCCCGTCAATACCCCCTCTTGTGTTGTTAGTTTAACGTCCTCCTGTCTGCTCCAGCTAGCCTCCAGCTGAGAAGATTAGCCCGTTGTTTGTGAGATGCCATCCTGTTCCTACAGCCCCCTCTCCCACTGGAATGTGGCCCAAAGCATCACAAAACCAAAATCTTCAGCTTCACACCGGTCGTGCTACCACCAGTGGTTCACATCCAGTATTTTCTGCCTTCTCTCACTCATGAGACCGGAAGGATATTTGAAGATATCACTTGGACTTTCCTCTTCTTCATCTGCCTTCTAAAATCCTGAATCTCTCCCGAATCTGTGTAATTCCACATGGTGTCAAGTCATTGGTTCCAATGTGTATCATCACCAGTGGAGATTTGCCAGGTGTCTTCATAATCCTGCCCAACCTTGAAGTGATATCTTGTAATTCAATCTATTCTGAGCAGAGTACTACCTGCATTACTCTCAAGCCTGCCCTGGACTGGTTGTAGGTGAATGGGCAGACATGAGTCCAGCCAAGAATACCCCATCTGCTGTTCTTCACCTGGCATGCATGCAGCTTTCTGAACAGGTGATAAAGCTGGTTCCCTCACCTGCCAAAGCTGTTTCTGAAGTGTAGCACGGTAGGATCGCACCAGTGCTAGCTGTCTGCAGTACATGGTAATGGAGGACACAGTGCCTGTCCGCACTGGGTGCATCTTCACTCACCACCAGTGAGAGCAGCAGCAGCAGAAACTGTACGGTTGAGCGGTATATACAGCCTGGGGTCTAACCCTCAGAGTTGGCGGAGCTGTGCTGCTAGTCTATGATGTGTCCTGCCTCATGCAAGCAAAGCCCCCTCGTTGTCCACCTTCAGATCCCTCCTCAACATTCTCCTTTGCTGTGATGCCTAAAAAAACAATGACAGTGATTAGGCTGCTGGTGCCTACCACGCTGACCAATATTGTCTCATTGTTTCTTGGTACTGCCTTGTCTGACTCTGTCTGTTGTCTCCTGAATTACACTGTAAACTCCCTTGCAGCAAGGACTGTATTTTTGTTCAGTCTTCGTACAGCACCTAGCACAGTGGGATTCTGGTCCACGACTGGGGCTCCTAGGTGCCATTGCAATGCAAGTACTAAATAAATATACGTAAAAGTGAGCACAATCCCACGGGAGGTGTGATCGCCAAGGCACTATCATCCGAAATGTCATGTTTGGATGTGTATTGTGTGGTGTCTCAGGCGCGTTCGGCCATAATTCTCTGGTGTATATAAGTCCAATGAGGTGGGGAAAGAAAGACAGCTTATTGCAGAATTAGCACCGCTTTTCCTGGCAGAGGAAAACAGTTTCACTTATTTTCTGCATAACTTTTATTTTGGGCTCAGCGAGGCAAAATGCCAGGGAGCAACAGCATGTTTACCTAAGAGCAGCTAAAAGAGCCATGTAGCAATCAAGGTATTGAGTGGGTAAGGCTGAAAATAGATCAGCTTGGAAAGGCTTTGATCAAAAGCGATCAGCGGGGGACTGGATGGCTCAGAGCACTGGTAATGAGATACGGTGACTTTCGCACTCAGGAGGCAGGCTCCCGACTAGCCCAGGCTAATGAGTAGGCCGGGTGAACTAAACTGGTGATCTCAGTCTAGTTCCTTGTGAGCTGCTGCCCACCGCATGGTTGGAAGGCCCAGGATGAAATGGGCCCTGGAGACTGAATTACCCTCTCTGCCCATACTGGATATAACCATTCAGCCTCTAGGACTGTCGGGGGGTATTTTTCACTGTGCCCAATGACAGAGTCTCTCTCTTTTCTAATAGTCAGTAAAGATGGGCAGGGAATGAGTTATCAGCATCTGTGCAGGCTAGGGGAGCAGGGAAGAATGCTGAGACAGGGCGACATGGACAGGCCACAGACCCTGCCATCAGCTGAGGTAGTGCCGGAACGTGCAGCTGCCATTATGATTGAAACAGACACAGAACAAGGAGTTACAGGCATAACGTAAAGCTGACTTGAGGAAGCCTGAGGGACAGATGCAGGTAAGAACCTCCATGGAGATCAAATAGTTGATAATGGGCTCTTCAGTCTAGTAGAAAAAGGTCTAACATGATCCAATGGGTGAAAGCTAAAGCTAGACAAATTCAGACTGGAAATACAGGGTACATTTTTAACAGTGAGGGTAAATAGTCATTGGAACAATTTACTTAGAGTTCTGGTGGATTCTCCACCAGTGAAAAGAAAAGGAGTACTTGTGGCACCTTAGAGACTAACAGATTTATTTGAGCGTACTCCTTTTCTTTTTGCGAATACAGACTAACACGGCTGCTACTCTCCACCAGTGGTAACTTTTAAATCAAGAGTAGGTGTTTTTCTGAAAGATCTGCTCTAAGGATGATTTTGGGGGCAGTTCTCTGGCCTGTGTTATACAGGAGAGCAGACTAGATAATCACAATGATCCCTTCTGGCCTTGGAATCTGTGAATCTATTAATCATAGATAGTGTATAAGAATAGATGGGTTGTGGGTCTGTTCCACATTATGTAATTCCTGGGTTCTTTGCCTTTAGGGGTTTCCAAAAACTGTCTAGGAGATTTAGATGCCTGGTTCCTATGTGAAATTTATGGGAACTGGGCATCCAGCTCTCTCAGATGACCTTGAAAATCTCAGCCTCATTCTCCACATCGTTTCTCTCGTGGCTCAGTGAACAATATTGGTTGACCTCACTGTGCAGATTTCTTTTGTGTGTGTGTGTGTGGCGTTTAAGGCCAGATGGGGCCGCAAGATCATCTAGTCTGACCTCCTTTATATCACAGGCCACCAACACCACCACATCCCCTCACACTAACCCAACAATCAAAATTAGTCCAAAATATTCCAGCCCACAGGAGATTCAACTATTATGTACCACAGTGTCGTTGCAGCCACGTTGGTCCCAGAATACTAGAGAGACAAGGCGGGTGAGGTAATATCTTGTATGGGACCAACTTCTGTTGGTGAGAAAGACAAGCTTTCTCTGAAGAAAGCTCTGTGTAGCTTGAAAGCTTGTCTCTTTCACCAACAGACATTGGTCCGATAAAAGGTATCAGGAGGTATTGCCTCACCCACTTTGTCTCTCTGTTATGGGCCACAGGCAGAAAAAAGGAGGGACTGAGGTGCACCAGTGCCTGAGGCCCCCGCCATGGCAAAGAAATGATTAAAAACTACAAACTGCAAAACTACAACAGTGAGCAACTCAGAGAAAACTGCCAGATGTCTGGGCTTTCCCACAGCTTCTGTGCTTAGTTAGAGAAATCTGAATGGAAAATAAAAATAACAAATCCTTGCAGTGTGGCTATTTTTGCCCTGGGATCATGACGCCTTTCCGGTCTCCTGCTCTCAGATAAAACTGAGTGGATCTCCAAATGCACTAACTGTACAAATATTGGCAGCCCTCAGGCTGGCGTTTCATCACCAGCCAAATCTGCGGATGGCAGTGAGTGCATGACATCTCTTATGTGAGCTTAAATGGGGTTGTTGAATACTCCGGCACACAGCTCGCTGCAGCTCTGCAGAGAACAAGAGAGCAATAAAATGGTGTGACCTTCCGACTTCATTTGAAGGCCTTTCCTGCGTGCTGGAGGAGGGGCGTGCTGGCTGTGTATGTCTGTCCACCAGGCAGTTGCATATGTAGCTGTGCTCCCTCCCCTTGGGTTTCTTTAGCTAGTGGTGAATGTGAAAATGAATTTCAAACATGGGGGTGGAGGCAAGACTTCCTTTAGCAGATCACACCTGAGCATTTAGTAATAATTGGCATGCAGCACAAAACACCCTTAATACAGTGCTCTTCCACAAGGAGTGGAACCCAGTGAAATGGAAATCTAGCTTGGAGGGATGCAGCCCTGTCAGAGATCCACAGGTCCGGTGCTCTGGGAAGACCCCCTCGGTGTGCCAGATGCCCTTAGGGTCTCACTCTTTCACTTGAACTGCACCTCGGTGCCTTCATAGAATCATAGAATATCAGGGTTGGAAGGGACCCCTGAAGGTCATCTAGTCCAACCCCCTGCTCGAAGCAGGACCAATTCCCAGTTAAATCATCCCAGCCAGGGCTTTGTCAAGCCTGACCTTAAAAACCTCTAAGGAAGGAGATTCTACCACCTCCCTAGGTAACGCATTCCAGTGTTTCACCACCCTCTTAGTGAAAAAGTTTTTCCTAATATCCAATCTAAACCTCCCCCACTGCAACTTGAGACCATTACTCCTCGTTCTGTCATCTGCTACCATTGAGAACAGTCTAGAGCCATCCTCTTTGGAACCCCCTTTCAGGTAGTTGAAAGCAGCTATCAAATCCCCCCTCATTCTTCTCTTCTGCAGGCTAAACAATCCCAGCTCCCTCAGCCTCTCCTCATAACTCATGTGTTCCAGTCCCCTAATCATTTTTGTTGCCCTCAGCTGGACTCTCTCCAATTTATCCACATCCTTCTTGAAGTGTGGGGCCCAAAACTGGACACAGTACTCCAGATGAGGCCTCACCAATGTCGAATAGAGGGGAACGATCACGTCCCTCGATCTGCTCGCTATGCCCCTACTTATACATCCCAAAATGCCATTGGCCTTCTTGGCAACAAGAGCACACTGCTGACTAATATCCAGCTTCTCATCCACTGTCACCCCTAGGTCCTTTTCCGCAGAACTGCTGCCTAGCCATTCGGTCCCTAGTCTGTAGCGGTGCATTGGATTCTTCCATCCTAAGTGCAGAACCCTGCACTTATCCTTATTGAACCTCATCAGATTTCTTTTGGCCCAATCCTCCAATTTGTCTAGGTCCTTCTGTATCCTATCCCTCCCCTCAGGCGTATCTACCACTCCTCCCAGTTTAGTATCATCCGCAAATTTGCTGAGAGTGCAATCCACACCATCCTCCAGATCAATTATGAAGATATTGAACAAAACCGGCCCCAGGACTGACCCTTGGGGCACTCCACTTGATACCGGCTGCCAACTAGACATGGAGTACCCCTGCTTCACGCTGTGAGCTCCCTTCAGTGAGTCCACCTGAGTGGGACACCTGAGGGAGACTTGTATCCCCAAAGGGAGCAATGCACCCCCACTTTCAGCATCTGCGGTGACTCTCAGCCAGTCTTGTAAAAGCAGTAGGGTTTATTAGCTGTCTGGAACACAGTGTAGAAAGTCCTTGGTTAGCATAGAGAACAGAAAAAATGTCCTGGTCTGTTCTGGTTACCCAGAGCCCTTGCCATGTGGTGTCCACCCCTGGCTCCCATTCTGTCTTTCTCTGTCTTCTTTGTTCAAGTTCCTGATCAGTCCTTTGTTGTCCAGCTGGTCAAATACAGGTGGCTTTCTGTCGAGGGACGGGCCATCTCTGGTCACTAGTTGATTGGTACAGCAGAACCTCAGAGTTATGAACACCTTGGGAATGGAGGTTGTCCGTAACTCTGAAATGTCTGTAACTCTGAACAAAACATTATGGTTGTTCTTTCAAAAGTTTACAACTGAACATGGAGTTAATACAGCTTTGAAATGCTACTCTGCAGAAGAAAAATGCTGCTTTCTCTTTATTTTGTTTAGTAGTTTATGTTTAACACAGTACTGTACTGTATTTGCTTCTTCTTTGTTTGGTCTCTGCTGCTGCTTGATTGTGTACTTTCTGGTTCCAAATGAGGTGTGTGGTTGAGGGGTCAGTTCGTAACTCTGGTGTTCATAACTCTGAGGTTCTACTGTAGTAAGTGTCCTGATGATTGGATTTGCCATTGTCTTCACGGACTCTAATGACCTGGGCCCCCAAACCTGAGACAAGTAGGTGCCATTCACACCTTCGTCGTAACCTGCCCAACCTAATTAACCATGCAGCATATAGGGGAAACTGAGGCACACACAGTATTCATACTAAATATTTAGAGAAAATGCCAGCTCTGTCACAGGCCCATCCTCTGTGACAGCAGTGGTCAGTCTTGACCAGCTAGTGTACCACACCTAAAACACAACAGTACATGGCGTGCCACCTCAGTAACATAACCTGTGTAATTACGAGGGATTTTTATTTTCATTAAACTCATCCAGGAACCACCTGATGGCAGCCTACATACCATGATTTGAAAACCACTACTCTAGGGTACACAGCACATAAGATACACAAGATAAAACGAGGACGTAATAGCAACAAATATCTTTATATAATATATCATAGGCAGAAGCAGAGGTACAGTATTTCCAGTTATATGCCACCACGCAGCAGCCGTTTTGGTTTCCTGGGGATAAAGCACCCAAGCAAGCGCGCAGCTGAGGGATCTCTGCACCTCTTGGGAGGTGAATGAAAGTGATGTTGTGGGGTTCATTCTTCCGCAGTGGGTACCAGACAAGAGTGGCTGAGTGCCCAAGTCAAGAGATTTTTTAAAATCAATTAGTTAACCCTTTCTTTCCATTCACAGGTTGTGCAATCAGAATTCAGCTGATAGCTCTGTTGATGAGAGGGGAGGGGAAAGAGATTCCAATTGGCTTTGCACATCTGTATGGGCAGTGCAGGTGCAGAGTAAAAAACCCAGGAGATCTGCAATTCAAACCATCAGCTATGGCTGCAAGACACCCAAGGAAGGAGCAGATACTTTGGGCGCTCTTCCGTGTTTGGTTTCTGATTGTGAGTGCACTTTAACTGGAAATGAAATACGCTATTGTGGTGTTGGGGTCGGAGCGAGGTGGCATGAGATGTGGGGAGAGAAGACATGCATGTCTGAGCTGTAGCGAGGTTCACTTAGGGGCCCGCATGTCTAGTGGGCAGGCCACGGCTCAGCAGGTGGCTTTGTGGGGCAATCTGACAGCCTGGCAGCCAAGTTACAGGCTGTCCTTCTCTCGGTTTCCCCGGTCAGACAAGGGGCAGAGGGAAAGGTACAGGGACCACCCCCCTTCCCCAGCCCTCCCTCTCCACTGGGTCCAAGAAAGGAGGGGTGAGGAAAGTCAGGCCCCTCTAGCTGAATCCCCAGACCCACCTCCGCTGGGCCACTTCCAACTTCCCCTGTGCTCTTCAGTCTGGGGCGCGGTCACAGCTCTCTGCTTCCCTCCCCATGGAGGGCTGCTCAAGCAAACTCAAATAGTCAGTAGGAGCTTTTCAGCTCCCTTCACAGTATCCAGTTTTCCCCCTTGTCAGGGCGATGGGGAGAGAAACAGGAGTCAGGCCCCTGGCTGTCCGGCCACAGTCCAGGCCCTTCCCCTGTGGATTCCTCTGGCCCAGGAGATACTAGCTGGCATCCTTCCAGCAGATGGCCCCTCTTTCACTGTCCACCTGCTCGATTTCCAGAGCCCCCTTGTAAACAGGTCACCCTGAGTGGCAGGGCCATCTTGGCCCAGTCCTGCGCCATCACTGCTCTAGGCTTAGTGAAAGGTCTGAAAAGCTCATCACGGGGGGGAAGGAAACAAGTCAGCAGCTGCCAGTACATTGAAGATCACTCCTTGTATCTAAAAACTGCAGCTTCTGTTATGATGCTTCTAAGGATCCCAAGGCTGATAGTGATTTCAACAGCATTGCGGTCCCCAAGCATTCACAAATCACAAGTCAGGCCCCCGAAAATCATGAGATTGGTTTAAAAAGCCATAAGATTTACTTTTTAATAATAACTTTTGTATTTTCCTTTGCCTTCTAGTTTCTGCATCTTTAGGGTGCACCTGGGTCATGTTTTCAAGCTTTTCTCTGCCACGATGAGGGCTAGAAACGTCCTTTTCAAAAGGAAAGTTGGGATTATCACCTAATCACATGACTCCAGTAGCTGGAGCTTTAAGAGAAACACCAACTATCTCCAGCCTGGGGATAAAATTGCAAGAGCTGGCAATGTTGCTTCAGTAGGAGTAAGGACTGTGAGATAATCTCACGGTTACCTTGTGCCCTCAAATTCCACCGTGACCCTCAGTTTGTTGTATCCATTTGTTGTTTCTCATCTTATACTGTAAGTTTTTTGGGACTGTCTATGTATAGCACATAACACAGTGGGGCCCTGACTTCTGACTGGGACCTGTAGGTGTTACTGCAACACCAATGACTAATAATTTTAATTAAGTGTTGGATATTTAGCTTCAAATTATGTATCCAATTACATTTTCCATGATTTTTTAAAAAAACCAACAGTTATGAACCAGAATATATTTAATTTGGGGCAGCGCTCTCCCCTGTTCTCTCACACCGTGTGTGTGTGTTGCTACTCTGCCACCTACTGGTATGGATGTTTCAGACCCAATACATACAGTTGGCTGACTAACAAGAAGGCTCTGCTTGTGTCTCTGTGGTGTGAGTGGGAGTAAGAATTTTGTCAGAAAACAGAGGCACTTCGCCCATCTATGCGTTGAAGGGTCAGTAAATTAAAGAGGCCCTACAGACCACTAATTATATCTATACCTCCCACAGTCCTGGGGAGAGGTTGGGTGTTGGATAATTCCTTGTCTTGGTCTCACGATAGGAGCCAGCTAGGTGTCTGTCAATGATACTTGAGAAGGTAATGCATCCAGATGGTTGATCCTGCCTACTGGTGAGATCCTGGGAGGCACTCATTGGTTGCCAGGATCGGGTCTAGATCCTTAGATGTGTCCCCATTAATATACATCCATGCAAGAACACCATAAGATCAGTGCCCAGCCCAGGGGTCCCGGAGAGACTTCAGGAACCTGTGCACTTTTTTATTTTCTCTCTTAGATTTGGAAACGCACAAAAAATGCCACATTTATTTGCCTGTATCTCTCTTGCTTGGAGACTGTTCATACCTCATGGCACCTAGGTCAGATGGCAAAGCCAAAATACTTGCAAAGCTGTAACGCACAATCTCCAGCTACAAGGGAGAGTTCAAATCTGCAGCATTTTACTCCCAAGGTTAATCATCTTTATGCATCGCTGGAAGGCACTCAGACACTACAGTGATGAGTGCGGTATAAAATCCAATATAGCATAGAAAGGATTTCTGTAATCAACAATAGGAACAGTGATATTGTGCACAGAGGAGCTGAAGAAAAGAATGCTAGGGCATAATGTAAGGAGCAATTTCATGTCTGTGTCCTTCCTGTATAATATTTGCAGAATACATCATCTTAGTTTTCATCCTTTCCATATTCTCACATACACATATGATACTTTCTCTGTCAGGGCCAAAATGATCAAAAGATAGGCAAGCTGAGGGCTCCATCTGAATCCCATTGAAATGAATGGGAGCCTTTCCCTTGACTTTAATACAGGTTGGATCTGGCCCCAAAGGAATCTACATAAAAGTTGGATTTTCAGAAATGCAGCCATGGGCTGCTTTGAAGTTTCAATGAGCTGTTAGCAGGGAACCTTGTCAAGTGGAATTCTCTTAGCTGCACGTCTACTGTAATTCTAGGTGTGTTGTGATGCTGTAAACGTAGCAGATTAAAATACAGGGACAAAACAAGGGGGTTGACCAAAACGTGCCCTTGGACAGTGGTTGATGGAGGCCAGTATGAGTTAGAGCCACCCTATGTAGGCTGTCTATGGGCTGTGCAGCAGCCCAGAATCCTTTGTAGTGCCATGCGCCCTCCCATCCCATCCTTTACGCTGGAGTTTATGTCAGCTCTATATTGTTCCTACATCTGTTACTCCTGAGGGAATTCTGCATCAAAAAAAAAAAATTCTGCACACAGTATTTTAAAATTCTGCATCCTTTATTTACAATATAATCACACCATTTTCAATTATTTGCTGACAAGTATTTTGAAATAAATTACTAAAATAATTGAAAATAGTGTGATTATGTTGTTATTGTGTTTCTGTGTTATTCTAACAATTAAAATATGCAAACATTGCAGAATTTTAACATTTTTAAATTTTTTGGCACAGAATTCCCTCAAGAGTATCAGGGTTCTGTGGCTGAACTTTGTGACTTTGTCCTTACCCATAACTATTTTACATTTGGGGACAATGTATACCTTCAAATCAGCGGCACTGCTATGGGTACCCGCATGGCCCCACAGTATGCCAACCTTTTTATGGCTGACTTAGAACAACGCTTCCTCAGCTCTCGTCCCCTAATGCCCCTACTCTACTTGCGCTATATTGATGACATCTTCATCATCTGGACCCATGGAAAAGAAGCCCTTGAGGAATTCCACCATGATTTCAACAATTTCCATCCCACCATCAACCTCAGCCTGGTCCAGTCCACACAAGAGATCCACTTCCTGGACACTACAGTGCTAATAAACGATAGTCACATAAACACCACCCTATACTGGAAACCTACTGACCACTATTCCTACCTACATGCCTCCAGCTTTCACCCTGACCACACCACACGATCCATTGTCTACAGCCAAGCTCTGCGATACAACCGCATTTGCTCCAACCCCTCAGACAGAGACAAACACCTACAAGATCTCTATCAAGCATTCTTACAACTACAGTACCCACCTGCAGAAGTGAAGAAACAGATTGATAGAGCCAGAAGAGTTCCCAGAAGTCACCTACTACAGGACAGGCCTAACAGAGAAAATAACAGAATGCCACTAGCCGTCACCGTCAGCCCCCAACTAAAACACCTCCAACGCATTATTAAGGATCTACAACCTATCCTGAAGGATGACCCAACACTCTCACAAATCTTGGGAGACAGGCCAGTCCTTGCCTACAGACAGCCCCCCAACCTGAAGCAAATGCTCACCAGCAACCACATACCACACAACAGAACCACTAACCCAGGAACCTATTCTTGCAACAAAGCCCGTTGCCAGCTGTGCCCACATATCTATTCAGGGGACACCATCACAGGACCTAATAACATCAGCCACACTATCAGAGGCTCGTTCACCTGCACATCCACCAATGTGATATATGCCATTATGTGCAAGCAATGCCCCTCTGCCATGTACATTGGTCAAACTGGACAGTCTCTACGTAAAAGAATAAATGGACACAAATCAGATGTCAAGAATTATAACATTCATAAACCACTTGGAGAACACTTCAATCTCTCTGGTCACGCGATTACAGACATGAAAGTTGCGATATTACAACCAAAAAACTTCAAAACCAGACTCCAGCGAGAGACTGTTGAATTGGAATTCATTTGCAAATTGGATACAATTAACATAGGCTTGAATAGAGACTGGGAGTGGCTAAGTCATTATGCAAAGTAACCTATTTCCCCTTGTTTTCTCCTACCCCCCACCCCGACGTTCTTGTTAAACCCTGGATTTGTGCTGGAAATGGCCCACCTTGATTATCATACACATTGTAAGGAGAGTGATCACTTTAGATAAGCTATTACCAGCAGGAGAGTGGGGTGGGGAGAGGTATTTTTTCATGCTTTGTGTGTATAAAAAGATCTACACTTTCCACAGTATGCATCCGATGAAGTGAGCTGTAGCTCATGAAAGCTTATGCTCAAATAAATTGGTTAGTCTCTAAGGTGCCACAAGTACTCCTTTTCTTTTTGCAAATACAGACTAACACGGCTGTTACTCTGAAAAGGGTTCTGTGTGGCGCAATCTGGGTGTGGATAGCTCGGTGTGGGGTCTGGGTGCAGGGGGGAATCTGGGTGTACAGGGGCTCAGTGCAGGATTCTGGGTGCAGGGGGAATGGGACTCTGCAGGGGAGTCCAGGTGAAGGTGGTTAGGGCTCAGTAAGGGGTGGGGCTGGAAAAGTGGGGCTTCGTTGGGGAGTTTCGGGGGGCTCGGGGTGGGGGTTCTGGGTACTGGGGGCTCCTGATGCAGGGGGACTTGGTGGGGGAGTTTTGGGTGCATGGGTGTGGGGGGGGTCACTGTATGGGGAGCTGCTCCCCCTGCCTGCCCAACCCTGTGCATCCAAACCCTCCACACCCTACCCCGCCATTGAGCCTCACCCCCCTGCACTTGGAACCGTCCCCCCAAGCCTCACCCCTACTCCGCACCCAGACACCCCCCCACCAAGCAAACCCCTCCCCATGGTGCAGAGCTTCCTGCACCCAGGGGAAGTTTCTGGGGGTTGATCTGACCCAGCCCCAGCTGCTCTGTGCAGAGGAGTGGGAGGGGAAACTTCATCTCTGTTCTCCTCCTCCTCTGCCCCCACAGCTGGGACTAACGTCCCTGGGCGTCCGGGGCATCCCCAGACCCCCCTCCCCACAGTGATTTACCTCTCCCCTGACTGCCTGAACAGATGTGCTGGGGAGGGGTGAGTGAGTACTGGTGCAGCTTTGCTTTGCTTCCCCACACAAACCATTTTTTCTGCAAGGAAGCAAAGAGAATCTGCAGGGGGGCATTTTTCTGCTGCACCGCAGTGGCGCAGAATTTCCCCAGGAGTAAGGACCTGTGGGATCCTCCTCTAGGCCCTTGTGGCTCTTGTGTAGCCTCGGTCCCCACATCAAATCCATTTAGGGGACAGAGCAGGGCGAAGAGTTTACCCCCTAATCTGAAAATACCGAGACACAGTGGTAGCCGTTAAAAAGTCAGCCTTCACCCACAGTCACCTTGCAGATGTATGAGAGTCCATGGCGACTTCCTGTTCTAGGTCCAAGGGAAATAAAGGCTTGATCTTGTACTATTGATGTCAGTGGGAGTTTTGCCATGGACTGATTTATTTATAATCAGCTCATCTGTTTAGTAGTTGGTTAATTTTAACTTGTGATGGGGCAGAGAGGCTCCATACCAGCAGAGAATGGGTTAAGGAGAGCCCTTGGGCCCAGCTATCCCCGCCCCACTATACCTGCAGCCAATGCCAAGCCTGGAGGGAGAATAGACGGAGAGAGCCTGGCTCAGTTAAGGGCTGACTGGCCAGGAAGGAGGACACCATCAGAGGAACAGCCAGACCCCAAGGAGCGAGCAATGCTCGAATCAGAGGCTGGTTGGGGAACCAAGCCCCTTCCCTGGGAGACTGAGGGATGACCCAGTATTGAGGTATGTTTGGTTTGTTTGGCTATATGACATGTTGGGGCTGAGCCACTCAACCTCACTCAGAAGAGGAATAAGACAGAAGGGTCAGCTAGTTGGTGGGCTGCAGCCTGCCTCATTGGATTATACCCTTTTCTCCTCTACCCGATCCCCACCTCCTTTGCATTCATAGACCATAAGTACTTCGAGCCAGGGACTGTGTCTTCATGTATGTTTGGACAGCACCTAGCACAGCAAAGCTTAGTTAAACATTTGCCTCATCAATAGTCTAGATTCCCTGATCATATTTGTGTCTCTTGAACAAGTTCTCATTCTAAGCCATGAGGCCCTTTCCTCTGCTAAGGGCCTAAGACTGGAGTCTGTGCTGCACCTCCTCAGAGGACATACAGAAGTGCCTTGGAGGGCTGCTCTAACTTATGAGAACCTCCATAAGGCTGCCTATGGGCTGTACAGCAGCCCAGAATCCCCTGTAGTACTCTTCATTATGGCCAGGCCCCCTTGCATCACGCCCTGTATGCTAGAGCTTAGGTCAGCTCTGTATTGCTCTACACCAGTAGAATGGTCCCCTGGTGCTTGTGGCTCCTGTATGGCCCCGTCACCACACCAGGAGCATACAGGGACCCAAGCAGGGGGAAGAATTCACCCCTTAACTGGCAAATATCCAGGCACAGCATTGTCTATTAAAAATTCAACCTTAGACTGACAGGTTTTAAGGTCAGGAAGGACCATCAAGATCATCTAGTCTGATCTCCTGCACATTGCAGGCCACAGAACTTCACCCACCTGCTACTGTAATAGATCCCTAACCTCTGGCTGAGTTACTGAAGTCCTCAAATCATGATTTAGAGACTTCAAGCTACAAAGAATCCACCATTTACACTAGTTTAAACCTGCCCATGACCCGTGTCCCACTCTGCAGAGGAAAGAGAACCCTGACCCTCAGGGTCTCTGCCAATCTGACCTAGAGGAAAATTCCTTCCCAATCCCAGTTATGGTGATCAGTTAGACCATGAGCATGTGGGGAACACCTAGTGGCCAGACACCTGGGAAAGAATTCTCTGTAGTAACTTAGAGCCTCCCCATCACCAGCCATTGGAGATTTTTGCTGCTAGCAGTCGCAGATCAGCTACATGCCCTTGTAGGCTGTCTCATCATACCATCCCCTCCATAAACTTATGAAGCTCAGTTTTGAAGCCAGTTAGGTTTTTCGCCCCCACTGCTCCCCTTGGAAGGCTGCTCCAGAACCTTCACCCACAATCACCTTGCAGATGTCTGAGAATCCATGGTGGCTTCCTGTTCTATGTACAAGGGAAGCGAGGCCTTGATCTTACACTATTGAAGTCTATGGGAGTTTTGCTGTGGACTTTAAGGGGAGCAAGATCAGGCCCCAAGTGAGGTATCTCAGCTGCCGGTTACCCCTGCAAGGAAGTGACTGACTTTTTAATTTCTATCCCTGTGCAGCCCCCTTTATATTTTCTCCCCAAGTGCAACAGTCAATTTATGTCAATTGCTTGAATGTTGTAACCTGAGGCAGAACAGTCATCCGGCCTAATGACTCCAGTAAAGGCACTATCTCTGGGTGGCTTGAACGCCACCTGTGGCTTGAAAAGGAAACATCTCTCTTCCTTTCACCCCAGTAAAACAGCCCTGGAATACCTGCATGCCCCTTTCTGTGTTCATTTCATCCCTCTCGTTGGGTTGTTGCCAGGTATTGCTGTCAGATCAGTAGCTCCAGCAAAGCTCCATTTTAGTTTCACTGCCTGAAACAGACATTTAGTCACATCATCAGGCAGAGGTATGTCCCCATCTTGCATCCTTTTCCTGCACTTGTCTTTGATATTTGTCTTTCCCTGCAAACAGCTTTCAGGTGTCACAATTCTTGCTCTAGCCGACAGCAATAGCTGGCTCTTTGATCTCCAATGAAGCTCAAGAAAAGTGGCAACACAACTGATTGTATCCTGGTCATTAACTCATCGTGCGCCTCATTCCTTGGGGTGCCATAGGCCAGAGGCTCTCAACCTTTCCAGGCCACTGTACCCCTTTCAGGAGTCTCATTTGTCTTGCGTACCCCCACGATTCACCTGATTTAAAAACTACTTGTTTACAAAATCAGACATGTCACAGCACACTATTACTGGGAAATTGCTGACTTTCTCATTTTTAACCATATAATTCTAAAATACATTAATTGGAACATAAATATTGTACTTACATTTCAGTGTATCATATATAGAGCAGTATAAACAAGTCATTGTATGAAATATTTGTTTGTACGGCCTTCGCTAATGGTTTTTATGTAGCCTGTTGTAAAACTAGGCAAATATCTAGATAAGTTGATGTTCCCCCTGGAAGACCTCTGTGTACCCCCGGGGATACGTGTACCCCTGGTTGAGAACCACTGCCATAGGCTACTGTTTCTGCCTGTGATTCTAGCGGGCGCACGTGAGGCATCTCTTGGATTTAAGGAAAATACTTAGGTGGGAGTGTATAGAAAAATGTTCTACATAAACAAACTTGGTGTTTATCAGACAAAGAGGGATCTTTCTTATTTGATGACTCAAGGGAATAATGACCATTGTTGCCTCATTTCTTTGTCCTCTGCCCATATCCACCAGTTGTCTCTTGTTTTAGTTTTAGAGCACAGGCTCTTTGGGGCAGGGTTTGTCTCCTTTGTTCTGTGTTTGTACCGCACCTAGCACAAGAGGGTCCTGGCCCATGACTGGGGCTTCTAGATGCTACCACAATACAAATAAATAATAATGTTGTTATTCGGGGGCGGGGGATGGATTAAACTGTGCTGAAGCTGGTGGGTATAACCACTTTATTCAGCCTAAAGATAGAAAAAACAGCTGGAACAAGCCTGGGAGCATGGCCTCAAGAAAAGCTAAGAAAATGAGCTTTTGGGTGAAGTGCAGGCTGGAAACAGACTTGGAACTAATAAAAGGAGTACTTGTGGCACCTTAGAGACTAACCAATTTATTAGGTGCCACAAGTACTCCTTTTCTTTTTGCGAATACAGACTAACACGGCTGTTACTCTGAGACTTGGAACTGTGAGCAAAGAAACTCTCTCCTGTTGTTTGCTTCCTGCTGTGTTCAGGGAAACAAAGACTTTGTGGACATCCTTTCTAAACAAATAGGATTGCATCAAAGAAATACCTGACTCTTTCATCAATTTTCCCTCCTCACTGAAACAACCTGCAAGCTCCCATAATTTTGGCTAACGATTTGGGTCAAAAGGGATAACAATAAAAGACTCTGGAGCGCAGTAGAGGTCAGAGTTGGCCCAGGAGGGAATTTTGTGAAAACTTTTTCGAAAAAGCGTTTTCTTTTGTTTTAACTGTGAAAATTTGTCTGTTTCAAAAATCCAAACATTTTGATGGCTGAATGGCTGGTGACAAAAAAGGGGGCAGGGCAGGGGCGGATTTCTTGAAAGTTTAATCAAAAGGCTTTTCCTAGTGTATTTTTGAATGTTGAAATATGTGGCGGAGAGTGTCAAAAAAAAAAAAAGTCTTGAGAATGGATTTAAAACTGGATTATTGCTTCTCTGATTCCCCTGAGGCTGCAAAGCTGGGCTGGCGATCTGGTGTGAGCGCTTCAGATAAAGTTTGAGTGAGCATCCCAACTGGTGTGTTTCTTATCCAAACCAAATCTGCCTAGCATCTGAGGGTGACTCATTGATTTATTAGAGACTAACCAATTTATCTGAGCATAAGCTTTCATGAGCTACAGCTCACTTCATCGGATGCATCTGATGAAGTGAGCTGTAGCTCACGAAAGCTTATGCTCAAATAAATTGGTTAGTCTCTAAGGTGCCACAAGTCCTCCTTTTCTTTTTGCGAATACAGACTAACACGGCTGCTACTCTGAAACCTGTCATTGATTTATATTATACTTAGCACCAAAGGGTATTCAGCCTGGTGACTGAATGTTCTAATGTCTCTTTCCAGGAAAGAGGCTTTGTGAAACAGAGGCAAAAACAGGTCATTGCCATGGTTTAGGGGAGTCGATTCTTTGCCAAAAACGTTACTGCTTCTGTTATGTCTATAGCTGCATCAAAACAGAAGACCAGATCATGAAAGGTGAGGAGCAGCCACTGTTCCTGCTATGTGAAGTCAATGGGAGCTGGTGGGTCTTGCTCACATGCTCGGAGTCTAACTGATTGCCTCATTTGGGGTTAGGAAGGAATTTTCCCCCAGGTCACACTGGCAGAGTCCCTGGGGGTGTTCCACCTTCTTCTGCAGCACGGGGCACAAGTCACTTGCTGGTTTGAACTAGAGTAAATGGCAGATTCTCTGTAATCTGTAACGGTAAGTCTTTAAACCGTGATTTGAGGACTTCAGTAGCTCAGCCAGAGGTTCTGGGTCTTTTACAGGAGTGGGTGGGTTAGGTTCTGTGGCCTGTGATGTACAGGAGGTCAGACTAGATGGTCGTGATGGCCCCTTCTGGCCTTAAAGTCTGTGAGTCTGTGAGCTGCGAGGGCTCAGCAAACTGCAGGATTAGGCCCAGGGTTAGCAATAGACGTCAGATGCCAGTCGCTCACTCCACCACAGAAAGGACAGTTTTAGGGTTAAGGCATTTGAGTGGGACTCAACTGGGTTCCTTGCTCTGACACAGAATCCCTGTGTGAGCTTGGGCAAACCACTTAACTTCTGTGCCGCATCTATAACAGGGGGGCTAATGTTTTCTTTCCTCCTTGTGTCTGTCTTGTCTATTTAAATTGCAAGCTCTTTAGGAGATGGGGCGGTCCTTTGCTATGTGTCTGTACAGGGCCTAGCACACTGAGGCCTGGATCTCAGCTGCTGCCTCTACAGTGGTACAAATGATGAGTATACATCTACATCACCACAGGGGATTGCCCAAAAGAACATGGCAAGCGATCTTTCCATCACCAGCCTCGGCTGAGGGTTAAATCAAAGGAAAGCAGCTTTACGCACAGCCAGGGTGAGTAGCTGCACCACTGAAGTCAGTGGGAATTTGGTCATCGACTTTAATGGGTGATGGACCAGGGCCGGAGTTTCCCCTGGAGCCTGGCCAGCAGAGATGCACTGATTCACCATATCCCCTGTCAGCACACTGCTCACTTTAGGGGCAGCCTCAGCCACCTGCAGGCCCCTTCGGAGTAGCGTCTGCAGCCTACTCTTTTGGCTGTCTGCACCCAGGTCTGCGCCAGCGTGGACTTGGAAATGAAGCTGTCCCAAAGAGATCAAAGAGCTTCACAGATCATTCAAAATGTCCTCAACAAGTTTGCAGGTGAAATAACCCAGGGGAGAGCTCAGATTTCTCTTGAGGTGACTGTACAGCAAAGTGTGTGATTCCACCCCGGACTCCTCTCATGATTCTCAGTGCCTGTTGGAATTGCGCTGGGGAGAGTAGTGAGTGGAAGGGAGAAATAGGTTGCATTTGGAGGGGATTGCATACAAGTTTTGCCATTGCCCAGTGCGGGGGGAAAAGGAGCGCTTTGTTACGGCCATCAGACCTGTGGTTTTGTCCTAGCTAGGGTGGGTTGGGCTGTGCCTGAAACGAGCCGAACATCTGGGCTTGTGCCAGGGCTGTTTTACTGTAAGCACATCTGCCAGACGCCGGCTCGCCAGTCACTCAGCAAGTACATCTTGTTTGTGTTTTTTCTGCAAGTACACTCCCGGCGGGTTATGTCAGAGGTGAGGAATGTGGGCCACCCTCTGTCATGAGATCAGCCTGACATTTTTAGGCAGAACACATACCGTATTTTCTGGAAGAGAGCACACACATTGTGCAGGGGATTTGGGGCCTGAGAGAAAATGAACGACTCCCCCCATCCCTGCTTCATCTCCAGCAGTTGAGGTAAGCTGAATGTGACTGGCTATAGGGCCAACCTCCACTTTTGCATCCATAACCAATGAGGAAAGAAATGCCAATGAATAGATAAGAATGAAAGAGAAACAACTGAAGTTTATTAGACCCCACACAGAAAGCTTTGGAAATCTAGTTGGAGGCAACACCATGGATATGTTACAGATTTTCTAAAGGGCTCAGTCCCCATTTTATTCACTTAAAACACAGGACCTGATCATAGAATTGTAGAATATCAGGGTTGGAAGGGACCTCAGGGGGTCATCTAGTGCAACCCCCTGCTCAAAGGAGGACCAATCCCCAACTAAATCATCCCAGCCAGGGCTTCGTCAAGCCTGACCGAAAAAACCTCTAAGGATGGAGATTCCACCACCTCCCTAGGTAACCCATTTCAGTGCTTCACCATCCTCCTAGTGAAAAAGTTTTTCCTCATATACAACTTAAACCTCCCCCACTGCAACTTGAAACCAATATTCCTTGTTCTGTCATCTGCTACCACTGAGAACAGCCTAGATCCATCCTCTTTGGAACCCCCTTTCAGGTAGTTGAAAGCAGCTATCAAATCCCCCCTCATTTTTCTCTTCTGCAGACTAAATAATCCCAGTTCCCTCAGCCTCTCCTCATAAGTCATGTGCTCCAGCCCCCTAATCATTTGTGTAACCCTCCACTGGACTCTAATTTTTCCACATCCTTCTTGTAGTGTGGGGCCCAAAACTGGACACAATACTCCAGATGAGGCCTCACCAACGTTGAATAGAGGGGAATGATCACGTCCCTCAATCTTCTAGCAATGCTCCCACTTATACAGCCCAAAATGCCTTTAGCCTTCTTGGCAACGAGGGCACACTGCTGACTCAAAACCAGCTTCTCGTCCACTGTAACCCCAGGTCCTTTTCCGCAGAACTGCTGCCTAGCCATTCGGTCCCTAGTCTGTAGCGGTGCATGCGATTCTTCCGTCCTAAGTGCAGGACTCTGCATTTGTCCTTGTTGAACCTCATCAGATTTCTTTTGGCCCAATCCTCTAATTTGTCTAGGTCCCTCTGTATCCTATCCCTACCTTCCAGCGTATCTACCACTCCTCCCAGTTTAGTGTCATCTGCAAACTTGCTGAGGGTGCAATCCATGCCATCCTCCAGATCATTAATGAAGATATTGAACAAAACCAGCCCCGGGACCGACCCTTCAGGCACTCCACTTGATACCGGCTGCCAACTAGACAGGGAGCCATTGATCACTACCTGTTGAGCCTGACAATCTAGCCAACTTTCTATCCACCTTATCGTCCATTCATCCAGCTCATATTTCTTTAACTTGCTGTCAAGAATACTGTGGGAGACCGTATCAAAAGCTTTGCTAAAGTCAAGGAATAACATGTCCACTGCTAGGGCTAGGACTGCAGGGCTCAAATAGTAGTGTAGACATCCCCACTCAGGCTGGAGCCCAGGCTCCGACACTGGGTGTCGGAGCCCAGGCTCTAGCCCCAGCAGGAAGATCTACACTGCTATTTTTAGCTCTGCAACTTGAGCTCTGCAAGCCTGTGTCAGTTGACCCGGGTTCTGAGACTCAGCAACGTGAGTTTTTCTTTGCATTGTAGATGTATTCTGAGGAGCCAGGAGGGTTCTTAGTTGAGCTGGTCAGAAAATCTTTGACAGAACCATTTTCCATTGAAAATGAAAGTTGAAGTTCCACTGAAGTTCCAAATGAAGTTCCACTGATATGGAACGGCTTCCTGAAATCGTGTCAATTTCAACAAAATTTTGTTTTAGAGAAAAAAATGGGAGAAAAGTTCCGGCAATGTTGAAATGCCCCATTTCAACATTTTCAGGGTGAAATGTTTTGATTTTTCATGTTGAACTTTTTTATTGTGTATGACATTATATATGACAATATACAACTTTTTTAAAAGTCAAAACTGATCTGATACATTTAGACTGATTCAGAAAATTTCAAAATGTTCAGCTTTTGTTCTGAATCTGAATCGAAACAAGTGTCATAATCCTTTGTGAAATGGATTTTCCATCCTCTGCTCATTTGTAGTCCTTAGTGCCCGCTGCACACAGCCACCATGTGGGGCGGGGGCACTCCCCCAGTGGGAGGGGCCTGTTAAAGACTCCTCCTCTTCCTTTGGATAAGAGAACAAGAGCCAGGAGAACTGAAGTATGATCTGAGCTGGGCTGAAATGATGGACAAGAAAATGATCTGAACGACATCCTCATCCTGCTTTGTCCCAGTCTCTGTGTTTGTTATTCTTGCTCATTGTGTCACAACAACATTTAGGCCTTGATTCCGCATTTGGATCCTTTTTGCCAGTGTAAAACTTCAGTGGGACTCCATACCGACATAAGCATCCACCCGTGCTGATCCAACGGCAGGACTGAGGCCTTCCACTGTAAGCAACTCGGAGAAAGGATCTTTCTCTAAGGTGCTCAACGTACCTGTGGGAAGTATGAATAATTAATACTAAGCACAACACATGCATGTTTATATTTGATAATAAATCAGTGAAAAATGGTGAACTCATTAATTTTTGTTACACTCCTCCTTCAAATTGGGGGAAATAAGCCAACATGGTATAGAGACCCTTAATCACTTTGGGGAAGGTAGTCCAGAAAGGCTGAAGCTTGTATGCTGCGGTTCCCCAGGTGGTATCTTGATCGTCAAGGTAAAAATAAGCATCTTTAACCATCTTTGGCCTTCATTGCCGATCAACATTATTCTCTGAATCACAAATTAACAGGATGGAATGCACATAGATTGTTTTTAACTTTATCCATCTGGGATTGTTATCCCAAACAGTAACAATATTAGCTTTAGCCATAATATTTCAGACTGATCCAAGAATGCTATTCTGCAATATCTATCCGCACTCTGCATCTGACCCAGGCAAACATCAGGGGACACCAGTTTCATTAGGCAGTGCTCAGCAGTTGAATGTACTGTTCCTGCCAATGCACACACTGTAGGTTCTTTATTGCCTAATTGTCTCTTTTTCTGAGATGGCTTACAACAAACACAAAGGCCATGGAAAAAGCAGTGCTTTAGCTGTCAGGGGTAGGCCTGTCACATTCTGAGACAAGGTGGGTGAGGGAATATCTTTTATTGGACCAACCTGTGTTGGTGAGAGAGACAAGCTTTCGAACCACACAGAGCTCTTCTTCGGGGCTGGGAAAGGAACTCCCAGCATCACAACAAAATGCAAGGTGGAACAGATTGTTTAGCATAAGTAGTTAGCACATATGGTCAGGGACCATTCAAGGTAGGACTGAAAAGAACAGAAAGAGGCAGAAAGAAAACGGGTGAAAGGCTTCAAACCCAGGGGCCTGATTCTGATCTCACTTGCAGCAGTGTAAATCAGCAGTGGTTTTAGTGGAATTGCTTGTTACACTGGTATACAACTGATGTGAGATCAGAATCAGATCCCACATCATTAAGGCAGTAGAGCAGGGATTACGAATCTAAATAGTTGGGTGGCTGGTGAGTGTGGTTAGAGAGTTAGAGAAAGGCCAGGAAATCGAAAGTGGTGCTGCCTGTAGACAGGTGTAGTGGACACAGGCACTTCTAGGTGAGGGATCTGGCTTCCTTATTTTACCTAGATTCCAAGGCCAGAGGGACCATTGTGATCATCTAGTCTGACCTCCTGTGTAATACATGCCAGAGAACTTCCCCAGAATAATTCCTAGAGCAGATCTTTTAGAAAAAACATTCCATATTGATTTAAAAATGGTCAGTGATGGGGAATCCACCATGAACAACCCTTAGTAAATTGTTCCAATGGTAAATTATTCTCACTATAGAAAATTTACACTATATTTCCAGTCTGAATTTGTCTAGCTTCAACTTCTAGCCATTGGACCTGTTGTACCTTCACTGTTACATGGAAGAGCCCACTATTAAAAATTTGTTCCCCAGAGGGGAACTTGTAGACTGTAATCAAGTCAACCCATAACTTTTCTTTGTTAAGCTAACTAGATTGAGCGCCTTGCATCTGTTAATATAAGGCAGGTTTCTAATCCTTTCATCCTCCTCATAGCTCTTCTTTGAAACCTTTCCATTCTTCTTGAATTGTGGGCACCAGAACTGAGCACAGGATTCCAGCCGTGGTCACATCAGTGCCAAATACAGAGGTAAAATAACCTCTCTACTCCTTCTTGAGATTCCCCTCTTTTTGCATCCCAGGATCACATTAGTTCTTTTGACCACAATGTCTATTGGGAGCTCATGTTCAGCTGATTATCTACCATGACCCCCCGCCCCCTTTTCAGAATCACTGCTTCCCGGGATAGACTCCTCCATCTTGTAAGTATGGCCTACATACTTAGCTGGCCCCATCACTATAATATCAGAACCGTTTTTTAATGTATCGTCACAATTCTCTTGTGAGGCAGGGAAGCACTATTATTCCCATTTTAATGATGGGGACTGAGACACAGGGAATGTCTACACAGGGATGTGATTCCCAGCTGGACGAGAATTACCCATGCTGGCTGTGATTTTACTCTGTTTGTTCTTCAGGCTAAAGACTGGCTGCTACAGATACATCCCACTGAGAACCATTGCATACATTTCCTCCTTGATTTCTTCCACAGACTCCAAACCCTTGTTTTATTCTTTATTGCTGTCTCTGTAGTCTAGGAGATAGATGAACAGTACCATGATTTATGGACTCTGCCTGTGGAACACTTCATGCTTATTGTTTGATTTCTAATGGAAACAAACTCCACATAATTAGAGATTGGCTCAAGTTATAAAGCTCAATTCCAGATTTCAAATAGCCCAGACTCCAGGGGGTGATTGATCCAAGCTTTTGGTTCAGCCTGTTAGAAAGATCAGATTTCTTAGCAAAACTGGGATCAGGACCTAGATTCGAATGCTGAACAACCCCAAAGTTACACCGATGGGAAGCATCAGCTAAACAGATGATTTAAAAAAATGTGGACTCAATATGCTAAATATCACGGGCCTTTTAGTACCATCTCATCTCCCAGCTATAGCTGCAGGGAGCCATTGGTTTAGAACCTAGAGAGCTGCTGGTCCTTGGATGATTACCACATCTACACCACCACTCAACAGCTCTGGGAGGGCACTGAGTCATAAGCTGTGAGCCTTGAGGGCTCAAGAATCACAGGATGTACCACCTACAGAAGGCCTGATTGGCAGTGCTCCCAGGGTCCCTGATTGGTCCAGGGACACTATTTAAGCCTGGAGGGGACACCAGAAAGTTGTCTGTGCAACTAGGTGAATCCTCAGCTGCTAGAGATGCCATACCTTTATCCTGCTCTGTTTTGTTCCTGTCCTGCTCAGTTCTGCACTGGCTTCAGAACTGGTTTCTGACTTCGGCTCTGATTCCTGACTTCTGACTCCAGCTCCACCCACTAGGCCTGGCCGCCTATGCCCACGCGGTTACAATAGCCTTGTCTAAGCCGGGACATTATCTTTAACATTTCCCACCATTGCTACTCCTGCTAGGAGTAGGCGTGAAGGCTAGGACTATAACAGGGTTTAAAAGAGAACTGGATAAATTCATGGAGGTTAAGTCCATTAATGGCTATTAGCCAGGATGGGTAAGGAATGGTGTCCCTAGCCTCTGTTTGTAGGAGGGTGAAGATGGATGGCAGGAGAGAGATCACTTGATCATTACCTGTTAGGTTCACTCCCTCTGGGGCACCTGGCATTGGCCACTGTCGGTAGACAGGATACTGGGCTGGATGGACCTTTGGTCTGACCCAGTATGGACGTTCTTATGTTCTTATGCTGGTAAGAGTGAGAGCGCTAGTGTGGAAAAGACCCGAGTGTAGACTTATTCTGAGCAGGGGTCCTGACACAGTGCTTAAAACACCTTGTCTGTTCTAGTGCTCCCACCAGCAGCCACATCACCACTCTGTGCCTTACCTTCCCCTTCGGTGAAGTGGGAGTGTATTTGCCTCCTTTAGGTAGCACTTTGAGATCTGTGTCTAGAAAGTGCTATAGAAGGGCTAGGCACTATGATTCTGCTCTACAATTTCGAGAGACCTTTGTTCAAAACAAAAGCGTGATGGAGATTTCCTTGCATCCTAGCGGAGAGGAAAGAAAGGAGGGAGCGGGAGAGGAGTGATTGCTGCAACTGCTGGCCTTGAGGAAGGCTTCGCTTGCTGGGAAGTTGTGAATTGCACCAAAGCCAGGACTGTAGAGAGAAACAAATTCCAGCTCTGCCTTCCAGCAGGGCCTGATTTAAATTGGATGCTCTAATAATGGAGTGACTGTCATGCACATCTACCCAGGGACCTGGCTAGATGCAAGAGAGCGGGAACATGACAGGTACATCCATATACAGTTGATGCAAAGGTTAACAATATCTTCCTTTCAATGCCCATGTATAAATGTGACTCAGAACGTCCCCTTAAAAAGGGCTTATTGGCATCTTAGCCTGGAACATGAAATGTTTTTCAGGATCACCTTAAGCAAAAACAAAACAAAAAACCAAAGCACCCACCACGTCGGCACCTATGCAACTTCTGTTGGTGGAAGAGACAAGCTTTGGAGCTATACACTGCTCTTCTTCGGTAAGGATTATTGTCAGCTGTAGTATTTTGCACCATTTCTGTAGATTTTTTTTTTTAAATTAGGGCTAGGTTCCGATGTATCTTTATGATCAAATGAAGTGCAACCAGTGTGGAAATCTCATGCTGTCTCTAGAGGGCCTCTTTTCCCATAGCAAAACTCCCGTGCAGTAGACTCCTTGACACTTTTGCTAACATATTCAGTAATGAGTGCGAACGCGGTACAGCCAACCCACAGAGATCAAATATCATGAGATGGGCTGGTTTAAAAATCCTAGAATCACAGAATCATAGAACTGGAAGGGACCTCGAGAGGTCATCTAGTCCAGTCCCCTGCACTCATAGCAGGACTAAGTATTATCTAGATCATCCCTGACAGGAGTTTGTCCAACCTGCTCTTTAAAATCCCCAATGATGGAGATTCCACAACCTCTCTAGGCAATTTATTCCAGTGCTTAACCACCCTGACAGGAAGTTTTCCCTAATGTCCAACCTAAACCCCCCTTGCTGCAATTTAAACCCATTGGTTCTTGTCCAATCCTCAGAGGTTAAGAAGAACAATTTTTTCTCCCTCCTCCTTGTAACAACCATTTATGTACTTGAAAACTGTTACCATGTCTCCTCTCAGTCTTCTCTTCTCCAGACTAAACAAACCCAATTTTTTCAATCTTCCCTTATTGGTCATGTTTTCTAGATCTTTAGAAAACATGACCATGGGTTTGTTCATTTTAAATAACATTCTTTCAGGGTTGTGTTTTTGGTTTTGAACCTTTACGGTCACACCTTCAGCTTTTCTCTGTAAGCAGCAGGACTAGAATCTTCCTTTGCTCTTAAATGAAAGCTGAGATTTTCACCTAATCATGTGACTCCAAGAGCCGGAACGTGAAGAAAAAGACGAAATATTGTCAGACTCATGATAAATAGCAAATGTTGGCAGGCTGCAAAAATTAGCTAATTAATCTTTTCAACATCTCTGTGAGATGGATAGGCACGTCAGTATACCCTGCATGTCACAGATGGGGAAACTTGGGCACAGAGTGCAGTAGCCTTGGTTGTTGTAATTAAATTAATTAATTCAGTGGTGTTCTGCTAATTTACATCAATTGAGGGAATTGAGAGATTAAGTAGATTACTCGAAACCGTAGAGCTGGGATTAGAATTCAGAAGTAGAACTGGGAGAATAATTAGGGTGACCGGATGTCCGAATTTTATAGGGACAGTCCTGATATTTGGGGCTTTTTTTTATATGGGCTCCTAATATCCACCACCCCTGTCCCAATTTTTCATGCTTGCTATCTGGTCACCCTATGAATAATGGATTTTTCAGTTCATCTGCTATTTCAAAAAGTTGAAGAAAAAAACTGTTCCAGGTGAAATGAAATGTCTTGTTTCAATTTTGATCATTTTTTAAATGTTTGGGGATTTTAAAAATAAAATTAAAGGAAATATTTGAATCAAAAACTCATTTGAAAGCAAAAGATTGACATGTTGCATTTTGAAAATATTGAAGTGAAACATTTCCATTTTTTTTCTTCAAAATGAAGAATTCAGCATACTTGACGCCAATTTAAGGAGTGTTTCGGTGTTGCCAAATCTGCATTTTTTTGCCAAAAAAAGTTTCAGCTGACAAATTTTGCCCAACTCTATTTGGGCAGGAGTTGCCCAACTCTATTCCTAGTCCTGGTCCAGTGCTTTGTCCACTAGACAAGACTGTGTCTCAGTTAGGATGTAAAAGGCTCATCGCTTCTCAGAAGAGGCGCTGTAGGGGAATAACAAGGATGAAGTCAGGGGTGGCCTGGATCAGGCTTGGTGCCCTGTTGTTGACAGAACTATCAATCTTCTGCTCATGAAGACTTAAGTACGGGGTGGAAGCCCAAACTCAGTGATGAGTTTAAAAACAAAGAATAAGCACAACAAATAGGAATCTGAAAAAAATCAAGCAGTGGGCAATGCTGTTTTCCTTATTATCCCTTCTCCAGTTGTAATGCTTATTTCTGATTTGTATTGCATTTGTGCCTAGACCATTCAGGATCAGGGTCCTGCTGCGTTAGGTGCTGTACACACACAGAGCAAAAGATCGTCAGTTCCTCAGGATAGTGACTATCTATCTGGCCTGGATTCAGCTTTAGCCAGCTGCTGCTCTTCCAGGACTGGTTTCAGCTGGTACTGAGAGATCTGGGAGATGGTGCTGTTTGACAGACGGGAGCTGTAGGTGGGTGTTGGCTGCATACCGTTGGCCCTGCAGCCTGCGTTCCCTGCTGGTGCCATGCAGATGTTGAATAATATGGGGGAGCGAAGTCAGCTCTGCAGGCCTGTGCAGGTGCAGGCTCCGGAAATGGAAGAACAATCCATAGCATCCCTCTGCGTTCGGTCTGAGAAGAGTACCTGAAATGGCTCAGGCTCTCTCCGTTACCCAGGCACCTCCTGGAATGTGTATCTTCCGACACTGTATGAATGTCCTACATTTATAGACACCGACTCTGTGGGTGCTCCAGGGCTCGAGTACCCATGGGAAAATACAGTGGGTGCTCAGCACCCACCAGCCACAGCTGTTTGGGGGGCGGGGGTGCAGATCAGCTATTCGGTGGCAGGAAGCGCTCGGGGGGGGGAAGAGCAGGGATGGGAAGAGGCAGAGTGAGGGCGGGGCCTCAGGAGGGGGCGGAGCAGGGGCAGGAAGAGGTGGAGCAAGGGCAGGGCCCGTGGGCAGAGTTGGGGCAGGGCCTCGGGGTGGAGTGGGGGTGGAGTACCCACCGGGAAAGATAAAAGTCAGTACCTGTGCCTACATTCACTCCGTCCACCCAGACCCTGATTTGAATGATCCTAAATAACAACCATGAGGGCAGAACTTGCCTCTGCGACCCCTCTCAATGGATCTCAGCTCCTTTGCTGTCCCCGGCATTCGGACAGAGCAGGGCAGCTGTGATCCTCCACGTGCATCATGGAGGAGGATTTCACTTTGGTTGGAAAGCATATAGAGAGACGTTGCCATTTGGGGGTCCTGAAGTCCCTATAGTCCTAGTGCCCCCCTCAACTGGCCCTGTGCTCACTGTGAGTGGTGGAATGGTGGAGGTGGAGGTGCAGGCATGAGCAAGAATGACTGCAGGGAAAGTATTGACTTTCTTTGCTTAGTGCTGAAGAAAAGAGCCAGGTTGTCAGACAAGGAGACTATGGCTGTCTCTGGTCACAGAACAAGCAGAGCAAATGCTGCCTAGTACCTGCTTTCCCAGTGCACAGCAATGCTGCCAGGCTGGTCTTTTGTGTGAGCAACATGAGCGACCCGCTGGGGCCTTGCACAAGCTCGCATCTCGCTCCCTTCTAAGGCTTGAGGCCACACCAGGTTGAAGGCATCCCCTCTAGGAGTGGAAGGAAAGTTGTGTCTGTGTCAGCTGGACCCTGGACATCTCCGCTGAAGCGCTCATTAGTGGCAACCTGTCTGCTAGTGTAATGCCAACAGATCCTGGTCGTCAGCAGGCAGGATTGAACCTGGGACCTCTGGAGCTCAGAGCGTGAGCTGAAAGCCAACTGGCTATTAGCTAAGGCTATAGAGCAGACTCAACCTCTCTCTCTTTAAGTGGTCTCGGTGCTACTAGATGGGACAGACCGCCACACCCAGAACGTGTATGGGTTACACTAGGAAGTCACCAGCTCTTAATTCTGGCCACCAAAGAGCCAGCAGCTACTAGCAGCTTTTAGTCATGAACAACCTAGGCCAGATTCATCCCACCAGCCTGGAGATGCTGTTTCCCATTGCCAGTCCTCAAACCCAGCCTGTCTGCTGTGAAGGATGTATGCCAGCTACCCAGGCTCTCCTTCTTGACTAGCGGTTCAAGGCAGGGAAATGGCAGGGAGTCAGAAGTCACTGCAGGGAAATAGATAACTGACAGGACAGGAGGAGTGAGATGGAGGAGCCCAAAGGCACAACAGAGGGGAACAATTGTATTTGGCACATTTATAGTGTCTGGCATCTGAGAATTCCAAAGCACTTTACAAAGGTGGGTCTTACTGGGCGACTCACCTCTGTAACCTGCACCCCTGTAACCAGCAGAACAGCAAGGTAGGGCTCACTGCAGTGTGCGTAAATCCACTCTCTCTCGAATGCCCTTGGGCAGCGTTCTGATGCTGTGCACACGAGGAGGGGCACTTTATATCGTCTCACTTAAAAAGTTTGTCTTAACTAAAGTATTACAATTAAAACTGAACCCTGAATAATTGAAAAGTGCCTGAGCCCAGAGCCATTAATACAGGAATGTACGTTTTAAATTATTTTTAATATGCTTTGCAAGGCATTCATAAAAGACCCCTTGCCAAAATGCATTTGAGTTCCTTGCATTAGGCTTTGCAGAATTTAAATTCATTACACTGCGAGGGATTGGAACGCCCCCAGCATTTCAATTAGATGGAACTCCCATGTGGTCACAAAAAAGGGGAGGGGGGAGACTGAATGGGGGTTGGCAATAGGACACAGCAGCTATCATCTGTAGGTCACTGGTTTCAATCCAGGCCAGGCCCTTAGCGATCAGCCTGTGTTGCAATGAATTGTTAGCTTCAGCCCAGTGCCTCGGGAACAGATGTCAGATCACAAACACTGACATTTATTCATGTTTGTGAAGCTCTTGGAGATCCTTCTTCGTAAGTGCAATGGGCACCTTTCCTGGCAGCTAGGCCTATATCAGTATTAATTGGCACCCTTGGCTACATAAGTATTAATTGACCCTCTTGCTGGCAGACAAATCAGAGATGCCAAGGATGGAATGGGCCATGGAGACCAAGCTGCCCTCTCAACCTTAGAGGCGATGCGTCCATCCCAGGTGTTGCCTCAAGCATAACAGCAAGGCAGAGGTGGGAGAACTCAAGGTCCTCACAGGCACCGTTAATGTGCCCACATTGTATATCCTGCATATTAATGAATAAGTGACGTCCCTGCTTACATGCAGGTGATGGGGGTCAGCTTCTAGGACGTGGCACGGAGCCATAGGCCAATTTGGCTGAGTCACCTGCTGCCAGATCAGGGGAGACACATTGGCTCCAACACCAGAGTACACGAGGTTGAGAGTCTCTCTGGGGCAAGAGGGAACTGGGACCCTGATCCAACTTAGCACTGAAGCACGTTAATGGACCCATTGAAGTTAAACGTGCTCAAGCTTTTTGCTGGATCAATGCCTAGGGGCCCAGAGAAGAGACGTCCTGCAAGGAGAAGCTCCAGGAAGAGCCAGGCTCAAGAGGAAGCTTGGGGAGAGGTTTATGTCTGCTATTTAAGTACAAATAAAGATCAGTCCACGGGGGGCAGGGGGTGTTGGGATAATATCCAGCATGTACAAACAGTGTGAACAGCAGGATGAGTAGTGACCTGCTACAGTGCAATATAGAGAGCTGCAAACTCCATCACTCTCAGACACACCATGAGAACATGCAGCATCATACCCTTGTGGAGTTTTATAATCCTGGGTCTGGTACAGGGATGTGTCCCTGAACCCTGCTTGGGGCTTTCGTCCTCCCATTCAGCCTCGGGATAGCGGCTGTCCTCCTTAGATTGTAAACCCTTTGGGGCAGGGACCTTCTCTTTGTTCTGTGTTTATACAGCACTGAGCACAAGGGGGTGCTGATCCCAGACTGAGGCCCTTTGGTGCTTCTGTATATATAATAAAGAATAATAATAATATGCCTGATCAACATCAACTAGATGCTGGATTGAATAAGAAATTTTCTCTGGCCTCTCCACATCTCCACTTCTGATCCCAGCCCTGAGCCCTGCTAATCTGTCCCCCACTCCCAACACAGCTTTTTAAGGGCCTCCTCTCCCTGAATAGCTCTATATTATTTAATTAATTTATTTATTATATGACTGTGGTGACTAGTAGCCCCCGTCATGAACCAGGGCCCCATTGTGCTAGGTACTGAACAAACAGAACAAAAAGACAGGCCCCGCCCTAGATAGTTTACAAGCTAAGACAAGAGACAACAGGTGGATAACAGACATACCAGTGGGGCAGCACAAAGAAACAATAAGACACTATTATAACATTACATAAGTACAAACTCAGTGCAGTGTGATCTTCCTGAGTCTGCAGACAGACAGCACGAGTGCCTCTATCAGTATTCACAAGCATCAGTAGGGGGAAAATGGCATGATTCTTGACAATTTTACTGCTGCCTATAGAGCTCTGAATACCAAACCAAAGTGATGTTCATTTCACACTGCCACAGCTTGGTAAATCTCTGAGCAGCAGCAGAGGCACCGGTGCTGTCCATCTGCAGACTCAGGAAGGTGAAACTGTGCTGTTTAAACTTGTTTCACATTCAGAAATTTAACTTTGCAATTTTAACGGCTAGAAAAGAAATTTAAAACAAGAAATTGGAGCTAAAACCCTGCATACATCAGTGGTTTATGCTCATGTAAGTAGTCATGAGCGAACCTGACAGTGATTCAGTTTGGGAAAACATCCAAAAGGCTGGACCCTTCTCAAAAGTTCACCTGAACTTCTGCCCTATAGAAAATGGGCTGGCAGAAATCACAAGAAAACAGGATTTCTCATAGCTTTTCTAGCAACTCCTATTTTCAACCAGGGGGCCAGGAGCTGGTGTTTTGGTATTTCTGCTTCTGATTTCTGCATGAAAGGAGGGAATTCAGAAGCATGTCAAAATCGTTTCTAGTGTGGCGAGTCAGTTCTTATTTTATCCAAACTGGTTCATTATCCATCCTTCATCGTAGCCACATTCGAAGCATGCGACTGCGCTTTTGGGAGTCCCACCCATCCCACCAATCTCCCCAGCCTCCTGGCCCAGCAAGATAAAGATCCAGACCATCCCTGATCCTTAGTTCCCTGATTCACTTCCCTGCTGGTAACATCCAGATGGATTCATGCTCCCAAATGACAAAATACTTCTGACCTCCCCCATGACAGTGGGGCCATCTCACTGCTGCCAAACCCTCCTCCCCCAGAGTTTGCTAGCGTCTGCCTCAGGCACCCACATGCCTGGCTTGTCTCAGAGCCCTATAGATCCTCAGGCCAGCCAAAGCAGCTGACACTGACTGACCCGTTTAACACAGGGCAAGATAGATGTAACCTTTCCATTACTGTGACGAGAGCATTAAAGGGGCAGCTACTGTCACCGTTTGTGCAGTATTCTAGACAACGTGGTCCGTGAACCTGGCATGGCTGTCGTTTCAGACTGGCTTGTGTCCTGAGTGGGGGAATGTGTTTGTGTGTTTTCAATGCATCTAATACTAGGCCAAGAAGAGGCAGGCTCTTTTAAAAAAAAGATGATTCTCTCTTCAGGGAAGGGAGCGCAAGGGGCAGCAAAAGCTCAAAGGCATGTCTAATCCGTTTTAACTGTAAAGGGCCTTTCTGGGTTTGCAAGTGCCCCTCCTGTGAGGCACCCCAGCGTGGAGACGTTGACGCAGGCTATGTAGTCCAAAAAAACAGGAATGTTGAAAACTGAAGAGGCCCCGCGTTACTGGGGAGGTGGGTCGAGGGAAGGAAAGAACCGTAATGTCTGCAAAGAAGAAAAATACGTGGAAAGGGAAGGAGACAGCCTGCCATCTAGCGGGATTTGCAGGCTGCTTCATGTAAGCAGTTATATAACCTGCAAATGGGAGGAGGGGGGTGGACAAAAAACACCCCAAACTGTTTTTAATGCAAATCGAGTCTGATCATTGAAACACAGAGGAATGTGCCTGAGTTCTGGGGAATCTGAGGTTATTTCCCCTTGTCATTTTCTCGACCAGTTGAACTGCATAACCCAGCGATATTAGTGGCTGCTTGGCCTTTCTCCCAAGACGTACAGGGCTATTGGGTACATCTGCCAGAGAAATGCAATGAGACATCAGAGCATAAATACATTCAATAAAATACACTGATCTAAAAAAGTTAAATCAAACAGCTGTGTGTTCTTCTCTTGCTTTTTTCCTCCCAGCCTGTCTTCCCCTCTTCTCCCACCTCTGATTCATTCTATCCACCTAAAGTCCCACTGGCTTTTTCCTGCTCTTTATTACATATTTTTCCTATTTTTTTATTTAGAAATCATTAACAGGGTTACAAATCCTTGCCATGCAACCATCAGAAACAAAACAAGAATCATTACAACAGTGAGCCTTTGTTGAAAGGGATGTTATCCGGGACTGTAGTTATCAGATCTCTCTCTTTAACAGGGTGTTACCACATAACAGAGTGAGCATCTTTACAACGCCTATGACATGTCGTTTCTAGTGATTTGATTGAATTGAGTGAAATCGTTGATTACACACATTGAACAGACCAGGCACGTCTATCAAATGGTAATAGTCACAAAAATTGGACAGGTGTGTTTTTGTTTTTTGCAGGTGAATGTACTTTGTCGGAGTATTGCATAAAAGGTAACCTAGTATCTAAGTATCTATTTGTCCTTGGTCTATTTTGCTGGGTATGTAATTGGTATGTTAATTTTTCCATAATGTCGTCCTGACATTTTTTGAACCATTCCTCGATAGTTGGACTTTATTCCTTTTTTAAACAATTCCTTCTCCTTTCCTTTCTTTGAAAAGCAGCTTCTCCTTCCTTGCCATTCCTTCCTGTCTCTCATTTGCTCCACTCTGTATTACCTCCCCCCTCTTCTGTCTTCTGGGTTTGTTTGCCTCCTGCCTCCCTTTCTTCTCTCTGCTTGCCGCAGCATCATCTCTGTCCCCCTTGCTCTTACTGGCACTGCCTTGAATGTCCCTGCTTCCTTCTCCTAGTGGACAGAGCACTGACTGAGACAAAGAAGACCTGGGTTCTATTTCTGGCTTAGCCACTGGCTTGCTGGATGACCTTGGGCAAGTCACGTCACCAAGCTCTGCCTCAGTTTCCCCACCTGAAAAATATCGATAATGTAAAGTGCTTTGAGATCTACTGATAAAAATTATTGGTGATGAGAAAGCCTGGATCCCCTCTTCATTTGTCCCCAATCCCCATGTTGCCTAACAGCTCTTTTTTATAAGAAGAGACTCCCCATATATCAGGGAGTTTATATAGGTTTTACTTTATACTCAGGATTGTAAGGATCCATGGAGTGGAACCCAGGTCTGCGGAGCTTGGGATGATTGACATTCCCACATGCCACTGGGAGTCTGTGCAGAGCCACAGGAAGTCCCGCCCAGTGACGCTACCTTATAGCCTTCTGATTGGCCAAGCGCACTATTTAACCCTGCTGGGTGGCCCAGGAAGTTGTCTGGGCAACCATCCAAACTTCTGACTCGCTGCAACTCCAGACCTTAGCTTGTCTTCTGATCTCCGGTCTCTGACCCTGGCCTGACTCTGATCCTGACTCTTGCCTCCTGATTCCAGCCTGGTATTATCTCTGGTCTCTGACTGCAGTCTGACTCTGATTCTCGCTTATCGAACCTGGCTCTAGCCATTTTCCCCACCCCTGCTCACAGACTACCATCTTATGGCCATCCATGACATGTGGACCCCAGTCCAGCAGTGACTGTTGGCCTGAATGCCTGTGCCCCCAGTCCCTTACAGCTTGCTGAGACCCACTTTTGACCCCCTCTGTGGGAGCCCCTTAACAGGTATATGGAAGGGGTGGGTCCATCACCACGCATTGGACCCCATGCAATCCCAGGTCTGCAGGTGCGGGTCACACAACTCCAAACCAAGAACCATCTGCTGCGGTCCCAAGGGGCACAGCTCCTAGGAGAAAATCAGACACTCCAAGAGCAGCTAGCAGTGTCCCAGGAAGAAAAGTCCAGACTCCAGGCGTGGGTTGAGCCACTGCCTTCTGAAAAACAGGGTTCCACAGTACCACTACTGGAATGTTTTGATATGACCTACCAGAAATTCAGTGGATTCCTAAGCCAATGACATCTCCTCTTCCTGCTCTGCCCTGGAATGTGCCCTGCTGACCAGGCCAGGGTGGGACTAACGATCAGTTTGCTAGCTGGAGAAGCGCTGGATTAGGCCTCCCCGCTGCTGCAGCAGGACCGGCCAATGTTAATGGACTGGAATGTCTTCCTGCCAGATTTTTCCACAATTTTTGACGACTCTCATTGAGCTCACTCAGAGGAAGCCTCACTATGAAGGCTCCAGCAAGGGCCAGCTTCCTCATACGCTGACGCTGAGTGGAACGGGGCACCCCGACTGCATCATTTTCAGTGTGGACTTAGTGAGGAAGTAAAGGACGACCTTGCCCGGGTCGAGACCCCGACCAGCTTGGATGCCTTCATTGACCTCTCTCTCTGTATCGACAACCGGCTTCATGAGCAAAAGGAGGACAGAAGAGGCATCATGCCACTGCTTTGCTCATATCCCACGCTGAAAACCCCAGGGCTCAACCATGAACCGATGCAGGTTGATCTTGGCCACTGACACTTGACCCTGGAAGAAGAGAAACAGCGACAGAACAATAACTTATTCTTTTGTGGCAGAGCACCCGGACATGCCCATGTCCCTTGCCAGTCGTGGACCTCTACCACCGAGGAATCAAGAAACAAGTGAGCCCAGGCCATGTGGAAGGAGGGTGGCCTGGCCACCACCACTGGCACTATGCTCCTAAACTACCCTCCCAGCCCTTGAGGGAAACCCAATCTGGAACATGTGGGCCCTCCCCATGCTTCCAAGGACAAATAAAATTATGTACCATGGATGGGGCCCTGATCGATTATGGGGCTACCAATAATTTCATAGAGGATAAATTTCAGAGTAACAGCCGTGTTAGTCTGTATTCGCAAAAAGAAAAGGAGGACTTGTGGCACCTTAGAGACTAACCAATTTATTTGAGCATGAGCTTTCATGGGCTACAGCTCACTTCATCGGATAAAGCTACTCAAGCACTACAAATCCCCTTCTGTTTTAAGTCTACATCAGTCTTTGTAGAGATGATAGACGAGTCCCTCCTTTCCCTGGAGACAGTGACGCAGGAAATAGTATCCCTAGAGGGCATATGCCAGAGTCATCAGGAAGCATTACAATTCAATGTGATCCATTCTCCACACTTCCCCCTAATTCTCAATATCACCTAACTGGAGCAGCATGATCCTTGCATCTCCTGGCAAGAGAAGAGGATCAACTTCCCCTCTGAATACTACCCAAGGGCCTGCCTGCGTGCAGCAGGCCCCAACCTTTTGATCTGGGGCTCGTGCAACCTATCAGAAGCAACAGCATCTGTGGGGAAACCCCAGATGGTGGTGGCTAATCAGAAGAAACCACTCCCAAACCTGAATCCCCATCTCCCTGATAAGTATTGGGATTATGCAGATGTTTTTGTAAAGAAGAATGCAGATTTGCTACCTCTGCACTGGGATAATGACTGCCCCATAGACTTACAATGCAGGGCAAAGATCCCTTACGGATTGATCTATGCAATATCACATCCAGAAATGGCAGCCCTTCGTGCATACATCCAGGAAAACCTGGCCAAGGGCTTCATCTAGTGCTCCACTTCCAGGGGCTCTGGTCCTTTTCATTAAGAAAAAGGATGGAATGCTACACCCCTGCGTAGACTATCAGGCTTAAACCAGATGATGATCCAAAATCTATATCGCATGCCCCTAATTTTGGAGTTACTAGATCATGTGCAATCTGCCAGGATTTTCACCAAACTGGATCTCCGGGGCACTTCCAACCAACTGTGCAACAGGGCAGGAGATGAATGGAAGACCAGCTTTCGAACCCACTATGGGCACTTTGAATATTTAGTAATGCCAGTCTGGCCAGCGTTCCCATGACCTTTCGACACTCCATGAATGACATATGTAGAGACATGCTAGACCAGTATGTAGTCATTTATCTTCATGGCATATGTGTGTTTTCAGATAATCCTGAGCAGAATTGTTACCATGTTCAATCCGTCCTGAAAAGACTACTGAACAACAGCCTGTTCATGACACTGGAGAAATGTACCTTTGACCAGTCTTTCACAGAATTTTTGGGTTATATTCTTTCCTCAGAAGGCATCAAGATACACCACCCAGAAGGTGGAGGCCATCTACAGTGGGGCAGCACCCAGGTCCCCTTGGGATTTACAGAACTTCCTGGGTCTTGTGAATTTTTACCAATGGTTCATTCCAGGCTTCTCAGAGCAAAACGCCCCCATTATCAACCTCCTCCACAAGTCACCAAATTTGTTTGGCTGCCTGAAGCTCACCATGCTTTCAAACAGGTCAAGGCTGCTTTCACCACTGCTTCCATTTGAGCAGATCTGGACCCGGCCCTGGCATTCATAGTGGAAGCCAATGCCACCAGTGGCACCATACTCTCTCAGAAGCATGGTCCATTGCAAGTGTTGCACCCTGCACCTGCTACTCCTGAAAACTCACCCCTGCTGAGTGGAATTATGAGATATTAGATAAAGAATGGCTCACAATTAAATCAGCCTTTGAAGAGTGGTGTCATCACCTTGAGGGAGCCTGACACCCTGGTACAAGCCTTTTCTGACCATAAGAACCTTGAATATCCGTGTAAGGCTCGAGCTTTGAACCAAAGATAGCTCAGGTGGGTAGTCTTCTCTCAGTTCAATTTCATCATCACCGGTCACCCGAGAACCAGGCACAGGAAAGCAGATACCTTATCCTGAAAGGGGAGTACTACCAAGTGGGTGAGGAGCCTAACCAAGACCATCTTGTCTCTGAAAACCTCACCGTTTCCTTAGTACCACAATACTTCAAAGACCTGATTGATCTAATCTGACCCACTTTGCAGGGCAATCCAGTAGCCCAGGAGGTGACGGAACAACCTGAGGAAACAAGAGCCAGAACCAAAATGCAATGCTCCACACAGGATGAGATCACCTAACTTGATGGGTGCATATACATTCCATTGGGGTGCCCCCAGTTAGAAGTGCTCAATCTCTGTCACAACACTCTATTGGCAGGCCATTTTGTCTGCCTTAAAACTTCCCACACAGCTTCCCATTTTTTCTGCTGGCCCTATATGCAAGCCAAAGTCCAGGACTATGTTGACTTTTGTGACCTGTGAGCTCACACCAAGATGCTCTGCACTAAGCCTATCAGTATCCTGCTACCCCTGGATACCCCACCTAGACCCTGGGCCTCAGTCACCCTGGATTTCGTAGTACAACTCTCTGAGGCCGATGGCCACACATTGGTCTTGTGCATTTTAGACCAACTGACGAAAATGGCACATCTCATCCCCTGTGACCACCAGTGGCGGATTAATGATTTTGCCACCCCTAGGCCCTGAAATAATTGGCCCCCCGCCGCTCCCTGCCACCCCGCCCCAGCTCACTTCTGCTCCGCCTCCTCCTCTGAGCGCACCGCTGGGTCCTGCTTCTCCCCGCTCCCTGCCAGTGCTTGTGCCTCTGGCTGCTATTATAAATTTGCCGCCCCTGCAAATTTGCCGCACTAGGCCTAGGCCTTTTTGGCCTAGGCGTTAATACGCTTCTCATGACCACCTGCTCTCTGCTGAAACAATGGCTCAAATCCTACTGGTGCACATGATCCATCTTCATGGACTTCTGGATCATATCACCTCAGACCGAGGCCCGCAGTTTGTCTCACGCTTTTGGCATGAATTACTCCAGTTAATGGACATTTGCCCCTTTTACCATCTCCATGTACTACCCTGTAATGGGATTCACTCTGTGCCCCTGGGTATTTGGCTCCTGGGCCTCCCTCTTCAATGAGTCAGGAACACTTCAGTCTGGTGCAACACCTGAGCTCTTTATTCTTAGAAGGTTTCCCACCACAAGTTCCCAACTATATACAGGCTTCACAGCTACTTTGCCTACAACAGGCCTGGCCACCAACAGACTAGGAGACTCCCACTTCCTTCTGTGCCTGACCCTTCCCTTTCCCTCTCCCCTTCTCTGGCTTCCTCCCAGCATTTATAGCTCCAGGCTAATAAGACTGGAAGGTGCAGCCAGTTACCAGGCAGGCACCAGGCTATTCACCCAGCCCCAATCCATTCCCCTTGATTGGGGCTGGAGTAGCAGCAGCTGATTAAGGGCTTTTCAACCTGCACTCTGCCACATACCCACAGGTAGATGGGCAGAGCAATACCTAAGGTGCTTTGTAAACTACCATCAAGATAGTTAGTTTGCCCTTCTTCCTTATGCTGAGTTTTCATATTACAATGCTGACCAAACCTCCACAGGGCAGAGTTCCTTTTAAGCAAATTACGGGCTTCACCCTTGCTTCCACCCAGCCTGGCCAGCAGCCTCCCCAAACCCAGCAGCTGCCAACTGGATCCAATGGATTCCCTATATCCAGGGGAAGCTTAAGGACCATCTTGAAAAGGTGAAAAGGGACTACAAGAGGTACACAGACTGCCAACACCAGGAAGGCCCATCTCTCATGGCGGATCAAAAGGTGTGGCTTGCAGAAAAACACCTCTGTACCAACTGGCTGTCCCACAAGCTAAACCCCCAGTTCCTTGGACCCTTCCTGATCTGTCAGCAAATCAACCCCACCATCTTCAAATTGTAGCTCCCTCAATCCCTTAAAATACATCCTGTTCTCCCTGTATCTCTCCTGATACCTTACTTAGAGGACCCCTTTCCCAGTTGGTCCCAACAGCTTCCCCGGCTGCTCCAGGTCCAAGGATATGAGGGATATATAGTCCACACTGTCCATGACTCTAAATTTGTAGAGGGGGAGACTGTACTACCTAATGGATTGGGAGAGCTCTGGTCCTGTAGAGTGCTCCTGGGAATCTGCTGCCCATGTCCTGGTAAAAAGGTTTCATCAAGACCACTCAGACAAACCAGGCCAGGTGCTAACCTGGAGGAAGGGTGCTGGTAATGTAAGGAACCATGGACTAGAATCTGGGTCTTCAGAGCCTGGAATTACTGACCTTCCCACAATGCCACGGGCTAGGGAGCACTGTGGGAAATAGGAACCACAGGAAGTATCGCCCAAAGGATCCAGAGTGACAGTACCCCATGGCCCTCTGATTGGCCAAGTGTACTATTTAATCCTGGAGGGCGGCCCAGGAAGTTGTCTGGGCAACTACTGTGGCTCCAGACCTTGCCTTCTGATTGCCAGTCTCCATCCCTGGCCTGACTCTTCCCTTCTGACTCCAGCCTGGTAACTGCTTCTGATCTCTGGTCTCCAACCCTGGCCTGATTCTGACTCTTGCTTATTGAACCTGGCTGTAGTGATTCCTCTGCTCCCTGAATGCTGTCTGCTGGCCATCCTTGACATATGGATCCCAGCCCAGCTGTGATTGCTAGGCCAGACCCCCTACACCCTGGTCTATTACAATGAGACAATGCAACATCCTGGGAAGAGGAGACATAGCTGGCTTCCCTCTGCCCATTACTAGGGGTGGGGAGAGGGGGAAAGCACCCAGGGAGGAGAAGAGACCTACTAGTAAAAAAAGAAGAAGAAAAAAAAAGGTGAACAACTTAATTTTTAGAGTGCCAGGATGCAGGAACCCTGCATAGGAATTGCCAGACCTGAGGTCCATCTAGTTCAGTACCTTGTTTCTGGCCGGTGCAAGAAGTTTCTGAAGAACGTGCAACAAACTCTGCAGGAGGTAGTTCTGGAATAACCTGTCTTCAAGATAGGTTTCAGCGTAACAGCCGTGTTAGTCTGTATTCGCAAAAAGAAAAGGAGTACTTGTGGCACCTTAGAGACTAACCAATTTATTTGAGCATAAGCTTTCGTGAGCTACAGCTCACTTCATCGGATGCATACTGTGGAAAGTGTAGAAGATCTTTTTATACACACAAAGCATGAAAAAATACCTCTCCCCACCCCACTCTCCTGCTGGTAATAGCTTATCTAAAGCGATCACTCTCCTTACAATGTGTATGATAATCAAGGGGGGCCATTTCCAGCACAAATCCAGGTTTTCTCACACCCCCCCCTCCACACACACACACACACAAACCCACTCTCCTGCTGGTAATAGCTTATCTAAAGTGACCACTCTCCTTACAATGTGCATGATAATCAAGGGGGGCCATTTCCAGCACAAATCCAGGATTTAACAAGAGCGTCTGAGGAGGGGGGGAGGGTAGGAAAAAACAAGGGGAAATAGGTTACTTTGCATAATGACTTAGCCACTCCCAGACTCTATTCAAGCCTAAATTAATTCTATCCAATTTGCAAATGAATTGCAATTCAACAGTTTCTCGCTGGAGTCTGGATTTGAAGTGTTTTTGTTGTAATATTGCAACTTTCATGTCTTTAATCGCGTGACCAGAGAGATTGAAGTGTTCTCCAACTGGTTGATGAATGTTGTAATTCTTGACATCTGATTTGTGTCCATTTATTCTTTTACATAGAGACTGTCCAGTTTGACCAATGTACATGGCAGAAGGGCATTGCTGGCACATGATAGCATATATCACATTGGTGGATGTGCAGGTGAACGAGCCTCTGATAGTGTGGCTGATGTGATTAGGCCCTGTGATGGTGTCCCCTGAATAGATATGTGGGCACAGTTGGCAACGGGCTTTGTTGCAAGGGTAGGTTCCTGGGTTAGTGGTTCTGTTGTGTGGTATGTAGTTGCTGGTGAGTATTTGCTTCAGGTTGGGGGGCTGTCTGTAGGCAAGGACTGGCTTGTCTCCCAAGATTTGTGAGAGTGTTGGGTCATCCTTCAGGATAGGCTGTAGATCCTTAATAATGCGTTGGAGGGGTTTTAGTTGGGAGCTGAAGGTGACGGCTTGTGGCGTTCTGTTATTTTCTTTGTTAGGCCTGTCCTGTAGTAGGTGACTTCTGGGAACTCTTCTGGCTCTATCAATCTGTTTCTTCACTTCCGCAGGTGGGTATTGTAGTTGTAAGAATGCTTGATAGAGATCTTGTAGGTGTCTGTCTCTGTCTGAGGGGTTGAAGGAAATGCGGTTGTATCGCAGAGCTTGGCTGTAGACGATGGATCGTGTGGTGTGGTCAGGGTGAAAGCTGGAGGCATGTAGGTAGGAATAGCGGTCAGTAGGTTTCTGGTATAGGGTGGTGTTTATGTGACCATCGTTTATTAGCACTGTAGTGTCCAGGAAGTGGATCTTTTGTGTGGACTGGACCAGGCTGAGGTTGATGGTGGGATGGAAATTGTTGAAATCATGATGGAATTCCTCAAGGGCTTCTTTTCCATGGGTCCAGATGATGAAGATGTCATCAATATAGCACAAGTAGAGTAGGGGCGTTAGGGGACGAGAGCTGAGGAAGCGTTGTTCTAAGTCAGCCATAAAAATGTTGGCATACTGTGGGGCCATGCGGGTACCCATAGCAGTGCCGCTGATCTGAAGGTATACATTGTCCCCAAATGTAAAATAGTTATGGGTGAGGACAAAGTCATAAAGTTCAGCCACCAGGTTTGCTGTGACATTATCGGGGATAGTGTTCTTGACGGCTTGTAGTCCATCTTTGTGTGGAATGTTGATGTAGAGGGCTTCTACATCCATAGTGGCCAGGATGGTGTATCAGGAAGATCACCGATGGACTGTAGTTTCCTCAGGAAGTCAGTGGTGTCTCAAAGATAGCTGGGAGTGCTGGTAGCGTAGGGCCTGAGGGGGGAGTCTACATAGCCAAACAATCCTGCTGTCAGGGTGCCAATGCCTGAGATGATGGGGCGCCCAGGATTTCCAGGTTTATAGATCTTGGGTAGTAGATAGAATATCCCAGGTCAGGGTTCCAGGGGTGTGTCTGTGCAGATTTGATCTTGTGCTTTTTCAGGGAGTTTCTTGAGCAAATGCTGTAGTTTCTTTTGGTAACTCTCAGTGGGTAATGGCTTGTAGAAAGTGGTGTTGGAGAGCTGCCGAGCAGCCTCTTGTTCATATTCCGACCTGTTCATGATGACGACAGCATCTCCTCTGTCAGCCTTTTTTATTATGATGTCAGAGTTGTTTCTGAGGCTGTGGATGGCATTGTGTTCTGCACGGCTGAGGTTATGGGGCAAGTGATGCTGCTTTCCACAATTTCAGCCCGTGCACGTCGGCGGAAGCACTCTATGTAGAAGTCCAGTCTGCTGTTTCGACCTTCAGGAGGAGTCCACCTAGAATCCTTCTTTTTGTAGTGTTGGTAGGAAGGTCTCTGTGGATTAGTATGTTGTTCAGAGGTATGTTGGAAATATTCCTTGAGTCGGAGACATCGAAAATAGGATTCTAGGTCACCACAGCACTGTATCATGTTCGTGGGGGTGGAGGGGTAGAAGGAGGCCCCGAGATAGGACAACTGCTTCTGCTGGGCTGAGAGTATAGTTGGATAAGTTAACAATATTGCTAGGTGGGTTGAGGGAACCATTGCTGTGGCCCCTTGTAGCATGTAGTAGTTTAGAAAGTTTAGTGTCCTTTTTCTTTTGTAGAGAAGCAAAATGTGTGTTGTAAATGGCTTGTCTAGTTTTAGTAAATTCCAGCCACGAGGAAGTTTGTGTGGAAGGTTGGTTTTTTATGAGAGTATCCAGTTCTGAGAGCTCATTCTTAATCTTTCCCTGTTTGCTGTAGAGGATGTTGATCAGGTGGTTCTGCAGTTTCTTTGAGAGCGTGTGGCACAAGCTGTCAGCATAGTCTGTGTGGTATGTAGATTGTAATGGATTTTTTACCTTCAGTCCTTTTGGTACGATGTCCATCTGTTTGCATTTGGAAAGGAAGATGATGTCTGTCTGTATCTGTACAAGTTTTTTCATGCAGTTGATAGATTTCCACTCCATACGGCTAAATGCAGTGCCTTGCATAATGACAGGTTTCAGAGTAGCAGCCGTGTTAGTCTGTATTCGCAAAAAGAAAAGGAGTACTTGTGGCACTTTAGAGACTAACCAATTTATTTGAGCAAAAGCTTTCGTGAGCTACAGCTCACTTCATCGGATGCATACTGTGGAAAGTGTAGCAGATCTTTTTATACACACAAAGCATAAAAAAATACCTCCACCCACCCCACTCTCCTGCTGGTAATAGCTTATCTAAAGCGATCACTCTCCTTACAATTTGTATGATAATCAAGTTGGGCCATTTCCAGCACAAATCCAGGTTTTCTCACCACCCCCCCTCCACACACACACACTCAAACCCACTCTCCTGCTGGTAATAGCTTATCTAAAGTGACCACTCTCCTTACAATGGGCATTGGCACCCTGACAGCAGGATTGTCTGGCTATGTAGACTCCCTCCTCAGGCCCTACACTACCAGCACTCCCAGCTACCTTCGAGACACCACTGACTTCCTGAGGAAACTACAATCCATCAATGATCTTCCTGATAACACCATCCTGGCCACTATGGATGTAGAAGCCCTCTACACCAACATTCCACACAAAGATGGACTACAAGCCGTCAAGAACACTATCCCCGATAATGTCACGGCTAACCTGAACCTGGTGGCTGGACTTTCTCCTTACCCACAACTATTTTACATTTCGGGATAATGTATACCTTCAGATCAGCAGCACTGCTGGCCGCTTGGCCCCACAGTATGCCAACATTTTTATGGCTGACTTAGAACAACGCTTCCTCAGCTCTCGTCCCCTAACGCCCCTACTCTACTTGCGCTATATTGATGACATCTTCATCATCTGGACCCATGGAAAAGAAGCCCTTGAGGAATTCCATCTTGATTTCAACAATTTCCATCCCACCATCAACCTCAGCCTGGTCCAGTCCACACAAGAGATCCACTTCCTGGACACTATAGTGCTAATAAACGATGGTCACATAAACATCACCCTATACCGGAAACCTACTGACCGCTATTCCTACCTACATGCCTCCAGCTTTCACCCTGACCACACCACACGATCCATCGTCTACAGCCAAGCTCTGCGATACAACCGCATTTCCTCCAACCCCTCAGACAGAGACAAACACCTACAAGATCTCTATCAAGCATTCTTACAACTACAATACCCACCTGCGGAAGTGAAGAAACAGATTGATAGAGCCAGAAGAGTTCCCAGAAGTCACCTACTACAGGACAGGCCTAACAAAGAAAATAACAGAACGCCACAAGCCGTCACCTTCAGCTCCCAACTAAAACCCCTCCAACGCATTATTAAGGATCTACAACCTATTCTAAAGGATGACCCAACACTCTCACAAATCTTGGGAGACAGGCCAGTCCTTGCCTATAGACAGCCCCCCAACCTGAAGCAAATACTCACCAACAACCATATACCACACAACAGAACCACTAACCCAGGAACCTACCCTTGCAACAAAGCCCGTTGCCAACTGTGCCCACATATCTATTCAGGGGATACCATCACAGGGCCTAATCACATCAGCCACACTATCAGAGGCTCGTTCACCTGCACATCCACCAATGTGATATATGCCATCATGTGCCAGCAATGCCCCTCTGCCATATACATTGGTCAAACTGGACAGTCTCTATGTAAAAGAATAAATGGACACAAATCAGATATCAAGAATTACAACATTCATAAACCAGTTGGAGAACACTTCAATCTCTCTGGTCACGTGATTAAAGACATGAAAGTTGCAATATTACAACAAAAACACTTCAAATCCAGACTCCAGCGAGAGACTGTTGAATTGGAATTCATTTGCAAATTGGATACAATCAACTTAGGCTTGAATAGAGACTGGGAGTGGCTAAGATGAAGGGAAAGCAGTGGATGTATTGTTTCTTGACTTTAGAAAAGCTTTTGACACGGTCTCCCACAGTATTCTTGTCAGCAAGTTAAAGAAGTATGGGCTGGATGAATGCACTATAAGGTGGGTGGAAAGTTGGCTAGATTGTTCGGCTCAACGGGTAGTGATCAATGGCTCCATGTCTAGTTGGCAGCCGGTGTCAAGTGGAGTGCCCCAGGGGTTGGTCCTGGGGCCGGTTTTGTTCAATATCTTCATAAATGATCTGGAGGATGGTGTGGATTGCACTCTCAGCAAATTTGCGGATGATACTAAACTGGGAGGAGTGGTAGATACGCTGGAGGGGAGGGATAGGATACAGAGGGACCTAGACAAATTGGAGGATTGGGCCAAAAGAAATCTGATGAGGTTCAATAAGGATAAGTGCAGGGTCCTGCACTTAGGACGGAAGAACCCAATGCACAGCTTCAGACTAGGGACCGAATGGCTAAGCAGCAGTTCTGCGGAAAAGGACCTAGGGGTGACAGTGGACGAGAAGCTGGATATGAGTCAGCAGTGTGCCCTTGTTGCCAAGAAGGCCAATGGCATTTTGGGATGTATAAGTAGGGGCATAGCGAGCAGATCGAGGGACGTGATCGTCCCCCTCTATTCGACATTGGTGAGGCCTCATCTGGAGTACTGTGTCCAGTTTTGGGCCCCACACTACAAGAAGGATGTGGATAAATTGGAAAGAGTCCAGCGAAGGGCAACAAAAATGATTAGGGGTCTGGAACACATGACTTATGAGGAGAGGCTGAGGGAACTGGGATTGTTTAGTCTGCAGAAGAGAAGAATGAGGGGGGATTTGATAGCTGCTTTCAACTACCTGAGAGGTGGTTCCAGAGAGGATGGTTCTAGACTATTCTCAGTGGTAGAAGAGGAGAGGACAAGGAGTAATGGTCTCAAGTTGCAGTGGGGGAGGTTTAGGTTGGATATTAGGAAAAACTTTTTCACTAGGAGGGTGGTGAAACACTGGAATGCGTTACCTAGGGAGGTGGTAGAATCTCCTTCCTGAGAAGTTTTTAAGGTCAGGCTTGACAAAGCCCTGGCTGGGATGATTTAATTGGGGATTGGTCCTGCTTTGAGCAGGGGGTTGGACTAGATGACCTCCTGAGGTCCCTTCCAACCCTGATATTCTATGATTCTAAGTCATTATGCAAGGTAACCTATTTCCCCTTGTTTTTTCCTACCCTCCCCCCCTCCTCAGATGCTCTTGTTAAACCCTGGAGTTGTGCTGGAAATGGCCCACCTTGATTATCATGCACATTGTAAGGAGAGTGGTCACTTTAGATAAGCTATTACCACAGGAGAGTGGGTTTGTGGGTGTGTGTGGGGAGGAGGGGTGTGAGAAAACCTGGATTTGTGCTGGAAATGGCCCCCCTTGATTATCATACACATTGTAAGGAGAGTGATCGCTTTAGATAAGCTATTACCAGCAGGAGAGTGGGATGGGGAGAGGTATTTTTTCATGCTTTGTGTGTATAAAAAGATCTTCTACACTTTCCACAGTATGCATCCGATGAAGTGAGCTGTAGCTCACGAAAGCTTATGCTCAAATAAATTGGTTAGTCTCTAAGGTGCCACAAGTCCTCCTTTTCTTTCTGCCTTCAAGATGTTTCTTCCTGACCCCCATTAGTTGGAGGTTGGCCTATATCCTGAAGCATGAGAGTTTATATCCTTTCCAAACCTACTGGGCTGTTGTTTTTTTTTAAATCCTTATTATTACAACACTGGATGTTCTTGCTATCCATAGAAATGTACAATCTTTCTTTTTTAAATTCATGCTAAGCTGTTGGCCTCAATGGTACACTGGCAATGAGTTCCACCAGCTAATTGTGTGCTATACTAGAAAGTATTTCCTTTTACCTGTCTCAAATTTGCTGCCTTTTAGCTTCACTGAAACTTGTTTTTTTGTTGCTGGAAAGGACAAGTGCCAGGTTACCGTCTCTGTACCATTCAATATCCTGTCTACCTTTATCTTGTTCCATCCTGTTCATTTCCTCTCTTAGTGATAGAGTCAAGAAGCCCAATCTCTTTAACTAAACTTGACTTGATCACAGTTGATAAGTACCTACCTAGGGAACAAATATTTCATAATGGGCTCTTCAGTCTATCAGACAAGGATCTAACAAGATCCAATGGCTGGAAGTTGAAGCTAGACTGGAAATAAGATGTAAATTTTTATCAGTGAAAGTAATTAACCATTGGAATTTATGGAGGGTCGTGGTGGAGTCTCCATCACTGGCAATTTTTCAGTCAAGACCGGATGTTTTCCTAAAAGATCTGCTCTGCTTCAAACAAGAATGAATTAAGGGAAGTTCTCTGGCCTGTGTTATACAGGAGATCCGACTAGATTGGAGGTGGGCAAACTACGGCCTGCAGGCCACATCCAGCCCGCAGGACCCTCCCCCAGCCCCTGAGCTCCTGGCCCGGAAGGCTAGCCCCGGCCCCTCCCCTGCTGCCCCCACACCCTGCAGCCTCAGCTCACTACATGGCCGGCGCAACACTCTGGGTGGGGGGGGGCTGCGAGCTCCTGGGGCAGTGCAGCTGCAGAGCCCGGCCTGACCCAGTGCTCTGTGCTGCGCAGTGTGTGGCTGGGTCCAGCCGGGCGGTGCGGCTGTGGTGCCGCCAGCCGCTGGTGCTCCAGGCAGCGCGGTAAGGCGGCAGGGAGCAGGGCAGGTTGGATAGAGGGCAGAGGAGTTCGGGGTGGTGTTGAGGGGGCAGCAATGTGGATAGGAGTCGGGGCGGTTAGAGGGCGGGGAAGAGGGGGGTTGAATGGGGGCAGGGGTCCCTGGGGCGCAGTCAGGAAGGAGGGGGGGGTTCAATGGGGTGGCAGGGGGCAATCAGGGGCAGGGGTTCTGGGGGCAGTCGGGGACAGGGAGCAGGGGGGGGTGGATGGGGCAGGAGTCTGGGGGGGACATCGGGGGCGAGAACCGGGAGAGGGGGGTGGATAGGGGGCCGGGCCACACCTGGCTGCTTGGGGAGGCACAGCCTCCCATAACCGGCCCTCCATCCAATTTCCGAAACCTGATGCAGCCCTCAGGCCAAAAAGTTTGCCCGCCCCTGGACTAGATCACAGTGTTCCCTTTGGGCCTTGGGATTTGCGACTCTGTGATAAACAGCTTCAATCTTGTCTAGTTCACTTCAAATGTAGAAAAAAGAAATGTTCTCCCAGCTCCAGCTCTGTTGGTGTGCTCACTCTATGGAAGAAAGCAAGGACACACTCTGTGGGTTTTAGCCAGGCCACAACTTTATGAGTCAAATTACATCCAAGGTTCCCATGTGGGGACAGCCCAACGCAGTCACTCACACCCCATTTTTTGGCCAATTCTTTGGGTGCTCCCACTTCAGGGGGAGCTAATCATCACACGAGGAGAGTCTCTGGGTACCTCCACCCACCCGCTAGCATCCCTCCCTCTTTCAGAGGTTGAGATGAGAGGAGACCTCAACACCCAGCCAGCACCACCAAACAGCGCATTGGTGGGGGCGGTCTGCCTGAGGGTAGTGTCCTGGATCTGGTTTGCGTTTTCCACCAGAGGGTGAAACACATTGCCTCCCATCTCGCAAGGAGATGCCGTCGGGATGCCCACTGTGACGCTCTCCTCAAAACTGTAAGCCACTACGTTACGTCAGTGCCTCACCACGTGAGAACTTTTCTGCTGCTAAGCTATGGGTCAGCCTCCTGCCACACCAGCCTGTCTGCCTTGCCAGCAAACTCCCTGTAGCTCTGCCTGTCCAAACCTTGACTTGCAGGTACCAGTCAGTGAAGCCCAGTTCCTCAGTTCTAAGAGATGTCTCCCTGCAGAGTCCAGTCCCTCTCGCTGGACACTCACAAAAGTTAAGTTCGCTCTCTCCAAAGAGACAGAGCACATGCCAGACTCTTAGTTTGGCTGAAGACTCACACATCATTTCAATATAACAGCACTGAGATGATTTTGTAATACAAGAATAGGTTTATTAACAAAGAACACAGGTTTACGTGATACCAGGCAAGAATCAAAGAGGCAGAAAAGGGTTACAAAGAAACAAAAAATAATGCACCTCAGACTTCACTCTGCAAGCTAAAACTGTGCCTAAAACTGTTTCTCACTCACAGCAAGTTATCGACAGCTTCTGCCCTTCACACCAAGAAGATCCACCTTTCACAGACTCAGAGAGTGCTGTTCCCTGGGGTTCTCTCCCCTTCTTTGTATAGTCCAGTGAACCTTTGAAATGTATTCCTTTGCAGTGTATCCCCAGATAAAGGTTTTCTCCCCTGCTGCTTGTGCAGATGTCATGCTGTCTCCATCCTCCTCTGGTCAATTTTCTCCTCTAGAACATAAGAACAGGCATACTGGGTCAGACCAAAGGTCCATCTAGCCCAGTATCCTGTCTTCCGATAGTGGCCAACATCAGGTGCCCCAGAAGGAATGAACAGAACAGGTGATCATCAAGTGATCCATCCCCTGTTGCCCATTCCCAGCTTCTGGCAAACAGAGTCTAAGGACACCATCCCTGCCCATCCTGGCTAATAGCCACTGATGGACCTATCCCCCATAAATTTATCTAGTTTGTTTTTGAACCCCGTTATAGTCTTGGCCTGCACAATATCCTCTGGCAAAGAGTTCCACAGGTTGACTGCGTTCTGTGAAAAAATACTTCCTTTTGTTTGTTTTAAATCTGCTGCCTATTAATTTCATTTGGTGACCCCTAGTTCTTGTGTTATGAGAAGGAGTAAATAACGCTTCCTTATTTACTTTCTCCACACCAGTCATGATTTTATAGACCTCTAGCATATCCCCCCTTAGTCGTTCTTTTTCCAAGCTGAAAAGTCCCAGTCTTATTAATCTCTCCTCATCTGTTCCATACCCCTAATCATTTTTGTTGCACTTTCTGAACCTTTTCCAATTCCAATATCTCCTTTTAGTGAGACGTGGCGACCACATCTGCACGTAGTATTCAAGATATGGGCGTACCATGGATTTATATAGAGGCAATATGGTATTTTCTGTCTTATTATCTATCCCAGGGGTCCCCACCGTGGTGCCTGCAGGCACAATGGCACCCGCCGGGGCCACCGCGCCGCTGAAATGCCGCCACCGAGCACAGCCACCTGAGAACCGCCTGCCGAAATGCTGCCGAGAAGCATTGCCGTTTCTCAATGGCATTTCAGCAGCGAGGCTTCTTTGCGCTGCCGCTTCTCAGTGGCATTACAGCAGCGGGGTGTATGGCGCCCGCCACAGTCTGTTGGGAATACGAATGTGCTATTCCCACAGAAAGGTTGGGGACCACTGATCTATCCCTTTCTTAATGATTCCCAATGTTCTGTTCACTTTTTTGACTGCCGCTGCACATTGAGTGGATGTTTTCAGAGAACTATCCACAATGACTCCAAGATCTCTTTCTTGAGTGGTAACAGCTAATTTAGACCACACCATTTTATATATATAGTTGGGATTATGTTTTCCAATGTGCAATACTTTGCATTTATCAACATTGAATTTCATCTGCCATTTTGTTGCCCAGTCACCCAGTTTTGAGAGATCCTTTTGTAGCTCTTCACATTCTGCCTGGAACTTAAGTATCTTGAGTAGTTTTGTATCATCTGCACATTTTGCCACCTCACTGTTTACCCGTTTTTCCAGATCATTTATGAATATGTTGAATAGGACTTGGCACATTACAGACCCCTGGGGGACACCACTATTCTGAAAACTGACCATTTATTCCTACCCTTTGTTTCCTATCTTTTAACCAGTTACCAATCCATGAGAGAATCTTCCCTCTTATCCCATGACTGCTGACTTTGTTAGCTTAATCACTTTATTTACCTTAGATGTAAATGTATTTCCATTAGCTCTGGCCTCATCTTGCTCACTTTGCATTGGAGACACAGCAAAACAACATTCCTTTGTCTAGGGCAGGCTTGGGTATCCAGTGCCTCTAGAACATATTTTAAGTACGTATTTCCAGCACACATACATAACTCTTTGTACACAACCTGTACATAAACTACGTGATTATTTTCATGACCAGCACGTCACCAATCTTCATATGATACCTTACAAGACACTCTTTGGCTAAGTATTCTGACAAGAGCGTGCAGGGGTGTCCTTTGCCAATTGGCACAAAGGGGCTGTTAGGGTCACACCTACTGTGTTACCTTTTGGGGATCTGGAATATAAATCAGCAAGTTCCTGCATTGGGCACATGCCACAAAGAGATGCCAGCATCAACTTGTTTGCCTCCATCCCACCCCACATGGACTACCTAGGAGTTTGGCCAATCCAATACCAAGCTCATCCAGGAACAAATCGGCACCCATATCAGAGAGGTGTGTGCCATTCTTTCGATAAAGCTCGACTGGGCTCTGGGCTATGCAGCCATGTCCAATAACTGAGCCACCTTGCGACTTCAGCCATGTTGATACTTTCCGGCTGGCCTATCTCCAGGCCCCCTCTATCTTTTGTGGGTGGACTGCAGTCTGCCAAATCCGGCAGACTACTGTCTCCAACCAAGCTATTCTCACACCAAGAAACCTGTGCCTACAGCCCACCACCTGCACTGGCCTCCCACCAGGCACCCTGAATCGCCAGCATCCTACGGCCCGGACATCTCGTGCACCCAGACCCAACTGGGTAGCCACTATGTGGAATGTGTAGGAGCCAGACTCTCCTGGTAGCAAGCCCAAGAAGGACAGCCCCTTCCTAAACACTCCCGCAAACTGGAAATTGGTTAGGAAGGACCAGTCCCCCAGGCAGGAAAAGGGGGCCCTCACCCAGTGGCCATAAAGCCACATAAGCCCATAGTGCCAAGACAGGACACAGGTCCGTCTCACCAGAGAGGTGCCGAGCAATAGCCTTACCAGACCCAGTTAGATCCATTTTTGACCCATGGACTGAGACAGAGAGAGTCACCTTCCTGCTGCGCGTCCTGTAGTCTGAGAGCTGCTCCGAAGTGTCTCTCTTGGCTGAAGGGACTCAGAAGGCTATGAAGCAAGCCAACCGACCAGCTGCATTGAAGGGTACAGCCTCACCTCACCACAAATAGCAGATCCGAGGAAGGACCTTGACTAACTGCCTAAGGCCCTGCAAGGTAACTGGCTTCCTGACATCGCTCCATGTCCCAGCTGTCTGGGCCCAACCCTGCAACATCTTCTGTGGACCATGAATCCCCAACGGGGGGTCTAGGTGACCCACATACCTGTAGTCATTGGTTAGCACCATGAGCTTGTTTCGAGAAAGGCAGGATTGCCCCTGCACCATGCCAACCTCAACGCTTAGGTATGTCAAAGTGGTGGCAGTGTCCCCAGGTTTTAAATTGGAGAAGGGAATACCCAATGTGCCCGTCAGCTCCTGAAGAACCCAAAGTAGTCGCTCACATCCCCCCCCGCCCCCCCGGCCCTGCCCACAACAAAGAAATGGTCCAGTTAGTACATCATCTGTTGGCATCCTGAGCACCTCCTGGCTGCCCAGTCCAGCGTTGTACTGAATTGTTCAAAGGCTGTACACAAAATAGCACAGCCCAGGGGAGTTTCATAGATTCATAGATTCATAGATATTTAGGTCAGAAGGGACCATTATGATCATCTAGTCTGACCTCCTGCACAATGCAGGCCACAGAATTTCACCCACCACTCCTAAAAAAGACCTCACACCTATATCTGTGCTATTGAAGTCCTCAAATTGTAGTTTGAAGACCTCAAGGAGCAGAGAATCCTCCAGCAAGTGACCCGTGCCCCATGCTACAGAGGAAGGCGAAAAACCTCCAGGGCCTTCCAATCTGCCCTGGAGGAAAATTCCTTCCCCACCCCAAATATGGCGATCAGCTAAACCCTGAGCATATGGGCAAGATTCATCAGCCAGATACTACAGAAAATTCTTTCCCGGGTAACTTGGATCTTACCCCATCTAAAAACCCATCACAGGCCATTGGGCCTATTTACCATGAATATTTAATTACCAAAACCATGTTATCCCATCATACCATCTCCTCCATAAACTTATCGAGTTTAATCTTAAAGCAAGATAGATCTTTTGCCCCCACTACTTCCCTCGGAAGGCTATTCCAAAACTTCACTCCTCTGATGGTTAGAAACCTTCATCTAATTTCTAATCTAAATTTCCTAGTGGCCAGTTTATATCCATTTGTTCTTGTGTCCACATCAATCTAGCCATCAAAGGAAAAGCCCAAGAGGTTAAAGTCTGCTGCCTGGACTGGGAGGAGGCAGGAGGCCAACTTTATGGCGCTTTTTGCAAGCCAAGCAGCGGGGCCTCATGAGTGGATCATGTGCACCACTGTGTCGAATGATGCATCGGGCACGGTGCACAGCTCGGGGTTCATCGCCTCATTCAGTTTTTCCCTTGTAGGGCACGACAGATGGTGAATGGGGCAATACTCATCAGGAACTCCAGCCATAGTTCCTGGTCCATGCTATCCCATACTGGGAGGGGTTCAGGGTTGCCCTCATTGTACAAGAGCCATGAAATGAATTACATGCCCTACCTGTAATATCCAGGTAGCTCAGCAGGGGCCCATACGCTGCCAGATCTAACTGTGCCTTCACCCCATGGAGGTGATGCAGGCTCCAAGCCAGTTTTCCCAATTCCTCTTTCTCAGGACATCCTATCTTTTTCTCTTCTCTTGGCCTTAGCCCTCTCCTCCTGAACAGCAGGGAAAACACATCCATGTGTTCCACCCACCATATCTTCTCATGCATTGACCGGAGAAGATGGGCCCCCAACTCATCAGAAGTGACTGAATATGAGACCACATGCAGGCCAAATTTGGTACACCAGCTACGTTGTTGCAGTAAAGGCGGTGGGGCCAGGAATGGGGGAGCCAGAAGCTGTGGAGCCCTGGGCTGTGGGGCCAACAGCTGTCACGCTAGAAGCTGGAAGGCCATCAGCTGAGGAGCCAGAAGCTGGAGGCCAGTGCCTGCGGGGCCCGGGCTCCCCACTGCATACCTGTAGATACTCAGCTTGTTCTGTAATCCCCCCCACACTTCATGTCTTCCCTGTGCTCCCCCATGGGCCTGACTCTGAGGACACCCAGAGCTCCACCATTGCTCCCACCAGTGCTGCTTGCCTGAGACCCTGCAGACACATTGTGGGGAATGTGCTGAGCCCCACCTCTTCCTGAGGGGACCAGACCACCAGGGCCTGCCTCTTGCTCTCCCTTTGGGCCCCGACCACTTGTGAAATCGCCCTGCTGCAGGGATCAGGGGGGCTCCTGTTGTGCTTGACCATTGTCTTCCAGGGCTCCAAGCCAATCCCAAATGGACTGCGTCAGCCTCATGAGTGCCTCTAGCCCTGTCACCGCTCCCCTCCTGTCTTCTTGCTCTTTTGTCTCTGCTTCCTGACCCTTCGGCTGCCTCCTGGTCTGAGATCCACAGCACACAGGCCCCTGCGTCAAGCGGCTGGAAGGGGTCGGTTAGCCAGCCCTGCTGCCCTACCGGGTCTTGAGGCATCACAGGGTATGGCTGTCCTTCGAGCTCATGCAGCCCGCCCCTTGCAGTTGTGCTGTCCCAGTCCTGCAGCCAGCCGGCTACATGCCAGCAGCAGTGAGCAGGATTTGGACAGTGCCAGGCTGCTGCGTATGATCCATGCTGAACTGGGCTGCTGGACAAACTGGCAAACAGTAGGTGGCCCTGAGCACAGGGCTCCTTTTATGGCAGTGACCCCGCTCCGGCCCTGAAAGGGTTACAAGCCAGCCCTTGGAGAGGGCTGGGGCTGAGAGCCAATAAGAAAAGCCGGGGAGCCAGCCAATCAGGGCCAGGCTGGGCCCTATAAAAGAGCTGCGGGGCCAGAATGTGGATTATCTATTTCTAGCTTTGGAGAGAGGTTCACTCCTGTTTTGGAGTGAGACGGGCCTAGCTGCCTGGGAGCACAGGGTACTAAGAGCACGGCACGGCACGGCACGGCACGGCACCTCCAGCCTGGCAACTCCCCAGGTGCAGCGTGGGGATAGGCAGAGGCTGCTGGTCCAACCGTCTTGCCAGTGATGAGTGGCCATTACAGGCTGCAGTCTGCCCCAGAGAAAGGGGACTAGATGATGACTGGCACTAGCCACTGAGGCAAGGTGGACATAGGGGTTGGGGGTTCCTGTGGGAGGGGAGATCCAGCGTGTGGGGCTACTGCTGTGGGGCAGAACCCTAAGGTTGGGGGCACAGGGGTCTGGGAGGGTCATGGGGGGCCTGAGGCAAGAGAGAGACCCTCCAGCAGGAGCTGCTCTGGTCCTGGAATTGAGCTAATTCCCAGACTGACCAGCAGGAGGCACCGTGCTGGTGAGTGCTCGATCTGCTACAGGCTCCAAATCTTGTGCCAAATCTCGTGAGACTTCCAGCCCACCCCTGGAAGTCCTGTGGGCGATGGAGATCTTGCAGGGACCTGTCCCACCTTGTCCTCTAATGCCCTCTCCCCTTGTGGAAGCCCTCAAACTCCTCCTCTCACTAGGCTCAGGGCCCCCGTCTCCTCATTCTGGAGCCCAGTGCTCCCTCTCCCTGCTCCCGGCTGGGATGCTGTAGCTCAGTGGGGGAAGCCAGTTCAGCTGCAGACAGCCAGTGTGATCAGCTGCCTGGCACAGCAGCAGAGCCAGCCCTGATGCGGAACAAGGTGGGACACAGGAAAGTCACCCAAAGGTCAGGCAGTAAAAGAAACTGAAAGTGCACATCCCCAGACAGAACTAATGGCAGTAACTCGCTTCACTGGGTTCTTATCATCCACCACAGTTTTGTATGCCACTTCACAGGGGAAGGATTTGCAGCAATTAACAGCGAGATTGCTTTGGGTCTGGGCGTGACAGGGAGAGCTGAGGCTGCGCTGAGTGATGAACTTAATCATAAGACGCTTCTAGCAGAATGCGCCCCTGACGTGTGCATGAAGTTTACAAGTCGGTTTAATGCCACTCCCCTCCTGAACCTCGCCCTGAAGTTGCAGCCTTATGTTTGAAGTCGGCATGAGCTGCCGGAAACGAAATAATCCTCCTGCCACATGGTGTCCTTCTAGCCTGCTGAAACGAGCCATGGAGTCAGAGTAATTGGAACCCCTGCCAACGCCACTAATATGGCTATGCCTAGGCTTTTTGCATCCAGATTGATTTGCGAGTCGAGCCACCTCCCAGAAACATGGAAGGGTGAGAGGAATCAGACAACCTGTGGCCATGAACTGTTCTCATCCTTATAACAGTTTGCCCTCTGATGGCTGGCTTCAGATGAGAGAAAACAGTAAGGGTCCTTCTATGCAGTTCAGTACTGACACAAAGGTTTGCCTTTAGCTCAGATATTAGACGCCTGGCCTATCTGAAACCAAGGAGCAAATTTCTAATCCCAGCTTTGCAGATGTGTGGTTTATCTATTAATGGTGTGGTTTGTTTACGGCAATTGATCTGTCACAGAATGTGTCCAACTTTTATTTTTTCCCTGTAAAATCTAAAGACAATTTGTCAATCTGTTTTAGGGTTAGAGACCATTAAAATTCACCATAACTACAGAGCTACTCAGTAGCAATTCCACAGTAGAGGCTACAGCCAGGATTTCACTATAAATCAGTCATCTTAACTTCACACAAGAAAATTGTCCAGCTTTTTCTGAATTCATTATTTAAAGACAACTCAACTGTAAAACTTCAAACTCAACGTACAGTTAAATCATATGAAAATCTAGGGCTAGTTTAAAATGTTGTTAAGGATTTATTTACAGAAAGTGGCCTTATTGCTTGATCTAGCAATAGGGGCTAGATAAAGTCCATAGGGCCTGATAGGTACTCTATGATTCCCTCTTAAAGACTCACTTCTGCCAGGCTGTCTATAATCTAGATTTGCAGTCAACATTCTCTATTTTTATTTCCCTTTCCCAAATATCTATCGGTCTATCTGACGGTTCTATACTGCTGTCCATCACTGTAATATCGGAGCCCCTTTCTTGTTAAATCAGCAGCAATAGTGAAATTCCTGACCTTGTTGACTTCATGGAGTCTCAGACATTTCTCCTTTTGCAGGGTCAGAAATCTGCTTGGGGTAGGCTTTTTGGTGGGGAGGGATTGGAAAGAGTTTTAAATTAAAAGGGGTGTTCAAAATGTGAACATCACTTATTGTGGAAAGGCTTTCTCCAGGAGGAAGGTTGTGACCCAAGAACCTCTGCATGTCAACTGGCAGAGGACATTTGGGTACATAGGATACAGAGTTCACCAAAAGGGGTCACTAAGTCCCTAATGAAAACTGTGTCACACTGGTCATCGTAACCATGGGCATTGATTTACAGTCTGAGCTGGATGCTAAAGGCTTATGAAATCTTCTAAGAAGGGAAATGTACAGGAAGACGTGAACCAACAGGGGAGAGCCCTGTTTACAAGTAAGGACACTGAGCTTTTGGGGGTATAATGAAGTGGTTAAGAGGTACATCCTTGTTCCTTCTATCTGTGAGGACAAGCCACCAGCAGCTTGATCTTGTGGGAAGAGTATCTCAGCCAAACTGATTGATGATGCTGGGAAAACGACTCGGTTTAAACTAACTTGTAGGAGATAGGGGAATGCCTTGTTACAGTTTTGTTTTGCATGTAATCATTTATGTCCATTATTCTTTCTATCATTGGAATCTCCGTTCTTTGCTAATGAACCTATTCTTATTTTCACTCTCTCTCTCTAAAAGTAAAAGTGCTGTGTGTAAGTAGCCTGGGGATCTTAAGTTGAATCTTACAAGCTGGGGTGTACTATTCCTTTGGGAGTACTGGATCTAAGAGCAGTGTGAGCGTTCAGTGGAACAGGGGCTGAGCACTCTAGAGGGACACTTAGGAGGACTGGGGAGTTGGTGTGTACCTATCACTAACCTGTACAGAGAGAGAGTGTGTGTCATGGACTGGGATGTAGTAGGTGGTTAAACCTAGTGGTCAGAGCAGGCGCTGGGAACCAGGAACAGGAGGTAGGGATCAGAGCCAGAGTCAAAACAAGGATTAGGCCATAGAAGCAGTGAACGGGAACAAGTCAGGAGGGCCGGACTCAAGAGTCAGGCAACAAGGCAGGGCCCAGTGCAGCAGCCAGGTAGGGACTCACACAGCTGCTCAGACAACTTCCTGTGCTACCTTCTTGGCTTAATAACGAGTCTGAGCCAATCAGAGAGGCTGCACGACTATTTCAATTGGCAAAAAGAAAAGGAGGACTTGTGGCACCTTGGAGACTAACAAATTTATTTGAGCACAAGCTTTCGTGAGCTACAGCTCACTTCATCGGATGCATGCACTTCAATTGGGATCTTCGTGGGAAGTACCTCTGGTGAGCTAGGGTCCACCATGCTCCCTGCTGGTACCAGTAAGGGGCTAGGGAACAGCTGAAGTTTTGAGGACTGCCTGTGGATGTGGGTTTGAGACCTGCAATCCCTCCCAGCAGGGCCTGGAAGATAGTGCTGGTGTTGCCAGAAAGAGCTGATATGAGGCTGAGGCGTGCATGAACTTCATGGGTGGTAGAGTCTGCGGGAGGTTGGAAGCTTACAGGTCTACAGAGCAGTAGAGGGAGGGGGAGCCAGCAGAGCTCCTTAGTTCCCTATTGAAGTATAGATGGGGACGGTGGGGCTACTAAGTTCTTCACCAGCCCATTCTTTAACAAAAACAAATAAGGAAACAGACAAAAGGCTTGTTAACGGGTTGCTTCTAAGTACACGTACCAAGGAACATTTGTTTAAAAAAAATAACACTAAACAATTTTTGTCCTATGACTACAGGGATGTTAATGGGGCACTTCACCTGGAATGATCCCTTAGAATATAGGCTATCTGTTTGATCTTGTATTTAGCTGTGACACTCTCAGTAACATTCCCAGGCCTGAAGAGGAGCTCTGTGAAGCTCAGAAAACAGAAGTTGGTCCAGTAAAAGATATTCCCTCACCCAGCTTGTCTAATATCCTTGGACGGACACGGCTACAACACCACTGGATACAACAGTTCAGAGAAAGCAGAGAAATATTCCAGTAGAGTCAGAGCAAAGTTCATGCTGGCTCTTAAATAAATGGACAGGTGTAACATATCAAACAGAATATTCTAAAATCTAACTTAACTCTGTCCCAGGCCCAGCCTCAGCCCCAGGGTTTTTTGTTTGTTTTGAACGGATACTTGGCTTTTTCCTTAACAAAGGACTTAAATTTCTAGGGCTGCTAACCTAGCCCCTCTCACCTGCACAAAGTGCAGTGCCCTTTTTGTAATGAACGGGATGCTCTTTAACCCTAGCAACAGCTTAAAATCACCCAAAGCAGCGTGCAAGAGAGCATCACAGTCCCATTTTGAATACTCTGAGCATCAAGGTCTCAGTCCTGTTCATACCCCTTTATAAATCCGAGTCGTCATTAATCACACAACTAGACCCATTGACTTCAAGGGGACTACTCATTTGATTAAGGGCTATTCACATTTGCAAGGGTTGCAGGATCGGGCCCTCCATTTGTATGCATTTATACATGATGGGGTGTTAAGATGTTTTCTAAAAGATGATTTTGTAAGAGCCGTAATGCAGCGATTTCCCATGGGAATGCTATCCATGTTGGGGTCAAATAGCTGGCTGAAAGAGAGGAAGGTACAGGGATCAATGAAAAGCAAAACACCATACATTCTAAAAGCTACAAAAGCTACTTGAGCTCAAATACTATAGCAGATTGAAAAATATAACAGGTTCCCTGTAGTCTTTAACACTTCTGTAATCTTCTCCAATAGCCATCAGGCATGGGAAGGGTGATGTCAGAGGCAGGAACGGCATTATGAATCAACAGGGTCCTAGCGCTGTCTTGCAGGCTGGTTCTATGCTCAATTTTAAGACCAGTCACTTAAATTCTTTTAAATGTTTCTCTGTAAAATGTTAATGATATATCATTATAACATGCAAGGCAACCAAGGCCTCTATTCTTGTGCTCACACTTGAGGACAGACAGACATGTATGTATGCTCTATACCTGCAAATCAGGTTCTTAGATTTATTATTATAATTTATTACAGTACCCCCGAGAGGCCCCAAATAGATCAGAGCATTGTATGTGCATATAATAAGAGAGTTTCTGCCCCAAAGGGCATGCAGTCAAAATAGACAAGACAAAGAAATATTTCAGGTTTCAGAGTAACAGCCGTGTTAGTCTGTATTCGCAAAAAGAAAAGGAGTACTTGTGGCACCTTAGAGACTAAGCTCACGAAAGCTCATGCTCAAATAAATTTGTTAGTCTCTAAGGTGCCACAAGTACTTCTTTTCTTTTTGCAAAGAAATATTATCACCCATTGTACAGATAAGGAAACTGAGGCATAGTGGCATCAATTTGGGGCTTGACTTTAAGTAAGTGCTTAAGTGCTGTCCTGAACAGGAATGGATTTAGGGATGAGTGCTTTAAAACTGCCAGGGCTAGAGAGATTAAGTGGCTTGCCCAAGGTCACAGAGGTAGCAAGGGGCTGGGAAATGAACACACATCTTCTGAATCCCAGTCCACTACCTTGCTCACAAAGCCATGCTTCTTTCTCAAAAGCTTGATCCAGTAACTGAAGTCTCTCTGTGTGTTTGGTAGTGCAGTCACCTTCAGAATGTGGGGCTCAGACCCCCTTGGGTGCAGTGATGAGCTGCCAAAAGCTGAAGAACCAGTTCCTTCATTTGCTCCGGGTCTTCGGCGGCACTGAAGGACCTGCCGCTGAACACCCGGAAGCGCCGCCAGGTAAGTAAAAATTAAAAAGGGATTCTCAGTGGAGCCTCTCCAGCCGAGAGCTCAGGCAGGCCGGAAAGGACGGTCCCGCAGGCCGGACAGGACGGTCCCGCAGGCCGGAGTTTGCCCACCCCTTTAACAACCAGTTCTAAACCAGCTTCAAACTTTAACAACCAGTTCCAGCTCACCACTGCTTGGGTGTATGTGGATGGCTAGAAACCCCCAGAAGTGGGGCTCAACCCTTAGTGTATGTGTGCGTGGGGTGGGAGGAAGGGATCAGACATGCATCATATATGGGGCTCAGGGAACATGTATGAGGAGCACACACTCCCAGAATAGAGGACTCAGGGCTCTGCAGTGTGAGTGTTGTGAGGCTGTCACGGGCACCCCCAGAATGTGGGACTCAGACCCTGCAGTGTGTGTCTGTGGGGAGGGACAGACATGCCTGAGGTCATGTGGCTGAGACCTTGGTTGTGTCAGACACGCCCAGACTGTGGTGATCAGACCCTGGAGTGTGTGTGTTCCCGCAGTGTGTGTGTGTGGTTTTTTTTTGGGGGGGGGCAGAGATATCAGGGGTGCTGGAACAATTTTTATTGTGGGGGTGCAGAAAGCCACTGAACCAAATGGTAAATCCTGTATATGATGGAAACCACTTCGAGCCAGGGGGTGCGGCAGAACCCCCGACAACCCTAGTTCCAGCATCCATGACAGACATCCCCCGAATGTGGGGCTCACACCTCTTGTATGCTGGGCACAGGCACCCCAAGCTCAGGGCTCAAACCTGGGGGGGGCACACACACCCTCAGGCTGTGGGGCTAGGACCCCTGGGGTGCTTGGACCCTGGAGGGGAGCACAGACACCCACAGGCTCTTACCCCTGAGAGGGGCACAGACATGCCAAGGCTGGACCCCAGAGAGGGGCACAGACACCCAAGGCTCAGATCCTGGGGGGCACAGACACCCCCAGGCTCGGATTTCGGGATAGGGCACAGAGACCCCCCAGGCTTGGACAGGGGCACAGACACCCCCAGGCTCGGATCCCGCAGGAGGCGGAACAGACACCCCGGGCTCGGATCCCGGGGCGGGGGGGGAAGCACAGACACCCCAGGCTCGGATCTTGGGGGGGGCACAGACACTCCCAAGCTCGGATCTGGGGGGGAACAGACACCCCCAAGCTCGGATCCGGGGGGGGCACCGACACGCCCAGGCTCGGATCCTGGGGGGAGAACCGACGCCCCCAGGCTCGGATCCTGGGGGGGGGCACCGACACCCCCAGGCTCGGGTCTCTCTCCGGGGCTCACCCCGCGGCGGCCCCTGGCGAATCTGCGGCGCGGCGCGGCGGGCTGGCGGCCGTGCGGAAAGTGCGGCGCGGCGGCGGGGGCTGCGTGCGCCTGGCGGCCGGGATTTCATCATGCGCCGGGGCGGGCCGAGGCGCGCGCCGCTCCATGCCGCCCCTTAGCGCCCTGCTGCCGCCGCTGCTGCTGCTGCCGCCGCCCTGCCGCCGCCGCCTCCTCCCCGCGCTGCTGCCGCTGCTGCGCCCGCCGGCCGCCCCGCTCCGCTCCGCCCGGCCGCCGGCAGCGCCCCGCGCCCCGCCCCGCCCGGCCAGCGCCGGCATGGACCGACCCGCCGCCGAGGCGCTGCTCCACCCGCTCCGCCAGGCGGTGCGGCTGCAGGTACCGGGCTGCCCTCGCCCGCCGAGACGGGCCGCCGGGGGTCGGGCTGCGGGCTCCCCCGGGGCGGCCGCTCCCCCCCCACCCCCGGCGGGGCCGTATGGGGGGTGCCTCCCCCCCCCACGGAGCTGGGCTCTATCGCATCCCCTATGGGACTGGGTCCGTGTGGGGGGGACGGAGCTGGGCTCTATCGCATCCCCTATGGGTCTGGGTCCGTGTGGGGGGGGACGGAGCTGGGCTCTATCGCATCCCCTATGGGTCTGGGTCCGTGTGGGGGGGGACGGAGCTGGGCTCTATCGCATCCCCTATGGGACTGGGTCCGTGTGGGGGGGGACGGAGCTGGGCTCTATCGCATCCCCTATGGGACTGGGTCCGTGTGGCGGGGGACGGAGCTGGGCTCTATCGCATCCCCTATGGGACTGGGTCCGTGTGGGGGGGGACGGAGCTGGGCTCTATCGCATCCCCTATGGGACTGGGTCCGTGTGGGGGGGGACGGAGCTGGGCTCTATCGCATCCCCTATGGGACTGGGTCCGTGTGGGGGGGGACGGAGCTGGGCTCTATCGCATCCCCTATGGGACTGGGTCCGTGTGGGGGGGGTGTCCCCCCCACGGAGCTGGGCTCTATCGCATCCCCTATGGGACTGGGTCCGTGTGGGGGGGTGTCCCCCCCACGGAGCTGGGCTCTATCGCATCCCCTATGGGACTGGGTCCGTGTGGGGGGGGACGGAGCTGGGCTCTATCGCATCCCCTATGGGACTGGGTCCGTGGGGGGGGGGACGGAGCTGGGCTCTATCGCATCCCCTATGGGACTGGGTCCGTGTGGGGGGGGTGTCCCCCGCACGGAGCTGGGCTCTATCGCATCCCCTATGGGACTGGGTCCGTGTGGGGGGGGGCGGAGCTGGGCTCTATCGCATCCCCTATGGGACTGGGTCCGTGTGTGGGGGGTGTCCCCCCCACGGAGCTGGGCTCTATCGCATCCCCTATGGGACTGGGTCCGTGGGGGGAGGGGGGACGGAGCTGGGCTCTATCGCATCCCCTATGGGACTGGGTCCGTGTGTGTGTGTGGGGGGGTGTCCCCCCCACGGAGCTGGGCTCTATCGCATCCCCTGTGGGACTGGGTCCGTGTGGGGGGGGGGTGTCTCCCCTGTAGAGCTGGGCCCTATAGCTTTCCCTCTGCCCTATAGAACCGGGTCCGTGTGGGGTGTGTGTGTCCTTGGGCTCTAAAGCATCCCCTCTGCAATGAGGCCCTTATGGGGGGTGTCTCCTTGGGCTCTAAAGCTTCCCCTTTACCTATGAAACTGGGTCTTTATGAGGTGACTCCCCTATAGAGTTGGTCTCTATAGTTCTCTCTGCCCTATGGAACTGTGTCCATATGAGCTAGGTATATACGGTGTCTTTTCCCCCATAGGGCGGCATGGTGTCTCTCCCTGTATAGAGTTGGTCTATACAGGCTCACTTCCCCCTGTTCTATGGGTTGTCTCCCCTTCCATTCCATTGAGCTGGGTCTCTGTGGCGTTTCCCCCCTCCCAATTTAGAGAGCTAGATCTGTATAGGGTCTTTGTTGTATATATGTGTGTGTCCCCAATGTAACGGTGGGGCTTCATGGTTCCCTTTTAAATAAGAATACCTTGCTCTGTTTCTTCTCCGTATTATAGCTGGGCATATAGGTGCATATATCTCCTGTTATAAAGCTGGAACTGTATGATTGTGCCCTTCTATCCCTGTCCTAGCTGATTGATGTCTGTGTTTTCTCTGTCATCTAGAGGGATCTGTGTATTCCCCTTCTCCTTACGTAGCTTGATCTATATCTGTGCACCCTTCTCATCTCTATTTCTGCGTATACCTCTTACAGCTTGTGGCTTCTCCACACCTTCTCATAGCTAGATCTAGATCTCTATGTGTATGGGTCGCCCTTCATGCCGTCTTAGCGTAGCTAGTTCCACATGTGCGTGTACTGCCTGTATGTTGCTGGATCTATGTGTGTGTTTGCCCCTTACATATTTCCGTTATGTAAGTGGATCTGTGGCTTTGTTTTTTTTACTTACAGAACTACTTCAGTGAGTTTTTGTTTGAGTCATTGTACAGCAAACCGAATGCCTTGGTGGGGAATCTCCGAGTAATTACAATTATAATAGCTAAACCCAGCTGACTCACTTTTTTTCCATGCCAGCAATTTGGGAGTTGCCACCTGCCTTTAAAACAGAGATATATGGATGTCCCTTTCCCCATGCTCTTGGGACTGGGACAGAAATGTGGGGTGTAAGAGAGAGGTTTGGGGTGGGGGTGAGTGATGCAGGTGCAGCCTTCCACGGTGTGACATGCATGGTAATTATAAAAGGAGGGTGTTTAATGTGTCTTTGCACTAGAAATAGAATAAGGAAGATAGAGGCTCTTGTCCAATCCAAACGGAGGGTAGATGCAATTTAATTAAACCTGAGGGAGCCTTGACCTAGAGAGAGAGTGTCCCCATGTGACCAAGCCGGTGTTTCTTCCTGCAGCAGTGCCTGATGCAATAAGCTTTTGTGATCCAGGGGTGGATCCCTCTCTGCTTAGTTGTTGTTTGGGACAAAGCTGCAGCAAAATCTGCCACATCAAATAGTGCTGTGTGCTCCTCCTCCTCTGGGCTGGGCTCATGTCTTTAATTAAATTGTGTCCAGTCAGCAAGCATAATTGTTTTCTTCATTTTTTTCCTGCCCTGTGTGTCCAAGTCTTTTTCCTTGTCATACAGAACAAAGAGCCACTGCATGCCACTTTTTTGGTGCTGAATGCAAAGCAGTGTGATGAACTATTCTGAGCCTGAAGTAGTTCCCTGGACCCTTTGTCTTGACTTTCTTTCCTTGCAGACCCCCTAACTCAACAAAGCGGGGTTTGGTTTACTACTTTTTTTTTTCTCGTTCAGATCCCTCCCTCTGCCACGTTAGCCTGGAATTGCCGTTCAACCCAGCAGCCCTGGAGTGAAATTTTCACATTTTGATTACACTGGTTAACAGGAAGGAAGCAGACAAGTGCAGTTGCCAACTTTCTTTATCCACTGTGTTACAGTAGCGGACATGTAAAGTTTATTAGCCCAGCTTGTCACATTTTTTGTTCCCTCTTTATTTAATTCGCTTACTGTCAGTTCTCTCCCATTATAAAGTCAGCCCCCTCTTTCCCCAACCTGAAACATGAAATCCTAGCTGCAGCCTGTGTTTCCTGTCTCATTGCCTGTGTGCAGTGATTTCACTAGGGCTGAGCATCATGCAGGAGAAACAGATTGTAAACAAAGCTAACAGTGTAGAAAAAATAAAAATTGGGTTCACATATTTTTTAAATTAAAGAAGAGTAGGTACAGGAAAGATGCTAAACTGGGAGCACTAAACTAGGGAAGTTATTGATTTTTGAATGTACTTCACATCTGTAGCTGTCTCTTTTCTCTTGTTCCTTGCCTCCCAACATTTCTCCCTTAGTAATTCAAGATAAACAGGTTTTTTTTGGCTAGATAATTCCCTTTTGAGGGACGGAGGGAAAGACTGTTCATTTACTTAAAGTCAACGCAGGCAAGAAGCAGAATTAAGTTATCTACAGCCACTACTTACAATTTATATTGATGCAGCTGTGTTGGTCAGGGGTGTGAAAAAATCACACCCCTGATCCACGTAGCTATGCCAACAAAACTCCCTGCGTAGATGCAGCTATTGGCAACAGAAGAGTGCTTCTGTCAACATAGCAAATGTTGTTCAGGGAGAAGGTGGTCCTACACTGGCAGAAAAACTCCCTTTTGTTGGTGTCAGCAGCGTCTGCGCTAGGGGCCTATGCTAAATACGCTCTGAAGTGTTGACATAGTCCAAAAAAGTTTATAGAACCATATTATAGAGTATGTAGGGGTTAATAATTCCACATGATTGTTTGCCTGTCACATTTCATGGGTCCTGGGGGAGGGGAATCCTTACCATGTGGGATAGGGAAACCTTTCTATAACTCTTCCAAGATGATGGTAATTAGTCTGGTTCCAAGGCCTTACTGTGTTTTGCTCTCTCATAAAGTTGTGTTCATTTCCTACACTGCTTTGATAGCCTGCTGTTCTGAAAAAAAGCATGGATCTCTTTTCCATGAACATCAGAGAAACTCTAATAACCATAATAGTGCTTGTGCCTGTTCAAATGGACTTTTTTTTTAAGGGGGTGTATTCACACACTGAGATGAAAAAATAACTGCAAGTGGGTGGGAAACAGTTCTGAGATTCTTTACTGCTGTCAAACTCGGCTGATGCTCACTTTCCAGTTTCAAAGTGTTCCCCCACTTCCAGTACCATGGCCAGTTTCCATGTGGTTACAGAAACTCTCGGGCAGCCTTACGAGCGAGCGGAATGTCCCTCACACCTGCCTTTCAGAATGGAATTCACATCTTAGATTCTCTTGCGTTCTTCCTCAGGGAGAACTGGTAAGAAAACTGAAAGAAGAGAAGGCTCCCCAGGTGGATGTAGACAGAGCTGTAGCAGAGCTCAAGGCTCGGAAGAGGATCCTAGAAGCCAAGGTGAGTCTGAGAATTAGATCTGTGATCTAGAGGGTTTTGCATGAGCATACTTGAATTCCTACAGTCAAGTGGTGGTGTTTTTTAAATGCATACATTTAAAAGAGGAGGTGGAGTTCGGTGAAAGCTTGTCTATCTCACCAACAGAAGTTTGTCAATAAAAGGTATTCCCTCACCCACTTTTCTCTACATTTATGCTAGACTGGCTTGACCAGTAGATGCTATGTTCCAATCTACTTTTTTAACATAGGATTCATGTTATTTTATCAGCATGGGACCATGTCATCTCTTACCTTTAATTATAAAATGGTCAGTTCAGTGGCATAGATGGCAAAGGTAGTGATTGAGACAGCTTGATAACTTTCCTTACTTTAGTTCCTTCTGTGCAGCTGATTATTCCTCCACTGATTATGGTCGTTGGCTAGTTGTGCTATTTCTTTCCAGGTGATGCCAGCGCATTTAATATCCTCTGTTGCTGTCTTTGGACAGTTCTTCCTTGGCCTTCCTCGCTTTCTCTTTTCTTCCTTGCTGTTTGTGGCACAGAGATTCAAGAGCCATTCACCGTTGTCAGTTTGGATGCCTTCCACTGCTGTGCCCATGGCTCCTTCCCAGCCAGTAGAGTTGTTTTGTAACTTGCAGTCAACTTAAAAATCACATGTTATAAACAAATATCTTGCTTCTACATTGCTGATAACAGCTTATATTATCAGAAATGAAAGAATTTTTAAAATCCACTGTGCATGTCACTATTCTTTCTTTGTTTACTTTTTGTATTTCTGTCAGCTAGGAAAATGAAACCCCTGTAAAGTCACTTTATGTCTGTTTCACTTTTAGATTCTTTACACAATATTTGAGTTACAAACCTGGCAGGGGAGATTTTTGTTTAAAAATAATTCTGTTCACTGTAGCTTAAAACATTTTTTTTTAAAAATATTTCCAGTGACCATATTTTTTTTCCCCAAATTGAAGGCCAAATTTGAAGTTGTCAGTTTTTAAAATACAGTTCTGTTCTGAAAAGGGACTCTAAAATGACATTGTGGGGTTCCAGGTTTATTGTCTTGATTTCCAGATCAAATTTGCTCAATATATGAGTTAAAATACATTTTCCCCACACACCCCTAGCCAACTCTGCAAACTCACCTTGAGATCTAAGAGCAGGTTCTGGGTACTTTCTGGCTTGTATCTTACCAGATTAAAAAAAAAAATGGGGAAATTCTGTTGTTAGATACATTTGTGTAACCTTATTGTCTTCAGTGGTGGTGTACATAAACGGAGAGCGGAGGCTGCTCCTGTGCTTGGAACTCAGCTAATAATTACAGCACCGGAATCAAATCTCACTCTGGCCAGCTTTGAAGAACTAATTAAATTATTTAGAAGTTATTGTCTCTTAAGTCAGCAGCTATGACTGGAGATGCACACGGAGGCAATCTGTGTAAGACTGAGTCACTTTTCAGAGTGGAACCCTGCTTTAAAACGCACGATTTGCTCATAGCTAGTCTCGATTACAGTGACTAATTTTTTAAATCTGTTCTCTGGTTATGTCTTGTAATCCTGGCAAACTTCATTTAGAGAGGCAGTGAGTCAGGTTGGGAGTCTTGGCACCCCTTTCAGCCACTCCTTTTCCATGGGAAAGGCATGTGTAGGAGGATCTGGTGCAGTGGCCTGTTTGTCAGTTACACAGTTTGTGTGGGCTGTATTCATATTTGTTCTAGAATGACCTTGCAACACCAGCAAGCGTCCTCTTCAGCACAAGTGTTGATTATTGTCATTCCTGTTTGGCAAGGGTTCCAGCAGTGTGTGTTCATCAGTTGCAACTTGAGTGGAACGCAGCAGTGTGGATGCCTGCTGATTTGAGCAACTAGACAATATCATGCTGGCCCTGTGACTTCCACATTGGCTGCATATAAAAGAGAGGTGTTACTCTAAGTGGGCACTGTTGGCTTCCAAACCCTTAATTGTGTAGGGCACATCTGTGTTCGAGAGCTCCTCTGAGAGGATATAGGCCGGGCTCAGATACCACCTTGGAACCTGTTTCCATTTTCTCAAGTCAGTAGATGACTGAGCCCTTATGCAGGGCCCAAAGATGTAGACATTCCCCTTGCAGCTATCACATGTTCCCCTCTCCACTTCTTAAAAACAGAGTGAAGCCCAATAGTTAGAAGAGTCTCCACTCCTTCCTCGTAGTAACTGCAACACAGCCATCTTAGCGTTGCATCTCTAACAGTGATCCAGTGTGTATTGGTGGTAGGGCCTGGAATTGCCTATATTCTCCTATCGTTTTGGGTCCCTCCTCAAGTACTGACCATTTTTTGCCATTCGATGTCAGGCCACGCCTCTATCATTTCCCTCTTCCCCCGTCTCTTTGTCAGAAACTCATTCTTCCCGCTGAGAAGTCCTGGCAGATTTGAGATGTCTGTAGTCCTTACAGAATGTACTTATCTGCTTCCTCAGTGCGTACTTTAAAGCTAGTGTTTTGGCACTGTCAGCTCTCTTTGTTAAAATTGATATCAGTTTGGTTTTTTTAATCAGCTTAGATTATCAGATTTAGTAAATCCAGTTTACTTATTGGTAGGGGCCTACCAAATTTATGGTTCATTTTGGGCAATTTCATCGTCATAGGATTTTAAAAATCCTAAATTGCTTGATTTCATATATTAAAATCTGAAATTTCACGGAGTTGTAACTGTAGGGGTCCTGGCCCCAAAGGGGGTGGGTTGCAAGGTTATTGTAGGGGGATCGCGGTATTGCCACGCTTCTGCTCTGTGGCTGGCGGCGGCTCTGCCTTCCGGAACTGGGTGGCCAGAAAGCAGCGGCTGCTAACCCGAAGCCCAGTTCTGAAGGCAGCGCCGCCGCCAGCAGCAGCGCAGAAGTAAGGATGGCAGGGTCTGGTGTTGCCACCCTTACTTCTGTGCTGCTGCCTTCAGAGTTGGGCTCTCGGCCAGCAGCCGCCACTCTCTGGCCACCCAGCTCTGAAGGCAGCGCAGAAGTAAGGGTGGCAATATCACAACCCCCTACAATAACCTTGCAACTCTCCCTTTTGGGTCGGGACCCCCAGTTTGAGAAACGCTGGTCTTTGTAAAATCTGTATAGTATAGGGTAAAGTTGCACAGAAGACCAGATGTCATGGTCCGTGATGCACTTTCCATGGCTGTGAATTTGGTAGAGCCCTATTGGCTTGAAGTTAATAGGAGCTGCAGATGCTTTAGCATTCCTGAAAATCAGGCCTCTTTTGTTTATATGCTTAAATGTGGCTTTAGGTACCTAACTGCAAGCACCCAAGTTTGAAAATGTTGGCCATACCTCTTTAAGTTAGTGATCTAAGCCAAAGAACATTCAGAGTAAAAGGTTTTAGTTTAACCTTGCCGGAGTACCTTTGTCCACTTTATTTAGTTGTTTTAGAAACAAAAAATTCCGTAAATCATTTGTCGGAATAGATTCAGTTGCTAAAATGTCTTCTGGGGGGGGGAGGGGGGGAACCCATTGTTAATAATGAATGGGGTGGGTGCTCAGATGTCACAGCGAATGGGCTTGGTGTAAGAATCTGTATTAAGTGGGAAGACTGAAATTCCTATACACTTGTTCAATGAAAAGTGGGTGTCCTCTCTGCATATCTTTTGTCATAATGTGTGTTGATGATAGGTATTAAAACTTAATGGGGCAAGTGACATCTAAGGCATATGTTCCAAGTCTAAACTGTTGGTTTTTATTACCAGCATCGTTTTACAGTAATATGGAATACATGCAATTGTATTTGCTCTGTCTGATATTTGAATTCAGATAACAAGAGGATGGTATAAAACATATTCCTAGTCTTCAGTCAAATGCTACCATTAGACATCCGATACCTACAGCTTATATTATGTTATACCAAAACCCCAAGTGTCTCAGAGGAAATGTGCTTTAGAAGTAGTCATTGCCCACTGTACAGATGGCTAGGAAATTTCTCCTCAACATGTCACAACATGGATGCTCTTCATAATCCTGGTAGCATCCAGAACCTCCCAATACTTGTGCAAATGTTTAAGCTCACAGAGCTCACTTTTCAAACTTGGTGGCTAAAGCTGGCATTTGGACATTCACGTTAGCAGTTAGGCACATATCTTCCAGTTTGAACATCCCGATCTGGGAGGTGCCTGTGAAGGCTACTTTCGAGCAAAGGTCATTTTGTCCCATAATGGTGATTGAGGAAGGATTCATTTTACTGCCAGTAACTGGAACCGTTATTTATTTTCTCTCTGCCTGTTTTACAGGAGCTGGCTTTGCAGCCCAAGGATGACATTGTGGACAGAACTAAAATGGAGGACACTTTGAAGCGGAGGTTTTTCTATGATCAAGCTTTTGCTATTTATGGAGGTACACGCTTAAACCAATTTAAATTCTAATCCCTTTAGGGTAGAGTGTCTCTCTACATGATTGTGAAGTGCCATGTTCACCTGACATGCTACATTGTTGATGATGATAATTAGGGCTCCATGTCTGTCATAGAGGTCACGGAAGTCATGGGTTCCCTGACTTTCCGCAGCTTACGTGACTTCTGCAGTGGCCGGTGTGGCTGATCCCAGGCCTGCCCAAGCAGCTGCTCAAGGGCCAGCCACACCAGCCATTGCTGGAGCAGCTCTGCAGCCAGCCTGAGCGGCGGTCCTTTAGGCGGCCAGAGCAGCCGCTGGTGTGGCAGTCCCTGGCAGCTGGATTCTGTGACTGGCCCCAGTAGCAGCCTCCTGACACCCCCCTCTGCAGCGGGAATTTTTGTTTCTTGCCAGTGACCTGTCCGTGACTTTTACTAAAAATACCTGTGACTAAATCGTAGCCTTAATAATAATACTATGAAACATCAGTGGGTTTTTGGAAAGTTGGCTTTACCCAGTCTAGAAACTTCTTGAAAGTCACCTTTTTTTCTTTCAAGTATGTGTGGGCGTGAATTCCATCTTGTGCTTTTGGACTGTAAGTAGGAAGATCAGAGAGAATATAAGCTGTCCAGGGAACTAATGGAAATAGGGTGGCTGGGGATTTTTTTAAAAGCCAAGTGACTACCTTCTTTCCTAATATCCGTACGTCTTTCTCTGAACTTTTCTGGCCAAGTTAATGTTAACATCACTCAAATACCAGATTCTGCCACTGCCATCGATCCTGTTACTGCGGTGAAACTCTTTTCAAGGAGTTGCACTGAGCAGGTGGCTAAATGTGGCAGTCCAACCTTTTCAGATAATCAGATGTGAGTATCCATTAGAGCAGTGGTTCTCAACTAGGGGTATGCGTAGAGTATGCAGAAGGGGTACATCAGCTCCTCTTGATATTTGCCTAGTTTTGCAGCAAGCTATATAAAAAGCATTAGCCAAGTCAGTACAAACTAAAATTTCATACAGACAATGACTTGTTTATGCTGCTCTATATACTATACACTGAAATGTAAGTACAATATTGATATTCCAATTGATTTTATTTTTAATTATATGGTAAAAATGAGAAAGTCAGCAATTTTCTGGTGGTAGTGTGCTGTGACACTTTTGTAGTTTTATGTCTGATTTTGTAAGCAAGTAGGTTTTTAATGTGGTGAAACTTGGGGTACTCAAGACAAATCAGACTCCTGAAAGGGGTACAGTAGTTTGGAAAGGTTGAGAGCCACTGCATTAGAGTAGCACTGTCTGTCAGGCTGCATGTGTTTCCTGTGTGACCTCAGATTCCAGAGTAAATTTTCAGTGTGGCGTTTACTGGACAACAGTCTGGGCCTTTCTGCTCTTTTCTTTCATTGGAACATATTTGCTACTCTCCTTTCATCGTTAAGTATAAGCTGGTGGGTGTCTGAAGGATGCATTCTGTTACAGTACAGCTTCCCCGCAGAGTATACAAGCGTCCATCTTCTCTCTGTATTCAGCTCCCGCCTTCAAATACGCTTCTTCCACACACTCCCCAGGAATAATCCACTGGAGGGGGAAGTGTGGTTTGTTTGTTTTATATAACGTGTATCTGAATCTGGTTGAGTTTTGGCCACAGGCTGATCACCCAGTGCATTGTGAGACTGAACTGTATTAACTTTCTCACCTAGGGCCCAATTCTCGTAGGTGCTGAGCCCTTCCAGTACTTCTCAGGATCGATCCTTCCCATTGTAAACTTTCGAAGGCAGAGCCTGTTTCACTCTAGTTCCTACGAAGCAGCTCGTACTCAGAGGGTGCTCAATAAATAACCCTGGACTGACACCTAAAAGTTGAAACATTGTAGTTGGTGGGCTTTTGGGGTTTAGTTTTTTGGTTTTTTTTTAATCAAAACAAACTGCTGTGTAAGATTGTGTGACCCATATGTTACTTCTCTTGTAGGTGTTAGTGGCCTGTATGACTTCGGGCCTGTTGGATGTGCTTTGAAGAACAACATTATCCAAGCTTGGAGGCAACACTTTATACAGGAGGATCAGATTCTAGAGATAGACTGCACCATGCTCACCCCGGAGCCAGTTCTGAAGTAAATATGGGTCCTTCTCTCTTGCAGTGTGTGTTCATTTCTGGTAGTGCTAGATTTCTTCCCAAGCCCATGTAAAAATAACCGGAGGAATACGAGACTAGGTCACCCAGTTTGCTACCCTGTTACCCTGTAGCAATGCAGAATATCTAGGTGGCTGCACTTAGCTAGGTAGTTCATGGAAGCTGCTGTTCAAGTAGATATCTACCGAAGGTTTGTATATGGGCCCCATTCTCATAATGGCTGAGAGCCCCGCAATCTGTAATGGATTTATCCTCATAACCCTCCTATGAGTTAGGGTAATGCTCTTATCCACATTTTACAGATGGAGGAACTGAAGAACAGAAACTAAGGGTCTCACAGGAAGTCTGGCAGAGCAGGGACTTGAACTCAGATCTTCCAAATTCTAGATTAGTGCCCTAACCACTGGACATTGCTTCCTCTCCACGTGGAAGCATGGCAGAAACCACTACTATCCATTCATGGTACAAATGTAGTACTAATGAATGGTACCAGCCGTGGAGACTGAAGTCCTTTGTTTATCCACAGCACAGGTAGAGCACAGAAAGCAGCAAAGCAATAGGCCTCATACAGCTCCCGAAGTGTGTCTCAACCCTGCCCAGGAGGCAACACCTCGAAGGGTGAGAGTGTAATTCAGTCTCCATACCTCTCCCATCCCTAGCACCTCTGCGAAAACTGCCAGACAGGATGCTCAGTATGTTCATGGCTGTATGGTGTGGTGTAGATGCTTTCTGGGAATTGGGCTGAGACCATGGAGATGGCTCACTGAATCGGCACTGGATAGTAAAGACTTTCACCTCGTAACAGCTTGGGTCACACTCAAACCAATGACGGAAGAGTGAGTGTCCACATGCCACTGCCAGACACCTGACCCATCGAGTTCCCCTACAAATGCATCCTTATCTTGCTCCAGTAATTATGCAGTAAACGAAAGAGAATGTGGTGCTATTTTACTGGCCCAACGTATTAACCTAAAATGGATTCAGGGGGTATCCAGGCTTTCTCAAGGATCCTTATGGCCACAGACAATTTCTAAATGAGGAAACTACTAAATACGGGTCCATAAACTGAAGCAAGAATGAGCCTGCACTTTGGTTGCATGGTTTAGAGGAGATTTCTTCAATGTCGGTCTTCACTGTGGGCTCACATACTACTCTGGTGCTGTCAAGTGACACTATGTGTTTCTAAAGTAGTGTCTTCCGTTCCAGGACCTCTGGCCATGTAGAAAAATTTGCTGACTTCATGGTGAAAGATGTGAAAAATGGGGAGTGTTTTCGTGCTGATCATCTCTTAAAAGGTACATTCTGAGGCCAGGACTGCCTGAGAGATTTCTTGTGTGTGCTTTATGCTCCGTAGGGGAATGCCCTGCTTATTGAGGATAGACGAGATGACCTAGTAAGTATCTTGCATATTAATGTCTATGGTTCACTAAGGGAGACAGTCACCCCAGTGTTGGTGACCCTTGCAAGACCTCCACCCCATTTAAATATTGTCTTAAGGTCTAAAGTGATGCATGGGACCTCTGCTGTGGAATGACTTTCACTTAATAGAAATACCATACAACGAAGATCTCATTTTTATTTTCTAATAATTCATAGATTAAGCCACAAGGGATTGTTGGATTATCTAGTCTGGCTTCCTGCATAACAAGCCTGACCTTCCATCTAACAAATCTAAACAAAGCATATAAAGGCTATGCTTTGGTCTTATTTTTCTTATTGTTCTGATGAGTGAAACTTGCTTTTTGATCGAATCTCAGGTTAAATTTACTAGAGAGATGGTTGCAGGACAAAGCTGCTGGACTGCATTTGTTTCGTGGAAGAGGCATTTCAAGGGTTCTGTTGAGCCTGATATGCTTAGAATCTAGCCTACGTAGCGGGTTTTAAACATGCACCCTGGGCATTTTCTCAGGTTGAAAAATCAGTGTGATTCTTTACATTGATTTGTATTACCCAAACCATGGAATCCTAGACATTGGAGATGGAACAGAGCTGCGTCTTGTCCATCCCCTGGTCAAGTGAAGGATAGGTGCAGTCTAGCTTTAAATGGCTCATGCCATAGGGGCTTCCATCATTCCCCTGGTGATATTGTTCTGCATCTAATAGATACTAGCACTAAGAAATGGTCTCAGAATATTCAACTTAATATTTTCTTTGCCTTTATGTAACATGCTAACCAAGAGTGTGTATGTCCCCTCTATGACTGATTCACAGAGGAAAGCCACCTGTGTTACTATCTGCTAGTGGACCAAATCATTTTGCTCAAGTGGTAGAGATCTGTACTTTGGATCTAGAGGTCCTGGGTTCGCTCCCCACTGATAACTTGCCCTGTGGAGGGTCGCTACACTTAATAAGAAAAAAAAAAAGGGCTGTACAAGCCAATAGCAGTGAATTCGTATGTATGTGCATGAACACACGAGAGAAGGAAAAGCCTTTCTGAAACGGGAACAGATTTCACTCTCGCGCCTCCCGTCCCTTACCCAGAGCCCCTTTAAAATAAGGGGTGGGGGAGGAAAGAGTGACACAGGAACTGTTTGCTAAATATACACAACATGCCCTATCCTGTCCCCTCTCAACAGAAAACTAGAGAATGTCAGAAATGACAAATTGGAAACACTGGGCCACATCCTCAGCTGGTGTAAATCAGAATAACCCACTGACTTCAGTGGAGCTACGGTGATTCACATGAGCTGAGAATCTGGCCCATTGTATTTTGTCCAGTGGGATGTACATGCATTCTCATGCTTTATAATCCTCTTGATTCATTTAGTTTTAGGATTAGAGTGGTTCAGTGATATTGCTCAAATGTGAACTGATTCCCTACTTCCAATGCTTATAGCTCACTTGCAGAAGCTGATGTCTGACAAGAAATGTACAGCTGAGAAAAAGACTGAAATGGAAAACGTTTTAACGCAGGTCAGTGCTTGAACAGGACAATGAAAACTTGATAGATGACGTGGCAGAGATGAGGTGTGGTACAAACATCCAAGAGTGGCATCCTTTCCCATTTCCCTAAGAGAAGAAGCACATGCCGCTTCCCACATCTGTTGTTAACTTTCCAATGGGCACCGTTTTTTCAAGCAGACATGAGGGCTGTAGCATTAGACGTAAATGTCCAAATCAAGCACATCCCCCTATATGCACATCGGTCTCTTAAATATACTTATTAAGGTGCTGCTTTCCTGAAAGGAAATGTTCTATTGGAAAACCGCTCAGAGGGCCCTGTCTGTACCAAAGTCGCTATAGCGTCACTTTGTAACCGAGGGCAGGATTTGTGGACCTTGCTCAGATGTCTGTACCCAAGGTGCTCATTACCTCATCGGGCTCACTGTGCCTCTATGTACAGGAGGTTTTTTGGTTAAGCAGATCCACCACCTATTGCTCTTCAGAGAGAGACTGGTCTCATGCATGCTTCTGCAGCCAGATGGTTGCAGATCTGTTTAGAGAACATTCTCTGTGACCAGCCTAGTGAGGAGGATTGCACCCCTGTTGAGCCCCCTGCCCCCCACTCATACACAAGGCTCAGCTATTTGGGCCAGATGCGAGGGACAAGAATTATATCTGTAAGGTTTAGTGGTAGCTTTTTAAATAGTTTTTGTACTGGATCAAAACCTGCAGTGATGTCTCTAAACACTTGGGAATTGTTTCTCTATAAGAATCCCAGTGTGCAGTTGCTCTTGTTTACAATTAGAATGGTTAGTGCTGCAGGCTAACATTCCTGGGCTGCAGTGTGTAAAGATTTGTCTTCATTTAGTTTGTTTGTTTTTTAACGTTCGTTCCCATAGCTTTTAGAATAAGTGCTTTCACAGCCACACACTGTGGTGCAATACACAGTACTATATCTGGAGTCATAGAGTCCTGGTCAATAACTCTTCCACAGTACTGCACTGAACTTTGACCCTATTACATTTGTCTCTTTGTGCTGTCCCCTGCTGTAGCTGATAGAGCTAGTAGGCAGTCCCCTTGTGGAACCTCTTTGCTGCTGCAATCAGCTTCTCTGCTGCAGATCTGCTCTGCAGTGCTATAATGCAAGGTGTGATGCTTGGCATGTGTTGCGTCTGGTGCACCAGGTAATTACAGGGTTGTGGAAGGAGGCAAAACACGGCAGAAATTGTAGTTGACTTTCTTCTTCTCCCTCCCAGCAGTTCCTTTTTTCTGTCTCCCTCCTGCCCTGGCTGGTTTGATTGGAACTGTTCAGAAGTAGGTTCTGTGTAGGTCCTTGTGACTCCGCTGCCACTTCATACCCAACCTCCCTTGCAGAGCTTGTACTTCTAAAAAGAGTGCAGGCCTTGAAAGGCTCTGGGCTGCAGCTGATGTTAAGGTGGATCCATAGGTTTTTCAAAACTTTTTCTTCCATCCCTGCTACAAACCGTAGCCCGCACCCCAAATAAAATACTGGGTTCCAGTCCTAAAACAATCTCTTCCAGGGTGTCCCTGACCTCATGTTTAATAATAGATGGGAAGGGGGCGACCCGTCACTGCTTCAACCTTGCCTTGTAATTTTAAAAGAACCATACTTGTGCTTTGTTGCTAGTTGGACAACTACAGTCAGCAAGAGCTCGCCGATCTCTTTGTGAATTACAACGTGAAGTCTCCAGTCACAGGGAACGACCTGTCCCCTCCTGTGTCTTTCAATCTGATGTTCAAGACCTCCATTGGGCCTGGAGGAAACATGCCGGGGTAGGTAGCAGCCTCCTGCTGCCTATTTTCTTTGGGCATGTGGCTAAGAGTGTCCGTAATTTTCCATTGCCCAGGATTGGAAATGAGGTCCATACGAAATGGAAAGCAAACCACATTTCATCTCAGGCAGCCTTCCCTCCACAAATCGCTCCTGCCCAGTCTTTCCCCCAGGCTGCTTTAGAGCTGTTATTGCAAAATAGATTCTTAAGGTGAGGAGGACCCTCACGGCTGTAGTAGCCCATGCAGTTCTTGGACTCCCACTCTGCTTGAGAGGCCATAGTGGCTGGTGGATGTAGGCTAAACTGTATGGCACGGGGCAGCAAGGCCCTGTGAATTGCAGCAGGGAGGGCTGCCACCTGTGCAAGGCCTGGACTCCTGTTCCCCATGCAACAGAACATTATTTGTTCCACAGGTGTCCATGACCTCTGTGACTAAGCAGGAAGGGACATGAAGCTAGTCTGTTGTAATGTTAGGTACGTAGCAAAGGTAGCTATCATTTGTGGTCCATGGCCGCCATCTAGGTTGATGCACTAAAGATTGAACGGGGGACCTCCAGAGCTAAAAGCATAGGCTGCTACAACTTGAGCTAAAGATCCAGGCTCTCTAGCTGAGGCTGTAACAGACTCATTCTCTGTGGACTGGCACAGAGCGGGACATGGAACACCCACTCACCAGGGGGCTATGTGAGCATTAGCACCGGAAGTCTTAAATGAGCGTAGACAAAGACGAGGTCATGGCTAATCTGTGTGGGTAATTTTGTGCCTGGAATTAGAGACCTGAGATAAAACAAGCCTTCCTCCTTTTTGCATCAAAACAATGTTTGTCTTGCTTCCCCGTCCAGTCACGCACCTATGTCTTGTTTTTTTTCCAGCTATCTGAGGCCAGAAACTGCACAGGGAATTTTCCTCAACTTCAAACGCCTTTTGGAATTTAACCAAGGCAAACTGCCTTTCGCTGCTGCCCAGATTGGAAATTCCTTCAGAAACGAGATCTCACCCCGTTCTGGCCTCATCCGAGTCAGGTACTGCAAACCGTCTCCCCCAGCAGAACATCTGGCAGGTGATCAGCTGCCTCTGGGAACATCAAAGCTCCCTCTGACCTAAGTGTCTCTTTCACTGATTTTCCGTCCACTCTGCTCTTTGGAAGAATGTCTTGTGCCTTGTAAAAGGCTATTAGTAGCTGCATAATAAACGCCTTAAAAAGTAATCAGAGTTTACTGGCCAAGAGTATCTTGGTTATGAGACTCTTGCTTCAGAAACATTGATAAGAATTTGTAGTAGGCATGAAAACTTGGCATTAAAACATGGTTAGACCTTGGAGTAGTTTTTTTTGTCTCAACCTTAGATCATATGACAAAGAACAAACGGGGACTTTATCTCTTAGATAAGGTGCTACGGGACATTAGTCAAGCAAGAGACCTTCAGATCTTCAAAGCCTTCTGTTTACAATAGGTGGCATCTGAAGTGGGTACAATATTCAATTTCCCTGCCCTAGAATGCACTAAGAGTACCTCCTAAAATGTTCATGGAGTTTCCACAGACTTCAGTGGGGGTGAGATTGTGCAGCTAAAGCTTTGAGGAATTTACCCTTAAGCTGATCACTTTGTGCGTGGCTAGTTTTTTAAAAAAAGAAAAAGAAACCTGCCCACCTGACAGAGCTCATAAAAGCTTGGTAGGGAAACCAAAAATGGACCCATTTCACTTTTTAATGATGGCCTTAGTATTGAAACTGTGTCTTTCTATGTAGATATCTTGTCTCCTGGTATGTTTGGCATTGCAGCTCTTGTTCGCAGACCCAGATTCTGATCTTTGATTGAAACTTCTTTAGCTTCTGATAGATGTCAGTGGAGTTACTCTGCAGTTACACACGGTGCATGTTGTAAAATTGATAACTGAGTAACATAATGACATTTTATGGCATTAGCAGGGGTGCAGTGGCATTACTGGCACTGAGGTTTTTTCAGCCCTCCTGTTCTCTTTGTTTCTGACTAGATCTCACAACATTATCAGGGTGAGGTCAGGTCGTAACTTGGGTGGGAGACCTCCAGAGGACACAGATGATTTAGGAAAGGATTTGAGTATTTCAGTAGGTGGTGTTCTTCCCTCTGAGTCAGTGATGTGATAACCAAGGTCTAAATCAGTCATTCTCAAACTTTTGTATTGGTGACCCCTTTCACACAGCAAGCCTGAGTGCCGACCCCCCTTACGAATTAAAAACTCTTTTTTATATATATTTAACACTATTATAAATGCTGCAGTGAAGCTGATTTGGGGTGGAGGCTGACCACTCACAACCCCCCCATATAATAACCCTGTGAGCCCCTGAGGGGTCACAACCCCCAGTTTGAGAGCCCCTGGTCTAAAGGCTTCCAAGAGAATTTGTAGGTACCTTTTAATAGAAGCTAAAGGGGGGGAAACCTCCAACGTCTGAAGAAAAGTGGCATACTTTCTAATCTCAGTCTGTTCCCTTGGTACTGCACTTGTTGGTGTTTAAACTCCTGATTTGAGTTTTTAACAGGCTAGAGCACATTGAAAAGGCTGGTGGGAAAGGTTCTTTGTGGAAAGTGTGATGGTGGTTTATATGCAGAATAGGCATTAATGCTAGCATCTGGCTCTGTATTCTGCTTAGAGAATTCACCATGGCAGAAATTGAGCACTTTGTGGATCCCAGTGAGAAGTGTCACCCCAAGTTCCAGAGCGTGGCAGATCTCCACATCTTCCTGTACTCCTCCAAAGCCCAGGTCAGCGGGCAGTCCGCCCACATGATGCGTCTGGGAGATGCTGTTGAGCAGGTAATGTTACTTGAACAACCATTCACAACTTAATTCTATAGCATGCTTGCAGGGGTAAATTAATTCCAGACGTGTAAATCAGGAATACCTTCATGGAGTCCAGTGGAGTTACTCCACATGGGCACCTGTGAGATCAAAATCTGGCCTTCATCAGTACTCAAGGGACACAGTCAGGTAGCACTGTCACATAGGTTAGGCTTCTAGGTTAGTTTTTGGGAGAGGGAGCATGTTAGTGGTACAACACCTGCTAAAAGGCTGTGGGCAGCCTGAGAATCCAGACTCCCTTTTTGCATCACCTGGCACCAATACGCTGTGTGTTGGGTTTGAATCCCCAAAACCCTGATTCTTCATCCGAGTGAGTTAAAGAGAGAACACGACTGGTCACCTAAAAACAAACACTGACTGATATAATACAGAAACCCATTTAGATTGAAAATCCTTTAGGTTGGAGGCCATCTTTTTGTTCTGTCTGTGCAGGGATTAGCACAGTGGGGTCCTGGTCCATGACTAGGGATGATAGGCATTACCACAATGTAAATAACATGCACTGTTGTATAAAAGTATACTGTTACGTCTGTACGTTTTGGAGACTTTTTGGTGCAATTCCTTGTTGATACTAGATATTTGTAACAGAACATTGGTGACTGTGTTGTACTGATGGTATGAGATGACTGGTAGCGCAAGGGGAGGGGTTTGTCTTGCAAATTAATAAAAAAGAACAAAACAACCTCACACAAACTGTCAATACAATAATTAAAGATGATTCATCAATAACTCTGCTCAAATTCCCAGCAGCCAAAATGATCTCTCTGTGGAGGGGTGGGGCCAGAAGTGATGGGAGGGAGTAAGAATACTTTTGTAGACTCTTTCCCTATCCCTTCCTTTTCATCTTAGCCTCTACATATTTTGTTCTTTAGGGCCTGATCTGAACCCTTTGGACTCAATCCATTCTTTAATCTGGCCCAGAACCTTTCCTCCTCAGTCAGCTCCTCCAGACCCTCTAATCCTGTTAATCATTTTTCTTTGAACTCTCCCCATTATGGGGCCCGTGCATTGAGCCTGGTAGGCATGGGTTCCCAACTGCCTTACAGGCATTCCAAAACACCTCCGGAGGTCACTTTGTAGAAACCCATTTTAGAGGTGGAAAATCAAGCACAGAGAGGCCGAATGACTCGCCTAAGGTCCCACAGCAAAGCAAAGGCAGTACTGGGAGCAGAACCCAGGAGTCCTGATTCCCAGTTTCCCTGTCTTACTCGTTAAACCTTCCCTCCATAATCTACAGAGCTACACTTCAGTATTTGAAGGTGGCCTTTTCATAGATTCCAAAACCAGAAAGGATCATTGTGATCATCTGGTTATGACTTCCTGTGTAACACACACCGTAGAACTTCCCCAAAGAAAATCCGAGAGTGCCTCTTTCAGCAAAACATCCACTCTTGATTTAAAAATTGCCCGTGATGGAAACTCCATCATAACCCTTGGTAAATTGTTCCAATGGTTAATTACTCGCATTGTTAAAAATTCACACCTTTTTTCCCATCTGAATCTGTCTTGTTTCAACTTCCAGCTGTTGGCTTGTGTTAGACCTCTCTCTGCTAGACTGAAGAGCCCACTGTCAAATGTTGGTTTCTCTGGGTACGGTGCAAAGCCGTGATACGGTATTCTGCTACCTGGCAAGTTCAGTAGTTTCAGTCACAAATGATGCGCTCGCAGCTCTTCTGTTGGGAGATTTTCCTGCACAGTACAGAGATTTTGCTGGACTGAGCTCATGATGCAGTGGGTTTCAGGACACATATTGTATCTCAATTTACCACGTGCAGCAGCAAGAAGCTGTCCCGCAAAAGTGAAGTAGTGTCCGCTGTCTCCAGTCTTTCTGAGGCGACAAAATGTTGTTGTGGAAAGTAACAAAGTGTGTGTTTCTCTCTCTCTCTAGGGTGTGATCAATAACTCTGTACTAGGTTACTTCATTGGCAGAATCTACCTCTACCTTACGAAGGTTGGTGTATCCCCGGATAAGCTGCGCTTCCGACAGCACATGGAGAACGAGATGGCTCATTATGCCTGTGACTGCTGGGATGCAGAGTCCAAAACATCCTATGTAAGTTGCTGGATTAAACCTACCAGCAGGGTCTTGAGTTGCATGTTGCACTTTCCCCATGCACTGATATGTTCCTAGTCTGGCACGCTACTAGTGAGATGGTCTCCCAACTCTGTCTATTAAAGTGAAGAAATTCAACAGGTAGGTTTAAGGCTCCTCTCTGCTCAGCTTCATGCTCGCACAACTCAATTGACCGCAGTGGAGTCACTCCTGCTGGACTACTGCTGCAAAGGGAACGTTCGCCGCCGTGCAGAAGGAACACGTAATGTAAACCCTAGTCAGAGGACGTAAGTGGCATGTGGATGAATTGCACCCAAGTGAGAAGAGAATCGGGGCCCTATGGTTTCCAGCTTGTTACCCCAATAAAATCAGTGGTGGAGGAGACTCTACTGCTGGAGCTGTGGGCCCAAGGCAGCTTCCTTCCTGCTCCATCCCCAGCCCCCCTTTGACTATGAGGGCTAAAAAAGGACTCCCTGCTGCTGGGAAAGCTACTGCTCTAGGAGCTGTTTTCCCAGGACCTCTGTTCCTACTCCACTCCTGCTCCCCCTTTGCTGCTGGAAGAATTTTGTGATGTCGGGACTTAGTGTACACTGTGCTTTCCTATGATTGTTTGTTGGGCTTTTAAGATCTTGTGTGTATATATTTTTTTTAAGTGAACAGGAAGGTTTGTTAGGGGTGTAGCAGATTTTTAAACCCTCCTTATTGCATGTTTTTAGAGAGCTTATTGCTACTTCTATTAATCTCGATGGTGGTCTTTATATTAATCAGCAGTGATATTTTTGAACGGAAGCTTCTTAGGGGGCTCTTCTATTGATCAGTTATGGCGACTGGAAAGAGAAGAAACCTCACGTGTGAGAGAATCAGATCAAATCTTTTAGCTGGAATTGGGTAGGGTGAATGAGCAGTTTTTCCCATTAGAGTAAAGCCCTCTCTTTGCACCTGACTAGTCTTTTCAAGTGGGACGGGGTACACTAATTCTCAGACTACTGAAACTACTTTGAGAACTCCGAGGAATTGAATCACAAGACAGGGTCAGAAGGCTGATGGGATTCTGCCAGCCACTACGAACGAAAGCCCTACCATCGCAGTGATCGTCTCATGGCAGATCCCTGCAAGAGGCTCTGTTGAAGTCAAGAGGTCCAAACTGGGTTGTTTCTGCATGCCCAAGGGATGGCCCATGCAGAGCCCATTACAGGATGGGGACTTTAGGAACACAGTACCGGAAGGGACCTCCTTGGTCATGGAATCCAGGCTTCTGCTCTTCTAGGTTTGGATAGCTGGTTCAGTTAATTAGGAGTTTGCTTTAGTTTAAGATATGAGTAAGGATCTTTAGGTTTGGCTCTGTGTGGGTAAAAATACAAGTGTTCTGGCTGAACACTAATCATTTCAACTCCTTATTGAAGTAGCTGAGGGGTTAGCCATCAGTAGTGTCATCACAGCCCACCAATGGATGATGTTACTATGTGTAAAGTTGTACCAGACTTTTAATATCAAGAATCACTGGAGCTTGCCTGAAACTGAATATAATCCCTTCATAGAAAAAATCCTGTAGAACTGAAATCCTTCTCTGTTCCTACAGAATGTTTAAACCAACTTACAGAATTCTGTAGCAGGGGTATAACTCTGCAGAATGGCTTAAAAATTCTGTAGGAAGGTTATCCTTGTCTGTTATATCTAATAGGTTTTTCTGTCATACCCTATTGGTTTCCTCCCTGTGAAATTCTGTAGGACTTTCCTGCATGGAATGTGTTGGAGCACAGGGATGTTTCCTGTACACACATCCTCTTCGGGTATGTCTACACTGAAGAAGAGGTTTGTGTAAGCACGAAAGCATCTGTCTCCCCAACAGAAGTTGGTCTAATAAAATGTATTCCCTCGCCCACCTTGTGTCTCGAATATTCTGGGACCAACACGGATAGAACAACACTGCATGCAGCACATCTGAACATACCCAAGCAAGCTTTGAGCTAGCTACCTCAAATAGCAATAGCAGCGAAGCTGAACAAGCCTGCCCTGGATCCTGATATGTACTTGAATGGCTAGCCTGTACTGCCGTGGTGTCTGGGCTATCTGCCGAGCCTGCTTGGGTATGTCTGCACATGCTGCATTCGCAACTCTGATTGCAGTGTAGACAGACCCTTTGAGTCTTTCTGTTGCCAATTAGAATTCCATGCAAGCAGGTTTTGACTGCGTATACATGTGGGTGCGTGTGTGCACACGCACGCCAGAATGTAGGGAGAAGATCAACGCGCCTTGTCTCATTTATGGCCACGTTGTAAACCAAACAGCTCAGTGGTTTTACTAAAATATTTGGAATTCATTGGCAGTGCTTTGTGCAAATTAATTTGGTCACAGACTCTTCCTTTCCACACAGGAACGTATGCAAGGAAATGCTTCAGTCAGTTGTGAATCATATGTTACTTAGCAGATCTTAAGCATGGCATCTTTGAGAGTTGTAAAGAGGCAAGTTGGCTACTCTGCCCCAAGCTCATGAAGTGATAAAAGCCTCAGTGATACCCAGTTACTCAGCTCATCTCATGAACGCTTACGTGAATGTAAAAAATGTACGCTGTTACCCAGGTCCTCTGCTGGTGTAAGTCTGTGTAGTTTCACAAGCCTGGGTAGAGAACCTGGCCCTGCATGTATATGCACCTTGTATATTACATAACTGGTTACTTCTCGAAGCAAACGGAGGGCCGTTCAGATTAGGGAGGTGCTGGTGGAACTAATGCTGCTTATCATAACAGAGCTAATTGGATAGCAAAACCAGGCCTGGGAGCATGGCGGGCTTAGGGGCACACAAACATGTTTCATGGCTAAGCGAACAAAAAAACAGACGGTTAAAAGCTTCCACTTTTGCTTTTCTAGGGTTGGATCGAGATTGTTGGTTGTGCTGATCGCTCCTGCTATGACCTCTCCTGCCATGCCAGAGCCACCAAAGTTCCACTGATAGCTGAGAAGCCTCTGAAAGAACCCATATCCTTTGTGAATAAAAGAGTTCTCCCTAAAGCTAGGTAGCATCTGAAACTGAAATGTCCTGAGGCCTGTGCAGGTCTGGTCAAAGTTAGACCTTTGAGTGAGTGTCTAAGTTAAATCAGGAGAGCGTGATGCTCATAGCAGTGTAATGAATATCTTTGGGGCTGACCCAGCAAAGACTTCAGCGGATGAGTAACTTTACTCGGGTGTGTAAAGTAAATACAGGCCAAAGTTTGTTTCCTGGCTCCTTGGTTTCCATTTGTTTATTTTCATGAACATTTGAAACATTATACCAGTTACTTGCGAAAGAACTTTGGAGCATTTAAAGAAGGGTGTGAACCCATTAAAAGGTAAGCGGGTGTGGTCTGCTCAGAGGATTCAACCTGCCAGGCTGTCCGCTGGCTCAGGACCACTGATTTCGCACCCCCATATGTCACCTTCAGGGGGTTGGGAGGGACTGCTTGCCAGATTGCCCTGGTACCTATCTGGCGCATTTTCACTGAGGTGGTGAGCTGCGACTGGCTCTGGGTCAGTGGGGAAGGCCTGGTGGGCCTTTTCTTGAAGATATTGGATTAGATTCTGTTCTTGGGTGCACCAGTGTAAATCTGGAGTAACTAACTGAAGCCATTGGTGTCACTCCAGATTACTCAGGTGTAACTGAGATCAGAAACCAGCCCAGTGTGTAAAAATCTTGCTCTAATAGCGTCCATATTCATGCACGTATATGCTGGTCTAAAGTACTGACAGACCAGGAAGTGAACAGTCCCTCAGAGGTAAGCTCTCAAACCGGTGTCAGCACCGAATAAGGTACGATGACAAAACACGGACCCAAATTCTGTAGGTGCTGCCGTAATTACATCTGTTACCCAGTATGAACTAATGAAAGTGTCGGGTCAGAGTGTCCTCTGAGCTCTATTTCCTTAACTGCTCTGTACAAAACAGCCAGTGTTGTTCAGTTTGAGGCAAATAAGGGAGCCGTTGGCAAGGCCTACAAGAAGGATGCGAAGCTGGTGCTGGAATACCTTTCCATCTGTGACGAATGTTACATCAGCGAGATGGAGAAGCTGCTGAATGACAAAGGGTGAGAAGGCCCTGGGTGTGGGGCTGAATAAGATTTTCTTAGCAATTACCTACGCCAGGGATACCCAAAAAGCTGCTTGAGTAAGCTCAGTGCATCCTTCACCAGCCTTGCCAGTAACGGAAGGCCACGATAAAATGGATCATCTGCAGTTTTTACTGCTGGTGGCTCAGCCGAGAGGCAATTCTTTGCTGATGGATAGAATACATGTAAATATTAGGGTTATGTGCGCTTATGCTTTGGTTTTAAAAGGTTTACATGCAAACTAGGTGCAGCCTGCTGGCTCCTGGCAAGCTGCCCTGTGTGTCACGTAGGAGCCAGTCCTGCAAGGTACTGAATGTTACCTCTGAGGGGGTAAGAGTCCTCAGCTCCCACTGACTTCACTGGGAGAGGAAGCTGTTCAACAGCTTGTGGGTTGGGGCTCACGAGCTGGCCAGCACTGACAAAGGCGGTCAGGTCTGTTCTGAAATAAGATGCGTTCACATGGGAATGATTCCTGCCCAGTAGGGATTTCTTGGTTCATCAACAGGCTCATAAGAATAAGAACATGAGTCTGGCCAGACTGGGTGAGACCCATGGTCCACCTAGCCCAGTATCCTGACAGAGGATTTCTGGCAGAGGCCAATGCCAGATGCTTCAAAGGGAAAGAACAGAACGGGGCCATTACCAAGCGATCCATCCCCTGTCCTCCAGTCCCAGCATCTGGCAAATGGGTTTGTCGAGCTATCATTGGGTAAAACACGGGTGGCAGCAGCACGGGTGGCAGCAGCCAGTCTGACTTCCGGTGCCATTCGGGTTGTTGCGGTGCTAGAGAACGGTGAATATGGAGGGGCCGGGCACAGCCCCGTTTAAGTAGGTGCTTTCCGGTTGGTGAGTTAGGAGGCTCTGCCTGACTTCAAAAGCAGCATCGTTACGTTTCTGAGCAGGGTTAGTTTAAAAAAATAAATAAAGCTGCAGCTCCTATGTTGTTTGAAATAGCTTGTGCAAAACAAGCCCCGTGGAGTGACTGATGCGCTGTGTGGGTTTTCCCCCCAGTATTAGAGCCAGTTTGGTGTTTTTGTAAGTGTTTCAGGAGTGTCAAGGTAACTAAAGTGCAGGAAAAACACTACTTGTAATTCATCCAAACCAGACCTCCGAGACTGAGAAATTATCGCGGGGGCGCATTGGTCCCCCAGGAGAAAGTTAACCCAATTCCTTAACCCTCCAACGGAGCAAAGCAATAGCAGCATTTTTCAGTGGACGTAGCTTTTACCACAAAGGATGGCAATAGTTCAAACGTGACTCCCTGACGCATCCACATTCAGGATGTGCCTCTCTAAACGTAATCTCCTCTGGAAAATTGGTCTCAATGCAGGCAGCTTGGCACACAGCCTTTCATAAATGCACCCATTACTGTGTTACACACCCTCCTGGAAGCCATCAGGTTAGTATACCTGAGACACCACTACTGATTCACCAGCATGGGTGCACGGAGCCAGCTGTGTGCTGAAGTGCCTGTGGTTAGACCTGCTTTATGGATGGTTAAGTTTAGATGACTCTGTTCTGTAGGCGGCTGCCATACAAAATGAAGCAGAGTTTGTACTACAGCAGCAATTTGCCAGCTGGAAGTTTAATAAAATCTTTCCTGTTTGTGAACTGGATATTTAGGGCCAGGTTGACATCAGTGGGAGTTCTGCCTGACTGAGGACAGCTGGGGGGCCAGGAAGGGATTTGCTCCCCCTTCCCCCAGTGTATTTTGGGGTGTTTGTGGTTTTTTTAAAATTTCCTTCTGAAGCATCAGGGATGGCCATGGCTGGAGATGGGACATAGGGTGGGGAAGGCCAGGGCTCTGAGGTGGCACCATGCAGTCTCTCGGGTGCTTGGCTGGCTGGTCCTCAGATGCTAAGAGTCTAACTGATCGCCATATGTGGGGTCAGGAGGGAATTTTCACCAGTCAGATTGGCAGTGACCTGATGGTTTTTGGGTTTTTTTTTGCCTTCCTCAGCAGCATGTGGGTGCAGGTCACTTGCCAGGATTATCTGGCTGTATCTCATTCATTTCCCTGCCATAGTGGAGGCCTCAGACACTGACGCACCTCGGTCCCTGCTATTCTCTGCCTGTGGCACATGTCTAGTCTCCTGTGGGCTGTAATAACTTGGCCTAAGTTAGGTTGTTGAGTTTAATGTGTGGGTACTGGGTGGTGCTGGTAGCCTGTGCTATACAGGAGGTCGGATCAGTTGATCTGGTGGTCCCTTCTGGCCTTATACTCTGACTGTTAAGGATTTGGCCCTATAGCAGCTGTGGGTTAACTTTTTTTGTCCGCCTTGAGAGAGCAACACCAAATGTTGTAGGAATCAGTCAAAAATAGATTTTGGCCCATCCACTTGTTTGGGAAGCTTTAACAGATCAATAATATCTTTGATTTTTCCAATTCCCATTCAGAGGTCAGGTACTCTCCATCAGAACTCAATTGACATGAAAAGTATGTGTGTGTTACAATACATGAGAAGTCTGGAATGAATGAATGTCTGGTTGTCCTGTGGTTAATTTTTCTTTTTCTGTATTTCACCCTGGAACCCTTCCATATTGTAATTGAATTTGCTCCTGGCTATTCACCACATTGCTTTTATGTTCACCAATGATTATGAAAAATTTTATTTTACAACAATAATAAAAATGCTAGTATTTAAGTATTTAAACTTAAAACTTAAATAAAACTTTAAGTATTTAAAAAAAAAAGAGAGACGTGCTACTTGTTTCTTCCTTTGATCTCTGGAGTTTGAGCTGACTTTTCTGTATAGCCCCCAAACCAGTTTGGTTTTTTATGTTTAAAAAAAAAACCCAGCAAAACGACATAAGGGAAAGTGATATAACTAGTTTTGTTGACTAATACTAAAGCACTGGTATTTTCTTTACAGGGAATTCACTGTTGAAACTGAAGGGAAAACTTTTCAATTAACAAAGGACATGGTCAGTGTGAAGAGATTCCAGAAAACACTGCATGGTAACTTCATTTACTTTTTAAAAATCTTAGAGATGGGAAGCTGATCACAATACATTTTGAGTGCAGGAGAGATAAGCAAATCTGAAAGTTGTGGCCAAAATTTTGAGACTTAGGTGCTTAAAATTAAGCACCTAAATCAGTATATAGGTTCCTAAATAAGTGGCTCAATCCCAGAGGTGCTGAGAACCTGCTGCTTTCATTGGAATTTCATTCAATGGAAGCACCTTGGTAAATAAAGTTATTTTTATTACGGTGCCTAAGTTTAGGTACCAAGCTTTGGGGCTAATGGTTTTTTAAAGAAATGTTCCCTCTGTTTTCAGATGAATTATTTCCTTTCAGGGTAAGTTCCAGCACAGGATCAAAGTTGGTCAGACAGTTATTTATAGGATTCCATCTTATAAAAGAATCACTTTCTGTAATTATCAGTAGGCAGACTGCCTTCTATCTATGGTACTTACATGGCCCCCATTACCACTATAGGTGAGGCACCTACAATGTTCAATGTATTTAGCCTCATAACATCCCTGTGAGGTTCGGCACTGCTATTCTCCCCATTTTAGAGGTGGAGACTAAGGCCCAGAGAGTCTAAGTGACTAGAGCTGGTAGGAAAAATTCCCCCCGAACATTTTTTCGTTGTTCGCTGATTTGTCAAAATCAAAATGCTTCGCAAAACTGTTCAATTTTGACAGACTTCCGACACAACCCAGGCTTGGTCTCCTGCCAGCTCTCCCACCTGGGCTTCCAGGGCCCACAGCTCCAGGATGGCTCGCCCTGAGGATGGCCTCAGAGTCAGGGAGCCCTGGGCTTCCGAACTCTTGGGCCAGCTGGCTCCTCAGTCTGCTCTAGGAGTTGTGTATCTGTGAGTGTCACAGCTCCCAACTCCTTAGCAGCCCACCAAGAGATGGGCTGTGGCAGGGCCTGTGCTCCCAGGGCTTCCAGGCTCCTGACTCCCCACCAGGCTGAAGACGAGTTTAGTCAGTTTCATTGCTGCCATTCAGCGATGGACAGTAGAGAACACTGACAGTCGTGTCAGTTTTAGTCAGAAGTTTGCAGGGTGCCTGCCCTCACTGCAGGCTGCCAAGCAGGTGGCTGGGGATCCCAGGGGACATATCACTTTGGAAATACCGTGTGTCTGAAAGGAAATATTGCAGGATTTCAGTTCTGCAACGTTTTGGGGGGATTTGGCTTCGTCCCAGTTTTTTCCAAAATCTTGACAACTTTTGTGGAAGTGAACTTTGTTTTGCCAGCCAGTTCTGTTAGTGACTTGACTAAGGCCACATGGGAAGTCTGTGGTCGAGTTAGAGATTTAACCCATTTTCTAACCCAGAGATCCAGGTAGGCATCCTAACCACTAGACCATCATCCTTCCTCAGCTTTTTTTAATCACTTACGAGCCAAGATTCAGAGTACTTCCTGTTAGGTGCAGAGTATCCTTAACTCTTACTCTGCCTCAGAGACCTACGCAATCTGCAGGCATTAGCAAGGTCTCTAAGTGCCTGTCAGTCAGTGGTAGAAAGTAACTACACTCATAGTCCATCTCCATTTTATTATCTCAGAGCAGTCAGCTGGAGTTTTGGTTGCTGGTCACTTAATTTGTATTAGTACAGACTCAGAGTTCAGCTTATCCATGGCTGGAAGGGGAGGCATAGCCAGAATGAAGGAATCTAATGTTCTGTATCCATGTTCCATAGGGCTGTGGCTCTTAGAAACAAATTAAAAATGGCGTAAGATGTCCTGTGAATATAATCCCGGTGGGAGACGGTGTTGTGCCACAATGGCTGGCAGAGCAGCACTGGCCTGTTTCACAGAACAGTTGTTGTTCTAACCAGTGAAGATGGGAACACGAGGCTAGTACATCAGAAGTGGCTTTTCAGCATATAAACAAAATAGCATTGCCACTTAGAAGCATACAAGCTGGTTCCAGAAACTAACAAACTCTTAACTTCTCAATTTGTCTGCCAAGGCTTTCTCTAAAATGCTGTGCCGTCTCCCCCTCTCCTTTGCTCAGACAACTAGATTCATACTAAAACGATAGCACCCTTATCAGTATGTGTCGTCCAAATCTTGATCTCCAAGTATTCCCATTGGAAGCAGAGCTATTTAAACCCATCTCTTTATACATTCACCTGCAGTAAATCCAGACCTGTGTGAAGGAGTGCAGGTTCAATCAAGTAACTGTGCTTTTGTAAACTGCCTTTCTGAATGCAGTGTGTTTTGTGCTCTAGTGGAAGAAATAGTCCCGAATGTGATTGAGCCCTCATTCGGAATTGGAAGGATCATGTATACGGTGTTTGAACACACATTCCATGTCCGGGAGGGAGATGAACAACGAACGGTGAGCCTTCATGCGTCTTCGGGTTGGTTGAGAAGCAGCTGTGGGCATTTGATTCCATACCTTGAAATACAAAACAGATCTGGGAAACCCCTGTTAGGTCAACTCGTTCCTCTCCCTACCACGGCCGGTGCGAGTTGTGCCAAGGCACTTACAATTATCTGGGATGGTTTGCACTCACCGTACTACTTTGGAGGGGAGGACTTCCTTTTCCCTGTGGGCTGAAACTTGGCAGGTCTCCCTCGAGGGGAGTGAAGTCCTTTTAAGTGGTTTGTCTGTGCTTTTGCCATCTCAGTACCATGCAGGCATCCTCACGATCCTGGCTTGAGACCTCCCTGCAACTGAGGTCAGAGGGAAAGAGTGCATGTTCTAGGTCAGACTGGTGGTGTCCGTGATGCCCAAACTGCAATCCAAGGAGCACTCACTGGTGGCCCATGGAGAGCAATGTAGCACTTGGTGCCAGCCCCCTTTCCTTGTTTCCCACGGCTACGTTTTTTTTTAATGAAGCTACATTTCTTTTCCAGCTGAGGTTGCTACTGTGATGGGATTACAAGTCGGGGCTGGAGGCGGGAGAGATGGTCTGTTATCTAGTCTCTGTTAAGATGTGATCCACCTGTGCAGATTCTTGGGAACCTGTGCTGTGTGCAGTAGGAAGGGAGGGATGGGGTAAGATGAGAGCATGAAGGCTGGGGAAAGAATCTTACTCCAATTCCCCTCCCTTTGGAATGATGTTTTTTGTTAACTTTGTTAATAATGAACTAAATCTCAGAACTATTTACAGCCATACTCCCTATCTGAATCAAGTCTCTGTTTGAATTGGAGAGGGGGTCTGCTAGATCCTAAGCACCACCATCCAGGGAGATGCATTGGGACTAAATATTTTAGTCCCCCCACACCTTTGTTTTCAGGGGTTTTGGGCGAAACATGCCTTTACCTCTGAAGCTTTAATGATGTACAGAGGGCCAGCTCCTCTGCTGGAAGAAATTGGCCTAGCTCTACTGATTTCACTGGAGCTGTGCTGACTTACCCCAGCTAAGAACCTGGCACAGATTGTAGCTGCTTAATAATTAAACTCGTGTTTATTTTGACTGTATTTGTGTAGTTCTTCAGCTTCCCGGCTGTTGTAGCACCCTTCAAATGCTCTGTCCTTCCTCTGAGCCAGAATCAGGAATTCATGCCTTTCGTCAAGGAGCTATGTGAGTAAATGCAGCGCCGCGGATACCCACATGACCATGGATTGGAAAGATGTGGTGGGGGGGTGGAAATTAAGAGTGGGGGGGGTCTTTTAATGATGCTTGTTTATGCCAAAGGTAGTAGCATGCACCTGAGGTAGGGAGAACTCCAAAGCTTTCAGCATCTTCTGCCATTGGAGACCTCTGCATTGATGTGAACCAGCCTTGCAAATTTATCATATAAACTTATCAGCTTAGGTACAAAATATGCTCCTTTGCTCTTTACCGTGAGTCCTAATGAAAAAACTGTTGTTTACCTGCATGTCAAAAAATGTGACTCACCCTGCCCATGGAATGGCTGCGGTGAGTAGTGTGTTTGTTGCTTAGAGCAGGACAGGAGCCCAGACTGCTGCGTCCTGTTCCCAGCTCAGCCACTTACTTGCCATGTAGCCTCTGAATAAAACCTAGACCTCCTTGTGCCCAGCCCTGGGCTTTAGTTTCAAAGGTAGCCCTTCCCCTCTGGTATGTCAAAGCACTTTGCAAAGTAGTGCGAGAGAGCACAGTAGCAATCGCTGTGTAAGTCGGTGGAACAGCCGTGAGGTCCCACAATGTTAGAATCAGGGCTTGCTTGGAGCTTTTGTTTTCAGCTCTTTGAGATAACCTGTCTGGGCCCAGACACTGAGATGAACCGGTTCTTTAGTTAGTGTTTCGCTGCAAGACCTTTAATGTCAGGCTTGAGAGACCCTTGATTCGGTGTCCTCTTTCAGAAGACTTAGCAATGCACGATAGAGTGCTAACCCTGCACTATAGTGTCTGCATGGTGTGGGTATGAGCCTGAACCCTGGTGTGGGCCTCGAACCCGAATCCTTCTGTCTCAATAAAGTCACTTCTTACTTTCTAGCCCCCAAAGACATGCAGCCTCCCCCTAATTATTACTAATGTTGTACCCGAATTGCGCTAGGTGCTTTATAGGCATAGAATAAGGAGCAATCCTTACCCCGAGGAGCTTAAAACATAAGGGCCAGAATCTCCCACCCTGGCTTCGTGGGCAGCCCCACTGACCTCAGAGGGACTGACTGCAGCCAGGTGGCGACACAGGACCCTGTGTGAACAACTTCCAGTTAAGAGTTGGGCTGAGCAGCAAATAACTGGCGTGGGGAGTGGTTTTGGGTCCGCCTTGCTGGGACAGTAATGCCTGTCCATTGGTACTCCCCTCACCCTTTTCTATTTATCACCCTGTGGGTCTGAGTCCTTCTGATCCTCCAGCCCAGCCGGGCTGTTGCTAATCCTGGGAATCTCCGCTTCTTCCAGCTGAGGCGCTCACCAGGAACGGCATCTCCCACAAAGTGGACGATTCCTCCGGCTCCATTGGCCGGCGCTATGCCAGGACCGACGAGATCGGCGTGGCTTTCGGCATCACGATAGACTTCGACACGGTGAACAAGGTGCCTCACACAGCCACTCTAAGGGACCGTGACTCCATGCGTCAGATACGAGCCGAGGTAAAATGCCTGCACGTGTGTTAGGGAAGGAGTTAAATGTATGTAACTAGCACAGGGGCTGGGCCTGTTGCCTCTGAACCTGTGGGCATACTGGCCTTGGTGTGAGCCATGTACAATCCATGTGTTCTGAAGGTGAGGGGTATTCTCACCAGCCTGCCAGTGAAATGAACTGAGGAGTTACTTTCAACAGCCAGAGGGAGGGGTCACCCCTAAAGGAGCCTTGAGCCATTTAGGCACCTGCTAGAAGGCCAGCCTGCTGACTGCGAGTGTGTGCCCTTGTGGGTGTAGTTGCTGACTTGTATATGTAGCACTAAGCTGTCCCCCAGACAATCCTGTGGTGACCTGTCACTGGGGGAAGTAGGCCTCCTTGGGGCCTCAGCATGGTGTCTCCATGGGCTGTGACATACAAGTGACCACCTTGGACCCTCTCCTTCTGGTGAACTAACCCCTGTGGCCTCTTGAGGTGCTTTAAAAGCCCAGTTTTCACTTGCTCAGACAGACTTTTCAAGTGACAGCTGATCTGACTGCCAGGGGGACTGGGCTAGCTGTACCTCTGACCCCGCGGGTTTCTTGCCCTTAGTCCTCTCAGGGAGGAATCTCACAGTCCTTGCACTCAGAGCAGGAGCTGGATACGCCGACCTGGGTGCATCAGCCGCTTACCGCCCTGCAGGTCTGACTGGGTTTCAGTTAGTGATACTGACCAACAGCATTTTTGAAATGCAGGATTTTTATTCAGCATTTGGAACAAAATATTAGAGAAAAGAGATTTTCAAACAGTCAACGCACGTAGCTAGTCACAAGCTAAGGGTTTATCTACGTGGGGAGATTTACCAGCAGACCTATGCTGGTGCAGTTATACTGCAGTAGTTACCAGTATAACTATAGCAGTGAAACTATGCCAGTATAGTTCTGCTGGTAAATTTCCCTGCGTAGACAAGCCCTTGATTACATAGGATGACTCCTCGAAGTATAGGCGCAGAACAGAACCAATGTACATTCTCCCAGCAAGCCCAGATTTTCCTCTCTCTCCGTGGGAGTCTGTCGGGGTCGGTCTACGCTGCAGATGCTACAGCGGTGCGGCTGGGCCACTGTAGGGCCACAGTGTAAACACTTGCTACAACGACAGAAGGGGGTTTTCTGTCACTGCAGTGATTCCAGCCCCTTGAGAGGCGGTAGCTAGGCTGCCAGAAGAATTCTTCTGTCAACGTAACCTTGTCTATACTGGGGCTTAGCTTGGCTTAACTACATCTCTCTGGGTCGATCTAGGGTTTAGATGTAGACCAGGCCTGGGGGGTCTCATCAAACTAGTTTGGATGCTGCCCAGGAGAGTGGGCTAGAGCCCTTAAAGCTATTTGCTCTTAATTGCCCTTAGTGCAAGCTGTTAAGTGGCTGTTAGAAAGGTTCTCCTCCCCCTTCCTTAGGTGGGTAGGCTCAGCTCCCCAGACCGCTCCTGTGATGAAATAGCCATCCCCTGCTATGGTACAGACACACCCGACACAGCTGCAGTCAATACTGCTAATCATTCAAGAGCACCCAGGTGATGGTCACTGTGACATCCTTGGGGTTCTCCAGAAGGAAGGGAGCCAAAATGGTGGCTACAGATGATGTGGGGACACTCGTGCTCCTGCAGTGGAGGAGTCTCCTGGTGGTCACACGCCAAAAGGAGACGGCCCTGCATGCATTGTGAAGAGCAATATCTTGTTGGGCCCCTCATACAAGCATCACAGTAGCTGTCCTGGGCCTGGTCCAAAGACCATCGAAGATGCTGGAATGACTCCCATTGATTTCAATGAGTGCTGGCCCCAGTGTGACTAGTAGGTCTGATTTTTTTCCCATTGAACCTTCAGTCAATTCACACATAGTCTCTGTGGCTCTTAAACTCTGCCCCATGATCACACACTCTCAATAGCAGAGAGAAAACTCAGCAGATCCTGAGGCAGCCACTGTTTGTGCTCATCTTACAGTGCCCCAGAGCCTGTCCAAATCCCCTGCTTGCAGGTTCATTTGGACCAGTACATTCTTCTCTGCCTGTCCCAAGGTGGTGTGTGACATTGCCAGGTGCCCCTGTGCTCCGCCCAAGTGACAGCTGCATTTCACTAGTGAATCCCCATGCTATGAGTAGTTGACCAATATTCGCTACAGTGAAAAGTGATCTAGAATCAAAATGCCCTGTTGCTTGGAGACCCAATGACTTGATGTCCCAGTGGGTGATGAAGAATTTATGGCTGTAAAAATATTACATGAAAATGTTGGACAGATCTGCTCTCACCAGACTGAGACAGTTGATGGCGTTTGTATTTGTAATACAGTGTTAAACATTATCCATGTACCCATAGGATGAAAGAAGTCAACTTAGTGGTTGTGTGGCCTCATGTCTTGCCTCTTTCTGTACACTCTCCTCCTAGGTCTCTGAACTTCCTACCATAATCCGGGACCTGGCAAATGGTTGCCTAACTTGGGCTGCCGTGGAGGCAAAGTATCCACTCTTTGAGGGACAAGAGACTGGCAAAAAGGAGATAATAGAGGAAGACAATTACCTGAAATAAGCCCCATATGATGTCCACTTTTTACTGTTCATGTTAATATGAAATAAACTATCATGTGTATTATTCAAAGCTGCATTGTTTGTGCACCCAGGGACTATGTTTTTTCCTCAGTTGCTGCCTGATTTTAACTTTAAACTGAAATAATGGCAATTAAAGGTGTTATGAATAAAACTGCCCATTGCCTTTGCTTGCTTTTCCATCTTCCAGCCCTTTGACTTTATCAGCCACCGTGTGTGTTGGTTCTTGGGGGTCCAAACGAAAATTGTGGGTGCACAAAAGAAGGCTGATCCAGTCTTTAGACATGAGTTCAAGCCCTTGCTTCTACCATAGATTCCAGTGTGATTTTGGACAAGTTACTGTGTACCTCACTTCCCGTTCTGTAAAATGGGGGTGTGAGGATAAATACATTAAAGTACGAGGCGCTCAGTTATTTCGGGGGATATAAGTACCTCAGACAGACAGGTGTGGGCTGAATTTGGCCTTGTGTCCAGAAGGAACTCCTTCACCCTTTCTGGAGAGAGAAATACAAGTCTATTGGGTTGGTGGCAGGCATGGTTATTTCTGAGACTCCATGGGATACCGCGTAGCCTCAAGCCACCAAGCCTAACCTTTAATAGCGGTGCTTTGCACGCGCCTGCTGGAGAGCTTAACAAGCTTCGTATCTCAGGTTAAGTGTCATTACTCCCGCTAGCCTTGCACAGCCAACACTGCTAAGCAAGAGAGTTGAATTGTTTCTTGTACAACAGAGGGCTTGATTTGCCCCAATTGCTGTGAATGGCAATACTCCCGCTGACATCAGCGGCACAGGGTTAGGTGTTCACAGCATGGTTTACTAAGTGTCAGTTACACCGGTCCGGCCCCATTGACGGTAATAAGGCTGCACAGATGTCAGAGGCCCTGCTTTAGCCTGCAGAACCATTACCCGTGCGGACGACGCACCAAGGGGAAATAAATCCGCTTGGCTGCTGGAGAACAAGCAGAGTGCAGCCCTGGCAGTTAGTAAACATCTTTTCACATGGAAACTGAGCCAGGCCAGAGGCTTTTCCCATCCCTCAAATACTTTTGGGAGAGTGAAATTTTGTCCCCTCTCAAGTAGGGCCAAAAAATGAATCTAAACAATATTCACAAACTGAACTGGAACTTCTTGTTTCGGTCAATCAAACCATCATTTGATTTCACCCTTTTTTCTTCCATTGGTATTTTCAGTCTAGTTAGCTTTGATTTTGAAACAAGAAGTCATTACACCAGAAGTTTTCATTTAAAAAAATGTCAACACACTTTGACAACTGACATTTTTCAACATTTTTTGTTTTGGAAATTTATCAAAATGGACCCCGTTCCTGAACAGTCTCAGGTTTGACTAATCAGTATCTGACAAATGATTTGTGGGAAAAATTCCCGAACAGCTCTATAAAGCAAGCACACGACAGGGCAGTGAGCGTAAAACCGCACAATGCCAGCTCTGCTCTGAAAACGGCTCTGAGGTTACCCAGATAACCTTTAACTCTTCTCTAATACCAACACCTTGAGACAAGTCAGCACTTCAAGCTAGTTGCTCAGCCTGTGGGTCACAAACAGGTTTCAGATGGTTGCAACTACCCTGCCCTTCTCATACTGCTAAACACGAGAGAGGCCTTAGTATGGAAAAGGCAGAGAACCACAGATCTAAATCACCCATTATCCATCTACCACAGGTTCACTTCAGCAGAGACTGACAGAAGGGTGGAATTCTGCTAACAGTATTGGCTGAGCAGAGACTCCCCTTATTTACAGCAATATACAGAGCAAAGATGCACTTCACCAATTTCTAATTAGATGCAGCATATTGAAGGCCATTCACAACAATTGCGTGCCATTGACTGCAAAAACAGCATAAGATGCAGCTAGTATTATGTACTGAGACTGTGACAATGAGCCACGATGCTGGAAAGAGCAAAGGTTAGAGCAGTGACAAACTATGGTGTGTGAGACAGGAAGTTACTTTACCAATACGCTGACTTTCCAAATCCAAGTTGTCCCCAGCGGGAGGGTGGCATTTTTTTTAAGCCCAAAGAAAGTCTTTGATCTGAAACGAACATATCTTACAAAAGATGGGAGATGGGCATCCCACGGGGAGCAGAGTTAAGGATGTTTGGGTGAACAAAACAGTGTTTCCATATGAGGGCACCTGAATTCTGCAGAGCCTAAGACCTCCATAGCCTCCCTGGCTGTTTTCCCAAGCTTGATCCTCCGAGCTCCATACCTTGACTCCTCCCACCTGTGGACTGTTTACTGGGCTCTGTATATCTATAGGAACCATCGTTCCTGATGTGGATTTTGTATGGACTTCAGAAATAGTCTGCAAGAAGCACTCATCCAGCCATGGTAGCTGGGGAGGAGACAACTTGGGCAGATTATAGGGGCTGTTAGTGCCAGGAATTCTGAGCTGTGGTAAACAGGCTAATCGATAACCTTCAGGCTTTTGCTGTTACACCTTAAAAGTCTGCAGACACCTGACACCCACCCTGCAATTCCTGATTCCCCATCAGATAGCTTCCCAGCTATCTAACTCTGCTCCCACATCTCACAGCTGCTCCTGGGCACCAGAGCTTTTAAACAAAATCTCATTTGAACTTTCTAGGAAAAACCACATTTGAGCTAACAAAACCAAAACCCCACTACGCCCTGGAAGAATTTTCACATCGAGATAAATATTTTTCTTCTTTTGGCCTGACTTCCCACCTCTCACAAACAGCTCAGCTTTAGGCAAGACATTGCTCACTTGACCACATGTAAAACCTGGAGTAGAAGAGAACTTTATTGAACATAGAATAGGAGCAGCCAAAGCTGGGCTTGTCAACATGATGGAAGCATCAGTTCTCAGAAGCAGACCTCTCATGCAGCTGAGTTAAATTTCCTAAGGTTCCCATATTGCAGGGAGTTGATTATAGTATAAAAACCAATAGGGTGTGTCAAGGCTGATTCCCCACTGTGGCACTTCAAGTGCAGAAGGTGGGGACCCACAAGGATTTTAAAAATTAATACTGGCGACTCCAGGCTTGTATTAAACTCCCAAGGTTACAGCTTTTCTCTGACCTTGGATTGGTAGATGCTGCCGCCACCCAAGTGCAAAAAAACCCCTTTTTGGAACCCAGGAAGGTGAACTTGGGAATTCCTTCCTGTGGGGTACCCTCAAGCCCTTTCACCCCCACTCCGGGAAAGAGCAGAGAAAGAAAACAAAGGAAATCAGCCGTTGCCCCCAGCTAATTAAACAACATGGGCACAAACCTCTTAGGACACAAAAATCCAATCCTGTTAAAAAGGTAAATTTTATTAAAAACCGGACCCTCACTAGCACGCGGGATTTGGGATCCATGCGTGGTACCGCGTTAACGTGGAGACCGTGTTAAAGTGAATTACAATTAAAGTAATTACATCTGGGATCCATGGCCCCGACAGCGTTATATGCGAATTCGCGCTATATAGACGGGTGTTCTAGCGAGGGTCCACGGTACATCTGGAAATCAGGCTTTTGCTAGATTTATAAAAAAAAAACCCCACTTACAAAATTTCAACATCAAGAATAACCTTCTTGAGGTCCAGCTTAAAGGTTACAGGCAAAACAAACGCATCTGGGGTTAGCACAGAGGAGTCCACGAGCCAATAAAAAATAAACAAACAAACCTAATCACGTCTTCCTAGACATTTTCTGATTTATGCGGAGGTTTTAGGCATGAGCGGATGAGTCTTACGGCATAGTCCCAGCCCTGACTCAGCTCTGTCCCCTCTCTCCGGAGAGCAAAAACGGACAAAGGGAAGGTTTTTCCCAAGTTTAAAAAGTTCTAGCCCTCCCATTGGCTCTTATGGTCAGGTGCTCACTCACTTCCTTTTACCTGGGGACTTTTTTAACGCTTTACAGGTAAAGCAAGCAGAGAACAGCCACTAAGAGGGATTTTATAGCTACTGGCTGGCGGGGTGTCCCTAAAAGGGAGCTCCCCCCCCCACCTTCATTTATCACAGGGTGGGATTTAGGGGAAAAAAGCCTATAGGACAGGGGTGGGCAAACTGCGGCCCGTGGGCCAGATCCAGCCCCTCAGGGCTCTGCATCCCGCACACAGGATTGGCACCGCTGCGGGCTCCGCGCCCCTCCACCCGGCGGCCGCCCCGCGTCCCTGCAACCCCGGGTTGGGGTGGGGCCGCAGAGCGCTCCGCACACTGCTCTTGCCTGTGGGTACCTCCCCCGAAGCGCCCATTGGCCAGGAACGGGTTGCTGCGGCCAATGGGAGCTTTGGGGGAGGTACCCACAAGCGCAGGAAACACAGGGAGCCCTGGGCTCCTCCCTCCTGCAGGGGCAGCGCAGGGACGTGGTGCCGGCAGCTTCCCGGAGCGGCGCGGGGCTGGAGCAAGCGTGCAGGGAGCCTGCCCTGGCCCCGGTGCGGGCCGCTGCCACCCCACAGCCGCTCTAGGTAAGCGGCGCCAGGCTGGAGCCTGAGCCCCTCCTGCATCCCGTGCCCCAGCTCCCTGCCCTGAGCCCCCTGCCGCATCCCACAGCCCCTCTGCACCCCAACTCCCTGCCCTGAGCCCCTGCTGCATCCCACAGCCCTTCTGCACCCCAGCTCCCTGCCCTGAGCCCCCTGCCGCATCCTGCACCCCAGCTCCCTGCTGCATCCCACAGCCCCTCTGCACCCCAGCTCCCTGCCCTGAGCCCTCGCCGCATCCCACACCCCCTCTGCACCCCAGCTCCCTGCCCTGAGCCCCTGCTGCATCCCACAGCCCTTCTGCACCCCAGCTCCCTGCCCTGAGCCCCCTGCCGCATCCCGCACCCCAGCTCCCTGCTGCATCCCACAGCCCCTCTGCACCCCAGCTCCCTGCCCTGAGCCCTCGCCGCATCCCACACCCCCTCTGCACCCCAGCTCCCTGCCCTGAGCCCCCTGCTGCATCCCACACCCCCTCTGCACCCCAGCTCCCTGCCCTGAGCCCCCGCCGCATCCCACACCCCCTCTGCACCCCAGCTCCCTGCCCTGAGCCCCTTCTTGCACCCCACACCCCTCCTGCAGTCCAACTCCCTGCTCTGAGCCCCTGCCGCATCCCACACCCCTCCTGCACCTCAACCCCCTGCCAGAGCCCCCTCCCGCTCTCCACACCCCACCTGCACCCTAACCCCCTTCTGTGAGTCCCCTCATACAGCCCGCACCCCTCCTCTGCCCCAACTCCTTGCCCTGAGCCCCTTCCTGCACACCACACCCCCTCCCACACCCCACACTCCGCCCCTGTACCCCAACCCCCTGCCCTGGCCCTGAAAGCAATTTCCCCACCCAGATGTGGCCCTCGGGCCAAAAAGTTTGCCCACCCCTGCTATAGGACATAGCAGCACAAGTCCCACTGACTTTCATAGGACTTGTGATCCTAAGCGAAACGCCAGAACATTAACAATACAGGGACTACCGTGTCATCTGAGGGCACCGAGAATTAAGTTTTCCCTGCCGTATGTTCCTTTCATGAAGCGTGGGGGAAGGAGACAAGCCACCAGGAGCATGTGTCTAAATGCTTTTGCTGCAATGCTTGGAGGACATGGGGAAACAGCACAGATAGCAGGGCAGCCCGACATTTGTGCATTGCTGAGGCTGTTTAACAAGGCACAGCAGGTTAGGACAAGTGTCCAAAGTCTGGATTATTTCATGACTTTAATGGATGAGGCCAACATTTTCCAAAGGGACTGACTATTCTGGATGGCTTCTTGTTTTGGGTGCCCAGCTTGATGCACCTAAAAGGAGCCTGATTTCTGCAGCACAAGTGCTTAGCACTTTCTGAGAATCAGACCCCTTGAAAACGTCTCAAATCGGGCACCCAATATCACAAGTCACTTTGGAAGATTTTGGCCAGCAGCCTCAGGGCCCCTTGAGCACTATGCCAGGGCCTCAGTTTACTGCTGATGGTGAAAGAAAAGCACCATCTACTGAAACACTCACCTCCTGCTTTGTAGGGCAGCAGTCGCAGTGCTATACTTAAACCTACAGCCAATAGCAGAGTTGTGAGACTAGGTACAGGGCCAAATGCAAAAAGCAAAGAAACCTGGCATGTCAGGGTTCCCTCCCCACTCTGAACTCTGGGGTACAGATGTGGAGACCCGCATGAAAGACCCCCTACAATTATATTCCACCAGTTTAGGTTAAAAACTTCCCCAAGGCACAAATTCCTTTCCTCGTCCTTGGACAGTATTGTTGCCACCACCAAGTGGTTTAAACAAACATTCAGGAAGGGGCCACTTGGAGCCCTATCCCCCCAAAAATATCACCCCAAGCCCTTTCACCCCCCTTTCCTGGGGAAGCTTGAGAATAATATACCAACCAATAGGTTAACAAAGTGGGCACAGACCAAATCCCTGGTTTTATGACACTGAAAATCAATCAGGTTCTTAAAAGAAGACTTATTTTTTTTAAAAAGTAAAAGAATCACACCTGCAAAATCAGGATGGAAGGTAACTTTACAGGGTAAGTAAAAGAGTTAGTCCCCTCTGACTCCGCTTCCCAGTTACACCACAGGAATAAAATTACCTCTTAGCCCAGGGAAAATTCACAAGCTAAAACAAAAGATAATCTAATGCATTTCCTTGCTATTACTTACAATTACTGTAATTTTAGATGTATCATTTCGGGATCTTTTTAGGAGCTGGTTTACCTGCTTGGTCTCGCTCTTTGTCCTGAGAGGGAACAAAACAAAGAGAGCACAAACAAAACCTCCCCCTAGATTTGAAAGTATCTTCTTTTCCCATTGGTCCTTCTGGTCAGGTGCCAACTAGTTTAATTGAACTGATTAATCCCTTACAGGTAAGGGGAGTCTGTACCTCTGGCCAGGAGGGATTTTATGTTTGTATACATAAGGGTTGTTACCCTTCCCTTTATATTTATGACACCTGGTATTACTGCTCTTTATTCCAACTGCTGTATTGTTGGGTTTTCATTATGCTGTTCAGTGAACCACAGCAGGGAGACCAACTTCCTGTTGGCTCAGGAGAAATACTCCAGCCCCATTCCTACCAACACCTGCAGTCATAGAACATGCAGGCAAAATTGCTCAGGATCTTTAGTGAAATACATAACATGAATTCACTGGGATTTCCCCTCCCCCCATTAGGAGGTGAGACAGATTTGGAGGGAGACACAGGGTAGCAGAGCTAGAATGAAGCTGTGAACTGCAAAAACACTCCAACCACCCCAAAAAAGTACAGCTGATTTACCCCCCCTTCCCTGCCCCCATCAAATGCTGCTTCTGATGCTCAAGTGAGTGAATCTGACAGCAGTTAATTATCTCGATGGTACTGGAGTGGCTTTATAAGAAACATAAAATCCTGTTGGCATTTCAGGTGGCAAATTGTGGCCAGCTGATGTGAATCAGAGCCGCTTCTATTGAAGTCAATGGGATTCCTAGAAGAAGGGTGCTTTTGGGGATACTGCAGTCAGTTGAGCCAATGGAGGGAGCTGTGCAAGGATCTTCTCCCCATGCATTCAAACCAGGAGGCAAGGTGTGTGTTCACATGAAATGCTTTGAAATTAGCATACCACATCTTACTGACTGAATTCAGTACAGCTGTACTGTAATATATATCAACCACCCTGATGTTTTTAGCCAGCTACAGTGCAGTATACAATTAGGCTGTGGAATACATTGTTCAGTGGCTTTCCAGTTGAGGGTAAACAATCAAATACAATGAAATGCATTACAAGAGCCTGTGCTAGGCCAGTCCTAGCCTGGAGGTACTGTTGCCCTAAGGATCATGCCTTCTAGGCATCCCTTTTTGCAGGTCTTTGGTGATCATTGAAAACAGGGTTGCTTTGTTTTTTTAAATCGTATCATTCAGAACCTGTGCAGCTGATTGGCTACACAGGGTCCATGGCTTGTTCTCACCACCTGATGGAGCTGTTGCTCTATAACTCACCCTGAAAATGCCCTAGGTCATTTGAGAATACAGTCAGCACTGAGCGGCTAAGTATCTTGTCCCCGAGTAATAGAGATTGTGAAGTCCTGCTAAATCTTGCAATATTTGGTGCTTTTTTTTTTTAAAGCCCCAGCTCCTGGAGTCAGGTGATTCAATTACCTCTCAGTGTTTAATTAATTAAAAAATAAGTTTCTAGCCCTCATTCATTTAGAGAAAAGCTTGAAAACATGAACAGCAACTGCTCAAAAACCCATAGGTAAATAAAAAGAACCCAACATGATTATAACTTTATATCTCATGATTTTTAAGTCAGTCTCATGATTCTGAGGGGACTTGGCTCTTGGTTTTCAGATGGCTGGGGCCCCAATCAAGATCAGGGCCCCATTGTGCTAGGTGCTGTATGGATTCCTGGCAAGAGGCAGCCCCTGCCCCAAAGAGCAACAGTCTGCTCAATGGAGTTATGCCCAGGATCAATTTGACCCAACATTACTAAGCACGGGAGTCCCCCCGGGCTTTCCTGCCCTGCTTGCTTTTCCTGATGTAGGATCCAGGAAAATCCTAAGGGATCACAGACTACAACACGGCAGTCCTTGCTCCTTCTCCTCTTTTCCATGGCTCTGGGCCGCTTTCTGCATTGCTGAAACTCCAATTAAACCTGGGATGCATTAAAACCTGGCACGGATCCCTCGCTGGATGGACGGATAGGTGGTGAGCTGTTCCACTGGATACAATCTCCTTTGCCATGGCTGCGTCCTCCTAAATGTCACCCTGGAGAAAAGCAGAGAAATCTGACAGTGCCACGTGGGCTGTTGGAGAGCCAATCCTGTCGGTGCTAGCCAGGGTGGGAGCCCTATGTCTTACCTCCCCTGGGGATCTGTCTGAATTACAGCCACTGGTTAGCAGCTACTGATAGAGCCAGCACAACCTGCCAGCGTAAAGAGGCAAAGCTGCTACTTGCACGGGAGGAGTTTCCCCCTGCTTGACACTGAGCTGCCTAGGCACAGAATGCAATTTATCCAACTAGCCTCTGCTGGCCAAAATTGGAGCTAATCCCCTGTGTAGCCTAGGCCCTAGTGTAGCCAAGACTCCTGCAGCCACTGCTGTTTTGATCAGCATGTTGGGTATGCTTGCTCTGAGCAGCGTGACAGAGCCTAGTCCCTCGCCTGAATAGGCACCACTGTTCGGCGAGGAACGCTTTCAAGGGAAGTGCAAAGGAGGGTGCCTGGAAATGCTGTTTTGATGCGAGACCAGAAGCTAGCTCCCCTGCAATAGCTGTGGCTGGGTTCTGTGGTTTGGCAGCTAAACAATGACTAACAAAGGCTTCTGAATAATTTTCTTTGCATTTAAATGAATTTGTGCACAAGTAAAAGAGGAAGGGGCTGTGGGGGAGGGCGGAAAAGCACCAGCTTGGCAAAGGTTTCGGTGAGCACGGCATGAGTCAGAGCGTGCTTGTTGTCGAGTAGAAGTTTTCCTCAGGGAGCCACTCAAATAATCCACCCTGGTTATTTAGTTTTGTTGTCAGGGAATAATTTCCATGAAGCCATGTGAGTGATGACAAAATGCAGTCAGCTGTGTTTCGACAGAGAGTCGCTGGTGGCTGCCCTGGGTTCAGTTAGCTCAACTTTACTAGCATCCCTCCTAGCCTAAAACAATCGCAATTGCTTTTGCTCATCGCCTTGTATTTGGTCCAAACAAGGCAGGTAAACAGCGCTTTCTGCTCAGTTATTAGCGGGGTGCTGAATGTCATGGCTGTGCTGTCTTAGTCAGCTTCGCCACGCTGCTCTATCTTTGCCACTGGATGGCCCAAGAAAAGCCTGCAGAGATGCACCATGTCTCAGTTCCGGGTAACTGCACCCGAATCTCCCCTCAGGGCTCCAGCAAAGGCCACCCACTTGCCGGCTGTTACCTCTCTTGGGTGGAGACACGTCTCTCTCTCTCCAGTCTGACCATGAACCCAATTCCCGGCCTTCGCTGCATTATTCCCAGGAAACAGTCTGCCTAACAACAGTGTAACTGGTCACAATGAAGCTACCACATGGCTCTTTCTAAGCACGCGCATTTGTTCTGAGAAAACCTACTAAAACAGTAACAAAAGCTGCTAATAACTTACCAGAGATCACCCTAACTCTGACAGGGGCTCTGGCCTGCTCATACCCCAGGGAGGGGTCTTTTCTATAGCTACAAGTTAATCACAGCCTCAGCTCAGAACTAGCACGTGCATAGAACATTTTAGCCTCTCCATTATACAGTTCAGGGGTCTTTGATCTGGAATTCCCAGGACCAGGTGATCGGTAGATGATGGGTTTTTCTCCCCAGGGCTGAGCTTCAAAAGGCCCCCCCCCAAGTATTGCCTCGGAAACCCATTTTGCACGTGTCGTCCCAAACAGTTCTTTGGAGTTCCTAACATTCCCCCAAGGTTTACGTCTGTCTGTCTCCCAGACCAGTTACATAGGGTTGTACAGTGCTCCAATAACACGAACACAGTTGCCTTTGAATACAATGGACCCCGTAGGTGTTAACCTGATTCAATAAGGTTTACCCAGGATACTGCAGGAAATCGCCTTCCGTCACACAACGTGCTGCTGCTCACCCTTTTATTCAGAGCATCTGGGTCGGCGTTTGCCAAAGCCTTTAGTGGCGAGCTGGCAGCTCCTAAGTACAAAATGATCTCTTCCTCTCTAGCCACTCTGCGGCTGAAACCAACCAGCTTTTCACACCAGTTCCATTATAACATACTAATTTGGCATTTAAGGGCTGAGCCAAAATCCATTGAAGGCAATGGGCAGCTTCTCCTTTAATTGGGATGGGCTTTGGGTCAGGCCATAGGAGAGACTGCACTGGACTAAACAAGAACACGCTATGTCTCTCTTGATAGGTGGAGACTTACATTGTGCATTTCCCTTTCTTTGCCACTGACGGCAGCCTCTTTAGCTGACCTTTCCGCTTTTTCCATAGAGTCATTCACAAATTCTACGGCCAGAAGGGATCATTGTGATCATCTAGTCGGACTTCCTGAGGGACACAGGCCAGAGACCTGCCCTGAATTCATTCCTGTTTGAAAAACCTCAAGCCTTGATTTAAAAATTGCCAGCAATGGAGAATCCACCACAACCCTTGGTAAATTGTACCAATGATTAATGACCCTCACTGTTAAACATTTGCAGTTTGAGTTTGTCTTCAGCTTCCAGCTGCTTCCCCCACAAGAACCTTTCAACCACCTTCTGTGCTTCCCTGAGCTCATGGAGCCACCTCTCCAAATCAATGCACACAGCCGCTATCCTCTCCTCCTCCCTATCCCTTCTCAAGAGCCACTTCTACCTCCCTGTCCATTTAAACCCCTTCTGAGAATGGCTAGCGCAGGTGGCATCTCCTGACTGTCCTATGTCCATTTATCTTAGTGAAAGGAACAAAATTTGGAAGCTTCCAAATTGTTCTTTTGGCTAAGAATCTACATAAAACAAGGCTGTAGTGGGGCTGATATTTTAGCTTAAACCCAAAGAAGTGCATCCGCACACCCTTTTACACTGGTTTAACTAAAGCAGCTTGAAACCGCACGTGACGGGTTGGGTCACAGAAACTCCCTCAGGACCATCAGTAGATGGTCTTGACTTACTCAGACTAGTTCTTTCTCAAGAAGCTGACCAAATGCTTCACTGATGCTACTTAGAATCAAACACATTGAGATACAAGCACATAGCCAATATTCATAACTTCAAATACAAAAGTGATACTCACATCCAGACAGCATAATCATAACCAGCAAATTACAACCTTTCCATAGACACCTTACTTGACCTCCTTTGTACAAAATTTTGTGCAGCTCTAGGACCTTGGTTACAACAATGATCGAAACGGTCACAGTTTGTATCAATAATGTCACACCGCACTTGCAAGAAGGATGGCCCAGTGGGGCGGGGAGTGAACCTAGGTTCAATTTTCTGCTCAGCCACAGACTTCCTTGGGCAAATCACTTAGTCCCAGATCCTCAATAGGATTTAGGCACCTAATTCATTGGGAGCTTGGCACCTCAATACCTTTGAGGATCTGGGCCGTAGGGTGGGTCTTCACCAAAAAGAAGAGAGAAAAAAAGCAGCAACCCTGTCAGAAACAGAGCTAAACCCAGGGTGAAGAGCAAGGTCAGAACAAGGCAAGCACAGGAGTGGGAGCTGGGCTGGAGCAAGCTAAGGCCTGTGGCATCTGTCACCACTAGCAGGCAGGGTTCAGTTCCAAGCCATGAAATGATACCACGTAGAGTGAGTTGCTAGGTCTGCTGCAAGTCTTATATACCTGCCTGAGCATCACCAACCCAGCCTCCTGCTTGTGGATTGGCTGAGCCTGGCACAGGAATGACTCATCACCACTTGTGGCTTAATCAGGCCCTAGCTCAGGGATGACTCATCACCTCCCAAATCCTGGCTCCCCTATGGGCTTTAACTGGAGCTGTTAACCCAATTTAAAAGCCAAGTTGCTCTGTCTTCACTGCTCTTTTAACCCAAGTCAGTTAAGTAGAGGTAAGGACACCCCTGAGACCAGTGGTCCCCAAACTTTTCAGGGTCATGCCCCCTTACCCCTATCCATGCCCTCCCCCTAGACAAAGGGTAACAGGGGTAAGGGGGTTGAGGCTGGGTGGGGAACCATGGCCAAGCTGTGGTCAGGGGCTGTGGCTGGGGGTAGGGCTCGGAGCAGAGTGGGGCTGGGTGGTGCTCCCTCCCCACCCCCTAGGGGGGCACACCCCACAATTTAGGGACCTCTATCTTAGTCCCTCTGGTCTAGATCTTTAAAGGTATTTAGGTTCCTAACTTCTTCTGCAATCAGTAGGAGCCGGGCCTCAATTCCTCACCCATCAAAGGGGGAAAATTGCATTTCCCTCCTGCACAGGGTTGCTGGGAGGGAAAATACTTCCTGGACTGTGAGGTGCTCAGGCTGATGGGGGCTGGATAACTACCTGGCATAGTTAAACTGGCAACTTGCTCCTACAGATGAATCCTCTGGCTGCTTTGACCTCTGAGATTCCTGACTCACAAGAACTTACCCATCCTTCCTGTGGCCTTTCCAAGCCTCTTTGATTATAAACCTGACACATCCTGTCATGATCCTAGACTGTGAGCTGTAGGGCAGGGACTGTCTGTGTTACCTGTCTGCACAGTGCCTAGCCCTATTAGCTGTTACTGCAATATAAATAATCATAGTGGTGATTCGCTGTGTGACTTTGGGTGAGTCATTTCACTACTCCGTGCCTCGGTTTCCCCATCTGGCGATAATGATATTTGTTTTCCTTTACAAATAGCTTTGAGCTCTATGGAGAACAAGTGCTGGGGCGCTAAGGATTATTATTTATTATGCAGATGGTGGGAGTGCTCGACAGCCCCAATCCTGAGCCAGGACCCAACAGTGCTAGGGTGCTGTACGACCAGTGTAGAAGCTGCACTGATAGTGGGGAAGGAGTAACAAAGGGCCAGGGTTTTCAAACAGGACTAGTGATTTGGGGTGCATCAGTTTTTTGGGGGGGATCTGAGTTTTAGAAAGTGCTGAGCACCTGCTCCCTGCAAACCAGGCTTTTTTCAGGCACCTCAAGTTGGACACTCAAAATCACGAGTCACTTTTGGAAGCTCTTGACCCCAAATGTTTCCTTTCCGGCAGCAGGCAGAAGCTTGGAATTTCATGCCTGCTCTTTGTGCAGTTCTGCCTCCCTTGACCCATCTGCCTTCTCCAGATGCTTATGCTTCCACCAGGAGGCGGCTTCTTTCCATCCCTGCTGCTTGGCTGACCAAAAAAAAAAAAAAAAAGTCTGCAATGAAAGTTTCTTATTGTTCCCTCCTCATCTCCGCTCAGCCCGTCAGTTCTCAGCTCTCATTCCAATATGATAACAATAATAACAGCCTTGCTAATGCAACACAGCTTGACAGTTACAAGAACAGGAGCTTTTCAAGTGGGTTTTATTTTCATTTAAAAGGACTTTGTAGGTTCTTATGTTCTTTCCTCCTCCGCCCCCTTCCCCTGCCATCTACTTGCTTCCAGCCCAGGGATGCCTGGTTTTTCCACTCACTTTGTCCTGTCTCTAAATGTGCAGAAAGAGCCGCACAACACTGGAGTGAGTGGTGGTGTCCAAGACACTGCTGGTTGTCCTGGTTAGAGCTGGTGTATCTCATGCATCCTTTACTCTGAAGAGGTGCAGGTAAGAAAATGCATGTCCAGAGCTAATTAGATTCTCCAGACAGAGGGATACTGTGGGTCAAATCCTGCTCCCACTTAAGTCAATGTCCAATAGGGTGACCAGATGTCCCGATTTTATAGGGACAGTCCCAATTTTTGGGTCTTTTTCTTATATAGGCTCCTATTACCCCCCCCCCCCCCCCACTTGCTGTCTGGTCACCCTAATGTCCAAATTTTAACCCATAGTCCATAATACCAGCATGATGAAGGGAACCACAGTCTTTCTTACACAAGAAGGATTTCTCATAGAAAACAGCTACAACTATATAGACCGACACAAACATCTTTCCACACAGCTCAAGTTCCAGCTTGGTTTTTCTTGTTTGCCAGCAACCATACAGTCTGCAATGCTATACGTTACACAGTGATATCTGGTGGTGGAATAATATACTGCAAGTAAACATGTCATTACAAATTCCTTGGAGGTAAACATCACTACAAATTTGGAGCCACCAATGGGAATCTATGCCTGCAGAACAAATTAGGCTGCCGTTTGTTTGTCAACTTCTCCAAATTAGTTTGAAAGGGCAAGTGACATGGGCTCTAAATAAGGGTTACATTTGAATTGGTTTATCGGGTGTTGCTTCAAAAAACTGGATTCAGCCACACAACTGTGCTAGTTGGGTGGGACCCTGGCAAAGCGATCCCTGTCCAGAGCATTACTGACACTTGGGATAGCTAAGCAACATTATTGCCAGAGATGAGATGCTAGGCTGCTGCAGGGCAATAGGCTGGAATGTACAGTATTGAAGATAAAGGAATAGCTGCTCTGTGCAAACATAAAGGTTGCATAGACCCTCCCTGTGTCCTGCAAGACATCCCAGGACCTTAAGAATCTCTGCAATGAAGAATGATTGTCTCTTTAGACTTCATTATTTTAGACACATTAAGAGAAAAGTAGCTAATCATGCATATTCTTCCCTTGATTTACATCTATGCCTGTAAAATCAAAGCGACTCACACAAAGTCAGGGCCTTAACTATTTATGAAGAGAGTTAAAGAAAAAAAGCTGGATCATGACCTAAGAGGTGTATTTAGTCTGACTTCATTAGAATGCTCCAGCTGCTTTATGCAGCTCTAGGAATGCAAAGCAGCCAGGATCCAGGCTTAAACTGCTACCTTTGAGCTGGATTCACAGCTGTTTTGAGTCACTGGAGAAGCCCAAAGCAGCCATATGGTACCAATTAATCTGGCCCCAAGCCTTTAATTTTGAACTAGGGGGCGTTTACACTGTGCTTCACCATCTCACCACAAGAGGGCGTTGTGAATGAGAAACTAGCAAGCCCAGCTGAGGTTGCCTTATTGGAGGTTTAGCTCAGGAAAGCTTACGCTCAAATGCATTGGTTAGTCTCTAAGGTGCCAAAAAGTCCTCCTGTTCTGTTTGCGGATACAGACTAACACGGCTGCCACTCTGAAACCTGTCATTATTGGAGGATAGAAATCCTTTGATAAATAAATCCCCATTTTAAATCCCTTTCTTTTCACTATGCGGCTGGCTCCCTGCTCCTAGCACCCCCTACCCATTAGTTCAAGATCAGCAGTGTTCTGAATAGCATTTAGTTCATGAATAACTTTCAACTAAGCTGCTGTAGCATTTCCAGAGTAGTCTCAAATTGAGGGCCCTTAACACAGGAATCTGGTTCAGCTTCTATGGAGTAGTGTGAGGGGGCAGGGGGCTTGAACCCAGGCCTGCAGGCAGGCTTCAGCAAGGAGTGGGGGGCTGGCGTACCCTAGCTCACCATAGGCGTCCCCCCACAAAGCTCCCAATTGGCTCAGACTCACTATTTAAGCCAGAAGGAAGCACAGGAAGTTACCTGAGAAACCTGGTGAATTCGCTGGTTAGCAGCTGCATTGGACCCTGTCTTCTTGTCTGACTCCTGAGTCCTGGTTGGGTCCTGGTTTCTGCCCTCCTGCCTTTTTTTCCAGATTCCTGCTTCTATGCCTCACCCCTGGCTCCTTATGCTGGCTCTGACCACTAGGCCTGACTGCCAACTTGTCTCCAACAAGTACACAGGGCTTGCGGTAGAAATGTTAAGTATATTATCATTTCTAAAGAGTCAGGTTCCTGGGTGTGATGTAAAACCACTGAGATGTCCTATCTGAGGGTTGTTTCCCCTCCCTCCATCCCCCCACCGTGGAGCCCAGCCCAGGGGATTCCCTGATAGCACAGAGACAGATCTGAATCGCAAGCAGGCAGCTGGGTTTTTAGTATGGGGCTTCTTTAATAAAGTTTCAACACCAGCCGAGCCTCTCGTTGAGCACTGGGGAAGAACGAGTTTGACAGTGCGCGGGGCTGACGGCGAAACATGGCAGGGCTGATTCTGCTCTTCGTGGTGCCGGTGTCAATCTGGAATAACTCCATGGTGTCAGTGGAAAGGCTCCACTGAGAACTGGCTCCAGCCCTCCACCTGTCGGAGGCCGAACACAAGCCCTGTGTCTGGAATCAGCGCGATCTGTGTCTGGAATGGGACCCGCTCCCCGAGCAGTGGAACATGGGCCCCATGGACCTTAGATCCATCACCGCAGTAGGTGATAGGCAACATCTAGCAGTGAGGACAGAGAGAGCAAGAAAAAAGGTACCAATGTGGATTTTTTTCTTAAAAGGCCGGATCCTGCCCTGAGCTGAGCTCCCTCCCTCCACTCCCATTGACTTTAGTGGGAACTGAGGGTGTTCTGTGCCTCCCGGGAAGTGTCCATTACCTTGCTAGACCTGGCCCCACATGTTGTGTGCTAACGGTCCAAACCATCTGCTATGGAAATCAAAGGGAGTGTTTGTGATGGCTTCAGCAGGTGCAGGATCAGGACGGGCCTCGTGAAATGAACATGGCAGGAAGGTGTAAAATGCCCCCGACCTTCGGCGAGTACCCGAATGAAGGGAAAGAATTTAGCAAACCCGTGACCTGGTCTGTGTAGTGCAGGGGTTCGTTTTCCTGTGGAAACAGGTGGTGCTGCACAAGGGATCGTTAAGAACTGGGGTAAACCGGACAGATGTACTTCGGAAATTTGGCTTAATCCCTTTGGACTCGTAGCTTTGCTGTGACCTGCAATTCACCTTTCAAAGGAGATAACAATGCTTAAATATCTATAGGCAAGGGCTACAGAACATGCTTCTAATTCATCCTTCTGCCACACTCCTTTCCATGTTCATGTCCCACCTGATCATGTAATGCGCTGTTGTCTGCTTTAATCTGCTGCTATCTCCCCTTCAAGTGCATGGGGAAATATTGTTCATTTGCTCCTTTTTAATCTGGCTAAAGCTACGAAAAGGGAAATCAAGTCAGCTGGGAAACCCAGTACCGGCTTTCTAACTAGATATCTACGCCGTGCTTATCCCCCTGGCCTCTGGCTCTAAGGGAGTGAGTTATCTGCAATTGGATGTAATCCCCATTTTTCAGTATGTGTAGGGAGGTTTAGGAGCCATAATCAATCACCTGACTCAAAAGGATTGTGATTGTACAATGATCTCAGAGCTGCAGCCATGGGCCAGCCTGGGAAAGCTAAGTGTGCCTCTGGGGAGTGTGTAGTTTCTCCGAAAGCATCCGGCATTGGCCACTGCTGGCGAGGGGCTCCTAAACGAGCTGGGCTGTTAGTCTGTTCCCGTGTCCTGAAAAAGAGGCTGCCTAGGGCTGCTAGACTAGGCTTTCTGATTCCAGACCAGATTTGCGAGTGTCCAACTCCCACCAGGGAGGCTGAGTTTTCAGAAGAGCTCATCTCCATGTTAGGCACCTAAATCAGGGCCAGATTTGCCTAAGGGTATGTCTGCACTGCAGTAAAAGACCGCAACTGGCCCAGGTCATTTGACTCAGCTGTGGGGCTATAAAATTGCAGGGTAGATGTTCGCGCTCCGGGACCTTCCCTCCTTGCGGAGTATCAGAGTCCAGGCTCCAGCCCGAGCCTCAATGTTTACACTGCAGTTTTAGAGCCTGAGCCCCGTGAGCCTGAGGCCGGGTCTACACCACAGAGTTAGGTGGATGCAAGGCAGATACGTTGACCTCACTGTGGAAGTGTCTACACTAAAATGTCACTCCCGCTGATGTAACTGCCCCGCTACGCCGACTTAATTGACTTTCTCCCCAGGCCCTTGCACTTCCCCTTCCCCGGCCCGAGCCCCCGCCCTCACACCACTCCTTGCTCCGCCCTGGTTCTTTTAAAAGTGATGGGGCCGTGGCCTGCCAGCCCCCACTGTTCGGAGCCCCTGCCCACCACCCAATGTGCAGCTTTACCCACCCCGGCTAAGCCCCTATAAATCAACTTTCAACTGCTGTCGTGGGGGTGGCAGCAACGTAAGGGCGGGTCTACAACTTAAAATGCTGCCGCGCTTCAGTGAAGATGCAACCTACGCTGGCAGGAAGGGTTCCCCGATCGCTCCCCGAGTTAATTTGCCTGCTCGAGAATTCTCCCATCGACCTACTGCTGTCTGCACCGGGGGTGAGGTCAGTTTAACTGTCGCTCGGGTGTGTGGATTTTTCACGCCCCGACCGTGGGTGACTCATGGGAGGGACACAAAAGGGGGGCATCAGCTTAAAGGGGGGACATATGACTCCTCCAGGCCCGGGCCCCCACACTTTCCCCATCCCCTTCCATCCCATGTTACCTGGGAGCGGGGGACACTCTGTCCTCCTGCTGTGCTGGATACCGATTTCAGGCAAAAAGAGGGTGGCCAATGGGAGCTGCGGGGGGAGGTGCCTGTGGACAGGGCAGCACACAGAGCCGCCTGGCCGTGCCTCCGTGTAGGAGCTGGAGGGGGGACATGCTGCCTCTCAGGAGCGGATTTACCATGAAACCAACTGTGCAGTGGCACAGGGCCCCCAACAACAGGGGAGCCCCCAAAATGCGGGACAACCTGCCCCTGAGTCCTGGCCGGCCGTGCAGCAGGGCTCAGGCAGGCTGCCAGCGTGCCGTGGCCAGTGGCCCCACGCTGCTCCCGGATGCGGACAGCTGCTGGCATGTCTCTGTGCGCCCTTCGTGGTGGGGAGGGGATGTGGCTCCGCACGCTGCCCCCACCCCAGGCAGCACACGGAGACCCACCGCCTCCCTTCCCCCAAGGGGCGCGCAGAGACATGCCAGCAGCAGGGCTAAGGTGACTCCCTGCCCACTCTGCCTCTCTCCTTCCATGCCACTTCACTACCGGAAGTGGCCGGCATGTCCCTGCGACCCCTCAGGGGGTGTGTGTCTCTGCGAGCTGCCTCCGCCCCGAGCTCTGACTCTGCAGCTCCCATTGGCCAGGAACTGTGGCCAATGGGAGCTGCGGGGGTGGCACCTGGGGGCAGCGGCGTGCAGAGACCCCTTGCCCCCCCACACCTAGGAGCTGCTGCTGGAGGGGTGTGTGTGTGCCGGTCGCTTTGGGAGCCACGCCACCCAAGGTAAGTGCCACCCCTCTGCCCCCTCCCACACCCCAACCCCTGTTAGCCGACGGCCAAGGATGTTTGGTGAGGTGCCAGCTATGCCCGTTTATACCATCCGTGACTTTAACTGCTAGAGCTCAGAGCTCCTTCGCAGCGGGCAGTCAATACTGACTGACAGGTGCCCCAATGGCAGCACTAAGAGCCTCTCCACACCCGTGACTTTAACTGCTAGAGCTCAGAGCTCCTTCGCAGCGGGCAGCCAGGATTGACTGACAGGTGCCCCAAGAGTTTGCCCCGTGGAGGCGGCACAACTCAACGCTAGGCTCTTAGTACTCTCACCTAATGGCCAGGCTTTAGAGCCAAAACGGCTGAGGTTCTTTAATTGTGTTGGCTGCTTTACAGTAAACCAGAGAAAACAAGTCAGGCTTATGCATAAATGGTTACCAAAATTTATTAAGCTAGATTCTAATCATGTGGTTACAAAATTGCTAGTGCCTACTTATTTAAATGTAGAGATGTTACACACACAAACAAGTTACAAAACTGAAGCCACAATCCCAAAGAAAGAAAACAAAATATAGAGCTCTATTTCAAAATATGTGTACACTAAAGATAGGAGATCAGGTGTGGGTGCTTCTTACCCTCCTTGCATCTCTTGATTCCAGCGGTGCCAAGCCAGGATCGGTCACTCAATTCCGCGGAAAGACGAATAAGGGACAAGGCGTAGGGACCCTCTTAGCTGCAGAAGCCTTGGGAGGCTGTCACTTATCTGACCAGCAGATAGATAGTGAAAAGCACTCAAAAATCATGGTGCTGTAGGTCCCCTACTTATACCTCTGTACTCCTTTATTCTCTTTCTCCTTTCTTATGCCAAATTGAGGCTGGTCTGTCGGGGTGACGCCAGCTTTCGCAAGAGTAGTTTACACTTGCAAGGGAGAGAAACAATAAGTGTCGACTACTGGACATTTCTTTTATCGGGGTAAATATTTTCCCACCTAGGATGTTGGGTTGAGTGCATCACGCTATTTAGTAGGGGCTAAGAGCCATGTCTGTCACAGGGCCTCTGCCTGCTGTGAGCTTAATCGTCGTATCTGTTCCCAGAGGCACATTGTAGCAGCACACCTGTGCTTTCACAGCTTCAAAGGCTGGGCTGGAATATATGTTAAGTGCCCTGTTCCGGCTTCCTCCTGTGTTTCCAGCAATGCTGGTCTGGGGGGGGGGGGCTGGCTGTCTGGCTACAACCCCATGCCCCAGGGCAGAGCCTGCACCCAAATATCCTCCCAGAGCTTGCTCCCCGCACCCCCCCTGCACCCCAACCCCCACCCTAGCCCAGAGTCCACACCCAGCACCGAACTTCCTCCCAGAACCTGCCCCCGGCACCCCTCCCCCGCACCCCAACCCCCTGCCCCAATCAAGGTACCTCACTTTATTTTCATTTGCTTCCCATTACTTATAATACAGGAGGAGGATGAAGGAAAAAAAGAATGAGAAATGGGGGGGGAGGGGTGGAGATCAGAGAGAGTGTTCTTTTTATTGGCTGGGTCCTGAGAGGGGGGGCCCCCCAAAAATGAAGTTGTGCACAGGGCCCCACTAACTCTAAATCCACCACTGCTGCTGTTTCTGGGAGCTGCTTGAGGTAAGCGCCACCGGAAGTCTGCCCCCCTGGCCCCCATCCTGGCCCCAACCCCCTGCCCCAGCCCTGATCCCTCTCCCACCCTCCAACCCCCTCGGTCCCAGGCCGGAGCACCCTCCTACACCCCAAACTCCTCATCCCCAGCCCCACCCCAGAGTCTGCACCCCCAGCTGGAGCCCTCACCCCACCCCACCCCCACCCCTCTGCCCCAGCCTGGAGCCCCCGCCCGCAATCTGAACCCATCAACTCCAGCCCGGAGCCTCCTCCTGCACCCCAAATCCCTCATCCCTGGCCCCACACCAGTGACTGTACCCACCCCCAGCCAGAGCTCTCACCCCCTGCCCTGCCTCCTAGCCCCTTGCCCCAGCCCAGAGACCCCTCCCGCACCCTGAACCACTCATTTCTGGCCCCACCCCGGAACCTGCACTCCCAGCCCAGAGCCCATACCCCCTCCCATGCCCCAATGCCCTGCCTCAGCTCAGATCCCCCCCTCCCATACTCTGAACCCCTCGGCTCCACCCCCAAGCCCAGAGCCCCTTCCTGCACCCCAAACCTCTCATCCCTGGCCCCAGCCCCCTGAGCCAGCCTGGTGAAAATGAGTGAGTGAGGGTCGGGAGAACGAGCGACGGGGGAGGGGGGGATGATACGAGTGGTGGGGCAGGACCTCGGGGAAGGAGTGGGGCAGGGCAAGGATGTTCGGTTTTGTGGGAGTAGAAGGTCGGCAACCCTAGCCATAGGCAGGGCAAAGGGCTTCATCCCTGGGACCTTCACCCAGGTCACACAGCCCCTCAGCATCTGGTGAGGCTGCACGGCCTGGGGCCTGCCAACAGTTCTCTCTGTCCCAGGATCTCACCCCCCGCCCCCCCAGAAATATCTCCCCATTGACCACCACCTTCCGTTCCCACTGGGGGTCCAAGGGGCCTGAGCCCAGGAGAGCCCACGCAGACATATATGCTGGGGCCGGGAGTGGGAGCCAGTCAGCCCCCCCTTGCCCCTCCCAGCCCATCTGGCTAAACAGCTCAATGGCCTTGGGACCCAGGAAGGGGGCTAGACACTGGAGCCTTTCTGCAGGGTCAGTCTGGTTCCAATTGCCAGCCGTCCCAAAGGCCACGAGACAGGCGTCAGTATCTCCTCACTCCTTAACCTGGGTCAGCAACTTAGTGTCGAGGTTCCCTGTGGACCTGGCACCCCTGGGTCCATCCGCACCCTCCCTGGATGGGTCCCTCCGCCTCTCAGCTCCGCCATGCTGCCACTCTCTCCTGCTGTTCTGCTTTATGCCTTTCCTGTCTCTCACGGTCCTCTGACTGACACCTTCAATCTCCGCTCCAATTCCATCCGTCTCAGATTGACCAACCAGGAACCCGGTGGAGACCCTCTGCTGGTCTGGGACGCGGGTCTCGGGGATGCCTGGCTGCTCCCAGGCTCTCTTGTGGCCCCAGCTGGGTCAAGAACCAGTGCAGGCCCTGGGGATGATGCAGGGTTTCTTGCAGACAGTTGGGTCAGGAATCGGTTCCTTAGAGCGATCAACCTCTTCCAACTGAGCAATTAGCTGTGCCTTGGTGAACTTTCCAATGTGCAGCCCTCTCTCTCTGCACAGCTCTACAGCGTCCTTCTTAAGGAGATGGTTAAAGGCCATCTCCATGCTGTTCCCAAGTGGTCACGGACTCACAGGCCTGTACTCTGTCAGCTCCCCACTGTCCCTTCAGTGTGACAGTCCTTCTCGGGGCCCACAAGCTCTCTCGGGGGTTAAGCCGTAGGCTCCGCCGCTCCACCTCCTGGAACTGCACCTCTCTGAGCCTTCAGCATGCCTGTCTCTCACTAGTCCCCCTTCGTTTTGCTGCTCCCCAGTCACTTACTGCAGGATGCTCCGTCCACGGGGTGCAGTTGATCCCAACACTGCCACCAGTTGTGACGGAGTCACAGGTCCGATGCTCTGGAACTGCTCGTATGAAGCCAGCCAGGACTCTGGGGTGGCGTGACTCCAGGGAATACAATACACGCTGTCCAGGGAAAAAAGCCTACTTGGCTATGGCCTTCCTGGTCTGACCTCGGAGCATTCAGCATCTCTGTTCACACCGTACACTGCCCCTTGGCAGGTCCACCTGGATGGGACCCCTGGGGAAGCCAGAGGGCCCTGCACCCCAACTCCGCAGTCAGCTGTGACTCTCAGCCAGCGTTGTAAAACAGGAGGGTTTATTAGTTGACAGGAACACAATGTAGAACACATCTTGTTAGCGCAGAAATTGGTGACTTTCAGCAAAGTCCATTTTGGGGGCACCTTGGGCCAGACACCCTGGACTCCCCCCTCCTAGTCCCAAAAAGGAGACAGCCCAGCTTCCCACAACCCAACCTCCGACAAGCCCATTGCCTCTCCTTCGGTCTTTGTCTCATTTCCTGGGCAAAGTGTCACCTGTTCGCATCCCGCCCCGGTTCTCTGGTTACAAAGGGCATCGGCCATCTATTATGTGCAGGCAACTGGAGCCTCCTCACCTGCCCCCGAGAGTCTCAGCAAAAGCCACACAACCTTATTCCCACCACTTAGGCACTGGTGCAATACACAGGGAAACTGAGGCACACACAGTATTCATGCAAAACAGTAAGGCTCACATACAACATAACAAGGGAAAACCCCCACTTTGTCACACACTGTCCAATACCATAGCCACTGAACTGGGAGTCAGGCAGCCTGGCTCCTAGTCCTGGTCTTACCATGGGCGATTCACTTCATCCCTCTGTCTGTTTCCTCATCTGTCGAATGGGAGTAGTGACACCATTGTAAGGTGCTTGGAGATCTACAGCTGGAAAAGAGCTGTCTGGGCTTGATGTGGTGCTCACTGAAGTCCACGAGAGTCCTTCCACTGTCTTCAGTGGAGGTCAGAGCAGGCCTTATCACTTTTTCCTCTGTTCCTGTAATAAGTTCTCAATTTCATGTTTAATTGAACGGAGAGGTTAGCAAAGATTTTGTTTCCCCTCTTTTAGATGCACCTTCCTCTAAGCAGGAACCTAGCAGTGAATTTCAAAATCTGTAACCATCTGCAAAACATAACATCATTCAATCTTCTGTCCGCTCTGGGAAATCAGATATGAAATAACACATATATTTGCAGGGCAAAACCTCTCCAGTCCCTAATGCCTCCAGATTAATTATACTGATCCCCTGTAATCCAGAGACGCTGATGAGCTACTTCATTGGACCCATGATGGTTCATTGCTTATGAAAGGCCATGTATGAAGAAAAAGTCTTTACATAACTGTAACCATATGGCTAAGACGAGGACTAAGCTGTCCGGAAAATTTTTATCTTTCCTGCCAATGCTGCCTATGAATTTTGACTTGATTAAATAACACAGGAGCATAATCATTTGTTCCCAATGACAAAGATTCCTCTTTAGGAGGTGGAGGGGAAATCCAGCTCCTTGACTGACCACCCAGTCCGGTCCAGATCCAGAGGCTGCTGGTGGATGAAGGTCATAGGGAGAGGATGTTCAGTTTGCATTGGATAAGAGCACAGAAGTTTACATGCTTAATACCTACACACATCTGTCAATGCCAGGCCAGAGCGTCCGCCTGGGAAACACGTGTGGCCCAGTGAATAGGTTACTGAACGGGGTGGCAGGAAGATGATCGCATGACACACCACGTTTAGGTCAACCAAAAGGGAGACCGCAGTGCATCGTGGGAAATATTGTCCAGCCATGGAGCTTAACCCCCTAGAGGAGAATGGGAGCATGAAGCATTAATGAGACATTGTGGCAGCTCAGGCAAACATAGATTAACAACAGCGACCTGGCCCAAAATGAAATACGAGGTTGGGATTTTCCTGATGGAAGATCAAAAACGGTCAGCTGAGCTACATTGTCAGTGGAAAAACCACTGATCGACCGTTGTCAACCAGTGCTAGCACTGACTGCTCAACTCTCCCCTCTTAGTTCATGGATAACAACTGATCTGCTCCCTTTCAAGTAAGTCCCTGTTGCTGGTACGTGCTTATCTTTGTGGCATCATTTGCTCTGGCAGAACCACATCATGATTAACAAAGGGCTAAGCAGAAGGGTTCAGGTGCTCTGGTAAGAAACAGAGGGCCCGATTCTCTTGTCATTTGTAGCTGTAGGTAGGTACGTTGAGTTTGGTAGGGAGACTTCTGCTCTACACCAGTGTGAGAGGAGACTTGGGCCCAAGATCTTGTTTCCATATAAATCCAAACCCCCTTCCTGGAAAAGGAAAGGAAACACAGACAAGTGGCACGAAGAATTGCTATTTATAAACAGATGTTCCAAAGCTTTCCATCTGGTGCCAGCTGCTCTTTCACACGATGGACAGTTTATCTCCCAGCGTCTCTCCCAGCATTTCATAACCAGTTTCCTTTCCGTGGACCTCTTGTCTTTTTCAGTTTTATTCCTGTTGCTGGCACCCTCGAGGTTACAAACAGAGAGGACATTGTGGTACTTGCGGGAATGTCTCATCTAGGGTGATTGCATTTAATCTGGAAGCGCTGAAGATGATGTTCCCCAGAGCTCCTCACTTCCTCCATGTTTTGGTCCTTTTCCCTCCTTGCATTGCTGGGTCAGAGCCCGTGCCGTTCGACAGGGCACACGGGATCTAGGAAGTGTCACAGTGGGAACACAAGTGATCCCGGTGGACAGACTGCTAATTGGAGACAAAGAGGAAGTCCTTTGCTGTGTATGGAACCCGGAAACCCCAAGGATGCTCATTAGAATGGGTGGATTAAATGTTTGTATTGACACCAGTAATGGGGCCTGGCAGTTGTATTTTCCATTGATGACAGGCAGCTGTAGAGCTCATTACCTTTAGACACCCACTCTCCCTGCCTACCTTGGCCAACTAAATTTGCAGCTTCATCGCTGCTTCTCTCAGCTCCATGTCTCTAAACCAGAAGTGCTTTCATAGGAGCAGCTTTGCCCTATATGCCTCTGTCTCTTATATTGCCATCCTTGGCTTGGTTCTCCCATTTCCATCCACTTTCTGTAAGCCTGGCTTCATCCTTCCATTCCCACATGCCTGAAATCTGCCAACCTGCCTGTCACCAGCTCCTAACCTCACCGCAGTGCCTAGATTCCACTTCTAGAGAGATCCTCACCCACACCGGCATTCCCTTTGCCACTGCCTCACCCAGGGCTCTCCCAAGACCCAGCTGCTGCCCACCACCTTGTGCACAAACGACAGCGGTCCTTGTCCCCAGAAAACTCCCTCACTCCTTGCTCCTTTCAGGATCTAGTTCAAATCTACTTTGTTTTCAGAGCCATCGATGGGTATGAGTCAACCTGCCTCATGGAGCTTTCCTCTTCCACTAGTACCCACCCCAGCTCCTCCACTTGTCCGGCACTGGTCTCCTCTCTCTGGTCACACCACCTTACCATTGTGGGTGAGACAGCCTTCTCCTACATAGGATCTGCTGCTTGGAACAGGCTTCCTTTGTCTTTTTTGGCTGCATGAACCAGGCCGCGCATGCCTAGCCAGTGCTGTTCTTTATACAATAAATCTATTGGAGTAGGTCCTCGACCTCTGTAACTTGGTCTATCGACTTCAGTGGGCTCTGCCTTTCTCCTAGGCAGTGAGCGTTCTGAATTCCCATGATGGGTTTTCCCTTGAGGAGGGAGGTGTCACGTTCACATCACTGTTGCTGCTTGAGACGACGTCTAGAATCAATACGAAAGGGTGAGCCTCTTCTTATACCAAAGAGCTAGGACAGGAGTTCTCAAACTTTTTCTTTCTGAGCCCTCCCCCCCCCCGCATGCTATAAAAACTCCACGGCCCACCTGTGCCACAACAACCGTGTTCTACATATAAAAGCCAGGGCCGACGGTAAGGGATAGCAAGCAGGGCAATTGCCCAGGGCCCCACACCACTGGGCACCCCACGAAGGCAAGTTGCTCATGCTTCTGTTTCAGCCCCAAGTGATGGGCTCAGGGCCCCAGGCTTCAGCCCTGCACAGCAGGGCTTAGGCTTTCTAACCTGGACCCCAGCAAGTCTAACACTGGTCCTGCTTGGCGGACCCCCTGAAACCTGCTTGTAACCCCCCATGGGCCCTGGACCCCTGGCTGAGATCCACTGGGATAGGAGGCCCCAGGTGGGTCAGATCAGATCAAAATGGATACACTAGTTAATGTAGGAGACCTGGGGGCTGAGACAGGTGATTGAAACAACCTAGGAAAGCAAGACATTTCTTTCTGGGGAACCTAAACTTTTGCTTGTCACAGAGTCTGAGCCCCGTCATGCAGGGTAAAATAAAGTGAAAGTCATACTAAGTAGGATTAAAAGGATCGGAGGTATTGTAACAGGGTAGTAGGACCTGGGGCTAGACAGTCCTGTTCAGAGATAGAGCTCCGCTAAGATCTGGTAGTTGGGCCTGACAGACGGGATCACCAGGCCCAGCTGGGAAGGGGTCAGGTGGTTCCTATAAAGGGCTGAGAGTTCTGCTGAAGAGCTGCATGGAGGAAGCTTCAGAGTAACAGCCGTGTTAGTCTGTATTCGCAAAAAGAAAAGGAGTACTTGTGGCACCTTAGAGACTAACCAATTTATTTGAGCATGAGCTTTCGTGAGCTACAGCTCATTTCATCGGATGCAAGCTCATGCTCAAATAAATTGGTTAGTCTCTAAGGTGCCACAAGTACTCCTTTTCTTTATGGAGGAAGCTGGTTCCTGTGGCAGACCCCAGGTTCCCATGGGGAAAGGCCTCTGGAACCTGCAGCCTGCGTTGGTCAGAGGAATTAGCTGTGATTTGGCGTTACACTGTGAGTCTTATGTTTAAGGCATGAAATTGCCCTGAAGAGGGGTCTGAACAGGCTGTGGGTGTGGAGCTATTCTTCCAGGGCTCAGGAGACAGGCCAGCAGCGCTGCAGGTTTGCACCTCCTGTTTAAGGCCATACATCAATCACTAAAGCCTTGGGTGTGTGAGCTGACAGGGCAGAGGGTTCTGCCTGCATGGAGGAGGTTGCAGATCAGGGCCTAACTGGCTGGAGCTAGGAGGTGTCTTGTCCTATGAACAATTAGTTCCTACTTGTCCATGGCAGCATTTCTTGCACCATCCTCTGAAGCAGCGTCTGCTGCCTCGTGGGAAACCGGATACTGGGCTAGTGCATTTTTATAGCGCCTTCCATCGAAGGATCTCAAAGCACGTGACAAGCGGTTACTGATGAAGCTACTCCATGCTCCCGCATGGTACTAAAATAATCATACTTGGTGCTTACATGGTGCTTTGCTTCTCCACAGCAGCATTATTGCCATGGTGTCTGAGGGACATGTTAGATCTAGTTTACAAATGTGTAAACTGAAGCACAGCAAGGCTGAGTGGTTTGCCCAGGGTTGTGGCAGGAAGGCCCCAGTCTTGCAGCGAACTCCACCCGGACTTCAATGAGGTATACCACTCGGAGGTATGCCAGCGGAAGGGCACTAGAGTCCTGGTCCCCCGTTCTGTGCTCTTATCCCCTTAACCCCACTGCCCCCTTCTGTTCAGGGAAGGATGACTTAGGTACGACAGGGACATTGCATCTATTTGTTTAGTAAAGCTTTTTATTCAGAAAAATAAAAACAAAACACCTCAATAATGAGAGGATTACAGTAAAAATCTCGGCTAAGGAGGTGGATAAGCATAAGGATCACATTGCCTACAACACAGCATGTGCCGGAAAGGACTGAATTAAAAAACGATAACAAACAGAAAGAATTAAATTAATTTTAAAATAAAAGCCCAGCGAAGAAAACTGGCAAAGAAGATCAATGCATTGTATGTTAGATTGTTGAGAGAACACACACGTTCCCAATGTGGATAACAGGTGAGGTCAATGGGTCTTGCTCGTTAATTAATATTCTGCAGTGATACATTCTGTATTATAATAAATAGAAAGTGTAAAAATATATCTGGGGAATTGAAATTCCCATCTGTGTGGACTATACTGGCCTTTTCACAAACCTCCCTTTTCTACAAAACATCTCCCAGTCTCAACGGTCTTCTCCTCTTCAAGAGGTCTAGCTACCTCTAGTGACATCTAGGGATCAAAATGGGACGGTCGATACAGAGTAGGTCATGGCACACTGCAAAGCACAGATCCTTGCCTCTTGCAGTGCTGACTCCTCGTTCCACTTCTTCCTTAAGCTCCGGCTTTACTTCAGACCAGCGGTTATGTGTAAATAGAAAGCTATACTCCTTGTGCAAATTGTTGGATGGTCCTTACTATAAAACATGATTGGAAAGGCGAACCTGTGAGATACAAGCGGGTCACTGTTATGAGTCAAGGCACCTTAAGGTACTGCTGTCCTTTTAAACAGATCAAGAAAAGCAACTGATACAAGTGTTGTTTGTTTTTAACCGTTCCAGTTAATCTCTCCTCAGTGTCTGGGGAGTCTAGTTGAAGCTGAAAGGTTGCTCTGTTCTGATGCTATTCAGCAGGAGGGTGAATTTTTTGTTTTGCTGTCCTGTTTATGCAAGCTCCTTATTTGGATACTGTCCCAACCCATTTCTAATGTTTCCCCCTCGTTCTCAAATGCTTTCCTACTGTTCTCTCATTTGCAGGATGCACTGGCCAATATGGCTTTACAGAGCCCAGATGTCGCCTAGAAAACGGTGAGCATTTGACTACTGCAGACTAGGAGTATTTGCAAGAAAACAGGATCTTTTGTTCTCTCAAAAATTCATCTGCTCACATTACCAGATCCCCCTCTGAAGTCACACTTTTCTGGAGAGCTGACTTGACAATTGCCAATACAGAGTTAATGAATGTCCAGTCAGTTTCCAAAGGGTTTTGGGCTGGGCCATGGTCATGTTTCTTAATACTGGTTATTCTTGAAGTTTTGCATGAATGGGTTTTTGTTGGCATGGATGTTTGAGGAATTTCTAGTCCTTATTTGCATAGTTGGATTTGCCTGCAAACAACAGGTTATTTCATTTGTTGTTCTCCTGTTTGAAAAGCTGGTCATCCAGTCGGGGGTAGAAACAATGCCATGTGATTTAGGTGACCAATCACACATCACCGAATGTACAGTTCACAAACTCACTATGACTCTCATTTGTTCATATAAATTGGGGCATACTTGCAAGTTGCTGCCTGAGTATCAGAAATCAGGATCAGTTTGAAAACGAGACCCAGAATAAAGGGTTGCATTTGCTGGATAACTTATTCAACGTGCCGGTGTAGGGAACATGGGAATGTTTACTGAGGTCGGTGTTACTCTCTAGATTGCAGACTGAGAAACACAGTAGAGCTGGCCAAAAAAAGTGGAACAAAGTATATACTGGATCCCCAAAAAAATCACCTTTGAGGAAACCCCTACATGAAATATTGGAAAACAGTTTGATTTTTTTCAACATTTTTCCTTTTTTTTCAATGATTTTTTTTTCATGTATTCATTTTTGTTTACCCTTTACGTTTTCTGGCACCAATTTTAATTGCTTGGGTTAATCACAGGTTGAGTTTTTCCTAAACCAAAAATGTTCTACTTCCATGTTCTAAAATTTTTTGGGGGGGGGGGGTCCATTAAAACAAAGGTTGGAGGAAATTTCCAAAACCGAGAAAATTAGTCAGTTTTGGAAAAAAACAAAATGAAAAAATGAAAGTTTTGCTATTTTTTTGGGTCAGCTCTGTACCCCAATTTGTACTGCACAGTTTTACCCCACAGGATCTGCCTAAATCCTGGTCTGGATAATACAATATGGGAATGGATTGCTGAATGGGGGACATTCAGAGAAGAGCATGATGAGCTAATAATGACGGAGGGCACAATAAGTCTATCTGAATGCTGTGCACACCGAAGAGGGATGATTAAGGCCCTTAAATGTCCTGAACTTGAAGCATACGAATAGTCCTGTTGCATTCGATGGGCGTATATATGTGCTACAAGTTATGCAAGTGTAAAAGCGTTTGCAGGATCAGGGCATAAATCATTCCTCTCCCTCTTTGGTGTTCACAGAATTCAGATAGTCATAGACTTACTGAATCCTCCATCATCCTTTAGGTAATGCTGCTCCTCTTGGCACTCCCTGCAAGCAACGATGCACTTCCATATTGCATGATCCAGACCAGAATTTCAGCAGACCCTGTGCAGTAAAACATTGCGCCTCATTCTTGGTGTGCTATGCAGGATAATGGAAGAAATCTAAGACAGGGAGCATTTAGCATGAATATAAAGGGAACTTTCTCAATAACTATTAGGCTGTGGAATGGTCTCCCCAGGGAAATTGGGGCAGCCATTTTCCTTTGGGACATTTAGTAACTGGACTGGACAAAACTTGGGACAAGGTAGGGCATCCTACATTGGAAGGGAAATGACCGAATGAGGCTTTTCCACCTCTAACTCCCATGTGTCTCTGTTGTCGCAAATGGAGCGTGCTGACTTCAGGAAGGGAGGACCCAGGAGAGATCTGTGAATTCTTCGGGCATGTCTCCGCTGCAGCAAGGAGTCTGGGGAGCCAGACTCCTGCTAGCAGGACTTGGGCTAGCATGCTCAAAAACATAGCAGAGTGGCTGTTGCGGCCCCGGGTGGAGGCTCTGGCTAGCTCCCTGAGCTTGGTCCCAGCCGGTAGGGTGGGTCTCAGACCGCATGGCTAGCCTGAGCCTCGGCTGGTGCCATAACGTCCACACAGCTATTTTGTAGCATGCTAACCCAAGTCTGTTTCCCCGGGCTGGGCGGCTCGCTCCCTTCAGCAGTGGAGACCTACCTTGGAGGAACCAAGATCCTGTCTGTAATGCAAACCCTGACTCTGCTGGGGAAGGGGAGAGAGAGCAGAAGACAGCAGGGATTGAGGAAATGGTTCCGACCATAATGCCAAACCAAGGCTGAGCCCTGCCATCATCCCTGGGGGCCAATGGGATGGATGGAGCTGCAGTGCTTGGCTGCCCCTACAGCTGCCATTGCTCTCTTCATCCCTGAGCCTCCATGTGACTGGACCTCAGTGCCTTTTCATGGGGTTGCCCAGGGCAGAGTCAGGAGAGAGATGCTTTCCATAGCAATCCCTGCAGCTTTAACCCAGGGGAGCTGGGAACCAATAGCCGTATAAGCCCTAAGCGTGACTTACAGCCAGCTGGCAGGGAGTGAAGGGGAAGAGGTAGACAACCCTGCCCTGCAAATGCCCTGGGATCAGCAGACTTGGGGCACAAGTCCTCCTGGATCATACTGTTGGGAAGTCGTGGGACTTACAGGTTCTCAGGATCATGGCCCATGTTTCCCTCTCATGGGGATTTTCTACAGAGAGGGAAGGGCCTTAGGCCAGGGCAATGCTATGATTATGAATTTAAATGCAAAACAGAGAGGATAGTCAAAGGTATCGTTCCCTCCTAATGTCAGCCCCTTACATGTCATACTCTGGGCTCCTGGACACAGAACTACTGAACTGCTGGAATATATAGATACAAGAGTGCGGGAGGAATGCTTCTTGTGGGAATCACGGACCCGCTTCTCAGCTGATGCAAGCTGGGGTGACTTCCAGTGACTTCAGCTGAGCTCTGACGATGGGCAGCAGCTGAGGAGCTGACAGCAAAACCTGAACTAGCTTAGGCCTGATTTTCCCCCTCCGTTCCTCCAGTTTTACACCAGTGTAATTCCACTGGAATCAGCAGATTTCAACTGGAGTCACATAGCCATGAATTAGGCCACCTGTGTGTTTCAATCCTCAACCAGAATAGTGCTTTTGCAGTGACTGTCCTGTATTAAAACAATAAAACTGGTGATCGCATGGCGAAATAAAACCGCATGTGAGCGTATTTTAAAGTGTGATCATCAAAAAAGATCAGACTTTGAAGTAAACACTATGGCTCAGACCCTCAGAGGTATTTAGGTGCCTAATGCCCTGTGGATGCCAATGGGAATTAGACACCGAAATACCTTTGAGGATCTGGACCTATCTCGCTTCAAGTAGGTGCTCTCTTTCTAGGTACATTGGCCCTGCTCCAGCTAACCTTTCCATACAGGTGGATGTCTGTGTCCCCTGGGGAGCCTATTGACTTCAACAGGGCTCTGCATGGGCCCACTGGTCCATCCATGTGGAGCCCTGTGATGATGTCTGCCTCTCTTATTGCTGTACGGAATGACGACCGATGACGTTTTGCACTGCAGTGAATCGCTGATGCTCTCCCATGGGCCACCAGCAACCCAGGTCAGCTGGCTTAATATTGATATTTGGTGCTGCTGAGTGCTAGGATTCCAACTTACGGAAGAGTCAGTGTTGCCAACTCTTGGGATATTTGGTGTTTTTCCTTAAAGCCCCAGCTCCAGGAGTCACATGAAGACATCCAAAATCACAGATTTCATTTGAAAAAGTAAGTTTCTAGCCCATGTGGTTGCAGAGAAAACCTTGAAAACGTGACCCCCAAAGGCTCATAAAAAGAACCCCACATGTAGTATTTTTTCTCAGATCTCATGACATTTTAGCCAGTCTCATGACTGGGGGGGGGGCAGCTAGATCCGGGATGCTTCGAACGCTAGGGGTTGGCAGCACCGGGGCCCTTACTCCTGCATTGCCTCTGGAGGATCCCTTTACACATGCACCGCTCCCTGCTGAAGGCGGTGTCATGGGACCTGCAGGACCTCATAGTCGTCTGTATCGACTTCCGTCTTCACCACGATGATGGGCCCGTTGTGCTCGCCAGTCTCCAACAGCCCGTCTGCGTCCAGCTCCTCCGCCATGTCTTTCCCCTCCCCAGGAGGGGCTTGCTTTCTCAGATGGTTCCTCTGGTGCCTTTTAAAATGACCCAAGGTGGTGTAGCTCTGCCCACACTCAGAACAGATGAAGGGGCCCCTCCGGGTATGGGTGAGCTGGTGTTTCATGAGGTTGGCCTTCTGGGAGAAGCTTTTCCCACACTCGGTGCATTTGAAAGGCACCTCTCCCGTGTGGATTCTCTGGTGGGTGATCAGGATCTCTTTCCGCTTGAAATCTTTCCCGCAGGTGTTGCATTTAAAGGGTCGGTCCTCCGCGTGGGAGGGCTGATGCAGGAGCAGCTGGGCCTTGTCGGGGAAGACCTGGCCGCACTTGCTGCACCTGTTGGGTTCGTACTTGGTGTGGACCCGCTGGTGGGTGATGAGGGCTATCTCCTTGCGGAAGCCCCGGCCGCATACGTTGCAGGGGAAGGGCCACTCCTCGCCTGGCTCGGCCTTGCCCGCGTCGTTCTCTCCATGCTTGGAGTATTTGTCAGGCTCCCGGGCAGCCTCGTGCTCCCTCATGTGGACTCTCTGGTGGGTGGTCAGGGCGATCTTCTGCGTGAAGGCCCTCCCGCAGGCCGTGCACTTAAAGGGCCGCTCGCCGGTGTGGATCCGGCGGTGGACGATGAGCCGGGACTTGTCAATGAAGCCCTTGTGGCAGTCGGCGCAGCGGAAGGGGCGCTCCCCAGTGTGGATGCGCTGGTGCACCACCAGCTGGGCTTTCTGTGTGAAGCTCTTCCCGCACTCGCTGCACTTGAAGGGCCTCTCGGTGGTGTGGAGCCGCTGGTGGCTGGCTAGGTTCTCCTTGGTGCCAAAGCCTTTACCGCACTGGGGGCATTCATGCTCCTTCCCCCCTGAGACCTCCCCGTCTGGCCGGCCCCTCTCGTGGACCCGGTGGTGCTTGATGAGGGCGATCTTCTGGCGGAAGCCCTTGCTGCAGGCCGTGCACTGGAAGGGCCGGTCACCGGTGTGGATACGCCGGTGCACGGTCAGCCGGGACTTGTCAATGAAGCGCTTGCCGCAGTCGGCGCAGGGGTAGGGCTTCTCGCCGGTGTGGATGCGCTGGTGGGTGACCAGCTGGGTGCGCTGGGTGAAGCGTTTGCCGCAGTCGGCGCAGACGTATGGCCTCTCGCCCGTGTGGATCCGCTCGTGCTTGGTCAGCTCACCCCTCTTGGTGAACTTCTTGCCACAGACGCTGCACCGATGTGCCCGTTCCTCTGTGTGGGCCCGCTGGTGGTTGGCAAAGTTCCCTTTCTTGGTGAATGTCTTGCCGCACTGGGTGCAGGTGTAGACCTGGCTCTTACGTGGCGCCGTCAGGTCTCCTGAGTGGCCGCTGCCTTTCCCATTTTTGGCAGGCAGCCTCTCATCTGCCGCCTCACCAGGGCTCCCGTCAGTGGCGGCCACGCTCCCATCTCCCTTCTCCCTCTCATGGACTCTCTGGTGTGCCATGAGGCCTACCTTCTGGCTAAAGCTTCTCCCACAGTTGGGACAAATGTGGGGTCCCTCGCTCTGGTGCTGGCACCGCTGGTGCCTTAGTAGCTGTCCCTTGCTGCTGAAGCCCTCCCCGCACTCAACACAGACATGGGCCTCCCCCCTGGCGTGGGTCCTCTGATGGCGGATTAGGTGGATCTTCTGCCGGAAGCGCTTCCCGCACTCGGCACAATGGTAGGGTTCCTCCCCAGTGTGGATCCTCTGATGGGTCACCAGGATCGACTTCTTCTTGAACTCCTTTCCACACGTGCCGCATCGGAATATCTTCTCCCCGTCCGGCGTCGACTCGGGCACGATGAGCTGCGAGGCGTTGCCAGCATGGGGCCCGCCATGCCGTCGCATCCCCTCCCCAGTGTGGACCCTCTGGTGTTTAATGAGGGTGATCTTCTGGCGGAAACCCCTGGCGCACACCCCGCACTTGAAGGGGCGGTCACCTGTGTGGATACGGTGGTGGGCAACCAGCTGAGACTTGTCCACAAAGCTCTTCTGGCAGCTGCCACACTTATAGGGCTTCTCACCAGTGTGGATCCTCTGGTGAACGATGAGCTGTGACTTCTGCGTGAAGCATTTCCCGCACTCGGAGCACTGGTAAGGCCGCTCCCCTGTGTGGATCCTCTGGTGCTCCTTCAGCTGCGACTTGGTGATGAACCTCTTCCCGCACTCAGTGCACGGGAAAGGCCTCTCCCCAGTGTGGGTCCTGAGGTGCTTGGTGAGGTCCACCTTCATCTTGAAGCTCTTCTCACAGTCGGTGCAAGAGTAGGGCTTTGCTTTCTGCAGGGATTCCTTCTGCACTGAGAGATCTCCCTCCTGGTTCACGCCTTCCTGGCTGGCATCCTCTGCCCTTCTGCCGGCTTGCTGGCTCGTTAGCTTTCCTGCTGTGACGGCACTGCCCTCCTGCTCATGGTGCTCCACCAGCAACTCCTCCTTGTGGGTCTTCTGGTGTGCGGCTAGGATGCCCTTGTGATTAAAGCTGTTCCCGCAGATAGTGCAAGTGTACATCTTCTCCCGGGGTTGCTTGAGAAGATCTTCCACTTCCACCTTAACAACAGTCAGCTTCTCCATAGTGCGGTTTCTTGGGGCTGAGCTGGCAGGAAGCTCATGTACAAGAAGAGTGATCATCTGGGGTCTTTCTTGCCATGTCCTCTAATTTTCTTGGCCTGCCAAGGCTCAGGGGAGCTTCTGAGCCTACAAAGGTGCTGATGCCAGTTTTCATGACTCCCCTTTGGGCGGTAATTCTTATTTCCCTTCATCTGCTGGGTTCAAAAATAAAAAGACAGTCAGACTTTATTTCAAAGGCCAATGAGGAAGGAAAACTCCTATTTATAGCAAGATCCAATGGCTGGAAGTGGAAGCTAGTCAAATTCAAATTGGAAATGAGACACATTTTTAACAGTGAGGGTAATGAACCATTGGAATAACTTACGAAGGGTCATGGTGGATTCTCCATCACAGGCAATTGTTAAATCAAGATTGGATGTTTTTCTAAAAGCTCTGGTCTAGTTCACACAGGAATTCAGGGAAGTCCTATGGCCTGTATTGTACCAACGGGGCCGTAATGTAGGGTTTTGGGGGGGATGTTGGGAGCAGGTGGGGTTGGGGGTGTCGGGATGTAGGGTTTGGGGGGGATGTTGGGAGCAGGTGGGGTTGGGGGTGTCGGGATGTAGGGTTTGGGGGGGATGTTGGGAGCAGGTGGGGTTGGGGGTGTCGGGATGTAGGGGTTGGGGGGATGTTGGGAGCAGGTGGGGTTGGGGGTGTCGGGATGTAGGGGTTGGGGGGGATGTTGGGAGCAGGTGGAGTTGGGGGTGTCGGGATGTAGGGTTTGGGGGGGGATGTTGGGAGCAGGTGGGGTTGGGGGTGTCGGGATGTAGGGTTTGGGGGGGATGTTGGGAGCAGGTGGGGTTGGGGGTGTCGGGATGTAGGGTTTTGGGGGGATGTTGGGAGTAGGTGGGGCTGGGGGGGATGTAGGGTTTTGGGGGGGAGATGTTGGGAGCAGGTGAGGCTGGGATGTAGGGTTTTAGGTGGGGCAGGATGAATGTCAGGGCTGCTGGGATGGGGGGGCTGGTGGTAGGCTGTTGGGTACGGGTGGGGTGGGGTGAGAAGGGGTTTGTACGTGGGTTGGGGTGCGAGGGGCCTTCGTGGGTCTGTGTGTGGATTTGTTATGCATGGGGTGGGGCCCCTTTGCTGTATGTCCCACCCCGTGCAGGAGCTCAGCTTGCTGACCCATGCTGCACCCTGCGGGCCTGGAGCAGAGGCTGCTTTGCACCCAATTCTTTAACCCGGGCCTGTGCTGGAGTGTGGCGTTGCTATGGGAACAGCACGTCTTCCCAGGGGACGGTGTAGTCAGCGGTACGGCCGGCAGCGGAACTAGCCCCATTGGGCTGGTTGGGTGACCGGGGGGGCGGGCAAAGAGTTGCCCATGCCCACGTTGCTTGCAGCCCAGCTATCCAGGCTCCCTGGCAGTACCCAAGGCGGGCTGGTGTGGCCAGAGGATGTGTGGCTGGGCCCTCCCTGCCACGGGGCCCTCTGTCACCCTGGCTCTTGCACTGACGTAGCCTCCAGGAAACAGCTCTGCAGCTGCTCTGAGAGATGGAGGTGACCCTTCTTCCTGCCGCGCTCAGCCCTGCTACTTGGGACCAGAACCTGGTCCTACGCGCCCCTCTGTGGGTCTGCGTGCTCTGAAATCGGAGGTGTGATTGCAGCACACGTTGACACGGCCAGGCTAGCGGTAACCTGGCCAGCTCTGCTCCTGCCTGAGGGCATTACCCAGGGTTCCAGGCAGGTTTGTACAGCCATGCTGAAATCTGGGTTGCGGCAGCTTCCCGGCTATTGGTGTTTCAGCTAGCTCGTTTGGGTATGGCTACCTCTACACTACAGAAATTCCTGTGGGGGCCGATGTCCCCCCTACCCTCCTTCTGTCCGTGGTGCGCATCCTCCCCTGGAACACTTCCCCCGACGGCAGAGGAGCAATGTGGGGAACTGAGAGCCAGGGCTCTCAGCTGCAGTTCCTAGCAGGGGCCTGGCTGCCGCCCGGGGCTTCTCACCTCCCTGCTCCTGGGCTTCTCGCCTCCGGCAGGGAGATCTGTGCCCGGAGTCTGGCTGGCTGCTGTGTTCCCGGTGGGGAGCAGGGAACCAGGACCCCATGGAGCTGCAGGGCTCCCAGCGGGGAGCAGGGAACCTGTGGGCAGTAGCCCAAGCCGGGAGCCTGTGTGGCAGCCTGGTTTGGAGCAGAGATCCCGCAGCGGTCTGGCTGGGGAGCCGGGAGCTGCTTTCTTGTTAATCTTACGGCTCTAGCGGATCCAACAGCCGATGTAAGGAACGTAATGTTTACCCTAACTACACCACCATAAGCCTTACGCCTCTCGCTGAGGTGGTTATTGTGTCGGCACAGCAGGGGAGTTACATTAGCAGGAGGAGCACTGCAGTGTGTACACCTCCAGTGTTCTGTCGGCGAAAGCCGTCTTTTGTCGACAAAACTGTGCAGTGTAGACAAGGCCAATGTCTCCGTGTGCAGCAATCACAACTCTGAGGCAGCGTAGATGTACTCTGTGCTTGCTCAGGGGGACAGGGCAGCAGCACCGATTCATGGGAAGGATTACAGGATCCTGCCACTCACTGCTTCACTTCCACTATTGTTATCGTTTATTACGTGTTCTGCTAAGGTGCCCCTCAGCCTGATACTTGAGTGGAAAGTTTGCAGAATACGCCACATGCCCCAGCTCTCAGCAGCTGCTCCTGGTAGTGGCAAATTGCAGGAACCCTGCCGATCTCAAGATCCCAAAGGAATCCCATATGGTCTTATCCCAGGTGTGAAATTAAAATCCAGAGTATTAGCTCAGAGCCCCCACCCTGTTTGTTTCACAGCCCCACCAACATCACAGGATGCCTGTTTAGTTTTTAGTAAATGTATCAGAAAGAGGCTAAAGTCTGAAAGTCTCCAGCACCGGGGCCCAGCTACCCTGCCCACCCTACTGCAGCAGAAGTGAAACTGACAGCTACATCTCTGCTGCTCTGTGGCCTAGCATCCGAGTTACTCAAGGGACTGGAGGAAGCTAGGGGAAGCTGAGAACTTGCTCCCCCGGTGGGCTGTGGGGTCCTACTCCCTCCTGGCAGATGGGTGGGGTATATGTATGGCTCAGACTGATGTGACATCCTTAGCTAAAGGCTTGATGTAAAAGATGGGGCCCTCATGGGTCATCACCTGGTTTGGTCTTAAAAGCATGGGCCTCTACTACTTGAGCGGAAGGAGTAACCCCATTCACTGGCAGTAGTAGGCTTTTATCCTCATAAGTGGACCAGCTGGTACTACAGGAGGATCCGCACATGCTGAACCAAGGGGGCAAACAGGAACCACATCCTGGAATGAGTTCCTGCTGCCACTAGAGGCTAGTGGGGCTTCCAGAGGCAAAAACCCGGTGAGACCTTGCGGAAGCCACTCCCATCCTAGAGAGAGACAAGGCCCCTATGTGGCCACTCCCCAGAGTGACCCCTCTCCTGATTACTGAAACCTCCTGCCAAGCAAAAAGAGCCCTGATCCAGCCCTCCCTTCCCGCTGCCAATGCTTCCTCAGTCTCCTCTGTTCTCGAGCCCTGGTTCCCGAAGCACTGAACTGCCTTGGTGCCTGTTTAGTCACCGTGAGTAGATAAACCCAGTACCATACAGGTGCAGGAATTAGGAGTGTGGAGGGCGCTGCAGCACTCTGCTCATGGTCCTGGCCCCGCCTCTGGGGTCCCGACTGTGGGCCCCACACCCGGGCTGCACTCCTTGGCCCCGCGCCCTGGGCTCTGCACCTGTCCACAGCCTTGGCCCCCTTACCCCTGTCCGGGTCCCCCACCCCCTCCTGGAGCCACAGCCCTGCTCCCAGCCCCAACTCTAGGGGGTGGCGGGGGGCACGGACAGGGGCACAGCACCCCCGTTATAAAAAGTGTTCCCATGCCACTGCATGCAGGTTGTTCTGTTGCGGATTTTTCTGATGAGACCTTAAAAACTGGGGTCCCTCCGCTCTGCATGGCCCTAAGGGATCCCTGGCACTTTTCAGAAGCACAGAGGTGACCGTGGCCAATCTTTCCTCTCAGGGCTTTTGTGCAGCATGCTGGCTGCTCCCCTCCGCCCCAGAAGTGGCTGCATTTCCGTGGTGCTGAATGTGTTTAGTGTGTGAATCCTTTCAGGGGAAAATAAGATCCAAGCTGCAATCTCAGCTGCCGAATCCTTGCTCAGCTCCCCTTGCCTGGAAAAGGGCCCTGATCCATTTACACACACACATACACCTCCCAGGGACGGGGAGTGACAACCGAGACTGGGGCACAGACGGTCACTCTGTGACGCCGCAGCAATGGCAGCGGGGGATTTCTCAGAGGCATCATTTTAGTCAGCCTTTTCAAAAAAAAAAAAAATCACCTTCCCTTCCTGTGGTTTTTATTTGCACTTTTTGCTCTTACCGAAGCCGGGAGGGAACGCGCGTTGTCGGTGCACTTCCATCTCACCTTTACACGGGAGCCGAGCCTGGTGTCACTCGCCGGCGGGGAGCCCCCCCCCCCGCTTTCCTTTAAACCCGCCAAATGTTTCCGATCTTAAAACCAACCATTTTCACACACCTTCAGTTTCACAGCAATCAAAACTCCCGGCCGTTTCCTGGTTCGCTCTGGGGGCTACCGGGCACAGAGGGAGACGTGATCCCCAGGCGGCCCTCGGCTTACCTTTCCCTCACGGCCCTCAGGCGGAGGCAGGGAGGAGGTTTCAATTCGCCACTTGCCGGGCTCCCCATCCCCACACGCGGGCTCCGCTTCCACGCACTTCTCCGACGGCCGCCGCGATGACTCTCACAGGAAGTCGGTGTCAGGGAGGTAAAAACTACCGGGGGCGGGAAGCCGGAGAACCAGAACCTGGTTCCGGGAGCCGCCGCTGGCCTCCGAGACCGGCGGCCTCGCCTGCCGGGCCCCCCGGCCCGCTCCCCGCCGCTGGGCAGGGCCCTGCCGGGCGTTGTCGTGGCCGCTCGGGAGGGCCGGGGCCGCCGCTGGCAGTTTCGATTGGGCGCCCGGGGGCCGCCCCCAAAGGGGTGTGAAGAGCCCTCCCCTTTTTGCGGCAAGCGGGTTCGGAGTCGGTAAAGCCCAGCAGTGTGCACGGCGCTGCGCAGGGGCGGCGCGGCCCCTGCCCCAGGGGATTCAGAGCTTTCCTCCGGTTTCCTGCAGTTCGCGGGGACCAAGCCTGTCTCCTTACTCCTGTGAGTAAGCCCGTCAAAGTCAGGAGGCTCATTCCTCGCTCTCAGGTCGCGCTTTTCATCCGCAGAGCTCAAGCCACTTCGCAAAGGCTGGCCATCGGTATCATCGTCCCCATTTGACGGATGGGGAAACTGAGGCTAAGTGAGACGGGCGCGTCGCCCAGAGCCCAGGTCCCGGGCCCTATCGGCTGGACAAGGCTGGGGCGTTGCATCGCATCACGGTGCCACGTATACCTAGAACATCATTGCTTAGAAGGGACGAATCCTAGACATCCTAGTACAGTCCTCTGCCCACTAGCCAGAGGCGCCAACTTCCCCTCTTCCCCCTGGGTGCTCGACCCCAGCTTCTGCCCCCAGCCCTGCTCCTCCCCTTCCATGAGGCCCTGCCCCACCCCTTCCCCAAAGTCCCCGCCCCAACTCTGCTCCCTCCCTGCCCCTATTCCAACCCCTTCCCCAAATCCCCCCCGCCCCGCCTCCCCCCCAGCTTGCTAATGCCACCAAACACCTGTTTGGTGGTGGCTGGGCAGGGAGCTCTGGGAACCAGTAGGCGGAGGAACGGGATGCAGCACACTCAGGGCGGAAGGCGGAGGAGGAGATGGGGCAGGGGGGAGGAGCACCCACTATATTTTCCCTGTGGGTGCTCCAGCCCCAGAGCACCCATGGAGTCAGCGTCTATGCCACTAGCCCAGGCTGCTTCTCTGGTTTCCAAAACTGCTCCCTAAGCGCCTGCTCCAAAGCGCAGTGAGTGGAAAAACCCCCATTGATCTCAATGGGCTTTGGAGCAGGCCCTGCGTGGAAAGACAAAACAGGGAAGGCCTGATTGTGCCCCCTTTCCTCACACTGGTGAGCGCGAGGCTGCAGTCCTACAAGGGCCTTCTCAGGGGCTTTCCAGAAGGATTTGAGCTTCTATTAAATAAACAAGTAGGTTTCCCGTCCTCATGGTGGCTGAGGAAAGCCTGGAGCAAGCGTTACCGAAAGGCTCAGAAACCAGAAGGCACACAGAGAGCACCCATTGTTTGTTATTTTAAAAAATCCCATGATTTTTAAACCAATCTCGTGATTTTCTGAGGCCTAATGCATGATTTTTGTATGCTTGGCACTCGTAATGCTGACTGCCACTGAAGCCAGTGGGGCCACTTGTGTGTAAGTTGCCATCCTTGTGAGTCTGGGTTGTGTAATTACAGCTACAATGTGGCTGGGTGACGAACAGTGAGTGTAACTCAGTGGCCTAATGGCCCGGCTACTGACTAAGGACTCAGAAATCCTGGGTTCTGTTCCTCGCCTGCTAAATGGCCTTGGGCCAAGCCATTTCACCTTTAAATGTCCTCATATGTAAAACAGGGATATTGGTTCTGACCTCCTCTAAAGTGTGTTCAGATCAACAGCTGGAAAAATGCCTGGTGTTACTGATTCCAGTCTGTGTGGTTGTCTTGTATTCCAAGCCAATATTGGTGTGGGTTGGTGGGGTTTTTTTTGCTAGTTTCTTCCAGTGCTAGTGATCAGGAGGGATGTGTGGCGGGGACAGAATTATGATTTTTAAGTTGGTGGTGTGCCTTTAACAAAAATTGGGATCAGCTGGTAGGAAAGGCTCCAATCATTTGCTCTCTTCTCTTGTTAACGACTCCACGTATCCTTTGTATAAAATACTTTTGCCAAAGTTCTCTGTTTCCTTTTCGTTTCCTAATTTTGGACTGTGCATTCTGGAGTTATTTCAAACAAACAAACAACCCCCCATCCAACCTCTTTACTAGGATTGAGTCATTTCTAGCAAACATTTCCATGCTCTCAGGGTATGGATGTTTTGGTTTGAGAGCACAGGGCTCCTGAGGCCAGCCACCACTGCCCACTTCTTAAATTTTCAAACAAACACCATCGTGTTTTCTCCCTTCCTGGTGCACATGCTTGGGAGACACTCCCCATAACCACCCATAAAGCTACCTCATCATCCTCTTTCAACTTGTGCCTCAAAACTCTCCTAAGCCCCTTGGGATAGTAGACGACTTGTACCTCTGCATACTGGCGGGGCACAATCTAAAGGGGAGGACGCACACGTGACTGCCCCATGTGTCTCCTGTGCCCAGTGACCCGCCACCCTGCACCCAGCCTGGGACCGTGGTGCTCTCCCCACCCCAAGTTACCTGTGGGGGGCGGCCTCCGGCTCGCTCGGCCCCTGTCCCTGGCAGCTGGGATGGCAGTGGGCTGAGTTCTGCCCCCACTAACCCTCCAGCATACTTGGCCCCTGTCCCCAGCATCTGAGCCCGGGCAGGGAGTGGGCCACCGCTGCCTCCCAGCCAGGTTCTCTCAGGCAGAAGTGGCTCTGTTCCGCTCCCAGCCTGACTGCCAGGGAGAGCGGCCGAATGTGCCGGGGGGCAGATGCAGGGAGAGAAGGACAGAGCCCCTCTCTCTCCTGGCAAGCCAATTTGGGGTGCACTTGACCCACCCAAGACTCCCCTACACATTGCCTTATCTTTTCATTCTGTGTTTGTACAGCTCCCAGCATAGTGGGGTCCTGGCCCAGGAGTAGGGTTCCTAGGTGCTATGGTAATGCAAATAATTAATAATAATTAATAATCAGAAGAGGTGGCTTCCATGCCTCGCTGTGACACACATATCCTGTGTGATCTTGTGCAGAGCCCCCAAGCCTCAGTTTCCCCATCTGTAAAACTGCTCTGTGACCTTGGGCAAGTCATTGTATGTGGTCTGTGCCTGTTTCCTCACCTGTAGGGGAACTAAGGCCCAGAGAGTAAAAATGACTTCCCTAAAGTCACAAAGGAGGTTGGGGGCAGGGAGGAATTGAACCTAGAGCTGGTGACCCATTTCTTTAAGCACAGATGAAACCCCTGGAGTTACACTGCTGTAAAATGCATGTGAGCGCAGAACCATGATCAGAGAAAATGGCTTATTGTTTCTTTGACGTACCCACCAGCCTTTCCCCTTCCCTCATGACTTACATTCTTGAAATCTGTTCTCACCTCTTTTGCTGTATGGTGCTACCCCCTAATGCAAGGATAGCCTTCCTGGGCCACAGTGCCCAGTCCGACTACACATCAGGGAAAGCGGCATGGGTGCAAATAGCTAGGAGTTTGCATTGGTGCAGTGACGCTGGTCCCAGGCCACCAACAGCTGTACAAGGGCAAATCCGTAGTATAGAAAATGCCCACATTAAAGGCCCACGTATAATGCTCCCAGCGGTGTGAGTGAAGCAGTCTGATTAAGCCTTAGGTGGCATTTTTACACCTGCTTTGGACAAGTGTAAATGTCTAGCCAGTGAAGAACTAGGCCTGTCATCTTTCCCTCTGCTGGCTTCTCAGCCGTGCAGCAGGAGTCACAGAACAGTGTATGCACAGAGTGCCAGGAAGAGTGGGTGTGAACGCAGTTTCAGTTCCATTTTTGTTTCAAGCTGGCCAGCACATTTTGGGGATATTCTTTGTGCCCCTGAGTCACAATCACACACCGCATAGGCTGTACCAGCAAGAGCTGCATTAGGCCTGGTCTACACTGGAAAGTTATACCAGTATCACTGTGTTGGACAGAGTATGATTTTTTGTACCAATATAGTCATGCCAGTACAGCACCCATGGTTTGGACGCAGTCAAACCGGCATACAGGTACCTTATACTGGTATAGTTTATTCCCCTTTCCATATGGGAATAGCTATACTGATATAAAGCACGATTATACCAACATGGCTGCGACCTCCTCACTAGGTCACACTGCTATAAATATACCAGTATTGTTCACACAACACGACTTAGACAAGGCCTAAGAAAGTAACCCAGGAATGTTTATTAGAAAAGCCCCTTTCTTTTGCAAGTGGAGTTGCATGAGCTGAGGTTTGCACGATGCTGGCTGTGGGAGAGGCTTTAGAGTTGCCAAAAGGGTTGGAAGCATAAAGTCTAACCTGATGTAAGGATCTGTTTGGAAAATCGCTGTGTGACGATCAGTCTTTCTCAGCTATCCTAACAACATTTAGATCCATAACGCAGCAAACTTCCTAAATCAGTGCACGGAAGCCAAATCTCTGATCTGGTGCAACCTGCTTGCTAGGCATTTTAATGCAAAGGGAGGACAGCTTAGAGAAAACTGGCTCTAACTGCAGTGAGGGCTAATGGAATGAGTAGGAAGGTAGATGCTACCAGTTGCAGAGTTCCAATCCCAGCTGTCTTGCTAAGTAGCTTTGGCCAATTTTCAAAAGCCAGGGCAGGTGCCAGTAGCGATTTGGGGCTCCATCCGAGGAGCTCCGGTAGGATTTGGGGTGACCAAGGGATTTTTAAAGGTGGGTTTTGGACACGCCTTATTCCCAGTGCTCTGTGGGATTTTCAGAAGGGCCCATGCAAAATCCTTTGGTGCTCAGGGCTAAGCAGAAACTACCACTAGGTGCATATTAGCATATGTCAATCAGCAGACTGCACATGAGGCCTGGACATCCACTGGGCAGTTGCATGAAGGAGGGCTGTTTTCAGACACCGCTGGAGAGTGGCTTGAACGATAGGGTTTGGGGCAGGTGCAGGCGATGTCGGAAATGACACCAAGAACAAGGGCAGCAAGAGAAACCAACTATGTGGGCCCAGAACCTAACACCGTACATTAAACAAAGACACCCTCCTTCCTCCACCAAGGAAGCATTGGTGGGAAAGGGCTGAAGAACCTCTCTGCCAATGCAGAGCAGAGGCTGTGCGCTCAGACTGTAACTCTGGTAGGAGCCCTGGCATGAGCCTGAATATTTAGTCACCCCAGGCCTGACCCCCATCTCATGCAGCCATGGTGTCTAGGGACCAACGTGTTTTCTAACAGGCTGCAGAGTGTCACCTTGAGTCCTTCAGAGGGAGGGACAGTGCTGCTGTCACCTACTTCTCCTCCTCCTTTGTCCTCCTCTAACTCTCCCTCCAAAAGCAATGCACAGATTGAGGTCCTATTAGATTTTATTACCGTGCAAGCAAAAACAAATTAAAACAGCGGCAAGGACCCAGCCCATGCTCTTTGTCCTCTGCTGGATTTTCAGGTATTTTAGACTCCATGGAAGCTGGAGAGAGAGAGCAGCCCCAGGGGAGCTTCTGAGCACCTCCTACAGGTGACACAGGAAATCTGCATTGCAATTCAACATCCCCCACCCCACCCATAGTGCTAGAGCGGGACCTGCATTATCTCATAGACCACGGTGAGGTTTTCTGCTGCCACCACCACATACGGCCTGTCGTTGGCATGGATCTCTTGGTGCCTGTTGAGGCTTGATTTGCGGGTGAAGTTCTTCCCGCATTTGGTGCAGACGTGGGACCTTTCCCCGGCATGGATCAGCTGGTGCCTCTTCAGGTGCCCGATGGCACTGTAGCTCTCTCCGCACTCCGTGCATATGTACGGCCCCTCCCGCGTGTGGATCAGCTGGTGCCTCATGAGGTTGGCCTTCTGACTGAAGCTCTTGCTGCACTGAGGACAGGTGTAGGGCTCCTCCCTTGTGTGGATTCTCTGGTGCGTGATCAGGGTGATCTTCTGCCGGAACCCCTTCCCGCACTCGCTGCATGTGAAGGGCCGCTCCCCCGTGTGGGTCCGGCGGTGTGTGATGAGCTGCGACTTGTCGATGAAGCTCTTCCCGCAGTCAGCGCATTTAAAGGGCCGCTCCCCTGTGTGGATCCTCTGGTGAATGATGATGTTGGACTTCTGGGTGAAGCATTTGCCGCACTCGGCGCACTTGAACGGCCGCTCCCCTGTGTGGATCCTCTCGTGCTGGACAAGCTGGGACCTCACGAAGAAGCACTTCTGGCATTGGCCACACTTGAATGGCCGCTCGTCCCGGTGGGTGCGCTGATGCTTGGTGAGGTTGCCTTTCTTGCTGAACTTCTTCCCACATTCAGAGCACGTGTGAGTCCGCTTTCTCCTCAGGCCTCCCCTTGGGGCGGAGAGTGCTCCCTGGTGGCTTTCCTCGACTTCCAGGCTGGGGGATGGTTCCGCTTCTGCGGTGCTTGTCTTGTGTCTTATGAGTTCTCCTGTCAGATCTCTCTCACACCTGTTGGGTTCCTGTGAGCCTTGTCTCCTGAGAGGTCTCCGATGGGCTGTGAGATCTCCTGTTGCTGTTGTATTTCCCTCACACCCATTGGGTACCTCAGGGCCCTGTCTCCTGTGAGGTCTCCGATGGGCTGTGAGATTCCCCTTCTTAACAAAGCGTTTCCCACATTTGGCATACTCATGTGCTCTCTCTCCCGGCTGTGTGGTACCTACGTGGCTCCCCATGGTGCTGAAGCTTTTCTCATCTCCATCACCCTTGCCATGCTGGGCTCTCCAGTGGGCTGTCAGATCTCCCATCTGATCAATGCTTTCCCCATGTTCGCTGCATGGCCCCAGTCTCTCTGGTGCGTCTAATTTAAGGATTTCCATTGTAATGCTGCTCTGCTCCCAGGCTGCCCTGATGGACCAGGCCGCTGGGCTGTTATGGAAGCTTTGTTCGCAGGGAGTGGGTATGTCACATCTGTTTCCGGCTTCGTTTTGCTCTTTCTTTGCTTTATCCTGACTCATGAAGATTTCTACCTCGCATCGGCGTGCTCCCACTTCTCCTTCCTCATTTTGTTTCCTGAGGGGGCTCCCGTTTTTAGTCCACTCCTCTGGACGCTTCTCCTTATTTGAAACCGTTGGGCTTTCATCTGCTGGATGAACAATAAAATACAATCAGGCATTAGTTCAGAGGCTGATGACAGAAGTAAAGCCATAGTCATGGCTGTTAATTTTGGAGAAAATCTTGGAATGATCACAGCTAAGTTGAAGCCCAGGAGCTGGGGGCATTGTTATGTAAAGCTTAGACCGGGGGACTAAGTCTCAGAACTTCTGGTCCTTGGGGGCCATCTTGGCCACTGGCTTGCTTGTGACCATGGCAGTTAATCTATGCTCCCGCTACCTCTGCTCCCCACCTGTGAGCTAGACAACACAGACAGAGGGTGGGAGAAAAGCAATATCACCACCCCTATGTGGCAGACAGAGAACGGAGGCACAGGGTATGTCTACACTACGAAATTAGGTCGAATTTATAGAAGTCGGTTTTTTTGAAATCGGTTTTATATATTCGAGTGTGTGTGTCCCCACAGAAAATGCTCTAAGTGCATTAAGTGCATTAACTCGGCGGAGCGCTTCCACAGTACCGAGGCAAGCGTCGACTTCCGGAGCGTTGCACTGTGGGTAGCTATCCCACAGTTCCCGCAGTCTCCGCTGCCCATTGGAATTCTGGGTTGATATCCCAATGCCTGATGGGGCTAAAACATTGTCGCGGGTGGTTCTGGGTACATATCGTCAGGCCCCCGTTCCCACCCTCCCTCCCCCCGTGAAAGCAAGGGCAGACAATCATTTCGCGCCTTTTTTCCTGAGTTACCTGTGCAGACGCCATACCACGGCAAGCATGGAGCCCGCTCAGGTAACCGTCACCCTATGTCTCCTGGATGCTGGCAGACGCGGTACGGCATTGCTACACAGTAGCAGCAACCCCTTGCCTTGTGGCAGCAGACGGTACAGTACGACTGGTAGCCGTCATCGTCATGTCTGAGGTGCTCCTGGTCGCCTCTGTGAGGTCGATCAGGAGCGCCTGGGCAGACATGGGCGCAGGGACTAAATTTGGAGTGACTTGACCAGGTCATTCTCTTTAGTCCTGCAGTCAGTCCTATTGAACCATCTTATGGTGAGCGGGCAGGCGATACGGACTGCTAGCAGTCGTACTGTACCATCTTCTGCCGAGCAGCCATGAGATGTGGATGGCATGCAGTCCTTCTGCACCGTCTGCTGCCAGCCAAAGATGTAAAAGATAGATGGAGTGGATCAAAACAAGAAATAGACCAGATTTGCTTCCCCCCCTCCCCTGTCTAGGGGACTCATTCTTCTAGATCACACTGCAGTCACTTACAGAGAAGGTGCAGCGAGGTAAATCTAGCCATGTATCAATCAGAGGCCAGGCTAACCTCCTTGTTCCAATAACAACGATAACTTAGGTGCACCATTTCTTATTGGAACCCTCCGTGAAGTCCTGCCTGAAATACTCCTTGATGTAAAGCCACCCCCTTTGTTGATTTTAGCTCCCTGAAGCCAACCCTGTAAGCGCCCCTCCCAGCGTCAGAGCAATGGCAAACAATCGGGCATCTGAGAGTGCTGTCCAGAGCACTCACAATGGAGCACTCTGATGGGGCTAAAACATTGTCGCGGGTGGTTCTGGGTACGTGTCGTCAGGCCCCCGTTCCCTCCCTCCCTCCGTGAAAGCAAGGGCAGACAATCGTTTCGCGCCTTTTTTCATGAGTTACCTGTGCAGACACCATACCACGGCAAGCATGGAGCCAGCTCAGGTAACCGTCACCCTATGTCTCCTGGGTGCTGGCAGACGCGTTACGGCTTTGCTGCACAGTAGCAGCAACCCATTGCCTTCTGGCAGCAGACGGTGCAATACGATTGGTAGTCGTCCTCGTCGTGTCCGAGGTGCTCCTGGCCACGTCGGCTGGGAGCGCCTGGGCAGACATGGGCGCAGGGACTAAATTTGGAGTGACTTGACCAGGTCATTCTCTTTAGTCCTGCAGTCCTATTGAACCGTCTTATGGTGAGCGGGCAGGCGATACGGACTGCTAGCAGTCGTACTGTACCATCTTCTGCCAGGCAGGCAAGAGATGAGGATTGCTAGCAGTCGTATTGTACCATCTTATGCCAGGCAGGCAAGAGATGAAGATGGCTAGCAGTCGTACTGTACCATCTTCTGCCAAGCAGCCATGAGATGTGGATGGCATGCAGTCCTTCTGCACCGTCTGCTGCCAGCCAAAGATGTAAAAGATAGATGGAGTGGGTCAGAACAAGAAATAGACCAGATTTGTTTTGTACTCATTTTCCTCCTCCCCTGTCTAGATCACACTGCAGTCACTCACAGAGAAGGCGCAGCGAGGTAAATCTAGCCATGTATCAATCAGAGGCCAGGCTAACCTCCTTGTTCCAATAACAACGATAACTTTGGTGCACCATTTCTTATTGGAACCCTCCGTGCAGTCCTGCCTGAAATACTCCTTGATGTACAGGCACACCCTTTGTTGATTTTAGCTCCCTGAAGCCAACCCTGTAAGCCGTGTCGTCAGTCGCCCCTCCCTCCGTCAGAGCAACGGCAGACAATCGTTCCGCGCCTTTTTTCTGTGCGGACGCCATACCAAGGCAAGCATGGAGGCCGCTGAGCTCATTTTGGCAATTAGGAGCACATCAACCACCACACGCATTATCCAGCAGTATATGCAGCACCAGAACATGGCAACGCGATACCGGGCGAGGAGGCGATGTCAGCGCGGTCCCGTGAGTGATCAGGACATGGACACAGATTTCTCTGAAAGCATGGGCCCTGACAATGCATGCATCATGGTGCTAATGGGGCAGGTTCATGCTGTGGAACGCCGATTCTGGGCTCGGGAAACAAGCACAGACTGGTGGGACCGCATAGTGTTGCAGGTCTGGGACGATTCCCAGTGGCTGCGAAACTTTCGCATGCGTAAGGGCACTTTCATGGAACTTTGTGACTTGCTTTCCCCTGCCCTGAAGCGCATGAATACCAGGATGAGAGCAGCCCTCACAGTTGAGAAGCGAGTGGCGATAGCCCTGTGGAAGCTTGCAACGCCAGACAGCTACCGGTCAGTTGGGAATCAATTTGGAGTGGGCAAATCTACTGTGGGGGCTGCTGTTATGCAAGTAGCTCACGCAATCAAAGATCTGCTGATATCAAGGGTAGTGACCCTGGGAAATGTGCAGGTCATAGTGGATGGCTTTGCTGCAATGGGATTCCCTAACTGTGGTGGGGCTATAGACGGAACCCATATCCCTATCTTGGCACCGGAGCACCAAGCCGCCGAGTACATAAACTGCAAGGGGTACTTTTCGATCGTGCTGCAAGCTCTGGTGGATCACAAGGGACGTTTCACCAACATCAACGTGGGATGGCCGGGAAAGGTGCATGACGCTCGCATCTTCAGGAACTCTGGTCTGTTTCAAAAGCTGCAGGAAGGGACTATTCCCAGACCAGAAAATAACTGTTGGGGATGTTGAAATGCCTATATGTATCCTTGGGGACCCAGCCTACCCCTTAATGCCATGGCTCATGAAGCCGTACACAGGCAGCCTGGACAGTAGGCAGGAGCTGTTCAACTACAGGCTGAGCAAGTGCAGAATGGTGGTAGAATGTGCATTTGGACGTTTAAAGGCGCGCTGGCGCAGTTTACTGACTCGCTTAGACCTCAGCGAAACCAATATTCCCACTGTTATTACTGCTTGCTGTGTGCTCCACAATATCTGTGAGAGTAAGGGGGAGACGTTTATGGCGGGGTGGGAGGCTGAGGCAAATCGCCTAGCTGCTGGTTACGCGCAGCCAGACACCAGGGCGGTTAGAAGAGCACAGGAGGGCGCGGTACGCATCAGAGAAGCTTTGAAAACCAGTTTCATGACTGGCCAGGCTACGGTGTGAAAGTTCTGTTTGTTTCTCCTTGATGAAACCCCCCGCCCCTTGGTTCACTCTACTTCCCTGTAAGCTAACCACCCTCCCCTCCTCCCTTTAATCACCGCTTGCAGAGGCAATAAAGTCATTGCTGCTTCACAGTCATGCATTCGTTATTCATTCATCACACAAATAGGGAGATGACTACCAAGGTATCCCAGGAGGGGTGGTGGAGGAGGGAAGGAAAATGCCACACAGCACTTTAAAAGTTTACAACTTTAAAATTTATTGAATGACAGCCTTCTTTTTTTTGGGCAATCCTCTGTGGTGGAGTGGCTGGTTGGCCGGAGGCCCCCCCACCGCGTTCTTGGGCGTCTGGGTGTGGAGGCTATGGAACTTGGGGAGGAGGGCGGTTGGTTACAGAGGGGCAGCAGTGGCAGTCTGTGCTCCAGCTGCCTTTGCTGCAGCTCAACCATACACTGGAGCATTCTGGTTTGGTCCTGCAGCAGCCTCAGCATTGAATCCTGCCTCCTCTCATCACGCTGCCGCCACATTTGAGCTTCAGCCCTGTCTTCAGCCCGCCACTTACTCTCTTCAGCCCGCCACTTACTCTCTTCAGCCCTCCACCTCTCCTCCCGGTCATTTTGTGCTTTCCTGCACTCTGACATTATTTGCCTCCACGCATTCGTCTGTGCTCTGTCAGTGTGGGAGGACAGCATGAGCTCGGAGAACATTTCATCGCGAGTGCGTTTTTTTTTCTTTCTAAGCTTCACTAGCCTCTGGGAAGGAGAAGATCCTGTGATCATTGAAACACATGCAGCTGGTGGAGAAAAAAAAAGGGACAGCGGTATTTAAAAAGACACATTTTATAAAACAGTCGCTACACTCTTTCAGGGTAAACCTTGCTGTTAACATTACATACATAGCACATGTGCTTTCGTTACAAGGTCGCATTTTGCCTCCTCCCACCGCGTGACTACCCCCTCAACCTTCCCCCCTCCCTGTGGCTAACAGCGGGGAACATTTCTGTTCAGCCACAGGCAAACAGCCCAGCAGGAATGGGCACCTCTGAGTGTCCCTGAAGAAAAGCGCTCTATTTCAACCAGGTGACCATGAATTATATCTCACTCTCCTGAGGATAACACAGAGAGATAAAGAACGGATTTTGGTTGAATGCCAGCAAACATACACTGCAATGCTTTGTTCTACAGTGATTCCCGAGTACGTGTTACTGGCCTGGAGTGGTAAAGTGTCCTACCATGAAGGACGAAATAAGGCTGCCCTCCCCAGAAACCTTTTGCAAAGGCTTTAGGACTACATCTAGGAGAACCGCAAATGCCAGGGCAAAGTAATCCTTTCACATGCTTGCTTTTAAACCATGTATAGCATTTTAAAAGGTACACTCACCAGAGGTCCCTTCTCCGCCTGCTGGGTCCAGGAGGCAGCCTTGGGTGGGTTCGGGGGGTACTGGCTCCAGGTCTAGGGTGAGAAACAGTTCCTGGCTGTCGGGAAAACCGGTTTCTCCGCTTGCTTGCTGTGAGCTATCTACAACCTCCTCCTCATCTTCTTCGTCCCCAAAACCTGCTTCCGTATTGCCTCCATCTCCATTGAAGGAGTCAAACAACACGGCTGGGGTAGTGGTGGCTGAACCCCCTAAAATGGCATGCAGCTCATCATAGAAGCGGCATGTTTGGGGCTCTGACCCAGAGCGGCTGTTCGCCTCTCTGGTTTTCTGGTAGGCTTGCCTCAGCTCCTTCAGTTTCACGCGGCACTGCTTCGGGTCCCTGTTATGGCCTCTGTCCATGCCCTGGGAGATTTTCACAAAGATTTTGGCATTTCGAAAACTGGAACGGAGTTCTGATAGCACGGATTCCTTTCCCCAAACAGCGATCAGATCCCGTACCTCCCGTTCGGTCCATGCTGGAGCTCTTTTGCGATTCTGGGACTCCATCATGGTCACCTGTGCTGATGAGCTCTGCATGGTCACCTGCAGCTTGCCACGCTGGCCAAACAGGAAATGAGATTCAAAAGTTTGCGGTTCTTTTCCTGTCTACCTGGCCAGTGCATCTGAGTTGAAAGTGCTGTCCAGAGCGGTCAGAATGGAGCACTCTGGGATAGCTCCTGGAGGCCAATACCATCGAATTGTGTCCACAGTACCCCAAATTCGAGCCGGGAACGTCGATTTAAGCGCTAATCCACTTGTCAGGGGTGGAGTAAGGAAATCGATTTTAAGAGCCCTTTAAGTCGAAATAAAGGGCTTCACTGTGTGGACGGGTGCAGGTTTAAATCGATTTAACGTTGCTAAATTCGACCTAAAGTCCTAGTGTAGACCAGGGCACAGAGAGATTGAAGGATGAAATCCTGGCCCTTCTGAAGTTAATGGGGGTTGGCTTCAGCAGAGTCACGAGTCACACAGCTAATGTGTGGCAGAACTGGGAGCTGAGGCTGGAACCCCAGCCCATTACTGTAACCACAGGTCCAAAGTCCTCTGCCACGACATCAGTGTTTACTAGTGAAGAAAAAGTCCCTGATTCTGATTCACTTCCACCAGCAGAAATCAGGAGTAACTCCAAAGAAGGTCCTGGAGTTACACTGATGCAAAATTGATTTGAGTCCAGAATCAGCCGCAGAGAGAGCAGCTTCTATTGCCTTTGGCCTAGCCACCAGCCTTCCCCTTTCCCTACTTCCCATTCAAACAAGGATATTACCCATCATTATTACAATAAAGCTTTGTCTTTTATTTTATTTTCAGGTGTTGGGGCTGCTTGTTTTCACAGCTTGTTTCCATTCCTTGCTGCTCCTGCTCTGACCTGCTGATCTGATGAGAGCAGGATGAGAGGCTGTAACAGACTCTGCCACATCCAGTTTCTTTCCTTTCTCTAGCACAAACTCTTGTACACATGGAAGTGTGCGACCACTTACTCACGCCAAAAAGCAACTGTGCAATCTTTCTTGTTCACCCATTTTAAATCGCATCCTTTGGAAATGGTTAAAGCTAAACTCACATCAAGGATGAATTCGGCCCATTGACTTTTAGGGTCTTGTTGCACTACAGAAAGAAATGGCCACTAGCCCATCTGTGTTTCAGTGGAGTGGAAATAGGGTTGACTAACTATTGGAAGGGAAAAAGAAAAGGAGGACTTGTGGCACCCTAGCGACTAACAAATTTATTTGAGCATAAGCTTTCGTGAGCTACAGTTCACTTTGTTGGATGCATGCAGTGGAAAATACAGTGGGTGTTACCATACACACTGTAACGAGAATGATCAGGTAAGGTGAGCTATTAGCAGCGGGGTGGGGGGGGGGACCTTTTGTAGTGATAATCAAGGTGGGCCATTTCCAGCAGTTGACAAGAACGTGTGAGGAACCGTGGGGGGTGGAGGGAAGGGAATAAACATGGGGAAAACATGTCTGACAGAGGCTCATTCACCTGCACATCTACCAATGTGATATATGCCATTATGAGCCAGCAATGCCCCTCTGCCATGTACATGGGCCAAACTGGACAGTCTCTACGTAAAAGAATAAATGGACACAAATCAGACGTCAAGAATTATAACATTCAAAAACCAGTCGGAGAACACTTCAGTCTCTTTGGTCACTCGATTACAGACCTAAAAGTGGCAATTCTTCAACAAAAAAACTTCAAAAATAGACTCCAATGAGGGACTGCTGAATTGGAATTAATTTGCAAACTGGATACAATTAACTTAGGCTTGAATAAAGACTGGGAGTGGATAGGTCATTACACAAAGTAAAACTAATTCCCCATGGTTCACAGGTTCTTGTCAACTGCTGGAAATGGCCCACCTTGATTATCACTACAAAAGGTTCCCCCCTTCCCACCCCTACTTCCCTGCTGGTAATAGCTCACCTTACCTGATCACTCAGGTTACAGTGTGTATGGTAACACCCACTGTTTCATGTTCTCTGTGTATATAAATCTCCCCACTGTATTTTCCACTGCATGCATCCGATGAAGTGAGCTGTAGCTCGAAAGCTTATGCTCAAATAAATTGGTTAGTCTCTAAGGTGCCACAAGTCCTCCTTTCCTTTTTGCGGATACAGACTAACACGGTTGCTACTCTGAAACCGATTTGAAGGGAAAGTGCTTTAAATTAGGCTTGATCTGCCTATGGACTAAAACACTGTTCCCTAACACTGCGACAGAACCAAGAAATGCCTATGTTAGAACACAGTGCAGTGAAGTGCGGTGCAGTGCATATGGGCACTTAAACAGGATCGTGCATGGCCAGCCCCTAAGGTGTGGTGAGGCCACTTTGCACTGCACCTCTGATGCATTCTGTAGCCGGACAAGGGAGGATGGCTCCAATACATCCAGGCCAGTACGGAGGCATGGCCAGAGGAAAGACGGAGTGGCCTGGGTGCCCTGTTCCTTGCTGATTCCTGGCTGCATCTGGCCTCTAGGAACCAGTGGCAGCTGCCATAACATAGATTTGCACTGCACTGGATGCTCGCTGTGTCCTTTGCTCTGTACACAACAACAGCATGAAGGCACCACAAGGGCCAATATAACTATTTTTACTAAATATGCCAGGCGTGGCTACATACACATGACTGTTTCTGGCAGCTTCTAATACCAAGAACACAGTCAGCGCCACTGGAGGGTTCACACACAGCTTAAAAGGATACTGCTCTGCTTTTACATGAGGCAGCAGTCCTTGGCCATAGTGAAGTTTGTGGGTGAAGAGTTAGGACCCAGTCCTGCAAATACACATGGCTGGTCTTAACTTTATTCCCATGAGTAGCCCCAGTGATTTCAGGATCCAGGCCTGAAGGGACAACTTGATGACAGCTGCAGAAGAGAGCTGATGAGAATGACAATCGGTAATAATTAATGCAACATGAGGACGACTTACAGCACAACAACGTATTGTGATGCCGGCATAAAAATGGATTCTTGCTTTAAAATCCAAACACCTGCAAACACTTTGCCTCACTGACATTTTCACAGCTATAACCAATGTTCGTAGTCTATATGGCCCTGATTCAGCAAAGCATATGCTAAACTTTAAAGACTTGTTTACTTGGGGAAATTGACCAGCAGAATTATAGCTAGGTCAGTATAACTCCTTTTGTGAACACTCCTATTCTGGAATAAAAGTGACATTAAGCTGGTGTAATATACATAATTATACAGCTATACTTCTGGTCAATTTCCCATGTAGATAAACCCCGTTACATCAGGTAACTAACTAATTGATGATCTAAGGAAAATACACTCACACACCCACCTGCGTGCACACAACCAGGATATGAGCCGCACCACATGGCCTCATCAAGGCAGTTTGGGCTCATTATTTTCATACAGTTTTTAAAATTAAACACAGACGATTATTTTCTTTGACAAGGAGCAACTTTGACGTGTCAGCTGTTAAATAAAAGGACCTTAAAACATAAAAGATTTTGGTCCCATTCTGCTCATCAGCAAATATCCCTGGATACCTTGTAACTTCATCAGCTGTGAAAATATTGTCCCCAGTGCTTGCGTTTAAAGAAACAAGCAGGTGGCATCCAAAAGAATACATATCTGATTCTGATCAAAGAGGGAGATTTAACATCAGTAACTGCTAGACGTATAATATGAAGTTGATCAGAAATTTTCATGAAATATTTCCATGTATCAAACAATTTTTCACTTCTTTCTAGTTTATTCAGTCTCTAGTGATGAAACTTGGCCCATATACAGACACAAAAGACATTCATTGATGCTATCTTAGCTGTGGGAAAACATCCCCTTCAGGCATTTACCTTTTGTTCTCTAAGCATTAGCCAGATGAGGATTTTTCCATCAGAGGTAACTTGGCAACTAACGCAGAGTCCAGATCTCTCGCTTTTTGTCACACAAACACACTGTGGCTCTGCCCATCAGTTATTCTCCTCCAAATGTCTGCTGTGCTGACTCACAGGAAGTCTGTGTCCAGGCTTTAAAAGCTACCGGGGAAAGGGTAAAACACAAGGCAGAGAAACAAAGCCAGCAGAGCAGGGAGAGAGAAAGAGGCTGGAAAATCCTGGTGGATTTGGAAACCAGCTGGCATATGGGCAGAGCCTAGGTACCCTGGCATTGCCAGCCCCATCAGTTCTCCTGAAGATGCAATCAACATTAGCTAACCCTGGGCACTGGTGCATTAGCTGCACAGCTCCTCTTCTAGGGGATTTGCAGTGCCTTGCTGGGAGTTGTAGTCCTCCTGAGTGAGCAGCAAACAATGACTAATGTTGCTTTTTAAAATGAGCCGCCTGCTTTGAATAGAGCTTTTTACTCCCTTGGGCGGAACATTTAGCATGACCTCCAGGGAAGCAGTGTCCCTGGAGCTGTAATTAAGGAGAATAAAGAGCAACTGCTGCAGAGCCTTAGGGAGAAATTTTTCCAGGAATACTTTCCTTTCCTCTGGTTTCATGGCATGTGGCAAGGCAGAGAGGTGGAGGAGTTGGTCAGGCTTCATGGGGTTGACCTATACCGCATGTGGTTGACCTATACCACCAAGTTTGTGGGCATGATTACGTAGCTGGACCAGGACTTTGTTTATTATATTACACAGTGTGGTTGAAGATGAGATGCACCACACTGTGTAATATAATAAACAAAGTCCTGGTCCAGCTACTTAATCACGCCCACAAACTTTATTTTCCATCTCCTCCTTAATTCGTATGCTGCTGCTGTTAGGGCTACCTGCTCTTTCATCATCAGGGAGGTTCATCAGAAACAGTGTAGCTCCTGATTGGGACTAACACTCCTAGCTTGGGACAGAATCTTTGTTCTTCTTGTTGTCAGCTTGGAGGGCAGAGCTGGTCAGCAAGCTTGCAAGTGAGTGTGATCTGCAAATGCAGAGACACAATTTACAGGCTCTTTGTGCCTGCCGGGGTGTGCAGACCCCATCCCTAGCCTGGCAGGAAGGAGTTAATACTTTTGGCCTCAGAAGAGCCTCAGCTGGCTGCAATCAGTGGGAGGGCATTCAGGAGGGGCCAGGGGCCTGCCAGTGGGGACTAGCTAAAGCAGGGGAGGGAGGTGCTGCACTGCAGGGCAGTAGAAAGATGAACTGGCAGGGAAAGCCGTAATAGTAGAGGCAAGGGTGGAGGATGAATGCTCTGTATGGCAGGCATGACCCTGGGAGGGGAGCTGCTCATTTGACATGCAGCCACTGTGTGGAGTTGGCTTTCCTCAAAGAAGGGAAAGCAAGGCACGGTGGTGTATCCAGGCAGGGAGTCCCAGCACAACAAGAAAACAATTGCCCCTCTGCAAACCTTAGCAGCACATAATACAGGTGCACAATGGAAGTACTAGGTTGCACATAATAAATTGCTGCACAGTTCATTACAGTGACTAGTTAAGAAAGTGTTACTGTGCGGGTATGTGTCAGTATCTGAAAGCTCGCAGTAAGGACACAGCTGTCAATGACATTGGCGTGGGAGAAGATTTTGGGGGTACAGATTGCAAATGTGTGTGAGAGAAATTTGGGCTGGTCAACAATCTTACCACCGAACTTTCCTTTCCTGTGGTTTTCATGGTTTTGTTTTTTCAATGAAAAGTCAAAATTATGCCAAAGGGGGGAGAAAGAGAGAAGCCATTTTCTAACCAGTTCAATATACATATACACACACAGGCAATTTTCATTCCATCCCTCCAAAACGATACATAATATGCCTTATGTGTAAAATACATGCACTAAACGTACTACATTTATTATTAATATAACTAATTGTTCCTCCCATATAGGATTACCTGGTGTGTGAGTTAGGGAAGTTGGTGGAATATTTTTCAGTGTTTTAATTGTTGCCCATAAGGGGATTCCGTCTCTCATCTCCTCCCTTCCCTGACCCCTCTCTCTCAAAAACACTCTCGCTCTCCTTCAAACCCAGCATTCAAGTATTCTCAGAGGGTGGGGCTGTTAATTAAGCTGAGATCTGAAAGAACCCCAGAGATATCTCTCTCCCCTGCTTCCCACACCTAGGATACCTTTGCCTCCCCACCTCCTTTCTAGATTCCCCCACTCTACTCCATCCTAGGATTTTTAACTTTTGTTTTAGGGGGGTTTTGGTGGAGATTTGTCTAACCACCTACTGTCGCTTTTTGGTTTGCCCGAGCTGCTCTGTTTAGATTGTTTTGAAACCCCTTCCCTCGGTTCCCCTTTTCTGTGTGTTAACAACCCCTTTCCCTGTCCTCTCCTGAGTGTCTCTTCTCTCCTCTTTTCAAGGTGCTCAATGATCTGGGCTTATTGTCTCTCTAAGATCTCATAAAGCTCCAGGATGAGGCCCTTGGTTGATGGCTCTGCTCCTCCCGCACAGTGGCACTTTCCCATCCCAGGATAAAGCTCTTCTGTGCCAGAGACAGACCTTTCTTGGGGATTGGTGGGAGCCTGTGGAACGAACTCCCGGAGGAACTACTGACCATCCCAAATCTCATCACCTTCCACTTCAAGTGCAATGACCTCCCTCCTTTAACATAAGCACAGGGCAGGATGCACATGTAAATTGAACTTTAAAAACCTGCCATAACAAAACACTCCATTGTGTACACAGTTCTCTTCCGGAGAAGAGAATGACCAACATCACATTTCTTAATCCACCAGTAGAAAGCTTTCAGATCCCATGGTCATAGGGGTTGTAGAAGAACCTCTATAGGCTAGAATAGAAGGCTATATGCATGCAAGGTAATGCTGTTGTTACATAAGGGCAATGTGACTCAAATTCAACCCTGCACAAGGGCTCTCCAGGTCTGAAGCAGAACGTAAGTGCTGCATTTGGCTTGGTGCTGATCCCTGGCGCAGGAGTGAGTTTAATACCTATGAAAAGCTGCTGGGGTAGGAATCACTAATGAAAAACAAACACCACCTCGCCAGCAGCCTAGGATACATGCTTTCCTTTATTTCCCAAGCAACATGATTCATATGGAAAGCTGCATCAGAAACAATTCAGCTGCGGAAGTGGAGAACAGAAACCATGGCCGGCAGAGATGGGCCAAAGTGCACTCAGTGATAGGGGTCCCATTGAATGTAGTCCAGCTTTGGGTTGCTGCGTGCCCCCATGTTGGTCTGTGCATCCATCAGTGAATGGGACTCCCAGGGCCAGATTATCAGCTGGTTCTCTTTGATTTCCATGGAGCAACACTGGTTAACACCAGCCCATGCTCTGGCCACTAGTATTTAGACCCGAGCATATACCAGTGCTGCAGTGGAATGCAGCTAAAATGAGCCTCAAATAAATTGGTTAGTTTCTAAGGTGCCACAAGTACTCCTTTTCTTTTTGCGAATACAGACTAACACGCTGTTACTCTGAAACCTCTCATTTGTCATGGTCATTCTTCTAGATCGTATTTTGTTTCCCCAAATCGTATTCATCCCGATGCATTTCCTCCTTGCTTACCCTGATCAGGGCGGGGGACATTTGGCTGTCAGGGTCCCACTAGAAGTAATTATTTGATGTTATCAAAGGTCAAAAATGAGTTGCACCTTTTGGGTGATGCAGCCTATTCAGCTGCAGGTGACGATAACTGCACCTTTGTTGGCCTACTAATTAGAACCTGCCTTAGCATTAAAACAGATGGCAGCATTTGCTTCGCCCTGGCAGGATGGAGACTTTGCCCTATACATGTCTGGAAAGGCTTTGTTTTGTGCGTGTGGGGATAGCAATCACGTGGCTGTCTCCTAATGCTCAGAGCAAGTTGTCCTTATAACAAGATTCACTGTACCTGGCCAGCTCAGGATGTTGCCGTCAGAAGAATTTGCTTCCGGAATCAGTGGTTGGATCAATGTAAGGTCCCAGGATTGCAAGCTGTTGAGCATGGTCTGCGCAGGTCTCACTGCCCTTTAGGAGGTGCTCTGCACCCTGCAGGACCCGTCCTACGGTGGCTGCCTGAAGTCTGAGATGTCGGGAGTAGAGCTGTCATTGGTATATTTTTGAATGCTCAGCCACTTGGAGCTTTGCTCAATAATATGGGGGATATGTCATTTTGGAACTCCACCTGCTGATACATTAGGTTCACATGTCCCGTACACTGGCGTTTCTTGGCACGGTCAAGCTAAATCTGCCTGCAGTCGGCATGCCCAAAGAACTGCTGCTGGGTTTTTTTTTAAAACACACTGCAGTACAACAGAGCAAAACACATCGCCTTTCGCAGCAAACCAGTTTTTAAAGTGGCTTTGAAAGTTCTTCTGCTCTCAGCTGCCAGAACACTAGCCTCTGCGCTCTCAGGGGCTGATTTTGATTGTCCATAAGGACTTGCTGAGTTGACCAAGATTGCAGCAAAATAACACCCTGGATCTTAAAATGAACTAACGAAAACCAAAGGCAGGGTTGGCAGTAGGAAGCAAACTCAGACCTTTTGAAGGATCTGGAAGCTTTGAGGCTTTCAGCATGTTGACTGGAGTCTAGAAGGAACCTTGCTGCCACTCCACAACACAATCAGTCCCTCTGGGACCTGGGCAATGGCCTGTATCAAGCACAGTATCCAAAATTGTCAAAGTAGGATGCCTAAGAGTAGGCACCTAAATCCATATTTAGGCATCTACTATTCTTCATTTGCGGCAGCATCTGGGAGCCTCAGTCATAGGACCCTGTTATGCTAGGCACTGTACAAACACAGGACAAAACGATGGGCCCTGCCCTGAAGAGTTTACCTGCTATGTAACTGTGGGGGCGGGAGAGCTAAATAAGTGGGGTGCTTCACAGAGGTGCTGAGGCCCGGCAGCTCTCATGGGAGTTGTAGGGACTCAGCACTTCTGAACTTTCGGCCGCTTGTTTAGGCACCCGAATATGGATTTATTGCCTGGTGTTAGGCGTGCAAGTTTGAACATTTCCCCCCACGTTTCTATGTGGCGAGATGGGCCTAAGCTAGACGGGTGGCTGCCGAGCCCCTTGATCTGCAGGGGATTTTGGTTCCGTGGCTGGGCTTTGAGTCTCCGACTATTTCCCATGGAAGTCTGGCATTGAATCTCAACCACGAAGCCATTACCTTTGCAGCTCTAAACATCATGGCTTGAGCAATGTCCATGACTGGCCAAGCAGGAGGGTGGCACAAATTGCTCTCCCTCCTTATAAGGAAAGCCAGAACTTTGTGGCATGGAGGCATCTCTGATTTTCAATGTGTCGCTCTCTAAACAGATCTGGAGCGGGACAGGGGCTGGATGGCTTTCCCTTTCCCCCGGGATTTATTTTTCATTCTTTGTCTCCACCCCGTTTTGCGTCTCTGCTCCCCTCCCCTCCCCTAATTTCTGTAACCCTGTATTTCCAGTGGTTGCGAGGTTTACAGATTCCATCAGATGCTTCTATTGTGTTCTGGTTTTTAATCTTCCTTCATTTTACTGAGTGCCAAACCCTGCTCACACACTCAATGGAAGCATGTATCTGAGGACAGAATTTGGCTCATGCTGTTCTGTAGGGGCAAACTGGCCAGCACCAGTAAGTATCTCGGCCGTCTTCCTCTTGTCCTCAGCGTTATGAATGATCCAGAACCTTTCAAACAGAATCTCCACTGGTGCTCAGCGCTCGCAGCTCCCATTGACGTAATCAGGCGTGCTGCGGGCTCTGGGGCTCTCCACACATTCATTCATGTTCATTCCGTGTATGTACTTATCTCATTCTGTTAGTTTAGTCTTCAGCCTCTCTCTGGTTTGTTTCGTTCTAGTCTGATTCCGAGCACAGAACTAATGTAACCTTCAAACTGATCTTCTGCTCAATATTTATGGCTGGATTTTCAAAAGCACTTGGTGCTGGCTCAGCTCTGCCACCAGGGGGAGTTTGACCATTGACTATGATGGGAGCAGAGATAGCTCCGCACTGAACACCTTTTTTCCTAAGTCCCGCCCTCAAACTCTTGACAAGTCGCCCATCTTATCCATGTAAATCTTCCCTGACCCAATTCCTCCCTCTTCTTGTTGGTGCTTAGATGGAGAACCTGATGGGAGGGTGGGGGTGAGAATGGGGGAATCACTTAAAAACCAATTCTTTTAAAGGGATTCACGGATTTTCTCCTGTCCAAAAGTGATTCCAAGACGGTCGGTGGCTACTGAGGAGTGCGATTAGACAAAGTCCCACAGAACAAAATGTGGAGGGCCTATCACCATGTTAAACGGATGGCTCAGAAGCTAAAATGTCAAGTGTTTTGGATGGATCCCTGAAGGATTGGTACTTCTTAGGATTGTTATATGCAGAAGGGGACAGGCAGAGAGAGGCGGAAGAAATGGCTGATGTAGACGTGGAATTCAAGAAGCCCTCAGTATGCAGAATGGCCACTTGCCCATGTGGCTCCTTCTGTGTCAGTCTATTTCTCCTTCTTGTACTGCTTTGCCTATGTGGCCCCAATCCAGAAAAACACTTAGGCCTGGGCTAAACTTGAAGTGCAGCTGGTCAAACATTTTCAAAGGTTTTGTTTTGTGTTAGCGTGTGTATGTTTTGCAAAATGTGACTTAGTTCAGATCAAACTTTTCTGCAGGAAAACATGAATGTTTTTCAATTAAACTTTTTGAGGTTTCCGAGACAGCATTTCAAAATGAATGGCAGTGTTTCCTTTCACAATGCCCATTTAAAATTAAATATTCTGAATTGATAATTTGTATCAGTTGAAAATGCTGAAATGTTGCATTTTGAGGCTTCCAAACTGAGAATTTTTTGGAACTTTTCATTCTGTGAAAATGTGATCCCGGGATGCATAAACAGGGGAAACTCGAGTAGGAGTTGAGAGGTTAATTCACTTCTGTATTCAGTGCTGGTGCTGGAATATTGTGTCCAGTTCTGGAGCCCACAATTCAAGAAGGAAGTTGATAAATTGGAGAGGGTTCAGAGAAGAGCCACAAACATGTTTAAAGGATTAGAAAACATGCCCTATTGTGATTGAGTTATTTGAGTTTATCAAAGAGAAGGTTAAGAGATTATTTGATTACAGTCTATAAGTATCTATATGGGAACAAATATTTAATAATGGGCTGTTCAGCCTAACAGAAAAAGGACTAACACCATGTTGCATTCGGAGCTCATGTTCAGCTGATTATCCACCATGACCCCCAAATCTTTTTCATTGTCACTGCTTCCTAGGAGAGAGTCCCCTGTCCTGTAAGGATGGCCTACATTCGTTGTTCCTAGCTAGAGACATGTCCATTTAGCCATATTAAAATGCATACTGTTTGCTTGTGCCCAGTTTACCAAGCAATCAAGATCACTTTTCATTATTTACCACTCCCACAAGTTTTATATCCTCTGCAAAGTTCATCAGTGATGATTTTATGCTTAATTCCAGCTCAGTGATAAAAATGTTAAGTAGCGTAGGGCCAAAAACGGATCGCTGCGGGACCCCACTGGAAACAGGCCCACTTGATGATGATTCACCATTTACAATTTCATTTTGAGACTTATCAGTTAGCCAGTCTTGAATCCATTGAATGTGTGCCATGTTAATTTTACATTGTATTTACACCATATTTAAGCAGCAGATGCTGAGAGAAATGTTATATTTTATTATAGGAGTTCAGGAGAACCTCACAGATACAAAATATCAATGCCCTGTGGAGGTCCCTAGCTCTGTGCTGGGTCTCGGTTATTTGGTTCATATGCAATGGAAATCATGACACAGTGCAATTCCACACTGAGTAACTTGCTGCTTTGATGAGAGCCCATTGCAGAGATCTCTGCTACAACCCATCCTTACCCTCTGCGAGGGATCTCACTGGAGCAGTCGGGCTCTGCCGGACATCAGAAGCAACAGCAATGATCTTTGCCATCACCACTTGATGCGGCAGGTGGGGACCTTTTGGTGCCTGTTGAGCCTTGATTTCTGAGAGACGCTTCTCCCAAGTGCCAGAGCTACGTGAGACCTCGCCCCTCTGTTGGGCTGCTGGGGCGTCTTTAGATTCCCCCTGGTGCCCCGTGCGTAGGAACAATCTCCGTCCTAGCATGGAGCCTCTGATGCCTCATCAGAGTCATCTCCTGACTGAAGCTCTTCCCTCACTCGGTACCCTCAGCCCTCCCACACTGAAGACAGGCAAAGGGCCTCTCCTGGCCATGGCTGTGCTGGGATGACGGTGTTCATTTTCTGGATGAAGCTCTTCTCTCACACACTGCACCAATCGGGTGTCTCGCTCAATCCGCTGGTGTATCATGAGCTGCGACCTCTCAATGAAGCCTTCGCTGCAGGCGCTGCCTTCATGGGGCCTGTCCTGCCTGTGGGTCAGCGTGTGCCTGGTGAGGTGAACTTCTCCACACGCTGGTGCACGGGTACTCCCTCTTCCCCACCTGGGCTTTCTTCCCGGTCAAATGACTTCCTCTGAGAGCCAGCCCTTCCCCGTTCTTGGCCAGTGATTTTCCCAGTGCACTGCTTATTGGCTAAGCTACCCCTTGACCCGAGTGACCTCCGCAGTCCCTGCTCTCATGTGGCCTCCTTGCTGGGCAAGCTGTCTGGTGGGCCGCGAGATTTTCAGCAGTCTGGAGCCGTTCCTCGCGCTCAGTGTGTACGTAGGAGCCTCCTGCTGGGTGGATTCCTGCTATGATGGGACTGAAGTTGTTCTCAGTGCTGTGGTCCTCATCTGCATCGAGCTGAGCCCTATGGGGCACTGTACTCCTCACCACACTGAGGCTTATTTGCTGTCCATCATGTGCATCCCGCTCCTCTTTTATGTGGATTCTCGTCGGTGACATAGAAGCCGGCTGGGGACCGATGCTGTTGATATACCCAGAAATGTGTTGGTGTGGCCTCTCTCCCACGGCAGCCTCGGGTGCACCTTGAGGGTCTTCTTATGTGTGAAGCTTTCGCTTTACCTGGGGCACATGTAGGGCTATTCGTCCTGGTGTATCCTCTGGGGCATGGCCAGGGAGACCTTAACAAACCACTTCCCATGCTGGCTGCTGCACTTATGGGGGAGTTTCCTGCAGGTCGACCAGCCGGTATGTCTTAGAGGTCTTTTTGTGCACAAAGCGCTCCCTGCAGGCATAGGGCCTCTGGCCTGTGTGGCTCCTCTGGTGCATCGTGAAGTTCTCCTTCCAGGTAAAGCTCTTCCTGCACTGGGCACAGACTAACAGCTGCTTACCCGGGTACCTCCTCCTGTGTGGGGCCACGGTTCTGTCGGTGATGAAGCTCTTCCTGCAGTTGGTGCAGATGTAGGGTCCCGCCCGGGAGTGGATCTTCTGGTGGTGATGACAGTGATCTTCTGGCTGAAGCGCCTCCTCACTGCAAACACGTGTAAGGCTTCTTGCCCATCTGGGTCCTTGGCTGGCCAGTGAGGGTTATCTTCTTGATGAAACCTTTCCTGCAGTCACTACACATGAACGACCTCTCTCCCATGTGGATTTCCAGGGGAGTCTTCCTGAACCTTTTCCCGCACTCAGGACATTTGTACAGTCTCTGCGCGGTGGGTTCTAGAGAGCTCTCCATGGTAACGACTCTTCTCACATCAGGCCCACGCTTATTCCAATCCTTGCTGCTGAGTTTGGCATCACTCCTATCATTTCCTATCACTCCTTCCCCAGCCTGGTGTGTTTCCTTCCTTTGCGGTTTTCCCTGAGCCAAGGGGAAGTTGCAGTTGGTTTGTTAAACCAAACCCTTGGAAGCATTGTCTTTGCTCTCTTTAATTTATGGCCTGGTCCTTCCTTGGGCAGTTCCTGTTTTGTTCCTCTGTGTTCATGCCACACAGTCACATACTGCATAGAAAAGGAAATCCTGGCGTTAGTTCAAAGGCTGGTGCCTGGCATGATCGCTACACAGGGATTTTCAGAAGCACTGAGCATTGGCCTTACTCTGCGCTCCTTGCAGTCGTTGGGAGAACTCCCGCTGACTCCCCTGGGAGCAGAGTGAGGCCAGCGCTGAAGGCTGTTGAAAATCCCACCCTAAATCCTAGCCCATCAGATTTTAGTATGGGAGGTTCTGACGCTTTTCAGGGCGCCGAGGGTTTGTGTGTCACCTTGTTGCCACCTGCCTGCAGCGTGAGGGAGTCTTGCCTGTGCCAGCTGGGTGTTCGTTCCTGTGATAAATGAAGTGTGTGTGGGGAGGTGGCTCCCTTTTATGAACATCCGGCCAGCCAGTTAGCTATAAAACCCCTGTTAGTAGCTGTTCTCTACTTGCTTTACCTGTAAAGGGTTAACAAGCCCATAGGTAAAAGGAAGGGAGTGGGCACTTGATCAAAAGACCCAATGGGAGGGCTAGAACTTTTTTAAATTGGGAAAAAACTTTCCTTTGTCTGTTTGTTGTGTTTCTCTGGGAAAGAGGTTGAACAGGGAGCAGTTATGCTATGAGAAGCTGAAAGCCAGGTATGAAAACCCATCAGATCATACCTAAAGATTGCTTATCTAAAACCCCAAAAATGTAAGTAAATTAGGGAATGTCTAGGAAGATGCAATTAGGGTTATTTATTTTATTTTTTATTGGCTTGTGGACTCCTCTGTGCTAACCCCAAATGCTTTTGTTTTGCTTGTAACCTTTAAGCTGGACCTCAAGAAGGTTATTCTTGATGTTGAAATTTTGTAAGTGGGTTTTTTTAAGTCTAGCAAAAGCCTAAGTTCCAGATGTATTTTCTTTCTTTTTGTTTTTAATAAAATTTTACCTTTTTCAAGAACAGGATTGGATTTTTGGTGTCCTAAGAGGTTTGCGCATGTTGTTTAATTGGCTGGTGGCAACAGCTGATTTCCTTTATTTTTCTTTTTCAGCTCTTCCCCGGGGGGAGGGTGTGAAAGGGCTTGAGAGTACCCCACAGGAAGGAATTTCCAAGTGCGCCTTTCTGGTTTCAAAGGTGGTTTGTTTGTTTGTTTGTTGTATTTGGGTGGTGGCAGCATCTACCCATCCAAGGTCAGAGAGAAACTGTAACCTTGGGAGTTTAATACGAGCCTAGAGTGGCCAGTATTTTTAAAAATCCTTGTGGGCCTCCACCTTCTGCACTCAAAATGCCAGAGTGGGGAATCAGCCTTGACAGCTCCCTAAAACAACGGGGCTATCAGACACTCTTCTCCAGCATTTGCTTTACACCCCCATCCCTGAATCCCTTCAAAGTGTCCCCCTATGGTGTCCAGCCACTGGATACCCATAGAAATCTCAGATCCTCTATTCCCAGAGTGTACCTCAGTTTACCAGTTTTACCCTAGACCACCACACCGGCATCACACACAGCCCTTGAGTTATAGTAAAACATAAGGAAATTTACTGAAGAAAGAACAGAGATTCAAACAGAAATAAGTAATGGAAACAAATGGTTACATAAGAAACAAAACAATCAAACACGAACTAGGGCCTGCGCTTGTGACTAATCGCCTTTTCTGTCTAATAAAGTAGATTCCCACCACAAAGCCTCTTGCAGCATTAGCTGCCCCCCAAGGAGCTAGGGCCCAGTCTTGCATGACACACCACCGCACATCAAGGTACCTCCTCAGTGAATAGGTCCAGAGGGTCTTCCTCCACCCTGTGATATACTGAATCAGCCTCTTGTCTTTATTCACCAGAGATCCCCTCCTTGCCCTGTCCTTCCATTTCACTGCCAAGTGCTTTCCATGTTTAGAGTTTGTTTTTGACAGTTTTCTGCTGGCTCTTTTGGGTTGGTGCAATGGTGGACAATGGAACAATACCTGACATAACTGGCTAGCCAGGGAAAGGTGACAGCTCCCTCCAGCTTGCATGGGCCATCACCAAGACCTAAAATTCCCTGGTGACTCACTTTCACGCCAAGACCATGCGGCATCATTTTCAATGTAGCTACATTATTCCTTAAATATTACCCCTCCACACATCTCGCAATGATTATGAGCATCAATAAGTTACAAGCTTTCTGTAGAGACCTCACATGCTATCTTTTATGGATAAATACTGTGAAAATGGAGTATTAGGTGTAGTGAGTTGATCAGGTCTGGGGCAGGAGCTGCTTATAAAAGACAGTGAAACCTGTGGCAGTTGGCACCCGTGGGCCTCTGTGTCTGTGTCAGTCTGGGTTGACAAGGATTAAACACAGTCAACATCTGATGTCTATTCTGAAGCCTGATCAGGGCCTGGGTGATCTGAATCAAGTTCTCAGTGGGCAGGAATCCATCTCTCTCTCTCTCTCCCCCTCCCTCTTTTCTCTCTGCCCCCCCCCCCCCCCCGGGTTATCGATCAGCTACTTTCCCACCATACTCAAAACACAAATTACAAATGTAAGAAGGGAAAAATACTTTTGAGATATTTACAAATGAAAGTCTGTGTGGGGGAGAGTGAGACCCTCTCTAAATGTAATGTCTGGCCAGGTACGTAATACACCATTCGGGCAACGGGAGTGCTGGTGCCATTGCACCAACTAGAAGGACATTGGAGTGTTCGGGGTGATGGTGTGTGAACAGCAGTGTGGGGAACTTTACACTCTGGAAGCAGTGGTCCTGGGTCATGCCATTAATTTATTCCTCCCCTTGAGTGCTGGGTTCTATATTTAGTCTGGGATTTTCCAAGAAAATCAGTCCTCATCCTCTTAGAAAAATGCAGGCATCTAAATACCTTCACCAAAAAATAAATATGAAAGAAGTAAAGTTAAGGAAAGGACAAAAGCTGGGTGCAGATAAATACCTGGGGGGTGAATTATGCAACCATCACACCTTCAGATGCTCTGTATAAATACTGCTCAAGGCAGAGCGTGTTTGTCTGGCTGATGGCTAGAGGAAGGAACTAAGAGAGATGAACCAAGACTGCAGTTCCAATTCTACCACGCTGACTAGTTGTTTGAGTATAGATGTGTTTCGTCCCCTCTCTCTATGGCTCAATTTATTATCCATATGGAAAATGGGCCTAATAATTCCCTGCCCGTTAGAGCTTAATGCATTCATATTAAAGGCCCTGCCTCCAAAATTCTAAAGTCGGATTGCACGTGGACTTCATTCCGGCAGTGAGTTGTAATACGTTTTACTCCAATGCTTTAACCAACTGGAAAATAAGATGAAATTTTTTCTCAGGGCGGGTAATTAACCATTGGACCAAGGGCTGCAGTAATGTCACTCTCACTTGGAGTCTATAAATCAAGATTGGATGGATGTCTTTCTAAAAGATACACTCTAGTTCACTCACGAGTTGGGCTAGATGCAGGGACCACAGGGTGACATTCTATGGCATGTTGTGATGGGGCACGCGCCCCACACCGACCCTGGAGGGGTTAATATAGGCAAGAGAGGCCAATTAGCCATAGGCTGCACCCAGTGGGGAGCTGGAACACAATGAGGCTTAATTGGGGATGAAGCTCACCTGGGCAGAACCAGGCAGGGCATCCATAAATCGAGATCTGTAAATCCAAGCTCTGCAAATCTGTCTATCCATGTACCATTTTGGCGGATAAGAACCAGGTAGGCAGCTGTGAGGAACCATGGTGCAGACCCTCCACCTGTCCTGGGTGGGAGGTCTGGGGGGCAGGGACAAGGGCTGGGGTGTGCTTGGGACTCCTGCCCAGGGCAGGTGGAGGGTCCGCTGTGGCTCCCCAGAGCTACCAACCCGGCTCTTACCGTGGCCGGGCTGCAGCTCTCAGCTGCTCTCCTCTCCCCACCGCCCCCGGCTGGAGCTGGAGAGCCACGCTGGCAGCTGTGGAGAGCCTAGGCCCCTCCACCTGCCCTGGGTGGAGGGTCCGAGCAGACCCCCGGAAAGCTCAACAGGTCACACCCCCGCCCTGGCTAGGCCAGCATGGAGCCGAGCCGTGGGGAACCGCAGCGGACCCTCCATCTGCCCGCAGTGCAGGAGAGGGCTGAGGGCAGCCCCTGGCCATGTCCCCGTCCCCCAGGCTCCCTGCCTGGCTGAGGGCAGGTGGAGGGTCCACAACTCTGCGCGGGGTCCCCACAGCTCTCCCTGATCGGGCTCCGGTGCAGGACGCCTCAGAGCCTCAGCCTGGCCATGGTAAGTAGATATCCGCGGACAATTTATGCAAATACACGTTTTTATATCCGCGCAGGGCTCTATCTGTAAAGCCGGGGCGTTGGCAGCAGAGAAGGCCTGTAGTTGCACTCCCTGATACTCTGGGGGAAAGTAGGAGCCTAGAATAGGCAGTGTAGGAAGCCGTCCAGGGAAGGAGCAGTGTGGGCTGAGGGAATAAAACCCTGAACTGCTAGGTCGAGGGTTCCTGGATTGGAACCCAGTGCAGAGGGCGGGCCCGGGTTCCCCTACCAGCCACTGCAGGAGTGGCACGCTGGGGGCAGCCTATTTGGGGACTGCCGGGGACAGTTTGGAAGGAGACTTTGATAACACCCCAGAAGGGGGGGAACTTCAGTGTTACTTGGCAGAAGGGCTAAGCTGTGAAAGGGAAAACGCTGCAGCTCCGTGAGCGAGAGAGAGGCCCGGAGCGAGCGAGTGGGACGATGGGCTGAGGATCACCAGGACGGGACATCAGACCCTGTGGTAGCTAATCCCCAGATGGGTCACTAGGAGGCGCCAGAATGGTAAGCGAGCACTCCCCTGTCACACATGTGGCAGACTAGATCATCAGCATGGCTTTGTAATTTATGAACCAATAAAGGAGACATAAAGATGAGCTGAAAACTAGTGGCATGGCACACCCAAAGTACAGCTTTAGAGTTGGATACGCTTGGAGCTACACTTACATCTGGTCACCCAGGTTCTTCTGGGAACCTGACATGCAGGAGCATGCTGAAATCTGAAAGACTCAACTGTATAAGATCCACCCAGGTAACAGAAACTATTGAACCGTTTGCTACAACCAGGATTAAGAGCCTGGACTGTGCATACATGTCCAGTGACACATTGACGGGAGTATCTAACTGTCCAACACAGCTGTAGTTTTAAGGCATAGAAGCAGCTTGTGTTAGTACAAGCCAGTTCTGCAAGGGTTCATTTGGAATAAACTGTCTTCGGTGTTGTTTGTGTCCTCTCCCGTTTGCAAAGCAGCAAAATGAACTTGCCGCGTCAGCTCAGCTCAGCACAATTTTTAGTTGACAAATCCTCCCAAAGCTGAGCACAGATCATTCAGGTATTTCTAGAGATGCTCTTCCTAGCCTAACCACATGCCCTGGTAACTTTCTTATGGCGATGTCAACGTGAAAGAAAATCCCAGTAGATGTGGAACGAGATCATTCCTTAACTTAAAACACAGAAGTTATTTTCCTGACAGAGGATGCTTTCTGTGTTCACCCTCCCGTGTCTGTTAGCCAGAAGCTGCAAACACACAGGAAGCTGAATGGAAAATGTCTTACCCAAGCAAATACCACTGCAAGCATATTTCTCTTCCCTTTAGTATTAACCAGAGGAAAGCTTGGCTACTCAGCTGACACTTGACAGATAACGAAATCCAGATCTCTGGGTCTTACTATTCTTCTTCCGTCCCCTTGTCTCCTATGGCCTGCTCTGTGGACCCAGGGAAAGGCTGCTTCAGTGGTGTAGTAGACACTATAGGGGGAGGGAGCGAAATAGAGGTCAGAGAGACAAAAGCTGGCTGGGAAGAGGGAGGGGAGATGGGGAGTAAGAAATTGCTTTGTGCAATGCCCTGCTGGGAGATGTAGTCTTTCCGTCAAAAGATTGCATGGCTTGAGATTACTGCTGTTCAGAAACAAACCAATGAATGCCGTCTAGCCGGCTGCATGGGGGGAGATCAGTGTGCCCTTAGCCTTGTCCTTTGTTAATTTAATGGTTCCTACATGTGGGAAAGGAGTTTTTTTTTCTTGTGATCCTGTTCAGTAAAATGTTCAATGGGACTAACGTGACCCTGTGCAGACTAGTAAACCTGTGGCACCTTCCCTTCACCGGCAGTAAACTGGAGGAGACGTTTTAGCAGCCGCAGCAACTGATACTGCAACTCTAGTGCCGAATTCTCCGCTCACCCAACTTTCGTGACCAGTGCTTAATTTGAAATGGGAGAGGTGCCGGGACTCAAGCAAACGTTTTGCTTTCATAACTGACATGCCAAGCCCAGAAGGGCCGGGGCTACGAACTGCCAAGCCCAGAGGGGCCGTGGCTCAGCCCTGGCACAACTTAAGCACTCGTGCAGACCTACTGACTTCACTGGAGCGACTCGTGAGCCACTGGACATGGTAGGATCAATTCCAGCCTTCAGGAGTCGAGTTCCATGCAGTCCACTGGGCCTGGCTCTTTTGGATCAGACCTTATGGAACCATCCGTGCTCCATGTGGGCAGTAAGCATCCCAGGGCACTGGCTGTAAGAGCAGATGTTTGCCCTGGTGTCCTTGGCCTAAATTTCCCCTCCTTCCTTATGTGGCATCCTGTGTGTCAGAGCTTCCAGCAGCGAGGGGAGCGTATGTTAATGCTGCTTGGTGTCCAGAGCATTTGAAACCCGTAGGGTTTCCCCAGAGATGAAAGGTACTAGACAGCTCTCCTCCATCCAGCCCCCCCCCCCCCAAATGCTGCTGCCATGGTCGGCTTCCTTTCCAGATGCTTGTATCCTATCCCTTAGGCCCATTGGTATCATTGATTCAAGGGCCAAGCAGCCAATTGAAACTGAGGGGCACTATGACTGTGCTGCGGGGCTGACAATAAGGCAGCACAGTCATGAGGTAACGTGGCCAAACATGGGACTCCGAGAGGTTTATTTTTAAAAGTCAGCTGGCTTGATTCTTCTCCTCCTCCTTACCCCTGCCCCTGACTTCAGCAGCATCAGCCCCCTCGCCCCCCTTTGACCCTGAGAGCAGCATCAGACAAATGGCCTCTTCTCGCTCGCTGCGCTGTGCATTTGCCTTTGTCTGGCTTCAGTGCTGGAGGGGAGGGGAGAGTGAGCTGGATTTGAGTAAACTGGCTTTATTGCGGAATGAAGGCTATTTTGCTAAAAAGTGATGTGACTTTTTGCATTTGTGTTCCCAGCAGTGTTGTGACTTTTCCCCTGACAAACCAGCCAAGCCTCCCTGAGGGCCTGCAGCCCATAAAGCTCAAGGGCAGGACGTCAGAATACAATGGGGCAAGCGGACAGTGCCAGCAGCAGCCACTGTGTGTGTCTCTGCTGGGAGAGGGGCTCTGAGGCTGCCCGGCTGCAGGACCCAGGAAGCAATCCCTGGAGAAGGCACAGAGTGGACAGGGAATGGGATCACCCACCCTGGCAGATCCTGGAGATGCCCAGTCCATGGAACTGCCAGGTAGGTCAGTGCTGGGTCCTGACTCCCTCGGACCTTACTCCCCTTGGCAGGGGGCCTGCTACCAGCAAGGGTGCTCTGTGGGCGTTTAATGCTGCCTGATGGGATATCCCCTTGGCCTAGCTGTCCAAGGGCTCCAGATGAGTGCAATACCACAGTGAGCACTGGTCCTTGATTCTACACCCTCCCACGGGAGCTCAGTCTCCATGATATATCCACAGAGAGGCCTCCATGAGGTCTTGGGGAAGTACCAATAATAATACTTAGAGATCTAGTAGTGAAAAGTGCTATATAAGAGCAGAGCTAAGTGCTTTACACATTTATCCCCATTTTACAGAAGGGGAAAACTGAGCCACAGAGCAGTGACATGACTTGCCCAAGTTCTCCAAGCAGAGTTGGGAATAGAACCTATATTGGCTGAGTCCTAGCCCAATGCTTTAGCCATTAGCTAGGCCACAGTAGCAGCGCTCCCGTAAGTCCCCCTTGTTCTCTGTCAAGTTTTGTCCTGTCCACTGGTTGCTGAGCCAGGCTGTGGAAATGTCAGCACAATCAAATGATGCATTTTCCAAGGTGCGTAATACTCTTTTATAGCACAGAATTCCCCCAGATCTATAGCTCTGCAATGGACAAGTCCTATATAACATAGGCTATCACAAAGCATTGCAGTATACATGAAGAACAATGCAGGGCAATGTATCATTGACATCAGAAATCCATTTCACTCAAATATTCATGACCCAGTGTGCTGTGGGTATGGGGCAGTCCAATTCTGCAATTAGGGACCAGTGATACAAAGGGGAATGGAGGCTTGATTTTTGTTTTTTTAAAATACTTACTTTATTGAGGAGACCGTATAACCTGTCAGTACTGGCTTCCCCCACGAGCTGAGGTCCGGCTGCCGCCCTCGGTCCATGGTGCAATGCCCAGTGATGCCTGGGAAAGCGCAGTAGATCGATTGAGGGCAGCTTATTGTTCTAGATATCTTCGTAAAGGAAGTATCAACACACAAAACAAAATCCTCAAACATAGCTGCTTCCTCTGGGGTAAATCTCTAGGCCACAAAACTAGTCTAAGGAGAAGAAAACGATTACATCCAAAGAATGGGGGGATAAATAATTCTTCTCTTGATTACACACTTGAGCCCTCAAGTGAGGAGCTCTGGTATATTCCCCACTGAGGGAGGCCTAGTATATTGTCCTAGATTCATTGCCTACGTTCCACCGTATTCTTCTAGTGCAACGCAATCTCCATGCCCTTGGAGGTTGATAGTCTACCTGGCATGGATCAAGTCCCAGGGGACTGGGCACTACCATCCAGGAGATGGACTGATTCAGCTTATCTCCTCGGCCAGCTCCTCTAGTGTGGTTCCTATGGAGACCCCAGACAGAGATTAAAATTGTCCTTTCCTCTCCAGCCACCTGCCTTGCTGCCCAAACATGAGTCCCACCCCTTCGGCTCAATGGCTCCTGCAACACCTATGCCATAGGGGTAAATTAAAACCCATTGGGTGCAACCTCTCTTGGGGGATGAGATGAGGGAGAAGCTTCCTTCTCATATACAAAATCAAGATGTAGAACTAATGCCTAATAACTGACCACTACTTGACTTGACTCTACTCCTCTAAGTATTCCAGCTACACAGTGATCCTTAGTGCACATCCCTCAGCTGCTGCGTTCACTTCAGTCACATTGGGTGGTTGGGCGCAGAGTCTGGCTGTGGTGGTCTCGGGCTCCCTCCAGAGCTCTGGTCTGCCAATGTTCTTCAAGCCCCAGTGGTGCCCCCTGCCAGCCAACCCACCACATTAAAGATCCCATAGTCTGAGGAATACACTCCATTATAATGAAGTAGTAGAGAGCAAGAAAGAGTGGTGAGCTTTGTCACTTGCCCCCAAGCCACTTCGCAGCTCTCACCGCACAAGCACAACCGGACCTATCTAAAGGATAAAGGGTTTCTGTTCTTCTAGTCCATAGAGGACCCAGTCCACAAGCGGTGCAGCCTGTCCCAAGGATTTTGATTGCTTCTTTCTTTAATCCCTAAATAATGCCCAGGAAATCCTGTAGTGACCTCCAGAGTCATGTTCACGGGAAAAAATAGATAGCACGAAAGAGCACCTATCCTGGGCTGCTGAAGCTATTGATGCTTCTGGAGCATCTTTGTTTCCTCTAGTCACGGATACAGCAAGATGCTAGACCGAGACGACTGCTCTCGCTTATATCCAGGCAACAGCTTCGCCTGGATATGGCCGAGGGGACGTCTACACTGCAGCGAAGGTGTCATTCCAGCTCAGGGTGGTGTACATGGGCTAGCTCTCATTGAGCTAAAGCAATATTTTTAGGATGTGGCCAGCGGCATGGACTAACCACCAGAGCACAACGCTCTCCGAGATACACGTCGTTGTGGCTACGCTGCTCTTTTTAGCATGCTAGCTCCACCCCGGTCTACAGCAAAAGATTAGGTTGATCCAGCTACATCATTCAGGGGTGTGAAACCCCCCCCCCGGAGCAACGTAGTTATGCTGCCCTAACCCCTGGTGTAGACAGCACTACCTCCCGTTGACCTAGCTACCACCTCTCGGGGAGATGGATCACTTATGCCGATGGGAGAACTGTAGCGTTTCAAGTGTAGATGAGCCTTTAGTCCAGGGGCGGGCAAACTTTTTGGCCTGAGGGCCGCATCGGGTTTTGGAAATTGTATGGAGGGCTGGTTAGGGAAGGGGGTCGTGGCCCAGCCCCCACCTCCTATCTGCCTCCCCCCCCCGGACTCCTGCCCCATCCAACCCCCCCGTTCCCTGACAGTCCCCCTGGGACTTCTACTCCATCCACACCCCCTGCTCCCTGTCCCCTGACCACCCCCGGACTCCTGCCGCCCCATCCAACCCCTCCTCTCATTCCTGACTGCCCCCCCCGGGACCCCTGCCCTATCCAACCAGCCCTTCTCCCTTACCACCCCCAGAATCCCTGCCCCTGACTGCCCCCTGCCAACCCGTCCAACCCCTCCCCCTCCTTCCTGACTGCCTCCCCCGGGACCCCTGCCCCCACTCAACCCCCCACTTCTCCCTGTCCCCTGACTGCCCCCTGCCGCTCCATCCAACCCCCGCTCCTTCCTGACTGCCTCCCCCAGGACCCCTACCCCCAATTAACCCCCCTGTTCCCCGCCCTCTGACCACCCCAACCCCTGCCCACACCCCCTCTACCCCCCTGAACTCCCCTGCCCCCTTACCGTGCTGTCTGGAGCACCAGTGCCTGGCGGAGCCGGGCCACGCCGCCACCGCGCAGAACAGAGCGCGGGGCAGGCCAGGCTCTGCAGCTATGCTGCCCCAGGAGCTCGCCCCGCCACCCAGAGCATTGCGTCGCTGGCGAGGTGAGGCTGTGGGGGAGGGGGGACAGCGGGGGAGGGGCTGGGGACTAGCCTCCCCGGCCAGGAGCTCAGGGGCCAGGCAGGAGGGTCCCGCGGGCAGGAGGGTCCTGCGGGCCGGGTGTGGCCCGCGGGCAGTAGTTTGCCCACCTCTGCTTTAGTCTCTCATTACATTATGTGGCTGGTGTGTCAAACTCCTGTGACTCTTTTTCTCCCCACCCCCCAGCTCACTGTGATCACCTGTCCCCGCTCAGGTAGTAACTTTCAGCCAGGCCTTGTCTTGGAATTAGGAAGGACCCGGTTGGTACTGGTACCTGCAGGGATTGCCCGGTAGTGTTTACTCTGGCATGAAGAGAACTGTGCGTTCCATGGAGTTGCTGGCTGCTCTCCTCGATGGCAGAGGACTCCTACTCTCTCAAGGCTCGTGTGTGTACGTCTACCCAAGCTGGAAAGCACACGTCCAGCTGCAGCGTAGCTGTACCGGGAGAGCAGCCTTTGCTCGCTGCCAGCCAAATTTTCAAAAGCGGCCACTGAGTTCAAGTATCTCCATGTTAGGTGCCCGGCCTAAAACATCTTTCATTCTGCAGTCTAATCTTGGCCCCCCGCCCCGGTTTGAAAGTGCCGGCCTTTATGTCTGCTGCATTTCATCCCGAGTCTCAGTCCCAGAGCTGAGCCCTGCTATCGATGGGAGCGATGTTCATGTTAGAACTATGTGGGTGATGCCCATTTCTCAGAGCCGGGCTCAGCAGATACATTCCCCACTTCTTTTCCAGAAGCAAAATGCTACAATTGAAATCAGTGCTTTGCACCTGGATACATTCAGCCTGTTTAAGAGTTGGGGCTGATTGGGCTAAACTCCGCATTCTTCAGTGGAGCAAATCTCTGGTTAATAATAATAATATCTCACTCTTTACCAAGGAAGTCAGTATCCTTAACACCATTTTACAGATGGGGAAACTGAGGCCTGGGGAGGGAAACTGAATTGCCCAAGGTCACCCAGAAAACCAGTGACAGAGCCAGGGACTGGACACAGGTCTCCTGAATCCCAGCCACCTTGCCTCCTTCTGTTTACAGCAGGAGTTTTGCTCCAGTAATGACTGCAGAATTTGGTCCAGGCTTATCACCTTCCTTTGTGGGCTTTGCTCTGTGGCTAGAGGTTGCCCTCACATGTTAAGCTTTCCTCACTCTTCACAGCCGGGAGTGCTTTTCGTTCTGGGTGCATCTGAGGGTGGTTGCTAGCGCTCCCTGGTGCCCCCAGCTTTTCCCCCCGCTTTGCACGCCCGGTGGGTCCCTCTCTCATGTGGATTTTCTGGTGCCTTCTCAGATATTTCTTCAGCCTGTACCGTTTCCCACACACCGTGCATTTATAAGCCCCGCCCCTGGAGTGCAGCGTCTGGTGTCTAATGAGGTTTTTCTTCTGAGTGAAGCATTTCCCACACTTGGTGCATTTGCACGGTCCCATCCTGATGTGGATCGTCTGGTGCCTGAAGAGGTTGGCCTTCTGATTGAAGGTCTTCTCGCATTCGGGACATTTGTACGGCTCCTCCCTGGTGTGGATCCGCTGGTGCCTCACGAGGTTCGACCTCTGGGTGAAGCTTTTCCCACACTCGGTGCATTTAAAGGGTTCACTCATGTGGATTCTCTGATGCCTGATAAGCTTCCTGTTCATCCGGAAACTCTCCCCGCACTCGTTGCACTTATAAGGCCCCTCGCTGGTGTGGATCTTCCGGTGCCTAGTAAGATTTGACTTCTGGTTGAAGTTTTTCCCACACTCGGGACACGGAAATATCCTCTCCGCTTTGGGGCTGTTCTTCGTCAAGGGATTTTTCTTGCATTTTGTGTTTGCCCGGCTCTCGGTACATGCACCAGGAGTCCCCTCTTTGCTGGTTCTCTGGCGTTTTCTATGTTTTTTCTTTGGGCTGCAGCTTTCCCCATGTTCGCCATCCACCCCGGCTCCCTCTTTAATCTGGATCCTCTGGATGATGCCAAGAGATGTCTTTTGACTGAAGTTGCTTCCATGGTCTGCGCTCTCCTGTGGTTCTTCCTTGATGCGGGGTTTCTGGCGTGCCGCAAGATTGCCGATCATAGTGACATCCCTCTGGTGTTCGTTGTCCACCCCAGCTTCCTTTGTAGCCTGGATTCCCCATGGAGGAAAGAGAGGCATCTTTGGATTGAATTGGTTGTCATAGTCGGGGTTGGTCTGTGGTTCTTCCTTGATGTAAGAGTTCTGGTGCGCTACTGTAATGTTGTCTCTCTCGTGTTCGGGGTATGTGTCTGGTTCCTCCTTAGTCTGGATTCCCCACGGAGCGCCAACAAGGATCTTTGGGCTGGACTGCCTTCCACAGTCAGTACCTTCCTGGGGTCCGTCCTCTGAGTGAGCTCCTGGTACTGTAACGTTCTTCCCCAGGCTAAAACTATCCTCTTGTTTGAAGGCCACATCCGGTTCCTCTTTAATCTGGATGACCCGGAGAGGCATGCCATTTACATGGCCAGTGGCTTCCTGTAGCCTCTGCTTTGCGTGGTTCCTCTGGTGGACATTAAAATACCTCTTGGTGCTCAAGCTTTTCCCGCACTCGGTGCATATGAACGGCCCGCCGCGGAGGTGGATTTTCTGGTGAGCCACCAGCGTTGCACTCTGGCCAAAGCACCGGCTGCAGTCGGAGCACTTGAAAGGCTTATCCCGTTTGTGTATCTCCTTGTGTGCCGTCAGCGTCCCCTTCTTCACAAAGCTCTTCCCACACTCGGTGCAGGCGTACGGCCGCTTTTCCTTGTGGGTTCTCATGTGGATGCTGAAGTAGATGCGTGTGCTCAGACTCTTCCCACAGTGGACACAGATATACGGACCGCCTTTGGTGTGTGTCTTCCGGTGGGCAGCCAGACATATCTCCAGCCGGAAGCACCGTCCGCACTCGTCGCACTGGAAGGGCCTCTCTCCGGTGTGGATGCTCTGGTGGGTGGTCAGGTGTCCCCTCGTGGTGAAGCGCCTCCCGCACTCACTGCAGGGGTAGAGCTCCTCTGCTGTGTGGATCCTCTGGTGTCTCTTCAGATTTCCCTTCTTGCTGAAGGATTTCCCGCACTCCAGGCACGTATGCGGCTTCTGGGCCACGCGCTTTGCAGGGTCTTTCATGGTGACACCCGTCAGCATGTGGATGTAATTCTTCTGTGGCTGGGTTCTCTCTGGTAGGCCGGGCAGCTGCTAGGGAGCCGGTGGAGGGGATGGGGAGAGATGGCTGGAAGGTTGGTAAGGGGTGGCTATAGAAAAGTCAATGATGCAATAGTCAAAGTGCAGCTGATGGGCCCAGGCTGCTCTGCTGACCGGGAGGAGAGGTTGACAACATGCAGCGCAGATACTGTGGTGCCGACGGTCGTGTAGCTAACTGGATGGCTCTGGTTCCTCCTTGGGTTGCATTTTCTCCTGGAGTTTTTTCTTTCAACCCAACAGCAGAGATGTTCTCTTGACATTCAGAACTCCCTTTCCCTGTTCATTGCAGTGGGGCTCCTGTTCTCATCGTATGCCTCAGTCAGTCTTCGAGGTTTAGCATGCTGGATTAAAGCAAAAAGAAAGTCCAGATATTATTCCATGTGCTACTGATAACATTGCTTGTGCTTGTGTGATGGCTGCCATCTTGACTGACACACCAGGGATTGAACCAGGAACCTCCAGAGCTAAAAGCCTGAGCCACTACAGCTTACATTAAAGAGCAAAGGCTTTGGAGGTGCAGCTGAAACAGATTCCTCTCCTCTGTGGATCAGTCACTGAGGGGGATGTGTAACACACACTCACCAGAGGATTACAGGATCTCAAGACAATTTACAAATGTTAATAAATTAAGCCTCACAATAATGATTATGACTTGCCTCATTATTCAGATAGCCTCTCTGTGCCTCCATTTTCCTAACCTTTTCAAAAGTTAGGATAAAATCAAAGTTGGCACCATTTGCAATATTAATACTTGGCACTTTTCCTTGGCAGATCTCAAAGCACTTTGTAAAGGCAGGGCAGTATCATCACCTCCGTATTACAGATGGGGAAACTGAGGCACAGAAAGGTTAGGTGACTTGCCAAGGTCACACAATGTGGCAGTGGTGGAATCTAGGTGCTCTGCCCTGCCCATTGGACAAGTTCGGACCATTGAACCACAGGCCCACTTATACATAGGAAATCATTTCCTAGAATTCCAACAAGGAGGGAGGCCTGAAGGCAGAAGTGAGGAAGGTATGGTTACTGGAGGATGCTGCCACCAAGGGGACGGGAAGTTGGGGATGCTGTTGCTGAGGTTACAGGTTGCTGGGGGATGCTGTCGCCACAGGGATAGGACATTGGGGATGCTGTTGCTGAGGGGACAGGTGTTGTTGTGGAGGGGGCTAAGGGAGCAAGAAGTAGGAAAGTAACTACTGCTTTAAAGGCAGGGAAGCGGGAAAATGGGAGATTTCTAAACATTTGGATACAGCACTGAAAGTGCAGACAAGATACACATATTGGGCTGCTGATTGGGGGGAGCAGTTGCCAATGTACAGTGCTCAGATACCAAGGGTCACAAGGGTTAACTAGCTGGATAAACAGACAGAAAATGCAGAAGAGAACTATTTTTCATTCAGTTACATGGATGGCAATTCCGCCTTCAGGTAAACCAGCTCAGCTCCCGCTGAAATTAATGAGATTCATAGAACCATAGAACTGGAAGGGACCTCGAGAGGTCATCTAGTCCAGTCCCCTGCACTCGTGGCAGGACTAAGTATTATCTAGACCACTCCTACCAGGTGTTGGTCTAACCTGCTCTTAAAAATCTCCAATGATGGAGATTCCACAGCCTCCCTAGGCAATTTATTCCAGTGCTTAACCACCCGGACAGTTAGGAAGTTTTTCCTAATGTCCAACCTAAACCTCCCTTTCTGCAATTTAAGCCCATTACTTTTTGTCCTATCCTCAGAGGTTAAGAAAAACAATTTTTCTTCCTCCTCCTTTTAACAACCTTTTACATATTTGAAAACTATTATCATGTTCCCACTCAGTCTTCTCTTTTCCAGACTAAACAAACCCAGTTTTTTCAATCTTCCCTCATAGGTCATGTTTTCTAGACCTTTAATCATTTTTGTCGCCCTTCTCTGGACTCTCTCCAATTTATCCACATCCTTCCTGAAATGTGGTGCCCAGAACCGGACACAATACTCCAGTTGAGGCCTAATCAGCGTGGAGTAGAGCGGAAGAATTACTTCTTATGCATTTGCAGGAGTGTTGTAAACAAGACATCCTAGAAGGATGTTCACGTTTTTTTTTGCAAGTGTTACACTGTTGACTCATATTTAGCTTGTGATCCACTATGACCCCAGATCCCTTTCCACAGTACTCCTTCCTAGGCAGTCATTTCCCATTTCGTATGTGTGCAACTGATTGTTCCTTCCTAAGTGGAGTGCTTTGCATTTTGCTTATTGAATTTCATCCTGTTTACTTCAGACCATTTCTCCAGTTTGTCCAGATCATTTTGAATTTTAATCCTATCCTCCAAAGCACTTGCAACCCCTCCCAGCTTGGAATCGACCACAAACTTTATAAGTGTACTCTCTATGCCGTTATCTAAATCACTGATGAAGATACTGAACAGAACATCATTTGTCCCTGCATTAGTAGCACTGCTGTATGAACTGAATTGAATATGGTATTACATAGGACAATAATAGAAACAATGACCTGGAAAGCTTTAATTAAAAAAACAAACAGAAAATACCCTCTTCCAAGCAGAACCCTGGTTTGATTCTGGTGTGTGTACTTAAAGATCCGTTTCTATCTGGGCCAGCAACGGAGGTGACTTGATCATAGCCCAGAATTCCCTCCTGAGGGTATTTCAGTCTAGCAGACAAAGGCATAAGATCCCGTGGCTGGAAATTGTGTCAGTAAAGTTCAACAGCATATTTTGACCAGTATGGGTAATTAACATGGGAAGGGATTAGCAGCGGTAATCTCTCCATCTCTGGAATCTTTAACTGAAGACTGGATGTCTTGTTAAGAGATATGCACAACCCACCCATTACTGGACTCCATACAGGGATCAGTAGGTGAAATTCTCCGGCCTGTGTTATGCAGGAGGCCAGACTAGACGATCACGATGGTCCCTTTCTTTGGAAACATTTGAGCTGCCTTTTAGTTTTGGCAAATGCCAGGCAGCTCCCTTCTTACTAAATTTGGACCAGATCAAAATAACAAATCCCCACTGATCTTTTCTAGTATCCAGATCACAGAGGGCCAGACTCTGCCCTCAGTTACAACTCTGCCGCCCCACCGATTTGGGGTTGAATTGAGGGCAGAATTTGATCCCTCCCCCGGGGGGGGGGGCGGCGGGGAGCGTCCTCCTTTGGGCTAGGATGTGAAATACCCGCACGAGCCGTTTGCTGAAAGGGTCTTACCTGAGCAGCCCATCCCTGCAGGCATTTTCCTCCCCGGGAGCCCGTGTGACAACATGGTTTGTGACTTGGCTGCAACTTGTGTTGCAGTCGCAGCTGCTGCTGACCGAGAGGAAGTCTGCGCCCGGTGCGCTGAGAGCTACCGGAGGAAGGGTGAAACGAAACAAAGACCAGCAGCGAAGGGTGAGCGCAGCGCCGGGGGAGAGGCTGGACTCTGCAGCCGGACAGGCCCCGGGCTGGGTTTCCGCGCGGCTGCGATCCCGGGCACGGGCGGGCGGCGCGAGCGGGGTGGAAGGCGGGGGGATCTCACCCCCCCCACCCCCCGGCGTCCTTTCTTCTGCACCGTTAGCTTTGCGGGGACTCGGGCTCGCTTGGAATGTTCCCAGGCTCGCAGAGCCTTCTGGGAATTGTAGTTTCTCCCAGAAATCCCCCTGGCCCTGGCACGACGCCCCTGGGCTGCACGGGGAGAGGAGCAGGCCCCTGGAGCTAGTCCCTCCCAAGGTGTTCGCCTTCCTCGCACCATGCTGCAGAACATGCCGCTGTCATCCAGTGCTCAGTGTCCCGCCAGGACTTGAAGGGGCCATGGCCTGAGGGATTCAATAGCTTCTGATCCACAGCATGGGAGCTGTGCACCCCAATAGCAGCTCACTGTATGCCTACAGGGGGAGTACCAAGATATTGGTGTGGAAATATTGGGGGCCCTGTCAGCACCTTCCACTGACCAGATTAGCTAGATAAAGAATGATTTTACAGACAAGGACACCGAGGCACGGAGCTTGTGGGGGATGGGTTCTGCAAGGTGTTACCGGACAGGAGCAATTGGGGTAAAAAACCGCACTGGCTGCAAGGCTGAACTGAGCTTGGTAAATTTGTGGAGAGGATAGTATGATGGGACTGGCTAAAATGGCATGTAGCCGATCCGCGACTGCTAGCAGCAAATATCTCCAACAGCCGGTGATGGGACACTAGATGGGGAGGGCTCTGAGTTACTGCAGAGAATTCTTTCCCAGGTGTCTGGCTGCTGGGTCTTGCCCACATGCTCAGGGTCTAACTGATCCCCATATTTGGGGTCAGGAAGGAATTTTCACCCAGGTCACATTGGCAGAGACCCTGAGGTTTTTTCACCTTCCTCTGCAGCATGGGGCACGGGTCACTTACAAGTTTAAATTAGTATAAATGGTGAATTCTCTGTCACTTGAAATCTTTAAACCATGATTTGAGGACTTCAGTAACTCAGCCAGAGGTTCTGGGTCTATTGCAGGAGTTGGTGGGTGAGGTTCTGTGGCCTGCCATGTGCAGGAGGTCAGACTAGATGATCTTGATGGTCCCTTCTGACTTTAAAGTCTATGAGAGATGCCGACCATGAGAGCTGAGGTCAATCACCACTGCTCGGAACTCCTCATCGCTTCCTGGAGCAGGCCCTCAAGGATCAGATGAACCCAAGCACACAGGAACTCCGCTGTAAGCCATTTTGTGCTATGTGCTTTATTACCCAATGCATGGGAAAGGCTAAATCAGTGTGACTATTCCCTGTGACTATGTCGTCTTTACTCAATGGAACTGGTAATGTTCACAAAGCGATGTCCCCAGCAGCAGGTACTCAGACATAGCGTGTGGCCGTTTAATCCATCAGTCAGGAACATTGACGCTCTCAGCTCAAAACCAGGTCTCGAATGCTATTGATTCATTCATCAATTTAATAATTGGAAGAAAATAGGAGGAGATAATTGGAGTTTGCTAAAATCTCACTGGCCTTGAACTACTGAATCTCTTAAACACGGCTTTCCCACTTGGATTAACAATCATTTTGGAAGGCAGATAACCAAGTAAACAAAAATCAAACGAACTAACAAAAGTACTTATTATTGACACCATATATGTAAATACATTCAGGATATGGACACACATGTCACTTTTGGTCAGAATAACCACACTTAGGACCTCATCAACCACGATCTCAAAGCACTTTAGAAATATAGCAAGCATTATTCTCCCCATCTTCTAGATGGGGAAACTGAGGCACAGAGAAATTAAGTGACTTGTCCAAGATCATCCAGCAGAATGGGAATAGATTATAGGTCTCCTGAATCTCAGGCCTGGCCTATACACAGGGTTGTTTTTTTTTTTTTTTTTAACTAATCTGGGATACAAGATCTAGAGGCAGGATGTTGAAGCTAGAAAATTCAGACTAGAAATATGGTGTAATTTTTTTACCAGTGAGGGTAATTAACTGTTGGAACAATTTATCAAGGGCCGTGGTGGATTCTCCATCACTGGCAATTTTGAAATGAAGATTGGATTTTTTTTTTCTGAAAGATCTGCTCTTATTCCAAGAGGAATTGATTCAGGGAAGTCCTATGGCCTGTGCAATCCAGGAGGTCAGACTTGATGATCACAGTGGTCCCTTCTGGCCTTAGACTCTATGTATCTATGAACTATTTTGATTAGGGATGCGATTATTACTGATACAATTATATCAGTACAATCCCTAGTGTGGACGCAGTTGTACTAGTATAAAAGTGCTTTATATATGTATAGCTTATTCCCCTTCTTGAACAGTATAAACACCTTTATAGCAGTACAACTGCATCCACAGGACAAAGGAGGCTGTGTGGTCTGCTGGGTAGATCATTAGCCTGAGAGTCAGGAAACCTCGGTCTCTTCTCCCCCCACCCCCCTTTGTGCCTCTGTTTCTCCTCCTGTCCTTTGTCTGGCTCTCCTCTTTAGATTGTGAGTTCTACAGGGCATGTGCAGGCTTTCACTGTGCATTTTGAACAGCACTGTGTACAGCAGGGGCCCCAACTCAGTTGCCACCTCTTGGTACTACCCTATTATTACGGCTGCTACTAATGGGCAACTCTGCCTAATAGTGCGATGTAGCTAGGTCAGTGATGAATGTGCCATTTTCTTAAAGGAGCAGACTAAAGGTTCTTTAATAAAAAATAAATGCACACGGCCATCCTATTTCTGGTACTTGCATTTTTCTTGATAGGTGAATAGAAATTACTTATTGCCTGGGCTCACCCCAGCGTAGAATCATAGAATATCAGGGTTGGAAGGGACCTCAGGAGGCCATCTAGTCCAACCCCCCCTGCTCAAAGCAGGACCAATCCCCAACTAAATCATTCCAGCCTGGGCTTTGTGAAGCCTGACCTTAAAAACCTCTGAGGAAGGAGAATCCACCACCTCCCTAGGTAACCCATTCCAGTGCTTCACCACCCTCCTAGTGAAAAAGCTTTTCCTAATATCCAACCCCCACTGCAACTTGAGACCATTACTCCTGTCGATCAGCTTTTCTGTTTACAGTTACAGAAAGAGAAAGCAATTGCAGGCTGTGTTTTACCCTCTGCACGCTATGCCTGGGTCCACTGGGAGCTAGGACATGTCTACCAGCAGTACCCCTTACTATGCCCATACATTTGAGGATGGCGTTTCCACCTGCAGACTGACCATGCTGCACTGAAGTGGTTTCACACAGTCAAAGAGACTACAAAAAACTTCTTTGGCGGAGTTTAGCTCTTCAAGATTCCCCACTCTGGCACTTTGAGTGCAGAAGGTGGGGGCCCGCAAGGATTCTAAAAATTAATACTGGCCACTCCAGGCTTGTATTAAACTCCCAAGGTTACAGCTTTTCTCAGACCTTGGATGAGTAGATGCTGCCACCACCCAAGTGCAAAACCCCTTTGAGAACCCAGGAAGGCGCACTTGGGAATTCCCTCCTGTGGGGTACCCTCAAGCCCTTTCACCCCCCCCCCCCCGCCCCGGGAAGAGCTGAGAAAGAAAAACAAAGGAAATCAGCTGTTGCCATCAGCTAGTTAAACAACATGGGTACAAACCTCTTAGGACACAAAAATCCAATCCTGTTCTTAAAAAAGGTAAATTTTATTAAAAACAAAAAGAAAGAAAATACGTCTGGAAACTCAGGCTATTGCTAGATTAAAAAAAACCCAAACACTTACAAGGATTAAGCATCAAGAATAACTTTCTTGAGGTCTAGCTTAAAGGTTACAAGCAAACCAAAAGCATTTGGGGTTAGCACAGAGGATTCCACAAGCCATAAAGAAATAAAAAGGGATAAACCTAATTGCATCTTTCTAGACATTTCATGATCTACTTACATATCTGGGGTTTCCAATGAGCAGTTTCTAGGTACGATACCGATGATTTTTCATACCTGGCCCCAAGCTTCTTACAGCATTGCTGCTCCCTGTCTGCCTCTCCCTGAGAACAACCACAGACAGACAAAAGGGGAGTCTTGTTTCAATTTTAAAAAGTTCTAGCCTTCCCATTGGCTTTTTTGGCCATCTGCCCACTCACTTCCTTTTACCTGTGCATCACAGTGAGACTTTTAACCCTTTACAGGTAAAGCAAGTAGAGAACAACTACTAAGAGGGATTTTATAGATAACTGGCTGGCGGGGTCCATAAAAGGGAGCTACTCCCCCACACCTTGGAAAGCTGATCATGTTTTAGCTGCTCACAAATACTTTGGAAAAGTAGGTAGGGTCAGTTTAACTCTTGGCTTGCCGTCCGGAGGCGGCTTGGTGGGCTGCGCAAAATGAGTTTGGTGCTTTCGGTCCAGTTGTCAGTGGACAGGTAACAACGTGCTATATTGCAATCAACATTAGGTTGGCATTCTTGACGCTGGCTGTGGACTGATGAGACAAGGAGACTGAGCTATGCTAGAGGTGGTCCCTACAGGTCAGGTTTGAGACCGTCGGAGAGGCCATGTGTGGCTGCTTGTACTACGCTGTATTTGTTGTGTAGCCAGATAAGGCACATCCGTTTCTAGGGCTGTCAGAGGAGGACTTGTTCTAACACTTACGGAATAAAACAACCGAGGAAGCCTCCAGCTGGGGAGACAGGAAGAGACATCGCTGATCGTTTCCCTTCTGGCCTCTATCGCCCTAATTTATTCATCAACTTGACTTTCAAATGAAGCCAGTCAGTACTCCTGAGATAATGAGGATATGGCCTTACACTAAACTGCTCGGCTTCCATTGCCCGCTGTCTGTCATGGGCCCCTGGGGGTCCCACTAGCTATCCCGCCTTTACAGCCTATTTGAATAATAGGCAACCTGATTTAGAAGAAAGTAAGGCCAGATCCTCAGCCAGTGTGAAGCAGCTTAGCTCCATCGAAATCCATAGAGCTGCCAGTGATTTCCACCAGCTGAGGGTCTGACGTAAAGTCAGTGAATGTGTTGGCGAGTTATTCATTGCGGGAATTGAATTTTTGGCATGGTGGGGGAAAAGAACGTGCAGCTCTCCAGCTTTCCTGCCACTTTTGTCCCACCAGCCACACTCTCATGGAGTCTTGCAGTTCTCCCCCAGCCCTAGTGAAATGACTTAATTGTTTCCCCATTTTCCACTTTAGTAAGCTTTGCTATGAACAGCCTGGTGGAGGTTATCATGACTTTGGGGTTTACAGGTGGAATGAGATGGGTTCTCTTTATCTTCCCATAAGCACAGTTCCATGCAACTGTGTACTGTGTTATTTGTATGTACAGCACCTGGCATAGTGGGACCCTGATCCCTGATGGGTATCATTAGGCGTTACCACAATACAAATGATAATAGTGGCTGGTACCTAGAATTAGGAATTGGCAACTGATTGCTCTTGATGGATTAAAGGATGGCCCGTGGTAGTTTGTTACTTCTTTGTTATAATTATTTGTGCAATGTTGGCATTCTGGTCCAATGGATAAAACTCTATATGCTAATCTCCAAACTGAACATGGATAGTGATCACTGGTCCACCAGATGCAGTGCTTGTGATCCTGGCTTCTTAATGCACCACTAGATGCCAGTGAAAGCTCTTCACAAATGGATCTTGCTACATAACCACTTTGCTTTAGCAGTTTTATTTTTTCCACAATTTGGGGATTGTTACTTTTTAGTGTCCTTCACTTTTGTTGTAATGCTGGGCCCCTCTGGAGAGGGAGTGAAAGGTACCACATAGCAACACCCATTTTCCCAGCGTTCCCTATACAGATAAAACACTGTTTCACTGAAACCTGGAATAGGTTTAGTCACACCCTTTTCAATGGCATGTAGCTGTTAACTCCACCTCATCGTGGAGATTCTGTTGATCTGGATGGAGCATGGTAGTCTCAAGATAACAAATTGAGAAGGATGTGTGACAGGTTCCCGCTGGAGTGCCACCTGGAACTGGGGTACTGCTGAGCCCTCTGACCCACCAGCCTGGGCTTCCTCTCACACTGTGCTGCCGTGACAAGCTGCAGACCATGCACGGCTACAGGCTGGGGACCGACTGGCTAAGCAACAGTTCTGCAGAAAAGGACCTGGGGATTACAGTGGATGAGAAGCTGGATATGATTCAGCAGTGTGCCCTTGTTGCCAAGAAGGCTAACGGCATATTGGGCTGCATTAGTAGGAGCATTGCCAGCAGATCGAGAGGGAAGTGATTATTCCCCTCTATTCGGCACTGGTGAGGCCACATCTGGAGTATTGCATCCAGTTTTGGGCCCCCCAGTACAGAAAGGATGTGGACAAATTGGAGAGAGTCCACCGGATGGCAACAAAAATGATCAGGGGGCTGGCGCACATGATTTAAGAGGAGAGGCTGAGGGAACTGGTCTTGTTTAGTCTGCAGAAGAGAAGAGTGGCGGGGGGGGGGAAAGGGGGAATTGATAGCAGCCTTCAACTACCTGAAGGGGGGTTCCAAAGAGGATGGAGCTCGGCTGTTCTCAATGGTGACAGATGACAGAACAAGGAGCAATGGTCTCAAGTTGCAGTGCGGGAGGTTTAGGTTGGATATTAGGAAACACTATTTCACTAGGAGGGTGGTGAAGCACTGGAATGGGTTACCTATGGAGGTGGTGGAATCTCCATCCTTAGAGGTTTTTAAGGCCTGGCTTGACAAAGCCCTGGCTGGAATGATTTAGTTGATGTTGGTCCTGCTTTGAGCAGGGGGTTGGACTAGATGACCTCCTGAGGTCTCTTCCAACCCTAATCTATGATTCTTGCCTGGCCTCTTCTGCTTCCATTTCTTTTTTCTCAAAAAGAAAAGGAGTACTTGTGGCACCTTAGAGACTAACCAATTTATTTGAGCATGAGCTTTCGTGAGCTACAGCTCAAAGCTGTAGCTCACGAAAGCTCATGCTCAAATAAATTGGTTAGTCTCTAAGGTGCCACAAGTACTCCTTTTCTTTTTGCGAATACAGACTAAGACGGCTGTTACTCTGAAACCTTTCTTTTTTCTGTAATTGTTTTAATTCCAAAAGTTTTGTATGTTCTTTCCCCTTCTCTTCTGCCTGAAATCTGCACAGCTCCAATTTCGCAACTGTTTCACTGCTTTCACTCATCTTCCTGCTTTGCAGTCTCTAATTCCCTTGCCCGAAACAAACAAACAGAAAACAACAAACTGGTAACCTCTTTGACTGATCTCAAGCCACCACACTTAAAATCTCACTTAAAATCACCACCAGTGTATGAAGTGCAAATTTCACTCAGAACAACAAGCTGTGCGTTGAACCCTCCTTGCTGTGCCACTGTGACAGGTTCCCCCAGAGAGACTGAACTGGGGGAAGTGCTGAAGCCAGGCTAAAGCGATTTCTAGTTTGTGTATGAAAAACCTGGGATTTCCAAGCTGCAAAGCAAATGCAGTTTGTACCTTGAGAATCTGCCAGCCGGCCTGTATTATCAGCCAGGGTGAGAATTTGCAATTCATATCCTGTCTTTCTCGTATTTTAGGCTTAGATTGTGTTTTTGTTTATTTACTAGGTAATCTGCTTTGATCTGTTTGCTATCACTTATAATCACTTAAAATATGTCTTTTTGTAGTTAATAAACTTGTTTTATGTTTTAATCTGAACCAGTAAGTTTGGAGTGAAGGGCTGGGAAATCTTAGCTCAAGGGGCAGGGGCTGTTGCATTTCCTCTCCACATTGGGGGGAGGGGAACTGGATAATAAATTCATACTGGTCGGGGTTTTGACCAGGGCCGGACGGTACAGCTCTGGAGTCCTAGGCTGGGTAGCTGGCGGTTATCTTGGCTGTAGCCTCTCTATTGTTGGTTCATGCAGTGCCTGGTCAGAGAACCTGCATGTAACAGCTGGCTGTATCGCTACCTGTGTGAATGCTGGTCGAAGTATAGGACCGGGAGCGGGTCTGCAGCTTGTCACAGCAGCACAGTGTCAGAGGGAGCCCAGGCTGGTGGGTCAGATGGCTCAGTGTTAACGCAGTTCCAGGTGGCATCCTGGGAGAACCTTTCTCAGGATGGTCTTGTGGGCCAGGTACTTGCCTGGGACTGAAGAGATCTGAGTTCAGTTTCTGTTTCTACCATACAGACTTCCTGTGTGACCTGGGGCAAACCACTTAGGGGCAGATCCTCAGTGGTGTAAATTGCCATAGCTCCATTCACATCAGTGGATGTCTGGCAATTTATAGCATCTGTGACACAGTCCCTGCCTTGTAAATGAAGATAATTATACCATTCCTATCCATCTATTTAGATTATAAACTCTTTGGGGCAGGGACTCTCTCTTGCTATACATCTGTACAGCGCCTAGCACAATGGGACTCTGATCTCAGTTGAAGTGTCTAGGTGTCTAACACAGCCTGGCATAAACTGAGACTCTGCTGTAAGCCTCTGGGTCAAACATAGCTTTGGCATGAAACATGCAATTAGTGTAAATTGAGAGTAAATAGCAAGGTAGTGTAGCAGCCAGCAGTCCAAGGGGACTGGTAAGGCAGATGGTACCAGAAAAAGCAGCTAACAACAGAGTGTAAAAGAAAGCCCCTGCCCAGCCTCTAACCATAGCTAAGGCTACGTTTTAGTCATGGGTATTTTTAGTAAAAGTCACCGACAGGTCACAGGCAGTAAACAAAAATTCACAGCCCGTGACCTGTCCATGACTTTTACTAAAAATACTCGTGAATAAAACTTGTGGGGGGGGGACTGCCCGGGGGCCCTATGGATGTTGAGGGAGGGTGGCCCAGGTGCTGGTGGGGGACAGGTGGCGGCACGTGACCCGGGACTCCCACTGATCCTGGGGGATGGGGTTGGCGGGGCCGGCAGGCTCCCTACCTGGCTCTGCGCCTCCCCCCCAGCAGCAGGAGAGTTTGGGTTTGGGAGGGGGCAAGGGGTTGGGACACGGGATGGGGTCAGGCGGGCTCTGGCCGGTGCTTACCTGGGGGGCTCCCTGGAAGTGGCGACATTCCCCTTGCTCAGCTGCTAGGCGGAGGCGTGGCCAGGCAGCTCTGCACACTGCCTCTGCCTGCAGGCACCGCCCCTGCAGCTCCCATCTGGGCTGGGCTGGCAGAAGGTTGTGTAACCCAGCACTTAATCTAGCCTGCAAGCTGTGTGTGTGCGTGTGTGTAACCCCCATGCTTTAGGGTATAAGCCAACCTCAGACTAATAAGGGTTAGGAAAATCTTTCCTTAGGGGCTAGTTATTCTATAAGGCCCACATCCTCAGAGGTGTTTAGGCAGCTCACTCCCATTGATTTCAGTGGGAGTTTGGCGCCTAAGTACCATTGAGAATCTGACCCTAACTGCCTGCTGCAGGGTTCTTGTTACCTTCTTCTGAAAGTTCTGGTGCTGTCTAGTGCTGGAGACAGGATACTGGGCTAGCTGATCCAGTCTGGCAATTCCTATGCTTGTGTGTCAGACAAACACAGATCCTTAGCAGTATCCAGTAGGGTTGCTTGGGTGTAGGTAGGGGCTAAATATGGTCCATGCTCTCAGCTCTTGCAGCAATTCGTTAACTAAGCAATGAAAAAAAATGAAATTCAGACACGAAAAAAAGAAATCTCCATCCTTCTTCAGGGAGATGTTGCTGGAGGTTTTATTAAAAATGCCTCCGGTAATCGCATCAGGAGGTTAGTGGGCATTATGCAGCTTACTCTGCCGAGTGCATCCGAGATCAGAGAGTGGTACAGTGCAGGCAGTGAGAAGTAGCTGGAAGAGATTACAGTCTTTGTATTGTGGTTTGTTAACGTATTCACGGCTGAGTTTGTGATTTGCTAATAGAACATGCCAGATGAATCCAAGAGGGATTTTAGCTGCCTCTAAACTATGGGGTGTTTTTATTAATTTAGAAAAGGACATTTTACATTGGGGGAAACTTAATAAAGTATTTAGATGAATGGCCATTTTTCTGCCTTTCTCCAATTGCTATTGGGGGCTAGGGAAGGCAGATAAGTGCTATTATCCTCATTTTACAGATGGAGAATTGAGGCCCAGGGCCTCAGCATCTTTTAGGGTGCTAACTCCCAATGAAATCCATAGGAATAACATGCCTAAATACCTTGGAGGATCTGAGCCTAAGTAATTTACCCAAGGTCAAGCACAGCATCTATAGTAGAAGAAGGAATGAAACGCAGGACTCCAGAGTCAGAGTCTAGCACCCTACCCACTGGGCCACCCTTCCTTTCTGCTCACTTGGGATGGGATTTGTCGAAGGACTTAAGTGCCCAATGTCCATTGGACTGCGACATTGATGGCCTGCAGATCTGCAAGGTGAATTACTTAGAGTGTGAGCTCCCTGCGGCAAGGACTGTTTGTTTGTTTTGTTTGATTCTGTTTGTACAGCGCCAACACAGTGGGGTCCTTGTCCCTGACCAGGGTTCCTAGGCCCTGCAGGAATGCAAATAAATAATAATCCTAATAATTAATAACTAACTGCCTGTGGCTGCTTTGAAAATCCCAGGTCATTTTCCTGCCAACCCAGGATTGTTCCCCACTGGATACTTCCTAGTATTTTGCCTAGTCTAATTTTACATGTCCCAAGCATTAGAGCTTGCACTGCTATGTCACAGATTAATACCCTATACAAATGCTACAGTATTGTATAGGGGTAGCCCAGAACGCTGCAATACTGGGACCATGACAGTAGGCTGTCGGAGCACCTTTTTTTTGAAGGGACACCTTGCCGTCAGGAAGTTCTTCCTTGATATTTAACTTATATTTTCACTTATATTTTAACTTATATTTTCACTTTCACTTTCAGTCCATGCCTTGGATTGTTTCCAACACCTGTCTTTGGACCCCTTCTATTTCTGCTGAGTCTCCTCTGAGCTCGGGTGATCAGAACAGAACCCCTTGGCCCCAGCCTGGAGCCCCCTCCTGCACCCCAAACCCCACATCCCCGGCCCCACCCCAGAGCCTGTACCACCAGCCGGAGGCCTCACCCCCCCCGCCTGCACCCCAACCCCCTGACCCAGCCCGGTGAAAGTGAGTGAGGATTGAGGAGAGCAAGCGACGGAGGGATGGAGTGAGTGGGGATGGGGCCTCGGAGAAGGGGTGGGGTAGGGGCGGGGCCTACGGGAAGGGCGGGGCAGGGGTGTTCAGTTTTGTGCGGTTAGAAAATTGGCAACCTTAACTCAGAGGGCGTTGTAAGCCCGGTGGCCTGTAACCTGGGAGAGAAAGAGGATAGTTGACTGAGCTCTCTGAGGGCCTCTGTTGGAGAGCAAGGGGAGGCGACTGAGCGAGGCAGTACCTCATTTACACATTCACTGCAGGAGGTTTGGGAACATGGGGTATAATTTGACTAAATTTTGTACTTGGGGCCCATATTTTTGAGATTACCTTGTTGAGTACCCGACCTGGGCAAAGCCTGGACAACGACTGGGTATGGGGTCACCCTGATGACAACTGATGCTTGCTGAAGTGGGGTCAGAGGCCCTGGACAGCCCTATAGGGGGGAGAGAAAGTGCATGTTTCCAGCTTGGTTTGAGGAGTATCTTTCTGGGTGGTAGGGGCTCTGAGGGGTTCCTGAGGTCACTGATCCCCTTGGATCTGAAAGAGCAGAGCAATGGGCTGTAATTGCCTTATGTGGACAGAGCTCACCAGAGGTTCCAGTTGCTGAGACACTGTCAAGCGGAGGTCAGAGCCCAGAAGTAGTTCTGGCCACCAAAGCAAGGCAGCAGTTGGGCCTGGCCATAACACCCAGCATGCAGAGCAAAGCAGCACTTGGATTCGCCCCCAGCTTCCAGCAGGAGAGCAGTATGCCAAGTAATTGGTAGCAACTGTCTATGTCTCCTGTCAACTGGTGAGGGGCCTCCCTGTCCTAGCCGCTGAAATCATTCATTATAGCAGGACAGGTGGTAGAGCCCCAGGACTGCCTACAAAACAGAGACCGTGATTTTCCTGGACTCTTGGAAGCACGAACTGCGAGTGAGGAAGTTGGGGACCTGTGAACTGAGTGTGGGAGGCAGAACAAACACTGCATCAGCTGTTCAGGGTCCAATTGCGTGGGACCGTGACTTATGCACCCTGAGGTGAACGGTGGTAGAAGGTGTTAAATTGTAAATTCTTGTCCCAGATCAACCTGGCCTTTCCTTTTTCTTCCCCCTCCCTCTCACCAATATAGTTTAAACCTCTGTGCTTGCGAGTGGCAGGGCCGTCCTTAGGATTTATGGGGCCCTATGCAGTATTATTAAACTGGTGCCCCCATACCTGATGGCAACCTAGGCTCACATATGTATTTTAGATAAGGGTGATCTTTTGACGGATTTATTTAAAAAACTGTGTCTGAAGATCCAAGCATTTACGGCTAAAGATGAATACTCAGATTGTGCATCTAAAAATCTATGCAAAGCTTTTTAGAGACGTGATTTTATAATCTTCAGCAATACACTAATGAAATATTTTTAAAGGAAATTTTCAATGGAGGTCCTGTAGACTAACATGTTCTGAGTAAATATTACAGTATTGCACAACTGTTTTTGTCAGTAAATTCAGAAACTGACAGTAGATACCTGGGGGTTGGCAAATGCCTGTTAAATGGCTTCATTACCACTTGACAGGTTTCAGAGCAGCAGCCCTGTTAGTCTGTATCCGCAAAAAGAAAAGGAGTACTTATGGCACTTTAGGGACTAACAAATTTATTTGAGCGTAAGCTTTCGTGAGCTACAAGTGAGCTGTAACTCACAAGAGCTTATGCTCCAATAAATGTGTTAGTCTCTAAGGTGCCACAAGTCCTCCTTTTCTTATTACCACTTGAATGGCTCTTCAACAATTTCAGTGTTGTGCTAATAGGTCTGGCAGGCTGGAAGGGCTTTTTCACTTTTAAGTACTAGATCCCCTCTGGAGGAAGACTCAGCAGGCTGCAGCAGCCAGCTGTGGAGGGAGCCTGCAGGAAAGGTCAAAACAGGGTTAGGAAGAGGCGGAAGGGTAGAGACTATGACCCAGGGGTGCCCCAAATTTTCCTGTGTCCTACGCAGCCACCACGTATTCTGCATATGCCTAAGGACGGCCCTGGCGAGTGGGTACAGATTTGCCTAGCAAAAGCACCCAGAGTGGGTATAGGTTCTGTCATAAATATAAAGGGAAGGGTAAACCCCTTTGAAATCCCTCCTGGCCAGGGGAAAGCTTCTCTCACCTGTAAAGGGTTAAGAAGCTAAAGGTAACCTCGCTGGCATCTGACCAAAATGACCAATGAGGAGACAAGATACTTTCAAAAGCTGGGAGGAGGGAGAGAAACAAAGGGTCTGTGTGTCTGTCTATATGCTGGTCTTTACCGGGGATAGACCAGGAATGGAGTCTTAGAACTTTTAGTAAGTAATCTAGCTAGGTATGTGTTAGATTATGATTTCTTTAAATGGCTGAGAAAAGAATTGTGTTGAATAGAATAACTATTTCTGTCTGGGTATCTTTTTTGTAACTTAAGGTTTTGCCTAGAGGGGTTCTCTATGTTTTTGAAGCTAATTACCCTGTAAGATATCTACCATCCTGATTTTACAGGGGGGATTTCTTCATTTCTATTTACTTCTATTTTTATTAACAGTCTTCTTGTAAGAAACTGAATGCTTTTTCATTGTTCTTAGATCCAAGGGTTTGGGTCTGTGGTCACCTATGCAAATTGGTGAGGCTTTTTTTCCAACATTTCCCAGGAAAGGAGGGGTGCAAGTGTTGGGAGGATTGTTCATTGTTCTTAAGATCCAAGGGTCTGGGTCTGTAGTCACCTAGGCAAATTGGTGAGGCTTTTTACCAAACCTTGTCCAGGAAGTGGGGTGCAAGGTTTTGGGAAGTATTTTCGGGGGAAGGACGTGTCCAAACAGCTCTTCCCCAGTAACCAGTATTAGTTTGGTGGTGGTAGCGGCCAGTCCAAGGACAACGGGGGGGAATATTTTGTACCTTGGGGAAGTTTTGACCTAAACTGGTGAAGATAAGCTTAGGAGGTTTTTCATGCAGGTCCCCACATCTGTACCCTAGAGTTCAGAGTGGGGGAGGAACCTTGACATGGTGGCATAGTGGTGGGATTAACCTGAAATCATTTTGAGATCCAGTTGAGATTTTTTGAACTAGAAATACAGATTTTAAAAAGGAAATTTTTTTTTCCTTTGGAAAGGAAGTCCAGAAAGCAGCTGAAACTGAAAGCAGCTTGTTTTTTCTCTGCTTTGTGGCCAAGCAGAGACAAAAGGGGATTATCTTTGTGAATTGCAGGTTTTCTTTGCCTGGAGGCAGGGTACTTAACTCCTGCAGGGAAATTCACAGTCTTCCAACCCAGAGGTTTTGTTTTTTTTTCTTCCTAAAAGTAAATAGGGGGTGTGTGTTCTACCCATTTGCTTTTTCTTTGGGCTGGGTAAGCAGGTTTCCAAGTAGTTGGAGGTTTTTTGCTTTAATTTGGGCCCAGAGCAGAGACAAGGGAATTGTCTTTTTCTGTAGGCTGACAATCACTATCAGAGAATAGTTATTCTATTCAGCACAATTCTTTTCTCAGCCATTTAAAGAAATCATAATCTAACACATACCTAGCTAGATTACTTACTAAAAGTTCTAAGACTCCATTCCTGGTCTATCCCCGGTAAAGACCAGCATATAGACAGACACACAGACCCTTTGTTTCTCTCCCTCCTCCCAGCTTTTGAAAGTATCTTGTCTCCTCATTGGTCATTTTGGTCAGGTGCCAGCGAGGTTACCTTTAGCTTCTTAACCCTTTACAGGTGAGAGAAGCTTTCCCCTGGCCAGGAGGGATTTCAAAGGGGTTTACCCTTCCCTTTATATGTATGACAGGTTCCCAGATTACTAGGTAAGGACTTGAGCCCAAAAAAGTTAAAAGAAAAGGAGTACTTGTGGCACCTTAGAGACTAACCAATTTATTTGAGCATGAGCTTTCGTGAGCTACAGCTCACTTCATTGGATGCATACCGTGGAAACTGCAGCAGACTTTATATACACACAGAGATCATGAAACAATACCTCCTCCCACCCCACTGTCCTGCTGGTAATAGCTTATCTAAAGTGATCATCAGGTGGGCCATTTCCAGCACAAATCCAGTGAGTTTGTGTGTGTATGAGGGTGGGGGGGGGGGATGTGAGAAAATCTGGATTTGTGCAGGAAATGGCCCAACTTGATTATCATGCACATTGTGTAAAAAGTTGTCCCTTTGGATGGGCTATCACCAGCAGGAGAGTGAATTTGTGTGGGGGGGGTGGAGGGTGAGAAAACCTGGATTTGTGCTGGAAATGGCCCACCTGATGATCACTTTAGATAAGCTATTACCAGCAGGACAGTGGGGTGGGAGGAGGTATTGTTTCATATTCTCTGTGTATATATAAAGTCTGCTGCAGTTTCCACGGTATGCATCCGATGAAGTGAGCTGTAGCTCACGAAAGCTCATGCTCAAATAAATTGGTTAGTCTCTAATGTGCCACAAGTACTCCTTTTCTTTTTGTGAATACAGACTAACACGGCTGTTACTCTGAAACCTGTCAAAAAAGTTAAGAAATTGTAGAGAATCCCTTAAAATAAGTACCAGCCCTTGTTGCTGCATCCCCATTGGCAGAAGCGTTACAGCTTACATTAGCCTTAGTAACTTCCTCAAAGGGCCAGAGAATTGGGCACAAATTTGACTAATTTAAGGACATGAAAGGGATGATTCTTTTTTAGCTGGATAAAAGAAATCACCTCTTGCGTTACATTTCAGAGCACAGTCCGTGCTTGTGTGTGTTGGATCCTTTAGGACTGCACCCTCTGAAAAGCCTTTGGATTCAAGGAAAAAGTCTGAAAAGACAATTACAGAAGGAGAAATGGGGTCTTCTCTTGAGGCACATTGGGACCAGACAGTTGCAATTTAAAGGATGACATACAGGATCCCTTTAAGTGAAACCTATTCATCAGAAGCGATGTACATACTCCTGGCAACGTAGCTGTTTCTCCACAAGGAGATACTCATAGCTCACGTTTGTACTTGTGAAATGTTGAGCGTTGACTTCATAATTGCTGGATCTGCAGACAGGAGCTAACCAGGAAGTGTGTGTTGATGTATTTTCATAGGGTAAATGATATACTCATATTTAGGTGAGGAACTGTTGAAAGGTTCCCTTGCTCCGGTAAAATGCAGCAGTTTACTGTATTAGTATCAGGTATTGTAATGCGGATTATATTTATTTGGCAGAAGCTACTATAAATTCAATGAAAGACGATGTTTCAAAGAAAAGGAGTACTTGTGGCACCTTAGAGACTAACCAATTTATTTGAGCATAAGCTTTTGTGAGCTACAGCTCGCTTCATCGGCTGCTTCAAAGGTTTCAGCTGTATATTCTTTTCACAGAATATATTTCATGGTTTTTTTAAAGAAACCTTCATTTGTGGGAGAAAACAAAATGTATCTGGTAGGCGGGAAAGAGGTTGCTTTAAGAGTCAAATCCCAGGAGAGGGATTCAGTGAAACTGGGTCCTGTCCATTTTAGCTGTACTGTTAGAAGTTGAAGGTCTAGGACACACAGCTGGGCAGTTCTGATTCTAGCCACCAGAGCGCAATGGTGCACATCCATACTAGCCAGTGCAATACAGTGGACCAAATCCTACAGTCTTCATTGATGCACAACTCCTGCTGAGTGTGTGCCTCATAATTTGGCCCAATATTATGATTCAATATGAATGCTGAGCAGTTGCAGAAACTAAGTGGGGGATTGAGATCATATCATTGCCTGATAGCTTAGTGTGTTAACTCCAGGAGATTGTTCTGTAGCTTCTTGGATCGTTGTGTTTGCAGACATCAGGGTAACAACTAGTAACACACCCATTTGCTCTATCTATCTGGTATTCCTCTTGCCTACAAAAGAACTTATTTTTTCAACAGTAACCTGCATCATTCAGCCTTTGTTGTTGGCCTATGGGCCTGATCTTGCTTCCCTTGAAGCCAGTTAGCTTTGCAGTTTGAATCGCACATCTATTCCATATAGGTTCTTATAACCCCTTCATTTCCATAGTAACTGCGTGCCTGCCAACAGTGCATTAAGCAACCTGACTAACACCAGTCACCGGTGTTTGATCCTTTTTCTCATCCTCTCCCCAGGGGGAGAGTTGTGTGTGCAGTGCAGTGCATTGTTTTCATAGGGTTGTTCTTTTTAAAATGCCCCCGTGTTGATGTGAGAGAAGGCAGATCGAAGAAGAGCGCCTTGACTTACATTGGAGGTTGTAAAAAGAAAAGGAGTACTTGTGGCACCTTAGAGACTAACCAATTTATTTGAGCATAAGCTTTCGTGAGCTACAGCTCACTTCATCGGATGCATACCGTGGAAACTGCAGCAGACTTTATATACGCACAGAGAATATGAAACAATACCTCCTCCCACCCCACTGTCCTGCTGGTAATAGCTTATCTAAAGTGATCATCAAGTTGGGCCATTTCCAGCACAAATCCAGGTTTTCTCGCCCTCTACCCCACCACACAAATTCACTCTCCTGCTGGTGATAGCCCATCCAAAGTGACAACTCTCCACACAATGTGCATGACAATCAAGTTGGGCCATTTCCTGCACAAATCCAGGTTCTCTCACCCCCCCACCCCCCTCCCAAAAACCACACACACAAACTCACTATCTCGCTGGCAATAGCTCATCCAAAGTGACCACTCTCCCCACAATGCGCATGATAATCAAGGTGGGCCACCCCCAGCACAAATCCAGGCCTTCTCACCCCCCCCCCACCTCCATACACACACAAACTCACTTTCCTGCTGGCAATAGCTCATCCAAACTGACCACTCTCAAAGTTTAAATCCAAGTTAAATCAGAACATCCGGGGGGGGGGGGGGTAGGAAAAAACAAGGGGAAATAGGCTACCTTGCATAATGACTTAGCCACTCCCAGCCCAACTTGATGATCACTTTAGATAAGCTATTACCAGCAGGACAGTGGGGTGGGAGGAGGTATTGTTTCATATTCTCTGTGTGTATATAAAGTCTGCTGCAGTTTCCACGGTATGCATCCGATGAAGTGAGCTATAGCTCACGAAAGCTCATGCTCAAATAAATTGATTAGTCTCTAAGGTGCCACAAGTACTCCTTTTCTTTTTGCGAATACAGACTAACACGGCTGTTACTCTGAAACCTGTCATCCAAAGTGAGCACTCTCCCTACAATGTGCATGATAATCAAGGTGGGTCATTTCCAGCACAAATCCAGGTTTTCTCACCTCCCCACCCCCATACACACACAAACTCACTCTCCTGCTGGTAATAGCTCATCCAAACTGACCACTCTCCAAGTTTAAATCCAAGTTAAACCAGAACATCTGGGGGGGGGGGGGAGGGGTAGGAAAAAACAAGGGGAAATAGGCTACCTTGCATAATGACTTAGCCACTCCCAGTCTCTATTTAAGCCTAAATTAATACTATCCAATTTGCAAATGAATTCCAATTCAGCAGTTTCTCGCTGGAGTCTGGATTTGAAGTTTTTTTGTTTTAAGATAGCGACCTTCATGTCTGTGATTGCGTGACCAGAGAGATTGAAGTGTTCTCCGACTGGTTTATGAATGTTATAATTCTTGACATCTGATTTGTGTCCATTTATTCTTTTACGTAGAGACTGTCCAGTTTGACCAATGTACATGGCAGAGGGGCATTGCTGGCACATGATGGCATATATCACATTGGTGGATGTGCAGGTGAACGAGCCTCTGATAGTGTGGCTGATGTTATTAGGCCCTGTGATGGTGTCCCCTGAATAGATATGTGGGCACAGTTGGCAACGGGCTTTGTTGCAAGGATAAGTTCCTGGGTTAGTGGTTCTGTTGTGTGGTATGTGGTTGTTGGTGAGTATTTGCTTCAACCTGGATTTGTGCAGGAAATGGCCCAACTTGATTATCATGCACATTGTGTAGAGAGTTGTCACTTTGGATGGGCTATCACCAGCAGGAGAGTGAATTTGTGTGTGGGGGGGTGGAGGGTGAGAAAACCTGGATTTGTGCTGGAAATGGCCCAACTTGATGATCACTTTAGATAAGCTATTACCAGCAGGACAGTGGGGTGGGAGGAGGTATTGTTTCATATTCTCTGTGTGTATATAAAGTCTGCTGCAGTTTCCACGGTATGCATCCGATGAAGTGAGCTGTAGCTCATGAAAGCTCATGCTCAAATAAATTGGTTAGTCTCTAAGGTGCCACAAGTACTCCTTTTCTTTTTGCGAATACAGACTAACACGGCTGTTACTCTGAAACCTGTCATTGGAGGTTGTGAAGTTTGAATTGGGACCCAGGCCCGCTGACAGCAATTCCGGCCCCCGGGCAGAACAGTCAATGTCCCCCATCAAAAGGGAAGGCTGAGGTTTACGACACTACTTTTTATGCTATTGATAACACATTAGAACCCACTATGGGTGTATTGTGGTATTGCTGGATCCAGTTAACTTTTTTTTTTCCGGTTACAGCACCAGTATTAAACAAATTGTGAGCCTAAATATAAGATGTCGAATTTGTTATTTTGAATTATGTATTTAAATTAAATAAATACATTGTGGAATGAAATTAATTAATATATAAAACATTTAAAGAAGCACCAAGAAAACACCTAAAGTATCAAGTTGGCTAATTAAACACCTAATCGTGATTCATTTGTCATCAAAAGAGAGGGAAAAACTGATAAACAAGAGGTAACTGAATATGACCAACAAAGTTAAAATATACAATACAATACTTGTGCTGCTGGTACTGTGGGACATCAACACCCAGAGCAATGAGGAGGTGGCAGGCGTGGTGTGCCACATCTACCGAGAGATCTCCTAGGAAGCGGCCGGGGCGAAGGCAGAGGGAAAACCCGCGCCTCATTCTCTGGCTGGGAGGTGGTTCCTCATCGTGATAGTGGCTCATCAGCCAGTGCTCGCGGCAGCAAAGCGGGGGCTGGCCCCCACTGCCTCTCGGCAAACCCAGGGCAGCTCAGTTGGGTGACTGAGCTTGCTGTCTTGTGTCTGGGGAGGAGCTGCAGCCCTGGGGGAAGAAATCTGGTGGCGCGGAGGGAGCTTGTTCCTTTTTCAAGTCTCCCTGTCCTCAGCCTCGCAGCCGGAGAGCCGGCACGGCAGGCACAGCGGCTCCCGAGCAGCCAGAGGAGGCAGCAAGCTCCACGGTTCCCGGGCTGCTGGTGCTGACGCTCTGCCAGACCAGCAGGGTGCAGCAGCGCTCTGGCCAATGGTTACTGGCACAGTGAGGGACGGCGCTCTGTACAGAGCAGCTGCTGCAGAAAACGATTTTCTTTCTTTTTTTAAATTGTAATTTTTATTTAAAAAGTACATATCTATCCCATCCGCCCGCACCTTTTTAGATCGTCGGGCCCCTGGGCAATTGACCCCTTTGCCCCCCCATGTTGGCGGGCCTGTTGGGCCCTTCTTCCCGGGGGAGTTGACTCCACAGTTTCTGAGCAGTTCCTGAGCTCATTAATGAGTTCTAGCGGTGGGATCTTTGGTTCAAAGGGGAACACGAGTTAGGAGCAGCTGTCTGAAGGACCTAATCAATCAAACACTGCTAGGTCCCTGCTGTATATACTCTTATACCTCCCTACTGTATGTTCCACTCCATGCATCTGATGAAGTGGGTTTTAGCCCACGAAAGCTTATGCCCAAATAAATTTGTTAGTCTCTAAGGTTCCACAAGGACTCCGCGTTGTTTTTGCTGATACAAACACTGCTACCATTCTGAAAACTGTTAGGTCAGTTACCAATCCCGTATTTCTGGGAATTTACACTATACATTTCCTTCAGCTACAGCTAACTGTGAAGGCTGCTTTGAATGAGCTCCACAGCATTGCTACAGGTGAATACCACAAGAGCTAAACAAACCAGATACTTGAGTCTTCAAATGGGTGGATAGCAGAAATCAGCTCTTCAAGGCCTTAGCCTCTGGTACATAAACATCACCAGCTGCTGCTGTTACAAAGACTGACTGCTTTCAGTAAATGCTGCAGACATTTGTTGCTGGTGCTAAATAATCATCCCCTGTTTATTACAGATGATTTCTTTGCTGCAGCAGTACTGGAGAGCTGGGAAGTGGGTTGTTTGGCCATAACCTATTGTGCTGCTCTCGAAATGTTGTGTACCTTTTTGGAGGACGAATTGTTCTCAGCCCTTGGTTAGCTGCAGTCATTACTATCAACCCTTGAGGTATTATCTGATGTACTTCACGTGAGGAAGCCTCCATATTTATTCAGGGCTAACATGCCGGCTGAACTTTAAAGAGATGTTTTGATTCATGATAAACACACCGAAGGTCATTAGTGTTCCAAGCCTCCATCGACAATGTTACGGATACAACCTTGGAGATGGATCCAGTTACATGTAAACTGTCCCCCAACCCTAGCTAGAGCATAATTCCATTTTGTAGCTGTGTTAGGACTTTATCCATGTCTCTGCTCTGTGGATGCTCAAGTTAGGCACATGACAGGTGGGCCTGCATACACTTATTAAAATGATGCCCAGAGGTCCCAACCAAAATCAGGGCCCCATCGCACCAGATACTGTACAGACACAAAGTGAGATGCTGCCACTGCCACAAGGAGCCACAGTCCAGAGCCAATATAGATAGAGAGCAGTATGGGAAAATGAGGCACAGAGCGCTTCAATGACTTGACCAAGGTTACCCAGCAGCAGAGCCAGGTACAGAATCTGCGTCTGCTGACTCCCAGTCTAGTGCTCTACTCACTAGATCATGCCACCTTCCCTATACAGTGTACAGAACTTGGTGTGTACCATATAGCTGTGATAAGTAGCATCTTCTTCGGTAACTTCCTTGTCCCTTCTAACTTCCCCCAGTGTAAGGTTGCCCTTGAATAGAAACATTTCCCCCACCCCAATGCACCTTCTGGAGCTGGCCCTCTCAATACCGCAGAGCCAAGCTGCTGGCAGGGGTGAAGTGACCATTTTGCAGCTAGCAACTGTCAGTTGCCTCTTCCAGCCAGAAGGGAGGTAAGTATCTTTGTGTTTTTCCCTTCCTATTGCAGATGGAAGGCAGCATGGTTAGCCAGGAGCAGGCATTGAAGCTCTTTGGTGAGGCTGTGTCCAAGCTATTTGTGGTGGTGTTTTAATTCAGGGCTGGGGGTGTGCATCTGGCTTTCGGTGTTTGGCCTTTTGTAGGTGATGTGCAGATTCATAAACTCCAAAGCCAGAAGGGACCATGTGACCATCTAGTCTGGCCTCCTGCAAAACACAGGGCAGAGGACTTCCCCTGATTCTCGTTTAGAAAGCCTGTAGGGTTGGTAGATTCACGCCAAAGAGGTTTATACTGAAGCTGGCCACCTGCCTCGATCTGATCAGTTGTCCTTTTAGCAGAAACAGCCAAGAGCTTCTCTGCCCTTGAGCTGAAAATGAGTGAGGAATCCTTGTGAAAGGGCCATTCCAGTGCCCTGTGTGTTGGAGGCAAAGGTAGACCAGTTTAACGATCTCTCTAAAGATGAATCCGTGGGGCGTTCGAGCTGCAAGGAGGGTACATTCTTTTGAAGTTTGCCATGATGATGAGGATATCGTTTAGAAAGACGTCCAGTTTTGCCTTGTGAAGCGGGGGGTTTGTTCATATACTTAAAGGGGGGGCTGTCACATTTTCATATCTCTTGGCTGAGGCGCATTCATGCAGAACTTAAGCTCTGTTTCTTATTTTGATACATCTGTGCCTTCTAATGAAGGCTGATACTCTTGTGCGTTACAGTCCCGAGAGTCCCCAGAATGTTATTCTCCTGAGCCCCTAATTGCTGAGAAGTTGATCGGGGTGAGCAAAAAATCCAAGGGCGTACTGAGGGTGAGCTGGCAATTCGTGTAATGGAAGAGAAAACATTAGGCCTCTCAGCGCACACACGAAGTCTCCATTAAACGTTTAAATCCCCAAGCACTTTTCAAGATGCTTTCTGAGCAGGAGCAAGCTGTGACTCCCCTCTGCACCCATGTTGGGGAACCGCCACAGTTCTATAAATACAGGCCACTTCCCCGGAGAACAGCATGCTGCTTGGGAATCCGAGGATGGTTCAGATACTTAAGGAAGTTCATACCTTTATTAGTAGGGAAAATCCTTGGTATTTCTGGTCCCTGTCCTAGAAGCCAATGGCAACTTTCACATTACATGTAGATGGAGTAGGGTTAGTAGCAGGGTGGATAAAAATTGATGATTTAAAAAAAGAATTAAAAAATCAGATTAAAAAAATAAATTGGATTTTTTTAATTTAAATTCAACACAGTTTTGAAAATAAATCTATTTAGAATTAAATTTGAAATTGACAGCCTATGTTAAGGCCTAACCTTATTATAATCTATTCAAATCATTGACATTAAAAACAAAAAATAATATTAAGCAGTAGAAGTTTGCTGCTAAGTTTTAAAGAAAGTCAAACCACTGAAAGGGCGGAAGTCACTGGCTAAGCACCTGAAACCACAGTTTGTTGAAGTGCTAAACCGGCTTTTGAGAGCAGTAGCTTCTTCTGCAGGTGCAGAGAGACTATTACCTTCATTTCAGCTAGTTCAGTTCAATGACTAGCTCATTCCAAATTCAGAAATCAGTTGGGAGTTGAAAAAGCAGGAAAGCTTGGTTTTTCCGCCCTTTCTAATCTGTGAAAAAAGCCTTTGTTTGATAAATCAGTTAGTTTTAAATGCAATGCATGTGTTGATAAACCTTTTTTCTTAAGTATCCAGCACATTTAAAGTAACTGTATTTAATACAAATAATTAAAATGCTTTTTCAGTGCATTTTTAACTCAATTTGAATGTCCACCCAAATAGAGCTTCACACAAATTGCAAGTAAAAATAATAAATAGTAAAAAATTAAGCTATGTAACTGCTTATATAAATATGTATAGATATAGTATATCCTCCTACTTAGCAAAAAGACGTGCCAAGCTTAGTGTACAGGCTATACTTAGCTGTAGATCACCATGTTTTAATGGTTACCACCCAATGAGAATCAAACTTTCTTTAGGAAAAAAGGTAGAAAGTACAAATGCAAAACACAGTTAAAAGGAACTATTCAAATCAAGGTTTCCTGCTTGCATGATTAAAATAGGTGATTTTTAATTGCTTTGATCTGAATCAATCTACCCTGATTAGTAGCCCCTCCGTGTCGAGCTGGGAGGTAAATTTAGCAAGAATAAAATTAAGGCCTTGAGCCAGCTTCTTGTATTGCACTGGCAAACAGGGCTTTCATGGAACCCTGTTGGCTTGAATAGGGCTCCATGTGGGTGCCAGGATCTTTCCACATGGAGCACGTTGCAGGATCAGGGCCTAAAAGGTAAGCTACCTCCTGGGGCAGACAAACTACTGAGCTGATGGAGTAAAACTGCAAAAGTCCAGGGCTCAGCTAATTTCTCCAATGTTTGCAGTGCCACAATCAAAATTGTGCAAGAGATACAGCAGTTCTCCCCTCACACTGCTGAGCCTGGCTGGCACTGACCTGTGGCTGCTCTGGTAGGATGCCTGCAGGCATGTGGCAGTACAGACTGATTTGTCTGAGTGTCTAAGGGCCAGGTGGGCAGAAAAGGGGCCATGGCATATGGAAATGGGAGCATGGCAATGGGAATTAGGTCAGTGTCACATGGCAATGCTTACATAGGGGTTTTCACCCACAGATCTCAAAAGGTTTTGCGCGGAAGGTAAGTGCCATTATTCTCATTTTCACAGAGGGGGAAACTGAGGCGGCAAAGTGCCTTCCCCAAAGTCCCAGGGAGTAACTGGCAGAGTTAGGAATTGAATTGAGGTCTCCTGATTCTCAGGCTCCATCTTGCCTCCCTTGCACAGGGGGATGAGGATCTGGGCCTTAGTGTCTAGAATATTATTGGGTGGGCCGTGAAATCTTGTTATTACAGAGAGGAAAATGCCAGTGGTTTGGTGTGGGTTAGTTTATGAGGCAGTGGATGATTACGGCTACTCTATACGTGATGAGCTCACCTAATGGAGCAAGTTGTGATACCCTTACATTGAGTAGCATTTTACTCTGCAAATAATTCCACCAATTTCAGCAAGACTACTTGCGGCACAAGGTGCTGCTCAGTGCAAGTAAGGGTATCTGAGTCGGGCCAGTTTGCATGTACCCAATGCACAGCCGCAAACTGGTTACCCATGCCTGCAAATGGCCAATTAGCCACACAACTGGCTACTTCACTTGCAAATGCACATGTTCTATATGCGCACTGCGTACTTTGTGTGGGCAAAGATAGTGTCTTGGCTTTGCTACTAGCCTCACTTCTCGGTGCCTCAGTTTCCCCATCTGTAAAATGGGGATAATAATACTGAACCTTCTCCCCCTCCCGTAAAGGGCTTTGAGATCTTCTGATGAAAAGTGGTATGTGAGAGCTAGGCATGATTTTTAATTTTGAAAATCAAGCATTGAAAGGGAATGGATATGTCAGGGAGAACACTTTCTTGCTAAAAATGGGGCACCTTTGTCCTGGGAGTGAAGAATTTGGTTTCGGAGAATGCTGAAGAAGCCGCTCAGCTGGGCAGCAGAAGGACTCTGAACTCTCATTAGAGAGCAGAATTCAGGAAATAAGATGCTCCCTAGTGAACTTAATTTCTCAGCACCCCTTTAGTTCTGTAAGGGAAACAATCCCCTTCAGGGCAGTGAAATCAGCCCGCCTGATGGGGAGCCAGCTGGGAACTGTGTCAAAAAGGCTGCAAAGTGGGAGTGGGTTGAAGTCAGCAGCTCCGAAGCAGCGTCCAAAGCGCAGATTCAGCACTGCCAACCCAAAATCATGAGACTGGCCTAAAAATCATGATTTTTTTTTTTAATTTTAAATACAGAGTTCTTTTTATTTGCTTTCTGTTTTTTATCCCTTTTTAGAATTTTACATGCAGCTTTTCTCTGCAACCACGACCGCTAGAAACTTAAAGGACAGCTGCGATTCTCCCATAATCCCTTGACTCCAGGAACTGGGGCTTTAAGTAAAACTCCCAATATTGTGATCAATAAAATCACGAGCCTTGGCAACGCTGCCAGATATGGAAAATCAGGGGATTGGCAAAATAGGCGCAGCCATCACTAGCTCACTAAAAAACGTTGGCGAAATCTAAGAACCAGAAATCCATCTTGAAAACTCTTGAGCCACCCTCAACCAAAATGTGAGGTGGGTATTTGCAAGGGGAGCCTAAAACATGTATATGTTCAAATCAGTTACCCCGGCTGTCCTTACCTTGATAGGCTGGGCATATGATAGATATAAATAACCCTCTGGTTAGGGAAGTAGTGGTATGATGTATTTGCAAGTCACATTTAATGGCTTTTAAAACAACTCTGCTCCGTTTCTTTATTTAACATACTGTATTTTGGGGAGTGTAGGAGGTGTACAAGAGCTTGCCAACTCCACTTGTACTGAATTATCTGTGGGTGTATGTACATGCAAAACTGTATGACAAAAGCCACATCCCACGCTGGTGAAAGTTTTTGTAAGTCAACAGAGATAAAATTGCCATTAATTAGGTTTGCTAAAAATGGAACGGGTGTTTCAATGCTAACCTTTGGATGGAAACTTTAAAAATTACACCTTGTGGTTGATGATAGGGAAGGAGTACATCGCCCCCCTCCCATCACATGTCATCCCCTTGCTGTCTTCTGGTAGGACGTGGGGCGTGTGACGAACAATGCCTGGATGCAGAGGTTGGGGAGAAATGAACTAGAGTTTTTGCAACACACACATTGTTTACTCAGATTCCATTCGGCTAATTCCTGTCTGAAAGGTGAGCGTGCTGTTATGAGCTGGGTGAAATCTTGCTATGGGCTGAGTTAAACCCTTGTGAATGCACCTTTCATTTAAGATTCTTCGAATTAAAGAGACAGTTCAGGGAGCACACCTGACACCAGTTCTGGGAGTCTGCCCAGAAACCAGCAACAGTGGGCAGAGGGCTCCACTAGGTACAGTTCTGACCAGGTGTGTGTATGGTGGTGAGGGGAGAGACAAGCTGGAGGGCAGACGAGAACGTGAGAAAGAGAATGAGACTGACAGAGGGACAGCCTGAGCAAGCAGGATGTCTGACCCTGGAAGAACCTAGAGAGAAGGTTTCTGGGTCCGGTGTTGTCTAAAGAGACTTGGGGCTGGAAGCAAAGAAGCTATCTGCTGGTTTTGGCTCCTCCTGCCTTTGGAGGACTTTCTATATTCCTTGTAAAGAAACAAGATTGCATCAAAGGTACCAGGCTCCATCTTTGGTTTCTACACCCAAGTGGAACAAGCCACAAAGCCCAGAACTTTGACTAGCCACTCAGGTGGATTTAAAAAACAAACAAACAAAAAACAGGGAAGGGCAGGCATAACAGTATAAAGTACAGGAGCCCTAGTGGTACAAAGTAGTATTACATATCACACAATTCAGCCCTTGCATACGATGTCAGCTGAGGAATGCTCTCTTGTATGACTGAGGTTCATGGTAACCACTGGGCCACCAGAAAGGGCTGCCCATTCATTGCTCTTCTAGTTTAGTATAGTAGGCAGGTCACCCAGGCACCCGGAAACATCTGTTGGTTCATAATCAGCACCCCAAAAAAGTGCTGGTTTGAAAGAGTTGCATCAAACCCACTGAACTCATTGTTTCCTTGTGTCCCCCCGGTTTGTCTCTTGTCCTGCACTTCGATTGTAAGCTCTCGGAGCAGGGATTGTCCCTCTGTTTGTACAGTGCCTAGCTCAAAGGGGTCCATGATCTAGGCTCCTAGGTGCTACTGCCAGATAACATACAATAATAAATAATAGAGCTTGATGGACTTTAATGCTCTTTTTAATTCTGTCATTTTTCAGAGTAAATTCTTTCTGCAAGCTTTTCTAAATTAACACTCCATACAATTCCCTATTAAATTCTGTGGAATGGTTTTAAAAATACCTGTAGCTAGCAGATTATAGGTAGGGCCCTACCAAATTCATGGTCCATTTAGGTCAATTTCACAGTCACAGGATTTTAAAAATAGCAAATTTCATGATTTTCGCTATTTAAATCTGAAATTTCACAGTGTTGTAATTGTAGGGGTCCTGAGCCAAAAAGGAGTGGTGTGTGTGTGTGTGTGGGGGGGGCTTGCAGGGTTATTGTAGAGGGGGTTGCGGTACTGTTACCCTTACTTTTGCACTGCTGCTTGCAGAGCTGGGCCCTCAGTCAGCAGCTGCCACTCTCCAGCTGCCCAGCTCTGAAGGCAGCTGCGCAGAAGTAAAGGTGGCAATACCATGACCCCCCTAAAATAACCGTGTGACCCTCCCTGCAACTCCCTTTTGGGTCAGGCCCCCCTATATGAGAAACTCTGGTCTCCCCCGTGAAATCTATATAGTATACGGTAAAAACACACAAAAGACCAGATTTCATGGGTGGAGACCAGATTTCATGGTCCATGACATGTTTCTCATGGCTGTGAATGTGGTAGGGCCCCAATTATAGGGAAGAATCCCTTTAAATAGTTTGGGAGGTCCCTAGTAGCCAGTTATGGCCCTATCCCTCATCCTTTCTTGACTTCTCTAGGAGTTTTTCATATGCCCAGGTTTGAGGTGTCCCTGCATGTGTTCTGATTTTTGTGTCCTTGGAGGTTTTTCAGAGCAGGTTGGCCAAACACCTGTCAGGTATGGTCTAGGTTCTCTTGGTCCTGCCTCAGCATGGGGGAATGGACTAGCTGACCCCTTGAGGTCCTTTCCAGCCCTATGTTTCTCTGATATTTTGCTTACAGCTGAACTGGAGTGCAAGGCTTGAGCATGGAATCCAAACTTGGGTCCACCGCTTACCAGTGTGTGATCTCGTGAAGGGTTTCCATTAGCACCCGTTACCATAGTGTGTAAGCAGCATCGCCACTAGCCGGCTCAGCATCCAGTTCTCTTCAGAGATTTTCCTCCTTGCTGGATTCATAACAGTTTTCTCTTTTCCTTGGCTCTCCAGAATGTGTGGAGATGTAGGGGCTAGCAGGGGAATTGAGTGTATATGTGTGGGGAAGAATGTTGAGGAAACTCCAGCAAAGTACTTATGGCTATAGGCCCTGACTATTGATATTACCGTCCCCTAGTGGTCACTTTAATTCTATACTAGTAAATAGGATTCTGCGTACTGGATTAGGCAATCCTTAGTCCATAGTCTGCTGAGAGAAAGGAGCTGGCCCTGTTCTCCTGGGAGTTCCTGGCATCCTGGGGTGGGAGAACAGGGTCTGAGGACTGCAGGAGCAAGAGACAGCGGAATAGGTAAAAGGGGGACAAAAGGCAGATGGAGGAGGATAATAGGGGCACAAGAGAAGGAGAGAGCAGGAGACAAGTGAGGCACAGCCAGGGAGAGAGCAGGATCAGGAGAGGGAGTCCGATGAAAAAGAGATGAAACGTTTTACAGAATGCCCCCCGTCCCCAAGGGTAGACATGTGCCCTAAATGCCCTAACCAAAAAAAAAAGAAGTACGGGTATTTTGGACCGTGAGAGGCAGAGTGGCCTAGCAAATAGAGCACTGGACTGGGACAACTGGGTTCTAGGCCTGGTTCTTCCACTGGCCTGCTCAGTGACTTTGTTACCTAGTGCCTCTATGTTCTTGGGGAAGCAGGGCACATTACCCAGCCTGCCTGACTCACAAAATACCTTCTCCACTCCCAGCCTCTGCTTGAACCAAGGCTGATCAGAAGAAAGACAAAAAGCAATGAAAAGGCAGTGGAAGATACACCTACACCCCTCTGGACAAGGGTGACAGGATTAAGGAAACTCCCCTAGCCTCATTTGCATTGAAGATGGGACAGGGAGGCATCCCCTTTAGCATACAGAATGGAGAACAGAGATTCCCAGGTAAGAACAGCAAGAACTCTGGGACCAGAAAAGCAGGGAAGCACTGCATGATGGGGGATCTCTGCTCCAGATGTTAATGAACCCATGCCTGCACACACCCAGCTCAGTAGTTATCAGACCAATTCTAGTAATAAATCCTTCATTGGTATCCAAAATACTGAAGCTGCCTAATTCTATTGTGAGCTCCCTCGAAGGAATCAGTTCCTATGGTCTAGCCTGAACAAAACAACTTTGGTATACTCCCCTGAGCCATCAGTTTACCTGCAAACAAATCTAGTGTTCTCCGTTGAACCATTGTTCTTTCCCTACAAAAACCCCTACCCAGGCTCAAATAAGTGTTCTGATGCTTGGATCCAAAATCTTCATCAATTCCATTAGAACTTCATCTTCTCCTGACTGATCATGCTGGGGGCTCTGCCTGCCTCTAGCACTCTGGACCCTCAGCCACCACCACCTGGGAACCCCGATCCATTCAAGCTTCATGGAGTAATGAGAACCCATCTCTCTCTCTCCAGGTATAGCCTTCTGACCCTGACTTGTGTGATCAATTATAGTTTTCTAAACCTAACTTTTATAATCAAATTTGTTAGATTTTAATATTATAACTGTTTTTGTTTGTTTGGCTCCCCTTGTATGGTTATTACCTGGCAATAAATAACTTTCAGGGTTAAGCTGGTTGCTTCTCTCTCTCCCTCTCCCTCTCTCTCTCTCCCCTCCACCTCCATCCCCCACATGGGTGTTTTTTGGCTTCCCCATTCGCTCTGCAGCAACGCTCCTTGTACCTAAAAGTCCTGTGGGGTTTGCTCATCCAGTGGGTTACTACCAGAACAATTGTAACATGAAAGTGGGGATAGGGACGTGCTGAATCTGCCGCCCTGACCGGGAAAACCGAGAAGTCTGCTGCTTGCCAGGGGCTAAGATTCGTGATGTGACGGAGAGACTGCCGAGACTCATCAAGCCCTCGGATCGCTACCCCTTCCTGCTTCTCCACGTGGGCACCAATGATACTGCCAAGAATGACCTTGAGCAGATCACTGCGGACTATGTGGCTCTAGGAAGAAGGATAAAGAAGTTGGAGGCGCAAGTGGTGTTCTCGTCCATCCTCCCAGTGGAAGGAAAAGGCCTAGGTAGGGAGCGTCGAATCGTGGAAGTCAACGAATGGCTACGCAGGTGGTGTCGGAGAGAAGGCTTTGGTTTCTTTGACCATGGGATGGTGTTCCATGAAGGAGGAGTGCTGGGCAGAGACGGGCTCCATCTTACGAAGAGAGGGAAGAGCATCTTTGCCAGCAGGCTGGCTAACCTAGTGAGGAGGGCTTTAAACTAGGTTCACCGGGGGAAGGAGACCAAAGCCCTGAGGTAAGTGGGAAAGCGGGATACCGGGAGGAAGCACAGGCAGGAATGTCTGTGAGGGGAGGGCTCCTGCCTCATACTGGGAATGAGGGGCGATCAACAGGTTATCTCAAGTGCTTATATACGAATGCACAAAGACTTGGAAACAAGCAGGGAGAACTGGAGGTCCTGGTGATGTCAAGGAACTATGACGTGATCGGAATAACAGAGACTTGGTGGGATAACTCACATGACTGGAATACTGTCATGGATGGTTATAAACTGTTCAGGAAGGACAGGCAGGGCAGAAAAGGTGGGGGAGTAGCACTGTATGTAAGGGAGCAGTATGACTGCTCAGAGCTCCGGTACGAAACTGCAGAAAAACCTGAGTGTCTCTGGATTAAGTTTAGAAGTGTGTGCAACAAGAGTGATGTAGTGGTGGGAGTCTGCTATAGACCACCGGACCAGGGGGATGAGGTAGATGAGGCTTTCTTCCGGCAGCTCACGGAAGCTACTAGATCGCATGCCCTGATTCTCATGGGTGACTTTAATTTTCCTGATATCTGCTGGGAGAGCAATACAGCGGCGCATAGACAATCCAGGAAGTTTTTGGAAAGCGTAGGGGACAATTTCCTGGCGCAAGTGCTAGAGGAGCCAACTAGGGGGGGCGCTTTTCTTGACCTGCTGCTCACAAACCGGGTAGAATTAGTGGGGGAAGCAAAAGTGGATGGGAATCTGGGAGGCAGTGACCATGAGTTGGTTGAGTTCAGGATCCTGACGCAGGGAAGAAAGGTAAGCAGCAGGATACGGACCCTGGACTTCAGGAAAGCAGACTTCGACTCCCTCAGGGAACGGATGGCCAGGATCCCCTGGGGGACTAACTTGAAGGGGAAAGGAGTCCAGGAGAGCTGGCTGTATTTCAAGGAATCCCTGTTGAGGTTACAGGGACAAACCATCCCAATGAGTCGAAAGAATAGTAAATATGGCAGGCGACCAGCTTGGCTTAATGGTGAAATCCTAGCGGATCTTAAACATAAAAAAGAAGCTTACAAGAAGTGGAAGGTTGGACTTATGACCAGGGAAGAGTATAAAAATATTGCTCGGGCATATAGGAATGATATCAGGAGGGCCAAATCGCACCTGGAGCTGCAGCTAGCCAGAGAGGTCAAGAATAACAAGAAGGGTTTCTTCAGGTATGTTGGCAACAAGAAGAAAGCCAAGGAATGTGTGGGCCCCTTACTGAATGAGGGAGGCAACCTAGTGACAGAGGATGTGGAAAAAGCTAATGTACTCAATGCTTTTTTTGCCTCTGTTTTCACTAACAAGGTCAGCTCCCAGACTGCTGTGCTGGGCATCACAAATGGGGAAGAGATGGCCAGCCCTCTGTGGAGATAGAGGTGGTTAGGGACTATTTAGAAAAGCTGGACGTGCACAAGTCCATGGGGCCGGACGAGTTGCATCCGAGAGTGCTGAAGGAATTGGCGGCTGTGATTGCAGAGCCATTGGCCATTATCTTTGAAAACTCGTGGCGAACCGGGGAAGTCCAGGATGACTGGAAAAAGGCTAATGTAGTGCCAATCTTTAAAAAAGGGAAGAAGGAGGATCCTGGGAACTACAGGCCAGTCAGCCTCACTTCAGTCCCTGGAAAAATCATGGAGCAGGTCCTCAAAGAATCAATCCTGAAGCACTTGCATGAGAGGAAAGTGATCAGGAACAGCCAGCATGGATTCACCAAGGGAAGGTCATGCCTGACTAATCTAATCGCCTTTTATGATGAGATTACTGGTTCTGTGGATGAAGGGAAAGCAGTGGATGTATTGTTTCTTGACTTTAGCAAAGCTTTTGACACGGTCTCCCACAGTATTCTTGTCAGCAATTAAGGAAGTATGGGCTGGATGAATGCACTACAAGGTGGGTAGAAAGCTGGCTAGATTGTCGGGCTCAACGGGTAGTGATCAATGGCTCCATATCTAGTTGGCAGCCGCTATCAAGTGGAGTGCCCCAAGGGTCGGTCCTGGGGCCAGTTTTGTTCAATATCTTCATAAATGATCTGGAGGATGGTGTGGATTGCACTCTCAGCAAATTTGCGGATGATACTAAACTGGGAGGAGTGGTAGATACGCTGGAGGGGAGGGATAGGATACAGAAGGACCTAGACAAATTGGAGGATTGGGCCAAAAGAAATCTGATGAGGTTCAATAAGGATAAGTGCAGGGTCCTGCACTTAGGACGGAAGAACCCAATGCACAGCTACAGACTAGGGACCGAATGGCTAGGCAGCAGTTCTGCGGAAAAGGACCTAGGGGTGACAGTGGATGAGAAGAAGCTGGATATGAGTCAGCAGTGTGCCCTTGTTGCCAAGAAGGCCAATGGCATTTTGGGATGTATAAGTAGGGGCATAGCGAGCAGATCGAGGGACGTGATTGTTCCCCTCTATTCGACATTGGTGAGGCCTCATCTGGAGTACTGTGTCCAGTTTTGGGCCCCACACTTCAAGAAGGATGTGGATAAATTGGAGAGAGCCCAGCGAAGGGCAACAAAAATGATTAGGGGACTGGAACACATGAGTTATGAGGAGAGGCTGAGGGAGCTGGGATTGTTTAGCCTACAGAAGAGAAGAATGAGGGGGGATTTGATAGCTGCTTTCAACTACCTGAAAGGGGGTTCCAAAGAGGATGGCTCTAGACTGTTCTCAGTGGTAGCAGATGACAGAACGAGGAGTAATGGTCTCAAGTTGCAGTGGGGGAGGTTTAGATTGGATATTAGGAAAAACTTTTTCACTAAGAGGGTGGTGAAACACTGGAATGCGTTACCTAGGGAGGTGGTAGAATCTCCTTCCTTCGAGGTTTTTAAGGTCAGGCTTGACAAAGCCCTGGCTGGGATGATTTAACTGGGAATTGGTCCTGCTTTGAGCAGGGGGTTGGACTAGATGACCTTCTGGGGTCCCTTCCAACCCTGCTATTCTATGATTCTATGAACCTGGGTCATATGAGGGTGGCAGCTTGGAGGTGCTGATTGACCCAGCCTGCTGTGTCCAGGGACATATAAGGCATCAGCTTGGGAGTGCTGATTAACCCTGTCCTCTCAGACGCGCTCTGTTAGTGTGTGTGTGTGTGTGTGTGTGTGTATCTGATTCTGGGGCTGGAAGAACCCAGCCCTGGGGAACCAAGGTCCATCAGGATAGCTCCTTTGCGAGGGAACTTTCAGCAGGGAGAAGTAGAGCTCCGTATGAGAACACAAGGGACACAGGCAGTACATTGATAGAATTACAAAACCCCATCCACCAGAAGAGTAACCCTAATAAATGTGCGTACCCCAAAGTAACAGGCAAATCTGGTAACAACTTTGAGCAAGTCACCTCTGTGCCTCTGTTTCATCATCTGTAAAATGGGGATAATGATCTTTACCTGCCTTCCAAAGCACTGTGAGATCTACTGACAAAAAGTGCTGTAAAATAGCTAGGTATCATCCTAGACAATCCCGGTTGCCATCCCTCCATTCTTTTCTCCTGTTTCCAGTTGCTGCTTTTTGCTTCTTCTCTCCTCCTTGCTGTAGAGGTGGCCGGGTCACAGGCCTCCCTCCTGGTATGTCTGCTCGAATTTATGGCTAGCCCTGTGCTAACGGCAGAGAGATCAGTAGCTCCCAGGAAAGCAGAATTTCTGTTTTACGAACAGTATTTTGGCAGCTTCTATCCCAAGGAGTACATACATCTCACGCTCCTACAAGTGGGCATTACTGACTATGTGCTCCTACCCAAGGGGAAAGCAGGGGATGTGACTCAATCAGCAGTGTGATTGATTGAATCTGGATCTTCCATGGCAGCTGATGAATCGATTTATCCCCTCTGCTCATTATGTCAGCTTTGGTAGCTGACACATCTAGCTGCTCTTGAGAAGGTATAAATACCCATAGGGCATGTCTGATATTCCCCCACCCTGCATGTATTACTAATAGATCGCAGGGGAACATAAGATGCTGTCGTTCCTCTAGAATATTCAAAGGGAAGTTACCAATAGTTCTGTCCAACCAGGAGGAATCAGGAAGTGCCATGAGACAACGGGGCATCTGGCCCAATAGTGAGTTGTTCTGCTTCTGGTGTTTTGACACGTTCCTGAACTCTCCAGGAGACCCTAGACCCGGTTGGCATGTGTTTGCACATGGTTAGCCTGTGTATGCTTATCACGCTAGAACCTGAGGCGGATCTGAGGTAAAAATCCTCGCACCTGAGTGACGTTGTTAAGCTGACTTAACCCCTGGTGTGGACTGCGCTAGATCGATGGAAGCATTCTAGCTACTGCCTCTTGGGGAGGTGGATTGACTACAGTGATGGGAGAACCTCTGTGCTGCTGTAGCAGTATAAGTGTAGACATAGCCTCAGCCAAGGGCAAATCGGAAGTCGAAGGACCCAGGAGGTGCTGAAAATGCCAGGCAGTTTAGTGCAGCTGTGTTTATGTAGCACAGAAGAACTGTAGGCCAAGATTTCCCCACGTGACAAGTGGTTTTGGATGCCTCAGTGTTTGGGTCCAGATGTTGGTGTTGAAAATGGGGCTCCTTTAAGGTGGCTCTAGGTGGGCACCCCAAGACTGAGGCTACCAAAGCCACTTGGAAAATCTGGGACTACCCCCATTCTTCCTCTGTGTATATCTCAGAGGCACTGCAGATGGGGATTTCATTAGGTCTGTGTAGACAACACTGCAGCCAGCATCGTTGCCGTTCAGCATTAATTGACAGCCATTAAGTGCGAAGTGCTGCTAATCAGGCAGCAATTTACAGTGATAAACAACAAACATCCATTATGGAAATTGCAGGCCTGCTGTCCGCTTCCCTATTGTCAGTTGGATAAAATGGGAAAGCCAGGAAAAAAACTCAACCCCAAATGGAAATACGTGATTAATCAGCCTTCCTTTTAGCTGGCTGCTTTTGTGATGGTGCTGGGTGGAATTTCAGGAACCCAGGTTTCAAACACAGGCTTGGCTAAATCTGTCTCGGGCACTCACCTATTCGGAGTCCCAAAGTGATGATTTGAACTTTGGCACTCAAGCTTAATTACGAAAAGCCACAGAATTAACCGATCAGTTAATAATTAGTGTTCAGATGCCATGGTGATGGGCTCCATATAAATCAAAAGAGACAGACAAGGTCAGATCTTCAGCTGGTGTAAATGGGTGTAGCTCTGTTGGTTTCGGTGGAGTGATTCCAATATATACCAGCCGAGGAAAGGGGTTCAATGTACTTACAACACCACTGAAATGCTGCAACTCCAAAGGTGGGAGCCCAGTAATCAAACCAGTAATTAGCACACTGGAAAAAGGAGGAAGGTTTAATGACAGGCAAACCCTTGCTCAGACTAAAAAACCTCTGGATTTCATCTGAAAGATCCCCCCACAGTGAACTCCACAGTATGCAATTTACTACCTCAAAAAGGACAACTGGCCGAGTCCAAACTACCCAGCGTGACGCTGCATTTGCAGGGACAGCAGGCATCTGAAAGCCAGTGCTTAGACCACTGGGCCATCCTCGCTACTGTTTAAAGAATCCATCCGATGTGCTGGGGGACATCTGCATTCTGCAGGCTATAGGCTATGTATTAATGAGCTGAAAACAGTATACCCCCTTCAGAGGAGAAACTGGGAACCCTAGATATCAATTCTGTACTTGGATTTCAGGAATGCACAGAGGTAGGGTGACCAGATGTCCCATTTTTATAGGGACAGTCCCGTTTTTGGGGACTTTCTTATATAGGTGCCTATTACCCCCCACCCTGTGTCCCGTTTTTTCACAGTTGCTATCTGGTCACCCTACACAGGGGGAACTGGGACAATGGATATACACCTGGATTATGTGAATATACACCATGGTATGTGAAGAGTCCAAACTTTAAAATGTATGGGTTTTGTTCTATTTTGTAAATTGTATTCAAAATTGAGATAATCTAATGATCTGATTTCTAACTGGGGTTAGAAGACATTATTTAAAGAGGTGATTTCTTGGGCTTTCTTTTCACTTAAGGAGTAATTTCACTTTTGATTACAAAGAAACTCATGATTTATAATGATAAGCTCAGTACTTTAGCTTTCCTTCAAAGAGCTAATAATTACAGCAGCATGGTGTACCAGAGACAATATTAAGACATTGGAAAGCTGGTTTCAGAAATGATTATCACATCTTCTGTTGAAGATTATGAAATCTCAAGTGAACAATTAATTTTACAAGTTTTTGTGTGGTACCAGCACAAAATTTCAGGGAAATCCATTAGGATATTTTTTTCCTTTGCTTTTGTTTTAGGTGGTTTGCGATTTCACCGGCTTTTTGTGCATTTGCTGATGCATCTGGCTCCATTTGAAATGACTGTGACGGTAACAGTCGCTGAATCATATGAGAAAAGTCATTAGGATGAAAACACAATATACTTTTTTTTCTTTTAAAGGTAGCACGGTTTATCATATTTTCATGAGAACCACTGCTCCAGAACTAGCCTCAAACAAGGGTCATGTGGTTTCACTGAAATTAGGGTTTTGAAGCAAGATCTAAATATTAAAAAATGAAAAAGGGGTTTGAAATTACTTGGAGAAATACTCTTACAGAAGAGTTAGGAGAGGTGTTTGGGCCAGGGTGATATACAGGACGTCTGAGCTCATTTAGGTGGGTTGCATTTTCTTATAATGATGTGTTTAACTGTAATGGTCTCAAGTTGCAGTGGGGGAGGTTTAGGTTGGATATTAGGAAAAACTTTTTCACTAGGAGGGTGGTGAAACACTGGAATGCGTTGCCTAGGGAGGTGGTGGAATCTCCTTCCTTAGAAGTTTTTAAGGTCAGGCTTGACAAAGCCCTGGCTGGGATGATTTAATTGGGTATGGGTCCTGCTTTTGAGCAGGGGGTTGGACTAGATGACCTCCTGAGGTCCCTTCCAACCCTGATATTCTATGATTCTATGATTCTAATGCCTCCAGGTCCCAGCAGAGTTCCATTTCATTGTGTAAGACACCATGCATGCATGTTGTACAGAGAGGTGAAAGGACTTGCCCAGGGTCATACAGCAGGTCAGCAACAGAGCCAGGAAGAGAAGCCAGGTCCCCTGGGTCCCAGTCCAATGCTCTATCCAGTACACTATGCTGCCTACTTAGGGTAGGTTTTTCAGAAATGCCTAAACAGGTTAAGCTCCCATTGAAAGGCAATGGAAGCTGGGAGCCAGACTCTCTTTGGTGCTTATGAAAATGTCCCTCTTTCTCAAATATACATATCATTCTGGAGCATATTAACAGGGGTGTTGGATGTAAGACATGGGAGGTAATTGTCCCACTCTACTCAGCGGTGGTGAGGCCTCAGCTGCAGTACGGCATCCAGTTCTGCGCTCCACATTTTAGGAAAGATGTGGACAAATTGGAAAGAATGCAGGGGAGAGCAACAAAAATAATCAAAGGTTTAGTAAATTTGACCTATGAGAAAAGGTTTAAGAAAACCTGAGCATGTTTAGTCTTGAGAAAAGAAGACTGAGGGGGGACCTGATAACAGTCTACAGCTATGTTAAGTGCTGTAACAAAGAGGATGGTGATCTGCTGGTCTCTATGTCCACTGAAGTTAGGAGAAGAAGTAATGGGCTTAATCTGCAGCAAGGGAGATTTAGGTTGGATGGTAGGAAAAACTTTAAGGGTAGTCCAGCTCTGGAATAGGCTTGGAATTGTCACAGGAGGTCTTTAAGAACAGGTTGAACAAACACCTGTTGGGGATGGCCTAGATTTACTTGGTCCTGGCTCAGCACAAGGATTTGGACTTCATGATCTCTTGAGGTCCCTTCTCAGCCCTACATTTCTACGATATATAGTAATTTAATAGAACACTATGGGGGCCACTTTTATTTAGGTGCTTATTTATGTGACGGCCACCATCTTGGCCAACACCATGTACTGAACGGAGGACTTCCAAAGCTGAAAGGAATAATCTCTATAGTTTTAGAAACTCAAGCTCTGGAGGTTCCCAATTCCACTGCCACCAGCTATTGGCCAAAGTAGTGGCCAGCACGAGTGTGCTATTATAAACATTCAAATTCCCCATATTGCTTTCACAGCCCTCCACTGGATAGGGACTTAGCTCTCAGCAAGGCCCTAGTTTAGCTGGACAAATAGCACCTAAATTTTTTCGTTCAGGTTTCCCCCCTGGTATAACACCACTGAAACCGGGAGAAGCATCCTTCAGGCTTCCTGGGAGCTGATGATCAATTCTGGAGACTAAAGCCCAGGGATGGTTAATTACTTTGACCTTGATGAAACTATCAAAGCAAGTGTGGGGGAGGGGGAAAAACCATTCATGCTTTTCCAGTGCTAATATCAATTCACAATAATTAAAATGAACCAAACAGCATAATTGCGTTGAAGAAAGGAAACATTTTTAACAAGCGCTCTTAAATGGAATTTTCAATGGGACTGAATCTTTCTCCCCCCCGCCCAGGGTGGCATAATTTAGAGTCACTTTTCCCCCAAACGCTAATCATGTTGTTATGTAAAATCTCCTACTAATGGGAAAGGCCCATTATTCTGTGTCACTGTACAAACTGTTTCATTATTTAAATTAGCTTTATTCAAATATGTAGACCCATTTTTAAAAAAAGATTAATTTTTTTTCAAGCAACAAACTCAATTCTGCTCAGAAATAGAGTGAAAATCCTTGCCAGGGACTAACAGATAAAAGGAATACGCTTGTTAAAGTGTCTATACAGTTCTAGTGCATCAAAGTGAAGTGTGGTAGAAAATCAACCTTGGAAAAGAAATATCTAAATCCCTCTTTGGCAGGCTGTATCGGAGTAAAATGCATTTCCTAATGACCTATCCAACTCCCATTAAACTCAGGGGAAAGATTCTCACTAGGCTTAATGGGACTTAGATTAGACCCTAAAAAAGCAGAGCTCTCTCCAAAGAATCTCTCTTGAAATAAGGCGAACATTTGCGGGCAAGAAGATTCTCCCTTCTGAAGCTAAAACTCTGGCCTGAGAATCTGCACTGGACTCATGGGCGGTAGGTATAATAGGCCAGGTGAGGCTCAGCCTCCCCTAAGCCATGTCCTGGCACTGTCCATGCTCCACCCTGTCCCTGAAGCCGACGTAAACTCAGCTCCAGCTGGAGGCCAGTGGTCGGGTGCTGGGAGTGGCGGGGGTGGCTCAGTGCGGGGATTGGCGCTGGGGCTGGTCAGCGATGGCGCTGGGGCTGGCTGGCACCCCAGGGTGGTTTGGCCGGGGAGCCTCTGGCCGTGGGGGTATGTGGTAGGGGCGGGGCCTCGGATGGAAGGAGCGGGGCCACCTGGCTAGCCTCCCATGACTGGCCTCTACTCCTCTGCCAGTCTTCCTGTGTGATCACCCCCTTCAAGGCCCTCTGCCTCAGCCTTCAGCTCGGACCTTGGCCAAGTTATATGTCCACGTAAATTAACGCAGCTCCACTGAAGAGCCATGTTTTTGCAGTCCCTGGTGCCTGATTCTACTCATACTTACACTGGCTTCAATATCATTACACCCAATTTACACCAAACATAAGTGAGATCAGGAGGAGACCCTCTTTTGGCAGAGGAGTGTTTTGTGTTAGCAAAGGGATGGACAGCGAGATTCTCGAACCATGCCCTTATTGTATCAGGAGGATACAGGAAGTGCAACTGTGCCCCACTGGGGGGAAGGGGGTGGTACAGGTCTTTCCCCCTCCCACCCCCGTGCCTGGGCTGCAGAGGATCTAAATCTATTACAGCCCCAACTACAGAGCTGGGGCTGTTTCGCTCAAGCTGTAACAGCTCAATGCTCTTAGCTTGGGAGGCTCCCGTTCAATCCCAGTGCGTTGGCCATGAGCCCCCACAACTCTGTGAATGTGTCCCTTTATCTCCTAGTCTCTAGGACAAAGATGGCTGCCTAACAGCCTGTCACGTGGCCCAACCAAGGCTTGTGAACTAGAGTGATCCTGACACAAAGCACCTGCAATGTCCACTGCAGCTGACAGGAGCTGGGTAGGACCAAGAGACTGTCCAGGAAATGGCATTAATCCGACAGGATTTCTCGAAAGGAAAGGCGGGTCCAGCGTGCCTGTAAAGGCCACCAGCTGGTTGAGATGGTGGGGGAGCTGGCTGCTGCCCAGCTATCCCCAGCACACAAACTGGCAGTGGAGTCCTTCAGTGGCTGGACTCCAACCATTGCAACACCGGTGCCCTCTGTGGAGATTAGCGCACTTAAAGCAGGCCTAAATTTGCCCCTCGTGTGTCTTGCATTTCACCATAGCCAAGACTCTTGTGGTCCAGCACACACTGCTTTTCTGGGTGAGCCAAATAGGAGCATCCTCTAGGGAGGCCAGTAAGAACCATGCCTTGTCTCCATTGAGAGAGGAAGAGTGATGATGGTGATTAAGACACTGGCCAGGCCCTTAGGAAGTCTGGGTTCACTTCCCTCCTTAGCCATAGATTTTTTGTGTGACCTTGGGCATTGCCTCTTCCCTGTCTGTCAAATGGAGGCAATGCTTCCGTTGCCATTCTTGTCTATGTAGATTGTAAGCTGTCTGGGGCAGGGAGTGTCTCTCACTCTCTTTGTACAGCATCTAGCACAATGGGGCCCTGAGGTCAGTTGGGGCTTCCTGGTGCTACTGAACTACAAACAATAATAATATGAACAGTTCTAGGCTGATTGGATCAGCCTCTTGGTTATTCCATTTCTCACAAATGCAAAGGCCCGTGGCCCCCACCTGCTGGCTCCATTCCGCAAGCAGAAATGTACTAACGTTCTGTTGCAGTGGCATCCTACCTTTTAGTACCTCCACATAGGCGCCGACTCCGTAGGTGCTCCAGGGCTGGAGCACCCCTGGGGAAAAAAATAGTGGATGCTCAGCACCCACCGGCAGCCCCACCGATCAGCACCTCCTGCCTGCCAGTGGTCAGCAGTGTGCAGGAGGCACTGGGAGGGAGGAGGAGGAGCGGGGCCAGGAAGAAGCGGAGCGAGGGTGGGGCGTGCTCGGGGGAGGGGGGGAAGAGGCGGGGTGGGGGCCGAGCGGGAGTGGGAAGTGGTGGGGGTGGGACCTTGGGGGAAGGGGGGGGTTGAGGGTGAGGCTTGGGGCGGAGTTGGGGTCGAGCACCCCCTGGGGCAACCAGAAAGTCGGCACCTCTGCCTCCACACACGTGAGTTTCCAGAATCATATTTTCATCACCAAAATTTCCTGCAAAGCTTTTATATGAAAATAACAGAGCGATAGCCAGTCGGAGCTTTTGAAATCACAGGGGGGATGTAAAGAACAGGGAACAACGACTGAGCTGGTAGCACTGTATAGGCCTTCTGGGCTTAGCAGAGCGCAATAGTATAAGGAGCAGTGAAGCAGAAAGGTTCACGTTCTGTTTGTGTCGAACTCCAGTTCCGTATGTTAAACTCTCAGCCAAACCATAGACGTTGAGCAATTGCTTGAGAAATGAGAGCGGGGAGTGAGCCATGTAGATTTTTCTCCTCCTGCTCATCAGCGCTTTGCTGTTTGTCGTGATTAACCGGTGCTGCTGCACAGTGCCAGCATTATCCTGTCGGCGAGGTTGTCTTCTCCCACAAAAGGCCAGGTCCTGAAGGGGTATAAATCAGCATAACCCCAGTGACCTCAGCAGAGCTCTGCCCCCGTTACACCAGCTGAGGATCTGGCCCACATTTGTCAACAGCAATTCCTAATGAGACTTCTCACATGACACACATCAACTTGCAAAACTCCAGGAGGGTGCAAGCTAAGGTAACATAAACCATTCCGACGCAGAACCCAGTGCATGCTCTTCCAGCAGGGCAAAGACTAGAATACAGGCCCCCTTAACTCTGCCCCTGCAGTTCTGTTAGCCTTATGTGTGCCTCTTATTAAAGGGGTAGATTTCGCCCAGAGCAGTGGGTGTGCATAGCTGTACTGCCCCAGGACCAAAAAGATCATGCATAATGTCTATCTCAAAGGGTCTGTATTTGGAGAGCTGGGTACGTTACAAGACTCAGGGGGTGCATCTCCTTGGAAGAAGGGAGAACAGGGCTGGGGTGTTGGTTTCACAGAGTAAGACACATTCAAGAGGGTTTCTTTCCTAAGAGGAGCAGCCATAGGTCTTGGGAGAAGGGATCATGCCTGTGGGGGGCAGATGGCTCAGGGCAGCAAGCAGGAGGGAGACATGTCTAGCCTTGGTTGGCAGCAGTGCCAGGGGAAGTCTCTGCACCAGAGAACGAGCACCACCGCAATGCTGCCATCCCTGGAAGGCGGGACAGTGAGGTGCCACCTACACGGCCTGTCCGAAATCTGCTTCAAACCAAGCGTGGCTGCACGTCCTCCCTCACGTGTGTCTTGTTCAGTGAGGTGCTGCTGATTTTGCAGAGTGACAGCTGATTGATAGACACATACGTAGCAATGCATTTAATGTGGTGTTCTCAGGCTGATGCTGTACTGACTCACTGCCATGAGGACTACCCCAGTGTGTGGGGGGCGGTGGATGGGACTGAGGATTAGAGAGATGAAAACAGTCACCCCGCTGCATTTTCTGAGACCTAGCCACACTGTACCCGCCCTGATTACTTGAAGCTCCAGGGAGATGGGGCTCAGAACTCCCAGATGATCCAATATAGGGATGGAAAAGCCCAGGTATATTCAGCTGGTTCATCTCCCCCCAGGATCGTTTCCTAATGTGGTGTTACAGGAGGGTTGTCCAGCTTAGAGGAGCTGGTTGAAATTTTCTAAATTTTGATTTTTTTTTTCCAATTGAAAATTCCCATTGAACTTTTTTTTTGGGGGGGGGGGAGGGGGATTTTCACAATGGAGAAGAAGGATTCTAAAGCTTCCCTCCAAGAGGTCTCGCTGTCAAGAACTGCTCCAGGATAACTCACCCTACCTGTGAACATTCTTGACTTCGCCCCCTTATGTGGCCTTTCACTGTGCTAAGATTCCTCTCCCTTCCTTGGCATTAACATTTGTAGATGGCTACCGTGTCCTTTCTATTCTGGGTGATGAAAATTAATATTAGAGGCCCAGAGAGACTTCCTTTGAGGAGAGAGCCTGAAAAGATTGGGACAACTTAGTCAGAGGGGAGATGAAGAAGAGGGAACGTGTCAAAGGAATACACAATACCAAACGGCATAGAGAAGGGAGATTGGGTGAATAGAAGTGTCTATTCTCATAACTCAAGAACAGGGGGACAGTCAATGAAAGCAAAGGGTAGCAAATCTGAAACTGATTGACGTTCACACAGTGCATTAAACTCCGGAATTAAACTCCGGAACTCATTGCCACTGGATGTTGCTGAGGCCAAAAGATTAATGGGATTAAAAATGGATTAGACATTTTATATGGAAAATGCAACCATCCATAGTTATAATGGATGAGGTATTAATTTTTTTTAAAGAGATCTAAACCCTCATATTTCAGAGCACAAGTCAGCCAGTAACTAATGAGGGTAGCAAAAATCTTTTCCTAAGGGCAGGTTATTCCATAATTGTCCTCTAGAGGATTTCTTGCATCTTCCTCTGAAGCATCTGGTGCTAGCCATGACAGAAATAGGATGTTGGATTAGAATCACCTTAGGTCTGATCTGGTTTGGCAATTTCTATGTTCCTATGGAGTTGTGGGGAGAGGAGATAGAAATCTTGCTAGATAAGTTGTTGGATCAGAATTCAATCAGATTCTCTGCTGGGATTGGGATAAGACCCTTATTAAAGTCTGTAGGATATTTCCATAGGGATGAAGCCAATTGGCTACCACAGAATTTTCTTTTTTAAACAGGTTTCAGAGCAACAGCCATGTTAGTCTGTATTTGCAAAAAGAAAAGGAGTACTTGTGGCACCTTAGAGACTAACCAATTTATTTGAACATAAGCTTTCGTGAGCTACAGCTCACTTCATCGGATGCATACTGTGGAAAGTATAGAAGATCTTTTTATACACACAAAGCATGAAAAAATGGGTGTTTGACCACTACAAAAGGTTTTCTCTCCCCCCACCCCACTCTCCTGCTGGTAATAGGGCCTAATAACATCAGCCACACTATCAGAGGCTCGTTCATCTGCACATCCACCAATGTGATATATGCCATCATGTGCCAGCAATGCCCCTCTGCCATGTACATTGGTCAAACTGGACAGTCTCTACGTAAAAGAATAAATGGACACAAATCAGATGTCAAGAATTATAACATTCATAAACCAGTCAGAGAACACTTCAATCTCTCTGGTCACGTGATTACAGACATGAAAGTTTCAATATTATAACAAAAAAACTTCAAAACCAGACTCCAGCGAGAGACTGTTGAATTGGAATTCATCTGCAAATTGGATACAATTAACTTAGGCTTGAATAGAGACTGGGAGTGGCTAAGTCATTATGCAAGGTAACCTATTTCCCCCTGTTTTTTCCTACCCCCTCCCCCCCTCCTCAGATGTTCTTGTTAAACCCTGGGTTTGTGCTGGAAATGGCCCACCTTGATTATCATACACATTGTAAGGAGAGTGATCGCTTTAGATAAGCTATTACCAGCAGGAGAGTTGGGTCGGGGGAGAGAAAACCTTTTGTAGTGGTAAACACCCATTTTTTCATGCTTTGTGTGTATAAAAAGATCTTCTATACTTTCCACAGTATGCATCCGATGAAGTGAGCTGTAGCTCACGAAAGCTTATGCTCAAATAAATTGGTTAGTCTCTAAGGTGCCACAAGTCCTCCTTTTCTTTTTTAAACAGGTAGCATTTAATAGCAAATTAGATCCTGTCGATAGGTTATTTTTAAAGCCACCCTACAGAATTCTATAGCCTGGTTATAATTCTCTTACATTCTATAGGATGATTCAGGAAGCCTATAGACAGGCGAGTCTCTAATAAATGCCATAGGCCTTTAGCACAAAGGACATCTGAACTCAGAGCTAGAGCTTTGGCGATGTCTACATATGACCAGCAATGGCTAATACAGCGATCACCTGACTGCTTTACCCTGACATGACTTACATACGCAAAACTGACCCATCTTTATTGTTACCTTGTCCTCCACCCCAAGTCGTCTGTCTGTTTATCCACCTGTTACATTTTGTCCTAATCCAGGATTGTGAGCTTGTTCCACTCTTCCTACAGCCCTTAGTACAACAGGGCTCTGATCCCTGATTGGGGTCTCTAAGCATTATGATAATAGAAATGTCAAATAATAATAGCATCGTCTGGACTCTCTCAATTCCCATATTACTGGTATATCCAGGTGTAGTGTCCTTGTGTGCTTACATACACAGTGGGAGAGTTCTAATGCACAATCACAGCACTCAGAAATCATCCTGGAAACTATTAGGTTCAGTGTGAAACTGAGTCACTGAAAGCTGTAAATTTGGGAGTTGGAGCATAATTGCATTTAATACCTGTAAGTCTAATTGCCGTCTAGAAATGGGTCACTGGAGCCTAACCCATACCATTCTCTGGATTTGATTAAACTGGAGTGTGCTAACACCTCGGGGGGGATCTGACCTAGATAGCCAGTATAATCTGCTTTAGCCTAATTCTAGCTGAGATGATTAATTGAGGAAACACTTTAAGGGCTAAATTCTGACCTGGGACTTCCCAGGCAGTTTCCCAGTATGCCAATCTCAAGCTGAATTAGTCTCCAGATGCATTTTGAAAGGATGGGTGCATCTGGCTGACTTTCTTTGTCTAGAAGGTATAGTAGTGTCCCTTGCTCCACAGCAATCTGGAAGCAAGGGACACTACAGCCCTGGTAGTCTTAGAGACTCCTGCAAGGTGAATCAATGGGTTCCTTATCTGGTCATATCCCCCCTTGCACCCCACTGCACTTCCCATGCAGTGGAAGTTTCCACATGCATCCGACGAAGTGGCTATTCACTAACGAAAGCTCATGCTCCAATACGTCTGTTAGCCTATAAGGTGCCATAGGATTGTTTGCCGCTTTTACAGACCCAGACTAACACGGCTGCCCTTCTGAATCTTGATAGCGAAGTCAGAGTTCCCTGTAATGTCACTGGGTGGTGTGTGACTGAGCTACAGCAGCAGTGCTAACAGAAGGAAAACCTGGTATTGCTAGTGAAAAATAATAGGTAGGTACCACTCAGAGACCCCTAGCACAACAGGGACCTGATCCCTGGCTGGCGTCGGGAGGTACAATCTTAATATAATTAAATAATCACAGGGCGAAGATAGTCACAGCTTGCTCACTCTGTGATACAGGTGCTGGAACTAGGGGTGCTGCTGCACCCCCTGGCATGAAGTGGTCTCCATAGTATGCGGGGTTTACAGTTTGGTTCAATGGCTCTCAGCGCCCCCACTGTACAAATTGTTCCAGCAGCCCTACTCTGTGAGAAATGGCACCTACCTCAGCCATAACTGCACTGGAAAGGGCTAGTCCAATGAAAAATCCCATTTCCCTCTCAATTTTTTCCTACCTGCTATTGGTAAAGCTCCCCAGGACCTAAGTGAGAAACAGTTCTCTGTTTTCTTCAGTCTCACACTTTCCCCTGTTTGTGTGGTTCTTTTCACAGCAACTGCGGAGAGAGAAACATTATTTTAAGAGATGGGCCAGGGGACTTGCGGGGGATTGGTGGAGCAGAAACAGAAACTACTTTAAACTCTAAAAAATAAATTGACTAGATCTCAAGTTGATGGCATCCCTGTAAGATAAGGAAGCTCTACCTAAGAGAGATCAGGAATGACTACTTTGCCATCTAAAAACTGAGTAATTCCTTTAGGCCCCATTTCAGTGGTGTGTTCTTATTTGACAAGGCAGTGGGACTTGAGCACATGCTTAAATGCTTTGTTGACTTGGGAACTAATTGCCTTCTGCTGCATCGTTATATCTACAGTTTCTACCTTTTGTTCCAGGGGGCAAGGAGGGAGAGAGAATTATGCTTATTAAAGAAAATCCAGCACAAAAAGCACTTCCCCAAAGCAGTGTTTTTTTGGAATGACCTCTGCCTTCAAGATCTAGAAAGTCTGGTGCTCTGAATTTTTCCAGAGTTGGAATAAACTGCAAGCCAGCTGTCTACTGTCCAGCAGTCACACTCCAAGGTTTGGCTCTTAGCCAAGGTCTACATTACGAGTTTAGGTCGAATTTAGCAGCGTTAGGTCGATTTAACCCTGCACGTGTCCACACGACGAAGCCATTTTTGTCAACTTAAAGGGCTCTTAAAATTGATTTTTTTACTCCTCACCGACGAGGGGATTAGCGCTAAAATCGACATCGCTGGGTCGAATTTGGGGTAGCGTGGATGCAATTCAATGGTATTGGCCTCTGGGAGCTATCCCAGAGTGCTCCATTATGACCACTCTGGACAGCACTTTCAACTCAGATGCACTAGTCAGGTACACAGGAAAAGCCCTGGGAGCTTTTGAACTTCATTTCCTGTTTGGCCAGCGTGGTGAGCTCATCAGCACAGGTGACCATGCAATTTCAGAATTGCAAAAGAGCTCCAGCATGGACCGAATGGGAGGAACTGGATCTGATCGCTGTATGGGGAGACGAATCCGTGCTATCAGAACTCCGTTCCAAAAGACGTAATGCCAATGTATATGCCAAAATCTCCAAGGGCAAATGCGAGATCTTTACAATGCTCACAACTACAGCGGTGATCGGAGCAGGCTCCCGCTTGCAGTGCTGTGGCGTATGCATGGGCAATCCAGGAAAAAGGGTGAGAAATGTCTGCCGTTGCTTGCATGGAGGGAGGGAGGGAATGGTCACGGATGACATGTACCCAAAACCACCCACGACTACCTTGTCCATTATCTCAATTTTTTTTAATTAATAAAGAAATAATGCATGATTTCAAAACAATAGTTACTTTATTTTGAAGGGGGGAGGGTGGTTGGCTTACTGGAAATTAAAATCAACAAAGGGGGCGTCAAGGAGAAACACACACAATGGTCACACCATAGCCTGGCCAGTCATGAAACTGGTTTTCAAAGTCTCTGTGATGCACAGCACGCCTTGCTGTACTCTTCTAATCGGTGTCTGGCTGCTCAAAATCAGACACCAGCCGATTTGCCTCAACCTCCCACCCCACCATAAACGTCTGCCCCTTGTTCTCACAGATATTATGGAGCACACAGCAAGCAGCAATAACAATGGGAATGTTGGTTGCGCTGAGGTCTGACCAACAGCGCCAGCGAGCTTTTAAACGTCCAAAGGTACAAAAATTCTACCACCATTTTGCACTTACTCAGCCTATAGTTGAACTGCTCCTTACTACTGTCCAGGCTTCATGAGCCATGGGAGCAAGGGGTAGGCTGGGGTTGGTGCGATCACACGGTGCTGCCGGCTGGGAGAGCAGCCTGAGGCAGAAGCCTCCAGCTCGCAGGAGATCAGGATAGCAGAGTTGCAGCGGAAGCGGTGGAGCCATTCACCATTGATGCGAAGGCACCCAGGAGCTGCTGCTGTGTGACCAAGGCAAAAGAGCAAGAGCCCTGGAGCTGTTACATGTGTCAACCACAGAAGTGCTATGGGGTGTTACAGCGCGGACCAGACTGGAATGTACGGCTGCAAGACTTCTTCACCAGCGACAAAGGACAGGAATAGGTTGCACCTAAAATCTAAAAAGGCCCGCACATTTCCCAGAGTCACTACCCTTGATAACAAAACATCAATGATTGCATTGGCTACTTGGATCACAGCAGCCCCCACAGTAGACTTGCCCGCAACAGCAGTGGTGACGGTGAGCTGAGCGGGCTCCCCCTTGTAGTGCTATGGCGTCTGCGCGGTTAACCCAGGAAAAAAGCCGTGAAATGATTGTCTGCCATTGCTTTCATGGAGGGAGGGAGGGGCGACTGACGACATGTACCCAAAACCTCCCTTGACAATGTTTTTGCCCAATCAGGAATTAGGAGCTCAACCCAGAATTCCAATGGGCAGTGGTGACTATGGGAACTGTGGGATAGCTATCCACAGTGCACCGCTCCGAAAGTCGACGCTAGCCACGGTACTGTGGACGCACTCCGCTGACTTACTGTGCTTAGTGGGGATGCACACAATCAACTATAAAAACGCTTCTGAAAAATTGACTTCTATAAAATCGACCTAATTTCGTAGTGTAGACATACCCTGAGTCTGTCAAACCCTAAATAAATACAGGCCCATTGCCACTGGTAATGTTGGTCCCATTAGGACTGAGGTTGATGGAGCTGGATCTGTCCACCCTCCTGTAGGTGATCATGACACTACAAAAGACTTATTTTTTCCCCCTAGGCCTCCATGGTTATGTCTACACTGCAATTAAAAACCCGCTGCTGGCCTGTACCAGCTGACTCGGGAAGAGGGGCTTGGTCTAAGGGGCTGCTTAACTGTGGTGTAGACATTCGGGATCTGGCTGGAGCCCAGGCTCTAGGACCCTGCGAGATGGAAGGGTCCCGGAGCTCAGACTGCAGCCTGAGCCTGAATGTCTACACTGCAATTAAACAACCCTGAGCAGGAGTCAGATGGCACAGGCCAATCACAGGTGTTTAATTGTTGTATAGACTTCCCTACATTGCTTCTAGGGTCCTCGGGTTCCCAGGAATTGTGACTCCACCGGAGCCATGCTACCAAAGCTGCCCAGACCTGCAGCTGCCTTTTTAAGAGAGGTGAGCCCAAACCCTTAACGTGCCCCTTTAAGAGGCTCTGCATATAAGACTGTGCAGCCTGAGGTCAATTTTTGGCTTTAATGCCTGTCCCTCAGTTTCCCCATCTGTAAAACGGAGATCATGATACTTGGCCTTCCTTGTAAAGTGCTTGGAGCTCTGTAGAAGAAACAAGCTAGTTAAATGCCAAGCAGAGCTGATGGGAAAATGGTGGGGGAGGGAAGGGGATTCCCAACTTGTTATTGAAACTTTTTCCCTTGGCTTTTTTTTTGGGGTGGGGGTGGAGAGGTGTGTCAAGATTTCACCCTGCTCTCGTACTAAGTATTGTTAATTAATATGAATAAAACCAAGTCTCCGCACTGAGCAGTTTGGGGGGGTCCCTTTGACCTGAGGCCCTCTACACAACTATGCAATTTCTCTGGATCCCTGGGACATTACTGTGCGGGAAGCCAGGGTGTGAATCTACAGTGCCCCAGATTTCCTCGCAGTAATGTCCTGTGTAGACACTGCTGCAGCCCACACACCAAGCTGGTGGGTAAGTACCTTCCTCTGAAGCATGCAGCATTGGCCAGTATCAGACACAGGATTCCAGACTCGCTGGACCAAGTTTAGACTCGAGTCTTGACAATTCTTATGTTCCGTAGGTTTGTAAACATACAATAAACGGTAATGCTGGCAACTGTACATCAGCTGTGGAAATTTCTCATATAGTGATTCAACTTACAATTTAAATGTAACTTTAGAAAGGCAAATTAAATGTGGATCAAAGCATTATGACAGCTGACAGCCTTTGATATGAACTTTTGATATGAATACGGGGTGGGGGGAATGGGACGGGAAGAACACAGCTAAAATATTTGTGGATAATGGCTTTTAAATTGCACATGCAATCACATCTAAAAGGTTTGGGATTGTGCAGAAAGCTATTACCTTATTCTAGCACACAACATGTTGATATAGAGAGGAAAATGGATTCCTAGGGCCAATTTATCACTGCACTGATTCCTGGTTGAATTGAAAATGTTTAAGTAGTATATCAGTCAACAGGCATAAAACTTTACTGAGAGGCTGTTTTCCCCTCACCAGTGCTGTGATTCAACAAAGCACTTAAGCACAAGTTTATTCAGACTTCTCAAACTGAAGCTTGGTTGCTTTGCTGGATTGGGGCCTGAACTTGTGTGAATGACACTAGTATATTAGGGCTATGCTGCTTTGGCTTCTGATTGGCTTTTAATATTTATTTGCATATGGTAACGCCTAGGAGCTCTCATCATGGACCAGAACCCCATTGTGCTAGGCGCTGTACAAACTGAACAAAAAGATAGCCCCTGCTCCAAAGAGCTTACAATCTAAGTAATCATATCTTCCCTGTTTTTACACAACACCTTTCATCCTTCAGATCCCAAAGTCTTTCACTCTATTTTCACATTTACAGGAGTCCCTTCACCCACCACTGTTATGCAGCCACCTCTGGGGTAGAACCTGACAGCTTCTTAACTGGGCAAAGCACACCCATTTAAGGGCCTTATCTGAACCACAAAAATGATAGACGGACTGTGGCTAGATTTTGTCCCATGAATCATTTCAAATAATTCAGTATCATTAAGAGCTCACAACTTAGTGGTGGGTCCTTAACCTCTGAGGGCTTTGATTTCTGTCAAGATAATCCCTGGTGCATATCCAAGGATATGGTACTTCTTGCATTCACCCTTTCAGACACACAGGCACAGTCAGCAAGAGCTAAGAGGCAGTGGCGTTGTTAAATACTTGTCCTTCTGTCTCTGCAGAGCGGACAGTGGGTGACATCCTCAGCTCTGTGAGGAAGATGCTCAGATCCGACTGTGATGCTCATGGGCTGTGGTGCTCTTGAATGCTTCTTTTGTAATCTGATTCCCTGGCTATTCCTTTCTTTTTACAGTCTCAGCAAATACCGAGGCACTGATGGAATAATCAGCTGGGCACTCACTCACCTTTTGGATTTAGGTTTAAATCAGAAATCTTCATGCTCTTCCTTAAATTGGGTGCTCAAGCCTGTTGTGTATAAGAATAGGCTAGTATCTCTTTAAATAGTTTGTGAGTCCATTAGTGGTGCTCACTGTGGTCTATATTTTCGAAGGCACTAGAAACCAGCCCAGAGCAGCAGAGTATATGTAGTGATGTGGTGCATGTTTGTGTATGGCTAGCAAACATGGTTACTTGGAACCCAGTCGTGTTGGTACAATTGTTGTGTAGAGAGCAACAGACCCAACAGTTCCAATTCACTCTTTGCCATTCTGCCAATTTCCCGGGCTCTTCCACACTGCATGACCCACTTGGCTGCTTTATGCTATCTTGGATCACATGGCTGCTCCCCAGCTTCGTGTCCTGTCCCAAGCTCCTTTGATATCCTTGGTGTCCTCTGCGATAATCCTCCAACCACTAAAGCTATGTTGAGTTCCTCCAGGCGAAGTTCAGCTGTGTTCACAGCATCATGCACACTGTATGCAGCAGAGAACATTGTCAGAGCTTAACAAATAACAATAGTGCATCCATGTGTCATTCCAAAAGAGGTTGCTGTCAGTCCAATCAACAACCTGCCTAGAGAGAAGGGGCCCAGGCAGTAAAAAATTTGGATCTGGATTGTCTCTCTCCCCGAAAATCAAAGGTGTCTGGAACTGGGGCTTTGGCTTATTATGTTCTAGAGAAAGGACACAGCGGCCAAATTTGAATTCGCATTCAGGTACTTGGGTGTGCTGGACCATGTGATTTAGTGAAGCTCTTGTAAAGCCAGGAATGAGGAAGAGAGCTGATTGGCTGGATAGGCTGTCCATCACCCAGAGAGACAGGGGAGGGTGTTCCTTTCTCCACAAAGAGTTCTGAGTAGGGAAGCCCTCTGTAAAACTCCCTGACTCCAACTGAATCAGACTTATAGGAGAAAGGATCACATGGAGAAAGCTGGGCCTGTTGGAGTTATGCTATGGGAGGTGTTCCTTGCTGGAGGGTTTTCTCTCTCTTATTTAAGTAAATCTTAGTATTTTTTTAAAAAAAAAAACCCTCTGAGCTGGTCTTGCTGACATTGAATAGCCTTGCTGCTGTAATTTAGTGTGGGCCTGTTCTTCCTTATTGTTATTACAGGTGAATTGTTAGCTAGTTCATGATTAGGTTTCTGCGTTAGCCAGTAACCACTGGTCAAACAGCATGGTTACCCTCTCTGTATTTTAGCTGCAATCTTTTCCTCTGCCCAGTATTCCTTGGTCTATCCAGTCGGTATCCAGTGCTGTTATCTTATTATCAGTGTTTTCAACTGTTTTCCTTTTAGAGTTGCATCTTGATTTCTATGTGGCAAGATTAGACCATCAGTGGTTACTTGTTTTCCATGTCTACAGCTATTTCTTCTCTGGTTCATTAGTATTTTAACATTGCTTATCTGAACGCTTTTAAATTTTCCCACTCCTATGTTTTCATACCGCTAATTCTGCCGGTAGCCGTCTGCTCGGCATCTTTCCCTCATGCTTCTCATGCAACAAAGTATTTCTCATTGGCGGAGCAGATTCTGTAGAAGTTGCTGCAATGTCACAAACCCTCCTAAACGCTGCCAAATAAATGCTCTGAGGAACGAGAATAGCCTGTGTCAAGTATCTGAAGTGTGAAAAAGTGACGCTGTGAATGAATGGCACAGGGCGTTGAGGGAATTTCTCTATTTTTCCTTCAGTAACTCCAGACTGAAGTCACTCCATCATCCTTAAAAAGAAAAGGAGTACTTGTGGCACCTTAGAGACTAACCAATTTATTTGAGCATGAGCTTTCGTGAGCTACAGCTCACTTCATCGGATGCATACTGTGGAAACTGCAGCAGACTTTATATACACACAGAGATCATGAAACAATACCTCCTCCCACCCCACTCTCCTGCTGGTAATAGCTTATCTAAAGTGATCATCAAGTTGGGCCATTTCCAGCACAAATCCAGGTTTTCTCACCCTCCACCCCCCCACACACAAACTCACTCTCCTGCTGGTAATAGCCCATCCAAAGTGACAACTCTCTACACAATGTGCATGATAATCAAGGTGGGGCATTTCCTGCACAAATCCAGGTTCTCTCACCCCCTCACCCCCCTATAAAAACACACACACAAACTCACTATCCTGCTGGTAATAGCTCATCCAAAGTGACCACTCTCCCTACAATGTGCATGATAATCAAGGTGGGCCATTTCCAGCACAAATCCAGGTTTTCTCACCCTCCCCCCACCCCCATACACACACAAACTCACTCTCCTGCTGGAAATAGCTCATCCAAACTGACCACTCTCCAAGTTTAAATCCAAGTTTAACCAGAACGTCTGGGGGGGGGGGTAGGAAAAAACAAGGGGAAATAGGCTACCTTGCATAATGACTTAGCCACTCCCAGTCTCTATTTAAGCCTAAATTAATAGTATCCTTGATTATAATGCACATTGTAGGGAGAGTGGTCACTTTGGATGAGCTATTACCAGCAGGATAGTGAGTTTGTGTGTGTGTTTTTTGGAGGGGGGTGAGGGGGTGAGAGAACCTGGATTTGTGCAGGAAATGGCCCACCTTGATTATCATGCACATTGTGTAGAGAGTTGTCATGGGCTATTACCAGCAGGAGAGTGAGTTTGTGTGTGGAGGGGTGGAGGGTGAGAAAACCTGGATTTGTGCTGGAAATGGCCCAACTTGATGATCACTTTAGATAAGCTATTACCAGCAGGACAGTGGGGTGGGAGGAGGTATTGTTTTATGATCTCTGTGTGTATATAAAGTCTGCTGCAGTTTCCACGGTATGCATCCAATGAAGTGAGCTGTAGCTCACGAAAGCTCATGCTCAAATAAATTGGTTAGTCTCTAAGGTGCCACAAGTACTCCTTTTCTTTTTGCGAATACAGACTAACACGGCTGTTACTCTGAAATCCATCATCCTTAACGCATATGGTTCTTTTCCAATTGCCAGCGAAACAAATTTGCTCTGGGATCTGAAGAAAAAGCAAGGTTCTGTCTGGCTTGCACAGCATCATTTGTAGCAAAGATCTTTCAACTGGAACTTAGTGGACAACTTTTTAGATGATGCGAGAGCTGTGATAGCATCAAGCTCACTCCCTCATAGCTGTCTGTTAGGAGAGGAAAGACAGACACTAGCCTTGGGAGACCAAGTTTTAAATTCTTGCTCCGCCACCGAGCTCTTGGGTTCCCTTGCGCAAGTCACTTAATCTCTTGGTGCCTTGATTTCCCACCTGTAAAATGGGGATAATAGCATTTCTCTACCTAAGAACACACCTGTGAGGATAAATACATTAAATATTGTGAAGTGCTCAGATCCTATGGTAAAGGGGGCCCGATAGGTACCTAGATATGGGCTGCACAGTGCTAGCAGTAGGGAAAAGCTAGCATGTACGGAAAAGTTAGATGATGTACCGAATACATGCAAGCTGACGTGTAGCATTAAAAGGCTATGGGAAGTTTTCTAACCACGTCCTCATGTTAAACTGGCTGCTTCTCTGAACCTCTCACCTCCAGCTGTGTGCCTTGTGGTGCTGGCAGACCAGATGCCAGCTCACGCCAAGGTCCCTAGGCCTCGCGGAACACTGACAAATACCGAGCTGGAAACCAGTCTGGCTCCCCTATGTGTTAGCATGATCAAAATAGATACTAGAGTTGGAACAATATGTTTAGTTTCAGAGTAACAGCCGTGTTCGTCTGTATTCGCAAAAAGAAAAGGAGGACTTGTGGCACCTTAGAGACTAACCAATTTATTTGAGCATAAGCTTTCGTGAGCTACAGCTCACTTCATCGGATGCATTCAGTGGAAAATACAGTGGGGAGATTTATATTCACAGAGAACATGGAACAATGGGTGTTACCATACACACTATAATGAGAGTGATCATTATATTATTCCGATGAAGTGAGCTGTAGCTCACGAAAGCTTATGCTCAAATAAATTGGTTAGTCTCTAAGGTGCCACAAGTCCTCCTTTTCTTTTGGCGAATATGTTTAGTGTTTAGACTTTCTGGAACGCTTGTAGGATGTTGCATGTTAATCCTACCTATAATATCTGTATTCCAGGTTATACGGTAATGTTTAAATGTTTGCTCTATGAAAATGATTGACTGTAAATCGCCCACATCAGGGGAGGAGCATTATTAGTTGACCCCAAGAGGTGTTCTCTCCTGCCCATGAGGAAGGATTATTGAATCCAAATGGGACATTGCGGAACAAAGACTGTCAATTGCTCCCACCTACCCACCCACGAAGAGGTTACATGCAGGAACATTTGTCCCATCAGCTGGGATTCAGGGGCAAGTGGGGGCGGGGATAAAAATCCCTGACAAGGAGCAACTGGATCTTTTATGCTGTCTGGACTATGAGGGGCAAGGATTCCTAAACATAAGGAAGAGATCCCAGTGCTGCTTGGCATTGCTCTGCCCTAAAGGACGCACAGAGCTTATATTGCCTTTTTAAATCTAGGTCTGTAACTCATTTGTGTGTGTTTCCTGTTTTTACCTTGTAAAGAACTATCTTATTTCCTTTCTTAGTTAACACATCTTTAGTTCATTACAGGATTGGCTACAGTCATTGTCTTTGGTTTGAGATCTGAGTACAGTTGACCTGGGGTAAGTGACTGGTCCTTTGGGACGAGGAATAACCTGAATTATGTTGTGATTGGTGGTGTCAAGTGACTATCTATCACATAGCGCAGCTTGCCTGGGTGGCAGTATAGACTGGAGTGCCCAGAGGGAATGTCTGTGACTCTCTGGAAGGCTCTAATAGTGCTTTAAGAGTTCACAGTTGTTACTGGGTTGGTGAGATCTAATTCTAGAACGCACACCAGTTTGGGGATTTCTGCCCCGCTTTTTGACAGTCTGCCCTGAGGCTGGCACTCACAGTCGTGAGCCGCACCAGGCGGCGTGAAGTGCTCTCATTGATATAAACGTCAGTGACTCTATACCAGCTCCAACACATTGCCCAGTCGTTTCCGTGACAGTGAGCACGTTCATGCCAGCCAACTCGCGAGTCCTGCAAACTCAACCTGGCTGGTTGGCTAAATCTCCCCAGGCTGTCTCCTATGTTTGTGTTTGTGGAACCCCCCTAGGGGGTGCGTGTGACCCTTGTCTGGCTCTCTTGTGAGTCCCTTGGTTTGCTGCCAGGAATTGACTGTGTGGGCGGTCTCCATTTTGCCTCTCTGCAGAGTGTTCTTAAACCAGCCCCGGGCCTGCCCACTGAGGCAATTTTATAGCTTCCTCCAGCTGAGGCACCCAATGGTGCTTTACAAACACCAGTTAATTTACCAATGGCGCTGGTTGCCCTCCTTCCTGATAGTCTCCTAGCCATGGGGAAGGATCAAGTCTGCATGCAGATGTTGTTAGAGCTGTCGGCTGGCTTTCCTGTACTGTGAGGTTTGTTAGAACACTTGCAGTTATTACGAATACCTCACTCTTCTGTAGCTCTTTTAATCAGCAGACCTCAAAATACTTTACAAAAGAAGTCAGCAGAATTCTCAGCTTTACAAATGGGGAAACTGAGGCACAGAGGTGATGTGACTTGCCAAAGGTCACCCAGCAGGCCCATGGCAGAGCCCAGGTCTCCTGAGTTTCAGTCCAGTGCTCCACCCATTAGGTCACACTTGAGCTGGGTTGCCCCTGGGTGCTTCCATTCATTCCTGCGTGAGAGGTCTCAAAGGGTTTCTTGCCCCCATTGCTGGTGCAAAACACTTCTTCCCTCCTTTCCAGCAGCGGGTCAGGCCAGGGGCACATGATGCCAATACATGGGGTGCTGCGTTGGCCCCTGGAGTTCAAGGTGCTGCTGTTGACCTGTAGAGCTGAAGGCGAGTGGGAGAGAAGGTTGCCAACTTTCCAATTTCTGGAAACTGGACACCCCTGCTCTGCTCTCTCCCCTGAGGCTCCACCCCCTCCTCCACTCTTCTCCCTCCCCCCCCCCAACCCGGGGACCACCGTACTCTGCCCACCCCACCAGTTACCTCATGCCCACCCAGAGCGGAGCAACTGGGGGGAGAAGTGGGTGGTCCCGCCCCTTCTGCTGCCCGGGACGTTTCCAGCTCACTCAGCCTCTGACCTTGGCAGCCGGGCCCGGGCGGGGAGTGGAAGGGATGGGACCAGACCACCTATTTCTCCTGCTGGCCACTCCGCTCTTGGTCAGCATGAGGGCCCAGCCAGCGCCGTGGCTGCCTGTGAGAGCGAGCGAGAGCCTGGCTGCGGAAGATGGCAGCAGCAGTGGGAGGACAGAACCCTCCCCTCCCCCAGAGGCCAATTTGGGGGGCACTTCCCCCCCATCCCCTCCCTTACGCATCCCCTCTGGTGTCCCGTCAGTGTCAGCTTTCACTGTCAGGTATCCTTTTGACTGGACTTTCCGGTCGAAAACTGGACACCTGGCAACCCTAGTGGAAATCTCTGTTATCCCGGAGATCGCTTCTTTCCTTGTGCCATGCTGCTGTAGCTGCAGTCAGCAGCTGCCTGGAGGCGGCGCTCACTCGCTATAAACAAGAGGGGGCAGCTGGAAGGGTGTTCACGGGGAGGATCTTTGGGCGCCAAGTCTTGCTCCATTCCTGCTTCCCACCCTTGTAGCAGGAATGCGGGAAAAGTGGTTTAAAGCCACACTTGGGCTTCCTTGCTCACCCTCTGAGTAATTTAGAGCAGCCCCACTCAAGCTCTACTTCCCATGGCCCCCACTGGGAAGCTGGACTGCAGCGTCCTGCAGCCACGCCTGTTCCCAGCACAACCCATCAGCGGTGGGCAGGACCCAGGCTGCATTAACTACTTATGCTAAACGATCTCCCCCACCTTGTACTTAGCTGTGACACTGAGTACCTACCCAGCCCTGAAGAAGACCTCTGGTTAAGCTTGAAAACATGCCTCTCTCTCCAACAGAAATTGGTCCAATAAAAGATATTACCCTTCCCACTGTCTCTCTCCTACAGAGCCTTCACGGCAGTTCTGAGCTGGCTCAAGAAGCCCCATGCACAGGGCACAGGGGTTATTTCAGGGGGCTGCATGTGCCTTTTAAGCCCTTTACCCTGCCAAAGTGGCACAAAAGAGGCCTGATTATTGTTCGGAATCAAGGCTGAGTCTCTGGTGTGGCTGCTCAGACCCCGGGGTAGAAGCCCATGAACTTTCAAGTTAGTAGCAAAAGGTGGAAGCTTCAAAGAGGAAGCTGAAATTGCCTAATGCTGTGGACCTCTAAGTGACTCTTCCAGCAGGCCCCAAAGTACAGTCTGGAATCCTGTGAAGTAGGACACCACTCTCAAATGGCAAACTTTGCCCTACTCTAAATCCCGCACGGTCGGGGGAGACACTCGGACGAAGCTGTCTTGCACACAAAGTGTGGGAAGAAGAGATCTCTGAATAGTTGATTTTGTTGTGGTGGGTGAGAATTCTGAGCACCCTATCCCCACACCTAATTATAGGCAAAGCAATTCCACAAACATAATTCCTCTTCACCTCCATTATTTCATAATAAATAGCTTGTATTAGTCAGAGGAGGCTTGCAAGGTCACCTACAGTCGTGACTGGGAATGGATGTGTCATTACACAAAGTAAAACTATTTCCCCTTGTTTATTTCCCCTCCTGCTGTTCTTGTAAACTGCTGGAAATGGTCCACCTTGATTATCACTACAAAAGGTCCCCCCCCTCCACCCGCCCCCCCAGCTCTCCTGCTGGTAATAGCTCACCTTTCCTGATCACTCTCATTACAGTCTGAATGGTAACACCCATTGTTTCATGTTCTCTGTGTATATAAAATCTCCCCACTATATTTTCCACTGTATGTATCCAGTGAAGTGAGCTGTAGCTCATGAAAGCTTATGCTCTAATAAATTTGTTAGTCTCTAAGGTGCCACAAGTACTCCTTTTCATTCCACCTTCTGTCATTCCTCTCGTTAAACCTGCAGTGAGTTCTAAATGAGTAACCATGCCTTCTACAGGGTCCTATATAGACCAGTGAAAGGAGCTGCTGGATATGGTAAAGAGGAAATTCTGCAATCAGACTCTTTAATGTCTGGCTTGGATAGCATCATCATAATGATCACTAAGACATTACATGATATACATAGACGCAGGACCAGATTCTGATCTGTTACACTGGCACAGGTCAGCAGTATCGTCTTAATGCTTTGTAAATCTAAGATTGTCAGCTGTTTAGGGCGGCAGTCAAGGGTTGTCTTTGCTCTTGCTTACACCCTGCAAATCAGCACGAACCCTGTTAAAGTCAGAGTCCAATTTTGTTTTTATTGACACCAGCCTAAATCTGGAATAACTCCATGGATGCCAAATGGCGCATTCTGAGTTTACACCAATACAAGCGAGAGCAGGATTAGGCCATCAGTATTATAGTGGGGTAAAACTGGTGTAAGTGAGAAAAGAGCTGAGCCTGGTATCTTCCTGTATGTTTGTACAGGGCTGGCGTAAGAATTTTGATCCTGACTGGCCTCTCTGGAGTTAATAGCCATAAATGTGAAAAGCCTCTTCTAGCTGAGAAATGGCTTGATTCTCAAATGTGCCAGCAAGCCCAGAACCAGGGCTTGAGAGAAAGTCAAAAGATTGGGAGAGAAAGTCAAAAGATTCATACAGCACATTGTCCTCCCTCCTTTCCGTGTTCCAACAATGTGTTCCAACAGGAGACAGAGGGAGCTGTATGCTTAGAGATGAAAGCAATGGTTATGTTGTAGACTTTAATATAAATGCATCCAAGATAACATAGTTAATTGGTTCTTTCTGCTGAATGTTTGGGGTATGATTTTTAGTTAATCCTCCCCTCCCGCCGCCCCCCCCACCCGCCCACACACTCTATTTGAAAACAGATTTATTTTTGTTGGGTATTCTTAATACATATTTTACAAATAATAATATTTAAGGTATAAAATACACATCAGGCTGCATTCCAGTGAAAGAAAATAGTGACATTCTGCCTCTGGAATGTTTTCTCTAAAGGGAAGATGATACTGAGTGTGATGTGATTGTCTTGTGGATCACTGTGGATCAGGGGGAGGGATAGTTCAGTGGTTTGAGCATTGGTCTGCTAAACCCAGGGTTTTGAGTTCAATCCTTGAGGGGGCCATTTAGGGATCTGGGGCAAAAATTGAGGATTGGTCCTGCAAGATGACCTTCTGAGGTCCCTTCCAACCCTGATATTCTATGATTTAACTTCTTTGCAGTCAGTGGGCCTGATCCACCACTACGTTACACTGGCATAAAAGTGGAGTGATTCAGCAGTGAAATGGGGCCCAATAGAGTTCTATGGGCATAAGGAGGTTCAGAATGAGACCCGTTTCTGTGGTCAGATACGAGGGCATTACTATTGCTAACATTGGGGTGATTGGTGTTCTTGTTTCTAAAGGCAACCTTGGACCCTGGGTCTGGGAGTGAATCCCATCAACTTAACAGCACACGCTGTGTGGCATATGTCCCACCAGACACCTACAGCAATCTGTGAATAGTAATTGCGCCTCTCTGCCCCTGCTCAGTGGGGAAGAAGGGGGCTAGTGCATAGCTCCTAAAGTGGGTTGGGGTGCTAGGTCTGGGTCCCACTAAGCAGCATAACTGCAGTGAGACCATGATATCCACAGCAATGGACCTTGATTTCACATGGCCCCTTTGGATCTATGGAGACTGAAGGCTGCAACATGTCTTGTCCCACCCTGCCATGGGGTTTGCTTGCAATTATTATTTAAGAGCCAGCATGCTCATGCTATGCAAGAGACACAAATAAAGTTAATCTCCTCCCCAAGTTGTTAGCAATGTAGAAGAGGGCTGCAGTAATTGAGGGCCCCTCTTTGATCCTCTGTCTGCCTGCATCCATTCAAGATGCCATTAAAATATCTAGTTTTGCCAAATAAAACTGTAACAGCCAAACGTAGCAGTCTCACCCTCGTAAATTTGAAGCAGCTCTCTGGTGTAGCAGGCCGTAATTGGCATCTGGGTTTCTATCCCTGAGCAGGAGCTCATTTTATTACAAAACAGGGTGCCCAGCTACAGTTAGATTGGCCCTGACATTTAGATTACAAAGGAGGACTTTTGGATTTGGCGCCATCAATGGTACAGCCCAGCTCCCTGTTGAGCTAATCTATTATCCGCAAGTACTGGAGAGGCCAGAAGGGGCAGCGAGTTATATGGGACCGTGGTGCCCATGCTCCAGGAATATTCAGGGCCCGGGGGCCCGGCTCCACCAATGTTCGGGGCCGGGTCTCTCCCCCAGCCCTGCCTGCCACCCCACATGCCTCCCTGGGAGCGTCTCCTGGCTCTGCCTGCCGCCTCCGGGGGCCCCTGGCCGTGGCCATGGCCGCCACCATCAGCAGCGTAGCGGGGCTAAGGTGGCTTCCTGCCTGCCCTCTCTCCGCACTACTCCCATAAGTGGCCAGCATGTCCCTGCAGCCCTGGGGGCGGGGGTGTGTCTCCGTGTGCTGCCCCGACCTGAGCACTGACTCCGCAGCTCTCATTGGCCGGGAGCTGTGGCCAATGGGAGCTGCGGGGGCAGTGCCTGCAGACAGTGGCACACAGAGACCCCCCGCTTCCCCGCTACAGAGCCGCTGCCAGAGGGGTACGCTGGTCACTTTTGGGAGCTGCCTGAGGTAAGCGCCACACCCCGTCCTGCACCCCAACCCCCTGCCCCAGCCCGGAGCCTGCACCCCACACCCAAATTCCCTCCCAGAGTCTGCACCCCTCCCCCCTGCACCCCAACCCCCTGCCCCAGCCCGGAGCCTGCACCCCACACCCAAATTCCCTCCCAGAGTCTGCACCCCTCCCCCCTGCACCTCAACACCCTGCCGCAGCCCAGAACCAGCACCCCAACCCCCATCCCTCACCCAAACCTCCTCCCAGAGCCCGCACCCCTCCCCCACCCAAATCCCCTCCCAGACCCATTCTAGGCACCACCGCAAATTATACAAACCTGCCGCCCCTGGAGGCCAGATCAGTTATGAGAACCAATACATCACTCCAGGGCTGTCCTTAGGATTGATGGGGCCCTACGCAGTATTATTAAACTGGTGCCCCTATGCTGGCACATTCGGCCCTTGCCTTCTGTCTAGTAAGGAGATTGCAGCACACGCTGGGTGTGCAGGAGCTAACTCGCTCTTACCTGCTGTCCCGCTCATAGGTGTGGACTGCGTTGGTGGGTGCTCCAGCCAGGGAAAATTTAGTGGGTGCAGAGCACCAACCAGCCCCAAGCTCCCCACCCACACACAGCAGCAGCCCAGCGCTTATCAACTCCTCCCCGACCCTCCTGGTGCTTCTGGAGCGCCGCGAACAGATGATTCGTGGCATTCAAGCTCCGGGAAGGAGTAGGAGGAGGCAAGGAAGAGGCGGGGTGGGGGTGGAGCAGCGGCAGGAAGAGGTGGGACAGGGGTTTGGGGGAAGGGGTGGAATGGAGGTGGGGCCCGGAGCGGAGGCGAGGGGGTTGAGCACCCCCGGCAAGATGAGAAGTCTGCGCCTATGGTCCCGGTGGTGCCCCAAATTTTCAGGTGCCCTACGCTGCTGCGTATGTGGTGTATGCCTAAGGATGGCTCTGCGTCACTCACAGCCTCTCTGTTCGCTTCCGCCAGCATCAAGGCCATTAATGGGAGAGGGGTGATTTTACAGGTGGCCTTAATTTCTCATTGCCAAGAAACTCTCCTCTTCATCTCCCCCCACCACCGCCTCACCGTGCCAGTTGGGATACAGAGGCCCTGGTGCATGTGAGCCATGTCTTCTTAATTCAGGGTAGGCAGATGTGGGGCGGGACTATAATTAACAGTCATGGTAGTGGGTGGAGAAATGCTACCCAGCACTTGCTCGATAATTACTGAGCACTGGAATTAGAGCTTAAAGACTTCTTGATAAATGTGCAGTTTTGAATTTTTGATGATTGCACCTTGTAATAAGAGATAGAAATAACCGTTATTTAATGGGTTGGTGATTTGCTGCTTCTCACAATACATGGATGAATCCTCCAAAACACACATCCTCCCTGGGTATACCATGTCCCCTACTGAGTATAGTTAAACACAGAACTCTCAGGAGGTAATTGTGACCTGCCAGGAGCTTGCCCCATTCCTCCCAGTGTTTTCCCTGATGGTGAATGATGTTACAGAACCTGTGAAGGAGCATGTCTGAGGATCTAACCTTCTCCCAAAAGGAACTCTGTTTGGGAATAATAACCCCATGGTGAAGCTGGTGCACTGAATAATGGGCATCAGCTGCCCAATGATTTAGTGAGAGCAGAACCTACTGCTCGGACTCAGTTTGAGACTTGGGGCCCGACTCTTGTCAGGGCTGAAGACATGTGTCATAAATATAAAGGGAAGGGTAAACCCATTTAAAATCCCTCCTGGCCAGAGGAAAAATCCTCTCACCTGTAAAGGGTTAAGAAGCTAAAGGTAACCTCGCTGGCACCTGACCAAAATGATCAATGAGGAGACAAGATACTTTCAAAAGCTGGGAGGAGGGAGAAAAACAAAGGGTCTGTGGCTGTCTGGGTGATGCTTTTGCCGGAGACAGAACAGGAATGGAGTCTTAGAATTTAGTAAGTAATCTAGCTAGGTATGTGTTAGATTATGATTTCTTCAAATGGCTGAGAAAATAGCTGTGCTGAATAGAATGAATATTCCTGTCTGTGTGTCTTTTTTGTAACTTAAGGTTTTGCCTAGAGGGATTCTCTATGTTTTCAATCTAATTACCCTGTAAGGTACTCACCATCCTGATTTTACAGAGGTGATTCTTTTTTTTTACTTCTATTAAAAGTCTTCTTGTAAGGAAACTAAATGCTTTTTTTCATTGTTCTAAGATCCAAGGGTTTGGGTCTGTGGTCACCTATGCAAATTGGTGAGGATTTTTACCAAACCTTCCCCAGGAAGTGAGGTGCAAGGGTTGGGAGGATTTTGGGGGGAAAGATGTGTCCAAACTCCATTTTTTCAGGAACCCAGATAAAGTTTGGTGGTGGCAGTGGAAATCCAAGGGCAAAGGGTAAAATTAATCTGTACCTTGGGGAAGTTTTAACCTAAGCTGGTAAAAGCAAGCTTAGGAGGTTTTCATGCAGGTCCCCACATCTGTACCCTAGAGTTCAGAGTGGGGAAGGAACCTTGACAGCATGTTCATGGAATCATAGAATATCAGGGTTGGAAGGGACCTCAGGAGGTCACCTAGTCCAACCCCCTGCTCAAAGCAGGACCAACCCCAACTAAATCATCCCAGACAGGGCTTTGTTAAGCCGATCCTTAAAAACCTCTAAGGAAGGAGATTCCACCACCTCCGTAGGTAACCCATTCCAGTGCTTCACCACCTTCCTAGTGAAATAGTTTTTCCTAATATCCAACCTAGACCTCTCCTATTGCAACTTAAGACCATTGCTTCTTGTTCTGTCATCTGCTACCACTGAGAACAGCTGAGCTCCATCCTCTTTGGAACCCCTTCAGGTAGTTGAAGGCTGCTATCAAATCCCCCCTCACACTTCTTTTCTGCAGACTAAATAACCCCAGTTCCCTCGGCCTCTCCTCGTAAGCCATGGGCCCCAGCCCCCTGATCATTTTCGTTGCCCTCCACTGGACTCTCTCCAATTTGTCCACATCCTTTCTGTAGTGGGGGAGCAAAACTGGACGCAATACTCCAGATGTGGCCTCACCAGTGCCGAGTAGAGGCGAATAATCACTTCCCTCGATCTGCTGGCAATGCTCCTACTAATGCAGCCCAATATGCCGTTAGCCTTCTTGGCAACAAGGGCACACTGCTGACTCGTATCCAGTTTCTCGTCCACTGTAATCCCCAGGTCCTCTTCTGCAGAACTGCCGCTTAGCCAGTCGGTCCCCAGTCTGTAGGGGTGCATGGGATTCTTCTGTCCTAAGTGCAGGACTCTGCGCTTGTATTTGTTGAATCTCATCAGATTTCTTTTGGCCCAATCCTCCAATTTGTCTAGGTCGTTCTGGACCCTATCCCTACCCTCCAGGTTCTCTCTCTCTCCCCCCAGCTTAGTGTCATCTGTGAACTTGTTGAGGGTGCAATCCATCCTATCTTCCAGATCATTAATGAAGATGTTGAACAAAACCGGCCCCAGGACCGATACCTGGGGCACTCCGCTTGATACCGGCTGCCAACTAGAAATCAAGCTGTTCATCGCTACCCGTTGAGCCCGATGATCTAGCCAGGTTTCACGTTAGTTCAAGCTATTTGCCTGAACAGCACTAAAAGCAAGGGTTAACTTTTTAACGGTCTCCACTAATTAGCCTGGAGGACTCTCCTCTGATACTAGTCTAGCTCCAGCCCATAGTTCTTTGGCTCAATGTCTAGAGTGGGTTGTCACCTTATGCTGCTTCTCTTCTTGTGCTGCCCTTGGAAAAGGGAGATGACAACAGCAAGGGAGTGTGTGGGAAAAGATGACAAGCCAGGCTGAGCCCAACCCGGCCTTGGGGAATGGCTGGCTTAGCTGTGCCCTGTAGGAGTGGCTGTTAGGGCTCACCATTCAGTTTTCCCACCTGCAGTAGCTGTTAGATGGTCTCCTTAGCCATGGGGAAAGAGCAATGAGAGAACAGGAAATCCCGGTTCCCTCACCCTTTGTGCTTAATTCTTCATCCAAGTGAGAATAGGGCAGCCACGTAGAATGTATGGGAACTCATTCTCCCCAAGATAGGTGTGATCCTGTCTGGCAGTTCTGGTGGGCCTGAGGTGCATCCTGTGTCTGGCAGTGGACTGTACGGATGCTTCAGAAGAATGTGTAAGACCCCTACACTCAGCAGGTGCCCTGCCCCCCCCCCCCCCGTTTGGTCTCATCTCTGTTTCTAGAGACTGACCACAACCCTGAGTTGTGAGGTTTCACATGGGCAATTCTGTAGCCATCTCAATCTCCAATTCAATACCATTCTTGGCTTTCTTCCACATTTCTCTGCCTTTCCTGCTGCCACAGAGGTTCAAGTCTCCTGCGGAATCCAGTACTGAAAGACGCTAAAGAACTTTGTGGCTTTGCACTGACTAGATTTAATTAGCCTGCCTTTTTTCTTCCTCTTCGTTCTCTCCCCACTCTTCTCTGGCTTACAATATCTCCTCTTTTGCTGGCTTGTTTGAAATCTTGGCCTGTATTAGCCACCTCACTGCACTACCTCCAGGCTTTTTTCCCATACAGCTAATCCACCAGGCCTCCAGTGCTTCTGATTTGATGGTGCCCCCATGCGAACACAACAAGCCCCTTTGGAAGCAGATGGCTCAGATTTACTTCAAGGTAACCAAAGCACCTGCAAATGCAGTGACTCATCTCAGCTTCAATTAATATCAATAGGGGAAGAGAGTGAAAGGGATTGAAAATAAAAGGCCCTGGAGGAGAAAAATATTTCATCTGTGTCTCATTGTTACCTGTTACTTTAACCTGCTTCTGTATAAACTCGCAAAGGTTTTTAAAAATGGGCACTAATTGTCCAATAACCAGCCGAAATCAGCCATTCCTCGAAACTCTCATACAATTAATTCCACTCTGTACCCAGAGCCAGCACCTCGCATGCTATAACTCAATGTAACACCAGTTACACGAGCTGGGGAGCTGGCCTTCGATGTCTTACACCCTCTTTCTCCTCCTTGCTCTGCTTTTGCCCTTGACACCATAAACTCCTTATATACCCAGTAGGTCTCCATAGTCACCTCTGTGCCTCTTTGACTGAGAATCCCAGGCCCAGTAAATTCTAGACACCCTCCCTACGACAGCCCTTCTTGTGGGTTTACAAGCTGTTCTGCGTCCCTTGGATGACAGGGCCGGGCCGGCCACTTCCAGGAGTGGTGCGGGGCCAGGACAGGCAAGGAGCCTGCCTGAGCCCCAATGCGCCACCAGACCTTTAGCAGGCTAAAATCTCCTGGTTTGGCTTCAGTGTCTCTGGGAGATAGAACCCGATCCCAGGAGACCCCCAGCGAAATCGGGAGGGATGGCAACCGTACCACTGAGGCTTAAGAGTGAGCTAGCTGTCAAGCAACTCAGTGATATCAGGACATCAATGGTTTTGTGCAGTGGTGCTCAACGTTTTTCTTTCTGAGCCTCCTCTTCCAACATGCTATAACAATCGCAGGGTCCAATGGAGGCGGGGGGGCTTCAGCCACTGGAAGGGAGGGTGCTCGGGGCTTTTGCCCTGCGCGGCACAGGGGCTCCGGACTCCCTGCTTTAGCCCCATGGGGTGCTCAGGTTCAGGGCTCCTGTCTTTAGCTCTGCAGGACGCCGGGGCTTGGGGCTTCTGCCCTGTGGGGTGCCAGGGCTTGGGGCTCCTGGCATTAGCCCTGCGGGGTGGAGGAGGGGCGGTGCTTGGGGTGTCTGCCCCATGGGGTGCCAGGGCACCAGGCTTTAGCCCTGCGGGGCCCCAGGCTCCCAACTTTAGCCCTAGGGCGGGGGTCCAGAGCTCATGGACCCCCTTGGTTGAGAACCACCTGCTTTGTGCATGCCTGGCAGTGGCAGCTGAAGCATGGGGACTTTACTGGCAGAAATTTAGCCAGCTAGGAAATTTAGGTACCTCCAGCATTAGACAGAGCTGAGCAAGGCTCTTTGAGGGGCTCAGTGGTGCCTAAAGTGGCGGTAGGGGCCTAAGGCCCAGCGTCTCAAAGGCATGTGGGTGCCTAATGCTCATTGAATTCAGTGGGAGCTCAGCCCCTTTCAGGAGCGCAGCCCTAGGCCCTCTGCGGATCTAACCCTGAACCCCTCAAGCGCACGGCCCACCCGGGGTTCAGAAATCGGTGAGCACGAGAGACAGCACGTGGCCTGTGCTGAAAGACACAGCCACTGGCGAGCCGAGGGGAAAGGAGCCCCGAGCGCTCGACAAGGCCATTCCATCAAGGTCTCCTCACTGAGTTGAATGGGCCTGAATGAAGCCAGTGGCGCCGGCCGGATGGGCTTAGCGTGTGTCTTTGCGCGTTTGAATCAGGTGAGTGAGTCAGTGTGTGTTCACGGAAATGAGAGACACTTCTCAAGGCCGAAGGCGGGGGGGGGGGGGGGGGAGAGCGGGGCTGTTTGCGTCAGTGGAGCTGTTGTGAGGGATGAATGGGGAACAGTTTTCAGGTCTTGTGTGCACAGAGGGGAAGGTAACCAGGCTGCGTGCTCTAGGTGCTTTCAATATTTGCATAAAGCCACAAAGAGCATTTCACTGAGAAAATTCAAAATACCTCCCCCGCGGTGGGTCAGCGCTGAAGGACGGGTTAATGGAATGGTGCATTCATGGCTAGTGTACTCCTTGTAGCCGCTCTCAGTAGAGAGAGCGCCCAGCGGTCAGGTTCTTGTATGTGTGTTTTTCCCCTAATATGAGTCCATTTGATTCATGGTTCTACAGCATGTGGTTGCTGAATGTGACTAGACAGCAGCTGTGCGTAAGCAAGCGTGGCTGACTTTCTAGGACTGGCTCAAACAAGGCACTTAGAGGTCTAGATGCCTTTGAGGATCTGGGCCTAACTCCCATTGATTTCAAGGGGAGTTAGGCACCTTTGAGGATGTGGCCTGCTCCATCCCCCCCCCCCCCAGGTCTGTATTCTTAGTTATTCCATTCCTGCATGTGGGAAGGGAAAAGTGGCTTTAAACTCTCTGTACTCTATTCTGGGGTCATGCATGGGCCTATCCAGCCCTCTGGTGTAAGTTAGAGCAGCCCTAAGGCTGCTCTAATTTTCAACTTTCCAGTTTCTTCCCATAATCCTCTGTGGGCCCAGTGCATTGTACTCTGGCCATGCCCCTAATTTGCCCTTTACACAGTTGCTGCTAGCAGGGCTGGGTTATAACCGTTATGTCAGCTAAGGTGGTCCCTATACATGGGATATTCTCAGGGAGCTGTTTCCACCCAATTTAAGGCTCCTTTATGCTGACAGTGGGACATAAATGGTGAATTAGGCCCCCTATTTTTGTATTTACCACTCTCCCCCACAACAGAAGGGAAACTGTGAGAGGGAAGCTCCTGGAGCGTGTGGCTGCCTAGGGCAGCAGAACACAACTCCACTTCTGTAGCTTGGAACTAGCTGACATGCAGTTCCTTCCAGGCCATGATCCAGCTGTACTTCACAAATGTTTGTGAACTAATTCTCACAATACTCCTGCGTGGGTGGGAAGAATCACTCTCCCCATTTTTAGATGGGAAAAACTGAGGCACAGGGAGAAGAGCTGATTTAATTCAAGGTCATGGAGGTAAATTCATAGAAGCACCAGCTTTCGTGACTTCCAGTCCCATGCCAATTACACAAGACGATCCTTCCTCCTATGCGGAGTCTTGCATCCAAAGCATTTTACAGACATTAATGCATTCTGTCCTAGTGAGACATGTTAGCCAACATTTAAATATGGGGGAGAGGAGGTAGGGAGGAGTTAAGTCGTTTCCACAAGGTGGCAGAGAAAGGTCCTGCCCTAGCCCTGGGCCAACACTTCTCCTGTGTTGTCCTTCTCTTCTCTTCCTCTGGTGTGGTCAGGCAGAGCTCATTCTCTCTGTGGAGGCTACGCCTGTTCCCGTGACTCCCCAGGCACTCTTTATACCCCCAGCTTAGCTCCACGTCTGTTTTCCCGTACTGAGCTGGGTTGGCCTGGCAGTGTGCGTGGCTCAGGCAGTCTTGCAGAGTCTTGGATAAGCTATTTAAGAGCCGGACACTGTGCACGGCCCTGAGCAATGCCCATGGAATGCTGAGGGCTGTATGCTCCCAGAGGAGAGGCAGCTCACCCCACCGGCATATTCCAGCCTGTCCTGATCTGAGGGAAGGATAAATGGAGTGTAAACAAAGGACCAGCCTGTTTAGGGAGGGCTGGGCTGCCTAAGGATAGGTTTAAGGATTCGGAGTCTCCCGGGCTTGTCAGAGAAGCCCACCTCATGATTTTTCCCTATTGCATTCCTCATCCTCCCCATGCTGCTTCCTGAGCCCAGTTAGACTATAAGCTACAGGGGGGCAGGAACCCATTATTTTACTGGGTTGTGAAGCCCTGCCCAGCTGTGGGGCAGCATAAAGACATGGGGTAGCCGCTTGCTCTACAGCAGTGAATTCGTCCCAGAAGCTCCAAAACCCAAGCAAAAGAAACCAGCTCAGCCAAAGCCTGAAAGGGGAGAACAACCAGCTGAGAGCACTTGGCAGGCAGCTGCAGCTTGCGAGCAATACTGGCCTCTGTGCCCATTAGGGCCAGAAGCCTCTCTCTTCTCACCGGCCCCTCTGTTTGGGTGCAAAGAGCTTGGTGCCCCACTCCAAGTGCTAAGGAAGGAGCTTCCCTGACTCTGATAATGAGAACCTCACCCTCTTCCCTCCCAGGGTCTCTCAGCCCATGAATGAGTGAAGTTGCACACTCCCTCGGGAGGATGGGAAAGATGATTGCAGCTGATAACCCACTTATGGTCCCCTCCCAAGAGATTCAGGCCCAGATCCTCAAAGGTATGTAGTTCTTTAATTGGGAGTTAGGCACCTAAATACCTTTGATCTGGGGCCTCAGGCCTTTCTGTCGCAGTTTGGCCCTTTGCCAGCGTCCATGGCTGCTCTGGGTTAGAAGATGCTCAAACCTTCAGTCTCTGTCAAAGGGAAAAGGAACCCCCATTGCACAGCTGGGTTTTGGCAAAGTTTATGTACAACAGGGATGGGGAGAGTTTCTGGACAGTTGCTGGCATCTTTGCCTCTGTGGTCTTCATGTTCCCCTCTAATCTGCTTCTCTCTCTCCTTGGATTTCCTCCTTGGATTCTTTCCTCCTGTTGCTCACTCGCTTTGTGGAAGTTTCCCAGCATGGATGTTCCTGAGAGCTGGAACAGCATGTGATGGAATAGGCTTCCTCAGGAATTGTTACCATCTGATGCCCAGTGGGAGAGGATCCTGCGGAAATGTTGCTATGGGCTGATCCCATGTCCGACGGGATGGGGTAAAGTGGGTGACGCTAATAGATATGCTGAGCCACGAGATGTTTGCCCTTGATCCTGTAAATACTTCCTGTGGCCCCTGATCCCCATTATCTGGTCTTCAGGAAGTGCATTAGTTTACTTGATGGCAGATGGTTTATGGTCCTCCAGCAATTTGTCCAGAGCTAAAATTGAGAAGGAAGGTGTGTTAATCCCAGAGCACAAATAGCTGAGGCTTTAACCTGCATAGAGCAGAACTCCTTAGTTAAACCACCCCTGTAACCACACAATGGCACCAATAACATGCCCAAGCATGGGCAGTGGATATCAGACACACACATCTCAGGACTGTCGGAGCTCTCCTTTATACCGCCCAGCCCCCGCAGCTTCGCAACCCAGGGGCTTCAAGCCTGAGCTCTAGTCACACATTCAACACGCTGTCTGTGCCGTGGAACCCACATCCCTGCCCTTCCCCTGGGACATGCAGAGGGGAGGCTTCCCAGCTCCTGACATTATCCACACACCAAGCATTTGAGATCTGAGTTTGGGAGCAAAATAGACCCATGATGTGAGCTACAAACTCGGAGAGATGGGCAGAATCAGGAGGGGTTTAGTTCTACTAAACCTTACTTTTTGAAGTTGTGTTTTGCTTTCAGCTCTGAGCCCCCAGAGTCTGGGGTTGTGGTGGATGTGCTGCGTGCTCTCCTCACGGGGCCCCTTGCACGGACAGCCAGGGCTATGGGAAGGTGATGTCTGTAACACCGCATGGCTCTTCCTGGGTTCTCTTGGACGCAGCAGCACCCTGGGTTTCTCGCCAGCTTGCTTATGGGAATATGGGATGTCTCAGCTGCCCAACCTGTTCCAACCTGAATCAGAGCCCGGGTTTAGCCATACCCCTACAGTGACCAGTTACAGCAAAAAGTGTCAGCCCCAGCCACACTGGTGAGTTAACGGAGGCAGGAGTGGCTGCCAAGCGCTATAAGCCAGGTATGTTAGATCACCTGCCGCGGAGCTTGCAGTAGGAGGATTCACTATCACCAGTGATGTCACCATGCATGCGAGGAGCAGGACTGTCAGGGTGCTCATGCTGTAACGGGGCAGAGGTCTGAGAGAGCAGATGCAAAGTGGGTCCACAAGAACAATTTAAGTAACGCGGCGGTAAATCCGGCCAGTGTCTCATGCCTAACTTTGAGAGTTTCCTGCCATGACAAGGTGCTGCAGAGATCTCTTCTGTTGCTGGGATACAACCTTCATCCCTTCCTAAGCAAACAAGCCCTTGAACTTATGTGCACACACCCCATCAGGCTCACTCATTGTGTATGGGGAGACCTGGTGCGGGACCTGCTGTGGGGCAGGCTGGATGCTGATGGGGTTGTCCCCCAGGGCCTTAATCCCTAATGCCACCAAGCGCCATCCAAGTTGGAGACCTGCAAGACGGAGATGCAAGATGTATTGCTATAATGGGTCAGAAACCTGGACGCTCTTACAGGCAGACTTGGGGCCCCTGAGACATTCCATATGCGCTGTCAGTGCCAAATCCTAAGCAGAAGTAGTTTGACTTTGTGCAAAACGTCACAATCTCACAAATAAGGGAACTTATGGTTAACATATCCGTTCTCACGTTCTCAGGGAAGACTATGAAGTTTTGATCTGCTGCCAGATAAGAATCTCAGATCTTTACATGCTTAGGAATTATTGGCAATACACACAATCAACAAATAATAAGACCCAACCAAGGTTAGCATACCATTGTGGCAGGTGCTATACATACACGTAACATGAGACGGTCCCTGCCCCAAGATGTTTGCATTCAGTATAAACAAGACTGGTAAAGGTTGGGAAAAGGAAGTATTAGCCTTATTTTACTGAGAACTGGAATCCCACTGCATTCTTAAGATGGGTGAAAGCAGCAAAACACCTTGATAAAATTTCATTTTGGCCAGGGACTATGAAATGACATTACTCCCAAAACGCATAACAAGTGAAATAGTTAGGCGTTAAAGTGTAAGATCTAGCCATCACTATACTCAAAAGCAGTATTGAATCCCTTCAGCCATGTCACCACCCCACCATGCCACGCTCTCAACCTTTCCATCGACACACGATGGGTGCATGCCCTGACCCAACCTGGAGCAGCCCACGGGGCTGCCCCAGAGATCTGTGGATTTGCACGATTGAGCCAGATCTGGGAACTGTGCTACACAACGCCTGGTGTGTCGCCATCAACATCAGTCACTCCTGCTGGCACAATGGGCCCTAGTATTAGGCTATGCATGTTTGATTGAAGATTAGGTGCTTGGTGCATGTTGTCACAGATCTATGGGACCTGTGCTATGGCCCAGCTTTTAAACAGCCCCTCAGAGGAACCACTTCAGTGTGACAGACCCCTAAGGGGTCCCACTCTTCCTTAAGGGTAGGCCACACAGCCTCAGTGCCTCTGAGACTGAACCTCTGGGCTCCAACCCTAGTTTCATATGATGAGTTCTGCTCAGTGAGTCCAACGGTGGTAGACTCCTGTTCAGAGATGTTTTGGCCTCTTCAGGGATCAATGCACCTCAGCAAGTAAGTCAGTGCCATGCATATCGTTCACAAAAAAAAGTACAGAAAATTCCCACTTTCTCACACATGTAACAGTGCTTTCTCAAGAGGGAGGGAATGTCCAGAGGGCATGTGAATAGGAAATCAGGTTGCCACCTTTAGGAACTATAGAAGATGTACGCCGAGCTATGGAAGAAGACTAGGGCTGAGGGAAAAAGTATACTCTCTCCCCTCCCAGCTGGCTGAAGCTGAAAAACCCTCTGGCATGTTAGGGGTTGGGTTAAAATTGTGTTGAGACAGATGGGTGTGAATGTGCCCTTCATTTATAGAGCTGTAAGAGACAGTTAAGAAGCCCCACCTAAAATAAGGCATAACGGAGGCCCACAGAAACTAGCACCATGTTGGCAGGGAGTTCCACTGGTATTTTTGACTGTGTGGGAGTGTGACAAGCTGAAGTGCAGACAGAAACGAAGAGGGCACAGAGAAACAAAAGCAAGCCCGGGGAGAAGCCTGGAGAGGGTCTGGGTTGGGGGTGCTGGCTCAAGGAAGCTTGGGCCTGTGAGCACGGACACCGGCTCCTGTTATTTTGGTTCCTCCTGTGTTCAGGGAAACAGGACTTGGTACCTTCTCTAAATAAACAAGATTGCGTCAATGGTACCACACTCCATCTTCAATTTTTCCTCATAACTGGAACAACCTACACAACCCCCCATTTTTGGCTAGAGTCTAAATGGGTAACACTGGGGTCAGGTGTGGGATCCAGTTTCCAAGGAGAAACATTATGAGCAGGTATTCCTGTTGAATCAAGAGGGAACAGATGAAGGCCGTGCTCACAGAGATCAACGATGGCGGGAAGGAACTGAAACAAGACCTAAAACAGGAGCTGAAGGTTTCCCTGAAAGGGCTCAGAGATAACTAGATGAAATCTTTGTTGGAACAGCAACTGCTGAGTGCCTCAACAGATTGGTTTCAGAGTAACAGCCGTGTTAGTCTGTATTCGCAAAAAGAAAAGGAGTACTTGTGGCACCTTAGAGACTAACCAATTTATTTGAGCATGAGCTTTCGTGAGCTGAGCTGTAGCTCACGAAAGCTCATGCTCAAATAAATTGGTTAGTCTCTAAGGTGCCACAAGTACTCCTTTTCTTTCAACAGATTGGGAAACCCAGATACAACTTTGCCAGGCTGGAGTTTCCCAATCTGTCTGAGCACTGTCTGGGCTAGTTTGTCATCAAAACAGGTCAATTTGGAACTTGATAACAAAGATTAGCTGCAGCAAGAATGTAAGGAGCTAAAATATCAGGTCTGGAAATCAAAGGTTCGCAGACCACAGTGGAAGGCAGCCACCTGGATGAGGAATTGAGATAGCCAGACTTGGGTAAGACCAGAGGTTTATAGCTGTTTTCTACTGTGTTTGTAACCCCCAGAGGGGAGAGGTCGGGCTGTCCCAGCTCAAATAATAAAAAAGCTCACTGTCATTGAGGGAAAAACTCTCTGCAAGGCTTATTTGGCTCAGTTCAACATTATAGCCCTACTGAATGGCAGGAAAGGTTGGTTTTAGCAGCCAATGTGAGTGGCCCAGAGATGACAGTGCTGCAGAACTTACCTCCAGAAAAGAGACTGATGATTCAGAACGGGAACAAGCCCTTGACATGAGGTTTGGAGCAGGGGTGCCATTTGGGGGGGGGGCAGGGGAGGGCTCTAGCCCCCCCACACTTGAGTTTCATAGGGGAGGGCTACTCACCCTAGCCCCAGACGGAGTTCTTAACTACAATAGCTTGAGTGTGATATGTGACATTCGGAAGCTGGGAACAGCACAACCTTAAAGGCAGGGAGTTTGTTTATAAACCGAGGCAGGGCGATTAAGATAACAAAAGGCTTGCCATTAAAGTAAATTAAGGATCATTAAATGATCCTGAAAGCACTGCCAGGAACTTCAGTTAAATGATAGGAAACAAAGGGTAGGAATAAAAGGTGAGAATGGAGAGTGGTAAATAGTGGTGTCCTTCCGGGCTCTGTACTGCACCAGTCCTATTCAACATATTCATAAATGATCTGGAAAACGGGGTAAACAGTGAGGTGGCAAAATTTGCAGATGATACGAAACTACTGAAGATAATTCAGTCCCAGGCAGACTGCGAAGAGCTTCAAAAGGATCTCTCAATACTGGGTGACTGGGCAACAAAATGGCAGATAGAAAAGGAGGACTTGTGGCACCTTAGAGACTAACCAATTTATTTGAGCATGAACTTTCGTGAGCTACAGCTCACTTCATCGGATGCATACCGTGGAAACTGCAGAAGACATTATATACACAGAGACCATGAAACAATACCTCCTCCCACCCCACTCTCCTGCTGGTAATAGCTTATCTAATGTGATCATCAAGTTGGGCCATTTCCAGCACAAATCCAGGTTTTCTCACCCTCCGCCCTCCCACACACAAACTCACTCTCCTGCTGGTAATAGCCCATCCAAAGTGACCACTCTCTTTAAAATGTGTATGATAATCAAGGTGGCCCATTTCCAGCACAAATCCAGGTTTTCTCACCCCCCCATCCCCCTCCAAAAACCACACACACAAACTCACTCTCCTGCTGGTAATAGCTTATCCAAAGTGACCACTCTCCTCACAATGTGTATGAAAATCAAGGTGGGCCATTTCCAGCACAAATCCAGGTTTTCTCACCCCCCCCCCCACAAACTCACTCCCCTGCTGGCAATAGCTCATCCAAACTGACCACTCTCCTTACAATGTGCATGATAATCAAGGTGGGCCATTTCCAGCATAAATCCAAGTTTAACCAGAACGTCGGGGGGAGGGGGGGTAGAAAATAACAAGGGGAAATAGGCTACCTTGCATAAATACTTAGCCACTCCCAGTCTCTATTTAAGCCTAAATTAATAGTATCCAATTTGCAAATGAATTCCAATTCAGCAGTTTCTCGCTGGAGTCTGGATTTGAAGTTTTTTTGTTGTAAGATAGCGACCTTCATGTCTGTGATTGCGTGACCAGAGAGATTGAAGTGTTCTCCGACTGGTTTACGAATGTTATAATTCTTGACATCTGATTTGTGTCCATTTATTCTTTTACATAGAGATTGTCCAGTTTGACCAATGTCAATTGGTCATTGCTGGCACATGATGGCATATATCACATTGGTGGATGTGCAGGTGAACGAGCCTCTGATGGTGTGACTGATGTTATTAGGCCCTTTGATGGTGTCCCCTGAATAGATATGTGGGCACAGTTGGCAACGGGCTTTGTTGCAAGGATAGGTTCCTGGGTTAGTGGTTCTGTTGTGTGGTATATGGTTGTTGGTGAGTATTTGCTTCAGGTTGGGGGGCTGTCTGTAGGCAAGGACTGGCCTGTCTCCCAAGATTTGTGAGAGTGTTGGGTCATCCTTCAGGATAGGTTGTAGATCCTTAATAATGCGTTGGAGGGGTTTTAGTTGGGGGCTGAAGGTGACGGCTTGTGGCGTTCTGTTATTTTCTTTGTTAGGCCTGTCCTGTAGTCGGTGACTTCTGGGAACTCTTCTGGCTCTATCAATCTGTTTCTTCACTTCCGCAGGTGGGTATTGTAGTTGTAAGAATGCTTGATAGAGATCTTGTAGGTGTTTTTCTCTGTCTGAGGGGTTGGAGCAAATGCGGTTGTATCACAGAGCTTGGCTGTAGACGATGGATCGTATGGTGTGGTCAGGGTGAAAGCTGAAGGCATGTAGGTAGGAATAGCGGTCAGTAGGTTTCCGGTATAGGGTGGTGTTTATGTGACCATTTTTTCCTACTGACCGCTATTCCTACCTACATGCCTCCAGCTTTCACCTTGACCACACCATATGATCCATCGTCTACAGTATTTCTTCACAGTCAACATGTGGAAATCTTTGCCAGGGGATGTTGTGAAGGCCAAAACTATAACAGGGTTCCAATAAGAACTAGATAAGTTCATGGAGGATAGGTCCATCAGTGGCTGTTAGCCAGGGTGGGCAGGACTCCAACACCATGTTCTCCATGTCCCTTGCCTCTGTTTGCCAGAAGCTGGGAGTGGGCAATATGGCAACTTGATGATTGCCTGTTCTGTTCATTCCCCCTGGGGCAGCTGGCATTGGCCACGGTTGGAAGACAGGATACTGGGCTAGATGGACCATTGGTCTGACCAGTATGGCCGTTCTTATGTTCTTATATAGAACCCAGATGTATCTGCTCACCGCTGTAACCCACTAGACCCCGCTCTCCTCCCTGGATAGAACCCAGGAGTCCTGACGGGGTCTCTCTCTCCACAGAGTTAGTAATAAAGTAAGAAAATACATAAAAATTTTAAACCTAACCAGTGTGACTTGCCACAAGATGTCAGAACATGTTGTTATTAGAGGTGAGTGGGTCTAATATTTATTTAATTTTCTTTCTTTTATAAAGGAATTAGATACAGGGCTTCTGTCAGCTAATAGTTAAGTTATCTGCCAAAAAACCCGAGAGTTTTAAAGTGCCTAAGTAGCCCCCGGAATCACAGTTAAAGTTGCCTCCCCACTACCAAAATCTGAAATGGTGCCCCGGGTTTGGAGTCCGTTCTTTGGAGGTAGAGTGGGGTTGGGAGCTGACAGCTCCACCACCTGGCCGGGGTTGGGGCTGACAGCTTGTGGCTGCCACAAAATAGCCCCGCAAGACCTACAGTTTGAGAACCCCTGATCTAGAGCAGTGGTTTTCAAACTAGGGTTGCCGCTTCTTCAGGGAAAGCCCCTGGCAGGCTGGGCCGCTTTGTTTACCTGCTGCGTCTGCAGGTTTGGCCGATCGTGGCTCCCACTGGCCGTGGTTCACCGCTCCAGGCCAGCGTGGACTGCGGGACATGGCATGGGCCGAGGGATGTGCTGGCCACCCTTCCTGCAGCCCCATTGGCCTGGAGCGGTGAACCACAGCCAAAGAGCACTGGTGGGGATGGAAGATCACGTAGCAGATCTTTTCCATTTCTAACTTTTGTTATTCATACCCTGCTGTATCCCCTTCCGTATCCCCTTCCAGGGCCAGACCGTTGGACCACGCTCTGATTAGATGACAAACCAGTTCACTAGAACACGGACAAGCTATGGAAAAGTCACAATGTTTGACCCCTCCCCAGAAAAACCCAGAAAAACAAGTTGTGACCGAGTGTCTGCCAGCTGGTGGCTGGAAGAGTGGGCAGAACTAGGCAGGAACAGGAGAGAGAACGTCCACTTACTGCTGGCCAGTGCTTCCTGGAACACTCAGCACTGCATCCATCACACCCAGGGTATCACTAGAGCTGTAAAAACCACAGGAAAGCATCGCTGTGCTGAGACAATTTCAGCCAGGCTCCAGAAAGTCAAGCTCTGGTGGACAGTTACTTGCTGTATGAACCCAACCAAGTAGGTCACAATGGGGCCAGGTGGTAAGGACTCAGATGACCTCACACTGGTGCTCCCAAAAGGGTAGAGGCACATGGAGGATGTTCAACACCAGCCCTGTCTAAATTTTACTGTATGTAAAGTGAGCTAGGCCTGGCTATCGCCTAGAGATGGGCAGCACACAGGAGAGTGAATTAAAGCCCAGGAGGGAATGAAAGGGAATTGGAACCAAACCGGCCATCAGGAAAGCACCCCAGGCCAACGCAGGGCTGTGGAGCTGTTGCGACAAAACAACAAGAGAATCAGTGCCCCGTTCACCAGCTTCTTATTCTCCTTATTAGGGTGCTGGAGGCTTCAGAGGAACCAGTAAAACCCGGTATGGAAACAGCTGGATGGCTCCCCTCAATCAAACCGTAGCATACCCGGTTCTCTCATTTTATCTGCCCCACCAGGAATTCTGGTGACCTCACTGACTGAGGAAGAACAGCGTCAGCCACCTCACTCCTATGGCAAGGACGTTCCTGGGACTCTTGGTTTCCTTTGAGAAACTGTTCAGAGCTCCTGAGGAAACTGGGTCTGGATTTGTTCCTGAGAATGCAGGGAAGATTGGCTGACAATAATTGACAAGTGTTAACATGGGTGTATTTAGTCTATTTGTGCCTGTAACCCTTTTTCTAATTGGAGTCGTCAGTGAGAAGGGCCGAGTTCAATATCTAGGGGTTCCTCTTCAACAAGACAACACAAAACCAGCGGGAGCCCCCACCCGGTAACCTGGGGCAATTACATGACACCCCTGGGGCGCCTCTGAGGGGCAATATTTCCCCTCTCACATGCACAGAGTCTGAGCGTGGAAAGAAACTTATAAAAAAAAGGAGGAAAATAACCCGGCATTAACTTGGGAAAATGCCCCAAGCAGGATTCAGAAGCATAAAACAATGAGCACCACCCACAACCCGGAGTACTTTGGGCAGTGTCTTTTTGCCTCAGGTTCTTACATCCAACAATCAAAAGTTCCTTTAATGTGCCCCTCCCTTCGCTCTCCACCACACCGCACTCAGACTTCTTCTCCTTGGGCAGTGACAACCCAGAGTTCAGAGGTGCATCTGCAGGAGTTCACCTCCCACCCTGGGGTGGGGAGAAGGGAGGGAAGGCATTTTGCTCGCTCTGCTGTCATCTGCTCCGCCCTGCCAGCCAACCATTCCACTGGCTGCTCACTGCTCTGCTCTGCACCCTCTGGGATGTCTTGAGGTCCCACCACTTAGCACAGCCCTCAGTGATTTCAGCTGTTAGTGGGGGGACCTCACTGCTAGTGCATACTGGGCCGTCTCTTGCACCAGACACACTGTCCCAAAGCAGGTCTAATGCTTACACATGGTTATCAGTGATCTCAGCTCTATTGTTCAGCAACAAAAGACTCTCAATTGAGTCTTAATCAGCTCTGTTATTACACAGTAGAAACAGAGGAAGGATCAAATGGTGTCAAGGACCCCCAGGCAGTACCTATCTCTCCAGTATGGTACCTCTCCCCACCCTCTTTCATCTCTACTAGGCTTTAGCACTGCTTAGCGGGCACGGTTCAGTTGAGGGGAACCCCTCAATCAGGGCATGCCAAGCACAGTTCTACTACCCTTGACTCTCACAACAAGGAAAACAACCCTCTAGTACCCTGCAGCCAATAACAAAGTGGCTTGCAATCCAATGCCCACCAAAAGTGATCATTTGGGCATAGCAGCTCCATCAGGCTGCTCACCGAGGCAGAATGCGTGCGTCCTTGCAAACAAGGTCAGCTCCTGAAGCCCTCTTCCCCAAGTCATCACTAGATGTCAGGGGAGAGCTCACTCAGACCCTGCTTACATGTATTTAGTGAAGCCTTCTCACCCCCTGCCCCAGGTAGGCACTGGGGTATTACAGGCCTGCGGCTGGGTGCTCTACGGACGGCTGGATAGCACTTGCTCCTGGCAGTTCTGGGGATTAGCTCTGCAAGACCGATGTCCCTTCCTGCGGTTGCACACCATCACTCTGTGTCACTCTCTCAGCCTGCAGCCCCTCTCTCACGCAAGGAGCTACTGCTTACTCTTTGTGACTTGGCCCTCCAGCCAGGTCACTCAGTGGTTTCCCTTTCTGGGGTGGTCTTTCAAGAACTCCACAAGCAGCAGCAGGCAATCTTCATGCCCACCACCCTGAGTATGTCACTCTGGCAGTCTTTGTATCCACTGCCCATAGTAACACCACTCTGCAATGGTTGGCTGGGGAACCCAGGCCCACCCTCTACTCTGGGTTCCAGACTGGGGCCCTGTAGTGAAGGTTAAGGTCTGTATCTATGCCAACTTTACTGCTCTCACCCCTGGACCTTTCCTACCAGGCTTGCTCTCCCTTACCTCAGGGAAAGGAACTGCCAGCTTCCTTCCTGCTGCTCCTGGCTTTCTAGAAGCCCCGCCTGATGCCTCACAGCTGAGCTTCCTTCTAATTAACTCCCTCCACACAGCCTAAATTTCTGCCTTTTGCAGCTTAACTGGGTCCACTTGGCCTTATTCAGCTCTTACGGGGCTGGTGTGGGGAGTACACCCCATCACAAAGCCCCTGAGAAATGTGATCCCCTCTGTCACAGTTTGGCCCTCTGCCAATTTCCATGGCAGCTCTGGGCTAGAAGATGCTCAAACCTTTAGTTTTCATCAAAGAGAAAGAGAAACTTATCTCAGAGCTGAGTTCCAGCAAAGTTTATTTACAAAGGTTGGGGGAGGGGAAGGTTTTCTGGCTGTAGTAAGAGGAGGCCTGAAACATAAGTTCTTGTATCAGAGGCCCAGTCTGAGGCCTGAAGCCTGAACCAAAGTACTTCCAGGCAGTGATAAGCACAGCTGGGCTGGGAGCCAGAGGCAGGTCCCACTCACAGACGTTGGCAAGAAAAGGTTGTTGGAGGCATGTGCACACACACACATAAGGGCTAATGAGAGGAACTTGTGCCAAGATGGCGGCAAGACACTGCATAGACATAACAAGGAACAGGCAGGTGCATCTTAATGACAGGGTCAAAAGGACAACATGATGGATAGATTCGTTTGACCTATGATGAATAATCTGTCCTGCAACGGTATAAAAGTAGGTCCCGGAGCGCACATCTTTGTCCAGCCTAGGGGGCAGTGGAGTGTCCCGCCACTGACTGAGCTGTGTCCGTTGCCAGGGAGCACAAATTTGTAGTATGCCCTGTGGAGTCTGTACGGCACTATTACCGTGCTTCGTCTGACAATAATCCTGGCTTGGGTTCCTCCGTACCTTACTAGAGTCTGTGGTTTTGGGAGGGTTCTCTGGGGGGTCTGCTGTGTTAGCTACCTGCGCAGAACTGGGGCAGCACACAGTGGGAACACGCACGCAGCTGACTGTTGTTATTATTGAACAAGAGCGGAGCACCACACCGGTAGCTACCGACAACACTGGCCAACTGCTATCATCTTCTGCCCTTTGGTCTGTGTGTCTCCCCTTCATTCTCTTCTCCCATTCAGATAGTTTCTTACGCTGTGTTTCGATCTCTCACTCTTTGTTTTAAGGAGCTGTGTCCAAGAGTTCATTCGCAGATATTCAGACCACAAGGCACCGTTGGAGATCATTTCGAATGACCTTTTTGTCTAACACAAGCCAGAGAATTTCAGCCAGTGGTCTCAGTAACTTCTGAAGGATCCTGCCCCTGGTGGTATGCACGTGCTCGGGAGATGCCATCTGAAAGGGATGCTGCATCAAAAGGTGCAGAGTCTCTCAAGGGAAGCTATTATCATGAGACGATTCTGTGCCCCATGGTGCAAACCCCTCAAAGGCCATTGCAATTTGATCCCGTGCCTCATGAGACCCAGTTCTGCACAAAATTATTACAAATGGGTCCTGTGGATTTAGCTTCCTTGAGCCAATTGCTTTACTGACAGTGGCCTGGACAGCCAGCTCCTTGTCCAGATGCAATTTTCCCCGAGCTGTTGTGAAAAGAGAAAATGAGTGTTGATCCCACAGCACGAATCACAGAAAACAGACCCCCTCAAGGTGCCTCATCTTCCCTTAAAAACATGCCTCAGTCTGACAGAGATGCACCGTTCTTGCACATTCCAGTTCAAAGCATCACTTGTGCCCTGTACACAGAGTCAGCCCATTTTCAGCTCAGTTAAGCAGCGATTTAGCAGACAGAACACTGCCCACGTCCAGGTAGCATTCACCGCTGGTCTCATTTGTCTTAAGGGTGGTTCATGTACCAAATACCTCATAATACTGGTGATATTCTCAGCACTTTTCCATTGTTTCTGTATATTATTCATATAAGACCCTGCCCTCTTACAGAATCTCCAACACCATCTCAGAGAGATGGGGCGTCATGCTGATATTGAAGGCAGACCAAAAGGAAAGGCTGGTGTTCCTAAAACCCTCCATTGTGTGATAGAGAAAGGTCAGTGAAATAATCTCATTGTAACCCTTCTGCCCGTCAGAGTTGGCAGCAACAAGGGCCGGGTTCAATATCTAGGGGTTCCATTCCAATAACACAATGCAAACCGGCTCGAGCCCCCACCCAGTGACCTGGGACAAATATATACCACCCCCGCTGGGCGCCTCCAAGAGGCAATACTTCCCCTCTCGCAAGCACATAGTCTGAGTGTAGCAAAAGTCTTTTAATAACAGAGAGAAACAATGTGGCATTATGTTGGGGAAACACCACCAACAGGATTCATAACACAACCCATGAGCAAAAACAACCCCACCCCAGGCAAATTGGGGCATGCCCTTTTCCCTTTGGTTCTTGAGTCCAGCAACCCCAAATCACCCAAAGTCCCAAAAGTCCAATGCCCCAAAAGTCTCTGTCCCTGGTCAGGGCAGCCCCAGAGTTCGAAAGTTTATCGGCGGAGCTTTACCTCCCAACCTGGGTGGAAATGGGACGGGGGTAAGAGGCACCTTACGTGATCTGAAGCTGACCGCCCCATAGCGGCGCTCCGCTCCGCCAGCCGCCCCACAAACTCCTTCGCTCAGCTGCGCTCCGCTCCGCTCCGCCAGCCGCCCCACGAACTCCTTCGCTCAGCTGCGCTCCGCTCCGCCAGCCGCCCCACGAACTCCTTCGCTCAGCTCCACGGCCCACAAGCAGCTCCTGCCATCCATACACTGCTCCGCGTCGAACTGCTTCACCAGCCGTCCCGCAAACTGCTCCACAATATATCTTCAGGCTCCCCCACTACTTAACACAACACTCAGTGATTTCAGCTCTTAGGTGAATTCAGCTTATAGTAGGGGAGCCCCAGTGCTGGTGCACTGTCAGCCCAAAGTGAGCTCAGCAGCCTATAACTAGACTTCTAATGAAATCAAAATTAGCTCTGATATTCCACAGTGGAGAGAGGAGGAAGTGCAATCAGCATGTAAGGCCCTCACCAAGGGGCCCATGCCACCAAGTATTAATACTTGTCCCCAGCCTCTCTCCCTTCACACAGTTTTGGAACCCATGACCCTTGCCTAGCGAGTGCTACTTAGTTGATGGTGAATCCCTCCATCATAACAAAAGGCCACGTACAGTTCCAAGCACAGTTCCCATAATCAGGGTAATAACAATTTATTCTTCCTGTCCCAATAACAGAGACACTGGGGATCCCACAGCAGCCAAAGTGACCATTTGGGCAGCTATGGTCTCATTCTAGGCGTGGTGGGTGTGCCTATGCAAATGAGATCGGCCCCTGAAGTTCTTTTCCACAACTTGCCACACCTCACCACCAGATGTCAGGGTGGAGCTCATCCTGACACTGCTTACATCCTCCCCCCAGCCGAGACTTTGTCGTCCCGACAAATCACACTCCCTTTATACCAACTCATTGGTTTCCTCCAAAGGGCCTCAGGAAGCCCACTTTAGCTTCCACAAGCCTGTGTGCTAAATGTATTGGCTCCTCACTAGTCACCCCAGGTGCATCATAAGTTAACCGTTTCACTGGTCTTATCACCCTGTCTCGTCTATTGAGAATCTCTGTTGCCGAAGTAAGGGGAACATCCTCTTGAGTGACGGATGGAGAGGCTTCCCTGGAGGGTCCCTCGGCTACTGGCGTGGGCCCCTGCACTCCTAGTTCTAACGCTGGAGGGTCCAAGGTGCCCAGGACATCCTCTACCTGTCTGTCCCCATTGTCCAATAACCTGTGTTTGTCATCACAGGGGGGTCTCATCAGCAGCACCGGGGTATCAGAAAGGGGCCTAAATAGTTCCGCCAATGGGTTTAGGGCGGAAGAGGGAAAACTCTCGTTTGGTTCAGCTGATCGAGACTGAAATCTTGTCTCCATCCCAGGATACACCAGGGTTGTGTCTTCCTCCTCAGACTCACTCTCAGATGTGCAGAATAGGGGTAAGTTAGCTGCAGGGGGCCCACTGTCTGTGTTGGATGGCGGCTTTGGTCTAGCACCTCTGTTCTGCCCGGCGGCCCTGCCGTGGCCCATCTCACAAGGGGTGCTTACCAATTCCCCCACAGGGAGCAAAAGGTTTCTATGCACCGTCTTTATTTGCCCTGGACCGTCTTCAGGTTTGATCTTGTAGACCGGCAGATCTCCCAGCTTTTCCATCACCAGGTAAGGTATTGCCTTCCATCTGTCAGCTATCTTGTGTTTGCCAGCAATACCCAAATTTCGCAGCAGGACTCTGTCCCCCGGCTGGAGCTCCTGCGAACGCACTCTAGCATCATATCGATGTTTGTTGCGGTCTGCGTTCTTCCGAGCCGCAGCGGTAGCTAAGCGATAAGCATCCCGCAGCTTTTCTCTTAGTTGGGATACATATTGCTGATGAGTTTCATAGCTATCTCCATCCTCTGATACACCAAAGCACAAGTCTATGGGTAATCTTGGTTCTCGCCCAAACATCAAGAGATATGGGGTGACTCCCGTAGCATCGTTCTTTGTGGCATTGTAGGCATGCACCAGAAATGCGACATGCTGGCTCCAGGTTGCCTTCTGCTCTGGTCGCAAAGTTCCCAACATATCTAATAGGGTTCTATTGAACCTCTCTGGCTGAGGATCACCTTGGGGGTGATAAGGCGTTGTCCTAGACTTTTTAATTCCTGCTATCTTCAGCACCTCCTTCAGAAGGTGACTCTCAAAATCCCGCCCCTGATCAGAGTGTATCCGAGCCGGGAATCCATAGACTGAGAAATATTTGTCCCACAATACTCGAGCAACGGTGGTGGCCCTCTGATCACGTGTGGGATATGCTTGTGCATACCGTGTAAAATGGTCAGTCACTACTAGAATGTTTCCAACATTCCTCTTGTCTACCTCTACAGACAAGAAATCAATGCATACCAACTCCAAAGGTTTGTTGCTGGTGATGTTCTTGAGATATGCAGCCCTCGTGGGCAGAGTTTTCCTTTGAACACATCGAGCGCAAGTCTCACATTTCCTGCGAACATCTTCAGCCATTCGGGGCCAATAGAACCTACTACGAATAAGTTCCAGGGTCCTCTCCATCCCTAAATGCCCAAAGTCATCATGCAGGGCCCTCATGGCCAGGGCTCTGTACTTTTTTGGCAGTACTAGTTGTGCTCGTTGTTTTTGTAAAGGGTCAGTGGTCATTCGGTGTAGCACTCCCTGAATCAGTTTTAGTTTGGTCCATTCTCTCAATAGTAGTTTACCCTCCGGGTTAGGTGGGACAACCGCAGCTGGGCTTCGCCCCTCCCTTTTGGCAAGTAGTGTATCACGAATGTCAATATCTTGCCGCTGGGCTTCTTGCCAGTCAGCCGCATTGAGCATGGGCAAAGGAGATTGGTCTAATGCAATATAGTTCACCGAAGCAGAAGGCATGCATTCAGGGGGCAGGCCCAAAGCTTCTGCAACAGATCCCTGAAAGTCTTCACGGGCCTCTGGCTCTCGGCGACTCACACTGCAAATAGCTCTCACTCCATCTGTGGGTATCACAGCAACTTCTGGAGCCTGCGGACGCCTGGACAATGCATCTGCATCTACATTGCTTCTCCCTGATCGGTACTGAATGCTGAACTCATAGCTAGCCAAGGCGGCCACCCATCTCTGCCCTGTAGCATCCAGCTTAGCACTTGTTAACACATAAGTCAGTGGATTGTTGTCTGTCCACACCTGGAACTGAGCACCATACAAGTAGTCTTGAAATTTCTCAGTGATGGCCCATTTCAAGGCCAAAAACTCCAGCTTGTGGGTGGGATAGCGAGTTTCACTATCAGACAATCCTCGGCTGGCAAAGGCTACCGGTTTACATTTGCCTTCCACTTCCTGGTACAGGACTGCTCCCAGACCCTCCAAACTGGCATCAGTATGCAGGATAAATGGTTTGCTTGGGTCAGCAAAAACTAGGACTGGAGCATGAGTTAGGCAAGTAATGATTTCTCGAAAAGCCCTTTCACATCTCTCATCCCACCGTGGCCCAAATGGTGCAAAGGGGCCATTGTGTCTCTGCACAGGAGGCTTTGGGGACCTCCCCTTATTCTTGGACTTAGATTTGTTCTTGCTGGACTGATGTCCCCTGGTAAGATCATTCAGAGGCTTTACAATCGTAGCATAGTTTTTCACAAATCTGCGGTAGTAGCCACTAAATCCAAGGAAGGTCTTGAGTTCTCTGTAGTTACTTGGACGTGGCCATGTAGTGAGTGCTTCTATTTTATCAGGATCAGTACTCACACCTTCTTGGGACACAATGTGACCCACATACTTCACTGAGGTTCTGCAGAACTGGCATTTGTCAATTGAAAGCTTCAGACCATAATCCTCCAACCTATCAAGCACTTTAAGAAGTCTTTCTTCATGCTCCTCTAAGGTTCTTCCAAACACAATCAGGTCATCCAAATAAACTAACACTTGCAGTAAATTCATGTCTCCCACAACTTTCTCCATGAGACGTTGAAAGGTGGCAGGTGCTCCAGAAATCCCTTGGGGCATGCGTTCAAACTGATAAAACCCTAATGGGCAGATGAAGGCTGTCTTCTCCTTATCTTCTTCTCCCAGAGGGATCTGGTAGTATCCACTTCGGAGATCCAACACAGAGAACCACTGGCTTCCCAGCAAACAGTCTAAGGCGTCTTGCACTCGAGGCATAGTGTACTGGTCGACCACAGTACGGCTGTTTAGGGTGCGGTAGTCAATACACATCCGGATTTTCCCATTCTTTTTGCGGACTACCACAATGGGTGAGGCGTATGGGCTGCGGGACTCTGTAATGATGCCATTCGCAGCCAGCTCCTGAAGATGATGTCGCACATCTTCCATCTCAGAGAGAGCAATCTTCCTAGATCTCTCCCTGAAAGGTCGAGAGTCATGTAGTCTGATATTGTGCTCTACTCCTTTTGCACATCCCACATCCCACTCATGCAGTGAGAACACCTTGGATCTTTCACAAAGTTTCTTCCTCAGGCGATCTTTCCAGTCCTCGGACACTGGTGAATCTCCAAAGTCAAACTTTGCTGGGTCTATTGCCGAAACTGGAGTTTCATACTGGGGTTTTACAATCGACTCAGGCTCAAAGAGGTCTGCTATCTTTTGTCCTTGCTTCACAAAAATATCACGACTCGTTTCATTAGCAATCAGTATAGTCACCCTTTCCTGGGCTTCAGCAGGTAGGGTTATGACTCCACTGGGGACCAGCACTCCTTCAGGGAGCTCTCCTCCCATCGGCTGCTCTATCATTGCTAACGTCCCTTTACTGCCTTTCAGACAGGTACTCATGACAAGCACTTCTTGCTCCGTCCTTGCAGGCACTACTAAGGGGGTTGTGCCCGCGTACTTCAGTGCCCCAAGCGGTAGCTCAGATGTGTCCCTTTTAGTGCTCTCAATTTTCCTATAGGCTTCAGCACAAACCGTATGGATCATCAGGGTATTCAGGTACTGGTCCCCAGCCCGCCTTCTGCAGTAATCCGCGAGTACCTTGAAGAGACTGGAGTTGGTCCCTATCAGCACAGACACATCAGAAGTCCCTTTAGGGTCAGGGCATATTAAGGCAGCTGTGTCTACCTCTTCTCTTACCCCAGCAACCTCCTCTGGGAATTCCAGGTGCACTATGACATACCCTTGATAGGGGTATTCATCCATGCTGAGGCCACATAGGCCAAGGCCAGTCAGTGGCTGTATAGGCAGGTGCCTAAGCATCTGTTGGTAGAATGACTGAAATATAATAGTCACTTGAGATCCAGTGTCAAGCACTGCTTTACACTCCACCCCTTCGATCCTCACCATGACCTCTGCTCGAGGCCCTATCAGTCCTGCAGGGATCCCAGCTGGACAGTCTTTTCTGGGGGAATCTTCAAATCCTGCAGACCTGGGGGGTCCCCGTCCCCAGACCCTCTGGCAGCTACCGGATCTCTCCCAACTGATCCTCAGCTTTCCATACACTAAGGAGGGGTTTTCTTCATTACGGCACTTGGCAGCACTGTGTCCATCCTGACCACATCGGTAGCAGAAGAATTGACCTTTCCCCCTTCGCCTGGGGGGGATGGTGGCTCTAAGTGCGGGCTTCTCAATCGCCACAGTTTGAGGCTTCTTATTCCTAGAAGTCTTAACTCGGTCAACGGTACTTTGCAGCTCAGCTATCCGTTCCGTCAGGACCTGCATTTGTTGGGCAAGTTCCTCTCTGGTGCTCACCATCAGTACACTGGCCATTTGCAGTGGTGTTGTGCTGGCTGGCTCCGATGTTTGGACTTCCCAAAACTCACTGGCAGCCTGCCTTTCTTCCTCCTCTCGGACCTCTTTTATCAGCTGGGAGTAACTTGGGGGATGTTCCCGTCGTTCTCTTAGCCGGAGATGAAGTAGAATCGGGTTCTGATACTGAGTTCCTCTTACAATTTGAGCCAGTCTGGTCTGATCCATCTGCTCAGCAGTCACTGCTCCCCTCATGACAGCTCTCTGAAGCAGTCTCTCCAGTCTCTGTATGTAGGCTGAAGCCTTCTCGCCCTTTTGTTGTCGGGAATTAAGGAACTTACAGTAGCTGTCTTCAGGGCCCTCTACGCTCCCAAAGTTGTGTTCAAGGGCCTCTAGGCAGTCCTTCACACTGACCCCAGGGTCAATGAGCTTCAGGGTGCGAATCACATCTAATGCTGGGCCGCCAAGGCTCTCTATAAGGCATCAGTATGCAGGATAAATGGTTTGCTTGGGTCAGCAAAAACTAGGACTGGAGCATGAGTTAGGCAAGTAATGATTTCTCGAAAAGCCCTTTCACATCTCTCATCCCGGACGAGCCCCCAAAAATGTAACCCTTCTGCCCGTCAGAGTTGGCAGCAACAAGGGCCGGGTTCAATATCTAGGGGTTCCATTCCAATAACACAATGCAAACCGGCTCGAGCCCCCACCCAGTGACCTGGGACAAATATATACCACCCCCGCTGGGCGCCTCCAAGAGGCAATACTTCCCCTCTCGCAAGCACATAGTCTGAGTGTAGCAAAAGTCTTTTAATAACAGAGAGAAACAATGTGGCATTATGTTGGGGAAACACCACCAACAGGATTCATAACACAACCCATGAGCAAAAACAACCCCACCCCAGGCAAATTGGGGCATGCCCTTTTCCCTTTGGTTCTTGAGTCCAGCAACCCCAAATCACCCAAAGTCCCAAAAGTCCAATGCCCCAAAAGTCTCTGTCCCTGGTCAGGGCAGCCCCAGAGTTCGAAAGTTTATCGGCGGAGCTTTACCTCCCAACCTGGGTGGAAATGGGACGGGGGTAAGAGGCACCTTACGTGATCTGAAGCTGACCGCCCCATAGCGGCGCTCCGCTCCGCCAGCCGCCCCACAAACTCCTTCGCTCAGCTGCGCTCCGCTCCGCTCCGCCAGCCGCCCCACGAACTCCTTCGCTCAGCTGCGCTCCGCTCCGCCAGCCGCCCCACGAACTCCTTCGCTCAGCTCCACGGCCCACAAGCAGCTCCTGCCATCCATACACTGCTCCGCGTCGAACTGCTTCACCAGCCGTCCCGCAAACTGCTCCACAATATATCTTCAGGCTCCCCCACTACTTAACACAACACTCAGTGATTTCAGCTCTTAGGTGAATTCAGCTTATAGTAGGGGAGCCCCAGTGCTGGTGCACTGTCAGCCCAAAGTGAGCTCAGCAGCCTATAACTAGACTTCTAATGAAATCAAAATTAGCTCTGATATTCCACAGTGGAGAGAGGAGGAAGTGCAATCAGCATGTAAGGCCCTCACCAAGGGGCCCATGCCACCAAGTATTAATACTTGTCCCCAGCCTCTCTCCCTTCACACAGTTTTGGAACCCATGACCCTTGCCTAGCGAGTGCTACTTAGTTGATGGTGAATCCCTCCATCATAACAAAAGGCCACGTACAGTTCCAAGCACAGTTCCCATAATCAGGGTAATAACAATTTATTCTTCCTGTCCCAATAACAGAGACACTGGGGATCCCACAGCAGCCAAAGTGACCATTTGGGCAGCTATGGTCTCATTCTAGGCGTGGTGGGTGTGCCTATGCAAATGAGATCGGCCCCTGAAGTTCTTTTCCACAACTTGCCACACCTCACCACCAGATGTCAGGGTGGAGCTCATCCTGACACTGCTTACATCATTAAACAACAGCAACAGTGTTGAGCATCTGCAGGAGCAGCTGGAAACAAGGAAGAGAATCAATGCTATGTGGCGACTGACCTCTTCTCAGATCCACAGTGGGTGCCCCAGAGAGGGTAGCTGGGAAATATTAGGGTATTTGCAGGAGAGGTAGAAAATGAAACTGACTAGAAATAGACCTTGAAAGAGACAAATTGTATATACCAAGTGACATGTAATAAATCATAAATAAACAGTGTATATTGTGAACAAAATTAGACTGAAAACTTCTGTCAGGTTTAATAATTTAATATAGTGTTGGAAAATCAGCTACTGTAGGGAAAAGATACAAGCAACAGAAGCTTGCTCATTATTTAAAGAGTTTATATTAGAGTACATAACCACAGTGAAGAATGAAAGGGAAAACAGCTGTTATTATAAAGTCTATGGAGGCCACACCCTACTTGCAAATATCAGAATCATTCCATACTTTAATGCAGTCCCCTCAGTGAAACTGGGGGAAATGAGAAGAGAGGAAAGCTGTGATGAAGGCACTAGGCTGGGACTCAAGAGATCTGGGCTCAGTTCTGCACAAACCCCTTGTGTGACTGTGGGAATGTCACTTCAGCCCAGATCCTCAAAGATATTTAAGCTCCTAATGCCCATTCAAATCAATGGAAGTTAGGCACCTGAATCACTCCGGGGACCTGAGCCTTCATCTCATGTTTCAGTTCCCTAATCTGTAAAATGGAGCTAATCACTCTGTCCTACTGTGATACTGGGTCATGAAGCTACATCCATAAATATCTGGGAGATGCTCAGCTACTGTGGTGATGTGGACCATATAATTATAAAGAGGGGACCTGTAAATGCATGCCTCATTTTCACTGGGAGCCTTGTACTGAACTGAATTAAAGGCAGACTAAAAAGGTTTGGTAAAAATCAGTACCATCTCCTTTGCTCCATTTTAAATTTCACCATTCAGAGTCTGAGTGATGTTAAAAAGAGCTGCTGTTTTCAGTCTAGATTAACCCCTTTTTGCAGGGGATATTTTGTGTAGAGGTGGAAGGATTCTAAAGGAAAATGGCCTTTGATAGTGTAATAAAGTCTAACAGCATGGCTGCAAGGAAAAAGTCTTTTGGGCTAACGTCCATTGGAGCCAACGTGGGCCCTGATTCTGCAAAGCTCTTAAGTCCACGCTAAGCAGGTGTGTAAGTTGCACTGACTTTAATGCTTATGTGCTTTTCTGAATCAGGGATGGAAAGAAAGACTTTGACTAAAATTAAGTGTGACAAGTTAATTCTGGTGTCTGTGCATTTATCCATAATAATAATAACTATACATAGTAACTGTATTCTAGCCGTAGTTAGCAGCGACGCTAAACAACAGGAAATAATTAAAACCTATTTCTGCATATATCTACATCAGTAAAAAGTTTTATTTATGTATGCATTTATTTTGCTATTTCAGGAAATATTTTTCCTTCATGCCAATGAAATCTACTTGGTCTGGAAAGGGCCGGATGACTGTACTCATCTCACGGCAATGTTGGGTCTGACTTTGTAGTACAACAAAAGAGGCTACAGGTGAGCAGCTAAGACTGTAGGACACGTTGTATATGATATTGTATTATTTTCAAATTTGTATAATTAAAGACTGTCTCATAATGCATCCACACAAGGGAGCAAAATTAAGATATCGCATACAACTAACTTTTGTTCCACGGTGCTTAACTTTGCAACTTTAACATATTTGTTTGTCAAGGACCAGGATTATTTTATTACATTTAATTTGCTGCATAAAGGGATCAGTGTTCAGCCCTGAGTAAGTGGGTCGTTGGGCTACCCCAGGCGCAGGCCAGAGAGCTAATTTCAACCCTTTTTCAACTTACTCCATTCTGTGCACCTGGCCAGCTACTCGGCGCTGTGTATGAGGACAGGGTAAAATAGATCCAGATCCTGCTCCCTGCCGGCTTGCAGTCTTGGGGTGCTGTTCTCCTTGCTGCAGCCAGAGCATGTGTCCAGCTGGGAAGGTGCTTCCCAGCACAGGCAGACAGACACGGCTAGCTCTGCATGAGCTCGCATGCTAAAAATAGTAGTGTGGCTGCCATGGCACACGGGGCAGCTCAAGTTAGCCACTCTATTACAATCCTGCCCAACGCCCTGGGTACGTACTTGGGTGTCCAGACTGTGCCACTGCGGCTATTCTGCTACTTTTAGGCACTAGCTAGCGTGTATATGTCTACCCAAGCTGGGAACGACACCTCCCAGCTGCTGTGTAGAGCACCCAAAGAGGGGGAGCTTGGGGTCCTGCTCTCCCCCCTGCATCCTGAGTCACAATCAAAGAAGAGAAGAGCAAGAAAATAAGGCAGGACATTACTCCCCAGGTGTGACTTTGACAGCCTAGTCAAAGGTAAGCAGAGTGGTGGTGGAATACCTGAAGGACAATGGAAACTAGACTACAGCTGGCTCAGTGATAAATTCTCTATGTATCCCTGCGAGAGTTATAATACTCAAGACCCAAAAACATTACAGTGTGAAAGAAAAATTGCATATTTAACATAAGAACATCAGAATGGCCATACTGGGTCAGAACAAAGGTCTATCTAGCCCAGTATCCTGTCTGCCGACAGTGGCCAGTGCCAGGTGCCCCAGAGGGATTGAACCTAACAGGTAATGATTAAGTGATCTCTCTCCTGCCATCCATCTCCACCCTCTGAAAAACAGAGTCTAGGGACGCCATTCCTTATCCATCCTGGCTAATAGCCATTAATGGACTTAACCTGCATGAATTTATCTAGTTCTCTTTTAAACCCTGTTATAGCCCTAGCCTTCACAACCTCCTCAGGCAAGGAGTTCCACAGGTTGACTGTACGCCGTGTGAAGAAGAACTTCCTTTTATTTGTTTTAAACCTGCTGCCCATTAATTTAATTTGGTGGCCCCTAGTTCTTATATTGTGGGAACAAGTAAATAACTTTTCCTTATTCACTTTCTCCGCACCACTCATGATTTTATATACCTCAATCATATCCCCCTTTAGTCTCCTCTTTTCCAAGCTGAAGAGTCCTAGTCTCTTTAATCTCTCCTCATATGGGACCCGTTCCAAACCCCTAATCATTTTAGTTGCCCTTTTCTGAACCTTTTCTAATGCCAGTATATCTTTTTTGAGATGAGGGGACCACATCCGTACACAGTATTCAGGATGTGGGCGTACCATGGATTTATACAAGGTCAATAAGATATTCTCCATTTTATTCTCTATCCCTTTTTTAATGATTCCTAACATCCTGTTTGCTTTTTTGATTGTCGCTGCACACTGCATGGACGTCTTCAGAGAACTATCCACGATGACTCCAAGATCTCTTTCCTGATTAGTTGTAGCTAAATTAGCCCCCATCATATTGTATGTATAGTTAGGGTTATTTTTAACAATGTGCATTACTTTACATTTATCCACATTAAATTTCATTTGCCATTTTGTTGCCCAATCACTTAGTTTTGTGAGATCTTTCTGAAGTTCTTCAAAGTCTGCTTTGGTCTTAACTATCTTGAGCCGTTTAGTATCATCTGCAAATTTTGCCACCTCACTGTTTACCCCTTTCTCCAGATCATTTATGAATAAGTTGAATAAGATTGGTCCTAGGACTGACCCTTGGGGAGCACCACTAGTTACCCCTCTCCACCCCTCTCCATTCTGAAAATTTACCATTTATTCCTACCCTTTGTTCCCTGTCTTTTAACCAGTTCTCAATCCATAAAAGGATCTTCCTTCTTATCCCATGACAACTTAATTTACATAAGAGCCTTTGGTGAGGGACCTTGTGAAAGGCTTTCTGGAAATCTCAGTACACTATGTCCACTGGATCCCCCTTGTCCACATGTTTGTTGACCCCCCTCAAAGAACTCTAACAGATTAGTAAGACATGATCTCCCTTTACAGAAACCATGTCGACTTTTGCCCAACAATTTATGTTCTTCTATGTGTCTGACAATTTTATTCTTTACTATTGTTTCAACTAATTTGCCCAGTACTGATGTTAGACTTACCGGTCTGTAATTGCCAGGATCACCTCTAGAGCCTTTCATAAATATTGGCATTACATTAGCTATCTTCCAGTTACTGGATACAGTAACTGATTTAAAGTACAGGTTACAAACTGTAGTTAATAGTTCCACAATTTCACATTTGAGTTCTTTCAGAACTCTTGGGTGAATGCCATCTGGTCCCGGCATGTCTTTTTAACTCAGCATGTCTTTCTTAGCATAATTTACGAGTGGTAACAATTTTACAGGTGCTTTTAATTTAATCTTAATGGAAAAAGAGTAGGCATAGAAAACAAATAGCTGTAAAAACATCAGTGAGCTCAAAGAGAATAATCTGGTATTAGTTTTCATTGCTGACAATAATTTCTATGAGCATGGGACCTTGACCACTCCATTTTCTGGTGTCATTGCAATCCCTGTCCAGGAATGAGACTGCAGAGTGTGAAGCCCTTCTGTCTTATGTGAATAATATCAGTGAGATTGTCGGTGTTGATTCTTTCATGATCCTGTGTAATTTGTCTACTCATTCATATTCCCAACCTCCCCCCCCCCACTGCAGAATTGTGAAATGGATCACCAATGACCTAGTCTCATTTCTATTTTAAGCCTGTAGTAGTCCAGGTTTTCAAATGCACTTGCTTCTGCTTGCTCCATTGTGTTGACTCTGGCCTGCTCTACACTACTCAGTTAGGTCAATGTAAGGCAGCTTGTGTCAACCTAGTTATGTCAGTGTACACACTACAGCCTTGTCCTGCTGATGTAAGTGCCCTGCTACACCGACATAATATGCCTCCACAAGAGGATAGGGCTTATGTCGGTGAAGTTAGGGTGATGCAGTGTTTGGGTAGACAGGGCTTTCCTTACCTGGGCTGTTAGCTGTCTTGTCAATTTCAAATTGGAATTGACAAGTAATCAAGGTGCCTGGCTCCCAGCTGGGCTTTCTCAAGGCTCCATTCCAAGCTGGGCTGCCACCCAGGCTCCTGGCTTGTGCTACCACCCAAGCTCCCCACTGGGAGCCAAGCTGCACCAAGCCTTATGGCTGGGAGCCCAGCTGCACTCCTGGCTCTTGGCTCCCTGCTCCCTGTTGGGAGCATGGCAGCCAACCAGACTGTGCGTTGATCTCCCGTTTGGGAGCCTGGCTGCCCGCCCCCAGGGGTTATCGGTTCCCTGCCGGGAGCACGGCAGCTGACTGGACTCTGGGTGTAGATGTCCCTGCCAGGAGTCTGGCTGCCCCCCGCCCCCCAGGCTCTCAGCTGGAAGCGGGGAGGTGAGAACTCTGGGAAGCTTCCCTCACTCCCAGCAGGGGGCAAGAAGCCCCGGGCAGCTTCCCCCATCCCCGGGGAATGACATAAGGTTGTAGTATAGACATGTCCTTAGTCAGCACCAATGTGGAATAAGAAACAACTCCATAGAACATTTCCCGAGCCACAGTCTCTTTCTGGGCTATAGAAATCTTCATTAGGAAATGAAGGGAAGAAAATAAATAGGTCTGGCAGAATTCAATGTTTATATTTTTATAATTTTGACCAATAATATTGATGTTTATTTTAAGCATTTTTTATTTTTACTGATTTTCTCATTTGCACAAAACTATGGATTAAACATTTTTTCAAAGTTTATCAATCAAAATGTTCACAATTGTGGGACATTATGGGGACCAGTCAGACAATGGAGAGGGTCAGATACTTATTTAGTGACAGTAGACATGGAGATTTAAAAAGTTAAAGCTTTTTAAACCTTTAAAACACAAATTGCCATCATGGGATGTCAAAACACAGAAAGCAAACTGCCCTGACCAAGTCCCATATCAGCCATTCCATTATTTTGCCCAGGATTGATGTCAGCCTGACAGGCCTAAAATTACAGATCATGCCATTTCCCCCTTTTTTTTGGTTAATTTTTAATTGATTTTTATTTTAAAAAAGGTAAAAAGTACTAAAAGGTAAACAACACATAGCTTGTATATGTTTCCAAATACTACATGCTTCAGAACTCACCAGTAGAATTATACAATTGTGCTTTACAGCTCGCCAAAGTGGCGAGAACAGACAATACTGCATAGAAATACCATGATACGATGGGGCGACTGTAATAAAATAGGAAAGAGGTACATGGATAGGGAAAGGAGGGAAGGAGGGGACCCAGGGGGGCTGAGAGGGAAAACAAGGCAGGATTAGGTGGAGTGGAGGTCTGGCATTCTTTGAGCACTCTCAACTTTTTTCTATCCAAATGTATCTAGAAATGGGGTCCAAATTTCCGCAAATTCATGTGATTGATCTCTCTGGCGATAAGCTATTCTCCAGCTGCTAACTCACACGGGCCCAAATACCACTGCTCTAGTTGAAGTGTAAACCTGCTCTTCCAGTCTTTGTAAAATTTTGTGCTTGGTGATCACTGTAGTAGTCCTGGAGATCTAAAGCTTTTGTGGCAGAGCTAAACTCAGCTTAGCAGGTAACATCCTAGCAGATAACGACCCTTTTGAGTTATGAAGTTGTCATCAATAATATTTAGGAATTCCGAGGATGTTTTAGAACTGGAAGCACACAACCTCCAGCAAATGTTATTCACATTGAAGTCCCCCATGATCTTTCCCCCCGTAAACGTTATAGATAGGTGCTTAAGGAGCTAGTCATAGAATCATAGAATATCAGGGTTGGAAGGGACTTCAGGAAGTATCTAATTTAACCCCCTGCTCAAAACAGGACCAATCCTCAACTAAATCATCCCACTCAGGGCTTTGTCAAGCCCGACCTTAAAACCTCTAAGGAAGGAGATTCCACCACCTCCCTAGGTAACCCATTCCAGTGCTTCACCACCCTCCGAGTGAAAAAGTTTTTCCTAATATCCAATCATTTTGTTCCCTAGTGTGATTTGGTAGCACTCCATCTTTTCCTTTTGCTTTAGGACATTGATCCATAAGCATTCAAGATCATTTTCTTCTGTATTGTCAGTGTCTTAGAAATAGGAAATTTAGTTCCCTGTTTCGGTGAGTAGATTCACAGTTTCATAGAATCCAAGACCAGAAGGGGCCATTGTGATCATCTAGTCTGACCTCCTCTATGACACAGGGCATAGAACTTCCTCAAAATAATTCCTAGCACATATACTTTAGAACATAAAACATAAGAATGGCCATACTGGGTCAGACCAAAGGTCCGTCTCGCCCAGTATCCTGTCTTCCGACAGTGGCCAGGTGCCCCAGAGGGAATGAACAGAACAAGTAATCACCAAGTGATCCATCCCCTGTTGCCCATTCCCAGCTTCTGGCAAATAGAGAACAGGAACACCAGCCCTGCCCTCCTGTCTAATAGCCATTGATTTCTAAGAGGGCACTCAAAAATCATCCAATCTTGGTTTTAAAATTGTCAGTGATGTGGAATCAACCACGACCCTTGTTAAGTTGTTCCAATGGCTAATTACTCTCACTGTTAAAAATTCATGCCTTATTTCCAGTCTGAATTTGGCTAGCTTCAGCTTCCAGCCATTGGACCATGTTAGACATTTCTTTGCTAGATTGAAGAACTCATTATCAAATATTTGTTCCCCATTTAAGTACACATAGACTATAATCAAGCCACCCCTTAACATTCTCTTTGTTAAGCTAAATAACTAGAACTCCTTGAGTCTATCACTAAGGGCTAGGGCATGGCTACACTTGCAAATGTAAAGCGCTTTGAGTTAAACCAGCCTTTGTAGAGCGCAGCAGGGAAAGCGCTGCAGTCTGTCCACACTGACAGCTGCAAGCGCACTAGCGTGTCCACATTTGCCGCACTTGCAGCGGCATTGGGAGCAGTGCATTGTGGGCAGCTATCCCAAAGAGCACCTCTTCCCATTCAGGTGCTGTGGCTTGTGGGAAGGGTGCAGGGGTGGTGGTGGTGGTGCGGAGCATTCTGGGTCCTGTCCCAATGCCCCATGATGCATCGGTTCGCATCCCAGCAATCCCCTTGCTTCCATCCACAATTGGTGCCATCTTTCAATGTTTTTTGTACTGCGCGCTCTGTCTTCCCTTTCGCTCTGCGGGAATGGAGCCCGAACTGCTGAGGAGTATGCTGACGAGTCTCGCCAGCACATCACGTTTGGCAGGCGAGTTACTCCTTAAGATCCAAAGTGACAGTGAGGATTCCGACGATGATATTGACGCGAGTAATGCATACAACACGCAATTGCTTGTGGCATTCACAGACATGCTCACTGCCGTGGAACGGTGCTTTTGGACTCGGGAAACAAGCACTGAGGGGTGGGATCACATCGTCATGCAAGTCTGGGATGACGAGCAGTGGCTGCAGCTCTTTCGGATGAGAAAAGCCACTTTCATGGGACTGTGTGAGGAGCTCGCCCCGACCCTGAGGTGCAAGGACATGAGGTAGAGAGCTGCCCTGATGGTGGAGAAGCAGGTGGCTATTGCAGTCTGGAAGCTGACAACTCCAGACAGCTACCGATCGGTCGCTAACCAGTTTGGAGTGGGAAAGTCGACTGTTGGAATTGTGTTGATGCAAGTTTTGCAGGGCTGTTAATCGCATCCTGCTCAGAAGAACCGGGACTCTGGGTAACGGGCATGTCATTGCGGCTGGCTTTGCACAAATGGGTTTCCCTAATTGCGGAGGGGCGATAGATGGCACACACATTCCAATTCTGGCACCAGCCCACCTAGCCTCCGAGTACGTTAATCGGAAGGGCTATTTCTCTATGGTTCTCCAGGTGCTTGTGGATCACCATGGGCATTTCATTGACATTAACGCAGTCTGGCCCAGAAAGGTGCATGACGCACGCATCCTTCGGAACACTGGCCTGTTCAGGAAGCTGCAAGCCGGGACTTTTTTCCCAGACCAGAAGATCACCGTAGGGGAAGTCGAAATGCCCATTGTGATCCTTGCAGACCCCGCTTACCCTTTAATGCCGTGGCTCATGAAACCCTACACTGGGAGCCTTGACAGCAGCAAGGAGCAGTTCAACAACAGGCTGAGCCGGTGCAGAATGACTGCGGAGTGTGCTTTTGGCCATTTAGAGGGCAGCTGGTGTGCTCTGTATGGGAAGCTGGACCTGGCCGATAACAGCATCCCCGCGGTTATATCTGTGTGCTGTACCCTCCGTAAGATTTGTGAAGGGAAGGGTGAAAGATTCACTCAGGCATGGAACTCAGAGGTTCAACATCTGGAGGCTGAATTTGAACAGCCAGACAGCAGGGCTATTAGAGGGTCCCTGTGCGGGGCTGCAAGGATTAGGGATGCCTTGAGGGAGCAATCTGAGGCTGAAAGCCACCAGTAACGTCTGGTGTCCTGCACGAGAGTGAAGTGCAGTGGTTCCAATGTTAGTAGGAATCTGTGTTTGCTACGTATGATACACTGACTTGCAGTGCCTGTTGCTTTCCTGGGCTAAGGTATCTTTTACAATATGCAATAATAAAGCATGCTTTCAAAGCAAAAAAAAATCCATTTAATGAAAAGAAAATGCATTTATTGAAAAGAAACACAACTGCTTGGGAAACGCAAAGGGGTGGGGTGGGGAACGGTAGAATCACAGGTTTGCGTACGTCCTGTTATCATACTCAGCCTTCCTGTCTGGAGTGCTGTGCAATGAGTGTTGCACTTCAGGGTGGCTACACTGCATGGTGATGGGGGTTGAGTGCAGCGGGTCGGGGTCGTAGTTTTCAGGGCTGGGTGGCGAAGCTACAGGTGTTGGAGGCAGCTGGTGGCGATAAGAACCCGGATGTTGAGGAAAGTGGGTTGGAGGTGACATGGGGGCACAAGGGAAAGAGTTTTGGGACGAGGGCTGTGGGGCGGGGGGGCGGTAGTGCTCTGCCTGCATGGCTACGAGCGCCTGGATCGAGTCTGCTTGGCGCTCCATGATGCTTGTCAGCCGCTCCGCGCTTTGGTGCCGGTGATCCGCATTCTGCTGGCGGACCCTCCTTTCACTCTCCTGCCACTCCTGCACTTTTTGATTTTCATTAAGGGACCGCTGCATGACTTTATGCAGTATGTCCTCTTTGCTTCTACGTGGCCTCTTCCTGATTCTTTGCAGCCTCTCAGCCGGTGATAACACGAACGGCTGAGATCTCAAGGTTGCATCTGTAAAGGCAAAACGCAACACTTAACAGAGGTAGCATTGTTCACACCAGACAGAGCAATGATTCCTCCGTACTATTAAGAGCAAGCACAGTCTACACAATAGCATAATTTGCCCATCCCAAAGCGAGCGCACATAACCCATGGGAGCCCCAAAATGGTGAGTAAGCACAGGGTCAAAGGGGACTGATTCTTTCATGGCTGTACTGTCCTCTGGGTTTCTGTGCCTTGGGGAGAGCCAACAGCGGCAGGGGGCCCCTATACTGAACACTGTCCCCACATTTTCCACAGGAGTTTGTCCTGGAAGATATCTCGCTGCTGAGGGTGACCTGGGAAGCAAGGGAGGGTCTTTTACTGCAATGCGGCTTCCGCCCTGGCCCATATGCAGCTTGCCTGTGTGCAGCAATGGTCCCCCTGCCCCTCATGGCACAGTGGCGTGGACAAGTTAGCCTGACTGGGACAGGGACCACAGTGGCTCTCCCGAGAAACCTGCGCAAGAGCATTGCCCAGGTTCTGGCTAAGACCTTTGAAGAGATCACTGAAGCCGATTACCGTGATGTGAGAGAGCACATTAATGCCCTATTCCGCATCTAGGCATGCATGCAGCCCTAACCCTCCTCGCCCCAAGAGCCCGCACCGAATAACTTCCTTCCCAAAATAAAAGCCGCTTACCGGGAACCTCCTCTGGTATTTGTCCTTCCCCAAGCACCGGCTGCCGTGATTGGCTACCTTCCTCTTGGCTTGAGAATAGCTCCTGGCTGCATGCATCTAGGGATGCTGGGGTGTCTTCCTCCGCCTCAGCACCCTCGCTCCTACTTTGCTCCTCCTCCTCCTCTTCCTTCTGCCTTGTTGGACTGTGCTCTGAGGTGTCCATGGTGGTACTTGGAGTGGAGGTGGGGTCACCCCCAAGTATCGTGTCCAGCTCTTTGTAAAAACGGGAGTTCGCGGGGGCAGCACCAGAGCGGCGGTTTGCCTCGCAGGCTTTGCGGTAGGCATTCCACAGCTCCTTCAATTTAACCCTGCACTGCAGTGCATCCTGGTCATGTCCCCTTTCCATCATGTCCCTTGATATCTGCCCGAAGGTATCATAATTCCTACGGCTGGAGCACAGCTGGGATTGGACAGTTTCCTCCTCCCAAACACTGATGAGGTCCAGCACCTTGCCATTGCTCCATACTCGGGATCGCCTGGCGTGTGGAGGCATGGTTGTCACACCCCAATGTCCCCCCCCCCCCCAGGGAGTCTCCAGGGAAGGCAGATCAGCATTGTATGTGGCTAACACTGTTGCAAGCATCACAAAGCATTTTGGGGAGGGCTAAAAGTGTGTGAGTGGAAGTTTCCTTTATGAGAGCCCGAGAAGGGGGGGGGAGAGAAAGAAGAGAGCAGAGAATGGGTTAACTCAACACTGCAGCTAACAAGCTCAGTCCAAAGATAAGAAGCTAACTTGAGCCCAAGGCCAGTGGCTACCTGCCAAGACAGAAGGGGGAAAGTCCAACCCCCCCACCAGCCATAAGAAGAGAAAAACTAAGTGGAGCAGAACTGCAAAGATAACAGCAGGAACAGTGAGAGCTGGAGCCATTACAGCAAAGGACAATAGAAGGGAAAACTAAGTCTCCAGAGCCAGGATGTTTTGGGAAACTGAGAAGGCCACAGCAAGCCGGTTTGGACTTACGTTACACCAAGGCCTGGCCAGCCTTGGGTAGCGTACGTGAGTATGAAAGTGGGACAGGGCTTGGGGCATTAACGCTTTCTTTCTTCCCCTGAGTGATATGGGAGCGTTCCCAGCACTCTCTGCTGTTATTTTATTATTTTATCGATAAAGCTTTAAAATGTAGACACTTGATGTGCCTCGTCATCTCCTCCCCAAAAAAGATCCTGTGGCCCCAGCCTGATCAACTGTGGCCCAGGCAGATTGGTAACAAAAAATCTGTCACATGGTCACCTGGAAAGAGTCACTGAGAGCACTCCACGCCTGGGGGCGCATCAAATGTTATCCCACTCGCCGAGGCGGAGTGCCGGCAGTGCTCTACGTGCCTTGCCAGTGTGGCTGCATCGTGAGTTAGCGCGCACGGGGCTGCGTTAATGCGCGCTAACTCGCAAGTGTAGCCATGCCCTAAGTCTACACGAGGGGTGTAGCTCCCAGCGCTGGGGCACTGTCTACACTGCCGCTTTACACTGCTGCAACTTGCTGAGCTACGGCGGGTGTTTTTTCACCCCCTGAGTGAGAAAATTGCAGTGCCGTAAATTTCCAGTGTAGACAAGCCCTAAGACAAGGGCATCCATTCTCCAGCCCTATATTTGCAATTCAGATCTCATCAGGTTAATCCACCTAGAGTTTCAATTAAGGGTTGATGGTAGAAATGAACTTTTTTTTTTTTTTACCAGTAAAATGTAATTAACTATCAGTTAATGGGGAGCATCCATTTTGAAGTCAGTCATTTGAATAATCTCAATATTCCATTGTCTTTCTCAAAGACTTAGTCTTATTCAGAATGTCAAAAGCCGTGTATTGTAACTCTGAGAGGGTACCTGGTTAATGAAGCTTCTTATTATCTGCTCTTGGAGATTGTCATTATTTCTTGAAACCGGCCATTCAGTCTAAAGAAAGGAAAGCGGAAATACTTGATAAAGTGGGTGCTGAATACGTAAAATACATTATTGCAGAGCTCATGCTAGTCATTGGTGAAGTGCTGCTGTTGTGAAGAGAAAAATCAAGCGTCACCCGAATGGAGTAAAATGGTTTTCAGGAAGGAAAATGTTGCCATATAACATGGAATGACGTCCTGTTGTCCATTATGTAAAACTGCCACAGGAGTCTGGAGTCACAACAGCTTTAGCCACCGTTGTTCTTATGCGGTCGTGTGGGAGACTTTGTGCAGAGAGATCTTGGCAGAGCAGCAAAATGCGTGGACCACTACCAATAATTGGAATAGCAATTATCATGCTTATTGCCAAAAGCAGCTAAGTCAGGAGGTCTTAGAAGGCTCTGCAAAGGCCTTAGCATAACTAAGTAAGCAGCCGGGGCTGGGGCGGGGGAGCCTGACCATCTGTCCTTCCTGATAAAACAGGATGCTTACCCGTATTTGCCCTTTGGGATGTGTTTGTCAGGGCCCTCAAAACATGCAAGTTCTGGAAAAACACACAAACAACCAATCAAAAAAACACCCCCACAAAAAACAACCCGCCCCCAAATAAAACCCCCTCATCTATCTAATTCATGGTTTAAGAAAAACTTCTTGCTTAACCTTTGGAACTTACTTAACTTTGAAATGGCTTGCTTAACAAGTTCTTTTTTTGATTTACACGTTATTATTACACTAACCTGAATCAATTCTTGATTTAGTCCTAAGTGGAGCACAGGATCTGGTCCAAGAGGTGAATATAGCTGGACCGCTTGGTAATAGTGACCATAATATAATTAACTCAAAAATGCTCAAATAAATTGGTTAGGTTAGGTGCCACAAGTCCTCCTTTTCTTTTTGCGAATACAGACTAACACGGCTGCTACTCTGAAACTTATAATTAACTTTAACATCCCTGTGACGGGGAAAACACCACAGTGGCCCAACACTGTAGCATTTCATTTCAGAAAGGGGAACTACAGAAAAATGAGGTTAGTTAAACAGAAATGAAAAGCTCCAAAAGTAAAATCCCTGCAAGCTGCAGAGAAACTTTTTAAAGCCACCATAATAGAGGCTCAACTTAAATGTATACCCCAAATTAAAAAACACAGCAAGAGAACCAAAAAAGCGCCACTGTGGCTAAACAACAAAGTAAAAGAAGCAGTGAGATACAAAAAGACCTCCTTTAAAAAGTGGAAGTGAAATCCTAGTGAGGAAAATAGAAAGGAGCATAAACTCTGGCAAATGCAGTGTAAAAATACAATTAGGAAGGGCAAAAAAGTATTTGAAGAACAGCTAGCCAAAGACTCAAAAAGTAATAGCAAATTTTTTTAAAGTACATCAGAAGCTGGAAGCCTGCTAAACAACCAGTGGGGCCACTGGATGATCAAGATGCTACAAGAGCACTCAAGGACAATAAGGCCATTGCTGAGAAACTAAATGAATTCTTTGCATCAGTCTTCATGGCTGAGACAGTGAGGGAGATTCTCAAACCTGAGCCATTCTTTTCAGGTGACAAATCTGAGGAATTGTCCCAGATTGAGGTGTCATTAGAGGAGTTTTTGGAACAAATTGATAAACTAAACAGTAATAAGTCACCAGGACCAGATGGCATTCACCCCAGAGTTCTGAAGGAACTCAGATGTGAAACTGTAGAACTACTAACTGTAGTCTGTAACCTATCATTTAAATCAGCTTCTGTGCCAGATGACTGGAGGATCGCTAATGTCACACCAATTTTTAAACAGGGCTCCAGAGGTGATCCTGGCAATTACAGGCTGGTAGGCGGGCCTTCAGTACCAGGCAAACTGGTTGAAACTATAGTAAAAAACAAAATTGTCAGACACATAGATGAGCATGATATGTTGGGGAATGCTCAACATGGTTTTTGTAAAGGGAAGTCATGTGTCACTAATCTACTAGAATTCTTTGAGGGGGTCAACAAGCATGTGGACAAGGCGGGTTAAGTGGATATAGTGTACTTAGACTTTCAGAAAGCCTTTGACAAGGTCCCTTACCAAAGGCTATTAAGCAAAGTAAGGTCCTTTAATAGATCGATAACTGGTTAAAAGATAGGAAACAAAGGGTAGGAATAAATTGTCAGTTTTCAGAATGGAGAGAGGTAAATAGTGGTGTCCCCCATGGGTCTACACTGGGCCCAGTACTATTCAATATATTCATAAATGATCTGGAAAAAGGGGTAAACAGTGAGGTGACAAAATTTGCAAATGATACAAAATTGCTCCAGATAGTTAAGTCCCAGGCAGACAGCGAAGGACTACAAAAGGATCTCTCAAAACGGGGTGACTGAGCAACAAAATGGCAGATGAAATTCAATATTGATAAATGCAGAGTATTGCACATTGGAAAACATAATTCCAACTATACACATAAAATAATCGGGTCTAAATTAGCTGTTACCACTCAAGAAAGAGATCTTGGAGTCATTGTGGATAGTTCTCTGAAAACATCCACTCAATGGGCAGTGTAAGTCAAAAAAGCGAACAGAATGTTGGGAATCATTAAGAAAGGGATAGATAAGACAGAAAATATCATATTGCCTCTATATAAATCCATGGTATGCCCACATCTTGAATACTGCACGCAGATGTGGTTGCCCCATCTCAAAAAAGATATATTGGAATTGGAATAGGTTCAGAAAAGGGCAACAAAAATGATTAGGGGTATAGAATGGCTGCTATATGAGGAGAGATTAATAAGACTGGGACTTTTCAGCTTGGAAAAGAGATGACTGAGGGGGACATGATAGAGGTCTGTAAAATCATGATGGGTGTGGAGAAAGTAAATAAAGAAGTGTTATTTACTCCTTCTCATAACACAAGAACTAGGGGTCACCAAATGAAATTAATGGGCAGCAGCTTTAAAACAAAAAAAAAGGAAGTATTTTTTCATACAACGCACAGTCAACCTGTGGAACTCCTTGCCAGAGGATGTTGTGAAGGTCAAGACTATAACAGGATTCAAAAAAGAACTAGATAAATTCATGGAAGATAGGCACATCAATGGCTATTAGTCAGGATAGGCAGGGATGGTGCCCCTAGCCTCTGTTTTCCAGAAGCTGGGAATGGGCGACAGGCGATGGATCAATGCTGATCACCTGTTCTGTTCATTCCTTCTGGGGCACCTGGCACTGGCCACTGTCAGAGGACAGGATACTGGGCTAGATGGACCTTTGGTCTGACCCAATATGGATGTTCTTATGCTCTTAAATAAGGGGAGTAGTATGGAGTGTGCTTCAGGAACACTTCATGGACATATTTTAGGGTCCCCAACAGCAGCTGAAAGACTGGCCAATTGGACGACTGTTGTTGTACCACTTGAAAACCACTCCAGACTTCGATCATTATTGATTTCGGGGGTGTTTTACTAACCAGTTCCAGATGTGTGCAAATGCTTGAGACAAAATAAAGTGCAGCTTTAAGTGAATGTACTCTTGCAGTGTTCTGTTTGTGCCAGCCACCGATTGGTTGGACTGCTGTGTCTCCATTGATTTATTTCCTGCCACCATGTCGCTGAGAGTAATAGCTACCGAGAGCTTTGGCTTTTAAGAACCATTGTAACGACTTGAGGGGCAGCCAAAGTTAAAAGGCAATTACAGTGCTTAGAGAGGGTTCAAATGGGAGTTGGACTGTGTGCTTACACAAAGCAGTAGTCCTCCCGATCCTGGCATCCCTGAGTGGGCTACCTGGTCGCGGCATGCAGGAGTCAGCAAGTGCACTCCCCTGCCATGCAACAGTGACACATTTTCCTATGCTCAACTCTTTTGTAGTAAAGTCAAGTCGCACTTTCAGCTCCCTTACTTGTGAAAGCAAAATAATGGCACTTATTATTTTATTATTTAGGAGCCAGGACCCCATTGTGCAAGGTGCTGTACAAACACAGCACAAAAAAGATGGTCCTTGACACATGGTACTAACAATCTAAATATAAGACAAGAGGCAGATGGATACATACAGATGGGAGATTATTGATTCTTCTGCATAGGTAGCACCACGGTTCCCCAGTCATGGGTCAGAGCCCAGTGTGCTAAATGCGGTACAAACACAGAACAAACTACACTTTAGGTATTGCTGTGCTGACTCATTAGTCTCATCAGGTAAAATTTTCAATGGGATTTAGGCTCCTAAGTCACTTATGAAAATATTACCCATTATGTTGCCTTCTCCATACAAGAGCTATATCAGCAAGCAAATCAACTGGAATTGACCTTTTCCCCCCTTCTCTTCCGTGCCAGTCGTTTTAAGGACAGTATTTTCTGTCTGCAGAGCTGTTTTGGATGACAAAAGTAAATGCACCAATCCATTTTACACTGAGAGAAGAGGGAAGTGCTGGAAGCCTCATTGCTTCAGATACTTAAAAGCATGTGGGATAAATCATTAGAAAATGTACTGTAGGGAACAAACATTCATTGGCAGCCAGATAGACTTAGATGACTTAGTAAGTCGTTTTCAACTCTGATGGCTAAGAAAGAATGGAAGAAATGTACAGAGTACTATGATCCTCATACAAGCCTAGAATTAACCTTTGCAATGGAAGATAGATAATTGTTTCCCAAGGTTACACACTGCACATCTCCGTTAAGAGACATAGAAATCATAGGTGTTTAAATTAGCAGGACTCTTCTATTATTACCTAAATGCCATCAAACCGTGAAAGATACAAGGAGAAACTATTATATACACAAAAGACGTAGACTTCACACTCTGCGATTAGCATTTAGAACTGATACTGGGTTTGTATGTTCAAGAGAGCTTCAGCACGGATGAATGAATTCTCCCAACACCCCTGCTGAGGCAGAGAAGTATTATCATTCCCATTTGACACAGGGAGAAACTGCAGCTGAGCTATTAAATGACATCTGAGCAGCAGATTCAGGATTAGAACACAGGACCTGCCACTCACCTCCACGGAGCCAGGATTTCACTCCTTCCTGCCCTCCCTTTGGTCATCATTACCGACTTCCCACTCACACCAACAGCAACCACAGGTTAAGATCCAGTGCAGGGCCTTATAGTCAATTCACATATCCATTTCCTGCAGATCCAACTCCGCACCTCTGCAGATGCTGAGACTCCAACAACATGATCTGAGGACACAGTCAGTTGGTTAGGTGTATAAATGGTGCCATTCACAATTAACTGAACGCACAAAGTTGCTCCTGCAAAAGGGCAGGCCCCATTAAAAAATCAAGCCTTAAATCTAGTAATCTAAACTGAAAGATAGACAGGAAAGAAGGGGTCTCTCTCTAGACTTGAGCGATACAGGCCTCCATAGATGGGGCTCCCAAGTCAAATGGCTTTGAGGGGAGATGAAACCAGTCCTCCACTCTCTGCACTGGCTTCCCATAGAATGTTGAATCAAGTCCAGTCACTGTTTGGTCAGCCATCAGAATCTGTAAACTGATGATGATTTACACCAGCCGGGAATCAGCCTTTAGAAAGTTTGACTGAGTCTTTCTGCCACGTCGTCTTGTCTGTGGAGAGTCCCTTAATAAAAGATATGGTGACCCTCTCTGCTCTCAGTGTGTGCTTCCCAGCAACACATTTACTGCTGACTGGACAGCTCAGGGGCTGGCAGTGGGATAGAGAGCCTTTGTCCTCTTGGTTAATGTAATGGCCTTGGGTCTTGATCCCACAATCTATGTGCTTCAGACCCCCTGTGCCTCCATGCTTTCCCACTGTCTTCACTGTGGCTTCATGCAGCCATGAGGAGCAAATCAGATCAGATTGCGGGACAGGATCCCATGTTGGTAATGGATTTAAGCCAGCAGCAGCTGGCGGGGCAGCCAGGCGGGGAGGAGCAGCGGCTGGCTGGACGGCCAGGAGGTGAGGAGCAGGGGTTGGTAGGACGGCCAGGCCGGGAGGAGCAGCAGTTGGCGGGGCAGCCAGGAGGACAGGAGCAGCAGCTAGCGGGGTGGCCAGGTGGGGAGGAGCAGTGGCTGAGGGGGCAGCCAGGTGGGGAGGAGCAGCGGCTGGGGGGGCAGCCAGGAGGAGAGGGGCAGCGGCTGGCAGGGCGGCCAGGCAGGGAGGAACAGCGGCTGGTGGGGCAGCCAGCAGAGAGGAACAGTGACTACCTGGGCGGCCAGCCAGAGCAAGTGCTCAGACGGCGGAGCAAGCCAGGGGCCTTCTTCTCTGGGTGGGAGGTGAACTCACAGATGCACGTCTGAACCCTGGGTCTTCATGGACCAAGGACAACCACTGTGAGTGGGGTATGGTGAAGGAGCAGAGGTGGGCACAGAAAAGGACCTTTTGGTTATAGAACTCAAGAACATGAGGCAGAAGACTCTGCCCCCCGCACTCTGGGTGGGAGTCCTGCTCACAATGTTTGGTTTATGAATCCTACCTGTGGCATTTTCCCTAATTAGTCAGGTGATTTCCCTCCTGTCATTAAAAGCTTCTTTTCTACACTCAGACTCTGTGCTTGCGAGAGGGGAAGTATTGCCTCTCAGAGGCGTCCAGGGGTGGTGTGTAATTTTCCCAGGTTACTGGGTGGGGGCTTGAGCTGGTTCTGTGTTGTATTGTTGAAAAGGAACCCCTAGATATTGAACCTGGCCCTGGTTGCTGCTGGCTCCACCTGGCAGAAGGGTTAAACATATATTCACAAAGACTGGGGCCAGCTCCTCAGTGGGTGAAAAGAAACATAGCACCATTGGTGTCAGTAAGTCACTTTCTATCATTTGAAGGTCTGGCTAAAGTCCGGTAACAGGTCTGCAGAAGTCAACTTTTGCACCACTGACTGGGCTCCCATAAGCCCCACTAGGTTTGCATTAAGAGAAAGGATGGTCCAGGGGTTAGGCCATTAGCCTTGGAGTTTGGACTTGCCCACGGTCACATACGACATTTGTGATGAAGCAGGGACTTGACCCAATTGAAATCAATGGAAGTTAGGCACCTAGGTGCTTTTGATAATCCCACTAGCTGCCTGTCTCCAGCCTTGGGTACCTAAATGCCTTTGAAAATCTGGCCCTAAGTCACTCTGGGCCTCAGTTGCCCATCCACAAAATGGGGATAATAGTGCTGTCCTTCCTTGGAGCAGCCTGATGAAGATAAATATGTTAAAAGAGCTCAGATGCTGTGCTATAATAATTTAGATACATAGATAGATAGACAATAGGCATGCACCCCAGCCTGGCTCAGTCATCCCTATTCTAGTTCTTGTCCATGTTTAACACAGAAAAATCAGAATTTAACAAGCTCCTGAGGGGAAACTGTAGCAAAGAACGAAGGAAAGAAACTAAATGTATCTGCCAACTACGCATTGATTACTAAACATATGTCGTTGAAAAACATACACCCGCTGGTTAATATGGCTGGTGCCTACACTTGCTTCTCCAGTTTCTCCACCTGCTAATTCATGTGGCAGGAAGAAAATGTTTCTGATCAGTATAATTGCCTGGGAGCTGGGCTGTTCTCACATCAAACTGTAAGAGGCAAAAGCGTTTTTTATTTTTAAACGTGCATAAAACTTTAATGAGTTTCCCAGCCACTAATGACCAAGCCAGCCTGCACTCTGCTGACCCCGGGAACCCATTGACCCTATAATCACATGGCTCCTGCGTGGCTACACGCGGCATATGAGTTACATTGAAGGGTGAGCTGATTAATTTTCCTGTGACTCGGGTTGCAGAGTGACAAACTATTTTTTGGATGGAAAATGACAGCCAGTGAAGCTGATGGCAGAGTCGGGTTCTAGGGTTTTCTCCGATTTTTAATGGCATTTTACTGCTCACTTAGGTGGTGGTTAATGGGGTAGCAAATTGCATCTGAAATCTGCAGTAATTGAAGAGGATGTCACTTTTTAATGAGCTAGGTGGTAGGCGGGCACAGGCTAAATAGCATCTTAAGCCGTCGAAGTGAAACAGTGAAACCTGTTAATAATGCCTATTGCTGGAACGCCTGTCTGATTGTGTAGCCCACTGTGTATAACACATGGCCACTGTAGGCCTGACCCTCGGCAGACAGGAGTCAGGCCTCTGCCATTTAGGGGTGGTAGTCCTTTAGCTCACTCTGTCGAGGATACAGCAGGTTGGGAATTTGTCAGCGAGAGTCTTTTTTCTTCTGAAAATGCCAATATGTTGAAACTGGTTCTCAGCTCCAGGATGGAATTTCTGGTGATGGTTGGGGGAGTAGAGGATGAGAATGGCCACTAGCCCAGTGGGTAGGACACTCGTGGCAGACCCAAGTTCAAGTCCCTGCTACAAAGCAGGTGCCTGTCCTAACCACTGGGCTATTGGCCATTCTGGGTTGGGTTTCCCTCTCGGATGTTTTTTCACAAATCAGTTCTAAGCATCTTGGTTTCATTCCAAGGCAGAAGTAAAACAGCTCTCACCCACCCTCGACTTGTTCCAGCCAGCCCTGCTAGAGGCTTATGCTTTCAGCGCTTCAGGACAGGCAGCGTGGGAGTCAAACTTTCTAAAGGCTGATTTCCGGCTGGTGTAAATCATCATCAGTTTACAGATTCTGATGGTTGACCAAACAGTGAGCTCAAATGCTGGCAGGTCGCGTGGGAATTCCAGGCCAGATATGTGGTGGAAATCAGCATTTTCCACCAGCAGAGGAGCCGGGTCCGAATTCCCATGCTGTTTGCCAGCATTCGGGCTGGCTGTGCAAACCCATGCTTCCATTGTCCGCACCCGCTGGTTAAATACATCTCCCCAAGTCCTGCTTTACAAAAGTTAAATAAATGAAAACATCCTACACCACAAGGAGCCAGCAGCTTTGCAGGGTAGCTTCTGTTTGACATAAGGTTGTATTATTTATTTAATTGCTAAGGATTTGGCAGGTTTTCGAGATGACAGATATTTTCAAGTGAGAGCACAGCAGATAAACATTTTTACTTAATGTGAATTTTAAAAAGAGCACAAGGGAAGTACCACAGCAAGGATACAGAACACAAAGTGCATCTGTAAGTATTGCATTAAAGAATATCTAGGTGCTTATATATAAATATTATAATATAATGAATTATTCATATAAACAATAATAGCATATTATATATCAAATTATTATAATATTAATATATATTAATTAGGTCAGTATCATTAGCCCCCATTTTAAAGATTTGATTTTACCAAAAAGAAACATTTTGATCAACCCAACACTAATTTTCCCTTCCAGAATTTCATTTTGCAGCCAGTTTAGAAGAAAAAAAAATGGTATTCCATTTCAAACCAATTAAAACCAGTTACAGAAGTTCCTGTGAAACAGAACATCAGAGTCCCGTCCAGCTCTCATGCGAACCTTCTCGCTTTCAGGCAATGGCAAAGAATGGGGACAGAATGGGGTCCAGAACTTGAAGCTCCATTAAGGACATTTGTGCAGTTCTGCTAAGCATGGAGATGGGACATATATTCCTTCTAGTCTAGAGAAGCTAGTCTAGAGAAGGGAAACTTTGTTCCTTCATTTCTAATTCCCAGCATGCAGTGCTACACAGCTCCTGCTGCTGTGCTCTGCCTGACAGAACCAGTGACTATTCCCCTGTTTCCAGGTCCCAGTTATAGGGCATGGAAGGAACCAAAATAATAATTATCCTCTTACAAGTCCCACTCAGTACAATCCTCTGCATTCTCCGTTTCTACTCCCAAGCACATTTGTCGCATGTTTCAGTGTGGGTATCAGTGAAATGAACAAAGCTCTCAGCAATCTTCAGCCTGTCGTTTGAAACCTCATCATACCTTAACACCAAGGCATTTGTTCTGCTCAGGAGAGGTCTAGAGTGCCATCAGATGTAAGCAGAATCTGAATGAACTATCTCCTGACAGCTAGTTTGGGAGTGGGAGAGACTTCAGGAGCAAACTGTATTTATAAGAACACACCTACTCTGCGTGGGTATATAGCAGACAGGAGTTGTGTAGCTCCAAGTGATCAGCTTTGGCTGGTGATGGGTTACAAATCACCTTAATATGGAATGCAGGGGCAGTGAAATGTTGTTACCTTCATTGTATGACTAAAGGGGAGCAGACCTGTGCTGAGCTTGTCCCAATTGAGGGGTCACCCTCAGCTAAAAGGAACTCACTAAGCCAGGGGCTCGAATGCTAGACTCCTGTAAAAGTAAGAGGGGTCAGGACAGATGTCCCAGCCAGGAGGTATGGACTTTCCCTAAGGGTCCCTGGTCGGGTTAAACCTGTTTCTCACCACTGTTCAAAGACTGAGCTAAATAGGCTTTGTGAGGAGCCTTTTGTTAAGTTAAAGTGCTCAAATGAGAGCTGAAGCAACTTGTGGTGGGGCAGCGTTTCTGCCCAGTCTGCAAAGAGCTGACAAATCACTAAGAGGCTGATGTGCGGAGGTGGCAGCAGAAGGTGACTGACAGTTGGCTGGAGAACGAGCGGCTAGCACAGTGGTGAGCAGAATAAGCGGCTGGTGAGACGGCCAGCGGAGAGGAACCGCGGCTGGTGGGGCAGCCAGTGGAGAGGAACCGCGGTTGGTGGGGCGGCTAGCGGAGAGGAACCGCGGCTGGTGGGGCGGCTAGCGGAGAGGAACCGCGGTTGGTGGGGCGGCTAGCGGAGAGGAACCGCGGTTGGTGGGGCGGCTAGCGGAGAGGAACCGCGGCTGGTGGGGCGGCTAGCGGAGAGGAACCGCGGTTGGTGGGGCGGCTAGCGGAGAGGAACCGCGGTTGGTGGGGCGGCTAGCGGAGAGGAACCGCGGTTGGTGGGGCGGCTAGCGGAGAGGAACCGCGGTTGGTGGGGCGGCCAGCGGAGAGGAACCGCGGTTGGTGGGGCGGCCAGCGGAGAGGAACCGCGGCTGGTGGGGCAGCCAGCGGAGAGGAACAGCGGCTGGTGAGACGGCCAGCGGAGAGGAACCGCGGCTGGTGGGGCAGCCAGCGGAGAGGAACAGCGGCTGGTGAGACGGCCAGCGGAGAGGAACCGCGGCTGGTGGGGCGGCCAGCGGAGAGGATCTCCAGCTGGAGAGGCAGTCAGCAGAGAGGAACAGCCACTGGCTGGGTGGCCAGCCAGAGCAAGTGCTCAGATGGCAGAGCAAACCAGGTGCCGTCTTCCCTGGATGGAAGGTGAACTCACACAGATGCACCTCTGAACCCTGGGTCCTTGCGGACCAAGAACAACCACTGTGAGTGGGGTTTGGTGAGGGAGCAGAGAGAGGCACAGGAGAGGAACTGTTGGTTGTAAAACTCAAGCACATGAGGTGGAAGGCACCTCCCCACGCACTCTGGGGTGGGTTTCCTGTTCACTGTTTTAAGATTACGAATCCCGCTTGTAGCATTTTCCCTAATTAGTCGGGTGACTTCCCTCCTGTCGTTAAAAGCTTCTTTTCTACACTCAGACTCTGTGCTTGCGAGAGGGGAAGTATTGCCTCTCAGAGGCGCCCAGGGGTGGTGTGTAATTTTCCCAGGTTACTGGGTGCGGGCTTGAGCTGGTTCTGTGTTGTACTCTTGAAAAGAAAGCCCCAGATATTGAACCCAGCCCTGGTTGCTGCTGGCTCCACCTGGCAGAAGGGTTACACAAATACAACAGAAAAGTTATTAGCTTTCTTAACCCTGTCAAAAATAGTCTGCTGTACTTTTCTTGTGATCCTCCCTGTACATTCACTTTGTATTCCACTTGAGAGGTATGTCACGTTTGCAGCACCGGCCTTAATAGCTTGCAGATGATCTCACAACACACTCTCATACCTTGCAAACAATTCAAGGAAACCCCCATAATTACATTCCTAGGACTGTCTAGTTTTACAGTTTGCAAGGGAAGATGAGGAATTTGGTTGGAAAAGCAAAGAAGTGAAACAGAACAAGAAGGCAAGAGTCGAATTCTACAACCAAGATAGCTGGCGTAACTCCCTATTAGGAGTTTGCCAAAGACCCACAATTTTAATACTTGTCTTCCTTTGAGTTTGCTTGGTGAAAAGTCTTGTTCCAAATTAACAATGGGACTTCCCACCAAAATCAGTGAACAGAATCCATTACTTGTAGCCAAGTAGCTGGATATGCCTTGTCAAAGGCACCGTTCTGCCCCGTGCTTTCAATTGTCAAACCATTTCCAGTGTCCACCTCCATAACAGTTGCAGTAGTAACCAACGGGCAACTTTCTGTCCCAGAATCAAAGACTTCAGAATCCAACAAGTCAATGCCAAGCTCCGTACTGGATGCAGAGTCTTCAGCACCCAGCAAGTGTGACAAACCCAAACCAACATCCTCACTAACTAAAGAAGGCTCAGACCTGGGAGTAGCAGAACCATCTGTGGCTTGTTCACCAGGAACATGGTCAAACCTTTGCATGTTTCAAGAACCTTTATAAACCACTGGCACGTTTTTTTAATCTTCTTTTTTATGGGCCTGGTTGAGCTCTGCTCTTGTGCTTGTAGGTATCCATGATGGAAATCATGGCTGACTGGAAGAATTCGCCCACCAAGCTCTTCACAAATTAATTCCTAGGCTTGGAAAGATGCTGTAGCGGGTGAATGATCACACTAATATCTCTGTGAAACTCTGGGGGGAAATCAGGTGAATGGCCAGCCCCAAAATAGCTCTGTGAAACTCAGAGCGCTAGTTCAGGGGAAACTAATGAGCCACCGCTCAGGAATGCAGATGTGGTCAATGAAGGCGAGGTCACACTAAGGCAGTAGTTACAGAGACGGGCCTCAGGATGGAAGAAAAGAGAGAGCAGTAAAAAAATTTTAAAAATAGAAGGCTCTTTCTGGGCCTGACCCCACTGGAACTGTTTGAACTACCCTTTGCACAGCCTTGCCTCTGCACTCCTGCTTGCTAATCCTTCTGTCACTCACTGGAGGTGTTCTAACCCGACCTGCAGCATATCTCAGCTCCAATTAAAAGCTCCAAGGGTAACTGAAGTCTACGGTCATCTGAGGGCTTCTCTAGCAGCTGCTCCAAGCCTAGAGAAAAGATTTCATACCTTTGAGTACAAACTTCTATATTGTAGTTTGACTTCTATATTGGGTGGGGGGGCAAGGGGTGTAGGGTGATGCTCGGCGCGGAGGCTTCTGAATGCAGGGAGGGAGGCTTGGTGGGATAGGGATTCAAGTGTGGAGGAAGCTTGACAGAGGGGTCCTGGTTGGTGGGGGGTCAGTGGGGAAGGTTTTGGTTTTGTGTGTGTAGGGTCCGAATGCAAGGGGGTTGAGCTGGGGGAAGCTCCCAGTACAGTGACTCCTCCCGGTTGTGGTGGAGGAGAGATGGGGGCAGGAAGCAGGGGAGAGGTGCAGAGCTTCCTGCAACCGGGGAGGTTCCTGAGAGTGGGTCTGACCTGGCCCCAGTCCCGTTCCCCCACCTAGCAGCTGAGCCAGGTGCAGAATTCCAGTTCTCCCAGAAGTAATTCACCCCGTCACTCACCTGGGCTGCACACTGCACAGATGCTTGGGAAACAGCTCAGCCACCTGGCTCTCCTAGGGCGCCGCTTGCCTGTCCTCCTGTTTCGCAGCCCATGAGGGGGAAACTGACCAGCGGGCACAGAGCACCTGGCATCACCGCTGGCCCTGCTCCCCCCACGTTCCTCTGTGGGGAGAAAGCCAGGCTAAGGGAGAAATCTGGGTGCCCCCCCTCTGTGTGTCACCTCTGTGATGTACCCAGTTTGGGGGGGCAATGCTCATGCTCCCTCCTTGATGGGGAAGGAAGCCTGGCCATCCTGCCCTTTCTGCATCTTTCAGTTCGGGGGCCTTCCTCTTGATCCAGAGAGGTTTCTGAGGGTGTGTTACAGTCCCCAGCTGTGCCTGACCCACAAAGGGTAGGAATTGTGCCAATCCCAGTTGGACAGCTTTCGCTCAAGCTGCAGCAGCTCCTGCTTTGAGCTCCAGCGGTCCCCGAGTCAGTAGTCCCCTGAGTGCCAGCCGAGATGGTGGCTGTCATATCCATACACACTTTGTGGCTTGTGGGCACCTGGTTCTCTTTGCAAGGAATCAGCCTTTCCCTTGCCTGGACAAGTGCAAGGCACGCCCACCCCACCACACAGGCATGTACCCACACTTTCAGCCAGTTCTCAGCAGGGGCACCTCCCGTGGCTTTTTACTAGCCTATGGGCTTCCCTGTCAGTGTCTCTGCAGGTCCCATGTATTCTCACCTTGCCCACTCCACTGTCCTACCATTTCCTGTATGGTTTCACCTCTTGCACCTCTGCTCATAACTTCACTGGGGTGCTGAATGCTTCAGGGCAATTTACAGCAGCCTTCAACTACCTGAAGGGGGTTCCAAAGAGGATGGAGCTCGGCTCTTCTCAGTGGTGGCAGATGACAGAACAAGAAGCAGTGGTCCTAGGTTGCAGTGGGGGATATTTAGGTCTAGGTTGGATATTAGGAAAAACTATTTCATTAGGAGGGTGGTGAAGCACTGGAATGGGTTACCTAGGGAGGTGGTGGAATCTCCTTCCTTAGAGGTTTTTAAGGCCCGGGTTGACAAAGCCCTGGCTGGGATGATTTAGTTGGGGACTGGTCCTGCTTTGAGCAGGGGGTTGGACTAGATGACCTCCTGATCCAACCCTGATATTCTATGATTCTACGATCCCTTTATTTCCTGATTCTGTATCAGTGGGAAAATGCTGCCAACCTCCAGAGCCAGCTACAGTAATCTGTAAGATGCCACACCCTGCCTGGCAAGCTGGAGGGGGTGAGAGAGAGATGAGGAGAGCAAGGAGGAGAAGAGGATAAAGTGTGGGGGGGAATAGGAGAAAGAGAAGAGATGAGGCAAGGGAGCGGAAGCACATGGAGGGAGGACAAGATGGGGTAAAGGGTAGGGAAAGCAGTCTCAAGACCATTTATGACAACTGGACAATATGTACCCCAAGAGGCTAGCAAATCCATTACCACCAGGAACTTGATAGCAGTAGCGGGGATAGACCTCAGACCCTTCCACTCAAAAGCACAGCCTCTCACCACTTGAACTGAAAAACAACACCCCTCCCTTCTGTGTTAACAGTACAGGGTCTATGACACACAGCAGAGCAGTTCTGATTATATATAGCAAAGGGCAGCTGTTCACATATACACAAACTAATGAATGACCGTGCAGTCTCCCTGCAGACCACAGCATGAAGGCAAATTGCCATTATAAAGCACACGCTGCAGTTCAGAGCATGGAACATGTCCATGGTATTCACGTGTGGACCTGGAAGGGATTTCTTGGTGCTAAGCCTCAAGGTTGCTAGACAGAACTCAGCTGAAAACAAGCTTAGGAACTGGGATTTGATAGCTATTTTGTATGCTTGGAAGGGAGGACACCACCATGCAGCCCAACGAAGCCCTGCCCTAGGACATGCTTGTACGTCATGGGACAGCATCTCTCTGACCCCTTATGTTCTCTTGCTTTCGTTCAGTCATTCATTGCAGCTGCATTCTAGTAATTACCAGTAACCACCACTAGGGGTCAGATTTTGACCTCTTTTTCTCTTCAAGGGGGCATGCTGCTTATTGTGTCTTATACTGTATTGAAAATGCTCAGGATTTAACCAAAGGGAGCCTCATTATTTCAGGCAGCGTCTTATGAAGCTCTGTGTGGGGGGAAAGGAAACTCTCTCCCTCTTTTGTTCCTATATTGATTTTCTCCTGAAGCGACGCTCTCAGGTGATGTTGAGATTTGAACCTCAGGCCAGTTTAGGGCAAACAAATTCAGCGCTGAGTCTCCAACAATTCCTTGAGATACCCTCCTCCACGAAAGGATTCGTGGATGCCAATCTAATGATAAACCAGGCTTCAGAGGCTGCGTTTGCTGGTTGCCCTGGGAACAGTAAACATCTCTGCATTGATCTCTGAAGCTATCGGAGACTCCTACATGTGGCATCTCACTGGTCCTTGACACTTGCTTTTCTCCATCAGGTCTGGATGAGAATTACAGACCGATCACTGTTATAAATTATGGAAGAACCAGGCAGTTATAGTTGTGCCTGGGGGGACATTCGGTAGAACCCGAATACGGGTTTTTTGTTGTTGCTGTTGTTCGTTAATGGCTGGCAAGACCTACATTTTACTTTGAAAACTGCCTAACAGCTGAGAAAGTGGTAAAAAACACAAATGTCAATTGCCCTTGGAAACATGCCCATGGTAAACTTTGAAAACGTAGAAGTCTTTTTTTTTTCTTTTTTTTTTAAACTAGCTGAACAGCCAGGCAAAGTAAATCCACCAAAGTAAGCTCCCACATAATGCAAAACTCTGGGCCAGACCCTCATCTGATGTCATCTGGTGTAGCTGCATAGATATAACTTTGGGAAGATAAGGCCTGATCCTGCTTAGAGGAAAAGCAATAGCAAAGCACCAGTAGACTTCAGTGGCTGCAGACCCAGGCCCACTGAAACTAACCAATGCAATGTTCAGAGCTATAATTTGACAGGGCGCAGGGAATTTGAGACAACTGAACTTGTATTGTGCTTCCCTTTCCCTGGTTTCTCTGTCTGCCTTCCCCCTCTTTCGGTGGCAACCGCCATTATCTGAGGCCTGTGTAAGATAACAAAGCCCACATCACCACCATAATATCTGAGCATCTTACTGTCTTTAATGGATTTATCCTCACTCTACCTGTGGGAGTAAGGATGGGCTAGTCTCCCCCCAGCCCCCTGTTTTATAGATGGGGAGGTGAGGCACAGAGCAGCTAAGTGACTTACCCACGCTCACACAGGAAGCTTACGGCAAAGCTAGGACTTGTACCCAGGCCTCCACGGTAGCACGGTCTCTACCGGACCATCCGCCTTCACTGATGAAGTGAAAGAACATGTCCCACGTAAAACGACAGCTAGTATTGCTAGACAGTGCAGCTACCCTCCCCGCCCTTGCACTTCAGCACGGCAGGGCATTCCCACCCTCCTCCAACCGGTTCCCGTGCCAGATCAGTGCCATTAATGAGCTGTGTTATGGTAGCACCTACAGACCTCAAGTAAGATGGGGGCTTCATTGTGCTAGACCCATGGTAAGAGCCGATCCCTGCCCAAAGCGTTTGCACTTTCGAGAGGCCAGGCAGACAAAGGGTGGGGGAAAGGCAACCTGCTCTTTTTCTAGGGAATGACAATTACAGAGCTGGTTTCGAGGAAGGGGGAAGCAGACTCAATAAAATGCGTTCTAAAGGCAGCGTGGGTCAAACTCCCCCTGTAACACAACCACCTTGCTGCGTCGCCCCAGCCCCATCCAAGCCCTTGAGGTCTGACGGCTCCCTGCAATGCACAGCCGGAGCGTGATGCCAGCAGGGACAGCTGGCACCATGGCTCCACTGGGGTTACTTCCCTACGCACTGCACTGCATCAGCCACAGTTCATTTGGGATTCATCGAGTACGTCCACACGGCAATTAAACAGCCACGACCGGCCTGTACCCGCTGACTCAGACTCCGCCTGCTGGGCTGTTTACCTGCCGTGCAGACGTTCAGGCTTGGGCTGGATCCCAGGCTGCGAGACCCTGCGAGGGCGCAGTGCCCCAGAGCCGTCACAATTAAACAGCTCCATCGCCCCAGCCCTGCGAGTCCTAGTCAGCAGGTGTTTAATTGCAATGTAGACCAACCGTTGCTGCCACTGGAATCTTCCGTGCTCCAGAGCCCGCTGACTTTGCATCTGGCTCAATGGGAGCCGCTGGTTAACAATTGCTTTTCCTTTCCGGCTCAGCTGCTGGGATGAACTGGTAGATTAAGAAGGATTTGCTCTGTAATAAAGACAACAGTCAAATGCCTGCCTCTTTAGCTTTCTAATCCCTTCATGGTAAAAAGGCAACACTGGGGGAGATCTTAAATCCGCACGTAACATTTAGACCACTTCAAAACAAGGGAGGGCGGGGCAGCACAGAAATGGCCCCATGGTCACTGCTACTAGCTGAACGTTTTGGCTTGCAAAGTATTATTAATTATTATTATTATAGATCAGTGGTCTGTAATAAGGACAGTAAATCAAAGCTACACAGGGCCTCAGGAAGGAAACGCTTCTTGAAGACTCACATTGTTGATGCCAGAGATTTGAATTCATTCCTAAGGATGGCTGAGACCTAGACTGTCACTTGGAGTAACCACTCCCCTTACACCGCTGCTTGGATTCATTACTTCCTGCCCTGTGTGTGGTGGTGGTGGTGGGGGGCGGGAGAGTGGACAGGGCTTTGGCTCGCCCCTCCACTTGCTGTCCAGAGTAGAAGAGCTAATGTTGTGTGGAGCGGCTAATAATGGATCACTGATGCAGGCTGGCAGTGAGTTACTACCTCGCCTGGGACTGAGGGGGAAGCAGGGGAGGACCTGAGGCATGAGACTCCGCAGTGCTACTCCTGGGGAGAGGCAACTTACACACCAGCCTTTGCCTAAAGTCAGCATCTAATCCTAACTGAATAACAGGGCTGTGTTTTTCTCCAGTACCTGCCGAAGGGCACCGGCATGCTAAGGTGGGAATGGCTACCTCCCTTTGATGAGTGGGGAAACTGAGGCACAGAGCAGTCAGGTGATTGGCCCATGGTCATATGGCGCACCTGTGCCAGAGCTGGGAATAGAACCCAGCTCTGCTAACTCCTTGTGCTCTGCATTAGCCACTAGACAATGACCCGGGACACATTCCACTGACTTTCGTTGTAGGGCAAATACATTCTTTGTTCCCTCACCTACATATTGTTTTAGGAGAAACCTCAATTCCAGTCAGACTCAGGCAGTGACTGCAACTGCACAGTCTGCAGAAGAAATCCTCCATTTGGCTATATGGCAACCAGCTCATTAAGCTAATTAACCACAGCTTAGATTCCAGGGGTCGATGAAAGTGTCGACTTGCCCGCTCCTGAGCTGCCTCGGTACATTCCTGCTCACTCTCTCGGCATACAGAACACATTCAGTCTGGATCAGTGTTCGTTATCTGTACACAACACCTACCACGCCGCAGAGACACGCTTGCCTAGGGTCACCCAGGAACCTGGGAACCCAACCTAGATTACCAAGGTCCCAGTCTAGTGCCTTAATCTATAAAACCATCCCATTCTCTCTGACCACACCAACATCCATTTTATTGTTATTTGTATTGCCATAGTGCCTAGAGGCCGCAACCACAGACCAAGTCCCCTCAGCGCTAGGTGCTGGACAAACAACAAAAGGATGGTCCCTGCCCCAAGGAGCTTACAATCTAAGTGTCAGCCAGACAACAGGTGGATGTAGACAGACCGACGGGGGAGCATGAGGAAACAAGGAGACAATACTGATCAGCGTAACGGCATACCTTTTCTCGAGCAGTGGTCTCCAAACCGGGGTGCGCGAGATGATCCCAGGGGGTGTGCAGCAGCAGGAGTGCCACCGGAGAGCACTCCGCCTTTCTTTTCCTTCAGCGGCAGCTCTGCACGTCCACGGCTGGAATTCCCCTCCGGCGGCCTGCCTGCCTGCGGCGGGTCTTCCGTTCTTCTTCCGTCGGTGGCGCGTCTGTGGCAGGTCTTCCGGTCTTCACCCTGTGGGTGCGCGAGCCAGAAAGTTTGGAGACCACTGTTCTAGAGCTGCTATATTCCACTCCCTATTTCTACTGCAGCTTTCATCCGGGGATCTCGCTGGCTTGCTAATCAAAATGAGCAGAGCTAACCACACGGTTTAGACACTAATGGTTCTTTGTTTCTGGTGCTGGCAAGGAGTTTAGATGTTTTGGCTTCTGTGATGTCAATAATTACACAACCAATTTGGGGCCTCATCCAGCGCCCACTGAATTTACTGGGAGTCTTTCTTTCCATTGACTTTAGAGGGCTTTGCATTAGGCCCTTCATAGCAAATGTCTTTTAGCAGACTGGCCAGGGAAAGACCCTCAGCTGATGTAAATGGGCCTAGTTCCATTGGCTTCAATAGAGCTGGGCTAATTTATATCAGCTGAGGATCTGCCGGAGATGACAGAAATCTTGCCCTTGTCCTCTTTTTGTCAGATTATTGGCATTTACGCTCATGAAGACGTTTGCAGAGCTATGGTCCCCTGTGCCGTCACTGTATACGACACCCACTCCACGTACTCTGGTAAAATGCCACCATCAAGACTTCTCTTCCTGCTCTTTGAGGAACTCTCGAAAATCTTGCTCTTAAGAAGGCAGCTGGCAGGGAAGCAAGACCTAGTCAGGTGGCATCGCTTTGGATAAATGTAACTCTGCCTCCAGGGCTCAGTGGGTCGGAATGGCTGACAGGTGCAGAAATCTTTCATGGGAAATCAAACCAAGGAACAGTGCTTTTGTATTTGCATGGTAAACCAAAAATAAATACAAATAAATTCTCCCAGTGTGTATTACCTGCATGTGCTTAGCTTTAACTTGAAACAATTCTATGCTGAAGGTTTGCAAATCCATGCTCTGCACTGGCATTGGATGTTGCAAGCATCCTCCTTGCACTTCATCCCAATAAAATCTCTCTGGGTGTAACATTCTCACCCACCGTCAGGCCCCTTGACACTGCCAGCGTGGACCAAAGGGGTCTAGTGTAACTGAAAATCAAGCCCCCGTTAGTAGTCTGTGGAGATGTATTGAAATCCATGGGACTAGCCTGTGGTGAAGCGCACGTTGCTGTGGCTTTGCCAGTCCAGGACCCCAGCTAGCTAGATTAAAGCAGTCTTGGGTCCATCCACAAGAGCAGCAATCGCACTGCCTGATTGCAGCCCAGGCACATCCAGAAAGCAACCCGAAAACTCATAAATCCTTTCTCAATGGCAAACCCATTGTTTCCTTCCACTGCTGCACCACAGAAACAAAATAGAGTTGATCTTTTCAGTATCTCCCCCTCTGCAGAGAAATGACACAAACTATTTGTCCCCTCGATAGATGATCCTGAAAGGCAACTGCGTGTTGTCATAGTCTTGACACAGGAAATCAGATCAACTAGGTAATTCTCAGAATGGAACCGCTACAACACATTGGACCTGATTCGGCAGCCTTTACTCAGGGTTAGTCGCAGTTACTGCTAGTAATTCGACCTGTCCCACTGGACTCAGTGGGATTATTACAAAAGTCTGACTATGAGGGACAAATATTCTGCTGGTGTAAGTGGGCAAAACTCTGTTGAAGTCAATGGGCTTGCATCCCTTTGCTCCTGCAGATACTTTGGCCCAGCATGAGTAAGGGCTGCAGAAAGGGGCATGTACTGATACATACATTGTACAATAAGGGAGTAGTTCTAGAAGTGTACTGTGACACTGGTAACAATACATTAGGGCTACTAACAGTAAACATTGCATTTACACTCATCTGAGACCATATTTGGCTCCAAATGTTAAACCCTTTTGAAGGCCACATGGATGGTTTTGATGAATACACACTCATAATTGTTGGGCAAACCTCTAACAGTTCAGCTCAAAGAAGCACCCACGAGACTTCCAGCTGGGTTTTACAGACCCTGGAAGTTCCGAAAGTTTGGACAAGCATCTGTACGTTTGGGTGCTTATTTCAGCAGAACTGTTAGGGTCTCAGTTCTTTGGGAAGCCAGACTACTTGAAATAGCCATTTACCTCATTGAAACGCCCCATGAAAATGGGATCACTTCACAGATTCATAGAATCACAGAATATCAGGGTTGGAAGGGACCTCAGAAGGTCATCTAGTCCAACCCCCTGCTCAAAGCAGGACCAATCCCCAACTTCTGTGTTTGGAAGGAGATGAAAAACCTAATTGACCTTGAATAGCTTTGCTTTTTCTTGCAAATATCTTGCACACCTCTGTGCTTTATAGCCTCAGAGGGACTGTAAGGATATGATCTAATTAGCCCCCACCACAAAGTGGGCGAGTACTTTCTTCCATCAGACACTCCCAGGAAGCAATTTCTTCTTGGCGCACACAGCTCATTCCCTGAAATGAATCTAAAAATTCAAGGTGAGGGCAAGTCATACCATTTTAATGGGCTAAAACGGTCCCAGCCTTTACCCACAACATGTTAGAACGTTCAAGGAGTCTGGCTCACTACAGAGGAGATGCCAGTTGGAAGAGAGCAGAGAGGTTTGTGGGCTTAGAGACCGAACTCAGCAGGGAAGTCTTTGGAGCTCCACAAACCCGAGAAGGAAAAATGCAACTTCCCTCCGCGAAACCCCTGGCAGCTGTGTTGCTGCTAACCTGAACAGAACAAGTCACCCAGGTGCTGGGGGAGATTCTTTTTTCTAGGGAGAGAGAGGATATTTTATAACCTGCTTTCTTCTTCGCTACTGAAATTGAGTGTGATGAAAGGAACTGTGCCCAGCAATGGGATGTCATCTAGGCTCTGCTCTTCAGGGATCGGATGCAAAGAGAATACCCTGAGAATGGAGGAATTTCTTGTTCCTTTGAAGGGCCCTTTTGCGGTATGTTTTTTTCAAGTGGGTTCTCTTTGTCCAAGATGTTTTGTTGCTTTCCATTTCCCATGCTTAGGTATCAAACGCTCTCATTAACACCCAGACCCCATTTCCTCTTTCTTCCCAACCTAAAAAGCCATCTTGATCAATAGAAACCAACCCAGAATAGTGTTTATTATTGAAAATATACAGTATTTCTGAACATCACATAAAAAGCCTAGTAGATACGTTTGCTCTAGTTCAAAACACAAAATAGAAAGTCCTCGTGCAGCACTTTGCACCTTCCTCGTAATTCAAATATCATCCCCGTCACCATCAGCGTTATGAGTTTTTACACAGCTTCCCTTTTATTTTATTATTTTGAAACCCAAGCAATACAGCTGAGCAAATCCTCAGTTGTCCTTTCCATGCCACCAGGTAAAACAAAGAGGTCCGGTGGCTGCTTACACAATTTCAAAACTATTCGGCTAAGCAGAGATGAAACACAGTACTTTATAGAGAGATCCAGAGATACGGCTGAGTTTGTCCGTTTCAAAACCTCATATGTGAACAAGGCTGGGTGCCAGCAGGACAAATAGCTGGCTGTTAAATAGACCAGTGATTCCCTAATCCAGCAGAGGGAGCAGTGGGGAAGATACACACATCCCGATCCCCCCAAACACCTGCCAGATCCCCTTTTGCCTGCTCCCTTGCTCACTAGGCAAGACTTTTACCAAGCTCAAAGAAGGAGACAGACAGACAATCTACAGAACAAACCTGTTGAAATCATTAGGAGCTGAAGTGTGGAATGAGGCAGGCAATTTGTCAAAACAGTCTCTTTAACCACAATCCTTAAAGAAAAATGAAATCGATTGTTCCTTCCACCAGGTTTTTCCCTTTGTCATTAGATGCTGAGAATCTCCGAATGGGGCTACCAGTTTTAAATCCTATTGTTCCTAAACCTGCTCCCCTCTCCTCCCCCCTGCACTCCTTTCTTTGTTATATTTTTGGCCGGTTGCCTTAAAGCAGCCTCATATATAAATGGTCAAATGTCCACCAAGACACAAGGGAGCGTCTCGCTGCAAGAAGAGCACAGTACTGAGAAAAGGAGGAAAGACAGACAAAAAGGGGAAGAGGGAAAAACTCTGAAGGTGGCTGGACGTCTGTGTGGTCAAACTGCTGCCGTCTGTTTGATGCTGTGGAAGCTGATTCTCGTTGGGGAGGTGGGAATCGACATAGCTCGGGCCACGCGCACCCGCAGGGCGTGGTGGTCCTGCCAGCGATGCCAGCGTTTTCTCGCGGCCGAGCGGACCTGAGGGGAGAGAGGGAAGGGTGTGAGTATTCAGAAGGAACCTGCTTCTCCCGTGAAGAGTATGCTGTCAACTTGAAATCGAGTCAATTTCAGAAAAGGGAGGTCCGAGTTCTGCAATGACCCAGAGTCTCCTTTGCTAATGTTGGGGGCTTTACGGTCTAGCTTATGTGCGCCTACAGCCCACATTACCACAATACTAGAGCACCTCATAATTAAGGCCCCCATTTTGTCATGGGGATTTTTAGTACAAGTGACAGACACGTCAGAGGCAATAAAGTAAAAATTCACAGAAGCCCGTGACCTGTTTGTGACCTATACTAAAAATAACCGTGACAAAACTGGGAGGGAAAAGGCTCCAGCACCCATTCTTGCTGCTGGGGCTCTGGGGTCCCCCGCCACCCGCGGTGGCTGGGCAGTTGTGGGGACCCTGGCTGGGAGTTCCCAGGGTCCCCCAGCCACCCATGACTTGGTGCTGCGGGGTCCCTCTGCCGCCCATGGCTTGGCACTCTGGGAGCCCCTGCTGCCTGCAAGAGCTGGGAGTTGCGGGGCGCAGGGGAGCCCACTGCCCGCGGTGGCTCAGAGCTCCAGGGGGTCCCCGCCCATGGGATACTCTGCAGCTCCCAGCTGCTGCAGTCGGTGGGGGGCTCCGAGCCACCGCGGGCAGCAGTGGACACCACAGCACCACAGGCTGAAGTCACGGAGGTCTCTGGAAGTCATGGATTCCATGACTTCTGCAACCTGCATGACCAAATCGTAGCCAGAACCGGGGCTATACTGCAATGAAAAACCCGTGGCTGGCTCAGGCTCACGGGGCTGTTTCATTGCAATGTAGGCTTCCGAGCCCAGGGTGGGGCCCGGGCTCTAGGATTCTGTGAGGTGGGAGGGCCCCAGAGCCTGGGCTCCAGCCCGAGCCCGGAAGTCTCCCCAGCAATGAAACAGCCCCGCAGTCCACATCGGCTGTCACAGGCCAGCCGCGTGTGTCTAGCTGCTGTGTAGACGTACCCTTAGAGCCTCTTTATGCCGCTCCAGCCATTTTATTGGGTGTAAAGTGGCAACAAGGGTCTCATCCCTGGGTTTGATTCCTGTCTTCGCCACACACTTCTTGTGTGACCTTGGGCAATGAGTTAGCGTCTCTGTGCTTCATCTCCCCCTCTGTAAAAGGGCTGATAATGCTTCCTTTTCCCCCACCCTTTGTCTGGTCTATTTTGGGTGCAGGCTCTTCACAACAGAGGCTGTCTCTTACTCTGTGTGTGCACCGGCATGATGGGGCCTCGGTTTCTTTTGAAGACTTCAGGCGCCGCGCTAATACAAAATCATAACACACTTGTACCTAACAATCATAGCCAAAGGTCTTCAGATCGCAGTGTGATTTTGAAGGTGATGTGTCCCTGTAAGCTGCTGCCCACTCCCAAACTTGCACATACTATAAATTGGGTGCTACCCACATTCCCTGTTTTCCTAGTCCAATTTCCATAACTGTCATAAAAAGAGACTTGAATTATGAAATGGTGATTTTTACCCATATAAAATAGACTACTGACCCCTCCCTGGGGATGGAGTAGGTTTTCTGCAGTTATGTCAGAAGCAGGCTGATAATGCTCAATTGTTAGTTGATTCATCGGTTCTTTTTATTGACCGTGTCTCGTACAAAAAGAAACCACTGGCCCATGGGAGCGGCAGAAAGACAGGTGCTGATGTGTGCTACAGAGATGCAGAGTGGAGAGAAAGTCAAGTCATAGCCTGGAGGCTTGTTTGCCTCTGATGTTGCCCATAGGCAGCCCAAGGTGGTTCAGTATAGAGCAGAGAAGGGATATTTCCCCCCCTTCTGTTTTTAGGTGAACACACACAATAATGATATGAGCATCACCGTCATGGGAGGTTTTAAGAACAGGTTGGACAAACACCTGTCAGGGATGGTCTAGGTTTCCTTGGTCCTGCCTCAGTGCAGGGAGCTGGACTTGATGACTTCTCAAGGTCCCTTCCATTTCTATGATAACACAAGGATGGCACACAAACATGCTGTGGGTCACACAGAATCTAAGGGGTAATGGGGCGGTTGGAACTATCCTGTACTGAACGTGGGCTTTCCCCTTCCTTCCTTTTGCAGCACATTCGAGATCTCCCTTTGCACATTCCACACTCACACACAGACAAAAAGTCACCAGATGCTGAGATTTCATTAGGGAAGAGTTTCCTCCCAGAGTGAAATCCACCCCGTGCAGGAGACCAACAAAAGGCCTAGCTCCCACTTAAGCCCACCTAATCAGTGAATTTCACACACACAGCCCACCCCGTGATACAGAAGGACGCTTGTGTGGCTCTACTATGTAGCCTGATAATTATCTCGCAGACAGCTTGACAGTCCTGACATAACTAATGAACCCCAGGTGCTCGCAGAGCAGCACTCTAGTGGGTCATGGAAATGATGAGTTATTTAATGGCCCCTGTATGCTTCTGAGCAATCTGTTTTGACCATCTGGATAATGAAGCCAGATTAGGTTTATCAATTGAGCTTCAAGCCAATCAAGTCAAATAGAGTGACCTGGAGATAAAGACGTGAATTTGAACAAGAAGTGGTTCGCACGCGTTCACGAGACCGCTCTTGGCTTTAGAAGTGTGAGACAGGACAATGGGCAATAACAGCAGTGCTGAGCTGTACAGCTGAAGCTGCCATTATGGGCCATACGTGTGTAAATATGCTGCATGTTTAAGGAGATGAGCCGACACACACCTGGCAGAGCCACTCTGAATCCGACGACGCCCAGTGTGGGTTAGAGTCACAAGGAAAAGTAGACAGGGTGCCGCTGAGCATCACCAGGCCTAACTTTTAGGCACCTGGACAATCACTGGGATTCACAACACCTGAGCTCCCTCTACCATGAATGGGGAGAGACGGGCATCTCAGAATGGGATTCATAAAAGCCAACACACTAGGTGAGGAGCCGCCTCAGCTGGCCAATGGGCGATGCCAAGGGGAGGGATACATGATAAGCCCCATCCCTCCCAGAGAGAGGCACCTAAAGCCTGGGCTGCCAGGAGGCACCTCCCTGAGCTTGGGATTCCCAACTGCAAACTCTCTTGGCATTAGGCACCCATGTCATTGTAGCAGGAGGTGATGGTGCCACTGTCTACCTTCTCACTTTCATGCCAGTGGTTATGGTGGGAGACACCTGGGTCAAGCCCCCCCTCCACCTGAGGGGAAGCACAGATGTGAGTTGGGGTCTGCCACCTCTCAGAGGGGCGCTCTCACCCCTGGGCTACAGGATATCCTGATGTGGGGCTGCCCCAGTCTCTCCTGTTGAAGCGGTTCCACCCTGGATTATTAAAAAAAGACACTGGAGCAGGAGAACTGGATGCTGGGCCAGCCAGCTCCCAGGGCAGAGCTCTACCCAGGAGCCTATGGAATCGCTCTCTCAAACTCTCTCCGCTTCATCATTTATACAGTGCTGAACATCAGAACACCCCAGGGCCCAGTGGGTAGAGCATACACTAGAGAGGTGACAGATCCCTGTTCAGACCCCTTCTTCTCAGGCAATGGTGGGACTTGAACTGGGGTCTCCCACATGCCAGCTGAGTGCTGTAACCACTGGGCTGAAAGTTTTAAAGTGGATGCCATCATAACCTCTTCCTCTGGCTGTTTTGTGTAAGCTCACCCTCTAGGGCAGGGGTCTCAAACACGTGGCCTGGGTTATTTCCTGCAGCCCGCCAAGCTGCCCGGCAAGCTCCCTGAGTCCCCCCAAACCCCACGGAGTTATTTCCTGTGGCCTGCCAGGGTCCCCTCCCCCTGCTTCCCCTCCCCCTTCCCCCAGTGCGCCGCGTCCCTACTCCTCTGCCTACATGCAGGTGCTTCCCACCACCAAACAGCTGTTTTGTGGCACTTAGTGCTTTCCAGGAGAGAGAGGGAGGACTGGGGGAGCTGTGTGCTCAGGGGAGGAGGCGGAGAAGAAGTGGGACAAGGACAGGGATTTGGGGAAGGGGTTGGAATGGGGGCAGGGAAGGGGTGGAAAGAGGCGGGGCAGGGGCGAGGCCTCATGGAAGGGGTGAAGTGGGGGCGGGGCCGGGGGCAGCGTGCGGGGAAGGGTCAGTGATGCGGCCCTTGGGCCAATGTACTTGTCCTCATGTGGCCCTCGTGGTGATTCGAGTTTGAGATCCGTGCTCTAGGGGCCTGATCCAGGAGGTGAGGTCTGACCACTTTTATGGGCTCAGGTCCCACAGGAGAGTTAGGTGAGGAACATCTGTCTCCCCTCAGTTTGTGCACGGTACTAGGGCTCAGGCGTCCATCTGCCTGGCATGAGGTGGCCATGTGCATGCTCGGAGGCGAAACATAGGCACCTAGGGAACTTTTACTGCAAAAGTCTACGCGCCACACGAGTTTATTCACCTACGGCATTTGGGGGCAGCCGAGCGGGCGCTTTGTGCATCCCAGTGGAGCCTGTTTCTGGAATTTAGGTACTTAAAGTGGCAGTTAGGTGCCTCAATCCTACCATGCCTCTAGCCCGATCTAAAGCCTGTGTCTAAAGCCCAAGCAGAAAAGCGTAATTCTGAATTTACCTCTCCTCACCATGCTCAGCACTGAAACTCCGGCAAGCGCTCAGCTAAAACTGAACTTTTGTATGGAGCATTTCAGGGGAAAAATAGCTGTGGCGGGAACAGCAGCATGTTAAAAAAAGCAACGAATACAGCCCATGGTGAAAGAAAAATACCATCGACCTTTAAAAGTAATCTGCTTGACACCTGAATTGATCTCTTTACGACAGATGCTGTGCCTCTCTATTTAGCATTTTGGGAGTCAATCATCAGCTCCTAGCAACAGCATTAGTATATCAATGACCTGACATTCACAGCATTAGCCTACCACAGCACATGGAGGCATAAAGCCACAGACACCGGCGTCAATGGTCGAAGCGCACACACACAGCTGGAGAAATCAAAATTACCACCTTTGTCCCTATAAGTGTCAATCACTTGAGATAACAGAGGTTGTCTGTGCTATCAGATCACAGAGTCCAGTTCTCCAGGCTGCAACTGTTTGGTCAAACCATTTGTTGCAAACAATTTATCATGTGATTTGACCCTTTCTACCCTTTGCAAATTGTGAACTGATCCTGCCCTTCCTGAATTTGTTCATTCCTTGGAATTGTTTGTCAAATACTATTTATCAACACATTTGGGCCTATGGGTTATCATGGGTTGTTCACTATTCAGTTTGTAGAATCTGGGCTGTGGGATTGGTCACAGAAGTCACCTGGTTATGGTTTTGGATTCCTGATTGAATGACCTATCCCAAGCATTCTCAAACCTTTGCATACTATGGACCACATCTTATTGGAGAGACTCCTGTGGATACATCCATTCCCACTACCAGCCATAGGGACCATCATGGAAGGGAAAGAGAGAGGGATAAAACCTGCAATACTCTCCCTTGACCATAGTAGTCGGCTAATTTCTTGCAGCCATCAAGTAGAAGTGTGTGCTAAGAAAAAAGTGGAAGCAGAAGAGCGTAGCTGCCTTCCAGATCTGTTTTGGGAGGATGTTTCATGTGTCACGCAGAATGAAAGAAAACTAGATATGTTTGTACCATCCTTGACATGGTGGGGACCCAATCACTTGGGGCCTCTAGGTGCGAGGGCAAAACCCATAAGTAATAATAAAGTAGGAAAAGGGGTGGGAAGGGCCTTGGGTTGAAGACATGAAGCTTGAACATGATCTGGTGGAAAAGAGAGAGCAAATGGATGCATTCAAAGAAGGGGCAGCTTGGTGAGATCAATGGGAAATGATCTTGGATAGAAGGGAGGTGATATAGGTGTTGGGTAGGTAAGAAAGGAACAGGCTGCAGTAGTTAAGGTGGAATGACAACAGTGATGACCATTGTACCTGATTGTATATGATCCCGGACTGTTCAATGTTGCTTTGCTAGTGGCTAGGTGGATACAGCTTCTAGACTCAAGAGTGCCTGGTCTACAGGCCACTGAAGTAAATGGAAAGGCTCACACTGATTTCAATGGGCTTTGGCTCTGGCCAAGAGTTATCACAATGTTTCCATAAAAACAAGTCCAAGTGATGAATTCACTAACAAGTTCCATCTGCCTTCTGCATGGAATGAGCTCACGCTATGTTCCAGTTCCCAGCATTGTGCTATGAACTGAGATAACTGAATTTACAACTTGGATTTTTGGTAACAAATGGATTTGGGGGATGACTCCTGGAGAAGCTGGGTGGAAGTTCCATTAAATTCACCCTGTAATCTAGGGGAGAGGACAAAGTGTGCAGCATCAAGTCTCTGACTTTTTTCATCGTTCGCTCTGTGCACCAAAGAGGTTCAGAAGAGAATCTGACAGTTATTCAGGAAGATCCTCTAGGTTAGAATCAGAGCTATTAACTTTCAGTTAGTGTCTCTTTCATCTCCCGCGGCATGCAACCAGATTGCCACTCCTTTATTTGCACAGACTGCAGCTGCAGCAGTCTGGGTGTTAGGTGGGCTCTTTTTGCCAGTATACTGTCTGTCTGTCTAAGTCCCTCACCATTGTATCTGAGGACCTACAGGAATTAGAAAAACAAGCAGGTCTTTGATTCTGGATTCTTGGTTTATGCTCAAAATTTAAAGTTTGGCTTAAAAAAACCCATTAAAATTATAATTACTTGAAATAGTCCCCTGCAGCATTACAATCTCAAACAAGACACCATCTGCAGTAAATGAGACTCCCTGTCAACTGACCAGTCATGTTCAATTGTTCCAAACTGTGTAAAGGGCAAAAAATACACTAATTGCGCAAACAAGGAAAAGTGCAATTAGATCTGAAACATTCACTAGCTCTTGTTGATGAACAGACACCTCCATGGCTTCCCCGGAATCAGTTGTCCTGGGGGCTACCCAAGTCTTCTATTTGGTAGTGCAGATCACTGCTGTTATGATGAAAGACAATCTCACATGTCATCAAAGCCAATGGGTGTGCCAAGCATACTGATTCAGGCTCAACAGCGGGAGCAATTAAGTCTGTTCATGTAGTAAAGATATATTGCTGCAAACAATGGAAGACTACTGCCCAAGGCAATAGGCCACATGACAGGTCAGAGCTCAGAGGACTGTGGGGCTTCCTTGGTTACAAAAGTTTAAACCAAGAACAGACCTGACTCATATTATTGATTTTTCACCTTATGGAAACAACTCTACAGGGTTAACGACTCAAGCCAGTGGGGGCAACCTTATCGATAGATAACTGGGGCAGGCAGTTTATTACAAACATCATCTCTATTTAAAGGAGCCCCCAGTTAGATATTGCCATTGGTTAATAGCTCCACATACACAATATATGTTGTCGGAGAAGTAACCAAATTTAATAAAAGTCAAAGCTCCTACATGAATGGATGCAGTTGATTATTTAATCTTATGAAAAGCAGCTCACATGGCCACTTTTTCATATCTGCAGATGGTGTGACCCAATAGTTTTATGTCACATAATTCTTTCCTTTTTTTCTAATATTTTTTTCCAGTTCATCGTATTACAATTAATCATTTTTCAGGAAAGTAGCCTTTTGGCACCAATTTAGCAAATCCCGGTAATGAATGGATGGGTGTTTGCCACTAATCAGACTGGACCTCTGGGGTTTATTTTCTAAGACAACCGCAGCAATGTGTCTCTATGCATGAAAATCTTCATGAAGACAGTGTGGGTTTTGCGTAGTTTTAAGGACACACAGCACACAGTGCAGACATCAGGACAAACCCAGCGCCCCCACAACTGCAGCATGGAATGTCTAGCAGACAGCAGGACTGGCCCACGTCCACAAATGGGGGTCAAAAGCACAGGGAGCCTACTCCTGGCACCGGCACCTCCTTTGGGCCACAACGCTCCTTCCACCCTAATACAGATGGGAGCCACAGGGTCAAGGGTTGGGGCTCCACTAGTCACAACATCCCTGTCTAGGGGAGAGGCAGGATCTAGGGTATGTCTACACAGCAAATGAAGTTGTGATTGCAGCGCAGGTAGCTACACTTGTGTTAGGTTTAATCTAGCCAGCGCGAGTAACAGTAGTGGAGAATAGGTAGTGGCATGGACCCTGAGTATGTATCCAGGGTCCCCAGCGGGCTTGTACTAGGACAGATAAGATGGGGTAGTGTGGGCTCACTACCACTGTTCCCCACACAAACTAGATTTAAAGTTGGCATGGGTGTTCTTACTCACGCTGCAGTCATGCCTTCATTTGAAGGAGAGGTTACTGCAGCCCTGAGGCTGTGCGGCTACTCTGGGGCCTGAAAGGGAAGATTTTGTCGCTCGCATGACCTTGCACTAAAGGGTAATCTCCAGTAGCAGTTCTTATATTCTCTTTGTAGGCCACCAGCCATCGGGCAGTGAAACCAGTACTGGATACACAATTAAACCTCCACCCACAGAGTCACATTCATTCAGCGGTTCTGAGGCACTCCCAATACATGTCCCTCAGGTTCAGAATGAATATGTTTTGATAGATGGCCAGGTGGATGACTGACTATTTAGATGGTGATTCATAGCTGGCTGCTATAATGAACAGGCTTCCAAGCTGATACATTCACTATAGGCTACTTTTAGCATAATAGAGTGTGTAGAGACAGATAGTGCCTGGGCCAAAAGGGGAAGATACTCTGAATCCAAAAATTGGACAAATTTATCCTTGCATTGTACCTAATTCCAAGGCCAATGAGATTAGCCATTCCAACCCTCCCTAATTACCCTTCTTTGCTAACTCATCTGTTATCTATCTGTCTAATGATGTAATTTCTTAATCTGGTGCTATCAATTTATTAAGCCATCTATTCTATGGCACTCTATTGTACCATCACTACTTTATGAGGATGGAGTTGTTATTCTCCCAGGAAAGCTGGTGACACCCCTCCAAAGGGTTCCAGAATTTGCAGGATTGCGTTTTTCAATCATTCCACGACTCCTCTGATGGCTTTCTGAGATATTATAAAACCCTTAAACACAAAAGAAAACATGTACTTGCATCTACAAGAGACATTATCCTTCCCCCTCACCATCTTAGCAGGTCATCTTGTCTCCATCATGCAGCTGATGAGGCAGCCAGGTCAGAGGCCAGTCCCACTGGTGGAAAACTCATTTGGAGTCTGATCAATAGTTGCCTGGAGAGATTTTTCTCTTCCTGTGCTGTGGATGTGGGGGAGTCTAAGATATTATCTTCTCCTCTACCATCATATCCATGAGGTCTAGGTGAGCGGAACGGATCGGAGTAGGGGGCAGGCTGATACATTCAGAATGTGAAACAGGGCAGTTTCTCTCTCTTTTCTGATGTTTTCAACTTTCATTTGGGAGGAGACCGACTGTATTTGAGGTGGTCAGGCTGACACCATGTAGACAATGTTGGAGAAGAAGAGGGCAAAAGCTCAGTCTTCTTTTAGTAGGGTTTTATCTAGCCTCACTTAACGAGGCAGAAAATATTCTGGGAATTCAGTGTCTAATTGCTTGTGAAGGGACACACATATCTCAAGGCTGAAAAAAGAACTCCAGGAAGGCACTGGGGGCAATGTTTTGAAAGTCAACAGAATTTAGGCTTGTAAGTCACTGAAGTGCTTTTGACAGTTTTGTCCTGGGTTCTTTGTGGATTTCCCTTCTTGCTTCCTTTTGAGGAGGCAAGACATCAGCTGCCTTTAACTAGCAGTACTTAGATAACCATACAAGAAAATACATAGACAACATTGTTTAACTTTGACAGTCTCACCAAGTATTGTCTGGGTTTCAGAACTCCCTTTTTTAGGGAAGATCATGGAGACAATAGTTATGAGACTGTTCTGGTTGCATCTGGAGTCTATGAAGCTCCTGGATCCTTACTAGCTAGATTTGAGACCAGGCTATGACTTGGAGAGGAGTATGACATTTTTGTCTGATGATCCATTTGTAGAAGATGGATGCCAGAAAAAGCATCCACACTGATATTATCAGATCTATCAGCAGCCCTTTAAACCAGTTACTGGGAGTAGTTTAGCCCACTTGCTTACAGTTCCTCATTGAGGGGGTGTGTGTGGTGTCCCCTCTGGCAGAGCCTAGAGGGCGGTATTGGGTATATTATTTTCTTCCCCAAGGACTCTCAAATGTGGGATACAGTAGGATTCAATCTTGTCACCTCTCCCATTCACTGTGTAAGCAAGGCCTCCAGGAGATTACAAACGCCTGTCAGGGATAGTTTAGATAATAGAAAAGGAGGACTTGTGGCACCTTAGAGACTAACACATTTATTTGAGCATAAGCTTTCGTGAAGCTCACGATGTAGCTCACGAAAGCTTGTGCTCAAATAAATTGGTTAGTCGCTAAGGTGCCACAAGTCCTCCTTTTCTTTTTGCGGATACAGACTAACACAGCTGCTACTCTGAAACCTGTCTAGATAATAGGTAGTTCTGCCTCAGTGCAGCAGACTGGACTATATGACCTATCAAGGTCCCTTCCAGTCCTACATTTCTGTGCTTCACCTGCCCCAGGTGTAATGCCATCGCTTCCTATCTACCCAGCCAAGTCTTCATACCACTCTTCTCACCATGGTATATGGTATACTTTTTCTAGTGTGGTTTACTGTCTCAAGGCCTAATCGAATCCTTGGGTATCTAGGTACGGCATATAGAAAGTAGCGTCCTTTTCCCTTTGCAGGTAGCCAGGAAATCGACTATCCTTTGGACCCCCCCCTGTGCACGGGGCCCATTGGTGCAGCATGGCGGTGCCTGTCACTGCACCCCGTCAGCGTGCCTTACAGCCTTCTCTGTCTATGGGGCCCACTGGTGCAGCATGATGGCGGCCTGCATGCAGCATGGTAGCATTTGCACAACGTGGCCTGTAGGGGTCGGCGGGAAGCCTGGGGTGGATGGAAAAGCTGCTTCTCAGTGCACACTCTTCTGTTCCAGGGCACCAGTGGATCCCAGCTCTTGGACACAGTATTTACCATCCAAGCCTTCCTGGAGGTAATGTTTCCTGCTGGGCTGCCCCCCAAGGGACGTGGGTCTCAGACAGGCACCATCCTGCACTTTCCTCAGTGCCATGGCTCTTGGGGGCCCAGCTCCTACAGTGTATACTCAACAGCAACACTAGAGACAGGCTTCTTCAGCCTCAGGTGTCAAGACCAGACGGAACTGTGACGATCATCGAGTCTGACCCCCTGCATAGCACAGGCCAGAGAATGTCACTCTGAGCTCCCTGCACTGAGCCGGTAACTGGTGGCGCAGCCTGAGTGCAGCTTTTAGAGAGAGACCTGCAGACTTGCGATCCCAAAGGGCTCCGAATGCACGCTAAGGACTAGTCCAAAGCCATGATCGGTAACGTCACAGGGGGTCAACAAGCATGTGGACAAGGGGGATCCAGTGGATATAGTCTACTGAGATTTTCAGAAAGCCTTGGACAAGGTCCCTTACCAAAGGCTCTTAAGCAAAGTAAGCAGTCATCAACTCTCATCTTACTCTGCATCCACCTGAGGATGCTTATTTCAGCAGTGTAATATAGTTGCTCTTCTCTCTCCTTCACTGGTCAGCATTCCAACCCGTACATCATGGCTGGCCTAATTATGATCTTATACACTTTGCTCTTTAGTTTACTTGGCTTATTCTTATCACAGAGAATTCCTATCAACCCATACTATTTATATCAAGAGCTCTCCATGCAGCTCTTAACATCTGCATTTATATTTCCACCATGACTCAATGCTGAAGCAAGGCATTGAAACTGTTGCAGAGTTCAACGCTCTGTTTCTTGAGGTCTTCCTTTCTGGAAGTTATGTTTTAGTCAAACATCAGTTATTGCGCTCAACACTGGGGTAACTGGGTGAAATTCTATGGTCTGTGTTATACAGGGGGTCAGACTAGATAATCTAATGGTCCTGTCTGATTTTAAAAATCTATGCATCTCAATAAGTATAAAATATAGTGGAAGCATGCACCTGCCAGTATGCAGTTTTGCTATACGTGAACACCAAAATACATAGGTATAGAGAAGTCAAACACATCCCTGGGAAGTATAAGATGACCACAGCTCCATCAATTAAAAAAATCAGAAATAATAAAGCTCTTTTAATTAAAGTACACTCAAATCTACCCTATAGAAGTGTTGCATGGAGAAGCAGTTTTCTCCAGAACAACCTCCTGCCAATCTGCCTACACATGCAGCAGTGACGTTTTAATTAAACAAACACGTTACATAAAATTAAATGTGCTGTTGTGACCTGTCAGTCAATTTAGAAGAGTCTTTCTGGAACATCTTGATCCATATTGTGATTGACAAATATAAAAGTTTGCAATCAAGGTTTATCGTTGCTAAGTGGTTGGTAACACAAGTACAGGCATCTGTGCACGCTGTGTCATTTTTCCTACACTCGCGGCTTCTCAAAGGATGCATCAAACCTGCCTATCAGATTAAAAAACTAATTTAAACACACAGGGCTGAATCCAATTCACAGATATGCAAGTACTGTTTGCATTGAAGTCTGCAGGTAAAATTCAGCTCCATGCACCACTTAACATCCTCCTGAAGTGCTTTTTTCAGGATTTAAGTGGTATTTAGGCCTTGTGCCAGGGGTGAATTTGCACCTACATATTTGAGAGCAGCCTGCTAATTGAGGTTTGAAATAGCAGGCTTGAAATCCCACAAAAATGGGTTGTTTTAGGGGCCCCATCCCTGTGCCACCTGATTTCAGTCAGGTTTGAAATATCACAGGGTCATCTTTTCTCATGCTCTTTCCATCCCAGGGGAGGCCAGGATACGCAGAAAGCAACACAACTATGTGTTAAAAATACATTACCCAAATGCTTATGAACCACAACAGAACTTTGGATTCAGTTGGTCTAGTATTTTGGGTACACGTTTGGGTGAGGGCTTGTTTTGTTTGAACTGCTTTAGCCATCCCTAGTGCTGATGCATAAACATTTAACAATCCAACTTAGTCGCAACCTGTGTCAAGGCCATGGCAAAATGAAGTTCTTACAAATTGTAACCAGGAGAGAAAGGAAGAGGAGAGGCCCAGTGAGTGAGGCGTGGCAGGGCATGTGTCTGGGGCTGAAGAGACTAAGGTTCAATTCCCAGTGCTGTCATAGACTCCTTGTGAGATCTTGGGAAAGTCACTTAGATTCTTTGGCCCAGATCTTCCAAGGTACTTAGGTGCCTAAATCCCACTGAAATGCATACGTGTGCCTCTATACCTTGAGGGCAGGAGCTCTTCCCTATCTGCCGGGGCCTTGTGGGGATAAGTACATTAAAGATTGTGAGATGCTTGGGTACTACAGTAAAGGGGCCCAGATGAATACATAAGATAATTAGCCATATTTGGCCCATTTCTTACTCTCAGATACATGGGGCCAGATCCCTATTAATGGGGCTATGCTAATTTACACCAGCGGGGGGATGTGACCCATGGACTCAATTCTCACTGTAGTCAATGAAACTACACCTGCCACAACTGGCCCTACGGTTGTTCTGTTCTTGGGGCACTGCCCCACTCTAAAACATGAGGAAATGGAGAAGTAAAAATAGACTGCCTTCATCTCATTCTAGGCCCTATTGACAGATAGTAATTTAATAGCCTAGCTCTTCCATATGAAGGATCTATATACACTACTGCCTACCCTAAAGACTGACAAATCATGAGTCAACCCACCCCCTCCGCAAACCATGAGTTTTTAGAAAAATAATGAAGTTGGGGTTCTTTTTATAGGCCTTCTGCTCTCTGAGCCGTTAGGCTATGCTTTTTCACATTTTCAAGTTTTTCTCCACAACCACAAGGGCTGGAAACTTTTTTTTAAAAGAAAGTTGCGATTCTTATGTATTCCCATGACTCCAGTAGCTGGGGCTTTAAGAAAAGCACCAAATATTGCATGAATTAGCAACACAGCATATGAAGCAGCTGCTGTAGTGCCCTGGCTGGTGTAGTGAACATTCCTCTATGGAGGAATACAGCAGCAGTATGATGGTGGCAGAAGATGACTTGAAAGGGACCAGGGAAAAAGTTATCCTCCTAGTGACATGGGATAGCTGCTGACCCCGCCCCCCTCCCCACATGAGCAGAGGGGGACAAAAGAGTGTTGCGAACGGGGTGGGGGAGGATGGAAAGGGAAAGCAGTGGCTGTGTGTCAAGCTCCCCCCCTCTTCCACACCTTCTGTGCAAACATCTGGGGGATGTGGCATGTCAGGAAGAAGGCGGAGTTAGGAAGCTTTCTCAAGAAGGAAGTGGTAATAAAGACAGGTCCTATTTTTGATGCTCTAAGTTACTGCCCAGGAGACACTAAACTCTAAGACGTAAGGACGTAGTTGCTTAACCCAACTGTAACTACAAGATTTTAGCCTGCCTGGCGAAGGCTGTTATCCAGGCCTTAGGCTAGAGATGATTTCCTGCCACTTGCCTTTGCTTTTGTAACTTACAACACAACTTGCTTTTCTTAAGAGGCTTTTGGATTCTGGCTGTTATTTGGGCAACCCTGGCGGGCTCTTCTTGGAGGCAAGGGAAATTCATTTCTGGCCTCTACTCAGAGGCAGAAGGGGGGCACAAGGTACTAGATCACTCAGTCCCAGGGAGCTCCTAAAAGTAGGGTGACCGCCTAGCCACTGTGAAAAAACAGGACAGGGGGTGGGGAATAATAGGCACCTACATAAGAAAAAATCCCCAAAAACGGGACTGTCCTATAAAAATGGGACATCTGGTCACCCTTCCTAAGAAACAACCTGTAATGAGCAAGGTGCACAGGAAAACCTCATTGCCTGAAGAAGTGGCCATATGGATCACCACAAGCTGCACTGTACTGGAGTCCATTTTATTTTCCGTAAGGATTTACAGTTGGCCCACTTGTTTTTCTTATAGTTTGTGGTAGAGTAGTGACACAGTGTTAGGTACTGTACAGACACAGAGTAAGAGACAGTCCCTACCCCAAAAGGCTGATGGTTTAAATCGACAAGACAGACAGGGAGAGAGAAAGGAAGTATCCATTATTAGTATCCATAGTTCCCCAACATTATGCCGTTTAAGTTTAACATACATTAATATAGCAAAATGAACAGAAGGCTGAATTGAAATGTCATTTTAACTGGCTTTTTAAAATTAAATTTGAACAAAGAATGAGTCTGGAGAGAAGAGATGAGCAAAAATAAGCATCACTTAAACTTCCTTTTCTAGCAAACTAAACTAAACTACCCACAGGATTATCTGGGCAGAAGATTGCCACAAAGCATAGAAAGGCTCAGCTCTGAGAAACAAAGACCCCAATCTACCTTTGATGATGCTAGTGTGAATCTGCAGTAATTTTATTACAGTCAACAGCGTTACTCCAGATTGACTCCAGAGTAACGAAGGCAGAACTTGTCTCCAGATGAATAAGGCACTCGGAGATGCGCCTTTCTTTGAAAGCAGTGAGACCATCCTCCAAACAGGCACAAAAGGACCCTCATCTTAAAGTCTTTCTCAAAAAAAATCCCAAACACTCTCCGAATTTGGAAATGTTGCAGCTGATGTTTGAAAGGAGGGAGTGGAGAGACTGCGTTCTCTGAGCCTTTTCTCTATGATCTTTCCAGGTGTGTGTGTGGAATGAAGAAACAGCTAGAAGAGCTGTGAAAATTATCAGGAAAGTGTGCAGCAGGGAGAGAGATGGATAATACAAGTAATTGCATAAAGTCCTACTGGTGAGGAAGGAACATCTATCTGCAGGCACTCTGGAGATTACTACAGGAACAAAGCAATATCCAGTACTTGTAAAGCAGACAGGATTTAGGAGTGATTAAACTTGGGATGAAATGTTTTCAGGTGAAGAATCTACGATCCAATGCTCTAGACATAAAAGAGACCAACAGACACCTCCATATCCACTTCAGCATCCAGCTTTGAATTCAAACACATAACACATCTAGCCTGATAAATCTCTTTTCTGCTGGCAAGTTTCACAGATGACAGATTGTCAACACATCAGGGACTTCAATCATTTTCATCTCCAGTCCATATTGCTTGATAATTGCTACAGACAGTCAGTAGCTCATCAGCGCTCCGTGGGGACAGAGGAACAGATCAGAACACAGAATCGAAAGAGCTTTAAAGCATTGATTTTTCCATACTCCTGTCGTTGCTAAAAGCGGGCTTGGCCATCTAAGGGATGGATTGTTTGTTGGATACAATAAGGCTCCCAATACCACAGTATCTGGGCAAGAATGGGCACATACAACCTTCTGAGATGTGGTACTGTAAGTCCCATCTGTCACAGAAAGCAAAAACAGACCAGCCAAGTAGCTGGTAATCCAGCAGGGCACAAAGTGACATTTTAAAAGGCTGAGGGCTTGTTTGTATGGGGAAATTGACTGCATTAACTATTCTGGAATAGCTTTCGGCAGGGACACGACTCTGGGAAAAAAAGTTGATTTTATTCTAGAACAATTACTCCACTTTGGAATGCACTAATTATTCTGGAATTAAGTGACTTTTATTCCAGAATAGAATGTCCACACAGGGAGCTATTCCAAAATAGCGATTGCAGAATAGTTGATTCCACAAAAGGTTTCCTGGTCAATTCCCCTCTAGAAACAAGCTTAGATACAGCAATTGAGAATGAGGTTCTAAAGCAGAGGTCACTGAAAAGAGAGGTGGGTGCAGCAACATCACAAGATGAATGAAGGATGTAATTAATATCAATCAAATGAGCAACCGGTGAGGGGGTGTTTTTGGTCTCAGTAAACTGGTGTAGCTCCACTAGTTTGAATGGAGTTCCTTTGAGCTACACTGGGGTAAATATGACAAACTAAATGTGTGGACGAGGTCAGAAGAATGCAAACACTATTTCTGTATTTCCATTCTTATGTCATTATTTCTGTTCATGTGCACTGAGAAATATGACGTTTCTATAGTAGACACGTGAATAATGTCGATATCAAGGCGTGGCCAATACAATGAAGCCGTATGTGATATTATTTTCGGTCACTGTTTAGACATCATAAGCATATGTATATATACAGAGCCAAAAAAAAATGCATTACGGAGAGAATAGTCTAACACATGAAAAATTAGCATACTTTTGAATAGCTGACTCTCTTTTGGCAATGATTAGGACAACCTGCTGAGGCATTGTGATTCAAACTGTCCCAACTGCGCTGCAGATTTTGAAAGCCTAAACCTATCAAAAAGCCTTACCAATAATGTTTTTCTAGATCTGGATTTAAATAATGGACAATACAAATTCAGAAAGCAGGTGTAATAGCTATCATTTAAAAGAAGCACTCTTAAGGAGATTTCAAAGATCTGAAACATGCATTATGCAGTCAAGGTGGCAAGATGGGACGCATGTTGAATTTCAAACACGACTGGAATGAAATCTATCGGATTGGATCATGGAACAATAGATTACGTGTCTGGTTTTACATTATATATTCTTCCATCCTTTCCCTTCCTTCATCCTCTTATCTATACTTAACGATATATAGGGCTAAATTATGCTCTCAGAGGTATACACAAGGTTCCCCTTGATCCCAAATCAACAGCAGCCTTACTTATATCCTAGGGCACAATTCTAGTCATAGCAGGAGATGCTGTGGGATGTTATACAATTCTTACTGCTGCTACAGGATGAATGCAGTATCCATAAGTGTCAACAAGCACCGAACATGCTAGTGTTTGAGTATCCTGATAAAGGACCGTGGTTTCCCGAAAGGTAGGAAGATTGCAGGGATGCCTACCACAACAAAGTCTCCTCAGGTTAGGATTTGCCTGCCCTGTATTAAAACAGATACAGTATGAGCTTAACTGGCTCATAGAGGACATATGCAGATCAATTTTGCCTGCCCAGTTTCAGAGTCACCAAGCGCCACTGAGCTCTACCCTTTCACATATTCCATGAGAAACAAGTTCATCTGTGATTCTTTTTATGAGCGCAAATTATTTCAGGGAGAGGCTGGAATAAACAATGTGCAAAGAGGTGCTTTTGTCTTCCTTGTCAACAGGGGAGTTCTTTGCCTAGCTGTGATTATACATATTCCCCAGCTAACTTAGAGACATGAATGTAAAATTGCATTCATTTGCCTTTCTAATACCAATCACCATATCTTTGGGCTCATCTCACCATTAAAAAAACCCTAAAATAAAGCTGAACCAATGGCTCAGAGCAGCAGCCACTTGGGTAAGGAAAACTGATTATCTACAAGAGAAGGTAAAAAAGGAAGAAATAAAAGGATCAAGGATGAGCTGACTTGCACAGGATTAAGTAATTTAATAGAATGGAAGAGACTCAGCACTCACAGGTGGATTGAAAGTGCTGGGTATCAAGTGGATTTGTGATCCTACCTGTCTCACGGTGGGTCCTTTCAGCAATGAATGGATTAAGCTCTGCCACACATTGAATGGTATTTTTTCCCCATCTGGGACATTCTTTTAATAGATCAAGTGGAATTCACTTCAAGTTTATAGAAGCGTGAACTATTTTTCATTTTATTGGGTAATGCTAAGCACAAATGAATGGAGAATGTTCGCACCAAGAGGAATAAGGGGTGTGAGAAGATCTGTTGTATGGCATGCCTGCCAGTGAAGGGAAAGCATATCACACACTGGCTTGACAACTCAGGCCCTCCCACAGCCTAGGTGGCATGGCACAGCTGACACGCAGGCTTTCTGATAAGCCTTTCTCTTCACAAAGAGGCACTGCTGAACCCCTACTGCGAAATGCTGCAACTGATGTGGCATGCTTTAGTACTTCCACGCAATATAATCACAAAGAGGCTCTTGAGAACTAGTGGCAAATATTAACACTTATCGTCATTCTTGCTCGTATCTAGGCTGCTTGGAACCTTCTGTTTCAAATGAAAAGTTTGCATTTGTCATATAATAATACCTCGCCCTTATGTAGCACATTTCATGTTTCAATCTCAAAGCACTTTACAGGGTGGAAGTCAGTATCATTATCTAACCTGGTCTATGTTACATCTCACAAAGAAACAGCTAGGAAGCCCACTGGGGATTAGACAGTCAAAACCAAGGCACACAGGAGACATAAAAAGACACAGAAACCCAGATAGGGACCCTAGTACTGATGAACCATAGTTGGGAGAAACACAGACCTGAAAAGCACACCAGATCTGGCAATACACAGCTATCAAGACATATAGAGAAGAATATGGCAGCTCTTCTAGGGGCCAGGTCATCTTTGGTGTAAGCCCACTGAAATGAATGGAGTTACAGGAGGAGTGACTTTGGCTCAGGGTCTGGAAAAAGGTCTTGGAACCCCGCCATAGATAAAATGCATCTTTGTCCATGCGATATTGCTCCCACCCCAAGAAAACTGAAATATCCCCAGAATAATCTGCTAAAACAAACTACAGCAAGGACTGCCTACCTGCTCCTGGTCAAGGCCATAGAATGGAAAGCTATTTGGATATGCAAGGCAATGGTAACATAGTGCACCAATCAATGAGAGTCTGGGGTGTTTAATGAAATCAGTGGGCCAGATTCCAGCCCATGTTCATTACTGTGGTGATGAGAACAGGCTACTGTGGCCCCCTGGAGAATCTGTCCTGTGCAGTAGCAGCATAAAATTGTCATATATGGCCACAAAGTGATAGAAGGATATACTTTTATGCACAATGCATAATTAATCTGCAGAACTCATTGCCACAGGATGTCATTGAGGCTAAAAACTTAGCTGGATTCAATAAAGGATTACACATGAATAAGAATAATGAGATCATCCACCGTTAGAATAAGCAGGATAAGAAAAAAATGGAGAAGGGATATAAACCCTCATACTTCAGGAACTAAGTCAGCCACTAACTGATAGGAGTTAGTAAGAAACTTCCGGTATGGGCTGCTTATTCCAGAATTGTTCTTTATGGGTTGCCCCCTTGTTCCCAATGCTGCTTTCCTCCCTCATCTTTCTCTGAAGCATCTGGTACGGATCACTCAGAGACAGAATACTGGATAAGAAAGACCACTAGACCAGTTCAATAGGGCAATTCCTATGTGAAATGTGTTGTCATATACTGTGGATTCTTAACCAATGCGTGGCACAAAAGATATTGAATCACAATTGAATAAACAAACAATCATCTATTGAACAAGCTCAGAAGTCACACACTGAATTAAATGCAATGAATTATTCAAGTGAAGAACAAAAATCATCATCTATAGGTACATCAGCATTGCATTAACGTGTCAACCCCTGTTTTAAAGGCATTGTAAGCAAAGGGCAAACATGTAGCGAGTTGTAAAGGTCAGAAGCACATCAATGGAGATGTCTTCAAGAGTACCAAAGGTGATGTGAATGCAAGGCAGTGAAAATGCATTTCATTTCCCTAAAGTCAGACACTCAAGCCGCTTACACTTTATGATAATTGCACTACCAGCGTAGGATGCTACTTACCTCGCCATTCAAGAAGCAGTAAAATACTGACACAAAGAAACCCTGGAAAAAAATGAAGGGAATCATTATTAGATCATTATTTGAACAAAGCACGGTGACACATGTAGAAAAGTGGGTTTAGATGTGTCCTAGAGTTATACTGCCACAATGGCTGACAGAAACTTACCACCCATCTCTGTTTTCTGTTACTGCTCTTAGAGGAAGATGGCTGCAGTTCGTTACACTCCTTGGGGTCTGTTTCTACAGCCACAGTCATGTCGAAGAGCACTTACCAGAGTGGCCCCATTGCTACTCAGTAGAGTATAGGACCCAACGAGGTAAAGACGTAGGGCTGGAGTCTGCCACCCTCAGGGTATGTCTCAACTGCAAATAAAGATGTGATTCTACCAGGGGTGGGCACATCGGTGCAAACTAACAACTCGACATCACACACGGCTGGGCAACAGAATTCGGTTTTCATGCAGCCATGGTAAGGAAAAGGGTACGCGGGGTTGGCTTCTTACGCATAACATGTGGGAATGGTTTCAAACTGCAGTGCCATCCTTTCCCATAGTAAGCAATGGGTTGGGTTTCACATTTAAAAGGAGGGGCTGCGGTTTTCGGATGCAACACACATCTCTCCCCACCCCACCGTGTGGCTATTCTCCGGGATGATCCCTTTTAGCCAAGCGCAAACAGCCCAGCATGAATGGGGTACAGAGAAGGGCTACTAGGATGATCTGAGGAATGGAAATCCTGTCTTATGAAAGGAGACTCAAGGAGCTTGGCTTGTTTAGCCTAACCAAAAGAAGGCTGAGGGGAGATATGATTGCTCTCTATAAATATATCAGAGGGATAAATACCAGGGAGGGAGAGGAATTATTTAAGCTCAATACCAATGTGGACACAAGAACAAATGGATATAAACTGGCCATCAGGAAGTTTAGACTTGAAATTAGACGAAGGTTTCTAACCATCAGAGGAGTGAAGTTCTGGAACAGCCTTCCAAGGGAAGCAGTGGGGGCAAAAGCCCTGTCTGGCTTCAAGATTAAACTTGATAAGTTTATGGAGGAGATGGTATGATGGGATAACATGATTTTGGCAATTAATTGATTTTTAACTATTCATGATAAATAGGCCCAATGGCCTGTGATGGGATGTTAGATGGGGTGGGATACGAGTTACTACAGAGAATTCTTTCCAGGGTATCTGGCTGGTGAATCTTGTCCACATGCTCAGGGTTCAGCTGATCGCCATATTTGGGGTCGGGAAGGAATTTTCCTCTAGGGCAGACTGGAAGAGGCCCTGGGGGGTTTTCGCCTTCCTCTTAAGCATGGGTCACTTGCTGGAGGATTCTCTGCACCTTGAAGTATTTAAACCATGATTTGAGGACTTCAATAGCTCAAACATAGGTGGGAGGTTTATTGCAGGAGTGGGTGGGTGAGATTCTGTGGCCTGCATTGTGCAGGAGGTCAGACTAGATGATTGTAATGGTCCCTTCTGACCTTAATGTCTATGAGTACATACCCATGCTCACAGGTGGGCTTGTACTGGGGCAGCTAGCCTGTCCTGCAGCCCATGGCACCATGTTTTCACTACTGTTATTGTCTGTGCTCGCTAGATTAGGGCTATGCCCACCTGTGCTGCAATCACACCTTCATTTGCTATGCAGACATACCCATGTTTGTGTTCAGTGGTGCTTTACTCTGCAAGTAGACCCACTGATTCTGGTGGGATTATGCTGGGAATGATGTACTACTCCATTAAGTCAGGGTGGTAAAATATCACCCTGAATAAATAAGAATGCATTAAAGATAGCTGATCTAGATACACAGGGTGAATTCTTTGCCCAGCTGAAGTCAATGGCAAATCTTCCACTGACTTCAATGGGCCCAGGATTTCACCCAAAGTTATGTAATCATTGACATTACAAATGGAAAACGCCTATTAGATCACCCGCAATCGCAGCATGAAGTCCACTGATGCAGGACAGAGCAGATAATATACACTTTCTAAAGGAGTATTTGAAATCCCTTTTACTGTCTCAGCTACTATTGTTATTTATTGGTACTGCGGTAGCACCTAGGAGCCTCAGCCATGGACCAAGGTCAGGCTTGACAAAGCCCTGGCTGGGATGATTTAATTGGGGATTGGTCCTGCTTTGAGCAGGCGGTTGGACTAGATGACCTCCTGAGGTCCCTTCCAACCCTGATATTCTATGATTCTATGACCAGGACCCCACCGCATGGGCCCTATACAAACACAGAACAAAGGGGTTGGTTACAGTCCCAACGAGCCTATGACAGTTGCTCTCTTTCCATGAGAGCATCATGTTACTAAGAGTCCCATTCTGACCACAAAGGGAATGCGATGCCCAACTGGAGGGCAACAGCTTACTCCTGTTGAAACCATTGACTTCAGGGTGCGCAGAATCAGATCCTTGCTCTACAAAGTGATAGAGAGAAATATACTATCTATTGCAACAACTGAGTTTTACTTTCAGCAATGGGGTGTACTACCTCATATCATAACACAGATCTACTTCCCAGCTGTTCTCTCTTTCACATACCCCACTGCAGCGTTATCATCATAAACCAACCATTTCTTCTGCAGGCAACAAGCATGACCAGGTAAAATACGAAATTTATTTTACACAGTGAAAAATGCAGTAAGTCTTATTGCTTAGGAACAAAATCTCTCCTTCAATAGTTTAAAAGGGCTGTTTTTCTTCTTTGCTTTTGTGCTTCTTTTACTGGAGTGACACTTTGGGCTTCAAATACAAATATGAAATCATTATCCACATCCGAAAGCTTTTAGAACCCACAGTCATAGACCCTGCCTTTCAGCCGTAGTTCCCAATCACTGCTACGCATATCGGCACTGGTGTTCTTGGCTGCATCCCTGCTGTAGGGACTGATCCCATGGAAGTCCGTGGCAATACTGAACTTAGGCCCCTATTCAGGAAGGTGACTAACGACATGTCTAAACTTTAAGCACGTGCACAGCTCCAGTGAAGGGCTTCAAATGAGGCATGCGCTGAAGTGCCTTCCTGAATTGAGGGTTCAATGATGAGTCCGCGTGCTGGACCCAGAGTGCTGTTACTACTTCTGCTCATTGCCCATTCAAACCTGATCCTGTTCCGATCACAGCCCTGGCAAAACTCCCACAGACTTCAGTGACAGGAAAACACAGTCTTCAGGGGTGCATGCTCCAATCAGCAACAAAGTTTGGGACAGACCAAATTCCACTGCAGATAAGAGCATGTGCCATTGCATAGAAGAGGTGGGACAGGACTCCGGTTCATACAACCAAGCTCTTGATCAAGTGAACTCATGCTTACTTAACAGGGGGTCTCTGCCACATGCAACATACTATATACAACCATGCATCATTAAAACAAACAAGCATTAAAAGAAAATGACGAATTATATGTATTGCAATGGCACCTAGTAGCCCCAGGCATGGAGCAAGACCTCATTGCACTAGGCGCTGTATAAACACAAAAGCAAAAGACAGCTCCTGCAGCAATGAATTTACCTTCTAAGCCAACTTGTTTAAAGAGTTACTTCTACTAAGGGGTTCTCATTGCCCCAAGCCTCACAGCTAAGAGCATTGGGGATCCCTTTAGCAGTGCCCAATACTTGCGATTAAGCGTGCTCTCCTACCTGAAAAGACTGCAAGAAGGAATTGAAGTAGATGAAGACTATCTGGGAAATGTCGTCTTCGCCGGGGTTCACAAAGAAAAGCATGTAGGTAATACCCAGAAGAGGCAGAAGGACTAACGTAGCCTTGACTGCCTTCCTGTAGGGTGCAAGGAGAGAGGCAAAGTTATTAGGAGAGGAAAACCAGGCTGAGTTATGTAACCCTCAGAGAACCACTCACCCGCAGGGAATTACAATGAAGAACTGGAGAGAGGAGGCCTGAGACCAGCATAAACCATGCATGACTCCACAGTGCTTACTGGAGTCACATTGGTGCTAAACTGGTGTGAGATCAGTATCATCGTTCTATCTTTTCCCAACAGATACTCCTAGACAACTCCCCCTCCTAGAAGTTATTCCCATCTTCTCCAACCCTCACCATGAAGCCCCTCCCCGAATCATTAGCACTCCCTTAACATCCCAGATTCCCCTCCACAAGCCAGTTCCCCCGCCTCTACTCTGCCACCAGGCCACCTCTGTTTTTTTCCTCCTCACCAGTTCCTGACCTAGACATGCACACTAGGCTGCTCTCCCGTACTGGTTTCCCATCAGGGAGAGCAATGGTGAAGATCGATGAGGCATTTTGGCAGCTGGGAGTGATTTGTATTGGGATTCTCTCCACACCTGCTCTTCCTAGTGGTGGTGGGAAACCCGCATTGATACAGGTGCTTCTATTTACCTTCTCAGCGCTGGAAAATGAATTGAAAGGCCCGACGGACAAGTACATGCTACTCTATGTGTTTCATGTTTACTACTACATTTACTAGGCAGGCGTTGCAAGTTCAATGGGATCCAACATTGCTAGCAATTAAAGATGGGCCTGGATTGACATCTGGATTGAAACTACTTAGAAGTTCAGAGGAATTGCTGGGAGGAGTGGTTTGGATCCAGTCCCATATTTTTAGCGATGTGTATTTTTAGGAGAGATTCCTAAACAGAGTCTAAGAACTGACTGGAATATACCACTGTGATATTTAAGGAAGCTGGCAGTAAACTGTGAAATGATTTGTGGTGGCGAGATTTTGTGATATGATCAAATTACAGTCTATTCCAGCAACTTTGCACTGTGATTAGTTTCATTTCCAGTCTGCTAGTTAATTAAGCAACAAGAAATTACTGATTTATAATTATAACATTAAGGGAGATGAAGAAGCATACATTTAACAGCCAGATTGGATTTGCACTGCTGATATGCGACTGGCATCTCTTCCTGTCAGACTTCAGGAGTAAGATGCTGTATTTAAACAACTGTACTGGTGACTAGTGCTGGCTATGCCTTGAAACAAGCCTTTTGATTCATTCTGGGACCGCTAAACCACTCAAATAAAATGCGAGTTTCATTCAGTTGTTTGGGAGGTGCTGCTGAAAAGATGAAAATAACTGGCAGTCCTCACTTCATGTGATTGGCCGCATGCCCTGGGTTTGGGAAGTGTGCCCCGTAGACCGCTGGACAGGTACAGCTGGATACAGGCAGCACGATGGAACATAAACGGGAGAATGGCACCTGGTATGCCCGGGCACAACTTCAGCGATGTTAACAGAGCTGCCCCTGGCTGCACACTATCTTGCATAGCTCCTGTCAGCCCTGTATGCGAGTACCACACAGTCATTAATGTATGTATCCTCACAGCACCCCTATGTGATAGGGATCTGGTGTTTCCCACCCCTAACAGCGGGGGGGACTGAGGCACGGAGAGATTAAGTGACTTGCCCACTTGCCCGGCACAGCCAGGAAGCCCCAGTCCAGCGTCTTCATCACAAGACCATTTTTCCTCTCACCTCCTCTAAGCCAGGGCAGGATTTGTCCCCCATATCCCTAACATTCGTGAAATAAGGATTAAAATAATCCTTCTACTCTTTGATTTCAGGAACATTTGGGCTAAACTGGGGAAAGCTAGATAACAATGGATTAAAAATATGGGTTAACGTCTAATCTTGCCCTGGGATTCCAATTGATATGAACAGATGATGGATTATTGTCTGCCAGGAGACAGGTAAAATCCTTCTATTTGCTGTTGTGAATTAAACTGGCATTTAACCAGCATGGGATTCCTATGTGTCTTTCAGGTCCTCATAAATTAACTAAAGATAAACAGAAGGCAAAAGGATAATAATGTAAGAGGAGGACAGGCAGATGGCACGCTCCTTCACCGCAAGGAAATGCTTGTCATTATGTACAAGAAAAAAGAATGAGAAGAAAATAAAGAATAACCCACGGCCATTTCTCAGTGAAAAGGAAGGGAAATAATAGAAATCCCTGCATGTAACAGGGTGCTGAGCCCCTACTCTGATCTGGCACGCAAGGAGTTAACTGTCTATTCCAATTACTGGCAGTGTGGTGTGAGCAGAGGTCAGCAGGGGGCAAGGGGAATGGGAAAGAACAACTGCCACCGCACCAGGTTATGAAATACCATGTGACTTTTCTGTCTGCTGTTGCTGCTGCTAACCGACGTGACTCAAACTCCTGGCCACAAACGCTTGGGAGAGGCGCTCTGTGAAAGGCTTTTGATCATGCTGGCCATCCCTGCCAGCTAACACTGCATTCTGAACCCAGCGCCGCTCTGCAGAGACACACTGGTCAGCTGGAAACATTCATTACCTCCATCGCTTTCTCTCTCTAGACACTCTCTGACCCACTTTCTCAGTCGCACTAGCAAGAAGCCTGAGCACAGCTAACACCCTTTCTGGTTTAGCGAGTGATTTCCTTCCAGTACAGGCAGCTCACGTGCCCATCCAGTATCCTCCCACTTGTGCTCCTGCCTGTTTGTTGTATTCACCAGTTGCTTATCATCTTATACATTGATTGTAAGTACTTCAGGACAGGGGCTGTCTCTTTGGTGTATGTTTGTACAGCATCTAGCACAATACAGCTACCACCCATACCAATAAACAATACGAATATGGTGTATTCTCAAGTTTAAGCGACTGTTGGGGCAATACTATTAGATATTACTTGTACTGAAGTAGCATGTAGGAGCTCCAGTCATGGAGCAGGACCCCCCTGGGTGCTGTACAAACACAGAAGAAACGGCCCCTGAAGTTCCAAGTGTAAGAAAAGAGACAACAGGCATATAATAATAATAATAGTGCCTATCTCTTACACAGTGCTTGTCACCAGGAAATCTCAACCTGCTTTACAAGGCAGTATCATTCTCTCTATTTTACAGATGGGGAAACTGAGGCACAAAACGGCAAGGTGACTTGTCCAAGGTCACCCAGCAGGCCAGGCATAGCACCCAGGTCTCTTGAATCTCAGTCCAGTTCTTTCTCTACATACAGACAGGGAGCACAAGGAAACAATGCTGGTCAGCATGCTAGGCAGTGGTCTCAACTCGCAGCTGCCTAACCATTTAAAAAGGGCAGTTTCTTTTATGACATTACTACTGTTAAGTTTAAAAGATTAGCTGAAACATGAGGGACCCCCAATGCACTGCATGAGGCTTGCATGAAATTTTTATTCAGCGTGTGCAGAAGCAGCTTTGCCGCTTCATGAAAACAGTTTGTGACAAAAATCTGATCATCGCTACCTGTGCAGGGAAAAAGCCAGCTCCTCTTATTCAAGCTGTTTGGGAATGTTTTCACATGCCCCACCATTCACCCCAGGGAGAGCAAGGAACTGAGATCTCAGTCTTTTCCCCCTGTTGGTTTTGGAACCATTGCATGAGGCTTGAGCAGGGAAAACGGAATTTTTTTCTACCATGGGCTTCATTTCTCAGTGACTGTGCAGGGGGGAATCGAAGCAAGAGCATCAGGCCAGTGCATTAACCTCACAGCTTACCCTGAAACCATGTTTCAAGGACCAAAGCAAAAGGCAAGCAGTGGGCCAGACAACAAAGCCACGTTGCTCAGGCAAAACTTCCTTTCAAAACAAAAGCAGGCCAGTTTACAGACTTCAGGGTTCAGCGCTCAGCTTGGGAGCCTGAGATTTCACACAGTAGTGACAGATGATTTGGGGAGTCCCAGTTGTGCCTGCCATAAAACCCCTGCAGAGCTTGAGGGACCTGCATAACCATACAAGATCTCACTCTGCACTCTAAAGGCCCAGTCTTGCAAGGCGTTCAAGTCAGCATTCCCTGCAAGGTGCTTATGGCCTCTGCATTGCTCCTTGTATTTGGATGTACAGTAATCTGTGGGCATGAACAGAAACATTTCTGTGTCGACCAGCGTGATCCGTGGGCTCAAGAATATGACCCAATCCTGTACTCAAATGCCTACTGCCTTCGCTGGGAATTTACGAACGCAGAAAAGGGATCCGAATTTGTGCCTCCACGTCAGCTATTTATTTGGCAGTCGAAGTATTATTACATGCACCCACAAAATTGCACGCATGAGCGGGGAGGCAATTTGTTACAGGTTGTGCATTTCTACACTCATCAGTCAACTAAGATCCATCAATATTCTAGCCATCAGTGCAGTGGATTACAGAAACACGTCACTTGTACAGCTATTGTAATATATTTTGAAACAGGGAGTTAAATGCTCTCCTCCCATGAATCAATCATATTTTACTGGAGAGGAAAAAGTGGCCTTCTTGATGGATCACATTTTACACCAGACTGACCTCGCTAGTGACATTGGGCCAAATTCTGAAACAGGTACCTTTGCATATGTACAGTAGAGGCACATGAGCACCCTGAAGCATGTAGACAGGTTAGGAGATTCAACAGTGCATATCAATCTGCACATAAATCCCAACTGTGTGTGTCTGATTTCATCCATGTACATAAATGGAATGGGTGCAAGAATGTATGCAAATTTCTGTAGATGCATTTTGAAAAAAAAACCCTGAAAATAACCTGCCCCATGAACAATGATATTGTGCCCTAGCAGGGCATGCCTAAAGTATAAGGAGATACAGTTACCAAGCCTAGGTGTACAATCCTAAAATACAAAGGCAGAACAACGTCAGGGCAAGCGGTGGAGTATGCAGTGTTTTAGGTGTCTAATTAATAAAACCCCGCAGTGTACATACTGCACAGAGAAGGTCAGAACATTTCTTGTAACAACTGTGAAAAGCCCTGGCCAACTTACCTGTATTGTATTGTTTCTGAAGTGGTTGAAGCTCTCAGTTTTGTCATTAAAATCCTAACGATGTTAAATAGAAATACAAAATTTATCTGGAAAAGGGAAAGAAAAGATCAATGAGCTAAAACTGGAGTTAAAAAATGAGATATACAGAGAAGAAACATCAATAGTCATATATACAGTGAGCCTGATCCCACTGACTTCAATTGGGCCAGGATTTCCCCCATAATATCAGTGCGCATGGAGTCTAGTCACTTTTGAACAGCAGAAGCAGGTGCCATCTGAAAAGAAGTTTGTGAAACAGACTGTGAGGCCATGAGTTCTTCCTGAGGCCGTGCTGGTCCAACTCTCCCACCCCACCCCCAACAAATAGAACCATTCCAGCCAGATGGGATGCCAGAAACTAGTCAGAAATCTGGATGGAGGCTACAGAGCTATTTTCTAAGCCTGTAAACTCCTCCTTCCCTTCACAAACCTGCTTCCTGCTGGAGTATCATGTCTGAGCTTGATGCGGATTTGGAAACACCGAGAAATCAGGCCTGATATATATTTTTATGCATGTTAAGGAACTGGAAGCACTGCAGTATTTGGACTCAGAGTAAGAGACCAAGGACAATGCTGCAGTGACCTCATACAGGAAGTACCTGAAAAGTAAAATATTAAACAACACATCTTCCCAAAATATCAGCGCAAAGCGTTTATAGTGCTCCACTTTAGAAAGTTTTCAGCCAGCCACAAAATATAGTTTTCCTGATTTCGATCTCACTTATACAAGCTTGACACTGGTTCAACTCCAGTGGATTCACTCCTCATTGACAATGGTTATTACTGTGGTAGCTGGAAACCCCAGTGATGGACCAGGACCCCGTTGTGCTAGGTGCTATACATGCATAGAACAAAAAGGCACCCTCTGAAGCATCAGAGATAGTCACAGCTGGAGATGGGGCACTGGGTGGGGTGGTCTGGTGATCTGAGATGGTACCAAAAATTCTCTCTCTCTCTCTCGCAGGTATTTGGCTGGTTTTTTTCTTGCTCACATGCTTAGGGTCAAACTGATCGCCATGTGTGGGGTCAGGAAGGAATTTTCCTCCAGCTCAAATTGGTAGTGACCATGGTGGTGGTGATGGTGATTCACCTTCCTCTACGGCATGGGGCACAGGCTGCTTGCCAGGATCATCTGGGTCTACTTTACTTAATCAATTCCATTACCATTGCAGGGGCCTCAGGAATTGGCACACCTGAGCCCCTCCTGTTCCCTGTATGTGGCACACACTAGTTTAGTCTCCTGCAGGGTGTATTACTTTGGTCTAATTTTGGTTGTTGGGTTTAGTGGGCGGGTGGTGTTGGTGGCCTGTGAAATACAGGAGGTCAGACTGCATGATCTGGTGGTCTCTTCTGGCCATAAACTCTATGACTATGACAGTCCCTGCCCCAGACAGCCTGTGACCCAAATATTCATCAAGAGACAACAGATGGATACAGACAGACAGACGAGGGAGCACAAGGAAACAATGAGACAGTCCTGGTCAGCATCATGGGCAGTAATCTCAGCACACCAGCTACCTAATCATTGCCAAGTGTTTTGAAGGCGTCGCAGCAAAGGAGAGGTTTGTGAAGGGATGTGAAGGACGACGAAGTAGTTTTGTGGATGTTTATGAGTCCAGTAACATCAATAGGAGCTACAGGTGCTCGACCCCTCTGAAAAATCTGGCCACTTCCTTACTGGGCATTTACTTAGGTGCCTAAATATGGATTTGGGTGTCTAACCTCAGGCACCTACATTTGTACTTTTGGGCCTGTGACTAGCCTAAAGTCAGACAGCCAGTCAGCGGCAGAGTTGGGAACAGAACACAGGATTAGCAGCTCCCAACCCTTGCTCTAGCCACTAGAAATTCCTGTCTTCCTAAACCATGTGTGGGGTGGCAGAGTGTGGTGAGAACAGAATTCTTACGCATCTTTCTGCTGGCAGCAACGTTCAGTTTGTAGTGGCTGGGGGAAGCAATGATCAAATGACAGCTCAGCAAGGCCACACAGGCCTTATAAGACTTTTCGTAGAGAGTGACCATAATGAGATCATGGGTAGGACAATAATCAGATTAGGTGTGTCCTCAGGAGCATATCACATGGATTTATGTTTTCCAATTGGACACTAAAGCCTTTGCCTTTTAGGCATTGGCATGCAATGGGGGTGGCTAAGAGACACCCTCTCTCCCTGCCCCCGCCAACTCCAGTGGGAGCTCAGGAAGGTGCTGTCTTAGAAGCACAACGTTTCTCAGGTATGGAAGGGAAGTGCAACCCACGGTTATCCCCCCCTGCTCAGTCGTTGTCCAGCATGTGTGTAAAGGGAGAGAGATAAGGCTTTGGCCCTGCCTCCTCCATGCTCCTTTTGGGGTGGCTAGTTCTGCCAGTTTTGGTAGCAATGAGTGATGTAGCTAGTGGCTGAGAATCTCATGTTTGTTTGCTAGTAGCTTGGTCCCAGTTTGCCTTCTTGAGGCTTGAGACTGGGTGTCACACCTAAAGAGGTCTCTCTGGAAACCTGACTCTTGTTCTCTTGTTCCACGCATCACACTACATCACGGAGATGGGTTCTGCACATTTTTTGCCCTGGCACAAGAGTAAGGACTAGGATTTCACTCGGCCCCTGAATATGGTTGTGGAAGTGGTGAGGTTTTCTGTGCCCACACACAAGAGGCAGCACAAATCTGCCCACACACAAGAGCATCTTGGTGATGTGAATTTATGAGCATTTTTATCCCAAAGGAATTATGTGGTCATGAACTCAAGAATTTAGGATTCAAGTCAAATTAGAGAGTTGATCTTTACAACCAGTTTGAAGCCAGTTTTACCCTCCAAAAATTAAAGCTCTAGTTAATCTGTTCACTTTAGGTGTTCACATAATAGATAGATAAGCCCTAGCATGATCAATGAGGTCACTCGTGTCACCTGTTCATCTTAACCGTCCCAAAGGTCTAACTCTGCTAACATTATCCCATGGAAAATTCACGTCTGAATTCCCAAGAGTACCATTTTGCTATCTCCCATAATGCTCACTTAACGTGCATCATTCATGAGGCTACCACCTTTTCAATGTCAGTTACCTCCTGCACAATTTGTTATGAATAGCGTCACATTTGCCCCATATACACTTGTCACACTATATTCCTTGAAATGTGCTACCCAGCATGGGAAAAAGGGATGTGTTTCAAGAACGTCTTTAAACCAGCAACTCAGCTGTCATGCTCATTAATAGCTAGAAGTGAATCACAGACATACTCCATTCATGGATTGCAAAATGCCAAAAGCCTTAAAACTCTACACACGGGAATGCGGAGGTAGGTAACAAAGGGATAAGTTCCTTATAAGATCCACAGATAGATCTCAGACGTCTTGAGTCTACTGCACAGTAGCATTATTAAAGTGCTGGTGTTACAGAGAACCCTGAAAGAGACTGATAGATTGCAAGCAACTATGCTAGCGTGTGAACTCAATCCCTATCTGTCTTCTCTGAAAAGCAGCCCACACCTCGTGCCCTGATGCCGAAACCTTCTGCTAACTTCCATCTAGTGATCCCACCTTCCCCCTCAGATGTCTGACTCTCCCCTAAGTGTTGAGACAAAGCTCCAATAAAAATTAATTAGTCTATGATGCCTGTATTGAAGTAATTAGAGCAGACGTTAATCTTCAGAAGTGAGTTTTTAACAGTGATGGTAATTAACTTTGGAGCAGGGATGTGGTGGAGTCTCCATTGCTTGGAGTCTTTACAGCAAGACTGGCCGTCTTGCAAAAAGGTATGCTCTGCTTCAGCCACAAGTAATTTGGCTGTATGCAGGAATTACTGCCAGAAGCTGGGGACGGATCACTCGATAATTGCCGTGCTCTGTTCACTCCCTCTGCAGCAAGTAGGAGTGGTCACTGTCAGAAGACAGGATACTGGGTTGGACAGACCATTGGTCTGATCCAGTATGGCTGCTCTTATGTTCTAAATTCTATGGTCAGTGACAGGCAGGACGTCAGACTAGATAATAGTGCTATGCTTTTCATTCAGAGCTCTCAGTGCGCTTTACAAAGGAGGTCTGTATCATTATCTCCATTTAACAGAGGATACTGAGGCACGGAGTAATGACATGACTTGCCCAAGCTCTTTGCCCAGCAGCAGAGCCACAAATAGAACCCAGATCTCATGAGTCTCTGGCCAGCATGCTAGCCCCTCGGCCAAACAATAATATATTCACATTCACTGACGCTTGGGCTCCGAAGTACCTAAGTCACTTTTTAAAATGGGACTTAGGCTCCTAAGTCACACAGGGTATGTCTACACTGCATTGCAAACCCAGATTTGTGGGATCCAGGCTTCTGGACTCAGAGTTTTCAAGCCTGGGTTTAAGCGTTCACACTCCATTGAAAACCTGGTTTTACAACTGCTGGACCTAGGGGTCTCTGCTGTGCTACCATACAATCTCAGCAGGACTTGGGCTCTGACCCACCCCCTAGCAAGGCCCTAGGACCCGGGTCCTGAGTGCTTGCTGAACCGAGTCAGACTGATTTGTATGTTGATGGAAGCAGGCTCAAACCTGAGTCAGAGCCCAGGCTTAGTGTGCAGTGCAGACATACCCTAAGGTTTTTTTGAAAATATTACCATTAGTGCACAGATACCACACTGATAGGACATACATAAAAACCTGTGATAGACAGACAGATTCTTCCAGTCCCACTGTTTGCATAAGCATTATTCTCTAGTGGTCTAAGATACTTACTCAGTCCCTGATCAGGCAAACTCCCCTTGACATCAAAGGAAGTTTGCCGGAGCAAAAACTGCAACAGTTGAAGGATTTGACCCTTGTTTTTAGTCAGTGAAGCAGAACAATATCAGAGGAAAAGGAAAAGGTGCGGTACTGGTAGGAGGCAGCGCCATACCAGTCGATGCTTTTAAGTCTACACCAAAGCTCCCTGAGAAACAGAATTTCTGAGAAATTCTGATATTGGGATGAAAAGTTGAAATATCGAAACTTTCTGAGGAATGAAAAAGTTCCAATGAATTTCAATCAGCCAACATCAAAATGTTTAATTTAGACCTTTGTTTTTAACTGACTCAAAATGTTTCATTTTAATTTGTCTACTCAGAACAAAGTGCTTTGTTTCATTTCAAGTTGACATTAATTGCTGCATTCACCTGAACTGCCCTGGTCCCTCATAGGAGTTATAATTTCGGGCCCCTTGTGCTTTCATTCTTTCCAATGGATCCATTTCCTTGAATGGACTATATCTCCTTTGATGCATGGTGGAATCTCATCAAGAGGAAGAGATTGTGGGAATTCTGACAGGAATTTGTCTACACCGTTTTATTTGATGTGCAAAGCTGTCCCCCCTTGCTCTGATTAAATGTGTGTATTTCTGTCTGGTCATGCCATGTGCCAAATAGAGGCAACTGTTTTTTTTGTGTAGAAAATGTAGGAGAAAAATTGTTTTCTGGGAATGTCCTGCAAAAGATTTTGGGTTTTTTTTTAATGAAAAAGCAAAACTGAAAACCCTCAGATTTTTTTATTTTGTTGTTTTTACCTTTCTTTCTTCCCCTTTCCTCCTCCTTTTTCATTGGCAAAATGGTAACAAGGAGATAGGAAGGGAAGGAAAAAGGGAAAGAAGGATTTACAGACACCTACATGGCAACTTAACAGTTGTATTATACATGGGCAAAACATTTCCATCAAAAACATTCTGTCAATTAAAAATACATAAAAATAACCTTTAGCCAAAACCAAAAATATTTTGTGCTCCATTTTGCTTGGTCTGGTCTAGTTTTCAGTGTTCCAAGCAAATCCCACCTCTCTCATATTACCTCTTCCCCCAACCACTTATGCATCAAAGACATCAGACGTGATGCCCCACTTGTCTTGTCCAATGACATTAACCCCAATACTCATTTGTCTGAGCTGGCCAGGATCTGTTCCACCCCACTCCTTCTGTGACTAGGAGGAGCCAGGTTAGCATAAGGAGGATGATTTTCTGGCTAGGGAAGCAGGCTGTTACTCAGGAGCTCAAGGTCCAGTTCCCAGCTCTGCCACAAACATTCTGTGTGTCCTTGAGCAACTCACTTCAACTCTCAGTGCCTAATTTCCCCATTTGTATACTGGAGCTATTTCTTTTCTCCTACCATTTGTCTGTCTTGTCTTTTTAGATTGTAGGCTCTTTGAAGCAGGGGACTGTCTTTCCTACACATCTATACAGTGCCTAGCACAATGAGGCTCTGACCTCAGGTGCGGTCTCTAGACACTACTATGCTGAAAATAAATAATTATTAGTATTCAACAATTGTCTTAGCAAACTGGCAAGTTCATCAAGGGCTGCCCATGCTCCAACTTTGCGGACGTCAGCTCTTGCCACCTTGTATTCGGTGGCGGAGTCCTGCGCACCAGTTTGGAGTTGGTTTAGGTTGGACATTAGGAAAAACTTCCTAACTGTCAGGGTGGTTAAGCACTGGAATAAATTGCCCAGGGGGGCCGTGGAATCTCTGTCACTGGAGATTTTTAAGAGGAGGTTAGACAAACACCTGTCAGGGATGGTCTAGATAATACTTAGTCCTGCCATGTGTGCAGGGGATTGAACTAACTGACTTCTGGAGGTCCCTTCCAGTCCTATGATTCTATGAAATGCAATACCAAATTAAGAATCCTGCATCACTACCCAAGCACAGTTAGTAGCTTGAGATCTCATAACTCATTCATGCTCCTTCTTCTAACCATCCTATTTGGAATTCTGAAATGAATTGTGAGGAATTCTACTGTGTAACCAACTTAGAGTTGGCACAGAATACAAATCAGCCCCAATATTAACTTTCACAAATGAAAGAAAACAAACTGCCACAGAGGATATAATCTCTAGTGGGTGTTGACTGGTGTGGGCATGTTTCTTTCCCTATTGGTAAAAGATCAACAATGTATGCCTGCCTGTAGCATTTCGCATCTCTAATCCTGATCTGCTATAGCCACAAATCAAAATGTCTCACACAAGTGGGGCAAGGTGGGTGAGGCAATACCTTTGATTGGATCAACTTCTGTTGGTGAGAGAGACAAGCTTTCGAGCCACACAGAGCTCTTCTTTGGCTATATGGCTTGTCTCTCTCACCAACAGAAGCTGATCCAATAAAATATATTACCTCACCCACCTTGTCTCTCTAATATCCTGGGATCAACATGGCTACAACCAATTGAACCACACAATGTGGTGGCGGAATGATACTGCCTCTTATGTAGGCCATTTTACACATAAGTATTTTAAAGTTTAGTACTGTCAATATAAGGCTTTGTGATAAGCTGGAACAACAAGGAATGAGCATGGTGGGAATTCTTTTCAGAAATGCCCCACAACAGTGATACAGTGGCTGTCTGATACTGTACGTCCCTCACATAGAAGGCCATATGTGCCTGGGTCACGCTTGAAACCTCCCCAAAAACAACGGCTTCCAAACACAAAGTCACTCTGCCCCGAAAAGAGGCAAGGAGAGAGAAAACACCTTTTCGGCAGGACCTCACAAGTGCCTTCATTTCATTCAGCACGTCAGAGTCTCATAAAAACCACACAATAAGGGAATCGCAGAATCATAGAATCATAGAATATCAGGGTTGGAAGGGACCTCAGGAGGTCATCTAGTCCAACCCTGTCATAAATATAAAGGGAAGGGTAAACCCCTTTGAAATCCCTCCTGGCTAGGGGAAAGCTCCTCTCACCTGTAAAGGGTTAAGAAGCTAAAGGTAACCTCGCTGGCACCTGACCAAAATGACCAATGAGGAGACAAGATACTTTCAAAAGCTGGGAGGAGGGAGAGAAACAAAGGGTCTGTGTGTCTGTCTATATTCTGTCTTGGCCAGGGATAGACCAGGAATGGAGTCTTAGAACTTTTAGTAAGTAATCTAGCTAGGTATGTGTTAGATTATGATTTCTTTAAATGGCTGAGAAAAGAACTGTGCTGAATAGAGTAACTATTTCTGTCTGTGTATCTTTTTTGTAACTTAAGGTTTTGCCTAGAGGGGTTCTCTATGTTTTGAATCTAATTACCCTGTAAGGTATCTACCATCCTGATTTTACAGGGAGGATTTCTTTATTTCTATTTACTTCTATTTTTAAAAGAAAGTCTTCTTGTAAGAAAACTGCATGCTTTTTCATTGTTCTCAGATCCAAGGGTTTGGGTCTGTGGTCACCTATGCAAATTGGTGAGGCTTTTTATCCAACATTTCCCAGGAAAGGGGGGGTGCAAGTGTTGGGAGGATTGTTCATTGTTCTTAAGATCCAAGGGTCTGGGTCTGTAGTCACCTAGGCAAATTGGTGAGGCTTTTTACCAAACCTTGTCCAGGAAGTGGGGTGCAAGGTTTTGGGAAGTATTTTGGGGGGAAAGATGTGTCCAAACAGTTCTTCCCCAGTAACCAGTATTAGTTTGGTGGTGGTAGCGGCCAATCCAAGGACAAAGGGTGGAATATTTTGTACCTTGGGGAAGTTTTGACCTAAGCTGGTAAAGATAAGCTTAGGAGTTTTTTCATGCAGGTCCCCACATCTGTACCCTAGAGTTCAGAGTGGGGGACGAACCTTTACAAACCCCCTGCTCAAAGCAGGACCAATCCCCAACTAAACCATCCCAGCCAGGGCTTTGTCAAGCCTGACCTTAAAAACTTCTAAGGAAGGAGATTCTACCACCTCCCTAGGTAGCGCATTCCAGTGTTTCACCACCCTCCTAGTGAAAAAGTTTTTCCTAATATCCAACCTAAACCCCCCCCACTGCAACTTGAGACCATTACTCCTTGTCCTGTCCTCTTCTACCACTGAGAATAGACTGGAACCACCTCTCAGGTAGTTGAAAGCAGCTATCAAATCCCCCCTCATTCTTCTCTTCTGCAGACTAAACAATCCCAGTTCCCTCAGCCTCTCCTCATAAGTCATGTGTTCCAGACCCCTAATCATTTTTGTTGCCCTTCGCTGGACTCTTTCCAATTTATCCACATCCTTCTTGCAGTGTGGGGCCCAAAACTGGACACAGTACTCCAGATGAGGCCTCCCCAATGTCGAATAGAGGGGAACGATCACGTCCCTCGATCTGCTCGCTATGCCCCTACTTATACATCCCAAAATGCCATTGGCCTTCTTGGCAACAAGGGCACACTGCTGACTCATATCCAGCTTCTCGTCCACTGTCACCCCTAGGTCCTTTTCCGCAGAACTGCTGCCTAGCCATTCGGTCCCTAGTCTGTAGCTATGCATTGGGTTCTTCCGTCCTAAGTGCACTTATCCTTATTGAACCTCATCAGATTTCTTTTGGCCCAATCCTCCAATTTGTCTAGGTCCCTCTGTATCCTATCCCTGCCCTCCAGCGTATCTACCACTCCTTCCAGTTTAGTAACATCTGCAAATTTGCTGAGAGTTCAATCCACACCATCCTCCAGATCATTTATGAAGATATTGAACAAAACCGGCCCCAGGACCGACCCCTGGGGCACTCCACTTGACACCGGCTGCCAACTAGACATGGAGCCATTGATCACTACCCGTTGAGCCCGACAATCTAGCCAACTTTCTACCCACCTTATAGTGCATTCATCCAGCCCATACTTCTTTAACTTGCTGACAAGAATACTGTGGGAGACCGTGTCAAAAGCTTTGCTAAAGTCAAGAAACAATACATCCACTGCTTTCCCTTCATCCACAGAACCAGTAATCTCATCATAAAAGGCAATTAGATTAGTCAGGCATGACCTTCCCTTGGTGAATCCATGCTGACTGTTCCTGATCACTTTCCTCTCATGTAAGTGCTTCAGGATTGATTCTTTGAGGACCTGCTCCATGATTTTTCCGGGGACTGATGTGAGGCTGACTGGCCTGTAGTTCCCAGGATCCTCCTTCTTCCCTTTTTTAAAGATTGGCACTACATTAGCCTTTTTCCAGTCATCTGGGACTTCCCCTGTTCACCACGAGTTTTCAAAGATAATGGCCAATGGCTCTGCAATCACAGCCGCCAATTCCTTTAGTACTCTCGGATGCAACTCATCCGGCCCCATGGACTTGTGCACGTCCAGCTTTTCTAAATAGTCCCTAACCACCTCTTTCTCCACAGAGGGCTGGCCATCTATTCCCCATGTTGTGATGCCCAGCGCAGCAGTCTGGGAACTGACCTTGTTCGTGAAGACAGAGGCAAAAAAGCATTGAGTACATTAGCTTTTTCCACATCCTCTGTCACTAGGTTGCCTCCCTCATTCATTAAGGGGCCCACACTTTCCTTGGCTTTCTTCTTGTTGCCAACATACCTGAAGAAACCCTTCTTGTTACTCTTGACATCTCTCGCTAGCTGCAGCTCCAGGTGCGATTTGGCCCTCCTGATATCATTCCTACATGCCCGAGCAATATTTTTATACTCTTCCCTGGTCATATGTCCAGCCTTCCACTTCTTGTAAGCTTCTTTTTTATGTTTAAGATCCGCTAGGATTTCACCGTTAAGCCAAGCTGGTCGCCTGCCATATTTACTATTCTTTTGACACATCGGGATGGTTTGTCCCTGTAACCTCACCGGAAGTGTCACAGCACACTATTACTGAAAAATTGCTTATGTTCTCATTTTTGCCATATAATTATAAATCAATTGGAATATAAATATTGTACCTACATTTCAGTGTATAGTATATAGAGCAGTATAAAAAAGTCATTGTCTGTATGCAATTTTAGTTTGTACTGACTTCACTAGTGCTTTTTATGTAGCCTGTTGTAAAACTAAGCAAATATCTAGATGAGTTGATGTACCCCCTGAAAGACCTCTGCATACCCCTAGGGGTATGCGTACCCCTGGCTGAGAACCGCTGGTCTATGGTAGGGTTTGGCTTCCTTTTGATTCCCTTCACCTCTTTATACAGTTCAGCTACTTAGATCTCATCTTTTTATCTTACCTGCTGGAGAAATTAGGAATTTAAACTCCCTATGAGAACATCTTGCCTGCCCCCTGCCAATCCAGTCCTGGCAGTCAAATTGACTAGATGGTCTCAAACACATTTTTTCCCATCTATAATTTGTATAATGTGTCTCTAATAAAAAAATCCCTATACTTGCTATCTCTTCGTTTGCATAAAATGTAAATATGAATCCATTTGTCGCTCTTTGCCATTTTATAAAACACAGTAAAATCCACCCGATGATTTAGTAACCCAAGCTGAATGTAAAACAGTCATCTCATTGAAGCATTATATACTGTCATCTTGACCTCACTGAACTAATATTCTGCCAGTTTCTTAATTCCCGTTTTAATTGCCCTGCCACATTGCTTCGACATTCTTATTAGATGGAGCTCTTTCATTATGAGAGTGCCCCTTTCAAAGCTTACATGCATCACAGTGACTCCTTTTGGCCTCTAGCAGGATGTGGAATCATCTTCCAAGGGAAACAAGTCCCCAGGCTTAAATTATTTAAAATGGGATTAGATCAATTTCTGGAGAAGATAGTGGAAAAATTCACTGGTACTGGCTAGGGGATAAAATAAAAGGAACTAATAGTCATTTACCCTCCCTAACTTTTATTATATGCTTCAGAACATCCACACTTGTCTCTGACCACGAGAAACACTGGACTGGAATGGCAGGGATGCTTCAGATTGGGACTGAGGTGCATCTGTCAAGCTGTGTGTGGGACAGCATGCACAGCACCTGCCTGGGTCATGCTATTGCTTACATTAAAAGGACTTATCAGACCCCTGTGGTCAGCTTTGTAGGGCAAAAAACCCCCTCAGATCAGACTTTTCCATGATGTAACAGACACCATCACTTCCAGCTATTCAACCTCAATTTTCATCCTCTTCATTTCATCTTATTACTCACAGTTATCCAGTATTTCCTACTTCGTCCCTCCAGTGCTTCCTAGTCTCAAGCAGTGAAAAAAACATCCCAAAAGAACCATGTATTTGCAGTATTTCAGCAGTCCCAGTCCTGGGCTTAACCACAAGCCCAGAGACATGAGAGGAAAGTGTAGGGAAAGCTAACCAAACCTGTTTGGACTCTGAGTCTTTGGGGTTCAGTTTGAGATTTGTGACAGTCTGGGTCAGTTCAACTGTCCCTCACTTTAGACCTAAATTTACCTCCACCTCACACATATCTGCTGTTATCTCAGGGTTTATTCCGGTGCATTATTTACAGATGAACTGCTGAATCCCCCAAAACATTACTGATATTACATTAGTAGTGCAACACCCATCAGTAGCTTCCCGAATCAATATTTTTCTTTAGTTTTTCATTTGCTTGTCTGCCTCATATTCTAGCCTCAACAAAGAGGTAGGCTGCTAACTGAGCTGAGCCCTAACTGGTGGTGGCAGAAATGCAGTAGATTACACATTCCTTTTTGATAGTGTCCTGCCTATAAAATATATAAACAGGAGACTTCAGAGGCACTGTACAGTCCATACGTAGCAGTGACACTCCTGAAAGAAAGTTAAGAAAAAAAATTATCATTAGTTAATATACTACATTATGTTCTTATGTACATTGTAGCTCACTAATTCTTTTTGGTCAAGAATTGCAAAGCCTTAAAATACATAAAAAGAAAAGGAGGACTTGTGGCACCTTAGAGACTAACCAATTTATTTGAGCATAAGTTTTCGTGAGCTACAGCTCACTTCATCCTCATCGGATGAAGTGAGCTGTAGCTCACGAAAGCTTATGCTCAAATAAATTGGTTAGTCTCTAAGGTGCCACAAGTCCTCCTTTTCTTTTTGCAAATACAGACTAACACGGCTGTTACTCTGAAACCTTAAAATACATAATACAACTGACTTCTATGCAGACTGTGGGCTGGGATGAAGACCAATATTTTTGTGGGGAAGAATTTGCCATTAAGCATGTACTGGCCGCTCTGCTGTTATCAATTCTTAATGTACATCCACATTCCCTGCCCCCCCACCCATGCATTAATAGTGATGGCCTAGGCAGGTAACAGATTTTGCACGTTGGTTCTATCAGGAAATGAGACTGTATAAAAAGGGCACCTTCCGCTTCAATAGACTTGTGCTCAGAATCATATTTGCTTACCATAGTGACTAAAGTAAGGATGCACAACTTTTTACTGCTATTGGTTCTGCAGGGTATGCGGTATCCACCTAGACGTGACCGAAAGCACCCCTGTATTCACACCCCACACTCTATTGTAATAATCTTTGTACAAAATACGCCTTGTGGGGTATCACTGTAAAATGTATTACTCACTGATCGGTAATATCATGGTGAAATGTGTTTAGCAACATAGGTAAAGTTATGAACATAAGCTGAAAAGATGACTGAAATGTGGTTACCAGATAAGACTGGGGAGTGGGTAAACCTGTTTCTCAAAGACAAAGGACAAGCTGACGCCTCTAGCCAGGTGTGATCAAAGTTGATGGGAAATCACCTGTCAAGTGGCCATGCTTTGGCAAAGAAGGGGGGTAGGAACTGATTGATCTACATTTTAGGAAGCAGTAGGGAACCTCTTTCACCAGGAGACTCTATGACTCCAACCTCGCAGTGGGAATTAACCATATCTAGGCGTAACGCTCAGAAAAATGAAAAGGAGTACTTGTGGCACCTTAGAAGCTAACAAATTTATTTGCGGATAAGCTTTCGTGAGCTACACCTCGATGAAGTGAGCTGTAGCTCACGAAAGCTTATGCTCAAATAAATTTGTTAGTCTCTAAGATGCCACAAGTACTCCTTTTCTTTTTGCGGATACAGACTGACACAACTTCTACTCTCAAACCTCAGAAAAATGCATTTCAAAGCGTGACCGGATTATAAAAGTGAGGGGCAAATACCCTCCCCAGGTATCTCTCCCTCTCTCTCTCTCTTTCACTTTCACCCAAGACATAAAAGAAGCAGCCATTTGACTTTGGGAGGGATTCTGACCTGAACATTGGTCAGCCCTGTTGCTGGGAGCATGCAGTAAGGATTTTACCTTGAACCAAGTCTAGTTTGTTAAGTTTTAGCACTAGCAAGCGTTTTATCTTTATTTCTCTTGTAATCAGTTCTGACTTCAACAGCTTGTACTTTTACTCACTTAAAACCTCTCTCTGTGAGGTAAAACAAACTTGTTTTGTTCTTTAACTCATCCCATTCTGGGTTTGAACTGAATTGTTGGGTAGCAAGCTGCTATATATTTACCCCTTCCCGGGGAAACAGACTTATGATATCTGAACTGACCAGGAGAAGACTGCACTGTGCAGAACACATTTTGGGGGGATATTTGGGACTGGGAATGTGTTGGGGTCACCCTGCAGGCAGTAACCAAGGCTGCTGGGGTGAGTGTTGCTGGCAAGCTGTAGCTATACACAGGGACTCATGCTGTTTGGCTGCTTGTGAGGAGCCAAGGTCGCAGGGCAGCCTCTCACTGGTCCGGGCTGCACCCCACAGTGTGACACTAGGTCAACAGTGTCCAACCTGTGCCCGCAATGCACTAAAACTGTGACCCCTAAAAATGGTGGCCCTCAAGGGTTATTGTGTTACTATCTCGCTCTCATATAGCCCTTTCCATCCACAGATCTCAAACACACTTTAACTTGTATTTGATTATGCAGTGGAACTGTGCTTTCTAACCAGGCCCTACCATTTCTAAACCGGGCTGTCTGAATCAGCCCCATTGCTACAGGAAGGGTGTAGGGGGCGCTGTTTCCCCAACTGCCTCTCACCACCTCCCTGACAGCCCCAGGAGCACCACCGGCGCTGATCTGGAGTGTGCCGGGCTGCAGCTGCATACTTTTCTGCAGCAGAAGCTTCGCAGCGCCCCATCAGGCAGCTCAGTGAAATGCAGAGGTGGGAGAACAGAGTAATTCTGCTTGCTTCACCATCAGGCTGTGGGATCCCCAGAAAACAGAATGTGAGCTCAACCGGTTTCCTCTAAGCCTGGGAAATAACTGAAGTAGTGAGTACGGGCCCTGGGACTTTTCTGGAAAAGTATGTTTGGCCCTCAGGGTGGCTGGGAATTTTCAGATTAACGTTTTTCCATTAGAAAATGACAATTTACTGAAACTGAACCTTTTCCCCGGAAAGAGTCAAATTTGATGAATCTCTCACTTTGAAAAATGTTTTGGCAGGGGAGTTAAAATTGTCAAAATGTCCCATTTAGACATTTTCTAAACAAAAAGTTTCAGCTTTTGGCTGTTTTTCATTTTTTCAGTACAAATTAATTTTAAAAAGGCCAAAGGAAAGGAAACGTTTCAATTGAATTTTTTATTCAAATTTTTTTTTTTGGATTATTGGTTCATGAAATTATTCAAGATTTCGACTCTTCACACTGATTTTGAAATATCAAAAATTCTCACAGGATTTGGAAACCACTTCCCAGCAAGCTCTCCCTACATGGTAGTCTTTACTGAAGTCTCTGAGTGGTTAAAGGAGAGAGCTGGATTCTAGTCTCGCTCATACACCATCAACGGAATTAAGTTCCAATGACAGAGCCAGTCAGCTATCCCTGTGCAACCACAATGAAGTCAAGGGGGCTACTCAGGTGTCACTGAAGCCAGAAAACAATGTGGTTGTACAGATCTATAGACACTGAGGCCTAACTCTGGCCAGCAGAACTTTTGTTGCTGCTGGGTGAGGTACACAAAGGAAATCTAACCAAACATTTTCAGTCTTCGAAGTGGTTTGCTATGAGGTTTGGTTGAAAGTAGGAGTTGGTTGTTATTTTATCCAACTCCATTTGACCAGAGAGCTGTACCACCTTGTGTGGTGACCCACTGCTTTAACAAGCAAAGCAGCTCTAAGCCAGGTCAGTGTTAGACTAAGGGCATGTCTATACTGCAATTAGACACCCCATATAGCTTGGGTTATAGGGTTGTTTAATTGTGGTGTAGACAGTTAGGCTCAGGCTGAAGCTCGAGTTCTGGGACCCTCCCACCTCGCAGCCCAAGCCTGAACAGCTACACTGCAATTAAACAAACCCCTTTACCCAAACCCTGCAAGCCGGAGTCAGCTGGCACGGACCAGCCGCGAGTATCTAACTGGAAGGGAGACATACCCTATGAGACATCCATGGAACACCTACTGCAGAGCAGATGCTTAAGGAAGTGTTACTTATGGTCCAGTAGGTGGCACTCTTCCCTTTGAGTTAGAATCAAAACCCCGCTTGAGAGCCTTAGGAACAATCCTTGGTGGGAAATTCACATTTAAGGTATGTCTTCACTGCACAGTTAACCTGAGTGATCGGCGCCTCGGTCTGAGCACTCTGGTTAGCCTTGCCCAGGTGTGAGCATCGCCCCAGCAGGGCCCCACTGCATTCACCATTTCTGAACTTACCTACGGTGGTCTGGGGCACATCCCAAGGTTCTTTGTGCTAAGACACTCTAGGATTCTTTATCAGTCAATTGTCTCAGTTGCATTTGAACTTGCCTGTCCTTTGGGAGGAATGGTGGGAAGGGATTAGATGACTATCAGCACTTGAGGAATTTTTGCCTGTGTCCTCACTGCAAGTGGTGACACAGGGTGGGCTCCAGCCTGAGTTAAACTGGAGGCCAGGTTCTAACCTATTTTGGGATTGTTTAGCCTGCAGAAGAGAAGAATGAGGGGGGATTTGATAGCTGCTTTCAACTACCTGAAAGGGGGTTCCAAAGAGGATGGCTCTAGACTGTTCTCAATGGTAGCAGATGACAGAACGAGGAGTAATGGTCTCAAGTTGCAGTGGGGAAGGTTTAGATTGGATATTAGGAAAAACTTTTTCACTAAGAGGGTGGTGAAACACTGGAATGCGTTACCTAGGGAGGTGGTAGAATCTCCTTCCTTAGAGGTTTTTAAGGTCAGGCTTGACAAAGCCCTGGCTGGGATGATTTAACTGGGAATTGGTCCTGCTTTGAGCAGGGGGTTGGACTAGATGACCTTCTGGGGTCCCTTCCAACCCTGATATTCTATGATTCTATGATTCTATACTCCCTGCCAGATCAGCTAGCTTGACTTAAAGCACCTCCAAACACGTCTCAGAGGTTTTTCTGTGTGGGTGCTACAGGGGTTTGGGGTAAGAACCTGGGTTAGGTGTGCAGTGAAGACATTCTCTTAGACCTGGCTAACTCTGCCCCTTGTTCTGCCAATGGAGCAGCTGCCGTCTTTAAAGTACAAAACTTGTCAGCTCTGACTCACTATTCTACCTGACTTAATGATTCGATTTGTACTTGGCATAGATACTACATATAAAACAGAGGGGGGCCTATAAAATGCAGGCTCGAGAACAGCAAGATCTCTGGAATATGAAGAGGATGGCTCTGATTAGAATGGCAAAAGTGAGGTGTTGTATTGTTCAAAACCATCTACAGGAGAAGTGAACAAGGTTCCTACCAAGAACTAATTTAGAAAACTCTAGTTGAAGGTTTATGTGATGCAGATTCTTGTCTACATCGGAGGATCCCTTTCTGGAAGTCAGTTGGTGACTCCTTCTTCAGTATCTCTGGCAACAGGGAATGGGAGAACCAGGTTATTTCAGACAATTCCCCCACTCCCTACTAGAACCTTTGTCCAGTTTTAGAATCATCATTTAACTAAAACTTTTGGAGGTTCTGAAATTTTTTTTTAATTCCCTTCTTGATTACATCCAGGATCAGACAGAAAGTACTTAAATAGCATGAGGCTTCTTGGTGAGATTTATTGGTGGGGGCAGAAGCACCAGAAATTTTGCAAGAAAGTTTGTTTGCATGAGAATTTGAGCTCATTGGAGCAGTCTCAAATAAATAAATAAATAAATAAATAAATAAAATCAAACAAGTTTAGGTAAGTCTCTGACCTTCTGGATGATTGTCTGAACATATATTCCAAAATTTTAAAACATGCTTTTCCCTCTTCTCTTAATTTTAATATTATGGTTTTAAAAAATTCAATCAAACCTGCCACTGCAGCTTTACCCAGAAGCACATACAGCATCTACTTCCAGGCACCAAGATCAAGCAAAACATCCAACCTATCTTACACCTGTCTCTGGTACTTCTATGGCCCATATTACCACAGTATCTGAGTGCCTCACAATCTTTAATGTATTTAACCTCACAAAATCACTGTGAGGCAGATAAGTGCCATTACCTCCATTTTACAGATGGGAACTGAGGCAGAGGGAAGCTAAGTGATGGATGAAAGATCACACAGCAAGTCTGTGGAGGTACTGGGTTCTGCTGGTCACACAGTGGTAACTGGTATGTGAATTCAAAACTACTCCAAATCTTTTGAAGGTTCATAATTTCTTAGTGTGTAGCATGTCTGTCAATGCCACGCGGCTTTGTAATTTAACCCCATTAGACAAGCCGCAGAATATTCCTTGGTATTACAAACATCAGCTCTGTTTTGCTTACCTGACTTTAGCTCTATCTTCAGTCAGGGTTTATCTGGCCTGATTAATCTAAGAGATTTCATTGTATTTTGTGCTCTCTCCTACAAACACTGACCTATTTGGGATCACAGTTAAACAGTGCTGTACTAACCCCAAAAACTAGTAAAGAAATAAGCTCACTGGATCACTATTTTTCACAGTGCTGAAATGCTATAGAGTGTGGCCAGAAAGGACCACTGTGATCTCGTCTGACCTGCATAACAAGCCACAGAATTTCACTCAGTGATTCCTGAACAAACACAGTAACTTGGGGCTGAGCTACAGTGTCTCTTTTAGAAAGACATCTGGGCTGCTCAGTTTAAAGATGCCAAATGATGGAGGATTTGCTACACTGCTCTGTACGTCGATTAAACAGTCTATTTAATGTTGCTCTTGTCTTCTTATGTTATGACAAAGTGAGATTACACACAGTAATTGATAGCAGATCTGTAAGTCATTAAGACCACTTGAAAATGGATTTAAATTATCTCAAGCAAACCATGGAGAACAAGGATCAAATTCCATATTGCTGTACGGAAGCCTCCCTCCATAAACGTAATAACACTTAGCTCATCTCTAGTGCTTGGTATCCATAAATCTCAGAGCACTTTACGAAGGAAAGTCTGTAGCATTAACCCTATTTTACAAATGGGGAAACTGAGGCACAGAACAGTGACATAACTTGCCCAAAGCCAAAAAGATGATCAGTGGCATACCTGGGACTAGAACCCAGATCTCCCTATATACTTACACCAGTGGTGAATTTATCCCTGTGAATTATTTTCAATTAGGTCCAAAATGCACAGGCCAGGAAACTGCTAAATTCTCAATCATAAAGAAATCTGTTAAAGCTAAAGCACGTTTTGAACAGTCTAAATGTTATAAACCAAGCAGCAGGGGAGCTCTGAGGTCTAGTGGTTTAAAATACCGAAACTTAACAAACGCTTAGCTCCCAGAAATATTGCAGAGTGATTCAAATCCGGGTCCAGGGGTTAGTTTACACCATCAGACGCTGAATCAACTGAATCCACTGCTCATTTACTGACTGTTAGCCACGTGTTTATTACAATATTCTTGTAACCTTTTGATGGTTCACCTCTGAGATGGACTGCGTGGAAGGCACTATATCAAATAAAGTCTTATTACTTCTCAGGTAATTCATGTTGAATTTTGATGCGTTGGCATGGACTCTCAACCCTTCACCTCCTGTGCCATCCCCCCAGACAGAGACATTAGATTAAAACCAGACTAGGCTAGTCTGAGCCCCAATAATGGGATTAGTATACACATTCCAACTGAAAACATTTAACAGGATCCTATTTTACAGCACCACAAGAAATTGCATTTCAGAGTATCAAACACTTTTTGCAGGGCTGCGTCTCTTTTGATATTTTGCCAGGACTGGGATGCATCAAGGGACAAAGAAGAAATATAAAAAATGATGAACAACAATTTCTCTCTCATAATTTACTAGATGAAGAGATAGGCTATGGGGCACAGGATACAGGATGTGCATTTTATATTCACGGGTTCCTTTGGCTTTGAGATCCAAACAAAAAGCAGCTAACAAAGAGTAATCTGGACCCCATCTTTCAAATTTTAATTTATGACAACATTTCTATTGCTTCCAAAACTACAAAAAAAGCATTTAAACAAGCATGATTCGTGCACCATTCAGAACCATAAAAAGGAAAGGAGTACTTGTGGCACCTTAGAGACTAACAAATGTTTTTGAGCATAAGCTTTCGTGAGCTACAGCTCACTTCATCGGACGCATTCAGTGGAAAATACAGTGGGGAGATTTATATACATAGAGAACACGAAACAATGGGTGTTACCATACACACTGTAACGAGAGTGATCACTTAAGATGAGCTATTACCAGCAGGAGAGCGGGGGGGAGGGGGGGAAAGGCAGAACCTTTTGTAGTGATAATCAAGGTGGACCATTTCCAGCAGTTGACAAGAACGTCTGAGGAACAGTGGCGGGGGGGTGGGGGTGGGGGTGAGGAATAAACAAGGGGAAATAGTTTAACTTTGTGTAATGACCCATCCACTCCCAGTCTCTATTCAAGCCGAAGTTAATTGTATCCAGTTTGCAAATTAATTCCAATTCAGCAGTCTCTCCTTGGAGTCTGTTTTTGAAGGTTTTTTGTTGAAGAATTGCAACTTTTAGGTCTGTAATCGAGTGACCAAAGAGACTGAAGTGTTCTCCAACTGGTTTTTGAATGTTATAATTCTTGACGTCTGATTTGTGTCCATTTATTCTTTTACGTAGAGACTGTCCAGTTTGACCAATGTACATGGCAGAGGGGCATTGCTGGCACATGATGGCATATATCACATTGATAGATGTGCAGGTGAATGAGCCTCTGATACTGTGGCTGATGTGATTAGGCCCTATGATGGTGTCCCCTGAATAGATATGTGGACACAGTTGGCAACGGGCTTTGTTGCAAGGATAGGTTCCTGGGTTAGTGGTTCTGTTGTGTGGTGTGTGGGTGCTGGTGAGTATTTGCTTCAGGTTGGGGGGCTGTCTGTAAGCAAGTATTGGCCTGTCTCTCAAGATCTGTGAGAGTGATGGGTTGTCCTTCAGGATAGGTTGTAGATCCTTGATGATGCGTTGGAGAGGTTTTAGTTGATCAAGGATCTACAACCTAGTACTCCTTTTCTTTTTGCGAATACAGACTAACATGGCTGCTACTCTGAAACCATTCAGAACCATAGTGCCTTGAGACTCAAGGATCAAATATCATTGTCTCGGGATAGGTCTGGGGACTAGTAACAAGACTCAGATGGCTTTATTCTCTATTGCCCTGCAGACATTTACACCAGTAAAGGTAAATCCAAAATCAGAATGGTAGCAATTTGCATACCCCCTTTGCACTCATTTTGTACAGGTGTGATTGATTGCATATGGTACAGGACAATGGTGGATCAGGTCCAAAGGGTACAAAAATTTCAGAATGCCTAAGGTTATGTCTGTACTGCAGTAAAAAAAACCGCCGGCACCAAGTCTCAAAATCCAGGTCAATGGACTTGGGCTCACAGGGTTTGAGCTGCAGGACTAAAACTTGCAGTGTAGATGTTCAGGCTCAGGTTGGAGCCTGGTCTCTGAGATCCTCCCACCTCACAGGGTCCTAGAGGCCAGGCTGCAACCCAAGCCTGAATGTCTACACTGCAAATTTTAGCCCCACAGCCTATGAGCCTGAGTCAGCTGACCATGCTGCAGGTCTTTTATTGCAGTGTAGATGTACCCAAAATGAGTTAGGAGCCTAAATCCCATTGACTTTCAACATGACCTTGGCTTAGTCTACACTTAAAAATTAGACAGATCTCGCTACATCACATGGGGCCGTGAAAAATTTTGCACCAAATGCTATAATTAGGTTGACCTTAGCCCCAACGTAGATGCGGCCTGCATTCTTCGGTAGACCTAGCTACTGCCTCTCAGAGATGGATTAGCTACAACGACAGTGTTAGGATATAGATATTCAGGTCTGTCTATAAAGGCCTATACTCTAAGAATTTAGGTGTATTCTTATCACTTGTCTAGTTATAGAGGTATAAAAGAAAGAATCAAAATCACTGTCTGCCAGTGTAACGTCCTTCTCTTACTGTGACAGTCTGAGGCCCAGTTCTTAGGCTAAGGCCTTTGGCTAAGCAACAGAGGCAGCCATAAGCTGGGAAGCGAACGGTCACATCCTCACATTCCAAACTAGTCACATTGAAAGAAGGTGCTATTGGGCTCTTAGGAATACAATCCTGTCCTGATAGTGCCTATCATCTCCAGAGAAAGGGAAGTGCCTAGAAAATGTAAAAGGAAACTTAGTTTGATAGCATCCTGTCTGGCAAGAACTCACTTATCAATAGCTGGGATGTGAAATCCTCACTTCTGTATTGTTTTGTCATTATAGTTCCCACTTTGCTATTGTTTGTCTGTATAATCTCTGTCTGGTTCTGTGATTGTTTCTGTCTGCTGTATAATTAATTTTGGTGGGTGTAAACTAATTAAGGTGGTGGGATATAATTGGTTACATAATCATGTTACAATATGTTAGGATTGGTTAGTTAAATTTCAGGAACGTGATTGGTTAAGGTATAGCAAAGCAGAACTCAAGTTTTACTATATAGTCTGCAGTCAATCAGGAAGTAGGGGGGTGGAGGTGCGCATGCGGGTGGGGGAAATGGGAACAGGGCATGGGGGTAAGGAAATTGGAATCATGTTTGGCTAAGGGCAGGAATGGGAACAGGGACACAGGTGTAAGGCTCTGTGGTGTCAGAGCTGGGAAGGAGGGTACTAAGGAAGGAAACTGGAATCATGCTTGCTGGAAGTTCACCCCAATAAACATCGAATTGTTTGCACCTTTGGACTTCAGGAATTGTTGCTCTCTGTTCATGCGAGAAGGACCAGAGAAGTGAGTGGGTGAAGGAATAAGCCTCCTAACAGACAGAAAAGCCCCTTCCATTGATGTCAGAAGCGTCTACACTATGGCATTACAGCAGCATCACTGCAGTGCCATAGCGGGGCTGGTGTACCAGCTGTAGTGTAGACATGTCTTAGGAGCCGAAGTGCCTACATCTCTTTTGAAAATGGGTTTTAGGGCTTATCTGTGGACATGTCTTTGTGTGTGATGTGGATGTTTGGCCCCCTAAAAATGGAAGAGAGACCACAGTAAAGTTGTGCACAGACCACCATTAACCTGTGTTTCCAATCCACCGCTCATCAGTAATGACTGAAAGCTGTCACACAGATTAATGGTGGTCTGTGCACAACTTTACTGTGGTCTCTCTTACATTTTTAGAGGGCCAGGCATCCACATCACACACAAAGACAAGACTGAATAGGCATGGAGACTGAGCCATGCTTTCATCCCTATCTATATCAGGGCAAAGGCACTCCAGCACATTGCTAAGGAAGCTTCTCCTACCATTACTTGTACAGCACCCACTTAGATGAAGGACTTCAATCTTCAGTGCTGTCAATCCAGCACTTCTCACAATGGCCCTTTAAAGGTGCAGTGATAAATTATGTTTGAGCTGTGATTTGCTTGAATTGACTTCAATATACATCATATAATGACAGTATATTTAGTTGCTCTAGCACAATTTATGGCTACATGTTTTATGAGAAAGACTCATATGATATGGGGAAAGTAGCGGACGTGATATATCTTGACTTTAAGCAAAGCTTTTGATATGGTCTCCCACAGTATTCTTGCCAGCAAGTTAAAGAAGTATGGATTGGATGAATGGACTATAAGGTAGATAGATAGAAAGCTGGCTTGATTGTCGGGTCAACGGGTAGTGATCAACAGCTCGATGTCTAGTTGGCAGCCAGTATCAAGTGGAATGCCCCAGGGGTTGGTCCTGGGGCCAGTTTTGTTCAACATCTTTATTAATTGGATGATGGGATGGATTGCATCCTCAGCAAGTTTGCAGATGACACTAAGCTGGGGGGAGAGGTAGATACACTGGAGGGTAGGGATAGGGTCCAGAGTGACCTAGATAAATTGGAGGATTGGGCCAAAAGAAATCTGATGAGGTTCAACTAGGACAAGTGCAGAGGCCTGCACTTAGGCAGGAAGAATCCCATGCACCCCTATAGGCTGGGGACTGAGTAGCTAAGCAGCAGTTCTGCAGAAAAGGACCTGGGGATTACAGTGGATGAGAAGTTGGATATGAGTCAGCAGTGTGCCCTTGTTGCCAAGAAGGCCAATGGCATATTGGGCTGCATTAGTAGGAGCATTGCCAGCAGATCGAGGGAAGTGGTTATTCCCCTCTATTCAGCACTGGTGAGGACACACCTGGAGTACTGTGTCCAGTTTTGGTTCCCCTACTACAGAAGGGATGTGGAAAAATTGGAGAGAGTCCAGCACAGGGCTATGAAAATGATTAGGGTCTGGGGCACATGACTTACGAGGAGAGGCTGAGGGAACTGGGCTTATTTAGTCTGCAGAAGAGAAGAGTGAAGGGGGATTTGATAGCATCAACTACCTAAAGGGGAGTTCCAAAGAGGATGGAGCTCAGCTGTTCTCAGTGGTGGCAGATGACAGAACAAGGAGCAATGGTCTCAGGTTGCAGTTGGGGAGGTCTAGGTTGGATATTAGGAAAAACTATTTCACTAGGAGGGTGGTGAAGCACTGGAATGGGTTACCTATGGAGGTGGTGGAATCTCCTTCCTTAGAGGTTTTTAAGGTCAGACTTGACAGAGCCTTGGCTGGGATGATTTAGTTGGTGTTGGTCCTGCTTTGAGCAGGGGATTAGACTAGATGACCTCCTGAGGTCTCTTCCAACCCTAATATTCTATGATTCTGTGACTCAACTGGGAATAGAAACAAAAATCACAACTTTGCAATCAGAGGAATATTTTAGCAAGCATGTTAAGAAATATATTTTAAGTTCCAAGACAACGCACCCTCATATCTTGAGCAAACGAAGGTGCAGCTGTGGCCTTTTATGTAATTAACAAAGATGGCGAGTTTTTCTCACCTAATTTCCTAAAATGTATCAAACTTTCTCAGCTATACAATGAAATTAGTCTTGTATTCACCTGGGCCTTAATTAGAGCTCTAATACAGGCCAATGAGAAGAGCCCAATTTGCAGGAATACCCAAGCGCTATCTAGCGTGGCGCTTCCCAGATTCATGGTCTGGATGGTGGCAAGGCTGGCCTCTGGCTCAGTTTAGAGCAGTCTCAGGGCTGTTCTAAATTTCAGCCAGCTGCAATGGACACCAAGGGACTATTATGGCAACAAGAGTAGGCAGTCTAGCTGCATCCCCACTTCCCTGGCTATGCCCCAATATGCTGATAGATGCGAGGGGCTATTCCACTCACTCTCTGCTGCATAGGGAATTCCACAGGCAATTTACAGCCCTTTTACACTTGGGGTGACCACCTTTGTTGGATGGAGTTCAGGGAAAACCACATGAAAAACAAGAGACAATGCTTTATTTTAAGCGACGTGTCTGTGGGCTGGCTTGTGTTGTAGTGATTAGGTTGACAAAAGTGGTGAATCTGTGCTGGGGCAGAGAGGCTGTAGCTTCCAAAGCGTTCAGGTAGTCCTGATGAACTCTAGTCTCTGCACAGGGGATTTTTGTGTAGCTTCGAATGCCTCTTCTCTAGTTGAGGCTTTGAGTAAGCAATCATCCCGATAGGGGACTATTATAACTGCTTATTTGTGGAGGTGAGCTGCCACAACCGCAAGGACTTTTGAGAATACCCGTGGAGCCGTATATAAGCCGAAAGTGAGTACTTTGTACTGGAGATGATCTGTTCCCAGAACAAATCTGAGAAACCTCCTGAGTGAGGGATGTATCATTATGTGGAAATACGTATCCTGGAGGTTGAGAGCTGAGAACCAGTCCCCTTGTTCTAGGGCTGGAATTATCATTGTTAGACTGACCATCCTGAATTGCTGGGTCTTCACAAATTTGTTGAGTCTTCTTAAGTCAAGAATGGTCCTCCATCTCCCATTTTTTTCCGGGTTAGAATATAATGGGAGTATAAACGCTTCCCTTTGTGTTGTGCTGGTTTTGCACCTAGGTGTTTGGGATGGTTTACCTCCTGTCGCAGTAGGTGTTCATGAGAAAGGTCCCTGAAGAGGGACAGAGATAAATTGGATGGAATAGTCAATCTCGATGATTTCTAATACCCATCTGTGTGATGTGATATTTCACCACACTGGGTGGAATGGAGTCAGATGGTCTCCAAATGGACGGATGGTGTTGGATGGGTCCAGCAGTAGAAAAAGTAGGAAATGTGTCATGTCTCGACCCTGTTGTTTAGATGGAGGTTGTTGAGATGTCGAGGGCTGAGAAAGGAGTGTTCTCCGTCTTGCAGGTCTCTGCCTCTGCAGGTCATATTGCCTATGAGGTTGGGTGTAAGGCACAGATCTAGATCCTTCCATCAAGTAATCCTTCCCCTGTTTGTTGTTTTGTGTAGGCATGTATATGCCCAAGGATCTCAGAGTCACCCTGGAGTCCATCAATGTGTGAAGGGATTCATATGTTTTGGCTGCAAACAGCTGGAGGCCTTCGAACAGGAGGTTCTCGACAGTTGATTGTACATCTTTGGGGAAACCCAAGAGGTGGAGCCAGGAAGCTTCTCACATTACTATGGCTGTGGCAACGGAGCGTGCTGCCATGACTGTGAAGTTCAATGAAGCTTGTAAAGCTATGCGAGCTAGGAGTTGACCCTTGGATATGAAAGCTTTAAATTGTTCCTTTTTGTCCTCAGGTATGTGTTCAGTAAAGTCAGAGTTTTCTGAGTAATTGGACTGATTGTATTTGGCCATAAATTCTTCATAGTGTGCAATCCTGAACTGTAGGTTGCTGAAGAAAAAGCTTTATGACCAAAAAGGTCTAATCTCTTCCAGCGCTTGTCATATGGGGTGGATCTGGAATGGTGTTGTCTGCCCTGCTCATTCACAGCCTCTACCACCAGAGAGTTTGGCATAGGGTGTGAAAATAGAAATTTCATCCCCTTGGAAGGGACATAGTATTTTTTATCCACTCTTTTGCAGGTGGGCGGAATTGTTGCTGGGGTCTGCCAGATGGTCTCGACTCGGTCCATAAGGGCCTCGTTTATTGGGAGGGCAATGGCAGAGATTGAAGTCTGGAAGATGTCCAACAACTTATGCTAGGACTCAGCAACCTCTTCCAGCAGAATCTCCAATGATGGTGAGGATGTGATAGCTTCTTCTGGAGAGGAAGATGGAAAATTGGCAGCTGGCATGACTTCCTGATCCAAAGTCTCCTCCAGTTCCTCGACTGCCTCTTCTGGAGGTTCAGAGGGTCCAGGTACAGAGGGGGATGGAGAATGTCTCAACCTCTCCCTGTGTGGATTGGGAAATTTAGGATAGTGTTGGCAATATGCTGCCCATCGGTCCCAATAAGGTCACTGGGGGAAAGCATCCATGGGTGTCAGTACCATTCTTGAGTTTCAGGTCTGGGATGGCATTCATGTTGCTTTAGTGGACCTGGTCTGGTAGTTGTGTGGATAGGTGAGAAGTGATGGGAGAAGTAGATTTCCCCTTCATCCTCCTCCTCCTCGTCGTTGGATAAAGGATGAGCTGATCTGGGTGGTGTGGTAAGTTGGCACGGTACCGAGCATGCTGGAGTGAGGTCAGTACTGGGGAGTGGAGATTCCAGTGCCAAGGAGACTAAAAAGTCTTTATGTTGGAGAAATTGCTGTGGTACCGAGAGCACTGATACAGAGGAGGGTGTTATTGGCAGTGCCTTTACCGTGGTTGCTGGTGCCAAGGGCCATGCGCTATGCGCTATAGAGGCAGAAGGTGGCGCCGTAGATTGTAGTGCTGACAAGCTGATCGGTGCTGCATGTTTGAGTGGCTCAGGCAATACCGAAGCAGGGATGCTAGGTTTCCATTTTGTGCCTTTTTCCGAGCCAACCTGCTTATGGTCTTTGGCTCGCACGGTACCCGTGATGCAGGATGGTCTTGCTACCTCAGAGGTGGACAGTCTCAGTACGGTCGGTTCTGATGGGGTCTGACAGGTCGGGGAACATCTCTTTTTGACAGGTTCCAAGAAGAGGAGGTCGGAGCCTGTTTCTTTGTCACCGTTTTGGAGGAGTGCTTCTTCCTCAGAGAGTGATGGGGAACCTCTGTCAGATGCCGCCATTGGAGACCGTTATCCAGGAGCGGTTCGTGATCCCAAATTGGACACCGGGCGCAGAGACTTCTCCACCATGAGGAGTTTTAGCTGTAGGCCCCTTGCTTTCCTGGCACGGGTCTTCAGATTGTGGCAGTGGGAGTACTTTTGGGTGTGTGTGTCTCACCAAGGTAGTGAACACACTGTGAATGCCTGTCAGAAACGGGAAGTGATGACCGGCAAGTGAGGCAACGGTTAAAATCCAGGGAGCCAAGCATGCCTCTTAGAATAGGGTTTCTTCCATGAGGGAGGGTAACTATACTGCACTAAGGAGTATCCTAATAACTGAAACTTAAATTCATAAGAATTTTTTTAAAGAAATAGATAAATGGGGAAGAGATAGGGTAGTTAACTATTAATTAACTAATGAATTCTCTAAAGTTAAAGCTAGACTAAAGATAAAGAGGTGCTGCCAATTGCTCCGTTCAAGCTGAGGGTGGTAGAGAAGGACCTGAGAGAGGACTGGTCTCACAGCACTATGTAACTCCCCGAGGTAGCGCGGGACAGGGACAGCGCATGGGCAAACCAATGAGACACTGCTACTAAAAATGTCCGATTACAAGAGCAGGGGCGCAGATTCACCTAAAGTGGAGCACCCACAGGGAGCCTCCTCGTAGAAGAACCTGCTATTTTGAGCTCTACTTGACCATCCCAGGTTTCGTGTTTGCAGCAGGGTGCAGCGTATGTGGGAGAGCAACTTGCTAACAGTCAATCAAATGAGCATGGAAAAGTCAGAAACGTAACGTTAAATCGTAATAATATCTTTAGTTCTTTTATGGCACTTTTCCTCTGTCGACCACAGAGCAATTTATGAAGGAGGACAAGCTTCATCACAGAAGAAGAAACTGGGTCACAAAGAGATGAAGTGACTTGCCCTAAAGTCAGCAAAAGAAGTAGGAACTTAGGTCTCCAGACTCCCAGAGCAGTGTGCTATCCACACAACCACGCTGCCTCCCAAACACTTATGATTTGTTTTTACATCAAGCATATAATTGTGCCAAAAAGCCCCAGGGAGATGGTATAAAAATCCATGGTGTTGGAGAGGTTTATACTCAGTTAAGATTGAGCCAGAGTGTAACACCAGAAGGAACCACCAGATAGTTTAGTCTGACCTCCTGTATGTCACAGGCCACCACCACCACACGGTACCTGCACACTAAACCCGACAACCTAAATTAGACCAAAGTATCACAGTCCACAGGAGACTAGACTATTACGTACCACAGGCAGGAAATAGGAGGGTCCGAGGTGCACCAGTGCCTAAGGCCACTGCAATAGCAGGGAAATAATTAAGTGAGCTATACCCAGTTAATCCTGGCAAGTGACCCACACCCACATGCTGCAGAGGAAGGCACAAAAACAAATCAACTAACCAACCAACCAACCAACCAACCCCAGGGTCACTGCCAATCTGACCTGGGAGAAAATTCCTTCCTGACCTCACATATGGTGATCAGTTAGACCCTGAACATGTGAGCAAGAACCAGCGAGCCAAACACCTGAGAGTGAGAATGTTCAGTACCATCTCAGAGTTCCAGCCTACCTCACTCAGTGTCTCAACTCCAGCTGTGGCCATCTCCCATGCTTCAGAGGAAGGAGATTAAAAAGAAAATAAGAAAAAGAATACATGTGGGGGGAGGGGGAAATCCCCTGATCCCTGCAGGTGGCCAGCTGAAATCCTGAAGCATGAGCTTTTAGGAACATAAAACAAACCTTAAAAGAATCCCAGGCTTGTTGAGCCCTCCCCCTACCACCACAAGCAATCCCATCATACAGTCGCACCCATGAATTTGTCCAGCTCTCTCAAAATTAATTAAGTTGTTTGCCCCCCAGAGCTCCTATTGGGAGGCTGTTCCAGAACCTCACTCTCTGCTGGTTAGAAACCTTCCAATTTCCAGCCTGAATTTGTTCATTGCCAGTTTGGCGCACTTGGTTTTGTGCCAATATTGTCTTTTAGCTTAACTAGCTCTACACCCCCGCTAAACAAGCCAAGCTTTTCCAGTCTCCGTTCATAAAATAGGCCCACCATTCCTCTGCTCATCCTAGTAGTTCTTCTCTGAACCTTTTCCAGTGTGAATTCATCTTTCTTGAACATGGGTGACCAGAATGCCACACAACAATCCAAATGAGGTCTTACCAGTGCCGTGCACAATGGCATTAATACTTCCCCCTCTCTCTTCTTGCCTGATACATTCTAGGATTGCATTTGCCTTTTTCACAGCCACACTACATTAGTGGCTCATAGTCATCTTGTGATCAGTCCACACACCCTCTGTGTCTCCTCCTCTGTGACTTTCAACAGATAAACCCCCACCTTGTAGCAGAAATTTTTATTATTAGACCCTAAGTGCATGACTTTGGGCTACTAAATTTCATCCAGTTTCTGTCACTTCAACCTTCAAGGCCATCCAGATCTTCCTGTAGAACATTCCTATCTTCCTCTGTATTGATGACACTTTCCACCATGGTATCATCAGCAATACTCCTACTTTTTGTGCCAAGGTCGTTAATAAAAATATTGAACAACATTGGTCTCAAGAATGATCCTTCAACTTCACTAATAACCTCCCTGGAGCCCTACAATTCACCTTTCACCACAACCCATTGCCAATCTTCCCTTTAGCCAGCGCCTTCTCCACCTTACAGTTCTTGTACTGACCCCCATCTTCTCTAATTTAGCTAATAATTTCCCATGTGCTACTGTGTCAGATGCTTAACTGAAGTCCAAATATATGAGATCTACTACACTCCCTTATCTAAAAACAAACAAACAAAAACCGCAACACTTGTGAGCTTTAGTTATCACTTGATTAGACATCTGTAAATGCAGTGGAATAACTAATGACTTAATTGCTTAATTACCAGCTGAAAACTCAATTTTAAACTTCCTATTACATCTGCCATTTTATAATTATCCACTTTGTACTTGCCAAAGGCTACTAAACAAACCATACGCAATAGCAACAAAATAGACTGCACTTATGTAGTTGCTTTCATCAGAGGATCTCAGAGTGCTTTACAAATGGCAAGTAAATATATTTTATATAGGGGATGGAGACAAGAGGTGTCAATCTTCTAATTGTCACAAGCCCAAGGCATTGATCCTACAATTGACTACATGTGGACAAACTTCAGAGGGGCTCTGCACAGGCCAAGATGTGCATCTGCACATAGTCAGCTGCAAGATCATGACCCCTCTGAGCATTTACAAATGCTGTCAAAGTAAAGATAATAAAATGTCACAGTCTCAGTTTAAAACACTTTGTCCAGTGCCATGCTTCAGCAACAAAGACACATTAGCTTATTCTGCATTGCCTGAGAGATGCTAATTAGAGAAGGTTGATATTTATCTAATAAAATTTTTTGTTGTTGTTGAAAAATGGACTTCTCTAAATGGAAATAATTTGCAAAAAAAAAGAAAAGTGATATTACTGGACAGGAGAAGCGTGATGTTACGAACACCAGTCTGATGAATGAAAAAAACGTAAAAATAAAAACTACATAGCGAAAGTGATGTCAGTGAACAACAAATTGACATCCCTTCATATTCCGATGCCCTCCATGAATTGGAAATTGCTTTGCACTGGTCTGAAGGACAAGGAGAAAGTGATGCAGTGCACCATACAGCAACTTAAGCACCGCATCTACTATAATTTTGAGATGTTCGTAACACTGAGAAATTAATAAAATTGAACTCCTCGATCAGTTCATAAAACGGGGGCTCTACTGTATGGAAGTCTGTCAAGTTTTTGTGATTTTGGGTGTTATTTCTCCTATAGAAATTTTTAATCAAAATTGTTCATTAATCAGAAAGCTGGTTTTCAGTAAAGGAAAAATGTGAACATTTGGAAAAAGTTCTCAAAACTGCTAGTCGGCTAGCAACTCCCATTGTGACTTCTACGGCCAGATTTTCAAAAGAGCTTGGTATGCTGGATGGGAAAATATGGCCACAAATGTTGCAGTGAGAGCTTTGAGGCACTGAACATTTGCAGCAACTTCTGCTAAGTTTTGACATTTTCCATTTAACAAAAAACAGAGTTTTGGTAAGTAAAAATGTTGATAAACATTTCTATTAAAACACTCAAAAAAGTCATGAGAAATCAAAAATTTATAATGCCAACAACAAATGGAGGGGGAGGGAGAACTTTGTTTTTTAAAAAAGGCATTTTCCAAAAGAACTTAGCTACTTTGTTTCAGTGTCTCAATGGGAGCTGAGAGACCTTGGCAGGAACTGGATTTTCACAGGAAATGCTGCAATTTTAACTATTTTTCGCATCCTGGAATGGAACAAAGAATGGATCAAAACCAAAAGTTTCATTATTTTCCACATGATCAAATTCTGAAAACATTTAGTTCTTTATTTTGACTTTTTATCAAAACTTGACTTTTTATATAAAAACAACGAATTTTGTTTCAAAACAATAAGTCAAAAAGGTCCATTTTGAAAACACTGAAATTGGATGCTTTTCACATTAATGGAGTGTTTCATTTCATTTTTTTAAAACAAAATGTTGTCTAAATGGACACAGTTTTGAAAGTTTCGATTTCCCCCAAACCAGCATTTTTTGTTAAAAACCGTTTAAACTAAAAATTTCGGAGCAGCTCTAAAGGTGCGCTCCTTAGAAACTCTGGCCCAATGTGTCTACAGTGTGTTGATACCCCAGTTACAACTAAGTGGGAAATATAATGTGTACACTGTTTGCATAAATAACGTGAGGAAACCTGAACAGGACATGGACAGCCACCTGAGTTAGAGGAAGTCATTTCAGGGAGATTAATTGATACTTTATTGAGTATAAAAACATATTAATGGGTGTCCAGAGACGACTGGAGAGAATTTCTGATATTCTTTGCCCCTCAGGGAACGCCACACTGCAATCAAGGAAATAAGGGGGGTGACTGACGGTCAAGCGAGCTTAAAACTAGCTAGTTCAGGTACAGGTAGCAGTGAAGCCATGGCAGCATGAAGTTTAGCATAGGTTGTACAAGCCTGCTTGGAACCCTGGGTAGTTACTCTGGCAGCTAACCCATGCTGAAACAGCCTGCTGCAACTTCACTGCTGTTGGTACCCGAACTAGCTAGATCAAACCTAGCTCAGGTATGTCTACCCGAGCTGCGATCACACCCTATGACTGGAATGTAGACATACCCTCCAATCTTAACAGCAATATACTGACCTTCATCATCTACACTGTGGTGTGGCTTAAGCAGCACACGGTGCCCACACGTGACCAGTCACATAGTTCTAAGTGCTTATTCCAGCTCCTGGGGGATAGGTTCATTACAGCCACAACTGCCACCAGCGTGAAGATGCAAGAACTTAGCATTTAACTGATGGACACAAACGAGAGGCTAGATTCATCATGGCTGGCACAGGCAGGTGCCAGCTGCATCTCTTGGAACCATCCAGGCAACCTGTGCATAAAGCGGAATTTTCTCCCAGCACAGGGCAGGTGGAATTTCCATGGAGGGCCGCACGGAAGCCCCACCCCAGGAGGTGTAGCCGGGATGTGATGAAACTGCACATCACTGTTACCCTGGCTATGCCCCCTTCCCGTCCAGTGCCACCTAGACCCATGCGTATGTGGAGGAGGGGAGGAGAGATTGTTCTATTTTTGTCAGGCAGGACTCAACCCTGTTTGCACCAGCTGCTGCATAAACCAAGGCTAACAGCAGCTAAAGGTCTGCCGGTAGGAAGCACTGTAAGGCAGCAACAAACTAGCCTGTTAACACTACATTGGGCTCTTCATTAACCAATCAGGTGCCAGCTCACAGCACGTTACCTAATGCAACTGCCTTCAGAGCTCTCTTCTGAAACCCTCAGATCTTTTCCCCAGGTTTTGTTCACGTGTTGTTTTGTTTTAGTTAATTACACATGGAAGACAGCAGGTGCCTATAAGATCATTTCACTATTGCCAATAGCCATCCTCTGAGTCCCACGCACAGTCTTACCAGAAGGACGAGGATCACTGGGCCTTGATATATGTAATCTATGTACTTCCCGGGTTCCTTTCCAAACCAGCATCTGTAAGAGAAAAACTACGGTTTACAAATCTTAATGCATATCTCATATTCAGATTATGTACACCTTAGGGAGTTATTCACTTATACCCCTGAAATGCTTTTGTGTTTAATTACACAGCCAACATGCAATTGAGCCACTTTTCTCCTTTCAAAGCTTTCATTGGACACAGATCCAAGCCCCAGTTTTTGCTGAGTGTAGCCAAGTCATGTTCCCACTCAGTTTCTAGCTGCCAACCCTATAAACATTTGCCTGGAAACATGAGAATGTTTCGAGATCAGCTATACAGGAGGATGAGCATCCTTAATGCAGATGCAGAACTTATGCTGCAAATTGTAACCCGCTATGTCAGAAAGAGGGCTCTTCCTTTTAATGAAACCTCCTGCCCCCTGAACTCTCTAATGCAGTGCTCACAAATGATTCAAGGAAAGTCTGTTTATGCAAAGGCCTCTAAATCCACAGGGAGACTTTTCCAAACCCTGTTTGTGTGTGTCAACAGGGAATCCATCCCATGGGCCTTGAACAGGCAAGGTTTCCAACTACAGAGCGCAACAAAGAGATACTCATTTAAAGCTAGCTGGTCTGACAAGCATTCTCATCCAATATAATCCCAGGGAAATTCACTGAACTTCTGTTAAAAGGCAAAGGGAGTTAACAGAAGTTCAGTAAACCAGAGTCACGTACTGCAGAGTTGTTGCAGGGGTTTTATTTTGTCATCATTTCTGTTATATGATTATGTGACAGGATTGCCTTAGATAGCAAGGGACTGGTCTCAATGACCCAGGAGCTCACTTCCAATCCGATGTTAACGACGAACAACTCATTTCTTTCTCTGATACATGGCAAACTAAACCTGTGCTTTCATACTGCCATGTTCTGGCTTTTGTGTATACCTTTTAGTGGATGGAATCCAAGTAGCCCAGTTCCTGTTTCCAGTGACTAACGTACAAGAGGATATGACATCTTGAACCCTGACCTCAATATGGTACAAGCCCTTTAAGGTCTCCTACATGGGTAACAGGAGTTTGTAAGCCAGGTCAAGTGATGTGTTCTTTTTGGAGTTCAGAGTTATGACTTCTATTCCCTTTTGCTATAGTGATTTCATAGATGGCCACATTGTCAATTGGTGTATGGCCATGGTGCATTGCAACATCTGATTATATGTAAAGCACAGAGAATGTGCTTGGTGCTACCCAAGACATGAAAATAAAGACATTCCCAGCCCACAAGGAGTTTCCAATCTAGATGACAGAGACAGATCCAGGTTGGGGCCCCAATCATATAGTACAACAGTCATATAGTAAATAACAATCTCTACAATGCTTCTTGGCACGGAGTTAGACTAGATGGCCCTTGTGGTCCCTTCTAACCCTGTGGTTCTATGATTCTACCCTGAGGAGCTCATAGTCTAGGACACAAGAAAGAAATAACAGGCAAATGAGACAAATGACTGGGTTTGAAGGAAAGCATGGTTCAAGCAGAATTACTTTAAGAACTGCAGTGGCAAAAAAAATCTTCTCTAATATGGGGGAGGCCTGCTAATGACTCCTAGGCTAAGAGAATATATTTGTCGATGGCACAGCATTCGTGGCACCCATCGAGAAGAACATTTTCTTATTAGAGAAACATTACAAAATGTAACAGGTGAGATAGTTCTCAAACGCCAGAATTCATGCTGTCCTACAATTACTTGCCTTTTCTCAGCTTGATATCCATAATAAAATCAGATTGAATGAGATCATTTTGAATCATTTGCACTAAGTTGTCTGATAAGTTATTAAAATGTTATTCCTGGTTGCACACAATATAGCTTTGTGCAACTTGGTAACTACTTGCAAAAACATTTCCAAAATTTGACACTGAGAGAAGCAATTGGAAAGAGCTGTTTCTTGCTGCCCAAATTATTATCCAACTGGAAGTGAAACCTTCCACTCTCCTCAAAAATGACATGGAAGAGAAAAAGAATGACTTGCTGGAGCAGTGTGGGGACAGAGAAGGGTATTGTGGGATATATCAAGGAAAGGAAACATAAGAGTGAAGCTGCCAGGACCTGGAGGAGTTTGGGGAACCTACCAAGGAAAAAGAACTGAACTGTCTGAGACCTTCCAGAAAGGACCTTTTGGAAAGCAGGCTGTGCTAATTAAGGAATCCCAGTGGGATTAATAATGAGTTTGACTGAGGCATATGAAGGAACTCAAAGACCAAGGAGCAGCCTGTGGAGAGCCAGCAGCTAATGCCCTGAGATTTTGGGGGAAGAAGTTATTGTTGATGCAACTGGTCCAGTTCTTTGGAACCAATACATCTATTCTAGTGTAGAATTCATATTTCATAAAATAAAAGCATTATCTACACCAAGGTAGTATCTAGGAGCCCCAGTCACGGACCAGGACCTCTCTGTGATAGGTGCTGTGAAAATACAGAACAAAAAGACAATCCCTGCCCTAAAGAATTTATAATTAAGTAGATATCAGGTCGCATGTAGCAATGCAACTGATATAATTCAGTGACCTAGACTTTCTTCCTTTATCTACATTAATTTTCACCTTTAAATCCAAACTAAGGCCCCAATCCTGAAATGAAAGCCATGTAGCTTTTTTTTACAACAAACAAACAACCCACCCTGGAACCTTCACCTCCTAATCCCAGGAAAGTTATTATTTTGTTGATTTGGGTTTTTCGATAGGGTGTGTATGGCAATTATATCTGTAGTGGAGAGCCATGAAAAAACTGCTAAAACAACATATGCATTCCCCGCCTCCTTCCAGCCTCCTCCAAGAACAAACAAAAGCTTTTTCAATGTCGGGGAGGACAAGCCATTGAAGTAGATCTCGTTAGGATGAAAGAAATTGGAACACCTGCACACTGAATAATACTAATCAATATTCCCCCATGCTTCCCTGATAGGACTTTACATAACTCAAATATCACTGTCCTTTCATCATTGTTAATGAGACTTTTATTACTGCTTTTATCCTTCCAGATTGTCCATCTCTGAAATTGCTACAGAAGTAGCTCTTCATCACTTGTTGATTGTTTTTACATGATGCATAAAGTACTTCTCTTCTCGAGGGTAGCCAGATTCTACCACAGAGCTAACCACTGGACAAGATGTTCTCAATAATCCTAAATTAGATTTTTCCCTATATTGATCAAAGGCGCTAATGCAGGTGAAATCAGGCGCTTTTCATTTGGTTTTATGGAATCATTCATTATTTAAGCATATCTGTTCTTCCTTGTGGCTGCAATCTTCTTGATTTTGTCATCTTTAGAGCTATACAGCTTGAACTACAAAAGTACTTCCAGTCTGCCTTGGTTGTATTTCAAATTGCTTACCCAAACTAACAGCAATATGGTCACATTTTGTCCTTGACTTTGAACAGTCCATATGCACTTTTGGAGATTCCCCCCCCCCATCTGAATATTTTTGGAGGCTGCTGTTTGTTCTGTAGTTCACATCTGAATGTGGTTTGCTAGGTTAGATCACATGGGAGAAGTCACATGTTATTTCTCCATGTCTGAATAGGCTGAGCACATCCCATGTGATCATAAGAGTCAGCTTGGTTTGGCAGAGCTGATTCCACTTAGTTTCTCAGAAACAAGAATCAAGTTTTACTCTTAGCCTTACATTGGCACAGATTTATGTAGTTCACATTTCAGCCATTATTTCTGTATCTTTTCGGCACATGGAAAGACTTCTCGAGCCGTCACGAACAGAATTTAGTCCGGACATTTGGGCTGACTCATCCAGAAGGACTTAGAGTTAAGTAGATTTTTGATTAAAAAACGTTTTGATCTGTGCTTTAATTTTTCTGTTTAGTAGGCGTTATTAGATATACCACCTGATTAAACAAATATAATGTCCTAGAAAATGCGTGCATATTTATAGCAATCAGCAAACCACTGGCAAACAATTCATCTCTTGCTTTTGTTTTAGTTCATTAAGGTATGCTAAGTCTTATCCTGTGTATAACATTAATATAAATGTGAAGAATAGAACAGCTTTATTCCCTTATCAGCTATTCATTTCTATGAGCTTTATTGTATTGGTATGATTGTATGGGTAAGATCTTCTGGAGAACAGCACCTGTGGTGCACCTGATATCTCAGTCTCTGATAGAGTGCAGAAGTTCACATATCCTCGGCCTCTCTGATGAGTGCCTGACATTACAAAATATTTCACGCTCCAGCTCATAAGCATTTCTGGATACTAGTAGGGTGGGCAGATGACTGGATGCTTTGTGGTCTTGCCCAATATGAAATCATTTGGCACTGATCTCAAAAGTCTGTTCATGGGGCATAGCAGGTTGCGCAAGGTTATTGTACGCCAGTGCAAATGTGAATGGAAGCTAGCTATATCGGGGTGCAAGAAAGGCTAAGCATTACGTATCATCCTCCATGCCTAGTGATACTAATGAAACCCCCTTGTGTGGCCACTGCCTTATTTGCTAGCATACGGAGCAAAAAGGAATGGAGCATGGGCAGGGAATGGGTGTGTCTGTGAGGACAAGGAGCTTAAGCATGATCCCTATTTGTTAATGCAGCCGAATTATTCCTGCTACTTGGCGGCTCTGTACAATTGCTCTCAATGTAAAATCAGATTCCCTTGTGTTTCATGCTCTGCCCGTCACATTTTACCTTGTCCTTATATGTAGAACACCTGCGCTGCGCGGGATCAAAGCCAGTATGTGGGCCGCTTGCAATACTACGATGACTGTTCTTGGAAGCTTTACAACCCAGTTCTGTGATCTCAAGAGGCCAAATCCTTCACTCAGTAATTTTTAACCCAGTCCCACTGAAGGAGTTTTGCCTGAATAAAAGCTGTTCAGGAAGGATTTGGGGATTTGGTCCAGGAGTTTTAGATAAGCCTTTGAACTTTGGGGTGTTCACTCAAGCTGAGCTTGGAACTTTTTGAAGTTGTCAGTTCTGAAGATCAATGGGAATGAGACAGCCATATCTGTTAGTTTTCATCTCCATAGTCTATGTAACTTTTAGCACAATTTCTTCCGGCATTGGATATGTCTATGCTGTCTGGTATCTTGTTTATGTAGACCCACATAAATAAAATCGTTAACATTACTTACTGTTCATTTTCATAATAGAGCTTGCCAATGGCCCAGGCAACAATGATTGGGCAAGGAATACCTAAAAAAAAAAAAAAAGATCAAAAGTCACAATTCACACACAGAACACTGTCAGTCAATGTGTGTGTGTTGGGGGCGGGGAGTATAAGAAATGACGTTGACACTTGCCTTTGGCCATGGGCTATAGACCTCATACATCTGCTAACTAGTTTTATGTAAAAGAAATAGAAGTCCTAACAAGACGAGATCTTTTCACAGCTTTAGTGCCATTGTTCTATAAGAGGCAGATTATTAAAACAATTACAGAAAAATTAAAAAGCTACTTAAGAAATAGCCGTAGATTCTGGATGAATCACAAACCATTTTCTTCATTCCGCACAATACCTTAAAGGCAGGTTGAGCTTTCTGGGGGGTTTATTATCTGAGTTGTATTACCAGGCTGCAGTCTCCTTATGGTTCTGCTGCACCATATGGATTGGGTGGGAAGTTCTGAAATTAACCATCCCAAGGTGGAGGGCAATGTGGAGGAATTCTCTCGAGGTTTAACTCTTGACCAGTTCAGATGTTATTCTGGCAGTCTCTGAAGAATGCAATTTCTCCCAGCTCCACTGGTGTGTTCCATGACCTCCAACACACCATGTGTCCTGTTGGTGGTTTTTTTAAAATAAATGATTCTGAAATCCCATTAAGCCCACGTGTTTGATTTGCATATCTTTCTCCCACTAACCTGGAATGCATTAAGGCAGATGCACCATTGCTCACTGGGAATTTAATCTCCTTGCATGTGGCTGGTACATCTGTAAGCTTCCTGTCCCTGCCATGCTGTTGCCTCTGCTTTCACTCCTACTCAGTGGGCCAGATCCTCGTCCTCACAATGTTATTTTGTGCCAGTCCCTTGGCATAAGCTGCTGAGTAGCTGGCTGGTGGAGAATTCCCATCACATAGAGGGAATTCCAAGGAGGTGTAGAGTCAGTGTAGTCAGCTCTGTGCCACTCCCCTCCCAAAGCAGGTTCCCAGGGAAAAGGGAACGTAGCTGAAGCATCCTGTGCTCCAGTGACCCCTTGGTTCAAGGAAAGATTCTTGGAGGAGCTGGCACAGTTTACAGCAGCTCTGCGGCTCCTCTGACCTATGCGGGACAGGGAGGGGACCAAAAGAGCTGCAATATCAGAGGAGCAAGCAGCTGATTTGTGACCCTTCTTATCCTCAGCTGAACCCAGCACTTAGTGGGAGCAACTCAGAACCCAGCCCAAAAACATGGCTGGACCACAGTAATGTCATGCTGGGACTAGCTCTCTTCTCACTCCCACTCACCTCATGTGTCCATGCTCCCTGAGATTCCGGAGAGTGAACTCTGGAGTCACCGTGTAAGAGAGAGTAGAATCAGGAGCATTTTCCAACCCGATTTTACATTGCTTTCAAATGGGCCTCTCTCAGTGTTGTCAAACATCTCTGGTAAATCAGGCAAAAAGGCATCTCCAGGGCCACCCAGTGTGCTCGCTACCAGGTCAGCTTTGCACTGCACTCCAGGTCAGCCTTTCCAAGGCAAAGCATGTTCTTAATTCCCATTGAAGTGAATGGGATTCAGGTACATGCTTATGTGCTTTGCTGAATTGAGGTCTATAGCTCCACATTGACCTTCAAAATCCTGACATTTCAGTAGACTGGGGCCAATGTAGAGAGACATCGTAGCGTAGACTCTGCAGTGGAGGCCAGCAGGGATGGGATTAAAGTACACACGTAAAGATCAAACTATGCTTTGGGCTGTGATTCTGGGGATCTGCCCTGCCCTCCTGCGAAGACAGATTCTCCTTGTTCAATGACTCAAGAAGACATCGTGTTTTCCGTCGTCATGGGGATGGGATGGGATGGAAGCGTACATGCCCTTGTTGCTGGATAAGGACCTTTCTCTATTCCTGGCCAAAGATCAGAGAACCGTGGAGATCAGAGAACTGGATGTGAGATTTGCCAGAGGCGAAGCAGAAAGTAGGGCAGAGTGACTGGCACAGGAAAGGATCTAAAAGGGTGAGAGGAAGGGTGTGCTCAATATGTGGCACTTGTGCAGTTACAGTCAGAGACCAAGATGTCTCAGGACTACAGTCATGGACCAGGCAAGCTACTTGGACCTGTGATCTGGTCACAAAGCGGTCAGGGTACTGCTTGATCAGCGGTATGGGTGGGTAGGAGAACTGGCAGTGGCCAGGCCACCTCATGCGCTGGCCAGCACAGCTGAGCTGCGGGTAGTAATTTAATTAGGACACCCGTAGATTACTAATTCCTGGGAACAAGCCAGGAGCCACATTTCCTTCCCCGTTCATCTCCTGGGGTTGCACAGGCACATGCCTCCCTTTATTAAAGGCTGTGTTTTAGAAAGACAATCTAGCCCCTAAGTGACCTCAAATGCAGCTGCAACATTGTTCCTGCATGGAAAGAGGCCCAATTAACTCCATGCTGAAATGTTTTTCCTTGTGTCTGATTTGTTGTGTCTGTCTTAAGGCTGTAAGGGCCTGTGTTGTAAATATAAAGGGAAGGGTAACTACCTTTCTGTATACAATGCTATAAAATCCCTCCTGGCCAGAGGCAAAATCCTTTCACCTGTAAAGGGTTAAGAAGCTAAGGTAACCTCGCTGGCACCTGACCAAAATGGCCAATGAGGGGACAAGATTCTTTTAAATCTGGAGGCGGGGAGAAAAGGCTTTTGTCTGTCTGTCTAATACCTTTGCCAGGAACAGATCAAGGATACAAGCCTCCCAGCTCCTGTAAAGTTAGTAAGTAATCTAGCTAGAAAATATGTTAAATTTTCTTTTGTTTTTTTCGCTTGTAAAATTCGCTCTGCTGAAGGAAATGTGTATTCCTGTTTTTGTGTCTTTTTGTAACTTAAGGTTTTGCCTAAAGGGATTCTCTATGTTTTAAATCTAATTACCCTGTAAAGTATTTACCATCCTGATTTTACAGAGGTGATTCTTTTACCTTTTTCTTTAAATAAAATTCTTTTAAGAACCTGATTAATTTTTCATTGTTCTTAAGATCCTAGGGTTTGGGTCTGTGTTCACCTATACCAATTGGTGAGGATATTATTATCAAGCCTTCCCCAGGAAAGGGGGTGTAGGGCTTGGGGGAATATTTGGGGGAAGACGTCTCCAAGTGGGCTCTTTCCCTGTTCTTTGTTTAAATCACTTGGTGGTGGCAGCGTATCAGGGTTTTAACTAAGCTGGTTCCCAAGGCAAGAAAGAAATCTGTGCCTTGGGGAAGTTTTAACCTAAGCTGATAAGAATAAGCTTAGGGGGTTTTTCATGCAGGTCCCCACATCTGTACCCTAAAGTTCAGAGTGGGGAAGAAACCTTAACAGCCCGTAAGGTCAGGGACAATGTCTCCTGTTTCCTCCAATGCTGAGCCCACTGTGATGTTAAACAAATACACACTGAAGAGACAATTTAGGGACGGTTGATCAACCTGAAGCAACACCACTGTGAACTGCTGAAACCTGAAACTGCTGAGTCATGCACATAGCGCCTGATGCTCCTGCCTTAACCTTAGCCACGGTTGGGAATAAAATCACAATGATCCAAGTGAAAGATGCGGACCTCAGCCATAACCTTTCACTCATTGGCCCGTGTTGAGCTGTGTCATTAAAGTATATTTAAATATAAACATTTAACTCAACCTGCTCTGATATTTGCATTTGTTAAATGGGGTGAGATCTGAATGACAAAAATATCACTCTTCCCGGATTTTTGTGTGTGTGAATCTTGGTTATATCACTTCTTTAACACTGACAGTCATATAGTACAGTAGTTTTAAAGCACACGGCACTTACACCATCCTATGAAGAGGAAGACCCATTTCCTCAGCTTATCTGTGGAGTAAGTCATCACTATCGCAGTGTGTAAATAGCAGCCTTCCACAAACATCCAGAAAAAATTGGTCACCACAAAATAATTGTAGATCGTTGTAATACACCGACACCAGGGCTGGAACAAAAATATACGAGTGCATTTTAAACCCTGGGTGATTTGTTGTTTTTAAATCACTCAGCACTGGACGAACTCTACTCCCATGAAGTCAAAATTCAAATTCCAAAAACAGAAGGGACCACTGTGATCACTGAGTCTGACCTCCTGTCTAACACAGCACAGAGAACGGCCCCAAAATAATTCCTAGAGCAAATCTTTTAGAAAAACATCCAATCTTGATTTAAAAATTGTCTAAAAAAAGAATCCATCACAACTGTTCGTAAGTTGTTCCAATGGTTAATTACTCTCACCATTAAAAATGTACATCTTAGTTCCAACCTGAATTTGTCTCACTTTAACTTCCAGCCATTGGATTGTATGATACCTTTCTCTGCTAGATTGAAGATATTATTAAACATTTGTTCCCCATGTTGGAGTTATAGACGGTAATCAACTCACCCTTTAACCCTCTTCGTTAAGTTAAATAGATTGAGTTGTTTGAGTTTACTACTATAAAAGTATGGTTTCTAATCTTTTAATCATTTGTGTGTCTCTTCTTTGAACCATCTCCAATATATCAACATCCTTCTTGATTTGTGGGCCCCAAAACTGCACACAGGATTCCAGCAGTGGTCCCACCAGTGCCAAATAAAGAGGTAAAATAACCTCTCTACTCCCACTTGATACTCCCCTCTTTATGAATCCAAGAATTTCATTTTCTCTTTTGGCCACAGCATCACCCTGGGAGCTCATGTTCAGCTGATTATCCTCTATGACCCCCAGAACTTTTTCATTGTCACTGCTTCCCAGGATAGAGTCCCTCATCCTGTAAGTATGGCCTACATTCTTTCTTCTGAGATGTGTATATTCACCCACATTGTTTGCATGAGCCCAGCTTATCAAGTGATCCAGATCACTCTCTATCAGTGACCAGTCCTCTTCGTTTTTATCGTGTCCCCCAATTTTTATGTCATCTGCAAACTTTATTTTATGTTTTCTTCCAGATCATTCATAAAAAATTTAAATGGCATAGAACCAAGAACTGACCCCTGTGGGACCCCACTAGAAATACACCTGTTTGATGATGATTCCCCATTTATAATTATGTTTTGAGGCCTATCATTTAGCTAGTTTTTAATCCATTTAATGTGTGCCATGTTAATTTTATCTTTCTAGTTTTTTTAATCAAAATGTCAGAAGTATCCAGTGAAGTGCTTTCCAGCAGTCTAAGTATATCACACCGACACTGTTACCTTTATCAACCAAACTTGTAGTCTCATCAAATAGATGTTGACTGGCATCAATAATATTGCCCTCCTTTCATTCTATATTAATCAGGTCCCACATCAGCTGCTCCATGATCTTGCCTGGGATCCCCATCAGACTGACAAGCCTATAATTCCCTGGGTCATCCTGTTTACTCTTTTTAAATATTGGCACATTATTTTTCTTCCAGGATTCCAGAACTTTTCCAGTATTCCAAGCCTTACTGTAACATGGGGAGAATACCAACCTCCTTTATAAAGCACTTTGATGAAAATCCCCATAAAAGAGCTACACATTATTATCATTCAAGGGCTCAATACTCCTACTCTTGTTCACATTGAATGACTCCTAACTCTGCAATCATCCCATTGATTCCAATGGTTAAAGTCTTTCTCAAAGTCAGTCATGAGAGGAGAATCAGGCCCCGAATGACCAAGCTGATAAATGTCACATCACTTACGGTCATGACAATGTCTGAATTTAATGCAGATTTTTGCATGAGCCAGGGTATGAGATAATTTGCTAAAGACACAGGAGTAAATACAAAACCAGTTTACTCATTAGAGGCATCAATGCTTCGATATAATGGGATATACAGATGGACAGGGTATACTGGTCTCCATAATCTGTTTTCAATGCACTAGATTGTATTACATTCCCTTAGACCATAATGCACTATATGAAGTTACTGAACATGCAAAGTAACCAACAGTGGAAAGATATGAATATTTATCTAATCAACACCTATTTTTTATGCACTCAATCTTTTTAAAGTTATTTTAAGGGTGCAGAGAGCATATGGATACTACCCTCTGTAGTATTTTTATACATGTAAATAAATAATTCAGATTTTTACCTATACCCATGACAAGTGGATACCATAGCCACATCACATACCTCATTGCTTTCATGTATGTTATGATCAATCATCTGAAGCAGGAACCACATCACATTCCTCAGTATGAACGTGGTGATCAGGTTCCAGTGGATAATATTTCGAAGGCATCTGATGCTCCTAATGGGGGAAAGGGGCAAAGATGTGAGTTATTATACAATGCCCACCACAAATCTTCATTGTTTGTCTTTGGTTAATTGTGGCATGTGTCAGTAGCACATTTGCATTAATCCTGCTTCAGCTAGGGGGTGGACTTCTTGAGATCCCTTCCAGTGAAACGTGTCTATGATTCTATATGAAAACTACCAAGGAAAGTACAAAATGCAAAGCCATTTGAATTGCTGGCCAATGGAAATAATTCAAACAAATTAAAGAATCAGTTGAACAAACACAAGCTACTTGCCTTTATTTTTGAGGCCCTCCACAGCCTATCCCAAGCTACCTATCACTTCTCACATGCTACTGAAACATTGATTCCTGCCTCTGATCAGCAACAATGCCAGCCTTCAATGCTCACTTGTTAAACCTTCAAACAAACATCTTTGTGCTTTCTCCCATGCTATGTCTCAGGCTTGGGAGGAGCTCCCCAGAATCATCCACAAAGCCACCTCATTTCTGCCTTAAAATCCTCCTTAAAACTCCTTTCCCAAGATGCCTACAACAAAAAACCCGACAATGGTTAGTTAGACAGCTGGGGTGCTAAGACCACTCCCTATGATGCCCACCAGTGTCATCTCATTTTCCTTGTGCTCTTCTGTCTGCCAGCCTGTATCCACCTGTTGATTGTCTCTGGGCTGGTCTAAACTGGAACTTACATGGGCATAGCTATGTGTCTCCGGGATTTGAAAAAATCTGCACTCCTGAGAGACGCAGCTATTCTGACCTAACCCCCCAGTGTAGACAATACTAGGTCAATGGAAGAATTCTTCCATTGACCTAGCTACCGCCTCTCAGTCTGGTAGATTACCTACACTGATGGGAGAACCCCTCCCAGCAGCATATATAGTGTCTACACTAAAGTGCTACAGTTGCACAGCTGTGCCAGTGTAGCAATTTAAATGTAGACATACTCTTATACTTAGATTGCAAGCTCTTCTGGTCAGGGAATGTCTTTGTTCTGTTTGTACAGCGCCTAGCACAGAGGGGTCCTGGTCCACGACTGGGGCTGTCCGACGCACTGACAAAAACATAAAATAGTGAGACTTCTCCCCTCTCTATTTTCAAAACACATCCTGTTAAGAAAGGATGCGTACCGAATGACAGGTTGATGCAAGGATCTGTAGAGAGAGAAAGCATGAGTGGGTATGCCTGGAATTGTAGTGCGGTGGGGAAGACGGAGAAAGCAAGCACCCACATTAACACAAGAAACAAACAATGTGCGGAGACTTCCATTTTTTTCTGGTAAACTCTTCGCTCTTACCTCATCCTCCCCACCTGCCTGTCCACTTTGTCCACCTGCTGCCTCTCAGACCATAAAGTAGAGTCAGTGTAGTCAGCTCTGTGGCCCAGACCATAAAGTTCTGGGGCAAAGACTATCTTTGTGAGTAGCATACTGAATCCCTGATCCTTTCTCTTCCTGGGTGCTAGCCCAGTACAAATCATAACGAACTAACTAAACAATATCATCAAGAGTGCATGAGCGTGATTAAGGCCCTGATCATGCCTAACTTCAACCACGCTGAGTCGCTCCAATGACATCAAAAGGGCCACTCACATGCTTTAAGTTGAGCATGTGAACAAGAATTTAGCAACAGCTGGGCCTTAACAAGACTGAGAATGCATTTCGGGGGATGGGGTTTCGGTAGCATGTGTTGCACACTCACTTTCTGCTGGAGTATGTCGCAGTTAGGATCTTTACAGAACCTGCTGAGTATTTAGAGTGACAAACGTTTTTATAAGCAGCACAGTCTTTTAAAATATATTTATGCAAGACACAAGCTGGGGCGCTGAATATTTTTATTCCTTTATTGGCAGCATGACGTTTAAGTTCCCAGAGGTTCAGAAGCACTGGCGTTTTTAAAAATCCAAACACTGCTCCATGGAAAGTCACAGGAGCGGAAAGACAATGCAACATGCATAGCCAGGGGCAGAAAAAGATGAGAAATAACAGTGACCAATGAGCACGAGGTAGCAAGCATCAGGGGAATAAATAGATTGTATAGAGATGGCAGGGCAGAACGACAGAAAGTGAATGAAGTAAAGTCAACCACAATAATACAGAGGGAGTTCTGTTCCCAGATACATGCAACAGGTGCTCTCATTTACTGCAATTGCATCTGAATGTGGTTGTTATTTATAGTACAAAGAAAAGGAGGACTTGTGGCACCTTAGAGACTAACCAATTTATTTGAGCATAAGCTTTCGTGAGCTACAGCTCACTTCATCGGATGCATACTGTGGAAAGTTTAGAAGATCTTATTATATACACACAAAGCATGAAAAAATACCTCCTCCCACCCCACTCTCCTGCTGGTAATAGCTTATCTAAAGTGATCACTCTGCTTACAATGTATATGATAATCAAGTTGGGCCATTTCCAACACAAATCCAGGTTTTCTCACCCACCCCCCCCCACACACAAACTCACTCTCCTGCTGGTAATGGGGGGGGGGTGAGAAAACCTGGATTTGTGTTGGAAATGGCCCACCTTGATTATCATACACATTGTAAGGAGAGTGGTCACTTTAGATAAGCTATTACCAGCAGGAGAGTGAGTTTGTGTGTGGGGGGGGAAGGGGGGGGTGAGAAAACCTGGATTTGTGTTGGAAATGGCCCAACTTGATTATCATACACATTGTAAGGAGAGTGGTCACTTTAGATAAGCTATTACCAGCAGGAGAGTGAGTTTGTGTGTGTGTGTGGGGGAAGGGGGGGTGAGAAAACCTGGATTTGTGTTGGAAATGGCCCAACTTGATTATCATATACATTGTAAGCAGAGTGATCACTTTAGATAAGCTCAGAGATTAAATGACCTGCCCCCAAAAATCTGTGGCACAGCCATGAATTGAACCCAGATCTCCTGAGGCCTAGCCTCATCACCCAGGGTGCTCCTGCACAGACCTGTACATGGAGGACAGCATCTGCTGCCTGGCGCAAGGGGTTAAAGATAATTAAATTAATTTTTAAAAAAGAAACAAGGGGATCCAAGGGGACAAATTGGGTTAAGCCAGCAACAGAGGGTAGATCACAAAACCCTGAGTGTGAATGACATGAAAAAAAAATCAAAGCGCCATGGCAAGCTACGTCCCTTTCTGTGTCAATAGGAAGCACAGCAAGTTGGGTAGACAATTGGCCGTTGTGCAGGATTTAGGACAGCTTGCAGATACGTAGGAAATCAGGATAGCGGCACAGAGGAAATACCTTCTCAGGATGAGAGTGGACGTGTCAGAGGGAGGACTAGGAAGAAACAGGAGATCAGGGGCTTGTACCTGAAATGCCATCTCAGCCACAGCTGCAGAATTGTTAGCACGCTGCTATGATTTGCTGATGCATAATTAACCCCCTGGGTCTAACATAAGGATTAAGAGGAAAGCTGCCACCATTATGTCAGAGTGGAATCTCTTGTTCTAATTGCTAATGCAGCTGCTGTGCTCTCCACTCCGTTTACCACCCTTGATACGTATCCACAGGCCAGTGGCTGGAACAAGAACTGTATGACCCTGTCAATAGGGAAACTAGATACCATTAACTTGGGTTTGAATAGAGACTGGGAGTGGCTGGGTCATTACACATATTGAATCTATCTCCCTGTGTTAGTTATCCTCACACCTTCTTGTAAACTCTCTAAATGGGCCACCTTGATTATCACTACACAAGTTTTTTTCTCCTGCTGATAATAGCTCATCTTAATTAATTAGCCTCTTACAGTTTGTATGGCAACTTCCACCTTCTCTGTATGTGTATATATATATCTTCTTACTATATGTTCCATTCTATGCATCCGATGAAGTGGGCTATAGCCCACGAAAGCTTATGCTCTAATAAATTTGCTCGTCTCTAAGGTGCCACAAGTACGCCTGTTCTTTTGGCGGATACAGACTAACACAGCTGCTACTCTGAAACCTTTAAAATTACAGAAGACTGGTGTGCGACTATGTCTCTCCTTTCCCTGCACCAGGAACAATCCAGTGATCTAGGTTACTCATTTCTTCTGCCTAATTCCACCCTTATATCCATGTCCTTTACTGCTCCTTCTCAGTCAAGGATAATTAAGTCAAGGTTTAGATGCACTCTCCTCCCTTCACACTTCCCCGCTGCACAGTCCTAAGAACAGTAGGAATCAGAAAGGAGGCGATCCACAGACTTCAGGAATTTAGGTAGCATCACAGCAGAGACTATTTGAGGAGGACTACTGAGGAGCTGGGGGAAAAGTCTATTGTAATAATAGACCATGTGCAGGGATCAGACCAGATGATCTGAGGCCAGGTCCTTCTCACCTCAGAAATCAATGAATTCAAGCTCTCCGATACAAGTGACATTGCAGAACCACTTCATACCAGTCCACCAGGCTCAGCGGAAAGGTGGGGTGGGCAAGGGCACCCTAAGAAGCTGTTTCCATGGTACGCACCCTCTGCCCTGTGGAGACACTCCCACTGCAGCTGCTGGCCCCAGCACATTGCCTGCTGAGTCTGTATCACCCTCAGCCCCCGCTTTCCCTCCCAGCCTGCCTAGGTGCAGCATCACTCCCCATCCCTGAGAGGGGACCCGGGCTGCATGAAGTGGAGCGAGGCTGCACAGGCCCCAGGGGGAGAGCCCTGACGCAGGAGCCAGTCCCACGGCAGTGGCAAGGAGCAACAGCGCTGGCTGCCCCACTGCCCAGTGCGCCCATTCTGGTTTGGCCCCACGGCCCCTTTGTTGTGATGGAGAGGGGGAGGGAGGCATGTACGGTCAGTGAGTGGCATTGTGACCTGGTGCACAGAAGCCACGGGGCCAATCCTGAGCAACGCAGCTCTGAGACCTCCTTTAACCAGATCGCACCACTCACTCAACTTTGGCCCTGCTATTCCCCCTGGTCATGACAGAAGGCTGGCCTGGCCAACCTGAGCAGGAGCAGGATGGCCAGCGTGGCTGCTCCTCACAGCTGCCAACGGCACGCACGGCACGCCAGGAGCATAGAGCGGCACACACCAGTAGGGCTGGGAACAAAACCCAGGACCAGAACCCTGTTTTAAAGGAGGAACTCTGCTAGCTGGTGGCAGTAGTTGTCTCATTCCGTATGAGCAAGAGCCACCTGAGGGACAAAGTTACATGCACTCAGACTGAGTTCCTCGTGCCTCACAGTGGTTCCCCAACCTTGCAGCATAGTCTAGCCATCATTTTCTGCTCACAATCTGTGCTCACGGCGGGGTAGAGAGTGACTCGGACTGCATGCCAATGCAGGGGAATAAGAACCCCTCTTACAATGATACACAAGCCACCCAGACCGTAGCTCTCCCTGGCATGACTTGTCTGCTTACTCCCCCTGCTTCCAGGAGAAGTTTGGTGGGGAGGAACACAGCCTTGGCTCCCTTTTCCCCGCCCAACTCCAAGTTAAAGAGATCAGCAGTAAGTCACTAACGGGGAAGCAGGGGAGGAATTGCAACTCAGAGATGCAGCTCTAGTTACTCTGCCTGCTGGGGCTACTTCTGGCGTGGTGTAGTTTATGCATCCACCATTGCTCGCGTATGTGCCTGAAGAGACAATCCAACCCTGGGCTACCCCAATGAAACACACATATTTGGCAGGGCACTCAGCAATCTCAGCTGAGCAGGACAAAGTAGCACATAAATGGACAATGCAGGGCCCTCAATCTGTGACTGCAAACAAGTCGGAGAGATGGCAGTTCCAGGCAATGTTATGCTGAGAAGAAATCTGAAGGCAAGGGAGGAAAAAGTTCCCTAACACTAGTCACCACTTGTGCCTGGCTAGCAGGAAGCAACACTTCCCTCACAGCCCTGGAAAAGGAGGTTTAACACAGGGTATGTTTAACACAGGTTGCTGTGCACCAGCTAACCTGCCCAAGCTAACTTGTACCCAGTTAGAGGAGGTAACAAGAGCAACGATGATAGAGCAGAGTGGGTAACACAAGCCCAGCATGGAGCCTGGCTCACTAGCCTGTGCCAAAGCCCAGCCCTGCATTGAAGCAATGAGAGGCAAAAAGGCATCTTTTAAAAAATGGAAGTTAAATCCTAGTGAGGAAAATAGAAAGGAGCATAAACTCTGGCAAATGCAGTGTAAAGATACAATTAAGAAGGCCAAAAAAGAATCTGAAGAACAGCTAGCCAAAGACTCAAAAAGAAAGTACACCAGATGCAGGAAGCCTGCTAAACAACCAGTGGGGCCACTGGATGATCGAGATGCTAAAGGAGCACTCAAGGACAATAAGGCCATTGTGGAGAAACTAAATGAATTCTTTGCATCGGTCTTCACGGCTGAGGATGTGAGGGAGATTCCCAAACCTGAGACATTCTTTTTAGGTGACAAATCTGAGGAATTGTCCCAGATTGAGGTGTCGTTAGAGGAGGTTTTGGAACAAATTGATAAACTAAACAGTAATAAATTACCAGGACCAGATGGTATGCACCCAATAGTTCTGAAGGAATTCAAATGTGAAATTGCAGGATTACTAACTGTCATCTGTAACCTATCATTTAAATCAGCTTCTGTACCAAATGACTGGAGGATCGCTAATGTGACGCCAATTTTTAAAAAGGGCTCCAGAGGTGACCCCGGCTATTACAGGCTGTAGCCTGACTTCAGTACTGGGCAAACTGGTTGAAACTATAGTAAAGAAGAAAATTGTCAGACACAAAGATGAACATAATTTGTTGGGGAATAGTCAACATGGTTTTTGTAAAGGGAAATCATGCCTCACCAATCTACTAGAATTCTTTGAGGGGGTCAACAAGCATGTGGACAAGGAGGATCCTGTGGATATAGTGTATTTAGATTTTCAGAAAGCCTTTGACAAGGTCCCTCACCAAAGGCTATTAAGCAAAGTAAGCAGTCATGGGATAAGGAGGAAGGTCCACTCATGGATTGGTAACTGGTTAAAAGATAGGAAACAAAGGGTAGGAATAAATGGTCAGTTTTCAGAATGGAGAGAGGTAAATAGTGGTGTCCCCCAGGGGTCTGTACTGGGCCCAGTACTATTCAATATATTCATAAATGATCAGGAAAAATGCGTAAACAGTAAGGTGGCAAAGTTTGCAGATGATACAAAACTAATGAAGATAGTTAAGTCCCAGACAGACTGTGTAGAGCTACAAAAGGATCTCTCAATACTGGGTGACTGGGCAACAAAATGGCAGATGAAATTCAATGCTGATAAATGCAAAGTAATGCACATTGAAAAGCATAATCCCAACTATACATATAAAATGATGGGGTCTAAATTAGCTGTTACCACTCAAGAAAGAGATCTTGGAGTCATTGTGGATAGTTCCTGAAAACATCCATTCAATGTGCAGCATCACTCAAAAAAGCAAACAGAATGTTGGAAATCATTAAGAAAAGAAAAGGAGGACTTGTGGCACCTTAGAAACTAACAAATTTATTTGAGCATAAGCTTTCATGAGCTACAGCTCACTTCATCAGATGCATTCAGTGGAAAATACAGTGGGGAGATTTATATACACAGAGAACATGAAACAATGGGTGTTACCATACACAATGTAACCAGAGTGATCACTTAAGGTGAGCTATTACCAGCAGGAGAGCGGGGGGGGGGGGGTGGTGGTGAACCTTTTGTTGCTCTCCTGCTGGTAATAGCTCACCTTAAGTGATCACTCTGGTTACAGTCTGTATGGTAACACCCATTGTTTCATGTTCTCTGTGTATATAAATCTCCCCACTGTATTTTCCACTGAATGCATCCGATGAAGTGAGCTGTAGCTCACGAAAACTTATGCTCAGATAAATTTGTTAGTCTCTAAGGTGCCACAAGTCCTCCTTTTCTTTTTGCAAATACAGACTAACACAGCTGCTACTCTGAAACCAGTCATTAAGAAAAGGATAGATAATAAGACAGAAAATATCATATTGCCTCTAGATAAATCCATGGTACACCCATATCTTGAATACTGCACGCAGATGTGGTCACCCCATCTCAAAAAACATATATTGACATTGAAAAGGTTCAGAAAAGGGCAACAAAAATTATTAGGAGTATGGAGCATCTGCCATATGAGGAGAGATTAATAAGACTGGGACTTTTCAGCTTGGAAAAAAGACGACTAAGGGGGGATATGATAGAGGTCTATAAAATCATGACTGGTCTGGAGAAAATAAGTAAGGAAGTGTTATTTATTCCTTCTCATAACAGAAGAACCAGGGGTCACCAAATGAAATTAATAGGCAGCAGGTTTAAAACAGAATTCACAGTCAGAATTTTTTCACAGAACGCACAGTCAGAACTCTTTGCCAGAGGATGTTGTGAAGGCAAAGACTATAACAGGGTTCAAAAAAGAACTAGATAAGTTCTTGGAGGATAGGCCCATCAATGGCTATTAGCCAGGATGGGCAGGGATGGTGTCCCAAGCCTCTGTTTGTCAGAAGCTGGGAATGGGCAACAGGGGATGGATCACTTGATGATGACCTGTTCTGTTCATTCCCTCTGGGGCACCTGGCACTGGCCACTGTCGGAAGACAGGATACTGGGCTAGATGGACCTTTGGTCTGACCCAGTATGGCCGTTGTTATGTTCTTATGCTATTGTTACCCACACTAGCTGGACTCAAGGTTGCCCGGGTAAGCCAGCCCATGCTCAACTTTGGCTGAGCCATACCCATAAAGGCAAAGCGATTGAGGTAAAGGCAGGCATGTGTTTCATGTTAGCCGCAGTAATATATTATTTCCCTCTTTGCTGAAATACTAATTACTTTTTTATTTCACTAAAAAGAATCCTGTCCATTTTTTATGCTCCCACCTGGATTCCTTCTTTTCCACCTATGTTATATTTACAATGTCCTGCACTGTGCTGAGTGCCTTAACAAGGATTTTCGGTGCCCACAAAACTGCTAATAAATGCAAGCATAACACACTCAAAATTCTTCCAGTCCATCTTCAAGATGGGTAGATGGCAGAGTATCAGGCTGGCTGATGCAAAAGCCACAATCAGGCATTTAAGACATCTAACTGACCTAAATTTTATGAGGAAAAGTGAAGCCAGGGTTGGCAAACCCACTATTACTTGGCATACCCTCTGGGTTGGGAACAAAATGACTATACTATTTCTGTACAGGCCTTTCCTGCAGCTGTTGAAAGCTCCCATTAAGTTCAATGGCTCAGAATCAGACCCCTAAAAAGGATTTACATAATAATGTTTGTATCACACACATATTATTTTAATTCATTCCCGGTTCCCCCCATCATTGTATCCATACATTTGTGGTTTTAATATGGAGCCTGTGAAGCCCTTGTTTTCAAATGAGCCTGATTCAGTGAGGACACACATAATTAAAATTAGCAATCATACTAATGTGCTGGTGATGTAGAAAGCTAGTTGAATTAATAGAATCATCTACATGGAATTAATTGAAAACAATGACTTTACTGAAGGCGCCTGGTGGCCTCCTATTAATTCATGTACTGTTCCATTAATAATGATGACCAATTAAAGCATCTGTTGAAAAGTCTGCCATGAAAAATTTGGCAGGAGAAACCAAACAGAGCTCTGCTGGACTTTCGCGTTTGCTGAATGTTACAAGCTGCTAGTGGAAGTCTTCAGCAATATTTAATAAGCCACTTCACAGATGGAACTCTGGCCTCTTTAGCTTTTTCTAAGCTAATGGGCAAACCATAAATGGCTCAGATTGAGAAGGCTGCCTTCAAATCCATCCCTTTCCCAGGCTCAACACCTGTTTTGGTCCACTACTTTCTTTAGCCTGTGTGCACATCCTCGAGTACACTGGGGTTTCCCCAGGGTATATATGTTCTGATCTGTCTGTGTATTCTGGTACCCCTAACAGCTTGAAGATGGGGAAAGCATCTGGGTGGTTTGAAAGGAAAATGGCCATGTTGGTGACAGTTGCCTAGAAGAACAGAAATATTCCCAAATGTAAGGCTGGGGAGCCATGTGGGAAGCACTGCAGATGCTCACTCTGGATACTTTATTGCAGGAGAATAATGGGCCAATTACTGAGGTTAGAGCTTAATGTGCAGGAGGAAGGGAGAGGGAGACAGTCAAGTCAAGGGTTAATATGTAAATAGACTAATACTAAACAAGGCTTGGGTTCAGTTGCAACACGCACACAGGCCAGGGCTCAACATACTTCATATTTACAGTATTTTAAACCACTCCCAGCGAACAGGACCTGAGCTCTGCTACCTTTTCTGAAGCTCATTTCTTCTGCATTCTAGCTGATTCTTAATCGCCACATGCAGAGTTTGTGCACTGTTTTGGACTTCACATGTTAAGACTCGAACACTATTACTCCGAGTTTTGAAATGTCCGTGTAAACAATGCAAGACGAAGAACAACTGTAGCACTAGATGACTGTAAATGTTTATTATTAGCAATAGTGCAGAGCACTGGAGGGCTGGGTGGCACTGTACATAGGAGCACTGTCCTGAGCAAGTGGTGACATGTGAAACTGGCCTGTCCCAGGGGGCAGCTACAGTTTCTTCCTTGCCTTCTCCTTGCCCTGGAGGGTAAGGGGGGGCAGTGTGTGTCTACAGGGGGAGGGGCTGAGATGTTTGGTTTTGTGCTATTAGAAAGTTGGCAACCCTACCACCAGGACCAGCCACACTAGCCCCTGTCAGATGGTCCCTGGGGGCAGCTGTTGGGGGCCACCGAGCAGTGGCTGCCATGGCCGCCCCCGGGACTGCTGCTCTTGAGGTCCCTGGACCAGCTGCCTGTGGCCACCCCAGCAGCTGCCGGTGCGGCTGGCTGGGGGCCGCACAAGTGGTTGGCTGCGGGGCCGCTCCAGCAGCACCCCGTGTGCCTGTCCTCAGGACCGCCTGAGTAGCTAGCCCTGGGACCAGCTACTTGGGTGGCCCTGGGGTCAGCCACACTGGCCACTGCAGAAGTCCCGGAGGCCATGGAAGGTCACGGAAATTGTGACCTCCGTGACAGACACACAGCCTTAATTATGTGATTAAGTACTTTAATTCTATTTTCGTTTTGTTTGGTTATTTAATCATGAGTTTAAGTCTTTCAAGGTTGTTACCTTTATTGAAAATTTTTCTCCCTTGGATATTTGTGAAAAAAAAGAATTAGAGTTTTGGATTTTGGCAAATGCGGGAAACAAAACAAGAAAATTAACTTACAAAATAGTGGGTATGTTCAGTAAACCTACAGTATAAAATGCACACAAAGAAAGGAAGGGAAGAAAAATGGAATTTTAAAAAGGGAAGAATCTAGGGATTTGATAAAAATACTGGCTCCAGTCCTCTATGCATGACAGGAAATGCCATCACGTGCACTTGTTCCATGGTATAGAGTTCTCACATAAAGCTGGCTTAGTTCATGGTCTGATCCACTGATCACTTTCTGGTTTTTCTGATTCCCAATGTCTCAAATTGTGGCTGTGTAACTATCATGCTTATGCTTATCCAGATTCACCCCCTCGCTCTTGATTTTAATTTTCTGGGCCTGAAGGTTGGGAGGCAATCTCGGGCAGGAGGAGGAGTGGAGGAAAGAAAGGAACAGGAACAGCTGGCTGGAGGAAAGAAGGCACAGAACTGGAACCCTGAAGCATGTGCAGAGGAATGGGTCGGGAGCTAAGAAGCCAGGCAAGGAAACCCAGAAGAGCAGAGGGCTCTCCGTGACAGCCAATAGGAGAGCACAGGGCCATGTATGCAATAGGAAGAAGCTATGTGCCAACAGCCAGGAGGACAGTGAAGGATGGTGAATAATGAGGAGTGCAGCAGTACAGACCTTTGAGGATGGCTATACATTGAGGGTTTCTGCTCTCTGGAAATGAAAGGGTTAAATTGCCTTTCAATCTTCCCCATAGTTCAGGCATATCTTACACAGTCCAACAGAGGAGTACGGCTCCAGTAGCAATTCCCAAACAGATGGATTTTTACAATGGGAAATGCTAAGAAAACACGTTCACAGTCGCCGCACGAGTGATCAGCCTGGGAACACAGTCCCCAACTCAGCACAGCACTTCAGAGTGCGTGTAAGTGGTTTGCTGAATAGAGAAGGACTCAAGCAGCTGCTTATGTTCAGTGCTGAACCAGGGTCATGATCTATTCAAAGCAAACCAACACTACTGAAATGGCCTAAGTAACTCTACTGAGCAGAAACTATGGCACTACAAAATCCTGACACTTCCTCCAAATTCTCAATTTTTGTAATCACAAAGTGTGTAAGGAGTTTTAACGTATCAGGGTCATATAGGCAGCATTAATGGGTGTACTCCAAGACTTATCTAATACCTTACACTGTTGCCGTACACTGTAGTCACCAGTCCAGGTAGAAGCCATTACCATGTATTTTTAGAAAGCATGATTTATAAAGCTGGTCTACACAAGCTGTAAAGCTGGAAATTCAGTATGCTAACACTGAGGCTGATTTTGTCCCATAGCTGACTTAATGTGCTGCATCTGAGTGCATGGCATGGCACTGCTTCATTATCCTTTCCTCGTTCTGTGCAGAAATGGATCAGAGAAAGTTAATTTAATACTGAAGCAGTGATTGCACAGATGATGTTTTTTTGCTCCCAGTAAGTACATCACTAATTATATGATAACATCTCATGTTTTTATATAGACACACACACGTCCCAGAAAATTCTTGCATTTGTCATCATCTGTCTTATGATTTCTACTAAAAATATGGCACAATTTTAAAGGGCTGCAGAAGAAATTTGTTCAAGGTAATTCTTCACACTGATACCCCAGTGACTCAAACACACCCTGCAAAATAAAATTGAAACACTAACACAAATAAATCAGGCAAATAAAACAAGCAACAAATACCGTAAGTAGATTTTTTTTTTTTACCCCATAAAGGGAGAAGTGCCAGAGTGTTGTAGAGTCCAACAGGGACTTTGCAATTGCTCTTAATTTTACTTGGAAGGCATCCAGATACTATGATGATGGGTGGCAGGACAAAACCCTAAAATTAGATTAGATAAAATAGAAAACTGTGTGCACACATACACTGAACATCTACATTACATTTACACTGACGACAATGAGAGCTGCAAGTGCTCAACATTTCTGGGGAAAAAATCAGGACTTTTCTACTTAAGTGTCTAATTTTAGGGACCCAGGTTTGAAAATATTCATTCTGGTCACTCTTTTCATAAATACCTTATGTCATTGGCTCGCAACCTTCCCAGACTACTGCACCCCTTTCAGGAGTCTGATTTGTCTCAAATACCCAAGTTTCACCTCACTTAAAAACTACTTGCTTAGACAAAAATACAAAAGTATCACAGCACACGACTACTGAAAAATGGCTGACTTTCTCATTTTTACCATGTAATTCTAAAATCAATCTATTGGAATATAAATATTGTATTTACATTTCAGTATATAGAGCAGCATAAAGAAGTCATTGTCTGTATGAAATTTTAGTTTGTACTGACTTCACGAGTGCTTTTTATGTAGCCTGTTGTAAAACGAGGCAAACGTCTAGATGAGTTGATGTACCCTCTGGAAGACCTCTGTGTACCCCCAGGGGTACGCGTACCCCAGTAGAGAACCACTGCCTTATGTTACTGTCTTTTGTAAAGTAAATGATGCTCACAGGTGCTGATTTACCCTTCCCACTATCCTGGTAAAAACTGAAATTTCAACTTTGTCGACAATAGGGAAATATTTCAGAAACTTTCCCAGCATTTCCAAGACTAGTTTACCTCCATGGTTATTAGCAACAGAGGGAGGACTGGTGTAGATGGGCTGCTGGCATTTTAGGAAATGAGTAATCTAATCTTGCACAAAGCAGACCTATTCAATATGGTGCTTAAAAGGCTGGCACCCCTGGCTATGCTGGGGCTCTCAGTGTTGCTAATACCCGTAGAGCTGAACCAGCGTTAGCAATAACAGGGAAGTTTTAAAAAAAAGCGGCTTGTTTTAGATTTGGCTTATAAGAGCTTGTAGTCCATTCTCACAGCCCTGCATATTTACACTATTCATGATTTGTATTACTGTAGGACCTAGATACCCCAAGTCTCATTGGAACCCCACTGTGCTAAGTGCTGTACATAATAAGAGGCAATTCCCACCCTGAGAAACGTACAGTCTAGAAAGACAAAGGATGGGAGAGGAAAGAGAAAGACAGTGAGTTGCCCAAGGTCGCAGAGTAGGTATGTGGCAGAGCAAGTACTAGCAATCAGGTTTCCCAGATCAGTGCCCTGGCCACTGGACCACTCCGCAGCTTATGTACTATAGGAACTTCAGCTCTTTCGTTCCCTACCGAAAAAGGCTGTAACAACGCCTCTCTAGTATCTGCTTAGGTAGCGTTTCTTTGCAGAGATCTTTCCTTCAGTCTTGCAGCAGGAGGGGAACCTTTAACATAAATGCATAATGGAGAGTGCAGAATTCTGCATTCTCAAACCTACACTCTGAGTGCTCAGCTTCAGCCTGTCCCCAAGCATCTTTTTAACACATCGCGGCACTGCCAGCTTTTGCAATACAGTCTCAAATATGCCACTTGTTTAAGTTACCATTTAAGAGTATTTTTCATTTTTCATGCCCTGCTGTGATAACTGGCAGGCAGAAGTGGATTAAATGAGGTTAGCGAGAGAATGGAATAACGCACACACCTGCTACATTGCATTCATCACAGGGAATTGCTCTTTTCCCTTGCAAGCATGAGTACAGAAAGGTATATTCAGATGCGTAAATGTCTGAGCCTATACTGCTATGATCACATCAAATGCGGTGAACTTTTAAGTCTCAGTCGGTATTAATTGTGCAAGGTCTCTGTGCAATCTGGTAAATTCCCCGGTGTTCAGCATTTGCTACTGCAATGTCCTCGTACTCCATGTTATTAAGCCATCTCTGCAGGGACGCGCTACCTCTCCCTTGACTGGTTTCTGTATGCCACTTAATCATCCTCTTTCATCCTTACCAGCGATACTTCATCAGCTGGCAGAGGTTTCTCAGCAGCCTACGGGATCAAGAGACAGTCAAAGGTACTCATGTGACTTGGGGGAATGGAGATTTGGACGCTTCTTCTTCCAAAAACACAGGCTCCTACCAAGGAGCTAAAGGAATCTTGGTTAGTCCCCTCATGGGGTTTCAGAGCCCAGACTGCTGAGCGCATGTCTACCAGAGCCCGAATGTCTACATTGCAATTTTTATTTCCGCAGCCCAAGCCCACTGACCAGGCCAGCCGCAGAAATGCCGTGGGTCTTTTATTTTAGTGCAGACATACCCACAGACACTTAGAGCTGGCTGAAAACCAGTAAACATTTTCATGAAAAACATTTGAAAAATATTTTGAAAAAAAAAAAAAGGGAAAAATTTGAAAGTTAGAAAAAATGAGACCAGCTCTACAAATACTTAAAGCATATTATTTCAACCACTGGACAGCCTGGCTACACTTACACCAACCTTGTAAACTTCTGTTTGCCCCAGGTCAGTAACTTTGTCAGGCAAGCAAAACCTCCTCCCTCCCCCCACAGTCACCACCACAGCATGAAGGGTGGTCTCAAGAAGATTTTTGTGCCTGGGCTGATAAATCCTCATTATAATATTGCAAGGCTGCACTTATATAATGAGCGCATTAAGATTTTCCTCATTTTCATGTAAAACCTGTAGCTTGACTCATTCAAACACAAGTTCATGTTTTCCCTTGTCCACCTAGAGTTCTTAAAATTCACAGATTTTTACCATCCACACTTGGCACAGCAAAGATGCAGGCTTTCCCCAGAGCAAAAGTTATAACAACATTGGTTCCTGGCCATCGGGTCTCAGTGATCATGGCGATGGGGTTGGCGAGTGCTAATAATGGTCACTGACAGCTGTCTAGCTGCAAGCTTTCACAGCATCCTGGTATTACAGGAAGGAAAGCATTTTACAAGGGAGTTAAATGATTGCCAAACCCCTTAGGGGGCCCGTCACATGTCAGGTGTACTACCACTTGAAGGCAAGCATCGTAGGTGCTAGCCCTGCTGGGTCCCCAAAACCACTCAGACACATTGCGAAGGGAAAGGGTCATTTACCAGGGCTGGTAGGAAAGGGAAAGGTGCAAATACCCTGGCACAGAGGCATAAACAGTTACAGCTCCAGGTGAGCAATAGCGGCTCTGGTTTGGGCCCCTATGGCAGTCCAGTGGAGATGGGACTCTTCAGGCCGAGTGCCTGGGGTGCCCGCAACAGTCCAGTCTCCAGTCAAACAAAGAGGAGCTTGCGGGTTTCTAAGCCAGGCCCAGTTAGTCTCTCTCATTGGGGCCCCTCCCCACTGGCTCCTTGCGCAGCCGCTGCTGCTCCCCCCCAAGTCCCACGCAGACTTGCGCCCAGTCACAGCCTGGTCCACACGCAGCTCTGCATATGGTTCCTGAGGATTCTGCTTCGAATTCAGCTTCTCTCCAGCTCCTGGCTACCCGGGAAGCTGCTGCTCTCATAGGGTTGCCAACTTTCTAATCGCACAAAACTGAACACCCCTGCCCCGCCCTTCCCCGAGGCCCCACCATTTTTCCGAGGTCCCGCCCCGTGCTCGCTCCATCCCCCCTCCCTCCATCACTCACTCTCCCCCACCCTCACTCACTCACTTTCACCGGGCTGGGGCAGTGAGTTGGAGAGCAGGGGGGGTATGGGCTCTGGGCTGGGGGTGCAGGCTCTGGGTGGGGCCAGAAATGAGGGGTTCAGGGTGCAGGAGAGGGCTCCAGGCTGGGGCTTGGAGTACGGGAGGTGAGGGCTCTGGCTGGGGATGTGGGTTCTGGGGTGGGGCTGGGGATGAGAGGTTTGGGGTGCAGGAGGGGGCTCAAGGCAGGGGCAGTGAGTTGAGGTATGAGGGTGGATGTTTGGGTGCAGGAGGGGACTCCAGGCTGGGGCAGGGGGTTGGGGTGTGGGAGGGGGTGTTGGGTCCCGGCAGCGCTTACCGTGGCTCCCAGGAAGCAGACACCAGGTTCCTGTGGTCCCTAGGCACATGGGCGGCCAGGGAGGCGCCGCATGCTGCCCTTGCACCCGCAGGTGCTGCCCCCACAGCTCCCATTGGTCGTGGTTCCCTAGGGATGGCATGCGCCTAGGAACTGCAGGAACCTGACGGCCACTTTCGGGAGCTACACGGAGCCAGGTCAGGCAGTTTAGCCCCGGGCCCACACTGCGCTGCTAACCAGACTTTTAACGGTTCCAGTCAAAAAACAGATGCTTGGCAACCCTATGCTCTCAGAGCCTGGCCACTTCCCAGTTCAGGATCTTTCCCCTCACCTCGCCAGGAGGAAGGGGATGTGCAGCGGGGAAAGGGGCTGACGGCAACTGTCGTCACCTGCTTAGCAGAACCATCACACCACGGTTCAGGGTACTATTAACCACATTTTAATGAGTGGAAATTAGGAGATTTTCCCTTCTGATCAACAGCAAAGGGATACATACCAACTCATTATATTTCTTTTTGCATGAATGCTGTCTTCTAAAAGGATTCCTCTAGTGGAAAAACCCAGCTTTAATGGCTTCTGCACTTAGTTATGTGTGGGTAGGATCTGTGTCTGCAGAGGGATGACTTAGGCCTTTAATATCCGTGCCTAGAATATGCAGCCTTTGCGTTAACGTGGTAGCAAGGCACCATGCAATCGGCAATGAGTCATACTCCAAAGCACACTGCAGAAGACGAGCAGCATGGAACAAATGCACCTGGCCCCTGCAGAGAGAGCCTGCTGCTTCTTTTAAATGGCTATTATTCCTCGTGAACAGATGTCAGACTGGCAGCACCAGGGAAGGAGGTCCGCTGCTCTGCCCATAAAACAGCACAGGTTTACCCGGCGCTGCCTCAGCCGGGACCTTGAGGGACCACCTTAAGGAATGAGATGGTAGTTTAACCTCTTTGCCAGTTAGAGCATTGGCATCTCGGATAGGGACATCTGGTTCACTGGGTACTCACTTGACAGTCCCCAGCCCTATTTCACACAGGCCATTAAAGAGTCATCAGGTAGTAATGACTTGTGAGTCCATTACTAGCTTTGGGACTGATGCTCCCTTCTACCTGCCCTGCCAGAGCAAAGGAAGAGCTGACAGACTTGGGGTGAGAAGACGGAGCAGCAGCTCCACAGCGTACTCCCCATCCATGGGAGCCTTCCTTCCATGGCAACTGTGGCTTGGGAGCAGGAATGCCAGAGTAAGGAGGGTCACAGAGCTAAGGACATGGCTTGGGAGGGGGAAGGGGAGAAGAGAAAGACAGCTAGAAATGATTAGGTTTGGTTCTGGCTGATGGTTCTACTGCTGTTTGTAGCATGTAGTCCTGCTTATTTTATGAAAGAATATTCTGAGTTCCCTTATTTTTCCTATCTAATCAGTGCCCTCATACACCCAGAATAAATAAATAAATAAATAAATAAAAAAACCCCAGAAAAAAGCCATTGCTGTTTTGCTTGTAGAATAAATTTTTAGGGAAAATGTGTGAGATAATTTTGGGGTAAAAAAAAAAAAAAAAGAACAGCTGCACAACAGGAACCTGGATCATGGACAATGGACCAGATCCTCAGCGGCTCTGAGGGCAGCACCACTGAGATCAATGGAGCTTAATGTTGATTTACACCAGCCAAGAATCATAGAATATCAGGGTTGGAAGGGACCTCAGGAGGTCATCTAGTCCAACTGCCTGCTCAAAGCAGGACCAATCCCCAATTTTTGCCCCGATCCCTAAATGGCCCCCTTAAGGATTGAACTCACAACCCTGAGTTTAGCAGGCCAATGCTCAAACCACTGAGTTATCCCTCCCCCCCAAGGATCTGGTGCAATGTTCGTAGGGACTTTTGATACTAAAATAACCCAGATATGTGCTGTATGGTACATTGGATGATCATTTTAAGACACTTTAGTATTAGGTAATATATTAATTCATGGCATCTATAAAGGAAGCAGATACTACAGTGATGAACATGGTATAAGAGACTATTGAGAACAGAACCCACTAAAATACTGCCATCATTTTTAATTCAAAACCCTGAAGTTGATTGCTGGGCTTAAGGGTTGCATTCAAGGTTTACAAGGCAAAAAACTAATTTAGAAGAGAGCAACTAGGTTACTTCTATATTAGAAGCTAGGCAAATTATACATTTATAAATAATTATCTAACTGAGGCTTCCTTATTTACTTAGGCATTTATAAAAGATTTAGATTCAGAAAGGGAATGTAGTTAAAATGAACTATTTGCATCTTTTATTAGCTATAAATTAAGCAAGGTGCCCAGACATTATGGTGATCAGTGATATCGAAACAATAAAGAAAGAGTCTGGAAGGTTGAAATGTCAGATTCCCTTCTTGGAGAGCTCTCAGATATATTGGACGTTAATGTTTTTTCTTCCACTACTCAAGTATGGATGTTCCATGAAAGAATTTTGGGGGTGGGAGGGAAGGGCAGGGGAAGATGATGGGTCAGATGTTGATACATTTGTTGCTCTCTGTAGGGTGGCCCAAAAGCAGGGCCTTGAGTAGGCTCTGCAATATGATAGGCCAAATTCTGCAGCAATGTTAACTCACGCCATCTGCATCCCTTCATGTCCATCACGTAATCCCTACAAAAACCACACACAACTATGGCTCCCAGTTGAAAACAGTCAATGACGTAAAATTAACCAGTGGTAATTTTCAACTGTTTCTCCCCCAGCACATGTGTCCCCCAGAAGTCCCATATCCTCTCCCCGGGCCTTGCTCTCATGGTAGTAACTTCTCCTGCTCCCAGCTCCCAGAGCAGAGCTCGTATCTGGTTTCAGTGACTCACCTCCCCTTAGTCTGGGGCCCTGGCTGCCCAGTGATGATGGTGGTATAAGAACCTACACAGAAGAGAAATCCAAAGGTCCTTATTCAGTTTATGCACAGTCCCTATTTAGGTGAACTCCTAAGGATTTCAATGGGAGAAGGATAATTTCTGAGCACTGTAAAAGGCGAAGGAAGTTGATAGTTGTCCTGGTGGGCTTGATCCACTGAAGTCAATGGAAAGACTCCACTGAGTGAATTGGCTCACGCCCAGTTCGCACATGCAGCTCCTGACCGCATGCAGATGATTATGCGCACATCCATTCAGAAAGCTGGCTAGGCTGGTGGACGGACTTAGCAGAAATGAACACGGATGGTGCTAGCAAGGGTTTTCGTCAAAGGACAACACATGTGACCAAAACAGAGATTTAGTCCAGTCCCAGGATCCTGAGTGGGAGGCTCCCTTCCTTTTCACGGGCAGGCTCCTGCATCTCTCTCTCAAGTGCCAATGTATAGTGCTTCCTCTGAGAGCCAGTACAAGAGCCAGGGGAGCTGCAATTAGGATCAAGATTTATTCTTTGCAGGCTAGTCACTGGGGGTGACAATCCCAAACACTTAGTGAGTTTTCATCCCATCTAACGGGGGTGATGGAACAAGTAAAACCTGATCCAAAACCCACTGGAGTCAAAGGAAAGACTCCCACTGACCCCAGAGGACTTTGGATCAGGCCCTTACTCATCGGCTAGCATGTAACACGCCTCATTTCCATGCATTTGCATAGCAATCTGCAAGCTGACCCACTCAAATACCAGCTCACGTATCCTTCCCTTATCAAGGGTTCTTTGCATTCACAGGTTCTCTGCTGTAGCATTAAATCATTCAGTTTTACTTCTGAATATAAATAGGGGTCTTAGCCCTCAGAGCAGTAGCACATCACTGATGTATTATATGTTCACTAATCAGTGGAAACTGCATACACAGTGAGAAGAATTAGATCTATAGAGTTTTTCAACACCATACACAATCCGGGGGAGGTTATCAGAGAGACTGAGTAACATGAGATCGTCACACACCCAAGAAAATTAACCAAATATGAATAGATTACTCACCGCAAGCACAAGAAAAGCATAAAGGCAACAATAAGCGCTCCTATAGATATACAGTGCCCCAGGTAGTTTATGATGAGAGCAATCTTGTAATGGAGTGCATACTTCCTCTGGAGGTAAAGAGATAACAGGATTAAATCAGCATGAGTCTCTGAGCACTGACATTAAGGAACAGTTAATCAGTTTAGGAAACTATAATTACTTTTCTTGATTTTAAGATGATGTTATTATAATAACCCAAGGGCTACAGTTTATGGATTAGCCAAGCATATTGTCCAGACATAAAATGCAGTTCTTCTAACCACAACGTATGTTTCAGTTTGGAATTTTTTCCATATAGATCTGGCCAAACAGAACTTTTCTGTGGAATTTCAATAGGATTCAGTGTTACCTGGCTTATACTACTTAAATCTTCACACCTTAAAGCCAGCCAGGGCGTCAAAGGCATGACTCTGGAAAGACAAACTTCTCATGATTCCGACAGGAAACGAGACAGCAAAATTAATTTTCTTTGTTAGATGTCCAGATATTATTTGTTCAGTAGCTAAGTGTTACTGAACAAATAACAGTATTAAGGTCAGGCTTAATGTTAAGTGTGTTAAGGTCAGGCTGGTTTCCCTAATATTAATTCTAATGGTTAAAGTTGTCTCATAAAAATAAATAATAATAAATAATATTCTGTGTCACTGAAGCACTTTGCAAACTAAGGGCCTGATCCTTCAAGCTTGTATTTTAATTCATAAAGATTTGAAAGAGCTGGAATCTGGTGATCTGAGCACAGGATTGGGAGCCCCCAAATTCTACACCCAGTTTTGACAGAGACTTGCTCTGAGGAAAACTTTAATGTACATTTCTCTCTGTCACAGGTATTGTAAGAATAAATCAGCTAGGCCCTGATCCTGCAAACACGGGTCTAGTTTTAAGCACATTAATATGCCCATTGAAATCAAGGGGATTAGTTTTGTGTTTAACTAATTAATTCTGACAACAAATACATAAAAGATTACAGTCTGTGAGCTGCAGTCAGAAAAAAGCAGCCCATACCCCATGCTAGCAGGTATTAGGAATGCAGTATTAAAATGAACAGTAGCACTGGTAGAAAACCAGCAAGGATTTTCCACTGAAAAAATCTTAAAATAAAGAGAAACATTTTCCTTTTGTTCCAATTTTTCATTGAGTTTGTAAGTTTTTTGCTTAAATGCCATTTGAGTGCTAAGCACTTTCTGGAAATAATATAATATTTCCTCCTGCCCAGAAGAGCTTACATTGTAAATTAGATATTACTCATCTCATTTGCGTCATGCCTATTATTTTAACTTTGCACACATTACAGTTACAGTTTTGAAGACAAACTTCATAAATATGCAAAAAGAAAAGGAGTACCTGTGGCACCTTAGAGACTAACCAATTTATTTGAGCATAAGCTTTCGTGAGCTACAGCTCGCTTCATCGGATATAGGAACTCCCTTTTCAAACACTGGCACTGGAGAGGAAAAAGGACCACCTTTGCTGTCGGTGATTTTTTCCCCAAGGCAAACTCAGAACCCATAGAGAGACGCATGAGATTAGTGCCTGTACAACACTGGGCTGCTGTGATGGGAAAGCCACCCACCGTCCGCCTATGCTAGAGTTCACATCATGTTAGGGTGACCAGATGTCCCGATTTTATCGGGCCAGTCTTGATATTTGGGGGCTTTTTCTGACATAGGCTCCTATTACCCCCCACCCCGTCCTGATTTTTCACATTTGCTGTCTGGTCACCCTACATCATGTGTAGAAACGGGAGCAACAGAACCAGTGCTGCAGAAAGGCTGACAATTTTTTTCCTACAGACAACATAACCCACCCAGCAGCCAATGAAAGCTCTGCTAATGTACCACATTTGTAAACTCTATGTTGCAGCCCCAACCCCGCCCTTCCCAATGTCTTGCTCACATAGAGGATAACAATCTACTACTGCTGCCAGACAGATTATGTCTTCAGTTCAAGTAGCTGATGTCAGTTTTGCACTTCTGAAGTTACCAGGATAAAATCCTGCTGCTAGCTCATGAGGCAGCTCCTAACACTAACAAGTGGATAAAGAGTCACGTGATATACAGAGCAACATGGCCATGACCTATCAGCCATGTCGACCAGATAGGAACAGCTCATGCTACACACACTAGAATGGGACCGATTGGCTGATATGACATAGTGACAATCATTACCGATAACGTGGTCATGCTGCACATATAGCAACATCGTTTCAAGTCAGCCTCTATCAGTTAAACTGGGACCAGGTGCAGGACAACCAATTCAGTGTCTTGGATTCACAGGGCTGGTCCAAATGGTCTCTTTACAGTCAGAGTTCAAATAAACGCTAGACTTCTTTCTTCCTTCAAGAGACTCTCCCTGTCCCAGCTGGAGCCTGATTCCCTAATCTCTCCAAACCATCATGGCCAATGACTCAACATCTGCCTGTAACCGAGCTCCTCTTAACTGAGCACATCTCCCCACCCTGATCTCATTTTCTGCTGGTTGAGCCCCAGATAGTTCCTGCAGAAAGGGCAGGTATCTCTAGCAGATTCCCTACTGAACCCCTTTGCAGGCTTTGCAGAGTGTCTGGTCAGTCTAGATTTCATCCTGTACCTGCACTGAACTATCATGTCTAGGAGCCCTGACTGTTAGTGCTGACGCTGTCTGCTGCCTTGGTCTTACTGCACACAACACACAAATTTTCTAGAGTCCCTTGAAGGGCTGGTTTGAATTGACCTGTGAGACAAAGGAAACTAGGAGCCCAGTTGTCTATGCTAACTCAAGGCTTCTGTATTTTCTCCCAAAATATTCCTTTAAGCTCCTGGGGGCTTTGACATCCCATTTTGATACACAGCCACATTTGTTGGCTCCTGCTCTGTCTCCTAAAGCAGCTACTTCTCATCCCTTCTCTCTTAGCAATGTCAGAACATGGTCGCCCGCCAAGCGTATGCAGATCAAAACCAGACATGCCCTGTGCGCACAGAAGCCACAGAAAGTCCCCCTTTTACAGCGCCTTGTGCACTCTCGCATGGCCTGCGAATGAGAATGTTACTTTGGGCCAGGTATGGGGAAGGTTTCCATGAGGTGCAAACCTGCTGAGCTAAAACCACATATCAACTTCCCGGGATGCTACCGAACAGTCATCAGTTGATAAGGACTCCTGGTCACCCAAAAGTGCAGGGAGAGGGGCACTGCCCATCACCCAGGGGGAATTTGGAAGTTGAGTGGCCAGAGTATGATGCGCTAGCCATCCCTATTTACATAAGGGGCCCCACTTCAATGGGACTATTCCTGAGAGAAAAGTTAAGCACGTGTGTTTGTGGAACGCCCTCGTGAGTGTGTGCTAAAGGCCACCCCTCTCCCCGCTGCTCCCTGTGTCTGTTACTGCCCCAGCTAGGAGCTAGCTTTAGCAAAAGCTGAGGCAGCTTCTGCTTTTGGCTCTGAGGGTTTCCAGTTCTGCTCCTGGTGCACCAGTCACATTTGAAGAATCAGGGCCCAGCCTGCTTTGACGATAAGGATTTAGCCTAAGCATCCAGGTCTGAAAATGGCACCTTTTTATATTAAAAACAGATTAATGGATGCGGTCACTTGGCACCAACTCGCCAATCTGTGGCATCTGTTATGATTATTCAGTAACAATAGGGAATGCATGTGGGTGCACCTCACTTTTAATCAAAAAGAGGATTACAAGGAATCTGTGGGGAACACATTTTTTCACAAATCAACCCAAGTTTTATTCTGACATCTGAGCGCCCGTTAGGTATTTCAGGAATATTCATAAACTTTAATACTTGTAAAGTTTGTCATAACCCTTTAAGGATCTACTAAATGAGTTTTTAAGCTTCTGCAAACACAGAAAGTTCTGGGGAGTGGGAGCGGGGCGGGGAAATCACAGCTTTCATATACTTAAGGAATAGGTTTAAAAAGTTTTACCGTATTATCATAGCTGTAGGATTTTAAAGCAAACAGCAAAGGAGAAAATCCCCTACTGCAGTGGCAACACCTATCCAATCCCTGCAAACAAAGCTCATCTGCATTTGCCTTTACGAGGATGTTAATTGTTCAAAGTCATGCAAGAAAAAGGAGAAGTGGGTTCAGAATGTGTTTCCCTGGACAGGAACAGCAAACATTACTATTTGGGCTTGAGTGCACCACACCTGCCTGACCTAAGTTAAAGGAAACATATTTCTTGCACTAAAATCACCTTCAAGGCTTTGTTCCCGCCTCCATCTGAACATCTGTTCCCACCTACCCTCTCTCCCGGTGCACTAGGCTCTACTCACTCCTTTAAATCGTAATGAGTCCCTTGTCTCCTTCCACTGGTGACTGATTTTTCCTTATGCCACCCTCGATGCCTTGAGCTGTCCCCCCCGTCCAGTGCGCCAGTCAGTCTCAGGATAGGTCTACAAAAGTCATGGGTTGTGACTGCACTCCTAGTGCAAATCACCTCCCGTGATGGCACGACAGACATACTCTCCCATGCCAGCTCCAATTTCTGCCTTAAAGCTCACCTCCTTTCCCGAGCTTACCACCACTAACACCTCTCCTGCTGTGTTAGCAGGTCTCACAATATGCAATGCTTTTCTTCAGGCCCCAGTTCCTGGAGTCATGGGATGTGAGAGAAGCTCAGGGTTCATTTTTAAAATAAATGTAAGTGTCTAGCCCACAGGGTTGCAGGGAAGAGCTTGAAAAACGTGACCTGAGGGTACTCTAAAGGCTCGGAAACCAACCAACAGGGAAATGAAAAGCAGCCTATTATTTATGTTTTTAAACAAATCATGGTTTCTAAGGCACTCTCAGGATTTTGGGAGCTCTGTCTGACTCATGAATGTTGAATACTTGGGGTTGGCAATACGGCGAGTCCTGTGCAGTCTATTCTTGCTTTCACACCTGCTCTTAATCCATCTTAACACACAAGTCACATTAAACGAAAGCAAAAAGTTGGAATGAACAACTGAATTCTGAACATGAGCCAGATATTTTTGGTGCTTCCCTCCCTGCCCTCTCTCCTTTGCTAGAATGAGGGCTAATTTAGATTATAAACTCTTCAGGTGGGTGGGACTTCATCTTGGCATATGTTTGTAAAGGGCCTCGCACCTCTCCAGGAAAGGAGAGAAAAAACAAAGTAGTATCCGTAAATCCCTGTGCTTCTGAAGTGAAATTCACCCCTGGGCAGAGAGCTAGCACAAAGCCTAGGTACCACTTACAAACTACAAGTTGGAGAAACAAAAAGGATTAAATTAGCACATGGGCGCTGAACCTGTGCTCTGTGCAAAGGTGAACTTCCCTTTCATCTACGAGGCGAGGCTGCCAATCTGAGAACACAGGATTTCCCACAAAGCTTCCAGCCTTCTTGAAAGAGTCCGTAAAATTCAACAAAGAGGCATAACCTTTCCGTAAGCTCTCGTGTATTACAGGGTGTGCTGGCTCTGCTAAAGGCAGGTGCAGTCCAACCCTTCCGTTACAGGACTCCATTATTGTGGGCTCTCCCTGTGTCTGCTGATGATAAAATGAGCTTGAGGATTGGGAATGAAAGAGGCCATGTACCTTGCGGGACCAGGCGGTAAAAACCCATCAGGCAGCAGTGAATAGATTAGTTCAGCAGTCGTAGTAACAACAGTATTACAGTGGCAGCTATTGGCCCCGAACGACATTCAGGCCCCATTGTGCTAAGGACCGCACAAGCGTGCAGTCAGAGGCAGTCCCTGCCCCAAAGTGCTTCCAGTCTAAGCAGACCAGACAGACTGAGGGTACGTCTAGGCTGCACGTGTTGACACTCCTGAACTAGCTTGAGCAACAATGGCAGGGAAGCCGCGGCAGCATCGGCTGCACAAACCCACCCAGGGGGTGTGCAGAGAGGGGGGCAAGCAAGGGCATGGTCTCCCCCGCCCCTGAAAAAAAATCTCCATGTGTCCCTGCAGCCTGGGGAGGGAGAAAGCTGAGCTCCTCACCCCCTGCTGGAGTCCCTCGTTGCCTCTGCCTTCACACACCCACCCCTCCCGCCCCACTCACCTCAGCGGGGCTCTGCAAAGCAGCCAGCAGCACTGGGACTGCAGCAGCAGGGTAGGAAAAGCAGCAGGCTGTAGATGTAGGGGCGTAGGGAGGAGGAGCTCAGCCGACAGCCAGTTGCTCTGCTGTTTCCTTCCTCCCTGGACGGCAGAGACAGGGAGAGTGCTGCTACCCGGGGGAGCTGCTCCTGGGTGTCCCTGTTAGAGACGTCCTGAGAAATCTGGGGGTGGTGGTGTCACGTGAACCTTTCTTTAGTGTGTGTTTAATGTGCCCCTCCAAAAACGTTCACATTTAAATTCCCATGCACGCCCCTGAACCCACCCAGGACTCAGGATATGGGCTCAAGCGGCTATTCGGTGCTGCTGTGACTTCAGTGCTGTTATTTGAGCAAGCTGGCTTGAGGACGTCTACATGTGCTGACGTCACACCACTGGTTGCAGTGCAGACATAACCAAAGAATGGGAGTGGTACTATACCCTCCCCGTTTTTAATTGACACATACAGTAAATGACTTGCCCAAGGTCCCACTGGGACATAGAATCCTCATCACCCGAGTCCCAGACTAGCACCTTAACCACAAGACGCTCCTTCTTTTCTAGTATGCTGATAAAAATGACAACACCTAGAAAAATGGAGAGAAAGAGAGATACAGACCTTGTCGTCCAGAATAGGTTCGCACTGAGAGTAGTTGATCTTGGAAGCCCATGTCCCATTTCCCATGCATTCTCTGTAGGCGTTTCCTAATAGGGACCGAAATAAATAAATAAATAAATAAATGCACACGTTAACCAAAAAACCCAACAACAACAAAAAAAAACCACCCACGGTGGTAGCTTTCTAGGTATAGATGTTAAATGAGAGCGTTTTCTCTGGATAAATAATGAATTCTGTCTCTGTGGGCTTTGCAGAATAGATAACTTGCCACACTCAGTAAGACAGAAAAGGACTGTGAAGAACACAGAAAAAAGAAGCTTAAAAATAAGGTACATTTTTGCCTGTGCCTGTATCTCCCCTCTGCAGTCCCTCGAGGGCACGCCATCCAGGCTCCTGGTTCCGTAGCTGTCACCTCTTTTGAGCAGAGACCTTTGTCTCTCTCCTTCCTGACTGGGACTTTTCCAGTCTGCACAGTTCACTGCCTTCACGGCGATATTCCCAGTAAATCAGACAGCGTAAACAGGCCAGCGTCTGTGCTTTGCTCTCTCTCCAAAGGCTATGAACAGCTGCAATTGCCAGCAGTTACAAGTTACCACACAGCTCTTCCTAAGCAAGCACATTTATACTAAAGGTGAAAGCATTACAGAGAAAACATTAAAAACAATAAAACTTCCATGCATGCTAACTAGCTTACCCTGTTTACAACTCCAACATGGGCTCTGATAGGAGTCATTCCTTCAAACCCCACCACAGAGTTTATCTGTGGTTACAAGTTCTTAACAGCCTGAGCTCCGAACTATCACCCCCATGAATAGGTTAGTTTGTCTTTTATGCAGTTGGACCTTTGATATTGAGACTCTGGGAACAGATGATCAGCAGACAGCGGTCCCATCCTCAGATCATAGCTTCAAAAGGTTGGTTTTTGCATAGCCAGGAGGTAAGGGATTTGCATTCACCTCTCCCTAGAGACTCCAGAAGCAAACAGCTTGATACTGTTTCTCCCAAGAGTCCAGTCACATCTGGTACATTGTTCTCAGTACAGTCCTTTGAAGTTCAGAACACTTCCCAGGGTTCACAACACATCTCCCCCCACAGAATTTACATACAATCCCACCCATTAGAATACACAGACCGTTCATTAAATACAACGGACCCAGAACATACTTAAACTCAATTCAGTAAGGTTTCCCACGGATACTGCAGGAAATTGCCATATCTCTCACAGCCTTATGAAAAGGAGGTTAAATGAATTGTGCAAAAATGTTAGTGAAAGTTTGGGTGCCTAATGCCACAACTTGGAGTGTGTCATGTAGTTTACAAAGTTGTTACTATACATACTAGGGTCTTGTTCCCCTCTCCCTTACACTGGTGTAAACTGGGAGTAAGGTTAGGTCTACTCTGCAAAGTTTTGATGGCATAGCTGTCAGTCAGGAGTGTGAAAAAACCACACCTTCTAGCTCACATAGTTATGATGACAAAACTCCCAGCATAGACACAACTACTCCGACAGAAAAGAGTGCTTCCGTCAGCATAACTAACGTCATTCAGGGAGGTAGTGGTCCAACACTGGCAGGAAAGCCTCCTTGCGTTGGCATATGCCCTGTCTACACTATGGAGCTCTGCTGACATAGCTACACCAGCAAAACATATGTAGTGTAGACAAGGCCTAACTCCTTTGGAGCCACTGACTCTTCCTACGTGCTGCCTTCCTATACAGTAGCATATAAAGCAAACGACTCAACGAGTCAGGATTTGGATCAAGCTTTGTGGCCTTCCTAACAAATCAGTCACGCAGGCTGAATTCAGGCCAGCTGGCTTTCCCATTGGTTATTAAAATTCTCGCAGTCAGCTGCATGAGATGCCACAAGTGGGGACAAAACAACATTTCAGTGAGGCTGGGAAAACAACACATGAACTTTGTCTGAATTGATTTCAGCTTTAATTGAGCGTTGTTCGGGCCCAGCCAGCCGTCCTTTAGAAAACAAACCGCCCACAGCAAGAGTCTGAATCTCCACTTGGGAACATGGGTGCAAAGGAGGAGTAACTGCATGGCAGTCCGTGGAGTTACGCTGGCACAAAACTGGCCTGAGCGGGCTCAGAATGAAGCCCAAGCTGCTTCTGCTTTTTTGCCCAAACATTCTGGATGTCTCAAAGGCCGCCATTTGGTTAATGAGAGTTAACACAATACAGACTCCAGTCACTCTGTTTTTTTCGTTCCCCCCTCTGATATAATTGCTTTCTCCTCACTGACTTCTCTGAAAGCAGATAATAATATCACCTAGTCCCTGTCAGACCTCCACTGAATGACTTGCCAGTTCGTCCGGTCTCCTTATTTTAAAAGCATTGTGTCACCTACCGGAACTACAGAGCTCCTGCTCAGCACATCACTGGACCGGACACCATTCTGTGCTGTGAAAGTAACTCTCTCTCACACACACCTCCTCCCCACTCCCGAAGGGGTACCAATAAATTAAATGTTTGAAGTCCTTGCCGAGAAATGAGTTCCTAAATTCAATTTCACGTTCATTTGAAATATAGCCTTAAGGGCTGTGCAAAACAGCACATGTCTATTCTAGCTTTGGGGAATACGCCAGATAATCCTGTGGCACCTTGAGAGGAAACTACATGGCTTTGAAGTACAAACCATTTTATTGTATATAAATTCATCCACCTCCCCACCCCACACAAAAGTGTTGTGTAACGACAACATTTCCCCCCTTTGTCTGTTGCAGGCTATAGCCTATGAGAGAGACACTGACAATTAGATAAGCATAAAATAAAGAATAGACAATTCATTAAAATGCACACAGGACAAAGCTAAGCAACTGCATCATCTTCTCCTCATCTCACCTTTCTCCTCTTTACCCCCATCCTTCCTTTTGTCCTTTTGTCTTCATCATATGGCGCCAGGTCAGCCCAGCTGTTACACAGCTGTGCAGCATGGATGGTGGGAATAAGGAGCAAACCAAGAGCCCAAATGCTTACATGCTGCTTAAAATGCCTTTAAAAAAATCACTGAAGCAGTTGCTAGGACAGAATAGGTTGGGTCTTTTTTAGTATTTTTAAATAATGGAAGTTTATGCCAAGAGTCTCTTTAAACCTACCAGTACCTAAGTTAACAATAGGATAGTTCACAAAGGGCAATACATGTGGCTTAGAATCCACATGTATTTGTTACAACACATTTATGATCATTTGAGAGGTGATGCAGGGGTGGGGGGAATCTCCCGGATGGCTACTGAAATCTTGTGTTGATGCTGATGGCTAGTTTGCATTACTGACAACTTTCATGGGGTTCAACAGAGCTGGAATAAATGACACCTAGACACAAACTTGCCACAAATCTGGGTGTGAAGTGACAAACAATGGATCACCTCCTTGCTTATGGCATGTGCTACATCTGTAGAAGACCATTCAATTTCACACAGTGTTGTATGCAGCTGAAACTTGGCTACCTACTTGTGCTGATTCACTGCTTCCTCCCATAGCAACAGGGTTGGATACAATGGGTATGAAACATTGCCAGCGCATTAAGCCAATGAGGCAGGATGATTTTATAGCTCTGAACTCAGCTCTCAACCTAAGTATTCACATTATTCTCCATTCCAGCACGCATATATTGTATGAAGTGGCCTTACTATACAAGTCAATGGAAGTTAATTTTATCCTTCTGTATCTGCACCTGACACCAGCTGGGAACACCTGAGGGAATGAGCCATCACTATAGCAGGCACTGGTTGAGAAGATACGTAACAGTATTCCATTACCCTCTGTTTTCACACACAGGTACTGAAAACAATCACTTTTGGGGATGAAATTTTCCATGCTTATTTTTGGACCAAAGGAATTTGGGGTGTATTGAAAATTGTGTTAAAAATTACAAGCTATCACTTTAAGTTAAGGGGTTTCCAGGTCCTGCTTGCATGCTAGGGGCGTTGTAGGGAAGCCTGTGATCTGGGGCTCCAGTCAGTCAGTCTTCAAAGAGCCAGCCTATGGCAAGGTAGGTCCCTTTGCCTTAGGGAGCAGTCTGTTTTGTTTGTTTTTGGTTTCTTGTGGGTTATTTCTAAGAAATAAAGTAGTGTTACATTCCAATGTCCAGAAAGCTTTGGATTTAATAATTATGCGATGCTTGGACAACTGTGTCCTGAACATATCGCAATAGACAATATTCTTTAAGTCTTTAGGGAAGCACTTAAATGGTTTGAATTTCCACTCCCGGGCTCTGTGGGTGAATACACAACATTGCACACGCACTTCGTAGGTGCAAGCACTGAATGGTTCTCATCACCTGTTCATATACGACTGAGATTTTTCAGCTGCAAAACCCACTTCTCCCAATGCACTGGATGAGTGAAAATTCTTACACTTGCTCGTGTTCAGATGCTGGAATATTTAAAATGCAGATGGTAGGCACCCACATCTGCAGAGATCAGGTGCATGCACATTCTGGGTATGAACAATAAGTCCAAGCAGAAGCTCAGTTGAAAGTCTGGCCTCAAGTGCCATGTCCCTCCTGCACTGCTAGGGGGAGACAGTCAGAGAGGAGCTTTTGTCCCCAGGGACGGTGAACTCCCAGGCAAGGCAGCTTTAAGTTTTCCCTGGGGTCTGTAAGAATTCTGCCAGCAGAGGCTGCACCAGGGATGTGGTGAGTAATAGCATCTCCCAGCTGCCATAGTCCTGCCACGCTCGCAGCCAGCCCCACTCACTTTTTGGTTGCCTATGTTAAAACTGACTCCAGGAGCAATGTTAACTCAGCCGCAGGACACAGATGCACCATTAAACATACAGCTGAAGAGGTTCGTTTGTATCTTATAGGATGGACAGTGCATCAGAGTTTGCTTTCCTTATGGAAGCTGAACTTCCCACCCATCAGCTCATGTAGACGAAGCCTGAAGTCTCCAGCAGGGCTCGCTGCCGCAGCTGCAGTGACCCTATAAAACCACCTGCTGTACTGTGCTGCTGGGAGCCCCTTCAGTATTGCACATGCCTGTCACTGGCTTCAAGGATTGCCAGGCATGTGCACCCAGGGGGCAAAATGTTAAAGTTATAGCAGATTATCTCTGCGTTCCCTGAAGAAGAGAGAGGCAAAGAGAAAGTCACGCCTGAGACCTCACCCCTCCATCCTTCTATTTATGGCCCCATTACCACAGTATCTCCACAGTAGCCAATATAGCTATTGAGGGAAAAGCAATAAATTGTAGAAACACAGAGACACCGGGGGTGAAATCCCAGCCCCACTGACATCACTGGGAGTTTTTCCAGTGATTTCAATGGAACTAGGATTTTATCCTAGAACTTTATTAATGGTTGGAAACTAATATCATCGCGTAGGATCAACTTTAACCCTTAAGAGGATGGATGGCCCGGTAGTTAGGGTGCTAGCCTGGGGTGTGATGAGACCCCAGTTCAATTCCCTCATCTACCAGAATGACCTTGGGCAAGTGACTTAACCTTTTCCGTGCCTCGGTTCCCCACTTGTAAATATGGGGATAATAGCATTGCCCTGCCTCACAGGGGTGTGTGAGGATGAACGCATTAAAAAGAGCCGGGGGGCCATATAAGTACCCAAAAGAGAAGAGCACATGATGGATGTAGGAGTTACATACTCATTCAAAGGCCTGATTGAAGTATCCCTAACCATAAATCCTCCTCAATCACATACAAACTTCCAGCTAATGAGCACAAAAATACTTCAGATATTTGACCCTCGGCTTAAATGCACTTGTCTTGATCAGCCACAAAACCATTTCACAGGGTTTATTTCACAGGGTTTATTTTACAGGGTTTCATTGCCTGCTGGAGGATGGCTCAAGAGGACACTGGCATGGAGGTAAAGTATTTTTCAAAGATTCAAACCTATTCCTAGGAGATGTTATTTCATTTGTCACATGCGGCTCTCAGAGAGAAATTTATTTTATTAATGTCAATGGGTTAAAGTTCAGCTAACAAAGCTGAAAATCAACCTTGGCCTAGCAAGTAACGACCCTCGTAAACAAGGCCCTTAATGAGGGAAATGATCGTTGAAGAAACGTGATTTTTTTTCAATTTTCTTCCCCGAGCGGTTCCTGTGACAAGTATAAAGAAAACTCTTCTAGGAACCGGAAGTGATCCCATTTGAAAGCAGGGTATGAAGTAGTAAGGGAAGGTACTCTAACAGCAATGAAACAGAGGCTTAGCTGTACAGCACCTTCCATTTTGAAGGACCTCAAAACTACAGCTGGTCAGAACATTGTTACCGAACTGTTTCAGGGAGACATATTTGTTTCCAGATCGGGGGTGACAGTTTGTGGCAGGCTAAGGCACCGAGGGGGTCCCCTGTAAGCCAGATCCAGTCCACGAAGACCTTCCGTTTTGCCTGCCAGGCATTAGCTGCTCCATCCAGGTCCCCACTGAGGGCTCTGCAGTAGGGATGGGCCCTGGTACCTGGCTCCAGCAACTGTGTTTCCCTGTCCAGCCAGCAGCATTTCCATGCTGACCTGCCTGAGTGCCCCCCAGTCCCGCCAGTTCCAATGACGCTCTGCAGCCAGGAGGGAAAGGGCCAGAACTACCAGGAGCCCAGGGCCAGCCAGAGCCAGATACGGGGTCTGCCTTTACAGCAGAGCCCCTAGTTGGGACCAGGAAGGAACAGTGGACACCCATCAGGCCAAATGGAAGGCCCTCGCCTGTGGCTCCATCTTCTGTGTTCCCATGCCAGGCGCCCCCTTTCACTCCTCTGCGGATATTGGGCCCGGAGTGGTGGTGCTCAGATGCTGGTCAGGATAGGGACACTGCAAGCCAGGAGAAGGCTGGAGAGTAGAAGGACAGAGCAGCTGAAAGCCCAGGGTGGACCCAGAGCTGAGTAGTGGGGCCACCCAGACACTAGAGCCCCAGCTGGGAGCAGGAGCCAGGCAGTGGACAACAACAGTTTGGGCTCCACAACTGAGCTCTTCAGGGGGCAACGCTGCCACTAGTGACAGTGATTCTATAAGCTAGTGATTAGGGCACTGGGCTGGAATATGGGTGTTTCAGGTTCAACTCTCTTGATTTAGAGCAGAGAATTTTATCCCAGATCACTCCAAATCAGGCAGACCAGGGACCTGAACCTGCGACTCCCACAGCCCAGGCCAGTGCTCAAGCCACTAGGCTACAGGGTGTGTAGGCATGCACACATATACACACACACACACACACACACTCTCTCTCTCTCTTAATCTGCCTTAGGGAATAAAACACCCTAAACCAGGCATTCAGTAACAAGAATACAAAGTTTAAACTAACTGCCATATGCCTCTATTCCATGTGGAACATAAGGCCTTCACCACGACACTCCATCTTTGATGGTTTCTTGCTGCAGTCTTCACTTCTTCCCAGGAAATGCTGATAGCTGTCAATTCTCCTTCTTGTTTGCGTGTAAAAAAACAGCCACTGGGGGGAGTGGGCAGATAGCCACACATCTCCTGATTTAACTGTCTAGTTTTAGGTGTATTTGTTGTTGGCAACGGCAGGAAGTGGGGTGCCTGCAGAGCTACTGCAGACATATGTGTATGTCTGGCCTGAACGAAGACTCTTAATACCTAACAAGGCTGACGTATGTATGGTTTTACACTACAACACATGGCGATGAGACAGAGCTGAACTTACAAAAATGAAAAAAAAAAAGAGAAAGATTTGTGAAGTCATCTGTAAGTCAGGCCTACAAACCCTTACAAACATATGGGAAATGACTACAACCCTTGGGACTATTTCACCATGATTTAATCCACCACACCAAACTTGGGAAGAATACCGTGAAAGAGCTTATTTTTTCCACTGCTAATGGTATTTCAGATGATTCTAAAAAGAAAGCTATCACAGTCAACAGCGTAGGGACCAAGACTTACAGTTTAACGAGAAACCTGTTAATCCCTGAAGAGCCTGTAGACAAAAGCTTGATGAGCTAGGAAATCTGTTAAAAAATGTTTCAACCTAACACCTAGTGAAACAGTAGAACGACTGAAGTTTAACTCTCGGTCAAGGGCAGCAGGAAAACAGTAACGGAATTTGTGGCAGAACCGAGGAAGCTCTCTCAAGACTGTAGTTACGGTGTGTCCCTGACACACGTGCTAAGAGACAGATTAGTTTGTAGCATTAATGATGACAAAAAGGCAAAGGAGATTACTGTCTGGATGACAGTTAACATTTGAAACAGCTCTGAAATTGGCGCAGGCTATGGAATCAGCAAATAACTTTTTACAGGATTTACAAACACAAACCACAGGGCAGATGGCAATAGCACACAAGAAATAGAAGGTAGGTGGAAAAAAATATGCAAGGCGACCTGGGAAACAGATCCAGTCAGCTAGCAGAGAGTGTTATAGTCATGGAGGCAAACGCAACCCAATGGATTGCGGACTGAAATAACGAGAAACGTCACATCTACAGGTGGACAGGACACATCTGAAGTATGTCAAAACAATACCAGGAAAGCAGAGACACAAAACCATGATAAAAAGCAGCCTCATAGCCTTGGTAATTTTCATGTACTTTAGGTGAAAAGCAGTGAAAAAGAAGATGAAGTAGCAGCTTATACTATCTATAGTATAACAAACAAATATTCCTGAAATAGGTCCCATTCATATTGGGCTGTCTGTAAAGGGAAACAAAACATATGATTTGCGCTGTACATGGGAGATAATGTAACTATTATAAGCCAAGAACCATATGGGCCCTTGTGGAAAGATAGTGAGCCACCTTCGCTGCAGAAATGTAGGACAAAATTACCACCACATTGAAGAAGCCATAAAGACACTGCAAGCCACCAATGTGAATGTTTGGAACCAGAGACAAATAAGGCATCTACCATTTCTAGGAGTCTCGGGCACTGGCCCTGACTGGCTCAGAAGAGGGTGACTGGCTGACCTTTCACTGGATTCACTGATTTCACTTGAAATCAGAACACGATCTAGTTCTGGAAACTTTTAAATACACATACAGAAGTATTTAAAGATGAACTGGATACTTTAAAAGGCACTGCTGCTAAAGTCTACGTAAACCCAAATGTCATGCCTTGTTATTTCAAACCCAGATCTGTACCCCGTGTCATGAAACAAAATGTTGAAATGGAGTTAAAAAGACTACAGGCAACTGGCATTATTGAACCTGTAAAGTTTTCTAGATAGGCTGCCCCAAAAGTCCCAGTGAAGAAGCCAGTTGGCTCCATATGACTACGTGGTGACTATAAGTTGACTGTAAATAGGATCTCAATTAAAACAGCGCCCAATTCCAAAAACTGAACTGCTCTTTGCAGTTTTAGCAGGAGGGCAATTGTTCACAAAGTTACATCTGAGCCAGGCCTGCCAACAGATCATCCTGGAAGAAGACTGCAAGCAGTATGTCATGTAAATTCTCCAAGACTGTTCAAATATAATCAGTTACTTTTTGGTAGGTCCTCAGCCCCTGCTATTTTCCAAAGAACCATGGGGGGATTGCTTCAGGGAATTCCACGTGTGGCAGTATATCTGGATGATATATTAATCACAGGTCCCACAGAATCTGAACATTTACAAAATTTAGCAGAAGAGCAAAACAGGCTAAAGGAAACAGGTCTGCACCGAAAACGGAGTAAGTGTTCCTTCCTGGCATACAAAGTGATATCCTTGGGCTGTAAAGTGGATGCCCAGGGACACCACCAAGTGAGAGATAAAGTCAAAGCAATTAGGGATGCTCTGGAACCTAGGAATAGTTCAGAGCTGAAGGCTTACTGAGGCTTGCTGAATTTCCCGAGTAAGTTTTTGCCAAACTTAACACTTCTAATGCCTCTGTATATGTTACTTAAAAAGGGGGTTAAACGGTATTGGAAATCAGCTCACGAACAAGTGTTTCAGGATTCTAAATTATTGCTGCAGACCTCATAAGTCCTGGACCATTATGAGGCTGACAAACAACTGATATTGATTTGTGATGCATCTTCGGAATTGGAGCTGTTTTAGCTCACCGGATGGAGGATGGATAAGAAAAGCTAACTGAATTTGCATCCCAGACTGTCTTCTGCTAGTCATAATTATTAATAGCTAGATTGAGAGGGATTAGCTGTTCTTTGGGGTGCAGAAGATATTTCTATTATATATAGGCACTGATTTATAATTTGCACCGATGAAACCCCTACTCACATTGTTTAATGAGATGAAAATTATGCCACAGATGGCATCACTCAGGATCCAGAGATGTCCAGTGACACTAAGAGTCTATGAATATACCATTGTATACAAAACTGGCCAGAAGTTGGGAAATACAGATGCTTTAAGCCAGTTGCTTTTACTAAAGACACATGAACAAGATAAAAAAAAAGTGAAGAGAGTGTTACTAATGGACTGTCTTCATACACCTCCAATGACACCATTACAGGTAAAAGTACTGGATCTATACCAGTCCATGATTCACAAAAGTTTGAGAATTTGTGCTAAAGTGATGGCCACAGACCAAAGCTGATCAGAAGCTCACACCTTATTATAAGTGACACAGTGAACTCAGTGTGCAAGATGGGTATGTATTATGGCATGGTCCTCATTCCAAAGCAAGGATGTGAAGTATGGATGAACTCCATCAACACACCCCATACGTGCCCCCATGACCCCGAGAGCTATGCTGGCAGAAGCATAATTCCTGGTTGGTCACCCATGACAGACAGACCAAATGCAAGTCCGTTAGCCCTCCTAGTAAGGGGTTGGGATTGAGCTAACAACCTGTTCCTGTTAAAAAAAGTAATTACAGAAACCTACACTTCTGTTCAGCTCACCAAACCAAGTCATTGTTAGACATATAATAGAAATACAAGTAGATCTCATTTAGACGAAAACTTTGGGAAGTACCTGAAAAAAAATCTCTCTCATTATGGTGTGAAGAAGAAAGCCTCGAAAAAAACCACATTTTTTGGACATTACATAGAACTCAAAAATTATTAAAACGAAACCCCGAAAAACAGAAGCCCCATCTCCAGTTCCTCAATCCTGGTGCAACATACAACAGCCTCACGGGTGCCCTAAGTTTCACCCAGCAGCCTATGGCCAAAATGCCCTGCTTTAGTATCTGGACATTGCTGCTCAAGAAGTGAGAGTAGTTAGTGATAACAGGCAAGGGATGTGAGAAAAAGCAAGCGAGAGCAGGAGGTGGGAAGAGAGGCAGGAAGGAATTTTAGCAGGACTGAGAGTCAGGGAAGGCCAAAAGTAGGGAGAAGAAGGAGAGAAAAGTAATTGGTCACCAAAGCTCCCTTAAAAAATACTTGATTTGAACTAGAATGTATGGCTTGTCAGAGGTCAACCCAGCTAACTGGCTAATCCATGTGCAATGTCATCTCTTCCTTCACTGCTTTCACACTCAACATCCCTTTGGGACTGCTTCTTTTTATAGCAGGAAATGCTCTTTCCTTTCAAAATACTACAGCACCGTAAGTGTGGCTTGAAAATCCCACTAGCCTTCAAATGGACTCAGCTTGCACAAGAGCGGCCTACTTTTAATTAGTATCAAAATTAGCAAAACACTGTGTATGTACAGAATTTGCAGTAAGTCATTAGGTTTCTAAAAGCTTCCCTTCCAACGAGAGGTCCACAGTTATCTCACTGTCCTCTGTTATCTCTTGTCTTACACTTACATTGAAAGTTCTTTTGGGCATTTGTTATGTTTTTACAGTGCCCATCCAGCACAACAGAACCTTGGCCACTAGGTACTACAAATAAATTGTATAAACAACAAAGTCCCATTAAAGGTCATGTAATTTTACACCCATCTTACTGTCATGATTATTTGCCAACTTGTAGGGCCAATTTGTGATCTCTTGATGAGTAATTCCAGGGAAAATGGAGGAACTGCTCACCAATGGGAGTCAGGGATTCACAGTCTGTACCACTGAGCACTTTGATTCTCATGTACTTTATCATGCTGTCTCAACAGGCAGAATAAGAGAAAAAGATAAAGATCAATATAAAAGAGCAAAGGCAATTAAACCTAACATTCAAATACATGAATCTTCCACTTAAGGTTAGAAACAATAAAACAGGCCTTTTGCTATATATTCAGAGAAAGAAAATGCATGAGCTGAAGCACCTAAATCTGTGCAGTTCTTCTTTGGGTACTGAGGGCTGCCTGTGAGATGCCCAGTGCTCGTGATCTCTTCAATGACGAATAAACGAAAGAATTAGAACATTTGCTTTGCCAGACTAGATCAGACCTGTGGTCCATTAGGTTCAATATCCAGTGTCTGACAGTGCAAGAAAACATGCAACAGGCAGATGTGGGATAATCTGCCCTCCCCGACGGTCTCATTCCAACCCCTAATAGGTAGAGGTTAGTTCACATCCATTTTACACCATCCACAATGCCTTTTGTTACCAACTTCATCACCGTCTATTGCTAATGCAATTGGTGACACCACGCATCCCTATCCAACTCCAGTCACAATATCAAACCCCTCACCCAGGCTTGTTTCCAATCTTACTATGCATCTAACTTCCATCATATAAACTCTGTATTATATTGATCAGTTTGTCTTGCATCTCTTAGCTGCTAGCAATATCCACAGGGTGTCTCTGGGGACACCATTGAATACCTTCTTTAAGTCAATAAAGTTGATTAAGATGGATTTTTTCAGACAGTGGCTTTTTTGAGGATCTACCTGGACAGAACCCAGTCTGTTCTTCTAGTAATTTTTCATCCACCATCTTGTCCATTCTGTTCAGCATAACAGTAGCCAATATTTTACCTGGGATTGATAACAGTACAATACCTTTTCCGGCAATTCCACAACACCACCATCTTTCCAGTCTTGGGGCACTTGTTCTTCCTCCCATATTTCATTAGAGTTTTGTTACTGCTCCATCAGAATTTCACCTCCTGCCCTTGGTACCTTTATTTGAATTCTGGTAGTTCACTGGGTCCCAGCTCTCCCCTGTTTCCAGCATCCCTCACCAGCTATCACTTCAATGTGGTGGCAGTCCACCTTTCGGTAGATAGTGATAGGGTCACCAATTACGTTTGCCCCCTTCCAGGGTAACAGAGTCCAACAAAATACACAGTCCACCCCCAACAAAGGGGTTACAGCCCATCTCCAGATCCCTATGGATAGCACGCCTTTCAATTCAGACTTACAATGTCTTTATCCTCTCCTCCTGTCCAATGGGAAGTGGGAAGGGGTTTACTTCCCTTCCACAAAAAGGGCGATTGGTAGGGGAGCTCAGGGCCTCCCCATCTACCAGGCTCAGACCCAGGGCCCTATGAGAGGCAGTGATATCCAACACCCTGGAGTGCTTTGAGACTGCTTTCCTTGGCCACTTCCTACTACTTGCTTCTTCACAAGGCTCAAAGTTCTTCACTTAAAGTCCAATAGAAAAATAGCAAAAAAACAACTGAATCTTCAGGCCAGATGGTAGTCCTCTTTCCAGGCTATTCCTAGCTTCCAACTGGCCCAAGTTCCTGGGTTTCATTCCCAACACTAAGGTGGTCACACTCCTCTCTACCCAGAGTTTCAGGCAGGCTGTGGTCCCTGTTTGGGTCCTGTCTCCAATCAGGATTCCAGCTCAGCCTCCCAGGCATCTCTCAGCCCTCAGCCTAAGGGAGAAAGCTCCCTTTACCTCTCACTTGGTTCTCTTCCCTTGACCCTCCCTTTAGGGTCTGGGGTAGCTGCCACTTGCAGGCCCTTCCTTGCAGTAAGAACTCCTGCTGTCCCCTTATTCAGGATCTCCCAAGATAGGCCTCTCCTCCAGACAGTTTAATACGGAATGAAAGTGTTCTGTCCATTGTCTGGCTTGTTTCTCATTAGTGTTCAACATCTGTTCCTGAAACCCCCTGACAGGCGTCACCTGTGATAGTCTGGTTCTTCCCGAGATGTCTTCCACTATTCTACAGAGCTGCTTAAAAAGTTTCCCCTTTGTGCTGCTGCTTCTGCCTCTGCAGCTTTCATGTGGCCCCAGGTGTTTCTATTTTGCTTGCATCTCTCCTTTATTTCTCCGTCCCTCTGCAGCTTCCTTTCAGAGCTCTACTTGTGTCTTGCACGGTTCTTTTTTTCCCCTTCAGAGCTTTCCACTCAATCACTGCCTGGATTCCAGCTGTATTTTATGTCTCTTTCTTCCACCCTGTTCAATGGCCCATTACTTCCTCTGCTGTCTCAACTGCTGTCTTCTTCCACTTTGACCATTTGTCTTCCAGACTATCATCAGCCTGGTTCGGAAAAACACTGGAACAATTGCTAAGTGCAATCTTGAATCTGATCTCTGTTTCTTGGCCCTTGAGCTTCTCTACTGCTGCAACAGACTTTTTGTCAGTCTTTGTGATCTTTCTGAGTTTAAGCAGTAATGCGGCCACTAAAAGATAATGATCTGAGACAACACCTGCTCCTCTGCTGACTGACATCCCATGATCTCCATGTCAGCTTGTGAATCCTGAAGACACTTTCTCCTTTGAACTGGACTAGGAACGCACAGACTTTCTGTGAGGAACTGCAAAGAAATCATAGAATATCAGGGTTGGAAGGGACCTCAGGAAGTCACCTAGTCCAACCCCCTGCTCAAAGCAGCACCAATCCTCAACTAAATCATCCCAGTCAGGGCTTTGTCAAGCCTGACCTTAAAAATATCTAAGGAAGGAGATTCCACCACCTCCCTAGCTAATGCATTCCAGTGTTTTACCACCCTTCTAATGAAAAAGTTTTTCCTAATATCCAACCTAAACCTCCCCCACTGCAACTTGAGACCATTGCTCCTTGTTCTGTCATCAGCTACCACTGAGAACAGTCTAGATCCATCCTCTTTGGAACCCCCTTTCAGGTAGTTGAAAGCAGCTACCAAATCCCCCCTCATTCTTTTCTTCCGCAGACTAAACAATCCCAGTTCCCTCAGCCTCTCCTCATAAGTCATGTGTTCCAGTCCCCTAATCATTTTTGTTGCCCTCCGCTGGATGCTTTCCAATTTTTCTACATCCTTCTTGTAGCATGGGGCCCAAAACTGGACACAGTACTCCAGATGAGGTCTCACCAAGGTTGAATAGAGGGGAACGATCACGTCCCTCCATCTGCTGGCAATGCCCCTACATATACATCCCAAAATGCCATTGGCCTTCTTGGCAACAAGGGCATACTGTTGACTCATATCCAGCTTCTCGTCCACTGTAACCCCTAGGTCCTTTTCTGCAGAACTGCTGCCGAGCCATTCGATCTCTAGTCTGTAGCAGAGCATGGGATTCTTCCGTCCTAAATGCAGGACTCTGCACTTGTCCTTGTTGAACCTCATCAGATTTCTTTTCGCCCAATCCTCTAATTTGTCTAGGGCCCTCTGTATCCTATCCCTACCCTCCAGCGTATCTACCTCTCCTCCCAGTTTAGTGTCATCTGCAAACTTGCTGAGGGTGCAATCCACACCATCCTCCAGATCATTTATGAAGATATTGAACAAAACCAGCCCAAGGACCGACCCTTGGGGCACTCCACTTGATACTGGCTGCCAACTAGACATGGAGCCATTGATCACTACCCGTTGAGCCCGACAATCTAGCTAGCTTTCTATCCACCTTATAGTCCATTCATCCAGCCCATACTTCTTTAACTTGCTGGCAAGAATACTGTGGGAAACAGTGTCAAAAGCTTTGCTAAAGTCAAGGAACAACACGTCCACTGCTTTCCCTTCATCCACTGAGCCAGTTATCTCGTCATAGAAGGCAATTAGATTAGTCAGTCATGACTTGCCCTTGGTGAATCCATGCTGACTGTTCCTGATCACTTTCCTCTCCTTTAAGTACTTCAGAATTGATTCCTTGAGGACCTGCTCCATGACTTTTCCAGGGACTGAGGTGAGGCTGACTGGCCTGTAGTTCCCAGGATCCTCCTTCTTCCCTTTTTTAAAGATGATCATGCCCATATGGAAATTACCCCAGCAGTTGGGTGGGAAGTTATGAAAAGGAAATTATCTCGGAAGGGCTGGAATGTTAAGACAGTGGAACTGAGCACCCTTACTGGAGTATTGTGTCCAGTTCTGGGTGCCACATTTCAGGAGAGATGTGGACAAATTGGAGAAAGTCCAGAGGAAAAACAACAAAAATGATTAAAGGTCTAGAAAACATGACCTATGAGGAAAGATTGAAAAAATTGGGTTTGTTTAGTCTGGAAAAGAGACGACTGAGAGGGGACATGATAACAGTTTTCAAGTACATAAAAGGTTGTTACAAGGAGGAGGGAGAAAAATTGTTCTTCTTAACTGCTGAGGATAGGACAAGAAGCAATGGGCTTAGCACTACCTTATTTCATTAGTAGTCTCACTATATAGAGTTAGCAGGAAGTGTTGAGCATTTCAAGCCCCCACTGACCACAATGGGATCTGTGGGTATTCAGCAGTTTTGAACAAAAAGATTAGACACCTATACTTAGGTACCCAGACTTGAACATGTTCGTGATGAATCTTTATCAGGGACAGAACCCACAACCTCATGCTCCTTATCCCAGGCCACCTATACGTGAACTAAAGGAGAATCTCCATTCTGTACAGCAGTATTAGGAGCGATCCTTGCTGGACCAGCCTTTAGAGGGTGATATGTACATACCAGATCTGTTCATTATCCTGTCACTCTTAGGCAGGCATCTCAAGTAGCTCCTACCTTAAGGGCCAAAAGATGTATTTTCCTTAAGTTTTCTATCATGTGAAGTGCGGGTCCATTCAGCGGATGAGGAGGAGCTAACTTGAGTCTGATCAAACACGTCAGGAGTGTCATGTGAAGCTTGCTATCATTAAGTTTCCAGAGATGAATAATGACACAAGTATAATGCAGGAAATAAAGCTCCAGCCCATTTACAGTTTTAGTACTTTAGGATGCTGTGGCCAACACAGGACAGTGTTTTATGGCTCTTTGGTGAATTAAGTTAGAGAAATAATCAGGTAATAACAGAAATCGCCTCATAAAAATTATACAACTATATAAAACCTTCAAGTTGGTTTGATGGAGCATAATCATTTAAGGGCCAGCGAGATATTTCAAAACATAAATTAAAGGCATCTTAAATGGCAAACATCTTTTTCTTTAATTATGCTTGTTATACACAGTGTGGTCATATTATCCTCAATCATATTTAGGGCAACGGAAAACTAAAGAATTTTCAACTGAGTTTAAAAAAAAATAGATCAAGGCTATTATTTCTTGAAATACAGAAAAGTTGGTTAACCCAGAAATAAGAAAGCTACCCAAATAGCATCCCATTATCCAATGTAGACAGCTTGCCATGCAATTCTGATCTCATTTAGAAGGATATCTGAAAAGTGTGCAGGCTTGAAGCCCTCTTTTTCCAGCCGCTCTGCACAGCCTCAATTCAATTCTGCCACAGACTCACTGAATGACCTTAGTGTAAAGTTCCTACCATGATGGGGGCCATATAAGTACTGGAACAAGTAGTGGAGATTCTATCTATGAGGTCTCTCACAGAAGCTACCAATTTCCATGCAAGAACTGGATGAAAAATGATTCACTTCCTGACAACACAGCTCCTAAACTGACCAAGGATCCCTGTGCCTTTTCCAATGGGCAAATGGAAAAAACAACAACTGTATTTGTAACTCTTCTAGCCTCTCCTGGTCTAGGGTGCTATAGGCTAAGTCTTATTGTAACACCGGCAGACCCCAGTTGTTGGTGGGTGGGATCAAACCTGGGAACCTCTGGAGCTAAATGCCATATAGCGCTTAGCTAAGGCTGTAGAGCAAACTTATTAATCAAGCTCTCCCTCTCCCACTCCCCCCTGAATGGGACAGAACACCACACTCAGAAGATGTGGGGGTTACATTATGGTCAGTCCTAATCTGAAAGTGGATTCTCGTTATGGCTGATGATTCATGTAAAGACTGTGCATTGTATGTAATAGTGGGTTGAGAAGATGAATCATTACAATTCCATTGTGTTTTTGAAGCAATTGCTAGGTGGAAAACATTTGTATCCACCCAACACTAGTTCAACAGCCATGGGAAATGATTTTTAGGTCTGGCAAAATGTACATCAACTTTATAGTCAGAGACTTTAATCTTAATTTTGTTGGTTACAGTTGGAAAATACAAGGAATAATATTTGAGGAGAATCTTGACATTTGGCTATACCTTAAAAAAGCAATAAGCCTTTTAGCTAGGAATAATCCAAAATGTATTCATTGAGGTTTTTTTGCTTATATTTATTCAGTGAAACCCCATCAAAGACATAAAACAAACACAAAGCTAGCTCGAGGCTGTTATTTGTATGTATGTAATTCTTGGCGTTCAGTTAAGCACATCCTTCCAATCATTAGCAGGAGATAGACAAGTCCAGACAATGTGCACTAGTATTACCGCCATGGATCTTGCATTGTTGACAACAGGGACTAAGTTAATTTTGAATTGAGTTTAGTCATCTTGTTGTGTTTTACACAGATGATTTTCTGACGGGGTTTCTATTTCAGGTCATCACAATTAAAATGAAAAGCATCTTTCCCCAGTCATTCTCCTCCTTTACTGTGGATTCCATAAGTATGGAGAGCAATGCCCTGCAAATACTGGGGCAGATTCATCCCCAGCATAATCAGCAGAGTTACTCCAGGGATCAAATGCAGCCCATTATGTAAGAGCTTTGTACATATTAAAAGACAACCATATGGTTTGACAGCTGGCTGACAATGTCCTCAGGAAAGCTGAAAATAAAGACTTGTGGAGAAAATCCAGCTATTGAAAATGGAAAGTTTTGGAAAGTGGAGTTAACTGTGGCTAAGGCGATGTCAGAGAGTCAGACGTTACAGATGGAAGAGCCCGCAATGGGTTATTTAACCCACTCTCCCTGCCAACCTGAATTATTCAGCCCAGATGTCCATGGCTTCCACAGTTGTACTTTCCAACTGTACCTTTGTGAGACCATTTCACAGTCTTAATAGCACGCATGGTCAGGAAGATTTCCTGATAGCCCAAATGAGTTCTTCCTTTTAAAAACAAATGTCAACCCATTTCTCCTACATATTCCCCCTGAAACCAAGCTAATAATTCCTCTTCCTTCTTGGCGGTTACACCCTGTTTGTAGACAGTCATCAAGTCCCACTTCACCAAGTTAAACTCTCCTCACAAGTCAACCACTGATATGGCAATGGGAGTCTGGATCCCATGCGCAACTCAGTGGAAGTGAGTGCAAGGATCTGAGGGGAGAATTTTGCCCTCACAAGAAGTAGCCCTAAGACACTCCAGAGCTAAAACTAAAAAAGGGACCAAACTATATTGAAGTATCAAGTGTCCACACTACACATGAATCACCAGCCCAGGGAAACTAGACTGAAAACAGCTTACTTGTAAACCCATCATAAGGAAAATAAAAGCAGAACAGTAAAGACTGCTTGGTTAATTCTCTTTCTTTTGGCGTATTCAGTGTTGTGCGAGAATCTTTTCTCTCGAGCTGGGTCTGCATTTGCAGAGTAAGGGCACCAGTCCATCTCTGGCAGCATGAATGCTATGAAGCAGTAAAGCAAAAGATAAGAACACAGCTGGGATGAGTTTTTGATTTGGAAAACTGACAGATTAGCTCCCTTCCTTTGGCTTTAATGTTTCCGACTGAAGATAAAGGAATCATTTTGGGTTGAAATTTCTATCACATGAACCACCACAGGTTCCATTTACACTAAGACTCCTGTAAGCTTCTCAGGTAGCATTATGGGGCCTTAAAAATAAGGCATACATTCATTTTACTGCCAAAGTGGTGTAACGGGACTTTCGCATAAACGAGAATCAAGCCTCATATGCCTAGAATAGCCGCACTCTGCATTTACACAGCACCTTTCACCCAAGCTGCACAAAATACTTTACAACAATTAATCCATTCTTTTAAATACCATCATCCAGGATTGTTAATGTTATTTTACAGATGGGGAAGCTGAGACAAAGAGGTTAAAGTTCCTCTAGTCCTGGTTTTTGAAAGCACCGGATAGGCTGGGATCAAGCTACTTCAAAGACCACCTGTCCCATCACAGTCCTCCAGGACAGCTGTTATCCACAGGCACACTTTCCTTGCATTGGCAAAGATAAGACCCTGAAGGTATGTCTACATTGTATCGTAAACCTGATTCTAGGAGATCCAGGCTTGTGGACTTGGTGCTTCCAAACCCACATTTGAGCACCCACGCTGCACTGTATGTCCAGGTTTACAATTCCTGGACCCAGGTCTCACAGCTGTGCTAACATAGCCAAACTGCACTACTCAGACCTTCTGACTTGGGTCTGTGGCTTGAGCTGCATCCACACTGCAAAGTGACAGGGCTTGGACCTGACTCTCAGTGGGACCTGGGTCCTGACCCCACTCCCAGGAGGGTCTGAGGACCTGGGTCCTGGGCACTTGCTGACACAAATCAGACTGATTTGTGTGGACGGAAGAGGGCTTGGGCTCAAACTGGAGTCAGACCCTGGGCTTAGTGGGCAGTGTAGACATATCCTCAGAGGCAAAAGGTATCTTCAATGGCAGGATCCCAGCTGACCCCTTTCCAGACTCTCAGGAAGCCAGGCTGAGTTTGAACCCGACCAGAGGAACATAGGATGGGCAGGGACCTCCTGGGTCACTGAGTACAAAGCACTACTATTGCAGACCATCCTGTCATATAATCCCATTCATAAAACTTATCAAGTTCATCAAGATACATCTGTGTCTTATCACCATGTTCATGTCTAAATGCAAAACCTCTCCCCACCTTCGATAAGGTCTTCAAACAGTAACGGCATCTTTCCAAGACCAACACGCAGTTGGTTGCTGGCGTTCTCAGCTCCAGCCGCATGAAGATGTCAGCCCTTTAACTTGCTACCACTTTTATTCAGCACACACTCCTCTGTTGCCAGAGCATGACAACTTCAGCTCAGCACGTGCTGCAGCAATTTTCCAACCTATGACCCCGGCTTCACCCCTGTATTCAGTGCTGAGCTGGAGCCGGTTCACACCAGTTCACTGGAACCGGTTGTTAAATTTAGAAGCCCTTCTAAATTTAATAACCGGCCAAAAGTGGCGCCTTAGGGGCTGGAGCACGCACGGGGAAAATTTGGTGGGTGCAGAGCACCCACCGGCAGCTCCCCACCTGGCCCCAGCTCACCTCACCTCTGCCTCCTCCCCTGAGCACACCGCCCTGCTCTGCTTCTCCGCCCTGCCCCCAGATTTCCCGCAAATCAGCTGTTTGCGCAGGAAGCTGGGGGGGAGGGGCTGAGAAGCAAGCGGCGACTTCGCGCTCAGGCCCAAGGAGGCAGAGCGGAGGTGAGCTGGGGCGGGCGCGAGGAGGGCCACCCGTGTCACAGCAGGTAACCTGGGGGACGCGCAGGGGAACCGCTCCCCGCCCCAGCTCACCTCCGTCTCCCACGACCCCCTCGTGGGATGAGGAGGGAACCAGTTGTTAAGATTTTGGCAGCTCATCACTGCCTATATTACGGAAATCAATTGAGTTGCTGCACCACTGTCAAGCAGTTGTAACTGAGTGGAAATCCAGTCCTATGACAGGTAACACTAACCACTGCTCCTCAGCCTAGTAAGGGGCAATGAGACAAGCTGAGGATAGCAGAGAAGATTCGGGTGGCTAGTCTCATGTGAATGCATGTCATAGCTCTCATTTGTAACAACAGGCCCAATCTTGCAAGATGCTCAGCAAATACTAACTCCAAATGAAATTAGTGGGGCTTGAGAGTTATGTGCACCTCGTGAGGGAGGCTCATATTTTAGCAGGATCAGACCCAAAGGGAGATTGAAATAGGAAATTGTATCACATAAAAGGATCTTGCACTCCCCACTGTATACTATTCTTGGCAGGTTTTTCGAAGCCTTGGAAAAAACTGCAACATCTGTAGGCTAAAAATAGGAACCAAATCATGTTCTTTCAGTTGTTTACACAGGTGCCGTCCTCCCCACATGATATATTTAGTTGGGTTCTTTTTATTTTTGGAACAATTGTGCATATAGGATCTATGGCTCCAGTCTGTTACTGGCAATTCCAGGAGACAGAAGGTGAGGGCAGCAGCATCCTACCATAATTGCCACAGCTGGAAGAATTGTCTTGATTTGATTATTTCTTACAAAAGGTGAGGAGTTTGGACTTAAAGGGCTTTTTTTTTTTTTTTAAGTTGTGGATGGGGGAAAGTTCCAGCGGCTATGAAAGTAATCATATCAATAATGCACACTCCCTGCATTTAAGACGCTGCTACCCAGAACCCATGCTCTGCACAAAGGAAGGGTTGTTATAAATATATTCTAATTTTGTTTTACAGTGAAGTTAAGAAGAAATCATCAGCTGGCAGAAACGAAGAACTGTGTAGAAGGCAATTAAGTAATGTAAGCAACACATGATCCTCTGCAGTATTTCCAACCACAACATAGCTTTACACTTGCACACATCTGCAGATTTTCTAAAAATCTAAGAAAACAATAAAATAAAGACTTAATCCTTCTAGAGTGCTTTTCCTCCATGGAGTCTAAATTCTTTACCCAAAGTAGATCAGCGTCATTATCCCCATTTTAGAGATTAGGAAGAATTGAAAGGACTTACCCTAGGTGGTATAGCACATCAATAGTAGAGTTAAGACTAGAACCCAAGTCTTGCAGTTCCTAGCCTTAGGCTTATTCCGTGAGGCAAATTACTCAGAGTCCTGATCTTGCCAACACTTACGCGCAAACCTCCTTTTACTCACTTGAGCAGTCCTATTGAACTCAATGGGACGACACTCACTAGTAAAGTTTAGCAGGCGCATAAGTGTTTTCAGGATCAGTGTCTAAAAGCATGGAAGCCAAATTTCCAAAGACCTATAAAAATGGACCCACAGTATTCACAGTCATACTAGGTTATGGACAGAAAAAGACACCCGCCCCAAAAACAAGTGCTCAAATGCAAGAATGCTCATAGTTATGCCCATAAAAATTGTGAGTGAATTTTAAGGGTCCTTCAAAAACATAGCCTTTAAATAAAGTGTCACAGAAATCAGAAGAGCTGGTCAAAATGTTTTAAAATTAATTGAAAATAATCTAAATTCATCAAAACTCTAGTTTCAACTACCCTGTCTCCAAACAAAAAACCCTAGAACATTTTTAACAAAAGTGATCCAAATAGTTCTGGTTTTTGATCAACTCTCAAAACCCTGTTGGTTCACCTGGTATCAATGCAAGTTTGTGCCACAAAGTACACTTTGCAGTTCTTTGCAGTTAATTTTAAATGCTTCCAGATTTGGGGCTCCTACAGTCATGTGGCAAAGATAAAGAATCACAGAAAGAGTTGCTTTCTCCTAGCACTCACCCAGTGGTGGCTGGTGAACTTTGGGGCAAGTGGGCCACTGCAGAAACCCTTGGGGCTCCCCCACACCAGAACTCCCCTCTTAGCCCCAGATCTCCGGGACCTCTTCCCCCTAATTCCCATGCTGCTTAGCCATGGCAGTCTCTCTCCTCCCTTCACCCTAACTTCTCCCTTCTCCCAGACCCTGGCGCTTACTCCCTGACCCTTCCCCGCACAGGCTTCACACTTCCCAAACCCCCTAAGCCTCCCCCTGCCCTCCTCTGGGTCAGGAGTGACAGATTTACCAGCTCAGCAGAGTGGCTTTTTGCTTGTCCATCTGGCCTTTCTTCCTGCTTCCCCAGGGCAACCCCCAGCTCCTTGTCAATTTGTCCTCCAGCTTCTCTTCCCCCACAGGCTGTGAAGGCAAGGACTGATCGGAGGCAAACCGCAGGGATGTGGAGTGGAGTCTGGGGCACTGGATTCACCACCCAAGCCACAGGCTGCAGAGACCGTACAACGCATTGAAGTGTTACACTCCAACTGCCATGGGTAGACAGAGTATCTATTCTGTGTTCACAGTTCACAGCCCCCTGCCCACACACACGCCCCGATACCCATGTGTGCTTTTGCGTATTTTGGTGGGGGATGGAGCCCCAACACCCTCTGTACAAGAGCTGCCACTGCATGGAACAAGGGACATTTGAAAAAGGAAAACAAATTTATCACTAAAGTGATTCTGTCTCTCTCCTCACTCTACAGCTCCTGCCTAGAACCTTCTCCAGCCCAGTTCTGGCTCACTTCCTGTTACAGATTTAAAGAAACCATATTCCTATCCTTACACACTACCAGGTGCCTTGAGAAACTATTCCAGAGCCTAATAGAAGAAGGCTCTAATGATAAAGTTTTAAAGCCACCAATTCAATGGACAAAGGCCCTTTGGGAGACACCCAGATAGGCACAATTACAGTAATTCCACCAAAAGAATCAGGGAAATGCACTCAGCAGTAGTTAGGTGCGCTGTTAAAACCTGTGTGTGTAAGTACTTGATCACAGCAGCCATGCAAATACACCCAGTTGTGGTGTGCGTTGACATCCATAAATAGTGTGAGCAAAGATGTCTGAAGCATTAAGGAGATTTTTACTACAGCATTTAAAATACAGGGCACCTTCTTGAGTCTGGCAGAAAACTGCCATCTCTTACGATGCTGGAGGGATCTCCTGACAAACAGAGTCAACAATGCCTTGCAAGACTCATCTTCCGCTAATGAATGAAAGCAATCTGTCTTGCTATTGTGCTAAAGATTCAGATATACACAGTAACCATGCCACTTTAGCTATTAGCACACCTCACCGTAATTCACAATTCCCCACTGCATTAGCGTGTCTCCAATACACACAAGGGCATCCTATTATTAAACTAAAACCCGGGAAAAGAAGTCAGCAACTTATTGTAGCTGGTGTATTCCTCATGCCATTACCTCTTCCCATTGCCTCACTGTAAACAGTTGAAAGCCAAAGAACCATTCTCGGCACTCTCAGCTTTAACCTACGATCTTTCAGAATCTATTTAACCCCCCAACAGAGCTCTAGCCTGAGAGTAGTTTTGATAGTCCAGATTCCCACACACGCCTGCTCAAATCAAGTCCACTTTCTTGGTCAATACTTGCCAGACACAAAGAGTCAACTAACTAACCACCACCACAAGGAATCGGTAATATTTCCCTAATTCCTTTGGTTTTGTTTTATTCCATGATTATTAGGCTAGGCGACAATTTCAAAAGTAGAAAGGTCTGGTGTGGGAACGTGCTGAATTAGCCCACTCCCTAGTCACTGTGGTTGTGCTGCTCTCCCCGTCAGCGCTGGCCCCTTTTGGCCTGTGTCAGTTCCTCACACAGGAGGGAAAAGTGGCTTTCTGCTGCCAACATCTCCATCCCTCCCTCCCCCTACTGGACTTTTGCCACTAGGGATCCTCCACTAAGATCGGTTCCTTTGCTCCCCCTACATTGCTACCCCATCATGACCGCATCTATGTAGGTCCACGTGGCTGTTCCCAAGATTCATTCCGGATAAAGTCCATGTTACTTATTTCTATTTGAACAACAACAAAAACTTTATTGGCCCTAATGTAAATGTAAGCGGGGGAATAGTCCCACTATTGTGGGGAACTTTCTTGGCTTCTGCACTACCCCGTTGAAGTGGGCTAGCGAAAGGATCTGAGTCCTCGCTCCCACTTCCTTTACCCAGTGGCCTCCCTGCCCTTGAGGACTCCCCTTCTACTCTCCTGCCTGGCAGAGTCCTCGTAACCCCAACAAGGCTGGGCCCAGGATTCCTGGGGGGCTCGACCCCCAACCCTGCTGTGGTCACCTAGGATAGGGACTAGGGTGTCCCCACTCCGGGGTACTCTCTCTGCACTGGGCACTTCTCTGACCCACTGACCATTACATACAAGTTAAAGCAAATGCAAGTTATTTAATCAACAATTAATTTTAAAAAGAATAAGGAAAAATGGGAAAGGTTAAAGGAAACACATCAACCCGCTCTGTGGCAGGGAACATCACAAACAGTGTCTCTGGAAGGTCAGGGCGGTTCACAGTCTGTTCCTGGTAAGTCCCAGGCCCCCTGCTCAGGCCCTGGCTGTGCTGCAGGGATGCTGCGGGTTGGACACTTGCTCTGGTGGTGGCCACACGCTCTCAGGCTTTAGGTGGCAGGGCCCTTCTTCCCAGCGTCGCCCCCGCCCTGTCGGGGTTACCAATCCCCCTCCGAGTCTGGCCTGCAGAGCCTCCTGGCTGAGGCGACTCCCTGTGCTGGGCCCGCTGCCCAGGGTCCCCCCTCGCTCTCCCCAGCTGCTCACGACACCCGGCCCCAGACTGCTCCAGCCCCAGCCCCTGCTCCACTCTGCCTCAGCACGGCCGCTGCTCGGCCTCCAGCTCCCTGGGCTGCTTCGCTGGCCCCCCTGGCTCTGGTTGCTGCAGCCCTGCTCCCAGGACAGGTCTGCTCTGCAGGCTGCTTCTGTGGCTCTGCTCCCAGCACTGACCTGCTTCGTGGGCTGCTTCGCTGGCCCCCCTGGCTCTGGTTGCTGCAGCTCTGCTCCCAGGACAGGTCTGCTCTGCAGGCTGCTTCTGTGGCTCTGCTCCCAGCACTGACCTGCTTCGTGGGCTGATTTTCTGGCCGCTCTGGTTGCTGCAGCTCTGCTCCCAGGACAGGTCTGCTCTGCAGGCTGCTTCTGTGGCTCTGCTCCCAGCACTGACCTGCTTCGTGGGCTGCTTCTCTGGCCCCTCTGGCTCTGGTTGCTGCAGCCCTGCTCCCAGGACAGGTCTGCTCTGCAGGCTGCTTCTGTGGCTCTGCTCCCAGCACTGACCTGCTTCGTGGGCTGCTGCTCTGGCCCCTCTGGCTCTGGTTGCTGCAGCTCTGCTCCCAGGACAGGTCTGCTCTGCAGGCTGCTTCTGTGGCTCTGCTCCCAGCACTGACCTGCTTCGTGGGCTGCTTCGCTGGCCCCCCTGGCTCTGGTTGCTGCAGCTCTGCTCCCAGGACAGGTCTGCTCTGCAGGCTGCTTCTGTGGCTCTGCTCCCAGCACTGACCTGCTTCGTGGGCTGCTTCTCTGGCCCCTCTGGCTCTGGTTGCTGCAGCCCTGCTCCTAGGACAGGTCTGCTCTGCAGGCTGCTTCTGTGGCTCTGCTCCCAGCACTGACCTGCTTCGTGGGCTGCTTTCCTGGCCCCTCTGGCTCTGGTTGCTGCAGCTCTGCTCCCAGGACAGGTCTGCTCTGCAGGCTGCTTCTGTGACTCTGCTCCCAGCACTGACCTGCTTCGTGGGCTGCTTCTCTGGCCCCTCTGGCTCTGGTTGCTGCAGCCCTGCTCCCAGGACAGGTCTGCTCTGCAGGCTGCTTCTGTGACTCTGCTCCCAGCACTGACCTGCTTCGTGGGCTGCTTCTCTGGCCCCTCTGGCTCTGGTTGCTGCAGCCCTGCTCCTAGGACAGGTCTGCTCTGCAGGCTGCTTCTGTGGCTCTGCTCCCAGCACTGACCTGCTTCGTGGGCTGCTTTCCTGGCCCCTCTGGCTCTGGTTGCTGCAGCTCTGCTCCCAGGACAGGTCTGCTCTGCAGGCTGCTTCTGTGACTCTGCTCCCAGCACTGACCTGCTTCGTGGGCTGCTTCTCTGGCCCCTCTGGCTCTGGTTGCTGCAGCCCTGCTCCCAGGACAGGGTCTGCTCTCTCTGGGCTGCTTTTCTGGTCCCTCTGGATCTGGCCCAGCTCTGCTCCCCAGCTTAGCTTGGGCCCCAGCTTTCTCCTTAGCTCGGCCCCACTCTGTCTGACCCAGGCAAATCCAGCTCACACGGAGGACGGGACCTCCCTGGCCTCCTGACTCCTTGATTAGCCTGCCCGCCCTGTCATTCAGGCTGACCTGGAGCATTGGCCTCTCCCCATTGTTCCTGGGGACTATCAGTCTCAGGGTCCTGATTTCCCATAGACCCTTCCCCTTTTAGTACTGGGAGCTAGCAACTAAAACACCCCCACTGAATGTTAGTAAGGGGGCAACAGTCCCCTTATATAAAGAACAGTTACTCCCACAGAAACAGTAACCCTCCACAACAGTCAAATTCCTGGATCCCTAAGGAAGATTCAGAAAGACAGATTTTTAGAACAATATTGAGCCTTGATTTAACCATTCCATCACTTGAAGATGGGATCTCTTTCTAAAAAGATATGCCTTAGCTCAAACAGATGTTACGGGTTTGATGCAGAAATTACTAGTCAGGGAAGCTCTTTCACGGGAGGTTTTCAAAAGGAGGCTGGATAGCCATCTGTCTTGGATGGCTTAGACCACAACAAATGCTGCATCTTGGCAGGGGGTTAGACTAGATGGTCCCTTCTAACCCTATGGTTCTATGATTCCATGACCTGTGTTGTGCGGTCAGACTATATTAGCGGTTCTCAACCTATTTACCATTGTGGGCTGCATATGTGGCCCTGAATATGTTATATGGGCTTCATCCAATACTATCTCTATGGCCCTGAGGATACACATGGGCCGCATCTCTGTGTTGATTGGGATGGAGGTTGAGAACTACTGGATTAGATAATCACAATGACCCCTTCTGGCCTCAACTATCTACAAGTCTCTGCCTCACAACTTTTCAAATCATAACACTGGGAAGACTGTGGAACACTTGCTGGCCCCACAAAGGTCCCCCTTCTTCAATTGTACAGATCAATTAAGCACCCGGGGTGTTTCTTTCAGGTTAATGCACTGGATTTGCCCCTGTCATAGCAATATGGTTATAGGCTAGCGGTTGAGGTCCTGATGTTCACCATGACTGTAAGTTGCAGGTAGGTCTCCTTTCATTTTCATGAGCAAGATAAATATAAAATTGAAAATTGATGAGATTAAAATCAAAGTAAACAGTTTTCCCACTGGCCCAGTATCTCATTAACCTTCAAAATTTTCAATTAATGGTTTCAGGCAATTACACGGCATTAAAGCTGGGAGAGAAAAATTCATTATCCAGGTTTCGAGTGCAATTCAGACTATTTTTTTTTTAATCTCACTCCAGTCCCACCTTGTCAACACAACAGTCCCTTCTCCCAGACCCTGGGGCTTACTCCCTGACCCTTCCCCGCACAGGCTTCACCACTTCCCAAACCCCCTAGGCCTCCCACTGCCCTCCTCGGGGCCAGAAGATGTCTAATTTACTGACTAACCCCATCCCTAATGTCTTCAAGCCCCTGCCTGATAATGATGTTGGATCTTTATAGTAATTGCCTCTGTACTGAAATTCAGAATTCAATTAGTCATTTCCGGCAATTGCTGAACACAGAGAGATGAGTGGCAACAATGGCAGGCGTAGCTGTTCTTTATTACCTGCCGATAAAGCAGAATAGAACGTAGGCAATAGACGCTGATTCACACAGCAGCAGGGAGAGAGGCGTGTGTGCTGGAATTCTATTAGGGGAGCCTGACCTAGAAAAACATTCGTACTATCAAGCCTGAAGCGAAAGGGTCAGAGGCTGACGTCGCTACTCAGAAAAAAGTCTACTGAGGTCAATGAGAATGGACCATGTCAGGACTTGAGCAAAGCACTGGTGCTCAGTGGAAAGAAACCCTCTGGTCTCATGCTAAAGCTCCGCAAAAGTCATCTGTATTGCAAGGAATGACAGAGGCAAGAGAGGAGAGAATAACTTAGGCCGGTGTCTGGGCTGACTTTTCCCTTTGGTGTCGCTTAGTAGGTAGCATATGTAAGGAGTGAGCCGTGGCTGGGGATTAGACAATGAAGAGAAAGAAATGAGCAAAGGACCCACCTGAAGCCAAGATCCTCAAAGCTATTTAGGCACCTATCTCTGGGAGTTAAACACTCACTACCTATAAGGAGCTGGGCCTCAGTGATTTAGGAGCACAAGGTCACATTTACCAAGTCAGATAGCAGCTAGGGGGCTAAATCCAGGGAAAGCCAAGAGAAGACAGGTGTTGCTGGTGCAGCACTTGAGCCTTTGAACATCTCCCACCCAAGTCCCATTGACTTTCATTGGTTTGTGTGTTCCTAACTCACTTAGCCGTGGTTTGAAATTCCCATTCCAAAAGCAGGAGAGAGGGAAAGGCTGAAAGCAGAGAGTGGGGGTGCAAACCCATTGTCTGAAATGAAATGGAGTTAGTCCCTATTTATACCAATGCAAGATCAGAATTGGGCTCCAGGCACTGACAGTAGGAAGAAAAGAAAAAAAAGGAAAAAAAAAGAATAAAGTCAGATTCTGATCTCAGCTACCAGCTACACCGGTGTGATTCCAGAGCAACTTGACAGCAAAACCTTGCCTGTGACACTAAATCTAGCAGCCCCTGGAAGCTGCTCCCTTTTAGAAATTGAAACCCTTCCTGGATGTCACTCATTTGGCAGACATTTCAGTCAAGTTGCTCCTGAATTTGGTAGGCACATGTAATTGCGGGTATAGTTTTGCCATCCATATGTCCAACTACCCAAATTGTGAATGTAGCCAGGTAGCTTGCTGTTGAAGCGGCAGGCACAAAACATGAAGTTGCTTGTCAAAATCATGCCTCCAGAGTGAAGAGTTAAATATTCAGGACTCTTCTTAGTCTACGCCTGCTTTAAAGCAGTCTGATATCCTGATCCACAGTTTCTGATTTCAAAATGTAATCTTTAAGAAGGTTTTAGGTAAGGAAGGGGTTATTTTTCCTTTTAACACTCAATTTCTGTAAAGTCAAGTCTGTTTTCCTGTTATAAAATCCCCCATGTTATTATACCACAGGATGAACAAATTATTCAATAACCCCAAGAACACGGGGTATTATATGTCTGCTGATTCAAAGATGGATGGAAGAATCTTGGATATAAGTGAGTACTTTACATGGTCACAGAGGATACTCATGGTCTGTAGAGAAAAAGAAAAGAAAAAACCCTACAGATGCAGGGAAATGCAGTAATGTAATTCTGAACATTAAATTCTATTAAGCATAATACAATACAAAACTTTCTGTTGATATTCTCTCTCTTTAAATACTGTAATTCCATCGTGTGCTTTCAAGAATGACAGATCATAAGAAAATAAGAACGGCCATATTGGGTCAGACCAAAGGTCCATCTAGCCCAGTATCCTGTCTTCCGACCGTGGTCAATGCCACGTGCCCCAGAGGGAATGAACACGTAATCATCAAGTGATCCATCCCCTGCCACCCATTCCCAGCTTCTAGCAATATGGAGGCTAGGGACACCATCCCTGCCCATCCTGACTAAGAGCCATTGATGGACCTATCCTCCATGAATTTATCCAGTTCTTTTTTGAATGCTGTTACAGTCTTGGCCTTCACAAAATCCTCTGGCAAGGAGTTCCACAGGTTGACTGTGCATTGTGTGAAAAAATACTTCCCTTTGTTTGTTTTACACCTGCTGCCTATTAATTTCATTTCATGGCCCCTAGTTCTTGTGTTATGAGAAGGAGTAAATAACACTTCCTTATTTACTTTCTCCATTCCAGTCATGATTTTATAGACCTCTAGCATATCCCCCCTTAGTCATCTCTTTTCCAAGCTGAGAAGTCCCAGTCTTATTAATCTTTCTTCATACGGCAGCCATTCCATACCCCTAATAATTTTTGTTGCCCTTTTCTGAACCTTTTCAAAGTCCAATATACCTTTTTTGAGATGGGGTGACCACATCTGCATGCAGCATTCATGATGTGGGCATACCATGGATCTATATAGAGGCAATATGATATTTTCTGTCTTATTATCTATCCCTTTCTTAATGATTCCCAACATTCTGTTTGCTTTTTTGACTGCTGCTGTACACTGAGTGGATGTTTTCAGAGAATTATCCACAATGATTCCAAGATCTCTTTCCTGAGTGGTAACAGCTAATTTAGACCGCATCATTTTATATGTATAGTTGGGATTATGTTTTCCAATGTGCAATACTTTGCATTTATCAACATTGAATTTCATTTGCCATTTTGTTGCCCAGTTTTGAGAGATCCTTTTGTAGCTCTTCGCAGTCTGCCTGGAACTTAACTATCTTGGGTAGTTTTGTATCATCTGCAAATCATCTTGAGTAGTTTTCTATCATCTGCAAATTTTGCCACCTCACCCCTTTTTCCAGATCATTTATGAATATGTTGAATAGAATTGGGCACAGTATAGACTCCTGGGGGACACCACTATTTACCTCTCTCCAGTCTGAAAACTGACAATTTATTCCTACCCTTTGTTTCCTATCTTTTAACTAGTTACCAATCCATGAGAGAATCTTTCTTCTTTCCCATGACAGCTTACTTTGCTTAAGAGCCTTTGGTGAAGGACCTTGTCAAAGGCTTTTCTGAAAATCTAAATACACTCTATCCACTGGATCCCCCTGGTCCACATGCTTGTTGACACCCCCCCTCCCCAAAGAATTCTAGTAGATTGGTGAGGCATGATTTCCCTTTACAAAAAACATGTTGACTATTCCCCAACAAATTATGTTCACCTATGGTGTCTGACAATTTTGTTCAGAAATTGATCAGAAAGCCAGATAAGTTATTATTTACAGGGACAACATATCAGCACAGACTGGCTGCTTGAATGACTTTCTATAAAAGCCACGTAGGTGGATGGTGAACAAGGCCTCAATTGTGCCTTTTAGGAAACGCTCGGCATTTCCTCCAAGCAGCAGGTTCCTACCTCTTGTGGGGGTCCTGGGACACTGTACTTCACTATCAGTCTGGAATGGTGCTAAACCCCCACCACTTCCACATCCCCTTTAGACTACTCCTCACACCAGATCCAAGAAAAGGGGCAGAGAGTCCTAGAGACAATTGCACAAAGCATGCAAGTTGGGAGAAAAGGTGTGTGTCAGGGGCCACTGAGGGAGTCTCCCTGAGCCTCTCATCGTTCCTACACATCCATGAAGAGGAACAGGAAAGAAAACATCTACAATTACAGACAGACAAACAGACAGGTCTCCACATGGTACAGAGCTTGAATTCCAGGGTTGTTTCCCTCCTTTACCAAGGATCACACCCTGTCTGTTCAGCACATAACGACACCTAGTGACTACATAGTCTACTGCAGGTAAACAAAGCATTATAACAAAGGACGATCTCCCCCTAATTGTTCTAGAACAGTGATTCTCAAACTTTTGTACTGGTGACCCCTTTCACACAGCAAGTCTCTGAATGCCACCCACCTTATAAATTAAAAATACGTTTTAATATATTTAACACCATTATAAATGCTGAGACAAAGCAGGGCTTGTGATGGAGTCTGACAGCTCGCGACCCCCCACATAATAACCTCACGACCCCATGAGGGGTCCCGACTCCCAGTTTGAGAACCCCTGTTCTAGAACATAAATAGGGTGTTTATTATAGCCAGGGCCAGCCCACAACATTCTGGCACCTGAGGCGGGGAGCTCAAACGACGCCCTCATGCTCCCTCGCTTGGGCTTGAAAGGTCTCAATTCTGCCTTCTTCCTGTTCTACTCCTCTCATGGTACTGCTCTGCTACCTACCCCAATAAAGGAGAACTAACAACTTAAAATGCCTTCTTCAGAAATTTTAAGTAACATTTAACTTTCAAACGCCTGAACAGCAAATGTAACTTTTCTTGTCTGCACAGTAAACACTGGCATTTTTATCTGTTTGAATGATCAAAGTGGTGCTTTCCATGCCTTTTTGCTTGCAAAGATCTGAACTGCTTCCTGAAGGTCCACAGTCTGGGCCTGCTCATGCTCTGTTGAGATGGTTGCAAGGTCAACCATCCTCTCCTGTGTCATTGTGGAGCATAGATGTGTTTTTATTAACTTCAGCTTGAAGAAGCTGCATTCTCCACTGGCAACTGTTACAGGAAGTGTTAGAAGTATGCACAGAGCAACAAAAGCATTTGGTCATCTTATCTCTGTGCACATATATTCCAGAACAGCCTTTGGAATTGATCCTGCTGAAATGTATCTTGAAAGGGCTTTCAGTTCATCACCTAAATTACTCGCTGCCTCACATCAATATTGCGCATGTCATCATGTGTCAACACTGTCTCTAGTGCCCTGCATTGCTGATGTAGATCTTCTTCAGGTATAGTGAGGAGTTTTGGAATGTCAGACAACATCCCAAATATACTGCTGTGTTTCTTGATCTGCATGAAACATTCTTCAGCTGACTGTATTGCACAATCTAGCACCTGGTTAAAGAATTCAACTTTGAATTGTTGTTTGGGGTCTCTTATGGGATTATCCCATGCCTCATAATCAAAATGTTTTCTTCTTGTATTCTTGAATGGGTGGGAATAGCTTCAGTGTGAAGTTCCTCTGCCAACTTCTGTGCACTCTTCATAATGTTTTGAAATCCCTCATCGGACCGATAAGACTGTAGGTATGACTTTGCTTTGTCCAGTTGTTCCATTGCTCCAGATATATCAAGGTCAACACCTTGGAGTCTCTTGCTGACAACATTTATTTCAAACAGTGTGTCATGCCACATCACTACGCCACACAGAAATTTGAAGTTATGTATGTTTCTGGTGATTCCATTTCCCTCTGCCACTGTTCTCCCATGAACAGTTCCTGTCATAGCATTATCCTCCATAATGGCAACTATGGCATCATCTATCTTCCCAATTTGGTGTTTGATAGGCTTTATCGCCGCCACTCGACTTTCCCATCGTGTGGCACTCAGTGGTTTCAGTGTCAGAGAGGATGTTCCCAGATGTTGCTTCAAAATTTGCCATCGATGAGTTGATGCAGAGAAAAATACATAGATGCTTTGAATTACATTAAAAAATTCAGCAGCCTCACTAGAAGCTGCATCACTGACGACGCAGTTCAATGAATGAGAACTGCATAGGACATAAAAAGCTTGAGGGTTTAACTCTCGGATCCGTGTCTGCACTCCTCTGTTCTTTCCTCTCATGTTGGCAATATTATCGTAGCCCTGACCTCTCATGTCAGCTATCACAATTCCCGTATCTTCCAGCTTTTCAAGAAGCACATTTGTCATACCAGCTCCTGTAGTATCATCAATGTGAATACATTCTAGAAAACGCTCTCTGACAGTCACCATTGCAGGGACATTTTCACTAGGTTCTGTTGTTGTTACAAAACGCACCATTAAAGTCATTTGTTCCATATGGCTGATGTCAGGTGTGCAGTCCAGAATAACAGAGTAATATCTTGCTGACTTCAGATCTGCCACAATCTTCTGTTTGACTTTTGTTGCCAGTAACTGTACGATCTCATTTTGAATTGTTTTTCCAAGGCAGTGGTGTGTTCACATTTCTTGGGTGGTGACTTTTCTTAGATGCTCCTGGAGCACAGCATCAAACTCAGCCATCAGCTCCACAATTTTAAGGAAGTTTCTATTGTTTGGCACATACAGCTGATCTGAAGTGCCACGTAGTGCTAGGTTTTGGGTAGCAAACATTCTCACAACAGCAATGAGCCTTTTCAGAACATTTGGCCAGTAAAGAGACTCTGATGCAATCTTCTCTTGATGCTGATCATCTATGGTGGCCTTTAACCTTAGTCTCATCTCAAGCTCTTTCCACCTATGGAATGCTCTCTGGTGATTTGCTGCCTTCTCATGGCATGCCAGATTTCTAGCCAGATTCTTCCAGTCCTTTGTTCCTGTAGAACCCAATGTAGCTGGAATATGAGACTGTAAGAGTTTGCAACAAAAACAGTATGCAGCATTCTGGGTTTTTTAGTACATAAGCCATGGCCTCTCCACTTTGTCACCATTGGGGATTTCACACCAGTAATGGGTTGGATGGAAACTTCTATTTTCATTGTCTTTGGGGAACATGAAGTTTTTCACTTGCTGTGGCCAATGCAGTACAAGGAAGTCCCTCAGGCTACTGCTCAAGTGGGTCCACAATCCTGGATCATCTAGACTTAAGGAACTAAACTCAGCAGCAGCTGTTTCTTGCGCCTCCTCCACACTCTTCTCTGATCTACACTTTTCTATAGGAATGTGCACAGTTACATCCATTTGAGATGGAGATATGGATGCTGCAGTAGCTGCCAGGTCACCTGCCCTCTGACTAACTGGAAGATCAGGCACCTCCTCACCACTCACATCCTCACTGGGGCCGGAAGGCTCACCATGAACATTTGTGTTGTTAGGATATAGATATTCAGGCCTGTCTGTAAAGGCCTATACTCTAAGAATTTAGGTGTATTCTTATCACTTGTCTAGTTATAGAGGTACAAAAGAAAGAATCAAAATCACTGTCTGCCGGTGTAAGGGCCTTCTCTTACTGTGACAGTCTGAGGCCCTGTGCTTAGGCTAAGGCCTTTGGCTAAGCAGCAGAGGCAGCCATAAGCTAGGAAGCGAACGGACACATCCTCACATTCCAAACTAGTCACATTGAAAGAAGGTGCTATTGGGCGGTTTGGAATACAGTCCTGTCCTGATAATGCCTATCGCCTCCAGAGAAAGGGAAGTGCCTACAAAATGTAAAAGGAAACTTAGTTTGATAGCATCCTGTCTGGCAAGAACTCACTTATCAATAGCTGGGATGTGAAATCCTCACTTCTGTATTGTCTTGTCATTATAGCTCCCACTTTGCTATTGTTTGTCTGTATAATCTCTGTCTGGTTCTGTGATTGTTCCTGTCTGCTATATAATTAATTTTGCTGGAGGTAAACTAATTAAGGTGGTGGGATATAATTGGTTACATAATCATGTTACAATATGTTAGGATTGGTTAGTTAAATTTCAGGAAAATGATTGGTTAAGGTATAGCAAAGCAGAACTCAAGTTTTACTATATAGCCTGCAGTCAATCAGGAAGTGAGTGGGTGGGTGTGTGGGTGTGGGGAAAATGGGAACAGGGCATGGGGGTAAGGAAATTGGAATCATGTTTGGCTAAGGGTAGGAATGGGAACAGGGACACAGGTGTAAGGCTCTGTGGTGTCAGAGCTGGGAAGGAGGATACTAAGGAAGGAAACTGGAATCATGCTTGCTGGAAGTTCACCCCAATAAACATCAAATTGTTTGCACCTTTGGACTTTGGGTATTGTTGCTCTCTGTCCATGTGAGAAGGACCAAGGAAGTAAGTGGGTGAAGGAATAAGCCCCCTAACATGTGTCTATGTATCTCAGGAGAACTCCTTCCTGCTTAGATAGAAAAGCTTCCTTTGCTTTCTGTCTTTTTCTGAATGCTGCCCCAGAGGAGCATTTTCTTCTTTCACTCATGACTGCTGTTCTGTGCCAGCTATAGTGGCTCTCAACGCTCAGTTGAAGGGGACAAATAAGCAGGCTGGTAGCAGGGCCTGAGTGAGGGAAGATATCAGCGTCTTAAGGGCCTAACTGGCTCCTACTGCTTCAGCTGACTGCCTGTTCTCCTCAAGTGGGTTCAGGGAAGCAGCAGGAAACAGGAAGCTCCCTGAGAAGCTGGTGTTAATCAGTCCAGGCTCCTGGGGGTGCTAGAGAGGTACATAAGAGGCTCCTCAGCCATGGTACGCCCACACCTTGAATACTGTGTACAGATATGGTCCCCTCATCTCAAAAAAAGCTATACTGGCATTAGATAATGTTCAGAGAAGGGCAACTGAAATGTTTAGGGGTTTGGAACGGGTCCCATATGAGGAGAGACTAAAAAGACTTGGACTTTTCAGCTTGGAAAAGAGGAGACTGAGGGGGGATATGATAGAGGTATATAAAATCATGAGTAGTGTGGAGAAAGTGAATAAGGAAAAGTTATTTACTTGTTCCCATAATATCAGAACTAGGGCCACCAAATGAAATTAATGGGTAGCAGGTTTAAAACAAATAAAAGGAAGTTCTTCTTCACTCAGCGCACAATCAACCTGTGGAACTCCTTGCCTGAGGAGGTTGTGAAGGCTAGGACTATAACAGGGTTTAAAAGAGAACTGGATAAATTCATGGGGGTTAAGTCCATTAATGGCTATTAGCCAGGATGGGTAAGGAATGGTGTCCCTAGCCTCTGTTTGTCAGAGGGTGGAGCTGGATGGCAGGAGAGAGATCACTTGATCATTACCTGTTAGGTTCACTCCCTCTAGGGCACCTGGCATTGGCCACTGCTGGTAGACAGGATACTGGGCTGGATGGACCTTTGGCCTGACCCAGTATGGCCATTCTTATGTTCTCTCCCTGCAGCTTCTGCTGCTTTCTGTTATTCCCTCTCACCTTTTCTCCTGCCTGCCTGTTACGTCTCTTGTGCCCTCCTTCCTCCAGCACAGCACTCCACCATCTCTGTGCATCTAGAGGAGAGAGAATACATATGCACCAGCAGCAGACACAATTTTCTACACTCTGGGTCCTAGTAGTTCCCCCCCCCCGCGCAGCCCCGAGTCTGGCACCTGAGGCAGCCGCCTCCGTTCTCCTCATGGTAAGGCCAGCCCTAATTATAGCTATAAAATCATACTGCAAATAAGTCATTTAATATGTTCATTTTGTACCTGCCCCCAAAGACTTTAGCAATTGGTGTGTTTTAACATTGACACAGAAAGCCATTGATCTTCTGCCATGGTGCCAGTAGGGAAGAGTTGATCTTGGCCATGTCCCGTAGGATATCCACAATGGTATCCTCAAGTGTCTGCTGCATGCAAAAACCCGTGGGCGTGCCAAGGTGTGATCTGTAACACAACACCAGCCAAAAAGGATCATTTTGGCAAAGCAGCTCCATCTGTTTAGTTGATTTAGTTGGGGTTGGTCCTGCTTTGAGCAGGGGATTGGACTAGATGACCTCCTGAGGTCTCTTCCAACCCTGATATTCTATGATTCTATGTTGCTCACCTAGGCAGAGTAGGCATGTTTATGAAAATACAGTCTGCTCCTGTAGTCTTTTACCCCTGGATGTCAGGGGAGAGCTCACTCAGACCCTGCTTACATTAACAAAGCGCTGAACCTTTTAGCAAATGGGAAATGGTTGTGACTGAAATGCAAAGAGCCAGCATACAAAACAGTAACATTTGAGATGTGCTGATACATTTTCATACATTGAATGCAACATTAAGCCAAAAACGGGTCTTTATGTAAAATTACAGAGCTTAACTGTGAGAGATTGAACACAAGTGCCCTGGGGTGGAAACTTCCTGGACAAATGTTATGGACTGTATGGTAGTTCTGGAGAAAGTTGATGGGGCTACATTAACTAAGCAACGGCAGTCAAGGCAGATGATATTGTCTGCAAGACAATATTGTCTGTAGGATTAATGACCGCTTGGGAGGAACTGAAGGACAGAGCTTAGCAAATCCCCCAGAAAAACCTTGCACTGAGGTCACTAGTGCTATAATAAAAAGAAAGATAGCAGCGGTATAGATATTTCCCTCTCCCCCAATAGATTATGTCACTTCAGACTTGATACCTAGAGAATATTTCTGTGTAACCAATACCCATAACATTAGCCAGCAATCTTTTTGTCTCAACACTCCATCCAACTTAACATTATGCTTAGACTGCAAATTGCCACCTTTCTTAAGAGTCTACAAACCACAGAAAGGAAGCAGCTTGCATACGCTATCAGGGTGCTATGCCTGGCAGCAGTATTGCATTGGGGGCTCAAGTAAATTAAGGGTATGTATTAGGTGTTGCTCAGTTGGGGTCTGAGCCTCCAAGATCCAGAGAATCTCTTGCAGGATGCTATCTGTGGTATTTCTTGGTATCCAAGGGCTGGCGGCAAACTCCATTGAAGTCAATGAAATTTTCCACTGACTCAGATGGCCTTTTGCTAAGCCCTTAAATACAGAACTGGTCAATTTCAGACAGCTAAGTCCAACTCTGCCATGGCCAACGAAATGGATCTTGTGAGAAATTCAACTTGGGCCCGCAGGACATGCAACAAACCGTACTTCCAGGATAAAAAGGCGGGAAAGAGCACTTACCAAACGAGTCGTTGGTCCTGTGGAGGAAAAATTCAGTGGACCCAAGTTTTAACTTTAGTATAAGAATTCTCCATAGGCTGCTGAGCCATATTGCAGAAGGTCTTTACTCATAGGAGTTTTTTCTTCCATGTGGACAAAATTGGTTGTTGGGATTTTGTGTTACATACAGTAATAATGTATGGGATTTTTCAAAGGGGCCAAAGAAAGCTGGGTGCCTAACTCCCTTAGGTCCCTTTGGCAATCCCATCCAATGCCTTGAATGTCTCTTCACGTCAGCTTCACTCATGCCTCCCCTTTTACCCTCCTCTCCCCTGCCCTGTCCTCCTCACCCTCTTGCCTTCCCTACACTGCTCCCTGTTTAGCTGATGCTCGCCTAACTTAACTCTCTCCCCATGCTACCCCCCAAAACAGTGGTATTAACATGCCCTTTGCTGTCACCACATTGTTCACTGTGCTTCTCTGTTCTACCCTTTCCCCCACTCCGGGTCTGTCTGGTCTATTTAGATTGTTAAGCTCTTTGGGACAAGCACTGTCTTTCTGTTCTGTGTTTGTACAGTACCTAGCAAAATGGGATTCCGGTTCTTAGGATGATAATACAAACAATAAATAATAATAATAACTACTTCTTAACCCAAAGTATTTTTTTAAACAGACTGTGGGCTCCATTCTCTTCTATTCAAGAACAGACCATAATGGACATAGGAAACTCTGAAACATTTAAACTCCAGTATGATCTGAAAAATTGGCTCATTATATCTATGTGTAATATCACATCCAGGCAGAATGTTGTTTAGGGGTGGTTCAATTTTCAATCAACTGAATACTGAAACTCACATATGAAAATGACTAACTTAATATTATTGTTTGCTGAGGATCTATCACACTCTATGGGAAGTGCTAACATGTCAGTTTTCACATTTTCCAGTTAAAAACAAAAACAAAATAATCCCAATTGCTCAGTTTTACCATTTATACCTAAAGCAAAAATATTCAAAAACATACTTTTACTTTAGATATTGTCTCCATGTATTCTGCATAATTTCTCCCTTCCTCCCTTAAAATATTATTGTATTTATACGGTAGATCCAAGGTCCTGCAACAGGAGTGCATTGGAAATTAGAATTATTATGCATCCAAAAAATTAGGTGTAATAGACCTGGGTAAGGATATATTATTATTATTGTTTTGTGAGCCACATAATAGCACCAGGATGTGTAGTCTTGAATGCATCATTATTTGGTATAATGTATTATTATTCTGCATGTAACCCGTGCTTACACAGTATGGCTCTGGCCCACTCTAGTGGTGGGTTCATGAGTCTGTCACTGGCTTTGAACTAACAAATGAGGGTCTTTTAGCTCAAGCAGGAAAGGCCCAAGCTTATAGCTCCCCACGTCTCAGGTTCAATCCCCAGTTCTGTCAACCTATCCAGAGATGCAATGTTACAAATATGTAGCACAACGGTTGCACAAGGTGCATTAAAACCTAATTAAAAATAGCTAAACAGGATCCCTACCTCTAGAAGTGTACAATTGTAGGGCCAGATCATATTGGGATTAGCCTAAATCTCCAACCATTTCACTATAAAAGAGAGAAATCCCCACATGGACCACATCTCCTTCCAACCAACAATTCTACAGTCCTAAATTTTTTCATCCTATGGATGATCAGAAAAGGGCTGCAAGACCTCAGTTTGAGAACCATTGCTCAAGCACATCCAGTGTATAGCTTCATTGACTTCAGTTTGTGCCAGCTCAGGATCAGGGCCATAATGGGGGTGGATAATCAGGTAAGAGAAGAGTCCTCATACTAGAAGGCAAAGCATGCATTGCAGTCTTAAGCCATGAAAATAACAGTTTTCCTTTCATATTATTGCCTCATTTCTAAATTCATTGAATGCTTATTCAGCCCGTAACGAAATGAAACATCTAGATCAAGTGTGGATAGATAAGTGGTCCATGCATTTCTATGTCAGCGTTACTTCCTTCTGTGAAATTCAGAATGCCTTCAGAAGAGACACAGCTGATTAAAACGAATATCTGCAAGAGTTTAACCACCAGCCCTTTACAATGCCCTGTGAAACTACAATGCTAAGGACAATTTGTCTGGAGATATAGGCAGCAGAAGCAGATTCATAAATGCTGCTGAAACAGAAAGCTGAAGTCCATCAAGAGCAGTGAATGAAGCAGAAGTATTGAATCAAAGGCTAAACTTATCTCACTGTAATTTGTTTACAATGCCTTAATAACCAGCCAATGGCACCAGTCACTATGAAAACAGAGTATTTTATTTTTGGAATAGGGGTCAGACAGAACAGTAGAACATGTTAAGATTGCACAGCCTCCGGGAATTTTAGGGATCAAGTTACGTTTTTTTAGGAACGTCACTAAAGTTTGAAAGTCCACTGTACAGAACAATGGTGTGGCTTGCAAGGCAGTCTGGTGCAGAAGCATGAATGATAAAGAAACAGCAGGTTCATCGCCAACAGGTGTTTAATATGAGACGTGTCAGCACCATACAAATTACACAAAGAAACAGATTTTGAAATGAAAGTATTAGGATGGAAGTCAATGTCCGTGATGTGGCTGACAAAATCCAGGAAGCAAAACTTTGCTGTTTCAGACACATGCAGAGGATGAACGAAGGGGACCTGGTGAAGATAGCATGTCAGGAGAAGATGGTAGGAAAAAGACCCCAAGGAAAGCCAAGGAAGTGAGGGATGGATTGCATCAGAGAAAATGGTAAACAGGTGGACCTTAGTGCTGCCTTGGACAAATGAAGATGGCAGATGCTTGTACAACAACCTGGCCCCAGTGAATGGGATCAGGAGAAGAAGTAGTAGTTTGAAAGTATTTTTAGGCAATGGTGATCAGTAGGGATAGGTGGGCTGGTTACAGAGAAATAAGAATTGACTCCAACCTTTGGATTTCAAGAACAGAAATTGAACTCTGAATCGGTACATAAAAGGAAAGTGAATTTAGTGTAGAGTCTCCATTTTGAGAAGGACCATGAGTGCAAGGGGCACTTCCACCTGTGTCCTCGTTAACATGCCAATTGATGTAAGTGCCAGCCTGTCCCCACGCTCTTTTGAGCCTTGGTCTCTTTCCTGAGTCTGGCAATAAAGGCACCATTGCTATAGTAGTTCAGGGCCAGTTTGTGATGGTGACACCTGTCCAGTGAAAAATGGAAGGAGACCACAAATGATTTCAAGCTAGCCACCAAAGAGTCAAGCCATGGTAATGACTTTTGGTCATGTCCCACCTCCCTTGTATTTCAGCCTTTTGCCTAGGAGTGGAAGGCTGCATTCTGCAACCAGTACATGGGATCACAGAGTCCCCTTGAAATTTATTTTTAAGATTTGAAAAGAAGAGTTAGAATAACTTTTGTTTTGATTTTTTTTCTTTTCATTTTCTTCCGCCTCCATGACTCTCCTACATGCTACATTCTGCTTTCCACATTTTCTGGGGTTGACCAGCAGTGAAAACAGAAGCAATTAACAGCAAGGCAATTCTAGCATGGGGCTGTCTTTTTTGTTGTTTTTGTACAGGGCTTAGCACAATGGAACCCTGGTCCATGATGGGGGCTCCTCGGCACTACTGCAATGGAAATAAATTCATTAAATCATAAGAAATATCAACAACAATAATTTCCAGCATGGACAAAAATGGAAAATCTTCCCTGACGATATGAGATTTGCAGTCTCATCTCCAATCCAAAGATGATCACACACATTTCAAATTTGGATACATTTTAAGAGATTCATCCAAACTTTTGGACGCTTGCTGGTATCAGAGCTGAACACTTGGGAGTTTGCCCAACCATTTGTAATTACTTGACATTTCTGTGCATATATTATCACTTACTTGCTTGAAAAGTACCTGGAAATGTCTGCAAATCCTTTCCTTTGTCATCTGCTTGAGTGAAATTTATTTTCTTCACATAAAATGACTCGTGGAAAGCTTTCTGCCAGACACCTCCTTTTACAATCACCAAAAGCATGTGTGCAACATTATTTCCAATACAGATGTCTGGGTCCAGTTCTCCCCTCTGCCTTGTATCTTGTGTAATATATATCCCACCTCTCACGTACATAGATTGATAGGAGTGTGTGCAGAGAGATCTGGCCACCGTTTGTTTTTCCAAGGAGGGAGGTGCCTGTTAATATGGGGGCTAATCCTGCAATCCATAGCCTTTCAAACACTCCTCATTCATGCACATAGTGGTTCCACTGAACATCAAACTTGTGAAGTGCCTTCAAATCTCATAGCAGAATTGTGCCCGCAAAGACTATGCCCACAACTACAAATAACCTGTGACATAGTATTTTCTTCTTGTTTGTGACATTAAAGCCAAAAAACATTGTTTGGGCAAGAAGAGCAGCCCTGATTCTCCTCTGCCTTGCAACTTGTGCAGTGATATATACCGATGCAAAAGTACATGGAGGACACAACCTTTCTGACTGGGTAGCATTTTACACCCCCTCTACACAAGTGAACATGATTAGGCAGTGTGGTGTCGCAGACAGAGCACTGGACTGGGATGGTAGAGACTGATATTCTTGTCCCGGCCATGCCATCAGCCTGAGTGACCCCGGGCAAGTCATTTCACCTCTTTGTGCTTCAGTTTGCTCCGCCCCATCTGTAAAATGGGGATAATGTCCCTGACCTACTTTGCTAAGCACTTTGAAATCTACTGATGAAAAGTGCTCTATAAAAGCTGGGTATTATTATTACTACTAAACAAGGTACAAGACAAAGGATAATGAGACATGGAGTCTTTTAAAGATATTATTCTGATTTAATCTATCAGATTTAACATGGCTCATCCCTGTTTTTGCAACCTTCACAAATACCCCAGATGTGCTGCTATTTCCAGAGCCGCTGCCATGATCAACATAATTGAAAAAATTAGTATCTGGAAAAATTGAATCTGAATAAATCCAAAAGGTCAGACACCTAAACTCTGAATCTCAAGCAAGACTTTTGTGGTAATAACTATTCCACGGTTTAGAATTACTGGGAACCCTTTTACATTGAAATAGCAAACCACTAACTCTGCATCTCCGGGGTGATTCAAAAAATGTTTGATCCATGTTAGCTGATCACAGGATTAGTTCAGAAGGTTGAAGAGAAGGTAAAGTCTGCCTAAGGTGCACAGTAAAAACTTGATGCCTCAATTCTCTCTCATATTCCCTTCTCTCACAACCCACCTTCATCCTGAATGCACCACAAACCAAAATCTATTCTTCCACTAATTGCATGAGCTCAGACGTGCCCTTTATTTTATCTATATTCACCCCTATCCATTTCTATTCCCTTTGATTCTTCTGCCTTTCAGCATCCCCGGTCTTTGATGTATTACATCACTCATCTGCACTGCTCAGAGACAGACATGCTGCAGCTACATTAAACACATCAGATACTTCAAGCAGGCAGAAATCCATAGGAGAGTCAACATACTGGAACTTGTTTTCTTCTTGGCACTAAAGTGCCATTGTAGAGGAAAAAGAAAATAGCCTTCGTAAATTCCTACCATAATAATCCTTATACGTGCATGTGGGTTCCAGAATTTATGTTTATCACTAACATGCTATAGTGTTTCTATATCTGAAAAGTCATTTTCATATTGCAATGTTACTATATTAGTATTTGCAAAACTAAACTCTGTTCTCCAAAAACATACCTCCATTCCCAGTCAGGGTAGTTCAAAGGCTCCTCTCTATTGCACCATGGAAAGGGGCAGAAGCCCCACTTTGTGGGATATTTGAAACCAGGCTATACATAGCACTAGAAAATGTAACATAGGAACCAGTCCTGCACTGCAGCGAAATAGACTGGATAACCTAAGAAACCAGATTTCTTTATAACTGTGCATGCACTTTTGCACATGGAAAAAATTGCATGCAATTGGCCCATTAATTTGCATGCAAATTCATGGTTATGTAGCCAAGGGATCATTTGTATGTAACTATCATGGTAGTTACATGTGCAGATTAGACTTGCAAGTATGGGCATATTTCTGTTAATGCAGCTATGAAGATCTGTCTCATACCAATAGCTATTTTCCAAATCCATCTCTAACTTTAATGACAGTTTCTAGATTATAACAGGAATGCTTATTTTAATTCACCTTGCATTGACATTCAGGGAGTAAAAGTACCTTTTACTATTGAAAGAATTTAATCCTGGCTTTTTACACTCCCAATGATGGCAACAGATTAAAAACAAATTCTACATATTATAGCATTTTGCATTTCTCTAGCAACCTTCTAAAAGGATTTTAAATGGCATTATAAACATTAAGAGCCAAATTCTGTCCTCTGAGGTATCCTATCTAGACCCCACTGTAATCAAAGGGACCCAGGGAATAAGTTAGAGTAAAATTTCACCCTAAGTAATGAGGTGTCTTCCACAATGCCCTTGTGAGGTAGGTGACTACCTAATACAGATGGACCTTAGCGACAAAGTTTGAGGGGTTTGGTCGAAGTTCTGATTCAGGTTCATCTCTAACTATTGTTATGCCCACTTACAGATGGCTAGGTTGAAGGACAGAAGAGTTAAGTGGCTTGCCCAAGGTCACTTGGCAGGGCAGTAGCAGAGTTGGAACTAGATGTAGTTGGTTCTAGCAGTCGGTTGCCTGATCCAGGCACCAGGACATGCACTCACAAGATCAGCAGAACTCTTTGAAAGCAAGACAAACGCAGGCTAGTGAAGATCAAAGAGGAAGCGTCAAACATAAGCTGCTTGTCTTCACTTTCAGGGGCCTTCACAGTCAATCCCCATCTTACGTATTGGCTCATTTGCTCATCAAGCTAGTGATGCTTTCCTCTGCCTAGCCTACGACGCCGGCCTCCACTGCCTACTTACTGAATGTCCAAATAAACACCATTATGCTTTCTCCTATGCTGCCCCTCACGCTTGGGAGGCCCTCACATGAAAAACCCACCAAGCCGCCTCATTATCCACCTTCGTATCCCTCCTCAAAACTCCCCTTTGCTGTAACGCTTACATAACACCTGCCAGCAGTGCGGCTGCTGGCGTGCTGCTGCCCATCCCGCAGACCCATATTGTCTCATTGTGGTCGCCCTTCGTCTCTACCCATCTGTCTCTGGATGTATAGTTAGACTGTAAAGCTCTTGGATTGGGGACTGTGTTTTTGTTCCATGTTTGTACAGCGCCTAGCACGGCAGGGTCCCAGTCCATGGATGGGACTCCTTGGTGCTATGCTAATACAAATAATAAATAATAATAATGATGTAAACTGGAACAACTCCTGCCTTACCTATTACCCCACACTACAAGAAGGATGTGGAAAAATTGGAAAGAGTCCAACGGAGGGTAACAAAAATGATTCGGGGGCTGGAGCACATGACTTATGAGGAGAGGCTGAGGGAACTGGGATTGTTTAGTCTGCGGAAGAGAAGAATGAGGGGGGATTTGATAGCTGCTTTCAACTACCTGAAAGGGAGTTGCAAAGGGGATGGATCTAGACTGTTTTCAGTGGTACCAGATGACAGAACAAGGAGCAATGGTCTCAAGTTGCAGTGGGGGAGATTTAGGTTGGATATTAGGAAAAACTTTTTCACTAGGAGGGCGGTGAAGCACTGGAACGGGTTACCTAGGGAGGTGATGGAATCTCCTTCCTTAGAAGTTTTTAAGGTCAGGCTTGACAGAGCCCTGACTGGCATGATTTAGTTGGGAATTGGTCCTGCTTTGAGCAGGGGGTTGGACTAGATAACCTCCTGAGGTCCCTTCCAACCCTGATATTCTATGATTCTATGAGAAGGAGAAAGCATTCTGTTTGAGTCCTAGGTGGGAGTCCATTTCACCTGTACGAGTGCCAAGTAACCAAACTAAATCACGCGCCTCCCTTTGCTTCTCACACAGACACATTCACTTCAACACGGGATTCTTTATTCATTGCTTGGAGACTTCGGTTGTGCTGCGGTTGTTAATTGTGGCTATTCGCCCTGCCCGTGCACCCCCAACTGCAGTAAAGCATTTCTTGCACTCGTTCTTTGCATCCTGAGCTTAACTAACAATTTCCCCTTCCCATCTGCTGTTCTTTTGAAATTGCAATTCGGATGATTGTGCCTTCATTGTCTCACTCGCTGTTCACAGCTTGCTTGCCTGACCCTTTGTACTTTCCCCATTGCTTTGCTTCTGCTTGCCACGCTTGCTGTCAGTTCTCTCATTCAGCTCCCACACACTGTTCCTCTACACCTCTATCTATCTCCCCCCCCACGTGCTTTCCTCCAGCCTACGCCTTCCCCTAATTACTGCCTCTTCACCTTGCTCTTCCTACAACGCATTAAGCACTCCTTCTCTCTTCTCCTCCAGCTTTTCCATGACCCTGAGAAACCCACGGACACTCCTCTCAATTGCTGTGCTTTCCCTGTCCCTGGACATCTACCCTTTATCCTCCAAGTCATCCATGTCAACCATGTTCTGCGCCTATGATACTGTTCCCAGCTCCTACCCTAGGGTGGCCATTTTCTACTCCTAAAATATTCTACAGCAGACCTACCTTCCCTCACCCCTCACGTATGAGCCCTTCCAAGTCCTAGCCTATATTTTCCTCTGCATTGCTTTCCCCTATCTACCTTGCTTTCTCCCCAGGTTCTAGCAGTCGATCTCCTCTGGGTCTCCACACGCCCATTCTTGCCAGTGGAGTGGTCCCTCATCTCTTGCCTTTCTTCTGCATCCACTTCCACTATCACCCCTCTGCCTCTCATTGCCAATCCCTGTCTTTTTTGCAAAGAAGTTAGCTCTGGAGACCAGACAAGACTGATCAATCCCACTTAGCTGAAAATGTCTGGTCTCTACATTTAGCTCTGAGCAACTGAAAAAAAAAAAAGACAAAATCAGACATTATGATATCCAGATGCCCTTCATCTTCCAGTTAAATTACTATTATTATTTTCACACCACCCAAAAGCATGCAAGGTGCTTTCCAATATAGATAGAAAGACGAGGTCTCTGCCCTGGAGTACTGGCAAAGTAATAGTTAAAACAACAAGTGAAACTTTTCTTAAGAATCAATATGTCATTTAAAGAATGATTATAAAAACCAAGTGAATAGGCTGTCTTGGTCTGATGTGATATGTCACCCTGCAACATAATCATTCTTAGACATCAAAGCCAGGACTTCCAAATGGGACTAGTGATGCTGGATGCTCAAGACATTTTAAAAGGGCTGAATTTTCAAAGAGTAGTAGCAACATTTTCAAAATGACATAGAAGCCTAAGTCTCAGTGAAAGCAAATGTGGGGGGGAAAATCACTTTTGAAAAAAAGCAGACGCTTAAAAAATATGTATCACCAACCTCCTAAAAATCAGACCCGACTAACGCATCTCAAGTTGAGCGCTCAAAATGGAGGTACCAAAATAACGATCATCTTTTCAAAATCTTGACCGAAAACTTTTTTTCCATTCATATTACAGTGCCACCTGAAAGTTACCTGTATAAAGGCAAGATCGCATTTGTCCATTCTCTGTGCTTTCAAGCCACACACACACACACACACACCCTAAACCATCTACTGCTTACCTGGACCGTGTATTAGTAGAAGGATTTTAAAAAGCGCTGAAGACCTTTGTCTAGTGTACAAGCGTGGAAATATTTTTATCCTCATTATTACTGCTAAACTAAGTTTTACAAGATACAATACATTGTGCATGGAAAATTAACAGGAACTGGTGATGCTTAGAACTGGTCAGGATGAACATCTAAGGGCCATACTGAGCTATGACTTTTTTTTTTTAATTAAATGATCTCTTTAAGTCTACAAGCACGAATGTGTTTGACCCTCGGGCCCTCCTAGAGAGGGGACAGTAATTCACAATGACTCCCGGTTTAAACTTTCGACACACGGCCTCCATCAGTACATTCAGCAAAAGGGTTTCAGGGAAAGGGCTGCACTGGGAAATGTATGCAGGGCACCGTAGCTGCATTGGGATCAGCTGCTGCTGCCCCTGGGGCTGAGTCTCAGGAGCCACGATACAGAGCCAAGGAGTTTATGTGCTCTCTCGTCTTGTTTGGTGCTTAAAATGAGGCTCCTCCAGCCTTATTAAGCTAAATGGAGTCCCAGTGTAACTCCGCTGAGTGCAGTGGAATTATATCTACTTACACAGGCACCGAATACAATGTATGACTGTCATAAATATAAAGGGAAGGGTAAACCCCTTTGAAATCCCTCCTGGCCAGGGGAAAGCTCCTCTCACCTGTAAAGGGTTAAGAAGCTAAAGGTAACCTCGCTGGCACCTGACCAAAATGACCAATGAGGAGACAAGATACTTTCAAAAGCTGGGAGGAGGGAGAGAAACAAAGGGTCTGTGTGTCTGTCTATATGCTGGTCTTTACCGGGGATAGACCAGGAATGGAGTCTTAGAACTTTTAGTAAGTAATCTAGCTAGGTATGTGTTAGATTACGATTTCTTTAAATGGCTGAGAAAAGAATTGTGCTGAATAGAATAACTATTTCTGTCTGTGTATCTTTTTTGTAACTTAAGGTTTTGCCTAGAGGGGTTCTCTATGTTTTTGAATCTAATTACCCTGTAAGATATCTACCATCCTGATTTTACAGGGGGGATTTCTTCATTTCTATTTACTTCTATTTTTATTAAAAGTCTTCTTGTAAGGAACTGAATGCTTTTTCATTGTTCTCAGATCCAAGGGTTTGGGTCTGTGGTCACCTATGCAAATTGGTGAGGCTTTTTATCCAACATTTCCCAGGAAAGGGGGGTGCAAGTGTTGGGAGGATTGTTCATTGTTCTTAAGATCCAAGGATCTGGGTCTGTAGTCACCTAGGCAAATTGGTGAGGCTTTTTACCAAACCTTGTCCAGGAAGTGGGGTGCAAGGTTTTGGGAAGTATTTTGGGGGGGAAGGACACGTCCAAACAGCTCTTCCCCAGTAACCAGTATTAGTTTGGTGGTGGTAGCGGCCAGTCCAAGGACAACGGGTGGAATATTTTGTACCTTGGGGAAGTTTTGACCTAAGCTGGTAAAGATAAGCTTAGGAGGTTTTTCATGCAGGTCCCCACATCTGTACCCTAGAGTTCAGAGTGGGGGAGGAACCTTGACAATGACTTAGTCACACACACGTTGCTGGACTCAATACAGGAATAACTGGATGAGATTTAATGGCTTGTGATATGCAGGAGGTCAGGCTAGATGATCTGTTGGTCCCTTCTGGCCCTTTATTCTAGAAATATATGAATTTAACCTGGACGTAACATAGATGAGGAAACTTGGTCGGAGCTAACAAGCCATGAAGGTTTGCTAGGCCGGTTCTACAGCTTAGCCAAATTAACATTGTGCTCAGAGTCATCCCTAGGCACGTGTAAAGTGACCAGCTGTACAGAGCCCTGTGGCATGGGGGCCATGCACTGTCAGCACCCGAGCTAGCTCATACCCAAGATCTGGCCTTCTGCAGCTTCCTCGCTTTGAAACAAGACCTTTGGGACCCAGCCCTGCAGTGACACAGGTTTCCAAAGACAATCTTTTGTCACGAGGTGCTGGCATCAACTCCAGTAACCAGGGTGCAGAAATGCTCCTGCATGTCCTGTGGACAGGCACCTCCCAACAGCTGCCACCTGCAAAACCCAGTGCCAGCCCCAAGCATATAAAAATGAAGAGAAAAACAATCAATTTTACCCAGTCAGACTGCCAACAAAACGGACTCAAGAAAGTTTACCTCCGGGAAGCCTAACAATGAATTCACTCGATTCCCTTCACTCTCCTCATGCCTCCCATGTCACTTCAGCCTCCCTGCCCATCTCACTCCCCTCAGGAACTATTTGTGGAGGCTGTTCTGTGGAGCATACACCCTTAACCTCCCTGCCATCTCATCTCTCTCTCGCTGCATGGAGTCCCTTATGGGTTGTGTACCACTGCGGTTTCAGAGCCATCCGCCACCTATGACACTGATAGGGGGAGCGTGCCCACAGCTGAATGGGAAGCTGGTAGCAGCAGATCACAGAGGCTCATCATTAAAAATGAAGGGATGTAGTCTAGCAGTTACAGCATGGACCTGGGAATTTTTAGGGGTGAGAGTAATTAACCATTGGAACAATTTACCGAGAGTCGTGGCGGATTCTCCATGACTGGCCATTTTAAAATCAAGATCAGATGTTTAACTAAAAAAGATCTGCTCTGGGAATTATTTTGGGGGGAGTTCCCTGGCCTCTGTTACACAGGAGATCAGACTAGATGACCATAATGGTCCCTTCTGGCCTTGGAGTCTATGAATCAGCGCTCTGGGTTCTGTTCTCAGGTCTGGATGCTCTGGGTAAGTTTCCTAGGTCAACACTGAAAAGCATGTACTAATTCTGGGTACCTCAACTATTGAGGGGTCCCAGCTTGACATACCCATGGCCCAATTTTCTGCAGTTCTGGGCACCCATCGCTCCCACTGATTTCCAATTGATTTCATTGACAGGAACTGCAGGTGCTCAGCACCTCCGAACAACCGGTTTCTAGGTGTCCTCAAGTTAGACACCCAAAAGCCAAAGCCCTCAAAAATCAGCAGACGTGTTGGAAAATGTGGGCCCTGAGCTCTGTGTGCATCAGCTGCTCCGCTGGTAAAATGCTGAGCACACTTACGGAGCTTGCAGCGACATGAGAATTAATGAATGTTCCTTGTGCTCTTTCAGACCTGCAAACAAATGGGGCTGCAAGAGTACCACAGACAATTATTATGCCCACTGTCACACTTCTGCAATTAGAAACTGATTAGTAGTAAATTCCCAGTTGTTTTTTTTTACATCTGAGATTGGATAAAAAAATCAATTACTAATCTCTCGCTTAGCACACCTGCTGCATGATATCCAGACTCTGGGGTAGGGCTTCAGTTTCCCAAGCCTCTCTTCGTTCCCTGTCTGCCACAGAGGAACACTTTGGGGGCAGCCAGCAGCAGCGAGCGACCTGGCCCCAGTCCACCCCGCATCGTTCGGGGGAGGAGGTTGGTCCAGAAAGAGGCAGGGCGGGGGCAGGGACTTGGGGGGGGGCAGGGAGGGGCGGGCTGGGGCCGGGTTGCTTGCTGCTGCCGGCGCCAGGGCCCCTGCTAATCCCTGTGGCTGTCCTGGATCCCGTGTCCCCCAGAAGCGCGGGGCCCTCCGAAGTGCGGTAAGCCCAAACATTGGTAGAGCTGGGTCTACATTCTTAAATATTGGTGGAGCATGAGCACCACGGGCCCATATAACTCGCCGCCTATGCTTGTAGCAGGAGAATAAGTCCCCAGTTGTCCATATCAGAACTGAAATGAATCCATTTGTCTGAGAGGCCAGGTGATGAACTACCCTCACCTCTAGAAAGCGCAGGGCCGATTCACTGCTGTGTTACTCCAATTTTCCACCACTGTAACTCCACTGGACTCAAGGGCAGCACAGAACTGGAGCAATGCAGTGGTGAATCAGGACTTGTGCCTCCACTTGAAAGAGGAGGTACTCTTGGTGGGATAGCAGAGGGGAGGTTTCCTCTGCTGCTGCCCCCATAGTATATGCTGTGTGACAAAGACAGGACCTCATTCTCAGTGAGGGTGCTGAGCCCACTGCTTACCATGCTGGCCAATACTGTCTCATTGTTTCTTTGGACTCCCTGTCTCTCTGCCAGCATCCACATGTTGTCTTTTGTCTCACACTCAGATTATAAGCTCTTTGGGGAGCAAGGAACATCTTTTTCTGCATTTTTACAGTGCCTAGCACAATGGGGTCCTAGTCAATGACTGGGGCTACTAGGATCTACTGCAATACAATACAAATAGATTATTATTAAGAGTTTTCCATGCCTGGCTGTCAATAAATATATGGAAAGTAAAGGAGAAAGTGCAAGTCAGCATTTTCAGTGAATTTTCCGGACTGTCTCTCTTTCCAGCCTTACATAAACATAAGAACGGCCATAGTGGGTCAGACCATCTAGCCCAGTAGCCCGTCTTCTGACAGTGGCCTTTTAGAGGGAATGAACTGAACAGGCACTCATCAAGTGATCCATCCCCTGTCATCCACTCCCAGCTCCTGGCAAACAGAGGTTAGGGTCACTCAGAGCATTGTGTGGCATCCTTGCCCATTAGCCATCAATGGACCTATCCTCCATGAACTTATCTAGTTCTTTTTAAAACCCTGAACCTTCAGGATAATTAGGTGTATTTTGTATCTGTGAAATCTATTGTCACATCACCATGGTCCAAAAAATGAATCCACATCCTAATTCCTACATTCGCATGTTTCCCTCCATTGTTTCTCTCTCTCTCTCTCTGTCAATCCCTGGGCTTGCCAGAGCAACCCAATGCCCTTCGGAAAGAGCAGATTCTCTTTCTAAGCCACGTTAACATCTTCTCACCAGAGTATTTACTCTCCCATCAGAGAAATTATCCTGCCTTTGCTCCCTTTTATCCTTGATGCTGTGGGCAATTGCAAAAATTGATCTAGCTCAGTGTCTAAGAGCCATTTTCCAGTCCAGCGCAATAGTGCTGCAGCATTATACAGCACTGACTCAGGCGCAGAAAGAAACTCAGACCCTGGCCTCCTAGGGCCAGATGCGGAGCTCATTTGTATTGGTCTAAATCCAGAGTAACGCCACTGTTGTCGGTGGAGTTGTTCCATATTTACACCAGCGTAAACTGAAATCAGGGTACGGCCCACTCTTTAATTTTCATTGCTTCACAGAAGGGAGTATAAACCCTTCCAAACTTTAGTGGATTTGGGGAATTTTTCCCAAGAGACGAGGATTAAAGAATGTACGTTTTATATGAATTAAAATGGAGCGGAACAGCAAAAATATTCTGTGTACTAAAAATAAACCCCACTGCAGTTTCCATTAGACACAGGGTTTTTCACTGCCTACCCCAAACTAGCATGAATAGCTGAACTACTTTGCTCCAGAAGTGGCTGCATTTCAGTGGTGAGCTCAGTGAGCTGGATCTCAACTGGGCAGCAAGGCTAAGGCTCCTGAATGGGCTGGCTGGAAGACCGGTATAGGGCTCACTAGGAGGACTCATGGGAGCTACAGGAGTTTACATAACCTAAGGCAAACCTGCTAATATTTGTGAAGCTGACAGGATCACTGGGAGAGGCCCTGAAAACCAGGCCTCCGGCTGGTCAGGGGCACTTGGTTACCCTAAGCGCGCTGCATCTCACAGAATCTGGCCCTTTGCTTTCAGAGAAGCCAGTCATAAAATATTGGCAGTGAGGAGCAAGCACTGGGTTTGTGTGCACATTTAATGCCAACAGACGCTGGTCGTCGTCAGCCGGGATCGAACCTGAGATCTCCGGAGCTTAACGTATGTCTTTTAGGCAAGGCTGTAGCAGGCTCATCAATCGCTAGCTGGTCTAGCAGCCACTAGAGGGGGACAGAGTGCCACACCAAGCAGGCATGGATTACACACACACAAAATCGACCCATAATAGACTCAGTGTCTCGCAAAAGCAAAGCACGCTTTTTGAGGCAATTGACTCAGACTGGGTGAGAGGAAGGCAGCGCTGGATTATATCAAAGAGAGAGAGAGAGGAGTGATACCCTTAAAAGAAATGCGGAGGAACAGAACTGAAGGGGAAGATAGTGGATCCACAGCACTCAGTGAACCTGTTTCTCTCTTCAAAAAGAGACGAGAGGAGAGAGGGTTAATTTTCAAGAACTACATTCTCCATTCTAATACATACCACAGGTTGTTGGGACATGCTCCCTTCCAAACAGGGAGATCAAGAGAGTTGCTACTTAAAAGGTAAATGACAATAAGGGATGGGCTGTAGGGAAGATGGTTCAACTTTCTGCTCTCGTTACACATCATTTGAATCAGGAGTATTTGGAAGGACTATATCCTTCTTTGCTTGAATTTAAGAGGGGAGCAGCGAGAGGAGGAAAGGGAGATCTTCAGCAGGGCCTTAGATTAGTGGTGTCAGGGTTTCTCACATTACAGCTGTGTCCCACTGCACAGAGCTGGGCAGCAATGAAAGGCAATCCAACTGGCGTTGGAGGGTCTGCCTCAGAGTCCAGCAGAGGGAGACGATGGCATTGAGAAACTTGTCTTCGCAGCCCATGCAGGAGGAAAAATTAACTTTCTCTTAGCCCCTTGCTTAAGTCTCCATTATATGGCATCCCATTGGTAGGTCTCCATGACCATGTAGCATTTTCACAGTGACTGATGCTTACACTTGTGGAGCCTTGACATTAATTGGGATTTCCTGCTCCGCAGGGTGAATGCCAATGAATAACACTGAGTTCCTATTACAAAAATAAATAAATGAAAATAACCCTGCCTGCCACCGAAGAGAGAGAACTTTAAGATTCCAGAGATTATTTTAAAAGTTTCAACAAAACAAAATTTGGATAAAACACTGGGGGCTCATTGAATGGCACAGAACAGGTTTCTTTTCATTCCTATCCCCAGAAGTCCTGCTGAAGGACAGACTAAGGGTGGGACTCTTAGGCCCCAATTCCATACCGACTTGCACCCTGGTTTGTTTTATTCCCAGTCTGCATAAGGCCATGGAGAACGAGGTCATTGGAGTTGCGTTATTGAAGTGAACAAGAGTAGCCCCTGCAGCTTGTCAGAGGAAAACGCCAGAACATGGGTGGACTGACTCTGGAACTGATCTTATTCCACGATTACCTGACATTCCAACATGGACAAAACTGAAAGGAAGAGGAAAACGAAACATGCTTGAAGAGAACTGTAAAGGGAAGAAGAATCCCTTAATATTTAGATCACAGCTGCCAACCTTCATGTGGTAAATAAGCACCCCGACTTTCACAATAAGCCAAAAATCAAGCTAATCCCATTTCAAAGCAAGGCTAAAACAAGCCAATCCCTAAGAACCCTAACACTCTGTGTGACTGGATCCCCCCTGCATGCAGTCTGGGACTGTGGTGGGCCCACTGTGCACCACTGATATCAGATCAAGCTACGTCTGACACGGCCCCATCACTGTCACCCACAAATGCTGGCCCTTATCATGGGCATTTCCACCTCTTCAATAACCTGTTTAAAAATGGATCTTCTAGCATCCCTGGAAGGTCAGCAGGTCCAAGAGTTCATTATGTTTATTTAGGGATCTCCCATGACTGGGGTGTTGCTAAATGGACTCAATTAGGTTTTCCCACAATGCCGAGCGCTCTGGCAGGACTCATTCCTTCTTGGTGCCCAAGGAGAAGTTCCTCCTGATCCATCCTGTAGGCCTAAGCTTTCCTGCGATCTTAACTGCAGTTTTCCAATAGCCTACAGGGGAACAGCTCTTCCCGGGACTCAGGTAGGTCTGCAATGCAACTGGAGGATATAACTGCAGCACTTGCAGACATACCCAAGCTAACTTATCCTAGCTATCTCTCATACGGATAGCAGTAAGGCCACAGCAAGACATGTTCCAGCATCGGCTAAGCCACGTGAGTAATTACCCAGGGTCCCAGGCAGATCTGGACGGCCTACATGGCCACAGCTTCACCGCTATTGGGTCTCATGCTTGCTAAATTAAAGCTAGCTCAGGTAAGTTGGCAAGAGCTCCCCCCCCCCCCCCGACTGTAGTGCATATCCTCAGGGTGCTCTGGGGGAGTTCTCCCTGCTTCTCCCACAAGGAGCAGCTCCTCGGAGGTCAGCGAGCACAAGACTGGAGTTCCTTCCATATGTTTTTCTAAGTGCCCCCTTTCCCCATTGTAGCCCTTGATTTGGATTCACCCTCTCCCTCAGCATCCCTTTTGCCCATCTTTCGTGCCAAAGGCAGCATGGCCTATTAATTAGAGCAGAGGACAAAAATCAGGACTACTACTCAACGCCAGTGTTCTGAGCCACTTTCACACCACATGACATTTACACCACAATTGAAGTCACCAATACATTTGGCTTTAGGAGATTGACTTTACCTGCACTCTAAGTGACACCTAGGGGCCAAGCAGAGAAATTGCAGGTGTATATTCACCTTGAATATACTTGTCTTTAATGGGGCTCCCTTTTCTGATACATTAGAGGCGGTGGCTGGAACACACGCACTGTCAACCAATGGTTGTCAGCTGATTTCACTTGGCAGGCCATTTCTTAGGAGAGAAATTGTGTCATGGCTAGCTCCCCTCTTCATCCCAATTCCAAAGCTCCCCCCAGGCAAGTGCTGGATTACATGAAATAGTAGGGGAGGCTAAGAAAGGAAATAAATGTCACGCTCGACCTTCCCTAAAGCTCATTCATCTCAATGGGAGATTTGGGATCAGGCGTGTAACGTACTGGGTGCAGCTACTTGGTAATATCCACTCATTTTGTTCTAGGTAGGTTCTTATACTGCCCTAATCACTGTAGTATCAGCAGCTTTCACTAGTGCATAAGGGGTGTGTCTACACTGTGATAAAAACCCTGCAGCACGAAGCATCCAAGCTCAGGTCAGCTGACTCAGGCTTGCAGGGCTTGGGCTGCGAGGCTAAAAATAGCCATGTAGAAGTTTGGGATCAGGCTGGAGCCTGGGCTCTGGGACACTCGCTCTTCGCAGAGTCTCAGAGCCTGGGCTCCAGACCAAGAACGAACGTCCACGCTGCAATTTTATAGGCCCACAGCCCAAGCTAGCAGACCTGGGCCAGCTGCAGCCATGCCACGGGTCTTTTATTGCAGCATAGACATGCTCTAAGCAAGGTGACTAGTATTGTCACATGGGGTTCATTCTCTCATTGTCTCCCCAGCGAGAGTTGTGCGTGTAGTGTTTGGTTTTGCCTTGATAGGGGGTTGGTTTGGATCCTCCTCCTCCTCCCGCACTCCTTTTGTATCTGTGCTGCTCATTTCCTATCCCTCTGAGTAGGGATTTACCTTAATACCAGATTAGACATCAGCACAGAATTGCCCTCAGTGCTCCACTTCCCCAATTTCTTGGCTGCTTTGCAGTTTGATTCTAGGTATTTGCTGCTCCTCCAGGATCAATCAAAAAGTGAAGCACTGTTCTCTCTGCACCAAAGAAACACCCGACAAAGGAAGATATGGAGCAGCCATGCAGAGTGCAGGGATGGTTTCCTACACGCACTGAGTTGGTCCCAAAAGCCTCTGAAAACCAGAAGGGTGCCCTGGACTGGCTAGTGACAAACACTGCTGCTTGACGACTGACCGATATTTCACCAATGTGACACAGACATCTTCCCTGGGACTAGTGGGAAGTGATCCCTGAACAACCAGTTGAGAATCACTTCTCTAAAATATTTGGATGTCTGATTCAGAGCGGCCAAGGACAAGTCTCCCAGTGAGGTCAAGGAACCAGTTTCTCAGCTGGTATCCATAAGTATTACGCCATGGAAGTTGATCCTGATTTACATCAGTCATAGCTCAAGTCCAATGAGAGTTTTGCCTGAATCCTAACTACAGGATCAGGCCCAGATTTTGGAACATTTGCCGAGTCTGCACAACATCAACAAAAACCTAATCATGCATGATCTGGATTAGCGCACGGAAAGCCTCCTAATAACCCAAACACAAAACCACGCCAATTAGCATTTGATTAGCTGGAGAAAATTCTGAAAAAATGGTTGAAACCCATTATTAATAATCTCCTTAGTGTACTGCATGTGATTAATTGCAGTTTTATACTCAGTGGGGAGATTACACATTTCAAAGGGTGACGATTGAACAAGGGTGAAAAATTGGTTGTTTTCATTCACTTTTTAAATGTGGCTTCCAACATGCGCTTTCCAAATTGCAGCACCATCAGGACAATCTCTTAGCAAAAATTATGTGTAAGAAAGAAAGAAAAGCTTTGGGAAAAAAATGACACCCAACGTTTGTGCATGAATTCAAACACATAGCCTCAGACCATCACAGCCAGGGTACAACCTGACCTAAAACTATCCAGGGGTGGTGACCAAAGGGAATATCCATGTGATAGGTCAAGCCCTCAGCTGTGCATAGCTCCACTGAAGTCAAGCCAACTGACACCAGCGGAGGGTCTCTTCTCAGATCTTAACCCATAAATCTCATCTGCCTAAGAATCTATATCCCCTTTCTCCATATCTTTGTTTACTGACCTCTTCTCTGCCTCATTCTCTTCTCTATTTCTCACCCATCTCCTTTATTATCCCCCATTCTCTCACTTAATTTTAAGGTACCCAAATTTACTCCCCAAACTGCAGTAATGGCCAGGGGCACTGGAACAATTTGTATAGTGGGGAGCTGAGAGCCATTGAACCAAACTGTAATCCCTGCCTATAATGGAAGCCACTTCAAGCCCGGGGTGCGGCAGTACCCCCAGGGCCGCTAGTTCCAGCACCTGCGGGTAATGATTTTGTTGGGCTGAATCCTGGTTGCTGTAGGGCTGATGCGTGGCAGGAGGCCCTTCCTCCATCCCTAATACAACCCTTTAGCTAAGCACAGGGTAATCTTATCCTTCCAGTACAAGGAGTGCATTCTGTAGGGTTGTTGGAAGTCAACTTTTCTTATTGCACTTCTGTTCATTTTCCTGTCCTCAAATCCAATGAGAAACACTCATGGGATGGCCAGAAGCATGACAAGAATGACAGAGGGACAGGGGGACAGTGTTGGGTCTCTGTAGAAATGTTTTATGTCCAGTGGATGCATTGACTTTGCAGAGTAAAGAGAGGACAAACGTTATCTCTAGCTCTCTCTTGGCAAGGCCCTACTATTCAAAATATACTTTAAACAGATAAAAAGACTCTGATATATTGTACTTCTGATTTAATTTCAGGTTGGCTTTCAGGCAGGGATGGAAGCTCTTGCCTTCCCCCTCTCCCTCCAATCCACACATCTTCTGTATCTCTGCATTGCACCCAACTGTATTTAAAAGGCACCCGACTAACCCGAATTGGTCAAGCTGCATTGATGGGTATTTCATTTCTCTCCTGGACACAGAGTGAGGCTACCAGAACATAAGGTGCAAAATCTCTTATTATGGTGCTCAGTTTTCAAAGAAAACTCTCCATTAACCAATGGAAGAATCTCTTACAAAAGGAGACCAGGCAAAATTGAACTAGGAATAGAAGGACTCATAGTAGCAACTTCTGGGCTAAAGGGAGACCGAGGGAGCATAAGTAGAAATACCAGGACAGCATTCAGGGCAGCCACTTATAAAATGTACAGTTCTATAATTACCTGAACAGGTACTGTGCTATAAAGCATGAACATAGCTCTAATACTCATGATTTCCTAGAATGACTCCTGTTTTTATGCACTTAATTACAACCTACACTACAGAAACATTTTCAGCAATTCCTTATTCAAAAGAAAAGCAGCAATGATTTGTTCCCATTCAATGTGCAGTTGCTTAACTGATGAAAATGATCCTGGTGAGTCTCTTTGGCCCAGTTAAACAATACATTTCCTGCACTTTCCTTTATAAAGGTGAAGAAAAGAGCCCTTAATCCCCGCCCCCCCCCCGCCCCCTAAACACACACACAAAAGATTATTTATCTATGGTCAAGGCAAAGGTGAAGAAACAAAGCACTGTAGGAAATTCTCTATGGAACATGAAATAGGTGATGCCTTTAATGGCTGAACTAATTTCTGATAAGAAACCAACAACCATCTGCAAACACCTTGTTTTGTGGGTGTGCAATACAGACAAGTTCTCCTGAGTCCCTTGAAGGTCTGGTTTGATTTGAGCTGTGAGACAATGGAAAACAATTGTACGTGCTAAGACCCCAATTATCTATGCTAACTCAAGTCTTCTGTATTTTCTCCCAAAATACTCCTCAAACCTTCTGGAGGCTTAGACATCCCATGTACCATTTTGATACACAACCACATTTGTTGGCTCCTACTATATCTCCTAATGCAGCTACTTAAGCAGAGATGCCCACTAAGCTTAGTGCAGCTACAGAAAGTCCCCCATTTACAGTGCCTTGGGCACTCTCGCACGGCCTGCAAATGAGAACGGTACTTCGGGACGGTCATGGAGAAGGTTTCCAGGAGGTGGAAACCTGCTGAAGTGAAACCATGAATCAGCTTCCGAGTATGGTACAGAGCAGTCATCAGACCATAATGACTCTAGGGCTATGCCTGCCCTTACGGAGGTGAGCAAAGTACACGTAGTACGTGTGTAGCTACACGCTGCAGTGAACGACTCTGGCAGGGGGGAGGCGGTGCATGTTAGAAGAGCAGTGTAGACGTGGGAGGCACTGCTTGGGTGTGTAGAGAGCCTATGCATACCCTGGGGGTTGTGTAAGGCACTCTACTCGCCTAAGCTGCCTCACTGTCTATAATGCTATTTATTTATACCCATGTGTAGTGGGGCGGTCACCCTGCTCCAGCTCAGAAGGGGTTAAAAGCCAACCCTTGGAGAAGGCCGGGGCTGTGAGCTAAAGGCTAGGCTGATGGGGAAGGCAGCCACAGCTGGGGCCACGCCCCGATCAGGCCACAGCAGGCCCTATAAAAGGGCTGTGAGCCAGAAGCTCAGGCAGATTCTCTCTAGCTGTAGAGAGAGAAGGACCTGGCTGCCTGGGAGAAAAGGGTACCTGGAGTGGAGCAGGGCTGGGGGAAGGCCAGAGGAGCTCCAGCCTGGAAAACCTGCAGGCCTTGCTAAAGGCTGAGAAAGGTACTGGGGCTGCACAGGTGTAGCCTGGGAATAGGCAGAGGCAGCTGGTCCAACCCCCTTGCCCGTGATGCGTGTCTGCCCCAGTGAGCGGGGGCTAGATGTTGACTGGCAGTAGCCACTGAGGCAAGGAGGGGATAGAGGGTTGGGGGTTCCCCTGGGAAGGGAGACCCAGAGTGTGGGGGCACTGCCATGGGGCAGCACCCCAAGGTAAAGGGGCACTGGGGTCTGGGAGGGACATGGAGGCCAACGGCAGGCAAGACACTGGCCTGCAGAGGGCACTCAGGGCTGGAAAGAGCTAATTCCTGAGATGACCAGCAGGAGGTGCCGTGCCGGTGAGTCTCGCCGTGCTACACCGTGCTAGCTAGCCGTGCAGTGTCTGTACTCTACAAGCCACTTCTAGTGTGGACGTACCTTTAGAAAGACAGACCTTTAAACAGATGTCTTGATGCAACCCAGAGCTTTGCCAGTGCATCCCAACTACCCTGCACTCCTTGCTTTGCCAGTGCACCCAGCCACCCTGCACCCTCAACCCCGCTGCATCTCCTCAATGTCTTTGAGGAAAAAATAAAATATATAAATGGTTCCTGGGAAAGGAGGGGTAATTAGGAGGTAGGGAGTAGGGGAATATGATAAAGAGAGGTTTGGGCTGCAGTGAGAGGAGGGGGGCTATAGGGAGGCAGATAAAAGGGGGAAGAGTGGTAGAGAAGAAGAGAGGTTGGAGGCTCAGGAGATGGAGCCTTGGGGGTTAGAAGGAGTGGAGGGGTGGGACAGTGGCAGGGGGACTAGGGAAAGATAGAGGCAGGGATATCTGTCAGTCCCACATTCTCCCTTCTTGTGTATGCACCCAGCTCTGGGGGACTCTTGCTCCTCTAGGGGGTTCTGGGCCCCCCTCCCTGCCCCTCTCATGTGGTTGTGATTTTACTAAGAATTTCGACATAGTCCCACATGACATTCCCATCAGCAAACTAGAGAAATGTCTTCTAGATGAAATTACTAGAAGGGTGCACAACTGGTTGGAAGACCGTTCTCAAAGAGTAGTTTTCAATGGCTCACTCTCAAAGTGGGAGGGTGTGTGTAGTGGGGTCCCACAGAGGTCAGTCCTGGGTCCGGTAGCATTCAATATTTCCATTAATGACTGGAAAGTATACTTATAAAATTTTGAGATGACACCAAACTGCGGGGTAAGGGGTTGCTAGCTCTTTGGAGGACAGGGTTAGAAGTCAAAATGACTTTGACAAACTGGAGAATTGGTCTGAAATCAGCAAGATGGAATGCAATAAAGACAAGTGCAACGTACTTCCCTTAGGAAGGAAAAATCAAATGCACAACTACCCAATGGGGACTAACGGGCTAGGTGTTAGTACTGCTGAAAAGGATCTGGGGGTTACAGTAGTTCACCAATCGAATGAGTCAGCAATGGGCTGCAGCTGTGAAAAAAGCGAATATCTTTCTGGGGTGCATTAACAGGAGTGTCATATGTAAGACACAGGAGGTAACTGTCCCGCTCTACTCAGCACTAGTGGGGCCTCAGCTTGAGAGCTGTGTCCAATTCTGGGCACCACAGTTAGGCAAGATGTGGGCAAACTGGAAAGTCCAGAGGAGAGCTACAAAAATGATCAAAGGTTTAGAAAATCTGACCTAGGAGGAAAGATTTTAAAATGGGCATGTTTAGTTGAGAAAAGAAGATTGTGGGGGAGGGACTTGAAAACAGCTTTGAGATATGTTAAGGACTCTTATAAAGAGGAAGGTGATCAGTTGTTCTCCATGTCCACTGAAGGTAGGACAGGAAGTGATGGGCTTTATCTGCAGCAAGAGAGATTTTAGGTTAGATATTAGGAAAAACTTTCAAACTATCAGGATAGTCAAGCTCTGGAATAGATTGTGGAATCCCTGTCATGAGAGATTTTTAAGAATAGGTTGGACAAACACCTGTCAGGGATGGTCTAGGTTTACTTGGCCCTGCCTCAGTGCTGGAGGATGGACTAGAGATGATCCCTTGAGGTTCCTTCCAGCTCTACATTTCTGTGATCTGGGATAAGGGGGGCCATACCCATCTGGGGATGTGTGAGCCCATGTCACTGCCCCCATGTGAATACCAAGATCTGGGGCTCCAGGTCCATCTACAGGGGTTGGAAACCTCCCCCCTTGCTCCTCTCATTTGAGCCAGGTTTGGGGGCAGTTGCCCCTTTGGGAGGGTCTGAGGCCTCCTTCCTGCCCATCCACCCCCACATGTGAATCAGGATCTTGGGACGTTTTGCCCTTCTAAATGGGGAGTTGAGAATGGGTATACTTTTTCATGTCATGGGCTCTAAAGCGCTCAGGACAGGGATAGGAACCCCCATTGAGATGGACAGAGCTTTTATTTCAGGTTGCATACATCTCCATGGGGGTGTTCTCATTCAGCTGAGAATATCCACTGAGATGAATGGGCCACTGTTTCCCTTTCAGAGCTTCCTGTGCTGAGGAGGGATGTGCAGAGGAGCACGAGAGGGTTTCTGTGCAGCCACTCTCTGGTTACCTAGGCAGTTTGAGGGAATATGTGGATGCCTTGACCCCACTGCTATTTCTAGTCTGAACCTTTGTATACCTGTGCAATGTTCCTGGCTACACATTGTCTGTTTTAATAGCATGTGTTTTTATGTTATGGGGAGGTTTACCCTGAACACAGCAGAATAGTCAGCAGCTGATCTAACCAGAACTTTTATTATATTGGATGGGGATGCGCCTAAGGCAGAGGACTTGCGGGGTAGGCAGCACGGGGAGAGCAGTTGTGGAGGGGTGAGGCAATGAGGTCAGATGGTAGACAAGTCTTGGACGGGTTGTTTGAGGAAAATCTGTATTTTCCTGGCTCTGGGGAGGGAGGGGAGTGTGTAGCAAGTGGCTACGGATCAATGTGGTGTTTCCAAAGACACCCGGTGCAGAGGTTTGGATTTCAAGCCCAGGCACCTTGACGGCTGCGGGAAAAGGAATACATGCAATGCCAGGCTGGCTGTGCATTCTGGGCTATTCCTGGATCACACGGTTGCAGAACTTAGCGGGAGAGCACAGAGTACCCCTGGCATAGGGATGACTCACTACAGGTTGATTTGGCTTAGTATGCAAATTGCAGGTCAAGATACCTACAACTGCCTAAACAACTCTTAACACCACATCCTTTCCTGTTTAAATTTCCTAGTTTTTTTTTTAATGACAACCCCCACCTCTATTAGTTCAGAGTTAAGGTTGCTTGGTGGCATGTCGTCTCCTTGCAGGAACTAAGCTGAGCGAAACTCAATGTCTGAAAACTAGGAGATGTACAGGCCAGGTCACCCACACAAGCTGAACTGTCCTTGTTCAGCAATGCGCCCATATGTCCCCTTCCCCCACACATCCATTTACAGCCCATTCACTCTCCCTTACAGGATTCCACATTAAAGGACAGACAAGGTGTACGCTCACCATTAGCCACATCCTTAGAAATAATACAATAGACGGACAATTTAAGAACCACTTCACAACCTCTTACAGCCCCCTCACGCTTCTTCAGAGGATACCATCTCAGACTTACGCCTTCATGTCACCATCATTAAGGCATTCAGATCCTGCCATGTTCCACCTCACTGCCAATAGCATCCAAATAGAAGTCCTATGCCCTGCTACTGACAGAACCTGCCCGATTCTCCATAGAAATGAGGCATACTGCATTCTGAAAGCAAACAGCATTGCTTCCCTTTCCCCCCCACCACACCGTTTGGAGGGTGGAAAACGTACATCTCCTATCACAATCACAGCTCTGTCACACACCTCACACTAATCCACACATCTCCCACACACCCTCTACTGACCAGAGCTAACTACTGCCTCCACTATTCAGTATAGCTACACCTAGCACCGACCACAGTCACTTTACCTGGCATTTATGTTGATAATAAATCCAACTCATATCCCAGCTTGCTACTGACAGTACTCCCTTAGTATCCTGCAAGGGGATGACATGTCATCAAGCTAGCTTAACTCCACATTAACATAGCTTTTTTGCCATTGAATATATATATACATACACACACGTATATAAATCGGTAGGGTTTTTATTTTAATTTTGGTGGGGAGGGGAGGTTTTATTTCTTTGTAAATTTGATGGCAGCTCAGTATATGAAAAGCAAATTAGCAACGGAATTTCCAGAACCCTGATCACAGAATTCACTCTTATTTGTACTTATTGGTGAGTCAGAATCAAGGATGAGTAGAACTGTTTGTTAACATGTCTTTGCTTCATGAAATACGTAGGGGAAAAAAGAATTTGCCACCATAATGGAGCACACAGGATAGAGAGCAAACCTGGACCTGCTGTTTTATTATCCCATCTGAAAGTTAGCAATGCCACTTGATAGTTCTCAGAAAAAAAATTACAGGGTAGCTTACAGGAGAAGATTTTAGTTACAATCACAAGCTGCTCTCTCTATCTTAGCTGAATGGAAATGTCTGTGTACTGACACTTGGTAGTTTTCATCTTCTTGTCTGTAGTGCCTTTTGGATCAATTCTGCTGGATCATTTGAGGGTTTCCATTGTTACTGCATCTGCCTGCCTGAGTGCATGGGTTTTTGTAATAGGCACAGCTGGAGTTGAGGCATTAGGGTTCAGGAATATGGATTATATACTGGAGTTCCCAATGTTTCCTGCATGATCTTTCTTTTGGTGGCAACTAGGGGGTTAAATTCACCTCTGGGGTAACTCCATTAAGACCAGTTTGGCTCAGAGGATCAGATGCTGAGCTGGTGTTAAGTCAAACTCCACTGAAGTCAACGGTGCTTCACTGATTTGAGCCAGCTGAGGATCTCGCCCACTGTGTTTAGAAGACCAAGATCCACTACTTCATCATTTGATTCCCAAGACTTTACAGAGATTAAATATGCAACACACAAATATGTAATGGTTTCTAAAGGGTAACTGCCCTCAAACCAATAACCAAGTATCTTCCTTCTTCATGTCAACAGGATAACAGCTAAGACAAACATTTGACGTAGCGAATTTTGCAGTAGGAGCATTTTTGTCTATAGTCCAAGGAACCAGATAAGAGAACAGCACCAACACTTACTGGGGAATAACATCAAACTATTTCTTATCTGTACCTCTTGGTTCTATTTAAAATCGATCATAGTGTTGTGCCACAAGCAGAAAAGAACTGAATTAAGCGTTTTAGGGTAGAAATAACTTGCATTGGCACAAGAGATCTCCAGATCAATCCTTCACTCTATGGTCGGGTTATCTGCCCTTATTCGTGAGATTGAGTTACTGTTATATTCAGTTGACTGTGTACATTATGCAAATAGTAAAATAAACAGTCAACTGAATATAACAGTAACTCAATCTGCAGCAGAACCCAGTCTGGAAGTAAAGGGCGTCCTAGTAAATTTTAATAAACTATCTAAGTGAGACATCTCAAGTAGAAGTAGCCCAAGTGTGGGAAGCGGAGGAGTCTCCAGGAATATCAGATGTGCCCTGACTGTTTTCATTGACATCTCTTTCAAACTACAGAAGTAATTGCATCTCTGCATTAAAATCTTAACAGTTTCCTGCTGAAATGTATTTAGGAAAGTCTGCACGCTGGTTATTAAGCATTTGACTTTACAAGCTGTCTTGAACCCAGACCTCATCCTGCAAACTGTCTTTGTTCATGTGAGCAAGGAGTTGAAGGATTGGGTGCATAGCTAAATACACAGAAGAGTCTAATTTCTCTAGACATCTGCTACAAGCTGTCATTGATGCTGAACCCTAAATAAGCATTATTGAAAAGTGGTGCAAACATACCCCAACTATACTATACACATGTATAAATGTTTCCATTTAACACAAGTTTGAAAGGGGAAAAATCATGATCCATTTCACATGACTATTGCAACTAGATTTTTCCCATGCCGTCTCTGAATATTTGTGATCACGTTATCCTGGCAACAGCATGTAGCCAATGCGGGGCAGTAATAACTGTGCCATAGATCTTAGAGCAGGGTATTTCGGGAAAGTTTACTGTGAACACAAGGTAAATAATCACCACCCAGGGACATTAGTCAGAAAAGACTGACCTTCCAATTAAATTAAGAAATATTGAAGACACAAGTTATGAAGAGTATCCGCATGGAAAAAAAAATTTTAGGTCTTTTTGTTCGGGGCACAGGAACTCCACTTAACCTCTCTCCCGGCTGTCTTTAAGGATGCAACTAGTTAATAACCATAGCATGCTGTTTCCATCAAGCCCTTTGGGAAGTATAAAAACTCAGAAAAATCAATGAAACCAACTTCCTATACACACAGGGAAAATGGAAGCTTAATATTTCCTGTTCTTTTATGTACACTTACACGGAAGGCACATTGGCAGCTTTTAGGGCCAGATTCCTAATACCCCCACTCTTGCTGAATTGTGCCTGGCTCCTTGAACAGTTCCATTGATGTCAATGGTACTTGCTTGTGAAGTAAAAGAGTATTCATTCTCAGGAAGGATGGCAGGATCTGGCCCCTGGAAGGGCATAGCACATTTCACCACAAAGAGCACAGCTTGCAGAAGGTTAATCCTGCAGCCCTTACCTAGGTGAACCTACTGCTGACTTCACTGGGTGGCTTGCCAAAAGAAGGGTTGCAAAATGAGGATCCTGCATGGATTTTCAGGAGTTCTCAAATGGGAGATGCTGCTCCCTTTTGCAAATCTGGCCATTAACCCATAAAAAGGAGGGGGGGAATCCACTTCCAACAAGTTTAAAATCAAGCTCTAAGAGAGACCCAAGGTTCCCTGAGACCCTCCCTCTTCAGATTTACTGACAGATCCAAGTGAATTTGAACCCTAAGAAAATACTAAAGCCTTATTAACATGAATGAATTCCCCACAAGGACAAGGGCACAGTGAAACTTCCAGGGATGCAGAAAGACACATTAACAATCTTCTGAAAAAGGATGCTAACCAAAGTACCCCACATACATGGAGCTAGCATTCAGGGCACTTAATCATCCAAAAGCTCCTAAACAGATTGATCAATGTTGACCAGAATGAGGGGAAATGAATGCCTGAATCTACACCCTGAAAACAAACCCCTGTCAGACATGTGCCGATTATTATTATTAAACTATTGTTTAGTTATGAAAATATTTATAGCCAGCTGCAAACAATTTGTACAATACACGTAAGACTGCACTTTACCGTGCTGGTAAATTTGATCTGTCTAATGACATCCTAGGACAGGCTCACCTGAGTTCCTGATGCCTTAAAGCACTGCATCCGTTCCTGACTAATAAGCAAACTGCCCGTGAAGTTAAGTAGATTCGGCACCTCAGCCTATGCTGTCAGAACAGGACTTCAGGGCGTTCCAGTCCATTCTAATCCCTGTTCAGACACACACTGTTCCCTCCAGAGGGCTGGTTGTTCCAAAGCACATCACCAATTTATTAATTAAGACTGAGGACAGAGCAAGCCAGAGAGATAATTACTTTAATTGAAATGTGCACAAACCAGGATCACACTTTTAAATACCTAAGAAATTCAGTGGGCATGTTTAAATGTCCTTGTCTCCTTAAAAGACATGGAGTGTTTTCGTCTCCACATCTGCCTGAAGAAACATATGCAAGTGTTTAAAAGGCCAAGTTTATGTTAAAATCGGTATCACTCAAGACAGGAATTTGTATGCATCACTCAGAATGTGCAGGATATGTCAATTCCCAGCCAAACACTTAAGAAACTGCTTTTTATGAGGATGCATTCAGGGCCTTCATAAGAGCACTTTTCTCAGCGCAAGCTGCAGACAGAGAAGAGGGGAGTTTGTACTTACGGGTAGTGTTGTATTTGATCCCGTTGAAAAACTCCGGGCAGGGTCTCTCCACCAGTTCCCCAGCAGTGGTCTGGGGCCAGCAGGTCCCTATCTGATCGGTGGTGGCATTGCAATATGGACCTTCACATTAAAAAAGAGAAATGAAAGAGAAGCGATTGAGAAAGCCCCGAAGCAACCCGTTCACATCACAAAGCAAAGTGTGACTCTAAGAAGCTTAACCCCAGGCTTTTCCAAGCCCTGTTATAGGCTAACACATCCTACCATCAAAGCCAAGGAAGGGAACAGGGGAACTCCTGAAAAAAGTATCCTGCAAAGCATCTAGGAGGCTGCAGTTGGCATCAAATTCGTTGATGATGATCTGAAATATGGTCGCATCCATGATTCGCCCCCTGGGGCTGTGGGATCTGAGCTCCCTTTTCAATCTTTCCCTCCCTTTCTTTTCTCTTTCAAGAGAAATCAAAATCTGAACACTTTGCAAGCTCCTGTGTGTGCCTTGCACAGAAGGGTGGGCTGCAATCCGGTGTCTGGCTCTGCAGCTAAATCCTCCAAGCGCTTCTGCTTTAAACAGCAACTCAGTAACCAATAGAATCCAAGCAAGTGCGGAGTAAAGGACAGACCTCTCTCAGCTAGCCCCCCTCGCTTGGCAGCTTTCCAGTTCCTGCTGGCATTGTCAGCCTCGCCATTCTGCTTCTCCCCCCCTTCTCTCCACACACCCAGGTTTATCATCAGCTGTTACTGGCTTGATGATTACCCCTTAGCAAGAACATTTAATGTGCATTAAATCAGCAATGAAATCTCAAAGGAAAGTGACACAGTGAAATTAACCTCTCGTCCATCTGCAAGTGAAGCAATTTCTGCCTTTCCTGTGTGGATGGGTGATGGATGGTATGGACAGGAGCATGGGGATGGGTCGGGGAGAGATATCTACTCAAGGTCTGGGCGCTTTGGAAAAGTGACAAGAATTGGGGGTGTGGGTAGAGGAGGGGGACTTTAGAGGAGAACCGTGAGGACGGGAGGTACTGGAGCAGGGGGTTGGACTAGATGACCTCCTGAGGTCCCTTCCAGCCCTGATAGTCTATAAAGCAAAGGGGATGCATAGATCCACAGGCCAGAAGGGACCACTGTGACCATCTAGTCTGACCTCCTGTACAACACAGGCTGGAGAACTGCCCCAAAATAATTCCTAGAGCAGATTTGGTGAAAAACATCCCATCTTGATTTTAAAATGGTCAGTGACGGAGAATCCACTACAATTCATGGTACATTGTTCCAATGGTTAAATAGCCTCATTGTTAAAAATCCACACCTTATTTCCCGTCTGAATTTGCCTAGCGTGGATCCAGCCATTGGATTGTGTTAAACCTGACTCTGCTAGACTGAAGAGCCCATTATTTAAATATTTGTTCTCCATGTAGGTAATTATAGACTGCGATCAAGTCACCCCTTCACCTGCTGTTGGTTAAACTAAAGAGATTATGCTCTTTGAGTCAGTCACTATAAGGCACGTTTTCTAATCCTTTAATCAGTCTTGTGGCTCTTCTCTGAACTCTCTGCAATGTATCAACATCCTTCTTTAATTGTGGGCACCAGACACAGTATTCCTTCCTCGCTCTGCTATGTTCTGCTTCCCCACCTTGACTGCTCCAACTCCATGCACAAGCGAAGCAGCCAAGTGCAGGAGGAATATGACCATCATCCATGCATTTGTATGCTTCAAAAAAGCTTTCAAGACCAAACCTTAGTGGACACTCCTAAGTTGAACTGGGCAGGAGATGGCTTTCCCAGTCTACAAAACTTGTAGATTTCACACTACTTCCCATTCCACATCCAGCAAAAGCCAAGCTCTTTGGAATTTTTTTGTGAAACCCAGGGAATGGTTACCAGCCCCAGAATAGTCAGTAGCCTGGTGGTTAGGGCACTCATGTGGGATGTAAGTGACTTGGGTTTAAATCGCTGCTCCAAATCTGGCAGAGCAATGAGCTGAAGCTGGGTATCCCACATCCCAGGGGAATGCCCTAACCACCAGCTTGTTGGCTATTCTTCTCGGACGAATCTCTTTCATATCCTCGAACTGCAAAACCTTTCCGATAAGAGTTTAATCAAAACCAGACCTTTCCTGCAAAAGGTTTCTGCGATTTGACATTTTCCAAAGAAAGAAAGAAAGAGAAAACTTTTCCATCTGCATACTCCCAACTTGCAGGCTGCAGTACTCCTGGGTCCTCAAAAGTGATCTGAAGGCAGACTGAAGAATGTTGTAAGTGAGAACACTTAACTGAGGCTCTGCACTATTTAACTCTCAAGCTGAACATCGCTGATCTGTAGTTAGTGTTTTTTAGGCCATGCACCCTCAGAGGAGTGTGTGTGTGTGTGTGTGTGTGTATGCTTTTAGTTTGTGAGAGGAAAGCTTCTCTTTGTTTGCAGCGGTGTAGTCTAGGAGATTGCTAAATCTGGGATTTATGAGACGTGGATTCCTTTTGTGCTTCTGCCACAGACCTGCTGTGTGACCTTGGGCAATTCACTGTAACGGTGCCTCTGTTTCCTAGCCCACCTGTCTTGTCTGTTTAGATTGCAAACTCCAGAACCTAGTTGGGATCTCTAGGCACTACTGACTACAAATAAAAGTAGTAATAAAGAAGCAGGAAAAGAAACGGTGAATTAATTAACCGCAAGTAAATATGGGTGAAAAGGGGTAACACTGATGCTTCTGAAAGCACGTTAGCATCATCATTCGGAAATCTGAAATAAGCTCTAAATTGGTTTCTTATCTAAAAAACTGCTCTCGGATACCATCCCCATATAAGACAGGACATATGTTTGCCTCTTCTGGGTCTATCTAATCTTGATCATTTCATTCCGACTCCCTCATACCAGGATGTTGCTATAAAAGAATGTACAAAAATATAATCAAATGCTGGCATCAACCAAGTTATTTAAATATCTGCACCAATTTAAAGGGAGCAAGAGAAGCTGCTGATACAGCACATTCTGTGGTGCACCTGATGCCCTCAAAAAGGTTATTCAGATCTCACTAGTTGCCAGGGGACAGCATCCTGCCCTCAGAATGGCCGATCAGCCAATGCAAGTTTGTACTGGTTATCAGACCACAGCCAGAAAATACTTTGTATACTTAAGGTGGATGCCCTGTGTGTATATAATGGTTTAGGAAAATGAAACATGAGTTGGAAGATAACAATTAAGAAATATCCAGACACTCATCACAGTTCACAGCTTCCTGAATAGGAGGTACACATGTAGAATTTCACAGTGCATATCCCCCAAAAATTCTAATTCCACCCCCACACCACAGCCCAGCAACAGCCTATAGACCAGAAACCTTTTTACCTGCTCTCATCACTACGTGCATTTCCATAGTAGGAACACAAGCCATAGGACTGGAATATGAAGTACAATATTGTGGAACCTCCCCTCCCCACCCAACCCCTGACCTCCTATAGTCTATAAACTCTGAGCAGCTTCAATTCTTGCACCCATTATTAAACAGACATGCCAACCTCTTGTCTTCAAAGACTCCGCTCTCTCCAACTACCCACCCTGGCCGAGAAACCACAAGTCTCATACATTATTTTCTATATACAGTCAAGAAACAACTCCTTTGCCATCCTACTATTTAGCACTCCTTCCCTACCCTACCTCACTATTAAGTAAAGCCCAATTCATCCCTCCTATCTAACCTCCTATCTAGACGGCACATATGATTGTACCTTCCCTATTCCCCTTCCCAATGTAAGTCAATGAATCGACCTTCCACATACAGCCTAGGCTACAGACCAGCATGTACACCAGTCATCAAAACAGACGAGCATGTTATCCTTCTTTAGTAAATTAAATATGTACTATATTTTCACGTGTTCTCAATGGATTTTCCAAACCAGTATAATCATATCCCTATTAGATAGTTGATGGGCAGCTGTTCAAGCTTGATTTTGGAAGTGCACTGTGAGACTGAATTGCAGGTATATTTGGATCTTTTACCTATCTTTGCTTGATTGTTCTTTCGTACATTTAAATACTTGGATTCCTTTAAATATAACAAGGGAGATTTTTAAAGGCACCATGAGAACCTAAAACCCCAACTTCTCCTTTGTGGCTTTTAAAGTTTCCCTCAGCATTTGTTGATGTCCTTTAGAGCTCACAGGGCCTGATCCTGATGTCAGCACTACTCCTCACCTGAGTAAGGATTGCAGGATCAGACCCTTAATAAAAACTATTACTTTATTGACTTGCCTCTAGACCCAATAAATGTGGTGGTTGCATCACAGTGAGGATTTCAGGACTGGTCCTATTGCTCTGAGCTCAAACTCAAGGGCAACCTGATGCTAGCTGGTGAAGGACTTGCCCCTAAGCTTTGTCTTCAGACAAGCCAACAGTGATACAAAGCGCTAGAAGACAAAACTCCTAGACTTGAAGGCAAATGGGGCATGCTCAGATGGCACCTTGCAATACACTCAGATACCACAGTGATGGGCACCATCAATGAACCTTGAAAAGTCATACACCCACACATCTAGAAGAGAAGCATTCCCGATGATGCTAACTTAGGCCCACATTTTGATACTTTTACTCACACTGAACAGCACCATACTCCAAGAGTATGCCCTTGGAAATAAACAATTAAAGTGCTACTCATTTTATCAGAATCTGGTCCTTACATTCATTCACAGAAGCTACATAGGGTCCAGATTTGTGAGTTTTGTTCTAGACAGATGGATATTAAATGTAGATAAATACAGAGCTCTGTTTCAGCTGATAGGGTCATTTTTAAACAGAAGACAATTTCCTTATTAGTAGAAATGAAATATGACTGTAGCGAGCAAGACACCAAAAAAACCAATATGCAGATTTACAGTGATGAATCTGCAACTTCATTGAAGTTGGAAATATTTACTGCAAGTGTAAAAAGATCCTAACAGCATAAATAATATATGGCTCCAAACTACATGCTGATATATTTCATCCAGAACATTAATGCAGTTGTCATTCTCTACAGCTATAAAAGCTGTACAAGTGAATCATGAGGCATGAGGAAAATGATGAGGCATTGCAAGAGGATTAGAAGAACACACTTTAAAAAAAAAAAAAGGCAGCCTAAGCACATTTGTGAGCTGTCAAGATTTTTTTTAAAAGGTGATTTGAATCACCGAACACAGGAAGAGACCACAGTGACCCTCATTTCAACAGATTATTTATTCATACCGGGCCAACAGCAAGGTAGGTGTTTCACAGACAAATACAAAAACAAGGGGTCAGGTAGTGGAAGTACACTTATTTACACCAGTTGTGGATCTACCACAAAAGGTTAAAATGTAAACAATGTACAGACACAAAGAAGCAGCGGATGGGTGGTCCCAGAGCAAGTAAATGAGCCCCGATGATTGTCAAGCGCTTTGTAAGTTCCACTATTTTTTTTTTTAGCACACTGGAGTGTTGTTGGATAAAAAGCTCGGGATCAGACTGTCTTGCTCCGTGTACAGTTTAAGTGCAAATATGGCTTTGTCACCGAGTTGCACAACACCCATCGTAACACGCACATAGGAACTGTGTGCACACTGCAGCTTGTTGCACAAGGAAACTGAGTCAACTGCGTTTCTGTTGTCTACACCTACCCTACAACTTGTTTGTATCAATGCATTCTGGCCAGCTATCCCATGTGGCATTCTGTCCCCTTCTGGGGCACTGAGGACACAGGTGCACCCAGCAGGACGTGAGGCAAGGTACTCCAGAATGCCTTAGCGCTCAGAAACCTGGGAGGAAAAAAGGAGCTAACAAAATCGTAGGAACATAGGAATTGCCAGGCTGGAGCAGATCCATGGTCCATTTTAGTCCAGTATTTTGCCTCCAGCAGATGCTTCAGAGGAAGGCACAAGAATCCTGCAGTCCACTGGTTACACAGGCAGTTAGGGCATCCTGACTACACACATCATGATCAGGCCGACAATCCTGTAGCAAAGGGCAAGACACTTAGCTGCTATGAATACTAAGAAATAACAATACTGCGTGTGGACAAAAACCAGGCCACTCCCTGGTTACAAACTCAGAAGTAATAGGGTGCACAATGCTTCCCAAAACCTATTATCCCAACCAGCTCAACTCCTCATTCATAAATCTAAAAGCCAGAAAAGACCAGTCTGACCTCTAATTGCCTAAAGAAGTTCATAGACTGCATTACAGGTGGGTGTTCCACAATAGGGCTGGGACACATTGGCAGAGCATTTGCAGGAACCTTGCCCTGCTACTACCCAGGCTGTTCTTTGCCTAGTGGCTTTTGGTCTCATTACACTAAAATCTGAACACTACACAAGCACTAAAATTCTCTTTTTTTAAGAAAAATCCCCATTTATAACATATTAACAGCTCAATAGGCAGACTATTTAGCGCAAGCCATGCATTAGCCAACATGCAGAATTAAAATGGACACTAGCTCGTGGCTAAGCAAAGAGCGGAGTGGTAGTGTGTAAGGATGAGGAGTTCTGTTCTGGGTTTGCCTGCATGACTTTGGGTCTCAGACTCAGTTATTAAGGTCAGAAGGGACTATTACGATCATCTAGTCTGACCTCCTGCACAATGCAGGCCACAGAATCTCACCCTCCCACTCCTGCAATAAACCTCTCACCTATGTCTGAGCTATTGAAGTCCTCAAATCATGGTTTAAAGACTTCAAGGTGCAGAGACTCCTCCAGCAAGTGACCCGTTCCCCAGGCTACAGAGGAAGTTGAAAACCCCCCAGGGCCTCTTCCAATCTGCCCTGGAGGAAAATTCTTTCCCGACCCCAAATGTGGCGATCAGCTGAACCCTGAGCAGGTGGGCAAGATTCACCAGCCAGATACCCAGGAAAGAATTCTCTGTAGAAACTCAGATCCCACCCCATCTAACATCCCATCAGGCCTATTTACCATGAATAGTTAAAGATCAATTAATTGCCAAAATCATGTTATCCCACCATACCATCTCCTCCATAAACTTATCGAGTTTAATCTTGAAGCCAGATAGGTGTTTTGCCGCCACTGCTTCCCTTGGAAGACTGTTCCAGAACTTCACTCCTCTGATGGGTCAGTTCATAGCAGGTTTTATCTGATGACCCTGAAACAGTGCTGTCCTTATTTAGCCTTTGTCTACTTGCAATAACAATCAGAGTTCAAAAAAGAACTAGATAAGTTCATGGAGGACAGGTCCATCAATGGCTAATAGGGCAGGATGGTGTCCCTAGCCTCTGTTTGCCAGAAGCTGGGAATGGGCGACAGAGGATGGATCACTTGGTGATCACCTGTTCTGTTCATTCCCTCTGGGGCACCTGGCACTGGCCACTGTCAGAAGACAGGATACAGGGCTGGATGGACCTTTGGTCTGAGCCAGTATGGCCGTTCTTATGTGTTCAGCCTTTGTTCAGCTGCAGGCATGGCCAGCACTGGACAATTTCTGATGTGTAAACAACCCTGAATCTGGCTGTGCTACAGTTTCCTCATCTATGAAATGGAGCTCCTCAGATTTAACAGCCTCACACGGGGTATGATGAGGTTTGTTTAGTTGACATGTATAGACCTTATAAATTGCAAATTATTATTATACCATACTTCAGCTTCACTGTAACATAGCACTTCCCTATTATGGTATCATGATTTGTATGATAGCAATGCCTAAAAGACCCAACCAACACCGGGCCCTATTCCATAGGGCACTGTATAAACTCGTAGTGAGATATTGTAAACTCTTTGGGGCAGAGACTATCTAAATAGAGAGAGGCTAGGAGGGGAAAACGGACACAGAGATTTGCCCAAAAATCACCCAGCAATTCAGTGGCAGAGCTAGGAAGAGATCTTAGGTGTCCCAAGTCCCAGTCCAATATCCTATCCACTGACCCAAATCATCTTCCAACCCCCTGTCTGACAGAGCCATCTTACAGTGAATTCCATGTGAGCTGAAAACTAAAGATGTACCAACCTTGAACCTGTCGTGTAATGCAGCTATTTAAACTAAACAGATTGACCATTACGTTGAAAAGGCCCCATTGAGCTAGGAATGTTAAGATACCAGCAACGTATCATTATGTGCTTAGTGATTTTGCTTCGTAAGTTTCATATAATTGAATGTTAAAAAATCAACACATAAGGAGAATGCCAGAGAACAGTCAGATCTATTTCTCTGCTGATAACCAGCTGCTTATTATGAGAACTCTGTGGCAGATAGCACAGGAAACTCCTGGAAATTAAACAGAAAGAAAATATCAGCAATCGTGCCAACTTCTGGAAATGTGCTAGAAGTTCTCAAGTATATCTCCTTCACAATTGGGAAGGAAAACTAATAGGACCATGTACAATCATATCAGGCTTGAGGGAAGCCGGATTCCTGAAAGGTGTACTTTGCATACATAACATTTTATGGTGTCTTCCTGCCAGAGCTCACTAACGCTGGGAACTTTTAAAGGAACACCTCAGAGCTCAAGGAAGTAGCACTAGCTGGTAAGTCAGTAGGCGCCATTTTCCCTCTGTCAGTACTAACCTATAAGGCCCTTACAGCTGTGCTGGGGCATTACACTGCCATCAGCGGATCTGCTGGGGAGGGGTCTTACAGGTGCCATCCAGGATACAAGAGGTCAGGACCAGTTATTAAAGATGTGATGGCACTTTTTGTAAAGCTAGAGGTGTGAATACTGGTGTCCAAATTCCAATTTAGCTGATCCCATCCTCTATGTCTTAATTCCTCCCCCCCGGCCCCAAGAGTTTTCAGCTTGATAGAAAGCACTGTATTCTCCATTCGCTGCCCTACTCTGTTATAGTGCTGCAGTTCACTGGACGATAAAGTGACTCTCGTATCATGTGTATGTCAGTCTACAAAGGACTCCGAGGTAACAGGCTATAGGCAGAAGTCTGATCATCACACAGGCCTGCCACCTGCCAACATTCTACCTACAGAACTGGAGTTGGAGATTATGGCTGTGTGTACATATTAGAAACCAACCAAGGATTCAACCCCGATGCGACCATTCACCAGCTGATGAGATGAGGCCATTCACCAGCTGGCATAGCTCATGAACCAGTGCCTTGGCCAGTTCCTCCCAATGATGGAAGAATTTGGAGAATTTAGTTTTGCTGCTCACCTCAGGAGGATGTTCTCTCAGAGAAGGGAGAATCTGAACCTGAGCAATTAGCAGAAGGGTGATAAAGCCTTTACAGGGAACACCAGGGTTTCAAAATTCCAGGCCATTTGCAGTACTGCTAATCCCAAGCATTCAAAAATGTCAGGCCTCAAAAAATATTTTTAAGATAAAAAGATGCTAGATTTTCTTTGCTTTCTGTGCATTTAGGGCACACTTGGGTCCTGTTTGCAAGTTTCTCAGTAACCGTGAGGGCTAGATGTTTGCTTTTTTCCCCAAAAATGAACGCAGTCAGTCTCATGAGATCTCTTGACTCCATCAGCTGGGGATTTAAGAAAAACATTAAATATGGCAAGAGTCATGATAAAAACAACAAGCGTTTGCACCAAATCAAGCACTGATGCCATCTAATGTCTTCCAAAGCAGCAGCAGCAACAAATAACAGGCCACTCTAAAATATCGTTATGAGCCAAAGTTAAAATTTATCTTTTATCGAGATGGCTTAACGATATCCGGAGTGGGGATGAATTGCATTGAAAGCCAAGAGATCCTGCCTATCTCTCTGAATGCTGTCTACTACTAATTGTTATGATGATGTTTCCTCAAACATGCACACACATGCTCACTCAAGCATACACAGATATACAGAGGCGCTCAGCAGATTCTGAATGAACTAGCTGGTATGATCTCATTTGCTTTCCATAGGCCGCATATCAGAGAAAACACACTATAAATCTTTAATTACCTAAAGGGCACAGCTTAAAAATCTTACGTTGTAAACAAACATTGCTTTACTTATGTTTCTAGTAACACCTTAAATTATTAAAAGTGAAAATAATAAAGAAATCCACTTATCACAATTTATATCTTTTGTTTACAGTTTGCATTTCTCTCAGGCTGGACAATCAAAACCAATAAGTACCTTTCCCTTTTATTTAGAGTCAGTTTCACTTTCAGGTAAATCTTAGATGCCAATTGAGCAAAGAACTTATAGACACCTGCTTAATTTTAGGCATGTACTTCATTCCTTCCAGTGACTTTAAGGTTGAGTAAGCGATTCAGAGCGTTGGTGAATGGATATGTACTGCTGAATTGGGGCCTTAGTGCTGCAGTGTGTGGGCTGAAAATGCATGCATATTTACTTGAAAATGAAGACTTTCGTTGGATATTTGATTTTTTTAGATTTGATCTTGCAATAAGCTTTAAAGAAGCTTGTTATTCCAAAATGTGTAGTTTGGCCAAATGTAAGTTGACCGTGTCAATTTAATTAACACATAACTTTTGTTGTTTAATGTGTCTCCCATTTAGTTTCTGTAACTCAAGACACATTAGGAATGACTTCAGTGCTAGCTTTCTGTTTAGTGCTTAGACATGAAGGGCCAGAACCACAGGTGCTGTCAATCAGCATAGATCAATTGGCTTCAACAGAACTAAGGTGATCTAAGCAAGCTGAGGATCAGACCTGAGGATTCAAAGGCAGGACAGCTGGGAGAAAAATGATGTAACATTCTACATTAAAGAGACGGGATTGTCACAGGGCAGGTACACCTCATCACCCTTTGTTCAGGAAGAAGGGGGCATTATAGCCCCAGGGCAAAGTCCAAATAACCACCCTTAGCCTCAGGGCAGTTTGGCCTAATGGCCAGAGTTAATAACACAGTCCCCCACCCCATGCAGGGCTGCATGGCCCAGTGGCCAGAATCAATATAGCTGCCCTCCTATGCAGAGCTGCGTGGCCTAGTGGCCAGGGGGGAAGTGGGCCACCACCCAGGGGTGGGTGACAGCTAGGGTAGGGGGACCCAGGCCCTCTCTACTCCACCAGGTCCCAGCCCAGGGCCCTGTCAGTGATGACTTCGTTCACCACTATGTCAGCAGGGATCCATCCGAAACATGCTGACTTTGCCCCGGTTCTACAACCGGACCAATATCTAATTGCTGGGGGCTACTTCCTACCCTGTTTTCCAAAAATGCCATACACGGGTCTTCTGGGCCTCTGGGGTCATTGTCCAGCAAAGCTCCCAATGACTCTGTCCCCTCATGGGCTTCTGCGGGCAGCCGGGTATCTGCCCTGGGTATCAGTGCGCCTGACCTCTGTGGTCTGGGGCGCCAGCAATCCTCAGAAGATAGTCCTGCAATACATATCCTCTCTCCTCAACAGTCAGCCCAGACTGAGTGCTCCCTTTTATACTGAGGCTCCAGTTGGAGCATGCCCAGCAGTGGCGAGGGGGTGTGGATTCCTTAGCCCACAATATGAAGTTAACGCCTTCTTGTCCAGTGTGGGGCAGGTATACCCCATCACATAGATATTAGAAAAAATGAAATTAAAATATAAAATTAAAAATAGACAATGGTGTGCTGGAATTTTTAATAACAGGTGCTGCAAACAGTTATCTACTCCCAGAGACTGACAATTTCAATACATTTGACTGATTAGCTCATGCTGGCTTTTATTATGATGAATGGGCTATATTTGCATTTGATAAGCTGTTTGCCTCGCTCCAATATTTTTTAAAAAATCAGTTTTCCTTAAATGTGTGGTAGTGTGATTTGAATGTTTCACCATTCAATCTGTTCTCACTCTGAATAATAAACATAAGACTTGTAATTTTATTGCTAGAAGACTGCTGCTGTTCTTAGAGATTCTTCAGACTGACAGCATCTTTTTTAACATTTTCAGAATATTTTGCAAATGTACCTGCAACCAGGGAAGCCTTCATGACTCCGCTAACTTGAAATTGCCATGAGCAGATGACTCAATAGGTGGATTGATGCCCTAAAAACTCAATTTTTCAGCATTTCTTCCCTTCCGATGGCTAATAAAGTTATCCAGATCATCATTTACAGCAGTGTTTATATGTGGCACCTGTTTGCCCTAAAGTGTGGCAATTTTAGTAGTCACAATTTTACTCTTTTCCACAGTCTATTTAAAGAAGAATTAACTACTGTTTCTGAGCTGATTTATCTGAAGCTATTAAAGTCTGTAAACTCAGAATTACTGAACAAGCAGCAAGCTCGCATCACTTATATTCCACGTACAAAAGTCTTAACTATAACCCACTATGTTTTAATGCCCCAAGTTTTTTTTCACCCCTTCATATAAATAATCCATCCCTAGAAAGGATGAAAAACTACATATAATAATACTCATCCAGCGATATAGATACAGTTTGACTTCTCCTGGATTAAAGGCAAAGTCACTCTTACTAGCATTTGCAGTGGCTACCTTTTAAATATTAAGTACATACTTTTCCCACTAGACTACACAGTCATTTGGCTCGCCTCTGTGGAAACTTATGTTTGCTATGTTGGCCACTGCAGGGCTCCCATCATTCTTCATTAATGCGAAAGAAACATATTGGAAATGACTAGAATAATTTGTTCCCTGCATAATAAAGACTGCAACATTCAAACTTGGTGTTTCCTAGCTCCTTCTTAGATCTAGATACGTGCAATGGAGATTTTACTGCACTTTCTGTTTCTGCAGCCAAAACAGTGCAACAAGAAGGGGAAAATTTTGCATTGAACAGCAAGTTTCTCCTTAAGCATGAGATTGTTACTTGCCAGATACAGCTGGGTTATGGAGTCAGGAATGGGGAATAGCCCCCCTTGCCCACAAAATGCACCAGCCTCTCAGTCACAAATCACTGTATCATTCTAGTCATCATGGTTTTTTAGCTAAGTGTCCTTCCAGACCCTTGCTTTCTTATTTTCCATTGTATTCCCCCACCTAAGGTCCCACCTCGGTCTGATCCTTTTGTTTCCGGTTAAGCGCTAATGGTTTGGGTTCCATCTTTCTCTCATTAACGCTACTCCTGCGTAATCAGGAGGAGATAGCATAAGAAAGTTTCCTTCAGGGGCTAAGAAAATCCACAGTGCTCCCAGCCCTTACAAACTCAGGAAGTTCAAGAAGGACCCAACCATTGCTCTGGGTACAGCACCATTTGCTGTGAATCTGTAACTGGATCCATTCTATGCATCCGACGAAGTGGGCTGTAGCCCATGAAAGCTTATGCTCTAATAAATTTGTTAGTCTCTAAGGTGCCACAAGGACTCCTGTTCTTTTTTGTAACTGGAGAGGGGCCCCAATTCGGCTGTTACAGTGGAGTAATGCCACTGAGTTCAGCTGAGTCACTTCCCACTGACTCCAATCAGAGCACGATTTAGGTGCCCCCTGGGTCACGTTTAACCGATGACGTTTTCTTTCCACTGAATGTGAGAGGATAGCTCTGAAGAGACAGTCCTGAGCAGGAGAGCACTCCCCCAGGATATCCTTGCATCGGTGACAGGAAAAAAACGCCAAACCGGGTGTGTGTGTTCTGTGACATCTACTTCCACCGCTGAACAGCAGATGAGCAATGGCTGGGCTCGGGTGCACTGAGGGCAGTGCTAATTACATGTTAATTAGTTTATTTTAAAAAAATCACATGGGGATATTAGCTTGCCAGGTGACAGAGGAATGTGCTTGAGATGAGGGGAATTAAAAATGTATTGTTCAAGACCTTGACTGGGAATTTACATAAATTATCTTAGTATTATTATGTAACTGATATAGTACATCAATGCAATGAGATGGTGCTAGCCTTAAATTTCAGCTGCTGAGCTGCTTAAGCTATTGGCGTTAAACTGAAGTCAGTGACAGGAGTAAATAATATTTATTGTTTGTATTGTGACCGTGCCCCAGTCAGGGACCAGAGCCCCATTGTGCCAGGTGCTGTACACAGTCCCTCCCCAGAGATCTCACAACCTACTCCTTGTACATTCTGCAGGCCAGCAGGTATGTTCTTCCTTGATGTATCTACAATGCTTTAGCTGCACTCCTGGCAGTTCAGGAATAAAAATTTGGCCCCATTGAAATCCCTGGCAAAACTCTCATTGATACCACTGGAGCCAGGATTTCATCCTGTATGCCATCTTCTTCTATGGTGTGAGAAGATTTGACCCCTTTTGCTCAGTCTAACCTTTTCTCCTATGCAAACATTAACCTCCTTATAGGAGACACCCGAGGATAAGAGGGGATTTGTATTTTTGAGCAACCAGCTGCATTCCAATGGCAAAAGATATTGCTTTTTCAGAAGTGTTTTTATTGCCTCTAAACCATGCTTGTTTCTGTGGATCCTATTCTCTGCAGATCTTTGCCATCGACAAAAAGATAGGAGAAAACATAAGCAGCCTTGTTGACTAGGAAGTGAACAGATTAATGTCCTGTAATGCTCGGGCTGAATTCACTTACACACAGGTAGAGATGACCAAAAAACCCGCCACTATATGCATAAGATTTTTTGATCTAAAAATAGCCTCTTTTCTAAAACAGCTTTCCATGGACCACAGTCAACTATTACATTTTTTGCTCTTTGTGAAATTTTCCATTCCAATTTTTCTTGACATTTTTATCATAATCTTTTTTACAGTCAGTGTTTTCTTTACCCAAGACCTGGTTTTCAGTAAACAAACAATAAAAAAGTGGAAACGGAGTCAATCAAGAACCCTGAGAAACAGAAACAACTTCAGCATTTTTGTAGTTGAAGTTATGAATATTGGCTATGTGCTTGTATCTCAATGTGTTTTAATTCTAAGTAGCCTCAGTGAAGCATTTGGTCAGCTTCATGAGAAGGGACTATTCTCAGTAAGTGCCCAATCAAGAAACACTTAGCTGACAATGAACTTTGGGAGACGCCAGTCCAAATCTGAGCTTTCCTGGGAATGTTCAAACTAACATATAAACAATGACATCGGCCTGTAAAGAACTGAGTCATGCATGGACATGTGACTTGCCCATGTGACTCCAGACTCCATCTTGCTGCTGTGATCATCCATAGGGCAGAGGATATAAAAGGCAGCTGCATCTCCTCCATTTTGTCTTCAATCCTGCTTCTTACTTCTGGAGAAATCTTGCTACAAATTGAAGCTCTAAACAAAGGACTGAATGACCCATCCCAGCTGTGGATGTACTGCAGAGACTTGATTTGAACCTGCAGTTTAACCCATCACTGCTACAAGCCCTAACCAAGAACTTTGCCATTACTGTATGTAATTGATTCCATTTAACCAGTTCTAGCTCTCATCTATATTTCTTTCTTTTTATGAATAAACCTTTAGATTTTAGATTCTAAAGGATTGGCAACAGTGTGATTTGTGGGTAAGATCTGATTTGTATATTGACCTGGGTCTGGGGCTTGGTCCTTTGGGATCAAGAGACCTTTTTTCTTTTACTGGAGTATTGGTTTTCATAACTATTCATCCCCATAACAAGTGGCACTGGTGGTGATACTGGGAAACTGGAGTGTCTAAGGAAATTGCTTGTGTGACTTATGGTTAGCCGGTAGGGTAAAACCAAAGTCTTTTCTGTTTTGGTTGCTTTGGTTTGCCTTGCCTTGGTGTGCAAAGGAACTGTAACTGCCCCGCTTTAAGCAATTTGTCCTGTATTGGTACTCTCAGTTGTGTCCTGCCAGAGGCAGCATTGTTACAACAAGACAAAAGGCTACACCGCAATTTCTAATGTCATAATAATGCTTTGCAGTTATACAGTGCTTTTTAGCGGCACATCTTAAAGCACTTTACAGAGGAGGTGAGCGTTATTAGGCCCATTTCTTACAGATGGGAAAACTAAACTGAGGCATAAAGGTGCAGCAAGTGGCTCAAGGTCATGCAGCAGGCAGGAATGGAACCCAGTTCTCCAGAGTCCCAATTCAGTGGTCTGTCCATCAGGTCACAGTGCATCCCCCACATGCCACATGCATGTTACTCTTCCATCTGCAATGACGTGACTGGGCCCTCTTTATGTTTATCACATGGGTCACAATTAGTGTGAAATATGCCCTTTTCTCTCTAAAGAATGTATATATTGTGTCATGTTATGTAAGCTAACCTATACGCAGGCTAATAACTATTACATTCAGGGCAAAGTTGGTTGGATGATCAGCACCTAGGTTTCCAGATGATGTTTCTGCCCCTGAGCAGAGTGAGATGAATGTTTATGTACCATGTAATTTACCCCTCTAACGTATTGATAGGAGCTTCGCAAGCCTTAATGTAGACTGCTTCATGATGACTCACCGGCTGTGATCCTCAAATGGCACCGAAACAGTGGAATATTTGAACAGAGCAGGTAGCAACCACAGAGCAAAAGTAAACTCATCCTTAGCACTCTGTCTGTAGCTTACATGACTGAATTGCACAGTTCTTCCAAACAGTAGTTTCCTTGGATAATTGTGAACAATTATGTGAGAAACACACAAAAAGCGAGACCCAAGATGACATAAACACAACGTTTATGCTGGTCTAATACCAGTGAAATGAATGTCACAAGAGAGGATCCAAGCTGGATCCCAGCACCTCCAGGGTAGGTCTACACTGCAACTGAAGGTGTGATTGTAGCACAGGTGGTCACAATCAGACCTCCACTTGCTGTGCAGATGTGCCCTCAGACTGAGGTCGTCATGGAGCGAGGGTGAATAGGGAGCAAGTTCAGAGTGGGGAGTAAGCATGGAACTACTTTCACCTCTTTTAATGTGCCCTTCTGGTCTCTGCACAAAGCTGCAGGAACCACCACGGCCAGGTGACAGGTAGCCACACACTGGGATCTTGGAAGCTGTGGTCTAACCAGCCGATCATTCATCTATGACTGAGGTCAGGTCAGGTCTACATGGTGCTTTTCCTAGTACTCTCTCTGAGTGCAGACACAAAGCCAAACCTGCTCTGGCTGTCAGCGCAGACCAGGAAAAACAGCAACGTGTCAGCAAACAGCAAATAAACCCTGGGCTGGGAATTCCAGCTCAGTGTTGAATCATATTGACAGGGCAATGGGTGGAAAGCTCGCACAGTCACTGCCCAGGATACCTCTCTCATAGAGGAATGGATGGTCTTGGGCAGCGATGAGCTGCCAAAATCTGAAGAACTGGTTCCTTCAGTCGCTCTGGGTCTTTGGCGGCTCTTCAGCGGCATGTCCTTCACTCGCTCTGGGTCTTCGGCAGCACTGAGGGACCCGCCGCCTAAGTGCCACCGAAGACCTGGAGCGAGTGAAGGACCCGCCGCCGAAGACCCGGAGTGCCGCCTGGTGAGTAAAAAGGGATTCTCAAGGGGAGCCTCCCCAGCCGGGAGCTCAGGCGGGCCAGACAGGATGGTCCTGCGGGCTACATGTGGCCCGCAGGCGGGAGTTTGCCCAACCCTTTAATAACCGGTTCTAAACCGGTTCTAAATTTAACAACCGGTTCATGCGAACCGGTGTGAACCGGCTCCAGCTCACCACTGGTCTTGGAGGTGCGGGAGGGGGAGGAGGGCGCGGAAGTGAACCTTTCACCAGCGTTAACACCTGCTTAAAATAATTAAGTAGGATATATTTTATTTCATGAATGTTTTGAGATCTTAATATGTTAAAATTGAGTCTGCAAAGCCATTTAGAACTTAAAAATATGAAATTCTCATAAAGGTAGCATTTCTTTCCTTCTCTGTTAGCAAATCCATTACTAATCAAAGAAAGTGTTAAGTTTTTTTTTTTTTTGTAACTTATAGAGGGTTTTACATTAACTGGTTCTGACAATTTCCAGTTTGCTTAGATGCTTCTGAGCGGACAGAAATAGCAAGTAAATTGACAGCAGATACACACTGTTGTTGAGAAATATTGTATACACTATGGAAAAGAGAGGGTTCGAGACAAAAGGATATCTTCTAAAAAACTGGAAATAAAATCTTACTGAGGAAAATAGAAAGGAGCATGAATTCTGGCAAGTCAAGTGTAAAAGTATAATTAGGTGAGCCAAAAAAGAAGTTGAAGAGCAACTAGCACAAGAGAAAAACAAACCGCATATTTTTTTAGTGCATCGGAAGCAGGAAGCCTGCCAAACAATCAGTGGGTTCACTGGATGATTGAGGTGTTAAAGGAGTGCTCATGGATGACAAGGCCATTGCAGAGAAACTAAAATAATTTTTTGCATTGTTCTTCATTGCAGAGGACATGAGGGAGATTCCCACATCTGAGCTTTTATTTGTAGGTGACAAATCTGAGGAACTGTCCCAGACTGAGATTCCAGTAGAGGAGGTCTTCAAAGATATTGATAAATTAAACAGTACTAAGTCACCAGGACTAGATGGTATTCACCCAAGAGTTCTGAAGGAACTCAAACATGAAACTGCAGAATTACTAACTGTGGTATATAACCTATTGCTTAAATCACTCTCTGCACCAGATGATTTCAAGATGGCTACTGTAATGTCAATTTTAAAAAAGGCCCCAGCAGTGATTCCAGCAATCACAGGCCAGTAAGCTTCAATTCAGTACCAGGCAAATTGGCTGAATTTGTAGTAAAAAACAGAATTATCAAACCTATAGATGAACACGATATGTTGGAGAAGAGCCAACAAAGCTTTTGTAAAGAGAAGTCTACTAGAATTCTTCGAGGGGTCAAAAAACATGTGGACAAGGGCGATCCAGTGGATATGATGTACTTGGATTTTCAGTAAGCCTTTGACGAAGTCTATTACCCACGGTTTCAGAGGAGCAGCCGTGTTAGTCTGTATTCGCAAAAAGAAAAGGAGGACTTGTGGCACCTTAGAGACTAACCAATTTATTTGAGCATGAGCTTTCGTGAGCTACAGCGATGAAGTGAGCTGTAGCTCACAAAAGCTTATGCTAAAATAAACTGGTTAGGCTCTAAGGTGCCACAAGTCCTCGTTTTCTTTCTATTACCAAAGGCTTTTAAGCAAAGTAAGGAGTCATGAGAGAAGAGGGCAGGTCCTCTCAGGGATCAGTAACTGGGTAAAAGATAGGAAACAAAAAGTAGGAATAAACTGTCAGTTTACACAGTGGAGTGAGGTAAATAGTGTGGTCCTCCAAGGATCCGTACGGGGACCAGTGCTATTCAACATAATGAATAATGATCTGGGGAAAAGGGTGAACAGTGAGGTGGCAACGTTTGCAGATGGTACAAAACTACTCAAGATAGTTAAGTCCAAAGCAGACTGCGAAGAGTTACAAAGGGACCTGACAAAACTGGGTATCTGGACAACACAATGGCAGATGAAATTCAATGTTGATAAAATGCAAAGTAATGCATATTCGAAAACGTAGTCCCAACCATACATACAAAGTGATGGGATCTAAATTTAACTGAGAAAAAGATCTGGGAGTCATTGTGGATAGTTCTCTGAAAACATCTGCTCAATGTACAGCGGCAGTCAAAAAGCGAACAGAATGTTGGGAACCATTAGGAAAGGAACAGATAAGAAGACAGTAAATGCCACTATATAAATCCATGGTACACCCACACCTTGAATACGGCATGCAGTTTGTAGGATGGAGGGAAGAGAACAGGCCTAACCTGAGGGCAGCCCTCCCTTATTCAGAGGGTGGATCTTGGTGCGTATTAAAGGTGCCAGGACTGACCAACTTCTGGCAGGCACATACTGCAGTGAGGCACCTAGTAAACCTTTTTAAAAAAAACCAAAACCCCCCCCATAAAATCTAAGGTTCTACAGCACAATTCTGCTACAAGCTCTGGGATTGCAGAATTGTGAGGAACATAGTGCCCTGACTCTGGACAGGCTCTACAGGAGAGGGTTCAAAGAAGAGCCACAAGAATGTTTAAAGGATTAGAAAACCTGCCTTACAGTGATTGAGCAACCTCGAGCCTCTCTCTTTAGCTTAATGAAAAGAAGGTTAAGGGGTGACTTGATCACAGTCTGTAAGTACCTACATGGGGGACAAATATTTAATAATGGGCTCTTCAGTCTAGCAGAGAAAGGTCTAACATGATCCAATGGCTAGAAGTTGAAGCTAGACAAATTCAGACTGGAAAGAAGATGTAAATGTTTAACAGTGAGAGTATTTAATCATTGAGACAACTTACCAAGAGTCATGCTGGATTCTCCATCACTGACCATTTTTAAATCCAGATTGGATGTTTTTCTAAAAGATCTGCTCTAGGAATTATTTGGGGGAAATTCTATGGCCTGTGTTATACAGGAGGTCAGACTAGATAATCACAATGATCCTCTCTGGCCCTGGAATCTATGAACCTACAGTCCTGCTGTTTCTCAATGCAAACAATTATAACACTAGGGGTTATCCAACTGATCAAAGCAAGACAACCTTGACTTTAAGTCCAGCCTAATTAATGCAGCCAGAGGCCTCAAACAGAAACACCTGTGACCCTAGACATGCTATAGGAAGCACCATACCCATGGACACTTTCTTTCCATCCCCTAGTAGGGGGGAAAGAAGCCCATTACCAAGGTCAATGAGCATTTGTAACAGTGTAATGTAAGGAAAGATCATCTCAAAAAATACATTTTTGTAATGAAGGGATCTTTTTCCTATTTATGTCACATTAGTAGCTAAGCACTGATTTACAAAACACTTTTTTATATATCTACCAGGCTAGTGCGCAAACCAAACATCAGCGATAAGAATCCATGCGACAGCAAATCAAAAAATAAAACTAGAGAACAGGAAAACGTTTTTTGTGTGACCTTGAAAATAATAAAGGCGAAACAGGGGAAAAAAAATCAACACGTGGAAAGAAATTCCACCAGCCTGGAGTCAGAGGACATCAAGCTCTGGGCTGGATTCTGCTGTTGGACACCATGGCATAAATGCAGAGTAGCACTGATGAATGCAGCAGGCTCTACCCCTGATTTCATGCTTATGTAACAGAACAGAATTCAGCCCCCTATGTTTGGAAAATGCACATGGCACAAGAACAGGCAAGGTACCAGAACCAGAGCGTAGGAGGTGAATGAAAACATGACTCAAACTGCATAGTTAAGAGGGGAGATAATGAGGGAGCTTAAAAAGGAACCACTTAAAATACAAGTTTCTAGGACGAATAAGTGCCCTATTTGTTGAGGGGTTGCGTCACAATTGCAGGGGTAGTTTATTCATAGATTACGAGGCCAAAAGGGATCACTGTGATCATCTAGTCTGACCTCCTGTAAAACATAGGCCTGAGAACTTCCCAAAAATAATTCCCAGAGCAGACCTATTAGAAAAGCATCCAATCTTGATTTAAAAATTGTCAGTGATGGAAAATCCACCACAACCCTTGTAAATTGTTCCAATAGTTAAATAATCTCACTGTTAAACATTTACACATTATTTCCAGTCTGAATTTGTCTAGCTGCAACTTCCAGACATTGAATTGTGTTAGCCTTTCTCTGCTAGACAGAAGAGCCCATTATCAAATATTTGTTCCCCTCATATGTAAGCACAGACAGCAATCAAATCACCTCTTAGCCATCTTCTTGTTTAGCTAAAGAAATTGAGCTCCTGGAGTCTATCACTATAATTTTCTAATCCTTTAATCATTCTCGTGGCTCTTCTTTGAACCCTCTTCAATTTATCAACATCCTTCTTGAATTGTGGACATCAGAACTGAACACAGTATTCCAGCAGTGGTCACACCAGTGCCAAATACAGGAGCAAGATAAACTCTACTCCTACTCAAAATTCTTTATGCATCCATGGACTATATTAGCTCTTTTGGCCAGAGCATCAGACTGGGAACTCATGTTCTTCTGATTATCCACCATGACCCCACTGCTTCCCAGGATAGTATGTAAGTGTGGCCTACATTCTTTGTTCATAGATGTATATATTTAGCTGTATTAAAATGCATATTGTTTGCTTGCACCCAGTTTACCAAGCAATCCAGATTACTCTGAATCACTGACCTGTCATCTTCATTATTTACCACTTCCCCAATTTTTGTCCCCTCTGGAAACTTTATCAGTGATGATTTTAGATTTTCTTCCATGTCATTAATAAAAGTGTTAAATAGCGTAGGGCCAAGAACCGATCTCTGTGGGACCCTACTGGGAACGCTCCCATTCGATGATGATTCCCCATTGACAGTTACATTTTGAGACCTATCAATAAGCCAGTTTTTAATCCATTTAATGTGTGCCATGTTCATTTTATTTTGTCCTACTTTTTAAATCAAAATATTGTGCTGTACAAGTCAAACACCTTACAGAAGTCTAAGTATATTATGTCAATTTTGTTACCTTTATCAACCAAACCTCTAATTTGAGCAAAACAAAATATCAAGTTAGTATGACAAGATCTATTTTCCATAAACCCATGTTGATTGGCATTAATTACATTACCTTCCTTAAATTCTGTATTGATCGAATCCTGTATTAGCCACTTCATTAATCTTGCCTGGGATCAATATCAGGCTGACAGGCCTACAATTACCTGGGTCATCCTATTTATGCTTTTTAACAAATTGCACAAAATTAGCTTTCTTCCAGTCTTCTGGAACTTCCCTGTGCTCCAGGACATATTGAAAAATCAAGATTTATGATCCAGTGAGCTCCTCAGCCAGTTCTTTTAAGGCTCTTGGGTGCAGGTTATCTGGATCTGCTGATTTAAAAATGTCCAACTTTAGTAGCTTCTGTTTAACATCCTCCACAGATACAGTTGTGCCTCTGCCCCCTTTGTGATCTCTCTCACTGCACCCCATCATGTGTCAGGCCTCATGCATTTACCTCTCTCAGAGTGGAGTCCTGCACTTCTCCCACTCTTGATCCTATGCTGAAGTATCCTATCTATGCACTGTGCTTCCCCTGCCAGTCTGACTGAGTTTCAGGCACCAGTGGTTCTTCACTTTGGGACTCTGACCAGTAGTATCCAGTGGTCTAACGGTCTTACTGAAGCTAAAGTGTTGTTTACATTGCAGTAAGGACAAAGCTTTTAGAAAAGGAGTACTTGTGGCACCTTAGAGACTAACCAACTTATTTAAGCATAAGCTTTCGTGAGCTACAGCTCACTTCATTGGATGCATACTGTATGCATCCGGTGAAGTGACCTGTAGCTCACGAAAGCTTATGCTCAAATAAATTGGTTAGTCTCTAAGGTGCCAAAAGTACTCCTTTTCTTTTTGCGAATACAGACTAACACGGCTGTTACTCTGAAAGCTTTTAGAGGGAAAGATTGATTGTTGTTTTAAAATCCTACACACCATTTTACCCAAAGCCTAGCCATCCCCTGATGGTGACTTAAACAGGCCTAACTTTTCCAGCGGGGTCCTGTGTCTCTCTCTGGTTCCCTTGAACAACAGCTTCATCTTTTGAGAGAGTGTCCCTTTTAATCCTGCCAAAGTCACCTGTCCTCACCGTTCTCTTCCTATGCTGTTCAAAACCGGCTGGCTGGAGACAGAGGCAAAATCCACCAGAACCAGTATTTCTGGCATTGTCCCTTAGCCACCTCTCAGCAAACTCTTAAGCCATTCTTCCCTTTCCTGCCTGCTTTTCCAGACAGCCCCCTATGGACTATGCAACTATAGTCAGTAAACATCCCAATAATAACCAGGTCAACATACAATGCTCATAAATCATCACAGGGCAGCTCCAAATCCATCAGACTGTACAAATACACATATGGAAAGGAATGCAAAGTGCACAATTTGGGGAAGGGGACGGAAACACCTACTGCTTTGCATGAAAGGCTTAGATGCATGCACAATATCTGTAAGAGACAGTAGGCCATATCTGAATCTGTCTAGTAATTAGAACATCACATTCTGTTGCTTTATCCCAGAGCCTCAACAATAAATAAAATGGCAGGATGTCACCAGGAAAATGCAGCCATGCGCGCATGTAACCCACACACCTCCTGGGTGTGGTGCTTTGTCCCATCTAGTGGCACCGAGACACTAGAGAGAGAGAATATGAGTCTGCTCTACAGCCTTAGCTAAGAGCCATATAGTGTTTACCTCATGCAGTAGAAGCTCATGCACAAAGGTCCCAGGTTTGATCCCAACGACTGGGGTCTGTCAGTGTTACGGACACACATGCCTTCCTCCTCTCTCCTAAACCATAGCAAGCAATGTGACATTCTACAAGGCTGTTTTAAGGAGAATGGTAGTTAGAGCACAGAACTAGGTATCTCACATCACTAATGCCAACTACGGAGACCCTGGCTAAGTAACCTCACAGTCCTCTGCCTGCTTTCCCATCTGTAGGAGAAGAATAATTACAAAGTATTGTCACTTCCAAGCATGTTTGAGTCAGGCCCCCAATGATCATGATTAGTTTATGTAACCCCTTTGGGGTCTAGCGAGCATGGCCCCTATAAATCATTGTCCTGGGGGAAGGAAGTGCTGATTGTTCCAGGAAAAGACAGGGCTGTTTTGTGGGAGAGAGGGAAAGCAACAGAGTGTGTGTGTCTCTGGAGCTCCAGACAGATGGGCTACAGCAAGCAGGCCCACACAGAGTGAAGCAGCCAAGAACCTGCCCAAAGCCTGGGAACGACAGGGCGGCCAATTGGGAACATCCCAGGACAGGAGCCAAGAGAAGTACTGTGCCAGGAAGAAATCGCCCAAGAAGGACAAACCGGAGCTGGACCCAGTATCACTGCTGCCCAGAGCTGCATGGGGAGGTGAGTACTGGGGCTTATGACTTTGCATTGGGAATAAGGAGGGAGGCTGTAGCAAGCTACATGGGGAGGTTGTCGCTCTGTGTGGCTTTGCAGAGAGTAGCAGAAGAGGGCACAGGAGGAGTTTGGGAAAGTTTCCTGACAACCAGGGGTACCCAAGACTTGCCACCAGACAGGAACTTTGCCCTGGACTCCTGAACTCTGAGTACAGACACACTGCTCGGCGCCTGCCCTTTCATACCTTTTGGTACCACTGGGCATGTGGGACCTTGTGTTGAATCTAGCCTCATTGTACTGCTCCTCCTGACTTCCCCGTTGTTTTTCTCTGTTCATCCCTGTGAATAAACATTTCCCTTTCCTGTATTCCTTTTACTGTTCTGGTGTATGTGTTCACTCTGGGGCAGGGTGGGCGGGTGGGGTTGGGGTTAGAACAGGTGCCCCTGGGATGAAAGGGACTTTCCCTCCTGCGTCCTGCATATGCCTTTTCTTGGCCAGAGTTGCCTGCAGAGCAGACTCCATCTTGGATTTTGGATTCTTTTTATCTGCTTTGGGGTTTTGATCTTTTAGGATTCATCATTGCAAGCTTTTCTTTGCAACCATGAGAACTAGACACCATTTTGTTTTTTAAATGAGAGCAGAGATTCTTATGTATTTACCTGATTCCTGGAGTTGGGACTTTAAGAAAAGCATCAAATATCAATAGACTTATGATAAAACGGCAAGCGTTGGCAGCATAATCTATTCTAGACCTCTGTTGTGAGGCTTGATCAGTTGGGATTCAGGGAAGATTTTTAGAGGCACAAATAGGAGTTAGGCACCTAACTTTCCAACACTTCCTCTTTTCAAAACCTCAGAAGCTCACCACCATTCAATGAAGGTACATTTTAAATTGCTTGCTTAGTTTGGGTGTTTGCAACAGCAAACAGCTGCTGCCGAGATCTCCAAACAGCCATTTGTACATGCAAATAGCCAATTTACTTCCACATTTTTGCATGGACTCATGAGCTTCCATTTGATGTCTGCAATATTTTTAAAGAGCCTCAAATGGAATTCCTAATCTAGATTAGCTCCCTTTCAAAACAATGATTAAATCAGGCAGTTAAAAATTGTTGTTAAACTGAAGATGAAAGTAGACAACCACGCCACAAACCACGCCCTATTCCAATGTAAAAGGTGTTCTACATATACTCTTATCTGCCATGTTTATGGCACTGATTCTGAGCACTATGAGTAGCCTGTCTGGAGATATGAGTGCTGGACTGGGAGTTAGTACAACTCAAATTCTAATCCTGGCTCAGATGCTGGTTTGCTCTGTGGCCTTGAGCAAGTCACCTTGACCTTCCAGTCTCATTTTCTTCATGTATAAAATGGGGATAATACTCACCCACTAACTTCACAGGGGCATTGGGAGCATTAATTAGCTACATGGTGCTTTGAACATGCAGAGAGCTATGTACAGCTGCCCAAATTATCTCAATTACACCAGCGTAGCTCAAAGTGAATGGCGTTAGAGTAACTAATATCAGAATCAGGGCCTATACATCTGGGGCTTATAGGAGAAGCCAGATGAAGAATAAAAGTTTGCTCTGAGTTCTGCAATGCAGATCTGAAATCCAATATTCTGTCTTACTTCCTGTGTGGGCATAGAAAGAGCAGAATAGTGAAGGCTAGTTACACTATGTACATACCAACTGCTTAAACATAATTTTGCCCTTTGTCAAATAAATGCACACATTTCTTTTTCAACATTATTAATGCCAGTGAAATTCTAGTATTGACAACAGGAAATGAGAAGAGGGGACTGTTTCTGTCCTACACTACTGACTTCCTGTGTGATCTTTGCCTATGTAAAAAGAGCCATGATACAGTTGGCTTAGGGCAGCGTTTCCCAAACTCCTTTGGCCACGGAACGCTTTTTAGCCTATTACGGAACACTTGTAATATTATTTTGTAGTCGTTTGGTTTTCAAATAAAAAATTGTGTTGTTTATGCTCAGATATATTTTATTTTATACACCAAATCTAAAAATACAAATTTTAAATAACCCGAACTAACAATTTCTGACTGGAAAGCTTGTATAAAGTAGTACAAAAATCAAGTGCAAGAGTCAAAATTAAATTCTAGATTCTTTCACGGAACACCGAGTCACATTGTGTGGAACACCAGGGTTCTGCGGAACACAGTTTGGGAAAAGTTGCCTTAGGGAACCAGTAAGGTTTAATTGGCTGGATTGTGCGATAGCAGCAAAGAATTTTTAAAAAATTCCATCACTTTGTTGGTTACCATGTTATCAGACAGCTTTTTTTTTAAATGTCAGTACAGTGCAGAATATCGACATTGCCTGTCTCAGAGGCTTCGACTGTAACTAGCAAACTTTTACATATTTTTTATAACCAGAAAATTTGCATATTTTTGTAAACAGCTGCTGCCAGAAATCTTATATTGAATAAAAGATTCACTGATGGAGCCTGACAAGGGAATATATGGAAAATCAACTAAACAGCCAGAAAACTAAGGTCTTAGCAAACAGCCTAGGCTGCTTCATTATGCGGAAGCGTACAATTATGTTACAAGACGAGCACATTAAGAAGCTACTATACCACTTGATATCATTTTCCCTTCTGGAAGTTGAGATATTTAAAAAACTGTGATAAGATTTCTGTATATGTTATTTTTAGGGTTTTGTTGTTTGTTTTTAGAGTAATTCCTTAAAACTAAAGACTTCAATGTGAATTGTTAATGCAATTCAAAGGAGGAGATTGCATGTTTTCTGGAGGAAAAAAACGAAAACAAAGCACTTTTTTTCCCCAAAATCCACCATTTAAAGCCCTCAAGATGATTCTGCTTCGGCACCAATGAAAGCTTTCATTGCTAATAAGGACATAAAAAAATCCCCAAACAATCCTCATGTCAATAATTGTGTATCTAAAAGAAAAAAAGAGGACACGATTCAGATGTGAAGACAAACCATGTTTGAAGTGGAGAGTGGACTAGATGATACATCCGAGGGAAACGAACAGAAGGAGATTCCGCTGATTGGAAGGCATGAGATGCACTGTCCTAGGGATAGGGGTTCCATGACCACCACTTCCAAGAGAAGGAGGCGGGTGGTGGTGGTCGGAGACTCTCTCCTCAGGGGGACTGAGTCATCTATCTGCTGCCCCGACCGGGAAAACCGAGAAGTCTGCTGCTTGTCAGGAGCTAGGATTCACGATGTGACGGAGAGACTGCCGAGATTCATCAAGCCCTCGGATCGCTACCCCTTCCTGCTTCTCCACGTGGGCACCAATGATACTGCCAAGAATGACCTTGAGTGGATCACTGTAGACTACGTGGCTCTGGGAAGAAGGATAAAGGAGTTTGAGGCTCAAGTACTTTTCTCGTCCATCCTCCCTGTGGAAGCAAAAGACCCGGGTAGAGACCGTCGAATTGTGGAAGTCAACAAATGGCTATGCAGGTGGTGTCGGAGAAAAGGTTTTGGATTCTTTGACCATGGGATGGTGTTCCAAGAAGGAGGAGTGCTAGGCAGAGACGAGCTCTATAATATCTAGCTCTGACAAGCTCTTTTCATCTGTAGATTTCAAAGCAGGTCAGGATCATCACCCCCATTTTATAGATAGGGAGACTGAGGCACAGAGCAGTGACGTGAATTGCCCAAGATCACCAGCAGGTCAGTGAGAGAGCTGGGAATAGGACTCAGGTCTCCCATGTCCCAGCTCAGTGCTCTGTCCACTAAGCTGCACTGTCTCACTGCTTGATATTATGAGTATTCCAGTAGCATCTGGAGGCCCGAATTAAAATCGGAGCCCCCTTGTGAGAGACACTGACCGTACTAACACAGACCAAGAGATAGGCCCTATCTGAAAGGGCTTACAGCCTGAAAAGACAAGACACACTAAGGTGGGAGTAAAAAAAAAAAAGGAGGACTTGTGGCACCTTAGAAACTAACAAAGTTATTAGAGCATAAGCTTTCGTGAGCTACAGCTAGTGTAAGCGTGCCTTAGTGGGTCACAACTGAGGACGCCACATTCAGGATGAACTGCTGAGAAACAGGGCAAACACAACCCCAAACTGGTGGTTCTTCTTTTATAAGATATCCCAAACCAGCCACAAAAGTAAACTCCTGTTTCACCACGCTGGCTAACAAGAAAACAGAAAAGCAGTTTCCTCAGGCATTCCAGTTCTCATATCACCACCAAAACACTGGATTCACAGATGGGTGGTTCTTTACAACCAGTCTCGTCAAATAAAAGGTTCCTCTGATCCCAAAGGACCAGCCACACGCCCAGGTCAATATATAACTTAGATCTTACCCAGAAATCATTCCTGATCTGTTCCCGGCAAAAGCATCACACAGACAGACAGACCCTTTGTCCCTCCCCTCCAGCTTTGAAAGTATCTTGTCTCCTCATTGGTCATTTTGGTCAGGGCCAGCGAGGTTATCTTAGCTTCTTAACCCTTTACAGGTGAAAGGGTTTTGCCTCTGGCCAGGAGGGATTTTATAGTTCTGTATACAGAAAGGTGATTACCCTTCCCTTTATATTTATCACAGTCTACATTTGACTTAATCCATTCATGTAATAAATTTCCCTGAAATATTTCTGAAAAGTCTAAACCAAAAACCCTTTAGGCAGCCTCAGAGAGAACGAATGCATCAAAAGATGGGTTGGTGGCTTCTTTTAGAGCAGTAAGGAGGGCACTTCCCGGCCTGGGTAGATGTACAAGCGCTAATCCTGATCTACCTTGCCCACTAAAAATAGCAGCCTGGCTGTGGCAGTGTGGACAACAGCTTGAGCTAGCTGCCCAAATACAAATGCGCTCAACCCCCTGGGTAGGTACATGAGCATCTAGCATGAGCTGCTGCCCGTGCTGCCATGAGCACACTATTTTCAGTGCACGAGCTAAGCACAGGTGTGTCTACATAAATCGGGAAACAACCTCCCAACTGTTGTGTAGATGTACCTTATATGTACAGGCTGAAAATCTTCCCGCTGAGAGCATTATAAAAGGCACAGATGGGAGATAGGTGAAAATCAAGAGGGAATTGTTGTCTACCTGGCATTTGTGTCTGTAAAAATCTCCTTCTCAGTCTTTAACGAACATATACCAGTTGTTATTTCTCATGTCAATTATAATTAAGAAGTGTATTTGTCAACAGTATTTTACACTGGTAAGACATCTGATCATGCAAACCCTTACACTCATGAGTAACTTTACTCAGTGGAGTAAATCATTGCAATCAGTAGCACTGCTCACTTGAGTAAAATTAAGTACAAAGTTAAATATGTGCAGGATGGAGCCCATACTGCCTCGCAAAAGGTCCACATTACAAATTCCATGAGTCTCTCCAGAGAGATCAGATGTGGTCTATGCAGACTGCATGGTTCAGTAGTTGATGGGAAAGATACAAGCCTGGAGGAAAAAATCATAGATCTTTTAATTTTTAATAGAACATAAGATCTCAGAGGCTTATAGCAGGCACTTTGGGAATCAACTGTGTTTTTGTTAACTTCAGTGCTTTGATATTTTATCATAAACCTGACTTTAAAATATGGAATCTGCATTTTAGGTTTATAGGAGTCTGAAACATCATCCTCAAGCAAAAGGCTTTGACTTAGATGAGGGTCAGAACCCGAGGCATATGTGCTCTGTTAAAGAATTGAGCAGGTGCAGAATAACCATCAGTGACAATTTAGGTGACTTTGAGCTTCCCCCATTTACAGCAGCTAAGGATTTTATCCATTATGCCCAAGGCTGAAGGCAAAAGTAAGAGGGCCACCGACTCTGCACCAGCATTGTATCTCCGTGGACAACGCCATGCAGCATCGACGGTCGTGTTTCTCAGTTGGTGAGTCGCAACCCGAAGGGGGTCACGAAAGGCAACTGTGGGGAGGCGAGGCATTGAAAATGTCATTACAGTTAAATGCAAAGAAAATATTGCTCCCCCTCCCTCTGCACACCCTTATCCTGTAAGATCAACTATTCTTTGTCAAACTCTCAAAACACGCATGCCTCCAAAGGCTTATCATTGATACATTTTTTACTCTTACATTTACTATCAAAGTAAGGTGGTCATGAAAATTTTTGACTTCAAAGAAGGGGTCACCAACCTGAAAAGGTTCAGAAACATTGATCTTGGGGACAGTACATGTTTTGATCCAAGACCATGATTTCCTTTAAATGAAAACCACATCACATCTGTTTAGTGGAACTCTCCAGAATCAAGAGTTTCGCAGAGTATATTCTTATCCAGAGACAATGCAACAGCAAAATCTAATTTATAAGACGCACTCAGGAAATGGCTTATAGCATGCCAGATACACTCCAATCTTTGAATTCATTTATTTGCACGTTGTGCTTGGTGACGTGTGCCATCATAATATTTTTATTGCCAGGAGTTTAGGGAGAACAAATCACTCATAAGCGGCAGAGCCAGCATTATGGGATACAAGTCTTCCTAAATAAGAGGCAATAAAAAATCAATAGTGTTCCCCCAACTATTGTGTGTATTCTTTATGACACATACCCACCTTTCTTTTCTTCTTCCAAACTTTTGCCATTTTTAGTCTCTTTCTGCTTATTATCTTTCGAGTCCCAGGGAGGTTCAGGCAAGCAGAGTGAAATTACCCATGTGGGAAATGCTGCCCGCACACAGTGGTTAATGCTGCCATTTTACAAAAAAACGCACCTGGAATCTTTAACGGGCACAAGCAGTAGGCAGTGTAGTTCTACATCCCTTCCAAAAGCCAGCATGCGCCACGTCTCAGCGCCCCCGGCTATCATTGCACTGGCAGGGGTGTGTCACAGACTGGCTCTTGCAAACAGCTGCATTTTGGCAGAGCCCTGTGCCCACACGAAACTCCTTGACAGGCTCTGAGCATGCAGAGGGTTTTGAAGGATTGTTACCTTCCAAGGAGGCACAGATTGCAAGTGAAATATTGACCCCCCATTCAATGGAGTTTTGCCATTGACTTCCATGCAATTGGCAATTCAAAGTGAAATCCTACCATGATGTCCTGTGGATGGAGGTCTCGTCTGTCACACGGCCAGTTCGTTTTATTATTTCTTGAGGTTTATAGGGCAAAGCACCTACACGCTGGCGCTAGGCACTTTTTACTTAAACACACTTCAAAAACAGAACCAAAACAGTGGAAACAGCCCTCAAACCATACCAATCCATGTGACAAAATCACCACTCTCTCAATGATATTTACATGGCACTCATTCCCACAGGTATCTACCCTCACACTCCCAGTGAGGGCAGTGCTAATTAGCCTCATTTTATAGGTGGGGAACTGAGGCACAGTGAGGCTAAATGACTCACCCAGGGTCACAAAGGAAGTCTACAGCAGAGCCAGGATTTGAAGCATGCTCTCCCAAGTCTTAGGGCTGGTCTACACTGGGCGGGGGAGGGGGGAGAATCGATCTAAGTTACACAACTTCAGCTACATGAATAACGCAGCTGAAGTCGATGTACTTAGGTCTACTCACTATGGTGTCTTCACTGCGGTGAGTCGACTGCTGATGCTCCCCTGTCGACTCCGCCTGCACCTCTTGCCCTGGTGGAGTACCGGAGTCTACCAGAGAGCGCTTGGGGATCGATTTATCGCGTCTAGACTAGACGTGATAAATCAACCCCCGCTGGATCAATTGCTGCCCACCGATCCGGCGAGTAGTATAGACATACCCTTAGGCTACTGCTCTAACCACTGAACCATCCTTCCTCTCTGGAATTAGCCACATACAGAATAAATAAAACAAATACCCCACCCTCCCCAAGAACCCAACGTGATATATATGGCAATTTCCTAGACAGTCCTCACTGAATTAAGCTAAACCTTACTGATTTAAGTTTAAGTATCTTAGGAGTTCATTGTATTAAAAATGCAAATATATACGTACTATTGCGGGATTGTCTGTAACATCCTTGAGGAGGTGACCTGACTAATGTAAACTGCAGGAAGTGTTACAAACTTCCAAAGGACTGGTTCACAGTCATGCTGGAAGGACATAACAAGTGGGGTCCTGCAGGGGTCAGTTCTGGGTCCGGTTCTGTTCAATATCTTCATCAATGATTTAGATAACAGCATAGAGAGTATACTTATAAAGTTTGTGGATGATACCAAGCTGGGAGGAGTTTCAAGTGCTGTGGAGGATAGGATTAAAATTCAAAATGATCTGGACAAACTGGAGAAATGGTCTGAAGTAAATAGGATGAAATTCAATAAGGACAAATGCAAAGTACTCCACTTAGGAAGGAACAATCAGTTGCACATATATGAAATGGGAAATGACTGCCTAGGAAGGAGTACGGCAGAAAGAGATCTGGGGATCATAGTGGATCACAAGCTAAATATGAGTCAACAGCGTAACGCTGTTGCAAAAAAAGCAAACGTCCTTCTGGGATGTATTAGCAGGAGTGTTGTAAGCAAGACACAAAAAGAAATTCTTCTGCTGTACTCTGTGCTCATCAGGCCTCAGCTGGAGTATTGTGTCCAGTTCTGGGTGCCACATTTCAGGAAAGATGTGGACAAATTGGTGAAAGTCCAGAGAAGAGCAACAGAAATGATTAAAGGTCTAGAAAACATGAGCTGTGAGGGAAGATTGAAAAAAATTGGGTTTGTTTAGTCTGGAGAAGAGAAGACTGAGAGGGGACATGATAACAGTTTTCAAGTACATAAAAGGTTGTTACAAGGAGGAGGGAAAAAATTGTTCTCCTTAACTTCCAAGGATAGGACAAGAAGCAATGGGCTTAAACTGCAGCAAGGGCGGTTTAGGTTGGACATTAGGAAAAACTTCCTAACTGTCAGAGTGGTTAAGCACTGGAATAAATTGCCTAGGGAGGCTGTGGAATCTCCATCATTGGGAATTTTACAAGGTTGGACAAACTCCTGTCAGGGATGGTCTAGATAATACTTAGTCCTGCCTTGAGTGCAGGGACTGGACTAGATGACCTCTCAAGGTCCCTTCCAGTTCTATGATTCTATGAAACAATGAGCTTTTTACAGTTAAGTGGATTTCCCAGGAAGCCGCTTGGGGAAGATGTATGCAAATGTAAACTCCTCTAAGGAGGGAACCACTGACTGCTCATCACCTAGATCATGAGGACAGATCAACAAGGTCTAAACAGGAGAAAAGAGTGACTCACAGATTCATGGGTGTACTTGTTCTGAGCCAAGGCAGTTATGAACTTGTAACCACGGAAAAGCTCCAGGGTGGGGTTTGAAGGACTGACTCCTACCACAGGTGTTGTTGGAGTGATCTCTGGTAAGCTTATAGGCATGCATGTAGGTTCTCTTATTGTTGTAATAGGTTTTCTCTGATGTTTTCACCTTAAGAATAAATGTGCTTGCTTAGGAAAAGCTGTGTGGTAACAGAACTGTGGGAAGTTTTGCTGTTTATAGCCTCTGAAGGGAAAGCAAAACAGGCCTACTTAGGCAGTCTGACCTGCTGGGGAATTCACAGTGTAGGCAGGGAACTGGGCAGCCTGGAAAAGCCCTGGTCAGGAGGGAGAGAGGCAAGTCTTTGCCCAAGAGAGGTGACAGCTAGGGATCTGGAAACCTAAAAGTGACTGCCATTGCTGGACTACAGATGGGGGATACAGGTGCAGTTGTCCTGAACTCTAACACCATAACCGCCCAAAAAACTCCAACCACCAACAAATGCCAAAACTGGAGGGGAGTTGCTGCATGACCTGAAGATCAATAAATGGGCTATTTCAAACCAATCTGGTAAAAAAGTGGGGGAAGAGAAGCAAAGATTTCCAGTTTGGAGAACTTCACAGAAAATACCCTGCCAGCTTCACCCTCCCTTTTAAAAACCATGGAAACCTGCAGCTAGAGCACCCAAGCTGATCACAACGGAAGGGGACTCATATGTGGGGGGGAGGGGGAATATCTCAAGGAGGCAGGTCCCAGCTTAACTTCTGTAGTCAGTGGTTAAATCTATGAGGTTTCCACCCTTTGTTTCCAGTTGTTTTTAAATCAGGGGAGGCCAAACACTGGCTTGTATGGTACGATAACCCTAGACAACAAATGTCAAGTCAAAAATTCACCAGCTTATTACTGTTACTATTAATCTAAATAAATTAAAACAACTTGGAGGACAGTGTGTGGTTTCCAATAACCAAAAAGCAGATTTAAAATAACTTCATCTTTGCTTTTATGGTGCCTAAAAATATTAGACATGTTTACTTCCCTGGAATACATCGCTTGCAAAATAAGCAGCAAATGGTTTAAAGAGAGATGCTCCAAAATATAAATCACTTACTGTCAAACAACATTCTGGAAAGTAAAATGAACCTTGCCAGAACTGTCAATGTTGATTTTCAATCTATCACATAGTTTAAACAGCAGTGATCACTTTCCCCCGTATGTTTCCCTGAAAAATGTCGCTATTTTTGAATTGCCCAAGGCTTAAGAAGTGTGGGTTTTTTTCCTTTCTTGAAGTCATAAGAAACAAGATAACAAAAAAGACATTGATATACTGCGCACACAGATTATAAATACACTTCAGAATTAACTCTATATTAGGAAGTGCAAACTACTGCTGCCTATTTGAGACAGACGGCCTGGTAGATAGTTTGAGGCAATGAGAAAGTAACCCACTGTTATTGCTTCACTTTTAACTAGAGCTATCATGGCATCTGAAACTGGAAAGTGCCATAGGCTGCTAGCTCTCACCCTAAGCCCTGATCCTGCAAATGCTTACACTCATGGTTAACTTTATGCACATGAGCAGTAGCTTAATTTTATGAATGTGAGCAAAGTACATGCCTAAATGTTTGCTGGTTAGGAGCCTTAGGATGTGACAAAACTGCCAATCAAACTGCTTCGACATATGGGTATCATAAGAAAAATGACTATCATGTGACATTGTAAAGTGCCATATTTATTCTCTTTCCACAGCATCTAGATCAAATTGGCTCCATTTACAAGTGGAAGGTTGATTTTTCTACCTACCAGGGCTGCAAGCTCACCAAGGGAAGCCTGTACTCAGTCCCTTCCATCAAAACCAATAAAGATTGTTCAGCTGGAACTTAGCTGTTATTTTGGTTGTTGATGAACAAGGCACAGTAGAAGCCAGTTCATTCATCCAGAGGAACAGGAGGAGTTCCTTACTCACGTTTGTCAATAAACTAAGCACGTGTGCCTGACAGTGTTTAAGACGCTGACCTGGGAGATGTGGGTTCAAGTCGTTGCTGCACCACAGACTTCCTGTGTGATCGCAGGCAAGTCACTTCACTGCCTGAACACCTTTTGAAAATCTGGCCCCAAGAACCTTTGAAAATTTGGCTCTAAGGGTGGAACGCGCAACAGGAGTTAAGTTCCTCACTTCCATAGACGTCAGTGTGACAAGGTGAGCATGAGATGATCTCTCTTATTGGACGAACTTCTGTTGGTGAGAGAGAAGTCCTCAAGCTACACAGAGCTCTTCTTCATGTCAGACCCCTCTCTCTCACCAACAGAAGTTGTTCCAGTAAGAGAGATTCCCCCACCCACATTGTCTCTCTCATATCCTTGGCCCAACATGGCTACCACAACACTGAACATTGAAATCAATGGAATTTAGGAACCTCACTCCTTTTGAGCATTTGAGTCCAACTGTACCTGAGTTCCCCAACCGTAAAACAGGGATAATAGCATTTCCTTGCCGCCCATGGGAGTTCTGAGGATAACTACACCAAAGATTGTGAGGTGCTCAGATACTACAGTAGTGGGGGACATATACATACCTTAGATGGATAGATATTGTCACCATTCAGGGCAATGGAACCTGTGTTTCCCCCCTCCATGGGCCCTTCAGGGCACCCACTCTAGGGTCCCAGTTCCTCTGCCATCATCTCATTTCACTTCCTCCTGATTTAGGTTTTTCCAGGCTACCTTGTACTCTGCCTACACTGTGATAATCCCAGCAAGACAGACTGCCTAACCTGGCCAGCATCTGTGCTTTGCTTTCTCTCCAAAGGCTAAGAACAGCAGTAATTGCCAGCTATTACAAGTTACCACACAGCTCTTCCTAAGCAAGCACATTTATTCTCAAGGTGAAAGCATTACAGAGAAAACATTAAAACAATAAAAGAACCTACATGCATGTTAACTAGCTTAGCGGAGATGACCCCCAACTGCAGCAAGGGCTCTGGTAGGAGTCAGTCCTTCAAACCCCATCCAGGGTTCTTCTGTGTTATAAGTTGTCATAAATATAAAGGGAAGGGTAAACCCCTTTAATATCCCTCCTGGCCAGAGAAAAAATCCTCTCACCTATAAAGGGTTAAGAAGCTAAAGATAACCTCGCTGGCACCTGACCAAAATGACCAATGAGGAGACAAGGTACTTTCAAAAGCTGGGAGGAGGGAGAGAAACAAAGGGTCTGTGTCTGTTGGTACACTGCTTTTGCTGGGGATAGACCAGGAATGGAGTCTTAGAACTTTTAGTAAGTAATCTAGCTAGGTATGTGTTAGATTATGATTTCTTTAAATGGCTGAGAAAAGAATTGTGCTGAATAAAATTACTATTTCTGTCTGTGTGTCTTTTTTGTAACTTAAGGTTTTGCCTAGAGGGATTCTCTATGTTTTGAATCTAATTACCCTGTAAGATATCTACCATCCTGATTTTACAGGGGTGATTCCTTTACTTCTATTTACTTCTATTTCTATTAAAAGTCTTCTTGTAAGAAAACTGAATGCTTTTTCATTGTTCTCAGATCCAAGGGTTTGGGTCTGTGGTCACCTATGCAAATTGGTGAGGATTTTTACCAAACCTTTCCCAGGAAGTGGGGTGCAAGGGTTGGGAGGATTTTGTGGGGAAAGACGTGTCCAAACTACGTTTCCCAGTAAACCCAGTTAGAGTTTGGTGGTGGCAGTGGTATTCCAAGGACAAAGGATAAAATTAATTTGTACCTTGGGGAAGTTTTAACCTAAGCTGGTAAAAGTAAGCTTAGGAGGTTTTCATGCAGGTCCCCACATCTGTACCCTAGAGTTCAGAGTGGGGGAGGAACCTTGACAGATGCTTTCCTAATAAAAATAAACCCAGATAAATGTTTGGTGGTGGCAGTGGAAGTCCAAGGACAAAGAGTAAAATAGTTTGTACCTTGGGGAAGTTGTAACCTAAGCTGGTAAAAGTAAGCTTAGGAGGTTTTCATGCAGGTCCCCACATCTGTACCCTAGAGATACATAAGTTCACAACAGCCTTAGCTCAGAATTAACCCACATGCATAGGTTAGTCTTTCCTTTATACAGCTTGGGCCTTTGATATTGAGATTCCATTAACTGGTGGTCACTAGACAAGGGACCCCTCCTCAGGGCGTAGCTTCCAAAGGCTGGGGTTTTGCATAACCAGGAGATGGGGAATTTACATTCAATTTGTGGTAGAAGTTCGCCTTGCAAACCACTTGATACTGTTTGTCCCAAAAGTCCGTTCTTGTCTGGCACACTGTTCAATACAGTCCTCTGAAACTCATAACACTCCCCAAGGTTCGCATCACATCTCCCTCCTAGAGAGGTTACATATAACCCCATATAATACATAACCTTTGGATTTAATACAACAGACTCCAAAGATACTTAAACTGAATTCAGTACAGGATACTGTAAGAAATTGCCGTCTCTGTCACAGACACAGGGCTGGATTTTTGAAGGTATTGAGCACCTCATTGAATTGGAGCGCAGGAGTCGCACGTCTGAAAAAAAATCAAGGCCACAAAAAGCAGATGGCTTGACGACTGTGATATACGCCATCATGTGCCAGCAATGCCCCTCTGCCATGTACATTGGCCAAAGTGGACAGTCCCTACGTAAAAGAATAAATGGTCACCAATCAGACATCAGGAATGGTAATATACAAAAGCCAGTAGGAGAACACTTCACCCTCCCTGGATACTCAATAACAGATTTAAAAGTAGCCATCCTTCAACAAAAAAGCTTCAGAAACAGACTTCAAAGAGAAACTGCAGAGTTACAATTCATTTGCAAATTTAACACCGTTAATTTGGGCTTGAATAGGGACAGGGAATGGCTGGCTCACTACAAAACCGATTTTCCCTTTCTTGGCATTGACACCTCCTCATCAATTATTGGGAGTGGACCACATTCACCCTGATTGAATTGGCCTTGTCACCACTGGTTCTCCACTTGTAAGGTAACTCCCCTCTCTTCATGTGCCAGTATATTAATGCCTGCATCTGTAATTTTCACTCCATGCATCTGAAGAAGTGGAGCTTTTCACCCACGAAACCTTATGCCCAAATAAATCTGTTAGTCTTTAAAGTGCCACCGGACTCCTCGTTGTTTCTGTAGATACAGACTAACATGGCTATCCCCTGATACTAAGAAAGTCTTGTATTTATACAGGTAACTTCCCAGTTACAGCCACCCTAATTTCACCATTTTTTAAAGAAGAAATGAGGCACAGTGAGGCTGAGAGAATGGCCACAGCATTCTTGCAAGCAACAATCTTACTAGGTAAATTCCTTTCCTGTCCTTTACCCTTGGGCCCCCTCCCTAATATACTGCACACAATTATAACAAGACAAATTGCTGGGATGTGTTAATTACTATTATGCAGTGCAGAGGTAAGGCACAACATTATTATTAATCTGGGCAAGTGGTGCCCTCTCCCCACAGTGCCATCTTGAGGGACCTATGAGAGGTAGTTGCCTAAAAGCCTCAGCTGAGGTAAATGACAATGTAAAATGTTTGCCTGGTAACAATCTGACAATCAGTGGCTTCAGAGAGAAGAAAGATCCTTCTCAGAAGCCGCCCCCCAAATGTCTGCCTAAACTGGGGGTCCGACACAGACAGCTGGTGGGGACCGGATCAAGGAAGAGGAGAAAGTAACTGTGTCAGGGGCCTGAGAGTGACGTGCTAGGGTAAATAACTGCACTCTCAGGATAAGCCATCACATGGCTGGGGCTGCCCAAGTACTTCCACTAAGCCAGGACAAGCACAGTAGTCAGAGGACGGGAATTGGCAGCAATGGCTGTTACGTGCCAAAATAACTTGCAGGATCTGGGCCTCAGCTTCCAGCAGCAGGAGACAAGCATGTGAGTTCAGAAAGCAGGCAGAAACCAAGAGACTTCTCTGCCCTCAGTACGTGGCTAGTTAGGTCATTCCAAATGGCCACATTGTCAGAAATGCTCACCCCGTGCGAAGTGCAGCAGCTCCTGATCAGTCAGATGGGGACATTGCTATAATCAGTGCAGTGCCATTGGGCTGCATGGTGCTTTGTAGACATGTAAGAAAGCCAGGTTCCCTGCCCTAAGATAGCTGATATCATGCAATGTACCAAAATAAACAGAGTTCCCTTGACAGTCTTTCCTCTGTGGTTATAAGTATATGGCAAGTTACAGAGGCCTGGAAATCATGATCCACTGAAAAACTGGAGCAGTCTGACACTAATAGTGTAGCAGTTCACAGAGATCCACCATCTCTTTTAAGCCTTTTGGGGGAGTAAAACCTTTACACTGCATCCTGCATTCACAGCACTAGTGAAGCCAAAAGAATCACACTGAGATTCTCTTTTCTGGCCAGCGCATGAGTCTCCAGAACCTCTCGTCATAGCAGAATATTTCCAGTTCCATAAATGGAACCAGCAGCCAGAATGCACATTTAACCCGCTGATGAGTGTGTGCTACAGGTCCGCCTTCTGTACCTGGTCTACAGAGGATAGGACGCTAATACAGCCCCAGGTAGGGAGCCCTAGCTCAAGCAACAGTGACTCTTGCTTTGAGCTCGAGCGGTTCCTGGTTCAATCCCCAGAGTGTTAGCCAAGATGAGGGCTACCACAGGTGGCAGAACTGAGTAAAAGAAACCAGCACTGTGAATTTGGAGCAAATCTGCACAATCCCATGCTGGTCTGGGACACAATGCTACACTGAGCTATTTGCTGATACAGGTTTTTCTTACATATTTCCAAGCTGTTGATATTTGATGCCAATGGAGGCTGCAACCAAATGCCTAGAAGGAACGACTCAGGGTGTGGGTGATGTACACCAACCAAATTAGTGGTATACTAGCCAAGTGTTGGACGGAGCAATGTAATTTTAAATATATTTGGTGTGCATAAACAGACCGTAAGCTGGATGATTGTTATTTCAAAGGGGCCTTTGTATCACGCGGACCCTAAGAAAGGACACAAAAATAAAAGTATACACAAGTGTAAAAAAATTCATATGAAAGAATAAAGTCGTTTGTGCTGTGGGTGAAAGATTCCCAGACAGCGAGGGTGACTCCACAAATAAAACTGGCATGGACGGATACGCAATAAACAAAGCCCAGCTAGTATTGGATAGAATTGCGAGTGGCTGGGAATCCCTTAAAATTGGAACTGGACACAGGGTCTGCAGTGTCAGTTATCTCCTGGAGGGATTATGAAAGGCTATTTAGAGCCATCCACAGCTGTACACAGCTACAGTCTGTCTTGGGACATATTCAAAACAAGACACACAGCCAGTGCAAGTCCTCTACAGGGAGGCCGAACACAAAGGTCTGAAATGCTGGTTACATCTATTTGTTGTAGCGTCACAGGGACATCTGGCTCTACCTTCTTAAATTAGATTGGAATGACACCAAAGCAGGGTCGCAAACACACAATTATAGTAATACCTAGCTCTTACATGGCATTTTTCATCAGCAGATCTCAATGTGCTCTACAAAGGTCAATATTGTTATCTACATTTTGCAAATGGGGAAACTGAGGCACAGAGGGGCAAGTGACTTGTCCCAGCTCAGCCAGCAAACAAGACGGGACACATGCACCTCGTTTTGATCAATGCCTGTGCAGAATGACCAGTGGTATTTTGCATGTCACCTGCAACATAAGCACATTGAAATGTGATACACGTAGTGTGGCCAGGTGGCCAGTTTTTGACCAGAAAGTCCAGTTGAAAAAGGGACCTGACGGTGTCCGGTCAGATCTACTGACCGGACACCCAAAGTCTGGGTACTGTGGACAGGGGAGGCAGGGAGGCGCAGAGTCATCACCCTCGCCAGCCCCTACTTAGCCAGGGCCACCTCCTGCCTGCATTGGGCAGCTTCAGCTCCCAACTCCAGCTCTGCAGGTGAGTCCCTCCCGACCCATGCAGGGGGGAGGGGAAATGAGAAGCGAACTGGGGGTGGGACCTCACGGGGAGGAGGCAGGGCAGGACTGGGGCCTTGGGGGAAGAGATGAGGCAGGGGTGGGGCTGTTCTGAGGTGGAGACACTCCTGAGGTAACTCAGAACAACACGGGTAGGCCCAAGGGGCTGTGGTCACCTCCCAGGGCTACCACATCAGATGCAGCACTGTCCAGAATCTCTGCAGCATTGCACGGTGCCCTGACACATCCCCTCCCACACAGCCCTAGACCTGTCCTGCTGCTCACAGGAGGGATGGCAAGAGGGGCCTCAGGAGACAACCTTACAGCTGTCTTCTGCAGCCGCTGCAGCAAGGGAATCCTCGCCCTGCCCATTTCTGGGCCATCCTGATTATCACTACAAAAGGTTTTTTTTTCCTTCTGCTGATAATAGCCCACCTTAATTGATCACTCTCATTATAGTGGGTATGGCAACACCCACTTTTCCATGTTCTCTGTGTATATATATATATATCTTCCTACTGTATTATCCACTGCATGCATCCGATGGAGGGGGTTTTAGCCCACAAAAGCCTATGCTCAAATAAATTTGTTAGTCTCTAAGGTGCCACAAATCCTCCTCGGTCTTTTTGCTGATACAGACTAACATGGCTACCCCTCTGAAACCTCTTACCTAGACAGAAACACTCCAGGCAGCAGCACCGGCCAGCCACCATCTGTTTTATTTTTTGGACAACACTGATTTTCAGCTGGGTCTCCACAAATCAGACCTTTGAGGATTCATTTACAGGTCAAAAGAAGCTGCCAGAAACAACATGCCAGGTTGCACAAATTGCACATGGGCCAAAACGTGTGGGCAAGAGACTTCCGTGGAGACCAAAAATGCATCAGAAGTGCTACTTGGCCATTGAGGTACACAGGAAAGGGCAAAGATGACCAAATCGGGTGCAAAGATACAGGGTGGGTTTGTCAGAGGTGGTTAAGGGAGTTGAGTACCCATCTCCCATTGAATTTCAATGTGCTCTGCGTGCCTGGCCTCCCAGGGGTTCTTTTGAAAATCCTGGCGTGTGTGTGGCCAACACATACCTGTAGCCAACGTATTACAGAGACTCCTTTATTACCAGTGGCTACATCAGCTGAGTTACAACAGAGAAATCAAGCTCCTTTGGCAGTTTCCCCTTTGCACGCAGAAGCAGAGCAAGAACTAGATACAACCCACCTTAAGCTGATACAGGCCTCCTGGTCTACCCTGAAAATTGATACTGGCATAGATATGTCAGTTGGAAGGGTGGGAAAAAACCATGCTCCATGGGACACAGCTAAGTCAACCTCAGCGCAGACACAGCTATTCCTACAGACGAATGCTTCTCCCAGCATAGCTAGCATCGTTCAGGGAGGTAGGTGGTGTTACACCACCAGTAAAAAAACTCCTTCTGTGGGCAAACGCTGTGCCCACACAAGGGGGTATGCTAGCATAGGCTCTGTAGTGCGGGCAAGGCCACCATTCAGCAGTGTCAATACACTTCCCCCAAGGAGTCATGGACAGGTCACCGAGGGATTTTTTCCAAGAAGCAATACCCATTGAGAGAGAGTCATTTACCCTCCCCTCTTTGGTCAGATAAATACACTTAGACTCTATTTACAGAGCCATTTATTCAGTATAGCGCTAAACTTACACCGGGGTGACGGTACAAAAAGGCAGTTCTCACCATTGGTTCATTATACGTAGCGTGAAAATTTTTTGAAAGCAAAGCACAAAGGTGTTGGCAGAGCGACATTCCCGCCCCCCCCACCCCCACAGCAGTGTGGTGTCGTGGGAGTGACCCACCTTAATTCTGCCCCCCAGCTGGGGCAATATTGGGTACAATTTAACAGCCCAGGCCAAGGAGAAGCCAACACATACTAACAAAATAGCACGTCCCCTTTCACCAGGGTTTCAGGACAGGAACAATCACAATACAGTTTATAAGCTCCTTACCACAGAACACTTGTGGAGCATTCCCAAACTTAAAATTCACCAAGCAGAGTAGCTGAGTTTAGTAGGACTAATCTCCTGCCGCCCAGAAGAGGAAACCCCCACACGTTACACCATGTACAACTTCTACTCCCCTTCAGTTTGTTCAGTTTCATCTTCCTGTCTATATAGCCCAGCCCTAGGGCAGGGCCTCCTTGAGTACAGTCAGGCTGTCATAGAATCACAGAAGATTAGGGTTGGAAGAGATCTCAGGAGGTCTCCGAATCCAACCCCAAAGCTGAAGACTCCAGCTTGTCCTTTAAAGGGGCAGTACACAATTTCATGTGTGGTTAGCAATTCTGGGGGAAGGAAACTAAGATACTGGACTGAGTTACAGAGCTCTTATGACTGAGCAACAGATAAGATAGAACAAACAAGGATTTTCATATGGATTGTTCTCCGTGGTTCTTAATAAAGTTTGTTCAAGATATTTGTGTGCTGTGTGTGTGTGTGTCTGAATGTGAGTGTGTGTGAGTGAGAGAGAGAAAGCACACCCAAAGAAAGTTTAAAGAGTACATACTAGGGCCAAGGGTGGTGTGTTACATAAAAGTAGTAAGTTGGATGGCTTCATTATAGATTGAAAGTCTGGTTAGTTCTGAGATTGGTGTTTTGCTGGTACCTTACAATGAGGATGCACGGTCAACTAGGCTCTCCCGTTTTGCCTTCTCTAACTTCTGTTGTCCCCTCTCTCTTTAAAATGCTGTTTCACTAGTGGAAATCTGTTTTATAAGTTTTGTTATATTCATGCACTGCATAAAGAGCCCAGAACATTATTTATGCCAGCAATTAAGAAGTGGCTTGTTTGCCAACATCTCAGACTGGCTGGTGTGAAATTTAATTTGTGCAATTAAATCCATGGATGGGGAAGCATGAAATGCACATTTTGAATTAATGTCAAGTTTTATCGTAATACTTAAAATAATATTCAAGAGGCAAAGGACACCTGAATGAAGTATTCAAAATTATGAAAGACATCAAGAAAACTGATCGGTCTTTCCTTTGTACTTTGTCTCATACTATGGAAGAGTAAGGACATTTGATGAAATAAATGACTGGTAAATTGAAATTTTTAAAAAAAGCAATACATCGCATAAAGCCTAGAAAGTAATGCCACAAAGTGCAGAATTCAGTGTCGCTGCTGTATGCAAGTCATTGCACACATTTATATGCAAACTAAGGTACAGCTAAGGCAATAAGTGGATCACCTGTTACTGTCAGGAGGAAATTGTTGGCCATGCAGGCACACACAGTGAAGCTATGTGTATCATAGAGAGGATTTTACCTTCCTCTTGAGCACCAGGTGTTGGTCATTTCCTGAGGCATGAGACCTGATTAGGGGCTGGTCTACACTACCACTTCAATCCATGTAACTTATGTCACTCAGGGATATGAAAAAGCCACTCCCCTGAGCGACACAAGTTACATCGACCTAAGTGCTGTCCACACTAGTGCTATGTTGGCAGCAGACGCTCTCCCACCAACATAGCTTCCGCCTCTCGCTGAGGTGGAGTAATTATGCCGACAGGAGAGCTTGCGCCAGTGTAGCAAGGTAGTGAAGACTAACCCTAAATAGTAACTTCTATGTTCCTCCACATTTAAAAAAGATTCTCATATCATTTCAAATTTCCCCATTACATAGGTGCCAACTTCCCCTCTTCCCTGTGGGTGCTCGACCCCCCCACCCTGCCTCCGGCCCTGCCCCCACTCCACCCCTTCCATGAGGCCCTGCCCTTGCCTCGCCCCTTCCCATCCCTGCCCCGCCTCCTTTCCAACCCCTTCCCCAAAGTTCCTGACCCAACTCTGCCCCCTCCCTGCCCCTATTCCAACTCCTTCCCCAAATCCCTGCCCCAGCCCCACCTCCTCCCCTGAGTGCGCCATGTTCCCGCTCTTCCCCCTCCCTCCCGGAGTGTGCTAATGCCGCCAAACAACTGTTTGGCAGCAGCCGGGCAGGAAGTGCTGGGAGGTAGGCGGAGGAGTGGGGACACAGCGCGCTCAAGGGAGGGGGAGGAGGGTGCGGGGAGCTTGGCTTCCAGTGGGTGCAGAGGACCCACTAATTTTTCCCCATGGGTGCTCCAGCCCCAGAGCACCCACGGCGTCAGTCCCTATGTGCCATTATACTCTATCTTGGGGCATGCCTCATTTTGGTCCTTTGTCACACACTGAAAAGCTAGAGTTAGAATCTGAGGGCTGAGATCACCACATTTAGGCTCTGAAGTTACAGAAAAGAGAGTCAGCTCCAAGTCTGCACCACAGTTTGGTGTCCAGGAGGAAGTGTGGGCACTGTTTACAGCCCTTCAGTGTCTCACTGCTTGATTTGGTACAATTAGACTAACAGACGTTTAAGGGCTATGAAGTCCTCCTGGAGCGATTGGTACCTTCCAAATCATGCCTGCAGTTGTTTCCAGGAATATAAAATCTGAGAGCCTGCTCAAAAACCAAACCCTTACAGACTGTCCTGCTAAGAGGACCCAGGTGGCTCAGCTTTGTTTATCTCAGTGGGGATATACCATCATGGATTGAGGGCACTTTGAGTGTGCTCTCTGACGGCAGTGATAGGCAGCAGTGTAAAAATGGACTGTTGATAGAAGTGAACGGAGTATATACCTGTGACATTGTAGAGAGCTGACAATGCTTCACAATACCTTTCCAGCAGAACAGACAAGGGCAGGCTCACAGAGGATTCACAGTGCAGAACTAACTGGATGAACAAAAGGAAAAGAAAAAAAACACACAATAAATATTTACACTTAACAAGCAGCAAGAGAAGGACAGAATTCTCTTTCTTGGGAGCATGATAATAATACTTGGCACTTTTATAGCAGTTTCAACTGATCAATTGTGCAACTGTGGGTGAAGGCACTCCTGGGAGATAGAAAATGAATACAGGGATCACTTCCGCCCCTCAGTAAAATGCAGCCACCTCTGAAGCGGAGCGTGGCAGCTGTTTAACAGAGCACAGCAACAACACTACACAATAGTGTAGGATACGACATGAAGAATATTGTATCCCACTGAACCAACAGGGGGAACTTAATGACTGCAGAATGTAAGTACGATAGTTTTTATCATGGAGTCTTTAATGTCGACATGTGGCCCGAGCTTCATCTGAATGAGCGTTCCCTGACATCACCAGCCTGCTGTCCTCCATACAGATATCCTTCTCTTTGAAAAAAGGACTATCTGCCGATTTCCCCCTTGAGAGTGATCAAACTGTCTCCCCAGTACTTAAAATCCCCCAGGACAAAGTCAGGATTACTGCATGCTCATTTTTTCCCTACATCATAACTCAGGCAGTGATACTGTCAGAGGTACTTTCACGAAAGGTCACAGGTTTGTTATGGGGGAAGAATAAGAGTCACAGGACGGTACTGGGAGACCGCCAGCCCTCATGGCCATTCATCTGTCTTCACTTGAACAAACAAAATCGCAGTAAGTTACAGTTAAGGAAGAGCTTGGCATACCACATGAGCAACTGACGCAGCTGAGATATGATGTAGAGAGTAATTTCACTGTAAGTCTTCTTGCGGCAAGAGGCACGGGGTTGTAATAAATTCCTTCTCCATCTCACTATCCCCATGTAAACTAATGCTGCACAGCACTCTCTTCTCTAATAGGTCACCTGTGACTTAAGTAGCAACCAGAAGGTGTGAAAAGGTAGCAACAAGTGGATCTCTTGCACTGATGAATTTAGCAAGCTAGTATCCATTGGTAGATATTAGCTGAAGTGATTTAACTTCAAATTGTTCAAAGCCATACAACATGGGATAGAGCTTTGCTTATCCTCCTAACAAGACAATATTTTTTTAGACAGCTGAGAAAAAACCCCACAGGATTTTAAGGAATACACGTAATACTGAGGCCAAAGAATCAAATCTCATTTTCAGCCCCAAAAGGGAAATGAATTACTGCATATTGCAGGCTCAGCAGAGGTAGCTCACAGAACAATACATCTAAATGATCAGTAGATGGCAGCCAGTTTTTAATACTGCAGGGAATAATAGCATTGCTACTGAATGCCATAACAGAAAGGGAGAATTAAAGTATTCAAAAGTGACAAATTACTGATAGATACCACTGGGCCATGAAATCAAACCTTTGACTCTTTATGAGGGTCTATAATGACTTGATAACTCACAAAATGCTTTCCATCTTCTACTTAAGCCGAAGACACACACAGCTCTGACTCAGGGAAAATAACATATCCACTGACGGTTTACATTACATTTATGAGCTTCAAAATGTGTTCAGTGATTGTAAAACACCATCTGTATTACCGACTTCCTTGTTGCATAACAAGGAGAAATGGAATAAGTGATGGAGAAAATATAGACTCTTCAGGACCATTAATACGTTAAAACTTTCATGCTTTATAAAATAGCTTTATATTTTTTCTTGTTATTTTTCAAAATTCTTTAAACAAACAAACACACACACAAACAAAGCCCTTCCCACATTTTTATTCCCATTGAGAGACATAAGTATGGTCTGACTCTGACACCACTAAATAACAAAAATTATTCAGCATCAACAACAATAATAAATACTTTATCCAGCGCTTTCCACCAGTAGATCTCAAAGTGCTTTACAAAAGAGGCCAGTATCATTATTAGGGCCCTACCAAATTCACAGTCCATTTTGGTCAATTTCACTGTCAAAGGATTTTAAAAATGGTAAACTTCATGCTTTCAGCTATTTCAATCTGAAATTTTGCAGTGTTGTAATTCATAGACATAGAATAGAGTATCAGAGTTGGAAGGGACCTCAGGAGGTCATCTAGTCCAACCCCCTGCTCAAAGCAGGACCAATCCCCAATTTTTGCCCCAGATCCCTAAATGACCCCCTCAAGGATTGAACTCACAACCCTGGGTTTAGCAGGCCCAAGCTCAAACCACTGAGCTATCCCTCCCCAACTTGTAGGGGTCCTGACCCAAAAAGGAGCTGTGTGGAGGGAGGGTGGGGGGCAAGGTCATTACGGGGGGGTTGCGGTACTGCTACCCTTACTTCTGCACCGCTTCCGGCGGTGGCGCTGCCTTCAGAGCTGGAGAGCATTGGCTGGGAGTCCAGCTTTGAAGGCAGAGGCACCGCCAGCATCAGCGCAGACATACGGATGGTGCAGAGCAGGGTCTGGTATTGCCACCCTTCTAGCTGCCGCTCTCTGGACGCCCAGCCCGGAAGGCAGCAGCAGAGATGGGTGGCATGGTCTGGGATTGCCACCCTTACTTCTGCGCTGCTGCTGGCAGGGCGCTGCCTTCAGAGCTGGGCACCCGGCCAACAGCTGCCGCTATCTGTAATTTTCACTCCATGCATCTGAAGAAGTGGTTTTTTACTTATGAAAGCTTATGCACAAATAAATCTGTTAGTCTTTAAGGTGCCACCAGACTCCTCGTTGTTTTTTTGGTTTAGATAATGTACTATAAATACACTGTATGTGCAGCTGTCCAATTTTTGTGAGACAACGGGAGAGTCCAGAGAGCATTAAGGATTTCACAATATGTGTAGGAACAAAAAGGTTGAATGTCAAGTTTGATTTAGGATCAATTTTTGCTTCACTTGGGCTAGTGGGGAAAAAATTCTTGCACAGATGTTATATTACTTTTGCTTTCATTTCTAGGCCAGTTATCCTAATAAATGGGCTTCTTGTGTGTGACTTTGATTTAGCAATAAATAAATTAAAAAAAAATTAAAGGAAAAGTATAAAGTTTGCAAAGGAACACACAGAAAAGTACAGATGGGAAAGCTGGTAAAATAACTCATAACTTCAGAGGAGAAAAGTCTTCATCTGTGTAGTATTTTAAAGATACAGAGGGGTGGGAATGATTGTATGAACAGCCAAATATTAAATGTTTTCAATGATTAAAATATTAATCTGTTCTAGTCCCATTTTAAGAGAGAAAGCAAATACTGAAATTCCTTTCTCCACAAAAACATTGCTGAAGACTCTTGCCTATCTTCTTGGCAATCCACTCCAAAGATAATTGGAAATTCCTGTCTTCATGATTCTCATAGTCACAACGGACACTTGTGAGGAAATCTATGCTTGACAAGAAGTCCAGTATTTTCTGACCCATGCTGTTAATTACTAAATAAAATCTATTTCCTACGAATCTGTAAAACAGGGATTTAAAGTTTTAGGTCCTGACCCTGCCACCAGACCTGTATGGATGGAATCTTGTTCCCACGCAATCACTGGGGCTCTCACAGGCACAAGGGCTTGACATGTGCCTGGCATCTCCAGACTTGCACCCTGAGTAATATATTGGACTCCCTTACCTATCCCGCCCTGTTGGTCTATAAATGGTGATGTAGTTCCTACAGCCCTCAAATTCACCATCCCAATCCCTGCATTGCCATATCTCTAGCTATTACTACTAGTCTGTGAATCCACAAAAAGCCTTGTTTCTATTCAGATTATGTGCCACTCACTGACATCTGTACTGAAACTAACAGCCAGATCACAATCAGACACGGCTGGCGGTGGTGAGAACTACTCTGGGGGGCAGTGATGTGTTTTGTGACGTTAAAAGGCACTTGTCAAGGCAAACCCTGCTGCTCTGACACTGCACACTAAGGCCCCAATCCTGCAAAGTCTCAGGCCTGCTTTGTATTTAAAAATTTGGTCAAGGTAGCTAAGTAGGTCAGCGGTCTGAAAAATCCTCACTCCTTACGACCACAGCAGTGCCGACATAACCCCCAGTAGGGACACCACTAAGCTGAGATGGAGTTTCCTGCAGCGATGGGAACATCCCTTCCGTCCACGTAGGCTGCGTCCGCACGAAGGTCTTGTGGCAGCACCCCTGCAGTGCAGGAACTCTGCAAGCCTAGTTCCCAGAGTGTAGACAGACCCTTATTCATGCATGACCCTCACTTTACTGACATGACTGTTCCTCTTGACTGAAAAGAGTCACTTTAAGGATGCGCATAAGCTTACAGGTTCAAGGCCATAATCAACCTAATGCTGCAATGAAATCTGCTAGAGCCTCTGGACCCCTGCAAGTGTCCAATCCGGCATGGTGCTGCATGCCCTCAGCTGCAGCGCTTCTCAGCGCTAGCTTATCTGTGCAGATCAGAGATGACATGTAACTCTTAAACTGATTTAGACACAGTTAGTTTAGGCTGCTGATCTGAAAGCATACCTTGACATTCTGGATAGCACCACTGGGGGGAAAAAAAACCCTGTTATCTGGAAAAGTTTCTCTTCTTTTTTATTAAAACCCATCTGTCACAGGCTCATGCTGAGCCAGGTGTCCATGGAGCGGACTCATCTTTATTTTACAGAAAGTGAATTAACACTTTAAATGGCCACCTGGGTATTAAAGATGATAACAGTCCTCCACTGAGCCAGAGAAATACTGTAAGAATGAAGCCTCTGATTAGCTTAATTTCTTAGGTTTGAGACAGGGAGATCCTTCCTTCCTTGTCACAGCCTCTCCCAGAACTGGCCTCTGAAAAAGCAGCAGCCAGCCCTTTTCTATCTGGCCTGCTGGGTCCTGACTGGTCTCCTCCTTCTCCCAGCCCCTCTAGCTGTTGGAGGACCAAATCTTGCTGGTTCCACCAGCAACTGATCCTGGAAAGCCTCTTTAGGCAACCCTTGGAGGTCTGAACTCACTGGTCTTCTCTTCCAAAAGGACAACTTCATGGGGCACGTGCACCACAGCAGCAGAGCCACTGGGTTAGGGGCAACAAATACCTGGTACAGCCTGTCACACCACTCCAATTCTCAGCAGAACAAACCTCCTCTCCACTCACCTTCTTCTCCCAGCACCTGCGCCTGCATTTACCTATTAGTAGCTTACACCTAATGTAAGAAGCTCATCTGAATAATTACAACTAAGTTCACTGCTGTATATCTGGAATGGCAGAATGTTGCCAATGATGAATCCCTATGGGGTAGGTGAGGGAGACAGGGGAGTAGACAGAACATGTATCTTCAATCACAAGCCAATTTCTTTACAACTATCAGTGTATTCCATTCCTCACCCAAATTTTAGCTGCTCCTGAGTTTTCAGAAACAGGCTCCTCCTTCCTCCAAATATGACAAAATGAACAAAAAATCCACACACTGAAAGGCTCTTAGACTCAGACCTATTTTCTTTGTATTTTGAAAAACCACCCTTCCCTGGGTGCTTGGGCAGATACAGTATTTTCTATCCTACAAGACAGAACATTTATGCAGCAAGTCCAAGAAGAGTGTTAGTTTCCAGTGTGCAGACTCTTCCTGGGAGTACAGATTGAGTTCAGTTATTTTTGAAAGAGTGGAACTTCAATTGACTTGGTCCTACAGCTATAATTGCTCCACAGAGAATATTTGAATGCTATAGGTATTGATTGGAAGGTCTAGTTTAATAAGCTGTAGGGGGAGATTTTGACAGCCCAGCAAAAAGCCTCAGCCATTGCCAGTAACTGGAATATTGACTGTTACGCTTATTGCCAAAAGCAGCTACGCTATAAGGCCTTAGCAGCAACCTTAGCATAACTAGGCAGGCCAGGAGGAGAAGGGGGTGACCATAAGCCGTCCTGTCTTGCTTCTTTTAAACTACTGAAATATGCAGCTTTGAAAAACAGGAAGTCTGTTTATATTTGACTTCTGGTCTGTGTTTGTCAGGGCCCACGAGACTGAGGACTCTGCAAAAACATATCTGTTCAACTAACGGCTGGAAACTTCCTGTTTAACTCTTGCTTAAGATTTTTTGTGGGGAGGGGGGTTGGGGTTCTTTTTTTGGATTAAGAACTATGTCACGCTAACGTGCATAAAAAAGGGGGAAAGTCTGAGTTAGATAGACTTCATGGACACATCTTAAGATCCCCAGCAGCAGATGGAAGGCTGGCTACCAGAAGCCTGTTGCTGAACCACTCAAACACCACTCCAGACTTTGGGGTAAATATAGGTTTGGGATGCTTTACTAGCCTGTTGCAGATGCGTGCAGGCTGGCTACCAGATGCGTGCAGGCTGGCTACCAGAAGCCTGTTGCTGAACCACTCAAACACCACTCCAGACTTTGGGGTAAATATAGGTTTGGGATGCTTTACTAGCCTGTTGCAGATGCGTATATGAACTTGAGACTAAATAAAGTAAAAGCTTTAAGTGAAAGCACTCTTATTTGCACTGTTTATACCAACAACTTATCAGATGGACATGCTGTGTCCCCACTGATTTATTTCCTGACACTGCCTCGCAGAGAGTAAAATTATCAAGAGCTTTGGGTTCAGGAAAACCCCAGGTAACAAAGCCAAATTCATGTTTGATGCACTGTCACCGAATTTGACTGCTTATGTTTCAAGATACATGGCTGTGCAGCCTCAGTTGGAGGCCCTATGGGGCCAGATCCAGCCCAGTGAGATCCTCGGTGTTGCCCACCTTTACATTTTGAATTTTTTTAGCCTATTGAAATTCTGCTCTCTGAAGACAAAGTCCCCAATTCTGAATTCCTCCCTCCTTGTACTGCCACAGGAATATCTGTGTGCCTTCCTTGGTCTGGGACCAACAAGGGCTCCCCTTAAGCTTCAGATATTAGCGTATAACATTAGGTGCCAATCCTGATGCTGGATCTATGCAGGCAGACCTCTGGCACCATGTGGAGTTTCACTGAAGGCAAAGGAGCTGTGCGCAGATCCCAGTGCAAGACTAGAGCCTTCAATGATCAAAGCATCAACAGGCAGTACCCTTCCATTCGTTACAAATAAGCCATTTATACTGTACTATATGCAAAAAATATAGATCATGATTAGAACTGGGCAAATAACTGATTTTTTTGGATCAGCCTGAATAAAAAAAAATCAATTTTTTCACCAACTGTAAAAAAAGATCAATTTAAGGTCGAACAAACATAAAAATGGCCCTAGTGGGTCAGACCAATGGTCCACCGAGGCCAGTAGCCTGTCTCTGACACTGGCCAGTACCAGAGCTTCACTGGGAGTGTACAGAACAGGTTAGTTCAAGAGAGTCACCCTGTCTTCCCCTTCCAGCTTTTGGCAGTCAGAGGTTTAGGGTCGCCCCAAGCATGGGGTTGCAACCCTGACCATCTTGGCTAATTTTCATTGATGGACCTATCCTCCATGAACTTATCTATACTTTGGCTCTCCCAGCATCCTCTGGCAATGAGTTCTACAGGTTGACTGTGCATTGTATGAGGAGGTACTTCCTTTTGTTTGTTTTAAACCTACTGCATGTTAATTTCATCAGGTGTCACCTGGTTTTTGTATTGTGGGAAAGGGTAGATAACATGTCTCTATTTACTTTTCCCACACCATTCATGATTTTATAGAATTCTATCATATTCCCCCTTAGTCTTATCTTTTCTAAGATGAAGAACCCTAATCTCTTAGTCTCTTCTCATATGGAAGCTGTTCCATACCCTTGATCAATTCTGTTACCCTTCTCTGAATCTTCCTAGTTCCACTATATCATTTTTTTCAGATGGGGCAACTAGAACAGTACACAGTATCCAAGCTGTGGGCACGCCGCAGATTTATATAGTGGCATTATGATATTTTCTGTCCTATTTTCTATCCCTTTCCCAATAGTTCCTAACTTACTGTACTCCTGAGGGAATTCTGCACCAAAATATTAAAAATTCTACACCAAAAAATAAAAACTCAGCAAATTTTGTCAATAAATAAATGTGGAGGCTCCAGCATGGCAGTGGGGAGCAGATCGCCCTGCGGCCCTCTCCCCCTGGGATGTGGACTCGGCAGTAAGATTGCACCTCACCCTGACAAGCGCAAGGGCCAGTCCTGCCCCAGAAACACCTGGGGCCCTGCCCCTTCACACCAGGTGCACCAAGATAGTAAGTGAGAGGGACAGAGTCTCACATGAATGCCCAACCCAGGCTGCCCATCTAGCAGTGGAACAAGCAGACTCAGCCTGGCAGGATCCAAGTGTGGAGGAGCTTAATGTGGAGGGGATCCAGCTGTGGATTGAGAGGGTTCTGTGTGAGGCAATCTGGGGGCGGACTGCTCAGTGGGGGTCTGGGTGTGGGGGGAATCTGGATGCACAGGGGCTTGTTGAGGAGTTCTGGGTGCTTGGGAAATGGGACTCTGTGGGGTGTCCAGGTGAAGGTGGTTGGGGCTCCTTGGGGGGGGGGGCGGGTCCTGAGTGTGGGGGCACTGGGCTTGGCAGGGGGGTCTGGGTGCAAGGGACTCAGTGGTGGGAGTCCGGGTCTGGGGCAAGTGGGCTTTGGTCCTGGCAGAACCAAGACTGGAGAGTCGGAGACCTCCTGGACTACGACCGGGGAGACTGGCTGGATCCCCTGATGCTCACTCAGCGCATGGGGCTCTCCAGACCTTGTACTCCCCGGCACGTACTTTAGGAGGTGAAGGCCGCTTTGCCGCCTGCTGCTCGGGTTTACCTCGATCGGGTCCTGCATGAGGGCACGCCCCGCCCACCCTCTACCCCTGGCCCGCCGGATCTTTTAATTGGGCCCCTACCCCGTGGACCCAACCGACCCCCTCACCCCTTCACTGCGACCTGGCTGCACGAGCTGCAGCTGTCTGTTTCCAAACCGCACCAAGGAAACATCTATACATGGTTGTGCTCCACACCCTACACGCCCTCACCCTGGTGTCCTGCCCCAATACAAAATGGCGGGACCTCCTGCCACCTTTGGAGGGTGAGGAGCCCCAGTGGACCAGCCTATATTCCACCTTGGTCCCGAGGCCCGCAGGGGATATCAGTTGGTGGCTCCTTCACGGAGCCATGAGCATGGGCGTATTCTTGGTGTGGTTCACCTCTATCCCAGACACCTGCCCCTTTTGCAGCATGAGGGAAACCCTGGCACATGTATATCTGGAGTGTGCCAGGCTGCAGCCCCTATTCCGGCTCCTCACAAATATTTTATTATGTTTTTGGTTGCACTTCTCCCCTCACCTTCTTATTTATGCACTCCCTATCCGTGGCCCCACAAAGTCATGGGATCTCCTGGTCAACCTCCTCCTGGCCCTAGCTAAAATGGCCATCTATAAAACCAGAGCGAGGAGGTTGGCTGATGGAGTCTCCTGTGACGGTGGGGCCTATTTCCGATCCTTAGTCCGTTCACGTATCGGGGCAGAGTTCCTCTGGGCTCCCTTGACGCCTTTGAGGAGCAGTGGGCACTGTCCAGGGTTCTCTGCTCGGTGTCCCCATCCGGTTCCCGTCGTTTGACCCTTTGACCGCACTCCTGTCCCTGTTATTTCATTAGTTGTCCCCCAGATTTATTTGGTGTCCCGGTCCTGTGGATCCCCCTCTTAGGCTGGGTGGGGATCCTTTAGCAGTGGACGGGCTTTTCCCGCCCCCTTCCCGGATCCCAGTAGGGCAAGTGGGGTTTGGTGGGGTGGAGGTCTGGGTGCAGCTGGTTGGGGCTCAGTGGGGTGGGAGTTGGAGTGCAGGAGGCTCAGCAGGGGAGTGAAGGGGGGCTCTGGATGCATGGGGGTTGGGCAGATGGGGGAGCAGCTCCCCATACAGTGACCTGTCCCCCCGCGGCTGAGGAGCAACGTGTGCAGGAAGCTGGGGGGCAGAGCTTCCTGCAGCTGGGGAAGGTTTCTGGGGGTGGATCTGACCTGGCCCTGGCCCCGCCCCTGGACACTCCTTGCAGAGGAAGAGGAAGTCCCGTCTTCCCCCTCCCCCAGCCCAGCCAGGACTAGCAGCTGATCCCGGCGTAGGAGCCACCTGATAGTGTGTCCTCAGCCCTGCCCTCTCCCTCCCTCCCTCCCACAGTGATTTACCTCTTTGCTGGCTGCTCTAGGTGCCCAAAATGACGCGCCCGCACTGCTGGGGAGGGGCACATGACCGCTCTTGCGGCTTTCCTTTGCTTCTCCTTCATTTTCTGCTGGGAAGCAAAGAAATCTGAGGGGGGCATGACTGCTACATGCGCACAGTGGCGCAGAATTCTCCCAGGAGGAATACTGTTAGCCTTTTGGACTTCTGCTGTGCATTAAGCTGAAATTTTCAGAGAACTATCCACTAACAAAACATTTTGTTTGACCCAATCTGAGACATTTCATTTTGTTTGAGGCTTTTTATTACCTTTAAAAAAATGAAATGGAAGTAAAGTTCTAAACAAAAAGACACTGTAAAAGTTGAAACATTTTGTTTCAAAAATGTCAAAACAAAACATTCATACTCTTTCAGAATGTTGTGTGTTCTCAACCAAAACAATCTGATGAATTCAACTTGAAATTGAAAAATGTTTCAGTGTTTTTCACCAAATCTGCATTTTGCAATGAAAAATGTTTTGTCCACATTTTTTTTTTGCCCATCTCTAATCATAACAGCTCTTTGGGACCTCTGCGGTTTATTATTTTGGCAAAGCAAGATCAACTAATCCTCTGTCCAAAGCAATATTTTTGGATGGTTTTAGGTCACAGAACATGCAATAATCATAGTCTCCATGAGTCTACTTTCCAGAAGGTCCTTCACTCTCAGAAAGTGAAAAGAGGCTTTGTTACAATCACTTTACCAGGTCTGTAGATTGAAAGTTGTTTATCAAGCTCTCGTTCAGCTTTTCAAATCCACTTACTTCCTGACAGCAACACTTTGGTGTTATAATTCAGAGAGAATCCCCTCAGAGAGAATGGGATTGGAGATGCTTCCGTTCAGAAATCTTATCAAAGGGGTGAGCTCTGTGCATCTGAAATGGATTGTGAAAAGGCTCGTTTCTTATCTTTCACAAACTGAAGATTCCTCTTCCCCTTTCCAATTGTTACATTTGGATTCCCTGCTTCCTGTTGGAACAGGCCACTGGACAGGCTCTGAAACTCTGCAGATGCCAAAGCCCTGTCATCCAGACAAAAGCCCTGTACTTCTACACCAGCCATGTGTTCCTGGGGACTCTCCTCCCCCAACTCCCATGCAGTCGTGATACATTAGAATGGGGTTCGCCAGCCAATGGCTACCTCTAGGATCCACCCATAGGATCGTATTCATAGCACGTAATCTAACATAGCATCTGGCTGTCTTACGTGTTAAAGAAAATCTCCCCTGAGTGTGTGCGTGCATATGAGGGAGAATAATGTGAAATTCCCCTCGTCTTAGCTATCCACTCCTGCAGCCCACCCACGACCTGCCCTTCTCTGTTCTCTCATTGTAGAGTCCCTAACCATCTTCCCCAAGACTCTGAAAAACAGGTGGCAGAGCTCCTTTCAGCATCGGTGGTAAAGAGCAATGCATGGAGCAACACCCTTTGTGGTGGAAAGAGCTCAATGATGATGCAAAAATGATATTAATAAAATCATTATAATTTATTTTTTAAATATTAGGTTGTTACAAATTTGTTTGCACCTTTATCGAATATTAAGATATAGCTACAAGTATGTTAAAGGCAGGATACTTGGAAATATGCCAATACCTGTGTATGTTTTAGTTAGTTATGTTATAAAATGTTCAGCCTGATTAGAGATATTGCAGGAAGTTTCTGTTTTCTGTCACCCCAAAACAAACCAAATATCAGGGTGATCACCCTTCTTTGCCATAAACCCATGTTTATAACTGCAAAGAGTTTCTTATCTAGAACAGGACAGCTAACTCTTGTATAAAATACCAGTTTGGTACAGCTGGTACCAAGAAAACAAACCATGAAAAACATGAATGTTTTAGGAAAGGATTGATTGCGAAAAGAAATGTAGGGTTGTGTTGTCAGAACAATAAATTTAGGTGTGAAGTGGGCTTTTTCACCCTCCCAAGAAAAACGAAGTAGACCCACACAAAGAATGGCAGAAATATACGTGCTGAAATGAATTTTATAATTACTGTAAAATTTTCATTCAGAATAGCTTCTAGGAAAAAATGTGTCATTGGAAATGTTTTACAACTTTGTTCATTTCTTCAATGGCGAATCATTTTGAATGGCATATTTGCAAGTATTTTAACTGAATGCAAAGCATCTAATGTAATTTCCTAATATCATTGTTAAGGAAATGGTAAAATGCTTTCTAATGATCTTTCTAAACTAATTACTCATGTAAGAAGCCATTTAAATATATTTGTATTAATTAAGACTTAATTAATTACTGGCAGTGCTCAAGCCACCCCCTCACCCAACTCAGGATGACAAGAAGAATCATCTTTCCAAAAATTGTCATACAGACTCAACAACTTCTTTAATAACTATTTAACCTAAAGTATTTCTTTAAGAATTATTTAATTTTAAAGGATTGTTTTGAGAATTGTTAAACTCTAATAAAACGGAAGGAATATCACAGAAAATGGACTGAATACAAAGAAAGTTAAATTCTAAACTTAAGGATCTTCTGTGAATCTCCTGCCACAAAGACATAGGAAATAGAACTGGAAAGAAAGAATTACAACCCTAATGAACATATGCATTAACAAACTACTTATTCATATGATGAAGAGGCTCCTAAGGACAACCCACTAAGGTACTTAAGCAAAAAAAGAATGTCAGCAACCAGCTTTGAATCTAAACAAGCCTGAAAGAGATGTGTTTTCCTATAGTTTCATCAAAATAGGAAGAAGGGTATAAAAGCTCTGAAGAGAGCACCCATCTCACATGCTCCCCGCTACCATGCTCAAACACACACGTTGCTCATCAACTTATCCTGTCCATCTCTACAAGCAAGCTACAGCAGACAGCTCAGAAAAGCAGAGAAAAGACTCAAGAAGAAACCAACCCTAGGAAAACTTCAACAGGACTTCAGCATGGATTGGTGAGAAGTTAACTAAGACACTGCCAAGGGACTAGACTTAAAACACTTGTAAAGATTTTAATAGGATATGGAAATACTATAGTAACTGAAGACACTAACAGTTCTGCCTATTAATTAACAAATGGTTAGACCAAGTATTCTTGGAGAGGATATAGGAGCTAAACATTGGTAAAGAGAGAAACAGTGGAATTTAATTAAAGATTCTTAATATTTGTAATTGGCCTGTCTCAAGGCAGCTCCTTAAATAGCATCTTCTAAATAACTGATTGAAATATTTCCTTCAGTTTCATAGGATCTAGTTAAGATTGCTTACTTTGCCCAAGTATAAACTGTTTACGTTATCAATGAAATGCCAAAAAAGACCCACCTGCCCTTTAACAAATTATTTTACCCACTTATAAAGAGTTTACGTATCAATGAGATACTAAGCTGGGCTCACAGTAAATTTAGGAAATAATATACTTTGGTCTTAACTTCCCAAACAAAGAATGCCCCCAGAAGTGGTTCATTCTCAAAGGTGTAATGTCTCTTAAAACTCTCCGGAGAGACACACAGACGAGACTGTAATGGAAGTAACTAGTTTATCACTCGTGTTCTGTCATTTGTATCGATTTAATGCTTCCCCCCCACACACACCTTTAATAATAAAATAGCCATGGTTAAAAATTGTGATTATTTTGCTTTGTTTTAATTGTGGTGTCCCCTAGGTATGTAAAATACTGGCAGTCACATCCCTGAACTGGCAATAAGAGAAACAGTTACTAATAAACGTCTACCATTTCTTGTTTCTCTAAACTAAACATAGTTGGTAATTTTTAAAATAAAATTACTTGGCATCCAACAATTTAAAATTACCCCTTTCTATTCCACACTTTGGTCAGATTAAGAGGCAACAACTGGAATAACTTTAAGTTGACAGAACAAGAAGTAATGGTCTCAAGTTGCAGTGGGGGAGGTTTAAGTTATTATGGTTTAGGATATTAGGAAAAACTTTTTCACTAGGAGGGTGGTGAAGCACTGGAATGCGTTACCTAGGGAGGTGATGGAATCTCCTTCCTTAGAGGTTTTTAAGGCCCAGCTTGACAAAGCCCTGGCTGGGATGATTTAGTTGGGGATTGGTCCTGCTTTGAGCAGGGGTTGGACTAGATGACCTCCTGAGGTCCCTTCCAATCCTGATATTCTATGATTCTACAAAGTGCATGCAACCTATGTTTTAATCAGTCAGCTGATGCTTTTCATTTTCAAGGCCCCCAGCTGCAACTATTCCATATGTAGAAATCCCATTGGCTGTAGTAATATTTCCAGAGGTGGCGGGGCTTCTAACTTGAGCCCTTTATTTATATTTAAGCACCACTGAAATCTTGCTTTAGTACAAAGCAATGTGTTATCTTGTAGGTTTGATCTGCAGGACTCAAATCAGGAAGGACTTTCTCTTTCTCTTTTTTTTTTAATAAACCAAGTAATAAGAAATTAATTCAAGAACGTCCCTTAAATCAAAGACAGCTTTTAACCTCATTAATGCTAAGCTCTCCCGTCACAAGGAGATCAAGTGTTCACTTGAAGAAAAGTACCTGCTTTCTGAAACACATAGAGGTGAACAAAATCCTAAAGGAGCTGCTCAGAGCAACTGCTCAATTAAATATAAAAATGACTAGTTTATGTCCAGAGAAGAACAGGTTAGTGGAGCAGTGTCTTCCTTCCCTCTGAAAACACAATTAGTTAAAGAGTGCAGTGCGACAAAAGCAAAGCCAAGCCCGCTGATTGAGCAGTTACTCTTCCCCCAGGAGAGCAGAGCTGCGGTGGTCCACCTGCCTTTTTGCAAAAGTCTAATGAGGTTTATACCACCCGTATTTCCGTTAGGCACTTATGTTTTCTTTTACTGAACACCTGTGTGGGAATGAGTGGCTCGTTAAAGTGCAGGCCATACGCCAGTAGCCCAGCATAGGAAGTCTTCCTCACATGGCCATGTTGATGTACCTCAGCCCTGGTTCCAAGAATCCCTGATCCTTCTGAACCTACTAACCCAAGTTTGCTAATATAGCCGCATTTTGCGGTACGTAGTGGTTTGATTCTGTAAACCAATGTCCTGCTCAACCTCACAACTCATTTTGATTTGTGGCCTAAGACTCAAACCCAGCTACTCAGAGAGGAAAAGCTAGTGAATTAGCTCACTGTGCCACTCAGCCCTCAAAAGATACTCCGAAAAAAAAGAAGAAGAAATGCCAGTGTAGTTCTCTTAAGAAAAAAAAATCTCCATCATCTCTTATCTAAATTCCATCAACTCATGCAACTTCCTAGGAAGGGAAGGATAGCCCAGTGGTTATGGCACTGCCTTTGAACACAGGAGAACCTGATTCAATTCCCTGCTCTGCCATGGACTTCCAGTGTGACCTTGGACAAGTCACTTAGCCTTTCTGTGCCTCAGTTCCCCATGTTTAGAGTAGAGACAATAATGCTTCACAGGGGCTTTGAGATCTGCTGATGAAAAGCCCTCTATAAGAAATAGGCATTATCATTTTCAATTGTGCCTCTCCTTTTCATTTACATACAACTTAGGCAAACTACTGGCTAATGGGTGTGTTACGTTCTTACGGTCAAGCCAGTGTTCTTCAGTTCTCACACAGCATCGCCTCTGTGCAGCCACGCAACACAGAACAGAGAATATAAACCTGCCTGGAATGGGAAGATCTTGAGTAAGGTCACCATACAGCAAAGCAAGTGAGCACATGCTGAATTATAAGCACATTCTTTAGATCCCATTAAAGTCTGTGGGACTCACCACCACGAGCTTACATTAAGCATCTGCTTAAATACTTCCCTGAAGAGGCATGGAATACCTAACATGCTTAAAATTAAGCATGTGCTTAAGTGCTTTCCTGAATTAGAGCCTCTAAAGGGGAACTGTTCTGACTGATCCCTATATTGGACTCATCCGATCAAGTCTCCCCCACCCCCAAAAGTCTCATCATACTCTGCCTGCTGGGGGTATAGGAGCTATGATCTTTTCCTGCCAACAATCTAGTGGAAACATGGTGTGCTGTTGTAACCCACACACCTCCTGGGTGTCGTGTTGTGTCCCATCTAGTGGCACCGAGACCACTTAGAGAGAGAGAGAGTTAAATGAGTCTGCTCTACAGCTTTAGCTAACAGCCAGTTGGCTCTTAGCTCATGTGACAGAGGCTCCTGCACTAAGCTCCAGAGGTCCCAGGTTCAATCGCGCCCGCCGACCTGGGTCTGTCAGCGTTACACTGGCACATCCTTCAGGAGCCTCGTCCTTCACTCCATGGGCTGGCGGGGTCACGTTCAGCACCTGGAAGGGTTGCGGGTCCTTCACAACTTCCCTGAGCAATTTCCACTACTTTTGAGTTATGTTCAGGGGTTGAAGGGCAGACCCTGAACAATAACTAGCAACGCTCGCTTCTTTAATTCTTCATAATAATACTCTGTGCTTTATTCAAACAAGGCAGAGACTGTAACTTGGTGCTGATGTGAAAAGAAAATACCATGTCCCCATGCGTTAAAGATATTGGCCCCGACCCTGTCCCTGGCTACCGTGTAAAGAGGCCATAGGAAGGACAGCACTGCCCCCTCGGGACTGCACTCGGTGGCATAGCATGGGTGGCCCTGCGTCACCCTCATTCACAGCTCTAGCAGAGGGACATGGTGGAGGCCTGGGGCTGCTTTAAGTTGCTCTAGGGACTGGAATTCAGAAAAGCTGCACCCATGCTGTCCATTCTGCAAAGCACAGCACTGGATCTGGGCCAGCGGGTATAACTGTTCATTTGCTTGCGTAGCCCACATTAAACCAGCGTGGGTCTTTGCTCCTCTGTAGAAAAGCTTTTTAAATCTGCCACTGCCGCTAGGTTGATGAACCTGATGCGTTAATTCAAGCAGCAAGCCTCATGCTTCTCGATCCTGGGATCAATCTCCACCGCCTGTCCAGGGTGCCGGAATTGGTGTCCACGTGCATTTTAACACTGATTAGGAAAGCAGGTTGTTCTGCAAAAATCACTGTTATCAATTCAACTATTCTTCAGCCACTCCACTTGCCTTTCCGTCTGAAAAGACAACCCAGCAGGAGGCAGCCTCCACACAACACAATGCAGAACTACACTACTCAGAACACCTCCACCACCCCAAGCACTCATGTAATAGTAAGAGAAATTACAACACAGCCCCTGGGGGAAGATGGCTGCATTCCAGCCCCGGCATATTAAACTAGCAGTAGCAGGGCAAGAGTTTAATATTGCAGTGGGAGAACAAATGTCTTTTAAACTCCGTCTACATTGGTCACTATTTATTTTCCTTGCAAACTCAACCAAGAGAGCTGTTAGTAATTCCGTCAGGATTACTCTGAACTTTACAGAGTTTTAATTAGTTTTGTTTTCTTACACCATTTAAATAGTGCTGTCAAAGGAGTACATTTAAGCACCCAAAAATGCCCAAAGCATTTTCTTTTTGTTGGGTGCAAACACACAGAAATTGTATCCCAAACATTGGTTTTAATTTGATCATTCCAAAACGTTGACAGATTCCAAGCGTTCTATGCAGTTAGTTCTACAAGGGGGCTGCCAGCCTCAAGAATGAGCCTTGTGTGAGCAGTTAAGCAACTGACTCTCAAATCTGGAACTCACTCCCAGATCCGGACAATCACGAGTCTCAGCCCTTCAGGACAAAATGGAAAACCCACTAGCATCCCCAAATCACACACGTCCAAAGTAACATGAATTCTGTCCATGCACACAAAGCAGACAGGACCTCTGTTTGTAAGGTCTGATCCAAATTCCCCCAGCCTCAGAATGCTACTGAATTTACCCAGCTAGGAAGCGTGATGTGCTAAGACACCCCTTTTTTAATCAACAGAAAGAACACTGCAAGAAATGTCTATCAACCCCTCCCCGCTTCAGAAACTGAAAATATAATCTGCATAAATGTAGACACCATCTGATGACATTAACCTGCAATTTTTGCCACCAATGACTGGAAAAAGAAACTCTTTTATTCAATGGTAGTCACACTGCTAACTGGCCAGCTTCTGTTTATTCACCTATACATACATAGTTTCTCCTTAGTAACAACGGCTAAGGCTAAGTTTATGAAACTTTTCTGGAAAAACTGTTTATCCAAATCTAGCCTGATTCTAAATAATACAGATATTTTCAACTCTACCAAGATACAAAGGACTTATCAGTAAATACATGAATTATATTTTTATTGGGGGGTTGATCAGGATATCTAGATGAAAATGCATAACTTCCAAGGCTAGATTATAAAAAGGCAAAAACGTGATGTTAATGTTTATGCAGTGCTTTGAAGATATAAAACCAGGAAGTGCTAGGGATTTTTGTGTTTTGTTGGACAGCTCCAACTCCTTAGATACAAGAATCAAGTTAGACTTTAAAGGGCAATCTGCAGAATACAAGTATGCTCAAACTGGTGTAGGTTATTAGAAAACGAGGGTAGAAAAAGATGTGTGTAACAGGGCAAGGTCCACTTAATTCAGTTTATAGGTACTGAGAGGAAGAATAAGCTTTTGCAAAAATACTTAACCCAATGGAAGAGCTGTCATTTTATTTTTATTCCGAAGGAGACAGTTTATTTTCCCAAACAAAAATTCCCTGTTGTGTTTGCAATCCAAACATGGCAGCATCATGACAACTGAAAGGGTAAGTCTACATTGCAACTGAGAGTGAGCCTCCCAGCCCAGGGAGACAGATGCTTGAGCTAGCATGCTAAAAGCACCAGTGGGGAGGGAGCTTGGTCTCTCATGCCACTTGAGAGCCCACGCGAAGCCTGAGACACAGTGTCCAAACTGCTGTTTTGAGTGTACTAACTTGAGCCCTGCTTGTGCAAGTCCATCTACCCAGGTTGGCAGTCTCACTCCCAGTTGCAGTATAGAGGGACACAAAGTGACATTAACTAGAAACTGACCAGATTCCAAAGTGAAGCCAACCACTCTATTTATACCACCGGAGCTCAGAACAAAAATCAGAAAGTGAACAATTTACCGACAGAGTGAAAAGGTCATATCTATTATGATATTTCTAAAATTCTTTCGGGTTTCATAAACTAGGGGGCAAATGTGATTTTTTTAAAGTTGACAGTATCCCATTAACTTATCATTTTTATTGTGAATCATTTTCAGAAATCTAAAATAATCAGATTCATAGCACACTTCTGTACTAATCATTAACACATGAAAGGATGAGTATTAAGTTTAATAATGCCTTAGAATAATGCAGAATTCACCTTCGGGGCAAAATTCTTCCCTCAGATACACATGCACAATGACTCTCTGATAGCAGTAGGGGCTGTAAGTATGGTGTGGGGGTGAGGACAAATCTGTCTCTACAGGCTTTGACCCCACAATGAGATCTAGACAGAATCCTGCTCCTGAACAGAGCTCCATTGATATCACTGTGGTTCCCCATGGGCATAAAGATTCACACATGGGAATCAGTTTGCAGGACTGGAGCCTAAGAATTTAGAGGGTTTATCAATTATTTTTTCTCTCCAAGTGGTAGTAAATTTTTGGCAGACGTCTCACAAGGACAAAGGCTAAAGGTTATTTCCCCCCTGGCTAAGTGTACCCATGGATTTCATTCATTCACTGAAACATTTCAAAGCAAAACTACTGATTGATTTATGCGAACAATTTCCCCCCACTTAAAACTGTTTTCTGTGAATGCACTGTAATTGCTATGCTATGGCTACAAAGGAAAACCCTGCCAAAATATTGTAGCAATGCTGGTTAAGTTCTTATTATAAAACACTTATTTTACATTAATTCAAACCTAGACTGAAATTTGGCACTCAGTCAAAGAATGGTTGTAAACTACCATCACTTACCAGATATTGTTCAAATTGCCATGGCTGTTTTTCAGTTACAGGAGGGCATATAAATTTTAAGTTTAACAGACCATCATGTTTTCTCTTCTGATTCAAAAATTGCTTTGTTGGGTTGTTTTAAAATGAAAACTCTCCCAAAAACCCTGCGTGCTCCGCAAAGGCTTTATATCAGAAAGGTCACAAGGACTTAGTCACCATTTTTTATTCTTCTTTTCATTGCCTTTATGTGTATAAAATTTCTAGTACATCATACATAAGAGTTTGTTAGAAAATGTAAGTATAGAGTTGCATTCCCAGCTCCACCACTGACTTGCTATGTGACCTTGACTAAATCATTTAAACCATCCTTTTTAAGTTGTGTGCCCAAATCTATATCAAAAGTGGCCTCATTTTAGAAGTGCTAAGAACACACAACTCTTGTGGAAATCTGATTGCTCCGTCCTCTCTGTAAATCAAGCCACTTTTATTTAGGTGTGTAAGGTCCTGATCTTGCAAACAATTACACAAGTACTTAATTCCCCAAAGGCAAATAGTCCTCTAACTTCAGTGGGACAATTTAAGTATTTAAAGTTAAGTATATGCTTAAGGGCTTTGCTGGATTGGAGCCAAAGTTTGAAATGGTTGGTCATAATCTCTCTGTGCTACAGTTTCTCCATCTGTAAAACAGGGATAGCAAGTCACACTTTTGTGAAATACTTTGAGATCCAGGGATTAAAAAAATTAAAACACCTGTAAGTGCCATGTATTAATTATTATTTTGGGGCAGCAGCAGCCATTCCATAGTTAAGGCTGAAGTTAGCTCTCCATTATAAGCCCAGTTTTCTACACATCCAAACCTCTGCTTCCCCCACAAGAAACACAAACACACACACACACACACACACACTCAACTTCCCCACCAAAGAAACTGATCTTCCTGAAATTTTGTGTTCTCCTCCTCATCCATTTTAATATTATTTATTTACGTACTTATGGAAAGTTTGGCAAAAGAAAATAAATCCAAAGATAGGGTGTTCTGAAAATTTTGCTGTCAATTACTTTGGGGAACAAACAAACACTTTTTTTTTTTTGTGGCTCATCATATCTCTAAAATGGCTTAGTCCAGAAACTTCAGATTTGTTGTGTTGTTAGCCTTGCTGAAAAGAAGTGCCTTTGAGTGTTTTGGGGGTGGACTGGTGGGACCATTAAAAAAAGAAACAATGATTAAGTGTATAAAAAGCAACATTTACAATATAAATGTGTATAACTGTAAACTGACCTCACTGCAGGTACTTGGCTGGGCTAGAGTTTGGGAGGTGGGAGATGAGAGGCAAATGTAGCACAGAAGTCTGGGAAGGGGTATGGAAAGGAAGGCAAAGGTCAGGAGAGATTCATAGATTCATAGATATTAAGGTCAGAAGGGACCATTACGATCATCTAGTCTGACCTCTGGCACGATGCAGGCCACAGAATCTCACCCACCCACTCTTGCAATAAACCTCCCACCTATGTCTGAGCTATTGAAGTCCTCAAATCATGGTTTAAAGACTTCAAGGAGCAGAGAATCCTCCAGCAAGTGACCCGTGCCCCATGCTACAGAGGAAGGCAAAAAACCCTCAGGGCCTCTTCCAATCTGCCCTGGAGGAAAATGCCTTCCGGACCCCAAATATGGTGATCCGCTGAACCCTGAGCGTGTGGGCAAGATTCACCAGCCAGATGCCCAGGAAAGAATTCTCTGTAGTAACTCAGATCCCACCCCATCTAACATCCCATCACAGGCCATTGGGCCTATTTACCATGAATAGTTAAAGATCAATTAATTGCCAAAATCATGTTATCCCACCGTGCCATCTCCTCCATAAACTTATCGAGTTTAATCTTGAAGCCAGATAGGTCTTTTGCCCCCACTGCTTCCCTTGGAAGGCTATTCCAGAACGTCACTCCTCTGATGGTTAGAAACCTTCATCTAATTTCAAGTCTAAACTTCCCAATGGCCAGTTGTTCTTGTGTCCACATTGGTACTGAGGTTAAATAATTCCTCTCCCTTTCCGGTATTTATCCCTCTGATATATTTATAGAGAGCAATCATATCTCCCCTCAACCTTCTTTTGGTTAGGCTAAACAAGCCAAGCTCCTTGAGTCTCCTTTCTTAAAACAGGTTTTCCATTCCTCGGATCATCCTAGTAGCTCTTCTCTGTACCTGTTCCAGTTTGAATTCATCCTTCTTAAACCTGGGAGACCAGAACTGCACACAGTATTCCAGATGAGGTCTCACCAGTGCCTTGTATAACGGTACTAACAACTCCTTATCTCTACTGGAAATACCTCACCTGACGCATCCCAAGACCGCATTAGCTTTTTTCACAGCCATATCACATTGGCGGCTCATAGTCATCCTGTGGTCAACCAATACTCCAAGGTCCTTCTCCTCCTCCCTTACTTCTAACTGATGCATCACCCCAGCTTATAACTAAAATTCTTGTTATTAATCCCTAAATGCATGACCTTACACTTCTCACTATTAAATTTCATCCTATTACTATTACTCCAGTTTACAAGGTCATCCAGATCCTCCTGTATGATATCCCGGTCCTTCTCTAAATTGGCAATACCTCCCAGCTTCGATTCGTATCATCTGCAAACTTTATTAGCACACTCCCACTTTTTGTGCCGAGGTTAGTAATAAAAAAATTAAATAAGATTGGTCCCAAAACCGATCCCTGAAGAACTCCAGCGGTAACCTCCCTCCAGTCTGACAGTTCACCTTTCAGTACGACCTGCTGTAGCCTCCCTTTTAACCAATTCTTTATCCACCTTTCAATTTTCATATTGATCCCCATCTTTTCCAATTTAACTAATAATTTCCCATGTGGCACTGTATCAAACTTCTTACTGATATCTAGGTAAATTAGATCCACTGCATTTCCTTTGTCTAAAAAATCTGTTACTTTCTCAAAGAAGGAGATCAGGTTGGTTTGGCACAATCTACCTTTTGTAAAACCATGTTGTATTTTGTCCCATTTACCATTGACCTTTCTCCTTCAGAATTTTTTCCAAGACCTTGCATACTACAGATGTCAAACTAACAGGCCTGTAGTTACCCGGATCACTTTTTTTTCCTTTCTTAAAAATAGGAACCATGTTAGCAATTCTCCAGTCATATGGTACAACCCCTGAGTTTACAGATTCATTAAAAATTCTTGCTAATGGGTTTGCAATTTCATGTGCCAATTCCTTTAATATTCTTGGATTAAGATTATCTGGGCCCCCTGATTTAGTCCCATTAAACTGTTCGAGTTTCGTTTCTACCTCAGATATGGTAATATCTACCTCCATATCCTCATTCCCATTTATCATGCTACCATTATCCCTAAGATCCTCATTAGCCTTATTAAAGACTGAGGCAAAGTATTTGTTTAGATATTGGGCCATGCCTAGATTATCCTTAACCTCCACTCCATCCTCAGTGTTTAGCGGTCCCACTTCTTCTTTCTTTGTTTTCTTCTTTTTTATATGGCTACAGAACCTTTTACTATTGGTTTTAATTTTCTTTGCAAGATCCAACTCTACTTGACTTTTAGCTTTTCTCACTTTATCCCTACATGTTCTGACCTCAATAAGGTAGCTTTCCTTGCTGATCCCTCCCTTTTTCCACTCCCTGTATGCGTTCCGCTTTTTCTTAATCACCTCTCTGAGATCCTTGCTCATCCAGCTTGGTCTACAACTCCTGCAGATGAATTTTTTCCCCTTTCTTGGGATGGAGACTTCCGATAGCTTCTGCAGCTGTGACTTGAAGTAATCCCAGGCCTCCTCTGCCTTTAGATCCATAAATTCTTCAGTCCAATCCACTTCCCGAACTAATTTCCTTAATTTTTGAAAGTCAGCCCTTTTGAAATCAAAAACCCTAGTCACAGATTTATTTTTGTTTATCCTTCCATTCAGTTTGAACTGAATTAGCTCATGATCACTCGAACCAAGGTTGTCCCCTACAACCATTTCTTCTATGAGGTCCTCACTACTCACCAAAACCAAATCTAAAATGGCATCCCCTCTTGTCGGTTCAGCAACTACTTGATGAAGGAATCCATCAGCTATCGCATCTAGGAAAATCTGAGTCCTATTATTATTACTAGCACTTGTCCTCCAGTCTATATCTGGGAAGTTAAAGTCTCCCATGATCACGCAGTTTCCATTAGTATTTACTTCATTAAAAACAATAAAGAGGGCTCCATCCATATCCAAATTAGATCCCGGCAGTCTCTAGTACACCCCAAGCACTATCACAGGGCAGGATCTAGTAGTTTTCTTCCCCAATGTGATTTTTGCCCAGACGGACTCTGTCTTATCCATTCCATCGCTTCTTATTTCTTTACATTCTACCTCATCATTGATAGACAATGCTACTCCACCACCTTTACCTGTATTTCTGTCTTTCCTAAATAGCACAGACCCTTCAATACCCGTAGTCCAGTCATGACCACTATTCCACCCTGTTTCTGTTATCCCTATAATATCTGGTTTCACTTCCTGCACCAGTAGCTCTAGTTCCTCCATTTTGTTACCTAGGCGCCTCGCATTGGTGTACAAACATCTTCATTTTTGCTGTTTGGCCTCGCTCACGTTCTTTACCCGATTAGGCACGGACATTCTACAGCCAGTATGACCTATTAGACTGGTATCCACACTGCCCTTCCTCCTTATGTCCATTCTCCTACCCACGGCTGTATCCTTTCTTACTTTGTTTTCTTCCCTCTCAATGCTAAAATCCGACATGGAGATTACCTGGACATCTCCCAACCATCTCCCCCAAATTCCTAGTTTAAAGCTCTCTTAATAGTTGTGCCAGCCTCCATCCTAGAAGTCTATTTCCTTCCCTGCTCAGAGGAAGTCCATCCTGAGAGAACTGTCCTCTGTTCATGAATGCCTCCCAGTGGCCATACATCCCAAAGCCCTCCTTATAGCACCACTGCCTGAGCCATCTGTTGATAGTCATAATCTTGTCACACCTTTGTTGCCCTTCTCTAGGAACAGGCAGAATCCCACTGAAGATCACCTGAGCCTCGATTTCCTTAAGCGTCTTCCCCAGCCTCGCATAGTCTCCCTTGATACGTTCCAGAGAGAATCTACCGGTATCATCTGTTCCCACATGAAGGACCATCAGTGGATTCTTTCTCGCTCCCTTTAGGATCCTTTTCAACCTCAGGTCCACATCCCATATCTTAGCACCTGGAAGATAGCACACCCTTCTATTCTCTGGATCAGCTCCGGTTATAGGCCTGTCTATTCTTCTCAGTAAGGAGTCCCTCAGTAAGGAGTAAGGAGTAGACCTGCCTTTTCCTGGTGACGGTGCGATTCTCCAGTCTATCCCCTGTTCCCTCTGGCTGCAAGTTCTTTCCATTCCTATTCTCCCTTGTAATCCTCTTCAACCCATCCTGCATCCTTCTGGGGCTCATATTTGGTATAGTCTCCATTGACTCTTACCCTTTTCCTATAGGACTAGACACTCTTCTCTTCTTCCTTGCCCTTCCACCTTCAGTGACCACCTGCTGAGCCCCTTCTTCATTTTCCAACTCTGCAAACCTGTTCTTGAGCTCTATTTCTCCTTCACTAGCCCATCTTTTCCTCTGCCTGGCATGAAGCCATGCTTCCTGGACTCAGAAAGGAGAGCATGGAGGCAGAGACTTAGATAATATGCTTGTACCTTCCCCTATTTGTTTTCCAATATCAATAAATGTTTTTCAGTGCACTTTACAAACATCAACCATATGATTCCATTGTATAATTTTCTTCACATATACATAGTGGTTTTTTTCCTGGAAGAGGCTGAATATTTAAATAAAAATAGAAGACAAAGCAAGAGGCAACAAACCTATCTTAAAGGAATGTTAAAGATGAACTTAGAGAGGTAGGAGATAGAGTGACCATCTCTGTTTTTTTCTCACCATGGGGACTGCAATGCAGAATCATTGGGGGGGGTTTAATCTCTAAAAATTGCTCTGCGGGTTACAGGTCACAGTTTAATGCACTTTGAGGGTGGAAAAGGAAGCTGGCTGGCAAAGTTTAAGTCCAGGATGAGCTAGTTCCCTCATCCGTCCAGCAAAGCATTTGCAATATGGGATGCTTGTTATTAAGGGGGAAAAAATCTGTGTAAATATTGCCCAGGGGAAAACTCTGAGCAAACATTTAGAAGGATTTACTGAATTAGCCCAAATGCTATTTCTGATTCCTACTGTGAGAAAGTAACCTGGCACTCCACAACCAGGAATTAGGGAAGCAGAGACTGAATTTCAGTTATCTAGACCAGCTATCACTGCGTTAGCCTATTAAAGATACTGCAGTGAAATAAGCTTGGTAGGGCACTGTGACTATACCAAAAAATGATGGCAGGATTATTTGAGGAGGGAGCTTTTCTGATCACTTATTTCAGGATGGTTACTAGAGAAAGTTACTACAGGACTGTCTACATCCTGGAGGAGGATGGAGGGTCAAATCCTGAGCTCCTTGGTCAGTGGGGGGAATTGAGGGGAAAGTGCCTGAGATAAAATTCAGAGTAACAGCCGTGTTAGTCTGTATTCGCAAAAAGAGAAGGAGTACTTGTGGCACCTTAGAGACTAACCAATTTATTTGAGCATGAGCTCACGAAAGCTCTAAGGTGCCACATGTACGCCTTTTCTTTTTTGAGATAAAATTGCGGCTCTGGGGAGGTGTTTGGGGGCTGAACTGCAATTGGGCGGGGGGGGGGGTCTGATCACTCACTGTTCAGGGTTTGTGGGGTGATCTGTGGGTGATTTTCCTGGAGGGGAGATTAACTGAGGCAGAGGAGGGTCTACTTGGGAGACAGCAGGTGAATTGTGATCCCAGCGGGTCCTGCTGGCTTAGTGCCAGGGCTCTGCTGGATGATCTGAGGGTGGCTTTGCACGGGGGAAATTGTGTGTGGGACAGACCGGCTATTTAGAGCTGGAAGGGGGCAAACTGCAGTGCCGGTGGGTCCTGCTCACGCAGTGCCATGGCTCTGGGGATGGCCCAGGTGGGGGGGACTGTGCCCGGGGGAGGGGGCATTTGGGGTACGGAGGCTCTGTCTGGGACTTGCGGTCCCGGTGGGTTCTGTGCCATGAATCAGAGGGTGACTTTGCCCGGCCGGGGGGCGGGAGCTGGGGGTGTAGAGGGGCTGTTAGGGAGCTAGAAGGGGGCGAATCGCACCCCCGGGGGCTCCGCTTTGCCCGGGCTGGATGACTCAGGGGCTGCGGTCCCAGCCCCACGCGTGGCGGCTCCGGAGCGGGGCCAGGCGCGTGTCCCTCCCGGGGAAGCGGCTCCTGTCCCGTCCCCCCGCCCGGACCCCCCAGCCCAGCCCGCCCGGACACTCACCGGGAGGAGCAGGAGCGCGGTGGCCGCGGCTGCGGGGACGCTGAGCTGCGGCGCCGGGCCCCGCACGGGGCCGGGGGTCCCGGGGCGCTCCCAGGGCAGCCGCATCTCCCCGGAGCCAGCCCCAGAGCCCTGCTGCTGCCCTGGCCGGGAGCGAGCGGCGGCTGCCGCGGGGGGGAACCAGCTCCCCGCCTCCTGCCTCCTGTCGCCGCCGCGCCGGGGACGGGGCAGCCCCTCCCCGCGGGGCCGCCGGGGGCACCCTCGGCCCGGAGGGATCCCCCACGGGGAGGGGGTTATTCTGGGACCTGGCCCCCCAGCCGGCGCAGCGCCCCCTCCCTGCCCAGGAAAACCGGCGCTCCGGGAGCCAGCCCTGTCCAAGGGCAGCCGGGTGGCCGCTGGGGGGGGCAGAGGGGGGGGTGTCTTGGGACACCTGGGGCAGGAGACAGGAGCTGCAGGGCCCGGTGGGAGGACTGGCTCCCCAGGGCCCGCTGGGTGAGTCCTTTAGTCCTGTGCACAATGGGTGTCATGAGGAGGGCTCCCGGGAGCCACAGGCAGACAGAGAAATGCAGCCAGCTTCCCTGTATGATAGTCATTGCTTAGGAACAGGAGGACTTGTGGCACCTCAGAGACTAACCAATTTATTTGAGCATAAGCTTTCCTGAGCTACAGCCCACTTCATCGGATGCACAGAATGGAACAGGTAGATACATACATACATACAGAGAAGGTGGAAGTTGCCATACCAACTGTAAGAGGCTAATTAGTTAAGGTGAGCTATTATCAGCAGGAGAAAAAAACTTTTGTAGTGATAACCAAGATGGCCCATTTAGACAGTTGACAAGAAGGTGTGAGGATACTTAACTTAGGGAAATAGATTCAATATGTGTAATGACCCAGCCACTCCCAGTCTCTGTTCAAACCCAAGTTAATGGTATCTAGTTTGCATATTAATTCAAGCTCAGCAGTTTCTCCTTGGAATCTTTTTTTGAAGCTTTTCTGTTGCAAAATTGCCACCTTTAAGTCTGTTACTGAGTGGCCAGGGAGGTTGAAGTGTTCTCCTACTGGTTTTTGAATGTTATGATTCCTGATGTCAGATTTGTGTCCATTTATTCTTTTACGTAGTACATCGGGTTTCCCAAATTACATGATAATTTTACAGTAATCTAACTGGGCCTGATTTTGGAACAAGAACCTGTTAATCCTCAAATTACAATTGTATATACTCAACTTTGGGTCAGGCTACAAAATACATACACGAGAGTAACAATCCCCCTCAGCTGGCACCCCGCCCCCCGCGTGCCCGCACAGCTGGTGTCCCCCTTCCACTGGTGGAAGACGTGGCTGCCATCTGAAATCAAGGCTCACCCCAGGGAGGAAGTAGTGGCATTTCCATTGGGGAGAAGGAATCCCACCAGATTCAAATTGCCCGGAGTGAATAATCTGAGTGTGTGCCCCTCCCTTTGGGTCTTGGGTAAAGGCTACACCTCATCTTCCGCCAATGGGGAGGTATTCTACACTCCGGACAGAGCAGTGCAGTGGTGAACCAGGTCGTGTATCCAGTTTAGATAACCCAATGAAGCTCTTTCAAACTCCAGCTTCTTCCTAACGCCCTTTAGAACTTCAGTGGGAAACATATTCACAAGGCAATTCTGCTTCCTCACTCTGCTCTCCCTTTATTTATTCAGCTGTTATTTCTATTTCTATTTGCCCACTTGGCCCCAGAGGAGAAGTCTGTGTTCAAGAAGCCCTGTTGGGTTAAACTCAATGTTTGTTTTGGTTAAAATAAAATTGTGCACTGACTGTTAATAGAAAAGTTTTCATAAAAATGGAAATAAATCAATTCATAAATAAAGGGGAACCGAGTGTTTTCCTGGGATGTAAAGATTCCCTGGCCGGGCGGGAGACACAAACACAGCAGGATTTGCACTAGAGGATGAGAACTTAAATGACCGTAGCCTGGGCCTTTCAACTGGATTTTGTTCTGGGTCCCTTCTCGGACTGTGCTCATGGCTGGAATATCAAAAAAGAAGTTGATACATTGGAGAGGCTCCAGAGAAGAGGCCTAAGACTGATTAAAGGATTAGAAAACAGGCCTTATAGTGATTGAGTGGAGGACCTCAGTCTAGTTAGTTTAACAAAGAGAAAGTTAGGGCTTGTTCGCACTGGCATTTTACAGCAATGCAACTTTCTCGCTCAGGGGTGGGAAAAAACACCCCCCGGAGTGCAGCAAGTTTCAGAGCTGTAAAGTGCCAGGATGGACCGTGCCCCAGTGCTGGGAGCTGTTCCCCTTGTGGAGGTGGGTTTTTTTTATAGCTCTGCCGCGACTACACAAGCCAGGTTAAGGTGCCAGTGTAGACTAGCCCTTAGGAGTTAATTTCATCACAGGCCATAAGTACCTGTATGGTGAACAAATATTTGACAACGGGCTCTTCGGTCTAGCAAAGGTATAACACAAGCCAACGGCTGGAAGTCGGAACTAGACAAATTCAGCTGGGAAATAAGGTGGACATTTTTAACAGTGGGGGTAATTAATCCTTGGCACAATTTACCAAGGGCTGCAGTGGATTCTCCATCACTGGCTCTTTTTAAAGCCAGATTGGATGTTTTTTAAAAAACATAGACGATCAGGGTTGGAAGAGATCTCAGGAGGTCATCTAGTCCAACCCCCTGCTCAAAGCAGGATCAACCCCAACTAAATCAACCCAGCCTGGGCTTTGTCAAGCTGGGCCTTAAAAACCTCTAAGGATGGAGATTCCACCATCTCCCTAGATAACCCATTCCAGTGCTTCACCACCCTCCTAGTGAAATAGTGTTTCCTAATATCCAACCTAGACCTCCCCCACTGCAACTTGAGAGCACTGCTTCTTGTTCTGTCATCTGTCACCACTGAGAAGAGCTCCATCCTCATTGGAACCCCCCTTCAGGTAGTTGACGGCTGCTACCAAATCCCCCCTCACTCTTCTCTTCTGCAGACTAAACAAGCCCAGTTCCCTCAGCCTCTCCTCGTAAAATATGCACTAGTTCCAAAAGGAATTGTTTTGGGGAGTTCTCTGGCCTGTGTTATGCAGGAGGTCAGACTAGCTGATCACAGTGGTCCCTTCTGGCCTTGGAATCTATGCAGCTGAGCACCCTCCCGAGAGACAGATGGGGATGCAGCAGTTAACAAGACAATACCGATCAGCATGATGGGAAGCGGTATCCATGTGGGATCAGCGTGAGATACACTGTGTGGTACCAACTGCATGAGTGTGGCCATAGTGAGCTTAGGTATTGTAACAATGACAAAATACTTGCAGGCAGAAGGGTGGTTATTTTAAGGTCCCAAGCCTGAAAAGATTTCTACTTTTGCTTCCCTTGCAGTAGTTCCGTTGATTCAGTGTCCAAACTGAGTGAAGGGCATCCTCTGATTGTGAACTCCTTGGGGCAGGGCCGGGGTTTTTTTGTGTGTGTGTGTTTGCACAGCTCCTAGCACAGTGGGGGACTACCACAGTACAAATAAAGAATATTAATAAACACAGAGCACAAGCAGGGGAAAGTAAGTTTGATTGTTTAAAATCATTTGGGTTTTATTAATCTGATGTGTTAATAACAAAATTATTTTTAGAGATGATTGGTAACCTAACAGTAGCTGCATCAAATAGTTATGGTTTAAGAACGAACACAAGAACTAGGGTTTAAGAACTCAGGGAGTCACCAGATGAAATGAATAGGCAGCAGGTTTAAAACAAACAAAAGGAAGTATTTCTTCACGCAATGCACAGGCAGTCTGTGGAACTCTTTGCCAGAGGATGTTGTGAAGGTCAGGACAATAACAGGGTTTAAAAAAGAAGTAGATACATTCATGGTGGATAGGTCCATCAATGGCTATTAGCCAGGATGGGCAGGGATGGCGTCCCTAGCCTCTGTTTGCCAGAAGCTGGGAATGGGCAACAGGGGATGGATCACTTGGTGATCACCTGTTCTATTCATTCCCTCTGGGGCACCTGGCATTGGCCACTGTCAGTAGACAGGATACTGGGCTAGATGGACCTTTAGTCTGACACAATATGGCCGTTCTGATTTTCTTATGTAAGAACTCTCCTGCACTGCCTGAAATGTTGCACAAAGGAAACTACATTTTCCGTCCTTACTTTCACCTCCTCTGTTTCAATCCTGTTGCAAAGGCACCTACCTGACCAGGCAAAGCTGCTGAGACCAGGTCTGAAAATGGCAGTTCCGGGAAGGAGAGGTGCACAGTTCTGCCGTGCAGAGAGAGAGAGCGTGCAATGGAAAAGGCACACAATGACATTTAAAACCAAGAACACAATAATAAGGCCGGTAAGGAAAGCTAGCTTGAGGGCTCCTATTAATAATGAATATAAGGATTTCCAGAAATAATGGAGGGTCATGTTCAATAACTTGTGCCTCGCTGGATATTTTCCCCACTCTGACAATAGACAGACACCCTGGGTTGTTTTTTTTTCAGCCCCATTAATAAGCCAGCACTTGCAATTACACTTCAACAGTGACTTTAAGTGGAAAGGAAGAGAAAAAATGATTACCCTTAAAGAAACATCTGTAGCTTGAAGTGGAGACTGTGGAATTTAAGAGACAAGCAGAAGCATTGTTACTATGTATTATAAAAGGCTCCATTCACTGCGTTTCCCTGCCACCCTTCCCTTGTGGACATTGTCGTCTTATAGAATAGACCCGGGGTTCTGCCTCGGCACTAGGCAATGCTCTGAGATTCACACAACTCCCTCTGCCTGTGGCTCTGTGTCCAAAACTGGGTTCCTCTCCTGGCTCCCTGGCAGTGCCACTTCAGAGCCATGCCAGCCATGCTAGTGCTCATGGGCACGCCCGAAAGAAGGGTTCCACAGAGCCTTGGTGGAAAGTCTAGTTAATACTGTTTGGGGGTGCAGTTAACCTGGACTGGTCTCTTGAATGGTGACATAAATCCTGATTCAGGAAAGCGATTGTAGCACATGCCTCAGTCCATCCCGACTCAGGAAAGCACACAAGCATCGTCGTCTCTTTAAGCACATGCTTAGTTCCTGTTTACTTCAGTGGGACTTAAGCACGTGTTTAACATGAAACGTGCTTAAAGTCTTTCCCTGGGGATGCTTTCCTGAATGAGGTGTGGCAGGATGGGAGGAAGGAGATGTACTGTTGCTCTGTGTCGCCTAATGACATGGTGGGTCTAAGTGTACACCAAGGGCTCCGGAGGGGCACCCCGAGGTGTGGAGTTTGTTTTAGGCTGAAATCTAAAGATATATGTGAAATTATTCTTATATCATGCTAACAAACTAGGCATTTGGTTTGGAATTGGAATTGAAGCCACCTCGACACCTCATCAGTGGAGCTGTCATTTCAATGAACCATCAACAGCTTTTGTCTGAAGGAAGAAATATGATCCTGGACTGGATCCTGCCCAGTCAGTGTCATTTTTGCCCTTGACTCAGTAGGATCAGAGTTGGGCCCTTTAATTAGTTGACAGGAAGATTTTCCTTTCCCTAATGAGTGTATTACACTTCTATTGTGTTTCTGATGCTACATTAGCCTCAGTTTCAGCACAGCAACACTGAAAAGACCCTGATAATAATGGGCTAGATGTGTATTGTCAAGATCAAGTTCTACGTCTTCTATACCCTGCTTTAAATTCCATTTTATTATTCTCAGGCTTGGGATCGGTCCCTTTCCACGCCACTGTTTTTGCAGGTTGCAGTTTCTAAGGCTGCTTCCCAAGTTCCATGCCCATTCTCCAATCACACACATAATCTGTTCAAATAATATTCATTTTACAAGGGTGCTAGTGTGGAACTAGAGGGCTTTAAAAAAGCCTGAGGGCAAAAATGTCAGTAAATATGTTTCTAAGAAAATAAATGCCTTAAAGGTCAATTGCAAAACTTAAAAAAAGAAAGGGCTGAATTGTAGCATTTCCTGCACCGTGTGCTTAAGGAGTAGAGAAGGTATGAAGACCATGTCCTACAGCCCTCCCAAGACTACACCCTGCCATGCCCCCTATGTTTTGCCAAGCAATTCACCCAACCCACCTCTTCCTCCTTTTCTCTTTGCTTCACATGCTTCATTTTTGGAAGGATACTTGTTTGGCTCAAATAACTGCTTGAACTGGTGGGTTTATTTTTGCCTCCCTGATTCCTCTTTTGTTTGAAGGTGTGTGTGGCTGGTTTGTGCTTAACTAGCTTCCATGCTGAGTCAGAGGATTTTGATTTTCTCTCTTTTGACTTTCAGGCCTTTTTGGACAAGCTTCATCTTTTTTTTTTTTTTTTTAATCCTGCTTTCTAAAGTGTTGTGTCACAAGGCTAATTTTTGGTTGGATTCCTCCCTAGCGGATGCTGAACAGAATTATATTGTGGTCTCAGTTACTCACTGACTCAGCAACAGTTACTTCTCGATCCAAGAATATTGATCTGTTACCTTAGACTTTCCTCATGTGCGCTCTAGCTCAGTGGGTCTCAACCTTTCCGGACTACTGTACCCCTTGCCGGAGTCTGATTTGTCTTGTGTACTCCCAAATTTCACCTCACTTAAAAACCACTTGCTTACAAAATCAGATATAAAAATACAAAAGTGTCACAGAACACCGTTACTGGAAAATTGGCTACTTTTCATTTTGTCTGTATGAAATTTTAGTTCGCACTGATTTCATTAGGCTTTTTATGTAGCCTGTTGTAAAACTAGGGAAATATCTAGGTGAGTTGATGTAGCTCCTGGAAGACCTCTGTGTACCCCCAGGGGTACACGTATGCCAGGTTGAGAACCACTGCTCCAGCTGTTCTAAGAAGCACTTGTTCAAGATGTAGAAAAACTGACTCTCTAAGCCTTCTGCCAATGTGCCATTCATTACGTTTATTAGTTTTAGTTGCCTCTTTGAGCTGACAACATTGCAATTACAAATTGATATTTTTAAAACAAAATATTTGAATATTTCATCTCTCATTTAAGATTTGCCTTCAGCTCTTCATGCGCTCATACACCACTGCAAACACATGAAATAACCCTCCGGTTTTCACATAGCTGTAGGATGCTTATGGCGTTAGCAAAGGAATCGCAGACATTTGACTCAGTACTTGGCAGGTAAGTGCAGGAGGAACAGCTTGACAAATATTTATATAATGCCAATGCTCCTGGGTGGTTTCTGTCAGTAGGGGGGAATCAAATCTAGTACCTCTGGATCTTAAGACATGAGCCTTCCCTGCCCGAGCTAAAGGACTCAGCTCTTTTAACCATGGCTGTAGCAAGCTAATCAATCTCTAGCTGGCCTACCTACCACTAGAGGGGGACAGAGTCCCCGTTAACTAGGTATGGCTTACATTCTCCCCCTGGCCAGGGAAAGAGCCTCCCAAGCTTCAGAGACAGCTCACTTTGGGCCACCACTTACAATGCTGATGGCAGTGGTTAGATTGTCAGCAGCAAGGATCAAACCTGGGCACCCTGGATCTTAATGCATGTGTCTCTGAGCTAAAAGACTCACCTCTTTTAACCGAGGCTCAAGCTCCAGTGGAGGTATCCACCACTAGAGGGGGAGAGAGTGCCTAACCAAGTAGTCATAGCTTACATTTAGTTTTACAGTGTCACCCGTGGCCCTGATGTTCCCGTTTTACACTCTGTAACACCATTAAGTCAGTGCAGTTACACCAGCAAAACACAAAGGTAACACACTGGTGAAGCAGACCTGTAAAATGTAAAGAAATGAATCCTGCACTTCCGTACTCTGACAAAACGCTGCTACAAGCATCATCTCTTTCTCCTCATCTCCACACCCCAACTAGACCCGGTGGGGTAATAGATTTTCTGACCTGTGGAAAATTTCAAGGTTTCGGTGGGGGGGGAAATCATCCCAAACCATGACATACCCCCACAATTTCAATTTTTTGGCAAAATGCAATTCCCCTCAGAAATGTAGATTCAGGTCTGTTGAAAGTTATGTCTCAAGGTCGCCCCCTTGGGGTGAAGGTGGGCAGCACCTCACTACCTTATACACACCATTCCATGGGTGATGGCAGACCTCTGGTCTGGTCCTGGAGTAAGGAGTGCAACCCTCCACCTGTATCTTTTTGTAAGTCCACCCCCTTCTGGGGGATGTAAACCAGTCCAAACAAAAATGGATATAGTTCCAAGGTTCACAGTGGGCCAGGCATCCTCCTCATGCAAAGATGGGAAGCAGTCTTTCAGGCTTCCCATCTCAGCTCTTACCCTCATAGGTGCTGGAACTGAGGGTGCGGGGGGTGCTGAGCACCCCCTGACTTGAAGTGGTTTCCATGATATCCAGGGTTTACAGTTTGGTTCAATGACTCTCAACACCCCCACTATAAAAATTGTTCCACACTCCTGTCTTACCATCCTGTGTAACTAAAGGCAAAGAGTTAGTCCTGGGGCTTGCAACAAAAGAAACAAACCAATCCATCTTCCTTTCTTAGAGGGTACAATAGTCTCATACTGTTTCTCAGCAAATAACCCAGTGTCCCGGTCTGAGAGCTCTGGCTGAGCTCCTCTCTCTCCAGTGCCCACCCTTGGGCCTGACAAGCCACACGGGTGTGGATGGGATGGGGCTGAGAGTGACCACAGGAGTTCTTTAACCCTTTCTTGACTGGCATGTGGGGGGCAGGACCTGCCCCACCACAGGGTCACTGGAAATGTTTCATTTAGATTTCGACCCTTATAATTTTTTTTTTTAATTTTACTATCAAGTAAATTTCAACATGAAAAGTGATTTGAAAATGAAGCACCAGAACTTTTTTCAAATTTGTTTTTAAATATTGTCAAAATCCAGACAGCTTTGCAGAACATTTTGGTTTCATCCCAACGGCATTTTCCGATGAAAAACGGTTTTAGCCCAACACCCCTGTCCCCTCCCTACAGATGGGCAAGCCTTGTCTCCTATTAATAACTGCATTATATATTTTGTTTACACTGGGTACATTTTTCCAATTTGGGTGCCTAAAACTGGCATCTAAAGTCATACCAAGCACCTGCATACATGTCTTACTTTCAGATGTCTTCCAATGACTTCAGGCAGTGAGCTTTGCACACAGGCAAAAAGTATAGCATTGGGTACATTTGTGAGATACAGTTTGCCTTGGCTCAGACATAAGGCTAAGAAAAGCTATCTGTGTTGTTTGATATCATGAGTGCATAGCTGGGATTTGAAGTGTTTTTATTAGTATATAGTAATTTGGGAAAATGTCACGGTATTGCCAAGAAACTGACAAATCTTTTGTTAGGAAAGCAAGACGAGCAGCATTGTTTTTCCTTCCCTTCTCCTGCTAGACCCTTGGTCAACTTTGTGTTGCCAGCTGCCAGAATCAACACTGTCATAGTTACACCACCTGGCAAGTGATAGCTTCCTTAATATTTCAGAAACTGTGTCCAGTAGAGGACACACATCTCAGGATCTGGCATGGTTTGTTTGCTTAAGCTCTATGTTAAATATGAAGCTAGTGCCTGAGAAAGCTGCTGGATTGATGCTCAGCAAACTGAAATCCCCTGTCCACAGAGGAGGCACTGCGAGGGCAACTACATTGCAAGTCTCATCTCCCACTGTCCCAAATCTTCCGATGATGTAAATTAGTGTAAGCACTATGCTGATTTACACCAGCTGAGGATCTGGCCCAAAGTGCCTAAAGCCCCCACCTAGAAGGATCATCTTAAGGAATGAGAGCACTTTTCATTTCCCGTGGCCATTTTGTTCTTGACCACGCTGCTGAGCTTTCTAACATGAGTGCCAATTAATGCTACTTCTCCAAGTGGTTTTCTGACATGAACATCTGTCCTCCAGGAACTGAGCCAAGACCACCAATAAAAAGAAAAGGAGGACTTGTGGCACCTTTAGAGACTAACAAATTTATTTGAGCATAAGCTTTCGTGTAGCTCACAAAAGCTTATGCTCAAAAAGATTTCTTAGTCTCTAAGGTGCCACAAGTCCTCCTTTTCTTTTTGCAGATACAGACTAACACAGCTGCTACTCTAAGACCACCAATGTGACTTTTATTTTCTATAAGAGCTGGCACTGGTTAGAAAGCAGCAAGCACTTTCAGTCGCTCCTGTTGCTTACCGTTCCTTTGTAGACGCTGCGGCTATCAATTACAATGTTTTCAAACATGGTGCCTTTGAATATGAAATTTTACTTTGTATGGCTGTGTGCAATCCAGTCCCTCTCTAATTCAAATACATGCTGGAAGCCCTATTTCATTTCACACAGGAATCAGGATTCGCAATCCTGTAGTCTTGCAGTATAACGCACACAATCCATGTTGATTTCAATGGAAGTTCCTTGTCTCTGGTCTGAAGAGCTCTAGCAAGTCCCCTCTCCCTTCAAAGGTCACTGTCAAAAATGATTTATTTTAGAAAGAACAAATGTTCTTACCCATGTTCCCTTAGACTATTAAACCTGAGTGAAATTTAAACATCTACTGAACTTTTCATTATTTTATTTATTTAGATTTAAAATAATAAAAAGATGTATATCTAAGGCTTTAGGCACCCTCACACATCACTGAAAATACAGTAAAATCTCCGCAGCATTAAAGTAATCATTTCAACAGGAATCCAGCCAGCCAGACACCTACAGAAACCCCTTTCTATGCCTTCATTGTTGGGGAAGCATATTTATGTGGATTCTTTCCATTTTCCTTTTCTCTATCCATCTATCCAGCCAAACTTCCATTTCTGTCATGTCCATCTTTCACCCGCTTCTGTGGTACCTGAGTGCTGAGCTCTTGTCTCAGCTTGTACTAGCCAGTTTCTCTTTTCTTTATATGTCAGTTTTTAGTCAATTTCACAGGTCAGCACACAGAGGCAAGGGAGCAAGCCAGCTGGAGAAGCTGCAGCCCAGCCCAACCACATAGTCCCCCAATGCCCTGAGTTGTACAGACCTGATGCTGTGAGTTACCACAGAGGAGTGTGAGGAAACAGAGAGCATGCCACCGAGCTGTTCTTTTCCCTCTTCTGCTCCTTTTCTGACTCTTCTGTCCCTCTTATAAAATAACCCTTACTCCCCCATGGGTTCAGTTTTGAATCCCAAACCTTCCGCATCACAATGCAGATCTCTACCACTAGAGCTAAAGGAGTAACTCCATTGGTTGATAGCAGTAGAAGGCTGTTACAGTGGACCAGCCCTTGGGACAGAGGACACAGTGCACACTCTGCTGTTGTGGTTGCTTCCTTGTGTCTCACATTGGAAGGGAGCCTAGGGCTCAATTGTAACAGGATCAGAAATATAATTCTATTGACCAGACTGTATTGAAATGAATTTGTACCAAGCCATAGAGCTTTCCCTTCAGATCCGTTCCTCCACCTTCCTTTTTTGAAGAACAGCCTGACTAATGAACTAAACTTTGAACTGGAATCCAGGGGTGAAATCTTGGCCTTACTGGAGTCAATGGGGGATTTGCCATTGACATCAATGAAGCCAGGATTTCCCCCAGGGCTTCAGCATCTCGTAAAATAGTCATGAAGATGAAGGATCAACTCCGGTAGTGAAATGCACCTTTTTGGACCCATAGTTCTTCACAATGCTTTACTCCTGAGTAGAGTGTGAGGCGGAAGGTTCTCATTACAGACAAGCTGAGACATTAGGGAATGTAGTCAAGTCTGTTATGCCTAATTAGTAAAAGTGGTGAAAGAATGGGTTTTGGTAGGTAGAGTGGAGGAGCTCATGCCTACTTATCAGATCATTGGCATTTAGCAATTTCCTGTCTGCACTGATAGATCAAGTCCCCTGGGTATTGGCTTAAATAAAATTGTCATTTGCCAACAAGGGCACTGTCTACATAGTGGGGTTGTGCTGAAGGCATCTGAACTTCATATGTCTTAGTGTGACTCATTCATGTCACGGGCTTGTTTTTATTATCTAACAAAAAGCAAGGATAGAACAAAACAAAGGTTAAAAGCAACTAATGAAAAAAAGAAAAGAAAAAGGCAGGGAAAGAAATGGAATGAAGGGAGGCACAGAGGGGAAAAGAGCAGTGTCTCTGTTTCCATCCACTGGAATTAATCAAATCCAGACCAAATCTTTTTACATTTGTGTGAGGTCCGTCTTCTCCAAGATATTACCGCTCTTTAGTTGCCAAGTCAGCCAAGTCGCTACACCAGGTTTCTCTCCTTGGAGACGGTCTGCTCATCCATCAATCAAATATGAGTTGTTTGACTACAAGCCTTGCTGCAGAGAACCAAGCTTTCCATGAGCTGGAGAGTTTACAAGATGATGGGATCTATCCGAAAACACAGTTCTGAGAAATAATTTTTAAGGAGGTATCCATTATCATATTAATCCTCCGGCCTACTTCTAGCCAAAAGGATAGTATAGAAAACATGCACCAGACTCTGTTCTTAGTTAAATTGGTGACAAATCAATGACAGATTAGAAAGCAATTGTTGGAACCATGGACATCTTCCTTGAAAACCAAGGCCTGGGTTGTGACTGATCATACTTCAAAGCTAGTAAAAGCTAGTTTCTTTCCCTTTGGACCCAGACAAGAAGGGAGAGGATATTTGATATATTTAAATGAAGTTTTTCCAGTTCTGCCTTGAAATCTTTTTGAACCAAAGGCTAAGGGATGTAAGTTTCCAAACAAAATTGATATTTCCCCAAGTGCCTACAACTAAGATGCTGTTCAATGTCGTGGAGGAGTGGATGACCAAATCGCAGTCCTTATCTTTCTTTCAGAGTAGTAGCCGTGTTAGTCTGTATTCGCAAAAAGAAAAGGAGTACGTGTGGCACCTTAGAGACTAACCAATTTATTTGCGCATAAGCTTTCGTGAGCTACAGCTCACTTCATCGGATGCATTCAGTGGAAAATACAGTGGGGAGATTTATATACATAGAGAACATGAAACAATGGGTGTTACCATACACACTGTAACCAGAGTGATCACTTAAGGTGAGCTATTACCAGCAGGAGAGTGGGGCGGGGGGAGGGGGGGAGAAAACGTTTTGTAATGATAATCGAGGTGGGCCATTTCCAGCAGTTGACAAGAACATCTGAGGAACAGTGGGGGTGTGGGGGGGAAATAAACATGGGGAAATAGTTTTACTTTGTGTAATGACCTATCCATTCCCAGACTCTATTCAAGCCTAAGTTAATTGTATCCAGTTTGCAAATTAATTCCAATTCAGCAGTCTCTTGTTGGAGTCTGTTTTTGAAGTCTTTTTGTTGAAGAATTGCCACTTTTAGGTCTGTAATCGAGTGACCAGGGAGATTGAAGTGTTCTCCAACTGGTTTTTGAATGTTATAATTCTTGACATCTGATTTGTGTCCATTTATTCTTTTACGTAGAGACTGTCCAGTTTGACCAATGTACATGGCAGAGGGGCATTGCTGGTACACGATGGCATATATCACATTGGTGGATGTGCAGGTGAACGAGCCTCTGATAGAGTGGCATCCCAACTGAACAAATTAGGGACAGAGGCGGAACACAGGAGCCTTCATCTTAGGGATGAAGAAATTGACAAGTTATCACACCTAAACAGACAGTGGGAAGCAAAAATTAACATAACCATGAGTGACATATCTTGGCCTGACATTACTTTAGAGATTGACGCCACCTCCTCTCATCCACTGTGGAAAGATCTCCAGTGGAGTCTACCCATAACGAAGAAAATGGATCCATGTAGTGTTGGCCAGGATTATGGGGGAAATAACCTATTATTGTCATATTTAATTGTCATGCCTCCTTCTGCTAGGGGCAGTTGTTTTGGATTGGAGGAGGGTGGCTTGGTAGGAGGCAGGAACAGGGCCAGCAGGAGCATGACCATCTGCAAAAAATCATTGGCAGTGCCAGGTGGATCCCTTCAAGGTTAACTGATCTATTGAGTTCTTGCAGGACTCTTGCAGGTGAAATAAGGTATGTCCTGATTTTAACCTGCCTCAAACCCTGCCACCAAATATTGATATACAGAAATGTTTGGAACCTGGCTTTCCGCATAACATGTTGAGTGTCGGATCCTCCATGTGGAGCCATGATGGAGTGGGCTGTCTCTAGTGCTATCAGGTTCAGGAGTGAAACAGCAGGGAAGCTGAGCCACTGCGCCCTTGTCTGGTGAACAAACCACAAGAGATGGGCCTCTTACTCAAGGAATCTTTATTGCCTCCTGAGTTACAGCTATGCCAAGGAATAATGCCAAGGCTCTACCCTTCCCCAGCATTTGAGGGGTTCAAGGTGCTTCACAGATACACAAGGACAGGGCTTCCGACATAGGTGCTGGAACTAGGGGTGTGGGGCTTGCTGCTGCATCCTCTGGCTTGAAGCAGTTTCCATCATATACAAGGTTTACAGTTTGGTTCAATGGCTCTCAGCACCCCCACTATAAAAATTGTTCCAGCACCTGTGGCTTCAGACACCCCCTGCAAGACCCCTCTCATCAACTCTTCTCTTCTGTCTAGACTTCTCGCTTTTCATCCCAGGTCACGTCTCTCATCCCTCATGGCCTCTGTCCTCATTCCCATCCCTCATCTCTTGTCATCACTGCTCCTTCCTTGTTCCCCATTCTCTATCTCCATCCCCACTGACCCCAATACATTCCTGAATGATTGGATTAAGTTAACCAGATACAAGGCACTCCTATTGTAGAACTGGAGTGTCCACACATGGAGTTTGTCAGGAATAGTTATTCTGGAATTGCTTTTCCTGAATAACTCCATGTGTAGACAAGAAGTAACACAGGTTTCCTCAGGCTTGCTTGGCTCTGGAATATTATAGAGCTGCTAGCCAGGAAGTGAGAGTGACCTGTTGACATCACAGGATATCGGCTGACTCTAACTAGAGCTGGTTGAATTTGTTTTGCCAAAATGTTATTTTGATGAAAAATGGCTTTAAAAAATTTCCACTGGGAAAACTGGGGGGAGGGAGGGAGTAAAAATGTGGGAAAAGTAACCAGGGGACTGGTTATTGTTGGGTTTGTTTGGAAAAATTAAAAAATTCATCAAAGACTTGATCAAAACCAAACTTTTTTTGCACCTTTCAAAAATTTGCACCATGTTTTTACAAAACATGCTCACCACTTTTTAAAAACAGTCTTACTTCTAATCTGTTGACCAAGCCCCCACTTGCCTTCCCAGTTACTTCACTGATTACTGGCTTCAGAGCAAGAAGGCAAGAATCAAGCAAGGCACGGTTGTCTAGTGAGGGTTTGGGAATCAGAACTCCTGAGTTCTATCTGGCTCTGCGGCTGACTTGCTGTACAGCTTTGGACAGGTCACTTCTCTCCATTTTGGTTTTCCAAGCTGTAAAATGTACAGCCCCTAGCACATTGTGGGCATGACCACAATATAAGTAATACCCAATAAGCATTAACCCCGCAGTATATGGAGTGCATGCCTATTGCAGATTTAAACTACACAAAGCATTTTGATTCAGAGATGGAAGGGTAAGTATACAGATATGCCCGTTGCACTGGTAAGAAGCTGATTAGTAGGTTTCATGAATAGTAGACTAAAGGCGACCATGTTATCTTTATTAACTAGTTAATAGGTTAAGGGTGTAGAAAGTATAAAGTAAGTGGATTTAATATGACCAACTAATGCCAGCTTAATGAGATTTTTAAAAGATCTTGAAAACAGTTCAAAATTATTAGGCGTATGGTTTGTTTGGAATCATTGAGGCATGCAAAGAATGTTATTAATAGGCCTGCATTCAGCTCTTTAAATTAGATTAACGAAATGGCAGGTAATGGTATTTTAAGTGAGCAGAAACCTGTAGCCCTTTCAGTCACACAGATGATAATCAGCTTTCCAAAAGCCGAAAGCGGAATTGGAGGAATAGATACAGATAGATAAATATAATAATATTTTTGATCTCACTTACATTAGTTTTACAGTTATCCCTGCGGTACACACACAAACACACACACACACACACACTTTTTTCCGGAATAGGACCTTAAAGTTGCATTCAAGTGAATCATAGACTATTAGGGTTGGAAGGAACCTCAGGAGGTCATCTAGGCCATCAAAGCCAGGGCTTTGTTAAGCTGGGTCTTAAAAACCTCTAAGGATGGAGATTCCACCTAGGCATCCATTTGTTAAAATCTTGGTCACAGTATTCACATGCAGTGGACACAACTGAAATCTGGACATTTAGATCACAATTCTGATGGCAGTAAAACTGCTGTAAAACTAAGCATATCATCAATTAAGTCACAATGGAGTTAGTGTAATGGTAGCATAAGTAAGATCAGAATCTGGCTGTTAAGTGTCTTCATTTGTTACCCCAAATGCCATGGTATGTTTATTTTCTATTGGAAGTCTCGGGACTATGGTAGTGAATGTGAATATAACAGAGCAGTATCTGCCCAGATTTTAATTATGTTCACAACATGTATGCGAAACACCTTGGCCAAGTGTAGATGTGTCCCCCTCTGGTGGATGGAACATGTATAGCAGTTCGGGAGTCTGCTACCACTTCCAGCTAATGGGCTTCATAGTCTAGAATAGAGGCGCATGCTTTCAAATCACAGGTTCTCAGATTCAGTCCCTGCAGATGACCCAACCAGGTATGTCCTTAAAAGTGGCGGTGTATGCAAGCAGAGGTCTCACTAAAGGTGAAAAGAAGTGTATATAACATAATGAAACATCATTAAAATGGTTCATGCTTATGTAGGGAAAAATGATGCATGTCAAATCAACTGGAAAGCGATCATAGACCACACTCTGCTTATAGTTATGCTGGTGTCAACTGGAGTAACTCATTTGAGGTCAATTTATTAGAGCATAAGCTTTCGTGAGCTACAGCTCACTTCCTCAGATGCATATCGTGGAAACTGCAGCAGGCTTTATATATACACAGAGAATATGAAACAATACCTATTCCCACCCCACTGTAGGACAGTGGGGTGGGAATAGGTATTGTTTCATATTCTCTGTGTATATATAAAGCCTGCTGCAGTTTCCACGATATGCATCTGAGGAAGTGAGCTGTAGCTCACGAAAGCTTATGCTCTAATAAATTGGTTAGTCTCTAAGGTGCCACAAGTCCTCCTTTTCTTTTTGCGAATACAGACTAACACGGCTGCTACTCTGAAACCTGTCATTTGAGGTCGTAAATGCTATTCTGGTTTCACACCATTATCAATGAGAGCAGTATTTGCCTCAATATTGGGACAGATTGTACCATCCATTTTAAAGCAGAAATTCCCATTGATCTCAAAGGCGATTTCTGTTTCAAAACCAATGACCCAGTCTCATTCATTAAACTTAAAGAAATAAATTTATCTCCTGCTTTTCAGCTGACGGCACCACCCATCAAAGGAGGATTTAATATGCTGAGATTCTGAGCAGTTATTGAACACTAAAGAGTAAACACATGAACAGGGAAAGCTTGTTTAGAGTCAAGAAGCGAGTCTCTCCAAGTATGTTTGATAGTGCTCCACTCCAGCATAGAGAGGTATTAGATCACCCACTTTGTTAAGCTCCAGTGCTTGTTGATTTCATTCATTAGGCACAATGCAAAATGCCAGCGTGATCCAGCTCCTTCTGAAAATCCTCCTGGAACACCACCATCTGCCAGTGTGTGTGTACCCCTGCCCTGAAAGAGATGCATGGCACCTCAACCGTGTGATTGCCAGTTACCTTAATGGAAGCGGGACAGGTAAAGTTCATGACGCATTTTGAAAACTTACTGGGAGAAAGTCATGGAGAGATGAGAGGACCTGCCATGGTGGATTAACCTTTTGTGGGCCTGGCTCCAAACGTATTTGTGGGCCCCTTCAGGGAACAATTGTAAAAGGCAGGAGATTGACACGGGAGTTGTCTTTGACACAGCACACAGGTTACAAGTTTAAGTTGCAGATTGATGTGGCTGCCATCATGGTACCAGCAATGGTAGCCCTGAGGCAAAAAGAAAACACACAAGAGCACATAAAATAAATTCTAAAAGAAACAAAAATACAAACGGAAACAGAGTGGGTAAAAACCGCCAACAAAAGCCAAAGCTGGCCGAAGCATGAGTGCTGCTCCCACTAAAAGTAACCATCACACTATCTCACCCTTCACATTTCTCAGATGAACTACCAGGGCTTGAATTAAATGTTTGCATGAAATTGGGGCGGATTTAAAAAGCTGTTTAATACACTTAAAAATAAAAATATGAAAAACTTTCAGACATTTTCTTTACAGTATCATTATTCATACTAGTCTTCCTTGTAAAGAGGCACAATGATCAGGGATCAGGACCAGCTGTGCCCCCAAAAGACCGGGCCAACTCTCCAAATTGGACCAGACCCGCGTCCCTCCCCAGACTGAACCCCCCGAACTGGACCAGACTGACATCCCTTCCCAGACTGAACTGGACCAGATCCCCATCCCTCCCTAGACTAGACCAGACCTCCATCCCTCCTCAGACTGAACTAGATCAGACTCACATCCCTCCTCAGATTGAACTGGACCAAACTGGACCAGATCCCCATGCGCCCCGAGACCAAAACCCCCAGACTGGCCCAGATCACCTTCCAGCCTGAACCGGATCAGACCCCGCTATGAACTGATCCTTCTTGACCTGAACCTTCCCACTGCCTACCAGAACAGGGCTCCTCCTGAACCTCTATTCCCAAACCAGACCCCCCCAAATCCCGCCAGACCATTCTTCGGCCCCCCATTCTAGAGCCACCCCCGCTGTTGATCTGCCCCTGTTCTCCTCCGAACCAAACCGGGTTGGGCCACACCTGGCTGCAGCTTGGCCGGGTGCAGCTCCCCACCAGGTCTGGAGCACAGGTGGGCCAAGGGACCTCAAGGGGTAGAGGGCTCAAGTCTCCCGCAGTGGTGCTGGTGCGGCTATGGGGCAGGGGATGCTGGGGGAGGTCCAGTTACCCCCTGGGGTGCTGGTGGGGGGATGGGCGATGGTGCTCCAGCTGATCTGTGGGGCTGAGGGGGGTTACCTGGTGCAATGAGCACCCATTGCTTGGGGTGCCCGTGTGCTGGAGGCTGCTGCCGCTTCCTGCCCGGCATGGTCCAGGACCCTCACGCTCCCTGGCCTCCACATTCGAATAATGGCAGGCACACGGCGGCGTGGGAGCTGTGCGCACAGCACTCTCCCCTCAATGCTGCCCCAGGCCCAGCAGGGGCCTTAGAGCCCAGGGACGAGGTGGGGTCTGCACGATCTGTGTGCGGGCGGCACGGAGGAGCCCAGCTGTCCGCGTGGAGCCAGAAACCCCTAACCCGGGCCTGCCGAGCCTCCGCCTCCCGCTTGCTCCGCCAAGTGGTCCGAGCAGCTGTGGGGAGGTGGGGCCGGATGCTGCCTCCCACTTGCTGCCCTCTGTGCGCTCTGCCTTTAGGTGATGGGCAGACAGCTGCTGCGCTCGCCACACACCTGACCTGGGATTATGGGCCCTTTCCCGACTGTGGGCCCGGTGCTATGGAGCCACTGGCACCATTATGAACCCGGTATTGTGTGGGATACAGATATTCTAAGCAGTGGTGCAAGAAGACATTATTTCTTGCCAGTACTGCACTCATGGGAGGGACACAACAGAGGGCCCGTGACCTCCCCATGTGACCCTCCATGTGCCTTCTCCCCTCCCCACCCCGACCCAGCCCGGGGCTCCCAGGCTCTCCCCGTCCCCTCCGACATCCCCCCTTACGGGTCTAAACTTTGACAACTGCATCTGTGAAACAGATGCAGATGTAAAATGATGCCTTGGGCCCCTGGTGCCACCTGTACTTTCAGGTGTAATTGGGGAGCCAGCAGCACCCCAAATTGAAAACTTTCTTAAATGAAAGAAGGATAGGAAGGACAAGCACCCCACTTTCCCTAAGACACAATCAGTGCCTCCCTTATGTCCAGACTAAGCTTCTGCCATTTTACTGTGATAAACTCAGGACAGAGGGCTGCAAGGGAGGGGTGACTACAGGTCAATCAGGTTCAGCTGAGAAGGGGTTGCCAGAGATCAGTTAGGATCAGCTGAGAGGGAGTTACCTGAGGTCAATTAGGATCAGCTGATTCCAAATCAGGGCTGCCTGAGACCTTTTTAAACCCTCCCCTGTTGGGAGAATGGAAAGAGAGAGAGAAGGAGAAGGAGGAGTAGGAGTAGGAGTAGGAGTAGGAGTAGGAGTAGGAGTAGGAGTCAAGCTACCAGTAGGCGAGTAACATCAAGGGAGCAAGCCTCTCCAGGAGGGGAGGCTGCATTCCCTTCCATAAGGAAGAAAAACAAGCCCAAAACACTGGCTGAGAGAAGGACGGGCTGTCCCTGTGCAGCCAAGAGGGACTGTTTTACCCCAAGCCCGTCTCACCTAGACTAGAGTGGGAGTGAGCTTTTCCAGCGCTGTAAAAAAACCCACCCCCACGAAGGAGTAGCTCCTGGCCCTGGTGAACTGTCTACACTGCCACTTTACAGCATTGAAACTTGTTTTTCACCCCCCTGAGGGAGAAAGTTTCAGCGTCACAACGTGCCAGTGTAGACAAGGCCTAAGTATTGCTCTCCGCCAGGCGCTAGGAAAGCAAAGGTGCTGAGCCATCTGGGTTTGATGGAAAAGAGGCACAGAACTGTGTGTGCCCTGTACACCTTGATAGAACTACAGCCCACATTGTTTCATTATTTTCCTCAGCATGACATACAGGAGGGGCAATCAAAACCAGCCCGGCAGGACGTGCATGAGAACTGTCTCTGGACAGCTCAGCAATTGATCAAAATCACATTCCCTGATCTCTTGGGGCCAAATCCTGTTGCCATTGAGATCAAAAGGAGTTTTGTTATTGAATTCAATGGGAACAGGCTTTGTCATCTGAAGAGGAAAGAACAAAACCACTCAAGCAAGAGCTATGTTGCTTATACCACAAGTATCAAAGGCTGCTGACTCATGTGAGAAAGTCAGCAGATATCTGATCTTTGTCCATTGCAAGGGAGAAATCAGCAATCAATGAGGCTAGAACAGTCTTTGTACCACATCCAATTCATAAATCCATCTGCAAAGGACCAAGAAAATATGAAGGCTCCAGATTACCTTAAAGTCCTCAATCCCTTGGTTAGAATGCTCCCATCAGTATATGTTCATAGTCCAGAGGCTGGAGCAGGAATCAAAAACACTGTTTAAACACCTTCTGTCCCCTGCACCTTTCCCTTCTTGAGGACTCCTGATCAACTTAACAGCACAATATATATGCTAACAAATTTAAACAAAGCCTTTGTTTCAGTTTGTTAGCATATGCATCGTGCTGTTAAACCGATATGAGAAATGAACGCCCTCCCTAGCCACCTTGTGCTGCAGAGTGCTGCTCCACCCCCTTCTGGGGGGCGGGAGAAGGCCAGCCTCCCCAAGTCTTTCCGGTACCCCGTACCCACTAAAAATCTCTTGCCGGCACTGCATACTGGAGGGTACCACCCTGCTTGCACTCCTGACTATAAATGAGGTTAGTGCAAGCAGCAACTCACAAGCATATCAAAAAGTCCAAACCCTAAACACATTATTATGAACTTCATATCTATTTTAACAATGCTACCACACAGGTGAGCCAGACTGATTTCCAATTCTGCCTTTGTCAGTGTTCACGGAGACATAGGGGCCTTGGCATGAGCTGGCACCTGGTCTGCCAGCACCACAGTCTGCACTAAGATTTTACACTGAGATGACAATCTTGATGTAAAAAAGCACACCATTTTATGCCGTAAAAACACAGCCGTACTATTCACAGAGTCTGCAAAAATTGAGGGCCAGCTCGGACTCTGGGCCATGTTTTGCAATGGACATCAGCCTTTTAGGAGCTTAAAGATCCTTATTTAGTCTCCCAGCATGTAACGTCTTAGTGGCCAAGGCCCTGAGGCTGTAGCAGACTGTAACTAATGACTCTTCCAGCCAGGCCCTGCCTGTTTTGTAGCAAAGTAACAAAAAATCCTTTATTTAAGGGAGGGAGGGAGGGAACAACTGAAAACCAACAACTCATAATGAGTCACATAAAATCGGATTACATGTTTTCAATGCACAATACGCAGGTAAAATCAAGCTTCAGGCATTGAGCATTACCAGCCAAGGAGATTGCTAAGGGAACCCTTATGCAATGGTCTTAATTTGCATGCCCTGAAAACTGGCACCATTCCAAGCAGCCTCAGGCTGATACTCACATCTCATACTAGCAATTTCCCCCCTACATCATAATCCAAAAAGCTCTATTGATAAAATGGCCACAGATAAAGGCCTGGCCTTGCAAGGTGCTGAGTGCCTCCTGAGAGGAGCTCATTCATAGATTCTGAGGCCAGAAGGGCCCACTGTGATCATCTAGTCTGACCTGGATTACACAGGCCAGAGAACTTCCCTGAATTCATTCCTGTTTGAAGTAGAGCAGATCTTTTAGAAAAACATCCGGTCTTGATTGAAAAATTGCCAGTGATGGAGTATCTACCATGACCCTTGGTAAATTGTCCCAATGGTTAATGACCTTCATTGTTAAAAATTGACACCTTATTTCCTGTCTGAATTTGTCTAGCTTCAATTGCCAGCCATTAGATCATGTTATAAATTTGTCTCCTTGACTGAAGAGCCCATTATCAAATATATATTCCCCTGGTACATGTTTATAGACTGTCATCTAGTCAGCCCTTAACCTTCTCTTTGTCAGCTAAACAGGTTAAACTCCATGATCCTACCTCTATAATGCACATTTCTCCTCAACTTCGCTGACACTGAAGCATCTGAGTCAAGGTCCAAATGCCCTGTAATGCCTATGTGAGCAAATGGGTCCCCAAGAAATGCTGCCCAATAAAATACTCTGACATCAATATTTTTCTTTAAAGGAAACAAACCAACCCCTAAAATGTTTAGGTCACAATTTTCAAAAAATGGTCTCAAATTTGGGATGTGACAATTTTTGGGTGTCCAGCTTGAGTCCCCCAGGACCTGACTGAAGACCTACAACTCCAGTTGAAGTCAAGGGGAGCTGCGGGTGCTCAGCTGCTTAAAGACAGGTGCTAAAATGTGGAAGCACTCAAAACCAGAGGCTGAACATCTGGCTCTTTTTGTACTTTTAGGGCTGGTTTGACAGCCCTGAAGGCAGAATTTCTTGATCTATCCAGGCAATGCAAGCACAAGCTTCTTCACACATCCCTACCAGTGTGTCTCCACTCTAACCTGAAGGAAGCAGCTTTGTGCCCAAGAGAGTGGTTCAGTCTGTGTGTAATCATTCAGGCCTCGGCCTACGTCCTGACACTGATAAGGTTGCTAACTAAAGTGGTGATTCTGTTGTGTGGACAATTTTCCACTACAAACTCTTCACTGAGGCTGCCACACAGGCATAAGAAAGTAGCAATTTTTGTTCCCCTGAGATCCAGCCTAGTTTCAAACCAGTGACCACATGTAGAAAGGCTTTAGTACAGCAACCCCTCCTCTGCTGAGCCATCAACTCCCTCCTGTGATTAAGGGTGATGGGATAGCAACACCTTCAAATACTGACTTAGGTAAATGAAGGGAACAAATTGACCTGTGGAAATCACTACCACAAGATATTACTGAGATCAAGATCTTGGTGAGATCCAATAAAGTCTAGACATTTATATGAATAATAAAAACATCCACAATTACATTTAAATAGGGTAAACTTTTATAAGGGATATAAACCACGCTTCAGGGTACAAGCCAACTGCTAACTACAAGTCGGTCAGAAAGAAAGTTCCTCCTTGGGCACATTATTCCATAATCATCCACTACAGTGTTTCTTGCACTGTCCTCTGACACATCTGGTACTGGCCAGTTTCAAAGACAGTAGACAGTGACTAGATAGACGGGCCCTTGATCTAATCTGGTATGGGGATTCCTAGGCAACAGCAAACACAACAGGTGAAATCCTGCCTCCATTGAAGTCAATGGCAAAACTCCCATTGACTTCACTGGGGCCTGGATTCCACCCTGTATTATTTATTGTACTCTGCAAGGCATCAAAGGTGGAGTTCACTGCTCCTCTCATGCTTTTCCAGATACCTATAATCTCCTGATGATCACTCCACAGTAATATCACTGTTGGCTTGACATGCATTTTAATAAATGAACATCATTTTACAGCATCTGCATATCAATTGCTGTGGGTTATGGAGTTTTCCACTCTCGGCAAAGTCTTTATTTCTTTGTTACAGAATCAATGACTGAGTTTAATTTTAAAATCAAAAGCCTTTTACAATGAAGATGGAGGACACTTGCCCATCTGTCTGAGGAGAGGCTGTTTCATCCTGCAGGCTCCTTAGATGGTGCAGAACCTATCATACAGACTAGCATTTGTACAATCCGATGGGAGGTCATGGCACATCCAGTGATGATGTTGGCATTTCTGAAGGGCTGGCAGCGGAGGATGGTTAATAGGCACTGATTACAACAATAATTGAAAAGCCTGTTTTCTAAATACTGGAACTACCATGGCAGATTTTTAATCTCCTTGGGAAACTGACAAAATGGACTATGTGATGGTCTGAAAATCTCATCCTCGCCATTGTTCAAAGTTAAGGTGCTGAAACGACCCTGAAATATTCAATGCTAGCTGCAGTTACAGCATCTCCATAAATAGTTCTCTTAATAAAGAGCCAGTTTAGTTTCACAGGCAGAGTTCTCTGATGTTATTACCCAGCATGCAGTAGATCAAACATGGTGGCAATAATGAAGACTTCAGCTGGAGTTGTGGGTGCTCAGCCTCTCAGGATCAGCCTTTGGCTGCATCACAGTGGAAAAGGCCAACACCATGCATTTGGTCTCAAGTCATTGTTGACTTTATCTGAAGCTGAAGGGTATTTAGTACCTTTTAGGACTGGGCCAAAAGGTGGCAGAATAGGGAAACTTGAAATGTTGTAGGGAGCTTCACACACCCCATTCCAACATGTATTTACACTTTATAACCTCAGTGCTAAGACTTCACCTTCCCAGTGTCAGCAATTGGCAGGAATAAACCTGCAAAGAAATGCGAGACAATAGCACATTTGTATGAGAGGGAGGTAAGTCTGGGGTTAAAATGGATGAGGTGCAGTAGAACGATGTGGTAGAGAAGCCAATATACACTCTGTAATTATAATGGGCTTTGGAAAGAAAAGCAGCAAGGCAAGAAGAGGACTCCAGGTGGGTGCTTACTCTTTATTAATGCCACTCACTACCCTGGCTGATGTTTGGCACAACTGCCACCCATTTCCTCTCCCTCTCTGCACTTGACAGATAGTTTGCTGGAAGCAGCGGAGCAGCTTGCAAAGCAAGACACGGATGGAAAACGTCCTAGGGGAAGCAACCATTTTATCGGCGTGTTTTACACCAGGCCTACAATAAATTACTATGCATGTCCTCATTTCATCTATCTCTGGCATGCATTCTCCAGTGCTGATCAGAACTAGCCCAAAGCTCCTGCAGGTCCTCCAGCCAGATGTCTCCTAGGATCCATTGTGAATAGATTTAAAAAAAAAAATCTGTGATGAAACTTGGCCCCTTCTTCACTAAATAGGAAATAAGAATTGCACATTAGCAGTAAATGAATATTCTTTTCCACACAATGTGCCTTCTTGCATGATTCTTTGCCTTGAGAATTAATTAGCACTTACTGAGCACTATTCGCTGAGTTAACTTTACCAGAAGTTTGCCGGGGGAAATTAACTTCGTCACCAATCAATGTACATGGCACAGTGGGCTGTTTCTGTTCAGAAGGTGGAACATGTAGATTATTGATAGAGACGGGTCTTGTAATAGGCGCGGCTGGTAACACTGCTTTATTAGGATGAAATTTTCCATGTTGGGGGTCTGCCTTGGGTGGAATGTTTTCGGAATCTTTCAGCCAAAACAATGTCTCTGTTTCTGAGAAGGAGGCTAGGGGAAAATGCGTTGTTTTGCCCGTGTTCAAAAATGCTGGCCGCTTTTTCTTTTGAGAAGCTCTGGCACGCTCATGCTTTGGAGCAGGGACTTGAATTTAAGCAAGGTGGGGTGGCCTTTAGCCATCCCTTGGAAAACCTGCTCCCATGTGACCAAGTTATAAGCCTATAAAAAATGTACAGGTCACTCATGCTCAGTAGAGACTTCCTAGCATTGAGCAGCTAAATTCCCTGAAGATTCTGTCTGAACTGAGCATGTTCCAGCCTGAGGCTGAGCGGGTTGTTTCCTGTAAATGTAGCTCTGGGCTGCTGCAAACCAGGCTGCCTCTGGGTCCCTGAACTGAGAGCAGGGAACCTGTCGCTTCTGTGCTCTCAGTGCCTCCCCTGCTGGGTCCACGCAGCATGAGGAGGGAAGCTGCCCAATTTGAATGAAGAAGGGACAACAGCCAAAGGTGGGCTGGGGGAGTAGGTTGGGAGGGATGGAGGCTCAGGCTGGTGTGTGTGTGGGGGGGGAAACTGGAACTGGGAGTTGGGATGTGGGGAGATTAGGACTGTCTGGGCAAGAAGATTGGGACTGGGAGCTGGTGGCAGAGGCGCTAAGGAGCTAAGGCAGAGGAATAATTCTAATTCTATTCCATGATTCTATGATTGGCATGGGGAGTCAGTGGAGATTGGGAACGTGGGCAAGGATAGGGTGGGGTGACTAGAGGCCAGGATGTGGGAGAGAGAGAGCTCAGATGAGGAGCTGGTATGGACAGAACTTGGACTGGCTGGGCAAGGAGACTGGGGGCAAGGAGCTGGCATGTGGGGGTGGAGGGGGGGAGTTGTGAATGGCTGGGCAGGGATATTGGGACTGGGGGAGACTGGGAGGGCGAGTCTGAAGAGCTGAGACTAGGACTTCCTGAGAAAGGAGATGGGGCCTGGGTAGGCAAGGAGGATGGGGCTGGTTCAAAGAACCAGGGATCATAGAATCATAGGGTTAGAAGGGCCCACAAGGGTCATCTAGTCCAACCCCCTGCCAAGGTGCAGGATTTGTTGTGTCTAAACCACCCAAGACAGATGGTTATCTGAGGAAGACAAGGAAGAGACAGGATTGGTTCAGGCTGGAAGGGATGGGGCAGAAGGGATCACACTTGTGGGGAATGGGAGGAAGAGTTTGTGCCCACTAGAACAGTGGTTCTCAAAGCCGGTCTGCTGCTTGTTCAGGGAAAGCCCCGGGAGGGCCGGGCAGGTTTGTTTACCTGCCGCGTTCACAGGTTCGGCCGATTGCCGCTCCCACTGGCCGCGGTTCACTGCTCCAGACCAATGGGGGCTGTGGGAAGGGCGACCAGCATGTCCCTTGGCCCACGCCGCTTCCTGCAGCCCTCATTGGCCTGGAACGGCGAACTGCGGCCAGTGGGAGTCGCGATCGGCCGAACCTGTGGACGCAGCAGGTAAACAAACTGGTCCGGCCCACCAGGGCTTTCCCTGAACAAGCGGCGGACAGGCTTTGAGAACCACTGCACTAGAGAACAGTCCCCTCCAGAGCCTGGAATGGAACCCAAGTTACCTGAGTCTCACCATTCCTCTGCTCTCAGCAAATATCTGTGCAATCTAGTGGCAAAGTGTCCATCCCCCTTTAGCGCTGGTCCACATAGCAGATAACAACCTAACATTGCTATCAATCATTGCATTAGCTCCAGTGACAGAGGTCTGTGGGGCAGATCTGAAGTTTCCTACTCTGATGATGAACAATGTGGGGGGGTCAATATGATGCCACGTGATGGAATTTCTGTTTTGTCAGTTTGTTTTAAAAAAAAACTAGGAAATTACACATCCACAAAAACTCTGTAAAATAACATTATTTAGGTTGCAAAGTCAAGCACTCAGAAGTTGGAAAATGCCAGAATTAAGGTTCCTGGGGCAACCTTATTCATATGCACCATGATACAGTTTTTCATTACACAATCACGTTTTTTTCCACCAGTCCCATGCCTCATTCAGTGCACAGGATGGACCTGCTCTGTTCCATGCAGTGCAGGAGACTGTTGTCTGTAGGATCCCTACCTCATTTATTACAGAAGTTGGACAGTGCACCGTTAATAAGGCAGGGGACTGCAGAAAGAAAAGGGAGGGTCTCCAGATAAGTCAGTTGAATGCTGCCCTGGAGAGCTGGATTCTATCCCAGCTTCTGCCACAGAGCTCCTGCATGTTGCTAGTAAAGTCATTTAAACCAAATTTTTCACAGATGCTCACTAATTGTGTGTCTCATTTTCTGGGTGCCCATCTTGAGACCCTGGGGTCTGATTTGCAGAAGTGCTGAGCTGAAGTGAAAGGGAGCTGTGCCTTGAACATATACATTACTATTTAATGCAAAGTGCTCTGACAAAATCAGGTTCTAGATGCCTCAAATCAGTCACCCAAAATTAATGGAAACTGTTGACCTTAGTCTCTGTGCCTCAATTTCCCATCTACGAAAGCAGGATAACAGCTTCCCCCCCGCCTTACACACGCATACATGGATGTTGTGAAGATAAATACATTAATATTTTGGGGCACTCAGATACTACAGCGATGGGTGCTATGGAAAAGCCCACAAGGAAATTAATAATTCTGTCTTCAGAGCAAGGTTTGAATAGTGTGCAGCAAATAAGGCCTGGGGCCACACATTGAACAAGGAGGAGAAAACAAAATATTGAATAGCTGCTCATTATGTGAGCACTGCCCATACTGTGCACTGAATGAGACACAGATGCAGTGGGGAAAATAGTATGTGCCCATGTAAGTAAAGGCTACATCAAGGCTAGGTGCTGGTGCTGGTGAAAAGGATCTGGGGGTACAGATGATCACAAATTGAATATCAGTTGATAATGAGTTCCCACTGTGAAAAAGGCGAAGGGGGACCTGTTAATAGTCTTCAAATACATTCAGGGCTGCTATAAAGAGGACAGTGATCACTTGTTCTCCATGTCCACTGCAGGTAGGAGAAGAAGTAATGGGCTTAATCTGCAGCAAAAGAGATTTAGGTTAGAAATTAGGAAAAACTTTCTAAGGATAGTTAAGCTCTGGAACAGGTTTCCAAGGAAGGTTGTGGAATCCCCGTCACAAGAGGTTTTTAAGAACAGGTTGTACAAACAACCTGTCAGCGATGGTCTAGATTTACTTGGTCCTGCCACAGTGCAGGGGACTGGACTTGATGACTTCTCAAGGTCCCTTCCAGCCCTACATGTCTATGATTCTATAATGCATACACAAAAAGGGGGCCAAATGAAGGTTGCACAGGCAACCTGAATTCTGCCATTAATGAATTTTTGAGTGCTTCACTTTGCATTCTTAATAATGCTCTTTTAATGTAGGGTGTTTTGTGTGTAAATATTAAGATTACCATAATGCTCCAATGTGCTAGGCACCTTTCAAACCCAGAGGAGCCAGACTGGGGAAACAATCAAATAATAACAATAATAGGAGGACACAGTCCGTGCAGTCTTTTAGGTGCCACAGGATTCTTTGCTGCTTTTACAGATCCAGACTGACACGGCTACCCCTCTGATACATTCTAAAAGACAAAGATAGATGAAGAGTGAGGAAAAATAGATACAACTTCTAGGCAAAATGATCAGCATGATAGACACCCATCTTATTATTATTTATCATTATTATTATGGCGGCATTTCAAATATTTAAATTGCAAGCTCTTTAGTGCAGGGACTAGGTCTTTGTTTGTCTTCTCTGAAGCACCTCGAACACTCAGAGGCAATAGAAAATAATAAATGAATAGTCATAGCCATGACTAACAACAGTTGATCTCCCTGAGCGTGAGGCCAAGTTTTGGTCCTAGTTGGGTCAGTGGGCCAAATACAGAGGTGGAGTGTAAGGTGATGCAAACCAGACTCTTCGAGCACTATGACATGCTCTGTTTAAATGGACCAAGATTTCTGTTCAAAAATGTATTAGTTGCCATCCTACAGATTAAAAGCCATGTACTATCTTTTATGTCCATTGTCTTTCACAGCCACAAATTCACTATTACCTACCAATCAGAAATTACGGTTGTTTGCTTGTATAATGAATTACATGTGCTAAGTCTCAAGCATCTATGTTGAGTCAGAAGGTATAGTTTGCAAGTCCAATCAAGCTTACCATTTCCACAAAGCAGTTAATATGGAATTTGTGGAAAGATGCTCTTCCCTCCGATAGATGAATGACTTAATTGACAAATGTATAGTTAACTAAACCTACTGTCTCAGAAGAGTATCCATGGATGGGAAAGACAAACAACTCACTGATTTGGCACTGAGACAACAGCCAGGGGATATTAATGACACCAAATCCACAAAGGGATTAGTCAGTCAAATAAAAATAGAAACAAAGTCAGTGCTTTATATGAAAAGACAAAGAAGGTTAAGAGCAACTTGGCTAGGGCAGTTCAGAGAGAGACAGAGAAAAAGAGAGAAGAAAATTAAAGCATATTCAGTAGAAATGGGTGAATAGTCCTAAAAGACTAATTAGTTCTCATGTTCCTGTTTGCAAGTTGACTGTGACCAGGTTGTGATTACCTATTGTTCAAAATAATTCATCAAAAACCTTCCCTCTAATAATGCTTGATCTGTAGATTGTTCATGAACAGCTTATTGCAAAACTGGGCTCCTAGGTACTTCAGTAATACAAATAAATAAATAATAATAATATTGGACATTCAAAATTCAAGCCATTTTGATTGGCCACATAGGTCTCCTGGTATGTTTCTCCTCCCTAATTGGAGATGGATAACTCTCAGAATGAATCAGGTGTCTGGTGCAAATAGGCTCATGTACAAATCTAACATCAGAGGTTACCAGTGACTTCTTTTCTATGAATATTTACAACACTGTTCTACAATATTCCCGCAAAATGTACTATTTCTGCAGCCATTCCTGCCAGTGATCTCATCTGAGCCTATAGTGACTCTTTTCAGTCCGCCCTTGTCATTCTCTGGTGGCATATTTCACCAGGTAACCAATGATTTCTTGGTTGATCCCAGTAGGTTGCCACACTGAGGCACGTTTGGTGATGGTTTTGCAATGGATGTAGCCACTAGACTGTAACTGTATATAGGTGTGGTGCAGTCTGATTGACTCTGCCCAGCTCTTGCTTTGCACCTCCCCTTAGTCACACTTTTCAGGAGGATGAATGTTTGCCACTCTGTTCAGTTTCACGTGCGCAGTTTTCCTCCCAATGGGCTTGGGAAAGACAGAAAGAGGGTACAAGTTATTGGGCCACAATTTTCTGCCCCCATAGCAGGGGCAGACTTAGCTGGCAATCAAATCAGAACTTAAAAGTCAGCTGGTGGTTCAGTACAGTCAAAGCTCAGTGTGTTATTACAATATCTCCTCTAACATATTTCCCTCAAGGGAATTTCAGCTTGGACCTAGTCAATGCCATAGCATGCTATAATTTCCCATGTCAAGGTGAATGTGTGTTGTCCCAGTGAGCCTTTTTTACATGGAATATTCTTCTGTAGCTTATGCACCCATGAAATTGTGATACCACTGTTTTCTGGGGATGGCATCTTTGTGTTTCTAAGAACTCTGCCTGATGGGAGAGAGAGCAGCCATCTTTGTCTCAGAGTTACTGGGGCCTGTTGAAGAGAGACATACACTGTGCTCTCTCGTGGGCATTATATTTGGTTTTTGTTTTCTTTTCTTTTGGCTGTTGTTTTTGTTCAGCTAATACAAAAGGCTGCTGGTGGGAATTCAGTAGAAAGCCAACACTGTTTTGGTGGCTGAGGAGAAAGGTTTAGAGAAGAGTGAATAAACAAGGGAACGAGCATTTGACAGCTTGTTCTTTTTAAAAGCTCTTTGATGATACTGGATAGTGGCTAATGGGACGCCAATTCTGCTGTCAGTTACACAATGTAAATCCAGAGTATTGCCATTTACTTCAGTGGATTAAACCAGATTTACACCAGATAGCTGACTTCATCTGTTGTGCAGAAAGCTCAGAATATCACCAGGCACTTTTCTTTTTTGTAGATTTGTTTCTAGATCTATTTTATTTGCTGCTGTTAGTTGATTAATGATAAGGACTTGGATAAGATTCTGTTCCAGATATAGTCACTGGGGAAGCACAAATAACAAAGAGTTCTGCCAGCAAATCTATAAATGCAGGCGTTAGCTCTGTTCTCATGCAGCCAAAGAGGGAATTTACATACCCAATTTACCCCAGTCTTATATTGTGAACTTTGTATTGGCCATTCAGGGAAACGTCTGGACACCAGGAAATCTAGGATAATGGTAATCAGATGGCTTCATTAAGACGGCTTCACAGAGGCACTACGTAATCTGGGATGGCGTAAGTATGGATGGTATGAGGATAGTGTTACTCAATGACACTGGACTGCAGTGATTCTGAAAGCACACAGTATACAAGAGGCCTTCAGAGCAAACTGATCAGAGAGCAGACCTACAGTTCTCTCTTGAGTAGCCAGTGGAACAGCACAGCATTGAAGGAAATAGGATTAGTGATCTAGTGTACAATCTCTTCATGCTTATGGACTTGTACTTTGTCAGGCAAAGCCAGAGACAGGGAGAAAAAAACCCTGCTGATTGAAGCCTACACCTGTTCTCCTGACGCCAAGAATATTATGCACATTTGTCTGGCTGGGTGTTAATAACAGTGCAGGAGCCTGTTGTGTTAGCAGTTGCCCTGTTCCTTTGGATGATTCACTGTTTTTAAGCAGCTATGCCAATAATGTGCAGCCTGAAGACCAGACAGTCTCCTGAGAATGGGGTGATTCAACTGCCTTCTTGCTGAAATCTCACCTAGCGCCAGATTTTCCAAGTTATTTATGCCCCTAACATACAGAAAGGCAGCTAATGGAATCTTCAAAGTGCCTAAGTAGGCACCTAACTCCCAGTGACATCAATTAGTTTGAATGGTTGTTAGGTGCATAACCCTGCTTAGGCGTTGCTGAAAATGATATGGGGTGCCTACCTGCATCATTAGGTGGCAAAATACCTTGGAAAATCTGGCCACTGGGACTTTTCAGCATGATTCTAGGTATTTTATTTTGATAAACCAGTGCCATTTTGTGAAACATGGACACACAATAACATAGATCTGGATTTCGGTCAGATGCCCTCGTGCCTGATCTCTGTTTTAGTCACTTACCCCTATGGAAAGTGGTTGTAGACCATTACCAGGTCACACCAGTGGTAGCGTTTTACACTCACATTGCACTGGTGTCAAGGACTAGGGATTCCAACCCATAATCTGAAAGATGCTTCAGGAGTAGCTAAGAAGTTGAGGCCACTGTAGGGCAAAACCATGTTTTTTTTAGGCATTGGAAGATCAGTGTTCCACCAAGACAGAGAGAATGATTACATTTCATGGCAGATATAGCTACATATAGGACTAACTGTAATATCAGAGAGAAATGCTTGAGGCAATATGAAATACTTGTGGAATGAAAAGTCAAATGCAAGTTTTAAAATTAAATGCAAAAAGTGAACTTTTCTGCCACTTTCTTTCCTGGTTCCCAATCCAAGAGTTCGATCCAATGTCCAGAAAGTCAGTGGAAAGACAGGCACTGACTTCAGTGGGAGCTGGATCAGGCTTTAAGGCTGGATCATCTGGTTTAAGGAGTTTCTCCTGATCTCCAAAGCACTCAGTGGCTTCAGACATGCTCTCTCAAGAGCCACATTTTCCTAAGTCCCCACCACAGCTATGATCAATGGGACATTTTGGTCAGGTCCTCCAAGTGAAAATAGCTGGGTCTGGGAGCAAAAGGTTCCTGTGGAAGAGCTTCAGGCAGAGTTTAGATAGCAGGGTGAGCCTCATTGTTAGGGCACATTGCAAGGCCACTTTGCGCAGGTCTTCTCCAGTTGCAGAATGACCAGGAACATCCTCCTGGAAAGACACCCACCATGCACTCAACATGCTGAGGATATCAGATAAATCCAGGGATGGAGAGAGAGTTTGGGGCCTTTGGGGACAGAACTTATGTGAATCTCATTTTTCCACATGTCACCTAGCCACTACATTGCTAGATTAGATGCCTCCTTTTTGGTGTGTGGAATGCAGTGTTACTCTGCATAAGTGCTGTTTTGCTGAGATTGTATCCTTAGGATGGTGCGCCCTTAGCAACGGCTGCAGCTATAATTAACATTCTCTTGCATGATCTCATTTTTTCGTAGAAATAGAAGCGTCACGAAAATAAGCAGAGGAGCGAAAGCTGATTGAGCTGTATGGCTCATTGCACTGGTTGCCCTTCAGTTTGTTCAGCTTTGGGAGATGTCACTGGCTCCCCCAATGTGCCCGTGTTAAGAATCAAGAATCTCTTTGAAACCAGTAGTCTTTCACATCGGCAAAACTTGTGAAAGCTGTACACTTTGTAGCCTGATCTATAGATTATGAATAAAAATTCCCAGTTATCACTTTGAGGGTTGACATGTTCTTGTCCCAAGATCAAGCCCAGTATTATTAAAATTACGATATAGTTGGGAACCTCAGTGTGCACAGGTGCAACACTCACACGATAGGAACTCTTTTATATCTACAAATAAATAATTTATTAATACATTTAGCAAAGTCACACACACTCTAACTCAGTAAAGTAGATAGAGATACTACAGAGCCACAACAGTAGTTCCCTTAACCCACCCAACAATATTGTTAATCTTTCCAGCTATACTCTTAGCCCGGCAGAAGAGTCTGTCCTATACCAAAAGTACTACAAAAAGCACATCTGAACATCCATACTCACACCATCCCTTGCAGAACAACCTGAAATGCTAGCCATTATCTTCCTCCTCACTGTCACCTTCCTCATCTTCACCAGTGGCCATCATCCTGGCCCCTCCCAAGGGCTGGTTCGCTGGAGCCGGTTCACACTGGTTCGCTGGAACTGGTTCTTAAATTTAGAAACCCTTTTAGAACCGCTTGTCCCGTGAGGGACAACCGGTTCTAAAAGGGTTTCTAAATTTAACAACTGGCCAAAAGTGGCACCTTAGGCGCTGACTCCATGGGTGTTCCAGGGCTGGAGCACCCACAGTGAAAATTTGGTGGGTATGGAGCACCCACTGGCAGCTCTCCGTCCGGCGCCCAGCCCCAGCTCCCCTTCGCTCCACCTCCTCCCCTGAATGCACTGCCCCGCTCTGCTTTTCCGCCCCCCACCCTGGCTTCCCGTGAATCAGCTGTTCGGCGGGAAGCCTGGGAGGACTGAGAAGCAAGCGGCGGCTTCGCGCTCGGGCCCAGGGTGGCGGAGGTGAGTTGGGGTGGGGAGCGGTTCCCCTGCGCGCCCCCTGGGTTACCTGCTGTGGCGCGGGGGGCCCTCCTCGCGCCCCCCCTGCCCCAGCTCACCTCCCCTCAGCCTCCTTGGGCCTGAGCGCGAAGCCGCTGCTTGCTTCTCAGCCCTCCCAGGCTTCCCACATGAACAGTTGATTCACAGGAAGCTGGGGTGGGGGCGGAGAAGCAGAGCGGGGCAGCGCGTTCAGGGGAGGAGGCGGAGGCGGAGCGGAGGGGAGCTGGGGCCAGGCGCGGGGCAGGGAGCTGCTGGTGGGTGCTCTGCACCCACCAAATTTTCACCATGGGGGCTCCAGCCCCAGAGCACCCACGGAGTCGGTGCCTAAGGCGCCACTTTTGATGTGATCAGTGGGGGGGAGTGGCCGCTCCCCCTGCTCCCCCCCTTGCTATGCTACCCCATCCCTAGGAGGCAGAGGGACCTGCCGGATGCTTCCTGGGAGCTGCCCCATCGGGATTCCCCACCTCGCCCCCTGGTAGGTCCCTCTGGCTCTTAGGGGCGGGGCGGGCACCCACTACAGTGGCCCACGAGATCCTCCTGCCTGGTTCTGGGGGCAGTCAGGGGACAGGGGTGGATGGGGCAGGGGTTCCGGGGGGCATCAAGTAATGCAGGGGGTTGGATGGGGCAGGAGTCCTGGGGGGCAGGGGCAGGCCACGACCCCCTCAAGGGGTGAGGAGGGAACCGGCTGTTAAGATTTTGGCAGCTCATTACTGGCTACATCTCTCTCTCCTACTGCTGGGGTGACCAGATATCCCAATTTTATAGGGACAGTCCCGATTTTTGGGTCTTTTTCTTATACAGGCTCCTATTACTCCCAACCCCCTGTCCTGCTTTTTAACTCTTGCTGTCTGGTCCCCCTACCTACTGCTCCCAGGCTGGGATGCCACTTTTATAATATGTTATGCTGATGTTACCATGTCTAATGCATTCAATAGAAGTTTCTCCCCTCTTTCTCATTTGTATTTCCTCTCTTTGCCAATGTTAAGGTTCTATAGGTTAGTATATTGATGATTTTACCCCATTAACATATATGTCTTGTGGTCGGATGTTCCATCCAAAACCCTCCAGAAGTTGGTGTCTGTTCATGTTCTGTGGTTGGCTGATGTCATCATGGATAAAATTCCCCCCTACACCCTACTTCCAGTTCCCCAAAACTTATGATTTACCTGTTTATCTATGCCAATGTTCGAAGGCCTCAAGCCTCATGCTAACAGCTGAAGCCAATGTCTTACAGGATACAAGCCTGTAGTTTGCTTGCATTACTGCTGAATATAATAAGCAGAATATAATGCAAAGCAGTGAATATAAGCGGTAAGCTTGCCCACTGGGCTACCTCTTAAAAGGTAAGGATAAGAATCTTCATAGCCCTCTGTCAAGGTTCCTTCCCCACTCTGAACTCTAGGGTACAGATGTGGGGACCTGCACGAAAGACCCCCTAAGCTTATTCTTACCAGCTTAGATTAAAAACTTCCTCAAGGTACAAACTTTGCTTTGTCCTTGAATCCTATGCTGCCACCACCAAGTGTGTTAAACAAAGAACAGGGAAAGAGCCCCCTTGGAGATGTCTTCCCCCCAGAATATCCCCTCAAGCCCTACACCCCCTTTCCTGGGGAAGGCTTGATAAAAATCCTCACCAATTTGCATAGGTGAATGCAGACCCAAATCCTTGGATTTTAAGAACAATGAAAAAGCAATCAGGATCTTAAAAGAAGAATTTTAATTAAAGAAAAAGTAAAAGAATCACCTCTGTAAAATCAGGATGGTAAATACCTTACAGGGTAATCAGATTCAAAACATAGAGAATCCCTCTAGGCAAAACCTTAAGTTACAAAAAAACACAAAAAGAAGAATATACATTCCATTCAGCACAGCTATTTTACCAGCCATTAAACAAAAGAAAATCTAACGCATTTCTAGCTAGATTGCTTACTAACTTTTTTACAGGAGTTCTGACCTGCATTCCTGATCTGTTCCCGGCAAAAGCATCACACAGACAGACAGACCCTTTGTTCCCTCCTCCCCACTCCCCGCTCCAGCTTTGAAAGTATCTTGTCTCCTCATTGGTCATTTTGGGTCAGGTGCCAGCGAGGTTACCTTTAGCTTCTTAACCCTTTATAGGTGAAAGGGTTTTGCCTCTGGCCAGGAGGGATTTTACAGTTCTGTATACAGAAAGGTGGTTACCCTTCCCTTTATATTTATGGGAGATGAAATCTTGCTGCAAATGAGGCTATGTTGCTGAATGCGCTATCACGTCTATCTCAGAGAGAATGCTAAAGAAAAAAAGAAAGAAGACCAGGGACACCTCCAACAGTCCTGACACAGGGAAAACTGGAAGGGACTACACAGGGAAAACTGGAAGGGACTACAAAACTAGGTCCATAGCCAGCAAAGTAAACTATATTATTGCAGCTACTTTCTGCACAGAAACCCCTCCAGCTAATAAACAAATTCAGCCTTTGTCCAGAAATAATAATTATTTATGACATAGTAAAATATTAATGGGAATACGGAATAAATGGACCAGCTCCCTCGGCTGTAGCTCTGTTGATTCTGATGGAGCTATGCCAGTTTACATGAATGGCGGATCTGACCTAATGACTGAATCTGTCATCACTACAGCATGTGAGTGACACAGGGTGGGAGTGAAAGGAAAAGTTCTTGAGCAGAAAATACCCTGTACTATCAGAAAGAACAAACCAACCGATACAACTCTATATACAGCAAGCTTTAATTTACAGGGGAATCCTGTTTATCCATACCGGTGGATTGCAGCAAATATGTTTGGCTAATTGGATAATCAGATATCTGGGAATCAATAGACCAAAGAAATGCACTGATGGTTCCTTAGACAAGGAAGTTTGTATCATGGGAGTTCAGATAACTGAAATGATACTTGATCTCTATGTCAAAAGGCGTTTGCAGGGGCTGCTGCTAAAGACTACAACCCCATAGTTTAAATAATAGAGTATCGCAAGCAGTCAACTCTGATTCCATTTGCTGCACAGGGTTTGCCTCTTGAATGCCCCACTTGCATGCCTTGTGTCTCAGATTGCCTCCATGTTTTGGGCAAGGGTAAGGTTTAGGCTTTATAACAATATCAATAACAAAATGTGAAGATCCAGGGAGGGAAAGGCAGAGAGGTCATTTGTATTCAGCACCAGATCACACAGGCAAACAGCTACAAACAAGGTGCATCACTGTGACGCTTGGATATTCCAGGGGAAACACAGAAACATACGAAAGCAATGAGCCTGCTAGTCCCTTGGGGGCAGAACATGTTAAAAGTCCTGCAGTCTGCTCTTTGCACTCTGCTAATCTGCTAATCCCAAATGCCTGGTTGATCAACCAGCACTTAGATAATGAACGGGATGACACAGACCTGGACACAGAGAGTAAACACCATGCTGGGGAACAGCATTCATTGGTTTGCTCTGTGGCAGCCACGGTCTGTCTGCTCATCCCACAAGCATGTTCGCTCACGCTTTCTTCTATGCAGCCCGTTATGCATGGAACAGCCTCGCCAAAGTAATCTGTAAAGTCACTACCCTGTCTTGCTTTGTGTTGTTCCCCAGTGTCAGAAACATGCGTTTGCAAGGTTTTCTGAGAATCTCTTGCTTGGTGCTTCAAGGTCGATGGATGTATTATGTGCTTCTCTTCTAAGGCTCTCTGAGTCTAAAAATAAAAGATAGGCAATAAACAAGAAAGGTTAAACAGACCTGGGGAACTCTGAACATAAATTCTGTCTGGAAGTAGAAATTATCACATCAGAGACGGAAGCCAAACTCAAACATCTTAATGGAACCAAATGGGGTGAAGAGGGGGAAGATAATTCCTTTAATATTCTTGGATAGAAATTAGTACATGAAATTGCAAGCCCAATACCGAGGATTTTTAATGAATATGTAAACTTGGGGGTTGTGCCCCATGACTGGAGAATTCCTCATATAGTACCTATAATTAAGAAAGAAAAAAAAGTGATCCAGGAAACTAGAGGCCTGTTAGTTTGACGTTCATTGTATCAAGGTCTTATAACAAATTTTAAAGGAGAGAGTAAGACATAGAGGTAAATGGCAATTGGGATTAATACAACACAGTTTTACAAAAGGTAGATCATGCCAGACCAAACAGATCTCTTTCTTTGAGAAGATAATGGATTTTCTAGACAAAGGAAATGCAGTCGATCTAATCTATCTGGATTTCAGTAAGCATTTGATACAGTTCCAGATGGACATGATTAGTTAAATTGGAGACGATGAGGATTAATGTGAGAATCAAAAGGTGCATAAAGAACAGATTAAGGGGAGACTAGAACGGGTCATACCGAACGGTGAACTGCCAGGCGTGAGGGGGGCTACTAGTGAACTTCCTCACGGATCAGTCTTCGGCAGATCTTATTCAACATTTTCATTAATGCTCATGCCTACATACAATATCGTACAAGAAGATTTGGAGAACCTTGAAAACAGAGTAATAGAAATGGGAAGAAATTTAATAATTTGAAGTGAAAGGTCATGTACTTAGGGACTAACAAATTGTAGTGTTATAAACTGAGGATTTACCAGTTGAAAGCGACAGAGGAGAAGACAGACCTGGATAAATTGGTTGATCACAGGATGATTATGAGCCAACAATGTTATGCAGCCCTGAAAAAGGCTAGTGCAATCCTCAGATGCATTAGGCAAAATATTTCCTGTTGAGATAGGCAAGTGTTATTACCATTGTACAAGGGAACTAGTGAGACCTTGTCCGGAATACTGTGAGCAGTTCTGGTCTCCCATGTTTAAGAAAGATGAATTCAAACTGGAACAGGTGCTGAGATGGGCTACTAGGATGATCAGAGGAATTGAGAACCCAGTTTATGAGAAGAGATTTAAGGCGTTTGGCTTGTTTAGCCTAACAAAATGAAGGCTGAGGGGAAATTTGATTGCTCTCTATAAATACAAGGGAGCGACAGGAGTTATTTTAGTTAAGGGCCTATGTTGGCACAAGAACAATGTATATAAACTGGCCATCAACAAGTTTAGACTTGCAATTAGATGAAGATTTCTAATCATAAATGGAGTGAAGCTCTGGAACAGCCTTCCAAGGGGAGTAGTGTGGGTAAAAAACCTAACTTGTTTCAAGACTGAGCTTGATACTTTTATCGAGGGGATGGTATGATAAGGTTGCATATAATGGCACATGATCCACAACTGCTATTAGTAAATATCTCCAATGGCCAAACATGGGACACTAGATGCAGAGGGCTCTGAGTTACTGTAGAGAATTCTTTCCCAGGTGTCTGGCTGGTGGGTCTTGTTCACATGCTCAGGGTCTAACTGATCACCATATTTGGGGGCAGGAAGGAATTTCCCTCCAGGTCAGACAGAGACCCTGTTTTTTTTTTTTTTTTTACCTTCCTTTGCAGCAGGGGGGACAGTCTCTTCCTGGTTTGAACTAGAGTAAATGGTGGATTCTTTGTAATTTGGAGTCTTTAAATCAAGGTATGAAGACTTCAGTAACTCAGCCAGAGGTTATGGGCCTATTGCAGGAGTTGGGTGAGCTTCTGTGGCCTGAGATGTGCAGGAGGTCAGACTAGATGATCGTGATGGTCCCTTTTGGCCGTAAGGTCCATGAGTCTATGAGTTATTCATGGAAAAATGAAGACATTTCTGTGCTGTGTAGAATAAGCTCTGTAAAGGCCTTGAAAAATCAAACTTGTAGTTGTTTGTCCTTGTGGTATTTGGTGTTCTGTCAGGGGGTCTAGAGGCAGGTAGGGAAGGAAGAGCTGAGATAGCTACATCACTGAAACTCATACAAGTAAGATTTTTCTCCACCAGTCTAGTGTTATTTGCCTTTTTCTATTCTTTCCAAAATACTTTACTTGCTATCACTGCAGCAGCATGACTGAAGGGTGCACGGAGTGGGCCACGTGCATTGTGGGGGAGACTATATCTTCAAGGTTCAACTCTCCAGCTTCACCAGGCAGCTGAGAAAGGGATTCGGCTCCCCAGAGGCAGAATCCCACTTTGAACTTCCACTTGGCTTCCGATCGTCCCAACGGAGGCCTATGCTTAAATGGCACAATCTAGCCACCATGATCATTTACTACGTGCTGTGGTAGCACACAGGATGTGCTAGGCACCTTCCAAATATTCCAGAACAGAGACCCGAGAAGTTCACATTTTAGGCAAGCAGGCAGAGATTAGGGGAAGGGGAGCAAGAGGCAATTTATATACAGTTCACCTCCACTCATTGAAGTCTATTAACATCCATATTAACAAACCCATCAAAGGTTTAGCCCTTCTTCAGCTGTACAACCAGTCACGCAACCTTGATATTCCCATTTCCCTCTCTCGTGTGTGACAAAGACTATAATGAAAATGGCACAAAACGAATGAATATTCAAGACAGAGGAGCTGCAGCAAGGCCAGGAGAGTGTCCAGTACCCCTCATTACCATTTGAAGATTTATTAAAATCTTTGTAATCTTTAGGGATGAGCCAACTGCTCCAGATAAAATAAGAACCGATGCAAGACGCCCAAAACTTGATCTAAACTAAGGGCATTTTTAAGTGCAAAATAATATAGTTAATTTTTCCATTAATCTTTGGGCAGCTCTCATTATTTATGAGTCAATTGCAGTAGTGCCTGACTGTACTGTACATACAATTAACAAGATCTCGGGCTTTGCCACAAAGAGTTTACACTCTGCACTGGAAATTGACATAGGGCTGGCCCGGAAACAAGAAGTACATTTTGCAAAAATTGTGAGGTTTTGACATTTGGTTTCTTTCCTCACCAAGAAAAAGCTGAGACCTTCTGAAGTATTTTAAAGAGACCAAAAGACCAGCCCACCCCAAAATAGCCAATAACCCAGCAGTTAAGGCAGTCACCTGTAAGACCCTGGTTCAAGTCCCTGCCCTGAAACAGACTGGAACCTAGGTCTCCTCCGGGTCAGCTGAGTACCCTAACCACTGGGCTATTTCAGACTCTCTCTTGTTCTCATTTTGATCAGAAATTTCATCCTGGACCCAGGGAATGTTCATCGGACCCAACGTATGTCCATGACAAGTTTTGGATTCAGTGAAAAAAATTGTTTCATTAAAAAGTTCCTGATCAGCTCTACATTTACATGGCTAAAAGAATATGCAGGGTTATAATAGTTACTGATAACACACATTTTGGAAGCGATATCAAATCTCATGCTTCTGGTTTTAAACCGATTGCCAATGAGCAGGAATTAGTGGTGCTGGCCACTGTTGGAGGCAGTTTACTGGATTAGATGTGGCATTGGTCTGATCTAATATGGTAATTATATTCCTTTACCACATTACATTCTGATGTACTTCCTGGATTCTGCTGCCACCAGAAGCAGCTGAAGGATGTTCTGGTATTTCAAAAACGGCAGCAACCAGATGAGAAATCTCACAAGTGTTTGGCTGTGCCCCCTGCTTTCTTGTGTTGAGTGCTTTCAAGTTCTCCATAACGTCCACCATGAAAGCAAGGTCTAGAAGCCATTCAGTGTCCTGTAATTTCGTGACAATTTTCTATTCCTGATCCAAGAAAAGTTCACAGATTCATAGATATTTAGGTCAGAAGGGACCATTATGATCATCTAGTCCGTCCACCTGCACAACGCAGGCCACAGAATTTCACCCACCCACTCCTGCGAAAAACCTCTCACCTATGTCTGAGCTATTGAAGTCCTCAAATCGTGGTTTAAAGACTTCAAGGAGTTGGGTCTCACCACCCAGTTCAAAAATGTGTTTCAACACAGGTCCCAGCTTAGCCACCAAACTTCAATGTGATACCGCAGTTCACAAAGAACGTCACACTCTCCCAAGAGTCAGGTGACTGGCTGGTGGCTGAGACCACTAGCTAAAATAAAATGTAGGTTTTAACAACCACATCCATCACAATTCATTTTCAAAAGTTTTACTACGGAGAACTTCTGGCTGTAAAATGCAGTGAAAAATTTGCTAAACTGCTGCTTATGGTTGACAGTCTGCAATCTGGCCTTCAGTTTTGTCACAACTCCCACTTCCTTGCCCGCTAGAGAGGGTGCTCCAGCTGTGGCCAGAATCACAACTCTTGTCCAGTCCACGTCCAATTTGTTCACAGCTTCCACCTAGTTGTTGAAGAGGTCATTTGCTGTTGGTATTTCTCTCATCGGCACTAGTTTTACAAGCTCCTCTGCTACTCACATGTTCTCAGACTCCATGAATGAACACTGCGAGCTGAGACACGCCATTGACATCTGTGCTTTCATCAGTTGCAGTTGAAAAAGCAGCAAAGAATTTTTTTATCTCAGAGTGACAGTTCAAATTCTCAGCTATATACCATTGATCCTTTCAGCAATTGAGTTTCCTGAGAGGCTGATATCTGCAAACAGTTTACCGCTTATCTGGGCAGCTTTTAGCATGCAGTTTCCTCAAAAGTTCTCTCTCAGAAAATGGTTTCAATTACACAGGTATTTCATGGGCCATCACACAGCTCACCTTAACAGCAGCATCGCTCATATGACCAGTATTAGTAAATACCAATTGCTGCTTTTTTCAGACAATGTGGTAATTCAGCATGTTTAACTTCGTGTAACTTTCCTAGGTACTGATCACATTTCTGACCATGGTTTGCTTCATAGTGCCTTCGACTGTTGTAGTCTTTTATCACAGCTACCTTTTGCTTACAGATCAAGCATGTGGGTCTTTCCATTCATGGCCATAAAGAAATATAAAATTCCCCATTTCTCTTGAAATGCATGATACTCTTGATCTACCTTCCTCTTCTCGTATAAAGGCATAATCGTCACTTGTCACAAGCTGAATAAAAGAAATGAGAGAAGGGAAGGATATCTCCCCCCCTTTCCTTTTTTGTTTTTTATTTAAAGGAGAGTTTGCTGGTTTACCGGCTGCAATCAACATTCACCCTTTGACTTATCTGAAGTTTCCTTTTCTTTGGCTTGCCAGGTTGGGGTATGTACACAGCTGGCAGCTAAGCATTCTTCAGTGCCATTTCCCCTTGCCTGGACACATGCCAGCTTCCACCAGATGTATACCTCTCCAATGTGTCTTAAATGCACCCAAGTTCATCTACGCCTGCACGTGAAGTTTTATTGGATGTCTGCGCTGGAGTCTAGACTACACTTGTAGCACACACCAGTGTGTTGCACTCTAATTCCCACGTGCTCACCCTGCTGGCACGCACTAAATGTTTCTCAGTGCACATTGATCTTGTCCAGTTTGAAATAGGACTGCATCAATGCACGCAGGCAGGGTCGACATGGGGGAGTTCGAGCACAACCCACTGGTGAGCTTTACAAATCACAGCTCCATAGTGCGGACGCCGGGGTTGTGTAGACAAGCCCAAAGATTCATGGGAAGCCCACAGGTTGGATGAAACAGTTCTGCAGGCCACATCCGGCCTGCAGCCTGTACGTTGGACACCCCTGCTTTCGATGCAGAACTCTGATGGAGACCAAAGGTAGCACAGTAACATGGAGCAAATGCAGAATATGCAACAGGAATCTGTAGTGCAGATCAGGGAGGAGAGTGGGAGGCATGAGAGACTCTAGTTAGCTGGCTGGGTGGTATTTATTGGGGTTTAAAGGCTTGCTATAATTATGGTGTCCAGAAGCTGCCTGGATTGGGTGTTAGATATGCCTGGGACAGAAAATACAAGTCACTTCCAGTATGTGTGTGATTAATCATTTATACCACAGCAGTGCCTCTGGGTCCCAACACAGTCGGGGCACTGCTTTGCTAGGTACTGTAGGTGCACATGGTAAGTGACAGTCCTGCCTTGAAGAGCTTACAATTTCAATAGATAAGCCAAAGCAAGGGTGGCAGGACAATCAGAGAGGGGAAGTGACTTGTCCAAGGGCACACATGGATTGGCGCAGAATTGAGAATAGAACCACAGACTTCAGCCCCCAACCCAAGGCTTTATTCACTAGACTATGCTGCTTTGCAGGGCTAGAGACATGTAAAATATCACTCCCTACCAGCAGTCATTGTTTACACCATTGATACTGGCATACATGACAGGTCCTGGCAAGCCCCCACCACTAGACCTCCTGGAAGGTTTGTTCTACATCCAATTCTCAGGGTCTTCCTGTTATTTGTGGACTCTGCTATCAAACTGTAACCCATTTACTCCTATATACATTGAGGCATCCCCGCCACAAGGACACTACCAAAACTTGAGGTCCTCTTCAAAATGCTCCCTAGCGCCTCTCCCAGCCTAACCCCTTCCTTAAGCTTCCCCCTTCTGGATCCTTTTCCTCTTCTAGGGCCCCCTCTTGCCCTTTAGGACATGCCATCTCTGAGCCCCACATATTCCCCCTGGCCCAGACACCCACACCTGTCTCTGAGCCAAGCATCGGTGCATGGGGGTCACCATCTGGAATGAGTGTGTGGGGACTTACTCCATTCCTTTTCTTTTCCTGGACAGCAGATATTTACTTTCTTCTTGGTGTGGTCTGAGGGAATCCTGAAGCATGCTGGTCTTACTCTGAAATAGGATACATGTTGACGAAAGACAGCTATTTCTTGGATGCTTGGGTATCAAATGAGTTATTAAAGGAGTTTTCTTTGGGAAAAGTTAAGAGGTCAGATGACTAATTTTGAAATCAAAGGCCTTAAAGTTAGGCGCATGCTTAAATACCTGGCTGAACTGGGGCCCAGAGGAGTTATCCAAACTATGCAGTCATTGCCAAAAAGGTGTTGTTGAAGTTTATACGTTGGCTTCGCAGAATTCAATTTTAATGTTTATATAATCTCAATGGATCACATCAACAGTTATTTTTAAACTTTTTTTTTAATTTAAATTTTCACAGTTGCAGTAAATAATGGGATATAGGTCAATTGGGGGGAGGAGAAGGTGTGCCAGACAGTAATTATTTAATGAGAGTAGATGCTGAGATTCAATAAGTTAAAGCTTTATAACTGTTAAGGCATACATTGTCGACATCACATGTCAAAATATACATGGCAAATATCCTTAAATCAAACTCTAGTCCTCAAGCAGCATTTTTCTTATTTTGCCTATCTGTAAATTCAAATTATTGATGGAAATATTTTTTTCAAGCCTATTTATACCAAAGCTGATATACTATTAACCATCCTGGGTGTTCCCGTTGCAGCAGAAACTCCCTACTATAGGAGTATGCCCCAATGTTGGAGTTTTTATATTTAGGAAGGGGGCAGAGGATGAACCCGACTCCAATTTCTAGTGTTCTAGGAAACAAAGTCAATGGAGCTCCGCCGATTTACACTGAATGAGGATATGGCCTTTGAGATATTGCTAGCCTCTAATTTAGAAGCATTGCTCTCAACCCCCTGCTGGAACAACAGCTTATACTGTTGTAACCCAGGCCTGCTTGGTGTGGTACTCTGTCCTTCTTTAGTGGCAGTTAGAGATTAATGAGTCTGCTACAGCCTCGGCTCAGAGAGCGGCATCTTTTAGCTCACACAGTACAGTCTCATGCGTTAAGCTCCAAAGGTCCCCGGTTTGATCCTGGCCGACAACCAGGTTTTTTCAGCATTACCATGTCTCAGTGGGGGAAACCAAGGCAAAATACGTAATACTAACCCAGGAATGACCTGCTGTATGACCCTCAGTTTAACAGAACTGACAAGATCAAAGCCAGTGCATGACTAAAAGCAATTCCGATGGCAGGCTGACATTTCAGCTTTACATTTGTTCCCAATGATACACCTATCCAGGATTTATTGAGCAGTTCCAGCCCTCACTGGCCTTGGTCTTTTCTCAGGTTGCCTTTGATGACCCTTTGTTATTTTGTCATTCTGTACCAGCACCTCTCTGAGTAACAATGTTCCCAGAGGCCTCCATCAGAAATCCACAGACGGTCTGGGACCTAGAGTATGAGTCAAGCTACCACTCCACCAGGCAGCCTTCTCTTTAAAGTGGGCAGCAGGTCAGGACGGGCCCTGGTTTTTTTTTTACATTAAACTTGATCATTATTTCAAATCCACCAGCATACTTAATGGGATCTATCTGCCTTGTAGCTGGTGCACACTAAGGGAAAAGACAATCTAAGGAGAGGGCAATAAAAAGGCTGCCGGATACAGGAATGCAAAGGAGCATCCAAATGATGAAGAAAGGAGTTAAAGGCTACTATAAAAGATGTTGAGGGAGATGTTAAATGAATGAGATCACACGAAAAACCAGTCTGAGCAACAATTCATCACAGTTTTGGGCAAAGTACTTCAATACAGAATTAGCACCCTGTTTCACTAATTGACTATCTTCTCTCTCTTTCATTTTGATCATCCATACATTCACAGCTTCATCAAATGGATGCTGTTCAGTTAAAAATATATACATTTTGTTACCTGTGACACTAATAATACCTTTAAATGATTAAAGCTGATTTAAAAAAAATCTAATTTGTTTTTCACCTTTTTTGTGTTGTTTCACTTTTTGTATTTAACTCAGTTTGAACAACACCACCCATGTGACCTGTTCTTCTTGGAACATACTATTGTGTTTGTGTTCCCAGTCTTACAGGGAAATTTTTAAATTTAAAATAAAAATGCACTGATTTTTTTTTTAAAAAAAGATCATAAAAATACTGTTATTCATATTGGTTTGGCAGAACCCTTTTGTTTGAAAACTTTATTTTGAAGCTAAGCTACTTGCAAGTGCCCCGTAAAGTTTCTGTCTGGACACACATTCCTAGAACTAATTTCCCTGTTTTCTTAAAAAAATCAATGATCATTGAAATCACAGCAGTGCAGATGGGTAAAGAAAAGAAACAAAAATCTATCTATAGGTTTATCTTAATGGAAGGGGCAATTTTACACTGGTGACCTACTATATACACGCAGCAAGAATTTCTGAAACTACTCTGAGAATATTACCGACCACCATATGGCTTCATAGAATCATAGAATATCAGGGTTGGAAGGGACCTCAGGAGGTCATCTAGTCCAACCCCCTGCTCAAAGCAGGACCAATCCCCAACTAAATCATCCCAGCCAGGGCTTTGTCAAGCCTGACCTTAAAAATATCTAAGGAAGGAGATTCCACCACCTTCATAATAGATTAAACTAATTCATTCAGTAAACATCCTTAGAGAAACAATGAAGGACTTGTTTAGACTTTAAATGTAAACATGCCCCAATGTATTAGGTCCCTTGGGAGCTGCTATTTGAGTCAGTATCATGCAACTGTAAGATCCTTGGTAAATACTTGAAATATTCATGAAGTGTCTGGCTAAGGTGCCTTGTGACGGGCTGTCAGGGTTCCTTCCCTTCTCTGAACTCTAGGGTACAGATGTGGGGACCCGCATGAAAGACCTCCTAAGCTTATTCTTACCAGCTTAGGTTAAAAACTTCCCCAAGGTACAAACTCTGCCTTGTCCTTGAACCGTATGCTGCCACCACCAAGTGTTTTAAACAAAGAAGAGGGAAAGAGACCACTTGGAGACGTCTTCCCCTCCCCTCCCCAAATATCCCCCCCAAGCCCTACACACCTCTTTTCCTGCGGGGGGGGGGGGCGGCTTGAGAATAATATCCTAACCAATTGGTTACAAAATCATCAAAGACCTAAACCCCTGGATCTTGGAGTAATGGAAAAATCAGTCAGGTTCTTAAAAGAAGGATTTTATTAAAAAAAAAGAAAGGTAAAAATCATCTCTGTAAAATCAGGATGGAAAATACTTTACAGGGTATTCAGATTCAAAACACAGAGGATCCCCCTCTGAGCAAAACCTTAAAGTTGCAGAACACAGGAATAAACCTCCCTCTTAACACAGGAAAAATTCACATCAAACAAAAGATAAACTAATCCGCCTTGCTTGGCTTACCCATACTGGTTGCAATATTGGAGACTTGCATTAGGATGGGATGGAGAGGATGGATTTCTGTCTGGCCTCTCTCAGTCCCAAGAGAGAACCACGTAAACAAAGAGCACAAACAAAAGCCTTCCTCTCCCCGCCCAAGATTTGAAAGTATCTTGTCCCCTTATTGGTCCTTTGGGTCAGGTGCCAGCCAGGTTAGCTGAGCTTCTTAACCCTCTACTGGTAACAGGATGTTGCCTCTGGCCAGGAGGGATTTTATAGCACTGTATACAGAAAGGGTGGTCACCCTCCCCTTTACATTTATGACACGGGCCTCTTCTGTTTTCCCCACAAACTCACAATTACCTCTGTCTGATGTGGTCCTCTGAGGACAGCTCTAAATGGCTCTGATATGTCCCACTCCTACTTTAGCACCTCACAGACCATCTGCATTTCAGAGGGGAGCTCTGCTGCTCTGGCTGCCTTTCCAATGCCTTAGTACAGAAAAACCACTACTAGCATTGGTAGTGAGTTAAACACTTTAAGGTATTAAAGTGAAAGGTCTTTTAGTTTAATAGCCCTTGAGGTTCCTTGTCTTCCTGCAGCTCTTTGTAAGTTCCCATGACTAATCTGGATAACAACAAACCCTTCCCAAAAATCCACGCTAGGGCAGATTCAATAAAAGAGTAGCCTGTTTGCTAACATTTTAATAGAAATAACCATACTGTCACTTAAAAAGCCAGCATCCACTTTAATGTCTCGCATATGCAAATTTGTAGATCTTTCACTCAATTCCTCCTTTTTCCTACAGGTGGCACCAAACATTCTTTTCTTAGATATTCTTCAGTAAAAGGGTCCTGTGTTGTTTTCATTCACAAAACAGTGCTCACAAAGTTCACAAAGCATACAAATAGATGACCATGGTGAGAAATAAAACCAGACCATAAACTTCGTTTGGCCTAGTGGTACTGGACTGGGAGGCAAAAGATCTGGAGCTCCGCCATTCAGCAGCTGTGGGGTCTTGTGCAAGTCGTTTTAATCTCTCTGTGCCTCAGTTTCTCCTCCCACCCTCTCTCTCTTGTGTATCAAGAATGTACGTTCTTCCGGGCAGCAACTATCTCTTACCACATGTTTTTCCACTTGTACAAAGGGCCCCAATCTCAGATGAGGCCTCCATGTGCTTGTAATGGGGGGGCGGGGGGGGACTCACTGCCAGAGCATGCCCTGGTGTCACTGAGTGGCGTTGCAGGGGTCTGTGTCTCTAGCATCCGCGATTCCCCCCGTTCTGGTTCTAGGGAAGTCCGAATGGCTAAAGCTGGCACAAGTAGAAGCAGTAGGGTAGCCGTGACAGCCCAGGCCGCGGCAGCGATGGCGTGGCTTAGCCAACCCAAGTACGCAACCACCAGTTTCAGTTGAGTTTGTATGGGCACAGCTAAGCAGCTGCTAACTGGGCTCCCGCAGCTACACTGCTGTTTCTACTTGTGCTAGCTCAATGAATACGCGTGTATGAGCAGGGGAAATCACACCCCTAGCTCACAGTGCAGGCTGGGACACAAGTAAGCCACAGGTGGGGACGGCCCTACTTCCCCTTTAAGGGGCCAGTCCCTTGGCAACAGTGCAACTGTAGTGCGAATAATAATTGCTTTGCAATGGGCTTCCTGAATATGTTTAAGTAACAGAAAGATCCAGGTGATTTAATCAACTGGAGCTGGTCAGAGGACAAAAGACTCCTCAGAAGTTTCAAAGGGTGTTAGAGTGCGAATGACTGATAGGAAAAAGCCCAGCAGAGCTAGCCTGACCAAGAAGGAAGGTCCTCAGCGAGATGCTTGCCCCAAAAGCAGTATGAGAGGAGAGATGCCATCTTGGGAGGTGGCTGGAGCCAACCCCTGGAAGAGTAGGACATGCGGTGGATGAGATGGTGAGCCCTAGGCCTACATGCAGGGTTCTCCCTGAGACCTGACCTCTGGGTGCCTGGTAGTAGTATTCCTCAGCTTGTTCCTTTCTCTGTTCAAGGTAACGCCCAGTGTATAGAATTGTGTTGGAAAAATCCCCCACCCCATCAGGCTGAGTTAGTTCTTCAGCTCCCTAAATAAATCCGTTGCCATGTGGCCAGTACTGCTCTTGCTGCTAGTTCAGGTCGGCCCTCCAGCTGCAATTGTATCTGAGCTCTACAGTAGGAGCTCAGGATTTAGGAGCTTTAGGATTGTTATTATAATCTGCACCTGATCCCTGCGACCCTTGTGGTGAGGAGGTCATCTCAGGAACAGAAGCAGCCTGATTCCTGCAGGAAGAGGACACCTGCCAACTGAAACGGTCAGCCTCCCTGTAGTTGCTGAGGTGTCTGGATGCAGCTCTGCATCTGAGGATCATTGGCAGAGTTGTGAGTGCCTCATCTTTCAGTTAGATAGTCAGGGAAATCGTTTGGGAGACCCCCCCTATTTCCCAGACTGTGCCCTGAAGCAAGTGGGTAAGGATTTGGGGATTTTATTACCAACCGTCTATCAAACCTGTTGGAGGGACTTACCATCTTATCCCACATGAGAGTCTTTTGGCTGTGTTGAACCAAGTCAGCCAAATTGCTTATCGGTGTTGTAGAAGATATCGTTTTCACAGGTCATCAAGAGCCCACATGGAGTACACGTACCAAGGGGACACTGAATTTTATTCCTGCTATATCAGGTCCCAGGACTGGAACTTTTGAGGAAAGTCATTGATATCATCAGCCGGGGAAGGGCCCAGCCTACTGGTGACCATGAGAGTAATGGTTTGCCCTGATATATCATATTTAACTTCCTATTTAATACAATTACTCTGTTCATAATATTGTGCGTGTTCGTGTTATTCTTTGGGAGTCTCCAACTATCTGGCAAGTAACTCTGAGTTACTCTGTGGCTAGAATTTTCCATCCAAGCTGCCCTGGTGATCTCACCAGAAGGTCGTGAAGGGGGTGGAGACACAGCCGAGTCAATTTATCTGGGAAGAGGATGAGGGAATTACACCCTGCAGTGCTGGAGGTAGGATCCAGATGAACCCAGGCCTGTCCCGTAAAGAGGCTGGTGTTAAAAGTTGTATCCAGGTGGACTGGAACACTACACAATAAACTGGAAAGATTTCAGCCAAAATCGTGAAAAACTAAAGTTTTCAGCTGAAGTTTTTTAAGACAGACACTTTGTGCAAAAGTGTCATTTAGTTGAAAACCCAATTTTCTTTTGAAAACCAGTGTTGATGCCCAATTTTCTACCAACTCCCTTGCAGAGGGGCAAAGCCAGCTTGGGAAAAAAATAAACAAACATACCTTGGCTAATATGTGGAATGGAGCTTGAAGGTTGAGAAATGTTTTGGTTTTCCACTTCCGAGTACTCTCCAGAAGCAGAAGCGCTTAAATAACACAGGAAAAGCTGTTTCCCAATTTCTTCAGCCTTGACTGGAAGCAAGAGAGAACCTGTTCCTAATGAGATTTCCAGCCACTTTTTTTGCAGACTCAGGATAAATTTCCAAATGCTTAGTTGACCTGTATGATCCTAAACTCCCAATCTTTTGCACCACACCGTTTACAATCCCTCCAACACAGATTTAAACAAACCAAAAAAGATGTATTTATGACATACAAAAGAGCCTGATGAGGTTTGTGGACTTAAATTCATAGAATTTTTGCAAAAACAACAAGGAGTCCTTGTGGCACCTTAGAGACTAACAAATTTATTTGGGCATACGCTTTCGTGGGCTAAAACTCACTTCATCAGATGCACGCACTGAAAAATACAATAGGCAAGTATATACATTAAAGCACGTGAAAAGATGGGATTTTTGGTTTCCCTGTTCCTTGACAAGACCAGGACGTGTTGTATGGAAGACTTATTAAAGTGATGGAAGGAGATAGTTCTCGAGCTCTGTATGGAAGCAAATGGGGTGACTTCAGTGGGAGAAAATTTGGGCCAGATCTGAACACTTTTGAAAATCCTATTCCTTGAGTCTTTTCTCTCTCTGCTACTACAACATTAATGACCTTCTGTTGAAACCCCTGCTGAGAGCGAGAGCTTTTAGGATTCTAGATCCTACCTCATACCTCCTTCCATGCTTTCTGAAAGGTTTCTGACCTAAACCCCTATATTCTGCTTATTTTTAGTTTCTGCATCTTTCCATCACATGCTGTGCAGCCAGCACCAAATGAGGAAGCATAATATTTTTCTGTGTTTCTGGTCTGATTTACATCTGGGAGGAGCGGGTGTCTATTGTATTTTTCACTCTCCTGATTGTATTTGGATTCTTCTCTGTGCTCCTTTATAGATTTATTGTTATTAAAATGAAGCTTAGTGGCTTTGAAGATAATCTGATTCCATCTGCCGATCACATGCATACAGTCACAGTCACTGATATTTTATTTTCCAGGATTTACATCTGTGCCCCATGCTTTCTCCCACGTCATTTCTCTGCTAAGACAAGGACATATGCCAGGAATAAGGAGCTCCAGGCCATGAGGTCACATGATGCACCGTGCTGATAAATTAAGTTACTTCAGCTGAAGTTTGTACAAAGAAAGGCACGTGGGAACACGATCGACTGGTTTTTCTCATCAGCTCTGGTTACATACATTTATAGAAACTTGATTCGATAGATCAGATTTCCCAACCCAACAGGCATCAGGTCTTGAACCCAGATTTGACAATGGGGAGGATGTAACAATAGCATAATCCTTTTCAGCTCACATATTACCCAATAAGATGTAGACAAGGTCTGCTTGATTTGTCTCAGCATAGGCTGGAAAGAAGAATACCCTCCCACCAAGATGAAGTATATGTCTGTAGTGCCTACATGCCTCAACCAGTGCTGGGACCGATTGTGCTAGGTGCTGTACAATTATATACTAATTGACAATCCCTGTGCCAAAGACCTCATACACAGATTACAAGTTACTTCCAAACAAAGCAGACTATATGTGAATAAGGTAATTGATGCCTTCACTTCACAGAAACACATAGCATCTTGTGGCATCTCCATTGTCAACAGCATCACTTGCTCTATTTTCTTTGTAAGTCCAGGCTTTGATCCTGCAAATCCTTGCACAGTATGCAGCATTGAGAACAAAGCAATTGTGCTCCTTTGCAAGTGTTAGTCATGCCAGAGGTGGGTGTGAATAACTGAGGTACACCTGTGTGCATGGAGAGCATTTTCTTGGAGCAGTGCAAAGCACTTGCAACAAAACCCAACTCTCTACAGCATCCGCTTGGTTTCAGGGTCTATCGCAAACAAAGCTCCGAGCAGGCTCACCGGAAGCTCTGCTAACGTGCATGGTATTTTCAAGGGAGCCTCAGCCAATATGTGAATTTGTACTAAAGTAATTTGAACTTTACTGCATCACATCATTTCAGCTGCAAACCTACTTGAAACTCCCCTGTTTAGACTGAATATTTCTTTGAGACGTTGGGCTTGTTTGGAGCTGAAACTCAAAGCCATATTCAGGAGTATCAACTCCCTCAGATCAAAATCAAAGAAATATTTGCATGAATCCCACAAACTACTTATTTCCTCGTGGCCCTCTACTTTACTTAGACACATACCGGATACCATTTTTCTTGATACACTACATCATCCAGGGCGTATGGAGAGGCCAAACTGAAAAATAACTGGAGATCTCTTTGATCTACAAAAGGATTAGCAGTGAGTGGGGACTTAATTTCTAAATACGTGCAGACAGTTAGACTCCCAGACCCACCATGTTATGCTTCTGGAGGCATTTATAAATCAGTGCTTCTGTAACGAGGTTGTGCACATTGATTCGCAGTGAGAAACCAACGGGTGGCCTGCTCCAGTTCTCAGCTGACAGATGTTTGCCTGGTGGTATCAGATCATATTCCCTAGCATGCCAGGGGCTATGTAGCATGTTTCCAGATTAAACAACCGATTTGCCAGTCACCTTAGATGCATTTCAGTGTGTTCAGAAGAACATCCATGTTTGCCCCCCAAAAATCAGGATTACCTGATATACTGTAGCAATTCCACACAGAACTAGATATGAATCATCTACTTTCAGCAGATCCTGGACTAATGACCAACATGTACAAAGTGTTTGTTTTAATCAAACAAGTGGAGGGTGGAGGAGAAAAGAATACAGTCAGCTCTGCGATTATACAGTACATGCAAGATAAATATTGTCACTGTTCAGTACACTTTGTCCCCTAGCAAAGCGAGCCCCGCATGCATAACTACTTTCTGCAGAAGCCCACATTAAAACAGAAGGCTGTTGAATAAGTAGTTACTAAATACACTGGTGATTTCATGCCGGTACACTCCATGGAACACCATTCCTTTGAGAGCACTTCAAAAGCCTGAATCTGCCATACAAGATGAGCTCAGCACAGCTAAGGCTTACATTATGAGGGGTTTCAAACAATCTGATCATTCATAGTCTTTCCTTGGAGACGGCACCTTGATGCGGTAGGGAGGGAGTTACATGTTCCAGTGACCCTGAGAGTTCTGCCAATGGGAGTTTTAATTCCACCCAAGCCACGCAGGTCAAAGTGCAGGGACCAGGTGAAAAGCTGGTCCCTCAGGTTGGGGGTTGAGCGATAGAGCTAAGTGACAGAAACACAACAAGGCAGCCACTCAGACAAAGAGCAAATAGACAGGGATGGCAAGGGCCTTATTTGTGCCCTAAATGATGTCTGCAAGCATGGGGAGGATTCAGATTCGGACAGTTACAAGGCGAACTTAAAGGCATCTTTATGTGCTTGCTCCTCAATTCAAAGTTTTGCGTTTCCTTGGAAACATCATTGCCAGCTGGAGAGAACAGGAAGCTGGACACTTTACAATGCTGTTGTTTCTCTCGATGCCCAAGAATGCTGAACTTGGGTGAAGGAGGAATGGCTTTTTAAAAGCTCAGGCTGTTGATTGTGGCTGGGGAGCATAGAGATCCTCTATGGGTGTTGGAGGAGCGGGAAGCAAAGGTGCCGTAACATCATCATGGTCGCTCCCTGATCTATGACCATCTACGTGTTCCTCCAGTCCTCTGCACACCATTGGCCACAAGGGATATGGCAGCTGGGGATCGGTGGGTACAGGGGAGCCCTACCCCCCCCTTTGCAACAGCCTCTACATCAGGACGAGTGTATCATCTGAGTGACTACGCCAGCCCTATGCCCTGGGCTGGCCAGGCCAGATTTAAAGTTGTTTTGTTCCAGCAGTACAGCTGAGGGATAACAGAGCATGGGAGACTCTGGCTCTTCATTTGTAACTTTCAAACGTAAAGATTTTAGGATGGTTTAAAGTTTGTAACTATCTATATTCCTTTTATGAACTGGGATAACCCAATAGGGCCCAATCCAAAATCCATGGATGTCTTATGTTGATTTCAGCAATTGTTGGATCCTTCCACTAAAAAAAAGGGGGCCCTCTCAAATCCTTCAACAGTGAAAGCTAAACCATCACTCAATTTTCGGCAGGATTAAATATTCAACCCTTTGAGGATAAAAAGCTCATTGTCATGAAGGCTTGCTTTCTGAGGCCTGATTTGTATCATTACATTATTATTTATCTTGCAGACAGGCCCAAACAGAGATCAGGGCCCCCTACTGCTGGGACCCCTACAAATATGTAGTAAGGAGCCAGTCCCTGCCGCCAGAGAGTTTACCATTTTGGTTCACGACAGGTGGATGAAATAAACACATGGGTGGAGGTATGGGTGAAGGAGGGGTGAAAGCACCCTAGTTAAGAGAAGGAGCCCTTCATCACTCAAGGATGTAGCATCTCATTGTTTTCCTTCCTTAGAGTAATGAAATATCAGGGGAGCTTCTTCATCATGCCCAGTTACCATTGGCTCATTCAAAGTGTTTTCATGTTTATTTTTCGATAGAAGCAGAGATTTTAAAGGGAAAAGGGAAGGTCAGAAATCCTTTCCTGCAGAGATGGAGATGTCTGGAGCCCAGCTGAATAGCATTCAAACCTCACACTGGGTATTTATTTAGCCAGCAATTTAGAATCGCAGGATCTTGCCATACGTCCTCATGGTTGGCAAAGAGCTGAGACTCGCAGTCTGAGTGAATTGCTATTTTAATTCGCTTCCAGTCATGATGGCATTGTAAAAATGAGGGCATGAACCCACCGTTAATGCTCAGGGAAAGCTCCCATTGGCTTAGCACACCCCCTCGCTTGAAATAAACCAGAAGATCTAGTGTTAGTTTAGACTATATGTGGGGAAGTGAATGGAGAAAACTCTTAGGACCAGAATCCCTGGGTGCATCAGAGCAGACTGTGATGCACCTGGGGACTGGGATGGGGGGAGGTATCCACAGGTGGTTTTATGGTATCTTTTCTCATCCCACTCCCAACTCCTTGGGGCTGCTGGAAGGCAAATAGACTCCTAGGGCAAGTTAAAGCAGCCTCCTATAGAGCTGGCTGGAGAATCTTCAATGGAACAATATCCAGTTGGAATGTGAAGTTCCGGCCAAATCAAAACACTATGGGAAATTGGGTCAATTTTGTCAGAATTTCATCTCTGAAGAAAACTGGGGGGAAAAGTTCCAAGAATGTCAAAACATCCCATTTGGACATTTTCTGAACAAAACATGTTGTTTTGAAATGACATTTTGTGTTGCTGTATATATATTTCCAATCATATTATTGGAATACAAAATAATAATTTTAAAAATCACAATAAAAATGAAATGTTTCAATTGACCCAAAATGGAGGGAAGTGCAGGGGACAAAACTGAGTGAGTGGTGCCCAATGCCCGCAGGTCATGATGCTGCTGAGGTGTGGCCTGTGGCCTCGTTATCATGATGGGGAGGCTGCAGGGTCAAAATTGAGTGAGCAGCGCTGCAACCCCCAAGCACCAGGTCACAATTCCACTCACTCAGTTTGGCCCTGCCACCTCCCCATTGTGATGGAGTGGCCACAGGGCCAAATCTGAGAGGCGCTGTGACCTCCATACACCGTGTCACAACATCATTCACTCCACACATCACTCAATTCCCTCCCCTGCCGCCATTATGATGGAGGGGACAAACCTGAGCAAGCAGTGGGGCAGTCAGTAATGCTCCTCCTCATTCTACTGTTGAGAGGGACCAGTCCTGATGACTTGGTGCCCTGCCAACAGTACTCACCATGCATAACACACATATAGCTCCAGGCGCTGCTGGGAGTGAGACAAGGATGCACGCTATGGCAAATTTTGTTCAACTTGGTACTGGAAGCAGTAATGGCTGTAGCACCAAGAGATGAAACAGGAGGAGTCATGTTATGTGGGAGGAGAGTGAATAACCTTAGATTTGCAGATGATATTGACCAAGCAGGATTTACAGAAAATAACGGACAAAGGTAGATAGGAAGCAGAAAAATTCTGATTGACAATCAGTATGGAGAAGGCAAAAATTAGGTCAGTCGGAAGACAAGAGGAAGAGCTAAAGACCAAAGTTGGAGACAAAGAAGTAAAACGTGGAAAAATGTGTGTACCTTGGAGGATTAATATTGAAGCATAGCAATTGTGACAATGACATAAGCAGTATTGGATTAGCAGCTCCTATATTTGGAACAGTCTGCAAGATCTGGAAATCTAAACCCATATTGATAAAAACGAAATCAGCACGTATGAGGCAATTGTCATGCTGATAATCCTGTATGAGTTGTAATGTTGGAGCATGAGGAAAGCCAACGAACAGAAGATATTGATGGCTGAAATGAACAGCTAAGGGAAATACTGAGAGGTTCAAGATCGCAGACAATGAAAAAGGGACCCAAAACCAGCTAGGGCAAGAAATGACACTGTTATAGACAAGTCGAAAAAGATGACTGAAAAGGTTTGGACATGTGTCAAAAAGGGATCTGAAAATGTCACCATGCATGGTGAGACGCTTTAGAGTGCAAGGAACTAGAAACAGAGGAAGGCCCATGAAGTGCTGGATAGACACAGTGAGGAAGGACATACAACAAAAAGGTTTAAAGATGAACAAAGCTGTAAAGCTGGTAGAAGACAAAGTGGTGGAAAGACTTCATTGAACCCCATTGTTGCTGCTGAGCTCATAGATGGGAATCAAAGAAGAAAGAATTACGGCCTATAATAAGAAAAATTCAAACATATGTTTTAAATGTACTGTTCCATTATGCAATACAATAATCCACCTGCACTGTTGTAATAATACAGTTAAATGGCTAGCCTCAATCGTAAGGCATTCTGGCTAGCCCAGCCGTTGATTAAGCTATTACTTACCTATGCTTTATTTACTATATGAAACCAAAGGACATCCATTAATGTATTGTGAAATTGTTATTTGATTGGCTTGATAAAAACCTAACTATATTAGACTGCTCATTAAAAAGATCCAGACTTGGATAACAAAGTATTAACTTTCAGAAATTAAATCAGACATATAAAGTATCTGCCAAGCTAATTCCTTGTTAGAGTGTGTCTGCCTCTGAGGCCCAAGATTATTTTAAAAAAGCAATGAACAATTATTCCATTTTATACTGAAAATTGAGATGAGTAATTTCATGTTTATTAATTAATGTGATTCTATAGGACTCCTGTCCCCAGGTTATTCCTTGGTAAGCAGGGATGACGTTTGGTGTCAGGGTGGGATATCCCTGAGTGGGGAGACAAGAAAGGAGATGGAGACCAGAAGTCAGAGGTTACTGAGGGCTCAGGAGATTGTGGGGATACAGGATCTCAGTCTAGAGGAACCGCATACACTACACAGGAGAGAGAGGGCAGGAGAAAGGGTGAGTGGAGAAGAAATCTCAGGAAAAGAAAGAGAGACTGGCTACTCCTGCATTGCATTTCAAATTAGTTTGGGCAGGAAATCATCTCTTCTCAGACTCAAGGAATCATTTCCTAACTTGAGCATCCTCTGCCAGCAATTTTGGAGTCATCAGGAAAAGAGGGACAAAGATGGAGGCTGAATTTGTGAAGCTACAGTCCCTGTTTAGGGAAATGAAGTGGTCCCATGGCTCAGAGCAATTGTTTAGAGCCCAAAAGGAAGACATAGAAGGGGTATTCCTGGGGCTTAGTCAGCTGAATTTATAGAACAAGCTGATGCTTCAGGAGTTATCCTTGAAGTAGCTTATTTCAAGAAAATAAAAAGGGGGTACAACACACAGTGATGTATTTGAGCAGGAAGTTATTTCCACAAGAGGCTAATTGTCAGCTATCTCTCGGAGTTTGGGGATTATCGTCTTCCATAAAATGATAGCCAGTTATTGCTGATGGATCCACAGGTGGCTAATAAGACTGATCCAGGATCCACAGATCTTTTCACAATTGGGGCACATATTTCCCAATGAAAGGAGGCGGATCTGGATTGTTGAGTCGAGCTGTCGTATGCTCTTTCCTCCTTTCCCATTTCTCTGTTGGATCTCTCAATACTGGGATCCTTGCCACAAGGTCCTTTTCCATTTTGGTTGGTCAAGGGCTTGGGTTTCCCATGAGTTTATGTCAATATTGCACTTCTTCATGTTGGCTTTGAGATTGTCTTTGAAACACTTTTTTGCCTGCCCCTCGTCTGTTGGCCATGGCTCAGTTGTAAGAACATGACCTCCTCTGGGAGTCTATTTTCTGGCATTCGAAGAACATGACCAACCCAATGGAGTTGGTGATGGATGATCACAGCTTTAGTGCTGGAGGTTTTGGCGTGGGACTAAACACGGATGTTGGTGCGCCGGTCATCTTACTTGAGTCTGAAGATCTTGCAGAGGCACCGTTCAAGAACTTTGAGGTGTCTGTTGTATGTGACCCAGGTTTCAGCACCATACAAGAGAGCTTGGTTTGATTTTTGATGTCATGATCTTCAAAGGCACATTTTTCAAGTGTCTGAAAGCAGGGTTGAATTTTCTCATCAATGTCAGCTTTCTGGGACAGATAATTGCTGAGGTAAGGGAAGTGCTAGACATTCTGAAGGGTCTCTTTATTGATCTGAATTATGGGAGCAGGATCCTGGTGATTCAGATCCTGTTGGTGGAGTACTTTCATGCTTTTGGTGTTGAGCATGAGGACAAGTTGGTTGTAGGTCTCAGAGAACGTGTCAACTATTTGTTGAAGATCTTCTTCCGAGCGGGCATACAGGGCACAACCATCTGCATACTGGAGTTCAGTAGCTGATTTAGTGATAGTCTTAGAGGTTGAAAAACTTGCTGTCCATTCTGTCTTGGATGTCAAGTCTGGAGTGGAGCTTGTCAACGATGAGAAGGAGGATGACAGCAAGAAAATGGAGAAAAGGGTTGGAGCTAGGAAGAGACCTTTTCCGATCCATTGCTGACAACTGTCACAGACATATTGTTGTGGAGGAGTCAGAGGATGGCAACACATTTTGGCTGCTGGGAATGGGAGGGGCCTGGGGCCTATATAAATCAGTCCAGCTCACTCTGCCAAGAGAAGAGGGTGAGTCAACTTCAGGAAAGGTGCTGGTGCTGCTAGAACTAAGTGAATTTTTTTTTCTGCAAAAAACAGATTTGGTGAAAATGAAATGTTTCATGAAGTTGTATCGATTTAATGAAATTGTTCATTTCCAGACCCTCCCCCAACACACACACCTCGCCTACCCTCCCCCCAAAAATGAGAAAAATCAAAATGTTTCATGTCAACATTTACAAAAAAAAAAGTTGAGTTTTCAATGTGTAATGTCTTTGTCTCAAGATTTGCTTTAATTTTAATAAATAAACATTTAAAAATGTGTAAAATAGCTTGAAATGAAACATTTTGTTAAACCTGCAACAATTTTTTTGACTTTTCACGTCTCCAAAAACTTTTAAAAATTGTTTTTGATTCAACCCAAAATGATTTTTAACTCCGATGATTGAGACTCGCCAGCAAACTGAAAAATTCATTATTCACTCAGCACTAGCTAAGGGTAGTAAGGGCTGGCTAAGTGAAATCTGGATGTATGGAGACTCACAAGTGACACAGGAAGGCCAGAGTGGAGCCCAGGAACAAAGGACGACAGAAGCCTGAAAAACAGGACAGACCCGTGGAAAGTTCTGACCCAGAGAGAGTTTGGGCACAGGCTGGGCCTGCCTCCCTTTCTCTTCCTACAAGGAAAAAGGCTTTAATGGCACTTGAGAAACTCAGAGCATGTGGAATTTATAGGATCTGAGACTAAAATAAAATTGGGTGTAAAACTTTGGTAAAATAAATACCAACAAACCTTTGTTTTAAAGTACTGGTATGTTCTCTGGCTTCCTTCCTCCCTGCTTCCCCTATTTCTGTGGTCAGCCAAGGAACCTGGCCCACCAGGCAATCACCTCATGACATGTATTAGCCTGCTCATTGAAGAGATCCAGACCTAGACAACAGAGTATTAACTTTCAGGAATAAAATTAGCCAGCCAGCCAGCCAGATTAAATATCTGCCAGGCTAACTCCTTGTTAGAGACAGAGATGATCGGAGTCTCGAGACGATTCTAAAATAAAGCAAATGGGAAGCATCAGAGCCGGGAATCATTCTATTTTTAAACTGATGATTGAGATGTACCTCATGGTTTACTTAGTAGTGTACTTCCATAGGGTTCCATTCTGCAATCCTTACTTGTGCTGGTTAGCAGTGACTTGACTTGGTCCCACAGACCATTTAAGAAGTGAATCGTACAGAACTTTTGTTACTCCAGGCTGACTTGGTGCCAAACCATTTGTTTCTGAAATGGTCTCACAAACAAACCAAAATCATTCTGGGAGTGTCACATTTGAATTTTTCATCCTGGTCAATCATCTACCCTGATCCTGTATATTCATCTTGTACCCTGAGGGAAAAAGTGGGCTGTGTCCAGCCAAAGTTTCTATATCACCTTCCCCTAGACAAGATAATCTATTCTTCCTAAACTCAAGGCAGATGACTATGCCAGCAAAAAGCCCCATGTCTGTTCTGCAGGAGGGAAGATCCTTGATAAGTTTATGGAGGAGATGGTATGATGGGATAACATGGTTTTGGTAATTAAATATTCATGGTAAATAGGCCCAATGGCCTGTGATGGGATATTAGATGGGGTGGGATATGAGTTACCCAGGAAAGAATTTTCTGTAGTATCTGTCTGGTGAATCTTGCCCATATGCTCAGGGTTTAGCTGATCGCCAAATTTGGGGTTGGGAAGGAATTTTTTGCCTTTTTTTCGTTTTTCGCCTTCCTCTGTAGCATGGGGCACGGGTCACTTGCTGGAGGATTCTCTGCTCCTTGAAGTCTTTAAACCACGATTTGAGGACTTCAATAGCTCAGACATAGGTGAGAGGTTTTTCACAGCAGTGGTGGGTGAAATTCTGTGGCCTGCGTTGTGCAGGAGGTCAGACTAGATGATCATAATGGTCCCTTCTGACCTAAATATCTATGAATCTAAGTGGCTACTTTTGCTTACTGACCTACAAAATGCAACCTCCAGAGCTAACACGTGACAGTCCAAAGAAGAGCACTGCCGTAGACTTGCTTAGTTTGTGTCATTCAGCCTGAGAAAGCCATCTGCGATTTTACAGTTCAAGCCTAGATTTCCCTCTCATTTCAAGGAACTTGGACTATCTTCTTTTCCCACTCACAGTTTACACTCAGAGTTTTACTGTCCGCATGGGCGCCATCGCTACACCTGCTCCAAGTTACCACAAACAAGATGTCAAAAGAAATAAAAATTCAAATGCAGACATACCGGAGGCAATGTGGTCTAGTGGATAGGGCACTAGGGTGGGACCCGGAAGAGCTGGGCAGCTTTGCCACTGACTTGCTAGGTGATATTGGACATGTCACAGTGCCTCAGTTTCCTCTCCCATCCTTTACCACTCTTGTCTATTAAGATTCGAAGCTATTTGGGGTGGGGAATACAGCTAGCTCAGTGTTTGAACACAGCTAGTGAGTGGGGCATTTGTTGTAGTCCCGGGCCTCTAGACACTATGGTAGTACAAATAATAGCATTCCTGCAGAGACATAGGTAATGTAAGTTTGAAGAGCAAGAGTGTAATTGACTTCCTCGACCTGAATGCTTCCAGCTAGGTAACTCAAAGGCAGTGCCATTCTCTGGCTCATACATGGCTTGTCAAGCACTAGCTTTGGAGACTGCCTCACACACATCAGTAAGCAGCTGGAGCCATTTCGAGTCTCCTCTCACATAGAGTAGGACTGGAGCGTTTGACTGCCATATTTGTCTGCTGTGGGGACTGGAATCCTGCTGAAGAATTGCAGAAGCTCCTGGGGTTACTGAGCGTGAAAATCCTTTCAGTTAGTTAGGTGGAAGTTAAGAAAAGGAAATGAGGATGAATTTCTGTAATGATTTCCTGATAGTAAGATCTACTGTAGAAGGTCCATGGCTCTTGTACACAGGAATCAACTGCTTAGGGGACTGTGCGGCTGCTTTGTTCTGTTTTAACGGTGCAATGTAGCTGCTACTTGAGGATTTCATTTGCATGGGGGAATCCCTCTGCGATGGCCAGCTATCATGGGGTAGCACAAAGCAGCTTACTCCCTATTCCTAGAACAAGGGATATTCCCAGGGAGGGAAGCAGGCATTTCTCAGGTGTCTTTACACCTTGGTCATCTCTGGCAGCCAGAACAGCCCCTTAGGACTGCTCTAAATTATGCTGAGGACTGGACTAGTTCCCACAATGATCAAGGAAAAACAAAGGTGGCATAGAGACACCTTTGCCCCCCCTTCCTGTCTTGTGCCAACCACAGTTTGGCCAAACCAGAGGATCTGGCCCTAAGTCGGATGTCAGTAGTTTACAGGTATGTTGGGTGGAAGCGAGGGAGTTAAAAATTTATGAGCACTAAAGGAATATTCTAATCTGCTAAGAAGCAGAGTGCAGAATGGGAAAACTCCAACTCCCTGGGAGCACAATACTAATATGCCCCGAATTCCCCCCCAAGAGCTGCACTATTGTACTGCTTGATAATAAGATTAGGGCCTCTAAAGGTCTTAATCTGGCCCTGCCCCCAAGTACTGAAATGATTATGGTGCCCCCCCATATGTAATTCAAAATAAAAACAATACTATACCGTAAAATAAATTTTTATTTTTCTAAATGACACAAAAAACTTACATGTATGCTGAAATTAAAATAGCTTCTTTCTAGCTTCTTTCTGATTGCAAAATTCTGGATAAATTCATTGAAGCTGACTCGACGAAGCATGTCCGCTTCCATACACACTAGGGAAAATGAATCAAGTCTGTCCTGACACATTGTTGTTCTCTGAGGGTTTTTTATTCTTTTCAGCTGAGAAATAGAGCGTTCTGCGGAGCAGTTAGTAATCATCAATGTTAGAAAAACACGTAGTGCGATCTCTGCATTTGGAAATACACATTCTATTCCGTCTTTCAGTATTGTGTCATGAAGATCAATGTGACTGAATTTCATTTTTCCTGTTTCATTAAACTTTGCGCGCATATCACAGTGGAACTGCCGCAATTCTCCACAGAGATTCATGTTCAAGCCAACAGGGTATGAGACAACTAGCTTTTGGGAACCTTGTGACTATTGATCATCTGATAAGTCCATATCGTCCAGAAAAGAAAATCTACTTGATACTTCTTTGTTCACTTCACCTCTCCTCTTCATATGAGCTTCAAGTGTATCAATTATAGCGTAGTAAGTAGATACGCGAAATTTGTCTTTGGATTCAATGCTGTTTCTGTTGCACGGCTATCATTTGCTTGTTTTTTCCTGATTCGCTTGCGGGACTGGGCTTCTTTGTAGTTAGTATCAGGCAAGATCTCTTTTGATATGTCTTCAAATCTTTCAAAATCATTCCTCAAAGTGTGTAAGTGGTCTGCTAATGATTGACAGAGGTCTGCACACGTTTTCAAATCCAATTATTTTTCTTGGAGAGCTTGACTTGTGTGGTAAAAGTGTTGTAAAATTTCATTCCACATGGTCAACATGAATACAAACTCTAGTTCTTGCATCTTGTTTGCAATGTTTTCTGCCGCTTGTATAGTTTCTCCCTTTTGTGATTGGTCTTCAGCTATACTTTCTAATGCATCCACAAGCTTTGAGTAGGCCTCCGGGATTGCACTTGTTGCCACTGCATGTGCCTCCCCGCGAGTATTAGAAAGAGATTTCAACACACGATCATGGCCCAAATATGTTTTAAGAACTGCCCATCGGCGCGCTGAGGCAGAGAAAAATGTATCAAGTAATTGGACTGTTGAGAAAAAACGTGCTGCCACCGGACAACAACCAACAGCACCGTGGCCAACAAGATTGAGAGAGTGTGCAGCACATGGTATGAATATGGCATATTTGTTCTGTTCTAAAAGCTTCTTCTGCATTCACATAGAATATCAGGGTTGGTTTGGACCTCAGGAGGTCATCTAGTCCAACCCCCTGCTCAAAGCAGGACCAATCCCCAATTTTTGCCCCAGATCCCTAAATGGCCCCCTCAACGATTGAACTCACAACCCTGGGTTTAGCAGGCCAATGCTCAAACCATTGAGCTATCCCTCATCCTTGATAATGCCCTGACATGTTGGCAGTGTTGTCATAAAATTGACCTCTGCACTTTGAGAAATCTATTTTGCAAACTTGGCACAGATAATGCAGTACTTGATTTGCCATTTCTTCACCAGTGTGGCTTTTCAAATTGAGGAATGTTATAAATCATTCAACTGGTTATCCAGCAGTACTTATTTCATCCACAATAGCTGAACGAACTTTGTCACTCATTAGACCAAGGAGTTCATCACATATTGTCTTGGATAAGTATGATGGGTTACCTTCGCCAAAATTCCCATATTTTGAGAGATGGCCTGCTAAAAATGGGTCAAACTGAGCCACAAGCTCCAACTATCCCAAGAAATTTCCATTCTGCAATGATCCAAATGTGTCATTTGATCCCTGGAAAGGCAGACCATGTTCAGCTAATGTTTGAACAACAGCCATAACACGCTGCAAGACATGTTGCCAGTATTCACGCTCCCCTTTAATTTGTTCTTCAAATTTTTGTGTCAATCCAAAGCCCTGTCTTCGATTTAAATATGTCAACATTGAATCTCCCTGGGTAGTGCTATTTTCATGTATTCCGCCAGTCACTAAATCCATCTGCAGCAAACCGGGATGTTGAAGGCTTATATGCAAAAAGTTTGCAAACAAAACAGTACACAGACCCTGTTGATAGTGAACACAGTAGCCATTCTCGAGTGTATTGCTCACCATTCACTTTCATGCCAAAAAATATTTTTTGTGGACAATATCTTGTTTGTTTGCCATTGGTAAAAGTCTGACGTGATTTCTCAAATGGCCCAGTGTGGTGCTGAGAGACATTTGGTCCACGATCTATCCAGTCAGCTACATCATCGGTACTGAAATCAACCCACATACCAGGATCTTTTCTCCTCTTATTTACAGCATGAGCAGGTTCAGTCTCTGTCACATCTACACCTTCTAGAACAGTGTCTGTTTTACCACCAGGAGTAGGATGATCAGTTGCAGTCTCTGACACATCCACATGTTCTGGAAAGGTGTTTGTTTCATCAATAGAAGAAGGGTCAGTCTCTGAAACACCTGCAGGTTTTGGAACGATGTCTGTGCTACTGAGAGAAGATGTTGCTTCTGATGGATTCACTTTGAAAAATGGCAGCTTTGGAAGATTTTGAAAAATTTCACTAGTTTTTTGTTTCTTTCCTTCCACCAGTTTACATTTCTGTGCTCCACTGAGTTGGTTAAGTTTCATCCTGCCCCTTATCTCAGTTATCTGAACTTTAAAAAAACCCCAAATTACACAATGTATACTATTTTTATGTATATATGAAAGAAAAAAAAACGAATCAAGTACATATAACTCAGAAGAGTATATCAATAATAAAACATAAATTTATTGCAATACATGACAGGATCTGATTTCCTCTCATTATTTCGATCTATGTTAGTAGGATGTCCCCCATGGTTTAGGGGGGGATAAGTAATAAAAAGAGAACAGAAAAAAGGGGAAAGAGTGTGTAGTTGAGTGTAAGGAAGTCTAACAAAGTTATGATTTTTCCCATGATGACTACTTTGATGCTTTTTTTGAAATATCAAATTTTTTCCAAAAAATAATCTTTTTTTTTGGTGCCCCCTGCTTTGCTGGTGCCCTAAGTACATGCTTAGTCTGCCTATTGGGTAATCCAGCCCTGATTGGGGGTATTCAGCACAAATCAGATATGATGCTTCATCTTTGCAGGAGCAGCAGCCCTGTGGAGCTGGAGGCAGCTTTGAGGCAGGCTGAATAAGCATTTTTGCAGGGATCTGCAGATCCCCTCCTGTGGAGAGCCGCTGGGGATTAATAGGTTTATTCTGAAGCTTCTCTGCCTTCTCCACTCAACACTAATAATCCTATTTCACCCAGTCTGAGAACTCAGCATTAAGTGGCTATAGAAGCTATTTTTCGCTCTTTAAAGTAAATCTGTTCCTGTGCTAGCAAGGCAACAGCACATCCCTTAAATCACAGGTGTACGAGCTTCCCACAGGCTCCTATTCTGAAGTTTCTGGAGAGGAATCCAGCCTTCTAATACTCAGACTTGCTTAGCTCATTGGTTTTGCTGGCACATCAACTCTGCTGGCCATCTGTTGGGATGCCATTGTGCCAACTCACAAGGTGGCATGCTAGTTTCAGCAAGGCTTGGTAGTAATGAAATCTAGGTTGAAAAGGATACCATAACCTCCGGGTTGTACAAAGTGACATCCTAGCTTCAAAAATAGCCTGCTGGCAAGCCAGCCTGATTTAGGAACTTGTGCTTATTGTAAGAGAATGCGTCTGTTGATACTCGCAGGCTTTATAGTAGCAACACGTGTCTTTATCCTGGCTTTTGTTTTTAAATCTGCCTCAGTGCTGGGAAATCACAGAGAGAGAAATCTATCCACATGTTGTCCTCTAGTTCAGTGTAAGCTCAGACTTTCCTTGAAGGTTTCTTACACTGAATCCCTAATTGTAGTTTCCCAGGGCGGCATTCCTCTAGCTCATAAATCACATTTGCACATAGAGGGTATTTCAGGGAAATATGTCAGAAGTGGTGCCAGGCTAGGAAATGGTTGTGACACCCCAGAATGACCTTGGAAGAATTCCAAGGCCACCAAGCTCGGTATCCCCATTGCACAACTCTACACGTTCCCTGTTACAATTCAGCGGTGAGCTGGTCCTTTGACCTCTCTCTTTGTGGGCACCTTTCAAGAGACAGGCCCACACCCATGGGTGGCGGGTACCATAGGCTGGGTGAGGCTATGCCTCCCCAAGCAGTCAGGCATAGCCCTGCCCATGCTGCAACCCCAGACCCTCCCACCCTGCTTCCCGCTCTGGGTGCGGCTCCAGTCCCTCTGACCCTGTCTCAGGCTGGGGCCGCACCATTTGCCCTCCCACTGTTTCAGGGCAGGGGAGGCTGCAGCTGCACGCTGCCGGCCCTCCTGGTGCTCTGGGGTGGGGGTGGGGGCTAGCGGTCATGAGGGGGAGGGGCGCGCTCTGGGCTCCAGCGGGGAAGGGGGGAGGGGAGGGGAGGGGTCTCGGGTGGGGGGGCGGAGCTGGGGGTTAGTTTCCCCCAGTAGGTGGTTCACGCGTCACCCATGCCCACACCTGCACTTCTCCCAGAGTGGAATTCTGTGATTCATCCCACTTTTAGACTAGATCACCAAGCTAAAGCACCCCATTAGTCAACCCTATTATATCAGCAGGACCAACTGGCTTTGGCCCATGATATCTACTGCCTCTGGGAGCTGTGACTACCTGGTAAACACAGTGCTAGAGAACAGCTTGTTCAGAACAAAGTGATTTATTAAGCCACAGGAATGTGTAAAGACACCAGGGTTAAAACAACAAAAGCCTAAATGCAGAGTGTCTTACCTCACCTAGGCATTAGCCTCATGCAAATAGGTAGGCTGACTTATCCTTAAGCTCCCCCTCCCCGCGTTCTGCTCTCCTGGGGAGAGCTTGCAGCCTGTTTTTCTGCAGACCCTCCTGACTCCTGTCTCCTCAGGGGTTCAGGTTTTTAACTGTATTCCAGCTTTGTTTGACAGCTGCCACTTAAAAGCCCCTGTGATTTCAAGGTGGAATCCTCTCCCCGCTGTTATCCCCCCAGTGGGTTCAGTCAGACCTTTGATCAGAATGTGGTGGGGATTCCATTAAGGGAACTAACACTTGTATTGTGTGTCCAGTATTGGTGACTGGGATTAAGTGCACTCATTGTCTGCATTCCTCCAGAGCCCCCAAGGACTGAGTTAACCCATAGTGTTCCATATACCACTCAAACACAGGGAGAATAACCCGATATCTGTGAAAATGATATCAGTTGGTCTCATATTTTCCCCACTCCCCTTACTCTTACTGAAGTGAACAAACCAGTCCCTGCATTGTTATTTTTAGATGCTCTTTAATTACTCTGCAGTTGTTCTGGCTGAATACTGCATAAACAGAGTTCATGGATTGTCATTTAAACCCTGAAAGAGTCTTCTGCTTGCCCAGGTACTGGCCCATTAGTATTGATTATGCCCCAGAATCAGTGGAAATAACTTTTTTGTTCACACAGATATTCAGGAGATGGTGGATCTTTGTGTGAACGTCCACATACATACATGAAAAAGGTTATTTGAGTGTGAACAAGAGTATCCACTACTTGTCATCTGCTATTTTCCTGCTTATAGTGTTTCAGTCAGAAACAATACTTGGTAATTTCAGTGACATGTTGCTTGCTGACATGCCTCATTTCAATTGTGACTCCTTGTTCCTGGGTTTGTCTGTATCCATCAGTTGTCTGTCTCATACTTAGACTGTAAGTTCTTTGGGGGCAGGGACTGTCTTTTTGTTCTGTTTGTACAGTGCCTAGCACAATGGGGGTCTGGTCCATGAGAGGGGCTCCTAAGTGCCACAGCAATACAATTAAATAACGTAAGTGTTGAAATCAGAGCTTGAGCAACTATGCTCAGCCGGAACAATTGCCCATATAGTTTTGAGAGAGAAATTCTTCTTCTTTTCCCAACCAGTTGTGTTGTGTTGCTGGGACAGGATGGCTGCTTTGCTGCCACCCCAGAAATGGCTGTTCCAGGGAACCTTACATGGATTCTTCCATCTGCATGGAACCCCACTCAGCTCAAAGTAGCATTATTCTCGAAGGGCTACACTGAGACTTTTTGGGGAAAGCCCTGCATAAGGGGCAGCACATGGCTTTACTTCCCCAGGAGCAGTCTGCGGAACGAAGGGTGTCTGAGCCACAATTCCATCCCTTGCCTTGGCTGGAAGAGAAAACACAAAAGCAGGACATCCAATTAAATTGAAAAGGTGTCACTTTCAAAAGCAATGAAAAATGCTCTTTCATTCAATGTGTAATTAGACTGTGAAACTCATGGCCACATGATGTCATCCAGGCAAAGAACTTAGTAAGATTCAAAGACAGACCACACATTTACATGGAGAAGAAGATCATCAGCCAGAGTCATAAGAGCTAATGCAAACAGTCTGGAGGGGGAAACCTCATGTACAGGGTTTAAAAACGATCTCTATTAGGAACTACAATGGCGGGGGGCGGTGGGCTCAGATTATCTCAAATCAGTCTACTGTGGGGCTGCTTGAATCTTACTATGATGCATCAGGTGCTGGCCACTGTAGGAGACAGAATTCTGGACTAGATGGACCAATAGTTAGATCCAGTATGGCAATGCCGGTTTCTATGTAATTTGCTTCTTTGCTTTACAGCTACCCAAAGCCATGGACAGGGAGGTGGGCCAAAACTAAGACTCCGCCCACTTCCTACGTCTTTCCTTCCTGCCCACAGGGCGGGAGAATAGCGGGTGCACTATTAGCTTGGCTGGGTAGGGATGTGGGTGGAGCTCACTACCCCTTGTACTCCTGCACAGCTGCATTAGGACTGGGCCTGTACATTACCTGGAGCCTCTGTCAACAGACAGAGTTGCAGCTCCATTTAAAGAAAAGGAGTACTTGTGGCACCTTAGAGACTAATCAATTTGTTAGTCTCTAAGGATAAACAGGGGCAAACAACCCAAGATACCACCCCCGCTGTCTGTTGGGCTCTGGGGGAGGAGTCCTGACCTCAACAGGCCCAACAGGCAGGGGGTGTGGTATCTTGGGTTGTTTGCCCCTGTTTACTATAGTTTCAGTCCCCCCACCCTGGCAAATATTTCCAGCTGGGAGCAAGGTGACAGGCAGTCTGTGGGGAAGGGAACTCCATGCTGTTTCTTTGCTAAAATGTAGATTTATTTTACTGCTGTCCCCCTTCCTGCCAGAGAATGGCCACTTAGGAGGTAATGATCCATCAGCCTTGTTTATGTCTGGCTGAGGCATCAACTGGTCCTTTGTATCTTACCAATGGGTTTGGCCACTCTCCAGATTTCTCTGGAAAAACACATACTTTTTGTCAGGATCTCAGCTTATGTTTATAACTTCACATATAACACTGCCACGTGCATTTTGCCACATTATTAATCAGAAAATTATGATTTTTTTTAATGATCTCACAAGGCACACCTTCTACAAACATTGCAATACTGTGTAGGGTGTATATTCTGTTGCAATAAGTCTTCTGGGTTTCAGTCTGGCTCTCTCAAGCAGCACACAATAGGTGCAAATACACACCTATTTTTGCACCTATTGTTTTGCACAGGTTTTGCACAGAATTCTAATGCCATTGCTCTTTTCTTAAGAAATAAAGCACAAGAGATTTCAGATCATTTAGAGAGCAACAAATGCAATGCCCCCCCTACCTCACCTTTCCACTGGGAGTCCCTGAGGGACTATGTCCAGGAAGGCAGGGCTCTCCCTGTCTCATGAGGCTCCCACATGCAGGTCCTCAGCTTGAGCTGGTAAAAACAGTCAAAGACATCAGCTCCTGCCTTTTATAACCTCTGTCAGCTGACTCCTAGATTTGCCTCCTCAGGTGACCTCATTGCCAGGCCTCCTCTCCTAATTAACCAGTTCTCCCAGCTGGGAACCAGTTAATTGTCCAAAGAGTCTGTATTTCAGTAGAGAACTATCCTGATTTCATGACCCTCCATTGTAAGCCCTGAACCACTTCTCTTGAAATTTCAGCCCAACATGGAGGTAAAGTGACCACAAAGAAGACAACTAGCCCTCTTTAAATAAAATCACTCACTGCTAGGCATCCTCTCATGGCCAGGTGTGGTGTAGCAGCTCGTACTTCCCAAGCCACCCTACTGCTGATAGTTGTTCTGGCACTATGGTGGTTTTTTCCTTCCATTTACTCAGCCCTCCCACTAAGTCACTGCCTTAAGTCCACACCAGGTGGGGTCACAATTACCCAAACTAAGACATCTTAAACACAAAATTACCCAAAAACATCTTAAACACAAAATTTTTCTGCTCTCACTGGGGCTATTCCTCAACCTGTAGCTCCCTTGCTGGGGTTGAAAACCCTTGTGGTAGACTTGTACACCACCTTCCTTAGGGCTATTAAGGGAATGCAGTCCCACCCTCTACTCTGGGTTCCAGCCCAGGGCCCTATACTGAACACCAAGGTCTGCTCCTTTATCTGTGCTGTAGTTTTCCCTGGGCCACTTCCTTCCCAGCATCTTAAATTCTCCTCTGGGTCACTCTGTCTCGTCCCTGCTTAAGAAATGGCTCTCCCTGACTGGAGAGGCTTCTTTACTCTCTGAGCTTTCTGCCTGTCTCTCTCTCCAGCTTTATCAACACTTAAGCCTGGCTCTCATTTCTATTTCTTCTTGTTGTTGTGTTTTATGACAAAGCACACTCACTTGCTGAGTCTATGACTGCCGAACACTGGACACCATAAACTCTTTCACCTTTCCCCAGTTAATTTTTAAAGAATTGCAATATTGTTAGGAGTTTGGTGGCACCTTAAAGACTAACAGATTTATTTGAGCATAAGCTTTCATGGGTAAAAACTTGGTGGGGTTTATATATAAATCTGTTTAAGGTGCCACCAGACTCCTTGTTTTTTTTGTGGATACAGACTAACACGGCTATCCCCCAATACTTGCAGTATTGTTGTTTTTTTTAAAAGGTCCCCATTTTCCTGATGCTCTTACTAGGGTGTTGCAGTGAAATTCCCATTACTACAGCCATCTTCTGCTCTTTATGGGGAATTTCCCTGATTACCCTCCGGTAAGGCTCATTCTGTAATCAGGTTGGCTAAGCTCCAGCCAACAGGGCAAGCCACCCTGTCACACAGAAAATGGAGTTTGCAGCTTGGTAAAGACACACACACAGAGTTCCTAATCTCACACAGAATTCATATGTTGTACAGACACATTCCCAAATCATCACAGGTGAGTGCTAGTAAGAGTGAATAAACTCAATACAATGGGGAGAAAAAAGGTAGACTTTCCCAGAGTAATATCTACACAAAAAATGACAAGTTGTCATTAATAAATGATTCTGGTGCCCTTTAGTATGGCAAGTGTTTATATTTTCCTAGTGTTTGATATCTAGTCCTCTTGAATATCCAGTTACCTCGCTAACAGTTTTACTGGTGAATTATTCTTTCCTTGGGTTTTTTTTATGTTCCTATTTATCTGTGCTTTGTCACACACTTTTCTTTGACCTTGTAGCTTGCATATTGTGTCTAGAGTATATATTTGTGCCCACAGGAGATCCTAAGGCATTAGTTCTTCTATCAGTAAACAGGGGCAGATAGTTGTGGTCTAATTCAGCACATGTCAGTAGGAATGTTGCCACTGACTTCAGTTGCGATTGATTTCATTGTTATGTGGCTGGAGAAAGAGTCAAGGTCTTCAGATGATCTCATTCACTGAACTGATTACCTTTTTAGAAATGACACTATACTAAACAACGAATTGATGTATAATCACTGTATGGAATGGGTGAGATTTTCAAAAGCACACAAGTGATTTAGGAGCCAAAGTCCCTTTTTTCAAAAATGACCTAAGCACTTAGGACCAGATTGCACCAAGTGTTTAGGTGTCTAACTGCCATTGAGAAAATAGGTGCCTAAAACCTTTGTGTATTTGGGCCTTAGGATCTTGAGTTCCATTGACCTTCAATCAGACTTAGGCTCCTAAGACACTTAGTTGCTTTGGAAAATGTGACCCTGACAACTTCACCTTTTGAATAATACCTTACTCCTGGAGTCATCCCACTGAAGTCCAATTACTACTCAGAGAATAAGGAACTATTCACTGGGAATAGCTATGGTAGAATTGGTCTATATGTGTTCTAGTTTGCATGTTTGTTTATTTTTTAAAAGTTGCACACAATTCAATTACAAATATAAAAACGTACAGTACCTTAAACGTAACTTGATACAGACCAGCTTGGATACAGATGTTTCGTAAACAGCAGACTAGTCTTATTACCTAGTTTAAATAATGTAATACCAGAGTGGGAAAGTTAATTGCATTTGGACCTGCCTCGTACTGGGTATTGCATATTTATGGAGTTTAATGTCAATCAGTAGGTTTTCAATAAAAAGTTTTTATGTAGCATTTCATTTTCCCCCATGTGAGGAAAGTCTGAAAGTCAGCCAATACAATAATCATGCAGACATTTAGGAGGAGATTTTTAAAAAAGCATTTATTTTTCAGAATAGAAAGAAAGGAAGATGCAAATATAACCACCTGTGTTATTTCTTAATTACTGAGAAATGACCCATGGCATTGTTTTTGGTGATGTATCCATTATCCAAGGTGTAAGATGGAGAATACAGAACAATGCAATAACCTTTCTCACATACTAATCAAGAGCACTGAGTCCTGTAATTCATTTGAGTCCCATTCCCCATTTGTCTTGTTGAAAAGAAATCAAAGTTCCAATAATGTCAAGGTGGAATGTCATACTTGAAAGGCTAAATCATTAATGCCTCAATCCTTTGAGGATTTACACGTGCCCTTAAGTCCCATAAACTTAACTTTATTTTCAAGTGTCTTGACCCTTAAAGTAGCTTTAAAATTTCTTCCAGTTTTGTGATTTGTCAAGCTATTCTGCTACAATGTTATGAGCTAGATCCTGTAAACTCTCTCATGTCAGCAGTTCTTACTCACCTGAATAGTCCCGCTGAAACTTACTTGATTGAGTAAGGGTGACTTACATAAGTAAGGGGTTGCAAAGTCAGGCCTCAGGGTCTGTTTCCTGATGCAACAATAGTTATAGTTTGTATGTGGGCTTAATAAGCAGAGAACCAAAAACACGAGTCCTGATTCTCCTCCCCCATACAAAGGTACACATCGGGAGTAACTTCACTGAAGTCAATTGGTGTAAGTGAAGGAGAACCAAACCTGTTAGATCTGAATGTTGACAGTTAGCTAACACAACACTCAACTCACCAAAAGCATGTTACATGTTGGTGTTGTAGGCGGGAATGGAGTACAGATAACTTTGGTTCCAGTCCTTCATTCCCTGATGATTCTGTGATCTTTCTGCAGAATAAACCCAGCCACCGGAAAAAAAGATTTTATTCCTTTCTTTTGTAAGGGGTCCTAGTATTTCTGCAATAGCTGTAATCTCCAGCCTGCTGAGCACTTAGTAATTATGGCTTCCTTCATGCATTTAACAAAAGGCCTCAGTAATGAATGGCGATAACAAAGCTTACTTTACCATTTGAGAACTCCCTGTAGAACCAACTCTAAATACTATAATTCCATCTGCTCCTGCTCATTTTTATATGCAGACGAGTGGGGCTTCTATGGCTCCTATTGGCATGCTTGAATATTAGCAGTTTGTCTCCACTTTCATGATGAGATTATCACAGAACTGAGTAACATAGATTTGAATTCCTTTAGGGTGTATTTTAATGTACATCATTAGTTCTGGCAATAGAAATAGGCTCCTATGGTACTTTCACATTTGAAACTAAAAGAAACAATATAAAAAATTGCAAGAGGAATAATAATTAACCATGGAGATTTTCTTAATTACTGTAGCTACTTGTTCAAAATCAGCTAAGGTTGTTACTGCCCACAGATTGTTAACACGTGAGGGATTTTTTGATGGCTGAGCAATGTGTTGGTTGTTTCAAGCCCACTTCATAAATAGCACTGCGTCCAATCCTCCTTGCATTGACATAAAATCTGTCTACAGAGCCAGCCAGCACTTTTGTATACAGCTCAGCACAGACCATTCCAGCGAAGAAACACACTACTCTCTCCAGGAGACATTATTTTTGTTCCTTCTTGTTTGTTGTTTTCTTAATATACAATAAAGATAATTTTGACTGAAATTATGTGGTTGCTCTTTGTGTATGGAAAATATCATACTAACTAGAGCTGGCCAGGGAATAGCAATTCCATTTTGCAACAACTTTTGAGGTTTCAGAATTTCTCTTCATTCTGCATTGGGAAAAAAAAACCCTTTCAAAAGTTGTAACAAAACAGAATTGTGTCAAAACGTTCCTTATCAGAACAGAAATATTAGGGCTCAATTAGTCTCTCTCTCTCGAATTGCCCATAGAGTCAACACTGGACTCCAGAAAACTTCCTCAAAATTGATACATCTCCACAAAATGTTTTGGTTTCAACAAAATGGCATTTTTCCAACAAAATACAAAGAAAAAGTTTCATTAACAACAACCTCTGGGGATGTCATATGGGATACTTCCTTCCTTTAAGGAAGGTTCATGTTGAAGCATAAACAAGTTGACAGCATTGCGTTAAGCCTGACAGAAACAAAGAATATTGTATTCAACGATGAAAAGATGCCTTAGGAGTATCAGAGAGGGAGTGGACCGCAGGTTGGATCAGAACTGCAGCATTTAGAAAGACACAGCTAAATGGACAGAGAAATGCAGTGATACGGGGAAGCTGTTGCCAACTTACAGAACATCAGGGCCGCTGTAGTAAAGTGTATTGAACACAGAGCTGGGAGTTGGATGACTTAGGTTCTACTTCTCATTCTGCTGTGGATTGTTGAGTGATGCTGGACAAGTCACTCATCCTCTCTGCAGCTCAACTACCCCATCTGTAAAGTGCAGCTCCCGCCCCCCTTTATGAAGTGTTTCAGATTCCATGGATGAAGGATGTTGCATATGTACAAGGGGTTATTTATTACTGTGACCCTGCCGCGGGTGTATACTGAGAGTTGAGGAATGGGACTTCTGAGTCTCTTATGGATGGTGGGGGAGGAGAGGCGCATTTGTGTGTGTGCTGGGAGCTTGGCGACCAACACAGTCAGTCAGTGGAACAGACATCTCCATGGCAGCCACACTCAGCTCAGGCGCAGGGGAGAGGGGAGGCTGGTGGGAGCTTCCTGATTCTCAGCTGCCTGGCCCCAGCACAAGTCAAAGCTGTGTGTGTGGGGTGGGATTTTAACGTACAGGGTCCTTCAAGGACCTAACTCCATGAGACTTGGGCATAGTGGAGATTCACGCTGCCGTGGCCCTGTCTCTTCCCATGATGCCTGGGAGGAGGCTTCCAGCATAAAGGCAACAGAGCCAGCAGTAGAGCTGGCCCAGGAGGCATCAAAGCCACGTTTGCCATCTTGCACTGGCAGAGATTCCGCCTACACATTCTCTAGTGGGAATCTGTGGCCATTTCAGTTGACTTTGTGCCAAGTGAGCAGCACAACGTGACCTTGATGGACTGGAGTCTCCAGCCCCTTGGACTTGATGGTGGTGTCAAGGATAACCGCTGGAATAGAGACTCCTGAGGGTATGTCAGGCTGCACCTGCAAGGCTGGCAATGAGGTTGCTGGCAAAAATGTTCTGCCAGCCTCGTATGGAGCTTGTGTTTGCTCTCTCTGCCATCTGCAGACCACCTTCTCCAGTCACAGTCCTCAGTCTGCATTTATGCTTCGTGCCCCATGTATATCAGGACACTGTTGTTCTTCATTAGCTCCCTCAGGACTTTCATGTCTCCTCTAACACACTGGTGTTTTCCCCTTCTTGATACAGGGGTTATCCAAACTGTCCCTAAACCTCTGACTGACAGATGCTAGGACTGGATGACAGGGGACAGGGGATGATCACTTGATAATTTCCCTGTTCTATTCGTTCTCTCTGAAGCATCTGCTATCATCCACTGTTGAAAGACAGGATACTGGGCTAGATGGACCATTGGTCTGACCCAGTATGGCTGTTTGTGATGAGGCGCCTGCCACACACGGGGCTCTAAGGGGTTAATAGAGCCGTTGGGAGGCTGCGCAGGAGGCTGCCAATCAGAGAGGGGCTGAGAGGAGCTGCCAGTCAGGGCCAGGCTGCCCCATATAAGAAGGACTGCAGAGCAGTTTCATTCACTCCCTGGAGCTTGTGTGGGACTGGCTGCCTTGCAGGCTGAAGGCTGCAAGCACTCTGGACAGAGCAGTGCTGCAGACAGAGACCCAGGGAGCTAAAGGCAGCTCCTGACCGGCTGCAGGGATCTGCAGGCTGAGGCCCTGAGGCAAGGGCAAAGAGTATGCTGGGGCCATAGGGAAATGGTCCAAGGAGATCTACAGAGGAGTTGGAGGGGCCGCAGCAAGTGGCAGTCATCTACAGGGTCCCTGGGCTGGGACCCAGAGTAGGGGGCGGGCCTGGGTTCCCACCCCCTCCCCAGTCACCACAAACACGGTGTTACATGACCAGAGGGCTGTATCACTGAAGAGGATGCCGCGGACTTGGAAGTGATGTCAGGCCCAGAGCAGAAGTGACAGTGGTGAGGCACCACCAGAAGAGGGCACACTGGTGCGAAGAGCTAATCCCAGTGACAGCCTGCAGGAGGGCTGGTGTGGTGGAACGTCACATCGTTCTTATGGTCTTACGGTGGCAGCTTCTGCCACAGGGTTATTTGTTTTTTATCTTATCTTTCTGAACAGGAGATGTGCAAAAGCCTGCTGCTATGAGGGATTCATTTTTTTAAATCTCATTATTTTGAGGCACACAACTCATGAGTTTTCAACACTTGGGATTGGAAGCCCTGTAAACCCATTGTTCTTGATGACTTTAGGATCAACTTTCCTGAGAAAAATGGAAGATCAGAGACCAACTAGGTTAACCACATTAACAAACTCTACAGAGGCGTACACGTGTGACTGCAGCTGGGTACAGAAACAATCATATGCTAGCCCTGGTTGTAAGCAGATAGTTACAGAAAAAATACTGTGTGTAAACGCAAAGCACATTGAAACCACATTTGCTTACAGGTAGGCTATGCCCTGGTAACTGACACAATGAAAAACTGCCCAAAGTTAAGTGGTCTAGATGTCACTCATCAAACAATTCAGTAAAGATTTAACATTAAAAGTAGGCCAATGTCTTCCCCCCTGCACACATTTTTTCCCTGCAATTACCATTTTTGTACGTTTTCACCTCACTGAAAGGTTTTTATAATGAAACACTGAAAGAGATTGGCATCTTGCTGATAATAGCAGAGTTGTGCCCTACTAAAATGATAAAGAGAGCAATTAGATCCAGGAATTCATCACACCCAGAGGTAAACAGAGAAATGAAAATTATATGAGTTTGGAGGGTCAGTCTTTTAAAAGAATGAGTTTGGAGGGTCAGTCTTTTAAAGGCGAGTCCAAGGGATGCTGAGCCTGATTCACCAATGTGCTACTCCTGTTTTATGTCAACACAGCACCATTGAAATGGAACCAGTGGCTGATTCCAATAGTTACACCAGTATAAACCTGGAACGGACAGTGGTGAATTGGATTCTTTGGTTTCTTTTCCACATTGGTACTGAATTGCTTTGTGTGACCCACAGAAGACAGTAACCGCTCTGTGCCTCAGTTTCCTCATTTGCAAAATGGGGATAGTGATGTTTACCTATCTTTGATAAAGCCCTTTGGGATCTATCGATGAAAAAGGGATAAGTACAAACTCTTATCATTTAACAGTAAGAGGAAAAACAAGACATAATTTCATGAGTTAAGGAGATGCATGGAAAATTGTGGCTTTGCGCTGTATTCTGGCTTAGGCTAGTATAAAAGAAGGATCACATCCAAATCCTCAGATATTTCTTTCTGATATCATGTAAAGTGATTCCAAAAGTCTGAATTCAAAGGTATTTACTGCTTTTAACTAATACAATGAGATAATGGACTCTAGAGGACATATTCAGTTCACAAAGTCAAAAGGGGTGGACACATTTCCATTGTTAGACTTAAGCATTTCCTATCTCTTGCTCTAGCCTTGTTACATTTTCTCTATGAAATTTATGGCAGTGAGCTGTCTGATCTCAGAATTATTTGGGAGGGAGAGAAGTAGTAAAGCACTTCAACTAATCCTGCTGATATCATGAACTTGTAAAGACAATCTGAGCGCAGTTATCATGTCTGGACTATTTACAAAGTGGCAGGTATAGTCCAAAAATGCTGGAAACTTATCTTCACGCTGAATTTCAGAGTTGGAAAAGAAGGCTAATAAAAATATATGGGTAAGATCTTTATTAGGTCAGAGTGAACAAATTCAGAAGAAACAAGAATAAGTCCAAATCTTAGCCCACCCTGTGAACCCAAGCCCTTTTCTTTTAGAGCATACTTTTTTTTAAAAATTAGAAACTGAGATTCTCACATAAACACATGACTCCAGGAGCTGTGGATTTAAGAAAAGCACCATATTGTGACTCCTGATAAACTGGCAACACCACCAGCTGTTTATACAGTTTCCACTCTCCATGTAGGAAACAGAAACAGTGCTGTGTAATTCAGGTGCTCAAGCACTCAAGGGATGGTGAATAATCAATGGCATAGTTGTAGCAAACAGCTTCTGACTACATTTTTTCTTAGTCTTTGTTGAACAATTACAAATAAAAAATAAATATGGAAGGATTAAAGGCAGCTTCGGTGGTAGTTAGGGGTGCCAGCACCAGGCATGATTAACTTTCAATATGCACTTAAGGTTTGTTAAACCAGCTGGTTCAGAAAGCTTATTATTGGGTGCAAGTAAGGAAGTAGATACAGAACAGAGAGGATGAAGGACCTTGTGGTTGAAGCACTGGCATAGGACTCAGCTCAGTTCCTGGCACTGCCCATGGCTCTCTGAGTGGGCAAATCATTTAATTTCTCTGTGCCTTACTTCCCAAGATGTAAAATAGAGATTACGATCATTCTGATCTCCCACCCTTGGTCTGTCCAGTCTATTTAGTCTGTAAATTCTTTGGGGTAGGGGCTGTCTCTTACCGTGGGTATGTGCATTAGGGTCCTGATCTCAGCTGCAGCTGCTAAGTACAACCAGAATATCAATAAATAATAGAATGGGATTAGCCTCTTTTCTAGCTTCTGCCCCCTTGTGCTAGCATATTATGGAAAGATGAATATGCTCCACTTGGTAGAAGTCGACTGTTAAACTGCTCACGGACAAGCTGCAGACCAGCAGAAAAATCTTAAGACATGTTGGGAACAATGGACGATAGAATATAAAGGATGGAGGTTCTTAAAAGGAAGGTTCAGTTGTGAGGAAGGAAGACATGTCTCGTTATGCCTGTCTGCACACTGAGATCACTGGCATCAAGACAAAAGAATCCCTACTCTTCTCAGAGTTTTTTCTGCTTGCAGAGTCATTGCATAATAGCCTTCTGCTGCGAAGGCATGGCTCCAAGGGGCTTTTGATCATTAGGGGTCTCCATGTTCTCTCTCTGATACCAGATACACATTTATATCCTGAGCTGTGAAAACACTTCCTGCATGATCATCAAATTTTAATGTCTGACTTCTAGGAGTTTGGCACCTATGCAAAGTGAATGTGAAGCCCAATGAGAATGGCAGCATATTGGATTAGTGCCAATGACTACATAGGGTGCAGATATAACTGCACGTCATGGGCCAACAGTAGGATTTGAACCTCAGATCTGGAGGAGAATCAGGCCAATTATCTCCCAAACATAACATTGCACATTGACAAGATTTGATGGACACTTGGGATTATTTGCCATTGAGCAATTCAACCCTGATGTGTGGGATTGTTTAAATAAATTGGATCGCTTCTGCACCAGATGAAGTCCCAGACAGTAGTTATCAGTGGTTCATAGTCATGCTGGAAGGGTATAACGAGTGGGGTCCTGCAGGGATTGGTTCTGGGTCAGGTTCTGTTCAATATCTTCATCAGTGATTTAGATAATGCCATAGAGAGTACACTTATAAAGTTTGCAGACGATACCAAGCTGGGAGGAGTTGCAAGTGCTTTGGAGGATTGGATTAAAATTCAATATGATCTGGACAAACTGGAGAAATGGTCTGAAGTAAATAGGATGAAATTCAATAAGGACAAATGCAAAGTACTCCACTTAGGAAGGAACAATCAGTTGCACACATATACAATGGGAAATGACTGCCTAGCAAGGAGTACTGCAGAAAGGGATATGGGGGTCATAGTGAATCACTAGCTAAGTATGAGTCAACAGTGTAACGCTGTTGCAAATAAAGCAAACATCATTCTGAGATGTATTAGCAGGAGTATTGTAAGCAAGACACGAGAAGTAATTCTTCCACTCTACTCCGTGCTGATTAGGCCTCAGCTGGAGTATTGTGTCCAGGTCTAGGTGCCACATTTCAGGAAAAATGTGGACAAATTGGAGAAAGTCCAGAGAAGAGCAACAAAAATTATTAAAGGTCTAGAAAACATGATCTGTGAGGGAAAATTGAAATAATTGGGGTTGTGTAGTCTGGAAAAGGGAAGACTGAGAGGGGACATGATAACAGTTTTCAAGTACCTAAAAGGTTGTTACAAGGAGGAGGGAGAAAAATTGTTCTTTTCAACCTCTGAAGATAGGACAGGAAGCAATGGGCTTAAATTGCAGCAAGGGCAGTTTAGACTGGACATTAGGAAAAGCTTCCTAACTGTCAGAGTGGTTAAGCACTGGAATAAATTGCCTAGGAAGGTTGTGGAATCTCCATCATTGGGGATTTTTAAGAGCAGGTTGGACAAACTCCTGTCAGGGATGGTCTAGATAATACTTAGTCCTGCCTTGAGTTCAGGGGACTGGATTAGATGACTTCTCGAGGTCCCTTCCTTCCAGTCCTATGATTCTATGATTCTAAGTCTCCTTTGATTTCTTCTTTGGCCTCCCAGCTGTTATTAGTCCAATTACAGTGTCTGGGAAGAGAGATATGACAAGTAATACATCTTTTCAAACCCATCCCTCACAAACACTCCTGTACTTCCCACACCTAGATAGAAATTTCAAACCACTTTTTACATACAATTTATATTTCCCTTGCGGATACCCGTGGGTGCTGTGAACTTGTTACGTTTTAAGCACTGTGGGAAGGGTTCATGTCTTCATATATATACTACCATAGTTGATGCAGAACTGCTTTATCAGCATTATTACTATTATTCCTGCCTGTGGACTGTTCCTTTTCATCCTGTGAAACAAGGAATTACTGGAAGATTCCCTCTAAAGATCTGTCCCATGGTGCACTGAACCATGTACTAGGCTGAAACACCTACAGACATGGGCCAAATGTTCTAATTAATGTTAGATACCTAAAGTCTCAGCTAGATACCCAATGTGTCTACCAAATTAGGTCCCCTGGTGAGTAAGGTATCCAAGATTCTTACCTTCACCTCCTTGTTTGACTTTCAGCTTCCTCCACTCATCAAAATGGCCACGCCTTGATCTTGCCCTCACTAAGTGCTGCTCCTTCTCTAATCTCTCAATATCTGCATTCCCTCTCTGTAACCATGACCTCAGCTCCTTCGACACAAGGCACTCATCCCTCTTCCCACCTCTTGCACGATCGTCAGTCCATCAATGTCAATGACTCTCTACCCAACTCCCACTACCGTTTGAGTTCCTTTAAAATTAGGGTAAAACTTCTTACAGGAACAGAGCAAAACTCAGTTCTTAGATGCCAAGCAGCTCTAGTCTCCTCTTATTCTTATTCCTGACAGCCATGAAAATAGCTGCATCTGTAGGGAGAATAAACTACCAGTCAAAATCCCAGTGTAGAAACTTTCCCCGCATCTCTTCCTGCTTTCATTCTGGATGCCCAGGATACTTGAATTGAGATCATTTTCTGTTCCAACTATATATATATTGTGACAAAGTTCCTCCTCGACCTTGGTGGGTCTTGCGCTAATTGGCGGATTTGCTCACCTTGGAGCTTCATGGAAGCCCTCAATTGGGCCGTTTTTGTGAACCCACAGTCCAGGTCAACTCCTCCTGTGTCTGACCAGGAGTTGGGAGGTTTGTGGGGAACCTGGGCCCGCCCTCTACTCCGGGTTCCAGCCCAGAGCCTTGTGGAATGCAGCTGTCTAGAATGCCTCCTGAAACAGCTGTGCGACAGCTACAACTCCCTGGGCTACTTCCCCATGGCCTCCTCCCAACACCTTCTTTATCCTCACCATAGGACCTTCCTCCTGGTGTCTGATAACACTTGTACTCCTCAGTCCTCCAACAGTATGTGTTCTCACGCTCAGCTCCTAGCGCCTCTTGCTCCCAACTCCTTACACGCGCACCACAAACTGAAGTGAGCTCCTTTTTAAACCCAGGTGCCCTGATTAGCCTGCCTTAATTGATTCTAGCAGCGTCTTGATTGGCTGTGGGTGTTCTAATCAGCATGTCTGTCTTAATTGTCTCCAGAAGGTTCCTGATTGTTCTGGAACCTTCCTTGTTACCTTACCCAGGGAAAAGGGACCTACTTAACCTGGGGCTAATATAGCTGGCTTCTAGTACTCTCCTGTAGCCATCTGGCCCGACCCTGTCACAATATATACGCTTCAATGTCCTAAGTGCAACTCATAATTCAGTTAGCCATGTTCAGCACAGCAAAGCCATTTGAATGGTGATCTCAATGTTTCATTAAGTTTGGTGGCTCTTTGTAATTTGCCAGCCCAGTGGTAAAGGTGATGTAGGTGGAAGTCAAAGTGCATTTACGTTCCCGTGTTAGTTTGTTTCTCCACATGACAGATTTCTCTTTGGTACCATTAACTTGTATAGTTTGTCCAGAGCTATTTTACACTGTGCTGAACACAGCATTTGATACAAATGAATTTGGGATGTTTAAGCAGTTTTAAAAGGTATATGAAGGAAAGTCGCATCATCATGGTATTCCTCAGTGAGCAGCTAATGCACAGCTAAATTGTACTTTTCTAAATGGATTGCATCCTCCAGAGGCAGCTAAATGGTGAACTCTTACTTTTAAGGGACATTGTTTATATGTTTTGGTTGCTGAGAGAGGCAGGACAAATAGGATAACTATCTGGGCAAGGAAAGGGTCAGGCAAAGACAACAGAGGAGCCTGGGATGAGCTGCACTGAGCTGTCTTTTATCAGGGAGGCGGTGCAAAGAAGAGCAATAAAATGGGCATGCAATCAGCGGGGGAGGGCACAAAAGGAAGAGCGGCTAAGTGGAGCAACAGAATTAAGATGCCAATCTGAGGGTTGGTGGGTGGTTGTATCTTACATGAACCATACAACAATGCTTTGGGAGAAGGAGGCAGGATCAGGGACAAGTACACGGATGAGCTGAGCCCAAGAACTTGTCTACATTAAATTTTCAGCAAGCTGGGGTGTTAATCTACTCTGCACTAACCTGACATGCTCTAGCTGCCCATGGGTACCCCGCTGACATGCATTAACAGTACACTAATGTGCTCTGATCTAATCCTGTTTCAAAGAGAGATTAGGTCGGGCTTTCTAACTGTAGTCAGATATAGAATCATAGAAGATTAGTGTTGGAAGAGATCTTAGGAGGTCACCTAGTCCAACCCTCTGCTCAAAGCAGGACCAACCCCAGACAAATCATCCCAGCCAGGGATTTGTCAAGCCGGGCCTTAAAAACCTCTAAGGAAGGAGATTCCACCACCTCCCTAGATAACCCATTCCAGTGCTTCACCACCCTCCTAGTGAAATAGTTTTTCCAAATATCCAACCTAGACCTCCCCCACTACTACTTGAGACCACTGCTTCTTGTTCTGTCATCTGCCACCACTGAGAACAGCCGAGCTCTGTCCTCTTTGGAACCCCCCTTCAGGTAGCTGAAGGCTGCTATCAAATCCCCCCTCACTCTTCTCTTCTGCAGACTAATTAAGCCCAGTTCCCTCAGCCCCGCCTCATAAGTCATGTGCCCCAGCCCCCTAATCATTTTCATTGCCCTGTGCTGGACTCTCTCCAATTTGTCCACATCCTTTCTGTAGTGGGGGGACCCAAAACTGGATGCAGTACTTCAGATGTGGCCTCACCAGTGCTGAATAGAGGGGAATAATCACTTCCCTTGATCTGCTGGCAACGCTCCTACTAATGCAGCTGAATACGGCCTTAGCCTTCTTGGCAACAAGGGCACACTGTTGACTCGTATCCAGCTTCTTGTCCACTGTAATCCCCAGGTCCTTTTCTGCAGAACTGCTGCTTAGCCAGTCAATCCCCTAGTCTGTAGAGGTGCATGGGATTCTTCCATCCTAAGTGCAGGACTCTGCACCTGTCCTCGTTGAACCAAAGGCAGTCAGTTATTTTGCCAGAAAGGCAACAGTTTAGTTCCCAGCCAAGCTAGAGTAGGCTGTGTAGCAATGTTTAAAGCCTTGGAAGTGGCCAACTAAGCAGAGACAGCGCACTTTAGTTTTAAAAACGGGATAACGCTTGTAAGCTTGAGATCACATCAGAGGTGTCAAAAGCAGCTGTTTTTGCCAGAAAGTCAAACAGTTTAGTGCCAATCTGTATAGATTTCAAATTACGTAGGCATTATTCACAGTGTTATATATGTTTTTAGATTTTTTTTTACTCAAGATTGAAACAAATTATTACACAGTCTCGCCTCAGTTCTGATTCAGTCTTAGCCTGGTAGTGGCAATGACATTTTAATTTATATTAAAGAAAGGACAAAACTAAGCATGCAGAGAAGGGAGAGTCTGACACACTAAACACAAGAGCATAAAAATGAGAAACCTTGACAAAATAGATCAGGACAGAGGAAGCAGAAGGCAGAGCAGTCCCTTTAGACAACCACAGAAACAACAATATTTCATTTAAATTTACCTGAGAGAATGCGACAAAATTGAGACAACCACATTTTCTTACTAGACAACCATATTTGTGGTATTAGCTGCCCATGGACACGTGATCAGAATCTCTCCCCACCCCCCGTCCCCCCAGCTTGTACAGATAGAAAACAATGTATTTGGGTCAACCTGCTATTTTTCTGGGAGGTACTTCTGTGATCTTAACCTGGCCTTCCTCTATTTCAGCTGTAACTTCTGCCCTACCCCTGTATTACTAGATACAGACCTACCTTTTCCTAACTGAAATCCCATGCTCCTCCTTTAAATAAATTCTCCAAACCTTGTTAACTTTCTGTCCGAGCAGCCTGGTTCCACTGTGGTTAAGGTGGAGCCCATCTTGGCAGCAAATATGCTCCCTTCCTGTCAAAGATCCCCGGTGCCTAATGTAGGTCTATGTGTACTTGGTCCTGCCTCTCGAGGAGGCTGGACTTGATGACCTCTTGTGGTCCCTTCCAGCCCTACATTTCTATGATTCTGTGATAGTTAACAATCTTGGCTGAGATGCTTACCCCAGTTCCAACCCCTTTACCCAGGGTAAGAGGGCTGGAGGGGCCTTAAAAGTTGTGACTGTAGCCAGGGGAGGATTCCCTCAGCACAGACATTGTGGAGAGTGGCTGTCAGGCTGGTATAGGAGGCATGTCAGAAGTGGGGACAGGTGCACAACATGCCATGCTATGGAGATTGAGCAGTGTTGCTGCACATGGGGAGGCTACTGTAACTTCGACAGGCCCACAGGGCTGTCCAAGTTTTGCTGGGGGTGGGGGTTCTCCAGCCCCAGGAACAGCCCAGGATCGCAAGAGCACGAAGGTGGCTTCAAACCACCACAGCCCTCTTCCACTCCCCTGGCCAATGAGGTCTGTGCTGTGACTCTAGGAACCTGTTAAAACTATGAATTCCCTCATCTACGAGGGTGTTCACATGTTACTTAACATGTTAGCTACTGTGTTAAAAATACACCTTCTGCTAGTGAAGACAAGGCCAAAAATAGCCTTTACTGCTAATGGTTTTGATTTTGAACAAATCTGGCACTGAACTTTTGCATCAGAACGACTAGTGATCCAACAGGCCCCGGCTATCTTTTATTCATTCTTTTATGTCTTTTGGGTGATGTGAAAGGAGGGCACTGATAAGGCCAGCATGTCAATTTCTTAGAAATAATAAACAGAAGGCAGCAACTAATAAATCAATAATAAACTTATGAGGCATCCCCAACAGGCTGCAAATACAGAGCTAAAATAATGCTGGGGTAACAAAACTCCCACTGGTATCTATGGAAGGGATCAAACTTTTAATCCAGTGCATCAAACATTTACCTTCCATGAAATCTTTTTCTCAGTTTGACTTTGCCAATGGCACGATCTCTCCTGCCTCAACCTTGCAATGCATGTTACTTGCCAAAGGAAACACCTGAAATATATTTCACAATGTTCTGACTATCTTTGAATCACTGTTAATGGCATCTGCCAACCTTCTCCCCACCAACTTTTCAAAAACATGAGCTTGTTTCAGGGAGATTTAAGGGCTCACAGGATTCTTAAATCAACAGAACTATTTCAGATCTGTGTATCTTTGTTCTTCTCTCTTTAAAGGCCTATCTGTTTCTCTAGCAGCCAAGGGCTACAGTACCTGAACGACAGCTGCCCTGAAAAAAAAATTTGTTATGAAACCTGAAATCACCTATTTCAGATTCCGGTACAAATACAAATACCCATGTTCTTATGCTGTCTGTTCATCCAGGGTTTATGCATAGAATCTATCGACATGGTATCTAAAGGCTGAACATTTCACTGAATGGTATGCAAGGGTTTATGAGCCTTTCAAGAAGCCGGGCCCATGTCGAGTGGCTGGTTTATGGTAACACATTGAAACCACGGGGAGCTTGCCACATTCTCATGGTTTCTGTGCAAATCCAGATGAAACTCAGCCATTTCCAATCAACTTTGCTTTAACGTTTGGGTTTTTTTGAACCTGAGACTCAGGGTACGTCCACACTGCAGTTGGAGGTGTGAATGCAGCACATGTAGACATGCCTGAGCAAGCTTTGATCTAGCTCGCTCCAGTAATAATAGCAGCGAAGCCACAGCAAAATGGGCTGGCACCACTCACCAGGGACCTTGGGCTCACAGTCAACTGGCCGATCAAAACTAGCTCAGGTGTGTCTATATGTGCTGCATTCACACCTCCAACTGCAGTGTGGACGTACCCTGCAGTGTGGACGTACACATCTCCCCCGGGGACAGTAATCACATCCTCAGTGTGAAACTCATTGGGGGAGGGGAGATTACATTCCTGCAGATCAAAACTGACAATATTCATGTGAATCTCAGACTTTTGCTCTAAGAGTCCCCTTCTACCTGGCCAGCACCTTCTCTGAAGGACAGAGGGTAGCATGGCTTTTTGCAGTTACCCAACAGACCTGATATTTGGGGGACTGGTGAAAATAGCAAACACAAAAGTCTTCCTTTTTTTCCCTCAGGAATCATAAAGAGAAAACCTGTTCAGTCCTCAGCAGAGTGGAAAGGTACAAGTAGAAACCCCTGCTGGTGACTTAGTTACCTTCTCGGTAGCGAAAGCCATGGTTGGGGGGGAGGGATAGCTAAGTGGTTTGAGCATTGGCCTGCTAAACCCAGGGTTGTGAGTTCAATCCTTGAGGGGGCCATTTAGAGATCTGGGGCAAAAATTGGGGGATTGGACAGGGGTGGGGGGTTGGACTAGATGACCTCCTGAGGTCCCTTCCAACCCTGATATTCTATTCTATGAACTTTCCTTGGTTGTTATAATCTTGGAGCTTTACACAGCAGAGTCAAGCCTCTGCTGGGGATTACATGAAGATAGGATCAACTATTCACACAATACAATCCGACACAGAAGATATATTTGTTTCAAGCTCAAAGCTGTCCGATATAATCTTCTTTCAACAAAGCTGCTGGGTTGTGTACTTATGCATAAACAAACAGCTGACAAGAGAAACCAGGAAGTGCCAAAAGGCTGGCAGGTGTCCAAGTTACATCACTGGTACTCAGCACCGGATATACCTCACCTCTCACTGCCCTTGAGGAGAGACCTCTGGGTAGGCAATGACGTCACACCCCAAAGCACACGGGGCAACAAAAGTTAAGGCTCAGCTGATGTTGGGGAACTGGAAAGTGTAATTCTTTTAGGTTGTTTTTTAAACTCCCATTAAAAGGCATATGGCCTGAATTTTCAAAAGTAACTACTGATATCTTGGGTATCTTGTACTGTGATCTTGTGGGTACCACAAAGGGGCCTGGTTTTCACATGGCACTGAGCACCGACCCTCTGAAAACCACGCCCTTTTAAAGTATCTCAGCTTGGTCACCTATAAGTGGAAGCACCCAAATTCACAGGGCACATTTCACAACTTAGGCCATGATTAGTGGCTCAGCAAAGATATGAAGAACAGCGACACAAAGGAAACAGCACTTCGTTGCATTAGCATAGTGCCCGTGCACTCACAGATTTTAAAATAAAGCACGATAGATTCTTAATGTGTAAAACAATAGATTTTATGATTACATCATGGAAACGGTTCCCTATTCACTCCATTGCATAGTCTGCATTTACAGAGGCTACAGTGGTCTCATCTGCAGCATGAATGAATGAATGAATGAATGAATGAATGAACATTTTGCCCCAAGATTTTTCAGTTGCGGATTTTCCAGCCTGTTGCACAAGGGCCACATGACTTCCACTGACATTGGTTAGGTGTTGCTGGCTGAGTCCTCAGGCTTGGCAGGCAGCGGGGAAGTATAAACGCAACACTAGCAAGACACCAACGGGTAAAGCTCCAAAAGAACAGGGTCTTCCCCTCTGATCTTGCTGCCAAAGGAGAGAGACCAGGCAGTAAATAGAGAGGGGCTACACTGAGCCATCAAGAGTGCAGGAACCCCAGATACTTGCTTGCAAAGGCTGAGCTTGGAAGTCCCTCAAAATAAGGGACGTCTAAACTCCGGTTCAGTGCTAAGTAATAAGATTATTTTGCATTTATAAAGTTCTTCCAGCTCTCAAAGTGCTTTATAGACTATGCACCACATTCAGTCCTGAAGTACACCCCTTGGGATGGTGAGGATTATGAGAAAGAGCAGAATTTGGTCCTGTATTAATACATGGGCACAGAAAGTCTTCTGCTGCTGGGGCTGACTGTTGCACACAGCATGTTGAATGGGCACGTGTGTGAGAGTGTTTGAAGAGGGGGAAGCCTCAGCCAAGATAATTGGGCAAAAATCTGCTCTCAGGAAGAGGACATCCATCAGGAGACAGGTATCCTTAGCAGTTACTTTCACTGAAACAGGTGGACAGCTCAAGTAATGGAAGCAGTGTTGACATGATGTGTGATACAGCCTGTGGCTGCAAGGGGTCGGAACCACTGAGAGGAGATGCCACTGTTCCTGCTGACACTTCGTACTGATGCTGACAGCTGAGATGGGCAGCTGGGATCTTCATCAGGTGAGCCTAGAGGGCTTTGTCCCTTTTAAATGTCAGCTGTCTCCTTGATCTGTATTTTCAACACAGAAGGAGTAGCTACAGTCTACAGTGTAAAAATATTGTGAAAGTAGAATGAATTATATTAAAATTATAATTCATTAAAGAAATGCTGCTTGAAGAGTTTGTGGAAATATAGTTGTCAGGAAGAGAAACATTAAGGAGTGTGAGACAATGGGTCCTCAAACTAATTAACTTAGAGCTCCTACTGAGCTAGGAGATTGGTAAACATTAGTATGCAAATAAGATATATATGTATATTTGTCAGTTTCTGCTTCCTTTTGTCTCTTATGTTAAATTGGCGTTCCCTTATCTGTTTAAATAAGTTAGATTGAGCTTTTGCAGGAGGCTCACATATCTGGGTGCATTGGCAAAGCGCTTTGCTAATAAACAGAGTGGTCTGACGAATTATGTGAGTCTTGAATCTGACTTTGACAATTTGGAGGTCCCACTGAGATGGCAACCATTTTCACTGGGGCCGTGTGACTTCTGACCATTCTTCGGACGGCCATGGCAAGCCGGCAGCTGGGCATTTGGCCTGAGCGGTCCTCCGCCAGAACGGAAGGGTGCATGACCACAGTAAAGTCTATGCCATCGAACCTGTTGGTTCCCACTCTGTTCTGGTAGGGATCCCGGGATCTGACATCAGGAATCTGGTCAGGTAGTTATTTCTGTGTTTTGTCCGGACTGAGAACTGTCTTGTCTCTGTGTCTATCCGTCCTCCCTGTGGTGTTTGAGTCTGGGCGCCGTCTCCGTCCGGGGATCGGCTGACCAAAGGGTTCCTGTCCCCACGGTCTGAGTGAGTGAAATCTGCACAATCGCAGCCACACCGCGCCTTGGGTAAAACCCTTGGTGTGAAAGCAAGGGCGATTGAGGCAGTAGGCTGTGGGCTCCTTTTGTGTGTTGCACCGGGCATCGCTCTGACGAACCCGACTTTCCTTCTTGTGTGATTGGTGTGTAAAGTCCTCCTGTATGGGTAACCAGACGTCTAAGTCGGGACAGTTCCCTAAAGGAACGCCGACTCATTTTATGTATTTTAGGAAAAGTCCGGACTCCTGTAAATTTCTGGAAAAATGGTCTAGGCTAAGGGGGTCAGGTAGAGTGGCTACTACCAGCACTATGCTTCTGTCCCCAGAAGCCTTTACAGCTATTCTGAGGGAAAATGGGCCCTTTTCCCACAGAAATGGTCTATAAGGGACTGCTGCAGGCAGCAGGCAGAGAGAGAATCTGATCAATATTATTTGACTATTGGGTAATGTAATCAAAATCACTAAAGGATGTAAGGGGTTTCTATTGGAACTTAACTTGGCTGCTCCTGGTTGTGTCTAGTTGTACAAGATGGAAGTGTAATCGGGGTACAGTTGTGTGAAAGAGTAATCACAGTGCAAGGGACGTTAGGTGAAAGAGAATTTTGTGTGTGTATATAGTGCTAAAATCTGAAGCTGTGTCTCAGCTATTACCTGAGAATAAACTTAAAGCTTGGTACAGCAGGGAAAATATTGCAAACATGGTCTGTTGCACAAGAGGGGAAACTGAGGTACACCACCTCATGAATTTCATAAATGACCAGTGAATGGGGTAATTCACTAGCCTGACTATAGAACAGCCTGACTATAGAACAAAATAAGTACAGCCTGGAGGTAATTCTTTTGTTTTTCCTGCAATTAGCAAGGAAATTTGTAAAAGAAGGTGGTATTATTATTAAGCAATAATCTGCCCCCACCAGGGGGGTGGAAATTGTTTCTTTTGCTTTTCAGACACTCTACAAGCAAGCTGGTGCCAGCGGAAGAATAACTGAGAATACCATGGATCTATGTTTTGTGTTGTTTGTCTGTGGTGTTTGTCTTGTTGCTCACATTGTTATGTTTTAATGAAGAGAAAACCTCATGACATGGGTGGGGGATGGCTTCAAAAGGCTGACCTTGGGAGGGGGGGGTGCGGAAGATGTGTATGGGAATGCAAAAGGCTAACTCAGGAGAATCCCAAAATTCAGTGGCCACTGTTAGGATCTTGGGACAAAGACCGAGTAGACGTCTTAAAAGACAAACTCGGCCAACCTAAAACTAAATTGGCAAAAGGAGAGGTTGATTGTTTCATGCAGTGGTGGGAAGAGGCAAATCATAGGTGGACAGAATCAAAACTTGCCTCTCTCAAAGATTCTGGCTTCTATCCCAACAGATGCAACTCATTTTACTGTTGTTGATTTGTGCTCTGCTTTCTTTTCTGTCCCGGTTCACCCTGACTCCCAGTTCCTGTTTGCCTTTTCTTACAAGGGGCAACAACACACATGGACCACACTGCCCCAGGGGTATACTGAAAGCCCATCATATTTTTCCCAAGCATTAGCCCGAGACCTTGATGACCTTGTTTTCCCGTTCAGGTCCACACTAGTCCAATATGTAGATGATCTATTCCTCTGTTCCCCTTCATTGTCTGCCTCTGAAACTGACTCTTTAGTGCTCCTTACTGCCCTAGCAAATAAGGGTCACAAAGCTTCTCGCTCTAAACTACAACTCTGTCAAGCTTCTGTCACATACCTTGGCTTTCTCCTCTCCCAGGGTTCCTGTGCACTTTCTCCCACCTGCGTCCAAGCTATCCTTAGCTTTCCCCGACCCCACTCCCCACGCCAGGTCCGGAAGTTTTTAGGCATGGCTGGATTTTGCAGACAATGGATTCCCCAATATGCCTCCCTTGCTAAACCTCTCCAGGAACTCACTCGATTCTCTGTGCCTGACCCCATGCCGTGCCCCCCTGAGGCCAATTCTGCCTTTGTTTCCCTCAAACAGGGTTTGGCTTCTGCCCCTGCCTTAGGGCTGCCTGACTATTCTAAGCCTTTTACCCTTTTCTGCCACGAACAATCTAGGTGTGCACTTGGCGTTCTCACTCAGATGCACGGAGAAGAGAACCGCCCAGTGGCTTATTTCTCTGCCACTTTAGACCCTGTTGCCCAAGGCTTACCCCCCTGCCTGCGTGCTGTGGCTGCTGCAGTGCGCCTAGTCGAAATGTCTGATTCCCTTGTTCTCCGCTCTCCTCTTACCCTCCTGGTCCCTCACTGACCTCACCCTGCTCCAAGACTCTGCCCCAGAAACCGAGAGAGAATCCTGGGTTGCCCAAGGTTGCTCTCTACATCCCGATTCTCTTTGGCGCTCGCCTATTGGCGCCTTTGTAGCCCCCTTTTCACTCTACCCGTCTCTGGCCGCCCTGCTACACGGTGTTTCGCATGTCGGAAAGGAGGGGATGGTCTCTGGTGTAACTAAGACAGGATGGTGGGCCCCCCCATTTTAGCTCTTTTGCAGCCCGCCACTGTGCAGCCTGTACCATTTGCCAAAGCCATAATATTGGTAAACCTGTAAAAGTGGCCCAGGGGTTCCGGGGTCTGCCTCAAGCACCGTTCTTGCATTGGCAACTTGATTTTGTACAAATGCCTAAGAGTCAACAATATGATTTTATATTGGTTATGGTATGTTTATTCTCTGGTTGGAGTGAAGCCTTTCCTTGTCGCAAGGCTGACTCACTGTCTGTTGCCAAATGTTTGTTAAATCTTATTATGCCTGCCAAGGGAATTCCTGCTACTCTGTCCAGTGATCGGGGTACACATTTTACTGGACAACTTGTTCAACACCTGGACCGTATATTGCATATCAAACACCTGTTGCACTGTCCCTACCACCCACAGAGTGTAGGTGCAGTTGAAAGACGAAATGGTGCACTTAAGAATAAGCTTGCTAAAATTTGTGACTCTACAGGATTAAGCTGGCCAGTAGCCTTACCATTAGCCCTTATGGACATGAGATCCACTCTATCCCAAAGGTATAAATTAAGTCCCTTTGAAATTGTTATGGGACGCCCTACGCGAGCTATGACTACCATTACTCCCGTTCCAGATTTGAACTTGACTCACAGTGCGCTCCTTCAGTATTGCAAGGGACTAATGCAAGCTGTAAGTCACTTCCATTCACAGGTTCGAGCTGCCTGGCCCATGGAACCCACCTCCGACGCTAGGTGATTGGGTCTACGTACGGCGCCATCATCGAAAGCATGCCTTGGAGCCCCGGTGGAAGGGTCCTCATCAGGTACTGCTTACTACACAGACGGCTGTTAAACTATCTGGCATCGTAGCATGGACACATGCTTCACAGTGTAAGAAGGCACCATCCCCAGAGAACTAATCATCACCTCAGGACAATGCAGAGTCAATTTTGACTCCAGAAGAAGATGTAGAGGAACAGTCTGCAATACCTTACAATCTACGCTCTCGTAAGGGTTGCCAGAAGCAGACGCTGTTCCTCAGCTGCTGGTATCTTACGGTCTGGGGAGACCACGATGACCATTCTTTTATCCAGCAGCAGGTGTGGATAGCTCAGATCCTTAATATTTCTAATTGATGGGTCTGCAGCCACATCCCAGCCCACTCTCAAATTGGTGTTCCTGTCCTGGATATCCCTCTCAAGTCCCCAGACCTCACTGGAGGGCCTCGTCCGTTTAATAAAATATGGAACAGCAATGACACTTCGGAAGCGGTGGGTATAAATGCATCTAAATGGATAAGTGTGGTGGAGGGAAAAGGTCATTGGTGTTGGGTGTGTAATGGGACAGGGCTGGATCTGGGGAAAAGCCATTGCCTTCAGCATATTGTGGCCAATGGTGTATGGGATTATTCAAACAAAACTAAAAGTGGCGGGCCGGGTACGGAGATATGAATTTTTTTCTCAACCTGGACTCAAACAGAGAAATCAATCTCATGTTCCCCCTACAGTCATGCAAATAACACCACTCCTCGTAAGGAGAATTACCCTGTACCCTTTGGGGGATACTCCTCCTCCTTTGCAAACATCTATATGACAAATGGGTGCAACCGACCCTTCCCGGCCTTAATAGGCCATTACTGGGTGTGTGGGACCAGAGCTTATACCGCACTACCAGCTAATTGGTCAGGAATCTGTTATCCTGCCTGACTCTTCCAACAATTCCGAGTGCTAGGAACCTTCCCTCGAGAACACCTCTGCAATTTCAGGTGAAAAAGAAGGGACTTAACAGATGCCCAATGGTATGTAAATAACATAAGCTCCTTAACCTAGGAAGAGGCCATTGGCAGTTCCTTCATACCATTAGGGGAAGTAATACACCATGCAAAAAGGCTTAGGTTACAAGCAGTAGTTGAAATAATGGGAAATGAAACCTGAGAAAGTTTAAGAGCCCTGGCCAAAGAAACGGGCAATCCAACAGACGGCCCTCCAAAACCGTCAGGCATTGGACATAGTGCTGGTGGCAAAAGGAGGGACTTGTGCTCTCATTGGAAAAGACTGCTGTGTGTATATACCAGACAACACCAATGAAGTAATAGATCGTGCTAGCCACTTAGAACAAATCGCATATCTTCCCCACGAAGAGCCAAGTTCTTTATGGAAGTGGCTAAGTAACCTTTTCAATTTTTCTGGCATAGGAAACTGGTTGTTTCAGGGAGCCCTAACTCTTCTGTTTGGAATCCTAATAATATTGTATGTTTTCAGTTACTTTCCTGTTGTATCCAAAATTGTGTCAGGCATGCTACACAGATAGCTGCCCCAATCCAGAGTGCTAATTTGACGATTTTAAATATCACTGTTGAACAAAGAGATAAAGAACGATTGATATGTGGAACCCAGTCATTGTTGGTCATTGCGTACCTTGACCAAAAGGAGGGATTGTGAAAGTAGAATGAATTATATTGAAATTATAATTCATTAAAGAAATGCTGCTTGAAGAGTTTGTGGAAATATAGTTGTCAGGAAGAGAAACATTAAGGAGTGTGAGACAATGGGTCCTCAAACTAATTAACTTAGAGCTCCTACTGAGCTAGGAGATTGGTAAACGTTAGTATGCAAATAAGATATGTATGTATATTTGTCAGTTTCCGCTTCCTTTTGTCTCCTAAGTTAAATTGGCTTTGGCTTCTGTATAAATAAGTTAGATTGAGCTTTTACAGGGGGCTCACATATATCTGGGTGCACTGGCAAAGCGCTTTGCTAATAAACAGAGTGGTCTGACAAATTATGTCAGTCCTGAATCTGACTTTGACAACATTCAATCTTGATTTCAAATTTCTAGTGATGGAGAATCCACCACAACCCTTTGTAAGTTGTTCCAATGGTTATTTACCCTCATTGCTTAAAAAAATGCCCTTTGTTTCTAGTCTGAATGTGTCTAGCTTCAACGTCCAGCCACTGGATCTTGTTAGCACTTTGTCTGCTAGTGGTACCAGCAGCGCTGCCTTAGGAAGATCCTCCGTATCAGATGGGAAGACTGTCACACCAATACCAATGTTCTCTCTGCAGCTAACATCACCAGTGTTGAGGCGAAGATCATGAAACATGAACTTTGCTGGGCTGGCCATTGTGTGCATATGGCTGAAACTCGTCTTCTGAAGCAAGTCCTCTTTTGTCAATGGTAAGAGGACTTGCGGGGGGACAAAGGAAATGCTACAAGGACACCCTGAAAGTATATCTTAAGTATGCAGTGTGGCAAATTGCTGGCACTACTATGATGGGTCCTGCGCTTTCTCTTCTTGTGGGGGCGGTTCAGGGAACCATTTCTCACCCCTGATCTGGGGTGTTAACTGTCCCACTAGTATCCCAGAAAAGGGGAGTGGAGAGGGAGGGACCCGGGCCCGCCCTCTACTCCGGGTCCTAGCCCAAGGGCCCTAGAGATAGCAGCAAACCACTTGAACTAGCGAGCGATTCCTTCCCCTGGGCTCCTTCGCTCTCTGGCCCTTCAGCTTGTGGGGCTTCCTGCCCTCTCTCTGCTTGGGCCAGGTTTCTCCCAACCCCTTGTGTCTGTGGAGTCCCTCTGCTCTGCACAAACTGGGTTTCCCTTTACCTAGGGTCTTGGTTTTCTGGCCCACCACAGCACTTCTCCAAACTCTCCTCCTCTTCCCTTCAAACTGCTCTCTGCTCCAACACCAAACCACTCTGCTTCAGCTCCTCCAACCGTCTGATTGAAGCAGGAAGTTTTTATCAGGTGACTGGCTTCAGGTGCTCTAATTAATCTATAGCAACCTCTCTTCCCTCTACAGGAAATAAGGCTCTCATCATCCTGGGGCCTACATGTCTCCCCTCTATCACCCTGCTGCTGCCCTCTGGCCGTGCTGTATCACAGGAGCCATTGACCCCATGAATTGGGAAGAGCTGGCTGGCCACACACTGCAACGGCGTCGCATCATACATCAAGCCTCTCCCCGTTTTGAAGAGAATCGCCTTGCTCAAGAGTCTGAGAAACAGCAGAGGAGGAAGGAAAGGGTACAGTGTCTCGGCCAGCAGTTGAGCTCTCTCCAAGCAACCAACTGTTACATATGTAGAAAAATCTGTAGAGCACGAACTGAACTCCTTGGCCATCTTAAGTCTCATCAATGACTTTTCTCCGGGCAGGCATCATCCTCGTTTCAAGGGATAACCGCTGCCACCAATCTTTGTCTACTAGGTTGAAGGGCCAGTTATCAAATTTTTGGCCCCCATGTAGGTACTTATAGACTGTAATCAAGTCACTCCTTAATCTTCTCTTTGTTAAGATGAATAGATTGAGTTCCTTGAGTCTATTACTACACAGGATGTTTTCAGTCCTTCAGGCATTCTTGAGGTTCTTCTCTGAACCCTGTTATTAGTATCATTCTCGAATCACAGACACCAGAACTGGATGCACTGTTCTGATGGAGTCATTCAATAGAATGGATGGCAAATGGAAATGACAGAGGATGGACAGAACAGTTCGAAGTAGCTGCTAAAATCAATGTGTGAAAGAAAGGATATCGTGTAAGCCAGAGGTTCTCAAATTGGGGGTCATGACCCCGCAGGGGGTCACAAGGTGGTTATATGGGGGGGTCACAAGCTATCAGCTCCATGTGGCTGACAGCCCCAAGCCCCATTAAATTAAATTAACCCCCCATTTTTAATTTATAAGGGGGGTTCACACTGAGAGGCTTGCTGCGTGAAAGGGGTCACCAATATAAAAAGTTTGAGAACCACTGGTGTAAGCTACCCAATTATGTTAAGCAAAGGACAAGCAGGAGATGTGTACAGTAGCCATCAGAGGTGAGAAGTGAATATGGGAAATTAAAAGATGTGGTTGAACAATCACCTGAACTATAATACATATGTATGGATACTAGAGCTGAGGAGCATTCCTGTATAAAACACAAACCAAGCAAAAGCATCCTTTTGAGTATATAGGGTCAGCTAGGCCAATCAGAGCACCAGAAGCAATGCCAAGTGACTTCAACCATGTGACTGTCACCTACCATCCGTCCTGGCAACGAATTTAAAATGAACCTCACCTGGCTCTGCAGCATAGGGCATGGATTGCCTGCTATAATCATCTGGGCATATTTCTCCTCATCAAATTCCTGCCATTGCAGGGGCCTTGGGGCCTGGCACCTTGGTCTCTGCTGTTCTCTGACTGTGGCACACAAATAGTTTAAAGAAAAGGAGGACTTGTGGCACCTTAGAGACTAACCAATTTATAGTTTAGGCTCCTGAGGACTAAAATTGGTCCAACCTAAGTAACTGGACTCAACACAGAGGTAACTGGATGGAATTCTCTGGCCTCTGGTATATAGGAGGTCAGGCTGGATGATCTAGTGGTCCTTTCTGGCCTTAAAAGCTATGAAACTGTGAAAAGCTGCATGGCCATTTTTATGCACATCCCCAAATGCCTTTTGTGCCGGACAGCCATAATTCCACATGACACACTGCAGGTTCACTCACACTGTGTACAGTTTTTAAAATGGACAAATTAAGAGTCCTCCCAATCTGTCCCTTCTAAATTTAGAGCCCCACAGCTGTCAGTGGGCTGGCATGTTGAGAAAGTCAGATTACAGATTTCAAACAATACTTTCAATATGATCTTCTGTCCCTCTTAGCCAGCAGTTGCCTGATTTTAAACAATCAACCACTTCTCAGCCAGAAGATAATTTACACCCATTCCCTTTGATATATTTTATGGTTTACATTATCACTTGGTGAATACACTACAAGCCTCTATTGACCAAGGTTTGAAGCTTCAAGACTTCTATTCTATTTTAGGTATTATATGAGGCTGATCCAAAGCCACTGAAGTCAATGGGAGTTTTCCCATTGACTTCAGTGGGCTTTAGATCAGGCCCTATAACTTGCCCATCCCTACAGGATCTGAGTGCCTGCTACTGGCTTCCCCTCAGGTAGTTACTTTAGATTACTGAATATTTTAAATACCTGAAACTCTGAAGGGCAAAAGAAAAGGGTATGTTGCCAAAAGTTATTTGCACAAGGACTCTCTATCTTGATGTAACATACGTCACTGTCCCTTTTTTACTACTATTATTTCAGATCTTGGTAGAGGTATCTTAATGTAATTTAATTTGCTGTGAGGTGCATATGTATGAAGCTGCACCTTCCTAAATTGCAGCTTCTTATTATATGTTTCATCCATTCAAACTGATTTGTGTGGGAGATTGACTATAAACTGCAAAACCTCTTCACTAAACTGAATACTGCAAAAGAAATCATGGACCTGGAGTTGATTTTTCAGATCCTGGGGTGGTGTAAATGGGTTTAGATCCATTTAGGTCAATTGAGCATTGCCAGTTTACACCAGCTGAAGACCTGTGTTTGTTTAATTTTTCCCTTTCATCGTGTATTCTAAAGAACATAGGAATTCCTATGCTGGGACATACTAGTGGTCTTACTAGGCTGGGCATCCTGTCTCTCAGGCTGATTTATAAGAAGGCACAAAATTCCCAGGCCAAAGTTTCAAAAGTGGCCACTAATTTTGGGTGCCTCAATTTTTGGGGTGCCCAGCTGGAGATACCAGGAACCTAATTTTCAGAGGTGCTGAGTCAGCTGGATTTTGAGTGCACTTCTCTGAAAATGGGGCCCAAAGTGCTTGAGGTGGGCACCCAAAATCAGAGGTCACTTCTGAAAATGGAGGCCCCATACTTTCATTAGGGGGATGTTAGGAGTGTTAGTGACAATGTAGGATTCAGGTCTGTATCTTCATCTTGGGTTTTGTTTGCCCGTTTGAGTATAGATACTCTAAAACACAGGAAGAAAGAGAGGAAGACCACAAATAACATGGAAATGAACAATTCTGAATGACATTAAGCACCTCAGCATGAAATGGGAAGACTTGAAGAGAGGGGCAGTTGATAGGCAAGGATGGCAAATGTAGGTAGCCCAATATGCAGCAAAGCACGGGATGGTCTAAGGTCTAAAGTATATCTATATACTCTTAGATCTTATACTAATATGTGTGAACAAAGGGCAAATACACTGTGTGTTGCTTATACCTGGCCAGATGGGTTTGTTAGTATAATGGGAAGAGATAAGGAAGAGAGTTAGTGTTACAAGGTATGGTGGGAGTGTAATACATGAGCATACACCATAAGAGTGCCTGGCTCTTCTCTCAAGCCAAGGTCAAGCAACCAGTTAGGAGGGTCAAGGTGGGATGGTGGGGCGGGCATAAGAAACACTAAAAGCCAAAGAAAAGCCTGGCCTTGGCCAGAATACAACCTTACTCTTTATCCCTCCCATGGGATACAAAAGAGGTGGAACAAAGACCCCAGACTCATGATCCCCCAAAACGGAACATGACCATAAATTGTAAGGGGTGGGACCGAGGGTGTGCATTTCAGGTTAATTATGCCTGCTAAGGAGGGGTGGATTGGGACACTTGGAAACAAGGCTCTGCGATGTCAGAGTTACGGACATACTTGCTGGAAACTAACCCCAATAAACATCACATTGCCTGCACTTCGGACTTCTGGTCTTCTGCTTTCTGTCTGTGTGACAAGAACCAGGTGAAAGGGTGAAGGGAAAGCCATCTAACAAGGGACAATCCTATTCTCAATTAAGTAAAATTGTAAAACCCCTTTGATTTCAGTGGGAGTAGTACTTGGTCCTAATTGTACAAAATATAGCAGGGAGGGAATTTCTTCCCTACTCCAACTAGTGATTAGCTTATGCCCTGCAAAAGAACATAACCCTTATAATTCCTGCCTTTATGAACCCTTAGAAATATTATTTGGGCTCACCTGTCAAATCCTTGAGTTGCACAGACAACTGGTAAGACTTAGTCCCTGAACCTAATAAACAGTAAGGAGCAGCTGGACAGTAAGAGTGTATAAGACTGAGATCTTCTAGTGAGGGTAAGGTTTCAAACACCGATTCTAAAGTTGTCCCGCCAGAGAATAATACTAAACACCCACTGACAGTGAGCATGCAAATTAACAAAGTATATGCCCTGCTACTCACAACACCAATTTCCAGTGTTGAGATCAAATTAAATGGAGTGCCGCTTCTTCCGATTGCTAATGTATGTATTTATCTCCCACTTTTAGGTCTGCCCGTGCAAAGGAAACCAAAAATGTTCATGCTTGTACGGAGACACATGAGTGATGGAGACAGCAGAGGTGTAATGGTGATTGCTTCTTGTAGCATTGTTGTCTGACAAGGGTTTTCTGTCCTGATGGTTTATTGTGCTCTGGAAGCTGCTGTAATCACTGAGCTGTACGGGCTTGCACATGGAGAGCATCAGATCCAAGGCAGAGATCTGTACAAATCCCTCATCCAGACGACTTCAAGTCATAGAGTTTGTTCTCATAACTGAGTTGCTGTCATTAGCTACTTCACAAGTCCATTTGCTGGCATGCTTACATGGGTGGGCAGTGGAAGGATAGGAGGGGGAGCAAGGCGAGGACAGAGACTTGGGGGCAGTTGGCTTCATGCTGGGACAAGGCATCCCATTCCTGGGCAGCCGGTGACCAGTGCCTTGTGCTCCCCCCTCTCTCTTGGGTGGCTGGTGTCCTGTACACCAATGCCTCCCTGCCGCCCACCCACATGTCAGTGCCCTGGCCTGTCACCCATCGCACCTTCGCGGCTGGGCGCACATGCTCTTGCCCCTCCCATGGGCTGGGGTCTCCACTGGGACCTGCAGGGGCTGGAAGGTAGGACCAGGCTGGCCCGACCTCCTGCACTGCAGCAGACACTCCAGCCCTTCCTCCAGGTCCAACTCTTGTCTCCCCACACTCCACCCGCAATCCACAGCATGTGTTTGAGGGCTGACCATAGCCACCTCCCCTCCACGAGAGCACTGGGTCAGAAAATGCTAGGGGGAGGCAGCAGCATAAATCTGCACCCTCCCCCAATATTTCCACGGTGGGAGCTCTAATCCCCACCCCAGTTCTGCTGCCCCTGTGCTTCTGAACTTATTAGCAAATTCAAGTTTGTTTGGACAACATGCCCAATCCAGTGCAGCCTTTAAAAACTACAAATCAGCAGGTCATCAATGCAGTTTCAAGTCACTTTAATTACAGTAGTGGGTGGGCAACGGGAAAGATTGTGTGCACTGGGTTACCGTGCACACAGCCCCAGTAAACAGGTGTTGTACAGAAGAACTGCACAGCAATCGAAAGCATAAAATCCACACTACACCAATGGGGTCTAGTCCTTACAGCCAATTATATACAGAGACCAAGGTGACGTATACAGCAGACCTATCTACGAATGAACATAGGCTGGACAGATGGAAGATAGAAAGTTACCTAGGCAAAACCCCCACTCTCGAAAGGACTGATAAAGTCTCCTCCCTAAGGAGTACAAGTTGCATTATATCAATTGTAAACTCTCTGTGGCAGGGACTGTCTTGACAGTATATGTTTGTACAGCACGATGAAGTCCTATTCCTGACTGTGGCCCAGGGCTGTTATTGTAACGGAGGCCATGTAACCTCATGGGTAGTGCCATAGACACTGACTCCATGGGTGCTCTGGGGCTGGAGCACCCATGTAAACAAAAAATTGCGGGTGCTCAGCACCCACTTGCCAATCAGCGGTGGGCGGGAGGGGAAGGGCGGGGCAGGAAGATGGAAGAGAGAGTGGGCCCTTGGGAGAAGGGGCTGACTGGGGCCTTGGGTCAGAGGGGAAGTAGCACATCCACCTAGAAAAATGAAAGTCAGCACCTGTAGGTAACGCAATAGACTGGGACTCAGATCTCAGTTCTATTCCTGGCTCTACCGAAGCCTGCTGGGTGACCTCAGGCAAGTCACTGGAACCCCTCTGTGCCTCATTTCCCCATCTATAAAATGGGGATTATGATACTGAACTCCTTTGTAAAGCATTTTGAGATCTAGTAATGAAAAGCACTATGCATTAGCTTGGTATTATATTTAGATGCCTTGATTTGAACCTTATATTGTGAGTAGTCCCATTGAAGACACTACTCATTAGGAGTTCAGGGTGGCAGAATCTGCCCCATAAATCCTGACCTTGCACCACTGAAATCAGTGGGAGCCTTTGTCACTTGAGTTCCATGAGCACAGGATCAGGCCCATATTGCATGAGGTCTTCTTGCACTGTTGGGGCATTGTATGGTCATTTTTCTTGCCCCTCAATTTGTGGCAGTTCCTATTCTGTCTAAAGTAGCCACAAACATTTGCAATATGTGTGTGTGTGTGTGTCTGGGGGAGGGCATTATAAACAAAATGATATCTACTTTTGGAGCCTTGCATTGTGCTACTTGCTTCCCTTTCCCAGGATGTTCATGGAAATCAGGAATAAAATACATTACCTCCATTGACGGGAACTGCTTGTTTTCAGCTCTCCGCAACACCAACGACAGCAGTAGAGCAAGAGAAAATAGATGCACTGAGACAGGAAGCCTCTTGCCATGCTCTGACCTTCACTACTAGGTTGGAGTTTTTTCTTCAGCTTTAAGACATGGATGATGGAAGTTTGCCTGGAGGCAGTGATCTGGGCAGGACACATGCATATGTAACACTGAGAGTCCCAAGGAAGCCGACTGTCAGCATGGATTTCATTTTCTTTGCAGCCAGCTTGCCATCTATTTTTGTTGGTGTTACAATGAAATGGAACATAAGAAGGATTTTTGTCTGTTAACTTCAGGACAACTTCAGTGCTGGCATGCGACACTTAGGCTTTGTCTGGCATTTTATTTTATATACTATATAACTGATAGCCTTGATGTATTTTGTGGGGAAAAGCATCAACACTTTATCAGCTCCTTTTTGGCTGCACTCAGGGCCCACTAAAGCAAAGCACTTAAGGACATGATTAACTTTAAGCACATGTCTGGTGCCATCCAAGTCAATGAGACTGTCCATGTGCTTAAAGTTACACACATGCTTACGCAATTTACTGGATGGGGCCCTGAGTGCTCAGCACCTAGCAGGATGGAGCCCCGAGCGCAGATGAAAAAGAGCTGACACAATGTTGACGCTTTTCCTCATAAAATACAACAGGGATTTGGGGGTTATCAGTTATGTAGTGTACGCAATAAAATGTCAGACAAAGCCCAAGAGTGTGGCATGCCTTCCTAGCATAGAACAATGTCCTTTGCTGCATCAGACGAGGGTTTGATTGGTGGTGAAACTCCACTTTCCTGCCTGTACAAACTACTTTTGTCTCAGAGGACACATCCTACTTCAATTGCATGGAGTATGACCGCAGCTCAGGTAGGCGTACCCAAGCTAGCGTTACGCTAGGTAGCTCAGGTACAGAAGCAGTGAAGCTGCAGCAGCATTCGCTAGCCACCAGAGCAAATCCCGGGGATTCTGGATGGTATTATACAGCTCCAGCTGAGCCCTGGGCTGCCACAGCTTCCCTGCGCCAGTACCTCTCAGTGACTGCCAGTGCCAATCACAACCTGTGACTGCGGAGTAGACATAACGAGAGACTGTGGTTGTCTTCACCACATTTCAGGAAAGATGTGGACAAATTGGAGAAAGTCCAGAGAAGAGCAATGAAAAGGATTAAAGCTTTAGAAAACGTGACCTATGAAGGAAGATTGAAAACATTGGGTTTGTTTAGTCTGAAGAGAAGACTGAGGGAGGACATAACAGTTTTCAAATACATAAAAAGTTGTCACAAGGAGGAGGGAGAAAAATTGTTCTTCTTAACTTCTGAGGATAGGACAAGAAGCAATGGGCTTAAATTGTAGCAAGGGTGGTTTACGCTGGACATTAGGAAAAATTTCCTGTCAAGGTGGTTAAGCACTGGAAAAAATTGCCCAGGGAAATTGTGGAATTGCCATCATTAGAGATTTTTAAGAGCAGGTGAGAGAAACACCTGTCAGAATTGGTCTAGATAATACTTAGTCTTGCCATGAGTGCAGGGGACTGGACTAGATGACCTCTCGAGGACCCTTCCAGCCCTATGATTCTGTGATTCAGCCGACCTTTTTCACTGTTTGTCCTGAAGTGCAAAGTCTTCTATTGTGATATTGTGTGGGTCCCATCAGTTATTTCCGGATCTTCTATCCTCTTACAATTTGGATGGTGATAAACCTCCAGGCATGCTCTGTGTTAAGGCTGCTGTCGCTATTATAAGGTGAAAATGAACAGGGTATTTGTACGGATGATGACAGAATTTCAACTGGACACGCCTGGATACTAGAAAGGCAGTGTTGTCTACTAGACTGACAACAGGGCAGGAAGCAAGGAAAATCTGAGCGTGAATCCTGCCATGCCACTGATCTGAGGTTTGGCTTTAGATATTTCCTACCACAGCCTAGTGCTGTCTGCTCCCACTGAAGTCAGGGCTCTCAGCATACTGCAGGATTGGACCCTTAAATTCTCTGCTCAAAATTTCCCTGGTGTATCTTTATCCACTTCAGTACCCTTACACCAGGATTGAATTGGTGTCTTGGTTACCTTATCTGTGAAATGGGAATAATACCTACCTACATCACATAAGGATTAGCTAGCCAATAGCTGTAAAGGACTGTGTAAGTGTCTTATTATTAATTAATGCTCCATGCATTAGTCAACTACAGCTTGCTTTCAACACTCCATTCAGCTTCTAATTACTTTTCTAAAAACATGACATTACCCTCATGCAACAAGAATTTTTCAGAAGACAATGACCACTGGGACAGAACACATTTTCAAGCTAATTTTAACACATCCAGAAAAGGGCGATTAAATTGGTATCTCACTGAGCTTGTCTTTGCACTAAAACATAAATCGCAAAGTGGGTGGCGCCATTCTTCTGTCCGAGATTTTACAAAGTTCTTTTTTTACTTTTTAATCATCATTTGCAATGTTTTCATTAATCCTTGAGAAGCCTTTCCTAGGAAACGGACAGTTCATTAAGAATAACTTTAAACTTGAGGGGATTTCAACCTGCCACGAAGGTACCTGTAGGGGATGAAGGAACTAGGGAGGCATGAATTTCCTTCTTAGAGGGTGCGTGATTTTGTATGCCCGTATAGTCTAGCTATCCTAGGTACCGATGTGGCTCCCATCGCCATAGTATCTGGGCCTGACTATCTTTAATGTATTTATCCTCACAACACCCTTGTGAGGTAGGGAAGTACTATTGTCCCCATTTTATAGTTGGGAAACTGAGGCACAGAGCTCAACCAAGAGCTAGATCCGCACAGGGACTGGTGCCTAACTGCCACCCTAGCTGCCTAAATCCATCATTTACGTATCATGGAGATTCTCAAAACCCCCTTTGGGCAGCCACCTAAATGCCCATGGCACCTAAATTTCTGCCTGTGAACATGCACAAAATCGCTTAGTCTTGACACAACCAATCTGTTCAGTGCTTAGTTCACGCTCAAGTTCTAGCAGTATTCCTAGACTCTGCATTCCTCCACCTGCAGGGCCCAATCTGGTTGTTGTGCTCACTGCATGCCTCGCCCAGCTGGGGGTGAGCAGATCGGGAATTTTGGTAGGGGGGCTGGCTGGCTGGTATTCTTTCCATTATCTATTCATGATCAAATTAGTTGTTCTAAATACATTTCCAGAATAATAACTTGACAGCCAGGCTGCCATTTGTTAAACATCTGTCTTAATTGCATTCTTCCCTGGATATTTAAATCATTGAGTCTGTGCCAGAAGTCTGCTTTCATTATTAGCCTGTAGTTATTAGGTACACAGTTGTCTTCAAAGATTCAGTGTTGTTTTCTCTGAACATATGTCTTTAAGTCTATTTCAGGGTTATTTTGCAGGAGTTTGTCCAGTTATTTGCGACTCAACCTTCTCAGTGAGTCTATGTGGACTGGTTAGAGCATTCAGTTCATATCCTCTGCCATGCTACAGGAACTGGAAGGTGGAGGAAGTAGTTTTGCTGTGTACCCTGGTGTTTTAAGGAAAATTGCATCACTTTCAGCCAGATTTTGATATCTGTACTAATGACGAGTGCCACCTCACTCTGTGAATAGTCCTCTAGTACGATACTTCTCAATGTTAGTTAGAGGTACTGCAGTCTGGCCCTTAAAGGCTGACATCAGTTTTGTTATCATGTCAATCAAGAAGGGTCAACTTCTCTACCATATCCTTCTTCCTTCCAATGCCATATCAACAAGGAAAAACTTCCTGTCAGAAACTAGGATGGAGATGGTCAGGCCTAGTGGTTGGAGCTGGAGCAGTGAGGCCTAGTGGTCAGAGCTGGAATCAGGAGTCCGGGAAGGGGTTAGAGCAGGGCTGGCACAGGACTAGGAACAGGGCTGGAGCAAGAACAAGTCTGTTGCCACCGTCAGGCAAGAGAGAGTTCCAAACCCTGAAGTGACATTGAGCAGACTAAGCTGCTGTTCCTCCTGTGGGTCTTATATATGTGGTCTGGTAGTCACATGACCAGTACCTGGCTTTTGGATTGGCTGGAGCCTAGCACAGGAATGACTCATCACCTCACACTTCCCCTCAGTCCTGAGACATTGGTACTTAAGAGACAAGTAATCCTTGACATTGCCCAATCTTTGTAGTTCTGATCCTCAGCTCCCAGGGCCAGATTGTGCTATTTAGCCCCATCCCTAAGAAAGGGATGGCACAGAGTGACACTGATCCAGATTCATGAAGACAGAATGCCTCTTGGAGCTCCCATGAAATCAATGGCAAGACTCCCACTGACCTCAATGGACTTTTAATAGATTCATAGATTCCAAGGCCAGAAGAGACCCCTGTGATCACCTAGTCCGACCTCCTGTACAACACAGTCCACAGTAATAATTCATGTTTGAATTAGAGCACACCTTCCAGAAAAACATCCAGTCTTGATTTTAAAATTGCCAGTGATGGAGAATCCACCACAACCCTTGGTAAATTGTTCCACTGGTTAATTACCTCAGTGCTAAAATATGCTACCTCTCCAGTCTGAATTTGTCTAGCTCTAATTTGTCAGCTGTTGCCATTCCTTTGTCTCTTAATTTGAAGATTCCAGTATCAAATATTTGTTCCCTATATAAGTACTTATTGACTGTAATCAAGTCACCCATCACTCTTTGTTCAGCTAAATAGACTGAGCTCCTTTAATCTATCAGCATACGGCAGGTTTTCCAATCTTTTACTCATTCACCTGACTCTACTCTGAACCCTCTCCAATTTATCATCATCTTTCTTGAATTGTGGGCACCAAAACTGGACCCACTATTCCAGCAGCGAACCCCACTAGAAACATACCCACTTTAAGATGATTCCCATTTACCATTACATTTAAGACCAGTCCACTAATGTGTGCCATGTTAATTTTGTATCATTATAGCTTTTGACCTGGCCCATGCTGAAGCTACATGACCACTACTACACATCCATTACTATCTCCACATATGTCCAGCCAACTCCTCTTGTCAGTGGGCTGGGTTTTTTTTTTAGGGGGGGGGGCACTCCTCCCTGCCATCTATGGAGTGCTGAGTTCCTTCAGAGAAATAAGGAGGGAGCAATTCCTGCACTTCAGTGCAATTCTCGGCAGGCCTTTATATAAGCCATTTTTTGTTCTCCTCACACCCCACTCCCAACACATATACACACACATAGACAAAGAGGCACACACATTGCACAGCCATGGAAAGGGCTCCCAGTGATGTTTTTCCTATCAAGATGCCTTATACCTACTCCAAATTCACATCAGTGATTCATTCCTTCCCAATCATTTCCATAATAATTTTCAGTGCCCACCTGGATCTGAAAATTGGTTGAGATAAATAGCACTATTTTGTTACTCTTCTCTTCCAATGGATCGATCTTATTCAAAGCTGTTGAATGCCTGGGCACATATCTCAGCTGCTAAATATCTTCTAATTTACCTTCTCACTCTCTCTTCCTCGTTCTGCAGCTTTCTTACATTCTCAAAGAAACAGCTCCATTGAATTTCCCAGTGGACAATGCAGTGATCAAAAGCCATCTACTGTTCATGGGCAGCAATAGAACACGGAGTCCATTTCTGATGGGACATAGCACATCCATTTTCATTCATTGTTCTGCTGCCATATGCTCCCGTTCTCAATAATTTAAAAATAGCCTATAAGGATTAAAAATAATATTGAAAAATTTGCAAATGGGCTGAAGTTAGAGATGGACAAAACCTACTAAGTCCTCTAGATCATGCAGGACTATTGTCTACAGAACATTTTATAACATCCAGTCCATGGTCAGATCCTCAGCTGGTGTAAATAAATGTAGCTCACCTGACTGAAAATGGATCTCTGCTGATATGTACTGGCTGAGGATGTGGATCCTAATCTTAAACATTTTCAAATGATGGGGCTTTGACTTTCCCCTTAGAGAGAACATTCTGCAGCCTCATAGGCAGTAGAAGCTGGCTCTGATACCTTCTCTTGGAAGACAGAAGAGAAGAAAGTACTCAGCATCCATCCTCTGAAAATCAGGCACCTGTAAGGTGTCTCACGGTGGGCATCCAAAAATGGAGGCGCTCAGAATCACGCTTCACTTTTGAAAAATTTGGCGTAGAAGTCCCAACGGAGCTTCCTAACCATGATGATCTTGGAACACTGCCTGGACATCGGATCATTCTAGTTTGGCTACAAATTAATATGGCTCTGCAGAGTCAATTTTCAATTTTAATGTTGTCCAGGCTGATAGTATTATATCATCAGACTGGACAACATTAACACTGTTGATCAGAGGTTGCTTCATGAGCAAGATCAGAGCACACAAAAGCGGGTGAAAATGTTGAATTGGAAATGTGCATGAAATTTGTTCTGTGTTTTGCAATCCCTGAAATTTCAGTGTGTACAGAATGTCAGTGTGTACAGAATTTCAGGGACTGAATATTATTCACAGGGAGGGATGTGGTAATGTAAAAATTTGTGAGTTTAGACGTAGCAACAGTGCCACACAAACAGCAGATTAGGCACATTACTGAGAGTCGGGAAGTCCTTGATTCTGTTCCTTTCTCAGCCATTGACTGGCTTTAAGTCTTATAAAACACACAAAATGTAGGAACATAAGCAATATGACTGGAAAGGACTTCCTGAGTCATTTGGTCCAGTGTCCTGCTATCACAGACAACTCCATCAAATTATCCTGCTCATGAACTTATCAAGCCCATCGTAAAACTAGTTAGGTTGTTTTCCCCCACTACTCCTACTGAGAGGCTGTCCCAGAATGTCTCTCCGCTGATTATTAGAAACAATCTTCTAATTTCCAGCCTAAAGTTATTCATGCCCAGATACCACATAGGTGGGTGCCAAGTAATTGCTTGTAATAATGACTGAAATAATGACATTAATACCACCCACAAGAACCAGCCGTTCATACCTAAAGATTCCAAATCATTTCACATTCTATGTATGAATCACTGGCGATGTCACTGAAATGCAGCCACTGCTTAGAAGGAACGCAGCGGCTCTTTTAAAAGCACACTACACACCAGTTTACGACAGGAAGTGAAGACAAATGCCATGCCCCGCCAAAATAATATATAATCAAAGTCTGATTTTAGCTCTGACAAAGCTTGGTTTTGAATATTATGTGTAGGTGCCATTCCTCAATGTTATATTTGCCTACAAACATGTCTGAAAGATTCATTCATTTTCACACTTGTCAAGGCAGAATGAAAATTCCTAGAGTACTACCATGCCAGTGATGTTAGAGGAGCAAGAACAGCAGTTATTACTATTTTGATATCAGCAGTTTGCTGGCAGCACTGCACCTGGGGACACAGATTATCCTCAAGTAATTCTCCTTTGCCATGCACATGCATACAGTTAAAACAGTAGGGTAGATTCTGCTCTTGGTTACACCAGCCTAAACCTGCAATAACGCCACTGTTGTGAATGGAGTTACACTAGAACTACACTAAAGTTACTGCGAACAGAATTTGGCCTGCTATCCATGTCTATGCATCACACTGCCTCATTCTTCCCCTCTCTCTCTCTCTCTCATCATTTCACTTGTATCTATTCAAGAATAAAGGAACCTACTGAGCAGTGGAGATACAGAAACAGCTGGATCTGCCAATAACAATTTGCGTGGACTGTCATGCAGTTAAGATTGTGTGGATGAGATACCACAGAGTAGCTTTCCTCATGAGCTGCTTAGAAATGGTGCCCTGTTTAATCACTCTCTCACACACCATCTTAAAATAGCACTACGTGTGCTAATTTTACTGAGCGCTGAAAGCCCTTTTATTTGAGGCCTTGCCGGGCCCACTATGCCACGGCCTGAGTAAACGGAGGCCGCATCATTCTAGAGGGAGCTATGGGAAGAAATAGGTCTCCTGTAGTTACTGCTGTAAATATGACACGAGATCATACATGGCTCTGGCCTCTGCACCATGTTACTACAGTGGAGCAAATGAATGGCAGAGTCAACTTGCAGCCTGAAACCTCACTCCCTCTGTGCCTATTGATTTAATTCAGACCTTTACAGTGATAGGCAGGCATGTGACCAAGTGGCTACTGCACTGGATTAGGACTCAGGAGACCTGGGTTCTTCAATTCCTGGCTCTGCCACTGGCCTGCTGGATGATCTTGGGCAAATTATTTCACCCCTTTGTGCCTCAGTTTCCCCACCTGCAAAATGGGGCCAATGACCTTTCCCTCAATTGTCAAGCATTGTGAGAGCTACTGATGAAAAGCACTATATAAGAGCTTGCTGTTCTTATTGTTAGAGCTGGTTGGGAACTGGAATATCCGTTCTACCAGAAATTCCGACATTTCCACATTAAGTGTCCTGTGAAATAAAAATTCTGAAAAATGTTTTTGTGATGGCATGAAAACATTTGGTATCAGTGCTGTTGCTTCAATTCATTTGGTTTCAATGTTGATCATTTATTAAAATGTGAAATGCAATATATAACACACAGTATTACATATAAATATAATATTAATAGACTATTAGAATGAATATAATCTAAGAAGTTGAAATGAAATGAATCTAAATGACACTATTGAAATGAAACTTTTCATCACTGTTCTCAAAAACATTTCAGTTTCAATGAAATTACATGTTTTGATGAAAAACTATTTAGACAAAAGACTTTTGACCACCTCTAATTAATACTATTACTCCAGATCGTTCCTTCTGTCTTCATTTCCTTTGCTTTTTGTTGCTGGAGCTTTTCAAGGTCAGTTTTAATGAAAATAAGAAATCTTTCTCAGTTGGTTATGAGCACAGGGCAGGCAGGTCATATCTCCTTAAGTAATTTTTCTTATTCAGATCATTTTAAAAATGACTAATCACCAGGTTTTGACTTCTGTTGAGGAGAATAAGTTTTATTAACCCAAAAGGTAAATATTGACGGCATTTTCCTTGGGCAATGTTAACCCTGAGAGACACTTTCATGTCTTGATGTTCGCAGAAAGATGTAGTCAATAGATGCAGTTCAGTGCATTCTGAATGGCCTCATTAGAAATCTAATCTTATATGCGCTTTTAACGCGCCTGTAACCACCGTATCTAAAATCTCTCTGTTATGAATTTCAAAACAATAACATTTTTGCCTGACTCCATGAAGTCCACTAGGGACTTAGTTTTGCTTTGGTATTGATTTTACATGGAAGGTCCTCGCATTCTGTGGTGATGGGCAGCAGTATAAAACCCTAAGATAGATAGATAGAGAGGAGAGTTAGAGCATGGATACACTCGAGAGTTTACAGTGGCACAGTGTAAGCTCTCTCTAAGCTGACGGGAGCGAGCTCTCCCGCTGGCTTAACGACTCCACCCCCAACGAACGGCAGTAGCTATGCAAACAAGAGAAACTCTCCCGCCGACATACCTCTGTCCACACTGGTGCTTATGTTGGTGTAACTTATGTCGCTCAGGGGAGTGATTTATTCACCCTCCTGAGTGACATAAATTGGGCCGACATAAGCTGTAGTGCAGACATAGCCTTAGAGTTCCAGAGACAGGCTATTGGGGTGGAATCTGGATTGTCCACAGACACATTCTGGTTGGCTGGTTGGGCCTTTCTGACCATGTCACAACCACGCACCAACTCCCAGTAGTGGACAGCTGAGCACCATCACTGAAACAGTTCCAAAAAAGTCTCTACACCCGTTATCTTAAGTGGACATGTGTTCATGGAACAGGGGAACAAATAAAAACAAGCAAAGAGTTTTATAATAGCCCCATGGAAGCCTATTGAAAGATCCAGGTTCCCACATGCAGAGCACGGGGTGGCATTCCAGATGGATCTGCAGACCAGCGGTCTTTGAGTGCAGCCAGTGTCCCATGAGCTTTTACAAACAGGGTTGAACCTGGCCATTTTTAACCAGCCTGGTTGGTTTTTCTACTGGCTGGTGGGTTGCCAGTCAAAAAATTTAACATGCTGGGTTTTTATGCTTCTTGTGCGCAGTGATCTTGTAACTGCTAGCGATTCATGAGGGAGCACACCATGGCCAGCACCCAGGTCCTGCTCTGCATGTTGGGCTCTCAGCTGCTAACGTCAAATGGCTCCTCTCAGTGCCACAGACTGGGAAGCAGGACAGACCTGTCACCCAAGGCTCACGAGCATGGAGAGGGAAGGGGCAGCAGGGTGGAGGAGACAGGGGCTCCTTATCCTTCCCTGCTGGCAAGCTTCAGGTCCATTCCACTTCTCAGAGTTTTCAAGGGAGTCCCCCTACCATCCCCACCCAGGCTCTTTGAAGGGCTGAGGTGTTTTGGGGGACTGGGGTGGTGGTGTCTGTGGCCAGTTTTTCTGTATCCCAGAGTTGGCAACCTTATTTACAAACTGATCTGAAGAAGAGCTCTGTGGAGCTTGAAACCTTGCCTCTTTGACCAACAGAAGTTGGCCCAATAAAAAATATTACCTCACTCACCTTATCTCTCTCACATCCTGGGACCAATACAGCTGCAGCCACACTGCACATAACTTTATTTGCAATTTCATTAAAACATGGTCCTGACAAAGCTGCAGCTCTAACTATGACCAGGACTTTGGCAAACTGGAAGGAGAACATGGCTTTTTTCATTGTTACGTCTGGCATTACTGATATTACTGACTTCCAGGGAGATGAAGGCCTATGCTAGAACATGGTTTCAATATGGCAATACTGGAAAATCCTTTTAGTATAGATGCAGCTTGCACTGGCAAAAAGTTGTTTTGCCAGTATAGTTTATACCAGTTCCCCAAATGAAATAAGCTATGCCACCTTCTTGCTGGTATAACTGCGTCTACACCAGAGTTTTGTCTGGTATAGAATTGTCAAAAAAAATCACCCCCCTCATTGACATTACTATATTGGAGAGAGGTTCTATTGAAGACCAAGGCTGAGATTCTGAGAAGGCTGGATCCAGTGGAAGTTGGTGAAATCTGAAAGTGGGCAGATGATATTGATAAGTAAAGGCCCAGTCACTCAGTGTACAGTTGTGAGTGGAGAGCACTGCATAACTTACTCAAACCATGAAGCGGGACCACCGCTGACTGACGCCACCAATCCAGTATTATTGCACAAAGTGAGTGTGTGTGTGTGGGGGGGGGGGGGCGAAAAGTCACTCTCACTGTGCAAAATTCACCCATGTTTAATCAAATTAATCTCTCTCACTCACAGCCCAGTTTATAATAGAAAAACCTGCTGTGAAAATACACAGCACGAGGCCTAAGCATCACCATTTTGAGAATTTAAGTGGCATCGTTCTGAGTTTGTACAGGGCCTAGCACAATGGGGTCCTGGTCCGTATGTAAGGCTCCTAGGCGTTACAGTAATACAAACAATAAGTAATAACGGTAACATAAGCCTTTGGCTTGCCCTCTGCACATGGCACTGTGATGGGGTGTACAAATCCCACCCAGGGCCTGAAGGAGTTAAAAGGCAATGCTGGGCCCAGATAGCCCTACCCCTCTGGGCCTGCCCCGCGCACTCTCCCTGGAGGAGCAGGTTAAAAGGAGCTCAGAAACCCAGGCAAAGGGTGGTGGGCAGACTGCAGGAGAGATTAATGCTCTGGGAAGCCAGATCGAAGGTTGCGCCTCAGAGTGAACCACAGAGTATGCCAGGCCCACAGGCAGTGCCTTCTACAACTACCACCCCCTTTGAGACCCAGCAGGTCCTTCAGGGCCTTGTTCAGTTGGACCTTTTGTTAAGCTATTAACTGTTTGGATTATAGGGGCATGCCCCAAACTAAAGGAGCACATAGGTAAGAAGTAGCCCAGGGTAGTAGACTTAGACTCTCTGCAGGAGGGACCCTGCTGGTGCTACTTCCCACAGAGGCCTGAACTGGGACCCAGTGAAGAGGGAGGGCCCAGGTTCCCCTACTACGCCCCACTGAAGAGCAAAGGTCCAATGTGGGTGAAGTCCCAAACATACCGGGCCTGAGGTCAGGAACTGGGCATCTCTAATACCCCCTGACAGAGAGACAAGGGGCTGGAGGTCAGGTGTGCTAACCACTAAACCACCCGGCCCTTTGAGCACCCCATCACAGTGCCCTACAGAGATCTGTTTAGATAGCATGCAAGTGCAGTACCTTAGTTTTTTCACAGTACATGGAGATATACACCAGACGATCTGGGAACAAGTACTAACACAAAATTCCCTGAGGCTGGGACACAATGAACTGATTATTTTTGGATTTATCAACTGACACAGTCTGAAACTTTATTGAAATGCCAGGCAGAATCAAATCATCTGGCATTTTATTATGACCAATCATATTTTGCTGCAGGTCTTTCTGCTGAACTTTAATTCACCTGTTATAACAACAACATAGCCCAGTTACTTCAACGAACAGCCAATCCATTTAATACCTCCAAAAATACACATGCATTTTGGCTCAAGACATCCTGCATTGTCAAGCTCAGCAACAGATTATTCCAACTCTCTCTGACTTAAGCTTCTAGACCGTAATTGTGGAGATGAGATAATGAGACTCCGCTTTAGTTGAGCAATGGAGATTTTACTGTAATGACTAAGAGAAACAGAATTACTTTATTGTGCTCTAAGTAATCTGTTTGAGTGAGGATTAATTTGTCACAGCATCCATCACAGACAGACACTAGAAAGATGGAAATTAAACATATGGTAGTAATAACCATCATAATAATAGCCTGTTTGCAGCCCGAGGCATAAATTTTATGTTCAGCTTAGCTAATAGAAATTCCCTCCATTTAAAACAAAAAGCAATTGTGGTACTCATAAAAACACCGGATACTGAAGTCCTTGGTTTGTCCACAGAATAAGTACAAGCGCTGAAAGGTTCCCTTCCTTGCCCCCATTAGCCTCTTAAAATCTGAGCTGAAGGGACAAACTCCAGGATGAGAGGAAGTTTTCAGTGCTTAGCATTGGCCAAACTCTGCTCCTATTGAGGTGTGCGGTAAAACTCCCAGCGATGACAGAGTAGGTCAATGCTAAGCACTGAAAACCCCATTCTTAGTCTCTAGGCACATTCAATCCTCTAATTCTGTGCTGAGGCTGCCAAGAAAGGTTAGTTTGTTTTTGCGGCATGGAGTTTCCCTCAAGAGTGAGAACACCAACTCACATGACATAAGCTGATCAACAGTCCAGCTGGTACCAGTTTCTGGTCACTACTGACCTGGTTGAGTTTGGATTAAAGGTGCCATAGAGATGAAAGGGTCCATAGTCCAACCTCTGAGCCATTCAGTCCATCTCATGGTTGCGTTTCACTATGCATAGATTATGTAAATGTTTTGTCATGAGGTTTTGATTAAACAAATAACAGTAAAACCAGTAAAACAGCAACTGGACTCTCTGAGCTACATGAATGCTAGATGCTAACATGCTTTGTCATTTAAATTCTTCTCGTTGCTAATTACACAAGGCTAACTTTTTTATTTGCAAGGGGGCATTTATCTTACTCACATATAAGAGTGTAAGGCTACAAGCTGGACACATGGATTTGCTCCTTCCCTGAATTTGAATCCAAACCATTTCAGAGATTGGAATAATGTCCTGTTTTTTATGGCTCTTCCTTGGAAGTTGCTGCTGTCAGTTATACTGTTAGTTTTCAAAAGCAGCTTCTAATTTTGTTTGTTTTTCCAACTTGTGACTCCCGTGGCTGGTTGTCAGTCATGCTGATCACCAATGGCTCAAGACTAATAGGAGCTGGAGTTGTGTCAGTATCTCAAAAAATCAAGCTCTAGATCTCTCGAATTGGGCACCCAAAAACTGAGGCACCAAAATCTTGAAACTGTGTGCCACTGAGCCTTAAAATTGTGCATTTATTGCTTATATGGTTAGCAGGATAATTGCTCATGCACACACATATACCCACAAAAGCAACCAAAAAAAACCCCTCTATATAATAGAGGTGGATTAGCAGGAAACATTAGCTTCATCCACCTTAATTTTCTGGGTAGAATATTATTCTCTGATCCGCAGGGAGGACCTCTGATGCACAGGGGTGCACAGAATTTCCATCGGGAATATGGGATAGGTATTACATAGTCAAGTGGAACTCTCTCGTGTAACTCAGTAGAATGAGCTCTGGCTGCAATGACCATTGCTTCTCTTTGCGGGGAAGTACTGCATATCGGCACACATTTCAATTAAAAAGAAAAATTAAAGCTGGTGGTTCCACATGAATTCAGAGGACGAATGCAGCAGAGATCAGCAATTGCAGGGCTCCTTTCAGACTGAAATATTGCTAATTAAATTTTACAATATACCATACAATGTATCCTGCAGCACTTTCAGATGGAATGTCATGCGTGAATAATGTTGCGAACACAAATATTTTAAAAATGCATATCGTGAAGTAAGAGCTTGCTCAAGTCCCTGATTGCAATCCTGAGCAGAGAGACTCTTCATTATTTGCAAAGAGGAATGATTTCTTGTTGACTGGGACATCGAGGTATAGAATGTGTGTGTAGTTTTGGTAATTGGCTGGTGGTGGTATATTAGGTAGAGGATGGAATTGAGATGGTCAGATACATCTCTTAAGTGCAGAGGGATTTACAAACTTGATTGCTTTTCAAGAATACAAAGTGATCTGCAATAGCGAAGTTCAAACACTGGGCCAAGTTCAGAGGGTAGTACTAGCATGTTGTTCTCCATAAAGGCTCTTAAGCTTTGGAATTTGCTTCTCCAGCTCAGTCCGCTGAGGTCTGGATTTACTAACTTTCTGGATATTGTGCCAAGGTCGTCTTCTCTCAGGCATCTGGAATATGATAAGAGGATAGGGTGTGATTTGAAGGGTGGAGAGGAATTTTGGTTATTAGGTCTAGAGGGAGTCTTATTAGTGATGGGTAATGCTAGAAGCATGTGGATAGCTCACTATACTATGTTTGCGGTGTCTGATCTTGATACTGTAGTTTTAATTACTGTAAAAATGCTCAGAGCACTTTTGGATGGACACTTATTGTGATCAGACTATCTAAGAAAATGAGGCATATCTTGACAAAATGCAAGCTAATGCTTCTAGGGAACAATAATCGAAAGGACAGATCTGCAAATAGAGGGAAAAAATCCTTGAGAAACTAACGCTGAAAGAGAACTTGGAGTGCAAGTGGGGAGCAAACTGTAGCAGATGTGTTTGCAAAGTATGGTCACAAAAGAAGCGCAAATGCTGAGACTTCAAAACACCTGCAGATAATGCTCCTTCCTTTATAAGACTCTGCTGAGACCAGACATAGAATATTGCGTTCAGTTCTGAGTACTACAATATCAGACATTGGAAGAAGATCAGAGAAGAGCAACTAGGTTGAATGTTATGAAGATCCAGAAGGGTTAAACTTAGAAAAGTTAAAAAATAAAAATATATTTAGCATGGCAAACTGATTACTAAGGTGGGAGCATGACACCAGTCTACAAATATCTGAGTGGGAGTGTAAGATACGAGTGTACACTTGAAGGACAGTCCTGCCTCAAACTCCTCTCCAGAGATAAGGGCTCTCACAGTTGGGAGGGGCGAGGGGAATAGGAGGAGAGGGAGGTATAAGAAACACTAAAAGGCCAAAGAAATGCCTGTCTGTGACCAAAGCACAACCTCATTCCTTACCCTCCCATGGGATACAAAAGCAGTGGTACCAAAGCTCCCAGACCCAAGACCCTCCAAAATGGAACATGACTATAAATTGTAAGGGCTGGGCCCAAGGGCATACACTATAGATATAATTATGCCTGCTAAGATGGGGAAACTGGGACACTGGGAGAAAAGGCTCTGCCAGAATGCAGAGCAATGGATATGCTTGTTTGAATTAACCCCAATAAACATTGCATTGCCTGCACTTCAGACTTCTGGTCTTCTACTTTCTGTCTGCGTGACAAGAACCATGGGGGTGGGGAGGGGGGTAGGGCGAAGGGAAAGCCTTTAACAACCAGTGCAGGGGGTGTGTATGTTCCAGGATATCCCAGTGGTAGGGCACTCAGCAAATCACAGCAAGAGACAGTCCTAGAAAATACAAGTTTATCAGCAGATCTAGAAACAATTAGATTTCTATTTTAAACATAGAATTGGAGTAATGATTATAATCAGATGTAAAACACTAATGTAGAAGGTTATGTCCCCTACCATGTGTACACTTTTGCATTTATGGCTTTGGTTAGGTTTTACTGGGTGAAAGAACATGCTGTCTTGTTACACTTTTTTTGTTCTTGCAGTTAAAACAAATAATAAAACTGTTTTAAGATTAAGAAAATCTATTTTGGGAAGTTAGGACTGGATAACCCTTCCCGCACCCCCAAAAACTCTAACCACCAAACAAACAAATCAACCAACTGCCACAAAAATACCCCCCAAACAAAGGTTTTTACCTAATAAAGGAAAAGAAGATGTCGCAATTCAAGGCAAGTGCACCTGTATTCCCCCTCTAAGCTCCTGACCCCTCAGCCATCACCTCTCCTGGGTAGAGACCCACGTCTCGCTCCCTCCTGACTGGGGCTTTTATAGGCTGCAGTTTTCTGCCTACACTGTGAATTCCCCAGCAAGTCAGATTGCCTAAGCAGTCCTGCTTTGCTTTCTCTTGAGAGGTTACAAACAGTGTAATGGAGCACAGTTAAATTAACACCCAGCTCTTTCTAAGCAAGCACATTTATTCTTAAGGTGAAAACATTACAGAGAAAACACTAAACACAATAAAAGAACCTATACACATGCTAATAAGCTTACCAGAGATCACCCTGAAGTCCAACAAGGGCTCCGATCCATCCTTCAAACCCCACTATGGCAGGGCACTGAGCAGAACGACTGCAGAATCAGCCCCCTGCCACAGCAGCCCCGTTTAATAATAAAGTGGAGTTGGCTGGAAAGAACCTCCCCTAATTGGGGAATGAGAGCCAGCTGCCAGCCCAATGGGCCCAGGGCTGTATAAGAGGCTGGGAAGAAGGAAGCCAGGGAGGCAGGACGGAGGAGAGCAAGGGAGTGCAGGCAGGCAGGGAGAAAGCAAGCCCTTCACTCCTGGGTTCAGACACAAGGAACCCAGAGCTGTGTACATTGTATGGTGAGAAGGTGGTGAACACAGACTTGTAAATAAAAGCACCAGTGGTTTCAGAACCAGAGGGTCTCCGAGTGACTTTATCTGTGCCTGGCAGGAGCCAGGAGGACCAGCTGCACTCTGTTACACCCATCCACAGGTTTCTGTGAGGTTACAAGTTCATGAGAGCTGTTAGCTGAGAACAGGCAGCCCCATGAGTTGGTCAAGTCCTTCTAACCCTTCCCAGGATGCACTGTGGCACCTCTTGGACAGCAGGTTCCGTCCACTGACTGGAGCAGAAAGAAGGGCCTAAGTCCATTTAAACTGAGACTATTTATTTTTGTCTGTTGTTCTCTGGAGACTCCAGTTTGAACCAGTGTATGAGAGCCTTTCCATGAGGTGGTGTCTCTCGGGGAAATGGTACACCCTGAATGAATTTGCCTAATCACCCCCTACTGTTCTTAGTTCCTGGAGGGCTGTGGTCACCATCCCCCATGGAATGACAGTCCATGGCCCACAATGATACATAAACTTAATGTGTGAGCACTCCCAAAGATACTGCAGGAAATTGCCATAGTTGTCACACAAGCATGAAGTCCACCAGGGACTTTGCCATTGGTATAAATTTTACATAGCAGGCGATCAGATACTATGGTGATAGGCAGCATTATAAAAACTAGCTAGCTAGCTCAGCAGCGAGTATTTTATTTAGATAGCTGGTGGATGAGAAGACAAATGCTTGCATTAGAGTTATGACCTTCCCCGATTTATAAAGTGACAGTTATGGCAGCAAAGCCTTGTGTATTATGGTGGGAGGCTGAATTTTTTCCCCCCTTTGTCAGCACAGGTCAGCTCAGTGTTCCCGTGGTAGTTTCCATCACACTGCTGCCTTTTATGATTACTGCATAGGTCCATACCTTTTCTGGATTTCTGTGCAACCACTGTTTAGACATAGCTGCAGTTACATTGCTGTAGCTTTAGTCAATTGGTGCCCTATTTATTGCCAGGTTTTATGATTGTACAATGTTTTCTTTATTAGCTGCTCTGGCTGGAATGTAGGTGCTGCGTGATTTATTACTGGTGTAGCACAGTGATAAATTGGTGCTATGGTGTTTAGAGAGACGAGTGCTGAGCCTGAAAGAATTACAAAATGAAAGTGATAGGCCCCAACCAAATCCTTGGAGCCAAACAGTCCCAAACGTCACGAAAGTTTTGGGGCCAGAGATTCTCGCGGTTGTAAACTAGCATAAATCCACTAACAGCAATGGAGCTATGCCAGTTTATACCAGAGCTGAACTCTGTCCTTCTTTCTAAGGGCTTGATTCTGTGCCCACTGAAGTCAAGAATAAAGCTCTCACCAAGTTCATGGTACTCAAAGGGTGGAACTGTAACTCTGGGTCAGAAGCTGCCTGAACTCTGGTAGAGGTTTGGATCTAGATGTTCATCTAGGCTTTGTGACTAGTGCCCATCTTTATTAAGCCCAAGTGTCTACTAAAAGGACAGGTCTGGACCCTGTGCCCATTTTATCTTTCAAATCTGGGGAGATCTAGTGATTTTGTCTGTAAAATGCTGATCAGAGGACATTTTGTTTAGGACTATCCTTCTGTGCTGGGAAATATATATGCCCCTACTATCCATGGTATACGATATTCTCAGCAGGGTTTGGGTATTACTTGTCAAGTCTACTGAGCTCAAGCAGGTCCAGAGATACGTTGCCTCTGACTTGTCATAATACAGCGATAAAGGGGTTTTGATCCTCTTGTCCCAGTTGTGACATTGGTTGGCATTTCGAGAAACTAGAGGAATCCAGTCTGATGACGAGCAACTCTGCTTAGAGTGATGTGGAATGGAAGTTTCCAATTGTTGCAGTGTGTAAGCTGCAATTCTAATGAAAGTGAAGTGTCTCTTGGATAAAATGACATTGCTCTAAGCAGGTCACATCGCATATATTTATTTCTAAAACTAGATGAAGGTGAGCCATTGTTTCAAGAGTCCACTCCACAATTAGATCAGCATATGCAAAGCTACCTCCCATGCTGATTATTCTAATTGGATTAGCTGGAGGCTGAATCATTTGTCATTCAGCAATCCTATGTTCAGACTCCATTCAAGTGAGCCATATTTCACAGGGCATTACACCTCATTCAGCAGCTTAGTTTCTGGAACGCCTCTGAAGGGAGCCACTATATCTTGTGATACACTCACATCAGGTTTAAGATGTAGGCAGAGTCAGAGACTGGTGAATAAATACTAGTAGGTGCAAGTGGCCCAGGACCGCACAAGGATCTTTTGAAGCCACAGGGCAAACATGATGGACCTTATCACTAAGTCCTTCAGGAAAACCCGTGGGCAGGGGGTAAAGGGGAAGAAATCACTGTGATATTCCCCCCACCAATCAGAACAGACCAATGGGTTGGCCACCAGTTCCCATGGATCTACGATAGGTGGATCCTGAGAGGTGAGGAAGCAGCTCTGTGTGGAACCACCGTGTGTCTGCTATGGCCTGGGGCTAGCCATAGATTGTAAGCTCCTTGAGGAAGGGACCAGCTTTTTGGTCTATGCTTGTAAAGTGCCTGGCACAACGGGGTCCTCATCCATGACTGGGACTGCGAGGTGCTACCATGATACAAATAATAATATTATACCACCTTCAGTTCTGCAGGCCAAGTGAGCAAAAGATGTGCATACACACGCATGACGCTTCACCCATCCCATTCCAAAGATGCACGGTGTAGGGACCGGGGAGAGACGGGATACTGCTGCAGAAGTGTCTGACCTTGCTTCCATATTGGACAGAGAGATCAGCTCACAGAAGATCCCCTCTTCACATGCATCTCAGGGGCACAACTGGGCCCTATGTTATTTGACTGAGAATAACACTTTTAGAGATGCAGGATCAAATGGGGAATTTGAGGGTTACCAGCCCACCTTCTGGGCAATAAGGGACTTAGTTTAGCTGTCGTACCTGTAGACAGAGGCAATTGTTCTTGGTTGAGATCAAGTGTGCTTTTCACACTTTGCCTGGAAGCTTTATTGTTACCACAAGGAAGGTGATCGGGGTGATACACACATGCCCAGTACTCTCACTGGGGTGGCTTGCATTACTGTCCAAGGCTGTGAAGGCCTTTGAGCCATCCTGGCAGCTGGTGGGGCAAAAGCATGTGGTGTCAGCTGCAGTCCTTACCCATACAAATACCACATGATTGTTACGGAGTAGAATTCTATCAACATGAAATTGGGGTGGCTCTTCCTTCCGGCGCAATTGGGACCACAGTGCTGGGATGCCAGATGCCCTCACACAAAGGGGGGATGGCTCCCATTGTCTCTTCTCTCTGGCTCTTATTGCTGTACTTACAAAAGCCTAGAGGGAATGTTTTCTGTGAGGCTGATTATTTTGCTGTTGTTCAATCTGGACACACAGGTTCCTAAGGCTGGAGAAATATGTCAGGTGATTTTCTTCCCTTGTGGAGAAATTAGAGCAGTCGGAGTTGTTTTCCTCAGAGACATGGTCTGTATCTAATGACAGCAGGTTGCTTTCACTGGACAATCTCCATCAGCCTGCAGTGGGGCACTGGGGTCAGCAGAGGGAGCTTTTTGGCATATTTTCACAGAAATATGAAGCTTTCGTTTTAAAACCCCTTGGGCTTTCAGTCTGTCAGCCTGACTCACCATGGCATCAGCACAGTCCTATTTGCATATTACTGGAGTAACTACAGAGGTGAATGAGACCCTGTGATCTTAAAGTCCTGTTACACTCCCCCTAAATCCCATGCAGTTTCTAGTCTAGTACATCAGCATTGTAGCTGCCTACCTTCTTGAAACTCTGGTCACAGCCTCAGGAGCCAACCGTAAATGGATGTGACGAGCTGACTAAGAGCTCACATGGACCATTCATCCGGGGCTACCTTTCATCTTCCAACCCCAAAAGGGAGGTAAATTCATTCATTCCTAAAATTATCTCCCATTAGTGGGCTCTTTTTCTGACTCCTGCAGCAACTTTGCAACCTCCATGGGCTCCAAAGAAATGAATTACAAGGCAATTTTCCATCCAAGTGAGCCAAGGGACATATCACTTATCTTGGCCTCCATATCTCTCCTCCCATATACAATGAACATAATGGCTGTTATTAAACATGCCATGGAGGATTCAGAGACGGCCACAGCTCTGCCTTCCTATACTGGACAGAGGCTAACCCGGATGTTGCTATTTCTATGCATTCTGTGTATCCTTCCAGGACAGAAAGGAATAGTAAAGGAGTAGCAGCCATGTTAGTCTGTATCTGCAAAAAGAAAAGGAGTACTTGTGGCACCTTAGAGACTAACAAATTTATTTGAGCATAAGCTTTCGTGGGCTACAGCTCACTTCATCGGATGCATGGAAAGGAAGGAGATTCAGACTGATTTGCCTGAGGGACCAGCCAAGGTATCAGAAGTTACCAGAGACGTGTTACAGCATGCCTTCAGGGAGTGAGACACCAGTCTTGCTGAACTACATTAGGACAAGTAAAGTGCACTCCAGACTGACTGTCTGAATCTGTCAAAGCAAATGAAAATTATGACCCTTCTGCCTCATTAAGATTCCCCAGTTTATTTTGTTGCTGCTGCCTAGTCTATATCCAGGGAAATTGAAATTAGGGATGTAGGAAATTGGCTCTTTTTGAAATTGCTGGACACTAAATACTGTATTCTGATGCAAAAAGGGTCTGAGAAAGCCAGGGGTGCTGTACCAGTTTATAATGACCGAGTATCTGGCCTTATTGACTTCAGTTGAGGGCTTCTGGCCCAAGAAGTGTTTAAAGAGAAAACATGGTGCTTTTCGAAGCTTCCAGGCACCTGATTTCAAAATGCTTCCTCATGGCTGACCTAGACTAGCCAGACACAGGATCACCTTGAGATCACCTGCTTGTCAAACACAGTCACCTTCAGCAGGTGACCTTTACCCACAAAGAGGGTCCCAGGGATTCTCTGTCACACATGCTCAGAGCAATTCAAAATTCCACCCTTCCTCTTCCTCCACTCCAGTTCCCAGCCTCGGTTCCAGCATTAAAACCCATGTCTTTTGAGCCCCCTTTCCCCATAAATAAGCAGTTTACTCATGGGGGGCATTCGTTAAATAGTTAAGCAGAGAAATAGGTTCTGAATGCTCATCTATGCAGTCACAGGGCGGCCTGCTGGAATAGAACAGAGGGCGACATTGGGGCCTTTGTCAGCTGGTTTCTTGTAACCCTCGCAGAAGACATGAGTCGTTCTGAGAGATTGAAATAATTGTAGTTTTATTTTGAAAATGTCAGTGAAAACAATGTTTAGAAAATATTGTCCCAGAAAGAGAGATAAGAGATGAGGATGACCATGTAGTGCAGACCAGCCTGTCCCTTTCTCAGTCTAGCGCAGGATCTGTACAGTATGTTCATGGCTCAACCCAGTTTTAAATCTCCCAAGTGATGGAGCGTCAACCACTCCCTTGGAGAGACAGTTCCTCAGCCGAATAGATCTCACTTATAGGCAGTTTCCCATGTCTCAGTTTAATTCCAGGACCCCTAGTTCTCTCCCAGCCACTTAAATAATCCCGCTTTCTCCTTGGCCTTTACGCCCTTCATATACTTGACTCTTACCAACTTATCTGATGGTTGATTAGCTCTGCTCAGATCCCTCAACCCACCACTGCTTCACTGACATCAATGGGAGGTCTGTCCGCATGGAACCAGTTGCAGGCAAATGTGTGGCAGGATTTCTATGTGAATACATGACAGCAAATTGAAGCAAGGACCTTGTCTCTCTGTCTCCTGCAAGCAGGGCCGGCTCACAACATTGTGGCACCTGAGGCGGGGAGCTTAAATGATGTCCCTATACCTCCTCGCTTGGGCCAAAACTTTGAAAGGTCTCAATTCTGCCTTCTTCCTGTTCTACTCCTCTCGTGGTACTGCTCTGCTATCTACCCCAATAAAAGGGAACTAACAACTTAAAATGCCTTCTTCAAAAAATTTAAGTAACATTTAACTTTCAAATGCCTGAACAGCAAATGTAACTTTTCTTGTCTGCATAGTAAACACTGGCATTTTTATCTGTTTGAATAATCAAAGTGGTGCTTTCTGTGCCTTCTTGCTTGCAAAGATTTGAACTGCTTCCTGAAGGGTCACACTCTGGGCCAGCTCATGCTCTGTTGAGATGGTTGCAAGGCCAACTGGCCTCTCCTGTGTCATTGTGGAGTGTAGATGTCTTTTTATTAACTTCAGCTTGGAAAAGCTGCGTTCTCTACTGACAACTGTTACGGGAAGTATTAGAAGTATGTGCAGAGCAACAAAAGCATTTGGTCATCTTATCTGTGCACATATATTCCAGAACAGCCTTTGGAGTTGATCCTGCTGAAATGTATCTTGAAAGGGCTTTCAGTTCATCACCTAAATCACTCGCTGCCTCACATCAATATTGCGCATGTCATCATGTGTCAACACTGTCTCTAGTGCCCTGCATTGCTGATGTAGATCTTCTTCAGGTATAGTGAGGAGTTTTGGAATATCACACAACATCCTAAATATACTGCTGTGTTTCTTGAGCTGCATGAAACGTTCTTCAACTGACTGTATTGCACAATCTAGCACCTGGTTAAAGAATTTAACTTTGAATTGTTGTTTGGGGTCTCTTATGGGATTATCCCATGCCTCATAATCAAAATGTCTTCTTCTTGTATTCTTGAGTGGGTGGGAATAGATTCAGAGTGAAGTTCCTCTGCCAACTTCTGTGTACTCTTCATAATGTTTTGAAATCCCTCATCTGACCGGTAAGACTGTTGGTATGACTTTGCTTTGTCCAGTTGTTCCATTGCTCCAGATATATCAAGGTCAACACCTTGGAGTCTCTTGCTTACAACATTTATTTCAAACAGTGTGTCATGCCACAACACTACGCCACACAGAAATTTGAAGTTATGTATGTTTCTGGTGATTCCATTTCCCTCTGCCACTGTTCTCCCACGAACAGTTCCTGTCACATCCTCCATAATGGCAACTATGGCATCATCTATCTTCCCAATCTGGTGTTTGATAGGCTTTATGGCCTCCACTCGACTTTCCCATCATGTGGCACTCAGTGGTTTCAGTGTCAGAGAGGATGTTCCCAGATGTTGCTTCAAAATTTGCCATCGATGAGTTGATGCAGAGAAAAATACATAGATGCTTTGAATTACATTAAAAAATTCAGCAGCCTCACTAGAAGCTGATGCTGCATCACTGACCACCAAGTTCAATGAATGAGAACTGCATGGGAGAAAAAAAGCTTGAGGGTTTAACTCTCGGATCCGTGTCTGCACTCCTCTGTTCTTTCCTCTCATGTTGGCAATATTATCGTAGCCCTGACCTCTCATGTCAGCTATCACAATTCCCGTATCTTCCAGCTTTTTAAGAAGCACATTTGTCATACCAGCTCCTGTAGTATCATCAATGTGAATACATTCTAGAAAACGCTCTCTGACAGTCACCATTGCAGGGACATTTTCACTAGGTTCTGTTGTTGTTACAAAACACACCATTAAAGTCATTTGTTCCATATGGCTGATGTCAGGTGTGCAGTCCAGAATAACAGAGTAATATCTTGCTGGCTTCAGATCTGCCACAATCTTCTGTTTGACTTTTGTTGCCAGTAACTGTATGATCTCATTTTGAATTGTTTCTCCAAGGTAGTGGTGTGTGTACATTTCTTGGGTGGCGACTCTTCTTAGATGCTCCTGGAGTACAGCATCAAACTCAGCCATCAGCTCCACAATTTTAAGGAAGTTTCCATACTTTGGCACATACAGCTGATCTGAAGTGCCACGTAGTGCTAGGTTTTGGGTGGCAAACATTCTCACAATGGCAATGAGCCTTTTCAGAACATTTGGCCAGTAAAGAGATTCTGATGCAATCTTCTCTTGATGGTGATAATCGATGGTGGCCTTTAACCTTAGTCTCATCTCAAGCTCTTTCCACCTATGGAATGCTCTCTGGTGATTTGCTGCCTTCTTATGGCATGCCAGATTTCTACTCAGATTTTTCCAGTCCTTTGTTCCTGTAGAACATTGTGCTGGAACATTAAACTGGAAGAGTTTGCAACAAAAACAGTATGCAGCATTCTGGGTTTTTTAGTACATAAGCCATGGCCTCTCCACTTTGTCACCATTGGGGATTTCATGCCAGTAATGTGTTGGATGGAAACTTCTGTTTTCATTGTCTTTGGAGAACATGAAGTTTTTCACTTGCTGTGGCCCATGCAGTACAAGTAAGTCCCTCGGGCTACTGCCCAAGTGGGTCCACAATCCTGGATCATCTAGACTTAAGGAACTAAACTCAGCAGCAGCTGTTTCTTGACCCTCCACCCCACTCTTCTCTGATCTAAACTTTTCTACAGGAATGTGCATGGTTACATCCATTTGAGATAGAGATATGGATACTGCAGTAGCTGCCAGGTCACCTGCACTCTGACTAACTGGAAGATCAGGCATCTCCTCACCACTCACATCCTCACTGGGGCCAGAAGGCTCACCGTGAACATTTGTGTCTATGTATCTCAGGAGAGCTCCTTCCTGCTTAGATAGAAAAGCTTCCTTTCTTTTTCTGAGTGCTGCCCCAGAGGGGCGTTTTCTTCTTTCACTCATGACTGCTGTTCTGTGCCAGCTATAGTGGCCCTCAGCACTCAGTTGAAGGGGACAAATAAGCAGGCTGGTAGCAGGGCCTGAGTGAGGGAAGATATCAGCGTCTTAAGGGCCTAACTGGCTCCTACTGCTTCAGCTGACTGCCTGTTCTCCTCAAGTGGGTTCAGAGAAGCAGCAGGAAACAGGAAGCTCCCTGAGAAGCTGGTGTTAATCAGTCCAGGCTCCTGGGGGTGCTATAGAGGTACATAAGAGGCTCCTCCTCCTCTCTCTCTCCCTGCAGCTCCTGCTGCTTTCTATTATTCCCTCTCACCTTTTCTCCTGCCTGCCTGCCACGTCTCTTGTGCCCTCCTTCCTCCAGCACAGCACTCCACCATCTCTGTGCATCTAGAGCAGAGAGAATACGTATGCACCAGCAGCAGACACAATTTTCTACACTCTGGGTCCTGGTGGCGTCCCCCCCGCCCCCACAGTCTGGCACCTGAGGCGGCCACCTCAGTTCGCCTCATGGTAAGGCCAGCCCTGCCTGCAAGCACACTGGCTCCCAGAGCCTAGCACACTTTTCAGAGCTATAAAATAATGAACAATGGTAACATCGAGGCTGTGATTTGAAATCCTGGGTTTGGAGATCGAGACCATCCTGGAAAGACTTTACTCAGGCATTTCTCAATTGACTTAATCACAGAATTGCTTAAAACCACCTCTTGGCAAGGATCCCAGATAACATCCAACACAACTGGATGTAATCAAGGAAGATTAAAACTGTTCATTCATACTGTGCTTGGAAACGGAGTTGCTTTACTCTATAATGCTGACCCCAGGAGTGAAGCATAAATATGCGTATTGCAGTTTAATGATTTTGATTTAGGATCTACAGAGTCAAGGTAAAGGAACAACAAAGTAATAAGTTCTCAGATAAGTAGATATTTTATATGCGCAATCAGTTTGGAATCCTACTCATGATGGATGAAATTTAATCAGTAAGATAATTCCTTGCAATAAGTGAAAAGCTATGCGGCGCTAGATCCCCAGCTAGTGGTAAGTGGTGTAGCTCCGTTTACATTAAAGGAGCTCCACCATTATGATGAATGCAGTGGAACTCAGTACCGACTATTGATCTGTATCCCAGAAATGTGATTCCTATATTGGATTTTTAAGATGGTGTGCTCGGTTATCAGAGGTTTCAGAGTAGCAGCCAGGTTAGTCTGTATCAGCAAAAAGAACAGCAGTACTTGTGGCACCTTAGAGACTAACAAATTTATTTCAGCGTAAGCTTTCGTGGGCTACAGCCCACTTAATTGGATGCATAGAATGGAATACATAGTAAGAAGATATTTATACATACAGAGAACATGAAAAGGTGGAAGTACCCATACCATCAGAGGGTAGCTGATAGTTTCAATCCCCTTGCCTAACAGTAGAAACCAGACCAGAAATGACAAGCTATTACAATGTGTAAATGGTATGTTTACCTGCAGGGTGCTAAGTAGTTGGTATACACAGGGTAGAATAGACAGATCTTGGTCTAAGAATGGCAGAACCACAAGATTCCAGCCCAAGACAGGTAAGGTCGAGAGGCCCAAGATCTGAGGTGGATGCTGTCAGAGAGACCAGCAAAGGGGCAGAGGTGTAGCTAGCCCAGTAACTGAGACAGCCACCAGCTGAGGGTTTGGCTCCTTGGTGCGGCATTGTTGTTTCCTTAATATCCCTGCCCCTGCTAAGCGTCAAGCTGAGAAAGCAGAAGATGTGTTCTCATATTAAATAATCAGAACATCTTGGCTGTTTCCTGGCGTTTGATGTGACCATATCTGCCCTCCCGAGATATATGTAAGGCCCTTGGGAGAATAAAACCTCACAGTAGCAAACTGGCCAATGAACTCTTGGATTTGTTGGAGAAGATTTCCACTGGCTCGGTTAAGTGGACAAAACAGAAGTTTTCAAAACTCTTGCCTCTGTTTCCACCTTTATTCTTGCATCTGTTTCCACCAGCAGATTCCTTTACAAACAAGTTTACTTTGATCAGTAGTAGATTCATAGGGTTTACAGCCAGAAAGAAGCATTATGATCACCTAATCCCACCGCCTACCTAGCACACAGGTCACAGGATTTCACCCCACCCCCAATGCCTACAATGGGAGGAACTATTCTTCCTCAATACACTAGTGAATGCTGTCTAGCCCAATACCTCAAGCAGAAGAGAAATTCTAGGCAATACTAGACCTAAGATGAAATCCTGGCCCCACTGAAGTAAATGAAATTTTCCCTCATGTTTGGGCAGAGAGGTAGGGAAGATCCTGGCTGGTAAAAAAAAATAAATCTTTTGCCCTTTATTTTAAATTCAACATTTTAAAAAAAGCTGAGTGGCCAGTATTTTTGAATGGCTGTGGATCAGATACCAGGAGTTAGCATATCCCAGGCACTTGTGTTACCTTCTTTCTCTTTTTATTTTACTTATTTATTTCCATGATGAAGCTAAATTTCTACATAAATAAATAAATATCTGTGATGGGGTGGGACTCACCACTGCGGTGTCCCCTGCTGGATGTCCCAAGGATCAGCTCTGCCAGCCAGTATGCCCTCTTCTGGTGGCATCTCGCCGCAGTCACTTCTGCTCCAGGGATCCACGTCGCTCCCAGGACCGGGGCATCCTCTTCATGGCACAGCCCTCCGGCTGTGCCACACTTTGTGCTCCCCCCTTCTGGGGGAATGTCCCAGTCCCTTAGTCCAGCCACTTCCTCAGTGGCAGGTGGCGACACCGGAGCGGGGAGGGAATCTGGGCTTGCCCACTACTCCGGGTCCCGGCCCAGGGAACCTGTAGATGGACAGCTTGCGGCATCCCCCTCTGACTCCTCTGTAGATCTCCCTGGGCCACTTCCCTGCAGCCCCAGCACCCTCTTTGCCCTTGCCTCAGGGTCTCAGCCTGCAGATCCCTGCAGCCCACCAAGAGCTGCCTTTAGTTCCCTGGGTCCGTGCCAGCAGCACTGCTCTGTCCAGGGTGCTGGCTGCCCTCCACCTGCAAAGTAGCCAATCCTCCACTTTCCTCAAGTTCTGCAGCCCTTCTTATATGGGCCAGCCTGGCCCTGATTGGCTGCTCCTCACAGCCCCTCTCTGATTGGCTGCCTCCTGCACAGCCTCCCAAAGGCTCTATTAACCCCTTAGAGCCCAGTGTGGGGCAGGTGTCCCATCACCACATCCCTTTTAACTATGTAGATGCTAGCATGACAGACACTAGTGCTGACTTCTATTTTATGTAGTTACATGAACCCCCCACCCCTCCCGCAATCACTACAGTATCTAAGCCTCACCTCTGCAATGCATTCATCCTCCCAACAGCCCTGTAAGGTAGGGCAGTGCTACTATCCCCATGTTACCAATGGGGAACTAAGACATTGACAGGCTAAGTGACTTAGCCAAGGTAATACAGGACATCTGTGGTGGAGCAGGGAGTTAGACATCTCAGAGTCCCAGCTAGTGCTCTGACCACTGGACCATCCTCTTGTATTGCAGTAGTACCTTGGAGCCCCAGGCATGCACCAGGATGTCCTACATGTGCTAAACATACACAAAAAGATAGTCTTTGCTCCAAGGAGCTTCTAAGGGGAACTTGCATAATGCAGTTAACAAGGATCAGGCTTGCGATTTGCAGGGACACAGCATTCTGGTAGGCATCCCGTATCCTCCCTTATCAGCCCACAAGTGACCATCCTGAATGGAGCCTGCTTTGCTGAGCTCTGCAGTGGAATGACACCCACGCGTGTCACCATTTGCTCACTGGTCAGACCCGTGTTGTCTGCACATGGTTGTATTTTCCCAAGCAGTGTCGGGCCTCAACCTGTTACTTCCACAGCGCTGATACTTTTTTAGTGTGAAATATGGGCAATCGGGGCAATACTTCTTTTGCTATGGGGACTCTTGTACATGCTCCCTCTTCCCAGAATAAAAGCATCGCTACCTAAAACCACACAGCAACTCCTTCCAGCAAGCGGAGTGTGAGAAAGCGGTCCTGGCCTATATAAGGCTAGGGCCAGTTTCTGCCAATCTTGTACTGAGTAGTAGCTCATGCCAGGAACAGTCCCATTGAAATCAGTGTGAAACCTCTGGCCCAGGTGCAGCTAAGGCCCTCAGCCTGCCACACGAACCCCTGCACTCAGGTAGAGCACCACTGAAGTCATTTACATTGTGAATTAAATTATATTAAGAGCTTCCCCTGCAAATTAAAATGTGCTCTATGTGCCACTGAAACAGGAGTCACCAAGGCTCTGCACAAACACTGGGCACTCTGTGGGGAACGGTAACAACCAACAGCAGGTGCCCCAGGACATGGATCAACCAGAACAAGTGGACTTGCTGCCTCCTGACAGCAGAAGTGCGGATCTTCCAGGAGCCCGACAGGTCCGAGCGACAACTCAGGGCACCTCAGAGGCTGAAGACTGTTAGCCAGTTCAGTAGTTCTAAGCACTTGAAACTATGTACCACTTGTAACACCAACCCACACAGGGGTATTGGCAGCGGGAATAAAACCTGGGACCTCTGGAGCTACATGTATGAGCCTCTAATGCATGAGCTAAAAGACACCTGTCTTGCAGCCAAGGCTGAAGCAGGCTCATTAACCTCTAGCTGGCCTAGCCGCCACTAGCGGGGGACAGAGTGCCACTGTTTGGCTAGGGAAGGAAGATGTAGGGAACTGTACCTTTAAAAAGCTCTGGTCAGGGCCAGTTGGAACCGTTTGTTATGCAGTGGCTTGTGTTATGCAATGCTGATCAGTTAGAACTCAGACACAGAAGGACATAAACCTTGATCAAACTCCTTGGCTCCAAGCGATTACGGGACACTGCAGATCCAACTTGCAGGATTGAAGTTTTAGTTGCACACAGCTAGAGGATTCTCATTCACCCTGCCCCACTCCTCTCCAAAAATAACACTCTCTTGAACTGAAATCATCTGTGTCAACGTTTAGGCCTGGAGCAAATTTTTATAACCAAGTTATGGTGTTTATAATGTAAAACCTGGCAGATCCCTGCCTATGAAAGAAATACTGGCCTAATACCTAGCGAGTAACACACAAGGAGGTATGGAGAATACAAGACCACCAGGCACAAACATAACACAACAGTCCCTTGCAGATGATCGCTATGAGACCTCGCCAGATCACTGTTCTCTCCAAGTAGCAGAAATAGAGATGCTATTTTTACTTTCCACAGGGGAAGCTCTTATATAAATATTTTTTAAAAAAATCTAATCTTCTTTGAAACTTATGTAGGTCAGTGTAGAAAAGAGAGATGCTGCCACATTTGATGGATTATCATGCAGCAGAGCAATTGCATTATAAAGAAGATTTTCTCTCTCCCTTTTAAATCAATTATACCCAGCTGGTGTAAGCTTAACTGCCTTAATAAGGCCAATGATGAAATTACTGGCCTTGTGTCAATAATGTACAAACTGAGCATATTGTTTTAATTTGCAGCTGTTTAGCATGGCCATCCATTCAAATGAGTCAATCATTTGTTGGGGACACTGTTCTTGTGAGACCTTCTTGGCTTGGATAGCCGACATACATTTTGTAAGCACCTGCCCCTTTCCCCATTGCTTTTCCTTGGGCAGTGGTTAAAATAAAGCAATATTTTGGGTCAAATCCTCATTTGATGCAAACTTTCATAGCTTCTTTGATTTCAATGCAGCTACACAGCTCTATACCTCCTGAAGATCTGGCCTTTTACGTTTTCTGAGCAGAATATTTTTGTGACCCTTTATTTCCAAAACATGCAGGTCACAGGAGAAATATAGCTGAGCCCTACTGACCAGTCACTCAGAAGTGGTTCATCTTGCCATAATCTGCATACTCCAATAAAAAGGTAAGTAGCTACTGCCACCCTGTTCCTAAGAGAAATGAGCTTGGGCTTTGTATTCTTAATCAACGAAGCAATGCTACAGCTCAAAAATTGATGTGTTTTGGCAATTTTCCAAACTGCCATAAACATCTACAGCATCTGAGCTGCCACAGGCTAATGTGACACTGGTATAACGTAAAGAACATCACATTAAATGCCATGACCAATTAGGAAGAAAAGGAGTCGAAGGGGGCTGGCAGTTCTTAAAAGATGTAATACTAGAGGCTCAACATCAAGCTATTCCGAGGCAGAGCAAAGATAAGAAGAGCCACAGGAGGCCAATGTGGCTGCACAAGGAGCTTTTTAGCAATCTAAAAACCAAAAGGGATACCTACAGGACATGGAAGGAGGGGCATGTCACCAAGGAAGCATACATGGGAATAGCGAGAGCGTGTAGGGATAAAAATCAGAAAAGCCAAGGCAAAGAATGAGTTACAGCTGGCAAGAAATGTTAGCTACAACAGGAAGGGGTTCTTCAAATATGTCAGACAAAAAAGAAAGTTCAAGAATGGCGTGGGTCCACTGCTCAATGGAGCCGGTGAGCTGGCAACGGAAGATGATCGGAAGAAAAAGCTGCTCAATGCCTACTTAGCTTCAGGCTTCTCACAAAAAATAAGATGTGACTGGACGACTAGCAAAGTTACCACAGACAATACAGGGGAAGGGATCCAGACTGGGATAAGTAAAGAACACATCAGAGATCTTCTGACCAATTTGAATGGATTCAAGTCAGCAGGGCTGGATGTTATTACCCCAGGGTACTGAAGGAATTAGCTGAAGAAATCTCAGAGCCACTGGCAATAATATTTACAAATTCATGGATGACAGGAGAGGTCCAGGAAGACTGGAGAAAAAGAGGGCAAAGGAGGAGTTGGGAAACAATAGACCAGTCAGCCTGACTTTGATACCTGGGGAGCTACTAGACCAATGGATAAAACATTCAACTGTGTGACTGCCCGGAGGATGAAGAGGTGATTACTAGCAGTGAGAATGGATTTGCCAAGAACAAATCATACCAAACCAGCATGATTTCCTTCTCTGACAGGGTAACTGATTTGGTGGATAGGGGGAATGCAGGGAACATAATATACTTGGCCTTCAGCAAGGCTTTTGACACAGTCCCACATGACATTCTGATATGTAAGCTGGAGAACTGCCGGCTTGACAGAACTACCATTAAGTGGATACATAACTGCATAACTGCAAACAAAGAGTAACTATTAATGGTGTGATGCCGGATTGGAGTGAGGTCTCAAGTGGGGTTCCACAGGGATCTGTTCTGGGTCCGATGTTGTTTAACATCTTTATTAATGACCTGGATGCAGGTAGAGAGAGCATGCTGATTCAATTTGCAGATAACACAAAGCTGGCAGGGGGGTTGCCAATACATTCGAGGATAGAACTAAAATTCAGAGGGATCTTGATAAATTGGAGAACTGGGCTATAGACAACAAAATGAAATTCAACAAAGACAAATGTAAGGTGCTACACTTAGGGAAGAAAAACCATATGCATAAATACGGGGGGGAGGGGAATGGCTTGGCAGCAGCACTGCTGAGAAGGATCTGGGAGTTGTGGCGGATCACAACGTCAACATGAGTCAGCAACTAGATGCTCCTTGCAAAAAAAAAAAAAATGCAATTTTAGGCTGCGTTAACAGAGACAGAGCATGCAAGTGACGGGAGGTAATAGTACTGCTCTACTCTGTGCTGGTTAGGCCTCAGCTGAAGTACTGTGCCCAATTTTGGTCAACAATGTATAGAAAGGATGTACAGAAACTGGAAAGGATCCCATGGCGAGCAACAGAGATGATGAAAGAGATGGAATGCAAGTCATATGAGCAAAGGCTGAAGGAACTGGGTATGTTTAGTTTGGAAAAGAGGAGATTGAGGGAGGATATGATAGTAGTCTTCAGATACTTGAAAGGCTGCCATAAAAAAAGATGGAGGAAAGTTGTTCTCTTTTGCTACAGAGGGCAGGACAAGAGGCAGTGGGTTCAAACTACATTATAGCAGATTTAGATTAAATCTCAGGAAAAACGTCCCAACTGTAAGAACAGCAGGACAATGGAACAGGCTGCCTTGGGAGGTTGTGGAAACGCCTTCACTGGAGGTTGTGAAAAGGTGGCTGGAGAGCCACCTGTCTTGGATGGTTTAGACACAACAAATCCTGCATCTTGGCAGGGGGTTAGACCACATGACCCTTGTGGTCCCTTCTAACCCTATGATTCTATGTTTCAAAATGAACTAGCAGAGACTTCTTTGGGGAAATCTGCAGCTCCTTGTTTTGTAAAACAAAATATTAAAGGCTGGCCATTTCCCTCTATTTAAGGCTCTGTGTAAGATGTTATATATTATAAACAACATGTCCTCTGTAAAAGAAGGCTCCCAAATAGTGTAATGCACTACCTAGTGTGTATTGCTCAGCAAGAAGAACCACCCCCTGATTTGGCTCATTATAATTAACAGGCTAGAGTTTGTGCAACACTGCCATGGGCAGGATGCAATCTGAAGAGCTCAAATGGGTCTCATGGACCCTATACAGCTAACAGAGATTCTCCTTCAAGGACCTTGTGTTCTTAGAGAAGGAGGATCTGATTTGTTCAGATTTTCCAATATGTTCAGAGCATCCCTGGAGTACGGCACAGCAACAACTGTGAACTTCATCTATAGCGATGGATTTGTAATGAAATGTACAGATTTGCACACACCTCTCCCTCAGCCCTTTAAATGGAAAAAGTGTGTATGAAGAAGGCAGCCTTTCATTACAACTCCAGGACAAAATTTACTACCTACACTTACAAATGCCACTGTTCTATCAGCACATACACCAGCCCAGCAAATTGATATTCAGATAACTTGTTTGTGAATAGGAAGAGAAACTAACCACAACAAAAAGCATTCTCTTACTACCATAAAAACCATCCAACTTTGGGTCATAGTTTATCAGCTCCCCAATAAAACCTGTGCTTAAGGAATGTTAGAAATGGTTTCATTACAATTAGAAATGACCCAGACATGTTCCCCAATGGACCCCAAACTGGGGGAAAATTCTGCTCTCTTATAATGGGAGCCTCGGATGTTTGAAAATTCATCCTGAAGCTCAAAGAAAAGTTTAACTGCTCGTATGAGAGAGCAGTCTAACAGAAGACCCAAGTGGGGAGAACTACCCATTGACAGGTTAAGGCAGAGATTTTATGAAACCACAGTCTCTGAAGTCTAACACAAAACCCCAAGGGAACAATAGAGAATTAAGAACCAACAGCTCAGTGCACAATTCACAGCTGTTGTTTCTTGACTCATACTTGGATTGTAAGCTTTTTGGGGCAGGAACCATCTTTTATTCTGTGTTTGTACAGCACCTAGCACAGTGGGGTACTGATCCATGGCATGATGGTAATACAAATAATGGATAATATAGAAAGACAGGTAATACTACCCTCTTAACCTTGGGGTACAAGTTCCCTAGGGTTCTTAAACTGTGGATTCAGGGACACAGGTCAAAAAAAAAAAAAGCAGTGCCCACTTACCACTGAGAACTACCATCTTGGAATTATGCAGGAGGTCCTAAGTGTGCTTCTCATTTAGTCTATCAAAGCACCACAAGGTGGCAGCAATGCAGTATTGCAGTCTCCTATCAGGATGAATGGGAAACAGCAAATGCCAAATTAGTTGTTGGAAATGTAAAGGTAGGAAATTGAGTCACAAGTCCACTCAACTCAGGCTTAATTAATTGTCACCTCTATTTATAAATTTTCAGATGGAATTATTGTCGCTTATAGTGTCTGAGCATATATTTTATGCCAGTCAGTGAACAGATAAAATGGAACAGGTAGGGACCCAATTTACCAAGTCTCGGGGTACTGGGAAGCTCTTCTGTACTTTATGATGGTTGTCTCAACCTCTGATCCCTGGTTTGGTCCTTTAGCCTTGTTCCTTCAATTTGCCCCTCCCCTTTCCCTTGGATTCTTATACATTTCTACATTACATATTCATTAGCCCTTCTCAAATCAACATAAAGCATTTGTCTTATGTAATCCACACACTAGACATGCGCAAGCTTCAATTCACACAACTTTTCCTATTTGCCTTATTTTTGTGTCATTATGTCTTCATGTCACCTCTCCCTTGTGTTTCCTAGTAAAGGGGATTTTAGCATGACAGGTTTGTGTATTTATCATACTAATTCACTTTTCCTTTTATCTAAAATCTTCCAACACAACATAGCACCTTTGTCCTGTCAGCAACAGCAGTATTTAAGCAAATCAGCAAATCTATGTAAGAAAAAAACTGGCAAAGCAACACTCACACCAGTCAAATTTAGGCTGAGGCCTTGGCTGCAAAGTTACCTCATCCATACTTATTCACTATTCATAATTATAAAGTAACAAAAGCCTTATTTTTACCATTTAACAATTCTTCACCTTTATACTTCTATATCATCATTCAGTGTCTATGTATTATCATAACCTCTAATTTTTATTTGAAGGGGGAAATTATGTGGGTTACCATGCTTTTAATGTCAACATTTTTATCTTTTTCAATTTTCAAGCATAGGTTTTCAGGGGACTTTCTGCTCAAAGTCCAGCATGATGTCAATCATAGAATCATAGAATATCAGGGTTGGAAGGGACCTCAGGAGGTCATCTAGTCCAATCCCTTGCTCAAAGCAGGACCGATCCCCAATTAAATCATCCCAGCCAGGGCTTTGTCAAGCCTGACCTTAAAAACTTCTAAGGAAGGAAATTCCACCACCTCCCTAGGTAACGCATTCCAGTGTTTCACCACCCTCCTAGTGAAAAAGTTTTTCCTAATATCCAACCTAAATCTCCCCCACTGCAACTTGAGACCATTGCTCCTTGTTCTGTCATCTGCTACCACTGAGAATAGTCTAGAGCCATCCTCTTTGGAACCCCCTTTCAGGTAGTTGAAAGCAGCTATCAAATCCCCCCTCATTCTTCTCTTCCGTAGATTAAACATCGCCAGTTCCCTCAGCTTCTCCTCATAACTCATGTGTTCCAGTCCCCTAATCATTTTTGTTGCCCTCCGCTGGACTCTTTCCAATTTTTCCACATCCTTCTTGTAGTATGGGGCCCAAAACTGGACACAGCACTCCAAATGAGGCCTCACCAGTGTCGAATAGAGGGGAACGATCACGTCCCTCAATCTGCTGGCAATGCCCCTACTTATACATCCTAAAATGCCATTGGCCTTCTTGGCAACAAGGGCACACTGTTGACTCATATCCAGCTTCTCGTCCACTGTAACCCCTAGGTCCTTTTCTGCAGAACTGCTGCCGAGCCATTCGGTCCCTCGTCTGTAGTGGTGCATTGGATTCTTCCGTCCTAAGAACTCTGCACTTCTCCTTGTTGAACCTCATGAGATTTCTTTTGGCCCAATCCTCCAATTTGTCTAGGTTCCTCTGTATCCTATCCCTACCCTCCAGTGTATCTACCTCTCCTCCCAGTTTAGTGTCACCTGCAAACTTGCTGAGGATGCAATCCACACCATCCTCCAGATCATTTATGAAGATATTGAACAAAACTGGCCCCAGGACTGACCCTTGGGGCACTCCACTTGATACCGGCTGCCAACTAGACATGGAGCCATTGATCACTACCCGTTGAGCCCGACAATCTAGCCAGCTTTCTATCCACCTTATAGTCCATTCATCCAGCCCATACTTTTTTAACTTGCTGACAAGAATACTGTGGGAGACCGTGTCAAAAGCTTTGCTAAAGTCAAGGAACAACACGTCCACTGCTTTCCCCTCATCCACAGAGCCAGTTATCTCATCATAGAAAGCAATTAGATTAGTCAGGCATGACTTGCCCTCAGTGAATCCATGCTGACTGTTCCTGATCACTTTCCTCTTGTGTAAGTGCTTCAGGATTGATTCCTTGAGGACCTGCTCCATGATTTTTCCAGGGACTGAGGTGAGGCTGACTGGCCTGTAGTTCCCAGGATCCTCCTTCTTCCCTTTTTTAAAGATGGGCACTACATTCGCCTTTTTCCGGTCGTCCGGGACTTCCCCGGATCGCCATGAGTTTTCAAAGATAATGGCCAATGTCTCTGCAATCACATCCGCCAACTCCTTTAGCACTCTCGGTTGCAGCGCATCCGGCCCCATGGACTTGTGCACGTCCAGCTTTTCTAAATAGTCCCGAACCACTTCTTTCTCCACAGACGGCTGGTCACTTCCTCCCCATGCTGTGGTGCCCAGTGCAGCAGTCTGGGAGCTGACCCTGTTCATGAAGACAGAGGCAAAAAAAGCATTGAGTACATTAGCTTTTTCCACATCCTCTGTCACTAGGTTGCCTCCCTCATTCAGTAAGGGGCCCACACTTTCCTTGACTTTCTTCTTGTTGCTAACATACCTGAAGAAACACTTCTTGTTACTCTTAACATCTCTTGCTAGCTGCAACTCCAGGTGGCATAATCTGTTTTTAGTGATAGTGTCCATTGACAAGCACAGACAAGGTGTCAGTAATTACTTTAACTATCACAGCAGTGGCACCTGAATATGGCTAACATCTTGGCACATGTTTGTACTTCACAATGACTATCCTCTGCTGTTTGTGTTGAAAACAGAGATGATCTTGCATTTAAGATACTGGTGCTCAACAGATCAGTTCCCAGCTCTACCACAGATTTCCTATGTCACCTTAGGCATGTCCCTTCATCTCTCCGTGCATCAGTTTCCCCATCTCTAAAGGAGAGTTAGCAAGCCTTCTTTTATCCAGCCAGTCTATTTAGACTCTAAACTCATTGGGGCAAATAATAAAATAAAGTTCCAAATCACAATGAACCAAAAAATGTAAAGCAAAAACAAGTCATGGTTCACCTGGTTTTGGTGTCACAACTCTGCCTGTTTTTTAGCACCAAACTGTAAAATGGTCTGGGTTGGCTTGAAACTGTACCCAGATTTGCTAGAAAAGTTCACGAAGCTTAGTAACTCCTTTGACAAACCTGGCTTGAAGGGAAACTCTAAACCAAGTCTGCTTTAAGTGCCCACAGTCTGTGTTCTCATAGCTTTAGTATTAAGGTCATATCTGGAGGGTATAAATTTACTGCATCTCAGCAGCCTCCCAGCACTTCAGGGGATTAACTTAAAATCCTGTCGTTTTGGGTTAAAATTAAAAACAACCACTCGAATGAATAAAAGTATATGTCAGTGACATTAATTTATAATTAAAGTTTCTCTTGCTCCTGCACACACTGCCCGTCTTACCCTTCTCCTCCCTCCCTAGTGCGTATTTATCCACAACTCATTGCATCAGATTTAACATTAGCTGGAAAGCTTTTAGAGGCTTTTCTATTTGTCTTTTACAAAGCCCAGCACAAATCATAGAATCATAGAATATCAGGATTGGAAGGGACCTCAGGAGGTCATCTAGTCCAACCCCCTGCTCAAAGCAGGACCAATCCCCAACTAAATCATCCCAGCCAGGGCTTTGTCAAGCCTGACCAAATAATGATGGCCAAGGTTTTCGAAGTGACTAGGGAGTTTGGATGCCCAATTTGAGACAACATAAGGGGATCTGAGTTTGAGAAAGGTGGCATACCCGCTCTGCTAAAAATCAGACCCCTATAAGATGTCTCAAGTTGAGCACTCAAAACCCATCACTGCTGAATATTAATAATTCCATTGTTAATAAGGGACCATATTCTGCTACCCATATTCACGTTATTATCTTACTATGTAGATAGCCCACAGATTTCAATGGAGCTACTTGGTGAGTAAGGTACTACTACAGTGTGGCAAACTCTCATGATATATTTAAAAATGTGTCACTTTTTTTAAAGCCCCAGGTCCTGACTTCATGGCATGATTTGAGAATCTCAGCTTTCATTTAAAAACAACAAACAAGGGAGTTTCTAACCCTCTTGGTTGCAGAAACAAGCTTGGAAATGTGACCCCTAAAGAGTCCAACAGCAGATGAGAATGAAAAAGAACCCCAATGTTGGTTTGTTCATTTTAAAAAAATACATTTTATGATTTTTAAGGGAATCTTATGATTTTGGAGGGCCTGACTGACGATTGTTTAATGTCAGGGGTTGGCAATTGAGTGTCAGGATGGTAGAATTGGACCCATGAGTGTTTTCTGCTGAAGGAATGATTCTGGAGTGCCAGGGATATTTGAAGATTTCTGCCTGCAAACAAAAGAGGCCAATTTTCTTCCTCCTATAATACACCTCTTCCTGTCTCCCCTTTTTACTGCATCCTACTCTTCTTTTCTTAAATTGTCTAATCTATTTCTTTCCAAAGCTGTTCTTCTTCTTGTTCTTGCTCAGTCCTTCCAGATTTTCTTCACCCTCCAAAGGCTTCAGATAAAGTGGCAGTAAAACCATCTCAACAGAATCATGTTAGAACTTCCCAGCATAGACCAGGAATAACCATTTTATAATCCGTGGAATAAAAGAAAAGATTATGGCCTTGTTTACACTGGGCAGGCAAACTACACTCCCAGCTAGGTAGTTGCTGGTGTTATTATATAGAAAAGAGATTTCGCTCTCTCTCTTTCTCTGCACACACACACACACACACACACACACACACACACACACACACACACACACACACACACACACACACACACACACACACACAGAATTAATAGACAGATCCCCATCTACTGGCTCATACGAATATGTAGTTTTGTCTCTAAGTTAGTAGAGTTAATAAAGTTGTTACATGCTGCAAGAGGCATTTGCTGAGCACCTCTTACCATGCACCTCCTAACAGTGAGTGTACTGAAATGACACCCTGTCAAGGGACCCAGTGCCCGGGGTCCATTGGTGCTGTTTGACAGGGTTTTAAACATATTCCTATAATTGTGTTTGGGCCTGACTGAACCACTACTGGACCCCATACCACATTCCTCCCAACTCCCCGCCATGAACCTACTTGCTTTGGAGGAGTAGGACAGCTCTAAGACTGCTTCCGTGGCTGGCAAGGTGCCACTCATGGCTCCGCACAGGGTCAGGAGAGGATTTAACTGAAGCAGTGAGAGTGGAAATTGCTGCGGTTCAAGAGAAATGTTATTCTCTGAGCACAGTCAGTGACGGGTTGCAGGTTTATTAAAATGTTGCCAATGTTTAAATTAAAACAGTTTAAAACAACAACAACAACAACAAAAACCCAATAGAAATCAATGACACAAAGACACCTCTCTTCTCTTATCTCCTTGTATCTGTCTCTTGTCCAGTTTAGAGAGATTCCAGGCAGGGACTCTGGGTTGTTTCACTCTTCCTTATTACTCACAGGGAAGTCTAAGACAATGAGGAAGATGATGATTATTATAAAACAAGATAAGCTTCATTAGCGAAATTTTAAAAAAATCTCTTGTGACCTCCTAGTGTGTGTGATGTGCTGCATGCCTTTTCCTATAGTGTTATTTCTGAGGAGTCTGTTTAGGGTGAAGAAGCGGCTGGAGAAGGATTAAAGGACGACAGAAAGAAGTGGTGAATTTGAACATGTGGCCCAGCACCGATGAAACAGCCTCTTCTGCTTAGTTTGCTTAGGAAGAGTTCGGATCATTTTTCAGATGCAGAGAGTGTTTTGATGCTCTCCCCCACGTGAAGTCATTGGAGCCCTGTTATAAACCAACCCCTCTTCAGATCCACACCAGGTCCGCCACGACTCAGCAGGACAAACCAAAGCCACGTCAGCCGATAGGCCCTCTGTACTCTAATGCCCTGGTGGATCCCCGTTAGCACTGCAGCGCACCGCTCCAGTGCAAGGGTGGTTTACCGGGGCCGGCAGAAAAGGTCACAGATACCCTAGGCTCTACGGCTTAAACAGTTACATTCAGCAATAAGCGCAGTTCCGAATGGGTAAACCAAAAGGATGTTGGCGCATTACAGAGCAGCTTCAGAAGACACAAATTGCTCCACAAGAGTTCACAATCTAATTTCAGATGTAATGCCATGAGTGAGTGAGAGTAAACAAGCAACAGGCCTGATCCAAAGTCAGTGGAAAGATTCCCACTGCCCTGGATCATGCCCGATGGGAACAGGGGAATGGGGGATGAGAGGGCTACAGTAATAAGATCAGCTGGTTATTCATTTCTGGTATGCGCACATCCTGATGCTTCCATTCATTTATTATCTTCCCCCTCCCTCCCGCAATGTTCCTGCCTTCTGAGATCAAACTGAGCCAGCAAGACAATGCCACCTCCTCTCTAGCATTCATAAGTAAGGCTACGATTTAGCTACAGAGGTTGCAGAAATCACAGAATCCATGACTTCCAGTAACCTCTATGACTTCATCCTGCGGTGGTGGGGAGCTGCAGGGTCCTCCACCGCCCGGAGGGAGTGGGGGTCAGAGAGCTGCAAGGTACCCCCTCTACCTCTGCGGCCCCTGGTGCTCCCGGCTGCCATGGGCGGCGGGGGAACCCCTGAGCTCCCGTCTGCCACAGGCAGAGGGAAACCTCCAGAGCTCCCAGCCATCGCGGACAGCGGGGAACCCCCAAAGCTCCTGGTCACCAAGGGCGGTGGGGAACCCCCAGGCTCCTGGCCACCTCAGGATCTCGGAGCTGAGGGCAGCAGGGGTACCCTGCAGCTTCCGGCCCCCACAGCTGCAGGGGAACCCCCAAGCTCCCAGCTGCTGTGGGCCCCCTGAGCTCGGGTGGTGGGGGTACCCTGGAGCTCCCAGAAGACATGGGAGGTGGCACCCCACAGCTCCCAGTCCCCACAAGCAGCAGGGGACCCCTGGATCTGCAGGTGGCAGGGGTACCCCACAGCCCGCAGCTGCTGCAAGCGGCTCCTAGCCCCTGAGCATCTGCACCACTTCAGCGGTATGTGGACCCACAGATCCCCATTTTGTCATGGATATTTTTAGTAAAAGTCACACACAGGTCACGGGCTTCCATGATTTTTTTCTTTTTTGCCCGGGACCTGCCCATGATTTTACTAAAAATATTTGGGGCAAAATCTTATCCTTATTCATAACTGCAGACAGTATCTCAAGTGGCATCCACATTAAGAGCAGCTAACAGGAAGGTCTTGCATCTGAGCTGTAGGACAGGAGTAATGGCACTGAGATTGTCACTGCTAAGAACAAGGTCAACTGTGGCTATAAAAAGAATCCCTTTGCACAGATAAATCAAGGGAAATGTAGTCTGAAAGGCTCACTCCACTTGGATCGATGATACGGTCACCATTTCCATTTAGAAGCAGCACATCTGTAGTGAGGCTTCTGTTAGAGAAACCCTGGGTCTGCAATATCCAGGGGTTACACCCAGGGGCTAGAGGCCAGATCTTCAGCTGGTGCAAACCAGCACAGCTCCACTGAAACACAATGAAATCAATGGGAGTTAGGCAACTAGAAGTTTTTGTAAATCCCATTGGGTGACTATCTGCATCTTTAGGTGCCTAAATACCTTTAAAAGTCTGGTCCTACATTATTATTGAAAATGGGACCTTGGAAAATTTTACCATAGATCTAAATAGCCAACTGCCTATTTTCCTGCCTATATCATGCCCAACACTGTAGTGACTGAGATATTTTAGCCAAAGACAATGATGACTTAAGTAACTGCATCTGGAATGAGTCTTCATCTAAAATCTCCCAGTTTAGTTCCATATTCTCCTGCAGCTGCTCATTTCCATATAAAACTGTGGTCTCAAGCAGACACAAATATGTGAGTTCATCCCCATGAAGTATGAGTCAAGAAATATCATGGCCTTATAACTTATAATCATAGAATCATAGGACTGGAAGGGATCTCAAGAGGTAATCTAGTCCAGCCCCCTGCATTCATGGCAGGACTAAGTATTATCTAGACCATCCCTGACAGGTGCTTTTAAAAATCTCCAATGATGGAGACTCCACAACCTATGTAGGCAATTTATTCCAGTGCTTAACCACCCTGACAGTTAGGAAGTTTTTCCTAATGTCTAACCTAAACCTCCCTTACTGCAATTTAAGCCCACTGCTTCTTGTCCTATCCTCAGAGGTTAAGAAGAACAATTCTTCTCCCTCCTCCTTGTAACAACCTTTTATGTACTTGAAAACTGTTATCATGTCATCTCTCAGTCTTCTCTTTTCCAGACTAAACAAACCAACTTTTTTCACCCTTTCCTCATAGGTCATGTTTTCTAGACCTTTCATAATTTTTGTTGCTCTTCTCTGGACTTTCTCCAGTTTATCCACATCTTTCCTGAAATGTGGTGCCCAGAACTGGACACAATACTCCAACTGAGGCCTAATCAGTGTGGAGTACAGTGGAAGAATTACTTCTCATGTCTTGCTTACAACACTCCTGCTAATATATATCAGAATGATGTTTGCTTTTTTTGCAACTGTGTTACTCTGTTGACTCATATTTAGCTTGTGATCCACTATGATCCCCAGATCTCTTTCTGCCGTACTCCTTCCTAGGCAGTCATTTCCCATTTCATATATGTGCAACTGATTGTTCCTTCCTAAGTGGAGTACTTTGCATTTGTCCTTATTGAAAATCATTCTATTTACTTCGGACCATTTCTCCAGTTTGTCCAGATCATTTTGAATTATAATGCTATCTTCCAAAGCACTTGCAACCCCTCCCAGCTTGGTATTGTCTTGAATTCACGGACTCACTAGTGTACTGCTGATGAGCGTGATTAGTGTGGATTTCACTGCTATAGAAACCGTTACTCACTAACAGCAAATTCATACATCATGTCTCAAGAGAGAGGAAACACTTACCAGGCAATCAAAGGAATTTGTGAGCCTCATTCACAAATTAATTTGAGAGTAAAAACTCAGATGCCTAGATCACACTGATATTGAAAGGCGGCTAATGAGGCTAAAGCCAATTATGTTCAAAGCCATAAAAACTCGCAGGGGTTACAACATTTTTCATACAGGATTCTCCCTAGGAGGCTGAACTGAAAAGACAGAGGAAAAACATCTCACTGGAATTGTTGTGTATAAAATTCTGGATTTCAACTATAAAGACCAATACAAGTGTTATCCGGATTACTTAAATTTACAAAACAGCCTTTCTCTAATTAAAACAAGATGTGTTGAAATCCCTGGAGCTACTCCAGTTTACACTTGCTAAGGGTCTGGCCCAGTGATATTAGTTCTTGAGAGCAAGCACTATACAGATCACTGGAGGTTTATTCCCACAGAAAACCCCTTGTTAAGAGGAACTGAAAGTTGTGGGTACATAGCAGCAGGTGAAAGACTTAGAGGCTATTTCAGCCAAAAACCAGAAATCCTTCAAAATCTGTTAAAGCTGACCCTCGTGAAGCCAATAAAGCTCAAGCAGGCTACAAGAAGGAAAATTAGAAAGGGGCAAAATGGATTTTGAAGAGGAAACAGCTAAAAGTGTAAAACCAAACAAAAATATTCTTCAACTACAGCAGAAACAGAAAGCCCGTGAAAGAATCAGTGGGCTATTCCACCCACAGGGGCTAAAAATAGTGATTAAGATAAGGACACTGCTGGGAAGTAAATGTGTTCTTTGCATAAATCTTCACCACCAAGAATGTTGGAGAATTTGGATGGGGCTTTGATTCCCGGTCAGAGCCCAGTCCAAAAGGTTCCTGTTTTCTGGATCTGGGTCAAATAGAGCTCCCAATGGTGAGAATCAATTCCCTATATCATAAGACAATGGGAATCTTGCAACACCAGCACAATCTCTTGAGCTTCATGTCATTTGGAGCTGAAATATCGTGAGTATGACACATGTGGAATCCGGTCTTAGCCTTGGGGTGGACTTCACCCTGAACCCCAGCCTAAGCATAATCAGGATCCAAATCCACACATCGTCACGTTAGCCCTTCTCCGATATTTTGTGCTGGATAGATAAATAATATAAGCCAACTACTTATTGGTTGGGTTTAGCAAAAGACTTCCTCAATATTGCATAATTGTCCATCCTGGGGTTTTTACTCTTTGCTCTTGTAACCTTTTTGCTAGGTGGTGTCAGTGGAATGCTTTTCCACTGCACGCGTCCGATGAAGTGAGCTGTAACTCACAAAAGCTTATGTTCAAATAAATTGGTTAGTCTCTAAGGTGCCACAAGTCCTCCTTTTCTTTTTGCAGATACAGACTAACATGGCTGCTACTCTGAAGCAGGAATAGGGGTGAGGTTCAGTGTCTAGGGCTCTCTCTTAACATTGCAAAATAGAATTGGCTCGAGCCCCTACCCAGTGATTTGGGCGCCTCTAAGGGTACATCTGCACTGCAGTAAAAGACCTGCAGCATGGCTGTAGCTGGCCAAGGTCAGCTGACTGGCTCTCACCTGGCTCAGACTGCAGGGCTAAAAATTGTCATGTAGATGTTTGGGCACAGGCTGGGCGTGCTTGCTCAGCTTGGTCCTTAAACACTGGAAAGAGATGAGTCAAATGGTCTCAGGAACTCTTTAAATAGAATCCCCAGACCCAGGTAGGAACATCTGTCTCATCTCCCATCCTCCTTTGAGTTTCACTTGGATTTGGCATCCCTGCCCCCTGCTTAGAGAGAGAGAGTGACTCAAGTTAGTGTGACCCCCCTGCATACCCTTCAGTCAGGGCAGGCTATGTACAGTTCTACTGCTCTTCACTCATGCAATCAGGACAACCACATTTCATTACCCTTGCATTCAATTCAATAAAGTGAATTTTAACCCTGGACAACCCAAACTGATCACTTTGGCATAGCAGCTCTGTCTGCTGAACCCCCAAGGCAGAGCAGGTGTGTCCATGCAAATATGGTCAGCTCCTGAAGCCTTTTCCCCTGGTTCATAAGAGGACAGAGGAGAACTCATTCAGACCCTGGCTTACACTCTGAAGCAGCTAGTATTGACTATTGCCATATACAAGACACTCGACTACATGGACAACCAGCTAGATCAGTATGGCAACTCTTATGTTCAAAGGTTTAGGCAAGTGCAACTTTGGTGTCCACACTGGAGAATTTTGCCCACCGTGCTACACAAATGGAGTGTATCAACACCATAGAATCATAGACTATTACAGTTGGAAGAAACCTCAGGGGGTCATCTAGTCCAATCCCCTGATCAAAGCAGGACGAACACCAACTAAATCATCCCAGCCAAGGCTTTGTCAAGCCAGGCCTTAAAAACCTCTAAGGATGGAGATTCCACCACCTCCCCAAGTAACCCATTCCAGTGCTTCACCACCCTCCTAGTGAAATAGTGTTTTCTAATATCCAACCTAGACCTCCCCGCACTGCAACTTGAGGCCACTGCTTCTTGTTCTGTCATCTGTCACAACTGAAAACAGCCTAGCTCCATCCTCTTTGGAACCCCCCTTCAGGTAGTTGAAGGCTGCTATCACTCTTCTCACTCTTCTCTTCTGCAAACTAAAGTGGACCGAGGTGCCTTTGATCTCACGGAGGTAACAGTGCAATCTATAAAAAGCTGAGCCTGTCATGTCACTATGGGTAAAATTCACTGGAGCACAGAGGCCACATGCCCCTCTTAAGTTCCTCTTCCAGGCTGTGTATGGTCCCTCTGCACAGAGATCAATTCCAGACTATACCAATGCTATCATTAGCCGCCACTGAACTCCACTCAGCAGTTGGCAGCACATGTCAATCTCTTTTGACAGATGGCTAATATCCGAATCACTTTCAATGCCAACATAGCACAGATCCCACTGATGACATCACCAGTTTAGTATTGAAAAGTGTTTGCGGCAGACCGTAGAAAACATCAAACATAAATGAGCTCATGCGAACTCCACCACTCCAGACAAAGCCTCCTGGATACCATGATTACAAATATACTAAATATAGAGTATATAAAATATACACAGTAATGTATAACGATATTGCATCACAAACATTTGGAATAATCTAGCAGCTCTTCCCATAACCGGTCTCCCTGCTGCAGCGGAAAAGTCTACTTTGTGTTTATTTCTTGGCCCACGCTCTTCCATTTGTGACATTTGGTGCCAGGCCACTCAAATCCCAGCATGCAAGAACTCAAGGACAGAGGCCTGGTTTTTCACCTTTGATATATGGGAACTAAAGTTGCTTTTAGCAGCTGCCTTAGAGCTTCTGTCAGGAAAACTATGGGCTCAGTCGTGGAACTGCCAGAATTTGTAGGTCTCAGTGACAGGTTTAGTTAGGATTACCTGGTCTCAATTCTAAACCTGCTATGGAGAATATTGTTTTCATATTATTTGCTGAAGTGCATTTGAAATGTCACAGCCAGTTTAACTGGATCGTATTAACAGTAGCTCCACAGTCAGTAACAGACACTGAGTCCATTAAACATTGTCAAAGTCAGATTCAGGACTCACATAATTTGTCAGACCACTCTGTTTATTAGCAAAGCACTTTGCCAATGCACCCAGATATGTGAGCCCCTCTCTGAGGCTTAGGCTAACTTATTTATACAAATAAGCCAAAGCCAATTTAACATAAGAGACAAAAGGAAGCAGAAACTGACAAATATACATACATATCTTATTTGCATCCTAACATTTACCAATCTCCTAGCTCAGTAGGAGCTCTAAGTTAATTAGTTTGAGTACCCACTGTCTCACACTCCTTAATGTTTCTCTTCCTGACAACTTTCAGAGTAACAGCCGTGTTAGTCTGTATTCGCAAAAAGAAAAGGAGTACTTCTGGCACCTTAGAGACTAACCAATTTATTTGAGCATGAGCTTTCGTGAGCTACAGCTCACTTCATCGGATGCATGCCGTGGAAACTGCAGCAGACTTTATTTATACACAGAGAATATGAAAAAATACCTCCTCCCACCCCACTGTCCTGCTGGTAATAGCTTATCTAAAGTGATCATCAGGTGGGCCATTTCCAGCACAAATCCAGGTTTTCTCACCCTCCACCCCCCCACACAAATTCACTCTCCTGCTGGTGATAGCCCATCCAAAGTGACAACTCTTTACACAATGTGCATGATAATGAAGTTGGGCCATTTCCTGCACAAATCCAGGTTCTCTCACCCCCTCACCCCCCTCCCAAAAACCACACACACAAACTCACTATCCTGCTGGTAATAGCTCATCCAAAGTGACCATTCTCCCCACAATGTGCATAATTAAGGTGGGCCATTTCCAGCACAAATCCAGGTTTTCTCACATCCCCCCCACCCCCATACACACACAAACTCACTCTCCTGCTGGTAATAGCTCATCCAAACTGACCACTCTCCAAGTTTAAATCCAAGTTAAACCAGAACATCTGGGGGGGGGTAGGAAAAAACAAGAGGAAATAGGCTACCTTGCATAATGACTTAGCCACTCCCAGTCTCTATTTAAGCCTAAATTAATAGTATCCAATTTGCAAATGAATTCCAATTCAGCAGTTTCTCGCTGGAGTCTGGATTTGAAGTTTTTTTGTTTTAAGATAGCGACCTTCATGTCTGTGATTGCGTGACCAGAGAGATCTTCAATCCATCGGTGATCTTCCTGATAACACCATCCTGGCCACTATGGATGTAGAAGCCCTCTACACCAACATTCCACACAAAGATGGACTACAAGCCGTCAGGAACACTATCCCCGATAATGTCACGGCTAACCTGGTGGCTGAACTTTGTGACTTTGTGCTTACCCATAACTATTTCACATTTGGGGACAATGTATACCTTCAGATCAGCGGCACTGCTATGGGTACCCGCATGGCCCCACAGTATGCCAACATTTTTATGGATGATTTAGAACAACTCTTCCTCAGCTCTCGTCCCCTAAAGCCCCTACTCTACTTGCGCTATATTGATGACATCTTCATCATCTGGACCCATGGAAAAGAAGCCCTTGAGGAATTCCACCATGATTTCAACAATTTCCATCCCACCACCAACCTCAGCCTGGTCCAGTCCACACAAGAGATCCACTTCCTGGACACTACAGTGCTAATAAACAATGGTCACATAAACACCACCCTATACCAGAAACCTACTGACCGCTATTCCTACCTGCATGCCTCCAGCTTTCACCCTGACCACACCACACGATCCATCGTCTACAGCCAAGCTCTGCGATACAACCGCATTTGCTCCAACCCCTCAGACAGAGACAAACACCTACAAGATCTCTGTCAAGCTTTCTTACAACTACAATACCCACCTGCTGAAGTAAAGAAACAGATTGATAGAGCCAGAAGAGTTCCCAGAAGTTACCTACTACAGGACAGGCCCAACAAAGAAAATAACAGAACGCCACTAGCCGTCACCTTCAGCCCCCAACTAAAACCCCTCCAACGCATTATTAAGGATCTACAACCTATCCTAAAGGATGACCCAACACTCTCACAAATCTTGGGAGACAGGCCAGTCCTTGCCTACAGACAGCCCCGCAACCTGAAGCAAATACTCACCAACAACCACATACCACACAACAGAACCACTAACCCAGGAACTTATCCTTGCAACAAAGCCCGTTGCCAATTGTGCCCACATATCTATTCAGGGGACACCATCACAGGGCCTAATAACGTCAGCCACACTATCAGAGGCTCGTATACCTGCACATCCACCAATGTGATATATGCCATCATGTGCCAGCAATGCCCCTCTGCCATGTACATTGGTCAAACTGGACAGTCTCTACGTAAAAGAATAAATGGACACAAATCAGATGTCAAGAATTATAACATTCATAAACCAGTCGGAGAACACTTCAATCTCTCTGGTCACGCAATCACAGACATGAAGGTCGCTATCTTAAAACAAAAAAACTTCAAATCCAGACTCCAGCGAGAAACTGCTGAATTGGAATTCATTTGCAAATTGGATACTATTAATTTAGGCTTAAATAGAGACTGGGAGTGGCTAAGTCATTATGCAAGGTAGCCTATTTCCTCTTGTTTTTTCCTACCCCCCCCCAGATGTTCTGGTTTAACTTGGATTTAAACTTGGAGAGTGGTCAGTTTGGATGAGCTATTACCAGCAGGAGAGTGAGTTTGTGTGTGTATGGGGGTGGGGGGGATGTGAGAAAACCTGGATTTGTGCTGGAAATGGCCCACCTTAATTATGCACATTGTGGGGAGAATGGTCACTTTGGATGAGCTATTACCAGCAGGATAGTGAGTTTGTGTGTGTGGTTTTTGGGAGGGGGGTGAGGGGGTGAGAGAACCTGGATTTGTGCAGGAAATGGCCCAACTTCATTATCATGCACATTGTGTAAAGAGTTGTCACTTTGGATGGGCTATCACCAGCAGGAGAGTGAATTTGTGTGGGGGGGTGGAGGGTGAGAAAACCTGGATTTGTGCTGGAAATGGCCCACCTGATGATCACTTTAGATAAGCTATTACCAGCAGGACAGTGGGGTGGGAGGAGGTATTTTTTCATATTCTCTGTGTATAAATAAAGTCTGCTGCAGTTTCCACGGCATGCATCCGATGAAGTGAGCTGTAGCTCACGAAAGCTCATGCTCAAATAAATTGGTTAGTCTCTAAGGTGCCACAAGTACTCCTTTTCTTTTTCCTGACAACTATATTTCAACAAACCCTTCAAGTAGCATTTCTTTAATGAATTATAATTTCAATATAATTCATTCTACTTTCACAATCCCTCCTTTTGGTCAAGCTACGCAATGACCAACAATGACTGGGTTCCACATATCAATCGTTCTTTATCTCTTTGTTCATCAGTGATATTTAAAATCATCAAATTAGCACTCTGGTTTGGGGCAGCTATCTGTGTAGCATGTCTGACACAATTTTGGATACAACAGGAAAGTAACTGAAAACATACAAATATTATTAGGATTCCAAACAGGAGAGTTAGGGCTCCCTGAAACAACCAGTTTCCTATGCCAGAGAAATTGAAAAGATTACTTAGCCACTTCCATAAAGAACTTGGCTCTTTGTGGGGAAGATATGCGATTTGTTCTAAGTGGCTAGCATGATCTATTACTTCATTGGTGTTGTCTGGTATATACACACAGCAGTCTTTTCCAATGAGAGCACAAGTCCCTCCTTTTGCTGCCAGCACTATGTCCAATGCCTGACGGTTTTGGAGGGCCATCTGTCGGATTGCCCCTGTTTCTTTGGCCAGGGCTCTTAAACTTTCTCCGGTTTCATTTGCCATTATTTCAACTACTGCTTGTAACCTTAGGAGCCTTTTTGCATGGTGTATTACTCCCCCTAATGGTATGAAGGAACTGCCAATGGCCTCTTCCTAGGTTAAGGGGCTTATGTTATTTACATACCATTGGGCATCTGTTAAGTCCCTTCTTTTTTACCTGAAATTGCGGAGGCGTTCTCGAGGGAAGGTTCCTAGCACTCGGAATTGTGGGAAGAGTCGGGCGGGATAACGGATTCCTGACCAATTAGCTGGTAGTGTGGTATAAGCTCTGGTCCCACACACCCAGTGATGGCCTATTAAGGCTGGGAAGGGTCGGTTGCACCCATTTGTCATATAGGTGTTTGCAAAGGAGGAGGAGTATCCCCCAAAGGGTACAGGGTAATTCTCCTTACGAGGAGTGGTGTTATTTGCATGACTGTAGGGGGAACATGAGATTGATTTCTCTGTTTGAGTCCAGGTTGAGAAAAAAATTCATATCTCCGTACCCAGCCCGCCACTTTTAGTTTTGTTTGAATAATCCCATACACCATTGGCCACAATATGCTGAAAGCAACGGCTTTTCCCCAGATCCAGCCCTGTCCCATTACACACCCAACACCAATGACCTTTTCCCTCCACCACACTTATCCATTTAGATGCATTTATTCCCACCGCTTCCCAAGTGTCATTGCTGTTCCATATTTTGTTAAACGGACGAGGCCCTCCAGTGAGGTCTGGGGACTTGAGTGGGATAGCCAGGACAGGAATACCAGTTTGAGAGTGGGCTGGGATGTGGCTGCAGACCCAGCAATTAGAAATATTAAGGGTCTGAGCTATCCACACCTGCTGCTGGATAAAAGAATGGTCATCGTGGTCTCCCCAGACCGTAAGATACCAGCAGCCGAGGAACAGGCAGAGGCACATGTTGGAGGCAAGGCTCTTCTGTTTCTGACAACCTCAACTAAGGGAACCGCAGTCACGGTTTTACCCCCACCAGGCGCTAGGCTCGCTACTGCTTTTTTTTTTGTTCGTCATCTGCTTCTGGCAACCCTTACGAGAGCGTAGATTGTAAGGTATTGCAGACTGTTCCTCTACGTCTTCTTCTGGAGTCAAAATTGACTCTGCGTTGTCCTGAGGTGATGATTGGTTCTCTGGGGATGGTGCCTTCTTACACTGTGAAGCATGTATCCACGCTGCTATGCCAGATAGTTTAACAGCCGCCTGTGTAGTAAGCAGTACCTGATGAGGACCCTTCCACCGGGGCTCCAAGGCGTGCTTTCGATGACGGCGCCATACATAGACCCAATCACCTGGCTCGGGGCTGTGGCAAGCGTCGGAGATGGGTTCCGTGGGCCAGGCGACTCGAACCTGTGAATGGAAGTGACTTACAACTTGCATTAGTCCCTTGCAATACTGAAGGAGCGCACTGTGAGTCAAGTTCAAATCTGGAACGGGAGTAATGGTAGTCATAGCTCGCGTAGGGTGTCCCATAACAATTTCAAAGGGACTTAATTTATGCCTTTGGGATGGAGTGGATCTCATGTCCATAAGGGCTAATGATAAGGCTACTGGCCAGCTTTATCCTGTAGAGTCACAAATTTTAGCAAGCTTATTCTTAAGTACACCATTTCGTCTTTCAACTGCACCTGCACTCTGTGGGTGGTAGGGACAGTGCAACAGGTGTTCGATATGCAATATACGGTCCAGGTGTTGAACAAGTTGTCCAGTAAAATGTGTACCCCGATCACTGGACAGAGTAGCAGGAATTCCCTTGGCAGGCATAATAAGATTTAACAAACATTTGGCAACAGACAGTGAGTCAGCCTTGTGACAAGGAAAGGCTTCAATCCAATCAGAGAATAAACATACCATAACCAATATAAATTCATATTGTTGACACTTAGGCATTTGTACAAAATCAAGTTGCCAATGCAAGAACGGTGCTTGAGGCAGACCCCGGAACCCCTGGGCCACTTTTACAGGTTTACCAATATTATGGCTTTGGCAAATGGTAAAGGCTGCACAGTGGCGGGCTGCAAAAGAGCTAAAATGGGGGGGCCCACCATCCTGTCTTAGTTACACCAGAGACCATCCCCTCCTTTCCGACATGCGAAACACCGTGTAGCAGGGCGGCCAGAGACGGGTAGAGTGAAAAGGGGGCTATAAAGGCGCCAATAGGAGAGCGCCAAAGAGAATCGGGATGTAGAGAGCAACCTTGGGCAACCCAGGATTCTTTCTCGGTTTCTGGGGCAGAGTCTTGGAGCAGGGTGAGGTCAGTGAGAGACCAGGAGGGTAAGAGGAGAGTGGAGAACAAGGGAATCAGACATTTCGACTAGGCGCACTGCAGCAGCCACAGCACACAGGCAGGGGGGTAAGCCTTGGGCAACAGGGTCTAAAGTGGCAGAGAAATAAGCCACTGGGCGGTTCTTTTCTCCGTGCATCTGAGTGAGAACGCCAAGTTCACACCCAGATTGTTCGTGGCAGAAAAGGGTAAAAGGCTTAGAATAGTCAGGCAGCCCTAAGGCAGGGGCAGAAGCCAAACCCTGTTTGAGGGAAACAAAGGCAGAATTGGCCTCAGGGGGGCACGGCATGGGGTCAGGCACAGAGAATCGAGTGAGTTCCTGGAGAGGTTTAGCAAGGGAGGCATATTGGGGAATCCATTGTCTGCAAAATCCAGCCATGCCTAAAAGCTTCCGGACCTGGCGTGGGGAGCGAGGTCAGGGAAAGCTAAGGATAGCTTGGACGCGGGTGGGAGAAAGTGCACAGGAACCCTGGGAGAGGAGAAAGCCAAGGTATGTGACAGAAGCTTGACAGAGTTGTAGTTTAGAGCGAGAAGCTTTCTGACCCTTATTTGCTAGGGCAGTAAGGAGCACTAAAGAGCCGGTTTCAGAGGCAGACAATGAAGGCGAACAGAGGAATAGATCATCTACATATTGGACTAGTGTGGACCTGGACGGGAAAACAAGGTCATCAAGGTCTCGGGCTAATGCTTGGGAAAAATATGACGGACTTTCAGTATACTCCTGGGGCAGTGTGGTCCATGTGTACTGTTGCCCCTTGTAAGAAAAGGCAAACAGGAACTGGGAGTCAGGGTGAACCGGAACAGAAAAGAAAGCAGAGCACAAATCAACAAAACTAAAATGAGTTGCATCTGGTGGGATAGAAGCCAGAATCTTTGAGAGAGGCAAGTTTTGATTCTGTCCACCTATGATTTGCCTCTTCCCACCACTACATGAAACAATCTACCTCTCCTTTTGCCAATTTAGTTTAGGTTGGACGAGTTTGTCTTTTAAGACGTCTACTTGGTCTTTGTCCCAAGATCCTAACAGTGACCATTGAATTTTGGGATTCTCCTGAGTTAGCCTAGACCATTTTTCCAGAAATTTACAGGAGCCCAGACCCTTCCTAAAATACATAAAATGAGCCAGCGTTCCTTTAGGGAACTGTCCCGACTTAGACGACTGGTTACCCATACAGGAAGACTTTACACACCAATCACACAAGAAGGAAAGTCGGGTTCGTCAGAGCGATGCCCGGTGCAACACACAAAAGGAGCCCACAGCCTACTGCCTCAATCGCCCTTGCTTTCACACCAAGGGTTTTACCCAAGGCGCGGTGCGGCTGCGATTGTGCAGATTTCACTCACTCAGACCGTGGGGACAGGAACCCTTTGGTCAGCCGATCCACGGAACGAGACGGCGCCCAGACTCAAACACACCACAGGGAGGACGGATAGACACAGAGACAAGACAGTCCTCAGTCCGGACAAAACACAGAAATAACTACCTGACCAGATTCCTGATATCAGATCCCGGGATCCCTACCAGAATAGAGTGGGAACCAACAGGTTCGATGGCGTAGACTTCACTGTGGTCATGCACCCTTCCGTTCTGGCGGAGGACCGCTCAGGCCAAATGCCCAGGTGCCAGCTTGCCACCGCCATCCTAAGAACAGTCAGGAGTCACACGGCCCCAGTGAAGAGGGTTGCCATCTCGGTGGAACCTCCAAATTGTCAAAGTCAGATTCAGGACTGACATAATTTGTCAGACCACTCTGTTTATTAGCAAAGCGCTTTGCCAATGCACCCAGATATATGTGAGCCCCCTGTAAAAGCTCAATCTAACTTATTTATACAGAAGCCAAAGCCAATTTAACATAGGAGACAAAAGGAAGCAGAAACTGACAAATATACATACATATCTTATTTGCATCCTAATGTTTACCAATCTCCTAGCTCAGTAGGAGCTCTAAGCCCTGGTCTACACTAGGACTTTAGGTCAAATTTAGCAACGTTAAATCGATTTAAACCTGCACCCGTCCACACAGTGAAGCCCTTTATTTCGACTTAAAGGGCTCTTAAAATAGATTTCCTTACTCCACCCCTGACAAGTGGATTAGCACTTAAATCGACGTTCCCAGCTCGAATTTGGGGTACTGTGGACACAATTCGATGGTATTGGCCTCCGGGAGCTATCCCAGTGTGCTCCATTCTGACCACTCTGGACAGCACTCTCAACTCAGATGCACTGGCCAGGTAGACAGGAAAAGAACCACGAACTTTTGAATCTCATTTCCTGTTTGGCCAGCGTGGCAAGCTGCAGGTGACCATGCAGAGCTCATCAGCACAGGTGACCATGATGGAGTCCCAGAATCGCAAAAGAGCTCCAGCATGGACTGAACGGGAGGTACGGGATCTGATCGCTGTTTGGGGAGAGGAATCCGTGCTATCAGAACTCCGTTCCAGTTTTCGAAATGCCAAAACCTTTGTGAAAATCTCCCAGGGCATGAAGGACAGAGGCCATAACAGGGACCCGAAGCAGTGCCGCGTGAAACTGAAGGAGCTGAGGCAAGCCTACCAGAAAACCAGAGAGGCGAACAGCCGCTCTGGGTCAGAGCCCCAAACATGCCGCTTCTATGATGAGCTGCATGCCATTTTAGGGGGTTCAGCCACCACTACCCCAGCCGTGTTGTTTGACTCCTTCAATGGAGATGGAGGCAATACGGAAGCAGGTTTTGGGGACGAAGAAGATGAGGAGGAGGAGGAGGTTGTAGATAGCTCACAGCAAGCAAGCGGAGAAACCGGTTTTCCCGACAGCCAGGAACTGTTTCTCACCCTAGACCTGGAGCCAGTACCCCCCGAACCCACCCAAGGCTGCCTCCTGGACCCAGCAGGCGGAGAAGGGACCTCTGGTGAGTGTACCTTTTAAAATGCTATACATGGTTTAAAAGCAAGCATGTGAAAGGATTACTTTGCCCTGGCATTTGCGGTTCTCCTAGATGTAGTCCTAAAGCCTTTGCAAAAGGTTTCTGGGGAGGGCAGCCTTATTTCGTCCTTCATGGTAGGACACTTTATCACTCCAGGCCAGTAACACATACTCGGGAATCACTGTAGAACAAAGCATTGCAGTGTATGTTTGCTGGCATTCAACCAAAATCCGTTCTTTCTCTCTCTGTGTTATCCTCAGGAGAGTGAGATATAATTCATGGTCACCTGGTTGAAATAGGGTGCTTTTCTTCAGGGACACTCAGTATAGCCCATTCCTGCTGGGCTGTTTGCCTGTGGCTGAACAGAAATGTTCCCCGCTGTTAGCCACGGGGAGCGGGGAGGGTTGAGGGGGTAGTCACGCGGTGGGAGGAGGCAAAATGCGACCTTGTAACGAAAGCACATGTGCTATGTATGTAATGTTAACAGCAAGGTTTACCCTGAAAGAGTGTAGCCACTGTTTTATAAAATGTGTCTTTTTAAATACCGCTGTCCCTTTTTTTTTCTCCACCAGCTGGATGTGTTTCAATGATCACAGGATCTTCTCCTTCCCAGAGGCTAGTGAAGCTTAGAAAGAAAAAAAAATGCACTCGAGATGAAATGTTCTCCGAGCTAATGCTGTCCTCCCACACTGACAGAGCACAGACGAATGCGTGGAGGCAAATAATGTCAGAGTGCAGGAAAGCACAAAATGACCGGGAGGAGAGGTGGAGGGCTGAAGAGAGTAAGTGGCGGGCTGAAGACAGGGCTGAAGCTCAAATGTGGCGGCAGCGTGATGAGAGGAGGCAGGATTCAATGCTGAGGCTGCTGCAGGACCAAACCAGAATGCTCCAGTGTATGGTTGAGCTGCAGCAAAGGCAGCTGGAGCACAGACTGCCACTGCTGCCCCTCTGTAACCAACCGCCCTCCTCCCCAAGTTCCATAGCCTCCACACCCAGACGCCCAAGAACGCGGTGGGGGGGCCTCCGGCCAACCAGCCACTCCACAACAGAGGATTGCCCAAAAAAAAGAAGGCTGTCATTCAATAAATTTTAAAGTTGTAAACTTTTAAAGTGCTGTGCTTAAAGTGCTGTGTGGCATTTTCCTTCCCTCCTCCACCACCCCTCCTGGGATACCTTGGTAGTCATCTCCCTATTTGTGTGATGAATGAATAACGAATGCATGACTGTGAAGCAGCAATGACTTTATTGCCTCTGCAAGCGGTGATTAAAGGGAGGAGGGGAGGGTGGTTAGCTTACAGGGAAGTAGAGTGAACCAAGGGGTGGGGGGTTTCATCAAGGAGAAACAGACAGAACTTTCACACTGTAGCCTGGCCAGTCATGAAACTGGTTTTCAAAGCTTCTCTGATGCGTACCGCGCCCTCCTGAGCTCTTCTAACGGCCCTGGTGTCTGGCTGCGCGTAACCAGCAGCCAGGCGATTTGCCTCAATCTCCCACCCCGCCATAAACGTCTCCCCCTTACTCTCACAGATATTGTGGAGCACACAGCAAGCAGTAATAACAGTGGGAATATTGGTTTCGCTGAGGTCTAAGCGAGTCAGTAAACTGCGCCAGCGCGCCTTTAAACGTCCAAATGCACATTCTACCACCATTCTGCACTTGCTCAGCCTGTAGTTGAACAGCTCCTGACCACTGTCCAGGCTGCCTGTGTACGGCTTCATGAGCCATGGCATTAAGGGGTAGGCTGGGTCCCCAAGGATACATATAGGCATTTCAACATCCCCAACAGTTATTTTCTGGTCTGGGAATAAAGTCCCTTCCTGCAGCTTTTGAAACAGACCAGAGTTCCTGAAGATGCGAGCGTCATGCACCTTTCCCGGCCATCCCACGTTGATGTTGGTGAAACGTCCCTTGTGATCCACCAGAGCTTGCAGCACTATCGAAAAGTACCCCTTGCGGCTTATGTACTCGCCGGCTTGGTGCTCTGGTGCCAAGATAGGGATATGGGTTCCGTCTATAGCCCCACCACAGTTAGGGAATCCCATTGCAGCAAAGCCATCCACTATGACCTGCACATTTCCCAGGGTCACTACCCTTGATATCAGCAGATCTTTGATTGCGTGAGCTACTTGCATCACAGCAGCCCCCACAGTAGATTTGCCCACTCCAAATTGATTCCCAACTGACCGGTAGCTGTCTGGCGTTGCAAGCTTCCACAGGGCTATCGCCACTCGCTTCTCAACTGTGAGGGCTGCTCTCATCCTGGTATTCATGCGCTTCAGGGCAGGGGAAAGCAAGTCACAAAGTTCCATGAAAGTGCCCTTACGCATGCGAAAGTTTCGCAGCCACTGGGAATCGTCCCAGACCTGCAACACTATGCGGTCCCACCAGTCTGTGCTTGTTTCCCGAGCCCAGAATCGGCGTTCCACAGCATGAACCTGCCCCATTAGCACCATGATGCATGCATTGGCAGGGCCCATGCTTTCAGAGAAATCTGTGTCCATGTCCTGATCACTCACGGGACCGCGCTGACGTCGCCTCCTCGCCCGGTATCGCGTTGCCATGTTCTGGTGCTGCATATACTGCTGGATAATGCGTGTGGTGGTTGATGTGCTCCTAATTGCCAAAATGAGCTCAGCGGCCTCCATGCTTGCCTTGGTATGGCGTCCGCACAGAAAGAAGGCGCGGAACGATTGTCTGCCGTTGCTCTGACGGAGGGAGGGGCGACTGACGACACAGCTTACAGGGTTGGCTTCAGGGAGCTAAAATCAACAAAGGGTGTGCCTGTACATCAAGGAGTATTTCAGGCAGGACTGCACGGAGGGTTCCAATAAGAAATGGTGCACCAAAGTTATCGTTGTTATTGGAACAAGGAGGTTAGCCTGGCCTCTGATTGATACATGGCTAGATTAACCTCGCTGCGCCTTCTCTGTGACTGACTGCAGTGTGATCTAGACAGGGGAGGAGGAAAATGAGTCCAAAACAAATCTGGTCTATTTCTTGTTCTGACCCACTCCATCTATCCTTTACATCTTTGGCTGGCAGCAGACAAAAAAGGCGCGAAATGATTGTCTGCCCTTGCTTTCACGGGGGGAGGGAGGGTGGGAACGGGGTCCTGACGATATGTACCCAGAACCACCCGCGACAATGTTTTAGCCCCATCAGGCCATCAACCCAGAATTCCAATGGGCAGCGGAGACTGCGGGAACTGTGGGATAGCTACCCACAGTGCAACGCTCCGGAAGTCGACGCTTGCCTCGGTACTGTGGAAGCGCTCCGCCGAGTTAATGCACTTAATGCACTTAGAGCATTTTCTGTGGGGACACACACACTCGAATATATAAAACCGATTTCAAAAAAACCGACTTCTATAAATTCGACCTAATTTCGTAGTGTAGACATACCCTAAGTTAATTAGTTTGAGGACCCATTGTCTCACGCTCCTTAATGTTTCTCTTCCTGGCAACTATATTTCAACAAATCCTTCAAGTAGGATTTCTTTAATGAATTATAATTTCAATATAATTCATTCTACTTTCACAACATCAACCCATATGTTTTGAGCAACAGGATGAAATATTAAAACACAAAAGTAAGGGCACTCAGCCTTGAGAAGAGAGCAATGCTTTATCAGAGAGACCTACCTTATCCTTCCCCATTCTGCCCAACTATGTTAGTCCATATTGTTGCTAAATCACACTCTACCTTAATTTAGCTTCTGGGCATACATAGCTGGCATTTGCAGCATGTGTAATATATTTATAAAGCTGCATTTATATTTATTATGCATTTCTTTGAGATGTGCTATAAATTATAATAAATAATACCATCTAGCTCTTATACAGCATTTTTCTCCAGTAGATCTCAAACTGCTTTACAAAGAAGGCCAATATTATTCACCCCATTTTTACAGCTGGGAAACTGAGGCACAGAGAGATTAAGAGACTTGCCCAAGGTCACCCAGCAAGCCAGTGGCAGAGCTAGGGATAGAACCAAGTGTCACAGTTCAGGGCAACTGCACATGTATTTCCCCTCAGTGGTTCACAAGGGCACCCACTCTTGACTTTTAACTCCCCAGCTGTTGCCTTTCTGGGTGGAGACCCTCATCTCTCTCCTTTCTGATCAATGTATTCCTAGGCTGCACCATTCCCTGCCTTCACTGTGTATTGCCCAAGGACACCTGCTTGCTTTCTCTTCAGAAAGCAATTGTCAACAGTTATAGGTTACCACAGAGCAGTTCCTGTGCAATCCAACTTTACTCTTATGGTAAAAAGCATTACAAAGCACATATATTAAAAACAATAAAAGAACCTATGCATGCTAAAAAGCTTACCAGAATTCTGGCAGGCCCAGTCCTTCCAACTTACCCTAAAGATTGGGGCCCTCTGCAGATAAGGGGGTCCTGCTCCTTTGCTGTATCAGGAAGAAGGTCCTGAGCCAGTTGAAAACCAGGCTATCTATCCAAAACCCCTTTGCTTTATGTCGGTCCCTGGAGAATCCAATTTGAACTAGTATATGCATAACTTTCTGGGACAGCGGGCAGGATTTCTCTGAAGATGTTACAAGCTATGTGAATTTCCCTAATCACCCCCTGCAGTTCTCCTATTTACCGTTTCCTTGGAAATACATAGAATTCCCCAATAAGGCATACACAATTGCATTTTTAATACAAAGTTATTAACCTAATTCAATACAATTTAACTTAATTCAATTGAGTTCATTCTCAATATTGCAGGAAACTGTCAGATGAACAGATGCCACATTATCACCGATTAGGTACTGAACCAGGTCCTCTGGGGTTTTACATGACTGTAACTGCACTCATGTCAACAGAGCTCCGACTGTTTTCACTAGCTCAGAATCTGGCCCACTGTATTTCAAAATAACGTATCTCCACAACATGTAACATACAATTATTTTTAAAAAAATGAGGAGTCCTTGTGGCACCTTAGAGACTAACACATTTATTTGGGCATAAGCTTTTGTGGGCTAAAACCCACTTCATCAGATGCCTCTTAACCTTAAAGTGCCTCTTAACCATTTATTATTCATATAAAGTGTTACTGAAATTCCTATCTTCGTGTACATAATTCACACCCTTAATATTATTTTAACATAGTGTTCTCTTTCTTAATGGGGCAGTATAAAGAAATGTTCATGGACAAGTGTCCTGATCTTGCTGCCATGGAAGCCAGGGGTGAAACTCCCACTGAGTTTCACAGAGGAGGAGGCAGCCCTAAATGCTACTACTGTCTTGTAAAATGCATCATCAGTTTTAAGTATTCTAATTCATCTTCTGCCCGTGCGATGTTCTATATAGTTATTACTGTACCAGACCCATTCTCACAATGTTACCAAGGCCATGCAAGAATCACTCAGGCAGGGAAGGGAATGGTGCCTGTTTGACAGCAGAGCAGCCAGTGAACAATTCGTCTGTGAGAAAAATGAGCCATGCCAAGGGGCATGTCATGCATGGGTCTAAGATTGCTTGTGATTAATTAGGGACTGTCAAGGTTCCTTCCCCACTCTGAACTCCAGGGTACAGATGTGGGGACCTGCATGAAAGACCCCCTAAGCTTATTCTTACCAGCTTCGATTAAAAACTTCCTCAAGGTACAAACTTTGCTTTGTCCTTGAATCCTATGCTGCCACCACCAAGCGTGTTAAACAAAGAACAGGGAAAGAGCCCACTTGGAGATGTCTTCTCCCAAAATATCCCCCCAAACCCTACATCCCCTTTCCTGGGGAAGGCTTGATATGAATCCTCACCAATTTGTACAGGTGAACACAGACCCAAACCCTTGGATCTTAAGAACAATGAAAAAGCAATCAGGTTCTTAAAAGAAGAATTTTAATTAAAGAAAAAGTAAAAGAATCACCTCTGTAAAATCAGGATGGTAAATACCTTACAGGGTAATCAGATTCAAAACACAGAGAATCCCTCTAGGCAAAACCTTAAGTTACAAAAAGACACAAAAACAAGAATATGCATTCCATCCAGCATAACTTATTTTACCGGCCATTAAACAAAAGGAAATCTAATGCCTTCCTAGCTAGATTACTTACTAGCTTAACAGAAGTTCTGAGGCTGCCTTCCTGATCTGTTTCCGGCAAAAGCATCACACAGACAGAAAAACCCTTTGTCCCCCTCCCCCAGATTTGAAAGTATCTTGTCCTCTCATTGGTCATTTTGGTCAGGTGCCAGCGAGGTTACCTTAGCTTCTTAACCCTTTACAGGTGAAAGGGTTTTGCCTCTGGCCAGGAGGGATTTTATAGCACTGTATAAAGTAAGGTGGTCACCCTTCCCTTTATATTTTTGACAGGGACTGATCCAACTCCCAGTGAAGCAACAGCTAGAACCAAATCTCCAGATCTAAACTCACCAGTTTGTGGGATTTGAGATCCTGAACAGAATTCTGCAGCTTAATGTGCAAAGGGTTTCCATTTTTAAATGCACCTAGGTGATTTAGGTGCCTAATGATGCTGATATGCACCTTGTAGGATTTTTTAAAATGTCTAAGCAGGTTAGGTGTCTAACTCCCATTAATATTAAAAAGTTAGTTGGTTTTGAAAATCCCAGTAGATACCTACATGCATTGTTACACACACACACACACACACTCTCCAGATTGGATTCAAATGCCCCCTTTTCTTTAGCAGCAAGACTTTGGCAAAGACATGAACACCTAAGTACCCCTGAAAATCTGTCCCTAAAGATGCAGCTTACATGCTTAATAAGATTTTCAGAAGTGCACAGGTGCTTAAGTCCCACTGATCTCCACAGTAGTTAGACACCTAGGCACTTCTGGAAATCTCACTAGGTGCCTATCTGCATCTTCAGGTGCCTGAACGCCTTTCAAAATCTGGCCAAGAGACACCAGTCACATTTTGCAAAGAAAACGACACATTTATCCCAGGAGTTTCTTTTGATTTTCCTATGAAGGGGGAAAAATGTATATTCTTCAATATAACTCATACATTTCAGAGAATAAACACACAAAAAGGCAGACTAATACCCATAGAATAAAGTTGAAAGGGGAACACTCTGTCTTTACAAGATCCAGACACCAGTTAGCTACTTCTTGTGTGTTTGATTCTTTGTTTACATAATTAGAACAATGATCTTTTGGACCACATTTTCAAATATAAAGCCGAGTTCTCCTTTTATTCTATATAAGTCCATTGAAGTCAAAGGGCTGCACATATGAAAGAGAATAGACACCCAATTTCCATAGACACCCAATTTCCCCCTAGAAATTATGCATGCATAACAATAATAATAGTACCTACCTCTTATTCAGCAGCTTACATCAGTTGATCTCAAGGAGGTCAGTATCATTATCCCCATTCTACAGCTGGGGGAAACTGAGGAACAGACAGGCGAATTGAGCTATCTTTCAGACTTGTTTCCAGATGAACAATCACCATGAAAGAGGCTACCAATTCATTAAATGAGTTTCCTGCAGTTTAGGAAAACATTCCCCCACTCCAAAAGAAAGAATGCCTCACGGTGCTGGTATCCCTCCAGGGACAGAGTTAAGGTTGCATGGTTAGGTTGTGTGCAAAGCAGCACCTTAATTGTGCATTTCCTAGTGTTTCTAACTTTGGCATGTGTTTTCTTCCTGTTGCACTTTAAAATTCTTTTTGGGGAGACCTTAACTGAGCATTTCCTGATTTCATAGCCTGTGAGTCTGTAGTTTGAAGCCCTACATCCTGGAAAGATTTGGGGAGCATTTCTGACAGCTACCTTAGCTCCCTTTGACACACCACTGCTGTGGTCTGACTGCATGGCAGGCTCACTCTCCAGCCAGGCCAGGCCTCTTCTTCATACTGGGCCAGGTCTAGGGTTGAGGGAGGTGAGGGTGCTTCTGCAGGTGGTTAGTCCCCCCTTGGTGGGGCAAAGAAGGGAGCATTTTTATCAAAAATTAGGGAGCAGTCACAGTACATTTAGTAACCCAGGACTTTTACTAAATTGACCACGACTACTCTGTGATATTTGATAAAAATGCCATGCCAAATCTGCAGCCCTACTGATGAGTTTCTGGGGGTGACTGGCAGGGGAGACCATGGACGAGGGCATCCCCTATCAAAAAAGAAAGGAGATGATGATGATAAAGAAGCCCCACCAAGGCAGAGATGAGAACAAAGGTACTTCACCATGCAGCCAGAGAAACCATACAGCAACCCCAGGGAAGATGTTGTGGAGAAAGTGTCAATTTCTTTTTTCATTATGTTGACACCCAGTGGGTTGGAATCTGAGCACAGTTATTCTGTAGTGATCAACAGACTTATCCAGAATGTGGTCCACTGAATTGAATTACTGTACATTTGTCCAGGAACAAACGGGTTGATAGCCTGAGTAAGCTGGTCTTCTAGGGCAGGGTTTCTCACTCATGGGTCAGGACCCAAAATTGGGTCATAGAATCATAGAAGATTAGGGAACTGACCTGAGGAGGGCATCTAGTCTAACCCCCTGCTCAAAGCAGGAACAACTAAATCATCCCAGCCAGGGCTTTGTCAAGCCGGGCCTTAAAAACCTCTAAGGATGGAGATTCCACCACCTCCCTAAGTAACCCATTCCAGTGCTTCACCACCCTCCTAGTGAAATAGTTTTTCCTAATATCCAGCCTAGGTCACCAGAATGTTTCAAAGGGTCGTGTGGCAGGTCCTGTGGCTCCTGCCCCATGGGGCTGGCTGGGCTCGCCTCCCTGTTCCAGGTACTGCAACCTCTGAGGTCCCAGCACCACTCAGGTTTGGCCCAGCTGCCATGATGACAGGAGTCCAGGTAGGCCAAATTTGAGTGAGTGGCACTGCATCCCCATGAGCCAGGTCACAACTCCACTCAAACACATTTGATCCAGTCGGAAGGGGCTGGGGGGGGGCAAACCTGAGTGGCACTGCAACCCCAGAGGTTTCAATGCCTGAGTGAAGAGCCAAGCCCAGCCAGCCCCACAGCACCACTGAGGGGTGAGTGTCTGGAGGGGCAGGACCCAACCGAAGCCACCCCAGGGCCTCCACCCCCTGATTGTTTACTGAGTCACGGCAGGCCATAAATACAAATGGGTTCTGAGCCCAAAAAGGTTAAGAACCACTGCTCTCAGAGTTTTCCTTGAATTTTCAAAGCAATGCTATGTATTTCTATGGTACTTAGAAGCCCCAACAGAGATTAGGGCTCCATTGCACAAGGCACTATATATACATATGGGGAGACAAACCCTGCCATTAAGAGCTGCCTCCATCTAAGTTAGAGAAGCCAGACACATGGTGGCAGAAAGGAAGTGTCATTTCCTCCTTTTACAGATGGGGAATGGAGGCGCAGATAGACTGAGTTACTTGCCCCACTTAACCACAAGTCCATCCTTCCTTTTCTCTACTGGGAGTTCACTTTAGTTTGATGAGCTCCACCATGAAGTACATTGTTTTAATGGCGTATGTTATTTAAAAAAAAATTAAAATGCCCTGGATTAAAACTTTGGGAACTGAAAGAATAGCGCAGAAGAGATGTACAGGCCCTGCTCCGAAATGGCCTGCATCTGACATAACTGTCCCATTGTCCAGAGTCACCTGGAGCTTCACACAGACTGAAATTCATGCACTGAATTTACCTAGACTGTGAGCCCAACTGTGAGAAAGGTCAAGAGATGTAAGGACAATTGAAATCAACAAATGTTAATGAGAAAAGGTGCCAAAGGGACACACGCAAAATTAGTCCAAACAGGTTTAGGTTGGGGGAATATCTGCAAATGTAATTGTAATAATGTTAAGTTAATGTATCTGGGAATAACCAGCAAGTTCTCTCAATCCCCATCAGCAACCATCTTTCACCACCCTGCAAAATTATGATCTGAGCTGTCGGATGTCTCCTTATGAAATACAAGACAGGTGCAGCACTGGGGAAAATAATATGAATATATTAAAATATAACCCATTGTCCTAAAAACTCCACATGTCATGCCTTTTCCTGCTTCTATATTTTCATTTAATTTCTTCTCTCACTGCTCCTCCATCTTCCTTTCCATTTACTGTCTGACTTCCATTTTGTCTATTGTTTTCTGCCCATCCTTTTGCTAAGTCCCTCCCTTTTGCATCTTTCCTTCTTTCTTTAAATAATTATTTCTTCTCTTTTATTCTCACTTCATGGCATAAACCATGCTTTAACTAATGGAGGTTAAGAGGAAACTTTTGGTGAGCATGGGTTATCCTACAACTCTGCATTTTCTGCAGCTGTTGGCCCTGGCCCCCATAGAAGACAGATGGCCTGCTTCAACTTTTGTTTAACTACTTATTTTTCAAATTATCGTTGTGCTGTTTGTTGTATATTCATGTGCCCTTGGATTTTGTAGTGTTAGCAGAATGGAGCATGTGGACTTAGGCCCACATCTAGCAGGCAGTCTGTAAACTACCAACATTCCACACATTACCTGGTAACTAGATTGCAGAAGGAATTGATTTAAAAAAGAGTGTTAGATTTTGGTTGCTATGCAAGGTCTTCTGGGCAAGAGCAGTCTTGGTTTTCTGTTTGTACAGTACCTAGCACAATGGGGCCCTGGCCTCCTAGAGGGATACTCTATCACAAAAAAGAGAATGAAAAAATCTTTGTCTGAGACACTGATGAATAAGTCTAGTGTAGGGATACACAATTGGTAATTACATGTAGTGACATTATAAAAAGAAGCTTATGCGACTTTATCATATATTTAAAATGTGTAGTTGTACCGGGCACATCCAATTCCTGATCCGCTTAGTTTGTCTTGGTTAGTTTGTCTTGGTTTAGTGAGGTGGCAAAATTTTCAGATAATACAAAATTACTCAAGATAGTTGAGTCCAAAGCTGATTGCGAAGAGTTACAAAGGGATCTCATTAAAACTGGGTGACTGGGCAACAAAATGGCAGCTGAAAGTCCATATTGATAAGTCCAAATTAATGCAAATTGGAAAATATAACTATACATACAAAATGATGGGGTCTAAAATAGCTTTTACCACTCAAGAAAGAGATCTTGGAGTCATTGTGGATAGTTCTCTGAAAACATCTGATCAATGTGCAGCGGCCGTCAAAAAAGTGAACAGAATGTTAGGGGCCATTAGGAAAGGAATAGATGATAAAACACAAAATATCATCAAATATCTTAATGCCACTATATAAATCCATGGTACATCCACAACTTCAATACTTCATGCAGTTCTGGTCACGTCATCTCAAAAGAAATATGTTAGAATTGGAAAAGGTAAAGAGAAGGGCAACAAAAGTTATTAGGGGCATGGAACAGCTTCCATATGAGGAGAGATTAAAAAAACAAGGTCTGTTCGGCTTGGAAAAGAGATGATTAAAGGGGGATATGATAGAGGTCAATAAAACAATGGTGTGGAGAAGGTGAATAAGGAAGTGTTATTTACCCCTTCATATAACACAAGAACCAGGAGTCACCCAATGAAATTAACAGGCAGCAGGTTTAAAACATCAAAAGGAATTATTACTTCACACAAAACACAGTCATCCTGGTGAAACAGATTGCCAGGGGATGTTTGAAGGCCAAAAGTATAACTGGGTTCAAAAAAGAATTAGGTAAATTCATGGAGGATACATCCATCAGTGGCTATTAGCCAAGATAGTCTGGGAGATAACCCCATGCTCCAGTTGTCTGGAAGCCTCTAATTGCCAGATGCCAGACTGAACAATAGGGGATGGCTCACTCGATAATTATCCTGTTCTGTTCATTCCCAAAGAAGCATCTGGAATCAGCCACTGTTGGAAGGCCGGATGCTGGACTGGATGGACCATTGGTCTGTCCCAGTATGGCCAGTCTTATGTTCTTATGTTTAACTGTTAGTCTGGGAAAATTCATGAATGACAATGGCACTTAAGCTCCCACTTCCTGCAGTCTGGCTCGGTGCTTTAGCACCAGGGCCCCAGGGTTGTTCCGTGAAGTTTGTGGGAACAATGATGGAGGTGTTCAGCTTTCTGCTTACTGATATCCTTGCTTCTGAATTTATTTGGAAAAGAAGCTGAAGAAAGCATATTAGGTTTCAGCTCTGATTCTGGAAGTAGGGGGCCAGTTGTGAATCCATAATGCAGTCACCCCCCCATATATTCAAGTGCTCTTTGGAGGCAGTGTATGAATGAAACTCAGAACAATGGTGGGTGGTTCTTGCCAGTAGAGGAAAATTTTGCATCCTGAAATGAAAAGGTAAAATCAAAGTCAATTGCATTCATCTTTTAATCCCAGTTTGGAGGCACTGTACACTGCTATTCATTTAACAGCTTCCATCTTCCAGAGTAGCACACATGTAAGGAAGTCGCACTGTGTGCTCCCATAGGAAGGACAGCTTAACAGAATCAGCAGGAACGCAGAGGGGGCACTTAGGCTTCACCGAGTATTTCAGCAGCAGCCAGGTGGAAAATGACCCAGTGAAAAATTTCAAGTTTTTATTGAAAACTGGAGATTTTTTTTTGACCTTTCACCACAACCCAAATATTTTAGCCAAAACCAAAATGTTGCCACAGAAAATTAATTGGTTTAACGAATCCCCATTTTTCTGTAGATAACCTTGTCGAAAACAATCTCAACAGGCTGCCGCTGCTGACTGATGGATACTTTTCAAAGACCCCTCAGTCAATAAGTTCACAGTCAGGTACAGAAAGCAATGATGCTTCCTCTCAAATGTTGACAGTTCCGTTATTTCTATTATGGCAGTGCTTAATCCCTCCAAACGAGATCAGGGCTTCCTAGTGGTAGTGGAGGCAGTTCTTGCCCTGAAGAATGTACAAACTCAGTAGAAATATCAGGGAATAGGAGGGATTATCATCCCTGTTCTACAGAGAGGGACCTGAGGCGCACAGAAGTTGAGACCCTTACCTAAACACTCACAGGAATTCCAAGTCAGAGCTGGGAATTGACCCGACATCATCACCTGAATTTCACCACAAAGCTACCCTTCCTGCATATAACACTGCCACTGGCAAAAACTATAAAAGGGTTTTCTGTTCTTTAGCCTATGTCAGACAGAAAATCCTCTCAACCATAAATTAGGGCACAGCCAAGCAGCCACAGACTTTGGTGCATATAGACAAGGGACGGTTTGCCACCATCAAACTTGGTACCAAGGCGGTAGCACTCCACCCAGGTAGTATAGTTTGCTCAGCATATGTGGTCTTGCCAGCCCCACTTATGCAACAACTAGGGCCCGTCCAAAGTCCGCTGTGAAATCAGTGGATAGCCTCCCACTGATGGACAGTGCAAAATCATCAAAAGGACCAACAAATGGTGAGGAATGTCAAAGGCTGGAGCACACGTGTTATTCGCTGCTGCTGCTGCTGCTGCCAATAAATGAAAATGGCAGTAAAAAGAGCGCAAGTGTTCTTGCCTTCCCTTCACTGTCATTCAGTCTTGGGATAATCTGAAACATGATCTTAATTGGGACAAACTGGGACATCCAATCATCTGTACGGAAAAGAAAGTAAGGCAACTGCCACCGTTTCTATATTGATTAATTTGATCCATTTACACAGGTGTTACTGGATAATCAATCACTGCCTGCTGCATTTGAATGAAATAGAGAACAACACAACATCCATGCCGTGATGATCAAGAAGCACAACTAAAGGTTGCGTTAGTCAGACATTGTGACTGACACATAAGCACCAACATGAATCCTGCCAGCCAAGACAGGCCGTCTGAAGTCATAAGGAAAATGAAAGCAACTGATTAATCAGAGCGATAGGGAACTGACTTCCTTGCAGTTTTTTCAGAAGTCCTGATTTAGGGGTTCTTCTACACAAGGACACTCAGGAAAGTTAAGAAGAATCAGCTAAAGGTGTGAGGTCAATACACACTAATTAAAGCGTGTTCTCCCCAGGGGGTTGCTCTCCTTACCATAGTCCCCTGTAACTTAATCCTCCTTGGAGAACTAATGCTCTCATGTCAGAGTAAAGTGGTCATGGTTTGTTGTACATTAATTCTCAAGGAGGAGAGACAAGGTGGGTGAGGGAATATTTTTTATTGGACCAACTTCTGTTGGTGAGAGAGACAAGCTTTCGAGCCACACAGAGCTCTTCTTCGGGGCTGGGAAAGGAACTCCCAGCCTCACAGCAAAATTCAAGGTGGCACAGATTGTTTAGCATCAGTAATTAGCACTTACGTAAGGCAATGGTTCTCAGCCAGAGGCCTGGGGCCCCCTGGTGGGCTGCGAGCAAGTTTCAGGGGGTCTGCCAAAGTAAACCAGAGAGCAGGGCCTGCGTTAGACTCACTGGGGCCCAAGGCAGAAAGCCTTAAGCCCGAGCCCCGCCAAAGCCCAATCATTTTAGCTTCATGGGGTCCCCCTGTGTCATGGGGCCCCGGGCAATTGCCTTGCTTGTTACCTCCTAACGCCAACCCTGGCTTTTAATCTACTGGGTGTGGAAAAAAAAACCCAGTGTTGTGGCACAGGAAGGCTGTGGAGATTTTATACCACGTTGGGGGAACTCAGAAGGAAGAAGATTGAAAACCCCTGTTGTAAGGGACTGTTCATAGAGTGGCCCGTTAACACCTCTGCAGTCACAGGATATAAAGAGGGAGCTAGTGGGTTACAGATTGGTGTCATAAACCATAAATCCAGTCTCAAGGAGGATTAAGTTATAACAAACCAAGGTCACGTCATTCTTTAAGGAGAGCATGTGAGGGGAAGAGGAGATGGAGGGATAAAATGCACATTGACTTCACACTTTTAGTTGTTTTACCTTAACTTTCCTGAGAGTCTGTGTAGACATGGCTTAAGGCTGTGACTCTGAACTTTCCAGACTACTGTACCCCTTTCAGGAGTCTGATTTGTCTTGCGTACCCTGGTTTCACCTCACTTAAAAACTACTTGCTTACAAAATCAGACACAAAAATACAAAAGTGTCACAGCCACACTGTTACTGAAAAATTGCTGACTTTCTCACTTTTACCATACATTTATAAAATAAATTAATTGGAATATAAATATTGTACTTACATTTCAGTTCAGAATATATAGAGCAGTATAAAGAAGTCATTGTCTGTATGGAATTTTAGTTTGTACTGACTTCACTAGTGGTTTTTCTGTAGCCTGTTGTAAAACTAGGCAAACACCTCAATGAATTGATGTACCCCCTGGAACACCTCTGCGAACCCCCAGGGATACACATACCTTTGATTGAGAATCACTGGCCTAGGGTATACGTGATCTCCAGTACCATAGTACATGAGCACCTAACCATCTTTACTGTATTTATCCTGACAACACCCCAGTAACGTAAGGAAAGTGCTGTTTTCCCCATTTTATAGATGGGGAACTTAGGCACGAGACTAAGGTCTAGTCTACACCTAAAACTTAGGTCATCCTAGCTACATCGCTCAAGGCAGTGAAAATCATCACACCCTGTGGAACATAATTAGGTCAGCCTAACTCCTACTGTTGATGCTGCTAAGTTGACCAAAGAATTCTTCTGTTGTCCTAGCTACCGCCTCTCCATGGGGTGGATTTACTACCGCAACAGAAAACCCCTTCTGCAGGGTGATCATACGTCCAAGGTTATCACACGTCCTGTTTTGGCCGGGACAGTCCCCCTTTTTCAGCTCTGTCCTGGCTGTCCCTACTTTTTCGCCCAAACTGGGCATTTGTCCCGGCTGCAAGGCAGAATGGTGGCGGCTGCCCAGGGGGTCAGCGGAAGGCAGCGCTGCCCGCCAGCAGAAGAGCGGAGAAATCTTCTGCTGGTGGGGAGCGCTGCCTTCAGAGCTGACCCCATGGCAGCACAGAGCTTGTTGGGTCAGCCCCGGCCCCAGCCATGGGTAACATGGGGCTCGGGCACTCAGCCCAGCCCCAGGAGGCATGAGGAGGGCCGCTCTGGTGAGCCCTGTGCATGGGGAAGAAAGGGGGCTTGGACGAGCCCCGGGCCATCCCATTTTTACTTTAAGAAATATGGTCACCCTACCCTTCTGTCGCTGTAGTAAGTATCTTCACTACCGTGGCACAGCTGCAGACATGCCCTCGGGCCCGGATTCTCAAAGATACTTAGGCCCCTAATTCCTATTGATTTCAAAGGGCATTAGGCGTCTAAATACCTCTGAATATCTGCACCTAAGTGACTTGCCCAGGCTCACACAGGAAGTCTGCAATAGAGCAGGGAATTGTACTCCAGCCTCTTGAATCCCCAGCTAGGGCCCTAACCACTGGACCATGCTTCATCTCTGCTGTTTACATCTCCATTTGACTTTCATGGGAGGTGTGAGCAATCTGCACTGTCTCTCTGATAAAGACACCAGTTCACCTCTAACCTCAAATGAAGAATACTGTACAACTGAATGTAAAATGATAACCTTTCTATAGGTCTTTTTGCACCATCCTGTGAGATTTAACAGAGAATTATACCCTTGCTAAAGAATTCTATAAGTTGATTCAAAAAGCTAGCGAAAGGTTATGGTTGATTAACATCAATTAAGTTCTATAGACTTTTAAACTTATTTCTGTAGAATCACATTAAGGGCCATTCCTACATGGCTGTAAATTTAGAGTAACTGCAGCAAAGACAATGGAGTTATACCAGTGTAAACCTGATGAGCGAGAAAAAAGCAACTATGATTTGTTTTACAGTAGCATCTAGATGAGATCAAGACTCCAGTGTGCTAGGCACTGTACATACACATAATAAGAGAGAGCCCCCTACCCTGAAGAACTTATAGTGTAAAGACTAACAAAGGGTGGGAGGGGAAACTGAGGCACAGGGAGGGGAAATGACTTGCCCAAGTTTACAAAGCCAGTCAGTGGCAGAGGCAGGAGACCTGGGTTCAATTTCTGAGTTGCAGCCCAATGTCCTATGCACTGGGCCACTGCTCCTTCCAAATTCTAAAATCAAACCCTAAAATTCCTATAGAATGCTATAGGATTTATCCACAGTATTTTTCCATATGGGGGCGTCATAGAATATGACTGGTGTTTTCAACGCCACATGAAATATTGTCACACCAAATTCCCATTAATTTTAAAGGGGAAGGAGCATCTACATCCCTTTGGCAGCTGTGCAAGCCTCAGCCTAGATGTATTTTTGCTATGCCTGATACCAAATTGCATTAGTATGTAAAATATTACAGAAATCTAGTTAGCATGTACAAGAGAGTTTGAAGCCATTTATCTGAGCAATGTCAGCAACAGCCAGTTCTCTCTCTGTGACTAGAGGACCTCTTCCTAAATCATAGAATCATAGAATATCAGGGTTGGAAGGGACCCCAGAAGGTCATCTAGTCCAACCCCCTGCTTGAAGCAGGACCAATTCCCAGTTAAATCATCCCAGCCAGGGCTTTGTCAAGCCTGACCTTAAAAACCTCTAAGGAAGGAGATTCTACCACCTCCCTAGGTAACGCATTCCAGTGTTTCACCACCCTCTTAGTGAAAAATGTTTTCCTAATATCCAATCTAAACCTCCCCCACTGCAACTTGAGACCATTACTCCTCGTTCTGTCATCTGCTACCATTGAGAACAGTCTAGAGCCATCCTCTTTGGAACCCCCTTTCAGGTAGTTGAAAGCAGCTATCAAATCCCCCCTCATTCTTCTCTTCTGCAGGCTAAACAATCCCAGCTCCCTCAGCCTCTCCTCATAAGTCATGTGTTCTAGACCCCTAATCATTTTTGTTGCCCTTCGCTGGACTCTCTCCAATTTATCCACATCCTTCTTGTAGTGTGGGGCCCAAAACTGGACACAGTACTCCAGATGAGGCCTCACCAATATCGAATAGAGGGGAACTATCACGTCCCTCGATCTGCTCGCTATGCCCCTACTTATACATCCCAAAATGCCATTGGCCTTCTTGGCAACAAGGGCACACTGCTGACTCATATCCAGCTTCTCGTCCACTGTCACCCCTAGGTCCTTTTCCACAGAACTGCTGCCTAGCCATTCGGTCCCTAGTCTGTAGCGGTGCATTGGATTCTTCCATCCTAAGTGCAGGACCCTGCACTTATCCTTATTGAACCTCATCAGATTTCTTTTGGCCCAATCCTCCAATTTGTCTAGGTCCTTCTGTATCCTATCCCTCCCCTCCAGCATATCTACCACTCCTCCCAGTTTAGTATCATCCGCAAATTTGCTGAGAGTGCAATCCACACCATCCTCCAGATCATTTATGAAGATATTGAACAAAACCGGCCCCAGGACCGACCCTTGGGGCACTCCACTTGATCCGGCTGCCAACTAGACATGGAGCCATTGATCACTATCCTTCACTGCGGACGACTTGTGCTCTGCTTGCTCCTACTGCCATCTCTCAAAGATGGTGTTTCATTGTAGAAGCTGCTGCTGTTTTGGCCACAAAGAAAAGACTGTCCCTGAAAAGCGTTGCTCCCGTTGTATTTGAGGTGTCAACAGCTTGCGACGGTACCCTTCTCAAAGCTTACCTATTCATTCCATGCCAGAAATCATTAGTGCTTTGAGATTCCATACCCAATGAGCTACTCACGGCGAGACCAGCTGTTCTCCAAAAATAAGGAAGGGAGGAAACAACTGCGGCTTGTAAATTTTGTTTCCACACATCACAGCATGTGCCCATGTTATATAGATGCACCCATGTTGTATACAGTAAATCCCCAAGCAAATGGTTCAAGTGATACCCTGGAGTAGCAATTGAAGCTGTGGTTTATAAACTCTTGTTTTGCAGATTACTCTAGTTTGCTTTTTGATATCACCCAGCAGGGTTCAGTTCCAAATGAGATGTGTGAAATGAATATACAGAACTAGAGCAACCCCCATTTTGTTCTGTGATTCTCAGCAGATAAGAAAAGGAGGACTTGTGGCACCTTAGAGACTAACAAATTTATTTGAGCAGAAGCTTTCGTGAGCTACAGCTCACTTCATCAGATGTATTCAGTGGAAACCTATCAGCAGATAATGAAAACTAAGCAGGATTTTCCAAGGTCAGCAGATCTTCAAGGAACACTGAACAGGTGGTGCTGGCAATTCAGCTGGTTGCTTTCTTCCCCTGGCACCGAACTGAATTAATGCCCCAGCATGGTGAAATCAATGAACATTAGGCCATCTGAGCATCTGGGCCATTGTGCTGATGGAGATGCTGTCTTCCAGAGGAGACTAATCAGTTATGGTGATTATCTTACGACACTTTGCTCCCCCGCGCCCAGAGTAAGGTTTCCATGCACCTCTGGTGCCCTGGCCAACTCCAAGTGATCACGTCTACACACATTCTGCTTTAAGCAGCACTGCGGTTTTTTTACTTCCTGTCTCTATCATGGTGTAGTGTTAAAGAGTTGCCAGGTGTCATCCCATGGTAAATCAGTTTAAGAGTCCCAACCTGAGAGGTGCTCAGCACCATTCAGGTTCAGACCCTTATTCTGAAACAAAATATACACAGAGACTTCGATCTTGAAATACCTGCTATAGCCCATTGAATTACCAGCACTGATTGCTCAGGGGGGGATTCTGCAGGATTGCGCACATGCAGAAAATGGCCCCCACCCCCGCGCTTCCCCGCAGAAAACAGCAGGGAAGCAAAGGGAAGCCACATGGGGGGGAGGCATAGGTGCAGTTTTTTGAGGGGGATTGGCCCCCCCCAACAGAGGTGAGGCATGGGAGGGCACACAGAGTTACATGCTGCTCCCTCCCTCATTTCTGCAAGTGCAGAGCTGCCCAGCTGAGGGAGGCTGCCTCTTGGCTCCCCTGACTCTGCAACTCAACGCCGCCTCCTGGGTCCTAGTGCCAGCCATGCTCTGCTTCTGGATGCTAGGAGCCTTCCTGTTTTCTGTGCGGCAGTGAGTAGCTGCAGTGGGGCTGGGTAAAGGCGAGGTGGGGAAAATGAGGGAAGGGGAGTGAGGGGGTGTAGGAAAGAGGCAGTGGGAAAGGAAGGGGGTGTAGAACAGGGCAGGGGGAGAGGAATGTGGGAGTTAGGGGAGGGGGATGGAGAGGAAAAGGGTATGGGGTATAGCCCAACATACAACATCCCCTCAGCAGTAACTGGGGCACCCCTGTTAAGCAGGCCCATTGAACCCTCACCCACAAGCCCTAGCCCCCCACACCTGGACCCCCACTCCTGAGCCCCAACTACCTCCACCTGGATCCCCTGCAGGGTCTCATTGCCTCTGCACCAGAACTCCCCAACGAGCCCCTCTGCATCCAGATCTGCCACTGAGCCGCCCACACCCAGATTGCCCACACAGAACCCTCTCACCCCACACCTGGATCCCCCCCCACTAAGCCCCTCCACACTCGGATCCTGCTGGGCTGAGCCTGCCTACTCACACCCCGTGCACCTGGTGCAGAAGGGCAGGGCCCCGGGGTATTTCTGGGGCAGGCCCAGCCCTTGCACTCCATCAGGATCAGGTGCAGCCTCACTGCTGAGTCCCTGTACTGGCGGAGGTGGGGGCTTCAGGGTGATCTTCCACCTCAATACAGCCAGTGGCCTGTGCACCCCAGTGCCATGCTGGAGCCACATTTATTTACTGACAAATAATATTTGCAGAATTTTAAAATATTATGTCAGGTTTCAGAGTAGCAGCCGTGTTAGTCTGTATTCGCAAAAAGAAAAGGAGGACTTGTGGCACCTTAGAGACTAACCAATTTATTTGAGCATAAGCTTTCGTGAGCTACAGCTCACTTCATCGGATGCATTCAGTGGAAAATACAGTGGGGAGATTTATATACATAGAGAACACGAAACAATGGGTGTTACCATGCACACTGTAATGAGAGCGATCACTTAAGATGCGCTATGACCAGCAGGAGAGCGGGGGGGGGAGGGGGGAAGGGCAGAACCTTTTGTAGTGATAATCAAGGTGGGCCATTTCCAGCAGTTGACAAGAACGTCTGAGGAACAGTGGCGGGGGGTGGGTGGGTGAGGAGGAGGAATAAACAAGGGGAAATAGTTTAACTTTGTGTAATGACCCATCCACTCCCAGTCTCTATTCAAGCCTAAGTTAATTGTATCCAGTTTGCAAATTAACTCCAATTCAGCAGTCTCTCGCTGGAGTCTGTTTTTGAAGTCTTTTTGTTGAAGAATTGTCACTTTTAGGTCTCTAATTGAGTGACCAGAGAGACTGAAGTGTTCTCTGACTGGTTTTTGAATGTTATAATTCTTGACGTCTGATTTGTGTCCATTTATTCTTTTACGTAGATGTTAGAAAGCTTATTCCTTCACTCTCCCACTTCCCTGGTCCTTCTCGCATGAACAGAGAGCAACAATACCCGAAGTCCGAAGGTGCAAACAATTCGATGTTTATTGGGGTGAACTTCCAGCAAGCTTAAATACAAGTTCCTTTTTCCTTATTTTCGAATCCCAACTTATTTCCTGTTTGCCCCTAATTTATATAGTAATATTCTTAGCTATACCTTAACCAATCATTCTACTGAAATTTAACTAACCAATCCTAACATATTGTAACATGATTAGCTAACCAATTATATCCCACCACCTTAATTAGTTTACACCCAGCAAAATTAATTATACAGCAGACAGGAACAATCACAGAACCAGACAGAGACCATGCCAATAAACAATAGCAAAATGGGAACTATAATGACAAAACAATACAGAAGTGAGGACTTCACAACTACATCTATAAAGACATAAGAGTTTCCCAGCTGTGTCTATTGATAAGTGAGTTCTTACCAGAAAGAAAACTATCAACCTCAATTTCCTTTTACATCTTCTAGGCACTTCCCTTTCTCTGGAGGTGATAGGCACTATCAGGACAGGATTGTATTCCTAACAGCCCAATAGCACCTTCTTTCAATGTGACTAGTTTGGAATGTGAGGATGTGACCCGTCGCTTCCCAGCTTATGGCTGCCTCTGCTGCTTAGCCAAAGGCCTTAGCCTAAGAACAGGGCCTCAGACTGTCACAGTAAGAGAAGGCCCTTACACTGGCAGACAGTGATTTTGATTCTTTCTTTTATACCTCTAACTAGCCAAGTGATAAGAATACACCTAAATTCTTAAAGTACAGGCCTTTACAGACAGACCTGAATATCTATATCCTAACAGTAGAGACTGACAGTTTGACCAATGTACATGGCAGAGGGGCATTGCCGGCACATGATGGCATATATCACATTGGTGGATGTGCAGGTGAACGGGCCTCTGACAGTGTGGCTGATGTGATTAGGCCCTGTGATGGTGGACACATCAGCCACACTATCAGAGTGCCAATATAACTGCATGCACCCTAGCAGTTGTACTGGTAGAATTATTTCAATAAGAAACCCGTACCCCCAGCTAAAATAGCTATGACGGCACAAAATTTGTGGATAGACCAGACCTAACTTACATGTTGATATTTTCACACCATTTCTGTGAAATAGCGATTATTGTTTCCATTTTACTACTGGGAGAAAATGAGGCAGAGAAGTTAATTGACACGCCCAAGTCTGTTTCACATTAGGATTTAGTAGTTCTTCGTCCAGTCTTGGATTCAAGCCACTCAGTCACAACTGTCTCTGGAATAAGACTATCATACTATGCATTATTGGGAAAACTTTTTCTTCAAATGGTGGAATAAAATAGTTGCATCTCAAACAAACTTGTTCTGGAACAAATTACAAAAATAATTTCTTGATATCATTCATATTTTATGTAACCCTTCTGCCCGTCAGAGTTGGCAGCAACAAGGGCCGGGTTCAATATCTAGGGGTTCCATTCCAATAACACAATGCAAACCGGCTCGAGCCCCCATCCAGTGACCTGGGACCAATATATACCACCCCCGCTGGGCGCCTCCAAGAGGCAATACTTCCCCTCTCGCAAGCACATAGTCTGAGTGTAGCAAAAGTCTTTTAATAACAGAGAGAAACAATGTGGCATTATGTTGGGGAAACACCACCAACAGGATTCATAACACAACCCATGAGCAAAAACAACCCCACCCCAGGCAAATTGGGGCATGCCCTTTTCCCTTTGGTTCTTGAGTCCAGCAACCCCAAATCACCCAAAGTCCCAAAAGTCCAATGCCCCAAAAGTCTCTGTCCCTGGTCAGGGCAGCCCCAGAGTTCGAAAGTTTATCGGCGGAGCTTTACCTCCCAATCTGGGTGGAAATGGGACAGGGGTAAGAGGCACCTTACGTGATCTGAAGCTGACCGCCCCATAGCTCCATAGCGGCGCTCCGCTCCGCCAGCCGCCCCACGAACTCCTTCGCTCAGCTGCGCTCCGCTCCGCCAGCCGCCCCACGAACTCCTTCACTCAGCTGCGCTCCGCTCCGCCAGCCGCCCCACGAACTCCTTCACTCAGCTCCACGGCCCACAAGCAGCTCCTGCCATCCACACACTGCTCCGCGTCGAACTGCTTCACCAGCCGTCCCGCAAATTGCTCCACAATATATCTTCAGGCTCCCCCACTACTTAACACAACACTCAGTGATTTCAGCTCTTAGGTGAATTCAGCTTATAGTAGGGGAGCCCCAGTGCTGGTGCACTGTCAGCCCAAAGTGAGCTCAGCAGCCTATAACTAGACTTCTAATGAAATCAAAATTAGCTCTGATATTCCACAGTGGAGAGAGGAGGAAGTGCAATCAGCATGTAAGGCCCTCACCAAGGGGCCCATGCCACCAAGTATTAATACTTGTCCCCAGCCTCTCTCCATTCACACAGTTTTGGAACCCATGACCCTTGCCTAGCGAGTGCTACTTAGTTGATGGTGAATCCCTCCATCATAACAAAAGGCCACGTACAGTTCCAAGCACAGTTCCCATAATCAGGGTAATAGCAATTTATTCTTCCTGCCCCAATAACAGAGACACTGGGGATCCCACAGCAGCCAAAGTGACCATTTGGGCAGCTATGGTCTCATTCTAGGCGTGGTGGGTGTGCCTATGCAAATGAGATCGGCCCCTGAAGTTCTTTTCCACAACTTGCCACACCTCACCACCAGATGTCAGGGTGGAGCTCATCCTGACACTGCTTACATTTATTTCTGACATTTGTTTTAATGCTTTCTTTACGTTTATCATAAAATCAATAGGAACTCTATGTATGAAAAGGAAACATGATTGATATATGAACCTGTTTTATTCTGAGTATCACTCCTAGTTGAGATTTGTCAACAAAAATACACCATATATCTGGCAAATCTTTGCATGGCAATAAAGTATTGTATTATGACAACATAAAAGTATGTCATTAGGTAGTAATTTCCTTTTAAAATTTCAATACTAATCACAGGATTAGGAATTTAAATTCAGAGAGAACAAGTTTTGTTCAATCTTGGCTGAATGATGGAAGCGTAGACTCTTGGGTCATGGACTCCTCACACTTACACAGGGTTTACACCCGGGTAACTCTTCACTTTAGTGGAATTACTCCTGATTTACACCAGTGTGAGTGAGAGGTGGGTTAGGCCACTGAAGAGAAGGATTCACTTTTAAGAAAACAAAATAAACGTTTTCATTCTTTTAATTTTTTTTTTGTAAATTGCCACCATTAAACTTACATCCATACATGCAAGCAGAAGTCACTGGTGCATTTATATTGTTCTGCTTTATTGTTTTCATTTGCTTTCCTTAAGCCTTAAACATCTTGCTACACTATGAAGAACGGTTCCTGCTTGCCTTTGCACAATCTTTCTAAAGAAACCAAGGCAATACTGCTGGTTCTCTGGAGAGAAATTCCATTTTGAGGGCTTAAGTGGCACATAGGTCTCATGTTGGCCTTTTGCACAGGGGCTGATTTCATCCACAGGGCACAGTAAATGAGTAGGAGGGAAGATTATGTTCGTCTCATATGCTCTATGTGATGTGCAGCACTGGCTTTAGTAAGGATCTGATCAAAAGCTTACTGAAGTCAGTGACAGGTTTCAGAGGAGCAGCCGTGTTACTCTGTATTCACAAAAAGAAAATGAGTACTTGTGGCACGTTAGAGACTAAAGAATTTATTTGAGCATAAGCTCTCGTGAGCTACAGCTCACTTCATCGGATGCATTCAGTGGAAAATATAGTGGGGAGATTTATATACATAGAAAACATGAAACAATGGGTGTAACCATACACACTGTAACCAGAGTGATCACTTAAGGTGAGCTATTATCAGCAGGAGAGCGGGGGGGGGGGGGGAGAGAAAACCTTTTGTAGTGATAATCAAGGTGGGCCATTTCCAGTAGTTAACAGGAACATCCAAGGAGCAGTGGGGGGTGGGGAGGGGAAATAAACATGGGGAAATAGTTTTACTTTGTGTAATGACACATCCACTCGCAGTCTCTATTCAAGCCGAAGTTAATTGTATCCAGTTTGCAAATTAATTCCAATTCAGCAGTCTCTTGTTGGAGTCTGTTTTTGAAGTTTTTTTGTTGAAGAATTGCAACTTTTTGGTCTGTAATCAAGTGACCAAAGAGATTGAAGTGTTTTCCGACTGGTTTTTGAATGTTATAATTCTTGACGTCTGATTTGTGTCCATTTATTCTTTTACGTAGAGACTGTCCAGTTTGGCCAATGTACATGGCAGAGGGGCATTGCTGGCACATGACAGCATATATCACATTGGTAGATGTGCAGGTGAACGAGCCTCTGATAGTGTGGCTGATGTGATTAGGCCCTATGACGGTGTCCCCTGAATAGATATGTGGACACAGTTGGCAACGGGCTTTGTTGCAAGGATAGGTTCCCGGGTTAGTGGTTCTGTTGTGTGGTGTGTGGTTGCTGGTGAGTATTTGCTTCAGGTTGGGGGGCTGTCTATAAGCAAGGACTGGCCTGTCTCCCAAGATCTGTGAGAGTGATGGGTCGTCCTTCATGATAGATTGTAGATCCTTGATGATGCGTTGGAGAGGTTTTGGTTGGGGGCTGAAGGTGATGGCTAGTGGCGTTCTATTGTTTTCTTTGTTGGGCCTGCCCTGTAGTAGGTGACTTCTGGGTACTCTTCTGGCTCTGTCAATCTGTTTCTTCCCTTCAGCAGGTGGGTATTGTAGTTGTAAGAATGCTTGATAGAGATCTTGTAGGAGTTTGTCTCTGTCTGAGGGGTTGGAGCAAATGCGGTTGTATCGTAAAGCTTGGCTGTAGACAATGGATTGTGTGGTGTGGTCTGGGTGAAATTCACTTGACTTCAATTGGCTTTGGATCAGGCCCTATATACACATTATTCCCACCACTGCCAGAAATGGATATATTCTCTTCTTACTACTGTGAGGTGCCCATGGATGGGAGAGGAGGATGGAGTGAAATTGATATACGGTCCCTGAACCAGAGCAGAATGGATTATAGGGAAATAGGGATAGGGAGGGTGGGTGCAATGTTCTGCAGATTTCCTTAGTGTTGGCTCCAGAAAGGAGCAGCATATGATTTTTGTAGCTTTGCTGTCAATTATGGTGTACTTTCCAGCAGTACAAGGGGTCTGCCTGGGGCCAAATGTCATTCCGCATCACCTCCTGCAAACTCACGAGAAAGTTATGTCCTGCCATGCTCTGGCAAAGATGAAAAGAAAGCTAGTTGTAGCCATGCAATTTTCATTGTAAAAGAAAAATACATGTTTTTTTCCCCCTAGCTTGTGGTTTCCATTGTTTTTTCTCCACTCCTGCTGAGGGTCATCAGAGAGAGCAAGGCAGCCTAATTCAGCGCTTGACTTTATGAGTTCAGTTAGAAGAACTCCGAAGGTTCAGAACTAAGCCTTACTACACTAGCCGTCTAAGTTGACCTCCTTGCAATTTGTAGTCCAGTATGGCACATCACAGCTCATGAGAGTGATAAATGAGTGCTGGTCTCAAGGTGAGACACTTTATATCCATGCTAACACAAGCAAGTTTCATTGCTGTTTTTATTCCACCCTCCCCCCCGCCCAATTCACACTCTCACTTTCCACTTGCTCCTTCTCCTCTCAATCTGATCAAAGCATATAGCAGCGTCCTCCCAATAGGCAGCAAACTCTTAGAGCAGGAACAGGTTTCGCACCAAATAGAGACATGTGAAGAATGAGAATGGGCTTCCTGACATGGTTGCTGTTTTGTACATGAAGCCACCTGGAGGCTTTGAATATTATATAGATTGGAAACAGTCTCCCATCTCAGTCGTGATTATTATAAAGGATGGGTGAATTAATTCTGACCCTCTTGAGTTGATGATTTACAATCCCATTTTCAGCTAAATCCTCTTGTAAATGACTGAGATAAACATCCTATGGAGAGGCTTACTATGTAAAGTTTACCTTTAAAGTAATACTAGTATAACCTTGTAACACAGCTCCTGACAACTCTTCAAAGGGATGGGGTGTTCTGCTGCTCTGTTTTTAACAACCCTATATTTAAATTCCACCCAGAATATAGTCTTGGATATTTTCAGAGATATTTCTCCTTCCCCATTCTTGTGCCTCTTCATCCAGACTGACTTTTGATTGCTTGGGGGGCCCAGTGCTATTTTAAAAAGACTTACGGTATTCACTTGCAACAGCTCTACCTCACTTGTAAAGAAGTGGTGCCATGGCTTCTGTCCATATTTTGATTTGGTCTGGCACCAGTGGGCATATAAATGTATTATTATTAGCGCATAGTCTAAGGTCAAGTGCTAATGACTGCTCCAACATTTGGTCTGGACAGAAATGCTCTGCAGAAATAGTTAGCGATATTCCTCTGACAGATCTGGGAAGTATGTGAAGCTGCTTGGTATGTACAAACTTCACATCCCTGAGTCCAATTCTCCAAAGTGCCGGAGGGGGTCAAACATGCAAAGCACCTGGCAGGACCTGGCCCATGATCATGGTTGCTGACAGGAGTTAGAGCTTTGTGGCTGACAACCCCTGAATTTTCAGATGGGTGTTGTGGCCTTACTATCTGGATCAGAATATGGGTTTTCCTTGGCACTGCAAGAAGTGAAATGCCTCTGTTTTTACGCCTATATACGATCAACTCAAGGGGGTTTCTCTATTCACAGTTCCTGTATCTTGTTATCTGAATAATAAAGACTCTGCACGTAATTACAGGACTTGCAATATGATGAAAAAATCTGAAGTTATTGCTTGTTTTAAACTGAGAAGGCCATCATATCCCAGAATGCTGGCCAAAATGAATAATACTTAGGGCATGGAATGTGTGCCAGAGGGTGCCTAAGGGAACCAAATTTCAAGTCTTAGCTAGCTACAGACCCCCAGCAGAGCAAGAGTTATTGGTGCCTTGCCCTATTATGGTACCTGTGGGTGGTCTTTTTATCACAAGACCCAGGACCAGAAGCCAGCTGAATGATTTAGGGTGAAACAAGCCCACTGTGTTTATTAAGACTCGGGAGTATACAATTTGCTGTAACTGATCAGACCATTGTCCGTAAAGGCTGGTATCTCAGTTTCAGCAATGGCCAGTACCTGATGCTTCAGAGAAAGGCAAAACACTGTCTAGTTCTTCTAGCCAAAAACATAATGCTGCAAGCAGAAGAAAAAGCCTGCCTGGCTCCTGCAGTGAACAGCTTATGCCATGCCTGGGATATAATTAACCATATTTTGACTACCTTCTGTATCTTAATTACTCTTATTATAGCATACTCTGCATACTGTAATTCACTGGCATACTGTAACAGTTTCTGTCTAAATTAATATCTTTTAGGGAGAGAGACTTACCCAGAGTAATATGAAAAGGAGTACTTGTGGCACCTTAGAGACTAACCAATTTATTTCAGCATAAGCTTTTGTGAGCTACAGCTCACTTCATCGGATGCATACTGTGGAAAGTGTAGAAGATCTTTTTATACACACAAAGCATGAAAAAATACGTCCCCCCACAAACCCACTCTCCTGTTGGTAATAGCTTATCTAAAGTGACCACTCTCCTTACAATGTGTATGATAATCAAGGTGGGCCATTTCCAGCACAAATCCAGGGTTTAACAAGAATGTCTGGTGGGGAGGGGTAGGAAAAAAACAAGGGGAAATAGGTTACCTTGCATAATGACTTAGCCACTCCCAGTCTCTATTCAAGCCTAAGCTAATTGTATCCAATTTGCAAATGAATTCCAATTCAGCAGTCTCCTCCAACGCATTATTAAGGATCTAAAACCTATCCTGAAGGAGGACACAACACTCTCACAAATCTTGGGAGACAGACCAGTCCTTGCCTACAGACAGCCCCCCAACCTGAAGCAAATACTCACCAGCAACCACATACCAAACAACAGAACCACTAACCCAGGAACCTATCCTTGCAACAAAGCCCGTTGCCAACTATGCCCACATATCTATTCAGGGGACACCATCACAGGGCCTAATAACATCAGCCACACTATCAGAGGCTCGTTCACCTGCACATCCACCAATGTGATATATGCCATCATGTGCCAGCAATGCCCCTCTGCCATGTACATTGGTCAAACTGGACAGTCTCTACGTAAAAGAATAAATGGACACAAATCAGATGTCAAGAATTATAACATTCATAAACCAGTCGGAGAACACTTCAATCTCTCTGGTCACGCGATTACAGACATGAAAGTTGCGATATTACAACAAAAAAACTTCAAATCCAGACTCCAGCGAGAGACTGCTGAACTGGAATTCATTTGCAAATTGGATACAATTAACTTAGGCTTGAATAGAGACTGGGAGTGGCTAAGTCATTATGCAAGAAGAAAAGGAGTACTTGTGGCACCTTAGAGACTTACCAATTTATTTGAGCATAAGCTTTCGTGAGCTACAGCTCACCTCATTGGATGCATCCAATGAAGTGAGCTGTAGCTCACGAAAGCTTATACTGAAATAAATTGGTTAGTCTCTAAGGTGCCACAAGTACTCCTTTTCTTTTTGCGAATACAGACTAACACGGCTGTTACTCTGAAACCTGTCATTATGCAAGGTAACCTATTTCCCCTTGTTTTTTTCCTACGCGCCCCCCCCCAGACGTTCTTGTTAAACCCTGGATTTGTGCTGGAAATGGCCCACCTTGATTATCATACACATTGTAAGGAGAATGATCACTTTAGATAAGCTATTACCAGCAGGAGAGTGGGGTTGGGGGAGGTATTTTTTCATGCTTCGTGTGTATAAAAAGATCTTCTATACTTTCCACAGTATGCATCCGATGAAGTGAGCTGTAGCTCACGAAAGCTTATGCTGAAATAAATTGGTTAGTCTCTAAGGTGCCAGAAGTCCTCCTTTTCTTTTTGTGAATACAGACTAACACGGCTGTTACTCTGAAACCAGAGTAATATATTTTTCCTTTAGTGTGCTCTGTTCATTTCTTAATATGAGAGCAGCAAAGGGAAGCTGTGGGCAGCTGGTGGCTTCTGCTCAGCTGCGATCCAAAGTCTAAATATCTGTCCATCCTCTGTCATTTTAAATGGAGCCATTGACCCATTAAAACACCATCAGCCCTTTCTGTTCTGTTCCTGTAACTCCTTGGAGCATTTCTGAAAAAGCAACAGTGCTATGCACATCAAAGATGTGACAGCTTTATGAGAGCTAAGTATCCAATGAAAAGAATGTGTCTACATTAGTGTGGAGATGAGTGTGCATTTGGTCAGCTGAATGAATGGGTGGGAACTGGTATTTGTGAACATTTGGGCAGATTACAGTTCTGCAGCCAGAACACTCCTGGTCTGCAAGGTGAATTCCACTGAATAACACTGAGTGCCTGTAAAAGAAGACAGACCGACAAAAAGGGTTTTAATGCTGCAGGGCTGTAGAAACCATTTCCCTTTTGCTTGCTTGCTAGCTTTACAGCAAAGATTCATGCAAGTGATGCTTTGCTCATGCTAACGTGTACAATGTGAATTTGGGGGCATACCTAGAGCTGATTTGGTCCCAAAACAACATTTGTGTCAGACAAATGCCAAAGTAAGTTTGTGCTTTTTTTCATTCTGTTTCTCCAAGAGAGACAGCTGCTTCTTTGCAACAAATCACCATGGGGTGCCACTAGCAAAGTGACAGATTATGGTGAAGAATTGACAGATAGACTCGTGACAGCCAAATATCTGTGTTGGACCCAGAGATGTCTTTTTATTATTCCCCCTTCTCCTGCTCTTTTGCATGCGCTAGTCATCAATAGACAGAGGGACACACCCATTGAATGGTTTCCCTGGGATTTTTGCTGGAGAGCTGACACAGGTGTATTATCCAGAGCCTAATGCTCATTTCTCAGCTAGGACTGCTGCAATTGCCATATGTCTGTGAGCATGGTGAATGGCAATGAATGACAGAAAACTGGAGACCAAGGAGCAGAAAGAAATGCGGTGCGGTAATTGTAGTGAAATACCATAGTATATGGGACACAGTACCATGTTCCTTCCCAGACTCCCAATCTGAGCCTTGACACAGAGGCTCTTAGAGGGTTCCCAACATGCTCTTTTCAATTAGGACAATGCTGTTACGTCCAGGCCAAAATTGTTGTCAGATGTTGGCTGCGTGTGTTCTCTCTGCGCGCTGCACTGGCTCTGGCCAGACAGCGTGTACAGCAGGCTCTGACTGAACTGCCCAATAACCACAGACCCATTAGTAGCCAAGGCACTTGGTCAGGTTTATTGTCGAGGAAGCACAGTAATAGCACCTGACAGACTCTATGGGGATACTAAGACCCGTGTGCCCATGACAATGGATGCAGCTCAGTCAGTGGCTGGATTTTCCACTTCCCCCTAGGCTGGCCAAAGACAAAGACACTCCCTCTGAGTCTCTGTTTTATACACCGATACAAACAAAGTACATATTGCCCCTCTGACATGGTCAGTTACCACCGTCGGACATGGTTAGTTAGCACCCTTTACCTTGTGCATGTTGGTTCAATCAAAACATCTCTATCCATCACACTGTCATCCTGAACTTATCTTTAAGAGAGGTCAGCGTGTTCCTGCTATCTCTGGAGTGTGTGTGTACCATACTTGGTATCGGGGTGTTCTGGTATCACCAATCTGGAATGTGTTTGCATGGGTGTCCTCTGCTTAGTACTCCTCAGGAACGTGTATGTTTTTGCAATACCATCCTTGTTCTTGCCAGATTCTCTGAGCTTGCACACAGGCAGGCAGAGCCTGACGTCTGCTCACCGCCTGTCTCTTGCTAATGTTGCTTTATGTTAGCAAGGCTTGACCGCTACTTTAGTTCAGGCCTCACACAAGGCCTCTGATACAAGGCCTTATGTCTCAGGCTCCCTTTCTACTACAATAATTACCGGTGGATTTGTTACAACAGCTGTAGTGAATGGCGACAGGTGACAGACAACAACCAGTGCAACTGGTATAACAGCACTTCATTACACCGAAGCACTGTAGGACGGGGCTCAGTAGATGGCACCTTTCTGTACTAGAGCAGCACCCCACTCCTAGCCAGAGCCTTGACACAGAGACAGTAGAATAAACCAGAGAAAACTGGCTGCATCCTTTGCCACTGACACCGCACGTGGCACTTGGTGTGAATTTGAAGAGGAAGTTATGTTTTAAATCTGACCCTGAGGTCACAGTGTACAATAGACTCATTTCTCCGTCATTACTCTCAGACCAGGTCTGATACAGGCAGCATTTAGGAACTGCCCTTGTCTTGTTGGCCGATCTCCTAACTCCAGTAAGGGCTGTAACCAGGGTGGGGTGAATGGGGCAGCGTCCCAGGGCGCAAAGCCGGGGGGGAGCAGAAAAATGGGGCGGACAAAAAAAGAATGGTGTGGAATAGAGCCCTGCCGTGGGCCTGGGAGCCTACGGGGTCATAGGTGTAGTCTGACTGCTACATTTGCGGGGGCAAAGCGCTCTCGCACACACATGTCATGCTGAAGCCCGTTCCCTGGGCTCACTGGCTGTCTCCCTGCACCTGGAGGGGTACCTGGGCTGCTGGTGCTGGGGGAGGGGACAGGCTGGCTTCACAGTGGAGCCCCAGCTGCCTCTGGTGGCCACTCTGGACCGGCTGCTGCAGTGACATTGATGCTCTGGTGCTGCTGCAGCCGCCTCCCTGCTGGGGCTGGGGCTGCTGCTACTGCCGAAGGGACGCCCCATGCCAGGCTCCTGCTTCCCTTCCCCTCCCCGCATTCCTTTATCCCCTTCTCTTTCCCATCCCCTCTCCATTCCTCTCCCCACAGTCCCCTGCTGCATTCCATCCCCCATCCACTTCTCTCTTCCCTGCCCTATCCCACTATCTCTTCCCCCAGCCCCACCCCACCCTCCTTGCCCTGTCCTCCCCGTGGGGACTGTGAAAGTAGAATGAATTATATTGAAATTATAATTAATTAAAGAAATGCTGCTTGAAGGGTTTGTTGAAATATAGTTGCCAGGAAGAGAAACATTAAGGACCGTGAGACAATGGGTCCTCAAACTAATTAACTTAGAGCTCCTACTGAGCTAGGAGATTGGTAAACGTTAGGATGCAAATAAGATATATATGTATATTTGTCAGTTTCTGCTTCCTTTTGTCTCTTATGTTAAATTGGCTTTCTCTTATCTGTTTAAATAAGTTAGCTTGAGCTTTTGCAGGAGGCTCACATATCTGGGTGCATTGGCAAAGCACTTTGCTAATAAACAGAGTGGTCTGACATATTCAGTGAGTCTTGAACCTGACTTTGACAATTTGGAGGTCCCACCGAGATGGCAACCGTCTTCACTGGGGCCTTGTGATTCCTGACCGTTCTTAGGATGGTGGTAGCAAGCCAGCACCTGGGCATTTGGCCTGAGCGGTCCTCCACCAGAACGGAAGGGTGCATGACCACAGTGAAGTCTACACCATTGAACCTGTTGGTTCCCACTCTGTTCTGGTAGGGATCCCGGGATCTGACATCAGGAATCTGGTCAGGTAATTATTTCTGTGTTTTGTCCGGACTGAGGGCTGTCTTGTCTCTGTGTCTATCCGTCCTCCCTCTGGTATGTTTGAGTCTGGGCGCCGTCTCGTTCTGGGAATCGGCTGACCAAAGGGTTCCTGTCCCCACGGTCTGAGTAAGTGAAATCTGCACAATCGCAGCCGCACCGCGCCTTGGGTAAAACCCTTGGTGTGAAAGCAAGAGCGATTGAGGCAGTAGCCTGTGGGCTCCTTTTGTGTGTTGCCCCGGGCTTCGCTCTGACGAACCTGACTTTCCTTCTTGTGTGATTGGTGTGTAAAGTCCTCCTGTATGGGTAACCAGACATCTAAGTCGGGACAGTTCACTAAAGGAACGCCGGCTCATTTTATGTATTTTAGGAAGGGTCCGGACTCCTGTAAATTTCTGGAAAAATGGTCTAGGCTAACTCAGGAGAATCCCAAAATTCAGTGGTCACTGTTAGGATCTTGGGACAAAGACCGAATAGACGTCTTAAAAGACAAACTCGGCCAACCTAAAACTAAATTGGCAAAAGGAGAGGTTGATTGTTTCATGCAGTGGTGGGAAGAGGCAAATCATAGGTGGACAGAATCAAAACTTGCCTCTCTCAAAGATTCAAATGATAAGTTAAAAGCTTTATTAGAAGCCTCCTCTCCTGCTGCCAGACTGAGCGCTCCCCTTTATCCCATTCCCCTAGAAAACCAGGATCGATCCCATCCCCCTTCATACTCCCATCTCATTGTGGGAAAGGAAGAAGAAAACCCCTTGTTAAATTCTGGGGATGACGATGAGGAAGATGCATTAATTGGCCTGGCATCCTTGCATCAGATCAATAGGAAGTCACAACAACTTCCAGGGGTCTCCAGTTCAGACCAGTCCGGATCGTACAATACCGCCCAGGCCCATTCCTCCGGTACCACTCAGACCCGTAAAGAAAACCCCCCTGTTCCCTCAAAACCCTTCAGTCTGCCTGACTCCTCTGTTTTTCCCCATACATACGAAGATAGCCTGGACACTGATTGGGCCCAACACTTACGCTCTGGCTCTAAACCTATCCAGGCTCCCCTCCGAATCCTGCATACTGGGGGCCAACAAGAAGATCCCACTTGGAGCTATAAACCCTGGACTTGTACAGAGCTCCTTTCAATTGTAAAAGGCTTTCCAAAGCCTCTGGAAAATCCTACCACATTTGCAGAGGAATTTTTGTTAGTGTGCGACACCTATGAACCCTCTGAAGCAGACCTCCAGGAGCTGTGCAAGCTACCTGTAACCCCTAGCGAGCATGAAAAATGGCTCACAGCAGCCAATTGGCCCATCAGCGAGCGCCATTCAACTTTACCAGACACCGGTCCTGACACTGAATACCGGAAAAAGTGTAAAGACCGAGCTAAAAATCTACATGAGGCCATCCCTCGAGTATGGACTCCAAAACCAAACTGGACAGCCATACATTGCTGTAACAGTGACAGGGAGAAAGTCTGGGTGACTATCACACCCGACTGACTGATGTTTTTCTGAAACATTCTGGTATACAGCAACCGGATGAAAATGGGAAGGGCGCCCTGGTTCATGCGTTTGTTAATGGCCTCCTACCTGCTATTGGCAGTATGCTAAAGCAAATAAGTGTTGGGTGGGAAACTGAAACCATGGATAAATTGCAATCAGTGGCAGAACACTGCCATCGCACTCTAAAGGGAAAGGAGGAACAATCTTCCCAAAAGTTAATGGCCCTGCAAATACAGCATTATTCAGGGCAAGGTAAACAGTACCGGGGAGGGGTACGTGGTCATGGGAGGGGCCGTGGAACTGGATTTTCGGGTTTTGGGCGTGTTTGTAATTACTGTAAACAACCCGGACATTGGAAAAATGAGTGTCCATGCCGGCCTAATAGATCTGTAAACAACTGGCTAGACCCCCCTGTCAGCACAGCCCGACAGTCCCCAGACTTACTTTGTCCCACAGCAATGACAGAACACCAGGGAACCTCAGGAAATTTTAGCTCCTTTACTACCTCTCACTCCCACGGTGAATGTGTTTTGACTATTAATGATCTTTCTCTCCCTTTCCTTGCTGATACGGGAGCTTCACTCTCTGCAGTTCGTACTGCCGACCTGCCTGAGGTTCCCCGCTCCGAAAAAACCATATCCGCTGTGGGCATTACGGGAGTCCCAACCCCTTATCCCCTTTCAAAACCTCTACCAGTCCAGGTTGGTCCCCTTTCCGCAGACCATGCATTCCTCCTCTCGGATTCCACTCAGGTGAACCTTTTGGGTTGGGACCTGTTATGTAAACTTGGCTGTACCAATCTACTGTTCCCCGGATGGTGTCTACTTACAAATCCCCCAGTCCTCTTTGAGTGATTCTGTAGCCTCCCTGCTGTCTGAAACTCCCCTTTCCACTCTGGTCCCCTGCTGCCCTTTGGTACCGTCCCTTGAACACCTAATTTCACAGGTCCCATCTTCTCTGTGGCCAACCCACCCGTCTGAAGTGGGCCGTTTACATACTGACCCCATCTGCATTATTGTTGATTCCTCCAAACCTCTGCCTCGCCTGTCTCAATACCCTTTAAACCCCGAAGCAGAGGCTGGAATTGCTCCAGTCATGACCGCCCTGTGGGAACAAGGCATTATTATCCCCTGCTCCAGCCCCTGTAACACCCCTATCCTCCCAGTTCGAAAAGCTGATGGTAAATCGTGGTGTTTTGTTCAGGATCTTCGGGCCATTAACCACACTGTCATACCTGCCTTTCCCATCGTCCCTAACCCAGCGATGATTCTGGCTTCTATCCCACCAGATGCAACTCATTTTACTGTTGTTGATTTGTGCTCTGCTTTCTTTTCTGTCCCGTTCACGATGACTCCCAGTTCCTGTTTGCCTTTTCTTACAAGGGGCAACAGTACACATGGACCACACTGCCCCAGGGGTATACCGAAAGCCCGTCATATTTTTCCCAAGCATTAGCTCGAGACCTTGATCCCTTGTTTTCCCATCCAGGTCCACACTAGTCCAATATGTAGATGATCTACTCCTCTGTTCGCCTTCATTGTCTGCCTCTGAAACTGACTCTTTAGTGCTCCTTACTGCCCTAGCAAATAAGGGTCACAAAGCTTCTCACTCTAAACTACAACTCTGTCAAGCTTCTGTCACATACTTTGGCTTTCTCCTCTCCCAGGGTTCCAGTGCACTTTCTCCCACCCACGTCCAAGCTATCCTTAGCTTTCCCCGACCCCGCTCCCCACGCCAGGTCCGGAAGTTTTTAGGCATGGCTGGATTTTGCAGAAAGTGGATTCCATAATATGCCTCCCTTGCAAAACCTCTCCAGGAACTCACTCGATTCTCTGAGCCTGACCCTATGCCGTGCCCCCCTGAGGCCAATTCTGCCTTTGTTTCCCTCAAATAGGGTTTGGTTTCTGCCCCTGCCTTAGGGCTGCCTGACTATTTTAAGCCTTTTACCCTTTTCTGCCACAAACAATCTGGGTGTGCACTTGGAGTTCTCACTCAGATGCACGGAGAAAAGAACCGCCCAGTGGCTTATTTCTCTGCCACTTTTCCTGTTGCCCAAGGCTTACCCCCCTGCCTGCGTGCTGTGGCTGCTGCAGTGCGCCTAGTCGAAATGTCTGATTCCCTTGTTCTCCGCTCTCCTCTTACCCTCCTGGTCCCTCCTTCTGTAGAAACTCTCCTGCTACAACGTAACACAGGCCACCTCTCCTCTGCCTGCCTTACCACGTACAAACTTTTACTACTATCAGCTTCATATATCACCATAAAGCTTTGTTCTCAGTTAAACCCTGCCACTCTCCTTCCTTTGTCTGATGATGGTGATCCCCACGACTGCCTTGCAACTGTCTCTGCTGTCACCGTCCTGCGCTCAGACCTTTCTGATGTCCCTCTCCCTAACTCTGAGCTTGTTTTATTTACTGATGGTTCCTGTTTTCGAGACGACCAAGGTCATCTCCTTGCAGGATACGCTGTAGTTTCACTCTCTAAAACCCTGCAAGCTGCGCCTTTACCTTCTGTAACCTCAGCACAAGTCGCTGAATTAGTTGCCCTCACTCGTGCCTGCTTTTTGGCGGAGGGACGCTCCGCCACCATTTACACTGACTCCTGCTACGCTTTTGGGGTTGTACATGACTTTGGTACCCTCTGGCAAACTCGGGGTTTCCTTACCTCTGCCGGTACCCCTATTAAAAATGGGCCCTACATTGCTGCCCTCCTGTATGCAGTTTTACTTCTGTCTGCCCTAGCTATTGTTAAGTGCCCTGGCCACTCAATGGCGGATACTGATGTTGCTAAGGGTAACGCATTTGCTGACACCTCTGTTAAACATGCTGCTGCCATAGAATCTTCCCCAGATGCATTTCTAGGGTCCCTTTCTGTTTCTATACCGCCGCCGTCCCTCACTGACCTCGCCCTGGTCCAAGACTCTGCCCCAGAAACCGAGAAAGAATTCTGGGTTGCCCAAGGTTGCTCTCTACATCCCGATTCTCTTTGGCGCTCGCCTATTGGCGCCTTTGTAGCCCCCTTTTCACTCTACCCGTCTCTGGCCGCCCTGCTACACGGTGTTTCGCATGTCGGAAAGGAGGGGATGGTCTCTGCTGTAACTAAGACAGGATGGTGGGCCCCCATTTTAGCTCTTTTGCAGCCCGCCACTGTGCAGCCTGTACCATTTGCCAAAGCCATAATATTGGTAAACCTGTAAAAGTGGCCCAGGGGTTCCGGCATCTGCCTCAAGCACCGTTCTTGCATTGGCAACTTGATTTTGTACAAATGCCTAAGTGTCAACAATATGAATTTATATTGGTTATGGTATGTTTATTCTCTGGTTGGATTGAAGCCTTTCCTTGTTGCAAGGCTGACTCACTGTCTGTTGCCAAATGTTTGTTAAATCTTATTATGCCTGCCAAGGGAATTCCTGCTACTCTGTCCAGTGATTGGGGTACACATTTTACTGGACAACTTGTTCAACACCTGGACCGTATATTGCATATCAAACACCTGTTGCACTGTCCCTACCACCCACAGAGTGCAGGTGCAGTTGAAAGACGAAATGGTGTACTTAAGAATAAGCTTGCTAAAATTTGTGACTCTACAGGATTAAGCTGGCCAGTAGCCTTACCATTAGCCCTTATGGACATGAGATCCACTCCATTCCAAAGGCATAAATTAAGTCCCTTTGAAATTGTTATGGGACACCCTACGCGAGCTATGACTACCATTACTCCCGTTCCAGATTTGAACTTGACTCACAGTGCGCTCCTTCAGTATTGCAAGGGACTAATGCAAGCTGTAAGTCACTTCCATTCACAGGTTCGATTCGTCTGGCCCACGGAACCCATCTCTGACACTTGCCACAGCCCCGAGCCAGGTGATTGGGTCTACGTACGGCGCCGTCATCGAAAGCACGCCTTGGAGCCCCGGTGGAAGGGTCCTCATCAGGTACTGCTCACTACACAGGCGGCTGTTAAACTATCTGGCATCGCAGCATGGATACATGCTTCACAGTGTAAGAAGGCACCATCCCCAGAGAACCAATCATCACCTCAGGACAACGCAGAGTCAATTTTGACTCCAGAAGAAGACGTAGAGGAACAGTCTGCAATACCTTACAATCTACGCTCTCGTAATGGTTGCCAGAAGCAGACGACGAACAAAAAAAAAGCAGTAGCGAGCCTAGCGCCTACTGCCTGGTGGGGGTAAAACCGTGACTGCGGTTCCCTCAGTTGAGGTTGTCAGAAACAGAAGAGCCTTGCCTCCAACATGAGCCTCTGCCTGTTCCTCGGCTGCTGGTATCTTACAGTCTGGGGAGACCACGATGACCATTCTTTTATCCAGCAGCAGGTGTGGATAGCTCAGACCCTTAATATTTCTAATTGCTGGGTCTGCAGCCACATCCCAGCCCACTCTCAAACTGGTATTTCTGTCCTGGCTATCCCACTCAAGTCCCCAGACCTCACTGGAGGGCCTCGTCCGTTTAACAAAATATGGAACAGCAATGACACTTGGGAAGCGGTGGGAATAAATGCATCTAAATGGATAAGTGTGGTGGAGGGAAAAGGTCATTGGTGTTGGGTGTGTAATGGGACAGGGCTGGATCTGGGGAAAAGCCGTTGCCTTCAGCATATTGTGGCCAATGGTGGATGGGCTTATTCAAACAAAACTAAAAAGTGGCGGGCCGGGTATGGAGATATGAATTTTTTCTCAACCTGGGGTCAAACAGAGAAATCAATCTCATGTTCCCCCTACAGTAACCTTAGTGAAAACAATACAATCTTTCAGTGTCATGCAAATAACACCACTCCTCGTAAGGAGAATTACCCTGTACCCTTTGGGGGATACTCCTCCTCCTTTGCAAACACCTATATGACAAATGGGTGCAACCGACCCTTCCCGGACTTAATAGGCCATCACTGGGTGTGTGGGACCAGAGCTTATACCACACTACCAGCTAATTGGTCAGGAATCTGTTATCCCGCCCGACTCTTCCCACAATTCCGAGTGCTAGGAACCTTCCCTCGAGAACGCCTCCGCAATTTCAGGCAAAAAAGAAGGGACTTAACAGATGCCCAATGGTATGTAAATAACATAAGCTCCTTAACCTGGGAAGAGGCCATTGGCGGTTCCTTAATACCGTTAGGGGGAGTAATACTCCATGCAAAAAGGCTCCTAAGGTTACAAGCAGTAGTTGAAATAATGGCAAATGAAACCTGAGAAAGTTTAAGAGCCCTGGCCAAAGAAACAGGGGCAATCCAACAGATGGCCCTCCAAAACCGTCAGGCATTGGACATAGTGCTGGCGGCAAAAAGAGGGACTTGTGCTCTCATTGGAAAAGACTGCTGTGTGTATATACCAGACAACACCAATGAGGTAATAGATCGTGCTAGCCACTTAGAACAAATCGCATATCTTCCCCACAAAGAGCCAAGTTCTTTATGGAAGTGGCTAAGTAACCTTTTCAATTTCTCTGGCATAGGAAACTGGTTGTTTCAGGGAGCCCTAACTCTCCTGTTTGAAATCCTAATAATTTTTGTATGTTTTCAGTTACTTTCCTGTTGTATCCAAAATTGTGTCAGGCATGCTACACAGATAGCTGCCCCAAACCAGAGTGCTAATTTGATGATTTTAAATATCACTGTTGAACAAAGAGATAAAGAACGATTGATATGTGGAACCCAGTCATTGTTGGTCATTGCGTAGCTTGACCAAAAGGAGGGATTGTGAAAGTAGAATGAATTGTCTGATTGGCTGCTAGCCTGCAGGGGGCGGGCAGTAGGGTGTCTGTTTGTTTGCGACAGGGAAGCCTGGCTGTTTAAAAATAGCCAGAGCTTCCCGAACCAGCTGAGCGGCGGAGAACCAGCTGAGCAGCGGGGACAGCAGAGCAGCTCACAGCAGGAGTTTGCCTGGGAGTTCGCCTGGAGTGAGCCCAGTGAGGCTTACGTCTTGCAAACTGCTCTGAGGAAGCTCATAGTAGGAAGGTGATATGGAAGGGGGGGGTTCAGCTGTTGTGACCTGCACTGGATGTGCCATGTTTGTCTTTCTTCCACAGGACAGAAGCGACTTTGTCTTTACAAAGTGCAAGCTGGTCTCCATATTGGAAGAGAAGATTGAAGGTCTGGAGCAACAGATAACGACCCTGCGTTGCATACGGGAAACTGAGGATTTCCTGGACGAAACTCAGGATAGGCTTCTAGGGGCACAAAGCTCTACAGATATAGAGCAGGTTGCACAGAGGAGCCAAGAGGCCAGTGAAGAAGCTTGGCAACATGTGACCTCCAGAAGAGGTAAGCGGAATGTCTGGGTTCCAGTAACACAGACACAGGTAACTAACCACTTTCATGTTCTCTCCACAGGTATCGTTGCGGAGAGTGGACCAGATGATATGTCTGGGGTGAGAAAGCAGAAGGAGACTCCGCTGGTTGGAAGGCATGAGATGCGCTGTCCTGAGGTTGGGGGTTCCACGACCACCACTCCCAAGAGGAGAAGGCGGGTGGTGGTGGTCAGGGACTCTCTCCTCCGGGGGACTGAGTCATCTATCTGCCGCCCTGACCGGGAAAACCGAGAAGTCTGCTGCTTGCCAGGGGCTAAGATTCGCGATGTGACGGAGAGACTGCCGAGACTCATCAAGCCCTCGGATCGCTACCCCTTCCTGCTTCTCCACGTGGGCACCAATGATACTGCCAAGAATGACCTTGAGCGGATCACTGCGGACTATGTGGCTCTAGGAAGAAGGATAAAGGAGTTGGAGGCGCAAGTGGTGTTCTCGTCCATCCTCCCCGTGGAAGGAAAAGGCCTAGGTAGGGAGCGTCGAATCGTGGAAGTCAACGAATGGCTACGCAGGTGGTGTCGGAGAGAAGGCTTTGGTTTCTTTGACCATGGGATGGTGTTCCATGAAGGAGGAGTGCTGGGCAGAGACGGGCTCCATCTTACGAAGAGAGGGAAGAGCATCTTTGCCAGCAGGCTGGCTAACCTAGTGAGGAGGGCTTTAAACTAGGTTCACCGGGGGAAGGAGACCAAAGCCCTGAGGTAAGTGGGAAAGCGGGATACCGGGAGGAAGCACAGGCAGGAATGTCTGTGAAGGGAGGGCTCCTGCCTCATACTGAGAATGAGGGGCGATCAGCAGGTTATCTCAAGTGCTTATATACAAATGCACAAAGCCTTGGAAACAAGCAGGGAGAACTGGAGGTCCTGGTGATGTCAAGGAACTATGACGTGATTGGAATAACAGAGACTTGGTGGGATAACTCACATGACTGGAGTACTGTCATGGATGGTTATAAACTGTTCAGGAAGGACAGGCAGGGTAGAAAAGGTGGGGGAGTAGCACTGTATGTAAGGGAGGAGTATGACTGCTCAGAGCTCCGGTACGAAACTGCAGAAAAACCTGAGTGTCTCTGGATTAAGTTTAGAAGTGTGTGCAACAAGAGTGATGTAGTGGTGGGAGTCTGCTATAGACCACCGGACCAGGGGGATGAGGTGGATGAGGCTTTCTTCCGGCAGCTCACGGAAGCTACTAGATCACATGCCCTGATTCTCATGGGTGACTTTAATTTTCCTGATATCTGCTGGGAGAGCAATACAGTGGTGCATAGACAATCCAGGAAGTTTTTGGAAAGCGTAGGGGACAATTTCCTGGCGCAAGTGCTAGAGGAGCCAACTAGGGGGGGCGCTTTTCTTGACCTGCTGCTCACAAACCGGGTAGAATTAGTGGGGGAAGCAAAAGTGGATGGGAATCTGGGAGGCAGTGACCATGAGTTGGTTGAGTTCAGGATCCTGACGCAGGGAAGAAAGGTAAGCAGCAGGATACAGACCCTGGACTTCAGGAAAGCAGACTTCGACTCCCTCAGGGAACGGATGGTCAGGATCCCCTGGGGGACTAACTTGAAGGGGAAAGGAGTCCAGGAGAGCTGGCTGTATTTCAAGGAATCCCTGTTGAGGTTACAGGGACAAACCATCCCGATGAGTCGAAAGAATAGTAAATATGGCAGGCGACCAGCTTGGCTTAATGGTGAAATCCTAGCGGATCTTAAACATAAAAAAGAAGCTTACAGGAAGTGGAAGGTTGGACATATGACCAGGTAAGAGTATAAAAATATTGCTCGGGCATGTAGGAATGTTATCAGGAGGGCCAAATCGCACCTGGAGCTGCAGCTAGCCAGAGATGTCAAGAGTAACAAGAAGGGTTTCTTCAGGTATGTTGGCAACAAGAAGAAAGCCAAGGAATGTGTGGGCCCCTTACTGAATGAGGGAGGCAACCTAGTGACAGAGGATGTGGAAAAAGCTAATGTACTCAATGCTTTTTTTGCCTCTGTTTTCACTAACAAGGTCAGCTCCCAGACTGCTGCGCTGGGCATCACAAAATGCGGAAGAGATGGCCAGCCCTCTGTGGAGATAGAGGCGGTTAGGGACTATTTAGAAAAGCTGGACGTGCACAAGTCCATGGGGCCGGACGAGTTGCATCCGAGAGTGCTGAAGGAATTGGCGGCTGTGATTGCAGAGCCACTGGCCATTATCTTTGAAAACTTGTGGCGAACCGGGGAAGTCCCGGATGACTGGAAAAAGGCTAATGTAGTGCCAATCTTTAAAAAAGGGAAGAAGGAAGATCCTGGGAACTACAGGCCAGTCAGCCTCACCTCAGTCCCTGGAAAAATCATGGAGCAGGTCCTCAAAGAATCAGTCCTGAAGCACTTGCATGAGAGGAAAGTGATCAGGAACAGCCAGCATGGATTCACCAAGGGAAGGTCATGCCTGACTAATCTAATCGCCTTTTATGATGAGATTACTGGTTCTGTGGATGAAGGGAAAGCAGTGGATGTATTGCTTCTTGACTTTAGCAAAGCTTTTGACACGGTCTCCCATAGTATTCTTGTCAGCAACTTAAGGAAGTATGGGCTGGATGAATGCACTATAAGGTGGGTAGAAAGCTGGCTAGATTGTCGGGCTGAATGGGTAGTGATCAATGGCTCCATATCTAGTTGGCAGCCGGTATCAAGTGGAGTGCCCCAAGGGTCGGTCCTGGGGCCGGTTTTATTCAATATCTTCATAAATGATCTGGAGGATGGTGTGGATTGCACTCTCAGCAAATTTGCGGATGATACTAAACTGGGAGGAGTGGTAGATACGCTGGAGGGGAGGGATAGGATACAGAAGGACCTAGACCAATTGGAAGATTGGGCCAAAAGGAATCTGATGAGGTTCAATAAGGATAAGTGCAGGGTCCTGCACTTAGGACGGAAGAACCCAATGCACAGCTACAGACTAGGGACCGAATGGCTAGGCAGCAGTTCTGCGGAAAAGGACCTAGGGGTGACAGTGGACAAGAAGCTGGATATGAGTCAGCAGTGTGCCCTTGTTGCCAAGAAGGCCAATGGCATTTTGGGATGTATAAGTAGGGGCATAGCGAGCAGATCGAGGGACGTGATCGTTCCCCTCTATTCGACATCGGTGAGGCCTCATCTGGAGTACTGTGTCCAGTTTTGGGCCCCACACTTCAAGAAGGATGTGGATAAATTGGAGAGAGTCCAGCGAAGGGCAACAAAAATGATTAGGGGACTGGAACACATGAGTTATGAGGAGAGGCTGAGGGAGCTGGGATTGTTTAGCCTGCAGAAGAGAAGAATGAGGGGGGATTTGATAGCTGCTTTCAACTACCTGAAAGGGGGTTCCAAAGAGGATGGCTCTAGACTGTTCTCAATGGTAGCAGATGACAGAACGAGGAGTAATGGTCTCAAGTTGCAGTGGGGGAGGTTTAGATTGGATATTAGGAAAAACTTTTTCACTGAGAGGGTGGTGAAACACTGAAATGCGTTACCTAGGGAGGTGGTAGAATCTCCTTCCTTAGAGGTTTTTAAGGTCAGGCTTGACAAAGCCCTGGCTGGGATGATTTAACTGGGAATTGGTCCTGCTTTGAGCAGGGGGTTGGACTAGATGACCTTCTGGGGTCCCTTCCAACCCTGATATTCTATGATTCTATGATTCTATGAATTATATCAAAATTATAATTTATTAAAGAAATGCTGCTTGAAGGGTTTGTTGAAATATAGTTGTCAGGAAGAGAAACATTAAGGAATGTGAGACAATGGGTCCTCAAACTAATTAACTTAGAGCTCCTACTGAGCTAGGAGATTGGTAAACGTTAGTATGCAAATACGATATGTATATATATTTGTCAGTTTCTGCTTCCTTTTGTCTCTTATGTTAAATTGGCTTTGGCTTATTTGTATAAATAAGTTAGCTTGAGCCTCAGAGAGGGGCTCACATATCTGGGTGCATTGGCAAAGCGCTTTGCTAATAAACAGAGTGGTCTGACAAATTCAATCAGTCTTGAATCTGACTTTGACAGTACTCACCATTGTACAGGAAATAGATGGGCTCTAGGACCCGGAGGCAGTGTCCAACTGCTGAGCCAGTGACCCAGAGCTCAGGGAAAAGCTGCTCCATCCCACCCCTCTGCTCCCCATGAGCCAAAACTTGGGGGGAAGGGGCACAATGTGGGAAGTACAGAGCTCCTCTCCCAGGCAGGCTGAGCAGAGCAAGCCCAGCAGGGCGCTCAGTGCTCGCACAAATGGAGGAGGGAAATGGCATGTGATCCTACATGACACCCCCCATACCTCGCCTCTGTTTTGGGGCTCAATGCCTCCCTGCGCCTCCCCAAACTAAACCCATGCACGGGTCCCGTTACCATACCATGCCCCCCTTCCTTCTGCGCTGCTGCTGGCAGTAGCACTGCCTTCGGAGCTGGGCGGCCGGAGAGCAGCAGCTGCTGGCCAGGGGGGTTATCTTGTTTGCAGCATGGGAGGCCTTTTTTTTTAATGCCGCCCCTGTCCCACCCTGCAATACCCTCTCCCACTCGCTCCCGCATTGTTTGTTGAATTTTTTATCCCATTCCCGCTATTATGGCATCCGGTCCTGCTGGACATGCAGGATCCCAGTCCTGCCTGGGGCTCTATTAGGGGGTGCAAATATGCTTACTTGTCCTGGGCGCTAAACTGCCTGAGTTTAGAGCACCGGCTGCTCACGTCTTCCCTAAAAGAATCAAGGACTTATCAGCATGGTCACACCCTCCCCATCCTTAGTCATACTCATCCAATCAGGGAAGAGAAACAAAACCAGGTGACTAAGCTGACGAATCAGACTGCAGCAATATTGAAGAATGAATGGTGGGGACATTGTTCAAACCTGGCTTGTGAGCAAACCATAGGCTGAAATGTGTTGGCATGAAAAACTGATTGAATAATTCAGAACAAGGATCAATATCTGTTGGCAAACTGAAATAAAGGACAACAACATTTGTTGAATAAATCTGCTGCAAATGGTTCACACAGCTCCAACACAGTGTATGAGAAGGAAGAGGAGTTGTATGCCTCTATACTAGGGATCACCCTATGAAATTAGCAGGCAGCAGGTTTAAAACAAACAAAAAGAAGTACTTCTTCACAGTGGGAACTCTTTACCAGGGAACGTTGAGAAGGCCAAAATTATAATAGAGTTAAACAAAGAATTAGATAAATTCATAGGGGATGGGTTCATCAACAGTTATGAGCCAAGATAATCAGGGATGCAACCCCATTATTTGGGTGTCCCTAGCCTCTGATTGCCAGAAGCTGGGAGTGGACAACAGAGGATGGATCACTTGACGACTGTCTGTTCTGTTCATTCCCTCTGAAGCACCTGACACTGGCTACAGTCAGAAGACAGGATGCTAGGCTAGATGGGTCATTGGTCTGACCCAGTATGGCCGTTCTTATGTTCTGTGAATGTGTACACGTCTCTCTCTTTTGCTGTGGTCTATGCACCAGATGGATGTTGTCAATTTATATTGAAATTGAATCTCCATCATTCCATGGAGCAACATCCTTGTCATTTCACTAAACCAACTGTTTCTTCAATGTGCTTATTGTTATTTCTTATCAGCAACCCAACAGTTGCATAAAGTAGTAGCTTCTCTGGCTATGCTGGAAGCGAGGCAATTAAGCATGTGCTTACACAAATGATGTCGTCCTTCTGTAATAACAACAACCCATGCACATGTGATGATATGAAAGCCTCATTCTGATTAAAAAGTCATTGTTTTCTAATCAATGAGGCTTTAATACCAGCTTAGAGGCATGCTTTTTCTGTTTCCTTTTAGAATTGCTAAACCCCTTTGTGGGTGCTAACTACATTTTGATAATTGGGTCTTATCTTACACTTTTAAAGTTGCTATTCCCTGCAATCCCTGCCCATCTTCCAGGCAACATGGAGTGTTTCCCTCCCAGGAACAGAATTTTTTAAATGCAACAGCGGCTCTATAATCATGAATCACAGATTAATTCTATCATTTGTGCCAAATCAATGGTGCTGAAATAGGCTATAAAATCACCTTCCAGTCAAACATATGGGCAGCATCGCTGTAATAATCATTGGACTCAAAGAAGCAACATTTATATTTTAATTGATTTCCAAGGTGCATGGGCAGAATGTAGATTGGCTCATAATGCGGAAGTTTAAGAAATGTTTTATTAAATAAGAATAATTCATATAATTTGCAGTTACTCCATTACATGGTAAGTAAGACACAAGAAGTAATTCTTCCGCTCTACTCCATGCTGATTAGGCCTCAACTGGAGTATTGTGTCCAGTTCTGGGTGCCATATTTCAGAAAAGATGTGGACAAACTGAAGAAAGTCCAGAGAAGAACAACAAAAATGATTAAAGGTCTAGAAAACACGACCTATGAGGGAAGAGTGAAAAAATTGGGTTTGTTTAGTCTGGAGAAGAGAAGACTGAGAGGGGACATGATAACAGTTTTCAAGTACATAAAAGGTTGTTACAAGGAGGAGGGAGAAAAATTGTTCTTCTCAACCTCTGAAGATAGGACAAGAAGCAATGGTCTTAAATTGCAGCAAGGGTGGCTTAAGTTGGACATTAGGAAAAACTTCCTAACTGTCAGGGTGGTTAAGCACTGGAATAAATTGCCTAGGGAGGTTGTGGAATCTCCATCACTGGAGAGTTTTAAGAGCAGGTTAGACAAACACCTGTCAGGAATCATAGAAGATTAAGGTTGGAAGAGACCTCAGGATGGTCTGGATAACATAGTCTAGATAATATAGTCCTGCCATGAGTGCAGGGGACTGGACTAGATGAGCACTCAAGGTCCCTCCCAGTCCTATGGTTCTATGATTTACATACTGTAGCTGTAGTGATCATGGGGTTCTGGTGAACTCCCACCAAGGGTCTCCACTGAGACATGGGGTCTCCAAATCAGCTTTGATTAAAGATGATATGAAAACATCACTCTCCAATACATAAGTTCACTAATAGTAAAACAGTGATACATTAAACCTTAAACAGTGTATTTAATTTGAAGAAAAGCACTTTACAGAGTTCATTTACCCTATTTTCATATGACACATTTATCTTTGAGCATTTTAAGGATGCCCCTGTTAAGGAGGTCTCAGATAGAACCTGAGTTTAGGACACCTTGGTTTGTGATTTAGTAGAGAGATTTAGGAAAGCTGATGTAACTTAATAGATATTGAGCTCTGAGGAGGCACATCTAAAATGCTGTGGCATCTGCAAAAGGATTTAAAGCAGAAGGTTTTTTTTTTCCCTCTAACAAAAGCTAGGAAATTAAATGAAAAACTAATCTTTAGTTTAAGCAATTAAATGGTCAAAAATCTGAACCGCCCAAAAGTTAATCTGCTACATTGCTTAAATTTTCAAAAAAAGACTTGTGACTAATTTCTAAATGCCCAATTTAAGACACCTTAAGGGAATTTGATTTCAGAGTGTCCTGAGCACTCTAAAACCCAGGCCCTTAAAGTGTCTCCGAAGTTGGGCACCCAAATATCACTAGTCGCTTTTGAAAATCCAGGGAATTTTCTATTCATTTTCTTGATGTTAAATGTAAAATTTTAGTGTGTTATATTATGTGATCCGCACCTCAAAATATCCAGGAGAAGGTTTGTGGAAGAGTTAAAGCAGCTACATAAACCATAACTTTTGAAAGCTTGATGTCTCAGATCTCAAATATATATTGCATTAATGCTAGACTTTGCATTTATTTACCAATTATCAATGATAATGCTACTGCTGTGAGTGACACAAGGACTTGGCAATAAAAGAATGCTGGCCGCATAAACAGGATATTTAATATTGAGTTACGATTTGTCATTGCTGTCCACATGGAGTCCTTATTCTTCTCCCAGCCCATCATTAGCAAACCCTGCTTGTACCTCGTTGGTTTCTCTATGTACAGCTTCGATTACTATATTTTCCCAGGAATAGCTACTAAACCACAAAACTTTCATATCTTTGTGATCCTCATTGCTACAGATTCCACTATTCACTCTTTGTGCTGTGTTATATCTAAAACAAGGTGGTTCAATTGCTTCTGTTATGCACTTATATTCTTCTGTTAACCTTCAGGGGACTACACTGTATATCTAGCCAGTCATTCTAATCACAGCTTGGATAATAGCCATGAGACCGCAACTAACTACTGTAGGTCTCCTTGTGAATGTGCAAATGAGGCTCTCATTGCTCTTAAAATGGAAATTATGCACCAGACCATCCATGTAGCTCCATCGTTTCCATGTAGCTCCATCGTTTCCCATAAACTGACATTTCACATGGACTGGGGGACATTTGGTTCACTTTGCAGGAGGACAGCAGCAAGTCCAGGTTCCCAGAATACATAGTTTATACGATCTGCTTCATTAAAAGCTCCTGAGGCAGGTGCATACAAGTCTGTCTTATTTTGAAAGATAGCTAAAGAGTCTGCTGTCCCATTAGGTCCAGCTAATGCAGAACAATCCTCTGACTGCAGAGCTGTCATGCTGTGAGAATTGAGCTAGAGTCCATTAAAAAGTTGCCTTGAATGCAAATCACAGCACATGGTCAAGTGCCATTAAAACACTTTAAACGAAAGAAAAGTCCGTTAGAAGAGTTTTGAATCAGACATAAATTCTTACACCAAGTTGAAGCTATCTGGGCTCCTTAACTCATCCTGCTGCATCAAATGTGGTGCTGAAAACACAGCACAGCACCCGTATGTGAAGATAATCAGAAAAGTGGCAATGCAAAAAAGGCACCTTTCTATTCCACAGATCCTCCCTGCATGTGTATTTTGAGTCATCCTGTATCTGTGTCCTTTACTGACATGCATCATATAGAATCTGCACGTTGACTGTCAATGTCCAGTCCTCTAGCCTTATTCCATTCAGATCATCATTAGGGTATTGCCACAATAGACTACAGGTCCTGAAAAGATGGATAAGACAGGAGTTGGCCATTTGGGAGATGAAGGTTTTTGGACGTTGATAAGAATTAGGTCCTTTACTTTTATAGCCTGGCATTTGATGACATCATTTGGACCTGATGAGACTGGAGTTGCTAGAATACATTCCCTGACATCGGATGCCTGCCCATAACGCCCTATGAGCTGAGACACAACAACAAACCCAAGAATTGGTAGTTAAGTGTCAGTAGTGGAATGGGTTATATAGGGTTTCCCGAAGCAAGGTGACATGTGCTTCGTGGTGTATGGCCAACAGGAGGAGGATATCCCTTTTGGGCACTGAGATTTCCTCGATATTGGAAGTACAGCACCGTGACAGCTGACCACAGCTCTCAGGTTTGTGATGCCCCGAAAGAGACGCCATTGGAGGACTCCTTTGGGCTGTATAGGTCTCTCTCTTTTTACAATGAGACCTTGAGCTCTGATTTTGCATTTTGTCGACTTTAGCTTTGCTTTTCACTACTGAGGCAGGGGTGCCACGTGAAGGCAGTACATTTGTTTCCTTTCCTGACTTACACAACCAGACTACATCAGCAATTTAAATCTGCCAAGAACAAACAGGAGGTTTCTGAGAAAGGTAGAAATCTTTTTCACCTTCTAAATCAAACCAGGCAAGAGTGCTGGAAAGGAACTGTTTCCAAATTGACAGGCTTTGCAACTGGAATGTGTGAAATTCAAACTATTAAGAGACTGAGCTGACAGTCTAGTCTGGGCAAAAAAGAATACCAAGTCACAGCAAACTCCATTGCATCCTCAGCTGGTGGTCAATAGCAGGGCTCCTAATCAAGACAAAGATTTCAGCTGTACAGTTAAAATGGTGGCTGCTGAGAGATGGCTCCTTTTACTGAGCAAGAGCTCAACCTGACTATATATCGGCTGCAGCCTAATAGGGCTCCTGGTCTAGAAAACATCCACCCCAAGTTTGTCTCTCACTTTGGGCCAATCATCAAAAGCTGGCTGTCTTCTGTTTTTGAATCATTGTACCCAAGATTGCAGAATCCCAAACATCTGGTGCAGGGCAAATGTCAAAGCTGTTCCCAAGCCAAGGAAACGGACAGACCCCAAAAGCTACCAGCTGATCTCTCCTGTGTGTGTTATCTGCAAGATGATAGAAAGAGTAATCCCAATGCAGATTTAATGAGCTGGTCAAGCCTCACGTTCCTTGTATTCAGCCGGGATTCAGGCAGGAATGATGCACGCAAGATATGGTATCTCTGTCTGACTCAATACAAAGAAATGCATTTCAGTTCGGAAAGCACGTTGGTTAAGTTCTTATTGAGCTGATGGCAACCTATGACACTATATGGCACATCAGGCTGACTTCCAAGCTGCTGCACGTTATTCCTTGTAGGGCAATGGTGCGGGTCATGCAAGAAATGATTAGCAACTGAAGCTTCCCCCTGCAAGTTGGGGAGAAAAATCAGTTGTCTTAAACATCCTCATAATGTCTTTCCATATGGAACAGTTCTAGCTCCCCTTCTTGTCAATATATGCACATCCATCCTTCCTGAAATGCAGGCCGAATGGTATGTATATGCTGATGATATCTGCATTGCTGACACTGGAAAGATATTCCGTATCAGCACTGGCCCTGATGTTTCCTCTGGCTGAACACTGCTCTGAAGTCAGGGGCTCCAGTCACCACACTCAGCTTGTTGATCTGAAGCTGAGTTTGGCCCCTCGTCTTGTTAGTGGCTGGCTGAATTATATACCAACCTCCAGTCTGTAGCGCCACCAGACCTTCAACGAGATGCCATTATGGCCAAGTCTACCTGGAAACCCGTGACAGATGAAACAACCTATTATATGTTTGGTTGACTGGTGCTCCATTTTCAGACAAGAAACGTGCAGCACAACTTGAAGGTTTGCTCATATTCAGGGGAGGAATTTCACCCCTTCACACTGAGATGACACACCACAGCTGATCTCCTGACAACTCTTTGCTACAGCAGCTCATGTGCTCTTTGGACAAGAGCACTACCAGCCCTTTTTTATGCGCGGGCAATCAACCCCACCTGGGAGCAGAAAACTCCATTCTTTCAAAGTGGAAAGATCAGTGGGAAAGAGACTCGAACACACTAAATACATTCAGGAGACCATCAATGCGCATGCTTCGTTGTCCACTTGATCGCAGATCACGGACTAGGCTCAATAGGCTATTCTCTGGATCATCCAAAGTTGCTACAACTATGTACCAGCTTGGCCTGGTTTCCTTCCCACACTCTGTGGTTGGGGCAGAGCTGCAGCCAGTAACTGATGTGGTGGAAGAGTGCCCAACCTTACATCTGGAGGGCATTTTACAATCTCTAGTGTCTCTTGATACAGAGGCCGTCCTGTGGTTACAAAACCTGGATATTGAGCTCTAATGTATGGATACAAAAGAAGAAGACTGACATAAATAAGCTTTTACTCCTGTTAGCCTTGCAAGACCAAGACAGCTAAGAGTAAGCTGGATTCTATTCTAGCTTGGCTTCACGAGAACTACTGTTAACTAAGGGTTCAGAGTAGCAGCCGTGTTAGTCTATATCTGCAAAAAGAAAAGGAGTACTTGTGGCACCTTAGAGACTAGTCTCTAATGCTCAAATAAATTTGTTAGTCTCTAAGGTGCCACAAGTATTCCTTTTCTTTCTACTGTTAACTAAGTTTAGTTGCAGACTGCATCGTAGCTACATCTATCATACTATTCTGCTATGTCAAGTTTATGGGTGATGGATATGCAAGCCAGGAAAAACACAAGGCAGGGAAGGAAATTGAGCAAATATAGTCTGGAATCACTGAGAGAACCGATTTCCCATAATGACAATTTTACTGAGTCTCTTTTCAGATCAGAACTGCACCTTAAGGTCCACAGTTGTTTCTGGTCAACCTGATAGAGGCCTATGTCCTGTAGTATCTACAAACAATGCATCAGATTCTTCCCTGGAGGAGCACTGCAGAAGTCTAACTAATTTGTTTTGAATAACCTTACACCAAATTCATTTAAAGTGGTCAGAGCTCCATGGAAGACAATGGGGTCTGACTCCTTGTAATAGGGTATTTGGCTGCTTGTGTATATGCAGATTGCTATCCTTAGTTGGACGCACTGACCCCTACATCAGCAACAGGTCCCTTCACTAGACTCAGCTTGGCTGCAGGCCTGCGGGCTCACTAGCCCTCTAGATCCCCTGCCTGCTCCCCACACCTGATTTTCTCTCCAACTTCCATCTTTTGTTTAGTTTACACAACAATTCTGAACCACAGAACTTTCCTGCCTCACTCCCAGTCCTGCTACTCCTCTTTGTCTCGGCTGCACAGCTGCTGGTGTGGTCACCATGACTGAAATCTTCTACTGGCCAGCTGATACACTGACCCCTCCTCCCCCTATGAATGACTTGACATTTCTCAGCTTTTACTGAACTATGTGCAATAAGTTACTTCTTATTATAAGATATTATTTATATCAGTTATGTTTATTTTTTTCTACTAAGGCTTCATCATAAAACTATGCAATTACAATTGTAAAGCTATCAGTGCTGGAAGTAATGATCTCATTTGGAATAATAAAAAAAGTTCTTCAAGTTGGGAGGATCGGGCTCTGCGTGTGTTATCTGGTGCTTAGAAAAAGCAGCCAGGGAACACAGGAAGGTAAGGGAAGGAAAGGCATTCAATTAGGTGGAAACTCTGATTAGAGCTGGGTGAATGGTGTAAAAATATAATGTAATGTTATTTGGTCAATTTTTAAACAAATTTGCTTTAGTTGTGTAAGCAGAGTCTGAATGAGCTCTCCCCTGATATCTAGTGGTGAGCTGTGGAAAAAGACTTCAGAAGCTGATCTTGTTTGCATGGACACACCCACTCTGCCTAGGTGCTCGGCATGATGGGATTGCTTGCCCAAATGATCACTTGTGGCTGGTGTTGGATCCCCAGTCTCCTTGTTATTGGGGCAGGAGTAATAAAGCATTGCTATCCTTGTTGTGTGAACTGAGGGCAGCAGAACTGTACCTGGCATATCTCAATAGAGGGACTCACCCTCGACTGAACAGCACTTGCTAGGCAGGGGATATGGGTTCCAAAGCACAATGAGTTGAGAGAAGGTGGGGACAGGTACTTGTAGATGTGGGCCCTGTTTAAGGGTCCTTGACACCATTTGACCCTCTCTTCATGGTATAATAAAAGCTAATTTAGACACAATTGATAGTCTTGTTACATGCTGCAGAGCTGAAATCACTGATACCCAGGTCTAAGTATTAGACCTACTTTGGGACAGTATCTCTATTGCAAGAAGCTGCCGCACTAACAGCTGAAATCACTGAGAGCTGTGTTAAGTCAGGGGGGCTGAAAACATCTTGGCGAGTGGCCAGCAGGGCGGATGGTGGACAGGCGGGGCAAGCGGCTAGCAGAGAAGCTGGTGGAGAGGGCCAGAACCGAGCCCTGCAGAGGCGTGACAATTGGCCATTGGGGTGACGAATGAGTGCCTGAGCAGTACAGCATGTAAGGTGCCTCATTATCACCCTCTGCCTTCCACACAGGATGGAAGGTGTGTGACGTTATTGACATGAACTGTGACCATATAGATTATTGTTGAAACCAAGGTCCTATAGTTGGACCAAATCTTGTACAAAGGAGGTCAAGTAAGGTGTCTATGAAAAGGCTGTAATTTGCTGGTTATGATTATGCTATCTGGATGTGTGTATCATTTTTGTATTTGAAGTTATGAATATTGGTTATGTACTTGTATCTGAATGTGTTTGATTCTAAGTAGCATCAATGAAGCATTTGGTCAGCTTCTTGAGAAAGAACTATTCTGAGTAAGTGCTCAATCAAGAAACACTTAACTGACAATGGACTTTGGGAGACACCAATCCACATCTGAGCTTTCCTGGGAACATTCAAACTATCATGTAAACAATGGTATGAGCCTGCAAAAAGCTGAATCATTCGTGGACTTGTGACTTGCCCAGGTGGCTACAAACTCCATCTTGGTGCTGTGATTTTGCACAGAAGAACAAAGGGGTTTCTACCCACAAGAGAGAGAATATAAAAGGCCCTAGAAACCTCTCCATTTTGTCTTCAGCTGGCTCAAGAGATGGCGTCTCCACCCCAAAGAGATGCCTGAGGAGAATTGGAACAATGGACTGTAACTATGAGTGTGTGAGTGATTGCTGGACACAGACCATAAACTACAAAGTTGGTCTGAAAAGGATTGGACCCAGACCAGGAAGGAGTCCAATCTGTGAAAGAAGCTTATTAGAACATTGCATGTGTTTTTTTATTTTGCTTGGTAACTTACTTTGTTCTGTCTGTTATTACTTGGAACCACTTATATCCTACCTTTTACACTTAATAAACTCACTTTTGTTTATTAATTAACCCAGAGTAAGTAAGTAATATCTGAGGGAGCAAATAGCTGTGCACATCTCTCTATCAGTGTTGTAGAGGGCAAACAATTTATGAGTTTACCCTGTATAAGCTTTATACAGAGTAAAACAGATTTATTTGGGGTTTAGGCTCTCAGAAAGACTGAGTACTGGGTACTGGGAAAGTCCCTGTTAACTGGGCTAAATGAATCTTAATTTCTGTGAACTGCAGTGGGGCATGGCCCAACCTCTTGATCTGTGCTGGTGCAGACTGGTGTGTCTAGCTCAGCAAGATGGGAGTGAAGAGAAGCCTTTTCTGGCAGTGGGATTTGTTTACTGTGGTATCCCAGCACATCTAGTGACAGTCTTGAGGGAGTTTCTGTGATCCAACCAGTCATAGGGGAACTTTGTGGAAGAACATCTGAACTCTGGGGGCTGCACTGGCCAAGGACAGCAACTGTGAGTGGGATACAGAGAAGGGACTGGCATGTTAAAGGGACTTTTTGGGTTGCTGGAGTTAAGACCCTGAGGGGGAAAGGACACTGCTCAACTTACTTGGGGGTGGGCCTTTTGCTCATGGTTTGTGTTTATGAACCCTAGTTGTGGTGTTTTCCCAAATTAATGCTCAGTTAAGTCCCTCCTTTTATTAGAAGTTTTTGCTACACTCGGAGTCTGTGCTTGCAAGAGGGGAAGTATTGCCTCTTAGAGATGCCCAGAGGTTGGTGTGTAATTATCTCAGGTCACTGGGTGGGGGCTCGAGCCGGTTTTGTGCTGTATTGTTAAAAAGGAACCCCCTAGATACTGAACCTGGCCCTTGTTGCTGCTGGCTCCATGTGGCAGTTGTGTTTCTCTTTTTTTTTTTTTGTTCTGAGAATGCACCAGTGAGGGAGTTGACTGGCATTAGTGTTTGCAGAAACTGGGAATTTTAAGTGATCCTCTGCAGAACCTTCATGAAAAGAAAATTTCAAATTCATAACTGAGCATTTGCAATAGAAAATTGATTCTAAGAATGATGGTAATCCAATCAGCAAACATAAACAGGCTACGGGACCCTGTGTCAAATCAGAACAGCTTGGACTGGAATCACTGAGTATGTTGGTCTCAAACAAATCACATGTGTACATTATCTCTATTGTGTACAGTAATTCCAATTAAAGTACACATTTGAAAACACAGGGCCAGACTCCAAAGCCCAGTGAAGTCAATAATCTATTGTGATCTGTTCACTGCCAGTTCACAGAAGAAAAAAAAAGGTGAAATAAACTGAACAAGTTATACATTACAACTCCCCCCATCCAGTTTTAACACCGCAGAAAGCATAAGCACAAAACTTTGAGGCTGCAACTGAGCCTATGAAGTCTAACTCAAGCACAATAGGGAAGGAGAAACATGCTGATTAAGCCTACAAGCTTTGGGCCTCATCATGGGAACTGCATCTCTGTGGGTTTCGTAGCCCACCTTAAAGATGCTTGATTTTAGCAGGTACAGAAAGCAGCCCCCTCCGAAAACCAGACCTCTTCAAGTTGCCTCCAGCTGGGAACCCTGCACCCTTAATCACTTTTTGTGAGGCGTAACCTTCAACTCAGTGGCACTTCAAATAATTTGTCGTTCTGTCCTGTCTCTTCCCAGCCCCTGCAATTAGCTACTCATGAAACACAAAAAAGTTAATTTTTTATATTTGCTAAAATTTGAATGATTGGTCTTAGACAAAACATAAGACTACTTAAAAGACTGTATGGAAGCTTATAACAAGCCCCAGACATAGGACAGAAGAGCTTTTAATCAGACAACCAGAAGCTAATGAAAATTATTAGTGCTGGGTAGGGCTGATGGAAAAAATGGGACAAACTTTTTATGAAAATGTCACCCCTTTTCCCTGCTCCATCAAAATTTCAGCATCATTTACACAAATAGGAAATTGTGACATTTTTCTACCAACCCTCATGCTGAGTGGACTTCAAAGGGCTCAGTTCCAAAGGAATGCTTATCTGAATTTGGGATGGGCTTCTGGCATAACATTCAGATCCAGATTTCACACACCCTGAGTAAGAGATGTGAAGTTGAGGTTTTATCCTAGATTCAGCTGAAGATTCTTATTTCAATCAATTATTTCTGCTCTAATCCTTATTACAAACCCAACAGTGCTTTCTGTCAGGTTTCAACTAAACAAACCCATAAAAAACACATTGGGATGAGCAGTGGGGGAGACAAAGCTTTAACAATTAGACAAAGGGATGCTATTGTCACATCACACAATGGTAAGAGAACTCATAATTGCCCAACAGAGGAATAGCATTGTTAGAAGAAGAGTGCTCTAAATACAGAGGAGGAGAACGCGGGGGGGGGGTGGTGGGGGGAGAAGGAGGAGGAGGAGGAGTAGAACAGACCAATCAAAAGAAGAAGCATGCACAGAGATGCTAGCAATAACTCCAGCCTCAGAGCCCCAGGATGCTAAAGTGGAGTGAACACGTAATTGCCTGTGCATATGAAATATAATAAGAACCTATTAGGATTTTTTTTAAAAGGATCAGACGTGTATATGGATTATGAGAATATCCACTGTGATAACAGTGAGGATAAATATACAACTAATATAAACCCTTATACTTCAGGGAACTAATCTACTAAATGACAGGGGTTATCCTGATTTAGGGACCTATTGCACTATTCACCCATCCCTTCGCAGCCTTTATCACCCACCATCCAAACTTAAATGCCCCTGTGCCTTCTCCCCTCACTGCCCCTTCTGCATGGGGGGAAAAAAAACTCCCTGATAAAAATCTGAACAGCCACTACCTTATGTTCCTTCAGACTCAAGACTCACCTCTGCTGTGCTCCCCGGAAAACCCAGCCTTATGACCAAAGGTGATGAGCGATGATTATTCCTCTTCCTACTTCTTTTCTCTAACTCCAAGAAACAATATCTGCAATCCCTGTAACTACCCATGCTGAGCCAATTTCTCACCAGATTCATTGTCTTGTACGTTGTATCTTCATGCCTTACCTTGCATCTGTTTTGATTTGTAGGCCCTTTTGGGCAGGGAATGATATTTCTTTATTTGTACAATGCTCAGAGGAATGGGAACTCCACTCTCAACTGGCGCCATTGGGTGCTATCAAATATATTTACTACTACTATCAATACTTCTTAAACAATATGAACATCTCTTTTGACCCTAATCCTGCAATGCGATCTGAACACGCAGACACTTAAGCCATGTGGAAAATCACTAAAGCCAATGCAGGTTGCAGGATCATTTGCAATAAATCCATGGCCGTGTATTGGACACACAACCAAACAACTCAAATTCAGAATATTTGTAATCAGTAGACAGTAAAATAAATAAATAAATCATATATATATATATTTGTCAAATTCTGCTAACAAACATGAGAAACTTGTGATGTTATTCTCAGGAGAGCACAGAGAGGAAAAAAAGTGTATGTCAAAAAATCTCAAAAACAAATACCAGTATATTGTGAGTTGCTCATGGCTCCTCCGTGAGCAGAAAAGGGCTAATTTCACCAAAAAAAATTACTGGTTGCAAATTATTTAGTCATGTATGATTTGATCAGGTGAGTAAAACCTAAGTGAGGTTTTACCAGTTCATCACTGGGGATATTTGTAAAGCTCTCTATTAAATTTCATTTTAACTTCACTTTAATTAGCCAAAGAAAATCCCTGAAACTGCGTAACAATGTTTAGCATTTCTCATATCTTTCATTTATGTTTAGTACAGTGTAACAATACCAAGCGATGGGCATCTGGAAGAAAAGTGAATCATGAGCACAGCCTGCTGTTTTTGAGCAAGACTGCCACGGAAGACGTTATAAAGGAGGAGTATGGGTATTTGAAAATGTATATGGTTTGGTAATTAAATATTCTTACATTTCTGTGCTTTGCACATTAACTAACATCATCTCTGCTGCAACTTTTGTTTATTTGGTTGGGTCCTGGATCATAGCCCCTGGAGCCTAATTTGATGGGCATCTGTGGTCTTAGATTAGCCAATTTGATTTGATGTACCATAGAATAATGAACTAACTCATCACTTCTCTTGTGGGGGTGTAAACATTAATTTTTGTTGTGGAAAAATTAGTTTAGCCTGATTATGCTTTTTTAAATCTACCTTCGCAATTTAGTAACAAAATTAAAAACAAAAAACAAAACCACCACACCAAGAGTTACAGCTAAAAATCTAGAGGGGTTTTTTGTGGGATTTATCATCTGGTTCTTCATGGGATACAGAAACTAAACTCCAGGAAAAAGGAAGAGTCTGGGGATCATCTCCACTGAATTTCGAAACCGTGTCCCTGATTCTGCAATCTGATATATGCAGACTGACTAGGGTGACCAGACAGCAAGTATGAAAAATCAGGACAGAGTGTGTGTGGGGGTAATAGGTGCTCATATAAGAAAAAGCCCTGAATATCGGGACTATAAAATCGGGACATCTGGTCACCCTAAGGCTGACCTTTACACTTGCAGAGTCCTGAAGTCCAGGTCATTTCCCCATCAGCTCCATGCCCTCCCACAGCATCAGAGAGTCTTCATGTGAGCGTTATGTGCTATCACTGATGAAAGAGAGGTGATTTTAACGACGATCATACAAAGCTACTGGACTACCCCACAATACTCCCGGACCTCAGGTCTGGAGAATCAGAACACCAGTGTCTTCAAAACCCTCAGGAATCTACAGATGCTCACCACACCCAGGGCCAGATTAATCTGGTTTGACAAAGCCCTGGCTGGGATGATTTAGTTGGTGTTGGTCCTGCTTTGAGCAGGGGGTTGGACTAGATGACCTCCTGAGATCTCTTCCAACCCTAATAGTCTATGATTAGGCTAATAAGGCTATAGATTTAGGCCCTCCTATTTTTTAGGCCCTACTGGTCAGCAGGGGGCATGGCCGGGTGAGGGTGGGGGAGCAAGCTTGCTCACATAGCCCTGCTGGGGCACTCCTGCCAGCAGGAAAGGCAAAGCATCCAGCCTGCTGTATCTCCCGGCGCTGCAGGAACACACTGCCGGCGATCCGGTTAACACTGGTGACCGGACACTAAAAATCCAGTTACCATGGGAATCCGTGCCAGCTGTGGGTGCAGCTTGAGCAGGCACTGTCCCCCAGCTCCCCCCCGCTTTCTCCAGAGCTCTGCTTAGCTGCCAGGGAGAGAAGAGGCTCCCTCTATCCCTCTCCCCCACTGAGGCTGGCAGGCAGCTCCAGGACGCTGCCTCCTGGGTCCTAGTGCCCGTCACCTCCATCTTCTATGTGCACTGGGTCCTGTTTCTGGACAACTGGTGAGTGTCTCTCGGAGGGCAGGGCAAGGGGGTGGCTGAGGGAGGAGGCAGTACCAGAGTGGTAGGGTGGGAAGCTTGTGTGGGTGGGCTAGAGTTCACTTCATTTCCCACTCAACCACTCCCGGGGGGGGGGGGGGGAGGAATAAACAAGGGGAAATAGTCTTACTTTGTATAATGACTCAACCACTCCCAGTCTCTATTCAAGCCTAAATTAACTGTATCCAATTTGCAAATTAATTCCAATTCAGCAGTCTCTCGTTAGAGTCTGTTTTCAAAGATTTTGTTGAATAGTCACTTTTAGGTCAGAAATCGAGTGACCAGAGAGATTGAAGTGTTCTCCGACTGATTTATGAACGTTATAATTCTTGACAAACTCCGACGAGAGACTGCTGAATTGGAATTAATTTGCAAATTGGATACAATTAACTTAGGCTTGAATAGAGACTGGGAGTGGTTGAGTCATTATACAAAATAAAACTATTTGCCTTGTTTATTCCTCCCGCCTCCCCCCCGGGAGTGGTTGAGTCATTATACAAAGTAAAACTATTTCTCCTTGTTTATTCCTCCCCCCCCCCTCCCCCCGCACTCCCACTGTTCCTCAGATGTTCTTGTTAACTCCTGGAAATGAGCTGGAAATGGCCCACCTTGATTATCACTTCAAAAGGTTTTCTCTCCCCTCACCCCACTATCCTGCTGATAATAGCTCATCTTAAGTGATCACTCTCCTTACAATGTGTATGATAAACACCCATTTTTTCATGGTCTGTGTGTATATATATCTCCTCACTGTATTTTCCACTTTATGCATCCGATGAAGTGAGCTGTAGCTCACAAAAGCTTATGCTCAGATAAATTGGTTAGTCTCTAAGGTGCCACAAGTACTCCTTTTCTTTTTGCAAAAAAATCAACAAAACCAAAAGTACTCCAAATTTTATCCGCAAAAGGAAGAAGTGCCAGAGACTCTATGGTGTCCACAAGAGACTTCACTATTGCTATTGATTTTACGCGGAAAGTGCTCAGACACTATGGGGATGGGTGGCAGTATAAAGATACTGAGATAGATAATATTTTATTTAATATTTTTAAACAAGTCCTGGATTCATAAAAAGAATCCCCCACTGGAGCTGAGAACAGTTCACATCATAATGTGTCATTTTCTTTTGCTGCACTGTGATTTCTTTTGCATTCCATGGTACTAAACATTTGACCAGAGATAGACTTTAGGAGACCATTTAGCTTAGGGGAACATTTTCAAAAGTGCCTAAATAAACTTTGGAGCCTAAATCCCATTTTCAAAAGGAACAAACAATTTTGAAAACATTACCCTCAATCTACATACTTGAAAATGCAACAATTCTGCAGAAGACAACTGGGTTATTGAATAACAGGTCATTGTAACCCTGGTACAAAATCTAGGACAACTGATTTCCAAGGCTGTCCTTGAAAGTCAGCAGATACGAAGAGCCTTTGCAAAACTCAGTAGAACTTTTCAGTTTGCCTCATGGTGTGAAGGGACTAAATGGAAGAATGATGCTTTTTCTTTGTTATTTCTCTCCTTCAGAAATTCTTCAAACTTAATTTCTGTGAAATTAGTTCCTTCAACACAGAATAGTCCCCTGGTAATTTCTTCTTTATTCAAAACTGTAAATCAGAACTTGAAGGGTTAAAGTAGCAAAAATGTGCATTTCAAGAATATGGGATAGCCCGTTTGTAGTATATCACTAAACAGGTATATGACTGCCATGCGTCACCAGTGCATTAAAGGCAACAGAGCACAGGGTTGCTTACTTTAAGGAAACCACCAACCTGAATTTAGGCTTTTGTAAGCCATGGCTTCTGCAAACACTGCAGATAATTATATTCAGACAGGACATGCACAGGTGAGACCGTAGTTAGCATTACTACAGCATGGCGTGGCTGTTGTCCAAGGGCTATCATAATGAGACAATTTATGAAGAAGGTGAGGGGGTGAACTACAGTACTCTACCCTCTGGGTGGTAATATTAGGGTTTGGGGCGGGTTGCTTGGCCTAAGGGGGTGACATCCGTATCCACTGCTTTTGGGCTAAGGGCACAGGCGGTGACTATGCTCCATGAATAGGGTGTCTGAACAATTCAGCACCTTCACCAACCTCACAGAGGCCCCAGTGATTCTGCACTTCAGGCAAGCCACGAGACCACCACACTCCTCTGTGATCTGTAGCAGGCCAATTTTTTTCTCTCCTGCCCCCACTTGCAGTTGCCACAGCTCTGGGCATACTGTCTCTGTGGTTCTTCCTAACGGTCAGTCTCCCAATCCTCCACTTCCAAGGCTGTGGTGAATTCCTGCTGGCCACGGAGAGAAAGGTACTACAGCATAGCGTTAGGATATAGATAGTCAGGCCTGTCTGCGAAGGCCTAGACTCTAAGAATTTAGGTGTATTCTTATCACTTAGCTAGTTCTAGAGGTATAAAAGAAAGAATCAAAATCACTGTCTGCCAGTGTAAGGGCCTTCTCTTACTGGGACAGTCTGAGGCCTGTTCTTAGGCTAAGGCCTTTGGCTAAGCAGCAGAGGCAGCCACAAGCTGGGAAGCGACCGGTCACCTCCTCACATTCCAAACTAGTCACATTGAAAGAAGGTGCTATGGGGCTGTTTGGAATACAATCCTGTCTTGATAATGCCTATCGCCTCCAGAGAAAGGGAAGTGCCTAGAAAATGTAAAAGGAAACTTAGTTTGATAGCATCCTGTCTGCAAGAACTCACTTATCAATAGACACAGCTGGAAAACCCTTTTGTCTTTATAGATGTAGTTGTGAAATCCCCACTTCTGTATTGTTTTGTCATTATAGTTCCCACTTTGCTATTGTTTGTCTGTATAATCTCTGTCTGGTTCTGTGATTGTTTCTGTCTGCTGTCTAATTAATTTTGCTGGGTGTAAACTAATTAAGGTGGTGGGATATAATTGGTTACATAATCATGTTACAATATGTTAGGATTGGTTAGTTAAATTTCAGGAAAATGATTGGTTAAGGTATAGCTAAGCAGAACTCGAGTTTTACTATACAGTCTGCAGTCAATCAGGAAGTAAGGGGGGGAAATGGGAACAGGGAATGGGGGTGGGGAAATTGGAATAATGTTTGGCTAAGGGTAGGAATGGGAACAGGGACACAGGTAAGGCTCTGTGGTGTCAGAGCTGGGAACGGGGACACTAAAGAAGGAAACTGGAACCATGCTTGCTGGAAGTTCACCCCAATAAACATCAAATTGTTTGCACCTTTGGACTTCGGGTATTGTTGCTCTCTGTTCATGTGATAAGGATTAGGGAAGTAAGAGGGTGAAGGAATAAGCCCCCTAACACATATCATCCTCCCCAGGGGCAGGAAAAGGCAGTGCCAGGGGTTGCTGCCATTTTACACTATTCCTTGCTTTCCCTCTATGCTGGGTGTCACAGACAGGACTCCTGTCTTCACAAGGACTCCAGTCTATCGCCACTGCAGGGAGTTTTACTCAAAGTATATGCTCTGCATCTGCAGTGCCAAGGTCCTGCCACAGTGCCTAGTAGAACCAGACCACCAACAGCTTTCCAGAGCTGGCACATAAGATCTAGTCATCTCTTAGCTGCCACCCATGCCATGGCCAGAAAACAGCCACAGTAGCTGCACTGGCCTACACAGCAATCGGGAAGGAAAAATGGTCTTACCTCTCAGGTGACACAGGGCACTCCACTTCCCATCCTCAGATGAGGCTACAGTACCGCTAGAGAGCATCTGGCCTGCTCAAGGGGAGGTTCCAGTGTTTGCATAACTGGAAGGCTACTGTGTGCCCCTGTGGAGGTCAATTAATATTCCTGGTGAGCTGTATGTTGTACAATATTACCATCTTCATGGGAGTACCACCAACCTGAGCGAGAAAACCCTATGAGGTCCTTGAGGAAGAGTCTGAGGATGAAGGGGTGAGGAAGCCCAGGGGGACCCAAAGGATAGCCCTGCAGGACCAAAACAATGAACTTGAGCAGCAGGTCCCAATCCAAGGGTCATCCAAGACAGGCTCATTGCCACTAACTTTGCAGGTGAACATGAGAGAGAGGATGGAGCTGGCACAAACCATTCAGTAATGACACATGCACAGAGGAACAAAACAATGTTCTACTTCAGATGTTAGTGGCATGTCTGGGTCAAATAAAAAGATATGCAGACTTGGTGCAGAGAAGGGAAAACAGGAAAAGGTGCAATGGGGGAAACATGGTTTCCACAAAACACACACTTGTAATTTCTGATCTTCCATTTTAACAGGGGAAGGGGACTTATGTTTCCTCACCCAATGGCTCATGTGGAATTATGGGCCAGTACAAGACAGGGTGGTGTCCTATACCTGTCCCAGGAGGGATGAAGGAAGGCATCTGCAGGACTGGGAAGGAGCACTGGTGGCATCTTTTCCAGGTCTATCATCTGCTGGTCCACAGGGACCACTGTCCCCTCTTGCCCCTCCGATTCCTCTTAGAAATATTCTGGAGACCCCGGCGTGGGTGGATTGGTTGGCCACTCTGGAGATGCAGCATCTGTGCAAAGCATACAAAGAAGCATGTCTGAGGCGATCACACATCCATCCTGGGCAGACATGGTAATTAGGAAGAGAACAGCAGCACCAGACAGCTTTTTTTGCGGGGGGGGGGGGGCAAGAAAATGTAATCCAATGAGATTTTATTGGCATGGATAATGACTGGTCTGTGCAGCTATGAAAAAACCCAACTACATAGTTAAAGCGGCACAGAAACGGTTTCTCTTTGCTCCACCAATAATTTAAGTTTAAGTTTTAAAACACATCCTCTGCACGTTTCCCCTTATGGAGGAGTTTAGAAGATAACTTTATTGTTGAAACAAAGCCGCTGATTTTCTGTTTTCACAGTAGTCTTCGCTGTGCGGAAATGGGGCAGGTTATACTCTCTTCTATTCCAGTTCTTAAACTGAACCCATCCTCCTGGCACTCTGGAAAAGAAATGTAGATCTTGGCATATGTATGTAAAACAGGGAAGTTCTGAATGAGGACTGCATGGGAAGTGAGAGCATTTCTATAGTAGTTGGGGGGGGGGAAGGTTGTTTTTGTTTTTGTTTTGCTCTGTGTGTGTTTTTAAGCTGCCACTTTTATTCCATGTGATTGGAGATATTAGACTTTGTATTTCTCCACCAAACGATGCAGTAGTTATGCCAGAGTGTTACTGTTCTGCTTATTTTTAGTGTGTCTGTCAAGAACATAATGGTTTCAGTTACTATGTAAACTACAAAATCTGCTCTTAGCTCCCTAAATAAAAGTTTGTATTTCCATCACTGGAGATTGTCAAATCTAGCCACTGACTATCAGCTATTGGAGCTGACTGAGAATAATGAAATCTATCCTGCCTTGGAGGGGTGGATTGGATGTCCTCCAGTGTCTGCAGTGTTGCCAGTTAGAGAGAGCTGGGAGAGGCAAATCCTTGAAAACACTGAGATTTCAGTTTTTGACCAATTCTGCTTCTTTGGGGGAGGTTCTGCACAAGCAGCTGCAGTTTCACTGAAATTTCCACAAGTTCCAAAGACAAATGTATCCATTGTTTCTAGTGCATTAAGCAATAACCTGTACAAGCTTTCTACTACCAACCATACAGCAAGAAAGAGACCAGATAACTGAGTGGGTGGTGGTTTTTTAAATGCACATGCAAAGTAGCCAGTGACATGTCAGCATCCCTCACCATTGTTACATCTATGATGTCAGGGTATGTGTGTGTGGTGTTAGAGGGAACACTGTTTCAGTCTTGGCTGACGTGGCTGTGAACCACATCAGGACTCTCTGTGAGCCACACGGCTAACCTGGTCAACAGCCCTGTCTCAGGCAGACACTGGAATGTGGATATTGGAAAAAATATGTGCTCAGTGCTTTTTTGGAAGGACCTGGGGAGTAGAACCCAGCTCTGTAAAGCTTAGGGGGCCAACATTCCCACAGTGCCACCAGAAGACCTCGCAGAAGGACAGCCAGGGAGCACTGTGGAGACTAGGTGCCACAGGACAAACCCTCTACAAGACCCAGAGTGACAGTACCTGTGGCCTACTGACTGGCCTAGTGCCCCTACTTAACTCCAGGGGTTGCCCCGGCAAGTTGTCTGGGCAGCCACACAGACCTTGCCCTCTGCGATGCCAGACTTCACCTTGTCTCCTGATCTCTGGTCTCTGACTCCAGCCTGACTTCAACTCTGACTCCTGCCTCTTGATTCTAACCTGGTACTACCTCTGATCTCCGACCTCAGCCTGACTCGGATCCTGACCCTTGTGTCTGGAACATGGCTTTGTGATTCCTCCAACTCAGGCCCAGCAACTCCCGTCCTTGGTGGACAGACCTCAGCCCAGCTGCGACTACTAGGCAAGACTACCTACGCCCTGGTCCCTTACACTTCTGGACAGTTATTTTCATAAGAATGCCATGGAATCTTGCAGGGGCCCGTTGATCTTCACTGGTCACATTCTCTGTTTGTGTTGTTACTGAAAAAAAGAAACATAGCCCACATTTTAACTGGTTTCAGAGTAACAGCCGTGTTAGTCTGTATTCGCAAAAAGAAAAGGAGTACTTGTGGCACCTTAGAGACTAACCAATTTATTTGAGCATGAGCTTTCGTGAGCTACAGCTCAAAGCTGTAGCTCACGAAAGCTCATGCTCAAATAAATTGGTTAGTCTCTAAGGTGCCACAAGTACTCCTTTTCTTTTCACGTTTTAACTGAATACCAACCTTTGTCCCAAGATTCAATGTTTACTTCAAATATTTCTGATAGCACACACCATTTTTTGTATCTCATGCCAGTGATCTAAGTAAAACCAAAAGTAACACTTCTATTCAACCCAAGCTAGATACCAAATGAAGACACAGTTTCCTGCTCCATTTGCTGACACGTCACAGGTAATTCTTTGCAAATGAGTGAAAAAGAAGGGAAACAAACATTTATTCATGCTGGTTTTTGATGTAGAAAGATGCGAATGCTCTTTTTCAGCAGCTTGCAGAAAGCACATACTACAAACACTCAGTTGTCTCATGGACTGAATTTCGTACAATTCTAGCAAAAGGAAATCGATTGCTTCAAAAATTTCAACAACCAGATCAACAGAAGCTCAGGAGAATAGGAATCACATGAAGGTTCTTCTTTGAGCAAGAAGGGTATCAAGGGCTTGCTTTCCACCGATGAATGTGAAGGATCAGGAAACAAAGGAAACTTTGTTGAGTTCCTTGAAACTTTATCAGAGACAGATGCAAGCCTATCCTCAAAAATATAGCATTGGTACAGTCATTACTTATCTCACGAATATCAGAATGATCAGATTTGGGCTTTTGGCAAATGGATAGAAAAATTACACCACTTTTTTGCTGTTTTAGTTGATGACACTAAAGACATTTCTAAGGAGGAGCAGCTTGCTCTTTTTGATACCTTCATGAATAGCCTGGTAAAGCAAGAGCTATTGGTACTTACCACATGCAGAAACTTGGTGCTGATTCCTTGGTAAACTTCACCTATGACAAAGTATGCAACATGAGACGCAATTGGCAGTTCTGTGCGGGATTCTGTGATGGTGCAAGTATTATGAGTGGGGTGGGCTAATGAGAGTTCAAGCAAGAATTTAAAAAGGCACCTCACTGCCATGCCCACAAGCTAAGCCTTGTCGTTCTTTGAGTAATGGTCCCTAGCTGTATTCCACCTGTGGGTGCGCATCCACACCATGCGCCTGGATCCAGAAGTTTCGTCCGCGCAGGGTCCATTGACTCACACATGTGCGGTATGTCTCCTCATGCTTCCAACTAAAGGTATAAGGGGCAGTGCAGATCGACATCACTCCAGTTCCCTCTTACTGCCGCCTGGCATCAGTCAGAACCTCTATTCCTCCTTCACTCTTATCCAGATAAGAGAGAGTTGCCTTTCTCTATTATACCCTCCCCGCAATTGATTCTTCAGTAGGAAACCGACTCCCTGTGCTGCAACGGTGCGATAGAGGGCGTCGGGCCGCAATACTGGGGAGGGGACTCTATTCACCGTATTTCTCATCCCGAAAAAAGGCGGAGGGCAGAGACCCATCCTGGACTTTAATCATCTAAATACATTAATCAGGAAGCTGAAATGGAATGCTCAAAGGAATGTGAAGAACTAGAACAAGCAAGATCTGATATTGAGTGGGAAAAATAATGGAAAATTCATAAGAGTTTGCTGTTGGTATTGGTAATGAATTGGATTTTGGGACATTTGAATCATCCAAATGCCATGCAAGAATTCAGAAGGTTTCAAAGTTTCTTGTTGACTGTCCGTTGAACAGTACTTCTGGAAAAAGAAATATCAATGAGTCGAGTCTCAATTATAGATTTTGAAGGACATATTTAGCTGTTCTTGACCATTTCATTTCTGAGTTTGACATGCTTTTAACAGACAATCAACAGTTGTTGGAATCTATGGAGGCATTCGATGAAGATTCCTCGAACTACATGGATTTTAAGAAATTGGAAGATTTTTCACAATTTTACAATTCACACATCGATGAAGTACTTTTGAGATAGCAAGTCTCTGCAGCAAAATTGTTCATGGAACCAACTGAGAAGCAGAAAAAGAGTAGAGATATTTTTTCATCTCTGCTACAGATTGTCTTCACATTGCCAGTCACTACAGCTTTGAAATGAGCATTTTTTCCTCTATACTGAAAAGAGTCAAAACTTACATCTGGTCAATGTGTGGAGATGAGAGGTTGAGCCATATGATGCTGATGGACATGTGACAGTCAATGGTAAAATCGTTCAATCTTCAGGACTTGGTGGATGATTTTGTTGTACTGTGTGATCATCGCTATCCTCCATCCGATTGAAGTATATATTGTATGTAAGCTAGCTATTTTCAGTTACGATGTAGAAATAAATCAAAAATTGTCTGTTAAGTTGTTTTTTATTGTCTATTTAAGTTCAGCTCTGAAAAATTTGCCCACCCAGAAATATACTAGTTGGTGCCACTGCTTCCCAGGGCTTTTGCACCCGGACGATTCTATGAAAACATTTGTGCATAAAGAAGTTTCCCTTGGTTTAACAAGTTTTAGATAATATTGATCCGGACAATGTACGGAGCAGGTTTTAAAATGCTACATAGAGAGCTCTGAAGCAATTCAGCGCTGAATGATTTTGTGTAAATTTATACTGGCATAAATGCATTGATTTTTTTTTAACATTTCATAGAACATTTAATATCCAGTAGCCAATATAAACCTCCCCCTTCCCTCCCCCCCACCCCCCCAAGGACGAGCCATATGCACAGGGACCGCCATACCCATAGGCACTATTTGTCAGGGAACCTGGGACATTCAGCACTTAAAGCACAAGATTATTTTTACTCATTAAGCTATGCATAAGCAGATGCCTTAGCTAAGCAAGGTGACATCTACATGCTAGAGTTAACGAGAGGATATATTTCCCTCTCTCCATATCTGGGGAAAGCATAGGAAGTTGTTCAAACATGTATCCTGAGTTTAATCTTTAAATCACTAAATTCACATGGCCCGGGGACCTTTTCCTGGCATCAGTCAATCTAGAAGTAAAAGGGAATTGTAAAACTTTGACCCTATTTCTCATCTTGTGGTAGCAGCACAATGTTTCTAAGATGAAACAAAAAGGCACCGGCAGTTGCTTGCTTTAAAAGGGTATAGACTCATGCAAAATACTGTAGACAGTACAACCATACAGAAGAAGGAGGCCCTAGTGATTTCAATACAATGTGGCTCCTTTGTAAAAAAGCTTGAATAAAACAGACTTTTCATGATACCGATACAGTTTCCTCCTGTATTCCTGCTTTCTGGGCTCCCCTTCTCTTAGTGTGAGAGTGAGAGTGATTACATTTCTGATATAATTATGCTGTAATGCCTCCCCTACCTTGTGTGATTCATGTTTTTTAATTCTCTCATTTCTGAAATGAATAAATTTTTTATGTCTTCAAAACAGAAAACCAGTACAATTTAAACATTAGCACCAATGAAATGCACCATGGAAATCAACTCATTCCCTCCAAAGACTGCTTCCACAAATCCCCTGATGCTAACCAATTATCAATTCATGTCATTCCCCCAGCCCTACATTAAATAACTATGAAATAGTTAAAAAAGGGACCCCAGTAAGGTTTCTTCTATAGATTTCCCAGTAAGGCTAAAAGATAAGACTGAACTCCTTAGAGCACAGGCTGTCTTGATATTTCCCATATACAATGCCAAGCAGACTGGCAGTGCTCAAACAATATAGTGCATCTTAAACGGCGCACACTAAATTGGAACTCAAAGCTCCAAACTCAAGTTTCAGTAGCCAGGGGAGTTGCAAATATGTTTAGTTAACAAACAGTCTAATCCCCACAATAGCAACAGAGCTGGTTGCCATGGCAGTAAATGCTCACAGGTACTTGCATGCCTGAACAACCTTTGCAGCAAACAAAGGATGTGTATCAAAAGAGGAGAAATGTGTTTAGATTAATGTAGTTATGGAAAATACACTGTGGTGAAGTGAGGTGAGCTGATATAAAACAAAACACCTTGGACAAAGAAGTGCATCTTCATGGCATCTGTGCTCTCCTTCTCTGCCTTGTATATTACATGGCAATAGTATTGATCAGCACAGATCTCAGCCCACATTAGGACAATTGTCCAAGTATGGGCATACAAAGTGGAAAGGACAGAAAATAATTTTTAAAAAGGGTTAACAACTGAAATTGTTGCAGGAAAAATCAACACAATCAAAATAAAGATGTTCTGAAAAGCAGGATGCACTTTCCAACCTGATCCCCTGCATATTGAAATTGTATCACTCATTATCTAGCATTCGAGCAGATAACTCAAGCACTCTTCAATTTCCAAATACTTTATAAATACTGGGGGCTAAATTATGGTCCCCTTGCTCAGGTTGTGTAGTATCTTACTCTGGGAATACTCCCAATGATTTCAATCTGGTCCTAAGAAATTAGCCCTCACAAAAATTTAAAGTACACTGTTTATAAGAACATGACAGATTTAAGCAGGCAGAATGAAATTAGATTTGAAACTGAATGCTACCACCCATGACAATCATAAAATGCTATACAGCCTTCCTAAACTGCAACATACAAAATAAATACAATCTTAGGCCTGGATATGCAAAGGAACTTACACAAGACAGAGCCTAAGAAAATGCCTTGAAAAACAATGGAATCCTCAGACCTGAGGTAGACGAAAAGAGCCTCTGTGCCCTGGGACAGACATAGTCTGAGCCCTCCCTCCCACTACAGAATAGAACCACACTGCTCCATGATGGCCAGACACAGCAGGGTTAAGTGGGGACTAACAGGTCCATGTGGAGGAATGTGTAGCCAGAAATCCTGGGGCTCCACAGAAAGCAGTCCTTTGAATCAACATTTCTGGGTATTTCCAACTCCCCTGCCTTTTCCCTTCTGGGACATTGCCCAATCCAAGGCCTAGGAAGGCAGCTAGTCACTGTTTGCTATGCAATAAGATGGGGCCCAGGCTTCCATGCAGCCAGCCTTACATCAGAGTTAGGACCCTAGCTTGCTGGGAGTGCCACAACTACAGAGGCACCCATGTCTGAGTGTGATCCACAAGCCCAAAGAGGGGTCCAGAATTAGGCACCTACTCAGTAGCCCTGGCCTGAGCAGAGATTGCTTGCTAGTTTGGCATCCGTTTTCTACGACGAGGGTGTTAAATGGCGATGCCTAGATCTACCTTATTACATTTTCACTGGACTGTTCTACTTCATCTCATTCCAGCTAATTTAAATCAGTGCTGCAAACTACTGGCCAAAACAACTTCCATCAAGCACTGAAATACTGGCCTCACTAGAAAGAATTTTGGAAATGAAGACATTTGTGCCAAGTGACCAATTCAAACCAGAAGAATGAATAAGTCTGGTTTGTAAGAACTCTCTGGTATGTTTTATTTCCAGTATTACAAATGAGTTCTCTCTCTACACAGGATATTATATTAAAAGTGCTGGTGAATGACTTGTTGCCAACTTGTCCAGTTGTTCAAGGGCTGTTTAGCTGACTTTCCGTGAAGCATTTTTGCACTAACAGGACTGACAAGTCACTTTCTTTCAAAGACAAATTACCTAATCCTGCATTTCTTGGACAGCCAAGATTCCCCATCAATTTATGTAGGATATGGGGGGTATGAGAGACATGAAGGATAGAGCCCAAAACCTTCTTAATTCAAACACTATATATTCAATTGATCTCATTCCCTTACATGCTCATTCAGCATGATCTATTTTGCATTTATAATCATGGAGGAAGTACAGCTGGCAGACTCAGTTTGAAGTCTACAATCCTTAATGGAACACCTAATCAATGAATTATTGGGTTTCTTCAAACTGGGTCTTCATCCATCTGTCTTGGCCTTTACTGCAATTGTTTCATTTAATAAGACTTCAGTTTAACGAAGGGCTCAGCTTTCTCAAACAGAAGCGGTAAAATAATTGGGAAAGCATTGTAGATTATACTAATGACAGCAAACTAAAAGTACCATTCCACCACTGAGTTTTGCAATTAAAGCAAGTCCCAGGGATGTAGGCAGACACACAATTTTTAATTGCATTGTGGCAACGTTTCTTACCGCAATTAACAGGTGCTTTGTTTTTCATCAGGCTATTGATTAACAACCAGCTGGATATCTTGAAGTGTGCCTGCTCTGATAGGATCAATGTGTGTATGTAATGGCATGTGTACCAACAAAAATTACAAAGATATTGCATAGATGTGTCAGGGCAGGGTATATAGTTCAGATGCTTAGTTGTAATCCTGGTGAGAAATAAGGCCCAGATCCACAAAGGGTCTTAGGTGTGCAAGTCCCAGATTTAGGCCCCCCGTGGTACACACAAAACCCCCCCCCACACACAGCTGCCGCCTTATCATGTCTAGTGAGTTTAGGTGCCTCAGTTTCTGCCACTGGGCATAAGTACAACAAGGCGAGGGGTGATCCCCACCCAGCAGGCAGGCGCCTACATAAGAACATAAAGAACGGCCATAAAGGGTCAGACCAAAGGTGCATCTAGCCCAGTATCCGGTCTTCCAACAGTGGCCAGTGCCAGGTGCCCCAGAGGGAATGAACAGAACACACAATCATCAAGTGATCCATCCCCCTGTCATCCATTCCCAGCTTCTGACCTAATTCATACCTAAGCACAAGAGTGATCTGCAATCCTAGCACTCCCCCATGTAGCCCAGCTACACAGCCCAATCTGGTAGGTGTGCTGAGAGCATATCCAACACTTGCCATTCACCAACCCCCTGCAGCACAGGAAGGGGGCAGGATGCAGGGTGCCAATAGGCACAGGGCTGCACAACCCATGCATAAAAGGCACATAGTGGTGAGTGGACCCTGTGACAGACCCCTAAGGGCACCTCCTTCTGCCCACTCTGGAGATTAGCTCTTTCCAGGCCTAGGGCCCCTTCTGCTGCTCACTGTCTCTCTCTGAGCCTCTGCAACTCCAGGTGCTCCCTCTTCGGGACTCAGCCCTCTGGCCTGGTCACAATACATATTTCCCCCTTCCAGGGTATCAAAGTCTCCTCACTATCAATCACAGGCAGTCTTGCCATTCACTGCCCCACGATTCTACTCCCTCAGTGGCTGGCAGGGAAATCCAGGCCCAGCTCAGGGACTCACTAGTCAGCAGCCAAGGTCTGTTCCCTCCTGGATCTCACTGACTTTTCCCTACCTTCTGGCTGTCCAGCCCTGCTTGGGGCTTGCCAGCTTCACAACTCTCTCCTCCCAGGGAGTAACTGTAGGCTATTTGCCTCTGTAGCCTCAAGCACACCTCCCTTCTCCCAGGGAGTGACTACAGCCTACATCTCTACAATCCCTCCTCTCTCTGCTATCAGCTTCCTGCCTTTATAAACTCAGCCCAGCTCCTTCCCTGTCAGCTGGGCTTCCTCATTATTCAGTCAGGGGATTACTTAGCCACCTGATTCCCCTCAGGTGTGGCCTGTCTGATTAATTGGCTCCCTTCTTAGCCTACATTAACCCTTTCAGGGAAAATGTGGGGTGAACACCCCATCACAGGGCCACAGGAAAGTGTAGGTGAATATGAACAAGAAAGAACATAGGTGCTGGAACTAGGGGTGCAGCTGCACCCCCTGGTTTGAACTGGTTTCCATCATATACAGCGTTTATAGTTTGATTCAATGGCTCTCAGCACCCCACTATACAATTTGTTCCAGCACCCCTGAAGGCGACAGACCTTTTCAGAGAGACAGACGAGGTAGAGGTACGTATAGGTGGTAGGGTAGTTGGTCAGGGACAAGGAATGGGTTAGTGGAGCAGTAGGCTAGCTAGTGGGGCTCCTAGAGGGGCCCAAATTAGAGGTCAAGAAAGAGCTGGGGTAGCCACATAGAGTGGGGAAGAGGAACTACTGGTAGGCAGACGAGGGAGGGTGTCCTGGGGAGGAAGAAAGGGGTGGGGGATTGCCGGAGGTAGAGAACTATAACCATGCCCATAAGAAGAAAAGGAGTACTTGTGGCACCTTAGAGACTAACAAATTTATTTGAGCATGAGCTTTCGTGAGCTACAGAGTCTTTGGCACCCTAAAGATGTGGCAAAGGTGTCCCCACCCATCCAGTAGAACACTCAGTATAGACTGAGGAAGGTGTGGAAGATATTCTTTGATTGTTGCATTCCGCATAATCTCTGAGCGGCTACACACAGAAGAAAGGGAGGAAGGGGAGGAGTGAGAAGAAAAGGCAGTGGTGGAGAATACTGAGGGTAGGGCAGGAAGGATAGCTCAGTGGTTTGAGCATTGACCTGCTAAACTCAGGGCTGTGAGTTCAATCCTTGAGGGGGCCATTTAGGGATCTGGGGCAAACATTGGGGATTGGTCCTGCTGGGGGTTGGACTAGATGACTTCCTGAGGTCCCTTCCAACCCTGATATTCTATGCCTGACATAGGTGTCCCACACAATTGTCTGTTGGTGCCCAAGGACAACACATCAGCAATTGACTTTAGCAAGTTCTGGTTTTTAAACTGTGGGGCATGCCACCTTGAGTGGCAGAATGTGGTTACCAGGTGAGGTGCATGAGCCTGACTGGTGATGCTTTTTTTCTTGTTTCTTCAACATATCAGAAATAAAATAAGAATCTCCCTTCAGAAAGATCCTGTTGTAGCCATTCCACATGGGTTTTCCCCCTCAAATCCAGAGAATACCAGTACATAGTAACAAAGCTTCACTGACCAATGTGTTCATGCTACAACAATGCCCCTACACTGTGTAAAAAAAGCGAGTGTGACATTTCATTCCTACATCCTTTCCATTTGGTAGAGACCAGATGCTTTGGTGTTTGATAATTGTAATAATAGAGCATTTTTTGAAGAGTAAAGTGGAGGACACTGATCATGGGGAAGGAGCAAGTAGAGAAGGGCAAAAGAACAATAGGAAATATGATCCTTCCTACTTGGACTTGAGATTCACATTTACTGGTTCGGACAGAAATCAGGTTCTAACTGGTGAAATCTGGTTTTAACAGTGAAATCTTCAGTGAGCTTAAACACAAAAAGGAAGCTTACAAGAAGTGGAAACTTGGACAGATGACTAGGAAGGAGTATAAAAATATTGCTCGAGCATGCAGGGGTGCAATCAGGAAGGCCAAAACACAACTGGAGTTGCAGCTAGCAATGGATGTGAAGGGTAACAAGAAGGGTTTCTACAGGTATGTTAGCAACAAGAAAAAGAGAAAGTGTGGGACCCTTACTGAATGGGGAAGGCAACCTAGTGACAGATGATGTGGAAAAAGCTGAAGTACTCAATGCTTTTTTTTGCCTCGGTCAGTATGGGGAGGAGGTGAGCAGCCCTCAGTGGTGGAAGAACAGGTCAAGGACTATTTAGAAAAGCTGGACATGCACAAGTCCATGGGTCCAGATCTAATGCCTCTGAGGGTGCTGAGGGAATTGGCTGATGTGATTGCAGAGCCATTGGCCATTATCTTTGAAAACTTGTGCCGATCGGGGGAGGTCCTGGATGATTGGAAAAAGGCAAATATAGTGCCCATCTTTAATAAAGGGAAGGAGAACCCAGGGAACTACAGACTCAACTCAGTCCCTGGAAAAATCATGGAACAGGTCCTCAAGGAAACCATTCTGAAGCACTTGGAGGAGAGGAAGGTGATTAGGAACAGTCAACATAGATTCACCAAGGGAAAGTCATGCCTGACCAACCTGATTGCCTTCTATGATGAGATAACTGGCTCTGTGGATGTGGGGAAAGCAGTGGACATGATATTTCTTGACTTTAGCAAAGCTTTTGATACAGTCTCCCACAGTATTCTTGTCAGCATGTTAAGGAGGTATGGATTGGATGAATGGATTATAAAGTGGATAGAAAGCTGGCTAGATCATCAGGCTCAATGGGTAGTGATCAACGGCTTGATGTCTAGTTGGCAGCTGGTACCAAACGGAGTACCCCAGGGGTTAGTCATGGGGCCAGTTTTGTTCAACATCTTTATTAATGATCTGGACAAAAAATAATTGACTACCCTGATAGATACTATGTACTAGCTTGTCAAACTTCACAATGTGTCTTGTTACATTTATATGTTACTCGATACTATTGGGTACTGCAAGCCTCAAAAAGAACCATGCTAGAAAGTATCTTTGTAAAGGATACTTTTGTTTCTCTTGTTTGTATTACTCAAATATTACAACATAAAATTTCTATTTTTATGTTAACTGAAAATTTTAATGGGTAGATTAATAAAGTTCCCACTGAATTCCTGTAGGAGATCTTGAAATTCAAATCCAAAAATGATTGCAAATTCCATATGCTTGACATGCACAACAAAATTACACAATTAAAGAGGAATATGTTTTTTAAAAATAAGTTCTCATGGAAAAGTACAAGACAGGGCCAAATTCACACCTGGTGTAAGCCTGTGTAACTCCAAAAATTCAATGGCACCATGCATTGCTTTAATTTGTCAAAATACAGAACTATGTAATTCATATCTGTCTCAAGTAAATGTAATTAACTTCATGCTGTTATCTGCTATTAATTATGTAAGTAGGACTCAGAATGCATGAACTGGGAAATAAACTCTGCTAAATTAAATGCATCATTACTGTTGTCAGCCATCCAAAACGTTACAATCACTTTGACATCAACATGGTGGAAAAGAAAGCCGGTTAAGGCTATTTGTGTTTATATACATGAGTCATGTTTAACAGAGGAGAGTGAACGGTGAATTGCTAATTGGGGAAGGTTTACAGATGAAAAGGTGATAGGTGGAATGAGGGATTCATTGACGAGCTTTGCATCACTTGGCACCTGGCTTTACGTATGTTTAAGTTCAGGAGCAAGAATATAGATGTGTTGCTTCTGACAGTTAGGGATGAGCTAGCATCATAGGTTCTATTGGAAGAAGAGACAAATAAGATGCTTATTTGAGTCCTTTAATTCTGCTGAGGGTACTTCATCTCTCCCGGCTTGAACACAAGCCTAACTCTATGACATACCCATGGCCCCTTAGGTAAGGATCCTTCATTTGCTCCCTACCCTTTGCCATAAGCCTTCAGTCCCCTACCTCTGCTCCATAGCTCCTACAGCTGTGAACTAGTTACCTTTTACAGTGCACCAGCAGGGTCTACGTGGTGCAGTTATACCACCCCGCTCTATCATGCTTGGCAATGACACCATGCAGACTACAGCTACTTCCACCACTGGCCGCATGTAGGACATATGAGGCTACTACGTGGGGCAGTGAAAAGCCTGCTGTGTCCACACGTGTAGTTACATGTCCGTGAAAGGCTCTGATGGGGGGAAGGGGGGAGAGAGCACTGGGAAAAAGCTTCAACAGCTCCTCCCTGCCACAGCCTTTCCCTATGGAGGGGACAAGCTCTTTCATTGGGAAACTGGTGGAGCCTTTCCCCCGCATCACAGCCTTTCCCTGCAGCAGGGAAACGGTCCTCAGTGGGGAGTTGCTCAAACCTTTCCTCACTGCTTCCCCCCATCCAGAGCCTTTCCCCACCCAGCAGTCTTTTCCTGCAGGGAAAGACTAAATGCAGAGATGAAAGTAAGCCTGTACTGTCCGGTGCGGCGAACTGGCAAGAGCCGGTACACTGGACTGGACCGGCTTCCCCAGGCAGCAATTTAAAGGGCTCCCAGCAGTGGCTGGAGCCCCAGGCCCTTTAAATTGCTACCAGAGCCCTCCTGCCGGAGCCCCCAAATAGTGGAGGTGGCCGGGACCCCCGGGGGAGATTTAAAGGCCCCGGGGCTCCGGCTGCGGTAGCAGCGGCTGGGAGCCCCTGGCCCTTTAAATCACCACCGGAGCCCTGCTGCTGCTACCCCAGGGCTCTGGCAGCAGGGTTCGGGGGTGGGGGCAATTTAAAGGGCCCAGGGCTCTGGCCATCGCTACCACCCCGGGCCCTTTAAATCTCCACCAGAGCCCCGAGCCTCAGGGTAGCGGCAGCAGCTGGGAGCCCCCAGGGCTACATGGGTGATTTAAAGGGCCTGGGGCTCCCAGCCACCACTACCCAGCCAGGGCCCTTTAAATATGGGTGTAAAAGGCCCAGAGCTCTAAAGGCCCCGCCTCTTAGAATCATAGAATCATAGAATATCAGGGTTGGAAGGGACCCCAGAAGGTCATCTAGTCCAACCCCCTGCTCGAAGCAGGACCAATTCCCAGTTAAATCATCCCAGCCAGGGCTTTGTCAAGCCTGACCTTAAAAACCTCTAAGGAAGGAGATTCTACCACCTCCCTAGGTAACACATTCCAGTGTTTCACCACCCTCATAGTGAAAAAGATTTTCCTAATATCCAATCTAAACCTCCCCCACTGCAACTTGAGACCATTACTCCTCGTTAGTCAGATTAGATTAGTCAGGCATGACCTTCCCTTGGTGAATCCATGCTGGCTGTTCCTGATCACTTTCCTCTCATGCAAGTGCTTCAGGATTGATTCTCTGAGGACCTGCTCCATGATTTTTCCAGGGACTGAGGTGAGGCTGACTGGCCTGTAGTTCCCAGGATCCTCCTTCTTCCCTTTTTTAAAGATTGGCACTACATTAGCCTTTTTCCAGTCATCCGGGCCTTCCCCCGTTCGCCACGAGTTTTCAAAGATAATGGCCAATGGCTCTGCAATCGCAGCCGCCAATTCCTTCAGCACTCTCGGATGCAACTCGTCCGGCCCCATGGACTTGTGCACGTCCAGCTTTTCTAAATAGTCCCTAACCACCTCTATCTCCACAGAGGGCTGGCCATCTCTTCCCCATTTTGTGATGCCCAGCGCAGCAGTCTGGGAGCTGACCTTTTTAGTGAAGACAGAGGCAAAAAAAGCATTGAGTACATTAGCTTTTTCCACATCCTCTGTCACTAGGTTGCCTCCCTCATTCAGTAAGGGGCCCACACTTTCCTTGGCTTTCTTCTTGTTGCCAACATACCTGAAGAAACCCTTCTTGTTACTCTTGACATCTCTTGCTAGCTGCAGTTCCAGGTGCGATTTGGCCCTCCTGATATCATTCCTACATGCCCGAGCAATATTTTTATACTCTTCCCTGGTCATATGTCCAAACTTCCACTTCTTGTAAGCTTCTTTTTTATGTTTAAAAAACATAAAACATAAAACATGTCTTCCGGTTGAGGCCCCGCCCCCTGCTCAGGACTCCGGCGTACCGGTAAGTCCTTTAAGTTACTTTCACCCCTGACTAAATGCTAAACACAGTGGTGTAACAGGGATGCAAAGCTTAGGCAAATAGAGCACAGGCAGGTTAGGTAATCACATACATACCCACACCTTCCAGGCTGGTCTTTACTTGCCTAAGCCATGCCTTACTGGGTACACTGCTATTTATACTTGTCCTAGGGGGCTACGAATGAATGTATTCTACACACCACCGAAAGAAGCGTGTGCTCTAGCTGTACCATACATTTCAAAGAAAATTGCTCACAAGACTTTCTTTTTGTCATCCCACTTACAGTTAATATATTAGTCCCAGTCATTTGTGTGTTCTAAGTAAATCCGGACATAGAATAGTTCCCCCCTACCCCAATCATTAAGTATGGAATCATCTTCGTCAAGAATAGCGGTTCGCACAGTATTATGAAATCTGTTTTCAGATCCCAGTTAGGCATGCTAAATTTGGCATGACTAGGAACCCTGGTAACGGTTTTTGCTAGACTTACAAATAATTCTAGATTTCAAAGCAGCTTTTATCGAGAGATGTAGCAGTATTTCCAAAAGGAGAAGACCTCAATATGAAATTACTAAGGGTATGTCTCCACTGCCCATATTACAGTGCGGCTGTGGCCACGCTGACATGGGCAGTGTAGTCATGCTTTATCACCGGGGGAGAGCTCTCCCGGCGATAAGAGACCACCCTGAACGAGCAGTGTTAGTTCCCGGCGATATAGCGCTGTCTATACGGGTGCTTCTCAGCACTAAAACGTTTGTTGTTCAGGGGGTGTTTTTTCACTCCCCAACCGACGAAAGTTTTAGCGCTGAAAGTGGCAGAGTAGACAGAGCCTAAATTCAGCAGTAGGAGCTGCTTCCAAATCCAGCTGTTCAGTGTAGCATTGCTGCCAAGTATAGCTGCCACATGTGGCAACGGTTGTCACGTGTGGCGGTAATGCCAAATACTTAAGTACAGGTGTCGTTTCCTTAACATGCTTAATTTTTTTTACAGTTCATTGCCCCTGACAATGGGGAAATATGCCAAGTACAAGAGGTAGCCTACAGCTGAATGGGAGAAGATGAATTAAATGGGAGGATGCATGAAGCAAAGTCAAACTAATGAGGATTCAGCATGCTGTATTGCAGGCAGAACAGAACTGTGACCCCAGCTAAATGACCTAAACATAATGCTTCTGCCAGGAGGAGTCAGCAGCAAGGAGGTCCGGGTTCAATATCCAGAGGTCCCTCTCAACAGTGTAACACAGAACCAGCTCAAGTCCCCCAGGGAGGTGATCCACGCTGCATCCGGCATTTCTTGCCCCTTTTGGGAAGACGTAGCCTCCCCAAGTCTTTTATACCCGCCACCCATGCTCTCTCCTGTGACCTCCGTGAGTCAGTCTCTTGAGGTTCCACCTGGCTCTCAGTGATTTCAGCTCTCAGTGGGGGAATTTCGCTGCTTGTGTGGGCTGGGCTATCTCTTTTACAGAAACACTGTGCAGCAGCAGGTTTAAGCCCTTACACCTGATGATCAGTGATTTCAGCTCTAGTGGTCACTTAACAAAACAAAAGACTCTCAGTGGAACCTAATGAGCTCTATCTTTAAATAGGGGAGAAGGGCAGGTCAAATGGTGCCTGTAACTGTGAGGCAGAGCACACACCTCCAGGCAGAAACATTGTCCCCACCTGCTCTCTCTTTCCAATGGGATTTGACATCTGAACCCCCTGCTTAGTGAGTGCAGTTAAGTTGAGGGTGACCTACTCAGTCAGGACAGTTCTGCTGCCCTTTACTCCTGCAATAAGGAAAACATTTCATTACCCCTGCATTCCATATTAAAGTGATTTGTAACCCAACGCCAGCCAAAATTAATCACTTTGGCAACACAGCTCTGTCAGCTGGATACCTAGGCAGAGTAGAAAGAAAAGGAGGACTTGTGGCACCTTAGAGACTAACCAATTTATTTGAGCATGAGCTTTCGTGAGCTACACTGAGGAAGTGAGCTGTAGCTCACGAAAGCTTATGCTCTAATAAATTGGTTAGTCTCTAAGGTGCCACAAGTCCTCCTTTTCTTTTTGCGAACCTAGATTTTGTTTTCATTTAGCTCCCTCTTGACAAGGCTGACTTTGGTTCATAGGGAATTGCAAGCAGCCAGCCTTGGTTTTGATTTCAAGACTACTTTGAAAGAAAGCTTTCTCAATTTTCTGGAAGTGGCTGTGGCAGAAGTAATGAAGAAACTTGCTTCAGCATTGACTGTACTTTACAAAATCAAACACTTTTCTCTGGCTCTTTGTTTGAACCAAATCTGTCAAGTGATTTTCCCAATATTTTTTTTTCCCAATGTGACCTGCCTAACCTGTGGAAGCATTTAGTGGTGCAATTTAGCATTAGTAGATTGGACTGCAATAACTGGACCAATCCCAGTGGATGTTGCCACTTTCTGGTGCAAAGTATCTGACTACAAGGATCTGCTTGGCAGACATCCATTTAGTGAAATTTCACAGTGTGCATACCTGCCAATAAGTAATAGTATGGCTGAAAGCATCTTTTCTATCATGAATTTAGTAAAATGCAAGATTCAAAATAAGAGGTTGGCCGTTTATTAAATGCCATCTTATATGATCAGAGTTTCCCCTCAACAGCCATAGACTACAAATCATTTACTCCAACAAAAGAGATGATTGTCCCGTTTGAAACAGACATGAATGATTTTAAGCAATAATAACAATAGCAATGGCTGTAGCACAAGTAATTTTACTCTAGCAGAGGACAAATTGGACAATTCTGAGAAGATATGATGTGTGCTGGAACAGGGGAATGCAATACTTCTTTTCTAAACAACACGACTTTTGTACTTTTTTTTGCAGGGCGGTTGGTAGCTTTCATATCTACTTTCAAATAAACTGAGTACTTGGTGGAAGTAGACATATTCTTTTGAAATGGCAAACATTCAGGATTTTTTTACCAAACTGTTCGGCAATTTTTAGGATACGTTTCTCACGCGATTGGCAATAGTGGCCCTGAGGACTCACCAGTTGATAGAGGCAGGGCCAAGAATTGTTTCTGCTTTGAGGGCGGGTCCCAAAACCTGTTTCCTTTTGGATATAGGTGAGTGCCCTTTCAGCTTTATTGGCTACAGAAGCCCTGCAATAGGGTAAAGTTTGATCCACTGTGGTGTGTTTTATGAACCTACGGGGGGGGGGGAGGGCATTTCTCACCTCTAGAGACTACAGAACCTGTGGAATTTATATTTAGCTATCAGCTAACTGCTTTAAACTGGGATTCTGTCACACTTAAAGGGAGAATGGGGAAGTACTTAGTGAGGCATATCAATGCTTTGACCACTTTAGAAACAGGTGTACCAAGCGTGACCCCTGGGGTATTGAGACAGAGTCTGCAGAAAGTCCTCCAGCTTGTATGTAGAGGGCCCAGAGCGGACACAGGGAGTTGCTGACTTTATGGCAGTCAGAGTGGGAGGGGTTTCCCCCTCCAGAGGCCATGGCCCTGATGGAAGGGTTTTTGAATTGCTGGTTCCCAGGGGGCAGGGGCTATGGCAATCACAGATGGTAACTGGGGAAAATAGGCCTCAGGATACCGGATGCTCTTAGGTGGGCGGATTACAGTTTGGTGGAGTCAGATGGCAGTTGTAACTGTGGGTGAGCAACCCCTTTTCTTTTGTTTGGAAGCTGGTTCCAGGGCTGCCCAGAGGTACCAGACAGCCAGGACTGGATTACCCGATAGGCAGATGAAGCATGTGCTTAGGGCACCAGCAAAGCAGGGAGCACCAAAAAAGAAGAAATTTCTTTTTGGAAAAGAATTGATATTTGATATTTCAAAACAAGCATCGGAATAGTCATCATGGGAAAAATCAGAACTTTGTTAGACTTCCTTACACTCCACTACACACTCTTCCCCCGTATTTCTGTTCTCTTTTTATTAGTTATCCCCACCTAAACCAAGGGGGCATCCTACTAACGTAGATCAAAATAATGCGAGGAAATCAGATCCTGTCATGTATTGCAATAAATTTATGTTTTATTATTGATATATTCTTCTGAGTTATATGTACTTGATTTGTTTTTTTTTATATACATAAAAATAGTGTACGTTGTGTAATTTGTTTTTTTTGTTAAGTTCAGATAACTGAGATAAGGGGCAGGATGAAATGTAACCAACTGAGTGGAACATAGAAATGTAAACTGGCGGAAGAAAAGAAACAAAAAACTAGTGAAATTTTCCAAAATCTTCCAAAGCTGACATCATTTTTCAAAGCGAATCCATCAGAAGCAAGATATTCTCTCAGTAGCACAGACATCGTTCCAAAATCTGTAGGCATTTCAGAGACTGACCCTTCTTCCATTGGTGAAACAAACACCATTCCAGAACATGTGGATGTGTCAGAGACTGCAACTGATCATCCTACTCCTGGTGGTAAAACAGACACTGTTCTAGAAGGTGTGGATGTGTCAGAGACTCAACCTGCTCATGCTGTAAATAATAGGAGAAAAGATCCTGGTATGTGGGTTGATTTCAGTACCGATGATGTAGCTGACTGGATAGATCATGGACCAAATGACTCTCAGCACCACACTGGGCCATTTGAGAAATCACGTCAGACTTTTACCAATGGCAAACAAACAAGATATTGTCCACAAAAAATATTTTTTGGCATGAAAGCGAATGGTGAGCAATACACTCGAGAATGGCTACTGTGTTCACTATCAACAGGGTCTGTGTACTGTTTTGTTTGCAAACTTTTTGCATATAAGCCTTCAACATCCCGGTTTGCTGCAGATTTAGTGACTGGCAGAATACATGAAAATAGCACTACCCAGAGAGATTCAATGTTGACATATTTAAATCGAAGACAGCTTTGGATTGACACAAAAATTTGAAGAACAAATTAAAGGGGAGCATGAATACTGGCAACATGTCTTGCAGTGTGTTATGGCTGTTGTTCAAACATTAGCTGAATGTGGTCTGCCTTTCCAGGGATCAAATGACACATTTGGATCATTGCAGAATGGAAATTTCTTGGGATTGTTGGAGCTTGTGGCTCAGTTTGACCCATTTTTAGCAGGCCACATCTCAAAATATGGGAATGCTGGCAAAGGTAACCCATCATACTTATCCAAGACAATATGTGATGAACTCCTTGGTCTAATGAGTGACAAAGTTCGTTCAGCTATTGTGGATGAAATAAGTACTGCTGGATAACCAGTTGAATGATTTATAACATTCCTCAATTTGAAAAGCCACACTGGTGAAGAAATGGCAAATCAAGTACTGCATTATCTGTGCCAAGTTTGCAAAATAGATTTCTCAAAGTGCAGAGGTCAATCTTATGACAACGCTGCCAACATGTCAGGGCGTTATCAAGGAATGCAGAAGAAGCTTTTAGAACAGAACAAATATGCCATATTCATACCATGTGATGCACACTCTCTCAATCTTGTTGGCCGCAGTGCTGCTGATTCTTGTCCGGTGGCAATAAGTTTTTTCTCAACAGTCCAGTTACTTGATACATTTTTCTCTGCCTCAACACACCGATGGGCAGTTCTTAAAACATATTTGGGCCATGATCGTGTGTTGAAATCTCTTTCTAATACTCCGCTGAGAGGCACATGCAGTGGCAACAAATGCAATTCTGAAGTCCTACTCAAAGATTGTGGATGCATTAGAAAGTACAGCTGAAGACCAATCACAAAAGGGAAAAACTATATGAGAGACAGAAAACATTGCAAACAAGATGCAAGAACTAGTTTGTATTCATGTTGACCACATGGAATGAATGACATTTTACAACACTTTTACCACACAAGTCAAGCTCTCCAAGAAAAAGAATTGGATTTGAAAACATGTGCAGACTTCTGTCAGTCATTAGCAGACCACTTACACACTTCGAGGAATGATTTCAAAAGATTTGAAGACATATCAAAAGAGATCTTGCCTGATACTAACTACAAAGAAGCCCAGTCCCGCAAGCGAATCAGGAAAAAACAGGCAAATGATAGCCGTGCAACAGAAACAGCATTGAATCCAAAGACAAATTTCACATATCTACTTACTACGCCATAATTGATACACTTGAAGCTCATATGAAGAGGAGAGGTGAAGTGAACAAAGAAGTATCAAGTAGATTTTCTTTTCTGAACGATATGGACTTATCTGACTGACAATAGTCACAAGGTTCCTGTTAGCCGACGGCCAAGGATGTTTGGTGAGGTGCCAGCTATGCCCGTTTATACCATCCGTGACTTTAACCGCTAGGACGCACTGTCCCTTCGCGGCGGGCAGCCCGGGCTAGGCTGACGGATGCCCCAAGGTCCTATCCACCCGTGACTTTAACTGCTAGAGCTCAGAGCTCCTTCGCAGCGGGCAGCCAGGATTGACTGACAGGTGCCCCAAGAGTTTGCCCCGTGGAGGCGGCACAACTCAACGCTAGGCTCTTAGTACTCTCACCTAATGGCCAGGCTTTAGAGCCAAAACGGCTGAGGTTCTTTAATTGTGTTGGCTGCTTTACAGTAAACCAGAGAAAACAAGTCAGGCTTATGCATAAATGGTTACCATAATTTATTAAGCTAGATTCTAATCATGTGGTTACAAAATTGCTAGTGCCTACTTATTTAAATGTAGAGATGTTACACACACAAACAAGTTACAAAACTGAAGCCACAATCCCAAAGAAAGAAAACAAAGTATAGAGCTCTATTTCAAAATATGTGTACACTAAAGATAGGAGATCAGGTGTGGGTGCTTCTTACCCTCCTTGCATCTCTCGATTCCAGCGGTGCCAAGCCAGGATCGGTCACTCAATTCCGCGGAAAGACGAATAAGGGACAAGGCGTAGGGACCCTCTTAGCTGCAGAAGCCTTGGGAGGCTGTCACTTATCTGACCAGCAGATAGATAGTGAAAAGCACTCAAAAATCATGGTGCTGTAGGTCCCCTACTTATACCTCTGTACTCCTTTATTCTCTTTCTCCTTTCTTATGCCAAATTGAGGCTGGTCTGTCGGGGTGACGCCAGCTTTCGCAAGAGTAGTTTACACTTGCAAAGGAGAGAAACAATAAGTTTCGACTACTGGACATTTCTTTTATCAGGGTAAATATTTTCCCACCTAGGATGTTGGTGTGTGTGCATCACGCTATTTAGTAGGGGCTAAGAGCCATGTCTGTCACAGGGCCTCTGCCTGCTGTGAGCTTAATCCTTGTATCTGCTCCCAGAGGCACATTGTAGCAGCACACCTGTGCTTTCACAGCTTCAAAGGCTGTGCTGGAATATATGTTAAGTGCCCTGTTCCTGCTTCCTCCTGTGTTTCCAGCAATGCTGGTCTGAGGGGGGGGGGGGGGGGCTGGCTGTCTGGCTACAGTTCCCAAAAGCTAGTTGTCTCATACCCTGTTGACTTGAACATGAATCTCTGTGGAGAAGTGCGGCAGTTCCACTGTGATATGCGCACAAAGTTTAATAAAACAGGAAAAATGAAATTCAGTCACATTGATCTTCATGACACAATACTGAAAGACGGAATACAGTGTGTATTTCCGAATGCAGAGATCGCACTACGTGTTTTTCTAACATTGATGATTACTAACTGCTCTGCAGAACGCTCTTTTTCTCAGCTGAAAAGAATAAAAAACCCTCAGAGAACAACAATGTGTCAGGACAGACTTGATTCACTTTCCCTATTGTGTATGGAAGCGGACATGCTTCATCGAGTCAGCTTCGATGAACTTATCCAGAATTTTGCAATCAGAAAATCTAGAAAGAAGCTATTTTAATTTCAGTATACATGTAAGTTTTGTGTCATTTCAAAAAATAAAATTTTATTTTATGGTATAGTATTGTTTTTATTTTGAATTACATACGGGGCGGGGGTGGCACCATAATCTTTTCAGTGCTTAGGGCCTCTAAAGGTCTTAAACTGGCCCTGCAGACAGCTGTACACAATAAAATGTTCTGCACCGTGTAAACAATTTCCTTGCGCCCAATTTCTCCAACTCTGGTTCCAGTCATCAAACCCAGAACTTCCCTTGGTCAACATCCACTCTGGCACCCGAGATCCCTAACCTTACCACACAGGGAAAAGGGAAGAAACAGACGTGAGTGCTGTTCAAGCTTAATTTACTTGGGAAGCCCTCTGTTAGGATAATGTTTGCTCCACCACAGTGTTTCATGTCAGGAACACTAGTAGATTTACTGTCTAATAGCGGTTGTTTAAAAGTTATTCACAGTGTTCCAAACATAATTTACAATGAGCGCTCCTCACCATCTAGTTACACAGAGTCTCTATGTACAAAGGTGAACTTCATCTACAGTGAGTTGTCTTTATTAAAGCAGTTTGAAAAATAAAAGTTGTTCAAATATCCCCTGAAAGAAGAAGTGAGCAATAAGGGAGAAATGGGGGTGAGGGGCACTAAACTCACTCAAATTTTCATTGGGGAAAATATGCCTATTTGGAAATTCTCCTGACTTAAGACTCCCAGTCATTAAAACAACCACAGGAGTTTGTGTTGTTTAAATCTAGCAAGAAAAGTAAAACGTTAACAAATGTACAATAGCAGAAACCATTAATGCAACCTGCTTTGTGACAGCACACAATGAAAAATGTTTCATTCTGTGCAAGGCCACATTATATTTATTTTTGAGTGGCTAGCGTGAAGTAGTATAAAATGAAAACTTCTAATGCACTCCTTTCTCTATGATTGCTTATTTAAGCCCACGAGAACTATTGCTGTGTCTGTTCAAACCACATTTTCGATATATAACTTTTTATATAGAAAATCTTATAAACTCACTATGTTACATAAAACAATATTTAGCTTTACTGCTGCAGAATTCACTGATGCAAGATATCATGGACACCAAGAGTTTAGAAAGATTGAAGGAAATGATCAGGTATACTAGATAGATATGATTTTTTAAAAGGATATATAAGTCCTCCTGCATCAGGGCACAAGCTATCAACTGATGGGGTATGGAACTCGGGAAGTAACATTCTCTAAAGACTGGTTACAAGGGTTTACTTTGGGATTTCTTGTACCTTCTTCTGAACTAGAGGACATTGGTCACTAAATCAGGATACTGGACTAGATGCAGGAACTGGTCTGTTCAGTTAACTACCCCAGCAGCCTTCCTGCCACCTGGAGTACACAACTCAACATCAGTCGCTTTCCTTTGCTCACACAGCTCAACATTGCTCCGGTAACCTGCCTTCTGAGGCTGCATCCCTCCTCCCAGTAGCTCTCCAGGGACCCAAATCTTGAGATGTGCCAGGCACTTCAGCTCCTAGTAATTTTTCTTGTAACATGGGCAGTCTGTGCAATCAAATGTGATCCAACTGAAAATATGAGAATGGCCTTTGGAGAAAGAGTTGCCTGAAGGCTAACTGCACTTCATATGAATAATACGAAGCAGCTGTCACGTTGCTTTAGAGTGGGGCATGTGCTCCATTAGTCCTCACCTAGCTGCACTTTTACAGAGGTGCTATGACATGTGCCTTCCCATTTTATCTCCACGCCTCCACCCCATTCACCCCCACTTGCTATTTGCATAATCCTGCTTCTGCTGGTGAATTGAGCAGTGTGAGAGTGGTCATTGTTGTAGGGAGTGCCCAGGTTAATGGAACTGTTGTTTGAAGTAGGCAGGCATTCTCTGATGTCAAGGGAGCAATGAGAGATACAAAGTGGTCTACAGTAACTGCTTATCCCACTGCTCACGTCTGAATACACTGGGAATTAAGAATTGATTACTGGGTATTGTAGCACAGAAAATTGAGACAATGCCAGAGGGAGCTGCTTCCACCGGCATCTGATGAGCTGCCTGCCTCCTACTCATTTGATCCTTTCAATGCTCACTATAAAACACTTCAACAGAAGACAATGCATTTCTTTCTCTTTCTATTACATTGTCCACAATCACCTACAATGGCTTTGAAGCCAACATATCAAATTATATCTATTTAGCTAACAACTGAGCAATGTGGGCTGCAGGCAGATAAAAGACTATCAAGGTAATGGACCATGGCCTAATACATATGCAAGGCAAGTACTGTTTGGGTATTCTCCTGTATATATATGTAATTGCTTCCCATGACCTCCAAAACCATCTGTTCCAATGGAATCATGAAATTGTTGACAAGGAGTGGGGGGTAGCGGAGAACTTATGAAGTGTGGGAGAGAGCGTTCATAGAAGTTGGACCTAGACTATGGGACTCTGACTAGTGACCTTAACAGCTTCAGAACTAAATGCAAACTTCATCTTCTGCTGAGCTTTCCTTTAGAAAACCTCTCACGTACCTGCATGTACACCTCCACACTAATCAAGCCTCAGACTGGGTAGGAAGAAAAATATGTTCAGACAAGCAGTGTGGCCCAGTGAACAGACTCCTAGCCTTGGAAACCGGGGGTCCATTCCCAACTCTGCCACAGACCTGCTGTGTCATTTCACCTCTCTGTAGGCCTTTCTGTTTCCCCCTACCGTTCTTTGTCTCACCTATCTACATTTTAAGCTCTTTAGAATAGGGGTGGCCTCTTATTACATGTTTACATAATACCAATTACAATAGGGCTCTGATCTCACTTGGGACCACTAGATACTACCATAATTCAAACGGTACATATTTCTATTTTCAAATTCTTAGATGGCATTCAGGAACTGCAGTGATAGGGGCCATAAATATCCAGATACAGGGAAAATGTCCTTTTACTCTTAATTAAATTCCCATCACACCTAGATGTCATGTTTGATAGGCACTTTATAAGCACAAAAATGTTTGATCTAAATATCGCAGTGAAGAACAAAGATTTTGAATTGCCATCTGGCAGAGGCTTCTCCTTCCACTCACCAACAGGAGGGAGTATTTCCTTTTGCTCTGATACGTCTTTCCTGTGTTGCTGTAATGTGCTGTATTTAATGAGCTGATTAATTGATATTTAGAACAACCTCTCTCCAGCTTGACATCTTAACTGCTTGTTGTATGCAAATAGGATACCTGTTGGCTCTTTTACCTTTTTGAAAAATAAGATGTTTTAACCCATCATAACTACTACTTTTGTTTGCTTAAATATCAATTGTGACATATTTTAGTCACAGTCAACCAGTTTTCCAGTATATCGTGCTTATGAAGCCAGATTTTTGTTTTCTTTTTTAAAAAATGTCCCATTTTTGCCTATAATTTGCAGACACATTGCAGGCAAAATTTAGATAATTTATATGCATGTCTACATTTACATTTGCAAGTAAAAACCTAGAAGCTGGATCCACATGGATCCTACCAATTATTCCCGCTAAGCCGCTGAGTTCCACTGCCTAAATAAAGAACACATCCAACCGCAAATAGCATGCCAAAAAGGTGGATCTGGAATACAGATCATGCAAATTTTTGTGCCCACTCCCCCAAATTCCACTCTCTAAATAAAGAAACCTCTAACTGTTACTTATGTGCCAAAGTATTCTGGAGTACTGCATATCTTGGGGCTGCGACATACTAGATCCAGGACATGGATCCTGCCAATTTTTGTGGCCAAGTTCCCCAAACTGTTCATAGTTTAGTCAGCGATTTTTTTCTAAAAAAACAAACAGGTAACTCCAATATGAGAGAATCGTTTCAATGGAGTCTTTGTGGAAATGATACATTAACAGCTCAACGACCATGTGTCAGACCACAAATTAGATTACACATACACACACACACACACAGAATACCTATCTCTGTGTCTTTTAATAAGTAATACTTAATATCTTTTATTGTATAGCACCTAAAGTGTGCTAGGCAAATTACAGATCACAGGAAGGGCATGGTACATTCCCTGCAGAACCTCAGTCTCAGTATAGACATAACCGTCTGACCTCAGGTTGTAGTTCTACTGGCAGGATGTAGAACTGGGGGATAAGCAGACGGCAGGTTCATTATAAGAAAAGATGGCAGGTTCATTACAATAAAATTAAGATCTACTCTGAGGGCATGCTTATTTCTGGGAGGCTTTTAACATAGTGCCTGGTGGCATGGGTGCAATCTCCCCAAACATGCACAGATCCATTCAGCACTGTCTTCAGGGGACAATGGGTATAAATATGGCCCCATCCACTTTTGGGAGTGAAGCAGAAATTCAATCCCCCCAGGCTATTGTGAAGCAGGAAGAGCAAGGTGTTCTGGGGTTGTTTGTTTTTTAATAAACAAGAAAACCCTGGCCAGTACTGGGGACTCGGGTTGGGGAGACGAGACGGGGAGGCACTGCCCCCCTGCACTACTACCCCGGCAACAGGCCTATAGAAATGTGTTGGCTTCCCTGGATCTACAGAACGGTTTTGTACTGCAAGCAAATTGTTCCTTCTACAGTAGAAGAGGCTTAGGAGATTCTATCATGTCCCAATCAAAAATTTAATACTCATCCCCATGTAAACATGTTCCTATGCTGATGTGTTCCTAGCCCTTTTAGAGGTTGGTCCTGTAAGGGGAATGAAGGGTGTGATCATTATTAATGGTGGCCAACATCTTTGGCCAAAATCAATAAGTGTCTAAACTCTGGACATTTAAAAATCACAGAATCAAAACTCAGTCAGGTACAGGAAGTTTTGATAGACATGGTTACAGGCTGAGTGATTTGGAATCCAAAATGGCCCTTTTACATTATATAGAAGTGTGATGGGGCGTATTAGGCGTTTGCTGCCTCCTGCTGGAGGCGTCACCGCATTGATGCACCTGGTCCTAAGGTTCCAAGGTAGAAGGAAAGATCAGAAAGTTCAGACCTCCAGGAGTTGCTCAGAGGGGCTTCCCAGGATCAGCTGCAGGCAGAACCAATCAGAGTTGGTCCTCCAGCACCTACACAGACTAGCAGCAGGCAGAGGCCAATCAAGGCCCAGCATGCCAGATAAACAGGCCTACCTGCATTTCTAGTAGGGGCCAATTCTGGATGAAGCCAAGCCACAGAAAAAAGGTGTTTTTTCTGCCCTAACCCACGTAACCTGGGCCAGCAGTTCAGGGCTTAACCCTGATAGTATTTGTCTTGGATCTCTGTTATGGACTTCAATGCCCAGGGGGCTATTTTGAGTTCAGCATAAACCTGCTTTCCTATAAACCTGAGGCAAGCCTGTTCCACAGGTGTCCGGCTCAGACAAGCCCTTGACAAGGAGATAAAAAAGGATTCCACCCGCAGCCTCAGAGAAACAGGTAGTAGTATTTAGGAAGCAAACATGCACAAACCACACCTTCAATAATTCGAAAATGATTGAGGAAGCTAAAATGTATCACGGCTGTGTAACAAACTTGTACCAAGTGCAAATCATATACTTGCCAGCATAGTCAAGATACTTGGAAGTACGGAACCAACAAACTGGAGAGTCAAAGCTAGAATAAAGTCATGATGACATATATATTGCATATGGGCTCCCTCTCCCTACCTTCCCCCCTTGTGGGATTACAACAGAATGTTGCCAGCCTCAGCAGAAACCACAGAGGAACTGGAGCACTCTTGACGGGGTTAGGTCCCTACTTCTCCAACCACTCTCTCCCACCTCCCCTCCATGGGGGTGATACTGAAGCAGGGGAGTGATGACCATTCACTTTGGAAAGGAAAAAATGAGGAAAGGAGAAATGTTCTTCAACTCTGACAGTGCAGGAATGAGGAAGGTGACTGACACTTGTCTCCCAGCCCCTCCCTGAAGTACAGGAGCCACCTAAAGGATGCTACATTTCTTACAGGTAAGGGACACTGAGTCTCAGCCTGCTCTTTCAGTACTGGCTACTATCTTCTGGTCAGGGAGGCCCCTTTACTGCTGTAACTCACATGTTACTAAATAGTAAATACCATCTCCTTCCCTCAAACAGCACTAGGGGTGCCATGACACATGGCAATGTCTGGAACCACTTTTTTAATTGACAGGTTTCAGAGTAGCAGCCGTGTTAGTCTGTATTCACAAAAAGAACAGGAGTACTTGTGGCACCTTAGAGACTAACAAATTTATCTGAGCATAAGCTTTCGTGGGCTACAGCTCACTTCATCAGATGCATTCAGTGGAAAATACAGTGGGGAAATTTATATACACAGAGAACATGAAACAATGGGTGTTACCATACACACTGTAATGAGAGTGATCACATAAGGTGAGCTATTACCAGCAGGAGAGCAGGGGGGAAAAAGCCTTTTGTAGTGATAATCAAGGTGAACCATTTCCAGCAGTTGACAAGAACATCTGAGGAACAGTGGGGGGTGGGGGAATAAACATGGGGAAATAAAACTGGGGGGAACTGTAGAAGAAAAACAGCAAAGCAAGCATAAAGAAACCAGATACTAGACATCTACTACCTATCCACTGTGCAGGACCATTATGTAGGCATGGGCCTGAAGCAGGGAGCATAGAGTGACGTGAACTAAGATTGATGAGGATAAGCGCAACATCTGTTGCCAATAAACTGATCAGTGATGAAGCACCTGGCTGGATGATACCAGGAGCTTTTTTCTGCTAACCCACCTCATCCCTCCAGACTCCTTGGCCTATCACAGACTCTGACATGGCAAGAAGGCAGGCAGCACAACATTCATCTTCTCTGCAAATTAACAATCCAAGTGAGGTTCCTCAGGTAAGACAATTTCATTCAAATTCATTCGTCTAAGAATAGAAGCCAAAGCTAATAGATTTTATGCTCATTTACACACCAGTGCAAACTAAAGAATTCCTAAAAGAGCTCACTGATCCCTTTTCAGTGATGGTGATGAAATACCCCAAACTTCTGGTCCGGTGAGATTTCAACATTCAACAGCTGCAAAAGCTCCAAACCACATCTCCACCTCTGCTTCCCTAGGTCTCTCTCAGGTCATCTCTGATCCCCCCTGAATAGCTGGTCACACCTGGGACTTGATCTCCCACCTAGGTGTCAAAACTGAGGAAATCACAACCCAGCCACTGTCTTGTACAGACCCTCACCTCACTGAGGCAATGGCCAGAGCTCTCCCAGCTCCCAAGCAACAAGACCCATGATACTGATTTGGCCATGAAAACTCATGGACTCCATCAAATTCCAAAACCTGCTAGAGGACAACAGCATTCCACCTACAGGACAAGGAGTTCAGGATCTGGTGAATCATTAACACTATATACTAGCCTCAACCATTGACACACTGTCCCCCAAATTGCCCCTCCTCCCCATCGCCCACACAGATTTCCTTGGTTTTTTGACACCATGTGCCAGATGAAGAGAGAGAGGCAGAAACCTGACTGACAGTGGCGGAAAACAAAGGCGGACACAGACAGGATGAAGCATAATGCCTGTTTCTAAGCTTATGCTGATGCTGTATTAGAGCCAATAGAATCTTCCTATCAGCTTCCACTGAAGCTGCCAAATCCTGACCCAAGAATTTAACCAGGGTGGAAAATCACTTCATTAAGGCTGAGAGCTTACAGCTTGCATCAAAACTGAGCACCAAGCACTGCAAAGAGCTATAGTCCTACTTTGTTGAGTAGATCATGTACATGCGGGAAGATGTTATGAATAAGGGAGCTGAAACAGACTTGTGGACTTGGCAGCTAAACAAAAGAGGACAAAAGTGTGTCTGGTGTGTCTGGCCAACATCCCAGAGCCTGTGCCCCTCTGGACTTAGGGATATGGAGTCTCTATCTGACTGGAACCTGAGGAGATGGATAACTGTTGAATCTGGGACTCCAGTTGCTGCTGATTGCGAGTATCTTTGGATTTCTTTTGCTGAGGTGATTCTGAAGAGTTTGTAGGAGACCTGAGGCTGCCAACAGACAGGGAGAAACCTGATCTTCCCCATTCCGCCAAGAGGCAACTCAATTTTTGGAATGCTGTACTGTTACCTCGATAGGCCTTGAAGCCTCTGACCTTCCAAGAGTAAAGAACAATCGGTCCATGGGAGAGGTTGGCTGGGTTAAAATTGATCCCTTGATCCTGAATAGAGGTGATTCCAGCACCAGGCAACAGAGACGTCTTTGTGTGTCCGAGATTGCTGCTGTGCCCAGGGATGCGGCACCGAGGGTTTGTGGTTAGGTGCCGTTGGCTTGGGCGTCTCGTATTTAGCCACGCTGGGTGCCGGTGGGCCCATTGTGGTGTTGTCAGCTGGTCCTGGGTGGCGTATTGGTGCCAGTGGTGTCATCAGTGCCAACGTCCTTGTTGGCGCCCAGATGAGTTGTATGAAGGGCACCGACTCCGACATGGGTGTCATTGCCTTTGGTGCCGAGGAGACCTGTCCATTTTGGAGTCTCGACTCCTTATTTTTCTGCACCATGTGCCCGGTGCCGGGGTAGTCGTGGGTGCTGACTCCTGGGGCTGATGGCATTGCTGGCATCGTCCTCACCGGGGACCGTTCCTTTTTACCTGTTTGCCTGTGTGGGGAGGTCAAGGCTCTCTTCCTCTTCTCGTGAGAGGGTGGAGCCGTGCTCTTGATTGGTTCTGACCTGGCTGGAGAGCAGCTAAGAGAGGGTTTTGTTATGCCCGTCTCCGGTCCTGGTTGGAGAGATTTCTCCATAAGGATAATTTTTAAACACAGGTCCCGGTCGCAGCGAGCCCTTGCTTTCAAATTGTTGCAGTGAACGCACTTTGCTGGGAAGTGCGTCTCACTGAGACATTTCGCACAGAGTGAATGTCCATCCGAACATGGCATGGGGTTCTTGCAGGAGCCACATTTTTTAAAACCAGGAGATCCTGGCATCTTGAGAGTTTGTCTTGATAGAAGGTACAAGAACAAGTACTTATGGGGGGTTCACTCCTGAGGGAGCACAAAATTGGAAAACGGGGGATAAACTAACTTATCTAAAAATAGGGTAATCACTGGGATGTTTTTATCTAAATTTCTCTAATTATTCTCTCAATAGGGGAAGAGATTCAGCACTGCCCCAAGTTCCGTGTTCAGCCGAGGACGGTTGAGAAGGAACTGAGGGGGTCAGGACGTGCACGTGCCAGACAGACTCCAATGATGCCACAAGACAGCAACTGCGCATGTGCATCCCGATCAGGCACTGCTACCGAAGATCGATCAACAGCACCAGGACGCACCATCACCTGGAGTGGAGCACCCACAGGGACAGTTTACTTTCAGCCATATATCGGAGGTAACATCCTTTACAGTGATGCTGTGTTTTAGCTATTACCACAGATGCAACACAAAGCCTGACCACTTCAGCAAAAGCTCCAACCTCAGCAAAGATGTAATGGTTGTCTGTGGTTGGTAAAGCTAGTAGCTGGTTCAAACACCTGGTCAGTTTATAGGATAATTCCTAACCTTACCCAAGGTGTTTGTGTTGTTACAAGGGACCAGATTTTTAAAGGTATTAAGGTGACTAACTCATTGAAATCACTTGGAGGTAGGTGCCTAAATACATTCAAAAATCTGGGTCCAGGTGACTTGTGAAGTGTCATTTATCACTAACCATCTAACTGGGACATCTACCCTCCTCAGGATTTTTATGCTGAGCTGTAGATTAAAACTGTTCCTTTCAGAAGAAAATAAACGGTGACAAACATGTATTTTCTTTAAGAAACAATTATTTTTTCTTACAAAAGCATGATAATGTTATAAAATTAATCATGAATAGTTCTTAATTCTTTTAAACAACATGCAATTACATACTAATGCAATCAAGTTTAAGTGCTCCAATTCCATCAAACAAATAGGAAGTATTTACCACTTTAGTTTCTCCATAGGTTTAATACATCTGGTACACAAGATGTATTTTAAACTGGTTCCAGGGCTTCAATTTACAAAATCAGTAAATTGTCCCATCACTAGATTTAACTGAATTAGTTATTTCTGAAAAGGTAATTGCATTTCTCAACTATTGATGTTAACTCGTCCAAATTATAACATGAGATTTTTTTTTTCCAAAATGTTTTTCAGTGCTATTTATAATTCAAAATCACAACCACAAGATTATCCAAGGAACAGGAAAATAAAGCAATAAGAAATGCTTTAAAGTCAATACAGAGAAAAACCACATAAAACAGCAGTCCATTAAACCATCACTGTTTGGAACTGAATTTAAGAAATCAATTAAGGAGGAAAACTGAGTGGGAGGAAATAATTACCACTAATTATCTCAGAAAATGTTAAATGAATCATCTATTAGACTACAATATAGTAGACATTTCCCACCTAATAGGGATGATAGGAACAATGGAAATACATCATTTTAAAAGGATAGGTTTCAGAGTAGCAGCTGTGTTAGTTTGTATCCGCAAAAAGAAAAGGAGTACTAGTGGCACCTTAGAGACTAACCAATTTATTTGAGCATAAGCTTTCGTGAGCTACAGCTCACTTCATCGGATGCATTCAGTGGAAAATACAGTGAGGAGATTTATATACACACAGAACATGAAAAAATGGGTGTTATCATACACACTGTAAGGAGAGTGATCACTTAAGATGAGCTATTACCAACAGGAGAGCGGGGCGGGGGAGAGGTGGGCAGAAAACCTTTGTAGTGATAATCAAGGTGGGCCATTTCCAGCAGTTAAGAGGAGCATCCAAGGAGCAGTGGGGGGGGGGGAATAAACATGGGGAAATAGTTTTACTTTGTGTAATGACACATCCACTCCCAGTCTCTATTCAAGCCTAAGTTAATTGTGTCCAGTTTGCAAATTAATTCCAATTCAGCAGTCTCTCATTGGAGTCTGTTTTTGAAGTCTTTTTGTTGTAATATAGCAACCTTTAGATCTGAAATCGAGTGACCAGAGAGATTGAAGTGTTCTCCAACTGGTTTATGAATGTTATAATTCTTGACATCTGATTTGTGTCCATTTATTCTTTTACGTAGAGACTGTCCAGTTTGACCAATGTACATGGCAGAGGCAATGTACATGGCATATATCACATTGGTAGGTGCTCAGGTGAACGAGCCTCTGATAGTGTGGCTGATGTGATTAGGCCCTATGATGGTGTCCCCTGAATAGATATGTGGACACAGTTGGCAACGGGCTTTGTTGCAAGGATAGGTTCCTGGGTTAGTGGTTCTGTTGTGTGGTGTGTGGTTGCTGGTGAGTATTCGCTTCAGAATGGGGGGCTGTCTGTAGGCAAGGACTGGTCTGTCTCCCAAGATCTGTGAGAGTGTTGGATCGTCCTTCAGGATAGGTTGTAGATCCTTGATGATGCGTTGGAGAGGTTTTAGGCTGGACTTTACAAAAACTAGACAAGCCATTTACAACACACACTTTGCTTCTCTACAAAAGAAAAAGGACACTAAACTATCTAAACTACTACATGCCACAAGAGGCCACAGCAATGGTTCCCTTAACCCACCCAGCAATATTGTCAATCTATCCAACTATACTCTTAGCCCAGCAGAAGAATCTGTCCTATCTCGGGGCCTCTCCTTCTGCCCCTCCACCCCCACGAACATGATACAGTTCTATGGTGACCTAGAATCCTATTTTCGATGTCTCCGACTCAAGGAATATTTCCAACACACCTCTGAACAACATACTAATCCACAGAGACCTTCCTACCAACACTACAAAAAGAAGGATTCTAGGTGGACTCCTCCTGAAGGTCGAAACAACAGACTGGACTTCTACATAGAGTGCTTCCGCCGACGTGCACGGGCTGAAATTGTGGAAAAGCAGCATCACCTGCCCCATAACCTCAGCTGTGCAGAACACAATGTCATCCACAGCCTCAGAAACAACTCTGACATCATAATCAAAAAGGCTGACAAAGGAGGTGCTGTCGTCATCATGAATAGGTCGGAATATGAACAAGAGGCTGCTAGGCAGCTCTCCAACACCACTTTTTACAAGCCATTACCCTCTGATCCCACTGAGGATTACCAAAAGAAACTACAGCATTTGCTCAAGAAACTCCCTGAAAAAGCACAAGAACAAATCCGCACAGACACACCCCTGGAACCCCGACCTGGGATATTCTATCTACTACCCAAGATCCATAAACCTGGAAATCTTGGACACCCCATCATCTCAGGCATTGGCACCCTGACAGCAGGATTGTCTGGCTATGTAGACTCCCTCCTCAGGCCCTACGCTACCAGCACTCCCAGCTATCTTCGAGACACCACTGACTTCCTGAGGAAACTACAATCCATCGGTGATCTTCCTGAAAACACTATCGTAGCCACTATGGATGTGGAAGCCCTCTACACCAACATTCCACACAAAGATGGACTACAAGCCGTCAGGAACGGTATCCCCGATAATGTCACGGCAAATCTGGTGGCTGAACTTTGTGACTTTGTCCTCACCCATAACTATTTCACATTTGGGGACAATGTATACCTTCAAATCAGCGGCACTGCTATGGGTGCCCGCATGGCCGCACAGTATGCCAACATTTTTATGGCTGACTTAGAACAACTCTTCCTCAGCTCTCATCCCCTAATGCCCCTCTCTACTTGCGCTACACCGATGACATCTTCATCATCTAGACCCATGGAAAAGAAGCCCTTGAGGAATTCCACCATGATTTCAACAATTTCCATCCCAACATCAAACTCAGCCTGGACCAGTCCACACAAGAGGTCCACTTCCTGGACACTACGGTGCTAATAAGCAATGGTCACATAAACACCAGCCTATACCGGAAACCTACTGACAGCTATTCCTACCTACATGCCTCCAGCTTTTATCCAGACCACACCACACGATTCATTGTCTACAGCCAAGCTCTACGATACAACCGCATTTGCTCCAACCCCTCAGACAGAGACAATCACTTACAAGATCTCTATCAAGCATTCTTACAACTACAATACCCACCTGCTCAAGTGAAGAAACAAACAGAGCCAGAAGAGTGCCCAGAAGTCACCTACTACAGGACAGGCCCAACAAAAATAATAACAGAACGCCACTAGCCATCACCTTCAGCCCCCAACTAAAACCCCTCCAACGCATCATCAAGGATCTACAACCTATCCTGAAGGACGACCCATCACTCTCACAGATCTTGGGAGACAGACCAGTCTTTGCCTACAGACAGTCCCCCAACCTGAAACAAATACTCACCAGCAACCACAAACCGCACAACAGAACCACTAACCCAGGAACCAATCCTTGCAACAAAGCCCGTTGCCAACTGTGTCCACATATCTATTCAGGGGACACCATCATAGGGCCTAATCACATCAGCCACACTATCAGAGGCTCGTTCACCTGAGCACCTACCAATGTGATATATGCCATGTACATTGCCTCTGCCATGTACATTGGTCAAACTGGACAGTCTCTACATAAAAGAATAAATGGACACAAATCAGATGTCAAGAATTATAACATTCATAAACCAGTCGGAGAACACTTCAATCTCTCTGGTCACTCGATTTCAGACCTAAAGGTAGCTATATTACAACAAAAAGACTTCAAAAACAGACTCCAACGAGAGACTACTGAATTGGAATTAATTTGCAAACTGGATACAATTAACTTAGGCTTGAATAGAGACTGGGAGTGGATGTGTCATTACACAAAGTAAAACTATTTCCCCATGTTTATTTCCCCCCCACACCCCCCACTGCTCCTCGGACGTTCCTGTTAACTGCTGGAAATGGCCCACCTTGATTATCACTACAAAAGGTTTTCTCCCCCCCCCCCACTCTCCTGTTGGTAATAGCTCATCTTAAGTGATCACTCTCCTTACAGTGTGTATGATAACACCCATTTTTTTCATGTTCTGTGTGTATATAAATCTCCTCACTGTATTTTCCACTGAATGCATCCGATGAAGTGAGCTGTAGCTCACGAAAGCTTATGCTCAAATAAATTGGTTAGTCTCTAAGGTGCCACAAGTACTCCTTTTCTTTTTGCGAATACAGACTAACACGGCTGCTACTCTGAAACCTTAGAGAGTAACAAATTTATCTGAGCATAAGCTTTCGTGAGCTACAGCTCACTTCATCAGATGCATTTTTTCCACTGAATGCATTCGGTGAAGTGAGCTGTAGCTCACGAAAGCTTATGCTCAGATAAATTTGTTAGTCTCTAAGGTGCCACAAGTCCTCCTTATCTTAAAACAACTCTGCTTTTTACAATGGCCAAGCATAATTTAAACAGATGCAATGGTAAACTACATTACATTGGTTAAATTGTGTCCTTTGCTGTCCCTATCAGGTCACTCATGGGTATTACATTTTTGCATCTGCTTCTGGAGACGAAAGATGAGTATTTTTCAACATTTATATTGTAATACAGGGCAGGGCAAAGTACGGCCTGTGGGCCAGATCCAGCCCGTCAGGGCTTTCAATCTGGCCTGAGGGATTGGCAGTCCCATGGTGCAGCAGAGTTAAGGCAGCTCCCTGCCTGCCCTGGCCCCATACCGCTCCCTGAAGTGGCTGGCACCACATCCCTGCAGCCCCTGGGAGAGGGGTGGGGCAGAGGGCTCCATGCACTGCCCTTACCTGCAGGCACTGCCCCCTGCAGCTCCCATTAGCCAGGAACAAGGAACCGTGGCTAATGGGAGCTTCAGGGTACCCACAGGCGAGGGAAGTGCGCAGCAGATGGGGCCACCTGCCCCATCCCACTCACAGGAGCCACTGCCGGACATGCTGGCCACTTCTGAGAGCAGTGAGGGGCCAGGGCAGGCAGGTAGCCTGCCTTAGCCCCGCTGTGCACCACTGCCGCTTCGGAGACGCTCAAGGTAAGCAGCGCCGGGCTGGAGCCCGCACCCCGAACCCCTCCCGCACTCCATACCCCCTGCCCTGAGCCCTCAACCCCCTGTCCGGAGCCCCCTGCTGCACCCTGTACCCCAATCCCCTGCCGTGAGCTCCCTAACCCCCTGCCTTGAATCCCCTCCTGCAACCCAACCCCCTGCCCTGAGCCCCTTCCTGCATACTGCACCTCCACCCCACCCCGCGCTCCCTCCTGCATCCCAACCCCCTGCCCCAGCCCTATATTCATGGTCCTACATACAATTTCCCCACCCGGATGTGGCCCTCGGGCCACCCCTGATGTAGTAGTATCAAAAAGCCACAGACACATTTGATCCCATTGTACTGGTCATGATACAAATAAACAACAATCCCTGCCCCAACGAGTTTACAATCTAAAAACAATCACACACGTAATGTGGGTATGTACAGTAATTTTACCAAAAGTAGGTAGCTCCTTGGCAAACAAAAAAAAAAACACTGCAAGCCTACACTGCCTTTCCACATCCTTCAGCCAGAGAATGTGTGACAAAACATGGTGGAGGAGGGGCAATTCTTCAAAATGTAGACACTGATATCTTTGAACTTGTTTAAGTAAAATGTTACCTATTTGTGTGAAATATTTATATAATAGCATATTTTAGTGGAACTTTTTTTTCCTAAAATTTCATCTCCTGCTTTTAATTCTCTTTTCTATCTCTCTGCAAAATCTTATTTATTTTCCCTTAAACTTGACTTTCTGCGAATTACATGCATTCTGATCACTGACAGGACTTTTACATTGCTTTACAATTACAATTGATCCTCAACACATCTGTCAGATAGTCAGTGATGTTAGCCATACTGGGAGAGAGTGTGGCTGCCAGAATTACAATTCAGGAGTCCTTTGACTCAGTCCCCATGCTAAGGAACCTAAGGAAAGCCTGGAACAGACAAATTGAAATAAGACAGAAAAACATTTTTGCTGTGTAATAAGTTTTCCAAAAAGCAGGCTACTTTCTGGAAGAGTAATATGGAAGTTAACTGTTCAAGATACCTTCTGCTCTGATAAACCTATGAAAATTAAAGATCTTCTTTCAGAAAGTGGGGAGAGGATTTCTTCTGATCAGCTGAAGTTTTTTCTCTTCTTGAAGAAGATACTGGCTGTTCACCAAGTCAGCCTGAGGACAACAGCTTCACTCAAGCAGAATCCTCCTAGAATTAGTACTGCACCTCGGTGCCTTAAAAATCGATCAGCTGAGAAAGTTTGTTTGTTTCACTTTCACATAAATAATTCACAGAAGTTTGTGATTTATTTTAGCTTTGTTTGCCCCTGTCCTTCACAGGATTTGCTCAATATTAAGGATCTGAGACTGCCAATGGAACACACATCTACAGTGTGAAAGGTACAGGCAGGAAAATACGTTGAAACACACATCTTTTCAGTGCTCTCTGTTAGTTCTTCATTTGTTTCCACTGCAAAAATGAATAAAAGAAACTTTGGTCTAATTGAAATCTTTAAGATCCTAAACAGGCTGATCCCATCTACATCAAAAACCATCTCTCCATTCATGACCAATCGAGACAGCAGTATTCCTCAGGGACAACACAACTAACAGAATCTGGCTTGACTCTCACAAGTGCTGGACATAGGCTGTTCTCCTAGGGTGCTCAACTGTGGAATGGACTGATGGAGGAGATTAAATTTAGCACAACCCTAACTGTTTTCAGAGACTTTTGAGACGTACGACTTTTGCCTTTCTCCAATCAACATGAAAGGAACTGCAACACAGTATGCACAAACTGCCACTGTGGACATTTGTTCAACATCTTTTGGACTACTCTAAGGACCTGATCTTGCTTCCACTGGTCAATGAAAGTGATGCTGCTGATGTCAGCAGGAGCAGAAATCAAAAGGTGGGAATCCAGAAGTTCTCAACAATGCCTAAACTACACCCATTGACTTCATCAGGAACAGAGTTAGGCCAACACTAAGCACTTATGAAAATCTCACCCTAAAATGTTGAAGGCAAGTGTGGAAAATAATGTCATTGTGTAATTAATGACTGTTCTAAAATACATAATAGCAAAGTGGCAGAATTAAGGCTGAACAAACAACTTTAACTTTCTTGAGCTTTAATTGTTCCTCTTTGCTGCCTTAACGTTCCTCTAATGTAATTCTTGGACAGAATTTTCTGTGTTGTTTTTAAATATGAAAACGGTGAAGGAAAAAAACTGCAGCATGCCAAACCATTTACTAACCATCAGTAGACTGCATCACTGAGTGCACTTCTTGTGCAAGAGAGAGCTAAGCTCCTGTGAAAGCCCTGCCTCATTCACTGCTCAAAACTGCACACACCGTGAGGCAAGGCAGAGCACATCAAACGACTGTTGTTATGATTATTTATTATTTGTATTACCATGGTACTTGGAACCTCAAGTCATGGACCAGGACCCCACCGTGCATGGCTCTGTACAAATGCAAAACACAAGAACACAAAGATGAGACTCCAGTGAGCTGACAATCTAAGTTTAAGACAAGAGACAACAGATGGATAAAGAAAGATGGGAGAGTATAAAGAACAAACAAGATTGGTCATCGGGATGGGCAGTGCCTTTAGTACACCAGAAGCCTAAACATCATTGTACTTGTTGCCATGCATTTACACTAGAAGTGTTCTTGTGGTGATTTTGAAAAGCTCTTTATTATTCACACAGTAGATTAGAACACATTACTGATGTTCGTAAATAATTCACAGTTATAACAAGGACACTCTCATAGGTCATTTAATCAGGGAACAGGAACAATACTCCGAGTTGGAGGACAACAGCAAATACTCATAGCAACCATTTCATGAACAATCCTGAGGCTAAATTTGTTCACATACGTGCATGCACACACTTCAGAATAACTGGGAATAGTAAACAAATTAATAAAAAAACCTCACCTCCTCATCATAGTTAATTCATGAATGTAAAAAACAGCCACACTCACACACTAAATTGCTGGTTGTGTATAGCTCATCAGCTGTGCGATGTAGCACTTGTTTAAACATCAGCCTGATCTGAAAACTATATTTAAAGAGCCTTTAGTTTAATATGAACTAATTGCTTTTTCTAGCTCAAAGCAAAATTTGAAATAAACCCAGGCTATTTATCCTCAGACTGCCACAACTGTTGCACGAAGAAATTATATTGCTTAAAGATTTCCATTGCTTACACAAAATAGATATTTACACCAGAGACCACTGCTCCCATCAATCAAGTAAATAACAGGCTCTTAAAAACTTTCAGAATTCATATTTACTTGCAAAACTCCCCCTCAACAAGAGTTTTCCAGCTATCATTCGGAACTGTCAAAACTCATACAACCATGCACTTCAAGAAGAAAATATTTTCCTTTTCTGTTTAAAGTGCCTAAAACTGACGATACAAAAATTGTGAGCCTCATCCTTTCCCTTTCGAATTGTTTGGAAGCATGAGCAGGCCCAGTGTTGGTTGCTTAGACTGATGATAGCTGGTATATTTCTGGCTCTCCGTATACTGAATGCATCCGATGAAGCTCATGAAAGCTTATGCTCAAATAAATTTGTTTGTCTCTAAGGTGGCACAAGTCCTCCTGTTCTTTTTGCAAATACTAGAGTTACGAACTGACCAGTCAACCACACACCTCATTTGGAACCGGAACTATACAATCCGGCAGCAGCAGAGACCAAAAAAAAAAAAAAAAGCAAATACAGTAAACAAACTACTAAAAAGGGGGAAAGTTTAAAAAAAAGATTTGACAAGGTAAGGAAACTGTTTCTGAGCTTGTTTCATTTAAACTAAGATGGTTAAAAGCAGCATTTTTCTTCTGCATTGTAAAGTTTCAAAACTGTATTAAGTCAGTGTTCATTTGTAAACTGTTGAAAGAACAACCATAATGTTTTGTTCAGCGTTACGAGCATTTCAGAGGTGTTTGTAAGTCTGAGGTTTTACTGTACTTTCTACATGTACAGATCTATGGTTTCATTCTAGTAATATTGTGCTGCTTCCCACCACCACTGTGTTCTGGGCTGCTTTATGTCAGGCCTCCGAGTAGTACTGGGGTCAGCTGTGGAAAGTCTGACCCGAAGCTATAAAACTAGCCCAAAAGAAAAGACAAGAGTTCAGAATCTGCTTGGACCTGTGCTGCCTGGAGTCCTAAATGCCTACAATTTGCAATTTGATGTTTGCAGGATTATTTTCATCTACACAATTTATTTGGCTTTAGGTACTTATATCGCAGCAGTATCTGAGCACCTGAAAAACGGAGAACTTTCTATACAAGCACCACAAATTAAATGTTTTTTTTCTAATAAACCTCTTCCAAAGCTTGGTTGCCCCTGCCCTCTTCTCAGTATCTAATGAAATCCTTAGCCATCTGTTCATCACACTTCTTACCCACTGCGACCACCTTCTCTATGATCCTTCCTGAACCCTAGCTTTCTACATCCCAGCAAGCGTAGACTGCTGCTGCCTCTTTCTCACATGTATTACACATCATAGCCTTATCATCCCCATCTTCAGACAACTCCATTGGCTCCCTATTGATTTCAGGGTTAAGCTCAAGATCATCTCCCTCTAGGCTTTCCCCTCCTGCCCACCTCAGTGTGTTTTTCATCTGTTTGGTAATGACTGCTAGCGTTTTCCTTCCTCCTGGAGCTTTCTTAGGAGCCCGGCTAGGTCTCTTGCAGTTCCCTTGTGTACAAGCAATGCCATCACTTTATTAGATAGAAATCAGGGTGCTTCAGGTGGCTTTCTCATGTACAAATGGATTTTTGAAGAGTAGTAACATTCAGGCATGAGTACAAATCTGCTAGAATGCAATACCTTGCACGCTCCAGAAGCTCTTTTATGATTAGGGTTTGCCTGTCTTCTTTCCACCATGACTGCTTCACACCTCCCTGGGGGTTTGTCCCCTTTTTCTCTTGTTGGTTCTAAGGCATCTCAGTGCAAGGTATGGATTTTTCCCCTCCCATGGCTTGGCTTTCTCTCTCTCTGGTATGACATATCATCCTCAGTCCAAGGCTCTAAATTAATTGGCCACTAGCTTTTCTCCGTGGGTTTTCTCATGCTCTTCCAGGCATAGCCTAAAGCGAAGTAAATTGCAGTTCCAATGAGAACCTTGGCTTGTAGTGCTGCTGTGCTACGGGGGAGGAGACGGGGGAAAGCTGTGGGAAACAAAATGGATTTCACTAAAACAAGGCTCCACTGGAAAAAAAAATTTCAGCATACAGTACCTCTATTCTCTCCCTTTACATGCTTAAGTACCATAACTACGGACAGTTTTTAGACATTACTGAGTACAGTCAACAGTTGAATGTGATGAAGCAAGATGATACTAACAAACGGGTATCCTGAATTACTCACAGATATTGACAGCCTCACATATTTACCTTTTCTGATAAAAGCAAAGATTTCCTCACTTTTTTTCGGGAATGAAGAGATCTTTGAAAAGTGAGGCAACAGCACTGACTGGATGCTGAATATCTGTGGTATCAAATGGCTTATTAGGTCCAGCCACAAGACTTCTGCCACCTAGAAATGAATTATTAATCTGAATTGGGTTTTTGACAGTAGTTGCAGTGCTTATTTTTCTGTGAGCATTTGGGCTTCTGGATTTTTAATCTGCCTTTACTTTGAAAAATGCTTCACAACTGGCCTTAAATAGAACACTTTCAAACGGAAAATAGTGGTTTATTTTTAAGGACAGCCGTTTCTCATCACTCCTTGGTACAATGTCTGAACTGTACAGGGGAAGGGGGTAATGTGCCATTACTGACACAACAGTTTCAGTATTTAGGCCACTGTCCAACACGTCTATTATAATATTTGGCTGTTGTGCAAAGCTAAGGAATTTACATGTTGTACATAAGGCATTTTACATATTTTAAGAGAACATTTTCCAGGTTTTACAGGCTTATTTGTTTCTTTTTACTGATTTTAATCTAAATCATGGACCACCTGATTACAGGAAAACACTAATTATGTTAAGAACATCCAGTATATTAGGTGGATGTGTTTAATTAATAATAAACTAGTCTGAGTGTAAAATGCAAGGCTGTCATTAAACCAAGGCAATGTAGTGAAAGATATATGAACACGCATGTGTGTGCACATGTGAATGTACTGTAAATGTCAATCCCACACCTACCACATACACATTACCAGCTTTACAGATAACTATCTGCCCTGTGAACATTCAAAGCAAATATAAATTAACTCTTTTTCATGCTAAAATCAGTCAAAAACAAAAAAAAAAACCTGCATCCAACTATGTTTCAAAACATAAGGTTGTTTTTGAAAGTTAAAAAAAAAACAGGAAAAGACAGTTTGGTTGAATGCTCAGCAAAGTTGTGCCATGGAAATTGACATCAGGCTGACTGGATTAAAGAACATGTGGAAAGCAAACACTTAAGGAAAGAAGAAATTGAAAATAAAAGCAAACACATTGGAAGCAACATTCACACAGGCACGGCAGAAAAATCAAAATCAGCATGACAAGGGGAGGGATAGCTTAGTGGTTTGAGCATTGGCCTGCTAAACCCAGGGTTGTGAGTTCAATCCTTGAGGGGGCCATTTAGGGATCTGGGGCAAAAATTGGGGATTGGTCCTGCTTTGACCAGGGGGTTGAACTAGATGACCTCCTGAGGACCCTCCCAACCCTGCTATTCTATGATGTAGTTTGTGAATTCGTCTGTGGCTTATGCTTCTCAGGGCAGCCCTAAGGCTTCGCTGATAGCTCTTTGGGCAGAATTTTCACGCAAAATCCCACAGATGCAAAATCCCTGCCAAATTCAATCAGCCTGACCATGAAATATTTGGAAGGGAATGATGTTGCCCTGAACAACAAAATTAAAGAGAGGTTGACTGAAAACGTGCTTAGTTCTTTTGAGTTTTGACAACTCGCCAGACAGTCTTGATGGACCTACAGTGGCCATTTGGTTTAATTTTTTTTATTTTGTTGTGGAGAAGCCTACACTCATTTTGGCAGATTGAGTTTGTCACCTCAGCAAATACAGTGTACTCCCAATTACCCAAATAGCATAGAGGGCCACACATTTTATTTGGATAATTGAGAGTTCGGATAATGAAGGAGGCAGGAGCACCAAGGGGGCCTCCCCTCCGTGACCAGGGGCTTGTCATCCTCCTTGCAGTCGTGGCCAGTGCTCTCTGCTCTGCCCCGGCCACTGCTCTCTGCTCTGCCGTTCCAGGACACAGACTCCTTGCACATTTCGCCTGGGTGCAGGCTGCTCTCCAAAGCTCCTCTGCCACAGACCCGCTCACTCACACCATGATAGCAGGGGTGCAGAGTGCTCCCTGCGCTGCTGCAGGGACCATTCAGGAGCAGAAGGCTCGTCCTTCTCTTCACAGTCCTGGCTGGGGCTCTCTGCTCTATTATCCAAACGTCCGCAGGATCCAAATCCCCTCCTTGCCCCCCAGCATGAGATATATGCTGTAGAGGACATGTATCTCACGCTGGGGGACAAGGAAGGGATTCGGATACTGCAGAGGTTCGGACAATAGGATTTGGGATAAACTGGAGCATACAGTAGTCAGACAGCTGCAGTTTGCATCAGGGAAAGTTTAAATGGGTATGTACCTATCTGGCAGGATGTGGCAGCAGTGAATTCCAACTCAGCCTCTTCCTGCGGGAAGTTCACACAAGACAAAGCTGAATTTTGTTTGTCTTGCCCAGCTCATCTACTGCACATTGCTGCCACTCATGCAATGGTTATTCTGGAACTAGCTAATTTAGCCCTGGTCTACACTAGGACTTTAGGTCGAATTTAGCAGCGTTAAATCGATGTAAACCTGCACCTGTTCACACGATGAAGCCCTTTATTTCGACTTAAACGGCTCTTAAAATCGATTTCCTTACTCCACCCCTGACAAGCGGATTAGCGCTTAAATCGGCCTTGCCGGGTCGAATTTGGGGTACTGTGGACACAATTCGACGGTATTGGCCTCCGGGAGCTATCCCAGAGTGCTCCATTGTGACTGCTCTGGACAGCACTCTCAACTCAGATGCACGATTGTTTGCCGTTGCTCTGACGCAGGGAGGGGCGACTGACGACACGGCTTACAGGGTTGGCTTACAGGGAGCTAAAATCAACAAAGGGGGTGGCTTTACATCAAGGAGTATTTCAGGCCGGACTTCACGGAGGGTTCCAATAAGAAATGGTGCACCTAAGTTATTGTTCTTATTGGAACAAGGAGGTTAGTCTGGCCTCTGATTGATACATGACTAGATTTACCTCGCTGCACCTTCTCTGTGAGTGACTGCAGTGTGACCTAGAGGAATGAGTCCCCTAGATGGGGGGGTGGGGGGGAAGGGGTTTGCAAATGAGTACAAAACAAATCTGGTCTATTTCTTGTTTTGATACACTCCATCTATCTTTTACATCTTTGGCTGGCAGCAGACGGTGCAGAAGGACTGCATGTCATCCACATCTCATGGCTGCTCGGCAGAAGACGGTACAATAGGACTGCTAGCCATCCTCATCTCTTGCCTGCCCAGCAGAAGATGATGCAATAGGACTGCTAGCAATCCGTATCACCTGCCTGCTCACCATAAGATGGTTCAATAGGACTGACTGCAGGACTAAAGAGAATGACTTGATCAAGTCACTCCAAATTTAGTCCCTGCGCCCATGTCTGCCCAGGCGCTCCTGATCGACCTCACACAGGTGACCAGGAGCACCTCGGACAGGATGATGATGGCTACCAGTCCTATTGCACCGTCTGCTGCCACAAGGCAATGGGTTGCTGCTGCTGTGTAGCAATGCAGTACCGCGTCTGCCAGCACCCAGGAGACATACGGTGACAGTGAGCTGAGTGGGCTCCATGCTTGCCGTAGTATGGCATCTGCACAGGTAACTTGGAAAAAAGGTGCAAAATGATTGTCTGCCCTTGCTTTCACGGAGGGAGGGAGGGAATGGGGGCCTGACGATATGTACCCAGAACCACCCGCGACAATGTTTTAGCCCCATCAGGCATTGGGATCTCAACCCAGAATTCCATTGGGCAGCGGAGACTGTGGGAACTATGGGATAGCTACCCATAGTGCAATGCTCCAGAAGTCGACTCTAGCCTCGGTACTGTGGAAGCACTCCGCCGAGTTAATGCACTTAATGCACTTAGAGCATTTTCTGTGGGGACACACACACTCCAATATATAAAACCGATTTCTAAAAAAACGACTTCTATAAATTCGACCTAATTTCGTAGTGTAGACATACCCTTAGAGAAGTTCATAATTAGGGCTTGTGAGGATTCCAAGTATTCCAGTAAAATGAAAAACACCTTCTATATCTGTGAAGAGATCTAACTTGAACGCAGCCTTCCAAATGGCATACTGACAAGATGGATTAATCTGTACTTAGCTGCAGAATGTGGCTTTTAGATCAGGAAGAGGTCAGCAGCGTAAAAGCTCAAAACTCAAGCAGCTACTCAAGAAATTAGGAAAATCCTTTGCACACAACTCAAATTTCTAATTCAAAGCCTTCAGCTATCATATGTCGCAGAGCACAAATTGGAATCCTGTTCTTCAACAGACAAAATGTTCTCCAACCCAGAGGCACATGGCATTCTGGTCAACAGTTGTGTCTGCAGAACCAGTCATTACGCTGTTTGAGCGTGGCTTCTACTGAGAAATTTAAAGATTATTTTCTCCCTTTGTGGCATCTAATGAAGAAAGGGCTAAACTGGAAAGTGAATTCCATGAGTGCACGGCAATGCCTTCTCCAAGCAACAACAATATTGATCTCTTGAATTTTGGAAAATCCACTGCATCGACTTCCTGCATTTGAGCCATGCTGTTTCTCGTATCCTCAGTGTCCTGCTTGGTTCAGCTGATGTGGAGAGAATATTTTCTAAATTTGGCTACACCAAGAGTGCAGGGGAACAAGCCTTGGAAAAGACACTTTGAAATAAATGCTGTGCGCCTATGCTATCCTGGAATTTACACTGAAGCCCCTTATAGCAAACATAAGTCACCAACACTAAACTGTTTGTTAAAAAGAAAAGTTAAAATTTTAATGGAGGATTAAAGATAATGAGTTCATAAACTCTGAGGTGACATGCAGCGTTTGAGTTCAATTTAAGTTCTACAGTGAACCACATTAAATTGTGTTTGGTACAGTATTTCAGGGCTCAGATAGATTCAGGCACCATGTAGTGACACTACATATTAGGCACCTAAACACAGTTCTTCTTCGAGTGCCCTCCCTGTGGGTGCTCCGCTCCAGGTGACGGTGCGTCCCGGCGCCGTTGATTGGAGATCTTCGGTAGCAGCGCCTGGGTGGGACGCACGCGCTCAGCTGCTGTCTCGTGGAGTTGTTAGGATCTGCCTGAGCGCACGCGTCCCGCACCCCCCTCAGTTCCTTCTCAACCGTCCTCGGTTGAAGATGGGACATGGGGCAGTGCTCATCTCTTCCCTGGTTACGGTAGGAAATAAGTAAAGAAAAATAGAAATAGTTAGCTAGCCATTTCCCAGTTCTCTCTTTCCTTTAGCATAGTCCGTTAGTTTAAATAAATAAATAAACAAATAAATTTTTTCCTCAAGTAGTCTCTCGTTGAGACTTCCCCGGACGCTCATACTTTCATTATGCTGCGGTCGCCAGGCTTTAAGAAATGTGGCTCCTGCAAGGAGTCTATGCCGCGGTCTGACGGGCACTCACACTGCGTTAAATGCCTCAGCAAGACACACGTCCCTGCAGTGTCTCCACTGCGTCAACTTAAAAACTAGAGCTCGCCGTGACAGAGACTTGCAGCTAAAAATGCTCCTCATGGAGAAAGCTCTGCAGCTGCCTATGGAGAAGGGCAGTAAACCCTCTCCCTCACGCTCCCCTGCCAAGTCAGAACCGACTGGGAGCCCGGCTTCACCCTCTCACGTGAAGAGGCAGGAAGCCCTAACATCTCCTCTCAGAGACACTCAAAAGGGTAAAGGCTCTCCCGCAAGGTCTTTACCCCTGGTGCCGACAGTGCCGAGAGCAGGCAACTCTGACCGCTGCAGCACCTCAGCAGCAACTCACGTGGGGCGTGTCAAAGTCAGATTCAAGGCTCACAGAATTTGTCAGACCACTCTGTTTATTAGCAAAGCACTTGATTCAAGGCTCACAGAATTTGTCAGGCGCAAAAGCAGGAACCCGACTTCCCCCAGCGGGAAGCTTTCCTCCGCACCAGTCCTGCCAGCACCGACAATGGACCCGGCTGCCGGCACCGCGTTCCACCCCGGTGCCGACAAGAACGTCAGCACTGAGCCTGCCTGCCACCTCGGGAGCAGATTCAGACCCCCTGTGGGGCTCTCACAAACATCTCACGGCTCCTACAAAAGCGAAACGAAAATCACTCTGGGCTGCCGTTCACACTTCATGCTCCGCAGCACACCAGCCTAGGGAGACGCAACAATTCCTGCATCACAGGATGTCTCTGTGGCCCCTGAGCCTGACTCTCTGCTCCTAGACACGGAGCACTCACTGTTTGAACAGCAGCTCTCACCACCTGACCTGGATACTTTCACTGATAGTGAGAATGACATACAGCAGCAGGCAGAGTTCTCCCTGCCTGAGTCTCCCCCTCCACCGGAGCCATACACACCCCAAGACATGGTGCATCATAAGAATCAGCCTCAGTTTCCCTACTTTGTCCCCCAGTGGCTGGGACCCAACTTTTCCTACCTGGTGCCCTGGCCTCAGTGGTATCCATGGTCAGCTCCTGCCACCATTCCTCTTTATGCCCCTTCTACCAGACCACAAATTTGTCCTATGCCTATATTCCCAGCTCCATCAACATCTAGAGCTCCTGATGAAGAGGTGGGCTATGAACCCTTCCTTGATTTACCAGCTCCTGCCTCGCCATCAGCCGCAGAGGACGCCCTCATGCCTCCACCTCCACAAAACGTGGATGACTTTAAGTAATTCCAGGAACTTTTCAAGAGAGTGGCACTCAGCCAGGACATCCCTTTGGAGGAAGTCCAGGAGACACAACATAGACTCCTCAAAATCCTCCCACCCTCTGCACCCTCAAAGATCTCAATACCCATAAACAAAGCCCTCCTAGAACCAGCTGATACTCTCTGGCAGACCCTGCCTCCATCCCACCAACATGCAAGAAATACTATGTTCCCACAAAGGACTATGTTCCCACAAAGGACGTAGATTTCTTAATTTCCCACCCACAAACCAATTCTCTTGTGGTGGATGCAGTGACGCAGAAAACAAAGCAGCCACACTACTGGCCCACTCTGCAAGACAAGGACCTCAAACGCCTTGACCTCCTGGGCTGCAAGGTTTATACCTCTTCTACTCTACAATTTAGAATTGCAAATTATTCCACCCTCCTCGCAAGCTATGACTATGACAACTACAACAAGCTCTTTGATTTTGCCTCCCATATACTGGAGGACAGGAGAGCGGACTTCAAGTCAGTCCTCATCGAAGGTCAATTGGTGTCTAGGACAGTACTACAAAAGACCAAGGACATGGCAGATACAACAGCCCGCACCACTGCCAATGCAGTGGTGATGCGCCGGTCTTCCTGGCTGTCTGCATCCGGTATCCTTAAAGATTTGCAGACCAAAGTGGAGGATCTTCCCTTTGACAAAGATAAACTCTTTTCTGAAAAAAAACAGATGAAGTCCTTCACACTATGAAAGACTCTAGAGCCACCCTGCGGACACTGGGCACATACCTGTCCCTCCCCAGGAGATCATGGTATCAACCTTATCAGAGGCCCCATGCACAACAATATCACCGACTCCAGTCCAGACTGTATGGCACTGGGAGAAACCACAACAGACCTCCTAGGTGCAGGCGAAACCAGGTGCAACCAACTACTTCCCACCCATCGGAAAACAAACAACAATTTTGAAGTGCTGGTCGGGGGTCTATGTGACCACCCCTTGACTCCGCCGCCTATTTGCCTACTGCCTCCAGGCTTTCCATCATGTCCGGCAACAGATCATGCAGGACCGCTGGGTCCTGGAAATAGTTCAGTCAGTAACCTCCATCCCTTTCTTATCTTCCCCACCCTCCCTTTCCCCTTCCCTGTCCCTCTTCAAGGACCCCTCTCATGAGCACCTTCTCTGCATGGAGGTGGCTCATCTTCTTCACCTAGGAGCAGTCGAACATGTACCAACGCAACATCACAGAAAAGGGTTCTACTCTCACTACTTTCTGACGCAAAAGAAAGGTGGGTGGTGGAGACCTATATTAGACCTATGCCGACTGAACAAAATTGTACGTGTACAAAAATTCAAGATGGTCACATTGGGCACAATAATACCCAATCTGGAACAAGGGAACTGCTTCACAGCCCTCAATCTACAAGACGCCTATTTCCATATATCAATTCATCCAGCACACGGACGCTTCCTGCAATTCACACTCGGACACAACACTTTCAATACAGAGTACTTCCGTTCGGTCTCTCCACAGCACTGTGGGTATTCTCCAGGACCCTAGCTGTAGTTGTAGCCCACCTCAGCAAACACGGGATTATACTTTTCCGCTACCTAGATGACTGCCTTATCAAAGCCAGCTCCTATGACGAGACGTTAACAGTGACAAACTTTACTCTCTCTCTTTTCCACAGTCTAGGCCTGCAAATAAATTTCCAGAAATCCACCCTGATACCTACACAGCAGTGTTCATTGGAGCTCACCTGGACTCGATTCGAACCAGAGCCTCGCTTCCACACAACAGATTCCTCACTATTACGCATTTCATATGCACAATCTCTGTTCGCCCCAGAATACAGAGGCCTACAGCTTCTTGGACACATGTCAGCCACCACCTTAGTGGTCAAATATGCCAGGCTGCACATGAGGTGCCTTCAGGGTTGGCTCAACGCCAACTACAAACCCAGCAGACAAAGTTTCTGCATAACACTGACTCTGCCACCGAAAGTATTGGCCTCCCTACATTGGTGGACAAAATCAGAGAACCTATGCATGGGTGTTCCCTTCCAACCACACTCCCCAGTACTCATGCTCACCATGGATGCTTCCCTGAAAGGTTGGGGAGCGCAGCTGCACGACCACAAGGTACAGGGCCGCTGACCCCTCTCAGAGGCGCGTCTGCATGTCAATCTTCTAGAACTCAGAGCCATCAGGTACGGTTGCCGTCACTTTCTTCCCACCGTAAAGAACAAGTCCATCTGAATTCTGACAGACAATATAGCATATATGTTTTACATCAACAGGCAGGGAGGAGCACCATCTCACTCCCCGTGCACAGAAGCCATCTGACTATGGAATTGGTGCATACAACATCACATAGAAATCGCCGCTTCCTACTGGGTGTCAAAACACTACTGCCGACACACTCAGCAGACACTTCTCCAAGGAACATGAACTGGAATTACATTCCATGATACTCCAACAGCTCTTCTCCCACTGGGGCACTCCATCCAAACTCAAAACCGTAAATGGCATCTATATTGCTCCAGAGCGGGACTCGGGCACGCATCTCTAGGGGATACGTTCCTCATTCCTTGGAACAACTCCGTCAGGTTTGCTTTTCCACCGATTCCACTGATACACAGGGTTCTATGCAAGATCACAGAGGACAAGGCCCGGGTCATACCATTTGCCCCAGCTTGGCCCAGAGAGACATGGTATCCTTACCTGCTATGCATGTCTATCAGTCCTCCAAGGACTCTCCCCGACAGACCAGATGTCCTCTCCCAGAACTGCGGTTGGCTTCTTCATCTGCAGCTCTGGAAATTCCATCTGACGGCATGATTCCTTCATGGTTTCAATCCCATGAATTAGCCTGCTCAGAACAGGTCCAATACAGCCTCCTGCCCAGTAGAAGGGACTCCACTTGTAAGACTTACCTGCAAAAGTGGAATCGCTTCTCCATCTGGTGCTTCCACAGACACCTGACACCCCAGACTGCAACCCTCCCTGACATCTTAGACTATCTTTTCAAACTAAAACAGGACAGGCTTTTGCTCAGTTCTATCAGAGTACACCTCACGGCCCTTACCACCTTCCACAACACTCTGGACGGCTATTCACTTTTCCCCCACCCCACCATGAAACGCTTCCTTATGGGCCTGCAAAATCTCTACCCTGAGATTCATTCACCAGTAGCCTCCTGGAGTCTCAACCTAGTCCTCTGTGCCCTTATGAACCTCCTTTCAAGCCCCTGGCTACCTCATCCCTGCTCCACATGTCCATGAAAGTGGCTTTCTTGGTTGCCATAACATCAATGAGAAGAGTTGGTGAAATAAGCACCCTGATGGCCTACCGGAGAAGGGACCTCTGGTGAGTGTACCTTTTTAAACAGGGTGTCTGTGTATGGCTTCATAAGCCAGGGCATTAAGAGGTAGGCTGGGTCTTTAAGGATAACTATAGGCATTTCAACATCCCCAACAGTTATTTTCTGGTCTGGAAAGTAAATCCCTTCCTTCAGCTGTTTAAACAGACCAGAATTTCTGAGGATCATGAACCTTTCCCGGCCATCCCATGTTGATGTTGGTGAAACGTCCCTTGTGATCCACCAGTGCTTGCAGCACCACTGAAATGTACCCCTTGCGGTTTATGTACTGGCTGCCCTGGTAGTCCGGTCCCAAGATAGGGATATGCATTCCATCTATAGCCACCACAGTTAGGGAATCCCATTGCAGCAAAGCCATCTAGTACAACCTGCACATTTCCCAGAGTCACTACCTTTGATAGCAGCAGTTCAATGATTGCGTTGGCTACTTGCATCACAGCAACCCCCACAGTAGCTTTTCCCACTCCAAATTGATTACCGACTGACTGGTAGCTGTCTGGCATCGCAAGCTTCCACAGGGCTATTTAAACTCGCTTGTGAACTGTGAGGGCTGCTCTCATCTTGGTATTCTTGTGCTTCAGGGCAGGGGAGAGCAAGTCACAAAGTTCCATGAAAGTGCCCTTACGCATGCAAAAGTTTCGCAGCCACTGGGAATCATCCTGACCTGCAACACTATCCGGTCCCAGGCCCAGAATCAGCGTTCCATGGCATGAGCCTGCCCCATTAACACCATGATCTCCAAATTGCGGGGGACCATGATTTTAGAAAAAAGTGTGTTCATGTCCTCATCACAACGCTGCTGTTGCCTCCTTGCCAGGTTTTTCAGGTGCTGGTTCTGCATAAACTGCACAATAATGCACGAGGTGTTTACAATGGTCATAACTGCTGCGGTGAGCTGAATGGGTTACATGCTTGCCATGCTATGGTGTCTGCTCGGGCAATCCAGGGAAAAGGGCGTGAAACGATTGTCTGCCGTTGCTCTGACGGAGGGAGAGGCAACCGACAACATGGCTTATAGGGTTGGCTTACAGGGAATTAAAATCAACAAAGGGGGTGGCTTTGCGAAAAACAGAATGGCCCCCTCAAGGATAGAACTCAAAATTGGGTTTAGAAGGCCATTGATTTCACAGAGGGAGGGAGGAAGGGAGGAGAAAATGAATACAAAACAAATCTGGTCTATTTCTTGTTTTGATCCTCTTCATCTATCTTTATACATCTTGCTGGCAGCCGAAGGAGCAGTACGCCTGCTAGCCATCGTCATCTCCTGGGTGGTCGGCAGGAGACGGTACAGTATGACTGCTGGCATTGACCTGGACTGTGGGTTCCACCAGAGGGGAAGGTCTCTGGCCTGTTCCCCGCTCCACTAGGTGAATCAGCAGAGACTGCGGGGATTGTTCTTCTTCCTTTTCTCCATGCTGGCCAGTGATGAGGCTAACTGAGTGAATGGCAGATCTGAGCCACGAAAGTGACCAAACTGAGGGCTGCTGTGAACCTCTGAGGCAAGCAAATCCACCAATAAGCGCAGGACCCACTAAGGCAGAGGAGGAACTTTGTCACAGTAGCAATGCCATACCGCGTCTGCCAGCACCCAGGAGACATACAGTGACGGTTAGCTGAGCGGGCTCCATGCTTGCCATGGTATGACGTCTGCACGGGTAACATGGGGAAAAAGGCACGAAACGATTGTCTGCCGTTGCTTTCACGGAGGGAGGGAGGGAGGGAGGGAAGGGGGCCTGATGATATGTACCCAGAACCACCCGCGACAATGTTTTAGCCCCATCAGGCATTGGGATTTCTACCCAGAATTCAAATGGGTGGCGAAGACTGCGGGAACTGTGGGCTAGCTACCCACAATGCAACACTCCAGAAGTTGACTGTTGCCTTGGTACTATGGATGCACTCTGCCGACTGTATGCACTTAGAGCATTTGTGTGGGGACACAAGCAATCGACTGTATAAAAATGCTTTCTACAAAACTGACGTCTATAAATTCGACCTAATTTCACAGTGTAGACAAGGCCCTAGGCTATTTGTTTCTAATTACCGAGAGATCAAAGGGTGAGGCTATCTCTAAGCAAAGACTCTCCAAGTGGATCTCGGACTGCATCAGATCCTGCTATCAGACCCACAATGTTCAACCCCCAGAGAGTGTTAGAACTCATTCTACTAGAGCAATGTCAACATAGGTTGCCTTCCTTCACAACGTACCTATTACAGACATATGCAAGGCGGCCACGTGGACATCTGACCACACATTTGCCAAACATTATGCAATCACACGGGATACCACGGCAGACACCATAGTTGGCCATATGGTACTATCTACCATTATTCCTCACGCAACTCCAAAATCCCACCAACCATAGTGGGTACTGCTTCACATTCACCTGCAGTGGAGCACCCGCAGGGACAGCATTCGAAGAAGAAGAGAAAGTTATTCACCTTGCAGTAACTGAGGTTCTTGGAGATATGTGTCCCTGTGGGTGCTCCACTCCCCTTTACTTTGCAGTACTAATCGGACAACTCTACGGTACAGAAGGAACAGAGGGGGGTGCGGGACACGTGCACTCAGGCAGACCCTAACGACACCGCGAGACTGCAGCTGAGCGCGTGCGTCCCAACCAGGCACTGCTACCGAAGATCTCTGATCAGCGGTGCCAGGATGCACCGTCACCTGGAGTGGAGCACCCACAGGGAAACGCATCTCGAAGAACCTCAGTTACTGCAAGGTGAGTAACTTTCTCTTCATGAAATAAACCACATCATATAAGTGCTTTTATTTTCAAGACTCTGACTTTTCTCTATTTGTTATTTTTTTCTGTCTTCCCATCCCCCAATATCAATCCTGATATCTACCAAGAAAACTGTAAAGGTATTTTTGTACCAATTTTCATCCAATTAGTTTTGTGACAAACACTGATAAATTCCCAGCAAATTTTAACCAAATAAAAACCGAAACTAAAGAGCCCTAGCTATACAACATATGGTAATATCTTGCAGCAGGTATGGTGATAACAGATGCAAACTAAACCAGGAGCTAGAAAATGTAGCCTCTTTGCAGTGGCAGAAGACTTGTAATAAACAAATCCAGAGGAGATGAAGGGTATACATAATGTATGTAATGTCCCTTTCTTCATATCAATGTTACGGAGTAATTGGATTGAATACCAAAAAACCTGGGCATTCAGCATTAAAGAGGGAATTAGTGCATTTGTCACTTGCACAGAAGCCACAGGTGGAGAGAAATGGGATTCCTGTTGTAGAGTGACACATTAAAAGTCATGCCATCTCTCTGGTAATGATGCTAGTATATTTTCCATGAGATAGAAACCGCATTACAGCTGTAAATTATTTCTGCTTCAATCGGTGAGGGAGAGAATGAGAAGAGGAAAAGGAAAATATTTTATAATCACACAGTAGTTTCCCTTACTAAATCCGCAATAGAAGCTTTAAACACATAAAATATATAGCCTGTTACCAACTATCAAGGTTGGAACTTGGTGAAAGTACGTTTATTTCTCATCTAAAATATGAAAGCAGCAAGGTATGTTTTAATGCTACCCGATGAATCAGTCACATTTGTTAGAAGACAAGAATCATGACTTACCACAGTTGCATCCTGTTTATTGCTGAATTGAGTTTACACTCATATTGGAAGAAAGTCAGATTTCTAGCTGTATGTTGGCTGCACTAATTAACCTGCTTGGGAATCTCAGACCAACATAATTGAAACACTATAGGCATTTTTGTACTAATCGTGTTCTTAGCGAGAGAGGTACTTGTGTGGAGTCCAATCCATCCCCACCAATACTGGTCCCTAACACCACTCACCTAACATTAAGTTTTGTTGAATCAAGAAAAAAGCTGCTGTAAAAGCAGTTATAATCCACTGCTTGTGGAGGGAGGAGAGAAGGTGAAATTATTAATACTTGTTTGTAAAACACTTTCTTCTTCAAGTGATGGTCCCTATTGTAGACCTCTGAGGGTTATGCATGCACACCAGGCGCTCGGAGTCAGAGAATTTTGAACATAGTGTCCGTTGGTCCGCACATATGCCCTGACTTGCCTCATGCTTCTGAGTCGACAACAGGTGGGGTGGAAGAACGGCGTTGCCAGTTCCTTCTCACCGCTGCATGGGCCGGGTTGGAACTTTTACTGAACTCATCTCTGATGAACTTCAAAAAAAGATCAAAGTTGTAGTTACTTTTACCACTTTTTATCTGTAGTTTCCCTAGTTTACATTTGTCCTAGTTTTAGTAGTTTTAATGTTAGTTTAGAATAGCTTCCGGGCTTTTTCCCCTATCCTCCCATCCGACAGGTTCTGGACTATGCCCAGGACTTCAGCCTTCAAACTCTGCACCTCCTGCCTGTGATCCTTCTCAGTCAGCGATGACCATCGACACTGCCTCTACTCCATGAGAGAAGCTCAAACCACAGCTAGGTGCAGTATTTGTCAATCGTTTCCCAGCCGAACCTGAGAAGGCAGAGCTCTTTGTCTCCACAAGTATCTCTTGGAGATTGCCAGAACACCGCACTCAGACCCAGGCTGTACTCCCTGTAATCCCAAGGGATACATACATTGGCCTGATTCAGTGAGGAGTGCACCTCCCACTCCTATGTCCGATGCCGGTGCCAGTGGGACTACCTCAACTGAACCCATGGCAGGACCTAGTCGGGAGGTTTGAAAGCACCCCACAGGCATGGGGCTAAATCTTCCTCTAAGTCCAAGAAAATGGACATTCCCTTCGCTAGCTTGGCCAAAGGGAACGGAGCACATTCCAAATCTTACAGGCACAAGAATATGACCCAGAAACAACGGGGTCCAATGGTCTTGGGTGTTGAAGTGCCAGAACCTCTGTCACCAGCACCCCACAAGGCACAAGACCTGCCTGTACCAGGGAAGTCCTCAGTGCCAGTACCAATAACTGAGGGGGGGAAGGGGGAAAGAGTGCACCTCACACCAGGAAGATCTGGATCTGTGGCAGACCCCAAGAGGTCTTCATCTGACTGGATCCAGAGTCTCCTCCTCCATCAGGCCCGTCCACATCCAGGGAGATCATATCCCCTCCATGGGATGTGCCTAGGATACGGGGTCTCTCACTCTCCTCACATATACTATACTTGGTTCCATTAGCTCCGATGGTATCACCACTAGAATCGGAGCCCAGCTTCTCCTCTTCTGAAGGATCGGGACTGGGAGAAGAATTGCCTCTTCCATACTGCTCCTATACACCATCACAGAGACATGCACATCCATGGGAATAACTACCTTTCACCATTCTTGGAGTCACTAATACCCCCACTACCTCCAACAAATCCAGTTTACTGGCCATATTGGAGATCTTGAGCAGTATCCTCCCTTGGAACCCACTCGATCCACAAGAGAATCACCACCTGCTTCTGTGCCAAGGGACCCATCAAGCAGGTAGAAGGATCTTACACCCTGGTCCTGGTGGTTCTGCCAGAGCTGGCTAGGTTCTCATCCTCCTCACCAAATGAAGTGGTAACTGCATCGTTTCCCTCCTCACCAGATTACTTCAGATAGTTCCAGGAGCTTCTAAAGAGAGTTGTGGGAGAATTCGAGGAGGAGATTCAAGACTCACAGCATAAGCTCTGGGATATCCTACACACCTCGACACTGGCAAGAATACCGCTCCCAATTAACAATGCCATATTGGAGCCTGCAAGAGTTGTACAGCATACCCCTGTCACATGTTCCATCACTCCCAAAGGATAGGACAAACAATACTATGTCCATGCCAAGGGAAGAGAATTCCTTTTCTCCTACCCTGCTCTGAACTTGTTGGTGGTTCAGGTGCTGCAGAGAGGACCAAGCAGCAACACCCTGGGTCCCTCCTGGGGACAAGGAAGGGAAGCGTCTTAATGTTCTGTGGAGGAAAGTCTTCTCTTCCTCCAGTTTGCAATTCAAGATAATCAATTTTCAAGCACTGTTGGCTAAGTACGACTTCCTGAATTACACTAAGTTTGAGGAATTCACTGATGCCCTATCACAACAAGATCATACCTGCTTCCAGTTTTGAACAATGTCAAAATAAACTGTTTCAAAAATGTTATTTTGAATCCACATTCAAAACGCTCCACTCAACACCCAAATGAGCTTTTGGAGAGGTTCGTTTCATGAGAGAAAACAAAAAAATTGTTTTGATTCTAAACTAAATGATATTTCCTTTTAACTTTGGCCTCTGAATCACAAAATCAATTATTCACTCATCACGGCTGCAATCATACCACTCAACTGAGTTGGAGTTAGCTCAGGTGTCCTACACAACAGTCTTCTCTTCAGCAGCAAACTGAGTAACCCGTTGCAGGATGATGGGAGGAACCCGACGCAGATCAGAGACAGGTGGCGAAGACAGAGGCGTTAGAAGCGGGAGCAGTGGCACAGATGGAATTATTAGTCTCAAGGAATGGTAGAGGAGAGCTCTCTTGGGAAATCTGTTCATTAAGGTGACAGATTGGCTGATGTTCATTGTATGTTTATGCTAGAACTCCTATAAAAGATGAGAAAGCAAGCATTTAACTATGTGCATGTGTGAACTAGTTAAAATGCTGTCAATGCACATGTGCAAATACGTGCCATATTGCAACAATACTGTTACATGATGAGAACTGCATTTACTAACTATTCATAATCAAATTAAAAACCATACTTATTTTAGCAAAGATTGCAAATGTTCCTTTAGCCCCAACTTTCCCCAGTAGCCTCTGTTAAGAATTGTCTCTACAGTCTAGTAGTCCTTGAACATTTTGTTCAGGATTCTGAACAGTTGCTGATTCTTAATGAGTTTCAAAGATTACTACATACTGCTTGCTCTGAAAAAATAACCTCTTCCTGAATTGCAGGAGACAATGATTCTTTTATTGCATTATGTTATATCCTTGTGTCAATATTTCTGTTTGTAGCAGATGAGCTTTAATGTGTTCATGATTACTACTGATGTACAGTAGAATTAATTTAAGAATTAATAAGAATTGTACCCGCCTTGTACTTTTAAAGCAGAATGAGTCAGCTTCAAGTTGACACTGCCAGCCAAGATACCAAAACAAGATATCTTGCTGGTTAGGCCAGCACAATTAGCAGTGTTAAAAGGGGCAGTGTTTATTTGAGTGCAAAGATAGACAAAGACAGTTACTGTGTGAACACAGCACCTTTATAAACACCTGAATTTGGACAGGTACCAGGTACATCCACATCACCAAGGCAGTGGCTGCATCACAGCATTTCCTGTACATCAGCCCATTCAGATGTATTAAATGCACACAGGAAATACTACAGCTATGACAACTGTTTGAGCTCCATAAAGAGACAGCTTCCTCCATCTTCTGAAGATGAGTGAGACATACACAGAATTCACCCAAACCATGTGACACCTTCTCTGAGAAAAGTTTCCTTGCAATGCTGTAAAGAATTACCCCTTGGTAGAAGTTTCTCCTGTGGATGGGAAGTTACCAAGGTATTCAGGTGTGTTACTGGACTGAACCTGGAAACCACAGCTACCCCTAAGTACCATTCATTAGCTTAAAGGAGTCCAAGGTAGACAACTGATTTCATATATAGAGGCTGTGTATACCACATTGAATTAAACACGGGGATAGATTGTAACACTAAGACTAAAAGTGTTTGTGTATGCGGGATCTTTATATGCATGTTACATTGAAACTACTGTATTCTCTGTTTGTGTTAGATATTTTATGCAGTTTGTGTCTTTTATTTTGCTACGCTGTTTTATTGTATAATTCTTAAATGTAATTCTATTGTATTTCATTAAATCCTATGTATCTTTTCTTGCCTTATTAAACTCTGTATTTTTTATTATTTCTGATAAATAATTCTTTTGTTTTCAAAGAATTTCAGCTTGTGTGTTATCAATCCTTGAGCGGAAGGCTGTATCTGTGTCCTTTCAGGGGGTTAGCAAGACTAGCTTGCTCTGGGGAGCCCTCTGCAGGTTGGAGACAAGCCCCTGGTAACACCCTGGCAATTCCTTTAGGGTGAGCCACAACTTTGTTACCCTTTTCTTAAATTAGAAGAGCTATTATAGGCTAATTTAATTGGCTTCTAAAATTTAGAGTAACAGGAGCAAGAAACATAAAGCCATTATTAATCTTGCAAAATTTAGGAAACAGGAAACAGCTATTTGAATTTTGGTTTTATTTGTTCTGGAAGTGGAGATATATCTCAACCGCGGTGTGTAATTTGAGGTTTCAGAGTAGCAGCCGTGTTAGTCTGTATTCGCAAAAAGAACAGGAGGACTTGTGGCACCTTAGAGACTAACAAATTTATTTGAGCATAAGCTTTCGTGAGCTACAGCTCACTTCATCGGCTGCATTCAGTGGAAAATACAGTGGGGAGATTTATATACACAGAAAACATGAAACAATGGGTGTTACCATACACACTGTAACCAGAGTGATCAGGTAAGGTGAGCTATTACCAGCAGGAGAGCAGGGCGGGGGGCAGGAACTTTTGTAGTGATAATCAAGGTGAACCATTTCCAGCAGTTGACAAGAACGTCTGAGGAACAGTGGGGGGTGGAAGGAGGGGGGATAAACATGGGGAAATAGTTTTACTTTGTGTAATGACCCATCCACTCCCAGTCTCTATTCAAGCCTAAGTTAATTGTATCCAGTTTGCAAATTAATTCCAATTCAGCAGTCTCTCGTTGGAGTCTGGTTTTGAAGTTTTTTTGTTGAAGTATTGCCACTTTTAGGTCTGTAATCGAGTGACCAGAGAGATTGAAGTGTTCTCCAACTGGTTTTTGAATGTTATAATTCTTGACGTCTGATTTGTGTCCATTTATTCTTCTACGTAAAAAAAAGCAATGATCAGAAAGCAGTCTGACGTCGTGCAAAAATAAAAGTAGTTGTATACCATGCTATTTGGACACACGGCTTTTTACACTGAAAGACTTACACTTTTTACGCTTGCTGTGAAAGATATTGAACCAGGTCTTCACTGTGTTCTGAACACTGTGGAAACACTTGTTGATTCTATTAAATCCAGAGCAACAAACTCTAGGTGTTTTGCTACACTTTGTGAGAAGTGAGTGCAGAGCACCATTCCTTGCTCATGCATACAGAGGTGAGATGGTTATCTCGAGGCAGAATGCCTACCTGTATGTTTAACCTCAAGGAAGAGTTATGTACTTTCTTAGATGATAAGAAACCTGAACTTGCTGAAGTGCTGGAAGTGTGCCCTTGTTGCCAAGAAGGCCAATGGCATTTTGGGATGTATATGTAGGGGCATTGCCAGCAAGATCGAGGGATGTGATCGTTCCCCTCTATTCGACATTGGTGAGGCCTCATCTGGAGTACTGTGTCCAGTTTTGGGCCCCACACTACAAGAAGGATGTGGAAAAATTGGGAAGAGTCCAGCTGAGGGCAACAAAAATGATTAGGGGACCGGAACTCATGACTTATGAGGAGAGGTTGAGGGAACTGGGATTGTTTAGTTTGCGGAAGAGAAGAATGAGGGGGGATTTGATAGCTGCTTTCAACTACCTGAAAGGGGGTTCCAAAGAGGATGGATCTAGACTGTTCTCAGTGGTAGCTGATGACAGAACAAGGAGTAATGGTCTCCAGATGCAGTGGAGGAGGTTTAGGTTGGATATTAGGAAAAACTTTTTCACTAGGAGGGTGGTGAAACACTGGGATGCATTACCTAGGGAAGTTTTTAAGGTCAGGCTTGACAAAGCCCTGGCTGGGATGATTTAGTTGGGGATTGGTCCTCCTTTGAGCAGGGGGTTGGACTAGATGACCTCCTGAGGTCCCTTCCAACCCTGATATTCTATGATTCTATGATGTGACTGGCAAAACTGGGTTACCGCACAGACATATTCAGCAAAATGAATACGCTGAATAAAACTATACAAGGTGAGATCATTTTATTTCCCAGCATGAAAGAATCGAGACATCCAAATGAAATCTACAACTCTGGAAAGTTCGTGTTTGTGGGGGCAGTACTGATATGTGTGAGCTCTTACATTCTTTCATTCAGGAACAAAACATGGACTTTGATGTAATTAAACCTCAGCTAGCAGCGCTTCTGTCTGCTCTGCTTAACAAATGTAATGCTCATTTTCCTGAACTCACAACCCCATTTATTACCACCTATGTATGTGAAGCTGGATTTTTCAGCCATGGCATCAATGAAAACAAAGGATCAACACTGACCATGACATGCACATGTCCTTGTCAAAGATATCCTCATGTCTTCACAGAATTGTTGATCACCACGAGCAACAAATTTCACACTAAGTATGACAAAAATAATATTCAGTTTTTTAATTTGTGAACCTATATTATCCTTTCCTTTTGTATATTGCATAAGTTTGGGTGTTTAACTGTATAACGATTAATTTAACACAACTTTTAATCTACTGCGTATGCAGAAAAACAGGTGGAGTGGCTCAGGTGGGCCACAGAGTTTTTATAGCATGTTGGGGGGGCCTCGGAAAGAAAAGAGGTTGAGACCCCCTGCACTAGTGCCTGCATAACAATGGGGTAGTACCCTTTGCAGTTTATGTACCAGGAGCTCCTGAAGGAGGGCAAATTATGGGCACTAGTTCCATCAACTCCACCACCCAAGTTAGGATCCCCATACTTTCAAAGCCAACAATTACCTCTGGAATATCTTTAATATCCGCAGTAACTAGTCATTGGCTGGGTGTGTGTGTTGCTGGTGCATGCTGTCCCAGCTCTGCGCAGACCTGACCCAGCAGACCTTGTTCAAACTGCCCAATAAGATCACAAGTCTTGGTTCAGTTGCAAAGGCACCCAGCCAGGTTTATTGACGAGGAAGAATGGTGCTAATGCCCTGGCTCAATGGTTACAGGTACAGTAACACATGTATGCCTGTGACAATGGACCAGCTCAGTGAATGGTGGGACTTTCCATTCCCACTTTGGCTGGCCAAGGACAATCCCTAGAAAGCTCCTTATTATATTCTGATACAAACAAGTTATCTATTGTTCCTCTGACATGGTTATTTACCACCCTTTCCCTTGTACATGTTGGTTCAATCAAAACATCTCTATCCATTACACTGTCTTCTGACCTTATCTTCAACAGGGGATCAGTGTGCCCTTGTATCATCTTCGGGGAGTGTGTTTGTACCATACTTGCTATCGGGGTTTTTGGTATCACCCTTCTGGAATGTGCTTGCATGAGTGTCCTGTGCTTAGTACTCCTCAGGAATGTGCATGGTTTTGCACTATCAGCCCCGTTATTCCCAGTTTCTGTGAAGTTGCAAGCAGGCATGTTTCGTAACAGGGCCGGACTTCTACTCACAGCCTGACTGTTGCTCACTTTGCTTTAGATTAGGGAGGCCTGATTACTACTTTAGTCCAGGTCTCAGGCCTCATACCGGGCTTCTTATACAAAGCCTCATGTCTCAGGTTCTCTCTTTCTACTACATTCCCCCCATGTTTTGTCTTTTTAGGGGAAAGGTTATTACCAGAGAAAACTCTCCAGTCTCAACTTCGTGTTTCTGATCTCCGTTCTGAATAAGCAAAAATCACTCTGAGATGGACGCTGCGGACCCTGAGCATGCTCAGTAAGAACTTAGGATTTCTTTAAAAAAAAAAAAAGTGTCCTAAATGAATGTGGGTGTGGCTTGGCAGAATCACAGCTCTGAAGTAAAGGACATCAGTGAGCATGTGCAAGATCGGCAACTATTGAGCATGTGCAGAAACATGTCCAGGCAAAGAGCAGACATGCCCAAGCACATCAACCTCCAGCTCCACCACAATAGACAAGACCTGCGAGGAGATTCTGGGGGGGCATTTCTTTTTATTTTATTTGTGGGTACCTTGTATTCACTGTTGTAGGATTGGTTGGGTCCTCTTATTTGGTATCCTTGATTCCTCTGCCTGTTCCTTTCCCTGTTTAATTTATGCCCTTCCTTTACAGAAAAGTTGCTTCTTTTTATCTGTGATCCTCAATTCCCTATTATAAATTGTAATATCCTAGAGGCAGTAGGGGTTAGTTTATGCACCTAGGTGTAGGCACCAAGTGCCAAGAACCCAGTGCTCACTAGTCCTAAGGGGGGGGGGGAGTCACCAAGCCCCTGGAGAGGGAGAACTAAGGGGTTCTACCACCCTTGGTAATCAGAGGTGCCCCAGGAAGGGGTTCCATAAATCAAATAAAATATACAGTATCTACACACAAATCTGAGTCTTTGCTCAGCCATTGGGATGGCAGCTTTAGGAAACTGCCCTCAAGAGAAGGAATTAAATGGGTCACATCTGCAGGAAGCACTTCAAGGGCTTCACATTAGGGCTTGCACACTAACTAGCCACATATCAATCCATCTCTCCTCCCTTCTCTGGTAACTGCAGACAGAGCATTCTCCCTTCCATCCCCTTCAGATGGTCTTTGGGGATGAGGGAGAAGCACTGCCAGCTCCACTTCCTGGGGCTAGCCGTAGCTCTGACATGGAGGAAAGCTTTTTACACAGAATCTTGTGTGGGGGGGAAAATAGCTGAGTATTTAACTGGTGACTTAATTATCGGAAATGCACTTAAGTAACCTTAACTAAATCATCAGATTTTCGGATAGGCATTTCACTGCTAACTCTTACGCCTTTACAAAAAGGGTGAGTTTTTCAGCTTGCCCAAGCAGCATTGTTCCCTACAGTGTATTTTCTAGTACTCTGATACAGAAGCCAAACAATTTATACTGGACACAGTACACCAGTGTCTTAGAGCCCCTTTTTGAACCAGGGAACAGTTTAACAGCTCTCAATTTCTGCATAGGTGTAAAGTGGAATATAATGCAGCACGTGTATATCCACTATTTAAACTACTTATGTAAAATACAACCAGTGAAAGAATTTTAAGCCAAGTGTATCCTAAGTAGCTCAAAAATATCCCCTAAATCAAGTGTTCAGTTGCTATCACCTTAAACAAAATAAAGAACTGTTTCAAAAAACATTTGAAAATGATTTAATGGCAGAGTTGTGCTCTGAAAGGATTCCTGATTAAGGCTCACAATAAAGGTTAATAATAACGTTTAAGATACAGCATTTCAAATACTGCTATGTGAAGACATTTGGCCCAGGAAATAAAAGTGAACAGGAAACAACAGAAAGCAATTATTCCTCTGAATCAGACACAACAAAATAATAGCCAAGTCTATAAATCTAAAGCAGTATCAGACTATTAGAACCAAACAAACATTAGGTAATATAAAAGGAGTGAAAACAATTAGATGTTGTATACTTAAAAGGATATTGCAAAATTATTTTATTAAAAATAACCTCATGTAATGCCTTTAATGTAAAGAAAGGGGAACATGGCTGAAAGAAGAGTGGAGGAAAATTGTATGTATTCTTTTTCTGGTAGTGCACACTATGAACTTTTGTTTTCTAGAAACAAAAAGAAAGGCATGGTCTCCTCCCCCACCCTTTCCTCCCAAAGGAGTCTACTTCTAAAGAGAGAGCAACATTTTGCATGAATATAAAACGACTGAACAGCTAAAGCAGAACCAGTGTACAGAATAGATACAATAAGGCACAATACTGTAATAACTGGGTACCAAAAAAACTGAGGAAGTACTAATTTATATAGTACCATTTAGGTGTTTATGTTACTTTACCAAAAAAAAAATAATCCTGCCTTACTCATCATACTGATATGCTAATTGTAACAGTCACAAAAGACAGAGTTATAGTAAGAGTGTATGTTGCTTTGGTTCATTAAGGAAGCATATTTTTAGAAGATTTTGTGAACAGTTGTATGCCATTCCATCTCACAGTGCAAATGAGTGCAGTACAAGGAGATGGCTGCTATTACTCATTCCCTGAGAGGTGGCAGGTGAGAGTGGTTGAACCTGAGAATGAATGACACAATGTCATTGTCATTCTACTTATGGAATAGAAAGAGGAAACCATAGCATTATCTATCAGCACTGATTGATAAGGATATAATCCTCTCTACTGCATGTCTGTCAAATTTCAGGCAGACCAGTATAGCCTGGAGTGGCCAGCAGATCTCAACCACCAGGAACCATTCTCTATCAGTTCTTTCCAAGCTGTCGGTAATGTTTTACACTCCATAAGGAAGACCAGCTACAGCAAATAATAGACTGCTGTTGTCTGCCATCTGTAGGGCTGATATGAAATAACATTCCTCTGAAATCTAAAAATAAAGGGGGTGGGCAAGCACCATGCAAATACTGAATGGAGTCCTGACTCCGAATGGAGCACTCTTTCCCCTTGAGTTTGTAAAACAGTTTTCTTGCCATTAAGCTAGAAAAAGCCACACTGGAATACTTGCTAGCCAATACTGTTTGGAAGCAGTTGGTTACACTAAAACTGCTTGATGGGCAGATGTATAAGGGGCCTGCTCCAGAGAAGAAAGTGCTAGCGGTCATGCTGTTCATATCCCAGAACAGCTGGTTTTCTAACCAAGTGCAGTATTATCAATCCTGTAAATAGCAGCAGCTTTACAATAGACCAGGAAGTGGGACAATTTCATCTATCCCCATTGGCAGGGGGCAGAGAGAACGAGAAATGCTATAATGCAGACATCTTTTACCCTGACTTGAGTGCTACATAAAAATAAGTTTGCTTTATCCTGCCATTTTGAGTGCCTCCTGAACTACTTACACAACCTGGTAATGCCAGTGGAAGGACCAATCCCTTAGTCTGTGAAATCTGACAGGAACACAGAACAAATCTGTATGATTACACACAGATCACATGCACTCTATGCATGCATTCTAAGTGGGGATAAGAATAGAGCACTGACTTACATGTTTTCTCCATACTCCAGTTTCTCTCTAGTGGTCTATTTTAAAGAGATGTTTGAATTTAGCATGACAGTTACTTTATAAGTTTTATAATAATTTTATTGTAGCCTTCCACCTTACATCCATAAACAGTCAAATCTAATCAACTAAATCCTGCCAAGAATAATGTCTCCTCAAACACCTTCTTATTGCTGCACATGAAAATCCTGCATAATGCACTGGAGGATAAAAAAACTGATTGGAAATGCAACCTAGCATGACCATACTATCAAACACCATGTCGTCAAGTTTCACCAGTGTGGTACTGTCCTCTATCCAGTGTTGATAACAGTTGGCTGCGTGTGCGTGTTCCCTCTGTGTGCTGCCCTGGCTCTGCGTAGATAGCTGTTACAGCAGACCCCGAGAGAAACCCCAAGGACCACAGACTCCGATAAGGTACGAAGGCAGCCGGCCAGGTTTATTGCCAAATGAAACACAGTCTCTAGCTCCCTGAATCAGATGTCTACAGTTCTGCTAGTACATATGTGCTCCCTGACAAAGGACTGGCTCAGACAGTGGCGGGATTTACGACTGCCCCCTAGGCCAGACAAAGACGACCCCTCAGGGGTGCATTCTTATACACAGGTACAAACAAGTTACACCTCACTTCCGACGTATTGAGGTACAACTCCTCTATGTAGTAAGGTGCCGCCAATCACCTTGTACATGTTGGTTCAATCAAAACAACCCCATCCATCATATTACCCTTTTGCGCCTGTCTTTAGGATGGGTCCGCCTGTCCCTTGTTATCTGTGTGGAATGTGCTAGTATCGGAATGTTCTGGTACCATCCTGACATATGTTTATATCTCGTGTCCAGTACCTTTTAGGTATATGTGTTTTTGCAACATCACCCCTCTCCTTGTCAGACTCTGAGCAGGGTGTGCCTCTTGCTCACAGCTTAACTTTGTTTTATGTTAACAAAGTCTTGACCATTACTTTAGTTCAGGCCTTAGGCATCATACTGGGCCTCTGATACAAAGGTTTTTATGTTTCAGGGCCTCCTCTAACTACACACCATACATGCCGTTCAAAATACACCAAAAATTAGCATGCACAGTCATAATAGATATGTCATTTAACTCTCAGATTACTGACTGGTGAAGAGGTGCGAAATATGTTTACTAGATGGTCAGTTGGATTTGTTTGCATCCTCTTCACTCTTTAGCTATCTATGCATATTCCAACAAATGAGTTTACTGTTAACTGTTTTATCAAATGTTTCTAAGACAATACTGAAAAGTATTTGCAGAAAGCTATTTTCCTATTTATATTAGCACACACAATTTGATCCCAAGAATTATGTTCATACAAAAAGGGCTTTGAAGCATACTGTGTAAGCAGTCAAATACCTCAAATACTGAATAAATACTGAATCTTTTGCAAGTGAGTTAGACCACAGATTGGAAAATTATTCATTATACAGAACTAACTGTGATAATAAACTGGGGACTAGTTGTGACCATTAAGAAAAGAAGCTACTGTACATATTATTTACCCATCTCTGATGTGTATGTTCTTCCTCTGAACTGCACTGAAGAACCAAAAGGAACCATGGCTTATTTTCAGGCCTCATTTCTTCCCTGTCTCCCATTCCCATAACCTTATCATCCACCCTGCTGACAGAATGGTTGCCTCCCTTTCTCCTAATCTTTATAGAGCCCCAAGCTGTCCTCTTCCCCTTCTTCCACTGATTTTCTCATTCTCCCTCTTCACATACCCATTCTGCACTCCCACCCAACCCACCCTTTCCTATGATTGGGATGAGAGATGAAACAGGGCAGACATGTAAAGAGGACAAAACAGCAGTGAAGGAGACTGGGGTACAGACACTGAATGAATCCCATCAAAATTCCCATTGCAAGTAATTCTTCTCCATATCTACCACCTGCTTGTCCCCTCATAACCTTTAGAAACTCCCATTTCCATAGCTGAGAGCTAGCCTCCTTGGCACCAAGTGTATTGTTTTATAAAGTAAAACTTATGAGTAAAAGGCAGATCGTGCACTTCATATCCTGCTTCCAAAATTCTTCATGAGTCTCTGGCTTTTCCATTAGTATTCAATGGAAGCTTTTCATTTCCACAACAAAGACCAGAACATTATCGAGACATATGGATCATTGAAAAAATCAGCATCTGAACATTAAGAGAATTAAGTAAAATGCCATTATATTCTCTACTGCACACAGTACAAAAGAATAAAAATGACAATTTAGGAGATCAGTGCACTATAGAACATAAAGGAAAAGTACTGGAAAGCTTACATAACTTGCCTTAGTTACTTCTCATTGATACACGATTCTATTGTATTTCTATTATTCCTTCCATCAGAAGTGCCAGCTAGTTTGAGTTGGTCTATAATTGAAAGCCAAATATCTTTTCATTGTGTAGTAAAGGCGTTAACTTTCAAAGAAAAGTATTAAGTCTTTCAGACCTTACACTCACTAAACTAGGGATTCTTACACTCTGGAGGGTTAACAATGAGCTTCAGCTCCTTTTTTTATCCCTCCATTAAAAACTGTGTCTGATCTTTACTGTTATGGAGGACTTCCAAAAGCGTGAACCAAGTTTAAACCAACACCGTGATGCTTGCCCAAATTTGCAGGCAGCCTGAAGCAATTAACTCTAAAAGAGGTGAACTGGTCCATTCTCAATCAAACCCTTACGGACTCTGCAGACATTTACACTTTTCCAGCACAACCCAGGATTTAGCATCCCCCCCCCACCCCGAATTTGCTGTTTTGCTGAAGTTGCCTCCTACTCTCCAGCATTTCCTACGAGCAGAAGTTAACTGAATCTGTATTACACCACGTTCTCCCAGCTATGTGCTATGTTTTGACCACTATCTTACTCTTTCTTCCCCTCTATGGATCAGCTGCTTGCAGCTTGACTTTCTTCTGTGGTAGACTCAGCCTAAAACACAGCCGAATGCTGGTTAGCTATCAACCAGTAGCTGGCAGAGGATTTGGGGGCATGCATACAGCCATTAAAAAGGAGGATATACAGAGCCATTTGGAGACCAAGCATACATTGTTATAAACAAAACCCATCAAACTAAAGTTCATAGGCTTAGAAAAAGCAGAAGACTGCTTTGTTAAATGACAATACTGTAGACATGTAACCCCTCCATGCACCATACTTTACATCACTGCAAACAGCAAAAGCTGCCAAGCCTAATAATGGGGGAACATTGAATGCACCTGTCAAGCTGGTTGAAATATTTCCAATTGAACAGTTTTACCAATAGAAAATGCTGTTTTTCATCTAAATCAAAATGTTTCTCAACATGTTGATTTCAATAATTTTTTTTTACATTGACAAAAGAGTTTCTAAGGACGGCAATTTGAAATAGAACCTAAGTATTTTTTTAACTCTCACTTTGTATCAACTAGATGTGAATAAATCATGTACTGATTAGTCAGTCTTGTCACATTGCTCTGTGTTTTCACTGGATAGGACCACAGTGTTTCAGATTGGTTCAGTTTAACCATGTGATGTCACAGCTGCTGTTAGTGGCAGGGCTGTCTTTGGAATTGAGAAGTAGGTTTGATAACCTGCATCTTTGATGAAAGGGAGTAGTTAGATTGCCAGCTACTGTGGCTCTGATCCTTCACAGCCAGGTGTAAAATCCAGATGGAAATCCAACTTTTGTTAAGAACCCCCACCAATAGGCTAAGAAGAAATCTGATGAGCACAATATTAGGAGGAACAGGTACAGGATTAGACGTGTTAAATAGTATAGATACAGAGGTATTAGCCAATAAATTTAACACAATGGGATGACATTTAGGAACAGTATCTAAGCCTTTAATGACATCTCTAACTGATCTGAGTGTTAGCCTTTATTTTGTAAAAAAATTGCTTCCTGGATGGGACAAATCACAAATAAAAGATCATTTAAATATTTTAAAGGCAGTTGAGGTACTACAAAACTATCTGTCACAAACGTGGACTAATGATGTAGTAAAGGATATTATAAGAGATGGAATGAGTGGTATTCTACCTTTGGAGAAAAGGAGTATTATGTGGAAACATGCCTCCGAATCTCAGAAGAGATACTCTTGGTGGAGGATGGTAAACTTCACATACAATCTTCAATGGAACCAAGCAAACACATTCATAATTATGATGTCTGAAGCCCTTACTGAAAGCATATCTCCTATTGTATCACTTGGGTTAAATATTAACACAAGTGTAATGCAACCAGTTGGACATAAACGTGGGGCAATCAAACAGAATCAGACATGGAAGACTGTGAAACTTGAGGCCTATATGGAAGAACGAGGAACCGGATATGTGTGTAATAACGATACAATCCAATCTTATGACGTATGTTTAAATAGAGAAAGAGGAGAATGTCATTATCAACCGGATCCTTTTCCATTTAATGGATCAGTTGTCATATATGTTGGGAGAAAATATGTTAATATTAGAAGTTGGTGTACATTGTTTAAGGTGAATTATATATATATATATATATATACGTATAATGTAAAATAATCCACATGAGAATAAATGTTTATGTAATGTCACCTCTGTGACAGGTTGTGATTTCAAGTTCACCTTACCAGAAATAGGAGAGGAGGAAATCAAAGATCAGTATCAGTTATATGAACTAATTGATCCAGTATCTTTAGGATTAGATATAGGTTTAGTTAAAGAACTGTTAGAACATCCTGAATTGCAGAAGCAATTACAAAAGGTTAAGGAAAATACTCAAAAGAGTTTTGATCACTGTTCACCACTCTACCAAGAAAATTGAACAGGTAATTGAACATATTAAAAGAATCACCAAGCATAGCTGGTGGGATGTATTTTGGGGATTATCTCCCTTGGCTTCAAAATTCTTTAACATAATCTTGCATTTAATTGTTATAGTTTTGATAGTGCAAATAATAATGGTGGCAATGCTCTTTATTTTGGGTTGGACTAAAAGGAAATTCCAACAACTTAAGCATGTACAGATTCCCTCCCTGAAAAGAAATTATTATGGCACACAAATGAGTGTAAGCAGTGTGAGAATCGAGAGTGGCAAGGAAGTGTGACAGTGCAAAGATGTGATGGCTCGGTTTCCTGCAAAGGAAAGCTTTGAGTCTATACTGGACAGGACCGCACACTCATTGGACTCACATGTTTATGAAGTGTTTACAAGCCAACAAGGAGAGGAATTGTAATGAGAGACTTTTGCCTTAGTTGCCCGGAATGCCGTATCAAGCTCTGAATGGGAAAATCTGCAGAAAACCCCCCGAAGGGGTTTAAATTAGTCAAAATTATAAAAGTGCTTAATTGAACATAAAATACGTGGTGATAGTATCAGGACCCTTTGATATGCTTAGAACAGTAATCAGTTTTAAGAATAAAGCTTTAATTAAATACAAATTAATAATAGTTTAAATTAGAAAATCTCGTAATGGTGGCTACAGGGCTATGTAATGTAGTGGAAAATCTCATAAGAATGCATGGGCGCCCATAGAAATTAATAGGGATGATGCAATCAAGACAAGATATTGCATCACTTCCTGTGGGGAATGACTCAGCAAAATCCAACAGAGATACTTTCTAGCCCATAGAAACAAATAGGACTTTAGCTAAGGTTCATCCAAAGGTCAGCTGAAGTAGCTAGGGTTAATTTAAAGGTCATCTGAGGAGTTCCATAGAAGTCTATGGGGCCTCTAGTAGGGAGGGACACTCCTTTTGATTGACAGCTGACAGTCCCATAGAGCTCTATGGGCAGAAGAGGAGTGCCTAGTCACATAGGTACACGTGACTGGGAGGAGCTAGGGTGTGACGACCAAAAAGCTGAAAGCTGATTGGCTGAGCCTAGGTGGCCAAACAGTATATAAAAGCAGCAGCCGAGAAGCTAAAGCTCTGTAGGGATAGGGACCAGCAAGAGAGCAGAACGCTGCCAAACACCTATAAGAAGATACCTGCGCAAGAGAAGTCACCTGAAAAGCTGAAAAAGGAAGAGCTGCTTGAAAGCCAGCTACTGTAACAGCAGCAGCAGCCGGCCACCCCAAGGCTCCAGGGTTGCCTTGGCAATGGCCGCTCCCAGCACCCCGACAACAGGAGGCCTCCACAGCAGCCCGGCGGCAGTACCCAGCAGGCTTCCATATCTCTCACTGGAGGAGCAGTTTTACCTCAGTGACAGCAGACAGCCGCCCACTCGCAGCACTGCCCACACACCACAGCAGCCACAACTCCGATGGTCATCACTCTCAGGCAACCGACAGAGCAGAACGACCTTGACTAGACGACTCAGAGGGATTTTCATAGAAGCCCCTGTAAGTTAAAAATCTTCTTCTATTTGACATCCTGAAGCATATGTGTCTCAAGTGTAAATAAAACTGGATGTCTCTGGTTTGAGTGAGATCTCCCTACCCATTTGGTACCTGTTAGGCCAGCATGATGCACTCCTGGGGGAATCTTTTTTCTCGTTGTCTGTATTGTTGACATTCTTATTGACAGGTATTTTGAAATAAATTACCAAAAGAATTGAAATTGGAATGGTTATATTGTGTTATTTTGACAAATATGCAGAATTTTAAAGTATTGTGCACAGAAGTTTTAATTTTTTTGTGCATAATTCCCCCAGGAGTAATACTTGAAGACATCCTGGTGAACCTCAAAATCCAAAGTACATTTAACTAAATAGCAGCTCTAAAGCATCTACATGGTAACAGATGTCTGAACTTTGGGAGGAGGGGAATGGATAGATGGAGTAAACTAATTGTAAGGAGATGGGATTTCCCCTCAGAAGGAAACACCATGTAAAGACATAGCCCCTTAATTGCTCATGGACAATTACATTTGTTCTACAGCTGACAGTGGCTGAAGAGGAAGTAGATTTGTGAAGTTTCCCATACGAACACCAAATCTCCAACTGTTACATTACCACCAAAGCCAAGAGGTGAGCCCTGATGGATGACAATAACAACAAAAGAGTTTGAGATGGAGCAAATACTCTAAAACAGACAGAGAGAACTGTATAAGGATCTGTATTACTACTGGTTGCCCATAATAAAAACCTTTACTTCTAAAGTGAAAAACTTGGGGCTCAGTTACTGCTCACCCCCTCCCCTCCAGAGGGGCATGGAGGAATGTTAGGGGGGTGCGAGCAGTGATGCAAGGCACTGTGTACCTGCTGGTCTGTTTCCCCGTGTAGCCTGTGGCCATTTTCAATGAGGAGAGTCAGGTGGCTGAGCTTCTTCCTAACCCAGGTGAGTGCTCAGCTGCTAGTCCCGTCTGGGAGGATATGTGTGTGTGTGTGTGTGTGTGTGTGTACGACAGGACTTCCCCTGATGGAAGGTAAGACCTACCCTAGGAACTTGCCCCAGCTGCAGGAAGCTTTGCCCCCACCCTCCATTTCCTGTCCCCATCACTTCTCAGCCACGGGAGAAAGAGGGGGCGAAGGGTCACTGTATAGGGAGCTAGCCCCTCTCTACGCCCAACCCCATGCATGCGGACCCCCCACTGAGCCCCCCGCCAGCATCCAGACCCCCCCCGCTGTGCCCCAACTACCTTCACCTGGACCCCCTGAAAGTTCCATTCCCCCTGCAACCAGAACCGCCCCCCCAACAAATCCCTGTGCATCCAGATCCCCTCTACATCTGGACCCCCACTGAGCCACCCACACCAAGACTGCCACACACAGAACTCTCTCAGCCCACACCTGGATTCCCCCCACACTAAGTCCTTCCATACTTGGACTGGGGAGGCAGGGCTGGGCATGCGTGTGAGGTGTTACAGCTTTGTGCACTGTGGAACATATATACTTGTTGCAGATCCAAACCGGGCACTCTGCACCAAAAAAATAAAAAATTCGGCAAAATGTATTTGTCAAACAAATGTGGAGACTCCAACATGGCATTTGGGAGCACAGCCCCCTGGCTGCACAGAGATGGGAGATCACTGTGCAGCTCAGCCCCCAGAACATGGACTCAACAATAAGGCTGCACCCAACCCTGACACAGCGCAATGACAGGGCTTGCCCCAGAAACACCCCAGGGCCCTGCCCCTCTGTGCCAGGCGTGGACAGGCAGGCTCAGCAAAGCAGGATCCAAGTGCAGAGAGGCTTAGCCTGGAGGGATCCAGTTGTGGGTGGAGAGGGTTCTGTGTGGGACAATCTAGGTGCAGGCAGCTCAGTGAGAGATCCGGGTGCGGGGTGGGGAATCTGGATGCGCAGTGGCTTGTTGGGGGGTTCTGGGTGCAACAGTAATGGGACTCTGCAGGGGGGTCCAGGTGAAGATGGTTGGGGCTCAGTGGGGGGGGATATCTGGGTGTTGGGGGGATAGAGATCGTCAGGGTGGTCTTGGTGTGGGAGGCACACTGCGGGGTCCAGATGCTGGGGGAGTGGGTCTCAGTGAGGTGGGGATCCAGGTACAGCTGGTTGGGGCTCTATAGGGTGGGGATCCAGGTACAGGTGGCTTGTCGGGGTGGTCCAGGTGCAGGGGGAGTTGGGCTCGTCAGAGGGGGTTCTGGGTGCAGGGAGTAAGGCTTGCTGGGAGGGTCTGAGTATGAGGGGGTCTGGATACACAGGGGTTGGGTGGATGGGGGAGCAGCTCCCTCTACAGGAATCCCTCCCCCTGCAGCTGAGGAGCAATGGGTGTAGGAAGCGTGGAGGGCAAGTGGAGGGGAGTTTGCAGAGCTTCCTACAGCCAAGGGAGATATCTGGGGATGGGTCTGGCACGGCCCCAGGTGCTGTGCAGCGGAAGAGAAAGTTTTGTCCTCCCCAGCCCAGCCAAGACTAGCAGCTGAATCTGGTGCTGGGTGGGAGCCACCAGCTGGATCTTCCCCAGTCCCACTCCCTGCCCCACAGTGATTTGTCTCTCTGCCAGCTGCCCTGGGCACCCAAAACATACTGCTTGGGAAGGTCACATGACCACATGAAAGTCATTTTTCTGCAGGGAAGCAAAGAAATATGCAGGGGGACATAAATTCTGTACATGCACACTGGCACAGAATTCCCCCAGGAGTAAAGTGGCAGACTGCAGCTAAGATAGCTCAGCTCTGTGTAAGTGGATTGTGGCAGGGCCCAGCCCCGAATAGACTGCAGAGAAGCCCAGCTCCGTGGGGAGTAACAGCTTTGTAAATTGGTGGAGCAGGCTGTAGCTATAAGCAAGCCTGGCTCATTGCAGAACCTAACCCAGTCTGCGGAAACAGCTGAGCTGCTGCTGAGGGAAGCAGTGACTGCTTCTGACACAGGCCAGCCATTGTTGGGTGTGCCATGAGTGCTGTTGTCTATAAGACTTCAAGTGCCCTGCATGAGGCATATGAAGTCCAGAGAGAGACCTTTCCTGTACCTGGATCCAGAAGAAAGGTCTCTGAGGTCACAGAGAGAAGCAGTAAGGGAAAGGGGCTCCCCAAGAAAAGTCCTTGTCACCAGCAAGGTAACAAGAAGCCTGCAATGTCCTATCAAAAACCAGAGAGCTATAAAGACAGCTCTTACTCTGAAGAACAAAAAGCCTTTCAAAACACCCTGTGGAGGAAGCTGCTCCAATTTGAAACAAGGGAGGCTACTGACAGGCTGCCGACAGAGGAGCTGGTGCAGAAGCTAGCCCAACATGAGAAGCAGCGAACAACCTCTAAAATGTGACAGAAGCAGAAGTTCCAAACCTATTGTGATGGGGCCAACCTCCGCCTCACTCCCCAGCAATGGCACCCATAATACTTGACAAGTGGGGAAGACCTACAACATCAGTCATAGTAGAGGGAGAGTTTGGAAAATGTGGTCAGCAATTGTGACTAGATACTGGTGCCACTGTACCCATTCTGTGCACAGACACTGAACCTAAGGTGAAGAAGATCCCCATTAAAGACACACAGATCTTAGAAGAGTTCAATGGTAAGTGAAGTGTGGTCCCCTTCATCAAACCTATTATGTGCATCATCCACACAATGGTTACCAAAGCTATCTTTGGGGTTCAAGCCCTAGGTGGCCAAGGTATCCTCGGCATAAACCTGCTGTCAAGGCTGGGCATAGTAGTAGATCTGCTAAATTTACAGCTTGTCCAAGACAAAGGAAGCAACCAGCATGCAGTAATACCTGCATCTCATCAAGTGGCAGCAGTGAAGGCACCTGAGAGCTTAGTGATGCCTAATTGGGATGCAGATGTGGGCATCGTTACACAGAAATACCTGGAAGTCTTTGTTACCAACAAGCTCCAGCGTGGGAGAACAAAGGTTGAGATGATGGTCAATGGACCAGACCACAAACCTCAACGGCAATACCGTTATCCTGTTGCTGCTGAAGAGGGTCTTAAGGACACCATCAATGCCCTAGTACAGCAAGGAGTCCTGTATGAAACCGAAAGCCCATGTAACTCTCCAATATGGCCTGTATTGAAGGCAGACAAGAAGACCTGGTGTCTTACCATCGATTACAGGGAGCTCAACAAGGTCACACCATGTCTTGCCCCAGTAGTTGCTAAATTTAATGAGATAATGGCAGCTATCACTTCAAGAGCAAGATGGTTCTCAGTGTTGGACCTTTCTAACACTTTTTCTTCTATCCCCCTGCATCCATCATCACAGCACAAGTTTGCGTTCACCTACCGGGACCGGCAATACACATTTAGCCATGTCCCTCAAGGGCTACACAGTGCACCCTCCATCTGCCACCACCACGTCTCTAAGATGTGGAAGTCCATGAAAGATCAGGTTAAGATTCTCAGCTATGTTGATGACATCTTGATAACAACCAACACCAGAGAAGAGAATCTCCAAATCCTGGATGCTGACTTAGACAAGATAAAGAACACAGGGTTCATCATCAACCCCATCAAGGCTCAGCTGGTCTTACCTGAAGTGAAATACCTAGGTATAAAACTAGGTAAGGAAGATAGGTATCCAGACACACAAAGGGTGGAGTTAATATGCAAGCTCCCTGCGCCACAAGACATTTCTGCACTCCAAACTTTCCTTGGATTCACAGGGTTTTCCAGAGAATTCATAGAGGGGTATGTGGAACTGGCCAAACCCTTGTATCTGCTGTTGAGAAGGAGTGGAGTGGGGCCAAGAACTTCAAGAGGCCTTTTGTTCCCTAAAACAAGCCCTCACCAAAGCTCTTGCTCTAGCATACCCCAAACCTGACCAGCCCTATCAGCTGCAGCAAGCATCCAAGCAAGGAATTAATGCAGTCCTTCTTCAGGACCAGGGCAGCAGTCTCAAGCCCATTGCTTATGGAACAGTAATCCTAAGCGAGGTAAAAAAACAATTCAACACCTGTGAGAAGGAAGTACTTGCACTAGTGTGGTCTTTGGGCCACTGGGAGTACCTCATCGATATGCCACCTATTGTCCTCAAGACCACCCACACTCCCCTGTAGTATGTTTTATCCAGCAGAACAAATGAGGGTTGAGTTTCCAGCCCCAGGCTCACTGGATGGGCGCTGAGTCTTATAAATAAAGGCATTACAGTGCTGAAACACCTCAACCTACTGCGATGCCATACACTCACAGAAGGACAAGATCATGAGTGTCCACTACCTGTCCAAGAAAAACGGATCAAGTCACCCTCCCACCCTACCAAAAAGTCAAAGATCAGAAATTAAAAATCTGGGTTGTCGATGGTAGTTGCTTCCACTGGGATGGGAGTCCCCATACAGGCTATGCAGCAATTCAGACAGACCTTCAAAGGACCCTACAAGGAACTGTGTGACCTCACTCAGCCCAGGCCACTGAGGTCGTGGCTGTTCTATAAGTGCCATATGAGGAAAATCTAAATGAGGACATCTGCATCTGCTCCTACTCTGACTGGGTTATTAGAGCGCTGGGCGAGTGGATGCCAGTGTGGTTCCAACGAGGGATATGAATAGCAGACAGTCAACCTATACCCCATGCAAAATATCTTCTGTATGTCTGGAGGCCATCCTCCAACAGGTCTGGTAGCATCTATCTATGTTTAGTGAGGGCTCACAGACGGGACCATGCAGAAATCTCAAATCTAAACAATAAGGTAGATCAGTTAGCCAAAAAGGCAGTCTTATTAGATAAAGAATTCCTATGGACCCACTCGGATGAGGAGGTGCTGACAATACAATCAAAAGATGTAGACCTAGCAGGGCAATTAGAAATCAGGGAACTGCAAAATCGAAATGAGGAGGTCCAAGACCTGAAAAGGAAAAAGGAATACTGTGGGTATCACATCTTTAAGGACAAGCACAACCTTATACTGGCCTTAAGAAAGGACATGAAAGACGTAACTCCAGTCCTGGTGATGCCCACCTGTCTTCACTGGGAGATGATCAGCATGGCCCATAACCACGGTCATTTCTGCATGGAAAAGACAGTGCATCAGGTAACATCTGTGGTATTGTGGCCAGACATCACCAAAGATGTGACCAAATATATTCAAAATTGTCTCACCTCTGCTGAGAATAATTTGGACAGAAAAGTCATCAAGGGTCTCTTGCTACATCAATGAATCAGGGGACAATGGTCCCATTTACAAATCGATTATATAGGACCCTTACCTGCACAGGTCGAGGACATAAGTTCTGCCTAGTAGTTGTGGACTCATTCACAAAGTGGGTGGAAGCATACCCAACAAGGAACAACACTGCTCTAACAACAGCAAGGGTACTGATGGAGCAAACATTTGCTAGATTCGGAATACCAGAAGTCCTAGACTCTGAACACAGACCGCCTTTCATGGGGAGGTCATGAAGACCACGTGGCAAGCCCTTGGTATCCGCCAAAAGCTATATATTGCAGAGCATCTGCAAAGCTCTGGGTTTGCTGAGCAGACAAATAGAACACTTAAATCTACACTGAGAAAGATCATCAGCAACCAGGGCAAGGACTGGGACACCTAAAGTTACCTTTGGTCTTAATGGCAATGAGATCAACTGTAGCATCCCATGGATTCACGCCACATGAGGTGATGATGGGTCAGTAAACGAGAACTCCTGAGCTTTGGTGGGCAGGAGGTGCCCCACCTGATGAGTTTCAGCCATGACTACTACTGGATAAGTTTATGAAAACCCTGCTAAATGACCTCAGTTCCATACAACCTCAGGTAGCCCTTCAGTTAAAGGCCAATGCCAGAGTTATGGACATGAGGTTAGGAAATCACCTCAAGCCCACAGACTGGGAAATTGGGAACAAAGTGTTATACAGGTTCTACTCTGATAAAGAGCATCCTCTAAGTCCAAGGTGGGTGGGGCCAGTAGTTATTACCAATAAGGCTAGCCCAATGGTTTATGAAGTTGAGCTAAAGGGCAAAAAGGGCAGAAACCTAAAATGGTTCCATTCCAGTCAACTGAAAGAGTGGAAGGGAGCTGAGTCATCAGGTCAGAAATAATTATAATTCTGTTTGTTTGTACCATAGGAGCCAAGACTCACCAGTTGCCTCTTATGGTGTATGACATTTGTAAATATGTATAGTGTGTTATCTGTAGACATGGGGGAACATTATTTTTGTAGCATTAAGCCTAAGAGGGTGTTAACCAAACTAAGCAATTTGGTAGTATGTTGCCATAGGTGTGGGGAGTATACCATGACGCAAAATTGGCAAATGATAGAAATGGAGCAAATTGTATTTTGTATTGGAAAGAGAAAAAGGGGGATAGGTCTAACATAGCCTTATGGCAGTGCCCTGACAGCACTTTTGGATAAGAATTTGGAACCCTTGGCAGGGTTGCCAAATTTGCCTAAAGCTGTGTATGGAAACTTCAAGACAGACGTATTGTAAATTGCTCCAGTGGACATGTTACTAGAAGTCCATTCAAATGTGCTTGCATGACTTCCAATTTGACACCTAGAGTCAAGGAGGGGATGATGCAAGTAGAAGTGTTTTTAAGTGCTCAGTTCTACACACTCAAAGTAAGCCTAGAATGGCACACTTTGTACACATAAATTGTAGCAGGAGTCCAAACCACTGCTGCAATATTTCAAATAATGTAAATAACTTCTGTTCACTATATAAACAAGGTTTATTTGTGGCCAGTTGTCATGGAAGTTTAAATATTTGTGTCTCTACAAATTATTCCAGGGTGTGGTATCTGTCAGATATATTTGGAGTTAAACAAAAAATTGAAGTATCTGTAATTCCCCAGCCATACACCAGCCACATTGGCCCTGTGGTAGTCAAGCAAGACCTGAAACAATTGCTAATCATAAACCCCAGGTATGCTTTGAAAAAGGTGACTGTAGACATGCAGGTACTAGTGGAAAATATCCAACCTGATTGCCCACCTTTCACAAAACCTTCAGTGATAGGATGGGATGTATGGGTTGCCAGCATTGAATCTAGGTATGTTAGAATGAAAAGAGACTTAACAGCTAAGGTCTTAGGTGGTGCAGAAGCAGGCTTGGAAGTGGTAAACGCCCTAAGTGCCGGTACTCTTGCTCAAAGAATTAGCAATGTAGGCCATGACATGTCATCTTTAAATCAACCCCCAACAACATCACAAAATAGAATCAGTGATTTCAGTTATGACGTTGTCACCACCATGCAAACCTGGTATAATGCTCAAAGGAAAAAACAGGAGAAGGTAATAGTTGCCATAGGTACCCTACCATACAACACATTATGGGCACTTACCTCTATCCAGGTACAGACATGGTTGCAGAGCATGGACAGTGGCATCATAAGGGTGGGATTCCAGGGTGTCATCCCTATGAAAATAAAGAATCTAATGCTAAAAGATGTCACACCCTTCGAGAAGGAGCATCACACTTGGTGGGACCTATTAGACTTCACCTTTGACTCAGATTTTAAAAGGGTAACGGCCCATATACTAACAATCAACAACGCCAGCACAAATTGGGTTTCCCAGCTTATCTCACTAGGAATTAACATTAATCAAACAATTATACCTGTTGACATCCCAAAATGGGTACTCAAAACCAACAAAAGATACCATACTGTTAATCTAGAAGCTTGTGTCTGGGAACCAAACAGCGAATACCTCTGTACTACAGATGTATACCAAGGACCACATATATGCCTAAGCCCAGATCAGGGAAGGTGCCACTATAACTTGCAGTCACATGAGAGTAATTATTCAGAGCTAGTGGTGGGAAACAGCAATTGTGTTTGCATAAGAAGCAATTGTAAAGAATTTGTTGTACATTTATTTTACACAGTTGTAAATAATCCTCATGTGAAAAATGTAACTGAAGTTGACGTAGCTTAAGTCAATCTACCGCGGTGTACACATTGTGCTGCATTGATGGGAGATGTTCTCCCATTTTCTTCCCTGACTCTACTCAGGGAGCTGGAGTACCAAAGTCAACCCAAGAGCATCGATCACAGCAGTGCTTATCTACTGATAAATGTAGACATGGCCTAAGAGATGTACTTCCTGCCTGTCTTCTTGATCTTTTCCTAACCCTTCAGGTGAATGCAGTTGGAAGGACTGAAGCAGCTGAAATGCCAGGCCTCATTTTATAGCCTTGAAAACATTTAGAACATTCATAATGCAGAGGGGAGGAGTAGAAGGGGTACATGAGTACTCCAATGGGCCCTGGAAGTTAAGGTTCCACAACTCAGGCTGCAGTGATTGGCACATCTCAGGAGTGGTACTATGCAGAGGACACTCAGTGTTCTCTCCATTTTTTCCATGTAATACTAAACTATGTTGTTTTCCTAATGGAAGTTTCCTCATACTGGTTTCTCTAACAAAAAGGGTCCCTACATATGAAGTGCAGTGATGATACAAGTATCTGCTTCATGCTCAGGAGGGATCACATTTAGCTTCTGTAAGATGCTGTATTCTGGATTTATCGTTTTTTATCAAACCAAAACACTTGAGAAATACTTCAAACCTACTTCTGCACGTTTTTATTTCCTCCCTTAAGATTGACTGACGTCTGCATAAATTTAGCTTAAGATATTCCAAGAAATACACCTGCATTGAAACTTTAAACAAATCTTGATATAGATCATCTTGGATTCTCCTATCTTCAGCACTCTTACATTACTTTTTTCCATCTACTTAAGATTAGCATTTTAAAACTGCAATTTTCTAAGGGTCTGTAACAGTTAAAAATAACTTTTTATGGAACGGTGGAATCAAAGCTGAGAAATTCAAGTCCATCAACACTGCAAAAAGAACATTCATTTCATAGCAAGTGAGACAAGTCGTGCTTAGAATTTAAGAGGTTTTATAGATATAATCATCTATATCAAAGCAAGAGGTTTTACTCTCAAGCAAAGGGTGACATACTGAATTGGATGTTAATTACTGATCAATAGGGCCAGTGTTTTCTGGAAATTGCTGCTGTTGTTGCATTTTTTTCCTAAATGACTCTTCATTTACAGAATTGCCCCTCATTTCTGGAATTGCAGATCAGAGGGTGATCTGTGAGTTCATGTGCCACCAGAGTTCTGCTCAGAGAAACCTGAGTCATCCTCGGGGCACAGGGCAGAGGCTGAGGGCAGGCTGCTGTTGAGACTCTCTGCCACCTTCTCCTCACCTCACACAGGCCTGAGCTCGGCAAAACTTCTTGGCAGCATCCATAGTGCCTCTCCTGCACTCACCTCCCTGTACACAGCTGGTTCCTGCTTCCTCACCCCAGCACACAGCTGGTTCTAGGCTATCAGTACCCACCATCTGTCTCCACACTCCCTGCACACAGCTGGTTCTAGCCCTCAGTGCCCAGTGCCTGTCCCCCACCTCCTCTGCACACCACTGGCTCTACCCAGAATCGGATTTAGGGGCAGTTGACCCAGACAGACCACCTGGGATGCTGGGCTTGGGGGCACTTGGCTTTGGGTGCGGTTTTTGTTGTTAGCAACAGAAAGGACAATAGAATGTTTGAAGTAAAATGTTTCAGGTATTCCATATGTAGATTCATTTTTCACTAACCTCTACAATGTTCTAGACCTTTGTAGAATCTCATGGATCTCTTTTCCTTGAACCTCAGCCACACCCTCACAGGTATATAAGGGGCAGGGCGTCACCAGTCAGTTGGTGAGATATAAGAACGAAGTGAGAGCCCAGTTGCAATATTGTGAACCTTGTTTTATTGTGCAATTGTGAAAGTGGACTTGTGTTTTAAGACTTGAAAAGTGTAAATACAGTAACTCCTCACTTAAAGTCATCCCAGTTAACGTTATTTCATTGTTACATTGCTGATCAATTAGGAAACATGCTCATTTAAAGTTGTGCAATGCTCCTTTATAACGGCATTGGCAGCTGCCTGCTCTGTCCACTGCTTGCAGGAAGAGCCTGTTGCAGCTAGCTGGTGGGGGCTTGGAACCAGGGTGGATCGGCAGCCTCCCTATCAGCTCCCTGTTCCCCTAAGTTCCCTGTGCGGCAGCCGCCTAGCAGGCTACCAATTGCTGGCAGTTCAGCTTTCCCTCCCCCCACTGCCATGTGCTGCTCCTGCCCTCTGCCTTGGAGCTGCTCCCCTGAGCCTCCTGCTTGCTGAGGGGGAGAAGGGGGCTAATGTCAGGGTGTCTCCCTCCCCCTGCTCCTGCACCCCGCTTACCCCATCTTCCATAGAGCAGGGGGGACACACGACAGGGCTCAGGACGGAGGGAGCTTCCTGGCAGCAGTTGCTTTCTCAGCTTGATCTACTAAAAAAGGCAGTGTACTTAGAGTGGGGTCAGCGTATTTAAAGGAGCAATGCACATCTCTCTCTCCCACACGGTGTGTGTCTCTGTCTGCCGTGCTGTCTCCCCTCCCTCCATTCGTGCTGCCTTCTAGAGTGTGAGGCTACGTTAACAACAATGGGTTAACCCTTGAGGGCTCAGCCGATTGCTAGTTCATGATTTAACAGTAAGGCATTCCCTGGGAAATATCCCACCCTCTGACTTCACCACCTCAACCAAGCTTCACAATCATCATCATTGTGTACCAGTACTAAATCATTTGTTTAAAACTTATACTGTGTGTGTGTGTATATATATATATATATATAGTCTTTTGTCTGGTGAAAAAAATTTCCCTGGAACCTAAACCCCCCTCCCTTTACATTAATTCTTATGAGGAAATTGGATTTGCTTAACATCATTTTGCTTAAAGTCGTATTTTTCAGGAACATAACTACAACATTAAGCGAGGAGTTACTGTAGCTATTAATGAAGGATATATTTGATGAGACACAAGAGCCCTAGAACCCCTAGCTGCATAACAATAGAAAAGAAACACTGTCATTTTTTTGCCATGCTTAACATGTAATGTTAGATGACTTTCTAAAACTGCGGAAATTGGTGTGAAAAAGTAACAAACAGTAAAAACTGGCAGTAACAGTGGTGAGGCAGTTGATCATGGGGCTGTGTGTACAAGGTATCAAGTTACAAAAATGTTGGTGTGTGATCAAGGCACCTTTGACAAAAGGGAAAAGTAGCAGCAAGCGAGTCAGTCAGTCAGTCAGTCAGGTAGAGTGAGGAAGGGAAAGATCTGTGTATTTGTGTCTGTGTGCACACGCGTGAGGGAAGAGAGAGATCTGATGAAGAATGAGTAGATAGAGACAGAGAGGGATGAAGAGACAGAATCTGAGGAGAAACTGAAAGAGACATGACAGACTAAAGAAAAAAAACAGACATGAGAGAGAATTAGTAAAGCTGCTGTCACATCTAGCAAACTGTGGACGACTGGCCATTGGAAGCAGGATGCTGCCAACTCAGTATCATCTTTAATTGTATGTGGTTGTGATTTGGGATGCTTTTAGCCTATTGCCATGGGATTTGTTTTGTTTTTGTGTCCATAAAAGTGTTCTATGTTTGGAGAAACTGCTTGTGTCAATCACTTATGGGACGGAGGTGCCGTGTCCTCAGGGAATTCCTAAGACGACCCTAGCATAGTGAAACCCTTGGGGTAACAGTGTCTGTCCTCCACCTCCCCTGCACAACTGCCTCCAGCCCTCAGTGCCCCCATTTCTGTGCTGTAAAGGATTACATATTGCTTATGTCTGTCAATACATGTATTTTTGTATTAACATAATGCCTATCTGAAATTTCCAAAATATATAGCTTTGAAAATCCAAAATTACTCTGTTTTCATTGCCAGAAAACTTTGGCCCTACTGATCAGCATGGAAAATAGTATACAACTTCACTGTGTTCAGTGATTGCTGGTTTCAAATAAAACAGGGGATGTAACTGTGCATATTCCCAGCACAAGCAAATCATGTCCAGGGTTTTGTGGGGTTAAATCTTTTGACTTATAGAAGGCCCCTTTTAACTGCTCTTCTCTGAATTTTAAAAGGGAAAAGTAGATTGTCAAAAGGGACTCACCAGCTGAACTCAGGGACAGACCTCGCAGGCAAGTTTTGGACAACAAATGGACTGCACCAAAATACTTTGCAGGGCTCAGGAACACATACCCAGTGCCACATACCCAAGCATCCAGGAAAGAGCCCAATCCATGTTAGGATATGTAAGGGTGATACAGAGGACTTTTTAGCTGCTCTCTGTGTGCTGAAAACACTGATCAGAACTAGGCGCTGTCCAGCATCAATAGTCCTGATCTGTCACCATTAGCTGAAGCAGGGGGCAAAAAACCAAGATTTGGGCTTATGTAAATTAGCAAAATTGGAGTGGTGACAGTGAAACACAAATGATAAGGTGCATATAAATATGTAATTTGTTTGGTAATTATAAGAATTTAAATAGTTAATAAATATAGTTTTAAGTAGTCACAATGAGGAAAAACAAAATGGCGGCCACAAAGAATCAGAGCTGTGAAAACCAAAATGGTGGCCTTAGAATATTCAGCCAATGGCAGGCAGGTAGACTGGGGTGAAACAAAGGTCACTCCAACACCTGAAGGGACGGGTCAGTCAGGTAGAACACAGGTCTTCAAACAGGTCCAGCTCTAAAGGCACAGGTTTTCAATCAGGTCGTCCACATTCTTAAGGGCTCAAAGCTGATTGGTGAGCCAACTATATATAAGGCAGAGCTCCGGCAGGCTTTGGTCAGTCCATTGGAGTGAGAGGAAGGCACGCTGTAGCGAAAGGAAAAAGCAACTAAAAAAAGCTAAAAATCATAGAAGAAAGAAGGCAGAAGGAGCAGTAGCAGTGACAACACCAGATTTTCACAGATCAAAAGGACCTTTTCGGAGAGAGTGAAGACATCAGAAGTAAGCCTAATGATTTTTAGACTCCAGTTAAAGCATGTATGTGTATGCCTGAGTTAATAAAGCTGGATGTCTGTGTACATGTGTGTCTATATGTTTATTGCCTTGCTCGGCATTCTGCATGTGACTGGCCATTGCTTGCAGAATGTAACCAATTAAAACTGTTAATTGTATAGTACTATAGTATTGACTATTTGAATATCATAATATTGGGTATTTGAATATGCATATTTGCTAATATGGTTTGTTAGTATTCTGATATATGCCAGTGGTGTTAAATTTTATTGTTTAGTCTTCTTGATGTATGTGTTAGACTTATTGTATTAGGCATATTATGTGTTAAATAAAAGTTATTTTGTTTTTGAAGAAATTACTGCTTGAGTGTTGATCCTTTGAGTGGAAGGCTGTATCCGTGTCCACCCAAGGGTTAACGGTGTTTGTCTGTTCTTGTCCGTTCTTGTCCGCTGGTCAGGGACAAACTCCCTGGTAAAACCTGGGCAATTCCTCTCAGGCCAGCCACCTCCTGTTGCCCATCAAAGCAGACCAAGCTGATAATTGAGTTGCTAGAGTAGGAAGGCCATTGTGCGGTGCCTTAGGTCTGAATTTTGGGGTAACAAGGAAAGAATACCACACACTTCAATTGCACATGCTACAAGCGGGGCGATGAATCACACTTTCCCCTAGAAACATTAAAACTATGGCCACAACCCAGTAATGCTTGGGATAACTTAATCTGAAATACTTTGAATGAAACAAGATTGTAAAATTGGAATAACTCACAAGAAGACATGAAGCAGCTCTCTAAATTCCAAAATTACGGGAGGGAATAGCAGGAAAGGTGCGAATACTGGCTAAATCCATTTCTGAAACATACCATGCTCTATATTATTAGGTATGGAACCATGACTCAGATGGTCCAGCTGTTCCAAATCTGAATGAATGCCTTAGCCAGCTCTGAATGGGAAAATCTGCAGAAAAATCTCGGAAGGGGTTTAAATTTGCTGAAATTATAAAATTGCTTAATTCAACATAAAATACGTGTTGATAGTATCAGGGTCCTTTGACATGCTTAGAACAGTAATCAGTTTTAAGAATAAAGCTTTAATTAAATAAAAATTAATAGTTTAAATTAGAAAATACAGTAATGGCGGCTATAATAGTGGTTCTCAGACTTTTGTACTGGTGACCCCTTTCACAAAGCAAGCCTCTGAGTGTGACCCCCCTTATAAATTAAAACCATTTTTATATATTTAACACCATTATAAATGCTGGAGGCAAGTGGGGTTTAGGGTGGAGGCTGACAGCTCACAATTCCCCCAATGTAATAACTTTGTGACCCCCTGAGGGGTCCCGACCCCCAGTTTGAGAACCACTGGGCTATAAGGTTATGTAATGTAGTGAGAAATGCTATAGGAATGCATGGAGCCCATAGAAATTAATAATTATGATGCAATCAAGGCAAGGTGTTACATCACTTCCTGTGGAGAATGACTCTGCAAAATCCCATAGAGACACACTGTAGCCCATCAAAACCAATGGGACTTCCAGACAGGAAGTAGCTAGAGGTCATCTAAAGTTCAGCTGCAAAAGCCCATAAGAAAGTATTGAGCCCATAGAAGTCCATGGGAGAGGGGAGGAGCTTTTTGTATACATGACTAATTAGTATATACCAATTATGAATTAGCATATGCCAATTTCTGAAAGCTGATTGGCTGAATTACAATAACAAATTAATAATTAATGAGCTGAAATCGTATATAAAGGCAGCAGCCAGCAGGCTGAAGCTCTGTAGGGATAGGGACCAGCAAGAGAGCAGAACGCTGCCAAACACCTGTAAGAAGATACCTGCGCAAGAGAAGTCACCTGAAAAGCTGAAAAAGGAAGAGCTGCTTGAAAGCCAGCTACTGTAACAGCAGCAGCAGCCGCCCACCCCAAGGCTCCAGGATTGCCTTGGCAACAGCCACTCCTGGTACTCCGCCAGCAGGCGGCCTTCACAGCAGCCCGGCAGCAGTACCCAGCATTGTTCAATCTCGGGTGGCTGAACGTCACTTGTCCCTCTAAAAAGTTGAACGCCGACCACTCAGGGGTCGCATAACTAGTGTACAAAGGGCAGGGACTAAATCAATGCGAGCTTGTGACCTGCACTTACTGAGAATTCCTCCTTCATGGGGAATAATTGCAATCCCTGATCCCTACCATGAATGGGGTTCAACGGGTTACCTGCACCTGTTGGCGTAGAGTAGACACACGCTGAGCCAGTCAGTGTAGCACGCATGCAGACTACCCGGACATCTAATGGCATCATAGCCCGGACATCTAATGGCATCATAGCCCAGCAGACTTCCATATCTCTCACTGGAGGAGCAGCTTTACCTCAGCGACAGCAGACAGCCACCCAGCGCAGCACTGCCCACTCGCCAGAGCAACCACAACACCTATGGTCATCGCTCTTGGGCAACCCACAGAACAGAACGAACTTGACTAGACGATTCAGAGGGATTTTCATAGAAGCCCCTGTAAGTTAAAAATCTTTTTCTATTTGACATCCTGAAGCATATGTGTCTCAAGTGTAAATAAAACTGGATGTCTCTGGTTTGAGTGAGATCTCCCTACCCATTTGGTACCTGTTAGGCCAGCATGTACTAAATCTGGGGTCTCAAACATGCAGCCTGTGGGGTTCTTCCCTGCGGCCAGCCAAGCTCCCCGCGGCCCCTCCCCAGTGCGCCATGGCCCCAGCCTACCTCCAGGCCAGGGGTGGGCAAACTGCGGCCCCGGGCCGGATCTGGCCCCTCAGGGCTTTGGATCCAGCCCGCGGATTTGCCAACCCCGTGGTGCTGAGGGCTCCGCGTTGCTCCAGGAAGCGGTGGGCACCGCTTCCCTGCGGCCCTGGAGGGAGGGGGAGCAGAGAACTCCGTGAGCTATTCTTGCCTGTGGTTACCTCCCCTGAAGCTCCCATTGGCCAGGAACGGGGAACCGCGGCCAATGGGAGTTTGGGGGAGGTACCCACAGATAAGAACAGTTCACAGAGTTCTCTGTTCCCCCTCCCCCCAGGGCCGCAGAGACAGGGGGCCCACTGCTTCCTGGAGTGGAGCGGCACAGGGCCAGGGCACGCAGGGAGCCTACCCTGGCCCTGGTGCATGCCCCTGCCACTCTGGAGCCACTCAAGGTAAGCGGCGCTCAAGGTAAGCGGCGCCAGGCCAGAACCCGAACCCCTCCTGCTCCCTGCACCCCAACTCCCTGCCCTAGCCCCCTGCCTGCACCCCAACCCCTGCCACACCCTGCACTCCCTCCTGCACCCCAACCCCCTGCCTTGAGCCCCCTGCCACACCCTGCACCCCTCCTGCACCCCAACTTCTTTCTCTGAGCCCCCTGCTGCACCCCAACCCCCTGCCACACCCCGCACTCCCTCCTGCACCCCAACTCCCTGCCCTGAGCCCCCTGCTGCACCCCGCAGGCAGGGGCAGGGGTAACGGGCAGGGGGTGATGCGGCCCTCAGGCCAAAGTACAAGTCCTCATGTGGCTCTACTGGTGATTCAAGTTTGAGACCCCTGCACTAAATGTTTAGCTTTAAGTAATTGATATTGAATGTTATTTGATATATTATGTGTTTAATTGATGTATTGGTACATGTAATAGATATTGTTGCAAAAGATAGAGTGTTAAGTGTATGGTTATATTGTTATATGTGACAGAGTTACTTAAATTGTAATTGTAGTACCATGTCTTTATTTCTCGCGCTGCTTCCTTCACTCTGTATCTGTAACCTACTGTTTTATTTTATTATTTTTATATTTACCTCTATCTCTTCTCTTCTGTGAAGTGAAATATATAAGCAAGCTTAATTTAAGGATTGCGTAGGGTAGCAGACAAGGTGGATGATCTAGGTTTCAGTTGGGAGGTGATGGCTGGTATGGGCGATGGGCCATTTCAGAACCTGGGGCAACAGGTGATGGAATTAGTTGGGAGTTAGACAATTCTAACTCAAGCCCTTCAAGCCCACACAGATGCTCACTCCCCTGATGAAGATACAGCTCAGACACTTGATCCCACAAGGTCAGAGTCCCTGGAAAATCTTTTGTTCCTCCCACACTTTAGATGACAGGCAATCTGGGACCCACCTCCAGTTCCAGCAGGTAACTATCTTAGGAGACTTAAAACCAAAACTAAAAAGGCTACACAAATCTAGTAATTTCACATGAGTGTTCAAGTCTTGGCTGCAGCCTCAGATATTTCAAGAGATTCCCTGAGACTATTCAGAGATCACTGAAGTCTCTTTCAAAAAGTCCTATATGACATGCAGATGCACTGGATGGACTCAAGACTCTGGATCTGGAGATGTGAGCACCACAGAATGGCACACATCCCATAAGTACTGAAGAAAGGTATTACGCCACACCTTGGAAAATCATGTTTAGCCATTGTGGTACAAAGAAAACCCGATGTAGCTACTGTGGCCTAATAGTGCAAGCTATTTCTTGAGGCTCTGACTTAAATGGAGCACTCACTGCAGATGTTTCTGGGCCAAGACAAAATGGCTGAGTTTATTAGGTACAGGGATCCCTATCAGGACACCTGAGAAAACTTGGAGTCAGGAATGGAATATGTGGAGCAGGCTTTTTAAGTTATCAGAGTATCACAAATGTACCAGCATATGGGACTGTTGCATGTTCACAATGTCATCGAAGCCAGAAGAGAGGAGTTATATAAACGCTATAGCTATTCTATAAGAAAATTTATTTCCAAACTGTCACTGGTGATATAAAGTAGGAGTCAGGTCATCCACCCCTTGCTGCAAATGGATTTTTGTTTCCTACACCCGCAGCTTAACTTTAGGCTTCTAGGGCTGGCATTGCTCTGTCACTAGTTTAGTACTGGGAATAAACGTGGAACATCTACCTCAGCCAGCGGGAGACTAGATCCTCAACTCTTCCCTGGTACACATCTACAGACCTATGCTCTTTGGTTCTACTTGGCTGCCTCAAGGATGAGAGGCAGAAACTAGCCAGGTAGATCAGAGAAGTCAAGTCAGAGGATGGTGGCGGAGCTGGTGATAAGGGCCTCTCAATAACTACCACTCTGCCTACTATTCAAAGTGCTTGAATTGCACTGTTCAAAAATGGATTGATTTGTTAGTAATTTTAAAGGAAAACTTTATAATTTGCTTGGGGAAAACAAAATCTCCAAATAATAAAGTATAATGTTGTAGCTCACTGTTCATGAAAGAAGATGCCTGAACTAATGAAACCTTCTGCAGTAATATCACCTCAACAAAAAATAAAACCATCTTGCGTAAATATGGAACATTTGCAATGGTCATGACACACTGCTATCTGAAATGCCACAGGACTTAAGACTGTGGACAAATGCTCACTTTCTAAATGGGAACTCACTATAGGCATAGTTACCTAAAAGGCAAAAAGCTGAACGTCTTTTCTCCTAAAATATGAAAATAAAAATAAAATTCACTGATAGAACAGCGAGCAGGTATGATTACATTTGCTAGTATGGCATTTTCAGGAGAGGGGTCACCCTCCCTAGGCTTTGGACCATGGTTCGATGGTCACGGATTCACAGAGCTTGTGCTATACTCTAGTCTATGAACAGCCTCCTGTGAATACCCCTGTCAAGGTTCCTCCCCCACTCTGAATGCTAGGGTACAGATGTGGGGACCTGCATGAAAATCTCCTAAGCTTATCTTTACCAGCTTAGGTCAAAAACTTCCCCAAGGTACAAAATATTCCACCCTTCGTCCTTGGATTGGCCGCTACCACCACCAAACAAATACTGGTTACTGGGGAAGAGCTGTTTGGAAACGTCTTTCCCCCAAAATACTTCCCAAAACCTTGCACCCCACTTCCTGGACAAGGTTTGGTAAAAAGCCTCACCAATTTGCCTAGGTGACTACAGACCCAGACCCTTGGATCTTAAGAACAATGAACAATCCTCCCAACACTTGCACCCCCCCTTTCCTGGGAAATGTTGGATAAAAAGCCTCAGCAATTTGCATAGGTGACCACAGACCCAAACCCTTGGATCTGAGAACAATGAAAAAGCATTCAGTTTTCTTACAAGAAGACTTTTAATAGAAATAGGAGTAAATAGAAGTAAAGAAATCCCCTCTGTAAAATCAGGATGGTAGATACCTTACAGGGTAATTAGATTCAAAACATAGATAATCCCTCTAGGCAAAACATTAAGTTACAAAAAAGATACACAGACAGAAATAGTTATTCTATTCAGCACAATTCTTTTCTCAGCCATTTAAAGAAATCATAATCTAACGCATACCTAGCTAGATTACTTACTAAAAGTTCTAAGACTCCTTTCCTGTTCTATCCTCGACAAAAGCAGCTTATAGACAGACAGAGACCCTTTGTTTCTCTCCCTCCTCCCAGCTTTTGAAAGTATCTTGTCTCCTCATTGGTCATTTTGGTCAGGTGCCAGTGAGGTTACCTTTAGCTTCTTAACCCTTTACAGGTGAGAGGAGTTTTCCTCTGGCCAGGAGGGATTTTAAAGGGGTTTACCCTTCCCTTTATATTTATGACAACCCCTTTAGTGTACCAGAAATCCCATGGGCTCACGTTTCCACAAGGGTACGCCACACAGCCTCAACACCTGAGACTGGGCCTTTGGCCTCCCATATTGTGGTTTCTCCCTGAATCTGAGATAGCCTCCTGTATTTATACCACTTTCAGGGAACAGTGCACAGCAGCAAGTATCTGCAGCAACACCCAGGAGGCTTAACCAACCATGGTACATTTTAATGGTCAACTGGAGTCTTTATGTTAGCATAAAAAAGCAAAGGTTAAAGCAGAGCTCATACTGGCAGAAGCCAGTACTCCCCCCAGCCCACACTATAAGATCCATCTTCGGTCATTGAGATTCCCCCACTGTCTCTGTAGGGTCTTCCATTCAAATGTGTTGATTCCAGCCCAACTCGTGCTGGCTTTGTAAACCCAGCAGGCAGGAGAGGGGCTCTGGCCATCAGGGCTTGGTGGGCACGGATAGGCTCGGAAATCAAGAGCTATCTGAGGAATAGAGAGGATCTGGTCTTTCTGTGATAGGCTGAACATGTTTGTGGGTAAGATATCAGCTGACAGGGTAAGATGGCAGTCAATGTTTTTGGATTGACCAAATGGACAAGGCAGATTAATAAAAACTTCCTTGAATTTTGTGTCAGCTTATTTGGGAAAAATCAAATCCCATGGGAAGAGAACTTATTTTCAGGGGAAAATGCATTGGGTAAATTGTGTAAAACATAGGAGAGATTTATGATCTCTAAGCCCTCCCCTAGTAAGAAAATCAAGAAAAGAGCCTTATTATATGGTCTAGTAATGGTAGCTAAAGAGCTAGATGAACAGGTGAAACTCCACCAAGAGTCTGTTTCCAAAGCTCAAGGCCAAGTAAATAGCAAGGAAGCTGAGTTGGAAAAGCTCACTATGCAGCATAATGCCACATCAGCTCTAACATTAAATCAAACACTGCAGATAAACCAATTAGAAGAACAAATCAAAGAACTAAATGGACATTTAATAAAGAAAGAGAAAGAGAATTACATACTGGCAAAGAAATTCGAAGATTCCCAGGCTGCAGTAAGGGAGCTGATGAAAGAGGTCACAAAAGCCAAAGAGGGTACCGGGAATCATACTCTGTGTGATCACAGAATACACAAGTTAAAAGAGAAACTGAAAAGAACACAAGGGGTTATAAGTGCCATCCATACTGATCCCTTATGGGGGTATGTGTCAAGGGAATCAGATTCAGATGGGAATGAGTGTGAAAGGGAAATAGCACTTCCTGAGTACAGTGACAGCTATATTCTGACAGGTTTCAGAGTAACAGCCGTGTTAGTCTGTATTCGCAAAAAGAAAAGGAGTACTTGTGGCACCTTAGAGACTAACCAATTTATTTGAGCATGAGCTTTCATGAGCTACAGCTCACTTCATCGGATGCATCCGATGAAGTGAGCTGTAGCTCACGAAAGCTCATGCTCAAATAAATTGGTTAGTCTCTAAGGTGCCACAAGTACTCCTTTTCTTTTAGCTATATTCTGCCATCTGCCCCTGAAGAGGTCATGAGATCTCAGGTAGAGGAGAAGGGGAGGAAATACCCTCCGATTGTACCAATTACCACACAGTGGTACATTGTGGGTGCAACAAACTACCTGAAACACGCTATGAAATTTGTGCACTAGGGCCACAACAGGCTAGGGCAATGGGTAAAAACATGGGCCCCCTTAATAAGGAAAATGCCCTAGACTGGCTAGCGAAAATTAGCAGCACAGCCAGTATTAGCAAAGAGATCACTGTCACCCTGATAAGAGACTGAATGAACGGGGAAGAGTTTGGGGCTCTGCCAAGTGAAGTCCAGCTGGCTAGTGTAGATGAATTGATTTATATCTACATAGCGGTAAGCAGACTATACTATCCCCATGAGAATCTCTTGGGTAAAATGTACTGTGATAGAAATTAAATGAAAGACCAGAGAAATTTCTCCCTAGAAAGCATTTGTTAGAGTGGCTTACTTGTATGTCACCGATCATAAATGGAGTGGCAACTTGTGACACTCCTGATTTCAGGGAGATGTTTGTGCAAGGTCTACTACCACCACCAAGAATAACTATGGGACCAACTAACCCCAGGGTAACTAGCCTCAAAGAATTAGAAAGCCAAGCTCCGGAAGCTTATGAATTACAATTGTGAGGCTTACCCTGGCTCTGGGAACAAGAAAAAAAGAGCTGCAATCCAAGGTGCTGACAGTAAGAAGGTCAATAAGTTCAAAGGAAGAGGGAATAATGATTCAGCCAAGGCTCAAGACACCAATGACAGTCGAGCTGCTGCAAATGAAATGAAGGGATTTAGATCAGTCCTGTGGAAAAGGCTCTTAAAATACAAAACCTGAGATCAAAATGATTGCCTTCCCACAGAAGAGCTGTTAAGGAGGTTGTCTAAGTACGAAGGAGACAATTCAACAGCAAATGCAGCAACTCCTCTGAGACCAGGAGAGCCGCAAAGCTCCTTATGAGGGTGCCAAGCTCTCCCTCCTCCTTCGTATGTGGCATCTATTAATAATGACAAATGGGGGAGACCAGTGGCAGACATCTGCCTGGTAGGGGAGTTTGAAAAAATACAGCAAACAATGCTGCTGGACATGGGTGCCACAATGTCTATAGTCTGTACTAGGGCAGCTTCACTAATCAAAAACTTCATGTGGAGACGGACAGTAGATTACAGAGCCTTGAGTCACATAACACCTAGATTAGCATTTGCGGTAGCTAAATTCCCAGAGATCATGTCTGCAATAGTCACAGGTGTGCAATGGTTTTCCGTGATTGACTTGATCAATGCCTTCTTCTCTATAGCCCTGCATCGTGATGCGTGGTACAAATTCGCATTCACATATGACAATCAACAGGTAACATTCACAAGGGTACCACAAGGATACCACAATGAGTCATAGATATGTGACAAGAATGTGGAAACGCCTGAGTCACAAAGACGAGGTCATCAGTTATGTGACACTCTTGTAGCCACGAAATCAAGAGAAGAAAATCTAAAAGTCTTAGATGAGGTGTTGAAGGTCATTCAAGAAACTGGATTTCTCATCAGTCCACAGAAGGTACAGTTGTTAAAACAGTGAGTGACTTACCTGGAAGTAGAACTAGGAATGCACGGATGCCGACCAGATGCAAGTAGAATAGAGCTTAACTGCAAGTTGCCGGCTCCGCATGATATCTTTGCTTTTTAGGCATTTATGTGTGCCCGCCTAGTGACATGGTGTGAAAAGTAGTGCCCAGCAGGGACAGAGAACTCTGGGGCTGCAGGCTGCGGGCGCCGGTGTTCTCTGTCCCCGGCAGGCACTGGGCCGCGGCTTCTCTCTGGCTTCTCTCCGCGCTGCCCAGAACTGCCAAAAAAAAAATTGGCTTGGACTGCCGCTGCCCCAACTGCCAAAGCGCAAACAAACAAACAAACAAACAAACAAAAAACGTGCCCGAACTGCTGAAGCAGAAAAAAAAAAAAACCCGCTTGGATTCTGCTGCCCCAAGAATGGACAGAATGCCTCCCCTTAGCATGTGACGCCCCAGGCACGTGCTTGCTCCGCTGGTGCCTGGAGCCGGCCCTGTATGTGAGTATTCTTCTGCTGCACGGATACTGCTGTTTTCTTGTGCTTTGCGATTTATTATTTTTTAACATTTTGCCCCAAAATGAATGGTTCAAATAAAAGACAACATATGTATTATTTCAATGCAGAGTGGGGAGAATCCTATTGTTTTATTGAAAATAAAGGGAAAAATATATTTGCTTATTGTGCGGTGGTACTATTGCAGTGCCGAAAAAACATAATGTCGAACGCCATTTCCAAACTAATCACAGCTCTTTTGACATTGGCCATCCACTTAAATCTGAGTTGAGAAAGAAGAAAATTAATCAACTCAAATCAAACCTATCTGCCCAGCAATCTGTTTTCACTAGACAAGCGGTAAAGTCTAAAAGTGCTACTATTGCTTCCTTTAAAATTATTCATCTGCTTGCAAAGAAAAAACCCTTTCAAGATGGTGAATTGTTGAAGGAAGTATTTTTGACTGGTGCTGATTGCCTGTTTCAAGGATTTCCTAAAAAGCATGAGATTTTTTCGGCAATACAAGACTTGCAGTTATCAGACAACACAGTTACAAGGAGGATACATGCAATTTCAAGCAACATGCAAACTCATCTAAAGGATGACTTGGAAATATGTGACTGGTTTTCACAGCAATTCGATGAGTCAACAGATATATCGGATACAGCGCAGTTGGCAGTTATGATGAGGATGGTATTCAGTGACTTCACCGTAAAAGAAGAGTTACTAAAAGTATTGCCTATAAAAGGGCGAACAAAGGGTGAGGACATCTATAATTTATTCAAATCATACGCAACATCAATTAGTATGCCACTACACAAGCTGTCTACGATCACCACTAATGGGGCACCAGCAATGATGGGCAGCTCCAATGGATTCATTGCACTCTGCAAGAAGAATGAATCCTTTCCAAACTTTATGACTTATCATTGCATAATCCACCAATAGAATCATAGAATATCAGGGTTGGAAGGGACCCCAGAAGGTCATCTAGTCCAACCCCCTGCTCGAAGCAGAACCAATTCCCAGTTAAATCATCCCAGCCAGGGCTTTGTCAAGCCTGACCTTAAAAACCTCTAAGGAAGGAGATTCTACCACCTCCCTAGGTAACGCGTTCCAGTGTTTCACCACCCTCTTAGTGAAAAAGTTTTTCCTAATATCCAATCTAAACCTCCCCCACTGCAACTTGAGACCATTACTCCTCGTTCTGTCATCTGCTACCATTGAGAACAGTCTAGAGCCATCCTCTTTGGAACCCCCTTTCAGGTAGTTGAAAGCAGCTATCAAATCCCCCCTCATTCTTCTCTTCTGCAGGCTAAACAATCCCAGCTCCCTCAGCCTCTCCTCATAACTCATGTGTTCCAGACCCCTAATCATTTTTGTTGCCCTTCGCTGGACTCTCTCCAATTTATCCGCATCCTTCTTGAAGTGTGGGGCCCAAAACTGGACACAGTACTCCAGATGAGGCCTCACCAATGTCGAATAGAGGGGAACGATCACGTCCCTCGATCTGCTCGCTATGCCCCTACTTATACATCCCAAAATGCCATTGGCCTTCTTGGCAACAAGGGCACACTGCTGACTCATATCCAGCTTCTCGTCCACTGTCACCCCTAGGTCCTTTTCCGCAGAACTGCTGCCTAGCCATTCAGTCCCTAGTCTGTAGCTGTGCATTGGGTTCTTCCGTCCTAAGTGCAGGACCCTGCACTTATCCTTATTGAACCTCATCAGATTTCTTTTGGCCCAATCCTCCAATTTGTCTAGGTCCTTCTGTATCCTATCCCTCCCCTCCAGCGTATCTACCACTCTTCCCAGTTTAGTATCATCCGCAAATTTGCTGAGAGTGCAATCCACACCATCCTCCAGATCATTTATGAAGATATTGAACAAAACCGGCCCCAGGACCGACCCTTGGGGCACTCCACTTGATACCGGCTGCCAACTAGACATGGAGCCATTGATCACTACCCGTTGAGCCCGACAATCTAGCCAGCTTTCTACCCACCTTGTAGTGCATTCATCCAGCCCATACTTCCTTAACTTGCTGACAAGAATACTGTGGGAGACCGTGTCAAAAGCTTTGCTAAAGTCAAGAAACAATACATCCACTGCTTTCCCTTCATCCACAGAACCAGTAATCTCATCATAAAAGGCGATTAGATTAGTCAGGCATGACCTTCCCTTGGTGAATCCATGCTGGCTGTTCCTGATCACTTTCCTCTCATGCAAGTGCTTCAGGGTTGATTCTTTGAGGACCTGCTCCATGATAATTAATTAATTAGTTAATTAATTAATAATCAATAATATTTAATATTATTATATTAAATCATTAATAATATTAATTAATTAATAATAATTAACTCTATTTGAGCGAAACCTTTGCGACACCGACTTTTTAAGGCCCTGTTGGAAGATGTTGATGATAAACAATTTGATCTTATCTAGCACACAGAAGTACAATGCCTGAGCAAAGGTAAAGTTCTTGCATGTTTTTTAAGCCTAATTGAAGAGATCAAAGAATTTCTGAAGTCCACAAATCAGAACTTTGAAAAACTAGACAACTCCAGCTGGTTAATGGACTTGGCTTTTCTTGCCAACATCACTGACAAATTGAACATTTTAAATCTTGAGCTCCAGGGAAAAGACAAACATGTGGCTCAAATGATAGGTTCTGTAAAATCATTCAAAGCAAAACTGATCTTGTAGATGTCACATATGAAGATGAAGTCTCTCGTACATTTCCCAAGTATGAAGAAAATGGTATGTGACAGTGATTTTAACCCATCACCATTTTTCCAGTTCACGGCCCTCCTCTTCGGGCTTTGCACAGCACCTTGCATCTTCACCAAGTGCATGGCGGTTGTAGAGCTTTTCTCCGCCACCGCCACAAACATGTCTACCCCCTACCTAGATGATTGGCTCCTCCAGGGCCGCTCCCATCAGCAGGTGGAATCGCAGGTGAATATAGTCAGAGACACATTCGACCAACTAGGTCTCATACTCAATGTCAGCAAATCAGTGCTCACTCCAACTCAAAGAATAGAGTTCATTGGAGTCGTTCTGGACGCGACTTAAGTGAGAGCATTCCTTCCAGAGACGTGCCACCTGGCCCTCTTGCAAATAATCAGCAACCTTTCCAGCTTACCTACCACCACAGCAAGGCAGTGTCTCAGGCTGCTAGGCCATATGGCAACCTGCACATATGTGGTTCAACACACCAGGATGCAACTCAGACCCTTGCAAGTGTGGCTCGTGTCTGTGTATCGCCTGGGCCGCAACAGTCTGGACGCAGTGCTGACCATCCCTCGGCACGCCTTCGATTCACTACGATGGTGGCTGGATCCTCATGCGGTAGGCACCAGAATTCCCTTTCACCCACCCCAACCCACCCTGACCTTAGTCACAGGCGCATCCACATTGGGTTGGGGAGCGCACTTCGGGAGTCTAACAACTCAGGGCTTATGGCAAGTAGAGGAACTGGCTCTACATATCAACATCAAAAAACTCAGGGCAATCCGCCTTGCCTGCCAAGCTTTCCTGACTCGCTTGCAGGGCCATTGAGTAGTGGTGTTGATGGACAACACCATGGCCATGTTTTATATAAACAAACAAGGCGGAGCCTGCTCATCTCCCCTCTGTCAGGAAGCCCTCCCATTGTGGGAATTTTGCCTAGCGCACTCCTCCAAGCTTCATACCTGCCGAGCGTTCAGAACGTGCTGGCGGACAGACTGAGCATATGTTTTCTTTCACACGAGTGGTCGATTCACCTGGACGTTATCCACTCCATCTTCTGCAGTTGGGGGTTTCCTCAAATTGACCTGTTCACCACACGGGCCAACAGAAAGTGCCCAACCTTTTGCTCCTTCAGGAGCCACAGTCCAGGCTCGGTCGCGGCTGCATTCATGATCCCATGGGCCGGGCAGCTGCTATACACCTTCCTGCCATTTCCACTGATCCACAAAGTGCTCCTCAAAATCCACAGGGACAAGGTGGACATCATTTTGGTGGCCCCAGCCTGGCTTTGCCAGTACTGGTACGCCACCCTCATGGACTTATTGGTCCAGCCACCGATACGGCTACCTCTCATTCCCGACCTCATTACACAGGACCATGGTCGCCTCTTTCATCCAGACCTTCAGTCTCTCCACCTCACAGCCTGAAGAATCCATGGCTGAATCAGACAGAGCTTGCCTGCTCGAATCCGGTGAGGCAGATACTTCTGGAAAGCCGCAAACCATCTACTAGGGCCACATACAGGGCGAAATGGAAGAGATTCTCCAGCTGGTGCACCCAATGGCAGGTACTCCCATTCCAGGCCCCCATCCCTTGTATCCTGGACTATCTCATGTATCTAAGGGACCAGCGTCTGGTGTTTGGCTCTCTCATGGTTCACCTCATGGCCATCTCGGCTTTTCACCCAGGTGATTCTGGGCATTCACTGTTCGCTAATCCCATTGTGGGTCATTTCCTGAAAGGCCTGGAGAAGATACATCCCCCAATAAAGCACCCCATCCTGGCTTGGGACCTTAACCTAGTCCTCTCCTGCCTCATGGGTACTCCCTTTGAACCCATAGCTTCCTGTTCACTCCTTTACTGCTCTTGGAAAGTAGCTTTTCTGGTGGCTATCACCTCAGCACGACATGTGTCTGAGCTGCGTGCCCTCACCTCTGAGCCCCCGTACGTGATTTTTCATAAAGACAAGGTACAACTTAGACCTCATCCAGCTTTCCTTCCCAAGGTGGTGTCCCATTTCCATATTAGCCAGCACATCTTCCTGCTTGTCTTTTACCCAAAACCACACAACAGCACTCAAAAACAAAAGCTGCACTCACTGGATGTCAGGAGAGCGCTCGCTTTCTACATCGAGTGCACAAAGCCGTTCCGAAAAACAACCCAGTTGTTCGTTGCTTTAACAGAGCAGATGAAGGGATTACTAGTCTGTTCCCAGCAGATCTCCTCCTGGGTCACAGCTTGTATCTGCACCTGTTATGACTTGGCAAAGATTCCTCCACCTACTATCACAGCTCATTCCATGAGGGCACAGGCCTTGTCGGCAGCCTTTCTAGCCCAAGTACCTCTCCAGGAAATCTGCAAGGCTGTGACTTGGTCTTCTGTGCATACTTTCATGTTGCACTACGCCATCATCCACAATCTAGGAACGATGCGGCCTTCAGTAGAGCGGTACTTCGGTCAGCAATACCTTGACTCAGACCCCACCTCCTAGATAGTGCTTGGGAGTCACCTAACTTGAATGGATATGAGCAAGCACTCGAAGAATAAATGGTTACTCACCTTTTGTAACTGTTATTCTTTGAGACTGCTCATATCTATTCCATTCCCGCCGACCTTTCCCTCTGTTGGAGTAGCTGGCGAGAAGGAACTGAAGGGGGGTTGGGGCGGCAGGGTCGTATACAGAGCGCTATATTGGCACCACTCTAGGGGGCTCCACAGCAGGCCCAACGTGTAGCTGCGAGGGAAAAAGTTTCTGACAGTCGTGCATGCAGCGTGCGCACACACCTAATTGGAATATATATGAGCAACACATCTCAAAGAACAACAGTTACAAAAGGTGAGTAACCATTTTGTCGATGGTCATGGTCAAGTTGTTGTTTGGACTCCATTTTGTGGGTCCTTTTGGTTGGGTGCTTGATGCCTTTTCTCCTAATGGTGGGAAGAAAAGTGTGGGAAAAAGGCATGTGCCCAAGTTTATTTAAAAGCCAGTGCATTCAGCACCAGGGGCTGTCCACCACAGAGGCAGCCCATACCTAGTTCTTCTGCACGCATGTTGAGAGGCAAGATTCTTCATGAGATACCTACCTGAAGACCATTGCGTGGTATCCTGATCCAACTTCAGTCCATGTCCCTCCTGTCATCCCATCTAAGGCAGTTACAGGTCCAGAATCCAGCTACCGCCGCACTAGTCCGCAGTCAAGACCAGCTGTCTGCCTTTCCATCCGAGCTGCCAGTGAAAGTCATCTCCTCCAAGTAAAGGAGTTCCCACAGCTTGCTAAGGGCAGAAGGGAGCCGGGCTTTATGCCCTTTTTGAGCTATTATTCTACTGCCTTTGTTAATTTGTTTAATTTTAATAAATCTTAGTAAATCTATCTTTACACTGGGTTGTTTTTACTTACCTTGTGGGTTTTAAAAAGTGATAGAGATATTTATCTGGGTCCGAACCTTAGTCTTATTTATCTGTTGCAGAGTTTTGAGGTAACACCAAACTAATCTCAAATTAGAAGTGGGAACCAATCTTTAGACTTTCAGTAATAATCTAATCACTAGGCTACTACTGAAACTTTTTGGAGAATAGAATATCAAAAAGGTCAAGTCACATTCACAATTGAAAGTATGTCTGGCAACATATGTTATTCCCTGCTACAGTCTGTTCAGATAATGCAGCACAGGTAAATTTAGAAAGTTTAGTAAAAAAAAGAGTGGATGTGTCATCCTGTAAACTCATGTCTAGGATACCTACAGTGAAAGATCCGAAAGGTGGCAGGAGAAAGTTAAAAGTAAAAGACTTTTACAGTAGACTGATGCTGCCACCTGTTGTTTTTATAAACTATTACAATTAAACAAATGTTCAAGGTCTTTTTTTGGTAGTACAAATTCAAATCAATAGATTCTTGAAACATAAGTAGTGTTTAATTAGACTAATTTTCAAACCTTGAGAGTGAGACTGTTACCATGTCCATGTTTGATTTTGAATATGCAGGTCTCCGCCTTTCAAGAGCGCGAGGCTTGCAAGGCAGTGCCACTCCAGACCAAGGACTAGCTTGCAGTGAAGATTTGTTAACAAGGTTTCAGGAGTGCTTCATTATTGGTTCCCTCTTTGGATCCTTTCTGCTGTAACTTAGTTGGTATTACTAATTTCCTGTTCAGCCTGAGGAAAGTTCCTTTAATGTGCATTACTTGTCACATAGTGTATTCCCATACCAGTGAAGCAAACCCACTTAGACCTCCACCCTCCACCATGTCAACCTTTAAATAAGTTGACTTAATTGTTGTTCCCACATCCCCTAACTTCTCTCCAGTTTTATCTATTCTCAGAGTTGGAATTACTTGGGACAGGAACTGTCCTTGAATGTATGGGAAGTACTTAGTACATCTTAGGTGTTATTATAAAGATACCATCCATCTGAGATTGCTTTCCCAGAGCAGGCCCAGGTGTACCAAATGAGAACATGGCACAGAAGAAAGATGCATGCATGACAGCCAATCCTCAAGATCAGGCAAATAAAAAAATCCTCAAGAAACTTCTCAAGCAAAACTTTGTTTGAAAAGGTTAAAAAGCAGAAACGTTTGCTATAATCATGCATTTGTTATTCATTCGGATATCTGTATTGCTTATGCGTATTTATAAAATGTTAATACTGTAGCATCAGAAACATTACTCACTTGGTGCAAGTAGATCAGATACTTCACTGAGTAATATGGAACTGTGGTGTTCCAACAGTCTTTTTTCTGAACTGGATCTTTCACACTGCACCTGAAACTGCCTGCAGGAACCAGGTTCATTCCTCCTGCTCACTTGTAAATGACAGGAAGTAAGTTATTGAACAGAAGCTGTGATTTCCACTAGAGGTACAGGGGGAGAATCTGAATGTTCCCACTTGCCAAGGTTATTTGCATATGCTGCTCTTTGGTTCTCCCATGGGGTAAAACTGATGGACTTTCAACCTGATGACATTTATACATTAGCACATTACGTCAACAGTCCCATAAAGTGGTCACATATGTACAATCTGGAATCACCCTATGTGCCACACGTATGAATGGTGATACATTAGCTGTGTGATTGAAGTTATACGGAAGAAAGAGAAAGTATGAGAACATATGGGGGTTAACCAGTGGACAGTGGCCCACCCTAATCTCAAAGGCATTGGGCCCAGTTTGGGTAGCCTGCTCCAAGGTGGTCAAGAGGATTGAATACCTTTTGAAATACTATTTTGGGTGAACAGAGATGCCCTTTGAAGCACCATTTAATAAGAGGCAGCATGGAACCCAAACCAACCAGATGGGAGCAGTAGCAGCCCTCAGAATGAGAGCTGACTTGAGAACTGAGCTGAGCATCAGGCCACATGAAGTCCCCAGATCAGGGAGGCCTTGTGTTCACATGAGGTCAGGTTTGACTGAATTTGCAGGTGAAGCACAGATGTGATTTCTGCTGAGAGCCAGACATTTGGGGAGCTGGCCATTTATAGTTGGGTTTTGTGTACCTCCAATATAATTTGGGAGATAAGTGCCATTAAAGGCGGCCATAAGGGTTAATGTTTTAATTTCTTAGAGCCAGAAATGGGATTGCAGTTCTAGATGAGGACTTCAAGATTTTTTTAATGGAACCTCTAGGGAACAGTTGAACCTGCCTCCCCTTACTACTGCTAATGACATCTGGCACAAGGGTTACACATCACTGTATGGCCGTCCAGAGTCATGGTATTTCCCAGCCTTTTCAAGATACAGTGCCAGTCCTAAGAGATGAAGCTCTGTGGAAATATCTGGGTAACAACTGAAGTCACAGGCTATGATACTCCTCTCCAAACAGGTAATCAATCTCTCAACTACCCCCACTGAATTGCAATAAAAATAAGTCATGGACATCAAGTCTTCACATATAAATATTGCCAAAATGTACCATTTGTGACTAAGGGACCAGCTCATTCTGGACACACGTGTACAGTACCATATGTATAGCACACAAGGTTTTGTGAACCCTGTATCTTGATAATCCCTGCTTAAGCCATCTACTATAGCATGGGTAATATCGTCATCTCCAGATGTTTCATCTCCTCCAGGCCCACAGGAACCTAATTAAGTCACATGGAACCACATGATCTCCTCCCCCAGAAACAAGACCTCTGCCAGGGCTGTAACTAGGGCGGGGCGAGCAGGGCAGGAACCCAGGGCACAAAGCTGGGGGCAGCGTCAGTTGAACAGAGGGTGCTCAGCCCACCTGCAGGATTGGGCCCAGCAGCATCAGCCAGAGTGTTCAGCCTGCCCCCCTTCCCCGAATACTGGAAAAATTCCATGAACTCCAACTTAGGTCCCTAGCTTCCGTTTTAAAGTAAGCAAGTGTCATTTCACATTTGAAAAATTGAAGGCTGTATACTAATTGGAAGTTGTGGAGCACATGATTGCTACAAGTAGAAGAAAGTACGGCCACGAAGCATCTCTGGGCTTAGCGTGGCCCAGCTGAAAGTTAAAATGGTAAACAACTAAAGATTGCCACAGACCAAAAGGTTACTTAAGGACCCATAGCTGAAAATATGGGTCACTAAAGGCTACAGAGTAGAAGCTAAAGGTTACTGGAGGTTATTGAAACTGCGGGGCGCACACACCAAGCAAAAATAGGCTAAAAGTAAAACGTGAGACTGAAGGGTCAGATCTTGGAGCGTGCTCAGTAAAGGTCTCGCTGCTGATAGAACAGTGTATCAGGCAGTCAAATGAGGTAGCTGAGAGAGAGACCGGACAGCTGACTGAGCAGGCAGAAGAGCTGCTGGAAGGATGGAGAGCGAGAGACGACCTTCAGGGGTTCTGAGGGGAGAGTGACGGTTTAGAACCCTGAGGAGAACACTGCTGAAGAGAGCACCCACCGCAGCCGCCGCGTCACCAGCAGCCGTAGCAGCCACAGCGCCATAACAGCACCAGCTCCACCCGTAACATCTACGGCAGCGAGACAAATAACGAACGGAGGAAGTAAGCTTGCTATTAAATTACACTATACAGCGTAGCATAGCGTAGTAGTCGTAGTATTATGTGTGTGTGTGAATGAAAGTTTATTCATTGCAATTTTCCTATATGAACCTTAAAGTACCAAGTCAGCACTGCTGTCAGAGCTGTTACAAACTGGCCACCTATAGCGGATTGTATCTATGTAGTATCATTTGAACTGTGCATCATTGCAGTTCAGATTGCCCAAACTTGCAATGTGGAATTATGTCTGACATTTACATTTAGGTTATATATAGTGTAGTAGAAATTATTTAGTTATATTAATAAAAAGAGTATTGCAGGGAGTGCCTCGGGGAGCGTCTCATGGCAGCCAGGCTCCACAGGCAGGGGTCTGACTTCAGGAAGTGTCCACTGAGCAACTTTGGGCAGGGGCAAGAGTGCATCAGGAACATAGCTTTGAGCTGTACTGCCCACCCTACCTGGGGAGCAACCAGACACGTGTTGGGGGGGGGTCTGGACATTGGGGGGACAATCCCAGGGGGGTAGGGTGATGGGGAGCATTCCCTGGGTGGGGGATTGGGTGCCCACACCAGATGTGAGGGTGCCCCATATCAGGCAGGACTCCCCATCTTTGCAGCCGCACTCTCCAGGTGCTCAGCCCAGCCATGCTGCCAGTAGCAGCACAGAAATCAAGGTGGCAATACACCATGCTATATGCCACCCTTGCAGTAAATTAATTAACGTTAACAATTAATGTTTTGACTTATTTTGCTAATTTAAAATGACGGTGGTAGACATTTGCCAATGTTGAAATGAAAGGTACTGTGCTGATTTGAATAAAACCTCGTTTTTTAAAATCGATGTACAGGTAGTATATATATTGTGTGGATGTGGCCCACATAACACAGTAAGCTGCATATGTGGCCCACAATAGTAAATAGGTTGAGAACTATTACCTCATAACCACTAGTGGCAGCCCCTCTGTCTCAGTCCCCAACACCACATTGCATCTCTCTGGAGGAAGGCAGCCACAGAAATACTGATCCAGTTTGGGAGCTTTTCCAGAAGGTGGTAGAGAAGCTGGAGATAATGATGTTTTGTCTCTGAGAAGTTGGCAGCTAAAAATCGTAACAAGACACCATGCCCGATGGACCCACTCTTTTAAATAGCCCCAATTAGTGTTTCAGCTCTGCATCAGGTCCACTTAGAGAAGCACAAAGAGCTGCAACCTCCTGATTATGATCATAGAAATAGAGTGTTTTCTTCCACTGAGCTCCAGGAAAAAAACATCAATAAAGCTAACAAAGGAGAAGTCTACTACTCTCTCAATCAGGAGATGAGGAAGGCAGGGGCCAAGGGAGAAGGAAATAGCTACTAGACGGACTCCTGGAGGACAAGGTCTACTCCCATCTTCTCCTCTGGTTTCTGCAGACTCCTCCCCAACATATCAGCTTTGCAAATGCCCATGTTCAGGATTATAGGACCTACTTCAAAAGCAGTATGGAGTCAGGTAGTGATAGACAATTACATCAGCAAGCAGTCTGGTGGCTCACTATGCTCTCCTGTATGCAGAGGCACTAAGTATCTGGGACTGCTGTATTTGTCACAATGGTTAGCCTGTGGCCCTATATTTGATTTGGCAGAGGAAAACAATGTACTTGCAGATCATTTCAGGAGAAACAGCACTCAGATGCATACATGGTCCTTAAAGGACAGGCTGGTTCAGACCAACTCCTGCAGCTGGGGTCAACCATTTGTGGTCCTGTTCACAATGAGGTCCAACAAGAAGTGTTGCCTCTTCTGTTCCAGAGTGGGCGGTGTTAGTATCCCTATCAGACCCTTCCTTTCTTTTTGCACTTCGGAAGAGTTTTGATACATGCTTTTCCATTGATCCACAAGGCAGTAAGAAAGATACAACAGGACAGGGTAAGGATGATTCTTCTTTGAGTGCTTACTCATCCATTCCACATTAGGTGTGTGCATGCCACATGCACCATTACTGGAGATTTTTCCCTCAGTGGTATCTTCTGGGATGGCAATAGTGCCCTCCGGAGCCGCACGCTCATGCACCAGTATAAGGGACACCAATGGCCATGAACCCTGTCAGTTTCTTCTTACTGCCCGTGATGGATGCTGGAAAAGGTTGGAATTGGAAAAGGTTCAGAAAAGGGCTACAAAAATGATTAGGGGTATGGAACGGCTTCCATTTGAGGAGCAATTAATAAAAGTGGGACTTTTCAGCTTGGAAAAGAGACGACTAAGGGGGGGATATGATAGAGGTCTATAAAATCATGACTGGTATGAAGAAAGTAAATAAGGAAGTGTTATTTACTCCTGCTCATAACAAAAACTAGGGGTCACCAAATGAAATTAATAGACAGCAGGTTTAAAACAAACAAAAGGAAGTACAGTATTCTTTTCACACAATGCAGAGTCAACCTGTGGAACTCCCTGCTGGAGGAGGATGTGAAGGCCAAGATTATAACGGGGTTCGAAACAGAATTAGATAAGTTCATGGAGGGCAGGTCCATCAATGGCTATTAGCCAGGATGGGCAGGGATGGTGTCCCTAGCCTGTTTGCCAGAAGCTGGGAATGGGCGACAGAGGACGGATCACTTGATGATTACCTGTTCTGTTCATTCCCTCTGGGGCACCTGGCGTTGGCCAAGTGTCAGAAGACAGGATACTGGGCTAGATAGATCTTTGGTCTGACACAGTATGGCTGTTCTTATGACCCCTCTTGCTTCAGCAAGTCTTCCCCGTGGTTTTTGGACTCTAATTCTTTGTTGTTGTTTTAAACATAGTTTTTAGTGTATATAGATATCGTAGTTAGAGCAGTATAAAGTCATTGTCTGTATGAAATTTTAGTTTGTACCAACTTCGCTAGTGCTTTTTTATGTAGCCTTTTGTAAAACTAGGCAAATATCTAGATGAGTTGATGAACCCCTTGGAAGACCTCTGCATACCCCTAGAGGTACACGTATCTCTGGTTGAGAACCACTGATCTAGAGTATCCATCTGTTTAGGGAAGAGGCCCTCTGTACATAGACAATTATAATGTGCAGCACATCAAGTAAAGGTACCTTAACAGAAAAGTGAAATGGAAGTTGTTTTTTGGCTTGCATGAGACAGCAAAATGTGGCACGCCAACCTTGATTTCATTGTGATACTCTGAAATTCATCTTAATGCATGTTTTATTATGCATTTTTTCTACAATGAACTATGAAAAAATGTTGTATTTGACTCCCTTAAACTCATCTCAGAATTTGTAATAGAAAATGTATAACAGCCTACATATAGTGTTCATGTTTTACTAAGGTCTTACAAGGGTATTTCCACTGCTAAATGCTCCCACCTCAACAGAAGCTGCCAAGGTAGAAAAATTCAGCTTTCATATTATCTTACTAGTTGCTGGTGTTTGAAAAGTGAATCATATGCTGCTACAATATGATTGCAAACAATCTCTCTACTCTGTATTTGGCACTGGTGGGACTGCTGCCACACTACTGTGAGTAGTTCTGGTGCCCACAATTCGAGAAGGATGTTGAGAAACTGGAGAGGGTTCAGAGAAGAGGCATGAGAATGATCAAAGGATTAGAAAATATGCCACATGAGAGACTCAGATATCGATCTATTTAGTTTAAAAAGAGAAGCTAAGAGGGTAATTTGATTACAGTCTAAGTATCTACATGGGGAACAAATATTTGATACTGGGCCCTTCAGTCAAGCACAGTTATTCCAATGGCTGGAAATGAAGCTAGATACATTCAGCCTGCAAGTAAGCCATAGATTTTTGCCAATAATGGTAATTAACCACTGGAACAATTTACCAAGAACCATGGGGGATTACCCATCACTGACAATTATTAAATCAAGATTGAATGTTTTTTTCTAAAATTTAGACTCTAAGAATTATTTTGGGGAAGACTTATGGCCTATTTTATACAAAAGATCAGACTACATGAACACAGCCATGCCTTCTGGCCTTGGTATCTATGATATTGTTCCTTTAGGATGCCTCCAAGAACTTTAATAGCTTCATATTGTCATACATAGTAAGCTTACCTCTAAACTCTAATGCCAATGTTGACATTTAAATGTGGATCTAGAAAAGTGCTCACTAAAATGAACAGGCAAATTTTCATTAAATATGTTAGTAAATAATTTAGAAAATCTTGGGTAAACTGAGATTTGAGTATTATGATCTCAAGTTGAGAATGGTTTTCTTGGAATCTGATGTTTACAATATATTGAACTTTAACAGAAATATTATGCACACTAGTTGCATGCTAAATGTTAACACAAGAGCTCTTTTCAGTTGCATGAAAAATCTACTTTCTCACAGAGGGGAGGAGTTCTCTGGCCATCTCTGATGACACACAGTCTCCATGGCAACAAATCCATGACAACGCAACAGAGGAGGGTACTGCAGGCTGCAATTTGAGCTGTCTGCTTCAGGAATGCAGTGGTTAATGGCTGTACGGAAGAGCTAGGAAGTCAGCAAATTTTAATGACCAACTTTGATCAAGTAAAGAACAACCCTGTATGTTTTGGAATAAAATGGATAACTCTTTTGTGGAAGAAGTGGCTGCATCTTTGGTTAGAGAATTTCTCAGCAGAAAGGTAATTTTGTCTCATTTTGCTTCAGTCAATGCATGAGAGACCCTAGCAAAACAACACATGAACACACACACACACCCCGCCAATGAAAGAGATTAAGGGATGCTTGGAGAGGGGAGGGAAAGGGAGAGGAAAGACTTTTTCCAGTTTTTGGGTGCTTGTATTTACACTGTAACAAGCTATTAGAATAAAAACAGTAGACTACATTTCCCATAAGGCATTTCTTTAACAGTAACACTTCTGAATACGGAAGTTGGGTTTTATCTAGCTTAAGAAACATGACTTTGGAAATAAAAATCTGTTTTGTTGAAAATGCCCCCATCAACACTTTAAAAAGGTTATGGAATATTTCTGGGGGCTACTGGGAAGTGTCCATTCTGATACTGTCTAAATATTAAGTTTTCCAAACCTAATAGAGATCAAGCAGTCGGAATGGATGTGGGGAACAGGGGAATACAGAGAAACAGTACAATCATGAATTACACATAGGGGACTGATTTCATGGTTGTAAAAAAATCCCATTCTAAATTTATTTAATTTTCAAACATTCATGCAGATCCCTCTGGAAAGTTTCAGATATTAAAGGGAAAACTGAAATCCTGATAAGGGTTAATTGAAAAACTAGTTTTTCTGGAAGCCCCATTTAAAAAAGCTACTCCATGTAAGGCATTATCATCCACTCTAAATAATGTTCTTGCTGCTCATACCAAACTTAGGGTCAGAAATAAAACAAAAATCCATTTTCAGAATCATAGAATGATAGGACTGGAGGGGACCTCGAGAGGTCATCTACTCCAGCCTCCAGCACTCGTGGCAGGACTATTATCCATCCCTGACAGGTGTTTGTCTAACCTGCTCTTAAAAATCTCCAGTGATGGAGATTCCACAACCTCCCTAGGCAATTTATTCCAGTGCTTAACTACCCGGACAGTTAGGAAGTTTTTCTAATGTCCAACCTAAACCTCCCTTGCTGCAATTTAAGCCCGTTGCTTCTCATCTTATCCTCAGTGGTTAAGAACATTTTTTTTTCCTTCTCCTTGTAACAACCTTTTATGTACTTGACAACTGTTATCATGTCTCCTCTCAGCCTTCTCAGAGTTAAGGCCCTAGTTGGTAGGGATTATAGAAAGCCCCACATTCATACATCTTTGTACTATCCACTCTTCACCTCATAATATTCTCCATCTGCACCCCAGCCTATTAGAGCTATAATTTTAGTATATGGGTTGAGATAGTTAGGATTCCAGGATCCAGATGCTGTTGCCATCCATGGGAATTAGTTTAAAACAAGTTTTAATTCTCTATTTGTCTTATGCTACCAACTCTTTGTTTCAAAGTACAACAGAAGTTATCTGCCAGGATGACATTGTACCAAGATGTTCCGGTAAAAATATTGCATTGCTTTTTAGATTAGACATGTACATAGAACACATAGCGAACCACTATCAAAATTATCAGTTTAAACTGAGCAGTGGGATGATGGCAGAATGGGCAAATACAAGACTTGCTTCAAGGTCCTTCATATCCAAAACCTAGCACTTGTGCCAGATTCAGCTCCTGGAATTTATTCTGCCATTAAGCAAGGGACACACTACAATTGAAAAGAGGCTGCTTTTATTTCATTTCTGCCATAGTGCTTTTTGTGTGTTCATGTGACTTTCTATGGCGCTATTTCATAGCTCAGAAGCACGGTGTCTGCAGCAGAGAATCATTCACTAGCAGTTTTGCCACACATCTTTGTGACTGAAGCCAGCCACCTTAACTCCTTAAAGCAGTCTCTCAGCGTAACTATCAAGTAGGAATTTCATGTCTCATGAGAGCAAAGTAATTTGTTTTGCTGGATTTAGCTTCAACCTTCCCATTCATGGGTTCTAGCCCACGAAAGTTTATGCCCAAATAAATGTGTTAGTCTCTAAGGTGCCACAAGGACTCCTGGTTGTTTTTGTTAATACAGATTAACATGGCTACCACTCTGAAGTCTTCCCATTGTTTACACTAAAATTGGGATTCTTCTCCAAACCTAGCATTTCAGGGCAACTTTGTATGGAGTCTTTCTAAAGTAGAGATTTTATAAGATATTCAGGTGTAGAGCTAATATTTGAATCTTGTCCTGGGACTGCTCTTAATCATTTTTGTGTAATCTTTCAACTCAACCTGATTCATAAGTTCACTAAGTAGTTTAGAAAGAGACTTCATATAACTAAAAGTGGTGCTTTGGTTCTCTTAACTGGAGAAAACCACAAGAGTACTGTAGAAGTATACATTTTGAAATTTTGGATTGGTTTTTAGCCTGCTTTAAGGTCTCTTCAGATCAAGCCCAACATTTTATGTTCGACAAAAGATAATACATTACAAAGCAGATTCAAGTTATTATTTATTAATGGTCAAATACTTTCTGAAAATACCCAACAGCTTGTGCAACACAGGAAGAATACGAGGCCTTCCAGACAGCCATTATCAGATGTCATGCATGCCTGATTGACCTTTGAACATACAATACAGCTTTGTTTTCTACAAATATAACGAGACCTAATCAGTGGAAGTGTTTAGACTATAAAAACATAAGCTACTGTTTCAGATACATGTTATAAACTCATAGCATCCTCTTAAAGATTTTCAACTGCTGCCTAATTATTCTGGGACTTTATATTCACAACAGGCCCAGTTTTCACTGGTAATATTGGCTGCCCCATCAGATATTAATGAGATTCTGAAGTTCAGCACCTATGAAAAAGTCAAGCCACTGGTGTACATATTTCATAACCAAGCTTTATTGATTTTTTATATATTGTAAGCATATAGATTTTATTCCTGACGTAAAAGTACTGTAGCCATGTTTTAAGCATCACCTTGGATAATGTAACCATTGTGCTTGCAGTCTTCCCTTGATTAGTTATAAAAGAAGTTTAGATAATATAGCAATAGTTAAATTATCTAAGACAATAGTAGGAAGTTTAAGCACCACTGCTGTATGTGCTGTAGCAATTATAGCAAGCTTCAAATTAGGTATGACCTATTGAATAAAGATGTTGTAAACTTTAAAGTTGTACAGTTTCCTGCGGTATGTCTAAAATTGACATTTCTTCCCTTGAGGGTTTAAAAAAGACAAGTGCCATTATGGACAGAGAATTTCCACGTACTGCACTTAGCATCAACAATAGAAATGAACTGCGAAATGTTTTGCATCTACAATCTTTGTACAAAGAAAACAAGGTAAGGGAATTTTCACTTTTGTACTTAAGTGCCAGAAGTCAGCATCACCAACAGTTGTATGTTATTACATGTTAAAAGCAATCTTAAAAAAACTGGTCAGACAAGAATCATCATTATGGGGTTACTTTAAAGTGCAAAGAGCTTTTAGCTGGACTTACTACGTGTCATTTCCCATTACTGGTTGTAAAGAATAGACCTGATCTACATTTTGACTTTAAGGAGGGGCTGAGATAATGAGGTTGTGTAAGTTGCATAGCACAAGGTTAAGGGCTGGAGATGGAACACTAACTCTTATTACAACTTCAGTCTACATAAACGTTATTTAGAGTAGGGAGCAGTTAATTTTCCATCAGAGATTATTCACTTTTAGTGTACCCATTTTCCAAATGAAGTTTTTTGTACACCAGAATCTAACCCAGACAGAATGGATAGTAAGCATCATCTTGAGTGAGAATTGAACAAGAATGCAACATTGCCTGGTTTTACAGGCACTGTTATCAGATCATGCTTTCAAAACATTTTGTAAAACTAAGCCTTTGCCACTTATGGGCATTGTAGAGAATACATTTTTATTTATTTTTCGGTAAGAGTAGGTGTGTTAGCACTGCTGTCCTAACTATATTTCAGTTCAGGTAATTTTACCTACCCAAGTTTCTCCTGCATTTTTATGGGTATATCATGTTCAGCTACTTCACTTGTCCCAAAATACTGTATTGTGCTTCTGTATGTGGTAGCCTTGTTCAACTACAGATGTTGCTGGAAACATTAAATGGTATACATGTAAATTGGTTTAGGATACTTTCGAACAATATATACTATGTAAAATGAGTGGCAATTATCCTGGTATAACCATAATTATGTTAGGTTTGGTTTTACTTTTAATGCTCAGCTTTGTACGGTTACACAGTGTAGTTTTTTACTGGTTTCGAAGGACATATGTTTTGTTCAGTACCTTTTCCTTGTTACGTTTACACAGAAGTGGTTGACACCCAATATTTCTGACTTTCTTTTAAAACCAACATTTGAGAAATGTAGTTCAACATGCATGATTACATTTACTTATATCTAATTGGATAGCTAATGCTAGCTGCAGAACTAAAGATTTTTTTTGCCAGAAAAACAGAACAGAAATCAGAAGTTTGAGTTATTATTGCATGTATAATATTCTAGTTAGTTCAATCCCCTATGGTCAGTTTCCCAAGGAGTAGTTTCTTACTGGAATAAACATATCACTTTAGTAATTTCTTTGGATATTGTATTAAGAAATATTTTTAAATATGAAGCCAAGAAAAAAGGACTGGAGAAGGAATGTTTTGTTTCACTGTCTGCCTATTCTGTTTTAATCTTCTGACTCTTTAAGAATCTTTAAGGTGTAAAATAAACTGGATCTCTGACTACTCAACATTCCTTAATATTTTCCTGAATCATACCATTTATGAACTAACATGACTTTATATGTGCAAAACCCCTCAGTGCATCCTAAAAGACCATGAGCCGGTTTAAATTGCTGCACTGTAAAACTAAAATGTTTCTCAATCTTCTGTTTTAACTAAAGTTAACTGGAGACTTTCAATAGTTGTGAAGCAACGTATTCCCTCCTCCTCCTCTCCAGGCAAAGGAGAATCCACTGAAAACAATTCTTGAAGTTATCACCAATTATTTTCTTGAACATTTTGGGACCACCAGATGCATCACAAGTCCTGTAGCTTCAGTTCCACAAGCTAAGAGCTCACAGTCTAGGTGTATAGAAACATCACTAGTTAATGACTACTCAGATGAAGACATGCATGGCAGAACAACTGTGTCTGATGCAAGTAAAACTGAAGTTTACAGGTATAGTTCCATTTTACTTTATGTAAGTATGTATGCAGTCTAATCCCTACATTCAAAATTACAAATATAAAGAGGTTTCAGTTTTTACATTCAGTTTTGTCACCTTTTCTTAGGTGCCTTTAACTTGCCACACTATTAAAAGGGGTACTATGATCAATATAGGTAAATATATTCTAAATTGAGACCATCCTCTTAATTATGTGCTCCTTGAGATTTGTCTTAGGGTGCCCTCTGCTATCATACTTGGTGTTTGACAATCTCTCTAGCCTACATCTTCATTCTGCTGTACAAGGGGTTCTGAGCTATTATACCAGATGTTTGAGAAAGTTCAGTATGAATGCATGCCTTTAAATGAGTGGTGGGCAACCTGCGGCCAGTCCATCAAGGTAATCTGATAGCATGCCGTGAGACATTTTTCTGACGTTGACTGTCCGCAGGCACGGCCCCCCGCAGCTCCCAGTGACCACGGTTCGCTGTTCCGAGCCACTGGGAGCTGCGGGGGGGGGCTGTGCCTGCAGCTCCCAGTGACTACAGTTTGCCGTTCCTGGCCACTGGGAGCTACAGGGGGCCGTGCTTGCGGACAGTCAGTCAGCAAAATGTCTCATGGCCCACAATTAGATTACCCCGATGGGCCACAGGTTGCCCACCACTGCTTGAAGTAGTGATAAATCTCTAGGCAATAAATTCTCTTTTCTGTAACTAGAAATAGAGTACATAGGATCAGAACCATAAAAAAAGGCATGATAGTATTTGTTTCATCCCCACTAACTTAACAACTTCCAAGTATTTTAAGCCCATTTCTACCCAACTGTATATCCTGCAGTGTGGAGCTTGTACAAATCCTTTCTATGACTTACTTTTCAATATTAATGTCCCTTTGTTGTTCAGATGTTTATGTTTAGTTTATGCTAGATACTATGCTTCAACTGAACAGTTTTAGAAGCAGGTTCTTCTATTTGCTAGAGCAGTGGTTCTGAAACTTTTGTACTGGTGACCCCTTTCACGTTAACAAGCCTCTGAGTGTGGACCCCCCTTATATAGTAAAAACACTTTTTTATATATTTAACACCATTATAAATGCTGGAGGCAAAGCAGGGTTTGGGGTGGAGGCTGACAGCTTGTGACCACCCAGTAATAACCTTGCAACCCCTGAGGGGTCCCCAACCCCCACTTTGAGAACCCCTGGGCTAGATCAATTGAAGGCCCAGAGCCTCTGGCAATCTGAACCATGCTTGGCCCCTCGCTCCCATGGCTTTCAAGTCCTCTGTAGCTGCCCGTGCTTTACTCTTGGTTCCTTTAACAGGGTCAATGCGCGGGCAGGCTGAACAAACTGGATTTTTAAGCATGTTGCCCAGCTGCCTCTCAGCCAGCGATGACGCCTCACCCCAAACGAGGGAAGAGCCCTACAGACATGGCAGGTCTGCAGCAGTGTGAGGGAGGGAGATGTTGAAAGCAAACGCGTCCACCGCATCTCCCCCGCCCCTTCCCCCGCCCCCAGTGAGACAGTTTGAAACAAGGCGGCGCGAGCTCCCCTCCCCCACAGGCGGGCTTGCCCGCCAGCGGGGGCAGCCAGGGAGCTCGAGCCCTGCGGGCGCGTCTGAAACCTGCGCGCTCCGCTCTCGTGCAACACCTCCGTCGCGCAGGCGCAATGAAGCAGGCGACCGTTCTCTCCCACCCCCGCCGCGCGCGCGCGCACGCGCGCAAGGAGGCAGGACTGATTGACCAGCGAGCTCTCCGCTCCGGACGCAGGGCGGCCCCGACTGGCAGGAAGTGTGATGGCGCAGGTTCACTCTCTTTCTGTGTCTCGGTGGGACTCTATGACCCTCACCCTCCAAAGCCGCTGGGCTTGCGCAGTGTTTCCCTGGCGGAGGAGGGCAGGGAGGAGTGCCCAGCTGTTTTTAAAGAGGCACACCCACGTTCGTCTCTCCCCTCCCCAGTAGCATATGGTGGGGTTTCAGGGTGCAGCCAGGGGAGGGGTGACCCCACTGACATGCCTGGTCTCACCCCCCCCTTCTCTGTTGCTCCAAAGGTAGCTTGAGAAAGGTGAGTTGCCAACTCTCACAGGAGGTGGTGCTTTTTTTAAAAAAGCCCCAGCTCCAGGAGTCAAGTGATTACCTGAGACACTTAGCTTTCTTTACAGAAAGATTACACTTCTAGCCACTGTGGGTGCAGAGATAAGCTTGATGACATGACCCCAGTGTACTCTGAAAGCTCAGAAACCAGAAGGCAAAGAAAAAATAACACAATGTATTCACTTAAAAAATAATGATGGTTTGTTTTTGTGTTTTTGTTTTGTCAGGCTTGTGGGGTTTTTTTGGATTGCCTGACTCATGATTCTTGCATGCTTGGGGTTGGCGATGCTGAGCGTGGATGCATGTGGGAATGGAAGAAAGTAAATTGAGTGGGTGTGCCATAGAGGCATACATTGTGGGTTTGTGCTCAGGTGGTATAAATCAGTGTAGCTCTATTGACTGCAATGGAGCTGTGCCAATTTACACCAGCTGAGATTCAGCCCATTTGTATGTTGATCTCATTCCTACCTTTGAGTGGCCTTGGACGGGATGTGAATAAAGATGGGGATTTCTCCATCCCATCTTTAATACCAATGGGGCTGCAGATCTCTGTCAGTGGGGACAGTGGGATGCATATTGGCCCATGCTCTGGCAACACAGAGGGGCTGCAAAGCTGCCGTAACAAGAAATGGCTTGCAGGACTGCCCACCTGGCTATGCTAAGCCCGTCCACTCCCCACAGAATGTCCAGGCACGAAGGAGTGTGGCTGGAGTATGCTACCTCCAGTGACCCCCGTAACCAAGTCAGCCCGCAGCAGCCAGAGGAGAAATGGTGCAATTACAGTGTAAAACGCCAGTGCCTGAGATGAGTCCTCATTTCAGCCTCCCTGAAAATTAAAAAAAAAAAAAAAAAAAAAAGTGAGACGGCACAGAATGAGAATTAGATTTTCTGTGCCAAGCGCTGGTTCCTTGAGTGATTATCTAATAACCATCTCTTATAGATACGTTTACCTCTTCACAGCCTTTAGAGAGGCTTTGACAAACTCTTAAAAACAGCCCCAGCATTTCACACATGGGCCAGATTTTTAGAGGTAGTTAGGTACCTAAAGTTGCAGATAGATGCCGAATGGGATTTTCAAAAGCACGTAGGCACCCATGGAGCTTCAGTGCCTTGGCGCTTTTGAAAATCCCACTAGGTACTTATCTGCATTATTAGGTGCCTAAATACCTTTTAAATCAGGCCCACTGTGCCCTTTGCCAGCCAAGAGTTTCATGGCCCTGATTCACAAGTCATTGTCCCTAGCACCTCTAGAACTTCCATGTATCCTTTCTGTATACTGTGCCCTTCCCTATTGCGCAATATTTTGGTTGCTTTTAAAAGCAACTGTTTAACTATTTAAAAGGTATATTTTATAACACAACATATTTTTTAACTTCATGGAACTTGCTGCTGAAGGATCCTAATGATGAAAATAGTTAATTAGAAAAAAAGGTTTAAAAGGTTAGATATTTATATGAACATGCTAACCACTTAATGTTTTAGCCTCTGCAGTTACATTAGCTGGGATACAAATTATATTGGTACTAATACTCATGCATCAGGGCATAAATTGCTCACCAACTATAGTCAGGAAGTACAATCCCCCCATGATATACCATTTGGGTTGCACAATACTGTAGATCAGAGGTTCTCAAACTGTGGGTCGGGACCCCAAAGTGCATCGTGACACTGTTTTAATGGGGTCGCCAGGGCTGCCATTAGACTTGCTGGGGCCTGGGGCTAAAGCTGAAGCCCAAGGGCTTCAAGCCCTGGGTGGCAGGGCTCAGGCTTCGGCTTCACCCCAGGGTGGCAGGGCTCAGGTTACAGACCTCCCACCCCCACCCAGGGCTGAAGCCCTTTGGCTTTGCCCCCCCCCCCACCTGGGGCAGCAGGGCTCGGGTAGGCTCAGGCTTCGGTCCCCACTCCTGGGATCATGTAATAATTTTTATCAGAAGGGGGTCACAGTGCAATGAAGTTTGAGAGCCCCTACCATAGATGCTTTATGGGGTTTTATACCTTCCTGTGAATCATCTGGAACTGGCTAAAGTCAGAGGGTGAAATTCTGGCCCCACTGAAGTCAATAGGAGTTTTGCCAGAATTTCACCTATCAACCAGATACTAGACTAAGGCCTAATCCTGCAAAGACTTACGTACATGGGTGACTTTACAATTTGAGTGCAATCCCCATTGAATTCAATGTGGCTACTCATACATAAAGATAAGCACCTGCATAAGTCATTGCAGGATGAGAGCCATATAGTATTCTTGCACATCCTATGTTTAAATAAGGAGTCAGAACTTTTGGCAATGTAATATTAGCAAGACACAAAAATCTAAGCCTCACAGAAACACATTACAAAATGTAAATCATAAGAATGAAATACTTTAAAAACATCCTTAACTTTAATCCAAAATCAGTGAGTCTCATTCCAAATGAGAGACTCTTGGCAAGCTTTGAAGGAATGGCAATGGTTAGGCTGCTGGTTTGCTGCGACCCCTGTCCATCATGCTGACCAATTTTGCCTCATTGTTTCCTGGTATTCCCCCCTCTGGCTATATCTGTCTTGTTTTATACTTAGATTGCAAGCTCTTTGGGGCAGGGACGATTAATCACGCTGTTAAACAATAATAGAAAACCATCTATGTAAATATTTGTGGATGTTCTCCTACATTTTCAAATATATTGATTTCAGTTACTCAACACAGAATACAAAGTGTACAGTGCTCACTTTATATTTATTTTTATTCCAAATATTTGCACTGTAAAAAAAACAAAAGAAATAGTATTTTTCCATTGCACTGTAGAGCCATCTCTTTATCATGAAAGTTGAACTTATGAATGTAGAATTATGTACAAAAAAACCTGCATTCAAAAACAATCAATGTAAAACTTTAGAGCCTACAAGTCCACTTAGTCCTACTTCTTGTTCAGCCAATCACTCAAACAAGTTTGTTTACATTTGCAGGAGATAATGCTGCCCTCTTCTTGTTTACAATGTCACCTAAAAGTGAGAACAGGCATTCACATGGCACTGTTGTATTCAGCACTAAAGATTCATATATCTCTTCATGCTTCAACCACCATTCCAGAGGACATGCATCCATGCTGATGATGAGTTCTGCTTGATAACGATCCAAAGCAGTGCAGACCAACGCATGCTCATTTTCATCATCTGAGTTAGATACCAGCTCCAGAAGGTTGATTTTCTTTTTTGGTGGTTCGGTTCTGTAGTTTCCACATCAGAGTGTTGCTCTTTTAAGACTCTTGAAAGCATGCATCACACCTTGTCCCGCTCAGATTTTGGAAGGCACTTAAGATTCATAAACCTTGGTTTGAGTGCTGTAGCTATCTTTAGAAATCTCACATTGGTACCTTCTTTGCATTTTGTCAAATTTGCAGTGAAAGTGTTCTTTAACAAACAACATGTGCTGGGTCATCATCCAAGACTGCTATAACTTGAAATATATGGCAGAGAATGTGGGTAAACAGCAGGAGATACACAATTCTCCCTCAAGGTGTTCAGTCATTAAGTAATTAATGCATAAGTTTTTTAACAAGCATCATCAGCATGGAAGCATATCCTCTGGAATGGAGGCTGAAGCAAGAAGGGGCATAAGAATATTTAGCATATCTGGCACGTAAATACCTTGCAATGCTGGCTACTAAAGTGCCATGCAAATGCCTGTTCTCACTTTCAGGTGATATTGTAAATAAGAAGCGGGCAGCATTATCTCCTGCAAATGTAAATAAACTAGTTTGTCTCAGAATTGTCTGAACAAGAAGTAGGACTGAGTGGATTTGTAGGCTCTAAAGTTTTACACTGTTTTGTTTTTGAGTTGCAGTTATATAACAAAAAGAATCTACATTTGTAAGTTGCACTTTCACGATAAAGAAATCGCACTTCAGTACTTGTATGAGGTGAATTGAAAAATACTGTTTCTTTTGTTTATCATTTTTAAAGTACAAATATCTGTAATAAAAATAATAATATAAAGTGAGCACTGTACACTTTGTATTCTGTGTTGTAATTGAAATCAATATATTTTAAAATGTAGAAAAACATCCAAAAATATTTAATACATTTCAATTTGTATTCTACTGTTTAACAGTGCGATTAAAATTGATTAATCATGATTAATTTTTTTGAGTTAATTGCATGAGTTAACTATGATTAATCGACAACCCTAATTACAAATAAGAAATAATAATAAATTAATTCTCACTGAAGACAGCTAATGGTTTAAAAGCTATTTAGGATTTTATACATACTTTCTCCATTAGGATATGGTATGTAGCACATTAAGATATCATAAAATTAAAATAATGATTTATTTAATTTATAATTCATTCCAGAAAAAGTGCAGGATTAAAAACTGAAGAGCTGTATGTAGACATTTTAAGTGATAAGCTATCATAGTCATATATAATTGCTAGATAATTCACAAGTAACTCAACCACGTTATTATTGTAATTTTTTATTGATAGTATTTGTGTATAATTTCATTTTAAATACCTTTCTTCCCTTGTAGATATGACATTGATGTTCCACGAGATAAAGTCATTCCATCGAAGAGACATCAACATAAAAGAGAGAAATCCAAGACTGTGGTAGAACCCAATAGTGGCTCATCCTCTGAAGGAGATAAAAAGTTAAAAAATAGCAGAGATGATTTGAAAATAACAGAAACTTCTGAGGAGATGAAGACCACAATGAGAGAGAAGCAAAAGTCCAGGTCTAGTCTCATTGTCAGAGGAATGATGGCTGGACCCACTGCAAGTTCACAAGAGGTGCTTTCCTGTACTTCTAGAGAGATTAAATAGAGGGTTAGAGTTATAGATTTCTACATTATATTTGCTAGTAAAGACATTTAAATATAACATGCAGATTGTTTTTGTATGTTAAATTACTATATTTACAGTTTGTAGTAGAGCAGTAATTTAAGGAAGCAACTATAGTTAGTAATTTAAGGAAATCTTTTAGATGATTTAGAACCATCAGCAATCATCACATTGTATAATAACTAACCTATACAACTCTCTGATCTTTGATTACACCATGTATAGTTATTGTTTATTTTCCATTCTCATTACCTTTTATTTCTTTAAGACTGGAATTTTCAAGGGTACCTAAGGGAGTTAGGCACTCAAATCCCAATGAATTTCTTTGGAAACCCCAGCCTAAATCAAAAACAGTTCTTGGTTCCAGCAATTAAACTTCAACTAACATTCTCATGTGTTTTGTACTTTACTGTTTCAGTGAGTATTCTTGAAAACCAGCACCAAGATTCATGTTTTTGGTTTTTCTCCCTATTCTGTTTTTTTATGTCAATGGGAGTTTTGCCTGAGTAAAGAGTGTAAAGTTGGACCTATGATCATTAGCAATGGAAAAACTCACACGATCAGTTTGAGTAATTTCTCAGATGCACGTAAAAGTTTGTGTGTGTATCTGAACTTGTCTAAACCACTTTGGTCTGGAAATAGGACTGGATACTTTCCTGTACTTCCTGGTTTCATCTGAGCTGGGTAAAACCTCAACAACAAGCTTTTGTGAGCTATTTCATTTCTGATCCTGGATGACAAGAAGGAGTGCCTGAAAATGCACAACAATTAAGACACCAAAAAAGTTGATCCTTATTATTTATTTATTTATTATGTTGTAGCACCAAGTAGCACTAATCATGGGCCAGGTGGACCCCACCCCAAGTGACTTACCATATAGTTCTGGCTTGATATTGGCCAAATTTTGGTTGAAGATGCAAGTCAGTTCTTACTGTTATTATCCAAACAGGCTCTCCCCCATCCCTAATAACAGAATAAACTGCATATCCCAGTAGTTAGACTAATAGGGGCTTCTGCTTTCTTGTGTGTTTGTTTAAAAAGGCTGAACATTGAATCTGGTATTTTCTTTATTTACAACTTATTCTAGGATTTAGTAAAAAGGAGGCTTCTGAAACGATCCTCTGGCATAAATAGCACAATGCAATTCAAAGGGGAAGATCATCAGAAAAAATCTTCAGAGATGCCAACTAGTGATTTTCAAGAGATTAAAGGAACTTCCACAGAGTCCGTGAGTTACCTTTCATCACACAATGCCAGTGCTCTGAAAGTAGATATGGAATTTTCATCAAAGATTTCATCAAACTCATACACAAGTTCAGTCAGTGAGAAGCTAAGACATACGCCCAAAGACACAGCTGATCCACTTGCCAAACTCTTATCGGAAAGAGAAAGAACCAAGGTTGAAGAAGGGAAACCAATGGCAAGCTCTGATATAGACACCAGTGAAAAAACCATCAAATTAAATGTTCTTCACAGACATTCAGAAACTGAAAGAGAGAAGAGAGAAAGATCTCCCAAAAACAATGAGAATCGGTTATCAGGACGCAGGTAAGACTGTTGGGTATCTTTGAAGAATATCTGTAAAACTACTGCACTGAAGAGTTCAGGAAGTGTTGTAGTTAACTAATATTGATTTGTGCAGGAAGCCTACATATGATTTTCATTTAGCTCAGAGGCACAAAAGGAGGTGCTCAAGAAAGACACCTCTTATGCATTAAGAACTAGCACTGATGAGCTTTGGATTGTGTTAAGATGGTGAATAAGAAAGTATGATACATCTCTTCACATAACCTAAGAACCAGGGCTCACCCAATGAAATTAATAGGCAGCAGATTTAAAACAAACAAAAGGAAGTATTTCTTCACACAATGCACAGTCAACCTGTGGAACTCGTTGCCATGGGATGTTGTGAAGACCAAAAGTATAGCTGGGTTCAAAAAAGAATTAGGTAAGTTCATGGAGGACAGGTCCATCAATGGCTGTTAGCCTCTGTTTGCCAGGTGCCGGACTGGACAACAGGGGATGGGTCACTTGATAATTGCCCTGTTCTGTTCATTCCCTGTGAAACATCTGGCACTGGCTGCCATTGGAAGACAGGATACTGGGCTAGATGGACCATTGGTCTGACTCAGTATGGCTGCTCTTGTGTTTTTATGAACTGAGTCCTGTTGCATCTGAGAAGTATGAGAATATGGTCTCCGTGTCCTCATGTAAAATGAGGGAATATAGAAGGTGATCTTCAAGTCTCTAAGAGGGAGAGAGAGAGCTTCCTTAACCCCAAAAACATATTGATGGCTTTCCCTCTCCTTCCACCCTTATATGTCACTACCTTCACATGGATTATAAACTCTTCAGTGCAGGATCTGAGGTATTTTATACATAGGAGCTTTGTACAGCTCGTAGCACATTGGGACCTTGATGCTGATCCATGCTTCAGGGCGCTAATGTGAAGTAAATACACATTGTCTGAATGGGGCTGTGATCTTGATTAGGCCTTGGAATAATGCAGGGCTATAGTGCATCAGGTTTAAGCAGGCTGATTTCTGAACATATTAGGATGCTTTATATCTGAGCAGCAGAAGAGGAAAAGGCTGGAGATAGTGTTGTTTTTTCCCTTTCAAGTGATGCTAGGACAGGTTGTCTTTAAGAGTTATCTTGCCTGAAGTTAGAATGAACTTGGCTAAAAGTTTCTAATTTTGGTCTCCGTCTTCATTGGCCCATTGATTATAGCAGTCTATAATTAGGTGCATAAATAAGTGGCCTGAATTGCAATAGAATAAGTGCATAAATAAGTGGCCTGAATTGCAATATTCAGTCAATAGAAATTGAGGGTGGTCAGCACCTCTTAAAATGAGGAGACTTGGGTAGGTGCCTTATTGGGGGTATAGAAGAGTAGCATTAGGCACCTGGTTTGAAAATCTTAGACTGAATGTAATACTGGTTATTAAAAGAGTAGGTTTAAAACCAAAACACTGAGGATGACCTGATCACTATTCCAAACTGCAAACTTAAATTCTCTCTTTTGGTTTATTTGGTTTCTGTATTTAAATTCTGCAACCTAATGAGTATGGGGCACTGTTAACATCCATGATAGTATGTTAGGTCCCTCCACCTTCCTTTTCAGTGGACTGGAGGAAGCAGCGAGCAAGGGACTGACTTAAGCTGCATGGAGACCAGCGTGGCACTTTTCTCTTCCTGGGAGCCAAAACACATTTGCAGAGGCTGTTGGATTTCCTCCCCTTTCCTCTTCCTTCACCTGCATGACACCGTTATTTGTTCATGTTAGCAGGCTTCATCTGAGTGATACGGATTGCTGAACAACCTGTCAGAACACCGTCTTCAAGGTCCCAGCATCCCAAGAGGTTTACAGTAGATGGCCAAAAAAAGCCATTATGTCACGAGTAAGAAAAAATAAGTATTCTGCACTACCAGAAAGAATTGTTTTAGGGAATACAGGGTGAAAAGAGTGAGTATGTTCCCAATACTGATGAAATAACAGGAGTATAGCAGATTATTTATCACCGCTTTGCATTGTAGCACAGGGCTGGCTCAAACCGAGCAGGAGGTTTTGTTCAAACAAATCGTTTGTAATACCTCCATGCAGCTGCTGCTGGGCCTCGCAGCACCTACCATGCTAAATCAGCACCTGTGGGACAGAGACGAAAAGCAGTAGCTGTGCTGAAAGGAATTGACTCCCCATGCACAATCCTGCACAATGTATGTATGTCACTGAGCTAAAACAGCTTTGATTCCTCTGATGGAATGAGCAGATTTCAGAAAGAACAGTGGAGGGAGCTGTTTCATAAACAGTCTGTCTAATCATTGCATTGGTATTAGTATCCTAAGACCTTGCTGACATAGGGCTCTCAGGCTGCTGCCCGGTGCTGAGAACTCTGGCCAAACCCAGCAAAGTGTGGAAGTACTGTGAGCACATGAGTATTCTCTTTGAAGTCAGGGGTCTGCTCCTGTGCTTAAAGTTAATCATATGCTTAAATGCTTTGCCAGATTTGGGCAGATTGTTTAGCACTTCAGTTGTAAACTTTTTTAGGTAGGGATTGTCTTTTTTGTTCCCTGTTTGTACAGTGCCTAGCATGACTGGGTCCTGGTCCATGAGTAGGGCTCATAGGTGCTGGAATAGTACAAATAATAAATAATAATAACTTTGCAGGATCTGTCTCAGAGAGTATAACAGTCGCTATTTATTGGGATCCAAAGTTCACTCTCTGTAACTCCCATGTAGTTCCATTGACTTCAGTGTTAACAAGGACAGATTTTGACCCTTCTCGATTAATATTTGAGATTTAGTTTAGGACTGATTGCAGCTGGTTCACCCGCAGGGTTTTGTAACCTTTTTCTTTTTTTCCCTTAGCAAAGTAAAGACATTCCAGTCTTATTTTTCATTCCTGTTTTCTTTTCCTTTTTCTGGCTAGCCATTTTCAAAGGTTCCTATTGTTATTCACCACCCCAGGCACCTTTTGTCTATATATGCACTTGGCAAAAAAAGAAGGCAAAACCACAGTGCTACATCAAAGGACTATCTGAATATCAATGAATAATGGCTGCTGACAGAGCAGACAAAAATAACTGTTTATAAAAATCTACTGAAGAAATATGGATTCCTCAATATTTGGGCTCCCACACTTAAGTAAAAGAGAAAGATGAACACCATGCTGTGTTTGCTGTTTTGTGAGTCATTATATCATTAATTAGTCTTAGACAAGGCAAGAATTGGGGGGCACAGGAGGCTATCTGTTAACTAACTTCAGTTTAATAATGATAATAATAATACTGATCTCTTATGCTTTTCATCAGGAGATTTCAAAGCAATGACAAAGGAGATCAATATCATTTTCCCTTTTCAGTTGGAGAAACTGAACACAAAGAGGTGATGTGACTTTCCCAAGGTCACCAAGCAGGCCCATGGCAAAGCTGGGAATCAGAGGCGGATTAGGGGTTTGTGGGGCCCTGGGCCAGAGCAAATGGGGGCCCCTCCCCACCCCTTTCACCTGCAGTCCCCCCCACCTGGCGCTTCTGCTGGGGAAACGAGGTCAAGGCGGAAGTGTTTGCCCCATCCCGCCTCCCCTCCTGGCACTTCTGCTGAGGAGCTTGGTCAGGGCGCAGGGGCTTCTCCCGCCCGGTGCTCCTGATGGGGAGCAAGGTCGGGGCGCGGGGGCTTGCCCTACCCCACGTGCCCAGCACTCCTGCTGGTCAGGGCTTGGGGGCTTCCCCTGCTCCCTGGTAGGAGTGCCAAGCGGGCAGAGTGGGTTGGGGTCGGGGGCACCCAATTGGCTGGGGCCCCTGAGCACATGACCAATTGGCCCAGAGGCTAAATCCGCCGCTGCTGGGAATAGAACCCAGGTATCTTAAATCCCAGTCTAGTGCTCTATTGACTAGTTTAGACTAATAATATATATATATATATATATATATATATATAGTACAGTATTAAAAATATAAATGCAAAACCAGTCCTTTACATTCAACAGTAAGTACTGAGGCCAACATTGCATTAGCTTTGTTGGGAGTTTGTTCTGAATAAGAACTTCAGGATTAGAATCTTATTTTTATAGGCACATTTTAGCCAGGTAGACAAACTGAGAAGACATTTGGATTTCTCTTACAACCAAAATTAAATGCTCAGCCATTTTAGATTTACATATAAGAGGAATGATGAACTGACTATGAATGGAATACTTCCAAAAATGATCAGCTGTAGTAATAAAAATATTCTCCAAATATTCTTAGAAAAGCAAACTTAGTTGCTATTATTTCTTATTAAGTAGTTTTTCATAAAATAGCTGACTGCATTTAGGAAAATCAATTAGAAACAAAGAGTATGGATGTAGCTTGTGGCATTTATCAGTTTATTTAAAGGACACCATTAGGGATCTGTGGATTAATATCTGATTTATTTACCTTAACAGATATTGTCCATTTTATAGGTCTCACAAAGATTCCAAACATCCACCATTAAAAAGTCAACATTTAACTACATTTACTACACTACCACTGGTAATTGTGGTAAAATGTTGACTTCTTAATGGAGACCTCTCTATTTTTCAATACACTTTTGACTTACCATGCATCCCCTTGTAGATATACTGTGTCTACTGCCATGTAATAACTTTTAAAACATCCCTTTAGTCACAGAAGTTAGAGATGGAAAAATATCTATCTTACATACTGCCTATCACTGTGGTGTCTTAGTGCTTCTATACAAAACTAAAGAGTGCAAATGAGAGGAACAAAGGTGTTGTTTTCTCTGTGTTCCTCAAGACTTAGATCTTGGGAACAGGCTGTAAATATGACACCTTGGCATGACTTCATATCAACATTGCTCAATTTAACAAGTCAAAAATGATTTTTCAAACTTTCAACACCAGTCAATATAAAATCTCAAAATCAAGCTGTTTTTTCCTTACCCTTTCTATGTTCATCACCAGTAATGCGCATCAGTCTTCAGCTATCCCTTTCTATCCTCATTATCCTTTCATTTGAATTTATGGTACTTGAAAATAATGTTAGTGATGTGCAATGCAGCTCCGTCTTCTTCAGCTGTTTTGGCTCTAGCAGGAATAAAAATATTTTTTTTAAAAATAAATGTACAGCACAAAGAGAGGCACAAGGATCAAACATGTTAAGTGTGACAGTGACTTTTCAGACCATAATCACACTATAAGTTCAACAAGTTCACGTCTGAAAGAGCATATTCAGATATGAGGCTATAAGCTAACAAAGACCTCACCAAACCTTCTAAGCTCCTAGCTGAGCAGAGTCTTGAATGGGAATGCAGTGCAAAAAGATAACAAAAAAATGTCCTGCCCCTCTGATGTATTGTCATTGATGCTGAACCCGTAAGGGTAAGAATTCTATTATCAGTGAACTGAGCATGCAGAATAAGGAATGAGGATCAATCATGGAACAGAATATATGATCACTGTGAATGGGAAAAATTAAATAGGTAAGAGGAATGTCTAACATGGATCAAATTAATTCTATTGCTTGTCTATACCTCATATAGAATTGAGGGCATTCCATGGCAGCTTTTGCCCACCTACAGAGTCATCCTACTCCTGTCAATGCAGCTTTAAGATGATAGTAGACTTCTAGTCTGATGTGTCCCCAATCTCCTCATTGAAAGGATGAGGGATATGAGTTGGCAGGTGGATCCTTGTATTTGCTGATCCAGCATCCTTGCACCCACCCCTAAATTTCTTTCTATATTAATGCAAATGGAGTCCATGCAGCTTCATGGCATCTCTGAGGGTAGACTCTCTGTGTAACTGCAACAGTTCTGATGTTTTCAGGACCTCTGTTTACCCACAGCTGGGTAAGAAGATCTGGCCCATCAAACGGTATCATATTCTGGCAGTTTTGACATCTGTGTTCTGCCTGCCATGACATATGGAGCTGAAAAAAACCAATTCCCCAAGAAAACAGAGTAGAGACTAAAATCTCAACAGCATAGGAAGCATGACAAAACTTAAGACTGGAATTACATGGAGAACCAGGAGACCAAACAAAGAGATGATCATAATGGTCCCTTCTGACATTAGTATCTATGAATCTATGAGATCAGGCTATAATATCTCAGAAGATCCCATTGTCCAAAGGAAGGGATTTATAATACAGGATCAGGAATGAGGCACTTAATTGAGTTTTTACTCATTCTTTCATTGTGAACACTAGTCATCCCTACCTCTTCTGTACGTCTAATTACTCCGTCTATACTGTCCTCTTTACTGCCTGCAGTCTTGGCTAGGAATGGAATGTGAGCTGGGATTTCCTTTCAAGACTCTGCCAAGGTAGCTGGGTAATTTGAAGAGTAGGGACTGTTTTATGAGCATGTGGCTTGGCGTCAGCCTTCTTCTTCCAACCAAAACCTTAGCAGCTTCGTGATGTGCTCCATCTGCACTAGCTGGGGAGTAAGTGCCAAATGAGTCCACTGCCAGAATTTCTTTTCCTATATGGCAATGCATAGCCTTTCAACCAAAATTCCCCAGATGGGAACGTTTTAATTGGTCCAAAAATATCACGGCAAAGACTCATTATTCAGTCATGAATTCTTTCCAAGCTGTGCTACGCATCCAAACACAAACAGGCCGAGCGTAGTGAATTGCCATAGATACTAATGCCTTCATTGGAACATTAGTCATATTTCACAGAGTCACTGAAATTAGAGATGGAAAAGACCTTTTTAGGTCACTTTGTTCTACAGTGTATTATTTAGTGCTATATATATATATTTGCTACAGCACATTTTCCAGGGTTTTGTCCAGTTCAGTCTTTAAATGGCTCAAGTGGCAGAACTCCCTCCACTTCCCTTGGGAATCTATTCCAAAGTCCAATAGATCTTAGTTTTAGGATTTTCGCCCTTATATTCAGCCTAAATTTTCTTTTGCTTAATTCTGTCCCATTATTTGTAGTTATAGCTGCTTTTACCGTCCTGGTCATTCCTATCCCTGCTTTTTGTTTACCCCTTTTAAGTACTTGTAGGCAGTTATCTTATTCCATTAGTCATCATTTGACTAAAGTTTATATATAATGATTTTAATATTTGCTCATAATTCTAACCCTCCAACCCCTGAATTTTTGTCTTTTGCTGCTCTTCTTTGATTTCCTTCCTATTTCTTTCTAGTACTCGGGGCTCCCATAATGGTACAGTATTCTAGGCATGACTCACCAGTGCCACATGGAGATTAAAAATCTTTCTGTTGATGTTATATTTCTTAGTATGTGGTGAAATATCACATTGGTGTCGCTTGCCACTACATTGCATTGCAAGCTCATGTATTATTAATTTCAGTTTTGGACAGTGATGCAAACATAACCTTTCCTGAGTGTCTTCCTCTGAACCATTCTTTATGAGCCAGTGTTAGATGTAGGATACGGGGTTAGATGAATCTATTGTGGTACAATAGTTCTGCATTCCTATGCCTTGGTGAGTACAGGCACTTTCTCTATGCTTTGCAATACCGCATTTCTACATGCGACTCTTGGCTGTGAGTCTGAATCACTTTGTTTTGTCTTCTGAATCATTGCTCGCTTTCTCACTCTCACCTTAACTAAGATTAATGAAGGTGGACGCTACTGACAGTTCTTTCTTAGAGATGATGAAAAATTCTTGGCTAAGAGAGGATTTTCCCTATGTATACATTTCAGTAAAAAGTATAGAAAAAAACCCAACAACCTGAAGACACTTTTTTTGGAATAGGAGCAAAGCTGGGTAGGAAAGGGCTTTGCTGTCCCACAAATATATTCAAGAGTTTGAAATATTTTCCCATCTTTAATCTAGACAAAATGTCAAAATCTCTAAATATTCATGAACTGGAAAAACTTTTTTTTCATTTCAGGTCAATCAAAACATTTCATTTCTATAATTGTGAAATATTTTGTTTCAATTTTGTTGTGGTTTTTTACCCTTTTTAGTCAAATTAGCTTACATTTTGAAACTATTTGGATTGGAAAACTGGAATTTTTCATTTTGAAAATGTTGCAATTAAATATCTTGACAAATTTGAAACATTTTTTCTCAATATTTATTTGAGTTGGGAGATTTGTTGACTCTTGTTTCACTAACATTTTCAATAGCAACAAATCGGCTTTAAAAAAAAAATGACCAAAAGTTGTTGACCAGCTCTAGATAGAAGACCACTGGAAGCAAACAAATATACCTCTTGCCCTCTAAGAAACTCAGTAGAAAAATCAAGGTGACCAGTTTTAAAATACAAATGTTATTTCTTAGTATTTCTCCAGTTATCTGAAACCAGCAAAAATAAAAATTATCAACAAAAACAGTGACTTGGCCCTTTGAATAATCAGCGTTTTTGCTTTAAACGAGTTTTAAAACTGGAGTAAAACAGCTTAATTGCCTACAGGAGGACTCAAGCCTATGCTTGTCAATTCTCTATGCTTAATTAGTTTAGAACTGCCTGAGATCTCAGTGTTTTTTTTTTCCTCCTGGTAAACTGTTGCATGCTTCCCACCCACAAGCCGTCTGTGCTGGCATACATTAAAATATAAGCACAGAAGATGGATATTCATTTCTGAAGGACTGATGAACCGCACGCACACACACACACACAGTTTGTCCCTTGTGCTAAATGAGAAATAACCTGGAGGAAGTCTGTTACGTTGGAGCTGGAACAGTTGTATCCTTGGTTCGAGTGGGCAATTAAGGGCTATGGGGCTATGAAAAGCATTCTAGTGAAGGTGTACTGTACATTCCGCTAGACTAACTCGTTATGAATCTTGACGGTGCTAACTTCCTTCCATTTATTTTCAGCTTTGCTGGAAATGGCGAAGCCTTTATGCTCTTGGGGAAAGAAGGAATCCTTCCATTTCTGGGGATTCCTCCCAGTTTAAAGCTGGCGTCAAAATAATTGTGTTGATCTAACATAATAAATACCGGTTTCAATGGAAGTGTACATCTGGATACAGTCAATATTGCACTTGAATTTTAACTGCATTCTCTCCTTGTCTAAAAGGAAAATAATAGCAAATACACAAAGCACTTTATTTCAGAACTTCAGTGAAATAAGAAATTCTTGTTCTAAAATGTGTTCATATGGTATACTCTGGGCCAGATCTTCTCTTCTCCCAGGTTTACAATGGTGTAACTCCATTATCTTCAGGAAGGTTACTCCTAATTTATACTGGTGTAGGTGAAATCAGAATCAAGCCATTTACCCAAAGTCTTCCTAATACTCTCCCTAATCTGAATGACAGTAGTATCAAAAAGAAAATACTTCTTGGTTTTTCAGATAAATGTCTTCTTATTTTTCACAGCTCATTTTTGTTAAGTAGGAGAGAGAATTGTCAAATCCAGAACAGAGCTATTCCACTTGGAGTAACAGATGTGGATGGCTTTCAGACAGTACTCAGCATATCACACTGAAATGACTTTTCAGCAGCCTAGGAAAAATGTAATAGCTGACTGCAAAGGAAAAGTGCTTATCAGCATCGTAACTTGGTTTTTAGTGTTCATAAACTTTTATCAGAATAGGAAAGTGGAGCATCTGAGCCAAAGAAGTTCCTCCAGATAGAATAAAATAAACATCTGCAGACATCCACTTTCAGCGTAGAGCCAAACCCTGTCATCCTTCACCAGGCAAAACTCCCATTGAATTCCATGAGAATTTTTTCTGGTGGTGGACTACAGGATTTGGCCCATGGGATAGAAAAAAATCAGTGCTGATGTGATGTTATTAAGACATCATTAATTACTTCTGAGGCAGGGTACGGGTGAGCAGGTCAAGGAGAAAGGTGTTGGACTCCTAACATTACTGAACTCTTGTGGAGCTTTCTCATTTTAGTTTTGCATCTATGATATTATTGTTATGCTGACATCTAGTAACAATATTTATAAAACAAGTTAAATGTCACAAAGACCTGCAGCTGGATTCAACTGTTTATTATCTATTTAAAATAACTTTTCCACTCAACTTTTCTGCCCATCTGTTTTCCAATTTGTGCTTTAAGAAGAGTCTTTTGTGAAGGGGGGCATTAGAACTTGGGTTGCCGCATGAGGATGTTTCTTGACATTATATGTAATTAGTTAACAGCAAGGAAGAGACAAAAATATTCCGGGATGGAGAAAGTCATGATTTTACAAAGATTTGTGATATTGACAAATCCTAGTATATTCAGAGCTTGATTCATCACTCTGTTAACTCCATTTAATGCTGGTAGCTCCATGGAAATCAGCAGAGATGCATCAGAGTACAACTGGTATAAAAGCCGGGTGAATCAGGCCCTCAGAGTTAAAATGGCTGCTCCTTTAACATATATTGTCTTTAAGGAAGACGGGGGAATCATACTGGCTTCAGTAAAGGATAAGGTTTCATCTTTAACTTTTGATTTCCTAGATTTCATTGATCAATGGTCCAGATTTAATGGTACATTTTTAAAATTTAATTTAATTTCCTTGTTAAAAACAATAAATGTCTTTCCAGGAAGGTTATATAATGCATATCGTTTACCCAAGAGTTATGAATGGCTCCAATCCTTTCTGTCAGGCAACCCTGTGGATAAGTAGTTTTTCTAAGCATAATAAATATTTTTAAATGTGTTGTTTACCCAGTGTGCTGTAATGCTCTCTTGTTAAATATGTAACTTAATTTATCAGCTCGGACTGTTTTATCTAAAATAACTAAACCTGCTAATTAGCAAGCATTAATGCCATTATCCTACAAGCTGCTGAGTAATGACTGATGGGTCTCAAACTATGCTCTGAGAGGGTGTGGCCTGATTTGGATGACTGTGTAGTGGGGTCTAATCCAGATCCCACAGAAATCCAGTTGGCTTCATTGAGCATTGGATTAGGCCGTAGGGCCACACCAGCGTATGATAGGTTTGTTTGATGTTTCAAAAATATGTTTAATTGTTCCCATAATAGGCAGGAGAGGATGAGCTTTACAATGGTTGCATTTATAGAAAAGGTCAGTTTAGTCTGGGTTCGGCGTTCAACATTAAAGCATTGCAATTAATGTAATTACTTGCACATGCTTCCTTTCTATCCTCTCTGAATTCCCAACCCAGCTTGTCTGTGTGGCCCCATGCTGTACCCTTTGCCATGAGAGTAGGCATGTGGCTTGATCCGCAGCTGACGTCAATGCTGCTGTGTGACTCCGCAGACAGGAAGCACTGTAAGAATAGGACAGTCAGCACCTCTTCACAGAGACTAAACATATCACCTCTACAGTACACTCAGCCTTGAGCCTGGGAATAAGTCTGCACTTGACTCTCTTAACTGGCAGCAAAGTGAACTGCTGTCAAACAAGATCAGGTCAATTTAGGAGTTATGGATTTAAATAGCCCATATTAATATTGCACTTGATTTTTTTCAAATTAAAATGGGAAATAAACGACGGGAGAAAACCTTCAGCTATTTCAAATTGCATTGCACCTTTCATAATGGAAAGTCTGGACTGGTAAGAAAAGCTCAAAGAAAGATTAGTAATCTATTGTGGCCCTTTGGTGCCAGTGGATTTATGGCACCAGATATGTCAACACAACATTTGTGCATGTTGCCATCTGCCCTTTCAATATTTTCCCAAAACTTCATAGGAAGAGGCTGTGTGCAATTATTGGAAATGATTAATTGCTTCTTCATTATATTTTATTTTTGGAAAGCATATCAGACTGGAAGAGGACAATCGCATGGCCTAAAATGCAGTCAGTGAACAAGACAACTTTCTTAATCAGAGCACTGGAAACATGGTATCTCTAAAGCATACTGTATGTAAAGCAGAAAGGCGGTACACATTAATTTATGCACTTAGGGCTTTACACGTTTCCTTTTCAGTATGTCTGCTTGGGAACATCAGGTGTAACACATTAGGAAGGAGAATTAGTGCAAGAAATCACTGTCCCACAAGAACAATTCCATGTATGGCAGTAGCTCAAAGAGTGTGTTCTCCCAAAGCCTTACACCCCTTTTGATTACTTTAACAGGAGGTAAAGGCTATCTCTACAGTGCCTGTTCTCACCAATCAGCTATCATCTTTGTTTGGTTTTTATCATAACAAATGGAGATAAGAGAGCGTATCCGCATGGCCCCACAGTATGCCAACATTTTTATGGCTGACTTAGAACAACGCTTCCTCAGCTCTCGTCCCCTAACGCCCCTACTCTACTTGCGCTATATTGATGACATCTTCATCATCTGGACCCATGGAAAAGAAGCCCTTGAGGAATTCCACCATGATTTCAACAATTTCCATCCCACCATCAACCTCAGCCTGGTCCAGTCCACACAAGAGATACACTTCCTGGACACTACAGTGCTAATAAACGATGGTCACATAAACACCACCCTATACCAGAAACCTACGGACTGCTATTCCTACCTACATGCCTCCAGCTTTCACCCTGACCACACCACACGATCCATCGTCTACAGCCAAGCTCTGCGATACAACCGCATTTGCTCCAACCCCTCAGACAGAGACAAACACCTACAAGATCTCTATCAAGCATTCTTACAACTACAATACCCACCTGCTGAAGAGAAGAAACAGATTGACAGAGCCAGAAGAGGACCCAGAAGTCACCTACTACAGGACAGCCCCAACAAAGAAAATAACAGAATGCCTCTAGCCATCACCTTCAGCCCCAACTAAAACCTGTCCAACGCATCATCAAGGATCTACAACCTATCCTGAAGGACGACCCATCACTCTCACAGATCTTGGGAGACAGGCCAGTCCTTGCCTACAGACAGCCCCCCAACCTGAAGCAAATACTCACCAGCAACCACACAGCACACAACAGAACCACTAACCCAGGAACCTATCCTTGCAACAAAGCCCGTTGCCAACTGTGCCCACATATCTATTCAGGGGACACCCTCATAGGGCCTAATCACATCAGCCACACTATCAGAGGCTTGTTCACCTGCACATCTACCAATGTGATATATGCCATCATGTGCCAGCAATGCCCCTCTACCATGTACATTGGTCAAACTGGACAGTCTCTACGTAAAAGAATAAATGGACACAAATCAGATGTCAAGAATTATAACATTCAAAAACCAGTTGGAGAACACTTCAATCTCTCTGGTCACTTGATTAGAGACCTAAAAGTGACAATTCTTCAACAAAAAGTCTTCAGAAACAGACTCCAACGAGAGACTGCTGAATTGGAATTAATTTGCAAACTGGATACAATTAACTTAGGCTTGAATAGAGACTGGGAGTGGGTGGGTCATTACACAAAGTAAAACTATTTCCCCATGTTTATTTTACCCCCCCACCCCCCACGGTTCTTCAGACATTCTTGTTAACTGCTGGAAATGGCCCACCTTGATTATCACTACAAAAGGTTTTCTCCCCCCCTGCCCCCCCTGCTCTCCTGCTGGTAATAGCTCATCTTAAGTGATCACTCTCCTTACAGTGTGTATGATAACACCCATTTTTTCATGTTCAGTGTGTATATAAATCTCCCCACTGTATTTTCTACTGAATGCATCCGAAGAAGTGAGCTGTAGCACACGAAAGCTTATGCTCAAATAAATTGGTTAGTCTCTAAGGTGCCACAAGTACTCCTTTTCTTTTTGCGAATACAGACTAACACTGCTGCTACTCTGAATTCGGTATTCAGTGTAAGCTCTCTTCATGTTCCTATTTCAGGTTGGACATTACTTTTCAGGAAGAGACTTCATTTGGCTAGAAACTGTTAGGTTAGATTGTCTGGGAGTGTTGAAAGTCCTAAGGTTTCTCACAGGAAATGTCAGGCCAGACACTTTCCACATCCTTAAAAACAAATGAAGGTCAAAAACTGAAGGAGTGGCTACTTTCTCCTAGACAAGCAAAGGAGAGAGTTCTTAAACCGCCCACACTGAGAAGACTCATGTGACTGTTAAATGCTGGGAACCCATTATTTAGGGTTGTCATTGCCACATGTACAATGGACAGTATCTTGAATGTGCCTTTATTTAATGTAAAGCAGTTTACCTCCCTTAGCTCTTCTGTTGGTCGCTACCGCCATTGTTTGAGTGTCTTAGGATATGTCTGCACGGCAACTGGAAGCAAGCTTCCTAGCCTAGGTAGACAGGCTTGTGCTAGCAGGGCTCAATCGGCTTGCTAAAAGCAGCAGTGTGAGCATTGCAGCTCAGGCTACTATATGTGGTGTTGGGATGCGAGGGAGTTCCAGTGTGGAAGTTTTAATTTGGAATTCTTTATTAGGAGTAGAATCTATAACTGAACTGCACCTTCAGCATGTTAGCTCCTTGTCCATATCCAGTGATAACTGTAGTTATTTATTGTACTATTTGTGGTGTTTAGATGTTGCTTGTAATTATTAGAATTGGGAGCATTGGCTGTTGGGAGTCTGAAAGGACAGGAAACAGGAAGAAGGGGGAGGAGTTGAGAGGCTGGGAGAGAGAACAGAGGGTGCAGCAGCAGCTTGGTAAAGAGGTTTCCACTTTGAAAATAAAGTCCTGTTGAAGCTTATTAGTACCTTGCCTGGTTGATACAACATTTTGGCGACGAGGATGAGTCTTCTGCCTCTGAACCCACCTGCACCCTTTCTGCAAAGCCCAGGTGAGCCTCCAATTGCTTTTACTACCTGGATCCATATGTTTGAGACTTATCTGCTTGCAATCAGTGCTACAGAGATTTCTGAAGTAAGAAAGTGTTCTCTGCTAATCCACTGCCTTGGAGCAGAAGGGCAGCTTATATTTCACACTTTTCCCCTTGCAGATGATAATAAAGAATTTTTTTGTGCCAAAAGTGAATGAAATAGCTAATCGCTACAGATTTCGCCAGCGTGAGCAGAAACCAGGGGAAACTATAATGCAGTATATTGCTTCCCTGAGGAGTCTGATTGTAATTTGTGATTTTGGGAATATGGCAGATGAGATGATTAGAGACCAGCTCATTGAGAAAACAACCATGCTTCATGGAAGAGAATGCTTACTTGTAGAACCACAACTTACAATAGAAAAAGCAATAACCATTGCTTCTCAGATTGAGTCAGCTACAGCTGAAGCCAAAATAATGAGCATGGTTACAAGAGGCACAGTCCAGGCTGTGACTCCTTTGCAGAAAAGTTCACTACCACTGCAGACACACAATTGCAAGAGGAAAACTAATGAAAAACTACTGAATCAGCAAATTCAAAATACGGTAAAAGCATGCTTTCGCTGTTGATCCCCACAACACCTTGCAAGCTACACAGGATTTCCGGCAAAAGTAGCTCAGTGCAATCATTGCAAAAAGATTGGACATTTTGCCAAAGTATGTCATAGTAGCCAGTTCAATCAACAGGTCCATGCAGTTACAATACCAGATGTTACTGTGCTGAGCGTGGACAAAATCACTACTGCACATATTCCAGAACAGGTAAAGTGCACTGTAAATGTTTCCGCCATACCCTCAGGCAAACCACAGTCTATTCAGCTAATGCTGGACACTGGCTCAGCAGTATCTGTACTACCTGATTCCATCTATCTGCGTTACTTTAAAGATGTACCTCTTACTGAACCCAAACTTCACTTGGTGTGCTATTTGAAAAACCATATTCCAGTAAATGGTTGCCTGCCAGTAATAGTTACTTTTGGTGATTGCTGTGTAACTGCAGAGTTCTACGTTGTCCACAAAGGCACTCCTATCCTTGGCAGAGATTTAAATCTCAGGGTAGTTAATGGACAAATTGATCTTCCTCAGCAAAGCACTCTTGTGGTACGCACACCAGTTTCAGCTGGGACCCAACACCAGGTTGAGGAGAAACTCGGCTGTGCTTATGGGTTTCTGCATAAAGTTAAAATGCGGAATAATGCGATGCCTGTACGACAGAAGTTACGGCGCTTACCATTTTCAGTCAGGGAAGCTGTTTCAGAGGAACTCAGAAAACTTGTTCAAAAGGACATTATTGAAGAGATCAACTCCTCGGAATGGGTTTCACCTATAGTAGTGACACAGAAGAAGGGTGGAGGCATTCACCTTTGTGTGGACTTAAGAGAGCCAAATAAAGCTATTGTGATTGACAGCCATCCTCTTCCTCACATAGAAGAAGTATTTGCAGAACTCCGTGGAGCAAAGATGTCTTTTACTCTTGATTTGCAGAGCGCATACCACCAGGTTATGTTGCATGAAGATAGCAGAGACCTCACAGCATTTATTACACGAGGGACTATTTCGTTTTAAACGTGTTCCATACAGTCTCGCATCTGCCCCAAGTGCCTTTCAAAAAATGATGTCACTGATTCTGAAGAATCATCATGGAGTTCAGTGCTATCTGGATGATATTATCACGTTTGGAAATACTTCTGAGGAGCATGACAATAACCTGCAGTCTGCACTAAACTGCATCGGCACAGCAAGCCTCCAGCTCAATAGGTCCAAATGCAAATGTAGACAAATGGAACTCTCCTTTCTGGGGCATACAATTTCACAGATTGGACTAAAACCTGATCCAGATCATATCCTGGCAATTTCAAATGCTCATCCTCCAGATTTTCAAACCTTACATTCTTTCTTGGGTCTTACCTCCTGGTATGCAAAATTCATTCCCAATTATGTTTCTGTCATTGAACCGTTACAGGAATTACTATGGAGAAGTTCAACCTTAGTGTGGACAACGGATGCACAAACTAGTTTTGAAACGGTGAAAGACTTGATTGTACATAGTCCAGTACTTGCACTATTCAGTCCTGCATTGCCCACAATTGTAACTACTGATGCTTCTGACTATGGACTTGGGGTTGTTCTCACACAACTGCATGAGGACAACACAGAGAGGACTTCAAGGATACTAAGTAATGCTGAGAGAAAATATTCTACAGTCGAAAAAGAAACACTTGCTCGTGTCTGGGCTACTGAAAAAATGACAAACTTACCTGTGGGGCCGCAAGTTCAAGTTGCGCACAGACCACAGCCCTTTGACGATGTTGCTCACCACGAAAGGACTGGGAAGAGCAGGATACCGTATTGCTCGATGGTCTGCAAGACTGCTCTCTTTCAATTATGAACTGGAATATAAGCCTGAAAACCAAAATGTGGTCACTGATTGCCTTTCTTGCCTGCCTTTGCCTTCACCAGATGGTCCACCGGAGGATGAGGATGTAGTGGTTGAGCTTATTACAAGCACTCTTACTGCAGTTACAAGAGAACAATTTCAAGCTGCTTGTTCAGCGTGTCCAATTCAACAAAAACTATGGGAATTTCTGACAAAGAGATGGCCCAGTCACCCTAAAAACCTTGACCCAGTTTTGCTGCCTTATTTTAGAGTTTGGGATGAACTTTCTTTGTTTGATGGCTGTGTGCTACGAGGTACACACCGGCTCCTTGTGCCAGAAGAATTACAGTCAAAACTCATACACCTGGCACACAATACTCATCAAGGAATTGTCCGAACCAAACAAAGACTACGGGATCTGTATTGGTGGCCAGGGATGGACTCTCAAACTGAAGCACTTATAAAATCCGGTGTCACTTGCCAAATGCATGATAAGACAGCAGTGACATGTACCCCTCCATTACAGCCTGTTCCTCTTCCTGAATCTGCATGGGAAAAAGTGGTGATTGACATTGTAGGACCCTTTGATACTGCTCCAATTGACTGTCGTTATGCCATCACTTTAATAGACTATTTCAGTAAATGGCCTGAGGTAGTGTTTACATGGCAAATCTCTTCTGCTACAGTAATTAAGTTCCTCTCTTCAGTTTTTAGCAGGGAAGGTAACCCCAAAGAACTGGTTTCAGATAATGGTAGTCAATTTACTTCCCTGGAGTTTGAAACTTTTCTAGCAGAGAGGAACATTTTACACAGAAGGTCATCCCTATATTACCCTCAAGCCAATGGGGAAATCGAATGGTTTAACAGACGTTTGAAAGAGAGTTTGCAAACGGCTAAACTGGAAGAGCAATTGTGGATACCCTTCACTACTGAGTTGTTGCAAGCATACTGGGCTACATGACATGCCACAATGCAAAGATCGCCCGCAGAGTTACTGCATGGGAAACAGATGAATACTAAACTGAATATTGCTGGATTGTTAAAGGCACAACCTAATGCCCTAAACGAGGATGATGTGAGAAAAACAGTTGAACAGAACCAAGCAAAATCTAAAGCTTTCACAGACAAGCGGCGGTGTGCTAAGGAACCAAAGTTTGAGTGTGGTTCCTTCGTTAAAATATGAAAACTTGGAATTTTACACAAAGGGGATCATAAATTCACAGCTCCTCTTAAAATCATAGAGAAGAAGGGACCTTACGCCTATCGATTTTCTGATGGGCGGGTATTGAATGCTTCTTATCTTGCACCTGCCTATGCACCAAGAGGAGATTATGCCAACACCCAGTCTGCATTGGATGATTTCACCGTAGTACCAACACAACAAGACATTGCACTGGAACCGGGGCTTGAGAGACGGCCTGTCAGACCCAGATGACCACCTGTCTGGACTAGAGACTATGTTATATAGTATCTACAGTGTTTTCAGTGTAATATTTCTGCCAACAGTATAGTGTCTTGTTTCATATTTGTTCCTGTGGCTAGAACAATAATGTTTATTTTAATTGGAAAAGTTTCTTAAGAGGGGAGGGAATGTGGTGTTTAGACGCTGCTTGTAATTATTAGAATTGGGAGCACTGGCTGTTGAGAGTCTGAAAGGACAGGAGACAGGAAGGAGGGGGGAGGAGTTGAGAGGCTGGGAGAGAGACAGAGGGTGCAGCAGCAGCTTGGTAAAGAGGTTTCCACTTTGAAAATAAAGTCCTGTTGAAGCTTGTTAGTACCTTGCCTGGTTGATAAAATGCTATTGTTACAAATTGTAATTAGTTATCTGCATTAAAGCACGTTATTCAAGAAAGCCTGGCATACCGTGCAATCCATATTGCTCAATAGAACTGACCTGTCATCATTATTTACCACTTCTCCAATTTTTGTGTCATCTGAAAACTTTGCCAACAGTTATTTAGTTTTCTTCTAAATCATTGATAACGATATTGCTTTACGTTGGATCAAGAACAGATCCCTGTGGTATACCACTAGAAATGCCCCATTAGATGATGACTCCCCATTTACAATTACTTTTGAGATTTATCAGTTAGCCTGTTTTAATCAATTTAACATGTGCTATGATGATTTTGTATGGTGCTAATTTTGAATCAGAATTTCACGCTATACTCAATCCGATGATTTTCAGAAGTATATTATGTTAACAGAGTTATCATTGTCACCAAAACTTGCAATTTCATAAAAAAACTATATTGAGTTTATCTGAACAGACTTGTTTTCCATAAAACCATATTGACTGGCATTAATTATGCTGCCACCCTTTAGCTCTTTACTGATTGCATCCTGTATAAGTCTTTCCATGATTTTTCCCAGAATCAATGTCACTCTCACCAGCCTATATATACATGGGTCATCCCGTTTACCTTTTAAAAATATTGGCACAAAATACATTAGTTTTTTCCCAGTCCTCTGGAACGTCTTCTAGCCCAATGTAATAATATAATATTGAATATATAACTGTATTGATTACTTAAGAATTTCCAGTTATCCCTTTGAGGGGTGACAGGTTCTTGTCCCAAGATCAGACCCAGTTTTATAAAATTACTAGATAGTTGGGAACCCCAATGTGCACAGTTGCAACACTCACACTATGGGAACTCTTCTGTATTTCCAAATATTTTATTAATACTTTTAGCAAGGTCACAAGCACTCTAACTCAATAAGGTAGATAAAGAGACTATAGAATGTACCTCTACACATCCATATACTCACACCATGCCTTGCAGGATGACCTGAAATGTTAGCCGTTATCTTCCTCATCATCATCACCTTCCTCCTCATCACGAGTGGCCATCATTCTGGTTCCTTCCAAGGGCCACATTTCTCTCTCTCTTCTACCCCGTCAGGCTGGGATGCGACTTTTATGATATATTGCGCTGACACCACTATATCTAATGCATACTCAGTAAGAGGTTCTCCCCTTTTCCTTATTTGTATTTTCTCATCCTACTAATGCTGAAAGAAAAGGAGTACTTGTGGCACCTTAGAGACTAACCAATTTATTTGAGCATGAGCTTTCGTGAGCTACAGCTCACTTCATCGGTTAGTATATTGCTACATGTACTACCATGTCAACTCATGATCATACCCATCACCCCTTGCTTAAGCAGATGTTGGGTTATTACTTCTATGTTCCTTGTGGTGGCACTTACTAGAACATTCTACTTCCTACTATTGAGCAAGGTCTCCCTAGTTCCTAAAATCTAAAGGTAACAGTTGATCTATGCCATGGGTTATGGCCTATTTAACAACACTTACGCTAACTTACATTTCATCTAATGTTTTACAGGGTATTGTATGTATGTATATAGATATCTTCTTACTATATGTTCCATTCTATGCATCCGATGAAGTGGGCTTTAGCCCACGAAAGCTTATGCTCAAATAAATTTGTTAGTCTCTAAGGTGCCACAAGTACTCTTGTTCTTTTTAAGTTTCTTGCGTTATAGCTGAATATAACGAAAACAGCTAAATATAATGACGGCAAGGCAGTGAATATAATAAAGGCAAGCTAGCTCTATGGGCTCCAGTCTCCAGTATCACAAGAATGGAATGAGGGCTGTATACTTCTATTGTACTGTGTGTACAGCAACAGAACAGTATACAACCCTAGGATTGTTTCAGAACCTGTAGGAATTCTTCTGAATCTCTACGTTATTTCAGAGGCAAGATGTAAGTACCGTGCAAGAGCTGCAGAATGCGTTAAATTGACAAGGAAACTATGGTTTTCCAACACAGTTAGTTATTCTGAACTAGCTGGTGATCATTGCTTATTTTATAAGCACGTTTGTTTCTTTGACCTCCAGCATAGGTTAATATAAATAGGAAACCATAGAGGACACATGCCTTATTGTGCAGAGGGAAGAACTTTCTCTGAGTTTGGTTATCCTATGTAAACAACGTTTTCTATGCATGGAGATGAGATAGGAATGTTCAAATATTTGGAGAAAGTACAGTATGGTATATTTATAATACATATTTTCTTCCTGCCTCATTTTTCTGACATGACGGATGACTTCCTCCTTGCAAAGCGCTTTAATTGTATGATATTATATGCACAATAAATGTTCCTGGAATAGTGGCCATCTGTTGAAGTGGAAATAACAGTAAAAGTTCTGACGAAGTTTCAAGTAACTTAAGAAGGGAGCTCACAAATAATCTCCACCTGCAAAAATACCCTTCTGTGCAGGAAAACATCCTACGTGGATCTGTGCTTTTGGTGCTTTCCCCAGTGATATACGCCTTGGAAGTTCTCTGAGATCATCCATTTAGACTTTCTTTCAGTTCTTTCAGTGGTGGGTCTATGTATTTTTTCATTTGCAATTGCTTTCAGGTTGGGGATTTTTTGGGAGAAGAGGAGTTTGGGAGAGGAAAGAGTCAGAATATTAATTTAACCTGTTTCTAGTCCTTTCTGTTTCAAAAGGCAGTCAGATACTAAGGTGATTGGGCACATTACAAGAGCCCAGATGGAAGGATGGTCTTGTAGTTAAGACCATGGATGGAGATCTGGGTTCAATTTCTAGTTCTGCCACACACACCTTGTGTGGCCTTGGGCAAGTCACTTAACTCTTCTGTGTTTTAGTTTCCCATCTATAAAAATAGGGATAATAATACTTCCATACCTTTAGAATACTTTAAAGAGGATACATTTATTAATGTTTGTGTGGAGCACAGATACTATGGTTGTAGAGCCCATAAAAACTATATATAGAGAGAGACAGAATGTAAATGCTGATGCAAGAATGCATGATAGGCTCCTTCTAAAGGGGGATAGAACATGACCAGTAAACCCTATCCTTCCATTTCAGACTGCCATTGGCAGCATTTGGCAGTCATCATCTCCAATAATCCTAGTCTGTAATCTCTGTAATATATCCTGTCACCTTTGTGGCTCAATTCATGATCAAATCTTCGACCTGGCACATGGTGAAGTGCAATGTAATGTAAACGGGGTTGAGTGGCTTATTTTGGTGACACACACACACTCTTTTAAGTGTAAACAATGCTGATGTAGATAGGAACAATGACTTGCTCACCAAAAAGTACACCAAATGACACTTTTTGTAACTTTCCTTTATATCCAAACCCTATCTGTATTGTGATCTCAGCTTTCAGAGGTACTGTATGTGTAAGACTGGACCCAAAGGGCTTGACCTTGGAAGGAAAAACATTCTTGCTAGGAAGCCAGGTGGAATAGTTGCAATCTCAGAAATAAAAATAAAAAAGCATGTTATTGCTGTAAGCGTGGTTCAGTGACTTCAGTATTCCGTTGAAACACATTCTGTGCGTAAACACTGATTTTATTGGGACCCTCCACCTGACCAGTAAGTATGAAAATATTAGCAAGTAACGCAGAAAAAAATAAACTGAAAAGAATGATGGAAACCAATATTAGTAAGATCTGTTAGAATGTACTGTAATTTACTTGACAGTGGTTAGTCCGCTGGTGTGCTGAGACCGTTGCCCATCATGCTGACCAATACTGTTTCATTGTTTCCTTGTGCTCCCCTGTCCCTCTGCATCCATCTGAGGTCTCTCATCTTATCCTTTGATTGTAATCTCACTGGGACAGGGTCTGTGGTTTTGTTCTGTTTCTATAGAGCACCCAGCACAGTGGGGTTCTGGTCCATGATTATCACTTCTAATGCATAATAAATACCACCACTACTACTAACTGTATTTTAAAATACACTGTAGTAAAAAGTACTGCTATTTTCCACTGTAGCTCAGAATCTTTTAGTATGTTGCTATGCATATTTGCTCTCAACCCACATACTTAGATCTCAGGACTGATCTCATGAACATTAATTATTTTACTTTGACTTACTAGTAATATGGGTGATTCATTTCCTGCTGTAGAGTGTCTGTTGTGACTCTGTGCGTGCTGCCAGATTTAGTTGAATCAATCCCTTAATGCTTTTGTGAAGAAAAACAGCATGGTAGTTCCTACTTTTAAGTTCTAGAAAGGCTTGTAAAGGAAAAAGGTGCCAGAAGGTTTTCAGACTGGAAAAGTCCTGAGTGTGGTGTGCATGTGTGTTCTGCTTTCATTCATCTTCTTTCACATAGTGAAAAAAGGAAATTAAGTTAATGGAAAATATGTGATATGGCTGCAACTGTTGCCATAATAATAATGTGCATAGAAAGAGTGTTTCTGAGGAAGTGATTCCATACAGTTTTTGAAAGGACTGTCATTTGCAACACAGTTTTCCAAACAAAAGATGGATGAAAAATGGTTCAGTGTTATTATTTTGAAAAAAAATAATCCTCTTTAACAGCGACAGTAGGAAACTTTTCCTTGGACTGTATTCCCTTTGGTGTGAATTTCAGTGGGAGCAACAAGCCTGTGCTACCTCTGAGAATCCGACTGATATTTAGGAGTCTAACTTCACAGCCAAGTTTGAAAAAATTAGCTTTGATCATCATTTACTTATTTCTATAAACATTTAACTTGTTGATGACACAAATAAGGCCAGTATGTGAGCCAGCACAATTTATATCCCACTGAAATTTTATTTTAAGGATTTAAGTTGGATTTAAGTGGTCCATAGGCCTCATGCAGGAGTGAATTTCACTCCATGGGTCCCAATCCTGCAAGCCGAGTTGTGGGCACCCAAAGATTGTACTCATGCAGAACACCACAGACGTCAGTTGAGACTCCATGAGGGTGTAGAGTCCTGCCCATGCATATGAACTTGCAGGATCTGATCCACAGGGGAGTTACATTTAGTGATACAAACTGATTGCATTATGTTGCAATGTGCAGACTGCTATTCTGGCTTTAGTGATTGTCTATATACTATATAGAATGCCATATACTTCTGTGAAAAATTTGATTTTGCCCTAATAAGGTATGGTGGTTTATACATTGTTTAACTTAATCTTCTATATTGCTTTTTCATTAAATGTGAACCTTTGGTAATTTGTTCTTTAATTCATTTTAATTTAGAAAGACTCCATCATCCATATCCAATAAAAGTGACCAGATGAAAAATGTCCTAGAACTAGGTATGTCATGTCATGCTTCGCTTTGGTCTGTCTCTCATATTTTTCACAGCAAATAAAACTTAACAGCAATGTGCATAATGGTCTGTTTTTGATCAAGTCTTAGTTGATTCAGGGTACAGACAGTTGTGTTTTAATTTCCTAGATAACATTGTGTGCTTGCTTCAATCCCAGTTTAACTTTTAGATGCCAGGCCAAAAAAGTGCAACTAGCACTTAGGAAATTTAAACAAACAAATAAACCGCTTTCATTTAATTGACCTTTGAACAAATTTAATAGTAAATTATTGGGGCATAAGAAACAGTGGCTCTCATGATCTAATTTGTATCATTACTTTTCAGAGTGGCACCGTACTCGTAACTTTTTAAAGATCAGAGGTATTAAAGTTGCATCTGTCATTATGATCAACCACTAGCAGTGGGTTACCTGGTGGTATTGGAGGGCAGAATTTGGTTTACCAGACAACATTCTGCATATTACAAGGTTTCTTCTCTTTCAGTTGATTTCGATGATGAAGCAACCATTGGGGAAGTTAGTAGGATCCCAGAACTTTCAACGCTGTATACACTTGAAATAGTATCAAAGGCAATTGATATTTCCCTAGCAAAAGTAAGACACATGTATGATGATAAACACAAAATGATGCATTAAAACCTGTTATTTTTATTGAGTAAGCCAAAGCTACAATAGGTTTTGTTTTTTACATTTAGTGCATCTGAGATTCATAATCCAGTAAATCCTAATAATCATTAAAATTGTATTTTTACATTCCTTTATTAATGGTTCCAGTCAACTGTGCTTCTTTGACTTGTTCTAATTTTTAATCAGTTATTTCAAAAGTGGTATTTTAAGCGGGGGGGCTAGAATGGGGAAGGAGGACTACTGGGGTCTCTTATTGATATTCCACTAACTTCTATGTGACCTTGGGCAACTCACACTCCTCCATCCTTCATTTTATGTATTTGTAAAATGGTAATAATTGTATTTTCCTTCCTCACAGTTATATTGTAAGGCTTCATCCATCAGTTATTTTTTGTAGAGTGCTTCAAGATCCTTGGATGAAGTGCACTATACAGGTGCAATGTATTGTTATTATTTCATAGAATATGTTTGCAGCTGAGAAACCTCACAAACAAGTACAAAATAAGAATTTATTTTCCCCATTTCACTCGGGGCCTAATCCAATGTCACTGAAGTCAGTGGAAAGACTCCCAATTGATTGACTTTAGTTCAAGGTAAATCAGGCCCTTGGTGTGTTGGTATTGTATGTTTATGAGTGGAAAAATGTAGACTTGCTCATTAGCACACCTGGGTTATCACTAGTTGCAGACAAACTGGTTTGAATAAAATAAGAGTTATTCTGTACCTTCATCTCTCTCTCTCTAACAGAAACAAATTTACGTGTTTACCTATCCTCCAAACCAAACCTTTCATGAGGTTTAGAGTAATTTGATTCATTTTATTCCCTAGTGCTCCCTCCATTTTCTCATGCATCTTTATCTCTTTTATTTTGGGCAGAAGCAGAAGTATCTAAAAACCATGTGAAGGGCTATTCTTATAGTACTGTACTTCCCACTCAGCCAGAGCTAAAAAGCACTACAAATCTCATGAGAACGATTCCCAACCTGATTTCTAGACCAAAGCAGTCTGAATAAGTATCCAAACACTGAAGGAGTCTGATTCTTACTTACATCCATTTACACTAGCATAAAGAAAAGGAGTACTTGTGGCACCTTAGAGACTAACCAATTTATTTGAGCATAAGCTTTCGTGAGCTACAGCTCACTTCATCAGATGCATTCATTCATTGACTTCAGTGAAGCTGCTCCTGATTGGGGTCAACAGTCCAAATTTGGTTGGGGCTAGTATCTGAATTTGACAGTTTGTTACATGTCCCAAGACAAGTGTTATTCAAAATTTTGAACAACATCGGTCTCAGACCACCACCTTTGGTAGGTGAAACAGATTGTCTATTCTACATAATGTGCCAGCTAAGGTACTTCTTTCACAGCTTATATTTTATCCCATTGGATGATATCTTTTATTGGGATGTGGGAAATTGAAAACTCTTCAATAGAAGACCATAGCGATAATCTTTTTTTTTAACCAGTAGTACATATTATTCCTCTCGTAGTTAAGTTTGAGGCTGTCTTCTGTGAACATTTCAAGAAGCACCGTTTATCCAATGATCTACAGAAAAAAGCTCATAATGCTGAGCAACACATAGCATTATGTGTTGAAGGAACATTGCAGGAAAAGGAAAAAATGACTCCTTTTCAGTGGAATTGCCCTGCTATTTACAGTATTTATAAAACAAAAATTAAAAGGGTGGTTATATAGAGTTAGTAATTATCCTGCCACATGCCTCCATTCTTATAAATTATGGAAAGAAAATATACCTATTGGATTTGTTTTTAAAATGAGAGCTTTTTACCCTTTTTCTTTTTTTTTTGTAGGAAATAAAAAATCTTTTGTTTGGCTCAAGCCTTTGTTGCTTCAGTGAAGAATGGAAAATACAGAACTTTACATTTAATAGTATACCACAGCTAAAATATGGCATCGTGCAAAAAAAGGTACAGTAAATGACTTCCTTAAAAGCTCAATGATCTTTACCTTTAACCTAAAGTTTCCAGAAGTTGTGTGTTACCTTAATAAAAGAAGCCATCCTTGTTAAAAGATATTCCTTTTTCTTTTTCATCACTGGTTAATGAATGGAATTTTACTTCAGAAATCTTCAAAATAGCTAAATCTTGTAAGGAAAGTTGGGCTAGATGGAAAACTTCAGAAGAAAACTCAGGGTGCACCAGGAAGTATGGGGAATCAGTAGGTGACATTTATTCCTTTAAGTCAATCCTGAACCATTGCTTTAGGAAACACTCTGCTACAAGAGGTGCCATCACCTTGAGGTCTAGAACATCTTTGGCCATTAAAGTTCCTATGGAGACCAAGAGAAGGGGAGTAAACCCTGGAATTCTTGTTACATTTGTAAATTTCAAATGGATACTGTATTTTTCTCTTCACTTCCTAACTTGACTTCACTTAACTGGTTGTATAGTGATGCTTTACAGTGTTAGTTTCTCTGTTTCACTTCAGTTGTTAAACTGTAGTAGTTCTGAGTGATATTAAACAATTGCTGTGTTTCATGTAAACTTTTAATATTGGGAGCTTTCCTTGACAGACTGAAATAAACCCTGATGTTTTCCGCAAGTCAGTTTTCCAAAGATTCACTCATTAGTTATTTAAATGATTTATTGAGAGAGTGAAGAAAAAGTTAAGTTTCTCTGCTGTATATTTGTTCTGGATTAAATGCATTTATTATCTATTATTTATATTGTGGTAGCACCTAAGGGCCTCATTTGGGGCATGGGGCCCCATTGTGCATGGCGTTGCACATACCAATAATAAGCAACAAAATGAAGTTGCTAACTAGATAAAAATTGCATAACTGGATGCAGTTTAAAATGTGAGCTTGTGATGGGCCATGCCTCTCTAGGACTTTGGCAGAAGAGTAGATTGAAGCCTTTTATATTCTTTAAACAGTGTTGTGGCTGACCTGTGTTTGATAATGGTCTAAGATGGCAGATCACATTAATGCACAAGGTTATAAAGGGTTGGCTCATATATTTAAGTATGAACCTGGACTTGAGAACAGTAACATATGCAGAGAGAGGGGCTTTTCATCTTCCCATAACAGTGTCTGAATCAAGCCCATTTAGCACACAACTTCTCTCTCTCCCTGTTACTCTCTGTGGGTGAAATTCTTCCCTGTGTAGAGGGCCCACACTAGACATATGCACCACTGAAACCCTATTTTGAGAGTTTGTATGGGATTTAATTCATGAATTGATGGTGGGGGGGGGGGCTGGCTCTGCCTAGGGGTTAATTTCACCCAGTAGGAATATAGACCTTCGGGTTTTTTTTCATCTTCAGACAAGGTGCATGTTCAAGGGGCATTAGGAGGAATATTTTTGCTTGATGGTGGAGTAGATAAAACTCCTGTCCTTGGCTTCAAAGATGTCTGTACGGTATGTTCTAGGGACTTTCAGACAAAACACAGAGGAAACAGAACCTCAATTAGTAATGCTGACTTTTCAGTGGCTTCAAAAAGCAGCAAAATGCTGCAAATTCAGTAAGCAAAACAGATAGATCAAAGGATGGCTTTAAACTTGAATGAAAACATAAGGGTTGTGAAAAGTTCTCACCAGCATCAAACAGTGCTAGTTGTTTTGTTCATCCAGTGTATTATTCGCTTTAGGGAGGCCCATGTGGAGTATTGGCCGCAGTTCAAGCCTGTGTCCTGCAACAACTTCTCTTTGGAGACAGTAACAGAAATAGCGATGTGCGGTGAGTCAACAGCTGACACAAGAAATATTTTCCATTCTAAATTAAACTAAAACTTTATCTTAGTGTGGCCAGAAAAAAACCTTTCTAAGCTTGGCCCTCTTGCCCTTGCATTTGTATCCAGAAGAGAGAAAGTGCCAACTGCTTTACTTGTTCTTCTTAAGGCTAATAGAAGTTGCCTTTAAACAGTGGATTTTAAAGGCTAGCTTTTCATTAACATACTAGTTTTTTGTGATTAACCAAGAACCGTTCTAAAAAAAGAAACCCTGAATTATGGCCAGCATCAGTTACTGAACCTGCGGAGTCCCATGGTGAAGCAATGATTTCAAAGAGAATGCAATCATGTATTGTAAGACCATGCTATGCATGGGGTCTTTCATGGCAATATAAAATCCCAATGAACTTGCAAAAAGTTAGTCATACCAGCTCTTTTCCTTTCTAATTTTACACAGCTAAAGTCCCTAATGGGGTTTAAAAACTGTGTATGTCTTTTAATTACTTTACAGAAAAGTTACAGGATATTCATAGCATCAAGGGAAAATTACTTGCTACGTTCTAATAAACTCAGTGAACGCAGCATTTCTGTCTGTGCTAAAGAGACAAATCTTATTCACTGTGGGATTTTATCCTAGTGGGATTTTCATAAGCACATGGACACCTAATTCCCATTAATTTCGATGGGATTTCTGCACCTAGACACTTTTGAAAAGGCTTTAGTGCCTGTCTGCATCTTTAGGTGCCTAAACACCGTTAAAAATGGTCTCTTAGCCCCTTTCTCTACTTGTGGACAGAAATTCTGGCCCCATTAGGACTTCACTCTGGCCTTGTAAATGGCCATGTACACTTAAAGTGAGTGTAAGTGTAATTTACTTCCACTTTAAAATTCCCTTTCCTTGCCGGAATTGTGTAATGGGACAAAGGACTTTTTACATGAGAAAGAGAATCTGCACCAATATATGCAGATTCTTGTGGAAACTATGTGATATCTGTTAAGATTTTCTGCAGTGATTCTTGGTGATGTAATATACAATTTTGAGTGTTTCAAGGGCCAAAATTATGATTTGACATAAAATGGGAGAGAATTAGCAGTTAAACTGTTCTGTGAACAATTCTGGATCTCCACTCCTAAATCTCAGGGGGTATGTCCTCAAAGTGAAACAGTGATTGCACATGTCTCTAATTGCTGGAGACCTGGGTTCAAATTATATGTTAGTCTAAAATTAAAAATCTATTTTTGGATCTTATTTTATTCCTCATCTGTCCTAAAGACACCATTAGTGCATAGATGGGCATAAGTCAGCACTGCTAGCCAACTAATCTCAACATAGGCCCAAAATGAAAATACCAGAGGCCAAATTCTGCCCATTGTCACACTGGTGTAAATCTGCAAATCAATTATTAGTTCCTCACCTTCACTCCCACAGCTGTGAAGGAAAAAAAAGTTGAGGTTTGGGAGCTACCCCATTGTATTTTATACCCTCTCGAAAACAGGCTGAGCCTTATACGTTGGATGGGACTAAAATTCTCTCTCTCTCTGTTTCTCAACTAAACAAAAAAATGTTGAACATGCAAAAATTACATTGGTACGTTCCCAAATGTCAAATGATGTTTGTGATCCCTATCTTATTATATTTAGATTCTTATACTGCACTCACCTCCACAGCATCAGCTCAAAAAGAGCTCCACAAGAATCAGCATTTAGCAGATAATGGTTCAGTCCCATCATTCTTGAGTAGATAGTAACATAACAGTAATATCTGGAACTTGAGAGGTCATCGCTCTTTAGAATATTGCCAGCACGAGAAGCCCCACACTTGCTAATCTGTCTGTTGTACTATACCTGGCATTGTACTTGGATATGATCGAGGTCTATAAAATCATGAGTGGTGCGGAGAAAGTGAATAAGGAAAAGTTAATTACTTGTTCCCACAGTATAAGAACTAGGGGCCACCATATGAAATTAAATGGCAGCAGGTTTAAAACAAAGAAAAGGAAGTTCTTCTTCACACAGCGCACAGTCAACCTGTGGAACTCCTTGTCTGAGGAGGTTGTGAAGGCTAGGACTATAAAAGGGTTTAAAAGAGAACTGGATAAATTCATGGAGGTTAAGTCCATTAATGGCTATTAGCCAGGATGGGTAAGGAATGGTGTCCCTAGCCTCTGTTTGTCAGAGGGTGGAGATGGATGGCAGGAGAGAGATCACTTGATCATTACCTGTTAGGTTCACTCCCTCTGGGGCACCTGGCATTGGCCACTGTTGGTACACAGGATACGGGGCTGGATGGATCTTTGGTCTGACCCGTATGGCCATTTTTATGTTCTTATGTATAATATTTAGGCATCAGATTCAAAGCTGGTGGGGTGCTTGAAAGAAATGTCCAGCAGAGGGAAGAATCAGAGATGAGCCTGGTGCTGACCTTTTAAAACATTCTTTTTAACCACAATCTTTGTTTGTTTAACTTCACTTTTCTCAGTAATCTCTTTATGACACTAGTGTGAAATTAGTGCTCTAATGATATGATATCAGTTAAGGCATTTTAATTGTTTTGTCATTTGAAAATATTACACTTTAATGGAAAATATTATTTTGATTTGTCTTTAGATAAAGAATATTCTGTTTGAATATATATATATATATTTCAATTTGTCTTTTTCTGATAAAAACCACTTCACTATCTGACAGCTATCTCAAATCCCTAATCTAGGTTACTTAGGCAAACATATACTGTGAATACACACACACACACGCAGTATACACGGTAGCCTATTTTAAACTCAGTTGAATAGATTTTTAAATGTAAGCCTCATTTTATTGAGGGATATTATCAAGCTCTTGGGCACAGCTTCCCTGGTTCATCCTTTCATTAAATTTCATAACGGAGAGTGCACCATGCAAATGTGGGTTTCGAAATAGGCTGTTTGGTAGCTTTACTAGGAAAAAGGGAATTCTAACTGGAGATGATAAGGCAGAGACAGCTATTGCTGGGGTAGCAAATTCTTGTATGTATACATGTATTGTCAGAGGTGGCCCTTATTTCTAATGTTTATGAGGTACCGATTAATATGTCTTTAAGGATATGTGTATGCTGGAGTTGGCAGCGTGATTACAACACATGTAGCTATACCCAACCTCACTTTGATTTATCTAGTGCAGCTAAAAATAGCAGTGGGCGATGAGGCACCATGGACCCCAGTACAGACTAGGAATACAAATACCCAGGGTACCAGGTAGGCCTGTGCTGAGTCTCGTGTCACTGCATCTTCACTGCTCTTTTTTAGCCGTGCAACCTAGATTAAAGTTAGCGTGCGTATACCTGCACGAACTGCATTCACACCTCTGATTACAGTTAGAGACAGTCAGTGTCATAGAAAAAAGAATGTAAAACATTAAAATCAAATAAAGAACCAACTCTCCCAACCTATCCAAACTAAAGTAACCCTGCTTTCAAAGGTAGGGATCCCTGGCACAAGAATCAACCCCATAATCATGAGGAAGCCACCTTACCAGGTGAAAAGGACTGATTCCTCACTGACAGAATGGGGATGGAAAGACATGAGACACAGTAAACCAAGAGAACCGGGGAGAGGCCCCTAAAACCCTCAGGGATGAGTCTCTTGCAGGGCATGTGATTTGAATCATCCAAGGCAGCCAGTGAATGATTCTGGCAGACCACTTCTGGGAGAGAGTTCCAAACAAACAGGGTGTAAAATCATGTTAGTTCCACAATTTTTGTTATTTTGTTTCTTCATTTTTTCTCAGTTCTTCCAGAAGAGCATATCTGTCCGTAGCTCCACCAGCTAGCCTCTCGTTCAGAACAGACTTATTAAAATACACAGTGATCGACCATGTTTTACATTGTGGTGCCATGCTCCAGTTTGGACAAGGAGACAGGAAATTTCCTGAATTTTAGAAGGGACTATGTTTGGTTCATCGTATTAGAGAATATGAGGGAAATATAACAGAAATCATTTCTTTCTCAATGCAGTGAGAACAAAAATTAGTTTCAATGGAGAGGGAAATTATTAACACATTGCAAATTGATGACATCTGACATATAGGTCAACTAAGAAATCAACTCGGGGTGGCTCAAGCACTGGCTAAAGGAGCATTAAGAAATATGTAACAGTCTATTGTCTTTCAGATATGATGGTATATTTTTGAAGACAGTTTCTAACCTTTGTTCATATTGTAGATATCTGACACCACCATGAGGCTTAAATTCAGTTTTAGAGTTTATTGCATAGGCATCTCCTTTGGAGTCAGTAAAGGATCATTTTCTGACCATGAGGACCAGGAACCTAATTTCATCTTGGAGATCAATGGGAAATCTTCCTTCTTTTTCTGGGGCTAAATGTGGCCCAGAACATTTAAGAGGCTTGGGGTTCCATGTTTAATGGAAAAATGGAGTCTGATATTTGGTAGTTTACAAAAAGGAGAGCAAGAAAGATTCAGCGGTTAGGATGCTGTCCTTGTTCTTAGGAGATGAGGGTTGAATTCCCAGCTCTTCAGACTTCTTTAGGGAAGTCACAGCTAGATTTTTAATAGTTTTTCGGTGCCTAATGGGATTTTCAAAAGTGCCTAAGCAGGTTAGATGCCTAAGTCCATCAATTAAATCAATGGGAATTAGGTGCCAAACCTCCTTAGGCACTTTTGAAAATCCTACTAGGCATCTACTGCATCTTTGGGCACCTACATACTCTTGAATATCTGGTCCTTTGTTTCACTGTCTCTCAATTCCCCATTTGTAAAATGGGAATAATAGCACTTCCCTAACTTACAGGATGGTTATGAGGGGCTCAGATATTAGGGTGGTGGCAGCCATATAAGTACCTAAGATAGATTTTTTGCTTTAAAGTGGCTTCTCCCAGCCCTGTTTATCTGGAAATTGTTCTCCTCTCCTCGTTTTTCTCATCCTCGTCATTCTAAAAGATTTTATTTTCCCCTATTTTGTGTATGAGAAGGACTGACGAAGTATGAAGAAATTCCCAAAAGAATTCTGGTTAACAGGCAAGCGCTTTATCTTTATGGGCAGAAACAAAAAAGGCCTTCAGGCATGTAAAACTTGAATAGCGAGATGGGTTGTTTTATTCATGAGAGAGGCATATTTTTCTTCAGATGTGTCTGCATAGAGTGGAAGCTGATTCTTGATCAGAAAAGGACAGGAGTCTCCATGGTTGAACTGTGTAAATAAACATCTTTTTCTAGCGTACCTGCCTTTTCAAGGTGTTGACTGCTTCACATCAAGCACTAGGCTTCAGATTTCTTCTAGCTACATGAATAAAATAATGGATTTTCTTATTGTTCCTTTACCTCCTCCATCCACTGAATATAATTTTGGCACTGCCCACAAATACCTGAACAACTCAGCTAGGCTACAAGAACATGTGAAAGGGCTATGGGCACATTTTTTTTAACCTGAGTTCTCTCATCTATTAGTTCAAATGCCCCACGTCCTCAGAGAGGGAAGAGTTTTCTCACTAAACATTATATTCCAGGCAGACATAGAACTTAAAAATCTGTTTTTTAATTTTTATTGGTTGATGTTTAATGTTTTGAATTATTAGATCTTTTAATTCAAGTGCTGCAAATGTTTTTTTTTACCTCATCTCTCAGGCTGGCAGTGCTCTAAGACTGATATTGTCTAAAGCTCAAAGAGGGCACCGTTAAAACCAGTGGAGAAAGACTCCAAACTTCCCATTTGGGAGGGTGTATTATCTAGTAGTTAGAGCAAGGGGCTAGGAGTCAGGACCCCTAGGTTCTATTCAGAGGTCTGCCAGTTTCTTAATTTACAACTTTTGGTCCTATAATCACTTAACCTCTCTGTGCCTCAGTTTAATTAGAATCATAGAATATCAGGGTTGGAAGAAACCTCGGGAGGTCATCTAGTCTAACCCCCTGATCAAAGCAGGACCAACCCCAACTAAATCATCCCCACCAGAGTTTTGTCAAGCAGGGCCTTAAAAACTTCTAAGGATGGAGATTCCACCACCTCCCTAGGTAACCCATTCCAGTGCTTCACCTCCCTCCTAGTGAAATAGTTTTGTCTAATATCCAACCTAGACCTCCCACACTGCAACTTGAGACCATTGCTCCTTGTTCTGTCATCTGCCACCACTGAGAACAGCTGAGCTCCATCCTCTTTGGAACCCCCCTTCAGGTAGTTGCTATCAAATCCCCCCTCACTCTTCTTTTCTGCAGACTAAATAGGACCAGTTCCTATAACTCATGTGCCCCAGCCCCCTAATCATTTAGTTGCCCTCTGCTGGACTCTCTCCAATTTGTCCACATCCTTTCTGTAGTGGGGGCCCCAAAACTGGATGCAATACTCCAGATTTGGCCTCACCAGTGCCGAATAGAGGGGAATAATCACTTCCCTCAATCTGCTGGCAGTGCTCCTACTAATGCAACCCAATATGCCATTAGCCTTCTTGGCAATAAGGGCACATGTTGACTCATATCCAGCTTCTCATCCACTGTAATCCTCAGGTCCTTTTCTGCAGAACTGCTGCTTAGCCAGTCGGTCCCCAGCTTGTAGCAGTGCATGGGATTCTTCCGCTCTATGTGCAGGACACTGCACTTGTCCTTGTTGAACCTCATCAAATTTCTTTTAGCCCAATCCTCCAATTTGTCTAGGTCACTCTGGACCCTATCCCTACCCTCCAGCGTATCTTCCTCTCCCCCAGCTTAGTGTCATCTGCAAACTTGCTGAGGGTGCAATCCTTCCCATCATCCAGATCATTAATGAAGATGTTGAACAAAACCGGCCCCAAGACCAACCCCTGGGGCACTCCACTGATAGCGGCTGCCAACTAGACATGGAGCCATTGATCACTACCCGTTGAGCCCAATGATCTAGCCAACTTTCTAGTCCCCTCATAGTCCATTCATCCAGCCCATACTTTTTTAACTTGCTGGCAAGAATACTGTGGGAGACCATATCAAAAGCTTTGCTAAAGTCAAGGCATATCATTCACCGCTTTCCCCATATCCACAGAGCCAGTTATCTCATCATAGAAGGCAATCAGGTTGGTCAGGCATGAATTGCCCTTGGTGAATCCATGTTGACTGTTCCTGATCACCTTCCTCTCCTCCAACTGCTTCAAAATGGATTCCTTGAGGACGTGCTCCATGATTTTTCAAGGAACTGAGGTGAGGCTGACCGGTCTGTAGTTCCCTGGATTCTCCGTCTTCCCTTTCTTAAAGTTGGGCATTATATTCGCCTTTTTCCAGTGGTCCAATTCATCTGTAAAACTGGAATAATATTGCTTACCTATCTTAAGGGGTATTGTGAGACTTAGCAAATAATTTTTGTAAAGAGCTTAGAGATCCTTTGGTGAAAGGTGCTGCACAAATGCAATGTATTTTATTTACAGCAAATGACATTGTAAATAAAGTCAATTAGTAGATAAGGATTTTCAGGCTTAGGCGTCAAGCCAACAAAAGCTAAATCATTCAGAGTTAGGACTGAAATGAAATGTGAAGGCCTTTTTTGACTATAAAGCATATTCAGCATATAAAACAATCATATCATAGAATGTAGAGATGGAAAAGATATATAAAGACACCTGGTCAAACTTCCTGCCAGTGCAAGATTAGTCCCCAAGGGACAGTTACTTGTATTTTGAGATAATTTTAAATGTGCCTACTGATGGAGTTTGTACTGCTCCCCCTAGAAGTTTAATCCATAGCCTATTACTGTAGATCTCACTGTCTAAAAGTATTTCCCACTATCCAGCCTAAATTGGCTGTCTTGATTTTTGCCACTTTATTCCTAGTTATAAGCTTTTATATTATGCTAAGTAATTCTCTGCCTCATTACTTGACATCCTTTATCATGATCCCTCCACCCAGTCATTGCTTCACCAGGCTCCACATGCTAATGTATGTGAATCTTTCCTCGTAAGTGAATCGTAAAAAACCAGAGACTGCCCTTTAAAGTTAAACCTCCAGAATTAAAGAAGTTAGTGTGTATCATGCATAGTGTACTAGGCATGTTCTAGCAGTGCAAAGAGAATGTCCTGCGTGAGGCAACTCTACTCATTGATTTTAGTCATTTAGTCTCAGATTCTCAAAGGTATTTAAGTACATAACTCCCTTTGACTTCAATGGGATTTAGGTGCCTAAATACATTTGAGGATCTGGGCCTTTGTACATATCACACCTGCTGTGAACCTGTGCCCACTGAAAGAGATGTTCACTTTTACAGGGCTGTCTCACTGTGATTTTTTCCTTGTTTCTCATATATCCAAAAACAACAGGTGTCTGCAGCCTTCAGACGCTCATAGGACCAAATGCCTCACCCTGGCTATTGCAGATATTTTATGGCGTGCAGGGGGCAGTGAAAAAGCTGTGGTTGCACTGTAAGTGGGAGGAGCATTTTTAATTATCATGTAAGACTCTCATGTGTGTATAAAATGACTGTTTCTGTTTATACTCCTAAGTAGCTATCACTATGTTCGAAGGTCAGTATGTATCCGTTTAGTCTGAAAGGGTTTATTGCTAATGGGCACATGCTCGCTGGAGTTACCTGTCCTAATAGTCAGAGAAATCTCAGGGTGAATTCCTGGCCCCATTCAATGGGACGGTTTTTTATGAGAATTCCTTCCTATTAATCTGGAAGTAGAACTTTCCGAAAGCAGCTCACTGACTATTGTAATTATATTTTTAAATGTTTTTCAACTACAGTGGGTAACTCAGAAGAGACTTTGAATGTCTGTTCTACTTTTGTTATGATATTATTGTTCTTCTATTTTGTTGCAATGAAAAAATTCAGTAAGTTCTTCCATCTATACCTTTTTTCTTTCTAGATACAGAAACATGAACTGATCAGTTGCAAACAAATCTAAAGGCAATCAGAGCTCAGATAAAGTAGTATTAAAAAAGCCAAAGGTCTTTTATTTAACGTCACTTTTTTTTTGTTTAGTCTTCCAATTCATTACAGCCCATGGATTTCTCTTTGTTGTGTTGTTGATTCTTCTAAAATGAATTGCTGTTTCATTTAATTCTCCTCTTTAGGTCTTCAGGAAGGCAGCAGTTCACTCCAGCAGGAAAATACAAAGCAGATGGAATCTTTGAAACAGTAAGGTTTCATATGTAATCTTCCTGTAATATATTTTGTAACTTCACATATATAGTGTAATGGGCCTGATTCTCCCCTGGCTCACCAAGGTTTAACTCTACTGACACCACTGTAATTACTCTAATTTACTTGTCAGAGGAGAATCAAAGAGGAAGTGACATAATTGGCTCCCAAACTACCTCACCCTTCAATGGGAATTGGGCTTTCCGACATCCTCCTTTTTCCTTTCCTTTCATTCCCTCTCCTCTCCCAGGCCCCAAGTAATAGCAGTTTCCCCTCTAGTAGAAGAGATCTGGAAATGGATCCTTCCATAGCTGTTCACAACACTGTCAGAGAAAGAAACCCTGATTTTCCCTTCTTGTCCTTCCTACAGTATTCCTCGCCCTTTGTTTTTCTGATTAATAAATAATTAATTGTAAACTAAATTCTTTCCACTTACGCATTTTTTTCCATCTGAAGATGGAATTGTTTTAATAAAGCAATAATGCATTAAGCCTTACAAATAATACCTCCATGAATTAGGGAAATATTTTTATCCCCAAAAACTGAGACAGAATGGGAAGAAGAGCTTTCTCACAATCACACACGAAGCCCATGACAAAGCCAGAAATATAACCATCTCTCCTGACCCTGAGTCCCATGATTTGGCCTCAAGACTATTACTCCCCTCAAAATCAAGGGGTGTAAATCAGTGATAAAGAACAGATACTGTTTAAATAACAGACACTGTAGGTGTCATAAATATAAAGGGAAGGGTAAACCCCTTTGAAATCCCTCCTGGCCAGGGGAAAGCTCCTCTCACCTGTAAAGGGTTAAGAAGCTAAAGGTAACCTCGCTGGCACCTGACCAAAATGACCAATGAGGAGACAAGATACTTTCAAAAGCTGGGAGGAGGGAGAGAAACAAAGGGTCTGTGTCTGTCTGTAGTCGTCTTGGCCAGGGACAGAACAGGAATGGAGTCTTAGAACTTTTAGTAAGTAATCTAGCTAGGTATGTGTTAGATTATGATTTCTTTAAATGGCTGAGAAAAGAATTGTGCTGAATAGAATAACTATTTCTGTCTGTGTATCTTTTTTTGTAACTTAAGGTTTTGCCTAGAGGGGTTCTCTATGTTTTTGAATCTAATTACCCTGTAAGATATCTACCATCCTGATTTTACAGGGGGGATTTCTTTATTTCCATTTACTTCTATTTTTTATTAAAAGTCTTCTTGTAAAACACTGAATGCTTTTTCATTGTTCGCAGATCCAAGGGTTTGGGTCTGTGGTCACCTATACAAATTGGTGAGGCTTTTTACCAAACCTTGTCCAGGAAGTGGGGTGCAAGGTTTTGGGAAGTATTTTGGGGGGAAGGATGCATCCAAACAGCTCTTCCCCAGTAACCAGTATTAGTTTGGTGGTGGTAGTGGCCAGTCCAAGGATAACGGGGGTAATATTTTGTACCTTGGGGAAGTTTTGACCTAAGCTGGTAAAGATAAGCTTAGGAGGTTTTTCATGCAGGTCCCCACATCTGTACCCTAGAGTTCAGAGTGGGGGAGGAACCGTGACAGTAGGACTGGAAGGGACCTTGAGAGGTCATCTAGCCCAGTCCCCTGCATTCATGACAGGACTAAGTATTATCTAGACCAGTGGTTCCCAAACTTGTTCTCTGCTTGTACAGGGAAAGCCCCTGGCGGGCCGGGCCAGTTTGTTTACCTGCCGCGTCTGCAGGTTTGGCTGATTGCGGCTCCCAGTGGCCGCGGTTCACTGCTCCAGGCCAATGGGAGCTGCTGGAAGTGGTGCGGGCCGAGGGACATACTGGCTGCCGCTTCCAGCAACTCCCATTGGCCTGGAGCAGTGAACCGTGGCCACTGGGAGCCGCGATCCGCCAAACCTGCGGACGCGGCAGGTAAACAAACCGGCCCGGCCCTGCACCAGCGGTGGAACAAGTTTGGGAACCACTGATCTAGACCATCCCTGACAGGTGTTTGTCTAACCTGCTCTTAAAAATCACCAGTGATTTGGTATTCAGAAGCTGGCTCCAGGAATCGCCCTTCCACCCACAGATCATTCTTAAATTAATAATGAACTTCCATGCAATAAATTTCACATATCAGGAACTAACATTTTAAAAGAGCTCTCAGAATATATGAATTTTATAGCTAAAATAGGATTTAAAGTATGTTATTTTGGTAAGTGTTGTTGTAGCCGTCTTGGTCCCAGGATATGAGCATGGCAAAGTACGTAAGATAATACTTGACCAGATACTACCTTACCAGTGTTGTCTCTCTCATTTTAGTAACATTGCTGAAAAAAGTGAGAGTTGTGAACATCATGGGCTTCAAAATGGATGTGATCCAATTTACACCAGCTGAGGATCTGGCCAAACATACAGATTTTGGTTAAATCTTGATTAAATAATTCAGGCTTGATTTATACCAGCTTATTGTTATCTATTTTAATTACATTATTTTACATTTTGTTACAGCTAATACTACATAGCATCACAAAATATGAAGATCTGACCATTTTTCTTCAGCAGAATATTCATCAGGTATGATGCATGGAGAGGAAATTAAACTTGTCATTGTTCAGCTGTTATTTTTTCAGTATTTAACGTTTTGTAGAAAACTGTATAAACAACATTTTGGGTATGACACTGATGCGTCCATTTTTGAAAAAGATAAAGGACCAAATTCAGACCATAATGTAAATGGGAGTGGGTCTTTATTGACCCCAATTGGAGGTGCATCCTTATGCTAGGGCTGAAAAGCATGTTCAATGAACAAACAAATGTAAACACAGTGGAACTTTTTTTTTTTCAGTTTGAAACTGGTCCATTTGGGTGCATTCTTCTTACCCTGTCGGTTATCTTTACAAGATCTATCGACCTGTGAGTATTTTTATATTCCTGTTTCCTAAACTTCAGAGTTGCCTTAGCCATGTGAAAGGTGTAACACAGGCAGGGAGTGGTCACCCTTCTAAATCTTTCTAGTTTCCACAGACAGTCCCTTGGCCCACTAAATAATACTAGTTCAGCATTTTCAGCATTCTAGGTGTTGTTTCTTACAAATACAGGGAATACTGCTGATATTGATTGATTCCTATGTTTGGCTTATCAGAAGCTCAATAAATCAGTAAGAGGCTTTCTGTTAGTTTTAGATCAGGCTCCTAATCTATAGCTGGTGAGTTTTTACGGGTGTCCACTGTGGAAAGTGTTCTAGTAGAAAGATGCTGAGCCCAGTCCTTTGGACCACATGGAGCCCGGTTTGTGTGAGATCTGCAGTGAGGTACAGAATGTCCACACAAGAAATCCAGCCAGCAGGTGACATGTACTGTGCTAATTGGGTTAGTCTACTCTAGTGTCTCTCTGCCACATAACAAATACAAACAAAATAACAGACCTTTTTTATTCCGGGCTCTCCAATTCTGGCAGAATTTCTGATAGCCTGAGCAGTTTTACTTCATTTCAGTTTTGGATGGTGATTCCGTTTTATATGGTCAGATGTCACTCAGGAAGCAGTGATCACTAAGTGAGTCAGTTGGTTAGTGTAATAGACATGCTGGCTCTAATTTAGAAGCATTCTTTAAGATAGCCTGTTTTAAATTGAGGGTCACCAGCATGTGGGACAATGGGTGAGATGTTTATTTGCACTTAATAGAGTTCACTGCCATCTGTCTCATGACTAATCAGTAAACTCTATATCACAATGTCAAAGCACACCCTGCAAAAGCCTTTAAGATTCATCCCCAAGTGAAAGAGAAGTGTCAATACATGAAGTGAGCTGTAGCTCACGAAAGCTCATGCTCAAATAAATTGGTTAGTCTCTAAGGTGCCACAAGTACTCCTTTTCCATCATTCATTGTATACCATCTCTCAACAATAACTCTCATGAAGAAATCATTTGTGTTTACATAAGATTATGCATTAGGGTTATCAAAGTGCTTTGCTGCAGTTAGGATTTTCTTCCTCTGACCCCTATATTGTGTTGAAAACAAATCACAATTTGGAACTGAGTTATATATATAATATATATATATATATTCAATTGCTAATCCACTGAGTTTTGTTCCAGGGTTCACAGGTTTTTTTAGTTGACTTAACATTAACATTGCACTACGTTTCCTTTGCCCTTATGCAGAGCTGACACCCAAGCGGTTGGTTTAATAATAGCAATACAGTATCTGTATTTTATAATATAATATATTATATTATAATATATTTTATAATATAATATATTAGCATTATCTTCATCTTATTGGCTGGGGGACTGAGGCCCAAAGAGATGTGGTGGCTTTTTTTAGGCCACACAGGCATGAGATTTTAAAAGATATTTAGGTGCCAAGTGGGTTTTTCATAGGCATGTAAATGCCTAACTCCCATTGATTTCAGTCCATGAATCAGCCATTAACTAGTACCTATTTCTTAAAGATACAAGCAGTGAGGTTAGAGCTCCTGTTATTTTTGAAATCCTAACAGAAGGATTATGCCATGTCTACTTATCTGTAATTGATTTCAGTGGGAGTTAGATGCCTAGACACTTTTGAAAAATCCCACTTGGCACTGATCTGCATTTTCAGGTGTCTAAATATATTTATAAATCTGATCCACAGTTGCAGTGCTGGTACAAAACCCAGCTCTCTTAAAAGCCAGATCTAGCACCATGCCACTGGATAACTTTCAGAAACTGTGCTGCTTTCCTGGCCCTGAATGAGGTAAATAGGACCCAAACAGATCCTTTGTTTATAAGAAACAGGAATTTATCACTAAAGACAGTGAAATGTGTACTCAAACCTCTGCACAGCCTTTAAATAGAAAACTAAACCTTCTTATGTATATTTCAATGACAGATGAGTGGAGATGTCATAATCATCAGTTAGGATTTGAAAAATAACAGGAGATATGACCTTACTACTCATATCATTCAGAAATATGTGCCATTTCGTGGCTCGTACACAGACGTAGTGAATGGTTGTTATTTACACAACTGACATAGTTCTGGGTGAGAATTCAAAGGCCAGGGAGAACTGTTATATTCAGGGCCATCCCTAGGGGGTTGCGGGGCCTGGGACAAATCAGCCTGTATGGGACCCCTTGGGGCAGGGGATGTACTGACTCTCCCCCGGGGGCGCTAGATGGGGCAAGGGGCACGCTGGTGGGGGCAATGGGGCTGCAGCTGCTCCACGGGGCGTGGGCCGAGGAGGCTTATCTGGCGCAAAGTGGTCGGGTGTGCCTGTCTGCTGGATGACAGTGTTGCCTCCTGCCCAGCCTGGGCTGGGATCCCCACACTCCCTGGCCTCCGCATTCAAATAATGGCGGGACTAGGGTGGGCATGCGGGGCAGGGGAGCTGCGTGCGCAGCACCCATCTGCCAGCACAACATCTGTGTGCTGGTGCCATGGGGGAGCCCAGCTGTCTGGAGGGAGGAAGGGCCAGACACACCACGGTGTCTCCTGCTCACTGGCTGCCTCTGCCTGATCTTCTCACTGCTCAGGGCAGACAGCTGCTGTCTTCACCCCATCTGACACCGTGATGTCGAAGTGCGGGGCCCCCCAAAGAGCGGAGCCCAGAGCGGTTGCCCTGGGGACGGCTCTGGTTATACTTAAAGGGATCAAATCCAGCAGTAGAGCTGATTGGGAATTTTCTGTTACAATATTTTTTTTCCACAGAAAATGAATTTCCACAAAATAAAAACTTTCCATGCAAAAATTTCAGTTTTGCCAACATTTTTCAATTGTGCATTGAGAAAATCAAAACAAAATATTTTGTTTCAGCTCATGTCAGCCCAAATCAAAATATTTTGGTTCCTCTAACTGAATTCAAATATTTCATTTCAGGTCAGTTTGCTATTAAACTGTCTGAGTGGTCACAATGCCTCATGGAAGGTGTAGTTTGGGTGCCTCAGTCCACACTTCTCTATAGGCTACAGTCCTTGGCTGGACTACTGATCTCCGAGACCGCACTACAGTCTCTCCTCTGGTTGAACCGATGCAAGAGCCCAGCCCATGGTAGAGAATGAGGGCACAGGGCATTCGAACTACAACTCCCATGAGGCTTTGCTCAGCTCAGAGTTACATAGGTGAGTGTCAAACCAAATTAAATAAAATGTTTGAATTCAGTTCATAAAATCACTCAGAAATAAAAATTTTGGAACTTTCTGTTCCACCAAAAATTTCAAAGTTTTGACTTTTCACCACAATTCAGGATGAAAACAAATTACGGAATTTCCTGCAGGACAGAAATTCCAATTTTTGACCAGCTCTATCCAGCAGTCATTGTAAGTCAGTAAGATCATGGGCATTTTTTAAATAGATCTACACAAGTAACAAAGGTGAAGGGTTGCGCTTTCATGCTGCTCTCTGTATTTTGCGTATGATTTCTTCATACAGCATGCTCACATAACCCTCAGCTGCGGAACTGATAACAAATGGAAAGAGGCAAGAGAGAATTCCTAAGTGAGTTCCTCATGATTTGTTGTTGCCTCTGGTTTGGGAAGCAATGCTAGTTGGTAACAATTGTAACTGCATTTTTACTGCTAGTGGTGAAAAAATCAGAAATAATTGCAGTCTTACATTAGACGCTGTCACATTTCTTCAGACTTCCTCCTCAAACATCTTACTCATCCAGGCAATGTTAGGCACACTCTGTTGCTCTATTAGGACCTTTCTGGCACTGATCCATCCATTCAGAAGCCTACTTTAAAGTCCTGCATCCCACCAGAATGGTCCTGCGGTGAGCCCCCATTGTAGCAACATAAAATCTTCTTGGCCTCTCTCCCTCCTTTGTTATACATGAGACCATCTGTTCTATAACCTATTGCCAAACCGAGGCCCAGTTGACCAATTGAATATGTTATCTCAGATTCCTGTATGCAAGCACAGTGCATTACCACTTTGAAGCTAGCTTGTCATCCCCTCAAGACTAAATATAATATTGGCTACATCACACACACCGTCAGTGTATTACTCACAAACTTCAGGAACTTATTTGGCCAGCGTGGACCATGGGCATTTCACTGCTTAATAGTAGCTCACTGCAACTAGATTTGTGCACACAGCAGTGCTTATTTGAACCTTTTTAACTTTTTAAAAAGTGTTTCTTATGAATGAAGAAAATAGTCATTTGATCTCTGAAAAACCACCAAAAAGTTAGGGGTCAAGAGGAGGCTGTGTAGGTCATTAAAGGTGACTTATTATAAACCCAGCAAAATGTGAGTCAACCTGTATCTCCTTATTGCGACACCCAATCTCTAGTAATTGCATCTTTGTAGTCTTTTCTCTTCCACAAATGTGTCCAGCTCCTTCTTGAATTGACTTATGCAGTTCTTCTTCAAGTGCTCACACATGTCCATTATGCTGTATGTGTGTGTTAGCCTCGTGCACAGTTATTTGAGAACTTTTTCCCTCAGTGGTACCCATCAGGTCAGCTCAAGCTCCCTCTATTGCCTTACGCGGCTGTGCACTGGTATAAGAGGATGGAGCTGCCCATTGATTCCTTCAGTTCCTTCTTACTGCCAGCGATGGTTGTTGGAGTGATCTTAGACTACTTATCACAAGTGTTTCCCTCACTCCTTTGCGTTAGGAATTAGTTAGTTAAGATAAGTTAGTTTTAGCTAGTTTTTTTACTGATAGATTTAGTCTTAGGTCTTTTGGACTACATTTTTGATTCTTTAGTACAGGGCTGGGTGCCAAAACGATGCCATGTTCACCAGGGTATACGTCCTGCCACACTTGTGCTAAATCCATGCCAGGCAGTGACCCATGCCTGGTGTGTGGGAAAATCCCACACCAGCGACAGATGTCACATCTACAAATGGTTTGAACCTCACTCAAAGGACAGAGTGGTCAGGCTCAAGGGGCTACTCTGGGAGGCAGCACTTCAGGCACCACTGGACTCATTTCACACAGAGAGAGCACTGAGTTCATCAGCCTCGGTGTGGAGCATGCCAGAGATGTCTGTGGTTCCTTGGTCCCTCTTGTTGGTACCAAAGGAAAGGCTTAGACCTTCCTCAGGTGTGGTACCACATTTGATTGTGTCAGTGCCTAAGCCTAGTAAAGACAGAGACTCTAGCCTAGGAAACACGGTGGGAAAAGTCTTTTGCTTGAGCAATCTGCAGCTAAAACGAAGAGATCGCTGGCTCTGGAGCAATATATTCACTGATATGTGTGATAAATGATTAAATATAAAATAACCACAAAAGTGACATTCATGCTACTCCACTTGTTAACTCTCTCAGTTCAGGGATTGCCTACACTACCACATGGGGTCGATCCAAGGTATGCAACTTCAGCTACGTGAATAGCGTAGCTGAAGTTGACGTACTTAGATCTACTTACCGCGGAGTTTTCACTGCGGTAAGTCGACAGCTGATGCTCTTTCATCGACTCCGCTTGTGCTTCTCGTTCTGGTGGCAAAAAGTTCCATTAAAAAAAAAAAGAACAAAGCAACAACAACTAACTCAGAATATGTGGAAAATGAAACCTTGGGCTTTTATGAAACAGAACAGAGTGGAAAACGCTCTCAAATTTACCAAAGTTTCAGCTGATTTTCCCTCCCCTCAAGCTTTGATCAGTTATATTTGCTAAGCTTAAGTATCAACATCAATGTGGACAAATAGGTCGGTCTTGGTTTAGTATCTTTGTTTACTGTGGCAGGCTTTGATACAGAAGAGCTTGACATGGTAAATACAGAAAACAATCAACATACTTTGGTAAAATGAAGGGCTGAGTTGAAGCTGCCTGGATTTGAAGTACCTACATGGAGTAAGTTGTATTAAATCAGAATACAGAATGTATTAAAACTGACTGTCTTGTTAATGGAACTACTCACATGCTTAAAGTTAAACATGTATTTGCTGAGCTGGGACCCAAACAAGAAAAAACAGTGAGTTAAGAACAACACTGTGTCCTTGCTTTTATTGAGTCACATCACAACCTTCACAGTTTTTAAACATCGGGTTTTTTCTGCCCTTTTTTAAACATCTGTTACCTTTGTAAAAGGACTTTCATACTGTGCAAATGTGGAAAAAAATAGACCATTAATACAAAAAGCCATTAATCTGCCCTGTCATTCCTCATATCTCCTTTATACTTATTTGAGATCTTTACATTCAAAGAGGAGTTTTTCTCCTTCTTAGCGTCAATTCTATTTCTGTAGTGGACTCCTAATTGTGTGTTTGTTAATATAACAGTGTTGCCATGAAAATGGGTGTGATGTCATCAATTTACTATTACAGCTTCACCTCAGGATTAAGGAACTGACATTAACTTAAACACACACTTTTTTTTTTTTATAGCTAGCAAACTGAAGGAAAATCTAAGATAAATAATGAACAGTAACCAGTTTTATGCTTGTTTTGCTATGTCAGCGTTTCCCCCAGTATTAAATGTATGCCTGGTTTTTGGATTTAATGTGCAATTCTCAGCTGTTTTCCATTAAAGACAGGGCATGGATTTTCCTTGGAGCTTGCAGGTTTTTGAATCAACAGATTGAGAACATAAACCATTATAGAGCATTGTTTTTTTAACATGAGTGTCACACATCTGATGTCCATCTGATTAAGTATTTCAAACCGTCGTGTTCAGTATTCAAGTATTTTTGTTTCTTTACATTTTTTGAACTTCTATGTGTGCATTCTTAAAAATTGGATAGAACCTGGATACCGCTCACTAGAAATCCCCATTCTCACTACAGTTTCAGTTAAATATGGGGTTTTTTTTCTTTACTTTTCCTAAACTCTTGTGTAATTTGTTTGTAATTTCTAAATCAGGAGTGGCTGCAATGTACTGATAGGTTTAATAAGAGGGACAGATCGAAGTAGGTGAATGGATACAAAGTTTTGGGGCTGATAGTAAGCTGATGTAAATTGTATTCGCTCCATTGATTTCAAAGGAGCGTTGTCAATGGAGCAATGAGAATTTATATCAGCGGAGGCTCTTACCCATACAGTTTGTATAGCTCTTTGAGATTAATGGCACTGTAGTGCTTATAATTCCAATAGGACTCAAGGTTAATATATAATAATGTGGTTGAGCCCAGGCAAAATGAGATTAATTGTATGTCAGGATGATATTCTGTAATGTGTATCTGAACCAGTCCTGCCTCTAACAGCAGCCTTCTGAGACAGTGTTGGAAAGCATCAGAAAAGTGCATGCGGGCCACTGGATTGTTTTATAACTATAGAAGGGCTCCACTGTGGTATTTTTGTCATGAAGGGACAAACTGATACAAAGCAAAAGAATTACACTGGGAACTTACCATCGCCAAAAAAATATTTTAAAAGAATAATATGTGATGATAGAGATGGCTACAAATAATTGGGTATAGGGAAGGGAGTTTTAACATCAGCATTTGGGTTCCAAATGGAGCAAATGTGTTTCCCGTAAATACAGTGCAAGCTGAAAATAGAAAACACATCTAGTAATAATAGTTCATCTGTAAGACCTTTGAGAACAATCTGGAAGTCCAAAGCTATCATTATGGCTTTATGCAAATAGGTGCCCATTCAGGGCAGCACTTAAGAATGAACTTAACTTTAAGGACGTTCTTAAGCGCTTTCCTGAATCAGATCCTTGGTATCTAACTGGATCATTTTCTTTACAGACCATTGCTTATGACCCAAATCCCATAACTAACTTGATTCCATGTTTTCAGCCTCCAATCAAAATATTTTCTCCCACTCCACAGAAATACTTCCATGCTATCGTAACAGAGGAAAATATTGATAATGTCACACCCTGAAGATGCACAAGAGCCCTATAGGGTAATGAAAGAAGGCAATCCCCCTTTTTAATGGCCTTGTACTTGAGCAGCATCTTTTCATTGACTTGAGACCCTCCTGACCTAGGGAATAGAGCCAGGAGACTGGGATTTTATACCCAGCTGAACCACTGACTCACTGTGTACCATTGGACAAAATTCGTAGTCCCTCAGTTTCCCCATCTTTAACTTAAGGATAAAGATACTCACCACTGTAGAGTGCTTGAAGACTTAGGGCTTGTCTACACCGGCCTGATAAATTGGTGCTGCTGTGATTGATTCATTGGCATTGATTTAGCGGGTCTGGTGAAGATGCGATAAGTCGATGGGAGAGCCCTCTTCCATTGACTTCAGTACTCCACCTCCCCGAGAGGTTGAAGCTAAATTGGCGGGAGAGCATCTTCCATCGACAAAGCATGGTGTAGACACTGTGTTAGGTTGAGATAAGCTACGTCGCTCACGGGGGTGATTTTTTCACACCCCTGAGTGACGTAACTTACATTGATTTAGGCAGAAGCATAAACCAGGACTGACAGATGGAAAATGCTATTGAAGTGGTATTATTAATAACAATAATTTATTTATTAAGGTTCTTTAGACAATTTATTACCAGGACATCAAAATTAATGACCCTTTCACAAGCTGCATGTCTTCAACGTACTGCATTGCAAGCTGACAAAAATATACAATGCAATGTCGTTACCTGTATTTATTTTCAGTCTATACAGTGCCTAAAGTGTGCTAGGCCTGTCAAATACCACACCTCTTATTGTACTGTAAATAAACACTCTGGCTTGCATGCTAACTTCTTGGGAATGGGGAACTGTAGTGACAGTATGATTTATAATCGTTGTAAATCTTATAGCTATATGTTTGGTGGTTGTTTCCTCCCTAGCAGAAATGATTTGAAATGCACATGTTTCTTCTTGAAAATCTGAGATACACCTCTAAAGTCCCATATTGTTTGCACCTAAAGAGGCAATTAGAACTTCCTTCCATTGTCCTGCTTGTATGTCCCATTGCCCCTAGCTGACGTATATTGTATAGTCCGCTCATTTCGGACAAGGCTATGGCATTTTCAAGATGCAACTGTTTCTAAAACTAATAAGTGGCCAAATTCCAAAGATTATTATCGTTCCATCCATGCCTTGAAAGGTTGTGATCTCTTTATACAAGACTTTTCCACACCACATACACAGTGTTCATGGATTCTTCTTAGCCCTTTTGATTCAGCACAAATATTATTAGCTAGTAAGGCACTTAGACATCACTGGAACTGGCTCTTGGATTGCCCTTCTCATTTATACACATGAAGTAGTGCACATGTGAACCTCAGCAGGTTCAGTTCAGATATAGTGATTCTAAGGACCTCTTCAGTCCTGAAAGCAGGCTGGAAATCTTAAAAGATTTACAATACATCCTGCATTTGGCACTACAAGTAATACCACAAGAAACATATCTCTACAATATTTGGGACGTAACCAGGAACTGCAGAGTTGCCCCAACTTTTTTATTCTTAGAACCAAATTTTTGAACTGAAAATAAGTGTTAAGTTCGTGTTTTGGATGAAATGTCAAGTTAAATCCTATTTTAACCACACCAAGTGCACCATAATACCTTTTCCATTATCACAGACATATTATACAGCTATATGTATTTTTTAAAGCTGAAATTGAAGGGGTCCAAAGACAAGCAACAAAAATTGTTAGATGTATGGAAAGGCTTACATATCAGGAGAGAGTGAAAAGATTAGAATTGTTCAGCTTAGAGAGGAGACACATAAGAGGTAACATGCAACAGGTATATAAAACAATGAAATATATAGAGAAAGTCAGTCAGATAAGCCCTTTATCTTTTTACTAATACGAGAATAAGGGGAACCAATGTAACTGGAATTGGCACATTTAAAACTGAAAGAAGAAATACTTTTTAGGCCAGCACATGGAATTTATTGCCATAAAATTGTCATAGGGTCCAGTTGATTGATTGCATTCAGAAAAGGATCAGACATTTATAGGTATAAGAATATTCACAATTACATGAGAATTATAATGGATATAAACCCTCATGTCTCAGGGCATAATCCAACCACTAACTGATGGGATTTAGGAAAAAAACCTTCCTCTTTGGGGAGAGTATTCCATAATGTCTACTAGGATGTTTCTTGAATCTTCTTCTGAATTATCTGATGCTGACCACTATCTGAGACAGAGTACTGGAGTAGCTGGACCAGTGGCACGAAGCACTATGATGATTCTGTTGTTTCTAAGAATAAAGGACCTCAGAATAGGGTTTTTACTTTGCATATTGTTCTTCCATGTTGTGTATGGTAGATTCTACTATGTATAGTACATATACAGAATTGTCTGCAGTTAATGGACACATCCCATTGATAGCAATGAGAATTTCCCTAGAGATCAAAGACAGACTAACCTGGTGGAGGCACCTTTGTTAGTAATATCTATATTTCATATCTGAAACATTACATAAAATACAAAATCAAGTATGTCCTAAAACAATCATCCTTGGAAGTCATGCATATATATGAAGAATGCTTGCGTATCTTCTTCTAACACTCTTTTTTTGCTCAATAGTTATTTAAGCAAAACGCTCTAGGAGCTGTGAGTTTTGTAGCTTTAACTATTGTTGAAAACAGCTTCCCTTTCTCTTTACTGCTACAGTTTACCACTTAATTGCTAATTTCTTTTAAAACAACTTGCTATGTCTGCTATGTCTTCAGCAGGTTTTAGGTAACTACATAAACAAGCATATTTTTTCTTAGAGAAATGTACCCAAAACAAATCCAAAAACTGAGCCATGTTAGCAACTTTCCAAGCCTTAGAAATGTTAAATCCTGTGAAATTATGATTAAACTTTCCCAAACCTTTTTCAGGGTGCGCAATGATTTTGATGTGCTCACTAACCAACTGATTGGCACCCATGGCTACTGTACACAAGTAAGTAAGGGAGGTGGGTGAGTGTTAAAGACAGCATGTGCAAAAAGCCAACATGATATGAACTATACTCCATGAAGAAACAACACTCTTGACTTCAGGTTCCTCATGTGTTTTTCCCTTTTTTTAAGTGTCTTCCTCCTTTTTTCTTTTATAAGACTTTCGTTTTCTCTTCTTTGTTCTGAGAGCCTCTCGCTTTGTGAATCTTCTCCTTACCTGCCTGAAACAAAATTTTTTATTATTTCCATTTTTCTAATTTTTCTTTGTTTTTCTAATTTTTTTATTTTTGCAAGCTCAGTTGGGACCTAATCCAAAGCTTGCTGTAGTCAGTGGGCTTTTGATCGATACCTGAGTTGGGTTTCTGGTGCATCTTTCTCCCATCCCCATTTAATGAACTGGATGCTCAGTTGCTGGGTTCTTGGATCAGGGGGACCTAACAAATACCACTGAGCCGCCATGTAAGCATCAATGATGCAGGAAGCAGTGTTTGTTGTTCAGAAATTACTGTTCTTCCTTCCGATTTAGTATTGAACTAAGGCTGCAGGGCTGGTGGAGTTCCTGTCTTCCAATGAGAAATAAAATTGAGGTCCTGAAAATCTGTAATCATTAAATTGGCATGTCCTCATAAAGAAGTAGTTGTAATCTTATTGCCCTGGTGAAACTTAAACTCAAGACATTCTGTCTACAGTACCTAAATTATTGCTGCAGGAAAAAGGCACCATTCACTTCCTTTCCCAAACCTGTTGTGCGGTGTTGCTGTGTGTGTTAAACATCTTTGGTGCTTCTTGTAAGAGGGGGCTATACTTCCCTGGTGGACTAAGAGCTCCCTTGCTGTAGTTTGTACATCCGTGCAAGTCTATAAAGCTCCTGGGATCCTTTGGAATAAAAACTGGCTATAAATATGTAAATTTGTTATTGATATCATAAATCAAGTCTAAACTGGCAAGAGCTTAATTCTTTCTGCCTTCGAGCTATGGCAACTTGAAACTTTTTTCCTCAAAATTATCTTCATATTTTGTTTTTTCTCTGTGGACCCTCACAATATTGTGTATTAATGCTCAGCCAATTCCTTTGTGTGGCATAATTCGCTTCTGTGTATTGCCATGTGCCATTAGTGTCAGCGTGTTTTGTGGAGACCTTATCCAAAGTGAGATGTGCGTGGTGTCCCGTTCAGTTCCATCGGCTTTATACTCACACACCACTCTGACTCCATGGACTGGCCAACAGTAATATTAGAAGGAACAGCATGAGCAGACTCTGGCAGATGTAGTGTATAGTCCGTAAGTGGTGGTACAGGCCATGACTAAGCCCACCACTGATTATTGTACGTAAGTGGCAGAGGAGGGTGTTTCAGAGTTGTACTGGGTGAATTTAATACATTGTTACAACATGGAAGGCTGTTTTGTACAAGCAAGACTTGTTCTCTTCTCTGTCCCTAGAAAATGAACACATCCATATAGCACTCATTTCTTGGCCTTTCTTTATGAAACAATGTTAGGAATCTACCCTGCCTGATTTTGAATTTCAATGTGAATGGATTAAATGCTCTCCATGGAAAGCCACCCAATGGCTTTATGAGTTTTGTCTCTTTCAATTCACAGGGCATGGGAGGAACATGTTCTTTGGCTTAGATACACATGGCATTTCACCCTTTGAGATGTGCTTTGGGATTCAGGTTCCAAGAAGCCCAAACCATCAAAGCACAGCTCAGGTCAAACCCCTAATGGCTCAATCCCCTTCCACAGTCACAATTTTCTGAGACCTTTATTGTATTTTAAAGCTGTCCTTCCACAGTGGATCCACCTGCTTGCAGTGTTCTCCAACATGATCTTCAATGGTAATACCATTGCAGTGAGAGGCCTGGGGTTCACACTGGCTTTCAAAGGCAGCAGTGATACGGGCCATATAGATAGATACTGCATGTCCCTGCCTCCATGAAGGTAAATCCATCTCTGAGTGAGTCCAGGTTCACAAAAGTTAGTAAACCTTTTGGCAAATCTAATCTGATAGAAAAAGTATGCCCACACACATGCAGAAATGTCAGGAAAATATTATAAAATACTTGTTTACTCAACTCCTAGTTAACCATATCTTGATAATGTCTTCTGGTATTGCAATGTTTCTTAACCAGTGGGTTGCAGCCCCTCAAGGGGACAGGTAATGTAAGTCAATTGGGGGTGGGGGTATCCTTAGCCAGTGAAAATTTTATTACAATCTAAAGCAAAGAAAATCATGCTCCCCCACTCCCTGCATCTGCTCACCCTTCAAGCTCAAGTATGTCAGCCTCTTGAAAAACACGCACACATCGATTACATAGGCTTAGCATTTATGCTGATACATTTTTTACTCTTACTGTTACAGAACATGTCAGGGCTAGTAAAAATGATTGACTTAGAATAAGGGGTGCCAACCTAGAAAGGTTGAGAATAGTATTGGATGTAAGGTTGTATTGGATGTAAACTGGCTTTCCTGCCCTAATCTGGCTGGCCTTTTAAATCCAGTTGATGTTTCTTCATTGCACTTTGGGGTAGGAATCCTGAAGCACATCCTTTGAAAAGCCCACTGCTTAGCTAATGCCTTTATTCCAGATAAGGGTAACTCCCCACTTCAGTAAAAGCTGTGGTTACCACAATGTGTTGTGTTGATTCTTAGTGAGCTGGCGAGATGTATAGTTGATGACTTTTTTTTATATTATAAACAGGAACTTGTGAACTTGCTGCTGACTGGTAAAGCTGTGTCCAACGTGTTCAATGATGTAATAGAGCTGGATTCTGGAAATGGAAATATCACAGTTTTGAAAGGAATCACTAACCGCAGTGATATCGGCTTGCTGTCTCTCTTTGAGCACTATGATGTTTGCCAGGTATGTACCATTTGCTTTTGAGTTTAGTTTAAAAAGGAAGCAATTTACAAATCTGAAACTTGACATGGACTGGATGCTTGCAGTAAGACATTATATTTCACTTACTGTGTGATTGCACATTGGGGAGCCAGCCTGGATGAATCCTCTAGGTGATGCCACCATATAATTTTGCTACTACCACTAATAATAACAGGGACATAGGACTGGAAGGGACCTCCTGGTTCACTGCGTCCAGTTCCCTGCTATTACAAGCAGCACCATCATATAATCACAGATCTAAACTTATCAAGCGCCGTTTTGAACTTAGGTTATTTGTCCCCACTTCTCCTGTTGGGAGGCTGTTTGAGAACCCCACTCCACTAATGGTTAGAAACCTACCACTAACCTTCAGCCCAATAATATTCCTGACCAGCCTATGCTCATTTGTTCTTGTGCCAACATTGTTGTTGATCTTAAATAGCTCTTTCCCTCCTTTGTGTTTACCTCCCTAATGTATTTGTAGAGAGGAATCAAATCCCTTCTTAGTCTTCATTTTGCTAGACTAATAAAAGACAATGATAATATCTGGCAACATAAAGGGACATGTTTCTTTTCAACTTTTAATTTTGAAAATAATATTTTAGTTTCATTTAGAAAGAAAATGCAAAATTAGATTGAAATTTCCAAAATAACCCAGTGAGAGTAATTAACTGCTGGAACAATTTATGTACAGCTGTAGTGGATTATCCATCACTTGAAGTCATTAAATCATGACTGGGTGTCTTTCTAAAAGATATGTTCTTTCACAACCAGAAGTTATTGGGCTTGACTCTGGAATAGTGTTGGAAATTCTATGGCCTGTGCTATACGGGGGGATGAGACTCGATGATCACAATGTTCCCTCTGGCCTTTTCAATTTAGGAATCTATGAAAAGACACCCATCAAGTAATTAGCTAATAATTTGTTTTAACTGATCAAATGCAAATAAATGTATCTGAAAACAAATCCTGACTTTAAATGTTTCCCATATGGCTGAAGTTAGTGGGATTTTCTTAACACTGATAAATTCTAGTGTTTCGTTTTTGTAATGGAAAAAGACTACTACAGTATTCAGGACTAAAACAATAAAGTCAAGAAAATATCCCAATATGATATTAATGTCCAAATTTGATGAATACTGTTCAAAACAAAGCAAGGAAAACATGTGCTTTATCTGGTTCATGCTTCTAGTCCTTCCTTAGTATTATTATAAAGAATGTATCACTTCCTTGGCTTGAACCTCAAAAAGATTAGCACCTCTTACAGATGTTTTCCATGCTCCAGAGTGGAAGATGTGTTGTATGTAGCATAACATTAAGTGAGGTTAGTATAGATGATAACTCATCTACTCCTCCACTCTCCCCAAAAAATTCTACATTACCAAATCCCAAAACATCTGAAAACCTGACCTCTTCAACTTATTCTTCAGATACTAAACTTAAGGGATGTGGCGCCTTCTATGAATATGCAGCTGCTTGAGAATTAGAATCATGATCAGCGATATATTTTCCAAGTCAATTATTCTTACTCAGTTGCAGAAACCCCAGTAGACATAATTTCATTTTTTTTTTGGTCTACACTAATTCAAGCATCTGATGCAAACTTTCTTATATTTTATTTGGAACATCTGTCACTGCTGTACATTTGAGTTTTTCGAGTACAACACAATACACACTGGAGGGAATGTAACAAAAATCGGATTCCAGTGGACTCATGTCACCAGGCCTGGAACTCATTGTCATGGTTTCAGAATTAAGGGCCAAGTTCTACTCTCAGTTACACCGATGTGAATCTAGAGTAGCACCGGGAAAGTGGGTGAGGTTACATTGTATTTACTTTGGTGTAGCTGAGAGCAGAACTGGGCTCTAAGTCTTTAGAATTGACTGTTTCCTTCTTAGCAGCATTTCAGTAAATAGGTTCTACATAAAATTACAGTGTGGCAATGAGGATGGTAACTGGAACTAGAAATTGATAAGAACAGTAATTTTTTCAACAGTTAGAGGCTCATGTATGAGACTTATAGTGAATCACAGAATCAGAACATAGGGATGGAAAAGTACTTTGAGGTCATATCCAGTCAACCTCCCAAGTGTAGGATTGTGCCCATTGTCAAGTCTATCTTGAAAAGTCTAAAGCAACAGAGCTACTCTATAGTTGAATACAGTGCACACCATAAAAACTCAATGTTAGCCTCCGCTGCCATGATCCAGACACTATCATGTCTTTAACTCTCACTGCCTTTTCCCATAGCTACTTGGTCATCTTAGCTCCTCATCTTCCCACTTTTTCCTAACATGTTAAGTGCCATGTGATCTGATAGGAGGACTCGGAATCAAGAACTAATCTTGGTTCTGCCAATGGTTCCCACTGTGGTGGCAATGAGCATGTTAGCAAACTTTTCTACCTTCATTTCTTGATTTAGAAAACTGGGACAATGACAGTTATCTGTTAACTCAGCTTATTCATTAAAATGCCACTGATGGGAAATATTAGCTTCAACCCCTTTGACGCAACCTGCACACTGTGTGCACTAACAAGATCTGCTTTACATTAACTCACAAATTCACTGCATATTCTCTGTCTTCTGGTACTTCATCTGTTTATCTGCCCTGTGCAACACTCTTCCCATAACCTTTTGTCTGCTTTGCAGGTGCCTCTTGCACTTAAATGTATTAGAAGCAACTCATCTGGGGGAAAAAGATATCCAACCATCTTAGCTAAGAAACAAGTCATGAAAATATGTACATGCAAAACGGGAACTGGTGGGCAAGCTTTATTATCCATCAGTTTGGCTTTTTATTGTTCGGTAATGAGCACGCAGTAGAGATTCTGCTTCATGTATGGATTCTGCAAAGGCACTGTAATATCTCTATAAATTACTGGTGAGCTCCATTATGGAGAAAAATATGTGTTCCATCTTAAGGTATCCATCATTTAAAAAAATTTGTTCTTGACTCCTTGTTTATTCAAATCCCTTTCTAGCTTGGAAATGAAATGTGTTTCCTTACAGAAAACTTTTTGTCTTCTATCTCATCCGTGGATTTGTTTTCATAGGGTTGGTCATTACTGTTGGGATATTAACACTGACTTGTTTAAGAAAAGACAAAACAACAAGATTGCAGCATTTCTTTATTTAAACCTTAGATTTTAGAGATTTTCACAGATTTTGCAAGCATCTATAGCAGAAAGAGTTTGGTCAAATATAGCCCAAATTTCTGTAGCATTGGACTGTCTCTGATGTCACTGCGAGTAAATCTTGACTTCTTGAAAATGAAATGTTAAACTTTTGCACTACCAACCTCTGTTCTCAAAACCACCACTGTTATTTTTACATGTATTATTTACATTGCAGTGGCACCTAAAGGCCCCAGTCAGGGTGGGGTCCCATTGAATTAAACACTGCATCCACATGATGAGAAGAACCAAAGAGCTTACAATCACCAGCCTTTGGATCTACCACTTGCACATTATGATTGGTGAAGCCTGTAACTGGTGTGGAAATTCATTATTATTACCTGTCTGTCTTGGATGACAGGCTTCACTCAGCACCATGATGTCTGCATGCCTTTTTGAGCACAAGTTGCATATGGCATTTGACCCACAGCCATCACTTCATTTGCTATAGATCTCTTTAATCTGACCTGTGTAAGGCACCAGTGATATAATAATTGGTAATAATTGTATGTTGTGGCTGCATATAGGGTCTTGTTCAAAGCCCACTGCAGTCAAAGGGAGTTTGGTCACTTATTTCAGTGAGGTTTGGATTGGACCCAAATCTTTTTCCATTCCTCTCCATTATTTTTCACCTTTTCATCTGTTTCCTATTTCATCATGTGAGACAGTTCTTCTTCTATATCAAAACTGTCCAGTGCCATATTGTTCTGTGTTTGTCCAGCGCTTAGCACAGTGGGGTCTTGGTCCATGACTAGAGCTCTTAGGTGCTACCACAATACAAATAATAATATTAATAAATTACATACTGCTTCTGTTATACTAATGACTGTCTACTTCTAGTTGAACTCAAAGATCTCTGTTTAAAACGTTTTTGTTTCTGGCAGGGCTGGCATATTCTTCTATTTATCAATATTCCCAAACATTTGTAATTGAATTTTGTTTTCTTTAATCTACTTGAAACCTGCTACATTGTAATGGCCACAACTGCTCTGCCCTTCATGCCACCTGGAACTGGAAAACATATAATTGCAAGTATACTAAATAGTGTATTACCCAGGGGGAGTGAGCTAGTGTTTTATTGCAGGTGGAATAAGTGTGCTGAGGCTGTGATACTGTAGATGTCCCAAGGAATGTAAAAAGGGAATCTTCTTTTATAGTATCGACTCCTCAGACTAACGTTGTGGGCACATCATTTAATATTAATGCCTGACAGCAAATGTCATTGTAATCAAAACCTTTGTTAATAGAACAGACAATGTGCAATTTCCTGTAAACACTTAAGCACCGGCTAATTATATCCGTTTGTAGTAGCACGTCCACCCCTCATGGATGCCCCCTTGTCTCTGGTCGTAGCATTGCACAGGGTCTGTGTCTCTGGTGTCCCCATATCAGGCTCTCCCTTGCACCTACAATAGCCTTTCTCAGCCTGCCTCTTCTCCCATCTCCCACCTAGATGTTCTCTGGCTTGGCACTCCAGGCAACTCACAAAAACTCCTTCTGGGATAAGCCCTTCTGCCCCTCTCAGGCTTCATGATAGTTTCCTTGTTGGCCCTACCTCAGGGCTTCCCCTGTAGGAGCCTGACCTGCTCCTGTAATGTCCTTTCTCCATTGCTTCTTGTCTACTAAACCCTATCCCAGGACTTCTGTTTGCCAGAGACGTGTCTCTTCCGCAGTCTGTTCCCATATGAGCTCCCTCAGTCTACTTATAAGGCATAGCTCTGCCTCGTCTGGCCAGGAGGCAATTAGTCAATCACCCCCTAGGAGCAGAGCATGACTAATAGGAACTCTTCCCCTTGCCTTGCAGGTGATGGGGGTTGAGTCCTATCACACCGTTACATCCATTTTATCCAGGCAGGACAAAAAGTAATGGGCTTAATCTTCAGCAAGAGAGATTTAGGTTGGATATTAGAAAAGTTTCTAACTACAAGAGCAGTTAAACTCTACAATAGACTTCCAAGGAAGGTTGTGGAATACCCATCATGGGAGGTTTTTAAGAACAGGTTGGACAACCACCTGTCAGGGATGGTCTAGGTTTACTGGTCCTGCCTTAGCACAGGGGACTGGACTTGATGACCTCTTGAGGTTCTTTCCAGCCCTACTTGCCTATGATTCTATGAAAGTGAATCCCACTGAGTTCAGTAGGATTGGGGAGTTTTTAAAAGGGGCATTAATGAGTTAGCAAACTATTGCCTTGATCCCAGACAGTGATCTGTATGGCTGGGCCTTTGTACCCACATAGAATCCTATTGACTTCAGCAGTGTTGCTGGGTGAAATTTTAATAATATATTTGCTGAAAAATGCAGTTTTGTTGACCCAAAACTATTTGCAAATTCATATTGAGTCCACTGAATAGATTTAATTGAACTGAAAAAAATCAAAATATTTTGGAAATGTCAAAATAAAACTTTTTTTTTTCCTACACAGAGGATTTTTTTTCAATTCACTGGAGATTTTGAAAAAAAACGTTTTGTTTTTCCCAAAAGAATTAAAACAATTTTTTTTTTCAGAATTGCCAGTAAACCCATATTTCCCCCCCCCGAGCTCTACTCAACTTTGCAAGATGGGACTTTGCAGGAGGGGAGCTTGTAAGTGTAACACTGTAACAAATGTTGCAGTACCCAGGCAAACAAAAATAAGGCAGGAAATGGCAGGGTTGATATTATAAATAAATACAATTCAAATTTAAATAATGTAAAACACAGCAAGCAGAAAAATTAAAAACTATGCTAGATATGATGGAACTAAAAGAACAACCACATCAGCCATGGCCATTCAGTCATCTTGTTTTTTCTGATGTTGCATCCTCTTCCCATCTGAATTATAAACGTTACAAGGAATGATGAGAACATTAATTTGTATCTGCTCAAGCTGTGTGCCTTACTAAAGCACCAAAAACAGGAAAAAAAACCTTTGCCTCATATGTATTGTGTCTGAAGAAAACTTAGCAAGAATGCAGTTGTCCTGTGCTATAAGAAGATAAGCTATGAACGGTAAAATATGTGCAGATTCAGGAACTTTCACAAGGGCAGATACATTGGAAATGATTCTGCCACAGTAAGTGTTGGTGAGGAGAGTTAAATTTGCCATTGTGCAAGTATGAAATTAAGTCAGATGGTTAAAAAGACCACCCACAGAGTTGGAAATGAGTCTTTCTTTGCAGGTGCTCTCTTCTGAAAGGTTGACATTTTCCAAAGATGAAAATTGCCTCAGTGAAATTTATGAGGGTACTTAAGGGATTTGTAAGGGAGGGGCACCGTGGTAGGGAAGTCTCTGTAGGATTGTAAACATGCAGCATAAGAAGATACCTAACTCCCTATATTCCCCCCACCTTTCTGCCTGCAATAGATTAATAAGCATCTGTCAAAAGTGATGAAATATTTTAAAACTGATGCATTATAGTATTTAATTAATTTGTGATACTAATATAGGCTCCTTAAGAGGGGACTCTCTTCATACTTGTCTCCTGTAAAGTACAAAGCATATGGCTGGCCCATAACAAAAATGACAATTGTTAAATATTAAGAAGTCCAAGAGCCAGATCTCTCTGCAAGCTCTTAGGGTTGGTTTACACTACCGTGGTAAGTCGACCTAAGTTTTGCTACTTCAGTTACATGAGTAATGTAACTGAAGTGGACGCAGCTTAAGTCGACTTACTGCACTGTCTACACCGCACTGTGTCATGGGAGATGCTCTCCCACTGACTTACCTTACTCTTTGCAGGGAGTTGGATCACCGGAGTCGACGGGAGAGTGGTCTGTCATTGACTTAGCGGGTCTTCACCAGACCCGCTAAATCGACACTGCTGCATCAATCACAGCAGTGCTGATCTACCGGTAAATGTAGACATGGCCTAAGTAAATAGGCCTGCCTAAAGGATTTCAGCAGACCAAGAGGAGAGAAGGGAATCTTTGGGTTTTTATTTACATACTCTGAATTCTGCATGTGCATCAGTGTGATTTCAGCAGACAAAGATGAATGAGTCTCCTGAGTGTGAGACATCAGGAAAATATGCAAGCTCTTCTTACTAGTGGGTGAGGCTGGGCAAACAACTGGCTTCTTTGGCCAGCAAGAGGCATGGGTACAGCATTCATCTCCTCTTGCAGAAAACGTTGGATATTTGACTGCCATTATCTTCTTGAAGGTGACTACATCAGAAATCCCAGGGTGGGATTTTTAAAAGCCCTCAATGTTGGCCTAAATTTGAAGTTTGACCATTGACTTCAATGGAAGCAAGTTAGGCCACCAAATGAGCACTTGTGAAAATTCCACTTTTAGTGTAGCATATTACCCTTCTCACTGTGTTATTGGTCTCTGGTCTCAAATCTTGGGGAAAGCTGATAGTATTTGTTTCATTGAAGCCCTTGATTATCAGTCCTACGAATAACACTACTTTATGATACAGTTAAGACCAACTCTTCCTCTAGTGTAATTGGTGTAGCTCTGTTGTTTACAATAGCTGAGGATTTGGCATGCAGTATTTTAAACACTAGTGGAACGCTTATGTTAATGCAGTATGTGCTTTTAGTTCTTTGTGCAATTTACATATCTGAGGCTCAGTCCTGCAAGCCTTACTCACATGAGCAGCCCTATTGACATCAGTGGGACTGTTCGAGTGAATAAGAGCTAGAGTGGAACTTTGGTTGGAAACCTTTTTCTATTTCCTTAATCTCACATCAGCACATATTGTTTGAAGCCTTTTGGGCATTATTTTAGCAGCCATTTATGGGATGACAGCATTACAAGGAAGTCACTGTTCACATTTGTCTTTGATTTACAAGAATACTAATATAAGCATCTTTGTAAAGTGAAATATTTTCATCAATTTCCCTCTTATTCGAAATCTTTTGAAATCTTGGATCTATGTACTTCTCTTATTGTTATTCCTTTTATGTTCTATTTTTTTAGCTTTTAACTTTGCAAAATTTCTTCTGTACTTTTGAGCCAAGAATTTACAAACCCTCCCTCTCCAAACTATTGAATAAAAGGATGTGTTATATAGACATTAACAAAGTAATGAGTCAGTTACTTATTGATCTAGAGAATTGTTTCCTAACATCACAAGGAACTCTGCTTCAGGAAGATGCTTGATTTTGTATTTATATAACATTTCAGATGCAAAATACATTTCTTTTTAACAAAAGTGCATAATTCACAATGCTGAGAATTTTGTTGAGATTTTTATAATAGAATGGGCTACACACCATATGCTGTATTTTTTCTGCTGATTAGCTCACATTGGTGGCTATAGGCAATGTGCCTGAGAATTGGAAGCAGCATTATGTATACAATATATACCATAATGTCCACAGTAGCAAATATACCTGCTAGAACTCTCTCCTGACCTCTTTATTCAGTCCCAGGAACAAAGGAACGAAGGAATGATCAGATCAGATCCAGAGCAGCAGTCCGCGTAGTCCAAAATCCTTTCTCTGACAGTGGCCAACACCAGAAGCTTTAGGGAAAGTTGCAAGAAGCCACGTAAAGGACAATTATTATGGAAAACCAGCCCCAAGGGAAGGTTTTGTTTTAGTCAGTGGATGAGGATTTAGAGCCTTTTCATATATTTTTATTCACCCTAATGTAACTGTGGATATTCTCATTACCCATATAAATATCCAAACTTCTTTTGGCTATTCTTCTGGCTCTGTCAATCTGTTTCTTCACTTCACTGTTTTCTTCACTGTTTATTCACTACAATACCCACCTGCTGAAGTGAAGAAACAGATTGACAGAGCCAGAAGAATACCCAGAAGTCACCTACTCTAGGACAGGCCCAACAAAGAAAGTAACAGAACGCCACTAGCCGTCACCTTCAGCCCCCAACTAAAACCTCTCCAATGCATCATCAAGGATCTACAACCTATCCTGAAGGACGATCCCTCACTCTCACAGACCTTGGGAGACAGGCCAGTCCTTGTTTACAGACACGCCAACCTGAAGCAAATACCAGCAACCACACACCACACAACAAAAACACTAACCCAGGAACTTATCCTTGCAACAAAGCCCATTGCCAACTCTGTCCACATATGTATTCAAGGGACACTATCATAGGACCTAATAAATGGACACAAATCAAACATCAAGAATTATAACATTCAAAAACCAGTTGGAGAACACTTCAACCTCCCTGGTCACTCAATTTCAGGCTTAAAAGTCACAATTCTGCAACAAAAAAACTTCAAAAACAGACTCCAACGAGAAACTGGAGAATTGGAATTAATTTGCAAACTGGACACCATTAAATTAGGCTTGAATAAAGACTGGGAGTGGATGGGTCATTACACAAATTAAAAATTATTTCCCCATGCTAATTTTTCCCCTGCTGTTACTCACACCTTCTTGTCAACTGTTTGAAATGAACCATCCTGATTATCACTACAAAAGTTTTTTTTCTCCTGATGATAATAGCCCACCTTATTTGATTAGTCTCGTTACAGTTGGTATGGCAACACCCATTTTTTCATGTTCTCTGTGTATATATATCTTCCTACTGTATTTTCCAGTGCATGCATCTGATGAAGTGGGTTTTAGCCCACGAAAGCTTATGCCCAAATAAATTTGTTAGTCTCGAAGGTGCCACAGGTACTCCTCGTTTATTCTAATGTTAAGCAGTTCTAAAGTTAAGATTTGTACAGCATCTAGCACAATAGGATTGGGGTCTCTAGGCACTACCTCAATAGAAATACTTATAGTAATAATAAAAGCTATTCTATTAAAATAGAAGTTTTATTTTTGTCTTTAGTTTCCCTAAATAATTTCTGGAAGATAAAACTGTCAGCAGTTCTATGGGAAAAACAAAGCTGCTTTGTGATAAGATGCCATATTTCAATTACAGGAATATAGCAAATAACTAAATATCCTTTATAGCTGAAAACTAAAATCCCAACAGGAAGAAAAAAGAAAGGTGTTCCTGATTCATTAAACAATCTAGCTACTATATTTACCCATTTACATGTTAGTAGAGGGGCTGAAATCCTGAACTTGCTCCCTGCTGTAAAATGTGCTGCATGATAGTCTGGTCCCAGTAAGTGAACACATCTGCTGTTGCTCACTGTGAACCAATACCTCCGGACATTGCATTGATTTCAGGAGGGTGTCATCATAAAAGGGCAACCCAGGACTTGGGGAGGGAAGGGGATGGTGTTCATCATGGAACAGATTAAGGCAGGAAAAGAAAATCTCAAATCTCTTATTGACTTCAGTGGATATAGGAGCATGGCCTAAATAATTTACCTATCAGTATGTTGTAAACACCAGAATATATATATAAAACATGCACCCCAAGAAGAGTTTTTACCCCAAAAAGGAAGACGTGTCAGAGTCTCTATGAAGTCCAGTAGGGACTTTGCTATTGCTATTGATTTTACGTGGAAGGTGGTCAGATTCTACAGTGGTGGGCAGCAGGATAAAACCCTATGATAGATAGATAGATAGATTAGATTAGATTAGATGATAAATTAGGTGATTATTCAAAAAATATCAATAATACTGTATTTACTTATATTTCAAACTGTTGGGAGATTTAAAAATAATGGCTATTCAAGTAAAGTACACTTTTTTCCCCCCACGAAGAATACTTATGTTGTGCCTTTAGTCTGAGAGTAGAACTTCCATATGAGGTCAGCAGGAGTTGCACATGTGACTTAAGCGCATGATAAGGCCTTTACAATTGAAGGTTAAAAAGAAAGAACTGAGGTCCATCAAAGGCGGCCCAATAATAATGTGTTGATTTTACTCCATCTGAGATTCTGAGAATCTTTCCGTTTTAGTAACAATGGAAAAGGTTGTTCAACGTGAAAAGATTTTATTGTTTTATTAGACTCGTTCAAAACAAAACAAAACCCAAACCCCTGAATTTGAAATGCCAATGAAAAAATGTGTTGAAATGCAGGGATTATATTAGATTGTAAACTCTTCAGAACGGGGATTTAGTCTTCCAATATGTCTGTACGGCACCTCGGAATAACTAAATCATGATCTTCATATTACTCTGCTCTTTTCAGTGTGGTTTAGTAGCTACGGCAGCTAACTGGATTCTCCTTACTTCTGAATTCCAGGGATGGAATCCTGGGCCCATTGACGCCAATGGGAGTTCTGCCACTGACTTCAGTCAGGCCAGGATTTTGCCCTCTGTGAAAAAGGGGTGTTCTTAATTGTGGTTAGCTAACTCAGGTTGAAATAGCAGTGAAGATACAGTAAATTGGCTTTTAACTTAGGTTAGTAACTTGAGTTTAACCCCAGGCTCCCCTGTAGGCTTTAACTCAAACTGCTAACCTGCGTTAAAGGCCAAGTTGCAGTGTCTTCACTACTAATTTAACCCCTGTTAATTAACCCAAGATAAGAACATACCTTTGTTGCAGTGAAAAACATATCTGTGTGTAACCTTGGGCAAGTTACTGAGCCTAATTGTGCCTCAGATTACCTAACTGCAAAAATAGGGGAAATAACCTGTACCGGCTTTAGAGGTGTACTATGAGCCTTAATTAATTAATGTTGAAGGCGATACATAAGTGAAAATTATTGTTGTTTTTATTATTGTACACCATGAACTGTTTTGTTTTTCATGCTATCTCTGTTTCTTCCAGGTTGGCTGCTATTTGAAGACCCCTAGGTATCCCATTTGGGTCGTATGCAGTGAAAGCCATTTCAGTGTGCTTTTTTGCTTGAGAAAGGACTTACTAGGTGACTGGAAAACGGAACGGAGATTTGATCTCTATTACTATGATGGCCTGGCCAACCAGGAAGAGGAAATACGGTTAACAGTTGGTATGTATAGGAGAACCTTTGCATTTCCTCCACAGTGACAGTAACAGCATCATACCTGAAAGAAGAGTCCTGATAATATAACCCAAATCTAGCCGAACTATTAGAGGTTTGGTGCCCACTTCCTAGGTTTCCATTATGAGTTACAATAAATAGTGGTTTGCAGCAGGATAATTTTGAGGTTAAGATAAGGGTCCTTAAATGTTTAAAAGTTTAAAATGTGCCCTGTTTCCCAGAAGCTGCTACACCTTTAAAGAAAGCTGATTTCTAAGGGCTAGATTGTGGTCTGGTCTGTCCAGACTCACAGGGCCATAAACCAGTTGTGACTTTGGATAGGCTCCACATCTCTGCAGGCGCAGGGGACAGAGTAGATCCCGCAGTCTCAGTATTTCCCCCTCCCCTTGCAGGATGGGTTGGAAATGACAGAGAGGGTGGGGAACGGTTATAGCCTTAGTTTGAACCTTAATGCTCCTTCGGGGACAGCTGAGTTGGTGCAGAGAATATAGTAAGCTGCTGCTAATACGGTCCAATTCCTTCCTTGGACTGCTCGTGAGGCAGCACATCTGCACACTGCCCTTTAGTCATGGCTAGTTGTAAAATGGACAATCTGGCCACTCATTAAACAGAGCTGATGTGCCCAACCCTTGAGAGTTGCAGTCAGGAGTTGTGGGGGCTCAGGAGAATCTTTCAAGATTTGGTCTTTGGTAAGTGAAATTGTAGCAGCACCATAGTTTGTATCATCTTACTCAAATTCACCGAGAGCCCACCCTACTGGGATGATTATGATGGTTGTATGTTATCTCCATAAATAAACAGGTACCCATATGTGGTCTATTTCAGAAGTGAGAAGACTTACTAACATATATCGTACAAAGGGCCACTAGGAGAGGACATTTATTATAACTAGCTCCTGCTATCCTTACATACAGCTACTAATTTTTTTTTTCATATGCCCCAATTTTTTTTGAAACGTATGCCTCTTGGGCTGACCTTTTCTGTGATTTTTTCCAATGTTTTTGTAAGTTTGAGAAAAAACATTTCAGTTTTGCTTTGTTAAAGAGCAACAACATACCTTTTGGTTTAAGCCAGTCTTATTAGTTGTCTATGGTCAAGGAGAATCCTTACTTATTAATTATTTCTAACAGCGGTGAGTTTCAGTTTGTGGCAAGGACGTCCTTTGTCAGCATAGCAGTAGAGACCTAGGTTCTATTTACACCTCTGCTACTAACATCTGTGTCAACTTGGGCAAGTCACTTCACCTCTGTTGGTCTGAGTTTATCCATCAGTAGAACAGGAATAATAATACTTGCTCACACGTTGAGATCTGTGGATGAGAAATTGCTAATTATTATTTTGTGTATTGTTTCTTTGTACCATTCAACCAACTCTTATCACTCCAATTTATTTCTCCTCTGGAATTAGGCTTGGATTCAGAAGTATGTTTTAAATTTAAGGCATCACACCCATAAATAGTTTGTACTACTAAATCTTTTCTTATCTTTGGAATTTTGCAGTACTGCATTAACGCCAAATAGTTTCACCATTCTGGCTAGAAAATCTCTCCAAGATTCCTCTGAGCTTGTTGTGTGTCTTTGGAGATAGCCATCCTGCTCAGTACAAACTTTGTTTGATCTAGAGAAAAGTTGGGGTTCTTTAACATCTCCTAAAAAGTTTAACTGAGTCTTCTGAGTCCTTAGGTGCTGTGCTTTCTGTGACCAGATGTGCAAAAGTAGTGTTCCTTGAAATGATGACCTTCACCCAGAGCTGTACTTTGTAACCAAGAAGGCAGGATCAAAGCCTGGTAAAGCCTTTTGCAAAAATAGAGAAAGAGTGAAGAAGTGGATAGCAGAATTAACTTCATTCGGAGTGAAATTTTCCCTTGTGTAGGGGACCAGAACATAATCTATGTAGGACTTAACTGATGTACAGTCTCATGCTAGCCGTTTGCATAAGGGCAGATTTTATCTATGGTGCTCACTCATATGGACCCATTTGCCGCAAGATAGAGAGGATACCTGTTATCTCTTTCCAAAAAATAGAGCAAATCCAGGGTGGCAGAACTTCACTCTGCTTTACAGGGCAAAAAGGGCCTTCTTCCACACAGAAAGTCCTACTCAAATATAGGAGGCAAACAGGCTAATTTATTTGGAGGAAACGATGCACTCCATGAGAACTTTAAATGTCTCTCGTGTTTTACCTATGTGCCTTTGTCAGTCATTCAGAGAATCTCCATGGGTTTGGGGATATTTATTATATATTTTACACAGAACTTTCAGAAAAGAATAAAGGTTTTTTGGACTTCTGGAGAAATGTCACTGATCTTTATAATGATTACAGATGACGACCATCTGTGTATCTTACCCCATTCAAACATCCTTTGAACTCAGTACTCTTTAAAATGGGGTTCTAAAGAGCATAGTCATTTACTAAATTGCTGGGGGAAATATAACTGTCGTTGAAGTTATTAGAAGGTGGCATTTTCTCCAGAGGTGCATTTACCACCCCCAACTTCAAGGCAGCCGCCATAAGTTACAATAAATAGTTTGAGTGACTTAATTGAAATGGAATTGATTGAGGCTATTAGCTATTGCATGTATATTTATTGCTGTACTTCCCGTTAAAAAGAGTTTTGTCCCATATTTAAGAAGAGAGGTCTTGTGTGTGCCACTGTAGGCTTTGTGGAAAAATGATTGGTAAAACATAAGTGGTTCTGAATGGCAGGGTACCATTTTTAAATAACAGAAGTACCACTTACGAGGTTTTCAGACTATCATACTTTTCTTTAAACTACACCTTTGCTCATATTACATTACCAGACTCATCCTGAATGGAATCGGCTCTATATGATAATATTTGATCTGCCATTCCATGCCAATATTGTTTGCAGGTTTTGGAAAGAGGATTTAGCACGTAGATTGTCACCACTTTGGGGCAGGAACTATGTTCTTGTTCTGTGTTTGTACAGTGCCTAACACAGTGGGGCTCTGGTCCATGATGTTGACTTCCAGACATGATGATGGTCATGATAAATATCTGAAATGTCTCTGCAGATACAGTTCAGCCTTACACTGAAGATAAAGAAAATGACCTTATTCCTCCACTTGAGCACTGTATTAGGACAAAGTAAGTAACCCTCATCTACAATTTTGTAGCACAGATAGTTTCAGTTCCCTAACTTTTTTTCTCAAAATGAGGTTTTGACTTGCCATAAAATAAATATGTTCAGCTTAGTCGTAAAGAGTTGTTGGTTAACAAAAAGAAAGGACCTCAATGAGCCAGAGTTGGTAACAGAACATATCGGAAATAGGGTTCTGTTCCTGTATGATGTTATGATGACCACATTAATGGGCTGGGATGTTCAATTTAGTGCTTAAAGAAACCTTCAGTAAATCACTAAGAGCTGACCATGTCACAGTAATTCTCCTTGACTTCCATAGGACCAAAATTGGGCCCCTGAAAGCAATTTGTTACAAGAGCACAAAATGCATGAACATAAGAATGGCCATACTAGGTCCGATCAAAGTTCCATCTAGCTCAGCATCCTGTCTTCTGACAGTGGCCAATGCCAGGTGCCCCAGAGGGAATGAACAGAACAGGTGATCATCAAGTGATCCAACCCCTGCCGCCCATTCCCAGCTTCTGCCAAAAGGAGTGAAAAGGAGAAGAAAAGCCCTTTTTTCCTGTCCTCTTAAATGTCCAAATTCAAAGCACAGGGAAGCACAAGGAACTGTAATATGAATGGGATTTAGACATGAATGGGGAAAAAAACAGTAACAGGGCAGACAATGCTGTGAGCTTAACAGAGCAAACACTACTTGTAAGATAAACATGCATGCTTTAAATAAAACATGAGCACGGGGGCAGAATAAGGTATGTGTACGGATACTCATAAATATAGGGGGTATGCTGTTATAATAGCATTAACTCAAACAACTCATGGTATAGAAGTCATCCTGGTGATGGCCATTATAGGTAAGGCTACAGAACAGTTTCTATTATAATTTTCTCTTTTCACATGCTCACAACTCTCTGAAACATTCAACCTTTTAACCAAAATATTCCATGCTTGGGGTCAGCCTGATGGTGTTTTATTGATCGATTGATTTTTTTTTTATTGAAGGTTTGAGTAAAATCCTTTTTATCCCTGGTGGTGGTAAAAAAAATCTCAAATATTTCCATAGTAAAAAAAATTGTGATCACCCTTTCTTTTATTGTGATAACTACAAAAAACCCCACTGCTATTTGAAACTGTAGTCCTGGCTTTTTAACAGGCGTCTATGAGGAGTATGTGATTTCTCAAGATTGCAAAAGACCATGTTTTTACACAATGTTCTGATTGTTTGAAGAAATGGGACTGAGCATGCACAATAGAAATTGGTTTTGTTTTGTTAGGTAAGCTCTTAGGGCAAATTCTGCCCTCAAATATGGACACCACTCCCACTGCAATGGATATTTCATGCACATATCAGAGGACAGATTTTGGTATTTAAAAATAAGTGTGGTGGTCATGGTTGTGCAGCTATTTAAGGGCTTAATCCAGTTAATACATTAAAGTGGATGGGAAGATTCCCAATTGTGTCAATGGAGGGGGATGGGGATTATGTGCGCAACTAGCTAAACAAAGAAATGTATCCTCTCCACTGGCAGAGCTTGGAAAATCCCTTAACTGGGTATCTCTGAAGCAAGAAACATATGTGCATCATAGGTGAAGACTGTAGCACTTGTTAAATCAGCAACACAAACAGCTCCACATCTTTTAATTCCCTATTGTCATCTTCCACGCCCACCCCCAGTTTTCTTTTAAAAAAACAAGCTGGGACATTAACTGTCTAACATCATTGCAATGCAAAGCTCATATTACACAGTCAGCATCACAACAAGTTAGAAAAGGCACAACATAACATTACAACAGATACATTAGCACAGCTTGGTATTCTCATGATCTGGCTAAACACACAGCCTAACAGATGACAGTTTAGAATATGAAACCTATGCCCAAAGAATACACCGGATGGGCAATGCAGACAAAGTTAAATTTGTTGTTATAATCACTTTGTTTCCTGACTTTTGCGGATTGCCATATTGCAACACAATTCTACACAGCTTTTTTTTTAACTTTTCCCTGCATTAATTTTTAGAGGGTGGAATTAAAAATGAATTCCACTCTCAGCATATCTATATGTATCAGTTCTAAGGACTAAAGGTTGTCTCATTGATCTGTCTGTCTGTCTAGTGCTCTTATTGATAAGTTGCTAATCATTGTACTGGAGAACTGTCAGCAGGCAGCCAATCAAAGAGTAGCAAGTCTAGAGGGTGGTCATGTTACACTCCTTCCCCCAACCCCCATTTGATTACTGTGTTCCTTAGAATCACCAGAAGGCACAGAGGGAAAATGAAAAACAAATATTGTGTGTTCTTATGTGTAACTGAAAATCCATGTGCTAAGTATGTTCCGGAAACAAAGGTTATTATAAAGCAGGCACTGAAGTATACATGCAGAGAGAGAGAGAAGGAAAAATACTTTATATGGTACAGGCAGAGCAGAGGAAATACTTCAAAAAACCCCTTGTATTAAACAAAAACAATCCTTAGTCCCTACTTGATACCTGTTGCCATAAGACTCTCACTATGGAGGCAAGAATAGCTGCAAGATTTGGGGCAAGTTTGTTATTTGCCCCTCTAGATTCTCAGAACCAAGAAGTTTTGCCAAGGACTCCAATCCTAGATTGGGATTTTCAAGAGAACTCAATTTTCCCCTTTCTTTCCCGCTATTCTGTTCTATACAGGTTCTTACATCGTGCCCATCACCACAGTAACTGAGCTCCTTCCAGTAGTACAGAAAGCAGTTTCGACTAACATCTGTCACTTTGGTTTCTTCTCTCGTCCTCCCCCTAGGGGGAGAAATGGGTGTGCAGTGCAGGGTTTTTGTTTGTTCTTTTGAGAGGGAAGGTTTTAATGTCCATGTTGCTCTGAGAAGACAAGGTTGGAGAAGTGCACTTTGCATTTGCAGCAGGAGGCAACACAGTCCAAACTTTGCCACCTGATGTCGCTTCCAACTGCAGACTCCCAACCAATGAGTCAGAGCAACCACTTGCCCTTCCATTGTGCCTCCCAGTTCCAGACATCTGGGGGAAACAGTTCGGTTCTGACCAAAAGATGCCTGGAACGTGCGTCCTTGGTTTGTTTTGGCAATGCCGTGCAGACTTCAGTAGAACACACTTGTATCATAGTCCCCGTCCTCAGTTGTTTTCTGTCTTCAGTGGTGGAAATAACATCTGTCATCTCTGCCTGAGGAGGCAAAACTTTGATCTTACTTTATCATCTAAATTTGGCAATATATTTTAGTAACCCGTCCTCTACCTTCCTCTGCAGTTTCCGGGCTATACAGTAGCAGAATACTGCTGTTGTCCTTTGAAGTGACACACTCCACTGGGACAACAGGGATGTACCAAGTACCATATGCAGGGCAGCACTGAATGTACATTTCACCCCAAATTACTCACACATTATGCAACAGCCAAATAATCAACACAGCAGCAGCTTTATGAACTTTATTCTAGACTGAATGCTCTGCAAGGGCTTAATGCAGCTTCCTTTGGAGTCAATGACAATACTCCCATGAACCTCAATGGGCTTTGGATGAGGCCTCAAGTGAATGGCATGAATTAGATTTTCTTTTTATTGTTAATCTGATAAAGTAGAATTGAATCAGAAGCAAAAATGCCAGGGTAGAGTTGAGGTATATTTCAGCAGGGTTGCGTGGGGGGAAAGCTCGAACTGCCGCTCTCTATGCCCTACCTGTTCTGCCAATAAGGAAAGAACTTGCCCAGCACCTGACAGTTCAGCACTTCGTGTGAGTTCATGAAAAGAAAAACACTGACATTCCAGCATCTTCAACTCAGGCTTTTATGGGAGGTGAACAACAAAGGGATTTTTTTCAGCCTACAAATAGCTCAAGGGAAGTGGTTTGTAAATCAGTGAGGAAAATCAGTGTTGTTATGGGAGTCATCCTGATTTTTGCCACAGAATATTTTTTTCTATTTTTGTTTTTGCAAAACACTTAATGACAAAAAAAATCATCAGTGTAACATGACTAACATGTGTCTCAATGTGTACAGGAAGAGTGGTGCCTGCTATAACTATGGTATCTCAATCCTTTAGTTGATAACAGCACATTCACTAGAGTGTTTTCTCTACCGTGTGGTTTTGCATTTGCCAATCCAGACAGTTGTATCATATCATTCCACCAGCTCCTGATGATGGAAGATGATGTGGTGGGCAGAGTGTGCATGAATGGTGATGTGTCTGAGCTCTGTAGCATTCCCAAAGAGGCCAGGAGAGGATGCGGGTTATATTTCTTAGCCACATTTTATTGCTTTTTTGGTCACATCAGGAAGGATGTTGATACATTGGAGAGGGTTCAGAGAAGAGCCACAAGAATGATTAAAGAATTAGAAAACCTGTCTTATAGTGACAGACTCAAAGAGTTCAATCTATTTAGCGTAATAAAGAGAAAGTTAAAGGGTGATATGATTATAGTCCAGAAGTATCTACACGGGGAACAAATATTTAATAATGGCCTCTTCCATCTAGCAGAGAGAGGTATAACACTATCCAGTGTAAATTTTTAACAGTGAGGGTAATTATTAACAACTAGTAACAATTTACCAAGTTTCAGAGTAGCAGCCGTGTTAGTCTGTATTCGCAAAAAGAAAAGGAGTACTTGAGAATAAATTAGAGACTTAGAGACTAACCAATTTATTTGAGCATAAGCTTTCGTGAGCTACAGCTCACTTCATTGGATGCATTCAGTGGAAAATACAGTGGGGAGATTTATATACACACAGAACATGAAACAATAGGTGTTACCATACACACTGTAATGAGAGTGATCACTTAAGGTGAGCTATGACCAGCAGGAGAGCGGGGGAAGGGGGGACGACCTTTTGTAGTGATAATCAAGCATTATCAGGTGCTAAGGTGCCACAAGTACTCCTTTTCAATTTACGAAGGGTCATAGCAGATTCTTCATCACTGACAATTTTTAAATAAAGATGGGATCTTTTTCTAAAAGCTCTGCTCTAGGAATTATTTTGGGGAAGTTCTATGGCCTCTGTTATACGGTTCAGACTAGATGATCACAATGATCCCTTCTGACCTTGGAATCTATGAATCACCGTCTGAACTTTTTGCAGTGATTCCAATGTGATTCCAATTCGAAAGTCCACAAGACCTTCAAGCCAGATCAAAGTAACTGGTGGTTGGAATGTATTAGACTAGAGGTGTCTCATTTTCAGAGGCTTCTAAACAGGCGCTTGCAAATATTACATGTACAAGTAACTGTTTGTATGTGTAGCTCAAGTAACGCTTCATCTAAATACCCAGCTGTACTCTCCATGGGCCTGATCTTCAACGCAGTGAGGTCATTGGCAAGACTCCCATTGACTTCAGTGGGCTTTAGATCAAGCCCGGTCTCTTTCTCTGTGTTTGACAATGCCTATCACACTTTGGCTTCCACTGCAAATTACTGAATAAATATGTTGATGAATACAGATGTAGAGGCCCATTTGAAAATGTTCTCCTAAGTATGTATCTTAGCATTATTTCCAGGGCAGGGCAGTGGCAGAGAAGAGAAGAGAAGATATAGAATTTTCCTGTAGACGTTTGTCTATTGAGCATTTGAAAGAAATAAACACTAGCAGCAGCAGCAAAATGTACTTTCCTAGGCTTAGGGTCACAAATACAAATTGCCTATTCAGAGGCCCGTCTATTTAGGAATGTGCAAATTACCTAGTGGCATTTGAGAGTTTAGAGCAGTAGTAGGTGCTTAGGGTTAACCCTTATAGAGATCACTAAGAGACCACAAGAAATATATGTCAAATCTTTTGTGGGGAGAGACGTTAAGGCAGAAGACAGTATATAATAGGAACAACTATTTGATTTTAAGTGTGTGCCTCTGATTATAGTGGAAGGGGAAGATACGGAGTTTTCAAGTGTGTCCCCCCTTTATTTCTCATCTGATGCTTGACCTTAACAAAGTTTAAATAAGATCAGTAATATTATCCCCAGAAAACACATTAGGAAGCCTGGAACTTAGGCTCTAAACTGGGATTTGAAAAGGAGTCTAAGCGGGGAGCAGCTCCAAATCCCATTGAAATCTAATGGGAGTTGGACACCTAGCTTCCTCAAGTGCCTTGGAAAGTCTCACCCTTGAATATTAAGGGCAGAAACCTAATAAGAGACCTCTCAGTCTCCAGGTCAATTCAGTTTTGGGGTCCCCTCTGCAGAGAGTACCATCCAGAGTGCGAATGGGTTCCAGTTGAAGCAGTGGTTCCAGAGAGGTGGATTCCTGTTGAATTCACAATGGGTGTGGTTGACATTAATGGGTCCATCCCAATTAAACACACCCTACACTATTTTTTTAGGAGGGAGGGGCATCACCACAACTGGCACCTTAACCCATTAGAATAAAACAATCTCTCTTGTCCTTAGGTGGCAAGGAGCAGTTATTGACTGGAATGGCACAGAACCCATCTTGTGACTGAACTGAAATAGAAGGAAACCTGCTAGAACAGCACGTTCTTATTCTCACCAGTAAGGAAGAAGGGCGAAACTCCTGGCTGCCCTTGCAATTTGTGGTGAAGCTGAGTGACATGCTGCATGCAGGCGGGAAGAATTTCACCTTGCGCTTCAGATATTTCATCCATAATGTAAACATCACTTCCGTAAATACTGTTTCACTTCCTTTTATGCACAATGTGTGAAAGGAGACAGAGCCTCCACTGCCAAGATAAGTTTTTGGACAAAGCAGTAAAGCTGTCAACTTCTACTTGAGTTCCATTGATGGATTCATTCTGCATCTTGCAAAGTTTTCTCCAAAGATCAGACTAAACAGGCCGCACCCAGATTTCTTTGATACTGGGTTTTCCTTCCTCCCCCTCACAGCCTCCCTCACCCCAAGGAAACCAAGGTACAAATGTGAAGCATTGCCAGAGAAAGAATTATCTTCTTTCACTAGTTTTTGTACTTCACACTTTCCAGTGAACTGGTTATTAACACTGTAGGCACTTGCAGTATGGCCTGATCTACACACAGGTTTTGTACTAGTGTAACTAGGTGGGGATATAATATTTACTGATATTATATTGGTACAAGCCATAGTGTGGAAGCCAGTTATACCAACATAAGGATATTTATACCAGTAGAATTTATTCCTCTTCCTATACAGGAGGCTATGTCTATATTATGAACATCTGCAGCCATAGCTATGTCAATCTGAGGTATGAAGAGGTGGAATCCCTGACCAACATAGCTGTGTCAGGAGAAGCCCCTAGAGTGAATACAGCAATCCTGGCAAAGCTTTGCTTTTACTCATATAGCTTGTTTCACGCATGGGGGTGGTTTTACTGTATCGGGACAGAGTGCAGCTATGCTAGCACAGCTGCATCCACACTAGGGGGTATCACTACAGTACAGAGACTATGGGCTTGTCTTCACTTTGGAGGTAAATCGGTGCTGCTGGAATTGATGCAGCAACATTGATTTAGAGGGTCTAGTGAAGACATGCTCAATCGATGGGAGAGCGCTCTCCCATCGATTTCCATACTCCGCCTCAAGGAGCGGTGGAAGTCGTGTCAGCGGGAGAGTGTCGCCCATTGACATAGCATAGTGTGGACCCCGCGGTAAGTAGATCTAAGCTATGTTGACTTGAGTTATGCTACTAACATACCTATGCCACCATCGCCAGACACGGTGCAGATACAGCCTATGCTGACAGAAGACGTTTTTCTGTTGGTGTAGGAACACCGCCTCCCTGAGCAGTTAGCTATGTTGGTGGAAGCCCTCTTTCATCAACATAACTGTGTCTACACTGGGGATTATGTCGGCATAGCTAGGTCCATTGGGGGTGTGGTTTTTCAACCCCCTGACAGACCGATGTAGATATAACTTTTCAATGTAGCCCAGGCCTCAGAGCACTTTGCTTGTACAGTATACTGGCATTCCTTTACAGGTAAACGGTTCTAGTGTAGATGTAGCTGGAATAAGCTATGCCACTATAAGCACTGTTATACTGGTATAACTGCATCCACACTAGGGGCGTTGTACCACATGAACTATTCTGACATAGTTAAAGCCATATCATGTTTGTGTGTAGACAAGGTCTAAGATGCTTTGCCTCTTTGCAGTGTAAAAAAACAGAGGAGCCATAATGTTCTACATTTAAGATGCACATATCTGTGACAGGTAATGTGCCTGACAGTTAAATAAAAGGCATGTGTGAAAACATATTCTTGCAATTAATCCAGAGGCTACCAAACCCAGAGCTAGGGGTTCATGAATGAACTGTGTGAGGGTTATGTTGCAAATGAAATGTGTAGAACTGGGCCAGATCAATCAAAGGAACAATGGAACAAAAACTTTGAAACAAACCAACAATATTATTTACTAATGGAAAGGCAACAGAGAAGTGGTGTATCTGTAATTTATTCCTATGCCTTTGGGAGCAACTATCATAAAATATCTTTTAATGAGGAATTTTTCATGTCTGTTTTTTATGTTCAAAATGGTACCCTAGGAATATCCATTTTTTTCAGTTGTCCACTTTGTCATCATTTAATATTTAGTTTCTACTTTTCTATCAATAATAGTAGAATTTTTCAGACTGAATTTTCAGATTAAAACTTAATTTTACATCTGCACATATTCAGACAAGTTATAGCAGAGCATCCAACTACACAGAAACATATATACACGGAGGGAAATTATCACTAGGGATAGATTGATGAGCCTGTCTGAATGTGAGCCAGGACACCAAACTTGAACAGAAACTTTTTTTAGCCTAAAAAGTCTTTGGATATGTACCCTCCTCCTCTGTTGCTTCCAGTTCCCAGCAAGCCTTCTACCTTCACACATCAGGGTCTCTGCTAGTCTGGCAAGGTCAGCTAGGCCAGATACTGTACTTAAACCTTGTGAGATCAAACCTTCCATTAAAGTAAAGATCAACAGGAGCTGGCAGATCTGATTTCTATTCCTGGCTCTTCTACAGATATATGACCTTTGCCAAGTCCCTTAACCTCTCTGTGCTTAGGTTTCCTCATCTACAAAATGGGGATAATAATACCTACCTCATAGGTGTGTTGCGAGGCTTGATCAATTACTGTTTGTAAGGTATTTTTTGAATTCTAATTGGAAGGTACTATAGGAGAGCAAAGGAAATTGAATTCCTGGAGTCAGATATAATGAGAGAAAATATCTTTGTGTGCCCTCTAGCCTGGAAAAACCCAGGTGCATGCAAGATGTCAATAGAACACCTAGCTGGACCCTTGTAGAAAGAGTGCCAATCCCAAGAACATCTTCCATATGGAATATCAACAAAGGTAGAGGGTCTGTTGGCGTTTAGGGAGCTTTTTAGTGTCAGGAAGATATAGGAAATCGTCTGAGTGTAAGAGACAGAAAGTTGGGACTTAAGACAAAGGAAATATAGGACCAGAGAAAGAGGGAATGTTTTGGTTAGGCCTAGGAAGGTAGAGGAGTGGAGTGAGGAAATGGGGAGTTTAGGTAAGCATGTGAACGTCTGAGTCTTTCTCCAAACCAGACTGTAAAGACTTTTGAGTCTCTTCTGTGACTGGCAAGTATTTTCACTGAAAGTTGTTTTTCATCACCGCAGAATCCTATGGATCCAACTACCTCTGATCCAAGAAGACCTGTTACCTATAATTGTTATGTCGTCCCACACATACCATTTGCTTTGAAAAGTCCCCTGTGTATCTGAAATCTCTTTATCTGAATAAAATCCAAGTTCCATTTCATCCAGACAGAAGTTACAGTCAAATCCTGTATATCAGAAAGCCAGAAATAAATGTGCTCAGTACAATTCCACAAAAGCACTGTATGTATATATCGATTAACTTCCACTCCTACAGCATAGCTCTCCATGACCTGGCTGGGGCCCTGAGAATCAGCACATTGCTAAGATACTTACATCCCCTTCAGGGCTCACAATACAGCCACCATCCTAACTAAAGGGCACTGAAGGGTTTGATGTTCAGAGCTCAGAGATAGCTCTCTAGGTGAGAGGAATCACTGATGAAAGATGTTCGGTAATCCTTCTCTCAAAGGTGATGAGGGCTTATCTTGGTCCTGAGACCAAGGTATTGGGACCCTTACTCAGATCTAATTCTTCTGCCTGACATTACAGAGCATCAACACTATCACTGTTCACGCTATCCACAGGCCTGATGATCAACCCACTTGAGTGATTCTATTTCATTTAAAATACAAGTGAACACTGATGGTTGCAAATGTATAGATCTCTTTTTGGATCAGACAAGCATAAAGGGCCCCCAGACTTTGTTTTCTCTAGGGGTTCAGTGGCAATATAGAAACACAATTCTCTGCAGAATCACGTCTTGTTCCAGCAAACTCTGTTTTTTAAACTACATTTTCCTTTTGATTGTTTCCCATTTTGGTTTTCATTGTCCTGCAAATGTGACTTCCTGAAACTAACAAAGCAGCAACCCCTGTAATATTTAAAACCTGTAATATTCATAAATTGCAGTATATCTTAATTTCATGCTCATTCCTTCTATAGTGTAATAAATGTACCCTCTTCTGAAAACAGACCTCTTAGTAGACAACAGAAGTGACATATTGTATACTCAGATGAGGATTTGATCAGAAATTGAGTAAATTGTTGTATATAATTTGTCACCTTTGTGGGAAATATACCTTTCAAACCAATCGTAATATTAGCATCTTTGATCCCTCACCCTTTTTGAATAATGAATTTGTTAGTGGAAATTAAACGGAGAGATTTGAAAATGAACATTTCATGGGACTAGCTGACCCATGAAAGTTGTTATCATCTCAGAGTGATTTGGAGTCCTCTATGAAATTAGTTTGATGGCCTTTATCTTGTTGCCAGTAGAAAGGTGTCCACAATACAAAAGATGCCACTTGTTAACAGTTTTAGCCTGGATACTAAATTTTTTTCTCACCACTAGGCAGGCCTTTCTACACTAGAAAAATGACTGCAACTTCCATTGATGGTGCAGCTATTGCATTAGAGCTAGTAGCAATGTAAATGCTAGTGTTGCTAGGACTCTTGCTTTGTGTTACATTCATGTCTTGAAAACCTGGTAAAATTGCTTGAGTCCTGTCTATGCTAGTGGTTTAGTACAAATGGAGCTACAACATTGGTTTCTATTGCTGTGATGTGAGCATTAATTCTTCCAGTGTAGATCCACCCCTAAGGTGACAGGCATATCTAGGAACAGGTTGAGGTACGCTGGCAGGACCTATGGAGAAGCTTGTCCTAACGTTATTTGTGCTGTCCCCGTCCTATGCAAAAATGGCAACTTGTTGTCAAACCAGCATCGGCCATGAACATGACATTCAAATTAACTATTTTTTTAAAATGACATACTGGGCTCAATGGAATTGAGCTGACATGAGGTGGTCGCTGTAGAAAGCAGTGGGAAGCTATATAACTTGGTAAAATCATACAGCCTTAGGCCAACATTTTCAAAAGCAGCTAGTGTGCTTCAGGTTTTGATTGACCAAACTGAGACACTTTAAGGAGGCCTGATTTTCAGGAGGCAGGTACGCAGCCATTAAGGGGGACCCTATAAAATATCTCAGGTTGGGAACCCCCAAATTGGGCATCCAAAATCCCTAGTCCCTTTAGCAAATCTTGGCCTTAATTTCTGAACTAACAAAATGTATACTTTTCAAAAAAGCCAAAGCAATTAAGGTGCTTAAATCTTACTTGACTTTCAGTGGGATGCAGGCATCCCAGTCCCCGTTATGACTGGTGGCTATTATTTTTGTTTGATGTTAGTAAGGTCTGAGAACTACACAGGTTAATCCACAGCAAGAGAATAATTAGCCCCACTGTCTGGTTCACTTTGCTATGTAAACTGTGGAAGCTAGTCACAGCAGGCTCCCATTAAAGTGACTTCCTATATATTAGTACTCTTTATTTATTTGTTTTCTTTGGCTGGAAGATAATAAACCCCACTGTGAGCTCTGAATTGAGGAAGTTGTTTTCTCTCTAGCAACCTTATTTATAACTGGGAGGTGTGAAAAGGTTTCTCTTCAGATATTTTCTTTGGTCATTTTAACTAGCATGGAATGGGATTGTAGCTATTGTAGAAAACAATTTATTTAAATGATGTTCTAAGTTAACAAAGAGCTGCCAAATGAATTATATCAACACGGAAACAAGTGCTGTATTAAAAAGAGAACTGTAAGAGATGGCATGTGTCGTTCTTTAGTGATACCTATTCCAAGATTCCAAGATATATTTGCCAACCTCATTTTACTTGACACAATGATCTTTAATTCTAACACTACATTATAACTCATATGTTTTGCTTAACTGTAATGCTTCATGAAAGTTGGGTATGAAGGGTATGCAGTGTATTGGTTATTAACGGTCGAATTCAGCACTATGCAGAAGACCTGCAGAATGTCCTTACACCACCTAAGCTCTCAAAGTAGCCCATGAACACACCACATTGTTATCCGGTTCATTGATGTAGCAGAACCTAGTTATGTGTAGGCCAACATTTTCAAGAGCAACCAATGATTTTCAATGCTTTTGGTGCCCACTTGAGGCACCTCAAAGGGATTTGAATTTCGGAAAGTGCTGAACACCCACCTATGAAAATCAAGGGCCTTTAAGGTGTCTCAAGTTGAGCATCCAAAAATTGAGGCACCCATGATCATTAGTTGTTTCTGAAAACCTCATCTGCAATGGATATTATATATAGCAACCTGCTCAAGTGGCTTCCTGCTGCACTAGCTTCGCTCTTGCTTGTGGAAACTCTGTGAATGGTACAGTTGTTGATAGATGCATATAACTGGTGAAATCAATAGGGATCTTGGTGGGTGGTAGAATCCTCCTTGTATGTATGCCATTCCCACCTCTGTCTTCCATATCCTTATTCACCTTCCATATATGAGCCCGAGAAACCTCCCAGTCAGTTCAGGAGTTAGTCAAGGGGGTTTATGAAAAGAAGTCAGGAGGCTTTTGACAGCTCGGAGATTTGCCAATGTGGTGGGACTGGGTTGGTGATGAGGGTAGATAGCTCAGATCAGGAAACTGGAGGTTTATCAAGGTTGGGATGTGGAGGGAGTCTTGGGGCATGTCCTAGGCAGGATGACACAGAGGGAGTTTAACCACCCTAAGACTGCGTAAAAATCCCAAAGGCCACTAATATAGCAAAGATGCAGTTCTCTTTTATGTGTGTGTTCTGTTTATTTCCTAATCATTATCTTGAATCCATTTTTCATGGAAATCCAAATCATCAGCAAAAATATGCCAGGAATTCAGCACATTGGTATTTAGCAAATATTTATTAGTTAATGAAATACTAGCAAAGAATGTGCAGCAGAACATATTCCACTCGTCTTTCCTTTGTGCAGTACACCAAGAGTGCGAGGTTAAAAAGCTATATTCGACAAACAGATTTTCCATTAAGATGTATTTGGTTTAGTAAGTGTTGTGGCTAACAGCCAAGCTCTTCAGACGCTGGATTTTGTCCCATCGATATGACATACTGCAGTGAACAGGGAACATTTTAGGTTATTGGTAGGGAGGAGTGTGGTCCCAGCTGTCCACGTGTGCAGATGTACAGGGCATGATCTGTCCGAGAGTGGCTAGGTTTTTCACAAGGTTACTTTCAAAGAGAAGTTGTAAACCCAAATGAGGAAATCGGAGTAACCGAGCCGTGGATTGAACTGTTATTGACATGATTCATCTGGGTTTTGACAGGGGGAAGGGTGTTCAAATGCTAGACCATAAAAAACGTATCACCATAGGTGAGAGCAAAAAGATGCAATGGCAAAGGATTTTTAAGAATCTTGGGTTAAAAACAAAAAATCCACCTTACATACCAGGCAGTGAAACTAGAACAAATTGTTTCATCCCAGAGATGCAGCACATTGTGAAACATGGACTCGATGATAAACACTCTCTTTTTTTTGAGTCTGTGACAAACGGCATTTCACCTGCATTTGCTTCTCTCTTTGTTCTATTAACTAAGTTAAATGAGGAGGTTACTACAATTAAAGCCAAATTCGTTCCCACTATAATTCCACTGAGGCCTGCCTGTTTCCACTGTGTGGAAATATGTAGCTCAGTTAGAAGATTAAGACCTTACACAATTTTGTTTTTCCTGGCTAATAAAAGGATTATCTGTCTCTTTGTCTCTCTGTCTGTCATTTTTATCCTAGATGTCTCTATTCATACATTCTATTAATTGGCTATATTTGTTTGTGGTTGTTTTTTAAAAAATTGATATTATGTGCATTTGATCTATAAAATTAATAGGAACACAAGAAATCACTGTGTTCTAAATCGCTTGTGTTCTAAATGTCAAGACTAATTTTAACCCCTTAGTTGCTGGTTTATTATGTTGTGCAAAGCATATATCTTCAGGGTTACAGTGACTTAGCGAGTGTATTTCTTCCATGGACTCTGAGAAGGAAATTTGCTGCAGGTGCCTAATACAAACAGAAAGTTTTACAAGGGAAGGGAGGAAACAGATGACTGTTGTTTAAAGGAATACCATTCTTTGCTTTCAAACAAAACCAAAATCAAGTCCAGTCCGTCAAAAAACAGTCATGAGGAGGGTATATATTATCTACAACTGTTCCAGAAAGACAATCCTACAGAACAACCATTACAGGTTATTTTAAATCTCCTGGGAACGGCAGTTAAAAACATCAACAGTTAATTATTAGAATTTCCTATAATCAACCTTCCTTGGCATGACATGAAGTGAATGAAAGCAATAAAGGCAAGGAAGTCCATTGTGCTTTGTCCTGCTTAACTCCTGTTCGGACAGGCGTAGGTTGTGAGCACAAATGTAACCAGCTGTGAATTGTTCTTTTTTTTATTATTTATTTTAATTTGTGGCCTTGGATTGCATTAAATGAGCACGCAAGAAAGGCCAAGGTAAAACATGAGGGCAGATCCTCAGCTGGCGTAAATCAGTGTGGCTCCACTTACTGACTTACACCGACTGAGGATATGGCACACATCCCTAACAATCCCCATAGGGTTTGGATTGTCTAAGTTATTATTCTCCACTGCTTTGAGCCTAGAAATTCATCGGAATAAAAGTGTATTTATTTTGTAATAGCAAGTAAAAATAACAGATACGTGCAGGAAGCCATTCTCTTTAAGGTCTGATTTTGCAAGCAAATGTTCAGTCTTGGAAAGACATGCTATGTTTTTGGGGGTTTTTTTAACCTTCATTATGCAAGTGTCACGACCCCAGGTTTTCTATTACGCGGTCTCAGTTACTGGCTATCACCATCCAGCTTCTCATTTGGAAATCTTATCTCAGGTCACCAGTCCTCTGATCCCATGTTATGAGGAGCCTGTTCCCAGCAGTGGGGGTCCCTGATAGGTATGGTAAGCATTCTTCAAAAGCCACCGCAGAAATCCCCAGTCACCACAGCTCTACTCCAAATGGAATTAATGAACTTGTAATTTGTAATTTGTTATTTACAATTAAAACCTACGAATGAATTCTGGTACTGATCCTAGCCACTTCCTTTTTCAAGCCTCAAAAAGTCTTATTTCATGCCCAGTTCAGGTTTTCTTTCACAAGCCACAGGGTCCAATGCTCTCCTATCATGTCTTACCACCACCTACTCAGCAACCTGGACCCTAATGGACCAGTCCCTGGAGTCTGAAGAAACCTTTATTGGCAATTTCATCCAGTCTGAACCCAATTGCCTCAAGCTGACAAGTGTCCACACCCCCTCCTCCAACAGTCCTCTTCCCACTGATGATTTTCAATCAGACATTCTGGGAGGCTCCTAGAAACCCAATGCTTCCTCACAGAATCTGTAGGTTTCAAACCATTATTTCACTTCCACCCACATATTTCACCTCCCACATTCTTCATACCTAGAATAATAGGTAAGTGACACATATCCTAACATTCTCCACAGCAAGGTATTGCATAGAGGGAGTTGTGTGAACTGCAGGAGAATTTGTGCTTTGTCTTGGTTTCTGATTGGGCTCAGTCCTTGATAGACAGAATTGTTCCCTGATACTTGTGAATTGGTGCTAGCTGAGATTCCTGAGAGATGGGATTGCCCTGTATGTTGTTTGTGAACACCTCTGTTCCAGGACAGGTGTATATGTGTAACTCAAGTAGGTTACACTTAGAATATACCCAGGTTCTGCATCACTGATTTCTCTTCCACTGGGAAACTAACCTACAAGGCCCTGGACTCAGCAGAGGGGCATTATTATTTATTAATAATTGTTAATTCCCCCACCAATTTGATCTTCCCCTCTTATCAAACAATGGGGTAGAGAAGACATTTCATTGATGGGGCTAGTGAGCCTTGCAACCAAAGAGAGTCTTTAGGAGGGATCTGAGTAAAGAGAGGGCATTGGTGCAGCACACAAGAAGACTTAGAGACAGGAGTGAGCGAGAAGGTAATTGGGCAGTGAAGTTGGCTTCACCAGTGGAGGGAAGAGGCTACGGGGAGGAGAACACAATAAGAAATTAGATCTGACACATAAGTTGGGCAGAAATCTGCAGTGCCTGGATGTTTATACTTGACATAAATTGAGTGAGGGGAACCCAGTGAAACCATTTTCAGAGGGGAAGTGATGTGCTCAGACTGACAGGGGAGTAGAATCATATTAGCTGTTGCCTTTTAGATGGACAGAAGGGGAGGCCAGAAAGAAGGAGGAGATCAACAGGGTTTGGACAAACTTTTTAACTGTTGAAACAGAAAGGAAGAGCTGGGTTTTTGCCAGGGAGGAACTTTGTTAGCTGCTATACCCAACAGCTGCTGTTGGCTTTAACCTGTCTGTGCTCTCAGTCTCTAGAACTGGGACTTGCTCCTGCATAGGCATCATGATGGAAAATCAGCTAGACATGAGCTCCCAGTACAACACTGTGGCCAAAAGGGCTTAAGTGATCCTGGAATGCATAAACAGGAATCTGGAGTAGGAGTATAGAGGTAAAACCCAATGCCTCTGTATTTTTACCTCTGTATTTGGCACTGGCGTGACCACTGCTGGAATACTGTGTGAAGTTCTGGTGCCCAGTATTCAAGAAGGATGTTGAAAAACTGGAGAAGGTTCAGAGAAGAGTCATGAGAACGATTAAAATATTAGGAAACATGCCTTATAATGATAGACTAGAGGCACTCAGTCTATTTAGCTTAACAAAGAGAAGGCTAAGGGATCACTTCATCACAGTGTATAAATTCCTACATGGGGAACAAATAGTTGATAATAATCTCTTCAAACTAGTGGACAAAGGTATAACAGAATGCAATGGCTGGAAGTTGAAGCTAGACAAATTTAGCCTGGAAATAAGGTGTGAATTTTTAACAGTGAGTGTAATTAACCACTGGAACAACTTACCTAGGGCTGTGGGTCGATTCTCCAACACTGGCAATTTTTAAAAGAAGATTGGATTTTTTCTAAAAGATCTGCTCTAGTTCAAAAGGAATTATTTTGGAGAACTTCTGGCCTATATCATAGAGGCTGGACTAGATGATCAGAATGGTTCCTCCTGGCCTTGGAATCTATGAACACACAGCTCTTGTTGAAGGCTACTGGCCTATATGGAATTCATGTGAATACTCCTGGATTCAGGATTTCATTCCTCTTACCCTTCAGCCCGGATCCCAGATTCTTACATGTGCCAAAAACTCAAATGGAGATGTGCAGTCTCTAATCCCATTGGAATTGGATATGCAGCACCTTCATGAGGTCACCCCTTAAATTCCTGCTTCCTAAAGAATAATGATCAAGTTCTCTTCCCATCCTCTCTGTACAGACAAATTCCCTGGATCAGAGCTGTCACTTTCTGCCATGTACCTCCTAAATTGCTAGAACATTTTTCTTCAATAAGGTTGTCAATATGGCACCACATTTCTCATATGTTTTTGTGTTCATCTCTAGTTTTAAACATCTAGTCCAAAATGAAGGTAAAATGAAAGGGTCTACATTAGGCCTTTATTACTGATTATTATCAGTGTTTGTATTTCAGCAGGTAAAAGCCCTGTCACAGATCAGGGTTTTAGTGAGCTACACACATGTAGTTAAAAAAAAAATTGTTCCTGCCCTAAAGAGCTTACAAACTAGATAGATACTGAAGACAATAGACATTATGCCATGGCTGAATAGAGCCCTGTGATCAAACACCTAAGCAAAACAATTGTCCGTTACCTTATTGTAATTATACAGCTCCTTTAGTTTTGTATTTTTCATGGTTTCTGCTTCGATGTTTCCTCCTGCTGTTTATCACCTTTATTCCTCACTCACTCAGGTTTGGGCTTTGCAGTTTGTTGCTAAGGATTTTGAAATTAAAGGGTGTTGATGTTGTGGAGCAAAAAGCTACTAACCATGATTTCCAAGGAAGGATCTGAAACCAAAGGCTGTATGTATGCTGAATGTAACATTTTGCACCCAGAATAGAGGTGGATAGACAAAACCAGGATGGAGAAAGCAACCAAGATTTTAACAAATGCTGAGTGATTTTGGGTGCGCAGCTTAAGAAATAAATTGACCGAACACTAGAAATGATGAGGAGTCCTTGTGGCACCTTAGAGACTAACACATTTTTTGTTAGTCTCCAAGGTGCCACAAGAACTCCTTGTTGTTTTTTCTGATACAGACTAACATGATTACCCCTCTGAAACCTGTGGCCAAACACTGAGGCACGCATAATCATTACAATTCCCCAATTTTTGAAATTCTTGGTCATATTGTTTGATGCTAGTCAGGGCCGGCTCCAGCGTTTTTGCCATCCCCCAGCGTAAAAAAAACCCCAAGAAACAAAACCTTGTGGCCAAACACAGAGGCGGAGTGATGGTGCGGCCACCGAATTGCCGCCGGCGACCGAACAAGAGTTGCGTCCCTGTTGCCGAATTGCCGCCGACCGCGAAACGCACTGTGACGGAGCGGCCGCTGAATTCCCGCCCCCGCCGAGGGTGGATTGCTGCCCCAGAGCCCGACGTCCTGCCGCCCCTTTACATTTGCCGCCCCAGGCACCAGCTTGGTTCGCTGGTGCCTGGAGCCGGCCCTGATGCTAGTCATGGGTGTTAATGCATCAGGGGAAGGTGCTGGGCCTAAACTATATACATCTTGCTTGTATTTTCTCTCTTTTAATTTTGTGTCTGTCACATATGAACATGTCCTGTTACCTGCTTTCTAGAGAAACGAAGGGTAAGACAACACTGCAGTCAGAGGGGTCATTGTAGCTTGTGTAGACGTACTCCAGCTAGTTTTAATTTAGCTAGCTCAGGCTCGCCACTTGAGTACAAGCCTATCAGGGAGCCGGGGTAATTACTCAGCTAGCTAGCCCATGTGCTAACCAGGGCTGCTACGGCTTCACTACTATCGGTAACTGAACGAGCTAGAGTAAAGCCTAGCTGAGGCACATCTACATGGGCTGCAATCACAGCTCTGATTACAGTGTACCCCAACTGTTTAGTGCTCTGAGTACAGGAGACGGGACCAGGCTCTCCTGAGTTCTAATTGTGGCTCTGACACTAATGCCATCTGTGACCCACAGCAAATCGCTTAACCTCTCTGTGCCTTAATTTGTCTCTAAGCACCAGAGTAAACAGCATCAAAGACATTCTTATGTGGTCCAAGCAATGAAGCGACTAATGCTATATTTTTCAACGAATCTCTCTTTGGGTAGCTGCAGAAGCATATTGTATTTATCGCAGCATCTACTCATCCTCTGATTGGGCCCGCTTTCAAAGGAGCATGCCTTCCCAGTGATAACATCTCAGGGCAAATTCATGAATGGGGAGTGAAATTCGGGGGAAGAGACACGTTCTGCATTTCACACATGTTATGCAGCTTGTAGCGGGGTGGTCACCCGCTCCAGCCCTGACGGGGTTAAAACAGCCCAGGGAAAGGGCTGCCCCAGGGGAGTCAAAGGCTCAGCTGATGGGGAAGCTGGCCATATAAAAGGCTATGAGCCAGGAGCTCAGGTACTCTCTCTCTAGCTGTGGAGAGAGACGGGCCTGGCTGTCTGGGAGCTGAGCAGGGTACCTAGAGTGGAGCAGGGCTGGGGAAAGGCCAGAGAAGCTGGGGAGCTCCAGGCTGGAAAACCCCCAGGCTGCAGGCCTTACTAAAGGCTGGGAAAAGTACTGGGGTTGCAGAGGGGCAGCCCAGGGGTAGGCAAAGGCAGCAGGTCCAAACCCCCTTGCTGATGATGAGTGGCCATTACACTGCAGTCTGCCCCAGAGAGAGGGGGCTAGATGATGACTGGCAGTAGCCACTGAAGCGAGGTGGGGATAGAGGGTTGGCGGTTCCGTGGGGTGGGGAGACCCAGAGACTGCAGGGGGACTGCAGAGGGCAGAACCCCGAAGGAAGGGGCATGGAGTCCGGGATGGACCCGGGGGCCTGAGGCAAGTGGTACACCGGCCTGCAGAGGGTGCTCTGGAGGCTGGAGAGCTAATTCCCAGGATGACCAACAGGAGGCGCCGTACCGGTGAGTCATGCCTTACTACACAGCTGATTAGCTTAGATCATTGGTCGGAATAAAGCCTAATGCTGGGCATGCTCAGCTACTTATACAAGACAAGAGCATCTTGTCCATTCCTACTGCTAAGTCCCTGGACCATCCCTTGGTCCTCACTTGGACTCTCTCTCCTTGGTCTCCTTGTCTCTACCTCTCCCCATCCTGGGATGCACAATGCCCTAAGGGGGCAGGAAGTGTCTTGCTTTTTACCACAGTCAGGCATCTGGGAGTATCTTGCTTGTGATTATGCTGCAGTCTCTGCATTTCAGGAACCCACATTGAGACCAGGAATACACAGTTTAAACCCCAATTCTCTTTGTTGGATACATGCTGAGATGGCTCCTACAAACTCCAAGCAAGCAGATCCTGACTCTGCCTGCATCCTGTGAGCGACCCCTCACAAGGGGAAGCCCTCTGACTAATTTTACAAAGACGGTACCACAATATACTACAGGGAGGAGAGCAAACCATGGCCTCACCCTTTCCTCCACACCAGCCTGTAGAGTACTTGAAGTACAGTGCTGCTTTTGTAGCCCCTGTAAACAGCATGGGGACGGATCATGCTCTGGGTGGACTGGCTCCACACTGTCCCAAATGCAAGCTAGTGCAAGGTGGCACCCTTTGGCCCTATACAATTTTCTTCTTGTGTCTCTTATCCAAAGGACGTCTCTTGCCAACCTTTCCGCATGTGAATAGTTCTGACTATATTCTTTTCTTACTCAGACATCCCGAGGTCCTTAGCTGTTGGCTAATGTTTTCCTCGGCATTGGACAAATAGCTGGAAAGACAAAGGCTTCTCAAGAGGAAGCCCTGCGTGCAGCCGCTGTGACAGCTCTGAAGCTTTAATGTAGGGTCAGCCAATGATACCTGTGCACAGATAATAAACCTACCCAGGAAAATAATGGCAACATTCAAATCTTGCTTTGCAGACTTTTTCTGCTTTCTGTTCTGTGTCCACAAAGCATTGGTAACTGCTTGTTCCAGCATCGGGACAAGTGTCAATTAGGCAGGAGAAACACATTATGATCTCAGGCCTCAATAAGTTGCCTTCCAGCTGAGATTTTTGAGCACTTCCAGTGCAGTGTGTAGGAAACGGCCTCTGGTGACATTATTCTGCTTTCAATGGCAGCGCTGGAATGTGCCAAGAGAACTACTACCATAATAAATAAAACTAAGCCTCATTCCAGTTCCCCTCTTTGTGAACAAGGCATGTGGAATTTGAATGCTCCTAAAATTTCCCACCCCCCAAATTATTAAATCACTTCTTTATCCAGCAGGGACTGTGTGTGCTGGCCCTGTGTTAGGAGTGTGTCCCTCTAAAGGGTAAACTCCATCATGATGTGTTATTAACGCATTCCTGATATACACTGAATAGGTTCTGCTGCTTTTGAACCCACTTTGAAAGGAAACATGCTAGGGAATCTGAAATTAAAACATCCCACCTGAGTGCCATAAATAATTACCCACCAGCAGTTCCAATAATACAATAAACACACATAATAAACCCCTTTAAATTTTAACCCATCCCATCCCTAAAAGCCCTGGAGAGATGATGATCTTTTTTAAGATGTCTGGAAGGTTCACTAGTTTTGAGATGGAGCTTAATAAATTCATGAATGGGATTATATAATGGGTTGGCTGCATTAGCAAACAGGGATCTGGATTTGATTCATGAGGTCCTTTCCAGTCCTATGGCCTGTGTCCTCACTGTAACAAATCTGAGGGTCTGGTGCATCAAAGGAGGTAGCAAGTTCCAACGTTCCAGCCCGGAGAATGGTCTCCCTGCAGCCTCAACTCATTTATATTAAGGAGGCTCTAGTTAGGGCGCCTGTGCTGATCTCAACTGCAGAGCTACTGCACAAAGAGAAAGAAACAGTTTCACAGTAATGTATCAAATGTCCTCAACATTTTGGAAAAGGATGTGATTTTCAAACACACCCAGTAGTGGCCTAATTCTGTTCACACTGAAACCAAGGGTAACATTTCCCTTGACTTCCCTTCCCAACACTGAGCACTTTTGAGAATCCGACTCACAGTGTGTTTGTTTTTTAAAATTACAAAGTCAAACAACCAAAACCATCTGCTCAGTCTTCATTTAGTGTGAAAAAGAGACAATTTTTATAGTAAGGACAGCAGTACAGATGACAGCTGGGAAGCAAAATGAAACTCAGGGAGAATAGAATGTGAACACAAATCACATTATCACCATTGAATTATTTCATTTCTTCTTTTGTTCCATAAAATAGTTTTAAAAAGACTCAGACTCATCAAAATCAAAGAAGTTATACATTTTTTTCTGTCTAATCTACACCCACAAAAAGTTCAGGAAAACCAGACTTCTGAGAGTTTGTGTAGATTTTGCAAGATTGGGAAATATATGCATTTTTATGATCAGCGCACCATACTTGAATTCCATGTGTCCCTACTGTAAATAACATGCCTTGTAAAAATTATCTAAGCTAGTACTGGTATTTGCACTATAGACTTATATCAGCTCAGATACAGTAAGTTTCCATTCTTGCTGATTGTGTTATCTCCCATATGCTTCCAGACGAAATTGTATTGCACCATGAAATGAAGAAAACTAGCACCTTAAATATGTTCAAAAGACTATTAATGATATGGCTTGAGTGAAATCCTGATAAAATGAGAGTTTTATCGTCGACTTCAATAGGGACAGAATTTCACCTGGAGAATTTACTGTTGGATATTTAGAATCACTGATAAAACTCTGCATTTAAGAACTTCCCCCATTATATGGCATTTAGGCACCACACAGAATGAGCATTTAGAGATCAGTAAGGATGGACAATCAGAGCCAAATACAGAGGGATAGAGGGGTGCAAGCTACATTTTGAGATGTATGAATCCAAGTGAGTATAACTCCACTTAAGCAGGTCAAAGTGAATCCAAGGGAGTCTAATACTGATAGGATTGTAAGAAGGTGTACATTACGACACTTTAGACCCCTTTAAGTTTACCTCCAAATTTGTCCCATGTTCTCTGCTCCAAAGAGCTTACGCTCTGAGGCCCCAACCTCACAATCAGACCTATGGAGTGGATTCTTATTGTATCAAACCCACGGAAGTGGAGCTGGTATCTATCATCACAGCTATCACATCTGGATCCTTCGATATATATTTTAAGACCACACTGTATGATATATTGCCACGAGCGTAGAGGTTCTTAGCCAAAATATAAGAAAATTGATTCTGTTCTGTTAATTTCTTCCATAATCAGTCCCGTTTATTGAACAACAGTTGAAGTTCATTTGATGGATACATTTTTAAACTGTTGGATTTGTGAATAAACTGGTAATTGAGTCCCTGCTGTTTTTATTGGAGACGGGGAAATCCTGGACAGATGCAAGCGATTGTCAAGAAGAAGTCTGGTTCTTTTTGTGAAAGTGATTAGTCATGTCCTAACTACAGAGTACGAAACAACAGAATTATTTACCAAATGGTCATAGTCAAAAGAAGAAAAGAAATGGAGAAATCTGGAACCAAAACAATCAACCCACTGTTTGAAAAGAAAATAGGGGAGTGACAAAAAGGCCATTACCAAAGCTGAGCAGTTGAAAAATTAGAACAGGCCAGAACAAGTGGGACCTTTTCCTACACAACAAGACCCGAGAGAGTCATTATTAGATAACTGCTCACTGTTAGAGTTCCCAGGGGAGCAATTCATAGACTACCCTGGTTCCTTTTATCCAGGTGGACTGGATAATTCTCTGGCATTTTGAAGCCAAGGAACAAGAGTCATAATTTTGCATCTGCTTTATTTGAATGACCTGCTTCTCGCAGCCTATTCTGTAATAGTACTGTGTTAGGATGAACTGTGAGAAGCACAGAATATAAACCAGGCACAAAGAATTCCTGGTCATATTCATTTTTGCCTGAGAGCTTTGGAGGCAGAAGAAAACACATTAGAACCTGACAGTTTTCCAGGAAAATTAATAACAACTCTGAAGGCTGTTCAGCATTTTACAGCTATCAAGATAATCAAAGAGATTGGATCTGGTTTCATAATGATACAACTCCCCCGCTGTATATGTTGCCTTCATTGCTAGAAACATTAATGTTTGCAAAAGACACGAAGGGTAAAATTTAGCACTCAGTGAAATGGGTGCAAATCCATTGACATCAACTTGGGTTACACCCATTCACCCATCAGTGATAAATTTTGCATATGTTCATTTAGTCTGAAATCCTTATTTTTAATACACTAGTAAAGTGGGTTCTCTCGCTCTCCAGCCTGGACCACACAGAGGATAAGAGCCTGCTACTGCTAGCAATTAATGGAATTAGGGTGGGATTCACAAAGGTATTTAGGCACCTAAGTCCCTTTTTTAGGAACAACTGCGATTGACAAAACCCCTGTTTGGCTACTGCCTAACCCTATTGGTGCCTGCATTCCCTTAGTGCCTACATTTCTTCAGGAAAGTTTCCCTAAATGCCTATGCTTCTACCTCTGTGCACGTGCCTGGCTGCCTCACTCTGGGTGTCTGGATGCCCATTTCCCGCCTAAGCCCTGAGTGATTTGCTAACTGGGGAAGGCAGTTCACTCAAAACAGCTGGGGATGTGTGTACCAGCAGACCTTCTTTGTAACCTTTACCCCAGTGGTTAGAGCACTCACCCATACTGTAGGAAACCACAGGTTTGAGTCCCCCTCTACCTCATGAGGAAAGCAGGGATTGCCACCTCCTCAGGTATGTGCTATAACCACTGGACTGTAGAGTCATTCTCACTTTCTCCCTGGCCCAGTAATTATTTAACTATTCAATTATTGAATTAAAGTGGAACAACTGCAATAGGAGCGATTGAGGGAGACCCACATCAGAATATGCCAGAGCCCACTGGGTAGGACACTGATGACTTGGTTTTAAGAGGTGTTGAGTGACTATAATGAGTTTCCTGAATATGGATTTCAGCACCTCATATTAAACACACACGTATGAAAATGTTGACTTAAATTTCCTTAACATTTTAAAATGTAAACAGTAGGTCAAATCATGAAGTTGTGGCTAAAGAAAACCCTGTGAGAGTCTATAAAACAGCAAACCCAGGACATATGTTGGCATCCTGTCTTGAAACCTGATCTACAGCAGTAGTTCTCAACCAGTTATCCGGGGGCTCCTCGTGAGCCACGAGCTGGTTTCAGTGGGTCCACCAAGCAGGGCTGGCATTAGACTTGCTGGGGCCCAGGGCAGAAAGCCGAAGCCCCACCGCCTGGGGCTGAAACCCAGAACTCCAAGCCCTGCCACCCTGGACTGAAGCCAAAGCCTGAGCAACTTAGCTTCACAGGGCCCCCAGTGGCATGGGGCCTGGACAATTGCCCTGCTTGCTGCCCCCTAACGCTGGCCCTGGCTCTTATATGCAGAAAAAGGTTGAGAACCCCTTATCTAGAAAACATTTAGGGGCTAGGCACTTCTGAGCTGCCACCCATTAACCTCCTAACAGCTGCCAGCGTAGAAGCTGACCTCTGACGGAGGACTCAAATCCTGGGATCCAGCTGGTGGAACAGGGGGGGTCCTGACTGATTCCCAGCTCTTATTTAATCCAAGCACAGGAACAGGAAGTTATACATGCAACTAGATTCCGATTGCTTCCATTGTTCCTGATCTCCTGATAATCTCACTCCTGGTTTGCACTTTGGCCTGTTCTGGACCCTGACCCCCTGGTATCCTGACCCTGTGTCACCATGCCTCAGTGGGTCACAGCTGAGAATACCAGATTCAGGTCAAACTGCTGAGAAATGAGGCAGAATCACCCCAGAACTGGTGGTTATTCTATCATCAGATATACCAAGTCAGAAACAAAAGTAAACTTCCGTCTCACCGCACTGGTTAACAAGAAGTCCAAACTGCAGTCTCCTTAGACATTCCAGCACTCATTTCACCACCCAGACACTGGATTTTATGATGAGTGGTTATTTAAAACCAATTTAATCAAACAAAGGGTCCTTCTAATCCCAAAAGATCAGCCACATAGGCAGGTCTATAATTCAGATCTTACCAAATAATCACGCTGTTGCCAATCCTTTAGTATCTAATATCTAAAGCTTTATTTATAAGAGAAAAGAAGAGGAGTGAATTAAAATGGGTAAGGAAGTCATATTCATACAATCATTGCAAAGTTCGTGGATCAGGTTTGTAGCAGTGATGTAGCAGACTGCTGGCTTGTAAAGTCTCTGTTAACTTCTGGTAACTAATCTCTTCTGGAAGAAATGTCTGACTATTCATGATAGGCGAGTCTCACATTCTCAGAGGTTCAATCCAGATAATTATGCAAAAATCCATGTGTACTTATCTGAACTCCTTCATCTGGAAGCCAGTCTGGAACACTCATGAGAAAAAATTCTAGCTTGAGCTTTCTGGTCCGCATTCACTGGAGAGATTGGCATATTATATGAAACCAAAAGAGAAAAGGGCTGTATTCATGGTGCTGGCTGAATTGGAACTATCATAAGGAAAACACCTTTGACTAAATTCTGGCAGATTCACTTCCACTCCTAGCCAAATCTAGGATGTAGCAAGGCAGTAAATATGAAAAAAAAAAACACATCAAAAAAGTTAACCATTTTTTTCTGACCCTCAGAAAAGTTAAAGGTGACATTTATGTTTTATCAAAAGTAGCTTGTTCACCTCTACTTGCTATATTTGCAGATACACTCCCCCCACAACTCCCAGTCTGAATGCATGTCTTGGGAATATAAAGTTCCCTGTCATTTCATATCTGATTTAAAAGAGAATCAAATGTTGTGTTCCAGTCTAATAGAGACCAGGAATGTCTGGACTCCAGAACTAGGTTATGTTCCTTCTTTCGAGAAAAATCAGTTAACACACAAACAGTATAATTTATGATACTGCTTATAAATATATTATTTATATAGACTCTTGAATGGGTTGGGGAGGGACTCCAGTGATGGTTTTGTCAGTGGGGTTTATTACGTTTTCACTATATTCATGTTGGTAAAATCTGGGGATAATTGCTGGAATCTGTTTATATATAAATGTATTATTAGGAGGTTTTCAAAATGCTAGGAGTTTATGATGGCCACTCCTTTATGTAGTAGAGTAAACAATGGGGGGTGGGGGGAATAGGTGGATAAAGTAAAAGGCAGTTTAAAAGACTCAGATATAGATGTAACCCAACAGAACTCTTGTGCCCAGTTCCGTATTCAAGCATTCAGACAGACCGTTTCTATGACCAAAGACTCTCCCAAGTGCTCTGTAATTAAATGTGTTGTAACTGCTGCCAAGGCACATTCAATACTTTGTTATGAACAAATGCCCGAGTCCATCACTTAAGATCACAACTCTTAGCCAGCTGACTCAGGTGTCTGTCAAAACCAGACCACATCTGGGGACTCAGGTATCTGGGTTTGTCCTGCAGAGAAGTGGGTTTGTCTATAAAAGGCACTTTAAGTTAAAGGGGTTCAAGTTGTTTCATTAGTAATCATTGATGTGGCAGGCAGCCTTGCAGAGGTGTAGGAAAGAGATCTTTATTAAGAATGCATAGTGGTCATTGTTACATGCTGAGCTCTACAGTTTGAGGAAAACCACATTGGCCTCTGCTTGCATTCCTGAGCCCCCTTTTGTCGTACTCAACTAGGTCCCTCCTGAAACTTGAACCTCTTTCTCCAGTTCCACTCACCATACTACATATGTGAAAGGGTTGTTAATGACCCTTTTTTGAATAAAAGTGTATTTTAATTAATATATTCTGGGCTGCATCCTGTTTCCAATTATGTTGGGAGCAAAAATCCCTTTAACTTCATTGGCAGCAGGATCGAGACTCTTTAGGTTCCTCTCAGTAAAGTGTATACCAAGACCTCATGCACTCATATCAAACAAAATAACTTTCTGTCATCACCTGTTTGCCCTTCTTGATCCTTGAAGATGCATCTCATTCCATTCAGAATACCTGCACAATTATTATTCCTGGAGACTGTGTGTGGCGCAAACATGGTTAACTCTGATGAGCGGTTTACATTTTAAAAAAATAATCAGCAAATAGGAATTCACATCTCTCCTTTGTGCCTGGGGTACCAATAGTTCTTTCCCTGAGCTGCGAGGCAGCAGAGGTTGACTGATGCTGCTGTCACAATTGTATGTTTCACACGTGCTCCTGCAATGCACTGCAGCCAGTCAAACCACTGCATATAATTTCACTTCCAATATTGTGCCAGGAGAGTCAGGGCCACTAACGACATTTTCCTTTTCAAGCATTGGGCTAACGTATTGTATTCATTTTCTCTGCTGGAGAAAAATAACTGGGCTATTCACCTGACTGCTGTGGGAATGGATGCCGCTGAAATGATTCAGTAGGGACAAAACATAGAGGCGATAAGCAAGGGTTTTTCCTCAGTGGATAATGTTCATACCTAGAAAATGAAACAAAGCCAAAAAAGAGCATCAGAAAAGTTCCCCAAGCTTATCATTATGGTAATTCCTGGCCGCAGCCGAGATCAGGGCTTCATTGTGGTAGGTGTTGCACAATCATATTAAATTGATAGTCCCTGCCTTGAAGCACGTACAATCTAAATAGAAAAGTTGGACGAAAGGGGGGAGAAAGGGAACTTGACTTTACAGAGGGTACAGAGCGATTAAGTGATTAACCAAGGTCACACAAGGAGTCTGTGGCAGAGACAAGGACTGAATCCAGATCACCGGAGTCTGAGCCTAAAGCCAAGGACAACCTTCCTTCATCCTGGGGTTCATCCCAGTCCTGTGTCTTTGAGTGTGGAGCTCTGCCCCATAAGCGTTCTCTCAGCGGGAGATATAGGTGCTTAGCACCTAGGAAGATCAATGTCAGGAAGCAGGGCCAGCAAAGCCAGCCTCCAGGCAACCAAACGAGCACCTGTAGTAGGCTGCCTGATTGGCTACAGCCTCTGATTGGTCATCAGAGACAGCAGACTGGCTCTTAAACCCAGAGGCAGCAACAGTGCACCAGCTGCTCAAAACAGTGCTTCACGGCTGCCTTGCCTCACTCCAGGTAAATTGTCTGTGACCCTCAGCTCTGATTTCTGGCTTTGGCGTCCGGCCTCTGGCACCGGCTCTGACCTTGGGTGCTGACTCCTGCTCTAACCATTGGGCATGACCACCCCCCTCTTGCTCGCTGACAATCAGACCATTTAAGTAAGTGTCAAAGCACATAGATACCTACATTTATTCAACCAGGTGTGAGAATTTTGGCCTGAGGGTTCATCTATGAGTAGTGATGATGTTAAAATGCCTTAGCCTCAAGAGCTGCACTGAAGTTGTTGAAATTATGAACCGATAAAAACATTACGTTTGGTGCCAAAGTTAAAAATTTTAAAACCAATGTACTAACAGTATTACTCTGTGGTCTGGAAGCAGCTGCACTGAACAAAACAGACATAGGATCATAGGGTGAGAAGGGGCACAAAGGGTCATCTAGTGTACCCTCGCCAAGAAGAAGCATTTGTTGTGTCTACACCATCCAAGACAGAGGGCTATCCAGCCTCTTTTTGGAAACCTCCAGTGAAGAAGATTCCATGATTTTCCTAGGCAGTCTGTTCCATTGTCCTACTGTTCTTAAGTTAGGAATTTTTTTTACTGAAATTTAATCTAAATCAGCTATGCTGTAGTTTGAACCCATTGCCTCCTGTCCTGCCCTCTGTGGCAAGAGAGGACAATTTTTCTCCATCCTTTTGAATGACAACCTTTAAAATATTTGAAGACTGTTATCATGTCTCCCCCTTAATCTCCTCTTTTCCAAACTAATCAGAAGGTTGGAGGCAGCAGAGGTGAAAGTTCTTTGAAGGACAGCAGGTGCAAAGTGGAATGATTGTTAAGACAAATAAAGAGGGTAGAAGGAGCAGGATGTGAGATCAAGGTGTGGGATTGGTTACAGTTGAAGAGATTGCAATGGTGGGGACACTGCAAAAGATAAATGGATGATAGAATGCCAAAGAAAATAATGCAAACACAACCAAGGTCAGTCCAACCTAGAGACCAACCACTGACTGGATGGCAGGACATTGTACGTAGGGACATGACTAGGCTCGGCTTATTGGAGGAACAAGGCCTGGACAGGAATAAATGGCAATACTATACTGTTGCCCATGTCTGCAAAGATGCTCCAGGATGAAAGATGAAGAAGAATGTAAAAAAATGAGATTTTTTTATTCAACAGAATTGTTATTGTTGTTCTTTCAAAGTTGTATCTACTGACTTTAGTGGTAAAATGTGTGTGCGCGGTTTTCACTGCTCTTAGCTCTGCAGGAGCCAAAACTGCTATGGAATGGTGAACTGGATTCTATTCCTTCCGGTGCACCATCAACACAACTATTTACTAAGTTGCAATTAATGTCACCCGTGCAAATCCACTGACTATTACAGGATTGCAGAGAGGACATAACTGGAAAACAGTGGTGTTGCACAGAGGTAGTGATGGTCTAACTTGGCTTGTGTAACCTGTAATACTAGTGATGATGCTCAGGATGGATGGGAAGACCTCAACTTTGCTGTCCAGGTCCAGGCTGATTTGGGTAACCCACTGGACAGTGTGTGTTACAGATCTCCTGATGTGCCCAGTTTATTGATGGTATATGTCTAGTAGAGTCCCAGCTAAGGACACTTGGTTCTTTTGCTCAAGCTGGAGCAGCTCATGCTCATAGCTCAGGAGGTCCCTGGTTAAATCCTCAGTATGTTGGCCAAGAGGGTGGCCATCACATTTAAAGGGCTGGCAGTGAGATGAAAACAGAGCCCGTTTGACCTGGGAGTCATTGAGAGAAAAACAATGAGGGACCCTCCAATGCCATTTATATGCGTTAGCTCTTCATAACAGAGCCCCACACTTTAACCTTTCTGTGTCACAGTTTCTCCCTCTGTAAAAAGGGGATAATAACATGAACATAAGAACGGGCATACTGGGTCAGACCAAAGGTCCATCTAGCCCAGTATCCTGCCTTCTGACAGTGGCCAATGCCAGGTACTTCAGAGGGAATGGACAGAACAAGTAATCATCAAGTGATCCATGCCCTGTCGCTCATTCCCAGCTTCTGGCAAAGAGAGGCTAGAGACACCATCCCTGCCCATCCTGGCTAATAGCCATTGATGGACCTATCCTCCATGAATATATCTAGTTCTTTTTTGAAGCCTGTTACAGTCTTGGACTTCACAACATCCTCTGGCAAAGAGTTCCACAGGTTGACTGTGTGTTGTGTGAAGAAATACTCCCTTTTGTTGGTTTTAAACCTGCTGCCTATTAATTTCATTTGGTGACCCTTGGCTCTTGTGTTATGAGAAAGAGTAAATAACACTTCCTTATTTAGTTTCTCCGCACCAGTCATGATTTTATAGCCCTCCATCATATCCCCCCTTAGTTGTCTCTTTTCCAAGGTGAAAAGTCCCAGTCTTATTAATCTCTCCATATCCCTAACAATTTTTGTTGCCCTTTTCTGCACCTTTTCCAACTGAAATATATCTTTTTTGAGATGGGGCGACCAAATCTGCATGCAGTATTCAAGATATGGGTGTACCATGGACTTATACAAAGACAATATGATATTTTCTGTCTTATTATTTATCCTTTTCTTCATGATTCCCAAAATTTTGTTAGCTTTTCGACTGCCACTGAACATTGAGTAGATGTTTTCAGAGAACTATCCACAATGACTCCAAGACCTTTTTCTTGAGTGGTAACAGCTAATTTTATCTGAGGTGCTTAGGTAATAATGGAGGTCAGATAAGTACTTATTATTTTATATGTATAGTTGGGATTATGTTTTCCAATGTTCATTACCTCGCATTTATCAATAGAGAATTTACTCTGCCATTTTGTTTCCCAGTTTCCCAGTTTTGTAAGATTCCTTTGTAATTCTTCACAGTCTGCTTTGGATTTAACTATCTTGAGTATTTTGTATCAGCTGCAAATTTTGCCACCTCACTGCTTACCCCTTTTCCCAGATCATTTATGAGTATGTTGAACAGTACAGAATATGAATATGTTGTTCCCAGGAGACCCTTAGGGACACCACTATTTACCGCTCTCCATTCTGAGAACTGACCATTTATTCCTATCCCTTGTTTCCTATCTTTTAACCAGTTACTGATCCATGAAAGAACCTTCCCTCTTATCCCACTGACTGATTTCCTAGGGGTGCTGTGAGAATAAGACAGCCAATGACTATCAACTGTTTTGAAACTAAAAGAGACTACAGACCACATTCACATGACTAACCTATTGACACCCATGGGACTATTCACCTGAGTAGCTCCTCATCAGACTCTCTCTCTCGTAGGTACTTATGTGCCCCCCATTACCTGAGCACCTCACAATCCTTAATGTATTTACCCTTGTCACACACCTGTGGGCTGGGGCAGTGCTATTATCCCCATTACACAGATAGAAAGCTTAGGCACAAAGGGAGTAAGTCACTTGCTCAAGGTGCCATAGGAAGTCTGCAGTAGAGCAGGAAAGTGAACCCAAGCTCTCCAAGTCCAAGTGTTGGTCCTCCTTTGAGCAGGGGGTTGCACTAGATGACCTCCTGAGGTCTCTTCCAACCCTAATCTTCTATGATTCTAAGTCCTAGTCTAATACCCTAACCATTGGGCCATCCTTCCTCCACTGAGTAGGGGCTTCACAACCTGGTCCTATATAAGTGTTGCTTTTACTTTTTCCACAATGACCACTTTGTGGCTTTTCTTAAAAACTGCCATGGCCAAAGAGTCACCCTCATTCTCTATCGCTGAAGCACTCTGCACCCAATGGAATGCTCATGACTATATTTATCCATCTTTCATGTTGTTTTTAAATTGCTTTTAGCGTGTGATGTTTCCTTATCTCAAACAAGAGAAAGGAAAAAGGAAGGAGTCTATTTCTGCCATCTCTTTCCTTCTGCAACAAATTTCCCCTACCCAAGCTTTCTAAAAAGCTTTTGTGTTTTTAAAATTAGCCCTGTGAGGTGTTTGGGAAAGTTATGCTCCATACGATGAAACAGTCACAAGGGAGCGGGTTGTTTCTATAAACACAAGGCTGAGTTGAGTGAGTCTTCTGGCTGGTGTTCTCCTACTGCGTGAGGGCGAATGGCGTAGGAAGCCTCTAAAGAAACATGCCACCACCACCAGGGACTCTGTGCTGGACGTTTCAGATAGAATTGTTTCCCATCCCATCTGGGCCTACATTCAAGTAATTTGGTAAATTGGTTTGTGCAGCTCTCTTAAAGGAAGAAGAAATTGGCTTACTCTAAAAGCATTGCCCATGATCCCCCTCCTTATCAGTTAGATATTTGTTTTGCAGTGTGGTCCAAGTAACTAAAGAGTTAAACATTTAACCATGTGAGCTGACTTTTCTAATTTGCTCACGCACTTTTTGTTCTTTGCTGGCAAAATGCCCAAGGCAAGTATGTAAAATGGGCAGTAGGGTGCAAACTCAGCTTGACCATGTGCATTGGGTATTGTGCATGGAAAATATGGGGTTGAATGCACATGCTATAAATGGCAATCCATGTAAATTGCTGTATTTTTATTGACTAAAAGTATCTGAGAGAACACGAGGATACATTGTTACAATTAATGTTCTACTCTGCACTCGCATTCATGTAATTAGCCTGGAAACAAAGTCCATACTGGAAGCTGCTGGAAAAGTCTGATGGTTTTTGACAGCTAGTTAGATTTCTCTTTTGATTTCTAGCGCTCCTTGGGAAACTATTTTGCTGAATAAAATTTCACAACATTGTTAAGGCGATCCAAAGCGGTGTGTTGTGATTCTTCAATCTCCCTAGCCTCTGAGCCCTGTGGCAGGGAAAACACAAAGAATATAAACTATGAGGGTGGCACAGAACAGTAAGTTTACAGACTTAACAAATCCTGCCTTCGTTGCTGCTGTCCCACACAAATTCACAGATTCCAAGGTCAGAAGTGACCCTTCTGTTCATCAAGTCTGATCTCCTGTACAACACAGGCCATGGAAAGTCCCCAAAATAATTCCTCTTTCAATGCAGCAGATTAAAAACCAACAACATTGATATAGCACATTGTAAATCAAGTGCTGGGTGTTGACCTTATTGGGATGTGCATGAGAGTTGTTTGCAGTGAGCATCCAGGCTGAGGGATCCCTGGCCAAGACATCTCCCCTTCAGCTGTTTGACCCTGTCCTGGACACTCATCTCCCATCCTAATTACACCCTGAGATCCTAAATCACGGTAAAAATGTCAACCTGGCTTCAGAAAGGGGAACACTTTGTTCCCAGCCAGCATGCCGTATAATAATATTCTGTATCTTTGCTTTGTGTCACCAGCACAGTGGCTTTGATTTCAGCAAGCTTGGAACTTATCATTCTTATGCAAGCCTTCAAGGGGGGGATATGAAAGGCATATACAACAGGTATACATTATGTCACAAAGAGTTTTCAAGCAGCTGGGAAGACTCATGGATAGCGAGATATCTCAGGAATGTCCCTCATTGGTTAAACACATGGATACAGGATGAACTCCTGCTTGCACTGAGCCTGGTTGGGGCACTGGGAAACTTTTTATTATTGGAGTGCTGAAAGCTATTGAACAAAACTGTAAACCCCGTATGATGGAAGCCATGCATTCAGTTGTGATTATGTCAACACATTTTAGTAAAAAGAAGTCTGCATCAACATGTTGATCTACGTAAGTAAAAAATGCTTTAACCACAGTCCTTGCTACAGTATTAACATGCTAACCATAAAATGTTTAGAGCAAACAAATCGAACAGCAGTGTATAATTGCTTATATCTTGCCATTTAGAAGCATCTTACTTATTTGTCAAAAAAGCCAGGTTGAACAGGTATCTTTGACTTAGAATAGTCATTGTAGTCAAGGACAGTCAGAAGGCTCCAAAGCTTACTTGTGCTCTGATGTCAGGACCATACTGGGGGGAGAGGTACAGTTTGCCGCCCCCCTCCACCATACAGAGAGATGAGCTGGAATCACAAAGTTTAGAGCCCTTCATATGTGAGGTTTAGGGTCAGGATTCTCTTGTCAAAGTGAATGCAATGCAGGGCCGAACTGAGAGCACAGGTGTGAATGTAAGTCTTCGCTCCACCCTCAGTCTGGGCAATGGCAGTGCAAACATTCTCTACCACACATCAGTTTTCCAGCACAATCCTTTCCTGGACCACACGGTTTTGTTGGCAGAATTACCAAAATTGGTGAACAAGAGAATCAGGGTGGCTAGAATATATGCAGCCTTTAATAAGGCATTTGATGATGGTAAAGTCACCTTTCATCCACAGATGGAAATACTGAGCACTATTAAAAATAATAATATTTTGCACATTCTTATTTCAATCCATCCAAGATTCTCCAAACATTTTACAGACATGCATGAATGGATCTTTGCTACATTACTTTAAGTAGTATTTTCCCCGTTGCGCAGGGAAGTTGAAGCATGAACGTAAGAACAGAAGAACGTCCATACTGGGTCAGACCAAAGGTCCATCCAGCCCAGTAACCTGTCTGTCAACAGTGGCCAATGCCAGGTGCCCCAGAGGGAGTGAACTTAACAGGTAATGATCAAGTGATCTCTCTCCTGCCATCCATCTCCACCCTCTGACAAACAGAGGCTAGGGACACCATTCCTTACCCATCCTGGCTAATAGCCATTAATGGACTTAACCTCTATGAATTTATCCAGTTCTCTTTTAAACCCTGTTATAGTCCCTAGCCTTCACAACCTCCTCAGGCAAGGAGTTCCACAGGTTGACTGTGTGCTGAGTGAAGAAGAACTTCCTTTTATTTGTTTTAAACCTGCTACCAATTAATTTCATATGGTGGCCCCTAGTTCTTATATTGTGGGAACAAGTAAATAACTTTTCCTTATTCACTTTCTCCACACTACTCATGATTTTATATGCCTCGATCATATCCCCCCTTAGTCTCCTCTTTTCCAAACTGAAAAGTCCTAGCCTCTTTAATCTCTCCTCAGATGGGACCCATTCCAAACCCCTAATCATTTTAGTTGCCCTTTTCTGAACCTTTTCTAATGCCAGTATATCTTTTTTGAGATGAGGGGACCACATCTGTATGCAGTATTCAGGAAGTAGGCGTACCATGGATTTATATAAGGGCAATAAGATATTCTCCATGCTATTCTCTATCTCTTTTTTAATGATTCCTAACATCCCGTTTGCTTTTTTGACTGCTGCTGCACACTGCGTAGACGTCTTCAGAGAACTATCCACGATGGCTCCAATATCTTTCTCATGATTAGTTGTAGCTAAATTAGCCCCCATCATATTGTATGTATCGTTGGGGTTATTTTTTCCAATGTGCATTACTGTACATTTATCCACATTAAATTTCATTTTGTTGCCCAATCACTTAGTTTTGTGAGATCTTTTTGAAGTTCTTCACAGTCTGCTTTGGTCTTAACTATCTTGAGCCATTTAGTATCATCTGCAAACTTTGCCACCTCACTGTTTACCCCTTTCTCCAGATCATTTTGAATAAGTTGAATAGTATTGATCCTAGGACTGACCCTTGGGGAACACCACTAGTTACCCCTCTCCATTTATTCCTACCCTTTGTTCCCTGTCTTTTAACCAGTTCTCAGTCCATGAAAGGATCTTCCCTCTTATCCCATGGCAACTTAATTTACATAAGAGCCTTTAGTGAGGGACCTTGTCAAAGGCTTTCTGGAAATCTAAGTACACTGTGTCCACTGGATCCCCCTTGTCCACATGTTTGTTGACCCCCTCAAAGAACTCTAACAGATTAGTTAGACATGATCTCCCTTTACAGAAACCATGTTTTGTGCAACAATTTATGTTCTTCTATGTGTCTCACAATTTTATTCTTTACAATTGTTTCAACTAATTTGCCCAGTACTGACGTTAGCCCGTAATTGCCAGGATCACCTTTAGAGTCCTTCTTAAATATTGGTGTTACATTAGCTATCTTCCAGTCATTGGGTACAGTAGCTGATTTAAAGGACAGGTTACAAACCCTAGTTAATAGTTCTGTAATTTCACATTTGAGTTCTTTCAGAACACTTGGGTGAATGCCATCTGGTCCTGGTGACTTGCTACTGTTACAGAGTCACTGGGTCAATCATAGAATCATAGAATATCAGGGTTGGAAGGGACCCCAGAAGGTCATCTAGTCCAACCCCCTGCTCAAAGCAGGACCAATTCCCAGTTAAATCATCCCAGCCAGGGCTTTGTCAAGCCTGACCTTAAAAACCTCTAAGGAAGGAGATTCTACCATCTCCCTAGGTAACGCATTCCAGTGTTTCACCACCCTCTTAGTGAAAAAGTTTTTCCTAATATCCAATCTAAACCTCCCCCACTGCAACTTGAGACCATTACTCCTCGTTCTGTCATCTGCTACCATTGAGAACAGTCTAGAGCCATCCTCTTTGGAAACCCCCTTTCAGGTAGTTGAAAGCAGCTATCAAATCCCCCCTCATTCTTCTCTTCTGCAGGCTAAACAATCCCAGCTCCCTCAGCCTCTCCTCATAACTCATGTGTTCCAGTCCCCTAATCATTTTTGTTGCCCTTCGCTGGACTCTCTCCAATTTATCCACATCCTTCTTGAAGTGTGGGGCCCAAAACTGGACACAGTACTCCAGATGAGGCCTCACCAATGTCGAATAGAGGGGAACGATCACGTCCCTCGATCTGCTCGCTATGCCCCTACTTATACATCCCAAAATGCCATTGGCCTTCTTGGCAACAAGGGCACACTGCTGACTCATATCCAGCTTCTCGTCCACTGTCACCCCTAGGTCCTTTTCCACAGAACTGCTGCCTAGCCATTCGGTCCCTAGTCTGTAGCTGTGCATTGGGTTCTTCCGTCCTAAGTGCAGGACCCTGCACTTATCCTTATTGAACCTCATCAGATTTCTTTTGGCCCAATCCTCCAATTTGTCTAGGTCTTTCTGTATCCTATCCCTCCCCTCCAGCGTATCTACCACTCCTCCCAGTTTAGTATCATCCGCAAATTTGCTGAGAGTGCAATCCACACTGTCCTCCAGATCATTTATGAAGATATTGAACAAAACTGGCCCCAGGACCGACCCTTGGGGTACTCCACTTGATACTGGCTGCCAACTAGAGATGGAGCCATTGATCACTACCCGTTGAGCCCGACAGTTTCAATGCTCTGAAACTACTCCATACAAAGTCAGTCAGGACTCTGGGGGAGCATGCCTCCTCTCTCTGAGCATACTGTCTCCAGGGCAAGAAGCTTACACAGCTTTGACCTTCCTGAGTCTGACCTCGGAGCATTCAGCATCCCCTTCCATACCATGCGCTTCCCTCTGCGAGTCTGCACCCCAGCTCCACAGTTAGACATGACTCTCAGCCTGCCGATAAACAGAAGGTTTATTCGTCGACAGGAACACAGCATAGAACAGAACTTGTTAGCACAGAAATCAGTGACTTTCAGCCAAGTCCATCTTGTGGGGAAGGGAGCCCAGAGCCAGGGCTCTGGTCTTCCCCCTCAGCCCCAAGACAGTCAAGACTGACTTGCTTCCAGCTGAATGGCCCCTGCCCTGTCCGTAGCGCCTCCTCTGGCCTTTGTCTCCCTTCCTGGGCCAAGAGTCACCTGGCTGCATCCCCCTCCTGTGTCTCAGGTTACGAAGGGGAGGCTATAGCATCAGTGCAGGCAGTTGGGGCAACCTCCGCAAAAGTCACACCCCCTTATTCCCACCACCTAGACATTGGTGCAATACTCAGGGAAACTGAGACACACACAGCATTCATGCAAAACAGTGAGACTCACATATAACATAAAAAGGGAAAATCCCCACTTTGTCACACGTACATAGGGAAATAGTATTGAATAATGGGATCTTCGAACTAGCAGCGAAAGATATGACGTGATCCAACTAATTGAAGCTGAAGCTAGCTAAATTCAGACTGGAAATAAGGCACACACTTTTAACAATGAGAGTAATAGACTATTGGAACAATTTACCCAGGGCTGCGGTGGATTCTCCTTCACTGACAATTTTTAAAATCAAGATGGGATGTTCTTCTAGCCGGTCTGCTCTAGCAATTATTTTGCAGAAATTCTCTGGTCTGTTACACAGAAGTTCAAATTAGAAGATAACAATGGTCCCTTCTGGCCTTGGAATCTAATAATGTATGAATCTCCATGTCTCTGCAAAACTGTTCATTTTGTTATTTATATCTTCCCTTCCCCACCTGATTTGTCTGTTTTGTCCTCCGATTGCATCCTCTCTGGCACACGAACTGTAATGTCCTTTGTGACCTGTGTGTACAGCCGCTCGCACAATGATCCTTGACTGGGGTGTAGGCTTACTACGAATAATAATGATAAGCTTTTGACTCCAATTCCTGAGCATAAGCCACATTCCTTTTCTGAAAAAAACATTCTATGTTTAAGGATCATTCTCCCATAGAAATTAGGTTGCGTCTAACAATTACCACCTAACTTTTCAAACCTAAAGTTAGGCTCCTAAATCCACAGCCAACAGCCAGAGTACCAGAAGTGCTGTCAGTGGGAGCTGCTGGTGGTCAGCACTTCTGAAAATCAGACCTACTGTTATTTAAATGCTTAAAAATGGTGGCAGCAGCTGGATCCTAGTTCCATGGAAGTGAATGGCAAAATATTATTGATTTCAGTGATGTAGCGTCAAGCCTTTAGGGAGATTAAGCAAATGTTGAGAACTGTACGAGTAGATTAAGAGCAATGAATGGACTAGGTGGTATCCATTAGGAGCTGTGGTAGCTATTACCAGCTATTACTAGTCTAGCCATGATGAGAATTCCCTGACTTGGAAAGTGCAGTCCTAAGCACTGGGACTTAATCTCTGATGCCTTAAATGGTCTTTGTAAACTCTCCTTCTGTGGTTGTGGTGCCGTTATGGAAGAATCTTAATGATGGCCTAGCCCGGTGTCTAGAATATCTTTAATAGTTCGGCTCTTTTGTTGCCTGCCAGTTCGTTTTGTATGAAAAATGCAATGAAAAGGAAATAGAATGAGAAATGATGACTCTGGAAAGTGAGCAGATAGCAAATGTTATTCACATTAGAGCAATGAATCCCCACCTTTTTGTGTGTTTTGGGCACTGCTTTTTTTCCTTTTGTCTCTTGTTTTGGATCATTCGGGAAGACTGGATCAGGATGAGTTGGCTAAAAGGAAATTGCAGAAATGATGTGGAATGAAAAGGGATTTGTTTTCTTTAGCATGTCTTGGTCTGTGTATCTGAGAGGCTTCTGGGTGCGGTTTGATCTTGTGGCTGCATCTGTGTGAGCTGACCACATGCCTCTCTCTCTCTCTCTCTCACACACACACACACGATAGTGCAGCAAAAGTTCGTCTGTCTTCCCTGAGCTTTGACTTATTTCTTACATTACTCGGAACTTGGTGCAAACATTGCAAAAAGGCTCCATAAAACATAGCACCCGGGCCAACACTGCCAAGTCTTGGGGCAGCAGCACCATTTGGGTTCATTACCTAGAATTTCCCAGGTCCACGTGTGTCCAGGCTACAGTGGAGACACCATGTTCAGCCGCTGGGGACTGTGGCATACATAGCTCCACATCAGCACCATTAGGCTTTATGGACCAACTCTAGCCTTGGCAGAAGTGGGTGTAACTCCCATTGAAGTCAGTTCACCAGCTCGCACCTGCACTGAATTTGGATCTATGCTGCTGGATGCTGGTTGAGACTGTTCAAAGATCTCTAACCCTGAAATGCTGTATAAACCCACCCCGCCCCATCTTCTACTGCTGTATGAACCCACATTTAGGTCAAAGTCATTTAGCGCAACTTTAAGTGAGATTTCCTCATCCCTAAATTAAGCACTTTGTCATCACCAACAGGGATGGGGTAAAGGCGCATCATGCCTCTAAGTGAGCTGTAGCTCACGAAAGCTTATGCTCTAATAAATTGGTTAGTCTCTAAGGTGCCACAAGTCCTCCTTTTCTGTCTGCCTGGAGTAACTCCTTCTGGTAAATGCATGAGGCCAGGCTGTACAGGCTCTGGAAGGAGCTGTGGCTGATGCGGTCTCAACCACGAAGCAGAGTCTTTGGCTGTGGTATAGAGGGAGAGGAAGCATTAGAGAAGGGTGAAGTGCACCCTATGCCCAGTGCAGCTGGTGCTATTGTGATGGGTTTCTGGGATCCCCATTTGTCTTGCCCTATTTGCTCTTCTGCACATAGACCCCGCACCTGAGCAAAATAACTTCTCTCTCTTTAATGGGCCATAAGGTATTTCTGCCTCAGAGGTCCAGCCCTCTTCATGTCTGCTCCTTCAATAACAATTCCAATCCGTGCTGGCCTGGAGCCCCATCCAGCCCTTTTTGAACCCAACTGGAGACTTTTCATTGGCTTTAACAGGAGCTAGACTGGCCTCTAGAGGCAAGTGACAATGTTGAATGATGACTAGGTCCTTCCCCATTAGCAGCTTGGAGCTAAGCACTGGGAAGGCATTTATTTCACATAAAAAAATTGGCACTGATGTCAGCACCCCAAATCTTTACGTCTCACAGCTCACTAACAGCTAGAACTAATTTTGGACAGGTTTGTCTGAGCTTTCCTGCAGGATTGCCAGGTCTGAAACACACGTTCTGTGGAAATTGCTGCTATTTTATGATATGTTAATGCTTAAAAATATACCTTCTGTGCAGTTTCCTCACAGTGATGAATCCAGAAGCAGTTTGGTATGTAATTATAGCTTCTTATATCAGGGCATCTCCCTTCTGACATTTGTTCCAGTCTCGGAATGTTTCTTTTTAATGCATGTACTGAAATGAACTGAAACGCCAGAAGATGATTCACAAGGAAAACTGAAGAGGGTGCCAGCTTGCACACGCCCCTGTATGAACAGCCGTGCTGCTGCTGCTCCTTGGACAGCTGTAGAACATGCCACAGACCAGTTGTTTGCTAGAAGCAGTGCTGGATCCATTTGAGAAAGAGCCTGGACAAAATAAGAAATGCTGTTTTTATTTCTCACCGCTGTCTTTTTTGCTCCTGGGTTTCTCCTTCATGCCATGGGATGGGACTGATGATGTGGACACCGTATTTTGGTAAACCAAGGAGAGTTTTTCACTTAGCATCCATATCAGATTACTTACTAGGTAAAGTCGCTGGGGATCCCCCACCAATGAATCAGAGAGGAGACATGAATAAGGCTGTCAGAACTGTGATTTGAGAAGAGGGCTGGTTTCATTGAGTCTGACGTGATCTCCCATTCTAACCTGCTCAGGGACACTCCAGCTATTGCTTGAACTACTGGAAGAGTTCAGTGTTTGTTCTCACAATTCTGACCAATATCCAGGCCAATAGGAACCTGGGGGAAATTTGGTGCATGGCGACTTTTGTAGAATCACATGCTCTAGAGATGGAACAGACCTGTTAGATCATCCAGTTCAACTCGCTGCCAATGGAAGATTGCTCCCTTTTTTACACTGCAGGTGAGAAACATGAAGGAATCGATCTTGTGCAGCTTGGGGCAGAGTGTAGTGCATAGACACAGAAGCTGGAAAGCGAGCACAGGTGAACCTGATCCGGCATTAAAAAGATTGATCCTGTGAAGTTTCAAAGTTAGTCCTGCCTAATAGCAGCAGTGAAATGAAATCTATGTGGGGAATGCCCAGCTAAATGCCTCATTTGTAAGGTGAGGATTGCACTTAAGTGCATGCCTCCTCAGACATGACCGTCCTCTGTCCACACCTGATCCCTGTATTGCCTTGAACTACTCAGAGCGCAGAGATGACCTTGGTGTTTATTGCCATTCAGAGTGGAAGCTTCTGCTGGAGCACAACGTCTTTGCCCTTTGCCTTTTCACATAAGGACCTGCAGGACAATAACCCATATGTTCTACAATTCATTTTTGCTGACTAGAGATGGGAACCCGGGTCAGCATTGTTTGAAATGTAGGTACCTAATCTTAGGCTCCTGCCTCCGTATGTAAATAAGTGGGCTGATTCTCCAAAGCACTGAGCATCCAGCAACTCTGACAGATTGATTAGATGAAGTCCCATCAGTGTCTTAAATCTTTTATATGAGTTCTGAATGGCTTCTCATTTGTCAATATCTTCCTGGTATAGAGGAGTGCAAACTGCGCAGCTTAGCGGGGGGGGGGGGGCAACAATATATTTCTCGTGTCACCAGTCCCACAGCAGAGCCAAGGCACTGAAATGGAAAACTCAGTCCCCTTTCTTGGGGCACTGCCGCAGAGCACCTCTTCAAAACAGCCTTGCTGTAAGCACTGTCTCACTAGACTCATGTAGGATTAGATCCTGGCCGGTGCTGAATGCCTTCTGCGCAGTGTTGTGAACTTATGACTCCCAGCTTGCAGGATCAGGCCCACAGAGAGAGCCTAGCGTCTCCCTCTTCTGAGACAAGCCTCACATGGCTTTTTGTTCCAGCATATTATCAGTGCTGCTTGCTGCCATTTCTTCCAGCACCGCTGCTTTCAGTGTCCGTCTTTCCCGTTTTCATATGTGTGTTGGGTTATTTCCCCCGCTATGTTTTGGCAGGCATTTTTTCAGCTTGAACATCATGTTGTTTCTTCCTGTCCATACTTCTAACCCCCTTGTAGTAGATTCCTTTTGAAATACATCTCCTTTCCCAGGAATCTTTGCAACATTTCCCAGATCAGCATCTCCTCTGAATGCCATCACATTCACATGCCGCCATTTGCTCCTCCTTCCCAAATCTTTCAGTCCAGTGGGCCTTTGCTCAGCAGCATTCGCCAGCTGTTGGTGAGATGTATGGAAAGGGTCTGAAGAGGAATAAAGGTTTTCCATCTTCATTTATTGCATCTCTTTTGGATAAAGGAAACACTCCAGTCCCTGTTACTGATGTGCTCATCCAATGGTCCCAGTGAAAATATGATAGGGCAGATTCTCATCTGGCATAAGTTGTCGTGACTCAGGAAGGACTGGCAGTGGAGAAAAGGTGGAGGAGTTGCATTGTATGTAAGAGAGAAGTATGATTACTCAGAGCTACAGAATGAAACTGGAGAAAAGCCTGTAGAGCAGTGGTTCTCAAAGCCGGTCTGCCGCCTATTCAGGGAAAGCCCCTGGTGGGCCGGGCCAGTATGTTTACCTGCCGCATCTGCAGGTTTGGCTGATCGTGGCTCCCACTGGCTCCGGTTTGCCGCTCCAGGTCCATGGGGGCTGCAGAAAGCGGTGCGGGCCGAGGGATGTGCTGGCCGCCCTTCCTGCAGTCCACATTGGCTTGGAGCGGTGAATCGCGGCCAGTGAGAGCCGCGATCGGCCGAACCTGTGGACGCGGCAGGTAAACAAACCGGCCTGGCCCGCCCGGGGCTTTCCCTGAACAAGCGGCAGACCGGCTTTGAGAACCATTGCTGTAGAGAGTCTTTGGGTTACGTTTAGAGGCGAGAGCAACAAGGGTGATGTCGTGGTGGGCGTCTGCTATAGACCACCAGACCAGAAGGAGGAGGTAGACAAGGCTTTTTTCGGACAACTAAAAGAAGTTTCCAGATCACAGGCCTTGGTACTCATGGGGGACTTCAATCACCCTGACATCTGCTGGGAGAGCAATACAGCCGTGCACAGACAATCCAGGAAGTTTTTGGAGAGTGTTGGGGACAACTTCCTAGTACAACTAGGGGCCGTGTTCCTCCATGTATCTGCCATGTCAAACTGAGATTCAAAGAATGCTGCCACATTCTAGTACCACACAAGAGTTGCGCTGGAAAATGGAAACCAAGGGCTTAATTTTGTGGCATCAATTAAATTTTGATATTGGTATGAATTCCAGCATCGGCCAATAACTTACATTTTAGAAGAAACTCACTGGTATGTACAATTAGGGACCATGTAGTACAACTAATAGTAAAACTAGGGGCCATGCTCCTCTTGACCTGCCGCTCACAAACAGGGAAGAATTGGTAGGGGAAGTAGAAGTGGGTGGCAACCTGCGCAGCAGTGACCATGAAATGGTCGAGTTCAGTATCCTGACAAAAGGAAGAAAGGAGAGCAGAATACGGACCCTGGACTTCAGAACAGCAGACTTTGACTGCTTAGGGAACTGATGGGCAGGATCCCCTGGGAGGTTAATATGAGGGGAAAAGGAATCCAGAAGAGCTGGCTTTATTTTAAAGAAGACTTATTGAGGGCACAGGAACAAAGCATCCCAATGTGCAGAAAGAATAGCAAATATGGCAGATGACCAGCTTGGCTTAACAGAGAAATCTTCGGTGAGCTTAAACACAAAAAGGAAGCTTACAAGAAGTGGAAACTTGGACAGATGACTAGGGAGTAGTATAAAAATACTGTTTGAGCATGCAGGGGTGTAATCAGGAAGGCCAAGGCACAACTGGAGTGCAGCTAGCAACAGATGTGAAGGGTAACAAGAAGGGTTTCTACAGGTATATTAGCAACAAGAAGAAGGCCAGGGAAAGTGTGGGCCCCTTACTGAATGGGGAAGGCAACCTAGTGACAGATGATGTGGAAAAAGCTGAAGTACTCAATGCTTTTTTTGCCTCGGTCTTCACAGACAAGGTCAGCTCCCAGACTGCTGCACTGGGCAGCACAGTATGGGGAGGAGGTGAGTAGCCCTCAGTGGTGAAAGAACAAGTTAAGGACTATGTAGAAAAGCTGGACATGCACAAGTCTATGGGGCAGATGCAATGCATCTGAGGGTGCTGAGGGAGTTGGCTGATGTGATTGCAGAGCAATTGACCATTATCTTTGAAAACTCATGGCAATCGGGGGAAGTCCCGGATGATTGCAGAAAAGGACCTGGGGATTACAGTGGACGAGAAGCTGGATATGAGTCAGCAGTGTGCCCTCGTTGCCAAGAAGGCCAACAGCATATTGGGCTGTATTAGTAGGAGCATTGCCAGCAGATTGAGGGAAGTGATTATTCCTCTCTATTCGGCACTGGTGAGGCCACATCTGGAGTACTGTATCCAGTTTTGGTCCCCTCACTACAGAAAGGATGTGGACAAATTGGAGAGAGTCCAGCGGAGGGCAACGAAAATGATTAGGGGGCTGGGGCATATGACTTATGAGGAGAGGCTGAGGGAACTGCGGTTATTTAGTCTGCAGAAGAGAAGAGTGAGGGGGGATTTGATAGCAGCCTTCAACTACCTGAAGGGGGGTTCCAAAGAGGATGGAGCTCGGCTGTTCTCAGTGGTGGCAGGTGATAGAACAAGAAGCAATGGTCTCAAGTTGCAGTGGGGGAGGTCTAGGTTGGATATTAGGAAACACTATTTCACTAGGAGGGTGGTGAAGCACTGGAATGGGTTACCTAGGGAGGTGGTGGAATCTCCATCCTTAGAAGTTTTTAAGGCCTGGCTTAACAAAGCCTTGGCTGGGATGATTTAGTTGGGGATTGGTCCTGCTTTGATCGGGGGTTGGACTAGATGACCTCCTGAGGTCTCTTCCAACCCTAATCTTCTATGATTCTATGAGCTCCATTGGAGTCAACAGAGCTATGACAATTTACCTCAGCCGAGGATCTGCCCTGGTATGTGCTTATGAAATGCGTCTATGTTTGTGATGGGATCCCTGGGGTGCAACCTAGAACTGGGATACTGCTGAGCCCTCTGTCCCACCAACCTGGGCTCCTTCTCACAGTGTAGTACTGTGACACTCTGCAAACCTTTGGCAGGTACGGCACTTACACAGACATCCACAGGCAGGGACACACCCAGCTGAATTATATGAATGCTTCTCTCACCCACTCATAAACCAACAATAGAGAGGTTCCAGCCAATTCCCACCAGCTTCGCAATCTTACACCCTAGAGCTGTACCATCTTGTCCTGATCAGAAGCCTGACCAGTGTAAGTTTATTACCCAGTCCATCCCTCCCTCTATGTGGAGAGGAGATACACAAGCCTGTGTAACTGAGCTGAGATTTCCCAAGCATTTCAACCAAAATACACTGCTTTAGGTAAAGCATAAAACAGATTTATTAACCACAGAAAGATAGCTTTTAAGTGACTATAAGTGGTAGACATAAAAGATCAGAGAAAGTTACCAAAGAAAATAAAAGAAAAACACACAATCTAAATCTTAAACCTTATTACATTAAGCAGTATTTAGAGCAGCAATATCTTACCTCACGGGATGTTGCAGTTCTTAATGCACAGACTTCCCCTTACGCCTGGACCAGTCTCCTGCGGCGAAATTGTCATATTCTCAGCCTTCCGGCAGCTTCCAGAGTGGGTGGGGGAGGAGAAAGGCAAAAGCAGGCTGCCTCTGTTTCCTATTTTATATCCTTCGTCCATGTGCCCTGAAGACACTTGCCCAGAAATGTCCTGGTGGGCTTTGCTGAATCACTGTGCTGACCAATCCCTTGGTGTGGTCTTGTGCAACTGAGTCATAGAGCTGAGTAGGCCCCATTGTGTGGTGCTTGGGCAGCTGTCACTGACTTCTAAATCCCTCAGTTACAACTCCCCTGCTGATCAATGGTCGTTGAACACCATCCTGGGCGGGGATCCTTTGTATGTCACTAGCAAGCTTACAGCATATTTCAGTAACAACCATACAGCAAAATTTCATAACTTCAGACATACTAATGATATACATATTTGGACAGAACAATGGGTTTCAGTAGATCATGACCTTTCATATGATATCTTACACGGCATGCTTTGTATGAGGTATCACAACTATATGTGAATGATGACTATGGGGGTTACAGGGTGCCCTTTTGAGGTACAGTGTGTCTCACCTCCCCCCTTAGTTCACTGTAAGATAGTTAGTCACTGACTAACTCAAATGCAATGTGTGTTAGGGTTCTTTTGGCATCCAGCCATCAAAGCCATGAGGCGGTATGCCTCAGTTTCCCCTTCCATACAGCAAACCAGGTTTATTATGGTTTCTCTGCAGTGACAAACTTTAAGTGTGTTTACAGATAATAGCTGAGCAGCAGCATTATCATGAGGTTTCTTATCATTCCAGGTGTTCCCAATTATCATTCCTAGTATGCTCAAAGGCTCTTCCCAAAAATTGTGCACACTGTATCTTATCACGGGGTTTAACATCAGTATCAAAATCCTTATTACAAGGTTTAACTGTAACAGCAAATCTTTCACCATGGGTAGGCGTTTCCAAGTATTTTTACTATACTACGCCTTCGGTTTAATCAGCCTGGGTTTGAGGTTGGTTGTTAATTACTCATTGTGTCATTTATCTCCTTCCTGAACCTTTGCATGTAATCAGTTACTGGCTTTTCTTTTCCTCCAGTGTTCTTTTCTGCCTGTGTTCTCAATCTAATCCTACATTTGGGATTCTGGCACCACAGGGTCTGGTGAGATAATGGTTCAGGGAGATCCTGCATATTGGCTGGCCCTCTGTTGAGCTGTCTCCCAACCCTCGAACTGTACAGATGCAAAAAATCCATCTCCCTTCTTGGGGTTACTGTGTGATCCCCACTCTCAGCATTGGGACCTTCCCCACACTCTTCTTCTAGAGAGTTGTGATCTCTGCTCTCTGGGCTAAGAGTGTCTATTTTCATTTGGATTCACCTTTCCCCAGCAGTTCTTCCATAGCTGCTTTCTGTGTCTCACCAGCCAGGGGAAATCCCTCCTCCCTTCTGATGGATGGGTCATCTACATCCCCACAGACAACCATTCCTTCAGTGTGTCACAATGTTCTGATCCATTTGCTTAGTGATATGAACCCTGAATGCTTTGGAGTGAGGGGAGCTTGGAAGGCTGGTTTGGTTGCTGAGCTGAGAAACAATAACTTGTACATGGAGGGTTTGATTTGATTTAAAGTTGCTGGATTGCTTGATGCTGACTCCAAAACCCCTGCTCTTATGGCTAGAAAACACTTGTTTTGGTTAAACAGTTAAAAGTCTTTGGCAGTGATGGAGTGTTTGACTCTTCGATGCCATTCCTAAGGTAATGCCCAGTAGACAAAGAGAATATAACAGAAACTCCATTCCAAGTCTGAGTGGTAAGGAAAGAAGCCTCCAGAGCTGACCCGGCTGGAGGAGGTTCTTATATTTTCATCATTGCATTATCTGAAACATGTTTATAGAATATCAGGGTTAGAAGGGACCTCAGGAGGTCATCTAGTCTAACCCCCTGCTCAAAGCAGGACTAATCCCCAGTTTTTGGCCCAGATCCCTAAATGGCCCCCTCAAGAATTGAACTCACAACCCTGGGTTCAGCAAGCCAATACTCAAACGACTGAACTATCCCTCCCCCACGCAAGTAAAAAGCATGGGCATACCACCGTCCCTGGGCTTAGTAAAGGGTTTCATCAGGTATAACTTCCTTCATACAAAGCGCATCACATGAGCACTTAGATACTTCAGCAACGGGCAGGATAGATAAACGGATAGCCTCTCATTTGTGCTGAATTCACTTCCACAGGCTTTTGAAGTCTTTTCAAGTGTAAAACAGTCCTTTCTAATTATTTCTTTTCACACATTGGTACTGAGTTTACACCCAATATAAGAGGGTGCTTCACGCTTCTGAGGACCTGGAATCTTTTACGATCCTCCTCCTAGCCAGTGAAAGTGGAGCTCTACTGGTGCTGAAAAGAGACTATAGGATAGAGGAGATGCCAATGGTTTCCAGCCTCAGAGGGGGCTAACAAAATGAAATCCATACAGCTGCACTTCACTTTCAAGAAAAGATGCTGAAAAAAACCCAGATTCTCTTTTTGCCACATGGGTTGGTTGGAGTATCACAGACATCACTGATGTGCAAGAAGAGGAAGCCCTGTGGCATGGAACTTTATCTTCATGTAGTTAAAATATTTATGCTTCAGGGGTCCGGATGGCCATGGAGATTAGGGACAGGATATGGAGGGCTTCAGCTGTAGGCCATCATTTGAAATCAGGCCCAGATTTTCAGCAAACGAATGGACTGTTTGATTTCCTATAAAATGAAGGAAGAGTCTCAGCCTAATTGGTAACACAAAGGTGTCTAATTTACAGGAATTATCATGTTAAAATGGACCCCCTTGTGAGTGATCTCATGAGACAGAGCAAGTGATTGAAGGATGGTCCTTGCTCAGTTTATCTGAAGAATTTCAAGAACGTCACTCAAATTTCATAATATGTCATCAATTTTAAGTCCAAAGGGGACCATTACATGATCTAGTCTGGCCCCCTGCATAACACAGGCCTTAGAACTCTGCTGCCATTACATGTGGAATTTGCTACTGTTTTACTATTGTTCCACAAAGCCATATTAGCATGTACTTAAAAAAAAAGGAAGAGGAATTGTGTCTTTCTTTTTTATAGTGTAGTGAGAGCCCTGCTGGCTGCTTCTCTTGGCTGTTGAATAGTGCAGTAAGCACAAGGTGTGAGAAATAATGTTCCCTTTCCCTCCATGCTGCCCCAAGCTAAAACAACCTTGTTAGTCAGGGCTAGCCTAATAAACCAGAGAGATGAACTAACCCAGCATCTAGCCTTTTGAACTTATTACCTGGCATTTGTATTATATAAAAGCGACAGAGAAGAATGCAGAAGCCCTGGGGCCGGACCAACGGATGGAAATGGGAAAAACACAGCAGCCCTCTCGCAATGAAGATGAAGGATTATTACTTAGCACCTTTGTGCCATCTGGCCCCGGGTTCTAATAGCTGAAGTGGGAGCAAGAACTGCATCACCTACCTTCCTTTCTAGGAGGAAAGAGAACCCTCATGCACAAAGCGTCTGTACATTAGATTTTCACTATTTTTTTTTTACTACTAGTACAAGCTTCATCCTGTGGTTATAGTTCTAAGCAGCAACACTGACTACACCCCCTGCTTGCCTCTTTCTGCTTCTTTTGCTTTGCTCCATGAGTCAGGGAAGAGTAAGAGAAAATGAACCTCTCTACCATTCTCACTAGACACTCTGAGGTAGCTGTAACAGGGTGCTGGCTAGGAGGTTCTGAGCCAGGCCCCTGTTAGCCCAGCCCCCATTAAGGGGTATTCATTGGTGCTGGCTGGGTATGGCTGGCCTAAGGGCTTCAGCAGAAACACCTGCTGGCCTTATCAGACAGGGGCTATATAAAGCTGGCAGAAAGGAAGCTAAGGTGGGAAACTGGAAAGGGAGGAGCCTGTGGCTCCTGAAGAAGCTAGCATCCCCCAGGGAGCTGCGTGGAGTGGACTGTATATAAACGGAGGTGGGAACTGACACTGAATAAAAGGACACTGGTGCTGGCATGCTAAGTGATCTCTGACTGATTTGTGGCATGAGCAGCGAAGGGCTCTGTTACACGTGGGGGCTTGTCTGGGATTGGAAGCCAGCAAATGTGGTTGGTGACCTGGACATGGAGGAGATCCTACAATGGCTGGTAAAGCAGCAGGAACAGATGCAGCAGGCCCTGCAAGGTTTCCAGCAGTCCCACCAGGCTGAGAGACAGGCCTTACTGACCTGGCAGGCTGAACAACAGTGGAACCTGCAGGAGTTTATCTGGGAGCAGACCGGCGTATAGGAGCGGCTCCTGAAACCCGTGGTGAGTCCTGTGGGAGGGGAGGGCGCCTGGCTGCCGGTCTTGGGACTATGTAAAATGAGCCCAGCAGATGCCTTCCTGGGGACCTTTGAGTGGGTAGCCACGTGCGCCGGATGGGAGAGGACAACATGGGCCCTCCATCTGGCTCCGTATTTGACGGGCGAGGCTCAAGTGGTCTTTATGGCCTTGAGCGAGGAACAAGCCCAGAATCATGAGGCAGTGAGAGCCTCCATTCTGGATCGGGTGGGCCTTTCGGCCGAGTGGTACCATCAGAGGTTCCAGATGGCTCAGTGGGCGGCGGCAGCGTGGCCCTGGGCGTATGCCCAGCGGCTGATGGACTGGGCCACCCGCTGGCTGAGGCCAGAGGCGCGTACTGTAGGGGAAATCATGGACCCTCTAGTCCTCGAACAAATACTGCAGGGCTTCCCTGAGACCATACGCGTGTGGGTGAGGCGTCATCAGCCCGGCACCGTCAAAGTGGCCGTCAGACTGACGGAGGAGTACATTGAGGCCGAGGGAGGACCGGCTACGGCAGGGCAGGGAGCCGGGGAAGAGGCAGATAGAACCTTTTTCCGGGAGAGGCCAAGAGAAGAAGGGCTCCCCTGAGGTGCGCTCGAAAGGCCCGCCAGGCTAACTTGTTGGCAGTGTGGGAGACCGGGTCACACAAAACGGGACTGCCTGGATATGGAGTGCGGATGGGCAGAATTTTGTGGATGGACTCAGATTGAGGGGCAAAAACGGGGGCCGAACCTGTCCACCATCCCCGTGAGGGTTGGGAGAAAACCCCGCATGGGCCTGGTAGACATCACATCAGGCTGTACACTAGTACAGAAGGCACTGGTGAAGCCACACTGGCTCATCGCAGGGGCAAGGATAGCCCTTGGGTGCATCCATGGGGACAAGAAGTCCTGCCCGGTGGCTCAGGTACCCCTGGAAGTGAGAGGCCGCTTCAGATGGAAGCGGGTGGAGGTGCTGGAGAGGCTACCGTACCCAGTGGCGTTAGGCAGAGACTGAGGCCTGCTACCTGGAAGGAAGCGGTGGGGTGCTCCGAGAGCGGGGGCGAATATCCCAAGCCTGAGGATCCTGGGACAGGCAAAGTCCCGTCGGTAATGAAGAAACTCCTAGACAACAAAGCCCAGAGCAGGTGAACCCTCGGGAAGGGTATATGGGGGAGCTGGCCAGCCTGAGCCCTTCAGAAGAAGGGATGGGTCCAGGGGAGCATCCCATAACATCGCTCCCCATGGATGATACCCCGAACCCACAGGGCAGTGCAGGGGAAACTGAGGCGCAGAAAGCCCCGCCAGATGGTGGGATAAATTCTGACTCCCGACCAGAGGTACAGGAGGAGCAGGGGATGGGGTGCCCGCCGAACTGTGACTGGTGTGACGACCTGCGGGCTGAGGCGGAATTATGGGGGCAGCCACTTCCTGAGCAGTGTATGCTCTGTGGGAGGGGGATGGAGAAAACACCAGCAGAGGTGACTGGGGATTGCCCGGCCAGGAGCAGGGAGCTTTCGCCAGAAGGATCCCCCACCCCGGGTAGAAGGCGAAAGGGCCGAGGTTGGCCGGACCTTGCGGTTCTTAAGTGGGGAGGCGTGTATCAGGGTGCTGGCCAGGAGGTTCTGAGCCAGGCCCCTGTTAGCCCAGCCCCAATTAAGGGGTATTCATTGGTGCTGGCTGGGTATGGCTCACCTAAGGGCTTCAGCAGAAACACCTGCTGGCCTTAGCAGACAGGGGGCTATATAAAGCTGGCAGAAAGGAAGCTAAGCGGGGGACCTGGAAAGGGAGGAGCCTGTGGCTCCAGTTCCCTTCTGGCCTGAAGAAGCGAGCTGTCCCCCAGGGAGCAGCATGGAGTGGGCTGTACATAGACGGAGGTGGGAACTGACCCTGTGAATCAAAGGGCACTGGTGCTGGCATGCTACGTGGTCTCCGTCTGATTTGTGGCACGAGCAGCGAAGGGCTCCGTTAACAGTGGCACGGGGTGAGAGAGACACCACTCACCATAGAGCACAGCATGCCATTGGTGCCATAAGGAAGCCAGACTCTGGCCTGTCACCATGTGGGTGAATGTCGGGGACTCCCCTACACTTGTGACCCTGCTCAAGGGTTTTTAGAACTCCGTAAGAGAGCATAGCCCTTAATTCCTCCGGCTGTGTCAGAGAGAGCGGGGTGAAGGCGACGCCATGTGAGACTGACCAGGCATCGAGGGGCAGGAGAATGCACCTTCTCTCTAAAGGTGGTGTAGGTGCCATGCTGTGCCCTACCGGGGTGTCACCAGGAACAATTCCTCTCAGGAACCCCGAGTGCAACATGGTTCCTTCTCATCTCCTCTGCTATGCCTGCCCCACATCTTCTCAGGGTGTGTCTAGACTGCAATTAAAAACCCATGGATGGCCCATGCCAGCTGACCCTCGCTTGGGCTAAGGGGATGTTTAATTGCAGTGTAGACGTTCAGGCTAGGGCTGGAGCCTTCTAAGACCCATGAGGGGGAAGGGTTCCATGGCTCATGCTGCAGCCTGTCTATATTGCAATTATACATCCCCTTAGCCTGACCCCTGCAAGACCGAGTCAGCTGCCACAGGCAAGCCACAAGTGACTAATTTCAGGGTAGACATACCCTCAGTCACAGGATGTTGGCTACCCTCCCTTTCAACATGCTTGAGGAGTTCAAAAGCTTCCAGGAGAGAGATCTCAAACCATTTTTCTGTTGTAACTAGGGGTCACGGTATGGAGAAGTTCAGAACCATTGATGTCCTGTACAAGGTAGCACGGCCTAGATAAGTAATACCACTAAATAAAAATAACAACATCAAAGTGTGTACCAGGCTGTCTCCTAAAATAGAAAATTAGGGGCTTTCAAAAAACAGACTTTCTTTTATGAGCAGCTTGCAAAATATCATACTCTCCATCCAATATATTTGCATACGTAATTAGACCATAATCTCTGAATACTTTCTCTGCTATGCCATATATATATTACTTAGTAAACTGAAAAGGTCGATTCTGCTTCCTTTATAGGAGCTTGACCTGCATAGCCAATAAAAGATTGCCAATTTTGCAAGCACTTGCAGTATGTTTGGGTTTCTTTTTAGATGAGTAAGCATTTCTACAGCCAGAATTCTCTGTTCTTTGAGCCATTTATTTCTTTTCAGAGAGATGTGCACTGAACCAGTCCCAGGCAGCAGTGAGTCTTCCAACTGTCAGTTAAATAGCACAGCCAGGTCATTCTCTTTTTTTCCTTTGGATTCGGAGCATTCACACCCTGTGCAGCAGATGTGATTTTACTCTGCTTCCTCAGCGGTTGCTTCTTCCCCCTTTCCCTGTTCAATTTCCCTTTCTCATTTTGTAGGACTTTTATGTATCTCATCTATGCTCTTCTGTTTCCGTGCATCCACTCCTCATCAATTATTCTACAGCACAAAAAAGTGTGATAGGTGCTTCACAGGACACATAAGAAAACATAGTCCATGCACCTTAAAGCTTGCAGTCTAAGGTCCTGCAGTTTGTCACATAGGGATGAACTGCTGCACTCAGATGGAGCTGCACTGAAGTCTGCTTTCAAGCAATTAGTTGTAGGATTGAGCCCTAAATATTAGACCTGATGAAGCCAAGGATGATGATAAAAACAGTAGGAATGGGAAGGGGAATGGAAGTATGTTGTTCTCTAGCAATCTATTAATACAATATTACTGTTAGAGCAGTTATTATGGGGATCATGAATAACTAAATTTTCAGGAGGGACAGCCTGGCCATATAATAAAATATTAAGAACAATACTTAGCTATTTTAAAACATGTTTTATCAGTCAATGTCAAAGCACTTGGCAAAGGAGGTCAGTATCACCATCCCCTTTTTTGCAGATGGGGAAACTGAGGCACAGAGAGGGGACGTGACTTGCCCGAGGTCAGCAACAAAGCTGAGACTAGAACTGTCTCCTGCATTGCAGTCCAGTGCCAATAGGCAACACTGCTCTCCCACTTAATAGATATCTCACTTAATCAATTCCTTACCATGGCTGGGGCCTCAGCCACTAGTGCATCTCAGTCCCTCCTGTTCTCTGCATGTGACAAGAGAATTCTTTGGTCTAACTTCGGTTGTTGGGCTTGCTGAGGAGATGGCCAAGCTTGTGAAATACAGCAAGTCTGATTAGATGATCAGATGGTCCCTTCTGCCTTTAGACTCCATGACCTAAATCTGCAGCTACTTTCTTCAAGACATTCAAAAATACTGGCTTGCTGGTTTTGTTGTTGCTGTTACACTGTTCACTACTGCAGATAACTTTATTTACACATTATCACATTCTAACTAGCAGCGAACAATCTATTACATTGGGGGCCTGATTCCAATCTCTCACCAGTTTTACAGTGGTGCAAGACCCCTGATTGCAACACTGCTTTGCATTTAGAATTATCCTCATGAGATTTAGCAGTATATTTTCATTCAGTCAACGGCAAGAGAAGAATGCAGCTAGGAGTTCATAGAATTTATTTCTGACTGATTATTTTATTCTAATTACAGTATGTGGTAAGAATAATAAAGAACAGGAATTTTGAGTTCACAAAGATTTTATTATGAATAGCTTGAATTCCACTTTGGCAAAAGACACTGTAAAACCATGAAAGCATTTTGCTGGACTTCTTAGTTCCCTTCAGAATGGACCCAGGCACCTCACAGAACAAAGCACTGGCTGATCTAGAGCTGACAGAATCTGATGCCGACGCACTTGGCTTTCTGTGTTTAGGAATTAGGTGGATCTAAGAGTTCAGGAAGCAGCATTGCTGTGATGTTAGCGTGGAGACTGGCTCAGCAGAAAAGGAATTCATATCTAAATATGGCATGTGAAAGAGTACATATCCGCTGTTTCAAAGTCCATGCTTCTAAAGTAAGAGCACCAGAAAGATGTAGACAAACTAGAAGGAATTCAGAGAGGAAGAGCAAAGAACTAAAGGCTAAGGTTTAGGATGAAAGACTTTAGCCCTCCCAACCTGCTGATGGTCCAAGATATGTGTGGATTTCCTATGAATCTCAATCCATCCACTGAAGCTTAGTTTTTCCTAACTGGTCTTCCCCATTGGGAAACCATGATCCTGCTGGGTTTCCACTAGTGATGGCCATAGATTCTACCTTCCAGAAGACATTAACACAGGCATGTCAAAAAAGTTTATGCTGAAATATCCCTAGAGTACTGAAGCAGGGAAGGGTTTATGCTGCAGGAAACAGTGATCTTACCACCTATGGATCCCCCCCCAAGTTTCCCATCAAACCAGGGGGACCCCAGTTCTGTGGTTTACCTGCAAATAAGTTTCTACAGGGAGAAAGGGAGCATTCTGGTGAGCTTCTGCTCTCCTGACATGACCCCCATCTCACTACAGCTCTATTCTAATGTATTTATCTCCCTGCTGCCAGAAGAACTGGAGGTGAGCCTAATTTTGCTCCTGGAGTTCTCAGAACAGGAAAAAACTCATTTAAAAGTCATCTCAGGTCCTGTGAGAATATCCCCAGTTGGAATAGACTGAGAATCCAATTAATGAGCTAAACTTTGTAGGGTTGGTGGGGCTCCCATGGAAATACACCCGGGTGAGATATTTTCATGGACATGGACAGGAGACTATCACAGCAGCCCAGGGTGCGTCTTCATTTTTCGTGCTCTCTGAAGAGGCATAAAGATTTCAAAGACTAGGAGAGCAGAGGAAGAAAACCCCCATCTGAAGAAAAATCGTGAAATACTCTCGGCCACTGCTAGCAACAAAACAGTCTCTCAAGGGCAAAAGGAAATAACTTAAGAAGGGAGCTTAAGGAAGCAGTGAAATCTCACACACAATCATGGTACCCTCTATCCCAAATGGCCGCTGTGTACTCTCTCCCTTTCTGGGAAACATATCCCATATAATGAAATCATATCAGATGGACATTAATGAGCCTCAATGGGCTCATTTTCCCTATGCTGTTTGCCAGCGCTGAACCTTTGAAATGTGTAGCCGAGTAAAAATAATATAGGGGATATTAGTCCCCCATAGACCGTAACTGAGCATGCATCTCAGTCTTGTGCAGCTAGCCCCCCATTATCAACAATGAAGGATAACTGTGAAAATCCTACCAGCATTAAAGGGTAGACTTTAAACTCTGTGGGTTCTTTCAAGGTGAAATTCACCCCCCCAGTGTGCGGAGGGCCAGCGCAATCCTACACACCACTGAAATCCCATTTGAGATCCCAAATAGGACATAGGTGGGATTTAAATGATGCATAAGCTTTGGGTTGGGCCTCCGTACAGGGCTGAATTGCTCCCTCAGCCATTAATGGAGGAGTAAGTGGGCGTGTTTCATAGAACAAAACATAACGTGTCACTGACATGATGCTGCCAATTCCATGGCCGTAAAAGTTGCTACCTTCATATTCCCTGCAGCAGGAATCACTGCACACTTTGGTTAGCTGGGCAAGGTCCCCCCAGAGTCTGTTACTTGCCATTCTGCTATGTTTTAAAAAAAATCCTTCCCATTTCCAGCAGGCAGAGATACCCGGTGTACAGGAATCCCAAACATTGGTAGTTGCCCTATGTCACTGTATAGACAGGAGCTTTATCTATTGTGCAACACACACACAGCCCTGATTTAGCATGAGAGGGACAGAAAGGTACCAAACCAGAACTAAAGAACATGTTTTTTTCTTGTATTGGCCACTGTAAACTGGAAAAATACGTGCTATAGTGTAAGACTTCCACACCTAATATTGATGGGACAGACGTGTGGCAAAATACACTGGGGACGCTGTTCAAGAACATTTTATCCTAGTGACGATATTACCTGCGTACTCCTGTCACAGATATTGAGAACGTAGGACTAGGCTGTATAAATGCTGGCTGTGCAACTTAGACCAAACTGCGCCTTCAGCGGCCCAGGCCGACAGTGCACATGATTATTAATCCGCTGGCACTTTATGTTCATCTGTCTTTGTTTCATAGATTTTAAGGCCACAACAGACCACTATGAACGACGAGGCTGACTGCCTGCACTGCACAGGCCATAGAATCTCAATCAGTGATTCCTGCCTCAATCCGTATAACTTGCGGTTAAGCTAAAATATAGCTCTTAGACAGTCACGTGGTCTTGATTTAAAGACTCCGTGTGCTGGACAATTAATTTACCACTTCCCTTGGTAACCTATTCCAGTGGTTCTACCTTGAACCACTTCCCCCTTTTCAGCATGGGTCTCTCGGCTCATGTAGAGGGCTCAGCAAGTGGCCCTTAAGATGAAAGTAAACACAGAGATCCAGTAAATTGTCTCCTCTCAGATCCCAAGTGAAACCCTGGCTGTTGACCAGCGACTAAGCAGGTGGCAAGCTCTGATGGTTCTTCTTCCCCTTGCTTCCTTTCAAACTTCCTTTCTCGGACCAACTCCCCCCCTATTCCTATCCCAACATTGGTAACAACAAAACACACCACTAACTCAGCTGCGCCGATCATCACCACATACATTTGCTTGTGTGTTATTTTCCCGTCCTTGTCCCTTTGTCTCCTCTTGTGTCTTTTAGATGGTGAAGCTCCCTGAAGCAGGGATTGTGGCCCAGGTCATCAGAGGTAGCTAGGCACCCCTCTGCCATTAATTCAGTGCCTAAATAATTTTGTGTCCTTACCTGCATTTGTGTAATGCACAGCACAATGGGGCTATGACCCTGCCTAATAGAAATGTTATATAATAATTATAACAATAAACACCTATCCCTGTGGTTAGCAGCTTGGGATGCACTCTACTGCCGACTGAGGAATCTGAGAAGCAGGCTGAGCCAATATTTGCATTCAGACAGCTGACCCGCTTCTTTGAGGTATCTGGTGGAGTTTGTTCAAGTCCACTAAATCCTATTATCTGGATCGTCTTTCTGAATACAGTCAGTCATCCAGCTGCACTTCATCTTCTCTTCGCACTGACAATCCAGGCATTATTGTGAGGCACATTAATTACGGGGACAGATTCCATTATTTTGGGTGTTTGCAGAGCACAGTTTAACCTTGGGTGGTGAGCTGCATCTCAGACAACCAGCCTAGCTAAAGTAGGGCTCATGCTTACAGGACTAAACCCTGAAGCCCCTACTTTGTGCTTATAAGCCCACCTCTGCCAGCTCCTTCTTTCCCTTCACAGAGTGAGGGGGTTGTGTGGGCTACATCTCTCACAGCCACAGGACGAGGAGGTGCATTGTTTTCCTTTGCCCCCTGTCCCCTGCTGCTCTGCCACCCCCTCCCCGGAGACCTTCGCTCCCTTCCACACAGGGCAGCAGAGGGGAGTCAGTAAGATTTCCCTGCCACCTCACTAGCTGTGGATGTAGGGTGCGGGTTCAGTGGCTGTCTGCTGGAGTGCAGCATTAGTCGTGCTGTTCATTACTGGCCTGATCCATCCCTCATGGAAGCCAATGGTAGTCTCTTCATTTACATCAGTGGGAGCTAGAGCAAGCCCTATTTACTCATCCTTTTCGCTTTGCTCTCTCTCCTCTTATACATGGTAATAATCTTGTCAGTGGTGTGGCTGATGGGGGGGAGGGGGGAAGGGAAGGGCCAGTCCTGAGGCTGACTTTTATCCTAAAGCCATCAGTGATCTGCTTCATTTTCAGATTTTCTATGCCATTTGAACAGGAAACTCCTTTTGGTGCCCTCTCATTTAGATCACCCACAAAATGTTGTCCATTGTCCTTAACTTACGTGCCACACAGTGTCAGTGGCAGGGCTGGGCCTGGATTCCACCACTTCCTGGCTCCCTCTCATCCCACCAGCTGCTTCTTTAACTCAATCTACATATTGATAGATATTGATATTTTAAGACAACTTGCACTACTGTCTGTTGATTTTTGTCCAGATTTGCTCAGCCTAGGCTTGTTTTTCTGAATGGATTTGGCCTTTTTAAGATACTTGTTTCCAAGCCCCCCTGTTGGCGTAGGTAGCATCTTCACTGAAGCGCGAGAGCTATGCACCTGCACTGATGCACCATTTAAATGTAGGCCTACCTTTATACTAAAAGCCCTGGGTTTAGGTCAGTGGGAATCTCTTCACTCGTGTCAGTGTGGGTTACATCCTGGCCCACTTGCATCGTATCTCCTCATTGAGATGAGGGGGAGGTGGAAGAATGGAAGGGACTTTGAAGGGAACCCTTTCTTACTGGGGAGGTTAGGACAGAACTGTGAAGACAAGAACAGCCACACTGGGTAAGACCAATGGTTCATCTAGCTCAGGATCCGGTCTTCTGACAGTGGCCAGTGCCAGATGCTTCAGAGGGAATGAACACAAGAGGGCAATTATACAGTAATCCATCCAGTCCCCGCTTCCGGCAGTTAGAGGTTTAGGGACACCTGGAGAATGGAATTGCATCCCTGACCATCTTGGCTAATAAGCATTGATGGATCTATCCTCCATAAACTTATCTAGTTCTTTTTTGATCCCATTTATACTTTTGGCCTTCATGACGTCCCCTGGCAATGAGTACCGCAGATGGACTGTGCATTGTGTGAAGAAATACTTCCTTATGTTTGCTTTTAAACCTGCTGCCTATTAAATGCATTGGGTGACCCCTAGTACTAGTGCTATGTGAAGGGATAAATAACACTTCCCTGTTCACTTTCTCGACACCAGTCATGATTGTATAGACCCCTGTGATATCCCCCTTTACTCATCTCCCTTTTAAGCTAAGTCCCTGTCTCTTTAATCCCTCCTCCTATGGAAGCTGTTCCATTCCCCTAGCCATTCTTATTACCTTTCTCTGCAGTTTTTCCAATTCTATTCTATCTTTTCTTGAGATCAGTCCCCAGACTGCACTCAATATTCAAGGTGTTGGCGTACCATGGATTTATACAGTGGAATATTAGCTTTCTTGACTGCCACTGAACACTGAGTGGATATTTTCAGGGAACTATCCACAATGCCTCCACGATCTCTTTCTTGAGTAGTAATAGCTAATTTAGACCCCACCATTTTGTATGTTTAGTTGGGATTATTTTTTCATTTCATTCACCAACATTCAATTCCATCTGCCGTTTTGTCACCCACTTTAGTGAGAGAGGAGACTGCAAAATGGACAAATGAGATAACGTGGGAAAGATTGAAACTTATTTTTTTTCCTGGCTCTCAGCTGTATTTCCCGCAGGGAAAGTTGGGATTAGTACAATTAAGTGATTCTGGTATTTAAAGCCATGCATCTGAGGCCAAGGTGAAACCTTTTACTTTGGCAAGGGCTTGTTATGGATCCTGTGGTTCTGTATGCTGCTATTTCTAAGGGGATGAAGGGCTATGATATCTTGTGGTCCGAGAAACAGCCCCGGGGTACCACCACTGCTTGAGCCTGGACAGAGTAATTGATCTCCTCCCAAAAGGATATCGTTTTATGGTATCTCAAGCTGCAATGACCTCTAGAGAGTTTGTCTTGATTAGTGTCATCTAGTGAGGGGGAGCTGGTTACAGTGTTTAGCCCACTTTTAGTGAATTGGCTCCTATGCTGATGGCTTTACTGGTGTCATCGCGTTCTCATTAAGAGATGCAGAAAAACAATATTAAAGCGCACCTCTCGCTCCTGGAATGTGCTATTGGCGTCTAATGAATAGGACTCTGAGGACATGAAGGGGATTGAGAAAGAGAGAGAGAAGGAGCTGTCGCAGGCAAAAGAGGAAGACTGGGACTGAGGGATGAGTGGGGAAAGAGGGAGGATAAGAGATGTGGGGAACTGTAAGAATGGGCATAAAGGGCCCGGTCCTACCTGGGTGCTGGATGCTCCCGTGGAAGTTGAAAGAAACTGAGGTTGCTCAGCATCTTGCAGGATTGTGTCCAAAGTGACTGAAAGTATCCAAAATAGCATGGGAACTACAGTGTACATTGCACCTCCTCTAACACAGAGCACGAGCACTGTGGGGAGGGTTTGCCAGGGCCACAAATAGCTGTGACTGGGATCGTTGCTGCTCACCAAAGTGTTGCACAAGCAAGATCAACAGCGATGGGAAGCAACCGGGCGGATCAGGGTTATGCCTCCTGCATAGACAGCGCGACAAGGCAGCAGAGCACTCGGAGACCTGCGGAACGTGGGACAGCATGACCGGGCACAGGCTGCAGTAGGGCATGGAAGTGGTCCCCAGGAGCACATGGCATGTGTGGTGCTGTGTGATGACTGTGTCATGACCGTCCCTTTAACCTCTGCCTGGAGAAGGATAGCAATGAACTAGGACTCTACAGGGCTGGGCTCAGTTCCCGGCTCTGCTACATTCTCACTGGGTGACACTTGGTGTGCCTCTCTGTGCCTCAGTTCCCAGTTTGCAAAATCAGATCAAAATCTCCCACCCTTTGTCTGTCTTGTCCATTGAGAATGCAAGCTCCCTCGGCTAAGCTCTGTCTCTGACTATGCCTTTTTACAGCTTCTAGTATGATGGAGCTTGCTCTTGGTTGGGGCTTCCATTTTAATAGACATCATAAATAACAAAGAATACATTGTCCGTACAGCCTAACAGAGTGGTATCTCAGTGCCCCAAAAGCAGGGCTCAGATTCAACCAGTAAGCACAGGTGCAGTACACCATCACCTCGTTCATGCTGCCTTCTTGCTCTACAGTAGCTAAGCTTTCACTGAAAAACAAACAAACAAAAAGTCAGTCTCTACCTCGCCTGGCTGTGGGGATGGCCCTGAAGACATGAATCAATTGTAACCGATGCCAGCGATGTCCGCTCGCTTTTGCGGAACCCTGAAACAATAGCTCTGAGAGGAGCAACACGCCTCATTCATCTCAGCGAGGGCTAGCTCAGAGGCCCAATCACAATACTTTAAATGTACACATGGTTTCCACCGTTTCACTGCCCTTTGAAGCATGTCGGAAAGGAGAGGGGAGGAGGTGGTGTCATGAAGACGTCCAGCCCCTGCTCTGAGGGACAGCTCATTTTGTGCTTATGAGTGAACTGCCACTTTTTGCTCCCCACCCGCCCCAGTCAAGACAGAGACACACTTAAGGAGCTCAGTAGAGCCAAGCTGGACATCTGAACACTCCTGGGGGAACCGAGCTCAAGGAGCCCAACTGGGCATATGAGCCCTATAGCTTGAGGAGCTGAGGCGAGCCCATGTGTGTATTCAGCCCCCCATGCATGTTTTCAGAGCCAAAGAAGCCCAGAGAGCATGTGTGGTCATATTTCAGCCATTTGCACCATCCATGATGAGCGGTGTGGAGAGGTGGGTGGAGTTTATTTTGTGGGTGGAGCTTGGGATAGTAGCACCGCCTTTTTAGTTCCACTCTGACCTCTGCCCCAAAGTAACGCTAACCACACTGCAGGTCTCTTGTCCTTATTGTTACACCACACTCTTTGTTTTCCCTTCCCAAGCTGCCCTTTCCCTTGAAGATCACCACATTTCCCTGCCATCTGTCCTTACAGAACGTGCTACTGGGGATCTGGGGCTTGCATCCCCTGTACAAAGCCCCTGTGCAGATGTTTTACCTGGAGCCACACAGCTGCATGCAGCTCTGCATTGCAAGATGCTTGTTTTACTCTAATCTAATCAAATCTGTTTTAATACATTCATCGCCAGGGCATCTGAGCCCTCACTGCACACAGGCACCATTTGAGGAAATCAGAGGGTGCAGGACTTTTGGCAAAGGGCCATGCCCCGTCTTGGTATGGCTCTGAACGCTGCAAGGGAGTGCAGCCAGTGTGAAGCTCAGCCTGCATCTTGGGAACCAAGGGCAATGATCACAGGCTGAAAGATTTTGATGTATCTGCCCTGTCTTTGTTCAAATACAAGCAGCTTTGGCTGCATTCATCCTTGCTTGTGCAACTGATGGAACAATCAGGTCCACACAGTGTAACAGATATGTGTGTGTTTGTGTGTGCATGTGCATTTGTGCATGCATGTCGTGGTTAATCCCGCGGCTAAGCATAGTGCTTGCTATTGACACGCAGGAAACCAGGCAACAGCACATACCCACAAGACAGCAACCAACGCCCAATCTCAAAATATGCCTTTGTCATATCTGGAAGGTGCAATGCTGGCTCCCTTTTGTTACCACTTCCCCTCACCCCTTACCTCCCCTCCCCAGGTCCCCCAGTGCCGGGGGAAACATGACAAGATTTGACCAATCTTTCAAATTACAGGTGTGTACAAAAACCTAGTTTAAGAGTCATTGAAATGTGCCATTACCCTACCTAAAGATACAGGGCCAAATCTGTAGCTGGTGTAAATGGCATAACTCCATTATCCTGAGTGGAGCTATGCTGATTAACGCCTGCTGAAGAATTGACCCTGGTATATTAATTTAGATGGAGTAAATGGGTCCAAAGAGTCAAAGATGTTAACATAACGCAATCACTGTCAAACGTTAAACAGATTCAAACAAGGTTTGGGGTTCGATATACAGACACTTCTGCATGCTTAGTACCCTGGCAAACACACCTTTAAAATTCCTTTATAACCTTGTAGGAAAGATACAGAAAAGAAGGGAAAACAATTAAAGCATTTAAAATTTAAAGCATAAGATAAGGCTTTCATTTTAACAACTTCCCTTTAGCTGGAGAGAGTTTTTAAGAGGAAAATCATCCTTGTTTGACAGTCATTTATGTAGTGCCAAAGACAGTAGTACCTGTCCTTTTTGGGGAAAAGAAAAGAAGTTACTTAAGATGGGCTGGAGCTGTCCTTGCTGCTCTTGTTAAAGTCTGGTCCCGTTTCCTCAAAGACAAACGTATACACAAAAATGGGGAAAAAAAAGACCAGCAAAGATAGAAAATGCAACTTGCACTTGCAACCTCATTGCCGGAGAACCACAGCACAACACATGGTCTTATCAGCCACTCTGAGATTTGGCAAACTTGTACCAGCATGGGGTTGTTTAGGGCACTGCTTTTAGCTGCTGCTCTCTGGCCCAGTATGATCAGGACACCTTTTCACAATTAGAATGACGAAGGCTTGGGGTCACAGGAGATGGTGGGGTGGGCAGCCACGATGGTGAACCTTGTTCCAGTGGTCAATTTTTCTCCCCAAAGTCTCTTCCTTTAAGGACCCCCATCCAGACTCCTGTGGCTACATCAGGCTAGTCATGAGAAGACATTTTGGAGTAAGAAATTCTCCAGTGTTGTTGTGTCCTACTGTATTTTATATTTCACCGGGATGGACACTGTGACCATATTCCAAGAACTGCAGAGATACAACCTGAAAAGCAAACCAGAACTAAAGTCTCAGCTATTCTTCCCCGGTGAATTTGGCTTGATGTCCATCAGATGCCTCATGAGCTGCAATCTATTATACAATCATTCTGGGCACTTATGGGCCCAAATTCTCCCCTGGTGTAAATGTGCTCAGCTCTGTCAACTTCAGTGGAGTTTCATCCCCTTATGTTCACAAAGAATTTGGTCCTTCTTCAGGTCTGTTTTTTATTACTCAGAAACTGTTGAGTATGGAAATGACTGTCCAGAGGCCTATATGCTGGTGTTCTCTGTCCAGATGTTCACACCACAAAAACCACAACCAATGGTGCACACTGGGAAACTCTAGGCTGCCTCTGTCCTCTGTTGTTTTCCCATTATGACTGTAAGCTCACTGAGGCAGGGACCATGTCTTCTATGCCATCATATGTAGCACCAGCCAGTGCCAATGCTAACAAAATAATAATTATTATAAGTCGAGCTCTTAGCACTACCTACGTTTAAGGTTGCTCAATGCTCTCCAGCATAATACTGCATTCTCAGATTTTGCTAGCTTAACCACTGGGGCTGAAATGCTCCATGCTGGGTGTCTGCCTTGGGCTGATTTTTTTTAAAAACCATTTCTAAAAACAAGACTAGGGGAAAATATGTCACGTTGCCTATCTTTAAAAAAAGCCTTACAGCTGTTTTATAGAGACGCCCTTGCGCCTCCAGGCTTTGAGGCAGTGACTTGACATTTGGCAGTGGGGGGGAGGGCGGGGAAAATCACCCTAATTCTCTCATAGGCTTTTTTGGCATCCCTGTGAAAAACCACTCAAATTTCGCCAAGCTACAAGCCTTTGAAAAATCAGTTTGCATATGTTCAGTAGAGACTTGTTGGAGTTTGGCAGCTAAAGACTTAGAACAGTCTCTGTGTACCAGATCTGCTTCATCCTGGGGCTTCAGGAGCTGAGCAGGTCCCTGAAATTGTTCTTCTTGGCAGTCATGGGCCCTTGTGGCACCAGAAGTGGCATCAGGGCAACTGTCTCTCCTGAGCTCTAAATACCCTCTTTGCTGGCACCCAAGTAGCATGAAGAAGGAGCAATAGGAAAAGTTAGGCTTTCTGTGTGTAATAATATAACAATAAAGGCCTGAAGACCTCTCTTGTGCAGAACTTGCTGGGCATTTATAAATGGACTTACTGCATATACCTGCTATCTTAACAAGTAGGAGAGGGATCCCTGCTCACTGGAAAGCAAGCTGAAGCCAAGAAAGGGCCAGCAACCTGATTTCAGTTCCAGTGGTGTAAATCTGGATTAACACTGTAATCAGTGGATTTACTCTCGCTAAACACTGGTGTAACTAAGAGCAGAATCTGGGACAAAGCACCTGCTCCAAAGCACAGCTTGGATTTATAATAAAAAGCAGACAGTGAACTCCCACACTGAAGGCCCAACTCTGCTGCCACTGACTTTGGGCAGAGGGGAGGAGTTGTCAGTGGCTCTAACACTCTGTGTAGTAAAATCACCAGAGCAATTGCCAGTTACCCACTATAGCAGCACCACCTATCAGGTCTGGCTTGGGGGGCAAACCACTGCCTCAGTTTCTCCCCCATGAGCTCCCCAATAATTTAAACATGGGCTTTAATTTGTCAAGAAACACACCTTCTTGGGGTCTAGCATAGGCGGCGGGTGAAACTTCCCCTGGGGGAGGCTAGTTCCCTGTCCCACCTCTTCCACTCATGGCCCTGCCCATACTCCACTCCTGCTCCGTCCCAGGCCCTGCCCCCACTCTGCCCCAGCCCCACCCTCTCCCCTGCTCGGCTCCCTCCCCACTCAGCCCCCCCGCTGCTGCTCACTGAATCCCTCCTCTCCTCGACCCCGCTCCCTCACAGGGGTAGGGGGTGAGGAGGGACATGGCAAGGGGCGGGGGGCGGGGGAGTCTCAAAGGGAGGAGGGTGGAAGAGAGGAGGGATGTGACGAGTGGCAGGGACATCTGGAGATGGGGGCATGGAGAGGAGGGACTCACCAGGCAGTGGCAGGTGGTGGGGGCGTCGGGAAAGGGGCCGAGCAGGGAGGGGAAGAGGCAGAGTGCAGGTGGGGACACCACAACCCAGGTGGGTCGTCAACAGCTGCACCAGGGGAGGCTTAGCACGTGGGGTCTAAGTTTATTAACAAAGTTCACAAGGAAACTTGAGGACTCCTAGCCACAACCCTGGCTGTAGGGCTCCTTAATCTTGTCGCTCTTGAGGCTTTCCGCTAGCGTCTTTGCTCTCTATCAAGCAGCAACACCGAGGGCTTCCTATCTGGTATCTCCCTTTTCTCTCTCTGACTCTCTACGATCCTCTTATCTATGTCCTGGAGGCCTGATGAAGCCACATGAGCTGTCCTGATATTGCTCATTTTCTCCACCTCCATCGGGGGGGTGGGTGCGCTAAACATGCCACTGAAGGGCCAGTCACGCCATGACATCCCTGAAAATGTTTGGCTGGTAAAGTTGCAGGATCGCTCTACTCCTTGTAAAGAGTAACGGTAGCTTGCTGAACGAAGTGTGCCTTTTTACACTGATCACCTGGGCCTCCGGGACTGTGTGCATTCCTCCCCCCGCACCCGCTTTGACTTTTACACTTCCTTCACATAAGTGGAAAATTCCCAAAGATGCAATGTTCGCTTTGTTGACAGACGAAAACACATTTTAAATGAGAGCCCAGTATCGCGTTTCTCATTCAAATGGTAGGGAAATCTGAGCAATTAGGCATATCAGGGATGATATGAAGCAAATGAACTAATTTGTTTTCTGAGGGTTTGTTCGCTTGGAGCAGTAATGCGTTCTATGGACTGTGATTTCTAAACCATATTAACATGATGCACATTAATTGATCTGTGTAGACCCTGCTGGTGTGCACTGAAGGTTCCCTAGTGTGCTTTAACACCGTAATACATTAATCATTTAGTGTGAGACGTGGGGTTGCTTGCTAGGATTTGGGTATATCTCAGCAAATCAATTCCCTGCCATTGCAGGGGCCTTGGGCACTGGTACACCACAGTGCTTTCTGTTCTCTATTTGTGGCACGCAATATTTTAGTCTTTGGAGGGCTGTAATACTTTGATCTAATTCAGGTTGTTGGGTTCACTGCAGGGGTGGTGGGTGAGGTTTAGTGGCCTGTTGTATACAGGAAGCCAGGCTGATGTGCTGGTCCCATCTGGCCTTAAATACTATGACTTTTATGCATGTGGGATTTGAGGTAGATAAAATAGCATCACAGGATTATTTGAATGGTATAGCATAATATTCCAGAGGTATCATATGAAAATACAGATTTCTTCCCGTGCCTGTATCTCATAAATTCTTTCTCCTACTGCTACCAGTTTTTGTACTCTCACTCTGTATTATTGATTTGTTTGTTTGCACTGGGATAGATCCCCACAGTGCTAGGCATTGTACAAACACAGAACAAAAACAGGCCCAAAGAGCTTACAACAGGGACCGGCAACCTTTGGCACACAGCCCACCAGGGTAAGCCCCCTGCCGGGCCGGGCCAGTTTGTTTACCTGCTGTGTCCACAGGTTCGGCTGATCACGGCTCCCACTGGCCACGGTTCGCCGTTCCAGGCCAGTGGGGGCTGCGGGAAGCAGCGGCCAGCACATCCCCCGGCCCACGCTGCTTTCCACAGCCCCCGTTGGCCTGGAGTGGCAAACCGCGGCCAGTGGGAGCTGTGATCGGCCGAACCTGTGGACATGGCAGGTAAACAAATCGGCCCAGCCCGCCAGGGGGCTTACCCTGACAGGTTGCGTGGCAAAGGTTGCCAATCCCTGGCTTACAATTGAAATAAAAGACAAGAGACAGGTGGATGCAAGTGGACAGAGGGGTAGCTCATGTGTCAAGGTTCCTCCCCCACTCTGAACTCTAGGGTACAGATGTGGGGACCTGCATGAAAAACCTCCTAAGCTTATCTTTACCAGCTTAGGTCAAAACTTCCCCAAGGTACAAAATATTCCACCCGTTGTCCTTGGATTGGCCGCTACCACCACCAAACTAATACTGGTTACTGGGGAAGAGCTGTTTGGACGCGTCTTTCCCCCCAAAATACTTCCCAAAACCTTGCACCCCATTTCCTGGACAAGGTTTGGTAAAAAGCCTCACCAATTTGCCTAGGTGACTACAGACCCAGACCCTTGGATCTTAAGAACAATGAACAATCCTCCCAACACTTGCACCCCCCCTTTCCTGGGAAATGTTGGATAAAAAGCCTCACCAATTTGCATAGGTGACCACAGACCCAAACCCTTGGATCTGAGAACAATGAAAAAGCATTCAGTTTTCTTACAAGAAGACTTTTAATAAAAATAGAAATAAATAGAAATAAAGAAATCCCCCCTGCAAAATCAGGATGGTAGATATCTTACAGGGTAATTAGATTAAAAAACATAGAGAACCCCTCTAGGCAAAACCTTAAGTTACAAAAAAGATACACAGACAGAAATAGTTATTCTATTCAGCACAGTTCTTTTCTCAGCCATTTAAAGAAATCATAATCTAACACGTACCTAGCTAGATTACTTACTAAAAGTTCTAAGACTCCATTCCTAGTTTATCCCCGGCAGAAACCAGTATAAGACAGACGCACAGACCCTTTGTTTCTCTCCCTCCTCCCAGCTTTTGAAAGTATCTTGTCTCCTCATTGGTCATTTTGGTCAGGTGCCAGCGAGGTTACCTTTAGCTTCTTAACCCTTTACAGGTGAGAGGAGTTTTCCCCTGGCCAGGAGGGATTTCAAAGGGGTTTACCCTTCCCTTTATTTTTATGACATCATGGAAACAACGAGGCAATAATCTAAATGCCTTATCTATCTTTAAATTGGTTTGGAAAGCAATTTGTGAGAAAGATGCTGTACATGAGAGAGTCTATTGTTTAAACTGTAGCTAGTGCTGAATTTATTTTCTGTACTATAATGCCCTTGTTGCATATGGGTGACTTAATTTGGTTCTGTTTTGTTTGTGGGTCAGATTAACCCTTACTGCAATCAGAAAGATAACATGAAGGATTAATTTGTAATTTTTTCTATATTGTTTTTTTGTTTCATTGATGCAGGTATGGAGTATAGGCATGTTCTATAACACTATGAATAAAGCTGGTCATAAAGAAAACCAAGCACATCTGCTGAACAGAAGGTATGCAACCACAGTGCAATAGATTGCAAACAGCTTAGCATCTGGATTTTGATTTTTTAGAAAGTCAGCATTTTACATTAAATAAGATTTAAAAGTTCTTTATACAAAATCTCCTTGACTGTATAACTTTATCTGTGTGTGTATCTGTCAGTGGTGGGTTTATTTTTCTTTTTTTTTTTTCATATACATAATATGTGCTGTACCAGTTTAAAAGTCTCAAAGGGACTGTAGGTACACACTAGAAATTTACAGTAATACATATTCATAGTAAGCTTTTTTCTTCTTTTTTAAGAAGAAGAAAAACAATTAGGTTGGTTTTAAATTTGTTTATGCTCTAAGAACTGTTTCCCCACCCCCTGAATCAGAGTCAACTCACAGGAAAACTTTGAAGCCAGTATTTGAAAAATGAAGAGACTTTGACTTAGAGAACAGTGAATTGCCAGACTTTCAAGTGCACATAGATCTGACAACTCAGGGAGTTAAACCAAGGGAATTAGGTAGGTCTTAAAGCGGTAACAGCCCAGGCTCTTAGACCTTTTGCATTTAAAGATGTTTTGGTATCATTGGAAGATTAATTTTGTATACAAAATAAAGCACATCGTTTTCGTCTCCCTCTCTGGCCAGTATTGTTTATCTGCAGCAGAAGTCAGTCTCCCGGGGACAGCAAGGACAGCTGCCCTCTGGAAGAGGAGGGTTAAAAAAAAAAGTGTGTACACTACTTTCTCTGCAGGACTTGGGTAAGTAGATCCCAGAGTGGCTTATTTACTGCTAATAGGGGTGTCAACTGGGGAAGATTTGAGAGACCCAAACAGTCCTTACAAGGACATAATATGGGTGCATAGAATATAGGTTATTTGTTATATATATATTTATATATTACAAGCACATAAGTGACAAGTGCAACACACACACACACACACACACACAAAGTGCCAGATTCTGATCTCAGTTACACCAGTAAAAAACGGAATAACTCCATTCTCTGCAATTGAATTGTTTCTGATCATAATTACACCTGTATAAAGCCTCCAAATTACTTCAATAATTTTAGATTGACACTGGGATAGCAAAATTGACACTGCCTGCCTGGTTTAAAATGAAATACAATGTGATCTTTACAGTCTCTGGAGTGCACTTTTAGCTGTCAGTTTAATTTACCCACTTTCAGTTGTCACAGCCAGCCTCTGCTGAAATCGAGACCGATTAAAATACAAGCCTGCACAGATACCTTGTTTTTTGGTTGAGTCCAAAGAGAGAGAAATCCTGTAAAACCTTGCAGCCCAGCTTGCATGCTGAATTACCACATAGAGGGTAACCAAGTGATGGTAAAACTCCTGAGGCACCCCGAAGCACTCTTTTATAAGGATTTTAAAAAGCCTCTTAAAAATGGCAGCAGAGATCAGAGTCTCTGAGAGGAGGGGAAGTGAGGGGGAAAAAAAAAAGAGAAGAAAAACTTTGGCATGCATGTAGTGCCTTACATCAATCTATGTAGATGTTCTTTCCTCCTTTTGTGTAACACCCCTTTCCTCCTACAGACCACCCAAAGCCCTATAAATAATCCAAGAACTCTGTTTTTTCTTCAGCTTTCTCCTCCGATCTCAAAAGAGAAATATCAAGCAGGGGAAGGGAGGGAGAGAGAGAGAAAGAGAGAAAAGATGGCTAGTGAATTCAAAAAGAAAATGTTTTGGAGGGCAGTAGTGGCTGAATTCTTAGCCATGAGCCTCTTTATTTTTATCAGCATCGGCTCAGCACTGGGCTACAATTTTCCTGTAGTCGGCAACAAGACAGCCACAGCCACTCAAGACAATGTGAAGGTCTCGCTGGCTTTTGGGATCGCGATTGCAACCATGGCACAAAGTGTGGGTCACATCAGTGGTGCCCACCTGAACCCAGCGGTGACCCTGGGTCTTCTGCTGAGCTGTCAGATCAGCGTCTTGAAGGCTTTCATGTACATCGTTGCCCAGTGCCTAGGAGCAGTGGTAGCCACGGCGATTCTTTCTGGAGTCACTTCATCTCTTCCAAACAACTCCCTTGGGCTCAATGCGGTAAAGCTGATAAATTTTTCTTTCCCACTTTCAAGCAGAAGTTTTAATGTAAGATCACTAACCTACTGAGGAGGGCAATCTGGTGTCTGGGGATTGTTTGAGGCAGCCAGTCATAATGGAAGACACTGTGTTTAAAATAAAAAGAAAAGGAGTACTTGTGGCACCTTAGAGACTAACCAATTTATTAGAGCATAAGCTTTCATGAGCTACAGCTCACTTCCTCAGATGCATATCGTGGAAACTGCAGCAGGCTTTATATATACACAGAGAATATGAAACAATACCTATTCCCACCCCACTGTCCTGCTGGTAATAGCGCAGGACAGTGGGGTGGGAATAGGTATTGTTTCATATTCTCTGTGTATATATAAAGCCTGCTGCAGTTTCCACGATATGCATCTGAGGAAGTGAGCTGTAGCTCACGAAAGCTTATACTCTAATAAATTGGTTAGTCTCTAAGGTGCCACAAGTACTCCTTTTCTTTTTGCGAATACAGACTAACACGGCTGTTACTCTGAAACCTGTGTTTAAAATAGGGCTTCATCCAAAGCCCACTGAAGTCAATGGGAGCCTCTGCCTTGACTTCAATTGCCATGGGATAAAGTTTTTAGGGCTCATGCTGTCACTTGCTAGTACAGCTACTACTGTAAGCTTACAGATATACAAACCATCCTCTATAAGACAGAGATCAAGGAGAAGGTCCTCTTTTTCCTGAAACAAGGTCGTATGTTACTGGTTACTGGAATCACATTATGTTTGTGTTTGCTTTTGTACGTCAAGCATGAGATATTCAAAGTTGCCTAAAGGATTTAGATACCCAATTCCCATTAAAAATATTGGCAATTGGGTATCCAAATACCTTAGCAGACTTTGAAAATCTCAGTCTACATATCTTTTCTGGTGATGTCATTTAATGTGCATAGATGAATATATATTTTTATTTTTTTCAGGTTACTCTGTATAGGCTACCTAATTAGGGGCTCAGATAACCCCAGGATGGAGGCTAAGAACATAGGTACCTAACTAAACACAGAGAGAAAAAGGTGGGGGGGGAGGAGGGAGCGAGATCTGTAGCAAAGCAAATCCTGTTGTCAAAAATCTACAATGAAATGTACGTGTTGCATTACCCTGAGAGCCGAATTGCTCTCTGACACCGAGTTACAGTTGCCACTTCTTGTGTTTTTGTTTGTTTAGAAATACACTCATGGAAATGTTGAATTCTGCATTGCTCTGTCCAAGAGGTGGTGAGGCAACTGTCTATAATAGGAGCCCTGGTTTCAATACTTTTACAGCCAGATGTTTGTGGCTGTGTGACTGTGGACAGTAATTTCAATAAAGCTGCTCCAATCATTTCAGTGAAGCTGTTCCTCCTTAAAACACTGGCATTTGACCAGAGTGGCAACTAAATGGATCCACATATCTTTAAGCATTTGTTTGGCTTAGAATGAGCCTATTTTCAATGTCAGTCACATAGCCACAAACACCTTGTTAGTGTTACCTACAGGAATATTAAAACTGGGATTTCCCTTATGGCTAGTTTCAGAGTAACAGCCGTGTTAGTCTGTATTTGCAAAAAGAAAAGGAGTACTTGTGGCACCTTAGAGACTAACCAATTTAAATCGGTTAGTCTCTAAGGTGCCACAAGTACTCCTTTTCCCTTATGGCTAGTTACTCCATCTGATTCTGTACAGTGCACTTTTTTCAAATCTTCTGGATGTTCCCTCCCATATAAAAAAATTAAGGTGGCAGTTTGTAACATTAATATTCAGCACCCAGTTTAATTCACGGGGCATATTTGCAAGAGAAGGTTTTGATCAGAATGTGTCTTTTGCTACAGGTAAGCCCTTTATGGGCAAGAGAAAACAAACAGAACAAGTCAAAGAGTATTAAATGAACAAATAATGTGTTGTGGTTTAACATGCGGTGGTGTCTACAGGCAATTACAATGAAATTATGAAAAATATAGTAAAAGTTGGTATTTAATAAGTTACTCCAGAGAAACAAGTGGGTGTCATTGGTCTTCATGCTCCATTGCAATATTAGGTTTCAAAGTAGCAGCCATATTAGTCTGTATCCGCAAAATTACTCCTTTTCTTATTGCAATATTAGTTGCTTGTTTACCTCTCTGGAATCTGTGGATACAGAGGATTTGATGATCCATCTATCCACTCAGCTTCCAAATTTTGATGATAATTATGGGCCTGACACAAAGCCCATGGGAATCAATGAGCATCTTTCCATTGACTTCAATAGGCTTTGGATCAGGGTCTAAAAATGGTATGTACTCTTTCCCTCTGAAACCAATGTTGGAGGGAACTAGACCATGCAGGAGAGAAGCACATGGGACATGATGTAACCAAAGAGGTTTCCTGCAAATACCTAGCGGCCAGCTGCCATTAAATGCGGGTGGTCTGTTTCCCAGAGTGTTAGCATTTGGATTTCCCCGTCTGCACGCTGGCCGGCCATGAAACCCTCATGCACTGGTTCACCCTAAATCGCAGAGCCCTGAACCTGGACTTTTGTTGGGTGGATACATGACACCAGACAAACCCCCTTTTGTTTCTTGGACTACCCCCTAAATTATAAGTTACACTGCACGAGCTGGGAGCTGGGGGCCCCAAAGAGAAGAGTCTGGGAGGCAGGGGGCAAGACTGGGAAGATAGGGCTGGAATGACAAGAAGGCAGGGAGAAAAGCCTACAGGGATAATAAAGCAAATACAGGTTGGCTCTGAGAGGGAAAGAACCATTTCTTGAGAGAAAATGTTCCCTCCACTTGGGCATGTGCCTCAGCCTTTCGGCACTATACCACAAAATCAGGGACTATTTTTTCCCCAGATGAGCCAATATTTTACCCCATTGCCCTCCCAGCCAGCCAATGTATGTACTAAATCTAATTGCATATGCAAAGTGTCGGGGTGGAATCAATGGTAATTTTTCCATTGGCTTCAGTGGGACTCGATTTTACCCCAGGAACCTTAAAAATTCCACCCGACCTGCAGGAAGGAAGCCTCTGAGTCTTTACAGCAACTGAGTGGAATTCAATGGAATTTGTGCTTTTAGGGGAAGAGAGTACCCTGCAGGGGAAAACCATGGTATTTTATGGCTCCAGCGCCGTGTGTGACCATATCCCCAAGTTGGAATTTGTCCAGGACACTGGTCAGAACCCTTATCATGCAATTAATGTAGCTCTCTAAGGTGACATCGCAAGTGTGGGTATCAATGGTCTTCATTGTCAAATATTCAGAAGAAATGATTTTTCATTCAGTGCTAAATGTTCTGGCTGGAGTCTCGGTGGGGGAATCTCTCTGGAGATGGGGAGAGCAGCAGCTGTTGTTTTCCCTTTGAGAGAAATAGAGAGGAAAACAAATTTATTTGCTTCCCACTGGCCAGTCCAGATTGGCTGGGTGGCTAAGTTCGGTGCCGGGGAAAACAGCACAGCAGCTGCCCTGACAAGAAGGGTTTTTCAGAACCTGTCACGATAGGTCACATGGGAAAAAAACGCACAGGTCAAGCCTCAGAGCAGGCTGGATCCGCCCTTAAACAGAAGATAAGCAGAAACAATGTAGATCTGCCTTTGCACAGTGCTGCCCGCTTTAACTAGAGTACAATAGGGAAGGGATAGAACTTATATTATTGCCAACAGCTTCAGCTGCTTGTGCTTTCAGTGGGAATAAGAGGGTACATGACTCTGAATGTGTGGAGGAAAAAAAAGAAGGGGCTTTTAGGCTGGGCTATGGTTCCTAGAGGAGTGGTTTCTGTTGTAACATCATCAGAGTTTATTAGGGTCAAGTTTTCTCAGTTTTCATGAGCCCCCCACTCCCCCCAAAGGGCAAGCACCTTTGCACGTGACAAGGGTGAGTGAATAGACCACCTGCTGTGGACACGCAGTCTCAGACCTGTATGTGTGCATCGTGGTAATAGTGACCCTCTCTGCCTATCAACAGCAAACCAAACAGACAAAAAGAAATGCAAGCAAACTGAGCAAAATGACAGCAGTTATAACAAAACACACCAAGAAACATGCAAGGGTGCAGAGAAAGAGGGTGCAGGGAGGGAGCAGGGAAAGGTATTGAACTCCTTTAAAGGGTTTACTTTTAGGGACTATACGGTGCTAATGGAACCCACACACCTGCTGGGTCTGGTGTTCTGTCCCCTCTAATGGCGCTGAGACCACTAGGAGATTAATGAGTTTGCTCTCCAGCCTTAGCTAAGAGCCATATGGCTTGAGGCTCATGCATTTAACTCTAGAAGTCCCAGGTTCAGTCCTGCCCGCCGATGACTGGGGCCTGTCAGTGTTACACTAAGATGACCACATTAAAAGGGCCTGATCCAAAAGCCACTGCCATGAAGGGAAATATATTTATTTTGTTCAGCAGGCTTTGAATCAGACACTAGTGCTGAGGGCCAGTAAGAGACAAGCTGGGTATGTGCAATTCTAAAAATCTGGCCCTCCCTTGTCAGTCTTTAACACAGTGTTAACACAGGAAAGGTATCTGTTTGCAGTTCAGATGAAGCATCTCTTTCCATCAACTTGCATCTTTTTTTTTTTTTGATAATTTCAGCTTCTCACCCCAAACTAGTTTCCACATGGTAGAACTGTAAGAGCAGAGTAAATCCAAGACACACAACCTTAGCTTTTGAATGTAGCTGATTATTCTATGTTTGAGACAGATCTGTAAGCTATGGATTGTTAACGTGTCATTTACTTACGCTAAACAGACTACTAATGGTCAACAACCTGCTTAAGTTAATGAAAAGCAGGCAAGAGGCAACTGATATGTGGTCAGATAACTGCTGTAGCAAAGATATTTGCTGCCCATCAATGATTATCTCAACACTTCTATCAGATTGCAGTAAAATATGTTATGCCAATTTTAAGTCAATTTTTCCTATGGCTGAAATTATAAGATTGTGAAAAATGTATGCACTGCTTCATGAATTCATAATTTACTGCACTTTCTGTGGCTTTGTATACTTATTAAAGCTGCTGAGAACCCCACTGTGAAGCTTAGCAAGCAAGCTCCTTGCTTGTTCTAAAAGACCTTTCTTCAAGTTTGGAAAACTAGTGATAATTCTGCCTTAAATTAAATGAAAGAATTTAAAGCAAGGAAAATAAATATGAGTACTAGAGGAGATTTAATCTAGACAGAGGAGGAAAAACAAGAACAATAAATACAATCAGCTCTGTTTTAAGGGAGCATGCAGTGGACTAACAGAAATTGGTTACATAAAGGAGATGTCTTTCTAACAAAGCCAGAACGCAATTGGATTCAGTATATTCAGAGATATTTTGGAGCAGTCTCCAAGGAGATCACACTAATAAAGGTGTCCTTTTGTATGGGTTTCACTTCACGTTGTTCCTCGAGTGTGCTTTGGACTTTCTCTCTAATGGATAGACCCTCTGCCACACCCATAGTCAAGTAGGCTGTGTTCCACTGATGAATCAACAGTGGCAGATGCATGAATGTACAAGCTGGGATGCAAAATGGTTTTATGGTGTCTGGTTAACCAGGCCTGGAGATGACTCAAAAGTCTTGCCCAAAAGAGGAAGGAGGGGGCTTCACCACAACAGCAGCTCTTCACCACAGCAGGATCAGTGCTCGCAGTAACCACTACTTTCATGCCCCTTCCCTCCCCAGCAATTTGCAATTACAGGGCGAATCCATGCGCACCTGTTCAATGCAAGTAACTCTCTGAGGAGAACAAGCCGTGGTCTCTGAGTCTTGTTCAGCACCAGGACTGATTTCTCAGCCCAGCAGTCATTTTGATATTTTCTAAACAAATCGTTTCCGTTTTTCAATGTCAAATGACTTTTCGTTTTGAATTTTACTTCGGCTGACTTTTTGAAAGGACTTAAAAAAAACCTCCTTGAAAAGTAAATGAAACGTTTTGGGTTTGGGTCAAACTTTTGTTCTGTTTTTAGTTCATTGAAAAATTGAAAAAATTTCAGGGTTGGGTGGACCCAAAACACCTTTTTTTTTTTTTTTTTTTGGTTCTGCCACCAAACCAAAGAATTGGTTATTCACACAGCTCTTATCACAGATTAGAGAAAGCTCTGGTCTCTCTGAGGCTGTGTTATCACCACTGTGCCAGGAGTGGCTTCTGTGGATGGTAGGAGGGCTCATATGTTGTGCTGTGGTGATTCAGTTTTTCCTGTTTCCCTCTTTCATTATGGCTGCTCCCTCAGACTGTGATCTCATCCAATCTTAAACTAAACAAAATCAGATTGAGTCAGGAGTTGGGTGGTGGAACTTACAAAGAAAACCCCAGTGTTTTAGAAGTCAAGGATGGTGAATAAGTAGGCAGGATTTTTTCCTCTGAGCCAGCCCCGTGTTATGGAGTATTGGACTCCTGGAGGTGCCACTGGACAGATGAGACAGAAATCTGAGGTCTGGACTTCTTACAGACATTATAGAGGGCATGACACTCTTTATAAGACAAAGACTTGAGTCCTTGCTCCCTGGTCACATTTCAACATAAGTAATTACATTCTGCATACCTAAATTCCCTCTGTGGTTTCAATTAACCACAGTATTCTCTCTCTCCTGCTGGCCTAGCCTGTTGTGTTGTTATGTTCTGCATTATTAAACACACACTGTAGCTGCTGTATTGCATTCCAGAGGTGGCTGCATTTCAGTGGTGGGCAAAATGATCCTTGCATACAATATATAATTTGTAGAGCTCTTTGAGATTCCGGGGGGATGAAGAGACCTATAGAATTATCCTTATAATATTTCAGTCTTTTAGCTGAACTTCATACCAGAGTAGTAGCTAACAGCATTCGGCTAGGGAGATGGGTGACTTTGATAAGATACAGAGCACAAGAAAATCACTGTTTGAAAACCGCAGTGGTGTTGCTATGTTAGTAACTTGTTTCTATAGTGAGAGAAGATCCACCTTTTGAATGAGACATACAACTGGAGCCCTCGGCTAAATGTTATAGTTAATTTAGGAAGAACAAGAGCGTTAGCCATTATTTCCTGGCTATGTTACCTTTTTAGTGTCCCGATGCAGTTTCACTTGGAGAAGTTATTCTTTCCTTCCCTACCTAAAAATGAGTGATTAGTGTTTCTCATGCAGCATAGCTGCTCTCTACCACCCCAGAAATGTCCTGTGCTCTCTGCAATGGGCGAGTCACGCCCAATATATGTATTTTGAAACCCTTTTGGTAAAAGACACTATACTTATAACTGTTTGCAGTGTTGTTGGAGCTGTGTTGCTCCCAGGATATTAGAGAAACAAAGTAGGTGAGGTGATATCGTTTATTGGACTAACTTCTGTTGGTGAGAGAGACAAGCTTTTGAGCATACACAGAGCTCTTCTTCAACACTGCGTCTGGGAAAGTTTCTCAGCATGTCACAGCTAAATACAAGTTGGAACACATTGTATTTAGCTGTAACACTCTGAATATCTTTCCCAGACCTGAAGAAGAGCTCTGTGTTAGCTCCAAAGCTTGTGTCTTTCACCAACAGAAGTTGGTCCACTAAAAGAAATTACCGAACCCAGCTTTTTTCTCTACTATACTTATGAGATAGCCTTATCACTAAGTAAATGAGATCCTTGCACAACGTGCGTAGTGTCTAGGGAATACGGTTTGGCTGGAGGTATTAATTCCACCCAAATCAGCACATCTGCTTAATGCATGGAACTATCCCCTCCTGACCGCTTCTTAAGAAAATATAATTGACATGATGGCCCTGAACCTACAGTATGATAATGCTCCTATCCAATGGAGTGAAGCAGCCATAAAACCAGCTGAACGGGCCGCTTGAAGATTTCCTCAGTGTGGGAGCTCCTTAAATGGCACAGAGCTACAGTGGCAGCTGCTAAACCGCACCCTGGCTCATAGTACAGTGGGTGTGGATGGGGGAAAGGGGTGTAGCAATCCTTGGCTTCTAGAATCACTTTTTGGGACCATCCACCTGCCAGTCCAGTCTCTAGGCTTAGAATAGAGCACCCCTGGGGATGTTTTATGCCCGGAAGTGGACCACTAGCAGTTGGATGGTGGTGGCTAGAGGAGTATTAGGAGGAGGTAAACATTCCTGTTTGGAAAGTGCTGTGAAATCCTCAGAATAAATGTGCTATTTAAATACAAAATATTATATTCTCTGACTTTAAATTTTGGGAGAAAATCTATAGACTTGCATAAGAATGGGATACAATAGACCTAATCATACCTATTAGTTTTGTTCACGCTACTAAAAGGAAATGTGCAATCTTTTAAAACCCCTTGAGGAGGTCCCAGCAATTTAAGAGTGAGTAGAACTGTCTGGAACATATTTGATGATTTTTTTTTCCTCAGTGAAAAACCAGAACTTCCTCCCCCCACGCCCTGAAAATTTTTTGGTGAAATTTGTTTTCTGATCTAGAGTTTTCCATTCTAAAGTGGAGACGTGTTGGCTAAGATTTGTAGGAAACTCTCACTACCACCACCCTGTCTGTTTTGTGGCTAAGCAGTGAATGTTACTTTCTAGAATCTTTGATTTGGCGTCTTTCACTTTAGGCTCAGGGCAGGCCTATGAGAAGCATAGCAAGCATCACAGATTTCACTGGAAGAGATGCCCTGGCAGAGCTGTGTATAGGTGAAACTTGCCCCAGGCCACGCAGGGCTACCAAGCCTTCCTTTCTAGGGATGAACCAAATTCAGTTGAGATTCACTAGGCATGAAAAAAGTAGCTATCTGTATTGATCCAGACTGGGAATCTGGCACATGAGGGAGTAATCTGGAAATAAATGGGGAGGGGAAGAGGTCTTTCTGGTGAGAGGCAGGATGGAGGGAAGGAATGAGGTAATGGAAGTAGCTTGTGGGAGTCTCCGAGTCCAATTCTCCGCTTGTGTAAATGGGTAAAACTTTATGGAAGTCAATGGAGCTGTGTCCACTTATACCAGCCGAAAATGTGGCTCTCTGGGTGTATGGAAGATGGCAACTATTTAAAGGATAAGAGAATCCTAGAAAATGTAGGAATCAGAGTTGTATAAAGACATATCTATGACAACCCTTTTTTTTTTCTCTCTGAGCACCAAATTAGTTCACAAATTTTAAAGGAGGAAAAAACAGCTGTAGAAAATTTCCTGTTCTCATATAGAAGTTTCCTGCTTTTTTCACAGTGATTTATAGTCAATGAGTGTTTGCTTTCCCACTCTCTAGATTAACTGGAAACACTAGATAACAATAGGTCCTACTAACTGACAAAGGCCGATAAAAAATTCAAAATGTAAAAGTGATCTTTATTAGCCATTTTAGGAATCCGGCATTCCAGGATTTTTTTAAAAAATAGGTATCATGACGCAAATTTCATTTTTGAGAAATGACATTTATTTTGTACATCCAAATTGTCTCATTGTTTCCTTGTGCTCCCCTGTTGGTCTGTCTCCATCTGTTGTCTCTTGTCTTATATTTGATAAAAAGCTCTCAGGGACAGAGCTTGTCTTTTTGCTTTTATAATTTTGGTTTTGTGTTTGTACAGCACCCAGCACATTGCGGGCCTGGGTCTATGACGAGGGTTCCTAGATGCTGCCCCAATACAAACAGGAATAACAATATAATAGCAATAACAACAAGAACTCAGTAAATCCCCTCTGGATTTACATACGTGGGAACCGGGGCAGAACCTGATACCATGTGTTCTAAAAGGAAAATCCCAATGAAAAATAAATAATTACATTGAAATTTAGAACTGAATTCAGAGCTGATGGTAAGTGGGAAGAGCTCCACTGAAGACAATGAAATCTGAGTTTAGGACATCATATTATTCCATTAAATCAATTACACGGGGCCTGTCCTCTATCTTGGACAGGAAAATAAATAGACAAATAAATAAATGGGAGGGGAAAAGTGTCTGAATATCTCAACAAAGTTAAGAACATAAGAATGTCCATACTGGGTCAGACCAAAGGTCCATCCAGCCCACTCTCCTGTCTGCCAACAGTGGCCAATGCCAGATGCCCCAGAGGGAATGAACCTAACAGGTAATGATTAAGTGATCTCTCTCCTGCCATCCATCTCCACCCTCTGACAAACAGAGTCTACGGACACCATTCCTTACCCATCCTGGCTAATAGCCACTAATGGACTTAACCCCCATGAATTTATCCAGTTCTCTTTTAAACCCTGTTATAGTCCTAGCCTTCACAACCTCCTCAGGCAAGGAGTTCCACAGGTTGACGGTACGCTGTGTGAAGAAGAACTTCCTTTTATTTGTTTTAAACCTGCTGCCCATTAATTTCATTTGGTGGCCCCTAGTTCCTATATTGTGGGAACAAGTAAATAACTTTTCCTCATTCACGTTCTCCACACCCCTCATAATTTTATAGACCTTGATCATATCACTCCCCTTAGTCTCCTCTTTTCCAAGCTGAAAAGTTATTCTCCCTGACAGAGGCGCAGGTCTGTAATCCACCACTTGGGTTAGGGGATGCGGCCTAGAAATCCTGCTGTGTCCTGGGTTCCACCGGGAAAACCATCTACACCTCAGACAGCCGGTCTTTCTCTGATTCTCGAACTCTTCCAACTCTCAGCACAGCTCCCTTATTATTGCTGCTCTTCACTCTCACTCCCATGTTCTCTCCCCAATCCCTTTCTGATGAATCTAAAGACAATATATGGTGATGTGGGCCACAGGATATCCTGAATAGAATAGACAGAGGTGACATGGATGTAATGGAGACAGAATTTGGCCCTTAGCCCTTTTTCTCATGTTGCTTCTATATTGATGCTCAGGGCAGAGAAATGAGAGAGCAGGAGTTGCTGTCTTTACTCCAGAAGCCTATTTGAATATTAATATGGCCACATTTTACCTTTAGAAAGTGGACTTTAAAGGTATAAACTACCTCGGGCTTGAGAAGTCTCTGAGTATCCCCTTAATTCCAAGGAAGATTTCACAGTTTCATTGGCGTTTGGGTTTAGAAATATAAAACTAACGCTACTCCAAGGCAATCAACAAGTGCCCACACTGTGGTGTTTGTACAAAGCCAGATAGTTATTCCAGTGTCTAAATACAGTGGGAGATTGTCATAGTCACAAGTTACCAATGAAGTAAGTAACAAATAGTTTATCTGTATAATTAAGTCCTCCAAACAATCTTCTAAAAAGGATTTGTTTACTCAGTTTTAATTCAGTTTAGAAAACAAAAACCTTCCTAGTTTATTCCCAAACAGCAAAATTAAAAATCATTTTACAAGGAAACTTTCCCACGGGGAATACACAAAGGTAAAGTGGAATGAGACTCTTCCACAAATGCTTTGCCTCACACTGGCGATGTTTAATGAAAGCCCTGTAGATATATTGACATTTACTGTCTGCCACTGGACGCATATGTTAGATTTATACGTCGGTTTAATATAAATGAAGCCATTATTCTTCTCTTTATAGCATGTGGGGCCCTGTAACACAAAAGGAATGACTAGTTTCTCACCATGTAGTGGAGAGGGTGGGAGGATGGTGGTTGGGTCTTATTATCTGAGGTTGTCTACTGTCCAAAGAATGGAAGACAGCTGTTGTGCTTAGCGAAATGTCTGGGCTGGCACCTAGAATTCTCTCATCTGTATTTGTTGGGAGGGAGTCTGGCAGAGGACAGGAAGTTGTGCCCCCATATTCTACTGCAGGTCCTATCACTGACCAACAGGCTGATGAAGTCTTTCCAAAGATTTCCATTAACTTCAATGGGCTTTGGAGCATGCCCCTGTTGTGTGGCCTTAGACAAAAAACCAGTTAAACCTCTCTGTGTCCCAGAGATTTGTGACAAGTTGCACTATATAAGTCAAAACCAGATAAATAATGGGTGTAATAATGCCTGTCTCACAGGGATGTTGTTAATGAATTAGTGTTTGGCAAGTGGTTTGAGCTCTTCCACAAAAGGCCATTCAGAAGAACAATTATTAACATCATGTTACTAATCAGTTACCCAACTTCTGAGGATTTAACATCATTAAATAGTCAGCTCAGGGAGAACTCTCAATGCTTTACCTGTTGTGTAACAAACAAAGATAAATCTGAATGGCAAAGCCTTTGCAGAGTTATGAAGAGGACAACTTCATCGCAATATTAATAACTTTATAATAATTCACAGAATCTGGGCCCTGGTTTGACAAAGCACTTAAGCATGTGGAATTTTAAACATGTGAGTAATCCCACTGATTTCAATGGGATTGAAATTATGCACATACTTCTGTGCTTTGCCGGATCGTGGACATAGTGCATTTTTACCCTGACTCAACAAAATACTATGCAACAAAGCAGGGACAGGTCACCGCCTGCGAGGAGCCGCCTGAGATCCAGCACCCTGAAACCCCTCCAGTGCCCCAACCCCCTGCCCCAAGCCCCCTCCTTCACCCAAACTCCCTCCCAGAGCCCGCACCCCACACCCTGTCCCACACCCCAACCCCTAGCCCTGCACACCCCCCCCGCACTCTGACCCCCTTGTGACCATTCCTCCACCTAGGAGCAACAGGGACATGTCACCGCTTCCAAGGAGCCATGTGGAGTCAGGTAGGGAGCCTGCTGCCCCTGAGCCAACTGGACTATAAACCGGACTTTCAATGAAGATCAGAAATGTTGGTTTGTAGAGCTTTGCGGTTGGTAAAGTGCCTGATAACATAGCTTGTACTAACTTCAGTCATGTGAGCAGTCCCACTGACTTCAGTGCTGTGATCCTACAATATCTCAAAGTCCTTTAAAAATAACGGTGTGACATAGGGGGATTGTTTTGGTCCCCCATTGAATTGCCACCATCACTGGGACTAAATGCTGCCACAGTTCCACAGTGCATAAAAACACTAAGTACAGGCTAGGACAGGAAGTGATGCTGCTCATATCCAATTGGAACAGCAGCATGAATTGTGGTGGTCGGGACATAGTTACCTGAGTTAATGGAAACAACGGACGAGCCAGTCCTAGGAAAGGTATCCTGTATCAACAAAATAACTGAGGGACTTTGGGGTCGAGCAACAGAAATGGCTGTGTGGGGGGACTGCAGATATTGATTTATGAGATGAGAATCATAGAATTTAATATGAATCTCTGTAGGTTGGCTAAACAATGACTAACGGGTATGATAATAGTGTATCGATATTTGTAGGGTATGAATAGAAAAGAAGGAGATGAATCGTTTAAGATGGTACAAAGAGTTATCATTAGAAAGAACGGTAAGATTAAGGAGGGGAGTGTTTAGGTTAAATAGTAAGGACCACTTTCAGAGAGTGAATGTCTGTGAAACAGCCTCCTGAAAGAAGTGGGGAGAGCTGCATCACTTAGGATACTTCAAACTGGGCTGGGGAAAGCAGCAGGAAATGTTCTTTAGGGAACAGACCTGCACTGGGAGGGAGATGGACTGGGTAAGCTAATGTCTATGGTGGGAAATATAGGGATGTCTAGTGCTAGTTATTAGAAGCTTCTTGAACTTAACATACTAAAGAATGAGTTCACTGTAGGGAAAAGATATTAATTATTTATTGGTTTCAGAGTAGCAGCCGTGTTAGTCTGTATTCGCAAAAAGAAAAGGAGGACTTGTGGCACCTTAGAGACTAAACAATTTATTTGAGCATAAGCTTATGCTCAAATAAATTGGTTAGTCTCTAAGGTGCCACTAGTCCTCCTTTTCTAATTATTTATTATAAATTATTATTATTAGTTTATTATTTTATTATTATTAAGATACATATCACAGTACTGCCTCAGAGATGCTAGGTTCTGTGCACACTGCATTTACATTCTACAAATATTAAAAGAAAGTTTGGGGGAATTAAGGATTTCAGTGAGCCCAGCACAATGGAAGAATCTTTTAACTCTCACGGTCCTATATAGGTCTTTTGCAAGCTATGCCATATGTGGGGTTCTTCAGGGTTAATGCATGAATATGCATTACCTGTTAGTGGAAGATGGGAGAATAATTATTTAGGATGGTCTAGGGAGACTAACTTGCAGTAGAGATGGGAGACAGAAAAGTACATTGCAGCACACAGTTTAGTCTCCTAGGATTACAATGCTTTGGCCTAACCAAAACCTTTGGGCTTAATATAGGGGTATATAGATATAAATTAATTACCTGTTATACACAGGAGGTCAGACTGCATGATCTAAAGTTGCTTTTGAGCCTTAAACTCTACGAAACTATGCAATAGATTCCCAAGAGAGGTGATGGAAATCCCTTTCCTTAAAACCAGACTAGATAAGCCATACTATAGGGAAAATTCCAGTACTGCTAAAGGAAAGACCTAACAGGTCTTTTCCACCTGTAATTTCTAGAATTGAATGGCACTAAAAGTAACTCTGGAGGTTATTGTCAATGAAATTCTACATTCCATATTGCTTAATTTTCATTCCAGGAGAAAATATATGAGTATGGCACGTAGAGAAGTGTTTGGAAGAGACAAAGATGAATATGTCCCCTATGCAAGGGTGACGTTCTCATTTGCAAAGAGTTCCATATTTTTAAGGAATGATGAGAAACTAACCAATCCCCTGATATATAAAAAAGTAAATCGAACCCCTGGAAAATACGCTACATAGCTAGAAGGGTGCTAGATGATACAGGGCAATTCCACATGATAAAACCACCTTGGGTAACAAATAATAATGTCCTTTCTATTGTCTTGTCCATGTAATTGGAACCATGTTTTGACGTGATGTACTTTTGTCCCTAATGCAAAAAATATGAAGCCCCCAGAAAAGTACATAGTCAGGTTCACCTTGGGCCAGTTTATTTTCCCATTCCCTGTTTCTGTTTTGAAGTCAGACTACTAAGAAATGTCCTTCTCTGATAAAACAAAAGGAAAGAAAACATGCCATTAATTGCCCACATTCCTGCTCAAAGTGGTGGAAATGGGTCAGCTAAATATGTCCATCAAAAGCAACAGCAAGAAGGCAGCTTGAATACCTCCACTCATGGACAAATCAAAGAGCGAAGCATTTTGTTACATCTAATAGCTATTTGCAATGTGGTTGCCATATGTTTCCCACAACTGCATAGAGAAGGAATTCTGCTCACTCCATGCGTGATCACTAGCGATCACTGTTTGAACAATAAATGTACATTGAGTCTTGCAGGCTGTTGAACCATCCCGTCAGATTACATCACCTGCTTGCCTTCACCAAGACTTGAGATGGGCCGTGTGAACTGAACTGTGGGTGATGTAATCCCAAGTGTTGATTAAAATAGACTGGCAAAAATAAACAGCTGTTTCTTGACATTATCTACTTTAAGTCAGGAGTGCGCTGCGGTAGAACTACCTGCAGTTCTGCATGTGAACGCCAAAACAGATTTACTTAGAGCCCACACTCTTCTACGTGGCCATGGAGTCAATGAATGGTTGTCAGTGTTATATAGATAAAAATAATCGCTGACAGGGAGCGGTGTGCTCTCCCTGAGCAACGCTTAATAATCAGTGCTCAAGTAATGAAGCTCAGGGCATTTAACCATGCCATTGCGGAAATGGGCAATTGCGAAGCTTGTACAGATGAAGATTATCTCTGGAAGAGGTAGATGTGCTGTGTCTGAGTGATACTGCCCTTTCCCTCGGATATCACTCCATAACAAAATCAAGAGGACCTTCCTGAATGTTTTCTGACCCTAGTCAGTGTGCAGACAGAAGATGGGTTTGGGCTGAAACCGGAGTCAGAGACCAGGCTTAGTGTGCAATGTAGACATACCCTAGGAGCCTGAGTCAAGGAGCAGAACCCTATTGTGCTAGGTTCTCTACAAGCAATGATACTTCGTTTCCAACATGAAACATTTCCTCTCTCTTCTTAGAGTTGGTATTCTTCAAATTTGTGTTTTGAGTGGTCATTCTTTGTTCTTATACAGCACCTGGTATAACATGGACAGTGGTGTATGCTCTTTCCCATTTCCCATTACATTTCCGGCATTCTTTATTCATTTTTGTTCCATTTAGGCAAGGCAGTAACAAAGAGAACACGGAAATGCACTAGTATAACCCAAGCCGTTGCTTGCATTGTATGACTCTGATGTCAAAAAATATTGCAATTATTACTGCAATTATTAAAATCATACTGTATGGTTATTGACAGGTTTCAGAGTAACAGCCGTGTTAGTCTGTATTCACAAAAAGAAAAGGAGTACTTGTGGCACGTTAGAGACTAACCAATTTATTTCAGCATGAGCTTTCATGAGCTACAGCTCACTTCATCGGATGCATACTGTGGAAACTGCAGAAGACATTATATACACAGAGACCATGAAACAATACCTCCTCCCACCCCACTCTCCTGCTGGTAATAGCTTATCTAAAGTGATCATCAAGTTGGGCCATTTCCAGCACAAATCCAGGTTTTCTCACCCTCCCCCCCCACACAAACTCACTCTGCTGCTGGTAATAGCTTATCCAAAGTGACCACTCTCCTCACAATGTGTATGAAAATCAAGGTGGGCCATTTCCAGCACAAATACAGGTTTTCTCACCCCCCACCCCCTTTTTTTCAAAAAACCACACACACAAAAACTCACTCTCCTGCTGGTAATAGCTCATCCAAAGTGACCACTCTCCCTACAATGTGCATGATAATGGCCCACCTTGATTATCATGCTATTACCAGCAGGATCCACTGGCACCAGAAGCCACAATACGACTTACCACGACTTCGAGGTGTTACCTGTAAATGTAAGAGGTTAGTTGCTTTTCCATCCTCTCTCATTCTCTGCTGAAACTGCCAATCTAGAGGTGGGACTGGGCTAGTGGGTTTTGCGATGTGAACATGAGGAACTGGACAAGGACCATCTACTGCTTTCACATAAACCACCGAACAGCTGGCAGGTGGGACTGACTTTTGCTGAGTGCCAAACAGTTCTATGATTCAGCTTAAGACGTACAGGCGACAGGCCCTGCCCTTTATTACCACCTCCTCAGAACCAGCTGGCCCCCTTTCTTCCTAATTTTCTTTTTAGCATATTAGCTTAAAAAAAAAAAGACCAAAGGAAACTCACCTGCCAAAAACTGTCAAGGGTTTGAATTGAAACCACAAAAACATAGTTTAAGGGGACACATGGGCTGCTCCTCACCGCACTAGAGAGGTGATCAAATCTCATGTTGCAGAGCATTAGCTGACCACTGCAAAGGCCAGGAAGGAATACTTCCTAATAAAAACATTGCATACCTGGGCTCCGATCCTGTAGAATTGCCATACAAGTCCAATTGCAGGACAAGCACCTTGGTCAGGTATGTGGTACATGGTGCTAGATGTGGGATAGCAGATATGTGGGACCAATGGAATAATTGAACATCAGAACCGCATGTTCCTATGAAAACAGTGTGTTTCTTGTTACATATGTTCTGATGGTTAAATCCAGTAGAATGTTTGTCATCCTGAAATACTGTATGCTACTAGGTTCAGATGAAGGCATAGGCAACCTCTGTTCATGCCTAGGTCCTCAGATCCTGGAGTCAGGTGATTAGATAAAAAAATAAGCTTTCATTTAAAAAGAAGTTTTTAGCTCTATGGTTGTGAAGAAAACCTTGCAAACCTGACCCAAGTGTAACCAATATAGTTATGTCTGCCTGAGTCTGTAGAGAGCCTGAAATAACAGCTCTGAGTGGCATGAACTGCCTCATGCATCTCAAAGGGGTGTGAAAGAGGTAACTCCATCAGCACCACCCTGGCAAGGGGGCTATGTATTTGGAAGGGATAAAGGATTTCAGCAGGCCCGGCCTACTCATCCCAGCAGATACACCCCAGCTGAGCTGCTGAGGTAAGTATGGGGAGAAGTTACTCTGCTGCACTTTGTGCGGGAAAAGTGGGCTGCCTGCTGTCTCCACTCCAAATGTATGGCATGGTTGTGGGGATGGAACCATAGAGTACCCCATGTTGTGGTGCACACAGGGCCCCAGATTTCCTTAATACAAGTTTGTATATCACTGTAATGACCCTCTAGGACAGGGCAGACAGACCTCCGTAGCACCGCATGTTACTGACATCTGACCAAAGGAATAGAGAAAAAAACAGGGCAAACCATCACATGTTTGGTCCAGGTTTGTAGAGTTTTGGAACATGGCCCACCCTCCTTGCTATTCCAGTGAAAATGCATGTGCCTCTCAGGCCAGATGTAATTACGTCTGACAAGGCCATGCAAAAGGAAATGCTTTCCTATGACATTGGTAAAGGTTTCCTATGACCTTTCCAGGTTTTCTTTGATTCCACAGAGCCCATCAATAAGTGTTGATTTACACAGAGAATGACCTTTGAACATGGGCCTCTTCTGGTCGGGGGGGGTGGGCGGAGGGGGGAGGAAGAATATGATTTCCGCCTCCCATAGATAAGGATTAAAGCTGTTTTTCAAGGTGCAATTTATTTTAAAATAAATCTTTTGACGTGAAGGGCAAATCTAGTTGTTGCTCTGCTATTGAGGACTTCAATGATACACCAGCAGAGAATTTGACTCCATAGCTGTATTTGGGGACCTATGTCTCACTGTTCTGATTTTCATAGGTGGTCAGCACCTGCACCTGCAGTTGGCTTCTAAATTTCAACATTTGGCTTTGCAAATTCAATAGATAGGTGGGATATTCAAAAATACCTCAGGGTACATCTCCACAGCATGCGGGAGGGATAATTCCCAGCGTGGATAAATGTGCACACATTATCTCTGCTCAAGCTAGCACCTAATAATAGCAGTGTGGCCATAGTTGAGTATAACCCTGGAACAAGACCCTCGGTATGTACTCAGACAGTCTGAGCCGCTGGCTGCGGCACCATATCCGGTATTTTTAGTGCATTAGTTCAAATAGAGCTAGCACAAGGACATCTACCCGAGCTGGGAATTACCCTGCCCAGCTGCCGTGTAGACTTACCCAGAGTGACTTAGGAGCACAAGCCCCATGTATTTGCAAATAATTAAAGTGATTTATTTTTTGAAGGGAGGGCTGGTGGGCCAGCTGGGATGAAATAAATAAACTGCCTTTTTGGAATTGCTGGGTGGGAAGGAGCAGATGCAATGGGTTGATAACCCATAGATGAGCGGGGGTGGTGTGGCTCAAGGGTTTAGTATGGATACTTGGATAATGGAGGTTTTCATCTCCGAGCCATCAATTCTTATTAAGTTAAGACTAGAAGCTCCCAACTGTTACTACCGTTCAGATGGATGTTTGGTTGTCTCAATTCACTTCCTAGAGAATGGGTGTCCACATCGCACAATAACACCATTGCAATTGACGTAACTCGACATCTGTGGAGAAATAGATGACTTCTAACTGTAGGGCTATCAATCCAGCTCTTTTCATGAGCAACATGTAAAAAAATGTGTTATTCATAAGCCAAACCCTCAACTCGTGCAAAGAGATGAAGCTCCACTGATCTGAATGGAGTTGTGCTGGTTTAGGCCAGATGAGACTCCAGCCCAATCATTTTTCTCTTTCTCTGGAGAGACGGAGAAAGCCTCATAGCAAAGGCAAAAACAGGAAAGTGACTAGTGAGGGGTGAAAGTTAAAGGAATTTGTTAAGCATCCAAAAGTTTGGATACTTTTCTGAAGTTATCCAAATGTCTCTCCTAAGGAAATTAGGCTGGAAAACTCATGAGAACAGATTTTCAAACATGATTTCCTGTACTTTCCTTGTTCCAGATGGGTCACAATATCATTATAATATGTTATTGTCATGTATGGCCTTGCACTTTTTAATGCAGATACTATGACAGATGGGATAACCTACTGATAACAGTGACATTGGGTTTAAACTTCGCAGAGCAGGCTTGTTTCTCAGTTACATTGGCCTGATTCCAGTTTCAGTGTCACTTAACATTGAGTTCAGTGGAGTTACTCCTCATTGAAACCGGTGTAGCTGAGATCAGAAAGAGGCCCTGTTTTAGTAACAGACAGAACTAGTACAAACAGCATTCTGAATGTACTCTGCATGATCCATGTGTGTTTCCTGAGCACAAGTTTTCCAGGGAACTTCCAAAAAATGAGCAAATTTCATTTTTTTCTAAGCAAACCTACTCATTTTGCAGCTCAATGACGTGTTAGATACTGAGGGCCTGATCTGATGCATGCCAATTTTGTGGGGATGTAACACTGTGGATTTCAATAGTTAGTTCTGATTTACTGGAGTGGAAGCAAGATTGCTGTGTCTATACCTGTCATTGCTGGTCCATCCCCACAACTTGCTTTCCTTCGGAAGGGTTCAGCAGCAACTGTGTGGCATTTTTGCATTGTGAATGTTCTCTTTTTTTCAGGTAGCACTGAGAGGCCTCAAAAGAGCGGGGTCTCCAGAAAGCCAGGCATTGTACAAACTGGTAGTAATAGATAGCCCTTGTCCTGAGGAAATTACAATTCAAGCAGATGAAAGCTAAAGGGTGGGGAAAGTAAGATACAGAAAAATGATGTGACTTGCCCAAGGTCCCACAGTAAATCAGTGACAGAGTAAAGAATAGATTCAGGTCTCTTAGCCTCCAGACCAGTGCTTTACCCAATGGACCACACCACCTCTCTTTCTCCTTGCCTTATTTCTTCCCCTTGCATTTATTTGGCATTTGATGCTGTATGACGACAGAGCAATGTGCAATCTGTTTCTACAATGCTTAGGTTTTGGGAAGAAATTAATATGTACACTGAACACTCAAAGCTCAAGTCAATGGATAGGATGCGTGTAACCTTAAACTTATAGATGGCAGATTCCGGGTTCTTTCTGTCTCTCATAGGCATAAAAATTATGTTCTTATTGCAGAAACCTGCAATTGGCTGTGTTACCAAAAGCCACTGTGTCTAGAAGCTCAGTTTTAACTTGTGGCTGGAAGGGCTTATAGTTTTACAGTATCATCTAATAACAGTTCCAGGGCATGTGATGAGTACAGTGGCTGGTATTTCAACTCTAGATTTTCTCTTTTTGGTCAATTAAAAGCAACATGAGAGATGAAATTGCCTGACTGGCCTAGAATTTCTCACTGAGGAACTAATACAGTATGAGTTTTTAACCTCAAGTCTCACCTGCATGTGGCTCAGAATGTCAGATGAAATTATTCTTCTTGTCTCCATACAGCTTGCAGAGGGAATCAATTCAGGCCAAGGGCTGGGCATTGAAATAATTGCCACCTTCCAGCTGGTGCTGTGTGTCCTTGCCACCACAGACAGGAGAAGAAATGATATCTCAGGATCAGCACCTCTGGCTATTGGGCTCTCTGTTGCCTTAGGACATCTTCTTGCTGTAAGTTTTAATTCTCATTGTAGATACTCTGCAAATTCCCATGTAATGGCCCTTGGAAGGATTTTTCCAGGAGTGGCTAGCATATTCTGTTCATGGCCAGAAGGCCATACATTCCAACCTGCCTGCCAAAATACCTTGCACAGTCCCTATCTTCCCCTTCAATCTCCCTTATCCTGCTGGTATCACCCTGAAATGCTCGCCAGCCCTGCCAACTGAAGACTGAATATATCATCTTTGCAACCCACCCTTATAAAGTACATTAATACAAAGTAGGCTCCTGAACTCTACAGGTTGTATGGCATTACTCCTTAATACAGTACTTTGGGACATTGGTATACAATTATAAAGACACAGGTCAAACAATGCCTTCATTTCCAAATGTAACAGCCATTCCTTAGACTTCAGCATGAACCTAGAAGCAGCAGAGGTGAAAGACACAGTTTGCTCACCAAGAACTGCACTAAACTAGCTCTGCCACTCTCCAGACTCTGTTTGCTTCTTTTTCCCTGACCACCTCTGCACTCCTCCCCTGCTGCTCCTGGAATGTCTTCCCAGGTTCTGTACGCCATGCAGCCCTTTCCTCCTTCAAATCCTTCCTCCGAACCCCACTCCTTCCCCACAGTGATTTGCCTTGAGTCATCAACATTCAATATTCTACGTTTAAAAATAGAATTATAACAAAATAAGATAAAACAAGGAATTAGCTTTTTTGAAGACAAGTAACATCATAGCTTTGTTTTGTGAACATGTCCCATTCCCCAACCTGGCCTGATGTCATCTCTTGTGGGTCTCATATAATCTCAGTGTTAAGCTCTTTGGGATATGAACCATGTCTCTGTGGCCTTTGTAAGGTGGCATAGACTCCTATGGCATATGCAAATATTCAATAATGACAGTAAGAGAAACTATCCAAACTAGACAACCTCAGGTTTTAAGAGATGATTCCAAATACCCAGTTGCACCAGGCAAGGTCCTCACAGGATATATATTGGCATAATTCCATTAAAATTGAAACTACATTGATTCACAACTGCTCTGAACCTGAGGTGAGATTTTGGTCCGATTAAAGTAAATGGCAAAGCTCCCATTAACTTTAATGGGGCCGGATTTCCACCGTTGGCCCCTTGAGTACAATTTTGCTCCATCTTCCATAGAAGTCTCCATTCTTATTCTTTTCCATTCCATTCCCTAGAAGACTCCATAGATGATTCCATTCAGAATCATATTTGGTTGGTCACAAACCTGCTAAGTGATCACTAAGTATGGATTTAACTGTATTTCAGACACACATATTTTGTTGGTGTGCAACACGTAACATTCTGAATCACTTCCCTAACATAAGTTCTCTTTCTTTCTCATAGATTGATTACACCGGTTGTGGAATTAACCCAGCCAGGTCTTTGGGTTCAGCTTTGGTTGGCAGAAACTTTACTAATCACTGGGTAAGTTCAAATCATTCATTCTACAGGAATTTATTTTAGTGACAAAAACCTAAGATGAAGTTCATGATAATTGTTAAGCATTGCCATGTATACCGACTACTTTAAGTTCTTTGGATAAAAAGCATTATGAAAGTATGACTGCACTTCAAAAATACGAACATTAGAAGATATATTATCATCAGAGCTGAGCAAATAACTTAATATTTCATTTGTTAAACAAATCATTTTTTCAGTCCATAAAATAACTGCATGCAGATCACAAACTCCTCAACTTTATTTCTTATTCAATATTATCCCATTTATCTTATTTTGCACAATCTTTTAACTTTGAACAGACCTACTGCATAGTTCTGGCCATGTACTCAATATGCAAGCTGTGTTTGTGAGCTGTGATTGGTCAATTACAGTGGGAGCACTTAGGCTTAGATCCTTCAACGTATGTATGCGCCTAAGTCCCATTGAAATAAATGGGAATTAGTCACCTCAATGCCTTTGAATATATGGGGCCTTTGACCCCAATTCAGGAAAGCACTTTAGCTTATGAATAACTTTAAGCATGTGAGTAGTTGCTTTGAAGTCAATGGGACTATTCATGTGGTTAAAGTTAAGCATCTGCTTACATGCTGTCCTGGATCAGGGCATTGGAAATACTACAGATTTCAGAGATGTTCCCTATGCTTAAAATGGTGAATGCCACTAGAACTGCTACAATGTCTAGAACTTGAATAAAGTCTTTAAGTGTGTCCATTTAAAATCACATGATAAAGTGTCTGTTTCCTGATTAGATAAGTGTACATGTATTATTGAATTGAATACTCATGCATGAGAATTTGAAATTTGGTTTCCACCAGTACAATTGCACACAACTTTCAAAATCACTTTCAATGAATATTTATGCCTGTAAGATCTGATTGCACAAATCCTCATGCAATGTGAATTTATGCAGTATTCTCCCCTCTCTTTAATGATCACTATGCTACACATTAGCGAGTAGGGCTATTCTTAGCATTTGGGGCATGCAATAAATCCCAAACTGAAGGATAAAAGAAAGAGTTGAGAAAACTTGTATAAATCTGCTTACCATGCCATCCATCTCCCAGTTACAAAAAATGTAACTTTGGTTATAAAGGAAAGTTAGTTTAGTTTAAAATTTTCAAACTTGTGTAGCTAAAGGTAGGCACCTAAATCCATAACAGGCACTTAAGGTAAAATTTTCAAAGTCACCTAAGCAATTTAAAGCTTAAGTCCCATTGAAAATCCAGGGGATTTGGGAGCTTATGTCACTTAGGCACTTTTGAAAATTTTACCTCAAAATGAATGTGGCCTGATTTTTGGAGGCACAGAGCACATGCAGTTCCCATAGTTTCAGTGGAAATCAGACCACATTTACTTAGGAACATGCAAAATGTTTTCCCTGTAAGTGCCTAACTTTAAACACCCAACAACTTTGGCAATATTGGCCGAAGTGACCTGCTCAAAGATACATAGCAACTCATTATCAGAACCAGGATTAGAACTCTGGAGTTCCTGGCTCCCACCCCAATGCATAATCCATTAGGTGACCACCTCCAGGTCTAATCCAACGTGAAAATGAATGAATAACATAGGATGTTTCCAAGAATGGCTCTAAAGTGAATGAGTATTTTGGAAAGCACTGAAAGAAATACCAGAGTTTGATGTTGTATTTCAGATCTTCTGGGTGGGCCCAATGCTGGGAGGTGCAAGTGCTGCCCTGATCTACGACTTCATCCTGGCTCCCAGAAGCAGTGACCTGACTGACCGTATGAAGGTGTGGACCAGTGGCCAAGTTGAAGAATACGATCTGGATGGGGATGACGTTAACACAAGGGTGGAGATGAAGCCAAAATAAAGAAGAATTCAGGGAAAGAAACACATCAATTTCTGAAGATGTTATCACTATCATAGACTCTTTGTAAACACACAAGCAGTATTTCCAGAAGGTTTTTAATTCAGGTTTTCCATTTCCTCGCCCCCTGTCACTCTAGCCTTTACTATCTGGCTCTTAAATACAATGGGCTTGAGGCCAAAATCACGAGACACTTGCGTGTGAGCTAGCGGGTGAAGTTAAAATTCTGAAACCCCAGATTTATGGCACTGTATGGAAAGGAATCGTTCCTCCGATGTCTCCATATATGATGACGACATTCAAATCACCAGTGTAAGTGCTGTGACAGTGGAATGCTAGGACACATGATCTGTCTGTACCCATAACAGGGATTTTACTAGACAGAAAGTTTCAACATAAAATACGAGGCATAATAGCACATGAAAAAATTCTCTCCAATTATTCGCACAAAAGAATCCTTTAGAAATAAATGCACCTAAATTGGTTATTAGTGATATGGAACATGGCTGAGCTTTCTAGACTGCATGCAACCCCCAAAACACTGCACCACAAATGTTCTCAGCAAGCATCAAATCTGCAAGTGCCAGAAACGTTTGCATCTTCCAATCTCCCTGCACAACCTCGATGCAGCCTGCAGATATAAAATGAAATCTGAATTTTCGGACTCCAGGGAACTAATAACTAGAAGTCAAATTGGAGCGCAGCTATAACAATGGCAACGAGAACAATACCTCGCTAATGTGTCAACAGGATTTGCCTAGTCCTGTGACTCGTCTGCTTTTGTTAATCTTGCAAATATAACTGTGCATCTTAAAACAAAATGGCACAAAATCAAACGCACCCCACGTTGTTTGAGTAGCTAATACTGGGAAATTCAGGGACACTGTAACACAGACTATATATACTCAGTATATGAGTATATTCTAAATGGGCACAAACAAATACATTTTTGAACCTAAACACAGTTTTGGGGTCATTTCCTGGTTTTTTATATATATGTTTTATATTAAGAGACTAATAAACTGTTTTGTAAGAAAATAGGAGAAGAAAATAAAGGAAAAGGATTGCGGTAAATGTTAGGCAAAATAAATGGCACTGGAAATGGAGAGAAAACTAACACAAAAATATGTAAGACTATTTTCTGTTTTATTTTTGTGCTACTTTGTATTGCCTAAGTAATACACAATTGTAGACGGTTGTGTATACTAACCGCAGAATATATTTGAAGCAGATATGTACTAATATACCTGTTCTATACTTAGACTATCCCCTTTAGATAAGAAACGAGGCCTGGGGTGTATCTATATAAAAAACTGCACACTTTCAATTCACCCGACGAATCAATCAATATCGCTATTGATCTGTTCTCATGTTAATGAAGCAGCATTGATCAGAGAGCCAAACCAAGATTCCAATCGATATGAAAGTTGAAGGCAGTTCAGGACATGTACAGCACATAAAACTAAAAAAATAAGCAAATGTGGAATACGTTTTTCTTTCTTGCATTCAAATTTGGTATATTATCCCATGTATTATCTATGTAAATGTGGCATGGCTGGATTTTGGATCAGTTTAGAAATAAACAAAATCAGTTGTACTACACGAACTGATCATGATTCTTGATTTTAACCTGCCATCCAATACAGTGCAACATCATGTTGTATGGCATCATTCAGTTCTCCTCCCGCCAACCCCATAAAGTGAGGATGATAGTTCTGTTCTCCTACCCTTGGAGGCCCAAATTAAATAGTAAGCTTTTGGGGGAAGGGATTGTCTCTTATTCTGAATTTGTACTGCATTTAGGACAGGAGGGGCCTTGAGTTTGATTGGGATCTTATGTGCTACTGAATAATAATAATAATCATAATAATTAATAATTATATTTTATTATTTTATTATAAATAAGCATATATCAGAGTAAAATATTATAAAGTGGCACATGTAGTGACAGATGGAAAGGCATTAATTGCAAGAGGCGTCTGTCGGGAATGGGGTAGAGAGAAGCAGGAAGTAAGAGCACGTTTGGCTTTATCCACCAGGACACACTGGCCAGAGGTAGTGGGGCAGGTACACAGAGGTGGGATAAGCTGCTCCATGTAACTTACTCATGACTCAAAGCAAAGCGTAGTACAGAACTATTCTGACTCCAGGAGTCACAATTTATTTTCTGGTGTGCCCCTGGCACAGCACAGAATGTAAAGCAGCACCTGGGCTCTGAACGTGTAAAACTAGGTTGTGAAGCCCAGATCCTCACAGATATTTAGCTGCCTAACTCCCACTGGGCCGCTCCTCTTTGAGACAAGGACTTTATCCTTCTATTTGTTGTATAGTGAGCCTAGCACACGTTGGGCGCCGTACATCGGTAATGATTCTTAATACAATCATATTAATAAAAGATTTTTTTAGTAGTAAAAATATGAAAATAACCACTTCCCCAGTGTGAATCTTGGCACATTACCACGACGGTTTTCCTTGCAAAGGGTTCATTCAGGGCCGGTATAACCACTAGGCGAAGTAGGCGGCCGCCTCGGGCGCCAAGATTTGGGGTGCCAAAAAGCGGTGCCCCCCCCCTATTTTTTTGCTTCATCCAAAATGGGAAGGGGCGCAGTTGGGTCCTTTCCCCAAGCCGCCTTCCCCCGTACCCGTGTCTCCCTTGCTCTCTGTCGCTTCCACACACTACATTGGGCAGCTCTGTCCCATTCTGTGCGCAGGTTGCCTCATGGCAACCCAGCCGTGCACGCAAGGAGGGTTCATCTTTGCTCCTTTCTCCTGCCAGGGGAAACCTCTGTCTGGGGCAAATAAATCAAGGAGCCGGAATCCAGGGGCTTGGGAATCGCCCCCATGGGCAACGTCCAGCCTCTCTTGGCCAGGGAGAAGCCCGCAGCAAGGCGTGGCGGCTCATACTTCATCACAAGCCCGTGCCCTGGACCCGAGGCAGGGTGCATCTTCTCAGGGGCCAGCGGGGCTGGCTCTCCGGCGACCTGCCTCAGGTGCATTTCCCAGGCACTTCCCTTATTTCTGGAGAGGGAGCGAGGGAGGAAAACGCTGGAGAGGAGGAGGAGGGAAGGAGACACAGTGATGGAGGGAAGGGGGGAGAGGACGCAGGGGACAGGGAATGCTGGGTCGGAAGGGGAGAGGTGGCGCGCGCAAGGCTGACCCTCCAGGGTGTGCATCTGTGCCCCCCCCCGCCTTCCTTCCCCCGGCGCTCTGCTTCTCTCCATTCCAGTGGCACTTCTGTCCCCCCCATCCCATTCCTGCCTGGAGCTTCCCCCCAGCTCCCTGAAGAGCCTCTTCAAAGCGAGCGAGCCGCTGAGGTCCCTGTGCCTTGCCATGGGCTTCCCCTCTCTCCGCCAGGGCTCTGCGTTCCATCCGATCCCGCTTCGCATCCAGCCTGGCCTCGCTGCGGCTGCGGCTGCAAACTTCCCAGGAGGGGTGTGTGTGGGTGTGTGATTGCCTGCCTAGGCTCCTCACCATGATGACTCTTGAATCTGGTGATTTATGTGTAACCAACAGCACAAACACTAAGCACCGCTGCCTCTCCCCGCGACCCCTCTCCCCCTTCACCACCCAGCTCCCCGGTGGAGCAAAGTTCTCTGGAGAGGCTGTGCTGTGCAGTTCTGAGCGCTCCCTTTCCTACTGCAGCTCTCTGGGGCTCAAGGTGGAAGTTTCGCAAAATATCCTTGCACCGGCCCTGGGTTCACTGCTGGCACATCAAGGTAAATGAATTACAGCGTGGTTTATTATTATGACTATTGTTATGAATGTCTTTGTCCATTGCAACAGAATTTGCACTTATTGCAAATCCCCAGAACAGCCCCTTGGAAATTGTGGGCTACATTCACTGAAGGACTGTGGTGACTAACTGCCACTTTAGGCACCTAAATCCACAAATCAGGCCCCTCTGGGATTCACAAAACTGCTGCTCAGCTGCCCCTGAGTCCCGAAGGCACCTAAACTTGCTCAGTGCCAAAATGTTTGCAGCAAAAGTACCTTAAGCACCTATGATTCTGGCTCTGCAGGACATGGGTTGTCAGGTGGCTGGTTTTTGTACTGCCTTGCTGGTTAAAGGGATCTTTTGCCCTCTGCCTCTCTGAGGGGGAAGTAGGGAAAGAAATACTCAGATCTCGGCCTACTTTGGAGGACCTGGCTGCCTTCCCCTCCTTCCTGGCATGCTCTGGGGTCAGGCAGGCTCTCTGGTCACTATGTTGGCAGCAGATGGGTGGGTTTGTTGTTATGGGGCCACCCCCGTTGCCAGCTGCTGGTGAATTTGACAGGGGCCCGTAATGCAATGACGAGTGGAGAAGGTAAAGGGCAAAGAGGCCTGGAGCCACCCCCAGCTCCCCACGTGCACCGCTGTCTGCGTTGGAGGGTTGGTCAGGCAGCTGGGGCATGGGGAACTTGAGGGGGAAGAGGAGGGTCAGGCTGGTGCTGCTGACACTGGCTGCTTTTTCTGCTTCTCAGAGGAAGTAACACTGCTAAGCCCCAGAGTGATGCACAAATGAGCAGAAGATAGGCGTTCCTCAGCCTAATTCGCCAGTGGGGCCTAACCCCGTGAGCGTGATCAGATGTCCCTTAGCAGACTGGGGCCCCATAGGCAAGCTGACACGAAAGGACAGCAGGAGGCGCCCTCCCTCACAACTTTTAGCCCCGTGGCTAGGGTGCTCAGCTGGGAGGTTGGAAACCCCTGCTTCAAATTCCTCCTCCATCTGGAGGGGAAAAGGGACTTGAGGTGAGATCTGCCACATCTCTGATGGGTGCCATTGCCACTGGGCTTTATCCTGATGGGGGTAGGGAGGCTCCCTCTGTCTCTCCCATGGAAGCTCTTCCTCTGTGGAGAAATAATTTTTTTTAAAAAGTCATTGGAGCGGGGGACGAGCTGAGTCTGCCAAAGCCCAGACGTAGGGCACGCACCTGCAAAGTGGAAGAGCCCTATTCAAATCCCTACAAACCCCTCCATGTGGGTGGGAGGGGGACTTGAACCAGGGGTCTCCCACATCCCAGCTGAAGACCCTAACCACTGGGCTAAAAGTTATGAGGCAGCTGCTCTGCCTTCTCTCACTTCCTGCAAAAAAATGGCACCGGCACCTAACACGGGAGGGTTTGCAGCGGGGAATGCCAAACAGAGGGAGGCACCTTCCTGTAGCTGGGAGCTTGGGGCCGATCTCTGTGAGAAGGGAAGGGCTTAGGACACACTCCTCTCCTTGGCATCTCCCATTGGCTAGCTTAGGCAAGGAGCTGCCTAATGCACTGGCTTTTGTGAACCCCATTCTGAGGCGCCAATCTCTCCCCATTCATTGCACAGGAGGCATAGGTGCAGAACTCAGACTAAGGTGATTTTCTAGGCACCTATAAGTCAGGCGTGGTGATGCTGAGCGCTGCCTTGCCTATGTTTATTTGCAGATCTAAATAGCTAAATAAAGCCCCCGAGTTCCATGTTGCGGAAACGGAAAAGCTTAATGATGAATTCAAAATTCTTGGATCCCGAACTGGGAACGTTGGTTTCTAAACAATGCAAGTCAAGGCTATAATTACTAATAATTTCCCGTTCTGTTCATAGTACAAGTGGTTTGGACTGTGCTGGCAAAGACCCTTATAGCACTCAATTTTAATACACAGTATTCCAATTAAAATACAATGTTAGGAGGCTGCACAGTAAACAGATTCAAATCTGAAATGCAGTAGTAGGTATTGGGCACACGGACAAATGTCCAGACACGAGGGCACCAACACCCACTGAAATCCATAGCCAGACTCCCATGGTTGGTGGTGGCTCAAGTTCTAAAAAAGGCAGTTGTTGATCAACCATCTTTCTGCTCTGCATGTAATAGCTCTCAAATGGAAATGAACTGGATAAGTTTAGAAGCCTCCCGTAATGATTAGGAATGCAGCGGATACCTGACCCCCCCAAAGGGTGCCTGTCAGTCCCCCCAATTGGGTAGTCAACTAAACCAGTATCAGAGGGGTAATTGTGTTCATCTGTATCTACAAAAACAACGAGGAGTCCGGTGGCACCGTAAAGACTAACAGATTTATTTGGGCATAAGCTTTCGTGGGTAAAAAACCCACGTCTTCAGATGCATCAGTGTTTCTCAACCTTTTCAGGTTAGTGACCCCTTATTCGAAGTCAAACATTTTTCAAAAAAAGAAAAGGAGTACTTGTGGCACCTTAGAGACTAAATAAATTGGTTAGTCTCTAAGGTGCCACAAGTACTCCTTTTCTTTTTGCGAATACAGACTGACATGGCTGCTACTCTGAAACTAAACATTTTTCAACCCCCCCTTACATTTATTCTAAAAGTGAGGGCTTGTCTACACTTGAAACACTACAGTGCTTGTGCTTCAGTGTAGACACTACCTGAACTGATGGGAGGGGTTCTCCCATCGTTCTAGTTAATCCATCTCCCAGAGAAGTGGTCGGTAGGTCAATGGACGAATTCTTCCATCGACCTAGTGCTGTCTACACCGGGGCTTAACTACTCGGCACAGGGGTGTGGATTTGTCTCACCTCTGGGCAACGTAGCTATGACGGATGTAAATTCCAAGCATAGGCCAGCCATAAGAGTTAAAAAAGCCTATGTAACTGATGTGTGTGTCTATGTATTTCGAGAGGTTGATAGAGAAAATTTGACCTGGAAGGTTAGGGGCGTGTGGGGAGTAGGGGAGTCAGATTTCTTTTTCTTTACATTGTAATAACATTTTTAACACCTCACAACCCTCCGATGGACTTTCATGACCCCTGGAGGTCGTGACTCTGTGGTTAAGAAACACTGAACCAGATCATCAACATAGCCTTGGAGAATTCTCCTTTACGCCTTGTTCCCATTATTAAACTGTATCAGAATCAAGAACCTGTATGATATTTTTAGTGAGCTGTTCTCTCTCTCCCAGAAGATTATGCCTTTCTATTACTCACCTATCAGAGAAATACAGCTGCCATTCATTCTTCTCTGTACAGTCTAGTTAGTCCTGTATTAGCCTCCTAATTTAGCACTTTTATAGCTCTTTATCTTCAAAGTGCTTTATAAGCCTTAACTAGTTAACCCACACAACACCCTTATCCTGGAGGTAAATGTTATAATCCACATTTTATAAAACGGTAAACCAGAGGCACACCATCATTAACTGTCTTGACTAAGGCTAGAGGGAAAAATCAGTGGCAGAGCCAGTGTGACATCCCCAGGTTGGTATTGGACACAGAGACAACTAATGTGGGCCTTGTCTGCACGAGAAAGTTGCACTAGTTTGACCTAAGATGTGAATTTAAACCAATGTAGCTGAACCAGTGCAATCCCCTGTGTGGACGTTCTTATTTCTGTTTAAAAGTTGCATTTGCAGTTTAGCTTAAGTCACTGGGGGGGGGGGGGGAAGGTTTAAACTAAATCAAAACAAACCAAAAATGGAGCATCCACACAAGTGTGCAACATTTAACTAAATCAGATTGAAAACTGACTTCAATTGAATTGCTGTAACTTTCCTGAGTAGACATGGCCACCTACACAGGCACAACCCAGCTAGTTCCAATAAACTGCTCTTCACTGCAGATTGCTCAGTGATCATGCTGCATGAACTATGCCCACACCCAACCTGGTGGGGTCTGCTACTGGGTCTCTTAAAGGCACATTCTACTACAGCTGGGATTAGAACTGAGGTTTACAGTTCTCCGCTCAGGCCAGCAGACGGCACCTTACCGTCTCCATATCTGCATCTCATTGTTACAGCCTGCGGCAAGTTAAATTTAGATTCTTATTTACTTGGGTTCACATAGACTTAAAACATATACAAGAAGGAAAGAAAGGCGACTGAAACACAATGCGAAGAGAGCCAACAGGACGGGAAGTCGCCTTTGTGTTCACATATACACAAGCTGCACCAGCTGTCCACCAACTACAATTTGCGGGTTAAGTATTTTCTTAAAATAAAATAAAAAATACAACAAAGCTAGTAATCAGCTCCCAAAGTAGCTTTGCATTTTTACTTCCGGTCCCAGCTGAAACTGGGAAGTGCACAGAGACCCTTGGGAAAATGACAATAAAAGCCCAAACTTTTGGACTTAAAAAAGTTTGGGTTTGGTTCAAGTTTTCTGTGAAGATTTGAATTGGGTTTTGTTTCATCTGACCTCATTGGCTGGGCCCTATTTATTAATAAATTGATTCATGTTACAGAAAGAATTTGCCCCAGATATGAACCCTCCTTGATAGGGATGAATTAGGTATTTTACAGAATTTCTAATGGCAAATTGTAAAATGCAACCTATATTTTAACAGGTTGATTGACATGTGAAAATTAACTCGATGTGGATTACACGACCTGAGGCTGGGTGCTTCCTAAAGCTAAGGAAGATGGTCTTGTAGTGACGGCAGTGGACTAGGCCTCAGAAGGTGTGGGTTCAATTCTTGCCTCTGTCACAGACTTCCTGGAGGATCCTGGGCAAGTCACTTATTCTCTCTGCGTGCAATCTTGGCCTAACTGAAGCCTCCGTGATTTTATTTACTTCACTGAGGACAAGATTTCACTCTCTGAGCCTCAGTTTCTCACCTGTAAAATGGAAGCTCTTCAGGGGAGGACTGTGTGTTTCTCTGTGTATATACAGCATCTAGCACAATGGAGCAGCGATACCAACTGGGGCCTTTAGGACTTACAATAATACAAACAATAAAAAACATGCCATCATATTGGATGGAAACACCCAATGAAATTAAACATGCTGCAGGACAGGGTGTTGGTGATTCAGTTTGTACCACTTTTCCTTCTGGATCAGCACCACAGCATGATGGGAAGTGCCATAGGTGACATTTTTTGGAATGAGATATATAACCAGTAATGTGACTATTCATAGTCTCACAGCACTTGTCTTGACTCCAAACCATGTAGATTTTTTGTAATGGCCAATATAGAAAAATTTGAAACGTTCTCAACTCTCTCGGGATTTTGAGGGCTGCTCCTAATTGGAGAGGCCAATGGATACTCTCATTGACTTCAATTAAATTTGGATCGTGCCCTTACTGAGCTGCCCTGTTCCCCTTTTTAAAAAAGATCAAGGATCATTGTACATAGAGCAAACACACATCAGTAAGTGTAAGATACTTGTAAATAAAATCCCCTTTCTTGCTCATTGGCATGGCAAAGAAATGAGATAGCCAATGTTTTAATATTATGATCTAATCTCTCTTGTATTTCAGTATCTCCTTTCTTCTTTCTGGTTCAATAGACTATTGTATTATTTCATAAAAATACCTTATCATCCTTCCACACAACCACGTGCAAATGTAGTGCTCAACAGAATATTCCCTGGCAATGTGCATTGCTATCCTCACAACAGATACACATACACACAACGGATGGAGGAAGGCAAATTTCTCTAAAGTTTGAATTATCGACAATTTTAATTCAACCCAAGTTTCGTACAGAATGTATCAACTCTTCTGAAGCAAGGTAAGTTGTTTTACACATGCAAACTCCTCTTTTGCGCTGCAAAGCCCATGACTTCTATTGTCTCATATATATTAGGGAGCAGAAGGAGGTGCACAGTAATTTGAATAAAAATGGTTGATTGAGGAACAAGTATGTGTGTATCTATAAAACCCATATGCAGCAGAGCTCTTGCTTATTTTAGTAAGTTGTCCCACTGAATTTAGTTTTTTTGTTTCATTTTGAATTATTCACAAACTAACTCTGATTTCTGCAAAGATATTAGTCAAAGTAGGTTATTTCAACAATTTTTAACCTATGGGATGTTCGCTGTCTTATCATATTGACTATTTGCTATTCACTGTTCATGGTGTATGAATTGACACTTAAATCACATAGTATCTTTGGTTTCAGAGTAACAGACGTGTTAGTCTGTATTCACAAAAAGAAAAGGAGTGCTTGTGGCACCTTAGAGACGAACCAATTTATTTGAGCATAAGCTTTCATGAGCTACAGCTCACTTCATCGGATGCAGCTTATGCTCAAATAAATTGATTAGTCTCTAAGGTGCCCAAGTACTCCTTTTCTTTATAGTATCATTGATCCTTCTTGACTGGTGGACTGACAATTTTTAAACAAGAGAATAAGGAAAATCAAACAACAGACAGTGAATAGTTGATTATGAACAACAAATAAAGACTAGGAAACACTCTTTTTTGCACATGGCCTTGAGCATTTGTATGAAGAACAATCCTTCTCCACCCATTCGTGTGTACAAAATCTCATAGAATCATAGAAATGTAGGACTGGAAGGGACCTCAATAGGTCATCGAGTCCACTCCTCTGCACTCAAGGCAGGACTAAGTAATAACTAGGTCGTTCCTGACAGGTGTTGGAGACCTGCTCTTAAAAACCTCAAATGATGCAGATTCCACAACCTTCCCAGGCAATTTGTTCCAGTGCTTAACCATCCTGACAGAATGTTTTTCCTAAAGTCCAACTTAAACGTCCATTGCTGCAACTTAAGCCCGTTGCTTCTTGTCCTATCCTCAAAGGATACAATGAAAATGATGGTAGAGGAACATTTTGTGAATAGCTCAGATTCAGAGTTCATAAAAAGCTTGCATAGTTGATTTCAAGAGCTTTCAGGTATAAACAGCATTAAAAACTAATTCCCTGCCATTTCCGTCCCCTCAGCCATGGGCAAACAGAAGATCAAACATTCATTCTAATATAAAATGAAAGCAGACCGTTCGTGGTCAGTGAAAACCATGACTTCCATGCACATTGTTGGTGAAAACAAACCACAAACTTTCTATGATGCTGATAAATAGAAGGGCTGACCTTGTGTCCCAGGGTTACTTTACAAAAGTGAAGCTCAGAAGGATACAGTCCGTGCCATATAATGACCTTCCTTAGCTGCATAAAAGTATCATCTTTTCTCAAGAACTACTAGACATAGTTCAGTGGATTTTTGATCTTCAGAGTTGGATACCCCTTTTAGGGCAGAAGGACTTTATGGATTCTATGTACCCAATCCTCCCTTAAATATACTGGGACCAATCCTTAACTGGTGTAAAGGGATGTAACTCAGAGCCGCACCTATTTACAACAGCCAATAATCTGGTCCTGTAACTAAGAGGGTAGATGAAACGGTTACACAGTGCAGACCACAAGTCCACACAAATAGAGCAACTGGATAATATACCAATGGTACTGAGGGCCTGATTCTCTTCTCATCTTCACTGGGTTTAACGCCACTGATTTTGAGGGAGCTGTTCCTGAGTCACACCAGTGAAAATCAGGAAAGAATCAGGCCTCAGAGGGGTTGACTACTTTGACTCTTTGAATTAGAACTCGTAATATGTGATTCAAGGATTGTGATTCCTAGGTTCTAAGGCCAGAAAGGATCACTATGATCATCTAGTCTGACCTCTGCTAGTCTATTAGCCAGGATGGGCAGAGATGGTGTCCCTAGCCTCTGTTTGCCAGAAGCTGGGAATGGGCAATAGGGGATGGATCACTTGAGGATTACCTGTTCTGTTCATTCCCTCTGAAGCACCTGGCATTGGCCACTGTTGGAAGACAGGATACTGAGCTAGATGGACCATTGGCCTGACCCAGTATGGTCATTCTTATGTTCTTATGACCTCCTGTGTAACACAGGCCAGAGAACTTCCCCAAAATAATTCCAAGAGCAGATCTTTTAGAAAACCATCCAATCTTCATTTAAACCTTGCCAATGATGGAGAATCCACCATGACCCTTGGAAAAGTGATCCAATGGTTAGTTACCCTCACTGCCAAAAACTTATGCCTTATTTCAGTCTGAATTTGTCTAGCTTCAACTTCCAGCCATTGGATCCAGCCATTGGATCTTGTTATACCTTTGTCTGCTACACTGAAGAACCAGCCCATCATCAAATACTTGTTCACTGTTTAGGTACAAGTAGATTGTGATCCTGTCACCCCTTAAGCTTCTTAGTTAAGCTACACAGATAGGCTCCAGGAGCCCAACTACTATATCACTATGTTCCAGAGAGATCTTTGGTCGCCAAATCGTGCTGGAAATCAGGAAAAAAAAAGTGGAAGAAACAACAACCAATAAACCAAATTTACAGTAAGATTTCTTCAACTTCGTGGTTGGTCAGATTCAAAAATATGCCATGAATGGCTTTTATTGCACCATTACCATTGTTCTGTTTCTATTCTTGTCTGAAAGCAGGAGTCAAGAGGCACATGAAAACTAATCAGCACAATGATCCCATCTATCTTTGATATCACATCTTTCTCAGGCCTCTTCTTCAGTTCCCTTCTTTTTCCATACTCCCCCCTTTCTGGCTACTGTCCCAAGAGACGTTGCTAACATTTAAAGAAGAGTCCCCCACAAAATTGCCCCCCAACTTGTCTGTGATAAACTCCCTGTACGAAGGTGTGCATGAAGGGCGGGGGGATCGGAAAACTGATTCATGTGTTTTTGCCATTGAAAACACACACCCAAAGTTTTTTTCTTCATAATCAAGGGGAGCGGGCAGCAGCACTTGGCAAAGAGGCTCATGTTAAGTCCAATTGCTGGAAGTGTTAACGCTTTTCTTTCCTGAAAAAGTCTCTGGAGCCCGAGCAAGTAGCAGTCTGACCACTGAGCGGATGCTGCTATAAACAGGCTGCAGCACTCATGCACTCTCTCTGGGGCAGCTCTGACTTTTTAATGTTGCGCCATTTCACTTTATGAGTTTAGTCAGACAGCAGCCTAAGATCAATTCAGGGAAGTCACCAACTCCATCTTCCAGCCTTTATTACTCAAGTGGAACCTTTCAGCCTTCTGTTAACATTGTGTGTGATTTCAATGAGTGGCGGGAAAGGAATGAATTTCACCGTCTCTCAACACCCTGGAAGGCAGGGGACACTTGTATCGCAGGAACATAAAATTGTTTGTACCTGATTCAAAGTTGGGGAAGCCTCACATCATCACGGCATGCAAGAGAGCTTGCTTGCAATATGCCAATATTTTATCGCTTGAGACCTGATTCATGCTTATACTAACACCCCTTAACACTGCTCTGGCAATGGAAAGGGGCCTTACAGTGACAGTAAATTACATTCACACCCCCTCAAAAGCCTCTTTACCCTGATGGAATGGTGCAAAGGACCCTTCCTGTCAATGAGAATCAGATCTCAGCTCTCTAATATCTGCTGGGATGGCACAATAGTGCTCTGTGATGGCTGCTGTCTGTCTGTTGATCTCCAGGTGGAATCTGAAGTATTGATTTTGATCTATAAGACCCTAAATGGCCTGGGACATGCCTATTTGAGAGACTGCCTCTGTCCCCAGGCTATGCCACCCCCAACTGCCCTCAGTGGAGAAGCTTGAGTAGGACTGTTGGCTGTTCTTCTGCCTGGGAGCCTGTGAACCTAGCAGCATTCCAGTGCAAGAGGGGAAGGGGCTCACTGGGATCTGCCAGTGGGTTTCAGCTGGCCTGACCGGTTCAGTGTACCCCAGTTCATTAATGTCATACACTGTACCTGATATGTGTCACGTAAGGCATCACTGGAAAACTAGTAACACACTGATAATCAGCGGTGGAAGTAGAATTCATTTCTTACTGGTATGCTGCACCAGCTACAGGGCAGCGGGGGGAGCACATGACTTCTTTGGCATGGCTGTACCACCCCCAGCCCTGTCATCCTGTGGGGCTGTTGTACAGGCCCCAGACAGGACTCCGGAGATGCAGCTGCATGGAGAGGCTGGGGCTGGAGGATGTGCAGCCACGCTGGAGGAGCTGCCGGTGTGGGGTCGCCTAGCGGCCCCACGTTCTGCTCCTCCTGTGTCTTTCTGGTACGGTGTACTGGCTATAAATATCTTACTGGTATGGCATACTGCACCGGGCTGCCCTAGTTGCACCACTGCTGATAATTAATATTCTCCCATGGTGTCTGCACGATAAATGCCCAAGGGATCATTCACATATGAAGGAAATGTGGAACTAAAATGGGTTTACCAGACACATCTGGAGGTTGGGTGAACACAGCTACACCACACAAAGGACAAACCAATGCCACCAGCCAGGTGTCATCAGAGTTGATTGGCCAACACATGACTAGTGGCCACTCATTTGCATGGAAGAGGGCAGGTGAAGGTCAATTTACATTTCAGCAAACACCAGCATTGAACTTCCTTCTCCTCCAGTCTCCATGTCTTCTTCCTTTCTTGTGATGGAATGAACTTTATTCTGGGGGCTCGCCTGCAGAAGAATCCATGTCAAAGATTCAGTAGATTATAAAAGAGAGGGGCAAAGTATCCCAAGTAACCTTTCACCTAAAAAGACAAAGGAACTAAGCACTTTGTCTTTGGAGAAAGATCCCAAGCAAGGCAGAAGTCAGCCATCTTGCTGGAAGGGAATGTGGTAAGAACCTTACGTTGAACCAAGACTGTAGTTTTGTTAAGTCTTAGTCTCTAGAAAGTTTTTTCACTTTTATTTCCTTGTAACCATTTCTAACCCTTTATACTTGAAAATCTCTTCAAATCCTATCTCCTTTTGTTAAGAAACTTGTTTTATTTTTAATCTAAACCAACCCAGGGCTGTGTTTGAATTAAAATTATTGTTAACCTCAGTTAAAGTAATAAGCTGTGCTTTTTGTCTCTTTAGAGGAGGCCACAAACCTTCCTCTGCATTGTCCAGGAAAGGGCGGGACTTTGCAGAGCAGGCAGTTTTGGAAAAAATCAGGGCTGGGAACGTGTTGGGGTCACTTGGCGAGTAGTAACCAAGGCTGGTGGATACCACTGTGCTTCTGGAGTATTACAAGCAGGCTGCAGGATCAGCATGCTCAGCCAGAGCTGCACAGGACTCGGATACTCACTGGATGCTTGTCTCCTGGCTGTCGGGGTCCATACTGTGAGCCACAACAGCATAGCATTTCAAGCATTCGGGGTTACAGGGCATGAAGCAACGCAACTGCGCACTGGTCTGCGTTGCACCCCAGGATGTGACAGGCCCTTCGGATGTTGGAATCCTCTCCTGCAAAGTAGCCAGTTCTGTATTCTTTGAGGTCATGCTGCAAAGCTTCTCTCTTCACCTAGGCTTTTGAAGGGGTGTGTTGAGGGCTGGAATTTATGTGTCAAGGGCTGGTATTTTGGGACATGGGTGGTTTTTGTTTTCTTTCATGGCTTTGGAGAGTAGATGGATTGACTTCTTTTTGTATATGCCTTTGTATGTTTAAAAGTGGCAAATGCTTTAGGAACCCTGGATAGATGCCGTCATATCTGTGATTTGTAAGAAAGATGTCTTGCTTCTAAAGGCAGCCACTATATCTGAGAACTTGTCTAGTCTTGTGATTGTCTACTCTTGTGATAAACTGTCATCATTTAAACATGTCACAGAGGAACAATGTTATTAGCCAAAGGCGAGTCAAAGTGCCCTGCCCTATAAAGTCTCAGTTGTTGCTGGTTTAAAATAAATCAACATAACATAGATCCCAATAGAAACTTGCGTCAATTCAGAATATTCTTAAGGATAAGGCACTGGATTCTATACTTAACTCTGTCACAGAATTCCAGTGTGGCACTGGGCAAGTCACTTGATGTACCCCTTGTCTTAATTTCCCAGGCTGTGAGATCAGGAATAATTCTGCATCACAAGGATGTTGTGACAATCAATTAATTAGTGATTGTGAGGTGCTGAAACGCTACTGGGATGAATACCACAGAAAAGCATATACATATATAAGTAAAAACAAGTGGTTGTCATATCAATCCAGGCCTTTTTGCTGCAGTCCCCCATTAGAGATAGAACATCCCTCCTAAGGAAGTCATAACTAATATGTTCAGCTTGCAAATCTTTCAATGCCTTATTTGTTGAGCCCTGCATATTTCTAATTGCTTCAATGTCTAATGTAGATATTCTGTAATAATATCCCCTTTAAGGCATCATATGCACGGTATTATAGGAGTATTATTTTAACTCATTAATTGAAACAAACCAAGGCTTTCCAGGTAAATTTTGAATATTACAAAACTGGGAGGACTTCTCAATAAGGAATAAAAGCCACCAACGGCTCAATTCCTAAATTCTATACCTGGCCTAGTAGAAATGGAATTCAAAGATCTCAGTCAAAATCCTTATCCTGGTTAATTATTGTGGTGGGATTTTCTTTGTCTTAACAATAACCTTTTCTTTCCTGAAAGAATTGTTTGTCCTGTTAATCATTTATATCTTATATTGTTAAGAAGCCTTGACTTTGGTTTCATGATAATAATAGTTGTTTCCTGTCTCAGTTCAAACATTGAAATCATTGTTACATTTCAATGCTGTGGACGTTCAACAGCACACATTTATTCCAAATATAAGCCATGTGAAATGATTTTGCCACAAAGGGCCCAATCCCTGCAACAAGTAAAACTCCCATTGCCTTCAGTGGGAGTTTTGCATGTGCAATGGCTGCAGGATCTGAACCTAAAGTGTTGCAACTTCTGGAACATTTAACCGAACAAGCAATTTCTGTGAATAGCCAGTGACTATGGCATGATAGAGAAGGTGCAAACACACCCCGTCATTTTCAAAGTGTTGTGCATAGAGGTCCAAATTGCATAGTTAGATGCCTGTGCAACTTGCTCTAAACTCAATGGGGAGTGTGCGAGGGGTGTGTGTGTGTGTGCGTGCACACATCTGAAGACTTGATTTGGGTCCCAGCTATATGAAATTAGCAATTGTAGCCTCAGGGCTAGATTGTGCCCTTGTCTTACTTAGTATAGAGGGGAGTAAACTCTCTCCAATCCCCCTGCTCAGTCAAGTAATGCTTACACAAATCTTGGGTCCAGATCTGGTGTGGAACACAGCTCCTGCTCTCTGGATATCTACAATATTCAATAGTGTTGGGGTTCTTTTTATTATTTTCCTTCTTGTTTTGGAGCCTTTTGCAATAGGGGCTGGGAGTGCCACCTTTTCAAGCTTTACTCCACAACCCTGAGGGCTAGAGCTTCCTAAAAAAAATTAAGGGTTGAGAGTCACATATAATCACATGACTCCAAGAACTTGGACATTCCATAAAATCACAAAAATGATGAGACTCACAATATAGTCATGAGAACTGATAATGCTTAACATTGTCCCCTAATACTCAGGGCTAAACCTAACTGCTCAGTCTACCTTTGGTTATTAAATTCACAGGTCAAAGTGACAGTTTTTCCCTTGCAAAAACAAAACAGCAAAACAAAGAAAAAACAATCCCTTTGCCAAAATAAAATAAAATAAAATTCAGGGCCACAATGAACATCAAATGCCCAGAAATGCAAAATCAGGCAAGGAAGCCTAGCTTGGGAAAGAGAAATCTCTCCTACTCAGGCATATCAGTAGCTGCCAAAATATTAATAGTAACTGGAGCTAGTAGGGAAATGATTCCCCTTCCCCCAACATGAAAAAATATTGACAAACAAATCTAATTTTTATTGGTAAAAATTTCCTTTATGTCAAAAATCCATTTTTCATTGAAAAAAGTATCAGTGGAAAATTTGCAACCAGCTCTTACAGGAACATAGAAAATGACTATCTTTTTAATATACATGTTCTCTTTTTAAGCCTGTCCCAGCATAAAAGCTGCTTGAAGGTTTCCAGTCCAGCAATGCTTTGGAACTTCATTACAGTGGGTTCTGCATTTATCATCCCTATTTACACAGAAGCTCAGTCCTACCTCTTCGCTGGCTGCAATTTAGATTCTTAGAATAAAGTGAATGTTAAATGGGACCTGGTTGCTTCTGCAGCTCAGTCTGCAGCTCTCACCGGATAAAAGCCGGTAAAAGAAAATACCAAGCAACCTGGGGTTTTAAAATAGAGTTAGGCAGCTGGAACTAAGGTTTTAAGGTCAGCTCTGCACTGTGGGAAATAAGGCGGCTGTGGTGTGTTGGAATCAAGGATTGAAAAATGAGCTAGACTTCTCTGATTCTTTATATGCTTTGGAAAAGTTATTCTGCTTTTTCTCCTATTAGCTTCCTTCAGCTGAATGATCCAAAGGCAGAAGTGCCTCCACTGGGAAGTGTCCTTGACCACAACTCCAACTCCAGTTCCTACCTCTCACCCTCGTTTCCCTCTGCTCTTTGAACCTAGGTGTCACCACTGATTTTAAGTCATCTTCTCCTCCCACATTTCCTTTGTCTCCAGACTTGATTATAACCACCTCTACTGCTTTGCCTGTATATGTCGCTATCCTGATCCCACATCAGCTGTAATATTTGGGTGAAACCCTGGCTCTGCTGAAATCAATGGCAAAACGCCTGTTGACTTGAATGGGGCCAGGGTTTCACCCACTTGTCCATGCCTTAGTTCCCTCTAATAATTGTTACTTCAGCTCCTTTCGCTATTGTCTCCTCAGAGCCAGTGCCGAGTACCACCCCTCACTGTTCCATATGTGCAGAACAGGGTGGCCGTTCACCCTTCATCTTCAGACACCTCATCTGGTTCCTGAGTCATTTCAGGTTGCAATTCAAAACCATCTTCTCTGTTATTTTTAAAAAAATACTTAATGTATTTACTCTAGTGTACACCACAAGCCTTGTTTATCTTTATACCCTTTCACTTCTCCCTCTGCTCCTCTCACACCTACCTCCTCTCACATCCTAATTCTGCCATGAGCTCGAGTCCAGGCCTAGTCGGGGAAGCGCTTGAGCATATGCTTTGCTCTTAAGTGTGGGCCTAAAAATGTTGCTGAGTGCAGACCTCAATGTGGGATTGAGGAGCATGTAAGAGTCCAATCTTGAGTATGAATATGGAGGGAATCAGCAGCAGGGGATGGGGAGTCAGTGGGGAATTAAGGGTTGAGCTCGGCAGAGGACAGCAGCAGCAATTGGGAAAGGGGGGGATCTATACTGGGATTCTGTTGGGGTGGTGAAACAGCCGCAGCTGGGCGTAGGAGGCAGTGGGCATAATGTCTTGGATCCAGTCAGTGTCTTGTTATACTGATTAACTGTCTGATATAAATAATGGCATATGCCTTTCTTTAAATGCATATGACAAGCAGTAGTAATTATCCTACGAGTGACAGAGGCACAGCATTGATCTTCAAGTCTTCTTTGCTGATTTCTCAAATCCTTGGTATTGCCAAGTGGAATGCTATGGAGCTCTCGTCAAGGTGAAAGTCACCCCATGTCTGTGCACCATTAAAGCCCTATTTTGAAGGTTTAGGTGATGCATAGGTCTTGAGCTGGGCCAGCTCACAGGGACGAATTTCACTCACAGAGAATTACTGCTGTTTTTTCAGTAGTTTCCCTTGAAAATAGTAATATAACATTGGAAAAATCTGTTCTTATTTAACGCTCAGTCCACTGATTATCTTTCTTGTGGCCATTTAACAAAATCTTTGCTGAGGAAAAGGGACCAGTAGCTTCTCAATCATCAGCCTTGGTCTGCATCTCAGTCTTTCTTCCAACAACTGACATCTTTTCTGAACGCCTCCATTTGAGTTGCTAATCCTGGGATTGTATTCTTTCTTCCCTTTGGAGGTTAAGATAAATGATGTTTACAAAGATCTTACAGTGCCCACTACTACTTATTATATTGCACAAGGACACCCTACATGCCTGCTGTCTGTAAGCTGTTTAAAGGCATGTAATCCACCCTATTTATAATTGAGATATTCATGTATTTGTTATGGGTCCGGTTCTGTTCTAACTTACTCTGGTGTAAATCCCAGAAGAGTTACTCAGGGTTCACAGTTGAGCAATTGGAATTGAATGTAACTGAGATCAGAAGCCCACCCCATATTTTTCTTTTATTTTGGTTTATGCATTTATTTTGGTTGGTTTGACATGAAAAAGAGGTTTAGACTGCTTTATAGCCCATTCGTTTCTTTATCATTACTTATTTGACACATTCCTATGGCAATGTTTGCCATGGCAACAGGGTTCCTCGCAGTAAATTAAAAAGTCGACATGTGTCCTGTTTTTCAGAGGTGCTAGTCATCAGCAGCAACCACTGACCTCGGTGGGACTTGTGGTTGCTCGGCACCTTTGACAATCAGATCAGTAAACACAGATGGGAGCAGGACATGTGCTCAGCTGTCCAGTGGCAAAGCTCAGCTAGGGAACTGTGAATACTGGATACTCAATGGAATAGCAGCAATGAACAGCTTGTGAATAATCCATAAACTGATATATGACAGCAGAACATACTTGCTGTTCAAATGCAAAGAGAGACTAAAGCCCTAATCCTTCAGGGGGAACTATGTCGCAGGGCTGAGGCCTAATTTGCATGAAATCATACTGCTGGTGGACAATTTGTGATGAGAGGAAAAGGATGACATTTGCTGAATATGCTGTTTCTGGCTTATAGCATCATTTCACCCGGATGCTACCTACTCCTATCAACTCAGAGAAAAAAAATAGAGCAGAAATTCTAAAACAAACCTTTGTTCCAGCAGTGACATCCACATGCCTATCTCTCTTGGATATGATCATTTCCAGGTATTGCAAATCAGGGCCCAATTGAGCTTCATTAATGTCAAGTAAGTTAAATACGTGCTTAAGCACTTTGCTGAATTGGGGCCATAGCAAAAGGGAGCAAAGGAAATGACAACCGCTGAAATATGCCTGCAGTATGATAAGGGGGAAGGGTGTGAAAAATGAAAGCAGCAGGGAGGTATTGGGAATAATCAGCCCACATTTGTTTCACCTAGTGGCTTGGCTCTGAGCAGAGGTTCACTGTAACTGTAATTGCCATTTGTAGTTGCAGTGCATTGGGGCAATACGAGACTTTCCTTCTCCTTCACTACAAGTGGGTGTTTGCTACATCTGAGTTCCTGAGAAGCTGCCTGCAGTGCGTCCCATTTACCGTGTGGGAGAGAAGAGATGAGCCAAGTGCTCTGTGCACTGATACAGAAGAAATGCCCTTTTAAGACAGTCAAACACACAGTTCTGTTTGTCTCTGTTACTAAGGCTTGGAAAGTGAACAGTAAGTCATGCCAAGCTGAAGGAAAATTGCGCGACCCTGGGCCGAATCCTCTACTGGCAAAATTCCATTGAAGTCAGTGGAGTTTCCCCTGCAGAGAAATTGGGCCCCTGACTTTTACTGAGGGCAAAGTGCAGTTTTAAATCTCCAAGTGTGACACATTGATTCTTAGAACAAAAGATTCTGCTTCAGTTCTCCCCCTCCTTCCTCTTTTAGAGCCTTATCCCGGATGGTGCTGAGCACCCTCAACTCGTCCACAGGATGCCCTGAGCACCATCCAAATGGAGCTGAGCTCTCTGTTTGGCTCTTCCCCCACCTGAGCCGGAGCAGCAGCCAACGTGGGTCTTTTCAAAAGCGTCCCTTGACTTCCCTTTGGAGCTCAGAACCTCTGCTCGTTACTAATCAGTGTAGCGGGCTGCATTTGCCTTTTAAAAATGCCTCACAGACAAGTGAAGAAGACAAAATGAGGTGAGAGAGAGAGAGAGAGAGGCCCAAGCAACTTTCCAGAATATTAAAATTAATGCAGTGTCCAAACAGTCGATCCTTTCCCTAGCCACGTCCCCCGATTCCAAACAGGGAAAGCAAAGATGCATCCATTTTAGTAAACAGCAGAGACTGAGGAGAAGGAAGGGTGTTTCTCTGGCCCGGGTGGCTCGGAAGAGGAAGAAGCTGGATTTTAGCAGTATATATATATATATATATATATATATATATATATATTTAATTTAAAAAAAGATATGGAACAGCAGATCAGTGTCCTAAGATTGTTTCAGAGGGTGGTAGGGTTCGGGTATTTTGTGCATCTCAGACGATTGTGCCCCTTTTGTTTACCTTGCAGTCACTTCTCCATCTCCTGGGTTTATACCCTACCTTAGTGTTTGAAGTTGTATATAAAGACATTTCCTGCCAGGGTAGAGAGCAGAGAGGCAAAGCACCCACGTGATGTGAAGTCAAATGTTATCTTAATGTGGCAAAACATATGTCAAGTGCCGCATTCAGTTTATGATAAGAGTTTAACTTAAACACAACAAAAGCTGAGTCATCCCAAGCAAAAGCCAAAATATTGTGCTTAGCACGGACTGTGGTAGCTATGATATCACAGCCTGTTTGGTACTTCAGGTAACCTATCTTTCAAGAAGCCAGTGGCTAGAAAATGGGACTGGAATAAGGACTCTTTAGTTCCATTTCTGGCTCGGGCACTAATTTTGTGTGTGTGTGAGACCCTGGGTGAGTCACTTAGGCCAACATTTAAGGCAGCTATTTAAGGCTAGGCAATATATAAGTAGCTAAATACAAATGACAAATTTTTCAGAGGTGCTGAGTATCCACTGCTCAGACCACTCCAGATCATGAATATGGAGTCTAAATACCATTAGGTAGCCGAGTTTGAAACTTTTGGCGTTAGGGTGGGATTTTCAAAAGCACTTACCTTGTGCTCCTACCGCCTGTATTAGGGTTTGTGCTCCTGACTCACTTAGGCACTTTTAAAAATCCCGCCCTTAATGTCTCAGCTTCCCCATGTGTGAAAAAGAGCTAATATCTACCTCACTGTCGTACAACAATTATAACTTTAAAAGCAACCTCTGCATAAATGTTGAAGTATTAAAATGGCAATAGTATTGCTCTCCTATATCGCAGGAGTGGTATGAGCATTAGTTAATTAATGTTGGTAAAGGAATTATATGTGTTTTATTCTTATTATTTCAGTGACTCTACTGGTGCACAGGAAGGGTTAAGAATGCAGTTTCAATCTTAATTTGGGATCTCATTGTTTTTATGGATTTAAATTAGTTCCCTGATGTAGTCTAGTTTTGTTTGTTTACTTAAAATTTATTTTTAATCTATAAATTTCCTTTCCCTGTTTTTTTAACAGGGTGTTTTTATCATTATGGGTTGATATTCAGGTCAACATTTTGTGGAACTTTACAACATCATAAGAAACTATGCTTATCCTATTAAAGGGACACTCTTGGGTCAAATCTGCCCCAGCTTTAGGTTTCTTTTTTGTTTGTTTTTAAAAGAATTTACTGAAGTTAAGACTAATAAACTGCTTTTCAACTGCTTTTGTTTTTAAACAGTCCCAGTGGAAACAATTTTACCTCTTTCCTCCCCCAATAGACAAATCTCCCCTTGTGTTTGTAACCCAAATACCACAGCACCATACTAGTGGGATGCACTGTTTAGTACATACACCAGTGAGCTATATTAGTGTATGAGAGCAAGAAAGGGAAACTGCCTTAAAACTGGAGACAAAGAAAAGTGAAACTGACTAGGCTGGTTTCAGAGTAACAGCCGTGTTAGTCTGTATTCGCAAAAAGAAAAGGAGGACTTGTGGCACCTTAGAGACTAACCAATTTATTAGAGCATGAGCTTTCGTGAGCTACAGCTCACTTCCTCAGATGCATATCGTGGAAACTGCAGCAGGCTTTATATATACACAGAGAATATGAAACAATACCTATTCCCACCCCACTGTCCTGCTGGTAATAGCTTATCTAAAGTGATTTCCAGCACAAATCCAGGTTTTCTGACTAGGCTGTTTTCAGTGTCCAAACTGAGAGGAAGGCAAAGGGGAAATAAACATACAAAACAGTGGGACATAAATGAGATTTTTCCAAGGCGCAAGGATAATGTATGTGTGTGATTTCCACTAAATGTCAGTAGGGGTATGTGGCCTCACTACCCTTCGTGGTTTTAGAAAAACCTCTCCCCTACATTCAGTCACTCTTAGTAAATCTCAGGATTTATTAGTAACGTCGATGAGGATGTTGTTTCTTTTAAATATGATTTTTAACCTGACAGACTCTGTTTAAGACTGACTGGGCACCAGTGTGACCTGAATGGATCTCGGTAGTAAACCCCAGACTACAAACAGTTGTCCCCCTTTCTTCATAGCTCTTCCCTTTCACTCTCTTATTACGGCAGAGTCACTTCTCTTCTATGATTACTCTTTCTTTCCCCTCCTTCCTCTCACTGTCTGGGTCCAAGCAGAGTGGGCGCCTGGCTGGTAAAGAAATTCGGGTGACCAGACAGCAAATGTGAAAAATTGGGGCGGGGGGGGGAGGGGTAATAGGAGCCTATATAAGAAAAAGACCCAAAACTCAGGACTGTCCCTATAAAATTGGGACATCTGATCACCCTAAAAGAAATAGCAGTGGGCCAAATGCTCCGTTCGTCCTGCACCACATCTATCACAGGAACAAAGGGGGAGCGGCTTTGCAGTGCCTTTGCATTCCATATCCCTAGCCCTGCCAGGGCCCATGGAAAAATTAGAGCAGTCTTAGAGCTGGTCTGTCATGCTGCCCTTGGCCCCATCAAGCCTGAAAACAGCCAGAGTACCCCAGCACCACCCTTTCTTCTCTACCCGCCCCGGCACACTCCCTACATCTGAAAGGTGGAGCCCTGGAGTCATTCCAGCAGCTCTGTACTAGCTAGGTATCCCCTTACATGGGGGAGGGGTATCTCCCAGGGGTGCCAGTGTAACCCACACACCTTCTGGGTGTGGGGTTCTGTCCCCTCTAGTGGCATCGAGACCACTTAGAGAGAGATTAATGAGTCTGCTCTACAGCCTCAGCTAACAGGCGGTTGGCTTTTAGCTCATGCTGTAGAGGCTCATGCACTAAGCTTGAAGTCCCCAGTCATCCCCGTCCATTCTGGCTCCTCTATGCTGCTAGAGCAGGGGTAGGCAACCTATGGCACGCGTGCGAAAGGCGGCATGCGAACTGATTTTCAATGGCACTCACACTGCCCGGGTCCTGGCTACCGGTCCGGGGGGCTCTGCATTTTAATTTCATTTTAAATGAAGCTTCTTAAACATTATAAAAACCTTATTTACTTTGCATACAACAATAGTTTAGTTATATATTAAAGACTTATAGAAAGAGACCTTCTAAAAACATTAAAACGTATGACTGGCACGCGAAACCTTGAATTAGAGTGAATAAATGAAGACTCGGCACACCGCTTCTGAAAGGTTGCCGACCCCTGTGCTAGAGTATACAGAAATCTAGTCCCACATTTCAGGACGTTTTAAAGTATTATATAGCTCCAACTCAGCCAGGGCAGTAGCTGAGAGGTCAACATATGAGTCGTCACTGGCCCAGCAGCATGTAGCAATGCAGGACTGTATATCCTATGGTCGGTGGCCCACAGAACAGTCAGGGATTATTTATTGTTTCTGTTGGGGCAATGCCTGTAGACAGCATGAGCAATGTCATCATGTCCTTTTAAAAACGCTTGAGTGAAAACATGTGATTTCTATGCAAAGTAAATAACTCATAGTAAAAAGGAAAATGTCTCCCACTTCTAACAAATCTTTTCCCGAGAAGGATCTCAGAGCATTTACAATGTGATTTGTAAGCTACCCATGCATCACTCCCTCCACTATTCATATTTGGTGACTGTTTCATTAGCAACAAGGGACAAGCCGGCAGAGCTGTAGGAAACAGACCTTTACTACGTATGCCGAGAGGTCTGTGCGACATGCTGAACTCTAGAGTTCTGTAGCAGTCTTGCTCCAGCCTGCCTATCCAAGCCCCTTGTATCTTAGGGCTGGCCGAACTTATGTTCGCTCAAGATGCCCCCACAACCCACCATGAGCTGTGTCACACTGAACTAGGTCCCTCCTGAAACGTGACTCTCTTTCTCCAGTTCTACTCATCATATTATAGTCACCTCTTGGGGTGGAGAGCAACAGTACACAGTATTACTGCTTTTTGGGCAGGAAGTGTAGAACAGTTTCATTATTTCATGGGGAATTGAGACAATGTCATTGCCAGAAATTGGTGAATTGACTTGGAAGGCAGAGCCTGTTCCTCTACTAATACCTATGGAATCAAATAAACGAGAAATCTGTTTCTTTGCATAGTTCAATACAAAACAATGCATCTCTACTGCAACTTTCAGCCATCCCGGCTGCTGTTTCTTGCCACTACACAAGGCTGAATATGAACATCTGAAGTTTCTAAACACTCCGTCTGAAAATGTGTTATGCAGTATGTAGATGAGCGGTGGTGTTTTCCAGCCTATTGCTAAGAATATGCAAGGAGAAAACCTGGACTGGCCAGGAGACACACAAGTGCTGCCATATCTATGCCTTGTAACACCAACTTCCCAGCAACGGACAGGATTTCTAAAAGCTTTCCTGGCTCTGACAGGGCTTGACTGATGAGGTTAGAAGGCTGCTTTGTTTGTACTTTATTTTTCCCCCACCAGTTTCTGTCTCCACCCTGGATTGGAATTGTTATTCTGTAATACACTTGCATGTTAATGTGCTAAGTGGTGAGTGGGACAAGGGGCTTTGCCCCTTTCCACTGTCTTTCCCCATTCCTGATAAGAAAATGAATGAGCAGTTTCGCTGCTTCTCTGCTTCTCCTGTCAGTTTGTCACCTGTTTCCTTTCCCTGTGCTGCATTTCTCAGTGAAGGCCCCATCAGCTCGTTCCTTTCCTCTAGTCTTTGTAAGGAAGGGCACGGCAAGCCCTAAAGGGGGAAACCACAAACCAAGATAACACCCGCAACCTCATTCTCTGCTGAGTCTGGGTCAGTGAGAGAAACATTGTATTAGTCAGTCCCAAGAGTCACAAATCTCACTTCCCCTCGTTCAGGATTGAGGGTTTCATCCTCCCAGCCACCCCACTACTCTGGAAGTCCCAAAGTAGTCTGTTCCTCCCTCCAGCCCCCGCATTGCTCCTCCATATGTGGCGTAAGTAAGGCTTTCCATGTGGGAGTGGCCTTTTACTTTGAGTCGGTCAAGCTGTCTCAAGTGACTCACAAATGTGAGTACCAACCTCAGGGCAGACTGCCAGGGTCACAGAGTCAATGTTAGAATCTTTATCCCGATCAGAGGATGACAATGCATAAAAGTAAGCAAGGCCATTATCCCACTTTTCCTTGCTCTTTCTGAAGCACACAGCCCAGCTGAAATGCATCTGATCTGTAGGTTTTGATACACCTCAGCTATACCTAGGAAGTACAACCTCAAATGAAATGTATCTAGTGCTACTCAAAGCCGCTGTAGTTCAGTGCAGACTCCTCATACAGCTTATGCATCTCTTAGGCAGAGCTGCATTTAAGATTTGCATTGTGAGGTATATGATCTCATTTACATTGCATCTAAATCTATCAGGTATATTAATGGTTGAAGTACACAGTGCCTCCTGGTACTGGCTTAGGTCTCTGGAAGAGAACAGGGTTTAATTTTGGGCACCATATTTAATGGGACCCTATAAAGCTGCCCTGAAAACTTCTTTGTAAATCTGGCTGCTTTTTTTTTTGTCTTCTCAGATTCTTTAAGGTCTTATGAAGGGATTTCTCAGATTTTAACACACACCTCCAAACTAATTCCTTTTAAAATAGCTTTATACTTTCCTCTTCTTTGGGCACCTTAGAGACTATTATCTGTGGGGTGTTTTTTTAAAAACAACAACCACATTGCATTCTGCCTTCAGATAAGACAGACAGAATGAAGAGAGTGACTAGAATAAAAGCCTTGGAAAATGAGGTCTATGAGGTGAAACCTAAAAGAACTGTGTGTGTGTGCATCTGGAGAAAAACTGAGATGGCAATTATCTGGGAATGGTTAAAGATGTTATAAAGGAGACAGGAATCAATTATTCCCTCTCGTTGTTAGGGACAGAATAAGAAGTGGGTTTCCAAGACAGCAGGGAGAAATTACGTTAAATGTTAAGGAAAAACTTCATAAGAAAAATTAGGCAATGGAGCTAGCCGCCAAGGGAGGATGTGAATCAGCATCAGAGCAGATATTCAAGGCTAGACAGCCATCTGTTAAAGAATAATGAGATCAGGCCTGCCACAATGCCAAGAAACAGGTTAAATGACCTAGTTTATGTATCTTAGTATTTTGGCTAGAGTGAGGCCTGAGGAAATAGTAGCCAGAATGATTGGTAACTTAACTTGATAATTATTGGGTTATGCCCTGTGTCTCTGGGGGACCATCTAATAAACCAGTAGTTGCTGATGAGCTACCCAGATTCAGCAGTTATCAACCTGCTTCTTCACCACTGGAAGGATGTGGTAGGGATCTGAAGTGCTGGCTAACGTTAGGTTGTGGATGGCAAATGTAGCTCATTATGGGTTCATTACCTCTTCTAGATCATAGATTGGTGATGCTGCTAGTAACACTGAGTAACAAGGTTAAATGGTAGGCAGCGGTCACCATTATAGCATTTGCCAGCAGTTACCTCTCAGTTGGTGTTTGAATCATGCCATGTGGCCATATACTTAGAATAGGAAAGACCTGTGAAATGGGAAAGCCCCCGGGCCCAAAAGCTGATGTGTGAATTGTATGACTCCTTCAACGAAAAGCTTTCACACATACTACTTTAGATGTGCCACCATTTCTTGCCAAGGAGATTCTCCTACCTGCCATTTTTTGTCCGCATTACACTATGGTGGCATGTATGGGTTGCAAACAGCCAGCAGGCACTGAGAGATAATACCTTCTTACCCAGCGCTGGCACTGGCTATAATGGCCCTGGCATAGGGGTGTGCTCAGACAAGAGTGGCCCAGTCCTGTACTGGTTTAGGATCACTCTTCCCACTGCTTTCCCAGGGATTCCATTTGTGAGTCACAGTAAGTAGTTGTAAGTCTGCAGGACGGGCCTTTGAGGCCCAGGCTATGTCTACACTTAAACCGTTACAATGACACAGTTACCACTGCACTGCTTACTGCTTCAGTGTAGACACTACCTATGCCAATGGGAAGGGTTCGCCCATCACTGTAGTTAATCCACCTACCCGAGAGGTGGTAGCTAGGTCAATGAGAGAATTCTTCTGTCGACCTAGCACTGTCTACGCCAGGGGTTAGGTCGGCTTAACTATGTCAGTCATGGGTGTGGATTACTCACACCCCTGAGCAACTTAGTCAGGTCGACCTAACTTGTTAGTGTAGACCTGGCCTTTGTCTCTACTTAAATCTCTATACCAGCTCAGCTGTACAGCTTCTGTGTAGACATGGACTACAGTGATGGGAGGGGTTCTCCCATTGCTAGAGTTAATCCACCTCCCCAGGAGGCAGTAACTAGGTCTACAAAAGAATTCTTCCATTGACCTAGTCCTGTGTACGCTGGGGGTTAGGTTGGCATAGCTACATCTCAGCGGTGTGGATTTTAAAATGAAAAATTGGAAAAAAAAATGTTTTGGGTTTAACAAAATGTTTTGTTCGACTGGAATTTATTTTTTTTTAGTGTCACTTTGGTTTTGGATTTTGCTTGTACACTTGTTTGTTTTTTACATCTAGCTTCATTTCTAGATGAAACATCATTTCCAAATGGAGGCCCCTCCTCCCGAAAGCTATTTTCTGAATTCACCATGAATTCATGAACACTTTCAGCCAGCTTGAAAAGTGCATTTTTTCAGCAAATAAACCATTCATCTGAAAAATTTTGCGTCGTTCTAAGCCTGAGCGAGGTCTCTGGTCTTTCCAGAGAAAAAAAAGGCTGCTTAGCATTTAGAAAGAAATAACAAACATTCAAACATTTTGTAAAAGAGCAGGTCATTCTTTTCAGACTAGGTTCATTTGCTAAAATGTCTTCCTAGAAAATAGAAATAACAACCTTTAGTGGTTATTAGGGGGTTGGGTAATGAAATTCCCATTTACTTGCTTAATTAAAAGCAGTTGTTCTTTCTGTAGTGCTTTCCACATACTGTGTGATGGGGACGGTAACAATTTATTAAAATATAGTAGGGAAAATAATATCTAACTAATTGCCTGTGTGGTGAGGATATAAAGATGACTAACAACTGGTTTTTATTAGGAACATCCTGCTGAAATAAGTGATTATACACATTATTTGTGACTGTATTATTTATTGGGCTATTTATTATTCAGCTTCAGCCAAATGCCACTGACAAATTTTCTGTAATGAGCTGAATACTACAATTAAACATTCGATAGACCCATAGTTACCATCTTTACTCCAGTGCTTTGGTACGAACATTAGATCAACCCCCTAAACTGAGGGAATTTAATATATATAGATAGATAGATAGATAGATATATATCTTGAGTTCATGAGAAAGTTCTCCTATTGCCTGTTAATTTACTGTATTTATTCATATATTAATAACACACATAAAGAAAAAAAATGAGGCGTACTTGTGGCACCTTAGAGACCAACACATTTATTTGGGCATTAGCTTTCGTGGGCTAAAACCCACTTCATCAGATGCATGCAGTGGAAAATACAGTAGGAAGATATATATATACACACAGATGATAAAAAAATGTGTGTTGCCATATCAACTGTAAAGAAACTACTAGCTGTCACATTCAGCCCCCAACTAAAACCTCTCCAAGACATCATCAAGGATCTACAACCTATCCTGAAGGACAACCCATCACTCTCACAGACCTTGGGAGACAGGCCAGTCCTTGCTTACAGACAGCCCCCCAATCTGAAGCAAGTACTCACCAGCAACCACACACCACACAACAAAAACACTAACCCAGGAACCTATCCGTGCAACAAAGCCCATTGCCAGCTGTGTCCACATATCTATTGAAGTTCTCTGCTGCTTGGCCCCTTCTCAGAGCTCTTATGCTGCTTCCTCCCCGCAGGGTTTCTCCTGTTGCCGCCCCTCCCTGGGTACTCGGGCAGCTTCCCTCAGGGACTGGTGGAGAACTCAGGCTGAAAACATCACAGGGAGCAGAGTAGGTTCTGTGGGGGGGAAGCCATGATACAGGGTCTGCAAAGAGCTCTTTGCAGACCCTGTATCATGGCTTCCCCCCCACAGAACCTACTCTGCTCCCTGTGATGTTTTCAGCCTGAGTTCTCCACCTTTGCACCTCTATTCTGGGTCTCTTCCCCACTCTGTGTTCAGCGCTGTTTAAATAATCATCTCTCTGATTCCCCACAGCTGGGGTCAGTCTCCATCATAGTCAGTTCAGGGGTAGCTGTCTGGTCACAGGTAAGGCTGAGCCCAGCTTACCTTAAAGGGCCAGCCAGCCTGTGACATATGTCTAACAGACTTTTCATCTCCAAAATGATAGGAAAACCTTTATTATTCCCATTGTGTATGAGGAGGTTAAGGCCAGAGACGGTATATAATTTTGCTCAATGCCAAATCTTAGACTCAATGTTAGAGTCAATGTCAGAGTTGTGTTAAGAAATTGGGAGCTCCTGGTTTCCAATCATGTGCCCGGACCACACCTTTTATAATAAGCAAACACAGGAACATGAAAGGTGGCATTATCATGGCCAAAAACCAGGGCTCTCATCCTTTCTTAAAATATTACCAGGCAGAGTCCCCAGGAGTAGAATTTTCCCTTGAGTAACATTCATTACAAGATCCTTGAGGAATGAAAGCAGAACAAGAGAGAAGGAACAAATAAGAACATGAAACTGGTGTGTAAAGACTATTCTGCGATGAGCACACAAAGATCTGATTCTTATTCATTCTGCCACCATTATTCATGCTGATTAGTACCTTACTCTGTAAATAGCCCCATTAATTTCATAGGGTGGTGCAATGTTACACTTGTTTCTCCCTTCATTATTTATTATTATTTACTATTTGTATTACCATAACATCTAGGAGCTCTAGTTAAGGCCGGGACCTCATGGCACTAGGTGCTGTACAAACACAGAACGGAATGACAGTCTTTACCCTAAAGAGGTTACAATCTAAGTATAAGACAAGATGGGTACATACAGTCAGATGGGAGAGTACAAGGAATCAATGAGACAGTATTGGTCAGCATGGTAGGCAATGGTCTTGGTACACCAGAGGTCTAACCAGTGTCGATTTTTCACCAAATGAGTCACAATCTCTACGTCTTCCACAAAGTTTGGACACTAGGCCCCAGATTCTCTCAAATGGCTTCTAGGCTCATCATTCTCTTTCCTTGCTAGTTTTGCAGAGCACATCCTAATATCAGCCCCCAAAGCTGGGTAACCCCTGGCAGTCTGGGGCTGCAGAGACACAGCTCTGACAGGGAGCAGGGTAGCAGAGGGATTGACACTGCCTGCTTGTTGGCTTACACTGGAGGGCACACCCGGAAGCTTGATTGACCCTCCAGAGTGGCCCCAGGTGAGGCTCAGGAAACGCACTGTGGGATCAGAGAGAGATGTAGGGGAAGGAGTGCTTGTTCTTCTCAGCCACATGGAGAGGAAACCATTTTCTGACTCTCCCGGTTAGAGAGCCTGAAGCTGACCTGGAGCCCCCACTCTGCTTCAGAAAGCCTGAGAGTTCCTTGAGAGGCTCCTGCTGTACTGAAAGCCTGAGATCAGCCATGGCTTGATTTGCCTGGGATGCCAACCCATTGACTAGCCCACAGAACAGACAGCAACACCAGCCTATCCATCAAAGCCCAACCATGCTGCCCAACTGTGGGGACTTTGGGAAGGGCTGGGGGACTGAGTGTTTCCTTGTTATATTGCTGTTGTGGGGTTTTAGTGTGGTGTTGTGGTGCAGGATGGGGATCCCTTTAGTCACCATCCCTAAGTCTGTTTCATAGAATCATAGAATCATAGAATATAGGGTTGGAAGGGACCCCAGAAGGTCATCTAGTCCAACCCCCTGCTCGAAGCAGGACCAATTCCCAGTTAAATCATCCCAGCCAGGGCTTTGTCAAGCCTGACCTTAAAAACCTCTAAGGAAGCAGATTCTACCACCTCCCTAGGTAACGCATTCCAGTGTTTCACCACCCTCATAGTGAAAAAGTTTTTCCTAATATCCAATCTAAACCTCCCCCACTGCAACTTGAGACCATTACTCCTCGTTCTGTCATCTGCTACCATTGAGAACAGTCTAGAGCCATCCTCTTTGGAACCCCCTTTCAGGTAGTTGAAAGCAGCTATCAAATCCCCCCTCATTCTTCTCTTCTGCAGACTAAACAATCCCAGCTCCCTCAGCCTCTCCTCATAAGTCATGTGTTCTAGACCCCTAATCATTTTTGTTGCCCTTCGCTGGACTCTCTCCAATTTATCCACATCGTTCTTGAAGTGTGGGGCCCAAAACTGGACACAGTACTCCAGATGAGGCCTCACCAATGTCGAATAGAGGGGAACGATCACGTCCCTCGATCTGCTCGCTATGCCCCTACTTATACATCCCAAAATGCCATTGGCCTTCTTGGCAACAAGGGCACACTGCTGACTCATATCCAGCTTCTCATCCACTGTCACCCCTAGGTCCTTTTCCGCAGAACTGCTGCCTAGCCATTCGGCCCCTAGTCTGTAGCGGTGCATTGGATTCTTCCGTCCTAAGTGCAGGACCCTGCACTTATCCTTATTGAACCTCATCAGATTTCTTTTGGCCCAATCCTCCAATTTGTCTAGGTCCTTCTGTATCCTATCCCTGCCCTCCAGCGTATCTACCACTCCTCCCAGTTTAGTATCATCCGCAAATTTGCTGAGAGTGCAATCTACACCATTTATGAAGATATTGAACAAAACCGGCCCCAGGACCGATCCCTGGGGCACTCCACTTGACACCGGCTGCCAACTAGACATGGAGCCATTGATCACTACCCGTTGAGCCCGACAATCTAGCCAGCTTTCTACCCACCTTATAGTGCATTCATCCAGCCCATACTTCCTTAACTTGCTGACAAGAATACTGTGGGAGACCGTGTCAAAAGCTTTGCTAAAGTCAAGAAACAATACATCCACTGCTTTCCCTTCATCCACAGAACCAGTAATCTCATCATAAAAGGCGATTAGATTAGTCAGGCATGACCTTCCCTTGGTGAATCCATGCTGGCTGTTCCTGATCACTTTCCTCTCATGCAAGTGCTTCAGGATTGATTCTTTGAGGACCTGCTCCATGTTTCCTGTTCCCCTCCCCTTTCATTGTTATACATGTGTCCTGTTCCAGGAAGCAAATGGTTGCTATCTTATGTGGTTTTGGTTTAGTATATTAGTTAATTTATCCTAGAGGTCACTTCACCTGGCCAATGGATGGAGGCACCAGTCATTGTGAACCCTAGGCCCATTGGTCCCAAGGGTGGGAGGGAGTCAAAGACTTCTGAGGAAGGAAGAAACAGGGACTCCACCATCTTTAGGGTACTGCGGCACCCCACAGGCCTGGAGTTTTTCTTTCTCCCTCTCTGCCACAGGACCCAGACAGAGTACAGCCAGCAGTATGTGGCCTGATCACATACTTAGTTCTATCAAAGGGATGTATCTGGCAATTGCAAGGTGATTACAAGCAGTTGATTAAATCAGGATTGAAAGAAGTAGACTTTCTGGGCCCTGCAATATTAAAGCCCCTGTGATTTTCTGGTATGTTGTGCAGCAGGGAACTGTAATCTCAATTCTTTTATCAGAAACTATTTTTCTCGTTGTTTGGCCAATTAAAAAAAAAAGGGACAGAAGATTTCCCCGGTTAAAAACTCTCTCCGTTGTTTTTTTTACTGGTTCCAGGCCATGTGGTATATGGAAAACTGTGTTAAAATTGTAAGCTATCACTTTCAATTGTCAGGGGGGTCTCCTGGTCCTACCTGCAGGCCGAGGGGCTCCGTAGGGCAACATGCCATGGCTGTGCCTAGCAGCAGTCAGTCTGCAGAAAGCCAGCCCAGAGTGTGGTGGGTTGAGTTGTGGCTCTGTTCTTTAGGGGGCAGCCTGCTTTGTCACTCTGGTTTGGGGTCCTTGTATGTTATCATTCTGAGTTCTAAGAAACAAAGGAGGGTTATACTGCAACCTTCCAGCAAGAGTATTTTACGTTTTTATCTAACTCAGGGGAAGAGTATTTTACGTTTTTATCTAACTCAGGGGTGGCCAATCTGAGCCTGAGGAGGAGTCAGAATTGACCAATGGACATTGCCACAGAGCCCCAGTAACACGTCAGCTCCCCTGCCCCCGCTCCCAGCGCCTCCCACCCACCGGCAGCCTGGCCAATCAGCGCCTCCCTCCCCACACCTGCCGATCAGCAGTTTCGTGGCATGCAGGAGGCTCAGAGAGGGAGGGGGAGGAGCAAGGGCAAGGCAGGCTCAGGGGAGAGGGTGGGAAGGGGTGGAGTGGGGGGCAGGGCCTGTGGCAGAGCCAGGGGTTGAGCAGTGAGCCCCCCCGGCACATTGGAAAGTTGGCGCCTGTAGCCCCAGCCCTGGAGTCGGTGCCTAGACAAGGAGCCGCGTGTTAGCTTCTGAAGAGCCGCGTGTGGCTCCGGAGCCCGAGGTTGGCCACCCCGGACCTAACTTTTCAGTGTGTGTGCCACGAATATCATCTATGACAACTAGCTTCTGGAACTGAGCAGTCATCCTATTGGCCTACTGGGTCCTCCATGAATAATCAAGAGAGGCCAACTGACGATTGAAAAGACTAGTTGAAGGATTCCAATAGAGCACAATAGAATTTCCAATAGGATCCATATGAGAACTGGTGTTTTTGAGAGCATTTTTAGAGATTTTATTTTCTAGTTCACTTGAAAATTGTTGAGATGAAAATCTTTCTGGCTGATGCTAGTTCTCATAGCAAATTGGACCATTGTTCAAACCAGTGATCATAACAGATGCTTCAGAGGATGACAGTTGCTTTCTCCTTTCTCCGCCACTATAATGAACCTATTAGAGCTGATCAAGGAATTATTTTTTTCTGCATGACAAGGCTAATTCCCCACTCTAGCACTTCGAGTGCAGAAGGTGGGGGCCCACAAGGATTCTAAATATTAATACTGGCCGCTCCAGGCTTGTATTAAACTCCCAAGGTTACAGCTCTTCTCTGACCTTGGATGGGTAGATGCTGCCACCACCCAAGTGCAAAACCCCTTTGAGAGCCCAGGAAGGCGCACTTGGGAATTCCTTCCTGTGGGGTACCCTCAAGCCCTTTCACCCCCACTCAGGGGAAGAGCTGAGAAAGAAAAACAAAGGAAATCAGTGTTGCCACCAGCTAATTAAACAACATGTGCACAAACTTCTTAGGACACAAAAATCCAATTCTGTTATTAAAAAAGGTAAATTTTATTAATAAAAAAAGAAAAAGAAAATACATCTGGGAACTCGGGCTATTGCTAGATTTTAAAAGAGCAACTACAAGGATTAAGCACCAAGAATAACTTTCTTGAGGTCCATCTTAAAGGTTACAAGCAAAACAAAAGCACCTGGGGGTTAGCACAGAAGAATCCACAAGCCATAAAGAAATAAAAGGGATAAACCTAATCACATCTTCCTAGACATTTCCTGATCTACTTACATATCTGGGGTTTCCAATGAATAGTTTCTAGGTATGCTACTGATGGTTTTTCATACCTGGCCCAAGTTTTTTACAGCATAGCTGTTGCCCTGTCCGCCTCTTCCTGGGAGAACAACAATAGACAGACAAAAGGAGAGTTTTTTCTCCATTTTAAAAAGTTCTAGCCTTCCCATTGGCTCTTTTGGCCAGGTGTCCACTCACTTCCTTTTACCTATGCATAGCTGTGAGGCTTTTTAACCCTTTACAGGTAGAGCAATTAGAGAACAGCTACTAAGAGGGATTTTTTAGCTGCTGGCTGGCTGGGTGTCCATAAAAGGGAGCTCCCCTTCCCCCTTCATTTATCACACTGCACCATTTAATACTTCAACAGAAAGGGGAAAAAAACAGTTTCATCAATTTTTTTCTTCAGTGTTTTTTTAGCAGTTGTAAAAAAAAACCCTGAGAACTGATTTTTTGTTTTCTATTGTTTTCAGCATCTGGAAACCAAACCTGTTTTCAGGAGCTGAAACCCAAAATATTCAATTTAAAACAAAAAAAGTTTGGTTTTCTGTTCGGGAATCAGTTTTTTGCTTTTGACGAGAACCTGACATTTTTCAATGAAAAGAGTTTTTGGCCCCACAAAAATTGCCAATAGCTCGAAACGCCATTTTCCATTAAAAAAAGATATTTGATGGAAAATGTTTGACCTATACTTATGTAAATGTGTGATGTTCGACTTTGCGTGGGGAGTGTGCCTATGCTGATATGCTCACGAGAGACTCTGTTAGATACCCTTTACTAGGAAAAGCTTCTCATTACCCCATTAATATGAAAATTAACAACCCTGTCATTGAATTCCAGCTTGGGCTATTTATAATATGTACTAAAGGGGAACATTTTTACATATATATAAGCAAATCAAGTAAAATGAATATTGATTTAGCCTTTGGCCATGTTTAAACATAAATGAAATAAAAGCACACGATACACCCAGTTAAACGTACACAAGCTATCATTTAGAAAGCTAACCAGGCTATTAGAATTATTCATATATACAACACACACCAGTCCATGCAGTCCTGTTTCTGCATGCACATTGTTCCTTTAAGATTTCTTTTAAGGAAAGTACTGAGACACCAGTGTGCTTTCTGAGATCTTCACCTGGAAATCCCATCTGCCTTTGCAACATCAGGCCTTCTCTATCTTAGAAAACCTGCCCCAAAGAGGATTGTTCTTGGTACACTGCTACAAAGTCCCAATATAAATGCACTTAAACCGATTTAGCTTAATACATTTAAACATGACTGAATGCTTTTCACTCAATGTTTCCTTGAAGCAGTTCTCATGGCTGCTCATTTAAATCCATCTGCCCATTTCATATACAATGTAATTAAAATAAATTTCCAACAATTACACTGTCTGTATGTTGCTAGGCAAAAATATCTACCCAAATACAATTTGACTGTGCTGTGCTTTTGAGTCAGCAAGTGTTGGCCAAAATGTCAGTACAATTCTATAATTGCCATGTTGTGAACATAGCACCATAAATATCACCATGTCTAACTTTTCTGTACTGATGTAAATTCGTATTTCAAACACTCCCTCTTTTCTTATAAACTGGACATTTGACTAGCACTTGTAGCCCAACTCAATGGCATATCATTAACACTAAGGTTAAATAAGTTAGGCACGACCCTCAAACTTCCCCCCAGACCGTCACTCCAAAATTAAATAGGCTTTGTGTATGTTTTAAATCAGTGGCTCTCAACCTTTCCAGACGACTGTATCCCTTTCAGGAGTCTGATTTGTCTTGAGTGCCCCAAGTTTCATCTCACTTAAAAACGACTTGCTTAATAAAAAAGCAGAAGTGTCACAGCACGCTATTGTTGAAAAAATTGCTTACTGTCACTTTTACCATATAATTGCAAAATAAATCAATGGAATGTAAATACTGTTCTTACATTTCTGTGTATTGTATATAGAACAATACAAACGTGTCATGGTCTGTATGAAATTTTAGTTTATACTGAGTTTGCCAGTGCTTTTTATGTAGCCTGTTGTAAAACTAGGTGAATATCTAGATGAGTTGATGTACCCCCTGAAAGACCTCTGCATAACCCCAGGAGTATGTGTACCCCTGGTTGAGAACCACTGTTTCAAATAACAGTTGTGCTGGTGGAAGGTTCCAGATTAGCAGCCCTGAGGCTGAAATCTTCAACTGATCCCCCAATATGAATATCCTTGGTAATACAAGCTTGCCTGTGCTGTCCTACTCATGGTTCGCAACCCTGATCTAGATGGATCATTGAAGAAGTTGCTCCAGATTCCATTCCCACTCAACTCTTGGTCTCTCTGATCAGACTATCAAGTACCAAGAGATAGTGCTAGGGTAACCCTCTGGTCAGGGTGTGGTACAGGTCCCCTTCTGAACCAATCCACAGAGGATATGAGTCTGTTATAGCCTCAGGCAGACAGCTTTAGCTCACACTGTAGCCATTCATGCTTTTAGTTATGGAGGTCCCCAGTTCAATCCTGGGGCATCAGCCAAGATGGGGGCTGGGGATCACAGTTTTTCTGATGATGAAACGTCAAGGGTAGAAACGCCTGTTTTAGGCCATAGGAAAATTGAGATTCTCCCAGCTTTCCAGAGTTATGAGACAATTAAATATTATTATTTCTATAGAGATAGTACCCAGAGACTCCAAACAGGATGCTCAGTTTCATCAATGTTAAGGCTAGAAGGGACCATTAGATTACCTAGCCTGACCTCCTTTCTAACACAGGTAGAGAACTCTAGAAGTGCCACCAATGCCTGACACCCCTGCAAAGACAGGGAATTGATTAGCTGAGATATGCCCGAATGATGCTCCATAGCCCATGCTGCAGAGGAAGGCAAAACACAAAACAAAGCAAAAATGCAATCCCAAGGTCCCTGTTGATCTAATTTTGGGGGAAATCCCTTCCCATCCCCAAATCTGCTCATCAGTTTCACCCTGACCATGTGAGCAAAACACACCAGACAAACCTCTAAGAAAGAGGGTTCTCCTCACCAACTCAGAAGACCATGCCACCCCGATCAGTGTCTCACGTCCAGCTGTGACCAAACTCTGATGCTCAGAGCAAAGGGGGAAAAAAAAACACCCTAAAATGCAACCAATTGTGCATTGTGGGAAAAGTTCCTTCCTGACCCCTACAAATGATGGCTGAAGCCCTGAAGCATAAGATTCCATTCCAGTCATTGTTTTAATGCAGATTGGGGCACCATTGTGCTAGTCCATGCACAGCCTCATAGAACAACACAACTTCTGCCCCAAACAGCTTATACCCTAAGTGCCAGATGGTCTCCTGCCTTGCACATGGCTGCCCGACGCCCCCTTGTGCCAGTACACTGTACCACTGCGTCAGCACACGGGCAGTAGCAGGCTCCACAGAGCCATTGTGTCCCCCCTCGGGCACGTGGGCAGGAAGGGATGGAAGGGTGCGGAGAGAACGTTGCGCAACGGTCTCCTCCATGCCCAGAGGCATGGCTGTTCAACCTACTGAGGAGTGCACGCTGCACAGGGATGGGCCCAGCACTGTTTACTCCCTTCCCTGGAGCAGCAGAGAAACCAGGAGACAGCCTGTGACTCACCAGGTCAGCGTCAGCTTCCTAGGCTTGCTCCCGGCGAGGGGCAGCTATGCACCAGTCCTCAGGGCGGATCACCGTCTGGCTAGCCATAAGGTGCAGGGGTGGTACAGTGAGGAATAGCACAGGCGTGGTGAGAGGAGAGGGAGCCGCGGTAGCACAGGGAGAGATGGTGGAGAGGTGATGATACAGCGGAAGGTGGTACCAGGGGAGGACCTGGCAGCACGTCCCCAAGTGGCTGACCACAGTCCTGCCTGAGTGCGCTCCTGGATGATGGAACTTTGCTAAGTAATGGCAATGGAGGGGGACATTTGCCCACTGGACGGTCACGCTAGTTGGTGGGGAGACTGAGGCAAAGGACTACAGCCAGATTTACTGTGGTATTCGTACTGTTGATTTCTTGTGGACGTATTTTCCAAAATGAATGCCTTGTTTCCTTCCCTTCCCCATCCCCAGTAAAGTTTCCAGTTTTATCCAGACTCAGGGCTTGCGAGCAGGGAAGTATTTCTCTTAGGGCAGGGAGGGCATTTAGGTTTTTCTCAGGTTTCTGGGGGGTGAGGTCTTGAGCCAGTGCATTTTGTAAACTTAGAAAGGAACCCCTCAATATTAGAACCCGTCCCTTTTTGTTGGCAGAAGGGACCGCACAGATATGGCTCTAGGAGAAGCAGGAGATGCTGGTGGAGTGGAGGAGGCTGGGATTGGTGGTAACAGACAAGAGCAGACAGGTGGGAGAGGCAGAACTGTGAAGGGCACTGAGAGATGTTCATTTTCACCTCTGGCACATAATGAGATCTTTACCATCACAATCTTTACAGTCAACTTGCTTTGTCTGATGTCAGGCCTAACCTCACTTTAGCAGCCAATATCTCACAAACTGATAGCGTGAGTGGCTAGGGCTTGCTGAAGCAGCTCTCACAAAAAGTCGCAACTGAAATCTTTACAGAACTGAAGGGGCTGACTTCCACCTTCGGAGAAAGTCTGAGGAATATGCAGTTTTCTTCCGCTAGAAATATGATCTTTCCTTCATCTCTGCCATCTTCTACACAATCTGCCAGGTCTAGACACAACTTGGCAGACCGAATGCATGTGCAAAAGCAACAGTAAGCTGCTGATCACTGGTTCTGTAACAATGATTGGAAAGAAAATGTACTAGTTACTGATTTGGCACAGTGGGCAGCCTACTCAGGGGAGGGTCAGGAAAGGGAGAGCCGGGGTGGTGCATTCAAAACCAAGGTGCAGTGGTTGAGCTAGGAGGTGAAGTGGTAAGCTGTTCATGCCTGGGGTATTCTGATTCTTCTACTGTTCCTCTCAGGTAAAACCAATAAGCTCCAAGGCATGCACAGTGGGAGGAACAGTGTTGGGGGAGGGTTCTTTGAGAACTGCAAAATAATGTTTTGGACAAAAACTTATCAGGCTGGCTCTGATTTTATTTGAACCAGTCCACCTCTCCTTAATTACAAACAGCTGAAACGTCACATAAAACGTTGACAGTAGACTAGAATTCATATGAATAAAATGTCCATGCTGCAGAGAATCACAAAAAAGGCCAGTTAAGCTAAAGAGGGGAAGATGGACCAGGACTTTCAAAAGTGACTAATGACCACGGATGCTTCAATTTTGGGGTTTCCAACCTGAGACACCTTAAAGGGGGCTGATCTTCAGCAAGTGCTCAGCTCCCATCCTCTGGAAATTGGGGCCCTTTAAGGTATGTCAAGGCAGGCACTCAAATATTGGGGCAACCAAAATCAATAGCCACTTTTGAAAACCTTGACCAATGTTTTTTGTAAGGTATGCATTAAATACACAGACAGATGAATACTCACACCACATAGATGCATACATACTCACAGTGGGTATATGAATATATGATTACCTGCTTCCAGGGTGATCAATGAAATGGTGCAGCGGGCCTTGGATCGAATCGACGGGGCTATGACACCTGGACCAAATGAAGTACATTCTAAGGTACTATGTGAATTAACCCTGTAAGTACTGGCATATTGCAGACTTCCCAAATGGATACTTGGCAAAATGCACTCTGATGAAGTAGGTATTCACCCACGAAAGCTTATGGTCCAATACGTCTGTTAGTCTATAAGGTGCCACAAGACTCTTTGCCTTAATTAATATTGTATCTCTCTGTAGAGAGAGGGTGAAAGAGCATGTAAGATGGTGCACTGTGACATCAAGGATTTATTTGGCATGGGATTGGGGTGACTGCACTGCTCATGAGTGGTATTTACAGGAGTTTCAAGGACTATAAGGAAGCAACGTAAAATATCAGAAAGCTGGTAAATCTCCCTGTTCTAATTTACTATTGGAAATGCTCTAATTAGTGAAAATACTGCATTTATTTAGTTCCACATATTTATTTAGTTATTTGAGGTAATCAGCAAATGTTAATGGCTGCTTATAGGTAAGGTGTGTATCTTATAGCAGCAGTGTGGCCTAGTGGCTCGAAAGCTGGACTGGGCCTCAGAAGACCCGATTTCTCTTCCTGGTTCTGCCATTGGCCTGCTGGGTGACTTTGGCAAACCACATCACTGCCCTGTGCCTCAGGTTCCCCATCTGTAAAATGAAGATAATATTTACTGCCTTTGTAAAGTCCTGTGAGGTCTATGCCTGAAAAGCTCTCTCTCTATATAACAATGCCTGTGCTTTTCCTTCCCTGACACTTTCCATTATGAGACCTTGTTTTTAGTTTCTTGCAACTTTGCCAGACTGTAACCATTTGGGCTGAAATTTTCCATGCTCTGCATCTGCCTCAGGCTGAGTAGTTCTGGAAAATGCCAGTTCAGTAATGTTTGATAATAAGATTAGAAAAAAATATGTTGTTTTGCCGATGTTAAAAAATGTACAAATATTTGGTTGAGAAGCTCTGGGGCCTGCATGGTTTGGCGCAGGAACTTAAAATTTGGCCAGAAGGTTGCTTTGCTTTCAGGGTTGTGCCTTTGTTGTCTCCACGAAAATTTGCACAAATTACACCAAGATATAAGCCTCCGAGAAAAAATTCTCAGTTCACACATGCTAGCCAAGGGAGTTGGAGTTTGGCAGCTAAATTCTCCAAAGATTCCATCTGGACTGAGCATGCTCCATCCCCTCACAGCTCCTACATACCAATTGGGATGTATATGTGCCACCCACACAGAGCAACTAAGCATGCTCCAGCCCAGGGCTGCATGGACTGAACCGGGCTTTCCCTGCTTCTGGGCTGCCGGTGGCTGTTGTAGCATCAGGCACCAGATCCGAGAACAGGGAGACTAGCTGTCCTGTGCTCTCAGTGCTCCTCATCTGGGAAGCTGGAGGGGAAGGAGGAGTGACAGATGGGAGCAGGGAAGGGGGAAGATATTTGGGGCAGGGGGAGAGGGACTGGGGAATGGGAAGGACAGTGGCAGGAGCTGGGGGAGCAGGAAAAGCACAGGATGAGTAGGGGAAGGGGCAGGAGTTGGATGAGGAGAAGGGGACAGGCAGAAGCTGTGGGGACAGCAACAGAGGCCAACTTGATTCATGCATTTCCTATCTTGTGAGTGCTTGATTTTGGAACCTTAATGTTCTTTTCATACAGATTTTGGGGATGTAATATATAGATACACTCACATGCAAGATTTCATGTATATACACACCGCGGGGTCAGAAGTTTGCCTTCAGATGCATGCACAATGTGCATTCAAACAGCAGGAGTTGTGCATATGTGCAGAATTTGGCCACACATTTAAAAAATGTAATATTATGTGTTTATGTACCCACCTACCCAGGCACACTGTTTGAAACAGGAATAAGATGCACATTTGTTAGAATGAATGAATATTAACCATCGCCATGTTTAGAGGGTTTGTCTCATACATATTTGGTTGCGTTAAATGCAGCATGGTCAATGGTAATAGATCTCTTAATACCTAGTAAAATCCTATTGTACTACAGAGGCAGAAAGAGGGGTCTCTCTCCAGAAGGGAGTGAAAGTTACCATAATCTCAGGGATGCTCACAGAGTCTATCCTTTGCTATCTCAGAACATACTGCAAGGTCAGAAAAGTGGAAAGCATGTCATTCACAGCCTCGTCAATCACAGCCGAGAGAGTTGTTAATATTTAGTTTCCTCCTCATTTTACTGTTACGTCACTCCTGGGCAAAAAGATAAATGCTTCAGATCAGCAACTGATAGGAGAGGGGGAAGAGGAAAGGAAGGTAAAAGGTGCTCATGGAGGCTGAGGAAGTGGAGTATGACACCACTTGCTTCGGAACATGAATCCCTGTGCTTTGTACCATTGTGCCTTTTACTCCCTGAGTCTTGCAGCTTTTGTAAGTAACTGTGTTAAACAGGTTTTCCATCATTGTTTTCCCTAAGCGGTCAGTTTAACATTGGAGCAGATGGTCAGATATGGGTCGTTTCATTGCATGAGCATCTTTTTCTTTATTTGACTTTGCTTCATATTAAACTGTGGAAGATGCTATGAAAGATGCAAACTGCAGCAGAAGGAACACATGCATAAGCTGTAGGAGCTGTGTGCCCTTGCATTTCACTGCTTTGTTACTGCGCTTTCATTATTACGGCACTTCCATGGAAGAGAAACAGCATCGTTAACAGCAGGTTACTTTATACGTAAGTGCTAAAAGAGAGGATGACAAATGCAAAGGGGAAGGGAATCAAGAAGATACTATAAAGGCTATGGATTTAGATATTGTTGGTTAGCCTTTGACATACACAGCATTAGTAGAAGTTGTCATTTCACCTGCTTCTTTGATAACATTTAAGATAAATTAGAATGTGAACTGTGTAGACAATAACGGGAACAAGAACAAAGTCATGGAATCAACGGTGCTGGAGCTGCATGTGCCAGGGTTCGATTTGGCTCCATAAGTTCATCGATGTAAAAAGAAACTACCTATCATGCTGGCCTTTTGCTTCAGCCAGTTGCTCATGAGCCAGGTTACATGGTTGTACATGAGAAGAGTGGCGCTTTGTGCGATTGTTTACTTAAATTATGGTGTAGTTTAGTTCATGTTACGGTTGAATCCTTTCATTTCTTTTGAGCAGCGTTTCTCAGTCTTTTAAGGTTGGTGACCCCTTATGTCAAGTCCAAAAAATGTGCGACTTCCTCACAAGTAAGAATGAAAAATGTATCAATTATAACAATAAACCTATATAATGTGTGTGTGTGTTATGAGAGGGTGAAAGAGAAAACTTGATCTTGAAGGGCAAATGCGTGCAGGGAATGAGGAGTGAGATTTTCTTTGCTTTAGATGGTAATAAAACTTTCAATGCCTTTCATGACCCTGGGGTGGGGGTTGTAACCCACGCTTTGAGAAACACAGTATTGTTTTGTGTGGGCGGCACGGGATCTTCTTTTTGCGTGTGGAAAGAGAAACAACACTATGACGTGGAATGATTGGGAACATAAACTTTATCTGTCTACACTTGTAGTTCTCTCTGCCTGCACCATATAACAAACTCTGCTTTGCAGCAGCACTCTATGTGGAGTGCAGAACCGTTCCTCATGAACAGGGAATCTGAATCTAGTCCTTAGTGGTTAACCATACTCAGCGTTGAAGGACATCAGAAAGATCTGGGTGTTACAGTGCTTTCTTCTGAGCTAGATTCTGCCACTGTTACTCAAGTTGAGTAGCACCATACTTCACAAAGAGTCACAAAGGGCCAACTCACAGAATAAGATGCTACTCAGGGTGTGTAAGGGTGGCAGAGTCAGGCTCTTACTGAACGTTAGGATATCCTTATTATTATAACTGACACTAGCTAAGAAAAGGCTGTTTTAACTTAGCTGGAAAAACAACCACCCATTCTCAGCCATCAGAATATCTGAATGGTTTGGGGTAACTTTTCAGCGTGGTTTTAAATACAGTACTTACAATATTGAAAACGCCTCTAAATTTTGTAAACTTAAGTTTTTTTACATTTTGTATTAGTTGTTTGTATGCTATTTATTGTAGTACAGTGTAAAAAAGAATGCAGAGACTGCTCAATGCTGAAATCCATGAGAGAAAACAACGGCAGATCACAAGAAAAACAAAATTCAAATCAATGGAGCACAAGGTACAATAAAACCACACAAAATAATTGGAATAACACACATTCTAATCCCAGAGTGTCAAGTATTTGGTTGCTCTCCTGGGCCAGATCCTGCATTCATTACTCACCTGAGTATTGATTTCACATGACTAGAGGTTGCAAGAGTAGCTTGATTTTCAGAGGGGCTGTGGAACCCACACTTCCAGTTGACTTGGTTACTCAATAGCTCAGGAAACAAGCTCTAAATTTAGAATATAGCCTAATTTACTTTTTTATTTCAGACAGCTTAATTTTACAACATCAGCAAGATTAATGGTTTATTTACTTCTTCTTGCAGGAAAATAATCAGAAATATTAATCACGATCTCTATACAACATATCAAAACATGTCTGATTGTTTTGTTTTGTTCCCACTGTACTGTGCCCTAGGGGGGAAATATGATTGATCTCATAGAAAAGAATATTGGAAAATCTTTTCTCCTCTCCATTGTAAGTGGGGCTTCCAGCTTCCTTAAATATACCAATATCAAAAGAGAAACAATCTTAGACCTGATCACTACATACCTGCCACGGCTGTGTTTATTTTCTATCCCCACTCCTGCCATATTTGCTCTTTCTCTTTCTGACTAATCAAAAAATCCTGCTTTTTCTTCTCGGATAGATTCTGCTACCCTTCTTCAGGTTCAGTAGTGCTATTCCTCATGAGTAGACCTATTGATTTCAGTGGAACCAACCATGGAGTAATGTCCTGCCCACTGTGTGAAAATGGCATCAGAATTTGGTCCTTTGATGCTAAAAGCTCCCTGCTCCTGCGTGGATTCCTGAAATGTACCAGCAATATTGGCTCTCATCCCCTAACACCCCAAATCAGCTCTGCATAAACATCATGCTCAGAAGCTGAAGTCTTGACTTTGTATGAATGAACTTGTCCTTTCCAACATGGGAGGGAAGACTCAGTCTGGGACAGGTTCTGCTTAAATCAATATTCATTTGTAACAAGGAGAAATAGTTCTTATACTTTTTAATTGGAAAATGATTTGACATTACCAGGATATTTTTATTCTCTATGTATTCCAAACTGTCTTTATTCTTTGACGGTGATTAACCAGTGGCCTTTGTTGTATCTGATGTGAGTGAAAGACCATTAGAGTTCCAATGTCACAGTGAAGGCATTGTGTAGATATATTTAATAACCATTTTAATATGCTAAAGTCCTTGGCCAAAATTTTCATAAGTACCTAGTGATTTTGGATGGCCAATTTGAAATACTTTCATGGGTCATTTTACAGATAACAGCTGTGTAGCAGTTTCTGAAAATCAGGCCCCAGTATGATGCTCAAGTTGGGCCCACAAAAACGGAGTCCCCAGAATCACTAAAAGTCACTTTAAAAACACTAGGCCAGGAGGCTGTAATCAGACCTGGTTTGGATGCCGTATTTTCTGACACAACTCTAAAACCTCAGCAGCTGGGGCAACTTCAAGATTTCTAGCCCTGAGTGGGCACAAATTGTGTGCAAGATATAATGGGGACTAAGGATCTGCTGCATTGTGCTAATGCACCTTCTTAGCTCATATTATATACACTGTGCTAATGCAGCTGTGTGGGAAAAGACTGTGTGTGTTGACTCTGAGAGGTGCTGAGAGCCTCCTGTGAGACGTCAAGCGCTCCCCGCTTCCCGAAATAGTAAGTTCATGAAATGGTACCTACAAAGCTTCTGATCCTGAGTCCCTTAGTCATGCAGGCAATCTCAGCCCATGAGTTATTCCACAGAGTTTAGTGGGGCTATTTGTTCTGTGCCACATGAGCAATCATTCCAGGATCAGACTCCATGATCACAAAATAGGATGCAAGGTGAGATGAGAGATCCTTGCTAGATATGGGCCCAAGACTTAAAGTTCAGATCAGGGTCCAAATGCTCTCAACATTTAGGAGTGTTCTGATTGTGGATTTTGATTGGAGCATTATAGTAATAGAAGGTGGCTATGAGTATGGCTCTATCTCCCAGTCCTGTGCCAAGTTGGTATAAATTCTCACCTATTCGTCCAACCATCCACTGCCTTGGCAGAAGACAACAAAAATTGAATATTCAGTCGCTTCCATAACCCGCATTCAGCTTGTGTTAGTGTAATGCCAACAGACCCCGATCGTCAGGATCAAACTGGGGACCTCTGGAGCTAAGTGCAGGAGCCTCTACCGCATAAGCTAAAATCCAACTGGCTGTTAGCGAAGGCTGTAGAGCAAACTCAATCTCTCTCTCGAAGTGGTCTTGGTGTCACTAGATGGGACAGAACACCACCCCCAGAAGGTGCGTGGGTTACATACTTCCCCAAGCTGAGGAATAATGTCCCGAGTTTCAGAGACTTCCCAGGTGAAATCCTGGATGAGCCCCCACTTGTAACAGAACAAGGAGTAATGGTCTCAATGGTGGCCTGAGATGGGACAGAACACCACACCTACAAGGTATGTGGGTTACATTAGCACAGCCAGCGGTGTAAAAACACCAGCAAATGAATCTACCATAATCACACGCGCTTACCGCCAGAGGAAGGAAGTGCTATGACATGCCATGAATACGGATAAGGGAAGGGCTAACAGTTCAGAGAGGGAACAGGTAGCTTTTCAGCTCAGGAGCGTGCATGTATAGAAATCAGGAATCTGGAAAATTAGCTTGGAAGGGGCAGCAGTGTTGAATGCCAACATTACTTTCTGGCTGGCTACATGGTATTGTATGTGTCTTTCAGTCAGGGTTCTCAGTCTTGGCTCGTCCAGACTGAGGGAACAGCCGAATCTTACACCCACACTTTGGACTGGTGCAAATGACTGCACAAGGCAGTGGAGAATCCGGTTCTCTAATCACTAGATTCTAGTAATTCACAGTAAATGGAAGTAAAGACGTACCTTGCACTCCTCTCCCACCATATACGTATCCAGGGTTGCTCAGATACTATGGGTGAAGTCTAAGAAAATAGCTACATAGGATGCAGTAGACCGATGGATACATGGACACATACTAAAACACAGAGTGAAATTGCTCCATTTGCTTGAGTTTTCTATCCATTGTAACAAATGTTAAGGCTGAGAACCTACAATTCTGATTAAAGTCAGAGGAAGTTGCAAGTGCTCATGAACAAGGCCATGATCAAGGAGAAGCCAGAACTTTTAAATCATCCCCAGTAAATGAAGCATACATGTTTAACTCAGGGGCATGTGGTAAAAGTTCTCACGACTTTGGAGACTAAACAAAAAAAAAAACCTAACGTTTTCTTGAGTCTGTGAAAAAGTCAAACATTTGTTTGTTCTCACCTTCAATATTTCAGTGGACTTCCAAGGCCATTTTCACATGCAGACACCAGTTACCTTTTTCCAGGAGAAGTTCTTTTCACTGTGCAAGTGGGTAAATCTGAACCGTGCTGAGATCTTTCTGGACACAGTTCACTAAACCAATAGCGTTCTATAAACTATCCATTCATTAAAAGATATGCCTGGTTCTCATGCTGGGAACCTATTTCCTTCTAGGTTTCAATACACAAGGACCAAATCATGGCCCTTCAGCACAGATGACTTTCATTACTGATTAAGGAACACAGCAAAGGAAGGACACAATATAAGCCTGCATGAGAAATTAAAAAGAGACTGTGTGTAGTGTGGGACCGACTCTTTCCCAGACACCTTGAATTGACCCAAGGGAGCTTCTCTCTAGCAGACAACAAGGAAAACTCCATACATTTAAAGGTGCAGGACACAGAAAACAGTATCCGAATATCTCCACTACATTTGTATATTCACATACACCTCAGTTTCACTGGTCAGTTTCCAAGTCCTGAAGTCAAAACAGCCATGGCTGTGTATGGAATTCCATGGCATGGAATCCTGGATCTAATCTCTTTTTTCCCCTTACACATGGGACCTAATCCTGCTCCCATTAAAAGCAATGGCAACATATTCAGTGTCTTCATTAGGAACAGGAACAGAGCCTCAGATGGTAAACTAATAAGCAATCGGTTCAAAAGGTCGGTATATCAGCTCAATATAAGGATGTTAATATGAATGGAGAACACTGGCTTATTAAAACCACTACGTTCTGCCCTCTGAATGACCTGAAAGCAAGATATTTATTTCCAAAACTCGCTGAATATTTATCCTTCCTGTGTGAAAATGAGCTGAGTCGAATTTAATCAGCCACCTGCTCAGTGGGTAGATTTCATCCTGTTTTGATCCTTTTTTTTTTTTTTTAAAAAGAATGCATTGATAGGTAACACTTCTTCCCTGACTGGTAAGGACAGGGTGGAGGCAGCGTGGAGGAGTCAGCAACATGCGTTGAAATGCAAGAGTTGTCCGGCTGGTGCAGAGAAAGATGGTGCTAGGTGATCAAGGGGTACGCTGCTGCTCCTTCAAAGAGGAGTCATGTGCACTGCTGGCTATCATCCGCAGCACGCAGTAAAGCTGGGTGGGAAACGGTTTTCCCTTCCTGTGAACAAGACTGAGATTTCAGAATAGTTTCTGTTCAGCAGTGGGATGAAACCGAGACCTTTTGACATTTATTGTTTTGAGAAAAAACAGAGAGGAAAAAAAGGGGTGTTATATCCTAGAATATCCAGTAGCTCAGTGGTTATGGCGCTTGCCTGGTATATAAGAGGTAGGTTCACATCTGTGCTGTACTTTATTCGGAACAGGAACTTTACTTCTCATCACCCAGGTCAGTGTCCTAGGCTAATGGGTATTCTACAGAGGAGTTCTCTCTGACTACAGATTCTGTCCAGGACATCAGAAACCTCTCCTGGCCACAGGGATGCTGAAACAATTTCTATAGTGGGAGTGCTGAGAGCCACTGAACCTAATGGTAAATCCTCTATATAATGGAAACCACTTCAAGCCAGGGGGTGCTGCAGCACTCCCTGCCCCTCACACCCCTAGTTCCTGCACCTATGCCTGGCCAAAAGTTAGTTGAAACTGACTCTTTCCTACAAAAAGTTTTGGTTTTGACAATTTGGCATTTTCTCACCCCCCCAGATAAATAAATAAAATGGTTGAATAATCCCACTTGGCTCTCGCACAATGTACTTGCCAACTGGCTGGGTGCCTTGGAAAATCCAGTAGATTATGCCCGCTTGTAGCCATTGTGCTCTGGTCGTACCCAACTTACCGGACCTCTTCGCAGGTTGAGGTCAGAATCCTGATTTGGTGTAGCAAGGGGGAGAAGTGGGGAAGCCTCTGTGCACATTTCTCCCCCGCACCAGAGCACACAAGCAGCAAAGGGTAGGATCTGTCCATCCAAACGTATGTTTGTGAGAGCTTCAAAGCACGGAGGATTATATCCTGCCCATAACATCATTCGAGCAGGAGAAGGGCAAACAGAATGAGAAGGCAACAGAGCAGCTCCCTTTGGAGTCAGTGGCAGGAGATGCTTGTTAGACACAAATCTTGTAGAGGGCAAATCGTATGGTTGATGCTTCAGTGATGAAAAACCTTCCGAGTCAATCTTTATCTGGGCACAGAGTCTCAGCTATGAAGTTTCTGGAGCTATGCCAGTTGACACCAGCAAAGGATTTCTCCTTTGGTGTAATCAGCATAGCGCCACTGGCTTCAACAGAGCTCTACTTATTTACGCCAGCTGAGGATCTGGGCCTATATAGTTGGGGTTACATGATGGAGTGGTGCTGCCACGGGGCAGAACCCTGTGAAATTTTCATTCCTAAACCGCAAGTCAGGGCTAAGCACCCTCACGGCAGCTTTCTCGTTGCAGGTGGTTGGGCACATCCATCCAGAATGTGACTTTTTAGCTGAGCTGAAGAAAAATGAGAATGAATGTCTGAGGGGCGCTGAAAATCATGGAAATGAAACTGCAGGTACTGCGTGTGGAGCTCAAAAGGGCTGCGGGTTGGACAGTGAAGTTCAAAATTGCCAGGGCTGTTGAGAAGCGGTTCAGAGAAATGAGTGAGTGAATCCTCACCACTCGGTTCTAGACCTGAACTCAGATCCTTGGATTCCTTCCACGGGCTCCCCATCACCCAGTGCATCAAGTGCAAATGATTTGGTCTTTCATTCAGTGGCCCACCTCACTTTCCCCTGGTCTACCCTCACTGTTCAGTTCTTGCATCACATTCTGCCACCCACTGGTCCTTTCATTTCCTTCTCCCGCTCCTGATTCTGTGCCTTTGCCACACTGCCCTGTAGGCATGGAAGTGTTTCCCAGCCTGAGTGCACTGCGCCACCTCCCTCTCCTCGTTCCGTTCCCTCCCCAAAGCCTACGCTTTCTGTGCTGCCTGCAAGAAGTGAGCTAGAAAAAAATAAATGAATGGGACCAGCAAGTTGGACACATACCATAATGTGAGCTTGCTGCAGTAATGTGCCTCCTTCTTTACCCCCTCCTCATGCCGACACACTCTCGCGTATTGCATCATGTCTAAAATTTGACTTTTCATGTGGAAATATAAATATGCTTTAAAATGTGTTTTCCCTTCCCTGGCAGGTTGCAGGAAAACGTGGGACAGGCTACTGTGTTGGTCAAATGCAGAAGCTGGTGAGACTCTCACACTGCCCTGCCCGAAAGTCCTCTTTCACTTCCTCAAGGAGCCAGGTGAGGGACCCGCTTTATCTATTTATTTTAACTGTGCATGTGACCATTGTGCTCATGAAAGTGAGGGACCGAGAAAGTGGCTTACATGCGAGTGAGCCATGCTGCGCTAAGCAGAGTTGCCACTAGGTTGATTTCAACAGGAGCTGAAGGTGATCTGCAGCTGATATGAGGTCTTGCACATCTCCCATGATGGGGCCTGGTCCTGTAGTCCATACTTAGGGCCTGAGCTGAAGAACACTGACGTCAGTGGAAAGATCCCCATTGGCTTTAACAGGCTTTGGGATCAGCCCATTGTGTAAACACTCCTGTTGAGTTCATCCACAGTGCTGGCTGAGTCAGGATTTCAGCACAGGATCATGAGAGCGTCAAGCTATGATAAAGCGTGAGATGAGATGAAAGGATGAGGCACAAGTGATGTGGTTGTTCCTCAGGGCCAAGGGTTGAGATGAGAAGCAGAACTGTGTCATTAAAATGGCATATGCACTGGGCCAAACACAACACTGATGGCAACAGGCACAACCCAGGGTAAGTCAAAGGCACTTACTCCAGAGATGACTTTGTCCCTGTAACTCACTACAAACAAACATGTGGGAGAGGAGGGGGAAAATGATCTTTCAGGAAAGATCTAGATTTGGCATTTTCAAAAAGGAAAAAGTAATCTGCAAAGCTCAAACTCCTGCCTCCCTGGCAGCGCCTGACACGTTAGTTATAAACGAAGGATAAGGCAAATCCCTTTCATCTGCAGTTTCATTTCCTGCTCTGGGAGTCTTAGGTTTATCCTTGATCCATCTCATAAAGCTTTCTGCTGAAAGCCCCTTAATAACCAGCAGGACAAGCCCGTTGCACCAGAGAAATCAGCTACTAATATCCAAAAGATGTTAACACCAAGGAGGGAATGGGTGCAAAGTGGTACAAGGGGGGGGGGTGTGGTGTTGGGGGGGAGATTGAATATAATTAGGAGGTCAGAAAGAGCAAATATATAACACAAAGGCTTCAGGAAGAAGGAGTATTCATGCTTGGACACAACTACAAGATTGGTCATTTCTGACTGAGAGGAAAAACCCAAATACAACTAGAAAAGGAGTACTTGTGGCACCTTAGAGACTAACCAATTTATTTGAGCATAAGCTTTCGTGAGCTACAGCTCACTTCATCGGATGCATACCGTGGGAATACAGACTAAGAAAGCTTATGCTCAAATAAATTGGTTAGTCTCTAAGGTGCCACAAGTCCTCCTTTTCTTTTTGCGAATACAGACTAACACGGCTGTTACTCTGAAACCAAATACAACTAAAATCCTTGTCTGTACAGCCTGAGTGATATTTTATAGAATTACCTCAAAAGCAACAAGAACTTTTGTTTGCTAGTACCTGAAGATGCACCTCGAACCCTAAAAGAAAAGCAGTGACTCAACATGAACCCCAAGAGAATAACGGGGCAAAGCCATTGACTAGACTGTGCAGCTACACTGGTGCAAAACGTCAAGCCCAATTGAAGTGATTTTGGTTGCCCTGATAAAAGAGCCCTGAAGTATAATCGAAATGCATCAATCTCATCACTTGTGTAGCAATATTTTATAGAGCCACCTGCAAAACAATTACTTTTTTTTCCATTTGATTTATTATCACATTGAAATGGCCCCAAAGAATTAATTTTTCTAATTGTATTCAGTCCCCTCTCCCTCAAACACCTTGCACCAAAGAATTATTTTTTTTAATGATATTCAATCCCTTCCCTCCTCCTCCACTCTCTCTCTCTCTCTCTCTCTCTCTCACACACACACACACACACACCATGCACCTCTTGCACCCACTCCCTCCTTGGTGTTAACATTTTTTTGGATATTAGTAGCTGGGTTTTTTGGTGTGACTGGTTTTTAAGGGGTTTTCAGCCAAAGGCTTTATGAGATGGATAAAAGTTAAAAATCTTATATACAAATCTACAGTGGATAGTGCCCTGAAAACCGTAACTTCTCGCACATGTTCCTGCCCCCACCGCACCACTCAAACATTTTGCTTTTGTCTAAACCAGAGGAAGCGGTTGCGTGGAATACAGATCATAGCACAATGTTTAAAAGATACACTAGCCCAACCTTTAAACAATAGTGATAGCTCCTTTTGAAAGCATTGCCTAAAGGGGTTGCCTCGCATACAAAAAAGCTCAACCAAACAAAAACTTCTCTAAAGTCTTCTCATCAGTTTACAAAGATGGGCCATAGGCCTCTTCATAGGCTCAACACCTGTAAATTGCAAAGAAAGTTTTTGATCCCAGTGTACAGTGAAAAAAATAAAAATTTAAAAGACAAAAGCCATAGCTTTGTGACTGCATGAAAGACAGAGGTACAGACTGTAGCCTCTGACATCCTTATCTGAAGAAACAGCCCCATCCCACACCTCCTCCTCCTTCTTTCCTGACATTTTTTTTTTATCTACAGCTGCCATGTGCATCTGCTAAACAGGCTGTTTTTAATCACATCAACTAAAGCTTTAAAAATAAACATCCATAAACTTTTAAAAGTTTAACATGAAGAACAGGGCATGGGGAGAAGAGAGCTGGCCTGCCTTTTAGGGGAGCATTGATACAGGACTGAAATATTGTTTTAGTAAAACAATTTTGTAGCCACACTTTGCTAGTTGGTTAGTCTCTAAGGTGCCACAAGTACTCCTTTTCTTTTTGCGAATACAGACTAACACGGCTGTTACTCTGAAACCTAGTTGTCATGCTTTACCATGAACAAGCATTTGTAATACAAAAGATTTCCCCAACTTCTTGAGGCATTATTTCTCCCATAATTGTGACAATTTTTCCAATCCCTTTTCACCGGGCTATCAGAAATAGCAAATAAATCAGATTCTCAAAATTGTTGGTGGATGACATACTTGGACATTGACAGGGTCCTAGAGAATTATTTTTTTCTGTTCTTAGTTAACACTTTACATTTTACTTTTACACAAGCTGTAACCCTGGATACTTTACAGCATTGAATAGTAGAATACAGATGAACAACCTGAGAAAGTGCTGAAAACAGAGGCCTTGTGGTGGACTCAAGCCCTAATGTAATGGGACTAGGGAAGAAGTTAAAAGGCATAGCTGAACAGGAAGAGGGTATTATTTAAAGAGTAGATTTGAGGAAGCGGGGGGAAGGGGGGGACTTTTAAAAGTTTCTGATAGTTTATTTTTAAAGCATTATTTAATGTGATTAAAACACTATGTTTAGCAGAAGCATACAGAGACGATGGCAGTTTTAGATTAAAAAGAAGCCAGGAAAGGAGGAGGAAGGAGTTTGGGGTGGGGGATGTTTCTTCAGATACCAGTGCCATAGGCTACAGCCTTTATCTCTGTCCTTCATACAGTCACGAAGCTATAGCTTTTGTCTTTTATTTATTTATTTTTTTACTGTACACTGGAATCAAAAACTTCCTTTGCAGTTTACAAGTGTTAAGCCTATTAAGAGGCCTATGTCCCATCTTTGTAAACTGGCTTTAGAGAAGTTTCAGAGTAGCAGCCATGTTAGTCTGTATCCGTAAAAAGAAAAGGAGTACTTGTGGCACCTTATAACAAATTTATTAGAGCATAATAAAATTTGCTTTGAGCAGGGGGTTGGACTAGATGACCTTCTGGGGTCCCTTCCAACCCTGATATTCTATGATTCTATAAGCTTTCGTGAGCTACAGCTCACTTCATCGGATGCATGCAGTGGAAAATACAGTGGGGAGATTTTATATACACAGAGAACATGAACCAATGGGTGTCACCATACAGACTGTAACAAGAGTGATCAGGAAAGGTGAGCTATTACCAGCAGGAGAGCGGGGGGACAGGGGACGGGACTTTCATAGTGATAATCAAGGTGGGCCATTTCCAGCACTTTACAAGAACAGTGGAAGGGAAATAAACAAGGGGAAATAGTTTTACTTTGTGTAATGTCACATCCACTCCCAGTCTTTATTCAAGCCTAAGTTAATTGTATCCAGTTTGCAAATTAATTCCAATTTAGCAGTCTCTCCTTGGAGTCTGTTTTTAAAGTTTTTTTATTTGTTAGTCTCTAAGGTGCCACAAGAACTCCTTTTCTTCTTGTGAATACAGACTAACATGGCTGCTACTCTGAAACCACTTTTAGGTAGGTAATCAAGTGACCAAAGAGATTGAGTGTTCGCCGACTGGTTTTTGAATGTTATAATTCTTGACGTCTGATTTGTGTCCATTTATTTTTTTATGTAGAGACTGTCCTGTTTGGCCAATGTACGTGGCAGAGGGGCATTGCTGGCACATGATGGCATATATCACATTGGTAGATGCGCAGGTGAACGAGCCTCTGATAGTGTGGCTGATGTGTCCCCTGAATCGATATGTGGACACAGTTGGCAACAGGCTTTGTTGCAAGGATAGGTTCCTGGGTTAGTGTTTTTGTTGTGTGGTGTGTGGTTGCTGGTGAGTATTTGCTTCAGGTTGGGTTCATGTCTGTAAGCGAGGACTGGCCTGTCTCCCAAGATCTGTGAGAGTGTTGGGTCATTCTTCAGGATAGATTGTAGATCCTTGATGATGCGCTGGAGAGGTTTTAGTTGGGGGGCTGAAGGTGATGGCTAGTGGCGTTCTGTTATTTTCTTTGTTTGGCCTGTCCTGTAGTAGGTAACTTCTGGGTACTCTTCTGGCTTTGTCAATCTGTTTCTTCCCTTCAGCAGGTGGGTATTGTAGTTGTAAGAACGCTTAATAGAGATCTTGTAGGTGTTTGTCTCTGTCTGAGGGGTTGGAGCAAATGCGGTTGTATCATAGAGCTTGGCTGTAGACGATGGATCGTGTGGTGTGGTCTGGATGAAAGCTGGAGGCATGTAGGTAAGTATAGCGGTCAGTAGGTTTCCGGTATAATGTGCTGTTTATGTGACCATTGTTTATTAGCACTGTAGTGTCCAGGAAGTGGATCTCTTGTGTGGACTGGTCCAGGCTGAGGTTGATGTTGGGATGGAAATTGTTGAAATCATGGTGGAATTCCTCAAGGGCTTCTTTTCCATGGGTCCAGATGATGAAGATGTCATCAGTGTAGCGCAAGTAGAGTAGGGGCATTAGGGGATGAGAGCTGAGGAAGCGTTGTTCTAAGTCAGCCATAAAAATGTTGGCATACTGTGGGGCCATGTGGGTACCCATAGCAGTGCCGCTGATTTGAAGGTATACATTGCCCCCAAATGTGAAATAGTTATGGGTGAGGACAAAGTCACAAAGTTTAGCCACCAGGTTTGCCGTAACATTATCGGGGATACTGTTCCTGACGGCTTGTAGTCCATTTTTGTGTGGAATCTTGGTGTAGAGGGCTTCTACATCCATAGTGGCCAGGATGGTGTTTTCAGGAAGATCACCGATGGATTGTAGTTTCCTCAGGAAGTCAGTGGTGTCTCGAAGATAGCTGGGAGTGCTGGTAGCGTAGGGCCTGAAGAGGGAGTCTACATAGCCAGACAATCCTGCTGTCAGGGTGCCAATGCCTGAGATGATGGGGCATCCAGGGTTTCCAGGTTTATGGATCTTGGGTAGCAGATAGAATACCCCTAGTCGGGGTTCTAGGGGTGTGTCTGTGCGGATTTGTTCTTGTGCTTTTTCAGGGAGTTTCTTGAGCAGATGGTGTAGTTTTTTTTGGTAACCCTCAGTGGGATCAGAGGGTAATGGCTTGTAAAAAGTGGTGTTGGAGAGCTGTCTAGCAGCCTCTTGTTCATATTCCGACCTATTCATGATGACGACAGCACCTCCTTTGTCAGCCTTTAGAGAAACTTTAGAGAAGTTTTTGTTTGGTTGGGCTTTTTTGTATGCGAAGCAATGCATGTAGGCAAATCTTTCAAAACAAACTGTTGTGTACTTTTGGCTACAGAGCTCACTTATATACGCCAGCTGTGTTCATCATAAAATACTTTAATGCTCTGCCAGGCATGGTTAAGGTTAGTTTAAATAAGATATTTTACACCACATAGTGGTTGAACAGATAATAGAGTTAACATTCCATTACATCTCCCCCTTTAAGTTCTACATTCCTACCATTTACAATATTTATACCCTCACACTGTCTTTAAAGTTCATTACTTATCAGCCTGTGGCACGTCTCTGAAAAATACTTTTTTTCTAATTATGTGACCCAAATGTGTGTCAACTTGGTATTCTGGCTGTCCATTAGTTGTAATGACTGGCAGTGGTTGGTTTGGAATCTCTAAGTTGTCTTCTTTGTGAGCCACTTTGGCCATCTGTAGAGTTTACTCTGTTGATTGTTCTTTCTGAGGAACAAACTGTAGCTGGCAACAGTTTCTGTTGAACTCTCCACTGTTAGTATCGATTGTTAGGGGGCTTATTCCTTCACCCACTTACTTTCCTGGTCCTTCTCGCATGAACAGAGAGCAACAATACCCGAAGTCCAAAGGTGCAAACAATTCAATGTTTATTGGGGTGAACTTCCAGCAAGCATGATTCCAGTTTCCTTCCTTAGTATCCTCCTTCCCAGCTCTGACACCACAGAGCCTTACACCTGTGTCCCTGTTCCTATACCTGCCCTTAGCCAAACATTATTCCAATTTCCTTACCCCCATTCCCTGTTCCCATTTCCCCTCTTTAGCAAAACATGATTCCAATTTCCTTACCCCCATTCCCTGGTCCCATTTCCCCCTTTAGCAAAACATGATTTCAATTTCTGCAACCCCATTCCCTGTTCCCATCTCCCCCACCCACACACCCATCTCCTCCCACCCACGCCCACTCACTTCCTCATTGACTACAGATTATATAGTAAAACTTGAGTTCTGCTTAGTTATACCTTAAGCAATCATTTTCCTGAAATTTAACTAACCAATCCTAACATATTGTAACATGATTATGTAACCAATTATATCCCACCACCTTAATTAGTTTACACCCAGCAAAATTAATTATACAGCAGACAGGAACAATCACAGAACCAGACAGAGATTATATAGACAAACAATAGCAAAGTGGGAACTATAATGACAAAACAATACAGAAGTGAGGATTTCACATCCCAGCTATTGATAAGTGAGTTCTTGCCAGACAGGATGCTATCAAACTAAGTTTCCTTTTACATTTTCTAGGCACTTCCCTTTCTCTGGAGGTGATAGGCACTATCAGGACAGGATTCTATTCCTAACAGCCCAATAGCATCTTATTTCAATGTGACTAGTTTGGAATGTGAGGATGTGACCGGTCGCTTCCCAGTTTATAGCTGCCTCTGTTGCTTAGCTAAAGGCCTTAGCCTAAGAACAGGGCCCCAGACTGTCACAGTAATAGAAGGCCCTTACACCGGCAGACAGTGATTTTGATTCTCTTTTGTACCTCTATAACTAGCCAAGTGATAAGAATACACCTAAATTCTTAAAGTACAGGCCTTTGCAGACAGGCCTGAATATCTATATCCTAACATGGATCACATATGATCTGGGTGCTAAATTCTTTTTCTTTATGACAGCTGGAGTTGTCTGTTCTTTTCCTCCATCCAGTCTGACACGAAAGTGGTCACCAGGTTCTAGACATGGCAGTTGTCCAATTGAGTGATAGTATTTTTAAAAGTGTTCATAAGCTCTTTTTAACCTTTTTATCCAATTTGGCTACTCTCTTCATGTCTGGCCACTTTGGAGACAGATTCCTCTCACAAGTTAGAACAGTAGTTCCGAGTTGTCGTCCCATCAGGTGTTGTGCTAGACTATATCCAGTTGCTGCTACTGGTGTTGATCTGTAACTCAGAAGAGTGAGGAATGGATCTTCCTGCTTTGGGATTTTCTTGGCTGTCTGTACAGCTCTCTCACCCTCTCCATTCATTTGTGGGTAATGTGGGCTGCTACTAATATGGTTAAAATCGTATTTAGTTCAAAATGACTTAAATTCTGCTGCAGCAAGTTATGGTCCATTGCCCGTTCCTAGTTGTTCTGGAATACTGAAGTGAGCAAAAGTGCACTTCATTTTTCTTGATAACATTGCAACATGTTATGTCTTTCAAGTACATTATTTCTAATAACTGGAAAAATAGTTCACAATGACCAGGCAATGCTGTCCTCTGAATGTACGTAAATCTACAGCTAGTCTCTTCCCAAGTCTCTCTGTTGGAGATGTTGTTAAAGATTCTTTATGTTGTGTTGGGCTGCTAGTTCTGCAACATTCACATGCAGCAACTTTATCGTTTATGTCCTTTCTGATGCCCTGCCACCACATTGACTGGTTGTCCATTCACAGAGTTTAGTTAATCCTTGATGTCCTTCATGGGTGAGGTTTAGAAATTCTCCTCTCATTTAATCTGGAATTATGATGTAATTGCCTTTAATCACGAGTCCATTTGACTTGCTTAACACACCACAAAGCTGTCTCATGTTACCTCCTTAGTGTCCTTTAAATACTTGGGCCAGCTGCCTCAATGTAACTTAGACCTTCCTGAAGTTGCTTGTCTGTCAAGGTTGCTTTTTGTAGCTGGAGTAGCCTCTTTTATGACACTGGTCCACAGCATTCACATCAGCTGTTATATCATCCTTGAGCTCACGGGTAGCTGAGTGCAATGCTGAGCTCTATGACAGAGTGCCTGCTACTACTAGATTTTCCCAGGAACATACCTAGCAATTGAGTTAAATCACATAACCCTTAGCAATAGATGTTGGCATTTCAGTGGTGCTTGATCCAGGACTTTTCAGTTGATCAGGGTTATAAGTAGTTTAAGGTCTGTTATCCATGTAAACGAATCCAGTCCACACAGATATCTGTAAAAGTTCTCACATGCCCATACGCTTGTCAGGCACTCCTTTTCAATCTGTGCATATCGATTTTCTGCTTCTGTAAGCATGTGAGAACAAAATGCAATTGGCTTCCACTCTCAGCCAGGTTGTAGCAACAATGCACCACCTAGGCCATAGCTGCTTGTATCTGCACTGACCATTGTGGGTTGGTTCACATGCTCGTACTTGAGAACTGGAGTCGTTGAGATAATTTCTTTTACCTTATCAAAGGCAATTTCTGGGTTTGGCCCCCATAGGCAAGATGTGTTGGACATTAACAGTTCAGACAGTGGTTTGTTGCTGTTGAAAGGTCTTGTAGATATTGACCAAGGTAATTTACCATTCCCAGTATACGTCTCGGTTCTTGTACATTTGTTGGTGCATGCCATTCTCGAATTGCTTTTACTTTCTCAGGGCTAGGACTGATTCCATCTTCGTTTATTGTCCATCCCCAAAACTGGATTTGGGGTACACAGAAAATGCACTTTTCCTTGTTTAGTTGTGGTTCAGAATGACTGGTTAAGCTTAGGACTTTGTTGAGGGTTTTGTACTGTTCTTCCACCAAAGATCCATCTATCAGAATATTGGCCATGAAGACTACAGCTCCATTTGTGTTCGTTCACAGTTCTGCCATCTTTCTTTGGAAAATTTCAGGTGCACTATTAATCCAAAAAGGTGATCTTCATAAGCAAAATCTCCCAAAAGATGTGATAAATGTAGTTAGTTTAGCACTTTCTTTGGCTAAAGGAATTTGGCAGAATCCACTCGAGGCATCCGACTTAGAGAATACTGTATATCCTTTCACTTTGGGGAGAAAGTCATCCAGTGTTGGAAGGATATATTTTTCTCTCACAACTGCTTCATTAAATCTTTTAAGATCCACACAGATTCGTATTTTTACATTTTTCTTTATAAATGGTACCATTTGGGCACACCATACTGCTGGCTCAGAGATTTTCTTGATTATGCCAATACACTCCATTCTCTTTAACTCAGTTTCCACTTTATGAAATAATGGGTTAAGGGTCCTGGGAGGTGTATGTACACTATATGGCTTAGCATTGTCTGTTAATGTTAGTTGTACTGGATCTCCTTTCTAAAGTCCAGTATCAACAAATATTACATTGAGTTCTTCCACCTTTCTCACTAGGCCCATCATGGCTGCCATGCTGCAGCTGAGAAGGCTTTTGTTCTGTGGTCCTTTGATCACATACACTCTGCATGCATAGCTTTTGTCGTTGAAAATTGTTTCTGTGGTGAACTAGCTCATGCAGTTCAAAATCCCTCCAGGTGCTCTGTCAGGTGACATCAGCTTTGGGCAATGTTGAAGGTGATTGTAAGTTCCTTCTGAGATAACTGTGATGCTAACTCCTAAGTCAATTTTAAAGCTAATAGTCTTGCCATGGATATACAATTTCATTCTCCAGGCAGGCGTTTTGTCATCAAAAGTGATAGATTCCAGAACCAATGGCTCTTGATTATCTGTAATATGAGTGAACTCCCTGACTGATTTGGTTCAGCAAACAGCTGCAAAATGTCCATATTTAATGCCTTTAGTACCTGTGCACCTCTGGCTACACATACATCATCTCTCAGGATATGACTTTTTCACATCTTGTATATGTAGGATGGAATTTGTCCCTCTTAGCCTAGGAGTTCTCTCTCCTTGCCTCCGGGGTTTTATGATATTGCCTTTTAACATTCAAGTGTCTGTGTATAGTTTCTAACCTAGTTTCAGATTTTTCATGTTCATCAGGAAAGCCTATACTTTTAAAATTTTATTTTTTATTGTAAAGCCTCTCTGTAAATGATGGAAATTTTATACTGTCCCCTGGAATCTAAAACTTTGTTCACCCTTTTCAAATGATATACACGAGAAATGTATTTACATATTTTTGTTTGGTTGGGGATGTTTTTCCAGGCTGGACAATTCAATGACGCAAAACTTTGCCAGACTTGAGATGTAACAAAGGCCTGACTCTTGGTTGCAGAATGCTCGGTATTTAATTATGGAAATAATTTAGCCATTTCCTATTCTTGGCCTCTCTAGAGTGTAATGTAGAGATTCAATGTAAAAACATGCTTACGTTATTGTTAAAAGGCTGGGATAATATTGCTTTAAAACACTTTTTTTCAAATATCATATGATTTAATTTTAATCCTACAATTAAAAAATTCTTTCGCTGAAGATACTGCAAAAGATGGCTGTCTTAGAATAAAAGGAGGAGAGGGCATGGAGGCATGGTTCTTCACATAACAGTGACAGAGGGTACAATCTTTATTTCTCTCTTTCACACAGTTACAAAGCTATAACTTGTCTTTTTAAACTTTTTTCTTTACTGTAAATCTCCTCTATAAAGTAGGAGAATATTATCCTAGCCCTCCAAATCTTCACACTTTAGAAATGATATCCCCTAAACTGATGCTAAAATGAGTTAAATTAAGTAGTGTTGTATTAATTTAGATGGAATCCGGTGTTAACATAACCCTGTCACTGTCCAACATTAAACAGTTTTAAACAAAATTTGGGGTTTGGTATACAGAGGCCCCAGCATGCTTTGTACCATGGCAAACACACCATTAAAAATCCTTAACACTTTGTATTAAAGATACAGAAAATAAGGGAAAACAGTTAAAGCATTTGAAATATAAAATAGTGAATAATATTTTCATTTTAACAACATCCCCTGTTCTCTTTCCCTTTAGCTGGAGAGAGCTTTTAGAAGGAAAAGGCTGTTGTCTGACAGACTTTTACATGGCATTAAAGATGATAATAACTGTAATTTTTTGGGAAAAGAGAAAAAGTTAGTTGAGATCAGAGGTAACGTGTGCGGGGGAGGGGGGCACAATTTGCTGCTTGGCGTCTACTGAGCATGCTCCCATGGACTAAGCATGCTTAGTAACATCTGCTGAAGCCGCTGTCCTCACTCTGCCCCTCCCCTATGGGCAGGTGTGGGTCGTCTCTGGTTGAGATGGGCTGAAGCTGGCATTGCTGTTGTTGTTAAAGTCCGATCACGTTTTCTAGAAGACAAAACAAGACAAACACACATAAGAGGGGGAGAGGAAAGAACAGCAAAATAGAAAATGCTGCTTCTGTGTCTGGCTTTGCTTTTCCCTTGCAACCTCACTGTTGGAGAAACATGGGCAGAGCACCTGGTCTGATCAGCCATTCCAAGATCTGGCAAAATTGTACCAGCATGGACTGGTTAGGACATTGCTTTTATTCACCTCTTTCTGGTCACAGACTTGCAGCGGTGTTGCAAAAGATACAGTCTTGAGTTGGCCGGTTAAGCCAGACTCTGATTAGACAGAAGGAAAATGGAGAGGGTTAGGAGAGATGGGGAAGGAAAAACATACATGAGGGAGAGGGATGGGAGGAGAAAGACGAAGTCTCTCATCACAGGTGCTGTTTGGGATTCAGCCTGAGCTGATGGAAGTGGTGGCGTCTTCAGGGTCCCTCTCTCTGGACCAATCAGGTCAGGACATATTTTAGGAAGAAGGTCCAGGGAACCTCACAAGCTGTACCTCTTCCTAGAACTGCTCCCATGTGTTTTTCTGTAGCAGGAATGTAAGTCCTTCCTACCCACTGAGGATTGTTGCCCCTGCCCATTCTGAAGCTCCTTATTTAGCAAACTACCTGCTACTGACCCTTTCTGTTTCGCCATGGAACGAATGTATTAATATTATTTACCTGTATTACTGTAGTGCCCAGGAGCCCTAGTCATGGACCAGGACTCCTTTGCGCTCGGCGCTGTACAAATACAGAACAAAAGGGTAATCCCTGCCCCTGTGGGATTTCTTGCAGGCTTGGTAAGAAGAAACTGTACAGTGAATGGCTGGTCTGATCCATTTCCCTCCTATCACATTGCCTGCCCAGTGAACGATGAGATTCCAGTTCAGGAAGTAAGTCTATCTGAACCAATACCATTCAGAAATGTGCTGATGCTAGTCATATACCTTTCTATTTCAGAAGTTGGGGATGAAAACTTGGTTGAAGCAGCACCATTCTCACTAAGTATAAAATGCCATTGTATTTTTACTCTGCCCACTTGCTCGGTGAAATTATTAATGACATTTATTATACAGATGAAGAGAGCACTCATTTAAACACCTAATAGATCTAGAGAGCTGTGTCCGAAAAAATATAGGTCCAGATCTTCTGGTGTGGTAAATTCGTGTAACTCCGTTGAATGACACGGACATACACCAGGTGAAGATCTGGTCCAAAATGTTTGCAAAACTGGGATTAATACTTCAGTTATATTCAATGATCAGTCTGCGCTGTCGGCAGCATTGCTGCCCTGCTGCCGGTAGCAAACATGCCCTTTTTTCACCAGAATTTCAGACTCAAGGCAAATTGAATCAGTTAACCAGAAGATGCTGCATTTCTGCTCCTCATCTAGTTTGAAGAAAGCAAATCATGTAAAGAAAAAAATAAGCACCCATAACAAAGCAAAAGGAATTCTGGGCTTAAGAAAAATACCATGCTCAGATTCTGGTCTCTATTACATAGGTGTAAATCCATTGACTTCAACAGAGTTACTCTGGATTTACACCTGTGTAATTTAGATTAGTATTTGGCACGTTTTGTCAGTTTGATTCCCAAAACCATTGTCACTTCAATCTTGTGTGCACAGAAAATGTTTCCCATTTTAACTACACCTTGTGCTTACCTATAAATGTGCTTCTGCTCGTGTAGCTATTTTTGCACAGGAAGGGGAATAAGTGCTACTGGTATAAGGCACCTTAATAACAGTATCATTGCATCCACCCTAGGCCAGGTCTGGCAGAAGGCCCCTCGTGTAGATAGTTACACCAGGAAAGCTGCACTCTGACTGGTATAGCTTGTTTTGCTCAGGGGAGGTGGTTTTTCAACTCCAGCGCAAACCACATTTTTGCTGGTATAAGCTGCATCCACACTAGGAGTGCTTTGCTGACATAGCCTAGCCATAGCCTTTCCTTCCCATACTGGTGAAGCTCTCCTGGAATAGACATACGTTAGGGTTGTATTGGTGTCTCCATATCAGTAAAAAAATCAGAACCCTACCTGATATAAGTGGACATAGGAACAAAACTCGTTCAAAACCTGTGTGTCAACCTGGCTTTGTTGCTGATTCTTCTCTCACTTATTCAGGTGTAAATCAGGAGTAACTCCACTGAAGTCAATCAGAAGTCTCTCCATTAGGGTAAAACTGGTAGAAAACAGCAGGGAATCGGACCCTTGCTGTTTGTGCCCAGCAAATGGTGCTAACTGAGCGAATGAAAACAAGATTCTGTTTTACTTATTGAAGTTAATTTCACCTGTCAGCAAGAGCTTAGTGAATAGTCCATTCCATATGGGTTGGATGGACTTTTGTTGTCATCTTCACTTTATTTCTTCACTGTTTGTCAGCAGGCTGTTTAACTTGGACCTTGCTTTCCAGCTGGCTGATCTATCATGCAGAAATGCAACTCTTGAAATGTTCTTTTCCCTTCTTTTTATTTATTCCTTGCACTTCTAGTGCAAAAACAAACATAGCATGAGCCTGCTGTTTTCTTTGGCAGGTGCCCTGTTCTTTCACCTAGGTTGACTCTTTGGCCTGCTTGTTTATCCACTTGGGAATTGGATTATTGCTTTATATGGACTTTCTTTCCTATCTGATTTGCAAGGAATGGCTGCCAGCTAGGATGACCTAACCTCAGCTTTGACACACTTGCTCATGAGATAGTTCCTCATTGATTCACCTGGTGGATTTGCTGCTGAGGATCCCGTGTTTGAGTTTTAGCTGGATAAATACACACACTGAGTAAGAACTGCTCCACAGGGCTTTGCTAACTGGCTAAATGCAATCTAGTGTTTCGCCACTCAGTGGTAGACACAATATGAACCCTATTAGGAGCAAAGGATCTGCTGCCCCCTCTTATTTCAGTGCTGCTTAGCTCTTCTGAAAATCAGACAATAATTATTGCTTAAATTTTATTGAGAGATAGCACTAGAGATTCTAACCAGCTTTCCTTTCCAACATGGAGGTGTGCTCCTGCAAAGGCTGCCCAGGGTGACAATATCTATACAATAAAATCAAAATGGGACCTAAGAGACAGATACTTCCAGACTTAGGGAAAGTTTGGATTCGGATCCAAACTCTGCATCTTGGGTCCACGTCTACTTTTATTTGCTGCTTCCTCTTGAGAGGGATGAAGTTAGTTTGGCCAGCTACCTACCCACTCAAACACGATGCCTGAAAAAAGCTGGATTTTAATTCAAGCACTATTAGGTTGTTCTTGTACATGGGAAAAGTTGAGTTTGGGGATATAGGGAGAAAATATCCAGTAGACAAATAGGGTGGAAATAGGAACAAAACACAAACAGTGAAATACAGATAGGGCAAGGTTGAAAAAAAGTAAAGAGAGAGAGAGAGAAAAAAAATGATGAAAAAATTAATGTTTGCAGTGTTGTTGTAGCTGTGTCAGTCTCAGGATATTAGGGAGACAAGGTGGGTGAGGTGATATCTTGTATTGGACCACCTTCTGTTGGTCAGAGAGACAAGCTTTTGAGTTACACAGAGCTCTTCTTCAGGCATGGAAAAGGTACTCAGAGTGTCACAGCTAAATACAATGAGGAACAGCATAAGTAGTTAAGTTTCAGAGTAGCAGCCGTGTTAGTCTGTATCCGTAAAAAGAAAGGGAGTACTTGTGGCACCTTAGTAGTTAAATTCTAAGGGATCAGTCCAGGTGAACTGGCCCATTTACAGCTCTCCAGTCATAGGACAAAGTGATACATTGTGCGGTGTATATCATACATAAGGCAGCCATTAGTGCCAGCCAAGCTTTTGAGGAATTACCTCTATCTCTAATACAAGGCTCTAGTCTGCCTGCAATTTAGGAAAATCTGATGTTAAATCCACACCCCCTTGAAGTGAATGGGACTTCTTCCAATTAGTTCAGTGGGGTCAGGATGTCACCCAGGGGGTTTTAAAAATTGAATTGTTCTCACAAAACAAATGTGGCTTTAAACTGTAGCAGACAAAGCTTTGTGAACTCAAATTACTGCCATTCGGAATCCCCTAAAAATATAGTTTGAGAGGATCACAAAACCTTGCACATCATGAGATTCAGCCTTCCCTCCTTGTTACCCATCTCCCTGGACCTTCTACCATTGTTTACCTTGAACTTCTGCCGTAATTATCTGAACATTTTATCAAAACAAGAATATTTTGGGTTAGTAAATGAGTGAGTGGTGACTTATAGGAAGGATTAATGTAGACCAGTCGTGGTATAACAATATAGTCACAAAGAGAGTCAGGTTGAAATTTTGTCAAGAAACCCAAACTGGGCCAAACTTGCCTGATTTCAGAGATCATTATAAGCCTGAAAGCCAGCACAGTTTTGTGAAAAGACTTGAAAAATTTCTAAAATCTTTTGAGTTAACTTGGACCCAATTTCAAGCCATCCTAGGCCCTCTTGTGGTTTTTCAGCAAAACCATGCAGAGTTTACTGTTCTTCAAGGTTTAGATCTTGATTATCACTACAAAAGTTTTTTTCTCCTGCTGATAATAGCTCATCTTAACTAATTATCCTCTTACAGTTTGTATGGCAACTTCCAACTTATCTGTATGTATATATATATCTTCTTACTATATATTCCATTCTATCCATCCAATGAAGTGGGCTGTAGCCCACGAAAGCTTATGCTCTAATAAATTTGTTAGTCTCTAAGGTGCCACAAGTCCTCCTGTTCTTTTTGCAGATACAGACTAACACGGCTGCTACTCTGAAACCTGTAAAAGGTTTAGATATGAAGCCCAGTTAAAGGATTCCAGCTGAGTTTTGTTTTGAGATCACATGAACCCTCAAAAAGTGAAGGTCAGGGGTGTGAACTGAGGCCACAGAAAAGGTTCTGGTGAACAACAAAGCAAACCCACCAGATTCTGTGTCGCTTCTTTTCCTTCTATTTGCATTAAAACCTATATGACTTGTTCATTCTCTCCTTTATAGCACTCCTATTTTTCTACTGTAAAGATCATCTACACTGTGGGGTACAGCATATCTATCTCCTCCCTCACCCTGGCTGTGACTGTTCTTATTGCATTCAGGTATGTTTATGAACATTTACCCTGGGCCCGTGAAAGTAAACAGAAATCAAGTTAATGCAAGATGCTGGAAGCTCTGGGCTGTGAGATTTACAGATTAATAACTGGCAGAAATAGCTGCTGTTTCACAACTCATTTTGCATTTCAGTTTGACTGCAACACTCATCACACTAGAAACGAAATGAGCTTTATGATTAGGCATGAGTGACCTGATTCGGATTAGACTTTGATGCAGCCTGATTTTCACAGTTGCTGAGCATCCCCAGCTCTTGCTGAAGATGCTGAGCTGCAGCTGCATATCACCTCTGCCAATCAGCCTCTAGATAATTAATCACTGCCCAATTTGCTAAGAAAGCTGTCTAGATACTCCCGGGTCTCTCTGCACCACTCCCCATTTCTTGGGGGCTGTGTTAGCACCGTCAGTGTTACATCAGGGAAGGTTATTTCTCAAATGCAGAGTCCATTCAGCCATTGAGTTCAGTGTGAGCAGAGCTCGGTCACAGCAGAGGGCTTTTGACAACCCCGCCCTAAGGAAACCCAGACCCGTGAAAGATGAGTTACCCATCTCCCACCACTTCATTTTGCTGGCCTTCCTTCTATTCCTCCAGGAGACTCCACTGCCCCAGAAATTACATCCACATCCAGCTCTTTCTCACCTTCATCTTGAAAACTATTGCCATTTTCATTAAGGATGCGGTCCTCTTCCAGGAGGAAGATATTGACCATTGCAGCTTTTCTACAGTAAGCATTTGAAAAGGAGATTACGGTGGCATTTGATATCTTTGTATATTGTTAATGTGCTGGTTAATATCTTGCCACTGCTCGTGCTTGTATGTGGTATTGTGATACCCACAATATATGTATAACACGCAATAATGAAATTTTGCCTTCCCTGCTCCTTAGACCGAATGCAAGATATCAGTGGCTTTCTGTCACTATTTTATGATGGCTAATTTCATGTGGCTGCTGGTAGAGGCGCTATACCTGAACTGTCTGCTCTTATCATCCTTTCCTCATGGAAGACGCTATTTTTGGTGGCTTGTTCTGTTTGGATGGGGTAAGTGAGGCCTGAAATTAGACTAGAAAAGATCAGATTATGTTTCAGGGCTTGATCCATCGCCCATTGGGGTCAATGGAAACATCCTGACAGCAAAGTAAATGCCCGTATACTATCAAATGGATGAACCTCAAAGGGGTCTATGGTTTGGATGATTGTATGAACCCTGTAGAATTTGGAGACTGTATGAGGACACTGGGGATGCAGCATCTCTTGGGCTGGATACATCACGGGGAGCCAGGAACCCCTGATATTTAATCTTGGCTCTGCCAGTAGCTACCTGTGTGGCCTTGAGCAAGTCACATTAATCTGCATGCCTTGATTTCTCCATCAGTGAAATGAGGATAATAAAACTTATCTCTGTCTAATCTGTACCATGCCCATCGGTATTACCTTACAAGAGTACTATGATAATTTACTAATTGATGTGTGGAAAGTGCTTAGAGGGATTATTGAAATGGATAAATGCCACTCCCCAGCACTCCCCCATGCCAAAACCACCACTCCTTACCTAAAACTGGGAGGGGGAGGGACTTGCAAACTGACTTTAGGGACATTAGTTGAGATAACTAGTCACATGATTAAGGATTTTTCATATGAGCAATAGTTTGCAGGGACAGATCCATCCTGGCTTCACTGTATTGCTTTCATATTCACTCATCCATCCCACACAAACGTTAACTGGTTAACGCCATAGGCTACTTCATTTCATGGTGTGCATCGGGAGATTTCCCATTGTATTTATGCAGCTCACCATGACCTCGTTAGGTTAAAATGTGGTTCCTGTTAGACATAATGGTCATTGCACAGGGCATTTTCTATGGTCAGTTAATCTGTCTCATACTATCCTGGTAGGGTTGCAATAGACAGGATGGAAATTGAATCTGGAATAATTAATGAAATCAGAAAAACAACAACTAGTGTGTATTAAATTGTTTCGCCAGGTTTCCCAACGGTTTTTACCCTAGTGTGGATATTAGCAAAGCTGTATTTTGAAGACACCGCGTAAGTTGAAGTTTCATACTAGATTCCGTGTTGCACTTTTAATGTTATGATTGATCCCAGTCCTGCAATTTTCTCTGTGCCAGTGTGAAGCCCTGTTGAAGTCAATGTCTTGCATCTTTACATCCATTTTGCATAAGTGTGAATGGTTTCATAAGTTTCAGGGCCGTGGAGGATCAGGCCCTTAACCCTTCCTTTTTAAAAAAATTAATGATGAGCACACACAAAAAAATAATGGAAAATATAGATGGGTGAAATCCTGGCCCCATTGAAGGCCATGGGAGTTTTGCTGCTGAGTTCAGTAGAACCAGAAGTTTACTTTGTATTTTTTTCCCCAGTCTGGTAGAAGGATTAAGGGATTTATTTCAAACTGTCCAAAACAAATTTACTGCTTGCACAGAGACTATGAAAACATTGAGGCTAATGGAAGAATTTTTAAAGACGTGACTGAAAATATGTTTCTAACGGGAGCGGAGTTACCGCCTTTTCTATAGCACTTGCTTTTGCAAACGTTATAATCAAAACCTTGAAGTATTGTGCTTCAGGGAAATCAAGGGATTCAGATGAAGTAATGATAATTGAGGAGCAAAGCTGATATCATCAGAAGCCTGAGATACTTATATAGCCTTATAAAGTGGCGCTATTACTGATAGCGGTCAGGGTCACCAATGTGGTCGGAGGTTGGCTGCATGTGTGTGTTCATTTAGCATGTTGTCCCAGCTCTGCGCAGATAGCGGACCTTAATTAAACTACCCCATAAATCCACAGACTCAGTTTTTAGCGAAGGCGCCTGGCCAGGTTTATTGTTGACGAAGCACGGTACTAACACCTCGCAGACTTTACGAGGATACGAAGACATGTATGCCCGTGACAGTGGACACAGCTTAGTGAGCGGCGGGCCTTTCCGTTGCTCCATAGGCGGGCCCAAAATATTCCCTTTAAAATACATCTTTATACCCCAGTACAAACAAGTTAGCAACTGCTCCCTAAAGTTGCTCACTATTACTTATCGTTTTGCACATGTTGGTTTAGTTAAAACATTTTTATTATGTACTGTCATTTTGACCTTATTCCTGTTATTTTTGGGGAATGTTCTTGTACCATCTTTAATATTGGAATGTTGGGGTGGCGCTTAATATTGAAATGTGTTTGCATAAGCACACTGTAACTAGTACTTCTTTAAAATGTGCATTTCTGCAATATCCACCCTGTTCTTGACAAATTCGGTGAGCAGGGCCTGCCTCTTGCTCACAGCCCGACTTTGCTTCATATCAGCAAAGTTTTAACCACTACTTTAGTTCAGGCCTCATACCAGACCTCTAATACAAGGGCTTATGTCTCAGGCTCTCTTCCTGCTACAAAGACAATGTCCCATAGGTCAAAAAGAGATCTTCAAATAACAGTGGTGTTTTTGATTTGGCTTTCAGCAACAGCCCTTATAACCTGCTGTCAGGCATATTTTCAACCAGGAAGCAATAGATTTCTGGCCATCACTTGGTGCATAAGAGTCAGTGATAATTTTGTCATTTTGCTACTTGTAGGATAATATTTATGGAACCTAGACTCTACAAAGCCAAGTTGCAGGGGTTTGGATAGCTCTATTCTTCTATTCTATCTTAAAATGAGGCTGTAATAGGTCTGCTCATAATTCCATTGACCCTAATGTGTGCTTTCTCCATGTAACCGTATTCCAGTGACCATGTATATCTATGTTAATTTAAGTGCTACTTTTCCAGATGCTGGGATATTAACCAAGGCTCGCCTTACTGGTGGCTAATCAAAGGACCTATTATCATTTCTGTTGGGGTATGTGTGATATTTCTCAGTTTGGAAACGTGAATTGACAACAAAGAGATTATGGGGGTGGGCAATGGCTTAAAGTTTGAATACTAATACCTGACCTTCCGAAACTGTAGCATTGATCCTCTAAAGGGATTATCCCTTTGTGCTAAAGATGAGTGCTGTTGAATCTCAGAGAAAATGCTTCTCCCTAAGTTTTCAAAGATTTGTCATTCCCATTGAAGTGAATGGGAGTAGTTTGGTGGCTGACGCTCCCAGAAGCGCTTTGACAATGCAAGGTTTGAACTAGGAGTCCAGATCCAGGAAAGCATTTAAGCACACACTTAAGGAGAAGCACAGGGATAGTCCTACTGAATTTTGTTTCCACTCTAAGCTGATCATGGCAATTACAGCCCTGGAGCTGTGCATTTACTGGGGATTCATAATTGGTTAGGGTTAATGGGACATGATGCACAATTACTTGCAATTGGTCATTAATCCCTAGGAAATATATAAAATAAACAGGTAATATGTGCAGTGCACCAGGCTGGAATTAAAGCCACTGCATTTGTGTGGCTTAATTGGATGGCAGCACCAGCTGTGCATAAATAAGGGTTGTTGAAGGGGGCTCGTCTGCAGGATAGAGCAGTATGAATGCAGAATCCAAAAATGACAGATCGTTATCAGCTTTATTCTGCTGTGAGGCAGTTTTAAAATGCTCTACACCTCCACGTTTTGGCTCATTGCGTTTGACTGACATTCCTGACTAGGTGTGAATGCCATACAGGCAAGCAAGGAATGTATTTTTCTGCAATCATCTAATTAACTCATTATAGGTGGATAAAATGGAATTGCAATGTCTGGGGAGAGATGGGCATCATTAGAGCAAAGCAGCCATTCGCCATCACCTGAAAGATTGATGGATGCACATAATACATGGGATGCAAGGACAAATTCACTGCTGGTATAAAATGGGCCAGCAATGTTGGTTTGAATGGAGCTGTGACAAATTACACCAGCAGAAAATTTGACCAGTCAGCTCTAAAGGTATCAGCCATAGTTTAGTACAACAACGATCATTGTCTCAAACCAGAAAAATTAAAGAGTGCTGCAAACAATAAAGAAATGATCGATTACTCCAGGGACTAACAAATATGGTTGCTTAATAGAGATGGTCTTCCAAAGAAGACACAGCAGAATTATATACAATATCCTTAGGGATACTTTGTTGCTGTCTCTTTAAGATGGGAAGTTTCCTAGTAAGGCTGGTTTCTTGTACAGCTCCCACTGTATCTGCAGTAATGGCTAGCAATTATTTAAGTCACAATATACTTTTCACAGGAATGTTTGGTAGTAAAAGGTAACAATCTTCTTTCTTCCAAAAAAATGGAAACAGGTCAACTTTATCCTTTTCATCAACATCATCAGAATCTTGCTGAAAAAGCTGGACCCAAGACAAATCAACTTCAATAATTCATGTCAGTACAGGTAATCCAGTGTCACACACATTGTGAGCAATGCTTCCGGCCGTGATATTTTCCAAATGGTGCAGCTGAGTCAGAAATTAAAGGATATGCCCACGACCACAGATAGAGTCACTTTCAGGGTTGGAACTCGGGGTGCCTGGCCCCAGTTCTGTTGTCAAGGTCACTAGACCAGGCATCTCTCTGAACAGCATTTTATTTTATTCATTCTTGTTCAAGCATTAAGAATACCAAAAATCACAGCAAAAAAAGATTGGTTATGTGGTACCTCCACTCCAGCCAGAAGCATTAGAAATCTGTGCCCACCTTTGTCCCAGCAGATTTGAAATATATATCTGGGTCCCTTTTTAAACTGTTGAGCATCACTCATTACTAGAGAATTTCTAGTTCAGCTGTCCTCATGCTCTTCAGAAGAATGATATTTATTTTTTTGGCCTCTTCTTATTTCCTGCCCTAGACGTCTCTCAAAATCGACACTGCTTCTCATTCCGCTATTTGGGACACATTACATTGTCTTCAACTTCCTCCCTGAATACACCAACCTGGGAGTCCGGCTATATTTAGAGCTCTGCATTGGATCTTTCCAGGTAAACCTGTTGAAGTATTGCAGCAGTGCACGTGTTCCATAGCTTGTCTAGCCTGAATAGATATCATCCTTTCTGTGCACATTCAAGTGGGACTGTGATCCAAACTCAGTCACGGATGCCACTTCATTGAAGATGGTGGAGTTGCACAGAACTTTACCCTCTTTGTTGCAGTGGCCAACCTGTGGTGGGGTGACTTAAACCTCCCCGGTTAAATCCTACAGAAGATCACCCAGTGGCTATACACTGCTCTGACAGTGTATAAGCCTTTAGACAACCACACCAGGCCAGGGCAGAATTCCCCAATGCAGGAATCAACCCTATACTGCACCCATGGCAGACCCCAGAATAGGAAGTGTGCTGGTGGCATTGAGTGCTAGGACATTCTGGGCAGGTGGGAGGCTGCCATAACTTAGAGCAACCCCCAGGGCTGCTCTGATTTACACTGAGGGCTGTTTTGATTCCCTGCATTAGTTCAGGATCTGGGCAGCACAAAGGTGCTGAAAGCCCCTCTCTTTGCCCCACCCTTCCCCTGACATATGTTGCAAACCCTGCCCCAGGATGTCAAGTGACTATAGTCACTGAGCTCTTCCCTCGTTGCCTTTTGACTTGAAATGCGGCTTTCCACGGGTCAATAACGATTCCACGGCCTCTTCAGCTGCTGTAAATCAACAGAGACCCATGAGCTATGCGGATTTACACCAGCTGAGTATTGGACCCGTAGTGTTCACAAATTCCAGCCCAAATACTTACATTCTTCCTGTCTAAACTCACCCTGAGGTTTCAGTCCCTACTCTGAATTTCAGTCTTTGGGGCTGTCAGTCATCATTAAATTATCTTGCAATGTAAGAAAAGATACTAAAAGGGTCAGACTTTCAGCTGGTGTAAATTGGCATAGAACAACTGATTTCAATGGCACAATGCAGATTTACACCAACAGAGGATCTAGCCCAAATGTTTCCTAAAACTCTCTAGGGCTTGATTCTGCTCTAAGCTGTTGGACACCAGGTATCACTCTAGTGTTTTCACTGGAGTTTTTGTTTGGCGTAAAACTACTGTATGTGAGATCAGAATCATGCCCGCTCTGTATAATATTAATGCCATGCAGTGTGCTATAGAGATAAAGCTAGTGATTTGGTATTTAGAGAAATTATAAAAATAAAGCTAAGCAGTGACTGGAAAGCAATATGATCCAGAACAAACACAGTCTCCCAGTGGAGTCCAGGGTGCTTTTTGCTGATTTACACCTGCTGAGGATCTGGCCCACAACAGATTTGGAAGAGCTGTAATTTTGACTACCATGTTGCAGCTATATGGCCAAATTCATTCTTGGTGGAGCTTCACTGGACCAGATCATCAGCTGGTGTAAACTGGTGTAGCATCACTGATTTCGATGGCGGGATACTAGTTTACACCAGCCGAAGATCTGGCTGATTAGCTGTGAAACTAATTGAGCTTAGAATATTTTACGCTCATGCCAATGCATAGGATATAGGAGTATCATCACAGACTGATTTAGCGGAAACAGCTTTTCAAACCTGTGCTATCACTTAACTGTTTTGCTTCTTCAGGGATTTATTGTAGCCGTTCTGTACTGTTTCCTTAATCAAGAGGTAAGAGAACTACATTCTCTTCTTCATTATTGATTTAAATGAAAGCCATATAGAGTTAATACCTAATTTAACAGTGGCAGGTGATCAAATGTGTTAGTTTAGCCCGGTTGCCTAGTGACATGGGAGTTAATGCTGCTGAATATCTCCTTGAAGTATCTTCGTGAGAATGAAGCCACCTAGTGGGCAGAAACATTGTTGCTATTTTGTCCTGAATATAATGGAAAATTATTACCATCTCTGTTTATTATTATTTATACTGTGACAGGCTCAGCAATGAACCAACACACGTATGTGCTGGTGATCTACAAACACAGAATAAAAAGAAGGTCCATACCCCAAGGAGCCAACAGATTTGTATTAAGCTGGAAATAATGTCAACTTTAGAGAGATTGTTTTACAAAAGGTAGATCATGCCAGACCAACTTGATCTCTTTCTTTGAGAAGACAACCAATTTTCTAGACAAAGAAATGCAGTAGATCTAATCTACCTGATTTTCAGTAAAGCATTTGATACAGTTCCACATGGGAAATCATTCATTAAATTGGAGAAGATGGGAATTAATACAAAAATCAAAATGTGGGTAAGGAACTGGTTAAAGGGGAGACTACAGTAGGTCATGCAGAAAGGTGAACTGTCAGGCTGGAGTGGAGAAGCAGTCTTGGGACCAATCTTATTTAACATTTTCATTAATGATCTTGGCACAAAAAAGTGGGAGAGTGCTAATAAAATTTGCGGAGGACACGAAGTTGGGAGTTATTGCCAGTATGGAGGAGGACCAGACTATCATATGAGAAGATTTGGATAACCTTGAAAACTGGAGTAATAGAAATGGGATGAAATTTAATAGTGAAAAGTGCAGGATCATGCATTTAGGGATGAACAAGAATTTTTGCTGTAAGCTGGGGATGTATCAGTTGGAAACGACAGAGGAGAAAGACCTGGGTGTATTGGTTGATCACAGGGTGACTATGAGCCATCAATGTGGTGCAACCGTGGAAAAGGCTAATGCAATCCTAAGATGCAACAGGTGAAGTATTTCCAGTAGAGCTAAAAAAGTATCATTACCATTGCACAAGGCACTGATGAGATCCCATCTGGAATACTGTGTGCAATTCTGGTCTCCCATGTTTAAGAAAGATGAATTCAAACTGGAACATGTGCAGAGATGGGCTACTAGGATGATCAGAGGAATGGAGAATTTACCTTATGAAAGGACGCTTAAGGAGCTTGGCTTGTTTAGCTTAGCCAGACAAAGACTGAGGAGTGATATGATTGCTTTCTATAAATACTACAGAAGGAAAGGAGTTATTAAAGTTAAGGGCTAATGTTGGCACAGGAACAAATGGGATATAAACTGGCCATCAACACGTTTAGGTTTGAAATTAGATGAAGGTTTCTAACCATCAGAGGAGTGAAGTTCTGGAACAGCCTTCTGAGGGGAACAGTGGGGGTAAAACACCTCATTGGCTTCAAGACTGAACTTGATATGTTTATGGAGGGGGTGGTCAGATGAGGTTGCCCACAATGACATACAGCCATCAACAACTGCTACTAGCTAATATTTCCAACGGCCGGAGACAGGACATAAGAGGGGAGGGCTCTGAGTTATTACAGAGACTTCTTTCCCAGGTGTCTGGCTGGCAGGTCTCGCCCACATGCCCAGGGTCTAAATGATTTCTATATTTGGGGTCAGGAAGGAATTTTCCCCCAGGTCAGATTGACAGAGACCCTGGGGGTAGGGTTGCATTCCTCTGCAGCGTGGAAAATGGGTCACTTGCAGGTTTAAACTAGTGTATATGGTGGATTCTCTGTAACTTGAAATCTTTGAGGACTGCAGTAACTCAGCCAGAGGTTCTGGGTCCGTTGCAGGAGTGGGTGGGTGAGGTTCTGTGGCCTGCCATGTGCAGGAGGTCAGATGATCATGATGGTCCCTTCTGACCATAAAGTCTATGATTGTCAAATACACATAATGTTCAGTACAGGTAGTTTTCACTATGCTCTCTAGCTTTGACAACATTTCTTTAGTGTGATATATCTATTTCCAGTCTTCATACTAAGCACCACATTTTGCTGTCACTCAGACATGCATTGTAATACAGGTGTGTAATACAGATGCTGAAAGAATCTGATATTTATGTCCTGGCTTCAGTCACATGACATGAGTTAATGTTACAAAGATTATACCCTGTCACATAACAAGGGTCAAAATAAACTGAATCTACTAAGAATGGCCACACTGAATTAGACCAATGGTCCATCTAGCCTAGTATCCTGTCTTCTGACAGTGACCAATCCCAGATGCTTCGGAGGAAATGAACAGAACAGTACAATTATCGAGTGATACAGCCTCTGTTGTCCAGTCCCAGCTTCTGGCACTTAGATGCTTAGGACATCCAGAGCATGGGGTTGCATCCCTGATCACCTTGTGTAATAGCCATTGATGGAGCTATCCTCCATGAATTTATCTAATTCTTTTTCGAACCCAGCTATTGTTTTGGCCTTCACACCATCCCATGGTAACGAGTTCCACAGGGTGACTGTGCGGTGTGTGCAGTAATACTTCCTTTTGTTTGTTTAAACCTGCTGCATAATAAGTTCATTGGGTGACCCCCAGTTCGTGTGTTATCTGAAGAGATAAATAACACTTCCTTATTCACTGTCTCCACACCATTCATGATCTTATAGATCTCTATCATACTAGTTTTTCCAGATCATCACTGGTTACTGCTATTAATCATATAGTGATTTAGTGCCAACAAGGATTAGAGCCCAATTGTGCTAGGCATTATATAAATATAGAGTAAAAGACAGTCACTCTCCAAAGAGCTCATAATTGAAATAGACATGACAGACATAGGGCAGGAGACTGGAGTATAATGTACAAAGAGAAACAGCAGAGTGGGTGGTATGCAAATGACACATTAATGCCAAAATTGTTTTCCAAAAATTCTTTGTGTGGGACTTTAGCTATTGTGGGATAAGCTAAATATGGAAACATAAAGGAAAGGAGGGGGGAATAGATGGGAGCGGAGAGGTGGGGGGAAGGAAGAAGGAGAGCATGGTGGATGGGAGGAGTGAAGCTGAGGTGAAGAGATTGTTAGGGAATGGGTGGGCGAGTGGGGTTTGGAGCAAACAGACAACCAATAGAGGGAAGAAAACATCTTGAGTGAAAATGACAGATAGCAGCCAGATGACATCATCCAGGTCTGCCAGTCCCTGCTGCAGCACCTGCCAAAGCTGCTTCCATGTCTGCTCCTGGCTGGCTGACAAGAAGCCCAGAAAGCAGTAATGGATCCAGTCCAGAACTCTGGCTCTGAATCCCTTACAACACTGGGAAAGTTTGGATCAGAGTCTAAACTTAGTGGCTTGGATACCTCTACGAGCTGGAGAATCCACCACATCTCGAGTTGTTCCAATGGTTAATTACCCTCATTGTTACAAAGAAGTTGTGCCTTCATTCTAGTCTTAATTTGTCTAGCTTCAGTTTCCAGCTATTTCGTCTAATTGTTTTTTCTGCTAGATTAAGGTCTACTATTAACGATCTCTTTCCCCATGTAGGTACATGTAGACTGTAATCAAGCCACTTCTTAACTGTATCTTGAGTAAATGGAGTAGATTGAGCTCCTTAATTCTCTCACTCTAAGCCAGTGGTGGGCAACCTGCGGCCCATCAGGGTAATCTGATTGTGGGCCACGAGACATTTTGCTGACGTTGACCATCTGCAGGCATGGCCCCCCGGTAATTCCCAGTGGCCACGGTTCGCCATTCCTGGCCAATGGGAGCTGCGGGAAACAGTGTGGGCCATAGGGACATGCAGGCCGCCACTTCCTGCAGCTCCCATTGGCCGGGAATGGTGAACTGTGGCCACTGGGAGCTGCAGTGCGGTGGGAGGGGGGAGGGAAGGGGGGCGTGCCTGTGAATGGTCAACATCAGCAAAATGTCTCACAGCCCGCAATCAGGTTACCCTGATGAGCCCCATGAGGCCCACGGGCCGCGGGTTGCCCACCACTGCTCTAAGCCATGTTTTCCAGATCTCAGATAATTCTCGTAGCTCTTTTCTGAACTTGTTCCAATATTTCCACATCCTTTTTGAAATGTGGGCACCAGAACAGGACACGGTATTCCAGGGATGGAATCTTCCTAGCTCCTATGAGGCAGAGAAGGGTGCCCGCTCTGTGGGAGCTGAAGATGAGAAAGAGAAAACAAGCAAGAGCAATTTACACATGCACACAGAGATGTGCTCCTCATCCCCAGCACAAGCTTTGAAAATTGCACAGTAGGAGCTTCTTAAATGGCACACTCCGGTGGAAAGAGTTGTGTGTTAAACCTCTATCCTGGTCATCGGAAGCTCAGAGGAACACACTGTGTTGGGAAACATGCATGGTTATTTCATGAATAGCTTTAAAAATGTTTTAATTAAAACTGTATGGCAGTAAAAGCAACTAGAATAGCATGCCAGTAAATATGTACCCACTAATATCAGTTCTCACATAAGCCTTGTCGATACTAGATGTTCAATACTAGATTTCTACCACTGACTGAGCTCCAAAAGAGGTAGTAATGGTGGGAGCATTTGTGTTAAGCTCCCTTAGACTGCTGGCATTTTTAACCAGGGTTTCATCTAGCACTGTTCTTAGCATTGTGAGAGAGGCAATGCGAGCCAATAGATAGCACCCTAGGCTGGGATAGTGGAGAGCTGGGTTCTGTTCCCAGCTTGGCCTGCTAGGTGATCTTGGGCAAGTCACATCACTGCTCAGTGCCTCAGTTTTCCTATTTGTATAAAGGTTAACGATACTGACATCCCTTATAAAGTTTCTTGAGATCTACTCATCAAAAGCACTATGTAAGTACTAGAGATTATTTTTGTTGCATGACTCACTGGTTGAAATGCCAGCAATCCATCTATATTAGCACCCTACTATTCTTAGCACCACTGGTGGATCTAGGCGGGGAAAGTTTAAGGAAAATGTTAGTGTAGACACAGCAATATGTGTTGTGTGCAATTCACCATTAAGGTGTGGTTCTCTGTCGCCCTCTAATGGGTGAACTACATAGTGGTTTATAAGTCTGATACTGGCTTTGAGTTAACAGACCTGAGTCTTTTAGCTGAGACAGTAGATGCTCACACTCTGAGGTCCAATTGTATTATTTATTATTTATAGGTAGTGCCCTGGAGCCCCTGTTGTGGACTCAGGCATTACATATGCAGTAGGCTTGAACTTGGGAGGGGGGGGAGATGAGATTGATCTAAGCTACGCAACTTCAGCAATGTGAACAATGTAGCTGAAGTCAACGTACGTAGATCGACTTACCATGGTGTTTTCACTACGGTGAGTCGACTGCTGCCGCACCCCAGTCGACTCTGCCTGCGCCTCTTGCCGCTGTGGAGTACCGGAGTCGATGGGAGAGCGCTCGGGGATCGATTTATTGCTGCCGGCCGATCCAGCGGGTAGTGAAGACGTACCCTAAGTGTTCATTTTAAATGGAAGAAGTGTGCCTTTTATTCATTGGTTAGATACCGTGCACAGAATCAAAAGCAATTGTCACAGTCAAATGGGTATGCTATCAAATTATTAAAGGCAACATGAGCTAGTGGTCTGAGCATGGAACTGGGAGACATGATGCCTGAGTTTTAATCCCATCTCTGTCCATCTAGGTGTTTATTATTATGTATTATTTTATAGCCGTTCCTGCAAGCCCTAAAGCTGATCTGCTAGGTGCAGTGCAAACATCGTAGATGTGGTCCCTGTCACAAAGGCTTTGAAATGTGTCTGACATTTTTCACTCTGATCTACTGTGTGACCTTGGGCAAGTCACTTTGGCCATCTCCTCAGAGGTATTTACGCACCTAACTGCCATTAAAATCAATCGGAGTTAGTCATCTAAATATCTTTAAGGATCTGGGCGTTCACCTCTTTGAAACAAAGGGATAATAATATTTAACTTATCTAACTCCCTCCCTCCTAGGAATGCTTTTTATTTTGTATGATGCTTAGATGGTATTATGCATGCTGCAAAAGGTCTGATGCTGCAAAAGGTATTATCACAAATTAAGTTGTCACTTATTGTATAACTACTGGTTGTGTTGGTCTGTTTTTATAGTTCGAACTGCAAGACCAAAGTTTTGGTAGTACTTTATTTGCATTATGAGAAGAAATTTATTTTAGAAATTCAGTTACAAAAATGCAGAACAGCTTCAAACTCATTTTAAAATTACACTTTGTTTTAAATCAGAAAGAGATGTAAAAAACTCACACACTTAAAAAAAATTCTTCATTTTTTTAAATTAGAAATGTCGACATTTCAACATTTTAAAAAATGTTTCTAGCTCTGTAGTTGGCTGGAAAATATGCAGTAAAAATCACACTGAGATTTTTTTCCATTTTTTATTGTGAAATGTCATTAAAATTGTCACATTTGAAAAATGTTGACTAGTTCTCATGACAAACGTTCCCTAGGGGGTCCATAACATATGTACTCAAGTTGGGTACCATGAACGTACCTGTCCAAGCCTCCTCTCACTGGGCTCATTTGGCATAGAGATGAAATCAACCTAACGGACCACTAACATCTTCTTTCCCTTTTCAGGTGCAAGCGGAAATTGGCCGGAGATGGCATGGGAAGAGCTATGGACTTATGCCAATGTGGAGGAAGAGGACGAGGTGGACCATGCCATCTAGTTCTGCGATAAAAATGACTACCTCTGTGTGTTAGGGACAGGTGCTGGACTGGGAGCAATGGTGTTTAAGAGCCCGAATGTGATTTAGGGACCTGAATTTAAATCATCTGACTGTAACTTAAAATGCCTGAGTGAATTAGAGAAGACTAATCCAGTTCTGTCTAGTTCCATAGAAATTCCCCACACCAGACCTCTACAGAAGTTTATGAAGTTACAAGCATCACAGCATCAGATCAAACACCAATTGGCTGCTAATATAATTCTTTTCATGCGTATCATTCGAGGCACAGCAACAGAATCATAACAGCAACACCCTCCTCTTCTTGTGTCCATATCTGAACTATTTTCATGGACTACACATTAAAGCACATCAACTGAGAGCTCACCCAAAGTATCCTAGAGTGACACCATGAAAGTGTCAGATCTGGAATGCACTACCAGCCTCTTCAAATTTTGGGAACTGGATTCAGACTGCTGGCTGTGAATCAGTAGACTAGCAAACAAGAAACAGAATGCCTTTTGAACCTACAGCACAATGTTATCAGTCCCCTCATAAGTAAGGAGATTCAGAGTTAAGGCGAAACCCAACTATAGCCTGAACTCTTGATACTGTGCAAAAGCTGTTTCCCAAATTATGGTCCGTGCACCACAAATAATGTGTCTTGTTAGCCGACAAGTGAAACTTTCTGAGAATTAAGTAGTAGGAAACTGAGCTGTTGGAGGAAGATGATTCCATGAGGGTGGTGTTTTATGAGAAATTGGGCTAAGTAACTAAAACAAGCAGGGAAACCAATGAAGCTGCCCTTTGGAGAAAGAGAATAGGATAGGCAACGTATTGATAAATTTTAACTTGAGAAGGAAAAGCAATGAGAATAATAGAAAGAACAGTGAGTAAGAAAGTGGGAGATGTTTGAGAGAGACAAAAGAAGAAAATGAATGAGTATGGGAAGAGACTAGAGGTGGTCAGGAAAGTATTGTTTTTCCCTGTGAAAATTTTTGACAAAAATAAAAGAAATGTTCACTTGCCAAAAATTTTCTTCTTGATTTTTCAGGCTTTCGTCAAAAAAAAAACACAAACGCTATTTTTTTTTCAGTTTTAAACTGGAAAAACAAAACCTTTTTTTTTGACAAAAATTTGAATTTATTTTGCAAAGATTTCTGTTTTTTTTGGAAAAGCCATTCTCCATCAAAAAACAAAAAAAGATTTCAATAGAAAATTTTCACCCACTTCTAGAAGAGAGTATAATAATGCATGATACAAGAGCTGGCTCTTACCAATTAGTACATGCAAATAGTAGCATGAATGCAGATTTTTCCACAATAGCATCTGCTCTCAGAGGAACATATTGCCTTAAAGACTGTGGGCCAGATCCTCAAAGGTACTTAGGCTCCCAGTGAAAGTTAGGAGCTTAAATATCTTTCAGGGTCTGGGCTACATGTCTGTTCTAATGTCCTTGAGCACTTGAAATAGCAGGGACATAGGAATTGTGGGGCTCAACTACAGAAGGGCCAGGTGACTTAAGTTCTTTCTTAAACAGCTTTGGCTGGTTTTGCTCTCCATTGTCGTCACACTCATTTGGGAGCTTGGGAATCAAAGTGCATTCCCTATCTTTGTCCTTTTCATTGAGCTTTCCCAAATGGGTGCTGGAGTCTGGGGAGAGAGCGATTATTATCAGTGAACTTTTCGAATAGGAACAGCACGTTTCAGAAAGTGGGAAGGATAAACTTTAGTGAAAGATGACGGGCGAGAGGTCAATCAGCATCCATCCAGTACCTTTGGGCATTCCGCTGGGCTTTAATCTCAGCAGTTTAAACAACAAAAATTATCATATGGCAGAGAGAGGAGTGGCCTTCCCCTTTCTTGTGTGGTAGCCTGATACAGGTAATTCAATGGGATGGGTTGATCTTCCATGGACAGATCCTTCCCCTCCCTTGTGGAAGTAGGGGTCAGTCTCTTTGCCACTGGACCCCACTCTCCTTCCTCTAACCCACAGGCCTGCCTTCTGCACTAGGGATGGGGATGGAGACTGGGGGGGTGCACAATTCCCAGCTGTGCAGTGACTCCCAGGAAAATATAACACATGTTGGCTCTCCTCAATATCTCTTACACAGAGCTGGGAGACCCCCTTCCCCTACCCACATAGATCCTGTGGGCACTTTGGTGGGTAGCACCTATAATTCATGTTGATCACATGAATGTATGTGACCCAAGGTGAAATGAGGGTTTTCCAGCAGTCAGGGCCTTATATAAATACCTATAAGAGTTGAGTGATGTAGTCAATGTGTATTAGATTGGAGGCATTGTAAGATTAAACCCTCAAGGTAATTAATTGAGTTTTCACTCCATACACCAGGAATTATCCAGCCTCAATAAGATTATTCATTTTCACATGATTGAGTAGAAAGAGTTTTTGAGCTACTGAGGTTTTAAAATTAATCTTCAAGTTGGAAATGTATCCCCATAGAGCACATAGTGTCACCACATTGAGAAAAAAGAGAATGAGACTGAGGGCAAATAGAAATCTTTCTCGTACTTATGAGATCATTCTATGTTTGGTGTTGTACGTTTCTAAATGTGCGATGTCATTTTCCATGTTCCCATGTCGTGACCAGTGATATTACATATGGTGTATCAGGACACAGATAACTGTTGAATTTTTTGTCCTCAATTTTTTCCATTGTTTGTAATCCTGTCTTGGAAACCTGAAAATATTTACTTCACACGAACGTTCTCTTCTCTCAATTGGTTAATGATTTTTGTCCCTCCCGAGTGCTATTGGATCTTATCTGAAAAGGACATGGTAGTTTTATAACACTACACATTAATACATGGACTTAATCAGTCTAAGTATTTGTGTTTCTGTACGAGCCTGCATTATGGGTTGAATCCAAAGGCCAGTGATGACAATGGCTCTCTTTCCAACTGACTTCAGTGGCCTTTGGCTCAAGCTTTATGCCACTAAGGTTTGACTGTGCTAAAGCAACCTGATAAGAATCAACATAATGAAGGCTAAAACAAGCAGGTGGTGAAGGAAGCATTATTTTCAGAAATGTAGTGTATCATTCTCCTCACCTCCACCCAAATAAGGGTTCTTTGGTTTGTGCAAGGCTCTGCCATCTCCTAGAATGCCCTCACGTTTCACTCCACTTTATTCTTTCTGTGATGCAGCCCATGACTGTGGTACCGGGATAAACATCCAAATTTACTTTTTTTGAGTTAAAGTGGAAAAGCTTCAGACCATAAGCCAACCTCTGTGGGTTTGTAGGAAGAAACTTTCCCTCAGGACAGTTTATCTTATCACTGCCTTCAGGGCTTCTTGTATTTTCCTCTGAAGCATCTAGCGCTGACCATTGTTGGAGCTACAGTACTGGACTGGATTGACCACTAGGATGATCTGGTATGGCAGTTCCTGTGTTTGCATTTTCACTCCAAATGGGTTACTTTTCAGGCAAAAACATTCAAATGTAAATTTTGAAATTCAGACTGTTGCTCACAGACAAAAGCGAGAAATCGAATGCTCACCTATTTGCATGCAACACCAGCCATTTCATGAGAACATAATGAAACGCACTATATCTGTGGCACAAAAACCACCCGCAAATGAAAGTGCCATTTTTCCTCTCATTTCAAGAATTTCTCCGTGAGTCTCATTTCTGTACATAACTGTTAGCAGGCACAAAAGAGAATGAACTTGCTCAAGAGAAGCAGATATTCTCTTGCTGTTGTTTCCTCTTTTAAATGTCAGTAACCGAACTCAGGTTTCAGAGGAGCAGCTGTGTTAGTCTCTATCCGCAAAAAGAAAAGGAGTACTTGTGGCACCTAAGAGACTAACAAATTCATTTGAGCATAAGCTTTCATGAGCTACAGCTCACTTCCTCGGATGCATGCAGTGGAAAATACAGTGGGGAGATTTTATGTACACAGAGAACATGAAACAATGGGTGTTACCATTCACATTGTAACCAGAGTTATCAGGTAAGGTGAGCTATTACCAGCAGGAGAGAAAAAAAACCTTTTGTAGTGATAATCAAGGTGGGCCATTTCCAGCAGTTGACAAGAATGTGTGAGGAACAGTGGGGGCGGGGGAGGAATAAACATGGGGAAATAGTTTTACTTTGTGTAATGACACATCCACTCCCAGTCTTTATTCAAGCCTAATTTAATGGTGTCCAGTTTGCAAATTAATTTCAATTCAGCAGTTTCTTGTTGGAGTCTGTTTTTGAAGTTTTTTTTGTTGAAGAATTGCCACTTTTAGGTCTGTAATCAAGTGACCAGAAAGATTGAACTGTTCCTCACACATTCTTGTCAACTGCTGGAAACCCTCACCTTGATTATCACTACAAAAGGTTTTTTTTCTCTCCTGCTGCTAATAGCTCTCCTTACCTGATCACTCTTGTTACAGTGTGTATGGTAATAACCATTGTTTCATGTTCTCTGTGTACATAAAATCTCCCCACTGTATTTTCCACTGACTGCATCCGATGAAGTGAGCTGTAGCTCACGAAAGCTTATGCTCAAATAAATTGGGTTAGTCTCTAAGGTGCCACAAGTCCTCCTTTTCTTAGTAACTGAACTGTTTCTTTGGATTTAGTGGTGTGAATTTTCTCCATCTCTTTGAGGTAATTTGTCAGTAGACTAGCAGAGAATTTCCTGAATCTGTACTTGTTTAACAAAGGAGTTGTGCTACTAATTCAATATGCTTTAATTGTAATCTTAATGTCTGTTATAATACAGACAAACATGACATATCACAAGGTTCGCCAATGTAACCTTGATTAAAAGGTGTTACCTAGAATAAGAAATTAAACTATTTTTTACATTTGCATTTTTACATTTTACAATTTTTACCTTTTTTGTTTTTTGGAAAGGGAGTGAGATTTACTGTAAATTCAGATAGTCCTGAGCTGGCCTAACATTAAGAATTTTCCAACATGTGTGTGCTTACTATACCACCCAGTTATGTTCCTCCAGGTTCTTGGCTTTCATATGCAGTCAAAAATTGTATGACAAGTGAATGGAACTGGAACTCCTTCAGGCGATTATACTAACCACAACTGTTGTCTCATTGTAGCTCAAAATGAAGCTAGAATATAAAATTGGACTATGACTGTGGCAAATCAGGCCCAGTGAGTCTAAACTTTTACACGCTTATTTGTGTTTCTAGTGGGAAGAAGAAAAAAACTCTTAAAAGACATATTCTGACTTTCTACAGCCAGAACACCTGGAGCTGTGATCCAATCATCTCACAAGCTTTTTTCTGCTTTCATGAAAAATCCCAAGCTTTTCAAGGCTGCTGTAAGAAGTGGCATATCTCTCTGTCAGTACAGAATCAGTGATCTAGCGACTTTTTGTGACACCCATGGGCTGTGGGAGATCTACTGAAATTGTAAGCTCTTGGGTCAAGGACTTTATCTTCTTATCTTTATGTCATGTTCCTAACTATATAGATAAATAACAATACTAATAATTATCAACAAATAGCAGCTTTGGGAGCACTGTGTAGCTGAAGACCCCATCTTCAATTAATAGCTGAGAATAAATGTCCTGTTGTAGCATGTTGAATCTGTGTTCAGTGCATTAAATTATTCATCCAGGTAGCATTTTCTCTTGTTCTCTTGTCTATTATTCTGCCCTCAGACTTTTGGGTCCTCTTTGTTCATTTAGGCAGCTCCATTAGTTCTGCTATATATCCATATTCGAGATTCTGTTGCTGCCCTTCATTACAGTAAGTGAGCATCTTGCTTGTCAAAGCACTAGCCATGGCAAAGTGCCTAGCACTATGCTTATTTTTATTTTATTATGGCAGAACCAGCACAGAGAGGGAAAGGTAACAAATTCAAACCAACAAAAAAGTGAGGTTACAGTGTAACGCCAACAGACCCCGCTCGTCGGTGGGTGGGATTGAACCGGAGCCTCTGGAGCTTAGTGCATGAACTTCTACCGCATGAGCTAAAAGCCAACTCGCTCTTAGCTAAGCTGTAGAGCAAACTCATTAATCTCTCTCTCTAAGTGATCTCAGTGCCGCTAGATGGGACAGAACACCACACCCAGGAGGTGTGTGGGTTGCATACTTCGCTAGCTAAGGAAGCGCGTCCTGAGCTTCAGAGACTTCCCAATTTAAATCCTGGATGAGCCCCCACTTGTAATGCTGACAGACCCCGGTCGTCAGCAGGCAGGATTGAACCGGGCACCTCTGGAGTTTAGTGCATGAGCCTCTACCACAGGGACTGGCAACCTTTGGCATGCGGCTCGTCAGGAAAATCTGCTGGCGGGCGAGGATGGTTTGTTTACCTGCAGCGTCCGCAGGTTCAGCTGATTGCAGCTCTCACTGGCCGCGGTTTGCTATTTCAGGACAATGGGGGCTGCGGGAAACGGTGCGGGCCGAGGGATGTGTTGCCCACCACTTTAGCAAAGCTTTTGATACGGTCTCCCACAGTATTCTTGCCAGCAAGCTAAAGAGGTATGGGCTGGATGAATGGATTATAAGGTGGATAGAAAGCTGGCTAGATCATCAGGCTCAACGTGTCGTGATCAATGGCTCCATGTCTAGTTGGCAGCCGGTATCAAGTGGAGCGCCCCAAGGGTTGGTCCTGGGGCTGGTTTTGTTCAATATCTTCATTAATGATTTGGAGGATGGTGTGGATTGCACCCTCAGCAAATTTGCAGATGACACTAAACTGGGAGGCGTGGTAGATATGCTGGAGGGTAGGGATAGGATACAGAGAGACCCAGACAAATCAGAGGATTGGGACAAAAGAAATCTGATGAGGTTCAACAAGGAAAAGTGCAGAGTCCTGCACTTAGGACAGAAGAATCCCATGCACCGCTACAGACTAAGGACCGAGCAGCTAGGCAGCAGTTCTGCAGAAAAGGATCTAGCGGTTACAGTGGACGAGAAGCTGGATATGAGTCAACAGTGTGCCCTTGTTGCCAAGAAGGCTAACAGCATCTTGGGCTTTATAAATAGGAGTATTGACAGCAGATCGAGGGACATGATCATTCCCCTCTATTCGGCATTGGTCATCTGGAGTACTGTGTCCAGTTTTGGGCCCCACACTACAAGGAGAATGTGGAAAAATTGGAAAGAGTCCAGCGGAGGGCAACAAAAATGATTAGGGGGCTGGAGCACATGACTTATGAGGAGAGGCTGAGGGAACTGGGATAATTTAGTCTGCAGAAGAGAAGAATGCAGGGGGATTTGATAGCTGCTTTCAACTACCTGGTAGGGGGTTCCAAAGAGGATGGATCTAGATTGTTCTCAGTGGTACCAGATGACAGAACAAGGAGTAATGGTTTCAAGTTGCAATGGGGGAGGTTTAGGTTGGATATTAGGAAAAACATTTTCACTAGGAGGGTGGTGAAGCACTGGAATGGGTTACCTAGGCAGGTGGTGGAATCTCCTTCCTTAGAGGTTTATAAGGTCAGGCTTGACAAAGCCCTAGCTGGGATGATTTAGTTGGGGATTGGTCCTGCTTTGAGTAGGGGGTTGAACTAGATGACCTCCCTTCCAACCCTGATATTCTGTGATTCTATGATTCTAAGGTGCCACCAATGGACAAAGGCCCCTGCAATGGCAGGGAACTGATTAGTGAAATATGCCCAGATGATCCTAGCAGGTGAACTGTACTCCCTGATGCAGAGGAATGTGAACCTCCCCATGCCCGATCCCCGCCGATCTCAGCTGTGGGAAAATCCCTTCCCAACCCCAAATCTGGCAGTCAGTTTGACCCTGAGCATGTGAGCAAGAGATACCCGCCAGGCATCTAAGAAAGGGGATTCTTTATACCACCTCACCGCATTGGTCCACTCCATCCAGTGTCCCATCTCCAGCTGTGGCTAACCTCTGATGCTTCAGAGGAAGGTGAAAAATAACCTCAAAGTACGTCTGACCAATTGAGCATCAGGGAGAAAAAATCTTTCCTGACTCCTGCAGGTGACTGGTTAAAGCTCTGAAGCATGTGATTTAATTATAATCATGGGAGTAAAGGTGCAGCTTCCTATGGTTTTATCCAACATATAGAGAGGGTCAGCACTATCTTACCCAGTGAAATCCCCATAAGTTTGTAGGGGATTGGTGCCAAAAAGTGTAGCTTTTCAGTGGTTCTGTCTCTACTCTTAACAGCCACCTCTCTTCCATGACAACATTGCAGCAAATACATGGAGTTTCCTCTGACATAGTTCTGTGGGGTCAGAAGTATATTGGTTTGACCACTCTCCCTACAACAGGCAAAAGAACGGGCATTCCACTCTTTACATCCCCTTCAAATAAAAAAATAGAAATGGGCCCAAACCACAAGTGCTTAAGGAATTTTTGGTTTATTCTCTTATGAGTCCGTTAGTAAAATGTGGATGAGACACTGGGTTTAGACTTTAGACTCCCTCAATGTTTAAGAGTCTCTGGGTCATTTGGTGTTGTTTGTAGCTATCTCTGTATTTTTAAAAACAGAAACTCCTGTGTTTGTAAATTAGGTAGATTACAACAAAGGACCACCCCAGCCAAACACAGTAGCCAGTGCTATCCTTAACTCTGAAGACCCTAGTTCTCAGAGAGTTTTCTGAAAATTGAAATTGAATGAGATCAGGCAAGCAGAATCTACATCTGCTTTGACTGTCAATTATATCTTCATATGGAGTACCCATCCCAAGCTGCACTCATAGTGTGTCAAACTAAGAGGCTAATATGATATCCTCAAGATCAATGACTGCATAATTACTACAAAGAGCATAATGCTTTTAATCAAAACAATAAACCAATCTAAATGATCTGTCCCCAAAGTCTCAGTACTGTTTGTTGATGAACATGATCTCATAAAAGCTTTCGAAAAATTATAGTTATTGTATAATGTTAAAAAAAGAAAGTAGAAAGAGAGATTTTTATTTTATGTAGCAATAGGATTTGGCAAGCATTTTACAGTATATTAATAGTAAATGCTATATATCTTAATGGTAAGAACCATACGTATGTATATTAATGTCTCCTAAATTTTCAACAATTTCAAGAATATATGTATAGTAAATGTATGTATATGTATATGTATAATATAATATAGAATGGATCTCTGTTCCTTTACTTATCACATTGACTTTATAAGTGACACTGATTTACCTACTCTTCCTCTATGTTTGAAATGTTATTTGTTTGACAGAAATATTGGGCCTTGTTCTCATTTTCATGTAAAGTATATGTAAATACACTTTATGTATAAACATAACTTGCACCTGTTTGATGGCCCTTTTGTACTGTAAAGGGGCCTTTGCATAATTATACATGCATATTTAATATACTTTGCATTGCAGTACAATATCTGGGCGCCAGCTATATACAAGCTTCCTCAAGACAGGAGCCATATGATGATGAATATGTTGGTTGTTGCAAGTTCTTTCTGTACTTTTGTTCTATTTCTTCTTCTGCCAACTTCCACCCATTTTGGCTGCCAAACCCGAGATCCCCTGGGCCTGATTTTCAGAATGGCAACTGAAATCAAGGCACCCTCTATCAGTGGCCACTTCTGAAAACTCAGCTCTAAATGCCTCTTGGTTCTCCTCTGTTGTACTGTGACCTGTGTTACACAGAAGGCTACATAATCATAAGAGTTCTGGCCTTAAAATCTATGACACTAGAGAGAAAGCAATGTTCTTTTTCCAATTTCCATTGTAGCTAGGCTGAATGGGCACATGTTTACAGTGTTTTAGGAAAATTACTCTTTTGTTCTAGCAACTCACCTATTATACCATACACAACAAGTGCTCACTTAGTTTAATCAAGTAGTTCACAGTCACTGCGAGCCAAAGCTATATTTCTGGCTGCATCTCTCCCTAACTGAACTTTTATAACATACATTATTCTCAATAACCACTGCACTGCCCGATGACTGCTATAATGTAAACAGAACAATTTAGCTGCACACTTACTGCATTGGCAGGCTGGAGTCATTTCTCAGGTTAGCTCTTGTGCTGCCTTCTCAAGGCCAGTGAGAATGACCACCCTTCAGTGCGGGGAAAGTAATAATGGACTGAACAAACAAAAGAGAACACAGAACCCCATCTGTTTTGATGATGGAAGGTCACTTGATCTTCTGCCTGCATGAAGACAGAAACAAGTGATCTCTAAAGAGAAAAGCAAAATTACAGGAAAATAAGTGGGTTTGACACAATCTTACAAAAGCAAGAGAATTCCTATTTTAAAGATTTCCCCAATGCTACTGAGAGGTCCTGTTGTGTGTGCAGATGGGGGAATGATTTTGTCCAAACCTTTTTATGGCTGAAAAATGCAAACGCGGCAACATCTGAACATTTTATTCATTCTTATCAGTTTTGCCAAGTTGTTTCAGTTGAAAACAGCCTAAAAAAAACCCATCCCAAAATCATGGTGTTTTGTTTCAATCTTTGTGAAACGAAAAGTTTTGATGTTTTGATTCCAAATGACTTTTCATTTAAAAACTTCTGTTAATTGTTTTTTTTTTAAATCCCAATAAAATATTTTAAAATGATTGAAAGCAGAATGGAACATTTCAATTTTATTCAACTGAGGCTTGTCAATTGACCTGCGATACCATTTTTTTTGACATTCGAATTATTCAAAAATTTTAAAAAATATATTTTTGGTTCGACACAAAATGAACCCTCACCCTTTTTTTTTTTTTGAATGACCAGCAAACCAAAATATATTTTTTTCTTCCAGCTCTACCTGTCTGTAGATTTGGGGGATGGAGTTAAGGCTGGTGATCTGTAGACGGGCCGATGACACTGGGTAACAAAAGCAACGTTGAATGTCATTATGCATGGAGCCGAGGTGCTTTTTGGAAATAGATGCTTTATTCAATTAATAGACTGGATCCAAGAACTTTCCGAGCTTCTAGCTCCCTATGTAGCATCTCACCCCGCAACACCTGGGGCTGGTGGTGCCTGGAGGACACAGAATGGTATCTTTGCCACTGTGGACGTTGGACGATGGAAGGTCCCCCTTTTGGGTCTGAGAATGACTACAGAACCACTTTCTTTTTTCAGATGGATGGTGCTTTAATTGGTAGTTCTGTGCTCAGTTTAATTGTTGTTTCGATACTTTTTTTAGTTCTTTAATCTTTATATTTTATACGACAAAGATCCTGGATACGTTGTGTATAGATAGGCACGGAGTATATTCAATGCATTCTTTTGACTGTTACTATTGTTTTATTTATGTAGATCTGAAGAAAAAAAAACCCACTCAAAACCAATAAGCGCCTCTCCCACTAGATGGCAGCAGGAGACCTTAACAGATAGTCATTCAATCTACAACTTGCTCCTATTTTTGACTCTTTCTCTTGACACATAACTATTAAGATGTTCCTTTCGAAGGATGAATTGCTTGACTTGCTTTCCAGAGAGTGGTTCAAAATACAAAGGAATTCCAGCACCAGTGAAATCCGCTGTCCATCCTCCAGCTGGGATGCTAATCCCTTTCCTTTCTGCCTCCCTTAGGTCTCTGCAATGATTGTGATGGCACCGAGAGATCTCCTCAGTGGGTTATAGCTTCACAGCACAACGATTGCTATTTCCACTGGGCGCCATTGTGTCCCTGGGCCCGTGTGCCAGCTCAGGGCACTTTGGGGGAAGGAATATGGCACCCCTTCACTAAACTGCAAGCACTAGCTGCAGGTTTGGATAATTTTTCGTGGTGCCCAGAACAGGTCCAAGTCCCGCCCCCTTCCCACACCCCACCGAAGCCTCTGGGAGGGAGTTTGGGTGCGGAGGGGGTTCGGGCTCCAGGAGGGAGTTTGGGTGTGGGCGCGGTTCAGGCTCTGAGAGGGAGTTTGGGTTGGGAGGGGTGAGGAGTTGGGCTCTGGGAGGGAGATTGGGTGCGGGCTCTGGGATGGGCCAGGGGCTTGGGATGCAGGAGCGGGTCATGGGGTTGGTGCTTACCTTGGGGAGCGTCATCTCCAAAAGTGACCCTTAAACCCCTCTGGCAGCAGCTCGGTGCTCAGGCAGCGGGGGGGACACCCCCCACCCAGGGGCCGCTTCCCGGAGCAGCATGGAGCAGGGAGGCAGGAAGCCACCTTAGTCCTGCTGCGCTGCTGGTGGCGGTGGCCAGGGGCCCCCAGGACCTTTTAAATTGCCTGGGGGCTGCAGGCAGGGCGGGGAGACACACTGGGGGAGGTGCGTGGGGGTGGCGGGCAGGGTCGGGGGAGAGACTCAGCCCCGAACATTGGTGGAGCAGGGCCCCCAGGCCCTGAATATTCCTGGAGCCCAGGCACCACAGGCCCATACATCTTGCTGCCCCTGACGGCAAGAGCTTTCTGTAGTGCTGGTAGTAGCATGTGTTTTGGTGGGGAGGAAACAGCCTTCCTAGAGCTACTCTCCCTTCGGTGCAGGTGAACAGGACGGGGGTGGGTGGGGCAAATGGCAGAGCCTTGGTTCCACCCTCCAATTGCACCAGTCAGCACAGCTGCACTGGAGTAAATGGGGAAATAATTTTTGTCAGGGATAGAGATAGTGAATTATATAACCCTTGGAGGAAATGGGGAACCCAGGACCAGAGAGAGTCACAGTCTGGTTCCGTGTCTATACTTTGGCAGTGGAACTGGGAGCTACCTCTTAGTCAGCACTGGGTGTCAAAGCCACTCTTGGTCCCTTTGTGTGTTTTGTTTTCCACCTCTGCTTTCAGAGATGGGCAACAGGACACACAATTTAGATAGAGATTCAGCTTTTTGAAACCCCTGATGTCATGCAGTGTTCATCATTTGGGCCATTTGTCATAGCCATGACATTCTGATGTGGATCCAGACCTGGATTCTGAATCCGCTAAAGAGGGTTTTATTGAAATCTGGTCTTTAGTTTGTTCACATCGCTAATTACATCTATTGTTTTTTGTTAAATGTAGATTTTGCATGTGTGACTGAATATGAATTTTATAGCATGATGAGTGTCAATAATATTTTCTACTGTACTCCACCATTACATATTCTACAACTGTCGCATATTTTACAGGAAAAAGACCCCCTTTCCAAACATGGAACATAATGGCTTGCACACCTTGCTGCCTACATGAGAAATGCTGAGACAATGAAGGAATCAGAACAAATACCATGAGGCTCAGAGGCTGACTAGAACTAGTTGTAAAATTTAGAAACAATCAAAATTGCAATGAAAACCAGACATTTTTGAGGTAAATTTCCCACTGATGTTGCATTTTCTTTAATTAATGTTTCTGAACACATCCTTGCATGGAAGACAGTATGGCCCTGATCCAACAAGCTAAGAAAACCAATAGGTCTTGACCTACATGCTTAATGGTGTTTAAGTACCTTGTTGATTTAAGACCTATGTTACTACCAAGCATTATTGTGATGATGTCTCTTTGTTGACATAGAATTGGATCACGTATCTTTCAGCTATAAATTTGAGGCTCTCCGGTAACTAATTGAAATCAATGGGTGTTCGGCACCTAAGTGTGCCGGAGAGGACTAGCACTGGAGATCGAATCTTTTACCTGCAGATGGTAAATTCAAATCCTAGACACATGTAGCTGAACAGCTATTGCTACCCAGTAGTCTGGCTGAAATTAATCTTTGGTTTAGTTCACACTGTACAGGTGTCCATGTTACAGAAACCAGCCATTTACACTAGGACTCTACTTTGCATCTTAGTTGCCAGTCTCTACAGAGTGAAGTATTGAATAGACATAGCGTGAAATTCTGTCCCCACGGAAGCCTATGGCAAAACTCCTATTGATTTCATTGGAGCCGGGGAGTATTTTACCTGTGGAGAATGCTACTTTCTTGGGCCAAATTCCCTGCTGGTATAAAATGCAGCTCCATTTACTTCAGTGAAGTGATGCCACTTGACATGTTCAGGGAAATGAGCCCCTTATATCTAACATGGTCCCTTGACGTAATGGCTTGAAATGAAAGGGTAGGGTGAGTTTGGGAAGCTTGTACGACCACTGTGACTACACATCATACTTCAGCCTTCAGGGCTGCCGGTTCAGACTGGTTGAAAATTTTCCATCAAAACAATTTGGAATCAATGTAATTTTTTTCGGAAAGTGTTTTGCTTCCTTTGGGAAAATTTTGATTCAATCAAAAATGTCCAGTTGTTTGACAAAAAAACAAAACAAAAACAAAAAAAACCCCAACATTTCCCACAGGGGAAAAAAAACCACACCCATTTTCTTCCATTATATTTCACCAGAACTAACAGTCTTTGGAAATTAACACCAGTGAAAAAATATGGGGATCCTTTTCAACTCAACAGCCCACATACAATAGTGGGGAATAACTTACATACTGGTACAGATCCAGTTGATTACCACTTGGGTTGGGAGGATGTGAGCCTCAGCCACTATGTGATTCCCTCAGGCTCTATTTCCTCAGCCCAACAAAGTGCTAAATTCAAATAGTCCGCTCACTTGCCTAAAGTTAAGCATGTGCTTAAGTGCTTTACTGGCTTGGGGCCCTCCAGAGGAATGTTGTCAGTACATGTTCTGGCATGGGTGGTTGTGCTTTAAAGTAGCTAGCTGCATGTGCCACTATCTAAGGCTCTCTCCCTATCTCTCCACTTTCAATAGTTCCTGAGTGCTCTTTCAGTATCTCAGTAACAAAGGGAAAGTAGCATATAAGTGCTGGCTGGATTTTCATTTAGCTCTCTACGCTTTAAAAGCTTTGGGGAAAAAATAGAGAGAGAGCAGCTTTTAATAAAGTAGAGATGATTGGAACACCAGTAATTTTCTTTCCTCTCTGCCTCTTCAAAGAGACTGTAGAGAATATAATTTAATTTGATTAATTCACAGCTCATATTTAAAATCCCCCCTTTTCCTTTTGGAAGTTGCACATATAAACCATCTGAAAAGTATTCAGATACCTTTAGCAGGAAGTGGCTATGTTATGTGCTCTACTTGTGAGCCACAAGAACACCGGTGCCCTGTCTTATAATATGTGACAAACACATTTGTTTGATGAGTTATATAATGGATGAGACAAAAGGAAGGCAACCACATCTCTTTCTTCTGCTCCATTTCTTCACAGGTGATCATTCATAAGGCTATGTTTTAGTCACAGGTATTTTTTAGTAAAAATCATGGACAGGACAGGACAGGGCAGTAAACAAAATTCAGGGCCCATGACGTAGCTGTAGCGAGGTGATGACTCACCAGTGAGGCACCTCCTGCTGGTTGTCTCAGGAATTAGCTCTTCCAGCCTACAGCGCCCTCAGCAGGCCAGTGTCTCACCTGCCACTGGCCCCCATGTCCCCTCCAGACCCTAGTGCCCCTGTACCTTGGGGTGCTGCCCCCTGGCAATACCCCCACACTCTGGGTCTCCCCTCCCAGGGGACCCCCAACCCTCTATTCCCTCGGTGGCTACTGCCAGTCAACATCTAGCCCCCGCTCACTGGGGCAGACTGCAGTCTGTAAACCACTCATCACAGGCAAGGGGGTTTGGACCAGCTGCCTCTGCCTAACCCCAGGCTACACCTCTGCAGCCCCAGTACCTCGGTAAGCCTTGCACAAGGCCTACAGCCTGGGGAGTTACCAGGCTGGAGCTCCCCAGCTCCTCTTGCCTTTCCCCAGCCCTGGTCTACTCAGGTGCCTGCCTGCCTGCCTGCCTGCCTGCCTGCCTGCCTGCCGTGCCGTGCCGTGCCGTGCCGTGCCATCCAGTCTTTCTCTCTACAGCTAGAGAGAGACTCTGCCAGCTCCTGGCTCACTGGCCTTTTATAGGGCCAGCTGTGATCTGATTGGGGCGTGGCCCCAGCTGTGGCTGCCTTCCCCATCAGCATAGCCTTTAGCTCACAGCCCTGGCCCTCTTCCAGGGCTGGCTTTAACCCCTTCTGAGCCGGAGCGGGGTGACCGCCCCACTACAGTATCCATGACTTGTACTATATACCCCCGACTAAAACTTAGGTGCTCTGGCGGGAGGGGAGGGGTGGCACAGGGGCACCATGTGTGCTCTGGGAGGGCAGACAAGGGGTGCTGGGGGTGCTCTGGGGGGGCAGCCTGGGATCCCTGCTGGTGCTGGGAGGGAGGGGGGACTAGTGCGGCTGGCAGGCTCCCTACTCATCTCTGTGCGGCTCCCAGAAGTGGCTGTCATGTCCCTGCAGCCTCTCGGCTGAGATGCAGCCAGCAGGGGTCCGCGTGTTGCCCCCACCCCAAGCGCTCACTCTGCAGCTCCCATTGGCCAGGAACCACGGCCAGTGGTAGCTGGTGGGGTGGTGCCTGCGGGCAGAGGCAACGCACGGAGCTGCCTGGCCACGAATCCACCTAGGAGTTGGACATGCTGGCCACTTCCAGGGAGCCCCTCCAAGGTAAGCACGACCCAGAGCCCTCACCCCTGCCCACACGCGAACCCCCTGCCTCAGCCCTGAGCCTCCTCCTCCTGCTCCTGCTGGAGGGTAGGGGCACAGTGACCCGAGATTGCTCAGGCGGCCCCCAGGACAGCTGCACCTGCCACTGCAGAAGTCCTGGAGGTCCCAGAAAGTCACGGAATCTGTGACTTCTGTGAACTCCATGACAGACTTGCAGCCTGAATAATTCGCAATCAGTTTCAGCTAACATTATTTTTCAAGTTAGGACATTACGATTACTGCTTCCCGCACCCTTTTTTACCCCAGAATATGTCTGAATGATCAAATGCTAAATATACAGAACAGCAACGAAAGGTATGTGCTACCAGAAGAGCCGGTCGAGATATTTAGGACAAAACATGTCTTTAATTGAAAAGTGCTGTTTCATCAAAACCAAAACATTTCACCAAGATATATCAACTCTGAAGAAGTTTTTGACCAGAAAATTTCTGAGGTCCAGGGTAGAATATCCAGTCATTTCAAGAAAGAAAGACCCGAACTGAAAATCTGACCTTTTTGACAAAATTCCATTTTGTGAAATTATTGGAAACGTTTTGGTTTTCTTCCTGTTATGTTCACTGCGCAAACACAGAGAAGTTAGATTAAAAAAACCAGCAACATAAAATACTCTTGTTGGAAGATTGCAGCATACCACTAATTTATTTCTTACAATTCAGAACCTTAACCCAAAAACCTGTTGGAGAAAAACACAGTTCTCATTCTCAGGTTGGGTGCAGCAAGTCAGATACACTTTATGTCGGCGGGAGAGCATCTTCCACTGACATAGCACTGTCCACACCAGCACTCTTTTGGTGAAACTTATGTCGGTCAGAGGTGTGTTTTTTTCACACCCCTGACCAACAAAAGTGCTAGTGTAGACAAAGTCTTATGCAAAATGTCATTGCTAAATACAAGATTTGAACAGATTGTTTAGCATAAGTAGTTAACACATATTTCAAGGGACCATTCAAGGTGAAGTAGCTTGTTAACACCCTTCCAGTCATAGGGAGGAAATGGGGGAGTGGGAAGGAAATAGCTGGGGGGATTGTTAGTGGGTTGCAAGTTTGTTGTAATAAGCCATAAATCCAGCATCTCCGGAAGGGAGGAAGAATCTGCCCCTGCATGAATCACCTCTGCTTTATTCCCCAAACACTACAATTGTGCACCAAGGACATACCGAAAGGCTACTGAAGTTAGACACCAGAGTGGTCATGCCCCTAATGCCTATGGGTAAATACAATGTCTAGTTAAAACATTTCAATGAAAATTATTTTTCAGTGGAAAATGGTTTTTGACCAAATGAACATTTTCACAGGAAGTAGGTGCTCTCCTTGAAAATTTTCCTCTATTTTATTGGAAAACCAAAAAGCAAAACTGTTCATCTGAAAACTGTGTGCAGTGTTGTGGTAGCCATGTCAGTCCCAGGAGAGACAAGGTGGGTGAGATAGTATCTTTTATTGGACCTCCACCCACCTTGTCCATCTGAAAACGGACATTTGCCTAAAAACGGTTTGTATTTGTCAGATTTTGGCTGGAAAAAAATCAGTTTTGGGGTTGTTTTTTTAAAATATTTTTTTCCGTGGGGGGAGAGGGGGAGAATTTGTGACCATCTGTAATAAACACCCACTAGTGTGAACCCATCAGTGTCTACAAATATTGCAACAAACACCAATGTACATACTTGCATCTATAAATACTGCACCTAATGCCAGTGTGCATTTATTCTTACCTGTATGTAGGAGTGTGCTTTGCTCTACAATCTCTGCAAACCACCTGTTATTCTGCATGCATATGCACCTGTGTAATTACCATTAAACACCTTCAGAAAATATAACAGTTAAAAACATCCAAAAAAGCAAATTGTCACCAGAAGCAGACTTGTTTATGCCATTTTAAATAGGGAGCAGCATCAGAAGCAGGGAACCGCAAAGAGAAGAGATGGCAGTGGAATGCATTCACATAAGAAAGCATAGAAAACTTTCCTACAGAAAGGCATTTGAGATGAAAACTTTGATGAGAAAATAGACCTGTGTGAATAATTTTGACAGTATGTCCAGACAAACGCCTTGGATCTGATTTCACATAAATGACAATATATTACTATCTAGCTCTTATATAGCACTTTTCATCAGTAGATCTCAATGCACTTTGCAAATGAGACAGATATCACTATTCCAATTTTACAGATGGGGAAACTGAAGCACTGGGAGGGAAGCAATTTGCTCGAAGTCACACAGCAGGTGGCTGGCAGAGCTAGGATCAGCACCCAAATCTCCTGAGTCCCAGGCCAGTGCAGCAGAAAATAACCTTATTGTGCTTGCTGGAGTATGTTTTCACCATGAGTGAAAAAGCTTGTGAAACTGCATTGTGTTGTGTGCAAACAAAATTAAAAGGCCCACTGCCAGAGACTCATACAATTAGACTGCACAAGGCACCGTAGACAATGAACTGTAGCCAATGGAGCTGGTCAATTAAAATTTTAATTTTTATGAAAAAAATTTTAATGAAAAAATAGGGAAAAGAATGTTAGTTTTCACATTTTTGCTCCCTGGTTTTCAACCACAGATTCCACGTCCAGAAGAGACCATTGTGACCATCTAGTCTGACTTGTATAACACAGGCCAGAGAACTACCCCAAAATAATTTCTAGATCATATTTTTAGAAGAACATCTAATAGTGATTTAAAAATTGCCAGTCATGGATAAACCACCATGACTCTTGGTAAATTTGTTTCAGTGATTAATTTCCCCTACTGTTAAACTGTAATGCCTTATTTCCAGTATAAATTTGTCTAGCTTCAACTTCTAGCCATTGGCTCATGTTACATCTTTCTCTGCTAGATTGAAGAGCCCACTATGAAATGTTTGTTCCCCATGTGTATACATACAGACTGTAATCAGTTCACCCCTTAACCTTCTGTTAAACTGATTAGATTGAGTTTATCACAAAAAGGCAGGTTTTCTAATCCTTTAACTTTTCTTGTGGTTCTCCTCGGAGCCCTCCCCAATTTATCAACAGCTCTAGCAGGGAACAATCTTCTTTTGGCAGAGACACAGGGTAGATAACCCAGGGCTTTTCAGTCTTATATAACAGAAATTTTGTGAAATCCTGTGCAGAGGGGCAAAGAAAATGTTTTGATGGAAGAGTCAAATGTTGTCATTCATTAACCCCAGTTGAGGCCTGTATCAACACATGGTGAGAAACAGTTCCTGCTCAAAACAGGGGACCTGGAACAGGGAGGGCTAGGGGGCCATGGCCTCTCCCACCTTTTACCAGCTGTAAGGGTGAGCGACGGGGGAGGGGAAAGGGCAGAGAGGAGTGTGCAGGGGCCTTGGGGCAAGAGGCAATGCGGGGGCAAGCTCTTTGGGGAAGGGGCGTTGTGGGAGTGGGACCTCCAGGGGTGGGACCATGGTTCAGTCACCTGTGTCCCCCTCCCCCACACTTTTAGGACGCTTCTGGCTGCAAAGGGTGGGAGAGGACTGACTTAGTATGTCAGTGTCAAAACCAGGAATGGAACCCATCACTCTTAACTCCCAGTCCAGTGCTATATTCACTAGACTCCATTGCCGTTCACTTTCTTTTTTTATTTTTAATTATTATTCTCTTCATGCCAAGAGCAGTGTAAAATCATTGTACCTGCCTGGTAAATCTCCAAGTTAGCTTTGCAAGGCTGATGTAATTCTGTTACCCGGGGTTCTTTCAACCCAAAGCTCTTGGTAACTTTTACTCTGTACGAAGTGGGGTCAGGAAATAAATCAGGGGAGACACGGCCGTCCGACCAATGTGTCCTGTGTTTGTGTCCTGGCACAAACAGGACAACACAAGAGGGCTTTCACTAAAAGCTAAACTTTACTTAGTCTCAAGCACTTATTCACGTCCGCAACAGGTTAGTAAAACACCCCCAACCCTCGCAGATTACCAAAGTTGAGTGTGGCTCTCAAATGGCACAGCGGCAGCCTTCCGGTGGCCAAATCTTCCGTCTGCCAGTGGGGACCACAAGATGTATCCAGAAGGAGAGTCCAGAAGAGTCCTACTACCTCAAACTTTCCCCCCTTATTTATATATTAGTAACAGAATGACATGTCCCTTAAAGAAAACTTGTTAAGTAAGCACTTTCAATGGTCAAGCAAGAGGTTCCTTCTGATTATTGATTAAACAGGTGTGGGTTTTTCCAGAGTTTGCAGCCTTAAGGCCCCAGTAGACATTCCTGGGGCACATCCTGCTCTTCTAAAATGCACGTATCAGCAACTTCAACACAATTCTTATCAGGAAGGACGCAGGGTCAAGGTGCCCTTTCTGTGGCACCCAAAACTCCCTCCCCTCCTGCCTTGGTCAAGCTGAGGCTGCTGAATGGCCACTTTATGGCCTGCTGACCTGGCTGCTTTTAGCAATAAGCCATAGTGGTTTCAGGCACTTCACTGGTTTGCTGACATCTCCCCGTACATACAACCTGGAATTTCTTTCAGTGCCTCACATCCAGAAAGTCAAAGTACACACGCGCTTAGCTTGAATCTTAAGTCCCCACAATCTGTAAATCAAGCCGAGTTTGAAGGTGTTACCATATAGGCTTGTTTGTCAGCCTGAGATAGAATTCTGGGTTTGACTTTTTGATACACTTATATCTTATACTAATACGTGTGAAGAACAATGAACAAAGACACTGTGTGTTGCATTTCCCACAACCAGATGGAGCTTTTAGTACAATGGGAAAAGATAAGGGATAGAGCAGTTAAAGTGTTACTGGGCATGGTGGGGATGTAATATATGAGCGCACACTTAAAGACAGTCTCAACTCCTTATCTTAAGGCAAGGTCAAGCAACCAGTTAGGAGGAGCAAGGGAGGAGGCATAAGAAACACTAAAAGCTGAAGAAAGGCCTGACACAACCTCACTCCTTACCCCTCCCATGGGGTACAAAAGGGATGGGATGAAGACCCCAGACTCTCGACCCTCCAGAATGGAACATGACCATAACTTGTGAGGGGTGTGACTATGGGCATGCACTGCAGGTATATTTGGGCCTGCTAAGGAGGAGGAGGTGGGAATAGGGAATGGGGGGACACATAGGCAAGGCTCTGTAGCACCAGGGCTGGGAAGGGGGACACAGGGTAAATGGTCTGTGGTGTCAGAGCTGGAAATGGAACACTGGGAAACAGAATTTGCCAGCATGTAGCACTATGGATATGTTTGCTTGGAACTAACCCCAAGAAACATTGCATTGCCTGCACTTCAGACTTCTGGTCTTCTGCTTTCTGTCTGCATGACAAGAACCAGGGGACGGGGTGAAGTGAAAGCCCTCTCACAGAGGGAAACTGGGTCAGTAGTTTTAAATGCATGAACATTTAGAACTGAACGGACTAGCATTACAGATAGTGGGGTGAGGAGAAAAAGTGCTGTTTTTCCTGATTTTTCCAGCTGGATTGCCAGAGAGCACCATTAAAATGCTTCCTCTCTTTCTGCAAAACCAAGTGAAAATGGGTGCTGCTAACCAGGGCTGACGTTTCTGATCACATGACTTATCTTCCCCTTGTGATCGGAAATGGTGTCCTTTAAGAGGCAAAGTTGACATTCACTGTATTTATAAATGACATATTTACTTAACTTTGCTGGATGGATATAGAGAGAGTGAGTGAAATTTTCCATTCTGTTTTTGTTGTCTGAGAGATGGAAGACTTGGAACTAGACAAAGGTTTGTGGATTGTCAGTATGCCCTATATCAAGAGAAAGGGAGGAAAAACGGGCAAAGAGAGTGGGCCACAGAGCAGAGAAGCAGTGATGGGATGAGGCTAACGTATGCAGATTGGGAATTGTCATAAATATAAAGGGAAGGGTAAACCCCTTTGAAATCCCTCCTGGCCAGGGGAAAGCTCCTCTCACCTGTGAAGGATTAAGAAGCTAAAGGTAACCTCGCTGGCACCTGACCAAAATGACCAATGAGGAGACAAGATACTTTCAAAAGCTGGGAGGAGGGAGAGAAACAAAGGGTCTGTGTGTCTGTCTATATGCTGCTTTTGTCGGGGATAGACCAGGAATGGAGTCTTAGAACTTTTAGTAAGTAATCTAGCTAGGTACGTGTTAGATTATGATTTCTTTAAATGGCTGAGAAAAGAATTGTGCTGAATAGAATAACTATTTCTGTCTGTGTATCTTTTTTGTAACTTAAGGTTTTGCCTAGAGGGGTTCTCTATGTTTTTGAATCTAATTACCCTGTAAGGTATCTACCATCCTGATTTTACAGGGGGGATTTCTTTATTTCTATTTACTTCTATTTTTATTAAAAGTCTTCTTGTAAGAAAACTGAATGCTTTTTCATTGTTCTCAGATCCAAGGGTTTGGGTCTGTGGTCACCTATGCAAATTGGTGAGGCTTTTTATCCAACATTTCCCAGGAAAGGGGGGGTGCAAGTGTTGGGAGGATTGTTCATTGTTCTTAAGATCCAAGGGTCTGGGTCTGTAGTCACCTAGGCAAATTGGTGAGGCTTTTTACCAAACCTTGTCCAGGAATTGGGATGCAAGGTTTTGGGAAGTATTTTGTGGGGAAAGACACGTCCAAACAGCTCTTCCCCCGTAACCAGTATTAGTTTGGTGGTGGTAGCGGCCAATCCAAGGACAAAGGGTGGAATATTTTGTACCTTGGGGTAAATTTTGACCTAAGCTGGTAAAGATAAGCTTAGGAGGTTTTTCATGCAGGTCCCCACATCTGTACCCTAGAGTTCAGAGTGGGGGAGGAACCTTGACAGGAATGATGTCAGGACAATAGTTCCATAGCGTGGAAGCACAGACAGCTTTCTGATAAAAAAGGCAGTCCCCATGAGAACCCTCTCTCATCTGCCATGCTGCTCACTTTGCATTCCCCTACTGGAAACCTGAAAGCAGTGTGCAACAGGTAAGATGTATAATTTATTACTTTGCCTCCTGAGATTTTGAGGCTCTTCAGACGAGCCCCCTGCTGCCATGCATTCTGATTCTTCCTGGTACCAAACCAAAAGAATCAGACTCGTGCTGAAATTCAATCAGAATCAGCAGGATCCTGTCTCGTACTTAACATTGATTTTTTTTTTGTTATTGTTCAAAGTTTTGATTTTTTTTAATTGCCCACCAAGTGCATCATTATTTCCTGAATGGGGTAGGTTTGAAAATGTATCAGGAAATGTGAGCGCTCACAAAAGGTACCAGATTAACCACCTCGAAGATTGAATTCTGCTTTTCACAAGAACTGAGCTAACTTGGCCACACACTCCTACCCATGTGCTTCAATTATGGACTGGATGGACCACCTCTCAGGTTAGCTGGTAGTTCAGTTTCCAGGAGTCAACTGCTGAAACTACCAATCTGGGCCCTCACTGCATTTAACAGACACTAAGGCCATGATACACAAGGGCAGTGATAAGCTGCCAAAATCTTAACAACCGGTTCCCTCCTCACCCCACGGGACCCCTGGCCCATTCAACCCCCCATGTTCCTTGATGCCCCTCCCCGCCCCATCCACCCCCTTCCCCTGTCCCCTGATTGCCCCTGGAACTGGGCAAGAGGGTCTCATGGGCCACCGTAGTGGGTGCCCACCCCGCCCTGCCCCTAAGAGCCAGAGGGACCTGCTGGGGGGCAAGGTGGGGAGTCCCAACGGGGCTTACCTAGGGCGGCTCCTGGGAAGCATCTGGCAGGTCCCTCTGGCTCCTAGGGGTGGGGTAACGAAGCTAGGCGGGGAGCAGGGGGAGCAACCGACTTCGTGGGTGCTCCGGGGCTGGAGCACCCACGGGGAAAATTTGGTGGGTGCAGAGCCCCCACCGGCAGCTCCCCGCCCGGCCCCAGCTCACCTCATCTCCGCCTCCGCCCCTGAACGCACCGCCCCTCCCCCCCCCGGTTTCCCGTGAATCAGCTGTTTATGCGGGAAGCCTGGGAGGGCTGAGAAGCAGGTGGCTGCTTCACACTCAGGCCGAGGGTGGCGGAGGTGAGCTGGGGCAGGGAGCGGTTTCCCTGCATGCCCCCCCCTTCCCGGGTTACCTGCTGCGGTGCGGGCGGCCCTCCTCACGCCCCCCCGCCCCAGCTCCCCTCTGCCTCCCTGGGCCTGAGCGCGAAGTCGCTGCTTGCTTCTCAGCCCCCCTCTTCCCCCCCCCCGGCTTCCCACGTGAACAGCTGAGTGGGGCAGCACGTTCAGGGGAGGAGGCGGAGGTGGAGCAGAAGTGAGCTGGGGCAGGGCAGGGAGCTGCCAGTGGGTGCTCCGTGCCCACCAAATTTTCCCCGTGGGTGCTCCAGCCCCAGATCACCCCCGGAGTCGGCGCCTAAGGTGCCACTTTTGGCCGGTTGTTAAATTTAGAAGCCTTCTAAATTTAACAACCGGTTCCAGCGAACCTATGCAAACTGGCTCCAGTTCACCACTGCACAAGGGGATGTAGGAACCCAGAAAAATCACAGGAACAACAGTTTGATCCATAAAACGTGAGTTCATTGACTATGCTCCCTGTACAATGGATGGGGACAGATAAGTGCTTTAGAATGTGATCCACAAAGGCCAGCATGCTAGGCAGGGAACCATCTAAGCTTGCAAATGGGAAATGCTGACCAGAGTGGTATACATTAAGCTTTGTCCTTCTAATGGAGACAGGTGCCTAAGACTGGGCTGCAGGTTGCCCCCTATTTCCGCTAGTGAGCCAACACCGGAAACCCCTCTCATGGATTCAGATGGCTTAGGTGCCAAGTTGTTTCTTGCCAGAATGAGGCAGCTGTTTATCTCCACATAAAATTGGGGAGAGGGGAGGTGGAAGTGTTCACCTGATCGCTTTTATCCCCTGAGATGTGGGATATCCAGGTTCAATTCCTCCCTCTGCCTGAGGGGAGAAAGGCTTTGAACGGGGGTCTCCCACATCACTTAAGAGCCTGCTCTAACCATTGATCTATGGGATATCTTGATGTGGGGCTCCCTCCCTTTCTCTTGTTGAAACTGTTCCACTTTGGATAAATACTTAAAGAGCCATTGGGTCAAAGACACCACATGAGAATGACTCTGTAGTCTAGTGACTGGGCAGCCATGTGGGAGACCCAGGATCCAGTCCCCCGGCTCTAATGACTCTAATGATTTATCCACCATAGAGTTTAAACAAAATCACCATCAGTGACAGCTTCACCGTCTTCCAAGAGGTTGTTTTTTACTTTTATATCACAATTTTTTTTTTTTTAGAATTTGTAATAGTACCCACTGGAAACAGAGGTTACTGACCCCCAGTCAGTATATACTTTTGTAACCCTGAGCCACGTAATGTGACTGGATGGGTCACTGTCTATTGATTCCAGTAGTATCTTTGAAAGTACTCCATTTCATTGTCAGCATGATGGCACCATATTTTCTGTTGAGACTAAAAGAACTGTTTTTTTAAAAAACGTTATTCTGAAGGTTTGAAGCAGCCCCAGGCGTGACTGTGTATTTCAATTCCTCATTGTAGTCTTTCTTCAAGCAGATAAGAATGAAAGCCTGAAGGCTTCAGGCATTTCAGATCCTCAGGAGGAAAACAAAAAAGAGAATAAGAAACAGCTTCTATGATGACACATTCCCAATAAAATTTAAGCAAAGAGAATGCTGCTTGTGACGGGGACAGAGATAATCCCAAACATCCATCCCAATGTTCAGGCTATTAAGGCAAATTGTTTAATTATGCCTGGATTTAGCAGAACATTAAATCTGCCCTCTGCCAGTTCATGGTCCAATAGAGTGTTATGGTATTTTATAATCTCACATGAAAAGGCCTTACATTGTAAAAATGTTTATTTACTCTATTGCAGAGGGAAGGGAAGAGATATTTAAAAGCACATAAAGGATCTAGGATCACAGTCCTCATTGACAGGCAATGGCATTTGAGCTCCTAACTCTGGTTCTGCTTTATTTTTCCACGGGACATGTCCCCCTAACGTATTTAGCGCTTTTGAAAATCCCACCTGTGATGGGGTGCCTGCCCCACACTGGCCCCGAGAGTGTTAAGATTTTGGTTGCACTTTTCCCCTCACCTCCTTATCTATGCACTCCCTATCCGTGGCCCCACTAAGCCATGGGACCTCCTGGTCAACCTCCTTCTGGACCTGGCTAAAGTGGCCATCTATAAAACCAGGGTGAGGAGGTTGGCCGATGGAGTCTCCTGTGACTGTGGGGCCTATTTCCGATCCTCCGTCCGTTCACGCCTCCGGGCAGAGTTACTCTGGGCGGCATCGACTGACTCCCTTGATGCCTTCGAGGAGCAGTGGGCGCTGTCCAGGGTTCTGCTCGGTGTCCCCGTCCAGTTCCCTTCGTTTGACCCTTTGACCACACTCCTGTCCCTTTTGTTCATTAGTTGTCCCCCGTAATTATTTGGTTTTCCAGGTCCTGTGGACCCCCATCTTAGGCTGGGGAGGGATCCTTTAGCGAAGCCCGCCCACTTCCTGGATCCCAATAAGACTGGCCCCGAGAGGGTTAAAACCAGGCTAGGGAGGCTGAGCGGCAAGCAGCCAAAGGAGTGACTGCCGGGGAAACAGCCAATTAGGGTGGCAGCTGGACCAGCCAATCAAGGCCCAGATGGCCCATATAAAAGGAAGCTGCAGACCAGTGTGAGTTAGTCTGCTGCAGGGAGCCCTAGAGAGAAGACTGGCTTCCTAGAGGGCTCCTGGTGGGCTGCCAGGATTTACAGGCTCGAGGCCCTAGGAAGAGGGCAAAGGAGCTGGAGCTAGAGGCAGGAGGAGAAGGAAGTGAGGCTGTGGGGAAGAGGCCCAGGGAATAGAGACAGGGAGCTGGAAGGGAGAGGCAGCAGGAAGCTGCTGTTTGCAGGGTCCCTGGGCTGGGGCCCAGAGTAGTGGGTGGGCCTGCCCTCCTCCCCGCAACCTAGCCACTGCAGGAGTGGCCCGGCTTTGGACTGCCAAGCCGCTGCAAAGAGTAGCTGGACTTTTGGTGGAGGAGTCCCCTGGAAGTGGGGAAACCAGATGGTGACACGGCTGGAGGGCTGTGCCATGAAGGAGAGGTCAAGAGAAAGGAGCCATAATGGGTCTGCAGGCAGAGGCAAGGATGGGAGAGCCACCACCACCAGAAGGTGCACTCACTGGGACTGAACTAATTCCTGAAATGCCCAGCAGGAGGTGCCAGTGTGGTGAGTGACCCCATGACATGACCCTAAATCACTATCTGAAATTAGGACTTTGTCTCATGAAAGGAATAGGAAGGATCCTCCCAATGACAAAAGTAAGGGTATGGAGGGTCCAGAGGTGTGAATCTAGGACTTGCTGGGAAAGAAGACTGGGATCAGAAGCCTGAGGAGCGGAGACTGTGACTGGGTAGACCAAGACAGGTGGTCAGACTAGATGATTATGATGGTCCCCTCTGATCTTAAAGTCTATGAGTGCTTTGAGATCTTTAGATGCTAATGGATAAGTGTTAAGGATGATCATCAAAAAATGTTTTTACCTGCATCATTGGTGCAGTCTTCATAACCTTGCTGTGGCCACTGACTGAATATAGCTTCTATTAAAAACTCCATGGCAAAGCCACAGCTACTAAATGAAGGTTAGTCATGGGTGTCTTTCTTAAAGAAAATACATAATAATCTCTCACTGGCCTACCCTTCCTTTAAAATCTCAGGGCTTGTCTCCACTTACCGGGGAATTGATGCACAGTGATTGATCCACCGGGGGTTGATTTAGCGGGTCTAGTGAGGACCTGCTACATTAACCTCCAATTGCTCTCCCATCGACTCCACTACTCCACCATATCGAGAAGCATAAGGTAAGTCAATGGGAGAGTTTCTCCCATCAACCCAGCATGGCGTAGACACTGCAATAAGTCGACCTAAGGTACGTTGACTCCAGCTACATTATTCACATAGCTGGAGTTGCGTAACTTAGGTCGACTTAGCCCCGTAGTGTAGACCTGCCCTCAGTTGTCCTGCATAGGGCTCATTGCATTGCATTGCAAATTACATTGAATAATATAGAGTTCCTGGGGAAAAAAATTACTTCCCTCCTTCAGAAGTGGGATTTTAAGACTCCAGTACTGTGTGTGTGTGTATGTGTATATATATATATATATATATATATATATAAATACACAAACATGAATGAAAACAGGGCTAAATTATACACTGAATTATACATTATGCCATTTCATTGAAGTTTTTGGGATTGTATGAGGTGTATCTCAGTGCAGAATTTTGGTCCATGATGTTGATTCTATAAGGACACATGCAATCGGTTAGTTCTCAGATAAATTGAATCTGGGATGGAGGAATTGTAAAAGAGATGGAAGGACAAAATGGGAGTGTCTCTCAGGTCTTCCCAATATATTTTGTCTATTGAAATATGAGTTCTTTATTTCTAATTGCAATTCAACTAACTGGAGCTTAATTACAGCCACTAATAAATATTATTGCCAACATCTGCATCCCTTAAATTCTCGTGTAAATCATTACACTTCTTTTAATCTAAGGATGGATTCTTGCTCATGAAAGGATCTGATTCTGCTACCCTTACTCCCTGAGGAATCCATTGTCTTCAGTGATGCTACTTATGGAATAAGACACTATTCAGCATAAGGGTGATTTAATATGTTGCATGAATAAAAGAGGGAAAAATAAAACCCAGACTGAATGGCTTTTCAGATTTTGAAACACCAGTAAGGATTACCCCTTGTTGTTAATTTCCAGAAAGAAGGGGGAAATTTACAAGCACTTTTCCCCCCCCAGTAGAACACACTGGGCATATTAATGAAGGGTTTCTCTGTCAAGCCCCTTCCATAAAGTCTAAAGCGGTCTTTCCATTAAAGAAAAGAAACCAATTTATCTGCTCTGTGCTGTTAAGAAATTGAAGAAACTGGAGGCTGAATAAAGGAGCTCAAGTAGAGCTGAAATCTGAAATTGTAAATGATCCTTGTGCATATTGAGTCATGTATCAATAAGAACTAATGCAGCTGGCTCGGCTTCAGTGCTCTCCAGGCAACCTGAGCCCTGATGTCGCTCGATGAAATCAATGCATTAGTAGGCATGCTTTCTAGTTCCTCAGTGCTGTGCATTTATTTCTACAATTTGGATTTTTAACTTAAATGGTGAAAAAAGAACATTTCTGTTTTACGTTTTCACCAAAGACCATTTCCCACCCCACAAAATTAATGGATTTTAAGACCAGAAGGGACCATTATTCCCGCTTGCCTGACCTTCTGTAATAACACATTTTAAGGCACAGGTTTTTAACAATGAGGGTGGTTAACCATTGGAACAAACTACCCAGGGAAGTGGTGGATTCTCCATCTCTTGAACTCATCAGCTGTAAACTGGATGCCTTTCTGGAAGAGATGCTTTAGTCAATCCCAAATTAGTGGGTTCAATATAGGGATACCTGGATGAAATTCTGTGGGCTCTGTTAGGGAGAGGGCCTCAAAATCTGTGATTTTATGAACATGCCCATAGTTCTTTCATCAAACCCAGTAATCTGTGGTTGAATTAAAGGCTATCTGAAGATTAAATTGGGGATTGGTCCTGCTTTGAGCAGGGGGGTTGGACTAGATCTCCTGAGGTCCCTTCCAACCCTGATATGCAATGATTCTATGACAGACATGAGCTGTGTAGTCAAAGCCAACATTTTAATATGTAGATGCCTAAAATCAGGCATCTTGATCTATATTTGCAGTCCAAGAGGCCTGACTTTCAAAAGGTGCTCAGGAACTATAGCTGCGAAGGAAAGTAATGGAAGTTGTGGGTGCTCAGCTCCTCTGAAACAGCTTTTATTCAGGTGCCCAGATGTGAACCGAGATGCCTCATTTTGCATCTGTACTTGAAAATGTTGGCATAAGTGCACACCTAAAAATGGAGACTTTGCATACACCACTTTCTGTAGCTCACATTTGCTGCATGAGCAGATGCAGATTTTTTATGCAAGATGAACATACATACTGTGTCTAAAAATATTTACCCCAGTCTGTATTATTAAAAACAGGAAGGGCCACATCACTTCTCCCCCCACAAAGATCCAAAAAAACGTAAATGTCCATATATGTAATCATCAACTCACGAACACCAATGACTTAGAGAGTTACAACATTCTTAGCATGAATTCCCATGATCAAGAAGCAGTCAGTAATTTACGGATTATTTTGGTGTTCAGATTTTAAAAGAAGTTACACTGACCTGTAGCCACCATATTAGACTGCTGGGCAGTATGTATTTTATGGTATTATTGTATGTGAAAGCAGTGGTGGAATAGGATGCTGGTAGATGAAATACTGTGTAGCTCTTTTAAAGCAACACGGGAAATGACAGCCACAACAGTAGTGGCTGCATATTTTTGTTTATATCGCTGGTGTAAAAAGCAATTTTAGAGTCTGATCCAATGTCCATAAAAATCAATGGGAATCATTGGATTAGGACCTTAAAAGATATAATGAAACTTGGACCTCTGCTCAAAAGTTCTCAAGTTCACTGTTCACGACACATCTGATCTTGCAAGGTATTGAGCGTCTTTTGCAAGGTGCAGAGCATCCCCGACTCCTACTGAAGTCAAAGGACGTTTAGGGTGCTCAGTGCCATAAATGTTTAAAACTATGGATAGCCAAGCCATCCCAGAACTTGGGGTAGATCCACACTTATGGTGGCGTGCAGAATACAGGCATTGGATACCCAGCTAGCAAGGATATAAATAGCTGTGTAGATGGTGAGGCATGGCTTAGGTGGGTACAGTGGAGTGTCCTACACACCTGAACCCTAGGATATACCCTACATGGCTCTCTACACACCCACGAAGTTCCTCCTATGTCTACACTGCTGATTTTAGCAGTGTAGTGTCCTGATGACTCCCCACTGCAGAGCTTTTTCCCCACTGCCTCCCCCCGCTGGAATCCTTCACTTCGGTGGGGAAAGGCTAGAGCATCTCCCCCCTGCCAGAGCCTTTCTCTGCCACAGTGAGGATGTGTCCACACAAGCAGCCAGGCTCGCAGCACTCAAGGTCTGAAGCCTAGGAAAGGGGACGGGCTTCAGAGTCTGAACACTATCCCAAGCTGCCATGTCTCCATAGCTACTTTTAGCGGTGTAGCAGGAGCCTGAGTCTGTCAATCTCAGACATATCTTATGGGACTCCAGCAGCGGGGATATCCTTTGACCAAGCCTTTCCCCACTCCCTCACTGCTACCAAAGCCTTTCATGGCCACATGTAGCTACACACCACAATGAGTGTGGATGCAGCCTGCCTTTCGCTGCAGCTTATAGCTACATGTACTCTATGCTCTCCCATAAGCGTAAACAGGTCTCAGACATCATTAGCTAACTCTCCTGCTAATGCTCAGGACTGGGATTCAGGTGACTTGGGGGTCTAGCCAAGCTCTGCCACTGATTTCCCTTGTGGCCTTGGACACGTTACTTAACCCAGAGGTGCCTCAATTCCCCATCCATGAAATGCAGATAAGATAGAACTTTGTGGTGGAATTCATGTTTGTGGTACTTCACTCAGTGTCCATAAAAACGCCATTAAATCCTTGGATGGAAGGGGTTACAAAGCTACAGAATATTATTAAGGTGAAGGCTAATTATCTCAAAAGTGTGGTTAACAGCTCTTGGCAAACTATTCAATAGCTCTCTAGCCAGATGACTTACCCCACCTGCTTATACTAATAGGCTGTCGGGTGGGAAAGAAAGGGACTGGGAGCTCCAGACACTCAGCAGTTTTGAGGGACAAATGAAGACCGAGATAGAGACCCCAGAGTTAACACCCTCTTGAGATGCGCACAGGCAACTCACACTTCCGTTAGGGGGTGAATCCTACCCCTTCCTCCACAGGGTTCCTATTTGTAATGGAATCACTGTTCCACTGTGCAGGCATTGGGACAGGCTGTGGTGCGATCATGTGTCGGTGAGTCGATCATGCAGCAGGGAATTAGGGTGTGGCCAGCACATCTGTTGCTACACGGGTCTACCAGCCATTCGACCCACTATCTATCTAAGTACTTATTCGGTCAATGTAATTTCAGTATCTAAGGCCCAGATCCTCAAAGGTATTTAGCCACCTTCCTCTCACTGATTTCAATGGGTGTAAGGTATTTAGGGGCCTAAGAACTTTGCAAACTTTAATTTATCCTCCTATGAGGTATGGAAGTATCACTATCCCCATTTTACAGATATGGCACTTGAGACACAGAGAGTTTAAGGGACTTTTTGAAAGAGCCAGGACCTAAACTCATGTCTCCTGGTCCCAGTCCATTGCCCTATGCATCCAGTCTTCGTTTCTGCCCTTGTGAACTACCGAGCAGGTCCTCTGCAGCATAAGCCTAGTCCACACTATGAAAATTACCCTCTTCCTTGAAGCAGATTTTAAGCACAGATTCCAAAGTTCCGTTGAACGTGGTCTGTCCTTGTCTATGCTGGCAGGTGAACAAAGTTCAGTGTTACCTCAGCTGCAACCATGGCTAACACCTGTTGTTAGTGACAGGTAGTTTTCGTGGTATGGTCCAGGCTACAGTTGTCTAGGGGGAAGCATCCCCTCAGAGAGATTTTCAAAGATGTCTCCCAAAGGGCCCAGTGAAATCCACAGGAGTCTTTCAGTTGACTGCAGTAGGTGATGGCTCAGCCCTAAGACCCGGGTTCAGACTTTTGGCAGTTTACATCTCCATAGGTTCAAAAAGACAGCACAGCATTGGTTCACAGTGGGGTCACATTCAGAAAGTTCTCTGTGCAAACCCAAGGTCTGGAAATACATTGTAAAAAATAACAGAAGCTTAGGTTGCAGAAACTGAGTAATGCCCCACTAACCAGGGGAAGCTTCCTACTCACCAGTGCCAGGCTGTAAAAGTTAATATCCCAGATGCCATGGTGATGAACACCGCATAGACAGACACATCTATGTTGGGCTGTTGGGTTCTGGAACATGCATTCACAGACAGCGCTAAATACAATAAAGATGATGCACATTGATCATTTCACTTGAGCTTTTTGGTTTCCTTTCAGGCCCACTGGAGAATATAAAACACACTTTTCTTTGATTCTGCTCCCTCAGGCTCTTCATGAATTATTTAGGTTAATATGTTAATTCGTTCCAAATTAATGTTTTCCTCAATCTTAAGTCATTCTCCGAGTGCTCCATTCATACCAGCCAGATAATAAATGGCTCTGTAGGATTGTGACAGAGGCCCTAGTTATTAAAGAACAATTGCTGAAATGTGCAATATGAACCTTATCCAAAGCCCCTTGAAGTCACAGCAAGTTTTTCCACTGACTTCAAAGGGCGTTGGATCAGGTACTGTAAAACCTATCTCGTTTCATCAGTTGATCTCCAAACACTTTACAAAGGAGGTCAGTGTCATTATTCCCATTTATCGATGGGAATACTGAGGCACAGAGAGCTGAAAGTCATGGGCAGAGCCAAGAATAAGTCCCAGGTCTCCAAAGCACTAATCCAGGACAATCAATGGATGTACCATGTGTTCCATGACTTACACATATACTCAACACTGGCAGTCCAGTTAGTCTTTGTTTTCCTACATGGACAGAAACAGGCATAAAGGTGAAGTCAGAGAGTAGCTCGATGGCTTTGCCAAGCAAGAGAACTCAGTGGCAGGAAGAGAATGATCAAACAGCCAGGAATGAAAAGCATCAAGGAGAGAGCAATCATGATGCTATGTGTCCTATTTGTTTCCAAGATTTTTCATCTCTTGGCTTTTCTCATTTGATGCCTCCCCATCTGTACTTACAACACATTTTGAAATTCTCCAAATAATAGATTCTCAAGATAATGCTCCAACTGAAAGTAACACTAAGGAATACATGAGACGAAGCATTCATTCCACATGTCCCATTCCATTTGTAGCTAACAGCAGTCATTATCTCAAAACTATATTGAGCTTTCACTTTGTATTCTGGCCGAGAGAGAAATTGTTCAATTTCAGCTAAGAAGAGGGTAACGGTCACAAGTGTTTTCCCAAGCACAAGGTGGGTAAGGTAATATCTTTTATTGGACCATCTTCTGTGTTCCCAAGCACAGCCAGCTGTGCTGTAGTTCTTTATATGCTATAGAGAGAGCTGGCTGCAACAGGATGGTGAGAAAAGCTGCAGCTTTTTATGTTTCCTCCCTGTATTCCTCAAATCTCTACCAAATCATGGGTGAAGGTAATTGAATATTCCAGTACAGGGAAGACCCCACCTTATTAGACAACATCCTGACATAGCACACTGCCCCAGAGAAACCCCAAGTGCATTAGCATATGCTTCCTCCAATGCAGTCCACTATGACTTTCCCCAGCTCACCCACAAGGCCCCATACCCTGTTTACATTTAAGCCCTTCATAAAGGGCCCACTTCTGCCCCACTGCTAACCATAAATCTAACTGATCTGACAGGGGGAAAAATAACCCTATTTGCTATTTGTCTTCTTTTAGTCACTGTCTGTCTATCCTTAGACTTGTGAGCTCCCCAGGGAAGGGGTCATCTCTTCTTGAGTGTCTGGAAAGTGCCTAGTATATTGTGGGGTCAACCCTAAGCAAATACACTCCGTATAACAACAAACTGCTCTTTCTTTGTTGGAAGCCAACAACTGGCCCCTAAAGAAATTGTTTGAGACATGTTTCACTGTGCCAGAGGGGGCCCTGCACAAGGCCAATGTACCAAGTAAGTGTTATCGATATATACCAACCCATAATACCAAAATGCAAACCTAACCCTTTTCATTTGTTTCTTTAAAGGTGAAAGAAACTGCACGTTGCTATCTGTGCAGTAATTTAAATGGCCCCTTTATTGTTTCTTAACCTCAAGGACAAAATTTATGACAAGAGAATTAAGATTATCACCCTTATGTAAATTTTGTATGTATTTTCATAGGGGGGAAAGCAATAGGTTTCTACAGAAACTTAACAATGTTCCATAGAAATTATTACAGAAAGAACTATAGGACCAGAACCTCAGCTATGCCTTAGGAGCACACAGCACAACTGAATAACGGCAAGCCAAAGGGGCCTTCACGTTGCCTCTGATCTCGCTCTGTACTGGGCTGATCCCCCAGCAAACTTTAAAACAGCCTAAGGGACACTGTAAATAATACGGGCTGACTCCGCTTCAGGGGACAGCCGAGTGTAGGGAAGCTATATCACCAGCACTCTCTGTGTCTCTATGCGTGTAAATCGTTACCAGCCGTAGTTCCAGTAGATGGTGCTCAAGCATACCTATCATTGTTCCTGGGCTTCCCTAGCTCAGTATAAAGTGTTGCTGGGAACTGCAAATGCCTGCCTTTCTATAGCTCTGATATCCGTTCTGACCAGCCCCAGCCAGGCCCCTTTCCCTGGTCATGGTCCCAGGGAGGGGATAGGCCTAGGAGCTGCTATTCTGTCACTGTACAACTAGACATACATTTGACCACTGAAAAGGCTTTTGAGTTGCACTGCCCCAGATCTGGGCCCATCGGCCTCAATAGCCGAATCCTGGATTACAGCACCAATCTCCTTCCCCAAACTGTGCACGGCTATCTCAGTCCCCTCTGAATTCTGGATAATTCTCATTCACATGGGAGTTCTGACAGTAATGCTCTGATTGCTGGGACTAATTCACTCTTCCATGGCTTTTCTCTGGCCTTCTCCGGGTCGAGTCATCCCTCCAATAATACAAGAAGATTGTTATCTTACTAATAAATCAGTTTGGACTTACAAGAGGCTCTTTTCAAGTGTGGCCCCTCAGTCATGCAGCTCAGAGTATGGAAACCATCACCTGGCTAGAGGTGACTCAGGGAGAGATTTTCCCTTTCAGGATATTTTTTCAGGGTTAAGCACTACAGGTATTGCTATGTGTCCCGGGGAGAGCACAAGAGAGACCGGCTCCTTGTTGTCATGCCAGTGCCGATCCCCACCCTGTACCGGAGCAGCAATTACAGGGAAGGTCAGGCCATGCCACTGGGGTGGAGCATGCTCAATTGCTCTGTGAGGATGGCTCATGCGCAGTCTGTCTGGAACTAGGAAATGTGAGAGACTGGAGCATGCTGCCAAAATCTCTGAAGTCTCTATTGAGCATGTGTAAAGTGCGATTTTTCAAAGGCTTATAAATTGGACAAATTAGGACGTATTTTCACAGGGATGTCAAAAGGCACATCCCTCACACGAAGACAACCCACCTGCCAAATGTCATGAGCCTTCTCAAAAACCTGAGGACACTAGAGGTTTTCAAAGAAAAGATTGCCAGCATTTTTTAACATGAGCAAAACATTTCTTTTTCCTCTAGCCTCATTCTCAGAAACAGCTGAACCTGTCCATCTGAAAGTTTCCAGGAAAAAAATATTTAAAAGAAAGTCATCTTGTGGCAGTTACCAGCCATGCAGAACTTCAGCCCAAATGGTTAAAATTTGATAAAGTTACAAGCCACTGAAAACAAGATCTTATAATAGGCGTGTCGGGCAATCTTAACAAGCTTATTCTACCAGCCTTGCTTCTACTTAGGTTAACTGTCATGCTAGCTAGTGTGACTGCAGATTCTAGGAAATTCAGTTAAATGTGGGTTTTTTCCCTCCAAACTTAGCAACTGGTGCGATTCAATACAATCCGGTGACAGTGAATTCCACAGGCTAGTTACATATTGTAAATGAGTTCCCTCCCTCCCTTCATTTTAAATCTGTTGTCCTTCCATTATGTGGTCGCTGAGAAGAGGGCTGCTATGTGCATTTCACTGTCACTTTAGGATCTAGCTGTATCCATTTTTCTAGCCAAAACTTTACAAATCATATAGGGCTCAACCCTGAAGGCCTCGTGCACAAAAAGCCTTCAACCTTATGGAAAAGGTCTTGCAGAATTCAATAAGGATTGGGGCTGGTATTTCAAAAAGCAGCTAAGAGAGTACCCAATTCCCATTAACTTCTAATGACTAGCACAACTGAGCCTAGATCACCAAAGATATTTAGGTTCCTAACTTTGTGGAGCATGCCCTAGCTCTTGGCATTACTACAGTATACATGATAATAATATTGCTCTTTGCTGGCTTTTTAGGAGGACTTCTCAGCACGGCACTTCTGCAAAATATATAAAGCTGCCTTGGTGTGGGTCCAATTTACTCCACTGCACTTACCAGCAGCTGGAGCAGTTATTGATGTGAATAGGAATGAAGTACGTAGGTTCTTTTGAAAATCCCAGTTGGTGCCTATATGCATCTTTAAAGTCTTAAATATCTTTAAAAAAATCTATCCCTAAGGGAAGTCTATAACAGAACTGGGAATGAACCCGGGTCCCCCAAGCTGGTACTCTAACCACTGGAGCAACCTTTCTCCTGAGGCCAAACTAAATCTACCAACCAACCTGTGGCAGAATAGCCACTGGTGAGCCAGAGAAACTGAGACAACAGCTGAGTCCAGTTTTGTAATGGATCCTGTTGGACCTTATTGGGGGTGCAGTAATTGGTTGATTTAGTTCCCTTTTGAGCTGTGCTTCCAAGTATAAAGGTCTGACTGTTACAACTTCATGTGGGAGAAGGGTAGATCTTGTAGGGGGGTGGTGAGAAGGGAGGTGTCCTCTTGATGTGTTATCATAAGAGTATTTTCTTTAGAGGTATTTTACTTAATATATTTATTTAGAGTGGCATTCCTCAGAGGTCTTTTTCCCTGTGCAGAAATTTGGTTTAGGAAGCTGTCATAAAAATAAAGGGAAGGGTAACCACCTTTCTGTATACAGTGCTGTAAAATCCCTCCTGGCCAGAGGCAAAACCCTTTCACCTGTAAAGGGTTAAGAAGCTAAGGTAACCTCGCTGGCACCTGACCCAAGATGACCAATGAGGGGACAAGATACTTTCAAATCTGGAGCACAGGGGGTGGGTGGGGGGGAACAACGTGTTCGTCTGTCTGTGTGATGCTTTTGCCAGGAACAGATCAGGAACTCAGCCTTACAACTCCTGTTAAGTTAGTAAGTAATCTAGCTAGAAATGTGTTAGAGTTAGATTTCCTTTTGTTTAATGGCTGGTAAAATAAGTTGTGCTGGATGGAATGTATATTCCTGTTTTTGTGTCTTTTAGTAACTTAAGGTTTTGCCTAGAGGGATTCTCTATGTTTTGAATCGGATTACCCTATAAGGTATTTACCATTCTGATTTTACAGAGGTGATTCTTTTACCTTTTCTTTAATTAAAATTCTTCTTTTAAGAACCTGATTGATTTTTTCATTGTTCTTAAGATCCAAGGGTTTGGGTCTGTGTTCACCTGTACAAATTGGTGAGGATTCTTATCAAGCCTTCCCCAGGAAAGGGGGTGTAGGGCTTGGGGGGATATTTTGGGGGAAGACATCTCCAAGTGGGCTCTTTCCCTGTTCTTTGTTTAACACGCTTGGTGGTGGCAGCATACGGTTCAAGGACAAGGCAAAGTTTGTACCTTGGGGAAGTTTTTAACCTAAGCTGGTAAGAATAAGCTTAGGGGGTCTTTCATGCAGGTCCCCACATCTGTACCCTAGAGTTCAGAGTGGGGAAGGAATGTTGACAGAAGCCTTTTTCTCTCTCTCTCACTCTCTGCTACCTGAGGAACTTATTTATGGTGCAACAAATTTTGATTAATTTTTCAAGTACCTTCTGTTTTTGTGTGACTTGTGACACATTTTTTGTTGTATGATGTAAACATTTTAGTACATAATAGTTTATGCCTTTAATGCTGTGTGATTTACCCACCACCACCATGAACACCTCAAAGTTTGGATTTTGTTGAATCCACACTGGGATTTAGATACTATCGTAACAAATAGTCCTTGGGTGTGTTCCTCCCCAATAAATAATGCACTGTGGGAATAGCCAGAAATTAACATCTCTCAGCTCTGGTACATTCAAGATCCTGAGCTGGATTTGACTGTTGAGGCTTTAGCCTGTGGGTCTGTCACATCTTTTAGTTAAATGACCTCAGAGCTGTACAAACAAAACTCAGGTGATATCCAAAGGGCAACAGCTGAAAGAGACATAGACCAAAATTTCCAAAGCTAACTAGTGGTTTTGGTTGCCTCCATACTTGCATGAGTCTTATGTAAAGTATGATAGCTCTGTTCTTATTGATATCTCATGCATTAGTAGTGATTTTTATTTTGCAGATAGAAACATAGGATAATTTCCTACCACATGATAATAGTTTTAAATTAGGTAAGTGCTAATAAGTGATATATTTACCCTCCTTTGTACACTGTGCATGTGTGAATACACACACATGCAAAATGATCCATGGTCCAAGCTGACTTATTCCCTGTAGTTTGCTTTTATTCTTGACTTCTTATTATTACCTGTATTGTCATAGCAGCTAGGGGCAGGTATCAAGGCCCTGTTGTGTTAAGCGCTGTACAAACATAATAAAAAGAGAGTACAAGATTAGTATATGAAAAGAGAGGTGTATATAAACAGGTTATAGGGCAAATTATACATATTCCCCTTCTGGGACTTTGGCTTGTGCTCCATGTAAGGATTAAGCTGAAGTTCTCCCTTACCAGGAAGAACTAGAGTCAGATCCAAGACATGTGTTTTTAAACTCTGATCATATACAGAGATCACTCAGTCACTATGGAAATGCAGACCCATTGGAGGTGAAAGGCTGCAATTGTTTAACAGTACACAGTATCCGGGACCAAAGACTTAGCACAGGAAGTGAGGGCTATGTTGTCCAGTTGAGAGTGCAAGAGTAATTAGACAGCAGAATGTAATTACCCAAGCTGGAATTTGAAAAGGAAATGAGACTGAACAGCTCTATTTCTTGGAAATGTGCCATGGGCAAGTTGATTAAAGTGGTGATGGCTCTGGTTTAATGTTGCATCTTAGAGATGGAACCTACAGGACAGCTGGGAGGTAGGTTTAGAGCTGACCCAGAGGAAAGTTAGGCATCAAGGCTGAAATCCTCAAAGGGATTCAGGTGCCTAACTCCACTGAAACCAATGGGAGTTAGGTGCCTAAAAACCTTAAGGGATCTGGGCCCTATTGAATCACCAGCATCTACTTCTCACAGCCTATGGACTCACCTGGGAGGTCTCTATCCAACAGCTGACCAGGACTGACCATTGCTTAGTTTACTAGTTCTGATAAGGTCAGAGCCTGGGGTATTATGATCTGCATTTTTGTCAACCTCTGAAAATCTGGCTCCTCATCAATTCCAATGACAAATTTATTTCCGCATCGTTCTACCTGCGGACTGTCATTATTGTTAGTGTGAGGACTGCACAAAGAAAACTGTTGATACCTGCATGCTGCGCTCCTTAAAATAGACACAAAATCATGGTCATTGGTGTTTCTTTTGTTTGCACAGCAGCTCTGCTGACTTAATATTCTCTCTGTGGTGGCAGACATCATGTGGTATGTGAGAGATGGCGATTTCAGTTTAAATGGGGTATGCATAAATTGGCATAAACATCTGCTGCGGATCTTACAGCTAGAGGAGAAATGCTGGAGACAATGGAACATAGTGGGCTTGCCATGTAGACTGTAGGGGCTGAATCCTGATCTCTGATATATGGAGACATGTTATGATAGCAGCAGCTGCTTTTTGCACATTCAGTGATGAAGGTAAAACAATTCCATTAAATAATAACCGATCCAAATTCATCTTAACCTGGAACCATATTTTTTTTAGATTTAAAAAAGCCCTGAGTTATAATATATTATTTGTATTGCAGTAGGGTTGTACCTAAAAAAGGTACTTAGGTGCCTAAAGATGGAGTTAGGCACCTAACAGGATTCTCTGAAATGCCTAATTTGACACGAAAGAGCTCTTTAATCCAACAAAGAAAGCCATAACCAGAGCTAGTGGCTGGAAGTTAAAGCCAGATAAATTCAAATTAGAAACAAGGAACAATTTTTATTTTTATTTTTTTAACAGCCAGGGTGATTCACCACTGGAACAAACCACCAAGGAGATGGCGGATCCTTCATCTTTTGGAGTCTTCAGATCAAGACTGGGTGCGTTTGTGGAAGAGGTGCTTTAGTCAAAGACAAGTTATTGGGGTTCTACTGTGTGAAATTCAGTGGCCTGTGTGATGGAAGTGGTCGGAGGAGATGATTTAATGGTCCCGCCTTAAAATATCTGAATCACACATTGTTTTTAAAAAAAAAGAAAATTAATTTTCCCCTCTTTTGTACAACCTGACTACAAAAAAAAAAAAAATCACTGTTTACTTTTATACACAAAACATTTTAATTGGCACCTAATGTTTTCATGTCAAAATAACATGGGGGATTTTCTCTATATTTAGAATGAAGAGGTTATATATAAGAAGTTTTATTTTACACTATGAAATGCCCATTCAGAAAAGTAAAACAATAAAGAGAATGAAGTACCTGAATTTCCCCCGGTTCCTCATTGACTTCAATCAGACTTTGCCTGAGTGAGGTGTGCATGACAGGGGCGCTAGTAACTACAATGCATCCAAAGAACAAACTGTCAAGGGCCAAATCCACAGGTGGCATAGGTCACTCTACCTCTCCTAAAGTCAACACAACTACACTGATTTACACCGGTGGAGACTGCAAGAGGAGAAGGATGGTGCAGTGGTTACAGTGAGTTCAATTCTATGGGCTGCTGCAAACTTCCTGTGTCACCTTGGGTGAGTCAGTTGGGCCCAGCTCCTCAGCAGAGGCCTAACTCCCATACCTTTGAGGATCTGTGCCTCAGCTCCTCATCTATTAAATGGAGATAACAGCACTTCCCTACACCACAGGGGCATTATGAGGCTCAGAGGTGGTGGAAGCTTGCTTTGAATTGGGGGCGGGGGGTTCAGAGGAGGAGAGATGATCCCACCTGTTCCTGGGCCCCACGCTGGCCCCTTTGGGTCTCGCTCTCGCCTCTGCCCTCCCACACGTGTGCACATTGTACAGGCAACAACACATGGGGTGAAAACAAATGAGCCCTCCCACAATATTTCCAATGCCGGCATACTAGCCTTTCCCACCGCCCCTCCCATCCTCCCCTTGTTCCACTGCCCTGGTGTGGATAAACACATTAAACATGACGAGATGTTCATTCTGTAGTAATGAGGGCCGTATCAGTACCTTAAAGATATATCTAGTTAATTTATGGCCAGAGCTTCAATTAACTAAGTCCTCCCAGAGTACTGCAGTAGGTGAACTTAGTGGCTGCTAATTTATGCCTAGAAGAATACTTCATTTTTAATAATGACTGATGTTACCTCAGGAATCCATCTAGCAACCTCCCACATTCATGAACCTTCTGTAGTTTTGCATGGTAAACTTGCATTTGATTTAAGGGTGGTGGAGGTGGAAGCATATCACTCAATCAAGTCTTCCTAGTTATGTCAATCTTTATTACGTCCCTTCCCACTTGAAACATACCCCCTACCTTCCTCCACATGGAAACCTTCCAAATGTTGCCACGGTTAATTTATATGCACGGTAATCATCTAAATCAGATCAGAGTCCTGTTAACGTGTTCCCTCCTTTATACAGGTTGTACAAAATATCTGTGACAATTGCTGCTTAAATGGCAGCAGAAGAGGGTTATATGTAGAGAGCTGGTGAAAAAATGTCCATCAAAATATTTTTTCAATGGAAAATGTCTTCATTGAAAACTTGCATGTTTTGTTTGAAAAAAAATGTTTATGAACAAGGGGAAGGGGAAATATGTTTGTCTACATTTTTGAGGGAAAAACAATAATTTCCAGACCATCTCTAGTCATAAATTCAGAGGGCTTGATTTTCCACTGCTTTGCATGCTGTGTTGTCACTGAGAGCTGCGTAAAACATTTCAGTTGAGATTTGGTGGTGTTTTGCACTTAATTTGCATAGGTATCGATGACAATGCAAGGAGAATCAAGCCCACTGTGTTTAGACTCTTGTCCTAGAACTTGGGAGATCTCGTTTAGGGAGGTGAATTGCATTTCCTTTGCTCAGCCCCCATTAACCTACCATAGGTGGTTCAGGAGAGATGCTGCAGAACATTAAGCTATTGTGTAATAATCTGATGCTTTTAAGAGTCAGAGAGAAACGAATATGGCCATCGAAGAGCTCTTCACACTGTTTCAGAGTAGCAGCCGTGTTAGTCTGTATTCGCAAAAAGAAAAGGAGGACTTGTGGCACCTTAGAGACTAACCAATTTATTAGAGCATAAGCTTTCGTGAGCTACAGCTCACTTCCTCAGATGCATATCGTGGAAACTGCAGCAGGCTTTATATATACACAGAGAATATGAAACAATACCTATTCCCACCCCACTGTCCTGCTGGTAATAGCTTATCTAAAGTGATTTCCAGCACAAATCCAGGTTTTCTCACCCTCCACCCCCCCACACAAATTCACTCTCCTGCTGGTGATAGCCCATCCAATGTGAGAACCTGGATTTATGCAGGAAATAGCCCAGCTTGATTGTCATGCACATTGTGTAAAGAGTTGTCACTTTGGATGGGCTATCACCAGCAGGAGAGTGAATTTGTGTGGGGGGGTGGAGGGTGAGAAAACCTGGATTTGTGCTGGAAATCACTTTAGATAAGCTATTACCAGCAGGACAGTGGGGTGGGAATAGGTATTGTTTCATATTCTCTGTGTATATATAAAGCCTGCTGCAGTTTCCACGATATGCATCTGAGGAAGTGAGCTGTAGCTCACGAAAGCTTATGCTCTAATAAATTGGTTAGTCTCTAAGGTGCCACAAGTCCTCCTTTTCTCTTCACACTGTGAAAATAGCCCAGTAGCTACTGTCAAAGAGCTAGTTGGCATATTACTCATCTTAAGAGTGATGGAGCTCAATTAAAGATAAAATGCTCAACATGTCCCTGTTCCCTTTCACACACTCTGTCATCAGTACAGTCTCCAACATTCATCTGCCTGATTAAAAAAACAAAAAATCTGAACCTTCTGCTTCTGGGTACACATTAAAATGCTCTGTTGTCTGGTTTTAGGCAATTTCGAGGGGAGAAAATCATAGCTGAATAGAGATGTGATGCTAAAAAGCAGTGTTTAATTACATGATATGATATACTGCATTTTAGGTTTGATCATTTATTTTAGCAAATTGCAATGCAACATTTATAGGTGAAATAACATCTCAGATTTTAACAAACACATTAAGCTTCTGGGGAAACTAATTGCTTTTCTCATTAAAATCCTTCTTGCTACATATATTCACACACACCTCTACAAACTGGGCTAGAACTATGCAGAGCTTGAAATCTTAAGACCTTGAAATTGAGAAAAAATGGTTGTCTGAAATAAGATTAACCATTAAATGACTAAAAGGTTTGTGTGTATTTACCATACTATACAGCTGTTTACAATGACCACGTTCCGTTAAAGAGCTCAATGGTATGCATATCAAATATCTATGATTTTTGTCACCATTTAGTCTTTGTGAGATCTTAAGATACCTCCCAAAATATGCCATAGATGCCTCTATTTTGAATCCATGACAACTCACAGTTCCCGAGTGTAACTGTGCATGAGGTATTGTGTGCTTAGGAAATTCTAGGTGATGGAGTAAAACACTGCTCCTTAGCATAATATGACTCCATGGTGTGACATCATTTCTGTTGAATGCTCACATTTGCATGAGCTGCAACTTTCACTTTTTGGTTCATTTTGTTACTTAATCCTACCCCCCAAACAGTTTGCCTCTTTTGTCCCACTGTTATATCCTGTCTGCCATGCAAATTGTGAGCTCTCGGGGCAGGGACTATCTTCTTCATTACTACACGTACTAAAGCTACAGTGTGAGAGATGCACATTAAGCAGTATATATGTACACTAATTGCATATATAGTACACACACACACATATATATATATATATATATATATATAAAAAACAGGGGCTCAGGTAGCAACAACTATAGTTCAGATTCACCAACATTTTCCATTCTGAATTGCTTATAACTTTGCTGAGTTTGGGAAAATTATCAGATGACAACAGGCACATCCCCAGCACCAACATGACTCCCCTGACAAATTTTGAGTCCTGGGCTCCAAAGCCTGGAGGCGCTACAGTCTTTCAGTGGAAGAACTGTAAAAATTGAATATGGGTAAATATCATTTCCCCCCCAGCCTCATACTTGGAAATGGCTAAACTGTTTTAGCTGTAACTTCCCAAAATATTCAGCCGGAGGCAGGTACCTAGCACGGAAAATTTCAGCTTAAGTGAGAGCCACGTCATAACTAACTGAAACCAGGGAAAGTGTTGAGCAATTTTCATGATAGGTGGTGTTACCAGCTCTGTCTATAATACATAACAACTGGTTTAGGAATATGTTTGCAATTTAAAAATATATATATATTTTGATCCTTGTCACCATTTCAGGATAACTGCACCTGTGTTCCCCCATGAGGGCACCCACTTAAGGTTTCCAGCTCCCAGCCGTCCCCTCTCTTGGGTAGAGACCTGCATCTGTCTCCCTCCTGGTCAGGCTAGACAGCTCTTTGCCTTTCACCATGATATCCCAGCAAGCCAATCTGAGTAAAGGCCTGTGCCTGAATTTTGCTTTTTCTCTGAGGGCTATGAACAGTGTATAGCCAGCCGCTACAAATGACCACACAGCTCTTTCTAAGCAAGCACGTTTATTCTTAAGGTAAAAGCATTACAGAGAAAACATATAAAAACAATAAAAGTTCCTATACTCATGCTAAAAGCTTACCAGAAGTCACCCATATGTTTTATGGGGCCCTAGTAGGCCAAAGTCTTTCCAATCCTTCTGCAAAGGTTGGGGCTCTTGCACATGGGTTCCTGCTTTGTTTGTTGGGTCAGAACAAAGGCCCTGAGTTAGTTTAAATGTAGTCTTTTTAAGCCCAAAGCCCTTTCTTTATTTTCCTAGTCTCTGGAAACCCAGTTGGAACCTCCCCAGTGGGTAGCTCCTCTCTGGAGGTGTTTACAATGTGAATGATTCAACTTAATGACCCCCACTTCCCGCACTGTGTTAGTTTATGAAGTAGCTATGGTAACCGTTACACAGGAGTAGAACATAATCACACATATAATTCCTGACCCTAGTGATTCATAAATTTAAGACAATATGTTCTGCAAAGATACTGCATGAGGTTGCAACATCGATCACAATCTTACTTTCACCATCTAAGAAGAAAAGCCAAGGACTCAATTGTTATGGAGACTGTGCTACCCTTTCATTTCTAAAGATATTTCCTTCAGAATACGATAGAGGGGCACTGGAAGGGAAATGTAAAGGAACCCTCTCTTGCCTCTGTCTGTGTTGTATCTTTTCTGAAGACAGGGGACCTGTGTTTCCAGACGAGAGCTGAGTAAATAATAGATTTTTCGTTTCAATGGCCACAGGAAACACATTTTTTAAAAATTGATTCTGTTCAAACAGAAACTGATTATTTTCGGGGGTGGGAGGGGGAGGTTTCGCGGAAACAAAACCTCAAAGAAATTATTTCAGAGAGCCCAAACTGTTTGGGTCTACCTGAAACAATTGTTTTTCATTTCATTTCAGGTTGGGTTTTCTGGGTGTTTTTTACCTTTTTGTTTTTTAATGAGCTAAATTTATAATTGCAATGCTGTTTCTTTTTGAAATGTCAAAATGCCTAATTTTGGAAATGTCGATATGAAATGTTTTGACCCACAGAATACAGTCTGGGTGTGAGTGTGGGTGTGAGAGTGACATCTTTTCTTGGCCCTTCAGATGACGAGTTGAAGCCTTGAAGCATTAGCTTTGAGGAACATAAGACATAACCGGAGGGGACCCCCACAGCTACCAAGCCTTGCCCCAGACCATAACAAACAACTCAGTCTTACAATCCCATTCATAAATTTGTCCATCTCTCTCTTCAGAGTAGTTGTTTGCCCCCTCAGCTTAGGCTGTTGCAGAACTTCACTCCTCTGATGGTTAGGAACCTTTTTCTATTTCCAGCCTGGATTTTTTTATAGCCAGTTTATACCTATTTGTTCTTGTGCCAGTGTCCTTTAGCTTTTAAAAAAAAAAAAGGAGTACTTGTGGCACCTTAGAGACTAACCAATTTATTTGAGCATGAGCTTTCGTGAGCTACAGCTCGCTTCATCGGATGCATACCGTGGAAACTGCAGCAGACATTATATACACACAGAGATCATGAAACAATACCTCCTCCCACCCCACTGTCCTGCTGGTAATAGCTTATCTAAAGTGATCATCAAGTTGGGCCATTTCCAGCACAAATCCAGGTTTTCTCACCCTCCACCCCCTCCCCCCCACACAAACTCACTCTCCTGCTGGTAATAGCCCATCCAAAGTGACAACTCTCTTCACAATGTGCATGATAATCAAGGTGGGCCATTTCCTGCACAAATCAAGGTTCTCTCACACCCTCACCCCCCTCCAAAAACCACACACACAGACTCACTATCCTGTTGGTAATAGCTCATCCAAAGTGACCACTCTCCCTATAATGTGCATGGTAATCAAGGTGGGCCATGTCCAGCACAAATCCAGGCTTTCTCACCCCCCCGCTTTTTTTTTTCCGGGGACACACACACACACAAACTCACTCTCCTGCTGGCAATAGCTCATCCAAACTGACCACTCTCCAAGTTTAAATCCAAGTTTAACCAGAACGTCTGGGAGGGGGGGTTAGGAAAAAACAAGGGAAAATAGGCTACCTTGCATAATAGCTTAGCCACTCCCAGTCTCTATTTAAGCCTAAATTAATAGTATCCAATTTGCAAATGAATTCCAATTCAGCAGTTTCTCGCTGGAGTCTGGATTTGAAGTTTTTTTGTTTTAAGATAGCGACCTTCATGTCTGTGATTGCGTGACCAGAGAGATTGAAGTGTTCTCCGACTGGTTTATGAATGTTATAATTCTTGACATCTGATTTGTGTCCATTTATTCTTTTACATAGAGACTGTCCAGTTTGACCAATGTAAATGGCAGAGGGGCATTGCTGGCACATGATGGCATATATCACATTGGTGGATGTGCAGGTGAACGAGCCTCTGATAGTGTGGCTGATGTTATTAGGCCCTGTGATGGTGTCCCCTGAATAGATATGTGGGCACAATTGGCAACGGGCTTTGTTGCAAGGATAAGTTCCTGGGTTAGTGGTTCTGTTGTGTTGTATGTGGTTGTTGGTGAGTATTTGCTTCAGGTTGCGGGGCTGTCTGTAGGCAAGGACTGGCCTGTCTCCCAAGATTTGTGAGAGTGTTGGGTCATCCTTTAGGATAGGTTGTAGATCCTTAATAATGCATTGGAGGGGTTTTAGTTGGGGGCTGAAGGTGACGGCTAATGGCGTTCTGTTATTTTCTTTGTTAGGCCTGTCCTGTAGTAGGTGACTTCTGGGAACTCTTCTGGCTCTATCAATCTGTTTCTTCACTTCCGCAGGTGGGTATTGTAGTTGTAAGAAAGCTTGACAGAGATCTTGTAGGTGTTTGTCTCTGTCTGAGGGGTTGGAGCAAATGCGGTTGTATCGCAGAGCTTGGCTGTAGACGATGGATCCTAAAGGATGACCCAACACTCTCACAAATCTTGGGAGACAGGCCAGTCCTTGCCTACAGACAGCCCCGCAACCTGAAGCAAATACTCACCAACAACCACATACCACACAACAGAACCACTAACCCAGGAACTTATCCTTGCAACAAAGCCCGTTGCCAACTGTGCCCACATATCTATTCAGGGGACACCATCACAGGGCCTAATAACATCAGCCACACTATCAGAGGCTCGTTCACCTGCACATCCACCAATGTGATATATGCCACCATGTGCCAGCAATGCCCCTCTGCCATGTACATTGGCCAAACTGGACAGTCTCTATGTAAAAGAATAAATGGACACAAATCAGATGTCAAGAATTATAACATTCATAAACCAGTCGGAGAACACTTCAATCTCTCTGGTCACGCAATCACAGACATGAAGGTCGCTATCTTAAAACAAAAAAACTTCAAATCCAGACTCCAGCGAGAAACTGCTGAATTGGAATTCATTTGCAAATTGGATACTATTAATTTAGGCTTAAATAGAGACTGGGAGTGGCTAAGCTATTATGCAAGGTAGCCTATTTTCCCTTGTTTTTTCCTAACCCCCCCTCCCAGACGTTCTGGTTAAACTTGGATTTAAACTTGGAGAGTGGTCAGTTTGGATGAGCTATTGCCAGCAGGAGAGTGAGTTTGTGTGTGTGTGTGTGTCCCCGGGAAAAAAAAAGGGGGGGGGGGGTGAGAAAGCCTGGATTTGTGCTGGACATGGCCCACCTTGATTGTCATGCACATTGTAGGGAGAGTGGTCACTTTGGATGAGCTATTACCAGCAGGAGAGTGAGTTTGTGTGTATAGGGGGGTGGGGGGTGAGAAAACCTGGATTTGTGCTGGAAATGGCCCACCTTGATTATCATGCACATTGTAGGGAGAGTGGTCACTTTGGATGAGCTATTACCAGCAGGAGAGTGAGTTTGTGTGTGTGGTTTTTGGAGGGGTTGAGGGGGTGAGAGAACCTGGATTTGTGCAGGAAATGGCCCACCTTGATTATCATGCACATTGTGAAGAGAGTTGTGACTTTGGATGGGCTATTACCAGCAGGAGAGTGAGTTTGTGTGTGTGTGTGTGTGGGGGGGGGTGGAGGGTGAGAAAACCTGGATTTGTGCTGGAAATGGCCCAACTTGATGATCACTTTAGATAAGCTATTATCAGCAGGACAGTGGGGTGGGAGGAGGTATTGTTTCATGATCTCTGTGTGTATATAATGTCTGCTGCAGTTTCCACGGTATGCATCCGATGAAGTGAGCTGTAGCTCACGAAAGCTCATGCTCAGATAAATTGGTTAGTCTCTAAGGTGCCACAAGTACTCCTTCTCTTTTTGCGAATACAGACTAACACGGCTGTTACTCTGAAATCTTTAGCTTTAAAATAGCTCTTCACCTTCCCCCTTTATGTATTCAGAGACAGCAATCGTATCCCTTCTCAGCCTTCCTTTTGCTAGGCTAAACAAGCCAAACTCTCCCAGGCTCCTCTCCCCCGAAGTTACGAGTTGATGATCTCGCCCACAAAATTCATTCTGTATTTTAAGATGATTTTCTTTGTTTGTTTGTTTTCGAAAGGTTAACAAAATCACGTGAGCTAACACCGTCTCCATTCTGAAGCTTGGAAACACAGTATATTCTCAATACATTACATACAGAGTGTGGTACAATGTTAAATAAATTTTGTTTTAGTCAGCTAGCACCTATTCAGCTCGCTGAAATTCTCTGGGGCCTTGGGTGTTGGTGCCACTTGGGTCTCTCCTGGATTCTGCCAGTGGCACAGACTTTAGTCTCCTGAGGGCTGAAATGCTTTGGTCTAGCTAAAGTATTTGGGTTATTAATGGGGAATCTGAGTGAAATTTGGTTGCCTGTGATATACAGAAAGCCAGAGTAGATGGCCCCTTCCAGCCTTAAACTTTATGAAGCTAGGGTCCTCACTTTTATACCTCATCATCAGGAAGTTCATAGACCTTGGGACAAATCCACCCCAATTTACAGCTTGGTTTTGCAGGGTGTAAATCAGGACCAAATGTAAATAAAAGACAGCAGTTTCAGAATTTATCCTTAGATGAAGATGCTTAAGGGGACGTTATTTTTTAGCATTGGCAGTAAATCCATTAACCCATTGACATAGGTTAATCTGAATTTTGGCTGTAACGTGCTAACACATTTTCCATTAGCAGTCCTGACGGGACCCATTGTGTGGCTGCTCAGCTGTGATGTTGTCTATCGCAATGCACTTTTATCTTTCTGAGAGTTTGCTCTCTGCTAAATGCAGCCGACATTTTGTGAAGCAGGGTTGCTAAAGCATGTTATACAGTGTGTGAACACTCACACTGTGCACTTTCATGCAGACTTTGTTATTTTTTGTTTTACTTGCCTTAATCTCCAGTAAAAATCACTCATACAATTTAGATGGTTGGTATTTAGGCCTGGAAAACCAGAACAGAAACAATCCCTTGAAAGTGTGAAACTGGAAACCAGCATTACAATTTAATTTCTAATCTGCACATTGTTTCCCTCCATTTGAATAGAGTGATGAATGATTTTTTATTTACTCACAGTGCATCTTATTTCTGTTTTCCCCATCACTTTGAAGCATTTAACTGTACAGCAGCCAGTAAAACATTTCGATTTAAGTTTCCAACATTCAGACTCATTATAAAGATAATAGAAAGAAGCTGTGCACTGTGAATGAATTACACTAGAGCATATACTACAGTGCCGTTTCTGCTTTATAATTTTGCTTTAAATGCATTACAGTGCTTTATGGGTAACAGAATACTACTTAGGTTTCAGCAGAAAACAATAATGCCCCTGGGAAATCTAATTGGGTTCTCTATCAAAGCCTTTGTTCCCTATCCATATATATATATTTACAAACCACCTTCTGCTTTTCATACCTGCGATCCTAATAAATAAACACATATTTTCATATCTTTCATTAAATTTGAGTCTAAAACAATATTAACAATGGGCTTATTAATCAAGAGAAACCACAAAGGCTCTAAGCATGAGGTGCATCTGTGATTCAGAAAAGCTGACACACGCTCATTATTAGGGCTAGGTGAAATTATTCAGACAAATTGTTTATTTACCGAAAAATGCAATTTCAGTCGACCTGAAACTATTTGTGAATTTGATCAGAATTTGCCATATTGTTTTGGCCTGAAAATCTGTGCAATAAATTGACTTCACAGTTTTTTTTCACAGTGTTAATATTGGGGGATCGGAGGAGAGAAAAAAGCAACCAATAGAGAAAAGTCAGAATACTGAAAATAAAAGCAGTTTAATGCTATGGTGTATTTAGTTAATTGTACATTAACAGTCCACACACACACACACTTGTGTGTGTGTGTACATATATATCTTCCACTACTTTGCCTTACATTAACAGACAGACTTGCATTTGCACTTAGACTGATTTATTATTAACATCAACACATCCACTTAATGGAATAGATTGGATTTGCTTAACATAAACAGTATTTTCACGTGGTCCAAAATTCAGGTGAATATTAGTAAAAACCAAAAATGAAAGGCCTGACCTAGGTTCAAGTCTCTGCTACAATGACTACTTAATGACTTATACAAAGTCGCACGGTTTCAACAGGAGAGATTAAGAGAGACTGGCACCAGAATATCCCACAGTGCAGGGATTTGAAGCTGTTCTCTCCATGCCAGGTGAATGTCCTACTCACTGGCCTAAAAGTTATAAGGAGGGCATCACCATCTCTTCTCACTTGCAGATACATCTGTGCTTAATCCTTGCAGCTTCCACTTTATTGAGCGCCTACAGTTGCCTAGATGGGAGTAGAAAATTAACAGATACCCATGGCTACTTGGCTAGAGAGAACGAGGTCCTCTGCAATTTAGAATGTTGAAACAATCAATGTGGCAACTAAAATGGGGTGCACCAGGTGCCCGTAGCAGTGGTGGAAAGGGGTTTTGCTGTGCAAACCCAAGGAGTCACGATGTACTGTCGTGATTATTTGTTTAATGGAAGGATTATGCTCAGAGTTACAAAGTTAAGGGGGAAAGAGTAAAAGTAAGAAAGTTGACTTTATTTTTCTTTCAGTAAGTTTTGTAAAGGGGGAGCAGATAAAATGGCTTCACCTTTGTATAATGACATCAAGGAATTGATTGTGCCATGTGGAAAAGTTTTTAAATAGAAAGATCCATCTCCTGCTGCAAAGTTCACCAATCTGTTTTTCCTCCAATTCTCAGCCTGCAATCAAGCAAATTAGAGAGCTGTATGTTGTTACTATAGTAATAAATGTTACAGTGAAAGAAAATTGGATAGCCTCAGCTATGTATCACTCATGGAAAATGAAACACAATTTTGAATAATTTTGACCACTTAGTTCTTTTGTCACGTTGCGTTCTAGGAAGCAAGCCACCCATTGTCAGTGCAGGTGTTTTTCTCATTCATTTTTGGAAATGAATAGGCATTTGAATGAGAGCTAAAATTATACCCTAAGTTAGTGGTTTAAGCTAAGAGACTGAGGAACAATTCTGCCCTGCATTGAACTGGCATGCTGAGAAATTTTGGAGTTTGGAATTTTGGGGATTCTGGCCCAAGTTACATCACTGTAAGTCAGGAGTAACAACTGAAGTCAATGGGACTACACTGGTGCTAAATTGGAGTTTTAGCTCACCTATTGCAGAAACTGACACTGCAAATTAATGCATGCTGTGGACTACAGATGTCCTACTTTGACTTCCTGTGCCTGCACCCAAAGTATGCATGGAGTAGGGTGGATCAAAAGCCCATTAAAGCCAATGTGCCTGGCTCATTATAGGCTTTGGATAAGGTGGTAAGGTAATTTGGATACAGTGGTAGGTCGTTTGCAGATTATTATTTGCATAGGCAGCATTGCCTTCATGCCCCAATCGGAGACTAAGGCCTCATTGTGCAGAGTGCTGTACACACACAACAACAACAGGCCTGCTCCTGCCCCAAGGAGCTCACAATCTAAGAGGAGGGACAAGAGGTGGAGGCCCTAGACTGCGGGAGAGCCAGGTGACTGTGAGATGGTTGTGATAAGTGCATTAACACTCATCCCATGAATTGATGATACAACTTCCAATTACTTTTATGCTCTTTCATTCTTATCCATCCAATTCACCTGATGCCTGTGTGCTTATAGGTCCCTAGGAAGGATCCAAGGAAAAATGGATGTCCTGATGCACAGGGCCCCTAGAAAGAGTGAGCTGAGTTTGTTCGGTGCCAGATATTTATTGTTTGAAAGGGATTTTACTAACTAAAACCAGAGTAAATTCATTAGGATTTGGGTCCTTTGTTTTAAATATTCCATGGATTTGCCCTAGCTGAACTCAGACTATGCCACTTTCTGCTCTCTGTCATGCCATGACAGGGCCTTTGTGCAGTCCTATGCTCTTCCCAGCGCTGTCCTCCTCTGTCCCCTCTTGGAATCTTGTGACAGTTGGTGCAAGCTCTGCAGCTCCCATTGCAACTTTAATGTATGTCTCCAAATCGGTGATTCGCCAGATAGTTTTTCATATCGGCTGAAAACTGACCCATTTTCCTACTTTCATGTTTTTTTTTAAAAAATTAACCTTACCATTATACCGTGTAGTATTTAAATGTAAACCTTTTTGGAATACCGTGTGCATGAAAGACACTATAAGAATATTGTTTCCTTGTACAGGGTTAAAATGACTGTCTGATGGCAAAGTGATTAGATGCATTCAAATACACAAAACAAAGTGCATTTCAATGCTGCTGGAGCCATTACCCTGGAGTCTCATCAAATTCAATTCCCTTAGAACTAGTAACAGTTGTTGCCTTTTTCTATTACTACTCCCAGTGTTACTGTATTGTAAGCTGAGTCAGGATGAGCTCCACCCTGACATCTGGTGGTGAGGTGTGGCAAGTTGTGGAAAAGAACTTCAGGGGCTGATCTCATTTGCATAGGCACACCCACCCCACCTAGAATGAGGCCATAACTGCCCAAATGGTCACTTTGGCTGTTGTGGGATCCCCAGTGCCTCTGTTATTGGGGCGGGAAGAATAAATTGTTATTACCCTAATTATGGGAACTGTGCTTGGAACTGCACTTGGCCTTTTGTTATGATGGAGGGACTCACCATCAACTGAGTAGCACTCGCTAGGCAAGGGACATGGGTTCCAAAACTCTGTGAATTGAGAGAGACTTGAGACAGGTATTAGTACCTGGTGGTGTGGGCCCCTTTTTGAGGGCCTGGCACACCAATTGCACCTCTGTCTCTCTCCACTGTGGAATGTCAGAGCTAATTTTGGGTCTATTAAGAATCTTGCTACAGATACTGTGCTGCATTCACTTTGGCCTTATGGTGCACCAGCACTAAGGCTCCCACTACTATGAGCTGAAATCACTGAGCACTGTGTCAAGTAGTGGGGAGCTGGAAGATCTAGAGTGCAGTGGTGCTGTTCGTGGATAGGCTGGCGGAGTGTTCGTGAGACGGCGAGCTGAGCGGAGCCGGTCGTGGTGGAGCGGAGCTGTCCGTGAGACGGCGAGCTGAGCAGAGCTGTTCGTGAGACGGCGAGCTGTGCAGAGCGGAGCCCTGTGGGGCAGTCAGCTTCAGGACACGTAAGGTGCCCCTTACCTCTTTCCCCCACACAAAGGCACATTTTAGCCAGAGTGGGGAGTAACACTCTGCAGATGAACTTTTGAACTCTGGGGCTGGACTTTTTGGACTTTGGGTGATTTGTGGATTGCTGGACTCAAGAGACGTTTGGGTTCTGGGACTCAAGAACCCAAAGGAAAGGATGTGGCCCAATTTTCTGGGGTGGGTCTTTGCTTATGGTTTGGTTAATGAACACTAGTTGTGGTGTTTCCCCAATTTAATGCTGATGTTGTTTACCTCATGTTATTAAAGATTCTCTGCTACACCAAGACGAGACTCTGTGCTTGCGAGAGGGGAAGTATTGCCTCTTTGAGGCGCCCAGCGGGTGTGTAAGATTTTCCCAGGTCACTGGGTGCGGGCTCGAGCCAGTTTTGCATTTGCTTTGATGAGAGGGAACCCCTGTGTACTGAACCCGGCCCTTGCTGCTATCAACTTGGCCTGGCAGAAGGGTTACAGTATTAAGAAGAAGTTAAGATTCTAGCACTTTATATTCTTGTTTGGCATCAACATGAGGATTCATTCATCTGGTACAATTTCCTCTTCTTTCACATTTTGTGACAAGAAGAAGGCTCTAAAGGGCTGTCCACACTGCACTTAAAAACCCGTTTGACGTTCAGGTTCGGACTGGAGCCCAAGCTCTAGGACCCTGTGAGATGGGCCCGAAAGTCTACACTGCAGTTAAACAGCCCCCAAGTCAGCTGGCTTTGGCCAGCCATGGGTTTTTCATTACAGTGTTGACATACGCTGAGAGGGGCAGCACAGAACTCACAGCCTGGAAAAGGAGGGGCTTGAAGCCGCCTTTGCACCCTCCTGATCCAAGCAAGGGGCTGAAGAGGCCCCTGGTGTAACAAATCCAGCCTGTGGACCTAAGTCATAGCAGTCTCTCCAAGGTGGCCTATGGGCCACAGCACTACCTGGAATTGCCATAGTATGGCACGCTGCTGTCCCACTCCCAACACACCCCTCCTGCCCGAGATGTCCCTATGCCAGGGCTTGCGAGCAGGTCCTCAGGGGATTGGTTCTGCTTTGAGCAGGGTGTTGGACTAGATGACCTCCTGAGGTCCCTTCCAACCCTGATATTCTATGAGATCTATGAGAAGGCTCTTCTCCACAGTGCCAACCAGGGGAGTTCTCCCCTGGCCCGATACAGTGTTTTTAGGGCCCCTTATCCGCTTACTGTTTCTTATGCAAGCTGTTCTAGCATAGGCATACAGTAAGCCATCCTTGCCTATATCTATTGAGGTGTGGTCTGACAATCCTGATTTTGAGTGGATTGTGCAGGAAAAATATACCCTTGAACATTCATGGGTGCATGCATTTGCATGTGCCAATGCCCACACTTGCAGAATAAAACAGGGCCTTATTTGCACATGAATTGTATATAAGTGCATGCTTTGTTTGCACAGATGCCATTTGTGCATCAAAGACACCTACTGTCCTCACAAAGACCCAAACTCAAGGCTGGCCTAAGCAGGCCCAGCCCCACTGCAGTTGTGTCCACGTTCAATGTGGCCTAAAGGCAGATTTATGCTGGACAAACGGATGCATCTGCAAATGCTGTTGATGCAATTCTGGAAACCTGCTGAAAAATTGGCCCTCGAGTTCTAAATTATTTAAAAGGAAAGTGCACAATAGTGCAGCGGGTGGACATTAAAATTCTGTCATTTTTCAAAAGTGACTGCTCATTTTGCCTCTGTTTTTGGGTGCCCAGCTGCAGACCCTTAAAGGGGCCCTGAATTCATCCCTGGTGTTGAAAAAGTGACTTCTAAAAACCAGGTCCATTTATGTGTCTCTAGTGATTTTGGATGCCCAACTTGTCACTTTTGAAAATCTTGGCCAGACTGTTTTTTCTTCCTGTGGTCAAATAGTGGCATGGCATTTATTTACAGCTGGGCAAGATGGCTCAGTGGTGACGGTGTTTGCCTAGGACTTAGGAGACCAGTGGTCAGTTCCTTGCTCTGCCATGAATTTCCTGTGTGACCTTTGGAAAGTCTGTGTGCCTCAGTAGTTCCCCAGCTGTGAAATGAGGACAATGGCATTTTGTTTCCTCACAAGAGACTTGTGAGGATAAATACACTAAAGATTGTGAGGGACTCAAGTAATGAGGGCCTTGGAAATACCTTCAAATAGATGCCATCCTTATGTCAGGTTTTTGACTTGCCAAAGGAGTTCTGTCTTGCTTATTCCTATATCTATCCATCACAGCCTGGAGGTAGAACATCTGTCGTCAATCTATCTTCAGTTGTCTTCACTCTCCTCTTTTATCTTCTGTTTTCCTAAAGAAAATTCCAAATTGTGTTGACACTATATTTTGATGAACGCTGTTTTCCTCACCCACTGCATCTCTTTACACCTACTGTCTGTCAGTCTGTTCATCCATCAAAGATGTCTTTATCCTAAAAATGGCAATTAATCTGAAAGTTGCAATCAGAGAAAAAGATCAACCAAGGAATAGAAAAGTTATCAAATAGCTGAGGCTGTGATCCATCATGCAGTCAAAGTCAATGGCAAAACTTCTACTGCTCTGTATGGGTGCAGGAGTGGCCCCAGACAAAACCATTGTGCGAAATCAGTGGCTGTTTTCTTGCACTTCTTCCATTAGATCAGGAGTTTAATTTTTTCTGTGCCTTGGGCAGTATTGTGATTTTGGATTAAAATCACATTCTTCCATGGTCACAAATCTGCTGTCTCCATAAAATGCAACAGCTGACATCAGTGTGGGGACAGTAGCACCAAGGTTACCTGTAGTAGTTAAATAATAACCAAGAAGTACAATATAGTGAGTGCTGTTAAAAACACAACAACATCTACTGCCTATAGGAGTTACCACAAATACCCTGGCCAATGTATCTCTCATTTTAAATACAGCCTCAGTCAGCTCCAGAGGGTAATTCTACCCAAGGCAGCTTTCTTTGTACAAATTCTCTTTAAACCTCGGGGATGGAATTTTCAAATGTGCCTAACAGCCCGATTTTCAAAGGTATCTGTATGCCTATAAGAAAAGGAGTACGAGTGGCACCTTAGAGACTAACCAATTTATTTGAGCATGAGCTTTCGTGAGCTACAACTCACTTCATCGGATGCATACCGTGGAAACTGCAGCAGACTTTATATACACACAGAGATCATAAAACAATACCTCCTCCCACCCCACTGTCCTGCTGGTAATAGCTTATCTAAAGTGATCATCAAGTTGGGCCATTTCCAGCACAAATCCAGGTTTTCTCACCCTCCACCCCCCCCCCCCCCCCCCCACACAAACTCACTCTCCTGCTGGTAATAGCCCAGTTGTCACTTTGGATGGGCTATTACCAGCAGGAGAGTGAGTTTGTGTGGGGGGGGGGGGGGTGGAGGGTGAGAAAACCTGGATTTGTGCTGGAAATGGCCCAACTTGATGATCACTTTAGATAAGCTATTACCAGCAGGACAGTGGGGTGGGAGGAAGTATTTTTTTCATGCTTTGTGTGTATATAATAAGATCTTCTACGCTTTCCACAGTATGCATCCGATGAAGTGAGCTGTAGCTCACGAAAGCTTATGCTCAAATAAATTGGTTAGTCTCTAAGGTGCCACAAGTCCTCCTTTTCTTTTTGCGAATACAGACTAACACGGCTGTTACTCTGAAACCTGTCTGTATGCCTATAGATACAGTAAGGTGTCTTGGGGATCTTAAAAAACGCCTCAGAGCATACCTCTCTGCTGCATTCTCTCTCTGCTCCTACAGCTAACACCAGAGCTCCACAAACAGCATAGAAGCAATGCACACTGTGATACGGCATGGCCAGAAGGCAGCAGGAGAGTGATATAGGAGAGACATGTCAGTCCCAGGGTGAGGAGAAGCCTTATTCCCTGTAGAGGGAAGAAAGGTTTCTATAGAATAATTAAAAGCACCTGAAGCCAATTAGAGCACCTGACGCTAGTCACCTGATAACCCCCCCTGCTTCAATCAGACAGGGGAAGGAGTTGGAGTAGAGTGGTTTGGAGTTGGAGCAGAGAGCAGTTTGGAGGAGTTGAAGTAGAGGAGAGTTTGGAGAAGTGCCATGGCTGGCTAGACCACCAAGACCCTAGGTAAAGAGACACCCAGCTTGTGCAGAGAGGGAAGGCAGGAAGCCCCACAAGCTGAAGAGCAGGAGAGGGAAGTAGCCCAGGGGAAGGAAGCACTAGTTCAAGTGGTTTACCACTATCCCTAGGGCCCCTGGGCTGGGACCCGGAGTAGAGGGCGGGCCCGGGTCCCTCCCTCTCCACTACCCTTCTCTGGGTTACTAGTGGGACAGTAGATACCCTAGTTTGGGGGCAGGAAACTGCGCCTTAAACTCCCCCTGCCCCCCCCCCCCAGAAGAGGAAGCGTGGATCCATCATAATCGTACCGGCAATTTGCCACAACAGACACACTTGATAGCACAAACAACTCCCATTTCCCCCCAGTAGGCATTTTATCCCCTTCCTAATCGCCACACTCCCTTTTCACCATTGTCTCGCCCTCCAACTAAGATATACTAAAGCAAAAAAGAAAAATGGCCTTATATACATTATCAGTAATAAAAAATAAATCGTGCTTCATGTCACCCCATGCCACTGCTTATCTTGGTTAATAAAACACTGACCAAGGTGAGTACTTCTGCAATGGATTCAAAGAGGGGGTCCAAGATTTTCTAAAGTGACTAGCAATTTTGTGTGTCTCAATTTTGGGGTGCCCAAATGAACCCTTTAAGAAGACCCTGATTTCCAGAAAGTGCTGAGTACCTCCCCCTGCTTGGCTCCAATGAAATCGTACATCCTGTGATTTATTGTCCTTCTAAGGTGTTTGTACACTGGAGCAATCCTTAAAATTAGGAGAAACCAGATGACATCTCAGCTATTTCCATTAGAAACAGATGGTGTGCAGGAGTGCCGCCGTAGCTTGCAATTTCCATTGCAGCACTGATAAAATCTGCTCGAGTCCTTTCAGGGATTAATCTGAGTAAATTTAAAAATAAGGTATCTGGTTCTGCTGGAAACAAGCTCACTTTTGTCACAGAGAGAGAAGTAATTGAATTAAAATGATAAATCTGCCCTTACTTTTTGTACTTCTTTCTAAAGATGCTGGGGCTACATCAATTACCTTTTTTTCCCCAAAAGAACTCCTGAAATAGAATACTCTGTACATTAATTATTATTATTATTTATTTTATTATAACCATTTATTGCAGTAGTGCCTAAAGGCTAACCAAGAACCCTAGGTGTGATAGTAGTCTGTCCCTGCCCCAGACAGCTTACAGTCAAAACAGAGAAGACAGATATAGGGGGAGGAAAGGGGTAGAACACACATGCAGTGTGATGTAGGGCCTGATGCTATTGAATGGAAAGGCTCTCATTGGCTTCAATGGGCTTTAGATCATGCCCATTTCACAAATAACTAACTATTAACAAAAGGAACGTATTCTCCGTTTAATGAAAAGCAAAAACGGAAGCTGCTATGTGTTGCCACAACAACTAGAGTACTCAGGGGTGTTTCTCTTAGCCTACCTGACGTTTATCGGAATAATAAAAATAAATAGTAACAACCGAAGCTGGGGAAGTTTTGGAAGATGTATTGATCAAATCATTTTGTATATGTTGGAAACACATACGTCACATACATGGAGATGAAAGCAATCCAGCAAATTGCAATGCCATGTGATAAATGCATTAATCGTGCACCCGTGAGCGCCACAGCTATACTCTGTCTGCTAACCTGTCTCTCCTGAGACTTCCTTTAACACCCCACAATGCCCCTGCAAGGTCTCAGAATGAAATAAATTCTGGCTAGATGCCTGCGTTTGCTTGTCTGGTTCACTGTGGAGTTCTATTACATTGTCAACCACAGAGTTAGTGTTGGGGATGAAGAACAGGAAAGAGATAGGAGTTCATTGACTAATCTGTGTACTGGATCAGCCTCTGCTTCTAACATTGAAGTAGTACAATCTCAAAAGGACAGGAGGCAAAGGGGGCAGTGACACATTCAAGGGTGTGTGATTAATACACTGATCACATGACTGGCTCTGAAATGTATCCCATGGTTTGTCTCACATGAAGCCTTCTCCATCAAGGGCTGAGGACTGAAATGTGCTACCTTGAGAGATTTGTTTTATCATGGCTGGAATTTGTTGGACTACATTGCCTTTTATTTGGCATGTTTTTGAGATGTCTTCAGATATGGAACTGGCCTAAAAATGGGGGAGAGGGGGAAGAATCTACATCAATTTATCACACATTGAAACAACTAATGTTCCTAATACATATAAAAAGCCATGTCTATACATTCCACATATAGTTCATCATGCCTCCAACTGCGGTCGATTAGCTGTCCTCCTTATTATCCATTTATTAATATAAGGCCCCTTGGACACTACTGGGTCTTTTATTTTTTCTTTCTTTTTTTTTTTTTTGGAAGGGACTATTTATGGCTTTTGTGAGAAATTTTTATGAGACGCAGCTAGAATTATGGATCAATTCTCAACAATGCTACATTAGCTCCAAAGTGCTATAATTAGATGATGACGTGTACCATTTTTTATGGATGTTCACTAGCTTGTGAAGGAAAAACAGGTAGCAGGTTTAGGGTATGTTTGAATAGTTTATTCCTGAAGCCAGAATATTAGGATGCTAGAAAGATTCCAACTGATTTCAAAGGGTTTTGGATCAGGCCTGAATAGGCCAATATGGGAATATTTAAAAATAGAAGACCTATTTCTGGACTAACGCGGACTATATAATGGTGTAACTCCAATTACTAAAATGGTGTTTCTACTGGTTTATATAGGTGTACATGAGGAGAGAGTCAGTCCTAGCGCATCAAAAGAGGAAGTATGTTTTCTTTCAGGTGGGTTTTTGTTTTGATTGATCGTAATTGCTATGAACTGTCTTTTGAAAAATATTGTCTTTCATTCTGCAATGGTTCATTCAACAGCTTCTAAGTGGGCAACACGGGAAGTAACTTGTGCAAATTCTGCCAGAACCCATGAGCATATTTTAGTTAGAACCTCACACTTTGCCCTTCCCCATCCCGTCCCCCAGTAATGCAATCAAGCATGTGCGCCATCCTGGACTTTTTGCAGTCTTCTCACTCATATGGACTGCAGTTTGGATTGTGCAAGGAATGCAGATTCTGGCTCTACGTGCCCACAATCCAGAGGAGGGAGGAAGGAAGCAAATCCTTAGATTTGTAGAAGAAACATAACAAATAGAACACTACAAAAATCACGTCATGTGTTGCCATGGCATAGGTTAGTTCAAACAGAAAAACAAGAGACAAAGATTTCTCAGTCAGTTCCTTTTTCTTAACTCAGTGAACATTTCTAAGGCAAGACATGGGCAGAACAGAGAGGGATGCAAACTATGAAAACTATCCTATTGCCAACAAACTGATCTAGAATTTGAATACAGTTTTTTTTTCCTGCATTCCTGGGAGAGCTAGTCACAAAAATAAACCCTTTGTATGAGGATGGAATTGCAGATACAATAGTGTATCTGTTGATGATTATTCTGCATAGTGAGGATGACAAATCTTCTGTTGTTTTCTCTTAGAGGCAATTCCTGATTGCAGATCCCAGACCACAGCCTGATTAACTGAGCCAGGTGTTGCATGTCTCCACAGCAGCAAGACTGGAGCAGAAGTGTGGAGGTTGAGGGGTAGAGCGGCAAACATCATTCATGGAGGTAAAGCTTCATCAGAGGAGATGATCTTGCAGTGTGACCTAAAGCCTCTGGATTAGTCTGATATCTTCTGGAAGTTATTTCCATAGCCAGATCTCCTCAGCCACATATGCCTTTGTCAAGGTTCCTCCCCCACTCTGAACTCTAGGGTACAGATGTGGGGACCTGCATGAAAAACCTCCTAAGCTTATCTTTACCAGCTTAGGTCAAAACTTCCCCAAGGTACAAAATATTCCACCCGTTGTCCTTGGACTGGCCGCTACCACCACCAAACTAATACTGGTTACTGAAGAAGAGCTGTTTGGACGCGTCTTTCCCCCCAAAATACTTCCCAAAACCTTGCACCCCACTTCCTGGACAAGGTTTGGTAAAAAGCCTCACCAATTTGCCTAGGTGACTACAGACCCAGACCCTTGGATCTTAAGAACAATGAACAATCCTCCCAACACTTGCACCCCCCCTTTCCTGGGAAATGTTGGATAAAAAGCCTCACCAATTTGCATAGGTGACCACAGACCCAAACCCTTGGATCTGAGAACAATGAAAAAGCATTCAGTTTTCTTACAAGAAGACTTTTAATAAAAATAGAAGTAAATAGAAATAAAGAAATCCCCCCTGTAAAATCAGGATGGTAGATATCTTACAGGGTAATTAGATTCAAAAACATAGAGAACCCCTCTAGGCAAAACCTTAAGTTACAAAAAAGATACACAGACAGAAATAGTTATTCTATTCAGCACAATTCTTTTCTCAGCCATTTAAAGAAATCATAATCTAACACATACCTAGCTAGATTACTTACTAAAAGTTCTAAGACTCCATTCCTGGTCTATCCCCGACAAAGACAGACTATAGACAGACACACAGACCCTTTGTTTCTCTCCCTCCTCCCAGCTTTTGAAAGTATCTTGTCTCCTCATTGGTCATTTTGGTCAGGTGCCAGCGAGGTTACCTTTAGCTTCTTAATCCTTTACAGGTGAGAGGAGCTTTCCCCTGGCCAGGAAGGATTTCAAAGGGGTTTACCCTTCCTTTTATATTTATGACAGCCTTATTTATGGCTCTCATGTATTCCATCCTGGCCTTTGTGATCTGCATTTTCTCAGAAGAGATCAAGTCTCTTGGGGGTTCATGGTCTCCAGTGTAGCTGTGACCTGATCACGTGAATAAAGGTTTGCAGAACTGGGCCTGCAGACATGACATTTTAGGAAGGTTCAAAATTGCCTGTGTGCTCTGCTAATTACCTGTAGTGTTTGGGTGTGAGTTGGAAGCGGCAGTGCTGGAAGACTTTTAGGGCGGGGGGTGCTGCGCTGGGGCCAGGAGGAGGGCCGTGGCTCCGGGATGGGGGGACACGGACGGGGGCAAGGGGAACAATGGGGAGCTCCAGGCGCAGGGCCAGCAGCTGGGACCATGGGCGCAGGGCCAGCAGCCGGGACCCCAGGCATGGGGCTGGCAGCCAGGACCTGTGTAAAACCTGGGGGTGCTGCAGCCCCCCCTGCACCCTAGTTCCCGTGCCTATGGTTAAAAGTATAAGTAGTTATATTCCAAAATGAAAATTAGTCCTGGGGGGGAATATATCTGAAAGAAAGTGCATTGACAAGAAGGCCCATTTTGATGAGCCAGAAGATAAGCACAGTATGAGACAATAGGGAATATGATACGTCCCCTGAAATTACAGTCATCTTTTAGATCTCATCATTTCATCAGAGAACTCTCATGACAAACACTATTGTAAATGATCGTCAGACCTGAGAAACAGGAGGCAGTGAATAGCAATTTTCATTAGTCAGTGGCACAATGAGCGTAATTATAGTCCACTGAATTGCAGCAGGCCCTGCTCTTTGACTATTTCAAAGTTCAGTGAATATATTCCCCATGGTGTCTCAGCAAACCCCATATTATCCCACATCATGGGGTGTAATCGGAGGGACAATCCCCTCAAGATGTAGAGGAGAGAGTGACTTTAAATTTAAAATGATAAAAAAGGATGTGAGATAAATATTTCTAAGTAAATGCTGACCATTCATCCAGGCATTCTTAAATTCCATTAATGGCGAACAGATGTTTTCCTAAACAAATGTGAGTTTAGCATCAGAACGTGTTACTTTAGTGTAGTACAGTGCACTGGAAATGATTTCTGCAGTGAACATTCCTATGGGAGAACAAAGAGACTGCTACATTTTGTTCTAATGCCACCTACAGCTGAACACAGAAAGGAACAAAGCTGGAAAAGTCGCAGTGCATTCAGACGGCAATAACAAACGCCTTGCGGAAATACGAACTTATTCAAACTTTTAACAGGTTTTTTTTTTTTAACTCCGCTCTAATGCAAAGTTCCACCAAGAATGCAATGGGCTAAATTCTCCTCTCTCTTACTTTGATACAAATCAGAACTGACACAAAGGCTGAATGCTGATATAAAACAGGTTCCAATTCCGCAAAGCACCTAAGCACGTGTTTAAGCTTTTTGCTGAATCGGGGCCTAAGTGAGAAAGTGAGTCAGGACTAACATCTCCACATCCGTATTCAATTTAAGATAGAGGAAGAGAGATAATTAGTGCAATGTAGAGTTGATGGGAAACTGGGCTTTTTCCCTGTGAGAAATTTCAATGAAAATGGAACCTAAATAGTTTTCTTTTGGGGCAAAATGTCAAAACCAGAAATATTATGTCCAAAATCTAAAATATTTCGATTCTAAAATGACACCTTGGTGCCTCGTGGGAGCAGTATTTTGGATGCCTCGTGCCCTCATTCTCCTTTATACGCCTTGCTAACACTCAGGTTGCATAAATTCATAGATTATGAAGCCAGAAGGGCCCACTAGTCTGTGATCATCTGCTCTGACTTCCTGTATAACGCAGGCCAGAGGACTTCCCTGATTAATTGCTGTTTGAACTAGAGCATAACCTTTAGCAAAACATCCAACTGTGATTTTAAAATTGCCACTGTCAGAGAATCCACCGCAACTCTGGGTAAATTATTCCAATGGTTAATTATCCTTGCTGTTAAAAAATTGCTCATTATTTCCAGACTGAATTTCTCTACCATAAACTTCCAGTCCTTGGATCTTGTTCGACCTTTGTCTACTACAATGAAGAGCCTGTTATCAAATTTCTGTACCCCAGGTAGAAATTAATAGGCTGTGATCAAGTCATGTCTTAATATTCTGTTCAGATAGAAAGATTAAGCTCCTTGAGCCTATCAGCAAAAGATGTTTTCCAATCCTTTAATCATTCTCTTGGCTCTTCTCTGAACCCTCTCCAATTCATCAATATTCTTCTTTAATTGTGACATCAGAACTGAACACAGTATTACAGTAACAATCGCAGCATCACCAATACACAGGTAATATAACCTCCAGACACGTGTATGATATTCCGTTGTTTTCGCATACAAGGATCTCATTAGTCCTTTTGGTCATTGAGTCACTCTGGAAGCTCATGGTCAGCTGATTATCCACCTTTATCCAAGTCTTTTTCAGAATAGCTTCAGAGGGGTAGCCGTGTTAGTCTGGATCTGTAAAAGCGGCAAAGAGTCCTATGGCACCTTATAGCCTAACAGACGTATTGGAGCACGAGCTTTCGTGGGTGAATACCCACTTCGTCGGACGCAGAATTATTTTTCAGAATAATCGCTTCCCAAGGTAGAGTCCCGGCCCTGTAAGTATGGCTTATAGTCTTTGTTCCTAGATGTAAAACTTTACATTTAGCTATATTTAAACACACGTCGTTTGCTTGTGCCCAATTTACCAAGTGACACAGATCAGTCTGTATCAGCAACCTGCCCTCTTCATTTTTTACCATAATTCCTTCACAACCACGAGGACTAGAAACACGGCATCATCGTGTGAGTTGAGGAGCTGGTGTGTCAGTATGGGTATGTGCCTTATGCCTTAATCCATCGCTGGCCAGTTCATCTTGCTGTAAAACTTCTGTATATCTGAGAAACTGAAAGTGGTCAAATGCTACAGATCACTGTGAGCATTAATATATATTTCTATGGCACTCAAAAGAAACACAGCATCAGACTGACGAAAGGTGAGTTTCCTTTATATTTCTTTCCCATGCAAGGAAAACTCCAGTTTCCATGCATGTGGTAATAAACCCATAAGTGATAAGACTGAGCCTGTGAACTCAGAGAGCACCTCTTCATCTCAGGCGGAAAGTGCTCCCATAATATTTTCCATGGTCTGTGACTCATTAGAACTGTTAATACTAATGACTCAGCACTGTGATCTCTGGAATATTTCACACATCTGCCATCTAATAGGATGAGTTGATATGTTTACCCAACATGCTTTGACGTAGCACTGTGCACATTTTGTTCTTTTCTCTGCCTAATAAGGAACTTTAAAAGGGGTAATTATGAAGCTACGTTAGCAAATGAATTGTAGCGTTTACTCATTCAATGAGAAAATAAAGTCCTCACCCCAAGTCCCCAACACATTGGCATGTGAAGCCTGAATACCAGCTCATCTCCAAAGTGAGAACATGAAGCCCATTAGCTGCATAATTTATATGTATATTCTACTATCTTAATAGAAGTCATATTGGAACTTTAGTGTTTGGAGAAAGAAATAGCACAAGGCCACCATACTTTCAAAATCAAAAGCCGGACACATTTATGGGGACATTTTTTAGGGTCACGAAATATTAAAAAAAAAAAGACAAAAGCACATTGTTTGATTTTGTGTACTGATGTCACTACTGCCAGATTTTGACTCAACAGAAACACATGTGTCTATAGAAACCCTGGCCCCAGCACTAGCATCTGTTGCAGTTTTGTGTTGTTGCCATTAAGGCTTGCAGATGTGATGCAGCTGGATGGAATGCTGTTCTGGGAAGGGAACTGCTCCAGCTGGGAGAGGGGCTGGGATGAAGTTGGAAGGGGCAGCAGTGGGGAAAAAAAGCTGTTGGAGAAAAAGAAGGGAAGGAAAAGCATCTAGGGTTAGCTGATGAACTGGAGCTGGGGTAACAGGTGAGAACAAGAAAATAAAAGTAGGGGAAATGGGAAATGCAAAGAAGGAAAACAGGAAAGGGTTCAGGTCAGGAAAAGCAGAAAAAATAGAATTTGGTCTGAGAGCAGACACTATTCGAAAAGGGAAGTACAAGGAACTAAAATCTACAGACTAAATCTAAAATCTACCAGATAGAGAGTATCAAGGGGAAAAAAACTGAAAGGAAAGATAATTGGTGAAAAAGGGCATTGATTGAAAAGCTGTGTTAGCTGAAAATAGATCCTGAAAACAGTAAATTAGAAGCACAACTGCAAAGCATCTAAAGTTTATGAACAGAGAGAATGACCGTCTGAATATCTATTGAAGCTCACCATCTCTACTATGAATCTGATCTCAGAACTGTATTCGTGTCTGTATCTATACTGATCTTTTAACCCGGTGGTTCCCAAACTTGTTTCGCTGCTTGTTCAGGGAAAGCCCCTGGCGGGCTGGGCCGGTTTGTTTACCTGCCGCGTCCGCAGGTTCGGCCGATCGCAGCTCCCAGTGGCCGCGGTTCACTGCTCCAGGCCAATGGGAGCTACTGGAAGCGGCGCGGGCCAAGGGATGTTCTGGCCACCGCTTCCAGCAGCTCCCATTGGCCTGGAGCAGCGGTTGAACCTGAGGACGCGGCAGGTAAACAAACTGGCCCGGCCCGCCAGGGGCTTTCCCTGCACAAGCAGCGGAACAAGTTTGGGAACCCCTGTTTTAACCAATACTCTCTCTTTTCTTTTTAAATAAATTTTAATTCAGTTAATAAGGATTGGCTGTAGCGTATATTTGGGTAAGATCTAGAATATTCATTAACCTGGGAGGTAACGTGTCCGATCCTTTGGGATTGGTGGAACTTTTTTATTTGATGAATAAGATTTTCAGTAATCCTCATCGTATTTGACATGGGTGTCTGCGGGGAGGCCTAAGGGTGGGTTACTTTAAGGGAACTGTGTTATTGGCTTCTGGGTAACCAGTGAGGTGGTATAGAAGCTGTTTTGTGCTGGCTTGGTGAATCTAAGTATTGAAATATCCACCAGCTTTGGGAATTGTCTGCCCTATTCTTTGCAGTTCACCCTAATTGAATAACTCTAGTGTGGCCCCCTGGGACTCTGGTCACACAATGTTTTAATGAAAACTGAGATTCTGAAGAATAAGACGGCAGACTGATAAAAAGGATCTGGCCACTCACCTGGTGTGACCCAGTCCAAGTGTGAGCCTTGGTACTATTCAATCTACCCATCCCTATAAACAGTGCTGCCAGGGCTACAAATCAAACAACTCAGCTTGCACATATGTCTTTTCTTCCCCACAATTTTCAGATGACTCTGATTTTTTTTCTCAAAATAATTTGTCTTACAGAAGAACAAAGGGAAAGGAAAAACAGCAGCTGCCTAGTTAGCTAGCATTCCAGGTTTAAAAAGCTTAGTCTCGCTGGGGGGGAGGGAACTTCTAAGTGCTTTCAACTGCATGTGTCTAATTCTCTTTCTCCATGAAGGGCCCTTACACTCCAAGCCCATCTCCACTGCTACAGTAAGTGCATATATTTATTTTCAAGATGTCCTTGTCATTTTCATGCTCTCCATCTGACGCGTGAAAAACAATTTGCTTCTTTATTTCTGGATGTCAACACATCTTTCCATCTGTCTCTATAAGTGGTGGTAAAAGAGGAGAGAGGGCAGTGTTCCAGCATTTTATAGCTATACAATTTCTAAATGTGAGCGAGTTCACTGCTCAAAATGAGGAGACCAATGGCACTGATTTTAGCTAAGCACAATATCTGTTGGGGCTCTGCTTCCCCATGCAGCTCTGACTGTCAAGCTCCTCACTGAGGGGTGAGTAGCTGAATTTTGCAGGTTTGAAATTTTGTTCCTTCCTCCTCTTTTTTCGCAGGCCTCCTCCCTCACACGGAGCCATGCAGAGGCTGAAGTAGCATGTGCTAAACTTGTTACTGGACTGCTGCCATTTTAGGAACTAAAATACCACAACGAGACCGAATTTTATTACCTCAGCCCCATCAATCACTCCTCCTTGCAGCCTTTTTGGCAAGCCAGTGTGTGACAGGGAAGCCTGCCCCTTTAAGGCCTGCCCCACCATATCTGGGCAGAGTGTGGGACATTAACGGAAGAAGGCCCAGCGGTAGGAGGCTGACTAGGGAGCAGTGTGGACTGATCGCATCTTTCTGAAACCCAGAAGCCAGTGAGGGGGCCAGGGTTTTCCTGGGACTGTTGAGGGTCCCTGCAGCCGAGAGGACTATTCACAGACCCTAGTGAGAAGGATATAGAGCAGTGTTTTTCAATGACCGGTCCGTGGACTGGTGCCAGTACCTGAGATTTCCCTGACACAGTTTAGGAAGGCAGCAAGCCAGTGCCTGGTGTCAAAAAGGTTGAGAAATACTGCTCTAGAGGACCCCTGTAGTCAAGGGGAAGAAGGAATGTGGTGTGCTCTGATACCAGGGAGGAGGAAGTGTTTGCAGGCTCTAGTGTAAGGCCTCTGGACACGAGTACCCCAGAAGAGGTGGGTCTACATATGGCTTTGCTGGAGGGATAAGTGGCCTGGAAGGCATTGCTGGGCTGCACAGAGAGGGGGAAGACGAAGGGGATAGCAGGGGAAAGCTACTGGAACACCCCACTAGCTTGTGAGGAGGCACTCTGGGACAGTGTCTTTTATAACAGTGGGAAACCAACGCCTGCAAAGCCCTGGTAGAAGTGCTAATCTCCAGCATGCTCTGCTATTCCACTCTCAGGCAGTGTCCTCTATGGTGAAATACAATACAGGCCATATTTTGGATCTTATTCTGCACAGTTGAAGTCCCTGGGAGTTTTGCTATTGCCTTCAATGGGTCAAGATCAAGCCCTTTGTGGACTGCAAAAATGGGGATTGAAACAAGATCATCAAATTTGTTTTCACCTAGGATAGGGATTGACAACCTTTGGCACGTGGCCCGTCAGGGAAATCCGCTGGCGGGCCAGGACGGTTTGTTTACCTGCAGCGTCTGCAGGTTCGGCCGATCGCAGCTCCCACTGGCCACGGTTTGCCATTCCAGGCCAATGGGGGCTGCAGGAAGTGGCAGCCAACACATCCCTCGGCTCGTGCTGCTTCCCACAGTCCCCATTGGCCTGGAACCGCGAACCGCGGCCAGTGGGAGCTGTGATCGTCCAAACAAGCGGACGCTGCAGGTAAACAAACCATCCTGGCCCACCAGTGGATTTCCCTGATGGGCCACGTGCCAAAGGTTGCCAATCCCTGACCTAGGACATAACAGGATGTGAACCTAGGTCACTAGGACCAAAAGACTATTGCACACACCTCTTGCACTGTTTAGTTTCTGTTTTGGTAATGCATAGAGTTATGTACATATTCTACCATAGCTATGAGTAATGTACAGTATTAGAAAGGTAAAAGTGCCTCTCTTTTATTTTTTGATATATCATATATATTATGATGGTGTCTAGAGGCCTTATCCCAGTCATGGCCCCATTATGCTATGCCTTACACAAACATATAATAAAGAACAGTCCCTGAGTCCCTGCCCCAAAGAACTTTAGGAATTGGCATCATCATTCCAGAAAACCATATCTGCATAAAGGCTAGATATATAGCAATGCAGTTTTCTTTTCTGTACTGACCAGAAAGCATACTGTAGTAAATTGCAAATATATCATTAGTACATACAGTGGTTGGTGAAAAGTAAATTAGAGCGCAGAGACACAGCTAATGTAAATTACCATAGCTCCATGGACGTCTGCCTTGAGATGGTTAATTTAGTTTTTGTTTTTAATGATCTAACGTGTTGTTATCAACGTGTGTCAGTTTTATCTTCACAGTGTCAGCTTAGTTGCTTCAGATCTTCAACATTTTGAGTCAGTTCTTCGTCTTAGATTACTCCACTAAAGATGGAGAAATTAGGCCAACAGAAAACTGTGGGCTTGATGCAGGGAAGGGTGGGTGAAATCCTATGGCCTCTGTAATGCAGGACATTGGACTAGAGCAGTGGTTCTCAAACTGTGAGTCGGGACTCCAGGGTGGGTCGTGATCCCATTTTAATGGGGTCACCAAGGTTGGCTTAGACTTGCTGGGGCCCGGAGCCAAAGCCCGAGCCTCACCGCCTGGTGCTGAAGTCCAGGCTTCAGCCCTGGGCGGTGGGTCTCAGGTTACAGGCTCCCTGCCTCAGGCTGAAGCCCTTGGGCTTTGGCTTTGACCCTCCCCCATATCCAGGGTGGTGTGGCTCAGGCTTTGGCCCCCTCACCCGAGGTGGCGGGACTAAGGCAGGCTCAGGCTTTGGTCCCCCGCACCCTGCCAGTGTCATGTAGTAATTGTTGTTGTCATAAGGGGGTCACCGGGCAATTAACTTTGAGAACCCCTGGACTAGAGGATCTTAATGGCTCTCTGTGGTCTTAAAATCTGTGATTCCATGCTACATTTTTGGACGTATTTTTTGGAGGTATTCAACCCAATTCTTGCTGTATTGCTGTTGCAAGATGTAGGGTCCTATTCTCAGTTTCACTGAGATCCCTTTGCATTCACTTGGTTTGGTTAAAATGTTTCTCTTGACCATGCTTTTTGATGGAGAATTGGAGTTTTGAGTAAATGAATTTTTTTGTGTAAAGTGTTTACTTTCAATGGAGAATTTTAACTTTGTGTCGAAAATCCAAACACCCAAAAACCCAAACATTTCTGATCAGATCTGTTACTGCAGTTCCTCTTGGCAGAGGTAAAAAGAAAAGGAGGACTTGTGGCACCTTAGAGACTAACCAATTTATTTGAGCATAAGCTTTCGTGAGCTACAGCTATGAAATGAGCTGTAGCTCATGAAAGCTTATGCTCAAATAAATTGGTTAGTCTCTAAGGTGCCACAAGTCCTCCTTTTCTTTTTGTGAATACAGACTAACACGGCTGTTACTCTGAAACTTGGCAGAGGTAGTTCTTTTGCCTCATGTCACCATTTTACTCTGGACTGTGCTTCATCTCCCATGATACATCATGGCCAAGCAATTCCGATGATCACCCTCTCCCCTCAACAAGAAGGTAGTCTTGGGAAGCATAGCTCAACCAGGGAGCCCATTTTATAGAGGAGAATGGGAGATCTGTGCACTCAGGGTACATTTCCTGTACAGCACCATGGTGGCATTTCAGAATCGAACTATTTTCGATTTTAGCCTAAATATTGCAGATTTTGATTTTTGAGCAATGTGAAAGGGCCTTAAAGTGAAAGTAAATGTAATATAGGACTTTGGGGCCCAATCTAAAACCCACTGGAGTCCAGATGACTTCTTTGACCTTTGGCCCACACAGCTAGACCATGTTGTCATGGAGCCACAGAATCAGTGTTATGCTTTGGAACAGTCTCTTGGTTGAAACCCTGCAGTGTTTCTGCTCCCCAAAGGGTCTCACTCTTCCTTCAGGGTAGGCGAGGCAGTCTCACCACCTCCTGAGACTGAACCTCTGGGGTTTCAGCACTCCTGCTTCACCCCATGAGCTTTGCCCAGGGAATCCACCAGAGCTGGACTTCTAGTAGAGACTTGTACACCCTTTAAGGACTAATGCACCTCACTCAGAATTTGCAGTGACACTCAAACAGTAGGGTTTATTTGCCAGCTGGAACACAGCATAGGAAGTCCTTAGGTTAGCACAGAGAAATGAATGTTAAGGTATAGCCCATGCCGATCAGCCCAGAGCACTAGCCAAGCTGAGGTGAACTCCATTTTCAGGCTCTCTCTCTCTTTCTGACTTTCTTTCTAAGTCAGTTCCTGGGTGAGAGACCTGGTGCTTTCCAGAAGACAACCCTTTCCCCCGACACCTTACACCTTCCAGTCCTTTGTTCTCGAGCTGGGAATTCCATGCTGAGAGATGGGAATATCCATGAGTTACTGGAGCTTACCTATGTCTCTTAGTCTTAGACTGAGAGCACACTTAACCATTCCCCGCCCCCACAACTACAAAGCAATACAAAGTATAGGAGAAACTGAGGCACATATCGGATTCATTAAAAAAATGACAAAAAATTCCCATTTCCTCACACATGTATGCAGTATATTTGTATCTAAGGGTCATTAAAATTGCTGTTTGTTATCGCTGCTTTTTGTTCTTTGTTGATTTGTTCCAGTTCATTTAGAAATATTAAGAAGCTTTGTTTCTCCCCCATTGCTGTTACCTGCTTTGCAATTTCATCTTGCCTCAGGGAGTTAGACAGAAAGTTTTCCTGTTTGCAAATGTGAATAGTTCTAATAAATAAAACCGCTTTTTTGTTTGCTTTAAAATTCATGCATATAAATGATATACCAAATGGAAGCTGGTAACACTCACACTAAAATAAACAGCATACAAATGCCTCGGGGAAGCAAATGGAAAACAGAGAGCAAATCCCTACTGCTAAAAACATAAATATGGCACAGGTTAAAATCAATAGCCTTAAATGGGCTGTCTTTGGGTCATTTCTGAAGGCAACAAGAGATGCAGTCGCCGGTAGTGCCTTTGTCATCACACTTAACACAGATTGACAAAGGTATTGATTCACCATCTGGCTTCCACAAATTAATGGGAAATGGAACTTCTGTGTTGCAGCACTAATGTTTGCAATGTACTGATACCGAGCTTTCTTTGGCCCCATGCTGCTGCTAGCGGGGTGTATATTACTTGTCTGGTGCGGACTTGCTCTGAATACTAAAGCAGCTAGCATAGCATGGGCAACAGGCTCATGTCAAAACACATTTTGTGCCACCAGGGAGAAATAAGATAGGAGCAATGCAGAATGTCTTCCCTTTAACAAGCTTGTTAGACATCATGACTCTGATGCCCTAATGACTACTTAGGAGTGATCAAGTAATGATAATTAGCATTCTTTTCCTTCAGCATTCAGCTAAAAATGCCAGGCTGCTTCTATCTTTCTAACAATTGTTGTTGTGTCTTTGCGTTTTCATTACTGCTGGGAGCATGTGCACCTTAATGGAACATACAGGGCCTGATCCAAAGTCCGTGGGACTCTTTATATTGATTTCAGTGTGCTTTAGATCAGGACTACAAAGTGTGATCTGCCTTTTCACAAGTGAATTACATGAAATCTTTATTTAATTTTTGCTGCTCCGTGCAGATTCCTGAATTTAGCAGTAAATTGTCTTTTGTTTGGGTGAACTGACCCAGCTGTGCTTCCAAAACATGGTGAAAGCCAAAGATGATACCCAACTTGTTGCATCACCTGGCCTTGACCTGAAAGCGTACCTACAGTTTGACTAGATTTTGTGGTTTGCTTATGCATCACGGTGGTTTGTCCATGTATCATGACACCACACAGTGATAGATGGGTGCAGTTGTAACCTCTGTGTGGGCTAAAGTTTACTTCATGGCCCTTTTCCAGTGCCTAAAAAACCCCAACTCCTATAGAAAAGCACCTGGAGACCCAGAATTCGGTCACTAGGGATTTTTAGCAAGCATTCCACAGGATCAGCCTCTCTGCAATCAAGTCTAAAAGAACAAAAGGAATGACCTTAAGAATTAAGTACCAACTTTATAAAATCTTATTATAAGGAAAGATAACAAATAATAATAGCAACTTAATGTTTGCAACAAAGCATAGCTACTTTATAAGCCACAGACATTATCTTCACAGTTATAAATAAACATAAATAAAATAAATTAAATCTAAACAGGTCAGGCCCCACAGAAATACAGTGAGAAGAAATTCAGAGGTCCCAAAAACTTTAGGTTGAGTTCACCTGAGTCGAGGATGACCAGATGTCCCGATTTTATAGGGACAGTCCTGATTTTGGGGAGCTTTGTCTTATATAGGTCCCCATTACCCCCCACCCCCGTCCTGATTTTTCACACTTGCTGACTGGTCACCCTACCTGAATCTCAGGTAGACTCTTTGATCACCAAATCAGCAGAACTGAAGAATGACAGGATTGTTTGCCAGATTCGCCTTTGGATAACAGCTCTTAGAGGGGAGTAACTAATGGGCCACACACTGCTCCTCTATAGCAGTGTGGTATCCATCTCATTTGTGGTTCTAAAGATGCCTGGAAGATGGACACAAGGTGGATAAATTTAAAAGGAAAAAAAAAACGTTAATTTTAAATGTTCAACAAAAATATGAGATTTTTTTTAACAGGGCAGAATCTCCTCTGGGCAGCGTGAGTTAAATGCTGCAGTTTGCTGATATTTGCAGAAAGAACAGACAGCCTGTTCATTGTTCATTTCCTGTTGGGTGATTCCCATTTATGGCAAAAGCAGGGCATCCAATGGACAATTCAGGTTTTGATGGATACTAAATGAAAATGATTAGGCTGGTGTAAACGAGTGGCCTACTCCCAAGTGCTCCTGAGTGCTTCCTCATGGCCTCATGGAAGCTTTTCACATGGCCCCTTGCCTTAGTTTCCCTCTGGATCCCCAGTAACTCCATGGACTCTTGTACTCTAGTCCAACAACAGTTTATTAATAAAACATCATACGTTCATAGACTTTACGGTCAGAAGGGGCCATTGTGATCATCTAGTCTGACCTCCTACACATTACAGACCACAGAACCTCACCTCCCTCCCCTTCAGGAGTCCTGAAATAGACTCCTAACCTCTGGCTGAGTTACTGAAGTCATCAAATCACAGTTTAAAGACTTCAAATTACAGAGAATCCACCATTTACATTAGTTTAAACTTGCAAGTGACCCAACCACATGCTGCACAGGAAGGTGACCATTCCCCCAGGGTCTCTGCCAATCTGACCCAGGGAAAAATTCCTTCCCAACCCCAAATATAGTGATCAGTTAGACCCTGAGCATATGGGAGCAAGACCCACCAGGCAGATACCTGGAAAAGAATTCTCTGTAGTAACTCAGAACCCTCCCCATCTAGTGTCCTGTCTCTGGCCATTGGGGATTTTTGGTACTGGCAGTTGCCGATGGGTCACATCCCATTGTAGGCAGTCCCATCAAACCATCCCCTCCATAAAGTTATCAAGCTCAGTCTTGAAGCCAGTTAGGTTTTTTTGTTCCCCTTGGAAGGCTGTTCCAGAATTTCACTCCTCTGATGGTTCGAAACTTTTGCCTAATTTCAAGCCTAAACTTGCTGATGGGCAGTTTATATCCATTTGTTCTTGTGTCCACATTGGGTCTTAACTTAAATGCCTCCTCTTCCTCCCTGGTATTTATCCCTCTGATGTGTTTATAGAAAACAACCATATCTCCCCTCAGCCTTTGCTTGGCTAGGCTAAATAAAGCAAGCTTTTTGAGTCTCCTCTCATAAGGTAGGTCTTCCATTCCTTGGATCATTTTAGTAGCCCTACTCTGCACTTATTCTAGTTTGAATTCATCTTTCTTATACATGGAAGACCAGAATTGCACACAAGATTCCAGATAAGGGCTCACCAGTACCTTGTATAATGTTACTAACACTCTACTGGAAATACCTCACCTGATGCATCCTATGACTGCATTAGCCTTTTCATGGCTGCATCACATTGTCGGTTCATAGTCATCCTGTGCTCAATGAATACACCCAGGTCTTTCTCCTTCTCTGTCGCTTCCCAACTTATAGAAAAATTTCTTGTTGTTGGTCCCTAAATGTATGACCTTGTACTTTGCACAATTAAATTTATCCTGTTTCTATTACTCCAGTTTACAAGGTCGTCCAGATCTTCTTGTATGCTATTCCGGTCCTCCCCTGTCTTGACAATACTATCCAACTTTGTGTCAGCTGCAAATTTTATTAGCACATGCCCACTTTGTGTGCCAATGTCAGTAATAAAAATGTTAAATAAGATTAATCTGTAAGTAGCCTCCCTCCAACCTGACAATTCACATTTCAGAATGACCTGTTGTAAGTCTTCCCTTTAACCAATTTCTTTTCTGCCTTTCAAGTGTCATATTAATCCCCTTCTTCTCCAATTTAACTAATAATGTCCCATGTGTAACTGCATCAGATGCCTTACTGAAATCCAGGTAGATTAGATCTACGGCATTTCCTTTGTCTAAAAAAAATCTGTTACCGTCTGAAAGAAGAAAATCATGTTGGTCTAGCATGATCTACCTTTTGTAAAACCATGTTGCATTTTATCCCAATTGCCATTCATCTCTATGTCCTTAACTACTTTCTCTTTCAAAATTTGTTCCAAGACCTTGCATACAATTGAGGTCAAACTAACAGGATCACTTTTTCCCCCTTTCTTAAAAAGAGAAACTATATTAGCAATTCTCCAGTCATAGGGTACGACCCCTGAGTTTACAGATTCATTAAAAATCCTTGTTATTGGGCTTGCAATTTCATGTGCCAGTTCTTTTAATATTTTTGGATGGGGATTAACCAGGCCCCTCGATTTAGTCCAATTAAGCAACGTGAGTTTGACTTTGACTTGATTTAACTGGGAATTGGTCCTGCTTCGAGCAGGGGGTTGGACTAGATGACCTTCTGGGGTCCCTTCCAACCCTGATATTCTATGATTCTATGATTCTATGATTCCACCTTGGACGTGGTCATTCCCAACTCCATATCCTCATTGCCATTGCAAACATCCTTTACCAAAAGTCCCACAGCATTACGCACATCCCCACAGTGCATGTAGTCTTTAGTCCATCAACACAGTGCATCCCAACTCTGATGTCTTCCACAACACCCAAACTCTTCCTCAGCAGATAAACAAACTATTCCTTTTTTCCTCCCTCGTTGTCCATTCCCTTGTCTTCTAGCTTGAAGAGGTTCATGGTCCCTCTAAAGATGCCAGCCACATGGGGGAGGGGGGACATGAGATTTCCTGGGTTATGGTTCATTGATATGCTGTAACCAGGTAGGTTTTATGATAGGAAATTAGTTGACAGTTCTAGGAGAGTACTTCCTCTGCTAAATCATTGAACGCTCATTTCCAGCCTAGCCCATGTGGTTGTACATGATACTAAAAATGTATTTGACCATGGAGGATGCTAGTACTCACTGAATAGTTTGCAGTCTTTCAGGTTAGAAGTGGAATGTGTACATCCAGTGGGCATTGTGTAATTTAGGGGCTGCAGGGAATGTGGGAGGAAAAGTGAAAGGAGTGGGAGGGGCATAAAATAGGAGGTAATAAGTTAAACAGCAGCTTACTTCCCAAATAGTCCTGTTGACTACTCACCTAGTAAGGTATTCCTTTCCCTGTGTGCGAGTGGTGGAAGCTAGTCTTATATAAGTGCAGGATTTAGTCTTTCCTACTTTGCTGAGCATTCAGCCCAGCACTCACTTGAATACAGTGTGCGCTGGGGCTGTAAAGATTTCCCTTCCAAAGGTGAGAGAGGAAGCTGGTCCAGTGGTTAGGACACTACTGGGAGAACCACGTTCAATTCCATGCTCCTCCACTGACTGCCTGTGTGATCCTGGGTAAGTTACCTAGCCTCTCTCCACCTCAGTTCCTGATCTGTAAAATGGGGAGCATAGCTCTGCCCTACCTCACAAGGCTGTTGTGAGGAGAAATACTTTAAAGACTTTGAAGAAGCTTTGAGATCAACTGATGAAAAGCACTATAGGAGAGTCATACGTAAGAGTGTTGTTGTTGTTATTAATTATTTATTATTATTATTTTATTATTTTGTCTAATTGACCTTGCTGTCAGGAAAACTGTCTAATATCTAGCTTTTATTTTTCCTCATCTAGTTTCAGGATTCTTCTCCTCTCTTCCTCTTTGGCCACTGCGAATAATGTTATTTCTTTTCTTTTCCTTCTGTATTTCTTTCTTCTGCATTTATAGATTTTCACCATGTCTACTCTGTGGTGCTTCTCTTCTGAACTGAGAACATGAATGAGAAATAAAATCACCTGTGAGCAGAGAAAGAATAAAGCAAGAGCAGATACACTTGATAAACCAAAAGAGTGCCTAGGACAGATCTTGTTGCAGGGAACGAGATAGCGAATACACCCAGGCTAGCTTACAGCAGCAACCGGACTGTAGTTACATCAGACCGGCCACATTTTGATGTGAGTAAGGGTAATGGAATCTGATCCTATGTTATTTCATATTGATTGAATAATTGTGTTACTCTCAAATCTGCTGGGTGTCTTCTCTCCATTCCCCACCCCCGGCCACCCAAAGAACAGCTTAGCCTTGTAGGGGACAGGACCTGTAATGAGTCAATGAGTCTTGGCATTTCAAAACCTGCACAAATGTCAGGGGGCCTTATTCTCATTTCCACTAAGACCTCTTTACAGCAAACGGGCACTGCAAAGGGGCCCAACAATGGGAGTACCTGTAAAGATCTTTCTTTCTTTCTTTCTTTCTTTCTTTCTTTCTTTCTTTCTTTCTTTCTTTGTGTGTTCAGACTCAAACCAAACTGAGGAGGGATGAATGTTAATGAACGAGGGGGAGGGGAAAAGAGAAGTTTCCCCTAAACCTAACTGCCGATTTTTATCACACATCTAGTGAAAGACAGCACCTGCCGCTATACGTCTCCTGACCCACCCATCCCATGCCAGGATGCTGGGCAGATAGGAGTTAGGAAGGCAGATGCAGAGATGTCTAAGTCTTTGGTCCCCAGTGGAGAACAAATCAGGCAAACAACCTCCTCTGGCTTGCTGCAAAGGACTCTTGGAGCAGTTAATTACAAATAAATGTTGCTGGCTGTGATGTGGTGGTTCTATGGACAGGCTGTGTGATGGAAGGAAATGCTGGTGTATAGCAAGGGACATCGGAAAGACTTCCTCAGGCAGGAGACTGAGTGACACCTCAGATGCTGACGGCTACATCTGCTGCTTGGATCTATGTGAGCGGGGGAAGCTGATGGAAAATAACTCGAGATGGCACTGTTACTTTGATAGAAGCAACCCCATCAAACAACAGGTAGCAGGCAGTGCCCACCCATATGAATATTAAACAGTCTCTCAGGGGATGCCTCCAAAGAAGAAGCTGCCTGGAAGCAGCTTTGCTGTTCCACCTTTGAATGCGCCACTTGCAGGTCGCCATCAGCAAAGGATGTCTGCAGACAGCCCAGACAGTGTCTGCAGACAGCAGGAATTTACACGGCAGGTTCTGTAAAATGCTCAGCAAAACTGCTGCCTAATTTCTGTCCCCCTGCGGGGAAGCCAGTGAGTTTTAGCTTGACAGCGCTCTATCTTTCATAAATAGCGTTTCAAAAGAACCGAGCGCAGTAAGGCAATACTGGCTTTTGAGTGCCACAGTGGAAAGCACCTGGGTTCTTTATTTCAAATCATACTCACAAAACCAGATGAGATTTTTTTTTAGCCTTTTGGAGTCAGCACCGCCGTTTTTACCCCGGGTTAGACCCTCTTTGCACCAATCCACCGGCACAAAACGGCTCATAGCCAGCTTTGGAAGGGTCACTTCCAGCAGTTTCCAGCTAGAATAGTGCCCACTACACTATCCAGTGAGTATAAGGGGTGTGGCCAGGGGGAAGAGGGAGTGGCCAAAACTTCATACACCCATTTCATCCCCAGCTACCACAACAGCCCTTTGGGGCCATTGGCAAAAGGCACAATTTAAATCATTTTCAGGCTGACAGGTGGCAAATTTAAAATGGGTAAAAAGAAATACCTCTTCAAGCAATGCAAAAGTTAGGCTTTGGAACTCACTGCCATAGGCTAGCCTTGGGGCCAAGAGCTTAGCAAGAATCCAAAAAAGGACTGAACATCTGTAAGGTGTTACAGGGTGTCTTGCTCCTGGGATGGAGAGCCTGGGGACTAAGCCAGCCCGATTACAGGATAAACCCCACCTGTGTCAGGAAATTTCCTCTAATGGGTAGCAGTTAGCTGCAGTAAGGTGGTGGTGGGGGGGGATATCACGAAATTGCAGGTAGTGAGACAGGCTCCAGCAGGAAAGAACTTGATATCAGAGGGTTTGGAAACCAGAACCAGAAGCCTGTGGCTCCAACCAGGTAGGGCCTGGGGAAATGGTCTGCCCTAGCAGTAAAGGCTCCAGGCAAGAAGATCTGGGAGTAGGGTGATTTGGTGACTGCTGGAAATGCACAGGCTCCCGTGGAAAGGAAAGCCCTTGGATGTGGGGTTTCCCTCTGGACCCTGCAAGGAAGAAAAGCCATGGAGTGCCATGAGAAGACAATTAAAATGATGGCCTATGCTTTGAGACTTTGATGTTTATTTTGGAGCTTTGTTTATGTGACTGAACTTGGAGAAGAGGTGGTGACCACACAAGAAAAGCCTTTGTTGTGTTTGTGCATGGAGCCCTTTTGGGGAGAATTTCTTAGCAGGGGACTGCGAAGTGACCTCTAGCCATGAGCGGCTGCTCAGCGGGCAGTCACCTGGGTACAGATGGCTAACAAGGCTATTCAGATATTAAAGAAAACAATAAAAACAAACCAGGCATTTTGGAAAAGATGCAGACCCATGTGCTTCAGGGTATAAGCCAAGTTCTAAATAATGGAGGGTAGGAAGGAACTCTCCCTGAGAGCAGGTTGTCCTATAACTGCCATCTGGGGGTGGGGTGGGTCTTATACCTTACTCTGAAGCAGCTGGTGCTGGCTGTGGAGACAGGATATTGAACTAGCTGGAGCACTAGATCATAGAATCATAGCATATCAGGGTTGGAAGGGACCTCAGGAGGTCATCTAGTCCAACCCCCTGCTCAAAGCAGGACTAACACCAACAAAATCATCCCAATTCCTATATTCTTGTGCTGGTCTAAATTATGCCAGAGGATCAGCCTTGCCTTGACCAGTCCAACACAGGGGAGCAGAAAGGTAGCTTACAGCCACAATTCCATTCTCCCAATTTGTGTTGCAGCCTCCTTGGGCACAGATGACGATCTGGACTGCCAGGTCTTTTGCTGCCAACTAATTAGCTATTTGACAGGACAAAATGTCAAGGTTTAGCTTCCTGCAGGTGGCTTTATGACACACTCTTCATTCTCAACGTGTGCTCTGAGAAAGGGGTATTTTCACAAGACGTGCATTGGTCTGATGATATTTAGTCCCATAATCAGAGATGTACTAATGTATTCTGAAGCAATCCAACCAAAGGCAACCCCTCTGGTTTTTAATTCTAGTGGAAGTGATCTGCTGTGAGAGATTGCTCTCAGGGGAGAAGACTGCAACAAGCAACAGCTCAATACTTGGTAGTATTTGCCCTTGCCCACCTTGAGCAGATAGGCAGGGTTGAAATGGGGACACTGTATATCAACTTTTAATAGTAGTTATACTGTTTGAATTAGGGACTTCCTGATATAATACCTTGGTTTTTTTCCATCTATAGCTCTCAAAGGAGGTCGGTATCATTATCCCTGTTTTACAGATAGGGAAACCAAGGCATGGGAAAGGGAAAGTGACTTGCCCCAGGTCAGCAGTAGAGCTGGGAACTGACCCCAGGTCTCCTGAGTACCAGACCAATGTGCCGTTCACTAGGCAACACCGGACTCCTTCACAGCTTCTTCCTATTTCTCTTGTAAGATTGCTGTCGCCATCTGGTTCTGCGTAGCTTTCAAATGCTCTGAGCTCTGACTCCCAAACCATTCACTGTAGGAAAGTCAACCTAGCACTACTGCATAAGGCTTAAACAAATGTCTTTAGTGACCTGCTTATTGAAATACTTATTGAAAGCAAGACGGGAAACAATGACAAATTGGAGAGAGTCCAGAGCAGGACAACACGGAAATATAGAAATTGGAGATAGAAAAAGCCTATATAGGGTATTTCCAGACCATATCCCTGACAGTATTATACATTTAACATTATTTTACATGTATTTTGTCCAGTGCGGCTCTAAAACCTTCCAATATGTATAGACTATTATCATGTCCCCCTACAGCCACTGCTTAGCTAAGCGATTAAACAGTTTAACTCAATCTTTCCTCCCTTCAAATCTCTATTCATTTCCCCACCTCTTTTCTGAATTCATTCCAATCTGTCAATAGCTGTCTGCTAATGAGTTAGCCTGGCTCATGGGGAAAGACTACAAGAGCTAAATAGCTTTATTTTGGCAAAATGGTGCTTAAGGTTAGGAGTAAAAAAAAAAATTATATTCAACAGAGATTGATTGTTTTGTTACTTCCACTTTAACACTTGGCAGGTGTTGCTATACTACACTGATGGGGAGCATATAATTACTTACATTGATACACAGGCCGGCGTGATAATCACCCACCAGTATTTCAGGAGTGTTAACGAGGAGGCAGAATAATTATTTAGGGCAGAACAAGAGGATAAAACAGGGAATAATGTGACAAAATTGGAATGTAATTGTGAGCTCTTTGGGACAGGGACTGTCACTTACTTTGTACAGCCCCTAGCTCAATGGGGCCCCAACTTGTCTGGGATTTATAAATATTAAATCATACTTATTATTAAATAAGTCGCTTTCAACTACCTGAGAGGTGGTTCCAGAGAGGATGGTTCTAGACTATTCTCAGTGGTGGAAGAGGACAGGACAAGGAGTAATGGTCTCAAGTTGCAGTGGGGGAGGTTTAGGTTGGATATTAGGAAAAACTTTTTCACTAGGAGGGTGGTGAAACACTGGAATGCGTTGCATAGGGAGGTGGTGGAATCTCCTTCCTTAGAAGTTTTTAAGGTCAGGCTTGACAAAGCCCTGGCTGGGATGATTTAATTGGGGATAGGTCCTGCTTTTGAGCAGGGGGTTGGACTAGATGACCTCCTGAGGTCCCTTCCAACCCTGATATTCTATGATTCTATGATTCTATGATTAATACATAGAAAATTCAGCCTGGAGATAATAACAAGCTTCCCAATGGCGAGACGGGAATTTGGCAATAGTCTCCTGGAGCAAGCAATGGAAGGTGCATTCCTGGACACATTACTGGCCATATCACTACAAAATATACTGTAGGGAACAAGTACATACTGACTAGGAGATATAATAAGCCTCTACCAATTCTAATTCTTGTGATTTTATAAATGCACTCTCTCACCCCTGGATAACATTTCTGAGGATGACTAGAGGGCAAACGTTATTTATTAGGCTGTGCAGAAACAGGCTCATATTAGTTTTCCTATCTCTCGGTTACCAAACCACTGTACTAGAAACACATTCAAAAAGATTTTGTTTAAACCATTTTTTCCCCAATTAAAAATGGCTTTTCAACCAAAATCAACATTTTCTTTATGGGGGGAGAGAAGGATCAGACATTTTTGACCAAAACCATAATTGTCATTGAAAATGTTTGGTTTAGTCTAAATTTACTATATTTTTTGAACTGATAAACAAAAACTTTTAATTGAAATATTTTAGGCATCAGTTTCCCATAGAAACATACCCAAGCTTACTTGATGGAAATGTTTTAAAAATGAGAGGTTTTAAAAATTTCCATTGAAAAAAGAAGTGGCGTTTTTTTGAGCAGCTCGATGCTTTTCTCTTTTATCTATTTCCGCAACCTCTTAGTTGCATCTGAATCTGCTCTCTTTCGTTGTCTGTGCCATGCATGCTAACACAACTCACTAAATAATGGTTTTTAAAATCCTGTCCGAAGGCAATTTATTTGTTTTGATATTAATTGATAACGCTGATTCCCCTGAAGCTTCCACTAGGTTTACATTGGGCAACTCCACTGATGTCAGTAATGTTACTTCTGGTTTTCACTGGCGCAACTGAGAGCAGAATTAGGTTCCAAACTAGTATAGATCCGATTCTGGCACCCATATTCACGTTGCCTAGTTCTGTAATCTGTGAATAGATCTACTGAGCTGAATAGAGCTCCTCTGGTTTGCCTAAGCTGAGGAATTAGTCCAAAATCCCTATTCTTTTTGACTACACTATTTAAGGGAGTTTACTGAGGATGACACGGCATGTATTATTGTTATCAGTATTAGTGTTGTTATTAAAATGTTCATGTTATGGTAGTCTATGAAGGTCATAACCAGATTGTCCTGGACTGCACTAGGAGATGTACAGACATTTAATAAATGACAGCCCTTGCCCCCAAGAATTTACCATCTAAAAGACGAGACATAACAGGCGGAAGAGACAAACAAATGGGCCCAGACAGAATGTGGAGCAGACATGCTAACAAACATGATAGCTCAGTGGTTTGAGCATTGGCCTGCTAAACCCAGGGTTGTGAGTTCAATCCTTGAGGCGGCCATTTAGGGATCTGGGGCAAAAATTGGGGACTGGTCTTGCTTTGAGCAGGGGATTGGACTAGATGACCTCCTGAGGTCCCTTCCAACCCTGATATTCTATGATCATATGTGAAATATGATAGGATATGCAGCCCCATTCAGTAGCAGTGATCACTGTTGTCATAGTACTTCTATGACAAGTAAATCTGGGTGCATCTCATTTGCTGAGACAAACAGGAAGGCAGTTGAACTACAGATCCAGACTTCCCCTTTTAAACAGACAAAGTCAGGGAGTCAATGCTGCCGTGAGGTGAACCTTGGAAATTCACTAATGGCTTCTGAATGCATCTCAAAGGTGAGTGTGGAACGGACATGGTACTGGGGCATTTTGGAAAGGAGCTGGTGTATATCTTTTTGGTCCCCAAATGAAATAATAGTATCAGTCATTCTCTGAACCTTAAATGTCCAAAAATCAGGAAAATTAAATCCATCTGCCAACAACTATCAAACCTGAAGTGGAGCTGGCTACACCAGCACAGCATTGCATTGACTCCCAGCGGTCCATCTGATGTTCACCTGGACTGATGAGTGTAACGTGGTACCTATCTGCTCACCACTTAGTAATGCTGCCCATTCCTCTTCTCTCCCGTGGATAAAGGCAGGATGCTGGAATCCACAGATCTGGACATGGCACTGGGAGACAGCCCCATGGTACCACATACTTTGGATTCAGGTGTGGGGCCCTCTCTGAAAGTAGCAGATGGTGTCATTGGCAGGAGCAGGGAGCCAATCACAAGTACCATGAATGCTTTTCAAGGAAAGTTTTTGATTTGGTGTGTGTGTGGTTTGGATGCAGTTCCCATTCAGTCTCAATCCACCACTGTTCCTGTCCCACCTTGCTCCCCCTATACTAAGGACTGGCAATGTTCATCAAGGTATTTTGAAAACCAAGGAAGATGGAGATTACTAATGTGCTAGTTGCTGACACCATACCTCCAGATGCCACCAGTGACCCTCACCTCACCAAGCAAGCATTTTAAATGACTCACAATAGATTTTCCAGATATGCTGTCCTCTGAATTTTAACATGTTGCTATTCCTTGACTTTCCATGAAAGGAGATGGACAACTCTAGAAAAGTATTGATTAGTGTGCTGCTTTCCTTGAGGGGCACAAGCTTTATTGAGAAAGAATTACTCCAATTACATTGGATTCTTGGAAGTCAGAGATGGCCACTGGTTACTGACAACTTGGTTCTGCTGCACAAAAAGTGACAAACTCCCTACACTTCCTCTGCAAGCCTTAATTTAGAAATAGGACACCACATGTTTACTGACAGTTATAGGACATTTCAGATCTCTGTTACACACCTTATGAAATGTATATGTGCATAGTATAAAAGTAAGAGTCCACAGGGGTGCATTTGTCTAATGGAACTGAAGACCCCAGGCCTGGTTCTTCACTACTTTGCAACCCTGTGGAGTCATTAACACCTATGCAAATAAGAACTGTGACATTTTTTGCACTCAGTGGGCTCAGTTGTACACAACTACCAAAGATGCAAGTCAGCGGAAGATCAGGCCCTATGTTTTTAGATCTTTGGCATTCAGGGACAAAATGTCCCTTGCCTGGGAAAAATCCACATAAGAAGGGGGAGTACTTCCCTTGATTCTACTCAGAAAGTTTCCATCAGTGGGGGAAAGAATTTCCAAATATGCAGATGTCTCAGTATGGGGGAAATTCTGCAAATTACAGGCCACCCATGGAGGGTGGGGGGAAATACACAATACTAATGATTTCACATCACATGGATTCTCCACGGGCTTCTCTCTTTATGGGAGCACGGTTCCTTTGAGGAGTTCTGCTGCCAGGGCCTCTGCACTGTTGTTGATTGATAGCATGCCCCCAGAAGCCTTCAACAAACTTAGGTTTCATTCCCATGAGGAAAGTCCCAGGGGTTTGCAAAAGGGCTACGCTGGAGAGAGTGGCTGTTCCCATGTTCCCACCCTAACCATCTCCCTCCACAACCCTAGGATTAGCAGAGAAAAGGAGGAAGTATATAATGAAGTTGCAACTTCCCAGTATCCTGCCCAATGGCTGGTTTTGCTCCTCCCCACAGATGCGGCTGGAGGACAGAATATGAGCATATTTGTCGTCTTCTCACCCAGTGATGAATCTTGTGTTCAGTGGGAGTTACAAGTGTTCAGCATGCACTCAGTACCTCTCAGGACACTAACCATCACACCACATTCTCAGAGAAGGAATGTGTGTGAGAGAGATGCAGGCATGCAGTCCTGCAGCTTAAATATTTCTCCTGTTTTGCAAGGGATTTTTTTGCCCTGCGGGAGGAATTCTATTGAATCCCATTGAGTTCCCCTGGAAAAAAGGGTCCCACTGCACTGGCGACAATGTTATGATCGTTCCCATGGTGCACCCGACCTTCAGAGATCTCAAAATCCATATCCAAAGTGCTTTAAGTTTGCTGGAATTTAAGTGGTGAATCATCTTATCCCTGTTCATTTGTATGTGTTCTTGTATGATTCCTGTCATTTTAGGGCATTCCACATGCAATTTTCTGCAACCATTTTTGTTTCCGTATCACCCCTGTATTCTGGTTACATTCAAAGCTGCCTCCATAGCAACATCTAAAAATATTGTTCACTTCTAAAAATAAGAGTGCCCTCTCCATGGTTAACACATGGTATTCTCCCTTTGTCACAAACATCATCATCCCCACTGCGATCAAAGCCAGACTTTGCAAAGTTTGCCATCCATGCAGGCGAGATTTAAATAACTTCCCGGGGAACTTCTCTGACAAAATCATCCTTGAGCAGCAGCAAGAGCCCTTTGATTCCAGCAAAGCGTAGGTCCCCTGAGTCACTGGAAGCCTCCGCGAGTAATGAGAGAGACTCCTAATTCCAACCAGAAGTCTCAATACTCCTCCCATTGAAGTCAATGGTAAATCTCCATTCTTGAAACAAGTGGGGGAAGAATACTAAACTGTATTACATGCTTCAAGTGACATTCAAATTGTGTGGATTACGGCTCAGTGAAAAATAACAAGACCTAGACCGATGGGAACAAAGACTGTAAATGTTTCAGAGTCAGTGCAGAGACACAGAATGTGTATTGTGTCAGAAAGAGATGGAAACCTTCCCCCCCCCCCACCCCCATATGTCTCAATTGAATGAGTAGGGAAGGGCAAATTGGTTCAGGAAAAAATACATAAATAAAATCTTGACTCTCAGGTCAGAGGTTCAAATAAACACCATCCTACCTAACAGCCAGCTGCATTCTGCCTCCAACCACTGTCCCCTTCCTGTTGTATTTATAGCTGGGTATTTATGATGGGTCTTCGTAAAGCTGTGTCTCGCAGCAACTAGGATGATAAAATCAGAGGCTAATAGTAATAAATGATTATAACACTTTCTACTGACAAGTATGTATCCGATGAAGTGAGCTGTAGCTCACGAAAGCTTATGCTCAAATAAATTGGTTGTCTCTAAGGTGCCACAAGTCCTCCTTTTCTTTTTGCTGACATAGCATTTTTCATCCATAAATTATCAATGTAGGTAAAGGATTATTACATCATCGAGGTACAGAGAGGTCGAGGCTTGTCCAAGGTCACAAAAGTATCAAATGGCTAGAGATAACAGGAAAACAATAATTCTGAAGCAGAACTAGGAGTGATAGTGGAAAGCAAAATAAATATGACTTTTCAATGCAATATAGCATAATATTGCCAGCTCTCACCAATTTAATGTTTAATGGTTTTCTTACAATAACATCTAGCTTTTATATACAGCACCTTTCATCAGTAGATTTCAAAGCACTTTACAAAAGGGGTCAGTATCATATCCACATTTAACAGCTGGGGAAATTGAGGCTGACAGAGAGGTGAAAGTGACTTGCTCAAGGTGACTCACCAGACCAATGGTGAGCCAGGAATAGAACCGGTTCTCCTGAGTCCCAGTGCAGAGCGCTATCCACTAGGTCACACTGCCTCCCGTTGTATTAATTTAACTGGAATAAATGGGCCAAACTAAGTCACTGTCCAACTTTAAACAGTTTTAAGCAAGGTCCAGGGTTTGGTAAACCGAGATTCCAGCCTGCTTAGTACTGTGGCAAACACACTGTGAGACATCCTTTTAGCCTTTTATTAAAGATACAGAAAAGAAGGGAAAACAGTTAAAGCTTTTGAAATGTAAAGTATTAAATAAGGGTTTTATCTGAACAACATCCCTTGTTCCCCTTCCCTTTAGCTGGAGAGAATTTTAGAAGAAAAACATCAACCTTGTTTGATAGTCTCTTCGATGGCATCAAAGCTATTGTTTTTGCTGCTGGTGTTAAAGTTCTTCCTTCTCATGTCCTGAGATTCAGTTGGCTCTAGTAATGTCATCTGGGTCCTTCTCTCTGGGCTGGGCTCATTAGGACATTTCTCAAGATCAGGATGATCAAAGTCTGGGGTCCCAGGAAATGGTGGGAATGGCACCTGGGGTAGCCTCCATCTATTCTTTCGAGATTGTTTTGTTGTAGTTGCTCTTTCATACTTTCTTTTCAGGACCCAAAAAGGAGTGATGGGTGGAATAGCTCATTCCTCTCTTATTTTGTCCACCAGCTAGGCCTTATATCCGTCATACCAATTTTGGCTCATTAACTTCTGGCTTCACATCTCCTGCTTGTAACAAACATAATTGCAACACAGACCTTGAATCATATCAACCTGGTTACTTTGTTAAGACTAATTTAGATATTCTGTCTCCCTTTTACACTTTGCCACATCAACATTTGTTATTATAGATTATTGTAACAGCTTATGAATTTTCACATACTCCTTACAGCTGAGCTCACAATTCAGGTAAATTCGAAGGCCCATTTGTCACAACACCCCCAAAGCTGTATGGGAGCCCTAACCACTGGGCTAATACCACCACCAGCAAAAAAATCCACTTCAGATCATTTGCTTGGCACAAAATGGATTTTTTCAATTTGCTGAAATTGCCTTGGGTTCAACATGCGTCAACATTATTTTTCAATGTTTTGGAACTGACAGAAAACAAAACAAAAAAAATTAAAAATCCCTTTTCCACTCAGCTCTAGAGAGAATGTTGTTGTATTTAATAATGATCTCCTTCTTTCCCTCCTAATGAAGCACACTCAGTTTAATTACTTGCTTCAGCTTTGAGCATGCGGCAGGTGGCCAGGCCCAAACTGAAATGGGTTTGTGCCACAAGGGCAGAATTAAAGCCTGAAACTGAGGAGCAATTACTTGAAGCTGTTTTTAGAATGAACGTGAGGTTTCTGGGCATCTTGTCAGCAGAATCCAGGAAGAGTTTTGAAATCTGTGTGCATGTGCAAAAAGAGGAAAGAAATAGAATGAAAATGGAAAAATGGCAGGCTGAGACCTCTAGGTGTTACCTGAGTAACAATAACAACAGAAATGTAGATGACAAGAGCACGGGGTCCCTTTAAATATTTATCAGAACCTGACCTTTGACCTTTTGAAGATTTGCAATCACTGTTCATGATGCAAGACCACGTAGGGAGCCATGATGACCTGTTGCACAATGAGCTATTTCTGAAAAAACCCATTCCAAAGAGATGACCCATTTACACTGGCCCCTTTCATCTACCTTAAAAATGGCGAGCATATATCTTTATGGAATCACCCGTAAAGAAAAGACCACATTTGCAGCTACAGATTTCTTTGAGTGGCGCAAGCAAATTAAGGCCTCCTGTTACTAAATATATAATTGAACAAAATGCCCTGAAAAACTCCTCCACACATGTTGCCCATATCTGCCAGGAGGATTCATACAGTCATAGGTTTGAAAGCCAGAAGGGACCATTATGATAATTTAATCTGACTCACTGTATAACACAGGCCATAGAAAGAGATCTTGGAGTCATTGTGAGTAGTTCTCTGAAAACATCCACTCAATGTACAGCAGCAGTCAAAAAAGCAAACAGAATGTTGGGAATCATCAAGAAAGGGATAGATAATAAAACAGAGAACATATTGCCTCTATATAAATCCATGATATGCCCACATCTTGAATACTGCATGCAGATGTGGTGTCCCCATTTCAAAAAAGATATATAGGAATTGGAAAAGGTTCATAAAAGGGCAACAAAAATTATTAGAGGTATGGAACAGCTTCCATATGAGAAGAGATGAAAGAGACTGGGACTTTTCAGCTTGGAAAAGAGACAACTAAGGGAGGATATGATAGAGGTCTATAAAATCATGACTGGTGTGGAGAAAGTAAATAAGGAAGTGTTCTTTATTCCTTCTCATCACACAAGAACTATGGGGTCACCGAATGAAATTAATAGGAAGCAGGTTTTGAAACAAACAAAAGGAAGTATTTCTTCACACAACACACAGTCAACCTGTGGAACTCCTTGCCAGAGGATTTTGTGAAGGCCAAGACTTTAACAGGGTTAAAAAAAGAACTAGATACGTTCATCAATGGCTATTAGCCAGGATGAGCTGGGATGATGTCCCTAGCCTCAGTTTTGCCAGAAGCTTGGAATGAGCTACAGGGGATGGATCACTTGATGATTACCTGTTCTGTTCATTCCCTCTGGAGCACCTGGCACTGGCCACTGTTGGAAGACAGGATACTGGGCTAAATGAACCTTTGCTCTGACTCCATATGGCTGTTCTTATTTTCTTATGTTAATTTCAATTGACCAGCTTTTTTCATAGAATATCAGGGTTGGAAAGGACCTCAGCAGGTCATCTAGTCCAACCCCCTGCTCGAAGCAAGACCAATCCCCAATTTTTGCCCCAGATCCCTAAATGGCCCTCTCAAGGATTGAACTCACAACCCTGGGTTTAGCAGGCCAATTCTCAAATCACTGAGCTATCCCTCCCCCCTGTTGTTGTAATGTTGACAATTTTTGACCTTCTCTAGCAGGAAAACAAGGAAAGCGACTAGGCACAAAGTGTCATCTAATGCACAGAGGAAAAAAATTCAGCTTTCCAATTTTCCAGCCAGTTGCCTTCTGATAATGGCTAGGTTGGTGGTGAATTGTTATTGCTATTGCTGACTGGCTACAAAGTGTCCTATTCAATTTCTTACCTCATCTTCCCTTCCCAATCTCCCCGTTGCTCTCTGCAACCTACTTGTTTGTTTCATTCACCTGTTATGTCTTGTCTTTTATATTATAAGTTCTTTGTGGCAGGGAACCTAGTTTACTACATGATTGTACAGCACCTAGCACAATGGGGCCCTGACCTGGTTGAGGCCTCTCGGTGCTATGTCGGCAAAAATAATAATGGGAATGTAGATAAGCAAGAGCATAAGGTCCCTTTAAATATTTAGCAGAACCTGCCCTCTGACTCTTTGAAGGCTTGCCAATCATTCTTCACCATGCAAGACCACCAAGGGTAACACGTGAAACGGTGCATAATCACCTCTTTAACTTTTACAAAATGATTCTATGCAGCCCCCAGTGTCTCTGGGTTGAAAGCAGCTATACCTGACAATAATAAGCACGGCCCTGCTATGCTCAGTGTCCAATCTCTTGCTATAACTCTTAAATTGATCATGAGCCAGTCTGTGATGCACAGAGAAAATGTTCACGCAGTGCCTAGGGACACGATGTTAGGAAGGCTTTTGTTTGGCATCTTACATAGATTTGAAGAACAGTCAGTCCTCCTGCGGTGCTGTTGTCAGTTATTGATATTACCATTTTATACACTTTGCTAACGAATGTAGCTGCAGCTTTAATCACTGCTGGATAAACAAGTGAAAAAAAAATTAGAGGGGGAAACAGCTGAGTGGAATGCTAATCCTCCCCTAATTAGGTTCTCCCCCTTTGGTCTCATGAGGCACATAACATAAGGTTATGAAGGCCTATAACAGTGTGTGAATAAAATTACGCTATTAAAAAAGTGACTAGATGAGTCACTGATAGGTTGTTAGAACAGGAAGGAAATGCATACTTAGGGAGGTCATTTGCATGTTATTTTAAATACTTTAGGTAATAGGGCAGCTAGCTAGTCCTGTATGGAAAGGAAGTGTGGTCTTATAGATAAGGACTGAGACGCAGGTTCCATTCCGGGATTTGCCACAAACTTCCCATGTGATTGTGCACTATTAAATAGTCTACAGTTCACTGAAGAGCTGCCTGCATTTCACTGGTGGATAAAGTGACACTAATTCAATGGGCCTGGATTTCCATGAAGTTATATTGTTCTACAATGGCAATAGTGTAGCCATAAATAGGGCTGGTCAAAAGTTTTCTATAAAACTTTTCAATGGAAAATTAGGTTTTCAGTTAAACATGTTTTTTTAAAATGACTACTTTCCATGGAAAATTTAGATTTTTTTTTCATCAAAGAAATAAATGCCCCTAAAGTGAAATATTTAGCTTTGTTTATGCTGTGGCAGTACCTCATGGGAATTGTAGTTCAGTTTCCTCTTGCCCCCATTTCCATCTGTGAGCAGGGCTCCCCAGCCAGACTACATGTCCCATGATGCACCACAGTCAGGAGCTCTCATGATACAACTGTTTCCTCTCATCACTTAGGGACACTGGGGCATCATGGGACATGTAGTTTGACCAGGGAGCTCAGCATATAAAGCAGAATAGGAGCATGAGGCATATAAACTACAACTCCCATGAGGCATGGCCACAAGATTTCTGAATTGAAATAGGTTGGGTTTTGGCTGAAATGTTTCAGTTTTTGACTTTTTACTAAAAATGGTACTTTTTGTGGAAAATGTCAATGAAAACAATATATGGAATCAAAATTTCCCACAATAATTTGGGATAAAGGTGCTATATAAATAACATAAGAATGTCCATACTGGGTCAGACCAAAGGTCCATTCAGCCCAGTATCCTGTCTGCTGACAGTGGCCAATGCCAGGTGCCCCAGAGGGAGTGAACCTAACAGGTAATGATCAAGTGATCTCTCTCCTGCCATCCATCTCCACCCTCTGATGAACAGAGGCTAGGAACACCATTCCTTACCCATCCTGGCTAATAGCCATTAGTGGACTTAACCCCCATGAATTTATCTAGTTCTCTTTTAAACCCTGTTATAGTCCTAGCCTTCACAATCTCCTCAGGCAAGGAGTTCCATAGGTTGACTGTGTGCTGTGTGAAGAAGAACTTCCTTTTATTTGTTTTAAATGTAAGACATAAATCAATATCATTAAGGTAGAGCTGCAGTTATCTACTGTATCTGAAAATGATGTAATTGAAGGATAAACTAGGATAGTTATACTTTAAAACTATAGCTACAGTTCAGTGTAATCTCAAATTTAATTACAATTAATTAATGTGCACAGCATATTACACTCTGGATTAATAGACACTTTCGATAGAATCATAGAATTTCAGGGTTGGAAGGGACCTCAGGAGGTCATCTAGTCCAATCCCCAACTAAATCATCCCAGCCAGGGTTTTGTCAAGCCTAACCTTATAAACCTCTAAGGAAGGAGATTTCACTACCTCCCTAGGTAATCCATTCCAGTGCTTCATCACCCTCCTAGTGAAATTTTTTTTCCTAATATCCAACCTAAACCTTCCCCACTGCAACTTGAGACCATTACTCTTTGTTCTATCATCTGGTACCACTGAGAACAGTCTAGATCCATCCTCTTTGGAACCCCCTTTCAGGTAGTTTCCAGTTTTAAGGTGTATTTAATTTTATATTTTTAATTAAATACAAGCAATGAAAATAAAGCTTATTTATGAAGAAAAATCACTGCATTCTTTTAACATGAATAATTAGATTAATTTTGGAGAATCATGTGGAGGGGATGAAGAGAAACAGATTTTTATGTATATATATATCCCATCTGGGAGGATGTTACAAGGGAGATTTCAGCCAGTGAAGTGAGTGATGACCCTTTAAGTGCCAGATTCAATAAAAACTCCATCTGGCTCTTGGAGTACAGAAGCCCATGCAAGACCTGATGAATGTGTGTTGTGAAGGTGGGAGTGGGAATGGAATGGATGGGGAGTAGGGCAGCTTGACCTGTTGTACAGAGTTGCTGTTGCGTCTCGCTCCAAGTCAACATTTTAGAAGGTCACAAAGCCAATTTGGGAAGATGAGGGGAAGCAAATGTTCACAGTAGAACTCAACAATGAAAGGTAATTCTGTTTTGCAAAAGGCTTCAGTTTTTCAAAATTTGGTTGCATTCCAATTCAGAGCTAACCCCCCAAAATTTCATAATTCTCTGTGAACTGGAATAGAGCCCTAGATTCTGGGCAGTCCTAGACCCAGGAACTCTGGGTCCCCAATTTCAAGATAGTCTGCCTGCAGGCTGCCCCGGAGCCATGTAGGCAAGCTGGCAGAAAGCCAGGCAAGTTCTGACAGAAAGCTGCCTGATAGGAAGGGTTCTATCAGACCTTCACTGAAATCAAACCCTCTCCATGAAATATTTTGATTTGGACAATCAGTAATTTCCTATGAAAACATATTTTGTAGCAATTTTTCTAGCCAGCTCTGCTCCAGGTGGACCCAACTTCAATAGCCTGAACAAGGGCTCACGACAATAGAACGTAGTGAGGAACAAAGTTATCAGAGAGCAGGGATGGCCTTGTGATCAAGGCACAGGCTGTGATGTCAGAAAGATTTGGGGACCAATTCCCACCTCTGCCACAGACTTCCTGTGTGACCTTAGGCAAGTCACCTAATCATGCTAGGTGTCAGTTTGCCCATCTCTAAAATGGAGATAACATTTCCTTTCCAGTATCCATCTTCTCCAGTTAGATTGTAAACTTTTTCTCAGCTAATCTGAGGTACAAGGTGCTGTTTGACATCTAGACTAGGAAAAAGCTTGAGTATAGCTATCATGTTTCCTGGTCTTGACATATTTAATCCCTTCAAATACTTGACAAATCAGTCATTTTTCCCTTGGTATATAGTAGATGTAAAATAGTTGTAACCTGGCACTTAAACCAGGAAAACTTGAAACATCACTGAAAAACATTTCAGAGACAAAACTAAAGCTTCTCTTCAGAGATGGGTCTGAGGCCAAGGCTGGGAACTCTACACTGTTGAACTTGGAGGGAGTTTGAATCTGGACCCATACTTTGCCTGTCACCCGTATTTCTCTAATGGGCTAAAGCAAAACACCAGACCCAGTTACCCTGGAACTTTGACATAGATTAGTTCTGAATTTTGTAGCTAGAGCCTGCAGTGCCCTTCCTTGAGGAGAAGAGATGATATTGAAATGAATCAAATGGGTATTCTTTATTGAGACCACTGGAGACAGACAGGAACTTGCAGTTTTCTCTGGGTCTGTAGCTTCCTGGCTTAACTCAACACAGCTGATGTGCTTACACAGGGTCTCCTTAAACCCTGCTCTGGAATAAACTGTCATAGAAGGGACTCCAGGTTACACTATAGAGTTAATCTCTACTTCTGCTGAAATTTGGCAACAGCAAGCTTCCTCCCTAGAGATCCACCAGCTCTCTCTTTTCAACCCCCCTCCCTTTGCCCCCTGGAACCAAAGCAACAGCACATTAAAGAAGACTCTAACTTGGGTTGAGGGTTGAGCACATGCTGCATCCTCCTGAATAGATGCTTTTTTTTTTCCCTTTTAAAGCACTATTGCTAAATCTCTGAATGGTGTTGTCAGCCAGACCCCTCTTTGCATTCACTGATCTCAGCAGACAGCTGCTAGCGCAGAACCTGTAGCAATTAGTTGTCTACCAGAACACCCACACTGTAGCTGCCATCTTTATAGTGACTCTAAATACAGGTGTGGATCTGATAAATACTCCCATGGAAGAAAAGAGCTCCTTGTGTTTTTCCAGTGATGCTCGAATGGGTCAGTCTACGGTTAGATGGCCTTCACTACCGGGTCTGTGGGGATACCTTCCATTCCAAAAATGATTTGGATTCCCAAATAGAAGAAATATGATATAAAATGTCACCCATTTGGAATAATGAATAAATACATTGTGTGACCTTGATTATCCTCTCACTCACACTAATTTTGTGTTGATGCATTGTTTTTATCCTGTGGAATCTGTAATGCAGAAGCACCTACAGACCCCAAATGAGATCAAGGCCCCGTTGTGCTAGGCGCTGTACAAACACATAGAGATAGTCCTGATTTATACCAGAATAATTGAGAGCAAATTTTACATCATATACATTCAATAAAGCTCATAAGGTGCAATTCCCATAACTTAAACATTACATTACATTAACCACAGGACATCACAATATAGTAGCTCTTTTCCTCTTAGACTCTCTTGACTTCAGTTGGAGCACTCATAGTTAAAGTTAGACATGTGTTTAAGTAGTTTTTTGAATCAATACACAGATTATAATTTACACTAATTAATTCAGAAATATTTATCTATCTATCTCAATATAGATATAGATATATTTCTAATTCCTTTATTTTTCTGTTGATTGGTTGGGAACAGTTCTTTACAAGTTTCTGAGATTCCAAATCTGAACTGGTTGCCTAGCTGTGATTGGTCAGATAAGTCACATGGCATTGTTATTTCCCCTGACTGGCCGGGCATGCAATTACAATCAGTGCAATTAGTCAAACAAGCAAAATTGGAATATGTTTTCCTAAATACTAGTGCATGCAACTTAGATTTTTTTCCATTATTATCCACGTCAGACAACGTGATCACTCAAACGTTCAGAGGAAGCTAATATAAATGGGGAGCAACTATAGCCTAAATTAATACAGATTTTTCTGGTGAAACCAAAACGTTGAAAATATCCAGACCCAAAATGTAATGATTTCTTTCATTTCATTTTTGAGGGGTTTTAACCTTTTTAAAATGTTTTTAAAATAAAATGGAATGAAATTCCAAATCGAAATATCTTTCTGAAACAAAAAGTCAAAAGGTTTCATTTCAGAAATTGCAAAACAAAACCACATTGACATTTCAAAAATTTGTGTTTTGGTGATCAAACTATTTTTCAAAAATTGATCCAAATTCACAAATTGCGTTGGTCGTTCTGAAACTGCATTTTTCAGCAAATAAATAATATGTATTAAAAATTTTCCCCAGCAATAATTGCCAATAGTAATTTTGCATGTCTCAGTATTTGGATGCTCGATTTGAAGACATCTGAAAAGGGCCTGATTTTCAGAGGCGGGTGTTCAGCACCCTTTAAAATATCTCATCTCAGGTACCCAAAATTGAGGCAGTTGTGTTTAAAATCACCAGCTGTGTTTAGCAATCTTGTCCAACTGGAAGTAGCTGGAAGCCAGCATGGACACCATTAAGTTGAAGGTGCTGTAACATACCACATGTTCTCTCCCTTTCCATCCGTCATTTCTGTAACCATAATCACATTCAAGTATTTTATGGAAACACTAGTAATGGATCTTTGTTAAAATATGACATTGTGCAAGTGTTCATGAGTAGGCTTTCTTGGCATACGTCTATGAAATATTACAGCAATTTTGCAGCATATCATTTCTGAAGTCATCTTTCGTTGACACTTTAAACATTCTGGTACTGTACAATATAATCATCTATTTAACACAGTATGCTATGGAGTACATTTTCATCCTGTATTTTAAGAAGAATTTCAATATTTTCCGCACACATTTGCCAAGTGGTTCATTCCTCTGAAACATTTAAAGAAAGAAAACAATACGAGACAGCTAGAAATGCAGGAAATCAACAGCAATTATGCTTTTTTGTCTTAGGAAAACTAGTGTTATTTATCACACTTGGATGTATCATTATTTGTCATGAAATTTCCAGATTGTGAAAGAGAGAGAGAGGGAGAGAGAGAGAGAGAGAGAGAGAGAGGGTGCGTGTCATGTTCATTATGTTGTAATTTCCTTCTGTTCAGCAAGGGTTTCAGGGGACACTTCAGAATAATGTAGCCGGTGGTTGTTTTTGGGAAGCAAAGTCACTGGTAATAATAATAATTTCAAATGGGCTTCCATGTATACCAGGGATTATTTTGCTGGGAAAGGAGCTGGATGAGAGAAGGGGATGAGAGAAATGGAAGCAAAATATTCCTGCCCTGTAACAATTGCTTTGCATTTTTCGTGGAACATTAACTTTCCGCCCTGCTGGTGCTTGGTAATAGGCAAGCTGTGGCTTGTTTTTGCTATTGTATCAAGCTGGTGGACACAAGGACTGAAATCAGATGCAGGATAGAAACAAGATACGTGTGAGAGGCGGGGCTTATTATCACACCAGATCCTCATGCCGCCTCTCCATTTACTCATGTGACTTCCTCATCTCTAGAGAGAATGGTTTATTCAAAGCACTGGAAGCCAGGAACTCCTGAGCTACAATGCTGGCATGGACACATACTCCCTCTACAACCTGGGGATAGATTCAAAGATTCCAAGGCCAGAAAGGACCCACGTGATTATCTAGTCTGACCTCCTGTATAATACAGGCTACTTATTTAGCTTTCCGGCTTTACTTGTTAGAAATAAGAGATGAGGTGTTGTATGTGGATGCAGGGCTGGGAGAGGCAGGGCTCTTAATAAATCCTTCCTTGTTTTGGAAGATATACATCGAGGTGTGTCCATCCTTGACCTCTCCACAAACCCTTAACCACGCAAAAAAAGTAACTCCACCTGCATATGCTTGTCTGGTAAGAATTTGGCTACTAATACTTGCAGCTCAATGGTGTCTGTCAAGGTTCCTTCCCCACTCCGAACTCTAGGGTACAGATGTGGGGACCTGCATGAAAGACCCCCTAAGCTTATTCTTACCAGCTTAGGTTAAAACTTCCCCAAGGTACAAATTTTTACCTTTTGTCCTTGAACCTTTATGCTGCCACCACCAAAGTGTCTAACAAAAATAACAGGGGAAGTGCCCACTTGGAAACGTCTCCTCCCCAAAATATCCCCCCAAGTCCTACAACCCTGTCCTGGGGAAGGCTTGATAAAAATCCTCACCAATTTGCATAGGTGACCACAGACCTAAACCCTTGGATCTTAAGAACAATGAAAAAGCAATCAGGTTCTTAAAAGAAGAATTTTAATTAAAGAAAAGGTAAAAGAATCACCTCTGTAAAATCAGGATGGTAAATACCTTACAGGATAATCCGATTCTAAACATAGAAAATCCCTCTAGGCAAAACCTTAAGTTACAAAAAGACACAAAAACAGGAATATACATCCCATTCAGCACAACTTATTTTATCAGCCATTTAAACAAAACAGAATCTAACGCATATCTAACTAGATTGCTTACTGATTTTTACAGGAGTTCTGACCTGCATTCCTGCTCTGGTCCCGACAAAAGCATCACACAGACAGAGAGGACCCTTTGTTCCCCCCTCCCCGCTCCAGCTTTGAAAGTATCTTATCTCCTCATTGATCATTTTGGTCAGGTGCCAGCAAGGTTATCTTAGCTTCTTAACCTTTTGCAGGTGAAAGGGTTTTTCCTTTGGCCAGGAAGGATTTAAAGGTGTTTACCCTTCCTTTTATATTTATGACAGTGTCTGTTTAAGGTTTTGCTGTTAACCAATCTGTTTACATTTGGCAGATGAAAAACTCCTAAGCACATTGCTCCATATCCTTTTCCAAGAAATTAATGGGGCCAAATTCTCTTCTGGCATAATCCAATTGAAATCAGTGGCATTAATCAGCAGATAATTTGGCCCATGATTTTTAAATCATTTTTATTTATCCATCCTGTATTTATGGAATTAAATGTTTACACTGAAAGACATCATCAAGTTGCGGTTTATTTTGCTCTATCCCATGTACAAGGAGAGTAAACTTTCTAGCCTGGGATGCGATTGGTTTTTTTCTGATATAAATCTCTATTAAATGCAGAGCTGCTAAAAATACATATCCCACTTCTTCTGCATGATGTGCTAAAGCTCACTTTGGGAGAGTGATGCTAGTGAAAATATGTTTCTTTTTGCAGTCATGTGTTAACTTATCCAGTTTGGAATGGTAGATGGGCTGAAACTGGAACCTTCATTCGGAACCCCTTTCATTCCACATAAATGATTGGATTTCAGAGTCCAGAATCCTATAGATTTCATTCCATTTTGGACCCAGCCATGGGAAGAGACCAGTCTTCTGGTTCAGAAACAGTTGAAATCTTGCCAGAGCATCAATTTTGATCCAACATAGCATAAATGTACAATTTGAGGAGAAACTGCCATCTGTAGCTACCAAGTCTTGTTTGGACGTCCATCAATTTTTGCTTCTTCTGGTCATTGCTTTCTCCTAGAGGACCTTCTCTGTGACATAGGGTTTAGGATCATAAAACAAGACGATTAATTTTATTAGACCTGAAGTACAAAAGCTGTATACCCATCTTCAAGGTTAGAGTTGTTTAGATTAGCTGCAGGCTAGACCATATGAGATCAATTAGCACAGTATCCAGTTCAGTAGCTGATAGGACGAACTACTCTTTAATGTCTAAATGGGATCTGAAATCTCTGAAGGAAAGGTGATAATGGAAATATATGTTATTATCTCGGGCAGAATTCCAGTCCTTTTGAAGGTTGCTCATCACTAGTTTCAATGCAGAATTGTAGCTATAGTAGAATGTTATTAGAATTACATTATGAAATGCTGCAGTATTGGAATCTGAATTTATACACCCAACTTGAGATGTTGTTAATGGCCCCAGACAACTTCAGATGTAATTTCCCCACTGTGTGCCACTACAGTAGTTTAGACAAGTTGCCGCATTCCACTTTGCTCTCCCTTGAACTGATGGCAGCCCTGCTGACTTCAGCGTGGACGTCACTGGGATGAAAGAATGGTGCTAAATTCTTTGGATTTGTAAACTCTGGTTTACAAGCTCGGGAGTGTAACAGCTTTGTTCAACAGTCAGGGCATGTTTCCCTGCCCCGTGGTTTGGAGTATGGGGGTGTGAATAGCCGTGCGCACCGAAGTGCTATGCTGTAACTCCCCCAGGTGGACGCTGTGGGTGTGAACTAAAAGGTTCCTACTTTGCATTAGTGTAGTCCTGCCTGAAAAGGATGATGATAAGGAAAACTAGGAAGCTTTTAGAACAGGGCAGATACAGCACAGCAGTTTGGTACACACTGCTACTCAGACCTCCTGTAGTCTGAACTGCAGAGCAATACAGACATGCCTTAAGGCTGCTCATGCAAAACGAACGACTTTAATTTGAGTGCAAGATAACACCTCACACATCCTAGGAAAATTTTTCATCTCTGCTCAGCCATCCCCCAAATCCTGCCCTCCAACCATGTCAAGGGTTTCTATGCGAGGTTACTGACACTCAGAATCATGACGGGAAGCAGACATCTGCCAGAGATTGCCAACATCAAGGAAGTGGAGCATTGACAGCCTGGTTGGCTCAAGAGATGCAAAACAAAAGCTTCTAGAAGAGCATTAAGAGAGATCCCAGTCAGAAATGGAGTGGAGCCCTGTGAGGCTCTCAGAGCTCACTGGCAAGGGGGCTACGTAAACATCCTTATCCTGGAGCGTACATTCTGGTTCACCAAAGAATATCATGTGAGGTCTTAAATGGCAACCAGGGTCGAACTGGTCATTAATATCAGTGTGAAACATATGCACAGATACTATGTAAGCTGGTATATGTGGATTCTGAATATATGGTCCTAAAGTCTGTATCGAGGCAGATTTGACAAACAGGTTTTCTTCCAGAGAAAAGACAGAAATCAATGAGGGTCTTGCAATTGATTGAAATAGGCATTGAATCAGGCCCTGGTACAGGGAGCACAATTTCGAGGCCAACCTTTGAAAACATGGCCAACAACCCATGCTATCATGAGTGGAGGCTCTCAATCTGGGGTTCCCTGTAGGTGTTAAAAGTGGAACAGGGAGTGCACAAATGGCAACACTTTCTTCACATGGACCTCTTGCAGTGTGGAATTCCCTCCCCACCCCTTTTAGAATGAGTTCCAATCCATTCACTTTCACGGCACACTGTATATGTGGACAAACCTCGCCCGATGTTTTGCTGTTACATTTGCAGGCCCACGAAGCAAGATGGAAGCAGATACTTTTTAGAAGTGAGGCGGTGTGCATAAAGGGGCTAAGCTGGCAGCCAGTGGCTTGGGTTCTAGTTCCTTCCTTTGGATTGGGGCTGATTTCAGCGGGGCTAAGCGCCCCACTACTCTAACTGAAATCAAGTGGACGGGTGGGTGCTCAGCATCTCTGACAATTGTGCCTTATCTTCTGCTCCTTAGTTTCCTCAGCTGTGAAATGTGGAGTGTGATACTTATTTGTCTCACAGGGGGGGCTGTGAGGCCAAATCCATTAGGGCTAGGTTGGCGTTTTCAGCCAAAGCCGTGCACTGGAGATGGTGCTGAGCTGCACTACCCGGGGGGGATATTCTGCCTCAGAGAGGTAGTGCAGAGAGGAGGAAGCAGTCTCAGACATCCATTTAAATAGTGCATCATGCTCTTCTGTTGTTGCTGACTTGTTGGGGAAGCAACCATGACTCTGCCTCCATTTAATTCCCTTTCCAATGAGTTGCAACTTCCGGGGAGAATTTCTGTTGCAGCCCCTGCATATCCCTGAGTTTTGAGACTAAAATTCAGGGCAGCCTTACTGGGAACCTCACTGGAGGGAGACTCCTGGCTCTTTTTTTGCCTGTTGTGTGGAGGGAGACAAAAGCTAGACCACCATGTTTGTAAAGCATGATTAAATGCCGGGATGGAAGTTGCTAGAGAAGTGCAAAGTATGGCTATTCTCTTCCTTCCCCCTATTCCAATATACAAGGATATCCAGGGTAGCATGACCCCAGTCTTCCTCTAATTTAGAGTTGCATTTAGTGACAATTTTAGAACCGTCTAAATCATTCTGAAGGTATTTTTTTTTCCTGTTGGTATATCTTCCAGTTCACAGCACATTAACTTCCCAGTGCTCAGTTCTGAGTCTGAGCTTCCAATATTAGACTTTTTCACGTATGGTCATACACAACACTAATGAGTACCAGTGGGAAAACATGGAGGTAAGGGCAGAAGCTATTACGCACAGGGCCAGATCTTTAGCAAGTGTAAATTTGGCACAGCTCCATAGAAATCAACTGAAATCCATGGAGCTCTGCTAATTTACACCACCAAGAATCTGGCCCACAAATTTGTGTGTGATTTTAGTTTCCTTTTCTTTAAAGCAACATGAGCTTGTGTGAACAGCATAAAGAAAATTAGATTGGTCATCTTGATAAACACTGACGTCTTGGGTCTGGTATTATTATCTGCAAAGAGATCTCATGGCCAACTATTTTTGGTGACACGAGACAGTGAATATGTCAGGATTCAAAAATAAGACGTGATTATTCCAGTTGGAGAACCTGAGAAATAATAGGTACAGATAACAGGGTAGAGGAAAATTAATAATAAAATATTTTTGAAAAGAATATTATTTGATTTTGGCCTTAAAACTATTAGCCCTATTAATCATCTGGTATTAAACTAGATTTTAAGTCCAGAAGAGACCATTATGATCATCTAGTCTGACTTCTTGTGCAACACAAGTTGTAGAATTTCACCCAGTGATTCCTGCATATAACCCAACACATTATGTTTGAACCAGAGCATAACTTTTAGAAAGACTCCCATTCTTGATTTAAGGATTCCAGGAGATGAAAACTCCACCACATTCCATGGTAATCTGTTTCAATGGTTAATAACCCACCTTATTAAAAATGCTTTTTTATTTAGTTAGATTATAATAATAAAGCAAAAACTATTGGATTAGTAAGTCTGAGTTCAGTCCTAATAATTTTCATAATGCAAAAGAAATATTTTTGTGTTTCAGTGTACTGGTATTGAGGCCTTCTGGCTGACTGTGGTTTCTTTTCCACTTCTAGCAGCAGATACATAATATGTACAGAATTATCAAATTCAAAGTTTAGCAGTTAAATATTTGATAATTAAATAACGGATTTGCAGGTGGAGGTAGTAAGAAGAAGGGACTATTGTAATTTCCACTTGATGTTAAAATAAAAAGAAACAAAACTGATATTAAAATGCTACCATTGTAATTACTAGAGCTGACGGGGGGTAGTATTTGCAAGTATTTGAATAAAACTGTGAATTTGCCTTGACTGTCTTCCCAACCCCTTTCATTCACTATCCGAGAACATTCAGGCAAGGAAATGCTTGCTCTGCATATAGTGCATGGGTATTTGGGTTGTGTCTGTGCTGCCATTTTGAATTCTCTTTGAGGGTATAGGAGCAGGCCCAATGTCAATGGCTACTCCGCTCTTGCAGGGAGGCTGTTGCTCCGTGGGTTGAGATCCTCTACAGCTGGCAGTGGGATTAAGCTTCAATTGTAAGCGCTGAATCTTATAAAATAAAAACGTACGTAGCAGTTGATCAGGTCCATGGTTCTTCTACGCCTCCAGCCAATAAGTATGAAGAACAGAGATATTATGGACTGACTAATAGTACCTTCTTCACAGCTTGTGTTTCTCTCTTTGCTGTTTCCTGCCCACCTCCTAATGACTCCCCTTCAAAAACAACAGTGTTAGGGATCAATTATGCAAAGCCATTAAATCATCATCGGTACTCACAGCTGTAAAAACATCTGCACTATAAACTCTGCTTCTTCCTGAGAGACAAACATGTAATTGCTTTGCTCATTCTGCATAATTGTACGGTTTCTGGTTTGTGTAATGCTGGGGAGGTGGGTGCTGGGCAGGGGGAGTCAACTTTAAACTGATTCATGCTCATCTCATCATGAAACACATATCTAGACTGAGAGGCAGATCACGGACTTTATTACAGCAAACAGCTTCACCCCTTTTACGCCCCACAGCCCTTGCCTATGCTCTTAATCCTAAAGGTATGAATAATTTCACAGCCAGTAAACAAGGTTTTAATTTGCATTGTGGAAGGGAGGTGGTGTAATGCCGGGGAGGCAGCTGTGTAACGGGAATATCAGAATTCCTCTCTAAAATTCATCCATTCTTTCTCCAGTAGTTGCCTTAGTGACAACAGTAATCTTTGTTTCTACTGCTGCTGCAGATAGAAGAAAAACAACCATGCGTGTTGTTCTTCTACCAATCCATTGCTAGAGAATCTGTACATTAAATGAGCTAATGAAAATCATAGACTTACTGGTGTTGGAATAATGCACTGGGAAGTAGGGCTGGGAAGTAGGGCAAGGCAATTTTTTTTTTCATCCAAACTGTTTTTTTCCCACCAAAAAAATACAGATATAGGTTGACAAAAACATTTAGTGATTTTGTGTTGAATTAGCTAAACTATTCATAGAAAGTTAGGGTTGGAAGGGACCTCAGGAGGTCATCTAGTCCAACCCCCTGCTTGAAGCAGGACCAATCCCCAATTTTTGCCCCAGATCCCTAAATGGCCCCCTCAAGGATTGAACTCAAAACCCTGGGTTTAGCAGGCTAATGCTCAACCCACTGAGCTATCCCTCCCCCTAACTATTTCACTTGGGAAAAAAATAGTAAACCAAAAATAAAACAAAACACTAAAAATAAATTCAGGGGAAAAAATTGAAGTGCTTTTGTTTTGACAGTTTCAAGATGACATGTTTCCTTTTTTTTCAATTTGAAGTGACTTCTCAATTAGAAATGTATTTCAATTTTATTTTTTAAATAAAAAGGTTAAAACATTGCTCAAAATGAACAAAAACATCTAATGTGGGCTTGAATGTTTGGATGCAGGTTGAATTAATTTCATTTGGCGTCGAATCCATTTTTCAGTTTGCTGAAAAATTCAAAATAATATGTGCTTTGGGTCAAGTTGGTTGAGGGTTGGTCCTGCTTTGAGCGGGGGGTTGGACTAGACGACCTCCTGAAGTCCCTTCCATCCCTAATTTTCTGTGATTGTATGATTCTATAACTCAGAATGATTTTTTTCTCATGTATTTATTTTTTAGTATGGACAGCAATCCCAAAAATCAGATATTCACACAGCTCTACGGGGAAGTTCAACTAGGGTATAAACAGAACAGAACAAACAAATAAAAATAAATAAAAAATAAAATAATAAAAATGGAAAAAAAGATTTACAGAACAAATACAAATAAAATAAAATAAAACAAATTAAAAAAAATAAACAGAACAAATGGGAGCTGGTGATTAGGCTTTTCCGAGCAAGGTGCCTGAGTTAATCACTCAACTCCCATTGAATTCCAATGGGAATTGGGTGCCTAACTCCCTTAGTCACCTTTGAAAATCCCAGTCATATGCCACATTGTACTCCCACAATCTTTAGCATAGCAAGTGACTGGTTCAGCCCCAGTGTAATTTAGAGCAGCCTCTGTTAGGTCTTTTCCCCCACCACCTCTGCCAACATCCCTTGATACTAGAGGAATCAGGAATAGTCAGCATAAAGCCATTTCTGCTGGAGCTAGATCAAATAATTACTGTTTCACACCTGGGGAATTCACAACTACCTGTTTAGGGCTCCTATATAGTCTGTTTGTCAACAGAGCCACTCTAAGGGTCTTTTTTGCAGGTGAAGATCAAAGCCATTATATTTACAAATGTGTTTGCATTCTTCCTCTTAAATAGCAGGGCTCTGAATCAGAGGTTATGATATATTATTTGTATCGCAGCATGGCTTAGAAGCCCTAGTCATAGACCAGGACCCCCTAATGTGCAAGCTGCTGTACAAATATGTGCAAAGCCTTTAAACTTTGAGATATTGTGAACCTTGAAGTTCTTACTGAGGTCCACAGATTTTGCAAAATTAATTCTAGTTTACAAATCTATTTCCCGCCCCCCTTCCTCATGTCACTTAAACCCAGGTTGTCTTCGTGTCTAATTCTTTTTGTAAACAAACATTACAAGAGAAAAATCTGAAATCGAGACAGGCTTTTTCTTTTACTTATAGTATAGCTTTTAAATCTGTGTGAGGCAGGGGCTGCTAGGCCAGGATCCTTAAAGGTATCTAGGTGTAACCCAGGCCTGCTGGGTACAGTGCTCTGTTATCCCTCTAATGGCATCTAGTCTATCTAGAGATTGGTGAGTTACCTATAGCCTTGGTTAAGAGCCATGCGGCTTTTAGCTCATGCAGTAGAGGCTCATGCATTTAGCTCTAGAGGTCCCAGGTTCAATCCCATCTGCTGACGACTGGGGTCTGTGGGCATTACATAGGCTCCTATTGCCCTAGGCCCAAATCCTCAAAGATATTTAAGCTCTTAACTTCCATTGATTTCAGGGGAAGTTAGGTCCTAAATACCTTTAAGGATCTGGGTCCCAGTGTCTGTGTCTTGACCGTAAAGACTAAAAAATGCGGGGGGGAAACCCAACCCTGCTGAGACCAATGTTCACAATCAGAATGAATTAAAGTGGTATGAATCCAAATTTAGTTTCTAATTTACTGAAACAACAATAACTGTGTCGAGAGAGCGAGGTGAAAAATGGAATAATTTTGGCCTGTTGACAATTATATAGTATTCTCCTTGACTTACTGCATGGGCTGGAAATAGATGCATGTCCCAGATGGTAGGTCCCTCTGTTTTCTTGAGCAACCCTCTCTGATTAGACCACCAGGAATGAACTTGTAATCAGGAAACCACAGTTCTGCTATGTCATAAATATAAAGGGAAGGGTAACTACCTTTCTGTATACAGAACTATAAAATCCCTCCTGGCCAGAGGAAAAACACTTTCACCTATAAAGGGTTAAGAAGCTAAGATAACCCCTCTGACACCTGATCAAAATGACCAATGAGGAGACAAGATATTTTCAAAGCTGGAGTGGGGGTGGGGGAACAAAGGGTCTGTCTGTCTGTGTGATACTTTTGCCAGGAACAGATCAGGAATGCAACTTTACAACTCCTGTTAAATTAGTAAGTAATCTAGCTAGAACATGAGTTAATTTTTTCTTTTGTTTAAATGGCTGGTAAATAAGCTGTGCTGAATGGAATGTATATTCCTGTTTTTTGTGTCTTTTTGTAATTTAAGGTTTTGCCTAGAGGATTCTCTATGTTTTGAATCTGATTACCCTGTAAAGGTATTTAAGGTAAGGTATGTAAGGTATTTACCATCCTGATTTTACAGAGGTGATTCTTTTACTTTTTCTTTAATTAAAATTCTTCTTTTAAGATCCTGATTGCTTTTTCATTGTTCTTAAGGTCCAAGGATTTGGGTCTGTGTTCACCTATGCAAATTGGTGAGGATTTTTATCAAGCCTTCCCCAGGACAGGGGGTGTAGGGCTTGGGGGGATATTTTGGGGGGAAGACGTCTCCAAGTGGGCTCTTTCCCTGTTCTTTGTTTAACACGCTTGGTGGTGGCAGCATAGGGTTCAAGGACAAGGCAAAGTTTGAACCTTGAGGAAGTTTTTAACCTAAGCTGGTAAGAATAAGCTTAGGGGGTCTTTCGTGCAGGTCCCCACATCTGTACCCTAGAGTTCAGAGTGCGGAAGGAACCTTGACATGCTACTTCACTGGTCACCTCTAAAATGATGGTGACAAGTCAATTCCCTAACAACTGCTAAATAAAGCATGTGATTTCACAGCAGTGCTGCAGTAACTCCATTGGGCACAATATTAATTTTGTGGGAACTCATGGTGAGTCTCACACGTCATCTCCTGCAGACTGTGTAATTACGTTGTACCATTGCTCTATTATTTGGTAGACTTGTGCTTGCTAAAGTGACAGTATCCTTATTATCACCCCTCGACCTATTCGAGGATTGTCAGAGCTTCATGACAACGCGATCAATTAGACCATGGAATAGTTTCTCTTAAGGGAAGTGGTAGAAGTCCCATCATGTCAGACAGTTAAAAAAGGACATGACTAAGCACCAGATCTTATGTTGCTAGGAATAATCCTTCAATGGCGTGGGGATGGAGTAAAAGGCCTGCAGTAACTGGACTTTCCTTTCTCTAGTGCAGTGGTTCTCAAACTTTTGTTCTGGTGACCCCTTTCACGTACCAAGCCTCTGAGTGTGATCCCCCCTATAAATGAAAAACACTTTTTAATATATTTAACACCATTATAAATGCTGGAAGCAAAACGGGGTTAGGGGTGGAGGCTGACAGCTCACGACCCCTTCCCCCCCATGTAATAACCTTGTGACCCCCTGAGGGGTCCCAACTGCCAGTTTGAGAATCCCTGCTTTAGTGTCTGTGATTCCATGAACTCATCCAAAGAAAATACAGTCTTGAATTGATTGAGTTGTACAAGTCTCAGCACAGAATTTTATATATTTATTTTTAAAATGTCAACAGTTGTGGGGTAGCCTCTTAAGTCAAGTCACAGGATTGTAACAAAAAAAGAAATAGAAAGGCTGAGTTGGGGAGCACAGTCCTCTTACCATCCACAATACGGAAAAGAATCCAGTGTTCACACAAGGGGATAAGGCTTCTTTTTCACCTTCTCATCTCCATGTTGAGGCAAAGATGCCTCCTGTGGGAGCTCCTAAGATTCCCCTAAAATTTCCTCCTTGAATCTATTTCCCCATGTTAAGTATCCTCACACCTTCTTGTCAACTGTCAAAATGGGCCATCTTGATTATCACTACAAATGTTTTTTTCTCCTGCTGATAATGCTCATCTTAATTAATTAGACTCTTACAGTTTGTACGGCAACTTCCACCTTCTCTGTATGTATGTGTGTGTGTATATATATATATATATATATATATATATATATATATATATATATATTCTTACTATATGTTCCATTCAATGCATCCGATGAAGTGGGCTGTAGCCCACGAAAGTTTATGCTCTAATAAATTTGTTAGTCTCTGAGGTGCCACAAGTACTCCTGTTATATTTCCTCCTTTGCTTCACCCATCCTGAAACTGGCAGTTACCCATCTTGCAGGATGTACTTGCTTTCTTTTTTCATATTCCGTCAAGGTTAATTCTGAGTCAGCCCGACGGTTTGCTGTAGAGCGATCTCTCTCAGTACTTGTGTGGCTCACATCAGCATCACGTCTGAGACCATCTTGATTTGCACCTGGCGGTACAAGTAAATCATATCAAACCGGGGGGAGGTACTTGTCTGAGGAATGGATATGTTAAGAACACCCAAGTCATGTCACTGAGATTATATGATAAATCAGACCCAAGACCTGATTCAAAATCCAGGGGGAAAATTACCATTGAAAGACCCTCCCTTGGAATGCTTATCATCTGTTTAGAGCTTCCACTCTAATTGTGAGGGGGTATTAGTGACATAACAAATAAGGGCACGGATGGAGGTCACCAAATATTTTTTTTCACCTGTAATGTAGGGCCAGATACTCAATTGGTGTCAATCAGCCAGTATATAATCAGTCACTTCACACATACTCTGTGTGATTAGCATGCTGCCAAGATGCCCATCCAACCACACAGGAATAACAGGTTTCAGAGTAACAGCCGTGTTAGTCTGTATTCGCAAAAAGAAAAGGAGGACTTGTGGCACCTTAGAGACTAACCAATTTATTAGAGCATAAGCTTTCGTGAGCTACAGCTCACTTCCTCAGATGCATATCGTGGAAACTGCAGCAGGCTTTATATATACACAGAGAATATGAAACAATACCTATTCCCACCCCACTGTCCTGCTGGTAATAGCTTATCTAAAGTGATTTCCAGCACAAATCCAGGTTTTCTCACCCTCCACCCCCCCACACAAATTCACTCTCCTGCTGCATGCACATTGTGTAAAGAGTTGTCACTTTGGATGGGCTATCACCAGCAGGAGAGTGAATTTGTGTGGGGGGGTGGAGGGTGAGAAAACCTGGATTTGTGCTGGAAATCACTTTAGATAAGCTATTACCAGCAGGACAGTGGGGTGGGAATAGGTATTGTTTCATATTCTCTGTGTATATATAAAGCCTGCTGCAGTTTCCACGATATGCATCTGAGGAAGTGAGCTGTAGCTCACGAAAGCTTATGCTCTAATAAATTGGTTAGTCTCTAAGGTGCCACAAGTCCTCCTTTTCTTTTTACAGGAATAACAGTGATTCAGCCCAGAGGGTGGGGTGGGGGAAATAACCCTCGGAGACTCAGAATTCTTGCTCAGAAACAATGAGAAGTCTGGTAAATACACACTAACCCGGCTACTCCTCTGATTGGTCCTGCTTTGAGCAGGCGGTTGGACGAGACGACCTCCTGAGGTCCCTTCCCGCCCTGAGATTCTCTGATTCTGTAATTCCTGACAGAATTTCTGCTGTGGCTAGGCTACCCTTTCTGTCCAGGGAGCAGGATAATAATTATATTTAGTATTTAAGGTTCAATAAGGATAAGTGCAGGGTCCTGCACTTAGGACGGAAGAACCCAATGCACAGCTACAGACTAGGGACCGAATGGCTAGGCAGCAGTTCTGCGGAAAAGGACCTAGGGGTGACAGTGGACGAGAAGCTGGATATGAGTCAGCAGTGTGCCCTTGTTGCCAAGAAGGCCAATGGCATTTTGGGATGTATAAGTAGGGGCATAGCGAGCAGATCGAGGGACGTGATCGTTCCCCTCTATTCGACATTGGTGAGGCCTCATCTGGAGTACTGTGTCCAGTTTTGGGCCCCACACTTCAAGAAGGATGTGGATAAATTGGAGAGAGTCCAGCGAAGGGCAACAAAAATGATTAGGGGACTGGAACACATGAGTTATGAGGAGAGGCTGAGGGAGCTGGGATTGTTTAGCCTGCAGAAGAGAAGAATGAGGGGGGATTTGATAGCTGCTTTCAACTACCTGAAAGGGGGTTCCAAAGAGGATGGCTCTAGACTGTTCTCAATGGTAGCAGATGACAGAACGAGGAGTAATGGTCTCCCTTGTAACATCCTCCCAGATGGGATATATATATACATAAAAATCTGTTTCTCTTCATCCCCTCCACATGATTCTCCAAAATTAATCTAATTATTCATGTTAAAAGAATGCAGTGATTTTTCTTCATAAATAAGCTTTATTTTCATTGCTTGTATTTAATTAAAAATATAAAATTAAATACACCTTAAAACTGGAAACTACCTGAAAGGGGGTTCCAAAGAGGATGGATCTAGACTGTTCTCAGTGGTACCAGATGATAGAACAAAGAGTAATGGTCTCAAGTTGCAGTGGGGGAGGTTTAGATTGGATATTAGGAAAAACTTTTTCACTAAGAGGGTGGTGAAACACTGGAATGCGTTACCTAGGGAGGTGGTAGAATCTCCTTCCTTAGAGGTTTTTAAGGTCAGGCTTGACAAAGCCCTGGCTGGGATGATTTAACTGGGAATTGGTCCTGCTTCGAGCAGGGGGTTGGACTAGATGACCTTCTGGGGTCCCTTCCAACCCTGATATTCTATGATTCTATGATTCTATGATTCTATTTCTGCCACACTGCACCTGGTTTAAAGTGCTACATAAATCTTAATGAATTCGTCTTCACAACATCCCTGAGAGGCAGCTGCAAGGAAATGTTGTTACCCCTATTTCAGGAATAGTTATCAGAGACAGTGAGATCGATGGCCTGATTTTCACAAAGCTGTGGCCGGAGATGAGCAAACATTTTTGTCCCTGCCCTACACACCCCATGAGCAGGACTGCACCCACAGTCCAGCTCTCTGCATGCACAAGTGAGCCACGCGCATGCACAAATGTGGTATTTTATCCATTCATATGAACCAATCGCCATTTTACATATGGAACTGCAGTAAGTGCAAAGCTGGTGAATTTATACACACCGTGAAATGTGTGCCAACCACCACTTCCAGGAAATCAGGGGCTGAGTCAGCTGAACAGCTGAACAGCTGTGGGGAGGACCAGAGAGTTCCTACCTCTTAGGTCCATGTTCAGCCCATGGGATTTACTTCAGTGGTCAGTCTGTTTCACGGCTTCCTTAAGTCTTTCCTAATGCAGTTCAAATTTTCCCTCTTCATTTTCAAACCTCTACACACACTCACTCCTCCCTGCCTCTCTGACCTTGTATCCACTTAATCTCTCTGCTCATAGAGCTCCTTCAGCCTCAAACTCCACTCCTCCATTTCTTCTCATCTGTTTCTTCCCATAACCCCTCTAATAATCTCCATCTTTGGAGGTGGGGAGTTGCACTCTGGCCTTCCCCAGGGTACAAGACTTAACACCAGCCCTTCAGCTGCTCTATATTCTAGTTCACAACAGGGCAGATAATCAGGGAACTCTAACTAGCAGCCAGATGATCCCCTTCTATCTATGTATTGTATGTGAAAGGCCCCTTTCACTGTATCTGAGCACCTCATACTACGTCAATGTATTTATCTTCACAATGCTGCTGTGAGGGAGGGAAATTCTATTATCCCCATTTCACAGATGGGGAACTGAGGCACAGAGGGTGGGATCCATGAAGGGACTTAGGTGGTGCCTGGGCTCTCTATACAATGAATGGGAGAAGAGAGGTACCTTAGATTAGGATCCACACAAGCCAGTATGCTAAGTGAGGAACCATCTAAGCTCGCTAGAGAAGGATGTGTGCTCAGCCCTGGCCTCTCTTACAGAAAGGGGCCTAAATTCAGGCTGCAAGAAGGCACCTGTTTCTGCTTTGCAATCCATGCATGGGACCTGCCTCCTGCAGGCTGGCAGCTGAGGTGGCTAAGCTGCTGCTTGTGGGAATGAGTTAGGTGCCTAAATAAGAGCCAGAGGAGGGGGCACTGCTCACCTTATTACTTTTATCATCGCGATTAGAGTACTCACCTTGGATGTGGGAGACCCAGGTTCAACTCCCCCACTCCGCCAGCAGGGGAGAAAGGATTTGAACAGGGAACTCCCATTTCTCAGGAGAGTGCTCTAGCCAGCTGTGGGACTCACTCAGTCTCTCCTGTTGAAGCTGTTTCATGGTGTATAATTTTATCAAAGAGTCACCAGGGGAACTGGACCCTGCATCTCCCATCTCTGAGGTGGGCGCACTAACCACTGAATGATGGAGTCATTCTTGTGCTTGCTCCAGGGCTTACTGACTGTTCTAGTGTGGATAAACACTTAGCCACTGGGCCAGGGGAGGGTGGGAGTGCTCTACCCACTGGGCACCACCACTTCCTCCTCCTTCTGGATTTTGAATGGGACCTGAGTACACCTACCGGCCGAGGCACTGCAAGTGACTTAGGGGGATGTACACCTGTCTTCCAGAGTGATTCACAAACCAGGAGGCTTAGGCCAGGAGATTGGCATCTGGATGCCTAGAGGGAGGCAGCAGTTCACAAAACCAGAAGCAGAAACTTAGGTTCCTAGGGAACTTTTACCCCGAAAAGTTGGGTGCCCACAGGATTTGGTGGGAGTTTCGTGGCTCACAATGGAGCCAAAGTTGAGACTTGGGCACATAAGCACCTTTATGGATCTGGACCAGGGAGACTAACTGACTTGTCTACAGTCACAGGAAGGCTACAGCAGAGCAATAAATTATATCCTTGTCTCCTGAGTCCCAGACCAGTGCCACTCACCACTGAAAAACCCCTCCTCTTACCTAGCACAGCAGCAAATATGACCCTTGAAATCTCCAGGAGAGCTAGAGCACAATGACTCACTTTGTAAGATGCTGCATCTGAGAACAAACACAAAATGGTGGCTGTCTCCCAAGTTGCCTTTGCAGCAGGTAGGGAGATTCCTAGGTTTAAAGGGGCAGGACATAGAAGACAGAATGGTGACATCTCCTTTCACTTACACAGCTAGATACGTCATGATGCAAATTGTTTACTGTGCCCTTAAGCTTTTCAAAAATGAAACCCTGAAGACTTGCAACAATATGGAGTCAAATGGCAAAGGATGTTTTATGTACAATAAATGATTGAAAATGTAATCTCTGATGCCCTTGCACTAGAGGAAATAACAGTCCATGATGGATGTTTTCAATAGAAAGCGTTTAAAAAAAAATCTTCAATACATTTGCAAGTTAAATATTGAACTATTCCTCACTGGGATGTATAAGGCAATTTTACACTGGACATTAATTAGTTCAAAAAAAAAAGGGCACCCTGAGGTATATATTAAATAATATATTTGCTGGTAGTTTACAAGAAGCAATTCTTTCCTGTATATATTTGCCTAACTTCCAAATAATGTACAAAATCCAGATCAAAATAAAACCAAAAAAGACTCATGGGTTTTTCATTTAGTGGGAACCAATGCACGTAGCGTGGGGTTGTCATACATTCAGTGAAATGCAGACTGGAGATGTACTGACATATAAATGACAGCACCATTTTGCATCAGATAACTATGTCTTCAAATCACTATAAATAACAGCTCCAAAAGGGTGAGCTTTTTCAAAAGCACATTCACTGTTGGCTTATCTCAGCACCCATTGAAGTCAGTGGTAAAACTCCCATTGACTTCAGTGGGCCAGCGGTGAGAGATTTTTAACTCCCACCTATGGATCTATCAGCTCTTTATACACTGACTGTACTAAGAGATTGCTGCCTTGTATTGAGGGTGCAGTACTGCTGGGAGGGCTATTTTTTCAGATGAGATGTATAACAAAAGTCCTGAACATTTATTCTCATTAAAAATCCCCTGGCTCTTTGTACGTATGTGACAACCGACCTCTTGACTGATGCACTGGGGATTGAACCTGGGACTGCCAGAACTAAAAGCAATAATCACTATAAAACCAACTTCTGTAGGTGGTTGCTATGTCAGACTCATATGCTTTGTAGATTGGGCACAGAGGGGAATGCATAACATGCTCTGACCCTGACCATTGGGCTACACACATAATGCATTAATTATGGACTGAGAGGCATGAGCAATAACTCCGTCATTTGGCTAACTTTGTGATTACATGAATTAGTGATAATTGCATTGCAGTGTCTTTATTATAAAGAGTAACTTTTTGTAGTTGTACCTACTCTCATTTCATTTGTGACTACTAGCTGTTCATTTCTTCTCCTAGCATGTTCTCATGTAACTTTAGCTGATATTTATGATTCATTTGCAAACACCGTCCATGTTCTGTGATCCCTGATTGTGAAGGAGGCAATGTGTCTTTAATCACTGTGGTTTATTCTGGCCAATGGTTATCTTGCCAGATTCTAACAGTACTTGCTTCTCAACTGTGATAAAGGTCTTATGCCCCTGTTAAATATTCCCAATCCCTTTTGACTTGTGGGATCTTTTTGCCAAATTGACAGTGTCATCAGTCATCCTATTATGATGTCCCACATCTGGTGTTTATACATCTGTTGTATTGAACTGTTGCTGCCGGTGATTTTCCACACTGCTACAATGTAGGACTGTACGTTTTAGCTTCTTCTTGAATCCTTTAATTTTTATTTGAGCACCTTCTTCACTGCACCACTAAGGCTGCTTACACGAGTGATTGTGGCAAAAGGGAATGAATTGTCTAGTGCAAGGCATGATCAACTTTCCTGCAGATACTGCAGCATGATGCCCTGCTAGTAAATTGGCCACATTCTACTAGCCCATTGGCATGTGCGTTGAGCTGGTAAAATTGGGGGGGGGGGAGGAGGACATGAAAAATGTCCTTTTTTTAAATTTTGCCATTTTTTTTATAAAAGAGTCAACCACTTTGACTGATGGGTTTAACAGTGGGATTTCTTATGTTTAAATTAATTAGTTTAAGCAAAGCCCAGGAGTTCCCTGTTCTTCAATTGTGGGCCATTGTGTGTCATTACAGTCCTCAGAATTCCATCAGGCAAACATGAATATAATTTGCCTGACTGTAGATTAAACTGTGGTATCTACAAGTATGCATATGTCTGGAAAATAGTTAAAAGAGTCTCTCCTGATCAGGTTATCTCATCTTTCCATGGCAAATGATTACTGACATTTCCCCATGGCATTTTTCAGGGTCTCTTCCAGAGGGTTTAGATCCTTCTGCCTTGGCAATTAATAACTAAGCAATCATTGGGCAGATCTGAGGTGGCAAAATTGACATAGCTAAATGACTTCAGTGGAACTACACTGGTTTAGATGAGGGTTGGGGGAGTATGGCCCATTAGCTTCAATGGGAGCTGGATTAGACTCTGTAGTTCCAACATGTTTCAGACATGTTGACCTGTTCTTTAGGATTGCTCTTCAGGTGTAACCAGAGCACAACTTCTCCAGTTCTCTTCCGCTTAGTGATTCCAAGCTGGCCTACATGTGTTCTTTCAATACAGCCCTTCTCTTCAGTATGAAAGTGCTTTGAGAGTACTTCCAAACTCCTGGTAAGATCATATTTGTATTAGGAATTAGCAGGTGGAAGCGTTGATATCTCCATTTATTACTTACCGTTGGTATCCCTCCTTGTAGTGTTCCAACCTTAGCTCTCCAACTCATCCCATCTTCCGGGTGATAGAGAACATGATGCTAATATCATGTTCACACCTACAGGTGCTGCTTGTTCCGTTGCATCTCGTCAAGTGAAACATATTGTCTTGGCAGCATGTCTGCAATGACTGTGGGATGCGCTGGCTTGAATTCAAGGGTCATGCACTTTTATACTTCCAAACATCAGCTCTGTAACCTCAGAGGTATTTCTTGAAGTCCTTTCTTGTGTATTACAAAGTGTAAAATGCACCATGAGTCAACAATTCAATCTACAGCCACAGGGACTGATAGTGAAATCTTTGTGATTTTATGCAATCTCTTTTTCAGATTGAACATGTGTTTTCCCTGCTGCCTTCATAGCAGATATGTATGCAACCATTTAGCCCCGTGACTCTGTATCAGTACTGTTCCTAGACCTCCTTTTGGTGTATCTATGGAAAGCTTGGTTCAGTGGATAGGGTGTTCAAAAGAAAATGAGTAGAACTGGTTGGAAAACAGAATTTCCTTTCTGTGGGAAATTCTGACATGTTGAAATTTGTTTTTGTTGCAAACTGGAATGAAATTCTGAAATTCAAACAGCTTAATGGGACCAGAACAGGAGCCCTGGATAATCTCCAACCAAGAATATAAAAGAAACGGGCACATGAAATTGTCAGGCCAATAGCAGCGATTTTTAATGAATCTGTAAATTCAGGAGTTGTACACTCTGACTGCAGAATTGCACATATATTACCTATATTTTAGAAAGTGTGTGGGGGGAAATGATCCGGGAAACTACAGGCCTGTTAGTTTGACCCCATTGTATTCAAGGTCTTAGAATGTATTTGGAAAGAGAGAGAAGTAAAAGACATAGAGGTAATCAGTAATTGGGATAAAATACAACATGGTTTCATGAAAGGTAGATCAAACCAAACCAACCTGATCTCTTTCCTAGAGAAGATAACTGGTTTTCTAGACAAAGGAAATGCAGTAGATCTAATTTACCTGGAATTCAGTAAGGTATCTGAAACAGTTCCACATGGGACATTATTAGTTTAAATGTGGAAGATGTAGATTAATACAAGAATCGAAAGGAGGGTAAGGAACTGGTTAAAGGGCAGACTACAATGGATCATGCTGTCAGGCTGAAGGGAGGTTACTGATGGAGTTCCTCAAGGATTGGTCTTGGGACCAATCTTTTTAAATATTTTCACTGATGGCCTTCGCACAAAAAGCTGGAGTGTGCTACTAAAATTTGTGGGTGACACAAAGGTATTGCCAAAATGGAGAAGGACCGGAATATCACACAAGAAGATCTGGACAACCTTGAAAACTGGAGTAATAAAAATGGAATGAAATTTAATAATACAAAGTGCAAGGTCATGCATTTAGGGACTAACAACAAGATTTTTTGCTATGCTCTGGGGTCATATTTATTGGAAATGACAGATGAGGAGAAAACCTGGGCATATTGATTGGTCATAGGATGACTGTGAGCCACCAATGTGATGCGGCCATGAAAACGGCTACAGCATCAAGTAAGGTATTTCTGGTAGAGTTAGGGAAGAGTTATTACTATTGTACAAGGCATGGTTGAGACCTCATCTGGACTATTGAGAGCAATTCTGGTCTCCAACGTTTAAGAAAGATGAATTCAAACAACATCAAGTACAGAGAAGGACTACTATGATGATCAGAGGAATGGAGAACCTACCATATGAGAGAAAACTTAAAGGGTTTGGCTTGTTTAGTTTAACAAAACAAAAGCTGAGGGAAGATACGATTGCTCTCTATAAATACATTAGAGGAATAAACACCAGGGAGGGAGAAGAATTATTTAAGTTAAAGGCCAATGTTGGCACAAGAACAAATGGATACAAACTGGCCATCAACAAGTGTAGGATTGAAATTAGACAAAGGTTTCTAATCATTGGAGGAGTGAAGTGCTGGTACAGCCTTCCAGGGTGAGTAGAGAGGGCAAAAACCTAACTTGTTTCAAGTCTGTGCTTGATACGTTTTGGGGATGTTAAGATGAGGTTGCATACAATGGCATATGGCCTGTCCACAATTGCTGTTAGCAAGTATCTCCAATGGGGAGAGATGAGTCACTAAATGGGGAGGGCTCTGAGTTACTACTAGAATTCTTTCTCAGGTGTCTGGCTGGTGGGACTCAGGGGTCAGGAAGGAATTTTCCCCCAGTCAGATTGGCAGAGAGCTTTCAGGTTTAGTTTGGGGCTTGGATCACTTGCAGGTTTAAACTAGTGTAAATGGTGAATTCTCTGTAACTTGAAGACTTTAAATGAAGATTTGTGGAGTTCAGTAACTCAGCCAGAAGTTATGGGCCTATTACATGAGTGGGTGGGTGACATTCTGTGGCCTGTGATCTGCAGGAGATCAGACTGGATGATCACGATGATCCCTTCTGGCCTTAAAGTCTATGAGTCTGTAAATTTCAAATTGTCATGCGAAATGAAGATGCAAAAAAAAATTCAGTTCAGATCCATCGAAACATTTTGTTTGAAAAAGATTGAATCATTTCATTTAGATGATGTTGAAATATTTCATTTAGACAAAGTCAAAACATTATAATATAGAATATTCAATGTATATAATATATATAAAGAATGAATATAATAATATTTTCATATCATAAAATCAAAACAAAATGGATTAAAATGGTCATGTCAAAAAGAAATATTTTTACCTTATCAAAACAAACCAAAACATTTTTACATTATTGAATGAAATGAGAAAGTCATTCCTTTCACTGGAGAAAAGAAATGAAACCAGCAAGAACAATATTCCTGCCTTTTCCAGTTCATTAAAATCCCCCAAAACTGGAAGCTCAAACAATAAGAGGACTGAATACAATATCACACCAGAATAATTTCTGAAAGGATGTAGACTTTGTGGATAATATTATACTTTACAGAGAGAGAACTGAAATATTTTGCTATCTACGTATAAGGTATCTTAGTAGAACAAGGAACTATTATAACAATAAGTAGTATTTTACTTCATCATATTAAAGGATTTGACAAAGTCCTTAGCTTTTTGTTCACTTACCTAGCTGTTTTGGTGAATGGCTAATCAATTACCCAACTGCCACAGGAAATAGTGCCAATGATGTAGGAAGTGGTACTCTTCGTCTCCATTAATGTGGTCTCTAAGTGCCTGTCATGGGGAGTATAGACCCCCAGCCTACCATGACCATTAAGGAACAGCCCCAGGAGGAACCCCTTTCAGTGTGCCAACCCTCCTTAGGGTTGCACTTTCTCACTGCGGTAAGCCCCTTGGCTTCTTCACCTCCTGGGACCAAACTTCAGAGCCTTCAGCAGCCCTGGTTCATGCCCTGGCTCCCCTCAGCGAGTCAACCTGAATTGGACACCTAGGGGAGACTTACATATCCAAAGGGAGCAATGAACTCCTGACTCAATCTGGAGTGACACTCAGCCAGCATTGTGAAACAGAATGATTTATTAGTTGTCTGGAACACAGTGTAGAAAGTCCTCAGCATAGAGAATGGAAAAGTTACAACAAAGTCTGTCTGGATGAGTCCTGAGCCTGGAGGCCCTCTCCTCTGACCCATCCTGAGTCTCAGCCCCAAAGCATGTGTCCTGCTTCCAGCAGCCCTCACTGAACAACCCCCCCTAACCCCCCCTTTTCAGTTCTTTGTTCTTTTTGGGCAACCACTTTCATCTGGTCTTCCCCTTGGGTCTTTGTCCTCCAGCTGACCAAAACTGGCTGGCTTCCTGCAGAGAGCCAGGGTTATCAGTTGCTAGGTAACAAATTGCTGGGCCGTTGTCTGGGCCCAGGTCCTACCTGGATCTCTGGATTATTCTGCAAAGAAAATGCCTTTTCCCTCCATCTAGTTAACTATGCAGCACATAGGGGAAACTGAGGCACAAACACTATTCATACAAAATATTATGAAAAAATATCACTTCATCACCTCTCTTCCTCCTTTGAAACTGAACTCAGTGCAGCCAGTGACCTAGGGAAATTCAAGTACCCCTTTCCATGACAAAGCATCTGATATAATATTTGCACTCCCATTAACATGGACCATTTCCATATCATAATCCTGGAGGATCAGACTCCATCTCAAAAGCTTGGCATTAGCACCTTTCATTTGATACAGCCACTCTAGAGGAGAGTGGTCAGTATATACAGTAAAGCGCCACCCAAATAGACCGGGCTACAGCTTTTTAAGAGCCCACACTATGGCCAAGCATTCCTTCTCCATGGTAGCCTAGTTCTGCTCCCGGGGAAGAAGTTTCTTGCTCATGTACACAATTGGATGTCTCTCCCCCTTAGCATTGGTTTGCATCAGCACAGCCTTGTGTCTGAGGCATCTGTGAACACCATGAACGGGCTTGTCAAATCATCAACTTGAAAAAGGAAATTATTTGTTCATTATATGATAAGTATGCAATAAACACTATTAATAATACCTACTAATTCTTAAAACTAAGAAAAATACCTAAATTGATCAAAAATTAACAAATTTAAAATTGGTATTGTCCACGTTGTATTCAAAAAACACGGAAGAGGGAAAGTCAAATACCAACCCAAATATATATAAAAAATATCATTTGGTTCAATTAAAAACTTGAGATCTGTGACACCACATCCGGATCATGACACATGCTATTTAAAAGAAACCTTTGATATTTCACAATCCTTATGTCTCATTCACATTATCATTACTCGTCCATCCAAATAAGGATGTATTTAATCAACTGGATACTGTCCAGTCCATAGGCCACCTAAAAGGTGACATCTATTCTATAAGGAACAAATGCAAAAACTTCCACTGGTTGTGTATCATCACAATGGCCAAACATAAGAAGTCCCACAAATGGCGTGTTGCTCTCAAAAGGGGCATCAATGGATCTGTAGGTATAATACGTTTAAGGTAAAAGTTCCTCTATGTGGCCAGCTGGAAAGGTACCAATGGCAATATAACACTGGTATCATGCCCAGTGCAACTAACCAAATGGAAATCCATTTTGGAATGGGTGGCCGATGACAAAGAGGAACAATATTGTGTAGTAACTAATCACAAAAAATCTGTTATGGTCATCTGAAATGTATGGTCACAAATCCAAATTTTTGTTCTAAGCAACAAGTACACACAGTTATTGGGCACAAAACAATGTCTCCGGTACCTGGTTTTAAAAATAGAACTGTTATTCTTAGCTACCCAAATAATCAAAATTTAATTAAAGTATTCTAGTGTTTCATGTATATATATCACCATTAACTTTACAGCTAAAACTATTGTTAAAAAACGATTCATATTTATTTAAAATTAGGAATGACATAAATAAGGCAAAGCAAGCACTGTCTAAAAAAAAATTTTGAATGATAGCAACTCACATAAGGTATTCACTGCACCGAGAGGGATAAAAGTTGAATAAAAGAAATAAATAATTTTCCATAGTATCCTCACGGTGTGTTCTAGCCTTACCTGATGTTATATACAAAAAAAAATTTAAAAAAATAATAAATCCACCACCACAGGGAGCTCAAATTTCCTGCTCTGGCACCCCCTTTTTAAAATGTGATTCTGACTATACCTTATTAGCATTTACACACACACCATGGACCCTGCTGGCTGTGCCTTGGTTTCCCCACCTCGGCACAAAGCTTTGAGCCCAGTCTTGCTAAACCTTGTCCCCGGTAGCTCACTTCCCACAGTTGGAGGCTCCCGAACCTCCTGCTGGATAGTCAGCCTGGCACCAGGGCGGGGTGGCCCTCTTTGGCTCCGGCTCCAGGTAAGGACCAGGGAGCTTTGGACACTGACCAGCCAGTCCTCCAAATCACTCCCCATCAGCACCTCAGCAGGTAACTGACCCTAACCTCTTTGGGGCCTTCCTTGGCCCCCCATCTCAGATGTATGCTCGCTACTGGCACCTTAACCGGGGGTCCAAACCCCCTCTTCAGGGTTAGGTATGCATTGGGCACTAACTGGTCTGGGTCCACCACCTCGGGCTGGGCGACCGTCACCTCCGCACCCATGTCCCAGTATCCCCAGACGCTCTTCCCATGGGGATGATGTGGCGAAGGCTCCCCTGGCTCTGGCCTGCGCTTACCCTGTGAATTGTGAGCTACAGGGCCATGGCGTTGCATCCCCTCCCCTGAGCCACCGGTGTGCTGCCAGCTGCATCTGGGAAGTTGGTGCCCCCTCCTGCTGGGCTTCTACCCAGTTAGCCCCTCAAGGGTTCGGCTTACTCACTAAGCCCTTGATTTGGGGGCATTATGACCACTTATGCCCCTTGTGCCTACAGTAATTACATCTCAGGTCTCTGAGGTCCCTTGGAAGGGGTTTGCCTGCTCTGGCATTATCTGTCACTGGAGTCCCACTTCTGGGATGCCAATGGGTGACTCCCCTTTTGCGTCCCTGACCTGGGCCAGTCCCCTCTGGGTCTTTTTTCATCCCCAGACCTTCTGTCCACAAACTCATCTGCCAGCCTGCCTTCACTGTGCAGATCTTTGGGCTTCCTGTCCATATTTTAAGGTCTTGAGGTCAGATCTCATATGACTGCTCCAGCCCAACCAGGTCATACAAATCCTCCAGGGTAGTGACCCCTGCACCCTTACCCCATTACCGGAGATATTCTCCCATCTGGGTGGTGATTTCAATATAGGTTCCATGCTGGATCTTTTGCACACCCCGAAAACTTTTCCTATATGCTTCAGGGGTCAACTCAAACTTAAGCAGCAAAGCTTGTTTGAACAGTTCATAGTCCCCATTCTCTACTCTGTCCATCTGGCTGTATGCCTCTATGTAAGGGGGTAAGGCAGCAGAGCTGATCTGCAGGGTCAAACTTCTCAAAGACTGTGAGGTAGGCATCCACATCCCTTCCCCCTCCCCTTAAACTGGGACAGCAATTTGGTGTCTAGGTTCCCTGCAGAATTGGCATCCTGAGCCCTTTCCCCATGTACCCCTCCATTAGCCCTCTGACAAATCGCCGGGCCATTGTCTGGGCCCAGGCCCCACCTGGATCTCTGGGCATCCTGGTGATGCAGGACACTGTGGCCCACGTACTAAGTTCTAGCCTTAACTCACAATTCACCATCGGTGGATTTTCTAATGCCCTGTTTACTTTAAGGAATAAACTGCCTAAACAATTTAAGAGCAAAGGTTATTTGTTGTCAACAGCTTGTCAAAAGTGTGTGTGAGACGAGGTCCCTGTTGCAGTGCATGTCTACGGTCCAGGCTAATGGAAAGTGTCACAAGTCCAGGGTAACTGCACCTCTGATCCCTTTGTGGCCCCACTTCAGCCTGATGCTGCTAGCCATCACCTTGCTTGGTGCAGGAACATAAATAGAATCATAGACTCATAGAATATCAGGGTTGGAAGGGACCTCAGGAGGTCATCTAGTCCAACCCCCTGCTTAAAGCAGGACCCATCCCCAACTAAATCATCCCAGTCAGGGCTTTGTCAAGCCTGACCTTAAAAACTTCGAAGGAAGAAGATTCCACCACCTCCCTAGGTAACGCATTCCAGTGTTTCACCACCCTCTTAGTGAAAAAGTTTTTCCTAATATCCAATCTAAACCTCCCCCACTGAAACTTGAGACCATTACTCCTCGTTCTGTCATCTGCTACCACTGAGAACAGTCTAGAGCCATCCTCTTTGGAACCCCCTTTCAGGTAGTTAAAAGCAGCTATCAAATCCCCCCTCATTCTTCTCTTCCTCAGACTAAACAATCCCAGTTCCCTCAGCCTCTCTTCATAAGTCATATGTTCCAGTCCCCTAATCATTTTTGTTGCCCTCCACTGGACATTTTCCAATTTTTTCCACATCCTTCTTGTAGTGTGGGGCCCAAAACTGGACACAGTACTCCAGATGAGGCCTCACCGATGTCGAATAGAGGGGAATGATCATGTCCCTCGATCTGTTGGCAATGCTCCTACTTATACATCCCAAAATGCCATTGGCCTTCTTGGCAAGAAGGGCACACTGTTGACTCATATCCAACCTCTCGTCCACTGTAACCCCTAGGTCCTTTTCTTCAGAACTAATGCCTAGCCATTCGGTCCCTAGTCTGTAGCGGTGCATGGGATTCTTCTGCCCTAAGTGCAGGACTCTTCACTTGTCCTTGTTGAACCTCATTAGATTTCTTTTGGTCCAATCCTCTAATTTGTTTAGGGCCCTCTGTATCCGATCCCTACCCTCTAACGTATCTACCTCTTCTCCCAGTTTAGTGTCATCTGCAAACTTTTTGAGGGTGCAATCCGTGCCATCCTCCAGATCACTAATGAAGATATTGAACAAAACCAGCCTCAGGACCCACCCTTGGGGCCCTCCACTTGATACCGGCTGCCAACTAGACATGGCGCCATTGATCACTACCCGCTGAGCCCGATAATCTAGCCAGCTTTCTATCCACCTTATAGTCCATTCATCCAGCCAATACTTCTTTAACTTGCTGGCAAGAATACTGTGGGAAACCGTGTCAAAAGCTTTGCTAAAGTCAAGGAACAACATGTCCACTGCTTTCCCCTCATCAACAGGGCCAGTTATCTCATCACAGAAGGCAATTAGATTAGTCAGGCATGACTTGCCCTTGGTGAATCCTGATCACTTTCCTCTCCTTTAAGTGCTTCAGAATTGATTCCTTGAGGACCTGCTCCATGATTTTTCCAGGGACTGAGGTGAGGCTGACTGGCCTGTAGTTCCCAGGATCCTCCTTCTTCCCTTTTTTAAAGATAGGCACTACATTAGCCTTTTTCCACTCGTCCGGGACTTCCCCAGATCGCCATGAGTTTTCAAAGATAATGGCCAATGGCTCTTCAATCACAACCGCCAACTCCATTAGCACTCTCGGATGCAGCGCATCCAGCCCCATGGACTTGTGCTCATCCAGCTTTTCTAAATAGTGCCGAACCACTTCTTTCTCCACAGAGGGCTGGTCACCTCCTCCCCATGCTGTGCTGCCCAGTGCAGCAGTCTGGGAGCTGACCTTGTTTGTGAAGACAGAGGCAAAAAAAGCACTGAGTACATTAGTTTTTTCCACATCCTCTGTCACTAGGTTGCCTCCCTCATTCAGTAAGGGGCCCACACTTTCCTTGACTTTCTTCTTGTTGCTAACATACCTGAAGAAACCCTTCTTGTTACTCTTAACATCTCTTGCTAGCTGCAACTCCAGGTGTGATTGGGCCTTCGTGGTTTCACTCCTGCATGCCTGAGCAAGATGCTTATACACCTCCCTGGTCATTTGTCCAATCTTCCACTTCTTGTAAGCTTTTTTTTTGTGTTTAAGATCAGCAAGGATTTCACTGTTAAGCCAACCTTGTCGCCTGCCATATTTACTATTCTTTCTACACATCGGGATGGTTTGTCTCTGTAACCTGAATAAGGATTCTTTAAAATACAGCCAGCTCTCCTGAGCTCCTTTCCCCCTCACGTTATTCTCCCTGGGGATCCTGCCCATCAGTTCCCTGAGGGAGTCAAAGTCTGCTTTTCTGAAGTGCAGGGTCCGTATTCTGCTGCTCTCCTTTCTTCCTTGTGTCAGGATTCTGAACTCGACCATCTCATGGTCACTGCCTCCCAGGTTCCCATCCACTTTTGCGTCCCCTACTAATTCTTCCTGGTTTGTGAGCAGGTCAAGAAGAGCTCTGCCCCTAGTTGGTTCCTCCAGCACTTGCACCAGGAAATTGTCCCCTACACTTTCCACAGAAAATCCACCCAGTGAGCCAGGACCAAAAGTATACATGCAGTGATCACTGCTGTGATTGTATCTGGATATCCGATGTGCCCACAGCATCCAGCACATCTCAATATAAGTTTCCACACTTCCAAGGTCTCACATCTGTCCTTGGAGAACACAGGTGAAACAACCTTCTCTGTGATGACATGTTCATCTGCTGTAGCAAATCTAAGGATACTAAGACATTAAATGTGGAAATCAGTTATTTCAATTCAAAAACTGAATCAGTTTTATAAGTTTTGAGCTCTCTGGGACAGGGACTCTGCCTGTGTGTTTGTGTGCGCGTGTGTATGTAGAGTCTAGCACAAGGGTGCTCTCATTCTGATTGGGGTCTGTGGGTGCTATTGCAATAGAAGTGATTAATATTAATGACAACAACCTCATGCAGAGTTAATCAGGGCACCATAGAGAAGAAGGATGATCCAGTGGCGAGGTGGCTAGACTGTGGCTTGGGAGACCTGGGTTCATTTTCCTGCTCTGCTCCAGACTTCCAGTGTGGCTTTACGCAGGTCACTTAGTTTCTTTGTGTCCCAATTGCACAGCTATAACATCACAGAATCATAGAAATGCAGGGCTAGAAGGAACCTCGAGAAGTCATCCAGTCCAGCACACTGTGCTGAGGCAGAATCTAGATCATTCCTGACAGGTGTTTGTCCAACCTGATGGGGATTCCACAACCTCTCTTGGAAGCTTATTCCTGAGCTTAACTATTCTTATAGTTAGATTTTCCTAGTATCTAACATAAATGTGCCTTGCTGCAGATTGAGCCTATTACTTCTTGTCCTACCTTCAGTGGATATGGAGAACAGTTGGTCACCTTCCTCTTTATAACAGCCCTTAACATATTTGAAAACTGTAATCAGGTTGACCTTCAGTTGTCTTTTCTCAAGATTAAACATATCCAGTTTTTTTAAACCTTTCCTCATTTCAGGTTTTCTAAACCTTTTATCATTTTTGTTTGCTCTCTTCTGGACTCTCTCCAATTTGTTTACATCTTTCTTTAAGATGTGGCACCCAGAATTGTACACTGTTCTCCAGCTGAGGCTTCACCAGTGCTGAGTAGATCAGGACAATTACTTCCCATGTCTTACATATGACACTCCTGTTAATAAAGCCCAGAATTATATTAGCCTTTTTCTCAACTGCATCACGTTGTTGGATCTTCTTCAATTTGTGATCCAGTATAACCCCCAGATCATCTTCAGCAATACTGCTACCTGGACAGTTATTCCGTTTTGTAGCTACGCACTTGATTTTTCAATAAATCACTAAAGTGAACTTCTTTGCATTTCTCTTTATTGAATTTCATCTTACTGATTTTAGACACGTTCTGTAATTTGTGAAGGTCATTTTGAATTCTAATCCTGTCCTTCAAAGCACTTGCAATCCCGCCCAGCTTGGTGTTATCTGCAAATATTATAAACATACCCTCCACTCTATTATCCAAGTCATTAATAAAAATATTGACTGGCATTGGACCCAAGACTGACCCCTGTGGAACTCCATTAGATACCTCCTCCCAGTTTGACAGCGAACCATTGATTCTGGTCTTTTAACCAGTTGTGCACCTCCCTTATAGTAATTTAATTTAGACCACATTTCCCGACTTTGCTTATGAGACTGTCACATGGGACTCTGTCAAAAGCCTTATTAAAATCAAGATATATCATGTGTACTGCTTTCCCCCTATCCACTAGGCCATAACCCTGTGAAGGAAGGAAATTAGCTTGGCTTGGCACGATTTGTTCTTGACAAATGGGGGGTAATACCGCTGCCCTACTTCACAGATGTGTTGAGAGGATAAATACATTAAAGATTGTGAAGCTGTCTGATGCTACAGTAATTGTGACTATATACGTAATTTAGATAGATAAAAATACCAATAAAGCTAAAACAAGATCATATAGCAATAATCAGACAAAAAATAAATTATCCTTGGATAACACTAAATTTCTTGTGGTAATGCCACTGCCTTAATACTTTTGCATTCCCACCACTCAAAAAATGAGTATGACCAAAAGCTAATACTAGCCAAAAACATAAGTAACTTGTCTTCAATGCCTAATTAACCACTGGGAGAAAGGATTTCTTTGATAAAGTTTCAACATCCCTGCCCCTTCAATTCAGTCACTAGAGCTCACTATATGCATTTCCCAGTACCCCTTAAGAAGTCTCCCAGCAAAATCATGCCTTTTTACACGCCATTTTACAAACATGCACAACTAACAACCCTTTTAAGACCTTTTTTTAATGTATCATAAAAAATCAAACAAGGGCAAAATGCCAATCTCTTTAAATCCTTGTCTGGTCACCTCCTCTGAGACCTACAAGCAACTCTGTGTATCCTCTTGTTTTTTGTTAGCTTCTGTTTCCATGTAGTAGATCCTAATGTCCCAAATAAATCAGGAATCAGTCTCTCATAGGCTTTACATGTACAACCAAAGGCAAAGATAAGAAAGCTGCAAAAATCTCTGCAGGCTAAGATGATAAATTACCTCATATTTTTTGCCATTATTAAAACCAAATTCATCGTAATATGCAGTTGCTACAGCATTTAGATCCATCAGTAAAAATTGTAAAGGAGATTTTCTAGTTCTCTGTAAAAGTTATAACACATCCATATTAATGTCTATATTGTCAGATTGGAAGTAATAATTTGGTTTAAAATGAGGTTCACTTAAGCGGTTTATGCTAATTATTTTTCCCTCCAAGAATGTCAATTGAAATTTGATGACAAATGTCTAGGTCCATTTCTTTGACTAGGAAACTAATTCTGAGCATGTGGCTCTGTAAATTATAACCCACTTTGATTTATTTACTTCATATTCCCAGCCACTTTCTATGAGACTGTCAAGTGGGCAAAAAAGCATTTTTTTTCTCATTATTGCAGTATTTCATCAAAAGGAATCATCTCCATTTCTGAGAGAGTTCTCCCAATATTATTTCTAAAGCTCCCTTTGGGTGGAAGACAATGATCTATTCTGGCCTCAGTTATTCACTTTTTCATCACCTGTCAACCAGATTACAGCAATGCACTATACCTGAGCATGAAACCTTCAGCACTTAGGAAATGCCAAATAGTAGAAAACACTGCAGCCTGTCTGATCAGCAGCATAGGCAACCACAAACACATCAACCCTACCCTCTGCTCCCTGCCTGGCTTCCCATCCGATACTGAGGAAAGTTCAGGGTCTTGGGCCCAGATCGTCAAAGATATTTAGACTCCTAACTTCAATTGAAATCAATGGGAGTTAGGTGCCTAAATACCTTTGTGGATCTGGACCTTGTTCCTTATCTTCAAGGTGCACAGTGACCTGAGCCCCGCAGTAAAAGATCACCATAGCTCTGGGATGAAGACCATGGTCAACTAACTCTGCATCTCTGTCTCATTCAAACTCTCTATGGTCAGGATAAAGCTCATCTCTGCAGGAAACAGAACTTTCTTGGGGGTCTGTGAAATGAACTCTCCCATGCTTAATGCATGACTGGAAGGTGCCTGGATTCTATGGTGATGGGCATGGTATAAGTACCTCTATAGAATAGAAATTAGATTGTTTCATAGACCTGCTTGCTAAATACATCATAAACTTGGCCTCAATGACAGTAAATCAGCTTCAACTTCAACTTCAATGCTGATTAATATTAGCCAAAAATCTGACCCTAAAGATCTTTAAAAGATATACAGTCAGTCTCATAGAAGAAGGGCAAATGAGCAAAACGTTGCACACAGATCCACCTGTGGAGTGGGGAGGAAGGTGTCTCTGAAGCACACTACCTCCCACGGCTAACCTGTGGTGGAACAGTAAACACATCTCCCCTTGCTAAGGTCTGTGCCCAGTCAATGCCTATCTACCCCTATGTGGTTTTGAATAGGGGCCTCGGTGTCAGAATTCCTCGGATGTGTTCCGTGCGCTTTCCAGATGATTCGCTGTGTGACCTGGGGGCTAGCCCCTTCTCCATCTTTTCCACCTCTTATTCATGGGCCAGATGTAATTATCATTCCTGCTAATGCCTCCCAGGGCACTAGTTACCCGGAAAGCTCCAGGACAAGGCAGAGCTACAGCTCTTCCTCTCCTCCTGAAATGGCCAGCAAAATTAGACAAACACACAAGGGGGCTATGCTGCTCCAGGGAAGGAGGGCATGCTTCCTCTGGGGTGCTGTGACTGGCTCCACCCATGATGTGGCCTACCACCTGTCATATTAATTTAGATGGAAGAAATATTACAACATGCAGGAGAGGCACAATCTGTCCCTTAGTCTCTCTGTGTTTCACCTTAGTCACCTGGTGTGACAATTTCTGGGTATTGTGTTTTACAGAATGCTTAAAGTCATTAAAGTCAAGGGGCGTACCAAGTGCTCTCCTTCAGGCTCAACAAAAGGATCAAGTGGCCCAGACCTTCAAAGGTATTTAGGCATCTGTTGATTTCAATGGGAGTTAGGTGTCTAAATTTCTTTGAGGATCTGGGCTGATGTGTTACAAAGTGCTAGCATAGAATATCAGGGTTGGAAGGGACCTCAGGAGGTCATCTAGTCCAACCCCCTGCTCAAAGCAGGACCAGTTCCCAATTTTTGCCCCAGATCCCTAAATGGCCCCCTCAAGGATTGAACTCACAACCTGGGGTTTAGCAGGCCAATGCTCAAACCGCTGAGCTATCCTGCCCCCGCATCCCTATGAGATCCTCAGGTGAAAGGCAGTACATTCAGCGATTGTAGTTAAGGTTCTCAATACTTAAATTTCATACAAGCTAATACCCTAATTCTAGTTTCAGAATTTCTTCTAAACTTTCACTTAATCTGCATTGGCTTCAGAACTCATGATCAGGAACACAAGAATAATGAGCTCTTTAGCATCTACACATGACAGCTCCAGCTGTGTAGAGTTTTCTCTCCTTATTTCTGTAGGACAGGGGACTTTACTTTCAATGCAAGATGCTCCAATTAAGCAAAGAACCTGCAAAGCCAGGCTTTATCAGGGGAGTTCATTAAATGTACGATGAATAGTGACTTCCGTCTGCAGCAAATTCCAGAGAGCATGCATCTCAGTGACTGCAAGCTCACTGTCATTTGCCCAGCAGGCATCTTCTTCATCAGAAGCCCAAGCCTTGAAAACAATTGAAAAGCATGTACCATGTAAAGGATGAAACCAAACCTCAGCAATTGTCACAGGCATCAGAATGGCTTAAAAGAGGGGGAATATTCAAGGCGCAGTTGCTGCATCCGGAATAGTGATGGATGACTGGCAAAAGGTTTGGATGAGCGCCGTAGGCATCCAAAGAGTCTGCACTGTCTGAGTCTGCAAATCTGGCCTAAAAATCTTAATGGAATAAAACCAGTACAACAGTTGCCATGCTCCACTGGGAGCGGGTCAACCCCCCTTCCGATGAGACTAGCCCCCCACGTCCTCGCTTCTTCTACCCGAGCCCCCTCCCCACCCGCTGGAGAACCCCTGAGCCCTCCCCCGACCCAGAGCTGGAGGAACGCAGGATGGCCCGAGGCCCAGGCTGGCCCTAGCTGCCCCAGCCGTGCCAGCTGGCCCAAGCCCCTGGCCACTGGCCCGAGCTCTGAGCTCCAGGCTGCCAGCTGCCGCTGAGTCCCCATTGGCTTCAGAGGAGAGGGGGAGTGAGGGCGGGGCCCCGTGGCGGAGCGTGGGCGTGGCCACATCCTAGGTTAGGGGAGGCTTAGCCTTCCCTGGCCTTCGAAACCCACTACTCATGCCAGACTCCAAGCCAGGAAGGTTAACCATGTGGCTAAGAGAAACAAGGTGTGTGCGATGCAGCCCAGGAGCTCTGGTTTCAGTTCCTAGTTCACCTGTGGGCATGTCACTTGACTTTTCTATACCTCAGTTTACTCCTCTGTAAAGTGGGGCTAAATGTGTTTGTCTGCCATGCAGGGGTGTTTTGAGGGTTGATTCATAGAATCATAGACGATTAGGGCTGGAAGAGACCTCAGGAGGTCATCTAGTCCAATCCACTGCTCAAAGCAGGACCAACCCCAACTAAATAATTCATTCATGTTTGTGAGGGGTTCAGATACTAGAGTATTATGTCTTAATATAAATACCTCTACATATATGCAGGACAGCCATCTTGGCTGTGGCTGAGAACCTGATCCTGCAGCCCGTGTGCATGCGAATGACAGTTTAGGTTGAAGGACTCAGATGAGAAAGGCCTAAAGGAGTGAACTTTGAAGCCTGAATTCAACCTCTCCAACCCCCTACATAACACTGAACAAACTGACTTGGTGGGGTTTCTTCCTTTTGTTTTGTTTTGTTTCTTGCCTTTCAGCTCATAATGCAGCTGCTCAGCTGTGCGCTACTCTAAAAAGGGCAAAAAACATGCTCCCTGACTCCCAGAGGCAGCAGGCCCCTCCAGCCCTGCTGCCTCCAGGGAATCATGGATTGATGATGGCTGAAAGGTGCTAATGGCTGCCCTCCGGGTGGGAGGCTTGGGTCCAAAGACAATGGCAAATCTCATTAAAGTCAAGGGGCGTACCAAGTGCTCTCCTTCAGGCTCAACAAAAGGATCAATCAAGTTATGTAGGACAAACTGCTGGGGACTGTAGGGCTATCACCTGAGGCAGGAGGCCACATGGCAAATCAGAGTAAAGCTTATGGAGATTGGTTTGCAGGCTGTATGTGTCGCAGAGATGCCCAGGGTTGGCTGTCCTTAAGAGTGAGATTTACAGCCCCAAAGAGTGAGATTCAAGACCAAAAAGTGAGACTTCCTAGGTGGTGTGTTAGGGCAGTGGTTGTCAACCAGGGGTCCGGGGCCCCCCGGGGGGCCACGATCAGGTTTCAGGGGGTCCGCCGAGCATGGCCAGGGTTAGGCTCACTAAGGCCCAGGACAGAAAGTCAAAGCCCTGCAGCACAGAACTGAAGCCTGGGGCCCTAAGCCCCACCACCCAGGGCCTAAGCCTGAGCAACTTGGCTTTGTGATGCCCACGGGCAGTTGCCCTCCTTGCTATGCCTTAACACCCGCCCTGGCTTTCATATGCAGAAAACCAGTTGCTGTGGCAGAGTTGGGTGGCTGAGTTTTTATCACATGTTGTGGGGTGGTGGGGCTCAGAAAGGAAAAGGTTGAGAAATCCCTGTGTTAGGTCATTGCTTAGGACAGGGACTCTCATCTTTGATCCTTGCAACATTCACCAGTCCAGGTTTTTATTCCAACCAGTATAACCATTTTTTCACACGCGTGTATGTTGAGTAGAATACAAATACTGAGCAGACATTTTTTAAGCGATGTAAGGATTGCAAGTTTTTGTCTGTGTAACTTTGTGTACGTAACACACTGTCTTTTAATCATCCCGTGGCTTTGGATAAAGGCATCAGCTAAATTAATTAATATTTAACCCTTTTCAGGACACATTGAAAGCTGTAGAGAAAACGAAGTCTTAGACCCAATAAAAATTAATTCATAAAAACAATCAAAACTTTCTCAGAGAACATTGCAAACAGGTTTTGACAAAGTACTTCAGAGTTACAAACACCAGAGTCATAAACTGGCTGGTCCACCACACACCTCATTTGAAACCAGAAGTACACGATGGGGCAGCAGCAGAGACAAAAAAACAACAACAAAAAACCATACACAGTACGGTACTGTGTTAGACATAAATTACTACAAAAATAAAGGGAAAATTTTTTTAAAAGATTTGACAAAGTAAAGGAAACTGTTTCTATGCTTGTTTCATTTAAATTAAGATGGTTAAAAGCAGCATTTTTCTTCTGCATTGTAAAGTTTCAAAGCTGTATTAAGTCAATGTTCAGCTGTAAACTTTTGAAAGAACAACCATAACACTTTGTTCAGTGTTACAGACATTACAGAGTCACGAACAACCTCCATTCCCGAGGTGTTCGTAAAGCTGAGATTCTACTGTACTATACTACGAAAAAAAAAAAAGTCATCGAACAAATTACTGCAGGGGAACCAAAGCGCCCTGAAGAGGGTTAATAATAATAATAATAATTAATAATAAATTAATAATAATTAACACAGTAACCATAATTATTAAACATATTTAACTTACTGGTACTTTATCAGTGGGGGGATTTGCCACAGGTACAAAAGGAATTTGTGGCTGTGAAGACACTACTCCATTTTTTGTGCGGTGTATTTCACTTTCCAGATGACAAGTTACATCTTTTTCTCCTTGATGACCACAGGACAGCTTCCAGTGATATGGCGTACATTTACAAGAATAATTCTTGCCTGCTACTGGCACAATGAAGGGGCATAAACATGTCCAGGGCGGTTTAAATTTTGAACTGTATTTTGCAGAACCTGCAAACTTTTGATCAAGTCCTACTTGTTATCTGGGCAAACTGATATTTTTTTGACCATCAAGTATTTACATGCATGCAGCCCTCCCCCCCACACATAGCCTCCTCTCGTCTCTCGCACGCGTATAGAATGTGGGCCTGTAGTTTCCACAGTTATCACACTACACAAGCTTGGAAAGCAGCTTTCCAAGCGCTAAGCCCTGTGCCTGAGGCCCCAAATGTATAGGGTCTTTCAGCACCTCAGTAAACTATTTTGAATCTCTATATTAGGGCTGTCAGGTGATTTAAATCTGAATCACAATTAATCTCGTGATTTAAAAAATTATTCATGACTAATTGCACTGTTAAACAATAATAGAATATCATTTATTTAAATATTTTGGATGTCTTCTACATTTTCAAGTATATTGATTTCAACTGTAACACAGAAAACAAAGTGTATAGTGCTCACTTTATATTTATTTTTATTACAAATATTTGCACTGTAAAAAACAAAAGAAATAGTATTTTTCAATTCCTCTAATACAAGTACTGTAGTGCAATCTCCTTATCATGAAAGTTGAACTTACAATGGTAGAATTATGTACAAAAAATAACTGCATTCAAAAATAAAACAATGTAAAACTTTAGAGCCTACAAGTCGACTCAGTCCTATTTCTTGTTCAGCCAATCGCTTAGACAAACAAGTTTGTTTACATTTGCAGGAATTAACGCTGCCGGCTTCTTGTTCACAGTGTCACCTGAAAATGAGAACAGGTGTTCTCATGCCACTGTTGTAGCCAGCACTGCAAGATATTTACATGCCAGATGTGCTAAAGATTCATATGTCCCTTCATGCTTCAACCACCATTCCAGAGGACATGCGTCCATGCTGATGACGGGTTCTGCTCGAAAATGATCCAAAGCAGTGTGGACTGACACATGCTCATTTTCATCATCTGAGTCAGATGCCACCTGCAGAAGGTTGAATTTCTTTTTTAGTGGTTCGGGTTCTGTTGTTTCTGCATTGGAGTATTGTTCTTTTAAGACTTCTGAAAGCATGCTCCACACCTTGTCCCTCTCAGATTTTGGAAGGCACTTCAGATTCTTAAACCTTGGGTCGAGTACTGTAGCTATCTTTAGAAATCTCACATTGCTACCTTCTTTGCATTTTGTCAAATCTACAGAAAAAAGTGTTCTTAAAATGAGCATGTGCTGAGTCATCACCCGAGACTGCTATAACATGAAATATATGGCAGAACGTGGGTAAAAGAAAGCAGGGGACATACAATTCTCCCTCAAGAAGTTCAGTCACAAATTTAATTAACACATTATTTTTTAACAAGCGTCATCGGCATGGAAGCATGTCCTTTGGAATGGTGGCCGAAGCATGAAGGGGCATACGAATGTTTAGCATATCTGGCATGTAAATACTTTGCAACGCCGGCTACAAAAGTCCCATGCGAATTCCTGTTCTCACTTTCTGGTGACATTGTAAATAAGAAGTGGACAGCATTATCTCCTGTAAATGTAAAGAAAAGCTTGTTTGTCTTAGCGATTGGCTGAACAAGAAGTAGGACTGAGTGGCCTTGCAGGCGCTAAAGTTTGACATTGTTTTGTTTTTGAGTGCAGTTATGTAACAAAAAAATCTACATTTGTAAATTGCACTTTCATGATAAAGAGATTGCACTACAGTACTTGTATGAGGTGAATTGAAAAATACCGTTTCTTTTGTTTAACATTTTTACAGTGCAAATATTTGTAATCAAAAATAATAATATAAAGTAAGCAGTGTACACTTTGTATTCTGTGTTGTAATTGAAATCAATATATTTTAAAATGTAGAAAAACATATGAAAATATTTAATAAATTTCAATTGGTATTCTATTGTTTAGCAATGCGATTTAAACTGTGATTAATCATGATTACTTTTTTAAAATCGCGATTAATTTTTTTGAGTTAATCGCGTGAGTTAACTGCAATTAATGGACAACCATACCTTATATACTTACTCAAAATGAGTGAGATAAGCTTAGGAATGTGTGTGGGAGTGAGATAGCATGCTAATGAGTGAGTCTCACACCCAATGAGTGATACTTGACGTGGCTGGTGTTGGGAGAGAAATTCAGAAGACATTCTGAGTGTTACCCGGACAGGAAATGGAAAGAGAGGGATTCTTGTGCATAGAGCTTTTTGGACTGGCAGAGCTGGGGATTTCTGTTGTTCCTTTCTATTGTTTTCAGGGAAACAGGGCTTTGTGGATATTCTTGGTATATACCTGATGCAAATCATCCCTTTTTCTAATGCAGACAACCCAAACATTGACTAACCATGCAAGCCGAAAGAGACAGCATTATTTAGAGCCTGCGTTAAAGAGGTGCTAACACCACAGCTCTATTGACTTCAATTCCCTTTGCAGGTGCCCCACACTTTTGAAAACTAGACACGTATTTTTTAACAAATGCGAACCGTCAAGGAGTGCCACAAGTATCCGATGTAACCAAAAAGTGACCTTATTATTGTTACACTTAGCCTTCTTCTCCTTTCCCTCCTATTGTTCGTTACACTCCCTTCTTCTGCCTCGCCTTAGATTAGCTCGTATGCTCTTTGGAGCACAGAATGAGTCTTCCTCCATGTTTAGCTGGCGTCTAGCAAAATCACTTGTGCAATCCTGACTGAGGCTTTTAGTCAGTGCAGTACAAATAAATACTATATTAGTCGTGTTGGGTGAGATCCTCAACTGGTGTAAATCAGCATCATTTCACTGAAGCCAATGGAACACTGATTTACACCCGATGGGGACGTGGTCCAATATTTTGATAATCCTTTATTTAGCATGTTAGCTGCATGGACAGAGCAGTAAGCCGGCAGCCTATGTTCAGAAGACTTTCTATGTCATTGCATGAAGTGGAGCAGTTTGGGATGAAGAACCCTCCATGATACAGCTACATTTTCTTTTCCCTCTGCTTTTTAATCTCCTTTCCGATTTCTGATGGTCTTTTTCTCCTTCGTGCTGGCTGCTGATGAAACAATGCTCAGTCAACTGCTGCTACTCATCTTCAGGTAATTATCTGTAGCCAATCTTAGCAGCCCTGACTTTCTGGACTCAGAATTGATGGAGGGGCCAAGCGTGACATTAATTCCTTTAATCATCTAGCATCATCTATTCCTGACAGTTTTCTTCTTTTCTTTCTATGGTTGCAGGCCTTCTTCCCCTGTGGAATATAGGTTATTTTGACAGAAGAATTGATGTCTGTGTTTGGACAAAAGTTAAAAGATATTAATAAAGGAAGATATCCACAAGCGTATATATAGGACCTGAATCATTTGTTACACCACGATTACCCTGGTGGACATATTTTACAATATACTTCTCATTCTATATATTTTAAGGTAGTCTTCAGGATTATGTTCCTCAGGCCTACCTCTCCTATGTGTAATGACGACTGAGATGTTCAATTTGCATGTACTCCTGGGGTTTCTCTGTGAGGTGTTCAGTTCACCTGGAGTGTTATGGAGCTTTCTTAAAGAAGAATCAGAATGATTAATCCTGAACTTTCTCCCAGGTGTAGTGCTTACCACCCTGAGTAGTCCTACTGAAGTATAGTAGAATGCATTATGCATGGACTGATTGCGTTTGGTGCATAATAAGTATGTGCAGGATGAGTTTCTTATTTATGAAATCAGTAAACAGTTCATTTAACCAATCCTCCGGAGCAAGACCCAACAATCTTGAAAGACCATACTGAAAGATAGCTAATGTTCCAAGAAAATCTGAGTTAATTAGCAATGTTAATTCAATAGGACTAAGTGTATTGAGAAAATTAGTTTGACTGATCATAGAGCAGTAGCAAATGTTTACATACATCTCTGGGAAGGTGGGTTCTCTTTTTTTTGCAGAGTTCACACTGGTGGAAATCCGGCTGACCTCACGGACAAGAGTCCTCCCATTCACTGTGGTGAGACTATGCACGTGAGAACAACGAGCAGGATCAGGCCCACTGTGCCTCTGGTGAATGGAAATTCCTCCTTTAGACTGAAACGACTTCAATTCTGTAAGGCCTCCCCAGAGAATACCACTCAAGGGCTTAACTTTTAGGCACTGGTCTATATCAGGGTGTCGTAAGGTCTACAAACCCCACACTGAGCTTAGACAGAGGGGGGGAAGAAACCCAAGAGACTGTGACCCAGAGCAGAGCCAGAGTGAAGCAACATGGGAGAATTGTGTCTCAGGGAGAAACCATAGGCGCTGAGTTTTTAATCTGCTGGGGATGGCTGCTCCCCCTGGCTCCGCCCAGGCCCTGCCCCCACTTCATCCCTTCCCCCCTCTGGCGCTGGTGGGCAGGAGGCACTGGGGAGAGGGGGAGATTCAGGTAGGGAGCTGCCAGTGGGTGCTCAGCACCCCCCATTTTTTCCCAGTGGGTGCTCCAGCCCCAGAGCACTCGCAGAGTCGGTGGCTATGGGAGAAACAACCCATTCCAGAGTTCCCAGATGTGTAGGGGAACCAGCCTGCAGCAGCAGCATCTCTTAGGATGGGACATCATACCCTGTCCTGTGCCTGCATCCACCTTAGTGACCCCCTCCCCAGCCTTCCTTCCCTCCCACCTTTGAGGGAGATCATACCCCCACAGCTACAAGGAAGGAAAGCAGTTATGACTATCCCGTTTTCCAGGCGGCCCTCTCTTGCGCACATACAGGGTCCAGACACAGCCTGGCCGTAATGGAACAGGCTACCTGTTCAAAGTCAGTCACTTTTGCTCAAGGACATAATGGGCCAGATTAGGGTGACCAGATGTCCTCATTTTATAGGGACAGTCCTGATATTTGGGGCTTTTTCTTATATAGGTGCCTATTATCCCTCACCCCCATCCCGATTTCTCACACTTTCTATCTGGTCACCTTAGGCCAGATCCCCAGCTGGTGTAAATCAGTGCAGCTCCCCTGGTTTCAATGGTGAACTGCCAGTTTATACAAGTGAAGGATCTGCCCTGGTGGTTTTCACAGCCCTTGTTTTAATGATTTATGAGATCGCTGATTGCTGTGGTTGGAAGTGATCTGTGCCCCATGTCTTCTCCTTTTTATTATTTAATTCCAGTATCAACAAGATTATCACTTAATTTGGATGAGTGTATACGCATAAAGATGATGCCCCACAGCAGTATTGTGCAATAATCCTATCAGCCAGCAGCCAAGAATTGACTGCCCTATTTGTCACCCACCGTGAAGCTGGGATTATTGAGGAATGGAACTGTCTCTCTGCCTGCCTTTACGGGGATGTGCTGGGTTACTGTGGCAGCCTTGCTTCCCTCCAGCGGAATGAAATGGCATCTCGGAAATTATAATTAGCTTCACAAAACTAGCAGAGTGATGTACAGATGGGGGAAGGTTTTCAGACAAGGACAGCCAATGTGTCATTTTCCCCGTAAGCAACAGATAATGGACAGCCAGGGGTCGTTCTTAATTCCCTTTCACAGCTCCAGGCAGAATAGCTTTGCTTCTGATGTGTCATGATATGGGATGCAGGGAGAAAGATTTGCTCTTGTGTGTCATACTCAGGAAGATGTTGCTGCAGTTTACTGCATCGGCTTTGGATGCTAAAGGAACAGCATCAGGACTAACTCAAGTCCAGAAGTTCCCCTTTTGGTAAGGCTTAATAAGACGTAAACATCTGGCAGTCTCCCCACAGGGAAGGAGGTACAGTAGAACCTCAGAGTTATGAACATAAATGGCTATACTGGGTCAGACCAAAGGTCCATCTAGCCCAGCATCCTGTCTTCCAACAGTGGCTGCGGCCAGATACTTCAGAGGGAATGAACAGATCAGGGCAATTTATTGACATTATCCATCCCCTCTTGTCCAGTCCCAGCTTCTGGCCATCAGAATTTAGGGACACCCAGACCATGGGATTGCATCAGTGACCATAAGAACAAATGAACGGCCATACTGGGTTAGACCAAAGGTCCATCTAGCCCAGTATCCTGTCTTCCGACAGTGGCCAATGCCAGGTGCCCCAGAGGGAATGAACAGAACAGGTCATCATCAAGTGATCCATCCCCTGTCACCCATTCCAAGCTTTTGGCAAACAGAGGCTAGGGACACCATCACTGCCCATCCTGGCTAATAGCCATTGATGGACCTATCCTCCATGAATGTATCTATTTTTTTTTAACTCTGTTATAGTCTTGGCCTTCACAGCATCCTCTGGCAAGGAGTTCCACAGGTTAACTATGCATTGTGTGGGGGGAAAAAAACCTTCCTTTTGTTTGTTTTAAACCTGCTGTCTATTAATTTCATTTGGTGACCCCTAGTTCTTGTGTTATGAGAGGGAGTAAATAACACTTCCTTATTTACTTTCTTCACACCAGTCATGATTTTATAGACCTCTATCATATCCCCCCCTCCCCTTAGTCGTCTCTTTTCCAAGCTGAAAAGTCCCAGTCTTGTTAATCTTTCCTCATCTGGCAGCCGTTCCATACCCCTAATCATTTTTGTTGCCCTTTTCTGAACCTTTTCAAAGTCCAATATATCTTTTTTCAGATGGGGCGACCACATCTGCACACAGTATTCAAGATGTGGGCATGCCATGGATTTATATAGAGCCAATATGATATTTTCTGTCTTATTATCTATTCTTTTCTAATGATTCCCAAAATTCTGTTCATTTTTTTGACTGCCGCTGCACATTGAGCGTATGTTTTCAGAGAACTATCCACAATGACTCCAAGAGCTCTTTCTTGAGTGGTAACAGCTAACTTAGACCCCATCATTTTATATGTATAGTTGGGATTATGGACCAGCTTGGATAGTAGCCACTGATGGACAGATCCTCCATGAATTTTCTAATTCTTTTGTAACCCAGTTATACTTTTGGCCTTCACAACATTCCATGGCAACAAGTTCCACAGGTTGACTGTGCATTGTGTGAAGTGGGTATTTCCTTATGTTAAACCTGCTACTTATTAATTTCATTGGTTGACCCCTGGTTTGTGTGTTATGTGAAGGGGTAAATAACACTTCCTTATTCACTTTCCTCACATCATTTATAATTTTGTAGACCTGTATCATATCCTGCCTTAGTCATCTCTTCTCTAAGATGAATAGTCCCTGTCTTTTCAATCTCTCCTCATACAGAAGCAGTTCCATACCCCTAATCATTTTTGTTGCCCTTCTCTGTACTTTTTCCATTTCTCATATATCTTTTTTGAGCTGTGGTGACCAGAACTGCAAGTAATATTCATGGTGTCAGCATACCATGGATTTATATATTGGTATTATGATATTTCTGTCTTCTTATCTATACTTTCCTAATGGCTCCTAACATTGCTAGCTTTTTTGACTGCCGCTGCACATTGAGTGGATGTTTTCAAAGAACTATCCACTATGACTCCAAGATCTCTTTCTTGAGTGTTAACAGCTAATTTAGACTCCATCATTTTCTATGTATAGTGGGGATTGTTTTCCAATGTGCATTACTTTGCATTTATCAGCATTGAATTTACTTTGCCATTTTGTTGCCCAGTCACCCAGTTTTGTGAGATCTCTTTGTCACTCTTCACAGTCTGCTTTGGACTTAATTATCTTGAAAAAATTTGTATCATCTGTAAACTTTGACTCCTCACTGTTTACCCCTTTTTCAAATCTTTTATGTATATGTTGAACACCACACATCCCAATACAGATCCTTAGTGGACCCACCTATTTACCTCTCTCACTGTGAAAACTGACCATTTATTTCTCCCTTTAATTCCTATCTTTTAACCAGTTACTGATCCATGAGAGGACCTTCCCTATTATCCCATGACAGCTTACTCTGCATAAGAGCCTTTGGTGAGGGACATAGTCAAAGTCTTTCTGAGAGTTCAAACTACACTATACCCACTTGATTGCCCTTGTCCACATATTTTTGACCCCCACAAAGAATTATAATAGATTGGTAAGGCATGATTTCCTTTTACCCAAGCCATGTTAACTCTTCCCCCAACATATCTTGTTCATCTATGTATGTGATAATTCTGGTCCTGGTGACCTATTACTACATTACTTTAATCTATCAAGCTGTTCCAAAACATCCTTTACTGACACCTCAGTCTGGGAATGTTCCTCAGATTTGTCACCTAAAAAGAATGGTTCACATGTAAGAATCTCCCTCACTTCCTCTGCAGTGAAGACTGCTGCAAAGAATTCATTTAGCTTCTCCACAACAGCCTTGTCTTCCTCTGAGTGCTCCTTTAGCAACTTGGTAGTCCAGTGGCCCCACTGATTGTTGGGCAGTCTTCCTGCTTCGTATGTACTTAAAAAAACTGATGTTAGTTTTTGTGCCTTTTGCTAGTTGCTTCAAATTCTTTTTTGGACTGGCTAGATATTTTTTCACATTTGACTTGCCAGCATTTAAGTTCCTTTCTATTTTCCTCAGTAGAATTTTACTTCCATTTTTATATTATGCCTTTTTGTCTCTCACTGCCTCTTTTTTACTCTGTTGTTCAGCCATTGAGGCTTTATCTATTTATTTATTTGGTCCTCTTACTGTTGTTTTTTTTATTTGGTGTATACATACAGTTTGAGCCTGTATTATGGTGTTTTTAAAAAGTTTCCATGCCACTTGCAGGCATTCTATTCTTGTGACTATTCCTTTTAATATCTGTTTAACTAGCTTCCTCATTTTTTGTGTAGTTCCCCTTTCTGAAGGTAAATGCTACTTTGGTGGGTTTTTTTTTTTGTCTTTTCCCCCTACAAGGATGTTAAATTTAATTACATTGTGGTTGCTATTATTGAGTGGTTCAACTATATTCTCCTCTTAGACCAGATTCTGTGAGGCAATTAGGACTAAATCAAGAGTTGTCTCTCCCCTTGTGGGGTCCAGGACCAGTTGCTCCAAGAAAGAGTCATTAATGGTGCCTAGAAATTTTCTCTCTGTATTTCATCCTGAAGTGACATGTTCCCAGCCAATATGGGGATAGTTGCAAATCTCTTTTAATATTAGATTTTCTATTTTTGTAGCCTCTTTAATCTCCCTGAACATTTCACAATTGCTGTCATCATCCTGGTCAGGTGGTCAACTGTATATTCCTATTGCTATAGTCTTATTATTCAAGCATAAAATTTCTATCCATAGAGATTCTATGGTACTATTTGATTCATTTAAGAATTTTACTATTTTTGACTCTATGCTTTCTTTCAGATATAGTGCCACTCCCCCACCAGCATGACCTACTCTGTCATTCCTATATATTTTGTACTCTGGTGTTATGATGGTGGGAGTAAGTATGACTCTTTTAAAGTGTTCTACCTTGGGGAGTCGGGCTCTTGAGGCAGGAAGAAGCAGCTTCGTTGGGGGGGGGGGGGTTGTCTCCTCCCAAGCGGCTGGGGCTCCGGCTGGATAAGGAGGTTGCACCTCTCCTCTTGAGGTTCGCTGATTCTTTCACTAGTCTGCACCGTTTAGAGGGAAAAGACGTGGTTCGCCACTGATCCTCCTACTCTGGTCTAGTTACTGGGGCAGCAAAAATAACAGATCCTTAACCTTCTCGCGGTGCCCGCCGGATGCCACCTATATGGTGGTGACCAAGAGGATCTGCTGCCCTGCCCCACAGGGTGACATTTCACCAAGTTTCTGTGATGCCTATTATATCAGTATCTTCATTTAATACCAGGCACTCAAGTTCACCCATCTTAATATTTAGACTTCTAGCATTTGTGTACAAGTACTTATAGAATTTATCAATATTTTATTTGCCTTCATGTAATGTAATTGAAAGGGACTCTTTTTCATTTGTCTGCTTCGCTTCAGTTCTTACCTGTACTATATCAACTTATATCATCTCCTCTTTACTAGGGTATAGCATATCCCGTTTAATAAATCCTCCCCTAAAGGATGTGTCTGAACCATGTGATCCTCTGAATCTATCAGCTTTTCCCCAGCCTTTAGTTTAAAAACTCCCTTAAGAGCTTTTTAATTTTACATGCCAGCAATCTGGTTCCATTTTGGTTTAGGTAGAGCCCATCTTTCCTGTACAGGCTTCTCCTTTCCCAAAAAGCTCCCCAGTTCCTAATAAACCTAAGTGCCTTCTCTGAATTTAGGTTTATTAGAAACTCATTAAATCCCTGTTATTTCAGTTTACTCTCTAACATCTCTGAAACCTAGAGATAAGATGTTTCATGAAATACATAGACTCTGAGAAGCAGGGCATTTTTTAAAATGAAGCACAAACCTTGTCTTCAGCATAATGAGGAGATTTAATGATGTTTGACAGTCTGCTGAAAGCCTAAGGGCTGTACACTCCTCTTTGTAGTAAAACGTGGAACACAGGGCAAGAATCCATAGAAATCTACTATAAAAATGAGATGTAGGAAGAAAATGATTTGCAATGGCCCACAGTTGACATGTCTAGAAAGACCTACTGAAGAGAGTCAACAGCCAGAAATCACTTGATGGGGAATATGTACAACACTGAACTACTGGACATCTAGTATGGCATTATCAGTGGGCGAGTTTTTTTGGCCTGTGATGTGAAGGAGGTCAGACTAGATGATCACGATAGTCCTTTCTGGCCTCAAAGTCTATGAATCAGGAATAGGATCCCAGGGTCTAGATAAATGTGCAGCAAGCTTCATTGACCTGTGTGCAATTTGAAATTAATCCCATACCACTTACTCCATGCTCAGCCAGCCCTTTTATATTCAGAAATCCAGTGAAACTGTAATACAGGCTATGAATTACTGAGATATAGATTTCTGTTAATGCACTTACTATTAGCCAGAGGAACAGTAACTTATGATGTCATTTCTGTAGTAAGCAGAGCAGGGTGAGCAGTGAAGAAATAGTCTTGGCATACGCTTTTGTGACTCATTTCAATTTGGGCATGATCTCACCCTGTTTTGAAGACTTCATGCAAACATTTGTATGAGCAAAATATTGTAGTCTGGACTTCTGCAGACAGTGAATTTCGGACCTGTAGGAAAGATTTGCTTAACTGAGAAATATTCATTTTGTAATTAAACCAAATTCATTCAGATGGGAACAGAAGTAGCTTCAAAAGGTCAGTTCATCCAATCAGAGATGGAGCCATCTATCTGTTATTTCTACTGCACGGTCACCATATCTAGTTGCTAGTATCATGACCAGAGAGGCTAATGACTACAGTTCAAACCGATAACACAAACACAAAATTAAGGGCTGGACTGTGGTTTTTGGCACAGGCCTGAGCAAGGATTGGTTCATACACTGCACCATCCCAAAAGTAGCCCAGAAAGAACTGCCTCTGGGTATGTCTACACTAGAAATGCTATATCAGCACAACTGCAGTTGCGGTGGTGTAATGTAAACACTTACGACAGCGACGGAAAGGGTTCTTCCATTGCTGGGTGTATCGCATCCAACTCGCAATCTAGCCTCCAGATCTCAGGTTGACACTATTTCACCGCACATATTCTTACACTTTAATACATGTACCCAGCTGATTGAGACAGGCACATACATCTTTCTGACGCTTAGAATACAGCTTCGGAAGGTTACATAATTTTTTAAAATATTTTTATTAATCAGGTGAAATCAGCCCCATAAAGGTGCTCCCTGTCTCACAGTGGCTTAAGACAAAACAACATTTTCTTCTGGAGAACCATTGGTGCCTTTGTCCTATATTTTAACATGAGTATTTTTCCAAAGGGAAAAGGTCTCTTATCTGTGGCTGTGCCGTCCAGATGGTTTTTCAACACCAAGTATGTTCATTCCAGCAAAAACTGTCTTCATATGTCACCTCTTCTATATATAACTATATTTACCTTCTGCCCATAGATAGACATTTATCTTATAGTACATGCAATTAAATGAATAGGATTTTAATATCACTAGGGGGAAGTGCTCTACCAACAAAGCAGAATTAGGTTACAACAATGAAATTAGTTTACCTCCAAGATACCACAGTCATTGGGAGGACTGAAACAAGGGAGTATCTTATTACATTAGACAGGATGCTTGTGGATGGACTCCCGTGTAACAGCAGAGGGATGCAAGGTACTGACACTGCTCAGACTAGAGGAACTTTCAAAGATAAAGGTATATTTGAATGATTACAAGATGCATTATTTTAGGATATAGCACAACCAGATTATTGTGAACTAGGATCAAGGGAATTTTAATTAAAACCTTGGATTGTTTAATGCATTGCAGCGATCGGATTGCAAGGCAGTAGATTATCTAATCTATCTATTTTATGTAAATTTATGTAGGATATATGGCACCTAACACCACAATATATGTACACTAGAGCATACACTTCAGGACACATTCATACAAAAGTGAAATTGTCCTATTCACTTCAATGGGCATTGGATCAGGTACTTGGACTTTCTTCTAATAATGCATATGCACTGATGAAAAGCTTGCAGAGGAGCTGGAATCCCAGATACTGAACATCCCTGAAACCACTCCAGAAGGCATTGGACCGCTTACAGGCTTAATGGTGGAAGGAAATGCTTGAGAATCCCGTGAAGTATCAAACTAACAACATCAGAAAAGTTTTGCGTGGCTTCATGTCTCATAGCTAACATTGTGTAGGACACTGGCCTTACACAGTGAACTACAACTAGGTTTGAGCAAAGCAGACTAAAGCAGCGCAGTGAGGGCTGTGACTCGTTTGCTGGGACACATCCCTGAACTTTGATACATTAGCCTCGAAGCTAGCGTTTGTAGTGTTCCCTCTTGATAAAGAAAAAGTAATAATGAACAGCAGCTGTGAACTCAGCAATAAATACATTCCTATTTCCATTTTCAGGCCATAAACCCACAGACTTTCTGCTGGAATCAGTGAATAACTCAGATGCCAAGTAGGAAGGCCTGTCATTTGCAGAAAGAAATATAAGTTTACGGGAAATTTAACTGTCAATGTTACATGTCCATATGCTTTCCAACAGAGTGGATCTGTAGTTCTCAGTTTTCATATTGTCCAATTTATCCTGGCACAGGCTACTTCCTAAACACATAGGAGATTTTGTTTAAAAAAGTATCCCTTTTTTTGAAATTTAATTCTCCTTGTCGCACATTTACATGACTCACCTACCATGAGCCTGAGTCTCTTCTCATACCTAGGGAAATCAGAAGTAACTCCCCTGAAGTCAATGGAGTTACACGGGGGTAGAATGGTATAAGTGAGAGAAAACTCAAGACCCATATGTTTTTGATTCAGAGCAGGGAGCGGCATCTAAAATCTCCAGCAGTTTTAAAATACTGGGGAAGGGATTCTAAAAAGTCCTGCCAAACAACCAGCTGTTTCTTTGGTTCCAACAAAAAGTTTGCGTGCCAATTACACTCACTAGCCAAGGAACAAGTAGGGTTCGAGGAATTTACTAATGTTTTATCTATTTCAATGTATAAAATATGTACCTGTTGTGGTCAGCTAGGTAAACCAGTATGAAATCATGTGCTCGTATTATTTTTATTTCAATAGCACCAGGAGGCTCCGATCGAGATTGAGGGCCCAACACCTTAAGCACTGCACAAACACATAGCGAAAGACAATCTAAATAGACAAGACAGCTAATGGGTGGGAGGGGAAACAGAAATCCAGAGAAGTGAAGCATCTTGCCTGGGATCATACAGTAGGTCACTGGCAGAGTAAAGAACAGAACCCAGTTCTCCACAGTCACAGTCTAGTACCCAAGCCACAGGGCCACAGCCTGCCTCCTGCCTATAAATATGCTTCAATTAAACAAACATCAGCAAAGGATACTGATGGTTTCCCTCACTGCTCATTAAAAAGAGACTCCATGCCCACAATCTGCCCCTTCAGGAAATGCTTGGTCTTTAACCCATTGGCACCAAATACATCTCAGTGACATGGAATTTATGCTAATGAAGTCCTAATGAAGGCTAATGAAGCCAGGAGTCACTACCACTAGATTTAATCAGTACTCCTGGGGGAATTCCGCATCAACAAATTACATATTCTGGGCCAAAAAATTAAAAATTCGGCACACGATATTTTAAATTTCTACAAAATTCTGCATTATTTTATTTGTCAAAATAACATGATATAATCATGTTAGTTTCAACTATTTTGGTAATTTATTTCAAACCACCTATCAGCAACTGTGTGTGTAGAAATACAGACACACACACACATACACACAAATTCCCCTAGAATAGAGAATTAAAGAAACCCCATAGGACAACCCAGTCTCTGTTTCTCTGCCCCCTCCCCACTAGAGCCCAGCCAGGAGGTCAGATACCCATACTCCCTCCTCCCAGAGCCCAGCTCCGGGGCACCCCCCCAGAGCCCAGACAACCTTACCCTTTACTCCCCAGAGCCCAGCCATGGGGTGCCCCCCCATCCCACACCCCCTCCTCTCCAGAGCCCACCAGTAGGGCCCCCTGAGCCCAGACACTTGCATGCATCCCCTGCCCTTCCACAGCCCAGGGATCCAGAGGGAGAAACAGCCTGATGCTGTGTCCTGGGTTTGTGAGGAGTTTTCTGCATGCAACCTCCTTCCTTCAGGGCATGCCTGTAACTGCAGCTGCCCAGCACCCTCCCGTTCCCTCCCCCACCACCCAGCAGTGTCTGGGTCCAGCAGCCCCTAGTGGCAACCAGTAACTCTGCAGCCTGTGGGCGGGGGAAAGGAAATTCTGTGCAGAACATTAATTTCTGTGCAAATTCTGCATTGCACAGTGGTGCAGAATTCCCCCAGCAGTAAATCAGGTTCCTAAGAGTTCCAGCTGAGCAGGTCTCTCAGTTAAGTGTGTCCCTAGAAGATGCCTAGTCCTGCTTCCCCTAAAGTGCCTGATTCTCCTCTCATTGTTAATGAGAATTGTGCTCCAAGGGCTGAATACCAAACCCATCACAGCCCACAGGAGCCTTCCCATGGACACAATGCGTTTTAGAGTGAGCTTCTAGATATCCATGCTGTATGACAGATATAGATGATGCAGTAGTTAAATCAGCCGCACACCAGCCAGGGAGACCTAAGTGTGACTAGTTCTGCTTGCCTTATCAAGTTCAATAAAATGTAGGTGACAGTAATTGGCACCGTTGCCAAATGACTCCTCCTGGGAGGGTAGGACATGAATTCAAGCATAACATTGGAATCAGATCTTACTATGTCAAGGCAAAATTTCAAATTCAGGGCCTGTGGACGTAATTATACACCTCATCAAAAATACATCTAAAGAGTTACTTTAGAATATTCAGATGGATTGATCCCTGGTGTAACTTCCGTGAAGTCAATGGTGTTGCATCAGGGATTAATTTAGCCCATTATATTTAAGGATGCAATTCCACATTTATTCCATATGCAATTTTTGTCTGGAATAAAGATCTAATAAGGTAAGATCTTGAATAAAAAATCCAAATAGGGTTCATTTATTGAGTTCTATGACATACTCCTAAAGATACGGTATCACTTTCCTGCCACCTGTTTTTCCCCATTCCCTCATTACTTACACACACACACACACAAACAATGCCATCAAAGGCATTCATTAATGCTTTTTTATTTTTAAAGGTAGAAAAGGCAGTTAGACACACAACTCCCATTTAACATCAACAGGAAATGGGTACCCTGTTCTCATACGTGTCTTAGAAAATCTCACTTTTATTTTATATTTATAAAATATATGCCCTCATAATCCTTTTGGGTGCAATTCTCTCTAAAGGGTTAAATGAAACTTAAGTAGGGTGAGGGTCTTGTGTGATGCCACTACACGGGTGAATTTCACCTTTGATGCACTTACAAATAATTAGATATATATACAGTAAAAGCTGTGTTATCAAGCACTTTACCAGCTGGAAAGCTCTAGAAACTGGCATTTCTGATATCTATTAAAAGTCCAGTTGGTGTGAGGCCAGTAGGCTCCCTACCTGGCTCCATGTGGCTCCCCAGAAGTGGTGTCATGTCCCTGCTGCTCCTAGGTGGAGGAACGGCCACGGGGGGCTCCATGTGCTGCCCCAGCCCTGCCTAATGGGACCATGGCCAATGGGAGCTGCGGGGGTAGCACCTGCGAGCAGAAGCAGTGCACAGAGCCACTTGACCGTGCCTCTGCCTAGGAGCAGCAGAGACATGTCGCTACTTCCAGGGAACCACCCAAAGTGAGCGCTGCCTGGATCTGGCACCCAGAAACCCCTTCCATGCCCTAACCCCCTGCGCCAAGCCCCCTTCCATACCCAAACTCCGTCCCGGAGCCTTTGCCCTGCATCCCCAGATTTGGAAATCAACATGCAGAACAATTCAGAAAGAATTCCCCAAAGTCTCCACAGAGACAGCTTACTCAGGAAATGCCTGAGTAAAGAGAGAACTCTAGTAGCATGCCCTGAAAATGAACAAACTCAAGGCAAAGCCAAATGTTGGAACTGAAGGTCCCTTAGTGAGACAGGAACTTTTACCAAGAGAGACTTTTTTGATTACAACTGCCAGCTGGTGCTTAGGGTAAGGGTGATCTCCAGTATTGTCATTAACCCCTTTGTACATCAAAGTCAACTCCATGACATGAATTCAGAAACAACTACTTATTAGGGCAGGTTGAAATTTTTCAAAATTCATAGTTTTAATTATTTTTTAACCAAAATGCTAAATTTTGTGGGGTCAAATTTGTGGCAAATATGAAAACAAAAAGATGTTGTCCCAGTTTTTGACAAGCTTGATTGATTATCAGGTCAGATCATGAAGCATAGCGGTAACATGGCCCACCTGACAGCCCCATTATGAAGTGATGGTTCTCATATTCTGAACTCACTGATATTTCCAAATGGTCCTTCAGTGGTGTAGCCATTATATAGTACAGTGACGGAAGCCAATAGACAAATGATGTGACTCACATTGGTGCAGTCTACATCTGAGAAGAAAGATCACTTCCTCCTCGCCAGAGGCTGATGGGAAAAGAACCTTCTTGGCTCCAATTTACCCAGGAATCCAAGTTTAGCAGACACATGTAAAAGCATTTGTCAAACTTCTTTTCTTTTTAGAGTGAGCATATCCTTTAGTAGAGGGAGCAGATATCACCTCTGCCATATCCTCAAGCCACCAGCATCACCTCTGCCTTTTTTCCTCACTGAGCTTCTAGCCTTCTCACTCTCATCCCACTCTCAGCAAAGCAAAACTATCCCTGTCTACCTAATCTATTCTAGGGTACTAATCACTGTTCTTTGCATGTCGAACAAAATTATAATATGCAGATTAAGACTCGTTAATATAGTTCCCTCCCTCCTTCTTCCATACTGGCTAGTTATTTTTATGCCTCCTAGAGCTGGTCTGAAAACAAGGACATAATTGTACTAGAAGTCGCATGGTTTGGCAATACTTCAAAGTCACTTAATTATTATTAGTATTTATTATTTGTATTACTGTAGCACCGAGTACTCCTAATGCTGAACCAGGTGCTGAACAAACACAGAACAAAAAGATGGCCCTTGCCCCAAATGTCTATTAAAGGTGCTGCTTATGTAACTCTCAGTAGGAGAATGTGAGTCTGCACTTTTCTAATGACTGCTCCCAATAAGAGGTTAAAGAGCCTACTACAGCTACCAAATAGGGGACTTGGTTCTTTAGAGCAAGGAGTAGAGGTCACGCTTTTAGATCCAAGTTCAAACACTGGGGATGACCCAAGTGCGCTTGGTTACACTTACGGCAGGTTTCCCTTATTCCCATTAAAATTAAAAGTTCTAGTCATGGTAAGCCGTATGTTAACAGGAGGGTATTATTTGTGGATAGCCGCACAGTTAGCATGTCACCACCATACATTCTATAATGTAAGCCACTCACTGTGGTTCACTAATAGGCTCTAGCAACTAAAACACTTTCCATTCAAATGACCGGCAGTTGTGATAGATTTTAAAACAGTGCTTAAAAAGATTTACAGATGAAGACGGATGGTGTGTGAATGAATTGCTGGTAACAATATTGCTTAAAGCATATTTTTATACCCAAGAAAACAGAGACAGCTAACAGAACATCTTGTTTTATATCAACCCAATTATGAATGAATAGGTCAGTGGTTAGACCAGATCTCAATTACGGCTGCTGGCATCCAGACAAGACTGAGTCAAGCCATGAGTTCTGCTTCCTGAGCCATTTGGGACTGCCATGAAAATCTCCATCTGCTCCAAACAAATAAAACAATAATGCCCCTTTGCAGAAGCCACTCAAGACAATCTGCCTCCCTAGGCAACACTTCAGTGTGCTTCCCCCCTGCTCCCGTCAGATCTGACCCAGCCACTCTTCTGTAATGGCAAAGGAGTGGCTGGGCCAAATTTCATCCAATGGCATTGTGACCTGCCACATAGGGTCACAGTGCCACTCTGATTTGGCCCAGTGGCCCTTCCATCATGAAGGAAGGACAGCTAGGTCAAATCTACTGCCCTAGACACCTGCCCAGAAATCTGTCACCCTGGGCAGCTGTCTAGCTTGCCTACAGCTAATGTGGCCACTGTCCTACTGGCATGCTCTCATTGTCCCACCCCCCGCCAAATACCATGCTTATACTTCATAGTGGAGAGGAAAGCTGGACTGCGGGTAGGAAAGAGGTGAATATATGTCTACACTCTTAAATATCAGTACACAATGTAAAGGAACTAAAGGTCTTTGTTATTAGTAATGAAGATCAAGGAACTATTCCCACCATTTACTAATCTGTAGGGTTCTTCTCTAGTGCAGACAGACAAGATGCCGCTGGCAGATATTATTATTCATTTGTATCATGGTAATGCCTAGGAGCTCCAGTCCTGGTCCAGGACCGCATTGTGCTAGGAGGTGCTGAACAAACACAGAACAAAAATGTGGTCTAAGTAAGAACTAGGTAAATCTGCTTTGATCTGTTGGCTATCACTTATAATCACTTAAAATCTATCATTTTGTAGGTAATACACTTAGTTTATGTTTTAATCCAAACCGGTGTGCATTTGACTAAGGTGTCTGGGGAAAAACTCAGCTTGGTTATCACAAGTGTGCATGATCCTCTTCACATTGAGGGAGAGGTGGACTGAGTATTAAACCCATATCCTGGCCAGATTTGACCAGGGCAGGACAGTACTGCTTTGGGGTCCTAGGCTGAGAGGCTGGTGATTAGACAGCCTGCATGTGACTGCAGCTGGGTGTGTCCCTACCTGTGTGAATGCTGGTGAAAGTGCAAGCTTGGAGGGCTTTTCGACCTGTCACAGCAGCACAGTGTGAGAAGGAGCCCAGGCTGGTGTGTCAGAGGGCTCAGTGGTACCCCAGTTCCAGGTAGCACCCCAGGGGGAACCCATCACAGGATGATAATAGGGGACAGGAATCAGCTCGATTTGGTGGAAAGGAATTGTTTCAAAGGCCTGTCCCGCAGTGCTAAGGCCACCCCCATCAATAGTCTCAGCCCTTTCTGGGGCTCAGACTGATATGGTTGTTGTTCACTCAGTAGGGTGACCGTATGTCCTGTTTTGGCCAGGACAGTTCCTTTTCTACACCCTGTCCCGGCCATCCCTATTTTTTTTGGCAAAAGTGGGCATTTGTCCTATTTGCTCTGGCCAACTTCATCAGTTGGCCAGAGCAAACAGAGCAATGCCCACTTTTGTCCAAAAAAGGGGTGCGGTGCGGAGGAACGTGTAGGGGGTGAGGGGGGATGCCAGGGAAGCAGGAACTTTGCAGGAGGCAGGCAAGGTTCCAGTGATCAGCAACCCCAGCCTCATGGGGGAAGGGGTGGGTTGTGGGAGGGTGCAGGCAAGCGGCTCAGTCCAGATTTGGGGTTTTCCCTTTGGGAAATATGCTCACCCTATCACTCAGTGTAGTGGGGTAGTCACCCGCTGCCGGCCCAAAGGGGTTAAAAGCCAGCCCTTGGAGAGGGCCGGGGCTGGGAGCCTTAGGCTGGGCTGATTGGGAGGCAGCCTCAGCTGTGGCCACACCCCAAACAGACTCAGCTGACCCTATAAAGGGGCTACTGAGCTGAAGCAAGAGACTCTCTCTAGCTTCTGAGAGGGAGGGACCTGGCTGCAGGGCTGGGGAAGGGCCTGAGGAACTGGGGAGCTCCAGCCAGGAAAGCTGCAGGTTGTGGCCTAGTATTCGGTCCAACAGGTACTGGGGTTGCAGGGGACAGCCCAAGGTTAGACAGAGGCAGGTTCAAACCCAACCTTGCCTGTGATGAGTGGCTCATACTGCAGTCTGCCCCAGGGCATGGGGGCTAGCTGGTGACTGGCAGTAGCCTATGACTGAGGAGAGGTAGGGATAGGGGGTGGGGGTTCCCTGGGGAGGGGAAGCACCCCGGCATACAATGGGCACCGGGGCTGGGAGGGACACCGGCCTGCAGAGGGCGCTCCATGGCTGGAAGTAGAGCTAATTCCCAGGACACCAGCAGGGGTGAGCCCACACGTATACACTCAGGCAGCTGCCAAGCCGTGGGATGCATCCCGTGTTGCTCTAGCCATGGCATTTGCTACAATAACAGCACTTCTACTGCATCCACCAGGAGCACCATATAGCCCTTCAGCCTTCTGTTGGCCACTCCGGCAATGCAGAAGGAAGAATTAGAGGAAAGAAGGAAGGAACAGGCTGTAGTTGCTCTGTGTGGGGGTCCAGCATGCCAAAGACCTCCAAAGATAAGGGGCAGAAGGCTGCACTGCCTGCATAGAAGATAAGTCAGGGTAAGGGGGTTGGGGAGCCCAGGCTTACAGTGAGAAGGGAAGAGTGAGGAGGGGGGCTGGAGCTGGCAGAGGTCGTGCCACCAAAGGCAAGTAGAGGATGTGGCCAGGGCACAGTGAATGTGATGATTGAGTGCATCCTCCAGGTAGCCTCCACCAGCAGGGCTCCTCTGGAACTTGCCAGGAGGAATCTTCAGGGGCAGCAATGGTGCAAACCCCCTGGTCTCCCCTGGATAGGTGGAATGGAAGGATACTCCAAGGAGGGGCTGGCTTTGCTGGCATGTAAATTTCACCTCCCTATGTCTCCTCAGAGTGAATCAGACCACTCTTTGGAAACAGATCACTTCTTTCAGCATGTCTGTCTTTGTGCTGCAATGGGTCTCACCAGCCTCTTTTCTGATGCAGGGTCCCAGCTGTGACTGTGGGAGCATAGAGAGCTTTCCTAGGAAGCCAGTCCCTGCAGCACTGACTGGTGTGTCGGTACCAGCCACATCAGCACAGTGCTTTGTTCCCTAGAGAGGGACTGACAAGCCATGGATTGAAGTTACCAACTCTTTTTAAAACCCAACCAATTTGTAATCAGTTGAGTCAGAATACACAGCCTCATCCTTTCAAGTTACACGTTATGAGCATATCCACTCCCTAGCATAGCGGCATTAACTAACCTTTGATCCACCTCCCTGTTCTCCACCATCAGCCTGGCTCTATCCCCAGGTATGCATATCAGACCATTGTAACAGTACAATGTGGTGATGCACACCCAATGGCTACACCTACCAGGTGGCCTACAACGAATAACTTGTCCTTTCTTTTGGAGTGGCATTGCTCACTGCCGATGGGGCTCTGTTATCTTCCATCCAATTGCCTGTCTTCATTCCAGAGTGATGCTTGTCTGCTCCAATGGGAGTCAGGCATTTGATAGCCAACCCAACCCCACCATAGCATCAAGCCATGGCAGGAACTCAGGTGGCGAGTTCCTCTGCCCCCCTGTCCAACATTCCATAGCCTTTCGTCTTGGGGCTAAACTCCCATTGACATCAGTGGACATTGTGCATGTGGAATGGCAGCAGAATCTGACCTAATGTGAACAAAGACCCTGGAGAATGAAACATTGTATAATGGGGACCAGATCCTAGGCTAATAGACATCAGCACAGCGGTGTTGACATCAGTGGCGCTATGGCATAGACCAGCTGAAGATCTGCCCTGTATTTCTAATTACTTGGATGTTTCAGCACTGTGAGCAATGGTTACACTCCAGATTGCACTGCTTAGAACATATCTGGACTACAGCACTGAGCACTTTGAAAGCAGAAAGAGTGAGATGAATGAGAGGAGATTCAGAGACAAAGGGCTAGATGGGTTGATCTATGGGGACAGCGGAAGGCTGGATTGTGTCCTCAGACATACTGGAGAGGGTGCAATACTGTCCCAGGGTTGATTGAATCAGCTACAGGGCTTGTTAGGCAATGCACACTAGTGGAGGATGCATTCCATGCCATGATATAACCCTGCTTCACTTTGAACTATCCTGTCCAGACTGGTGCGGTGGTGGGCTAGAGCAGCACCGCACCTGCTCCACAAACATATCATAGCTGCCTCTGTCTACAGGCACAAAAGATCCCTGCAATCATCCCCTGCTCCTCACCTGGTCCACCCATGTCAACATTCTAGCCTTAAAATGAGCTAAGGGCCTACTTCAGTCCGGATGTGCCATCCCATTGGTTTCTCTGTTTTACTTTCTCAGATTGAACTTGCTGCAGGTGAAAGGTACTGGATTAGATAAGTGATTTTGTTATTTTCTTTTTGGTTTGCTGGTAGTTTTTTTTAAAAAATCCACATTTTGGGTGAACCCAAAATGAATTTTTTAAAAAAAATTCAGCAAACCAAAAAATAAAACAAAGCCAGAAAGAAGACCCATCATTTTTGTCAAATAAAACATTTTGTTCAACTGAAAACAAAATAATGGGGAGGACTTGTGGCACTTTAGAGACTGGTTTTAGAGACTAACAAATTTATTTGAGCATAAGCTTTCGTGGGCTAAAACCCACTTCATCAGATGCATGCAGTGGAAAATACAGTAGGAAAATATATATATACAGAGAACATGAAAAAATGGGTGTTGCCATACACACGATAACGAGAGTGATCAATTAAGGTGGGCTATTATCAGCAGAAGAAAAAAAGCTTTTGTAGTGATAATCAGGATGGCCCATTTCAAATAGTTGACAAGAAGGTAAGAATAACAGTGGTGGAGGTGGGAGGGAGAGAATAAGCATGGGGAAATAGTTTTACTTTGTGTAATGACCCATCCACTCCCAGTCTTTATTCAAGCCTAATGGTGTCCAGTTTGCAAATTAATTCCAATTCAGCAGTCTCTCACTGGAGTCTGTTTCTGAAGTTTTTTGGTTGTAATATTGCGACTTTTAGGTCTGTAATCGAGTGACCAGGGAGATTGAAGTGTTCTCTGACTGGTTTTTGAATGTTATAATTCTTGACGTCTGATTTGTGTCCATTTATTCTTTTACTTAGAGACTGTCCGGTTTGGCCAATATACATGGCAGAGAGGCATTACTGGCATATGATGGTATATATCACATTGGTAGATGTGCAGGTGAACGAGCCTCTGATAGTGTGGCTGATGTGATTAGGCCCTATGATGGTGTCCCCTGAATAGATATGTGGACACAGTTGGCAACGGGCTTTGTTGCAAGGATAGGTTCCTGGGTTAGTGTTTTTGTTGTGTGGTGTTGCTGGTGAGTATTTGCTTCAGGTTGGGGGGCTGTCTGTAAGCAAGTATTGGCCTGTCTCCCAAGATCTGTGAGAGTGATGGGTCGTCCTTCAGGATAGGTTGTAGATCCTTGATAATGCACTGGAGAGGATTGGTTTTTTTTAACCAAAATCAATTGGCAAATCCAAAATGTTTTGGTCAGCCCAGATCTGCATCCCCCTCCACAGCACCACAAAAGTTTTGGTTAAAAAATTTCACCTAACTCTATAGTGGATTAAGAGCCCTGGGGAATGAGGTTCTGTGTATCCAAATAAGAGCATGAGCAGTAATTCTGTATGCACACCTCTGAAAGGGATGGTTAATCAGGATTTCAACTGGCACCATCTTAGTATGGTGTTATGCACCGTGCATTGATTAGAGGCTGTTTCCTGATTAACAAAATAATCATAATTCGGGAGACAATGGCCAATTTGGCCTTATGGGGAGAGAAAAATATTTCTCTCCTAACAAGTTTAGAGAGAAATAAGGAATAGCAGTGTCATAAATATAAAGGGAAGGGTAATCACCTTTAAAATCCCTCCAGGACAAAGGAAAAATCCTTTCACCTGTAAAGGGTTAAGAAGCTAAAGGTAACCTCGCTGGCACCTAACCAAAATGACCAATGAGTAGACAAGATACTTTCAAAAGCTGGGAGGAGGGAGAAAAACAAAGGGTCTGTGTCTGTCTGTATGATGCTTTTGCTGGAGACAGAACAGGAATGGAATCTTAGAATTTAGTAAGTAATCTAGCTAGGTATGTGTTAGATTATGATTTCTTTAAATGGCTGAGAAAATTAAACTGAGCTGAAGAGAATGAATATTCCTGTCTGTGTGTCTTTTTTGTAAATTAATGTTTTGCCTAGAGGGATTCTCTATGTTTTGAATCTAATTACCCTGTAAGGTATTTACCATCCTGATTTTACAGAGGTGATTCTTTTTACTGTTTCTTCTATTAAAATGTTTCTTTTCAAGAACTGAATGTTTTTTTCATTGTTCTAAGATCCAAGGGTTTGGGTCTGTGGTCACCTATGCAAATTGGTGAGGATTTTTAACAAACTTTCCCCAGGAAGTGGGGTGCGAGGGTTGGGAGGATTTGGGGGGGAAAGTCGTTTCCAAACAACACTTTCCTAATAAAAATAAACCCAGATAAACGTTTGGTGGTGGCAGTGGAAGTCCAAGGGCAAAGGGTAAAATAGTTTGTACCTTGGGGAAGTTTTAACCTAAGCTGGTAAAAGTAAGCTTAGGAGGTTTTCATGCAGGTCCCCACATCTGTAGCCTAGAGTTCAGAGTGGGGAAAGAACGTTGACAAGCAGTAAATTCTCTGCTTCTGACACTGCCAGCATTACAGCTAAAGCAGAGTCTTCTTAAGTGATGCGTCCTCCAGAGTGGACAGTCCTCAGCGCGTGGTGTCATTTCAGGAGGAGGCTGTGACTGAGAAGCACTAGCATGACCTTTATTTAATGATCTCGCTTTCTTACCTTGGCACTGCTTGGGAACTGTGAAGAGAGAAACCTTCATGTTAGTAGCATAAAGGCCAGCACTGAGGAATGGAACTGAAAGGCTGGCCAAGTGGTAAAATACTAGCTATATAAAAAGAGAATATTAATATTTAGACTCTGAGGAAAGCATGGCAGCTGTGTGTCATGATCAGATAGGTTTAGAGGGAGAATGAAAGATGAACAAGAAGAGATCAATCTGTGTAATCTGCTGCAGGAGGTCACAGAGTCAAATACCATAGCTAAATTAATTTGTGTTTTAAAACTATAAAGCTTTATACGTACTAAATGCAATTATGGTTATTATTTTGCTTATTAGCTGGATTTGACAAGGAGCTTGATAATTTTGTAATCCAACAGTAACCTTTGTTGATATGCACCACAATTATTACTGAAGGTAAAAAATCCATTACAATCTACATACCACACAGACTATGCTGACAGCTTGTGCCACACGCTCTCAAAGAAACTGCGGAATCACCTGATCAACATCCTCTACAGCAAACAGGGAAAGATTAAGAATGAGCTCTCAAAAATGGATACTCTCATAAAAAAACAACCTTCCACACAAACTTCCTCGTGGCTGGATTTTACTAAAACTAGACAAGCCATTTACAACGCACATTTTGCTTCTCTACAAAAGAAAAAGGACACTAAACTTTCTAAACTACTACATGCTACAAGGGGCCACAGCAATGGTTCCCTCAACCCACCGAGCAATATTGTTAACCTATCCAACTATACTCTCAGCCCAGCAGAAGCAGCTGTTCTATCTCGGGGCCTCTCCTTCTGCCCCTCCACCCCCACGAACATGATACAGTTCTGTGGTGACCTAGAATCCTATTTTCGACGTCTCCGACTCAAGGAATATTTCCAAAATACCTCTGAACAGCATACTAATCCACAGAGGTCTCCCTACCAACACTACAGAAAGAGGGATTCTAGGTGGACTCCTCCTGAAGGTCGAAACAGCAGACTGGACTTCTACATAGAGTGCTTCCGCCGACGTGCACGGGCTGAAATTGTGGAAAAGCAGCATCACTTGCCCCATAACCTCAGCCATGCGGAACACAATGCCATCCACAGCCTCAGAAACAACTCTGACATCATAATCAAAAAGGCTGACAAAGGAGGTGCTGTTGTCGTCATGAATAGGTCGGAATATGAACAAGAGGCTGCTCGGCAGCTCTCCAACACGAGTTTCTACAAGCCATTACCCTCTGATCCCACTGAGAGTTACCAAAAGCAACTACAGCATTTGCTCAAGAAACTTCCTGAAAAAGCACAAGATCAAATCCGCACAGACACACCCCTGGAACCCCGACCTGGGATATTCTATCTACTACCCAAGATCCATAAACCTGGAAATCCTGGGCGCCCCATCATCTCAGGCATTGGCACCCTGACAGCAGGATTGTCTGGCTATGTAGACTCCCTCCTCAGGCCCTACGCTACCAGCACTCCCAGCTACCTTCGAGACACCACTGACTTCCTGAGGAAACTACAATCCATCGGTGATCTTCCTGATAACACCATCCTGGCCACTATGGATGTAGAAGCCCTCTACACCAATATTCCACACAAAGATGGACTACAAGCCGTCAAGAACACTATCCCCGATAATGTCACGGCTAACCTGGTGGCTGAACTTTGTGACTTTGTCCTTACCCATAACTACTTCACATTTGGGGACAATGTATACCTTCAGATCAGCGGCACTGCTATGGGTACCCGCATGGCCCCACAGTATGCCAACATTTTTATGGCTGATTTAGAACAACGCTTCCTCAGCTCTCGTCCCCTAAAGCCCCTACTCCACTTGCGCTATATTGATGACATCTTCATCATCTGGACCCATGGAAAAGAAGCCCTTGAGGAATTCCACCATGATTTCAACAATTTCCATCCCACCACCAACCTCAGCCTGGTCCAGTCCACACAAGAGATCCACTTCCTGGACACTACAGTGCTAATAAACAATGGTCACATAAACACCACCCTATACCGGAAACCTACTGACCGCTATTCCTACCTGCATGCCTCCAGCTTTCACCCTGACCACACCACACGATCCATCGTCTACAGCCAAGCTCTGCGATACAACCGCATTTGCTCCAACCCCTCAGACAGAGACAAACACCTACAAGATCTCTGTCAAGCTTTCTTACAACTACAATACCCACCTGCAGAAGTAAAGAAACAGATTGATAGAGCCAGAAGAGTTCCCAGAAGTTACCTACTACAGGACAGGCCTAACAAAGAAAATAACAGAACGCCACTAGCCGTCACCTTCAGCCCCCAACTAAAGCCCCTCCAACGCATTATTAAGGATCTACAACCTATCCTAAAGGATGACCCAACACTCTCACAAATCTTGGGAGACAGGCCAGTCCTTGCCTACAGACAGTCCCGCAACCTGAAGCAAATACTCACCAACAACCACATACCACACAACAGAACCACTAACCCAGGAACTTATCCTTGCAACAAAGCCCGTTGCCAACTGTGCCCACATATCTATTCAGGGGACACCATCACAGGGCCTAATAACATCAGCCACACTATCAGAGGCTCGTTCACCTGCACATCCACCAATGTGATATATGCCATCATGTGCCAGCAATGCCCCTCTGCCATGTACATTGGTCAAACTGGACAGTCTCTACGTAAAAGAATAAATGGACACAAATCAGATGTCAAGAATTATAACATTCATAAACCAGTCGGAGAACACTTCAATCTCTCTGGTCACGCGATCACAGACATGAAGGTCGCTATCTTAAAACAAAAAAACTTCAAATCCAGACTCCAGCGAGAAACTGCTGAATTGGAATTCATTTGCAAATTGGATACTATTAATTTAGGCTTAAATAGAGACTTGGAGTGGCTAAGTCATTATGCAAGGTAGCCTGTTTCCTCTTGTTTTTTCCTACCCCCCCCCCCCCAGATGTTCTGGTTTAACTTGGATTTTAACTTGAAGAGTGGTCAGTTTGGATGAGCTATTACCAGCAGGAGAGTGAGTTTGTGTGTGTATGGGGGTGGGGGGGATGTGAGAACCTGGATTTATGCAGGAAATAGCCCAGCTTGATTGTCATGCACATTGTGTAAAGAGTTGTCACTTTGGATGTGCTATCACCAGCAGGAGAGTGAATTTGTGTGGGGGGGTGGAGGGTGAGAAAACCTGGATTTGTGCTGGAAATCACTTTAGATAAGCTATTACCAGCAGGACAGTGGGGTGGGAATAGGTATTGTTTCATATTCTCTGTGTATATATAAAGCCTGCTGCAGTTTCCACGATATGCATCTGAGGAAGTGAGCTGTAGCTCACGAAAGCTCATGCTCTAATAAATTGGTTAGTCTCTAAGGTGCCACAAGTCCTCCTTTTCTTTTTGCGAATACAGACTAACACGGCTGTTACTCTGAAACCAGCAGGAGAGTGAGTTTGTGTGTGTATGGGGGTGGGGGGGATGTGAGAACCTGGATTTATGCAGGAAATAGCCCAGCTTGATTGTCATGCACATTGTGTAAAGAGTTGTCACTTTGGATGGGCTATCACCAGCAGGAGAGTGAATTTGTGTGGGGGGGTGGAGGGTGAGAAAACCTGGATTTGTGCTGGAAATCACTTTAGATAAGCTATTACCAGCAGGACAGTGGGGTGGGAATAGGTATTGTTTCATATTCTCTGTGTATATATAAAGCCTGCTGCAGTTTCCACGATATGCATCTGAGGAAGTGAGCTGTAGCTCACGAAAGCTTATGCTCTAATAAATTGGTTAGTCTCTAAGGTGCCACAAGTCCTCCTTTTCTTTTTGCGAATACAGACTAACACGGCTGTTACTCTGAAACCTACTTTTTAATAATAATTATTATTAATTGCGTGTATTATCATAACGCCTAGAACACCATTGTGCTAGGTGCCATACTAAGGAGCATGAAATCTCATATCCTGCCTTCTGGGAATGTTGTGTGAATTAATTAATGTTTTCTCAGCAGTTTAAAGATGCAAACCACAATGATGAAGATTTTCAAAGCAGCCTGGGGATTTAGACACATATCTTCCACTAATTTAAATACCCTAAATCACCTAAACTGCTTTGAAAATCTCAGCCTACGGAATTGCTTTTAAGAACATATGAATGGCCATACTGGGTCAGACCAAAGGTCCATCCAGCCCAGTATCCTGTCTACCGACAGTGGCCAATGCCAGGTGCCTCAGAGGAAGTGAACCTAACAGGTAATGATCAAGTGATCTCTCTCCTGCCATCCATCTCCACCCTCTGACAAACAGAGTCTAGGGACACCATTCCTTATCCATCCTGGCTAATAGCCATCAATGGACTTAACCTCCATGAATTTATCCAGTTCTCTTGTTAATAACTGTAATAACGATACAAGCTGAACAATGTGGGGGTCAGGAAGGAATCACTTTCTCTAGGTACTTATGCTGTCCACATCACCACAGAAACGGAGGGGGGTAACCGTGCAGACCGTGCTCCAGAATGGAAGCAGAAGTGGCTGAATGGGAAGTGGCTGTAAGAAGAGAGATGGCTGGGAGTAGAAGCTGGCTGGGACTGGGAAGCTGAAAGAAGCAGGATTACCAGAGACCGCTTGGAGTGGAGGCTGTGAAAATCTAATACAAAGGGTAAGCAGAGGAACTGTGTCATGTCTGTTATGTGCTTATGTTTGGATGACTAAATCTATTTAAAGGAGACTGGTAGGGTTGCCAGGCGTCCGGTTTTCGACCAGAACGCCCGGTCAGAAAGGGACCCTGGCAGCTCTGGTCGGCACTATCGACTTGGCCGTTAAAAGTCCGGTCGGCAATGCAGCAGGGGTCCAGGGCTAAGGCAGGCTCCCTACCTGCCCTGGCTCTGCATGGCTCCCAGAAGCAGCTGCCAGGTCCCCACAGCCCCTAGGTGCATGGGCCGTCAGGGAGGCTCCATGCACTGCCCCTGCCAGTGTGCCGGCTCCGCAGTTCCCATTGGCCTGGAACCCCAACCAATGGGAGCTGTGGGGGTGGCACCTGTGGGCATGAGGGCAGGACGCTGACCCTCCCTGGCTGCCCAGGCGACAACGAGCCGCATGGACCTGGCAGCTGCTTCCTGGGAGCCGCAGTAAACACCTCCAGGATCCTGCACCCCTCCTGCACCCCAACCCCCTGACCCTACACAGGTTTACCTATGTACCCAAAGTCCCTCCTTGAGCCTACACCTCATACCTCCCAACACACCAACCCCCTGCACCATCGCTCAGCCCCCTCCTGCACCCCAAGCTCCTTATCCCTGGCTCCACCCCAGAGCCTGCACCCCCAGTTGGGGGTCATCAGGCCCTCCCGCACCCCAACCCCCTGCCCCAGCCTGGATCCCACTCCTGGACCCCAAACCCCTCATCCCTGGCCCCACCCCAGAGTCCACATCCCCATCCAGAGCCTGCACCCCCTCCCACACTCTGAACCCCTCAGCCTCAGCCCAGAGCCCCCTCCAGCTTCCCAAACCCCTCATCCCCAGCCCACCCAAGAGTCTGAACCTCCCAGCCAGAGTCCACACCCCCCCTGCATCCCAACCCCCTACCCCAGCCTGGATCCCTCTTCCGCACACTGAACCCTTCATTTCTGGCCCCAGCTGGAGCACACATCCCCAGCCCAGAGCCCATATCCCCCCGCACCCCAACCCCCTACCCCAGCCCAGTGAAAGTGAGTGAGGGTGGGGGAGAGCAAGTGACGGAGGGAGGGGGAATGGAGTGAGCAGGGTCGGGGCCTCAGAGAAGGGGCAGGGCAGGGGCGGGGCGCGGCAGGGGTGTTCAGTTTTGTGCCATTAGAAAGTTGGCAACCCTAGTGCAGAGTCTCCTGGCTGCCCCAACCATAGGAGCCAGAGCGGGGACATGCCGGCCACTTCCGGGAGCCGCGTGGAGCCACAGCAGGCAGGGAGCCTGCCTTGCCCTGCTGCGCCACTGACCGGACTGTGCTGACAGGAGCCACCAGGGGCCCTTTTCTACTGGGCAGTCCGGTCAAAAACTGGATACCTGGAAGCCCTACTCCACATGCTGCCCCCATCCCAAGCGCCAGCTCTGCAGCTCCCATTGGCTGGGAACCATGGCCAATGGGAGCTGCAGGTGTGGTGCCTGCAGACAGGGCAGCGCTCAGAGCCACCTGGTCACGCCTCTGTGTAGGAGCCAGAAGGGGGACATGATGCTGCTTCTGGTAAGTGCCACCCAGAAGCTTCATCCCTGACTCTCTCCCATGACCCGACCCTCTCCCATGACCCAACCCCCTGCCCCAGCCCAGATCCACCTCCCACCCTCCAACCCCCCCAATTCCAGCCTCCTTCACCCCAAACCCATCATCCCTAGCTCTACCCCAAAGCCAGCCCCTCCAGCCAGAACCCTCACCCGCTGCACCCTAACCCCCTATCCCAGCCCTGATCCCCCTGAAGCCATCTGAACACCTTGGTCTCAGCTCAGAACACCCTCTTACACCCTCTTACAAACCCCCTCATTCCCTGCCCCACCCCAGAGTCTGCACCCCTAGCCGGAGCCCTCACTCCTTCCCCCCACCCCCCCGGCACCCTAACCCTCTGAGCCAGTCCACTGAAAATGAACAAGTGAGTGAGGATGGGGAGAGCGAGCAACGGGGTTGGGGGGATGGAGTGAGCAGGCGGGGCGGGGGGGGGGGGGCTTGGAGAAGGGGAAGGACAGGGGCAGTGCAAGGGTGTTCAGTTTTGTGCAAGTAGAAAGTTGGCAACCCTAGATGCAGGTCCTAGTTCATCCAGCCCTCAAACTGGGGAGTGGGATTTTTTTTTTTTTGAGGGAGGAGGGAAACTTTTTACATATTTTTAAATCAATCAGGCCTGAGTATCCCGTCACTTACATGGATGTAAATCAGGAGTAACCCCACTAGTGTAAAATAAGAGTAATGAACAATTAGGACAATAGCTAGTATCGCAAGTACCTAGAAGCAGCTACTACTTCTTGAAAAGGTGAGTGTGACAGAGGGTGCCATGCCTTCGTGGCTGCCGACTGGAGGCCCCGCGGCTCTGCTCTATTCCACCCTGGGAAACAGTTATCTGTAGAGAAAAGAGCAGCCATTTTGAAAAGCAGCAAGATATGGTCCTCCAGCAGCCAGAAGGGCTGGGGATCAGCAATAGCCAATCGAGACCAACAGGATGAAATAAAGAGCTGCCTGCTGGCAGCAAGTCAATGATTAGCTGAAGCCAGAGGAGTGAGGAGCAGTGCTCCTTAGGCTGCAGCCAGAGGTACCAGGCTGGTCCAGGGCCTTTTACTGGCGCAGAAAAGGAACTGTTGGTTGTAGCACTCACGCACTTTGGGGTGGGCGTCCTGCTCACAGTTTTAGGTTTATGAATCCTGCTTGTGGCATTTCCCATAATTAATGTCAGGAGACTTCCCTCCTTTCATTAAATTTTTCTTTTCTATGCTCAGACTCTGTGCTTGCGAGAGGGGAAGTATTGCCTCTCAGGGGCACCCAGGGGTAGTGTGTAATTTTCCCAGGTTACTGGGTGAAGGCTCCAGCTGGTTCTCTGTTGTATTGATGAAGAACCCCTGGGAATTGAACCTGGCCCTGGTTGCTGCCGGCTCCACCTGGCAGAAGGGTTACACAGGACAAAGGAATTGTTAACATTTGTGAACACAGCTCTCTCAAAGTCAGGAGTTCCGTCTTGCTAGTTCAAGTAGGGAGCAACTACGCAGTAGCCATGAGAGACAGCCTAGCTCCTGAAGGTGTCATGAAACCAGGGAGTTGGGGTATGTGATACAGAGGGTATGATGCCAACTAGAAAAGGGTTCAGTGTTTGCTACAAGCAACCCCTGTCTCAGATCTGACAAACTCACTACCCCTAACACACCGCTTTCCTGGTATTTATCCATAAAGGGTAGCATTTGAGGTCTTGAAAGCTTGTAACTTATTGATGCTCATAGTCATTGAGAGATGTGTGTACAGGTAATAGTTAAGGAATAATGTAACTATGTTGAAAATGATTCACTTGGGGTCTTGGATTTAAAGTGATGGCCCATTCAAGCCACAGGGAGTTGTCATCTCTCCCCGGGTAGATAGTTATGGCATATATTGCTCCACTGTCCACCATTGCACCAACCCAGAAGAGTCAATGGAAAACCATCAAAGACAAATTATAAACATGGAAACCACTTGGAAGTGAAAAGGAAGGACAGGGCAGCAAGGGGATCCCCTATCTGTGAATAAAGAAAAGAGACAGGCACTCTGGACCCATTCATTGAGGAGTTAATATGATGAACGGGATGAGTGAAGAAAGACTGGATCCTAGCTCTTTGGGGACAGCAAACGCTACAAAAGACTGAATTTTGGGGTGAGAATCTACTTTTTTGGATGGGCGAGGGAACTATTGAATGTAGGCCCTAGTTCCCATTTTATTATTGTGTTTTGTATGTAACTCTCTGTTTTCATCACTTACTTGTTTCTGTTTGAATCTCCGTTCTTTCTTAAATCCATTTCCTTTTGTATTACTATAACTCAATAGTATTGCTGTGTGTGATACAGGAGCAATGTTCTATGGGAAAACTGGTAAACTGGGGTAAGCTGCTCCTTTAGGAGTGGAGGATCTGGGATTTGTGCGGGTATGCAGTGATCAGACGCCGGACACCGCTTTGAAGGGGTTTGGTGCATATGTTATCAACCTGCAGGGAAAAGTCAGGGCTGGTATAGTCCAGAGAAGAGTGCCTGAGTAGCTGATGGTCCAGTTGTTTTAGGGAGCTAAAACCCAGCTGGCACAGGCAAGACTCCCTCATGCTTGAGGCAGAGGGCAAGAAGGTGACTCACAGCTCTGGGTTCCCCAAGAAGTGTCACAGGGTGCCATCAGGAGAGCACAGAGGCTCTGCAATGCTTGAGTTCCCTCTGGACTCTTCAGGCTTTGCAGCTTTGGAGGCCTATGACTTGATCCTAATGAGAGCACGAAAAGGAAGCTCAATAAGTGGAACCTAGTGGAGTTTTCCCAGGTCTTGGTGCACCTCATGTGAGCTGGAGGTTACAATGTGGCCCTTATTTAATAAATAAAGGACAATACAAGCCAGAGATAATTATAGTGAAGAAAAGGAGAGTAAAGGGTATTCCCTCATTGGGAAGTTACACAGGAGGCAGTGTGGTCAAGTAGCTAGGGAACTGGAATAGGACTAGGGAGATCTGGGCTTTATTCCTGGCTCTGCCACTGACCTGCCGTGTGACCTTGGGCAAGTCACTTTCCCCTGCCATCCTTTTTCTGTCTTGTCTATTTAGACTACAAGCTCTTAGGGGCAGGAACTCTTATTATGTATATGTACAGTGCTAGCACGGTGGGACCCAGATCTTGGTTGAGGCTTCCAAGCTCTACGCTAATAGAAATAAGAAAATGTTGAGTTTCAAGGAGTATAGGGATAGCCCTGGCTTCTCCCCACATAAAAATAAACTAGTGTGGCAGATATGCAATAGTGAGACTGCACATGTTGTTCTGGACTAGTGTTGTTGTCATAACCTTTTTTTGCTCACTTTTCTTGACTGCAGTTAAGTTCTCCCTAGATACACAAGCTTGGCAAACCTCTTAAAAACAAATCTGTGTACTTGCCAGGAAGGTTTTCCCAGGCTCTCCTGCCTCTAATTTTAGTGAAAGATACAACAGGGAAATGGGTGATATAAGAGCAACTAGCACAAATCAAGTGCAGGGGGAGATTATTAGTCAATTGTTCCTAGTGTAACTGCCACTTAAGAAATGTTTTCAGTAGAAAACAAGCCAGCAAGGAAATGCAGAATTTTCTTTCCCCTGTTGGCATTTCCAACTGAAAAGTCTTTTATCCTCTACAGAGTTGTCAGCGGTTACACTGGTATTGATATCAACCCCATGCCAATTGCCTTTTTGTAGGTCGAATGATCATAACATCTCTTCTTACCCACTTGTGGGAGACTTCTCTTCCCCTCAGCCTACTTCTCTGAAGCATTGTATCACTCATCCTGGATCTCGCAACATTTCTCTCTTGAGGAATCCTCCTCCTCATCCTCTGAAAAGAAAATACAAAAGATGATGTGATTTTTTTTTTCTGCCTCTACATCAGTGGTGGGCGACCTGCAGACCATCAGGGTAATCGGTTGGCAGGCTGCGAGGCAATTGTTTACATTGACTGTCCGCAGGCATGGCTCTCCGCAGCTCCTAGTGGCCACAGTTTGCCAGTCCAGGCCAATGGGAGCTGCGGGAAGCGGCAGCCAGCGCGTCCCTGGACTTATGGCTTATTACAACTATCTGTAACCCACTAACTCCCCATTTCCCCCCCCCCCATGACTGCAAAGGCTACTTCACTTTGAATGGTCCCTTACGCCATGTGTTAAGTGTTTATGCTAAGCAGTCTGTTCCACCTCCTATTTAGCTGTGGTACTCTGAGTCCCTTTCCCAGACCCACGGAAGAGCTCTGTGTAGCTCGGAAGCTTGTCTCTTTCACCAGCAGAAGTTGGTCCAATAAAAGTATTACCTCCCCTTGTCTCTGTAATGTGGCCTAGATTCTGCTCTCGATTGCGCAGCGTTTCCACTTGCTATTGCTTGCATGCTCAGGTAGCATTTGAAACCTGTGCACATCGGCACTGGGACTTGCAAAGCTCCACCCTCTGAAATGGTAGCCACCTTGTTGCTTATTATTTTTCACAGAACTGGAAAAGCATTTTCCCATTTGCTGTGGCTTGTCAAATGTACCATGCCGTACAATTCACTAGCTATTCAGACATTGCCCTCTAGCCATTTGGCCAGACCCTCGGTTGGTGTAAACCAGTATAGCTCCAGCTAAGTCAGTGGAGCTATGCTGATTTTCATCAGCTCAGGAGATGGCCCATTATTTTTATATCATTTCCCTCCATGGAATATTGTTTCCGTTCGCCATATTATGAATTTTCAGGGGATAGCGAGGAATATGGATTATTTTATGTCAGATAGCTAAAGAAAATGTAATATAAGTATGTGGAGATGTACAGCATATTGTTTTGCATAGTCAGAGAGCATTTGTATCAGCTTGAATGCATACATTGCTCAACAAATTCTAGATCTACAGTGAAAACTAGCAGTATGAAGGGAGTGGTCCCAGCTGTAGCTAGAGTCATGGCTAGCTGACGTATTTTCCTTGTAAAAGAATCGTACATTCAGTCTGTGATCATGTACTTTACAGGTTTGTCTACACAACAAGTTTCTGGCTTGGCTTGACAGAATCAGGATAGTGGGGCTAGCACTTTAAAAATAGCTGGGTAGACTGGGCTTTGAAGCTGTGACTTGGGCTGGAGGTTTGGCTCTGAAGCCCACCCTGAGCTTCAGAGCCTGAGCACCAGCCCAAGCTGCAACTCCAAAGTCCTGTCTACACTGCTATGTTTAGAGGGCTAGCATGAGCCCTGCCAGCCCAAGGTTGTCAACTTGAGCTGGAAGGCTCAATGCAGCAGGTTGCATAGACCTATCCTAAAAGTCTTCTACACTCCTTTTTGGTTTGGCTTGACCTGTTTCAGTGAGTTTCACCTGGCTTCTGCGCTCTAAATGGGGGACCCTTTTAAAGTGATGTTTGTTTATTCCTTGAGTATGTTGCTTTTGACCTTCTTTTAGATTTCCTAAAAGTGATGACTGAAAAAGGGTCAGATACTACTGGGTTTGGAGAAAGAGTCATAGTATCATGGGGCTTTTTTAAATTAAATCTAGCTAAACTAGCCATTCTATTTCATCTTTCCAATTAAACTAATCATTCTGACTTATCTAATCTGTACGCTAGCTAACCTATCCAGGTGTTAATACAATGGTCATCATTGTGGAATTCTATAAATAGAAAATATGTTCAAAATAACATAGAATCTTTATGTGACATAGAATCATAGAAGATTAGGGTTGGAAGAGACCTCAGGAGGCTCTCTAGTCCAACCCCCTGCTCAAAGTAGGACCAACCCCAACTAAATCATCCCAGCCAGGGCTTTGTGAAGCCGGGCCTTAAAAACTTTAAAAACCCCACCACCTCCCTAGGTAACCCACTCCGGTGCTTCACCACCCTCCTAGTGAAACAGTGTCTCCTAATATCCAACCTTGACCTCCCCCACTGCAACTTGAGACCATTGCTCCATGTTCTGTCATCTGCCACCACTGAGAACAGCCTAGCTCCATCCACTTTGGAACCCCCCTTCAGGTAGTTGAAGGCTGCTATCAAATCCCCCCTCACTCTTCTCTTCTGCAGACTAAATAAGCCTAGTTCCCTAAGCCTCTCCTCGTATGTCTTGCGCCCCAGCTCCCTAATCATATTTCATCCCAAAATATCTCCATGTGTTACGATATAGATAGATAATTTTCACAGCATCATTGCTATGCAGATAACCAAGCTCCAGCATTAGATATTTCATGTTGACCTCCATATTGTCATGGTGTCATTTTCACATTTTATTATGGCTTTCATAGTTTTTTAGACCCTTGAGAAGGGACATTGTCCTTCCCAAGTCTGCCATAGAAAATCAGCTGTTTATTTTCCTCTAAAAATGCTCACAGCTATTTTAAAAAAGCATTTACTTTATTGTTTACCACTTGATAAAGCAAATATTGTACGACATTGGTCTAGGTGAAGAGTAGTAGAATGGAACCTTTGTTTGGAGAATCTCCAAGTGACCTATCGGTAAGATAGGCAAAGAGCAACTGACAGACAAAATATGGTTGGCATAGCTAGGACTGGGGAAAACTGTTATTTTCAGAGATGGGCCCCAGCCAACTCTCGGGATCCAAACACATCCAAACTTTGAGGATATTTGGAATCCCAAGCTGGATCCATGTTTGATTTTGTGTCTATCTTTAGAAATGGGCTAAATACCAAAAACCCAGCAACTTCAAATGTTGTGCTACTTCCCTAATTCATGTGGGATCATATTGTGCTCATTCAGTCCGTGTAGCCGTCAGGCATACACAGCAAAGGGTGGAAAAAAGAAGCTAAAGGAGGACCTGGGATCAGAGTTAAAGAGCATAAGCCATTTGGGACAGGGGCTTTATTCTTCTTCTGTGTACAGCACCCAGCACAATGGGGTCCTGGTCTATGAAATAAGAATCAGAATAACTGGTGATAATGCTTACTGCTATGTACACATCCTGATGGGTTGAGGTTTGTGTGTGTCTTTATTAATAAGACTTGGGAACAGTGTCCAAGGTAGAGGTCAGCAATGGGAGACTAACTGGAGAAAGTGAGGTTTGGTCAAAAATGTTTATAAAAAATAGTTTTTAAAATTTAAAAGTTGTTCGTTTTTTTTTTCCTCATGGCTGAAAGTTGATCAATTTTTCATTTTTAGTGAAAATTTTCAATTGAAATTCTGAACAAACTTAACCAAAACCAGTATCGACATTTTCACAACATTTCTGTAATGGATTAATAATGCTTTCAATATTTTTATTTTTTAAAAGTCATGAAAAGTTTTGAGAAAAAACAAAAAATTCTAAAGAGTTAACCATTTTTTTCCCCAGGAATTTTTTCATTAAAAAAAGAAAGGCTTTGGGAGTTGCAATTCAGTCTCCTAAAGTTACCATTCTCATCTATGGGCTGGGCTCCCTGCCTGTATTACATCTTCCATGATGCATCGTAGCCAGGGACTTGGAAGTGAGACTGCAACATGCAAAACATATTGTGATGAAGGACACCAGTCTATAGAGGAAAATGGAAACATGAAGCACCCAACTACGACTCCCAAGAGGTACCATGGCAGCATTCCTGGACAGAGCTATTTTAGATTCTGGCCAAAATATTTTGTGTTTATTAGTTAGTATCTGGACGATGAAAAGCACTATAGAAATCCATCTCATTATTATGTGACCTATGTATAGGCACGTTTTGCAAGCCCAAACCTAGGTAACCATGTTTCAGAATCTACCCTGAATCCATTCTAAAGAAGTGCCTTGAAGGGTTCAATTTTACACTGAAGGGCCACCGTGAACAACTTACCAATGTTAAATACCAGTGTTCTGAAACTACTGTAACTGGCCGTGGTTCATCTGTAAATCAAATCCGTCGAGCCAGAGTTCACAAATCCTTAATCTGATGAAAATTGAAAGTTGTATGTCTGGGTTTGTGTATGTCTCAAATAAAGGGGGTGATTGGTAGCTGTCTAGTCATGGGAAAATTGGCTGATACAGAAGCAGTTTCTGCTCACGTTAGTAAACAGATCACATAGCTCTGCTTCTTTCTTCCTTCACCCATTTAACAGCAGCATGTAGAGGTGCTAGCCTCTTTTATCTTTATTTTTGTGCTAGTGGGCTTTCTCCCAATCTATTCCATTGTCCAACAACACTTTATTTTGATGAGCTGTAGGGATGCAGGAACAAGTTCATCTGTCTCTCACTCTGATGCAATTAATTCTCTACAATTTTTTCCCTTGTGTGCCATTCTGTGGTGGATTTTTTTTTCTCCTCTAAATTCAATGTCTAAAGGTAAGAGGAACTGCTGCAATCCTCAAGGAAAAAGTGCTATAGTAATTGTGTTTCTAACCCTAGAGTCAGAGGGTTATGCTATTCCAGAAGACAAAGGGATATATTACTAGAGAACTATCAGCCTTTAGCCTTTGGAAAGTCTGACAAGAATCTTCATTGTGATTCAAATGTAATTTCACTCAGACTTTAAAAAAAAAACAGGGGCAGAAAATGGATGGATAGTTTTTATGGCACTAGACAGAGACGCAAGAGATCTAGATTCTAGTCTCTGCTTTGCCCCAGGTTCCCTGTGTGACCTTAGACAAACCACTTAAACTCCCTTTGTTGCAGTTCCCCATCTATAAAATGGGGGTGATATTAATAAGCCTTCCTTCCCCGACCCTTTGGCTGCACTGCCTCTTTGGATAGTTAGCTCTTTGGTGCAGAGACTGTCTTTTACTAGCTGTTTGTTCAGTGTTTAACATAACCGGGCCCTGATCTGGGAAGAGGCCTGTAGACACTAACATTAGGTTATACACTGAGTCATGCTACCCTGCATCTGGAAGGTGTAACTGCCATCCTTCATGTAAGCTAGCAGAAACAGTTAAGCTCCTTTATAAAATAATAGTAGTATCCAAATCAAAACAAAGGCACGTCCAAAGGCACTTAACTACGTGGGTGAAGGGGTGTGGGTGTGGAGAGAGGCAAACAGAAGAAGGCCAGAGAAGGAGCAACGAAGCACCAAACAAATAGTGGGTGGTCCTGGAAAAGCCAACAGAGAGGGCTTTGGGACATGATGCTGGCTAGAAGAGTTTTGGGGCTGTGAGCAAGGACACTGACTCCTGAGGTTTTGGTTCCTCCTGCATTCAGCAAAACAAGACTTCATACCAGAGGTGAAAGTAAGCCAGTACGCCCCGGTACAGTGTACCAGCAAGAGCCCGTGCGCCGTACCAGAGCTGATCAGCTTCTCCAGGCGGCAATTTAAAGGGCCTGGGGCTCCCAGTAGTGGCTGGAGACCCAGGCCCTTTAAATTGCCTCCAGAATCCTGCTGCCAGAGCCCTGGTCCGTAGCTGTGGCAGGAGCCCCAGGCCCTTTAAATAGCCACCGGAGCAGCAGCCGGGCTCCAGGGACAATTTAAAGAGTGCGGGGCTCCGGTTGCCACTACCGCCCTGGGTCCTTTAAATCATCCCCGGAGCCTGCTGGCACCCTGGAGTAGCGGGGGCAGGGCTCTGGGAATGATTTAAAGGGCCTGGGGCTCCAGCCGCCATTACCGCTCTGGGGCCTTTAAATAGCTGCCAGAGCCCCAGAACTGCTACCCCAGGGCTCCAGCCGGCTCTGGGGATGATTTAAAGGATCCGGGCCGGTAGCGGCAACCAGAGCCCCAGACTCTTTAAATGGCCGCCAGAGCCCCAGGGGGTCGCTGCAGCAATTTAAAGGGCCCGGGGCTCCCACTGCCAGTACCCTCCGGAGCCCTTTAAATCGCCACCCGAGCCCTGGGGCTCCGAGCCGCCTCTCCAGCTGGTAGTTCCGGGGTGATTTAAAGGGCCCAGCTGCTGCTACTACAGTCCCAGCCCCGGGCCCTTTGTATCCTCTGGCCCTTTAAATCAAGGTTTAAAGGCACCGCCTCTTCCGGTAGAGGCCACGCCTCTTCCGGTAGAGGCCACGCCTCTTCCAGTTGAGGCTCCACCTCTCCTAAGGACTCCAGAGTACTGGTAAATCCTTTAAATTACTTTCACCCCTGCTTCATACATTCCTTGTAAATAAACAAGTTTGCATCAAAGGTGACTGACTCCATCATAATTTTTTTTCCTGGAACAACCTGATCTAATCTCAAACACCAATGTCTAGTTCCCTAGAATCAACTCAGCCCCAAGAATTGACTCTAGCTGAAGACACTGAGACAGAGAGCAAACTCTTCTGCTGTTTGCAAAAGCTTCCCCCAAAAGAAACTGTACCAAACAATTAACAATACAATATTTCTTCTAAGACTGTACACTGCTCCCGGGCTTTGAAAAAGATCTTGTATGACTATGTGTAATAGTGCCACCCAGTGACTTTTGCTATAACAATACTGATAAATCCCAGACCGAGGAAGCCTTCTTTCAGCTTCACATAGGCATTTTTCATTTGTTCTTTTCTGTAGAATTTATGGCGAGTAATTTCCTGAGCTTGACTTGCAGGAAGCTGTATTTTGTGTTGATTTACAGTGGCTGCTGTTGGCATCACAACTTCTTGTATTTAATCCGAGTAAAAACCACATATGAACAATAATATGGCCACAGAGAAAGGAATTCAGAGAGCAAGGGGTTAGGACTGACCACTTAAAGAGGAGAGACTGAATGAATTAAGCTGGCTAAACAGCTGTCCCCCATCCCTAATGTCTGAGAATCTGGCCCATTTTGTATAATCTGGCCCATTTTAATAACACACTGTATGTAAGAAGAGCCAAAACTAAAGTTCACATGGCAGATGCTTAAAATTTGCAACAATGAGGAAATCCGTCTTGCTGTGATTTCCTTTTACATGGAAGTCCCTCTCCATTAGTCCATTTTAAAAGGCTGTATTGAAACAGCCAGCATACATCAACTTCACAAATCCCTGGACTCATGGAGACAGCTGAAAACCCCTACATCTTCACTAAGAATTTCAACATCTGATTTAACCAGGTCCTGAGTGCATTACACATGTGATCCAGGGAGAGTCCGATACGGTTTTTTGTGCATTTCCATGAAACACCCACATCTTAAGTTGCCATCTTTGTTTTTGAAGGGACATCTGATGAAATGCATTATAAATTTGCCCTGCTTCATGGAGACTTTGGCAAATGATAAGATAAGAGCTTCATCATTTTGCATTAACTTTTGGATGAAATTTGTTTTGGGACTTGGAGTATTGTTTTGAGATTGTTATATTAATAAACCCAGATCCCAAGGAGGGGTATTTTTGGCCACAAAAAGCCTGTGTGGATTTTATTTGAGGAACCAAGATGGTGGACTGAAATGAGGGGCCACTCGCATGGCTGCTTCAAGGCCATGATGGGGTACCTGGGAGGAGGCTGCTCATTCACAGAGCAGCTGCAGTCAAAGAGGGATGGTATAGCTCAGTGGTTTGAGCATTGGCCTGCTAAACCGAGGGTTATGAGTTCAATCCTTGAGGGGGCTGTTAAGTTGATCTGGGGCAAAAAATGGGGATTGGTCCTGCTTTGAGCAGGGGATTGGACTGAATGATCTCCTGAGGTCCCTTCCAACCCTGTGATTCTGTGAAATGAGCAAAGAAGACATTAGCTTGCATCAGGAATGGGATGGTGAACAATATGGAGACTATTATAAGGCCTTTATTTAAATCAAAGGCATGGGCTCATCTAGATACTGGGCAGTATTGGTCATCACATCTCAGAAAGGATATTGTAGAACTAGAGGTGGGTCAGAAAAGGGTGAGGAGAATGAGGAAGGACCTTATGTAGAGATTGAAAAGATTGGGATTGTTTATCTTAGAGAAGAGATTAATAAATTTAAATAAAATAGTGTATAATAGTATATAAAACAATGAATCTTCTAGAGGAGGGAGATGGTGAACTTCTGTCCCTGTCTCTTCATAGAAGAAAAAGAGAACATTCAATGAAAGTATAAGGTATAGTCAAAGCAGTACAATGTTCTAGTGTAGGCAAGGTCTATCTATAAGTATATGTAAGTCCCTTCGTTTTCAGTTTAAACTGATTTTTACAAAAAAATAAATAAATCCTGGGTTTTACAAAAAGAATTATTTGGTGTTTTTTTCTGATTTTCACCCTACTTTTATATCATTCAAAGAAATAAAAAGTAACTTGTTTGCCGGAAGCTGGAAATGGGCCACAGAGGATGGATCACTTGATGATCACTAGTTCTATTCATTCCCTCTGGGACACCTGGCATTGGCCACTGTCGGAAGACAGGATACTGGTCTAGATGGACCTTTAGTTTGACCCAGTATGGCCATTCTTATGTTCTTAAGGTGAAAAATCATAACTGATAAAAGGAAATACACTTTCAAACCATGTGCAATTAGAGTGTGGAACTGATTCCCACAGGAAGCTGTTGAGGCCAAGAACTTGGAAAGATTCAAAAAGGGATTGGATAGTTAGATGCATATCAAGAATATCCAGAGTTATCAGAATTACTGGTAAAATTTTGAGAAAAGGATATAAAAATTTGTATTTCAAGGTTGCACTATCAGAGATCAGAATGAGACCTAATGTGAGGAACAGATTACCCCACATATGCCAGTTGTGGGGTTCTTACACCTTTCTCTGAAGTACCTGGTGCTAGCCGCTGTTAGACAGGTCCTTAGATGGATCCTGGGTCTGGTGCAGTCCAGCAATTCTTGTGTTCCTAAGTAAGAGAGAGATCCTCTCTATTCCCAGGCCACAAAGAGCTCTCATATCATCATTCACCTGGTCTCATTAAGCTGAACTGAAACCTGGTGTAAGCGGGAGCAACTCTGTGGGCTTTATTGCAGTTCAATAGAAGTCAGTGGAGTTACATTCACTTACATCATGTCTGAATCTGGCCCACTCTGTCTAGTATTTGCAGTGCATATCTTGAAGGGTGTCCATTAATTCCAGAGTTAGATTCACAATTCTCACCACAATGTTCTAAGATTGAATAACCAGTTGTATCAAAGGCAGCCCTATGATCCAATAAAACCTAAATCAAAAGCAGACTGCTGCGAAAGAAAGGACATTTAGGAGCCTAACAGATATTGTCTTGCAGCTCTGATGCTTGTTTAAAAAGGCTGCTTGGGATGCTGAGCACAGCAAGACACGATGAGTGCTTTGGAAAGTGAGTTACCATTCCTTGCTTCAAAAATCTTCGATCAGAATGGCAGATTAGAGATGGCCTGATAACAACCTGAAAAATTAGTAGAAGGGGATTGCTTTTATGATCTGTGGGTACAATGGAAGATGATTTAAGAGCTAATCAATACCCACAGAAAGAGAGTTAGTGCTGTATTGATGCATTTGGAGGTGCAATAGGCGCCACTATTGTATGCCTGGAGGCTACATATAGAGGCTAGGTCTTTAGAGTGGCTGAAAAGACAGAGTTCATAATAGAGTTAGAAGCCTCATCTAGTTTCCTAGTGGTAGAACACAGCCTGAGATCCAGCAGCCAGATCAAATTCACTTTCAGTTGCAATAAACTTCCGGATATAAGATCAGATTTGAATTTAACTTTCTATAAATCTTATCCCAAAGGGACACTTCTTGAATGGCCTGTTACATTAAAATGATGGATTCCAGGAAGTCTAAGTAGTTACAATTGTCTTTCCTATTAAACGTTCATCCTTGAGCCTACTATTTTCATTGTCCTCCTCCCTCTCCCTTTTCTCTAACTGTTGCGTGTATTGTCTGACTCTTGTCTTAAGAGTAAGTAAGCTCTGCAGGCAGAAACAGAGACTGTTTCCTTCCTATTTTCAGTACAATTTATTCCCCTTCCTGTACAGCAGTGTTTCCCAGACCAATGAAGTGAGCTGTAGCTCACGAAAGCTTATGCTCAAATAAATTTGTTAGTCTCTAAGGTGCCACAAGTCCTCCTGTTCTTTTTTCCCAAACTTGGGACGCTGCTTGTTCAGGGAAAGCCCCTGGTGCACTGGGCCGGTTTGTTTACCTGTTTCAGAGTAACAGCCGTGTTAGTCTGTATTCGCAAAAAGAAAAGGAGTACTTGTGGCACCTTAGAAACTAACCAATTTATTTGAGCATAAGCTTTCGTGAGATACAGCTCACTTCATCAGATGCATACTGTGGAAAGTACAGAAGATCTCTTTATACACACAAACCATGAAAAAATGGGTGTTTAGCACTACAAAAGGTTTTCTCTCCCCCCACCCCACTCTCCTGCTGGTAATAGCTTATCTAAAGTGAAAAGGAGTACTTGTGTTTGAAGATTGAAGTGTTCTCCGACTGGTTTATGAATGTTATAATTCTTGACATCTGATTTGTGTCCATTTATTCTTTTACGTAGAGACTGTCCAGTTTGACCAATGTACATGGCAGAGGGGCATTGCTGGCACATGATGGCATATATCACATTGGTGGATGTGCAGGTGAACGAGCCTCTGATAGTGTGGCTGATGTTATTAGGCCCTGTGATGGTGTCCCCTGAATAGATATGTGGGCACAATTGGCAACGGGCTTTGTTGCAAGGATAAGTTCCTGGGTTAGTGGTTCTGTTGTGTGGTACAAATCAGATGTCAAGAATTATAACATTCATAAACCTGTCGGAGAACACTTCAATCTCTCTGGTCACGCAATCACAGACATGAAGGTCGCTATCTTAAAACAAAAAAACTTCAAATCCAGACTCCAGCGAGAAACTGCTGAATTGGAATTCATTTGCAAATTGGATACTATTAATTTAGGCTTAAATAGAGACTGGGAGTGGCTAAGTCATTATGCAAGGTAGCCTGTTTCCTCTTGTTTTTTCCTACCCCCCCCCCAGATGTTCTGGTTTAACTTGGATTTAAACTTGAAGAGTGGTCAGTTTGGATGAGCTATTACCAGCAGGAGAGTGAGTTTGTGTGTGTATGGGGGTGGGGGGGGGGATGTGAGAAAACCTGGATTTGTGCAGGAAATAGCCCAACTTGATTGTCATGCACATTGTGTAAAGAGTTGTCACTTTGGATGGGCTATCACCAGCAGGAGAGTGAATTTGTGTGGGGGGGTGGAGGGTGAGAAAACCTGGATTTGTGCTGGAAATGGCCCACCTGATGATCACTTTAGATAAGCTATTACCAGCAGGACAGTGGGGTGGGAGGAGGTATTGTTTCATATTCTCTGTGTATATATAAAGTCTGCTGCAGTTTCCACGATATGCATCTGATGAAGTGAGCTGTAGCTCACGAAAGCTTATGCTCTAATAAATTGGTTAGTCTCTAAGGTGCCACAAGTACTCCTTTTCTTTTTGCGAATACAGACTAACACGGCTGTTACTCTGAAACTTATCTAAAGTGATCACTCTCCTTACAATGTGTATGATAATCAAGGTGGGCCATTTCCAGCACAAATCCAAGGTTTAACAAGAACATCTGAGGAGTGAGGGGTAGGAAAAAACAAGGGGAAATAGGTTACCTTGCATAATGACTTAGCCACTCCCAGTCTCTATTCAAGCCTAAGTTAATAGTATCCAATTTGCAAATGAATTCCAATTCAACAGTCTCTCACTGGAGTCTGGTTTTGAAGTTTTTCTGTTGTAATATCGCAACTTTCATGTCTGTAATTGCGTGACCAGAGAGATTGAAGTGTTCTCCGACTGGTTTATGAATGTTATAATTCTTGACATCTGATTTGTGTCCATTTATTCTTTTACGTAGAGACTGTCCAGTTTGACCAATGTACATGGCAGAACTTGTACAGATACAGACAGACATCATCTTCCTCTCCAAATGCAAACAGATGGACATTGTACCAAAAGGACTGAAGGTAAAAAATCCATTACAATCTACATACCACACAGACTATGCTGACAGCTTGTGCCACACGCTCTCAAAGAAACTGCGGAACCACCTGATCAACATCCTTTACAGCAAACAGGGAAAGATAAAGAATGAGCTCTCAAAAATGGATACTCTCATAAAAAAAAAACCTTCCACACAAAGTTCCTCGTGGCTGGACTTTACTAAAACTAGACAAGCCATTTACAACACACACTTTGCTTCTCTACAAAGAAAAAGGACACTAAACTTTCTAAACTACTACATGCCACAAGGGGCCACAGCAATGGTTCCCTCACCCCACCCAGCAATTTTGTTAACCTATCCAACTATACTCTCAGCCCAGCAGAAGCAGCTGTCCTATCTCGGGGCCTCTCCTTCTGCCCCTCCACCCCCATGAACATGATACAGTTCTGTGGTGACTTAGAATCCTATTTTCGATGTCTCCGACTCAAGGAATATTTCCAACACACCTCTGAACAACATACTAATCCACAGAGACCTCCCTACCAACATTACAAAAAGAAGGATTCTAGGTGGACTCCTCCTGAAGGTCGAGACAGCAGACTGGACTTCTACATAGAGTGATTCCGCCGATGTGCACGGGCTGAAATTGTGGAAAAGCAGCATCACTTGCCCCACAGCCTCAGCTGTGCAGAACATAATGCCATCCACAGCCTCAGAAACAACTCTGACATCATAATCAAAAAGGCTGACAAAGGAGGTGCTGTTGTCATCATGAATAGGTCGGAATATGAACAAGAGGCTGCTCGGCAGCTCTCCAACACCACTTTTTACAAGCCATTACCCTCTGATCCCACTGAGAGTTACCAAAAGAAACTACAGCATTTGCTCAAGAAACTCCCTGAAAAAGCACAAGATCAAATCTGCACAGACACACCCCTGGAACCCCGACCTGGGATATTCTATCTACTACCTAAGATCCATAAACCTGGAAATCCTGGGTGCCTCATCATCTCAGGCATTGGCACCCTGACAGCAGGATTGTCTGGCTATGTAGACTCCCTCCTCAGGCCCTACGCTACCAGCACTCCCAGCTACCTTCGAGACACCACTGACTTCCTGAGGAAACTATAATCCATCGGTGATCTTCCTGATAACACCATCCTGGCCACTATGGATGTAGAAGCCCTCTACACCAACATTCCATACAAAGATGGACTACAAGCCGTCAAGAACACTGTCCCCAATAATGTCATGGCTAACCTGGTGGCTGAACTTTGTGACTTTGTCCTCACCCATAACTATTTCACATTTGGGGCAATGTATACCTTTAAATCAGCGGCACTGCTATGGGTACCCGCATGGCCCCACAGTATGCCAACATTTTTATGGCTGACTTAGAACAACGCTTCCTCAGCTCTCGTCCCCTAACGCCCCTACTCTACTTGCGCTATATTGATGACATCTTCATAATCTGGACCCATGGAAAAGAAGCCCTTGAGAAATTCCACCATGATTTCAACAATTTCCATCCCAACATCAACCTCAGCCTGGTCCAGTCCACACAAGAGATCCACTTCCTGGACACTACAGTGCTAATAAACGATGGTCACATAAACACCACCGTATACCGGAAACCTACTGACCGGTATTCCTACCAGCTTTCACCCTGACCACACCACATGATCCATTGTCTAAAGTCAAGCTCTGTGATACAACCGCATTTGCTCCAACCCCTCAGACAGAGACAAACACCTACAAGATCTCTATCAAGCATTCTTACAACTACAATACCCACCTGCAGAAGTGAAGAAACAGACTGATAGAGCCAGAAGAGTTCCCAGAAGTCACCTACTACACGACAGGCCTAACAAAGAAAATAACAGAACGCCACTAGCCGTCACCTTCAGCCCCCAACTAAAACCCCTCCAATGTATCATTAAGGATCTACAACCTATCCTGAAGGATGACCCAACACTCTCACAAATCTTGGGAGACAGGCCCGTCCTTTCCTACAGACAGCCCCCCAACCTGAAGCAAATACTCACCAGCAACCACATACCACACAACAGAACCACTAACCCAGGAACCTATCCTTGCAACAAAGCCCGTTGCCAACTGTGTCCACATATCTATTCAGGGGACACCATCACAGGGCCTAATAACGTCAGCCACACTATCAGAGGCTCGTTCACCTGCACATCCACCAATGTGATATATGCCATCATGTGCCAGCAATGCCCCTCTGCCATGTACATTGGTCAAACTGGACAGTCTCTACGTAAAAGAATAAATGGACACAAATCAGATGTCAAGAATTATAACATTCAAAAACCAGTTGGAGAACACTTCAATCTCTTTGGTCACTTGATTACAGACCTAAAAGTGGCAATTCTTCAACAAAAAAACTTCAAAAACAGACTCCAAGGAGAGACTTCTGAATTGGAATTAATTTGCAAACTGGGTACAATTAATTTAGGTTTGAATAGAGACTGGGAGTGGATGGGTCATTACACAAAGTAAAACTATTTCCCCATGTTTATTCCCCCCCCCACCCCGCTCCTCAGATGTTCCTGTTAACTGCTGGAAATGGCCCACCTTGATTATCACTACAAAAGGTCCCCTCCCCCTCTCCCTCCCCCGCTCTCCTGCTGGTATTAGCTCATCTTAAGTGATCACTCTCCTTACAGTGTGTATGGTAACACCCATTGTTTCATGTTCTCTGTGTATATAAATCTCCCCACTGTATTTTCCACTGAATGCATCCAATGAAGTGAGCTGTAGCTCACAAAAGCTTATGCTCAAATAAATTTGTTAGTCTCTAAGGTGCCACAAGTACTCCTTTTCTTTTAACAATAAACTGTTCATTCAAATGAAAAGTTTTATTTGGGGATTAGAGATATTTTCTTAAACTCAGAGGTGGCATTGTGTTTTCAGTTCTATTTTAGTTCTGCAGAAAGCTTAGGTCAGCCTTTTCTTTCTCTGTTTTGTATCCTGCAAAGCTACCCCCTGTCTAAAGACAATAAAAGGCACTTATTCTCAGTGACTTTCAGCTGTTTACTATCTCTCCAGGGGACAGTGAAGAGGCTCCTTCTGAATGTCATGAAGTAACTCTGAATTACAGGTTTCAGTCAGCGTTGGTGGGAAAGCTGATTTTTCCATCCCATGAAAAAAGTCAAAAATTTTGAAAAAAATAAATTCATCCCACTTCAGGGTGAAAAGTCAATGTTTTTTGTGAAACAAAATTAAAAAAAATCATTTGGAGTCAATGGAAATGTTTTGTTTTGATAAATTCATAATGTCCTGTTCCATTTTCTATCATTTTTTATTTTCATTTATTTATTATCATTTTATTTCATTTCATATCATTTTGAACCAAAGTCATTGAAAAAAATCAAAACTCTCTCTTATGAAAATGTTAAAACAGAACATTTTGACATTTTTAAATGACTTTTTCCCCTTTTTTATTTTTCAAACTGAAATCACATTGATATGACTTCTCAAAAAATCGATTTAGTTAAAATGACATTTTCTGATGGAAGACAATTTAAACAAACAAAAAAATTCAGGCAGTTCACTGTGGCCCGTGCCGCTTCCCACAGCTCCCGTTGCCCGGGAACGGCAAACCACGGCCACTGGGAACTGCGGGCGGCCATGCAAATGTAAACAAACTGTCTGGTGGCCTCCCAGCAGATTACCCTGATGAGCCGCGTGTGACCCACGAGCCGCTGGTTGCCCAGCACTGAATTAGACTGTTGGCCACACTATTGGCCACCAAAGTCAAGGAGCTTGCCTACACTGGGAACATTTGCACTGGCATAGCTGCCCCAGTGCTGACACTGAACCCTTCTTGCATGTATAAATCACTTCATTCTCTGTGGTGGTCAATCTGGCACCTGCAATAAGTTCATTTTCAGCAAGTTAATTCTAATTCACAGATGTGGCCTATGTGAAATATGAACAAATGCATCAGGGAGAGCTCTCTGTGTTTTTTGCTGGAGATAATGTGGGATGACTCTGAGCTCTCATCAACTGAAATCCTCCTTTTTTTGTCATATAATAGACAATGGCCAAGATTTTTTAAAAATGAGTGCCTAAAATTAGGAGTCTAAGTCCATACTTTGGCATCTCAGTAAGTGGGCCTGATTTTCAATAGTGCCAAGCACCCAGCAATCCATTTAAGTCAGTGGAAACTGTGGCTGCTCAAAAACAACAAGGAATCCGCTGGCGATATAAAGACTAACAGATTTATTTGGGCATAAGCTTTCGTGGGTAAAAAACCCACTGCTCTGTGGTTCTGGAAATCAGATAATTTATTGCAGCTAAATAGGGATTTAGGAGCCTAACTGTATATACCCATTTTTTAAATCTTGGCAAGAAACTTCTACCTCAGCTTTTTAAGAATAGTGACAACATACACCGAGTAATTGTCAATTTGTTTATCACTACAGTTAGCACTTCTTACATATCAGTAATGCTGTTATGGCAGGTGCCACCAGGTGGTGGTCTTATACATTGTCTTCCAAGTTTGTTCTCTGTGTGTGCAAGCAAATGTTCCGTCTTGGGAAGACGCGCTGTGTCATTAGTTTGGCTTATATAGTGGTCTGTGTAGAGACAGTGGTGCTTAGAGAATGAGCTGTGCGTAGAGCTTGTGTTCTACCTGGAACGTTGGAGTCAGTTATTGCTCTCTGGCTCAGAGATTCCTGGCAGAGAGATTACTCTGCATGTGTTGGACTATCTCATTTCAGGACAGTGTATATCAATCCAGTTGCAATTAAAATATACCCAAACTTCCCGTCACTGATTTTCTTCCCCCAGAAAATCAAACTGAAAACAGAAGAAGTTAGTAGAGATGGGCTGGAGTTGTTGTTGCTGTTGTTGAAATCTGATCTTGTTTCATCCCAGATGGCGTTTAGGATTCAGATGGTGGAGGTAGTGATGTTATCTGAATCCCTCTCTCTGGCCCGATCCAGTCAGGACATCTCTCAGGATCTGGAGTCCCTGGAGATGGTGGGTGTGGCAGCCAGGATACTGAAGCTTGCTCCAGTAGCCATATTTTCCCAAAAAGTCTTTAAGAACCCCCAAAGGGAGTGATGGTTGGAATAGCCCATCCTCTCAGTATTTGTCTACCAGTAAGGTCTAGGTTCCGACACCCCAATTTTGGTTCACTGATCTCTGGCTCCACACTTTTCTTGTTTACCAGGCATCATCTTAACACAATCTTTGAGTTATATCAGGAGGCCTTTTTGTTTGGACTAATTCAGTCTGTCGTCTACCTCTCATGGCTTTTCCCATCAATATTTGTTGTTGTTCTAGGTCAGGGGTCCCCAATGCAGTGCCCGTGGGCACAATGGCACCCGCTGGGGCAGTTGTCTGCACCCGCAGGACACCGTGCCGCCGAAATGCCGCCACCAAGCAAGGCCGCCGGTTGAACCGCCCGCCGAAATGCTGCCGAGAAGTGTTGCCGTTGCTTCGGGGTGTCTGGTGCCTGCCAAAGTCTTCTGGGAATAGGAAAGAAACCCACAGAAAGGTTGGGGACCACTGTTCTAGGTTATTGTGACATCTTATGAACTTTCACATACTTTTTACTGTTGAGCTCACAGTTCGGGTAAATTTATAGGTCTAATTATCACAACAGGCTTCATGTGTGTTTTTAAAATATCTAGCACATCGGGTCCAGATCCTGACTGGGGAAATCTGGGTCCTACTGTGTTGATCCAGATCCTTGCTTGATATCAATTGACACAACTCCACTGACTTTAATGGATCTACCCAAATTCACACTAACGGAGGATCTGGCTTTTTAAATTTAACGAGGGTACTGGGAGGATCATTTCTCAATGTGAAATATTCTTTCTGTTGGGGGGGAGGAGGGGAAGCTGTGGCCTCATGTTGCTCCTAACAGCTTATCTATCAGACTGCTGACAGGGTTCACAGCTTCCTCACAAATCACAACCAAATAGGCTCCTCAAAAGCAAAGTGTGAGCTGAATAAAATGAAATGTCTTTGATGTTTCCATAGCAATCGACGTTCATGTTTGATGCCAAAATGATACAACAACAATCTCTGATCAAAGAAAAGTGTCCAGTTGTCATGGCAACCGTGTACAGCTTGTATTTCAACTCTTATGTGGCCACAATTAATAGAAGATGATTGCTAATGATTAGACTAATTAACAAGTACTTAATTTCAATATTTATCCTGTGACCATCGTGTACGTTTGCTGGAGAACACTACCTATAAAAGTCTACAAATTTCTCAATTCTATGTGTGTGCGTACTTAGATTTTTCAAAGGCTTATCACTTTGCCAAATTTGGGTAGATTTTTATGGCAATGACATTAGGCATATCCCTGACACAAAGGCCACCCCCTACCAAATTTCAGGTCCCTGCTTCAAAGCACGTGGGAGCTAAAACTTTTCAAAGAAAGGGTCACCAGAAATTTAGGCAAAATGACATCGTTTTTTTTTTTCTTTTACCCTCGTTCTTGAAAACAGCCGAACCATTTTGGCTGTCATTTTCTAAATGAAATTCAGCCTGAGGCAGACATCCCGCCCAAATGCTTAAAGTTTAACAAAGTTATAAGCAACTGAAAGCAGGGACTTATAACTGGAAGTGTTGGTCAATCTAATAAGAGGCATGATAACAGCCCTGCCTAGAATGGATATTTACATCCCATAGCCCTGTTCCTCTCCACCAGCCATCAAAGATGGTCAACTGTGCAGGGTAGTCCCCTTTTAAAGGGAAATAAGGACTCTACGTTCTGCCTGCATGTCTACAACCTTCTGTAGGCCTTACAAAAAACCATCAGCAGCTCTATGCATGGTGGTGTATCCCTGCAGTACCCCTAACAGAGCACAGTGGCTTAATGCTGTAATTAAATGTTTAAACTCTCTGGGCCTGATTCCCCACTCTTATGACAATTTTACACTGGTGTAACTTCCTGGGCTTCAATGGAGTTACACAGACATAAAACTGGTGTAACAGAGCAGGGGGATCAGACCCCAGTGCCTGAGAACTTGTCCACCCACAGAAGTTGCATTGGTTTAATTTAAATCAGATTAAAACACCATTTGGCTAGACCCATTCAAACCCCTTTGTGGACATTCTGCAATCTGGTTTATATTTATTTAGCTGTCTCCTATAAACTGATATGGGCCGGGTTCACAGCAATATAAGTGTCCCCGTACAAAGTTGTACAGATTTAACTAAATCGACTTTAAATCACAACTTTAATTAAAATGGTGCCAATTTGTGCATAGACCAGACCTTATTTAACCCATGTGTAAATGAGGGCACTTACCTACCTGACAGGGGCATTACAAAGCTTAACTAATTAATTATTATAAACAGTTTGATATCATTAGATGATGGAAGCCCCATATATGCAAATCAATATGTACTGTTGTTAATTTATTATTTCTTGCTGTAGCTTTAATCTGAGGTACTTTGAAAACAACTATTCTAGGACCAGGTTTTTACTTTGTCTTTTTATATATATTAAACCTTAGAGGCCCAGCTGCGTTTAATGTCCTGATCCTTGATTGGGACCACTAAGAATATAAGAATGGCCATACTAGGTCAGCTCAATGGCCTATTCATGTCTTTCAATGGTGGCTAGTGCCAGATGCTTCAGAGGGAATGAACAGAACAGGGCAATTTGTTGAAAGATCCACCCACTGTCATCCAGTCTTAGCTTCTGGCAGTCAGAAGCTTTGGGACACCCAGAGCATAGGGTTGGATCCCTGACCATTTTGGCTAATAGCCATTGATTGACCTACTTCCACCTCTAGGTGTTACACAATTTTACACACACACACACCCACGATTAATAGCAGAATCTTTCAGTACAAATATATAATATAACAACTAGTATGGAAAGCCTGTGCTGCTAACCAAGAGTTAAAAGAAATCATAAGCCCAGTATGATGGTAAAAAGAGGAAATCCTTTACTGTAAGGTTTGCAGAGTGGGTAGAATGCTATAGGGTATATTGGATTCCTGCCTGGTGGTGAGTCAGTCTTTATCACATATGTCATACGTCACGAGTGATTATGATTCTGTCTTTAGCATTTCTAGGAGTGAGATTGCTAAAGTCTAAAATGAAAAGGTTACAAGAAGTCTCATGATTTTGCAATAAATCTGCTAATCTCCCGCCATAAGCTGTACCAGAAAGCAATAAACAGCTCACTTCATTTTGTGTTTCTATAGTCCCAATTGGAATTCATAGCAGGAATTGCTCTGCGTATTCAAACAACTTCAAAAGGTTCCCCCTCAATGCACCTCCCCTGGAATTACAAATGGTCAAAGGATGTCAAGGGAGTTGAGCTTTTGATGTATCTTGCAAATACTAAATAATGTAAAAGTCAAATCACACTCTAATGAACTAGAGTATGGAAAGGGCTGTGGAAAATGAGTAAGGAAGAGCCGGCTTCTCCTCTTTCTTCTGTAATTTTACATGGGAAATGGAGTTCAGTGGTGTTCCCAGTGTAAGAAAATCAATATTTGAGTTACCTGTGTTATGCTGATTTATATTTCATTTCTACTTTTGATAGTGAAAAACAGCTCAAAAGAATACAGTGCAGGTCATGAAGTGGTAACAAATGTCTAAGGGGTCTCTCATCTTCTTCATACTCACAGAAGGCAAGATTCTTCATACTCACAGAAGGCATGGATTTTAAGACCAGAAGTGACACTATGATCATGTAGCCTGATGTCTGGTACATAGGCCATAGGTTTCACTTGATGTTACATACAACTGTAACAGCTCCCACGCCATCATCGTCATCATGGTTTCAACCCTGAGCCTTCCATAATCCAGACTTCTGTCATTTGAGTTACACAACTAACTGCAAGAGATCTCTCATTAGATAGCTATTATCTGTGGAAGAAATCAATGGGATTACTTGTGCAGGAAGGTACAACTCTAAATGGTCCTAAATCTGGCCCTAAAATGGATGTACAGGCAGTAGTCAGAAAGCCACATTGCAAAAATGAGTGAGATTCCATTTTAATTTTCATAGAATCATAGGACTTGAAGGGACCTCGAGAGGTCATCTAGTCCAGTCCCCTGCAGTCATGGCAGGACTAAGTATTGTCTCTAGACCATCCCTGACAGGTGTTTTTCTAACCTGCTCTTAAAAATCTCCAAAGATGGAGATTCCACAACCTCTTCTATCTTTTGCTTCTCTCTCTTCTCAAATTTGCTAAAGTTAAACCTTTCCCCCACCTGAGCTGTCTTTGGGAGCTGAAAGTCAAGTTGTGATTGATCTGTCACTATCATCTTCACCAGTGATTAAAGCTTCTACTTTCGGATGTTGACTGATAATTTTGCCAATGTTGATGTGCAATCCAGAAAAGATCCCAGCTCACTCTCCCATGGCTATGCTGGCTTTGCAGTGCTAAGACAGGCAAAATACTCGCTTTTATTTTTTACAGTAAACAGCTATGACTTTTTTTCAATTATTTTTCTGACTATATATAGATTTCAAATTGTTGTAAACAGATGTAGGGCAGTTAGAAATGCCATTTGTATGAGAGAATCCCAACAATAAAAAATAAAGTGATTAACCTGGTCCCCAACTCATCCAACTCCATGTGCTTTTTTTAAGTTTAAAGGGTCACTCTTCAGCTTTTGAAGCCTGTCAGTTTGAAACCTGCATTAGCAACTGAAGGACTGACTTTTTCAAGGTGTCTGATTTTATATAAAACCTTCCAAACACTGTTTTATTTTTCATTGCTGGCTAAAGCAATTGAACTGAATGCTGATGAGATAAAAATTGGTAGAACTCCAGGCAGTCATTTTTGGATATTAAGTTCAGGTACCCGCATTCCTTTATCTCTGTCTGGGACCTTTGCCAAAAATGTGATAGCAGTATTTGGATAAGATTTTTTTCTGGGGGATATGAGGGGGTGGTAGCGGTTTTCTTTGTGCTGTAAGGACATTACAGTTAATATAAGATGACATACACAGTATATTTTACAGAACTATAACAATAAAATTACCTGTACATTCCATGTGCTGAAGGAAATGACAAGTAATTTACTGTCGTTTTACAAATAAACATTTATTTACTCTTTCAATTTATGCACAAAATTATATATATAGCAAAATATAATTTTGCACCTTTTATATATCCGCAGGAAGCAACAGATAATTCATTGCTGCAAGATAAGCCAGACATTTACTTACCAATATGATCACCCACATTCTTTTTCTTATTATTGAACTGTTTCTAAAACAGAATGGCAAATTGATTTATGGTCATCTTATACCTAGATGCAATGCTGCTAGAGTGTGAAAAAAATAAGTCACTCCTTCACACCCACTCTCCTCAGATTGGTAGTAAATGAAAATTTGTACCAACTGATGATTGTTTGGTAGCCTATTTAAACCATGTTGACTGGTCTGGCTCTAATTCTTAATGGACAAGTGTCCATATAACAAAGGCCACAACTGGCCCTGATTGCTTCGAAGGTTGGCTGGGTCAGCTTAGCCCTTCATTCTTCTGAGGCAAACAAATTCAGTGTTGTTCATTTTCCTGGATATGGGTCTGATCCAAGTCTCACTGACATAGATGGAAGTCTTTCTGTTGACATCAGTGGAAGTTGGATGGAGCTCTAAAACTGAGGCCCTGCTTCGCATTAAGGATTGCATTGTAGCTGTTAAAAGATCTTTCTCCTGGATCCTCAGGCAAAATTTTCCCTCTTCCCACTGGTTGGTAGCCTTTTGCTTGTTGATTAGTTATGCCCCCAGTTTCGGAGTTAGTGGAATTTCAGTGGTGCTATAGATTTAGAGTCAGACTGGGGTACCTTTACTCACACTGAGTAATAACTTACTCCAAAAATAATCTCATTAATTTCAGTGGGACAACTCATGGTGTAGGCACCATTCAACATGAGTGAGGGACCTGCAGTTTGGCTATAATTAGCACAAAACTACAAGGTGCTAAACTCTCAGTCTCCATCAATTTCAATGGGAGCTGAAGGAGCCTCGCACTTCACAGGATCAGGCCCACCGGAAATTGCATAATTGCAAAATGTCAGTAGCAGAGCCAGGAGTAAACCTCAAAAGTTGTTTGTGTGCACACTCCCACGCCCCAAACTGCCTCTCAAAATAAAGTGGTGTAACCCCGGCCATGTGACTCTCGGCCACAGTCACAGATCGGTTTACACGCCACCAAAATAAATACTTCCTAAAGAGCGGCTAACCCTATAATACCTTTGCTGTGTCAAGCAGAGAAGCAAAACAGGAGATTAGTAATTAAATCTTTGTTGTGTGTGGAGTGCTTTTGTGCTGTTCAGATGAAAAGCACACTGCTCATGTATAATGGATTTCATGCATCATGCATAAGAGAATATTGCTTTCATTCAGGCACTTCGGGAATGACAGCTTTGAAGGAAATAGGTTTCAGTTAGCATTGCATTCTAGCTGATCTTTGTGTGTGATTCATGTACAAAATATCAGTTATACAAAGAACGACTATAAAAAAAATGGCAGAGAATTCAAGCATTTATTTCCCAGATGGTTGCTGCAAACTTCCTCTTCTTTGGGAATGGTAAGATCTGTTATATAATTTGTTACATAACAAGCTTTTCTGCAACTAACTCATCAAGCACTTGATAACCAAGGTTCACTACTAACTACTGGTTCACAAGTAGCAGTTCACCAGGGTGACTGCTAGTGAAGGGAAAACCTGACAAGGTTTGCAGGCATAGGGTCAGCTCCATCTCCCACTGCCATCAACAGAAAGACTTCATTGAGTTTAACTCCTGTATGGAAGGGGCAGGAGTAAAGATGGTTTGAGGGAAGGAATAAACTAAAAGAAAAAAATGCAACAAACAAGTCTGATATGTGTAACATTTTGAATGTATGTTGTCTATTACTGTGTGTCTGTTCTTTATATTTAGATTAGAAACTCACTGGGTGAGGAACCTTGGGTAAAATTTTCAAAAGATACTAAGTCACTTTGGAGCCCAGGTCCCATTTTCAAAAGGGACTTAGGCACTTCAGAGCTTAAATCTTGCAACTAAATCACTTAGGCTCAGATCCACAAAGGGACATGCTGCAATGCTGAGCATTGCAGCACGTAACTTTTAGGTCTAACCACCCAGTGGAATACACAAAGCCTGAGTTCGGCGCTCAGGCTCCCCGTATAATGCACAGGGAGAGAGAGGCACCGAAGAATGGGATCCACAAAAGCCAGCACACGAGGTGGGGAGCCACCTAAGGTAGTCAACAGCAGATGTCAAGGAAAGGGGTGTGTTCTAAGCACTGCCCCTCAAAGGGAGTTTGGTGCCTTAGGCCTTTTCTACACGACACAGTTTTGTCTACAAAAGTCAGCTTTCCTCAACAAAACACTGGAGGTGTATGCACTGAAGTGCTCCTTCTGCTGCTGTAACTCCCCTGCTGTGCCGACACAAGGAAACCACCTCGAAGGGAGGCACAGGGCTTGTTGCAATGCAGTTAGAGTGGCGCAGCGTCAACGTAGACACTCTGCTTGGTCATGTCGCCCTAACTAGCCTCCAGGAGGTGGCCCACAATGCCCATCCTGACCGCTTTGGTTAGTTTGCACTCCGCTGCCCTGAAGGTACACAGGTATGTGCCCCTTCCCCTTTTAAAGTCCTGGGAATTTTTGAAATTCCTCTTCCCGTTTGCTTGGCATGGACAGTTCACACAGCATCTGCCTGCCAGCTTTCTGCAACAGACGCGCTCCCGCATGGAGTACGCTGGAGCTGTTCAGTCTGCTGGGTCTATGGGGAGGGGGGCTGTGCAGTTGCAGCTTCGCCCCACCCACTGTGATACCTACGGGCTGATCGCTAGTGGCACGCAGGAGAAGGGGCGTGAAATGGACACGCAGCAGTGCCAAGCTAAAATCAAGGAGCTGAGGCAGGCGTAACAGAAGGCAAGGGAAGCCAACCATCACTCTGGTGCAACACCAAAGACCTGCCACTTCTATAAGGAGCTGCATGCCATGCTCGGCAGCCACCCCACCTCCACCGCCAAGAGCCCCGGGGATACTTTGCGGGGACCAGAGGCAGTGGCCAGCGAACTCAATCCCAAGGACAAAGTGGTGGACGAGGAAGTGGAAGTGGAACTGGAAGACAATATGGAGCACACAGCAGGGTCGTCCAGTGGCGTGGTGAGTCAGGACCTCTTTTTGACTCCAGAGGTGTCTAGCCAGTCCCAGCACTCCAGCTCTGCTGTCCATGATGGAGGAGTAGGGAGCCCTGGTAAGGTAGTGTTCATTTTGTTTTGATTCTGCATGGCGTGTGGAGACTGAGGTCTCATTTACTTGGTTATATGGTAGAGGAGGGATAAGTGACAGAAAATAAGAACAGAGCCTGTGCATCTACACAGTGGGGGGGCCTGGCAGAAAAGTTTGTTAATGTACACAGGGATGTCCCGGAAATCCCCCATAGTGATCTCCAGGAAACTTTTCTGTAGGTATTCTGCAGTCCTCTGCCAAAGGTTCCTTGGCAGAGCTGCCTTGTTTCTCACCCTGCTGTAGGAAAGTTTGCTGCACCACCCGGCAATTATTTCTGCAGGGACCAGAGAGGCACATAGGCGAGCAGCATATGGAGCCGATCTGAAGCCACAGAGATACAGGAGATGTACCCTTGCATCCTGGGTTACCTTAGGAGTGAGATATCAGGTTTGATTACACTGGCCTGTGGAAAAGGGTAACAATATTCAGAATAGTCTCCCTGGGCGCTTGTAGTAACCACCTTCGCAACCATCCAGAGACCTTCATCACTCCTTGCCAAATCCCCCTTCTCCTTCCCTCTCCCTACCAAACTCACCATATTTGAGATTTGCATGGACCTGTGTGCTACCCAAGAGACAGTGAGAAAGAGGAGTGTCTAAATGTTGTGATTTACAGCTGTGAGCACACTCACAATACTGCCTCTGTTCATTGGTTTTTTTGGCTTCTACTGAGGTGCCCTTGAGGACCCACTCCTCCACATGCACCTCTGTCTGATATGATAGCAAACCAGGAGGAATAAGGAGGATATGTTTCGCGAAGTGCTGCAGTGAACAGATACAGCATATAGTGAAACAAGAGCGGAGAGGGAGACAATTAATGAAAAACTCAGGCAGGATAGCCTGGAAAGAAGAGATGGGCAGGAGCAGATGATTAAGCTTCTGGAGGACTAGACAGAGATGCTCAAGTCCCTCATCACGCTGCAGTCAGCACATCCGTGCACAAGTCCTCCGGAAGCCAATACAGAACTCTGTTCCATGCCCTCCCCAAACTACCCGACCACATTGCTTGCATGTTCCCAATCCCTCGCAGTACCCTGTGCACGCCACCCCTAAGGACTGGTTGCACAGTGAAAGCTGCAGTTACACAGAGAGAATAGTAACGGAGAGACTGTTCCTCATTTTCATGTCCCCAGTTTGATGAAAAAAATGTCTATTGTCCTGTTATTAAACTTTATTCTTTGATACAAATTGATTCTTTATTTGTGTCATATGCCCATTAGTTGGTCCTAACATTCAAACAAAGTGGCTATAGGGAGGAACATTTTTTCACTACAAGTAAAGCTCAGGAAGCAAACATTACAGGGGTCATTCAGTGTGGCAAATAAACATTGCCTGGCTGAATGCGTAGACACATTACTGGGAATCATTGTCAAAATGTTCCTTTAAAGTCTCCCTGATTCGAATAGCCACCCACTGTGCCCCTCTAATTGCCCTGGAATCTGGCTGCTCAAAATTGGCAGCCAGCCGATCAACCTCTGTGCTCCACCCCGGGGAAACTTTCCCACTTTCCCTTTGCAAATATTATGCAGCATACAGCAGGATGCAAAGACCATGGGAATATTTTCCTCATTGAGGTCTAACTGGCCAGAAAAGGCTGCGCCAGTGACCCTTTAATTGGCCAAAGGCACATTCAATGATCATTCGACACCTGCTGAGCCCATTGTTGATATGCTCCTTACTGCTGTCTAGGTTCCTGGTGTAATGCTTGATGAGCCACAAGAGCAAGGGGTAAGCATTTCAGCATCCCCCATTAGAATCTTCTGGTCTGGAAAGAAAGTGCCAGTGTGCAGCTTTCTGTACAGTCCAGTGTTCCAAAAGATGCGTGCATCATGCACCTTCCCTGACCATCCCTCATTAATGTCAATGAAATGGCTCCAATGAATCACTAGTGCCTGCAAGACCATGGAGAAGTAGCCCTTTTGGTTGATGTACTCCGTCACAAGATGGTCTGCGGCCAAAATTGGGACAAGCGTTCCATTTATCGCCCACCGCAGTTAGGGAATCCCATTGCCTCAAAAAGCCATCAATTATTTCCTACCCATTACCGAGAGTCACCGTCCTTCATAGCAGGAAGTGATTAATGGCTCTGCACACTTGCATCACGGCAGTCCCCATGGTGGACTTAACCACCAAACTGATTTGTGACTGACCGATAGCAGTCTGGAGTTTCCAGCTTCCAAACAGCAATTGCCACTCACTTTTCAACAGTGAGGGCAACTTTTATTCTGGTGTCCTGGCACTGCAGTGCTGGGGCGAGCTCTGCACACCGTTCCAGGAAGGTGGATTAGCGCATCCAAAAGTTCTGCAGCCACTGCTCGTCATCCCATACATGCATCATGATGCAATCCCACCACTCAGTGGCTGTTTCCCAGCACCAGCGATCCACTGTGTGCAGCTATTCCATGAATGATTCTTGAATTGTTTCCATGGCAGACAGCAGGACAGATACCACCGATTCATTTTCTGTTTTGCAGCTCATGAAATACAGCAGCCCCAGCCATTAATTCGTTATGCTCACCACCAGACTGTTCAGCAGTTGAGGATCCATTGTTTCAGGCAGATATGGTGAGCACATAGTTTACAAGGATTGTTGAAAAACAGCACAAAACGAAGTCAGAAGTCCATCGACTGATGGGATTGCATCATGGAATGGTAAGCATGCCCCCATGATGCACTGCGATTCGTCCCCAGAGCTCCCAGCGGCAGAGTGTGACAGAGGATGGCGGGTTGTACAGTGGGATAGCTACCCACAATGCAATGCTCTCTCTGTCAATGCAAGAGCAACGACCGTGGATGCGCTCCGCTGATACAAGAGCATTGTGTAGATATGCACAACCAATGTAATTAAAGTGGCTTATTACTGTTGATGTAAGTTGACTTAACTCTGTAGTGTAGACAAGGCCTAAGTCCTTTCGCAGATCTGGGCCTTAGGTATTTTTGAAAATTTTTACTCTGAGTCTGACTCTACATGTGTACTATGTGTAACCCTTCTGCCCGTCAGAGTTGGCAGCAACAAGGGCCGGGTTCAATATCTAGGGGTTCCATTCCAATAACACAATGCAAACCGGCTCGAGCCCCCACCCAGTGACCTGGGACCAATATATACCACCCCCGCTGGGCGCCTCCAAGAGGCAATACTTCCCCTCTCGCAAGCACATAGTCTGAGTGTAGCAAAAGTCTTTTAATAACAGAGAGAAACAATGTGGCATTATGTTGGGGAAACACCACCAACAGGATTCATAACACAACCCATGAGCAAAAACAACCCCACCCCAGGCAAATTGGGGCATGCCCTTTTCCCTTTGGTTCTTGAGTCCAGCAACCCCAAATCACCCAAAGTCCCAAAAGTCCAATGCCCCAAAAGTCTCTGTCCCTGGTCAGGGCAGCCCCAGAGTTCGAAAGTTTATCGGCGGAGCTTTACCTCCCAATCTGGGTGGAAATGGGACGGGGGTAAGAGGCACCTTACGTGATCTGAAGCTGACCGCCCCATAGCTCCATAGCGGCGCTCCGCTCCGCCAGCCGCCCCACGAACTCCTTCGCTCAGCTGCGCTCCGCTCCGCCAGCCGCCCCACGAACTCCTTCACTCAGCTCCACGGCCCACAAGCAGCTCCTGCCATCCACACACTGCTCCGCGTCAAACTGCTTCACCAGCCGTCCCGCAAACTGCTCCACAATATATCTTCAGGCTCCCCCACTACTTAACACAACACTCAGTGATTTCAGCTCTTAGGTGAATTCAGCTTATAGTAGGGGAGCACCAGTGCTGGTGCACTGTCAGCCCAAAGTGAGCTCAGCAGCCTATAACTAGACTTCTAATGAAATCAAAATTAGCTCTGATATTCCACAGTGGAGAGAGGAGGAAGTGCAATCAGCATGTAAGGCCCTCACCAAGGGGCCCATGCCACCAAGTATTAATACTTGTCCCCAGCCTCTCTCCAGTCACACAGTTTTGGAACCCATGACCCTTGCCTAGCGAGTGCTACTTAGATGATGGTGAATCCCTCCATCATAACAAAAGGCCACATACAGTTCCAAGCACAGTTCCCATAATCAGGGTAATAACAATTTATTCTTCCTGCCCCAATAACAGAGACACTGGGGATCCCACAGCAGCCAAAGTGACCATTTGGGCAGCTATGGTCTCATTCTAGGCATGGTGGGTGTGCCTATGCAAATGAGATCGGCCCCTGAAGTTCTTTTCCACAACTTGCCACACCTCACCACCAGATGTCAGGGTGGAGCTCATCCTGACACTGCTTACATCTGCTTAGCATAATGGGGCCCTGAACCTGGCTGGGTCTTCTTGATACTTTCACAAAACAAATATATATCTATAATAAACCTTGGATGCTAACCAAAATCTCTGTACTTCATATTAACAGGGTTTTGAAATGTTACCAGAACAGGCTTTGTGAAATTTCCAATATCCTCTGCTTCTGAGTGGTATGGGAATACCAAAAGCATAGACTTTTGTGCAATAGAATGGATTGGGACATGAAAATAGTGGATCCAAGTGCAGCTGATCTTAAGTAAATGTCCCAAAGTAAATGGAGCTAAGATGATTTACACCAGCTAAGGATCTTGTCCTCAGTGTCTTAGTGTTTCCTCTAGACTTGGAGTTGAACAATGGCTAGTTTACTGCACTAGAAAATATTCAGGACTCTTGTATAAATGAAGAATGAAGTTACAGAACAAAATCAGAAACAAAAAATGCCATGCACATACATAAAAACAATCTTGCAATAAGTCTTAAAAAGTGAGCCATTAAAGGGTTTTGAATGTGGGCAGCTGATCAGCTGTTATACATTCCATTTTAGAGGAAAATTGGACTTAAACTCCTGACAAAGTGATGCAAGAGATTCAGAAGTGGTTATGAACAGAAAAATGATTTTACAGTGCAAATAGCAACCTCCTAAAGAGCAGGAAATGGAATGTCCTCACAGCATCCAACTTCAGCTGAGACAGACCGGCTGACCCCAGATGCTAAACTGAATTGAAAGAATAGAGACAACCTGAGAATTTAGGACCCCTGTGAACACAGGAACAATTACCTGGCTCAACTGAAAACGTCAATAGCTTATATTAGAATGGAATCCCTGTGCTGTGTATAATAGAAAATATGTACCCTTTGGCACAGCACTGAATTGAAGATCTGTTGGTAGATTTCAGTTGTTGTGTATCTGAAGTTGTTGTCAGCTTTTTGCTGAAAAGGCTGAACCCAGAACAATTTAAAAGCAGTTGTCAAAAGCTGATTTTAGCAAATGCTAGTCCCATTCTAATACTCAGCCAGGGGTTGGACTTTCTTACTAAGTGCTTTTGACATCTGATGTAACACGGGGGTTTTAAAAAGAATTTCTAAAAGTGGAAGCTTCCTCCAGAGGTAGTTTTTATCTTGGGGAGCTAAGGCTAGCAGGGATAACATAGTGTATAGATGGTCTAGAGTACAACAAGAAACTAGAAGTGAAACTCAATGGGCTAGGAGATTAATGGGTCAAATCCATCCCTAGTTTAACTCCATTTGGAAGGGGGTGATTTAACCAAAATAACTCCATCATTGATTAGCAAAATATTCTAATGCATCAGGTATTGGACATTGCCAGGCAAGACAAATCAATGGTCTGCTCCAGTACAGGAAACCTTGTAGTCAAAATGCTGCCAGAATGCTAGACTGTGTGATAGGATTATAGCAGAGAGTCATCCTAAAATGTCTACGAAATAGCTGTATTCTGGTAGCCTGGTGGACATAAGTCTGATCATGAAAAACACATGCAATATAAGAGAGGGAAACCAAAGTTTCTTACCACTTAGTTACCCAATGGCCTGTATAGTGTGGCAAACGGCAAAATCAGGACTATGTTTTACAAAAGAGTATCAATAACCAATGCAAGACACCAAATCACATTGCAAAAGAGGAATACAATTTCCATATAGTTCATGATAACAAGTGGCTAATTTCTGCCTACTGCTGTAGCCTCTAACTTCTTTTATAATGCCCAATTAGTCAGCCAATTAGCAAGCACTTAAATGTTTTCCCAGGAGTTTTCATTACCATCACTGCAGAGTCAGAAAGGGCAAGGTCACCATGAATAGTAATACAACTTCCCACATGTGTTGGGATGGGAATTCCAGAGCAGCTTCTGAGGACCATTGGAAGGGTAGCACATTATGATGGTTTAAATAATGGTATTGCAGACAGGTACCTGAAGGAGATTCCTATTGCTGGGCTGAAATGTTAGCTGAGAGAGCTGGGAAGGGCAAATTGGTGGATAGTCGGGTGATAGAAGGAAGATGGGCCTGTGGGTAGGAGACTCATCTTGGACTCAAGAGACATAGTTTAATTCCCTGCTCTATGGCAGACTTTCCGCCTGACCTTGGGCAAGTCAGTTAATCTCTCTGGGCCTCAAAGCATGTACTCATGGTCTTAAAATTAAGCATGAGACAGAGCCTAAATGCATATCCTTGCACTGGGATGATGCAGAGTTGAACCATGGCAGTGGAAACTTTGACAGGATTGCAGGAGAAGGCTGTGCCTGCTGCTCCGCACCAGAACCTCTTAAAAGGATGCAGCATACTACCCCAGTTGACATCAGTGGTACTATTCATATGGTTAAAGTTACAAACAAACTTAAATGCATCTTCTACTCCTGGGAGAATTCTCTGCCATTATATGCATGCATAATTAATGAGCTGGGCATATTTTAATTTTTTTGCAACAAAAAATGCTTCTGCTGGAAAGTTGCTGCAGTTCTGCCTTTTGCCCACGGGAGATGATAGAACAGAACAGCAACTCCTGGCCAGCTAGAGAAGAGAAAGAGCCTGTAATTCCTTCTACATAGCACCCTTCAGGCCAGAACAGGAGACAGCAGCTGCTGGGGTGTCTGGCGGGGGCTCATAAGGGCTAGTGGGGGAGGACTGACTGGGGCAGGAGCTGAATGGGAATGGAGGCACAGGGCCAAAGGTGGGAGGGAGGTGCAGGGACACATGGGGATGGGGGAGAGGGTGTCTGAGTGGGGGTGGATGGCCACATGTGGATGGGGGTGCAAGAACACATGGGAGTGTAGGGACACATGGGATGGGGCAAATGTGCCTGACTGAATGGGAGAGGCTAGGGGTCAGCCAGGGTCTGCATAGGGGAAGCTCCCTAACAATCCCTCCCCACCCCTCCAAAAAAACCTGTTCCATACTTTTCCCACCCAGACGCACCAACCCTCCAAGTTCACACCCAGGCTCCTTCCCAGCAGTTACTTCCCTCTCTCTCAACTCCTCCGTTACCCCTGAATCCCCCAAGCTTTTGCACTGCTTTTGAGGGGTGTGGGGAATACGGTTCTGTAGTGTAATTTACATGAATTATTACTCAGAATTCTGTATTAATATGCCTAGTAAGGAATCTGTTTTTTAAAAAACATTTCCTGAATCTTTTTTGTTGTCTGTGTTGTTACAGACATACTTGCTAACAGGTATTTTGAGATAAATGACCAAAATAATTGAAACTGGTGTGATTATATTGTGTTATTTTGACAAATAAAATATGCAGAATTTAGCAGAATTTGAAAATATTGTGCACAGAATTTTTAATTTTTGGTGCAGAATTCCCCCAGGAATAATCTTGATTCTGGTCTTAATGCACCATTGAGGCCAGTATATTTTGTACACATAGTCTATTATTTTGGACTGGGTATTTTTAAATTTGCAACAGTGCCCAGTTTTCTGTGGGCAGCTGCTCATTAAAATGGAGAAATAAATGCTATGAGACCTCACAAAGCATGGATTGGTCAGGCACAGCAAGTGTTGGATATGCTGACAGCAATCTGCCAACCTCTCCCACATTCTCTACACCTGTCATAAATTGCATCTCTTCTGGAACACATAGTTTCTGCTCTTTTGAATCCCTAAGCATAAATGTTCTCCCATCTCCTGCTTGATGTATTCAATGTCTAAGAATGCTGGTTGGAACAGATTCTATTACTGATCAACACTAAGAAATGGATGGCAGCAGTTATTCTGGTGGCAAAGAGATTTATCTTGAGAAAACTGAAGTCTCACATTCCCCTCTTCTTATGAGGTAGCTGTGTGAGTTTTTATACCGTGGCATTAATGCATATAATGACTCCAACAGAAGCAGATAGAAATAACATGGGGTTACTTGGTCGCATGTCAAAATGCTGATGATTATAGCAGTTCAAGACATATTTCTACTGCTCCCCTAAATACCAATATTTGCCTTGTCTATTCAGTCTTCTTAATGGTACTTGAGACACATGTTTAAAATAAATCTTTTATTCTCTTTTTAACTTTTGCTTATTTCTATTCCAGTTTCATTCACAATAAATCTTTAATTCATTTATTTTATCAAGTACAATGCATTTCTTGCTCATTGATATACCTGCCATGCCATCGTGGGTTTACGAAGTTATATCAATAACACTGGTACTTTTCTGCACTTCTAGTGTAGGGCTTAGACTTCAAAAAGGAGTGCTGAAATACCATAAAAATGGTGAGTGCTATGGTACTTCTGGCCTGGTTTCCAGATTAGAAAAGGATCTCAGCTTTCAGAAGCTTATCTGTAGAGACCTGGGCGGATACAAATTTATATCTGCAGATGTGGATTTCGGCTGATAGAAATCTGTATCCGCTAGGGTGACCAGAAGTCCTCATTTTATAGGGACAGTCCCAATACTTGGGGCTTTTTCTTATGTAGGTGCCTATTAACCCCTACCCCGTCCCGATTTTTCACACTTTCTCTCTGGTCACCCTAGTATCCACTGAACTGCAGGGCTCTCCTGGGAACCACAACAGCAAAAGGAGCAGAACGTGAGTCCACAGCTCCCAGGAGCCCCACCCCGCGCTGGCAGCTGCTCCCGTACGGCTGTACTGCCCCCAGCCCCGCCCCCGTCCCTTCCACACAGCTGTCTGCGTGACTGGGGTCTGTACAGCAGTGCTGGAGGATAGGGCTGGGGGCGGGGCTGGGGGCGGGGCTGGGGGCGATACAGCCGTGCCGGAGGAGCTGCCAGCTCAGGGCACTGGCTCCTGGGGGCAGTGGCCCCATGTTCTGCTCCTTTCGCTGCTGCAGTTCCCGGGAGAGCTCTGTGGTTCAGCGGAGATCCGCATCCGCGGATATAAATTTGTATCCACGCAGGGCTCTACTTATCTGAACTGAACCTCCAAAATGATGGTGATAAGACTGATTATTTCTATTACAGTGATGCTTAAAGGCTCCAACCAATATTGAAGTCTCATTCACAGATTATAAAGCCAGAAGGGACCATTGTGATAATTTAGTCTGACCTCCTGTACAACACAGCCCATATGGCTTCCCCTCACGGTGCTGGGCATTGTTCATACACATAGTAAGAGACAGTTCCCGACACAAAGAGCTTAGAATCTAAATAGACAAGACAGAAAAAGAGTGAGAGAAAGGAAGTATTATTATCATCCCTATTTTACAGGTGGGAACTGAGGCAGAAGAGATTAAGTGACTTGCCCAAAGTCATTCAAGAAGGCTGTGGTAGAACCAGGAATTGAACCTAGATCCAAATCCAGTGTCTTAGCCCTGGTCTACACTAGGACTTTAGGTCGAATTTAGCAGCGTTAAATCGATGTAAACCTGCACCTGTCCACATGATGAAGCCCTTTATTTCAACTTAAAGGGCTCTTAAAATCGATTTCCTTACTCCACCCCTGACAAGTGGATTAGCGCTTAAATCGGCCTTGCCGGGTCGAATTTGGGGTACTGTGGACACAATTAGACGGTATTCACCTCCAGGAGCTATCCTAGAGTGCTCCATTGTGACTGCTCTGGACAGCGCTCTCAACTCAGATTCACGATTGTTTGCCGTTGCTCTGACGCAGGGAGGGGTGACTGACAACACGGCTTACAGGGTTGGCTTACAAGGAGCTAAAATCAACAAAGGGGGTGGCTTTACATCAAGGAGTATTTCAGGCAGGATTTCACGGAGGGTTCCAATAAGAAATGGTGCACCTAAGTTATTGTTCTTATTGGAACAAGGAGGTTAGCCTGGCCTCTGATTGATACATGGCTAGATTTACCTCGCTGCACCTTCTCTGTGAGTGACTGCAGTGTGACCTAGAGGAATGATCCCCTAGACGGGGGGTGGGGCGGGGGGTTGCAAATGAGTACAAAACAAATCTGGTCTATTTCTTGTTTTGATACACTCCATCTATCTTTTACATCTTTGGCTGGCAGCAGACGGTGCAGAAGGACTGCATGCCATCCTCATCTCTTGCCTGCCCGGCAGAAGATGATGCAATAGGACTGCTAGCCATCCTCATCTCTTGCCTGCCCAGCAGAAGATGATGCAATAGGACTGCTAACAATCTGTATCACCTGCCTGCTCACCATAAGACGGTTCAATAGGACTGACTGCAGGACTAAAGAGAATGACTTGATCAAGTCACTCCAAATTTAGTCCCTGTGCCCATGTCTGCCCAGGTGCTCCTGATCGACCTCACACAGGTGGCCAGGAGCACCTCGGACAGGACGATGACGGCTACCAGTCCTATTGCACCGTCTGCTGCCACAAGGCAATGGGTTGCTGCTGCTGTGTAGCAATGCAGTACCGCGTCTGCCAGCACCCAGGAGACATACGGTGACAGTGAGCTGAGCGGGCTCCATGCTTGCCGTGGTATGGCATCTGCACAGGTAACTCGGAAAAAAGGTGCAAAATGATTGTCTGCCCTTGCTTTCACGGAGGGAGGGAGGGAACGGGGGCCTGACGATATGTACCCAGAACTACCCGCGACAATGTTTTGGCCCCGTCAGGCATTGGGATCTCAACCCAGAATTCCAATGGGCAGCGGAGACTGCGGGAACTATGGGATAGCAACCCACAGTGCAACGGTCTGGAAGTCGACTCTAGCCTCGGTACTGTGGAAGCACTCCGCCGAGTTAATGCACTTAATGCACTTAGAGCATTTTCTGTGGGGACACACACACTCCAATATATAAAACCGATTTCTAAAAAAACGACTTCTATAAATTCGACCTAATTTAATAGTGTAGACATACCCTTAGCCACAAAACTCTTTTGTGCATCTTCTATCACTAATATTCATTATGTTCCTATCGTGCTCCTTTTGAAATTTTATCATTGACTTCAATGGGACCTAATTTGGCCTGCTACAACTAACTTAGAAAAAGGGCACTTTTTTAAGTGTTGGCCCTTATCTACTGTGCTTATTTCCTGTTAAATTGTTGTCTTTTCCATGCACAAGATTACAGAATTGCCACATTTTTAGAACATGATTGAGCATCAGGCCTCCAACCCCAAAATTGCCATATTTTTGCCCCAGTCAAAGATGCAAACGTGATCAGTTATATAAAAAGCGAATTCTTGCCAGCCTTTGTAAACAATGCAGAAATCAACAGGAATACTTGGCAATGTTAACCTACTAAAATCATAAATGGTAGTTCACCACACTTAGTTTGCCATCAGTATCTCAATAATAATGTGTTCTCGGTGGCTTTTCAATGAGATCCCAGATGTTCTTGCATTTCTTCTTTCTTAACTCCATAGTTTCTTTAACACGATCCCTTATACTTAAAATTCCCTTTTTGATATAATCCATCTTCCTGGCTTTCCTCTTTTTAAAAAAACACTTCTTCCATGAAGCCCAACACATAAGATGTGTGGCCAACACAGCCACTTCTTCCCTTCCCGTTCTGTTTCATCCCTTTCCTCATATGGATTTAGGCAGCTAACTTCAGGTACCAAGGGCTAAATTGTTTAACTGCTTTGTCTTTTCAGATTACAAACCCTTCAGAGCAGACACCTTTTTTTCAATACATGTTTGTAAAGTGACAAGTACTTTTATCACTATCTAAATAATAATTATATATAGATATCTCCAAGTATGCTGAAAACACCTTAATGTGGAAAGAAGCTAGAATGTTTTAATTTGAGCAACTAAATTTAGCTACCCAAAACTATATTTAAGTGCTTCTGTATAACAGTGTTTTGCACCTCTGAAAACCAGGTGACTTATTTAGATGTTAAACATTAGGCACCAAAGTCTAGTATTTTAGTTCAGAATCCCTTTAATCTAATCTAATCTATCTATTAAATTGGGTTGTTAAGGTTTGTATAATGATTTTGGATCCTTTCTGACTCCAAACTTTGCAACCCTTTAACTTTGGGAATGTCAGCAAGCATCATAGCAGTTAAGTATCTATTCCCATTTATACCTGGAGATACAATTGATGCCTGAATTATTGTCCATTTATTTCCCTGAATCTCAGTAAACCGGTGTAAGTCAGCACAATCCCCGCTGGGTTCTGAAGAAAGTATGCACACACTGTATATAAAAGCCAAACCTCCCTCTTCCTGAGGTTTAGCTCTACTGGTAAAACTTAAATAATAACAATGCAACATAAATGTTCATGAGAAATTTGAATGCTACTTGGTTTTCCCTGAAGGTCCTCTCTGTCCTAGACCCAATTTCCCTCTGTCCCTGAAAGAGGTCTTATATCCAGGTTGAAAGTAAACGACTCTGCTTGTCAGTGTGAAGCAGGGATATTTTCACTGTTCCTTGAAGCAGGGTCCAAGTACCTGACAACAGAAAGACTCAGAGCTGGAGCTCAGCAGGGTCCTACACCCTGCCCACTCTGCTGCAGCTGGGTTGCCAGAGTCTTGCATCCAGTAGCACAGGAAAAGAACAAAGCTAGAAGGAGCAAACCGATTCTTCCCTCTATGCATTTGTCATTTGGTGTGTTGGAGGGATGTGTTCCTGCCCCATATTTCCCATGAAGCATTATTAACTTTTAAAATCAAATTTGAAATGAGAAATCTTACTGTTGGGCCCTGGGTTTCAGATAAACTTGAGGCATGTTTTAAATAGAGTTATGTACATGGTCTGTGTAAATCAGACAAAGACATTAACTGTCCCAGTGTGAAGGAAGAGCTGTGAGTAGATAGAACAAATTTTCATTTGCTATATTAGAATTTATTTCCATGTGTGCTAGGCTGAGGATTTTGTAGAGCCAGAGGCAGCGTGTGGGCACCCTCTCGTGATTCTCTGGATGCCGCTCTCTGGGACGGGGGCAGAGGCTCCCCCTGGTGGCAGCACTCACTGTGCGTCCATGCAGCATGGGAAGGGAGGAAGCAGCAGGGTGGCTGGCTATGAGCTGAGCTCCCCCTCTCCCTGCTACACGGAGCCACTTCTCCTTCCCTGCCCCTGGAGTACCAGTGCTGCCCGCTGGTTGCTTTGCAGACCAGCTGCTGAGGGGAGTCAGGGGAGTGTCTTCGAGATCAGGAAGAGGAGCCGTGACGTGTCGCCCAGCACCAGGCAGCTCAGGTGGAGCCCCATCCAGCCCAAGAGCCCCGGGAGTGAGTGAGGCCAGCAGGCTGGGGGCATGGGCACTTTGGGGTGAAAACCCACTTTGGGGAGGCTAGCCCACCGGCCCCACCCCTTCCGCCTCAGGCCCTACCCCCTACCACGCCCCTTTCACTCGCCCACCGGAGCCCCAAGACTCCCCACCACACTGCAGCATGGCTGGAGGAACCCTGGCCAACCCCCCATCCCCAGTCCCTAGGCCAGCCAGAGTACTGGCCTGAGCATCCGCCCGACCTACTGGCTGGCCCGAGCACTGGCCCGAGCACCCGCCTGACCCCCAGGCCGGCCTGAGCCCCGAACTCCCGGCCGCTGGCTGGGCAGAGCTGAGCTCCAGCTGGGTATCAGGGAGAGGCGCGTAAGGAGGGAGGGGGAGGGGTGTCTTGTGGGGGTGGAAGGGGGAGGAGGGCTGCGGCCAGCGGCAGGCGGGGGGGGGGTCTCGCGGGGTTGGGGGCATGAGGAGGGATGCGGCAAGTGGTGGAGACCTCAGGAGAGGCAGGGTAGGGTGGAGTGGAGGAGACGAGGGACAAACCCACCAGGCAGCGCGGCCCGTGGGGGCTTCAGGGAAGGGGCAGAAAAGGGAGGGGAAGAGGCAGAGCACAGGCAGGGCCACCACAGCCCAGGTATCCAGCAGTAGCTGCATCAGGGGAGCCTTCACTTCCCCTGGCCTATTATACCCGCCGCCCATGGCTGGGGGTGGGGAGGAGTGGGAAAAGGCGGGCGGGTGGACCCTGCATTGAAACAGCACCAACATCCAATGTGCCTGTGAAGGAGAAAGTGATTTGTGGGTGTCATATTCCGCCCTGCGACATCATTCCCCGTGTTCCTATTCATTGAGACGATCCAGCCCCAAGCACCATCCCATCCTGAGGGCGCATGGGGGACTGTGCATCCCAAAACTGTGTTGACCCTTTTGTTGGTCTTGTTTGGAGCACTCGCTAAATGGACTGAGGATAGTTCCAGCAGGAAGGGAGGCCGGCAAGCCCTACAAGGGGCTGGGCAGCCACAGGACAGAGAGTGGCGGGGGTGGAGGACGCAGTTGTTAGTGTATGTTGTCTACACACATATCAAGTTTCGGGGGGTGGAGGCAGGGGCAACATGTGGGGTGGTCACGTGCTCCCACAGAATCTTCCAGTTGTGCCCCCCCCGCCCACTATCCACAGTTACGTGTCACCTCTGGCCAGCAGTACAGGAGAGAGTTGATTGGCTGGATGGGCTGTCAATCACGCAGAGAGCCAGAGGAGGGTATGTCCTTCCCTGCAAAGGGTTGTGGGTAGGGAAACCCTCTATAAAACTCCCTGGCTGCTGGAGGAATCTGGACTTGTTGGAGTTATGATATGGAAGGTTTCAGAGTAACAGCCATGTTAGTCTGTATTCGCAAAAAGAAAAGGAGTACTTGTGGCACCTTAGAGACTAACCAATTTATTTGAGCATGAGCTTTCGTGAGCTACAGCTCACTTCATCGGATGCATACTGTGGAAACTGCAGCAGACATTATATACACACAGAGATCATGAAACAATACCTCCTCCCACCCCACTGCCCTGCTGGTAATAGCTTATCTAAAGTGATCATCAAGTTGGGCCATTTCCAGCACAAATCCAGTTTGTGTGTGGAGGGGTGGGGGGCGGAGGGTGAGAAAACCTGGATTTGTGCTGGAAATGGCCCAACTTGATGATCACTTTAGATAAGCTATTACCAGCAGGGCAGTGGGGTGGGAGGAGGTATTGTTTCATGATCTCTGTGTGTATATAATGTCTGCTGCAGTTTCCACGGTATGCATCCGATGAAGTGAGCTGTAGCTCACGAAAGCTCATGCTCAAATAAATTGGTTAGTCTCTAAGGTGCCACAAGTACTCCTTTTCTTTTTATGATATGGAAGGCATTTCTTGGGGTATTTTCCTCTTTTTTTCTTTTAGATTTAAAATAAATCTTGGTATTCTTTTTAAACCCCTCTGAGCTGGATCATATTGCTTTATTGGACAGCCCTGCTGCTGCACTCTGCTACAACACTGTAGGGCAGTGGATGGATTAAAAAGACCTAATAAATCTTTTCAACCTCCAAAGAGTAAGAGCTTATCATATGGCAATGAAGAAGTTGCAGTGGTGTAACTTAAACTGGTTTAGTTAAACTCACACAAAAGGCTGTAGACGCTCTTATTTTGGTTTAAGGGTTGCTTGTTTCAGTTTACCTTGGGCCAAATCCTAACTGATGTAAACGTCACCAAAACAAGCCAGGTTTAAACTCAGATAAGTGTCCACACATGAGTTTCCCTTCATCTTTAATTAAACGGGTTCAATTTGCGGGTGTGAATGAGCCCTCAGGCTAAATTTTCCCAACATATGTCTATATGACAGTCAGAGGTATGATTGCAGCTCAGGTACACTTACCAGTGCTAGCTTTAATCTAGCTAGTGCTGCTAAAAATAACAGTGAAGATGTGTTGGCATTGACCCTGGTGTGAGTAGTACAAGCCCACTTGGAACCTTATGTAGATAAGCGATGCTGGTCCATGCCGCCAAGTCTTCATTGCTATTTTTATCTGTGCTAGCCAGATTAAAGCTAGCCCAGGTACGCCTAACCTCAGATTGCAATGTAGACACATTTCTTAGATACTTGCAGTTAACTACCTGAATCTGCAATAGTCATCTAAATAAAGGCTTGATATTTAGAGGTATCGAAAACCTGCACCACCTCCCATTCGCTTACTTGGGAATGGGAGGTGCATAAATATGGATTTAGGTGTCTGATGTGAAACACGTTAGTTTATAAATTTTAGCCAAAGGGCTTGTTGTCCACTGCCTTTGTTCTTGTGTCCTTGTTGAGATCTGTGCAAAGTACTACCCCATCAGAACGGTGGTTTGCATCCACTCTGCACTGACTCAGCACAAGTGTTAAATGTCTCCACAAGTCAGTGGAGAATCAGGGCACAGGTGACTAGGTTGTGGAGTCATCTCATAGAGGTAGAGCTGTTTTTTTTGTAGGGGGTATGCATTTACATTAGGTCTCAGATTGATTCTTCCCTGAGGTCTACCAGATCAATCATAGGGTTAAAGAACATTGCACATTAGATAAGATGCAATTCAGAGGGCCTAGTCTCCTGACAGCTTGAGGTTATTACATTTAGGTTTTTTGCAGGAGTTTACGTATTGGCCCCCGGTTCCTTGTAAATTCCAGCTCATGTGAAACTTCAGTTCCTCTTGCAGCTTGAATTGGACATGGTGTTCTTCCTTACCCTTCCTAAAAATGCTATTATCATCTAGTTGAATCCATCCTGGCATGATTTTCTATCGTGTTATCTAGAAGCCAGTGTTGTGCATTGTTACAGAACAGCTCCTACTGCTATCATCCAGGGAGCTGGCTGGGTGTTTCAATGGTAGGTCTGTGCTAAATGTGATGGAGGTTCTAACTCTCTTCTCACACTGATTTAACAGCAGCTTCGCACTAATGCCTCTCTCCAGATGTGCACTGAGAGTGTGCGATCATGATCAGGCTCAGACTGTGTAAAACACGTTAGCATCTCTCTGGATTAAAATGCTCTGTGAAGCATTTCTCTTTGTATCTTTATTTTCATCAGGCTATGTGTCTGAGTCGCCTTTTACAACAAACCCTAACTTTTTAAGAGTTAGAAAATGCCTCTAGAAAACTTTTCATCTGTACCTCAGATGTGTTTCCTGCATGTGAAAAATCCCTAAATCTAAAGGAAAATATTGGAAAGCCCTTAGGACATTGTTATTTTCCAAACAACTAACCAAACATCTAAAGACTCCAAAGGGATTTATTAATGATGGATATTGCTTGTTTCTGGAGGGAGTGGGAAGAGAACTGCTACTGAGTGCATTGGAATTAGAACTTGTTTAAAATCCCTCTCTCCCATCTTTTCATTAACTATTCATTCTACATGTTTAAAAGCCTTTATAAATTCAGGGTGACCTGCCCAGAATAACAAAAACTGATTTTAGGATCTGAAATCTTGAACAAAATCTGATGCTGGGCTTGAATAATATGTCTCTCTGCTGTAAATGAGAATTCATGAAATATAGATTACTCTTTGCTTATTTTACCTCCATCCCCGAACAGGGCTGTGCAAAACTCTCCCAATGAAACCCAAGACTGAGGCAAGCTGACTAATTTTGTGGTTCACTGCGCTGCTTTGAAATTCTGGAGCACTTTCATTACAAGGATTTCCAAGCACTTTACCAACATTATAGGGATACTTACCCCTGTGCAAAGGACATATGTAGCACTTGTGTCCCATTTAATCCATTCTAAGATTAAGTCTCACAATACCCTTGTGAGGCAATAAAATATTGGGTTATATATTATAACCCTTCTGTAACAGGTAGGGGACCTGAGGTTCAGAGCTTGTAACTTGCCTAAGCAAGCCTGTGACAGAGCCAGGAATAGAACCCAGATGTCTTGGATCTCAGCCCTGTGCCTTCACCTGTCTTAAGCACAACATTGTCTTTCCTTTCCCAAAACCAGGGTCACCCCATGATTTGTTGTTGAGCTTTGTGTGATTTTGGCTTGATTTGCGGTTTTGGGTGGCAAGCTGGCAAAACGCTGGCTTCAGCAGAACTCTGACTCAAGTTTTTGGGTTCTTTAACTTGAAACACAATGCAACATCTGAGGGCTGATGGAAATTGTTTGCTTTGTTTTAGGAACCACAGGAAAGGTTTGTTTGTACAGCAAAGGCTTGTGCTCAGGGTATTAATTGGCATGATCCCATCTGCTGCTCTCCAGCACAAATGTAAGAAGAGGCTACATGACAGCAAGATTAAAGCACTTAGCCTAGCCCTCTGTGATGCTCTATGATTGAAATATGACCACGTATATCATTGATATTGCCACCGTTAAACAATTGCAACAAATCTTGTGCAAAGCGTGCCATGTAAAGTGTCAACGGAAAAGTTAAGATTTACTAAATAAGATTATCCTGTTTAAATCATTGCTGTATCTGAAGTTATGAATATTGGCTAGATATCTGTATCTCAAATGCGTTTGTTCCTGGGGTAACACCCACAAGGTAGGTCATATCTAATCTAGCCAGCACATTCTGAATGGACTATTCAAGTTTGATGGCCTATTAAGAACACTTCACTCTAACAATGGGCCAGAGAAGAAACTCAGTCCGCCCAGATGGCTCTTCCTGGGAAGGCTTCAGCCTCCAAGGGGCCAATGGCTACCTGCTGTGAGTCATCAAGCCGTGTAAGGACATGTGATATGCTCATGTGACCCTGGACTCCATCTTGTGCCAGTAGCTTTCCACAAACTGGGCTATGAGCTTTGTTTGAAACAGAAAATTTCCAGCCCAGGCACATGGCAAAGGGTATAAAAGACCCATGGAATGACTCAATGTTGCCTCTTTCCTGCCCTACTTCTGTGGACTGTGGTTTTACAACTATAAGAACCATATTAAACTATGCACTGAGGACCTTCCAATCTTTTGGAAGTTACCAGAGAGACTTTACAAGCCAGCAGTCTATAACATCGCTGCTACAAACCTGATATAAGGACATTGCAATTATTGCAGATATATGATCTATTAACCATTTAGAACTCTCTTCTTCATTTCTTTTATTAATCAACGTTTAGATTTTAGTTACTAAAGGATTGGCAACAGTGTGATTATTGGGTAAGATCTGAGTTATATTTTGACCTGGCTAAGCGACTGATCTCTTGAGATTGGAAGGACCCTATATTTGACTAAATCAGTTTTCAGTAACTGTTCCTCATAAAGTCCAGGGTCTGGGTGGTGAAACAGGGCTGGAGTTCCTAAGGAGACTGCATTTTGACTTCTTGTTAACCAGAGTGAGGCTACAGATGTTTCCTTTCGTTACTGGCTTGGTATAATGTAATGATAGAATAACCACCAGAAAAGGGTAAGTCTGCTGGCTTGCTTATTTCTCAGCAGTTTGTCCTGAATCTGGCATTCTCAGTTGTGACTCATTGAGGTAGGGCGACACCCTTGTAGCCTTTATTTTTATTTAAAGTTAATTTTAGCAATGTTCTATTACACCAGCCAGGGTTCAGCTCTGGTGGCTTAGGTCTTGAGTTCAGCAGAGTTATCGCTGCCTGTTTTAGATCTAGCGCTCATAGGGTCACATGAAACCATGGGCAAGTGACACGTACAATCAGAAGAACAAGGTCCGCTATCTTTTATTCAAGTTACCAACAAAGTTATGTATGTCACAGCATAAACAACTCCTAGGTATAGCCATGCACCAGTTATAGCTACAGACATACTCACGTCCTCCTAGACAGTGTTAGGGTGTGACAGGTCTCTCATGGATTGATCGTCAGTTGCGGGATGGTTCCTGCTGGAGTTTTCCTGGAGGAAGCTCAATTTTCCCAATCTGGGCACCCCCTTTTTATAATGTGATTCTGCCTGTACCCACATTCGGTGCATGTATGTGGAAGGGTCAGTCCTCTTTTTTCCTTATTGGTCTGGTGCCCCATAGAAACTTAAGGGACTTCAATTCCTATAGGTTGTGTAGGTTCCCTTTATTCTCCTTAGCATTGATGCACAACCTGTATCCTGTGGTTAAGACACATGTTAGAGACAGATGTGCCTCCAAAGCATTTTTGTGATTTAAAAATTAATCTTCCAGCTATTTTTTTGCAATATTACCGCTTGGCACCTCTTTTCCCATAATCTTAGGTCATCAGGTTATTCTTTGGTCACTTACAATATCCCCAAGGCCTAAAATAGCTAAGCTAGAATCTTGCAGGCCGCAGCCTACAGGTCTTGCATTTCAGCCCTCCTTACCTGGATATCGAATACATTATTCCTTCTAAATACTGATCACTCTTATACTTCTATAATCCCACAACTTTAATTCTATTTAGCATACAATGATTATATCTAACATGACATGTTCATTAATCATAGCACACAATAAATGAATAATAAACTAAAATCATTAATAACACCTACACTAAACAGTAGTTAGTATCTGGCCCTAGGGACCAGGGCATAAGCGTAGAAAGAGAGTAGGACCCGATACGTCTCATCTCTGTACCAGTGAGAGGGCTCAGTCCAAGCCCACTGAAGTCAAGGGAGCCTGCCCACTGCTATTAACAGGCTCTTCTTTAGGTCTCCAATCAGGTACAGCTGCATTGGAGTTACATTAGTGTAAAACCAGTATCACATTAAGACCATGGCCTAATAAGACACTTAAGCCCAGCTCCTCAAGGTGCCTAACACGTAGTGAATTCAGTGGGATTTTGGCATCTAAATAGCTTTGAGGAGCTGAGCCAGCATCCCTCTGTGTTCTTTGCCTTAGCTCACTACTTCCTAGCTCAACGTTTTCTGTGCGGGACGAAACTTTTCCTCTCACTGGCTTGCCTGCCCCATTCCAAACACCACCTCCTCCGCTTCTTGACCCATCTCTAAATAAAGAGATGGTTTCACAATCCAGAGCAGCCGTTAATTAGCACCGCGGAGGAAAGTACGAGGGAGTTGTGATGCACTGTCACTTCCCTTTTCTAACCTGTGCCTTCTCTCATGACGCTGATCATATTTGATTAGCCTGGATAATGCAGAACATCTTGTTAAAAAAATAAAGTTCTGTAGCGCTTAACACATCCCACCAACCACCAATTATCTTAATGACAAAGAAGGAGGCTTTAGATTTTGCTATTTAGCCAGACTCATCCCCTTGTGAAAGTAACAATCTCTCCAGTCACAATGTACTTGGCGCAGTCCACTGCTGCTAATACCACGCTGGCAGAACCCAAATGTGCATTAGACAGACACAAACTACGAGCAGAAAGCAAATTGGAACCTGGGAGCATGGTCTAATGAATAGTGCACTGGGCTCTAGGGCTCCAGGGAGCAGCATTCTATTTCCAGCTCTGCAACTGCCATGCTGGATGACCTTGGTCAAGGCTCTGTGCCTCAGTCTTCCCACCTGTAACATGGGGGTGATGATACAGATCTCCTTTTGTAAGGTGCTTTGAGATCTAATGATAAGTGTTTATATAAGATCTAGGTCTCTTTATTATTATTCTCTTCCACAATAAGTGTAATGTTGTTGCCCCTTTGCCAAAGGTAAATCCCTTTCCGGTTTGGAGTCAAGTTCTTTGTGTGATTTGCTTAATTACAAAATGTACATCCTTGAATAGGGATGGTAACAACATGCATACAGGCAACTTGTGCAGAGATCTCGGGTAAGGCACTTCTGCCCTACCCTGAGAGGTGGCTGCACCTGCCCCTCTCTAGGGTTCATACCTATCTCTGCTTAAACACACCCTGTACCTGTTTTCCTCCCTCCACAGCTGGGAAACCCCTAATGGAAGGCTCCCCTTGGACTATGTGATCTGGAGAGATAGCCTGGTCATTAACCTTCCATTTATGATGCTGCTCAGCAACACAAAGGAAGCACAAAGGTCTACAGGCTGAGACAATGGAGTGCTTTTACCCCACTATCTCCTCAGCAGCTCTCCAACTCTGAGGGAAGTTACTGCATGGGATCTCAAAAGTCTCCATAGAAAGAGTGAATGCTGGGTGCTCATATGCCAATGACCACTAATGTGTAAGCCATCAGCACCTGGCACCTTCTGAGCCCTTTCGTAGTGGAGCACCACCCGTAGGCCAACTGTCCCTTATTACAAGAAACATCCCTTATTTTTTCATCTCTGTCCAACAAGATCAGGCGTTTCTGAGTGCTGCAAAAGCAGCAAGAAATATCCCTGGCAAATGTAGGTGAGTAGTGCTTATTAAATATTAATTATTATTTATTAATAATATCAGGAAGAGGGGTAGGATAGGGCAGGAGGGCTAAGAAAACAGTCCCTTATTTTTGAAATACAATGTTGGCAACCCTACGGGGCTGCTGTATTTAAAGTTCAGCATTGCTTCTGTTTAAAGCTTGATTATTGGAAGTGTAGTAAAACCCACATTTACTTGGATTGTTTTGGGATTGCTGTGCCTTGTGAGGGTTCAGAGTCAGATTAACCATCCCAAATTGGGGTCTCTGAAGCAAGGGGTTACTGAGATTCAGCCCTGCCCCTCCTAAAATCAGCTGTATACAAAATCATCTGATTCTAACTGTTTTCATACTCCTGGGGTCAAAACTCTGCCTCTCATCCTCCCCAAACTGATCTCAGCTGCTCAGGATTTATCTGAGCTAGTGCATGGCTCCCACTGTTTCTTTGGGAAAGCAGTATGGCAAAAGTTTTATTTAAGGTAACGTTTGTGGGTATGTCTATACTGCAGCTGGGCGTTTTCCACCTCCACAGCCCAGGCAGACAGGCACGGGCTAGCTCTGCTCAAACTAGCATGCTCAAAACAGTAGTGTGACGATTGCAGTACAGGCTAGTTATCTGAGTACAAGCCTGCCTGCCTGCCTGCCTGACCCCTTGGCTGCAAGCACAGTGGCTAGCCACACAGGAGCCACCAACTCCGCACTGCTATTTGTAGGGGGCTTACCCTGCTCAAGCTAACCTATCAGCTCAGATGGGAGGCATGTGCTCATTAGGAGGCCTACATAAGTTAAACTGAGATCCCTGACAAAATGAAATGCACCCGTACAGCAATTTAGGCTATAGCTCTGACAGCTAGAGGGTTTGCAGGCAGCCTATTGCTATGCAAGCTGGGTGGCTCAAGGTGATGTGCTGTGGTTGATGACTCTGTGTTTGAGACCCATTTTTGGCAGCTTTCAGGCCATGGGGGATGGGTGTGTTCTGCAGGGCTCCTTTTGGAAGCTCTGCCCTGAGACTGAAACTTGTGGTTTAAGAGTGAATGTTTCCAAAGTGCACATGCAGACTGTTTTTTTTTTTGTTTGTTTGTTTTTGTAGAAGCACTGTCAAGAAAAAGAGCATTAATTAAGCAGAGGACAGATGAAAGAGTAATGTAAATGTAACCCACACACCTTCTGGGTGTGGTATTCTGTGCCATCTAGTGGCACCAAGACTACGTAGAGAGAGAGTTAAATGAGTCTGCTCTACAGCCTTAGCTAACAGGCAGTTGGCTTTTAGCTCATGAGGTAGAGGCTCATTCACTAAGCTTCAGGGGTCCTCGGTTTGATCCTGCCTGCTGACAGTCGGCCTTATATAAACATGACACGCTTATCCCTCTGCCAAGCTTCACACCTTAGCTCTGCGATCTGGCTCAGCGAGTGAGCTGCCAGTGCCCCCCAGACAATGACCCTTATTAGTGTAAGGGATCATTCAAACACTGATTTTAAAAACAGCGGCTGGAGCTTTGTCATTGGGTTTCCCCAAAAGTGTCTTATTTGTTGAGGGATCGTAAAGAAGTGACCTTTGCTTTTCTGGGTACTCAGAAGCGCTGACAGCAGAGTTGGGCTCCTTCCCTTACAATGACATACCTGGGAGCACGAGGGTTTGGGCATTGGAGCAATCTGTGACCTCCCCTGCTCCCCTACAAACCCCCAACCTCCCACGGCTGCTTCACCAGGCTAGCAGAAGAGGTTCCTGAGCTTCCTTTCTCCCCATTGCTCCCCAGTCAGGGGAGGGAAGCCTGAACTCCCCACCTTCCCCTCTTCTGTCTCCTACACTGGTGGAAGGGCTTTAGGCTCATCTTTCCCCAATGCCCTTGATGCTGCTGCTTCTAAAGGGGAAGAGCAGTGCGGGAGACTGGGGAAGAACGGAGGTCAAATGTACAGTGGGGTATATAGAGGGGCTTCAGTTTCCCCCCCCCAAATATCTATACACCCATCTGTCTTCCTTCAAAACATGCCCCCAGAGTACTGAGACCAGGATGGGGAGCAGGAATGAGCATGTTTAATACATAGGATAATGTGGGTCTTAAATGTGCCCCCCCCCCCCCTTACTGAAGCATTCCCTGCGGCTCTTGCCACCTCTTGGGGTCGGAGTCAAGGTAGTGTGGACCTTAGCACTGCATTTCCTGGTTTTCAGAAGTTGAAGTTGGCATTATCTTCACTCCCAGTGTTCAGAGGGTTGACTGTAGCTGAACCCAATGTTCGGAAGTGGTACAAGGCACCAGTTGGCAACCTTGACTCTGCATTAACAAAGCTTTTGGGGAACAATTCATTTATATTACAGTAGTGCCTAGGAACCTGACTCAACAATCAGGGCCTTTTTTTTTTTGCCCCTAGGCTAAGTGCAGACATATAGACATATAGAAGATAAGGACAGTCCCTGCCACAGAGTTTAGTCTAGGTGTCAGACAGGGCAAAGCAGGTGGACAAAAGAGATAAACAGAGTGGGTGGGAGGATGAGATAAGAAGGAAACCTCAGCTTGCCCCTTGCTGAACCAGTGCTAGGGGCCAGTGATTTGAAGGCCTCATGGCAGAGGTAGGCCTTAGTGGGAGGTTTACATTTAGGCAGGCCCTGTTAAATACACCCAATTGCAAGAGAAAAATAGGGAAGGTTTTTGAATTGTCTCAAACATGAGACACATTACCTGAGGAGTTTTAATCCTACTAGCAGCTAAAGAAGTTTTCTGATATTCAGTAAAGCTATTGTACAAGTGTGCCACGGAGCAGCCTCTGCCAAAATTATCCTTTGCTTCAAGAGTAAGCCCTTCTTTCACTCTCTCATGCAGGCAGATGTTATGTTATGGAGCAGGCCTGTTCCTCATTTTAGCTTTCACCCGAGCAGCTTTATATCCCCATTTGGTTCTTCCTGTCAGGCAGTTCCTCTGAAGGATTTGTGGCTGCAGATCAAGCAAGCCAAATCTTAAATCCGTCAATTTGTTAATCCCTTTATAAACAGTTGTATTTTTTTTTAAACCACAAATGAAAAGTCTTGTTCCACTATATAAGTTCAGTGTTCCCGTCCAATATCCAGCCAAAATGATACAGTCAGACTTTTGATAATTCTATTCATTTGGGACTGAACCTCAGGTAACTTGATTGTGCTCAGCAGTCTGGATTTTAATGAATCATTGACTGGCATTTTAAAGCCACTGATTTCCATTCTGCTTTATTACCTGCGGACTGCACTTGGCTCCCCTATTAATTTCAGAAGGGCTCTGCCAGGTTATTGTGTGCACTCTGATCTGACATATGAAAAGTGTGTTCTTTGGGGGACCTATCCAGGTCATTTGTTCATTAGTCCTGGGGTCTCAGGTCTTGCATACTCATCTGCCCTCTTCTTCACATAGATAGGCCTCTGCTTATGTTGTTTATATAATGGCTATGTTCAGGTGTGGAGTATAATGAGTGGATACGATGATGAGGATGGATTGACCCTCATTCGGTGAGATTTAACATTCAGTGAGTTTTGGTTCCAGTTCATATGGTCCAATGGATAAAATTTCTCGGTCCCTTTCTCGTAGTCGATGCACGATGTCGCTCCGGCTCACGCCTCCTGGTACTGTTGGTGGCCGGTGACATGTTCAGTGTAGATGTCTCTGAACCATCAGATGGTGTCTGAGACATGAGGCGTGGCATGAGCCATGTGTAGTGTTGACCGATCTCACAGGTCTGCAGCACACACTCGTTGCAGGGGTCCCAGGAGCCCAGGGCTCCGATGATCAGGGCATCCGTCTGCACCTCTTAGCCCTTCACTCTCAGGGTGCTGGCCAGGGGAGCGTACTTTTCCAGTTTACGAGCCTAGGCTTCACGAAAGGCCAGGGTCCTGTTCTCAAAGCAGACCGTCACGTCAACGAGGATGATCTTTTTCTGGGCCTCATCGGTGACGATGACGTCAGGTCGCTGCTGGCTGTCGGTACCAGGGATGGCAGTGCTGGGGACAGAAAGCCCAGGGCCTTGCTAGATAATCTCCAATACTCTCTGAACAACAGGGCTGAAGCCTTGGATGTGAACCCAGAGGTTCTCACTCTTTTCAAACTCTTAGAGGGGTTCCTCATGAGCCTCAGAGGGGATGGCAGCTGCCAGGACCACTGGACCACTTCCGTGCAGATGGCCACAAACGGTAACATCTCTAAGTCCTCATTGTTGGCTGTTGCTTCTGGTTCTGCTGAGAAATTCTGTAAGATTCTGAATGGGAGATTTCCATTTTAAGATGTTTCAGGGAGGAGTGTTGCAGGACATCACTGATCCTTACTCTTCAATGGAACATAACAAGCTCTCCAAAAAACCATGAGAACTGTCTATGCTTCTGAGTGTTTGAAATAGAGTCAGACTGATCCAGCGGCTTCGGGGGGGGGGGGTTCTAATTGGGAGAAAAATGAATGGTGTCTTGTATCTTAAGCTTTGTTCACCTTGAACAAAGCTGGAAAAAGCAGCATCAAAGCTACTTGTAGGAAAATCCTACTTTCAGAACTCCTGCTGCGCCTGTAACCATTGTTTAATATTACTTACAGCTGGTCAAAATTTTTATGCTTCCTTGATGTATTGGCCCAAAAAAGGAGGAAACTTCTTTACTAAACTCTTGAAAATTCTTCCCTTTTTTGACCTACTCTTTTAAAGGTTGATGAAATCTCAAATGTTGGAAATATTCCCCTCTGTTTCCTGACCTGCTTCATTAGTATTTGTAGTATGGTGGAGCCCACTATGGGATAAGTGCTGCACAGACATACAGGAAGACAGTCCCTGTTCCAGGGAGCTTGTATACAGGGATAGGAAACAACCATTACTGAGTAAAGGAAGGGCGAGGAGATTGGGGGTTACAAAAATTAGGTTACATCAGTCGCCTAGTTACACAATCAACTTGTTATTCATGTACATATGGGGGAACATATCTCTGCCCCCAAACATAAAAATCCCCTTCTATAGCACAGGCTGCTACTCGACTTTCCCCATCCTCCATCACTACCCAGCCACCCTACTTAATCTCCATGTTCCCTCTCTTTCCACCCATTCAGCCTGCCTCTCAACCACCTTGTCTCCCGCTTCAACCACCCTCTCTCCTCACCTCACCTCACCTAGTGACTCATCCTGTAAAAGTTCCATACCTCACCAAGTCAATCATGCACCTCCCTTGGCACAAGAATCCTTCCCTTCTACCTCACTCCTGTGGCTAGGGCTAGGATGGCTATTCACCCAAATCCTGTCCTGTCCCACACAGCTCCCACTCATCCTCCTCCTGGTGCATCTGTCTATATGAATAGAGATTTATATCGAGCCAGCCCACAGAAAGTAGCAGGAGAGGGACCCCTGCCATATTTGTCTCCCGGGGGGGCTACTTGGTCCTTCTGCTGTCTAATCCCTCTTTGAGGAGTTGGCTGTAATTGTTCAGGATCTAGCTAGTCACCTTTAGCCACCAGCATCCATTCTGATTCATACCACCTGCTATTCCAGTAAGCTGGACCTGTGCTACCAAAGTGAAAAAATGAGTTTGTTCCCTCAGTAGTTTTCTATGACCATAGGCACCCCTGTATTCACCCCTACACACTCCTGCAACAATATTTGTACAAAAATGACTTGGGAGGTATCCTATGAAAGCTAATAACTTGCCAGTTATCTGCAGAAGAGGATAGATGCTAAAAAGGGGTTTACCAAACAGCAGATGCAGTATTGTCAACCCCAAACATTCCAAAATCATGGGTCAGGCTCTCAAAAATCATGACATTGGCTTAAAAAGCAAATTATTTTAAGCACATCATAAATATGCTAGGTTTATTTTGGTTGCTTTCTGGATTCTGAACCTTTGGGTTACACACCAGTCACATTTTCAAAGCTTTTCTCTGCAACCATGAGGGTTAAAAACTTTTGTTCTTTGAATAAAATGAGAGTCTCTTATAATCACTTGACTCCAGGAGCAGGGGCTTTAAGTTCAGCACCAAACATTGTGAGACTTGCAATAAAAATATAATAATCTCCTGCAGAAGTCCTCTGCAGACTTACCATAACAGAACCTATAACACTTCTGATGATCTCTGAAACAGAGTGGCCATGTTTGTCTGAAACACTCCGTGCAGTCAGCGGTGTTGATTCTGCTGGAAAATGTTTAAATTAATTCTGCTGACCAATAGAAGGAACCGGCTCATTGGGTGCAGCTCTCTGTGGATAGATGGGATTTAGGGTGTGTGACACTCTGAGGATATCCAACCTTGTGGAATACCTTCTTAGTCTGTGCCGCAGCGAGAGAGAGACTTGCTGGTGCTAAACTGGGTGTCGGCTCCTGTCCCTCTCACCCCAGTCTGCTAGCCACCCAAACAATCTCCTCAGAAGCTCTGCTAGCTTTTAATCAGCCTTCGTGGCCCCAAATACCTCAAAGGTCTTTCTGCAGTGTCCAGCCCCTGACACTGGAACTCACAGTAATTACGACGTCCCCTGTCTCTAAAGAGACAGGGTACACACAGCTGATGGTTACACCTCAGGATCAGGTCCCTTATAACAGCATAGCACTGTAATCTATTTATGGTGAAAACAAAAGTTTATTAACAAAGAACAGATGCAAATGAATATTGAGTAAGAATAATGGAAAGAGAAAAGGTTACAAGTGAAACAAAAGTGTAGCACCGTTCTAAGACTAAACATAGCATTGACAAGCTACGCTGCTTTGTCCGAAGTAGTTTCTTGCCCTCAAAGTCCTTTTGAAGAGTTTGCTGATTTTTCAGTCAAATCGGGATCCAGATTTTCATGAACCACCCCCCTCTCCCAAGGGTGTTGTTTCTCAGTGAAATGGATAACCAAGAGGTTTTTTTCTTTCATAGAGTCCCGCAAAGTTTTGAAATGTATCCCTTTGAAGTGTACCCCCAGATAAGATTCTCCTCCCGCATCGCTGGCTCTCCAGTGTGCCAGCACCATTCTGCTTTTACAACCCCCTGTTACATTGGCAACTGAAGTAAACAGGAAAAACAATGTAACCTCCATTGTATTTGGCTTCAGAATGCTTCGTTTACATTAGGAATAGTTGTATAGACATGCTATTGTACGGCCGAAGACCTGTTCATCCATTCTGCCGTGTTACAGACTTTACAGCATATCATTAAGTATCCATCATTCCTCAGTGTTGCTACATACATTTCATAGTGATATTAATGACCAGTGTGTCACCAGCTTACATTTGATAACTTACAAGACAATCTTTGGATAAACACTATGAAAACAGTGTTAGGTGTAATGAGTTTGTCAGGCCTGAGGAGTAGCTGACAGAACAGTTGGCATTGTAAGGTTTTTAGGGTCACACTTGTCTGCAGTGAAAAATCCAAGGAGCATGGGAAGAAGGCTTGAGCAGAATTTGTTAAATTTGTTTCTGCAAATAGGGTTAATAAATCTTATCCACCTTTCTATAAATAGTTTGATATTTACGGGTGAAAAGTACAAATTATAGGGGAAAAAAAGATCATATTGCACTTGTGAAACAGAGCTTAGAGGAAATCAATATTTAAAGTTTCATCCTAAATATCCTAACCAGATAGACCCAAACCAACTCATTCTCAGGGGTCGTACTGAAACATTGTACATTGTATGCATCATTGAGAGCTGACAAAGGTTTTCTTGCGGCTTAGCAACAACCAGTGACTCCAGCAAATTCCTTTGCTCTTCAAATCAGTGCCATTTTTGAGGATCACTTTCTTATTGCCATGACCATCTGTCAGAACAGTAAATCAGCCATGCATTGCCAGGGATAGTATGGCATTATTTCCAGCTTTTGACTTTGAAAAGGCACTCTTCATTCCCCTCCTAACAACCAAACCAGTATGTAATAAACTACTATTGTATAAATATACCAGAGTAGTTTGCTTTTGTCAGTATTCAATCTGGATGGATTTTATTTTGTAATTTGAATTCTTTCCTTCATTGATAAGGTATTGCCATGAGAACAGTCCAGTGTATAAATGAAAAGGAGGACTTGTGGCACCTTAGAGACTAACCAATAGGCTGATAATATTTCTGTGCTTTTATAATTGCATAAAAATATATAAAGGGGTATTAAAATACCTTTTACACCGTGCTTTTCGTTAGTAGAAATCAAAGCATTTTACAAAAGATGTTCGCATCATCTCCTCTTTACAGATAGGGAAGCTGAAGTGTCTTGCTCAAGGTCCCTTCGCAGTGGGGCTGGGACGAGGATGCAGGTCTCCTGTGTACTAGTCTAGTGTGCTGTCCAGTAGGACACACTGCCTAGAGCGGCAAAAGTAGTTTGCAGACTTTAAGGGATCCCTTCACCCACCTCTGGCATGGACTGCACAACAGCTGTTTAGCAGCACATAACCAGTTTAGGTTAAGAGATGAAGAATAGCAGATTCAGGTGAAACTGCTGGGAGGTTCCTGAGGAAGGCCGAATGTGACCAGCCAAACTAGAATTTCTCTGAGAAAAGAGGATGCCTTGCAATAGGGCTATGTGAATCTTTCCCAAACCAGGGGAGATGTTGCAAGAGAACAAGCCCACTATATACTGCCCTTGCAGTGACAGCCCAACAGTATCACTAGTGTGAGCTGTAGCATTTGGGACCACTATGGTAGGATAGTGCAGTACTTTTTAGTTTATATGGGTGGAGCATGCCTTAGCCTCTTACTTAAAGGGGTATTGCAGCAGTAGGGGGCTTATGCTCCTGCTATTGCAGAAAAGGGGAGACTGAGTTGGATCAGAAGAAAAAAATGCCTGATTTGGAAGGAGAGCAGCACTGGAAGAGTGCAAGCCAGCCTGGCCCTTAGCTTTTTTTGTGTGTTGGGGGAAAGGGTGTGGTTTCGTGTAGTGAAAAAGGGCTGTGAGACAGGTGTTTTTTTCATTAAATTTGCTTGGCTTCACACTGTTTTGCTTTGTCATTCAGGTTTTGAATGAACCAGAAATCCAGTGTGAAATTTCAGGGACCACAATTTCATGAACTGAACCTGTTTGTATACATGCAAACTGGCAGGTTTTTGTACTTGACACTCCTACTGTTCTGTAAAGTGCCACACAACCTGTAATGGCCACTCAGGGTACAGGCTGCAGGCTTTTACTTATCTGACTGGCAGCACCACTTGCTCACTGCTGGTCTTGACTGGTTCACGTTATCCCTGAACATTCGTAAGTGTTCAAATATATTGGGCAAATAACAAAACGCAGCTCGCCTACCCAGTCAGAAACACCTTCTTGGTGCAAATACTCTTGTGAATATTTATTGGCCCTATAACTTCCAAAGCTATTGCTTTACGCTGATCATTATCTGCAAGGATATTCATGTGCAAAGATAGCAAATACCAATATAAAGAATCAGCAGGTTTTACGCACAAGAATACTTATTTTTTGAGTGTATTTGCCCAGCTCTATTAGCAAAACAGCTATGTCTTTATTCTCTAGTGACTCCTTCCATCACATATGTTATGGCATATGCTAACAGATGGGACACATCAGAAGATCTGTAGGGTCAGTTCAGACACTGCCACTGCCTGCACGTTACTGTACTGGGCCTGTATGGAGAGTTCGATTGCTGTGGGGAATGATTTTGCTGAGCATAAGGAAGTGAGCTTGGGGTGTTTTTTTCCTCTGTGACTAAGGAGCTGTTAGGAACATGGTTTTCTTGTAGGGTTGCAAAATTTCTAATTTCAGACAACTGAACACTCTTGCCCTGCCGTGCCCTGCCCCTTCCCCTAGGCCCTGCCCCCCGTTCACTCCATCTCTCCGTCACTCGCTGTCCTGCACCCTCGCTCACTCGCTCATTTTCAGTGGGCTGGGACAGGGGGGTGGAGTGTGGGAAGGGGTGAGGGCTCCAGCTAGGGGTGTGCGTTCTGGGGTGGAGCCAGGGATGAGGGGGTTGGGGTACAGGAGGTGGCTCTGGGCTGGGGCTGAGGTATTCAGTGTGTGTGTGCGTGGGGGGCCTCCGGGATGGGGCAGGGGGTTGAGGTGTGGGAGGGGGCTCCAGGATGGAGCAGTGGGTTGGAGTGTGAGAGGGGATGCAGGCTCCAGAAGGGAGTTCTGGTGCGGGAGGCTCGCGCCAGTGGGTGCTCAATCCTCCTCTGCCCCCTGCCCCGCCCCCTCCTGCCCCACCCCTCCCCCTTTCAAACCCTTCCCCAAAATCCCCGCCCCAAATTCGCCCCTTCCCTGCCCCTATTCTGAATCCTTCCCTAAATCTCTGCCCCATCTAGTCCAACCCCCTGCTCAACAGCTGTTTGGTGGTGGCAAGCGCTGGGAGGTAGGTGGAGGAGTGGGGATGCAGCGCGCCCAGGGGAGGAGGTGGAGGTGAGGTGGGGTAGGGAGGGAGCATGGTTCCTGGCCACTGGGAGTTGCAGAGCTGCCAGCGCTCAGGGCGGGGGCAGCACGTGGAGACCTGGTGACCATCCTTTCACCTAGAAGCTGGAGGGACATGCCAGCCGCTTCCGGGAGCTGGGCACGGAGCCTCCCAGCCCCACTGTACTGGCAGTGCCGCCAACGGGACTTTTAATGGCGTGGTCTGTGGTGCTGACCGGAGCTGCCAGGGTCCCTTTTTGACTGGGTGTTCCAGTCAAAAACTGGACACCCTGGCAACCCAATTTCCTTGCCAGATTTCACCCAGAACTAATCTCATGGAATATTTGCCATCCACCCTTGCATTCAGTTCAGACCTACAGTAAATACTTTTACAGAGACTCCTAGGTTACTTGGGGGTCTTTAAGACTGTATTGTAATGATTATTAGGGCTAATATTATGTCACGGAGGTCATGGGATATGTGACTTCCAGAGACCTCCGTGACATTTTCTGCCCTGGGGCTGGACTGCTGTCATAGAATCATAGAATATCAGGGTTGGAAGGGACCTCAGGAGGTCATCTAGTCCAACCCCCTGCTCAAAGCAGGACCAATCCCCAACTAAATCATCCCAGCCAGGGCTTTGTCAAGCCTGACCTTAAAAACTTCAAAAGGAGATTCCACCACCTCCCTAGGTAACGCATTCCAGTGTTTCACCACCCTCCTAGTGAAAAAGTTTTTCCTACTATCCAACCTAAACCTCCCCCACTGCAACTTGAAACTATTAATCCTCATTCTGTCATCTGCTACTACTGAGAACAGTCTAGATCCATCCTCTTTGGAACCTGCTTTCAGGTAGTTGAAAGCAGCTATCAAATCCCCCCTCATTCTTCTCTTTCACAGACTAAACAATCACAGTTCCCTCAGCCTCTCCTCATAAATCATGTGTTCCAGTCCTCTAATCATTTTTGTTGCCTTCTGCTGGACGTTTTCCAATTTTTTCCACATCCTTCTTGTAGTGTGGGGCCCAAAACTGGAAACAGTACTCCAGATGAGGCCTCACCAATGTCGAATGGGGGGAACAATCATGTCCCTCGATCTGCTGGCAATGCCCCTACTTATACAGCCCAAAATGTCATTGGCCTTCTTGGCAACAAGGGCACACTGTTGACTCATATCCAGCTTCTCGACCACTGTAATCCCTAGGTCCTTTTCTGCAGAACTGCTGCCTAGCCATTCGGCCTCTAGTCTGTAGCGGTGCATGGGATTCTTCTGTCCTAAATGCAGGACTCTGCACTTGTCCTTGTTGAACCTCATCAGATTTCTTTTGGCCCAATCCTCTAATTTGTCTAGGGCCCTCTGTATCCTATCCCTACCCTCCAGCGTATCTACCTCTCCTCCCAGTTTAGTGTCATCTGCAAACTTGCTGAGGGTGCAATCCACGCCATCCTCCAGATCATTAGTGAAGATATTGAACAAAATCGGCCCCAGGACCAACCCTTGGGGCACTCCACTTGATATCGGCTGCCAACTAGACATGGCGCCATTGATCACTACCTGGTGAGCCCGACAATCTAGCCAGCTTTCTATCCACCTTATAATCCATTCATCCAGCCCATACTTCTTTAACTTGCTGGCAAGAATACTGTGGGAGACCGTGTCAAAAGCTTTGTTAAAGTCAAGGAATAACACATCCACTGCTTTCCCCTCATCCACAGAGCCAGTTATCTCATCATAGAAGGCAAATAGATTAGTCAGGCATGACTTGCCCTTGGTGAATCCATGCTGACTGTTCCTGATCACTTTCCTCTCGTGCTAAGTGCTAATTCCTAAGTGCTTCAGAACTGATTCCTTGAGGACCTGCTCCATGATTTTTCCAGGGACTGAGGTGAGGCTGAGTGGCCTCATCAAACACATCACTGGCCACCGACAGTACCAGGAAGCGTGAGCCGGAGCGACATCATAGAATCATAGAATATCAGGATTGGAAGGGACCTCAGGAGGTCATCTAGTCCAACCCCTGCCCAAAGCAGGACCACAGCTCTCAACCGCTGCTGGCGGAGGCCCCCAGCAGCTCCTAGCTGCTGGCCAACAGGGGAACCCTGAAGCTCCCTGGAGGCCCCCAGAGCTCCCATTTGCCACGGGTGGCTGGGCTCCCCACAGCTGCCCAGCCACGGCAGTTGGCAGGAGCCCCCCTCTGAAGTAGCCCAGCCATAGCGGGTGATAGGGGAGGGCAGGAGCCCCCGCCAGAAGCCCAGCTGCAGCAGGTGGTGCGGGAGGGCTGGGGGACCCTGCAGAATTCCAGCCATGGGAGGCATCAGGGAGACCCCGAGCAGCCCAGCCAAGGTGGGCAGCAGGAGCCCCTGGCAGCTGCCCAGCCACCAGGGCAGGGATTGGATCCCTCAGCATCCCAGCCCCTGTTGGTGCTGGACCCTCCTCCCTCCCCATTTTGTCAGGGATATTTTTAGTAAAAATCAGGACAGGTCAGGGGCTTCCATGAATTTTTATTTATTGCCCGTGACCTGTCTGTGATTTTTGCTAAAAATATCCATGAGCCTTAACAATTGTGCATAGGTTTGTATTTGCCAATGCTGCCTGTCTGGTGTTTTTTGCTTTTAGTCCACACAGGGGCAAATTCTTAACTCCGGTGCAGATATATTTTTGGTTTATGGTGTCTGTCTTCCTCCCTGTACACCCCCATAATCATAATAGCTGAGGTTTATCTCGGGTATAAGCACCACATGTGGGCAGCTTTTGCTTCTAGCAAACTGAACCTTCTAAGGAAGGCGGAGGGCAAGTGATGGTAGAGTTTTCACCTGCCAGGCACTCCTCTTGGACCCTCTGTTTCCAGCAGCGACCCATGTAGCACTGTCAGGAGAAAGTAGCAGCACCCACGCACCTAGCCCCTGAGCTGCTATCCCTTCCCTTGGTACAGTCTCTCCTGGTTCTGAGAATGGGGATCTAAGGAGAACATTGGGGCAACATATTCCTGCTTCAGTGCATACAGGGTGCTTTGGCCAGAGTGTTTTTCCCATGACGTTTTAATGACCAGTGCCTCCAGTCTTACATATTCATCATCACAACTATGAATCTTTCAAAGCAGGAGATGAAAGACACTGGAATCATCTGGGCCCAGTCCGATGGGACAAAAATATTTAGCGCTTAAGCAGCAGATGTGAAAGTGCTTCACAAAGGAAGGCCAAATACCATCATCCCATTTTACAGCTAGGGAAACTGAGGCACAGAGAGTGATGTGATTTGTCCAAGATCACACAATGTATTAGTGGTGGCCAAGAACAGCAATTAGCTCTCCTCACTACCAGTCTCCCACAGTATTCACTGGTCTATTTCAGTAAAGCTATACGACCCACTCTTACCCAATGGCAGTGATCTAGCTGGAATGACTTCTCCTGCACTCCTAATTTCAACCTAAACATTTCGATATGTTTAGTTGTTGTTTTTTAGCAGATTTCAGTTATAGTCACCCTCCTCTCTTCCAAAACAGAAGCAAAAGTGACACATGCAACTCTAGGTGTTTTGCTGTCTTAACTCCTGCAATACACTTTCAATCAGCTTTGGGAAGGAAAAAAGGCCAGTTTGGTGAGATGCATCTTTCAAGATGACCTGGATCTTCCAGATGGTCAAGTCTGTGAAGACAATGGAAGTTACTTCATACATGAGACATGAACATGTCCAGAGTGATCATTGCTTAGCTGTGCTAAAATATTAAACACACTTTAGTCTAAGCAAAGGTCTTTATCCCCAAACCAAGTCATTCTAGTCACCTGGCTGGGAACAATCTGCTGCTCTTAGCTCTCAGGAAGAGTGTGACAGGCTGTAATAGCTATTCATATATTTTCATGATTGTGAATATTCAGTAGCCAGCCTATGGACGGTTGACTGTATTCCTCTGTAATCCAGAAGAGACCGGTGGATGGTCGTATGCACGCCTGAAAGGAGTTCTCTTGTGTCCTCCACACAAGCCTGTTCTCCCTGGAGTCCACTGCTCAGAGTGGCACATATGCGGCTTCTCCAGACAGACACACTGGATCACATGGTTCCTGAGAGGCATTGTGCCTTCTGAAGTGCGATGCCTCTGGGTGCTCTTCCTAGAGTAGTGTGATTCAGCATCATTCCTACTGCAGGCCTGTGCCCTGGGGTTACTCCTCTACTGCTCTGAGACCTTAGCACAAAGGTCTCCAAACTGTGGGGTGTGCGTCCCTTGGGGGGCGTGGCGGAACATTGGGGGGGCATGGCACCATCCAGCACTGCCCCACCACACCCCACCTCTCCTCCAGCCCCGCCCCCGGCCACAGCCCTGGCCCCACGCCTGGCCCCATCCCCAGCCTCAGCACGGCTCTGCTTCTCGCCCTGCCTCAGCCTCAGCGCGGGGCCAGGAATGGAGCAGTGACCCGGGGCTGAGGCTGGGGACGGGGCCGGGAGCAGAGCTGCACCGGGCCACGGGCCCAGCTGCCAGCCCCCACCGCGGCCTGGCTGTGGCTCCACTCCAGCCCCGAACCCCAGCCTTAGCCCCGGCCATGGCTCCGTTCCCGGCCCCGCTCCCAGCCCCATCCCCAACCCCAGCTGTGACCCCAGCCTCAGCCCATGTACCCCTGTCCACATTTCCCTCCCCGCGCCAGGAGCCGCGGCCCCGATCCCAGCCCCATCAGGGGGATGGGGGGGGGGGGAAACGGGCAAGGCTGGGTGTGACCCTGAGCATTGCATCTACTGGGGCTTTGTACCTGAGTAGGAAAAACATCCCCATGGATCCTTGGAGGAATACAGTGGCATGCATAGGGGTTTAGGCATATAGGCTGTTGTGGTCTGTATATGAAGCTATTTACAACCAATCTGTGGGTATGATCCTAAATTTCCTCTCCTGTATCAGAACTTTGACTCAGTTTAAACATTTTAAACAAATACATCTCATGCTGCAGCCATAGTGTGCCATTGTCAGAAATCCATTCTTATTGCACCCCATCAGAGCTTTCTCATGTCCACATTAAAAAAAAAAACCAAACAAACAAGGGAAGATGGGAACAGACACAATTGCAAGTGAAATTCTCGTCTCCTATCATCATTATTGATGTATTTACCTTGCCTACCGTTTTGTCATGCTACCTCTCAAGCTCCATAATGTATTTATAGATCCCAATCATCGTAATGTGCGTGCACACTGATACTGTAACGGAGTGTATGCATGTAATGTGAACCAAAGACCAGGATCCATGTCTGACACCCTGTCTGTAGGTAGAACCAATGATACGAAGGCAAATTGTCTCACTCCAAGCCTCCACCTGACAGGTGATCCTTTCCATCTTCCCCCCTTTGCTCACAACTCAAGGGGTGGAGGAGCCTAAATCTTCACAGCCAAGCTTGTCAAGGTCCATATATCCCCAGCATGCAACAGCTGTGTTCTGTTCCCTCTTAGCCACTCAAGAGGCTGCAGCTACCGGAGCTTAATACCCGAACAAGGACAAGCCATACAGACCGAATTGAGCAGCAGGTGCACCATCCTTTCATTTTTGACGCATCTTCTGGCCTCCCGTGCATATGGTACCTCCTTAATGAAAGGGGAAGCCTTTGTGTGGTTGACTGAGTCAGTGCCATTCACTATGTGGTGGAGACCAAGGTTAGTGAAAGGGAAGCCAGAACTCTTTTTTCCCCTCAGGGGTCTTCAGGAGGAGGGAAAAGGCCCAGCAGCCTTATAGAGAAGTGTGTGGAAGAAGGTCAGTCTTTTTCAGTGTTTAAAGCCTCCTTTGTGTGGCTGTGTGAATCCATTCTGACCAGTACCTAGTGTAAGCTACCCTTTTGATTTGGGGGTAAAAAGGGAATTTGTCTTTATTTGAAAACTTTGACCAGCCCTAGCGGAAGACTTCAGAACCTCATTGGATGTGTTCTCATTGCCATCTTCCACAGCAACTATCCTTCTGGTGAAGGAGGGCAAGGCACTTCTGTGGTGGATACACGGACCAGTTGCAACTGTCTCTGATTTTCAGGAGCCTAATTCCCTGCACATTTCAGCACATTTATGTCCCTAGACAGCTTGACATGGCAGGAGTGTCTGGAGCGGTAACAGAGGCCTGGTCTACACTGCAGAGTTAGGCTGATGCAAGGCAGCTTACATTCACTTAACTCTGTAAGTGTCTACACTGAAACGTCACTCCTGCTGACGTAACTCGCCCGCTATGCCAACTTAATAACTCCACCTCCGTGAGAAGTGTAGCGCTTAGGTTGACATAGTTAAGTCCATGCAGAGTCAGTATAGATCCTGTGTTGCTTACATCAACTGTTGCTGGCTTTCAGAAGTGGTCCCACAATGCCCTATACTCACAGTTAAATTGGTGCAAGTGCTCCTGGTGAGGGCGCACACTACGGACACAAGGAGTATAGTGTGGACATCCAAAAATGATTTAATTACTACAGTGGCTGTATGTCGAAGTAACTTAGGTCGACATAAGTGCTCTCTGCCTGGGAGGGGAAGATAGAAGCAGGCCTTCAGGCATGAATACTTCTCCCGTATCTCACCTTGATGATTATTAACATAGGTCCTGCCAAGAGATTGGGTGTTTCTTTTCCTTCCAGTACTACTGCTTACTGTGCACTCTCCTTCTCATCTGCAGAAAGGGAATTCTGGGATCAAGGAGGAAACAAATACACAGCTCATTCTTGAGAGCCAGAGAAACCATTTTCCAAACACGGGTTTCCCTCCCGACCCTGTGGCATCTCATAAAAAATCCGCCAGCTTCTCTATACCCTGCTGTGATGTGTGCCACCAGAGAACTAGGGAAAGGTTAGCCTTAAAAAGTATTTTGGTGCATTTTATTTATAAAACATTCAAGGGTTTAAATGGAAAGATAATGAACTTAAAGCTAAAATCTCCTGATTTGTGTGAGGTTTTTTTCCTCCAAACACTTTACTTACGTTTGCCCCTTAGCAGCCTGCAGGCATCTCACCTGAATCTAGTGAACTTAACAGAGAAAAAAGGGTCTGTTAAGGATTCACTGACTGTGAACCTGTACAGTAGGCAAGGAGAGAATCTTAGATCAAGTGCACAATGTAATGTAGTGAGTTCTCATTACTGTACAAGCATGTATTGTAACAGAACTACAATATCCCAGGCATTAAGATGGGTTTTCCCCAAGCTATACTGGTTGGGAATTCCAATAATATTCTTTTCTTAGAAAAAATATGGCCTCATGCTTAACTCCTCAACCAAGAACTCAACTGATCTCTCCAGCATCCTCCTGTGATGAGGGCTGCGGAGAAAGGTTTCCATATTTGACCTTACAAAATGATTGTGTGTGTGTGTGTGTGTGTGCTCTGTTTATTAGGGGAAGTAAATGACTGACTTGTGCAAAGTGTCCCAGGAAGTACAAGTGTGTCAAGGTGTAGCAGTCATGGGGTGAGGATGAGTGTGCAGCATATCAGAAGTGATGTGCTCACTTAGTTTTCCTTTTCCGCTTGGATGGTGCAGTTCAGTGATGTAACAACCGATTAACACCAATCCAAAAAACACAAAGTAAATTAAAAACACATTTTAATGCTCTAAGCTCATAAATTTGGGGCCTAAAACATACATAAGCACCAAAAATAAGTTCTTATTTAGATCTGAAGCTGTTCTTCTCGTATTTTGTCTGTACCCTCAGAAAAATCCATCTGTAACTGCAGGCTTTGATGAGTAGAAATGTCTGGGAATAGCTTGTCAATTACAACAAATCCAAGACTTCCCATTCTACATTAAAAGTGTCCATTTGTTGAAAGAGAATTCAGCAAAAACTCCCAGTACCTTTACCCTGGGCAGTGGTCCTTTTGTTTTGTTAATCTTAAAACTGATAAACATGCTAAAGCTGGGATATCAAACTAGCTAAAGCAATTTGAATATTAGCAAAATCTTTAGAGTCCAGACACTCCCCAGTTATTTGAAGGCACCAATGTCTATGAAAGTATAACTCCAGATAGAGATTTCCTTCAGCAATATTAAACATGCTGGTATTCATTTGTCCAGGACAGTTTGGGGACAAACACTTAACTGTCATTCTGTGAAAAAAGTTTGATCTTCCTTTGGTTAGTAAATACTGGATAGCTTTCATGACAGTCTTTGGATGCATCATAAGACTGTGCAGAATAGAATTACTGTATGTGTTTTACATCTGTGCCTGTTTAGTGAAGATAAATAGTTACAAAAACAGGAAGGTGTACTGGACTTTCATGAAGTAACAGTCTCATTGTAGGTGTGTAGACTACTTCGCGGTGGGCTGACACAAGTAGGACTCGTCTGAAATGATGGTACCATTAAATAAAAAAAAAACAATTTTGCTATGTTACGCTTCAAGAGCCATGAAGCTGGTTTTAACTGGAGATTATTAAAAGTTTTGGCATAATCAAACACACAACCTCCATAAACACACCCCAACACTGGAGAGTCTTCTAGGAACATCTACTCCTGGGGGAATTACAGAGGGAGTTTGCCTGGGATCTGTCTGAGAGGAGGTACGCTAAGGGCTGCATTAGGGAGGCTGTGTTGGTGAGTATCTGAGTGTCTGTTGTGGGGACAGTTTGACTGCTTGACCGTGTACTTGATTGGTTGTTTGAAAAGTGTGAATTGGGAGTGCTTTGTTCCAGGTGAGCCTTGAGTGGGCCTGACTGTTATAAAAAGCCAGTCAGCTGCGAACCAGCTGAGGGGCGAACAGCAGAGAAGCTAATAGAGGGAGTTTGCTTGGGGAGAGCCCACTGAGGCGTACATCTTGCTGGCTTCTCTGAGTAGTTACTACAACTCCTGAGGAAGCTCGTAGAAGGAAGGTAATATGCATGGGGAGTGTTCAGCTGTTGTGACCTGCACTGGATGTGCCATGTTTGTCTTTCTTCCACAGGACAGAAGTGACTTTGTCTGTGGAAAGTGCAAGCCGGTCTCCATATTGGAAAAGAAGGTTCAAGGTCTGGAGAAACAAGTATTGACCCTGTGTTGCATAAGAGAAACTGAAGATTTCCTGAACAGACGTTGGGATATGCTTCTACGGACACAATGTTCTGAAGATTCAGAGCAGGCTGTGCAGCGGGGACAGGAGGAAGGTGAAGAAATCTAGTAGCATGTGACCTCCAGAAGAAGAAGAAAGGGGAGCGTCCATGTACCAGCAATGCAGATACAGGTAAGCAACTGTTTTCATGTTCTCTCCACAGGTACTAATGCGGAGAGTGGACTACATGATACGTCTGAGGGAAGGGAACAGAAGGAGGCTCCGCCGACTGGAAGGCATGAGATGCACTGTCCTAGGGTTGGGGGTTCCACAACCACTGCTCCCAAGAGAAGGAGGCGGGTGGTGGTGGTCGGGGACTCTCTCCTCAGGGGGACTGATTCATCTGTCTGCTGCCCCGACCGGGAAAACCGAGAAGTCTGCTGCTTGCCAGGAGCTAGGATTCACAATGTGACGGAGAGACTGCCGAGACTCATCAAGCCCTCGGATCGCTACCCCTTCCTGCTTCTCCACGTGGGCACCAATGATACTGCCAAGAATGACCCTGAGCGGATCACTGCAGACTACATGGCTCTGGGAAGAAGGATAAAGGAGTTTGAGGCACAAGTGGTGTTCTCGTCCATCCTCCCCGTGGAAGGAAAATACCTGGGTAGAGACCATCGAATTGTGGAAGTCAATGAATGGCTATGCAGGTGGTGTCGGAGAGAAGGCTTTGGATTCTTTGACCATGGGATGGTGTTCCAAGAAGGAAGAGTGCTAGGCAGAGACGGGCTCCACCTAACGAAGAGAGGGAAGAGCATCTTCGCAAGCAGGCTGGCTAACCTAGTGAGGAGGTCTTTAAACTAGATTCACTGGGGGAAGGAGACCAAAGCCCTGAGGTAAGTGGGGATGTGGGATACCAGGAGGAAGCATGAGCAGGAGAGCGTGAAAGGGGAGGGCTCCTGCCTCATACTAAGAAAGCAGGACAAACAGCAAGTTATCTCAAGTGCCTATACACAAATGCAAGAAGCCTGGGAAACAAGCAGGGAGAACTGGAAGTCCTGGCACAGTCAAGGAATTATAATGTGATTGGAATAACAGAGACTTGGTGAGATAACTCACATGATTGGAGTACTGTCATGGATGGATATAAACTATTCAGGAAGGACAGGCAGGGCAGAAAAGGTGGGAGAGTTGCATTATATGTAAGAGAGCAGTATGACTGCTCAGAGCTCCGGTATGAAACTGCAGAAAAACCTGAGGGTCTCTGGATTAAGTTTAGAAGTGTGAGCAACAAGGGTGATGTCGTGGTGGGACATTGAGGTTACAGGGACAAACTTCCACAATTCGACGGTCTCTACCCAGGCCTTTTCCTTCCACGGGGAGGATGGACAAGAACACCACTTGCACCTCAAACTCCTTTATTCATCTCACTAAAGGGGTTTATAGTCCACATGTGTGTAGTGTCTTGTTCCGTCAGGAGTTCAGGAAAATAAGCATTAAATTTGTTAAGCAGACCAGACAGAAGCGCTGCTAGCTGAGGTTTAATTACATCAAAGTCAATGTTTCGTTATTGAATGAAAGAATGTAAGAGCTCACACATATCAGAAGAGCCCCCAAAGACACAAAATTTCTAGAATCACAGAATCATAGAAGATTAGGGTTGGAAGAGACCTCAGGAGTTCATCTACTCCAATCCCCTGCTCAAAGCAGGACCAACACCAACTAAATCATCCCAGCCAGCGCTTTGTCAAGACAGGCCTTAAAAACTTCTAAGTATGGAGATTCCACCACATCTCTAGGTATCCCATTCCAATGCTTCGCTACTGTCCTAGTGAAATAGTGTTTCCTAATATCCAACCTAGCCCTCCCCCACTGCAACTTGAGACCATTGGTTCTTGTTCTGTTATCTGCCACCACTGAGAACAGCTTAGATCCATCCTCTTTGGAACCTCCCTTCAGGTAGTTGAAGGCTGCTATCAAATCCCCCCTCACTCTTCTTTTCTGCAGACTAAATAACCCTAGTTCCCTGAGCCTCTCCTCGTAAGTCATGTGCCCCAGCCCCCTAATCAATTTTGTTGCCTTCTGCTGGACTCTCTCCAATTTGTCCACATCCTTTCTGTAGTAGGGGGACCAAAACTGGATGCAGTACTTCAGGTGTGGCCTCAACAGTGCTGAATAGAGGGGAATAATCACTTCCCTCAATCTGCTGGCAATGCTCCTACTAATACAGCCCAATTGCTGTTGGCCTTCTTGGCAATGAGGGCACACTGCAGACTCATATCCAGCTTCTTGTTCACTGTAATCGCCAGGTCCTTTTCTGCAGAACTCCTGTTTAGCCAGTTGGTCACCAGCCTGTAGCAGTGCATGGGATTATTCCTTCCTAAGTGCAGGACTCTGCACTTGTCCTTGTAGAACCTCATCAGATTTCTTTTGGCCCAATCCTTCAATTTGTCTAGGTCACTCTGGACCTATCCCTACCCTCCAGCGTATATACCTCTCCCCAAGTTTAGTGTCATCTGCGAACTTGCTGAGGGTCCAATCTATCCCATCATCCAGATAATTTATAAAGATATTAAACAAAAGCGGCTCCAGGACTGACCCCTGGGGCACTCCGCTTGATACCGGCTACCAACTAAACATCAAGCCGTTGATCACTACCCATTGAGCCCAACAATCTAGCCAGCTTTCTATCCACCTTATAGTCCATTCATCCAATCCATACTTCTTTAACTTGCTGGCAACAATACTGTGGGAGAAGTATCAAAAGCTTTGCTAAAGTCAAGATATATCACATCCACCGCTTTCCCCATATCCACAGAGCCAGTTATCTCATCATAGAAGGCAATCAGGTTGGTCAGGCATGACTTGTGTCAAAGTAGTGCAAGGTGTAATGGCTTTTATTTTTGTGTGCTGTCTGGCTTATTTTGGCAGGGGCCATGAAACCTCCTTGCGCCGCCCTCCCCTCCCCTGCTCCCTCCCCCCCCCTCGGAGGCTGCCCCCACCCCCGGTTGAGAACTGCAGGTCTATACCAAATTCAGAATCCATCTTGTTTTCTGAAGCATTCTCTTCTAAAGGTCAGATCACACAAACTTTTTATTTTTTTTTTAAATGAAGAAATGTTTCTCTTCGTCTTTACAGTTCATTAATCTGCCCCACTTAATTCCAGATCCATGCTTCCCCTATGTATCAATAAAACACAATGCAATTTGTGCCTAGCTTAGGGTATGTATTCACACACACACAATATACAGGTAAAATAAATCAAGAAGAAATTCCCTTAGGCAACTGGTGCCCCCTTGTTCCAGACAGATGTAGTGTATCGCAGTAAATGTCAATACAAATAGTTAAATATTAGTTCATTTCTTGCAGGCACTGTTTAATGTAGCCGCACAGTCCCTCTCTAATTCCTGCAGAAGCAGCAGAAGGGACAGTTAGCTGCTTAGCAGAAACAGACAAGCACAGTTTGTAGTGCTGTGGCAGGAGGCCTACCAGGGATGGTGGCCTGGTGTTTTGTTTCCAGTGTGGGAAACCTGCCTACAAGGCTTACGTGCTCCAGGTGGCAGTGGGCACTAAACTGCTATCTGTTCTTTTGAAAAACGCAGGTGGGCTGGCAAGACAAAAGAGACCTCAACGGATGAACAAGATGCCCCCTTTGTGGAACGTTATTCTTCTGAGGTAAGAATTCTGCACTCCCTGTGTTTCAGCTAGACACTCTTCAGTGAGGGAGCTCCAGCAGACTAACCAAATATGTGCACTGCCCGTGGCCTGGCTCCTAAGTGAACTCCTCAGGGTACAGAGTCCGTGGCTCTACCCTGCGGGCACAACTTTGGCTGTGCCTGCATCACCCAGGGGTTGGGGTGGGAGGAATCACATGCAAACTTCTGCTCTCAGTGCAGAGAAACTTCAGGGCAAACAGGAAGCTGGAGGATGTTGTCGAAATGGCCAAAGATTTGAGTTTGCGGGCATCAATAGCAGTAGGAGATGAGAGCATGTGAGAGGCTCTGAAACTGTTCTGAGAACCAATAACTAACTTGTTCAATCTGCAGAGAATCCTGGGCTCACAGAGTTCCCTCCCTCTGTGCCATAGAGGAGGCTGCTCAGGATACAACAAACAAATTCAAACCTGAGTGCAGATTTTGAAGGAAGAGAGCGAAAAATTCCTGGGATTTAGTGATTGGTGGGTGGAGAGGCCTGGAGTGTTTGGAAAAAACAGAAACTGAGAGGTAGAAAATTGTATCTGAATTAGACCAATTGTGCCAGTTTCTGGAGGGACAAGAACAGTGATTCCTGGCCAAGCTGGGAGAGCGGGACAAGGAGATTGAACCAGAAGGAAAATGTAACCAAGCTCTCAGAGAGGTCCCAACCTGGTGATTTGATTAGTGAGATAGATGGGAACTGTAAGCAGCCAGCTAATAAATTCCTGCAGGACATCAAAAGCACCTTGATCAAGTGTGAGAAAGCAAAGTTCAAGAAGCCGGTAGGGATTGCTCCTAAGCTAGAAGAGAGACTGATTTCTCAGAAAAATATTACTCTAAAGATGGATCTGAGGAAATTCGAAGTTCCAAGAAGAAAAGGAGTACTTGTGGCACCTTAGAGAAAGCTCATGCTCAAATAAATTGGTTAGTCTCTAAGGTGCCACAAGTACTCCTTTCTTTTTGTGAATACAGACTAACACGGCTGTTACTCTGAAGTTCCAAGAAGGGATCTACGAAAGGAAACCATCTATCTGTGATGTATACGGAGAGGAGCTTTGCCCATTTAGTTGCTAATGTAAAACCCATCTAAACAGTAATGAATTACGTACTTGGGCAAATCACTTAATCTTGATGTGCCACAATTCCCCGCCCGAGAAACAAGAATTATAGTACTTCCCTATCTCTCATGGGTGTTAGGAGGATAAACACATTAATGATTGTGAGGCGCTCAGATTCTGTGGTAAGAGGCCATTTAAGTGCCATACATGGATTTATTTGCAAACTGAAGGAAGAAGAAAGGGAGTTGGTGGCATGAGTTCCCTTCCCCTCCTCCCCACCACCAAAAAAAAACCCACCACCAACAAAGAATCCCTCTAAGATGTTTATAATCATCATTTTGACTTGTGTACTCCTCTTCTCATTCATTTGTGATAATTTAGATTGAAAAGTCAGCCTTCATTCTTTTTAAATAGTAATGTTTTTAAATCAATTCTTACATGCAATGCATTTTTAAATATTACCTTAAAACCCTTCCAACTTCTTTGTATAATGTTTATCAAATATATAAATGTACATGTTATAGAAAGATAATTGCTGTACATTCTTTAAATGATTACAAATAATAATCAGCCTCATTAAGGCTCATTAAATAAGGAATTGTTATTTACTCCTTCTTATAACACAAAATCTAGGAGTCACTAAATGAAATGAACAGGAAGCAGGTTTAAAACAAACAAAAGGAAGCATTTTTTCATACAATGCACAGTCAACCTGTGGAACTCCGTGCCAGAGGATGTTGTGAAGGCCAAGACTATACCAGGGTTCAAAAAAGAACTAGATAAGTTCATGAAGGATAGCTCCATCAATGGCTATTAGCCAGGATGGGCAGGGACATTGTCCCTAGCCTCTGTTTGCCAGACACTGGGAATGGGCAACAGGGGATGGATCACTTGATGATGACCTGTTCTGTTCATTCCTTCTGGGGTACTTGGCATTGGCCACTGTCGGAAACAGGATACTGGGCTAGATGGACCTTTGGTCTGGCCCGATATGGCCCAGATGGACCTTTGGTCTGGCCCACTATGAAGAGATAAAAACATCTGGTTGATGAGGCTCAGTGAGATGTTTCCCGCAAAGAACCCTAGCCCTCCCGGTTTTACCCCTTGTGGGTATACAGCCAAATAAATAGTAAAAGCTAGTATGGCTACAAACACCTTGAAAAATATCTATATTAACAGCCATCGGAGGCTTATTTTTAAAAATATCATGCAGATTTTTACGACTGCTAAATTGGGGAGCTGATGGCTAAAAGTGGTCTGAGCACAGGTCCTCTTCCACTCAGTAACTTTGCTTCTGAGGCTTGTTGTTTGTAGATATATTAGAAGAAGTGTGATTGCTGTTTCATCTCCCGAGCTCACATTCCTCAAATGAGAGAGACAGAAAGAACTAACAGGAATGCTAATGGAACTTCATAGCAATGTTGGGGTTTTGTAATGGCGGTGGCTTATTTTTTATTTATTAACGAACGGGTACACAGGGCAGATGGCTGCCCCCTTTAAGCATCCTTGACCTGCAAAGGGGACCTGGTGTTGCATAGCCTGTGTGTGGGGGGAGAGGTGAGCAGATGGGTTTCCATAACAACTACGGAGGTGAGGAGCCACTTGGTGGCTTCTTCCTGCCATTGCAGGATTTCCTCCTGCAGGGGCTACCATGCCATCTCTCTCTTTTTGGGCACCCTGTCCTGTGAGTTCATCTCCTCCCTCTTACGACTCACAGGGAAGAGCAGCACCATAGCATGTGGCCTCACTGGCTCCCATTACAAACATGCCTGGACCAGTTCTGAGGGGATGGAGGTGGGCAAGTTGTTGTGGCTGCATTTGGAAAAGGTTGAGGAGCCAGCCTGATGTGATGGATGACAGGTGACCCCTGGCCTTTGGCTCTGAGATGGGGTCTTCAGCATATGGCCCAGCACCTCTGGGTTCCTCCTGTGGTTCCACCACTGGCCATTGGTCACAGCATCCCTCATTTTGGGAGGCCTCATTTACAGTGCCAGCGGGAAGCTACATCAGTTTGGGTGGTCTGCCACAAAGTTAAATGTTCCCACACATTGGGGCGCCTCCTACCCCTGGCTGCTTCTTCTCCACTAGCCACCTCACTTCCACCTTCTCTCCCACTCTGGTGGGAATGTATGTGTTGTACAGGAGCCAAGGACCCTTTCCTAATCTTGACCAACTGACACACTGAAAGCTGAACTCAAAATGGCTGCTCTAGGACTTCCTTTTCCAGTTTGAAGTGTCAAAACAAAACCTTATGATCAGAAATGGCTAAATATTCCATTTAGACTTTCACGAGTCTAAACTCTTCAGAATATTTTCTTCTGCAATTTTTTTTTCACACTTTTGACTTTTTCTGTTCAGATTCAAAGAAGGAAAACTACTTTTGAAATGTCAAAATGTTCCATCGGACAGAAATCCCACCTTCCGACCAACTCTACTTATCAGTGCTTGGAGGGCAGCCTGCTTGGTGTGAGTAGGCAGAAAGTCTCTTTGAGAGTGACTCCCCAAGTGTGTTTCAAAATGCAGGAGCTGCCGGGCCTTCTCTGGAGGAAATGTCTGCGGAGACGCACTTGTGATGCCGGAGAGAAAGCTGTGACATTTTTGTCTTTGAAGTATCAGCAGGAGCCACTCACAGAGAAACCATAATAGACTTTAATTCTGCCTTATTTATACCCAGGCTGCCACTGACTGGTTACCAGGCTGCAAGAAAAAAGCTTTTCAATTTTTGTAAGAAGCTCTGATTTTTCTCCTGCTGGGAGCAGCTTAATTACCAACCCAAACTACTTCAAAGACAGAATCACCTGCCCCTGGGGTTGAGGCTGGCACTGGAAGTGCGTTTTCCAGCTGACGTTGGAGGTTTGGGGCACTGGAGATTTTTATTCATTATCAATGATTTTTTTTAAAAGTAAATAATAAATAATCTTAGACTTTTTCTCTGCCCTTGTCTGTCTTGGGAAAATCAGTCCAGAGGGAGCTGATTGTAGCTACCATATTTCTGATCTGTGATTCTGCTCCCTCAAACCAGCACAGATGGAGTCATACTTGTAGCCCGAAAGTATTGAATGCCTGGGTCAGCCAGTGCCAACTCCTCCTAGAATATGTGGGGCTGAAGGGCATGCTGTCAAGTACTGGAATGAAAGAACTCTGTAGCACAGGGGAGTAAGGGCCAGGTGCACCTGAGTTCTAATCAAGGCTCTGACAGTGACTCTTCCTGCCACAGTGGGCAAATTGATGACTATTCTCCGGCTGTAAAATGGGGGTAAAATCTAATGTTACCTCCGTGGTGTGCCATGAGGCAGCAGCAGAATCCAACATGAAAGGTCCTGTGGGGGGGGGGGAAATTGGTTTGGAATGGGGTTTGAAAGTATTGCCCACCGCAAGAAATTACAAATCACGCATCAGACCCCCCACCCCCCAAACCATGTGGTTGAAAGAAAAAAATGAAATGATGGTTTTTTTAGTCTGTCTTTTGACTTTAGCTCCTATCTATTCCTCTGCCGATGCGTGTGTGAGAGTTTCAGGTTTAAAAGTCAACCTGTAATGCATGCAGAAACACATGCCACTATATGACTGCTCAGAGGGAGACTTCACTTATCCTCTCCTCACCCTGGAAGTAGGGGAACTGTTAGTGGCTTTCCCTTTGCCCCTCCCCTGGTTCTTGTCATGCAGACAGAAAGCAGAAGAACAGAAGTCCAAAGTGCAGGCAATACGATGTTTATTGGGGTTAGTTTCAAGCAAGCATATCCATATGAGAGCCTTTTTCCCAGTGTCGCTGTTCCCACCTCCTTGTTCTTAGTGGGCCTAATTATTCCTGTAGCCCACACCCTTGGTCCCACCTCTTACAATTTATGCTCATGTTCTGTTTTGGGGGGTCATGAGTCTGGGGGCTTGGTACCATCTCTTTAGTATCCCATGGGAGGGGTAGGGAGTGAGGTTGTGTTTTGGTCAGGGACAAGCATTTCTTTGGCTTTTAGTGTGTCTTATGCCTCCTCCCTCGGACCCCCTTGCCCCTCCTAACTGGTTGTTTCACCTTGGCTTGAGAGAAGAGACAGGCAGCCTTCCAGTGTATGCTCATATTTTACACTCCCACCATGCCTAGTAATGCTTTAACTGTCTTCCTTATCTTTCTCAATATACTAACGAACCCATCTGGCTGGGCAGAAGCAACACACAGTGTCTTTGTTCTTTGTATTAGCAAGGATATAAGAGTATCAAAAATCAAACCCAAAATTCTACCTCAGGCTAACAAACAGGCCTACATACTAACAGGAGCTACCATCCATTTCCATAAACACCACCCTATACCGGAAACCTACTGACCGCTATTCCTACCTGCATGCCTCCAGCTTTCACCCTGACCACACCACACGATCCATCGTCTACAGCCAAGCTCTGCGATACAACCGCATTTGCTCCAACCCCTCAGACAGAGACAAACACCTACAAGATCTCTGTCAAGCTTTCTTACAACTACAATACCCACCTGCAGAAGTAAAGAAACAGATTGATAGAGCCAGAAGAGTTCCCAGAAGTTACCTACTACAGGACAGGCCTAACAAAGAAAATAACAGAACGCCACTAGCCGTCACCTTCAGCCCCCAACTAAAACCCCTCCAACGCATTATTAAGGATCTACAACCTATCCTAAAGGATGACCCAACACTCTCACAAATCTTGGGAGACAGGCCAGTCCTTGCCTACAGACAGCCCCGCAACCTGAAGCAAATACTCACCAACAACCACATACCACACAACAGAACCACTAACCCAGGAACTTATCCTTGCAACAAAGCCCGTTGCCAACTGTGCCCACATATCTATTCAGGGGACACCATCACAGGGCCTAATAACATCAGCCACACTATCAGAGGCTCGTTCACCTGCACATCCACCAATGTGATATATGCCATCATGTGCCAGCAATGCCCCTCTGCCATGTACATTGGTCAAACTGGACAGTCTCTACGTAAAAGAATAAATGGACACAAATCAGATGTCAAGAATTGTAACATTCATAAACCAGTCGGAGAACACTTCAATCTCTCTGGTCACGCGATCACAGACATGAAGGTCGCTATCTTAAAACAAAAAAACTTCAAATCCAGACTCCAGCGAGAAACTGCTGAATTGGAATTCATTTGCAAATTGGATACTATTAATTTAGGCTTAAATAGAGACTTGGAGTGGCTAAGTCATTATGCAAGGTAGCCTGTTTCCTCTTGTTTTTTCCTACCCCCCCCCCAGATGTTCTGGTTTAACTTGGATTTTAACTTGAAGAGTGGTCAGTTTGGATGAGCTATTACCAGCAGGAGAGTGAGTTTCTGTGTGTATGGGGGTGGGGGGATGTGAGAACCTGGATTTATGCAGGAAATAGCCCAGCTTGATTGTCATGCACATTGTGTAAAGAGTTGTCACTTTGGATGGGCTATCACCAGCAGGAGAGTGAATTTGTGTGGGGGGGTGGAGGGTGAGAAAACCTGGATTTGTGCTGGAAATCACTTTAGATAAGCTATTACCAGCAGGACAGTGGGGTGGGAATAGGTATTGTTTCATATTCTCTGTGTATATATAAAGCCTGCTGCAGTTTCCACGATATGCATCTGAGGAAGTGAGCTGTAGCTCACGAAAGCTTATGCTCTAATAAATTGGTTAGTCTCTAAGGTGCCACAAGTCCTCCTTTTCTTCATCCATTTCCTGTTGCTGTCTTGACCCAGCAGCAACTCTTCTCTGCCTTTTGCTGCCCGAGAACTTCTCTACCTGGAAGCTGGCAGCACCACTTCTCTTGCCTCTGCCCCTCCCTTACCTCCCACTGCCTCAGGGTTTCTACTGAGCCCAGGGCCCAGCAGCACCACACCCCTGTTTCCTGCTGCCCCAGGATCCTCTCTCCACTCTAGGGCCATACTCTGAAGGCAAGGCACAGTGGAAGGGTAGGTCTGTGTCCTCAGCCCCAAGGCTGTTGCATAGAGCTCTGCCCAGCCCTGAAAATCAAGGGATGGGAGGAGCTTATTGCATCATTGTGACAGCTCTTCCTGCTAGTACCAAAATCCTGTGACTCGTGATTGATTCATGAGACTTGGCAATACTGCCTTTCCCTGACTGGGGGGAATGGGCTCCTCTTACCTACCCTACCACCAGGCTGGAGAAGCTGCCATTCTATCCCCAACATCTCCCACCCCATCAATGCCTTTGCACCCCCTCTCAACCTCCCTCCTGCTCCCCCTTGCTCTTTACATCCACCTTTCAAAGTGTCTCCCCTGCTCCTCTCAGTCTTCCCTCTGTCCTGTCTAGCCCCCTGAACCAGAGAATGGCAGCCATTTTGCCTTTGAGCCTGGCTTCAATTTAATTGAAAACAATGGGAGATGGCAGACAACTTTTAAGGCAGCCTCATTTCCACATGCAAATAGACTGTCGGGAAATGGTGGCCAGCTTGCTGGCTTCAACCCCCTTGACTGTAATAGGAGAAGGGCAACAAAGATGATCAAGGGTATGGAACGGCTTCCATAGGAGAAGAGGCTAAAAAGATTAGGGTTGTTAATCTTACAAAAGAGACGACAAAGAGGGGATATGATACAGGTCTAAAACACATGAATGGTGTGGAGAAAGGGAATAGAGAAATGTTATTTACTGTTTCTTGCAATACAAAAACCAGTGGTCATTTGATGAAATTAATAGGTAGCAGGTTTAATACAAACAAGAGGAAGTACTTTTTCACACAATGCACAGTCAATCTGTGGAATTTGTTGCCACTGGATTTTATGAAGGTGAAAAGTATAACTGGGTTAAAAAAAGAACTAGATAAATCCAAGGAGGATAGGCCCATCAATGGCTATTAGCCAAGATGGTCAGGGATGTAACCCCATACTCCAGGTGACCCTAAGCCTCCAAATGCCCGAAGCTGGGATTAGATGACAGGGAAAGCATCACTCAAAATTTCCCTGTTCAGTTCATTCCCTCTGAAGTATCTGGTGTCGCCAGATGTTCTGCTGTGTGTGTGTGTTCTCCCTGTGTGCCATCCCAGCTCTGTGCAGACAGCTGGCACATCAGACCTTGAGCGAACTGCCCAATGACTACAAGATCCGTTAAGGCACGAAGGCACCCAGCCAGATTTATTGTCAACGAAGCATGGTCCTAGTTCCTCGGATCAATGTCTACAGTTATACTAGCACATGTATGCCTGTGACAATGGATGCAGCTTAGTGAATGGCGGGACTTTGTCCTTCCCCCTTGGCTGGCCAAAGACACTTCCTTTGAGATATATTTTGCCACCCATTGTCACCCATTGCCTTGTACATATTGGTTTAATCAACACATTTTTATTCATTATGCTGTTATTTTAACCTTATTTTTAGAATGGGTCAGGGCATTTCTGTTATCTTTGAGGAATGTGCTGGTATTAAGCTGTTTTAGTACCATCTTTTAAAAATATGTGTGCATATATATTCTTGTACCTAGCACCACTTAAAAATGTGTGTTTTTGCAGTATTAGCCCTGTTTTTTGCCAGATTTTGTTAGCAAGGCCTGCCTCTTGCTCACAACTTAACTTTGCTTTATATTAGCAACGTTTTAACTACTTTAGCTCAGGTCTCATACCAGGCCTCTACTACATGGGCTTATGTTTCAGGCCCTCTTCCTACTACATCTGGCAGTGGCCACTGTCAGAAGAAAGGATACTGGGGTAGATGGACCATTGGTCTGACCCACGTTAGCCGTTCTAATGAGCTGTTAGCCATTTTGATTAAGGAAAAATTTGTGAGTTGACAGCCTTTCATAATGGTTTCAAATGACAAGTAAAAATACTTCAAAATAGTTAGAATCACAATGAAATTGTGAGAACTGGCACTACTGGGGTTGTGGCAACAGCCATCCTTGCTCTACCTAGAGGTCTGTAGCTAGCGAGCATCACCCTAAATGCCTGCCCATGCGTACCCACCTGTATGACTGTGCAGTGACCTGGAGGAACCAATGGTCAGGAATGAGGGCCTGCAGCTGGGGCTGGGATCAGCTGGTTCTCAACCAGGGGTACATGCTCTTTGCACTGTCTTCACCCTCAGTTGCTCATGTGCAGCTCTCGGTTAAGTTGATTTGCCATGCGGTCTTCTGTCTGCCTAGCCACCACATCTCTTCCTTCCTATCCTCCTGCTAGCATTCTGTAAACCCGCACTTATACGCAAGGGATGCAGTCCTGCACTTTATCGTGCAGGAGCCCTGCAAACATGCTCTCAAGTTAGTAGTTCTGTCATGCATAAGATGCCAGATTTACTGGTATATCCAGCTGCTTCACAGCTCCACTCAGATTTGACCCAAGCAGTTGCCCCTCTGTGATGACGGAGGAATGGCCAGTCCAAACCCCACTCACTCAAATTTGGCCCGGTCGCCCCTTCTCTTCATGACAGATGGGCCAAATTTGAGTGGCGCTGTGACCACATGCACCAAGTGAAGCGCCAGAGCACTGCTCTGGCTTGGATTTCAGCTGCCAGGGCGACGTTCTGGACTATTCCGACAGCACAACACCCCTCCTGTTACAATGCAATGAATGATGACAGAGCCTATTTAAACCTTAACCTGAGAGTTTCCCTTAGCCAGTTCGGTGCCTCAAAGCACCACTGAGCCATGAAACAAATAGAAGATAAGTTTCAATTAGAATTAGAAACATGGCTCCCAATAAAGACGGGCCTAACTGGGCCAGTAAACATCAAGTACCGTTGAATTTTCAGGAGATGGGAAAGGTGCAGGCTTAACAAACTGAGGGTAGAGAGCTATTTTCTGCTGGCAGGTCTTGTAATACAACTCTTTGGATTATTATTCTTTTGTATTACACTAGTTGCATGGGATGTTGCATCTTCTTCTGGGAAAGACCCCTGGCTCTTTCCACAGAAACGACGAGTAACCCATCCTGACAAATTTCTGTGTCTTACTGCTTCATCAGGGCATCATCTCTACGAAACGGAAACAGTTGTCACTACCGAATATTGTGTCCATAATATTTAACCTGTGTTGGGAAGAGTCAAAATTCCCTTTCCCAAAGGTACAGAAGAGATGCAGTAAGAGCAAAGGAGAACAGATACATCTTTTGTTCTGGCTTTATGTTGCTCTTTTTGGAGTGAGGAAATTACAACCCTTATAAACCATGAAACCGGATTGCAGTAATACCAAATAATACAATACATAGTCTTTTTTAAAAAGATTTTATTTTTTAGTGGATCCAATCAATTGTTGCAATAATGTTTCTTCAGTGCTAACTTTACAATCGAAGAATAGGGTTGGCCTACATGCAAATTCTGATATACAAACTGCCCTTCAGAAGTCTGTAATGCGAGGGCAGTGGCCAGCTAATAAAGTAGTAGTTTAACAATTTCTCCCATTATTCATAGATTTTTAAGGCCTGAGGGAGACCATTATGATTATCTAGTCTGACCTCCTGCATAACATGGGTCATAGACCTCACCCAGTGATTCCTGAAGTGGGCGGCATGATATTTTCATGGGACTTTGAAAATGTAACACAAGTATCTAAATCACAGGATAAAATTGCAGCTAAGAGCTTCTGTGATACTTATCTTCATTATTTTCAGAAAGTAGGAGACTGCAAATGGATGAATATAGGAGAGAAGTTCACAGGGAGGAGGGAATTAGCAGGTTTGGAATTTGTGTCTTATGGTTTGAAAGATGCGAGAGACTTTGATGGGATTTTTTGTCTTTGGCCTGGAAACTCTAAGGCTTTGTCTACGCTAGCACTTTTGTCGGCAAAACTTTTGTCAGTCAGGGGTGTGAAAAAAACACACCCCTGACAGACATAAGTTTCATCAACAAGAGCGCTGGTCTGGACAGCGCTAGGTTAGTGGGAGATGCTCTCCTGCTGACCTAGGTAACGCCGCTCTTTGGGCGTGGTTTAATTATGCCGGCAGGAGAGCAAAGAGTGACTACAGCTGTACGGTCCGTAGTGTAGACATAACCTTAGACTAATACCCATGCCGCAGGTATAGGCAGGCATGATGCACTCTTGTTTGAAAAGGACTGTACTGTTCTAGTATGTGCAAAACTTCTTCCTACTTATCTTCCCCCTCCATTATCTCCAGGAAACAGGAAGAAAAACGATATTGGAACCAACCTTTGAAAGCTTGTAGGGGGGCGGATGGCCCTAGGGTGATGATGTCACCGTGTCTGAATAATGAGTTTACATTCAGGAACATGACACATGAATTCAAAGTGGAGCAAGAGAGGGCTGATCCAAAGCAGCTAGCAATGAGCCCTGAGTACCAGACAGTGCAGAGTTGGTCTCTTGTAGGTGGAGGACTATAGAAACTGGACTTGCCTGAAGGCCAGTCTCTGAGGCTCTGCTCTGTATAAGAGGTGGAGGAAAGGGAGGGGTGTGTGCATTTTGCACCAGCCATTTGGCTATCACACAATGCTCCCTCCAGCAGGCTAGCACTGCCTCTTCCCTACCCCTTTTTCAGCCCCATATAGTAGGTGGGGGGCCCTGCACTCCCCAGAGCGAGCAGAGGAAGTGTGGGGACTTCTGGTATGCACTATCCTGGAGTAGCATTACACATGGGAGGCGGCTGCTTTGTCTGACAAGGAAAACACACCTGAGAGTGGGTGAGAATGTTCTCTTGCTGAAGCAGATTATTAAAAGGCAAATACGACGACCGTGTACAGTTTCAATGAAGATGAATGGTTACTATGGCAGCACTCGGCCAGTAGCACGGCTCCGGAAGAGTTTAGGGTCTCAGTGTTCTCACTAAGGCAGGCGTTTACAAGATGTTTGTGACATGGGTTTTAACATTGGCATTGGGGAGCATGGATTTCAGATCTCATTGGGGTGTCAGGCTGTTAGATGGCACCCTTCAAAATCTGTGGAAGGACACGGTGCTACCAGCATCTGTTTTTAGCGGGCACTCGTAGTGTTTGTTATTGGTCCGGTTGGGTGCTACAAGCTAAGCAGAACCCATGCTTGGACGTGAGGTAGCATTAATTGCAGCAAGTGGGATTGTGTCCACCATCTTTTGTCACTGGCTCTTTTCACTACGCCTTTCATCATTAGCTGCTTCCATATCAGCCATCCACTGAGCAGTGAAGAGACTAGAGTAAGGAAACAATGACACAAAGTTATCTTTGATTTCTGCTTTAATGTAACAAAAAAAATTAATGGCCAGTCAGGCAACATTTCCCCTGTACGATTTCTGTCCGTACCAGATTCATGTAATTCTTCTGCCAGGTGTAGCCGGCAGCAAAAAGGGCTGAGTTCAAATACATAGGGGATCCTCTGAAAACTAACAAACCCACCTGCTTGAGCCCCCACCCAGAAACTTGGGGGCCCATAAAAGGCAATACCTTCCTGCTCGCAGAGTCTGTATAAAACAAGGGGAACTTTATTAAAGAGAAAAGGAACACAGCAGTGGTAAATTAACAATATATTTATGTAAATAAGAAGTGGACCATCCCACCAGGTATCTTTGGCAGAGTACTGCACCTCATCCCCCACCCCCACACTGTTGTGACATTTAATGAACAAAAGTCTCTTTAACACCACATTTTCCTGCCTTCCCTGGTGGTGCACCCCAGTCTTGGTGTGTAGTCAGTGGTTAGTGAAGTCCCAGAGTCCAGAAGTGCACTGGGGCGCTTCCCTCTCCAGTCCTCAGGGCAGGCGTGTTGTCTGGCTTCTGTGAAGAGATGCTTTTCTACTACCTCTCACTGTGATGACAGTCTGGCCTGATTCTGAGGCTCCACCACCGAACCTGGCTCTAGTGGTGAGAGGTGGGCTGGGCTGGGAGGTGCCGTACCACCGCTTTTGCATCGTCTCTTGCTGCAATGCCATTTCCGTGCTGGGTCTGGTCTGGAGTCTCTGCCACCTAACAGAACTGTAGCAGTCACTTCTTGTGGTGCCATGTGTGCAAGAGGTCCTTACCATACTCCACTTAGCTGTAGCACTGTATTGTGAAGGAGGGGTTCAATGGCAGAGTCCTTGCCACCAGGGATTCACTCCTCACCAGAAGGTCCAAGCCCCTGCCTGCCTCATTCTGACTCTTCCTTCAGGTCACCAATAGATGGCTGGACAGGGCTGTTCCCTTTTAGAACCTCAGACAACAGGCTTACATTCTTAAAGGTCACCTGCAACAAAACATAGGTATTGTTTCCCCTTTTGACCTGAGTGGCTAGTCAAATTTTGGAGCCCCAGGGATGTTCTAGTTGGAAGTAATAATAGATAGAATTTGGTGTTTTCTTTGATGCCGCTTTGTTGATTTACAAAGAATGTGCAAAGTCCTGTGTCTCTGAATGCAGAAGGAACCATTGGAACCAAGAACAAAAGGAGCAGTCCCTTAGTTTACAGCTGCAAGCCTCTTTAGCCAACATATCCCAAAGCTCTCTCGTTAGCTTTTTCCAGCGTCAGAACTGCACTCAGAGGCTATTCCTACGCTTCCTTGTTGTTGTTTTTTCCCTCTGCCTCTCTCTCTCTGTTCTTATACGAGTCCTCAGTTTTTATGTGTTCTCTCACATGCCCGCACACACCTACCCAAAACAATACTCTGCCTAAAATCTCCCGGTTGGGCTCACAGACATCTTTTGTTTGTTTACAGTTATGTTAGTTGAAGGGTGAGTTCACACCTACCAATCTCAAAGGTGTTGTAACCAACACTTGACAAGGTTTCACCCAGCTCATAACAGTATGTTGAATAAAACAGAATAAAGGAACCGGATGAATTCTGCATTTGGGGCAAATTTGACACAAGTTCCTGTCATCTTCATGGCCATCAAGAGGTCTCAGAGGCTCTGTGATGTGGCGGTAGCATCGTCATGCATCATCAGTATTGTGAACTGATGCACTGTTTGAATCTGGGAATAACCCTGGCAAAAAGTGTAAAGTCTGCTATTGATGATAACACTGTGGAACCGAAGATGGTTTCAGAGGCTGAGTCTCAAGTAATCATGTAGTGTTTCATGAAAGTATAGGCAGAGGCCCAGGTTGCTACCCCACAGATTTCTGAGATGGGGACATCTTTAACAAACATGACCGAAGTAGAGACAAATCTCCTGGAGTGTATGTGGGTTTCTGATGGGGGCAGCAGGTTACCCACATGATAACAGAGCTCAATACAACTGTAGACCCATTTGGAGAGTCTTTCAGCTGATATTGCGCAGCCTTTGGATCTTTCTGTGAATGAACAGAAGGATTTAGTAGACTTCCTAAAGTCCTTAGTCCTCTCCAAATACTATGCTAGGGCTCTCCTAACATCAGACATCCCTGTTGTCATGATGTGGTTTTGGGGAAAAGGTGGGGAGGTGATTGAGTTGGTTCATATGGAAGGACAGGGTTGCTTTGGGGAGGAATTTCAGGTGTGGCTTCAGGGTGACTGTCTTTAAAAAAGTCTGCGAATGGTGGGAGTGCCATTAACATCGCTATTCCCCTATTCATCGTGCTGAGATTATAGCCACTAGAAATGCTGTCTTCATGGGCAGGTGTAGGAGGGATCAAGTGGCCATAGGTTCAAAGGGTGGCCTAGTTAGACTGTTCCAAACCAGACTGAGATCCCATGTTGTAGAGGGTGATGCAATGTGTGGGAAGAGGTTTCCCATGCCCTTGAGGAATCTGCATGTTGTTGGATAAGCAAATACTGAGCATCTGTCCAACTGATCATGGAAGGCCATTGTGGCCACCAGATGTACTTTCAGCAAGCTAAGAGAGAGACCAGTCTTTTTTGTGGTCTAGAATATAGTCTAGCCTCAAAGGGAGGGAGGAAGATGTCAGAACTACTTGTTTGGAATTGCACCACATTTGGAATTGTTTCCACATCCGCAGGTAGGTGCGATGAATCATTGATTTCCTACTGTGCAGTAAAAGCTCTTTCACCTCCTCAGAGCATTCTCTCTCTAAGTGTTGGAACCATGAAGAAGCCAAGCCTGGAGCAGATGAGGAATGGGTCGAAGAAGAATTGGAGGACACATTGCCAGCTATACAAGGTATGGGTACCAAACTTGCTTCAGACATGAGGGGGCACTCAGTATGACTTTCGCTCTCTCTTGCCATATCCTTAATAGGACCTTTGACATCAGAGAGAATGAAGAAAAGACGTATAGCAGCTTCCTGCCCCATGGGAAGATGAGAGAGTGCCTTACAGATTGTTTCCCCAGTCTGCCTTTGGAGCTGTAGCAGAGACATTTCTTGCTCCGGTAAGTAGCAAACAGGTCTATTGTCGGGGTTCTGCATAGGTCGAATATGCCATTGCTGGGTTCATCTCGTATTCATGGGTGTATGAGAAATTCCAAATGGGACTGTCTACTGTCATATTTTGTGCCCCTGGCAGGTAAGCGGCTGAAATGAGCACATTGTGGTGGATGCACCAATTCCAAAGTTTCAGTGCTTCCATGCAACGGGAGGGTGATCTGGCGCCCCCGTGGTGATTTATGTAAAACACGCATGCTGTACTGTCTGTCATGACTTTTGTGTATCTCTGATGAGTGGGAGAAAGTGTGCACAGGCATTTCTGATGGCTCTTAGCTCCAAAAGATTGATATGGATAACCGATTCCATGGAAGACTACTTGCCCTGGGCTTTGTGGTTGTTTATGTGAGCTCCCCAGCCTATTAAAGGGACATCTGATATTAGAATCAGTGTTGGTGGGGGCTGTGTGAATGGGATGCCTGCACTGACGTTGGATGGTTTTTTCCACCAGTCCAAGGAGTGTTTGACCCTGGAGGGCATTAACAGTAGCTTTTTTAGCCCATCCTTGCTCAGAGAGTAGACAGATCTGAACCATATCTGTAAACATCTCATGTGAAATCGCGCACGTGGGGTCACAAGTGTGCATGTCGCCATGTGCCCGAGAAGCTGGAGGCAATTCCTGGCTGATGTTTGTGGACTGCCCTGGATTGTCTCCATGAGACTTGTCAGGGTGTTGAATCTGTGCAGCAAGAGGAACGCTTTTAGAATGTCGAGCTCGGCCCCAATAAACTCCAGACATTGTACTGGGGTCAAGGTCAATTTCTGGGTATTGAACTGTAGACCCAGTTGCATTACTATGTGCATGGTCCTCTGGCTGGTTCACTGGGTGTCTTCCAAGGAACAGGCCCTGAGAAGGCAGTCGTCCAGGTATTGGTATATGATAATCCCTAATGTTCATAGATGCACCACAGGGAGAATACCCTACGTGCGAACAAGAGACTGAGTGGGCACACTCTGTTTTGATAATGGTCCTGCCAAAAGGTAAATCAGAGGAATCTCCTGCGGGATGGTCAGATTGAACCATGGATGTACGCATCTTGTAGGTCAAGGGCTGAGAACCAATCTCCATGCTTCAGAGAAGGAATAATGGCTGCTAGTGTGAACATATTGAACTTTTGCACCTTCACATATCTGTTTAGTGTCCTTAAATCTAGTTTGGGTCTCCAACCTTCTTTTCTCCTAGGGATCAAGAAATATATGGAATATATATCTGCCTCTGAGGTGAGTAGGGACCAGTTCTATGGCCCCTAGGCATAACAGGTGATCTATTTCCTGAGGTAATAGTCTCGCTTTCTTTGTACTGTGTAGGTAGCTTTTTGGGCCAGTACTGATTATACAACATTTCCAATAGGTCAATCAGTTTCTTGTATCCAGTTTTGTCACCCATCCTGCCTTCAGTAGACAACATACAATTTCGCAAATTTCTGTGAAGTTATAAAAAAACTATCTCCTGTGAATTTTGTTGTTGCAAGGTTTTCCTTCACACAAGTGCATTCCCTGAAACATATCCTCTTCAATGGCATTCTGACACTGCACAGAATATCTCCCTTTCTTTTCTACCATTGCTTTAAACACCAATATTTGTTGGCAGATAGCTCTGTGGGACTCAATGATTATGCAGTCATGTTTTTGCAATTTGAGAGATAACTCCGACAACTCCTGCACTGCATCATACATAATACCAAGATTACTGATGAACTGATGTGATGATAACCGCTTGCTTAGATCTGCATAACTTTGGCACATTGCACTGTTATGGGAAATGCCTTTAGCTGCCGAATTAAAGTGCTTATTCAGAACTGGATAAGCTTTCCAAACAGCTTCCACCGTTCTAAAGCTTGATGCAACCCATCTAGTGTCTAACACTTGACCTATTTTGCAAGGTAAATGTCAAGAGCTTACTGCACACTCTTTTATCCATAATCAGTTTTTTCCAGATATGCTATAGCTTGGCTAGCAAGATTTTAAAGTGATTTGTAACTCCCACATCTTTCATAACATCACTGACTGCAAGCTCTAGCTGACAAGCAGAGCACTGCTATGCTATAATATTCAGAAACATGTCTTGCAACCAGCTCACAACACCAGTATTTTGCCCAAACATCTCTGAAGCACCATCAGAAGCAACTGCTACTCTGCACTTGGCAAGAAAGTCTTAACCTTTCTGCGCGCAGACAATAACCTGTTCACTACTCCCCCAGCAGACAGATCACTGAGCTCAACAAGGTCGACAAAAACATCCAGAGGAGCCTCCATACCGTCTAACTGCATCTGCATATACACAACGAGAGCAGTTTTTTTGTTTAAGGCTGTGGCTTCATCAAGTAAAAGACTCACTTTCGGAGCAAGTGCTATAATTCTGTCAGATAGCTTGTTCTTCATTTGAGAGGAAATGTGATTTTGAATGTTAGAGAGTACCACATTGGAATGCAGAATCTGCCCCATGTCCAGTCCATGCAACTGCTGGCAGTCCATTGCTTCTTCAAAGCGCCCGTTGCACTTTGTTTCTTTGTACGCAGTACAGAAGATTCTGACCTCTGTCAATATTTGAGCAGACTGGGCATTTGCAGCTATTTAAAATAATGTGTCTTTCTTTGCCTGCTCTCAAATACCAGAAGCTGTGACATGTGCTTTGGGTTGTGCATATTCTCCTGTCTTTTTCTGGGATGCCTTCTGTTGCTTGATTTTATCAGTACAACAGGACCTGCCACTAGCTTCTATCTATTCTTTTATCAAAGGGGTAGCCATGTTAGTCTGTATCCACAAGAACAACGAGGAGTCTGGTGGCACTTTAAAGACTAACAGATTTATTTGGGCATAAGCTTTCATGGGTAAAAAAAACACTTCTTCAGATGCAACATCCATTCTTTTGACAGCTTCATTCCTGCAGATTTTTCAGGACCCAAGTTACCGACTTGCTGATACACCCTACACCTGAGATTTGATCCATTGATGACTAACTAAAGGTATTGGCTTTGGGGAAAAAAAAAATTGTTCACGTTTTCATCCTGCAGGAAGTAAATCTTTATGAGCTGCAACATGCTGAGCTGTTTCATCGTCTTTCTTACTAGTGCTCATAATCACGATAATCAAAAGCGCTTTCTATGCAACTTTCGCCTGCAGTTTTGTGAACTTACTTTTCTACTGTACGGCTGATACTGACATATTAAACAGAAGTAGCTGGTAAATCTTCTGGTTCTTTTCTGTGGGTTTTATCAGCCATCTTTGTGTCCATTTTCTTTTTTTTTTTTACTAGCTGACTCATTCTCACTTACACCCCATTTAGAAAGATACAACCATATCTTCTTGCAACATTATCACAAACACTAATGACACTTACCGCCTCAACGAAAACTATTGGTTGCTGGGTGGATCACGTAAGCAGCAGCACGGCGCTCCGGGGATGTTCCTCTGGCAGCTGAGTGACGTGTGAGTGGAGGCTGAATGTTGACCTGCTGCTGCTTGACTCTCTTACACGCGCAGAAGAACTTGCAGAATGGATACAACTTTGGTTGAGAATTTTAAGAAAAACACATTTCAGACCAAAAAATAGAGATTTGTTTTGCTTTCATAACTGATGTGGCAATCCCACAGATGCCAGGGTTACGAACTGCCAAGCCTAGAAGTGCCAAGGCTCCACCCCAGCACACATTAAACACTGCAATATGCCTTAAAACTTCCTTGCTATAAGCAGTTTGCATTCCAGGAAGCTGTACCATCTCCCTGTAAGTGTGCGCTTCTTGCCTTGTAAACGTGCTTACTATGCAGCCATGGCATTGCCACATTCCGTACTGTTTTTGTGAGAATGAGTCTTCACTTCTGGTTGTTGTTTTTTTTCCAGTCAGAAAAGCCTGGTAATATGAAGGTGCTACAATAGGACATGAACAGCGTTTGCACATAGAACAGAATACAGCTCCACCAATGCCTCTGATAATGCTCTCCATTTGGAAGTTTTCATTCGAAAAGAAGGGGTGGGAGATATTGTTTCTGATGTTTGTGCTGCTGCTCAGAACCTACAAATTGGTCATTGCAATTCTGAAAATGGAATGTATCCAAAAAATGTCCATTGTGTGCAAAACTCCTGTTATCAGAGAAGGCCATTTAGTTGGGTCTTCTTTGATGCTAACGGGAACATTATCCTCTTTATCACTGCTATTCTCACTGCCTTCTGCATGGACATGTGGTAGGAAAAGTGGGTCATCTCTTTCATCATCGTTTTTGTCCTGGATTTCAAGAACACTTGCTTTTCCTTTTGCTGTCTCCTGAGGGAGCAAGTTCATATCCAAGTTCATAACACTTTGATTATTATTTTCTGAGGAAAATGGTTCAGTGTCTTTGGAAGATGATTCTGAAGCAGTAGCAAAGAAATAGTAAGTTTGGGTAACTTACTGTGCAGTCCTGTCATTAGCAGCCGGTGACCGAGGATTAGCGTCTCCACTTAGCGCCCCCAACTTCGCATCCCTGTTGCCAGCAATCGAAAGTCTGAAAAAATGAAACTTTAACTGTGAAAGCTTAATAAACTGGGACAAAATCAGTGTCAACAGGAGGCATACATGTGTTTTTTGTTATTTTTAGTATTAGTGTGAATATGATCAATATCTCCCTTCTATATAGTGTGTATTTCTAATTGTTGGAGGCCCTCTAAGAAATCAAAGGTCAGGGTTGCAGCCCCCTCAGTTAATCCAGCCTCAGGTGGTTCAGCTTCACCTAGGAGAAGTTAACTCACTGTGTAAATGAGAGGCAGTTAATTAGGGCAGGGAAGCAGTTAGAGGTTATCTTTCCTGAAGATGTTCAGTGAAACTTTGAATGTTTCCTAAACTTGTGTTGTTCCATTCCAACTTGGCTGATACTATTTTCCTTTACAATCTGAGCATGACTTGTGCCTGAACTGCGTCTTCTGCACTAGATACTCACTTTTTTTTAAACTTTTTTTAGTAGTGGCGGTGGTTGTTTTGCTGCTTGGCGGTTCATGTGGAGCACTAGTAAACTTTACTCTAATGGCATTCATAAACCAGTGGACAGATATGTCAGCCAGGGAAGGTAAAACAAAGCCCCAAACTATAGTTAATGTCCTTTCCTCTAGCCTGCTTTATAAACACAAACGGATGCAAAGCAACTTGTAACACTTCAGTCACAGCTACCGGAGGACTTTCCAGCATGCTGATAGCTGGAAGGGGACATGAGACCTCCTCCTGGATAGGCACCCATGTGGCTGCTCCCCCTGTAGTTTTATAGCATACCCCATATGTAACAAGCAGGGAACCTGGGTTCCTTATAAATAACAGACAGAGGTGCTCTTTAAGCCCCAGTATGTATCTTGTCACAACATATTTCCAGCCTAACATAAAATATAGCTCTTGTGCTGTGTATGCGGGAGGTCAGACCAGACCGCTGTGCTGACAGATCCGTTCAGTAGCCTCTAGGAGATTGAGAGGTGGGGCATTCTTTAAAGTAGGTATTGATGTTACCTAGGCAACACTGACAAAAAATGCTGCCATTAATTTGGCTCCATTACAAATATTTACATCTATGAAAAGACGTTTGAAGATGGCACAACGGTAGCCATGGTTGCCTGGCATGTTAGCTGCCATTGCACTGCTGGGAAACATTAATAGTCTGTAAGAATATCTCACTAGCTTTGCAGAGGACAGATGTATTCCAGTCTAAATGCAGAAGCCTATTAAATCCTGCAGCCTCCTCCTCTGTTGAGAATATAAGATTATTTTGGCTGTTTAATTCATTAACAAAAATATCATTGAGAGAGAATTAAGGTTGCTATATAAATAACCTGATCATGAATATTGCATTAATTTAAACTTGCAGGTTAACATTCATTTTGGTTGTATGTGCATTTCACTTGAATTATTTATTATTTTTATAAGCAGTTAAGTCTAATTTGCAGAAGGAATCAGAATTCCTCTGTTGCCAATGTCAGTCTGCAGTCACATGTGAATATGTGACTACCTTCTTGAGGTATTGGTGTTGGGACAGAATGTTTGAATATGTTCTCTTGAAATTACCTTTCAGTTTCAACAGGTTATCAATTCATGTACATATTGTAGCAAGTCTACCTCTGTTTTCTGTTTGAAGTATGTGTTGCAAATTAAATCACTAATCTTCAATCCATTCTGCATTTAAAATGTTGATTTTAGTATACTTGTATAAGTGAAAATTATTCATATTTTTTCAGTAATAGTAAAAAATAGCATGAATGGCTTTTTACAGTTATGAGACTTCTAGGAAAAAATAATGCCATGTATACTCAGGAAAATTCTGATCACACTCCCTTGGTACAATTACTCTAGCAGAAGACAGAGAAATCACAATGCTGTGACTCCCCTTTTCTGAAAATGCAATTGAACCAAAGCTGTGTGATATATTTCACATGGAGTCAAGTCTTAAATGTATACAGAAGAAAAGAGAGGATAGCAGTTGTGTAGAGATGGGGATATTTGGGTGGAAAAGGGGAACTGAAAGGCAGGCATCCTAAGACGGTGCAGACCTAAGACTGTGCTGTAAGCCCTAAAGAGGAATATTCCCCCCCACCTCCACAAGACATACTAATAATTAATAGGGGCCCTCCTTGAGCTGCTCATGGCCCTAAGCAATTGCTTAGTCTGTCTATGCCTAGCACCAGCTCTGGCTGCGAGCTTGCTGCATGTAGCAGTATGGAAAACATGAATTGTGTGTTTGGATGGAGTCGTGCAAATGTAATCTTAGCTGAGCTGACTTTTTTTGTTTTCCTTTTTTGCATTTTCTTGCTTTGTGGTTGTGGCAGGAATGTTATCTGTACAGCAACAGTGACTCTCAAATATTTTGTTGTGGATGATTTTTTTCATAGCTGGTAATCATTCCATATCCTATCTATAGGGTGTATGAACTGTGTTTTGAATAATTTTCTACATACAATGTTCTTGATCAAAGTGGTTCCCACACTTTTTGTAAGGTGACCAACCAATTCATATTTTGTCCTTTTTTGCGACCCACCATTACACACACACTCTCTCTCTCATATTTATAAAGAAACTATTTGCTATTTTTTAAATCCTGTAACTGTGCAACAGAAATATTGATTTTGTATTAACTTCATAAAACATTACTGTATCCAATATACAACAGTGAAATAGAACATGCAGTTAAATCAAAATCAGCCACTAATTCAAACAAGAAAGAAAGAAAGACAATATTACATGCTTGCCACTGTACATTATTAATGAGCAGGATGTCCTTTATTTGCTTTGCACAACCTTTCAATTCTTGGGTCAATTTTGGAGAGGCAGAGTCTGAGGTAATTTCAACAAGAAGTTTGTTGCATTGTTTGGTCTTATTTGCTGTCAGCACAGAAAAGCTGGTCTCACACAGACCAGCAAAATGGTAAAAAGCACATTTACTGCTTTTTCTGACAATACAGGGTACTCCTATCTAACTCCCAACCGGAAAGTTTCCAATAACTGGGAAGGAAATCTCAGCATCAGAGAACTAGTCAATCAGCTCATCCTTTCCTTTGCTGTTGGGGGAATGCTGACTTTTTGAGTTTACCGAGAATGGGTCCCAAACCCAGTCGTTGCAGTCAGATTCCAATTCAGGGAAGTAACATGACCATTTCTGGTGAAGCGCTGAGCGTGTTATGATGTTTTGTTTGATGCTATCAAGCAGAATGTTGTCAGTGCTGTCAAGGTATTCTGAAAGAAGTGGAAACATGTCTGCAACTGCATTCTAAATTCATATGTTCCAAACATGAAGTTTCCTCTGGAAAGCTCTTATTTCATCTTGCAAAAGGAAAGTATTGGTATTATTACCCTGCAAAGATAAATTTAGCTGTATATGCTGTGGAAAAGATATTCACAAGGTAGGCAAATCAGGCCACCCAAGCTGGGCAGTGTCCTTTGCCTCAGTTTCCCACTTTGTAGTGTGAAAGCCTGACCAAAAATGTCCTGTCAACATGTCACTCCCCTTCCCCTCCACGGCACCCCACTCTCTGTTGGTTGTCCTTGGCCAGTGAAGTCCCAGAGTTCAGATGTGCGTTCAGTACGAGCTGAAACCCTAAGGACTGGATTAAGCGGTGGAGTGGAACATCAGAATGCAGCCATCACAGAAGTACCGCAAGCAGCAAGCAACAGCAGCACTAACAGTGGCAGAGCTGGCAGTGAGCTGCAGACGGTGGCCAGTGGAGGCAAAGGAAACAGCGGCAGCAGCGGCCAAAGGCAGTGGCCAGCGACAGCAGAGAGAGCAGCAGCAGTGAGCCCGCTGCAGAGGCAGCGTCTGCAGCAGAGGGGTGGGAGGTGAACCCATGTGAATGCACCTCTGAGCTCCGGGTCTTTGCTCACCGGGACAGCCAACTGCGAGTGGGGTGCAGCAGAGGGAAAGGAGAGTGTACATCTGTACAGCTGCCCGTGCTGTTTTTCCAATTTACATTGTTGGTGATTTTCAATTCATTGAGCAGTTTGAAAATTTCCTTTCCTGTCGCATGTCTCTGCAGAAAAGCATTTCTTCATTGGAGGCACCCTTCCACTCGCACAAACTGTACTAATTGGCTTTTTGAAGCCACATCAGTCAATTCATCCAGTTGTTGCATATATGTACCATTAACCTTAATGCTGTCAATGAGCTGTATTTTGATAGCACATAAATTCTTCAGGGTTACACTGTCAGATAGAGGGATGGTTTTCAGTTTTCGGGCAGATTCATGACTTCATACATGTCAATAACTGCTGGAAATAGATGTTTTCCAATCAGGTGAGATTTTTTGTTGTTTCATATTCTGAGTGATACAAGGTAGATGCCCTCAGCGCCAGTGCAGCTTTAAATAAGCAGGCTTTGTTGTTGTGTTTTTTTCTCGCTGTTTGCATAAAAAGAAATTTACTGATTTATAAATGTGGATGTCTTATTCAAACGATGCTGCAATTTCCTTGCCTTCAGTGACTCATTTACTAATACTTCAGAACATACCAGGCACTGTGGTTTTGGATTTTCTATGGGCCGACAAATCCAAAACCAAATTTTAAATAATTCTCATCATACCTCTTGATCACAGACTCTGGCATTTTCGCCTTTGGATCTCCGCTAGCGTGTTCGCTGTTTGTTTCACTGGATTCTTACTCAAAGCATATTGTGACAAAGCTCTGTCCTTGCCTCCGTGGGTCCCACGTTTCCTGGCGGATTTCGCTAGCCTCAGAGGCTCATTGGGACCCTCCACGTAACCCTTCTTTCTATAGAGACAAGGGTCACAGTCTACTGAGCCATTTTCATCATAAGCCAGCAAGGGATGTGAGGACAACTGGTGTTGTCTCCCAGTCTCAGTGATTAATCAGGGGGCAAAGGTTGGGGGGGGGGGACCCGGGCCCACCCTCTACTCCGGGCTCCAGCCCAGGGACCCTAATAGTATCAGCTATGGTAGCTGACCTTTTAGAAACATGACATGTACAATTCCCTGGGCTACTTCCCCCACAGCAGCCCTCGCTTCCTCAAGCTCCACGTCACCCTTACCTCAGGGCCTCCTTCCTTGTGCCTGATGTGGTGTGTACTACTCAGCCTCTCCAACAGCACAACTTCCTCCCACAGCTCCTGACATGCACACCCACCTGACTGACTGGGAGGCTTTTAATTAGTTTCAGCCAGCCCCTGATTGGCTTCAGGTGTCCCAATCAACCTAGCATTCTCCCTGCCTTCTGGAAAGTTCTTAATTGGCCCCAGGTGTCTTAATTGACCTGGAGCAGCTGCCATTTCACTTAACATGGTACCAGGGATTTGTTTAGCCTGGAGCTAATATATTTATCTCCCACTACTTTTCTATAGCCATCTAGCCTTGCCCCGTCACAATATATATAAAAGAAAACAATCCATTTTTAAACTCACTCATTACTGTGAATCCTTTACAGAAAGCCATACACGCAGTATGGGTTGCATAAGCTTTGGAAAGTACCATGGACAAGATTCATGCAACCAGCTATGCTCTCAAATGGATTGCACATCACCCTTGCCAAGTATTAAGTCAAATATGTGTAGGCCTGCTCAAATTTTAACCTTTGACAATGCCACATAGCTTCTTTAAAAGAATAGGCTTAATCTGCAGCAAGGGAGATTTAGGTTAACTATTAGGAAAAACTTTCTAACTATGAAGGTAGTTACGGTCTGGAGTAGGGTTCTAAGGGAGGTTGTGGAATCCCTCTAATTGGAGGTTTTTAAAAAAAAACAGGTTGGACAAACACCTGTCAGAGATGGTCCAGATTTACTTGGCCCTGCCTCAGCACAGGAGGCTGGGCTTGAAGACCCCTCCAGGTCCCTTCCAGCCCTATATTTCTGTGATGGTAAGTTTTAACCTTTGACAATGCCACATAGCTTCTTAAAACACAATCAGATGATTCAGGGTACATCCTCTCACTTTCTAATTAAAATTGTACAAAACACACATGGGAAGTAGGCTGTGTAGTGCAAACAGTTCTGAGGAGCTGACATTTGACCTCAATTCTGTGTATATGGTGAATGTGATCACATTTGATATTCACCACTAGCACATGTTTTCCAGAAGTATGTAAAACAATGGAGGTTACAGTTCTTACTGCCCAATTCACTAATCCTGATTATATATATCTATACTGTGTCATAGAATTAACATAGAGTTAATTGGTTTCAGAGTAGCAGCTGTGTTAGTCTGTATTCGCAAAAAGAAAAGGAGTACTTGTGGCACCTTAGAGACTAACCAATTTATTTGAGCATAAGCTTTCGTGAGCTACAGCTCACTTCATCGGATGCATCCGATGAATAGAGTTAATTGGTAATTCCAACATTACTTCCCTTCTTGCAGTTCAAGGCACATTGTGGTGTAGCTCTGCAAAGCATTTTGGGGCATGTTCAATATTAGCAGGTATAAAAAATGGGCTATAATCCAATTTGTCCATTTTTATTTTCTAAAATTTCTTCTTGTTCCTTATCAATGATTATTTGTTAAAGGCACAGCAAACTTTCAGGGTTGGCATTAAACATACAGAGGATAAGAATCTCTTTTTAGTCCAATTTCTTTTTAAATTTCAGATTTAAAGTGTTCCTGCTCACTCACAGCAAAGTGTGTCATCTTTTCACTTTTAAAATTTCTTCTTTTGGCCTATTCATAGAATCATAGAATCTCAGGGTTGGAAGGGACCCCTGAAGGTCATCTAGTCCAACCCCCTGCTCGAAGCAGGACCAATTCCCAGTTAAATCATCCCAGCCAGGGCTTTGTCAAGCCTGACCTTAAAAACCTCTAAGGAAGGAGATTCTACCACCTCCCTAGGTAACGCATTCCAGTGTTTCACCACCCTCTTAGTGAAAAAGTTTTTCCTAATATCCAATCTAAACCTCCCCCACTGCAACTTGAGACCATTACTCCTCGTTCTGTCATCTGCTACCATTGAGAACAGTCTAGAGCCATCCTCTTTGGAACCCCCTTTCAGGTAGTTGAAAGCAGCTATCAAATCCCCCCTCATTCTTCTCTTCTGCAGGCTAAACAATCCCAGCTCCCTCAGCCTCTCCTCATAACTCATGTGTTCCAGTCCCCTAATCATTTTTGTTGCCCTTCGCTGGACTCTCTCCAATTTATCCACATCCTTCTTGTAGTGTGGGGCCCAAAACTGGACACAGTACTCCAGATGAGGCCTCACCAATGTCGAATAGAGGGGAACGATCACGTCCCTCGATCTGCTCGCTATGCCCCTACTTATACATCCCAAAATGCCATTGGCCTTCTTGGCAACAAGGGCACACTGCTGACTCATATCCAGCTTCTCGTCCACTGTCACCCCTAGGTCCTTTTCCGCAGAACTGCTGCCTAGCCATTCGGTCCCTAGTCTGTAGCTGTGCATTGGATTCTTCCATCCTAAGTGCAGGACCCTGCACTTATCCTTATTGAACCTCATCAGATTTCTTTTGGCCCAATCCTCCAATTTGTCTAGGTCCTTCTGTATCCTATCCCTCCCCTCCAGCGTATCTACCACTCCTCCCAGTTTAGTATCATCCGCAAATTTGCTGAGAGTGCAATCCACACCATCCTCCAGATCATTTATGAAGATATTGAACAAAACCGGCCCCAGGACCGACCCTTGGGGCACTCCACTTGATACCGGCTGCCAACTAGACATGGAGCCATTGATCACTACCCATTGAGCCCGACAATCTAGCCAGCTTTCTACCCACCTTATAGTGCATTCATCCAGCCCATACTTCCTTAACTTGCTGACAAGAATACTGTGGGAGACCGTGTCAAAAGCTTTGCTAAAGTCAAGAAACAATACATCCACTGCTTTCCCTTCATCCACAGAACCAGTAATCTCATCATAAAAGGCGATTAGATTAGTCAGGCATGACCTTCCCTTGGTGAATCCATGCTGGCTGTTCCTGATCACTTTCCTCTCATGCAAGTGCATCAGGATTGATTATTTGAGGACCTGCTCCATGATTTTTCCAGGGACTGAGGTGAGGCTGACTGGCCTGTAGTTCCCAGGATCCTCCTTCTTCCCTTTTTTAAAGATTGGCACTACATTAGCCTTTTTCCAGTCATCCGGGACTTCCCCGGTTCGCCACGAGTTTTCAAAGATAATGGCCATTGGCTCTGCAATCACAGCCGCCAATTCCTTCAGCACTCTCGGATGCAACTCGTCTGGCCCCATGGACTTGTGGACGTCCAGCTTTTCTAAATAGTCCCTAACCACCTCTATCTCCACAGAGGGCTGGCCATCTCTTCCCCATTTTGTGATGCCCAGTGCAGCAGTCTGGGAGCTGACCTTGTTAGTGAAGACAGAGGCAAAAAAAGCATTGAGTACATTAGCTTTTTCCACATCCTCTGTCACTAGGTTGCCTCCCTCATTCAGTAAGGGGCCCACACTTTCCTTGGCTTTCTTATTGTCAATAAGTATTGTCTTCAGTATCTGTATGTGGGCAGGATCTTCAGCCTGACTTATTTATAGTTAACTCGTCTGAACTAAAATTCTTCCACAAATTTACATTCCCCAAATTCTCTCTGGTAGTCTCTGTGTCATAGCAACTCAACATTTTGTGTAAGAACAACGCTCCCCCCCGCCCCCCCCCCCCGTAAAATGTGCGTGCTTTTTTATTGGCAAATAGCTGATTTAGACTTTTCTTCAGGATTTCAGATGTATTAAAGCAAAAATGAAATTATGTACCATGCTTCATGTACAATAAATATTCTTCATATTCCCAAACAGTTTCTCCTGTCAATCTTTTGTTCTTGTTTTCCATGCTCAAGAGGTAGCAACGTTAATCTGTGCAGAGTAATCCCTCTAACGTTGTATGCAGTCACACTAATATGAGCTGTTATAATTGATGCATCTGAGCCAAAGTATAAATGAGAACTCTCTGCAGTTTCAACAGCACCAATAGCAAAATGTAACGGCTTCTTTTGCAAACAGTGGCATGATTTCATTCTTATGGTTTGCAGAATGTATCTGTGTATCATGTACACTTTAGCTGTGCTATGGTCGTTTGACATGTATCTGCAAATGCTCTGGATCTTTTGTGATGTCATCCTGTTGTGAGTACTTCATCCTACGTGGAAGTGTCACTGTTCTTCATTTGGATGGGTTCTCCAGGTTGATCTTCAGCCTCAATTTGAACTTCAGGCAGCAATTAATCAAGTGTGTGATCTTCCACACGCCTTGTGATATTTTCCTCCTGATGAATCTCTTCATTTAGTCCAGTATACTCATTTTAATTAGTCAGTATATCTTTCTGCCCACTGAAGCCACACTTACAGAGTTCTCCAGTAAATGAGCTATAGGTTTTCTTCATAGCTTATGGAAATAGAGTAAAGCAAAATAGTGTCTTTTCAGAGGTCTCTCTTGTCAGCTTTTGGTGACTATTCAAACAAGTCTTCCTTCCCTTTACTAATAATCCAGACAGTTTACCAGGGAATAATACCCTTACATATGAACCTAAGAGCTGCCATATTGGGTCAGACCGTGGTCCATCTTGCCCCGTATCTCATCTCCGACAGTGGCCTGTACCAGAGCTTCTGGGGGAGAGTACAGTACAGAGTAATTATGGAGTGATCAAACTCTGCCTTCCACACCCAAGTTGTGGTAGTGAGAAGTTTAAGGTCACGCTGAGCCTGGGGTTGCATCCCTCACCATCTTGGTTAATGACCATTGATGGATCTATCCTCCATTAATTTATCCAGTTCTTTTTTTAATCCAGTTATACTTTTGTCCTTCACAACATTTCCTGAAAATGACTTCCACGGGTTGACTCTGTGTTATGTGAAAAAGTACTTTCTCTTGTTTGTATTAAACCTGCGGCCTGTAATGTCACTGATTGACCTCTAGTTTTTGTATTGTGTGAAAGGGTAAATAACAGTGCTCTATTCCATGACCTCTAGTCATCTCTTTTCTAAATTGAACAGCCCTAATCTTTTTAGTCTCTCCTTGTATGGAAACCATTCATCTTTGTCACCCTTCTCTAAACTTTTTCCTATTCTAATATATCTTTTATGAGATGGGGCAACGAGAACTGCATGAATTATTCAAGGTGTGGGCAACTCTATGAATTTATATAATGACATTATATTTTCTTTCCTTTTATCTATCCCTTTCCTAATGATTCCCAACTTTCTGTTCGCTTTTTTGACTGTCGCTGCACACTGAGTGGATGTTTTCAGAGAACTATCCACAATGACTCCAAGATCTCTTTCTTGAGTGGTAACAGCTTATTTAGACCCCTCGTTTTATATGTATAGTTGGAATTATGTTTTCCAATGTGCATTACTTTGCATTTATCAACATTGTATTTACTCTGCCATTTTGGTGCCCAGTCACCCAGTTTTGTGAGATCTCTTTGTAACACTTCACAGTCTGCTTTGGACTTAACTATTTTGAATAATTTTGTATCATCTGAAAACTTTGTCACCTCACTGTTTCCTCCTTTTTCCAGATCATTTATGAATATGTTGAACAACACAGGTCCCAGTACAGATCCCTGTGGGAACCCATTATCTAGCTCTCTCCACTGTGAAAACTGACCATTTATTCTTATCCTCTGTTTCCTATCTTTTAACCAGTTACTGATCCATGAGAGGACCTTCCCTCTTATCCCAAGACTGCTGACTTTGCTTAAGAGCCTTTGATGATGGACCTAGTCAAAGGACCTAAAGAGACCGCTTTTTGCTGCATCATTCAGGGAAAGGAATGGAGAATGAAGTGGTTAGATGTCAAGAAAAAACCCTGAAAAGAGGTATTGGTGGATGAAAGGGAGAGGGGAGAGGAATGGGAGGAGGGGTGTTCTCAATGCTCCTGAAGGTGCTTCAAGCAGTCCATTGCTTGGGGGCACTTAGCACTTCCCTGTGGTGGCAAAGCAACTGTATGTGGCTACCTGTCACCGCTCTGACAGCGACTCCCCAGTGCAGCAACTGTGTGGTCCCTAACGGGTGAGGGGGAACCAAGGCCCCCCTTGCCACTAGCCCCCTGCCATCTGCCACTGCCCAACATCAAGCCATCTCCGCAACACCTGGGCCCTTGCAGATGTAGCTCAAACCACTTCACCCGGCTCCTACTTTGGAACCAAGCGCGGCTGGGCCTGCAAGTAGCAAGAGAGCAGGTGACTGAGCTGCTCTCCGCAGCTGGTTGGGCCCAGCAGGAGTTGCAGCCGGGGGCTGGGCAGTGGAATCCTGGGAGCAGGTCCATGACCTGTTGGAGGAACAGAGGGAGGTGTTCCTCTGCTGGCAGGATGAGGCCATGGCTCTGATTCTGGGACAACTAGCAGCTTCATTGGCTGGGGAAGGTTGGCCTCAGCCACATGAATGGAGGAGGAGGAGGAATAAAGGGGTCCTCCTTCAGCTTTAACTGGATAGTTGTTCATTTAGGTGCTGGTTGTGTTTCTCTTTGTTGGGGGCTAGGATCTATAACCACTGCCTCATGGTAGCTCCCACCCACACATACAACACGGGCAAGTATGTACTGCTAGGCACCCATCACAACAACTGTGCTTCATTTAGCAGCTCTTTCTCCTCCTGTTTTGGGGAAGTGGTTCCAAGTGCTGACTGGGGCCTTGTGAAGAAGATGGGCAAGCTCTTTCAGATTAAATTCTGAGATCACCCTAGGGGGATACATTTTGGGTAAGGTTTTAGCATCACTGTAACTTTATGAAATGTGGAGTAAGATAAGCCATAGGTTCCTAGAGTGTGCTCAGTCTCTGGCCAAAGTGATGGCCACTAAAAGACCATCTTTAGAGTGAAATGTAAGGAACATTTCAAAGGGGAGCTCCATGAGGCTGGGGAGGACTACACAGAGATCCCAGGCAGGAGTAAATTCTCTGACCATTCACGTTCCTCAAAGGGCTATAACATACTTACCCACTGGTCAGAGAAACTGACCAGTGGATAAGTCTGTAACAGCCCTTTGACGAACTTGAATTACCCCCTTTCTTCTTCAGGGTAAGAACATAGCAAGACTAGAAATGTTTTCCTCTGTACTCCAGAGGTACCTCCTCTTTGGGTCTTAGATAAATCAATGAGGCCATTTTTTGGTAACAGGTTCTATAGTCCCTGAAGTGGACAGGAACCGTGCAAGGAGTAGAAATGGATAGGATGCCCTTGGACCATGAAGCCTAGTACCCATTTGTTGGCTGTCATGCAGCCCGAGCATTGGGAAAGGTGGTTCCCAAAGGTGGTTACAGGCTCCTGGGTGACTCCCAATGCCCCTGTCAGACCTGCTGCTCTGGAAAGAGTGCGAACGTCTGACCTCCAATTTGAGGCAGAAGAAAAAGAAGGGGATGAAGCTGAAGTTTTCTCACTAAATTTTGTGGAAGGAAAAAATGTTTTGAACTTGTAAAGAAAGTACGGCCAGACACTCACTGGGTTCTGTAGGCAAGAGCATACCGAGGAAAGTTTTTGTTTGTTCCACTGACTTCATTGGATCAGTCGCTGAGTGTCTTCCATCCATAAATGTTTGAAGGAACAAGAGATGCATCCAGACAATAGCCCACTATTATCCCCAGGAAGCTGATTTGTGGTCCAGTTGCAATAATGTTTTCCTAATTTTCCCCAACCACTTGAATAGTTTCTTGCACCATTTGTATACATTGCAATTTATCTCATGAAAGTTCTTCACAGTTAGCTACTGGGATGTTACTGGCATTTGCCCATATTTGGCAAGGCTTGATAACTTTTGAACAGAAATAGTGGCTAAATTAATTAAATTGTCTGCTGCAAATAGTTTGCCCAGCTCTGGCCAGAGGCCAGATTCTCAGCTGGTATATTATGAAGCCATACTGTATGACACAAGCTGAGAGTCTAGTGCAGGGACTTCAGCTAAAGATTTGATCTTCTTTAGAGTTCAGAGAATTCCGGTACTTGCAGAGTATGTAAATATTCAGCAGCTGCAACAAGGATAAATTCATGCAGCCACCCCAACATCTATGCTGCCATTTGACGAGAGCTGGGAAACAGTCAGCTTGTCATATAGACAGGTTGGGGTTTTTTTTTAAGACTCAGAATCTGCTTGTACACTATATAATTATTTCCTTACAAAAACTAAAATGCTTAGCTGGTAAAATGCAGCTGCTTCAAATTAGAAATCCGTGCAGTTCAATGCAAGGCTTTGAAGCTTTTTCAGTGTTCAGCTCTAGAGTATTTTCTATATAATGAGGTTTTAGTCAACATGGATTCTTCCTTTTGAGTTTAGGGCAATCAGTACCTCTTAGCCAGCTGGGGCCTGAGTCTAGACACAAATGGACAGATCCTGAGGACTGCTGCGATCACTGAGCTACCAGTGTGACCTCAAAGGGGCACAGGAGGGTTCTCCCGTACAAGGGTTTGCGGAAGGGACATGACAAAAGCCAGAAGCCAATGCACTCCACTGATCCCTAGCTAGTCCATGGGTCTAATGGTCCATAGCTGTTAGCTCCACGTTGGAGTAGCCCCATTTCTCTTTCTTTAGCCAAGGCCTGGTTCAGGCTCAGGCAATGTGTAAAGGAGGGTAGGAGCCATTTTTCAACAGCTGCACAGAGTGTGATTAAGGCCATACACCTGAAAAGAAGAGAACCGAACCTTTAGGGACACAAAAGAGCAAACTTAAGCATGAACATGTTTTTAAGGAGTGGTCGCTGAGGTCTCTTTCCCTCCCCCTTGCACAGTTTTTAACATGGCATAGTATACCAATCTGTCCAGAAGACCATTACAGCTATACACTACCCTCCCTATACATGTGGCTTCTTTTTAGTCCTTAGGGGGGCATAGGGAGTGTATTTGTATGAACATTCCCACTTTGCAACTTGCCACTGTTGAGGAGAAGGGATTTGTTCTGAAATTCGCATGTTCTAGACTGCTATTATTGACACCCTGAGATCGGACCAAGCGAGTCTGTACTGGGATTTAAAAAGCACTTCTGGCAATTCTGAACCACATGCTGGCTGAGTTCCCTGAGGATCATCTCATCTATGGATATCAGAACATCTACTACTTTGTTTAAAAGCCAGCAGGATAAATACATTTTACTAGCCTTTCAAGCACTCTGTGTCTGAGCTGTGTTAAGTATTCTTTCTTTCAGGAAAGAGAGAGGGTTTTTTTTTTTCTTCTCTAAGTTCCATTTATAAGTGTGTAATTGCATTTATACCACATTGTAGAACTTCAGAACCCAACAGATGGGAAAATGCAATGGTTAGTATTGCTAATTTGGTTACGACAATCCACTGATTGTCTGGGCACTCTTCAGATATGCAGACAAGCACTGCAGGCAGAGAGAGGAGACAAAAAAAATGGTCCTGCATGAAGGGATTTTGCAGCAACACAGGACTATAGGCCTTTGCTTCCTGCAGCGAAAGCTTCCCCATGGACCAGTGAAAAGGAACATGTTTTACAAGCCATGGGAGAGAAATCAATATAGCTAGAGGCAGCGTAGACTGCCAACAGCAATTATTATGACTCAGCTAACTGGGTGAACCCAATAATAATATGGTACGAAAGGGGGGAGTGCTATACATCCACCGCATGACGAGATCGGATTTTCTGCCGAATGAAAACTGGGTTTTATGCTGTTTCCAGTTGCATCAGCACATCTCAGCTATGTTTTGAAAAGCACATACTGTTAGAATAAAGTATAGTTAGGGTCTGATCCAAAGCCCAGCCCATTGACTTCCTTTGGGTTTGGATCAGGCCCTGAGAGTACGTCTACTCTGTAGTGGGTAGTATGTTACTCAGCTTGGGTAGACAGACAGGGGCTAGCTCTGCTTGAGAGAGCATGCTAAAAATAGCTGTGTAGCTAAAAATAGCCTTTTAGCCATGTAGCTAAAAGGCAGCAGTTCAGATGAGCCTCTTGAGTACAAATCCCCCCAGACCTCTAGGGTACATACCCAGACAGCTAGGCCAAGCTGCCACCCATGTTACCCTGGCAACAGTGTTATTTTTAGAGCTCTAGCCACCGAAGAGGGAGAGAGGGAGTGAAGGACTTGCCACCAAATTGCCACGGAAGATGCGGATGTGCTGCTCCAATCACGGACAGAGTGCCGCCCCTTTCTATTGGCCGCCGCAGGCACCTGCTTCCTTCACAGGTGCCTGGAGCCGGCCCCGAGTACAACTCTTTTATTTGTGAATCATTTGCTTTCCTTGTTCAAGCTAATCATCTAGCTTGCTATTTATAGGCTGCAGCTGCCAACTGAAAGCCAACAAAAATGGGAGCAGTAAGACAAAACAAAGTTTGTTAAGTGCTCCTTATACTGCAGGTAATGGTGTTGGGCCAATCAAAGTGCAGAGCTAATTATCCCTCCAGAATAATATGATTGCCCTGCCACATAAAAGGCTTGTGATTCTGCAATTCATGTCAATACTCCACCACTGCTTTCAGTGGGAGGAGGGTTGTGTTTATCGACTAGTAGTACAATTCTAAATCCTGTCAAATGATTTTACCTTCTTAAAAAAATATAATGAACCTGACTCTGCATGAGTGTAACTCCAGTCCAATACCTACAAGTCAGTGTACGCACTGCGCTTCTCATTTGGGGGTGATGATTTTAGATGACTTTAAAAGTTGATTCTCTCCACAGTCTGGAGGATTAGTGGGGGCACATGATAACTTCTTCCACAACTCTTAGAAGCTCCTCCTATTCACAGTGATTAATACTCTGCTCCACTGCAGTGAAACTGCTTGCAAGTTGGAGTGCTAATTGCTGAGGGGAACAAGGACAAGGTCTAGAATAGTACTGTCATTGAATAGCATCCAGTCCAGAACTCCATTCCAACAATGAGTCTTTCCTATGAGGCTGTAACTTCCATGTCTATAATGAATTCCTTCATAGATGGGCCTTGACTGCCTGAGAATAGTACTCCTGGCAAAGTGGACATAAATGGACCCCACACGGGCATATTTTTTAAACAGCAGTCCCAGAAGTATGCAGGACACTCTAGAAAACATCGGACCTGAGTTTCTCTCTTGCTTCTCCCCAGTTCTGAAGCATGCGCACCTGTCTTTAATAGCCAGCGTGGCAAGATGTTAAAACAACAGGTGGTTTTTACTGACGTCATTCATTTGCCCAGAGCTCAACTGTTAGTAAGGCACCTCGGGGAAACTTGGTGGCTTATGAGTAGTTTAAGGGAGAAGTAGCAGAACGAAGAAGTGATTTTAAATTCTGTGTCCCCAGAATGGTGTAAATGAGGTACAGGGATGGACCACCTCTCTTTAGCCAGATAGCAGTCACAGCCCTGCTATAGGAGGTCAAGCTTCCACCTCATGTGTCAAGGAAGAGGCGCCTGCCTTGTGTTGTGATGCCAAGTAAGGTGGTGGGTTTTTTGTAATGAGGGCTTGTAGCAAAGCGAAGGTTGAAGACTCACCGGCGTGGCGCCTCCTTCTGGTCGTCCTGGGAATTAGCTCTCTTCCAGCATACGGAGCATCCTCTGCAGGCCAGTGTCTCGCCTGCCGCTGGCCCCGTGTCCCTCCCAGACCTGGTGCCCTTTACCTTGGGGCTCTGCCCCAGCAGTACCCCCACACTCTGGGCACACTCTGGGTCTCCCCTCCCTGGGGAACCCCCAACCCTCTAAACCCACCTTGCCTCAGTGGCTACTGTCAGTCATCATCTAGCCCCCGCTCTCTGGGGCAGACTGCAGTGTAAAGGCCACGCATCACTGGCAAGGAGGTTGGACCAGCTGCCTCTGCCTAACCATGGGCTGCACCTCCCAGCCCCAGTACCCGCATAGGCCTTCACCAAGGCTTGCAGCCTGGGGCTTTACCAGGCTGGAGCTCCACAGCTCCTCTTGCCTTTCCCCAGCCCTGCTCTACTCCCAGTACCCCGCGCTCCCAGGCAGTCAGGCCCTTCTCTCTCCACAGCTAGAGAGAGACTCCTCAGCCCCTGGCTCACAGCCAGTGATGAGCTGGAGCCGGTTCGCACCAGTTCGCTGGAACCGGTTGTTAAATTTAGAAGCCCTTTTAGAACCAGTTGTCCCTCACAGAGCAACCGGTTCTAAAAGGGAGTCTAAATTTAACAACCGGCCAAAAGTGGCGCCTTAGGCGTCGACTCCGCGGATGCTCCGGGGCGGGAGCACCCACGGGGAAAATTTGGTGGGTGCAGAGCACCCACTGGCAGCTCCCCACCCCGCGCCTGGCCCCAGCTCCCCTTCGCTCCGCCTCCGCCTCCTCCCCTGAACGCGCTGCCCCGCTCTGCTTCTCCATCCCCTGGTTTCCAGCGAATCAGCAAATCGGCTTCGCGCTCAGGCCCAGAGAGGCGGAGGTGAGCTGGGGCGGGGGGCGCGAGGAGGGCTACCCACGCTGCAGCAGGTAACCCAGGGGGCGCGCAGGGGAACCGCTCCCCGCCTCAGCTCACCTCCACCACCCTCAGCCTGAGCGCGAAGCCGCCACCTGCTTCTCAGCCCTCCCAGGCTTCCCGCGCAAACAGCTGATTCACGGGAAACCAGGGGATGGAGAAGCAGAGCGGGGTGGCGCATTCAGGGGAGGAGGCAGAGGCGGAGAGGAGGTGAGCTGTCGAGCACCCATCAAATTTTCCCCGTGGGTGCTCCAGCCCCGGAGCACCCAAGGAGTCAGCGCCTAAGGGGCCACTTTTGATGTGATCAGTGGGGGGAGCAGCCGCTCCCCCTGCTCTCCCCCTTGCTACGCTACCCCACCCCTAGGAGCCAGAGGGACCTGCCGGATGCTTCCTGGGAGCTGCCCCAGGTAAGCACCACCGGGACTCCCCACCTCACCCCCCAGCAGGTCTCTCTGGCTCTTAGGGGCGGGGTGGGCACCCACTACGGTGGCCCATGAGACCCTCCTGCCCGGTTCTGGGGGCAGTCGGGACAGGGGAGGGGGTGGATGGGGCAGGGGTCGGGGGGTGGGGTGGGGGCATCAAGGAACACAAGGGGGTTGGATGGGGCAGGAGCCCCGGGGGGCGGGGGTGGGCCACGACCCCCTCGTGGGGTGAGGAGGGAACCAGTTGTTAAGATTTTGGCAGCTCATCACTGCTCACAGCCCTTTTATAGGGCCAGCTGTGGCCTGATTGAGCTGAGCACACCTGACCACTCCCTCAGCTGCTCTCACTGCTTATCCCATCTGCAGCCCTCCCCAAGGCTACTTTCATCCCCTGTTCTGCAGGAGTGGGGCAGCCACCCCACTACAGAGCTACTGGATTGAGATGGTCAGACTGTTTTCCAGAAGTCACCAAGCAGACATTAGATCAGGGATAGTGAATTATTTTTTTGTCAAGGTTGAAATTTCTTGATCAAGGTATAGTCAAGGTCCAGACTCCAGAGGGAAAAAAAAAACCCAATAATGATAACAAGTAAATAAAAAGATTTCAGGGTCTGTTCAAAAGTGTCTGGAGGGCCGGATTTAGCCTGCCTACCCCCACATTAGATGTTACTGTGACACTGGCAAGCTCTTGCCAAGGTCCCAAGCCTCACTGAACACGTAAATGAATAGCTAGAAACTTACCTTGCTTACCTGTTGTGATGTTATTGACATAACCTGACACCACTGTTTTATATCTGCAGCAAATATTGTTCAAAGGTTGTCATGTAAGGTGTCTATGGAAAGGTTATGATTTGCTCATTATGATTATGCTAGCTGTATGCATGTATCATTTTTGTATTTAAAGTTATAAGTATTGGCTCTATACCGGTGCTATGCTCAAACTGGTGCTATGCTTCTGGGTGACACCTGTCAAGGTTCCTCCCCCACTCTGAACTCTAGGGTACAGATGTGGGGACCTGCATGAAAAACCTCCTAAGCTTATCTTTACCAGCTTAGGTCAAAACTTCCCCAAGGTAACAAATATTACCCCCGTTATCCTTGGAATGGCCGCTACCACCACCAAACTAATACTGGTTACTGGGGAAGAGCTGTTTGGACGCGTCCTTCCCCCCAAAATACTTCCCAAAACCTTGCACCCCACTTCCTGGACAAGGTTTGGTAAAAAGCCTCACCAATTTGCCTAGGTGACTACAGACCCAGACCCTTGGATCTTAAGAACAATGAACAATCCTCCCAACACTTGCACCCCCCCTTTCCTGGGAAATGTTGGATAAAAAGCCTCACCAATTTGCATAGGTGACCACAAACCCAAACCCTTGGATCTGAGAACAATGAAAAAGCATTCAGTGTTTTACAAGAAGACTTTTAATAAAAAATAGAAGTAAATAGAAATAAAGAAATCCCCCCTGTAAAATCAGGATGGTAGATATCTTACAGGGTAATTAGATTCAAAAACATAGAGAACCCCTCTAGGCAAAACCTTAAGTTACAAAAAAGATACACAGACAGAAATAGTTATTCTATTCAGCACAATTCTTTTCTCAGCCATTTAAAGAAATCATAATCTAACACATACCTAGCTAGATTACTTACTAAAAGTTCTAAGACTCCATTCCTGTTCTGTCCCCGGCCAAGACGACTACAGACAGACACACAAACCCTTTGTTTCTCTCCCTCCTCCCAGCTTTTGAAAGTATCTTGTCTCCTCATTGGTCATTTTGGTCAGGTGCCAGCGAGGTTACCTTTAGCTTCTTAACCCTTTACAGGTGAGAGGAGCTTTCCCCTGGCCAGGAGGGATTTCAAAGGGGTTTACCCTTCCCTTTATATTTATGACACGCCCCCCAAATCTCAGCTAGGGTGAAACACTGGCTGGGATTTCTTCCTGGAGCTCTAGGAAAACAGAGTTAATAAGACACATGCATCTCTAAATATACTACCAAGTACATAAAGACTAACAATATTTTCCACATCTCAAGGACGATTTTAACCAGTTGATTCTGGGAAACTTTCACGGGAGAGTGCATCAGCCACTTTGTTAAAAGCTCCTGAGATGTGTTGGATGTCGAAATCAAAATCTTGGAGAGCTAAACTCCACCGAAGAAGTTTTTTGTTAGTTTCTTTGACGGTGTGAAGCCACTTTAGTGCAGCATGGTCGGTTTGCAGGTGGAAACGCCGTCCCCAAACATATGGGCGTAGCTTTTCCAGAGCGTAGACAATGGCATAACATTCTTTTTCAGTGACTGACCAGTTGCTTTCCCTCTCAGACAGTTTTTTGCTGAGAAACACTACAGGGTGGAATTCTTGATCAGGTCCTTTCTGCATTAAAACTGCTCCCACACCACGCTCGGATGCATCTGTGGTTACTAGGAACGGTTTGTCAAAGTCTGGGGCCCTTAGTACAGGGTCAGACATGAGTGTCGCTTTAAGCTTGTTAAAGGCCTTCTGACACTTTCCGGTCCACTGAACAGCATTTGGCTGTTTCTTTTTGGTTAGGTCTGTCAGTGGGGCAGCGATTTGGCTGTAGTGCGGTACAAATCGTCTGTAATAACCGGCCAAGCCTAAGAAGGATTGAACCTGTTTCTTTGACTTTGGGACAGGCCACTTTTGGATAGCATCCACTTTGGCCTGTAGGGGGCTGATAGTTCCTTGACCCACCTGGTGTCCAAGGTAAGTCACTCTGTTTAGGCCTATTTGACACTTCTTAGCCTTAACAGTTAGTCCTGCCTCCCTTATGCGCTCAAGGACTTTTTGTAGATGTTCCAGGTGGTCTGCCCAGGAATCCGAAAATATGGCCACATCGTCAAGGTAGGCGACTGCATATTCTCCTAATCCCGCTAGGAGACCATCTACAAGTCTTTGGAAAGTGGCGGGTGCATTTCGCAGCCCGAAAGGGAGTACATTAAATTCATACAGCCCGAGATGTGTGATGAAGGCTGACCTTTCCTTGGCAGATTCATCTAGCGGTACCTGCCAGTACCCCTTGGTTAAGTCCAAGGTAGAGATGAACTGGGCCCTTCCCAGTTTCTCTAATAGTTCATCTGTGCGTGGCATGGGATAGTTGTCTGGGCGAGTTACAGCATTTAGCTTACGGTAGTCCACGCAAAAACGTATTTCCCCATCTGGTTTGGGAACTAGAACCACTGGAGATGCCCATGCACTTTCAGAGGGGCGGATTACACCCATCTGTAACATATCCTGGATCTCCCGTTCTATAGCAGTTTTAGCTTGAGGAGACACCCGGTAAGGTTGGACCCTAATTGGGTGAGCATTACCTGTGTCAATGGAGTGGTATGCCCGTCCAGTCAGTCCTGGGGTGGCTGAGAACGTTGGCGCGTAGCTAGTGCACAGCTCCTGGATCTGCTGTCGCTGCATACGCCCAAGGGTCATGGAGAGGTTCACCTCTTCCACACCACCAGCACATTTCCCTTCGTAATAGACACCTTCAGGCCACTCAGCGTCGTCTCCTCCCTGGGCTGTAAACTGACAAACCTTTAATTCTCTGGAATAAAAGGGCTTTAGAGAATTAATATGATACACCTTAGGCTTTCGGTTGGAGGTGGGGAATGCTATGAGATAATTAACAGCTCCCAGGCGCTCCTGGACCACGAATGGCCCTTCCCACGATGCTTCCATTTTATGGGCCTGGAGCGCCTTTAAGACCATGACCTGGTCTCCTACTTTGAAGGAACGCTCTCTGGCATGTTTATCATACCAGGCTTTTTGCTCTTTTTGAGCATCCTGTAAGTTTTCTCTAGCAAGGGCTAAAGAGGTTCGGAGGGTGTTTTGTAGGTTGGTTACAAAGTCCAGAATGTTAGTTCCTGGAGAAGGTGTAAATCCCTCCCATTGCTGCTTCACCAACTGCAATGGCCCCTTAACCTCACGGCCATATACAAGTTCAAATGGGGAAAACCCTAAACTGGGATGTGGTACAGCTCTGTAGGCAAAGAGCAACTGCTGCAATACTAGGTCCCAATCATTGGAGTGCTCATTTACGAATTTACGTATCATGGCCCCCAAAGTTCCATTAAACTTCTCCACCATGCCATTTGTTTGATGATGGTAAGGAGTGGCAACCAAGTGATTTACCCCATGAGCTTCCCAAAGGTTTTTCATAGTTCCTGCCAGGAAATTAGTCCCTGCATCTGTGAGGATGTCGGAGGGCCAACCTACCCTGGCAAAAATGTCTGCTAGTGCCTGGCACACACTTTTAGCCCTGGTGTTGCTTAGAGCTACTGCTTCCGGCCATCGGGTGGCAAAATCCATGAAAGTCAGTATGTACTGCTTTCCTCTGGGTGTCTTTTTCGGAAAAGGACCCAGAATATCCACAGCTACTCGCTGAAATGGAACTTCAATGATGGGGAGTGGCTGGAGAGGAGCTTTGACCTGGTCTTGGGGTTTTCCCACTCTTTGGCACCCCTCACAAGACTGGACATAGGTAGAAACATCCTTGCCCATTCCCTCCCAGTGGAATGACCCCCCCAAACGGTCTTTGGTCCTGTTCACCCCAGCATGGCCACTAGGGTGATCATGGGCTAAGCTCAAGAGCTTGGCCCGGTATTTAGTTGGAACTACCAACTGTCTCTGAGGATGCCAGTCTTCCTGGTGTCCCCCAGAAAGAGTTTCCTTGTATAAAAGTCCTCTTTCTACAACAAACCTGGATCGATTAGAAGAGCTGAGAGGCGGTGGGTTGCTCCGTGCCGCCGTCCAAGCTCTCTGGAGGCTTTCATCTGCTTCCTGTTCGGTCTGGAACTGTTCCCTTGATGCTGGAGACATCAGTTCCTCATGGGATTGTGGACCTAGGCTTGGTCCCTCTGGAAGCGATATAGGGGATGGAGCTGTTTCTGTTGACTGTGAACCGCTCTCCGCTGGTGCACTATGTTGGGATTCAGGCTCCGGCTGAGCCTCTTGTGTAGGGTTATCGGCTGCTGCCAGTTCAGGTTCGGTGGGGCCCTCTGGTGTTGAGGTTGCAAGTACTGGATTCAGTGCTGACACGGGGTCTGGTGTTGGTTGTTTGGCTGGTTCCGGTTCTGGGACTGGTTCCGTCTGGGTCTCTGGGACTGGATCCACTACTGCTGTTGCAGACATTGGCCTGGGGTCCAGGTCCATCACCTCTGACTGGGTCCTGATAGAAGTTTCCGGAACAGAGCTAGGCCTCACGGCTTGTTTAGCCTGGTTGCGGGTGACCATTCCCACCCTCTTGGCCTGCTTCACATGATTGGCCAAGTCTTCCCCCAACAGCATGGGGATGGGATAATCATCATAGACTGCAAAAGTCCACATTCCTGACCAGCCCTTGTACTGGACAGGCAACTTGGCTGTAGGCAAATTGAAAGAGTTGGACTTGAAGGGTTGAATCGTCACTTGGATCTCTGGGTTGATTAAATTGGGGTCCACTAAGGAAGCATGGATAGCTGACACTTGAGCTCCGGTGTCCCTCCACGCGGTGACCTTCTTCCCACCCACACTCACAGTTTCCCTCCGCTCCAAGGGTATCTGGGAGGTATCTGGGCCTGTGGACCTCTGGTGTGATTCCGGTGCAATGAACTGTAATCTGTTGGGGTTCTTGGGGCAGTTGGCCTTTACATGCCCCAGCTCGTTACACTTAAAACATCGTCCAGCTGACGGGTCACTGGGGCGAGGAGGGTTGCTGGAGAACGGGGTGGTGGGACGATAAGGGGTCTGGAGGGTTCTTTGGGAGGTAGGTGGGGCTTTGGGCGGCCCCCGGTAATAGGGTGTGGTCTGGGGTGGTCCCTTCTGGTCTCCGCTCCAACTGCGACCAGTTTTCTTCTTCTCTGCCACCTCCACCCATCTGGCTCCAATCTCTCCTGCCTCAATTACAGTTTTGGGTTTCCCATCTAGGATGTATCTTTCTATTTCCTCAGGAACACCCTCTAAGAATTGTTCCATTTGCATTAGGAAGGGCAAATTTACTGGAGATTCAACACTTGCTCCTGATATCCAGGCATCCCAATGTTTCACAATGTGGTAGGCATGTCGGGTAAATGACATGTCTGGTTTCCACCTTAGGGCTCTGAACCTCCGACGAGACTGCTCGGGTGTTATCCCCATTCTGACTCTCGCCTTGGATTTAAATAGTTCATACTTGTTCATGTGTTCTTTAGGCATTTCAGCTGCCACCTCAGCTAAGGGTCCACTGAGCTGCGGCCTCAGCTCTACCATGTATTGGTCAGTAGAGATGTTGTACCCAAGGCAGGCCCTTTCGAAGTTTTCTAAGAAGGCCTCAGTATCATCACCTGCCTTGTAGGTGGGGAACCTTCTGGGATGGGAAGTGGTACCTGGAGAAGGATTGCTAGGGTTTGTTGGTATATTCTGCTGGGCCTTTATCCTCTCCATCTCCTCCACATGCTTCCTCTCTTTTTCCTTCTCCTCCTCCTTCAGCCGCATGAGTTCTATCTGTCTTTCATGTTCCCTTTGTTTTTCCTCAGCCTGAAATTTGGCTAATTCCAGCTGTAGTCGAGCTGAGGATTTGGCCATTCTAACCTCTCTGTTTTTAACTAACTTTACACCCGAGGTTTAGAAATAAACAAACAAACTTGGCTGTAAAATTTTGCTGTGCTGGAATAGAATACCTATTCTCTGATAGTGATTGTCAGCCTACAGAAAAAGACAATTCCCTTGTCTCTGCTCTGGGCCCAAATTAAAGCAAAAAACCTCCAACTACTTGGAAACCTGCTTACCCAGCCCAAAGAAGAAAAAAAATTTCTTTTCAAACCTGTGCTCCTTGTAAAACAAAAAAAAAATCAAAATCCTAAAAAAAAACCCTGCCACTTTTGTCTCCAGGCAAATGGGTAGAGCACACACCCCCTATTTACTTTTAGGAAGAAAAGAAAAAAAAAAAAAACCTCTGGGTTGGAAGACTGTGAATTTCCCTGCAGGAGTTAAGTACCCTGCCTCCAGGCAAGAAAACCTGCAATTCACAAGATAATCCCCTTTTGTCTCTGCTTGGCCACAAAGCAGAGAGAAACCAAGCTGCTTTCAGTTTCAAAGCTGCCTTCTGGACTTCCTAAAAATTCCTTTTTAAAATCTGTATTTCTAGTTCAAAAAATCTCAACTGGATCTCAAAATGATTTCAGGTTAATCCCACCGCTGCCACCATGTCAAGGTTCCTCCCCCACTCTGAACTCTAGGGTACAGATGTGGGGACCTGCATGAAAAACCTCCTAAGCTTATCTTTACCAGCTTAGGTCAAAACTTCCCCAAGGTAACAAATATTACCCCCGTTATCCTTGGAATGGCCGCTACCACCACCAAACTAATACTGGTTACTGGGGAAGAGCTGTTTGGACGCGTCCTTCCCCCCAAAATACTTCCCAAAACCTTGCACCCCACTTCCTGGACAAGGTTTGGTAAAAAGCCTCACCAATTTGCCTAGGTGACTACAGACCCAGACCCTTGGATCTTAAGAACAATGAACAATCCTCCCAACACTTGCACCCCCCCTTTCCTGGGAAATGTTGGATAAAAAGCCTCACCAATTTGCATAGGTGACCACAAACCCAAACCCTTGGATCTGAGAACAATGAAAAAGCATTCAGTGTTTTACAAGAAGACTTTTAATAAAAAATAGAAGTAAATAGAAATAAAGAAATCCCCCCTGTAAAATCAGGATGGTAGATATCTTACAGGGTAATTAGATTCAAAAACATAGAGAACCCCTCTAGGCAAAACCTTAAGTTACAAAAAAGATACACAGACAGAAATAGTTATTCTATTCAGCACAATTCTTTTCTCAGCCATTTAAAGAAATCATAATCTAACACATACCTAGCTAGATTACTTACTAAAAGTTCTAAGACTCCATTCCTGTTCTGTCCCCGGCCAAGACGACTACAGACAGACACACAAACCCTTTGTTTCTCTCCCTCCTCCCAGCTTTTGAAAGTATCTTGTCTCCTCATTGGTCATTTTGGTCAGGTGCCAGCGAGGTTACCTTTAGCTTCTTAACCCTTTACAGGTGAGAGGAGCTTTCCCCTGGCCAGGAGGGATTTCAAAGGGGTTTACCCTTCCCTTTATATTTATGACAACACCCCAGACACGTTGGTGTCAGCTCTACCTAGCCTGCTTGATGGCCCATAAGCTATACAATTTACTCATTGAGAGACGGCAGATACACATGTGCCACCAATGCCCCTCTGCCGTGTACATTGGCCAAACCGGACAGTCTCTACGTAAAAGAATAAATGGACACAAATCAGACATCAAGAATTATAACGTTCAAAAACCAGTCGGAGAACACTTCAACCTCCCTGGACACTCAACTGCAGACCTAAAGGTTGCAATTCTTCAACAACAAAACTTTAAAAACAGACTCCAACGAGAAAGTGCAGAACTGGAATTAATTTGCAAACTGGACACCATTAAATTAGGCTTGAATAAAGACTGGGAGTGGATGGGTCATTACACAAACTAAAAACTATTTCCCCATGCTAATTTTCCCCGCAACTGTTACTCACACCTTCTTGTCAACTGTTTGAAATGGGCCATCCTGATTATCACTACAGAAGTTTTTTTTTCTCCTGCTGATAATAGCCCAGCTTAATTGATTTGTCCTATTAGAGTTGGTTTGCCAACCCCCATCTTTTCTTTTTCTCTGTGTATATATATCTTCCTACTGTATTTTCCACTCCATGCATCTGATGAAGTGGGTTTTAGCCCACAAAAGCTTATGCCCAAATAAATTTGTTAGTCTCTAAGGTGCCACTAGTACTCCTGATTCTTTTTGCAGATACACCGTGTGACTCAGCAAAGTATTCAGGGACTTGCCCATATGACTTCAAATGCCATTTTGCTGTAATTTTCCACAGTAAGAACAAAGAGGTGTTTTTACACCTGGAAAACACTATAAAAGTCTGATGTCTCATCTCCATCTTGTCTTCAATCCTGCTTCTTACCTCTGGAGGGACTTTGCTACAAACGGAAGCTCTAAACAAAGGACTGATGACCCATCCCAGCTGTGGATGTACTCCAGAGACTTGATTTGAACCTGCAGTTTAACCCATCATTGCTACAAGCCTGAACCAAGAACTTTGCCATTACTGTATGTAATTGATTCCATTTAACCAATTTTAGCTCTCATCTATATCTTTTTCCTTTTATGAATAAACCTTTAGATTTTAGATTCTAAAGGATTGGCAACAGTGTGCTTTGTGGGTAATATCTGATTTGTATATTGACCTGGGTCTGGGGCTTGGTCCTTTAAGATCGAGAGAACCTCTTTTCCTTTTCTGGGGTATTGGTTTTCATAACCATTTGTCCCCATAAGGAGTGACATTGGTGGTGATACTGGGAAACTGGAGTGCCTAAGGGAATTGCTTGTGTGACTTGTGGTTAGCCAGTGAGGTAAAACCAAAGTCCTCTCTGTCTGGCTGGTTTGGTTTGCCTTGGTGTGCATAGAAACCCCAGGCTTGGGCTGTAACTGCCCTGCTTTTAGCAATTTCTCCTGAATTGGCACTCTCAGTTAGGTCCCACCAGAACCAGCATTGTTACACCTGTGTGTTAGCATTATCTATATATAGTATATAGATATAGATATATATATATTAGATTAGATGTTAAGTTGATAAGAATGTGTTTAAACTTTATAAAAATGCTTGTAGCATACTGCAGGTATTGATCTCACTTTTTACCTCTACAGGCCATGGTATAAAGTTATATTGAGTGGTTGCCTTGTAAACCTCTGTTATTGTGTAACTCACCCAAAAGGAAAAGAAGCATTAATTAAGGGAAAGTGTTCAAGATGGCTCACTGAAGGCAAATGAGGTATTGTGTAGCATCCACAGAGCGGGGCCCTGTGGATTGTATTCCTAACTCCCTCCAAGAAGAGGAGATCTACAGATGAACTCATCCCATCAGTTTGGGACTCTGGAGTGGAGGGAATAAAAATCTCTGGCAAGAAGAAACTGACTCTCTCTGATACTGTCTGGACTCTGAGGGGCCAAAGATTCCTAAACATAAGCAAAGAGATCCCCACGCTGCTTGGCATGGGTTAGCCCTGAAAGACATTTTGAACTGACAGATTACTACAATTCTGTCACCATTTGAATCACAGACTGAAACTCATTTGTGTATGCACGCTTGCTTGCTTTAACCTGTAAATAACTCTCTTATTCCTGTTTCCTAGTTAATAAACCTTGAGTTTGTTCATTACAGGACTGGCTGCAAGTGTTGTCTTTGGTGTGAGATCTCCGGTACAAAATGGTCTGGGGTAAGTGATTGGTCACTTGGGACTCGGAGCAACCTGAATATTTTGTGATTCCTGGAGTAAATGACCATTTATCAGTAAATAAAGCTTGCCTGGGTGGCAAGATAGACTGGACAGCCTAAGGGGACTGTCTGTGACTCCATGGTAAGACAGTGATCCAGCACTTCATATTTGTGACTGAGTTGGTGAAATCCAATTATAGAACATACAACCAGTTTGGGGTGTTTACCCTGCTTTCAACAGTCTGCCCTGAGATAGGCACTCACAGCGGTGAATCACTCCAGACAGCATGACAGTTACGAGGGCTGATCTTGCTCCTACTGAAGTAAATAAGAGCATTGACCCTGAGTTCAAAGGGAGCAGGACTGGGACCTCAATTGCCACTTCTCTGGCCTTGATTTGAACTGGAGAGGTAGAGGTGGAAGGATTTAAAGCCCACTACCAGGCACCCAGTTATCCAGTTACTTATGAATCTTTCTTGACTTTTTTCTAGTCTTGTGAATTGAAGCACTACCTGCAAATGTCAAGGAGACAACCAATGGGAATAAATTTAACTAATGTGTCTGAAGCAGTGGGGAGGAGGCATTGATTTGTATGGATCACCTGTATCTCCACACATGAGCAGGGCAGGACAACTTGTCTAGAAGGGCCCAGAAACTTCCAGAAGAAGGGTGCGGTGGTTACTAGGCATGCTCAAGACATTTTCTTGAAGCTGTAAAGAAAGCTGTCATCATGGGTGGGCAGTTTGGTATATTTCATTCACAGTCTGAGAGCTGAGCCAATCAGAGCAGGGGAGAGCACAAGGACAGAAGTTAGTGTGAGCTCTGTGGACTTGGAGGAAGAATAAAACATAAGACCAATACATGTTAGTCAAACCTGCAAAGGGGTTTATTCTGAGTTACTTGGTGACCTTGATGACTTGACTGATGTAGGCGAGTCTTGTCTGCCTGTAAGTGTCCTGTTTGGTGACCAGCTGTCCTGAATTACATGAACAGAGATCCCCACTTGTCCCCAAGGGAACTTTATGGTGTACTCAACAGGCTTGGCTTCAGTGCAGCTGTCACTCGTCTTTCTGGTGTTAGGAAAGGTGTTGAGAATATCAGTGGAGCACGGGTCTCCAAATGAGCAGTTAGACAACTCATCCTTGCCTCTGCTACAGGACTCTGAGTGCCTTTAGTACCAAATCTACTTCCTTCAGGCACTGATCAGAAAGCTAGAAAAACGGCCCACTGAGGCAGATGTCAGGTGTTTGTATTTGGTCAGTCAGAGCCAGTGATGAGCTGCCAAAAACTTAACATCCGGTTCCCTCCTCACCCCACAAGGGGGTCATTGCCCAACCCCAGCCCCCGGGGCTCCTGCACCATCGAACCCCCCGCGTTCCTTGACGCCCTCCCAGGACCCCTGTCCCATCCACCCCACTCCCCTGTTCCCTGACTGCCCCCAGAACTGGGCAGGAGGGTCTTGTGGGCCACCGTAGTGGGTGCCCACCCCGACCCTAAGAGCCAGAGGGACCTGCTGGGGGGTGAGGTGGGGAGTCCCGGTGGTGCTTACCTGGGGCAGCTCCCAGGAAGCATCCGGCAGGTCCCTCTGGCTCCTAGGGGCGGGGTAGCATAGCTGGGGGGAGCAGGGGGAGCAGCTACTCTCCCCACTGATCACATCAAAAGTGGCTCCTTAGGCGCCGACTCCGTGGGTGCTCTGGGCTGGAGCCCCCACGGGGAAAATTTGGTGGGTGCAGAGCACCCACTGGCAGCTCCCCACCCCGCACCCAGCCCCAGCTCACCTCCGCTCCACCTCCGCCACCTCCCCTGAAGGCAGCTCCCCGCCCCGCTCTGATTCTTCCCCCCTGACTTCCCGCAAATCAGCTGTTCGGCAGGAAGCCTGGGAGGGCTGAGAAGCAGGTGGTGGCTTCGTGCTCAGGCCCAGGGTGGCAGAGGTGAGCTGGGGTGGGGAGCAATTCCCCTGCGCGCTCCCCAGGTTACCTGCTAGGGCACGGGCAGCCCTCCTTGCGCCCCCCACCCCAGCTCACCTCCGCCTCCTTGGGGCTGAGCGCGAAGCCACTGCTTGCTTCTCAGCCTGCCCCCCCTCGGCTTCCCGCGCGAACAGCTGATTCTGTCACAATATATACTTATACAAATAATTATAGTACATATTACTGCAGAACCTTATGGACCCATCAAAGATCAGGGCCCCGGTGTGTTAAGCATTCTACATACAGATAGCAATCCCTGCCCTGAAGAGCATACAGTCTGAGTAGACATGACAGACTAAAAAGCAGGAAGAGAAATAGCCACAGAGAGGTGCCCAAGGTCACAGCAAGACAGTGGCAGAACCTAGGTCTTGTTACACCCAGACAAGTATCCTTTCCATTGGACCACACTCAGCACAGTTGCTGTTCGTACTCAATGATAATGAACCCTCAGATTCAACTGGCACCATCAAATTACCTGTTCTGAAGTAATGAAATGCACCGGTGGGAATGCAAACTGTGTAGCACGTTTCTCATTGTGAGGGATTTTTGCTGTGGTTACAACAGGCCATGCTCCCACAGTAACAGACTCAGGGTAAGAGAAACATATAGTTCCAAGCATCTATCTAGCAAGAGAAATCTCTGAGGAATGCACTCAGGCTTCAATAAGCTAGGTACTGAAATGGAGATACAAGCACTGCAGGTGTGGCACAAATAGCATAGGCATTGTGTGTATGCACAGGGTTGTGAATCTGAAGGCGGAAAGTAATTTGGGTAAACGTGACAATGGAATGATAGATTTCATGATTCCAGGGAAAGGAAGGAGTGAGAGCAGCAGAATAAAGGACAATGGACTTCAAAAATGCAGTCGTTAACAAATTCAGAGAACTGGTAGGTAAGGTCCGATGGGAAGAAAATCTAGGGGATGAAGGAGTTCAGGAGAGCTGGCAGTTTCTCAAGGCACAACTGCAAACTATCTTGATGCAAAGGAAAGACCGGAAGACTACTGAGAGGCCAATATGGCTTCATCAGGATAAGTTTTACTGACCTGAAAATGGAAAAGGACTTATTAAAAAAATGGAAATATGGACAAATAACTAAGGATAAATACAAAATATTAGCACAAACCTGTAGGGATAAATCAGAAAGACTAAGGCACAAAATGAATTACACGTACCAAGGGATATAAGAAGCAAAAAAGAAGAGTTTTTTGAAAAAAACATTAGAAGCAAGAGAAAGACAAAGGAAAGTGTAGGTCCTCTATTTAGCAGGGAAGAAGAGCTAAAACATAACATCATGAAGACTGCGGTGTGTAATGACTATTCTGCTTCATCTTCACTAAAAAGATTAATAGTGACGAGATACTCAACACAATTAATATTAACAACAAGGGGGAAGGACTGCAAGCCAAAATACGGGGGAAGTTAAAGAATAATTAGATAAATTTGCTGTATTCAAGTTGGCAGAGCCTGATGAAATTCATCGTACAATACTTAAGAAAGTAGCAGAAGCAATCTTGGAACCGTTAGCAGTTATCTTTGAGAACTCATGGAGGACAGGTGAGATCCCAGAGGACTGGAAAAGGGCAACCATTGTACCTGTCTTTAAAAAGAGAAGCAAAGGGAACCCAGAGAATTATAGACCAGTCAGCCTAATTTTGATACCTGGAAAGATACTTGAACAGTTTATTAAACAATTAGTTTGAGAGCACCTAGAGGATAAGGAATAGCCAGCATGGATTTGTCAAGAGAAAATCATGCCAAATCAAACTAGTCTTTGATTGGATTGCTGGCCTAGTGGATGGGGAAAGCTATAGGCGAGGAAGCAGTTATCAGTGTTTTGCTGTCAAGGTGGGAGGACATATCTAGTGGGGTCCCTCAAGGGTCTGTCCTGGGTTCAGTACTATTCAATAGTTTCATTAATGACTTGGATACAGGAGTGGAGAATATGTTTATAAAATTTGTGGATGACACACAGCTGAGAGAGGTTGAAAGCACTTTGGAGGACAGGATTAGAATTCAAAACAACCTGGACAAATCAGAGACTTGGTCTGAATTCAACAAGATGAAATTCAGTAAAGACAGGTGCAAAATACTACACTTAGGAAAGAAAAATCAAATGCACATCTACAAAATAGAGAATCACTGGCTAGGTGACAGTATTGCTGAAAATGGTCTGTGAGCTATAATGGATCATAAATTAAATGTGAATCAAAAATATCATGCAGCTGCGTGGAAAAAATTAGAGGGAACACTGCTGAGCGCCGAGACTTATTGCTGCTCCGCTCAGGTCAGGTGGCCTCAGCCCCTTTTAAAGACAGCTAAGTCCCCTCAGAGTGAGCACCGCAACAAGGGCGTGGCTGGGAGGAGGCGTGGCCTCCCTCACAGATTGACAGGGAGGGACGGCCATGCATGCTTACAAGAGCCTCACTATTTCTTTTAATTACAATGCTATATTATTACAAATCAATAGCCTTTTTTGTCTGCCCACTGGGGGAATACAGTGTATGTTAACACTGCAATGTAAGCCCAGGGTTTGAATTCAGGCTCCTAGCACCCCTTCAGTCTACACACAAGTTGTGCTAACCCAAGGCTTGGACCCAAGGTCCCAGGACCCCAGGGGGGTGGAGGGCCTGAGCCTGAGTCAAGCTGGGACCCAGGGCTCAAGCCCTATTGCTTTGCAGTGTAGATGCAGGCCTACTGGACTCCTGCTGTGGCAATCTGCCAAAGGTATCCCGGAATCCCACAATCTGGCTTTCTTTGTCCTCGGGAGAGTCAAGTTTTTCCACACTCCACCACAATCAAATGGCTAGAGCAGCCACATTTTGGGAGGGCACTATGATGACTGGGATATGAGTGGCTGGACTTGGCCCCTCTTAATGCCATGGAGATGCTGGATCCCTAGGTTGGGGCCCAGGGCTCAGCCATTCCTAACCTGGAGTTACAAATAAGTGTAGATTCTCAAGACCTAGTTTAACAAACCAAGGGTCTGCTGACTCGAGTTCTACTAACCTTGTACTAACATTGCTGTGAAGACAGGCCCACACTTACAGGATGGCAAAAGAAGGAACATAGAACAGATTAAAATAATACATTTCCACAGTGGTGTACGCTATAAGCAGAGGAACAGCCAGGTCTTTTGAATTACATTATGCTATGAGCAAAGGAATTCCAGTTGTCATTCATTTCTGCTGGCATACACGTGGTTCTAATGATCGAGTGAAGACATTAATTACAGGCAGTGGCAGTTTCAGAGCTTTACATGCATAGTTAGTGACAGTTGAATCAATCCACTCACTTTGCCGCACATGTGGCTTAAGTGGAACCCCCCACATGTATAACAGGGGACTCTACACCGGACTCTTGCCCATAAAAATGGGTGATGTTGAATTAAAGATTTCTGCAAGGTAAACTTTTTGCTAGGTGCAACAGCACTGAAGTGCTGTTATAGCTTGAAGAAACAACTTAAAGAAACAACCTTCTCTTTTTTTCTTGCCGTTTGGAACACTAAAAAAGTGCCCATAAACAGCTTTACAAAATGAGATACAAATTTCAGTCACTTTCACCTCTTCCACCACTCCAGGAAGTTTGCCAGTTCTTTACTTTCTATGTACTCTCCTCAAAGCCCCAGCAAAACAAATGTGGCCAGCAGCGTGCCCCGTATTCAACAAATCCAGGTCCAGAAAGGAATTGCACAGGGAGTGCCTTATGAAGAATGCCTGGCCAGCCACCTGCCTCTCTATAATATTGTAGGGCATCTAGGATCAGTGCCTCACCTTTTGCAGTGTCTCAAAGGGGAGAGAAGTGCTTTCCCAGTTGGGCTGGCCTCAGGCTATTTACTGGTTTAATGACATTATTAATTTAATGACTTTATTAATGCATACTCGGTATAGGCAACCGCAGGTGTCACATTTCTGACGACCGCCTGCTCTGTTGCCACAGTCATGTTTGGTGTCAGAACAGGTACGTGTGCACTGAAGCTGGAGGTGTAATTTCCAGCCTGAGTGGACATACCCACCCTAGATGTAATCAAAACTAGCCCGCTAAAATAGAACTGAGTTGCACCTGCAAAGGTAACAGAAGGGGCTAGCCACCACAGTACGTATCTAGGCTCTCAGCTGGATCATACTCAAGGCAGCTAGCCTATCCCACGTCTTACGCTGCCCTGGCTACACTTTCATTTTTGGCATGCTACCTCAGTCAGAGCTAGTGTAGATATGTCTACTTGAGCCAGAAATGACACCTTCAGCTCCGATGTAGACATACCCAATGTCAGAGGAGTCTCAGGAACATGGTTGTTTTTGTAGTGTACACAGAGCCCTAAGCTGACCTCTTACTCCTTCATCAGCATAGATACATAAGAATTCCTCTCTTGAAACACTTCTAGCAGCTACAGCCTTGAAAGACAAAAGTCACATTCAATGCCTCTCTCTTTAGCAGGAAGCAATGTCTATCCCTTTCATTCTGATTTCCTTAAACCTGCTTGTGTTGACGCGCACACCTCAGAAAGGGTCTCCTCAGTCACGGCTTCTGCCCTGTGCAGCATGGCTTCGGCAAGACAGAAAGAATGAAATGACAAAGGACACATTAGGAAAACACTTGAAATCATTGCAGCTGAATAAAATGAGCCCTGGCTTGACCCACACGTAACCTAGAACATGGGTTTCACTTTGCTTTAGAAACCCAGAGAAACTGGGTTTTTGCTGGATTGGCAATTCATGCTTTTTAAGAATAGAAGAATACATTTATCTAGGACACAACCATTACTCATTTTATTATTTAGACCGAGAAGTGACTATGAAGCATAATGCTTTGTGGGAGGGGAAAATTCTTCCAGGACTTTTTTTTCTAAATAGCAAATGTTAAGGTAACGTGAAACACCAGCCAGATAACATCTGCAGCTCAGTTGCTTTAGAACTTTTCTTCCCTAACATCTTCATAATTCTGGGTCTGCTAATCCTACAACCCTTGCATTTAGTGATGGTGATAAGGAGAGCTGATTGGTAGCTACATGCAGAAGGGGTTACCGCTTCAGCAAACAAATGTATAGTTGAGAGACAAAAATCAGTTGGGAGCAAAGAATTTACCTTGAGAAAACCAACGGCACAGGGATGGAGATTTATAGAGAGTGATAATACAGTAGAACTCGAGTTACGAACTGACCGGTCAACCACACACCTCACTTGGAACCTGAAGTACACAACCAGGTAGCAGCAGAGACCAAAAAACACCAAACCAACCCCAAAGCAAATAGAGCACAGTACCGTGTTAACCATAAACTATGAAAAAAAAATAAAGGGAAACTTTTTAAAAAATGAGATTTGACAAAGCAAGGAAACTGTTTCTGTGCTTGTTTCATGTAAATGAAGATGATTAAAATCAGCATTTTTCTTCTGCATAGTAAAGTTTCAAAGCTGTATTAAGTCAATGTTCAGCTGTACATTTTTGAAAGAACAACCATAACGTTTTGTTCAGAGTTACAACCATTTCAGGGTTATGAACAACCGCCATTCCCGAGGGGTTCGGAACTCTGAGGTTCGACGGTATTTCTAAACGATTAACTTCCTGTCATGGTAACGGATAGAAATTTGCTCACAGAAATGCAGTTTAAAACCCAGCCTATGTTTTATCTGAGAGAGACTCCTGATTCATCTCTCTCTTGGGTTTGCTATTTCAGAATGTGTGGTAATTTGAGGTGAGACTCGGATTTCGGCTTGCTGAGAAGGAAGATGATGCATGCCAATGTTACACAGTGCCCTTTGGTGTTTCTAGAGCTGTGTAACATAGTCCCAGGGAAATCAGAAGCCATGCAAAATTTGCCAGCTTTCGGGGCCTGTTATGCACTTGGAATTCAGCCCAGGTTTGTTAAAAGGTTTACAAAGGTTTGCACCCTTTGAAGGACACCTGAGCTTATTTACATAATGGTAATATGCCACACTTCTCTAGCACCTTCCATCTGAAGACTGCAAAATGCTTTATACACGCCCATGAATTAAACACCCCGATACTACTCTGAAGTTGGTAGTAATCCCAGCCCCTTTGTACTGATGATGAAACCAAAAACACAGATATATGGGCCAGATCATCTGCTGGTATAAACTGGCTTCTTTCCACGGAAATAGAGGTACACTTAATTACAACGGTTGAGGATCTGGCCCAGTAGAGCAATGACTATTTATGTAAAGGCAAGCCAGCGCTGGTACATTACAGCATCTGGCTTTTTTATAGTCCCGGTTTCAGAAAATTCTCCAAAATATAACGCTGCTTTGACACAGTAGGAAGGGATGTTCTGGAGCAACTGGCAAAAGTTGCTGATTAGTATATATTAGTAACAGCATATTCGCACAATGGGGTTAAGCATTCTAGGCTTTACCATTGCTTTTTCTGCGAAGGGCTGGGGGGCTCAGATTTCAGGAGTTTGAATTTGGCAGGTAAGTTTTGGTCAGTTCTTTAAAGTCTGACTAAGTTTAAGCAGCCTTCCTCATAAATATTTGTATTTGTACATAAGACAGGCAAAGAGTTCTAAAAGTCACTTAGAAGCAAGAAGCTATTAGCATTTATTACAATACTGCTGTTTACTAGCGCTTCAGTCAAGCTTTTAAAAGTGCAGTAGGACTGTTAGGGTATGTCTACACTACCCGCCGGATCAGTGGGCAGCGATCAATCCCCGATCACTGTCCCGTCGACTCCAGTACTCCACCGACAGGGGAGCGGCAGCAGTCAGCTCACCATGGTGAAGACACCACAGTAAGTAGATCTAAGTACATCGACTTCAGCTACATTATTCACATTGCTGAAGTTGCGTAACTTAGATCAATTCCCACCCCTCCCCTGTGTAGACCAGGGCTTAGTAATGGATTGCTCTTGCAAAGGAGATGTTAAAATTATTAATTTTTTATCAGTTACATATTCTGACTTGATGCCCTCTTATAGGTCCCAAGGGCTTATGTCATACCAAAGAGTGTTCAAAATTTTAAGTGTATCTTGTTAAGTATGTCATGTTGCCTCTATATAAATCCATGGTATGCCCACATCTTGAATACCATGTGCAGATGTGGTTTCCCCATCTCAAAAAAGATATATTGGAATTGGAAAAGGTTCAGAAAAGGGCAACAAAAATTATTAGGGATATGGAATGGCTTCCGTATGAGGAGAGATTAATAAGATTGGGACTTTTCAGCTTGGAAAAGAGATGGCTAAGGGGAGACATTATTGAGGTCTATAAAATCATGTCTGGTGTAGAGAAAGTAGATAAGGAAGGGTTGTTTACTACTTCTCATAACACAAGAGCTAGGGGTCACCAAATGAAATTAATAGGCAGCAGGTTTAAAACAAATAAAAGGAAGTATTTTTTCACACGACACACAGTCAACCTGTGGAACTCCTTGCCAGAGGATGTTGTGAAGGCCAATACCATAACAGGTTCAAAAAAGAACTAGATAAATTCATGGAGGATAGGTCCATCAATGGTTATTAGCCAAGATGGGCAGGGATCATGCCCCTAGCCTCTGTTTGCCAGAAGCTGGTTGTGAGTGACAGGGGATGGATCACTTGATGATTACGTGTTCTGTTCATTCCCTCTGGGGCACCTGGCACTGGCCACTGTTGGAAGACAAAAAGAAAAGGAGTACTTGTGGCACCTTAGAGACTAACCAATTTATTTGAGAATAAGCTTTCGTGAGCTACCGCTCACTTCATCAGATGCATTCAGTGGAAAATACAGTGAGGAGATTTATATACACACAGAACATGAAAAAATGGATGTTTATCATGCACACTGTAAGGAGAGTGATCACTTAAGATGAGCTATTACCAGCAGGAGATATTTGTTTGCAGTAGCGCTGACAGTGAACTGCGTTCTTTCCAATCACACAAAAAAGGACAGTCCCCACCCCCAAGGATCTCACAGTCTAAGGACTGACAGACAGGTAGACAGAGGTCAGGGAAGGGGAATAATGAAACAGATTTTTCTATACAAATCAACAAGATTCACTATGCTATAAGTGGGTGTTTAAGGGGGACTAACAAGAGGGTGTGGGCAGCAGACTGCATGTTTAAGCTCTGGGATGTCATGCATAAGGTCACGGGGGAAGATGTACAGCCCTTTCTGCAGTAAAATTATTGGTGGTTCTAGAATATAACAGTGTATTATATAGATGGTTGACAACTGAGGTGGGTGGGCTAAAGGGAAAGGTCACGGCCCCATCTTTCTTGAAGACTTGCACTGATAGCAAGGTGCTCATGCTCTGGGTGGATACTGTCTGTATACAACATTTGGAGGCAAAATCCTGGCCCTATTGAAGTCCAATGGCAAAACTCCCATTGACTTCAGTGGAACCAAACTTTCACCCCAGTACTTAAGGGAAGTGGAAAATTCATGGTATCTTTTGAAGAGATTGTGATGAAAATTACAATTCAATTTCCTGATATTTTCAATGGGTTTAAAGCTGCATTACACATCGATAATAGTGCCCAGTCATCAGACTTTTCTTTTTGTACTTGCTTTTTATTTTATTTTAGAGGAGTTACAGATTGCAGTTTCTTTAGCTGAGACCCACTTTCTCAAAATGACAAGAGGTTGAAGTAATAGCTTTGGCTATGATCACAAATCTAATGATGATTAATGCACCAAGGCATAGCTGGAAAATGCCTTCATGTGACTTAAGCATTGTCAAACGGAGAGCTATGTAGACTGGAAAAACAGAAGTCCCTGGAAAACATATATAATATAGGTGGCTGAAAATTTTTTGCCTGGACAGTTTTCTGTAGGAGAATGCAGTTTTGTCAAATGGAAAAGTTTTACAAGAGTTTTGTTTCGAGAAGGTAAAAACATTTTGTTTTCATTTCATTTTGACTTATATTTAAATACTTATTTTATTATATACTTAAAATTTTATTTTATTGGGACGTTATTAAAATGAATTTTTGTTCTGTGGAAAATGTTGGCTTTTTGTTCTGATTCAAAATTTATTTATGTTTTGAACTATCAGAATGTCCTGCAGAACAGAACATAAGAATGGCCATACTGGGTCAGACCAAAGGTCCATCTAGCCCAGTATCCTGTCTTCTGACCGTGACCAATGTTGGGTGCTTCAGAGGGAATGAACAGACCAGGGCAATTATCAAGTGATCCACCCCCTGTCATTCAGTCCCAGCATCTAGCAGTCAGAAATTCCATTTTTCCAACCAGCTCTTATATATTTGTGTGTGTGTTTGTGCATGAATGTGCAGGTATATATAAATGGACCCTAAAAGACTGTGCACTGAGTGTGAAATTCTCCTCTGTGCAAAGAGGGCCAGCACAAGCCCTAGGCATCAGTTGTCCCTCTTAAGGCCTGGGCACAACTCAATCTAATTTCAGCCCATAGGATTGAAGAGGTGCCTAGGCCTTCTGTCTTAAAAGGGACTTAATTAGTGCATAGGCTTTGTGATGGCCCTCTGCACAGGGGTAAATGTTAACTCAAATGTAGGGCAAGTTCTAGGAGCTTCTGAGTACCTGAAATTTCCCATTGATGGATCCAGTGGGGATTTGTGCATAAAGCAGTGACTATAATTAAACATTGAATACTCTGCAAACCATACTACTATTTCTCTCAGAGTGGAAAACTGAAACACAGTAAAGGAAGCTCAGGGTCCAGAAAAGGGACTGGTGGTCTTGATGAACCCAACAAGTAACAAACAGATTTTGCAAGATGCTACGCCTTCAGGTACCACTGACAACAATGGGAGCTGTGGGTTCTTGGAGCCTGATAAAGTCAATGGAAAGATAACTCCCATTGAGCTATATATGCTTTGAATCTAGCCCTCAGCAACTTTCTATACGTCCTCCGCATCTGGCCAGGGGAGGCCCCCAGAGACAGAAGCAGCTAGGGATGTTGTGGGGGAAAAGGGGCGGGGGAAGGATTAATTCCTTCAGGGCGGGAGTAGCAGGAAGGGGTCGGTGCGATTAATGTAAACTAAAGGAGAGGGAGATGGGCAATATCTCTGCTGTTGGTTATTGCAGTTTCTTGAATAGCCCTAGCTAACATCTTGTGCAACTTGCTATAAAGCGACTAATACTGTTTTTTTCCCAAGCAGTGTCTCTTTAAATTTGTAATGACATAAAGCACGTCTCATTGGATAATGTCAACTAGATAACAAAGTAGTCATTATCCTGGATTCATTTTTAAAAATATATTAAATGTGGTGACAATTAATGGAAATTGTACTCCAAATCATAGTAGTATTTAGAGGGGAACTTCTGGGAGCAATTTGAAACCGAGATGACAACAAAATAGACAATGGATTAACGCTTCCAGCATGCTCAAATGCCAATTATCTTTTAAATGATGCTTGAGGTATTATTTCATTTCAGTGCTTCAGGAAAATAGTTGGACACTTCTCTTTGCACCACAGTGGAACCTTTACATTTAAGGTTCCATTCCGGTGAGGCGCTGAGTATCAGGTGTCATGCTGATAGCCTAGAAAACTGAGCTGGGCAACAGGTTTATGGCTCCTTTGCATCACCAGAGCAGTGCCCAACAGCCAGAGCATTCTCGGTCTTGTGGCGTGACAAAGAAACACAGAGCCCATTTCAATTTAAAGTACACTAACGGGCAAGCACATCTAAGCATCTTATTTCAAGTCTTTTATAGGAACAGCGCAGAAATAACAACACCTCACAGAGAGGGCAATAAAATTAACCTTCTGAAATGAATAGCTCTTGGACTAACCTCCTGGAATACATTGTTCTTTGCAAAGCCACATTCTGAATGAGAAACCGGACTGTGCACACTGTAAGCTTTCAGAGGCAGGGGACTTTCTCTGGTTATATCTATGTGCAGCACCTTGCACAGTGGCACCCGGATTTTCGTTGGGGCCTCTGGGTGCTACTCTGATGTGAACTATTGTAAGTTGGAACAAAAAGACGCACTGTATGAGGCCCGGATGCTCAAAGGCAGCGAGGTGCTTAAGTCCCTATTTCAGGTGCGTACGTCCTGGTTTGGGCTCTACTGCAGATGCAGTGACACCTACAATTTTGTAGTAAGAGTTCCCCGTGCTCCTTCCGGGGAGCGTGTGTAATGCTGCCTCCCTGTGAGTGTCTGGGCACCGATCTCTTAGCAAGCTCCCACAGTGATTCTCAAACCAGGGTACAATAGGCATTCGGCCACCTCACTCACCTCAGGGGCTCAGAGGTCACCTAACTCCATATGAAACAGCTTGAGGAGGTGCCCATTTTATCTCTTTTTGCCCAGTGATTAGAGCACTCACTGGGATGTGAGAGACCCAAGATGAATTCCCCCCTCTCTGCCAGCAGAGAAGAAAGAATTTCAGCAGAGGTCTCCCACCTCTTAGGTGTGTGCTCCAACCACTGGGCTATGGGATATTTTCAGGTGTCTTCCTCCACCTCTCCTGTTGAAGCGGTTGCCTGCTGGATAAATAATTAAAGAATAATTGAGGCCAGCGGACTGGATCCGGGGTCTGCCACATCCTGGGTGAGTGCTCTACCCAGCAGGGAATCACAAGCAAAAGGAGATGCCGGTGCCTGTCTCCATGAGAAGGGTAGGGGTAGCACATACCCGTCATCGGCATCTCCCTTTGGCTAATTTAGGTAGCTCCCCACATAGTGTGCTGACTTTTGTGAATTACAATCTAAGGCGCTTCTCTCTCCCCATTCATTGTATAGGATCTTAGGCATCTCACTCAGGATTTGCGAATCACAGTGATTTTATCCGGGTGCCTATAAGTGGGGCTTGGCGACGCTGAGCGTCTAACTTCTTTTGACCATTCAGTCCTAAGTACTTACATGACCTTCACCGCCATGGTGTCTGATACCGATAATCTTAAGGAGCACAGCAGTTACTGTTTCAATGTGATACATTGGGTAACCTAAGACTTTTGTTGGAGTAGATGAAGAGGAGGAACGGGAGGCTCCTATGATGGATCTATTTACCTATAGTTTAGGGGCCTGATCTCAAGGGATGGACCATAGAACATTTGGGATTGTCTCCTGGCATCATCTCATGCTGTGAGGAAGCTGGCTGAGGTCACGGTAGGCATAAAAGTTGCTGAACAACCTGATGCATGCTAGACCTGGGTGCAGAAACCAATGTATTTTTCTTTCAGGGAATGTTACTGCATCAAACTTCATCCCCTAATTGAATGTACAAGATAGTTTATCAATGTAATGCCTCCAGTACCAGTTTCTAATTGTAGTGAATATATATATCTTTGAAACAAATACAATATCTAAACTTATTATATCAAGACCAATATACTATAGCTGGAAATTTATTTACTTCAGTGACCACTAAGAACATATGTGGCTATGTTAGCTAAATAAAAGTATTTAACTCTAATGTTCCAAGTCGTACGCTGATGGAAGGAATTGCCTTCCTCTGAAGCATCAGGGATTGTCATTGCTGTATCCCAGATTTCAGACCACTGGTCCATCTAGTCTGCTAACTCCTTTAATAATGCAGCCTGTCCATTCAAGGAGAGTTTCCTTATTTCTGATGGAAGCATAACGTTCTACTTGTACAGAGACTTAGCTCCCCTTTGGTTTGCTCTGTGAGCTTTCTCTGCTCATAGTATTCTAACATGACAAATGGTGTGTGAATACTGGAGACGCTAGCTAGTCTCTGGAGATAGCAATCTGTCTCCATAAAAGAAACTTGCAGAATACAAAACCCAAGAAAATAATATGGGGGAAAGCGAGTGTCCCTGAAAAAGAGTCCTGGCAATACCCCGCGGCCGAAGCCCATACATGCTGCTCCAAAAGGCACTTCACTTTATATGAAAATGTGTCTAACCTTAGCCTCACCCTTCCCCTTCTCTGGACTAGCAAATCTAATAACTTTTCTATTTCTAGATTCAGAGACTCTATAAATTATAAACAAGTAGAAAAAAGCACTGGGCGGCAAATGTCAACATCACTGATTCTCTTCTCTGCTCCCACTCTTTCTTCACCATTTTGGAAGTAGAAAGAGGCTGGAAATCAGCCAGAGCTCCCCAGCACGGAGTCCCCCCTCCCCAGCTGGTACAGAACAGTATAGCTAGCACCTACCCCACCCCTGAAACTCCAGGTGGAAGTGGCGTGTCAGATGCCTTGTTGAAGCTGGCAGACAGTTCCCTGTGAAACACAGGCAGCTGATGTACTTTCTGATTGTGTGGCTGAGGCTGACACAGAACTGGCCACCGGATCAATAATCACCCCTCCTGTGCATGTGACCATTACCCTTGTCGCTGTGCCCAGCAGGGATTTTGGGCCAATATCCCTAGTCTATCCATACATACCCGAGGCAGCTGAGCAGCTCCCAAGCAAAAGCTGGAAATGAGCATGCATTGGATGTAATCGGATCCCAGTCTCAGTGGTGTCTTAAAGGGAACAGCAAATAAGAGCCAATGTAATATAAGGAGGATCTCTTTTTTTCCCCACTACACCAGTGTATAGGAGTAACTCCATTAAAATCAATGGAGTTTACACCTGCTTTAAAAGGGTGAAAATCAGAAGAGAATCAGGCCCAAAACTTCCACTGAGATACTGTCTGATTTTTTTTAACAATTCAGACCTAGTGGGAAACTATGTTAGGAGCTAATGACACCTTCACCATTCAAACCCATCCATTAAAACATGGGAGAATAATACAAAAAGGTGCATGAATATTTATTAGAATTATCCAGTGAATCTGCATCAGCAACAGTCACATCTCTTGCTGTGTTCATTTTCTGGGAATATTCAAGCAGTCCAGTTAACAGGTACAAATACTCAGAGTCAATTTCAGAGCATATGCCAGTGTTCTGAGAGAAGTGCTTCAAGACTTGTCCAATGAGGGAATAGAAACAATACCATATGACTAATCTGATGTTTTCCTCCCCAGTTATCTCAAGGTGTTTTGGATCAGGCTTTGAATGAGTTTGGAGGTCCTGCAGGGAAAATTAATATGTGACCACGTAATGAAATTCTTGTAATGCCTCCATTCAAGGGGGCAAAGTTAAGGTTACACGTGCAAACTTTCCAATTTCCTGATTCTTGAATGTTTTTTTTATGTCTGTTTAAAAATATTTTACAGTAGTATCAAATATATGCAGAGCAGAGTGCATAAATCCTAACAAATGCAGTAGATGAACTTTGCCTCTTTTTCTGTTGTTGTTTTTTTTTTTAAATTCATTATTCAAAAAAAATTCAATGCAGTTTTTAAATATTTTTCACAAATTTTGTTTACCCTTTGACATGTGAAATTTGAGCTCTCTTGTGACTGGCCACATGAGCCATATAGTACCCTTTTGGTTCCCCGATTAGAAGAATCGAGCTCTTGTTATCAGGTTCTTCATACAAATTTTAAAATGTGCCTTTTGTGAGAATTTGAGCATGTGAGCTAGGAATTCCTTTCCTCAATCACCTGTGCTTCTAAAACGCAATCACACAAATGGCTCACTTTTGTGGAATTGTAATTTCAAGCTCATGTACTCAAATATATGAAGAAAGCAAATTTTAAAATTAGCTTTCCCTAAACATTTGCATCACAAACCTGGTCAGTAGGGCTTTGATTTAACCAAGCATTTAAGTACACGCCTAACTGAAGTCAATGCCACTTGTTTAAGGCCCCTATTCAGTCATTCAAGCACCACCAAAATCAATGGGACTTAAGCATATACTTAAAGTTAAGCATGTGCTAACATGCTTTCCTGGATTGGAGTCTAAGTGCTTTGCAAAACCAGGGCCTAGAGTTGCACTAATGAACAGTAAACATGATCAGAGCAAGTTCATATTTAAAGTCTAACAATCATTTATGGCAATTATTTGGCATTTTTTCTCACCTCTGATATGCAGGATTGTTTATGAATTATACAACATACGCAAATAATTATTTCATTCTAAGGTTAGATGTGGTTTTACATGCCTGACTTCCTATTTTTGCACTAGAAGAATAGTTTTAATTATGTATTGCTGCTTGCATAATTTTAAGATAATTACACAGCAGCTAGATTTAGATCTGATTTTCTTATTAAGCCACAAGAGCTCATTTTGCAATTAGTTAATATTAACTTAATGTAAAACTGTCCTATGAAAAATAGGCAGAATGGCTGAGACCCTTACTTTTCAATCGTTTTCCATGTTTACTAGAAATATCTAAAATTGCAAAGGAAGAGTAGAATTTTCAAACTTTTATTAAAGAAACTATGGCAAGCAGGTATTACAAACATTTAGTTTTGGGGGCTGTTTTTTAACGATTTACAAAAGCCAATAGGCATTTAAACTCCTTCGACAATTCCAGCCATTGGAATTTAATGCGAATTGGGAGCCTAATTCCCTCCCTTAGACACTCCTGCACAGTGTTAGAAACCCACCCAGAACAGACTAATGGTAGATGAGAATCCACACATGAAAGTGACTATGGTATATAAACCAAAAGGAATTGACCACTGAGCTTCCGTTATCCAAACTAAGACCTTGATCCTGTAAATACTTACATACCTGCGTACCTTTCAACAGGTGAGTACTGCATAGACTTCAGTAGGATTACTCTTGTGATCAACTTGAAGCATGTGTGATAGGCCTGGTCTACGCTAACGAGGTAAATCAATCCAAGTTACGCTAGTTAAGTTATATAAGTTAAGTAACTTGAGTCGATGTAGCTTAGATCTACTTACAGAGGTGTCTACACTGCACTACGTCAATGGGAGATGCTCTCCCGTTGACATAGCTTCTGCCTTTCAGGGAGGTGGAGTACTGAAGTCAACGGGAGAGGGATCTCCCATCAACTTATTATGTCTTCACCAGACCCGCTAAATCAACTCTGCTGCATCAATAGCAGTGGCACTGATTTAGCCAGTAGTGAGGACAAGCCCTAAAGTGTTTACAGGGTCAGGGCAGTGTAAGAAAAAAGAAAAGTAACAGTATAAATGTTTAATATTCTGTTTTTGCAGAAACAGAGCCCAATGTAAAAAAAGAAAAAGGACCCTTGCAGATGGACTTCCCTTTGCAGGATCAGCTCCTTGGTCAGTAAGGGATATTAATTGTTCCCTGCTTTGGGGGGCTTTATACCTGAAAATCTATCAACAGGCAAAATAGGTACAAATAAATAAAAACTGGAATAGGCTGTATGCCTCACATATCATTTTTAGAGCTCCTCCCAGCCGCCTGGAGTTCCAGTCCTGAAAACACGGGCACACGTGCTTAACCCAAATCAGGTGAGTTGTACCATTGACTACGATGGGGCTGTACACTTGTTTAAAAACTGTGCATGTGTGTGTTTGCAGGTTTGGAGCCATAGGCCTACCGCCTTATTATTAGGGTCCTACCAAATTCACGGCTCGTTTTGGTCAATTTCACAGTCAGAGGATTTTTAAACTCATAAATTTCATGATTTCAGTGATTTCAATCTGAAATTTCACGGCATTGTAATTGTCGGGGTCCTGACCGAAAAAGGAGTTGTGGGGGGGGGGGTCAGAAAGTTATTGTATGGGGGGTTGCAGTACAGACACCTTACTTCTGCACTGCTGCTGGCAGGGCGCTGCCTTCAGAGCTGGGCGCACGGCCAACAGCCGCCGCTCTCCAGCCACTCAGCTCTGAAGGAAGCACAGAAGTAAGGGTGGCCATACCACGACCCTCCTAAAATAGCCTTGTGACCTCCCCTCCCCCCCGCAACTCCCTTTTGGGTCAGGACCCCCAATTTGACAAACGCTGATCTCCCCTGCTGTACAGTATAGGGTAAAAGCACACAAAAGACCAGATTTCATGGGGGAAGACCAGATTTCACAGTCCGTGATGTGTTTTTCATGGCCGTGAATTTGGTAGGGCCCTACTTATTATGTAAGCACTGAATAAAGCACCTTTCATCCAAGGATCTCAGCACTTTAGAAAGGTTAATTAAGCCTCATAGCCTTTCTTTGAGGCAGGCAGGTGTTTATTCCTTTGTAGACGTGGATATATTGAGGTGGTAGGGTCAAATAACTGTCCCCATGCCACAAAGTGAACTGTTGGCATAATCAGTACAGGACACAGCCCATGAATCTCTTCTCTAACCTGTTAGCCATATTCCCTCCCATTTTTTGAGCAATGTTGGCTCATTGCAGTATAGGAGGGGGTTAATCCTTCCTCAAATTCCTACTGACTTTAACTGGATGAGTCATGGGAGTAAAGACTACAGGGTCAGGCTGTATTTTTAGTTAAATTAGACCCCAAAAGGTAAATATAAAATGAGGAACCAAGATCAGATAATCTCCTAAAGTCTTATTCATTGATGACTGCTAAAAAGAAACAAGTTTATCAATCCATTAATTCAAGGTTAATCTTGTTCTGGGATTTCCACTCTGGTGATTTATGATAGCGCTGCTCAGAACCTTAAATACATAGCTATGAATCACTGTCATGCCGGAGCTGGCCAGTCCCTTTCCTGCAGCCGTTGACTCAACCACCACGCTCGCTAAACTTTCCAAATGATGTTTTCTGGAAACCAGAAGGGTAGCCCTCACCGACAGTGCTGGGAGCGCATGCTAATTTATAACAGGATTAAACGTGCGCCACCAGCCCCCCCGTGGCTTTGCAGTGCTACCATGGTAAGACTTCAAATACAGCCGCTTCGGTCTATTAGCATTCTGTCCATGTCTCCTCTTTGTCGCAAGGCAGGGGTTGGGTTTTGTTTTTTGTTTACCCAATCAGCCATATATAACCACCTCCACAATAGATACAAAGTCTCTTAGCGATGCTCTCCGGAACAAGCAACATTCATTCAGCCTTCTTAGAGAGACACAGAAGCCGCCCCTCTTTTGTCGTCCCTGCGGGTCTCTAAACTGAAGAGCTGCTTTGTGTGAAAATCCATCCTTAGGAAATTTCTGAGCACACTGCATTTGTGTCTGTTTGGGCTGCATTTTGCAGGGACTGGAGCACTGATCTGGCAGCACACACAACAGGTGGTGCCGTGAAGGAGAAGCTTAAAGTAGGGATGTTCTGTGGGTAAAATCTATTTGGTTGGCCTAGCGCAGGTGACGGTCGTGCTGGGCTGACTGTAGGGTGCTGGAGGCCTTTGTGTCTGTGTTGATCTGGGCAAACTGGAAAATGAGCAAGTCCCTCTCTCCCTGGCCCCACATTAATTTACACATGCAGTTAGTAAACACTTTGCTGCCTTCAATGCTTTCTTACCATAGGCAGCTGCTGGGCTGATTAGCCAAGCAAGTGTGTGTGAAAACCCCAGCAGCAGGGATCAAAATTAAAAAGGTCAGTGCGGAGTAAAGACTCAAGGAGTTGTCATTCTCATTGTACCTACCCTGGGTACCGGCCCTTGAAAAACGTTCCTAGTTTGCAGGGCGCTACCTGTCCCCTGGGTGGAATCCATTAAGTAGCTTGGGTTCCTGAACAAAGACACTTCCTTATTGCAAGAGAACAGGAATTTTAAAGGGCCAGGACTCATTCAGGGGCAGTCTCCACCTTTTCTGGTTATTGCTGGAGGTGAGAAAATGCCAGGACATTGAAAATGACCCAGGGATGGGTATTTCCAAACACAGTAGTTAAAAACAACACAGCAGGCAGATGCAGCTGGATATAAAATATCCCACCCCTCCATTAAATATACAGTATGAACGAATCCATCATGGTAACTAATATAACTGAGCAAGTACCCCAGCCTTGCTCTTGACAGGGATTTAATCGAACCACAGTGATGCTGCGGCTTGCTTCTGTATAATTTGTCATCCCAGGGGGTAATGTTAATTCACATTTCCAGCAAATGTTCTGGAGTCAAAATGATACCTTGTCACTCTCCATTTTCTGCAAGAAGCTCAGCAGAATGGTTGGGTAATGAGTGGCAGTGACAAAATTCCCGCCTCACCAGGTCAGAATTTCTCAGTCATTGTGGATGATCATCCCCAGGGGAGGGATGGCCCCACTAGGAAGGGTTTAAAGACTGATCCTGCTGAGATAATGACGCACCCACAGTTCACATTGACTTCACTGGGAGGATGTCCAGCACCTCTCAGGACTTAGTCCCTTCTGCTGGCCTCACTCGCGTCTGCTTTCACGACAATGATATAGCCACAGTGGTTTGGCCTGTTGGCTTTCTCCTGAAATCTTGATTATTTTTTTTTTGTTATATTAATTCTATAATTGTAAATCTTCCAGCATTAATTTTTTTGCTATACCTATAAGTGTCAGATTACCAGTGTTCTACGCAGTCATTCCTCTGCATTTCTATGGTGAGTCTTCCTACCAAACTCTCATAATCAGCAGTAATATCCTATTTTAATTAAAGGACAACAAAATGTGCCCCTTTTTAAAAAAGGGAACTGCACCAATCGGGCCAGAATCTGCTCTAACTCATGCTGGTCTGAAATCTGGAGGAAATCATTTACTACAGCCAACAAGAGTAGAAGTGAGAGCAGAATTTGGCCTGTGTTTTTCAGTCCAGTCCTAAGCCCACAAGGTAAAAAAGCAGTCATCACGATGAATCCACTGCGAAACTAATTTTCCTACAAATGTTTTTATTAGTGATAAAGTTTATGGTCTAACCCTCCCCCCCCCGCAATCATAGAGGAATATACATGTTGCATCTGGTCCCCCTTTCCATATAATGTGCCAAACCAAATTCCTGGAGCTGAACAACTCCATTGGAAAGTCTGGCTCTGGATCTTGTGAGTAAATTCAGTTTCTGGCTTTGCCACAGACTTCCCGTGTGAACCCGGGCAAGGAGGGATTTAAATTCTCTGTGTCTCAGTTCACCATCTGTCGAATGAGGATAAGAATAGAGCTCACTAGAAAATGGAGTATTTTGTCATGACAAATTGAGAGAAAAATGAAGAAATTGATTGTTTTCTAAATTGTCCATGAAAACTTTGTTTTTGTTTTTGTTTGTGGGGGAGGGGGGAATTGTTAGCAAAAATACCCCAAACATTTCAATTTATTACCTCATGGGAGTTGTAGTTTTAGTGCCTCACCCTTTCATCCTCTTGCACGGGCTGTCCTGCTTGGTGAGATCACATTCCCATGATGCACCAGCCTCCCCTCTTGGAGTGGGGAGGGGTTGGGGGGAAGCACATCATGGGAGTTCCTGGCTGTGGTGCATCATGGGAGATGGGAGACTGGCCTATCAAGGAGAATGTGGACATAAAACAGCCAAACTACAATTCCCACGAGGCACAGAGGCATCATTTCAAAATCAAAATATTTCGGTCTTTCGGTCCAAAGCAAACATTTTTTTTTTGGACAGGTAGTTTAATTGACAAACCAATTCCTACTGAAAAACGGATTTGATAGAATTTTGAACCCGTGCTAGACTCCCTTACTCCATTTCTTTGTCTGTCATGACCATCTAGATTGTAAACCCTTTGGGATAGGGACTGTCTCTTTCTGTTCATGTACCTGTTCTGTGGCTAAACTTAAGATTTCAATCTCATGTCAGCACCTTTTCCCAGCTCCAAATTCACATGGAAAACTTAATAGTAAATATATATATCATTTAATGAGGCTATAAATCTGTTTACAGTCCCTTCCAGTGGAAACGGCTACGCCACGGTGAGAATGTTTTTATGGGAAAGGTCTTAATAGAGAAGGAAAGGAAATAAGATATATCAGCAGAATCATTTCTATGCATAACATTTGTCAGAGTTTTTGACATCGGGAAGCTGGTAATTGCTGTCATTTAAGTCCACTACTATTATAAAAATGGCCATAGATTTTTAATGGCCAAAAGTCATCAGGATCTTGGTCTAATGTCCCATCCACTATACAATGCCTCTGTCAGCACAGGGCTCCCCCATACCCTGAGTCACTAGTGACACAGGCATAAAGAGTGCTACCTGTTGAATTACTAATAGCATATTTTACAGCATCTCCAGTCCTTTAGAACAGTGTTTCTGAGCGACCGGGCTGTGGTCTGGCGCCAGTCCCTGAGATCTCCCTGACACAGTTTAGGAAGGCACCAAGCTGGTCCTTGGTATCAAAAAGGTTGAGAAATGCTGCCTTTGAATTCCCCCATCCAAGTGCTGAGCTGGCTGTAAGCTTGTGAGTGAGAAGATCACAGAATACATGGCTGTCCGATGAAGTGGGTTTTAGCCCACGGAAGCTTATGCTCAAATAAATTGGTTAGTCTCTAAGGTGTCACAAGTCCTCCTCGGTCCTTTTGCCGATACAGACTAATACGGCTACCCCTCTTAAAGTGGCTGTCTAGGTTTTTTGTACCATGCCTGTTTCAATTAGACTGTAGCATCTAAAAGCCTCGATTGATGTCAGGGCCCCAAAGGGAGAGAGAATCTCTGCCCCCAAGCATTTAAGTCCTAAAAATGTGAGGGCCAGATTCCCAGCTGATGCAACTGAGCGTTGCTGATTTATACCACTGAGGATCTGACTGATTCTGCAGGTGGATATAATTTCCCTTGATCTTGCCGAAGCCCCTCTGGGATGAGAGGAGGGTTTAGGTGTGGGAGGGGTTGAGGCTGAAAGGACATGTGCTGTTTTCACCATCAACTCTGTACTGGCCCCATCAGCATTATTTTACTTCCCCTCCCACCCCACAATGTTAAACTGCTCCTGGGATAAGATTCGGTGATAGAGCAATGGGGAAGCTCCTGGGTTCACCCCTGTTACTTTCCAACCAAATGTAAAATCTGGCATGGGTGTGGGGAGTGGATGAGCTCAGGGAAGGTGAGCAGTGACTGAGTTGTGTCCATCAAAATAATGCGTTGATTTTTTTTTTAGTGGCCCATTTAACAAACCTGAAGGAGGTGATCCGTCCAACCATTGCTGAGTCCAGTGATCAGTGGTTGTGACAGTGTAAGGATGAGTCTCCTGGGAATAGAAGGCTGTAACTGCAGAAAGGAGAGTAGTCTGGGGAAGGGTAAAAGAGGAAAGCAAATGGAGGTAGATGTATGAAAGGTAGGTTCTTATCTAGGTAGCAACAGCTTCAGCTATATGTTTTATTGAAGACAATCAATCAGTTGTCACTCAGGCTGCCGTTGGGAACTGCTTGTACTGCCTTGATTGAATACAAAAGGGCTCTGCAGTTAAACAGTTGCATGAATTTGTCTTGTCTTGAACTGCAATGTCAGACACGAGGGGGAACTTTGCCTTTGGCCATATTCCTTGAGCACCAACAGGGAAGCTGAAAAACATAACTTCAGGGGCACGCATTGGGCTCCTTCACTCACTGTTTTAAGGCATTTAAAATGCACCTTTTCATGGGCAGCATCTGCCAACCTAGTGGTCTTGTACTCAAAATACGTTTGCCTCGAATGTGTGGTGCAGGGTGTACAGTCCATGCATGTCCTCTTGCTTCCTGTGCTAAGACGTTGCAAGGCTTATTCTGACTTTTAATCCTTTCCTCCATGAACCAGATGGGGGGTTGTCCAGGGGTGTGCAAACAAGCCTCATATTGCGATGAACAGTGACAACAGGATATGATCGCATCTCATACCACATCCCCGAAACTCCCTGGCATGATACACAGTGTGCAGCGTCAGAGCAGTGTTCTGTGTTGCTGTCCCCACAATCTGTGGCTCATCCATTCGGTACTGACTCTGTCATCCTCAGAGTGTCCCACTCCACTGCCTTCAGAGGGAATCTGACACCACTGCAGAATCTCAGTGTCTCTCCGGTTGGGTGGAATTAAGTTGCTTGTGTTTGAGAGGTGTTTCTTACCAGATAGTCTCAACCTTGCGGTCCCCTTTTTTCCAGCCAGTTCTAACCAGTACTTAACCCATTAGAAAACAAAATAAAGCCCATCAGAAGCACATGGAGATGTGGTTGGGGATCAGTCGCTTAATCTAGGAGTGAAAGATAGGAAGCTTAGCAAAGGACCAGTAATGATTAATAAGAATTGGATTATGTATGTGTGTGGAGTTTCACCATGAACTCAAGGAGAAGGAGGTGTAGAGGGGAGTGTGTGTGTGATGCATGGTCAGATATAAGAAGGCAAGTGACATCAGCACAAGAAGCCTGGTCATAAAGAGTAACAGAGGTCCCCTGTCAGTGGTGGGCAGGCTGCCAATCATAACCTTGTGACAAAGTCCTGGGTAGGGGCCCCACCCCACAACTGTGACTGAGCAATTGTGCCATCCTCATTGATGGGTATGAAGGTAGACATGTAAGAGTCCACCCATGTGCAGCACTTGTCTGTGCTGACAGCAGAATGCCCAGAAGGGAACATCAAACTGGCAATCTGTCCCAACTGATGAGACTATAGTTACAGAGAGATGTCAGTCAGCTACGTGATCATGCTCAGAAATATCAAGGATTCCACATATGGGCATGAAGATATGGGGGCTGGCTTGAGCTGGGTGAATTTGAAGAAGACAGACACTGTAGTGAAGCCTCTCATTTCCCCTCTTTGCTTGCTGGGTGAGGACCTCACAGGATTTCCAGTATGTATTGGCCAGTTTGTATATGCACCGTTGCTCCCCGGTGGCTGGCCTGAAGAAGCTAAAAGACCTAGTGGAAACTCTCCTTTAGCAGAAGTAGAAGAGGCCAAGCATGGATCCCAGCTCCAACATCAGTGACCCCGGTAGAAGTAGAAACAAGTAGAAACACAGCTGCCTGCAAAAGCGGGGCGTACAATCGGATGGGGGCCAATAATGTGTTCTCTACACCCTCCACGTGGTTGACATTGAGCAGAGTGCTAAAGGAGTTGGCCGATGTGATTGCAGAGCTATTGGCCATTATCTTTGAAAACTCACGGCAATCGGGGAGGTCCCGAACAACTGGAAAAAGGTTAATGTAATGCCCATCTTTAAAAAAGGGAAGAAGGAGGATCCTGGGAACTACAGGCCAGTCAACCTCACCTCAGTCCCTGGAAAAATCATGGAGCAGGTCCTCAAGGAATCAATTCTGAAGCACTTAGAGGAGAGGAAAGTGATCAGGAACAGTCAGCATGGATTCACCAAGGGCAAGTCATGCCTGACTAATCTAATTGCCTTCTGTGATGAGATAACTGGCTCTGTGGATGAGGGGAAAGCAGTGGACGTGTTGTTCCTTGACTTTAGCAAAGCTTTTGACACGGTCTCCCACAGTATTCTTGCCAGTAAGTTAAAGAAGTGTGGGCTGGATGAATGGACGATAAGGTGGATAGAAAGTTGGCTAGATTGTCGGGCTCAATGGGTAGTGATCAATGGCTCCATGTCTAGTTGGCAGCCGGTATCAAGTGGAGTGCCCCAAGGGTCAGTCCTGGGGCTGGTTTTGTTCAATATCTTCATAAATGATCTGGAGGATGGTGTGGATTGCACCCTCAGCAAGTTTGCAGGTGACACTAAACTGGGAGGAGAGGTAGATACGCTGGAGGGTAGGGATAGGATACAGAGGGACCTAGACAAATTAGAGGATTGGGCCAAAAGAAATCTGATGAGGTTCAACAAGGACAAGTGCAGAGTCCTGCACTTAGGATGAAAGAATCCCTTGCACCCCTACAGACTAGGGACCAAATGGCTCGGCAGCAGTTCTGCAGAAAAGGACCTAGGGGTTATAGTGGACGAGAAGCTGGATATGAGTCAACCGTGTGCCGTTGTTGCCAAGAAGGCCAATGGCATTTTGGGATGTATAAGTAGGGGCATTGCCAGCAGATCAATGAACGTGATCGTTCCCCTCTATTCGACATTGGTGAGGCCTTATCTGGAGTACTGTGTCCAGTTTTGGGCCCCATACTACAAGAAGGATGTGGAAAAATTGGAAAACGTCCAGCGGAAGGAAACAAAAATGATTAGAGGACTGGAATACATGACTTATGAGGAGAGGCTGAGGGAACTGGGATTGTTTAGTCTGCGGAAGAGAAGAATGAGGGGGGATTTGATAGCTGCTTTCAATTACCTGAAAGGGGGTTCCAAAGAGGATGGATCTAGACTGTTCTCAGTGCTGGCAGATGACAGAACAAGGAGTAATGGTCTCAAGTTGCAGTGGGGGAGGTTTAGGTTGGATATTAGGAAAATCTTTTTCACTAGGAAGGTGGTGAAGCACTGGAATGGGTTACCTAGGGAGGTGGTGGAATCTCCTTCCTTAGAAGTTTTTAAGGTCAGGCTTGACAAAGCCCTGGCTGAGATGATTTAGTTGGGGATTGGTCCTGCTTTGAGCAGGGGGTTGGACTAGATGACCTCCTGAGGTCCCTTCCAAACCTGATAGTCTATGATTCTATGATTCAGAGTAGGGGAGTTGCCAAGTCTCCACCAGTCAGTAATCCTCCCTCTCCTCAGGATCTGACAGCTCACTGTCTGCCCGGCTCAGAGGTATTTCCTCCCTGTCGTTACGTCACCCAGGGAGCTGAGCAGATAGAGATGAAGGAAGTACGCTCTGAACTGGGCCAACAACAAATGGCAACTTCCAATCACTTGCCTGTGCCAGGCTGGATCGCTAGTGTCCTTATTGCCGCAGGAGCGAGCGCAAGAGTGCTGTAAAGGACCTACAGCACAAGCTCCTCCCTGCCCTGTTTAGCAGAGGGGTGTCTTGTCTTCCTTATCTGCCTTGGCACAGAGATTCAGCACTGATGGCACGTCCTCAGGCCCTTCCCAAAAATCCTGCCTGCCTGGAGCAACCTCCCCAGTGCTGTTTGCCTGCTTCTCTCTGCCCCAAGCACTGTGTCCCCGCCATAGACTCTGTCTGTCTCCCTCTATCCCTGAAATACAGAAGGCGCGGCTGGGTGGGTGAGTGCATCCAAGGAAATTCTCTGCCTCCCTAGGGGTGGCTAACCCAGCAGCCAGTGTGGGGCGGGGACTTTGAACCTTCCCCAGTCTCAGCTGAAGGTTGGTTCCATTCTCACGGTATGTGTATTGCGTAAGCGAGCCTAGGCTGGCCAAACACAGGTTTGCCAATGGGGGGTACACACACCTCCCTACGTCTATACCAGCTACCTTGCCCACCTGGGGACAGCCTCTGACAGATGCACACTCTACGGAGGCCCAGTCATCACTTCTGATGGCTCAATCCTAAGTAAACCTTTACACTCCTTCATTCCCAGGCAGGCGGGGGGCCAGACTGGTCCTCAGTGTAACTTTAAAGCAAGCTTGGGGCTGATCGAAGCTACCCCAGCTGAAAGCAGCAGTTCCACTGACATTTGGCAGAGTACATTGCACTGCGTCCTATCCCCGGGCATGCTCCCTACACCGTGGAGCCAGGGTATGCTGGCTTTGCCGTACTCAGGGGCTCCTCTGTGTCAAGAGAATCCTTGGCTGCCTCTTTCGAATAGCTTTCCTGGAGCTGGGGCAAAAGAGCAGAGTGCGTACCCTCCTGTTCCCCACGTGGAGTGTACACAGCGAAACGTGCTCTCATAAAGGTTTCTGCAGGCCGGCCCTGTGATGATATCAGGGCTATAACTCAGATGCTCAAGGATAAACGCCTGAACTTATGATATTTCAATTTTTGTAGTTGCCCCTAAACTGAGTTGAAATACATATGGCCAGAATCCGCAGCAGGTGTAAACTGGCCTAGCTCCATTCACTGCAGTGCAGCCCCTGCCACTTATAGGAGCTGAGGATCTGGCCCAAAACATATAATAGTTACCAAGAGCCTGGTGGTTTGAAGACATTACAGTGCTGGGTAATAAAGAAATACAGCTTTCTGCTGTATAGGGATAGAGTTTACACATTCTTGCGGGTAATTTAATCCACCTCTTATCTGAAGCTATCAAATCCAATGAGTGGCATTTCCCGGCACTGCTTCATGATATTCTCTCTCATCTCAGTCGTGGCTTGCAGTGGCTTTGGACTCAGACGAACAAGCTAATTTATTTTAACCATCTCTTATGCTGCTGAAAACAGGGCATTTTGCTAACTCATAAACGCTTGTGATATGAGCTGCTGAGCTCCACTGAGGTTTGCCTCTTCTTGTTCTGAGAGCCTATGGGCAAATGTAGCTCCTGAGGTCCTGATTTTTCACACTTGCTATCTGGTCGTCCTAAGTGTAATTGTAGCCCAGGATACTAGAGAGACAAGGTGGATGAGGTAATGCCTTTGATTGGACCAACTTCTGTTGGTGAGAGAGATTTACACTTGTCTCTCTCATGAACAGAAGTTGGTGCAATGAGAGATATTACCTCACCCACCTTGTCTCACTGATAGATGTGGGAGTGAAACAGAGTTTGGTATCTACTTGAATGACATGGAAGGTGTTCAGATGCTGAGGTGATGGGACCCGTATACATAGATAGATAGTGAGAGTTGTGGCAGAAAGGGTAGTGAAAGAAGCCACCACTTGTAGCATAATGGTGTAATGTCAGAAGAATGTTTTGTTTCTAAATATAATGAGCATTTTATAATAGAGATCAAGAACGTAGAATATGGTCCTGGGGATTAGGCCTCTTGAGTTCTGTTCTGGGCTATGCCTGGAACCTGCAGTGAGACCTTGGGCAAATCACTTAACATCTCTGTGGCTCAGTTTCCCATCTATAAATTGGGGATATTTTTTTCCAGAGAGATTATAATTCACAAACTGTTTGTATGCTGAATGTTAAATGATGCATTACACTATCCATCAGTAGATGGTGATTCCCTTGAATTTGTTCAACACTTTAGCCCACAATTGTTTATACTCTTTGGATGGATCATAAGCACTTACATTAGTTAGTTGCATTTTGAGTAGGTAGGACACATGGTTTTGTCGCAGTACCTTGAGGGATGGAATTTGAGAAGCAAATACTTACATGTATGAATCTGAAATTTGGTTTCTCAGAATACTAATGTGACAGGTATGGCAATTTCCTGCAGTAACCTTGGGAGACCTTACTGAATTAAGTTTAAGCATGTTTGGTATCTATTGCATTAAATTAATGCTTTGTGTATTTGGGAGGGGTTGTATATAACCTTTCTCTAGGTGGGAGATGTGAGATGAAGTATTAGGAACTTCAAAAGACTGTAATGAACAATGCGCCAGAAAAAAAGTGGACTTTTGGGACAAACAATGTCAAGCAGTTTGCCTGTGGAATCTCTAGAGGGATGTGAATGCAAATTTGTCACGTCCAGTTATGCAAAAATGCAGCTGTTTGAAGCTACACCCTGAGGAGAGGACCCTGGTCTGCTGATTACCTGTTCCCAGAGTCTCAATATCAAAAGCCCAAATGGTATAAAGGAAAGACTAACCCATAGCTAGTTCTGAGCTAAGGCTATTATGAACTTGTAACCACAGAAAAACTCCTGGCTGGGGTTTGAAGGACTGACTCCTTCCAGAGCCCTTATTGGAGTTCAGAGTGATCTCTGGTAAACTTGTTAGCATATGTGTTAAAGTTCTTTTATTTTTTTAATGTTTTCCCTGCAATACTTTGATCATAAGAATAATTCTGCTTGCTTATACAGGACTGCGTAGTAACTTGTAACTGCAGGCAGTTACAGCTGTCCGTAGCCTTCGGTGAGAAAGCAAAGCACAGCTGCTGGCCTGTTTAGGCAATCTGGCTTGCTGAGGATATCACAGTGTAGGCAGGGAACTTCCAATCAGGAAGGAGAGAGACAAGAGTCTTTGCCCAAGAGAGGTGGCAGCTGAGGAGTCAGGAGCCTAGAGTGGGTGTCCTTGGTGGGCCACAAGGGGAAATACAGAGCAACTGCACCTGGACTGTGACAACTAACACATCATTATTTTTTTAATAAATGCTTTTTGTTAAAGCTTATGCCACAAATAACTATTCACACAAATGTAGATGGGAAATGAATAGTAAAGAACCATGGTTTGGGGTGACGCAAACTTTCATTTTACAGCTCAAAAAAGAGATCATGAGGTGATTTGATTACAGTACAGAAATACTTTTCATGGGGGAGGGGAGGCCTAATCTACTTTGGGGGAGGTGGGGAGGGGTGGAGGATGGGAAAACAGGAACAAGAACCAACAGCTGGTAGTTAAGGCCAGACAAATTCAAATTAGAAATAAGGCACAATTTTTTTAGTGAAGGGTGATTGAGCACAGGGACAAACCAACAAGGGAAGTGGTGGATTCTCCATCACTTGATGTCTTCAGATCAAAACTGTGGATGCTTTCCTGAAAGATGTGCTTTAGTCAAACAAGTTATTGAAATCAGGACAAGGGTAACTGGATGGAGTTCTCTGGCCTGGGTTATATAGGAGGTCAGATTAGATGATCTAATGGTCCCTTTTTGCCTTAAAAATCTAGACCTAATATTGGCAAACTTTTCTTTCTTTTTTTTTTCAGTGTACACCTAGGTCTAGTACCTACCTCAGAGAGGCTGTTGATATTCTTAATAATAAATTGTATTACAGGATTGCCTTTTGGTCCAAACCAATATCCAGGAAGCCCAGTTGTGCTAGGCACTGTACAAACATGTAGTGGAAGGTAGTTTCTGCCCTGAAAGCTTAAAATCTGAATAGACATGGAAAAAGGTGGGAGAAATGAAGTGTTATCCCCATTATACCGTAAGGGAGCTGAAGCACAGAGGGCGAGTGACTTGACCCAGGTCACACATGAAGTCTGCGGCAGGACGAAAAACAGAATGGAGATCTCCAAAGTTCAGTCCAAAACCACACAACTATTCTTCTATAACTCTTCTTATCGTAATTATTAAAATAGAAACTAATACCAACAGATTGATCTTAACCTGACATAGGCAAGTTGTAATTTTATTTCAAAGGTAATGTTTTGTCTTGCTTGATTTGGAGGAAGAATTATTTAGATAATATATGTTTTATGTTAGCTGAATTCTAAAATAACCCAGAATGCATTATCTAAAATATTTAACATGATCTAATGTTTTCAATGATTGTAGTTCATAGCCATATACATGCTTTTTATAAATTCATTCTCAGGAAGTGTGCAGGATTGAGACTAAAGTAGATTTATCCACATCATTCAGACCACGCAGCATAGGCTGCAGTCAAGGATCCCAGAATTCAACACCAGCAGCCCCCAGTAAACCACCATCTCCCCAGCATCTGGCAGGTCAATGACCTTCAGGCCCAGAAGTATTTCCACCCTGTGATTAAGTCATCCAGGGAGGTGAGCAGATGAAGAAGGTGTTCTCCAGACTTGCTTCCATGCTGCTCCTTTTGAATGGGAGGATCTCTGCCAGAACTAATTTGCCAGGCTCCTACTCTATCCACATTCAGATCCTTCCTGCTGACTCAGCTCTGTTACGTGGCCCATTGGAAACTTGCTACCTGACAGTGTTGTTCGATGTAACTTGGGTATAACTTCTTTATTTGGTTCCTTAGGTGTTGTTAATCCTTGGACTTTGAGACAGAGAACTTCAAAGGTATTTAGGCACCTGCTCCCATTTCAATCTATTGGACATAGATACCTAAATACCTCTGAGGTTCTTGGCCTGAGCCTTTTGGAGCAGAGATGACACTTTATTTTAGGTTTGGCAAGCACCTAGCATACTAGGTGCCGTTGGTCACAAGTTATTGAAAACTGGCAGAGACACTTGAACTACTATCAGTACAGATGTGAAGCAGCCTGTTATCTGGCTCACAGGGGTTTACCTTCCTGGTTCTTAGTACAAGTATGGTAACAGGTGCTAGGTTTGTCAACTTAGCTGCAGCATTCAACACCAGTGACTCACCAAAGGCTCCTCACGAAATACACAACGTGAGCAAAGATCACCATCTCCTACAATGGACACAATCTCTGCTGAGAAATCAACATTTTTGCATCAAACTATGGGGGAAGCAGAGCCAACGACAGCAACAGAAAAACGGCCTAGCACAAGGGAGCGTACTCTTGCCAATCCTCTTCAACACTGAGATGAATGATCACAAGAAGTTTTATCTACGCAGATGAACTATGCGTCCTGCCCAAGCCGAAGATCTTGCACAGATCAAAGCCGTGTTAGCATTGGCATAGTCTGGGCTCTCCATCTGTTACCTCAAGAAAAAACAGTGCACCAATCCAGCCAAAACACAAGTGAGTCTTTTCCATCGTCAGAACTGTGAGGTCAATAGACAACTCAGCATCATCTGGGATAGGATATCACTTGCCCACTGCTGGAATCCTGTCTCCCTTGGGGTGACACTAGGTTGCACCCTCTCCTTCAGGGCACACATAGAGAAGACAAAAGGCAAAGTGAGCACCTGGAACAAAGTTATCCATTAACTTGCCGAGTCAAAATGGGGAACCAACTCTGCAACACTAAGAGCCACTGCAGTTGCCCTTTGCTATTTGTCAGCTAAATATGTGTGGGGAAGATCAGCTGTCACAAAGAAGCTGGACCTAGTGCTGCGTGAGAGCCGCCACTACATCACAGAATGTCTAAACCCAACACGAGTGAACAGCATTTATGTGCTTGCTAGAGTCTCTCCACTGGATATTAGGAGAGTGGTCACAAGCAAAATGGAATGATTACAACAGGTTGAAGATGTCTGACATCTGCTAGATGGCCACACTGCAGCAGTTAGCTCCCTGAACTAGCGGGAAGTCTTCTTACATGCAACTGAACCGCTTAAAAAACCGCTGATGACGACATGAGAACACGACTCAAAACACTTGACAAGGATGTCAAAATGCAAATAGACATTGCCGAATGCCTTCCTGCAGGCACAGGGAAGGATTAGTTAATCTGGAGATGTTTAAATTGTCTGTGAACAAAAGCTGGAAGGTCAAAAGTCAATGTGTGGAAGTGGGGCTAGTCCAACGACCCAGACGCACGCGACTGTGATGAAACATAAACCATGGAACGTCTGTTGGTCTGTCAGCTTCTGCGGGAATTGTGCACCATGGAAGATCTCACCAGGATTACAGACCGGGCCATATCATCTGCCCAACACTGGCTAAACCTATGATTGTGGTGAATGGACATGAGAAGTACAGAGTCACAGCCCCTGAGATGATAGATTCCACACCCTGTTAGCACTCTGAGCCATAAGCTGAAAAAACAGTAGTTTAATTGAATGGCAAAGGAATGTTACAGCCTGCAATATTTAAGGCTAAGATATTCAGAAATAGGAGCCTACGGTTAGGCTCCTAAATCCACATAGAGGCACCTAAATACAGGGCCTTATTTTTCAAAAAGTGCTGAGCTAGAGCTCCCATTGGGGTGCCTTCCAAAACTAGAACAGGCCATATACACAGTTGTAACCAGAAATTCACAAAACGGTCTGCTTCCCACCTGTTTTCCCATGTTATTTACTACATGTTGTTAATGAGTATTTTGGTGATATGATCTTTATAAAACATCCAAAAGCAAAGGGAGAATAGGGATCCAGGGACATTGTAATTTTTCCAGTCATATAATTAAGGCTTCTTCAAAACATCTGAACCCCAGAATGTATTTAATACACTTCCATAGTAAATACTAATCAATCATCATTGTTATCTGTTGGGTTTTTTCTCCCCCATTTTAACCTATTTTAATCAAAGGATGAGCAAGTCAGTGGCTGCTCTCATTTATCAGGCCTGCCACTTGTATAGCTATTAATTTGACCCTGAAAAAGCTTACTTTTGTCCATTAGCCTTTTGCATCTCCTTGTGTGAAACATCACATTTTGAAATACTGTGCCTCAGTCATATCTAAAGAGCTTCTTAATGAAAGCCCATTCGAGACGAGTTACCTAATCAGGTTTCTAAGCACGTGCTTAAAAGTTCAAATGAGCTTAAAATTGAGCACATGTTCACATGCTTTCCTGAATCAGGGATTGAGAGCTTTCCTTTGAATCTGAAACAGTTTTGATTGGCCACATTAAGTGTGTGCTGTATTTCTTGTCATAATAAGAAAATGCTGTAATATTATAATCTTGTCATCTTTTAAGGAATCAGGAGTTTCCTCGCTTTCAATGAATTGTCTGTATGCTTGTTTGTTAAGAAACGAGGTCCCTTAAACATACCATTTTTCCAATTGAAAGGGACGCTGATCATTTTTCAGCTAAAGTTTAGATTTGGAAGAGAAAAGGGGCTTATACAATTTGTTACAAAAATGGTTTCATGTTTATTTGCAGTCTAAATGTCACCGGAGTTTTTATTAGGATTTACATGTTCTCTGGCAATGTTAGAAGCCCAAATGATACAGTACAGAGAAGCAGAAAGGGAAGTAGAGTAGAAGGAGCACCAGATCTCCAGCTGATGCAAATCTGCAGAAAACCCCTGGAGCTAGATTATATCAGGGAGGATCAGGCCCTGAATATGAAGCTGATTAAGCCTGTGTAACTGTTCCAGCTGAGCAAAATGCAAAGGTAATCAAAATGGACTAAGCAATTAGAAAATCAAATCACTTTTCATAGTGGTTTTTTTTCAGCTTTAATAAATCTAAGATGGGGGAAATAGTGGGGCAAATAATCCTTTCATTTACATGACTGCAGAGAAATATATAAATGCTCCCCAATCCAGTCTTTCCTTTCACTGAAATTCAGAAGGAAAAGAAAAATTATGGAAACTTCCTTTTGCATAATATATTTCAGAGGATATTGGTGGGGTAACACTGACCCACACAGGGGTGCCAGCAGTAGGGATCAAATCTGGGACGCCTAGAGCTTAACGCATGAGCCTGTACTGCATGAGCTAGAAGGAAAATTCTTTCATAGCTGAGGCTGAATCAAGTTCATTCTCTAGGCTAGGGGGCCTGCAAGCAGGGGGTTACAGTGGTATTAGGCGTCTAGCAATGTACCTGAGAGCCAAATTTGGCTCAGTGACATTAAAAATATTTCTATATGGCCCAATACTGCAACCTTGTGTCACTCAAGTAGTCCCTTATTCAGGAAGTAGCGCTGCTAAAGTCCACAGGTCAGCTGGTCTTCGTAAGGATGTCTCCCCTGAGCAAGAAGAAAAGGAGTACTTGTGGCACCTTAGAGACTAACCAATTTATTTGAGCATGAGCTTTTGTGAGCTACAGCTCATCTGAGTCAAACAGGGTAACAGCTGACCCATGGCACCAACGCTATAAATCCATGCTACTTCTTTAAGCGATGAGAGCTTGGCAGCAGTTTCTTTTCATTCATCTCTTGACCGTTCGTTATCGGCTGCTACTTCACTGCTAACTGGTCACTGAGTGACTGCTGCCCTTAGCTTCGCCCTTCCTCTACCGCAGCATGAATGTCGGAGGGAGGGGGAAGAAACCATTTAGATCATATGACAGTAAATGTGGAGCACCTGAGCCTGCCGGCTTCTATATCCTTGGGATCTGCTTTTTTCTCCATCTGAGCCACCCTCTCTTATATGCAGGCTTCACGTAACACAAGGGCTGCGATGGCTGAAGGATGACGAATGGTTTAATAAGGGAACGGGTATTGATCTGATAGCAGTCCAGTGCCCAGCCTTTAACAGGAGAGGAAGTGCCAGGGAATTTGTAGCAACGTTTCTTGGCTGTGTAATGGAGTTGGAGCCACGCCAGGGGAGCTGGCTGTATCACACAGGGCCATGTCAGGACACCTTTACTCACACTGAGCAGCACCTTCCCTTGCACACAGACGCAGCCTGCCGCAGCAAGCCTCCGAGCCCAGGCTGACAGACCTGGGCTTGTGCAGGGCTCAGGCTACTGCACTAAACATAGCTGTGTAGATGCTGTAGTTTGGGTTGGAGCTCGGGCTCTGAAGCCAGCACCCTCCCTAGGCTTCAGAGCCTGAGCCCCAGCCCGGGACGCAACTTCAAAGTGCTGTCTACACAACTTTTTTTTAGAGCAATAGCATGAGCTCCAGCCTGTTGACCCACACCCAGAGGCTGGCTGCCGTGGGCTGCTGGCTGTGTAGACATACTGAATGGGACTGCTTATAGTGCAATGGGCTAATCGGTGTGACTAAGAGAATCAGTTTAAGGGCAGGGTGAAGGGCAGTGGCTTCAGCAGATATTACTGAGCATGCTCAGATGAACTGAGCATGCTCAGTACACCCTAAGTAGCACATTCCTACAGGAACAATTTAATACACGACACCCCATACTGTTGTTCCGGGATCGCATTGCTGCCTTCTCTGTTAGTGTTTGCTCTGAGCCACCTGTGCGAAGTGTGCAGTGAATACAACTAGAAAAACACCATTGCCGCCATGAAAGGACAGAGGGGAAATAATTGCAGAGAGCCAGATCAGACTACAAGTGATTGCACCCTAGATACATAAATACTATGGTCATTGACACCATGGTGTCACTAGATTGGTTTTAAACCCTACCAGTGCCATGAAAAAGCCAGTGTTCTCTAATATTCTTGTTATTAAAAGCCAGCATCTCACTACCCTGATTATTCCCACTCCCTCTATTTGCAAGCATTGGGATGAGTGAGGTTCTTAGGCCTGGGAAAGTTTGCAATCAAGTACTGTATTAGCATGAGTTAAGGAGGAAAGCAGAGAAAGCATTGTGCCTTAAAGATGCGGCACAGCACCACCGTAGGCTTCTTTCGGGGTGGTGCAGTTTGCACACGGCTCTTTGCCCAGGGCCGTGCCTCAAATCCTAGTCTTGCTCTCTCTTGGTTTCACTGGCTTTGTTTTTACAAACCCCCTGAAACGCAAATCTAGAGAAGTCCCTGCAATCAGCAAACTTCTCTTCATCCCATCCATGCAAGAGTGGAAGGCGCAGAGTGGTACAGCACAATACATTTCATGTTCCAAAGCTTCTATTCGGCTGGATTCCCATCTTAGATGCCGTCGGTGTCGCAGTACGATTGGGGTTGGCAGAATTTGATTTTTAATTCTCCAGCATTTTGATGGATAATCTCCAGGTTTATTTTTAAGCGCTTTTTTTTTTGTTGACATTTTTATTTTACATTTTTCACAGTAGTGGGAAATCTTTGGGGAGGGTGAGAAAATAACTATTTATTAACAGTAGACACTGAGATTCAGAAAGTTAAAGCTTTGTGACAGTTTGTGTTTTAACAGTTACAAAGCTTAAAACATTTCATGTCAAAACATACAAAGTAAATACCCTCAAATCATATTCTAATAAATCCTCAAGCAGCATTTCTCTTACTTTGCCAATCAGTAAATTTCAGTTATTGTTGATGGAAATAGTTTTTCATTGGTTTTTGTGTGTACAGTGAAATCAATGGAAATCGAATCCTTCCAAGTCTAAATGTGATGAGTGGAACTAGAGAAAGAGCGTCAGGTGTCAGCGGGGATCTAGTTTGGTGCAACACCAGGGCTTTACCTTGCAAACAGGCAGCTAGGCTACTACTGGACAAACATAGAGATTTGTTTCCTACAACTCTGCCTGCCTACTGCATTGCGTCTTGTTAACAAAACAATTGTCCACTCTTCAGCTTTCCAGACTCTTGTTGAAACTATGGCTATGTCTACACGAGAGACCTTAGAGCAGCACAGCTGTACCGATCCAGCTGTGCCGCAGTAAGGTCTCTTGTATAGCCATTCTATGCCAACAGAAGAGAGCTCTTCCATCGACGTAATTCAACCACCTCCAATGAGTGGCAGTACCTACGTTGGCGGGAGAAGCTCTCCCGTTGACATTGCGCTGTCGACACTATCGCTTATGCCGGCAAAACTTAGGGCGCTCAGGGGTGTGGTTTTTTTACAACTTTGAGTGACACAAATTTGCCGACATAAGTGTTAGTGTAGACATGGCCTAACTTGCAAGTCTCTCGCTATGTGGTGCTTTCCTTAAAGTCCAAGCACTTGGAGGCATGTGATTAGTTGGTGTTGGTCCTGCTTTGAGCAGGGGGTTGGACTAGATGACCTCCTGAAGTCTCTTCCAACTCTAATATTCTATGATTCTGTGATTATATGATAATCTAAGCTTGTGGATAGATAGATAGATAGATAGATAGATAGATAGATAGATAGATAGATAGATAGATAGATAGATAGATAGATAGATAGATAGATAGATAGATAGATAGATGAAAGTTTCTACCCCAGCTGGGTATAAAGAAGAGCTTAAAGTATTACGCAAGTGTACTCTTTGTCTTCTGGTTTGAGCCTTTAAAGAATCCAAATTTTATTACTTTTTTAAAATCATGTGACTTATTAGGCTAATCTCAAGATCTGGGGGGAGTCTAATTCATGATTTTTGAATGTTTGGGGTTGACTTATCCACATAGTAGCCAAGTGCCATACACCAATTAAGAAACACTGGGTCTGATTCTTTACCACCTACATTTTGGGTGGTCATTCACCCTGTGGAGATTTGGTACAAAATGCTAATGTTCTTACATGGTGTCCTTTGCATTCCTGGCCCTGATTTTGCATTGCCCACACCTGGTGTCATCACTTACACCAGGGCAAAGTGGTGTGTAAAATGCTGCCATTGGGATTTGGTAGTGGCCTTAGACTAGTGATTTAATTGGGGATTGTTCCTGCTTTGAGCAGGAGGTTGGACTAGATGACCTCCTGAGGTCCCTTCCAACCCTGATATTCTATGATTCTATGATTCTATGATAGTGGTGGGCAACCTGCGGCCCATGGGCCGCATGCGGCCTGTCAAAGTTCCTCCCCCACTCTGAACGCTAGGGTACAGATGTGGGGACCTGCATGAAAACCTCCTAAGCTTATCTTTACCAGCTTAGGTCAAAAACTTCCCCAAGGTACAAAATATTCCACCCTTTGTCCTTGGATTGGCCGCTACCACCACCAAAGAAATACTGGTTACTGGGGAAGAGCTGTTTGGAAATATCTTTCCCCCCAAAATACTTCCCAAAACCTTGCACCCCACTTCCTGGACAAGGTTTGGTAAAAAGCCTCACCAATTTGCCTAGGTGACTACAGACCCAGACCCTTGGATCTTAAGAACAATGAACAATCCTCCCAACACTTGCACCCCCCCTTTCCTGGGAAATGTTGGATAAAAAGCCTCACCAATTTGCATAGGTGACCACAGACCCAAATCCTTGGATTTGAGAACAATGAAAAAGCATTCAGTTTTCTTACAAGAAGACTTTTAATAGAAATAGGAGTCAATAGAAGTAAAGAAATCCCCTCTGTAAAATCAGGATGGTAGATACCTTACAGGGTAATTAGATTCAAAACATAGAGAATCCCACTAGGCAAAACCTTAAGTTACAAAAAAGATACACAGACAGAAATAGTTATTCTATTCAGCACAATTCTTTTCTCAGCCATTTAAAGAAATCATAATCTAACACATACCTAGCTAGATTACTTACTAAAAGTTCTAAGACTCCATTCCTGGTCTATCCCCAACAAAAGCAGCATATAGACAGACAGAGACCCTTTGTTTCTTTCCCTCCTCCCAGCTTTTGAAAGTATCTTGTCTCCTCATTGGTCATTTTGGTCAGGTGCCAGCGAGGTTACCTTTAGCTTCTTAACCCTTTACAGGTGAGAGGATTTTTCCTCTGGCCAGGAGGGATTTTAAAGGGTTTACCCTTCCCTTTATATTTATGACACGGCCCATCAGGGTAATCCGCTGGTGGGCCTACAGACAGTTTGTTCACATTTGCACGGCCGCCTGCATCTCCCAGTGGCCACGGTTCACTGTTACCGGCCAATAGAAGCTGCGGAAAGCGGTGGCCAGCATGCTCCCAGTGGCCCGCAGCTCCCAGTGGCCGCGGTTCGCCGTTACTGGCCAATAGAAGCTTTGGGAAGCGGTAGCCAGCATGTCCCTGCAGCCCGCGGCACTTCACACAGCTCCCATTGGCCGGGAATGGCAAATTGCGGCCGCTGGGAGCTACGGGCTGCCATGCAAATGTAAACAAACTGTATGGTGGCCCACTAGTGGATTACCCTGATGGGCCGTGTGCAGCCCACGGGCCGCAGGTTGCCCATCACTGCCTTAGACCCATTTTTCACTCATCCAAATGACGTCTGAGGATGCAGAGCAGGGGATAACCAGCCCCACGTTGGGCTCCATGCAGGACTTACTGGGTGAAATCCTATGACCTGTGTTACGCAGGAGCTCAAACTAGATAATCACAATTGTCCCTTCTGTCCATAAAATCTATGAATATAGAAAAACAAAAAGTTTAAGGTAATGGAGAATCAGGCCTATTAAGTCTGTCCTCTCCCAGTGTTCATCCAGAAAAAGCTACAGTGCTAATTATACCACTGTTACTCTACACTTCATAGCAAACAAACATCTATATATCCGTATTTGGTACCCCTTAGTGCTACAGATGCTGCCTCCACTGTGGAAAAAGGTATTTTCTATATTCTGTGATATTTATCTTTCATGTTACAGCTGTAGTGAAAGATTCTGGCTGCTTGCTCATCCTTTTGCTGCCTGCATGTAAACAACTGTAATGATCTAAAGGGTTGATAGCTTAATCTTTAGGGAATAGCAAAGGTGAAAGGAAAATGTCACCCTCTGACAGTAACTGCATAACTTTGATTAAGCGACGCTACTGAGTGGCTTCCTAGAAACCTGAGCCATAGAATGTGCTAAGGCTCAGGAAGTGAGACATTCTCACATTTCAGAGTCTTGTACAGCAAAAATATTCTAATTTTTGATTTAGAAGATGAGGTGGGAGGAGGATATTCTAGGATCTTATTTATCCAAATAGATTGGGAGACATAGAAATTTAGTTGAAGAAATGGAGGATTTTCAAGGCTTGTTATGTCTATCAAAGATAAAATCCAGTTTGAGATAAGGGAGAGAAAAGAGATGTTTGGATAAATACAGGGGTGGATGTGTCTGTGTAGAAATGTAGTGTGTACAGAGCAGTTTCTCAAGCTATGCGCAGTCTATCTGAACCAACCCTCTGAACCAACCCTCAATTTTCACAACGCAATCACTCCAGATCTGCCCTCTCAGTCCTCACCCTCAAAGAAACCTGCACAACACATTCAAAGGATGAGCCCTGGAGCTTACATTCATAACTTTGTTAGGCAGTAAAAATCATCTTTGTCTTTCTGTGATAGTCTCCAGACGTCTTACAAAAAACTAACATGTTCTAATTGTTTTAATAATAGTCTCACAGAGTTCAAGGCCAGAAGGGATGACCAGATCATCTGGTCTGATCTCCTGCACTTCTCTGACCACTAATACCACCTGGCACCTGCATACCACACTCAGCAACTAAAACTAGAACAAAATAGTGATCCACTTTCGTAGACAGAAAAGGCTAGAAAAGCATTTCATAGATTTTAAGGTCAGAAGGGACCATTAGGATCGTCTAGTCTGACCTCCTGCACAATGCAGGCCACAGAAACTCACCCACCCACTCCTGTAACAAACCCCTGACCTCTATCTGAGCTCTTGAAGTCCTCAAATCATGGTTTAAAGACTGCAAGGTGCAGAGAATCCTCCAGCAAGTGACCCATGCCCCACGCTGCCGAGGGAGATGAAAAAACCCCCAGGTCCTCTGCCAATCTGCCCTGGAGGAAAATACCTTCCCGACCCCAAATATGGCGATCACCTAAACCCTGAGCATGTGGACAAGACTCACCAGCCAGACACCCAGGAAAGAATTCTCTGTAGTAACTCAGATCCCACCCCATCTAACATCCCATCACAGGGCATTGGGCATATTTACCACTAATAGTCAAAGATCAATTAATTGCCAAAATTAGGCTATCCCATCATACCATCCCCTCCATAAACTTGTCAAGCTTAGTCTTGAAGCCAGGTATGTCTTTTGCCCCCACCGCTTCCCTTGGAAGGCTGTTCCAGAACTTTACGCCTCTGATGGTTAGAAACCTTCATCTAATTTCAAGTCTAAACTTCCAGATGGCCAGTTTATATCCATTTGTTCTTGTGTCCACATTGGTACTGAGCTTAAATAATTCCTCTCCTTCCCTAGTATTTATCCCTCTGATATATCTATAGAGAGCAATCATATCTCCCCTCAGCCTTCTTTTGGTTAGGCTAAACAAGCCAAGCTCTTTGAGTCTCCGTTCATAAGACAGATTTTCCATTCCTCGGATCATCCTAGTATCCCTTCTCTGTACCTGTTCAAGTTTGAATTCATCCTTCTTAAACATGGGAGACCAGAACTGCACACAGTATTCCAGATGAGGTCTCACCAGTGCCTTGTATAATGGTACTAACACCTCCTTAGCTCTACTGTAAATACCTCGCCTGATGCATCCCAAGACGGCATTCACTTTTTTCACGGCCATATCACATTGGCGGCTCATAATCATCCTGTGATCAACCAATACTTTGAGGTCCTTCTCCTCCTTTGTTACTTCCAACTGATGCGTCCCCAGCTTATAACAATTTTTTTATTAATCCCTAAATGCATGACCTTGCACTTTTCACTATTAAATTTCATCCTATTACTATTACTCCAGTTTACAAGGTGTCACAGAGTGTGGGGGAGTCAGGGCCCTGCACCCTCACTTCCTGTGATTCACCGTGACTCTCAGCCAGCCAGTAACACAGAAGGTTTATTAGACGACAGGAACACAGTTCCAAGCAGGGCTTGTAAGTACAACCAGGACCCCTCAGTCAGGTCCCTCTGGGGGGCAAGGAACTTAGACCCCAGACTTGGGGTTCCCTACATCTTCCCAGCCAGCCCAAAAATTATTCCCCCTCCAGCTCCTCCTCCTCTGGGGTTTGTGCCTTTCCCGGGCCAGGAGGTCACCTGATTCCTTTGTTCTCCAACCCTTTAGCTATCACCTTGCAGGGGGGAAGGGCCCAAGCCATCGGTTGCCAGGAGACAGTGTCGGCCATTTATGTACGCTGGCCCTTTGCTCTGCAACAATTATCCCACCACCTAGAGACTTAAGAAATGCATAGGGGAAACTGAGGCACCCCCTATAGTATTCAGAGAAAACATTAAGAACAATCCCACTTCATCACACAAGGTCATCCAGATCTTCTCTGTATTGGCAATACCTCCCAGCTTAGTGTCATCTGCAAACTTTATTAGCACATTCCCACTTTCTTGAGCCAAGATCAGTAATAAAAAGATTAAATAAGATTGGTCCCAAAACCAATCCCTGAGGAACTCCACTAGTAACCTACTTCCAGCCTGACAGTTCACCTTTCAGTATGACCCGTTGTAGTCTCCCCTTTAACCAGTTCCTTATCCACCTTTCAATTTTCATATTGATCCCCATCTTTTCCAATTTAGCTACTAATTCCCCATGTGGAACCATATCAAATACCTTACTGAAATTGAGGTAAATTAGATCCACTGCATTTCCTTTGTCTAAAAAAATCTGTTACGGTCTCAAAGAAGGAGATCAGGTTGGTTTGGCACGATCTACCTTTTGTAAAACCATGTTGTATTTTGCCCCAATTATCATTGACCTCAATGTCCTTAACTACTTTCTCCTTCAATTTTTTCCCCAAGACCTTGCATACTGCAGATGTCAAACTAACAGGCCTGTAGTTACCCGGATCACGTTTTTTTCCTTTCTTAAAAATAGGAACCATGTTAGCAATTCTCCAGTCATACGGTACAATCCCTGAGTTTACAGATTCATTAAAAATTCTTGCTAATGGGCTTGCAATTTCATGTGCCAATTCCTTTAATATTCTTGGATGAAGATTATCTGGGCCCCCTGATTTAGTCCCATTAAACTGTTCGAGTTTGGCTTCTACCTCAGATGTGGTAATATCTATCTCCATATCCTCATTCCCATTTGTCATTCTGCCATTATCCCTAAGCTCCTCATTAGCTTCATTAAAGACTGAGGCAAAGTATTTGTTTAGATATTGAGCCATGCCTAGATTATCCTTAACCTCCACTCCATCCTCAGTGTTTAGCACTCCTGCTTCTTCTTTCCTTGTTTTCTTCTTATTTATATGGCTTATAGAACCTTTTACTACTGGTTTTAATTCCCTTTTCAAGCACTTAACTGTTGCTACCCTGTGTTCACGTCTTCTAATTTTGAGTTCAGATCCTCAGCTGGTGTAAACTGACCAGGTTCCAGTGATTTCAGTGGAGATGTACCAGTTAACACCAACTGAGAATCTGACCCGATTTGATCTTTTTTCTTAATATAGTGATTTCAAACCCACTGTTTCTTCTTTGCTTTTCTCATTATGTGTTGTCTGATACAGTTTGTTAAATTCTGCTGTTTGCTCATAGCTGATGCAATAGAAGTTAATGTATGGGGATTTCACTTCCTGAAATCTATGTACTATCCTGACCAAGGCCACCAGGGAATGGCCTAAAAGAGCCACAATTAGCTCCCTGGAAACTTTGGATAAATATCCTACACAGAGGCAATTCTACGAATATCCTATATTCTAAATTCTGCATTGAATTTTCACCAATGAAAACAGAGCTATTGTCCCTATGACCATAGGTATCAGACATAGGGTCCATCTAATCCAGCCACCTGTCTCTGACAGTGGCTTGTGCCATGCGCCTCAGACCAATGTGTACACAACTCCGCAGTAGGCACAGGCTGGATAATCTGCCCTCCCCGCCCCCCGCCATAGTTAGAGATTGGTTTAAAGCATGAGGTTTTGCATGCCTTCCAAAATGTTTCTTAACCAACATCTATTAGGCATTGGTGAGGCCACATCTGGAGTATTGTGTCCATTTTTGGGCCCTCCACTACAGAAAGGATGTGGACAAATTGGAGAGAGTCCAGCGGAGGGCAACAAAAATGATTAGGGGGCTGGGGACATGACTTATGAGGAGAGGCTGAGGGAACTGGGTTTGTTTAGTCTTCAGAAGAGAAGTGTGAGAGGGGATTTGATAGCTGCCTTCAACTACCTAAAGGGGGGTTCCAAAGAGGATGGAGCTCAGCTGTTCTCAGTGGTGGCAGATGAGAGAACAAGAAGCAATGGTCTCAAGTTGCAGTGGGGGAGGTCTAGGTTGGATATTAGGAAACACTATTCACTAGGAGGGTGGTGAAGCACTGGAATGGGTTACCTAGGGAGGTGGTGGAATCTCCATCCTTAGAAGTTTTTAAGGCCTGGCCTGACAAAGCCTTGGCTGGGATGATTTAGTTGGGGATTGGTCCTGCTTTGAGCAGGGGGTTGGACTAGGTCCTCCTGAGGTCTCTTCCAACTCTAATCTTGTATGATTATGTGATTCTATGAACTGTGGAAACGGATGCATTTACTGTATCCACTGCAAGATCTGAGTTACTTATGTCCCAGTATCCCTGCAATCAATAACCCAAAGACTCATGCACAATCAATTCCCTAGGAATAAGCACAGTGGTAGTTCTGTATAAGGGCCTGCAGTTTTGTTATGCCGATGTGCCTGAACATGACAACTATGCCTCCTAGCCCATTCATGTGTAATTTCTGGCAACTTCATGCTACTGGCGCTCCTGTGCCAGTCCACAGAGGATATTAATTGTTACAACTAACGTATTACACAAGCTGGGCTCTTTAGCTCAAGCTGTGGTTGCTTGTCTGTTTTGCTCTAAACATCCCTGGTTCTGCCCCCAGTGTATTGTCCAAGATGGCAGCCATCGCATGTTATACACTTCCACAACCACTTTCTTAACATGCTTTCAGACAAGCCTGGCCTGGGGTAGTTCTCCTCTGCCAGACAATGCTACACTTTGTTTCTGTGTTGTTTGCACTGACATGCACAAGGCAAGTGAGAATTTAGCTCAATGTTTTCCGTTTTTGTCATTTATTTATTTGTAATTACTAAGGGACCTTGCAAGCAAACAAGACCTCTGTTGCTTCACGAATGTGTCTGCTCCTCTTCTCTCTTCCTTGCATAACATCACCATTCTCATTTTCTGGCTGCCTAATTATCTCCACAGCAACTAATGGTGACTCGCAAACAAAGGATTGTTATTTAAGTTGAAGAGTAAGCAGCAGGAGCAGAGGCATGACTCTAAGCAACAAAGATACTGTCTGGCCTGACATGCAGTTCTCTTTCAGGTTTCAGAGTAACAGCCGTGTTAGTCTGTATTCGCAAAAAGAAAAGGAGTACTTGTGGCACCTTAGAGACTAACCAATTTATTTGACCATAAGCTTTCGTGAGCTACAGCTCACTTCATCAGATGCATACTGTGGAAAGTGTAGAAGATCTTTTATACACACAAAGCATGAAAAAATACCTCCCTCCACCCCACTCTCCTGCTCTCTAAGGTGCCACAAGTACTCCAGTTCTCTTTCAGTTAGCCAGAAAAGAATCCAGCTAACTTCAATCAACAGGCTTGGGATCAGGCCCTCTCTTTTAAATATTCCTATTACTAAAACATAGACACAGGCCTGAAACAAAACCCCGAGATCCAAATGCTTTCTAACTTTGTATTTGGCTCTACAGCTGAACTTCCTCTCTGTAATTAAAGCAAGAGGCAAGGGAAAGGAAAAAAGATTGTTAACACCAACATCAGGACTTCTAAAAAAATGTTTTGCCAAAGTTCTCTGAAAGGTATCAGCAGGATTTTAACCTGGCTGCTGTTATACATATCTCTGCACCGTTTACGTTAGCAGACACAAAGGGGAAGAAGGCTTACCCTGACAAATCTTCCTGGAACTACAAGAGGGGGGAAACATATCTGCGATATATATTAAATAGGTTTACAATGTTGCCAACTCTTCAGATTTTTGTCACAAGTCTCCTAATTTGGGGTTGTTGTTTTTTTTCTTAAAGCCCCAGCTGCTGGAGTCAAGGGATTATGGAAAATCTCACCTTTCAGTTACAATAAAACCAAAAGAACAACAAAAAGTTGCAGAAAGAAGCTTGGAAATGTGACCTGAGTGTAACCTAATGACTCAAAACAAAAGGCAAATAAAAAGAACCCAAAATGTGTCTATTTCTTTTTTCTTTAATTTCATGATCTTTAAGCCAATATCAGGACTTCGGGAACCTGACTCATGATTTTTGAATGATCAAATTTGGTAAAATGTTTTTTAACTGATATCAGCCTGTCTCTTGGGATGAATGCTTTCTGGACTTAAAACCATCAAACACATGCCAATAAGCATTTGCACCTGTTCTTCTGGTGTGTATAGCATTTTGCAAATACCTTTGACAGACATTCAGATACTACAGTGGGGAGGGTGGTGGCATAGAAATAGTATGGAATAGGGCAATACAAGAAAGGAAAAGGGCCAAATTTTATTTTGACAGTTATTGAATTTCTACTGCCAATTCACTGTGTCATGGAAATCCTTCATGGCTGGGAGTGTGTGTGTGTGTGGGGGGGGGGGAGTTAACACACTTCTGGTGCCCAATGGATAAATATATATAGCAGATGAGCATAATATGCTATAGACAAACCAGTGGAGCCTAATGGTTAGAGTACTGGACTGAGACTCGGGAGATCTGGGTTCAAGGCCCAGCTTTGTTGAAGACCTTAAAGTTTCCCCATAGGTAAAATAGGAACAGTGACACTCTCTTCCTTTAAGATCTACTGCTAGAAAAAGCATTGCCTAAGAATTAGGTTACCCCAATTCTGCAAAGGAAAACTGTGCCCCTCCAATCGGTTAGTTCTCTGGGACACCCAACAAGGTAGAGCTGGAGTTTTGTGCTGCACAATAACTTCACCAGAGCACTCAGCATCCTGCAAGACTGGGGCCATCCTGTAGCTAGACTTTGAAAGCCATTTGATAAAAGTCCATTGCAAAAAAAAACTGCAAAGGAAACACAATAAGCACAGTAGTGAGTGCAGGTTTGATTGTCTGGTACTGGGTTTTATACCCTCCACCTGAGGCAGAAACAGACTGAGTGATTTGCCCAGCATCACGCGGGAAAGAATTGAGCCCAGGTCCCAGGCAAATGTCTGTCTTTCTTCCCTCAAGTCAACAGGAGTTTCCTGAGCAAATCCCATTCAGCGGTTGACCAAAAAGCCCTGCTATAAAATTGCAACTCACAGAACCTCTCAGAGGGGAGACAGACTGTTCACTTGGCTCATTTCCTAGCCAGCAGAAACAACAGCGTTCCTAGCAGGAGAAGGGAGGAAAGGAGGTGGGGGGATGTAACAGATATGGATCAGCTCTGTTTGCCAGGAAAGAGTTATTATTGGGCTCGGGCAGACTGGTATGTCTCTGGCAGCAGCACCCGGTAATTAAATAAAATATTGTTGAAATGCAGCCTGTCTGGACAGTTGCCCAGGTTGGAATTGCACATGCATTGACCTGGTGTGATCAGTACTTGTGTATGAGTTTAGGAAATATAAAGCAGGCTTGCAAAAATTGTAAGCTCTGTGGGGCAGGGACTATGTTAGCTGCTGTGTATACCAGGTCTAGCGCACAGCCCTGATTGGGTCCTGGGAGTGCTATTATGTATTCAGAGGAATGGACTTCAGTGCATGTGTCCTTGATGTAATCCAAAGCAGCGTCTGGCCTTTACTCATTGAAAATTGCCTTGGTTTGCTTAAAGGCTACACCAACACATGGTGTTTCCAAAATGAAACATGATCTCTTCTGGGATCTTGTCAGCAGCTGATTGTGGCCCACCACTAACTAAGACCAATGAAACTGACAAGAATCATGTCAGTTTCAGCCAGCAGCTTCCAGATTCTGTGGCAGAGGGTGGGGCCCCAGAGTTGTGGACACTGGTAGCTCAGGTGAGCTGGCAGGAAACAAGACACGTTTCGAGTGGAGCCTGTGAAAAGTTTGTTTGAACCAGATATGTTTCTGTGAATCAACATGTTCAAGGTTTCACCAGAAAATTCCCAACTAGCTCTAGTCAGGATCTCAGGTTTACACCTCACCTGCTGTACTTTTCCATCTCATCATTAACACACATATAGAAAAACAACTCAAAAAAAGGGCTCAGAAAAATCTCAGCAGCATGTTATTTGTCACTGGAGCAGAGCTGGCCAAGTTAACAGTACAACATGTTCTGCTTGCAGGGGCAGAACCCAACTTTACTGGTTTCTTTTGTCACTCAGCCTTTGAACATTGTGGTGACAGAATCCTCTTCCCTTCCTTTTTTTCCATTACCCTCATGAGATTTTTTTTTCCTATGCTCTGTGCCCATGCAAACGAAAACATCCAGGAGTCAAAAAAGTTCTTTGTCCATTCTTCTCCTTTGCGCTCTGTTGGGTTTGATTTGGGGATATATTTGCACTGCAGATGACACAACCTCCTCTACATTTGAAACTATGGTGCAATTATTTATGCTAGTTAAATTGAAAAGTACTAATAGTTGCCATCGGCTGAATCTTTGATCCAAAGACAATGACAGATCTAGTTAAAGTCAAGGGGTGTTCCAAGCTCTCTTTCAAAGCAGTTAAACTCCTTCACGTAGTACAGACAGCTAAAAGCAACGGAAGGAGCGACCAAGAACCTGGCCGGGGAGAGCTAAGATTGTGGGCTGAGGGGTTTCCCTGATTGAAAGGCAGGGACAAGGATATTGGTTTTGCAGCCTGCCTGTGTTGGAGGCTTAGAGTAAGAAGCTGGTAAAGAGCTGAGAGAAGCTGTTGCAATCACGACTTGGAAGTCGTGGAAGGAGTGGAAGCAGAAAGACGGTTTCCTGAGCACAGAACCTGCTGGAGTGGAAGACCTGGGGATGTATGAACAAGGAAATTGCCTGCTGTTTGTTTCTACTGCTTTCAGGGAAGCAGGACTTTGTGGACATTCTTTGTAAATAAACAAATACACATAAGAACGGCCATACTGGGTCAGACCAAAGGTCCATCTAGCCCAGTCTCCTGTCTTCTGACAGTGGCCAATGCCGGGTGCTTCAGAGGGAATGAACAGAACAGGTGATCATCAAGTGATCAATCCCCTGTTGCCCATTCTCAGCTTCTAGCACCAAAGAATATACCTGACTTCTCCTAACAAGAACCTTGCAGTTTTAGCTAAACACTTGAGCCAAATGGACAGCAGCGCTCAAAGGTGCATCTGCTGTTGAAGTCTAGAACTTCATTCATTGCCATTGCTCATTATCACTCTGTCTTTTGCATATTGTGGACGATATGCTTGGCGTTGTAGAGCACTTGGAAATACAGACCGTCCCTGGCCCAAATTGTTTTCACTCTGAAAGAAAGAGGCAGAGAAGGGGGCAAGATGGGAGGTCCAGATGTGGGAAGGATTTAAGATCTTAGACCAGGGATTGGCAACCTTTGGCACATGGCCCATCAGGGAAATCTGCTGGCAGGCCAGGACGGTTTGTTTATCTGAGCGTCTGCAGATTCGGCCGATGCAGCTCTCTGAACCCAGGGCAGGAAACTAGTAGATTGTAAACTCTTTGGGGCAGGGGCTGTCTCTTTGTTCTGTGTTTGTCTAGCTCCTAGTCCGCTGGGGTCCTGGTTCATGGCTGGGGCTCTTGGCACTATTATTATAATTTTAATAATAATGGCAAGTGTAGTCAGGACCCTGTTCAGAATGCAGAGAATATCGCTTTAAATATTGCATTAGGTACAGGGAAGTATTTATTTGAATGCTTTTTAGATTTTATTTTGAAGTCTCTTCTTTTAATTGGAAAAAGCCAGTTAATCAGGATCACGGCTTCTCCACCAGATTGTCCCAGTTGAAAAAGATTCAACTTTATCTGGGCTGCATTTCACGCCCACCAAAAATAAGCATTAAAATGGCCTTTTTCCTTGTCATTTTAAGGGTCAGTTGAAGATTCTCTCAATCTGGCACCTTTGTTATAAGCAAAAGTCACCTTTCACCCATTACAAAAAATTGCTCCTAGTGTTTTGAAACTATGCTCTGTTCAGCAGAGTGGAGGTGAGAGTGAAGGGCACAAATGAATATGTTTTTCCTGGATCCTCTTGTCTCCTCTCTCTGTGTGACCCAAGTTCACTGTCAAAATATAAAACTCTTGTCAGAATGGGGAGTGGGAGGGAGGGCTGGACAAGTGTCCAAAGAGAATCAGCCTCTAATATGAACTATAGTGTAAATCACTTAGAAAACAGAGGAGATGGTTTGTTTGAGTTTCCAGCATTATTGGGTTTGTATTATGGTAGGGCCTGGAGTCTGCAAACAAGATCAAGGCCCATTCTGTCAGTCGCTGTACCAACACCTACTAAGAGACAGTCTCTGGCTTGGAGTGATCACAGTCTGTCTAGACAATGTGGGTGGGGATACAGTGGCAAAATGACTTGCTCAAAGTCATACTTGAAGTCCGTGAAAAAGCTAGGAATAGCACTCAGGTCCTTGGATTTCCCAGGCCACTTGATCACAAGACATATCTAATTAGCTGCATTATATAAGCATTGCTTTCATTTAAAGCAGGTTCTTTTGGTCTGCAACCTACTACTTCAGTTGTAATATCACAGGATTTGTACAGTTTGGATTAAATAGTACATGCAGGGCTCAACTCTCTATACTAGGTAAAAGCATACATACTACATAAACAGGACAAAGAGAGAGAAAGGGAGTAGTAATATTCCCATTTTATAGATGGGGAAACTGAGGCACAGAGCAGCTACTTGACTTGCCCAAGGTCCCACAAGAAGTCTATGATTGATTTCCTGTGTTTCGGGGCCTTTCTCCTTCAGTTGAAGGAAAGAGAGTTGCTCTCGTTCTTTCCCTGTCCCCTTTCTCTTTGAATCAGTCACTGTCATTAGTACAAATAGCTACGGCTGAAGCATACAATATCCAGCATCTTCCAATTAATTTTCCATTGAAAACATTTTATGTTGTGTGTATTTTTTTCTGCCCCATACGAATTTGAATGCAACACAGATGGAAGAAAAATGGTGTATGCAAACCATGTGTTTCTTTCAGGGCGCTACAACAGCGGCCAGAACAGACTGGCATCTCACTTATCAAGATGAACACAAATTGCACTTGTCTATCCAGCCCCTGTCATTGGGCATTAAATCTCACAGTTTAACCAAAGGCAGATAACGCAGATTGTAAGATCGTTTGGTCAGGGACCAAATTCTCTGCTTGGTGCAGCAGAGACAAAGTCTGTCTGGCAGAGATTATTGCTCCCTGCTTCCCAGGGCAGATCTGAGCATCTATATAGGCTAGGGCAATCCCAAGGCTGTGCTAGCTTCCACCAATTGACTATGGTCCCTAAGAATAGCGGGAGCACAGTGAATTCTGAACACACACCCTCCTCAGTCTCACATGTCTCCTCCAATGTGGACAACTGGGGTAATAGGGGCATAGAAGCAGGGCACAACCTGCTCTGCACCAACTGAGAGCTCCTTCATGCCAATCTCAGCTGTTCTCTGGTCCTTCTGTGCCACTGAAGCAGCATAAAAGGGCCAGAATGAAAAATAATTATCTGGCCCCACATCTTCATTTTATGTTTTGTACAGCGCCAAGCACGCTTGGTATCATTCAGTCAATAACAGGAGCGGCATTATGCAGATAGACACCAAGTAGGCTTATCCATCTCCAATCTTGGCTGCCTTCTTCATTTCTGCCCAAGGTGGCTAGACTAAGATTCCTGGGTTGTTCTGGGGGGGTTTTTTTGGGATAGGAGGGGGAGCGTTGGGTGTTTTTTAAGAAACATTTTAAATCTCTTAATCCGCACTGTGTGCAATGAACTAAATGGGACTCTGCCTCAGTGGCCTTCTCTGATATTTTTAGTAAAGTAGGTCAACATTTTTCAAACAAGTGTTTTTCATCCAAAAATGGCATTTTTCACTGAACACTTGTGTGGAAGATTGTCAGGTTTTGACATTTTTAATCAAATGTGCCCAATTTTTAATCACCATTTTATTTGTTTTTTCCTCTTCTTCCCCTCCCCTCCCCACCCACTCCATCTTTTTCTCTTTTCCCCCCATTCATTTTTGACAAACAAATATTTTTTCTTCAAAATTTTTCATTAACCCCCCGCCCACCCTAAAATACCAATACAAAAGAAAAAAATGGAGTCTGCCAAACCCAAGGAGCATTGACATTCTGAGCTGATCTGCAAAATATTTTTTTCATTTTTCAACCTCTATATTTTAATATATTCAGTCATCCTCAGTTGATTCCATGCAAGACTGCTGTATCTCTCATGGACGTGAGATATGTAGGGTATTTCACGAAGCTATTCCAGAGAGCAAATCGTGAGAAGATAGAGAAATCATATTGTATTGAACACATTGGGAAAATCCGGCATGAAGGTATTAAAGCAGTTTCTAAATTGTAAACTATTTTGTAAACTATCCCCCCGCTGCCCCACAGATATTTTGGACAGGTACAGTCTTTTTATTCTGTATAGCACTTAATTCAATGGGGTGTCAAGGCTAATTCCCACTCTGGCACTTCGAGTGAAGAAGATGGGGGCCCGCAAGGATACTAATAATTAATACTGGCCACTCCAGGCTTGTATTAAACGCCCAAGGTTACAGCTTCTCTCTGACATTGGCTTGGTAAACGCTGCCACCACCCAAATGCAAAACCCCTTGGAACCCAGGAAGGCTTCTGGGAATTCCTTCATGTGAGGTACCCTCAAACCCTTTCACCCTCCCTCCAGGGAAGAGCTGAGAAAGGAAAACAAAGGAAATCAGCTGTTGCCACCAGCTAACTAAAAAACATGGGCACAAACCTCTTAAAACATAAAAATCCAAATCCTATTTGTAAAAAAGGTAAACTTTATTCAAAACAAAAAAGAAAGAAAATACATCTGGAACTTAGGCTTTTGCTAGATTTAAAAAACCCACTTACAAAAATTAAACATCAAGAATAACCTTCTTGAAGTCCACTTTAAAGGTTACAAGCAACACAAAACCATTTGAGGTTAGCACAGAGAAGTCCACATGCCATAAGGAAATAAAAGAAATAACCCTAATCGTGTCTTTCTAGACTTTTCCTGATCTACTTACACATCTGGGTAGTTCTAGGTATGAGCTGATGATTTCCATACCTGGCAAAAAGCATTTTACAGCATAGTCCCAGCCCTGACTCTGCTTTGTCCCCTCTTCCCGGTGAACAACAACAGACAAAGAGAAGGTTTTTTTTCCATTTAAAAAACGTTTAGGCTTCCCATTGGCTCTTTTGGTCAGGTGCCCACTCCCTTTCCTTTACTTGGGGACTTTTTTAACCCTTTACAGGTAAAGCAAGTAGAGAACAGCTACTAACGGGGATTTTATAGCTTACTGGCTGGTTGGGTGTCCATAAAAGGGAGTTACCCCCCGCCCCTTTATTTACCACAGAGATCCTGGTCCAGGGCTTCTAGGTGCTACTGTAATACAAATAATTAATAATAATAATTCATTGAGAAATTAGCTCTTGTGCCAAATTTTGCTCAAGGAAGTCTTATGATATTTATAGAGCCCACAGTGTTGATGAAAATGAGACGTTCTTTTGCTCCTATAAGGCGGTAGTATAATCATACACCTCTATGAGGTGGGATGGCTCAAAACCCACACATCATTCATAATGTAAGGCCTGGTCTCCACATACTATTTGTGGCAGTATAACTGTTTCAGTTAGGGGTGCGATTTCTTTTTGCTGAAATATTTGATACCGGTACCACCCCTCGGGTGAAATCAGTCAGACCAGTATAAAGCTCCCTCATACTAACATCATTTATTCCCCCGTCCCATACAGGAATAGCTATAGAATCACAGAATCATAGAATATCAGGGTTGGAAGGGACCTCAGGAGGTCGTCTAGTCCAACCCCCTGCTCAAAGCAGGACCAATCCCCAACTACTGGTATGAGCACCTGTACTCTGGTATAGTTAGTATGTATACACGCCCAAAGAACTTGTTTTCAAATCCATTGCAGCTGGGCTCTGTCTCTTCTCTACCACGAGAGTCGCTCAGCACCAACCTCAGGCGTACTTCACATCCGAAATACCCCAATATCACTGGAAGCTAGCTGGTGGTCCTACCCCTCCACCCAACCCAGCACCACCATCTGCCACTTTGCTGTGCCGCATTACGCCATGTAATCCTCTGATCTGTCCTTTTATACAATGACACATTTCAGGCTTGTCAGTTCTACCGCAAATGCCGCAACAAAGCTCTTTCTCATGGTCATTTCCAAAAACCGTTAGGCTGGTTATTATACTTTTTTATAGACTAAAATTCTAACATTTTTTGGCCTGGCAATGGCTCTCCACTCATGCACATTTGAACAAATGCCAGCGAAGGGATTACAGGCATAGCTTAGTACGCATTTTATTGCGTTCATTCGAATTCCAGGCTGCCGTGGGTAAAATCAGGACACTTTCTCGCAAAGAATCTGACTGTGGGGTGGGGGGGATGATTCAGAGAACTGGGAAGGTGGGGGCAGAGCCTTTCTCCTGCAGATTTCCAGCGGCCATCCAGCCTGGGATCATCACTGCTCTTTGCCGGCTGCCTGCTTGCCTATGTGAAATGCATTAGTGGGCTGGGTCCCGTTCAAAAAGAGCAGGTCGGAGCCTGTATCACAAAGGCACTCTCACAATTAGCACTCAGCTGAGAGGCCAAAGACTGAAGATAGTCACAAAGACTAAACTACCCTCTTGCCATTATTCCACTCAGGTTCTTCTATGGCACGCCTCACCCTGGCAGCTGAGTGCCTTCCCGCAGTGCATTCAGAAATGCGCCCAGCATCTGTTGCATGGTGTTTGGTGTCTCCTCCTCTCCACCAAAAGACGTACTGCCTGCTCAGGGTTGAGATACATGAGCAGGCAGCATGTAGAGGTTCGTGCTGCAGCTGTCTCTGCTTGGAACAAACACAGAACTCCAGGCATCTATAAATATAGGCTTTGTTCCACTACCATCATCTTCATAAATGATCTGGAGGATGGTGTGGATTGCACTCTCAGCAAATTTGCGGATGATACTAAACTGGGAGGAGTGGTAGATACGCTGGAGGGGAGGGATAGGATACAGAAGGACCTAGACAAATTGGAGGATTGGGCCAAAAGAAATCTGATGAGGTTCAATAAGGATAAGTGCAGGGTCCTGCACTTAGGACGGAAGAACCCAATGCACAGCTACAGACTAGGGACCGAATGGCTAGGCAGCAGTTCTGTGGAAAAGGACCTAGGGGTGACAGTGGACGAGAAGCTGGATATGAGTCAGCAGTGTGCCCTTGTTGCCAAGAAGGCCAATGGCATTTTGGGATGTATAAGTAGGGGCATAGCGAGCAGATCGAGGGACATGATCGTTCCCCTCTATTCGACATTGGTGAGGCCTCATCTGGAGTACTGTGTCCAGTTTTGGGCCCCACACTTCAAGAAGGATGTGGATAAATTGGAGAGAGTCCAGCGAAGGGCAACAAAAATGATTAGGGGACTGGAACACATGAGTTATGAGGAGAGGCTGAGGGAGCTGGGATTGTTTAGCCTGCAGAAGAGAAGAATGAGGGGGGATTTGATAGCTGCTTTCAACTACCTGAAAGGGGGTTCCAAAGAGGATGGCTCTAGACTGTTCTCAATGGTAGCAGATGACAGAACGAGGAGCAATGGTCTCAAGTTGCAGTGGGGGAGGTTTAGATTGGATATTAGGAAAAACTTTTTCACTAAGAGGGTGGTGAAACACTGGAATGCGTTACCTAGGGAGGTGGTAGAATCTCCTTCCTTAGAGGTTTTTAAGGTCAGGCTTGACAAAGCCTTGGCTGGGATGATTTAACTGGGAATTGGTCCTGCTTCGAGCAGGGGGTTGGACTAGATGACCTTCTGGGGTCCCTTCCAACCCTGATATTCTATGATTCTATGATTCTATGATACCAGCCAGCTCCACTAGACAATGGGGAGGATGTGGCCTGATAAAACCAGGAAGTAATGCCAACCCTGTTGTTCTTCAGATATCTATCAACTTGCCCTGTACCCTTACCCTTTAGTTTACAAGCCTTTGGCTAATTCTCAGTTCATGCAACTGTGGTCCTATCCAAACCGTTGGAATTAGGTTTGTATGTGAGGTTTGGTGAGATTCTTTAATAAATGACTTACTAAAATCCATTACAAAACACATGAAAGGAAGGCGGAATATTACATAGACTGTGTTCCTTTCATTGGTTTGTCTAACTCTGTAAAAAGCACGTATTACTATTTGTATTGCACTAGTGCTTAGCATCGCTAGTCTTGGGCCAGGACCCCATTGTGCTACGCGCTGTACAAACCCAGAACCAAAACAGTCCCAGCTCCAAAGATATAACTATACAAATATAAGATGAGAGACAACAGATGGATGCAGACAGACGAGGGAGCACAAGGAAACAATGAGTCAATCATGGTTAGCATAGGAGGCAATAGTCTCGGCACACCAGCTGCCTAATGCTGCCAAGTTTTGGGAAGGAGTTGCAGGCATTGCAGCAAAGGAGAATTTTGAGAGGGGATTTGCAGGAGGCCAATGAGGTAGCTTTGTGGATGTTTACAGGGAGCTGCTCGCAAGTGTGAGAGGCAACATGGAAGAAAGCACATGGCTGCATGTTTGAAAATGTAACAAGTGGGCAATGAAATGGAAGTTTTAATTTGTTTCTGCTGCGTGTTCTCTCCTCATTTATCACTAATGCTCCTCTATCTGTGGAACTGGGAGGTGGTCCAATGTCGCTGGATGCTCCAGGATTTAGCCCCGCCTTTCACCTCAGGCCACCAGATTTTCCGCTGCTGGAGGCGGAACAAGTCAATCAGTCAATTTCTCCCAACTACTCAGTTTTATAACTTTAATTTGTATTTGTTTTTGTGCCGTCACGACTTTCATCTCATTCCTCTCTCTCCTTTCCACCCACACCCCCATAACGGCTTTGTGAGTAAAGAGAATTTTGTGAGACAATGTTTGTTTTTCATCCAAATTTTTCAGGTATCTGTGGACAACTGAAAACTTTCAGGTTTATATTGGCAAACACCAAGTAATTTTGGTGGTATTCAGGCTTTTGGTGTTTGAATTGTTGCAATTTGTTTTGAATGTGTGACATTTTTTGAAATGTTTTGTGGAAAATAAAATGCATTTTCTGACCAGTTCTATGGCTGCAGGATTGAGATCCAACTAAAAAAGGGATGAAAATCTCACCCAGAAGATTGATTTTTGCCTGTCTCCTGGCCACTTTGTAATGAATGTTTACATTTTTCAATGTCTGTACTGTGGTGTATTCTGCACCTGTGTGTGTCTGTGTATATATACATGCACTTGTGCAGAATCGTACAGTGTGGCAGATTTCTTTATGCAATTTTCAGTTTTTAAATCATTTAGCAAATCAATCCATTCACGAAGAAAGAGGAAGACTCACTGTGTGCCACACCTCGAAAATTGTGAAATTGTGCAACATAAATGAGCAATCCCTTGCCTGTGGACATGTCATGAACTTAGCAGCCCATTCACATTGCAGATGTCAGGTCTAGTTAGTGATTTCGTACCAACTTTGCAACTTTACTAGTCCCAGGCTGTTGAATCATCACTGAATGAGAGAACCTGTGTCTGAATTCATGAGAGCTGAAACTGACCTGATGGCTGATCTTTCAGCCACACTTAAGCCCAAGTCTTGGCAGTCAGAAGCAGCCTCTTGCGTTCATACCTGCCCTGCCGCTTTTGCAAGTGAAATTCCTTACACAGATGCAAAGTGGGAAATAGAAAAAAAACCCGAGAGACATATGCTGGCAGAAATGGACGACACGTGTTCCAGGGGAATGGGATTTCATCTTTAAAATATTCCCTTTGCCTTCTTTTGTGGGGGGTTTTAGTGATAGTTTGACTGTGTTAACTGTATACTTTGGTTGGAGGCTGGTACTTTACAAAGAGCATTTTTATTAAAAGTCTATTTTTAATCCACTCCATTTTGTATAATCACCTTCACAATTTATGTGTGTTTAATACCTACCTTCTGACAATCCTTTACTCCACCGCCTTCCCTACAATGCCTTCATCTCATCTCCCGGTGCCTTTTGCAGCCAGCATCCTGGGATGAATCCTGGCCCCACTGAAGTTGATGGAAGTTCTGCCATTGACTTCAACAGGGCCAGGATTTTACCCCTGGTGCTATTACTGCTTCTTCCTAGACTTCTTCCTCATCACGCTATTCTTGATTCTTTGCCATTTGCCCTTCCCACCACCAAGTTTGCCCTCGCCAAGGTATCCACTAAGGCCTTGTCTACATTCAGGAACAGCCCCAGATCAGTAGCAGATGATCGGTGTGGCTGCATTGCTGTTGACCACTAAAGTGGAGATGAGAGAAACCCACAGTTTTCACAAATTGAGCTAATCCATGTTTACTTCTACACTTTGCCCTGGCCACTTTCCTGCTGCCAAGGAAACTGACAGCAGCAATGGAAGATTAAAATCGCAAAGAGGGAGTGTTATATTCCTGCAAATAGAAGAGGAGATTCTGTAGTGAGGACTCTAGACTGGGAGGCAAGACCCAGATTTGTAAAGGTTCTTAGGTGCCAACAGGTTCAGATAGGAAACAAGTAGGATTTCAAAAAATGCCTAGGTGCCTAACTCCCATTGAACTCAGTCAAGAGTGGCCACATTTTTTTATTTATTTTTTTGCTGCCTTCTTTTTTGTCTATATTTTGGGTAACCAGTTTGATATTTAGGGACAATGATTTCCAGAAGTTCTGGAAGTCCCACAATTTCAACTGAAGTCAATGGAAGCACTTGGGTGCTTGATGTTTTCTGAAAATCAGGCCTCAAGTTGAACACCCAAAATCAGTGGCCACCTTTGGAAATTTTGTGTCATGGTCGAAACACCCAGCATCTGCAACTGCTTATTTTCTCAAGGTTGTTCGGGTGGGTTTAATGATCCTTATCAGCAAAGAAATGAACTAAATTACAACCTCAGGCATGGTCAGCAATCTTTTTGAATACAATGTTGCAATGCTGAGATGGATAATGGGCATAAGCACCTATTTGTCAAACCATGACAAATGGCAAAATGGCAAAAGTCCTGTCAAACACCAGGTTGTTTTCCTATAATTAACAAATTATAACATCATTAAAACCACACGTTTGGATGGCAACTGAGACCTTTTGGCTATTAACAATTTACAAGGCAGTGATCCAAATACAGATAGAGTAGGCAGGAGATTGAATACTGCTGGTAAGTTGCATCATCTCTTTCTTCTGATCTTTCCAAAAGTAAGAAATTATGGGAGACCAAGGCCTGGAGAGGTTCATAGGTGGCTTGCAAAAAGTTTAGGACTAGAACCTAGATGTTCTGTCTCCGAGCCCATACTCAACACACTAGTTAAAGATGCCTCCCAGTGATGGGGTGATACTCCAACACAGGCCCGAGTGGGTTAAAAGTGAGTTAGTGACATTTGCAACCCCAGTGCTGTAATTAATTAGTTGAGTCTCAGCCAAAGGGATTGGGACTAAGAGGGTCAGAGGAAAACCCTATGGCTGCTGGGGCATCATCAAAGGCTGGGGTTCAGTGTGGGGAAGAAACTACACAGCTCCTATGAAGGCCCCAGATCCAGGATTCGGTGGAGACCAGCCACTGGAGCTGGAGAGAAGACTCCAGGCTGATTTGTTGGGACTTTGGACTTCAGTTAACCTTTTGTTACCCCAAAAGGGGGCTTAACTACACCCTTCTGAGCCAGGGGGCTGGAGTGTATGTAGCACCAACAGACTCCGGTCATCGCTGGGTGGGATTGAACCCACGGCCTCTTGAGCTAAATGCATGAGCATCTACTGCATGAGCTAAAAGCCACATGGCCCTTAGCTAAGGCTGTAGCAGGCTCATTAATCTCTCTCTAAGTGGTCTCGGTGCCACTACAGGGAACAGAACACCCCCACCCCCACCCCAGGACGTGTGTGGGTTACATACTTCCCCTAGCTGAGGAAGTGTATCCCGAGCTTCAGAGACTTCCCAGCTGAAATCCCTCACAAGCCCCCACTTGTAACGCTGACAGACGCTGGTCGTCGGCGGGCAGGATCGAATCAGGGACCTCTGGAGCTAAATGCATTAGCCTCTACTGCAATGAGCTAAAATCCACATGGCAGACTCATTAATCTCTCTCTCTCTAAGTGCTCTTGGTGCCACTACATGGGACAGAGCACCACATCCAGGAGATGTATGTGGGTTACATGTGCACAGATGTAAACGGTCATCGGAAGAACTCCTGTAACTCCGCACCCCAGCAAGAGGGTGTGCTCTGGAGGTGAGTGAGCCCCACACCACACCCCCACTACATTGTTTTTTAAAACAATCAAAAGCCAACCATGATTCTTGTGTTACAGGCTGAGAGACTTGGTGACAGAGAGGTTAAATGACTTGCCTAGAAACTCAACATCCTGGGCTGTAACCATTACATCATGTTTGCTTATTTCCCATATATCTCTGCAAGTGTACAGGGCCAGCAAAAGGAAGAGCCTAAGGGCAATAAAGAAAACACCATAACTCATTCAGTGCAGTCAATACAAAGTGCAGTTTAGTGCGGGGCATGGCTTCCTGCAGCGTGCTGTTATTACTTGTGTTTCCCTCTGCCATGTTGTCAAGGTTCCTCCCCCACTCTGAACGCTAGGGTACAGATGTGGGGACCTGCATGAAAACCTCCTAAGCTTATCTTTACCAGCTTAACAGCATGGGGATGGGATAATCATCATAGACTGTAAAAGTCCACGTTCCTGACCAGCCCTGGTACTGGACAGGCAACTTGGCTGTAGGCAAATTGAAAGAGTTGGACTTGAAGGGTTCAATTGTCACTTGGATCTCTGAGTTGATTAAATTGAGGTCCACTAAGGAAGCATGGATAGCTGACACTTGTGCTCCGGTGTCCCTCCACGCGGTGACCTTCTTCCCGCCCACACTCACAGTTTCCCTCCACTCCAAGGGTATCTGGGAGGTATCTGGGCCTGCGGACCTCTGGTGTGATCCCGGTGCAATGAACTGTAATCTGTTGGGGTTCTTGGGGCAGTTGACCTTTACATGCCCCAGCTTGTTACAGTTAAAATATCGTCCAGCTGACGGGTCACTGGGGCGAGGTGGGTTGCTGGAGAATGGGGTGGTGGGACGATAAGGGGTCTGGAGGGTTCTTTGGGAGGTAGGTGGGGCTTTGGGGGGCCCCCAGTGATAGGGTGTGGTCTGGGGTTGTCCCTTCTGGTCTCCGCTCCCACTGCGACCAGTTTTCTTCTTCTCGGCCACCTCCACCAATCTGGCTCCAATCTCTCCTACCTCGATTACAGTTTTGGGCTTCCCATCTAGGATGTATCTTTTTATTTCCTCAGGAACACCCTCTAAGAATTGTTCCATTTGCATTAGGAAGGGCAAATTTACTGGAGATTCAACACTTGCTCCTGATATCCAGGCATCCCAATGTTTCACAATGTGGTAGGCATGTCGGGTAAATGACACATCTGGTTTCCACCTGAGGGCTCTGAACCTCTGACGAGACTGCTCGGGTGTTATCCGCATTCTGACTCTTGCCTTGGATTTAAACAGTTCATACTTGTTCATGTGTTCTTTAGGCATTTCAGCTGCCACCTCAGCTAAGGGTCCACTGAGCTGCGGCCTCAGCTCTACCATGTATTGGTCAGTAGAGATGTTGTACCCAAGGCAGGCCCTTTCGAAGTTTTCTAGGAAGGCCTCAGTATCATCGCCTGCCTTGTAGGTGGGGAACTTTCTGGGGTGGGGAGTGGTACCTGGAGAAGGATTGCTAGGGTTTGTTGGTATATTCTGCTGAGCCTTTATCTTCTCCATCTCCTCCACATGCTTCCTCTCTTTTTCCTTCTCCTCCATTTCTTTGGCCCTTGCCTCCATAGCTCTCCTGTGAGCAGCCACTTGGTGTTGTTCTGCCTCTTTCGCTGCCTCCATTTCTTTTCCCTTCTCCTCCTTCTTCAGCCGCATGAGTTCTCTCTGTCTTTCATGTTCCCTTTGTTTTTCCTCAGCCTGAAATCTGGCTAATTCCAGCTTTTGTCGAGCCGTGGATTTTGTCATTCTAACCTCTCTGTTTTTAACTAACTTTACACCCGAGGTTTAGAAATAAACAAACAAAACTTGGCTGTAAAATTTTGCTGTGCTGGAATAGAATACCTATTCTCTGATAGTGATTGTCAGCCTACAGAAAAGACAATTCCCTTGTCTCTGCTCTGGGCCCAAATCAAAGCAAAAAACCTCCAACTACTTGGAAACCTGCTTACCAGCAGCCTAAAGGAAAAAAAAAATTCCTTTTCAAACTTGTGCTCCTTGTAAAAAATCAAAATCCTAAAACAAAAAAACAAACAAAAAAAACCCTGCCACTTTTGTCTCCAGGCAAATGGGTAGAACACCTCCCCCTGTTTACTTTTAGGGGGGAAAAAAACCTCTGGGTTGGAAGACTGTGAATTTCCCTGCAGGAGTTAAGTACCCTGCCTCCAGGCAAAGAAAACCTGCAATTCACAAGATAATCCCCTTTTGTCTCTGCTTGGCCACAAAGCAGAGAAAAAACAAGCTGCTTTCAGTTTCAGCTGCTTTCTGGACTTCCTTGCCAAAGGAAAAAAAAATTCCTTTTTAAAATCTGTATTTCTAGTTCAAAAAATCTCAGCTGGATCTCAAAATGATTTCAGGTTAATCCCACCACTCTGCCACCATGTCAAGGTTCCTCCCCCACTCTGAACGCTAGGGTACAGATGTGGGGACCTGCATGAAAACCTCCTAAGCTTATCTTTACCAGCTTAGGTCAAAAACTTCCCCAAGGTACAAAATATTCCACCCTTTGTCCTTGGATTGGCCGCTACCACCACCAAAGAAATACTGGTTACTGGGGAAGAGCTGTTTGGAAATATCTTTCCCCCCAAAATACTTCCCAAAACCTTGCACCCCACTTCCTGGACAAGGTTTGGTAAAAAGCCTCACCAATTTGCCTAGGTGACTACAGACCCAGACCCTTGGATCTTAAGAACAATGAACAATCCTCCCAACACTTGCACCCCCCCTTTCCTGGGAAATGTTGGATAAAAAGCCTCACCAATTTGCATAGGTGACCACAGACCCAAATCCTTGGATTTGAGAACAATGAAAAAGCATTCAGTTTTCTTACAAGAAGACTTTTAATAGAAATAGGAGTCAATAGAAGTAAAGAAATCCCCTCTGTAAAATCAGGATGGTAGATACCTTACAGGGTAATTAGATTCAAAACATAGAGAATCCCACTAGGCAAAACCTTAAGTTACAAAAAAGATACACAGACAGAAATAGTTATTCTATTCAGCACAATTCTTTTCTCAGCCATTTAAAGAAATCATAATCTAACACATACCTAGCTAGATTACTTACTAAAAGTTCTAAGACTCCATTCCTGGTCTATCCCCGGCAAAAGCAGCATATAGACAGACAGAGACCCTTTGTTTCTCTCCCTCCTCCCAGCTTTTGAAAGTATCTTGTCTCCTCATTGGTCATTTTGGTCAGGTGCCAGCGAGGTTACCTTTAGCTTCTTAACCCTTTACAGGTGAGAGGAGCTTTCCCCTGGCCAGGAGGGATTTCAAAGGGGTTTACCCTTCCCTTTATTTTTATGACACATGTGCATTGGCCAAACCAGACAGTCTCTACGCAAAAGAATAAATGGACACAAATCTGACATCAGGAATCATAACATTCAAAAAACAGTAGGAGAACACTTCAACCTCTCTGGCCACTCAGTAACAGATTTAAAGGTAGCAAATTTGCAACAGAAAAGCTTCAGAAACAGACTCCAAGGAGAAACTGCTGAGCTTTAATTAATATGCAAACTAGATACCATTAACTTGGGTTTGAACAGAGACTGGGAGTGGCTGGGTCATTACACATATTGAATCTATTTCCCCATGTTAAGCATCCTCACACCTTCTTGTCTACTGTCTAAATGGGCCATCTTGATTATCACTACAAAAGTTTTTTTCTCCTGCTGATAACAGCTCATCTTAATTAATTAGCCTCTTACTCCACCTTTTCTTGTTCTCTGTATGTGTATATATATATATATATATATATATCTTCTTACTATATGTTCCATTTTATGCATCCGATGAAGTGGGCTGTAGCCCACGAAAGCTTATGCTCAAATAAATTTGTTAGTCTCTAAGGTGCCACAAATACTCCTGTTCTTTTTGTGGATAAGACTAACACGGCTGCTACTCTGAAACCTCTTCATAATTTGTTTCACTGTGAGTTTAAAAGGAGAAGGTGTAGCAGAGTTCTTTATGGCTGGTTTAGGCCCTGATCCAGGAATGCACGGAGGCATGTGCTTTCCTGAATCAGGGCCTTATTTGCTATTTGCCTCCATTTCATGGAGAGTGAAGGGGTTTTACCGATGAACAACAACAATGCTTGAGGGTCCAAAAAGGAAAGGCTTAAAGAAGTAATTGGGCGGCAGCTGGCCAAACAAGCACATAGGAAATAATCATCCCAACAGAATCCAGATCTCCTATTCCCAGCCCAGTACCAGAAACACAAGACTGGCCTTAGTTTCAGTGGGCCCAATTCTGATAGCCTTAGTCCCATGACAACTGTTTTAGTCCGTGAGTAGCGCCCGTGAAATGGATGGGCCTATATGTGGAATAAGCTGCTACTCAGCATGAGAAATGAGATGGGAATCTGGACCAACATGTATTATGCCAAATTGTCATTTGAAATTCCATGAGCCACAAGGAGGGGGAGGAATTGTCTGTGTTGCTCCATGCATAACTAGGAGTAATGAGACACTAGGGGCAACAGAATATCTAAGGCGGTGAGCGGAAAAAAGAACACTGTTAGTGAAAGGTATGTTGTGGAATAGTCTCCAAAGGGAATGGAGGAAAATCCATTGCTCGGTCCATTTAAAAGTAGGTTGAATGAAATAATAAGGGGAACAGTCCTACAAAGGCAAAGGAATGCTAAGGTGAACTAACAGGTCTCTCTGTCTCTAATTGCTGCACTGTGAATCTGTGATTGACTGTGTCTCTGTGACTTGACGCTTGCTAGATAAAACAGTAGCAATCTCTTTAAAACAGTCATCCAGAAGGGAATTATGTGAGAGCTGTCAAGTGACAGATTTGCGAATTAAACTTTAAATGGAGTTTGGATATGCAATTAGTATTTCTGACATGTTACCCGCGTTTCTCTTTCCTCTGCAGCTAAAGTCCTGGGGCCAGATCCTCAGCTGGTATAAATCGGTGTCGCTGCATTGCCTCCAGTGGAGTTACGCCAACACACACCAGTAGAGGATCTGGCCCTCAGTGTCTAGTGTAATCTTTTTACCTGGGTATAACCCCACAGGATCAACCTGGAGGGTCTCCTCTGGGCATGGTTTCCCTCTCATGCTAGGGGCATAAGTGCATACGATTCTGGGGGCTCAGACATGGTATTACTCCCACCCATTCCCAAAGATGGAAGAAAACAGTGGTCTTAACAAATGTTAATTAGTAAGGGCATGATTAGTGAGGCGCAGGATCCAGTTGTAGCTGGATGGTAACTGAGATCTTTTGGATATTAATTTATAAGGTCGTGATCCAGATCCAGATGAAACAGACAACTGGAGATTTAATAATGCTGTGCAGTTACAAAATCGCCTTTCTTCCAGTCTTTCCAAAAGATTGTGGGAAACTGAGGCACAGAAGTTACTGTAGATATTAGTAATTCTAATATTTTTTTCTATATTTTGATTGTTACCAACTCATTCACATTGTTCAAAGCCAGCCCACGAACACAACAGCTATAAATGTAGGGCTTAATCCATGCCTTGGATTGACAGGTTTGGTGAGGCAGGGTTAGATACCAGCATGCCGTTGAATACAAGGGCATAGCACCCCATAGCCCAGTGTTTTTCAAAGATCGGGTCTTGACCCAGTACTGGGTTGTGACCCGAAAGGCACTGGATCGCCTGGCTCAGCGACCCAGCGGCTCTGGTCAGCACTGCCGACCAGAACATTGAAAGTCGGCGGTGCTGCCCAGCTAAGGCAGGCTGGTGCCTACCTGTTCCGACACTGCGCTGTGCCCCGGAAGTGGCCAGCAGCGGGTCTGGCTTCTAGGCAGGGGGACCACAAGCCCCCCCCCCCCCCCAAACCCGGAGTACTTGTACTTATCTTAATTGAATTACATCTTGTTGAATTCAGACAAATTCTCCAATTTGTCAAGATCATTTTGAACTCTAATATAGGGTCCCAAAGTGCTAGCGATCCCTCCCAGCTTTGTGTCATCTGCATATTTTGTAATAAGAATATTTTCCACTCTATTATCCAAGTCATTAATGAAAATATTGACTAGTACCAGATCCAGGACTGACCCCTGCGGGATCCCATTAGATATGCCCTCCCAGTTTGACAGTGAATTATCTTTGAGTACAGTCTTTCAACCAGTTGTGCACCAACCTAATAGTAATTTTGTCTAGATCATGTTTCCCTAGTTTGCTTATGAGTATATCATGTAGTACTGGGTCAAAAACCTTACTAAACATAAGATATCACATCTACTGCTTCCCCCTTGTCCACTACAGAGGTAGCCCTGTTGAAGAAGGAAATTAGGTTGGTTTGGCATGATTTGTTCTTATAACGTATTTTTCAGGTGATAGGAAACTGATTGTTTAATAATTTGTTCGAGTATCTTTACAGGTATCGAAGTTAGGCTGACAGGTCGATAATTCCCCGGGGTCATCTTTGTTCCACTTTTTAAAGATAAGTCTGATGCTTGCCCTTCTGCAGTTTCCTGGGACCTCTCCTGTCCTCCAGGTGTTCTGAAAGATCATTGCTAATGCCTCTGAGATTGCTTAAGTACCCAAGATGAATTTCATCAGGCCCTGCTGAGTTGAATGCATCTAACTTATCTAAATATTCTTTAACCTGCTCTTTCCCTATTTTGGCTTGTGTTCCTTCCCCCTTGTTGTTAATATGAATTGTGTTGAGTATCTGGTTGCCATTAACCTTTTTAGTGAAGACTGAAACAAAATAGGCATTAAACACCTCCACCTTCTTGAGGTCATCAGTTATTAGCTCTCCTTCCCTGCTAAGCGAAGGGCCTATGCTTGCCTTCTTCTTTCTCTTGCTTCTAATGCATTTAAAGAATTCCTTATTGTCTTTTTTGTCCCTTGCTAGATGTAACTCATATTGTGCCTTAGCCTTTCTGATTTCGTTCCTACATACTTGTGACATTCTTTTGCATTCCTCCTAAGCAGTTTGTCCATGCCTTGCACTTTTTGTAGGATTCCTTTTTGATTTTCAGGTCATTAAAGAGCTCCTGATACGGCTATTTTGACCTCTAACTATTCTTCCTATCTTTCCTTTGCATCAGAGTAGTTTGTAGTGGTGCCTTTAATACTGTCTCCTTGAGAAACTTCAAACTCCTCCTGGTTTGTCAGAATCAATTCTAAACTGGCTTTTTCCCTGTTCCTGCCTCTACTTTCTGGGACAAAAGGTTGTCCCCAATACATTCCAAGAACTTATTGGAAATTTTGTTTGGCTGTATTTAAGTCCCCCCTTATTATGAGCTTTTGTGTTTTGGATATTTCTGTTTGTTCTAGATATGCCTCATTCACCTCTTCCTGATTTGTGCTCCACAGTAGACCCCTATCATGATGACATCACTATTTTTACCCTTTTTATATTTACCTAGAAACTGTCAGCTCGTTTGCCTCCTACCTTTTTCTGGTCCTCAGAACAAGTATATATATTTTTGATGTTGAATGCAACACCACCCTCTTTTTATCCTACCTATCCTTCCTGAACAAGCGATGCCCCTCTGCACCAATATTCCAGTTATGAGACTTATCTTCCACCCCATCCCCCAGTCTCTGCAATGCCAATTAAGTCATAATTTAGCTTATGTACTGATACCTCCAGCTCTTTCTGGTTATTCCCCAAATTCCATACATTTGTGTATAGATGTCCAAGATGTTGAGCAAATTTGCCCACTGATTTCTCTCTTGTTACTCCTATGACCCAACTGTAATTTTCCATGTCCCCCTCCAACCCTCTGTTAAGGTCATCTTTTTTTTTTTTTTTTTTTACACTTGCCTGTGGGCTTTTTGTCCCTTGCCCCTTTGAACCTAGTTTAAAGCCCTCCTTCCTAGGCTGGCAAGTCAGTGTACAATAATGCTCTTCCCCTGCTTTGCATGTGAGCTCACCGGCCGACTTTCTTCCTCTGTATAACAAGATGCAGCTACCTGCTCTAATTAATGCTTTTGTTTGAGGCAATATTTCATCGCTTCTCCAAATCAAATCAGATTTACCCTTATCTACAGCGAGCTGGCTAGAAATCCTGTAATCAGCCCCTGCCTATCTTCTTAAAGCCCTTAAATCTGGTGGCTGTGAGCTGAAATGCCTTCCACATCTTTAATCTCCTTTAATAATGTTTAAGTCTACATATGCTAGACTGTTACCAATTAGGGATCTTGAGCAGTTATATTTTAATAGTCTCTTTTACAGTGTTTATATAAAGCTTCCCCTTTCACCTTTCATGTAAAAGATACGTGTGATTCCTGTAGCTTACAGTGTTGCAGGGAAATGAGTTTCATGTCTGGGAGGAATCCTTGCTGCCAGTTGTGAGTGATGTATGTCATTCAAAACGCCAAGCCCTGAGCTTAGGGAACACAGGCACTGCTGCTGTGTAACCATGTAACCACGGCTCTGCTCGGCTGTGTACTTCTCTGCACAGGCACGTAATACTCAGACACGGCCAGGAATGGCTGGCAAGCCCACATATGAAGGGAAAATCAAAACATTGTAACCCATCCCTCGCTACCTGGGATACCACAGTATTCCTCAAAAAGAAAAGGAGTGCTTGTGGCACCTTAAAGACTAACAAATTTATTAGAGCATAAGCTTTCGTGAGTTTACGCTCTAATAAATTGGTTAGTCTCTAAGGTGCCACAAGTCCTCCTTTTCTTTTTGCAGATACTGACTAACACGGCTGCTACTCTGAAACCTCACAGTATTCCTAGTTCTGCACCTCACGGCCATTTAGAACTCCCTCACGACAGAAGAGATAAAACCCAGGTCCTTTTCCAAAGCACAGCCCCGACGTCTTGAACTAACTGAGAATCTCCATCAACTGTCAGCATGATAGGGCTCATGACACACAGTTGAACATTCCAGATTCCATCCAGCAGAGGCCAGTTATTTATATTCACACTAGCCAGGTTATTCCAGAACTATGTGTGACAGATCGGCTATTGGCTGTCAAGAAAGAATCTTTCATATAGATGGATTTTATTGGGAGATAAGGAATTATTGAGAAGATGGGAGCTTTACAGGTTACGGCTGAAAGAGACTGGCATGTTAACTCGGAAAAGCAGGCACCAACTCCTAGGGAGAAACCCTTTAACATGCAAATGAGCTTTACTCTGACCAAGGTTTATGCTAAGAAAGCTTATAAATTATTGCCTATGCAAGATCAAACACACTTTGGCAATGCTCGAAGTAACTACGCTCTAGGGAAGGGGGCTTCCATAAAATATGGTGTACAGTGGCTACTGTACTGGAGAGATTGTTTTAGCTCCCTAGATATTGCACCTAAGCAAATATCATATGAATACAAGTCCTTTCCCCAAAGCAAAGGAACCTTTGCATTTAAAAGATCTCTCAGAGCAAGAAGCCTGTCTCCTCCAGCCTTCCAACCACAGCCACTTCAAACACTTAGAGGAAAAGTAGCAGTTTGAATTGTTGGTGGTTTTGTATTTAATATCCGTATTGCATTAGCACTCCCAGAAAACCACACCCAGCCACAGAACAGGACTGAAGCTCCATTGTGCTAGGCACTGTACAAACACTTGCCAATGTGGCCCATGCCCTGAAGAGCCCCACGAATACAACAGGGCATTTTTACTCCTGGGGAAAATTTTGCACAACTGCAGTGCAGCAGAAAAATCCTCTCCCTTCCCCCACCCTTCACCCCCCCCCCCCAGATTCCCTTTGCTTCCTTGCAGAAAATGGTTCCCATTGGGAAGCAAAGAGAAGCTGCACCGGTACTCACTCACTCCTCCCCTGCAACTTGGCACTCAGACTTTGTTCAGGCAGCGGGTGGTGGGGGGAGGATGGGGATGGAGAGGTAAATCCTTGCGGGGAGGGGGATCTGGCGATGCCCCAGTCGCCCAGGGATGCTAGTCCCAGCCGGGCGGAGGGGGTGAGGAGGAGGATGGAGATGGAGTTCCCTCTCCTGTCCCCTTCCTTGCAGGGAGCAGCCAAGGCTGGGTCAGCTCAAGTCCCAGAAACTTCCCCTGGCTGCAGGAAGCTCTGCACTGCCAGAGGGGACAGAGCGGTGCGGGAGAGCCTCAGGAAGGGGATTGGGGGTGAGAGGGTCCAGATGCACAGGTGTTGGGCAGACAGGGGCACCAGCTCCCTCCCTGTACAGTGTCCCCACCTGTGCATCCGGAACCACCCCCCATCGAGCCCCCTCCACATCAGGAACCCCCCACACCCAGAACCCCTTCCCCACCGAGTCCCCCAAACCCCTACCTTTCCAAGCCTCACCCCCTGCATCAGGAGTCCCCCACACCCAGACCCCCACCCCACTGAGCCCCAACCAGCTGCACCCTGACCTTCCACCCCACCAAGCCCCACTCCTCCAGACCCCCACACTGAGCCCTAACTACCTTCACCTGGATTCCCCTGCAGAGTCCCATTTCCCTTGCACCCAGAACCCCTCACCGAGCCTGTGTGCATCCATGTTCCCCCCACAGAGCTGCCTGCATTCAGATTGTGCCCCACAGAAACCTGGTACTCGGGAGTGAATTCTGCACCAATTTTTTTTTAATTAAAATTCTGCAAAGATCTGCATATTTTAATTGTCACAGAAACAATTTGGTAATTTATTTCAAAATCCTTGTCAGCAAATAATTGAAAATGGTGTGATTATATTGTGTTATTTTCACAAATAAAATATGCAGAATTTTAAAATAATGTGTGAAGAATATTTATTTTTTTGGCGCAGAATTCCCTCCGGAGTAGCATTTTTCACACTCATACACTGGTGTGGCTGCTCTTCAGGATGGATTCCAGTAGATGTCACCCCTCCCTCTAAGTCAGAGTTCTGAGTGAGTTCTCTAGATGTTCTCCTGGAGGTCCTGTGGTTTAGAAGAAACCTGAACCTGAGGTCCCTGTCTACCTATGTATTTATAACATGATATCTGAGGGCTGAGCTCTCCTGGTTATTAAAGAGCTTATCAAACTATCTGACCAAATTTCAATGAACAGCTATATTCTCTCTCCCTAAATGCTCCAGACAGTTTCAATCAGACACAATGGCCTTCTCCAATTCCTGTCCCATTCTGCCATGTAAGTTTGCAGTGAGTCATTCATTAGCTGTTATAGTCCACCACAGAGAACTGCATTTCAGTGGCGCATGAAAAAATGCTTCTGTGCATTGGGCTGAATTCTAATCTGTTACACTGGTGTGAATTTGGAGAGATTACTTTGACCTGCACTAGCCTTTGTGGCCACTGGATCCTTCTTTCCTCTCTAACTAATGTTTCAGCGGAGCCAAAGGAAATAAATCCAGGGTAACTCATAGTTACGCTGGTAGAACTGAGAAAAGGATTTGGCAAACAGCTTGCTCTTGGTCTGTAGCCTCTGCCTAGATGAAAGGCATTATATATATGTCAGATACTATCATTACTAAAAATGTTATAAGAACCCCCATCACAAAAGGGGACATTACTTCAGGAAGGGAAAATCTTTACTAAAAAGTTAACCATCCTGTAACAAGGTCAGTTCAGGCAGAGGGGTAATACAAAGTATTCAATCAGTTCTCAGCAAGTGATTGATTCTCTTGCCTTAGGCTGAAGTCTTGTCTGCTAAACAAGATAAAATCTAGGTATTGTAGGCAGGGATGATTTGGTAGATGGTGCCCTTACCACTGAGACAGTACTGCATCCATGTCTCCATTTTACGGCAGTAGGGGGCATGCTGTTGTTCAAAGTGCTGTATTTTGAAACAAATAAAAAGCTAAAACTTTATGGGCATGAGGCCACTTAAAAATGCCATAGTATTCTTCATAAAAGTTGGGTGTTAACCCTGGTGTCCTAGCCAAAATCTAGCTTTGCTTATTACTTTTGTCCTCCTTCAAATTTTCACTGCAGCTTTAGCTGGATATGAGATCTTCACTTGCTTGTTTACGTGGTCTTAGAGAGGCACGATGGTTTACTGCAGGAAGGATGATCTTGTGGTTAAGACAGTGGAGTGGGACTATTTAGAAAAGCTGGACAAGTACAAGTCCATGGGGCCAGATGCGCTGCATCCGAGAGTGCTAAAGGAGTTGGCAGATGTGATTGCAGAGCCATTGGCCATTATCTTTGAAAACTCATGGCGATCTGGGGAAGTCCCAGATGACTGGAAATAGGCTAATGTAGTGCCCATCTTTAAAAAAGGGAAGAAGGAGGATCCTGGGAACTACAGGCCAATCAGCCTCACCTCAGTCCCTGGAAAAATCATGGAGCAGGTCCTCAAGGAATCAATTCTGAAGCCTTAGAGGAGAGAAAAGTGATCAAGAACAGTCAGCATGGATTCACCAAGGGCAAGTCATGCCTGACTAATCTAATTGCCTTCTATGACGAGATAACTGGCTCTGTGGATGAGGGGAAAGCAGTGGACGTGTTGTTCCTTGACTTTAGCAAAGCTTTTGACACAGTCTCCCACAGTATTCTTGCCAGTAAGTTAAAGAAGTATGGGCTGGATGAATGGACGATAAGGTGGATAGAAAGTTGGCTAGATTGTCGGGCTCAATGGGTAGTGATCAATGGCTCCATGTCTAGTTGGCAGCCGGTATCAAGTGGAGTGCCCCAAGGGTCAGTCCTGGGGCTAGTTTTGTTCAATATCTTCATAAATGATCTGGAGGATGGTGTGGATTGCACCCTCAGCAAGTTTGCAGGTGACACTAAACTGGGAGGAGAGGTAGATACGCTGGAGGGTAGGGATAGGATACAGAGGGACCTAGACAAATTAGAGGATTGGGCCAAAAGAAATCTGATGAGGTTCAACAAGGACAAGTGCAGAGTCCTGCACTTAGGACGAAAGAATCCCTTGCACCCCTACAGACTAGGGACCAAATGGCTCGGCAGCAGTTCTGCAGAAAAGGACCTAGGGGTTATTGTGGACGAGAAGCTGGATATGAGTCAACAGTGTGCCCTTGTTGCCAAGAAGGCCAATGGCATTTTGGGATGTATAAGTAGGGGCATTGCCAGCAGATCGAGGAACGTGATTGTTCCCCTCTATTCAACATTGGTGAGGCCTCATCTGGAGTACCGTGTCCAGTTTTGGGCCCCACACTACAAGAAGGATGTGGAAAAATTGGAAAACGTCCAGCGGAGGGCAACAAAAATTATTAGGGGACTGGAACACATGACTTATGAGGAGAGGCTGAGGGAACTGGAATTGTTTAGTCTGCGGAAGAGAAGAATGAAGGGGAATTTGATAGCTGCTTTCAACTACCTGAAAGGGGGTTCCAAAGAGGATGGATCTAGACTGTTCTCAGTGCTGGCAGATGACAGAACAAGGAGTAATGGTCTCAAGTTGCAGTGGGGAAGGTTTAGGTTGAATATTAGGAAAAACTTTTTCAGTAGGAGCGTGGTGAAGCACTGGAATGCGTTACCTAGGGAGGTGGTGGAATCTCCTTCCCTTGAAGTTTTTAAGGTCAGGCTTAACAAAGCCCTGGCTGGGATGATTTAGTTGGGGATTGGTCCTGCTTTGAGCAGGGGGTTGGACTAGATGACCTCCTGAGGTCCCTTCCAACCCTGATATTTTATGATTCTATGATTCACGGGATTTTCTTATTAGGGCTGGCTGGGAAAAGGTTTTCCTATGGGAATTTTTGATTTGTTTTTTCACATCCCAAATTGAGATGAAAAGTCTATTTCCATTTTTTGGCGTACAGAAAATCTGAAAACTATTTCAGTTTGGATCCATTTGAACATTTTCTTTCACTGCAGACCTTTTTAATCCATGTCTGTATGTGTGTGTGCGCCAAGTTACTATAATTTTAAAATAAAATTGTTTAGACTTAAACACACAATTTTCCAATTTGACAATCTCAAAACTTTTTTGTTTACCAAAAATGTTTTGACTCGAGTGTTTCACTCGAATGTTTATGTGCGAACAAATTCAGTTTCAATGAATTGGCATTTGGGGGCAAAAAAAAAAGGTAAGTAGAAAAATTCCTAACTAGGTGTACTTTTGACTTGACTCCAGATTAGGATGTAGACTCTCTATGTGACCTGGGATAAATCACTCCTGTCCAGATTCTGATATTCTTTCTGATGCTGAATAGCACCTCACTCCAAAAGCGGTCTTATTGATTTTACTAGGACTATTCCCAGAGTAAACTTCACTCGAATTGAGTAATCTCTACCAGAATCTAACCCTTAATCTCATAGGGTATGTCTACATTGCAGCCTCCCAGCCTGGCTAGACAGACTAGAGCATTAAAAATACCAGTGTGGATGATGTGGCTTGGGATCTCAAACCTTGTTGGGGTTGTATAGTGTAGACAGACCCATAGTACTTCCATTTCTCAGCCTGTGTCTTGTCTAGTTAGATTTTAAACTGTTCTGGGCAGGGACTCTCTCTTTCTTTCTTTGTGTTTGGATGGTGTGTAGTGTTTGTGTGGGTCCTTATCTTGGTTGTTGCCTGGATGCACTACTATAACTCAAATGGCTAATTCTCCAATGGTTGCATTGTTAAATAGCTTCTATGTTTTGCCCCAGAGGTGGAAGCATTTCAGTGGTGGGGGATGTGAACCCTCTGTTTTTCAGTTTGTGCAGTGCTTTACAATCTTTTGAGATGAAAGCTGCTATAAACAAATAAGGTAATTATTAGTAATAAATTTTCAGTTCACTCAATCTAGCAGAGTCCCTGGACTACTTGAAATATGAATTGGGGATGGGCTAATGTGGGATCCAAAGCACCATTTGCCATTTGCTGACTGTTGATGATTAAATGTTCTGCTTTTTTTGTAGATCTGATAGAATCTTCTCTAGTTGAAAATGATTCTGTTAAATAAACTTACACTTTATGACAATTTGTGGAGCTGTTTCAAAAATTAAAGAGAAGCGTGGAGAAAGAATCACTTTGGAATGTACAACCTGTTCCCTCTCACTGATGATACTTCCTCGTTTTTCCAGCTTTCCAACCTATGCTCATTTAAAGCCTTTCATGATAGTAGTAATGATAAAGCCCTGAAAGGGGGACTTGATAGAACGATCTGCTGTATTGCTCATAAACAAACTCGAGGTGAGTAAAGGGAACATTTAGAGTTCAGAAAGATTGGAGCTAGAGTCTATTTTCATATTTATCACCAAAAGCTGGGTAATGCTGCAATGTTATTGCCTGTTTGGTCCTTGAAATATTAAGCAGTAGAATATATCCTTAAGAATTGTTATGACAGATTCTCTCACACACAGAACCCCTCCACCCCCACCTTGTGACACAGCCTTAATGGAATGTGTATTACTGCAAACAAAAGCAGCTAGAAAGGCAGCATTCAAAGGTCTACTTTCCTAACCCACAGGAAAACAACATACATTTCTCATGAATTATTTCATGCCGTATGTTTGTTGATGTGTGTTTGTTAGAGAATAAACATCCAAATAACAGGTTAGAGCTTTCAGAGTAACAGCCGTGTTAGTCTGTCTTTGCAAAAAGAAAAGGAGGACTTGTGGCACCTTAGAGACTAACCAATTTATTTGAGCATGAGCTTTCGTGAGCTACAGCTCACTTCATCGGATGCATACTGTGGAAACTGCAGTAGACATTATATACACACAGAGACCATGAAACAATACCCCCTCCCACCCCACTGTCCTGCTGGTAATAGCTTATCTAAAGTGATCATCAAGTTGGGCCATTTCCAGCACAAATCCAGGTTTTCTCACCCTCCGCCCCCCCCACACACAAACTCACTCTCCTGCTGGTAATAGCCCATCCAAAGTGACCACTCTCTTCACAATGTGTAAGATAATCAAGGTGGGTCATTTCCAGCACAAATCCAGGTTCTCTCACTCCCTCAGCCCCCTCCAAAAACCTGTACTGATTGCTAGAATGTATATTTTAGTCACAGAAACAGTCCACAGCTAGATAAAGTGTTTTGGAAATATCACAAAATTCATCATCATTCATTAGAAGAAATATCCTATGAGACTTTGGACTGACTTCAGACTGGGTGACAGTTCACTGAAATCAATGGAGTTAGCTCAGGGATGAATCTGTCCCAGTATATTAAATGTGCTCAAATATGGCTTCTGAAATTATATTTATATTACAATGCACAAGACCTAGTGGGCCCATTTGACTAGGCTCATGTACAGAGAGACTGTCCCTGCTCTAAAGAATTTACACTCTAAATAGGCAAGGCACTCAAAGGGTGGGGGAAAGGAAGTATTGCTATTATCCCTATTACAGAGATGAGGAACTGAGGCACAGAGAGAAGAAGTTAAAGGCAGATAAGATGCCTCTGGCGGAGCTGGAAACTGAGGCTAGATTTCTTGAGTTCCAGCCCAGTGCTTTAACCATGAAAATGTGCTTCCATCCTTACAGTATAATTAAATCACTGCTTCCTTTGTGTGCCCCTATTGAATGTGGTCCAAGCTTCAGGGACTGGAGCACTTGCATGTAAAAAAATATAACTTCCACCCTTTATTTTGATTACATTAAGGTAGGTAATTGGGATTAATTGAACCAGTAGCCATAGAAAGTTGCCATATATGAAAAGGACGAACACTCAGATTGGAACTGAAATGGAAGAAGACAGAGTCCAAGGAAAATCTGTGGAAACAGGAGACAGCTACAACAAGGAGCAAGGGGAACAACCTTCTAAAAGAGAGGAAGGATGCCCTTTTTGGTTTAGGGGCTGGACTGGGAGAAGTCGGATAATATGATCATCACATCAGGGTATCATCCTGACCTCTAATAGATAGAGGCTGCTTCGGGACACAAGCCACAAGGTTTAATAAACCTGCCAAAGTTTTTGCTGTCATGAATTCTGGATACTTTTGATATCTATTGAAGGAACAGAATATGGACACCGTGTAGAATCAAGCACGTGGGTTTATTACACACAGTGCTGGTGGAGTGTCAGCTTGCTTATTAGGCTTAGAGACACTGCCAAACAATTGATTACAGTGGATCATATGAATTTTCCATGGGCGGCGGGAAATGATGGGGCAGGCTGTCCCAAACCCCTGGATAGGTTTAGCAGCAAGACAAGATAAGCACAGTAGCTAATAGTCAAAGATTACATAATGTCTCCATCCATGGTTTCAGGTTAACAAGTAAGATACAATTCACCTCTTCCCTTGGTAATTTCTTCTAATGGTTAATCTCCCTCGCCGTTAAAAATGTGTGCCTAATTTCCAATTTGAATTTGTCTGACTTTAACTTCTAGCCATTGGTTCTTATTATGCCTTTCTTGCTAAATTAAAGAGCCTTTAGCACCCAATCTATTCCCCCCATCAAAGTATTTTTTTTTTAATTTCACAAGTCTCCTTGTTGTTGTGTTACACAACAGGGAGAACAGAAGTTCCCAATCTACCTTCTATGATCTTCTCAGGTTAACAATATGGACAGAGAAAGAAAATGGCCAAAGATATTGCTAAGATTCTGAACAGTGACCAGTGGCATACGGGGGAGAATCCTCAACAGTGGGAGAGGGCAGTAGAAAAGGGGAAAGAGCTGGGAGAGGTGTATGGAGAAAATAATATTTGTCCGGATTGTATTAAATTGGCTTTCAGCCAAGAGGAGATGGTGCTGACTCAGATAGAAAGAAAATTGCAGAGGTATAATGAAACAGGAACATTTAAGACCGTTATTAGCATATATAACACACTGACAAAGCTTGCCTCCCCTTTCGGAGCTGGACCACTAGAGGATAACAATGTACTACTGAGAAAATCTAACGGGAGTTTTCCCTTTAGTTAAGCAGCAGAGGAATCTGTTGTGTTGCTTATGGTCTCATGTTTGAACCCTGCTGATTATCCAGATAGCAAATGCTACTAGAGGCTGTCAGGTGAGTAGAGCCGTACCAAATTCCTGGCCATGAAAAATGCAGCACGGACCGTGAAACCTGGTCTCCCCCTGGAAATCTGGTCTTTTGTGTGTTTTACTGTATACTGTACAGATTTCACAGGGGAGATCAGCGTTTCTCAAATTGGGGATCCTCATCCAAAAGGGAGTTGCAGGGGGTTGCTAAGTTATCTTAGAGGTTGATCACAGTATTGCCACCCTCACTTCTGCGCTGCTTCAGAGCTGGGTGGCCAGCAAGAGGCGGTTGTTGGCCAGGCGCCTGGCTCTGAAGGCAGCGTCCCACCCCCACCCCCACCAGCAGCGCAGAAGTAAGGGTGGCAATACCGTACCATAAAAACAATGAGGAGTCCAGTGGCACCTTAAAGACTAAAAAATGTATCTGGACATTCTATAAGAGATTTAAAAGTAGCCATACTTCAACAAAAAAACTTCAGAAACAGATTTCAAAGAGAAACTGCAGAACTAAAATTCATTTGTAAATTTAACACCATTAATTTGGGCTTGAATAGGAACTGGGAGTGGCTGGCTCCCTACAAAAGCAACTTTCCCTCTCTTGGTATTTACACCTCCTCTTCAATTACTGGGAGTGGACCACATCCACCCTGATTGAATTGGTCCTGTCAACACTGGTTCTCCAATGCATCCGATGAAGTGAGCTGTAGCTCACGAAAGCTTATGCTCAAATAAATTGGTTAGTCTCTAAGGTGCCACAAGTCCTCCTTTTCTTTTCACTTGTAAGGTAACTCCCTTCTCTTCATGTTTCAGTATACTATTACCTTCATCTGTAATTTTCACACCATGCATCTGAAGAAATGGGTTTTTTACCCACGAAAGCTTATGCCCAAATACATTTGTTAGTCTTTAAGGTGCCACCGGACTCCTCATTATTTTTGTGTATACAGACTAACACGGCTGCTACTTGATACCATACCATGACACCCTTACTTCTGCACTGCTGCCTTCAGAGCTGGGCCTCTGGAGAGCGGCGGCTGCTGAATGAGGAACCAGTGCTGAAGTAAGGGTGGCAATACCATACCAGGGCACCCTTACTTCTGCACCGCTGATGGGGCGGCTCTGCCTTCAGAGCTGGGCTCCCAGCTAGCAGCCACCGGTCTCCAGCTGCCCAGCTCTGAAGGCAGAGCCGCAGCCAGCACCAGTACAGAAGCAGTATCACAATCCCCCCTACAATAACCTTGCAACTCCCCCTTTCCCGCACACACACAACTCCTTTTTGTGTCAGAATCCCTACAGTTACAAAACCGTGTCAGATTTAAATAGCTGAAAACATTAAATTTATGATTTTTTAAATCCTATGACTGTGAAATTGACCAAAATGGACTGTGAGTTTGGTAGAGCTCTACAAATGAGATTGCATGATGAAGAGGACAGGTATTTCTATAGGAGAGAAGAATAGGGGACTATGGTGGTGAAGATCTTTTGGGAGTCCATTCTCCAGGTGCAAGATGATTGATCTGGGAGTCCATTCTCCAGGTGCAAGATGATTGCAAGATGCCAAACAAAAAGTATAGGAGGAAAAATGACATATGAGAATACAATTGTGAATGGAGCTGTGCTCTGCTTACACAAATACCTTTCCTCATGGCCCAGACCATGTGTATTCTTCACTGAAACTCACCCCTAGAGCTGGGCAGGGAATAGTTTTCCCATCCTGTGAAAATTTTTGAGACTTTGAAATTTTTTCCCATCCTGAATCAGGACAAAATGTAAATGTCAAATTTCTGCAAACTGAAAAAAAAAAACCCAAAAACCCATCTGTTTGGGTCAATCAAAACATTTTTGTTTCAATAATTTCCAAATGTTTCCCTTCAATTTTGATCTTTCTTTCTTAACTCTTTTTGGTGTAAATTTCAAATGTAGTTCTGAACTAGAATTTTTAATTTCAAAAATGTTGAAATGAGACGTTTTGACAATTTCAGCATTTTCCCCCCAATTGTATTTTGGGGAGAAATTTGCAGAAGCAGATCCTTTCCCACAAAAAGTGTTGGTTTTAAGAAATCAGCATTTTTTTTTGACAAAAAAAAGGTGAGTCAAAAAATCCCAGACCAGCTGTATTCACCCTATATGACCTTGACACTGCCCCTTTGCCGAGTGCCCTGATCCTTCTAGAGTCCCACTCCTTACAGGGATGGACTTTTCCTCCAGTTTCACTTCTTAGCAATCCTACATTAAGGCAGAAGAGACTGCCTCCCTGGTCCTAGAGAAATCTCTCCTAGCTATGCTACTGCATTAGCAGAGATCAGAATCTCCTTCCCAAGGAAACCTTCATATACCAGGTAAGGTACAACTTTGGAGTAACTCTTTATAGCTCTTTTGTAATCAGAACTGACTCTCTGGCCTAGGGATCAAGAACATAGCCCTGGGTAACACTTAACATTTGGATGCAGAGTCAGAAGAGCCATCCATCTATGCCAAGGAAATCAAGGAGGGGAGAGTGATCCAGAGTGACAACAGCATCTGATAAATCAAGAAGGATCAGGCTGGAAGTGAGTCCTTTAGATTTAGCCACAAGCTGGTCTTTAATAATTCTAGAGATGAGTGTCTAGACAGAATGTAATGAGTCTTCCAGATGATGCGAAGGAAGCCAGTCGGCAAGGTGACGGAAGTGCTATGCCAATCAAGTCTGGAAGTCAAAAAGATCAATGTTTTGCCCCCAATCACTGCTTCTCCAGCTTCTTACTTATTCTGTAATCGACTGCAAACAATCTGGATTAAGGCTCAGGCTATGAGACCATCTCTACTCCACCTCCGCAAGGCAGTAAGTACATGGTACATGCCACTCGGATCTTCCTGCACACGCTGAGCAGGTGCCAACTTTATGGGCTGGGTCTCTTTTAAGGACCTCCCTCTGGTGTGGGTTGATGAGGAGTCTGGAATTACTGACCCCTCCCCTTGTCAGGCCCCCTAGAGGAGCCTTCTCCTTGTCAATCAAATGCTAATGACAGCTCGTTAGGGTGGGTTGATTTTTGAGTCGACAGGGGACTCTTTTAGGGTTGAAGGGAAAAGGTGAATCATTGGCAGTGTTTGATCTTCAGTACACACACATTTCCAACACCTTTCCGGTTCCCCTGAGTTTCCTTCATCCCCAGGACTAGCTGCTGGGGAACTGGATGGCAGCCAGAGAGCATGGCCAGCTATGCCCTATTTCCTCTCAGAGAGGAGGGTGGCATACACCAGCTCTATGCCATTCTGTGCTGAGTTGCTTATTGCTGGACTAGCTATGTGGCATTGCTGCAGCTCCATCACTGTAAACTCTCTAGTTTAGCCCTAGCCCAAAATGGGATCACATCCTAACAGAGGTTGTCCTGTGGAACACTTCTTACGCCTGATTGCACAGACAACCAGAGATTAAAATACGCGTGTGTATGCAGGGGGAGTCACTGCGGGGTCACGGGCCTATGTTAAAATAATAACAAAATTGAACTGGATTGTTGAGAGGGGCAGGGTCTTACCAAAGCAGTTGCTCCAAAATATGATACCCTCTTCACAAAAAAAAAATTTTTTTTTTCACCTGAGTTGAAGCACTGCAGACAACCTTCCCTCCCATCCATGATCACATAACATCCCTTTAGTAACATGCTCATTGTTTACTAGGGAAATTGCTATTAGTGAATTATTTGTGTATTTTTAGCTTCTGATTAGTCAATTTAGCAGGTGGAAACGTTGAAGAGTAAGCAGACAATTCTCTCCAGGCCACTAGCAAATGCTCCAGGGATCACAGTCAGCAATTTACTCATTGTGCTTTGTTGTAATTAATGTTGGTTTGTCTGGTTCTTTCTAGAGCTGATAACTTTTTTCCTATTTCCCCCCACCCCACACACAAAAACCCTAATTTTATATGAAAAATCTTGTGGGACATCTTTGTTTGAAACTCTGTTTTGAGAGAATGAAAACCATCTCCATTGTTTCTGGAAAACCAAAAAAGTTTTACTGAAAAGCTTTTGACTGTTTTTGGCTTTAGTAAAAACAAAAAGGCACAGTCCAAAAAACAAATAAATCCCCACAACACCCTGGAAAATGTCTCTGGAAAAACTACATTTTCCCCTTTCATTTTTCCATGGAAAATATTTACCACTTTCCGAACAACTCTATGGGCCCACATTATCAAAGCTATTTAGACACCAAAGAGGCAGATAGGCACCCAGTGGAATTTTCAAACATACCTAGGTGCTTAACTCCCATTAAGATCAATGGGAGTTAGGCACCGATCTGCATCTTTAGGTCCCTAAATATCCCTGAAAAACTAGCCCTATATATTTTTGCTTGCTTTTCTAAGCAATTGGAGGTAATATTGTTTTTAAATTATCATCTATTACAATGATAGTCTAATTTTCACAGAGGTACATAAATATGGATCTAGGCCCTAATCCCGCAAACTCTTAAGCATGTGTTTACTTTTGTTTCTGTGAATAGTTCCATTGACGTAAGTGGAAGGATCACGGTAGCCAAATTAAGCCCACGTGTAAATGATTGCAGGTGTGGGACCCAACTGAATGCCTGTATTAGCCATTGTGGTCAGTGGCTTCTTTCTCTTGCCAAATAATGCTTATTGTGCCATAGTCCAGCTGCTATATTTATGTCCCTGTCTTCACACAGCATAGAGCCAATGAAGCAGAATCTGTCCCTTCCTCAACCCCATTTCAGGTTTTCATTCTTTTGTTCCTTTCAGGGAAGCAGCTTCCTAAGTGCTGTCATTGTTGCCACATAGTTAAGGTTACACATTAGTTCTGATCCCTGAAGCTGTCCCTCATGCTTGCTGATAAGGATAATGACATTGCCATAACAGAATCTGTTTTCCTACTGATATTACTGCTGCTCCCTAACTAACCTGAGCCAAGAGTATTAGTATTTTTACTAAAAGGTTGAATAGACATGATGATGCAATGTAACTCTGGCTGGTCTTTTTTATGATGCCAGTTTTACCAGGATCTGGATCAGAGAGCTATTTGCAGTAGGTCAATCAAGTGCATAGGAAAATCCTTTCCTAGTGGAGCAACTCTGAGTTGTACAACAGAAAGTGTTTCTGTAGACCCTGATCCTGCAACTTATTTTAGGGCTTGTCTACACGTACTGGAAAATCGACGATGCAGAGATCGATGCATCAGCCGTCGATTTAGCGGGTCTCCATCAGATCAAGAAAAGTAAGGGGAGTCAATGGGAGAGCACCTTCTGTCGACATTGCATAGTGTGGACCTTGCGGTAAGTAGATCTAAGCTACGTCGATTTGAGTTACGCTATTCACATAACTCAAATTGCGTAGCTTAGATCGACTTTTCCCTTTAGTGTAGACAAGTGAGTGCTCTCAAATCCTGTGGACTTCAATGGAAGTTAAGAGCAATTCTGTTCAGTGCCTCAGAGGATCTGTCTTTATTGTCACTTGTTTGTTCTAATTTAAAGTTTGGGTTAAAGTTTTTTTGCCTTATATTTCCCTGAGGCCTAATGACATTGTATGTAGTTATGCTACTCATGTTTAAACTTCCCCCTTCTTCATTCGTTCCAAGATGGCCCGCAATGTTTTGCTCTTCCAGGAAATGAGCAAAAGTAGCTGAGAGGGTGGTGTGGAGAAAAAATTGACAAATACTTCCTGGAATTTTCAATTAATTTGCTTTGTGTGTGTGCATTTTATGTTCTCCAAGCTTTTGACAGATCAAGCTTCAAATTCACATTTGCAAGTAATCATGGAAGTTAAATTTTAAATCCACAAGCATGAATGTTTGCTCTTCCAATCATGGAAGATAAACAACATAGTGTAAGTTTATCTGACCAATTACAACCAAAGCCAACTTGCATTTTGAATATCAACTAAATACTCCACGCAATCTGTTTGTAATGAAACCACAGATTAAAAAAAAAAACTGGGGGGGGGGAGGGGAATTAGTTGAATAAATTCAAATAACTAAAACATTTAAGGAAATTGAGATAAGACAATGGATATTCCAGGAGCTAAATTAACCAGATAAATTATTTTTGCAACATATTTACTCAGGTCTAGGATTGGGAACCTTCTGTAATGCTCATTCACTAAAGATCCTTTTATCTTTGGTAATAATATCTTAGATCTACATAGAACTTTTTACCTCAAAGCACTGAACAAATGAGAGCACCAAGAGGTGTATAAGTACAACCAATTGGTATACAGCAATGGACACAATGGCTGGGAGAAGAGAAACCTGAACTAAGAGCAGTGGACTCCACACTTGTAAAAAATGTCATGATCTTTGATAGCCTTATAGAACCTGAGAGTGGAAGGTCGCATCTAAATCATAAGAACATAAGCGCTTCCATACTGAGTCAGACCAGGGTCCATCATGCCCATGGATCCACAGGATCAGTGCTACACCCCCAGCTTTGGAACAGTCTCTAAGAGGAACCCCTAAAGTATGCCAGACCTCTAAGGGGTCTCACTCTTCATGCACAGGGTAGGTCCCACAGCCTAACTGCCTCCTTAGACTGAACGTCTGGGGCTCCAGCACTCCTCCTGCATCACACCATTAGCTCTGTTCAGAGAGTCCAACTGAGATAGGCTCCTGGTAGTCACTCGATCACCCTACAGGGATTAATGCACCTCACCAAGCATTTGCAGTGACAATCAAACAGCATTGTCAAAACAGTAAGGTTTATTAGTCAGCTCAGCTGGAACACAGTACAGGAAGTCCTTAGGTTAGCCTAGAGAAATGAAGGTGAAAGCATACACCATTCTGGTTAGCACAGAGCCCAGCAAAGCTGTAGTGAACCCCATTGTTCAAGCTCCGTCTGGCTCCTTGTGGCCAGGGTTAAATCTGTCTTCAGGTTTAGCAACTGTGACAGATATTCCAGGGTTCTCAAACTTCATTGCATCATGACCCCCTTCTGACAATAAAAAATATTACATGACCCCAGAAGCGGGTGACCAAAGCCTGAGCCTACCCGAGCCCTGCTGCCCCAGGTGGAGGGGCCAAAGTCCAAGTCCTACCAGCTTGGGTGGTTGGGGGGCAAAGCTAAATGGAAGCTGAAGCTTAATGGAAGCCAAAGCTCAGGGTTCGGCTTCCGTCCCGGGTTCCAACAAGTCTAATGCCAGCCCCGGCAACCCCATTGAAACAGTTTGGGATTCCAACCCACTTTGGGGTCCCAACCCACAGTTTGAGAACCTCTGTGTTAACCCAATAACCAGTCTGTGTTTGATATTTTCATAATTTGCATTCCCAAAATCAGTTTTCATCCAATATAAGTAAGTGACTGGAGAATGATCCTATGCCACAAGATTATGGGAAAAGATGTATTAATGGGTGATATTGTGAAAAATTAACATTAAGAGTAATTTTTTGCTTACAAGATATCTGGTAGACACATTTTTCTAACACATGCCCTAACCGCAGGGTGCATGATGTGTTAATGAGATAATTAGAATCACATTATAAAAAGAGGATACCCAGATTAGGAAAATTGAGCTCCCTATGGGAAACTCCATCAGGAGCCATCCCTCTACTGATAATCAATCCATGAGAGACTCATCAGACTCTAACACTATCTAGGAGGATGTGAGTATAACTATATTTGTAACTTGTGTATAGGTCTTTATAGAATTTCAATATGCTTAGGTAATCATAACCTTAACTACAATTGACTAAAACTTGTAAAACAGACGAGACCTTGTACTTGTGAATGTATGTACAGACACTACTCTTGGTCTTTATGTGCTCCTAGAGACTCTAAATCTGACACAAGTAGCAGAGCTGACTTCCACTCTGCTAAGCTTGAAACTAGCCACTGAAGAGCTGAACTCACGATGGTGTCATACCACATTGCAAAATTCACTTTAAATAAAATAAAAGGCTACAAGCCCTTTTTAAAAATTGGCATTGCATTAGCTACCTTCCAGTCATCAGAGGTACAGAGGTACAGAGGCTGATTTTCCATGATAGGTCACGTACCACGTGCAATTTTATGTTTGAGTTCCTTCAGAATTCTTGGGTGAATCCCATCTGGTCCTGGTGACTTAGTACTGTTTAGTTCATCAATTTGTTCTAAAACCTCTTCTCTTGACTTCACTGCTAAAAAGAGGTCTGTTCATTTTACCTCTGCATAGCTATTGCACACAAGCTATCCTGAGGTGAAAAAACAGTAAAGAGAAGGCACTTAAATTTTATCCTGAGGTAAACTAGGTGAGGTCAAAACTATACACCCCTGCCTGCTTGCGGTTGATCTTGCCTCATGTCATTTAGCTTTCAATAAAAGTAAAATGCCTTGCCTTCACTGTGATTTTTACCTCAGGATAGCTCATGCATGCTAGTTACCTTGAGGCAAAACAACCATATCTGGTCTTAGCAGTAAATACAAGGCCTAAAAGTAAACTTCATGATACTCAGTTGATTTATATCAGAAGGGTGATGGGTTGAGACTCCTCTCCTGTAACTTGAATGTGTGTTTCCAGAAGATATTTCAAAAGGGGGGGTGAAATCCTTGACCTCAGTGACTTCAGTTTTGCCACAGACCTCAACGAGGCCAGGATTTTATGCCTGATGTTTATCCTCTTCAGATGGTGAAGGAAAGAATGTCACCTTCTATGAGTTAGCTGAACATTACCTTGTTTAATCAGTGGTCTTAAAAGGCTTAGGCCGAAGCCTGCTTCCTTTGAAACCAGTGGGGATTTTGCCATTAGTGTCAATGGGACTAGGCCCCAAGACTGAGGTGTTTAATACCTTTCTCACTGGCCCTTCTAATTCCTTCATACTGGTATAACTATGTTGATAAAAATCAGAAATTTAACCAAAATAGGTGTACTGGTACAAAGTCTGTTTAGAGAGAAGAGAAAAATAGACAAGGCAGATATTTGCAGCATCTTTTTGACTGGGCCCACATGAGCCATGGAGCCTGTTGATTTTTGCCTCACTGCAGAGCTGTGTGCTTATCAACGTAATTGAGTAGGGTACGTGTAGGAAGGGACTGACAATCCAATAGTCCTTTATTCCAATCCACATAGTTCAGTAAAGAAATCTGAGCATTTTGCTTCTTTTTTCCCCTCTTTTTTTCTTTTCAGTATCACCCCATTGCTGGAACACATTGCACTGTATACGCAGGACTCTTCATCTTCAGTTTTTATTTTAATTTTTCCTGAGAATTTATTGGTGTTTATTCCTACAACAACAAAACCAGCTGAAAATCAGTGCAGAAACTATTAATCATTTTTCTGCGTAAATATCAGGGTTTATTCTGGTGGACAGAAGGACAGATTTTCATTTTCTTCCCATTTTAGTGTGTCAAATCTTTTAACCGTTATCTGCTAGCAGCTTGAAATGTTTACGTGGTAGGCGTGAGATTCATCAGTATGTTCAGATGGGCATGCACTTCAGAGCTTGCATGCATGCCTGTTTGTTTATTGTGTGTATCTTCTAGACTAATACATGGCCTTACTTCAATAGCCAGCTTTGCATACACACACAGACTAATGTATTATCATTATACATATATTTCATGCAATGTATTGCATTTTCCTAATAAAACAAGTTATTTTTATACATTTGAATGATGCAAAAGTAGGGTGAAAATTGGGAAAAAAACGAATAATACTTTTTGTAAAACCCAGGATTTTTTCAGTAAAAATCGTTTGAAACTGAAAATGAAGGGGCTTATGTATAAGATATATACGCTCCCATAAGGCCCTCCCTAGAGAGCTATTCATTATTATTATTAGCACTTATTACTATTTATTTTATCATCACTATTATTAGAGCTAGTTGTAAAAAGCAAACTTTTTTTGCAAAAACCCTTGAAATTTTGAACATTTTCAACTAGCTGTAATAATCCTTATTATTTTATTATTTATGTTCCACTAGGTGGGTTCTAAGCATTGAAAGGAAGTAAAAGGCAAGGTCCTTCCACCAAAATACCTACAATCTAAGGTTTAGAAACACTTCTGTAACCCACTAGTCAGTGTGCCCTTCTGTGTCTGAGACATCTTCGATAAGCTATGGCTACCGCCCCCATATCTAGAGCCTGGCTCTTTAGCTGAAGGAGTTCATGCTTTTAGCTCTGGAAGCCCCAGTTCAATCCCCAGTGTATGCCAAAATGACCGGTTTTGCATGGGCTTAATTTATGTATGTGAGTAGGTTCATGCGCAGGTAGTCCCATGTGCATAAACTTAAGCACATGACATGTGTAATTATTTGCATGATCTGGGCCTAACTGTTTTGTTAAGAAAAATGTCGTCTTTGAGGACAGAGCTCAGGACCTTTGGATTACAAGACTGGCCTGTAGTCTATTATGTTAAGAAAGCTCTAAAACTATGTTCAACTGGGAGCCTCTAGAAAGTCTGAGATGTCTCTACCTAGATTTGTATATCCAGAGGCCAGACATTCTCAGTGAAAGTCACTTCTCTGGACTTTTCTCTTCTCTTGATCCAACAGGCCATGAGTCTGTTGGCCTTCAGGACTCACTAAAATAGCAAGGCCCGTCTGATTACCTAATACTTTTTCGGTGTGGTTTGAGTGGGTGGGGTGGGATGGGCTGGTAAAGCTTGTGAATACAGGCCTGATTCTCTGCTCCATTACACAGGAGTAAAATGGGTATAACTCCAGTCCTGAAGCTTGCTTCTGATGGGCTATAACATACAAGTAAATGATCATGGGGATGTTTGTCACACTTGGTGAGGTTTTGTTACTGGTTTGGCTTTTATATTTTTCAAGTTGGAAGCAGAGGCAAAGTGAGCGGGGTGGCAGGAAGGGGTTTGTAGAGACAAATAGGATGGGGGAGGGGGAATATTGGGCAGTGGGAGTGAGGCTAACAGTGAAGGGGAGAAGGGGTTGGGGCAAACAGCCCAAGCTCAAACCATGGAATTCAGATGACAGCACTGCTGTCCAAGGGGCTGTGAAGATCTGGGGCAGTCGAAAGGACACCCCATCTGGATCTCACCACCCCACTTGTGTTAATGGATGCCCCTGGCTTGTTTTGTGGATGCCCCTGGCTCCTGCAGGGGCCAAACAGCTGCTGCTCATGCCCCAGAAAGCCTTCCTCTATTGATCCTAGATGGGGCCCACATGAGGGCATTTGTCCCTGGTCATTCCTTGGCTCTTCCCAGTTCCAGATGGGTGAATCTCTGGTTCTGCTGAACCAGGATCTAATTCTTTACTGGAGCCAGCCTGGCTGGGGATGGGGGAGGCAGCTGGGGGGTTGTTGCAAGGGTCCCTATCAGCTTCAGAGCTGGGAGTGGACCTCCCCCCAGGCTGCAGGCCAGCTGCTTCTGACTCTTGCTAGGGGTGATTCTCTGGCTCTGGGCAAGGCTTTCTCCCCTGAGCCCATGTGGCTGAGATGGGTCACCTCCTGTGAGTAGCGGGTTCATCTAGGGATGGGGGCAAAGGATCTACCTGGGCATAACCCCCCTCTGGGCACCGGCTACTTCCATCCCTTTGCCCAATCCCACCCTCCCTCCAGCAGCATGTTTCCCTGCACCGAAGCAGCCGGGTAGCCACAAGTCCGGCCTGGCGGCTGCCGTGTTCAGACAGTCCCCTCCCTCCCAGGGTGGCTGAAAGCATCCGAGGATGCTGCGCTCCCTCCCCGAGCCCGGCACGCTTCCTGGAGGCGCCTTGGCCAGCTGCTGCTCCCCCGACGAAACCCTCTGCGGGGCCCAGGGCAATGCACGCACCCCCCCCACCCCGGTTTCCTTCTAAACTCCTCGGCTCTTCACTCCCACCCTGGTCCCACTCCCTGCCGCGATGCCAAGCCCCAGCCACTCCATCCGCGGACACCAGCGCCTCGTCGCTCGCTTGCAGAATCCCTGGGGCAGCGGAGAGGAGGGCTGGGGAATGCGGGCGGGGGGGGGGGGGGGAGGAGAAGAGTTTGATTGAAGGACCCTGCTTTGGATAAACCCCGCCCACCCCTCTTTCTCATTCGCCCCCCCTCCTGCTTCCATATTAATGAGGCTAGCCAAGGGGAGGGGATTGGCTCAGTGCCCCTCCTCCCCCCTTTCCTTTTCTCAGGCACTTGTGTGGAGCTGGGGGTGGGGGGGGGGCAGGGGGGCTTGCATTTCTCCGCAGGACCGGCTCTCGTCTTTGCAGCGCATTGTCTGGGCATGAGACTCGCACCCAGGGGAGCGCAGGCTGGCTGGGGCTCGCGGGCTGTGCATCTGATCCAGCCTCCCCGCCCTCCCCTTTCCCCCGGCTCCTCGGAGCGCAAATTAATTACTTGATTAAAAAAAAAAAAAAGTTTGCAGCCCCCTCCTCCGGCGATGTAGCAATGGGAAATTCCTTCACGGCACAGAGCGCGCCAATGCCTTGTGCAAGGGCAGCCCGGAGGCGCGTGGCAGGGAAGGGAAGACCAGGGAGGGGATTTTTAATTCCTTTTGGAGAAATCAGACCGTGTGTGTGAAGGGGCAGCCTAGCTCCCTTTGGTCCATTGCATCTGCTGGATTGCTCGCCACCTACTTGAGTCAAGCAGATCGCGACTGCAGTTGCCTTCAGCCTCCCCCTGCTCCCCCCCCCCCCAACCTTGCCTTGCTCACCTGGGAAGGTGAAGAATGCATCTCCAAGATTGGGACCGACCCTTGCTGCAATGGTAAGCCCTGGTCCCTCTTCCTTCCAGCGCGTGCTGTACTTGGCTTGCAGTGATTTTGCTCCTCTCGCTTGCTGGGTCTCACTGCTTAGCTGGAGACTGGATGGCAGCTGAGAGCTACCCGTGCCATGCTTTAGTTGAACCCTGACTTGACCAAGTCGGTGCCTTGATTGTAGTCCGTAAGGAGAGCAGGGATGCGGTAAAGGAAGTAGGAATGTGAATTGGGTTGTGTTGCAGGAGTGACACTGATTTGCTCGCTTTCCCAGTCCCTGGATGGGAAAATCACACCCAAGCGTCTTTCTGCCTCCAGCAACCACTGCATGCATCTGTGGGGTGGTGGTGTTTGTTTGTTTGTTTGTTTGTTTTTTCTTTCTTTAAAACCAAACAACTGGGGACAGGCTAACGTGTTGTTGGTATGTGGATCACGTCTGGTTTTAATGCAATATGGCTGGTAAATAAAACCTGATTGCTAACAGAGCCAGAGCTGCGATTGGTATTTTTCTGGCTCAACGCTCCCTTGCACACTTCTGCATCTTCGTTCACCTGCCGCAGCAACTCTGATTCGCCCTTCTACCAATGCGCCAAAAGGGTTAGCGAGACTTCTCTGGTTTTACTATGAAGTAGTAGCTAAAATCTCTATTCTTGTACCGTAATCTCTGTTGGGGGGGGGGGGTTGGGAGGGGCTTTCTCTTATCCGTATTTGAACAGCTTGTTCCAATATTTCCATCTCTATGCAAAGCACATTAAAGTCAGAGCCACCAAACAGGACTTCTCATCTTACTGCTGTGTTGTGCCCTGAACCTGCCATGTGCAGTGGTTGGGGCTGTGGTTGTACTGGAATCTCACCATTTACATCAACAGCAGAGAATATTTAATGTCTGGAGATATAGCTACAGCATCAGGGGAGGGGTGCAGATTTCTTTTTTTTTACGTGGTGATATTTGTGGCCTGATTCTCATCTCAGTAGGGTGTGTACATGTGGAAGAACTCCTCTGAAGACAGTGGATTTCCTCTGGGTTTAAGCTGGGGTGGGAAACAGAATCTGGCCCTTTGCTTGCAAAACATGTGGGATATCATTGCAGATAAAACCACTGGACAAAAAAATCAAACCAAACACAGTCACATTGTAAATACCTTTATAATATTTTAATATCCTTCATGGTTGCTTATACAAGGCGTATGTTGTACAGTTATACCCATCTACAAATTGATTGAAGCAGGTTATTTTAAATCCGACAAAGTACACATACATTTTTGTGTGTGTGTTACTCTGTTTAGATATGCCTCTATCTCCCTTCAGCATTCCTGTACTTCATAGGATGGTTAAAATTGGGGAAACAATTGACGGGAGCATAATTTTTTAAAAAGTAAATAAATGCTTGCTGTATATTATTACTGTCAGCTGGACCAGGAGGGTGAACTCCTTAACCTGATATAGCTATAAATACACAGAGAGACTACTTTTGACAGGCTTTCATGTTCATATAATACAAAAATTCACGCCTGACAGCTCTGTCTTCAAAGAAGTTTCCCACTGGATGGACATAACGAAACAGTTACATTCTGATGAAGAACCGAAGCAGGTCATTTGATGTAATGATTTGTAGATTCCAAGGCTATAAGGGACCATTGTGATACTGACCACTTGTACAACACAGACTGTAGAACATCCCTAAAATAATTCCTAGAGCAGATCTTTTAGAAAAAATATCCCATCTTGATTTAAAAATGATGAGTGATGGAGAATCCACCATGACCCTTGGTAAATTGTTCCAATGCTTAATGACTCTCACTCAATTAAAAATGTATAACTTATTTCAGATTGAGTTTGTCTAGCTTCAACTTCCAGCCATTGGACTGGGTTATACTTTTCTGTGCTAGTCTGAAGAGCCCATTATTAAATATTTGTTCGCCGTGTAGGTTCTTACAGACTGTAATCAAGTCACCCTTTAAATTTCTCTTTGTTAAGCTAAATAGATAGACTCAGAAGAGCTTAATCATTATACGGCATTTTTTCTAATCATATAATCATTCTCGTGGCTCTTCTCTTAACCCTCTCCAACTGATCAATATCCTTCTTGAATTAGGGGCATAATGATAAGACATGGACTGAAATTTTTCTGTCTGTATCTTAGCTACCGTTCAGTTTTTTGTCTCTGGCTGAGGGCAGCAATTGTTGATGTATTGAACATCAATGTATTGAACATTGTTGAAACTGAAGGTCAAATAGAATTGATCTGTTTTCACTGGCAATCACTTTTGAGGACATGGCATGGAAGGCTTTTTGTTTTGTTTATTAATGTGAATGTGTGCGTGCTTTAAATGTGTTGCAGTGAGCAGGATTGCTGCTTGAACTGAATCGATGGTTAGATAACTGGTCAGTTCTCTTGGCTAAGAAGAAGGAAAGCCTGCTGGTCCAGCTGATTTCTCTTTGAATAGGGCTGCTCTGTAAATAATGGAATACACAGTGGCTAATCAGGTTCTGATGTTCCATCATTCCTTGACAACACAACACCTAGAGTGTATCTTTTTCCTCATGCATTTAATATCTGCCGTTTGTACTACAGATTCACAGCCACACGTAGCCATCTAGAAGTGCTCTACTCTGCCCATATCTGGAGGGTGTAAACACCAAGGCAGGAGAGGAATTGTTTAGGATGCTACCAGGGTGAATAATTTTAAGGGTTGGGGTGGCATTAAAATTAGGAACATTTACATGAAAAGTAAATAGCGAAATCTCTTAGACTGTGGAATACTCTATTGGCCACTTCCAACCCCTGGTTCCTGACTGCTCTCTTGGTATTCAGGTTTTTCTCATCCCAGCTCATAGCAGCCAGCATTCTGGGGACAGTGTTTTGGGATGGTTTTCCTGTGCCTCTGCCTTTGACCATTTGTTCCAGCAGGGGACCCGATACCGCCTCATCTGAATACAGAGGATTGTTTTGTTTTTTTTTAATTCCTTCTGAGCACTTAGTACAAAGTAAGTCTAACTCCAAAATTATCTTTTAATAAAACCCAGTTCTTCAAGTTAAGGAACAGGGAAAAGTCAAAGCAAATCCAAGGCAGGTCATGTACTGTAATTCTTATATGATCTAAAGTCTAGGTGGAAATCTTGCTAGAACAGGTCAGATCTTACAGTTACTACTGATTTAAGCCAAAGTGCATTCAGCTGGTGTAAATCGGTACAGCTCCACGGACTTCACTTTCTTGGATTTATACCAGCTGAAGATATGGCCCCTACAGTTCATGTGTGACAAGTCATTTCTGTTAGCATATCAGTCTGACCTTAAAGTCAGCAAGGAGTATTCTCCCAAGGGTTTATGCCCCTGTGTTTTTACTGCCTGTGCCCCTTTGATGTTTAAATCTGAACATCCTGTATTACCATTTTAGGCATGAAGGGTCTGATTCTCCTCTCAGTTAGGGCCTGATCCAATGCCTATTGACATCTCACTAGGAATGGAGTGACCTTTTACCCCAGTGCAAATCTGGAGCAACGACACCACTGAAGTCAGTGAGGTCACACCAGTGTGGGTCTGTTTCTCCTTGTCCTTACCCCACTTTAAAAGCCATCTTTTGTGGCAAAATACCGTCGTGGGTGCTGGAACTAGGGGTGCTAGGGGTGCTGCCACACCCCGTGGCTTGAAGACATAATAACAGTCCAAATACATGGTTTCCACCTTCAGCACCCCCACTACAAAAATTGTTCCAGCATCCCTGCATATAGGCAAGGACAATCGCCACACCACTGAGTAAACTTATTTCTCTGGGTTTCATAATTCCCCTTGAACTTTATTCCTGATATGTAATGAAGCTCAGCATCCCTTGAGAGAGCTTTCCAATTCCCACTTAGTTTAACATGCAGCACTTCAAAGAAATCCTTTGAAGCTGAGTGTGTTTGATAGCTACATGCAACACATACTAGACACGGGCCTTCACTCATCTGCTGTGGCTGGCTGCAAAGCTGTGTGTCCCTTTGGATGCCAGTTTTTAGAGCGGATTGGAAAAATGAGGGGGGGTGAGAAATTCATACATTTTTGGCAGATTTTTCACCTTTTTCTGTTTTCTTGTTTGTTTTTGTTTGGTCGTTATCTGATTAGCTCTAATAAATCATGCTGTCTCGCTTTATGAAACCTCCCAGCTGTCCTTGCTTAAACATTTACATAATGACAAAATTTAAACCCTCGAGAAACACTTTCAAAGTTCCTAGGGGCCAGATTCCCAAGCCCTTATTCATGCTGTGTAATACCTTAAACATGTATGTGAGTGAGGCTACTTGGAGCGAAAAAGCGATTGGAATCAGCACCCTATGGTTTTAATAATTCCAATGTATATCTCATGATCAGGGGTTGGATTGTCCCATCTCCCAAAGGACCGTGTGGAAGCCCTTTGTTCAAGACAGTTGAAACTAGAATGGATAATGTGCTGGAGAATATAATGTGGGAAACAATCATGCACGGATATAGGGATGGAGCTAAGAGTGCCCTTCCAGCGTTTTGCTGCTCTGAGTCTGTGATAATAGTACTATCCATCTGAGTTATTCTAATACAGTTGCCTTCTCAGGGTGAGCTAGTCAGCCTTGAGAATCTTAGTTTCTCCACTCAGAAGACAGATTATTGCTTTGCAAATCAATGTGACAACCATATTACCACTTAATTTCAGTGATACTGTTTGCAACACCGTGGGTAAGTGTGTGCCAATTTTTCCATTATAATTCTTTTTTTAGGGCATATATTACGAATCTCAATTGAAACTAGTCAGACATGATATTACTTTACAAAATACATTTTTTAAAAAATGTTTTACATGATATTACTTTAGGGTGCATTTAAAAAAATCGTCTTAGAAAGTGTGAAAACATCTATTTAAAACAGGCAATTTTATAAATGTTTGTTTAAAAAAATCCTAACAAATCTAGATTGTTCATGTAACTCTTACACTTTTTCCTTACAACAGAAATGAAAGGGATTAACTCATACCATTGCTTAATTATTTTTGGTATGTATTTAAATTAATCACTTCGGAATTGTTAAGGTTTAAAAGTTTCCCATTGCACAGAGCTACTTCTGACACAGATATTTAAGATTTGTCTGTCTGTTGTTGTTAATAATACCTGGCTCTTATATGGGGCTTTTGATCAATAGGTCTGTAAGGACTTTAAAAAGGAGGTCAATTGCATTATTCCCATTTTACAGATGGGGAAACTGAGGCCAGGGGAGGTGAAGTCACTTGCCCAAGGTCACCCAGCTGGCCAATGACAGAGCTGGGACTAGAACTGAGGTCTCCTGAGGTCCAATCCAGTGCTCTAATCATTATGAAATGACAATCACAGTAGCATTTTGGTACCACTTTGAGATCTTTGGATGAAAGGCGCTCAGTCCCTGGAAATTAACTGATCATTATAATTTACTGACTGTTATTTATAGGCTCTGGTAAATGTTGAATGGGACTGATGGATAGTGGGAAAACTCCTCCTGTTTTATATACATACTATCAAATGATTTAAAAATAAAACATGGAATGGATTTTTATTTTTCAGTTCTCTGATGCAGGGCCCAGTTCTGCCACACATCCTCCCCCGGAGGAGTACATGACTCTGCAAGCTGCCTTGTTGATATCAAAAGGAAGAAGGTACTACTTAGTCTGAGTAAGGGTACCAGAGTAGGGCCCCATTCATTCAATCTGAGTTAGATTGTGTCATTAGGCAGAGCCCTGAACAAGGGAGGTGCTTAAATTGCTGCAGTCCGGAGGTGAAATCTTGGCCCCATTGACTTCAGTGGGGTCTTGATTTCAACACGAGAGCATAGCACCCAGGAGCCCTGGTCATGGGGTAAGTGCAGTACAAACACAGAACAAAAAGACAGTCCCTGGCTAAAAAAGCTTTGAATCTAATTACCCATCTTTGTAAAGTGCTTTGAGATCTGAAGATGGAACAGCACAATGTGAGTATAAAGCATGATTGCTAGCCAAATATTTTTATATTTTTTTCCAGTGGGGTACCCAAGGCACAGTGATGTTCAGTGACTTGGCTGGAAGGTAGCATTTCCCACTGGTTTTAGACACAGGTTACAGAACCAGGTAACCTAAATTCTAGTCTTGAGTTTGATATTTAATTTGCAATGACTTCTCCTCACTTTTTCATCAATCTTTGGCTGTGTTATGAATGTATGCATATCATGATGGCCTAGGGAACCTGCCGGTCTTGTCAGGTGTGCACAGAATGAGGCAGGACTTCACAGGAGCCATTGTTGGCTTTTAAAAATAATGTGGAGACTTAACTGCATTTATTTAACGTTTTAGAACTTTTCCTACACAAAAGAAAAAAAATGATTAACAAAACCTGTGAAATTTCAAAACCAAAAAGCTTCATTTAATAAAAAAGATAAAGTTGGGAGGTGACAATAATGGAAATACCTTATTTACTGTCAGATAGGGGTGTTTTTTTAGTATGGGTTGGGTTTTGAAATTTCAAAATTCAACCCTAACACAAACCCCATTTTCATATTTTTCAGTTCATACACATTGAGCAGTTTCTAGTGCAAACCCATGCATACACGGTTAATCTCCTCAGCATAAATCTGTAGTCATACACATTCTCATAAAATACATCCAGCATCTAATGTACTATCCAAAAACAATGTTACTGTCAGTTGATAATTATATCTAATAATGCTTCCCATTTAATATTATCCCTTGGAAAAATATTTACTGAAATCACAACAATAAAGATACATAAACCCTCCTCAGCAATCTATATGTCAGAGCTGAAGTTATTGTGTTGTGATGGAAAAATGAATTTCTTTATACTAGATAAGAATGATGTTTGTTTTTATTTGCAAAAAGAAAAGGAGTACTTGTGGCACCTTAGAGACTAACCAATTTATTTGAGCATAAGCTTTCGTGAGCTACAGCTCACTTCATCGGATGCTGTAGCTCATGAAAGCTTATGCTCAAATAAATTGGTTAGTCTCTAAGGTGCCACAAGTACTCCTTTTCTTTTTGCAAACACAGACTAACACGGCTGTTACTCTGAAACCTGTTTTTATGTGGGCAGTGTAAGACTTGCAATGTATGAAGTGAGCTGTAGCTCACGAAAGCTTATGCTCCAATAAATTGATTAGTCTCTAAGGTGCCACAAGTCCTCCTTTTCTTTTTGTGAACGTCCTTAGCAGTTAGTTTGCTTTCTTTAAACATTTGGGTTTTGCAAATGATGCAATAAATAACAACTGTGGTCATTTAGCAACCTTGACTTTTTATTTTTAGAAGAAGTTTTAAATTTAGGAACACATATAAAATGAGGCATTTGTCAAGTCTATAGTTAAATGCATATTTTATTTTTCAGTGCCCTTTACTAAACCAAAATTAAGAGAATACTTACAGAATATATTGTGTTAAATATTTACAGCTTCCGCGACATGAACCAGATGAAGATCTAGCCACTGCAGTTGCTGTGTTTTTTCTCTTGCACACTAGTAAACTGACCTCTCTCTACTTGGCCTGGAGAAGAAGTTTATAAAGAAGCTAGAACTAGCACATGATGTAAAGGCCTTGGTTAAAGTAAATAGAAATTACTCATTTCCTGTGTGGGGAGAATCAGACCCTTGGAATCTTACCAGGAGTTTTGTGGTTAGCTTAAGATGGAGAGGAGAAGAGAGAGTATCAGAAAGATCACAGGTGTCAGAGTAGCAGCCGTGTTAGTCTGTATTCGCAAAAAGAAAAGGAGGACTTGTGGCACCTTAGAGACGAACCCATTTATTTGAGCATGAGCTTTCGTGAGCTACAGCTCACTTCATCGGATGCATAAAGTGGAAAATACAATGAGGAGATTTATATACACACAGACCATCTCCTCATTGTATTTTCCACTGAATGCATCCGATGAAGTGAGCTGTAGCTCACGAAAGCTTATGCTCAAATAAATTGGTTAGTCTCTAAGGTGCCACAAGTCCTCCTTTTCTTTTTAGAAATATCACAGGTACTTGAGCTCCTAATGACTAATGAATGTGCCACAGTTGTCAAAGAAGCCTGGACTTCCATAGTTTGATTCATTTACTTGAATTGCGTTAAGTTGGGCATTGGAGGAGTATTTTATGCTAGTGAAGGAGCTAGTTAGTGGAGATGAGTTTATACCATGGGCGAGCAGCTGGAGGAGAAGTCATTGGCCAGAACAGCACTGAATAATTGCAGAAGGAAGAGCAGGATGGAAGGTCGTCATTGCTTGTGCTGAAGATGCTGCTCTGCACCACTGGCCCTGGATAACTCTGCCTCAGCTGTAACTGCTTGTCTCTTTTACTCCTGATCTCGCTCCCCACTCTTCCCCAGCTTCATCCCTGTCCACTCATCTTGTACTCTTCTACCCTGTTGCCTTCTTCTGCATAGAAGGACGTATGTCGTGGGTGTTCCGGGGCTCAAGCCCCAACCAAAAAATAATAGAGAGTGCTCAGCATACAGCAAGGTGGTGGCTTAGCCGTAATACTTTAAGTCAGTCCATTTTATAATACATGGCTATTTTGTTCAGAGGCTAAAAGGGAGATCTTTTGAGCTATCTCACTATTTCTAAGGCATCTATTGCTTTGCTGTCTAAGCACTGATGCTTTCAGATACAGTCCATTTGATCCACTGATGCGCTCACTAAATCTTGTCTATATTCCATACACAACAAGGAAAACATGGACACTTTTTTTTATATAACAGAAAAATCTAATTCCAGATTTTTCAGGTGATCCTAATATATGAATGTTTATATACCTTGGCACCTTTTTCTCCAACCACTTTGCTTTGCAATATAAACTGGTCCTGTGTTTGAGTTTTCTGTTTTCAACTGAATAGATTCACAGAATGTCAAGACACATCTGTCTACCCTAGGTACCTATATGGTTCCCATTACTGTAGTCTCTAAGCACCCCACAATCTGTAATGTATTTATTCTCTAAGCACCCCAGTGAGGTAGGGCAGTGCTATTGTCCTCATATTACCAATAGGGAACTGACACACACAGAAACAAAGCGACTTAGCCAAGGTCACTCAGGACACCTGGGGCAGAATAGGGTCTTCAACCTTTGTCTCTTGTGTCCAAGCCTAGCACCTTAACCAGTGGGGCATCCTTCCTCTCAAAGTGCTGCATTACTTTTCATGTTAAGAATGTATAAGGCCTACATTTAAAAATCAACCGTCTCTAGTGACATCTCAATTTGGACATGCAACACTTTCTAAAGTGGTTTAATTTTTGGAAAGCGCTCAGCAACCACTCTGAAAAATCAAGCCGCTTTAACATGCAACAAGTTGGGCATCATAAATCACTAGACAGTTCTGAAAACTTAGACTAGAGACTGCCACAGAATTTGCAATGCATGAGCAGGATACCACTTGCATTGGAACTGAGAAGGATGAAGCAGCAAAGTTCATATAGGACCAAACTTGTGTTGGTATTAATGTTCTCTACGACTGTGTAGTTCTTCTCTACTTATTGATATGCATCTCTCCTTGGAGTAGATGCATCTGAGGCTTTGTTTCAACTTCTGTCAGTGGCTGAAAGACGGAGGAGCTACTGCTGAGCAAGAAGAGTGACCTCCTTCCCAAGATCACGTCCTTTATCTCCTCCCTTGACGTCCCCTATTTGTAACTGTGATATCGTCCTGACCTCAAACTCCTCTTCTCCAAAATCAAGACGTTTGAGGCAAATGATAGAATAAACGGATGACAAAACATGGAATTGTGTGAACTGATCAAAATGATGTTAGTAATGGCAATGTCTTCTGACGCTGCATGGTTCTGCCCCTCTCATCTGTGTATCAGTATACAGACATTCCTCCTCTCACACAATATTTTCTCTGTTGCTGGTTCATTCTTTTCATATATCAGTATTCAGAGCTGGACTTGAGGGAGAAATATCTGGCTTTCTCTCTCACAGCAGGAAAGAAAAAATATAATCATAAAAATATTTCCTTTCTGAAATTTCACCTGCCTTTGTGCAATTTTCAGATTTGCCAGTAATCAATGAGCACGGCAAATCATTGTCAGCATTGCTCCTGAAAGCTCCCTAAAAGAGCCCTCCCCAACACACCCCAGCAATGTAGTGATATCTCATCCTTTCATTTCATGCACCAAGCTTTCTGTCCCGCTTTTCACAGTGTCCCCAAATAACCTTCCATCGTTTCTTGTTTGCATGTATTTTTCTGTACTATTTTAATTTGTGTTCTCTTCATTCAGTGTGATTCAGCATTTTTTGCCAACACCATCGCTTTGGCCAACCTTGAGATAAACAGCTACATGGTTGACTGCCGTCTATTTTCAGCCCTAGATTTACAAAAGGCTCATTAAGTTTCCACAACCATTTCTTCATCTTTTAAGCCATTAATGTGGGTGAGGGTGAAATGATAGTGCAGGAACTTCACTCATTATTGTAGCTCATCCTTGCTAAGATACTGTGGCTTCAGCTAGAGCTGTTCTTTTGTTCTTGCTGTACATCTCAGCAAGCATTCTATCAATGTCCTTTGATTTTTTTATGCAGTCTTTTTAATTGGCTTGCCCATATAACTTATTATTTATAATTACGGTAACACCTAGAGGCTTCAATTGATGTGTTAGGCACTGTACACCCATAGTAAGAGACAGTCAGAGAGCTTACAATCTAATTCAGTGGTCCCCAAACTTTTTACCTCATGCCCCTCCTTACCCCTGACTGTGCCCCCTTCTGTCCCCCGGGGCCGGGAGCAGGGTTGCGGCTCCGGGAGGGGGGGACATGGACAGGGGCAAGGGGGGCGAGGTTGGGGCCACAGCTGGGGGTAGGGGCCGGGCTGGGAGTGGAGCCTCAGCCAGGGGCTGAGACCGGCACCCGGGGTCTGAGGCCAGTAGCAGAACTGAGTGGCATTCCCTCTCTGCTCCCTGTGGGGGTTGGCCTGGGCTCCAGGCCTGGCCCCCTAAACATTCCTCCACCACCCGCAGGGGGGGATGCCCCACAGTTTGGGGACCTCTGATCTAAATAGACAAGACTGACAGTGAGAGGGGGAAAATGAAGTATTCTCATCTCCATTTTATGGAGGGGGAAGTGAGACACAGAGATGAAATGGCTTGTCCAAGGGGAGTCAGAAAGTTGGCAGCTGAGGTGAGAATTAAGCACAGGTCTTCTGAGACCTAGTCCAGAGTCTTTACCACAACATGGTCCTTCCTCTCACGAGTAGAGCTTTATCAAATACATATTTTTAAAACCCAGAGTAGGAGTTGCACATCTTAGGATAACAAAATAAAAGCAAGTATTTTGATTTTTTTATTTAAATTTATAAAAACAATTAGCCAAACACTCAGGGCTTTCCCCCCGGAAAGGGGATTTCTATCAACGTGACATTGTCATCATCCTCACAATGCAGAGAACATGAAGCTTAGCAGCTGAACACACTCTCAAACTCAGAGCTCTTGTGAGCTTTGAAAAGCAGCACATCACTTGCAAACCTTTGTCCTTAATGTTTGCAATGTGCTTGTCTTTTTTTTTTTTTTTTATGATAGGCAGTGAGGAAGAATTACATTGGCCTTTCCAGGCAAAAAGCATCTCCCTTGATGAGAAGAATCTTTCCTTTCAGGCTTAACTCCTCAGTGAAAGGGATGGTAATTAGACTAGTGTGTAGTCAGCAGAATAGATAATCCTTTTCATTAGCTGCTGTAATCTGGAAGGATTTCCTTTCCAAATGGGTTACCATATCTATAACTTGCTAATTATGAATGTATGAAGGGTCTTGTGTAAACTTCTCCTGACTACTTAGTCAAGTAGGTTCTAGTCTTAAATTCTTGGGGTGAAATCCTGATCCTGAAATCAGTCCCCACTGATATCAATGCCTGAACTCCCATTGACTTCAATGGCATCAGGATTTCATCTTTGGATGTCACTTTAGCTTTCAATATCACAATAATCTGAGCATTCTCAATATACCCATTCATCAGATGATTACTTCCACTAGGATTAAACATTTGCCGTTACTAAACTGGCATGTGTGTCTTGGGTTTGCATTAGGAAGAGGGAACTCTAGCTATGTATGCACTATATTCTAGTCAACTCTACCTCGACATTTCCATCTAGATTTCTCTGTTTCTGGTCCTCTGGCATGAGTCTTTTCTTGTACTCTGGGTATTTTTTGTATGTTTGAATTTAGTGCTTGGAAAAGGTGCCAGATTCATCGCCCTGGGGAAATCATGTCCTCTGTTTATCCACAGACATTGGAACAGCATAAGCAGCAGCAGTGCAAGCTTCCCACACACTGCCTTTCTAGTGTACTTCAGCCTCACCAGGCGGGACCACTGTCAGACCTTGGAGGGCAGTTCAATTTCTAGCCTGTTTCAGGTCTTGGCTTCTTGGCTGAGATGGAGTGCCATTTCAGAGGCTTCTCCCTTGCTACTAGGAATGGATTGAGTTGACTCACTCTTGCTCACAGTCCTTGAAAGAGGAGCTGGTGGCAGCTTCCTCTGACTACCTGTCAGGGATCTGGGCCTGCCGCAGAGCCAGTCTGTGGGCAAACTGGTGAGTGCAGCTGATTGGCTACACTGCCTGATTGGCTGGTAGAGGCAGCACCCTGGCTCCTAAGCCCAGGAGCAGCAGCAGTTCAGTGGCTGCTCAAAGCATTTGCCCGTGGCTCTGATAGGTCCTGTCTTGGCCCCTGCTGCGGCCTTGGCCCCTGTCTTGCCTCAGGGCATGTAACACAGTTCTAACCCTCGACTCTGATTTCTGACTTTGACTCTGACCCTTAGTTCTGGCATATGAACTCTGACTCTGGTTCTAACCCTGGGCTCCAACTCCTGACTCCTGACTTGGGCTGTGGTCCTTGACTCTGGCAACTGGCTGCTGACTCCTGCTCTGACCACTAGACCTGACCGCCCACCTCCTGGTCACATGACACTTCCCATCTGAGTTGGATACAAGCTGGCTACATAGAGAGGAAAACTGTGTTCTATATATCAATCTCCTGAGCCATCCATCCTCCTAGGTCTGTTTTTATGTCTTAACTGCCTGTGTTTCAATTTATAGCCTTTCTCTGAAGTTTTTGACCATCCAAATTTCTCTTTATGCTCTTAGTTTGAAGCTCTGGGAGTGGTAGGGTGTTGGCGTCTTCCAAAGAAGGTTTATTAGCTTGTTCCTTCCAAATTACCATTTATCATCCATCCCTTTTCAAGTTGCTGTTGAAAGAATGATTGGATTAGAGTGAACTAGGTTGACCTATGTTTTTTGGGGGGAGGGGGAGATATCCATACATGCCTGCATATGTACCAGTGTGCATATGTACATAGGGAGACACACCATCCAGGTTTGGAATGCCTAGAGTTTAAAACAATTTGATTGCTTTTTCTTGACCACTTCTGTGAAGCCTTAGTTGATGGTGATTGTTGGTTTATTTTGCTTCCTCTAGCTCCCTTTCATTCCAGTTCTTTGCACAAGTGGGGAATTGTTGGAAGGCGCTGCAGTGCTGTGGCGGTGATCACAGTGTAAGAGCAGATGATTGCCGGCTGGATAGATGGATGTAGCATTCGTAGATGGGCTGCCTGATGGTTATCCGTTTTTAGCAATTGACAGTGTGATCTGGCTGGGTACTTGGAATGATTAGCTTTGGTTTGAGACCCCTTTTAATATTGTGTTCTGCAGGCTGTGCAATAGGTGCCTTTATAAAGGGCCAGATTGCATCTGCAGTGTTATTGTAGCCATGTTGGTCCCTGGATATGAGAGAGACAAGGTGGGTGAGGTAATATCTTTTATTGGACCAGCTTCTGCCGGCTTCTGCAATCAAGCTTCCGAGCTACACAGAGCTCTTCTTCAGGTACTCCATAACCCTTGGTCAGGCCCCAAATGTGGGCCATTGCTTCAAAGGTACGATGGAGTCTAATTAGTAAAACATTTAAAAAAAAAAACAACCCTGTCCTGTCTGCTCTGTGTTGAACCTTAAATAGTCCATCTTCCTTTCCATAAGAGTTGAGCGCCGATGTCTGTGGCTAACATTCTGAGTCTGCTGCTCTGCAGCAAAATGTGTGCTGATTGTTTGACGCCCTCTGACTGCATTGCCGTGAGGTGAATAGTTGGCGAAGGCCTTTGTGGTGAAAGGTGCCATATGAGTGTGAAATACTCTTGTGTCAGAAAGTTACAGGCTAGGATACCATGGATGAATACTTTTTCTTAGCATGTGTGCAACATGCCTCAGGTGGCACGTAACCAGGATTTATCACGGAATTTGGTCCGCTGGTTGGATCATTAGTTTCCCCGGCTCCGGCTGGGTATTGACGGGGAGTGCAACATGAACGCTGATCCATGCACCCCCAGAGACAATATCAAAATAGGATACAATAGTGTAGGTACCCAGATTTCCCTCTTCCTTAGTCTTCCTAGATTTGTGCATGCTGCTCTTTTGCTCTGGCAAAATAACCTGCTTCGCCACTTCCTCTCTATCTCTGTGTAATGCAGCTGCTCTTTGGGTATCTTACTTCCACTTGCTGTGGCTCTGGGCTTAGCTCTAGTGTGCCCGGATAGGGGATTCTTAGGCAGGTGGCTTACAAACACTAACATGGAATAAAGCCTTTAGTGGATATAGTAGAAGAATTCTTCCAAGGTGGGCAATATACAGCTGAGAAGTGGATTTGAAGAGAAGGTTGGCTGAATGTCTGAGAGCCTGTATACTGAACTTGTGGATCCCTAGGCAATGATTTCCTTAGGGACAATAGCTACATAGAAGATTTTAGACTGTATTCCTCATGTCTCTTTTTAGTGGCTTGGAGGACATATTCAGAAGGCAACTAAAGGGATGACTTTGGCATTTCTCAGAAGGAAATGTATCATCCTTCTCTTTTCTATAGCTCAGAGCTATATTTTAATCATAAACAAGCTATCTTCTTTCATGCTCTGAGCAGGGCTGGAGCACCCACAGGGAAAAAATGATGGGTGCTGAGCACCCACCGGCAGCCCCCCGATCAGTCCCCCCCAGCCCCCTATGCCTCCCGCCCACCGGCGGGCCCTGCTGATCAGCACCTCCCCCTCCCTCCCTGCGCCTCCTGCCCGCTGTGAACAGCGTTCAGGAGGCTCTGGGGAGAGGGGGGAGGAAAGAGGATGCAGCGCGCTCAGGGGAGGGGGCAGAATTGGGCAGGAAGAGGTGGTGCAGGGGTGGAGTGGGGGCAGGAAGAGACAGGGCATGGGTAGAGTCTTGGAGGTAGGGGTAGAGTGGGGGTGGGGCCTGGGGCAGAGCTGGGGGTCAAGCAACCCCGGCACTTTGGAAAGTCAGTGCCTATGAGCGTCACTATTATTTATACGTGTGCTAGCTCTCCTTGAGCTACCACAAGTCCATATACATGAGAAGGGGCATCACACCCCTGGCTCAGAGTGTAGTCATAGCTATAGGCTGCTGTGGAAATTGAAAGTGCCCAGTAACCTTCGAGGAGGTGCCTAGCAACTGGCAGGATCAGGCCCATAATGAAGAGAGCAGCAAAATGAGATGGAAAGACAAATAACTGTTGTGGAAGAAATTAACCCTGCTCTAGGTTCAAGGTTTTCCAAGATCGCTGCTACACCCATGAAATAATTAGAAATTGTATTAATAAATAACTTATCCAGCTGATGGGGGGGTGAACAAATTATTCACTGAATGTTATTTGATTGTTCAAAACCAAAAATATTTATTCACAAATTAGGTGAAGAAAAATCCCAGGGTTTGACGAATAAACCCTTCAGAACATATAACTTGTCCAGTCTCCTTTCCACTAAAGTGTTGGTCCCGAACCTGCTGCCACTAAAGTCAAGTGTGTGTTTTAGCTTTGATTTGAATGAAAACAGGATTGTGGCCCAAATGAGCATGCGACTGTGGCGTTTGGAAGATGCACCTTAGGAAGCCTTGAGAACATGAGCTCCCCAAATACCAGGCAAATGGAGGAGATGCTAGGAAGGATGAAAAGGACATAGAAGCCCTGTCAGGAGGAACGTATAAGAAGTGAGGCCATAGGGAGATGCTGAGGATCCACATGCGATTTATGGCAGATCTTGCTTGCCTCTTCTTTTTCCCTCTATGATGAACAACAACAACAACAAAAAGGCAATGTGACACTACGCCCCATATTCATCATGGTAATATTATGATGATATGATTATGGCATCATTATGATGCATTTTGTACACGATGGGCTGTGTAAGGTGTCATTGGAAAAGTTATGATTTGCTGAATATGATTATCCCATTTGTGTGCATGTATCATTTCTGTATCTAAAGTTATGAATATTGGCTATGTATCTGTAGTTCAAATGTGGTTACACCTGGGTGACACCCACTAGGCAAAATGCTTCCAGCCTAAACAGCTGGTTGGGAAGGGCCTGTTCAGGGTAATGGGCCATTAGAAAAAACAAAACAACAGGCCTTAGGAGAAGCTTATCCCCCACCTGAGGAGCCTTCCTGAGAATGCTCCAGACAGCCTGTAAGTAATGGCTGCTGTGACTCTGTAAGGGCCTGTGAGCAGACCACACGACTCTGGACTCCATTTTGGGTACCTGTACTTTTCCACAAACTGGGCTAGGAACTGTTTCCACAAACTGGGCTAGGAACTGTTTCCACAAACTGGGCTAGGAACATAAACTGGCAATACACATGATAAAATATCCGGAGTAACTCTCTTACCTGGAAATCTGAGTTCTCCTCATAAGCAGTGAGTGTTCTAGCCACTAATGACTGGATTAGCATGCGCCTGCCATCCATGTTAGGATAATCCAGCAGTTGATGGCTAGAACAGTGAGCAGCTACAACGAGGAATAATTTTTACAAAAAAGTAGTGTGTCATATTGAGGTTTCCTTGCAAGTCTGCTCAAGAAGCCACAGTAAATGTAAACAATACCAGTTTTTTCACCGTGGCCGCTAGTTGCCAGCTAGACTAATACTGAATGTTATCAAAGATGGTAGCAGTTGTTGGAGGGTTCCTGAGTTTACATGGGACATTGGGTGTATAATTTGTAGAGTGGGTTGTGGGGGGAAATAGCAACGCTTATTTTTTCATGGGACAAAAATCTGATCCATTTTTGAATTTCGAACAAAATGTTGGTCAACTCTGTAAGACAGATGGAAAAACAAACAAAAAATATCCCTGCAATTTTTTTTTTTAAATGGTGATAAAAATTTTGGGGACACTTCAGAAATTCAAAGAATTTTATTCTTGTCCATACAATACAATCATGATAGAACAAATTTATTTGTTATTTGAAGGACAGCAAGGACATCTGACCAAATTCAACTGCTGGCATAGGAGGTGCTTGATTCCTTTGATTTCAAAGGAGTTGTATCTACATGTGCCAGTGGTAAATTAGACCAATGTGGTACAGTAATACCAAAGTAACTCACACACAGAACTCAATCATGAGAAGAGCCGAGTGCCCTCAACTTTAAAAGCACTTCACAGGAACAGACCTTTACTTTGCTATGTGGTTGCATTGACATGACAAAAGTGGGTGGAATCCCAAGGAAAAAAAATGGATAGCATCATTAGTGTGACCTATATGGCTTTTTAGCTGAAAAAAATCACTGAAAGACTAGGAGTGTGTGTGTGTTTAGTTGGAAACTTAGCTTGTTTTGAAGAACCGTTACAAAAAATGTTTTCCAATTTCAGAGAAATTCAGGGTTGTTTCAACTGTATATTAGAATAAAAGGATGATTGAGGTTGAATGGTTTGAGTTAGATGATAGAATGTTGTATAACAGGGTGGTGGGTTGGGGATTCAGTAGTCTACATATTTATGGCCAGTTATTCTTTATGTCCTATGGTTGTTTATTGTTATTTTATTGTTCTACTCCATTGCTTTTCTGACTGGCTTGCTCCCTCAGAGGAAAATGAGCCAAAATCGTTTCTACCAAACCCCCTGATCGCAGCTGATTAAGGATCCAGAAACAATAATTTTGTGACCAATCACAACCAACCCACCCCAGGGAGAAAAAAAGGTAACTACAATGTGTCACAAAATTCTAGCTTCATCTTAATAATGTGTGTGGGGGTGGGGTGGGGTGGGGGGAGCATGCAAAGTGTTCTCAGAAGACTTTTTTGTTCTAATCACCTGGCTTTTTGTTCAGGAAACAGCCATGAGCCAGTCAATCTTTGATAAAATACTTAATTCTTTGGACAGATCTAATTACATCCGAACTATATGCAAGGCAGAATCCTGTCCTTTGTTGTACAATGTATGTGTATTATCATATCAAATATCTACCACACAGTTTACTTCATTTGCCTGAAACAGTATTATGCTATTTCCCCTTGGGGCCACTAGATGCTCATTCTTATCTACTGAGACAAAGGGATTATTTTCCCCCATGAGTGACACATCGCAAGATGGTATAAAAACACGTCTCATGCCTCATTTACTCCAGCTGGCTACAGACGCTCGGGACAGGGGTGAACACTGCGGCTCAGTGAAAGAATGACTGTAAATATGCACCCACGACTCATGATGTGTTTTTTGTTTGTCAGGTGGCCATAAAAAGCTGCAGACTGACTTGCTGCAGTGTACATTGCCAACTGTGGAATCTGAGCTAGCCACTCGGCAGACCCCCTGCCGAGCCAGGGGACTGAAGGCAAAGAGCTTGTCACAGGCTTTACGTGCATTAGTGTGCATTTCTTGAAGTGCCTTTGGCACTTGAAATTGCAATCGGACATGCCTCAAAGGCTCTTGGGTGCTGACATATAAACAGGTCAGCCTTTCGAATATGTTCAGTCAGCTAAGTATTCACACAGAATTGGTGATCTCCTCCTCCTTGGAGATGGGTGAAGTCCCAGATCCCCACCCCCAGTGTTACCCTGGTGATGGGAGACTCCTTCCTGAGCTGCCTGCCATCTGCAGGCTGCAAGAGCCATTAATAATGGAGCAAGTGGAAATGAGGGCTTCGGGACTTGTATATTTCTCATCTTAATAAATTGCATCCTTTGGAGAGGGCTAAAATAGATCGCCTAGTGCTGGCAATCAATAACGTTTTGCTTTGCATTCAGTTTTTTTTCTATGTCTCTCAAGCACTGAATAGGACTGGTTGTTCCTCTGTCGTGTGAGAACGGTCGCTACCCCACGAAAACATGCATGTCGACAGCAGCTCCCGAATAAATGTGTTCGGAGGACATTCAAAGAAATTTAGTTGTGGAGGAGATGCGGGGGAAGGGAGGAGGGGGAAAGGAGTTATTGCTGGAAAACTAGTAATAAGGTGTCAAGGTTCCTCCCCCACTCCGAACTCTAGGGTACAGATGTGGGGACCTGCATGAAAAACCTCCTAAGCTTATCTTTACCAGCTTAGGTCAAAACTTCCCCAAGGTACAAAATATTCCACCCGTTGTCCTTGGATTGGCCGCTACCACCACCAAACTAATACTGGTTACTGGGGAAGAGCTGTTTGGACGCGTCCTTCCCCCCAAAATACTTCCCAAAACCTTGCACCCCACTTCCTGGACAAGGTTTGGTAAAAAGCCTCACCAATTTGCCTAGGTGACTACAGACCCAGACCCTTGGATCTTAAGAACAATGAAAAAGCATTCAGTTTTTTACAAGACGACTTTTAATAAAAAATAGAAGTAAATAGAAATAAAGAAATCCCCCCTGTAAAATCAGGATGGTAGATATCTTACAGGGTAATTAGATTCAAAAACATAGAGAACCCCTCTAGGCAAAACCTTAAGTTACAAAAAAGATACATAGACAGAAATAGTTATTCTATTCAGCACAATTCTTTTCTCAGCCATTTAAAGAAATCATAATCTAACACATACCTAGCTAGATTACTTACTAAAAGTTCTAAGACTCCATTCCTGGTCTATCCCTGGTAAAGACCAGCATATAGACAGACACAGACCCTTTGTTTCTCTCCCTCCTCCCAGCTTTTGAAAGTATCTTGTCTCCTCATTGGTCATTTTGGTCAGGTGCCAGCGAGGTTACCTTTAGCTTCTTAACCCTTTACAGGTGAGAGGAGCTTTCCCCTGGCCAGGAGGGATTTCAAAGGGGTTTACCCTTCCCTTTATATTTATGACACGCCCCCCAAATCTCAGCTAGGGTGAAACACTGGCTGGGATTTCTTCCTGGAGCTCTAGGAAAAACAGAGTTAATAAGACACATGCATCTCTAAATATACTACCAAGTACATAAAGACTAACAATATTTTCCACATCTCAAGGACGATTTTAACCAGTTGACTCTGGGAAACTTTCACGGGAGAGTGCATCAGCCACTTTGTTAGAAGCTCTTGAGATGTGTTGGATGTCGAAATCAAAATCTTGGAGAGCTAAACTCCACCGAAGAAGTTTTTTGTTAGTTTCCTTGACGGTGTGAAGCCACTTCAGTGCAGCATGGTCGGTTTGCAGGTGGAAACACCGTCCCCAAACATATGGGCGTAGCTTTTCCAGAGCATAGACAATGGCGTAACATTCTTTTTCAGTGACTGACCAGTTGCTTTCCCTCTCAGACAGTTTTTTGCTGAGAAACACTACAGGGTGGAATTCTTGATCAGGTCCTTTCTGCATTAAAACTGCTCCCACACCACGCTCGGACGCATCTGTGGTTACTAGGAACGGTTTGTCAAAGTCTGGGGCCCTTAGTACAGGGTCAGACATGAGTGTCGCTTTAAGCTTGTTAAAGGCCTTCTGACACTTTTCGGTCCACTGAACAGCATTTGGCTCTTTCTTTTTGGTTAGGTCTGTCAGTGGGGCAGCGATTTGGCTGTAGTGCGGTACAAATCGTCTGTAATAACCGGCCAAGCCTAAGAAGGATTGAACCTGTTTCTTTGACTTTGGGACAGGCCACTTTTGGATAGCATCCACTTTGGCCTGTAGGGGGCTGATAGTTCCTTGACCCACCTGGTGTCCAAGGTAAGTCACTCTGTTTAGGCCTATTTGACACTTCTTAGCCTTAACAGTTAGTCCTGCCTCCCTTATGCGCTCAAGGACTTTGTGTAGATGTTCCAGGTGGTCTGCCCAGGAATCCGAAAATATGGCCACATCGTCAAGGTAGGCGACTGCATATTCTCCTAATCCCGCTAGGAGACCATCTACAAGTCTTTGGAAAGTGGCGGGTGCATTTCGCAGCCCGAAAGGGAGTACATTAAATTCATACAGCCCGAGATGTGTGATGAAGGCTGACCTTTCCTTGGCAGATTCATCTAGCGGTACCTGCCAGTACCCCTTGGTTAAGTCCAAGGTAGAGATGAACTGGGCCCGTCCCAGTTTCTCTAATAGTTCATCTGTGCGTGGCATTGGATAGTTGTCTGGGCGAGTTACAGCATTTAGCTTACGGTAGTCCACGCAAAAACGTATTTCCCCATCTGGTTTGGGAACTAGAACCACTGGAGATGCCCATGCACTTTCAGAGGGGCGGATTACACCCATCTGTAACATATCCTGGATCTCCCGTTCTATAGCAGTTTTAGCTTGAGGAGACACCCGGTAAGGTTGGACCCTAATTGGGTGAGCATTACCTGTGTCAATGGAGTGGTATGCCCGTTCAGTCAGTCCTGGGGTGGCTGAGAACGTTGGCGCATAGCTAGTGCACAGCTCCTGGATCTGCTGTCGCTGCATACGCCCAAGGGTCATGGAGAGGTTCACCTCTTCCACACCACCAGCACATTTCCCTTCGTAGTAAACACATTCAGGCCACTCAGCGTCATCTCCTCCCTGGGCTGTAAACTGACAAACCTTTAATTCTCTGGAATAAAAGGGCTTTAGAGAATTAATATGGTACACCTTAGGCTTTCGGTTGGAGGTGGGGAATGCTATGAGATAATTAACAGCTCCCAGGCGCTCCTGGACCATGAATGACCCTTCCCACGATGCTTCCATTTTATGGGCCTGGAGCGCCTTTAAGACCATGACCTGGTCCCCTACTTTGAAGGAACGCTCTCTGGCATGTTTATCATACCAGGCTTTTTGCTCTTTTTGAGCATCCTGTAAGTTTTCTTTAGCAAGGGCTAAAGAGGTTCGGAGGGTGTTTTGTAGGTTGGTTACAAAGTCCAGAATGTTAGTTCCTGGGGAAGGTGTAAATCCCTCCCATTGCTGCTTCACCAACTGCAATGGCCCCTTAACCTCACGGCCATATACAAGTTCAAATGGGGAAAACCCTAAATTGGGATGTGGTACAGCTCTGTAGGCAAAGAGCAACTGCTGCAACACTAGGTCCCAATCATTGGAGTGCTCATTTACAAATTTACGTATCATGGCCCCCAAAGTTCCATTAAACTTCTCCACCATGCCATTTGTTTGATGGTGGTAAGGAGTGGCAACCAAGTGATTTACCCCATGAGCTTCCCAAAGGTTTTTCATAGTTCCTGCCAGGAAATTAGTCCCTGCATCTGTGAGGATGTCGGAGGGCCAACCTACCCTGGCAAAAATGTCTGCTAGTGCCTGGCACACACTTTTAGCCCTGGTGTTGCTTAGAGCTACTGCTTCCGGCCATCGGGTAGCAAAATCCATAAAAGTCAGTATGTACTGCTTTCCTCTGGGTGTCTTTTTCGGAAAAGGACCCAGAATATCCACAGCTACTCGCTGAAATGGAACTTCAATGATGGGGAGTGGTTGTAGAGGGGCTTTGACCTGGTCTTGGGGTTTTCCCACTCTTTGGCACACCTCACAAGACTGGACATAGGTAGAAACATCCTTGCCCATTCCCTCCCAGTGGAATGACCCCCCCAAACGGTCTTTGGTCCTGTTCACCCCAGCATGGCCACTAGGGTGATCATGGGCTAAGCTCAAGAGCTTGGCCCGGTATTTAGTTGGAACTACCAACTGTCTCTGAGGATGCCAGTCTTCCTGGTGTCCACCAGAAAGAGTTTCCTTGTATAAAAGTCCTCTTTCTACAACAAACCTGGATCAATTAGAAGAGCTGAGAGGCGGTGGGTTGCTCCGTGCCGCCGTCCAAGCTCTCTGGAGGCTTTCATCTGCTTCCTGTTCGGTCTGGAACTGTTCCCTTGATGCTGGAGACATCAGTTCCTCATTGGATTGGGGACATAGGCTTGGTCCCTCTGGAAGCGATATAGGGGATGGAGCTGTTTCTGTTGACTGTGAACCGCTCTCCGCTGGTGCACTATGTTGGGATTCAGGCTCCGGCTGAGCCTCTTGTGTAGGGTTATCGGCTGCTGCCAGTTCAGGTTCAGTGGGGCCCTCTGGTGTTGAGGTTGCAAGTACTGGATTCAGTGCTGACACGGGGTCTGGTGTTGGTTGTTCGGCTGGTTCCGGTTCTGGGACTGGTTCCGTCTGGGTCTCTGGGACTGGATCCGCTACTGCTGTTGCAGACATTGGCCTGGGGTCCGGGTCCATCACCTCTGACCAGGTCCTGATAGAAGTTTCCGGAACAGAGCTAGGCCTCACGGCTTGTTTAGCCTGGCTGCGGGTGACCGTTCCCACCCTCTTGGCCTGCTTCACATGATTGGCCAAGTCTTCCCCCAACAGCATGGGGATGGGATAATCATCATAGACTGCAAAAGTCCACATTCCTGACCAGCCCTTATACTGGACAGGCAACTTGGCTGTAGGCAAATTGAAAGAGTTGGACTTGAAGGGTTGAATCGTCACTTGGATCTCTGGGTTGATTAAATTGGGGTCCACTAAGGAAGCATGGATAGCTGACACTTGTGCTCCGGTGTCCCTCCATGCGGTGACCTTCTTCCCGCCCACACTCACAGTTTCCCTCCGCTCCAAGGGTATCTGGGCCTGTGGACCTTTGGTGTGATTCCGGTGCAATGAACTGTAATCTGTTGGGGTTCTTGGGGCAGTTGGCCTTTACATGCCCCAGCTCATTACATTTAAAACATCGTCCAGCTGACGGGTCACTGGGGCGAGGTGGGTTGCTGGAGAACGGGGTGGTGGGACGATAAGGGGTCTGGAGGGTTCTTTGGGAGGTAGGTGGGGCTTTGGGCAGCCCCCGGTAATAGGGTGTGGTCTGGGGTGGTCCCTTCTGGTCTCCGCTCCAACTGCGACCAGTTTTCTTCTTCTCTGCCACCTCCACCCATCTGGCTCCAATCTCTCCTGCCTCGATTACAGTTTTGGGCTTCCCGTCTAGGATGTATCTTTCTATTTCCTCAGGAACACCCTCTAAGAATTGTTCCATTTGCATTAGGAAGGGCAAATTTACTGGAGATTCAACACTTGCTCCTGATATCCAGGCATCCCAATGTTTCACAATGTGGTAGGCATGTCTGGTAAATGACATGTCTGGTTTCCACCTTAGGGCTCTGAACCTCCGACGAGACTGCTCGGGTGTTATCCCCATTCTGACTCTCGCTTTGGATTTAAACAGTTCATACTTGTTCATGTGTTCTTTAGGCATTTCAGCTGCCACCTCAGCTAAGGGTCCACTGAGCTGCGGCCTCAGCTCTACCATGTATTGGTCAGTAGAGATGTTGTACCCAAGGCAGGCCCTTTCGAAGTTTTCTAAGAAACCTGCCTTGTAGGTGGGGAACTTTCTGGGATGGGAAGTGGTACCTGGAGAAGGATTGCTAGGGTTTGTTGGTATATTCTGCTGGGCCTTTATCCTCTCCACCTCCTCCACATGCTTCCTCTCTTTTTCCTTCTCCTCCTCCACATGCTTCCTCTCTTTTTCCTTCTCCTCCTCCACATGCTTCCTTGCCTCCATTTCCCTCTTGTGGGCAGCCTCCTGTACCTCCTTCTCCAGCCGCATGAGTTCTATCTGTCTTTCATGTTCCCTTTGTTTTTCTTCAGCCTGAAATTTGGCTAATTCCAGCTGTAGTCGAGCTGAGGATTTGGTCATTCTAACCTCTCTGTTTTTAACTAACTTTACACCCGAGGTTTAGAAATAAACAAACAAAACGTGGCTGTAAAATTTTGCTGTGCTGGAATAGAATACCTATTCTCTGATAGTGACTGTCAGCCTACAGAAAAAGTCAATTCCCTTGTCTCTGCTCTGGGCCCAAATTAAAGCAAAAAACCTCCAACTACTTGGAAACCTGCTTACCCAGCCCAAAGAAAAAGCAAATGGGTAGAACACACATCCCCTATTTACTTTTAGGAAGAAAAGAAAAAAAAAACCTCTGGGTTGGAAGACTGTGAATTTCCCTGCAGGAGTTAAGTACCCTGCCTCCAGGCAAAGAAAACCTGTAATTCACAAGATAATCCCCTTTTGTCTCTGCTTGGCCACAAAGCTGAGAAAAACAAGCTGCTTTCAGTTTCAAAGCTGCTTTCTGGACTTCCTTTCCACAGGAAAAAAAAAATTCCTTTTTAAAATCTGTATTTCTAGTTCAAAAAATCTCAACTGGATCTCAAAATGATTTCAGGTTAATCCCACCACTCTGCCACCATGTCAAGGTTCCTCCCCCACTCTGAACTCTAGGGTACAGATGTGGGGACCTGCATGAAAAACCTCCTAAGCTTATCTTTACCAGCTTAGGTCAAAACTTCCCCAAGGTACAAAATATTCCACCCGTTGTCCTTGGACTGGCCGCTACCACCACCAAACTAATACTGGTTACTGGGGAAGAGCTGTTTGGACGTGTCCTTCCCCCCAAAATACTTCCCAAAACCTTGCACCCCACTTCCTGGACAAGGTTTGGTAAAAAGCCTCACCAATTTGCCTAGGTGACTACAGACCCAGACCCTTGGATCTTAAGAACAATGAAAAAGCATTCAGTTTTTTACAAGAAGACTTTTAATAAAAAATAGAAGTAAATAGAAATAAAGAAATCCCCCCTGTAAAATCAGGATGGTAGATATCTTACAGGGTAATTAGATTCAAAAACATAGAGAACCCCTCTAGGCAAAACCTTAAGTTACAAAAAAGATACATAGACAGAAATAGTTATTCTATTCAGCACAATTCTTTTCTCAGCCATTTAAAGAAATCATAATCTAACACATACCTAGCTAGATTACTTACTAAAAGTTCTAAGACTCCATTCCTGGTCTATCCCTGGTAAAGACCAGCATATAGACAGACACAGACCCTTTGTTTCTCTCCCTCCTCCCAGCTTTTGAAAGTATCTTGTCTCCTCATTGGTCATTTTGGTCAGGTGCCAGCGAGGTTACCTTTAGCTTCTTAACCCTTTACAGGTGAGAGGAGCTTTCCCCTGGCCAGGAGGGATTTCAAAGGGGTTTACCCTTCCCTTTATATTTATGACATAAGGCCATCTCTATGCTACAGCCTCCGCGGTGACAGAGCTATGGCTCTGTGATTGTGCTACTGTAACACATTAATGTAGACGCTTCCTGTGTTGAAGGAAGTTATTTTCCCATCAGTGTGGTTAATCCACCTCTCTGAGAGGCGATAGCTCGGTGGATGGAAGAATCCTCTCAGCCTAGCAGTGTCTACGCCGGGGTTAGGTTGACCTAACTACAGCACGGGGGGTGCAAAATTTTTCACAGCTCTGTGCGACGTAGCAATGTCAATCTAATTTTTAAGGGTAGACCAGGCCTCCAGGTGAGATCCTGCTCCCCTGGAGGTCAGTGGGAGTTTTGCCAACGACTTCAATGGCACCAGGATTTTACCTCAAGAGTATTTGACAGATGCAGAGCAAGAAACCACTTGTTCATGCCATATTTTCTTCAGCAGCTATTCAAAACACGGGAAGAGCCAGAGACTGTTGTGGTTAAATATCTCTGCATAGTAACATCAATACATAGGAATTGCCAGACTGGATCAGATGCTGGGGCTATCTAGTCCAGTATCTTGACTCCAATAGTGGCCAGTGCCAGGTGCTTCAGAGGAAAGTGCAAGAAACCCTGCAGTATGCAGATGTGGGATAATTTCCCTCTCCCCACCCCCACATCCCCTCACATAGGTTTAATCCTAGTCCCTCGTAATGAGAGATTAGTTTAAATCCAGGTTTTATAGCTCTGTTTTAAGATCTGTCCAATACCTTATTCCAGTGCTTCTCCAGCTGTGGTCCATGGAGCCATTTCTGTCTAACGGAGAAGCATCTATCCATCTGCAAGCAGCTGTGCTACTGGACAGAAGCTGGGACTGGACAACAGGGGCTGGATCACTGAAAAATTGCCCTCTTCCGATCATTCACTCTGAAGCATCTGGCACCAGCCACTGTCGGAAGACGGGATACTGGGCTACACGGACCATTGGTCTGTCCCGAGGATGGCCATTCTTATGTTGTGGCCAGGCCACGTGATAGATCCATGCCAAGACTCTGAGGATTGATGTAGGCTTTTTTGACCAACTAAACTAAATAATCTCTCTGCACCTTGCACAGCTGCTTCATGGCCTCCTCTGTTGGGTGTTTCATTAATGTCATTTCCACTGGGATCGAATTTGTGCAAAAGACCAAAGGAGGGGAAGGAAATGCACAGCAAGATAGAACTGAACTGCGTAACAAAGAGAGATTAGAGTAGGGTAGTACCTACATATACTAAGAGACGGACCCTGCCACACAGAACTTGCAATCTAGATGGAGACGAGAGAGTGAAGAAGGGAATATTATCATTCCCATTTTACAGATGGGGAATGGAGTCACATAGATTGTGACTTGCCCAAGGACATACACGCAGTCCGTGGCAAAGCTGGGAATTGAACCAAGATCTCCTGAGTCTCAGACTAGTGTCTTAACTCTCATTTATTTATCCTGTTGTGGTAGTACCGAGAAACCTCACCCATAGATCACGTCCCCATTGTGCTAAGTGCTGTACAAACAAAGAACAAAAAGGTGGTCCCTTCCCCAAAGAGCTTACAGTCTAGGTATTTGATCATGCTTTCTCACCAATGTGTTTTGTGACTGGAGATCTTGCCAGTTTTCCAGGCATCTTTCTTGCATTGCTTGTTTTCCCTCCATTCTCCCGCCTTCTAAAACAGCACGTAATAGCTCAGAAAGACGGAAGCAACTGAGTTGCAGCACCAGGCCTGTTCTGAGATGCATCTCCCTGATGCTGGAGCTCTCGAGGTTTTCAGGTCTCACAGATGGGAGTAATTTCCTTAACCAAGCAAGGCAACAGAAAAGAAATATTCACCAAAGTCTGGTGCGATTGAGCCTATGCACGCTTGCTTATTGTGGCACAGATTTGCTGGAGAGATGGACAAATCCTCATGTGGGACATCACTGTAGACTTGCCGAGTAGTGCTCACTGAAGAACAAAAAGAAAAGGAGTACTTGTGGCACCTTAGAGACTAACCAATTTATTTGAGCATAAGCTTTTGTGAGCTACAGCTCACTTCATCAGATGCATACTGTGGAAAATAGAGAAGATGTTTTTATACACACAAACCATGAAAAAATGGGTGTTTATCACTACAAAAGGTTTTCTCTTCCCCCACCCTACTCTCCTGCTGGTAATAGCTTATTTAAATTAGTTTCACAAAGGCAGTGCAGCTTGCATGGGAAAATAGTAAGGAACCCAACACAGACCGCTAGCAAAGATCACTTGCCTCTTCCAGTCTGCATCCCTCTGCAATTTTGCTGCAGTTCTGACCATCTCTCTTGTTGGCTGACAAGGTTACATGAGACTGTTTTACTTTCATATCATTCTCATGTGTTTCCCCCCACCTTCAGCTTTAAGCAATTGTCCACTGGTTTTCCACTTTCTCAGACAACAGATAACTCCCTTCCTTTGTTCATTTGTTACCTTGATTTTATAGAAAGAGGGGGAGTCTTGGGAAAGGCATGGCCATTTGTGTCTAGGAGGCAGCATCGTCTGGTGTTGGGAGCCATGGGTTTCATTTCCAGTCTGTTACTCAATGCTGGATGAGTCCCTTAGGGCATATTCTTCAGACATTCTGTCCCCCTTTGGGCTCTGTTGGCGTTGTTGATAGGTGATCAAGTTGTTAGTCTATTGTTGAAAGTACTTCTGAAAAATCAGGGCCTTAACTTCTCAGCACCTCAACTTGCTCCTTTGGTTCATGGCATAGTGACACGTTGATAAAATGCTCTGGGTATTTTTCTACCATATGTAAATCCAGTTTACTCAGTGCCTCATTGTTATTTTTTTCCTCCTAATCTATAGTTCTAATTTCCTGTACTCTTCCTTTACTCTGCCTTTCCTTCCTGTACTCATTCTTTTCCTCTAGCATTTTTTTTTGTATTCTTCCTAAGTTTTAGAGATCAGAGTTATGCTCGACATTCCAGGTATGTTGACATGTGAATGAGCCTCTTTTGATGGTACCACAAAAAGAAACACAGATTTGCCTTGTAAATGGACTACTTCCCAGATTCCCTGTGCGTATAGCTTGCTTACAGTTCAGTATCCTGACCCTCAGGCACCATTTGTGCATACAGAAGGGTAATCCAGGTCTTATTGCATTCTTAAGGGGTCCTCAACCACTCACAGCCCATAGGCTTCATAGAGGAACAGCACTATCGGGGACCTTACTGCGTAGCTGCCAGCAGTAGACTCCTCTGTCCAACAGTGGTTTGTGAACACTCCATAAAATGTTGCTATGGGAGAAGTACATTTTTCTTTCTTAAAGAGGCCTTATGCAACTCTGTGATCATTATGTAAGGTTCCTTCAGGGTCATGAAGAGTGGCGTTTTGCATTTGATTTCTCTGTATAGTAATATTGGCTCTTTCATTATGGTGGCTCATTGTAGCTTATGTTTTCTTTGCGCCATTGGAACTGTGCGTTTCTGGTTCTATAAGCTGTGTGAGCAGAACACCTGCTCATAAAAAACAACTGCCCACAGGTAATTTATCATTAATTCTTTAGTTAGTTAACACATGTATGTCGCGGTGTGCATGACACAGGTTCAGATGTACTTGATGCTTTGCATAGCCGTTAAAGAGACAGGCCTCAATTGTCAAAAGGGACTGGTGATTTTTGGGTGCCCGAGTCAAGACTCTGCAGGGACCTGCTTTTCAGAGGGCAGGTGTTGGGCACTTTTTGAAAATTCAGGCCCCTTGAAGCTGTCTCAGGTTGGGCTCCTGAAAACTGAGGCTCGCAAAATCACTAGCCTGGTAACTTAGAGAATGGTCCTGGTCTAGAGGAGTTTACAATGGCAAGGCTTTGAGGTGCTGGGGAAATACCCTAGGGCAAAGGGAGGCCTGGTAGCAGAGGGGATGCTATGTATTGTGTTACACATTGTGTTCCTTTCTTCTAAGCATTATTTCCATATATGGGTGGTTCATGAATTTAGGGTTCATCCTGTCCTGGGCCAGACCAGCGGCCAGTACCAGCTGCTTCAGAGGAAGGGGCAAGAGATTTGAGGGTAAAGCAGTAATAACTACATCACAGTATTGACATAGGTCACTCCCATAAGGCTATGGCTCCTGGCCTTTTGGGGTAGCTGTATCAATGAACCAGCCCACCACTGTATTTCTTGTCCTCATGTCACTGTCTGCCTCTACCTCCCTCACCTCATTCATGATGAACTTGGGGCTCAGCATCTGTACAATGACTCTTGCTTGCATATTGCTCAGTTAAACATGCTCTAGACTACGCATCTTAGACTCCTTCAGACTCTCACATACTCAGAGGGTTGGAGCCGCAATTTCTCTTATAGAGCAAACATGCATAGCTGGAAAAGGAATGGGTAGCACTGGAGTCCAGCTTAGAGTTCATGAACATGGGCCAAAAGGAGCCTAAGGTATTAACTCAAGGATCCTTCCCCACTCATTATGCTTCTCCAGGTTCAGCCAGGCATAATTGTAGTCCCTGCTAGCACACCTAGGGCAACTGAAAGGGGGTGGAAGGAGACAGATCTGTGGCCCCACTAATCTCTTCACTGGCCAGCAGGTGTGGCCAGCCATGTAGTGGAGTACACACTGCACCCTCCTGAGGGGGTGTAGCAGTGAATGCGAAACCCTCTTCAGGCCAGTTTACCAAAGTCGCCTCTAGATTCACCTGGGTCTACACCACCCCTTGCATAGGTCAGTGTGTGATTTAAAACAAAAGGGCTGTGAGAGGATCTCAGCTCTGGAGCAAGCTATGCCCTGGTCAGAAATAACTGGTCTGTTGACCTTTAGAGTATACATTTATTTGCATGGGGTGCTAAAGAGGGTGGGGCATGGTAGGGTTTAGATCTGTGGAAGATTGTATGTCTTGCAGGGGGCTTCGTTCTGTTGGCTGTGGGATATAGATGGTTGGAACATTTTGAATATTTTTGTCAACATTTTGAATTTCAAAAATTTTCATGAAAAATTTGATGTATTTTCCAACATCACCACTGTCTGACGGCAGGGAAGAAGGGCTTCTAGAGTCTGGGATAGCTGCTCCTTCTTACAGAAATACAAAATAGGCACACTGCAGAACTAAGGAGAAAACCCGACAAGGAAAAGAAATTCAGTCAAACAGCAGTTGCAAAACTTGGATGTACCAGTTGTAGAACACACCCCACTGGTTGGAAAAGAGTTCTTTATACTTTCCTTTTGTACATGCTCCTAACACGGTACAGCAACTGAGTGTATTCTTACCTTTGTGATCTCATCAGGCATATTAGTTAGAAAAGGACAACATACATCACAAATACTGCAAAAGGGTAATTAACCCATCTGCGAGGACAAAAGGAAAAGTCTCATTCTATTTTTACTTGGCCTACTAATTTTCCTTAAATACAGTTTATAAATATTTCCTTGCAATTGACTATTCATGTGCATTAGTTAAGAAAGTCATGCCATTCCAACTGACTGAAGTTTTTTGAGGGGAGTTGACAAAATAATGGCATAAAAGAGAACTGACAGGTGGTGCAGTGGAAAAATTTCCTCTACAGCAGGAATTACTGAGTGGATTCTTTGGCCTATATTATGCAGGAAATCAGATTAGACGAGTGTTTCCCAAGTTGTGGAGTGTGCCCCCTGTGGGCAGGGTACAGGGATAGGCCTATTAATTATTCTCCTGTGTCTTAGCTTTCATAAGTCTCTCTCTAGATGTTATGGTTGTGAAGAAACACATGAAAACCTGACCTGCATATAACCAATACATCTATGTCTGAGTTTGCAGAGTGCCTGAAGCACTGACTCTGAGAGGTGTGAAGTGCTCCATTGAGTATAGTGGGTGCTAACTCAGATGTCAGTGATGATATTTTAAATGTCAGCATTGTAGATATTTTACTGCTCATCCAAACATGTAAGAAAGGAGAGGAAGTATAATATTATAAAGATCTATGGTCTCCACTCATCTTAGATAGACTGAACAAGAGATGGGGGGGGGGAATAAAAGGGTGGGATTGGTTTTATTTTTCTGAAGGGGGAGAAACTTTTGATATTTTGGAAATGTTGGGCTAGATGATCACAATGGTCCCTACAGGCCTTACAGGTCTATGAGATATAGTGGATCTGGACTTTATAAAAGCTTTGGATAAGGTCCTTCCTAAGAGTCTTCTAAGGAATCTTGTCATTAGATGAGATGGAGTTTTGCTATGGGTTAGAAATGCTTTATGAAACAAAGTGTTGGGAATAAATGGTGAATACTAAGCATGACAGGTGGTTAAAAGTGAGAGGTTTTGAGGAGCCAGGCTAGGTCTGCTATTGTTTATACTACTGAAGATCTGAAAGAGTGGGTCGATGATCAGAAATTGAGCCAGATTTTCAGCTGATGAAAATTTGTGTAGCTCCATTTAAGTCAGTAATGCTGGGCTGATCAACGTCAATTCAAGATCTGGCTCATTTAGAATAGTTATGTCTAGATTTCTTGGAATATCAGAATAATTTTATAAATCTAGTGGACTAGGAAACACAACAGCTATTGTAGAGGAACACTAGGTAATGTGCATTTGAAGGAACAATTTGGACTATGCCTGCACTTGATGGGTTCCTAAATAACTGTAATCACTCAGGAAAAAGACCTACAGTAAGCATAATTGCAGACAGTTGAGTAAAAACATATTATAATGCCATTGCACAAAATGTAATGCAACATTCAGTTTTGGTCACCATATCTCATGAAAAGATATAGTACACAAACTGCAATTTGTCTGCACAAAATGCCTCTCAACAGATATCCTAAAGCATGTACAGGAGTGCAAGTCCTATTGAAAGTCAATTGGATTTGTGCTCCTAATTCACTTAGGTGTTTTGAAAACCCCACCTTTTATCTGCCTTTGGATATCATGGTAATTACAAGCACAAATTAGGCTTGCAATTGTGCATGCATTTTGGCATGTGCAGTTGCACACTAGATTATGGTTTGTTTGTTTTTTAAACCAGGCTTGTACTAAAAATCATAAATGTTTATTTCATGCAATATATTTGAATCATAAATGTTCAAAGAATTATAACACCAAGGTGCTACCAGGTCACAATCACACAAATTAGGAACACCACAGAACACTCCTTTTTAACATGGAAATGCCTAGGCCAGAGAACCCAACAGATGGTGATATGTGCAGACTGGTTTCAATTATTTTCAGGCAAAACGACTTTCAAAATTGTATGAGCTTCTCACCTCAGTTGCTTGTACTTGGAGCGCAAAGTAGCCATGGTCCTGAATTCTAAAAGCAGCAGATGTAGTCTCTTCTTCTAATATGGCTGCATTTGTCAACTATGGATGCTTTGACACATGTTTTGGTGACATGGTCCAGCAGAATCTAAGAAGTGAACCCACATGTTGGTTCCACTGGTGGCCATGTTGGCTGGGCTTATCCCAGTAGCCAGATGTGCTCTGACAATTGCCGTGCCTTACTGTCTAATCCATCCCATTCCTTTCTGAGGCTCCCAAAACAGTCATAAATGACTTTTGACACTAATAGCACTGTCTACTCTTTCCAGTAGGAAACCCTGCTGAAACCATGGCTGTTTGACTAGAACTCCTGTGCAGTAACCCTTCCATCCCTGTGCTTCTGTAGCTAACAAAAGACATTGCAGTCAGAAAAATTCATTCATGGGCTTTGCCATTTTGGGATGGAATAAACAAAGGTGAATAAACAAAAAGGCTCAGGGCTAACGCTAAAGTAAATCAGTCTAGCTCCATTTACTTCAGTAGAGGTAGGCTGATTTATGTTAGAGGGCATATTCCTTCATCCACTTACTTCCCTGGTCCTTCTCGCATGAACAAAGAGCAACAATACCCAAAGTCCAAAGGTGCAAACAATTCAATGTTTATTGGGGTGAACTTCCAGCAAGCATGATTCCAGTTTCCTTCCTTAGTGCCCCCCTTCCCAGCTCTGACACCACAGAGTCTTACACCTGTGTCCCTGTTCCCATTCCTGCCCTTAGCCAAACATGATTCCAATTTCACCAACCCCATTCCCTGTTCCCATTTCCCCCCCCCCACACCCAACCCATTTCCTGATTGACTTCAGACTATATAGTAAAACTTGAGTTCTGCTTAGCTATACCTTAACCTATCATTTTCCTGAAATTTAACTAACTAGTCCTAACATATTGTAACATGATTATTTAACCAATTATATCCCACCACCTTAATTAGTTTACGCCCAGCAAAATTAATTATACAGCAGACAGAAACAATCACAACCAGACAGAGATTATACAGACAAACAATAGCAAAGTGGGAACTATAATGACAAAACAATACAGAAGTGAGGATTTCACATCCCAGCTATTGATAAGTGAGTTTTTGCCAGACAGGATGCTATCAAACTAAGTTTCCTTTTACATCTTCTAGGCACTTCCCTTTCTCTGGAGGCGATAGGCATTATCAGGACAGGATTGTATTCCTAACAGCCCAATAGCACCTTATTTCAGTGTGACTAGTTTGGAATGTGAGGATGTGACCATACGCTTCCCAGCTTATGGCTGCCTCTGTTGCTTAGCCGGAGATCTCAGCCTAAGATCAGGGCCTCAGACTGTCACAGTAAGAGGAGCTTACGCCGGCAGACAGTGATTTTGATTCTTTCTTTTATACCTCTATAACTAGCTAAGTGATAAGAATACACCTAAATTCTTAGAGTATAGGCCTTTACAGAGAGGCCTGAATATCTATATCCTAACCAGCTGAGGATCTGGCCCCAAACTTCCAAACCCCACCAAGTAACTGCTGATAAAGATGAGATGGAAAAAAACTATTATGTTGTCCTTCCCTGCTGCCCTTACAAGATTGTCCCCTATTTTATATTTTCTAGTGTCCAGTCTAGTTTACTAAGCAATTAGGCACCTACCACTTTCCCACTGGGCAACTCTTGTACAGTACAGCTGATCTTGCTGTCAAGAAGGCCTACTTGATGTTCAGTCTAAATACCCCAATGCTCCATATGCCACCCATCAGTAGAATAAGGTTCTGGAACAGCTGTCCAGTAGCAGGAGAGGAGGTTAACAACCTAAATGGTTTTAAGATGGAGCTTGATACATTTATTAATGGAATTATATGACAAGGTTGCCTGCGATAGTACTAGGAGGCCCCTTCCAGTCTTATATTCCTCAATACTTTTGTATTGCATTATAGCCACCTCTAACAAATTCTCTTCCTTTTCCTATGCTTATAGGTGGTTTCCGTAGACTTCTCTAGTTGTTGCTTAGCCAAGCTGCACATACTTGGTTGGTCTTTTAAAGATGTTCTCACCATAGGTGAGTTCCTGCAGCCCTTGCCTGACGAAAGCACCGAGTGTAGCATTGAAGGTGTGAGAGGGAGTCTGAAGGGAATTCCCGAAGCTGCAAGCGACATTTTCATGTGCTATGAATTAGGAACACCACCTCTGCTACACGCAGTCCCGGCTACCTTTTATAGTATAAGCCATAACAAAGCAGATTAAAATACTTAAATAATGAGGAACCACTGGTTCACATCTCAGCCATAGATAAACTGAGAGCCATGTAGGTGGGTTTGCATTTGTTACTTGGATGAGAGCTAGAAAACCATTTGTGTCTGCTGTACATGGACATGGGGAAAAATCCCATTAACTCATGGTCCTGTCAGAGTAGGATTGTTCCAGGAAGTAGATTAGAATTCCCTCTATTGCTTTGTCCAGTGTATTTTTCACTGGTTTAAGCAATGGTGCTTTCACAGGTTATCTTGGAGGAAACTATTCCAGTCTCAATAGACCTCACTTGGATTTTTTTTTCCTGGTGTGCAACCTTGTTTTTCTTTTAGCAGCTTCACCTCAGTGCTTTAGCTAAACAATTCCTCTCACTGCTTAGTTCTTACACCTGGTGATACTTGTAAACTATCACCACGTATGAGCCCCTCTAGTCATCATTTGGCCAAACTAAGCTTTTTTTTAGTTGCTCCTTGTGAATTAGTCACTCCACCCTCCGTTGTTGTTGTTGCTCTTCCATGAATTTCTTCTGCTTCATCAATGAGATTGAGGTGCCCAGACATTCATATGGTATTTGTTTCACCAGGACTTACGGCTTCCTTGAAGCATGATGTGCTCTTTTGATCTGTAACATTACAGTATTATTAATACTATTTGTAGCTCTATTCTTTTATTTAGTATCTGTTTGTATTACAGCTGAAACTAGACCCTCCAACTGAGATTAGGGCCCAGTTGGGCCAGGTACCATATGTGATAAATGAAGGTGGGGATAGCTCCCCTTTCTGAACACCCAGCCAACCAGTTAGCTGTAAAGTCCCTCATGGTGTCTGTTCTTTGCTTGCTTTACCAGCAAAGGGTTAACAAGCCCACAGTTAAAAGAAAAGGAGTGGGCACCTGACCAAAAGAGCCAATGGGAAGGTAGAACTTTTTAAAATTGGGAAAGAAACTTGCCCTTTGTATGTTGTTCTCTGGGCTGCAGGGACACAGAGCAGTAATGCTTAAGCAGCTTTAAACCAGGTATAATTATAGATGATCAAGTCATACTTCAAACCTACTTACAGATATGTAAGTAAAATTAGGGAATGTCTAAAAAGATGTGATTAGGGTTATTTCTTTTATTTCTTATTGGCTTGTGGAGTCCTCTGTGCTAACCCCAGATGCTTTTGTTTGCTTGTAACCTTTATACTGAACCCCCAAGAAAGCTATTTTGGGTGCTTGATTTTTGGAATTGTTCTTTTAAAATCTAGCAAAAACCTAAGTTCCAGATGTATTTTCTTTCTTTTTGTTTTTAATAAAATTTACCTTTTTTAAGAACAGGATTTGATTTTTGGTGTCCTAAGAGGTTTGTGCATATGCTGTTTGATGAGCTGGTGGCAACAGCTAATTTCCTTTGTTTTCTTTCTCAGCTCTTCCCTGGAGGGGGGGTGAAAGGGTGGAGGGTACCCCACAGGGAGGAAATTCCCAAGTGCTTTTCCTGGGTCCAAGTGTTTTTTTATTTTGCATTTGGGTGGCGGCAGCGTTTACCAAGGCATGGTCAGAGAAAAGCTGTAACCTTGGGAGTTTAATACAAGTGGAGTGGCAAGCATTAATTTTTAGAATCCTTGTGGTCCCCCACCTTCTGCACTCGGAGTGACAGAGTGGGGATTCAGCCTTGACACCATACTTGAACAGAGTAAGAAATATTCCCTGCCTTGAAGAGTTTACAAGAGGAGGCAGGACAGACAGGTGGTGGGAGAAAGATGGGGAACTGAAGCAGAGAGCGATTAAATGACACAGGAAATTTACAGCAAAACTGAGACTTGAACCAACATGTCCTGAGACTGTTTAGTGTCTTAACCACAAGACCATCCTCCTTTCTCTCGCGCGCGCTCTCTCTCTCTCTCTCTGTGATCTTGTTTGTCCCGATCCTGCCAAGAAAGGCAAATATTGCTTTGGTATCAATCCAAAGGCCTGTATACCCTGTAAATGGCAGGTTTCAGAGTAGCAGCTGCGTTAGTCTGTATTTGCAAAAAGAAAAAGGAGTACTTGTGGCACATTAGAGACTATATAAATTTGTTAGTCTCTAATGTGCCACAAGTACTCTTTTTCTTTCTCCTTACAGTGTGTATGGTAACACCCATTGTTTCATGTTCTCTATGTATATAAATCTCCCCACTGTATTTTCCACTGAACAGTATCCCCGATAATGTCACAGCAAAACTGGTGGCTGAACTTTGTGACTTTGTCCTCACCCATAACTATTTCACATTTGGGAACAATGTATACCTTCAAATCAGCGGCACTTGTATGGGTACCCGCATGGCCCCACAGTATGCCAACATTTTTATGGCTGACTTAGAACAATGCTTCCTCAGCTCTCATCCCCTAACGCCCCTACTCTACTTGCGCTATATTGATGACATCTTCATCATCTGGACCCATGGAAAAGAAGCCCTTGAGGAATTCCACCATGATTTCAACAATTTCCATCTTACCACCAACCTCAGCCTGGACCAGTCCACACAAGAGATCCACTTCCTGGACACTATGGTGCTAATAAGCCATGGTCACATAAACACCACCCTATACCGGAAACCTACTGACCGCTATTCCTACCTACATGCCTCCAGCTTTCACCCAGGTCACACAACACGATCCATTGTCTACAGCCAAGCTCTACGATACAACCACATTTGCTCCAACCCCTCAGACAGAGACAAACACCTACAAGATCTCTATCAAGCATTCTTACAACTACAGTACCCACCTGCTGAAGTGAAGAAACAGATTGATAGAGCCAGAAGAGTACCCAGAAGTCACCTACTCCAGGACAGTCCCAAGAAAGAAAATAACAGAACGCCACTAGCCATCACCTTCAACCCCCAACTAAAACCTCTCCAACGCATCATCAAGGATCTACAATCTATCCTGAAGGATGACTCATCACTCTCACAAATCTTGGGAAACAGGCCAGTCCTTGCCTACAGACAGCCCCCCAACCTGAAGCAAATACTCACCAGCAACCACATACCAATCACAGTCATACCAATCACAGAATCACACGGTTGGAAGGGCATACCACACAACAGAACCACTAACCCAGGAACCTATCCTTGCAACAAAGCCCGTTGCCAACTGTGTCCACATATCTATTCAGGGGACACCATCACAGGGCCTAATAACATCAGCCACACTATCAGAGGCTCATTCATCTGCACATCTACCAATGTGATATATGCCATCATGTGCCAGCAATGCCCCTCTGCCATGTACATGGGCCAAACTGGACAGTCTCTATGTAAAAGAATATATGGACACAAATCAGACGTCAAGAATTATAACATTCATAAACCAGTCGGAGAACACTTCAATCTCTCTGGTCACTCGATTAGAGACCTAAAAGTGACAGTTCTTCAACAAAAAAACTTCAAAAACAGACTCCAAGGAGAGACTTCTGAATTGGAATTAATTTGCAAACTGGATGCAATTAACTTAGGCTTGAATAGAGACTGGGAGTGGATGGGTAAAACTATTTTCCCATGTTTATCTCCCCCCCTCCCCCCCGCCACTGTTCTTCAGACGTTCTTGTCAACTGCTGGAAATGGCCCACCTTGATTATCACTACAAAAGGTTTTCTCCCCCCCCTCCCCTGCTCCCTGCTGGTATTAGCTCATCTTAAGTGATCACTCTGGTTACAGTGTGTATGGTAACACCCATTGTTTCATGTTCTCTGTGTATATAAATCTCCCCACTATATTTTCCACTGTATGTATCCAGTGAAGTGAGCTGTAGCTCATGAAAGCTTATGCTCAAATAAATTTGTTAGTCTCTAAGGTGCCACAAGTACTCCTTTTCTTTTTGCACCCTATAAATGACACTCACAACACTGACACCCTTTCTACTGCTCATAAAATCATTTAAATAAAACAAAACCCCCACACCCTACCCTAAGCAGAGTTCTGACCCTGTAAAGGGAGAAGTTCCAGACACTCCATAATATCCACTATGGTCTTCACTATTTCTCTGGATTTTACATGAAGAGTGCATTAGGTACTATCTTGAGGGGTGTCATTTGAAAACCTTAAGGTAGATAAATGGATTTCTGTGTATCGATGAGGTTGCCCATCACCGTAATATCTGAGTGCCAGTCTAAATGCTGATCCTGGTCATTATAGTTATGGTATCACTGTCATCCCTACATTTTTCTGCATGATTGTTTTCCAGATGTCCCTCCTTGAATCATATTGGTTTCTCATTTTTTAAATAGAGATGCTCAGTAAATATTTCCAAGATGGGAAATGAAAACATTCATTTCTCTTATAAATGGAGCGTGCATTATGGAAAAGTTTGAGTTGAGTGTCTTCTGGAGATTAATTGAAGCATGTGCTTCTATGTTGTTTTCCTTTCTACCATGGGTTCCCTTTGGAAGAAAAGTGAGCAGAGATCAGTTCTAGCCATTAATCGGTGTTTCAGACCGGAGGCCTTTACAAAGAGTGACTGCTGTGCAGATTTTCTGCTTGCCTTGTTGTAGACTCCTACCGCGTGTTAAAAAATCAATCAATAAAAGTCAAAGGCAGGGGGGAAAACGGACAATTAAATAAAGCTGGAAAATGGGCATGTGTAGAGATGTGCAAATAACAGATTTTTTTTTTTTGGCTCACTGGCTGTAACAAAAAAATCAAAGACCCCCCATTGTTTCAGGTCGCTGAACAAAATATTTCGTTTAACCCGAAACAAAATGTTTCGTTTTGCTTTAGAGCGTTAACCTTTAAAACTAAATAATTAAAGCTGAAGAAAATTTTGGGGGAAAAAATCCTTTAAAACAAAGTAAAAAAAAAAAGTCATTCTTGAAAAAGTCAAAACGAAATATGTCAATTGTTCTGGGGAAAAATTATGGATTTTTTGCATCAAAACAACTGGATGAATTTTATACCAATTTGCAGAGTATTTCTGTCAACACGGGGTTTGCATTTTCAGTGGAAAAACAGTTTTGCCCGAAAAATTTCAGCCCTGCGCTAGGCGTGTGGGGTGGGGGTGGGGTTGGAGACATGGCAAGAGGATTGGTTTCAAAATCTGGTTGAAGGAATTCTGAGAAATCATGTTGGGTTTTTTTTGTTTTTTTGTTTTTGTTTTTAAAGCCAGGTAATGGGGGTGTCTTAGGTTCACCGGGGGCTGTTCTGTTTTCTTAAGTGCTGCGTAAAGCTGATGGGTTTGGAACTCTGGAGAGCAGGGTGAATGGATGGTTTAGAGTTGCATGGGGGCATAAGCAGCCCATGACTCTAGATTGCTCTTAATGCTACATCAGCCAGGGGGAATTTTGCGTGGATGGACGCTGGCTATCCCATGAATTCTTATTGAATTTAACACGTGCGAGCATCCAACCATGTGGATTCAGTTGCGGAATCGGGGCCCTGGGTCATGAGAAACTTGAAAGTTGTCCTTGTCTAATGCCTAGGTGACTAGATTTGGAAGTCTCGATCCAGTTTGTAGTAGGCAGGTTTCCATTTCTCCCTTGCACAAAAACCTAGCCACTTTGTTGGCCTTCTCTACAGAGGGGCCAAGGAACGCAGGGGAACAGAGAACAAACACTCCTAACATAGGGCTGTAGGGAAATTTTCCACTCTCTGTGAGAAACATTTTGTGGAGCTACATAGAGGATTCCAGCCTCTATCAGTGTTGGTCCGTCATCTCTTTAAAATAATTACAATAATAGAGTCCTGAGGGCCATTATTTTAACACAGAGCATCCATCCTGTAACTAGCATATTTCTAATGCATGCATTACCATGGTAACTAAATGCCATGCAGGACAGTAAGTCAGCAGTAGCTCTTCAATCTTCTCCCACACTTTCCTCCCAATATCCCTCATGTCTTGCAGTAAGAAGGTAGAGATCAGTCTCCATACCCCTCTCTGGGCTTCTTTGCCAAGGCTGCCAATAGGAGAGCCAGTTACCAGCTAACAATCTGAAAGCTAGTCTGAGCTGTTGCCTCCGCCTGGCTCCCATGTACACAGGCTCTTTTTAATGGTGTGACTCTTATTTCCCACCTCCTCACCACTAAATGTCAGGATGGACTTTTTCTGTCCTCCTCGGCTGAGATCTTATCTCTCTCTCTCTCTCATTATTTGATAAAACATCAGGAAGACAGTGGAGAAGTAATTAAATTCAGTACCTGAGCGGCGAGCGAGGGAAGAAAGGGAGGAGGGTGAGTATGGAGAGGTTTTTGTGAATCATTTTCTCCTCTATTTAGTTGAGGCCTGGACTGAGATGACTAATGTAGAAGGAGAGGGTGTTGTTTTTTTTTTTTTTTTAAATGAAAGGCTCTCGGCTTCCCAAATGCTAATATCGTGCCAGCAAGCTGCAGTCAAGGTTGAAATTGGAAGGAATATTGAACAGCCCTCGATTGGAGAGTTATTTCATATTTATCTTTATTTATTTATCTTGTTGCTTGCAACCCATTTCCCTCCCCGTCTTCCTTTTATTTATCCTTTTACTAGACTTAGCCCTCACTTTTTCTGCATCTTTTTTCTTTTGTAAGAATAACTATTGTTTTTCCCCCACAACATGTACGATTCTGGTATTCATTTTTGAATTCTCTTTACTTTTTTCTCCCCTCACGTATAGCGTTTCTGTGTTACCTTTGATCCCTCTGTTAGGTTTTCCCTTTTCTTCTTCTTTTTTTTGGTCATGTTGCTGACCGGTATGCCAAACTGAGGGCCCAGGGAAATTGTATCTTCTGTATATCTCCAGAGAACTAGGGCTAGATTCCCAGCTGTTCTCAATTGACATAGCTCCAGTGAAACCATCACCAGCTAAGGGTCTAGCCCCTTGATTCAGCCCAAGAAGTGAAAGTTCCCCTGCACACCCATCAAGGGACTCAGTCCAATCCTTGGGTAGTTCAGTGTTCATGACCCTTCAATCCCTGGCCTTGTACCAGTTGTTACATTCAGTCCCTTTACTTTACTTTTCTTTGGATGTGTTTAGCTTTTATCATTTACATTGTTTCAGTAGTGCCTTTGTTCCAAATTATTGATAGCACAATAATGTCCATTTCCCCCACCCCCCAATCAAGGATCAGGAGCTGTACACATAAGTAACAAGATGTTGGCCCTTCACCTACACAGCTCACAATCTAGGTATTGTAACCCCTGTTCCTCTTTCCTGCAACTCTCCTTCTTATTTCTCATAATTATAATTCTCATACTGTTTCGTTGCAGAGACCTGAGCTGAGTCTTGAAGACCGTGACACTGGGATCGGCAGATGGTGTGTGCTTGAGCCACAAGAACAGCTCTAAGTTGCTATAGATTGGCTAAATATCTATTAGGAGAAGATGGCCATCTCCTTGAAGATCTGCTTCTTCACTCTGGTGCTGCTTCCTCTGGTATGGAATCCCAGAAACAATGTGTGTCTGTCTCTGTAATGGTGGTCTGTGGGTGCATGTGTTTTAAATGCATGGGGTTGTTAGCCCATACTAGGGGAAGGGCCTGTTGCTGACAATGGTTGAGGGCTCTCCGGATTCCCCCTTAGCTTCTATTAAACCACTTTCCGCTTCTAGGGCAGATGGGGTAGAATGATGCTCACTGCTTTTTTTGTACATGTGAAGAAGGCAGGGTCATATAGTCTACGTGTAAGGGCTTATCTACACATTTCCCAGTTTCAGGTTCCTGAGCATTCCTGAGCGCTCTCTGGGTTTAGCTCAGAGTCCTCTGGAGCGTCCTCTGGGGTGCCCTGGATCCCTTCTCTCCTCTTGCACATGGCTTTCTCTCCAAATCATGGAGTTTCTCTGGTCCCTTCTCTCTCTCTAAAATATTCAGTGAAAGACCATCGCTTTGTCAGGTAACACCCACTCAGCCTTATCTGATTATTAAAGCCCTCACCAGGTGATCCATTGCTTACATACTTCCCCACTTGAATTCGATTTGGTGGTTTGACTTATGTGGCAGTTATCTCTTTTTGTCCTGGGGTGCTCCCTTCAAAAAGGGCAATCATCAATATTTAACAACCCTCTGTTGTTAGCCGTGTGCCACCACTCGAGATGTTGGTCCCAGGCAGAGGTAAAAAGACAGCATAGACCAGCCTTACAATCAAAATGGAGTTGCCAGTCTGACAGAGAGATAGAGTCCCTAAAATCAGACAGGTTTCAGAGTAGCAGTCATGTTAGTCTGTATTCGCAAAAAGAACAGGAGGACTTGTGGCACTTTAGAGACTAACCAATTTATTTGAGCATAAGCTTTCGTGAGCTACAGCTGACTTCATCGGATGCATTCAATGAAGTGAGCTGTAGCTCACGAAAGCTTATGCTCAGATAAATTGGTTAGTCTCTAAGGTGCCACAAGTCCTCCTTTTCTTTTTTGTAAAATCAGACAGAATCCAAAAGCTGTACGTAGGCACAGTGCTCTAACCCCTGTCTCTTCAAACAGGCAGCTGATGAATTGAAGAGAGACAGGAGGAGTTCAAGGTGGCAGGACAAGGTGGCAAACAAAGAGGCTCTTGCACTTGTGCTAGTGGGGCTGGAAGAGGGAACTGAGAGGAGGCTGATGCTAGATAAAATGAGGAACTGGGAATGACAAGCTCAGTGAGGTTTGTAGACTCAGATTTTTCAAGGCAAGACGGGATCATTTTGATCATCTAATCCAACCTCCTTCACAACATAGGTCATATAACAGCAGTTCCCAAACTTTTTGTCAGCATGACCCTATTTTAATGAACTATTTCTGTCTGGGACCCCAGGCAGCCTGGGAGATGCCATTTTGTAGAGCAATATGGAGTCCTCCACACAGCGTGACCTTGAACGCACTGTACATGTGAGGTCACACTGTGCAGAGGATGCCATTTTGTAGAGCAATATGGCGTCCCCCATGTGATGTGACCTTTCCTGCACCGTGCGTGCGAGCTCACGCTTTGCAGAGCAAAATAGTGTCCTTAGCACACTACGGATTGGTGCAAACCCATCTGCTGATGGTGCGACCCCATTCTGTGTCTCAACCCACAGTTTGGAAACTGCTGCCCTGGAATTTCACCCAGTGATTCCTGCATCCAGCCAAATGACTTGTGGTTGAATTAGACCATATCTTCTTTAAATCATTCCATTTTGATGTAAAACCTCCAGTGATAGAGAAATTCTCCACAGACCTTGATACAGAGGCGTGTCAAGAGGAATTCCATAAAAGGTTTTGGGAAGGAGCCACCCGAGGGCCCCTGAAGTGGGAATCTTCTGCCAAGATTTTCAAAAACTGACTTGCAATATTGAATGTCCAGCAAAGGACGCATTTAAAGTGGCCTGATTTCCAGAGGGTTACTGCTCAGAAATTGAGGCCCATTTCAAGTGTCTCAGATTGGGCGCCCAAAGATTGAAACACCCAAAATCACTAGTCACTTTAAAACAAAAATCTTGTCCTTTATTTCTAAAGGTGAATTTTGTTGTTATTGTAACTATATAACAGATCTCTTGAGCTTCCAGGTGAATGGACTTCCTGGTAAGTGTCAAAAGGCAACAAGCCACTGTTTACTATCTCCTGCATTTCAGTAAGTTGCTATGATCGCTGTTGTGGATAATTAATGATTGACTATGGCTTCTGTAATGGAGCAGCACTCGTTTGGTCATAATGAACGACCAGAAGGCAAAGCAGGGTTAATAGGATAGAATACTCGTCTTTTCTTCATATCATTTTCTACAGTGGCTCTGTACCTGTAGACAGTGCAAGATTTTGCTATGTCTCCTGCAGGGTTCCAGAGAGTAACATCGCTGATTCCCCTCCCCCCCCCCACACCCCAATACAGGGAAGACTTATGCCCAAGGCAGAGGTTTTATTATAATTTCTTTGTGTGTTAATTATTCTTTCATTTTTCTTCCCTCGAGTTTTCTCTCTCAAGCTGGAGCCTGTGCATATTGCACTGATGTTATTTACACTGTATGCCTTGTTGTGGCCATAGCTTGCTTTGCAATATCTGTACTAGTGGGTTAGCTCTCTGCTTTGACTCTCTGAATCAAAAGTGACATAGATCCCCTTCACTTCTGGATCTCCCTGTTCTGTACAGTATAGATGTCAGGAAGCCAATCACATTATCTTGTTGAATTTTACCAGATTCCTTTATTAAGTCAGTTGCAAATATCACTGCAAAGTTTTAGAGCAAGCTAATTTCCTTCTTACATGCTGCAGACTAAGAAGCCCTGTAAAACGCTTTCTTTCCCACACCCTGCTGCCTTGTTTTGCCTTTCTACACACACAGCTGATGTTTGATAAATCTTTATGGTACTTCCATGACTCCTATCAACGTAGTATCTGAGCACCTCACAAGCTTCAATGTCTTTATCCTCACAACCCCCTTATGAGGCAAGGCTGTTATTCCCAATTTACAGATGTGGAACTGAGGCACATAGAGATTAAGTGACTTGCCCAAGGTCACACAGGAAGTCTGCAGCAAAGCAGGGAATCAAACCCAGGTCTCCTGAATCCCAGACTAGCACTCTAACTAGTGGGCAAGTCACTTAGTCTCTCTGTGCCTCAATGCCCCATCTGTAAAATGGGAATAATAGCCCTGCCTCACAGGAGTGTTGGCATCTCTTGGCATGATGTAAATTCCCTAAGGCAGTTGGATGGACTGGATTCATGGGCCTTTTCTGTACTTAGAAGAAAGCCGTCACTGGTGAGAAACCAATGTAGACACACAATTGCAAACCCCAAATTATAGGAAATATATGACTTGCACTGGTTGAGCTTTCCTTGTTTCAAGTCAGAGTGAACTCAATCAGTGCAAGTCGTGCCTTTTCTTGTCTACGCTTGGAGATTGCACCTGTTCAGCTTGTAGACTGAATGATCATGATGGTCCCTTCTGGCCTCAAAGTCTAACTTCCTGCACATCGCAGACTACAGAACCTCAAACCCCTCCTGTAATAGGCCCATAACCTCTGTGAGTTATTGATGTCTGCTCCCTGGTTGCAGAATCAAGGCTAATCCCAAATATAAACAAGGCCATGTGGTCCCCTTCCACTGAGGAGAGGATGAAAGGGAAAAAAAATATCCCAAAACTTTCTGCTTATTTCATCCCATGGAAGTCCATAAGAGTAAACCTCATCTGTGCAGGAGACAGAGCTTTTTCAGAGGCCAGTCCAAGATTGCGGAACAAACTCCTCCAGGAACTAAGGGCCACCACAGACCTTACTGCCTTCCACTTCAAGTGCAAGGTGACCTCCCTTCTGTAACATAAACACAGAGCAGTGTATACATTAACCCCCAAACCCTACCCAAACCTTCTGCTGCATGCCCAGTTGTCACCTGGGTGGGAGAGAGAAAGAGAACAAGCCGCATGTGACAGATGTTATGCATTAATGTGCTGCGCTACTGGAAGGTGCTCAGATACTACAGTGTTCAGGGAGGTAAACAAGCCTATACAGAAAAGGGCCCTACCACTTTACCCTCTGCTTGTGGGAGGGGTTAGAAGAGGCAAAGAAAGGGCAGAGGATGTGGTCTTCTCACCACATGCAGCATGAACATCTGGGAACTCCTGGACAGCCGTGTCATGAATTTTGGAAGAGCTGAGCATATCCCTGCTTTCCTAGACTGCCCTTGCTCCTGGCAACTTCCCTGATTGCAGCAATGCCCCCTTCTTTTGGAGGTGGAAGTCAATATTGCTTTGAGAAGCGTCATCTGTGGCATGAATTCTGCAGCTGATCCATGGCTATGGAATACATCTGTAATGTCATGTGCATGTGTGTACAGTACTTAGCACAATGGGGCCCTGATCCCTGAGTTAGGATGGATGCTGAAAAAGGTGTTATTAAATGTCATGTTTCTGGGCTTAAGCCAATTTCTAATGAGTCATGGAGTACGACTGAAGTTTGAGTAGACATACCTGAGTTGGCTTTATGGCTCCCACTACCCAAGCTAGCTAGATTTAAAGCAGGTGAGCTTGTACAGCCTGGGCTGAAGCCTGGGCTGCCACAGTTCCACTGCTCTGGTACCTGAGCGAGCTAGATTAAAGCTAAAGCTAACACAAGCTGCATTCACACCCCGGCTACCCTGCTGACATACTACCCTTAGAGACCAGGAGGAGACCTACTGTGGAGGGAAGATTATCCCATATTTGCCTTTGGGGTTCTTGCACTGTTCTCTGAAGCATCTGCGACTAGTGGCTGTCAGAGACAGGACGCTGAGCTAGGTGGATCTCAGGTCTGATCCAGTCTGGTGATTGCTACATTCCTAGGCACTACTGTAATGCAAACAATAGAGACATTATTACTAATGGGTTTAAAGTGATTTTAACATAAATGGATATGGTTTTTACCTCAGTGTCCTCAACAGAGTCGGAGCTGATGAGGTATCATGGATGCCGTCACTTTATCAGGTTTATATTCAACCTCTCTCTCATTCTTTTCTCTGTCTTGCCTGCATGTGCCTTCTCTTCATTTGTCCAACTGTTCTCTGCACCCTTCAATCCTTTTCTCTCTGCTGTCACTTTCCCTGTCATTTGGCTGGGTTTATTTTAGCACACATCTGTAAATGCAATAGGGGTGTTTTTACTGGAAATGTTAACAAAGTCATCATAAAATTATTGAGAAAATGGGGTCTTAAAACACAGCTCCTTTGTCTGGTACAAAAAGCACTCAAGAAACAAAGATATTCATGAGTCACAAAGTTGGATTTGGATTTGAACTGAATTTTAAATGCGACTGCAATGCAGGTGTTTTAACTGTCTGTAATAATTCAATCAGATGTATTTCTTAAGCTAATGCTTGGAATTTTCTGTGGATGCACTCTGAATGCCACATGGCTGGAAAGTCCAGATGGTAAAATATTCCATCTGATGGTTAATTACTTGGATTACTGAGCTGTGCCTTGGAGTCCCTGACAAAGGGAGGTGTAATTGATGTTCCTTGTATACTAATAGTGAGCTGTGCAAGACCGCAAGGTAAATATAAGATGGGGGAGACAGGGAAACTGTACGAGATCAGAGGTCTGTAGCTGTATCTGGCAGCATCAAGCCTCCATTTACTGAGGTGAGGAAAGGACCCAGACATGTTTTCTCCAATTCTGTTGACTGAGAGGAGATAGATTTCTAGATCTTTTTAAGGACACGTTGTCCCCTGACTTTCCCGCTGCTCTCCATAATCCACTTACACCTCTGCTCTGTCCTTTTATTACACTGGGATAAATTCAAATAGGATCATCTAAACTCGGGCCTCTTGTGATTGAAGATTAGACCATTCTTTCTAGAGGCATTCTTGGTTGCTTTATTTGCCTAGTTCCTCTTTCTCCCTGCTGATGCATCTTTGAGGACACGCAATTTCCTCTTCTTCCCAACTGTGATGGGCACAAATAAAGGTGCTTGTCCTCTTCTCCTCTCCTCTGACCACCTTTGTTTCCTTGCTTGGGCTGTTACCAACTAGCCTTGAACCAGTTCCTCTGCCTTTCCTCCATTCAGGTGGTTTTGGTCTCAAGATCTTGTATCCCCATTAGAAAGGTCAAGGACTCCAAGTGGGGTGGGATATTGTCTGCCACAGGAACCCCTAACACAGCTGTGCCTAGGACCCAACCATCTCATATAAATAGACTTATATATCTCCAAGGTCCCCTGCACAAATAGGAACCAGGGTTGTGCCAGAAGCATATGCATTGCACAGCGGAAAACCTCAGGGAACTAAGTATTATTAAATCATTGAATCATAGAATATCAGGGTTGGAAGGGACCTCAGGAGGTCATCTAGTCCAACCCCCTGCTCAAAGCAGGACCAATCCCAACTAAATCATCCCAGCCAGGGCTTTGTCAAGCCTGACCTTAAAAACTTCGAAGGAAGGAGATTCAACCACCTCCCTAGGTAATGCATTCCAGTGTTTCACCACCCTCCTAGTGAAAAAGTTTTTTTCTAACATACAACCTAAACCTCTCCCACTGCAACTTGAGACCATTACTCCTTGTTCTGTCATCAGCTACCACTGAGAACAGTCTAGATCCATGCTTTTTGGAACCCCCTTTCAGGTAGTTGAAAGCAGCTATCAAATCCCACCTCATTCTTCTCTTCCGCAGACTAAACAATCCCAGTTCCCTCAGCCTCTCCTCATAAGTCATGTGTTTCCGTCCCCTAATCATTTTTGTTGCCCTCCATTGGACTCTTTCCAATTTTTCCACATCCTTCTTGTAGTGTGGGACCCAAAACTGGACACAGTACTCCAGATGAGGCCTCACCAATGTCGAATAGAGGGGAACGATCACATCCCTCGATCTGCTGGCAGTGCCCCTACCTATACATCCCAAAATGCCATTGGCCTTCTTGGCAACAAGGGCACACTGTTGACTCATATCCAACTTCTCGTCCACTGTCACCCCTAGGTTCTTTTCTGCAGAACTGCTGCTGAGCCATTTGGTCCCTAGTCTGTAGCGGTGCATGGGATTCTTCCGTCCTAAGTGCAGGACTCTGCACTTGTCCTTGTTGAACCTCATGAGATTTCTTTTGGCCCAATCCTCTAATTTGTCTAGGTCCCTCTGTATCCTATCCCTACCCTCCAGCGTATCTACCTCTCCTCCCAGTTTAGTGTCATCTGCAAACTTGCTGAGAGTGCAATCCACACCATCCTCCAGATCATTAATGAAGATATTGAACAAAACCAGCCTGAGGACTGACCCTTGGGGCACTCCACTTGATACCGGCTGCCAACTAGACATGGAGCCATTGATCACCACCTGGTGAGCCCGACAATCTAGCCAACTTTCTATCCACCTTATAGTCCATTCATCCAGCTCATACTTCTTTAACTTGCTGGCAAAAATAATGTGGGAGACCATGTCAAAAGCTTTGCTAAAGTCAAGGAACAACACATCCACCGCTTTCCCCTCATCCACAGAGCCAGTTATCTCGTCATAGAAGGCAATTAGATTAGTCAGGCATGACTTGCCCTTGGTGAATCCATGCTGACTGTTCCTGATCACTTTCCTCTCCTCTAAGTGCTTCAGAATTGATTCCTTGAGGACCTGCTCCATGATTTTTCCAGGGACTGAGGTGAGGCTGACTGGCCTGTAGTTCCCAGGATCCTCCTTCTTCCCTTTTTTAAAGATGGGCACTACATTAGCCTTTTTCCAGTCGTCCGGGACTTCCCCGAATCGCCATGAGTTTTCAAAGATAATGGCCAATGGCTCTGCAATCACATCCGCCAACTCCATTAGCACTCCGGCCCCATGGACTTGTGCTCGTCCAGCTTTTCTAAATTGTGCCGAACCACTTCTTTCTCCACAGAGGGCTGGTCACCTCCTCCCCATGCTGTGCTGCCCAGTGCAGTAGTCTGGGAGCTGACCTTGTTCGTGAAGACAGAGGCAAAAAAAAGCATTGAATACATAATCTTTTTCCACATCCTCTGTCACTAGGTTGCCTCCCTCATTCAGTAAGGGGCCCACACTTTCCTTGACTTTCTTCTTGTTGCTAACATACCTGAAGAAACCCTTGTTGTTACTCTTGCTAGCTGCAACTCCAAGTGTGATTTGGCCTTCCTGATTTCACTCCTGCATCCCCGAACAATATTTTTATACTCTTCCCTGGTTATTTGTCCAATCTTCCACTTCTTGTAAGCTTCTTTTTTGTGTTCAAGATCAGCAAGGATTTCGCTGTTAAGCCAAGCTGGTCACCTGCCATATTTACTATTCTTTCTACACATCGGGATGGTTTGTCCCTGTAACCTCAATAAGGATTCTTTAAAATACAGCCAGTTCTCCTGGACTCCTTTCCCCCTCATGTTATTCTCCCAGGGGATCCTGCCCATCAGTTCCCTGAGGGAGTCAAAGTCTGCTTTTCTGAAGTCCAGGGTCCGTATTCTGCTGCTCTCCTTTCTTCCCTGTGTTAGGATCCTGAACTCGACCATCTCATGGTCACTGCCTCCCAGGTTCCCATCCACTTTTGTTTCCCCTACTAATTCTTCCCAGTTTGTGAGCAGCCGGTCAAGAAGAGCTCTGCCCCTAGCTGGTTCCTCCAGCACTTGCACCAGGAAATTGTCCCCTACCCTTTCCAAAAACTTCCTGGGTTGTCTGTGTACCGCCGTATTGCTCTCCCAGCAGATATCAGGGTGATTGAAGTCTCCCATGAGAACCAGGGCCTGCGATCTAGTAACTTCCGTGAGTTGCTGGAAGACAGACTCGTCCACCTCCTCCCCCTGGTCCGATGGTCTATAGCAGACTCCCACCACGACATCACCCTTGTTGATCACACTTCTAAACTTAATCCAGAGACACTCAGGTTTTTCTGCAGTTTCATACTTGAGCACAGAGCAGTCATACTGCTCCCTTACAAACAGTGCAACTCCCCCACCTTTTCTGCCCTCTCTGTCCTTCCTGAACAGTTTATATCCATCCATGACAGTACTCCAGTCATGTGAGGTATCCCACCAAGTCTCTGTTATTCCAATCACATCATAATTCCTTGACCGTGCCAGGACTTCCAGTTCTCCCTGCTTGTTTCCTAGGCTTCTTGCATTTGTGTATAGGCACTTGAGATAACTCGCTGATCGTCCCTCTTTCTCAGTATGAGGCAGGACCTCTGCCCTCTCGCGCGCTCCTGCTCGTGCTTCCTCCCGGTATCCCACTTCCCCACTTACCTCAGGGCTTTGGTCTCCTTCCCCTGGTGAACCTAGTTTAAAGCCCTCCTCACTAGGTTAGCCAGCCTGCTTGCGAAGATGCTCTTCCGTCTCTTCATTAGGTGGAGCCCGTCTCTGCCTACTTATTATTACCACTGCCATTTTATGTAACACTTATAGATAGTGTTATATGTGTACTGAGGAGTAGAAGGCAATCAGCAAGACACTGACTGGGCCCATAGACATTTACCATTGTGGCTAAATAATTGGCCTGGGCATATAAATAAGTGAGGTGGTTCACAGGAAGAAGATAGAGCAATTTCTGGTGAGACCTGTTCTGATTGGAGAGTCAAGGTCCAAGAGTGTAGAATAACACAAGCTGAGCAATGCCCAGGTTCACTGCAGGTTTGTGAATAACTACAGAGCAAAATCAGGTTGCCTAGGAGAGGCCAGTGTTTAAATAAAGTTCAAACAAGACCATGCTAGAAACCACATGGGGATACTTTGCAGAGGTTGTGTAAAGCAGAGAGTTAACATAGGTTTATGTTAACTGTGCACTTTTGCGGCATCTTTCATCAGAAGATCTCCAATCTGTATTAATTAATAAATAGTATTAGAAGATCATCTTGAGGATTAGAGCACTGGACAGGGACCCAGAAGATGTCAGTTCAGTTCCAAGGACTGCCACGGTGTCCCTTATGTGACCTTGGGAAAGTCACTTACATTTTCTGTGTTCCCCATCTGTAAAAGGACGCTAATAATGCCATCTTGTCTGCTTAGACTATAAACTCTTTGGGCCAAGACAGTCTCTTACTGTCTGTTTATACAGCAACTAGCGTGCTGGGGCCTGCAAATGACTGAGCTGCTCTGCCGATAGAAGCAATAGAATACAGATATAGATAAGAAACTTGTTTTTCAGTACAGCCATACAATACATTAATTGCAAAACATCTAGATCTGAACCCATTTCATAAGCTTCTGGTTATGCGCACACATAGCTATCTAAACATTGATACATTTTTTATTTAAGCTTAACAGATATCTGGGTCTTAAAAATGTTTGGTAGCAGATTACAAAGCACAAAATGGTTGCCTTACATTAAAACCTTCCCCTTCTCCCCCGCAGTAGCCATAATAATATCTGTGATAAGCAAACAGTATGGGGACTACAGAGACTTAGGATCTTTTATTATGATTTTTTTTCTTCTTGTTTGGTATTGGTACATTTGGAGGCGTATTGGATGAACAGTTAAATAAAAACTAGAAATAAAATATTAGATCCACTGGAAAAGAGCATGTAAAATAAAATATCAGATTCAGTGACTTTTGTGCATGTGCTGTTCAGCTATTAATATCCAGCTCCTGGAGGGAAATTATTCAAGTCTGTAATAAGGGTGTTGCTGGACTTTTCTTCCTTTCTATTGCTGAATCAGCAGCCTGTGCAGATTTACTGTAGAGTCAGCTCTCAGTGAGACAGCCTCAGTGCAGACTGCAAGCTGCGTTAATAAGGAGACAGGAGTTAAAGTCAAAGGGTAGGAAGGGAGGGTATGAGCAAAACCAGGAACATTTCTTTGTATTGCTTACCTGTCATTTACTACAACTCTGTGGCATTAGTCAGGAACTCAGGTATTCCAAGACTGGCTCTCCCATTGGTTCAGTCCATGGCCTTCAATAGGCATCTATCCATTATGTGCCCCAATTTCCGCATCTGAAGCACAATATTTGTCTGTTTTACAGGGGTATTGTATGGGATGAATTAGTCAAAATCTGTAAAGCCCATCAAGAAATATATTGCTACCATATATAATTTCCCAGTGTAGTTATGACTGCAGACCCCAAGGGTAAATAGCCCAATTCAACAAAGCCTTCTATTTGTTTCTCTGGGCAGGAGGCGAACAGCTTCACTTTAGTCCCACTTTGACTCCCATTTCTTAAAAGGAAGCAATGGTTCTCTCACAAAATACTTATCTGGGAACTGCTGAGGCCTGGTCTATACCACAGAGTTAGGTCAATGGAAGGCAGCGTAAGTCAACCTAATCCTGTAAGGGTCTACACTAAAATGTCACTCCCGCCAATGTAACTCGCCCACTACGTCGCCTTAATAACTCCAGCTCCATGAGAGGTGTAGTGCTTAGGTTGATGTAGTTATGTTGACACAGTGTCAGTGTAGACACTGAGTTGCTTACATTGACTGTTGCTGGCTTTCAGAAGACTTCCCACAATGCCCCACACTGACACGCAAAACTATGCAAACGCTCCTGGTGAGCTTCCCGCAGCTCCTATTGGCCGGGAATGGCGAACTGCAGCCACTGGGAGCTGGGGGGGGGGGCGTGCCTGCAGATGGTCAACATCAACAAAATGTCTCGCAGCCCACCAGCGGATTACCCTGATGGGCTGCATTCCGAAGGTTGCCGACCCCTGATCTAACATATTGCAGCACACCATGAAGAAACAACCATCCCAGAAGATTTGTAACATGGTTCTGAAGGCTAAAAAAATCTGACCTCATCTTTATGTTTACCTACCCTTTCCCTTCTCCGTGCACTTCAGCACACTTGTTCTGTTCATCCATTTTCTTCTGCAGCTGCCTAAGAGATTTCTTTGGGATGTTTTTATGAATAAAATGTCTAGATTGAGGCCAATAATGTCTCTGCTGATAACATCCATGTTGCTATGGGCAGGTTTACACTACCGGTGAAGTCGATCTAAGTTACGTTGCTCAGGGGTGTGAAAAAACACCCACTTGAGCAACGCAAATGACAGTGACCTAAACACTCTCCACACTGGTGTTATGTCGGTGGAGGATGCTCTCCGGCCAACGTCGCTTCTGCCTCTTGCCGAGGTGGAGCATTTATGACAAGGGGAGAGCTCTCTCCTGTTGGCATAGAGCATCTTCACCAGACCTGCTACAGTGACGCAGCTGCGCCAACCTTGCGCTTCTAGTGTAGATCTGCCCTGTTGTTTACCTACCACTGACAATTGATTAGTTTCTGTTGTTTTTTGCTGCAGCTGCATCCTGCTTCCTACCCCTCAATCCCGGAATGATGACACTATTAATATGGTAAAAACAATATCTTAAGACCAATTTCCACTGATATATTTAATCAGAGGAAGCAAGGACTGATCCTTGCCCAGGGTGCGTGAATGCTCCTCTATCCTGGCTAGAACCAGGGACCATTTGATACCACGGTGATGAGTTATAGGGATCACGATGAATAACTATTAATTTAATGAAATTTTTATCTTCAGTATTATTGCTTCATTCTTTATTTTGTGTACAGTGCTTACTTTTATACAACTGCTTGTTTTTGGGCGGGGGGAGTTATACCTATAAAATTGCACTGGTAAAGGCTTACTGTATATAATTTAAAGACAATAACCTTGAAAATCTGATAGAAGGCAGTCAAAAATGTTTTAACGTCACTCAGACCAACCCATGAGGGTTAATATAAAATATTGTACATCCCCATCCATCCTTCCAGTTCTTTCTTTAGCTGCAATATTATCCCTCCAGTGACAGAAGGATCCACCTTATTTATCTCTATAACTTATTTGGCATCCAGAATTAATGTGGCTGAACGTACATTATTGTTAATTTATTATTGTTGCCCCTAAGAGCCTCAAGCATGGACCAGGACCCTATTGTGCTAGGCACTGCACAGAGAAGAAAAAGACTATCCCTGCTCCAAAGGGTTTACAATTTAAGTATAAGAGAAGAGACAGCAGATGGTCATAGGCAGGCAGGGGAGTACAAGCAAACAATGAGACAATATTAGTCAGGATGACAGCACAGCAGGAGATGAGATGAGCAAGTTTGTAGACTTCATAGAAGAGGAGATTTTTAAGGAGGGGTTGAAGATGGCCAATGAGCTGGTTTCAGGGGTGCTGGAATAATTTGTGCAGTGGGAGCTCAGAGAGCCATTGAATCAAATGGTAAACTCTGTATATAATGGAAACCACTTCAAGCCGGGGAGCGGCAGCTCCCCCAGGACCCCTGGTTCCATCACCTATGTGTGGCTTTGTAGATGTTTTCAGTGAGTCCCTCCCAATCGTGAAGGGCAGCCTGGGAGAAAGCACCAAGGTGGAACATTTAACAAGTGGGTGATGGAAGCTGGCATCCTGGGCTGATTGGAGGCGCGAGGCGTCATCTCAATAGGGAATGAGAGATGACAGGTAAGGTGGGGGCAGGTTGCACAGCCGGCACAAGGAATGGGTGAACCAAGTAGATTAAAATACATACTCCCTTCCACCCCTTCTCTCTCCCTGCTATCCTGCATGTCCTTGCCATATAACTAAGCTGCAGCCCAGAGAGGAATGGGGATGGAAGATTGTGACTGGAGCCCTCACCTTGTACATTTTGTTCACATAAAAGTGGCAGGGGCAGATAAAGGTCCTGGATCTCCCCTTAGAAACGATGTTGTTGTCTTGAGGAAGGAAAGAGATCTCAGACTTCTCCTTGGAAACCACCCAGAGGGAGGAGAAGTGCTTTACACCTCTTCGTCCCCCTGGAATGCTGGGGGAGGGACAGAAAAGTGCGGTAGCAAGCTATTGTCCCAATAACCAAGAAAGCGCAGAGGTGAACTGGGTCATAGAATCATAGATTCATAGGAGATTAGGGTTGGAAGAGACCTCAGGAGATCATCTAGTCCAACCCCCTGCTACAAAGTCATTTGTAAGGAAGGGATCTGAATAGGGAGCTGGATGTGGGGATGGCAGATGTTTTGGATAATTTAGGATGGTAAGCATCCGTGCTTTGGGGACTTTAGCTGAACCTGAGCTCCAAACTTTCAGAGGTTCTTTCATCACTAATTGCAACCTCCAAGAAGAAGTGCTATGCATTAACTCCTGGTTGGCATGAAAAGAAAGATCAGTCAGACAGAGCATGCTGCATGGTGCTAATGCAGCAACTGCCAAGGTTAAATATAGAGACAAAACTTGGCTTGCCCTGCGGGGATTTGTAATGCAGCAGGACTGCAGGGATCGTGGATTGCAGCAGATGTCAGAAGCTGAGCATCTGTGAAGATATAATATAAGGTCACCAGTGACATTTATAGGAAGCCAGACGAACATTTTCAAACCTGGGGAGCTAAAGCTAGGCTCTTGAATCTATATTTATCTACTTAAATAATTGTGGCCTGATTTTTTTCAAAGATGCTAAGCAACTGCAGTTTGAGAAGCCTAAATTTAAGAAGCCAGGCTGATAATTTTGGCCCAAGTCTACTATGGTTAATGTAGATTAATGGCCTTGCATACTTGGGGTGTTGGGTTTTTTTCCCCTCTGACACTAAAAATATTGTCTCTTGTATAAATATGCAGAAGATCATCAGGCCTAAATGTCTGTACATTGCAGTCAATCAGACATCTGCTTGGCAAACAGCACCAGCTGCCCTCTCTGTTCTCCTTGGAGAAAGCCCCATGCCACTATATTCTGTAGTGAGACCTCCCAGTCTCGATGGCAGGCTTAACACTTAGATGTATATTACATTTTGTTTTCATTGAGACTTAAAACATTAGGAGGGCGTAACATGGGAGAAATAGGATTTATCATGAATCCTTCCCAACTGGGTAAGACCTTCACTGGTCTAGCTGAGCAGAAGTCATCGTACAAGAGAGTGTCTGTCTGTGTGCATGATGGGATTCATAAAGTGAAACCTGGGACTTGATTCTTGGGAATTTACCCGTTAACTCTCATGGTGTAACTGAGATGATTGTGGATCACTGAACGTGACCTTTTATGATATGTGGAGGTTGCATAAGACCTAGAGCTGCAATGGAACCATAGTCCGGGATCTGAAGTTTGGTGATCGAGCCACTGTGAGAGCCTGTTACAATGTGAGTGCAATCTTCTGTTAACCTATAGAGCGAGAGATGTGGGAAATGGGGGGTGGGGGATATATCTAGCAAAAATTTTCAAACATGAATGCCTGATGTTAGATTCTTAACTCCATATTTCAGCAATTATATAAGTTTGGGCTTGAATATTCAGGTGTCATGAGCATCCACACCTCTCATTGACCGCAATAGGAGCTATGTCTGGAAATCTAGGCACTAACCAGGTGCCCAAATTTGGAGATAGGTGCTCATCTACTGTGGTGAGCGGGGGCATATAAGCATATTTGATAGGAAATTTTCATCCCAAATGAGGACAAAATGTTGAAATATCTAAACTTTTCACAAATTTGAGTTCAGAAATGGTGAAATATTGAATAGCAGCATTTTTGAGCAAAATAAAACAAATATTCCCGACTCGAAGTGTTTCATTTTGGTTGAACTCACCCAAAACGCTTTGTGTTGAATCAGTTCCGCATTAAACTGCATTTCCGTATGGGTGCTTCACGGGAACTGTAACCTGTGTAGTTTGCACAAACAACCAGGTGACTCCCATGGTGCACCATGCCAGAGCATACACCTTGTTACATCATGGAAGGTGGAGTCTTGGCCAGGGAGCCCAGCCCATAGGAGAATGGGGAAATGTGGGACCCCAAACTTCATCTCCCATAAGGGAATGGGTCACCACCGGAAAATGCAGTTTAATGTTGAAGTGACTTGAAAAGATAACTGCTGACCAGCTCTGCCAGTGAGAATTTGGAGCCCCACCCTGAGCAACCTCGAAGGGGACTGACTTTCTGAAAATACCAAGCATCCAACCCTCTGAAAATCAGGCCACTTTAAGGCTTCTCAAGTCAGGCAGCCAAAATAACTAGCCCCTTTGGTATACTTAGTCTCACCAGTCTGCTAAGGCTATATTGTGTCATGGAAGCAGCCCAAAGTGTTGTTAAACTAGCCAGGGGAGTCCAGGAGAGAATTCCCATCTGCACAGAGGAAATCACTGCCAGGAGCAAGCTGATGTAAGCAGCTCAACCAACCATCCCTTTTCTCCTCCCCTGGTTTAAGGGGAAGGAGAGGATGTGTAGGGGGTAGAAGGGTTGGGTTAGGGAGTGGCCATGGGGAAGCAGAACTATGCCCTGTTCTCCACCACCCTAAGTTATGGCTGCACAGAGCAGCTCTAACTGGTACCCGGTCTGGGCACTGGGGCAACTGTACCCCCTGCTGTGTGCTCCACCCAAGCAGACTTGAACAGAGTAGAGAAACAAGGTCTCCATCCCTGTGTTTTTTTCCAGCCCCAATGTTAAACATCTCCAGAGCTGGGGGCCTCCCTTTCCCCGGGGCATTATTATTATTCTGCATTCTAACTGTTCATCATTGGGAAGCTTTTCCAGATCTTCAGCTTCTACTTTTCCCTCAGTTAGGCTCCAAGCTGGTCAGTTTTACTGTGGTGTTACTCTGACACACCATTCAGCCTCCTCCTCCACTTGCTTCTGAATAGGTTTCTTCCTCCCACCCCAAGTATGTGCAGTGGGACAGAGGCAAATCTATGGAGAGAGATTTATTGAGAAGGTTGGTTTACAGATTACTGGCCTCAGTCCTCTGAATAATGGGTTCATTAAGAGATTTGCCTTTTCCCACTTGGACATAACACGGGAACCAGTGTCTCCTGGCTCTGAAATGAACACACATGAATTTTAGAATTAGAATTAAAAAGTTCTGCCATTATGAATGGCCACCATTATAGTGAACGCTATGACCCTATCCTTAAGCACCCTTCTTTCTAATCACAGTCTGATACATTCTCCTAAATATTGAAACCCCTTGGGAGAACATAAGAGCATTAGCAGGACACTGTGTCAGAGCCGGGTGAGGATGTTTGGTAAAGTTGAGGGTAAATAGCTTTAATTTAATTAGGAGATTAATTAAAACTTACTCCCTGGGTGGGTTTCTAGGCTCATCTAGTGGTAGTTGTTGCTCAGCTCTAAGTGTGACTCAGATCAGTGGTTCTCAACCAGGGGTACCTGTACCCCTGGGAGTACACAGAGGTCTTCCGGAGGTACATCAACTCACTGAGATATTTGCCTACTTTTACAACAGGCTACATAAAAAGCACTGGCAAAGTCAGTACAAACTAAAATTTCATACAGACAATGACTTGTTTATCCTGCTCGGTACACTGAAGTGTAAATACAATATTTATATTCCAGTTGATTTATTTTATAATTATACGGTAAAAGTGAGAAAGCAAGCAATTTTTCACTACTAGTGTGCTGTGATGCTTTTGTATTTTTATGTCTGATTTTGTAAGCAAGTAGTTTTTAAGTGAGGTGAAACTTGGGGGTACAGAAGACCAACCAGACTCCTGAAAGGGGTACAGTACTCTGGAAAGGTTGAAAGCTAGTCATGACCCCATTGAATGGTGAGTTCTTGCTGAGATTCTAAACAAAGGGCATTTCCTGCCTGAAGTATTTCCATTGGGGTTTTATTTAAGTTTAATTAAGTGTAAATGGTCACATATATAATGGGTAAGCACAGTACTCTGCTTTGCAAACAAATGAACAGTCGAGCAAAGCCACAAGTAGAAAGTCTCAAGAGTCACGTTATTTCCAAATGTCCATCTGGAGAATTAGGTTTTGCACTCAGGTGGATTTGCTCTGCTTTAGAATAATAACATCCTTCAAGGTTATTTTGGCATGGTGCCCACATTCAGCCACTCTGCGGCCCTGATCGTGAGCCCTGCCAGAGTTCAGGGGCTACACAGACAGCAAAACTGGCCACTTGGGGATTTGAAAGGGGATCCCCAGTGATGCTGCCGCAGCTTCACTGCTCCAGCACGTGAACTAGCTAGATGAAAGCTAGCATGGGTATGTTTCCATGAGCTGTAATCGCACCCGATAATTGCAGTGCAGACATACCAACCCAGAGGCACTACCACAGAACATGCAGACCATGGAGAAGAGGAGTTAAGGGGGTTTTAAACCACCTTTCTGCGTCCCTTAATCCCACGGATCCCAGACTGCCCTGAGGGCTGGAGCAGCCGCTGAGTTAATTTAAACAGCCCTGGTGGCCTGATGGCATTACAGCAGCCTCCCTGGACTGCCCTTCTGGTGGCAGCACCACCCAGGTTCTCCACAGTACCATGGTCCAACCCCACAAATGTCCCAGTGTGCCCCCTACAACAAGGTTTGCAAGGGCTCGTTGGAAGGCAGCCTGCAGTTGTCTCTACAGTGCTTGTGCTGGAGGAATCTCTCCCCACCCCCTCAGCCTGAAACAGGGGGCTTAGCAGTCTTTTACCTGACATAAAGGACCAGAGCAGGGGTGAGGGTCACAGCAGAATGGGTTTAGCTGGATTTAGGAAGGGCTAGATACTGAAATGGATAATGAGGTCCGCAGTAATATTTAATAAGATTAAAAATGAGAGAGTTGAATAGATGGCCTTGTGTTTCAGGGCATACATCACAACCTCAAAGAGCTGAGGTTAGTAAGACACGTCCCCCTGATAGCAGGTCATTGCATAGTCATCGAAGACAGGAAGTCAAGAACCTTCCTCTAAAGCAGCTGGTGTTGGTTGCTATTGCAGCCAGAGGACGACCAAAGATGTACCCTCAGTCTAATCTGGAATGGCAATTCCTATGTACCCCGGAGATGGCATTGAGAATACCTGCCTCGTGTCACTCGGGCTCACAGACAGATCTGATAATTGGTCTTCTCCAGAAAATGAAAGGCTGCATATGCCAAACTCAAGAAATAGAAGGTACTGCTGGTTGCATAATTCACCTTTTTATCCAGAGTTACCGCTTCAGAAGGCATCCATTAAGTGAATTGTGGGTGATTATACTGTAGCTATTTTCTTGTGTGCAGATAGACATGCATCTCCCAGGGAGTCCTTCAGCTCCAGAAGGTAACCACATCTTACATATGCATTAACCCATTGAAAGGGATCAGTGATCTGTTTTCCCAGCTGGTTCTGTCATTTTAGGTGCAATTTGTTTTAAACAGAATGTCAAAAAATATTCCATCGATTGTATTCCTGTGACTCGCTTTGAATAACTTTCTAACGACTTTCCTCTTTAACTTTTTGTCTGAAGTGTTTTGAAATTACAGGAGTTTGGTCTCCATTTAGGCCAACTGATAAAAGCACAATCAAGTGACTGATGTGCGGCCTTTATGGAGTAAACAATGTATTCAGTTGCCAGGCCAATGTTGTAGGGAGCAGTAATGGCATAAATCAGTGCCAAGAAAATCTATCTAATCAGAGATAATTCCTGAGCATCCCCACAAGTAGGCTGAGAAACGATCAATGACTCCAAGCCCTGGTTGGACCAATTGCTGCTTGTTAGAAATGGGGATGAAAGCTAATAACATTGCAAACAAACTTCCTTTCTGTAAGTAATTCCCTCATGCGTATTCATCATTTTGGTGAGTTAGCTTTTTTAAAAATGAGAATCAGAATAGAGGTAGTAAACAAATGTAATTCAGTATGAAGTCAATGATAAAATAAACCCAATGGATTAAACTCATCCCTAGTGTAACATCACTGAAGACAATAGAGTTACACCAGAGATGAATCGGACTCCATTTCATCTTTATAGTTTGTTGATCTAGATAACTTTGTTTCCAAAGGGCTCAACTATATTCATATACACAGTCTCTGTCTCTCTCTTTCTCTCTCTTTCTTACTGCCTGATCTAAAGCTTATTCTCAAATAAATTTGTTAGTCTCTAAGGTGTCACAAGTACTCCTTTTCTTTTTGCCTGATCTAAATACTAGTGAAGTAGGTGGAAAGACTCCCATTCGATTCAGTGAACTTTGGCTCAGGTCCTTATAGATAGGAAATACAGAGATCAAAGGAGAAAGAAAGCTAATGTTATTGTATAACTTTTTAAATAATTTCTTTGTTGCAATGAATGTACCAAGAGTATTGTACCAATTCCTGTTACATCAGGACTTTGGTTTTACAAATATAAGGCCTGATCCTGGAAACTCTTAAGCACAAGAGTAACTTTTACTTGCTTGAGTAGTCACATTCAGTTTACTCATGTGAATAAAATTCTTAAGTGTTTGCAGGATTGACCCACAGAATATCCATTGAAGGGAATATTCTATTTTTATACCAGCATTTCTAGCCATGAATTCTACATTTTGGGGGAAATCCTCATTGTTTTTTGTCTCTGAACCAGTTCTTCAGTGGTGGCTCACTGAGACTTCTGAAATCTATTCATACGCCATGAAGAGCTTTTTTGGTTTCCACTTGTGATTTGCTTTCAATTAAACTTTTTCTAAAACAAGTGTTGATCAATGGCTACAAATATGGCATTGGGTCATTTTAATTTCTAGAGCTCTTCAGTGTACCACCCTGACCAATGGGATAGGATATCTTATGCTACCAGTGTCCATTTGATCCCTTAGCTAGATTGGTCCATGGACATCTCACTGGCTCAGGAGCACCCTCCTTACACCTGTGTATGGGCTGGCTAGACCTTGGGGCCCTGTGTGCAGAAGTAAATAATGATGGGTGTCTACTACTCCATTTTCACTATTACACCCTCCAGAGCAAGGGGCGGGGGTGTGTGTGTGATGTGCAGAAGCCAGGGCACCATTCCCCCCAGAGCACTGGCCAATGCAGCTAAACCAGAGCTAGAGGAGAGGAGGTGTCATAATTAGCTTGTGAAATAAGCCAGCAACAAACCATCAACTCCCTGTAGCAAAGGGGTTTAGTGAGGGGATTGTGACGCCCTGAGCCACAGTTCCTTCACAAGGATCCTTTGGGGCAGCTCAGCAATGTACTGCCCCTGACGACGGACTGTGTCCTTGTGGCACAAGCTAGCCTTACATTTGCGTATTTGATGCAACTAAGCAATGCTTATGATTTAATCTGTAATGTCTAGGGACCTATGAAGAGCAGGGCCTCCTGTGCTAGGCACTATAGAAACACAGAGGGGTACACAGAACTTATAACGTATCTTTACAAATGTAGGCTCAAAAATAACATGAATGTGTTCCATGTCTCTAAAGTGCTTGATTAATGATGCCTATATCTCTCATAGTGCTTTGTGAAGGAAAGTCAATATGACTATCTATTAGATGGGGAAACTGAGGAGTAGAGACAAAGTGACTTGTCAAAGGTTGCCCAGTATGCTACTAGCAGAACTGGGGATAGAACCCACATTACTAGAATCAGGGTTCAATACACTATCCACTAGGCTGCTTTACCACAGTAGCAGCATGTGTCTTTTATCTTATTTCTTTAGGCTAAATAGCCAGCATCTATTTTTAAAGCCATCAGTCTACATTTCTTTTTCTTCAGCATCACAAGTTCAGGTCTCCTACTCCTTTTGCTTGATTAATTTTTAGTTCATTGCATACTAAACAAAAATATGCCTGCCTTCCTAGAAGTTCGAGGAGTCCCAGTCGCTTGGTTCTCTGGAATTTCTGGGTTTTGGTTCTAAAAATTCGTTTGTCTTTCTCATGCTCTCTTCCTGGCTTCTAGGTTTTGTGATATCCATCAGTGTGTACCAGAATTGCAGATATCACTGGGACTTTCGGGGAAACTGCAACTGGTCTGTCTGGGAGCAGCAAATATCCTCAAGTCAAAAGAGATAAAATCAGAGAATGCTGGTTTCAGAGTAACAGCCGTGTTAGTCTGTATTCGCAAAAAGAAAAGGAGGACTTGTGGCACCTTAGAGACTAACCAATTTATTTGAGCATGAGCTTTCGTGAGCTACAGCTCACTTCATCGGATGCATACCATGGAAACAGAGAATGCTGTGACCCTTGTGTCACGTTTTGGGGGTTCAGCTCACAGAAGTGCAGGGGTGTGTTACTGCCTGTATCCCTTGGTGCCTTAAATGCTCTGCTGTTGTGGCTCCCAGCTTGGACACCAACAGCCAGTGGACAAAAACAGTTCACTGAGCATCTGGTTCAGAGCTCTGCAGCCCTGGTTCAGCGTTCTGACCCCAGCAGCCTGCCAACAACACAGGAGCCCCACCAGGGTCTCCATCAACTGTGGTTATTACTTGCAGGGTGACCCCAACACACTCCCCACCCTGGATTTTCCCCAAACCTTCTGCCTTAAGTGCCCAACCCACTCATGGAACACTCAGAGAATTCATAAGGTTTGTTGCACATTTAAAGAGACCAAACTTACACCTGGGAAACTCATGCTTCCATTACTGTGTACATTTTGCGGTGCTGTTTGGTCATACTTGGGAGGCTAGGGACATAGCATCCCTATGCATGAGTGTCATTCAGTGAACTGAGAAAGTCATGCATGCTGGGCTTAATCTGTGATTTCCAGAGACCTCCTGGGAAATTCTCAGCCTGGAAACAGAATTAGATGATATAGCCCATCTCCGTATAACTCATTCAAACACTGGCACCTCTTTCATAGTGCATCCCAAACATTGTGTTATTTTCTTAAAGTGAAGGCAGTGTTCCATATAAAGGCAGTGTGTCCTAGGGGATAGCTCACTGCACTAGGACTCAGACCTGGGTTCTCTGCTCAGCTTTGTCCCTGGTGTTCTGTGTGACCTTGGCAAGTCACCTCTCTGTAACGTGGCACTATGTGAAAACCTAGTAGGGAACTTTTAGTTCATACCAGCAAGGTCTACACGGACCTGTTAGCATACAAGCCTGCTTGTCAGCCTGGGATAGAATTCTGGGTTTGACCTTTGATACTCTTATATCCTTAGTAATATGTGTGAACAAAGACACTGTGTGTGTTACCTCTACCTGGCCAGATGGGTCTGTGAGTACAATAGGGAGAGATAAGGGAAAGAGCAGTTAAAGTGTTACAGGGCACGGTAGGAGTGTAACATATATGAGCACACTTTAAGATTGCCTCAACCCCTATCTCCAGGCACGGTCAAGCAATCAGGCGGGAGGGGCAAAGAGGGATTGGGGGGAAGGTATAAAACACTAAAAGACCAAAGAAATGCCTGTCCCTGACCGTAACACAACCTCACCCCTCACCCCTCCGATGGGGTACAAAAGGCACGGGACTGTGGGCGTGCATTGCAGGTAAATTTGGGCCTGCCAGGAAGGGGGAACAGGGACACAGGCAAGCTCTGCAGCGTCAGAACTGGAAATGGAACACTGGGAAGCAGACTCTACCGACGTGTAAAGCTATGGATATGCTTGCTTGGAACTAACCCCAATAAACATCACGTTGCCTGCACTTTGGACTTCTGGTCTTCTGCTTTCTGTCTGCGTGACAGGAACCAGGGGAGGGGGTGAAGGGAAAGCCCTCTCACAGGACCAATTAACGTCTAACCCGTTAATGTGCTTTAGAGATCACACTCCTGTACTCTGCATTACTGCCCTGCATATACAAACCTCTGGTGACTTCCTTTTCTCTCTTCCTTTGCAGTGTGTCCTACCCTGGACTTCTGTTGAGATATAAAGACAGTGGCTAGTACTAGGAGAGATGTGATCAACACAGCTCAGTTTAGCTGGGATTGCATTTCATTTTGGCTGTAAAACCATCTTGTAGCCATGGGAGAAGAGAGGAAAGGAGGAAACAGGGCTTCACAGCCACAAAAGTATTTACCTGGCTGAAAACTAGAAGAAAGAGGTAGATTCAGTGACATGCCTGAGGTTACACAAGAGTAAATGGCAGTACTGGGAACTGACTCTAGGGCTTCTGAGTCCCCATTTACTGATTTAACCACTAGATGATCCTTCCTCTGTGATTCAGACTCTATAAAAGCAGTGTATTAGAAGTGGATAGCAGGAAAAATAAAACAGATGACATTCCTTGCAATAATTAATGTTCATTGTAATCCTGTTGTTTAGCTTTAGGTCTTCAGCACTGGACAGTGAGTTTACAGTGTATTTATATCACCTTCCAGGGCATTTTTTTCCCCTAGAGAAGGATCTCAAGATTTACTGGTTTTCCCATGAGCTCAGGATAGACTGGTGTATTTGTAATGGTTCTGCTTTCTGCCTTTCAGGTCGCAGCAACACACTCAGACTGCATCATCAGAAAGGAGCAGGAGGCCTGTCTGGAGAAAATCAAGAGAGCAAGTGCCCTCAATCCACTGAATGAGTCCTCCCCAGGTGAGTTCCAGTCTGGTATGGATATGTATGTTGAACGAATGCTTTCCAGAGTTTCCCTCTTATTACATGTGTGATCTACCATGTGACAAACAGAATATTGATGCCAAAGGCATACTAGAATATGATTTAGCAATTAAAGTTAAATTACCTAGGATAAACATTATAAGAGCAATTAACTGTCATGCTTCAGGGCAAATGCGGATAACCAGCCAAGGTCAGGAATATACTTCCTTCCATAGTACAGTATGACACAATGAGGTATATTTATGGGACTGATCCAGAGCCCATAGAAGTCACTGGAAAGACTTTTCAATAGGCATTGACTGTATCTGGCCCTATGGGGTTTTACACCTTCATTTGGAGCATCTGACATCAGCCACTGTTGGAAGTTGTATACGAGAGCGTTGGTGTCTTCTGGAATGGCAGCTCCTATGTTCCTGTCTTCATTTCAGTAATAATTTGCACCAGTGGAACCCCTGATCAAAGGACCTCAAAAGTGCTTTACAGACATTAATCATAGGCTACCGTGATGAGTGCCAGGTTGATGGACAGAATCCTCCCACTACCTCAGAGCCACAGACAGAAAAACTGAGGCAATGCAGAGGTGCTGAGCGCCATCTCCCTCTCATTGACTTCAGTGGGAGCTGTGGATGCTCAGCACCTCTGAAAGTCAGGCCCTAAATGACTCATCTCAGCAAGTCACCAGCGAAGTGTTCCTGGAAGCCAGGCGTCAATTCTAGGGCTCCGGTCAAACTCCCTGTGGTGGAATTGGGGGTGCAGGGGTGTAAAGGCTGCACAAAAGTGGCCAAACTGGGCGATAGGGTGAAATCCTGACTGTGCAACCTCTGCCTGGCCACGTTTTTTACCCTGAAAGCAAGGGGGAGGATGCAGGAGCCTCTATGTCGACTCTGTGCCACCGGAACACTCCCTAAAGTGGAGATGCCCCTCCCATGGACCGTTCAGATGGCTTTGTGGGCAGAAATCTGCCAAGGGCACAATGCAAAGTGACCACACTAGAGGCTTGCAAACTGGCTCGTGCAGCAGCGGCCGGACCCTACTGTCTAGCGCCTCGTGAACAAATCAAACCGTTTGATGGAACCAGGGAGAGCGCACAGGTCAGGCCTTTCCTTTTACCCACAGGCTTCTCTAGTTGTTTCTGAGTGCTGCCCCTTCGGCCATAGGTGAGCTTCTCAATTATAAATCTGGGCAAGGGGAAGAATCTTTCGCTTCCCTGCAGAGCTATGTCAGCAGCTGACTGTGACTCTTGTTACTTGTTATTAATGATGAGCCAATCGGCTGCTGTTCGGATTCAGGAATTCAGAGAGCTTAGGGGCCATTGGATCAGCTGGTTTCACCTCCTGACCAGCACAGGCCAGAGAATGTCACCCAGTTGTCCCTAGTTCCTGGATCTTGACACTCAGATCCTTGAACGTACAGACCAGCGTATCAGGCTGTGCCCCCAGGCACAGTTAGGACTGAAGCAAATAGCAATGTAGCTGGGGTAGCCACCTGAGTCCGTACCTGCCTGGACCCCTTGGGTCCAGGACTAGCCTGAGCCACCACCCCTGTGGCCCCGCTTACACTGCTATTTTCAGCATGCTCACTCGAGGAGAGCTACCGTGGGCACATCTACACAAGCTTCGCATCACACCCTCAGTTCCACGTGTAGGCCTGACCGTCGGGTAGCGCTCCACTGCAAATGACGCCATGATTGTCTCACGGTCGGCATATCTGCGCTCGCTTCAATCTAGCTGGTGCAGGTAACAATAGCAGCAAAGGCGTGATGGCATGGACCCTGGTGGTAGTTAGCAACCTGACTACATATACACAATCCCCAGCAGGCTTGTATTTGGGTAGCTAGCCTACCACTGTTACCTGTGCCAGCTTGATTAATGCTTGGGGGAGGAGGGTGTTTGCCTACCCTCGCTGCAGTCACACCTTCCTTTGCAGTGTCAATGGGTTTATTCCCTGCTCTGCTGCCTGCTAGCCCATAGTCGGGGCAGATTGTAAAGCCATAATCTAGACCTATCTGATTCATCCAGCCTTGTGTAATAAGTATTTCAGACCAGACTTTGCCACCCTTATTCGTATTGAGTACTCCCTTATTCCACAATGATTCCTACTGCAATCAGTAGGGCCATGGGTGCGGTAAAGTAATATTCAGCATCATAGAACCTGGACTTTCATTAACAGTTATCAACAGTATCATATTAAAGATGGACCCATTTCAGTTCTCACTGCTCTGAAACTCCCTGCATGGAGATACCTGCCTGCAGGTGAAGGTGGCCGGGGGCATTTGCAGTATGTTTTCTTCTTTGATTGGTTCCTTTCCCTTCCACCCACCTCAGCCAACCTGTTCTTCAGCTGGGAGAATGTGCTGCGCTCTGTTTAGTGGGCTAAAAAAATAAGGCTTATTAAAAGTGACAGCTGCTGGAGAAATGGACTGTTAGCTTGTTTCCTTTGGAAAACCGAGCAGCATAGAAAACACCTATGTGCTTGTCAGGGGCAGATGAGAGAAGGAAGAAACGCATTCTGACTGGTAAATAAACAGAGAGGGAGGTGAGGGGCAGAAACCTAGGGATATCCTTTGACTTCCCATCCAAACAAAGCCACCGAACAAAACCTATTTCACGAGTAATCCTCTATTGAAGGAAATCTCTCTCTTCCTGGAGGGGCCGAGTGTAAGGTCCTCGGGGCAGGGGCTGAATTAGTGGGCACAGGGGCAGTTTATTTCATTATTCCTTTGTTCTGTGTTTATACAGCACCTAGCACAGTGGGGTTCTGGTCCATGACTGGGGTTGCCATGATGCAAATAAGTAATGGGAAGTACTCTATCATTCTCTGTGGACCTGTTCCTTCCAACCAATCCTCATGCTTTAAGTCCTTTCACTCAAGTCAATGAATCCCATAGAAGTCAATGGGGGCTCTTTCTGTGTGCTCCAAACCTCTCATATTCGCTCAGTTCTTCCTCACTTTGCCCCCTGCTGTGTTTGGCTCCTGCTTCCAGATCTGCCGAGGAGTTGGCTCCCCAGCCCCTCCTTAGGGCTGCATTGTGTGTACAATGCTCATTCTGCAGCTATAGCTATGCAGCCTTCAGATTAATGCTAACAATGTTCTACAAAGCAGCCAGGCTGCGGACGCATTCCTGCCTTGGTACAGCACATTTCCCCCCTCCTCTGGGTTGTGTTTGCTGTTGTTTTGTTCTCCGCTGTGTTGTATTTTTCTTCCCTCCACTGCTTTGTGGTGTCTGTTAGTGCCTGGAAAACAATGGAGCTTTTCATGTTTATTTTACAGCCGCTCCACGATCGCTGCTTCCTCTTAAGTGTTTTCAGGCTTTCATAAGAAGGAAAATAAGGGCAAAATACGGACCACATCCCTGCAATCCCGGCCTCCCAAGTGCAAAGCCTGAATAAAAGGAGATGCATACGCAGATTTTGAGCAAGGGCCAGAATCCTCCTGTCATGGGCCATGGAGGGAGAGAAAATGTTACAGGGAAAAACGATGTAGGAGAATGAAGGGGAGGAGACAGGAGAGAAGGAAGGGCAGCCGTGCACAGCAATGAGACCAGATGCTCTCCTACACCGATATCTCCCTGATTTTCTGCCATGTTCCAGCCTCAGTCCTAGAGTAGATTAGAGCAGCTTCTAGGCTGCTCTAACCTATGATAGCTGGCAACAGTCTAAAGTCCACTGACCCCACCCCATCATCCCCTCAGTACACTAGCTGAGAATTGGCAATGCACATCTGCAATCTGGCCAAGCCCCCTCCTGCTCCCAGCATTCTCTGTCCCATCCCCATCACACCTGGGAGTTAGTGGGGATGGCGTAGGAGTTGCCTAGATTGTCTGTACGGCAACTGAAATTGTCTGTACAGCAACTTGCCAGGGAAATTCTCAGCAGGCCAGGTGCAGTTAGCATCTGGTCCCTTTTTGCTGCCAGAGTTGGAACAAACGGGCTCGAGCACATGAGAGAGTCTGGCCCATGATTCCCGCTGCAAGACATTTTAAAATCTAAGGGCCAAATCCTGTGTCCTTTACTCACGTAACTAGCCCCATTTGCTACAGTGGAAACACTCATGTGAGTAAGGGTTGCAGTACAGATCCCTTAGGAGGTGATTTCAATAGGGGTTGACGATGCTCAGCACGTCACTGGTTTGATCCCTTAGTTTAGTAATTACAGTTTCTGAAATACAGTTCCTTGGTCTACCATGTCAATAATGCAGGTCTGTTCTGGCCCCACAGTGCACTGGATTCCATCTTTGTAGGGCAATGCCCTGTCTCCACGGACCTGCCATTCCAGGCAGGGATCTACACTCTGTCCGTAGTATTAGTCATGATACTTGCATTTCTGCAGTGTTTTTCGTACCAAGATCTCAGAGGGTTTTATGACTGTTGTATAATAATATCTAGCTCTTATAGAGTGTTTTTCATCAGTAGAGCTCAAAGCACTTCACAAAGAAAGTCCATATCATTATCCCCATTTTACAACTGGGGAAACTGAGGCACAGGGCCATAACTTGACCAAGGTCACCCTGCAGCCCGTGGAAGAGCTGAGTGTAAAATCCAGGTCTCCAGTCTAGTGCTTTATCCTCTAGGCCATACTGCCTCCTCACAGCCTCTCAGAGGTGTACATTGGGGACCGAGTGATCACACCACCTGATGCCTATCACAAACAACCCTGAGCACAGCAGGTATACAACAGTGCATAGCAACACTCCACAACAGTTTAGCACAGGGAGTGACCAGGAACATCCTAGCCAGTAGAAACTGCAGGGTGTATTTTAGTAGCTGTAATCTTTGGAGAACACACCAGGGCTTATATTCCTTCCTTATCCGAAGTGCTATGGGATCTTTTATGACCACAAAAAAGAGACACACGAGACAGGCGCTTAACGCACTTCTGGACTGCATCCGGGCACCACAGTGACAGGAACGGTCTAAGAAGCTGAATGGAATAGGAAGTGGCCAGGGCTCTGGTTTGATGTCTCATTGTAAAATCACTCTTTAATTCTGGCTGTCCCAGTCAACTCTTTTAGCATGTGGCGTGCTTTCCAGCCCATCCCCACCTCCTGGTGAAATATTTAAAGGGACAGCTGCACATTTCCAGCCCCATCAGGTATTTTAAACAGCTCTTTACTGGGCTATACATATGAAGCAATCTTCCCCCTCAGGAGAATCATGCAAGCCAGAGCCCTGTTGTCTTTAGACATGACAGAGAAAAATGAAAGATGGGGGGCGGGTGGGAGAGAGCTCATTAGGTTGCGCTTTCCCAAATGCAGCGGGTGAGCAAGTTTCACAGAGGTGCTTTGAAAAGGAGCCCGTCCGGATGGGAAGATGGAGCCAGACTGCTGCGTTGTGCTGGAGAGGGAGAGTTTGCTGTAGTTTTTTTCCTGAAACACCTCATCCATCTCCCATTCTTTCAAAGCCTTTGAGTGAGCTGTTCTTATTGCCCTCGCCAGCACAGGGGAGAAGTTATTTCATTGTGCATACGTCTCCTTCATGGTTGCAGCTGTGCACGGGAATAATGTTGCCGGGGTTGTTTTCCTGGCAATTAGCTCTTCAGAAGTGTTTTGGTGGTGTTGGATTTCTCTCCGCAGCAGGGCAGAGCATCCACTGACCATCTAAGACCAGGTTCAGAAGCATGGGGAAAGAGGTTTGGGGTAAAAGCAGGTGCTACATGACTCCAGGCGTGGCGGATTCACTCATTATTCATACTGGGAAGGGGTATAAACTCACATGCTTCCTCATAAGCTAAAGTCTAGACCAGAGGTGGGCAAACTATGGCCTGCAGGCCACAACTGGCCCACGGCCCAAATCTAAGTGCTATTGTCCTTTGGACATTTGCCAGAGTTTAATTTAATTGAGCCAGTGGAGGAAACAAAAGAAGTTGTATTTCAATGGCCAAGAGCCTGAAACCACCATCTAACTGGAAAATACAAGTGTGAAAAAGATGATTCTGTATTACAGAGTTTATTATACTATGTCCTGACCCCAAGGTCTTGAACTTGGGTCCTGACAGTTCATGGGAGCAGCCACACTCCAACCTTCCACCTGCCCCCTACGAGCCATGAAGCCCAGCTCCACTGTGAGGCTCTGCCCCTGAGATCCAATTGGCAGAGTCTCAGAACAGCTGATTGGCCAGCTGGCCGTACTTAAACCAGCAGCAGGAACAGGATGCAGTCCAAATAATTGGGCTTCACCCTGCACTGGACTATGTGCTTCTGGCTCTTGTTTGACTTCCTGGCATCCCAGCCTGTCTTAACTCCTTGCATCTGACTTGAGGTTCCTGACTTCCAGTGTGTCTCATGGCCCTGACTCTGGTTCCTCCTGACTTGTGGTTCATGATCTCCAGTTTGTCTCTTGCTTCTGACCTCCTGATATCCTGACCCAGCTGCCTCTTGACACCTGTCTTGTCACTGCAGACTCTTTCTCTGACTCCTAGGTCTGGCTGCCCACAACCTGGCTGTGACCTAACAATACTTACATGGTGCTCTCAAACTGAGAGTGATTAAGCCCTGTGCTCTCTTGGGAGATAGTTTATTATTATCCTCCCTTAACAGATGGGGGAAATGAAGGTAAAAATGGTTTAAGTGACTTGGCCAAGCTCACACAGTAGGGCATAAGCAAAGGCCGGATGAGACATTGGGAGCTCCTGGTTTCCAGTGTCTCTGACCCTGTAGACCAGCTCTTCTGGTTCGGTTCTGAACAGGAACCAGGGGCTCAGCCTGACTTTTTGCTGGGCAACTTAGGTACTATGGGACCAGATCTGCCACTGTAAACCGGTGTGAACTGGCAGAGATCCATTAGTGGAGCTGTGCCAGTGTGCAGTGGTTGAGGCTTTCACCCGGTGTATTTAAAAAAGAATCCAGGCCCCTTGGAGCCAATGTGCGCTAGCTTTGCCCTGATCTTCAGGTGTATGCTGGGTATGCCTGCAGTCAAACTGCCGTGAGCTGTCATGTCAGGAAAGGGCAGTACTGGGATGACTGATGGACAGTAAAACCTAGTAGATGCAGGGAGTGGCGATGTTCACTATTGGTATTGGGAAGCATGGGTCTGGTGGAAGAGCTGTCTTTCAGATGCAGTGTGAACAGGAGATCCTGGCCACTTATGGTAGTCCTCTGGCCCAGTGCACAATTTGAGAGAAGAAGTGTTAAAGCTGATAGTCGGGCCAAATTCGAATTGGGGTGACTACATTTTGTCTGATACCTACATTTTTCCTTGCCTACAGTATTGCTCTTCGCATCCTATCCGAGGCTGTGCTGCATTCACTGCAGAGGTGAACATATTTCAGTGGAGTGTTAAATGATCCCCATGCAAGTAGACCTTGGTTTTAGGAAGGTCCCAAGGGTTATCTGGAACCTTTGGAAAATAAATGGGGGAGGTGTCCAGTGGAAGTGGGATAAAAACGCAACTGTGTAAACATGTTCTTTGATTACTCAAGAGATCAGCTCCCTGGGTGTATTCTGTGTCACAGCTGCTTTATTTTCTGACACAACAAAGTTTGTAGCACTTCACAGTCCTATGAGCTATGGGGAAGTGAGCTGGACTCTATTCTGATTTGTGCCTCACCAACAGAATTGTTAACCAAGTCCCTAGTGCAGAATCTCTCACTGCAGGTGGTGGTGCATGGGCCAGAAAGACTTACGTTCCTGATTGCAATTGCCATCATCATGGCAAGTCCCAAAGGGAGATAGACTCCTTGCAGACTCAGAACCACCCAGATCGATCTCTAGCAAGGCCCTGAAGATGGTCTGGCTGGATATTCAGTTTATGTCCATTGTTGGCAATCTTCTCACATCACTAAAGCTTTTGGTGACCGTGTGATGGCCAGCCATGTGATCCCCAGCCCTGGAGTGCATTCCTTGGTAAATGTGTTTTGTAATTCATTAACCCTCCATCCTAATAATAATTGGCAGCAAATACAAGCCCAGACAAACCCTAGATTTTACTTGTAAATTGAACCCCTTGGATAAAGAGTCCTGTGCCAATAAGCTCTTTGGGAGGGGGACTGTCTTTTTGTTTTGGGTTCATACTGCCCCTACTACAATGGGGTCCCAGTCCATGGTGGGGGGCTCCTAGGTGCTACTTTAATACAAGGGAGTAATAAGAATGTGTGAAAGCCACAATGTTATTTTACAGAGTTTCTTTTGAGATGATTTGTGCACTTTAAGAGGCAATGAATAACAGAGGCATTTCGGGGTGGTTTTTAGCAAGGAAGGTGCACAATTACTCCAAGCCAAAATGTATTATTACCTAGTTTTTTGTTAGAAAGGATTACACCAGGACAAGGAGAGGACTGTGCATTAGTGCAGATGTTATTTATCTCTGACTGAATGAGCATGTAAAGGCAAAAGGGCTAAGGAAACAGGAGACACCAATGTATATGCTAATGATTCATGAGGACAATACAAATGTTGACCTTTTCAGTAATATCTTGGGCTCTTTCTTTTCTTCTGCATGCACAGTGTACTAAGAGTAATGGAATTGTATAGCTACAGGAAGTCAGATACTGAGAGAGTTTTAGCAGTCAGTGAGGAGCTGTATTACAATGGTTTTGGTTTCTCAACATGTTCCTATATAGGGCCAGATTCCCTAATGTGTTACGGTCCCTTTGTGCCGCTCTGGTGGCATGAAGGAGCTATACTCTGGCTGCAGATTTCTAGCTGAGAATTCTCCATGTAAAGACACTCCCCATTGTTCATAACTGTGTGGTATATCTGTCCCTTTTCCCCACTACATAGGGGTGGTGTTGGGGGTAGGAGTGGGTGAGGAGGAAGAATGGCAGAATTCCACCAGCATGGACCCCATAGGAATCCTACATCCGTGTTGAAACTTAGATCCATCCCTAGATAGTTCTAGGTAGTCTCAGGGTTCACATCTTGCCCTGAGGATGAAGGAACTGTAACCAGCTGCCTATGCCAGAGCTCTGGTTCAGGAGAGAAGTTGACAAATCAAGTTCAGAGTGAGCAGAGAATGGTGTGAATTAGTGAGCTGAACTGATGTCTGGAACCCGGAATCTGAGTAATTGGTTTTAACATCATAAGTTTGGGATGGGTGGCAAAGCGAATGATGGTATGATGGTTATCCTAACATTATTGGCTGGATCACACAGCAAGGTGCAACTGCTATATATGACACATGTTACAGAAAAAGTATTTTAGGATAGAACTGTTTATGTATTCCTCCTAAGCCGGGGGAGGAAGGATACAAAAGTAACCCCAATATTTTTAAAGTTATTTTAAAACATTTCTAAAGGTATTTTCTATAACATTACTGGCAAATACAGAGACCTTTTTTCAAACATCTGTTCAAAGATCCACAATTAGTATTATCATGCCCTGGAAGTCAGACCAGTGAAATTTGAAACCCCTGTTCTTAACTGATCCAACTTTGGGAGGAAATAAGAAAACACGGATGTGATATCTGCTTTTCAGTGTAAAACTGGCAGCTGTTAATTGCTTCTGTTTGGAGTACTAGAAGTCATTCTAATGAAGGTAGATTTGTGGGATGAGTGCATGATTGCAGGATCAAGCCTGAATCTGTTCAGTGCACGGAGTTTCTCTTTTCTGCATTGGGGACGCTGTACAGGAAGGATCACGTCCTAAAATTGTGCAAAAAAGCAATTTGTTACCTGCTGAAACCATCCTAGTTCATCATTCTGAAACATTCTGCATTTGCATAAATAAAACTCTTTATCCATTGGTGTTATCAGTGGATTAATGGCATGTGTTTGTGTGGGTATGTATATAACCTGCAAGTTCTTGATAAAACCTCTGCAATTACTATTCGCTATCTTGTCCCTTTAAAGAGAGACACGGGTTTACATTCATTTTGCTCTTTTGTTTCAATACCAGGTGACAGAGCCTCATCTCAGTAGGCAGCGATAGAAGGCCCCAGTTCAGCAACGTAGTTAATCATGTGGTTAGCTTTAAGCATGTGTGTAAGTCCCATTGATTTCCATGAATGTAGGCATGTTTTTAAACTTCCAGTGAGATCAATGAGATTTCAGCACATTCTTGAATTTAACCACATGATTAGGGACTTTCCTGAATCGAGCCCAAAGCACCTGCCTCCCTATACATCAAGAGAAGGGTATTAGTCCTGCAAGATTTGTAGGATGCCGTTCGTTATGATTCAATAACTGTTTTAATTGGCGTGCCACCTCTATCAATTAGTTATTAAACCTCAAAACAAATGTTTTAATCAGTGGAAAGTGCCTTGCTTGTCAGTTCTTCTTTTGGAGAACCTGGGGATAAAACCTCATTATTCAAATATCAATTTTTGTGTGAAGAATAACTGAGGACAATACAAGCAAAGTGGGTACGGCCCTATTTTGGAAGTTGAAGTTGGACTTCATAGTACAAAGATCTTGTGCTGGCTCTCTGCACAGGGCTGCATATCCCCTCAAGGTGAATTCAGATAATGAAAGAACTGTCAAAGTTTGACTCAGACTCACAATTTATCAGACAACTCTGTTTTATTAGCAAAGCTGCTCTGCTAATACATTTAGAAGTGAGCCCCCCGAGTGGGGCTTATGTCTCTTAATTTATACAGCTTGCTGGAGAACAAGTTACAGAGAAGTTACAGACAAAAGAAGAAAAAGAGTTTAGTCACCACCCTTCGAGATCCCTGAGACCAGTCACGTATCTTCAATTACCTGTTTCAGAGTACAGCCGTGTTAGTCTGTATTCGCAAAAAGAAAAGGAGTACTCGTGGCACCTTAGAGACTAACCAATTTATTAGAGCATAAGCTTTCGTGAGCTACAGCTCACTTCATCAGATGCATATCGTGGAAAGTGCAGCAGACTTTATATATACACAGAGAATAAAGTCTGCTGCACTTTCCACGATATGCATCTGATGAAGTGAGCTGTAGCTCACGAAAGCTTATGCTCTAATAAATTGGTTAGTCTCTAAGGTGCCACAAGTACTCCTTTTCAATTACCTGCCACCCTTAACAATCTCCTTTAACAGCTTCCAGTTAATTTAACTAATTGCCCTTCACACCTTCCATTCTGATGCCTGCTTCTTAGACGTGCTGGCTCTATCTTAATTGCTTCTCCATTCAAAAGCTAACTGTCCCTACGTGTGCTCCCTCAGATACTTTGTAACATGTTTTGGCATGCCCTCTCATATACAATGTATCCAGAATGTCCCCTTATACAACGTTATACTTATAAAATGTTATACTTCCACAGAGCAAACATGCTACATCACCAGATGCACCGTGTCCATTTCTTAGGATCATTCCCATTAACTTTTAATTATGTATGATGATGACAATATTGTAGTAAACATTCAGTAACATCTTTTTTTTTAGAAATGACACAATTATAATATTAGACTTGGCTAATTATTACCGTAGAGCCTAGAGGTCCCAGTGGTGGACCAGGGCCCCTTTGTGCTAGGCGCTGTACACACAATGAATGGACTGCCCCTGCCCTGAGCAACTGACACAATCAAGGGTTGAATTTACACTACAGTTTTGCTGGTACAAGTTTTATGGGCAAAACCCTCCTTGTGTAGAGGCAGCATGTTCCACCCAAAAAATGCTTTTGCTAAGATAGCTTATACCAGTTCAGTGAGCAAACTAAGCTGTATCAGCAAAAGGACTTCTATACCAATGCAACTTCAACTACACCAGGGCTTTTGCCAGTATAGACTTGTTTCAGGAGGGGGTGCGTGGAGGAGAGGGGGAATCGCACTGTTAACAGACATTGCTAAGGTAGCAAAAACTTCTAGTGTGGTCCTGGCCTAAGTATAAGGTAACATGTGGCTACAGAAGATGGGGAAGCATGAGGAAACAATGAGATGATACCGGTCAGCATAGTCAACAGTGGTCACAGCACACCAGCTGCCTAAGCACTGTCACGTATGCTGTAGACATCACGGCAGAGGAGAGTTTAAAGGTGGTACAGCCCTTGCCATCCTATCTTTGCTGAGAACAAAGCAGAGGGTGATCGTTTTTGCATAAAAATTATAAACCATGTAGGATAGTGAGATTCTAGTGTAATCACTTCTCCAGCTGAGTGGTCTGAAAGTGGTGTAACTCACTGGTTTACAGTAGAATACGTGACATCAAAGTATGATTTCTATTACTGTAGAGCCTAGGGGTCCCAGTGATGGATCAGGAGCCCACTGAGGTAGGCGCTGTGCAAACACAGAACAAAAAGACCATCCCTGTCCCAAAGAGCTTCCAATCTCACTATAAAACAAGAGACCATAGAAGAATAGAGACAGACGGAGGGGGAAGAGAAGGAAACAAAGACAGTACTGATCAGGATGATAGGCCATGGTCTGGGCACACCAGCCACCTGACCGTTGTCCAGATGTTTTTTGTAGGTGTCCCAGCAAAGGATTGTTTTAAGGAAGGGTTTGAAGATGGACAAATAAGTGGTTTTGTGGGCAGGTTTATGCAGAGGGCCTCTTGAGCACGAGGGGCAGCATAGGAGAAACCTGGAAGCTGCTTGTTGGAAAATGTAACAAGTGAGTGATGGAGGATGGTGTCATGGGCCTGTCAGAGGTGGAAGGCGACATTATGATAAGGAATGTCACTAGGATAGCTAGGGTGGGGATAGGCTGTAAAGGGCCTTGAAAGGGAAGACAAATAAGATTCCTTGAGGGTTTTTTTCCCTAATATTGGGGCTAGTTTTCAGAATACCAGACCCACACAGCGCACTCAGATGGCTGTGACTGTGTGCATGAGTTGTATGAATCATTACAGTGATAGCACATCCAGGAGCAGTTTGATACCACTCTTCATTTGTGTGAGCAACTCCCGGATTTGTGCAACAGTTGTGCATGAGAATTAGACATGTAATGGTGGCCCTTTCCCATTTGGTGTTGTGAGAATCAGGCTCATTGGGTTGATAATTTCACTCTTGTTGAGGTTATTATTTTATCCCTTGTTTAGGTGGGTGGTGACTAAAACTGCCTTATTTTATAGTTTAGTTTCTTGTTCAGACCTGCAGCCACTGCTTCTTAATATAACTTCCTTAAAACGTTAAGACAAGATCTTCATTCTATTCAATTGCATGATCAGTAATAGCGTATGTAGTTGATTGCGTGTAATAATTTGGCAGACTTTGCATATTGATTTTTCTTCAGCAAAATTAACTTACCAAAGCAAGAACTATGTTCTTTTCTTTTCTTTTCTTTTCTTTTCTTTTCTTTTCTTTTCTTTTCTTTTTTTAACTTTCTGCCTTCTTGTTTCTCTCTCTCCTTCACTGGAGTGTTAAGGCATCATTTTCCTGCTGGAAATAACTAAGGGTCAAATTGTGATCTGGCCTATTTGGTTGTACAGGAGCCGGAAAGGGAGAGAACACCCCCATGGCTCTGTGGAGGATGGAAAGGGGAGGGGAGCAGGGACTGCATGCCTAGTACTCATACTCCTTCCCCCCTCCCACCTCCAGTAGCAAGGCAGAGGAGGGTGGGGAGCTGGCAGGTCCTTGGCTCTGCCCACAGATTGCTAGCTAGCACAGCTGAGCCAAAACAGGGGTGGAAATGGGCTTCTCTGTAATGCTGTGTGCTGTGCCTAGATGCCATGATGGATGCTTGGTGTGATGGCTTGATAAACAGATTGGTGTCTTAGATATTTAATGGTGGATCAGGGCAATTACCTGCATCTTACATGGTAATGAAAATTTGTGGCTGAGGGGCAACCTGAAAGCACAACAGCTTTGCTTTTGAAGCAGGTATTTGGGAGGCCCAGGCAACATGTAAGAGTTCAAGCAGATTCTCCACCTTTTCGTTTATTCCAGCCGATACCACATCCATAATTATAGCTCACTCGGTTCCCCCTCCCTGATATCTGTAACCAATTACAGACTGGAAATGTTTTATAGCATTTCAGCATATACAAACAGTTTATGGAAAAGGTTCAGGAAAAGAGAAACCAATTCTATGAGGGCTTCACCGTCAGCACCATGAACAGCACCAGACATTTTCATGCTTGGTTTTCACTCTTTATCCACACCGAAGACCCATCGATTCAGCAGGAAGCCTGTGTGAGTGTAAGAATCACTGGATCTGGCCCTATTATTAGGAGAAGATGCACTGTTCAAGATCACATTGTTAAATCCTGGAACACTGTTACCTCAAGGTGCTCTGCCAATTCTAGTCTATCTGTGACATTCTCACATCTTGTTGCTTCGATGCACAGCTTGCTTTTTAGAGGTGCTGAATTCCCCCAGCTCCAATTTAGTGTATAGCAGCTGCTCAGCACCTTTGAAAATCAAGCTATGCATCTGTTGCTTACATGGTCGTTAGACTTGCAGGAATGGATTGTTTAGCTTCTTTTTCAGAAGAGCAAAGCAGAGCAAAGCAAACACAGAGCACCAGCCAAACAAAAAGCAAGGAAAGAACAATTCTTAATTTGGGAGGTGTGTGTGTGTGTGGGGCGGGGGGGGGGGGGGAATGATTTAAATGACTTTCACCATAGAATCAATGGCTCGAGTGTTAACAAGAGCACTATGTGGAAGTCAGTACTGACTTGAGGGATGTGTAATGGGAGACCAATCATACAATTTCCCAAAGGATGTGCCACCAGTAAAGCTAATATGGGGATAACAACAAACAGTTAATTAAAAATGCAATGGGGAATTCTACATTTTGAGAATAAGCATCATCTATGGGCCCTAGACTTTAAGGCTCTTGAGCTAGCTCCAGCTTTCTGGTCATGCAGCCAAAAGACTAATATAATTCTACCCCTTCTCTGTTAACCTGCAAACTACTTCAAACACAAGCTATTGTTATATTAATTGAAAAAATGAGAGCAAAATTAAATACACCACTCCCAGTCTGTGCTACTTTATCATAATATCCCTCATACAGGCTACACATAAGCTCTCTGTTTATTTTCCATTACCTTTTCAAATTGAAGAAGTTAAAAAGAGGGGTTCAAGTGCTTCAAAGTGCAAAGCCATTCACCTCTGTACATCTGAATTCAAGTTCTTGCTAAGGTCTCAAATGAAAGATGTGTTGGTGGGTTTCTAATTATTTTGCACTTACCTTCACATGACTTATTCTACTAGGATGAAATTCACCCCTGAGCAGAGGGCTAACACAAGGCTTATGTACCATGTAAGTCTTAGTTGGAGGGTGTAACTGGGTTGTAAGTGCTGCATGGTCCTCATGCAGGGATGGACTTCACCCTTATGTTCTAGTGGATATCTGTGCACATCAACACCATGATGCCATTTGGCATAACTTATATCTGATTATGAGGCATGCAAGGATGAGCTAGGAAGTCAGAATGTCAGCAAATGAACACAGAAGCTACAGATGGAAAAGAAATATTCAGCCATTTCCTCCATCCCATGCTGATGCAGGATTATTCCCCAGATCAAGGTTCCTGTGCCTTGTCCTGTGTATTTTTACAGGGCTCAACTAATGGGACTTCCACCACCTTTCTTGGTAGATTATTCCATAGTCTCATAGATCTCACCAGTAGGAGGGTATTCGTAATAGTCACCATAAATGCTATACTATTATTCAGCACCAAGCAATTTCTCTCCCTCCTAGATGTTCGCATCCTTCAAATACATGTGGCCCAATAGCATGCTGAGCAATCCTGACTTCCTTTCAGATTTCCATGGCAGTCTGCCTCTACAGCACTGTCATGGGTTTTTTTTTCTTGCTGTACTCTAAATTCTCTGGGCTTCAATCTGCTCTCCTTTACACTGGCCTTACCACCGTCTAAACACACCGGCTTCAGTGGCATGACTCTTGATTTACTGGAAAACAGCAGAGGAAAAACAGGGGCCTCTGAATTAGTCTCTGACTATGTGTTAAATATACCCTCCCACCATTCCAAAAGACAGAGCCATTCTCCTGGTGGTTTGATGTGTACGTGGGTGCTTGGAAGCCAAATATGCTATGTACTGAACGCTGCACTTTCTCCCCTATGTGTTCACCAGTGATGTCAGCCTGGGTGGCCCTCTGTCCCCTTTTCCCGTTCCCACCTCCATGCTTCCTTCCATGCTAACCCCTATGTGTGGAGTGCGGCAGCCACCAAACCTGTTCACCAGGAACCTGATCCAAATCCTGCCAAAGTCAATGGGAGTTTCCCCATTGATTCCAGTGGCTCAGGCTCTAAGCCACTACCCTCACCTCATTCAACTGCCTTCTAAAAAACAACTTCTCCCTTGCTGCCTATGAAGCATGAAATTAAAATAAAAAAACAAACCCACTGTGGTCCCCACATTAGTGAAACAATTGAGATGCACACGTGCCCTGTTTGCGTCACCATGTGACTGTATAATTTTCCTTGTCTTTCACTCGCACCCCCATTTTTCTGCCTTAACGAACCTTGTTTTGTTTCATGTTCAAGTTAGATGACAAGGTGTTCAGGGCAGGAAGGGAGCATTTATTCTTGTTTGTGAGGCATCTACCACACTCTTGAGCGGTTGGTAAAGAACACGAGAGTTTTTCGTCTGTATCATACTGATCAAAATCCCCTGGGTATGTACGTATCCATGTAGGTCTGGATTGTTTGTTTGTTCTCTGAATAGTCCAAAGTGGGCTGAGTCAGGGAAGTTCAATCCAGAGTAAGATGCACAGACTCTGTAATTTTATTGAATCAACCCTTTGTCTTCAGGTTTCTACTCCAACACTGACAGCTTTTTAAGTGATTTGAATGTAACACTGTGTCTGCCTTTCTGTTCAGGTGTATAAAATGGGTTGTGTTAAAATGCCTATTATCAGACTGAATGAACTGGCTTTTTAACTGTGATCTCTTTTGTCTTCCTCTACTGGAACATCCTGTCCCAAGGGTTTTAATAAGGAATTGCTTGACTCACCACTAAATCAATTATGGAGTTTGCTCAGAGAAAAAAGAATATTTAATTCACTCATTTCTCAGCCTTGGAATATTTGGAGGAGTAAACACAGAGGGCTAGATGCATCCTTGGTGTCACTCTTTTGATATCAGTGGGGTTACATCAGGGATAGATTTGACCCAAGATCTACTAACATTTCTCTTCTGCTCAAGAGTTGCATGTCCTTTCAGTACGGATCATTCTATTTTTAAGCAAAAGAGCAGGAAAACAGACGAAGACATGGTCTTGTACATGGAAATAAAGGACGTAGGGGTCCAGCTGTTATTAAAACATTTTTTAGAAATATGGCACTGCCCTACTATCTCCACACTTGGGGTTAGTTTTGACGTTCTTCAGGGAGGACTGCCATTTTAATATGGCATCCCCACCAACAGTCCTGTTGGCTGACAGAAGGCCCAATCCTACAGTCCTCAGTCAAGTTGATACTAAAAATTCTCTCCAGGTAAAATTCACTTGCAGGAATTCTGCCTAAGTAATATCTGCCAAATGCTGAGCCAATAGTTTATGAAAAGGGAAATGTTGCTGAGCAGATGAATGTCTTTCTGCATCTCTCTCTGCTTTGTCTTGCTCCCTTTTTGTAACCCCTGGTGTCTGTCTAATCCACTCCAGGTAATTTTTACCATGCCCTTTACTGTAGAATCTGAGGTGGGCTAGGCCCGAATATGAATGCGCATATTACTACTCATATTACTCCTGGAATACTCAAGGAGCTGACTGAGGAGATCTCTGAGCCTTTAGCAATTATCTTTGAAAAGTCATGGAAGACAGGAGAGATTGCAGAGGACTGGAAAAGGGCAAATATAGTGCCCATCTATAAAAAGCAGAATAAGGACAACCCAAGGAATTATAGACCAGTCAGCTTAATTTCAGTACCCGGAAAGATAATGGAGCAAATTTATTAAGCAATCAATTTGCAAACACCTAGAAGACAAAAAGGTGGTAAGTAACAGTCAGTATGGATTTGTCAAGAACAAATCATGTCAAACCAACCTGATAGCTTTCTTTGACAGGGTAACAAGTCTTGTGGATGCGGGGAAGTGGTAGATGTGGTATATCTTGACTTTAGTAAGGTTTTTGATACTGTCTTGCCTGACCATCTTATAAACAAACTAGGGAAATAAAGCCTAGATGGTGCTATTATAATGTGGGTGCATAACTGGTTGGAAAACCATTCCCAGAGAGTAGTTATCAGTGGTTCACAGTCAAGCTGGAAGGGCATAATGAGTGGGGTACTGCAGGGATCAGTCCTGAGTCTGGTTCTGTTCAATATCTTCATCAGTGATTTAGATAATGACATAGAGTACACTTTTAAAATCTGTGGACAGTACCAAGCTGGGAGGGGTTGCAAGTGCTTTGGAGGATAGGATTAAAATTTAAAATGATCTGGACAAACTGGAGAAATGGTCTGAAGTGAATAGGATGAAATTCAATAAAGACAACGCAAAGTACTCCGCTGAGGAAGGAACAATCAGTTGCACACATACACAATGGGAAATGACTGCCTAGGAAGGAGTACTCTGGAAAGGGATCTGGGGGTCATAGTGAATCAATAACAGGCTAAATATGAGTCAAGAGTGTAACACTGTTGTAAAAAAAGTGAACATCCTTCTGGGATGTATTACCAGGAATCTTGTAAGCAAGACACGAGAAGTAATTCTTCTGCTCTACTCCATGCTGATTAGGCCTCAGCTGGAGTATTGTGTCCAGTTCTGGACGCCACATTTCAGGAAAGATGTGCACAAATTTTAGAAAGTCCACAGGAGAGCAACAAAAATGACTCAAGGAACATGACAAAAGAACATAAGAATGGCCATACTGGGTCAGACCAAAGGTCCATCAAGCCCAGTATCCTGTCTTCTGACAGTGGCCAATGGCAGATGCCCCAAAGGGAATGAACAGACAGGTTATCATCAAGTGATCCATGCCCTGTCACCCAATCCCAGCTTCTGGCAAACAAAGGCTAGGGACACCATTCCTGCCCATCCTGGCTAATAGCTATTGATGGACCTATCTTCCATGAATCTATCTAGGTCTCTTTTGAACCCCGTTATAGTATTGGCTTTCACAACACCCTCTGGCAAGGAATTTTAGAGGTTGACAGTGCGTTGCGTGCAAAAATACTTTCTTGTGTTTGTTTTAAATCTGCTACCTATTAATTTCATTTGGTGGCCCCTTGTTCTTGTATTATGAGAAGGAGTAAATAACACTTCCTTATTTACTTTCTCTATACCACTCATGATTTTATAGACCTCCATCATATCCCCCCCTTAGTCACCACTTTTTCAAGCTGAAAAGTCCCAGTCTTATTAATCTCTCCTCATACGGAAGCTCTTCCATACCCCTAATAATTTTTGTTGCACTTTTCTGACCCTTTTTCAATTCCAATGTATCTTTTTTGAGATGGGGCCACCACATCTGCACACAGTATTCAAGGTGTGGGTGTACCATGGATTTATACAGAGGCAATATGATATTTTCTGTCTTATTATCTATCCCTTTCTTGATGATTCCCCACATTCTGTTTGCTTTTTTGACTAACGCTGCCCATTGAGTGGATGATTTTAGAGGATAATCCACAATGACTCCAAGATCTCTTTCTTGAGTGGTAACAGCTAATTTAGACCCCAAAATTGTGTATGTGTACTTAAGATTATGTTTTCCAATGTGCATTACTTTGCATTTATCAATAGTAAATTTCATCTGCCATTTTGTTGCCCAGTCACCCAGTTTTGTGAGATCCTTTTGTAGCTCTTCACAATCTGCCTGGGACTTAACTCTCTTGAGCAGTTTTGTATCATCTGCAAATTTTGCCACCTCACTGTTTACCCCTGTCTCCAGATCATTTATGAATATGTTAAATAGGACTGGGCCCAGTATAGATGCCTGGGGGACACCACTGTTTACCTCTCTCCATTCTGAAAACTGACCATTTATTCCTGCCCTTTGTTTCCTATCTTTTAACCAGTTACCAATCCATGAGAGAACATTCCCTCTTATCCCAAGACTGCTTATTTTGCTTAAGAGCCTTTGATGAGGGACCTTGTCAAAGGCTTTCTGAAAATCTAAATACACTATATCCACTGGATCTCCTTTGTCCGCATGCTTGTTGACCCCCTCAAAGAATTCTAGTAGATTGGTGAGGAATGATTTCCCTTTACAAAAACCATGTTGACTATTTCCCAACAAATTATGTTCATCTGTGTGTCTGACAATTTTGTTCTTTACGATAGTTTCAACCAATTTGCCCTGTACTGAAGTGAGGCTTCCTGGCCTGACGTTGCCAGGGTCACCTCTGGAGCCCTTTTTAAAAATTGGCGTCACATTAGTTATCCTCCATGACCTATCAGGAAAGATTGAAAAAACTTGGTTTGTTTAGTCTGGAGAAGAGAAGGCTGAGGGCAGGTCTACACTAGAAGTGCTACATCATCCCAGCTTCACCAATGCAGCTGTGCCGCTGTAGCAAGTCTGGTGAAGACTGTCTATGCCTACAGGAGAGTGCTGTCTCATCAGCATGATTACCTCCGCGAGAGGCAGAAGATATGTTGGCGGTGCGGACAGCACTTAGGTTGCTGTAACTTGCATTGCTCGGGGGGTGTCTTTTTCACACCCTTGAGGGACACAAGTTAGATCAACTTAAGTGATAGTGTAGACCTGCCCTGAGAGGGGACATGAGAACAGTTTTCAAGTACATAAAAGTTGTTATAAGGAAGAGGGTGGAAATTGTTCTCGTTAACCTCTGAGGATAGGACAAGAAGCAATGGGCTTAAATTGAAGCAGAGGAGTTTTCAGCTGGGTATAAGGAAAAACTTCCTAAGTGTCAGGATGATTAAGCACTGGAATAAATTGCCTAGGGAGGTTGTGGAATCTTCATCATTAGAGATTTTTAAGAGCAGGTTAGACAGCAACTGTCAGGAATGGTCTAGTTATTACATAGCCCTGCCTTGAATGCAGGGGACTTGACTAGATGACCTACTGAAGTCCCTTGTGGTCCTACACTCCTATGATTCTAACAGTAAGGGTGGTGGATGTGAGAAAAGGCTTGCAGAAACAGGCCCTATGCCCCAGACTGGCAATAGCTGACTTTCTCTGATGAGAATAATTCATTTTTATTATATTTGAAAAACACCTTTTAAAAACAACACTGCCCAGATTTATTGGTGTCTTACTCTTCTATGTAATTAGATGAAGGAATTGTTCCAGAATCTTTGTCCAAATTTCAGTTTCCCTTTTAAGCTCTCCAAGATGCACCTACTGCCAATTGGTTGGCAGGACTTAAAGGACTCCGGAGCTTTCCTTTGACAAGATTTTCTTGGCAGGTGAGAATGAGACTGCAGCGCTGAGCATGAGCTCAGAATAAATGTCCAGCAGTTGTAAAGAATTTAAACAATGTTAAAAGGATACAAGGTTTGTGCCTCTCTCCTGACAGATAACAGCTCCTGTCCTTTAAAAAACTGCATTTCCCATGTGCAAAATAGTCTAGCAAATAAATTAAAAACCTAGCCTCTTTATTTTATTGATCAGGTCTACAAGATTAACATGATAAACAAATAAGGGATAAAACACAAGCCTTTCAGCCTACTGAGGAAGGATGCTCTTCTGGTTAATGGTAGATGAAAGACCTGCTAATGGAAGACCTTCTATTAAGGGAGAAGGCTGCTGTTTTATTAATAATTATGTATTAAATCTTGTGTGATGAGAATTTGTTTGACCTTTTGCGTATGTTGTTGTTGTTGTTTTTTGCTTGAGTTTCCCCACCTATGAAATGGGAATAATGACATATCCCTACTTCACAGAGATGTTGGAAGGAGAAATCTCTAAATAGTACCTGAGTGCTTTGTTGATGGGGAGTCATTATGAAGTTGGAGAACTCAACTCCGTTGAACTTTGATTTGAATAAAATAGGGTCCTGCTCTGAAATAGACGTGGTTTAGGTCTGGCAAAACCCAAACCTGCCATCTTCAGACTGTCTCCAAAGGACACCCTTTTTTATTTCATATGTCAGTGGACCGCTACAGTATGAAGAAACGTAGTGGACAGCGATAGTAAGGGCCAGATTCTGATCCCCTTGCTCGTGTTTTGGATGACCTAACTTCAGAAAGGGTATGTCTACACTGCAATGAAATGCCTATGGCTGACTCATGTCAGCTGACTCAGGCTTATGGGGCTTTTTAGCTGTGTTGTAGACATTTGGGCTTGGGCTGGAGCCCAGGCTCTGGGACCCCATGATGGGGGAGGGACACAGAACCCAGGCTGCAGCTCAAGCCCAAATGTCTACACCATAATTTTTAGCCCCGCAGCCCAATCCCAAGTCAGCTGATCTGAGCCAGCCGTGGGCCTCTGACCATGCCGTGGGCCTCTGAGCTCATTGTAGATGTATTCATAAGAGTACAACTCAAGTCAATGGGAGTAAGGGTGGCAGAATATGGACGTAAGGGGGAAGATCCCTGGCTGCTGTAAATTGTCATAGCTCCATTGATTTCAAAGGAGCTATGACAACCTGCACCACCTGGGATCTGCTCCAATGCCTTTAAAGGTAGGGTAATGAAGGACTTGAGCATTTGGTCTTTGTAAATAAAAATTGCTCTACTTTGGAACCTAGTTATATGTTCATAGTTGCAGACCTACGACTAGACGGATCGATTTGACATTCCTTGACCACTGAAGTTCTGGAAGTACTGGGCAAGCTTCGGACTCTGACCTCTGAGTCCAACTCATGTTCCTCTAGATTGCTGAAGTCCAACACTGAGGTATCAGATCAGTTACTGGAGAAGATTGTCTCCCTTCAGCAGATCAAGTCCTATCAAGTATAATGAAGTGCTTGTTAGGCCTCACCTCAGTAAAATGGCTCTTGATGTGGAGAAAAACTCTTATCAGAGCTCACTTTGGGGGAGCAGACTGTGAAGAAGTTTTTGGTGAGACAGTTCTGTCAATGAGTGGAGCAGTTAAATGTCCTAGACCTCAGTCAATCCAATTTTAGGCCTGGCTATCATACAGGGAGAACACACTGGTGAGTATTCTGCTTCTGGCTGAGTTAAGAGTTTGGAAGTGAACTGGCTGAGACGCAGCCCAGATACGACAGAGCGTGTAGAAGGAGGCAGGGGTCATTTCAGGTCCCTCAACACAGACTCACATCTAGGAGGAGGGTGTGCATCGCTGGATTAGTGGCTGCTTCCGGCTAGCCAGGTAGCATCAGTGCCCACCAGTGTTCTTTACCATCTGCCCATGGCAAGACGATTACTTACCATTTTTCTTCTGCATGTGACCTCTCAATTCTTATCCACACTTTTGTCACATCAAATGTTAGATTCCTACAATGCATTTGACAAAGGACAGTACCTAGAGGTCATGTGGAAACTCAGCTAGTGCAGAAGGTGCTTTAGATTTGGGTTTATTTATTGGAGGTGGCCCTTAGTGCAGGTTCACTGTATTAATGATACATTGATGCTGTCAAGGTTCCTTCCCCACTCTGAACTCTAGGGTACAGATGTGGGGACCTGCATGAAAAACCCCCTAAGCTTATTTTTACCAGCTTAGGTTAAAACTTCCCCAAGGTACAAATTTTTACCTTTTCCCCTTGGACTTTATTGCTGCCACTACCAAGCGTCTAACAAATATATAACAGGGAAAGAGCCTGCTTGGAAACGTCTTTCCCCCAAAAATCCTCCCAAACCCTACACCCCCTTTCCTTGGGAAGGCTTGATAAAAATCCTCACCAATTTGCATCGGTGAACACAGACCCAAACCCTTGGATCTTAAGAACAATGAAAAAGCAATCAGGTTCTTAAAAGAAGAATTTTAATTGAAGAAAAAGTAAAAGAATCACCTCTGTGGTAAATACCTTACAGGGTAAACAGATTCAAAACATAGAGAATCCCTCTAGGCAAAACCTTAAGTTACAAAAAGACACAAAAACAAATATACATTCCATTCAGCACAGCTTATTTTATCAGCCATTTAAACAAAACAGAATCTAGTGCATATCTAACTAGATTGCTTATTAACCCTTTACAGGAGTTCTGACCTGCATTCCTGCTCTGGTCCTGGCAAAGGCAACACACAGACAGAGAGAACCTTTGTTTCTCCCCCCCTCCAGCTTTGATAGTATCTTGTCTCCTCTTTGGTCATTTTGGATCAGGTGCCAGCGAGGTTATCCTAGCTTCTTAACCCTTTACAGGTGAAAGGGTTTTTCCTCTGGCCAGGAAGGATTTAAAGGTGTTTACCCTTCCCTTTATATTTATGACAGATGCTTCCCATGAACTTCTGAAAGCCATGCCCTAGATTATTCACATTTGCTCCTTTAACTTTTTTGTTTCTAAGGGACATTGGCATGATGGATATATCCATGCCCTTCAGCCCATTTGCATTTCCTGATTTGGCAGCTCAACCGTTCATCGGCTCCTGCTTTTTGTCCCTCAAGTCTTAATTCTCCTTTTGTTCATAACTTATTTCCACCTCCTTTCACTATGATGTCCAAAAGAGCATTTAGTTCAGGAATAGATTAATTCTTAATAAACAGTGATACCTTTTTCTTGCAAATGCTCGTATTCTAAAAAGCTGAGGGGTATAGAAGGTAAGATATCTGGAATGACCTATGTATTCTGGGCCACCAACCAGTCACCATTCAAATCCATCCAAAAGATTCACATTTTCCCCAGTGCCCACAAGAAGTAAATAAAAAAATGTTGATAAACTGAAGAAAAATGTCCCGGTCATTCTCCTCTGGGCTTCCCATTGTGCCCTGTTGCCTATGGCTGTCTTGTACATGCCGTAAGCTCTTTGAGGGAGTGACTCTCTGTTTTTTGCTTCTTGCAAGAGGTCAAACAAATTCTCAACCTGCAACATTTAATACATAATTATTAATAAATCAGCAGTCTTCTCCCTTAATAGAAGATCTTCCATTAGCAAGCCTTTCTTCTACAATGTATTCTGGAATTTATTTGGTGATTTTTTTTTCTTTTTACTATCCTATGGTTTTAAAAACTGACAAGTGATTTTTTTGGGTACCTGATCTTCAGAAGGGGCCTGATCTTCAGAAAGTGTGGCTCTCCCATCTCTGTAAATCAAGCCCATTTATAGGTGTCTCAATTTGACCACCCAAACTCACTTATCACTTTTGAAAATGTAGGACCCCTGCTCACATACTCATGTATGACTTTGACTACTGAAATAATGTGATTTATATTTCAGTGGGAAGCCCCTAGATCACATTCACCCTACCTATAAAAGGCTTTATTCTTAGGATGCCCTTTAAAAGTTATTGTGCATGGCTGAATTTAGTTTAAATATGCTGGCTCTCAACATTACATTTCCTCTGATATTACTCTTCTGAAGCAACTTGACCTTGAAGGTGATATTTTAAATCAATGAATGAGGAGATGAGTAAAATCACAGAGTATTGTAGAGAACAAACTGGGTGGGTTTCATCTGTGGTCTTTAATTTAAATGTATTTTTCATTTAAGGAAATAATACGGTTATTGTAACTGGTTAAAAAATATAGGCCAGATATTTGACATCGCTCCAGTGAAGTCAGTGGAGTTATACTGACTTTCACCAGCTGAGAATCTGGGCCTATATTTGCCATGTATCGAAATTTAGAATTTTGAGACAGCAGCTGGAGAAGAGAGAGCGCTGAAAAGACATGGCTGTTTCCCCGGCCTGTGCTTGTGTGAAGAGTAGGGTTAACACTACCGCGAAAGAGGTCTTTGTCATTGCTGTTCAGCCTGAGTTCTGAGTCCTTTTCTCTCAAGGACCGGTTCAGATATGAAGGGAGTCTTTTGGCTGCCAGGAATAGCGGAGCAAAAAGAAAGCACATCACTCGGAGAGAGGCTGCATTCAAAGCTAAACACGGGAAGAAAGCTTGTGTGAGCCCTGGGGGGGAATTGGAAGGCTTTTGGTGCTGTCTCCTTGGTTTTAATTTCTTCTTTTGACAGAAGACATTGAAAAGATACGTTTCCATAGTTTTCAATTTGTCGTGAAGTCTTGCATCTCTAGACACACTTTGTCTCTTTGTTCAGCAGTTTACAAGCCAATTTCATCCTTGGTATAACCCCCTTGCTGGATTTTACTGGAATTACTGGAATTTTACTGGAAACCAACGTTGAATATGGTCCTAATTGTGTTTGGCCTAATATAGAATTGCCATAATGATGATATTACAGTTGCGTCGAAGGGGCCCAACGGAGATCAGGGCTCCGTTGTTTTAGGCACGGCACATACACACACTCAAGAGCTTTCAGTCTAAACAAAGAAAAGATGGAAGACAGAAAGTGTTATGAGCTCAGTGTTACAGAGTGGGAGCTGAGGCAGAGAGAGATTCTTGGTAGGTCTACACTGTGTGTGATTGCAGCTTGTGTAGAGGTATCTGAGATAGCTTTAATCTAGCTCGCTCAAGTCCTGGAGCAGTTAAGCTATGGGAGCATGGGCTGTACAAATTCCCCCAAGCCCTTGCTTATTATTCAGGCAGCTAACCTACATTGAAACCCATGCTGCCAGGTCTGCACAGTTTCGCTACTTGAGTAAGCTAGATTAAAGCTATCTCAGATACCTCTACACAAGCTGCAAATTGCACCATCTGATTGCTGTTTACCGATATCCCAATTGATCTGCTTGAGGTCATCCTAGGAGGCTTCAACAGAGCTAGGAATGGAGTGCAGATTTTCCAAGACTCACGCGGTGCCTTTAACCAGAAGAACATCCTTCTGAATGCAGCATGCACTTCTCTTTGACGTAGGCCATGCCTCTGTTGTTGTAGTTAACGGGTTTTTTTTTGGTTTGTGGTTGATCATCCAGCACTGAGAGCAGTCAGTGTTAAACAAATCCTAATAAACAATCAGGATTCAAGCGTAGGGCCTTTCTGTAAAACCCACACACTGCAGTGAAATAATACACTTCTCCAAGCTGTTCAAAACCGGGAAGTGGAGATTCTTGGATGCAGCATTGTCATGAATGTTTCAGCCCATGACTTCCAGAAACAGACGCAATTTCTTTTTTAATGTTTCCTTTGTACAATGCACCTCCTGCCTTCTTTCAGTTTCCCAGAAATGCTGGATTAAAAACATGCCCAATTGTGTCTGGGCCCCACAAGGAAGGGGTTTTTTTTGTTTGTTTGACTTGGCACATGGAGGAGCCATATGGAGTCCCGAACAATCTGCCCCAGATATGCAGCACAGGGCCCCTGAGAACGGGGAGCATTTCGAGAGCTGGATTTTAAAAGAGGCGCTGCCTTTTACATTGGAATGTGAAGCGGCTGTCATAGGCCCTCTCCTGATGGAGGCACTGGGAAGTGCTCACACAAAGGCTACACTAATGAGCCTGGTTGTGTAAAATTAAGCTCCAGGCCTGCCGTGTTTTGTGTGAGAGTTCTTGAGTTCAAATCCCAGATGAGTCCCCACTCCTGTGACAGCTGCTGTTTTGGCCAACACAGTGGGAATTGAACTGGAGACTCCAGAACTCAGAGCATGAGCTTGAGCTAAAACGTCAAACTTCTCTACTGAGGACTATAACAGAATTATATCCTCTATGGACCAGGCACAGAAGGGAGGCCTGTAACACACACTCACCCTGTGGGCTATGTCCACACTTAGCTTTAAGCCCCTGAGTATTGCCACTGAAGTCAAGGGAGCTACTCAGTTCTTTAAAGTTAAGCGTGCATATAAATCTTTGCTGAATCAGGGCCTTCAGCTGTAAGCTATTCAGGGTAGGGACAGGGTCTTTCTCTGTGCTTATATAGCACCTAGCACAATGGATCCCCAGACTCGATTGGACCCTGTCAACGATACTGTAATACAAGTATTCATTGGTAATACGGGGCTGGACGGAATTTTCACAGGATATTATGGTCACTACTGAGTCTATTTGCCTCCAGCCTGATGACTAAGTTAAGAACTAAAGTGATAAAAGAATCAGAGCTGAACACTCATGTTGCAAAAACCAAGGTTTGGGAAAACAGAAGCCTGCTGGCCTGTAGGAGGTGATGGGGTTGTGGGAGGATAAGTAGAGTATGTCTGCTTTTGAGATGCCCTTTACCAGGACAATGCTGATCATGAGCTGGAAGAATAAGAGGAAACCCGAACTTTACTATATCAATGATGGGACAAGACTTCGTCTGGTGTTAATCAGCATAGATTCATTGGCTTCAGTGGAGCTGTGCCAAAGCACACCAGCTGTGGATCTGGCCCTAAATCTTCTACCCAAGAGTTGTTTGACTGATCGGCTCGACTACCAGACTGCCAGTAGTGAGTGGGTAGTGGTATTTTGCTACTTTTCTATCCCTTCAGGTCTCTAGTCTATATTTCAGCAGGAATCTAGAACATAAGAACATAAGAATGGCCCTACTGGGTCAGACCAATGGTCCATCTAGCCCAGTATCCTGTCTTCCGACAGCGGCCAGTGCCAAGTTCCCCAGAGGGAATGAACAGAACAGGTCATCATCAAGTGATCCATCCCCTGTCGCCCATTTCCAGCTTCTGGCAAAACAGAGGCTAGGGACACCATCCCTGCCCTATCTGAGTTTATTTTTTAATGTAGTGGATCTATGTAACTCCAGCTGGCACCATTCACCTCTCCCTATGTTCTCGCTGGCCTATGCCATGGTTTGGGAAAGAGTTCCCAACCCATCTGGGTTTTGATGTATTTAGGCACCTAATCCTGCCCTTAGTGTCCATACTCACTTTTCTCACTCTGAAGGTCGGATGGAGTATTCCTTCCCTCAGAGGCATCAGCCACCGTTTGTCCCTGTTTCAGTCACCTCATCTGATTATCTTAAATAGAGGCAACATGTATTTGCATAGGGTCGAAAACAAATAGAAACAAACCAATAATGGTAAAGAAACATATATAGCAGGATCTTAGTAGCATCTGTAAAGCAGCTGTAAAGCTTGTGTCACAGAGTATGAACAGATTACAGAGAGCATCAGTGAACAATTTTTTCTCTCTCCCAGCCTTAAGGCTATCAGGGCTTCTCCAGGCTTGGCAGCTTATAGCCTCAGCATGTGTCTAGTCTTAGTGCCAGATCATGAACCCCTTACTCGCACTGGTGAGTAGTTACTCACCCAGGTGGTCCTCTTGAGTTCAATGGGCTAAATGTGATGGGATTACTGGGGTGAGTGACAGGTCACTAATGTGAGTAAAAGATTCACATAATCTGGCCCTTAGCAATGTGTGCGTCCTCTCTCTGCTGCTACCTTTTTCTTCTTCATTTATCCCTAGGAATGGGTTACCTAGGGAAGTGGTGGAATCTCCTTCCTTAGAGGTTTTTAAGGTCAGGCTTGACAAAGTCCTGGCTGGGATGATTTAGTTTGGGATTGGTCCTGCTTTGAGCAGGGGGTTGGACTAGATGACCTCCTGAGGTCCCTTCCAACCCTGATATTCTATGATTATATGATTCTATGATCCCACTCCCTGTGATCTGGCAGCAAAGAGTTTGTCCAGTTCAAATATTCTTTTCACGGCAGGGGGCGGCAGTAGGGTTTACAGAGTACAGTGGAGTAGACACAGGAGGCCTGTGTTCTATTCCTGACTTCAGGGATTCTGGAACAATTTGTACAGTGCGGGGTGCTGAGAGCCACTGAACCAAACTGTAAACCCTGCATATGATGGAAACCACTTCAAGCCAGGGGATACAGCAGCACCCCTAGTTCCAGCATCTATGCCTGGCTCTCACTGATCTTCTATGTCAACTTGAGCCAATCACTTCACCGCTCTCTCCCTTTATTTTCCCTTTATCTGTCTTTGCCCCTGCCTGGTAGCTAAACAGACATTTCTTGCTGTGTGTTTATACAGTGCCTATATAATGGAGCCTGGACTTCTGTTGTGCTGAGTGCTATCATAATATAAATAATAATGGTAGAGCTTCATTAGCACTGAATTTCAAGCACAGTATTACAACATTATAGAATCATAGGACTGGAAGGGACCTTGAGAGGTCATCTAGTCCAGCCTCCTGCACTCATGGCAGGACTAAGTATTACAATGCATTTCTCCCCTATTAATTTGTTGCCAAACTCATGTGATTCTCATGTTGTGTATGGTCTCTATTGCTGTTCCAGTATTTGCAAGAATACCAATTAGAAGAGAGAAAAAAGTTTACCCCATTTCCACCAAAGGTGTTTGATTTTGGGGAAAAACACAGCAGGTGGTTCACATAAAATCTCATTAGTCTCTTTGATTGTTTCAGACACCTCCTGGAAGAAAATGTTTCATTACCGTGCGTATTTACATAGCCCCTGGTTTTGTATTGACTGTCACGTAGCACAGCATTATAGAGCATATTATTTAATGTCTTAAGATTTATATGACAAATATAGCTCCTAGTGGGTGAGCAGACAGTGGGCATCCCAGCCTACCAAAACTAACAATGTATAATTTGATCTGGATTTCCATCTTTATCATCCTGATTATATAATTAACCTTTGCAAGTCAATGTCTTTGAGCCTTCTGGAGAATGAGGTTTCTGTTTCTCAATAGCAGACAACAGCATTCTTAGAGGAAAGCCCCCATCTGGCAAATGGACTGGCACAGGTAGACCGTAAAAAGAAAAGGAGGACTTGTGGCACCTTAGAGACTAACAAATTTGTTAGAGCATAAGCTTTCGTTAGCTAAAGCTTATGCTCTAATAAATTTGTTTGTCTCTAAGGTGCCACAAGTCCTCCTTTTCTTTTTATGGATACAGCCTGACATGGTTGCTACTCTGAAACAGGTAGACAGGTGGCTTCAATTAGCAATTTCTTCAAACCCCCAGAAAAGATTTAGAGAGACGATTTGCAACAACATTGGAGTATGCTGTGGTCAGCAAATCTGAATAAAGGTTCAGATGCCATTCCAGCATTATTTAGTTATGATTTTATTTTGCTATTTGACACTATTTTAAGTATATTAGGAACAAAAAGAATCCTAACATTGGTAATGGTCCATTACTAAAGGGCATTTGACTTGGTGCAGTATGATATTTTTGGTTTAAAAGGTTAATTTTGTATAAATCATGAACTAGTTTAAAAACTGGCTAACTGACAGGCTTCAAAATAGAATTATAAATGGAATGATCATGGAATAGGTATGCTTCTCAAGGGGTGCCCCAGGGATCAGTTCTTGGTCCTCTGCTGTTAAATATTTTTTATCAATGACCTGGAGGAGAACATAAAATCAGAATTAACAAAGTTTGCAGATAACACAATGATTGGGGAAGTGGTAAATAACTAAGAGGACAGTCATCGATACAAAGTGAACTGGATTGCTTGGTAAGCTGGGTGCAAGCAAACAGTATGTGTTTTTAATATGGCCAAATATAAAAGGGTACTGTCACATTGTCTGGAATGGCACACAACTGTGAGTGCCTACCTCAGGGCAGGCTGTAAGAAAACAATGCAGACACCCCAAATCGGTGGTATGTTCTATAATTAGAGTTCACTAAGCCAGTAAAAAATGTGAACTCCTGGATCACTGTGCCAGTCTTACCATAGGTTTCAGAGTAACAGCCGTGTTAGTCTGTATTCGCAAAAAGAAAAGGAGTACTTGTGGCACCTTAGAGACTAACCAATTTATTTGAGCATAAGCTTTCGTGAGCTACAGCTCACTCACAAAAGCTTATGCTCAAATAAATTGGTTAGTCTCTAAGGTGCCACAAGTACTCCTTTTCTTTTAGTCTTACCATAGAGTCACAGACAGTCCCCTCGGACTCTCCAGCCTATCTTGCCACCCAGACAAACTGGACTTTGTGATTAAAAGGTCACTTATACCAAAAATCACAGCATATCAGGTTGTTCCCAGTCCCAAAAGACCAGTCTCTTACTGCAGATCAATTTGTACTTTATATCTTACACGAAAGAAAATGCTGCCAGCCAATTCTAAAGTAAAATAACCAAAGATTTATTAGCTAAGAAAAGGAAATGAGAGTTATTGAGAGGTTAAAGCAGGTAAAATATATGCACAGGTGAGTCACAGTTGTAATTCCTAATGGTGGCAGAGATGTAATAAACTGCCTGTTTCCTAAAAGTCTTTTCAGGGTACCCAGATTGTCTCTGGAAATCTCTGCTTTGCATCTGGTACACTTCCCTGTACAAGTCCAAACAGTCCAAAGATGAAGGATCTCTCCTTGAATCCATTCTCATAGCTTCACAGAAAACAAGCTGAAGGTGTCATTGCTGACATGGGCTTTTTCCTTTGATGACAGAGAGTGAGGAATGCATTTTGATTCTTTGACCTCTGATGGTCACCCACGATGACCACTGGCTTTGAAATGAGCACTTTCCTGTTCAAGTTCTTCATTTGTATTCCACTAGGCTTCTTTCTCCTTTGATGGGTTATTTGGTTGCAGGGATCCACACAATGTAAATGTTTTCTGTTACATTATAACAGGAAACAGACAAGTGAAAACAAGGCAAGTAACGTACTATTCGTTTTCATTACTTTTAAACATCAAATACACTTTAACAATTACGTTGATCTATACTGCTACACCAGTGAATTGACCTGGGGTTTCGGCATGAGCTGGCACCTGGTCTGCCAGCGTCCCGTGTACATCCTAGGAACAATGTGCAGGCTATGCTGACAGGATGGGGTCTCTGGCGCGGGAAGCAGTGAGTCTGAAAAAGACTTGCGGGGTGATGGTGGATTATCAGCTGAACCTGAGGTTGCAGAGTGATGCTGTAGCCAAAAGGGATCCATGGATGTATGAGCAGGGGAATATTGAGTTGGAGTAAGGTGGTGATATTATCTCTGCTGCTGCCAGTGGTGTGACCCCTTCTGGAATACTGTGTCTAGTTCTAATGCCCACAAGTCAAGAAGGATGTTGATAAATTGGAGAGGGTTCAGAGAAGGGCCCCAAGAATGATTTAAAGGGTTGGATAACATGCTGTACCGTGACAGACTCAAGCAGTTTGAGTCTTGACCAAGGGAAGGTTAAGGGGTGACTTGATCACAGTTTATAAGTTTAAATTTTGTTAATTGGCTCTTTGATCTAGCAAGCAAAGTCTAACATGATCCAATGGCTGGAAGTTGAAGCTAGACTAATTCAGGCTGGAAATATGCCACACATAATTGAGGTTGGTTAACAATTGGAGCAATGTACCAAGGGTTGAGGTGGGTTCTCCATCACTGCCAATTTTAAAATTAAGACTGGGTGTTTTTTCTGAAAGATCTTCTCTAGTTCAAACAGCAATTAATTCAGGAAAGTCCGATGGCCTGTGCTAAGCAGGAGGTCAGACTGGCCTTAGAATCTATGAATCAGTGTGACCCATACTGTTCAAACATGTGACCCAAATACTCATGAAAACAATCTTTACATACCCAAGTCAGTCATTATGTGTTTTAGGATCTGCCCTTTATTCAGTAAGAAAATATAAGGCCTGATCCCACTACCATTGAAGTCAGTGGAAAAACTCAATGAGCAAGTCCAGTCCAGTGGACATATTTTCTTAGCTGATGTAAATTGGCATAGCATTTGATGTCAATAGAGCTTTGTTTATTTACTCCAGCCAATGATCTGCCCTGTATTATATCTGTACCCAAACGGCAACAATGGCATTCTAAAGAATTGTCTCCTTTCACTGAAGGTCTTTCTTTCACTCACAGTGAGAGAGGGAATTTGTCAGCAGAACCATTCAGACAAGTACAGTGCTCCCTTTAAAATTTGATAAGATTATGTACTCAGATTCAACATCAAATGAAAAGAACCAGAAAGCAATCGTGCGGTAGCAGAGTGGGTTAGATTTTCTGTCCCTTTCTTTTCATACAACGGCAGAATACGATTCCAATTTGAGGGCTTCTTGCAAAATCATTTTGTGGATACTAATGGGGAATTTGAGGGATTTCTCTGAACTCTTCTGCAAACTGGCAAGCCTACCAGGTTTACAACCCTGAAAGTTGGGGACTTTAAATTTAAAGAATTTCATTGGCGGTCATGCTAAAGAATTTCCTTGCCAGTGAGATGCTCCTTGAAAAATGTTCAGAGCTTGTCGTGTTTCTGACAGCAGTGCTCAGAAAGGAACAGGAGCGGAGCTGTTTTACCTTATCTACAGCAGCTAAGAATGAGCCTTTTTTCTGTTTTTTTTAGGGGTTTATGTTGCTGCCCATCATCCTAAACAAACAAGCAAGCAAAGTTTATTTTTACTTGAATAAGAAGAAAAAGATGCTGGCCCAGATTGTCATCTGCATGCTATGGGGCAGATGGATTGAAATCAATGGTGTTAAGATGAATTACGTAAGCTGAGGATCCAGCCTTCTATCTGCTAGGCACAGTTGAAGATGGTGGGCAAAGTACTAGGTTCTGGCATCCCAGTTCTGTAGCCAGTTTTCTGCTTGCCCAATCCCTAGCATAGTTTAGAGCAACCTCAAGGATGCTTTAAACTACAGTGGCTCATTCTGGCTCTGGCACACAGGCTAAGGACAACCCAAGGATGGCGGTATACTGTATATAGCACTAGGGAGAACACTGCTGGAATTCTGTGTCTTGTTCTGATGTCAACACTTTAGAAAGGATGTTGACAAACTGGAAATGCATTCAGAAAAGAGCTAAGGATTGAATCGAGGTCTGGAACCCATGCCGTGCAGTGATTGACTTCTGAAGAAAGAGAAGGAGTACTTGTGGCACCTTGGAGACTAACAGATGTTTTATGCATCTGATGAAGTGAGCTGTAGCTCACGAAAGCTTATGCTCAAATAAATTGGTTAGTCTCTAAGGTGCCACAAGTCCTCCTTCTCTTTTTACGGATACGGACTAACATTGCTGCTACTCTGAAACCTGACTTCTGAAGCTCCATCAGTATAGTTTATCTGAGAGAAGGTTAAATGGTGACTTGATCACAGCCTACAAGGCCCAGATTTTTAAAGGTATTTAGGCATTGCTTGCATTCAGCAAGGCCTACGTGATTTGATGGTGAGTCCCATTTTCATAAGTGACTAAGGAGCTTTTTCTTATTGAAAGTCAATGGGACTTATTCTCCTAAATACCTTTGAGGATCTGGGTGTTAGGAATCTAACTCCTATTGAAATCAGTGGGAGTTATGCACCTAAATACCTTTAAAGACCTGGCCCTGCTTGCCTAAATCAGTTTTCAAATTGGGATTTAGCCATCTAAATTCCTTATGCCTTGCAATGCTGACCAAATAATGGCTACATGCCTTTAAAAATCTAAATACCTGCACATGGAGATTTCTGATCATGATCTGATCTTTAATCCAGCAGATGAAGGTAGAATAAGATCCATTGAATGGCTGGAAGTTGAAGCTAGAGCAATTCAGATTGGAAATAAGGTGCATTTTTTTTAACATTACAACACTTTACCTGGTGAGGTGGTGGATTCTCCATCACTAAAAGATATCTACCTTAACCAGAAATAATGTGCTGGATGCAAGGGAAATATAGGGTGAGGTTCTCTGGCTATTGCTATGCAGGAGATTGGACTAGATGACCGTAATGGTCCCTTTTTGCCTTAATATTTATGAATCTATACTACCTACGTGGGAGGTGTGGGAGGGGGAGTACAGGTTGCTCCCAGGGAGACCACCTGGCCAGTATTTGACTGGCCTGTCTGTTTTTTTTATGGATTTGCCAGTTGCCAGAAAAATAATTTAATCTGCTGGGTTTTTGTTGTTGTTTTTTTTTTTTTACACGCATCTAAAGATTTGCATTATTATTATTTCTGTGTCCAGCTAAAGATGCTGCAGTGTTCCCACTTCTGCAGTTTAAGCTATAACAGATCAACACGATTAAAAAGACAGCAGCTGTCTTCCCACCAACATGCAAGTGCACCGCCTATGTGTGTGTGAGAGGGTTTGAGTCACGTGAGTGAGGAGACAAGCGATGTTCTCAATCTTATCTATACATGTTCTCTCTCTAGATACTATAAGTGGCTGTTGAGGGGGTAGACAGGAGGGTTGCAGAGTTGCCCGGGGGTTGGGGTTGCAGTGGGCTTGCCTTGGGTGGAAGAGATGCTGGGTTTTTTTGCATTTCAAAGGTGGTAACCCTAGCTTCCCCTGTGCTAGCTGGGGATTATCCCATGCCTGATCGGTGCCTTGCCCTTATGCAGGGAGCACAGGGTGAAGGAGGAAAGGCTCTTGGGCCTAGACCTTCAAAAGGTATTTAGGCTTCTAATGTCCCTTGAAATCAGTGGGAGCTAAGTGCTTAAATGCTTTTGGGGATCTGGGCCCTGCACTCCCACTCCCAGAGCCCACCCTCACTTATCATGTAGTCCTTAAGCAAACTCCCGCTGGAGTGACTGGACGAAATCCTGAGAGGTGCTGACCTCTTGGGGTGTTTCTGGTCTTCAGGACCTCTCAGGTTTTATCTCAGAGGCTTGTTTGCCTGAGGGGAAAACTGATGAAAGGCCTCGGGATTTGGCCCATTGTGTTGACTGATAGCTACGTTAGAGCAGAATGTGGTACCTGGGGGCCAGACTCTCCATTGGAATAAATTGGTGCAGCTTGATTGGCACAGCTTAATTCGTTTCAATTTCTGCCCACAGAGAGTATGGCCCCATTATCACTGTTCTGGTACCATAGTGATGCCTCCTGTTTAATACTGGTGCAGTCAGTACAAAATAATCCCACCCATTTTAAGCCTATATGAAAGTGTTACACTGCTTTAGAGTAATGGACAGTATGTTTATGGCTCTGAGATGGAGGTAACTATAAAGCACTATAGCAAATTGAAAGGCGATTGAATTTGATTGCAACTCTTTCTTTATGTCTCTCTTTCTCTTCTATAGGTTGCCCTGGGATGTGGGATAATATTACATGCTGGAAGTCGGCGAGTGTGGGCGAAATCGTCTCTGTCAAGTGTCCTGCTCTGTTCAGAATTATTAACTCTGAAGACGGTAAAGTGCTCTTCTCCTTTCTTCATTTGTTCCATATTGTTGCTAGATTCAGTAGCCTCTTGCTGCTTGCAGTCATGCTGATCATACAGCCAAGCAATTGGACTATTAAAGGGGATCAAAAGCTCTTTAGTGGACTGGGGCTGCTGGAGGCATAGTGTTTAAACAATACGTCAGTCTTCCAGGATTTGTGTGTGTGTGTGTGTGTGGAGGAAAGCATCACCTAATATACAAGATGAGAGGATCACTACACTATGGCTAATTACAAAATAGAAAGCTGCGCCCTTAGATACTGATTGAAGCTAATGGGAATTGTGATTGCTGACTAAAGGGCCTTGTATTATTAATACAAAATTAAAAAAAAAAAAGAGAGAGAGAGAGACAGGTCCTGAAGTCAAAACTCAGGGTCAGATTCTGGTTGGCCTCATGCACGTGTGGTCAGGAGGGGGAGAGGATAGAAGGAACTCCTGTCTTGTGTCAGGAAGAATTCCAGGGCCTTCATTCACCCAAGGGTGGGGGTGGCTCTATTTATGCTCCCTATAAGTGGTGGAAATGGGAGGGGCCATGGTCCTACCACCTCAGGCATCTCTCGGTGTAGCTCGTTGGTGGCACAGTAGGCGAATCAAGGGTAGCAGTAGCAGTGAATATGCAGCCTGAGGCATTCAGGAGTCTGATAGCTCTTGGTGTTCCCTCTGGGGCAGTACAGCTGTACATCATCTTCAATGCAAGGTTGTGCCTAACTATCCCAATCAAGCCCTCAGTCCTTCCTCATGCAAAACTCCCAATGAAATCAATGTGAATTTGGCCTGAATAAAATCTTCAGGACTTGAGCAAGTTATAATTAACTATTAAACTATTTAGTCTGATTATTGACATTAAGGCACAGGAAATGAGGTTCCCACTTGAATGCATGAGAGAGACAGACTTTCAAATTTGTTTGGCAAGTTTTGTTTTTAATAGTAATCCATTAACCACATTTTTGCTGCTGTTAAATAGCCCAATTCTGGACAATTCCTCCCAGCGCCAATCCTAATCCAGTGATGTATCAGTTAAATGGCAGCTTCCCTTGAGAGGGGTGGTAACAAAACTTGATCCTGATCCCTACGGCTATTTTGCAAATTTTTCACATACATTCTTCTATAGTAAAGTCCACATTTGCACCTGCAAACACTGTACAGAAAAAGCTTTGTATATTTGAGCAAGTAAGGACTTCATGCACAAGTTCATGTGTGTGCTAAACCCCATTACACTGTTATGCTTGCTTCAGTGTCCTGGTCATTTATTCTTGTAAAAACGCTATTTTGGATTTTATATGACTAAATGTTGTCACAAAGACCTTATTTTTGATGTCCTATAATATATAAGACCAGCTGCAGCAGCCTCAATAGTGCTAAGGAATTGGTTCTGTAGTGACTCAGAGATGCACTTTCTGAATCATCAAAGGCTAGTGATGGTAGCAAAACGACATGCCAGAGTTTTATGGAGATAGCACAGGCAAGAAAATTCTTGCTGTCTCCATGGATTTTTGACCAGCCTGAGACACGGATACCCATCTGCATCAGTCACACACACACACAGTCACTCACTCAGTCTGATGGCCAAACTAGTTCATTCAGGTCATCTCCAGAGCAGCAGTTACATTCAACCAAAAGTTTTCCCAGTACGATAATCACGGGGTGCTCGCTTTCTGGAGGCAGAACGCTTTTATAATGTTTATTGTGCACCAACTGGCGGCTTATTTATCATTTTCTTCTGATGTAATTAAAGCAGCCCAGCTTTCAATAGAGGTTCTTGTCAGATGATGTTCCATGAGAAGCCCCTGTTTTTGAGTGGTTTGTAATCACATTCTTTAAATATCCTTGAGCTGAAGCTTGGCAACGTAGAAGATCTTTTCTTTTTTTATGCCAGTGCACTGCTCAGGGATGTTGCTGGCTTGGCAATGCAGAGTGACGTGCTGTTTATCTACAGCACGGGCAAGATTTCTCTATAGTAAACATGCCTCAACCCCAACCCTCCCAAGTGTCCCTCGCCATTATGAATGTCAGTCCTGCATTTGTTTCCATTCCACCCATATTTGGTGCTCTCTCTGCATCAGAAATAAACAGCTGCAGAACTGCACGTGCAGACAGAGCTATGTACCACAAAGGGATGAGTCCAGCAGTACTTTTAAGTCTTCTGCATAAATACTTTTGTGTCCTGCGTTTAGGATGTTTGTCACATGTTGCCTTCCGCAGTTGGGCCTTGGCTGGTCGAGCTCTCAACCTTGATCTGGAAAGGTGAGAAGAAGTGCAGTGTAGATACCCATTCAGCCCTCTTGGTCTCCATGCCAAAATCACTAACAAGTGCCAGGTGGCATCACTTGCAGTTTTCATGTGTAAACCTGTCCAACAGAAGCAAGTCCAAGACCCGCCAAATCATCAAGTAACCATACAGCTATTAGATCGTTAACAATGTGAGGCCACTATTAACTCAGACTGGCTTTGTACTAGTGACCCAAAGGTGGAGGACTCTACATCCATTTCAGATCCCCATGACCTTTTTGTATCATCCTTACAACTTTTTTATTTTTATTTGTCTGGTATTTTTGTTTCAGTAGGAGCAGAGTGGAGCAATAGTCACATTTCTATGACTGTTCCGTTTATAAAGGGTTGGTTAATTACTGGACATACCAGGATAGGACATTTCACATGAGATGAAAACAGTAACCACAATGATATTTTAAGATCCATCTGGCTGAGAATTGCGGAATTGCTCCCAAATCTCTTCTACTCTAGTATGTTAAGGATGGATCCAAGTTTCTGAGCTGTTGCTCTGCTGGGATTCCAGGATACAACATTTCTTTCTTGAAAATATATTTATGTGACCTCCATCCATCAGTCCAGAGACCTTGCTTTCATTTTAGTCTTTTGGGGAGGTTATAAATCAGAGACTCGTAGGACTGGAAGCAACCTTTAGAGGTCTTCTACTCCAGTCCCCTGCACTCATGGACAAACTGGAGAAATGGTCTGAAGTAAATAGGATGAAATTCAATAAGAACAAATGCATAGTACTCCACTTAGGAAGGAACAATCAGTTGCCCACATACAAAATGGGAAATGAGAGCTTAGGAAGGAGTACAGTGGAAAGGGATCTGGGGGCTCACAAGGGATCATAGTGGGTCACAAGCTAAATATGAGTCAACAGTGTAACGCTGTTGCAAAAAAAGTAAATCTCATTCTGGGATGTATTCGCAGGAGTGTTGAAAGCAAGACATGAAGTAATTCTTCCATTCTATACCATGCTGATTAGGCCTCAACTGGAGTATTGTGTTCAGTTCTGGGCGCCACATTTCAGGAAAGATGTGGACAAATTGGAGAACGTCCAAAGAAGAGCAGCAAAAATGATTAAATGTCTATAAAACATGACCTATGAGGGAAGATTGAAAAAGCTGGGTTTGTTTAGTCTGGAGAAGAGAAGATTGAGGGGGGCATGATAACATTTTTCAAGTACATAAAAGGTTGTTACAAGGAGGAGGGAGGTGAATTGTACTCATAAACCTCTGAGGATAGGACGGGAAGACTGGGCTTAAATTGTAGCAAGGCTGGACATTTAAGTTTAGGCATAAAGTTGCCATTTGTCATGGTTTTCGTAGTGCCACTGTTGATTCTGCTGCTGACATGTCCTCATTCACAGGCCATTCAAAGCATCCCAGCTCATCTTTGGTAAAGAAATTGCGGTGACGTGTGGCAAAGCTGCGATGTTGCACGGCTGTGTAACAAAGGAGGTCAAGGCACTACAGTGAAGCATCTTGGTCCCACTGGGTGTAATTTAATGAGCTGTGATCCTCAATAGCAATGTTGGCTTGTTTCTTATTTTTTATTTTTTCCCACCCAATGAAAATGCTGTCTTTCAAAAGAAGTCTGTTGAAGTCCAGAAAGCACCCACCACTCTGTTTGGCACGACTGACAGGTTTGAGAGCGATTAATTCTGTCGGTCCAGATTAGTAGATCAGAGCTTGAGTAAAAGCTAGTACAGATGACAGAATGCAGTGTTCAGAGATTTCCATCTGCCTGACATTGTGGCATGTATTTATTTAGCGTGCGCATAGTCATCTAGCCAAGCGATGGCATCTTCAGTGGGGTGATGCAGTTCTTCTCGGCCACCGCTGAACCTAGTCAGCAGGCATTCCGCGACAACGTGCGTCATCGTCTGTGTCGCCCCGCAGCTGCACAAAGGGCTGTCATGAAGGCCCCAGCGATGCTGTTTGGCTGCACAGAGACCAAAAGATAGCTATGACTGGCCCTTGCCGGCTCTTCTCTCTAGTCAGAATGAATTCCCCTCCCCCCACAAGTGCTTAATCTAGGAAACTATACACAGCATTAAAAAGGTTTCAGAGTAGCAGCCGTGTTAGTCTGTATTCGCAAAAAGAAAAGGAGGACTTTTGGCACCTTAGAGACGAACAAATTTATTTGAGCATAAGCTTTCGTGAGCTACAGCCCACTTCATCAGATGAAGTGAGCTGTAGCTCACGAAAGCTTATGCTCAAATACATTTGTTTGTCTCTAAGGTGCCACAAGTCCTCCTTTTCTTTTAGCAGTAAAAAGAGCATGATTATGCTACATTGATTTACTGTATATAAAAACAGAGAGAAAATAGTTTAGATAGATAGACAGTGTGCAGTGTGTACTACCCATAAGAAACTCTCTAATTAGAAGTTAGAGTTCTATAGTCATTTCTCTAAAATACTATGGAATTCAATGGCAAATGAGATCCTTTCCATAGGTGTTTTGAACCATCACATAGGGTTCCATGGCTGGGATAGAACTAATTCCGTTGGATAGCTAAAATATTATTTGGGAACCATTTCATTCACTATTAAATTCTGTAAGACCTTTTCAGAAGGGTAAGGCCAATTCCATCCCATGAACTGTGTGGGGAAAGAAATACTAGTGGTCGGCTTACGGCTTTCACCTCGCTTCTTCTATAATCCGCTGTAACCCCAGGCTTGTCTCCCATGTGTCCTGCCCAAGTTTTACTATCCTGGAGAGCTAGAAACCACTTAGACTTTGCTCTCCCACTGCAGGATGTAAATAATTTCCCACTAAAACCAATGGGAGTTATACATATTCTGCCATAGGGGAATTAGGCTGCAGGTCATTCCCATGTCTACTGCATTACAATGACCTTTGGCACTTCTGCTTCCTAGGCACTGGGCTTAGCTGCGGCAATTAAATCTGTTGGATTCAGGAAATCTTCTGTGGTCTTCCTCATTTTGAAATACCTCATTCTTTTGACAAAACCGAAGCTGTCAGAAAGAATGGAAAAGGAAGGGTGTGTGTGTGTGTGTGAATGAGTGGGAGAGAGAGAGAGAGAGAGAGAGGAGTGCCGTGCTATACCTATATCCTTTCTCAAGATGAGGAGTGTATGGAAAAGGGCCCAATAAGACCACTAGTTATTCAGATACTTCTGTGACATATCTATGGTGAATAGATAGATCGTAATATACTTTGTCTTGCCCAAACTGAAAATTGCTCAGAACATTTGCCAGCGACAGCATCTCTTACTTTGGCTGCTTTATTATTGTACTACTACTTGAACGGCCATCTTGTCACAATGGTGTGGCAACTGGGCCACATAATCCACATCTGTGCACTCTCCTGTGTGCAAGCAATGAAACGGTTGCATGTAAATTAGCTGTAGAGCAAAAGTGGTGATGGGTTCAGTTACCTCTGAGATGACAGTGGTCTAGGACTCTTGGCATTGCATAGATACATGTCTTGCTGTCTCACTGTTGTGACAAGGTCGGGCCAGATGGCTACAGGAGAGTAATAGAGGGCAGATATATTAGCCCCAGGCTAAGTAGGTCCCTTTTCCCTGGGCAAGGTAACAAGGAAGGTTCCAGAACAATCAGGAACCTTCTGGAGGCAATTAAGACAGACAGGCTGATTAGAACACCTGCAGCCAATCAAGAAGCTGCTAGAATCAATTAAGGCAGGCTAATCAGGGCCCTGGGCTGGAACCCGGAGTAGAGGGCAGGCCCGGATTCCCCCCAAACCTCTGAACTCCTGGTCAGACACAGGAGGAGTTGACCTGGACTGTGGGTTCATGAAAACAGCCAAACTAAGGGCTGCCATGAAGCTCCAAGGCGAGCAAATCCGCCAATAAGCACCAGACCCACCAAGGTAGAGGAGAAACTTTGTCACACCATGTAATTCATAAAGTCAAAATGGCTGGAAGTTTAAAAATTGCCTAGTAACAGACGAGAGATCTCAGTGGTGATTGAACCTGGTGATATTCTGAACAAAAAGAGCTCTCCACCATGCTTGTAGCTGTTTCTATTGCTTCACACTGACTCAAGAGACATTCTAGGCTTCAGAATCACATAGACAATTGACAGTCCTGGAATGTTATTGGTAGAGAGAGACAGTAAAGCTGACTATTTAAGATCAGAGACTTTACAAGTAATAAAATGTAGCTAGAGAAAATACGCATTTTTACTGCGCCTGGAGAAGCAAGCTTTCTCTGTGACTAGCTGAAATTAATGTCAGCATTGCAGCAGTCATGCACTGCTGGCAAATAAGTGTGGCTAAAGAATCGGGTAGCTGGGGTCTGACTTTTCAGTCCAAAGTTCTCTCTTGGTGGATTTTTCAGACTCCTGTTAGGGAAACTGACCTGGGAAGCAAACTCCAGAAACAAGGAATCTCCACCAGAAAAAAAAAAAAGGTGCCCCAGTCCACTAGAGTTCAAATATACAGACCGCTAATAAATACTCCAGCTGAGCTCAACTAGCATCAGTATACACAGGGAAAGAGGTGTCCTCTTTAGATATCCAGACCATAGGTCACACAGGGCTTCATACTGAGCTTGACCGCAGCATCTTGCATGGCACTCAGAAGCAAAATCCAGAGTAAAGCAAGCTGTTGCTTTGTACTGAAACTTTTGGGTGTCTTTCAAAGGTAACCCCAGATAGAATGCCCTTCAGTTGTCGTGTCCAGAGTTGATCAAATGCCAAAAACCACCTGTGATGGGCTGTACCAGGTCCTTTGATGCCCCTGCTGGAGGCCTCGAGGTCCTATGACACCCTGCCCCAGGAAAAGGAGCAGGGAAGGTAGGTCCGCCAGGCCTGCCTAGCAAGGCTTCAAGGAAGCAGCCAATCAGAGCTCAGCAAGCTCAATTAAAAGGAGTTGCAGGGCTTGAGAAGTTCAGTTGCTGGCTGGGACCAGAAGGGTGAAGAAGGAAAGACTGGAAGGCTGTGAAAGTCTCCAGGCAAGAAGGCCTGAGAGAGACCCTGCTCAAGCAGGGAACAGACAGAGAACCCTGAGGTAAGGGTGAAGAGGAAGGAGCTATATGGGAAGTGGCCCAGGGAATAGCAGGAGTGATAGAGTTAACTGAAGCAGCACATGGCTGCTATTTGTATGGTCCCTGGGTTGGGACCCGGAGTAGTGGGTAGGCCTGAGTCCACCCTCCAGCCACTGGCAGGGTTGTCTAAGCCCCAAGAAGGGGATAAGGCTTCTTTAGAGGCCCAAGTGAAGGACGTGACTTAAAGAGCCCCCTGGGAGAAAGCCCTGGAGGCATTGCGCTATACCAGGCAGACACGGACTTAAAGCAAGCCCAGAAGGGGCTGAGAACTGAGCCCAGAGACAGGGCTGCAGATATCAACCAGGGCACACTGGTAGGTCCTGTTGGACTTTTGTTACCCCAGAAGGGGTTTGTTTATTCATGCATAGAGACTGTGTTGCCCAGAGGGCTGGCCACTGAAAACCCACCTGATGTGGTTAACAGCCAGCCCAAAGGTGGCGCTGGAGGAGAGAGAAAGAGAGAGAGTGTGTTCAAGTTTGCACCTGACCAACAGGAGGCACTCCTGAGAGGAGAGTGTCCCCAGTCACACCACCCTTAGTTGAGAGAGAAGGTTACAAATTCCTGGCCATGTGGAGGTGTTAAAGAATATATTTAGTCACTGCTAAATGTCTGAGATTCCAGAGATCAGTGTAAATTCAAAAGCCTGTCTCTTCCACCAACAGAAGTTGGTCCAGTAAAAGAGATTACCTCACTCATCTTGTCTCACTAAGATTCCAGGAGCATTTCTGCTCGGGGTCCTGATGATTTTTTCTTTGAGGGAAGCCAGCCTTCTGCATTCTTGCAGGAGGACATCAACAATTGCTGTTAACAGGGGAACACTTCTTTCTGGCTGGTCTTTCATCACTGGTGAGTTTGCAGATGGAGACCATAATTCTCCCAGCTTCTCTAAACAAGCAAGAGGGATTGAAACTCAGCATGACCCTGCTCCCACATCTCCAGGCAGTCCAGTTGGGAAAGGGGTGGGGGGGAATTCACAGCAAAGAAGGATCACCTCTGAATCCAAACTTCCATACAGTGCCCTTGGTCTAGCCTTGGCAGATGCTGTGTTAGAGGACAAGCACATTTTGCTGGCCTTCCCCACAACCCCAGCATGGGAATGTAAGAGGTCTCTGTGCTACCAAGGATCAAACACAAAGTCTGATGACCACCACCAGTGCTCCAGTCTCTTCTCACTACTTCATCAAAATACCAGCGTGTGAAAGGTATTCTCGTCTCTCACAATACCCTATCTGAGCCGTAATGTGCTACCAGGCTCTCAGCAAAGTGCCCCAGCCACTGAATAGTGTCTGCCCTCGGAGAATTCCAGGCAGAAATAGCAATCTACACCAATGCCCTCTGTAACCTTGCTGAGCTACTGCTTGCCATAGAAACGGTAAATGAGACCACAAGGAATCGACATCTGAATTGCTTTCAGAACAGATGGAAGGTGAGGGACCTGGAGGACTTACTGTGTGGGGATGGACTGAAGGCAGTGGAAACAGCAAGGAGAGGGACAGGTGCAGTGTGCAGGAAGGTGAGCTTAGCAGTGGGAAAAGCTGACGAACAAGACCCTGGAAAAGTTGGTGTCTAACTGGACTGCTGCTTGCTGATGCCGCTTTGCAAGCTGGTTGAACAGATTGCTGCAGGATCTCATGCACAGCACAATAGGCGAGGGAGGAAAAGGGCATCTTGTAGTAGAAGCTAGCTCTGATATTTATTAGCCAGTAAGCGTTAACAATACAATCAGTGCTGTACAAGACACAGAAGGCATGATCCCTGTCCAAGAAGCTCACACCCTACCTAGGTGGAGAGCACAACAGAGAACGTCTAGAGAAAGTGTTATCCATATTCCGTCTCTCTCTCTCTCTCACACACACATTTATATAGGGCTTGATCCTGCACACACTGAAATCAATGGGGGCTTTGTGATTGATTCCAGTTGTCTCAGGATCATATCCATTTGAGGGTTACCTTTTGTGAGCTGACCCTGCAACCCAAAATACTTAATGAGGGAGAATGAGAATAAGAAAAATAGGTTATCAAGGTGCTTTGGAACAACATGAGCTCTGACTGCCTCTGTTCCCTCCAGCCGTACCTGCTGCACCACTGAACAAAGGGTTAAATAGAAGTTATCCCCAGATAAACATGAACACAAGATACACCCAATCCCAAGGCCAGCCGACATAGAGAGCAGGGGGGAGAAAGTCAATTTGTAGAAGACAATTTAAAAGAATATACTGAGGCTTAAATATGTATTATATCCTATTTTTTGGCCTGTTCAACCTGAGATGCACTTAGAAGTTACTTGAGCATTATGATTCACATACATCAAGGGGGTAGCGAGGAGGTAGTTGTGATTGTCTAGCTTCAATAGATCAATGGCATTTCTTGTTTGTCAAAACTCTATTACATTAATGACCAACAGAGAGGAAGGATGTTCTTGTGGTTAATACAGGAGACTGAGATTCAGGAGATCTGGGTCCAATTCCCATCTCTGCTGTACACTCCATGTGACCTTGAGCAAGTCATTTCATCTATATGCTTTGGTTCTCCCGTCTATAAAATGATGATAAACAATACTTCCTTTGTCTGTCTTGTTGATTTAGATTGTAAGTCTCTGTCCCCAAGTATTCTCTCTTACCATGTGTTTGTAGAGCTTCTAGCACAGTGGGACCCTGGAGTTTGCTTAGGGTTTCCAGGTGGTACTGTGATACTAGTAATTATAAATAGCTATAGAGCTGATGAACAATTTTCTGTAATTTTGAAAAAGTGGCACTTTGTAAGTATCAGAGATGGCCATAGATTGTTAGGCCAAAACGCTGTCCATGTGCAGAGAACACGCCTTCCAGGCTGACCAATATTGTCTCAGTGGTTCCTTGTACTCCCCCGTTGATCTGCCGGTATCCACCTGTTGTCATTTGTCTTATGCTTAGTTTGTAAACTCCATGGGACAGTGACTGTCTCTTTTTGTTCTGTTTGTACAGTGCCTAGCACAATGGTCCATGACTAGGGCTCCTGGGATTGACAGTAATACAAATAATAAATAATAGTAATAATAACAGAAGGGACAACCTAATCATCTCATCTGAGCTGCTGCACATCATAGGCCACTAAACCCAACCCAATAATCCCTTCATGGATTAGACTAAAATATCACTGCCCTCTGGAGACTATAAACTATTGTGTCAAACACTGGACAAAACGGTCTCTCAAACAATATATTAGACAAGTAACACTCTGCTGAACATATTAGATGGAGATTATTAGACCTGCTATAGAGTTTGACATGTGTAAGCAATTACTGATTGAAAAATAAATGTTCAAATACATTATTTGATGGATACTATTCATCAAGTCTTGTGCTGTTACTTACAACACATATAGCACAGACTTCAATGTGAACCATGACTGTAAGACTTTAATTGAAAAGGAGGACTTGTGGCACCTTAGAGACTAACCAATTTATTTGAGCATAAGCTTCCATGAGCTACAGCTCACTTCATTGGATGCATACAGTGGATCCGATGAAGTGAGCTGTAGCTCACAAAAGCTTATGCTCAAATAAATTTGTTAGTCTCTATGGTGCTACAAGTCCTCCTTTTCTTTTTGCGGATACAGACTAACATGGCTGCTACTCTGAAACCAGACTTCAATTGAAATCCGTAACGAAGAGGAAGTGCTATTTATTCACTGATTTTGTTTTTGAAAATGTGTTTTCTCTGTAGTGCCTTTGATGAATCTAGCCCATTTTAATCATCTCAATGTGTTTCCTTTGATTTATTTGAAAAGCCTAGTGCACCAGAGCCCTCAGTGTCCATGTGCTGAGAATAATATAACAGAAGGACTCGGGTGGGAGCCAGGAGGGCGAAATGTTCTACAGCAAGGCAGCACATCAGCTGCAGAATGGTCATTGTCTGGGTCTTCAATGCAGTTCTTCTTCTTTTTTAGCCTGTGAGTTTCAAAGCCAAGCTGTGCCTCATTGGAACATGGTGTGGATGCTTCGGGACTAATTATGCCCGACCTTACATCATTAAACCCCAGTGTCAGTCCATTGATCTCCAGGGAGTTCCAAAGGCCTACAGCTGAAACCAAGTGGGGTTAATCAAGCTCCCTGTGAATGCTCACTGGGACATGGAGTACTGCACCCATTCTTTGTAAGCTCTGCAGCCAGGAAGAGGAGGAGAAAGCCAAAGAATGTTGCGGTTGTAACTCTGGGTTTCTTGTTGAAAAGGAAACTCTGTTCTTGTTTTAACAGGACTTCGAGAATTTGAGTCAGATTGAAGGTGCATGCTGGTACTGTGTTGGGAGTCCATATGAGTACATACCATTGAGAGCATACATAGTAAGGGCTTGTCTACATTGCCCACTGGATCGACAGGCAGTGATCAATCCAGTGGGGGTCAATTTATCGCATCTAGTCTAGACGCGATAAATCGACTACCGAGCACTCTCCCGTCGACTCCGGTACTCCACTAGGGCGAGAGGCTCAGGTGGAGTCGACGGGAGAGCGTCAGCCATCAACTTACTGCAGAGAAGACCCCATGGTAAGTAGATTTAAAGATGTCGACTTCAGCTACATTAGTCACGTACCTGAAGTTGCATATCTTAGATCGATTCCTGCCCTCCCCCCCACAGTGTAAGACCAGACCTAAGAGCAAAATTCTGCCCTATTTGAAAGCTCAGAGGATTGGACAGCGTCCAGTCAGCAATCTCAGGTTTCCTATCCAAATTCAGATTTACACCCTAACCCTGCTTAACTTTAAGAATGGGAGTAACCCAGCTGAACTCGGTGAATAATATGAATAAACGTAGGGCTTGTCTTCATGTATAGCAACACTGTAGCGTTTTAGTGAAGTTGCTTCTATGCAAGAACTTCTGTCGGTGTAGTTAATCCACCTCCATATTCTAGGTTTGGATACATGCACACTTGGGTGCTGTAAACTTCAATGAGAATGGCACCCAGAGATGGGAAAGCCAGACTGTAGCCCGTAGCTTCCCTGCAATTATATTTACAACATGTTTTTTTATCCTCACGCTCATGTGATTGGCTTTGACTTCTAGTTGTAATGCAGAGCATAATGTAGAATGTAAATCTAATTGACTTTCCAGTGGCTTAACGTATTAGTGAAAATTAGGTTGATGGATAAAGTCTAAAAGCTCCAGATAGTAAAAGGTTCTCCTGGAACTTTCTCTAATGCATTAGCAAATTCTGGGCTGCAGAAAAATATGTTAATAAAATGGAAATGTGCTATTAGGACAGTCAGAAATTTAACATTGTAGAAAATATCAATCCATTAACTTTGTCCAGCACTGGTAAAAATGCAGCAGTAATTTGGCTAGATGGGGATTTTTTTTCAACATAAAAAGGCTATTCATTACACAAAGCTACGTTAGTGTAATGTTGTGGCTGTGACTGCAAATGTTATGAAATGCAAAATGAACCAAAAGCCTATGTTCCGTCATCCCCATATCTGAGTGCCTTCTGAGTAGTCAGAAATAAACACAAATAGTAAGAATCTATCTCTTTTTCTTTCTTGTCAGCTTCTAGGAGAAATAGTTTGAGAGAGAGAGAGCATGTTCCCAATAGTTAATGCTAGGAGAAAAATAGTATTAGAAAGGCTAGAAAACCTGCTGCTTTAAGATTTACGACAGTCTTTATTAGGGATTAAGATGAGACCTTCATGTGGACCAGGTTATCCCACATCTGCCTACTGTGGAGATTCTTGCCCCTTCCTCTGAAGCAGAGAGACCGGATACTGGGCCAGATGCACCATGAATCTAATCTTGTCTGGCAATTCCTGTGCAAGTTTTGCCATTGATTTCAGTGAGAGTAGGTTTGGGGTCTGACTGAGGGACCGCAATCAGAGAACCCTGAGCTTTGCATTGGATTCTGCTCCCAGTAAAGTCAGTGGCAAAACTCCCATTGATGCCAATGGGAGATGGATTGTGCCCTTGACCCTTTTAGATAGATCTAGTATTTGTGCTGTGAGAGCTGGTCATATACCATTTGACAAGTACAGCGTTCAGTGAATATTGATGACACAAAATGTTGGTCAACCAGTCCCACTATTTGCAGACCTAACCGGTGTTTCAAAATATGCAACAAATATGACCAGCAAAGAAGTGGCAGTTGATACATTTCTGCAAAGAACCCTGTCACCGTATTGGCATTCTGTTCACGAGGTTCAAGATTAGTCCTTGAAAATGACTAGTGAGTTGAGGACACACATTAGATGTTGAATACATGTATCCAAGCAACCTCAGCAGCCCAGTTTGCCTGCCAGGGATTTGAATAGAAGGATGATGATGATGACGATGCAAGAGGCTTGGATGTTTAGGCTTGCTGATTTGTTTTCCTGGCCCCCCCACTCGCCCTATAATCCCTGTAATCCTCCCACTGAAGTCTTTGATTTCCCATTTAGTTGCTCCAAAGTGCCATTTCAGTTTATTTTAAGAGCAAAAACATGTGAAATAAAAATTAAAAAACGTAAAACACAAGTTCCTCTTATGTGGTGCTGGCAAGGGTCCATTCATTATTTTTGTCCTGTACCGCTGTTCTGTTTTCAGCAGGAGCTAGACAGATCTCTCAGCATTTTACACCACCTATTTTTATAAAAGACCTCCATAAAAGGTAGATGTGTGGCTATTCCAGTCCCTAGTTAATAGCTGTGGGTCACGTTCGGAGTTAGTGTAGGACAATCTGAGGGTATTGGGACACTCCATGTTCTAAAGGACTTAAGGTCATCCAAACAGTCAGCCTGCAAAAGGCAGATAAAACATTGTCCACATCTTTTAACTGTGTATTTTTTTCAGTAGAGCATTGACAGAACTAGTCTGAAATCGTGAAGATCACAGTTAGTTTTCCACCATGACTCTTCTTCTCTGGTGCAACACTGCCACCTTGTGGCTATACATGGCTCATCTTTTATCTGACTGGTATGCTCAGTTCTCTGACACAGAGCCTCGTGCAAAACCCACTGAAGTCACTTGAGGGACTCTGACTTCAGTAGGCTTTGGGTCAGGCCCTTAGCTTCACTAAGGCAGCAAATAGGATTGATGGGAGGTAGGCAGAGGGCAATTCCAACTTGATGGCAGAAAATCAACGAGCTTTCAGATCTACCCAAGCACTCCTCAGATTTCCTCTGATCTATCTTGTCTGCATTGCATCATCATGCATTCCAGGCATCAAAATTGTTGCAGTATCTTGGATCTTTTTTTCAGGATCATGTCACGTCGTAAAGGAAGCTGTGCAGCTGGGAAACTTTTCTAACCAGGCATATACCCCCCCACACACACACACTCACACCACACCCAACACCTTGAATTCTATTAAGCAGTAGTTGAAATCCCAAGTCTTTGGCTCAGCAGGATAGCAGGTTGATCTGCCTGGCAGAATATGAACTAACCTCACAGGATTTTCAGGCTGCTGGAAAGTATGCCAGATCCGCTGGCATAATTCACTGTAGCTCTAGTGACTACAATGGAGTGACATTAATTTACATAAGCTGACTGTCTGGCCCAATGTGCACTCCAGAGCAGATGTGTCCAGTACTGTGCAAGGATTAATAATTCCAGCTTCCAAGGAGTGTGGGTTTGTTTTAGACCAGCCCCAATTGGCCTTACGGCCCCAATTGGCCATCCACGCTTCTCTGCTGGCTGCAGATGTCGAGACAAATTACAACTAAGGAGACTGAGTGGGGGAGTAAAAGTTAAATAAAGATCCTGCCCTTCCAGCCTTACTCCAAAGGCTGAAGGGTGTGAATAATGGTTTATTGTCTGGTATCTTGGAGTGGGGTTTGCCACCCTGCAAACAACAGCAGAACCCTTCTATGTATATATTAAATTAGAGAATTTTAGATCCAGAGATAGGCTCCCCTGCAGCTTACCCCAAATACCCACAACTACTTGTGCTTTACTGTACCCAATACCTTAAAAAAATCTGAGTCTCATTTCCCACTAAAGCATAAAGAGACATAGCTTAAAATGCTGTCTTTGCATCCCATGCAATCTTAATCCAGGTCCTCAGTGCTATATGAGGTGTACATGAAGGCAGAATTTGATCCTCAATTTATTTTTTAACATGGGAGGTAGCTTCATTTTAAATACAAGAAAAATGAGGCCCAGACTGGTTAAGTGACTTCCCCAAGGTTACATAGTATCTCAGTGGAGGAGACCTGAATAAAACTTAGACCTGCTCATCATGATATAGGGAATCACTGACCTTCTTAAACAAGACACTGCTTATTAAGAAAACCAACTGCAGATAAACAACCAACCAGGTTTCCACACAATTTGAGTACCTGCTTTGGGTCTCTAGTTTTCTAGGAGCTGCACCCTGCCTGGAACACTATACAGCACACAGAGATATCTAGAGATTGAATAATATACAGGAAGTAAACATATCAGGTACTGGGCACTGCAATTTAAGAAAGATATAGACAAATCAGAGGGTCCAGAGGAGCGCAACAAAACTGATGAAAGGTTTAGAAAATCTGACCTATGAGGAAAGGTTTAAAAGAAAGTGGCCATGTTTAATCTTGAGAAAAGACGAGTGGGTGGGGGGCTGATAACAGGCTTCAAATATGTTAAAGGTTCTTATGAAGAAATTGGTAAGGTTAATGTGACCAGATACTCAACACAATTAATTGTAACGACAAATGGGAAGGAACACAAGCCAAAACAGGGAAAGAACAGGTCAAAGAATATTTAGGTAAATTAGATGTATTCAAGTCAGCAGGACCTGATGAAATTCATCTTAGCAGATTCAAAGAACTAGCTGAAGCAATCTTGGGCTCATTAGCAATTATCTTTGAGAACTCATGAACAATGGATGAGGTCTCAGAGGACTGGCAAAGAGCAAACATAGTACCTACCTTTAAAAAGAGGAACAAAGAGGAGCCGGGGAATTATGGACCAGTTAGGCTAACACTGTTACCTAGAAAGATACTGAAATAAATTATTGAACAATCAGTTATAGGATAATAGAGTTATAAGGAATAGCCAACATAGGTTTGTCAAGAACAAATCATGCCAAACTAATCTAATTTTCTTCTTTGTCAGGGTTACTGGCCTAGTGGATGGGGGGAATTGATAGACATGGTATATCTTGATTTTTGTAAGGTTTTTGGAACAGTCCCCCAACACATTTGCATAAGCAAATTAGGAAAATGTGGTCTAGATGAAATTATTACAAGGTGCATGCACAACTGGTTGAAAGATTATTCAAAGAGTAGTTATCAATAGTTTGCAGTCAAACTGGGTAGGCGTATCTGGATCGGATCAGTCCTGGGATCAGTGCTAATCAATATTTTCACTAATGACTTGGATAACAGAATGTAGAGTATGCTTATAAATTTTACAGGTGACACCAATGTGGAAGGGATTGCAGGCACTTTGGAGGACAGGATTAGAATTCAAAACGACTTTGAATTGGTCTGAAACCAATAAGATGAAATTCAAAAAAGACAAGTGAAAAGTACTTCACGTAGGAAGGAAAAACCAAGTACACAAATACCGAATGGGGCATAACTGGATCACAAAGTGAATATGAGCCAACAATGCGCTGCTATTGTAAAATGGCTAATATTCTGGGGTGTACTAACAGGAATATCCTATGTAAGACATGGGAGATAATTGCTTTGATCTCCTCAATGCTGGTGAGGCCTCAGCTGAAGTACTGTGTCCAGTTCTGGGTGTCACACTTTAGGAAAGATGTGGCCAAATTGGCAAGAGGCCAGAGGACAGCAACAAAAATGATAAAAGGTTTAGAAAACCTGACCTATGAGGGAAGGTTAAAAAAATTGGATCTGTTTAGTCTTGAGAAAAGAAGACTGAGGGGGGACTTGATAACAGTCTTCAAATATATTAAGGGCTGTTACAAAAAGGACAGTGATCAATTGTTCTCCTGTTCACCGAGGACAAGAAGCAATGACCTTCATCTGCAGCAAGGGAGATTTAGATTAGTTATTAGGAAAAACTTGCTAACTATAGGGAGGTTGTGAATTCCCTGTCATTTGAGGCTTTTAAGAACAGGTTAGACCTGTCAGAGATAATGTGGGTATATGTGGTCCTCCCTCAGCGCAAGGTCCCTTCCAGCTCTACATTTCTATGATTCTGTATCCTTACATTCTTGTTTTCCTGTCAGACATACATTCATAGATTCCGAGGCCAGAAGGGACCGCTGTGATCACAGAACTTTCCCAGACATTGCAATCACATTTTGTTATTATGGAAAACAAACCAGTAAAAAAAAGAAAAAAAGAAAAAATCATCTGTGCTAACCAGATGTTATTTCTTTCCAGGTTGGGAAGTGGATAACATGGGGCAAACTCATCCAGGTAGGAGGCAGTTCTGTTGGCTTCCAAGCTTTTATACATCTTCTCCCAGAGCTCATCTCTCTAAATTGCTCTGGGTTATGATGTGCCTCAGACTAAAAATTTAGACAGACACCCGTTATTTTTGTACTTCGTAAATATTGGTAGTACAATAGCACTCATGAGGGGAAATAAAAATTTGATGTCTTTTAAAATTAGTTTAATCTAAATGCTAAAATGTCTTACTCAAAATCATATGGTTATTGCATAATACAGGGCAGAACTAAGGTTGTTTAGGTGCCTTAATTGTGCATTTCCATTCATTAACATGTTTGGATTTTCTTTATATTTTATCATAACTCTTATTGTCTTGGATTTATACCGCTTGATTTTGGGATACATTACAGGGATGTCGTGGGTATTTTATCCTAAATTACTGATCTGCACTCTCAACGTTAACTCCATCTTATTGTAGATTTTTAAATGTGTGTGTGTGTGTAAACTTTAGCATAAGTATGTTCGTCATTCAAACTAGAGGGTGAACCCATATTTGCAATTTCACCTTTCCCAAAGGCAAAACAAAACAGGCCACTTATTTAGGACCTGATCCAAATACCCTGGAAATCAGAAAGGAGACTTTCCTGGACATTGGATCAAACCCATATTGTAGAAGCTGTAAACAAAATGTCCTCACTATATTTCTGGTTTTGTAGGTGATTTTGACCTATTGGATAGCACAGGCCAAACTCCCTTAGGTAAGGAAAAGAAACAAGGATGTTTTATTTATTTTTACGCTGTTCTAAAGGAATAACCCAGCTTTCTCTCCTGCCAGCTGGAAGTTATTTTTCAGATGAATTCTAATTATAGTGCCATGCTTAGTTGTGTGTTACTTTTAGCAGCATTATGAAGATCCATCAATTGAATGTTACAGTCTAACAAGGATATAATTATAAATTATATTTACTACTGTAACAATAATTACTGAATGGTGTAGAAGAAACCCAACAGTGTGATTTAGTAGCTATTTCTGCAGAGACCTGGGAGCTGGTGTGCAACAATAACGTACTGAAATTCAGCAAATAATGGAATGCTCACAGAAGAATGCACTGGTTCAATAGGTGCGTTCTGTTCCATGTATGGATGAATGACATGACTACATGTCAGTGGCACTGACCTTATTTTTTCTGTGCTGCCTAACAAAATTGCTCTAAAAATGAAAAATACCGAGCGGCAGAAAATCCTCATGCAAAAGCTGAAATTGGAATCAATTCTGGTTAAGGTTCAATCCAAATAGAAGAAACTGGAATGGCTCAATAAATAGAAAGCATTCTACAGTTCTGGCTTGCAGGGCATTCAGAAAAGAAATCAGTGCACCCACGTGCACTGGTCTAATTTTTCAGTGTAGTCACAAGAGCTACTACTGTGAAACAGCCGTGTGCTGGTAGAGTGTTCTGGGTAATCGGAGATGTGAACAAGCATGTTAACCATCCTTCTTGGCTTCAGAATCCTCCTCTTAAACATTTCCATAACTGCAGTCTTTGGACTGAAGCTAAGGTTTAAGTTACGTTGTTGTCAGGCCAGGAAATGTGTGGTAATGCTCCAGTCAGTAAAGGAAGATGTGTCCTGCTGTTTGGTTTGGCAACGGCATTTCCCTTGTGACCTATTTTACATGATGCTTGTGTCCATTCCAGATGTAGGGGACATCAGCAGAAACTGCACAGAGGATGGCTGGTCTGAACCTTTCCCTCATTATTATGATGCCTGCGGGTTTGATGAAAATGAAACAGAGTCTGAAAATCAGGTAGGAACCCTTTAAAATGAGGAGCAAGTGAAGAACAGTGCACAGATGTTAATTGTTTGATTCAGGGCTGATCCATACAACATTCTCTGTTATTCATATCCATAAATATGAGTTCTAAAGCAGCAGGGCTTTGCTTGTAGTCTAGCATTACACTGCATATTTCCATAATATTAATACATACCGCTTATGCAGCATGTGGCTCTTATAAACATTAGTTAATTAATCCTTACAGTTGACTACAGCATATAGTCTGCCCTAAAGTAAGCTGCTATGCCTTTAAACAACGTAGGAAGTAGTGATTGCAATCATAAAAATCTAGTTTTTGCCCCACACATTATCAGTCACCTCAGTAAGGCATTAAGCCACAGACAGACCCAAACCTATGCTAACCGTGGTCATTATATATGGCACGGGAAAAGTATATGAAGACATCATGTATGAGCCCAGCTCTGTTCATGTTTCTCATCCAAGCAGTCCCATTAAGAGCTGAGGTGAGTGGAATTACTCCCCTGAGTGAGGTGAGCAAGATCTGGCCCTACATGACAGTACTGTTGGTGACCATGTCCTGTTTGTTTCTCAAGGATTACTACTACCTCTCTGTGAAGGCTCTGTACACAGTGGGATACAGCACTTCCCTTGTATCCCTCACCACAGCAATGGTTATCCTGTGTCGTTTCAGGTGAGTCACCAGGAATGAGTTGTCACTCATCTCTGTAGGGGGGACGAAAGATCAGGGTCCAGGGAACCAAAAAAAAAATCAAGTCCTTGACCTCAGGAGTTACAAAAATAAGATGCCAGCCGTCCCTTAAAAATCAGATCTTTCCAATGGGTGTTATCATTGATTCTTGGTTTTGTTCATTTTTCAGTGCACATGAGATTGGAATTTCCAAAGCACTCAGGATTGGCCTAACTCTGGTCTGTCTTAGGTACTTATCTGGCACCTGTTTCCATAGCATCTGAACACTTTGTGATCTTTTAACATATTTATCCTCTCAATATCCCTGGGAAATAGGACAGTGTTATCATACCCATTTTACAAATGGGAAAATGAGACACAGAGAAACTTAATGACTTACCTTAGGTCACCATCGTTCCTCTCTCAAATCACTGATTAATGAAATCTTGAAGTCAATGGTAAAATGGCCTACCATTGTTCCTAGGTAAATGGGTAAATGGGACTATTACCATCAACTTCAATGAGAACAGTTAGGTTGAGCACTTTTGAAGGTGCTGCCCATGAAGTCTTCATGGAAAGTTCTGTAAGAACCAACTCTCACACCTGTGTACACACTGTCCAGGAAAATTAGGCACAGACATTATCAAGGTTCTCATGAGTATCATCTCTTAAACCAGGAAAGCAAAATTCCCCACTGTCTAAACACCTAAACCTACAATGCAAAGATTAAAAACTGAATCCAAAATTTTGACTAAAATTCAATAAGAGATGCCAGCATTAGAGCAAATGCATTTAAAAATCTTCCATAGACCTAATATATTTTTTGTCACACAATGCACAGTTAGCCAGTAGAATTCATTGTCACATGATATCATCAAGGCCACGAGGTCAGTAAGATATAAAAAAATGCTGAGGTCTCCCAGCCCCATGGAAAGCACAGAATACTGTTTCCTGAGTTGCTGGATTGGCTGGGATCACATGTGCTCAAACTCCAGGTGTTCAGACATGAAACAACCAGTCTGGATGTTGTATTCTTAAGAGAGAAATCAATCATCCACCCTCATTTCCTCTCTCCTTTTTCTAGGAAGCTTCACTGCACTCGGAACTTTATTCACATGAACCTCTTTGTTTCATTTATTCTACGAGCAATATCAGTCTTCATCAAAGACGGGATTTTGTATGCAGAACAGGACAGCAACCATTGTTTTATATCTACTGTAAGTAGAACCAAGGCCGAAGTCCGTTGTTTTTCTCTAAGGAGATAATGATTGTTAACTATCTGTATTAATAGTTGGGGATTGGTCCTGCTCTGAGCAGGGGGTTGGACTAGGTGACCTCCTCAGGTCTTTTCCAACCCTGATCTTCTGTGATTCTATTGCAGTTGGTCCTGGATGTGCCACCTGAGGTCTGTCCTTCATTGCCCTTGACTCATACAAATGCATAGTAACAGAGAATCCAAACCTGGATCACGATCAGCTTCCAGTGTAAACAGATGAGACTTATACAGCACCTAGGACAATAATGTCTTGGTCTATGACTGGGGCTCCTAGGCGCTACAAATAGTAGTACAAGTAATTTTAATAACAGTAAACAGTGAGCGAAAGAGATGTCCTATGAAAACAGAGTGATGACGGTTTGCAAACATCCTGTTACTTCCATGATGTGAGACCTTTTTGGTTGCTTTTGCTTATTAACGTTATTGTTATTCACACACCCATATTGTGAGTTTGGGTCCTGGGATAGGAGTGTGGTAAGGAGGGAAGGCAGAAAGTGAACAGCTGAAAGGAAAGACAAAGGGAAGAGAATGAGTTCAAGGCAGTCTGAGGGGAGGCAGGAATAAAAGAGAGAGGGAAGCCTGGATTAAGGCTGAAGTGAACTATGAGGGAGGGAGTTGGCGCAAACAGCCAATCATCACAAGGGAGATGGCTATTAGCCAGGATGGGCAGGGACTGTGTCCCGAGCCTCTGTTTGCCAGAAGCTGGGAATGAGTGACAGGGGATGGATCACTTGATGATTACCTGTTCTGTTCATTCCTTCCAGGGCACCTGGCACTGGCCACTGTCAGAAGACAGGATACTGGGCTGGATGGACCCTTGGTCTGACCCAGTAGGGCCATTCTTATGTCCAGAAAGCATAGTCTGATGCCACCAGTAGAGTCGAGAATTCACTGCTGTAGCTCAAGCCTGGCTCCATCCAGGCAGTTTCTCCATTTCCCAAGCCTGCATGGCTAGAAGAGGATGGGGCGGAGGGGAACAAGAGACCAAGTGCCCCCAGATGAGGGATGGGGGTCTTTTTTGAACACATCTGGGTTTGGGGAAGAAAGAAGATTGTTCTAACAGAGATTTAAAAATATCCTAGATCTTCAAACCAGGGCCATAATCAGGACACGGCGAGCGGGGCAGCAGCCCAGGGCGCAAAGCCACAGGGGTGGAAACAGATTGGGATGGGGGAACGGTAGGGGATGCAAATATGCTTGCTTGCCCTGGGTGCTAAAATGCCTAGTTACAGCTCTGCTTCACACCTCGTGGTCTCTAGAATACCCCAGTAAAGTTCAATTAGTGACGGTAGCTTGTTTACCTCAGTGCAGCAACATAGGGTAATGCCTGCAGGGCCCTGCTGTAGGGGTCACTGAATGGTAGCAGGTGAACAACTTTGTCAGTACCTTGACATTTGGATACTTGGCTAAACTTCCGGGCTCTACTGACAGTGCTGGGGGCTTTCTTGTGAGATTTCAAGTACTTCTGGCTTCCAGCTGGGCAAATGGTCCTTGGCGAGCAGCCTCTTTTGTTGCACTCTAAGACTAAAAAGAGCATAGGTGTGTAACAATAACATACATATATATTTTAAAAAATATATCTCAACTTTTTTGACCCTCAGGAAAAGTTCAGTTTGTTTGGCTCAATTTTATGGGTAATTTTTGATCTGGTTCTTACTTTATCCAAACCCACCATCATTCTGATGAACATCTAGAGGAGCTGCTAAACTGAGGTCTCTCTTGCCCATCCAGTTGTGATGTAAAGTCCCAGGATTCTTTTCCAAAGGAAAACACTGATACTCTACTTTCTTCGTCAGCCTTTTCTTTCTCACTTAAATAGACTCCAGTATGGCTATACTTTGAGCTGGCGGTGTAATTTCCAGCTCAGAGACATTAGATCAGATTGAATTTGACAAATGGTTTTGGTTGACATTTTTTTTTTAGAGCGATTAAACATTTTGTTTTGACCATTTCATTTTGAAACGTTTTGTTTTGACTTGTTGACTCAAAGTGGCATTTCAAATTAATTTTGGGCAATTAAAAAAAAAAGGCAAAAAAAATGAGGGGAAACCACCATAGATGTCCAATTAAAAATGAAATACTCGACCAAAAAATTAACAACATAGTTTTGAGGCCACCGAAAACATTTTGAGTTGACTGAAATTTTTGGGGGGCATTTTCGATTTGGTGAAAACTTTGTGAAAAACCAATTTGGGTTCTGATCAAACCAGAATTTTTTTAAAAAAATTTGGTTCAGCCTTCCCAGACTGAAAATCCATTAACTCAGCCCTACCTGAGTAGTTTCAAAGTTTCCATGAACCTCAAATCACAAGTGATGAGTCCCACAGATCCTACAGTCTGGTGGCCGGATCTTTGGCTGACATAAAAGGGTGTAGCTCCATTGAAGTGAATGGCGCTATGCCAATTTACACTAGCTAAGGATGTGTCCAGGGGATGGAATGTAAATGGGAGGGAACCAGGTGTCTCCTCCTCCCCAAGCTCCAGGGATGAGCTTCCAGTGTTCAGGGCTATTCTGTGATGCCATTTTGTGAGTGGGTGATGTTGCAGATTCAATATCATCCTGTTGACATGCAACATTGCAAAGACAAGTCTGCCAAACGCAATGTCTGTGTAGGGTTCAGCAGACTCCACCAGAGCTTGATAGAGTGGATTTGTAGTTTTGTCTAAAACTTTTCCCCATTTGCTTCGTATGGTAAATCACTCAGCTTTCTTCAAACTTATCCTCAATTTTCATTTCCTGACACGGAGTGACAGCTTCCACCAAATTGCAGTGAAGTAAAATTCTGAAGTTTGCACAGTAGGGTGCATCCTTTATGAGCCTCTTAGCAATCTCAGGCCTTTCCACACTTTTACTTCTATTTAAAACCCTTCCTTAGATTTCTCTATACAAAACCAGATTCTTTTTCTTACCTGCACTTAAGGCAGGGAGAACTATAATCTAGCAATTAGCTGCCATTGTTGGCATACACCTTACTACTAGGAGAAGTTCTTAAGCTGCCTGAAAGCACTTATAAAATACCACCTAACTGCTAAAATTGGTTTTCTACCCTTTAGAGCTGCACTCTTAAAGTGAAAAGAAAAGGAGGACTTGTGGCACTTTAGAGACTAACCAATTTATTTGAGCATAAGCTTTTGTGAGCTACAGCTCACTTCATCGGATGCATACTGTGGGAAATACAGAAGATGTTTTGATACACACAAACCATGAAAAAATGGGTGTTTATCACTACAAAAGGTTTTCTCTCCCCCCACCCCACTCTCCTGCTGGTAATAGCTTATCTAAAGTGATCACTCTCCTTACAATGTGTATGATAATCGACGTGGGCCATTTCCAGCACAAATCCAGGTTTTCTCCCCCCCACACACACACAAACCCACTCTCCTGCTGGTAATAGCTTATCCAAAGCGATCACTCTCCTTACAATGTGCACGATAACCAAGGTGGGCCACTTCCAGCACAAATCCAGGGTTTAACAAGAACATCTGAGGAACGGGGGGGGGGGTACCTTGCACCTATTTCCCCTTATTTTTTCCTAACACAAACACACACACCGTTCCTCAGACGTTCTTGTTAAACCCTGGATTTGTGCTGAAAGTGGCCCACCTTGGTTATCGTGCACATTGTAAGGAGAGTGATCGCTTTGGATAAGCTATTACCAGCAGGAGAGTGGGTTTGTGTGTGGGGGGGGGGGAGAAAACCTGGATTTGTGCTGGAAATGGCCCACGTCGATTATCATACACATTGTAAGGAGAGTGATCACTTTAGATAAGCTATTACAAGCAGGAGAGTGGGGTGGGGGGAGAGAAAACCTTTTGTAGTGATAAACACCCATATTTTCATGGTTTGTGTGTATAAAAACATCTTCTGTATTTTCCACAGTATGCATCCGATGAAGTGAGCTGTAGCTCACGAAAGCTTATGCTCAAATAAATTGGTTAGTCTCTAAGGTGCCACAAGTACTCCTTTTCTTTTTGCGAATACAGACTAACACGGCTGTTACTCTGAACTCTTAAAGTGGCTTGTAACAGTTTTCATAAACTCTTTAGATGTACATATTATAAAATAAAAGGCCAGATTGTTTTTACTTGTTGTTTAGAGGATTTCGGGATCTGTGTCTAGTTTTCATATCCCCATCAAACATGGGTGAAACAGCAAAATAACTTTATTTGTGCTTGCTTTTTTGTAGGTGGAATGCAAAGCAGTGATGGTCTTTTTCCACTATTGTGTCATGTCCAACTATTTCTGGCTGTTCATTGAGGGATTGTACCTTTTCACCTTACTCGTGGAGACCTTTTTCCCAGAGAGGAGATATTTTTATTGGTACACCATCATCGGTTGGGGTAGGTGGCATTTCTTACATGGGCTTTGTTTATTTTTAACCCTGCTGCATGCAAAAGACTTCACTCCCCCTAATTTTATCTTGAAATGAGGAGTTGAATGAGAACAAGTGAATGAGTGTAATCAAAGCAGAAGCCACCTGGTATTTTCAGTCACCAGCTCCAGGCACTTGCATTTCTATGCTCTCCATGTGTTTGCGTGTACAAGTGTGTGTGGCATGTAATCTAAAAGGAGGACTTCCTTACCTCCCACCCCAAAGCCCCGGCATCACAACCATCTTCCTTGCCCAATTTGAGATGAATGAGACCTCCTTTTGGGGCTCCTCAGCAGTGCTCATAAGCCAGTCATATGGTTGGCTGTAGAACCGTGGAGATCCAAACGTCTTTCTTTCTGAAGAAAATCAACATGCCTCTTGTAGCACTCCAAGAAGTGTTTTAATAGTCAAAAAAGAAGCAAACCAGACAACCCGCACTTCTCCATTATATGTGGATTAAGTGATGTAAGTTTTTTTTTCTCCTCCCACTGGTATTACAGATATCAGTATTGCCATTATAAACCAAACTGCTTCTATTACCAGCAGGAGAGTGAGTTTGTGTGTGGTGGGGGGGGCGGTGCGGAGGGTGAGAAAACCTGGATTTGTGCTGGAAATGGCCCAACTTGATGATCACTTTAGATAAGCTATTACCAGCAGGAGAGTGAGTTTGTGTGTGTGGTTTTTGGAGGGGGGTGAGGGAGTGAGAGAACCTGGATTTGTGCAGGAAATGGCCCACCTTGATTATCATACACATTGTGAAGAGAGTGGTCACTTTGGATGGGCTATTGCCAGCAGGAGAGTGAGTTTGTGTGTGGGGGGCGGGGGGGGGCAGAGGGTGAGAAAACCTGGATTTGTGCTGGAAATGGCCCAACTTGATGATCACTTTAGATAAGCTATTACCAGCAGGACAGTGGGGTGGGAGGAGGTATTGTTTCATGGTCTCTGTGTGTGTATAATGTCTTCTGCAGTTTCCACGGTATGCATCCGATGAAGTGAGCTGTAGCTCACGAAAGCTCATGCTCAAATAAATTGGTTAGTCTCTAAAGTGCCACAAGTACTCCTTTTCTTTTTGCGAATACAGACTAACACGGCTGTTACTCTGAAACCTTCTTCTTGTCTCCCAGTCTAGCCATACCTGCATTAAAATAAGGACGATATTGCATCACTTGCGAGCATATGGTTTCCTTTAGAGGATTTCTCTTTGCAAGAAGAGTTCTTAATGTTCTTAACAGGAACTTTTCTGCTTATACAAATCAGAAAAATAGCCGCTCTGGTTCATTCCTTGAGGCTACAGTCATGTCTGAAAGCTGATGACTGAGTGGAAAGCATCTCTAAGTAAGACTCGCTTCACAATCCAGAAGTGGATAGGTAAATAAGAGCTGGTTATCTTGGAAAGAAACAAACCGTGCTTTAGAGAATCCTGTGATGATATGTAATGTGCTTATTTTGGATGTGAAACTTCTGGGGCCAAATTCATGTTAATCAGACAGTATGTAATTGAAATTTTGGCTATGAATCCAAGATGTCAGACACAGGAGAAACCATTGATTGCAGCTGCTTGTCTCAGGTTTAATCACATGGTCTCAAGGTTAGGCCCAATGTTTTATGTTTTGTAAAACAAGTTCCCTTCAAAACTGATCATGGATAGAAATAACTTCTTGGAGTAATTTAAAAAAAACAGCAAAAGAAATCTGAAAACATTTACAGCTCTGGTTCTTCTGATTTGTATTATTTTAGCACTTACGAGCCCCAATAGGATTCAGGGCTCCATTGTGCTAGGCCCCGTATATACGCATAGGAGACAGCTCCTGCTATGAAGATCATGCACTCTAAACAGATAAAGAGTGGGAGGGGAAACAGAGTCACAGAAAGATGAAGTGAGAAAGCCAGGTATAGAACTCTTGTCTTTGCAGGCCTAAACCAACACCCTAGCCACTCAACCACGCTGCTTCTCAGCTAAGCTGTTATCTAATCTAAAAGAGCAGGGCTCTGTGCCTAGGCAGAGCCCACTGAGTTTAATGACACTCCATGCAGGCGTAAAGCTCTATCCCCATAGATCTGCTTGCAGGATCTTCTAGGCCTATGTCTGTTAGCGCATCTGAATATAGTGTTCAATATGAGAACAATATAAGACAGCATACAGACACACTGACAAAGGGATTGTTCATCTATATAATTAAAGAACTACCTAGATGTGTAACCAGACCATAGTGCAACCCTGTCTCAGGTGAATATTTGATTTCAGGATCATAAGTTCCCCAGAGCAAAAGATGTCCAACGCTTCAAGGTGCATGAAGCTGCATGCATAGGAGCTGAAGGGGGGTCAGCACTCTGCAGGGCTGAGGTCTTCACCAGTGTTTTGGAGGGCCCCAAGTGCATTGTCAGCACTTAGCATAAAATTAATGCAGTTACAAACGTGGATACTTTTCTGAACTATTCAGTCCTCTTAGCCCTGCAAAATAGGACTGATAATTTCAGGAAAGATCCTATCTTCTCATAAGATTTCTTGTAATTTCTGCTCCTGGTAAGGGAAGAAATTCTCTCTGCAAGAATGGGCCTTTCAGCAGCATTTTGATGCTGCTTTTATTCTGACCTTGCCATATCAACCATATCAACACACGCACAAACACCATATGCATAGAAATAAACAGCAGTGAAATGAAACGATTTCATTTCGTTTCAATGAAAATCCATGTGTCATGGAGCTGGCTCAAGAGATGTAGGTCAGGCTTGACAAAGCCCTGGCTGGGATGATTTAGTTGGGGATTAGGTCCTGCTTTGAGCAGGGGGTTTGGACTAGACGACCTCCTGAGGTCCTTTCCAACCCTGATATTCAATGATTCTATGACTCTGTGTATCCACAAGTACTTGGCTCCGGCGGAATCACAGAGCTCCTCTGGCCAGAGCAGGGGCAGGGAGCAAGCTCCTCCGGTCCTGACGCTTGAAGAGGTTGCGCGCTCTCTCACCTCTGAGGTCCCGTGGCTGGAAGAGCTGTTAGCTCCCACTGCGGCCCCGGGACCTGCACCCCTGCTTGCCCCCCATCTCCTCCCCAGGCATATCCCTATATGGAAGCGTTGTTTGGATTACATTTGCAATAGATACATTGGGCCCAATTCTGATCTCACACCCACTTTTCATTGTTGTAGCTCCACTGACTTTTTTGCAGTAACTTCTGATTTACACCATTGTAAGCAAGAGACGCAGCAGACCCGTTTGATCTGATCATACTTACAGTTTCATCAGATCTTCATTTCTAATGTAATGTTTTGGTTTGAAATTTTATAAACATCCATTATACACCCAAAGATCCTTGGTCTTTCATAAGCATGAGAATATTAAAATTGGATTCAACTTAACATGCTTTATTTCCTCTCCCCAGAATGTTTATTTTTGTTGCTGTTCAATCTCTCTCTATTTTAACTTTTTAGAATATCCGGGTATGTTCTTCTTTGACAGAGCTCTGCTTTGCTCAACGAAATAGGTTTAGAAAGTGGTATTCTCAATTTTAGTAGCTTCAGGACAGGCCCTGAGAAGATTAATTCTACTTATTAACCAATGTGACACCAACTCAGCTTTGCAAAATATATGAAGCTTACTTGCGGCTGCCAGTCTCACCTCCTGCTACACCCTAGGGTTATCTACTTCCTTGTGGTTTCTGTCAGTCCCTCTCCTTAATCTTCCCACCAGAGGTTGAATCTTTCATTTGCCCCATTTCAAAAATACAATGCATGCCATTAAAACTCCACATTTGCCTCTGTGCAGCGGTTGCATCCCTCAGCATCTCTAAGTAGAGGAAGATGCCGGGCTTATTTCCAGTGTTTTGTGTGGTGATTGAACAATATCAACAGCACAACAATCTAATCCTGCACCATTCTACGACATTGGCCTGAAACACTATAGACCCCTCCCTGTCGTCATTTATACTCATGAAACCTCACTGAAGTCAACTCACCCTTTTTGGATTCTGACTTGAAGTCCTTACTCGAATGCCAAATCCTTAGAGAGTAAGGGCTGCTAGATTCATTTCAAGAACAATCCTGTTGTAAGCTGTAGGGCTTGGGGTCATTCCTAGCAGCTTTTTTTCCCCTATAAGCCATTGAAATATAAAACCTCCGTGGAGAAAGATTGTGCATCAGATGGAAGTGATGTGCACTGTGCAAATAAGGATAATAAATAACAATAAACAAATAATGATTTCTCTCTCTTGTCTTTTGTAGGCACCCCGACAATTTGTGTCACTGTCTGGGCTGTACTGAGACTTCACTTTGATGATACCGGGTAGGTACCATTGGGTGAGAAACTCTCCAGTCACCTCATTTTCAAGTGAAGTACAGAAGGGAAGAGGTCTGGTGGTTAGAGTAGGGGAATGTGGGCCAGGAGACCTGGCTTCCGTTCCCAACTCTGCCACTAACTCATTGTATAACTTTGGGCAATTTGCTTAGGCTAAACCAGTGGTTCTCAACTTGCGACCCAATCAGCACAGAGCTGTGGCCCATGTGACATTCTCAGGGCCATACTGGTCGTATTGGATGTGGCCCACATAACACATTGTGGGCTACATATGCGGCCCACAGTGGTAAACAGGTTGAGAACCATTGGGCTAAACCACTGAGTACCTAAGGTTGGACTCCTAAATACCTATTTAAGCACAGAAGTAGACGTGATACAGTATTCTGAGTTGATGCCCTTTGAAGCCAGTGGGGATTTCAGGTACTCAGCATCTCTGAATATTAGATCCCAACTTCACCAAAGATTAGAGATGTTTGTATCTGAGGTTCTAGCTCAGGTCCGTCTCTCTCAAATTCCCTTCCTAGTGATTCAGTGACTGACTACACGTAAAAACCTCTCTCCATGGAGGATTTGAGTTTTTTTTTTATCCAATGTTCTATTTTGATGATAAAACAAATTAAATCACCTATTTCCATGCAAAACAAGCCAGAAATCCCTGTTGTGTCATTATGATGATTATAGCACTGGTCCTAAAAGCATTAATTGCTTTTAGAAATCCAGATGGCCCCTGTTTTGGGGGAGTAAATATCTCATGGGAGGAAAAACCTTTGCTGCTTTATTTCTGAGAAGTTTATTAACATGCAGCACATGTAGATGGAGTCGAGCTGAGTCTCTCAGTGGCTATTTTATTTTATTTTTTTGAAAGATCAGCTAGGTTTGTTCAAGGGTGGGGAGGAAAAGCCAGCGTGAGTCTGAAAACATTTCAGAAATCATGGGGCGGGGAATCCACCAAGAGAAAGGGTAAGGGCTGAAATTTAAAGACACTGACTTCAACTCCTGATGCAGCCCAGTGTAAGTGAGAAGGGAACTGGGTCTCTAGATGGTGCTGTCTGTCAATCCAGAGTAATACCACTGAAGGGAATGGAGTTATACCAGAGCTCAGAATTTGGCATCTTAAAATGGAAAAGGGCCTTCCCCCGCAACAGAAGAAGTCGTGGTTCTGTTCTCCACAGCAGCAAGCCACTCTTACCTGTAACAGAGTCTGCCTGGGGAGTGCAGTCTTTAAGTCGATACTTACATGCCCAGCTCTTTTCTCATTGTTTTTCATATTCTAATGTACTCTTACGTCTCTGACTCATAAGAAAGGGAAAAGTGGCTGTTGCTTCCACCCCTTTCATTCTGTGGGAGGCGCACAGGTTGGGCTAAAGTGGTCTTGGGAAATGCACATTTTGCCCTTGAAACTGCTTATGTTAGAAACCAGCCCATGGGCAGTCAGGTTCAGTGGAAGGTGCAAGAGTCATGGCTAGTGGTCGAAGCAGGAACTGGGAAGCAAATCCAGCCCCAGGGCCAAGGCTGGAGTCAGGAACCAGTAGCCATTCCAGGAGTCAGTGCCGGAGCTAAGAGCCAGGCCAAGGGTCAGAGCCAGGATTGGAAGCCAGTAGCCACGCCAAGGGTCAGAACTGGAGTCAAGAACCAGAGTCAGGGTGAGGAAGCCGTAGCCAGGAGCAATCAGAGGTAGTTAGGACTGAGCAGGAACAAGGCTGGGGAACAAGGCAGTAACAGGAGCAATGCTGGAATATGGCCAGGAGCAGCAGGCACAGGGAGGGTCGCAGCTGTGGACATGAATGCACTGAGCCACTAGAGAGCTGATGCTGGGCTAACAGCCAGCCAGTTGCTCTTCCTGACCAGTTAGGTGGGGCAGTTAGTCAGGTAGCCTGCTGCAAGCCAGCTGCACTTGTTGGGGTGCTGGGAAACAGACTGTTCCAGGCCCTGATCCCTGACAGCTTATTCCTTTATGGACAAATTCTTAGCCACAAAATGATGCATATTAACACTGCAAAACTACTGTTAATGATGGCCATATGCTAACCAGACATGGTCCCCCGCACAAACCCTCCAGAGCAGGGCTAATCTATGCAGGGTCCTGACAAATTCAGTTTTACAGATCCTGGCTGAAATTTTCACAAGTGCCTGCGTAGCTTAAGAGCACAAGAATCATTGACTTTCCGTGGGACTCTTGCTCTGAAGTCACTTTGGCTCTTTTGAAAATTCCATTCACTGAGTGTGTCAGGGATAAAAATACAGGCCATTTTCTGTGCCTGACCCATTAGACCCTGCCCTAGAATTTCACCCCACATATATATAGTTTTCCTGTCTTAGACAACCTATGGAGTGGTTCATTTGTGGGTATGTCTGGACTGATGGGGAAATTTCAGATCTGTGCACCACATACATATGGAAGATGGAATCTGGCTCACAAACATTTCCTCTACTCCCACACATGTACACACAACAAAGGGACCATAGTTTTTAATGTACGGGTTTCTACTCCACCCACCCCCACCGCCACCCCCACCCCCAGTGTTTTGCAGGCAGGCATTTGACGTATGTAAAAGGTAAAGATAAACTTTCACAATATTAACATTTTGTTCTTCTGAGTTCTTTTCACTGTGCGTTAGAATCCGACAATACATCACTAGAACCAGGATTTACAGTTGTTATTCCCATGGGGAGGAAAGCTCACAACTTCAAGTGCAAAGCATTTTAGGATGCCTGATGGTGCTAGAAAAAATAATCCCAATCAGTAACCATGCTTGATTTGTTTTAAAATTGGGAACACTAATCAAAAGCTGTGCAGGGGGGAAAAGGTCAGATGCATGTACAAGAAAAAAAAGTTTGCACTATTTTCCCAATTCTAGAAACACATCCAAGGCCTGAAAACCCAGACATTCTGTTGACCAATTTAGCCCTCAAATGAGTGTTTGTATGTAGTGCTCATGCAGTTCCATAGGTGTCAATTGTGCATATAAAGGCAGAATGCGGATCCAATGGGCAGAAATGCCATTTGCTTTAATGATAGATTGCTGCAGAGGACATTACAACAGTTAAAATAAGAACTGACCTAAACCTTTGCCCAAAACTCAATCTGAACCTTCTAAAATATCACTTTGCTCTTCTGCACAGTAAACCTCAAAACACCCCCTTGAGCTAGTTAAGTGCTCGAATACCCATTTTGCAAACGTGGACTGATGCATACAGACACTTGGGGCCAGATTTTCAAAGGTGCCTAAGGACGCATATCAGTGGCTAGCAGGATTTTTGGCAGTGCCTAAACAGGTGAGGCACCTAACTGTGATTGATTTAAATGGAAGTTAAGTTAAATCTCTAGAGACACCTCTTTGCATATTAAGGTGTCTAAATACCTTTGAACATCTGGCTCAGGTGATGTGGCTAAGGCTGCATAGGGAAGTCAGTGTCAGAGACAGGACTGGGAACTCTTATTTCTTGAGTCAAAGCCTTGTGCTTTAGTTGCAAGACCTTCCTTTCCCTCTTGTGACAAAGTTCCAGTAGAAGAAAATATCAATGTACTGGCGTGCCCTGTGGTCTCTTTATCTCTCTCTCTCTCTTTCTTCCCCTGAATCCCCCTTTATTTTTTAATTATTTTAGCTGCTGGGACATGAATGATAACACTGCCCTGTGGTGGGTGATCAAGGGTCCCGTGGTTGGATCAATAATGGTAAGTAACATACGTACAAGATATCTCTTCATGGCTATCAATATGAGCTAAAACTGAATTAAAGCCAATGACTCTACAGGTTGTCACATAGCAGAGAGTAAGGCTGGCTAGAAGTTGCTCTGCCCTAAGCAAATTGGAAAATACCTACTATTATGTAACATGCATGTACCCAAGTATTACTGCTCCCAGGGTTCATAGATACCTTTAGCATGCAGGACCTCTTTCTAGCTCTGGATAGTAAATCATGCACATCTCTTATTGAAGTGATTAATCACTGAAATAAACTACCGAGGGAAGTGGTGGATTCTCTGTCTTCTGGATGCCTTTCTGGAAGATGTGCTTTAGTCAAACACAAGTTATTGGGCTCAATACAGGAATAACGGGAGGAAATTATCTGGCCTGTGTAACACAGGAGGTCAGACCAGATGATCGTCGTTCTCCCTTCTGTCACTAAGCTCTATAAAGCCAATGCAAGTCATATCTGGAGCATCAGGATGGCCCTGTCCTAGGCAGTGTATACTTGCTGTCATAGGCCCACCAGGCTTGCTTTGCCCCTATCAGTTGTACAATCAGTTGCCCACATGCAAAATGGGAAATGACTGCCTAGGAAGGTGCACTGCAGAAAGGGATCTGGGGATCATAGAGGACCACAAGCTAAATATGAGTCAACAGTGTAACACTGTTGCAAAAAAAACCGAACATCATTCTGGGATGTATTAGCAGGAGTGTTGTAAGCAAGATACGAGAATTAATGCTTCCGCTCTACTCCGCACTGATTAGGCCTCATCTGGAGTATTGCGTCTAGTTCTGGGCACCACATTTCAGGAAAGATGTGGACAAATTGAAGAAAGTCCAGAGAAGAGCAACAAAAATGATTAAAGGTCTAGAAAACATGATCTGTGAGGGACGATTGAAAAAATTGGGTTAGTTTAGTCTGGAAAAGAGAAGACTGAGAAGGGACATGATGACAGTTTTCAAGTACATAATAGGTTGTTACAAGGAGGAGGGAGAAGAATTGTTTTTTTTAACCTCTGAGAAGAGGACAAGAAGCAGTGGGCTTAAATTGCAGCAAGGAAGGTTTAGGTTGGACATTAGGAAAAAATTCCTAAGTGTCAGGGTGGTTAAGCACTGGAATAAATTGCCTAGGGAAGTTGTGGAATCTTCATCACTGGGGATTTTTAAGAGCAGGTTAGACAAACACCTGTCAGGGATGGTTTAGATAATACTTAGTCCTGCCATGAGTGCAGGGTACTGGACTAGATGACCTCTCGGGGTCCCTTCCAGTCCTATGATTCTATAGTAGAGCCATACTTGTTATAAGACTAAGTTATGTGGGCACAGATGCAGAGACTAAGATGGATTCAGAAAATAATAATGCAACATTTGAAGGTAGAGGAGCGTAAAATGAAACCGTAAGGGTCCTGCAATTCCCGGTGACAGATCACCAAGGGGGATTCACCCTAGAGGATACGTAGGTGATGGTACTTCCACCCCCTTCCCTTGGGGGTTTCAGTGAAGGGAAAGTTAAAAATTATGTCTGGGGCTCTGATGCTGGATGCTGCTGAGGGGATGCCCTGAGCAGAGCTGTTCGCAATTTTTGACTATTTTTTTTAATCAAAAATGCAGCAGCATTAAAATCAAAATGTTTTTTTGAAAACCTATCCGTATGGATGAAACGTTTGATTTTTGTCTGGAAAAAGGAATTTCAGAGCCCGGTGACTGTGTTAGCTTTTGTTTCTGGCGGGTTTTTAAATTGAAATTTTTAACAGAAACAAAATGGGATTTTTTTTTTACCACTTCTAGTGTTCGGTCAGGGCATTCCCCAGCTGCAGTAGCCAAGGCCCCTCACCTGCTCCCTTTTGTGGACATTATTCCACCACAGCCCCTTCCCCACCCCCCCACCTCCCTTCTCCCTGTCTGCATGGATCTGTGAGCTAAATCGAGCCTCAGGGCAGCAAGGAGCAATATGGCAAAGACACCTGCCTTACCCTCGCTCAGTAAGAGAACAAATCAGCTCTTCCTTCACATGTAGCCTGATTCTGAGAGGTGCTGAGTACATGAAGTCAATGGGAGTTGAAGGTGCTCAGTACCCCTTAGGCCTGAGATCTGGCCAGCCAAGTACAGGCATTCAAGGATCTGTTTCCCTTGCAGTTTTTGATAATGACAAATGCTGAAAACTGTTTACTTAAGCCTCTCATTAACTGTTGCTGGCAAAGGCATGCTCAGGCACGCAAGGGAGTCTGTGCCTACAAAATCTGGGCTTGGGGCAATAGGCAAAGTGGGAATGCTGCCTCCATGGCATATTGCCCCACTATTAATCATGACCCTGCAAAGTCCCCTCTCCACAGAGGTTCTACAGTGTTCCAGCTCTGCAGGTTTGGGAGGAGTGAGGAAACGGGGCCAGCAGGTCAGACTCTCCCTGTCATATTAGGAGAAATACGGCATAGCTAATAGCATTCTCCCCATAAGCCAGGATTGCTTTTCACTTCTCTTTTTCTTCTCTTCCCAGATAAACTTTGTTCTTTTCATTGGCATAATCGTTATCCTTGTGCAGAAACTCCAGTCGCCTGATATTGGGGGCAACGAATCCAGCATTTACTTGTAAGTACAATAGCTGTCAAATAAGCACTAATTAATTCAGATCTCTAATATACACATAGGAAAAACACACTCAATAGAACTCAATTGACTTTTTTGTCTGTGTCATAGAGTCTATTAATGATTTTTTTTTAATCCAACGGCCACTAAAATACTTTTTTTTAGTGCCACCTTTGATCTCTCTTTAAAGCTCTTAGAAAATAATTGTAAATGCTGTATATGTTTTAAAAAACGATTATGCACAGATCAGTTATTTGAAAATTAACATACTGTCCAGGCTTCGAGGATTGTTGTATCTATGGGACAGTTTGCTGGGCTTCATATGTTCCAAGGACCTGATCCAGAGTCCACTGAATTCAATGAGAGTCGTTCTGTTAACTTCAGTGGACTTTATCAGAGATTCTAAGTTACGAAGTCCTTGTAAAGTTACATATATTCCCCTTTTTGGATGGTAATTTTGAATCCATTCAACATAAACTAAACAATCGTTATTGCTCTTTAAACTGCTTCAAAGCTCACAACTAATCTTAAATGTTTCCATGTGAGTTTTTAAATCGGAACTTGTTTTCATTTTGCCCTTTTATTTTTTTTTTCCAAAACATATGTCCTGTCCATTAGCTCCTACTTCTTCCTCCTCCTAGAGAGTCGTTGTCAGCACTGATTTGGCTGTAAATCCCCATCTCTGGTTTGTGTCTCCCATTAGAATTATTTTTGTTTTTCTTTTAAATACTTATGGAATGTTGAAAGGAAAAAAAAATAGCTACAAAATGCCTGGTGCTTCCCCTGGTTTCCTGCCTAAGGACTAAGCAGGTTTCCCTTGCACCTTTCCAAAGTCCACGCATTTTGTGCAAGCTAAAACCCTGATTATTAGTCTTTGCTTAGCACTGAAAAATCCAATTTAACAGGTTACAGGAGGAGATTTCTTAACATTTAGGATTATGTTTAAAATTTCGATCTAATGCCTCCACTGTACCTTACAGCCCAGTCCAAAAGTCCTTACTTACACAAAAATCCCATTGAGGTCTGTGGTGTAGTAAGCAGTTCATTTCGTCACTGTTAAGTCCTGGATGGAGCGTAGAGAGATCCTGTGTGGTGACCACGTTTAAGCTAATTTAGAAGATAGAACTTCAGGATCTTTGTCTCTGTTGAGCATCCTAAATAATTCTCTTTGCATTCATTGCTATGGAGGCTTGTGTCTATGACAAAACACTGCAACATCAATATTTGCCTAAGTAAGCATTGCAGGTCTGGTCACTACAGGAACCCATAGTTCATTGTGTGACTGATGGATGAAAATCATTTTTTTCTCCTCTCCTATCCTCCAGTTTATGTTTGCATGAAATGGTGGCACTTCTGTAGATCACGGTCTCCTTTTGGTCTTCCCTAAATGGAACATCCATTTAATGAAGGTGTTTCACTCAAAGCTGTAAGCTTTATACCCACAGACCTAAAGAATGCTTTAAATACATTCTGCAGATACACACTGCTGAGACTTACAACTCAGGAGAAACTGTAGTGGCTAGGTTAGCCCGCTTACCCACATGGTTTGCCCAATCCAGTGCATGAAGACTTCCCATGTAATTGCTTGCAGGAAATCCCCACTGCATCTTAAATGGCAATCTAGATGTGCAGAGCCATCTCTTCCTGTGAATAGCTAAGTGCATGTTTGCTGCACAGCTATTACATATGAGGCAAAGCATGCCATAAATTCAAATGATTAGAGTAGGCTATGAAGCATCCTTGCCATTTTTTAGTCAATATGGTTACTGGGTTTCACTGATATTTTTCCTATGTGTATAGTTGGCAACCAGAACAAGAAAACATCATATTTTCTGTTTCATTCGCTGTCATTATTTTTTCATATTTGTTTGCAACTGTATAAATGGACATGTGTAAATATATCCTTCATTTATGTACGTGTTATGAAGTGGAGTGTTGTTTATCCAAACAGATTTAACAGTAGCAAATGTATCTAGAAGTAAGGCAAGACATAAAAAAATATATGCATAGATATTCACAGGCAGATATAGTATATATGCACACATACTGTATACAATTCTGTTGTTACATCAGAGGTATGGTTATGTCACCATATTAAAACTTCCATGGAATTTAACCTAGAGCCCATAATGAATATCTGCCCTGCCCTATTCTGTTATCTCAGACTAACAAATGTTTAGTTTGCCCATTTCTTTAACCAGACAAAAAATGAAACACTTCCACCCATTTCTGCAGTACTCTGGACACACCTCATATCAACAAACATGCTCAAAGCAGTTTTGGGGGGATTTATCTTTTTGTTCTAATGTACCATTTTGAAAAAAACACTGTGGAATTCAGTACTGTCAGGCGAAATGAGAATGAAAGACAAGGCAGCTTATTCTGTATCCCAGCTGTGAATCCATAGACATGATTCACGTGGGAGAAAAAATAAATGTTCGTATTGTTGAATACTGGTTGGAAAAAACACTTTGGGTGAAATCCTGGCCCACTGACCTCAATAGGAGTTTTGGTATAGGGTCAAGAACTGGGGCCAGAATTTCATCCTTTATTATAAAAATGAGACAAGCCGTCAAAATTCCCACTCAGACAGTCCCATTTGGGTCAACTCAGTACTCAAGCCCCATTCAGCAAAGCACTTAAGCACACGTTAACTTGTTCAGCAAAGGAGTTAACCATGTGGCTGAGTCCCATTGACTTCAATGGGGTATAAGCACACACTTAAAATTAAGCACCTGCTCAAATGTTTTGTTGAATCTGGGCATTAATAAACTGGAGGTTCACAAGTATATCTATGGGCAGAATTTGGGTCATTCAGTTCAGTGGAACTACTTATGTTACTGCTATTGCTCATGTGAATAGGGTGAACAAGATGTAGCCTCTTTGCATTACCCTAAAAAGACCACTGTGAATATGTTGATACACACACACACAGAGGCAGAGAGAGAGAGAAAGAAATGTCATACAGTACTTTAGGATAAGTTAATTCATACACTTCCATATTAAAGACTATGTGTATCTTTTTTGTAAAGACAAATACTCTCTTCACCCATATGGGACAAAAAAAATTGTATCCATACATTATATCCATACATTAGGATAATTTTATATGTTGGGTTTACTTGAGATGATACAGTATATGACCCAAATATAAATTAATATGTAAATGGTTCCTTATATATTAAAGTCCATACACATGAAATATGATATACTATCTGTGTATATGAAACACACATGCCCTTTCCATATGGGTAAACTTGCCTGTAACTCAAGAAGAATTCTAAAAAGCTTGTTACTAGCTTTGAGAGGAAATGAGAGGAAATGTTATATTCCTATTATCTATATTGTATCTTCACACATGAGGGTCATTTTATCAACTAGCTTATGAGTTTGCTGTTTCATAGACACTATGGGATAGACTCACAAAAGGACGTAGGTGCCTAAATCTGAGAATCAGACTCCATTGGGGTTCAAAAACCTTCTGTTCAACTGCCGCCTGTAGGTGCCTAAAAGTCTAAAATTGCTCAGCATCTAAATTTTTGCAATAGATATTCCTTAGGCGCCTATGTTTCTGCCTCTGAGCATGCACACTGCAGCCTTGTGCCAGTCATCCAGACACCTAAGCCCCAGTGTGATTCATGAACTGGGAAAGATAGATAGGTGTTTCTTCGCCTAACTTACCTGTGGGGCCCAATCCAGTAAGGGGACCTACAGAGGAGTGGAGGGAGAAGCACAAGGACCTCTGTCGTAACTTTAGCACAGTAGTTAGAGCACTTACCTGGGCTGTTGGAGACACCCAATTCAAGTCCCCCCACCACATGATTTGGAGAAGGGTTTCAACAGGCATCTGCCACCTCTCAGTTGGATGCCCTATTCACTGGGCTGTGGGGTGTTTTGATGCAGGGCTCTCTCAGTCTATCCTGTCAAAGCTGTTCCATTGTGGATACGTAATTACAGAAAGGTATTGGTATAGGATCCTGGGTCTCCCAGCTCCTGGGTGAGTGCACCAACCACCAGGCTATGGACTCATTCTCATTCTTTTGCTGGCTCCCTCTCTTTGGCCCAGTGATCCTTTCCTTATTTATCCCCAATGGAACAGCTTCCAAAGGAGAGACTGAGGGAGCTCCACATCAGAATATCCTATAGCCCAGTGACTGGGTCGCTCACCTGAGATGGTAGATCCCTATTTCTCCCTCAGGTGGAAGGGGAACTTGAACCCACATCCCAGGTGAGTGCTCTAACCACTGGGCTAAAAGTTATAACTAGGGCTGTTGATTAATCTCAGTTAACTCATGCAATTAACTCAAACAAATTAATCGTGATTAATCGCACTGTTAAACAATAGAATACCAAGTGAAATTTATTAAATATTTTGGGACGTTTTTCTACATTTTCAAATATATTGATTTCAGTTACAGCACAGAATACAAAGTGTACAGTGCTCACTTCATATTATTATTATTTATTATTATTACAAATATTTGCACTGTAAAATGATAAAGAAATAGTATTTTTCAATTCACCTTATACAAGTACTGTAGTGCAATCTCTTTATTGTGAAAGTGCAACTTACAAATGTAGATTTATTTTTGTTACATAACTGCACTCAAAAAACAAAACAATGTAAAACTTTAGAGCCTACAGGTCCACTCAGTCCTACTTCTTGTTCAGCCAATCGCTAAGACAAACAGGTTGGTTTACATTTACGGGACATAATCTGCCCACTTCTTATTTACAATGGCACCTGAAAGTGAGAACAGGCGTTCACATGGCACTTTTGTGGCCGGCATTGCAAGGTATTTACATGCCAGATATGCTAAACATATGAATCTTGGTAAATATTACGGTAATCAGTCTCCTGGGAGTGACCCCTTTAGTGGGCCACGCCCTAAGGAGCCACAAAGTTCACAGCAGCAGGCCCCTGGCCTCCAAGCCTGGCCCGTCAGCACCAGAGATTCCTGTCTCTCTCTGTGGCTGCCTGCAGCGAATCCAACAAGGCCATATTTCTGTGGGAGGCTTGAACTGGGTCCCTCTGAGCCACAATGCTCTCAGGGAGTATTTACAATGATGTAGGCAGCCTTTTCAAAGCATTGTAACCATTTACTAGTCACCTGGCACACAGAATTTGAAAGTCCTTTGGTTACCATAGAGAAATGAAGGTTAAAGAATAGTCCATGCTGGTTAGCCCAGACCCCCAGCCAAGCTGTAATGAACCCCATGTTCGGGTTCTGCCTCTCTCACTGTCAATCTGACCCCCTTAATGAGAAAGCCCAGAATTCTCTCCCAGGTGAGAAAGCCCAGAATTGCTTCCAGAAGCCAATCCTTTATCCCCCAACCACATACCTTCCAGTCCTTTGCTCTCAAGCTGGGATATTTGCTCAGCTTCCCTGCTGAGAAGTGGGGAAATCCATCTCCCTCTGGGTTCTTGGTTGCTAGGTGTCAATGTTCTGGTGATTGGGTTCTTCATTGTCTTGGATTTTCGACAGATGTGGGTTGGCTTCAGACAGTCTTTTTTAATGACACATTCAGACTCCGGTAGCTAGGCAATGTGCATTGCTATGTCTCTTAGCCTGCCCTGAGAGCAAAGTTGGTCATTTCCCCTCCCCCCAGTGGGTAGCTATGCAAAATATAGGGGAAACTGAGGCACACATAGGCTTCATAAGGACATTACAGCAAATTCTCATTTTATCACAGTGGCTAACCCCAGGAGAGCATTTGCAGCTGAGAATCAGAAGCAGAGGGAAGTGCCTCCCTGCTTTCCGGATTTAAGCACCTACCCCCAAAAGAGGGCTGGCTTGGCACCTTCCAGTGTATGGCTACACTGCACACTACACCTAAGCTCTGACACAAGTTTGTGCACAAACCTCCCTTCCATTCACATAGAAAACAGTCTGATTCAGATCATCAGGCACTCAGGATCAGGTTCCTCAGATCCTACTGAGGGGACAGTCAGAGCCTGAGCACCACTGGGACTTGGGTTCAAGTGCTTCCATTTTGCATGTGTCAGCTCAAACCACAGACACATGTGAGAAGGTCTGCATAGTGCAGTGTGGATGTATTAGCACATCTGTGAGGCCTGGGTCCAGCCATTGTAAGCCCAGGTCTACAATGCAGTGTGGATGCTCAAGTGCGTGCTGGGTAACTCTGAGCCTATAAGCCTGGGTCCCACAGACCCTGGTTTACAATGCAGTTTAGGCATAGCCCCAGTGGCTAGCTTAGGCGAGTGCTGGATTTTCTGAAGCCCATTCTGGGACACCTGTCTGTCCCCATTCGTTGTATGCCTAACCCAGGCTTTGTGAATCCCAGTGACTTTTTAGGCACCTAAAAGTGAGGCATGGTGACACTCAGCATCACTACATGTAACTTTCTTTGCAACTCTAGCCCTGTGGCCCTGATTCTACCAAACACTTAAGCACATCCTTGACTTTATGGACTTTAAGCATGTGCTTAAGTGCTTTCCTGAATTGGGTCTCAGGGGCCTAGTTTCCCATTGCCTTGGGGCCTGGTGCAGTCATTTCTACCTGTGCAACAGTGGGCCAAATTCTCTGCTGGCATAACTCCATTCAGTGGTGCTCTTAACAATCTGGGTTATCAGGTTTCCCAGACTCGTCCTAGAAACATTTAACAATAAATTCATTTATTTTCTCTGCTTAGCTCATATGTATATTGGGTGGCCTAATTCTTCATTCTTTGGGTACCCCACTGAAGTTAATGGGAGTTCAGAGTGCACCCAAAATGCACGGTCTAGTACCTGAATAGCAACCACCAGTAAATAGTTACCAGTATGGTTCATACATCATACGAACTAGTTTCACCAACGTGCCAGAAAGTCGTATGTATCTCTGTTCACATCTATCTAGCTATAAAATGATGTCACACTGCATTTATCTATTACTGCCCTGTAAGGGCCTCTTTGTTGGATGCATAGTGCATTATAGAGAAACTACATTGCAATAGTACTGATGCTAAAGTCAATGTAGCGTAGCCACCATATATTGTGGGACTTGCTTCATGCACATTAAAATGTATTCAGCACCGCAAATATGAGTGATTATCATCAAAATTAGACGTTCACTCTAAATAACCTCCCCAAAGATCATTATAAGCAATTTCCTGTGTTTTCAAGTTGAAAAGAAAGGTTAGAAACATTTAGCTAATTCCCCGTGTTCTTGATTTTGTTTCTGCAGACCAGTTAAATGCTTCAGCGCGTGTGATATCTCCAGTTTTATCCATTTGTACATCCACCCATTCATGACCAGCCTTGTGCAATTTGTCATCCTCCATTTGGTTCGGGCTCAACATTACCTGCATGCTGCTCGTTCCATTTTAGATTGAGTTGCTCTAACTGTGACAGACCTGGACAGAACAAACAACGACTCAGTGTTTATTTTAATGATGCTTAAAACCCAAAGTTCTCCTTCCATTTTACTTGAGTGAAGGCTGGATTCATGAAAAAATATCTCAGCCATTGAGAGGGGTGCTGATTTCATTGTCAATGCCCTTTAAAATTTCAGGACTCTTTTTTTTCAGAGTTCTCTCTTTGTTTTGCTAGCTTATTAGAACATATTTTTCCGTAAATATCATCACTTCTTAATCATCCTTACTTTCTACTGGCAGGAGCGAGCAGTCAAAGGCAAACATACGGAAAGTTCAGGCCTGTGGTCCTTGGGCCATGTTCTGCTTTCTGTTATTCTGGTGTCAGTCCTCAGTAGTTCCACAGACTTCACTAGAGTTGCTCTGGATTTGATACCAATGTAAATTAAATCAGGATTGAACCCGGTTGGAGTTTTGAGAACCTCAGATAAAAGGTCTTCTAAAAGGGTGAAGTGTTGATTATGTATTAACATTCATAATTGTATTTATTATTTCTTTTTGATTACTGCCTATGTAACACACAGGAGTGAGCTGATATCCCCTTCTAGTGGCTGAACTATGTAAAAATTATTGTCTCTTAGTGCCTCCAAGCTAAAGCAGCTGGTTTTATAGCTCGGGCAACAGCAACTTCGGCTTTTATATCCAGTGATCCAGGTAGCATTACAACAGATGACCCATCCAGGGCCATTGTTGCATCCATATATTGAAAGCCATGTACCAAATCATAAATGGGCAACTAAATTCTGACTATACCCAGGGTTGTGAGTTCAATCCCTGAGAGGGCCATTTAGGGATCTGGGGCAAAAATTGGGGATTGGTCCTGCTTTGAGCAGGGAGTTGGACTAGATGACCTTCTGAGGTCCCTTCCAACCCTGATATTCTATGATTCTAACTCTCCTTTTGTGGACTAGAGACAAGTTTCTACTATTTAGAACCCTGCTTTGACTGGCACAATCCATGGCAGATCAGTTGGTACCTGCATCATTCATATATTTTTTTCATGAATCAGCTGTGGAACAGGAAGCCAAGAAATGCTTAACATGCTGAACAGCCAAGGTTTTGTCATCCATCGCATGGCAAACACAAGTAATATGGTGAAGATAGGGGGCCAGATTCTGCACTCAGTTGCTCAGGTATAATTGAGCACAGAATTGTCTCTAGAGTTCTAGAGATAGTAAATAAACCTGCAGTGCAGAAATAATTACACTGAGGTGTCTAACTAAAATTTACTTTACTGTATGCATGACCAAAGTTACTGTTAATGAGAGGTTTATTTATATACAAAATGGAATGTAATTATATCAGTATGATAGGTTAAAAAAACCCAGGAGATGCATGAATCACTCATGTGCTGGGTTGAGCCATAAGACTAAAATAGCGCAAGCATTTCCATTCAGCTTTTTGCTTGCTCATTCACTGCAAAGGGCTAAAGCACATTGGATTGACATATATATTTTTTTTTGGTTCATGGATGCATAGTATAATTTTTTTGGTTTGTTTCTGCTTTTGCTTTTTTTAACCTGCTGTTCATCCTGACTTTTGTATCATGCCTGTTGAAAACTCAAAAGAAAAAAATAAAACCACACATCTATCTAGCTAATTCAGGTCTACGTCATTCCTCCAATCAGCATCTTGCTGGAAAGAAAGGAGAAACATGGCATATACCATAGGTAGGTATGATTTTACATATGGTCCAATCTAAAGGGCTTAGGTTAGCAGAATCAGTGTCTGAAAGCAAGTGTTTTGGTAAACAACACTCCTCTGCAATTCACTGACAAAGTCACTGGAAATTCAATGACTCATTTTGCTACTGCTTTGTCTTGCTGCAAGTACTCAAATTAACAGTGCCAGTTATTTCCAACAGGATCTTCCTGGCATAAACCCCATTTATAACAGAAAACTGCAGCTCCTTTGCTAAGTGGTCTGTCCATGGGCACGGCGCTTTAATTGCTTAAACGCGGACATTGGGGGGGTGGAACTCCCACTAACACCAGGAACGCCGGGGTCTCTTAAGCAAAGGTTTATCCATCCCAACACTAGGAAAAGATTATGGAAACAATGATCATTGATTACTTGTCGGCACATGAGACAGTGGGGTCCTAGTTCTAATTTCTAGAACAGCCAATAAGTATGTTGAAAATTATTGCTTTGACTATTTTTTTAAAGACTAAATCTTACCAAAGTTGCCTAGTGTTCAAGGGTAAAATGCCGCCTTCACAAATATTGTGCTTTTCCTTTGCATCCCCCAAGACAAATTCCCATCCTCTAGCCTAGTTTTAATTTGGGCTGTATCTGTTTTAAACAGCATTAAACAGACAATTGTCTGTACTGCCGTGGAAATTTAAGGTTATATAACTAAGAAGTATCACACTAGGAGTAATTAAGGTGAACCCCCCACACTCCAAAACTATTTGCAGAAAGCAGTGGAAGGCTCTGGCCTGTCATTGAGCTATCTGTGTATGATACTTAGATGGTCCCATTACTATAGTATCTGAAGCCTCACAATCTATAATGTGTTTATCCCCACAGCACTCCTATGATCTATATCCCCATTTAGCATATGAGGAACTGAAAGACTAAGTGTCTTGCTCAAGGTCACACAGGGATCCTCTGTTATAGCAGAAAATGGAACTGAGGTTTCCTGAGTCCCAGGTTAGCACCCTAACCACCCATCCATCCTTCTTCTGTACATATCCTGCTTGCATTATTTTAATAGTGATGGGAGGAGCAGGCCTAAAGCCACATCCAGCTTGGATTTGGTTTTGCCATTTTATCGGTGACTTCCCAGTGCAGCATTTCATATGAGGGACTACAAGATTTGTAGTTTTCAGGGAGGTCAGTTTAAAGAAAATCCCATTAATTTCCAGTGAAACACGAACACTTTACTGTGGCTACATACTACGCTGGTAGCCTCTGATTTTGATACTGTAAATCACAGCAGCACAACTCACATGTTCGTAGTTACAAGGTCACCTGCAATGCATGAAATTTTAAAATACTTTTCTGCTTGGGATTTTTTTGCATAATTAGAGTCATGCCTTTTAGAACTCACTCAGCACAGGTGATAGCCGTAGCATGTAGGCCAATTGGGCTTTGTTTTCTATTTTGAAGTAACAAGTGGTTTTTTTTTTTCTCTAAACATTGCTACATGTGCACCCTGCTCCAATGTATTTGTACCAACAGTTCCATGGTTTTGGCATGTGGCTGAGAGAGGAAGAGGTACAATCACCAGGCAGGCTTTGTTGTGAATGTGTTGGCTATTTTTGAAATCTTTATGGGCTGCAGAATTAAGAGAGCCCTGATAATGTCCCAGTCGATTCCACTTGAAGCCATTACATTCTGTTGGGTCATTTGATACTTCCCTAATTGTTGATTAGCCCAGTCCTGTCAATATCCCACAGGTTTCTGAGATGGTATTCTGAGATGTGGATTTATGAGCTTCCCCAGGCACTCACTGTCCCACCTTTGCCAGTGCTAGTATGTCAAACCATGTACTGAAGAACACAATGGCTAGGATAAAATGGCCATTCTTGGAATTTTTTTTGGGGTGGGGAGAAGGAGGGATTTTGAGTTTTGTTTTTCAGCTTGATCCCCACTCCTTTTTTCTTGGAGTCACTTGCTTAAGGGGGCTGAATTAATCTGGTCTTCATGCTGCAGTTGTTCGCTGTCTGCAGATAATGGGAAATAATTCTGACATCTCTTGATCTATGATGTGCTTTTAATTTCTTTCCAAGCTTCAGGCACACAATGCTATTCTGTCGAACTTCTGTCGCCATTCGCATTTAGGCTTCTATCACATGGCAAACAAAAACGGTGTTAATTGCCAATAATGGCTCTTCTTTTTTCTTATCCTTGATTTCTTGTGCCCTTTGTTTTGCAATTGACGCTCTTCATGTCAAATGTCTTAAGGATTCTTGATAGGCGCGCTGGACAAGCGTGCAAGCACTTCATGATGTGTGGCTGTGTTGAGTAAGACGATGCAGCTGTGGTGTAGAAAGGTGTTGGTGAACCTGTCTCTCATGAGACTAACTTATCTAGAACATAAGAACGGCCATACTGGGTCAGACCAATGGTCCATCTAGCCCAGTATCCTGTCTTCCGATAGTGGCCAATGCCAGGTTCCCCAGAGGGAATGAACAGAACAGGTAATCATCTAACTGTGTGCATGAAAGGAACTGCGCGCTGGTGATTATGCAGTTAGTTAAATTCTCTGGGCCATCTTAGGGATCCCCACTTAGGGAACCTGCACATTGCAAATCACATAAGTAGTTCCACTGAAGTAAACAGGACAGTTCATATGAATAAGAGGCTGCCGTTTCAGGCCTGTACACTCCATGCAGCAGCCCATTGGGTCACATCTCCTCATTTCCACCTGAGTAACGCCATTGACAGTACTGGTTTGAAGAGGTGTAGCAAAGATCACTTCGCCCATTGACTGCAGTGGGGTTTCACTAAGCACAGACAAGCATAGAATTTGACCTTGTGCTTATGTCTCAGTCAATCTGATCATTATTACTAAAGCATATTAAGGTTGATTCTCTCATTTACACCATTATAAATCAGGAATAACTCCGTTTAAGTCGATGGAGTTACGCCAGGGTACAACCAGTGTGAATGAAAGGATAATTGAGCCCACAGAGCCTGCCCTTAGCCTGTGTAAATTTGGCACAGCTGCATCGAAGTCAATGGAGTTCTGCCAGTTTAAACCAGCTCTCCATCCGGCCCTCAGTGTCAAATGTTCACATACGCTCTAAGCTTCCCACTGTACATTTTGTGCTTTTATTAATGGGCGTTTGTGCACACCGATCTAAAAATGCAAAATCTTGTTGGCATGCGCAAATGCTTGATTTTGTGAGAATGCAAATTTGATAGTCCACATTTCCAGGGCCCCTTAGAAAATGCAGCCATTAGTGTTAGACTTTCAGCTTATGCTGATTTGGGGCATTAAATGCTATGTTTAAAAAAATGGGAGTGACTCATTAATTAATTGGTCTTCAGTGGGTGGATTTGGGCCTGAGTGCTCTGCACATCCGGTCAGTACTCCTTTCTGTAATTGCATTCAAACACACATAGGCTTCTCTCAGGCTTTGTCTAGTACAGTATGTTTTCCATATTAGATCCATTACTATCATGTCCTCTGTGGTTATGTCAGTGCATTTATAACAGAATCACTCCATTATACATGACAATGTACAACACCCCTTTGGATCACTGAAAACAATTCACTTGGTTAAAATAGGATCACAGGAAGTCATATAAGGGAAGCTCGAAATGATATAACTTTGAAACTATAGCACATTTAGTAAAGAAGATTCTAGGCTTAAGTGTCCCCTCGCTGCTTCCTTCTGCTCCCGGCCTTTCTGTCAAAGCAAGGGCTACCCTACGATATGCTCTCCCTTCCGCTGCTTGATCTCCGAGTGAGGCCCACTGCCTTCCTCAGGGCTGCCTGCCTACCCTATTGATATGGACAACACCAAAGATGATTCCAGGGTATGGTTTATTGCTGACCAGGGGTGGTTTGGACCCAAATCTCATTTCATCCCAGCTGAGTGGGATTTAGGACTTCCAGACAAATGGTTTCAGTATGAGCCCATCTGCACAAACAGAGAAACATGAGAGCTTCCTTACTAAGTCATACCATGGTCCATCTTGCCCAGTATCCTGTCTCCAACAGTCGCCCATACCAGAACTTCAGGAGGAGTGTACAGAACAGGACAATTATGGAGTGATCCATCCCCACTTCCACTCCTGCCTTTTTGTAGTCAGAGGCTCACAATTGCTCCAAATATCGGATTGCATCCCTGACCATCTGGGCTAATAGCAATCAATAGGCCTATCCTCCATGAACTGCTTTTTGAACCCAGTTATATTTCTGGCCATAACAATGCCCCTTGGTGACAAGTTCCACAGGTTAGGTGTGCATTGTGTGAAAAAGTACTTCCTCTTGTTTGTTTTAAACCTGTTGCCTATTAATTTTGTCAGGTGACCTTGGTTTTTGTATTGTGTGAAAGGGCAAACAGCACTTCCCTATTCACTCTTTCCACACCGGTCATGATTTTATAGACCTCTATCATATCCCCCCTTAGTCATCTCTTTTCTAAGACGAACAGTCCTAATCTTTTTAGTCTCTTCTCATGCGGAAGCCATTCCATACCCTTGACCATCTTTTTGCCCTTCTGTGAAGTGTTAGAGAGCTTATTCCTTCACTCTCCCACTTCCCTGGTCCTTCTCACATGAACAGAGAGCAACAATACCCGAAGTCCGAAGGTGCAAACAATTCGATGTTTATTGGGGTGAACTTCCAGCAAGCTTAAATACAAGTTCCTTTTCCTTATTTCCGAATCCCAACTTACTTCCTGTTTGCCCCTAATTTATATAGTAATATTCTTAGCTATACCTTAACCAATCATTCTACTAAAATTTAACTAACCAATCCTAACATATTGTAACATGATTATGTAACCAATTATATCCCACCACCTTAATTAGTTTACACCCAGCAAAATTAATTATACAGCAGACAGGAACAATCACAGAACCAGACAGAGATTATACAGACAAACAATAGCAAAGTGGGAACTATAATGGCAAGACAATACAGAAGTGAGGATTTCACATCCCAGTATTGATAAGTGAGTTCTTGCCAGACAGGATGCTATCAAACTAAGTTTTCTTTTACATTTTCTAGGCACTTCCCTTTCTCTGGAGCTGATAGGCACTATCAGGACAGGATTGTATTCCTAACAGCCCAATAGCACCTTCTTTCCATGTGACTACTTTGGAATGTGAGGATGTGACCGGTCGCTTCCCAGCTTATGGCTGCCTCTGCTGCTTAGCCAAAGGCCTTAGCCTAAGAACAGGGCCCCAGACTGTCACAGTAAGAGAAGGACCTTACATTGGCAGACAGTGATTTTGATTCTTTCTTTTATACCTCTAACTAGCCAAGTGATAAGAATACACCTAACTTCTTAAAGTACAGGCCTTTACAGACAGGCCTGAATATCTATATCCTAACATGAAGCTTTTCCAGTTCCACTTTATCCTTTTTGCGATGGGGCAACCAGAACTGGACACAGTATTCAGGGTGTGGGTGTATCATAGATTTATGTAGTGGCATCATGACATTTTCTGTCTTATTTATATCCCTTTCCTAATAGTTCCTAACCTTTTGTTGGCCTCTTTGACCTCTGCTGCGCTTTGAGTAAAAATATTCAGAGAACTATCCACAGTGACTCCAAGATCATTGTTTGGGGTGGTAACAATTACGTTAGAACCAATTATTGTATATGTGTAGTTGGGATTATGTTTTCCCATGTGTATTACTTTGCACTTATCAAGTTGAATTTCATCTGCCCAGTCACTCAGTTTTGTGAGATCCCTCTGTAATCCTCACAGTCTGCTTTGGACTTAGCTATCTTGAATAGTTTTGTATCATCTGCAAATTGACACTTCACTGTTCACATCTTTTCCAGATCATTAACAAATATGTGGAACAGCACAGACCCCGGTACAGCTCCTTTGAAGACTCTGCTGTTTGCCTCTCTCCATTGTGAAAACTGACCATTTATTCCTACCCATAGGTTTCAGAGTAGCAGCCGTGTTAGTCTGTATTCGCAAAAAGAAAAGAAGTACTTGTGGCACTTTAGAGACTAACCAATTTATTTGAGCATAAGCTTTCGTGAGCTATAGCTCACTTCATCGGATGCATACTGTGGAAAGTCAGTGAGGAGATTTTATATACACATAGACCATGAAAAAACATACATTGTAAGGAGAATGATCACTTAAGATGAGCTATTACCAGCAGGAGAGTGGGGTGGGGGGGAGAGAAAACCTTTTGAAGTGATAATCAAGGTTTTCTCTCCCCCCACCCTACTCTCCTGCTGGCAATAGCTCATCTTAAGTGATCACTTTCCTTACAATATACATTTTTTCATGGTCTGTGTGTATATAAAATCTCTTCACTGTACTTTCCACTTTATGCATCCGATGAAGTGAGCTGTAGCTCACGAAAGCTTATGCTCAAATAAATTGGGTTAGTCTCTAAGGTGCCACAAGTCCTCCTATTCCTACCCATCGTTTCTTACCTTTTAATCAGTTACTGATCCCTGTGCAGACTTTCCTCTTATCCCATGGCTACTTATTTTTCTTAGGAGTCTTTGCTGAGGTACCTTGTCAATGGTTTCTGAAAATCCAAGTACACCATATCGACTGGATCACCCTTATCCATGTGCTTGTTGACTCCCTCAAAGAATTCTTATAGATTGGTGAGGCATGACTTCCCTCTACAAAAGCTGTGTGGATGCTCCTCCAGCAAATCATGTTTATCTACGTGTCTGATAATTCTGTTCTTTACTGTAATTTCTACCAGTTTGCCCAGTACAGAAATTAGGTTCACCGGCCTATAACTGCCAAGATCTCCTCTGGAGCCCTTTTTATGAATTGATTACAATAGCTATTCACTGGCCATCTTGTACAGAAGCTGATTTCAGTTAATACTACTACAATTAGTAGTTGTGTCATTACATGTTTGAACTCTTTCAGAACAACTCATGGGTGAACACCATCTGGTCCTGGTGACTTATTACCATTTAATTTATCAATTTATTCTAAACCTGCTCCTATTGACACATCAATTTGGGACAACACTTCACATTTCTCACCCAAAAAAGAATGGCACTGGTGTGGGTATCTCCCACATATCCTCTGCAGTGAGCATGGGTGCAAAGAATTCATTTAGGTTCTCTGCAATTACTTTCTCTTCCTTAATTGCTTCTTTAACACCTTTGTCATCTAGCTGCCCCACTGTCTGTTTTGCAGGCTTCCCGTTTCTGATGTACTTTACAAAAAAATCACTGTTATTGTTTATGTCTTTAGCAAGTTGCTTCTCAAATTCTTTCTTCCCCAAAACATTCCCTGGTTGCTAAACCTAAATTCCTCCTTCTGACACCAACTCATCTACACATTTAGACCTTGCAATAATGCCTGTCTTATTGACCCTGTGCATAGAACTGGAAGCATTTCAGAGAATGCTACCATGGAGGTCCTGGACTTTAATCTCTTACCTAGGAGCCTAAATTGGGCCTCCAGGACCTCTCTCCTACATTTCCTATGTCACTGGTACCTACATGTACCACAACCACTGGCTCCTCCCCAACACTATATATAAGACTATTTAGATATCTCATGAGATCCTCTCTCTGCCTTCTCACCCAGCATGCAATTCACCAGTCATCACAAACCCAACTATCTATGTTTCTAATAATTGAATTCCCTGCTACTCTTACCTGTCTCTTCCTAATAATTGCGGTTCTTGCCCCTGGAGGGATATCCTCAGTGTGACAGAAGGTGGGTCCTAACTATGGGATCCTTTCCCTCTGCTCCAGTTTGATGCTGTCCTGTCCTGAGAATTTCATCGTCCTCCACAGCACAGGGGCTGTCAGAAGGTGGGACTGCTCTACTACGCCCCCAGAAGTCTCCCTTCTGTACCTCTGTCTCTCTTTGTTCATCCAGTTCAGCCACTCTGACCTCAAGAGCCCGTACTCAGTCTCTGAGGGCTGTGGTTTGCTTGCACTGTATGCCCACAAGGCAGGTAACTGTACATGTTGCACTCGGTGCAATAAACTGGGGAGCCCCAAACATGCTGCTGGTCTTTTGCCTGCATTTTGTTTTTTTTAACTCTTTTGGCTTTTTTTATGTAGCCTTAGTTTAGGGTATGTGTGTTAGAGGCATTGGTTTATTTGGCTTTTTTATTACTTTTCTTGGGGACTTGGTGCCTTTTGGATTGTTATAATCCCTCAGCCTCCTCCCCCAGCAGCCAAACTCTCCTTACCTCAGTAGCTCACTCAGCCGCTTTGCTCTCGCACTTTGGCACGTTATCCTTATCAAATAGCCAGCGTCAGTAGCCGTGGTAGGCTGACCAGGGCCAGTAACGCTAAGCCTGTGGAGCAGTGGGTGGCGGCTTCCCCTCAGGCAGCCAGAGCCCGTGTGTCAACTTCGGCTTTTGGTTACCATGGGGTAAATCTGGAGTAACTTCTGCTTTTAGTTACACTGGTGTAAACTCGTTTAATTTCAGTGGGACTAATCAGGATTTACACTCGTGTAGCTTTAAGCAGCATTGGGGCCCCATGTCATCAGTACCATGGACGCATTGGAAACAAAAATAGCCTCTCCACAGGCATCTGGTCAAATTAGCTGCCCTCTACGCAACAGCTCCAGGGTTCTGCATTGACTTTGACTTGGCAAGCCCATAGAAATACACAGTGTAAGCCATACTCACACTCCTCAAGCTTATAGACAAGAAATGAAGTTATTCACAGAGATTTTGAACTAAGAGTTCTCGAGAGAATGTTAGAGAGGTTGGAGTTGGACAAGAGTTCTGGGGAATGGGAGTCACTCTCAGAAATCCAGCTGAGAGGCAGGTTTCTCTCTGTGAAGTACACAAAAACATTTGTCCGTAGGGCAAGACAAACACAATACAGCTTACTCTCTGCCTGAGTGGATTGGGTGATGCATAGTTCTAGTATAGTTTCCCTGAGTAGGACGGATGTTCAAATCTTGTATAGACTGAAGTTTTGCAGACATCACAAGTAATATTTTGCAAATGCAAAACTGCTTCAGCTTTGCAAGCATTTCTTCCTGATCCCTTAAACCCACACTTTTTGCAAGGGTGATTTTGGATTTTTCTAGCTACGGTGAATCCTGTACTATTCAGTAGGAAGAGAAGAAACTCCAACTCAAGCCTCTTCAAAAAAGCTAAATAGATACAAGTAGGTGCCTAGAATATGAGGTATACACAGAGTCTATTTTTCATTCGATAACTCCTCCTCTCCACTCCTTTTTGCACAGTTTGTCTGCATTATTATCTCTGGCCTACATTCCACTATGTTTCCAGTCTCCTTTCCCCAGGCTTGTCTTCACTACAGCACTAAATCGGCGCCACTGTGGTTGATGCCGCTGCGTCGATTTAGTGCTTCTGGTGAAGACAAGCTACACTGACAGAAGCGCACTCTCTTGTTGTAATTAATCCACCTTCATTAAAGGCGGAAGCTGTACCGATGGGAGAGCATCTCCTGCCGACATCGCATGGTGTAGACACTGCGTTAAGTAGATGTGAGTTGTGTCGCTCGGGGGCGGTTCACACCCCTGAGTGACATAACTTACATCGACGTAAACAGTAGTGTAGACAAGCCGCCCGACCCCACTCCCCCAAAAGGAGTTGCCCAGGAATTCTTAATAACATCATTCTTAACTTGTATAACGTTTCCTCTTTTTCACCTTTACAATCATGCATCAGCCAAATTCTCCCTCACTTACACCTGTGCAGGTGTACTGAGTTAAGCCCTACCTCTTAATCTCCATCTGCCTTGATGACAACGCTTCGTCCCATTCCAGTGAACGAACCTGATCTATCAGCGTTCCTAAATCCACGATCAGTGTATTATCAAAGTGCTGATGATATGCAAAATGAGAGCACAATACATTTTCATTAAACATTAAGAAACGGTTTGACCTCTTTTGCTTTTCGCTCTGTTTAGAAGGCAATAGGTCAAATTAGATGAGGTAAAACTCTAGTAAGTATGTTTTAAGAGGAAAAAATTGGGGATTTTTGAGAGCTTTTTGGGGGAAAAAATAAATGTTTCTGGTTTTGTTTTAAGAAAAAGCCTTTTTTTGTTTTTGTTTTTGTGCTTCTTTCTTTTCCTTTTCCCTTTTTTCAGTGATCAAAAAGGGAAAGGGGTAATGGATTTGGATACAACTGTATTGTATCCAAAAAACCACACAAACAATCATGATATAAAAGCTTCTAGCAGATCTACATTCTACAGATTTTGGGTTTATCTTGTAGAATACAATAGCAGGGGTATAATTCTCTATTAAGTTCAGTAGAATAGTTGAAAAAAAAAAACTTGTGGAAAGGTTGTGTTATTTTTTATGAAGTTCTGCAGACCTTTTCCATAATTATCCCAAAATGTGTACCGCTCTTTCCTGACTTTGCAGCAGCACTTGTCCATCAAATATTATTTCCAGAGATGTGCTTTTTCCTGCTGAAAATGCTATTTTAGCAAACAAGCAGAATCATGTTGGTTCTTATCCACCAGAATTATATATGCACACACACAATGGAAAATTAATCTGACAACTAGAAAAGGAGTGTAGCTATACCTGTGTCGGTCACAGGATATTAGAGAGACAATTGGTCCAGTAAAAGATGTTATTTCTAAGTAAAGAAAGGAGTGACGTGATAAGGGAATCCATTTCTCAAGCTTCAAAGAAGGTGCTGCATGAAAACGTGTCAGGAAGAAGTAAATCTATGATTAAGATTTTCAAAAGTGGTAAGCAATTGAATGCCCAATTTGGGAAACGGTAAAAGGCCTGATTTTCAGAAACTGCTGAGCACTGCCCTCTGGAAATCAAAGAGTGAGGTACCCCAAATCACTAGTCACTTTTGAAAATTTCAGCACTCATGAAAACAAGCTGACTGAATCTTCTAATATCGTCTCCTGAGTCCTCATTATGGATTTCAGTTGCCAAACAATGCACAATACAGCACAGTAAAAACAGACAAGGTAGATGATGCAGTGAGCATTCATACTCGGAGAAGTGATTTACTAACAGAAACACCATGCAGTTCTGTATTTACTCTCAGCACTATGCACAGTAAATGAGCTCTGCTTACAAGTCAAAGCATGATTATTTTTTTCTGTCTGCTAGAACAGTATGTGCCACAGGAGATCGAAAACTCCTGCTCTGTTCTCTCGGGCTCTTACATCATTACCAATCATATTCTGCAGTTGGAATGTAGCTGTCAAGGTTGTTGAAGGTGCAAAAAGAGAGCAGTGTCTTTAATAAGTGACTCAGCAGTTCTAACCGTAGTAATGGATATGGTCAAGCTACAAAATATTTATTCGACTTTATTGTTCAGTTTATAAAATGCACCTTCTGCCATCTCTAGGCAAACTGATGAGCCTTAACTGAGTCATCTCGATGGGTATGGGGGCTGGCGAGCTTTGACTTTGCCACCTCTAGGCAGATGCACAAAAACACGAAAATAATAATACATTAACACAACCAGAGAAAGACACAGTGTCAAGTGCAAAAAAGTCCCTCAAACTGTCATAAAAATTCCTTCCTTCCCATGCTACCTCTCTGGGCAAATGCCTGAGTAAATAAATAGGCTTTGCAATCAAAAGAGCTGAGTTACGTCTGTGAGGTCAGGTTGGGAAACAAATTGCAGTCCTGGGGCCTCCCCTGGAAATGCTTCACCACCTGACCCAAGAACTACAAATCTGTGGGCTGTCAGCTGGAGCACCACAGATGGTCTTAACCACCAGAGGGTAACAGAAAAGACAAAAGGCCTGGAAGAGCATCAAGGATCGCCTAAAGCCCTGAATCCAGCAGGGGAAAATTCTCCTGATGCAGGAAACAGGAGAAAGACAGTGATTGTTGTCTGAAGACCTCCTCTCAAATATTCCTGTAGGGAGCATGCCTGGGGAGAGAGGAGCATATTAGGGGTGGAGTTGCAGCATTGCAGAGATTTTGGACAGTCCTCGGAGCCTGCCATAACTTAGCCTGCCAGATTTGTCTAACTCATACTAGGGGCTGCTCTGGACCCCAGAGTACCCCAGCAGCTGGAGAGTACCAAGGTGGCTTAGAGCTACCTCCTTAGCCCCCTCGCCTCTTGGTCTGCAATTTTTGTTCTGTATCCCTTATAAGTGCAGCATAGACAGCCCAGGATGGAATATAAGGGGCCAGCTGCTCCACTTCAGGGGAGCTATGCTGATGTACACCACTGGAGAATGTGGTCTCTAAAACAGCTAGGACCCAAAATAATATACCATCTATACATCTAAGCCAACTCCTTGATTTTTTTCCCCAGAAGCAAACAAGAAGAGAGCACTGGTGTAACAGGGTCCCTGTGGGAAGCCCCACTAAGCAATCACATTGGACTTCTGGGGGTTCATTCATACCAGAGTTATTCCACCGATGTAACCTGGGGCAAAGTGAAAAGTCCACCTACAGGTGGGTTGCAGCAATACAAAGCATTCGTAAGCCCTGCTCCCTGCCACACGCTGCTCTCCCAAATTGGGTGGGGCTTGGTGGGGTAGAGCACTTGATACCACACATCCCCAGGGCAGCCTTCGTTGATGGAGGCTCAGCCACGAGTTAAAGCTGATAGGACCCCCAAGGGGAAGCAGTGATGCAGAAGCCACCTGCACGCGCTATAGAAAGTTGTTAGCCATTGGCTCCTTATAAATGTTCCCCCAAGTTTCCCCAATCCTACCTTTCTTGCCTTTCTGTGAGCATGCCTCCCAGGCACACACGGGAGTGTAATGAGTCCGTCCTCTTCCCTGGGGCTTAGCTAGAATCTCAAGGAGAAGGTGTGGTACTGTCGATACTGAATAAGGCTGCCGTTTTTGCTTGTATACTCCTCTGAGTGTAACCACCCTGGCAAAGAGTCCCAGTGAGCAGAGCCGGTCATGCACACAGTTTCCCAAGGAATTCCCATGGTTTAGAGGAAGCTAAACTGAAAAAACACATTGGTGTCCGTGACCACTTTCTAATAATGAATCACACGTGGCTGTAGAGTTACGCGTGCCTTTAATTTGGAGCTGGTCAAACAAGACAGACTTACAGCAATTTCTGTTTTATAAATGTATTCCAAATACAAACACATAATACCTATGGTCTGGTTCAATTAAGTATATTGTTCTTTTTACTCTCTGTGCAGTATCTGACAGCAAAGTCACACGTGTTTTTTTTATGCATAAATGTTCTAATCACCTGCAGCCAGGTTGTTCCTCCTTTAACTTATCTGTGACTCAATACACCGCAATTGCCAGGAGCAGCTAATGCATTTTATTTATGTTTTCGTTTTGATCAAAGAGCTGGTTTGCGCTGCATTTGCATTTAGTTGCATCCACTTTCCACCTTTGTGCCACGTCTCGTGAAATGTGTTGAAACTGACCTACTTTGGCCTTTTCATGGTATTCTGAAAAAAAATGCTAATCTTGTCATATTTAGCAGCTGCGTTCAGAAATGCTACTGTAAGCCCAAGAGGGCTAACCAGCACTCTTGCAAGATGTCAGAACTATCCACCATTACCCTGTAAGTGTACACAATCCCGTGACATTATTGTGTTTTTGTGAGGCATGTTGCAAATAAATGGTTTATATAAGCAGCGGGGCAGAAGGGAAACTGTTCATTATTTCTTGTTGCATGCGGATGGGTTTTTTGTTTTTTTGTTTTTGTTTTGTTTTGTTTTTGTCGTGTGCTTCTGCTGATACATCACAATCAAGAATGTTAAGCTTATTTGTTGCAAATGTGTCAGTTTATTGACCAACATGATTTATGATTATGAATAACAGAATTACTGCCTAATCCAAAGCCTGTTGAAATCAGTGGGAGTGTTTTTTTATTGAGTTCAGTTGATTTTTGAATCAGTCTGTAATATACCCACAAAGTCTTTATGAAAACTTTTAACAAACCTGCCCATTTTTAAAGAAAAAGCTATTGGTCATTATGTAGCAAGGGAGTGCTATGCACATTGGAAAGAAAGTGCTTTGCCTGAAACTTTGCTAGGAAAATATAAATATGAAAAATATGGACCAGATCCACAGCTGGTATAAACTGGTATATCTTGCCTGAAGTCAATGGAGCTACAGCAGTTTATGCCAGCTAAGGATCTGGCCTAAAATGTATTTATGTATATTTGCTGTATGATGTACAGCCCAACTTTCACTGGAATTTCATGGTAAAATCTTTTGATTTGAACCCTGGACTCTCAAAGGTGGCCTGCCAAACTGATCTAAACACAATACAGCCTTTTGTCAAGGTCAAGGAAATTTCCCTTCTTAATGGTTGCACACTTTTTCCCCTTGCTTGAAAACCTACCCCATTTTGAGCCTGAAAAAATATTTTTCTAGTTTAGAGACGGGATCTCTTCTCAGGGTACTTACAAAAAGAGAGCGGAGGAGCTGCCCAAAAAGATTCAGCCAAGGAACTGATCCTGAATAAAAACAAACACAAGAAATAAAAAGTAGGAAAAGAAGAAGAAAATAATTGTTTTTTAAAAATCAGCAATAGGCATTTGCTCAGTCCAGAAAAGGTAGTGATCTGAGACCACCATAGAAACTGGAATCCACATTTCTGAGCTAAAATCATTTTTAAGGATGAAATTCACCACTTAATTCACATGGAAATGGTGGACAGGCCTCATGCTGAGCCTCTGCATAGCGGTGAATTTCACTCTAAGTAAATTCAGAGCAGTTGAAAGGTGGCAGATGGACAGCTGAAGTCTTCTAGCTACCGTAATATAAACCTAGCACAGGCTGCAGGCAATATTAACTCTCCATGTGCCATCCCAGCAACATACCTCCAGCGTGTTCATGAGGGCTGCTGTTTAGGTGTGACAGGTTAGTTCAGTGTTCATGGCCATTCAGTTGTTAGACTGAGGGCATTAAGTGCTAGCATTCTTACTGACATGCCAAACAAGAGAAATGTAGTCAGCTGCCCTGTTCGGTTTCAGAAGAGGCCCGGCTGATCTAAGTGGTCTGTTTTCCAGCCAGGCAGAGATAGGCAGCCCATTGACGGAATCTTCTACATTTCGAAGCTGTGGAAATATACAGATAATGTCTCCATCCAGGAGATTGCTGAGTTCCCAAACAACCGTGACCGCTCCATACCCACCCGTCTCAGGTTTTGCCTTCATTGTTTGTTTTTTATTAAAACTTGCCAATGTCTCCAATAAATAGATGCTGACTTACTGTATATTCCAAAATACAGGCAGTGGAGCATAAACCAAGCATCTAATTATACTTGCAGCGTCCCATTCCTCCATTACCTAGTGTACAAATAGGTCTTTTGCCCTTTATCCTCCTCCTTAAAATACAATTTTGTCATCCTGAGCTACTTATACATGTTCCAAATTAAACTAGAAACCAGATTTAGCCTTTTTTTTCCTTCAAAGGAGGGGTCCCAAATAGCATAATAACTATTATATAAATCTTTTTCGAAGAATACAGCTTCATAAATCACTTGGATCCATTGATAGCTTAACATAAGAATGACCACGCTCGGTCAGACCAATGGTCCATATAGACCAGCATCCTGTCTTCCGTCAGTGGACAGTGCCAGCTGCTTCAGAGGAAGCGAACAGAAAAGGGGAGTTATTGAGTGATCTTCCAGTCCCAGCTTCTAGCCACCAAAGGTTTAGGAACACCCAAAGCAGGGAGTTAGTTGCATCCCTGACCATCTTGGCTAATAGCATTTACAGACCTATTCCCCCGTGAACTCTTCTAAGTCATTTTTTAATCCAGTTATACAATTGGCCTTCACATCATCCCCAGGCAGTGAGTTCCGTGGGTTGACTGTGCATTGTGTGAAGTACTCCCATATACTAGTTTTCAATTACCCGCCTATTAATTTCATTGGGTGACCTTTGGTTCTTGTGGTAAGTGAAGGATAAATAAAACTTGCCTTGTCCACCCCATTCATGATTGTGTAGACTTCTATTATATCCCATCTTAATCATCTATTATCTGAGCTGATCAGTCCCAGGTGGTTTTGATCTCTCCTCATATGGAAGCTGTTTCATATCCCTAATCATTTTTCTTGCCCTTCTCTTTAACTTTTCAACTTCTAATATATCATGTTTGAGATGGGGTGACTTGAGCTGCACACAGTATTCAAGGGGTGGGCATCCCATGGATTTACGCAGTGGCATGATAATCTTTTTGTCTTATTATCTGTCCCTTTCTCATCGGTTCCTAACATTCAGTTAGCACTTTTGACTGCTGCTGCAAGTGAAGTGAATGTTTTCAGAGAGCTAGCCACGTGGACGGCTGGCAAAGTTTCCCCTGGGGAAGGCTGGCTCCCTGTCCTGCCTCTTCTGCTCACGGCCCAGGCTCCGCTCCCATTCGGCCCAGTCCCTGCCCCCTCCACCATCCCTCCCCGCACCACTGCTCACCATGTCCCTCCTCTCCTCCACCCCCACCCCGCGAGGCTGCCCACCCTGTCTCTCCCCTCCTCCAACCTCCTCCCCTGCAAGACCCCCCGACCACCACATCCCTCCTTTTCTCCACCCCCTCCCCGTGCGACCCCCCACCCCCTGCTCACTGCGTCCCTCCTCTCCTCCACCCCCACTCTGTGAGACCCCCCCACCCGCCATTCACCGCATCCCAAGTCCCACAAGACACCCTGCCCACTCTGTCCCTTTTCACCTTCCTGCCCTACGAGGCCCGCTCCCACCCGCCACATCCCTCCTCACCCCTCCCAACATGAGACCCCCCCTGCCCACCACAGGGTGCATCCCTCCTCAGGCCCCACCCGGTGAGACACACTCCCCGCCCCCGCTGCTTGCTGCATCCCTCCTCGCCACTCACTCCGTCCCATTTGTGGGGGCAACGGGGTGAGGAGGGACACGGTGAGCGGTGGGGTGTCATGCGGGGTGGAGGAAAGGAGGGAAGCAGTGAATGGGAGGTCTGGTGGGGGCAGGCAGTGAGGAGGCACACAGCAAGTGGTGGGCGGGGGATCTCGGGGGGGCGGGGAGTGAGAAGGGACATGGCGAGTGGTGGGCGAGGGGGTTTCGGGATGGGGAGTGAGGAGGGACGTGGTGGGCAAGGGGGTCTCATGGGGGCGGGGAGTGAGAAGGGACGTGGCGAGCAGCAAGGACCTCAGGAGATGGGGGTGGAGTGGAGGAGAGGAGGGACTCACTCACCAGGCAGCGGTGGGCGGTGGGGGCCTCAGGAAAGGCGTGGAGCAGGGAAGAGAAGAGGCGAAGTGCAGGGCCTAGAAGTCTGGCAACCTGTCGGTAGCAGCTGTGCCAGGGTAGCCTTAGCCTCCTCTGGCCTATTATATCCACCACCCATGACTATCCACAATGACTCCAAGATTTCTTTCTTGAGTGGTAACAGCTAATTTAGTCCCTATCACTCTGTACGTGTAGCTGGGATTGTTTTTTCCAATGTGCATTACTTTGCATTTATCAACATTGAATTTCATCTGCCATTTTGTTGCCCAATCACCCACGTTTGTGAGATCCCTTTGTAGCTCTTCGCAGTCTGCTTTGGACTTAACTATCTTGAGTAATTTTGTATCATCTGCAAATTTTGCCATCTCACTGTTTACCCTTTTTTCCAGATCATTTATGAATGTGTTGAACAGCACTGGTCCCAGTACAGATCCTTGGGGGCCCCCCCAAAAGTTTTATAAGAAAGTCATCAAGAGACGAGAACCATGGACTCAGCAATAGGCCTCAATCAGTCTGTTCCTAAATTGGAATAGTTGTCAATGTTGTCTCAATCTTCATATGCACAGAGTAGCATTGCCTTAATCTTATCTATATGACAAGGGCGTAGTTCTGTTAGGTGGCCTCATGACCAGACTAGCACAAGCAGGCATAGTCCTGGGAACTATGACACAGACACAACTTCAGTAATCAGAAGACATCTAGAGGAGAAGAGAGAGGCAGCTCTCAGCCTTCAGCTGTTGTTTTTTCATGTTTCCCTCTTTCCCAGAAGCAGGAAGAACAGATAAACCCCAGAGCTTCCTCACAGAATCCATTCCGGAGTCACAGCCCTCCTCCCTTTGCGGGCTGTCTATGTGCCCGACAAGGAACGCTCACTCACCGAGCCTTCACAATCTCTCTCTCTCACCATTCTAGCTGCCCGGATTTCTAAGTCACAAGATGTGTCTGTGTTGAATCTTATTAATTAAAGATGGAAGAAAACTTTTAGGACAACTAGTCCTTCCCTACGGGGAGTTGTTTCCTTAGGTGTGGTTCACTGATGCTTTATCTGTAATGATTTTCTTGGTTTTTTATTAACCCACAGAAGTTGGGATTTTCAGCAATGTCTAAGGGGGATGGGAGTTGGCTGCCTACCTCCCTTAGGTACTTTTGAAAAATTCCTGGGTAATTTCCCTGATAATATTTGTTTTGCGTCTATGGGTCCGTCGAGTACCTAAGCAATTATTTCAGTCAGAAAAAAGCAAAAACCTTTTAGAAAGCTTCTCCAGACAAACTTTTCTGGAGTTATGCTCTGCTTCCTAGAAGCATTGCACTACAACTATAAAGCATTTCTCCAAGATCTACCTACCTATACATTCAGCTGAGACAATCTGTATTCGTGCCACCTTGTGACTAACAAGAATGTTATTGTTGAACCCAGTTTTTAATGCCTTAAGCAATGGTGAGACAATTCTGCTTTGTATTAGCTCTCATGGTCAATATGTTCTTCTTATTTATACTCTGGCTTAATTATCATGTTATTAATTTCAATCCTTTACTCCTAGTTCTTACCTTCTTGTACCACTCTACATAATTCCTCTATATCCATGTTTTTACATACTTCAAATACTTACAGACCTTTATCATTCCCCTATTCATCCAACCCCACTTAGTCATTGGTATCGATTGTTATGCATATTTGGTTATTTTGGGTGGAATTTTCAAAGCCATATAAGGAATTTCCTTTAGAAATTAACGGTCATCTAAATATTTTGGTAGCTTTGAAAACCTCTCCCTTTATTATTTCCTTAGAACTCAGTCTCAAAGTTCCAGATCACAGTGCACACACACACACAAATCTCTGATTTTCTCAAATTAAGGTGTTTATTTTTCCAACCACACATATTTAGTTTTGATTAAAACAAAGACCAATCATGTGTTTTAAAATCTTGTTTAAAATGTAAAATAGAAATAGGGTAGAATATTCAGTACAAATCACTGGAAAGGGGACTAAATTAATTTAGCATACTTGATCTTTTCCATCTTTGATTCATGCAGACTTATGCCCCCAGCAACGTACATGGGCTTCAGCAACCTCTCTCCAAACAAGCCTATTAATGCAAATGAAAGGTTCCTTATAGAGGACAAAATTATAGAACTTTCCTCTTTGTTATTTCTTCCCATCTATTATAAACGTATCTTGCTTAGTGCATTAGACTTCAGGTTGGTTGAGGCAACCTCGTCAATCAGGAGATGAGGAAAAAGAAAAGGAAAAAATGAATCCATGTTTTTGCACAATAAAATTCCATTGATACTCTGACTCCCAGTCACAATATATAAGTGAGAAAACCCATCCCTGAAACTGTGATAACAAAGTCTCTCATTTTTAATGCTTTCATTGAAGACAGTCATAAAACCAATAGATGTTCTGCCTCGTTCAGTGTCTAACAGGGCACTAGCCCTCCCTGACATTTTAGCTAACTCTGGTATTTTTAGAGGTGTTGGACTGCAGCCAGGAGTTTAGTCACATTTCTTAGAGGCTGTGTCCCTTCCAAACAGCCAAGTAATGTTTGGTCAGCTAACTAGTGTTTCTGCAACTTCAGTAGCGTGTCTATTAAGTTCTGTAGCCATGAATGTAAATGAATGCAGCACGCTGTAACAGTCTTGCTTTCATCACTGCTTCTGCTTTCATTTTTCTCCCCTGCTGATGCTCCTGGTAAAATAACAGGAATCATCACTTCTTCACCAACAGACTGATTCTGACCATTGCAAGGTGACTATCCAACATCATGTCGCCAAGAATTCTCATTCAGAAACAGCTATAGAGAGCGGCAAAAATTGTACCTGGATACAAATTTCTGTTCAATCTCGGGGATATTCAAAGCTAGTTTTGGTTTAGCTTATTATAGAGATAAGGTGTCTATGTGAAAGGGAGATTCATGTGCAAACTTCCCCAAGTTCATGGGTATTGAGATCCCAGGTTTTGGCTGTGACCCATCAGCAGATGTGATAGCTGGCTGCCAATGCTGGATAACATCTATGGATAGTTTTTGTTTCATCAGTTGTTTTAATGTTGTGTTTGTTGGCTTTTGGTTTCCTTGCCGCAGTTTTGTTACATACAAGATCTGCACAGTGTATAAGTTCTAGGGATCTCAGTTCCTTAAAGATGGATGTTGTTAGTGCCCTTCTCCAATGTCCTTTTGTGACATGGCCAGTCTAGTTGCACCAGGTACTTCAAGTTGTCTTTCATCTAGGCTTGCTCTTTCTTCCATTTCTGTTTGATTTCTTTGCCTTTCTGCAGTATGAAGCATTGATCAATCACATTGCAAAGTTAATTTGTTAGTTCATGTGTTTTCTCCATATCCGTAATGGAAGCACAATTATGAAAGCACAATACCTCATTTTTTAAAAAAAATGAGGAAACTTGTTCTTTTTAAAGCATGATTTTATTTAGTATTTCAAAAACTCTCAGCAACCAGCTTGGAGACTTTGTTTTGACATCCTGGTTCAGGAATAGTATGCTTCAGTCAGACGAGGCAGACTCCTTAACAACATCTAATTCTTTTCTACCCATTACAATCCCCTTTTCTAACTTGTTATGAGCCAATTTTTGATCTTCTATAAATCTGTGTGTGTACAAAATACCTCTTACTTAGTGTTCACTATGCATGCATTTCCTCCAAGGTTTTCACAGGGTTAATTAAAGACAGTATCCTCCAAACCTGAGATGGCATTGCAGTTACAGATTCTGAGATTTTAAAGCTAATAGGGACCATTTTGATCAACTGATCAGACCTCCTGCTTAGCGCAAGTCATAGAAATTCACCCAGGCATTCCTGCATTGAACCCAGTAACTTGTGGCTGAATTAGAGCATGCCATTTCAATCCATTATGAAACAATGCACTTTCCATTCAAGCTGGGTTTTTTAAAACATCTTTTTTCTAAAATGATGGATTTTGGAGAGAGGTATCTCTGTGTCTATCTTCATGCCTCGTCTTGATCTCTTCTCATTCCATGGCTAGCTTAAATATTGTAGCGCCAAATGGGTTTGAAGATTCTGTTAGCCTGCTCTCTCTTCTTCCAGTGCTTCTGATACTTGTCTTATCCACTATGATATTTTCATAGTCCACAAACGCTGTACTGGGGTGTATGATGTTTAGCAGCCTCGTCATTAGCTTGATACATTGTAGTGAATTGACTGATGAATCCTGTATGCTCTCGCAGCCTGTTGACGACCCATACTTTGGCCGGCTGAAGCCATATCAGACAAAGAGGAATGCTGCAGGGGATGGGGAGCGGGAGAGAGTACAACAAAAATACTTCCAGCAATGAGACAGTGTCACATTTTCGCTGTGGCATTCGGTATAGCCACGTCAGCACTGCCTATGAAATAATGGCGGGGAGTTCTTCCAGCTCTCAGCAAGGGCCTCTCTCTTTCTCTATTCCCACCTCTATGCCAACTCGTTTTAAGGGAAATGTTCATGTGTCCCCATCAGACGTCTCTCAGCCACTCATCTTTCTACTGGAGGAAATTAAGCTTTGCAATCCAGAAGGTATTCTTTGTGACCACTATACCCGCTTTGTTTGCAGATAGGCAGTCAGTTGCCTTGTTCCTTTTGTGTGCTTACCCATAAAAATTCAACTTATATTGTAGCAGAAAGCAAGAGATGGTTTCTCATGGTGGCAAGCTGCCTCACCAAGCATAGGCTTGCTTAATTAGGGCTTGAGTGATGCGCAGACATTGTGCTGGGCCTCTACATAGCGTGAATTTCATCCATATAGAATCAATTGCTCACTAGTACCTATTTAGTTCCCTGTATTCTTGTCTACACCCACTGGGCTTGATTTTCCTCTCACACCATTTTACATTGGTGCAACACAGTTGACTTCAATGGAGTTACACATGATTTGCACCAGTGTAAATGAAAGCAGAATCAGGCCCATGGGCAGTAGAGTCATGATTGCATAATACCATGGAGACCTTTTCTCTTTCAAGAAGAGTGAACTCACAGAATGGAGATTCTGGGTGCTGCATATAAAGAAGGCCATCAGGTGGTGCTATTGTTATTTATTTTATTTGTATTATGGTAGCACTCAGAGACCACTGCTAAGATCAGAGCCCCATTGAGTTTGGTACTGTACATATCCCTAGTAAGAGACAGTCCCTGTCCCGATAGGGTAACCAGATATCCCGATTTTATAGGGACAGTCCCGATTTTTGGGTCTTTTTCTTATATAGGCTCCTATTACCCCTCACCCCTTCCCGATTTTTCACATTTGCTGTCTGGTCACCCTATGTCCAGAAGAACATTCAACCAAAATAAGAGAATACGATAGTCAACAGTTCTAAACTATTCATACATATTCATACTCAGACTGTACCAAGTGTTAGAAAATGGGGTCAGGATAAAATGTAGGCGAAATCAGGGGATGGGAACGCATGGGAACATTTCATATATATATATTTTATTTATTTATTTATTTATGGCAAATGGAACACCACAAAATGTTAATCAAAGCTCAAGCTGTCCCTGCAGAGATATATTAACATTCTTTCAATTTGTCGTAACAGGAGGCTGGCCCGCTCCACTCTGCTGCTTATCCCCTTGTTTGGAATTCACTACACTGTGTTTGCCTTTTCTCCTGAAAATGTCAGTAAACGGGAGAGACTAGTGTTTGAACTGGGACTGGGATCTTTCCAGGTGATTATACCGTGAATTCTGCTTTAAGAAAGAAAGAAAGAAAGAAAGAAAGAAAGAAAGAAAGAAAGAAAGAAAGAAAGAAAGAAAGAAAGAAAGAAAGAAAGAAAGAAAGAAAGAAAGAAAGAAATCTGTATTTGTTATGACTGCTGTGCATGGATCTCTCTTTGTGTGTTCATTCACTTACCGTATGTGCTTTGTAGACTAGCAGGTTCCCCCACCCCCCTTCAGCTATTTTCTATGAGTTCCCTAGAGGATTTTAATTTACAGTCTTTTCTCTCCTGTTTATCCAGGGCTTTGTCGTTGCTGTTCTCTATTGTTTCTTGAATGGGGAGGTAAGAATTTTGATTTTTTTACCAGTTCTCCCTCCGCCTCCATCTGTTTAGCATGACATTTGGTTGGGATCACACCGTCTAACCCACCTCTCAGCTGTAATTCATTAGCTCTCTACTCCTTGACCTCGTCCAAATTTCAGAATGCCTTCAGCAAAGCAGGAAGGAAGCCTGGTCTTTTAGTCAAAGCACTGGGCTGGCAGTCAGATAGTTCTGGGTTCTATTCCTGCCTTTGCCTCTGGCTTAACACGTAGCTGCTCAGAAAGTCACTTGGGACTCCTACTATCAGTGCAGGATCGAATTCTTAATATCCTTATGTTACAAAGTAGCTGTAAAATGGGAATAATAATACTTCCGTACTTTACAGAGGTGATCTGGAGCTATTTTTATTACTGCTTGTAAAATGCTTTGAGATCCTTGGATGGAAATAGGGGATTTTGCCACTAAAGATGCAACAAAATATTTCATATTTATTTCCAACATTTTGCTGTGTGTAATATATGCTGTTTCTTTCAATTTTGTTAAATAACTTAGTCCTATTTTAAAGGGCATTTTTCCAATTTTGGCCTTTGGCACAGTGAGTGGAGAGGTATGAATTGCATTCACGGCCATGGCATTTATGATTCTTGCTTTTCAGATACTGTAGATTTGGTCCTAGATTTGACAGTCATTTTGTTCATTATTAACCCAAATTGGTCTCTGGGTTTGCAGTCGTGGTTTTCCATATGAGTGTCATTTACTATGGATGAGGGGGGGAAATTAAAAATATAGGGCCAAATCCTCAGATGGTGTAAACCAGCTTTTCTCAGAGGAGGGATGCTGATTTACATTATCTGATCTGGCCCTGTGAGGAGGGGCTGCTTGGGGAAAAATAATACATATATATATAACTGGCCTTGCCAAGGCACGGCTTACAGGGAAGTTTCAGGCAGTGTTCTGTATGTTTTTACATAGGCAAATCTACAGTAATTGTGCATGTGTGAAATACCATTTCCATGCAATAAAACTATGCTCTAACTTTGTCTGTGCATCTCAGTCATGAATTAAGATTGGGGGATATATTGTCTAGTTCAGGGGTGGCCAATCTGAGCCTGAGAAGGAGCCAGAATTTACCAATGTACATTGCCACAGAGCCACAGTAATACGTCAGCAGCCCCCGTCAGCTCCCCCACCCTACTACCAGGGCCTCTCACCCACCGGCAGCCCCATGGATCAGCACCTCCCCCTTCCTCCCCACACCTCCCAATCAGCTGTTTCGTGGCGTGCAGGAGGTTTGGGGTGGGGAGGGGGAGGAGCGAGGGCATGGCAGTCTGAGGGGAGGGGGCAGGAAGGGGTGGAGTGGGGGCAGGGCCTGTGGCAGAGCCAGGGGTTGAGCAGTGAGCTCCCCCCCCGGCACATTGGAAAGTTGGCGTCTGTAGATCCAGCCCCGGAGTCGGTGCCTGTACGAGGAGCCGCATATTAAGGTCTGACGAGCCGCGTCTGGCTCCGGAGCCACAGGTTGGCCACCCCTGGTCTAGTTGATGTGCAGCATCCTAATAATGCATATCATTTATAAAGAGCTCCCCGTCGTTACAGTTCTTGAAGTAGTTAGATTCCCTTAGATAGAAGATTAGTTGCTAAGTTGTATTTACATTCCCATTGCAATCAGTGACACATCAGGTATACCTGGGTATTCAGCAGCACAGCAGGTGGGCGTACCCCACTGTGTACATGTCATATATACGCCCAGCAAGTTTGGCAGCAGTCACATGGTTAACAAAGAAGAGTTAAACCTAATTACTTGTTCATCTTCCAACTGTGCCCGTCCTAGAATGTCCTATTATTGTGCCATGTAGGTGACATACCAGTACGATGCTAGAAAGGGTAGCATGCACACTTAGATATCTGACTGCTGTCACCCCTTTGTGGGGAAATGATAGAGGAGAATGCTGTATTTTCACTAGCCATACAGCCACAAAAGGTGGATGGAAGCACTGGGGACAAGATGGGAATGAAATGTGTATGAAACATATTCCATCTTGCATGGTTCTCCAAGGGCCCAATCCAAAGTCAATGCCAATCAAAGGAGAAGTCTTTCCATTGACTTCACTGGGTGGGGTGGTTCATGCACAAGGAAAGATTAACTCAATGAGTGCCAAATGCAATAGAGAGCAAAAAATGCAAGCACGGTGATGCAGATTATTTCCACTCATACAGGAAAGACTCAGATCTGATTTGAGGATAGTGGATCCGCAAAGTTGCAGCCCATTGTTTCAGAACTGAAAAAAAAATATCACTGACCATATCATCCCTCTGCTCTGGATATGATGGGTGAAATCCTGGCCACACTGACGTCAATGGTAAAGTTCCCATTGATTTCAACAAAGTCAGGATTTCACCTGGAGTATCCAAGCTAACCACTAACTGCCTGGAATTAGGAAGAAAGTACCCCAAGGGCAGAGGAGTCCATACTTGTCCATTACAGGATTTCATGGCTGTGCTTCTTCTAAAGTATCTGGTATTAGCCGCTGTCGTAGGCAGGATACTGGACCAGAGTCCTTACCCAGAAACTATGGGAGTTGATGGGCTTAGGAACATCATTAATGTTATTGTTACATTTGTGTTTATTATTTGTATTATCATAATGCCAAGGAGTCCTAGTCATGGACCAGGACCCCATTGTGCTAGGCGCTGTACAAACAGAAAAACAAGACAGTCCTGTCCCCAAAGAGCTTACAATCTCAGTGTAAGACAAGAGACAACAGATGGGGGAGTACAAGAAATCTATGAGACAATAGTCAGCATGGTAGCCAGTGGACATGACAGGACCTCGATGCATCCCTGGTCTGATTCATGGTGGCAACTCACGTACCCTGATATCAGTGAGCGTAGACTGAGTGTACAATAGGGTTGCATCGCATTTCCCCACTGCCTCCACCCCGTGCACATCTAGAAGTCTCCCTAGAGTTCACTGAGGGGAGAAGTTCAAGACGGGTCTTAAACAAGCACTGTTTATTTTTGAAACTTGATTGTCTGTCAGCATGTACCCGAGCGGCTAAGTACATAAAAAAATGACCTTTTAAAGTTTCTCCCTAAAGGTGCAATCAGAAATAAAGAGAAAATGGAGGAGCTGGAAAGTCAACCGGTATTTTGCTGTGGATTTCAAACATCGCCATCCATCTCTGGCGAGCAGCGGAGTGAACGGGGGGACACAACTCTCCATTCTGAGCAAGAGCAGCTCTCAGATTCGGATGTCCAGCATAAATGCGGAGAATCTAGTGACATGAGCAACTAAATAACCCCTCCCCCAGTAAAACCCAAAACACCCCTTTAAAAAGAAAAAAAATCATAATTTTGCTGGTCTGGGTTTTCTTTTTTAATGATTATTATTATGATTTTTTTAATGTAAGATTTGTCCGAAAGCATGAAACAAAACATCCCTGGCGTTTTGCAGAGAAGAAAAAAAGGATATTTTTTTAACAATCATTGTAAATACACCACTAAGATCCATGCCATTGATAAAAAAAATCAATAACATGCCAAGCCCACCCCCACACACCCATTTAGAGCATCTGCAAGTAATCCATTGTCAGCCAAGTGTATCAAGTGATTGCTGTGCAGTTGTGAACATTGGTTGCCAAACTGATATAAATCTGTCTGTGCATGGACTTCATTGTTGTTATTTTTGGGGTCTGGGTTTGTTTGTTTTTCTAATCCAATACATCTTCACTATGCCTCATTCCTATCTTTGGTGTCTGAATATTCTCAGTCTCTTTGGAGTCTTAGGATGTGACTATAACGTTGGGGTTAATAATGCCGGCCAGTTCATGAAGGACTCCGGAAATTGATTTCATGGCTGGATTTGGTCAGAAGAACTCAGCGGACTTAGAACATCTGCTGTGACTGTGTGAGACAGCATACCTGTCACCATTCCGGAGAGAGGAATCCATGCAGCAGAGATGGGGTCTGCTATTTTAGGTTCTAGCAAAGCTGTGAATTTTCTAAGAGGGCCATCCATTTGAGAGAGATCTATATTTTTGGGGTTGATAGGTTGGAGTTTTGAGTAATGTGAACAAAGATCCCCCCACTAAGAGGCAAAGGTCAGTACCAGGATTCTTGCTTCCTCTGAATTATAATGAATCTCCTGCATTGATGTCTGATCATTGCACTGCGACTGGTAGTGGCATGACGTGTGTGTGTGTGGCCTCTGCGACCAGGCTGGCATTGACAGCATTATGCCTCAAGTTTGCCAGCACAAGAGACTCAACAGGGGCCCAACGTGGTGGTGCAGGAAGATTAATGTCCTCAGTGTCTGTGGAGCACCTAAGCTGAACAGTAAGACACTACGGAAGGGAATGATAAAGACTTTGGATGATTTACCGTGTCTGGCAGTTTCTTCTGTCATTGGATAGTTTGTTTGTTCACCAACAGATATCATTAATGCCAATGTCTGAGAGACAAAAGAAAAAGTCCTTTCCAACTTTGCCTTGTAGTTAGAGCCATGACTGGATACATATCTACTTCAGTCAAACATCAATGATGTCAATTATTTCTTGAGAGGTTTTATGTGGTGCATAAAGGCTTTAAGGACTGTATTTGCTCTTATTTCTTTGTGGATTTATATGTGTGTGTGTGTGTATTAAACAACAAAATGACATTTAAATATGATAGTTTGGATTCAAACTAACAGCAACCAGGGAATTCAAAATTATGCCTAGCTCTTTGTTCTTAATTGAAATGAAAAAGACAGTGGTGGGAAGGGGGGAAGATATAGACACAAAATTTTGCTGTCGGCAGAGATTTTGATTTCACTGTGTTTTGTTAGTTTAGGTCAAAACTTGTAATGTCATGTTAAGTATAGTTTTTTTTTTTTTAAATAGTTTCCTTGTTTTTAAAAGGAAAAAATCATGAAAAGTTATGAAAGAAGTATTAGTGATAATACTTAACACTTAGTGCTTTATGGGACGTATTCTGCTCTCAGTTACAGAAGTGTAAATCTAAATAATCCCAGTAGAGTTAGGGGTCAATCTGAAATCCACTGAAATGGATGGATCACTTGACGATTACCTGTTGTGTTCATTCCCTCTGAAGCACCTGGCATTGGCCACTGTCGGAAGACAGGATACTGGGCTAGATGGACCATTGGTCTGACACAGTATGGCCATTTTTATGTTCTTATGAAATAAATGGGAGTGCTGCCTTGACTACAGTGGGTGCAGGAGCAGACATTTATTCCAGATTCACACCACTATAAGGGTGAAATTCACTCCTGTACAAAAGACCAGTAAAAGGACTATGTACCACCTGAATGTACTTTGAGGTCTTAAGTGGGACTTATGTGATGTACAGGCTTTTTGCCAGTCCTCTGCATAGGATTGACCCTAACCGAGAGTAGAATTTGGCCCCCTATGTTCCAGACGTTGTGCAAAAATTACGTAAGTACTTTTTAACTGATAGATTGGAAACTTTTCTCTCATCAGATGATGTAAATAGCAATTTTAGCAAGTTTCCCAATGAATCATGTTCTTTATGGACCAGAAAGACACTGAAGAGGGAGAGGGGTAAAGTCAGATCTATCTGGTAAATATATACTTATAATTTTTTAAACAAAACTATCTAATATTAAATGAACAGATGAAATTTAGTTTTGTATTTTCTGTAGTATGGACTTTCACGAGGTTAATACTGACAATACTGTAAGTGTATTATAAAAAGAAATAATGGACAAAGCATATTTTGCATGAATGGTTACTAGCCAATTTTCAGTCATTGATCACTATATTTAAAACTTGCCTCTGGTTGGAGACCTTTTTTGTGCCACATTTCAATCCAGAGCAAGAGGTTTTTTTTTCTGGTAGTTCTAAAATCCTCTCCTATTTGAGTTGGTGGGTCTCAGTCCAGTGCCTCGTGGGCGAGTGTCCACATCACAAAACCACCCTTGCAATTGGCACACATTGGAGGCTAGATCCTCAGATGATGTAAATCAGTGCAACACCATTGGTGTCCATGCAACTACATCGGTTTACCTCAGCCGAGGATCTGGCATGGATACGTTATTTTTTTTTTTACAGTCTCAGCAAGAGAGGCCAAGGACTGAATGGTCCTGGAGACTGAATTCACCTCTTAATTCTTAGAGCCCAAACTCAGGATTGAGGCAGGTTGATGGGACGTTGTGTTGGAAGCTTCCACACTGTATGCTGTACTTGTTCAGTAGACCAGTGGTTCTCAATCTGTGGGCTGCTTGCGGCCCAATCAGCACACAGCTCATCCTCAGGGCCATACAGGTAGTATATATATTGTGTGGATGCGGCCCACATAACACACAGCGAGCTTCATATGCGGCCCACAATGGTAAATAGGTTAAGAACCACTGCAGGAGACCGATAGAGGACTTCAGTGTTTGAGATTTTCCATTCAGTATCGTTCACCAGCAATGAATTTACTAGAAGTTGTATCTCTCTATATACTTAATATATCCGATATTCTATAAAGTACAGGCAAATCCCTTCCAGTGGGATTTTTTACTGGAAGTGCTGACGATTCTTACAATCATGGCATTCATGTGGCCACTCTAATGTTCAGTGTTACTCGAAAGATCATACTTCAGGTGTATATAGAGAAACCAGTCGTTACCTAAACAAAGATTCTAATGCCATTGCACAAAGTATGCTCTTGGGTATCTTTATGTTGAATGTAAATTGAAGATGCTAAATGTGCATGTCACCACTTCTGGTGACCATCCTTACTAAGCGTCAAGATAGAAGGAACCAAAAGGAAGAATTGCTTCAAAGCGTGTGTAAATATCTATTTGCGTGTAACAATGTTTGTTTATTTCTACTGTGAAATATATTTTGGAGTTAGAAAGTACATGTTATTAAAACAAAATGTAATTTAAAAAATGTGTGCTATGCTCCTTGAGCCATTTTTATAATATGCCAATAATACATTTCCTGTCTACTTTTCTTATTTGGCTTTTGTAAATGTACAAAATCTTCTGTACTGCAGCTTTTGTGGGTCTGTAGCGCATAGAGCTACTGTTTCATTGTCTGCCGTTGAATAGGGAGATCTGCTACGAGATGTATTTTAAAATCCTGAAACAAATATTACGTCAGAGAGGTGTGATTTTTCAGTGTCTTTGGGCACCTATATCTCCCTTGGACTTCATTTAGATTTGTGGGTGCTCAGCACTTCTGAAAATCAGAGCCTGGGTGCCAAAATCTAGGCACCTCAATAAAAGAAGCCTGATCAAATAAATTTGTTAGTCTCTAAGATGCCACAAGTACTGAATTGCAGAGGCACTAAGGGTGAAAAATCCGGCCGCTTTGCCTAACTTAAGTACTCATGTTTGAAAAAATTGGGCTTAAGATTTTAATGGCACAATCTCAGTGATGTTCAGGAAAGACTCTCGCTTTTCCTTTTAGTCTGTAGCAGATGAGTCCCCTTGGATATGGAGGTCTAATGAAAGTTACCTAGTTACTGTAATAGGTTCAGAGAAGAACAGCCCAAGTAGATCAGTCCTGAAGTTGTTTTTGTGGTACAATATATGAGAAACAGTGTCCTACAGTACTGGCGCAAAGAACTAATGCATGCGGCACTGTTAATACAGTGTTATGGGCCACTGTTTTCTAAGGGACCAGTCGTCAAAGCTGCTGAGTGGTGTTCAGCAGTTTGCAGGATCCAAATATTTATTTTTTTCTACAAGGGCTTTACCAGAACACTAAAACCAGTGGACAACAAGACGTAGGCTAGGGTTTGCTTGGAAAATCCATGTCACGATTCCCACTGCACGTGGACATCAGTTAATCAAAGCTAAAGTTCTCCTGGATGTAAAACTCAGAATTCAAACTCTCTTTCTGTGTATTCCCAAAGGTGACAAGTTATGCCTATGTTGCTTACATTGCTGGTCATTACATTAAGAGGGCTAGACAAATTATATTTTTGTGGCAGTTATCAGAGGTAGAGAGGTTCCTCAAGTGCCTTTTAGGACTAGACAGCAGTTGCGGGGGGAGGTGAAATCAATTTAAGATTATTTTTAATTGCAGCAAGCAGCTTATCTCTTCTAATATACAAATTCATGATCAGTATGACCACATACTACAACACAGTAAATAATAATGTGCTGGAATTATAAGAGCAAGCCTACCTGGACCATGAGAGTATCCTTCTGCTTAAAGTCTATGGGAGTTTTGCCCTTGAAATGGGAATGGAATTAGGCTCTTTATGATTGTGGAATCAGATCCAAAGCTCACTGAACTCAATGGGAGTCTTGACACTAACTTCAGTGAGCTTTGAACAGGCCCATAATATAGGCCCCAATCTGGTCTCAGCATCACTGGTGTAAATCTGGCATAACTCTGTTGACTTTACTTACGCTGATGTGAGGTCAGAGCTGGCACACAGCTGCCTTGAAACCCTGTAACAAGATGGTGGAATCTCATTAGTTCCACGGGTCTCATGAAATCTCCACCATTTGAGTTGGCAGAAATGTCATGGGATCAGCTGGTGAGATTTCAGCAGTGTTGCATCTGAAGTTGACTCTCAGTCATGATTTAGACTCCAAAGTGAACTGGCCTCTGACTAGTCTGAATCTAGATCTCAGCATTATCTCCTTGGCCCATACATACCAGGAAATAGATGCTGACAGAGTAGGGAGTCCAGCAAAGCCATTCACAATGATTTAACGACATTGTAACAGCAAAAATAATGAAGGGAACTAGATAGAGTCACATCTAGCCAGAGTCTAATCTCAACACAGATAACAGTTCCTTTTTTAACTCGCATCACCACAATGCACGCTCTGCTGACTCTTGTTCCTCTAGGAAAGGTGTAATATTCAAAATGTTCATCTTCTGGGAAGCTTTGAACTGTCATTTCTGCTGTGTGTCTCTTACACATTCTACTTTTTTTTCTTCACTGCTTTAAAAATTATTTCTAAGATGCAAGAGGCAATATCTCAAAGCTGAAAGGGTCAGCTTGGAACTGCAGTTCTGGTTAATGCCTTTGCCATGAATTCGTATTTTTTGGCAGTCTTAAAAATCTTGTCCACACAAAAAATAATGAAATGTGGTCCAGTGGTTTTAGAAACCATTTGAAAAGTTCAATATTCCCTGATGGTATTTCCAGGCTTTTCTTCTACCTAGTTGGATACTCTCTAATTTACATTGCCAAATATAGAACTCTGGCCCATCACACTGCTGCTGCGATTTGTAGCTCACCATTCTTTTCATCTTCTCTTTTGAGGATGGGTCTTCCTTCTGCCAGTACATACGGTGACATTAAACTTCACATTCAGCAACGCCAGTCCTCCACTCAGTGACCATCTTCTTGGTTTCTAAATCCTGTAACTTTCCAGCTCTGAAGCCTAAAAGCTCTGTTTGTAGTAACAAAGGCAGTCAGTGGGCTCTGACTTATCCTATGGACGCTGTTACTGTATATTGGAGCCGGTCAACATTTTCCAAAATTCAATTTGTCAATGAAAATTTGGAATTTTGACCCCCCCGAAAAATGTGAATGCTTTGATATATCACTCATTCAAACATCTGAGCTAATAGCCATTACTCCCTGTACTCTAAAACACCACTTCCTAGTCAATATCGCTTTTCTAGCCAAAGGAAGATTTGCTCTGCTCACAGAAGATTTCCAGGTTCAAAGAAGTGTTTGATACAATTCAGAGCTTTCTGGATGCTACATCAAAATTAGCCAAACATTCTGAAGCCATGCAGCTCATTTATTATATACATCATGCTCTTTTTCTGTAGCTCATGTTATCATTCCCATATATTATTAGCAGTAGTAATTGTCTTACAGTAGGGGTGAGGGGCCACAACTGACATCACGGCTCCATTGGGCTGTTTTAGGTAGATTGGATTCTCTCAAGAAAAAAAAATGAGAACTTACAATTTCTAGACTTCTCCAGTTGCTCAGTCAGAAAGGACAGCATTTGTCCTTTGTTAGATAAGTCTCTCAAGTCAACAATTATACTCAGGCTATTTCCTCTTCCTTCCTTTGAATCACTTTATTAAGAGAGGTTTGTTACTGTATGAAGACAGCATTTGAAATGAGAATGTTCCCAAGGTGATTCATCCAAAGGAGCAATAAGAATTATGTCCTGAATTATGGGGTTTCAGATACGGGGGCTTTGCAGTTGCAGAGGTGCTGCCCTTCAGCAACTGCAAGTGTTCATATTTAAATCGTTTCTGGAAAACATCTGACCCTCCCTGACTCTTTGCTCGTTTTTAGAACCAAATCCAATTGCACTTTCTTCAAGACTCAGCTTTGAAACATTTAATTAGTTGGGTTTTTCCTCGCCCGTCGTCCTTTCAATTTTGCCGGCACTGCACTTCCTGCTCCCAACCAAAATCAAACTATGCCAAAGCACCACAGGAAAGGCTGTTCTCATGGTATTTCTAGCCATGCCTGGGAGTATCGGAAATGTGCTGAGATACTGTTTTCCTGGGAGATTCACAGCTCTGTGCTTGCACATTGCAGAAGCTGGGCCAGTTCAGAGAAACTTCTGAACATTTGCGTGTTTGCTGGGCTCTGACTGCCAACATTTTTTCAATGTACCCATCCCTAGTTAGTGTGAGCAGAGTCCTGCTTGTCTTGCATGGGTGCCAGGAGGGGGAGAGAAAAGTAGCACAAGAGCCTGTAACTCACCAAAGGTATCTGTAAAACAGCCCAAGAGGATTCCAACCAATCACTCTCTTGAGGAGCTGCAGACCCACTGGTGAACCGTCCCAAGGGTGTCATGTCTCCCCGTCCTCTTGACTGGATGTTACTTTCAGCAGTAGACACTATGGCTCACATTGACTCTGCTAGTAGCAGTGAGAAAAGTATGCTATCAACCATGATTCCCCTGGGCACGCCCCCAAACATGCTACCAGCTGGATTCACATGTGATGTTTGCAGAGCCATCTCTGAGTCAGCTACAGCTGAGATCTCTGTTTGCAACCTCTTGGGTTATGGCTCTGTGTTAACTGCCTTGTTACCAAACCAGGGACATTATACCTGGGGGCACCTTTAGTGGGTTAGGGGAGGATTTACGCTACATCTTTGAAGATGGCAGACAGGCACAACCAGCTACGGATTGCATCTACTATTGCAGAGAGCGGTGGAGTATGGAGCATGCAGTAATATCTAAGGATACTCTGACGTTAAATGCTATGTGTTTTTGTGGTAGACAGCGACATTCAGCTAAATGTGTATTGTACTTTATCCAGCCTCTACAGAGCTTGAACAATATGCCTTGTTTTGACCCTTGTGATCCTTTCACCTGGATATTATTATTATTCCATATTTGCTTTCTTTGTGGGGAATTCATCCGTGTGAAGAGTTAATGAGTGGTATGAACCTCGCAGTGTCTGTCAGTAGCTGAAGTAACCTAGGCCTCTGTATACACCTGCTCCAATGAACCTTATCACTGTACAGGAGTCTCCAGAGGTCTCAGTGTACCTGCATAATCTATAAAAACACCTGTTAGTGTTCTCATTTTCTCTCCCAATTTCTTGCCATTATAGTAGCAATGCAACATGCGTTAGCTCCCGAGGAGAGATGTGCCAGGTTCATGTATGTAAAGCTGTATTTTGGCTTTTGAAGGTGTCAAGGAATGAATTTACTGGCCCTCTGGGTCTAATAGTGACCTTTTTTATTGTCATGGGTAACAGGATCTGGGGTTATTACATTTTGTTAAGTGGAAACACACAGATGTCAACTGCTGCTTACTAGACTAATCTTTGTGTGTGTTCTGAGAAACAGTACTAGATTTTAACATGTATACTGCTGTAGATGACACAATAAATGTATTATCATTTTTGCACGTCTGTTCTGCTATGAAACTGAACTCTCGGGCTGATCCAATGCTGCAGAGTTACCATTTTGGGAGCTAGCAGGATGCACTCATTAATGAAGGTGCTTTGCTTGTTGGGAATCACAGAGTTTAAGGCCAGAAGGGATCATCTAATTTGATTTCCTGTATATTACAAACCACTGAACCCCACCTGGACTAGACTAAAATATTACAGCTCTCAGGAGCCTAAGCCAGTGTGTGCCACAGGTGAAGAATAGGAGACACCGAAGTACATCAATGCCTGAGGCCCCTGCAATGGCAGACAATGATTTGGTGAGATAGATCCATGTGATCCTAGCTAGGGACCCATGTTCAATCCTGCAGGGGAAAGCAAAAAACCCACCACAACCCCTCAGTCCCTGCCAGTCTGACCTGAGGGGAAATTCCTTCCCAGTCCTGAAAATGGTGATTAGTATAAACCTGGATGTGCCCCACCTGCCAAGATGCCTAGAAGGGGAATTCTCTGTACTGCCTCCAAGTGATGCTTTCCAGGGGTACCACAGTATGAGACTACCACCTGCCGTTAGAAGGAGAGCCTTGTCTATGCCTTTTGGGGGTCAGCTCCCCTATGCCACCGGCAACACAAACATTCCTTCCGAGGCCCTGCTGTCTCTCCACCTGTTAGTGATAGGCACACTCCCACCCCGAAGTCCTCCCAGCATCCCCCTGGAGTGTCCAGCCCCTAGGCCATTGGACACACTGAGGAAGGAGACCAAAGCCCTGAGGTAAGTGGGAAAGCGGGATACCGGGAGGAAGCACAGGCAGGAATGTCTGTGAGGGGAGGGCTCCTGCCTCATACTGAGAATGAGGGGCGATCAGCAGGTTATCTCAAGTGCTTATATACAAATGCACAAAGCCTTGGAAACAAGCAGGGAGAACTGGAGGTCCTGGTGATGTCAAGGAATTATGACGTGATTGGAATAACAGAGACTTGGTGGGATAACTCACATGACTGGAGCACTGTCATGGATGGTTATAAACTGTTCAGGAAGGACAGGCAGGGCAGAAAAGGTGGGGGAGTAGCACTGTATGTAAGGGAGCAGTATGACTGCTCAGAGCTCCGGTACGAAACTGCAGAAAAACCTGAGTGTCTCTGGATTAAGTTTAGAAGTGTGAGCAACAAGAGTGATGTAGTGGTGGGAGTTTGCTATAGTCTACCGGACCAGGGGGATGAGGTGGATGAGGCTTTCTTCCGGCAGCTCGCAGAAGCTACTAGATCGCACGCCCTGGTTCTCATGGGTGACTTTAATCTTCCTGATATCTGCTGGGAGAGCAATACAGCGGTGCATAGACAATCCAGGAAGTTTTTGGAAAGCGTAGGGGACAATTTCCTGGCACAAGTGCTAAAGGAGCCAACTGGGGGGGAGCTTTTCTTGACCTGCTGCTCACAAACAGGGAAGAATTAGTGGGGGAAGCAAAAGTGGATGGGAATCTGGGAGGCAGTGACCATGAGTTGGTTGAGTTCAGGATCCTGACACAGGGAAGAAAGGTAAGCAGCAGGATATGGACCCTGGACTTCAGGAAAGCAGACTTCGACTCCCTCAGGGAACAGATGGGTAGGATCCCCTGGGGGACTAACATGAAGGGGAAAGGAGTCCAGGAGAGCTGGCTGTATTTCAAGGCATCCCTTTTGAGGTTACAGGGGCAAACCATCCCGATGTGTCGAAAGAATAGTAAATATGGCGGGCGACCAGCTTGGCTTAATGGTGAAATCCTTGCTGATCTTAAACATAAAAAAGAAGCTTACAAGAAGTGGAAGGTTGGATATATGACCAGGGAAGAGGATAAAAATATTGCTCGGGCATGTAGGAATGAAATCAGGAGGGCCAAATCGCTCCTGGAGCTGCAGCTAGCAAGTGATGTCAAGAGTAACAAGAAGGGTTTCTTCAGGTATGTTGGCAACAAGAAGAAAGTCAAGGAAAGTGTGGGCCCCTTAATGAATGAGGGAGGCAACCTAGTGACAGAGGATGTGGAAAAAGCTAATGTACTCAATGCTTTTTTTGCCTATGTCTTCACGACCAAGTTCAGCTCCCAGACTGCTGCACTGCGCATCACAGCATGGGGAGTAGGTGACCAGCCCTCTGTGGAGATAGAGGCGGTTAGGGACTATTTAGAAAAGCTGCACAAGTCCATGGGGCCGGACGAGTTGCATCCGAGAGTGCTGAAGGAATTGGCGGCTGTGATTGCAGAGCCATTGGCCATTATCTTTGAAAATTCGTGGCGAACGGGGGAAGTCCTGGATGACTGGAAAAAGGCTAATGTAGTGCCAACCTTTAAAAAAGGGAAGAAGGAGGATCCTGGGAACTACAGGCCAGTCAGCCTCACCTCAGTCCCTGGAAAAATCATGGAGCAGGTCCTCAAAGAATCAATCCTGAAGCACTTGCATGAGAGGAAAGTGATCAGGAACAGCCAGCATGGATTCACCAAGGGAAGGTCATGCCTGACTAATCTAATCGCCTTTTATGATGAGATTACTGGTTCTGTGGATGAAGGGAAAGCAGTGGATGTATTGTTTTCTTGACTTTAGCAAAGCTTTTGACACGGTCTCCCACAGTATTCTTGTCAGCAAGTTAAGGAAGTATGGGCTGGATGAATGCACTACAAGGTGGGTAGAAAGCTGGCTAGAATGTCGGGCTCAACGGGTAGTGATCAATGGCTCCATATCTAGTTGGCAGCCGGTATCAAGTGGAGTACCCCAAGGGTCGGTCCTGGGGCTGGTTTTGTTCAATATCTTCATAAATGATCTGGAGGATGGTGTGGATTGCACTCTCAGCAAATTTGCGGATGATACTAAACTGGGAGGAGTGGTAGATACGCTGGAGGGGAGGGATAGGATACAGAAGGACCTAGACAAATTGGAGGATTGGGCCAAAAGAAATCTGATGAGGTTCAATAAGGATAAGTGCAGGGTCCTGCACTTAGGACGGAAGAACCCAATGCACAGCTACAGACTAGGGACCGAATGGCTAGGCAGCAGTTCTGCGGAAAAGGACCTAAGGGTGGCAGTGGACGAAAGGCTGGATATGAGTCAGCAGTGTGCCCTTGTTGCCAAGAAGGCCAATGGCATTTTGGGATGTATAAGTAGGGGCATAGCGAGCAGATCGAGGGACGTGATCGTTCCCCTCTATTCGACATTGGTGAGGCCTCATCTGGAGTACTGTGTCCAGTTTTGGGCCCCACACTTCAAGAAGGTTGTGGATAAATTGGAGAGAGTCCAGCGAAGGGCAACAAAAATGATTAGGGGACTGGAACACATAAGTTATGAGGAGAGGCTGAGGGAGCTGGGATTGTTTAGCCTGCAGAAGAGAAGAATGAGGGGGGATTTGATAGCGGCTTTCAACTACCTGAAAGGGGGTTCCAAAGAGGATGGCTCTAGACTGTTCTCAATGGTAGCAGATGACAGAACGAGGAGTAATGTTCTCAAGTTGCAGTGGGGGAGGTTTAGATTGGATATTAGGAAAAACTTTTTCACTAAGAGGGTGGTGAAACACTGGAATGCGTTGCCTAGGGAGGTGGTTGAATCTCCTTCCTTAGAGGTTTTTCAGGTCAGGCTTGACAAAGCCCTGGCTGGGATGATTTAACTGGGAATTGGTCCTGCTTTGAGCAGGGGGTTGGACTAGATGACCTTCTGGGGTCCCTTCCAACCCTGATATTCTATGATTCTATGAGTGCCCCAGGGGTCGGTCTTGGGGCCGGTTTTGTTCAATATCTTCATAAATGATCTGGAGGATGGTGTGGATTGCACTCTCAGCAAATTTGCGGATGATATTAAACTGGGAGGAGTGGTAGATACGTTGGAGGGCAGGGATAGGATACAGAGGGACCTAGACAAATTGGAGGATTGGGCCAAAAGAAATCTGATGAGGTTCAATAAGGATAAGTGCAGCGTCCTGCACTTAGGACGGAAGAACCCAGTGCACAGCTACAGACTAGGGACCGAATGGCTAGGCAGCAGCTCTGCAGAAAAGGACCAAGGGGTGACAGTGGACAAGAAGCTGGATATGAGTCAGCAGTGTGCCCTTGTTGCCAAGAAGGCCAATGGCATTTTGGGATGTATAAGTAGGGGCATTGCCAGCAGATTGAGGGACGTGATGGTTCCCCTCTATTTGACATTGGTGAGGCCTCATCTGGAGTACTGTGTCCAGTTTTGGGCCCCACACTACAAGAAGGATGTGGATAAATTGGAGAGAGTCCAGTGAAGGGCAACAAAAATGATTAGGGGTCTGGAACACATGACTTATGAGGAGAGGCTGAGGGAACTGGGATTGTTTAGTCTGCGGAAGAGAAGAATGAGGGGGGATTTGATAGCTGCTTTCAACTACCTGAAAGGTGGTTTCAGAGAGGATGGTTCTAGACTATTCTCAGTGGTAGAAGAGGACAGGACAAGGAGTAATGGTCTCAAGCTGCAGTGGGGGAGGTTTAGGCTGGATATTAGGAAAAACTTTTTCACTAGGAGGGTGGTGAAACACTGGAATGCGTTACCTAGGGAGGTGGTAGAATCTCCTTCCTTAGAAGTTTTTAAGGTCAGGCTTGACAAAGCCCTGGCTGGGATGATTTAATTGGGGATTGGTCCTGCTTTGAGCAGGGGGTTGGACTAGATGACCTCCTGAGGTCCTTCGAACCCTGATATTCTATGATTCTATGATTCACAGAGTCACTGCTTCCAAAGGACAGCACACCCCAGCATACCAGTTCCACATCAGATCACCGGTCGGCTTAACACACAACGCTCAGATATGTTTATAGTAAAATCAAGTGTCAGTTTATTTAACAAAGCACAGAGATTCAAGTGATAGCCAGTAGAAGTATTGGAAATACATGCTTACCTATAAAACAAAATCATAGCGTGCATTCTACAGCCTAGATTTCACGTCTTGCAGAGAAATGCTTGCCTGAATCCTTGCAGCATTTTGCCACCAGACTTGACTGGGATCCTCCTTTCATGAGACAGACACACTGTCAGCTTGTCTCCCAGGTGAAGGACCCAGTGTGTTTCTTTGCCCCTCAAGATTTACCAGTTTCATCCTTTGTCTATATTCATGAACAGGACACCCCTCGCTGTTTGTTCCATCCTGCAGACTCTCTTATTTAGCCGGTGACTCAGTATACAAATAGGCCTACAATTGTGGGCCAGTGGTTTTCAAACTTTTTTCATTTGTGGACTCCTAAAAATTTCGAGTGGAAGTGCAGACCCCTTTGGAAATCTTAGACATAGCCTGGGATCTGCAGATCACAGGTTGAAAAAACACTATTCTATGGTAGTGACAATCTTTCACAGACCCCCTTAGACAGTCTGTGGATACCAAGGGGTCTGCCGACCACAGGTTGAATCCACTGCAATGGACAATAGTCAAATGACCAGACAGGGAGATAGGCATCAGATATCTCCTCCCTAAAAGGAACATTTCCAAGGTACATCACCTCCTGGTGACTTGACAACTCCAATTCCTTAAGAATATAATGTTCAGTACACATACGTAAGCCCTTAAATATTAGCCATACATACATTTCACAATCATTATGTCAACCAGTGGGCTACTGGCTCTCAATGGAGACCTCACATGCCACCCTTTGGTGAACTAATATGCGTATACCCAACCCAGGGGATGACTGTAAATCCCTACGCACCCCTTGCCCACTGCCATTTGGCACCAATGGGTCCCTGGGTCCCACACAGAGCCCACCCTACCAGTCTTTGGCTGCTGTCTGACAAACTCAGTCCTGGAGTATGCAGGCATAAGTCCTTTGCTATCAATGGGCAACGGGCATTCTTGGTTTAAACCATGAACATAAGGACATAGTAATGGCCTTACTGGGTCAGACCAAAGGTCCATCTAGCCCAGTATCCTGTCTTCCAACAGTAGCCAATGGCAGGTGCCCCAGAGGGAATGAACAGAACAGGTAATCATTAAGTGATCCATCCCCTGTCGCCCATTCCCAGCTTCTGGCAAACAGGGGCTAGGGACACCATCCCTGCCAATCCTGGCTAATAGCCATTGAGGGACCTATCCTCCATGAACTTATCTAGTTCTTTTTTGAACCCTGTTATAATCTTGGCCTTCACAACATCCTCTGGCAAAGAGTTCCATAAGTTGACTGTGCATTGTGTGAAGAAATACTTCCTTTTGTTTATTTTAAACCTGCTGCCTATTAATTTCATTTGGTGACCCCCTAGTTCTTGTGTTATGAGAAGGAGTAAATAATACCTTCTTATTTACTTTCTCCACACTAGTCATGATTTTATAGACCTCTATCATATCCCCCTTAGTCATCTCTTTTCCAAGATGAAAAGTCCCAGTCTTATTAATCTCTCCTCATACGGAAGCTCTTTCATACCCCTAATCATTTTTGTTGCCCTTTTCTGAACCTTTTCCAATTCCAATATATCTTTTTTGAGATGGGGTGACCATATCTGTCTGCATGCAGTATTCAAGAAGTGGATGTACCATAGATTTATATAGAGGCAATATGATATTTTCTGTTTTATTATCTATCCCTTTCTTAATGATTCCCAACATTCTGTTCGCTTCTTTGACTGATGCTGTGCATTGAGTGGCTCTTTTCAGAGAAAAAAGAAAAGGAGGACTTGTGGCACCTTAGAGACTAACAAATTTATTTGAGCATAAGCTTTCGTGAACTATCCACAATGACTCCAAGATCTCTCTCTTGAGTGGTTTACAGCTAATTTATACCCCATCATTTTATATGTACTGTTGGGATTATGTTTTCCAATGTGGATTACTTTGCACTTAGCAACATTGGATTTCATCAGCCATTTTGTTGCCATCACCCAGCTATGTGAGATCCCTTTGTAGCTCTTCGCAGTCTGTTTTGGACTTAACTATCTTGAGCAGTTTTGTATCATCTGCAAATTTTGCCACCTCACTGCTTACCCCTTTTTTCAGATCATTTATGAATATGTTGAATAGGACTGGGCCCAGTACAGACCCCTGGGGGACTCCACTATTTACCTCCATTCTGAAAACTGACCATTTATTCCTACGCTTTATTTCCTGTCTTTTAACCAGTTACCAATCCGGGAGAGGACCTTCTCTCTTATCCCATGACAGCTTACTTTGCTTTAGAGCCTTTGGTGAGGTATCTTGTCAAAGGTGGAATCAAGTGGAGCTAGACTAGGGCTGAATATGGTCTACTATTGCTCTGGAAATGTAAGACCCCATACATTCACAGTAGAGCCTAGAAACACGAAGTGGAGCAGCTCTACTATGTGACCCAGTTGCTTTCCCTGTCAAAGAGGTTTGTTGCACATAACAATTTCAGGCATTTTGTCCAGTCAAGTTTGAAACATGCTAAGACATGAGGCTCCCACCACATTCTTTGCTGAGGATGTCACAGGCCAACAGACTCTTCTGAACTGTTCCCTTCTGTCTTCACACTCTCAATTTCTTCCTTTAGCTACCCTTCCTTGGCCTGTCTCAAACAATGCCTGTCCTTCCGTGATGGGTACATGTTTGTAGCTGACAATCAAGCCAAGATACACATATTTTGGTCCAGATCCTCAGCTGGTATAAAGGGACATCTCTCTGTTGAAGTCCATGGAGCTGGGCCCAATTCCACCAGCTAAGGAGACTTGTTCTTTATGCTTAGTATACATCAAGCCAGATTAGAAATCCTATAACTAGGCTGGGTGCTTGGCAAATGTGGGCACCCAAAAAGATGTTGCAGATAAGTTACAGTTTATTGGTGAAAGTTTTACATGAAGAGCACGATCACAGTAAAACGCATGGATTGTTGCTTTACACCAATATACAGGATTCACTAGCATTACCAAATTTACTGACATTCTCTGAGCACTCAGGAGTGAGATCTACAATGGCAATGAATCGCCTTTGACTCCTCTGAGTTAAATAGGCGTTCGGCACTTGAACACCTTTGTGAATCTCATCCCAGGAGTCTTGGTTCTCCAGCTCCTGTCTGAGCATCCTGTAGCCACCACCGTTCCACAGTGTTTGGAAGGCCTGACTGGCAAATACTAACAGTGCTATAATGATTTGCTTTGTAAATGAAGTCAGTTGATCTGGCCCATCCATTTTGGATTGACCTCTCCATGAGAAGTCCTAAGGCATGTACAGCATATATGTGACCGTATAAACTCTCCCACTTTTGTTCGCCCCAAAGTCTTGGTTTATAATATGGAGGAGACTTTTTCCAGGACTTTAAACATGTTTTGCTAAGACAATCGCTATCACCAATTTTTTAGTGGCCTGGTCTCCTCCCGTGTTATTCTTCTGGTCTTATAGAATGATTTTAACATTACACCACATTAGCCAGCTCACACACATAGCACATTAAATATGCAGCCACCTGGTCATATGTTAGCAGTTTACTTTAAAAGAAAGAGACAAGTATTGAATCAATAGCCGAGCTGAAAGGCCCCAAGGTCCAGAGCCTCAAAAGTATTTATGCACCTAACTCCCATGGATTTAAATTGGTGGTAGGCAGGCCATCCCTAGGGGGATTCAGGGCCCGGGACAACACTTTCCCCTCCGCCCCATGCCCCGCCCCCACTCCACCCCTTCCCCAAACCCCGCCCCGGCTCCACCCTGCCACGCCTCTTTCCACCCCTGCTCTGCACTGTCCCCGCCCCTTCCCCCAAGTCCCACTTGACCTCTTCCAACCCCTGGTCCGCCCTGTCCCCATTCCACCCTTTTCCCCAAGCCCCTGCCCCTGCCCTGCCTCTTTCCGGCTTCCGCCCCCTCTCCCGAGCAACCCGGGAGCCAGCGGGACGGGCTGAGGCTGGGTCGCTTGCTGCTACTGGCACCAGGCCCCCCACTAACCCTCCAGGCCACCCTGGACCCTGCGTCCCAAAACACGGGGGCCCCCACAAAGTGCGGGGGCCCCCCAAAGCATGGGGCGTGGGGCGGTTGCCCCGGTTCGTCCTATGGGTGGGATGGCTCTGGCGGTAGGTGCCTAATACATTTGAGGATCGGGGCCCAAATCACCAACCTTTTCTCCTTGGCATAAACTGTGAGTGCATTTGTCAACCTTCCTCTCTCAAAGGGGCAGCTTCTGGTAGCTGGGGCAGCTGCTGAGCATGGCAATGGCTGCCGGGTGGGTTAAACAATCAGGAGAATGACTTCAGCTATGACAATGCACAGGCCATAAATTAAACCAAAGGGTGTAGATTAGGATGTGCAAAATAAACTAGTGACACAGGCATAGCGGGTGAAGTAGAAGAATGTGATTGACCAGCTAGGTTTTGTGCAAACCAGCTAGCCAAGATCAGGAGAAAATCTGTTTCTCAATGGGATTGAGATGCTTCAGTGGCTCCCTGCTCAGGGGTGAATTCTTCTGGACACAACAGTCAATCCTTATGACAGACAAGAAAATGAAAAATGACAAGCTTTGCCGGTGCTCAGCCCATCACAAAGAAATCCTATACCGGGTCATGCAGCTAGTCACCCTGTAGGAGAACTACAGAGAACTGCTATGTGAAACCAGGTCTGAATGAGGCCAGGTTCCAATATGGCAGCACCTAATCATCGAATAGTAGGACTGGAAGGGGCCTCGAGAAGTCACCTAGTCCAGTCCCCTGCACTCATGGCAGGACTAAGTGTTCTCTAGACCAGTATTATCTAACTCAGGAGATTAATGCTCAGTAAAAGAAACCACAAAGCAGGTCCCTTATCAACACTTTTGCCTGCATTAATAATACAGCAGCATGCCCAAAGCCGCTCGACTGTAACTAGATAGGGCAGACCCCCTGCTATGGCTGAAGAGGTGTTGTCTCAGCTCGGGGAGAAATGGGTATGCGAAATTTCCTGGCTTCTGACTCTAACCACTAGGCTGACTGCTCACAGCCTGGTCTCTGACCTAGGGACCCACATGTTTTTATGACAACTGGTAAGTGCCAGGTCACAGGGGTGCACCAGCCACATCCCTGTGCCTCAGTTGCTAGCTACAGGTAAGGCATTGGTATTGGGCGTGTGTGTGCTGGTGGGGAGGAGGCCTTCATATGTACACAGCTTGAGGATCCCTCTCTTAAGGGTCAGGCATTAGTGTCTGGGTAAGCCAACTTCATGGCCAGTTTGAGTCGGCAAGAGCTGGGCCAAGTTGTTTTAGCACAGCCCAGCTGTGGGCCCATGAGGGCTATATTTTAGCTACACACCAGGCTGTATCTTGAAGTGTGATGAAAAGGGGCCAGTTGTGTGACATGTAAACCCTTGTCTCAATGTGAAAATGCTGTTGGGTCAGACAGGAGGGCTTGCCCACAAAGCTAGGGGCAAAATTCACCCCATGGAGGGGCGGGGACAGCACAAGACTTGGGTCAGCCTGTTGTTCAGTCAGGTCAGCTGGGCACACCGTTACGCTGTCAAAAAAATCACCAGGCCCCTCTTACAGGCGTGATAAAAGTAAGATGAAAACTAAAATGCTCCATGTTAACAATACTAGCCCTATGTAACTGAGGGGTGGGTGGGTGTGAGTGAGAGAGATTTGAGAGCTTGACAGAAAGCGCTTGACCTTGAAGGACATGGGGGGTGACTGGAGGAGCAACGGTTTCTTCGCTTTGGATTTTTCAACACTTTGTGATCTGCCCAGTTGCATTTTATGATCTGCCCCAGGAGTCACAACCCACTGGTTGGCAGACAGACAGTGGTCTAGAAATTGTTTAAATTTTATTTAAGCCAGATGGGAGAAATGTGAATGTCCCGTGTCCCTCCCCACCCCCCACCCCCCGCCCCCGCTGAAGTATCTGCTGTATGCCAAGGCCAATCTTCTGTTGACATTTAGGCACTTTCTGTATTTACAAAAAGAACAGGAGGACTTGTGGCACCTTAGAGACTAACCAATTTATTTGAGCATAAGCTTTCGTGAGCTACAGCTCACTTCATCGGATGCATACTGTGGAAAGTACAGAAGATGTTTTTATACATACAAACCATGAAAAAAATGGGTGATTATCACTGCAAAAGGTTTTCTCTCCCTCCACCCTACTCTCCTGCTGGTAATAGCTTATCTAAAGAGATCACTCTCCTTACAATGTGTATGATAATCAAGGTGGGATAATCAGCGGCACTGCTATGGGTACCCGCATGGCCCCACAGTATGCCAACATTTTTATGGCTGACTTAGAACAACGCTTCCTCAGCTCTTGTCCCCTAACACCCCTACTCTACTTGCACTATATTGATGACATCTTCATCATCTGGACCCATGGAAAAGAAGCCCTTGAGGAATTCCACCATGATTTCAACAATTTCCATCCCACCATCAACTTCAGCCTGGTCCAGTCCACACAAGAGATCCACTTCCTGGACACTACAGTGCTAATAAACGATGGTCACATAAACACCACGCTATACCGGAAACCTACTGACCGCTATTCCTACCTACATGCCTCCAGCTTTCACTCTGACCACACCACACGATCCATTGTCTACAGCCAAGCTCTGCGATACAACCGCATTTGCTCCAACCCCTCAGACAGAGACAAACACCTACAAGATCTCTATCAAGCATTCCTACAACTACAGTACCCACCTGCGGAAATGAAGAAACAGATTGACAGAGCCAGAAGAGTTCCCAGAAGTCACCTACTACAGGACAGGCCTAACAAAGAAAATAACAGAATGCCACTAGCCGTCACCTTCAGCCCCCAACTAAAACCCCTCCAACGCATTATTAAGGATCTACAACCTATCCTGAAGGACGATCCATCACTCTCACAAATCTTGGGAGACAGGCCAGTCCTTGCCTATAGACAGCCCCCCAGCCTGAAGTGAATACTCACAAACAACCACATACCACACAACAGAACCACTAACCCAGGAACCTATCCTTGCAACAAAGCCCGTTGCCAACTGTGTCCACATATCTATTCAGGGGACACCATCACAGGGCCTAATAACATCAGCCACACTATCAGAGGCTCATTCATCTGCACATCTACCAATGTGATATATGCCATCATGTGCCAGCAAGCCCCTCTGCCATGTACATGGGCCAAACTGGACAGTCTCTACGTAAAAGAATAAATGGACACAAATCAGATGTCAAGAATTATAACATTCATAAACCAGTCGGAGAACACTTCAATCTCTCTGGTCACGCGATTACAGACATGAAAGTTGCGATATTACAACAGAAAAACTTCAAATCCAGACTCCAGCGAGAGACTGCTGAATTGGAATTCATTTGCAAATTGGATACAATTAACTTAGGTTTGAATAAAGACTGGGAGTGGCTAAGTCATTATGCAAGGTAACCTATTTCCCCTTGTTTTTTTCCAACCCCCCCACCCCCCTTCCTCAGACGTTCTTGTTAAACCCTGGATTTGTGCTGGAAATGGCCCACCTTCATTATCATACACATTGTAAGGAGAGGTTTCAGAGTAACAGCCGTGTTAGTCTGTATTCGCAAAAAGAAAAGGAGTACTTGTGGCACCTTAAAGACTAACCAATTTATTTGAGCATGAGCTTTCGTGAGCTACAGCTCACTTCATCGGATGCATACCGTGGAAACTGCAGCAGACTTTATATATACACAGAGAATATGAAACAATACCTCCTCCCACCCCACTGTCCTGCTGGTAATAGCTTATCTAAAGTGATCATCAAGTTGGGCCATTTCCAGCACAAATCCAGGTTTTCTCACCCTCCGCCCCCCCCCCCCCCCCCACACACACACAAACTCACTCTCCTGCTGGTAATAGGAGAGTGATCACTTTACATAAGCTATTACCAGCAGGACAGTGGGGTGGGGGGGGGAGAGAAAACCTTTTGCAGTGATAATCACCCATTTTTTTCATGGTTTGCGTGTATAAAAACATCTTCTGTACTTTCCACAGTATGCATCCGATGAAGTGAGCTGCAGCTCACGAAAGCTCATGCTCAAATAAATTGGTTCGTCTCTAAGGTGCCACAAGTCCTCCTTTTCTTTTTGCAAACACAGACTAACACGGCTGTTACTCTGAAACCTGTAGTTAAGGTGAGCTATTATCAGCAGGAGAAAGAAAAAGTTTGTCGTGATACTCAAGATGGCTCATTTAGACAGTTGACAGAAAGGTGTGAGGATACTTAATGTGGGGAAATAGGTTCAATGGCTGCTACTCTGAAACCTTTCTGTGTTTAGGCACTCCAAATGTGGCTGCCTACCCAGCTTTGTGTATTGCTCTCCGTATCTTCTAGAACTGCTTACAAACATACACCACAAGGTGGTAGCACCTCCCCACACGCAGGAACCACATTTCAGTGTTAGTCTCTGTGAAAAACCCGTTTACGTTGTTTAGGCTCTGATATGACGCTTCATGTCCCCCCAGCCCCCAATATTTTCATGTTGCTAGTGAAGACGGGGCCAACAGCCATTCAAATCATAGACTAGTCTCTACCCCGATGAGTCGTACAGGTTGTTAACATAGTCAGGGGCAAGTTTTGCACTGATCCAGGGGTGACAGTTGATGCAAATTATATATTAAGGTAGTTTGCACATTTGCAAACAGTTATTCGTATAACCCTAAGCTTCTGCTTACGGTCAATAAACCCTGACCTAAGCAGTGGCAGGGGTAGGACACAGAGGTGCACAAAACTTGGCATCTGTGGGGAGGGGTGCTAGAGAGTGTCTGGAAGTATTAGGTAGATTGTGGTGAAGAGGAAGACCATTGCTGGATATTTAGGGGCGGGGGCTGGCTGGGGAAGCCTGTTGGGGTGGCTGGGGCAATAATGGTGTCTGGGAGGCAGTGTCTTGGGGGAAGCAGGATGGGAGGCTGGGGGAACTGGGGATCCTGGTGGGGAGGGTGGCAGTCTCTTGGAGGAAGTTGGGTGAGGCGTGTCTGGTGGGAGTGGCTGGGAGGGGAGCTAGGGCTACAGCATGGTGTTGGGGTTGCCTAGGGCACTGTAGGACGCGCTTGAGGCCAGGGGTGCAGGAAAAGTACCACTTCATCTTGTCCCAATGGCCACCAACGCTGCTTGCCACCCCTGCCCCTTCCGTATTTGGCTCCAGCAGGGAAGTTTTCTGTTCTGTGGGCACTACTGTGGCTTGGGTGTGTGTGTCACACAAGATGGCTTACACTTGGCAGCCCTGTGTAATAGGCCATGGGTGGGAGAAGAGGGGAAAGACCAGGAAACTGAGGGAAAACTGCTCTTGGGAGAACGTTACCCCATAAAGCTCAAACTATTTATTATTGTCCATATGAAACTCCTGGTCCATATGAAACTGAAGGCACAGCTCCCCTCAACCTCTGTGGCCATTAGGGCCCACTCCCACAAACACTTGGGCACATGGGTAACCTGACTCATGTGAGCAGCCCTATAAAAATTAATGCAACAATTTACTTGAGTAAACTTTCAGGTGTTGGGGTAGAGGGCTGTCTCACTTCGGGTCTACGTGGCCCTGGGTTCAACTCTCAGAGGAGCTCTTAAGAACAGATGGAGATGGAACGGCCATCAATAAATTTAGGCTGGAAACCTGAAGGTTTATAACCATCAGAAGAGTGAGGTTCTGGAGCAGCCTCTCAAGTGCAGTAGCGAGGGCAAGACACCAAACCAGTTTTAAAAAGGAGCTTGATCAGCGTATGAATGGGATTATCTGAGGATGCTTCTTGCAGTGGCACTAGTCTTGACCCAGTAGGTCTTTTCCACTCCCATGTGTGCAGCTAGGTGTCTGCCGTATGGCCCCGATCCTGCTGTGGTGCCCCACCAATGGCACACAGTTGCATTGACTTCAACTGCAGGAAGGGGGCTTTTGTAGGAAACTCTTGTCTACGGTGAAGAGGTCATAGCTGTAAATCTTTATTTCCCTGCCTTAAAATTGATCCATAGTCGAAAATATACGTCTAGCTTATTTAATTTTCCATCTGAAGATATAAATATTACTACGCCGCACCAGCCATTGTTATTTTTATTTTATGTGCGTACATCTGCAGTATAAAGAAACCACAAATCCGTTTCCAGTTGCTCACATTAAGCGATGAGAATTTTAGACAAAGGATCAAAAGGATGCTCTTTTACAAGAAGAGCTGACGCAGTGCCCAGGGCAGACATAGCGTAAGGGGATGGCCCCTTACAGAGAACATTAGGGTTGCTGGAACTGAAAGGTAAGATTGCAATTAACAAAGAGATGATCTGAATTACTTGGTTGGGAGGGAGTCTAGCCAGGTACTCTCTAGTTTTAGTGAGGGAACTAGAGATATAGGGCTTGAACCCTTTGGAAAGGCTCCCTTTGATCTGAATGGGCTGTGGGTCAGGGCCGTATTGTGATGATGCCTTCCAACAAGCGTTAACACACGCTTTGCAGTTCTAGATCACGGGATTAAATGCAAAGCACTTGGCAAAGGCCCAAATCCTGAGACGTGGACTTTGCAGTGAAGAGTGAGAGATGTCTGGGACAAGAAGTTCCACCATGAGGATCCACAGAGAAATAGGGTGACCAGATGTCCCATTTTTAAAGGGACAGTCCCATATTTAAGCCTACCGCAGGTGTCCTGACTTTTTCTTAAAAACAGGCAAATTGTCCCGTATTTTCTGTCCCCCCCCCACTCCTGCTGCTGGCCAGATCCCTGCTTGCCAGCCGCCCTCCCACCAGCGTTGAGTGGGGGGCGGTCCAGTGGCCGGCGATGGGGGAGGATCTGCAAGGTTGGCGGTGGGGCAAAGATGCAGCATGTGGGTCCGGCCGCTCCCCCTGCTGGTCCTTCAGTGCAGCCCCTGCTGCATGCCAGCTCGCAGGCAGCAAGACCCAGCCCCCCAGTCCATTTCCGGCCAGCACTGGTGGTTGGTGAGTGCGGGCAGGTGCCAGGTAGTGACCAGTTACATGTCACCTCTGCTGCCCACCAGTCAGCCCTTTATACGTTCCCCCTCTCGCTGTCCTCTTCCTGCTTTGCCCCTTCACCCACACCAACCCTGCTGCTCCTCCCTATCCCCCCCACGAGGTGCATCCTGCTCCCAGCACTGGGCAGAGAACCAGCCCCTGGTGGGGCTGCTCAGCTCACCAGCAGCCTGGCCAGCAGGCTCCTTCCTTCCCCCACTGCCTCTGGCTGGGCCGACGCCCCAGGAAAACCTAAGACCCTCTGGCCTGGGGCGCTGGCCAGAAGGAGCCAAACCCTGCATATGCCAAAGCCCCGCACAGCGCTGGCATGGGGAAGCTTCTCTGCCCTTCAGCTAAGCTCTGGAGTGGGGGGAAGCGATTTCCAGCCTGTTCACGCCTTGACCTGCAGACTCCACAGCAGCCCCCCCCAGGCAGGGGCTGACCACCATCTTCATCTCCCACCCCCCCGCCTGCCCCCAGGGAGCGCAGGGCTGCTCCCTCCCCTAGGCACCCTCCCCTGCTGAGCCACCTCCCTGGCTGAGTTCGCTGAATCCACTGGGCCCTGGTGCACAATGCAACCTAGGGCTTAACCCCTTCCTGCCCATGCTGTAGCTGGGGGGTGGGGTGGGGGAACAGGAGGTGATTGGGTTATGTCAGTGGGGGCATTGTGGGCAGGGAGGGAGAAGCTGCTTCCAGCCAGGGGGGGAGGACAGCAGGAGGAGAGGAGAAATGAGCTCTGCAAAGACAAGGGCCAGGCCATCCCTTCCCCTCTCCTCCTCCCCAGCAGCGAGAAGCAGCTCCCATCGCTTCCCTCCCATACAGTGCCGAAAGACTGCCGCTGGCCACATTCTGGTGTGAACCCTGGCAAAATCTGGGGGGGGGGGCATGTGACCCCACATGTCACCTTGGGAAGACGCGGCACCAGGTACCAGGAGAAGCAGGTCCGTCCCAGGGACCCAGCCAGGCATGGAGAGCAGAGAGCACCAGGCAGGGAGGGTCAGGTCAGTCAGTCACCCCCCCACCATGGGAGAGAGACCTACTGGAGTATGTGTGAGTCACCCCTCCCTGTGTGAACCCTAGAGCCTTAAAGATAAGAAGGTAAATAAAAAGAATCCAACTCCGGTATTTCTTTTTAATGGGGGCTCAGTCGACCTGATGTTAATTTGAACGTTTGCCCTGCATAGTTCTGACTGATTGCCACTGAACGGCTTGAATACAAATAATTCTACCCGGTGTCCCGTATTCAGCATAGCGAAATACGGTCACCCTACAGAGACTCCATCTTGGCCATCCCTCCTTTAATATTTCAGGAGACCACTCTGCAACAGCTCCGCTTGCTCTGGGAGGCTCACACGGAGGACGTGCCATTCCGGTAGATGGACGTTTTCCTCTTAGGGCTGATTTTTTCAAGCAGTGATAACTGAGTGACATAGTTAATGGGGCTGTTTTCTCTAGACATGGTCCGAGGTTTGCGGGTGAAGTTCAGGTACTCTTGATACTGCCACTTCTGCAGGCGCTTCCTTAATTCAGCCTGAACCTAAGGAAAAGCACGAAAAGAGGGGGGAGGGGGAGACGGGCCAAAGAATTGGACATAGAACTAATGTGGCTATTCCAACTTCACACTGAGGCTAAGATTTTTAAAAAAATACCTGCCCAGTGTAAGGTTTCTAAATCCAGATCTAGGTGCCTAAACAAGTGATTGATTTTCAAAAGCGCTCAGGCCCCAGTTTTAGTGTCCCCCACCACCCACCTCCACCTGTCATCCCTCTGTTTGTCAGGTCCTAACACAATGGCTTTTGTGCTTTATTCCATGGGGCCACCAAGTTGTGGTAACATCTGCTGGAGCTCATCCACGAGGCCCTTAGCCTGTCCAAATCTAAGTCTGTCTGAAAAGACCCACTTCAGCCCTGTTACAACGAATAGAGGTGACTTGAGTGGATTAGTCTTTTTATGTCCCCTTTCCCCTAACCTCTGTCTGGATAGTGCCTAGCACATTGTAGGTACTGCCATCACTCTCACTCTCTCTCTCTCACACATACCCCCCATACTCTGATAGCCACGGAAATGCGTCTGCAGTGGCTGCCGTCAATACCTTTGAATCATAGACATGTGGAGGACTGGAAGGGACCTCGGTAGGTCATCTAGTCCAGTTCCCTGCACTCAAGGCAGGACAATGTAATAAATAGACCATTCCTGACAGGTGTTTGTCTAACCTGTTCTTAAAAACCTCCAGTGACAGAGATTCTATACTATTCATATCGTCTATGTATAGTCTATACATTATAGCTACGGCTCCGGGTCTGTCACGGAGGTTGCAGAAGTCACGGACCACCCACGGACGCACTCACAGGAAAAAAATGGTGGTTGCTGAGCACCCACTGGCAGCCGCCCCCCATCAGCGCCTCCCCCTTACCTCCAGCGCCTCCTGCCTGCCACAATCAGCTGTTCCATGGTGTGCAGGAGGCTCTGGGGGGGGCAGAGGGGAGGAGCAAGGGTGGGGCACACTTGGGGGCAGAACAGAGCGGGAAGAGGCAGGGTAGGGGGGAGGCACCTTGGGTGAAGGGGTGGAGTGGGAGCGGGGTCTGGAGAGGAGCCAGAGGGAGCACCCCCCGGCACATTACAAAGTCGGCACCTATGCCCCCATCCCATCAAAGCCAGCAGCCAAATGGCTAAATCACTCACCTGGGAAACCTGAATTCAGATCCCTACTCTGCCTGATTTGGAGCATGGACATGACTGCTGGTCACTACATCCTAGCTGTATACCCCAACCAGCCTGCATTGGGTGTTCAGGGGTGGGGCACTCACTTGTTGGCCAGAGGGGGCGGGGGTTGATGCTATAGCCCAATGGTCTATGGGCTATTAGGACACACTCCTGGAGCTGCCTTTTGTGTGGGGCCCAATCCTGTAGGCATGCGCCAAGGAAGCTGAGGAGGGATATGATTGGTCTCTATAAATACATTGTGGGGTAAGCTAAAGGGCAATCTTAGTGTAACCCACGCACTTCCTAGGTGTGGTGCTCTGTCCCCCCTCACGGCACTGAGACCACTTAGAGATTAATGAGACTGCTAGAGCCTTAGCTAAGAGGCATGTGGGTTTTAACTCATGCAGTAGAGGCTCATGTATTTAGCTCCAGAGGTCCCAGGTTTGATCTCGACAACTGGGGTCTGTTGGCATTACATTAGCACAGGATCCAATGGTTATGTACCGGCTGTGAAGAAACTCAGACTGGATATTAAAAGACGGTTTCTAACCAGGTGAGGTTCTGGAACAGCCTTCTAATAGGAGTTGTGGGGGCAAACAATTTCATTAGTTTTAAGAGAGTCCTGGACAAATTTTTGAGTGTGATTGTATGATGGGATTGCTTGTGATGATAGAGGGCATGGCTCAACAGCTCTGGGGCTCACTTCCAGTTTGCCTCTTATGTTCTTAAAGCTCATGCTTCAGGATTTCAGCCAGCTACCGGCAGGGGTCAGGAAGCAATTTTCCCCCTCGGTCAGACTGACAGTAATCTTGGGGAGGGGGGGTGCGGTTTGCCTTTCTCTGCAGCATGTTGAGGCAGGTCACTTGCCAGGATTATCTGGGTATATCTCTCAGTCATTTCCCTGGTATTGTGGGGGCCTTAAGTACTGGTGCACCTCGGTCCCTCCTGTTCTCTGCCTGTGGCTGTCACACTTTGGTCTCACTTTGGGTACTGGGTTTAGTGTGCAGGGTCTAAGTGGCCTGTCATATACAGGAGGTCAGACTAGATGAGGAGAGGTCCCTTGTGGCCTTAAACTATATGCCCCTGCAATCAGGCTCCTCGGGGGGCACAGGCAAGGCAACACCCAGTTTGAGAATCATGCGAGGATTGAGAGGGGGCTCCAAGTAGCTCATTAGCTGTTACATCAGGGCTTTGGCAACTTTGCACATGCCCACCAGCGGGAATTTAAGGCACCTGCAGGCTTAAGTGACAACTGAGTGGCTGTTTTGAGAATGTCAGTGGTGCCTAAATGTTAGCCTTAGGTGCCTAAAGAGGCAACTAGGTGCTGTGTACCTTTGTGACTCTGCCCCTTTGTGACTCTGCCCCTTTGTGACTCAGGAACACCCATCACTTTGGAAGTCCATAGGACCCATGCTCGCAAGTTTCTTCGGTGCTTTCGAAAATCCCACCCGAAACATCCACATTTGCTTATGCCTTAGTTGGCTTTTTAATACTCTTTTTATGGGACAAATTCAGGTAAGATCTGGCCATTAACACTGCAAGCTCCATAAAGCACATATCTAGTATAAAAAATCCCCACACCTTCCCTTGGGAAACGGCCACTTTTTAAAACAGATGGCACTTTATGATGTATCTTGGAAAATGTAGCCAAGAGTCTTAGCAATAATCAAAGAACATGAAACATAAGATTGAACAACAGTATCTGGAACCACACAGGCTGCCCTGGAGAAGAAAAGAGCTTGCGAGAGGAAATAAAAGCTGAACAGAGGTCCAATATGTGACTAGAGACACTAACTGAACACACTTTCTCATGACAGGGGAATCCCTGACACTTGTCAAGGGGTCACTAGTTCAAGGCTGATGTTGTGCCTTCCTGTAGCAGACCAGAATTACATGTATTTAGATAAAGTAGAGAGACACAGGCAAGAAGACAGATAAGGCTATTTCATGCTTTCAGGAACCGATCAAAGTAAAGCGCGATGGCCTATTCTGGAAATTGGAACACAAGGAAAACAATGGAAGCCCCTGACTTTCAAAGGTCTTATGCAATCGCATGTCTTGCTACTTACCTCTCCATTTAAGAAGCAATATAGAAGAGCGACAACAAAGCCCTAGGAAATTAAGGGGAAAAAAAGGTTATTTCTAAAAAAGGTGAACTTCCGCAAAGCAGGCCTTGGAGCACAGATAATTGTAGAGTGATGTAAGCCTAATTAATACTTTGATTAGGACACACAACAACATAATTTTTCCAATCAGTATTTATATGGCTTTCATATTCAGACTAAACACTGTCATGGCCCTGACATTGCATATGTGCACCACTTACCTCTAATGGATATAATCAGAACTGCTCACGTTTATGTGAGGAGCCCTATACTGTGAGCAGTTAACCAGAATTCTCCTTTAGCTCAAGTAGCAGGGGTCTATGTTTTTTAGAGCAGGCGGCTCTGAGTTCTATCCCTGTTTTGGCATGAAATCCTAGGCAGGCCAAGGTTTTTTTAAAAATATGTAGCAGTGAATTATAAGGCTATAATTATACAGCAGAGTTTTGTCAGCATCTTTATAAATATGGCAAAGATTGTCATCAGTGAGATCATCAGAAACCTGTCATGTAATCACAGCTATGTAATGAAAGTGTGTTTTAAGTACTTGAGTGTGATATTTTCCAAAAGAGAACAGACAGTTGCTTCTGCTTATACACCCCTAAATGTTCTCCCGGAAGCCTAAAAATATCTTTCTGTAACAAACAGACTGTATGTACCCTGACCCCTGGTTCCTCCCTGGGGCCTACCATAGAGAGCATCTGGAGTAGACACGCCATGGGATAAGGACAGCTAAATTCTGGGGGTCAAAATTTCCACCCCATGCTTTCTCCTTTGGGCTGCAAGTTTACCAGTAAGTACCTGTGCCCAGCCTGTGTCGATAATTTGATTCAAAAGAGGCTGAAAAACAGTAAGTTATAAAAACTTCACTTTCCCTTATAGACACTGTTTGTGGCAAAATATTTCTTTAGGGTGGAATTGCAACAGTTCCTAAATGACTTAGCAATGGCTTTCAATGGGACTTGTGCTCCCAAGTGACTTAGACAGTTTTGAAAATTACAGTTCTGGTGTATTTCTTTCTATTTCTAAAGCCAAGGAGGTGCCTCTCTATAGCCCCATGTATCCTGACAACATTTCAGTTTGCCTACAAAACTGTGCAATAAAAGGAAACATCACTGTCAGCCTAACCATGTAACAAAATCCAGCCATGACAGAGCACAGCAGAGAGCCTGTCTCATGCCCGATCTCCTTCTGGCCCCACCCCCCCCCACCCCCCCGGGCCCGCAAGTGCCTGGCAGCTTGCCCAGAACATTAAGAGATTCAGGCTATTTCTGACCAAGAAAGGATGATCATTCCAGGGCGAAAACCTTGCCAAGAGCCAGGGAGTGCCAGCTAGTGCACCGTGACTCATTGCAACCCCAGCAATATGGCACAAGAGAGGTAGTTTCTCAAATAGGCAGGTCCCAGGTAATTTAAGTGTACCTGGGTCAAAAGCAACACCTTAAAATTCTGTCTCAAAGCCAACAGGTAGCCATGCAGAACACGGAGCATTGGTGTAACGTTCACTGCATGGGCAGTTCATATCCCAGTCCAGTTTAAAGCTTCTGAATATACTTAAAGTGTAGCATCACCAGGTGTGCATTGCAGTCATCTAATCTCAAAGTGACAGAGGCATGGATGAAAGCAGCAAGGTCTACATCCAAAAGAAGAGCCATACTCTTCTGGCCATGATAAGATAGAGAAAGTGGTCCTGGCCATAACTGCTACTTCATCACGTAACAGCAGTTGTTGGTCTAACTGGACCCACAGACTAAGTATTCAAATAGTGAACGGTGGGTGCACTGCCAATGGAAGGAGAGAGACTGATGTTATTTCTCCTAACCTACTCTCATCGCCTCTGTTTTATCTGGATTGAATGTCAGGCAGCTCATTCTGATCGACACCCGAGGCTTCATGAGACACCAGGTAAGGCACTTAGTCACCCTCCCTGGATTGGGCAAGGTTGGGACAGTTATTAATTCTGTCTTTGTTTATTATACCTGAAAGGAGCCCAAGCCCAGCTCAATATAAAGTCTAGCTTCCAATCCAGTGCTTTCTGGGCAAAACGCAAACACGATATAGTGCACTCCAAAGAGTGGGATCAGGAGCAGTGTGGATTTAGCTAGTCTCCTGGAAAACGAAAAAAAAAAAAAAAAAAAAAAACACAAACGTGACACACTTGACAACATTTCAATGAATTTAATGGAAGGTGGGAAACTAACAGAACGGAGACTGAGGGCGTGTGCGCATGGCATAGCAATGCACACTATGGAGGGAGGGGAGAGGGGATTTCTAAAGCACACTAATATGCTGCACATTCATTGGTCTGTGTAGACCCTGCTGGTGTGTAATAGTTAAAGTGCGGGAGGGAACTTTTAGTGTGCACCATCAGGATTCAGACGGACCAATTAATACGCAACCCATTAGTGTGCTTTAGAAATCACATTGCCGGAGTGCCCAAGGCTGAGCCATGTAGACAAGACCTAAATCCTCAATTTATCTACAGATCAGGCAAAGCCAACGTGTGTGCACCATGTCTAATGGCAATAGGGTCGTTCATTCTCTATGCCTTTGCAATCTTTTTGCTCTCTCCTGTGTCAACAGGCATGGATGCTAGTCTGTGGTACGCATGATGGCGGTTCTTCTGATGGAGCCACCTGTCCATTTTGAAATGGATGCAGGCCACCGACTCTTTTACATAGATAATCAAACATGCTTTTGGGACTGAATTGGACTGGCAATCTAGTATTGAAATTTCTCCAGCCTTACCAAAGCCATGAGCCAACTAGTCCCCTGCGGGTTTCTAAGAGACCATTACAGAGGCTGGCAGGGTTGAGTCTCTCACGAAGGGCATGGAACCAGAATGGGAGGAGTTAAACAGCTGGGAACCAGATGCATCTGGAGCTCATTCAACTACAGGCCATAGCTGATGTGCATAAAATAAGAAAGGTGAGGAAGAAAGGAGGGGCCAATTGTGTGGCAACCTAAGAGTGTGTGAAGTTGATTACAATTTGTTAGGTGCAGGGCTTTCAGTTGGGCCTCGCTGGTGGACTAGCATAGAGAGGACTTTATATTGGGGCCTCTAGAAAAAAGAGGGCAGATTTCTACCGGCTCATACCTTAGGTGGCAACTCGACTTTGTTTTTTTGTTCTGGGAGTTACTTTCCCCACTATTGAGAAAGAGGCCACAGGGGGACACCCCCAGGAAACAATATCTTAAACCAGATCCAATGGGAGATAATACAAAAAAAGAAAAGGAGTATTTGTGGCACCTTAGAGACTAACCAATTTAAGGTGCCACAAGTACTCCTTTTCTTTTTGCGAATACAGACTAACACGGCTGTTACTCTGAAACCAACACAAAAAACGTATTGTCACTTACACAAAATGACTAGAATGGCTGCCGCTGACCTCTGGAGATTGTAATTTCTGCACCAGAATTCTGATCACATTGACAAATATAGTAAAGTTCATCTGCAAAGAGAAAAACGGGTTTCTAAGCTTCCTAGGAGACTGAGCCATATCTTCAATGGGTGCAAATCAACATAGATCCAACCATATCAAAGCAGCTATGCCAATTTATGCCAACTGAATATCTGGTTCTCAATCTGTACACAGTCAAATAAATAATAAGGGCAACATTTTCTATCTTAGATGCCTAAAGTGACACCCCCAAATCCTTATTTAGGCACCTAAGTAAACATAGGGTGACCAGACAGCAAATGTGAAAAATCTGGACAGGGGGTGGGGGATAATAGGAGCTTATATAAGAAAAAGACCCAAAAATCAGGACTGTCCCTATAAAATCAGGACATCTGGTCACCCTAGGTAAACATGATCTGATTTTCAATTATGATGTGCTTCCACAATGACTTTGAATAGGAGGCTTACTTGCTCAGACCCTGAAAATCAGACCAATTTTTTGTTATGCCTAATGATGGATGTAGGTGCTAATCTTTAGGCACCCATGTTTGAAAACTTTGACCGATTCACATTTCTATAACGTTCCACAAAACAGATCTTGCAACACAATTTAAGTCAGCAAGAATCCTGCTCGCATATACAATGGCCAAATTTTTCCTAAACATGCATCCTAAGGGCTCAAGTGCAAGTGCACTGGCATGAAGCTGGAGAAAAGACTGAGGAGATCCTGGGGAGAGGGGCAATATTGTTCACTGGTTTGGAGAGAAAACAGAAGAATAAAAACAGGGGAAAGAGAAATGACTAGGCACAGGCATGTCACAAGCCCGTTATTATTACGTATTTGTATTGTGGTAGCTCCTAGGAGCCTCAGTCATGGACAGGACCCTGTTGTGCTAGACTCTGTACAAACACAGAACAAAAAGACACCCCGTGCTCCAAAGAGTTCACAATCTAAGTATATCTTCACATTTTGGAGATGGATTCTCTGGTCAGACACATGAGTAAGTGACACAAAATAGATGATGATCTTACACGTTACTCGCTGCAATGAGCCTTTAAGGCTAAATTTTCCTGTACTTGCAAATGTGCAATGATCATGCATAGACAATGCAGGAGTGTCCTTATTTAGGCATGTTCCTGGCATTAGACTCTGAGTAATTAGCCTTGTATCACCTGCGTGTGATCTTGCACTATTGCCAGCCTTGGCTGGACACATATAGCTTACATTGGCTGAAACGGCGTTCAATACACATGTCCCAGGGCAACATGCTGCCCTTCATTTGTAATTTTCATGCCTTTCACTGCTGCTTGTCTCTCTTCCACTCACGATATAGCAAGTGTTATGCAACAATTTCCAGCTTCCTAAAATTAAAAACAAATTAAATGCAGTATGCGGCACTGTATGCCTGTCTTACTGAAAAGAGATATGTGCTTAGCTTTCAGTTCTTCAAAGGATTCAACAGATCAAAGGCAAAACTCACTAATACAGATAGCAGTATGGGTCCCTTGATGATCCATAACACTGCTGTATTCTCATCATCATCATCCCAGCATCTGAAACAGGAAACTAAATAATTACCTGGTCTGGTTTGTGCTGAATATTAAACGACTCAAGTCTTGGTACAGAAAAGTGGTTGTCGTTAACTCTTGCCGTTAGCAATTTAAAAGCATCTCCCAAAAGTTCTTCCAGATTTTCACTCCCAAGAAGGTTGCTCTATAGCCTAATTCAAAGAAGGCTTATCCAACTTGAGGCAAAGGCCTTGTCTACACTGGTGGTAGTGTTTAGGGTACATGTGGCTACAGACTGCAGTGAAAAACAGGCTACGTTCACACTGCAGTGTGTAGCTTTATGCAACAGTGAAAGGCTCTGGCAGCGGAGAGGCCATGGGGAAAGACCAGAGCCCTGCTGCCAGAGACTTTCCCTGCTCTCTCCTCCTTGCCAGAACCTTTTCCTGCTCCCAGAGCCTTTCACTACGGGACACCACACTGTAAAAATAGAAGTGTATATGTGGGAAGCACTGCTTGGGGTGTGGAGAGCCATGTAGGGTACATACACTAAGGATCTGGCATGTCTTTTCTCTACCCACTTAAACTGTGCCACTCCATCTACTCTGCTATTTCTATCCGTGCTAGGGGGACATGCCGTGGCTGCACACCGCTGTAAATGTTGACATAGCCAAAGTGAAACAAGGAAGGGGACATTATCCTGATTGCAGGCTGCTCATTAAGACTTTCTCTCCCCTACTGTGTGGAGCTATATTTCAGGGCAAAGAAGAGAGGCTGGATTTAGCTGCAGTAAATCCAAAGCACTCCTCACTTCTTCGCCATGGCTTCCGGGCTGCTCAGCAGAGTCCAGGCACTGAGGTCCTGATGCTTCCACTTTAGAGCTTTTGACTGGAACCCGGCACAGTCTCGGGCAGGTGAGCAGCCACCAAAATGGAGCCTTCATCTAAAAGGTGCAAGTGCGATGGTGTTAACAGCTAGCAGAGTGTGGGCACAGGGATGAAGGTAAATGTATCCAGGTTGGATTTTATGTTCTCCGGCGGTTTAGCTACTGTACAATGAACACAGGAACGGACAGACTGAGTCCGACCCAGTGTCCATCTGGTCCAGCATCCTGTCTCCGGCAGTGGCCAGCAGTAGCTGCATCAGAGGAAGGTGCAAGAAGTTAATGATAGGAAGATCTGAGATAACCGGTCCCCTTGGTCTATGGCGACACTTCTGGCAGCATGTAGAGTGCAAGCACATGAGGTTTCGGGCCCCGCTGCCGGAGCCTTTCCCCGCTGCTCTCCCTGCTGCAGAGGCCTCTTGCTGCAATGGGGAAGGGCCCTGGCAGTGGAGAGGCATCAGGACACTACACTGCCAAAAACAGCTATGGGAGGCATTGCTTGGATGTGAAGAGAGCCTGCGTAGGGTCTATACCCTGGGGGTTCAGGCATGTAGGGTACTCTGTGGTACTCTACTCAGCTAAGCTATCTCTCACCATCTACACATGTGCTGGCTGGGAGTGTGGTGTTTGTACTCTACACCCCACTGTAAGTGTCGACACACACTGTATTAGGTCTTTCCTGATCTCTAATAAGTAGAGATTGGCTTAAGCCCTGATGCATGAGGTTTAATGCCAATCAAGGCATTTCTGTCAGCAATAATGATCATAAATCTGGATATTCGTATTATTCACATAAATGCTCAATCCCTCTTTGAAGCCTGCTAAGTTCTTGGCATCGATGACATACTGTGGCAGTGAGTTCCAGAGTCTAATTACACAGGGTGTAATAAATATTTCCTTGTATTGGTTTTGAAATTGCTACCTTTTAATTTCATTTAGGGTCTTCTTGTTCTTGCGTATGAGACAGGGACAAGAGATGCTCCCAATCCACTTTCTCTAGAGTAGTTGGTATTTTATATACTTTAGGTCCTGTTTTATTAATCTCCTTTGTAAGGTAAAAAATCCCAATCTTTTCAATCTTTCTTCAGAGGGGAGTTTTTCCAGGCCCTTGATCATTCTTATCACCCTTCCCTGAACCCCTTTTATCATCAAACAAAGACTTGTACAGTCTTTCCAGATTTGGTTCTGCCACTGAAATGAAAGGAATTTTTGCACCTGGAATAACTGCAGGATCACAGTAATTTGTCTGCTTGTCTTGCAGTCTTTCCACATGAGGAGATCCAGGGAAAGGAAGGACATTGAATTCACCCTTATACCTTAGAGGCTACATAAGAGGAGCATGTGCCATGAGAAGGTGGAGGACTGACATCCCCCCACCATTTACACAAACTAAAATGATGGGGTATTTTGCCAAAGTGAAACAAGGAAGGGGACATTATCCTGATTGCAGGCTGCTCATTAAGACTCTTTCTCCCCTGCTGTGTGGAGCTATATTTCAGGGCAAAGAAGAGAGGCTGGATTCAGCTGCAGTAAATCCAAAGCACTCCTCACTTCTTCGCCATGGCTTCCGGGCTGCTCAGCAGAGTCCAGGCACTGAGGTCCTGATGCCTCTTGATATATTTGGGTACCATAAATTAACATGAATGGAGCAAGGCAGACTGCAAGGGCCAGGTGAGTGGCAGTGGGCCAGACAGCCTTTCACCTTTAGGTCATTGGTCTGAATCTTTCCCAGGTTAGGAAGGAGTAGAAGTTGTTCCTATCTTGGGGCCTGTGTGAAGTGAATGGGAAGATTAAAGTTCAGCTCCTAGTAACCAAGCATCTGTGATATATTGCCCCCACTCCTGTTCTCAGGTTGAGAGGCTTTGCGGTCAAACCAAGGATTGAATGGAGATGAAAATGGAACAACACTTTCACTCCCAATAATAGTAAACCAGACTTGAAGCCTACTAGCCAGGTGCCATAGGGAAGCTTGCACTGTTTGATACAAGGACTAGGTAGAAAGGACTAGGACAAGGTAGAAAGTTGATGAGATAGAGAAAGTCTGTTCCAGACGGAAGGAGCTTCAAAGTATAAGACTCTTGCCCCAAGAGTGGTGAGATTGTGTGAAAAGACAGAGGAGATGAGTGCCAGAGGTAAGACAGTTCAATACATGGCATAATCATTCAAATGCAAGAGTTCACACACACAGTATTGCCAACCCTAGATGTTCAAAAACTGAGTCAAGTCCCCCCCAATCATGCGATGGCCTTAAAACCCCCACGACTTCTGGAAAAATAATAAGTGTTTGGTTCTTTTTATTTGCCTTCTAGCTGCAGCGTGCACTTGCTTCACATTGTCAAGTTTTTCTGGCAACCATGAAGGATAGACACATATTTTAAAACAAAAGCCAAGGTTCTCCTGCAATATCATGATTGCAGCAGCTGGGGCTTTAAGAAAAATAACTCAAAATCGTGAGACTTTTGATCAAATCCTGAGCTGGCAACACTGTTGCTGCAGTCAGATGTAAATTGGGAGATAGTTCTCAAAACGACTTCCTCATTTGCCTATTTCTGAATTTTAAAGATTAAAAATGCAAATTCTTATGGTTAAAAGCTTTGGTTATCTTTTAAATCTCCCTTCTTGATGAATCACATTTACTGTACCAAATGCAATGCCCAGCCGCACTATGATTCTGGCTCACCCTGTATTCTGTCTGTAGATTCGGGTTAGGATCCAAGCAGACATCACAGCACTGGGAGTTCCTAGAAGAGTCAACGCAGAACACAACATGGCACAAGATCACTTTTTGAATTTAAGTGCAACCCAGGATCTACCCCGCCCCTTCCCTGAGGCCCCACTCCTTTCCCCAAGGCCCCGTGCTCCACTCACTCCATCCCCCCCTCTCCATCGCTTGCTCTCTCCCACCCTCACTCACTTTCACTGGGCTGGGCCAGGGGGTTGGGGTGCGGGAGGGGGTGCAGGCTCTGGGCTAGTGCCGAGGGGTTTAGAGTGTGGGAGGGGGCTCTAGGCTGAGCCTGGGGCAGGAGGTTGGGGTGCAGGAGGGGGTACATGGTGCTGGCTCTGAGAGGGGGCTCAGGGCTGGGGGTTGGGATGTAGAAAGGATGAGGGCTCCTGCCGGGCGGCTCCCATGTGGTGGTGCAGTGGGGCTAAGGCAGGCTCCCTGCCTTCCCTGGCCCCATGTCACTCTGGCAATCAGCCAGCATGCCCCTGCGGCCCCTGGGGGCACGGGGGGGGGGAAATGTGGCTCAGTGTGCTGCCCCTCCCTGTAGGCACCACCCCCACAGCTCCCATTGGCTGCAGTTCCCTGTTCCCGGCCAATGGGCGCTGCAGGGACGGTGCTTGCAGACAGGAGCAGCACACTCAGATCCCTGACCACCCCCAAAGCCTGAAGGGGCATGCTGGCCTCTTCCAGGAGTGGCGTGGGCCCAGGGCTGGGAGGGAGCCTGCCTTAGTCCCGCTGCACTGCCGGACTTTTAGTGGTTGGAGATCGCGATCAACTGTCAGAGGCTCCAGGATTGACCAGTCGATCACAATCTACCACTTCGTGACCAGCGCCTTAGACTCTGGGTGCCCAGTGTTAGACCCCTAATGTGAAATGCTCTCTTTGGTGGAGTCAGTGGCAAAAATCCTACTGATTTCAATGGGCCCTGGATTTCAACTTTTGGGCAAAAATTTCAGAAGTATCCACTAATTTTGGGTGCTTCATGTAACCTGATAGGCAGAGCCCCAGTCACCCCATGTGTGCAGTAGGGACAATTACATTTATCTACCTCCTGGGGGCATTGTGTAGCCTGATGAAAATAATGCAGGTGAAGTTTTTATCTTAGTCCAAAGTATTCTTAAGGCAAAGATCAGACTAGAACGCACGAGTTCCACTTTCCCAGACCTGTATGGCCACATTGCCGAGTGCATTACACTCACACCAGATACTTCATGGGGTGTCTAGAAAGTGACAAAATGTCCACCCGGGACTATTTTAACAAAAATAAATAAAATACTGCAGTTGCATTGAACCTCATGAATTGTCAACACTCATCGAAAATGCATTTCAAGGCAAATGCTTTTCAGAGCTCTAGACATAACTGCAAGTCGGCACATACACAAGCAAAGGGAGAAAACATGAGAGTGTACTAACCCCAGCCAACCAAAATGAACCACCACACGTACTGTTTATCAGAAACAAATGTCAACAGCAGCAGTGTTTGCAAGTACATCCCTTCTACCAGGAGCCAGAAGAAGTTGGCTAAAATGCTGAACTGAAAGAATGCGACTGCAACCTTACATGCAACCTGGAGACACACAGGGAAAGGAGAATATTAGCTGCAGTCTCTGAAGTCAGTCATCTTAAAGGTCCTGGGAAAAGCTGGGAAAATCTGAACCAAGAGAAATATGCACGTACACAGGTTCTGATCGAAAGCCTCTTGAACTCAGTAGATTTATAATTGACATCAACGGGGTTTGGGTTACACCCATAGATTATACAATTCTAGTGAGTGGTGTACAGTTGTCTGAAAGTGAACATTTAGGCCTCCATTGTGGGCCAAAATCCTTACTCATGTAAGCGGATGAAGCTCTGCTGAAGTTGACAGAGTTGTGCTCTCGTACACCACAGTTGAATTTGGCCCTTGGTATTTCTTTCTGTGTCTGATGCGATTTGCTACTTTGGTGTATTGCAGGCCAAGTTGGAATTGCAAGCTATCACTGTAAGAGGGTTTTTTTCGGGGGTGGAGGTGGTTCCTGATCCTGCTTGCAGGCTAGGGATCCTTGTAGGAAAGCATGGGATCTGGGCCTACCAGAATGAGTCTGAAGACAGACAGCCTAAAGCAAAGTGAGGTGAGCTGTGCCTCTCTGTTTTAGGGAGCATCCTGTTTTCTCTTTCTCTGTTTTGGGGATTTTGTGTGTTAATGGTTTAAATTCTATTCAATAAAGTACTGCTACATTGCAACCCTCGAGAAAGATAAAAACATAAATACTCTAATTTGTCTGTGTGTATGCCATAAACATAACAGCACCTAAAGTATGATGATCTCAGACCCATAAAACCAAAATACAGGACAGAATCAGGAAATCTCAGTGTTACCTCTGTAACAAGGATTAACCAGTAAAATCAAACACAGTGACAGAGAAGAAAAGATTGGTACCGTTGACATTAAGCAGTGGTCCATATTTTCATCAGCAAACAAAACAGCATCTTTAATGAAAACAGCAGTGGCTCTGAGGATGAAAGAGACAAACAGGTGCATGTGGATGTAATTCCGTGTACAGTGGAATTTTCTGAAATGAGAAAATAAAAAAGGAAATCATTCCTTAAAGAGAAACTTCAGTTTACCCCATCTAAAAACCAATCAGGAATCCATTCTGTCTTCAGACATCACTCAGCAAGTCAAAACAAGTACAGTAGGGCATGCTTTCCCAGCAAAAGTGCCCCAGCAAAGTCTCAGCCTTGAGCTAGAGAAGCCATTTCTAGAAGCAAGGCAATAGCTTAGCTCATTCTCTTTGTTCCTGGGCCCCTACCACTATTACTATGGAATGTGACAGTTGTGGTGGTGGTTTTAGGCCTATCCACTGGAAAACAGGCTTGGACAATTTGTGATTTGATTCAATGCTCATTGGAGAGACACCCCTTTTGATTCCAGTGGATGTTGGACTGGTCTCTTATTGCATAGGTCACTGTGTTGATGCTAAATAGTAACGATTTCCATTGATTACTACCCAGGGCTGGATTTATACTAGTGGCCTAAAATCAAAAGTTTCTGTCCCAAACTCATCACTTATCATCCAAATTCAGCACAAATAAGATCATCAGAATGGCCATACTGGGTCAGACCAATGGTCCACCTAGCCCAGTATCCTGTTTTCTGACAGTGGCCAATGCCAGATGCTTCAGAGGGAATGAACAGAAAATGGCAATTATCAAAGTTATCCATCCCCTGTTGTCCAGTCCTAGCACCTGGAAGTCAGAGGTTTAGGGACACCCAGAGCATGGGGTTGCATCCTTGACCATCTTGGCAAATAGTCATTGATGGTACTATCCTCCATGAATTTATTTAATTCCTTTTTGAATGTGCAGGTTATTTTCCCTCGATCTCTGTGCATAGCTCCTATAATCTGTAATGGATGGTACAGGCACATCTGAGGGGAGTTTATGGAGAGAACGTCCTTGCTAAGCATGGGGAAAGTAGTTGCCCTATGTGAACTGTGAGGCCATCATGCATGGACACAAGCCATAGTCCCATTAAAAAAAAACCCTCCAGGAGGAATAGTGAGAGGGTACACAGTCAGGTCTTATGTTTTAAAGTCTGCCGGGAAATATCACACCACAAGTGATGGAGAATAGGTTACCGTGGATGGAAATATTGTGTCTGTGATAGAATGCAAAAACTGGAAAATAAAACCAGTTGGAGTTGCAAGTCACAGAGATGAGAATTAGGATGAAGTTGAATGGGGACTTCAAATACCTCAAAGTCCGCTGCAAGCATTTACCTGAAGATGGCAAAGATAACGAGAGCTGTAATGAGTGAAGTCAGAGATGTCGCATAGCCAGCGGTGTAGACATGCCAAAATGCAGAATAATATGATTTCTATGAGAGGAAGAAAAGACAAAAATATAGATGGATGTGCAGCATTCATCCCAGTGTGCCCATTTGACTAAGGCATGACTAAGGCACCTCAGCCACAGAATATAAATTATACTTTACAATCTCCAACGTGCTTTATAGTGGAGAGGGGCTCTAGACTGGGACTTGGGAGACTTGAGTTCTAGTGTTGGCTCTGCAACTGATCTTCTGCGTGACCTTGGGCAAGGCATTGGCCCTCCCTGTGCCTCAGTTTCCCCATCTGAAAAATGCAGATAATGGTTTGGGCTTGTTGAAAACTTTCCTTTGAAATGGGTTTTCAGCAGAAAACTGGGTTTTTGATTAAACACATTTTCTTGTGAAGTGTCTATTTTACCAGGAACATTTTGATTTTTTTTCCATTCCACACCCAAAAAAGCTTTCAACCAATACCAGAAAAATTTCAGATTTTGGCTGAAAATTCTCAGTGTTTTGACAAAAAGTCAAATTTTTCTGCAGAACACTCCCCGTATTTTCTGACCACCTCTAACAGTGACTCATACCCCTCCCCCCCGTGCAAAGGACTTTGATGTGTATAAATGTGCTAAATGAGCCCAATCCAAAGCCCCCTGAAGCTACTGGAAAGACTCAATTCACTCTAATAGCTAAGTATTGTTAAGATGTGTCTTGGTTTTACAAACCCTTCCGGTTCAGGTTTTATATCTGCGACACAAAACCAGGGGTGTCTGGCAGCTGGGCTTCATTTATTTGAAGCACCAATGTTTGGGAGCATTTGGATAAACATGCCTAGCTGTGGCCTATCCCAAATCCTCAGTGAAGGTTTGATGGTTCAAGGTGCTGAGCTTTGCCAACTCTCATTGAAGCTGCTGGGAGGTGTAGTCACTCAGCATGTCACAAGTGTTCAGCACCTTGCAAATTCTGTGACTAATTGTTTCAGGACCAGATGCAAGGCCCATCAGAACTAATGGGTGTCTAATGTACTTGAATGGGCTATGGATCACGCCTCTAGTGAGTAGGTACAGCTAAGCAAAAAGTAACAGATGAGGAAACTGAAACATTTGGGAGGGATAGTTCAGTGGTTTGAGCATTGGCCTGCTAAACCCAGGGTTGTGAGTTCAATCCTTGAGGGGGCCATTGAGGGATCTGGGGCAAAAATTAGGGATTGGTCCTGCTTTGAGCACGGGGTTGGACTAGATGATCTTTTGAGGTCCCTTCCAACACAGATATTCTATGATTCTCTATGATTATGGAGCAAAGAGACTGACCCAACATCACACGGTGTGTTAATGGAGTTATTTCCTGAGCTCTGACACAGAGTCCTTAATTCCTAGTTTCAAACTCAACCTAATAAGGGTATTTCTATACTGCAATCAGAGGTGTGACTGCAACATGCATCGACATACCTGAGCTAGCTTTGCTCCAGCTAGCTTGAATATCAATAGCAGTGAAGCCGTGGCTGCACGGACTAGCCACTCAAGAATATAACCAGGGTCCTGGGTGGACTTGTACAGCCCGTGCTGTCCTAGCTTCACTGCTATTGTTATTCAAGCTAGCTAGATCAGCGCTAGCTCCGATTGGTCTCAATGTGCTGCAGCCATACCTCTGATTGCAGTGCAGAGGGCCCTAAGTGACATTGCCTCTCTGATATTACCCTTTAACACTGCTAAGTTCATTTTGACATAGAATCATAGAATATCAGGGTTGGAAGGGACCACAGGAGGTCATCTAGTCCAACCCCCTGCTCAAAGCAGGACCAATCCCCAATTTTTGCCCCAGATCCCTAAATGGCCCCCTCAAGGATTGAACTCACAACCCTGGGTTTAGCAGGCCAATGCTCAAACCACTGTGTCGCATAGTGATGTATCCTGAGAAAAACAGGAAGCATCATCGAGCTTTGCCTCTGCAAATTGTTTTCAGTTTCACTACAGGGCCACCTGATTATTCCAAATCATAAGGAACCAAAATCCTTAGCTTGTTGCTGGTCAGTCAAATTTCCTCAGGGCCGATGCAAGTGCCGCATTGTCCTAACCCTAACCTTGTTTATCAAAAGGCTTAGAAGCTGCCAGCAACTCCAGGCTGAGACAGTCATTTATCAATTTTAAATTCAGAAACGTTGGCAGGAAACCTGCTCATTGAAGAATCATCCTGGCATTTGGTGAAATCACTGTAACATTTTCTATGCAACATGCTACACAAAGGTGGAAAGCAGGAGACTTGTTCAACTGTGCAGGCGGGTGGGTCAAAGGCTCTTTCCTCTTCTGGGGTAGCTGATAGAAGCACGGTAAGCAGCAGAGTCCAAACAGGTGAGGGTGAAAAGGGTACTCAGGTTCTGAGTATGCAGAGAAAACACTACCCACTAGCTCTCCCACAGTGTGTTTTATACACAGTCCCTGGTATTTATCTGACCCCCTCCCCAGTTACCACAGGAGCTGAGTACTTCATCATCTTTGATGGATTTAACCTCACAACACCACGTGAGGTAGGGCAGTGCTGTTGAGTCCCTGTTTTACAGATGGGGAACTGAGACACAGAGAGGACAAGCTACTTGCTCAAAGCCACATGGGCAGAGTAATGACTTGAGCCTAGGTCTCCCGTGTACCCTAACCATTGGACCATCCTTTCTATCTTCAGAGAAGGCTGATGAACACAAGTCTCTGGAACCCTAATTTAAAAGGAACCGTGAAGACGACTCTTCCCCTTTCACTGTATGCAATGTTCCCCATAGAAGCAAAGGGTTAGGCAGCAGGCTATCTTCTCCACCCAGATAGATACCGGACACAGCAGGACAGACTCTTCTATGCCAAGATCCATTCAGTGCAGGATGAGGGGGCCATAACTGGCTCCCCAATTCTCCACCTTGCATTGTGTCAGATCCAGCCCTGATGTCATTTAGTCCAAGAGGCCATATGACAGCTGAGAACCACAGGAGTGCAATCCCCCGCTAGCTCTAGTTCCTTCCTTGTCCCCGATACCCCCACCTATGCTGGGGTTGGGTTGGGGTGGTGGAGGGGCCAGCTCCACTGGCCTTGTGGAGTACCCAGGGAAGTCTCAGCTGGACAGTACAGTCAATCAAAGGAGAGAATCTGGCTTATGTATATTCAGCATTCCTCAGGGTGTTTTCATGGGGGCAGTTCTGGGTTTGCTCCTCCTAGGTGCATCTCCAACCCAATACTGACCTGATCTTCAGGGCCTTTACTGGAACCTTCATCGAATCCGCAGGCAATGGAGTACGGTGGGTACGGTTCTGACCAAGATGCTTCTTGCGTACAGTTTCTTTGCAGAAAACCTGAAAACAGTGAAACACATCAGCAAATGACCCATATGGTTTAGCAGTGACAAGAAACAGCTTATTCTTAGTGCCCAAATCCTCAGACCTATTTTCTTACTTATTGATACTTCTGGATGTGCTAACTGCTTTTAGCAAGTTTGGCTATACAGAATGAAAGCTACTTTAGCTATCTACCTTGTGAAATGCTTAGACAAATATTCAAATGAACACAGTGGTGAGCTGGAGCCAGTTTGCACCAGTTCGCTGGAACCGGTTGTTAAATTTAGAAGCCCTTTTAGAACCGGTTGTCTGTGGGTGCTCCAGGGCTGGAGCACCCAAGGGGAAAATTCGACCGGCAGCTCCCCGCCCTGCCCCCGGACCCAGCTCACCTCTGCTCCAACCTGCTCTGCTTCTCTGCCCCCCCGGGGTCCCGCGAATCAGCTGTTCGCACGGGAAGCTGGGGGTGGGGGGGCTGAGAAGCAAGCGGCAGCTTTGCGCTCAGGCCCAAGGAGGTGGAGCGGAGGTGAGCTGGGGCGGGGGGGGGCCTCCCTGGGCCTGAGCGCGAAGCCGCCGCTTGCTTCTCAGCCCCCCACCAACCTCCCCGGCTTCCCGCCAAACAGCTGATTCGCGGGAACCCGGGACGGGGGGCGGAGAAGCAGAGCGGGGTGGTGCGTTCAGGGGAGGAGGCAGAGCAAAGCAGAGGTGAGCTGGGGCCGGTCGCGGGGTGGGGAGCTGCCGGTGGGTGCTCTGCACCCACCAAATTTTTCCCGTGGGGTCTCCAGCCCCGGAGCACCCACGGAGTTGGAGCCTAAGGCGCCACTTTTGATGTGATCAGTGGGGGGAGCAGCCGCTCCCCCTGCTCCCCCTCTAGCTTCACTCCCCCGTCCCTAGGAGTCAGAGGGACCTGCCCGATGCTTCCTGGGAGCCGCCCCAGGTAAGTACCCCCCGGACTCCCCACCTCGCCTCCCGGCAGGTCCCTCTGGCTCTTAGGGGCAAGACGGGGTGGGCACCCACTACAATGGCCCATGAGACCCTCCTGCCCGGTTCTGGGGACAGTCAGGGGACAGGGGAAGTGGGTGGATGGGGCATGGGTCTGGGGGGGGCATCAAGGGACGCAGGGGGTTGGATGGGGCAGGAGTCCAGGGGGGCGGGGGTGGGCCACGACCCCCTCGTGGGTTGAGGAGGGAACCGGTTGTTAAGATTTTGGCAGCTCATCACTGAATGAACGGGGAAGTAACAAAGCAGCTTCCAGGTTTATATAGGAATTACATACTATGAGCTCAATTTGTATACAGAGGCACCTAAGTCATGCATCCAAAGCATGCCTTTAAGAACCAGTTTGGTTCTTGAGACATATGACTACTCAGTTGATTAGACACACAAGGTGGGACCAACACGGCAACAGCACTGCATACCCACTTGATAGCATTAATAACAATACTCTGCATGTTTGTAATATCTTTTACCCAAGGATCCCAAAGCACATATAATTTCCAATCACTTCCAAGCCAGAAAGACTTAAGCCTCTCAGCACTTCAGGAAGGTAGGGTAGTGTTATTATCCGCATTTTATAGATGAAGAAATGAAGGCTATGTCTACACTGCCCCGGGTGTGAATAACTGGGTGCACCAAAGCGCTACACTATAAATCCTCCATATGGATGTTGTGGGCACTAACTAAAAGGTTCCTAGTTCATGTTTAATGTAGTTCAGTTTGAAGGGGACTATTTTTTAGCAGATTTCAGAGTGGTAGCTGTGTTAGTCTGTATCAGCAAAAAGAAGGAGCAGTACTTTTGGCACCGAAAAGACTAAATTTGTTAGTCTGTAAGGTGCCACAAGTACTCCTCGTTCTTTATGTTAGCAGAGTCCTCAGTAACTTGCCCAAGGTCACGGAGGATCTGCAGCAAAATCGGGAATAGAAACCAGGAATCCTGACTCAAAGGACCCCATCGCAAGACCATCCTTCCTCTCAATTACGGTAGGATAGAAAAAGTTGTCTGGGCTCTGACATTTGGCTCCCATCCTTCCAGTGATACAAATGATGCCACTATTTTAGCAAGATACTCCCCACTGACTGTCACAGCGTTTGGCTTTTGTTTTGAAATGGTGAGAGGGAATGGTGGACGTGCACAAGTCCATGGGGCCGGACGAGTTGCATCCGAGAGTGCTGAAGGAATTGGCGGCTGTGATTGCAGAGCCACTGGCCATTATCTTTGAAAACTCGTGGCGAACCGGGGAAGTCCCGGATGACTGGAAAAAGGCTAATGTAGTGCCAATCTTTAAAAAAGGGAAGAAGGAAGATCCTGGGAACTACAGGCCAGTCAGCCTCACCTCAGTCCCTGGAAAAATCATGGAGCAGGTCCTCAAAGAATCAATCCTGAAGCACTTGCATGAGAGGAAAGTGATCAGGAACAGCCAGCATGGATTCACCAAGGGAAGGTCATGCCTGACTAATCTAATCGCCTTTTATGATGAGATTACTGGTTCTGTGGATGAAGGGAAAGCAGTGGATGTATTGTTTCTTGACTTTAGCAAAGCTTTCGACACGGTCTCCCATAGTATTCTTGTCAGCAAGTTAAGGAAGTATGGGCTGGATGAATGCACTATAAGGTGGGTAGAAAGCTGGCTAAATTGTCGGGCTCAACGGGTAGTGATCAATGGCTCCATGTCTAGTTGGCAGCCGGTATCAAGTGGAGTGCCCCAAGGGTCGGTCCTGGGGCCGGTTTTATTCAATATCTTCATAAATGATCTGGAGGATGGTGTGGATTGCACTCTCAGCAAATTTGCGGATGATACTAAACTGGGAGGAGTGGTAGATACGCTGGAGGGGAGGGATAGGATACAGAAGGACCTAGACCAATTGGAAGATTGGGCCAAAAGGAATCTGATGAGGTTCAATAAGGATAAGTGCAGGGTCCTGCACTTAGGACGGAAGAACCCAATGCACAGCTACAGACTAGGGACCGAATGGCTAGGCAGCAGTTCTGCAGAAAAGGACCAAGGGGTGACAGTGGACGAGAAGCTGGATATGAGTCAGCAGTGTGCCCTTGTTGCCAAGAAGGCCAATGGCATTTTGGGATGTATAAGTAGGGGCATAGCGAGCAGATCGAGGGACGTGATCGTTCCCCTCTATTCGACATTGGTGAGGCCTCATCTGGAGTACTGTGTCCAGTTTTGGGCCCCACACTTCAAGAAGGATGTGGATAAATTGGAGAGAGTCCAGCGAAGAGCAACAAAAATGATTAGGGGACTGGAACACATGAGTTATGAGGAGAGGCTGAGGGAGCTGGGATTGTTTAGCCTGCAGAAGAGAAGAATGAGGGGGGATTTGAGAGCTGCTTTCAACTACCTGAAAGGGGGTTCCAAAGAGGATGGCTCTAGACTGTTCTCAATGGTAGCAGATGACAGAACGAGGAGTAATGGTCTCAAGTTGCAGTGGGGGAGGTTTAGATTGGATATTAGGAAAAACTTTTTCACTAAGAGGGTGGTGAAACACTGGAATGCGTTACCTAGGGAGGTGGTAGAATCTCCTTCCTTAGAGGTTTTTAAGGTCAGGCTTGACAAAGCCCTGGCTGGGATGATTTAACTGGGAATTGGTCCTGCTTTGAGCAGGGGGTTGGACTAGATGACCTTCTGGGGTCCCTTCCAACCCTGATATTCTATGATTCTATGATTCTATGATTACTGCTAGAGCTGGCCAATCTTTTTTCAATGGATGTTTCGCTGTTGAAAAATGCCATTTCATCCACGTGGGTACTTACTGCAGGAATTTGTCAATGTTGATGAAATTTCTTTTAAGGGGGAAAAAAAACACCAAAAAGAAGCATTTCAGTCTTATTGGAATGGGCCATATCAATTTTTTGTTGCAAAATGACTTTTCATTTGGAATTTTTGATTTTAAATTATTAATGATAACAGCAAATATAAAAAGTCAAAATGTGAATGAAACAGTTCACTTGTATCAAAATGGAACATTTGAAATGACCCGAAACTATTTCACCCTCTCCCCCGCCCATAAATTTAGTTTTGTGAGAAATTTCAAAAATTCTTTTTTTGTTCCAATTTGGAACAAAATTTAAATTTGAAAGGTCAGAATTTCCCATAGAACACAAATTCTTAGTTTCTACCAGCTCTAATTATAACTTTATCAACTTTCAGACTGCATCCACTGGCTACGGGATTCTTTCAAAATAGACTATTCCTTTAAGTACGGGTGCTCAGGGCTTTTTATTTTCCACACCAAATTCAAACACACCTTTTTCAAATGCAATTCTAATCTATAGCGTATTCATGCTGGGAAGTGCTTCTGTTTTCCAAATTTTGGGCTGCTAAAATGGGCAAAATTAGAAAGAGTTTTATTTTTTCTAAGCTACTATCCATAAGGGCTAAATATGTCCTTTGTATTTGTGCATCTAGTTTCTACTACTTTCAATACCACTGCAAAGACCAGTGCATTCCCTAGATGATTGCAAAAATCACTCTTTACTGACTTCATTCCATCTCTTGGCAAATGGCTGTGATCAGACCAGATTAGAATGGGCAAAGGGATTTTGAAGGCATAGCTGTCCAAGTGGAGGTATTCATGTACTGAAAGATCAATGGTTCATCCAGTCCATTATCTGGTCGTGGACACTGCTGCATGTAGGATACGTTAGAGCAGTGCTACTCAAAGTGGTGGTCCGCAGACTGGTGCCGGTCCGCGAGCCATCGGTTGCCGGTCTCCGCGCACATTGGAAAAAAAGTTTGCCGGCCCCTGACATCAGTCAGCTTGAGAAGCACTGCATTAGAAAAACCCGCTCCAAAAATGTGCCTAATGAATGTATTTCAGACTTTATGAAATGCTTTTAAATTGCTATATGCAGTCATCTCACTTATACTTTCTTTATCACCTGTGTGGCAAATTGCCGGTACCATTATGATGGGTCCCACACTTCCTCTTCTTTGCGGGGGGGTGTTAAGGGCATAGTTTTCTGCCCCTGAACTAGGGAATTTACTGTCCCACTAGTAACCCAGAGAAGGGTAGTGGAGAGGGAGGGACCCGGGCCAGCCTCTCCTCTACTTCAACTCCTCCAAACTGCTCTCTGCTCCAACTCCTTCCCCTGGCTGATTGAAGCAGGGGGTTTTATCAGGTAACTAGCGTCAGGTGCTCTAATTGGCTTCAGGTGCTCTTAATTAATCTATAGAAACCTTTCTTCCCTCTACAGGGAATAAGGCTTCTTCTCATCCTGGGACTGACATATCTCTCCTATATCCCTGAAAAAGAATTCTTCCTGACACCAGTAATCTCAAGCCCTGATAGTAGTGGCAGATTACTGCATATGCCAATGGGGCCCAGGCCCAGGGGCCCGAGCCAATTTGGGGCCCCCAGAAAAATCTCCCTCCATCGCAGCCCCAGAGCAAAGCTTCTCCAGTCTCGGTGCCACAGTGGGTGGGGAGGGGCATGGAAAGGAGTGATTGGGGGCGGGGCTGTAGGGGAAGGGGCGGAATGGGGGTGGGGCCATGGGCAGAATGGGGAAGGGTCTGCAGGGGAAGGGTGGAACAGAGGGGGACCATGGGTGGAACAAGGTGGGGTCGCAGGCAGAAGTGGGGGGCAGGGCCACAGTTCTGGTGCCGGGTCCCCCTCCCTTGCTCCAGCCCAGGGCCCTAGATCTTGCATGAATGTTGATTGTCTTAGTATCTCAGTCATTATGCATATTTTTAAATGGCTAGGAATGTTAATAATAGGAAAAAGCATTCTTGCCGTGTACGTTGGTGATTTCTTCAAAGAATCTGGGACATGCAACTTTTACCACTTCTCCAAAAGTGGCTTTGGGCCAGCAACTCAGTCCATCCCAATCCCCTGGGCATCCTGGAAAGAAAGAGAGTCTGAAATTAAAGAGACACCTGCAGAATGAGGCATTTTAAAAGTCTTGCAATCGCTTACGGAAAGATTGCCTGTGTCTTTATCAGTGGACCAAGTGTGAGACTCAGCTGCAGTTCTTACTTAGCCCAGATTCACAATTACATGGTGTGATGCTGGCAGACCAGGTGCCAGCTCTTGCCAAGGCTTTAGGAGTGTGTTAGTAACTGGTTAAGATGGGTATTGGGCTTATAACAATGTCTTTAGTGTTCAGACTTTATGAAATGCTTGTAAATTGCTATATGCATTCATCTCACTTATACTTTCTTTATCACCTGTGTGGCAAATTGCCGGTACCATTATGATGGGTCCCACACTTCCTCTTCTTTGCGGGGGGGGGGGTGTTAAGGGCATAGTTTTCTGCCCCTGAACTAGGGAATTTACTGTCCCACTAGTAACCCAGAGAAGGGTAGTGGAGAGGGAGGGACCCGGGCCAGCCCTCTACTCCGGGTCCCAGCCCAGGGGCCCTAGGGATAGTAGTAAACCACTTGAACTAGTGCTTCCTTCCCCTGGGCTACTTCCCTCTCCTGCTCTTCAGCTTGTGGGGCTTCCTGCCTTCCCTCTCTGCACAAGCTGGGTGTCTCGTTACCTAGGGTCTTGGTCTTCTAGCGAGCTCCGGCACTTCTCCAAACTCTCCTCTACTTCAACTCCTCCAAACTGCTCTCTGCTCCAACTCCAAACCACTCTACTCCAACTCCTTCCCCTGTCTGATTGAAGCAGGGGGGGTTATCAGGTAACTAGCGTCAGGTGCTCTAATTGGCTTCAGGTGCTCTTAATTAATCTATAGAATCCTTTCTTCCCTCTACAGGGAATAAGGCTTCTTCTCATCCTGGGACTGACATATCTCTCCTATATCACTCGCGGGCTGCCTTCTGGCCATGCTGTATCACACCTACTATAAGGAAATATTTACATTTTTGCCTGTAACTGAAAAAAATGTTTGCTCTGAAACTGTGAACCCAGTCAGAAGGAACCATCTCCTGCACAACAAGAAGGCCTATCAAAACTAAATGGGCCATTGTGGGACATCACAATACAAAGACTTTGTTAATTACCCTCTTACACCCATGAAGAGACTATGTGCAAAAGGGCTCATCCCATCAGCTTACATTTTGGAAGAAGGAAATAAAAATCTCTGACAAGAATTTTTTTTCATTTCTTTTGCTGTCTGGCCTCTCCCGTGAGAGCTACTAAAGAGAAGCATAGATTAAACTAGGTTAGCCGTAAAAGAAATTTGGAGCTGACAGATTCCTGCAACTCTGTCACCTTGTAAAACCATAGAGTGTATCTCAGTTGTGAATATATGCTTGCCTGCTTTAACATGGTAATAGCTCGTTTATTTTCTTAGTTAATAAATCCTTAGATAGTTTACCATAGAATTGGCTACAAATATTGTCTTTGGTGGGAGATCTAAGGTACAAATTGATCTGGGGTAAGTGACTGGTCCTTTGGGACTGGGAGTAACTAGAATATTTTGTGATCTTTGGTGTATACCAACCATCTATCACTAAGTCCAGCTTGCCTGGGTGGCAAAATAGACTAGATTGCTTAAGGGGACTGTCTGTGACTCCATGGTAAGGCTATATTAGTGCTTTAGGAGTTCACACTTGCTACTGGTGAAATCTAATTCTAGAACACACAACCAATTCGGGATCTCTGTCCTGCTTTTTAACAGTCTGCTGTAAGTTTGGCACTTACAGTCATGAGCCACTCTAGGCAGCATGACACATGGTTGTGCTAAATCCCATTCAGTTCCACAAATTTAGTAGGACGTTGTTTTTCTATTTTACAGTCATGGACACAGTATCTCACATACATTTTTCATCTCATCTGTATCTTTTCTTTTCTTGAGAAAATGGACATAAGAGCAGGGGTGAAAGTAAAACACAGATCTTACCAGTACGGGGCCCACTCTGCCCTCCCCCGGCAGGGGCAGGGCCTCGGGTGGAAGGGGCGGGGCCAGGGGTGAAAGTAAGTTACATTTCTTACCGGTGCAGTCCAAACGCAAGCAACCCACCTCTCCTACATACTTCATGGATCCCTCCCATTGCATGACTTAGATATAGAAAATAAAGCTACTCCTACTCCTACCAGTAACTGTCTGTAATAAAACTTTAATATTGGAATAAGCCTGAAAAAGTGAAAACTCACTGTCACATTTTTCTCCTTGTCCTCCCTCCTCCTTCAGCCAGGCTGCCGACGTGGCTAGGCTCCGTGCTTCCCCTCCCCTAACCTGGCACTCAGCAGGGGCTGCAGTGGCTCCCCTCTATCTTGCAGCCGGGAGAAGGGGGACTGGCTGAGGGAGAAGCCTGCCCAGGACACATGCTGCCTGCTTAGGAACAGTTTAAACTCAGCTGTTCACTCTGCGGTTCAGCCCGTGGGCTAAGGGGCCATTTCTGACATCCTTGTTAATTTCACTCACCGTTGTTGGGGTGTTAGATTTGAACTTGGAAATGGTTCCTCATTTTGATTGTATTTGTTGTGTATTATACTATTGGAGATTGCTTCATCCAGGGGGCAGAAAATAACTGCCCCTGCCTTGGTCGCCCCCCCCCCCCAAAACAACTCTGAGTGAAATTAACAAGGATGCCAGAATTGGCCCCTAATCCCACGGTCTGAACCGCGGAGGGAACACCTGAGTTTTAAACTGTTCTTATGCAGGTGGCAGTTGTCCTGGGCAGGCGTCTCCCTCAGCCAGTCCCCCTGCAAGCTAGAAGGGAGTCGCTGCAGCTGCTAATGAGTGCCAGGGGGGGAAAGCGCGGTGCCTACCTGCCTTCCGCAGCCTGGCTGGAGAAGGAGAGGGAGAGAAACAACAAACAAATGTGACAGTGAGTTGTCCCTTTCCAAGCTTTTATTAGCTCTGAGTTTAAACTGTTTGTTATGCAGCCAAAAGAGGGGAAAGTAAGCCAGTACTCAATGCTCCACTCATTTGCTGGTACGCTGCTGCACCTTTCCTTACCGGCACTCCGTACCTGCCCGGACCCGGCTTACTTTCACCTCTGCATAAGAATCAAGCAACTGCAATCCTAACTGTACCATCATCTTGAAAAAGGAGCTCTGGTAATCAGAAAAACAAAACTGGGCAACAAGAAAAATTGTTAATGGATTTATCCTCACATCACATCCATAAGGTATGGGAATAATAGTAATTTCCTTTTACAGATGAGAAACTGAGACACAGAAAGGCTAAATGATTAGCCCAGAGTCTCACAGGAAGTCGTGACAGGGGATTGAACCCAGGTCTCTCAAGTCGCAGGTTAGTACCTCAGGTTCAGTTCGCTTCCCTACTCTATCACAGACATCCTATGAGAGCCTGGACTAGTCCGTTAGACTTTCTGTGCCTCAGTTTTGTTCTGTGAAATGGGAATAATAGTAACTGCCTACTTACAGGGGCGATGTGAGGATAGCATAAATTCAGCTCCACGGAAACCAATGGACGTGTGACAAATTACCCAGCAGAGGATGTGACCCTCCCGAAGGTTATACTGGCTATGAATGTAAGCAATGGACAAATAAAGTGTATTATCAACGTAAAACACCACTACAATCAAAAAGAAAAAAGAGATGCTTCAAGATACAAGTTCTTTACAGAGCACAAGTGATGAGAAAAATCAGGCCAGACCTTCCAAAACTTTACTCAAGAGAGCAGGCCTTGCTTATGCAGCTAGCCCTATTGAAGTCAAGCACAGACTGCTCATGTCAGGTTTTGCAGCAGAGGGCCTATGTCTCTTACCTTTTAAGATGGGTAAAGTAGCTTCATTTTTTTCTAAACATAGAGCCTGGTCTTTCACCACCTGTTGGAATATCTTGCATTCCGGATGGATAGAAGCAACCTGGGCAAGAGATAGGTAGAAATGGTGGGTGCGATTTAACAGGTTCCATGGTGAATAACTCTCCCCTTTGCTGACATATTCTTAAGAATCTTAATGCAGTTGTTGGAGGAATACACCCTGGAGCTTGATATTAGATTCAAAATTAGACAGAGGTGCCAACTTTCTGATTTCCCCGGGGGTGCTTGACCCCTGCTGATCAGCGGCGGGCGGGAGGTGCTGGGGGAGGAGTTGATCGGTGGGGCCTACCAATGGGTGCTGAGCACCCACTATTTTTCCCCGCGGGTGCTCCAGCCCTGAAGCTCCCACGGAGTCGGTGCCTATGAATTGAGACTGTGAGCGCTTTGGGGGCAGTGACTTCCCAATCCCAACTGGGGCCAGGACAATACAAGTGATCAGCAACCGCAATTCCATCCGGGAGGAGCCATGGCGTCGAGTCATGGGTCTGAGCACATGTGTTTGTATCAATGGCTATGATGGGCCATTATGCAGAAGATGGGCAGCGGTAAGTAAAGTAGTAGAAGAGTTTTTCATTATGGTCTGAATTCTGATATACATTTTACATTAATATAACAAACGGCTGTGAACGCTGCATTCCCTGGGGACACCACACCCCCCACTAAAGTCAGCAAGAGACTTATGGGGATGCAGTGAAAAATCTCCAGATATTTAAAAACGTAGTGTAAATGTATACATCAGCAAAAATGAGGGGTATCCATACGCTCACAACATTCAAGTTCACCTACTAAGCTGAAAGAGGAGAAATCATAGTTAAGAATAATGCAACAAAGTGGTATTCATGGCCATGACTCGATCTAGATGGCCCTCGCCACGGTGATATCAGTTCACAATCATTTATGGATTTTTAGCCTCACAACACCCTGAGGTTAGGGTGACCACCTTTTCAAAAGGCAAAAGCAGGACATAAGTAGGAGCCCTGCCCCCCTCTGTGGCTCCGCCCCCTGCTCCTCCTCTTCCTCCTCCCAAGCCCTAGCCCCCTGCGGAGGGCCTGGGGGCCCAAGAGCAAGCCCCTGCCTGTGTCCCCACCCTCCAGGGCATGCCACCCAGGGCAGGGTAGGGACACAGCAGCCTGGACTCTCTGGGCAGCTCTTACTATTCCCAGCTGCAGCTTCCGGCCTGGCCAGGGGGCGGGGCCGTGGGGGGGAGAGGAAGAGCAGGGGATGGGACCTCATAGTGAGGGGGTGCTAATGCCCACCTCAGTTCCCCCCCCCCTTCCCCCCGCTCTCCCAGGGAAGAGACTGGCGCTGCCCTAAGCCTCGGGCAGGTGTAGAGCTACTCTGCAAGGAATTTGGGACAATTCAGTCCAGGACCGGGACTTGAACACTGTATTTCGGGACTGTTCCACCCAATTCAGGATGGGTGGTCCCCACTGCCTGAGGTACTCCTCCCATTTCATAGACAGGGAACTGAGGGATAAAATAGACTAAGTGATTTGCCCCAAGTCACACAGGAAATCTGTGGGACAGCCAGGCTCTGAACCAAGAACTTTTGAGTCCCACTCCACTACCTTAGCCACTAGGCCAGCTTTCCTGCCTGTATCTACTTTACTTACACTAGAGCATGAGGAGGCCAGGAAGGAAAGGGGAGACAGATGGTGGTGCTGGAACAAATCTTTGTGTGCTCAATTTAATTTGATGCTATTCGGTTTTTCAGATTGTCTCCACCAAACTGACAGAGGGCCTGATTCTCCACTGTCTTTCACTGATGTGAAACCGGAGTAACTCCATGAAACTCAGTGGAGTTACACAGTGTAAAACAAGTATAAGTGAGAGGAGTATTAGAAGCAGAGTATCTGAGTGCTACGTATTGATAGCACCAAAAGTTTCATTCAGCTGAAGCCACTGGGACCATATGAGTGAATAAGGCAACACGATTTGGCCTTTTGCAAGCTGGCCTATTTAAAACACACCCAGAAGCACTGAAAATGCTGATTTAATCTAAGTGATAGATTGCAGATTTACCGAGCCATTTCTGAAGAACACTGTAAGCCACCCTAAGCCCCTAAGTAAAAGTCTTGTCTTTTATTATACCAATCCTGACATTACCACTACACTGGGTCTCTTTTTTCAGTCACAGGAAGTTGATTTATAGACTTATGGAATGTTGTCAATACACAGCGCAATTTAATGGGAAATCAAGATTCTGTTTTTAGCCTGAATGGAAATTTTACTGCCCACATAAACAGTTAAAACTGCACAGTAATCTCCACCTAGAGAAAAGGGCAAGACTTCATCTTTAAAAATCCTTTGCAAGAACACCTACATTTGGGGCTTTAAAGGACTGTGTGCCTTTTAAACGTGTGGCATCTGCGATGGCTCACATATTAGAATGGAAAGAGAATGAAAGAGTTAACGTGAAAAGAAAACAAAGACACACTCTAAACAATGGTTAATTTTTACCCATTGTGCTTTGACAATGGGCAACCTTAAATATATTTTTTAAAATCAGCATGATCAACTCCTAAAATAGCATCTCTTGTTATTGTACATTAGGAATACGCTTCTGAATTTAGTCTCTGAGGTGCCACAAGTACTCCTTTTCTTTTTCTGAATTTGCTATTATTCAGAATCCAACACAATGCTTCTTTAATTTTTTATCTTTTCAACGATATTGCATTTTGCACTGTGCTGGCACAACAAACAACTTTAGAAGCAGTAATAAAATGATTACTATGAAAATCAACCGCAATTTACATTTAAAAAAACAACAACCTTTCAGTGGTTTGGCTGGAAATAAGCTGTTTCTTCAGCTCCTAAAGTGTTTGTAACTGGTTGTTGATAATGGGAAATTGTTTATAGCTGGGATATTTTTACGCTGGGTGTTCGAAAGTCATAGGCATACAGCCTGGTGCAATGCAATTTATTTTGCGTAGAGAATCCTTTCTCTGACATATCACAAAATGAAACCAGTTGGCAGCCAATGTCATCATTATATAGGGCTAGCTTCTGTCCCCCTTACACCGAGTAGAACCTAATTCTGAAAACGGTCCCACTGATGGGAATGGGACTACTTGCAGAATATGGTACTGTTCAGCATAAGAGTGAATCAGGTCCTTAGCATTTAATGTTTATATGGCACCATAAGCTTGCATGGAGGTAAAAGAAATAGTCCCTGTACTAATGTGCAGACCATGAACACGATAGGACCCGAATTACATTGTTCCATCTGGTAAGTGGAGTTGTGTATGTCATATATGAATGCATTGCCAGTACCCTTCCCCTCCTCCCCATTCCTATCACTCTGAGCTAGGGTGACAGATAGCAAGTGTGAAAAATCAGGACAGGAGGTGCTGGGTAATTGGTGCCTATATCAGACAAAGCTCTGAATATTGGGACTGTCCCTATAAAATTGGGACATCTGGTCAACTTACTCTGAGCATTAATCTGAGATCAGGTGGGTTTGCTGGACATTTTAGCACTTGATCCACTTCCTGCACTTTCCTGTAGATGCAGCATGAACCTGCCTTATCATCTTGATGGGGCTTGACCTGCTGGAATTCGAAACTCAATGGTTTTGCACGGGTCTATCTCAGCTCCAGTATAATGCAAGTCTATCCTCAGGATTAGGTGGGTCTCTTTGGGCCTTTGAGAATTAAGATGCTCTATATTTGAATATCTATCAAATTCATGCATGGTATTCTAAGGCAGCTGTCACTATGCTATCCCTACCAAAGGTGGAAACCTGATTATGTTCCAGGCTGCTGTTGCTTCTCCTCTCCCTTACCCCATTCCACTGCTACCAGAACAGGTCATCTTTAGGTGTTATCTTGTTCAGTTATTTTAAAAAAAGTTGTGGCCCCTTGGCCATTAGCATCTGTCTTTGTTGGTCCCTGCTAGGAGTTTGGCCCGTACGCAAGAGTTAACTAGAGCTGGTAGGAAAATGGGGGTTTTATATGCAGAAAAAATCTACAAAATAATATAAAAATATTCAGTTTCATCAAAAATTTTCCACAGATAAATTCAAATGTTCATCAAAAAAACTAAAAAATCCAAATCTTCTGCACAAAAACTACAAGATTTTGTCAAGAACATCAAAGCAATATTTCATACCAGGTTGACCCAAATTGAAATATTTTGGATTGCTAAACGGAGTCAGAATATTTCAATTCAAGGATGGTTCAGTATTAGACTGTGTCCACATGTGCTGCTGTGATACCTCATGGGAGTTGTACTTCAAACGGAGCTGAAGTGAAATAGTTCAAATCAGGAACATCAAAACATTTTGTTTTGACAGCAAAGGTGAAAACAAAGTGTTTTGATATCTCTGAATTGACGTTTTCGGCCAAAAATGTTTGGCTGATGGAGTTTAGTCAAAAACTGTTTGGTTTTCAGGGGTTTGTGTTTTTCAATAAAAAGCCAAAGATTGCCATGGAAATCAGCCACTTTTTTCAATACATAAAGCAAATGAAGGGGGGTTGAAACCCCCATTTCACATTGAAAACCAGTTGCAGTGGGAAATATTCTGCTTGTTCTCATGTTACCGTCCCTTCTCTTGCAAAAAAAAAAAAAATCCAAGGAATTCTTTAATAGCTGCACATTTCATTTCAAAGAAAGTGTCTCCAAACCAAGTGTCCTAGCACCATGCTAGGATAGCTCAGTGCGGTCTTACCAGGAATAATGCCACCTTGTGCGTCACCATCCCAAACTCTTTTTGTGTCTCTTAGGAAACTCCAGTCTGACTGTTGGCTAAGGTCAATCATGCTAAGATTATGAGCAATTAGAACATCAACATTTTAACAAGGTGTTTCTTGTTATAAGCTACCATTTCAGAAATAAATTGCAAAATGTCTCTGTTTGTCAGGACGCCTAGTGGCCTTTGGCACGGACCATCCCATATGTTAAATATCATCATTGACCCGTCAGAGCTTGCAAATTACCACAAGTCCAACAGCAGCCCTACCTATGGCCTGCCTAGCAAGAAACAAAAATGATGGAGCTGTATGCTACCGAGCAGGTAGCCTTACTGAAAGCAAACACAGTTATACAAGAAGAGGGGGAAACATCCCTCAGAAATACAATGTGTGATGATGTTAAACTAGCTGGCCTTCCTCGGGGCTTTAAAAAAAAAAAAAAAGGTAAATTATTTTGCACTCAGAAAACCCTTCTGGCCAGAACATCGTCTGCTGTTGCTGACTGTCTCTCACTTGTACTTTACACAATACTTGGTTATTCGTCTTAAATGATGAACAGTAACAATTTAGGGCTTCAGACTGCAAGCTGCTGCATGTCCACAATTCACAGTGGTCTCAATCCATCTAAGGTACTTACATGGCCCCTGCTATCATTGTTTCTGAAGCCTTACAAACTTTGCTGTATTTATCCTCTCAGTACCCCTGTGTCCATTTTAGGGATGGGGAACTGAGGCACAGAGCAACTACGGGGCAGATTTGCAAAGGCATCTAGCTTCTGAAAACCAATGGGAGTGAAGCTCCTATATATCACGTGAGCCTTCAAATATCTACCCCTAAGTGACTTGCCCAGGTCACACAGGCAGCCTGTGTCAGAACAGGGACTTGAACTCAGGGACCTTAAGTCCAAAGCTACTGCCCTAACCACTGGGTCATCCTTCCATCTTCCTTCAGAAAGCTCAGCGTCGAACAAGGGCTGTCTACTTACAATAGGGATGGGTGTGATAGAAAATCCTAAACTAGAATCTGGCCTCGTAAATCTGTTGTATTCTTAACATCAAAATGCTTAGAATGCTGAAAACTCCAGCATTGTGCAAATGAAAAGGACGTGATACTCTATTTGTTTGCTTTGTGAAATGCCAGCTTGTCTGTATCAGAAGAGTAAAACCACAAGCTGTATCACCTTGGGCTGGGATCCTTTCAGGTCTCATCAAATGAGCAATACCAAGTCTGGCAAGTGCTTGCATGGGAGACCTTCAAGAAACACCTGCCTACTTCAGGAGGCATTACCTACTCAGTTGGCAACTACCATAGAATCATAGAATATCAAGGTTGGAAGGGACCTCAGGAGGTCATCTAGTCCAACCCCCTGCTCAAGGCAGGACCAATCCCCAATTTTTGCCCCAGATCCCTAAATGGCCCCCTCAAGGATTGAACTCACAACCCTGGGTTTAGCAGGCCAATGCTCAAACCACTGAGCTATCCCTCCCCCCAAACTTACCCTCACAGCCCAGCCAAACATAATGCCCCAAGGGCTGCTATGATGCCAAAAATGCAGTCTTTAGATGAGCCATACCACAGTGGTCCTGTCAACATGTGGTCATTAAAAATTCTTAGCACATTTTGAAAAAAGCAGGGCTGTGAACTCCGGGCTGGGATACATTCTATCTATCCTCAGAAAGTCAAGCTCCTGGACAATGTCTCAAACTGGGCACCTGACTTCACCAGTCCCTTTTGGCAACATAACCCAAAGTGTTTTGAATAAATGTGTAACCAAGTCTGGTTGGACGTTATTCACAAGCAGAAAAAAGGGCCACATTCGTCAGATAAATTCATAGGCTGTAAGGCCAGAAGGAACCATTATGACGATCTAGTTCAGGGGTCTGAAACATGCGGCCGGGAGGCCGCATGCGGCCCACGGAGTTATTTCCTGCGGCCCGCCATAGGCACCGACTCCACCGGCAGCCAAGCTCCCTTCCCCCGCACCTCCCCTCCTCCACCCCCACCCCCAGCGTGCCGCGTCCCGCTCCTCTGCTTACCTCCCCGAGCTTCCTTCCACCAAACAGCTGCTTGGCGGCGCTTAGCGCTTTCCAGGAGGGGGGGGGAGCAGGGACTTGGCACACTCAGAGGAGGAGGCAGAGAAGAGGCAGGGCTGGGGCAGGGATTTGGGGAAGGGGTTGGAATAGGGGCAGCGAGGGAGCAGGGTTGGGGCGGGGACTTTGGGGAAGAGGTTGGAACGGGGCGGGGAAGGGGTGGGAAGAGGTGGGGCAGGGGCAGGGCCTCATGGACTAGATGAGCAGTCTGAGGTATGAAGTTCAGCATGTATGATTCTTTGCTGTGAGTAGTTGGGAAGAATGTTTGTTAAAAGTGGCAACGTATTTTGTATGAATAGTTACTTTAAAAAGTTCCTGCCATTACAGCTACAGTGATAGACTGTTAGTGTAGATCATCATCAGTGTTACTGACCACATAAGGAATAGTTACAGGTGTTTATATTTTATTAAAACCCCTCTTTGCATTACCGTTTTTAAAAGGTGAATACATTGACTTTTAATAGCATTCTATATTACTCTTCATTTTTTTCATTTTTGACTATAAATGTATTAGTCCTCATGTGGCCCTCATGGTGATTTGAGTTTGAGATCCTTGATCTAGTCTAACCGCCTGCAGGTCACAGGCCTGAGAACCTCAGCCAAGAATTTCTGTATCAAGCCCAAAAATTGTTTGGTGTGAGTAGTTCTCATAGCTCTCATCCCCCACTGCACATACAGCTCCAGTGTTCTGGGACAGTCTTTCTATATTTCTTCACCCCATCTCTCATTTCAAATCGCACCTGAAAACATCCCTTTCTTCCCTGGCTTGTACTCTTTTATTCCCCCCACCCCCTGCATGCCATAGCTCTGATGACCAAGTATTTTCATCCCCTTCACTTCCCCGTCCTCTCTTTATAACATGGCTGGAATGTACACCATCCATTGTCAACTGTTTTGGCGGGTTTTTTAGCCCCATATGGTGTTTTGGGCCACAGGAAAAACATAGCAAAGACATTACACAAATTAAAGTCATATTATACTGAATGGCATATTTCACCCCCAAGTTTCTCTAGCAGCTGTCGGGGGGTGTTCCAAGCATTGAGTGGAGAAGCCCTGGTGGGCCTATTGAACCACTCTTTAGAAAGCTCATTGTCATATGTTCTCCAGCAAATAGGACATTGTTTATGAGCTCATTGAGATTTGCCATAAAGCACAGTCCCCATTTCCCCAGTCTCTGCAAGGCCCTGAGTGCTATTTGTGGGGCAGAGAGCGTGATCCATAGACCACTGAAGTCAGCGGGAGAATTTCCATTGCCTTCCGTGGGTCATGGATCAAGCTGCGAGTGCCCCGAACTCACTTTGATTTCAGCTGAGCACCTTGCAGGACTGGGTCTGTCGTCACTGCAGCTCTGAAGTCCCTAGCACACTGTACACCCAGAGTAATTTGGGGGAGATTTTGAGATGTTACAGTGATTGTAACATGACTGTGCCCCAGGAAACCAGCCAGGTTCATTTCCCTTTCATATAAGGAGCTTTCATGATACCTTTATGCACTGAGGAGTTGTCAAGGTTCCTTCCCCACTCTGAACTCTTGGGTACAGATGTGGGAACCTGCATGAAAGACCCCCTAAGCTTATTCTTACCAGCTTAGGTTAAAAACTTCCCCAAGGTACAAATTTTGCCTTGTCCTTGAACCGTATGCTGCCACCACCAAGCATTTTAAACAAAGAACAGAGAAAGAGCCCACTTGGAGACATCTTCCCCCAAAATATCCCCCCAAGCCCTACATCCCCTTTCCTGGGGAAGGCTTGATAAGAATCCTCACCAATTTGTAAAGGTGAACACAGACCCAAACCCTTGGATCTTAAGAACTATGAAAAATCAATCAAGTTCTTAAAAGAAGAATTTTAATTAAAGAAAAGGTAAAAGAATAACCTCTGTAAAATCAGGATGGTAAATACCTTATAAGGTAATCAGATTCAAAACATAGAGAATCCCTCTTGGCAAAACCTTAAGTTACAAAAGACACAAAAACAGGAATATACATTCCATCCAGCACATCTTATTTTACCAGCCATTAAACAAAAGAAAATCTTACACATTTTCTAGCTAGATTATTTATAGATTACTTACTAACTGTACAGGAGTTGTAAGGCTGCATTCCTGATCTGTTCTGGCAAAAGCATCACACAGACAGACCAAACCCTTTGTTTCCCCCGCCTCCCTCCAGATTCGAAAGAATCTTGTCCCCTCATTGGCCATTTTGGGTCAGATGCCAGCAGGGTTACCTTAGCTTCTTAACCCTTTACAGGTGAAAGGGTTTTGCCTCTGGCCGGGAGGGATGTTATAGCACTGTATACAGAAAGGTGGTTACCCTTCCCTTTATATTTATGACAGGAGTGTCCAGCATGTAACTATAGTTACCACAAGGATATTCTAAGTGCACAATACCACCGGGAACCGAAGGGAGGTATCCATGGGCAGTCTCTTTATTAAGGTTAGGGTTAGGGTTATGAAAACATCGTATAGCCTCTGTGCTGCCATCTAGAGGTCTGTCTGATAGGACCTAAAGTTGGGCCCTGTCACCAGGTCACCACCCTGTGCATATCCTCATGGCAGGACACAGTGCTGCAGTTTCCAAGACAGAGTTTGCAGCCTCCCTTTAGCGGTTTATGGCTCAGCCCTCTGGCCAGGCCTTTGTGAAAGCTCAATACCCTCCCCTCCTCAGGGTAGTAGAGTCCAAAGGCACAGTGAGTCCCAAAACAAACACAAAATAAAGGAGTCTTTGGCCCCGCTGGGCTTAGTTCTCTGCCCCTCTGATGTTATTCATGCAGCTGCGCTCCCTCTGAGCTCAGCTCTCCGACCCCAGCCTTCTCCCCAGCTGGGACATTCCATACCTTGGCCTGTGTTACCACCATCAGCAGGTCCCTAATAAACCCAAAGAGTCTAGTGTCAGCCCAGCCTTCTCACCAAGGAAGCTCTGACCAGCCACAGTCCTACTCAGCTCAGATCAAGCCAGCTTCTCTCCCCAAGCACAAGCCGCTGGTCTGTTTTCCTTCCCAACCAGCTAGGACTGAGCCACGCTCTCCCGCTTTTCACAGGCCTGACTCCATTACAGGTGTGGCAGGCAAGGCTGATTATGCTCACCACTGTTCATTATCTCTTTCCAGCCCATGTGGGGTTTGTTTACTCACCACAGACCCTGTGTTGTTTTTTGGGTCTGTTTAAAGAGTCTATATATCATTCTTTAGTTTCGCCAACTCTGGTGCGGATCCATTCTCACAAACATAGACTTGACTGTTTGGGCTAAATGGAGTCACACTGGTATAAATGATGCTGATGGTATTTACTTAGTATGCTATTTGCTGCATGAGTCAGGAGTCTGCACTGATGCCAGAACACTAATATGAGGAGTTATATCCAAACGTGCAGCTGCTTTGCTTTCTCAACTATGAGACCTTTTCCCCAGCTTGGTTTGGAAATTACAAAAGGTAACACATCCCAATGGTTAAAGCTCTCAAATGAAGAAACTATGAAAGTTAGCCACACATTTCTAAAGCAGCAGAAGGGTTCCATCCTGAAGATTTGGGTCTAAAAATGGGTAAAGGTCCAGTGTGGTTCTCTCTTATCCAAACCATTCTGCCTACTGGTTCTGATTGGCAGTGAGCATTGTGATCACAGCCTCTCTTTTTAAACTACTTTTTACTGACTACCCTTTGGGTTAGCCTCAAAATTCCTCCTTGTTGCTTGCTAGGTCTTACACAGACTTGGTCCAGAATGCTCGCTATGTAACCACATGTGTCCAGTCATTCTCCCCAGTCTGTTAATTAGGTTATTTCAGGAGTCTTTTTTGAGCAAACACGACAGGCTAGGGGGCATTTTCCGTGCGTTTTTCCTCTTTCTGAAGTTGATTACCTATGGAGTAAGACAAGCTGATTCACTATCTGCCTTACAGATTTCATTTAAGCAATAACTTTTCGAGACTGTTTTTAAAGGTTGGAGCAAAGCTTGAATGTTTGTCGGTTGTATCAGATTATATCTAGTGATCTGATTATATCTCAACTGCATAGATCTATACATATAGATGTATATGTACATAGATATGTGGCAATATATGCACATAAACCTTGTAGACATGCATATATGGACACATTGTTGTAGTCTGTATGTAAATATATACAACAGACATTTTCTAACTATAACCTGGAGGAAGAAATGAAAACATAGTGACTTGAATTTATCCCAAAGTAGGTCAAATATTTAATTACCATTGATGCTTTAAAAAGGAAATCGCTGCCCAGTTTCCCCTCTCAGTATGCGTAATATCTGTTGCCATTAAAGGCCTGATCCTGTATTCAGTGCATACCCACAGCTCTCTGTGAAGAGGAATTTAAGGTGCACAAGGAACGGACGATGAGACTATAGAGGGAGTTAGGCATGTCCTACCAGCGGGGAGTGTCTTAGTCAGTCGAAGCTGTGTGTCTAACTTCCCATGAAATGCTTCATTAAGACATCTTTACACCTCAGTAGCAATCCCTCCTTTTTTACAATAATTACCTTTATTCCACTTTACTTGGTAAAAATGCTTTTTGGCTAAAGAGGCATGTGTAGGCCTGTGGATGGGGCATTCAATTGGTCTGTGGCCTCGTGCATGTCAAATCCCCTTTTTGTAACTCTGTTTCCCTTCCTGCCCCTGAGCGCAGACAATGTCTCTTGCTATGCATTTGCACAGCCCCTAGTACAGTGGGGTCCTAATCTCACTTGAGTGTTTAGATGCTACTGTCATGTGCATAAAGAATAGTTTTAGCACTCTTTTTGGCCTGGCTTTGCAAGGTGATGAACATCTCCTGAGAAGTAGCGAGTACTCAACTCTTACTGAAGTTGATGGGAATTGAGGGTGATCAGTGTCACATAGGAAGTTTTCATCATCTTGAATGATTGGGCCTCTAGTTTATTTTCACGCCTGGACAAATATTTGATCAGAGGATCCTTGTTGGAATTATTCTTCCACTCTACCTTGATCTTCTGGCAGAGGAAGGAAACATTTGCTTTCTCTAAACACCTTGTGGATTTGGGGTTTTTCTGCATTTCCTATTTAGAATCCAAAGTTTCTCCTCAACCAGTAAAAAATGACTAGGAGTACTTGTGGCACCTTAGAGACTAACCAATTTATTTGAGCATAAGCTTTCGTGAGCTACAGCTCACGTCATCGGATGCATACCGTGGAAACTGCAGCAGACTTTTCCACGGTATGCATCCGATGAAGTGAGCTGTAGCTCACGAAAGCTCATGCTCAAATAAATTGGTTAGTCTCTAAGGTGCCACAAGTCCTCCTTTTCTTTTTGCGAATACAGACTAACAGGGCTGTTACTCTGAAACCTAAAAAATGACTGATACTTAGCTCACTGACTCTCCTAACAGATGCATCTGAGGCTCGGGTGTGAGTGACAAAAATGATGCCAAAGGCTATGTGGTACCTACAGGTTGTCAAGCAGGAATTTCTGTCCTGTCTAATCCCATGGGACAAGTATGTTATGTCTGGTACTGTCTGTTACAATATTTTGAACAGATAAGATAATAACTGGCAGTGCACAGATGTGTGATCATTCACCCCAGCCATGACTGCCGTGAAACAGGAAATCCTAATACCAAGCCCTGGTAACAGAGGTTATAAACACAGATTCAAATCCAGCACACAGGTGTTTCTGCTCACTGTGTGGGCACGTAGAAAGTGAGGCCAATGCCTCTGTGACGTTAGACATAGTATAGCACATCTTGGTGCTTGAGATCACTAAAGGTATTCATCAGTGCTCTATGGAACTGCACGTGCTCTGCACCTTCCTAAGGAAATACACACACACCTCTGTTATATTCTGGTTCTGCAGCAAAGTTCTCTTCCTCATGATCACTATAGCCCACGGAGGTCCCCTTCAGGCCACTTTAACTTGGGATGTGGATGCTTTGCATACTTTTCTGTTTTGTTGTTGTTGTTGTTTGGGTTTTTTTTACTGATTGGACAATATACAGCTAATCAAAGGCTTTATCAACCTTTAAATCATATGCAAAGCTTCCCCCCGGGAAGTGGAGCACTAGATAACTCTAACTTGTAAAGTCATTTTTTTTTTTTTTTTAGCATTTGTCAAATGAATCTCTCCTTTCTTCTGCCCTTTCTGGCTACTCCCAGCATGGTAGGGTTGGGTTTTTTTTTTTTGTTTTTGTTTCACCCTCTCCCGTCTTAGGATGACAGACACCACATCTGTACAACAACCACCAGACCCACAGGCGGATGTGAAAGATCCAGATGTGTAGGGCAGAGGGAAAGTGCCCCACCCAGATGTGAGCGCACGGGGGAGAAAGCCAGATGTGGGGACCAGAGCGCAAATGCCCCATCCAGGTGCGAGCGCCCCCGGCTCTGGGATCACCCCGCCGCCCGCCCGCGGCAGCCCTGCGCCCTGCATCCCTCCCTCCCCCGCGCAGCGCAGGGCGCACGGCGCAGGGCACTCACCAGCGGGAGAAGCGCCCAGGAGAAACACAGCATCTTCAGCAGCCGCTGGCGCGTCCTCTGAGCTCTGGCTGCCGGAGCCGGGGCTCAGCTCAGCCCTTCCCCACCTCCCAAGTCCCGCCCCTGCCTCCTCCGGATCACGCTGCAGCTCGCTCCCCAAGGGTCCTTCCCCAGCTCCCCTGTTCCTGGGGCTCTGGGCGAGTCCCGCTCCAAATCCTCCCAGCCTCCCCAGAGCTCCAGTCTCTCCTTACCTTGAGGCTGGGGGGGGGGGCTGGGTCCACCTGGATCCTGCCGAGGTTTGACACCCCCCTCCCCGGAGTCCCCGACTCAAAAGCAAGGAACTGCTCCTTCTGCCCCCCAGAAAGCACCCCCCCCCGCCCCTTCAAGGCGCTGCAGAAACCTGGACCCGGACTCCCCCTGCCCCAGAGGTGTTGGGCTGGGCACACACAGCAGTGCTTGCTCTCCGTTCTGATGGCCTCTTGGCTGGGTTCGTGGCCCAATTTTGCAGGGTCTGGCAGGAGCCAGCTGCCAGATCCCAGCTATGGTGGCGCTGAGGGCGCCATTGGGTCTGGAGCTCTCGGGGGGGCAGCTGGAGTTGCTGAGCTTGTTCCCTGTGTAGGCAGTGAAATGTGGGAGATTAGGGCTAACACCCAGCAGGATCCCAGGGCTGGATCCATCCAGGGATCTGTGAGGCTTATTCCTGATGCCTGGAATATCCCAGAGCAATGGGAATCGTGATCCTTGTTTTCTATTTAGCCAGTGAGGTTTGGAGGAGAGGGGCAAAAGACTGGCAGGACCCTGCGGTGTGCAGGGGCCAGAACTGGGTTTTTCCCCTACGGTTCTGCCAGGATCTGGAGTGTCTGGAACAGAAAGCGGAACTAGAGTTTCTCCTTTGATGGGACAATTTAGGGGCTTGGGTAGAACATATGGCAGGATCCAAGCAGATCCAGCTTTAACCCAAACCCCCTGAATCTCTACATCCTCCTCCACCCTTCCTAGTCCAACTCCTCCAAAGTCTCCCTCTCCCTCAGATCTCCTTGAGCCCACAAATTCTCACATCCTGTTAATTTTCCTGGGGCCTATGACCTCCTGCTCCTCTCAATACCTCCCTAAGCCCCAACATCTCCCAGAGAAACTCATCCAGCTGCCAAATTCTCCTCTCCCCACAACATGCCAGACTCTCCTTTCCTCCACCTGCAGGATCCTAAGCTCCCAAAACTTCCCTCCTCTGAGGACTTCAGGATGCCTCTAGCCTCATCCTTCATAAGATCCACCCCTCCCCCAAGCCTACAGTGGAATCGCTATGGGTGTAGCTCAGCACATAAGCACACTGAGCCATGCTGTATGGGGCCCTTTAAGATAAAATTGACTTCGGTGCTGATTTGCATGTCCTTAATTATTCATCCTCATCCACAGAGTTATGGGCGAGTGCAGAATTCAACATCAAAGTGAATAAGCTGATGCAGAAATGCTGCCCTTCTCTGTTGTTGAAATTGAGGCTGCGGGGGGCGGGGGGGAGGGTGTTTGCCTCTTTGGTCCATGTACCAGAAGGTCATTAAGTAATAGAGCTTCAGGCCAGATTCTCTCCCACCATGCCAAAAAATGTATTGGGGTGGGGGGGGGCAGGGCAGGGAGCTACCTGACAACAGAAGCACAAACTGCACCCTATCCTCCCTTCCAAACCAGGGGAGTTTGCATTCGGCTTAGCGAGCACAGGGGAGTCAGGCAGTGGGTGTGCTTTATGTTAGGCCATCTCCATGCACTAAATCAAGGAGAAGGAGTCCCAGGAAGGGGGCAAAAGTAGGAGAGACAGGGGAAGAAAAAAAAGAGAGGAAGGGAGGAACCTGGCTGTATGTGGAGCAACCCCTGGGATCCAGCGTTAGTCAAGCAGCTCCATCTGCCCATCCAGAGCGACTACTGCTCACCAGGGTATGAGGTCCCACAGTCTGGTCAACACTCAGTCAACGGGCAGAGACAGAGCCTCACCCTCCTCAAGGGTAATGAGCTCGGCCAAAAAAAGCAAGAGATGTTCTCAAGTCAGGGTTTGGAGTCTGATTTCTGAACTCCCCCTGCTCACTCCCCAGTGCATGTGACAGTTACTCTGCTGCCAGCTCTCACAGACGTAAGGCCAGCCAGGTGACACTGGCCCCTGCTGCAGGAGCACTTTCTAAAGGATCCAACCGCCGGCAGGTTTCCCTTGTGCTGGCCACTGTACAAACATGGAGTAAGAGACAGTCCCTGTGTGAACTCATCTCAGTAGGGACCACCAAACATCCACTGTATGGACACAGTTTCTAATCCCTTTTGAGCTGGGCAGGATTGGACCTGGAAGGCTCTCTAGCTAATTAGCAATGCCTCAAGGCATCAAACTTCCACCACTTCTAAGTGTAATAGTACACCTTTAAGAAAGAGGCTGCTTAATGGAAATATAAATGCATCAGATCAAGGGCTGATCCTTTGGGAGCCTGCACAAGCAGGGTCTTCCACCTTCTAGACACACAGAGGCGTAGTCTGCCGAACACCACACTCAGCCTCAAAACACAAGCTACAGTAAAGTGTCCCACCCATTAATCAACCCATTTATCAAAAATAAACACTAAAATGCAACGAAGCTAATATTAACATCACATCCAAATTCTCTTCTGAATACTGTGTTTTGCAACAGAAATTCACTCCAATAGCTCCCCTTATTCCAGGGTCTTCAATTCAGTCCAACAAGCTTTTATTGGCACAAGTGATGCTAACTTTTGCCATGTCTACATTACTGCCCCTCTGCCAAATGTTAGCAGATTTTGCAAGCCTTGCCCGTCACTTTTTTATTTGGAAAGAAAATGGGTGAGGCGAAGTCAGGGACTGCGTAACTTGTTTAGTCACAAAATGTGCACAAGCCCTTCTTCCTGGCAGAGAGCTGGTAACAAACACCACTCAGGTAACTCCCTCTCCCTTGTAGAAAGCCCCACTAAGTCACCACAGCCCTTTTCCCAGGAGCAACTCATTTGCCTCTGTCTTTCTCCATCATCTCACATTAGACTCGCCCCCAAACTCATTGCTTAACACACAGGCCTTGTTCCATCTGGGAAAACCCTTCTAGCTGAAAACGCCTCATCTAAGCCCACTACGTGACCTGGGGGATGCTCCTCTTTTTGTGCAGTGTCATTTGCAATGGAAAAGAAGCTCAGAAAGGGCTAGAGGATACCCTTAATGACTCGCTGGGTGTAGTTCCTGCATGTCACCTTTAACGCTTCCCATGGGGAGTTTCATGCGAGATGGCATCAGGATTCCTGGGTTCTCTTCCTGGCTCTGGGAGCAGCGTGTACTCTAGTAATTACCGACAAAACGTAATACCACCTTTGTTCTGGTCATCGTTCTGCAGGAACAGAGCCTGTGACTTCTGTGTGTAAATGTACAGCCTTCTTCCCTTTGAGCTCAAGAACCAGCTCTGTCAGTAGAGAGCCATTATCAGAGTCATAGTAAACCTCCACCTATGGTCTAGCCCAGGGGTGGCCAATCGGTGGCTCCGGAGCCACACGCGGCTCTTCAGAAGCTAACACGCGGCTCCTTGTCTAGGTACCGACTCCGGGGCTGGAGGTAGAGGTGCCAACTTTCCAATGTGCCGGGGGGCGCTCCCTGCTCAACCCCTGGCTCTGCCGCAGGCCTTGACCCCACTCCACTCCACCCCCTCCCCTGAGCCTGCCTTGCCCTCACTCCTCCCCCTCCCCACCCCTAGCCTCCTGCATGCCACGAAACAGCTGATCGGAAGGTGCGGGGAGGGAGCGGGAGGCGCTGATTGACAGGGCTGCCAGTGGGCAGGAAGTGCTGGGAGCCGGGGGAAGCTGGGGGGGGGGGGAGCTGATGGGGGCCTGCTGACATATTATTGTGGCTCTATGGCAATGTACATGAGTAAATTCTGGCTCCTTCTCAGGCTCAGGTTGGCCACCACTTGTCTAGCCCGTAAAAAATGGCAGGGAGCCACACTGTTTTCATGTGAGTTACACAAATACATAACTTCACACATCCCTCCTGAAAGGTAGCAGAGCCAAATGGCTGCGACTCAGCTCTGTTCTGTCAGAAACCTGGGGTCTATCCCCAGCTCGACCTGAAGTGACTTTATGCAAACTCTCTATCATCATACCTGTAAAACTGGTGAGTGAAAGTTACTTCCTACTGAGGTCTTGGTTAATCAGAAAGGTTGTGAAGTACACAGCAATAAACATGAATAGCAGCGTAAGCCAGCTGTATGGCTGCTTTGCATCAGCACAGCATAGCAGTGAATCTGGCCATTGTGCTAGGTGCTGTAGAAACACACAGAGACAGTCCCTGCCCCAAAGAGCTTACAGTCTAAATGGGAAAAATAGACAAAAAGTATCAGAATGTCATTATCCCCATTGTACAGAGGGGGAAGTGAGACTCAAGAGACTAAACAACCTGCCTCAGGTCACACAGGAAGGTTGTGGCAGCCCTCTTGTGTCCTGGTCCCGTACTTGGACCATACCATCTGCCTTCCTCCCTGGGACCTTTTGTCCTTCTTCCAGCCCTTTCTATTTTTCGCTAGGTGCCCAAAATACATCCACAAATCAACAAAGGTGGGGAACTAAGCATATGGTTAATACCTGCCCTTAGTGATTGTGCTAGCTACTGTTAAAAATACATAGTTCTGCCTTTGATACTTACTGTAACGAAGCAATCCCTTCTGCAGCAATTACAGAACAACACATTTGAGATAAGGACTGACTCAATTTTCCTATGGCTTTATAGTCCTCCCACCCCACTGCAAGCTTACACAGAAGTGGGGAGAAATGTCTTATTAGTGCAAGCAAGTGACCCATCTGAACGTGTGAATCTCAGTTAATGCCGATGTCTTGGGGCTGTTGCTAATACATACCCCAGAAGTTCTGAGTGTATCAGTGCTGATTTAATGAAAATGTCTTGACATTTACACAGCTCCCCTGAATGTTAATAAGAGCTGAGCTGCTTTCTTTGAAATGATCTGGAACTCATTCTATTTTAATTTGACTCTTCCATAACAAAAATCCTCAGAAATCTAACTGTGTTTCCCTTCAAGCACTTTACAGAGCATCAAAAGGAGAAGCATGACACTCTGTAATGGTGCTGCAATGCAACCTAGAAGCTAGCGAATCCATGAAGGTGAATCAGTTGTATACAAGTGACTTTGCTAACCAGTGTTTTGATGGGTTTGAAATTAAAAAACTGAAAGGATGGAAGAAAGGTTGCAATTACTGGGAGAGTGTAATGCAATGCTTAGACAGAATGTGGAATTTACCGACCAACATAGTGCAGCTATAATTAAAGACAATGTTTCATGGTATTTTAAAAATAAGTCAATGAAGGGTGTACAAAAAGAATTAAAACTCTACATCTGTTGGTGCTCCCATTGGGCTGGGGAGGGGGGGAAGGAAGACGTGAAGGAAGCTGGAGGAACGTGCTGCTGCAGATTTGTTCCAAGTAGTTATGGAATTATGCACCGAAAGAGGAACACTCAGAGCTGGGCAAGGATAATCTATTCAATGAGTTTTGCTATGTTGCAATGGAAGTGGAGCTGCTCTTTGATAATTTATAAATGCTGTATGTTGTCCTGGTTACTGGGATGGGCAGTTAGATCGTAGCATGTGGGCAAGCCCCACCAGCCAGACACCTGGGGAAGAATTCACTGTAGTAACTCAGAGCGTCCCCACCTAGTGTCCCATTGCTGGCCATTGAAGATATTTGCTGCTAGCAATCACAGATCAGATACATGCCATTGTAAGCAGTGTCATCATACGACCCCCTTCATAAACTTATCAAGCTCAGTTTTGAAGCCAGTTAGGTTCCCCACCCCACTATGGTGTTTAGATGTTGCCTGTAATTATTAGAAGTTGGGAGTCTGAAAGGACAGGAAACAGGAGGGAGCGGGGAGGAGTTGAGAGGTTGGGAGAAAGCTACAGAGGGTGCAGCAGCAGCTTGGTAAAGAGGTTTCCACTTTGAAAATAAAGTCCTGTTGAAGCTTGTTAGTACCTTGCCTGATTGATACAACACCTACCCCGCCCTGCACTTGAAGTCTTTAAATCAAGATTTGGGGACATCAGTAACTCAGCCAGAGGTTCTGGGTCTATTACAGGAGTGGGTGGGTGAGGTTCTGTGGCCTGCAATGTGCAGGAAGACAAACTAGATGGTCATGATGGTCCTTTCTGGCCTCAAAGTCTATGAATCTATACATCTATGTTTACTCTATGTATGTGGTGGGTTAGTTTACTAGGGGCTGTAAGGAAAAAGCTGGAAGGGCAAAGAAGTGTTTCTGCTACGCCCTCCCCTCAGCAAACACTTGGAGGCTGTAAGGTCGGTGTAGTCTCTGAATTGTCAGTGGCAGCAGCGGCTATCCCTCAATGCGAGGATGTCTGCCAGGGGGAAAAGTCATTGATGAGACTTAAGATGGCCGAGGAGTCCAGTTCGTGCTTGACAGGTTTTTTTGCATGTGGTAGATGATTGCTTGGAGAGAGCACAGCTGCTTGCTGGGATGCTGTGCCCTTTCCTTCCTCCTCTGCCATTTCTCAGCCTCTTGAGCAAGGTGATTCTCTTCCAAACAGGCAGAGGCTTGGTGTATGATGCGACACCATTGCAGTGTGTGGCCAGTCAGCTCTTCCCAATTCATGGGGTCAATGCCTGCCTTCTTAAGAGTGTCCTTGTAGCATTTCCTCTGTCTCCCATGGGTCTTCTTATCATGACTAAGTTGACAAAAGAAGACTTGCTTCGGAAGACGAGTACCAACCATCCGTATGCAATGGCCCGCCCAGCGAAGTTGATGTTTCATAATCTTTTCCTCTACACTGGTGATGTTAGTTGCAGAGAGAACGCTGCCATTGGTACAACGGTCTTCCCATCTGATACGGAGAGTCTTCCTATGGCAGTCCTAGTAGTACCACTCCAGATGCTTAAGATGGCTTTGGTACGTCACTCAGGTCTCATACCCATAAAGAAGAGTGGGGATGACTACTACATTGTAGACCAGCGTCTTAGTTTCCACCTGCAGATCTCTGTCAATAATGACATGACGGAGCAACTTTCTGAAGGATATGCCAGCACAACGGATCCTATGTTCAAGCTCCATTGTGGGTCTCTGTATACACCACTAGTCACAGACTCTTGAAGGGAAGAACCATGGGCGGTGAACCCAGTTGGACTTGCTGGGTAAGCCTGGTGGATACACGGGGTACTGCAGCCCAGAGTCTGGTCTAAAAGTGGAAGGATCATGATTTCCATCCCCAGAAAGGTAAAGGCATGAGACTTGAGGGGTTACACTCAGAGAGACCTGAAAGGGGATACAGGGGCAGCCAATCCTGTAACCATGGCAGCTATGTGATGCACTTCTTAGTCTGTCTGGAGGAAATTGACTCCACCTGCATATTTGGACTCTATGCAGGGAAGTGGAATTCCCACCCCCGCAATGACAGCATGGGGGCCTGCTGGACAAGTACCTCCTCATGTTTGTTACACTATTTTATGAGCTGGAGCAGCATCCACAGCCCCTTCCCTCCAGTGTAGTGGGGCCACTGAATCCACATAGACAGTGGTCCAGAACCTCTTCCCTGGCCTGTCCCCAAACTCACCTTCAGCACCAACCTCACAGTAGTTTAGATGAAGGTCAGTTCCATTGGGTGCCACTGTACCAATGGCTAGACTGCTGGTATGCTGCGACCCCATCAATCAGGCTGCCCAGTATTGCCTCGTTGTTTCCTTGTGCTCCTCCATCTGTCTGTATCTGTCTGTTGTCTGTCTTATACTTTGTTTGGAAGCTCTTTGGGGTGGGAACTGTCTTTTTGTCCTGCATGTGTACAGCGCCTAGCACAATGAGGTCTTGGTCCATGATGAGGGCTCCTAAGCACTACAGTAATGCAAAGAATAAATATAACCAAACACACTTGGGCCAACAGTGGGGTTTGAATCCTGGGGCTGATAGAATTAAAAGAATGGACCACTCATTCGTGAGCTAATACTAAGTCCCATAGCTGCTAACTCTGGTAGGCTCATTAACCTCTTATGTGAGAGGACAAAGACCCATCTCCTCTAGAGTGTGTTACAGCAGTACCCTTGTGTGGTCACTGTGTGGTTTAATCTCCTTGATGCAGCCCCTTTGCTGCTGTGCCTTCCCTGCTATTGTTAGTTGAGCTAGCTACATTAAAGCTAGCTTGGTATGTCCACATGGGCTGCGGTCGTACGTGATGATTGCAGTGTACACAGACCCTAAGTAATTTAGAAACCTAAGTCCCATTTTCAAAAGTGCCATAGGGCCAGATTTCCAGTGGCATTTAGATGCCTAAAGATGCAGCTAACTCCCATTGAAATCAACGTTATGCCCCTAACCTGCTTAGGCACTTTTGATAATCCCATGAGGCATCAAGCAGTATTTTTAAGCACCTAAATACTTTGGAATATCTGGCTCTTAGGAGCCCAAGACATATTTTCAATGTGCTGTAGGCTGCTAAGTGCCCAAATCACTTTTAAAACTGGGAGTTAGAAGCCTAAGTCACAAAGGCCTTGTCTACACTGGTGGACAGGGGACATGTAGCTGCATGCTGCAGTGAAAGGCTCAGGCAAGGAGGAAGCAGTGGGGAAAGGTTCCAGCAGCTCCCTGCAGTGGGGAAAAGCTCTGAATCCAGCAGCAGGGAGGCAGTGGGACACTACACTGCTAAAAATAGCCCTGCTTGGGCGTGTGGAGAGCCAGCTAGGGTATAGTGTATAGACCCTAAGGATCTGGTGTATATTTACTCAGCTAAGCAGCACCTCACTGTCTACAGAACTATTTATACCCATGTTAGGGGGCCGGGCAGTGTAGGGAGTCAATATGCCACTGTAGGTGAATGTGAAAATACGCTTAGAAGCTTTCGAAAAAATTTCCTTAGATCCTGCCCCAGCCCCTCTTTTCTGACCCCTTTTTCAAGTAACAGTCTCTAATCTTCTCAGTCCGTCTCGTTTTTCTCAGCTGTCTATGAGCCCCTTATATTTCTTCTGCATCCTTTTCAAGATGGGCACCCCCTTCCTACAAATCTGAGGGAAGTTGCTTTTTCCAGTGACTCTTGGTGCAATCTTCAATACCTAATAATAGCCCCCAGAGAGTTGGCAGCCAACTGTTCCTATGCTCAGAAATATTTTTTTCCCATGCATCATATTATTCAGCCAGCCTGGTGTTTTCCTCTAATTGCGTGACAATCAACATTTGTTTTGAGAAGTCAATGGAGCTACACTGATTTGAACCAACTGAAATCGAGCCCCAAGAGTGAAATTTACTCCCGTAGTGAGGGCCAGCCTGAGGCTTATGCCTCTCTTAAGTCCTGCTTAAGTCTTCAAAATAAGGCATAAGGAGGATCTAAACAATGAACCGACCTTGTGCTACTCTTTTGCACAAGGGTGAATTTAATCCTAAATTTCCTGCCCCGAGAGTTTACTCCATTCATCTCCATAGTCATGCCCCAGACTCACTACTTCACTGAGTGGAGCTGATAAAGGAACAGGAATTATTATTCCATCATTATTCATTACGGCTGGGATTTTCAAAGGAGTTAGGTGCCCAAATCCCTTAGGCTACACTGAAAATTCCAGCGTGATTTTATATTCACTGTAGCTGGCTGAACCCCTCCCCCCACTTCCCCCCCACAACACACACACACACACAACCCTTCTGGAAAATTTACAACAACCAAAAATCATTTTTGTCTAAATTTTCCATAAAAAATTCAAGTTTTCAGTGGAAATTCAAATACTGAAAAATCTGGGGTGGAAACTGAAATATTTTTGGGTTGGGTTGCTTGTTTTCTTTTCAGTGAAAAATGGAAATTTTCCCTAGAAAGCAAACAATTCTTACCAAAAAAATCATGCAATCAAAAAGTCAATTTTCCATTAAAAAAAAAACAGTTTTGATGGAAATTTTGTGACTAGTGTGCATGGCAGTGTACACACAGACGGTAAATGAAGTCCCTACCTTAAGAGCCTTCCAACTGAGGAAAGATGCATGGTGCAGGGGGTTGGGGGGTGAGAGACAGAGCGAGAATCATGTCATGGTAGGGGGCTACTAGAGACCACTTAACCAGGAAGAAGAGGTGGAGAGGCTTTTTTTAAACAACTAACAAAATCAGCCAAATCACAGGACTTGGTTGTGATGGGAGACTTCAACTATTCAGACATCTGCTGGGAAAATAACACAGCAGGGCACAGATTATCCAACAAGTTACTGGAATGTATTAGAGACCATTTTTTATTTCAGAAGGTGGAGAAAGCTTCTGGGGAGAGGCTGTTCTAGATTTGATTTTGTCAGATAGGGAGGAACTGGTTGAGAATTTGAAAGTGGAAGGCAGTTTGGGTGACAGTGATCATGAAATGATAGAGCTCATGATTCTAAGGAATGGTAGGAGGGAGAACAGCAAAATAAAGATAATAGATTTCAAGAAGGAAGACTTTAGAAAACTCAGGGAGTTGGTAGGTAAGATCCCATGGGAAGCAAGTCTAAGGGGAAAAACAACTGAAAACAGTTGTCAGTTTTTCAAAGAGACATTATTAAGGGCAGAGGAGCAAACTACCCCACCATGTAGGAAAGATAGGAAGTATGAAAGAGACCACCCTGGCTTACCCAGGAGATTTTCAAAGATCTAAAAATCAAAAAAGAGTCCTACAAAAAGTAGAAACTAGGTCAAATTACAAAGGATAAATATAAATAAATAACACAACTATGTTGGGACAAAATGAGAAAGGCCAAGGCACAAAACGAGATTAAACTAGGTAGAGACATAAAGGGTAACAAGAAAACATTCTACAAATACATTAGAAGCAAGAGGAAGACCAAGGACAGGGTAGGCCCGTTACTCAGTGTGTGTGTGTGGGGGGGATAATAACAGAAAATGTGGAAATTTCAGAGGTTCTAAATGACTTTTTTGTTTCAGTTTTCACCGAAAAGGTTAGTAGTGATTGGACGTCTAACATAATGAATGTTAATGAAAATGAGGTAGGATCAGAGGCTAAAATAGAGAAAGAACAAGTTAAAATTTACTTGAGACAAGTTAGATGTCTTCAAGTCACTGGGGCCTGATGAAATGCATCCTAGAATACTCAGGGAGCTGACTGAGGAGATATCTGAGCCACTAGCAATTATCTTCGAAAAGTCATGGAAGACGGGAGAGATTGCAGAGGACTGGAAAAGGGCAAATATAGTGCCCATCTGTAAAAAACAGAATAAGGACAACCCAAGGAATCATAGACCAATCACTTTAACTTCTGTACCCGGAAAGATAATGAAGCAAATAATTAAGCAATCAATTTGAAAACATCTAGAAGATAATAAGGTGATAAGTAACAGTCAGCATGGATTTGTCAAGAACAAATCACGCCAAACCAACCTGATAGCTTTCTTTGACAGGGTAACAAGCCTTGTGAATGGGGGAAAGCAGTAGATGTGGTATATCTTGACTTTAGTAAAGCTTTTGATACTGTCTCACATTACCTCCTCATAAACAAACTAGGGAAATGCAACCTAGCAGGAGCTACTATAAGGTGGGTGCATAACTGGTTGGAAAACCATTCCCAGAGAGTAGTTATTGTAGTTCATAGTCATGCTAGAAGGGCATATTGAGTGGGGTCCTGCAGGGATCAGTTCTGGGTCCGGTTCTGTGCAATATCTTCATCGATGATTTAGATAACGGCATAGAGAGTTCACAGATAAAGTTTGCGGATAATACCAAGCTGGGAGGGGTTGCAAGTACTTTGCAGGATTGGATTAAAATTCAAAATGATCTGGACAAACTGGAGAAATGGTCTGAAGTAAATAAGATGGAATTCAATAAGGACAAATGCAAAGTACTCCACTTAGGAAGGAACAATCAGTTGCACACGTACAAAATGGGAAATGACTGCCTAGGAAGGAGTACTGCAGAAAGAGATCTAGGGGTCATAGTGGACCACAAGCAAAATGTGAGTCAACAGTGTAACACTGTTGCAAATAAAGCAAACATCATTCTGGGCTGTATTAGCAGTTGTAAGCAAGACACGAGAAGTAATTCTTCCGCTCTACTCTGCGCTGATTAGGCCTCAAGTGGAGTACTGTGTCCAGTTCTGGGCACTACATTTCAGGAAAGATGTGAACAAATTGGAGAAAGTCAAGAGAAGAGCAACAAAAATGATTAAAGGTCTAGAATACATGACATATGAGGGAAGATTGAAAAAATTGCGTTTGTTTAGCCTGGAGAGAGAAGGGGGACTGAGAGGGGACATGATAACAGTTTTCAAGTACATAAAAGGTTGTTACAAGGAGGAGGGAGAAAAACTGTTCTTCTTAACCTCTGAGGATAGGACAGGAAGAAATGGGCTTAAATTGCAGCAAGGGAGGTTTAGATTGGACATCCTGACTGTCAGGGTGGTTAAGCACTGAAATAAATTGCCAAAGGAGGTTGTGGAATCTCTATCATTGGAGATTTTTAAGAGCAGGTTAGACAAGCACCTGTCAGGGATGGTCTAGACAATACTTAGTCCTGCCATGAGTGCAGGGGACTGGACTAGATGACTTCTGGAGGTCCCTTCCAGTCCTATGATTCTATGAATTCTTGGTGCTATTTATTCCATTAATTTCCTTCTATCTTCCACCACACTCAAGGATACAAGTACTAAGAGGGAAGGATAAAGTGTTGCAGGCCTCACAGGGATGTGTCTGTTTCCAAGAGGGACTTAAAGGGGCAGAAGATGGAGGGATGGCAGACCAATGTATAAGCCCTGTCCAGGCACAAATTGCTGTGAGGAAGAAGGCCTGGAGATGAGTAGAAGACGGAGAAGACTAGGGATTGCTTAGCTTAAAGATGGGAGTGCTGGAAGGGACCAAGAGAGATGAAGCAGGAGGTGATACATTGGGCAGGATTCTGAAGGTAATACAGAAGGTGAAGGGATATGTGTAGGGGCCGAACCTGTTCAAAGACAGATGAGCTTTGCAGTTATATTCTGGATGGATTGAAGGGGGAAATGCCGGGATGTCCTGCCTATGGTGCCAATGTCTCTCTAACCTGCCTGCCTAAGTGTCTGTGATAGCATCTGTTAGTACCATGCTTGCCACATCTTTATCCTTGGGACACCACTAACTTTTTTGCTTGTTTGGGGCTATAATTCTCCCAGCACAAAAAGAAAGAGCAAAAAAAAAAAAAAAATTACAGTTAGGAGGAAGAGAATAGCAAAGAGCCAAATGCTCAGGAGAGAATCTGACCCAAAGCCTTCAAGGCTGTGATTTGCTTAGGAGACTAAGGGAGTTAGGCACCTACATATCTTATTGCATTACAATGAGAGCTGAGCATCCACCTTTCTTAGGCTTCCTTGAAAATCCCAGACTGACCCCATCCAACTGCCTCTCCCTGACATGCCAAGCATCGATCATAGGCAGCGTTTGCAAACACAAGTACAGTGACACCTGCATGGAGGAACCCACTTCCAATAGGAAACCCCCTGTCTTAAGCAGCTGATTTTTAGCTTTCCCAAGAATCACATTCAACCTTTTGTTGAAGACACAGCTCTGTGAGGCCTTTGTAGCTGGCTCCATGGGTAACTGCTTACAACGAGTGTCAGAGTAGCAGCCGTGTTAGTCTGTATCCGTAAAAAGAGCAGGAAGACGTGTGGCACCTTAGAGACGAACAAATTTAGTCTCTAAGGTGCCACAAGTCCTCCTTTTCTTTTTGCTTACAGCTAGTTTTATTATTTTCCCAATAATTTTTTAAAAGTTATCTCTGGATCGAAGAAGAGGTTACAGTCAACGATTTCCTTAAATAGAAGCATATGTACACACCCACCCCCACACGTGAAAGCACATTTTATTGTGAAGCATACCATGCAAGGCAAAAATATCCATAAGTATTTTTCCCCCCGTAAGGGGGAATCGAGCCTCTGATTTGTTAAAAGCCATAAATGGACCGATATTAATAGTAACCTCTGAAATAAGATTCTGAACATCATTCAATGTGTTACTTACTTTGCTCAAATGGGAGGTATTGCGGCATATACGCGAGGATGCAAATGTTAACATTATGCATGAAGCCTACTTGAAAGAGGGCTTGTGAGGCGTGGGTGGTCAGGGGCCTGTTCCGTGTTCCATAGCAGTGGGCGATCTGGTGTATAGTTAGCCGTGTTGTGCTTTCTGAGCACTGCCTGGCCTTGGGCTGAGGGCGCTGTGTCCCAGAGAGGCACAGTACCTCCAGGAGTGCCCCACCAAAACTGAGCACTGAAACTGCAGCTCCTGCTGATGCCTCCTGTGTTGTCCTTTGCCTTTACAAGGAGGCGGTGTCATCCAAACCCACCGAAAGGGACAGTTCTTGCCACGAGCGATGTACACCGAAGAGTTGCTCGTTCTGAATGTTATGCTGTGAAAGGGGTTGAAAGTAACATAAAAGACTTGCTGGTTCGGGGGCCCTGGTAGGGGTGGGGCCTCTGGCAGAAGGAGCGGGGCCTCTGTGGAACAGGTGGGGACTCAGGCAGAAGGGGCTGGGCTGGTGGGGGGTCAGCCTCTCCCAGACAGCCCTTCTGCACTGCCCAGCCCACGCCGCCCGGGGCTCCGGCAGCGATTTAAAGGGCCTGGGGCTCCAGCTGCTGCTGCGGTAGTGGCGGCCAGGAGCCCGGGGCCCTTTTAAATCATCAGGCCCTCGGGGCAGCTGCCCCTTCCCACCCCACCCCCGTTGGCGGCCCTGTCCCTACTGGCAGGGCTGCCAATGGGATGTGGGGGGGCAAAAGGGTCAGCGCTTTAACATTGGCTGCATACGGGCCCGTACCGGCAGCCACTTCTTACCGGTACACTGTACCGGCCCAAAGCAGCCCGCTTTCACTTCTGGCTGTGAAGATAGTCCCACGCAGCCTGATCCGAAGCCAGTGGAAAGACCTCCATGAGCTTTGAATCAGGTCCAGAGCCGTTAGTGCCAGCCCGTTAGCCCAGCTCTTCCGATAGCTGTTCCCAGCCAAAACAGCAGCAGCTGTAGGGCAGAGGCTCACCTTTGCGGACTCCATTTACCTCAGTGAAATGAGATGGAAGAGGAGAGAGAGCAGTTACTGCCTCCGATTTCACTGCATGTGTACGGAAATCTTGTCTAAAAAATGGCACTGAGGCAGCTGAGAAAGCAGCTAAAAGGCAGTCGCTGCCTTGTCAAGCCAGCACAGTTACAGGTGTACGGGCTAATGTCAGCCACACACTCACCAGAGGGTTACACCAGTATATATTCATGGGACGAAGAGGATGACAAAAAGGTGTGATACTTTTAAGATGTGATGCTATAATGCCCAGGGAAAAAAAATGTTACTTCTGAGAGACATTTCTTTTCCTTCATCATCCAGGGAAATGTAAGTCAGGCGATGCATATGCGCGACTTAAAACCCCAACATATGAGTTTGAGGACTCAAGTGATTCCTTAATCAGATACAGGATCACATATGGAAGACAAGGTATCGGCTGGGCAGGTGGCAAGTTGTTCTTATTGTTATTGATTGGCTCCTCTGGGCACAATTCTTAGCCAATATGTGCGAAGACAGCCTGTTGATTTTTGATATGCTGTCCTTCCCTTCCCTCCATTCATTTGTTGGTCTCATCCACCTATTATGTCTTCTTTTGTCAGACTGGAAATAAGGCGTAAATGTTTGACAAAGAGGGTAATTACCCCTTGGAACAATATACCAAGGGTCGCGGTAGCTTCTCTATCACTGACAATTTTAAAATCCAGATTGGATGTTTTTCTAAAAGATCTGCTTTTAGAATTGTTTTGGAGAAATTCTAAAGCCTGTGTTATACAGGAGGTTAGACCAGGTGATCACAATGGTCTCTTCTGGCCTTAGAATCTATGAATTTTCTAGGCCGCAAGCCATTTGGGCAGGGTCTGTCAGTTACTGTATGACTATACAATGCCTAGCACCATGAGGTTCTGGCCTGGCTGAGATCTGTAAGTACTACAACAGAAGGGGAAGATTTCCAGAGGTACAAAGCAGTTAGACATGCTGTGCCCATTGAAAGTCAATGAGAGTTGGGTGCCTAACTCCCCTTGTGCCTTTGAAAATCTCCCCTAAATGTAGTCATATAAAATGGCCCTGTTGGGTACAGGCAGCAGCAGAAAAGCTGGTTTAACTTTAACATGTGCCATAGACATCTGAAGGACCCAACCCAAAGCCCACTGAAGTGACTGGAAAGACTCCCATTGACTTTAGAGACACAAGCTGGGTGAGGAAATATCTTTCATTGGACCAACTTCTGTTGGTGAAATAGACCAGATTTTGCGTTACACAGAGCTCTTCTTCAGGTCCCATTGGTTTTGGCAGGCTTTGGATCAGCGCCCTGAAAAGCTAGTGAAAGAGAGAGGTAGGCTGTAAATGACCCAATCTGTCCAGGGGCCATCATTTCAACAGGTGAAAACTAGAGATAAAGAAAACTAAAACAGAAATCCAAAGCAGGAATCATAAGCTTTTCTGATCCTCAAGCCTCCCTCTGGACTACTAGTGCCAGCATTCTCCAGTGTGGCCATGAGCATTCAGGGCCTTTGAATTTTTGGAAGTGTCTTCCACCGACATGTCAGTATCACTTCCCGCAGCAAGTAGGATTTTTTCACAGGTGTCCGAGAGAAAGTCCTAGTTCAGCAAAGCACATGCTTAAATGCTTACCTGGGTAGAGATGATTTCTCGAATAAGGGGCCTGAATACAGACTAGCCCAGCAAAGTACTATGACCGCAAGCCTCTATTGTTTGAAGGACTACATTTCTGGCATCCACCTAACCCATCTGAAAGCCCCCAGGGAAGGATGAATGCCAGCTGTTAAACAGATAAAGTTACTGCTTTTTTCAGAGTGACCAATGTCGGTCTCGTAATTTTTGAATGTTGCTGTAACAAAACCAGGTTCTTTATAGGTGGTCTTAAATTTTAAATTTAAAGGAAGGATGCTAGTTAAGGCATTGGACTGTGACTCGGGAACCGTAGATTCAATTCCTGGCCCCTCCGCAGATTTCTTGTGCACTAAGGGTACGTCTACACAGCCAAGGGCAGCTCACGGCAGCGAGCCTCCAAGTCCAGATCAACGGACTTAGGCTTGTGGACTTCATGCTACCAATAGCTGTGTAGACACAGCACTTGTAAGTTGCAGCTTGGGCTAGAGCTTGGGCTCTGAAGCCTGCCCCCTCCCTAAGCTCCAGCCTGAGCTGCGACTCTATGGGGCTATTTTTAGTGAGGTAGCATGAGCCCTGCGAGCTTATCAACCCGGGCGTGGAGGATCCTGGCTGCAGGCTGTAAGGCCTGCCCTGCATGTAACGTTTTCAAAAGTGCCAAGGTAAGGTGGGAGAGATGGGACGGAGGGAGTGTTAATTATCCCCATTTTACAGAGAGGGAACTGAGAGACAAAGATCAAGGGTAAAGGTTTCAAAAGCATCTAAGGTCATGTCTACACTATGCAGCTACATCGGCATCACTCAGACCAATGCAGTGGCCTCAGTTTGGTGGGTCTGGTGAAGTCGATGGGAGAGCGCTCTCCCGTCGATGTCTGTAATCCACCTCAATGAGAGGCGGAAGCTATGCTGCCCGGAGAGCATCTCCCATCGACACAGCATAGCGTGGACACCACTGTATGTCGGTCTAAGGTACGTTGACTTAAGTTACGTTACTTACGTAACTTAACTAGCATAACTTAGATCGATTTACAGCGTTAGCGTAGACCAGGCCTTAGTGCTTTAGAAGCCTAAGTCCAATGGCTTTCTTTAATCATATAGAGACATTGGAAAATTTTACCCTTAATCTCTACATTGCTCAGTTCCCCATCTGTAAAATGGGCATAATAATACTCCCTTTTCCCTAACCTTTGTCTTGTGGATTTAACTTTTCAGGACCTGGACTATCCCTTACTATGTGTTTGCACAGTGGATCTTAGATATCATTTGAGGCTTCTAAGTGCTACCATCACAGAGCTAAGGAGTAATAATACGCTAGCACTTTCAGTAAGCTGCAGAATTTCCTGGACGTTCTTCAGTATAATAGAGTCTCAAGAATAAAACCAGTATAAAAACCATCTGTGGTGATGAAAACTAGGATGTCAGAGAAACTCTTTTTGTGGAGTGGGGGGAGGGGATGATTTTAGCATCAGTGAAAATTAGTTTCCAGCAGAGATTAAATACAAAAGGAAATTGAATAGCTGACTAACAGCTTCGGAGAGTGTCCTCTTAGTCACACTGAATGAAAAGAGCAGGACATGTATTATTCAAATAACACTTCCAGCTAAAGTCTCAGCCTAAGCAGATAAACAATAAATAGGTCCACCGCTAATTACTGAAGGACTCATTATGGAAAAGCCACCCTTTGTGTAATATGGAATTTGCTATGCTCACACTTTATGTTGACACAGCTGTGGTGATGACACATGGGTATCCCCTCGCCCTCTGAGCCAGGCCCCTGAATCACATGCTCGGCGTGTAGCAGAGGAACCAGGGACCCAGGAATGTTTGCAGGAACTGTGACCATCTAGTGCTCTTATCCTGCAAACAATTATATGTCACCTTAAGCAGTGGTGAGCTGGAGCCGGTTCGCAGTGGTTCACTGGTTGTTAAATTTTGAAGCCGGTTTAGAACCGGTTGTTACAGAATACAAGGAACCAGACAGTGTGCTGTGAGGCAACTAGAAAGCTTTTGAATGCTGTAACAAGAAAACACTTAAGCACATGGTTAACTTTAGGCAATTTTTACTCACCCGGCAGCGCTCCGGGTCTTCGGCGGCACTTCGGCGGCGGGTCCTTCACTCGCTGCGGGTCTTCGGCGGCACTTCGGCAGCGGGTCCCGGGAGTGCCACCGAAGACCCGGAGCGACTGAAGGACCTGCTGCCGAAGTGCCGCCGAAGACCCGCAGCGAGTGAAGGAATCGGTTCTTCAGCTTTTGGCAGCTCATCACTGACCTTAAGTATGTGAATAATCCCATTAACTTGAATGAGACGACTCACATACTTAAAGGTAAGCATCTAAGACCGTGTCTACACTACAAAATTAAGTCAACCTAACTTACATCAGCATACAGCCATCACAGATATTGAATCACTTGTGTGTGTCTACACTTTGCTCATGCCGGCAACGTGTAGACACGCACAAGTGGTTTAATAACTGTGACACCACAGTTGTGGTGAGACACCTCCTGTGGTGAGGGTGCACTTTGCTCGATTGTGTTATCACTGTGGGGCATTGTGGGACAGCTCCTGAAAGCCAGTAACAGTTGATGTAATCAACGCAGTGTCGCCTCATTACATCGACCTGGACTCTACGCCGCTCAGGGAAGTGGTGTTACTAAATCGGCATAGAGAGGCACTTACGTCTCTGGGAGTCAAATTTAAGTGAAGACTCTTCCACAGCAAGGACAACACAAGGCAGCTTACGTCAACCTAATCACGTAGTGTAGACCAGGCCTAAGTGTTTGCAGCATTGGGGCCTAAACCAATATTCCGTCTCAGCCAGTGGCCAGCAGTAGAAGGCATGAAACAACTAATTGTTTAGTACAATAGAATGGGAAAGACAGGATTTATTCCTGAATCCTTCTGGTGACCTTTTTATATCTTGAAGCAGTTAGGGCTGGGTACGAATCCTATTGAAGTCAATAAGAATCTTTCTATTGAATTCAGTGGACTTTTGGGTTAGCTCCTAGATTTTAAATTCTTCGGGGGAGGGACAGTATCGTCATATGTTTGTACAGCTGCCTAGCAGCCCTGGGAGCTGAGACTGAACAGAAGCTGCTGTAGATTGGAGCTGGGGGAAAAAGCAGGCTCTGGTTACTGTAAACTCTGCTCGTAATGGAAAGGATCATGCAGTACTTTCCCTGCTGTGCTGTCCTCCTTACCCATGTCGATGCACACTTAGGGCTTGATGCTTCTCCCACTAAAGTCAATAGGCATTTTCCCATTGACTTAAATGGGAGCATGACAGTGCCACTAGGTATGATGCTTTCCCAGTTGTATGCGTGCATGCAAGAGAATGTGTAGAGAGATGGGCATGGTCTCATTTACATTTGACTCCACTTTGTGGAAACCAAATATACTGGAATTGAACCTTCATTCCCTGTGTATTGGTGTGTGTGTTGTGACAGGGTCAGGCCAGATGGCTACAGGAGAGTGTTAAAAAGCAGATATGTTAACCCCAGGTTAAGCAGGTCCATTTTCCCTGGCTAAGGTAACAGGGGCAGTTCCAGAACAAGAAAGAACTTGCTGAAACAAATTCAGGCAGGCAGGCTAATTAGGACACCTGGAGCCAATTAAGAAGCTGCATTCCACAGAGCCCTGGGCTGGAACCCGGAGTAGAGGGCAGGCCCGGGTTCCCCCCAAATCCTCCCAACTCCTGATCAGACACAGGAGGAGCTGACCTGGACTGTGGGTTCCACCAGAGGCGAAGGTCTCTGGGCTGTTCCCCGACCCACATGGTGGATCAGCAGAGACTGTGGGGATTGTTCTCCTTTCTTTTTCCCATGCTGGCCAGTGATGAGGTTAGCTGAGAGAACGGCAGGTTTGAGCCACTAGCAAAAGTGGCCAAACTGAGGGCTGCCGTGAATCTCTGAGGCAAGCAAATCCGCCAATAAGCACAGGACCCACCAAGGCAGAGGAGGAACTTTGTCACAGTGTGTGTGTGTGTTTGTGTGCGCTAAACATCTTACTAACCAAAACTTAAAATGCAACTCCCCTTCAAAATCCCCTATTAGAGCAATATCTGGCCTATTTTAGGGTGAAGCAATTCCCACACAGTCCAAATGCAAATTAAATGAAAGCTCTGGGAATCAAAGTTCATTAATATCACCCAAGGTTTCTTATTCCTCCAAGTCTGGGATATTCTGTCTTCATCATGCTCTGATTCTCAGAGCCCTAAGCAAAGTTACCTTTCCCTGCTGAGGCAATGGACCTTGGAGAAGCTGAGTCCACCCTTCACTATGCTCCGGACACTCCAAGTTGGAGGGTCATCCACCACCTCCTCACTCTGAGCAAGACAACCAGGGAGAAACTGACCAGACTTTTATAATCAAGAGAGGTTTTACAGGTTTTGAATTCTGTCAAGATATATAGAATCAAAGTCTTTAAAAGTAGGCATTTATTATATTAGAAAGCTACAAACTCAGGAAACACACAAAAAGGGTTCCACACAGCTTGAGTTCCAGCTCTGTGTCCTTTGTTTACCAGTGACCATGCTGTGTCTGGAATGTTGTACAGCACACAGATACAATAGTGGTTGAATAATATAACCGAAGGCAACCATATCATTACAAACCAAACCCTTTGCTCAGGAGTAATGGGCACAGCTCCATTACTATCTCCTGATAACCCCAAATTTTTGGGTATCCACCAAGATCTTAAGATTTAAACTTGACAGTATTCCAAAAATGGACCAATATGTGCAATAGTGATACACTGGGCCACACTGTCCAGACTAGACCATTATAACCCCATTGTCTTATTTCTGTACATTTCACAAGATTGGATCATATATTTTATTGTTCTGCCCTCTATACATTTTTGTTATTAAAAATATTTGCAGAAACATTCCAGTACGACATATGGAGCATAAGCTGGTGCCATTCTGAGAGCTAAATATACGTACACCATATGTTTTATTAAAAAAGGAACAGAGTAAGCACAGCCCCATATGCTTCAGTTACATAACTCAGACTGTGTTACTAGATATAATTCTATATAACAAATCAACTGTGGGAGGAAAATATTCCTAAATCACTTTTCCTTCCTTGTTAGGAAGTATGTACAAAGCCAACCTTAAGTTTATTACAATTAACTGCAAAAAAAGTGTTATTGCAAAATTAAATTCTGAAAATGAAGGTGTCTCACACAACATGAACTTGGTGAGATGCAAATATTTTTGTTATATAAAAAGAATGCACTGAAGTTTATATATAACAAAGACAACAAGAATATGACGTATCGTATATATGCAATTTGGTGATGCAGCTGGGAAGCCTCACATTTTGGAATTACGTGACTTGGGAGCTCTTAAGTAGTTTTAATGTAATGGAGAGTTTAAAAACTTAATTGCATTTAATTTCCCTTTTTTTCAGTTAAAAAAACATGCAATCAAAACCAGAAAAGAAGTCCAGAGCAATAATATTTGGTTTAAAGAGCTTAAAACTGTCAGGTTGCCTAAAGGTACCATTAAGTTGCTTGAACTGGAGTTATCCTGTTTGTACTTACAATGGACACTATTAAAGACTAGAGCTAGGTGAACAGTGACCAGTTTATTCAATGAATTTCACTTCTTCTTCTGTTTGCAAATAGTCCATAAGATTTTCTTGAGCCGATGAAAAGATTCAAACTCTCAGGCCAGAAGAAACCTGTGAACAGGCTCCTGCTTCACCTCCAGCAAACCTGGGCTAATAAACGCTCCTGGAGAATTATACTTCACTCACTATCCCCCCAGGTACTTTCACCACGTGTGTTTATTATTGCTTCTTCCCTAAGCTCCACGTACAACACAGTATAGGATCAGGTAGATGGAGGCCCCTTCCTGCTCCTTTTATACAGCTTGCTTTCTTCCCTGGCTACCCTACCCCATTAGCTCATCAGGCTCCTCACAGGTGTAAGTGATCCCTTTCACCTTTCCAAACCCAACCAAGCAACCAGGTTTCCTCCCACTCCAAACACACCTGGTGTCCTGGATGATCTAAGTGACCAGGGTGCTGACCTCCCAAGGGCTGTATTTGTAGCTGCTATCAGCACCCAGTCACAGGACCACTGGGATCATCTAGTCTGGCCTCCGGTATACACAGGCAGTAGAATTTTCCCCAGAAGCTGGATTAAAGCATGTCTAATATCTAAAAATGTCTTGAAGATGTGAAGCAATGGTGAGTCCACCTCTCCAGGTAAACTGTTGCAATGTTTATTTACTGTCACTGCTAGGAAATTAAGTCTTATTACAAGGTTGAATTTGTCCAACTTTCAATATTGGATCTTGCTATGCCTTTGCCTGCAAAATGGAAAAACCTTCTCCACACTATTGGGTAACTTTTGCAAGTTCAGGTATCTGTACCCAGTGATCAAGTCAGCTCTCAACCTTCTCTTTGATAGTGTAAATAGATTGAGCTGCTTAAAATTTATATTGTAAGGCTTGAATTCCAGCCCCTGGAACATTTTTGTAGCTCTCATTTGAACTGCACACTTCAAGAAGGATATGGAAATACAATATGGAAATATGGACATCAGACTAGGACACAGTGTCCTAGGAGTGGTCCTACTAATGCTGTCTATGGATACAAGATCACTTTTTTATAATTTAACTTCTTTATTTGGAATTAGTCACAGGTGGATAATTTTTGGCCTTCAGCTTATTCATGAACAAACCATTGCAAGCATCTGAAATTCAAAAGCTTTGGATTGGACACAGGTCACATGACATGCTTCTGATTGGATGAGCATGGTTCCTTTTAATACATTTCTGGTGTGGATACCTGCCATTATGAATTCAAAATTTGTGAATATTGTGAAATAATCACTTGAAATATTTGTCAAAACAATGAATTCCCTGCCTCCCTCCCTCGCCCCTGAAATGTATTTGCGGAAAGTAAATGCAAAAGGGGGTAGTGAGCACAGTTAAACCAAATTCATTACAAAAACTTTCAAATAGCATTTGTGGGGAAAGTTCTGCAGTATTGTTCAGCACTTTCAGGGTAACTGAAATAGTTTCGTAGAGTTTAAGGCCAGAAGAACCCTATAAGGAGGTTTACAACCCCCCTATTGAGCATAGGCGGAAAGGAGAGGAGAATCTCTCCTGCTTACAGGCAAGCAGCTTGATCACAACCCCCATGCATCTATCAGAATTGCCCGTCATTGAGACAGGCACCCACAGCTGCGACCACTAGAGAAAACAAGATGTGCTATAAAGGAGAAAGGCCAGGCAGAAAGATCTGAGAGAGCAAAGGGGTGACAGCTCTGCACCAGGCTGTCTCCAAGAAAGCCACCAGGAGACAGATGCTGAGACCCATAGAAAGACCACACACTGAGAGGGGATGACTATGTGGTACCAGAAGTGGGGTTATATTTAACCATCCTGGCAGAAAAGAGAAGCCTGAAAAAACAAACAAAACAACCCATTCCTTCCTTTTTTCCCCTCCTAAATATAGAAGAGAACTGTGGAGGTGAATCAACTCCTGCAATGACTGGCTGGTTTACAAGCACAAGAACAACAGCTGTTTGAACAGATGGCAGCAGTTGTTGCATGGGGTGGCGGAACTAGTACTGGGTTTGTAGACACTCACCGTCACCCCTAGCTGAGGCCACACACCTCATGGAGGACAATATGGCCACTCAAGCCATTCGGTGACGCTCTGCTGAGGAAGTAACTGCTCCATATGCACTGCAGAAGGAAATGGATCAGGCATCCAAGGGTGGTGGCCCCTCGTGGGTAAATCCCAAGCAAACGCAGGCAGCTGACTGGTCGATGGGCAGGATGGGGGTAGGCAAGCACCTCAAGGTCCATGGGTAAGATTTCCCCAAGACAGTAGGCCCACGACTTTAAGTGCCCCACCAGACTCTTGCCCCATGTCTACTCAGGAACAACGGCCCAGTGAATCTCAGAGAGGATAACCCAGCCACTGGAAAACAAGGGACAGATGTGATAGACTGTTACTCCTGTGGACAACAGGAGCATAGATTTCATGACTGCCCCTATATGGAGTGTAACTTCAGACAAGTCTGGACAGGAGAGAATAGGGCCCAGAAAAAAAGCCCAGGGAAACTCACAATTCAGGTGGATAGTCAGAAGACACTGGCCCTTGTGCACTCGGGATGTGACCAGACATGTGTCCACGAACAGACAGTTGAAGAGTAGGGAAATGTGAGAAAGGGGGAATCCCTATTAAACGCATCCATGGAGATATTTTATGCAGGGGTTCTCAGACTTTTGTACTGGTGACCCCTTTCACATTCCAAGCCTCTGAGTGCAACCCCCTCCTTATACATTAAAAACACTTTTTAATATATTTAACACCACTATAAATGCAGGAGGCAAAGTGGGGTTTGGGGTGGAGGTTGACAGCTCGCAACCCCTCCATGTAATAACCTTGTGATCCCCTGAGGGGTCCCGACCCCCCAGTTTGAGAACCCCTGTAATTTATGGTCTCCCAGCATGATAATAAGACTGACTGTTGATGAGAACCAAGACCGCATGAGAGTATGCAATGTAAGCCTTGCTGGAGCCCTAGGCATAACTAACAGTGTAAACCAAAAGCTGTGAACCCAGGTAGGCCTGGTCTGGGCAAAACAGTAACACAACATGTATTGACTAACCAAGTAAGCACATTCCTGACCAAAAAAACAAAAACAAAAACTAACAAATCTCTCAAGTAATTACAGAAACACATTCTTAAAAAACAGTATAGAAACACACCAAACCTTCATAAAATAAAAAATAACAAAATAATCAATAAAAATAGTTTACTTCAATCTTTACCTTGTCACGGGCACCAGTACTGTGCTTTGCTAACAATAAACCCTGGATGAGCACCATCACCACTGGACCAAGCCTGAGGTCTTTCTTTATAAGTAACATCAAGATCTGCTAAATTAACATGCTGCACGGGATGCCAATATAGCTAACATCAAAGCTCCAGAATCAGCAACATTGGCAGCAGTAACAATTTAGCAGCCTTAACAACTCTCCACCCAACTAACAACATGCATGTCTCCAGACCCTAACACAGGAGCCTGAAGAAGACGCCCTCAACTGGGTTTTCACCCTTTAAACTGCTATATGGACAACAGCCAAGTGGTGTACTCGACCTGGTATGGTAAACCTGGGAAAGCCAGGCACATTGAGCTGAAAACATAGTGCAGTATGTTTTAAAGTTACTCAAGAGCCTGGAGGCTCTGGGGGCATATGCTAGAGAAAATCTCAAAGAAGCACAGAAACAACAACAACAGTATAATAAAGGGGCACGTATGTGTGTCTTCCAGATGAGCAACAGAGTCCTGTTATTTCTTCCAAGTTCGGAATCAAAGGTAATGGCTGAGTGGTAAGACCCTTACAAGGTGATAAAGAAAGTATGGACCGTGGACTACTTAATCAGACAACCAGGGAAGAAAAGGGAACAACAAATTTACCAGAAGCCCTAGAAAATTAGGGAAAATCTCTTCATAATACCATAATACCATAACCTGAGGAATTAGAACCAGGACCCCAAATTAATGACTGCCTAAAAGAAATCTCAGTACCCAGTGGAAAGAACTTAAACCAAAAGCAAAAGGAACAGGCAAGCTAGCTGGTGGCCATTTTTCCACAGGTAGTCTCAGCTCTCCCCGGGAAGACGTCCCTGGCACAACATTAAATTAATACAGAACCTGGTAAAGTAATATGGGAAGTGCTCCATCAATCCCCAACAAACTGAGGGGGGTCCGTCGAGAAAGAGATCAGGACCATGTTAGGACTAGGAGTGATAGGAGAATCCTGAAGTGACTGGAGGAGTCCTATCTTGCTGGTCCCAAAGCCAAATGGCTCACTGAGTTTCTGCATAGATTTCAGAAAAGTGAGTGCAATTTCTACCTTTGATGCATAAACCAAGATACACTCTTAGAAGAACTGAATGAACTCTTAGACCAACTGGAAGAAGCCCAATACATAACCACTCTGCATTTGACGAAGGGGTACCGGCAGATCCCCTTGATGCCAGACAACCAGGAGAAGATGACCTTTTCTACACCACTCAGCCTATTTCATTTTAAGATGAAGCCCTTTTTGTTACACAAGGTTGTGGCCACTTTTCAACATTTGATGGACCAATTACTCCAACAGCATAATCAATATGTGGAGGCATACTTGGATGACGTAGCAAGGATTAGGACTCCCATCAGGACAAAGTAGCTGCCATTCTCTGATCACTGAGAAAAGCCAGATTAATGGGAAACCCCATGAAATGTGCAATGGATACGGAAGAAACCCGTTAGCCAGGCCACACAGTCGGTGGAGGACAAGTCCACCCCTTGGTGGATGAAGTCCATGCCTTACAGGCATACAAGACCCCCATGACCAAAAGACAAGTAAGTGCCTTCCTAAACTTAGCTGGCTACCATTGCCAGTTCATGCCCCATTTTGCCACCATAGCAGCCCTGCTATCTGATCTAACTAGAGACTCCACCCCAAGATGAGTGTTGTGGATGCCCACCTGAGAAATTGCCTTTGAAAAGCTCAAGGCCATACTCTGCAGACACCCAGTAGAGTCTAAACTTTGAAAAGGAATTCCTACTGGAAACAGATGCATCAGAAGTAGGACTAGGGGGGCTCCGTTCTCAAGAAATAAGATGGAGAAGAACACCTGATAGTACATATCAGCCAGAAATCCTTCCCCCAAGAGAAAGTGTACTCAGGGATAGAAAAGGAGGTATTGGCTGCCAAAGGGGCAATAGAAAGTCGGTGATACTATCTCCTAGGAAAGGAGTTCACATTCGTTACTGATCAGGCCCCCTTGTGGTGGCTAAATGGGATAAAAGAGACAAACCCAAAGATGATGAAATGGTACCTGTCATTACAACCACATGCCTTTCAGATACAGCAGTGGGCAGGAAGTTTGCATCACAATGCTGATTTTCTGTCCAAGGAAGTAGCCTTTGCCACCTAGGCCAGACCTAGACCTTGTGGGCGAGGATGAAAAATAGGGTTTACAAACCCTGTACTGAGCATAGGCAGAAGGGAGAGGAGAGTCTCATCCTCCCATGCACCTGCCATAACTGCTGGTCATGGGGACAGGCACCCATAGCTGCGACCACTAGAGAGAACAAGACCTGTTATAACGGGGACAGAACCGAGAGGGAGGCCGAAAGGCCTGAGATAGCAAAGGGGCGACAGCCCTGCACCAGGTGGCCTCCAAGAAAGACACCAGGAGACAGAAGCTGAGACTCCTAGAAAGATCACACCAACAGGTGATGACAGAGCCATTGAATCATCTAGTCTGACCTCCTGTTGCTTTCTATTCTGAACGTAGATGGAAACCAGGGCATCTCATACATCACTCAGTGTTAAATGTTGACAAATGCTGACTTTTCATGGCAGCCACTCAGCTTTTAAGGTCAGAAAGGGACCACTAAGATAATCTAGTCTGACCTGCTGCATAGCACAAGTCATAGAATGTATCCACTGTGTCCATAACTTGTGACTGACACTAAGCACGTCTCTTTTAGAAAAAAAAATCCATTCTTGATTTAAAGACTTCAAGGGTGGAGAACTGACCACAATATTTAGACTACAAACTTTTTGGGGCAGGGACTGTTGCTCATTAAATGGTGTTTTTACAGTGCCTTCCACAATGGGGCCCTCACGGTTGGGTTCTCTAGGCACTATTATAATACAGATGCTAAAACAATAAATTTTCCCTTGGTTTATTAATCTCACTGTTAAAAATGTTCTCTGCTCTTGATGCAGAAATTAATCTGTAAACTAAATGAAATGTAAGTGGACTATGGTGGTTAACATGCTGAAATCAAAGCAATCCTAGTCTTTCCACGCTCTGTTGTATTTTTAGTTTATTCTTAATGCTACATAGTAACACAAAAGACAAATGATCATGGCCTTGAAGACAGGATTGGCTTGGGCCCACATCCTCAAAGCTTTTCTTGGAAATGTCACTACCTTAATTCAGGTTGAGATGATCTGGTGATTAGTAGGTTACTTCTGCAGGTTGGTATTAAAGTGGATGTAACTATCAATTGTGACCGTAATTCTAATCTCAGACCAGTGAAAGCAGCTATTCTGGTGTCCACTAATTAATAGATGGCAGCAAGAATTGTATCAGGGACTGAAGTATTTCTTCCTAATTCATGGCTTGTTTTGTTCCATCTACCGGCAGTGGAGGGTTTATTATAGTGGAAGAGCTGCAGGATAGAATAAGTATAATTAAAAAGACATTTAATAAGATTTGAAACTGCAACAGGAAGAATTTCTTTCTTTTGTGTTGCTTACATACTAAACTATTCAGTGGTCTAAAGAGTCAGAGGGGACCACGGAAGTAGACCAATTACTGTTTGTATGACGGACTCTAGCTGGGCTATGAATAAAACAAGATGTATTTTACACACCAGGGATTCAAGGATCTATTGAAGAAAAGCAGGACAAAAATAGCCAGCAACCTTTGAAATAATTGGCTGTGCAGGTGATTCATATAGACTTGATGCTAATGTGTGTGCTTTCTTTCTCACCCATTGTCTGACTTGGCATCTATAAGATGTTGAACGTGCAGCAGGCCTAACTCCACCTCTCATTAACAGTCTGCCCTGCCTCTGAGTAATTTCTTTGGACACCTGGCTGACATGCATTTCACACCTGCAATGAGAAAGCAATATTGATCAGGGAGGATGAGTGAAAGGATGGCCTTCTTAAAGTCACTGAACTGGGACTCACTTAGTTTCCCTATTTGTGACCCAGAATCAAGTGAAAAAGATGGTTTGTAAAGGTCCAAGATTAAATGCAAGTGTAAATGACAGTTGATACTATACACAACGAGTTCAAGGATGAATTGCCACAGCCCAGATTGGAAAGTAGCTACCCTCTCTCCCCCTTATATTATAGGATGATTGACTTGTTTGATCTGCTCATACTTCAGACCAACCGGAGAGAAACTGTGGGCCAGATTGTGATGGGTATGACAATGTGGGGCTGTGCAACCTTACGATTCTGAATTGCATCCACTTTGCCCTGGAGGTGCCCAAGGTCTGAGGCAGAGGAGACATCAGGTTTCTGGAATGGTGTTGAGTTGGGGAAGGAGACAAACAAGTAGTGGCATTTGGCTGTGAGAAATAATTGCACCAGTTTATTACCACGCATATCCACGGAAACAGAAGCTGATCAGAAATCACTTGTGGCAACTGTAAAACCAATAAGAAACGTAACGACATGATTACAGGGCCTACTAATAAAACTTCAGGCACATCAACAGAGGCATGGAAACCAGAAAAAACAAAAACAAACAAACGACTGTTGCAGGCACTCATGAGCATTGCTAAAGGAAAGTGCCACAGGAACTGATGTCCGAATGGTGAGTATTGAACTAATACAGAGGATTATTACCAATCTTCCAGCGGGAGGAAAGGAGGAGAGCGAACCAGCTAAAATCAAAGCAGAGCTGTGGGAAGCTGAAATACTGTGAGCTTTGAAGCAGCAATAGGTAATGGTTAGTCTGGTGACAAAAATGGCACACCAGTTTTTATTATGGACTGGATAGTGACTTGGACAATTTACCTTATACTCCTGCGCAAGCTGCTTGGACCTTGGGTGCATAGAATTCAGCAGGGAGCTGGTCAGAGCAGGTGGGAGGGGCACAGAATGGGCGGAGTCTTGGTTCCACCTCCCAAACTCTACATCTGCTGGTGGTATAGGCCAGTAGCAAGTTGCTACTCACTCATCACCCCCTTGCAACATGGAGGAAGCAGTAGTAGGATTATAATTCAACGGTTAGTCAATGCCGTCTGGGACTGCTCCTGGGATGGGGCAGTTAATGCACCATGCCTTGCTGAGCACTGTGCCTAAAGGCAATATCAAGCCCTATATGGGAATACTGTAACCACATAATGAATTTTGTGAGATTTTTTTTTTATTTGCTACAAGCATTTTAAATGGCACCCATCACCACATTATCCATAGCCTAGATTGAGGCAAAAAACCAAAACGTCTCCTGTATTAAAAGTCCATCAGGAAACTTTTATTTTTTCCTGTGAATAAATGTCCTATGGATGGTTTTTTTCATTTAAATTCTTCAAATATTTTCAGGTTTACACTGAAAACATGAAACATTGGGTTTAAAACTGGTTGCCATCCCCTCCTCCAACAAAATCCTGAATTTTTTTGTCAACAATGGTCACAAAGCAGTTTCTTTCATGAAAAAAGTCAAGAAAATTGTTTTGACCAGCTGTAATGGAGAGCTACTATCCCACTGCTGGAAAAATGGTGATGTGAAGAAAGAAAAACAACCTTTTTATTATAAATCAGGGAGAGCAGAACAAAAATCTGGTGTAAGACGGGTAGAGCTACTTTTTTCTAAAAATCAATGTCAAAATCAGCTTAGGAACTGAAACATCCAAACAAGAACAAAGGGTGATGCTTCGACCAGGAATAACTGGTTAGGTAGAAAAAAAATCATCTCTAGATATGACAAGCATCAGCAGACAGGAAATTGTCTACAAAGAGATATTTGTCTCTCATGAAACACCAGGTCGTTCATTGCAAATTCTGGAAACAGTTTTGTTTGTATCTGGTGCAACATACAAATTTTTTCTGTAAAATACAGCTCCACTGGACTTGGGAATTGGGGTCTTGTAATTACACCGAGATTACAACAGCTTTTATAGCATATTATATTTCAGTTTCCCTTTAAGACAGCATTACTGAGACTGATGCTCTTTAATGTGTCTCCGGTGCCTCTTTGCAGCACACGATATTAAAACACTGTGCGGTTTAATTATTAACCAATCAAAATTATTAACCAATCAAGATGCTTTTACTATATTAGTGACCAATCGTAGTTGATAAAATGATAATACTTGGTCAGTCATTTTGCTGGGAGAACACTGTGCATATATGTAATGAAACAATGACTTCACGCGACTGCGGCTCTTTTGGGCAATGTTGCTGGCTGATTTGGCCCCTGAACCACTGGGGTCTGAGTATCACGGCTTTAAGAGGGCAATTTGAGCCATGTTCCAGTCCAAAGAATGGTGGAGTCTAATTGCATAAAACAGTTAATTGGCATCTTTGTCAAAATAAAGAGCTTGTATAAAGGATTCCCATTTCCTTTTATCAGAGCATGAAATAAAAAATCATACCGATGTAAAATCCAAACTCAATTTTAAATGAATAGTTGGTATTACACACGAACAGGAAATGACTGTAATTGTATGTGTGTCCTGTAACCGTTTCCTTGCAGCTTTCTAAATAGTCTAATGCACAGTGCAGACAGCAGGGAAATTTGCTTGTCATCTACTTAAGAAAAGGACTCTGCATTCTTCCATTTATCTCTGCTTGGGGGCCTAACAAAACAATATTTAGAGTCACAATCGTGATTCAAAATGAAGGCAGAAATGGAGCCTCGCCAGTACTATTTATACCAACCAGGGTTAGGTAGATCTAGGGGGGTTGTCAAGACACTACCAAACACTGGCTCTTTACTCTTTCAGAGATTTATTGATTGACTTTATCACTCAAAACCACAGAGAGTACCAGGAAACCATTTTATTAGCACTTTGTGAACAAATGTATAACCAATTGTTCATCTTCTTTCTGGGCCCCCCAATTTTTATGAAGAAGGAAAATACAGAAACCTGATTCCTCTCTCACATCGGTGGCAATCAGGAGTAACTTCAGTTGAGTCAAAAGTCGTATATGTTTCTATGATCATTGTGAGAAGAGAACTGGCCCACAGTATATAATATCTGTCTTTCATAAAAAAAATTTGAGTGGACTTTGAGCTTACTATGAAGTGAGGAGAAGGAGGGAAGAGGAAACAGTATTTGAACTTCACAGCCCATGGGACTGATTCATCACTGTGCTACTACAGTTTTCTACCAGTGTAACTCAAGTGAAATTGGTATAATCCTTAAGTAAAGGATTCCCTTCACCAAGGGAAGGTCATGCCTGACTAATCTAATCACCTTTTATGATGAGATTACTGGTTTTGTGGATGAAGGGAAAGCAGTGGATGTATTGTTTCTTGACTTTAGCAAAGCTTTTGACACGGTCTCCCACAGTATTCTTGTCAGCAAGTTAAGGAAGTATGGGCTGGATGAATGCACTATAAGGTGGATAGAAAGCTGGCTAGATTGTCGGGCTCAACGGGTAGTGATCAATGGCTCCATGTCTAGTTGGCAGCCGGTATCAAGTGGAGTGCCCCAAGGGTCGGTCCTGGGGCCGGTTTTGTTCAATATCTTCATAAATGATCTGGAGGATGGTGTGGATTGCACTCTTAGCAAATTTGCGGATGATACTAAACTGGGAGGAGTGGTAGATATGCTGGAGGGGAGGGATAGGATACAGAAGGACCTAGACAAATTGGAGGATTGGGCCAAAAGAAATCTGATGAGGTTCAATAAGGATAAGTGCAGGGTCCTGCACTTAGGACGGAAGAACCCAATGCACAGCTACAGACTAGGGACCGAATGGCTAGGCAGCAGTTCTGCGGAAAAGGACCTAGGGGTGACAGTGGACGAGAAGCTGGATATGAGTCAGCAGTGTGCCCTTGTTGCCAAGAAGGCCAATGGCATTTTGGGATGTATAAGTAGGGGCATAGCGAGCAGATCGAGGGACGTGATCGTTCCCCTCTATTCGACATTGGTGAGGCCTCATCTGGAGTACTGTGTCCAGTTTTGGGCCCCACACTTCAAGAAGGATGTGGATAAATTGGAGAGAGTCCAGCGAAGGGCAACAAAAATGATTAGGGGTCTGGAACACATGAGTTATGAGGAGAGGCTGAGGGAGCTGGGATTGTTTAGCCTGCAGAAGAGAAGAATGAGGGGGGATTTGATAGCTGCTTTCAACTACCTGAAAGGGGGTTCCAAAGAGGATGGCTCTAGACTGTTCTCAATGGTAGCAGATGACAGAACGAGGAGTAATGGTCTCAAGTTGCAGTGGGGGAGGTTTAGATTGGATATTAGGAAAAACTTTTTCACTAAGAGGGTGGTGAAACACTGGAATGCGTTACCTAGGGAGGTGATAGAATCTCCTTCCTTAGAGGTTTTTAAGGTCAGGCTTGACAAAGCCCTGGCTGGGATGATTTAACTGGGAATTGGTCCTGCTTCGAGCAGGGGGTTGGACTAGATGACCTTCTGGGGTCCCTTCCAACCCTGATATTCTATGATTCTATGATTCTATGATTAAAGCAGCATTGAGTCAAGCTCTGTACATTTACCATATATGATTTATTCATTCTCTGTTGCACACATGAGGGAAAAAGAATCCTCCATTTAACAGAACAATTGACTTGATTTTCTCGTCAACTTCATTAGATTTTCAGTGGTGTAAATCCATTAATTAATATGGAGTTAATCTTGATTTACACAAATATAAGAAAGAGGAGAATAAAGCCCAATAACTATGAATAGTAGAAGACGGTGGAGCCCCGTGCAGAAAATGCCTGATTTATATTTCAAGGGTAGGAAGGACAAATCTTTCTGTCCTGTTAATGCTGTAATTGTATTTACATTTCTATTACTGCTCTCTATCTCAGGTGAGGAGGAGGAGGGAATGTATCCAGGTGAGAAGAAGACTTAAGAAGAGGGAACATATGCACAGCTTAACCAGACCAAAGAATCTGGCCCTTAAGTCTGCCTGTAGATTTAGACAAATTCTTTTGCAAATAGAATTAATGACTTCTAAATCACAAGCAGTTGTATCTGTTTTGCTGGGGAAAGCCCTTGAAAGATCAGAAGAGAAGCTGGTATCGCCAATAGTTAAGTGGACTAACTGACAGGTGGATAACCCAATCAGGACCAACAGGGACTAGTGTTAGTAATGACACATTCGGATCTGATGCAGTTGAAGAGAGGTTCTATAGGAAAGAGACTGCTCAAAAGATTGTTAGAGGAAACTAAATTAAAAGCAATAGAGAAGACACAACAAAGTGTCCTAAGAGAAGCAAGAGGGATAGAAGTGTGTAGTTAAAGGGTGATTTTCACCCATTAATGCAACTTTTAAAATGTCTGGAGTTACTATTAAAGCACAAGTTGCTTTAACAAACAAAAACAAGCAAACAACCCCCCTCCCCCATGTTATTGGTTAAATTTTACATCAAATTAGACTTTATCATTTTGGACACCTATTTCCTATTTTTAATGAGGGTTACAGGTTTTGCTATAATGTAAGCCCTTCAGAGAGGGACTGTATGTATCTTAGCCTGTTTTGTAAATCACTGCAGAAACTTATCGTGCAGTTGTAACCAACCCCCTTTCTTTTCTTTTTTTGGAAACTTATGTTATTTTCTGGTGTTTAGCCAAAAACCATAGTGCGGTAATTATCTGCTGTATCTACGTGCTCTGAGTTAATATGGAAATCAGTCCCAGACAAGGTGGTAGTATAAAGGCTTGTGTGACTGCACACTAGAGGGAGTACAGGAAGTTGTTAACCATGCTCAATAGCCATTTTGAAGCCGGCACGGAAGGCTTTCATTAAGGGCAGACATTGCTGCATACACACTCATCCCCCAGTCAGACATTGGAAGCTCCTGTACTATCAGCGGTGAGTTCTGCCAGGGGTACAAAACTGGCTGCCATGTTGCCCACCACCACCAGTCCTGTTCAGCCCAGACCTGCAGGGAGAAGATAGAGCTGCCAGGTGTAATCCAGGTGGAACCTGTGGGGTGGATCTCAATGCCGTTCCCTGTAATTTTACATGGTATTGAGACCATAAAGGAGGAATTGTAGACTGGAGGCCAAATGGCTTCGTGACTGCTATCAGATCACTGAACAGAAAACCCTGTGTGAGCCTAACAGCTACAACAGTTATCCATAGTTTGTTTGTTTTTTATTTGAAGTTGTGTATCTATTCAGTGGTGTGGATGCTGAAACAACTGATTATGTGGTACAACGAAATTTTTTATCTATTTGTCAATATAATAGTCCAGGGTGAGCCTACATGAAAGTAGATCTCATAAAAAGGGCCATACTGGGTCAGACCAAAGGTCCATCTAGCCCAGTATCCTGTCTTCCGACAGCAGCCAATGCCAGGTGCCCCAGAGGGAATGAACAGAACAGGTCATCATCTAGTGATCCATCCATCCCCTGTCGCCCATTCCCAGCTTCAGGCAAACAGAAGCTAGGGACACTCCCTGCCCATCCTGATTAATAGCCACTGATGAACCTATAGACAATCTCCAATTGTTAGAAGTCCCAGTCCCGATATGCATCTTGTGAGGTTTAAAAACATATATTTTAGAGTTTAGGCCCTGTGTTATAGTCATCATTTTAAAGGAAAATAAAAGACCTCTAGTTAGTGATGTTACTCTAGATAGGTACTCTAGCTCGGTAGGGTACATAGTAACTGCTGTGATGTAGTGGTTTATCTTTGGAGTGTTATTCAGTAAAAAGAAATTTGAAGCTGCTAATTGTGTGTGTGTGTAACTGTCTTATGGTTTGACTGGTCCCGGATTCCTAAGAAGAAAAAGAAAGTGAATGCTATTATAATTTCCACTTTCAGTATTTAGAGGGTTCCTATGGAAAATCCAGCTGTAATCTCTTGCAAGGATATGAATTCATGGTTGGTGCAAATACCTTAGTCAGATGGAGGAATTCTATCGTACAAAGTTGTAAGTAAAACAGTGTACCTCCCCTCTATGTAGGTTACACATTGTTACCAGCTTTGCCCGTTACTTTGGGGTACGCTCATTTATTAGGGTTACTCTTCTGGGTGTGGGGGTTCTGTACATCTATCCATGTACTGCCTGTGTCCCTTGTGTTCTCATACGGAGCTCTACTTCTCCCTGTTGCAAGTTCCCTCGCAATGGAGCCCTCCTGCAGGACCTTGGTTCCCCAGGGCTGGGTTCCTCCAGCCCCAGAATCAGATGAACACACACACACACACATTAACAGAGCGCATCTGAGAGGACCGGGTTAATCAGCACTCCCAAGCTGACCCCTTATATGTCCCTGGACCCAGTAGGCTGGGTCGAGCAGCACCTCCAAGCTGCCACCCTCATATGCCATGGGCACTGCACCGGAATAGAGTACACCTGAGCAGGCTGGTTCGAGCAGCACTTTCAATCTGCCACCCTCATATGCCCCAGGTTCAGCTCGTCCCTATTCCCACTTTCATGTTACAATTATTCTGGTGGTAACCCACTTGATGAGCAAACCCCACAGGATTTTTGGGTGCTGCAGGGATCTTTTAGCTTAGGTACGAGCAGTGTTGCTGCAGAGCGAATGAGGAAACCAAAAAACACCCACGGGGGGGGGGGGGGGGAGGCGGGGAGAGAGAAGCAACCAGCTTGATCATGAAAGTTATTTATTGCCAGGTAATAACCATAAGGGAGCCAAACAAACAAAATAGTTATAATATTAAATCTAACATAAACTTGATTATAAAAGTCAGGATTAGAAAACTATAACAGATCACACAAGTCAAGGTCAGAAGGCTATACCTAGAGAGAGACAGAGAGAGAGCTGGGTTCTACCATTCCATGAAGCTTGAATAGATCGGGGTTCCGAGGTGATGGTGGTGGCTGAGGGTCTGGAGTGCTGGAGACAGGCGGACCCCCCAGCACGATCAGTCAGGAGAAGATAAAGTCCCAGTGGAATTGATGCAGATTTAGGATCCAGGCATCAGAACACTTACTTGAGCATGGGTAGGGTTTTTTTTTAGGGAAAGAACAATGGTTCAAGGGAGAACACTAGATTTGATTATGTGTAAATTGATGGCTCAAGGGAGTATACCAAAGTTGTTTTGTTCAGGCTAGACAATAGGAACTGATTATTCCTGGCTATGGGCGGTGTTCCTTGGAGGGAGCTCACAATGCAATTAGGGAGCTTCACTATTTTGGATACCAGTAAAGGATTTATTGCTAGCATTGGTCTGACAGCTACTGAGCTTGGTGTGTGCAGGCATGGGTTCATTAACATCTGGAGCAGAGATCCCCCATCATGCAGTGCTTCCCTGCTTTTCTGATCCCAGAGTTCAGTGCAGTTCTCGCCTTGGAATCTCTGTTTCCATTCTGTATGCTAATGGAGATGCCTCCTTGTCCCATCTTCGATGCAAATGAGGCTAGGGAAGTTTCCTTAATCCTGTCACCCTTGTCTGGAGGGGTTTAGGTGTGTCTCTCCCTTCCTTTTCATTGCTTTTTGTAAGTCTTTCTTCTGACCGGTTTTGGTTCAAGCAGAGGCTGGGGGCGGCGAAGGTCTTTTGTGAGTCAGACAGGCTGGGTACTGCATCCTGGTTCCCCAAGAGCCCAGAGCTGCTAGGTAACAACATTGTAAATGCTTAATAAGACATCAGAGCATCATTCAGGGCAGAGTCCTGTGAAATATTTTACTCAAATTTCTAATGCACAGAAAAAGCAGATTTGGTTCGAGTGCAGTCAGTATTCTCATTACATTTTTGTCATGTCCACAAGCTTTTCAAAACTTGTAAATAATAATGATATTAATAATAAAAATTAATAACAATATCTTTCAGATTGTAAGGTATTTGGGACAGGGACTATCTTTCCTTCGGTCATATGTTTACCGGTAAGATTTTTGAAGATCTGGTTGCTATTAAACTGGTGATGCCACAAATCAGGTCAGCACAATCCTACCTTACAAGCGTAACCTGCTCATGCCCAATGTCTCATGCCGTCTAATGGAATAGAGATTACATATTCAATACATTGTAGAGGTCCATTGGTGGCTTCACTGACTGAGAACAGTGTTGAGGAGCAGTAAGTGACTAGGAAAGCACTGTGATCCGTGAACCTCTAAGCAAGATGGATTCAATTCTCCTGACAGATGGGAAAAAGAGGAGAATAGATTCCATCAAGACACCCTGGTGAGATGGATCTTCAGATCAGCTCGTGTCACCTGAATGGGAGTAGTCAGAAGTGTACAAATGGAAGTGTGACATTAAGTGAGAAAATCTTCTGCTCTGCCCAGTACTGCATGACTGCTTTGGTTGAGACCTCTGAGTTAGTGACTGGCAATATATTCCACTGTCACCATCAGAGAGGGTCCCTATTGCTAAGTAGGCTCCGTGGATGCTGATGACCTTCAGGGAAGCAGTGTGACTCCTCCTTCCCTATGATCATTCCGAAGCTTCATGAATTCCTAGCAAAAGAAGGTAAGACTTTAAATGAGGTAACAGGAGTTAGGAAAGGGATAGGCCCAAGAGGACAGGGTGATGGTGGGAGGCAGCTAGCTGAAGGGAAATTGAGACAAAACTAAGAGGAGGAGGATACTGTCAATTTTGTTTTGGACTCCCATTTCCATCACCGGGCACTGGATAAGTCCCTTAGTTTTTTACTCAGTTCTTACCCGGTGTATTGCATATTACAGAGCACTGGCATTATGCACTCAAGGCGAGATACTCCCCTCAGCCAACAAGGTGTTAAATTCTGTACTAACTGGAAAGAACAAAGGCATGGAAAACAGTAGCAAACAAGCACCTTTCTAGGTGTAAATGGTGCCGAAGGGAGAGAAACAGATTTGGTCATTGATGCTATCTGGTCAACTCCAAGCACCTGGAAATCTGTCCTGACCCCAAGGCTGCAAACTTTGATAACAAATAAGTATAGTTTCATAGAATTTAAGGCCAGAAGAGACCATTAGATCATCTAGTCTGACCTACCATATGTCACAGGCCATTAAGGGTATGTCTACACTTCATTGAAAACCCTGGTTGGCCTGGGTCAGCTGACTCGGACTTGTGGGGCTCAGGCTATGGGACTGCTTAATTGCAGTATAGACATTTGGGCTTGGGCTGGAGCCCGATCTCTGTGGTTCTGCAAGGGAGGAGGGTCCCAGAGCTCAGGATCCAGCCCTCGCCCCAATGTCTACACAGCAATTAAACCTTACCATAGCCTGAGCCCTGCAAGCCGAAGTCAGCTGCAGTGGGTGTTTAACTGATGTCTAGATGTACCCTATATTTCATCCGGTTAACCCTGTATTGAGCCCAATAAATTGGATCAGACCAGATCAAACTTTAGCAAACCAAGGTTCCCCATTTTGATTTAAAATTTTTCAGGTGCCATCAAGATCCCCCGCTCAGCACCAGGCTCTGCCCCCACTCCACCCCTTCCCACAAGGCCCCACCCTTCCCCCATCTCTTCCCGCACCCTGCTCACTCGATCCCCCCTCGCTCCGTCGCTCACTCTCCCCCACCTTCACTCCCTTTCACCAGGCTGGGGCAGAGGGTTGGGGTGCGGGCTCTGGGAGGGAGTTTGGGTGTGGGATGCGGGCTCTGGCTGGGTGGCACTTACCTCGGGTGGCTCCCGAAAATGACTGGCACATCCCTCTGGTAGCAGCTCCTAGACGGGGGGGAGGGGGCATGGAGTCTCCATGCACTGCCCCTGAAGCTCCCATTGGCAGCAGTTCCCAGCCAATGGGAGCTGTGGAGTCGGCGCTGGGGGCGGGGGCAGTGCATGGAAACCTCCTACCCCCACCAGGGGCTGCAGGAAAGTGCCAGCTGCTTCTGGGAGCGGCGTGGGGCCAGGGCAGGTAGGGAGCCTGTGTTAGTGCCTAAAATTTCCTGGTTTGGCTTCAGTAGCCTCTGGGAGACAGAGGGAGGGGGAGAACTTGGGGTGGAGGAGTTGCTCAGCAGGGCTCACAGACCCCCTGCAGAACCCTCTTGGACCCCCAGTGGTCCGTGGACCCCAGTTTGCTAAATGCTGGATCAGACTAAAGTATTTCAGTCCTCAGGAGACTAAACCGCCATGTGCCACAGGCAGAGACCAGGAGAGACAGAGGTGCACGAATGACTGAAACCCCTGTAATGGAAGGGAAATGATTGGGAGAACTATGCCCAGATGATCCTTGCAAGTAATCCTTGATCCATGCTGCAGAGGAAAGTAAAAAGACCCCAAGATCACTACCAATCTGATCCGGGGGGAAATTCCTTCCCAGTCCTTGATCTGTGTCTGAGAAAGAAGCTTCTCTCTACCACCTCAGAACACCAGTTCACCACATCCATGATTGAATATCCTCCATCAAAAGGGCATATTTAATCATCATCAAATCTTCAGGCAGCCTTCTTCAACCCACCGTAATTACCTAATGCTTAACAATGAGCACATCATAAATTATTTAATAATAATTGTGGCTATCCAGCACTTATCCACAGGCTTCAACAATTGTTTGCATCCATTTAAGACTCTCAGATCATGCCAAGTGATATCAAAGATGCAATCTTCTTCCCTTTATATGATAGAAAAGGTGACAGATGAGAGTGTGCAAATTACCAAGGGCTACCTATTGCAGGTAAAGCAGTGACAAGAGTCCTCAATCAGCCTCTACAACACTGTGCCAGATTTCTTTCTGAGAGGTTCTTGGATAACTCAGTGATAGTAAATGTCTGGACAGAAAGTCACTGGGTGGTTTCAGAATAGGATGTGGTACCACTAGTGTGATCTTTATTCTCTTCCAATTGCAGACACAGTAAGTGAAGAATACCAATCATAGTAACTGGCTTTTATTGATCTACAGAGGGTCTTTGAAAGTCCTAGAAGCATGTTTAGCCAACCCCACAAGAAAAGAAAGCTGCCCATGCAAGTGTGTTATAATCAGCTGTTTATTTCATGAAGAAACCTAGACGAAACAGTTATTGCAATAATGTCCTTCCTGATCCCAACCTGATCATGCTAGGGGTGAAACAGGGTTACACATTTGTACTGTGCTTGATTCAATATCTTCTCTGCAGCTGTCGCTGATGAAGATTGTAACGTCTGCAGCCAGGAATCTGCATTCACCTTGGAGTAGATAAAACTTTTCAGTCTGTCATACCCAAAAGCACAAAGGTACCAAAAACTTGGACTATATCCAATAACTGCTGTGGCTCTTTCCCTCCATTCTGTTTTTATGAAGTTGATTATTGGATTTGATTACTAACCTCAGACTGCAGTAAAACAATAGAGATGATTTATTGCCTCTTCCACTGTTCATTTTCTAGCTCCTCTTCAGCTGATCACTATTCTTTGACACTCAGTTCTTTGATATTCGGCTGAGTGCAATATGTACATTAATATTTAGCTGATAAGAGCAGGGACGAAGAGCATTGTGAAGATCTTTGTGGAGTAGCTAGCTGCCCCTTCACATCCCACTTGGTTTTCTGGAGGCCGTAGAGTAAGCCTGCTTCTCTACCCAACTAAGTCCCCATGTCCTGATCTTTTCAGGGCAGGCAGCAGACCCACTGCTACTTTCTGGAGCTAGAGATCTTAGAAATGTTTTAGTGTTCCTGGCGTCTTATACATGTAGAGTGTTCCATGAAGTGCAATGAGGAATTCTTGGCCATCGCATTAGGATGCTGCTTGCATTTTATGTAGCTATAGCTGTTACATATCATTCATTCCTTGTTCACCTTTCACTCTTGTTTAAGGTCTTGGTAGTAAATATACAGTGCCTCAGAAAGGGGGGAAGCTATGGGTCAAATTTGGAGATGAAACTGGAGACTCTAACCCCTCTACCCTATTCCACCATGCTCTGACTCTGGATATTAAACCAACTTAGACCTGGACCTAAACTCACCCTCCCTCACTTTATCACCTCTGAACCCGGACCACTGAGTCTAAGTTGGAGCTACTCCCAGGCACGGGGTCTGGAGACGAGGACAGTAGCATGAAGAGCAACTAACAGGAGAGTTTCAGAGTAACAGCCGTGTTAGTCTGTCTTTGCAAAAAGAAAAGGAGGACTTGTGGCACCTTAGAGACTAACCAATTTATTTGAGCATGAGCTTTCGTGAGCTACAGCTCATCCGATGAAGTGAGCTGTAGCTCACGAAAGCTCATGCTCAAATAAATTGGTTAGTCTCTAAGGTGCCACAAGTACTCCTTTTCTTTTAACAGGAGAGTGTTGGTTGAAGTAGCCCCATCCTACTTTACTTACACACTTTTCTGGCCCTTTTGCCTGTACGTGACTCCAGCTTAGTTTCCCAGACCCATCAGTAAGTGGCAGGAAGTAAGTATAAAGAAGCCTAATTTACATTACCTCCAAAATAGGCCTGGTATTTTTAACCAGCCCCAGTCCAGACTAGGGCTCTTAGGCGTTACAGCAATACAAACAAACAGACAAACAAACAATAGTGAGCATCTGTGACTCTTTTTTCCTACCTTCTTTTCCAAGGATCGGTCACGTTCTCCACTCCATCCTGCCCTGCTCCTGGACTCCGCTCTAGTCTTCCTGGATCACCTATCAGTCCCCACACCCCCAGCTCTCACCAGCCCATCCTTTAAGAAGCAGCAATGCTCCCTTCCAGTTCTGGCATGAGCTGGGTCTGCCTTATATAGGCCAGACGTCTCCCATTCCTAGCGGCCTCTGCAGGTATCATGGCTGGTTAGAGCCATCTGGACTACCTACAGCTGCCTGGGTTTTGTTTGTTTATGTTGTCCTTGGTGCTTTTCTCCATGTGACAGTTGACTCTGTCACAATCTCTCTTGCTTTCAATGACATTTGTTACTTTTACCTCCCATTTGCATGATTGCCACTAGATGGAAGTATATTACTGTTAAATATAAGAGGAGTAGTTGTGGCACCTTAGAGACTAACAAATTTATTTGAGCATAAGCTTTCGTGAACTACAGCTCACTTCATAGGATGCATGCAGTGGACAATACAGTAGGGGGATTTTATATACACAGAGAACATGAAACAATGGGTGTTACCATACACACTGTAACCAGAGTGATCAGGTAAAGTGAGCTATTACCAGCAGAATAGCGGGGGGGAGGGGAACATTTTGTAGTGATAATCAAGGTGGGCCATTTCCAGCAGTTGACAAGAACATGTGAGGAACGACGGGGGGTGGGGGGTGGGAGGGGGGGGGAATAAACATGGGGAAATAGTTTTACTTTGTGTAATGACACATCCACTCCCAGTCTTTATTCAAGCCTAAGTTAATGGTGTCCAGTTTGCAGATTAATTCCAATTCAGCAGTCTCTCCTTGGAGTCTGTTTTTGAAGTTTTGTTGTTGAAGAATTGCCACTTTTAGGTCTGTAATTGAGTGACCAGGGAGATTGAAGTGTTCTCCTACTGGTTTTTGAATGTTATAATTCTTGACGTCTGATTTGTGTCCATTTATTCTTTTACGTAGAGACTGTCCGGTTTGGCCAATGTCCATGGCAGAGGGGCATTGCTGGCACATAATGGCATATATCTATGCCCCTACTCTACTTGCGCTACATTGATGACATCTTCATCATCTGGACCCATGGAAAAGAAGCCCTTAAGAGATCCACTTCCTGGACACTACAGTGCTAATAAGTGATGGTCACATAAGCACCACCCTATACCAGAAACCTACTGACCGCTATGCTTACCTACATGCCTCCAGCTTTCACCCTGACCACACCACACGATCCATTGTCTACAGCCAAGCTCTACGATACAACCACATTTATTCCAACCCCTCAGACAGAGACCAACACCTACAAGATCTCTATCAAGAGTTCTTACAACTACAATTGTTGCGGTTCAGTGATGAGACAGAACACAGCTTTTTGCAAGCAAGCAGGCTGGTCAGCGGAGATGGGCTGTTCTGCCCCCCCTGCCTTCCACCTTCTCCTTTTATTATATTTCTCCCCCTAAGCATTACACACTGCTACACAAAGGAATGTATGACGTTGATTCATATGCTTAGTTACCATCCTCTATCTACTACAATCCTGGTTCTCAGGCCTTGAGCCCAGGCTAAAAAAACCTCCCACCGTTGCTGTCCAAACAATCAAGTTCTCAGGGTTCATATCTAGCCCTTGTCCTTGGATAGAGCAATGTGTGCATTGCTCCTAGGAGACAGTCAGGGTGTGCCCCGCCTGCTTCCAGGTGGAATAGCTAGACATTAACCCTTCATCTCCCCTTTTTTGTTTATTGATAATTGGCCATCTCATGGTAGCCGCCAATTTGTTTTATCATGCTATTTAACTCCCAGACAGACAAGGACATAACCTGGGGAGCTTTCCAGGGCAAAAATTTTACAAAGTCTTAACAAGGAAGGAATACATTGTACACAGCAACAACAAAAAATAAGCCCAATAATTACAAACACAAAATAACCAAAAGCTTAACATCTGCAATATAATCATCTAAAAGGGGTACACTTCTTTTACTACAATTATAACCAGCAAAAGGCAATATAAGTATCATTCTACTAAGACAGCAAAGGGTGCCATCACTTAAATTTGCAGGAATATAATTAAAGGTGCATGAACCACAAGTAAAAACCCATCCTGATGGTAGGATGATATGGCCATAATTATATGAAACATTAACAGCATGGGAACAATTTAAAAGGGATTGAGAAGTTTTTGACAGCCCAATGGCACCTTTGTACTAGTGCAGTTAACTACACGCGCACAGGTGACATTGTGAGCCCCGGCCGGGTACGGTGTGTGAAGGAATATAGCCGTGCGAGGCAGAGTATAGTTGGCCGGGCCCCAATTAGCCATGCTAAAATACTGGGAGAAAAGATTAGCATAAGCAAAGAGCAGTATCTTATTCTCCTTCGGGCTTGTAACGGGGGAGGCGCTTCCGAGCCAACCCCTACAGGAAATAGCAGGCACAAAAGGCACACAATCATCACAGAATTAGCAGTGATTTGGGCGAGAATCGCCACAAACAAAGTCTTAGGAGTTTCTGGCTGCTGATCTGCTGCCAGTTTTCGTTGAGCCGTGGCGACCAATGCTTTTACTGCTCCCCCTGTCACGGGCTGGCTTGGGACGTTACGCCTCCTCCGTTTCCGTCCCGCCGTTGTCGACTCGGGGGGCAACGCGGTCTCCTCCAAGGTCAGCTGAAACTCTGGTATGGGATTTGACAGCCCCTGGTGCCATGCCATGTTGTTTAAGTGCTGGTCGCACGCACCGGGCTGGAACCCACAACGGTCCTGCAGGGAGAGACACAGCAGCATATCCCCGACCCCAAGTGATTAGAGGTGCTGGGCCCAGCCACTGTGGATCGGGCAGCTGACGGTAAAAGACACGCGGTCTTTCCAGTACCTCAGATTTGTGAAAATGCCGATCCGCAGGGGTCTGCTTATCTGCATTCAGTGTTAAATTATTTAAAGTAAACAAGAGAATATACATCTGTTGTTGAATGTCTCCTAAGGTTCGGAGACGCAGCTCCCCTTGTTTTAATTGTTTATCTAGCAAGGTTTTGAGTGTGCGATTGGCACGTTCAACAATGGCTTGGCCCGTGGAATTATAAGGGATTCCGTGTTTAAGACGGACGTCCCAGCGGGCACAAAAGGTGGAGAGGGCTGCAGAGCAGTAGGCTGGGGCATTATCTGTTTTAATTTGGCAAGGGCGACCCATAACAGAAAAGCAGGCCAGCAAATGGTGAATAACTTTGTTAGTGGCTTCCCCACGTTGTGGGGTTGCCCAAAGGAAACCTGAATAAGTATCAACGGAAACATGTAAAAATGAATAGGGGCGGAATTGTGGTACATGAGTAACATCCATTTGCCACAGCTGATTTGCTGCGGTACCTCGGGGGTTAACAGCATAAGAAAAAGTAGGAGCAGCAGCAGCACAGTGGGGGCAGGAACGAACAATAGAACGTGCATGATCAGCAGGAATGTGGAACTGCCGGGCCAAAACAGAGGCAGACTGATGAAAAAAGGCATGGCTTTCAATGGGGTCAGAAAAAAGGGAATTTACCTGACCACGCAACGCGCGATCGGCGCGTGCATTGCCCTCAGTGAGTGGCCCAGGCAGAGGGGTATGACTGCAAATATGAGCAACAAAGTAAGGGAAATGACGAGTGGCAAGAAGATGCTGTAAGACGGCGAATGAGACAACGTCGATCCAAAGCCTCCTCCACCCCGAGTTCGATCCTCGGCAGCTGGCACCTGATAGGGGACTAAAATCAATTGTGCAATTGACCGTCCACGCGGGAGCGACTGTGGAAGATGAGTCCACACCTGAACCTTAATAATGCCAGTGTAATCAGCATCAATAACCCCTGGAATGACAAAAAAGCCCTGTTTCCCAGCATGTGAGCGAGGGAGAACAAGACCCACAAAGCCGGCAGGGAGAGGTCCCGTCACCTGTGTAGGTATGGCACAGACCTCCCCTGGCAGCTGAAAGTCAGTGTCCTCCTGCATGATCAAATCAAGCCCTGCACTTCCAGCAGTCGCTGCCCTCATAGAGTCTACGGATTCCAAGGCAGAGGAGCGATTGCCTGAGTAGGAAACACCCCCGTTTGGCCCTGGGTTCGGGGGGGACCCGTCGCGCGGTTTCCCGACCCGCTACGACACTGATTAGCCCAGTGATAACCTTTCCCACACTTGGGGCACTTCTTTGAGGGTCGGGCTGGTGCCTTAGATGAGCGGCACTCCCGCTGAAAATGACCCTCCTTTTTACAGCGGTAACAGCGCTTCCCCTCCTTCCCAGTTTTTCTGAGGGCGGCAGCCAGAACTCCAGCCTTGTGGGCTTGTGTGCCAATGTTCTGGCACGCCCGCAGCATGTCTGAGAGCTCTAAAACACCAGAGACTTGTGCTGCCTGGAGAGCACGGCGGCAATCCTCATTTGCATTTTCAACTGCCAATTTTAACAGGAGCTCGTGAGCTGCCTCAGTGTTATCCACCTGTCGGAGGATAGCCTCCTGCAATCTGTTGGTAAAATCCAAAAAGGACTCTAAGGCACCCTGACGGATACTGACAAAGCTTTTGGTAGGCTTGCCTGAATCCGGGACCTTCTTGAAAGCATGCTGGGCACAGGTGGAGATAATGGGGAAGACGGCCGGAGGGAGTTGAGACTGCATCCCAATAGTAACAAACTGGCCCTCCCCTGCCAAATGCTCATAAATGATACCTTGCTCTCTATATACCTGGGCTTGGTGTTCTGCCATCTGCCGATACTCACTAAGCCAAATAACATACTGACTGGGTGACAACATCATGCGCAGCAGCGTTTTCCAATCCTCAGGGATTAGGGAGTACCCAGCACCCATCCCTTCAATGAGACCACGCACAAAGGTGCTAGTCAGGCCAAATTCACGAATTGCTTTCTTTACCTCTCTAACCACCGAGTATGGCAGAGTGGTCCAGGTGCCCACGGGGTTGCCCTGGTCATCATTCTGCCAGGTCACCGGGCAAACGGAGACCAGATCAGCCAGCTCCTCTGCTGTAAGATCTGATCGAGCTTTCGCTGCGTGAACCATTTGTTGCACCAGCGAAAGCTTCTGAGCAGATGCAGATGACTCTCCGGGGGGCCCCATGGGGGGAGGGTGATCACACACCGGCTCCGGTGGGGAAGGCCAGGGAGGCGGTGGTAATAGAGGCACTGGGGGCGAAGCAGGGGGAGGGATGGCTGCAGGAGCAGACGGGGGTGGCAGGATCGGCAGCTCCTCTGTTGGTGCTGAAGAGGGCCTTTCCGAGGCGACACGCTGTGTCGCATTGCCAGGAGGGGGGATGGCTGCAGGGGCGGACGGGGGTGGCGAGAGCACCAGCCTCGCGAGGGAGGGTCTGTCCGAGGCGACACGCTGTACCACGTCGCGGCAGAGGTGCCAGGCATGTAAAGCCTGCACGGGTGCCCGAGGCTCTTTGTGCAATGTCTGGCCCAATCGCTCCCAGTCCGCTAACTTAAGGCTTCCAGCTTCAGGATACCACGGGCACTTGGCACGCACCTCCTGTAGCAGGAGAGTGAGTTCTCGAGCCGGGCAGTCATGCTGAGCCTTACGCAGCAAATACTGCAGCTCATTAAGGTGTTGCACTTGCAAAGCAGAGAGGGAGCTTCCCATACTTACCACAATGAAAAATACTCACCGGGATCCACGAAGTGGATGAGTGACGCATCTGAAACCCTTGCCGGGCGAGGTGAGTGCTGAGGGCCCCACGTTGGGCACCAGTTGTTGCGGTTCAGTGATGAGACAGAACACAGCTTTTTGCAAGCAAGCAGGCTGGTCAGCGGAGATGGGCTGTTCTGCCCCCCCTGCCTTCCACCTTCTCCTTTTATTATATTTCTCCCCCTAAGCATTACACACTGCTACACAAAGGAATGTATGACGTTGATTCATATGCTTAGTTACCATCCTCTATCTACTACAATCCTGGTTCTCAGGCCTTGAGCCCAGGCTAAAAAAACCTCCCACAGTTGCTGTCCAAACAATCAAGTTCTCAGGGTTCATATCTAGCCCTTGTCCTTGGATAGAGCAATGTGTGCATTGCTCCTAGGAGACAGTCAGGGTGTGCCCCGCCTGCTTCCAGGTGGAATAGCTAGACATTAACCCTTCATACAATACCCACCTGCTGAAGTGAAGAAACAGATTGACAAAGCCAGAAGAGTACCCAGAAGTCACCTACTACAGGACAGGCCCAAGAAAGAAAATAACAGAATGCCACTAGCCATCACCTTCAGCCCCCAACTAAAACCTCTCCAATGCATCATCAAGGATCTACAACCTATCCTGAAGGATGACCCATCACTCTCACAGATCTTGGGAGACAGGCCAGTCCTTGCTTACAGACAGCCCCCCAACCTGAAGCAAATACTCACCAGCAACAACACACCACAGAACAAAAACACTTACCCAGGAACCTTTCCTTGCAACAAAGCCTATTGCCAACTGTGTCCACATATCTATTCAGGGGACACCATCACAGGGCCTAATGACATCAGCCACACTATCAGAGGCTCGTTCACCTGCACATCTACCAATGTGATATATGCCACCATGTGCCAGCAATGCCCCTCTGCCATGTACATTGGCCAAACTGGACAGTCTCTACATAAAAGAATAAATGGACACAAATCAGACGTCAAGAATTATAACATTCAAAAACCAGTAGGAGAACACTTCAATCTCCCTGGTCACTCGATTACAGACCTAAAAGTGGCAATTCTTCAACAACAAAACTTCAAAAACAGACTCCAAGGAGAGACTGCTGAATTGGAATTAATTTGCAAACTGGACACCATTAACTTAGCCTTGAATAAAGACTGGGAGTGGATGTGTCATTACACAAAGTAAAACTGTTTCCCCATGTTTATTTTTCCCCCATACTGTTCCTCACACGTTCTTGTCAACTGCTGGAAATGGCCCACCTTGATTATCACTACAAAAGGATATGAGTCAGCAGTGTGCCCTTGTTGCCAAGAAGGCCAATGGCATTTTGGGATGTATAAGTAGGGGCATAGCGAGCAGATCGAGGGACGTGATCGTTCCCCTCTATTCAACATTGGTGAGGCCTCATCTGGAGTACTGTGTCCAGTTTTGGGCCCCACACTTCAAGAAGGATGTGGATAAATTGGAGAGAGTCCAGCGAAGGGCAACAAAAATGATTAGGGGACTGGAACACATGAGTTATGAGGAGAGGCTGAGGGAGCTGGGATTGTTTAGCCTGCAGAAGAGAAGAATGAGGGGGGATTTGATAGCTGCTTTCAACTACCTGAAAGGGGGTTCCAAAGAGGATGGCTCTAGACTGTTCTCAATGGTAGCAGATGACAGAACGAGGAGTAATGGTCTCAAGTTGCAGTGGGGGAGGTTTAGATTGGATATTAGGAAAAACTTTTTCACTAAGAGGGTGGTGAAACACTGGAATGCGTTACCTAGGGAGGTGATAGAATCTCCTTCCTTAGAGGTTTTTAAGGTCAGGCTTGACAAAGCCCTGGCTGGGATGATTTAACTGGGAATTGGTCCTGCTTTGAGCAGGGGGTTGGACTAGATGACCTTCTGGGGTCCCTTCCAACCCTGATATTCTATGATTCTATGATTCTAAAGGTCCCCCGCCCCCACCCCGCTCTCCTGCTGGTAATAGCGCCCCTTACCTGATCACTCTGGTTACAGTGTGTATGGTAACACCCATTGTTTCATGTTCTCTGTGTATATAACACCCCCCTACTGTATTTTCCACTGACTGCATCCGATGAAGTGAGCTGTAGCTCACGAAAGTTTACGCTCAAATAAATTTGTTAGTCTATAAGGTGGCACAAGTCCTCCTGTTCTTTTTGCGGATACAGACTAACACAGCTGCTACTCTGAAAACTGTTAAATATGTGAGTTGTTATATATGGTTCGACCAGCAGGGGGCAGTCTGTGTCTTTGTAGCTATATAAACACCCAATATTGGTGAGAACAAACGCACAGGTGGGATTCATCTTTTGAAGCCACAATGGTGAAGTGAATTTCTGTCCTCCAGTGAAGTCCAGAAGGAACCCTAGAATCCATCTGTAGACCACGTGAAGTGTACCACAAAGAGTGCAAAGTTCACCACACCACCCTGTTACCCACACTCACTCCTGAGCTGAGTCAGGGCCCAGGGTGCAAAGAAAACAATACTCGGCTATTTTCTAATGCTTTTCAGCATAGATCTCTCAAAGCAGTTACAAAAGAGGTCAGGATCATTACATAGATGGGGAAACAGTGACAATCCGTTTGGATTTGTGCCAGGCCGATCAGCAACTGATTTTATCTTTGCCTTAAGATTGCTTTTTCAAAACCACAGAGAAAAGGGGGAAACCCTGCCTGTGGTATTCACCAGTCTTAAGAAGGCTTGTTTATGGCCATGATCTGAGAGAAGGCATGCGGTGGTGCATGAGAAGAAAAGAGATACCTGAAGACTATTTCAGGCTTGGGCCAGACATAAAATGAGGATGCTGTTGCCATAGTTAGAAGGCCACGTGGAGAAGCAGCGGTTTCTAGTGGAAGTTGGAGGACATCGGGGTTGGCTCTAAGCCCCTTTTTGTTCACCTTGGTGCTTGATGCACTTGCAGAAGACATCCCGAGCATAGGCGCTCACTTTTGTTCTTGCCGGGGGGTGCTTTTGAAGAGGTGTGTGTGTTGCGGGGGGGGGCTATTTTCAGTACATGTATACACTTCTTTCATATTCTAGTTATTGAATGTGTCTATCATTGGTATCTTTACCATTTTACTAATGATGACATTGTCATGAACTACATCATTACATTATCATGAATTACAGTATATTAAAATCATTGAAACCACCCACAAGCTGTCTTCACTAACATCCCAGTTTAAAGACATTCTGTCTCACTGTAGCTTTCTGGATGAAACTGTCAGTAATCTTATTTACATCTAGGTTCCCTGGTATTATGTTGATGCACGTTAAGGACAGCTACATTATTCAGTTGCATCTGTCCCACTGATGACTGGAGATAATTTTTAAGTTTTCTGAAGCAGGAAAATGAGAATGCCACAGTTCAGGATGATACAGATGCAGTGAGAAGGATTCATATGAATTTGCAGTACTCTGGAAACATAGTGCTTCCAGAGTAGTGCAAATGACTCCAAGATCTCTTTCTTGCTGGGTAACAGCTAATTTAGGCACCATAATTTTGCATGTACTGTTGGGATTATGTTTCGCCTTTAACATTGCCTTTGCATTTAACATTGAATTTCATCTGCCATTTTCTTGCCAAGTCACCCAGTTTTGTGAGGTCCCTTTGTAACTCTTTGCAATCTGTTTTGGACTTAACTATCTTGAGTACTTTTGTATCATCTGCAGACTTTGCCACCTCACTGTTTACCCCTTTTTGCAGATCATTTATGAATATATTGAACAGCACCGATCCCAGACCAGTACAAGCCCCTTGGGGGGGACACTATTCACTTCTCTCCGTTCTGAAAATAGACCATTTGTTCCTACCCTTTGTTTCCTATCTTTTAACTGGAGTGCCTGGGAATGCTTTCAGGATCATCTAAGGATCCTTACTTTAATTTAATGACAAGCCTTTCCTTAGCTTGATCATCTTGCCTCTCTTTATAAACAAACTCCCTGCCCCAAGGGCAGAAGTTGTTAGCAGCACAGAGTGGATCCCGTTCCATGCTCAAGCTCTTACTTCTGGGTGCTGAACACCTGCTATTTTTCCCCATGGGTGCTTGAGCCTCAGAGCACCCAGGGAGTCGGCGCCTAAGATCCTGAGAGTGAAAAGAACAGGAGGACTTGTGGCACCTTAGAGACTAACAAATTTATTTGAGCATAAGCTTTCGTGAGCTACAGCTCACTTCATCGGATGCATGCAGTGGAAAATACAGTGGGGAGATTTATATACGCAGAGAACATGAAACAATGAGTGTTACCATACACACTGTGTGTTACCATACACACTGTACTCGTACAGATCCTGAGAGTGGCACTCTGGTGCGTGTGCTGTGCAGATGAGGCAGTGCTCATGACAGAGATCAAAGCGGAAGTGGAAGAAGATTTAGAGAGATGGAGGGGTGTAGTGGAAAGAACTGGCATGAAAATCAGCAGAAACAAAACAGAGCATCTGATCTTTAGATTCGATGATTCCCTGCAGGAAGACAGCCAGATTGTGAGTCAGGGAGGGAGGGAGGGAGGCAGCCATAATCAAAAGTACAGAAGTTCAAGTCACTAGATCCTATAGTACAAGATAATGGTGAACTCAATGATGAACTTATGGGCAGAACAGGAAGGGCATTGACTAAATGGAGAGAAGTGAATGGAGTGTCCTGCAATAGGAGAATATCTATCAAATTGAAAAGTAAGATCTGCCAGACAGTAATTAGGTCCGCACTTTTGTATGGCTCTGAATGCTGGGCACTGAGAAAGAGACAGGAGCAGATCTTGAAGGCTGAGGAAAAGAAAATGTTAAGATGTATCCTTGGAGTACAAAGGAAGGATCACGTTCAGAACAAACTCATTAGGGGAAGTGTGAAGGTGGTACCCATTACAGAGAAGCTGAGGGAATATGGGCGTAGATGGTTTGGCATGTTAAAAGAAGATCGGAAGACAATATAGAAATACTTAGTGTGGAGGAAAAAATCCACTGGACCCAAATAAGCCTAAACTTCCCAAGTAGGCCTAAAACTTTGGTCAAGCGAACTGTGTATCTAGAGCATAAGAAAAGAGTGAGGAAAATTCCAGTGTGAGACAATGGCAACACCACAGCTTAAGAAATGTAACCCGAACAGCTAGAAATCAGGAAAGACCCGTTAACCGCAAAGAACAGCCTGTCAATAACAGGAAAAGCTTGGTTTGCTATATTCCAAATAAGGAAAGCTGTTATTAAAGCTTGCACTATATGCCAAATAAGGGGGAAATGCTGTTAAAGGAAATGTGCTTAACAAATTGTGGTTTTCAGCTATATAAACCCCTGTATTTTCTGTTTATGCAGAGCAGCTTCAGCTGACTCTCCCTGTATGCGCATGCTTGAATAAACAGACCTCAGGCTTGGTTCTGATCCAAACACAACGCATGGTTAATTTTCCACCACAATAGGAATAGTAGTGGAGGGAAAGAAAAGTGTTGGAAGACCCAAAACTAGATGGATAGATGTCCTACAAAAGGATTTGATTAGCTGTGGAGTTTCCAAGGAACTGCTTCAAAACAAAAGAAGGACTTGAAGACCCAACCCCATGTAGATGGAAATCAATGCTAGATAATACAGAGAGGGAAACTGAGGCACACAGCAGCAAACACCCAGATCTTCAAAGGTATTTAGCTGATTTCAATCTCTTTGAGGATCTGGGCCCAAGTGACTTTCCCAAGGTCACACAGCAGGACAATGGTAGTCAGGAATAGAACCCATGTCTCCCGAGTGCCACTCCCATGATCTACCCACTAGATGACACTGCCATCTCAGATGATAGTCCTTTCCCACTCCATCTTGGGCTTGCCAACTGATTCTGTCAACAGAGGACCCAAATGGAGCTAACTGTGCTATTTGTGATATGGACAAATGCCATAGGCCACCCAATGGTGACACCTTTGGGATGCTTGGCTTGCGTCAGACTTGAAGAAGCAACCTGGAGGTGACTGAGCCTCCATTCCCCATTACCTGTTGCTTACACCACACAGATAACTTTCCCTTCTACAAACAGCAAGCAGTATATATTTGAAGGGGAATAAAACCTCACTAGGAAATCAACTCCAGGGCAGGCAGGTGTCCAGAAATACATATTTTGTTTGCTTTAATTGGCATTATTATTACTTATGTGTTTGTATTGTGGTAGCGTCTATGAGTCATGAACTAGGATCCCATTGTGCTAGGAGCTGTACAAGCACAAAACAAAAATAAGATGGTCCCTGCTCCAAAAAGCTTACAATCTAAGTGATCATCATTTTATTATTTATATTACCATAGCACTTAGAGGCCTCTGTGTTGCAGGCAAACCAGCTCAAATTAAAAACTAATAGGCAGTTCCCTTGTCTATGAACCTGTTGGTTACCAATGTTATTGTGTCCACTTGTTAGAACAGAACAAAGGAAGATGTTGTCGCACTGCGTTCACGTGGCACATGCCCTGGTAATTGCATTTGCACTAAGTTTACCTGTGATTGCTGTCTATATTCTTAATGAACCCTGAAATAATCATGTATGTTAGAGTTTAGTTGTGAATTAATTTGATATGTAAAACTGCATGCAAACTAATGTTCTTGACTATCACATTGTTTCCGTTTATCTATACCCATTTGTCTAAAATTGGTCAGCAAGGAGGAACACTGACTTCAGCACGTGGGTGGATTGTGTGCTAAACAAGGGAAAGGGAAATCTACGGACACATACTGAGCTAAAAACACTTGGCAGGCTATTTTCAGCTATAAATACTGGACCTTGGGGATGATCCTGACACCTCTTGATCTTTTCAGGTGCTGTCAGGAGGCTTTCCAGATACAAGACAGAGTTCCCCAGATCCACTTTGGGAAAACCCTAAGGAACTTATGAAAAGACTCTAAGAGACAGGCAGATTGCTACATCTCTGCTAGCATTCGGACTACATCATCTGATCCAACTGTAATGTATTTTATCCACTTTAACCTTGCAATAGCTCTCATTTCTTTTCCTTAGTTAATAAATCTTTAGTTAGTTACTAAGGAATCGGCTACAGCGTTTTCTTTGGTGAGATCTGAAGTATACTGTGACCTGTGGTAAGTGACTGGTCTTTTGGGACTGGAAGAACCTACTGTGTGATGAATTTTGGCTTTAATAACCTTGCTTTCACCATAAGTCCCGTTTGTCTGGGTCATAAAGTAGGGGCTGGAGACCCTAAAGGGGACTATTGGTGGCTCCATGATATAGTGATCCAGGAGTACACTTTAGTTACTGGCTTGGTGAAATCTAATGGACCACCAGACCACTAGCCCTGGTTTATGACAGTCTGACCTGAGCTAGGCACTCTTAGCTGTGAGCCACTCCAGGCAGTGTGACAACCCTACTGAGGGACTAAGGCCTCATTGTGCAGGGAGCTGTATGAACATAATAAAAAGACAGCCCTGCTCTGAAGAACTTGCAGTCTAGGTTAAGAGTAAGATGCAACGGCTGGATGAAACAAACAGCCAGGGAGGATGAGGTAGCCGTAACACAAGCATGTTTTCATATGGATTGGCTGGGCACACAATGTAGCTTCCTGCTTGCCTAGATGTTGTCAGCTGGCAGTGTTGTGTAGGTATCACAGAAGAAGTGTGTTGTGAGAAGGTGGCCTATATGGAATTCATAAAAACACCACCTCACAATGATAACGGGTGGCAGGAGGGACTTAAGGCCATAGGGAACTGTGAAAGGTAAAGGCTAGATTCTCTGCTGCATGTCCTGAGAAGCACACACAATGCAGAGGAGTGGAAACAAAAAGTGGCATAGAATCATAGAATCATAGAATATCAGGGTTGGAAGGGACCCCAGAAGGTCATCTAGTCCAACCCCCTGCTCAAAGCAGGACCAATTCCCAGTTAAATCATCCCAGCCAGGGCTTTGTCAAGCCTGACCTTAAAAACCTCGAAAGAAGGAGATTCTACCACCTCCCTAGGTAACGCATTCCAGTGTTTCACCACCCTCTTAGTGAAAAAGTTTTTCCTAATATCCAATCTAGACCTCCCCCACTGCAACTTGAGACCATTACTCCTCATTCTGTCATCTGCTACCATTGAGAACAGTCTAGAGCCATCCTCTTTGGAACCCCCTTTCAGGTAGTTGAAAGCAGCTATCAAATCCCCCCTCATTCTTCTGTTCTGCAGACTAAACAATCCCAGCTCCCTCAGCCTCTCCTCATAAGTCATGTGTTCTAGACCCCTAATCATTTTTGTTGCCCTTCGCTGGACTCTCTCCAATTTATCCACATCCTTCTTGTAGTGTGGGGCCCAAAACTGGACACAGTACTCCAGATGAGGCCTCACCAATGTCGAATAGAGGGGAACGATCACGTCCCTCGATCTGCTCGCTATGCCCCTACTTATACATCCCAAAATGCCATTGGCCTTCTTGGCAACAAGGGCACACTGCTGACTCATATCCAGCTTCTCATCCACTGTCACCCCTAGGTCCTTTTCCGCAGAACTGCTGCCTAGCCATTCGGCCCCTAGTCTGTAGCAGTGCATTGGATTCTTCCGTCCTAAGTGCAGGACCCTGCACTTATCCTTATTGAACCTCATCAGATTTCTTTTGGCCCAATCCTCCAATTTGTCTAGGTCCTTCTGTATCCTATCCCTCCCCTCCAGCGTATCTACCACTCCTCCCAGTTTAGTATCATCCACAAATTTTCTGAGAGTGCAATCTACACCATCCTCCAGATCATTTATGAAGATATTGAACAAAACCGGCCCCAGGACCGACCCCTGGGGCACTCCACTTGACACCGGCTGCCAACTAAACATGGAGCCATTGATCACTACCCGTTGAGCCCGACAATCTAGCCAGCTTTCTACCCACCTTATAGTGCATTCATCCAGCCCATACTTCCTTAACTTGCTGACAAGAATACTGTGGGAGACCGTGTCAAAAGCTTTGCTAAAGTCAAGAAACAATACATCCACTGCTTTCCCTTCATCCACAGAACCAGTAATCTCATCATAAAAGGCGATTAGATTAGTCAGGCATGACCTTCCCTTGGTGAATCCATGCTGGCTGTTCCTGATCACTTTCCTCTCATGCAAGTGCTTCAGGATTGATTCTTTGAGGACCTGCTCCATGATTTTTCCAGGGACTGAGGTGAGGCTGACTGGCCTGTAGTTCCCAGGATCCTCCTTCTTCCCTTTTTTAAAGATTGGCACTACATTTGCCTTTTTCCAGTCATCCGGGACTTCCCCGGTTCGCCACGAGTTTTCAAAGATAATGGCCAATGGCTCTGCAATCACAGCCGCCAATTCCTTCAGCACTCTCGGATGCAACTCGTCCGGCCCCATGGACTTGTGCATGTCCAGCTTTTCTAAATAGTCCCTAACCACCTCTATCTCCACAGAGTTTACCTGAGTGCTCCCTGGATTCCGGGTTACTTGGGGGGCCAGAATTGCCACTGGGTTAAATTGGAGCAGCCCCGAAACTGTCATAGTGATGAGCATTTTGGCCACTCCCCCTCCCACCTGTGATCCGCCCTCTCCTGCCCCCCAAGCAGCCCCTCATGGCAGGGGCTGAGACAGGACCTATGCAGCTCCTACACAGGGGAGATTTCCCTGGATGTCACTGCAGCTCTTTATGATCCCTGCACATGGCACAATGGGCCTTTTTTGAGTACTGCTCTTTGGCCCTAAGTGTTCAGCTCAGCTTTGAAAAATAGATGAATTACGATCCGACTGCATGTTGCCTTCCACAATGTCGCCACAAGCTGGGTGAGGCTTTGAGAAGGCTAACGGCATATTGGGCTGCATTGCCAGCAGATCAAGGGAAGTGATTATTGCCCTCTATTCAGCACTGGTGAGGCCACATCTGGAGTACTGTGTCCAGTTTTGGGGCCCCCACTACAGAAGGGATCTGGACAAATTGGAGAGAGTCCAGCAGAGGGCCCCCACCTACAGAAGGGATCTGGACAAAAATGATCGGGGGCTGGGGCACATGATTTACGAGGAGAGGCTGAGGCAACTGGGCTTGTTTAGTTTGCAGAAGAGAAGAGTGGGGGGGGGGGATTTGATAGCAGCCTTCAACTACCTGAAGGGGGGTTCCAAAGAGGATGGATCTAGACTGTTCTCAGTGGTGGCAGATGACAGAACAAGAAGCAATGATCTCAAGTTGCAGTGGGGGAGGTCTAGGTTGGATATTAGGAAACACTATTTCACGAGGAGGGTGGTGAAGCACTGGAATGGGTTACCTAGGCAGGTGGGGGAATCTCCATCCTTAGAGGTTTTTAAGGCCCGGCTTGACAAAGCCCTGGCTGGGATAATTTTGTTGGGGTTGGTCCTGCTTTGAGCAGGGGCTTGGGCTAGATGACCTCCTGAGGTCTCTCCCAACCCTAATCTTCTATGATTCTGTGATTCTAGGTGCTACTTTCATACAACTGGTTGTTAGTGACAATGATATATAGAAATTGTAAATGATGTGCCAGAATGAATGTAACTTGGTCTGGGTCAATTTCACAACCTTTGTCAAGAGCGAGGCAGATGGAGATGCTCCCTATCTGTGAGGTGAACAAACCATCCGAGAGGGGAGTTAGCAGAGAATGGCCACGGTGACTCATGCACTTAATATTGCTGCAGTTTCCACTGATTATTTCTGTGTGTAGAACTTATTCAGTCTGGAGAGAGCTCTCACTAATCAGAGAGCGGCATTGGTGGAAGAGGGTTAATGTATCTTAACTGCCTTGTATATCACAATAATAGAGCAAGACAAACATAACTGCTTCTTATGCTTCTGATTTGTTATGGCTTGAAATCCTACTTCTGCTGAAGTCAGGGTGTGTTTTGCCATTTCCTTGGGCCCAGCTCCTCAGAGGTACTTAGGAGCTTAACTCCCATTGATTTTAATGTGAGTTTGGCACCTAAATACCTTTTGAGGAGCTGGGCCTTCATTCACATCAGGTCCTAGTGCTAAGAAGACACCAAGAGCTGCCCTTTGAAAAGTGTGTGTGACTCTGACTCGCATGTCCATTAGGCATTTGATGCCTGATGTAACTACATAAAGGAATATCTGGTCTCTTCTTCAAATACTTTAGTCTACAAGTCTGTTTCTGTTCCCAGATAGTCAATAAGCAAAACTGCCATCAACTTTAATGGGAATAGGAGAGGACCCTAAATTAAGTAGACAAGTAAGCATGAGTCTGGATATAAATAGCTAATTATTTACTCATATGTCCTGAAGAATTGAATCCCAGATAAAGATTTTTCCTAAAGTGATTTCTTTATGGTACTTTAAAAACATAACATTTTGCCTCTGCTCAGTTGAACCCAGATTATGTGGTCTCAGGAACTGCTATGCCAGAAGTACTTATTAGTACTAATTGAATTTATGTTTGGCTTTATGTTATGAAAAGTTCCCCAGATAAGAAAGTAACGTGTCCGGTTTTGACGAAAACCTTCTTGGAAGACATTTAAACCTCTAATTCTCTGTGTGTTCCTGTCCTCATTAGCAAATCTAGCAAGAGAGATGCCCCTGGGCCTCACAGGTTAAAAATAACTAAACACATCCGGGCCTTGTTTTAATTTATTTTTTTTTAATTGGAAACCTATTTATCCCATCTGCTTCAGTGACTTTTATGGGCTAATATGTACAATCAGTTTGTTCTTTTTAAAATTGTTTTTACACTGGTGTCAACATTAGATGGTTGTAGTTGATTCAGTATAAAACAATGAAGTCAGTGTTCTGCAAATGCAGGAAGAAATGTGAATGCAGTGAATGTCATTTAAATTAAGGAAATGATTAAACAAGTGGCAGGCCCATGCAGGTTATACACCCAACACAGTAATGCTCTCAAGAGTTTGAAAAAACAATTCCATCAAAGAAGTTACACATTTTGACTTCTTAGGAGTTTAATAAACTCACTGTTACCTTAAATGTTCATGTGAAATGATTTTCACTTTACAACCTTGCATTTTATTGCTTTAAATATCTGAAGATCTTCTCTTTTACACACCTGTTGTAATTTATCTTGTTGCTGTTTATCAAAGAAAGATTAAGTTAAAAAAAAAAGAAAAGAAAGTGCCCTGTTTCAAAATTGCTGTCAGGAATTAAAGTAATTTGGGTCCTGATCTAATCCCGGTCTACACTTAAAAGTTAGGTCAACATGGCTGTGTTGGGCAGGGTGTGAAAAATCCACATGCCTGACTGATGTAGCTATGCCGACCAAACACCCAGGATTGGTGCAGCTATGTTGATGTAAGAATGCTTCCATTGACATAGCTACCATTATTTGAGGAGGCTGTATTTCTTCATAAATGGAAAAACCCCTTCCATCATTTTAGGCTGCATCTACGGGGTTATGACAGCATAGCTACAGTCTCCAAAGTGTAGACATACCCTAAGACTCCCATCAACTTCAATAGCATTGGGATCAGGCCCTTCATGAGAAGAACCTCATGTTGTAACAATAGCCAGCATCATCCCTCAGGGTTCCAAGTTAATTCATGATGACAGTTTTCACCCCAATGCTGTGAAGATTTGTGAAAGGACTGATTGGCAGAGGGAACAGAGAAAGATCAGGTTTGTAAGGTAGTTTGGGGTAATTAAGGAGGGCTATTAAAAGTCAGGCCTTTGTGAACTTGATCTCATGTAGATGTTGTCAGGAAATGTGGGGAGGGTGGAGGGAGCATCCACGAAAAATTTAAGTGAAAACCAAAAAAAGTTTTCATTGTCGCCGAACTTTTGCTCACAACTTTTACAGCTTGTTGTTGAAAATCTGAAAACTTTTCAGTTTTAGTGTTTCTTGGTTTTTCAATGAAAACCCTGAAAAATTTCATCAAAATTGGATATTTCTCACAGAAATCTCCATGTTAACAAAAAAAGACATTTTAGTCAAAAAATAAGGTTTCAAACAAAAAATTTCAGGCTGTTTTAGTCCTACATAATCTAGAGGAATGAAGAATAGATAAAGATGCATTTCAGTGTGTCATAAATATAAAGGGAAGGGTAAACCCCTTTGAAATCCCTCCTGGCCAGGGGAAAGCTCCTCTCACCTGTAAAGGGTTAAGAAGCTAAAGGTAACTTCGCTGGCACCTGACCAAAATGACCAATGAGGAGACAAGATACTTTCAAAAGCTGGGAGGAGGGAGAGAAACAAAGGGTCTGTGGGTCTGTCTATATTCTGTCTTTGCCGGGGATACACCAGGAATGGAGTCTTAGAACTTTTCGTAAGTAATCTAGCTAGGTACGTGTTAGATTATGATTTCTTTAAATGGCTGAGAAAAGAACTGTGCTGAATAGAATAACTATTTCGGTCTGTGTATCTTTTTTGTAACTTAAGGTTTTGCCTAGAGGGGTTCTCTATGTTTTGAATCTAATTACCCTGTAAGGTATCTACCATCCTGATTTTACAGGGGGGATTTCTTTATTTCTATTTACTTCTATTTTTATTAAAAGTCTTCTTGTAAGAAAACTGAATGCTTTTTCATTGTTCTCAGATCCAAGGGTTTGGGTCTGTGGTCACCTATGCAAATTGCTGAGGCTTTTTATCCAACATTTCCCAGGAAAGGGGGGGTGCAAGTGTTGGGAGGATTGTTCATTGTTCTTAAGATCCAAGGGTCTGGGTCTGTAGTCACCTAGGCAAATTGGTGAGGCTTTTTACCAAACCTTGTCCAGGAAGTGGGGTGCAAGGTTTTGGGAAGTATTTTGGGGGGAAAGACGCGTCCAAACAGCTCTTCCCCAGTAACCAGTATTAGTTTGGTGGTGGTAGCAGCCAATCCAAGGACAAAGGGTGGAATATTTTGTACCTTGGGGAAGTTTTGACCTAAGCTGGTAAAGATAAGCTTAGGAGGTTTTTCATGCAGGTCCCCACATCTGTACCCTAGAGTTCAGAGTGGGGGAGGAACCTTGACACAGTGTCTTATTGTATATATAGATGGAAGTCTGCATGGAAACAGCTCCCATTGACTTTTAAGGTGGCTGAGTCAGTTGGGAGCAGTAGGCATGGTTCTAAGAACCAAATTTTGACCAGTTAGTTTCCTTGTCTTCTCCTTTATATAACAACAATGGTCTCCAAGTCCCATCTGGTGACGCAGATTAGCTGGCTTTTACCATCTTCCTGGTTTACCTCACTTCTGTCTCACTAGCTCAGCCTTCTCCTGCCAACCCCAACTCTGGAGCGAACCCTATTACAAGCACACACACCCCCGTCAACCAATGTGCGCCAGTGCCCACTCCTTGCAGCGAGCTCTGCCCGCTATACTACACAGCCCCACCCACTCTGCGTAGAGTTCCACTCCTTGCACATCGCAGCCTCGCCCACCGGACAATAAAGCCACACCCTTAGGACCATAGAGCTTTGGCCACTACTCTTTTTTCCACTGACTCTACCACAAAGCTCGGCCCATCGTCTCTATGGTTTTATCCGTGGGGTGGCACACTGAAGTTTTGCCTAGGATGGCAGATTGTGTTGAGCAGCCTCTCTCCTGGAGTGCAAAGAGCAGTCTGGGATGGGCCAGTGCAGAAAGGAGGGGGGCCCTATGCAGGATGGAGGTGGTGTGGCTTGCATCTGCACCTCTGCAAAGCCCCATAGGGGTTACTGAAACAGGGGGTACATCTTCGGGCAGCCCTCCTGATTGGCCTAGCGTGCACCAGCCCCTAGAAGCCTGGTATAGGTGATGCCCAAACTGCCACGCCTGTGCACTTACACCAGTGCAGAGATAAATCTACATCTTATAACACCTCCCCCATTCCCCACATTCCCTCACAACAAACATCTCTCACACTCTGGTGTTGTGACTGTAACCTCACCGACTTGAATGGCGATAGTCCCGATCTCCACTGCGCTAAGCCAGAGCCAATGTTCTGTAGCATTAATAATTATTTTTTTCTCTCTCTCTCTACCTTTTAGATGTTATACTCACCCTTTAACCTACACCCCTATAATTTCTGCATAGCTGAACCTGTTTATTTGCCACTGTCTAATGTTTCCCATGTTTCCCTCTCAACTACCCTACCTATTATCTCATCCCTTTGCTCAATTACAGGTTTTTTCCACTCCTCTGCCTTACGCTGACACACTCAAATCATGTTTAATCTTTTTGATAGCCATCTGTTACATTCCCCAGGCGAAGTAAAATGTGATGTTTCTCAATAATGTGCCAAACTACCCATATGTACCTCAGGTCCTTTCCGTGGCAAAGAGCTTTATCCACTGGCAGGAGCCATAGTTCCCCCTTTCCATGTTTATTTCCTTCCGCCACAAAAAGTCAGAGGGGTATTTATTATCAGACTTAGCAGAACATGTTAGGATCATTTTGAAATTTGTCATTAGATCTTAATGCAGTTGCCCACTGAGGGCAGGAATGGTAGGTCATGTGGCCTTGCTGAGGGGTCACTGAGGGTAAATCTGACCTGCAGAATCTGCGTAATTGGTGATCATGCACGAGAAGGAAAGAACCTGTTTGATTCCCAAATTCCAAGGTTAGTTTGCAGCAATTAGAGCTGAGTGAATAACTGACTCTTCTTTTCAGTGTTTCATTTCAGCTTCTGAAATGATTTTGTTGAGGGTTGATTTTTTTTTTCCATTTCATTTAGTTTAGCGGGGGGGCGGGGTTTACCCATTTTAAAACAGATTTAGCTAAATTTTGAAATGAAATGTCAGTTAGAAATGAAAAGTCAAAACATTTTGTTTGGAACATGTCAAAGCAAATCGACTTTTTGGGGGAAAGAAAAATAGTTCTTTTGTCTCAGCTTAACAATTCAAGTTAAATTCAGTGAATCGTTTCAGTTGAACTGAATCTGCATTTTTCAGAGCATAAACCCCTTGTCCCAAAAATTTCACCTGACTAGAAAATAAAAAACTTTTTTTACTTATAAACTGAGCAAATCTCAGCTGGAATCAGTGAGACACAACAGATGCAGAAACCCAAGGTGCCATTTTTTTTCAAGGTAAAACTACGCTTTACACAAAACTGTAGGTGCAATAAAACCAAAGCAATCACCATTTGTGGGGAGGCAAGGATGCTGACTTGTTAGAGTTATTAGGCCTTGTGGTCTGTACTGTCTCCAGTTCATAGCCTATGCCAACATACTATATTCCCCTCGTGTAGAAGGAACTTAACACCAACAGAAGGCGTTTTTCTTCCAGCGTAAGAACACCACCTCCCCGAACAACACAGGCACGAGTGACTTTTGGTTTTGGTGGTGGGTGCTCCTCTCCGCCTCCTCCCACCCCCGTGTGAGCGGCAGGAGGCCCTATGGGGAAGGGGCTGAATGGGGGTGGAGCCTCAGGGTGGAGCAGTGGGCGGAGCCTCAGGGGGAAGAGGCCGAGCTTGGGCAAGGCCTCGGAGTAGAGTTTGGGCAGAGTGGGGGGTGGGACCTTGGTCAGGGTGCCGGGGCCCTCAAAAGATTCATCTGACCCTGGGGGTGCTCAGCACCCCCTGTTTTTTTCCAGTGAGTGCTTGAGCCCCAGAGCACCCACAGAATCAGTGTCTATGCCGAATGCATTAGCTGTACCAAGAGACACACACTTCTGTCGGCATACCTGCACCTACCCGGGGTTTCTATGAGTAGCTACGTTTTATGAGTAGTTTTATGAGTAGTTATTTTCACCTCACCAACTGACTTAACTTTGCCAGGACAAGGCTACGTCTCCACTTAGAGCTGGATCTGAGCTCTACGAGAAATATTCACACTCGCTGTCATCAAACTAGCAAGCCAAAAATAGCAGTGTAACCACAGTAGCACAGGAAGAGGTGAGCGACGGCATGAGCTAGCCACTCTGAGTAGAAACCTACCTGTTTCCCCATGGGTAGCTACGTGTGGCGGCTAGCCCACACCGCTGCTTGCACTGTCTTTGCTACCACAGCTGCACCAGTATTTTTTGCAAGCTAATGCAAGAATGTCTACTCGAGCTGGGAGTCTCACACTCCTGTTCCAAGTGTAGACGTAGTCTGAGTTTGAAGTGGAGAGCAAGCCTGTGTCTCAGATACGGCAGAATACCAAAAGAAGGGAAAATTGGGTATACCCAAATATACCCCCGGGGGTATATTTTGGCTGTCCCTGCTTTTATCGCACAGATTTCTTTCACAGTGTTTGGAAACAAAAGATAACTCTTCAGATCCCAAAGCCCCGTGAAATCCCTGTGTATTTCTCAACTCAACCACAAATCCTATTGTTTGGCAGTCAGATCTGAGACTACACCTGCTGCACACGCCCATTAATGTTTTATTAACATGCTTCTTCCCCCCATGCCTCCTCTGGGCATCCGCTCACAGCAGCTATTGGAAATTCTCTGCAGGTGGTTTGATTTAAGTGGTCATTAGGTTGCAATTAGCGAAGGTGCATTGGCTAAGGTAACTGCTCTTTTTCTCAAGTTATCTGCAAGCTAGAAGGTGGTCATATCAGATTAAGGCACTTAACATTTTGGGGAGAGGAGCTAACATGCTGAGCGAGGAAACAGCTGGTCCGACCGTTATCAGAATACAAGATTAACAGAAAGGCTTGAGGATTTCCCTGGTTTCAATGCCAAAATTGGAATTACTTATTATCATAATCTTGATTTCCAGAACTGGCTTGCTTATCCCATCGGGAGGGCTCTGCTGTCAAGGGTATCCTTCTAACTCATTCTTAATGTCAAATATTTTACCCCTTATTTGACTTGCTCAACTCACATGAATTCTTAAAATTTTCCCCGTCTGAGTTACAAACTACATTTGCTTCCTTAATCTATAAATCTTCAACCCGCACTTTTCCTTTCTCGTCCCAGAAGTTCCTATATAGCCTTAGCGAGAGGCTGAATTACTGTCTCCTCTTCAAGCCATATTTCATTCAGACTTATTATGTTCCTGACTTAAGGTAATCATTTTTTCCCTTTAATTCTTCAAGCACAGCATTGAGAGACACAGCACTTGTTTACATGGAGAAACTGACCTCAACAGCTATTGCAGAATAGCTCCCTGTGTGCCTATTCCATACCACAATAAAAGTCACTATCTTTCAAAATAATTACACCACTTCAGAAGCACACTAATTATTCTGGAAGCAAAGTTTTCACATTGGTGAGATGGGGATAAAATGGGGATTCTCTGTAAAGTGCTTTGAGATCATTAAATGAAAATCGTTATACAAGAGATAGGTGGTATTATTCTAATTATGATTAGTTTGTTCCAGAATAGAGTGTCTACACAGGACGCTATACTGAAATAGTTATTCTGGTCGGTTTCCCCATGCAGACAAGCCCACACACATCAAAGTGCCATTTTTTAGTGAGATTTATGGTCTCATTTGCCGCCTCTGCAGTGAGAAACCAGCTGGAGTCTATCTCACACTTTCCCTAAGGTAAGGAGAACTCATTAGGTATGTACCACTGACATTTTACTATATGCTTTTTGACTTGCCTATTGAAATAGTAAGCTCATTAGAGCAGGGGTCATGCTTCCCTGTGTATCTGTACAGCACCTTGTACAGTGGGGCCCAGCTCTCAGCTGGGCCTTTGTGTGATACCATAATAAACATATTAAATAATAACTCAAATACTTCATTAATCTTATTCTAGAATTGGTATCTAGAGCTCTTGCCTCTACTAGGCTGGTGTCCCAGTGTGCTGTTTCCATTACAATACAAGTGCAATCAAGAGGCAATGCAGCGCCGGTCAAGTTCCCTCAGCGTAGCAGCCGTAACCCGAACCGACAGTCCTCCCATAGTAGCAGAACGGATGGTGAGGTGAAGGAAGACGTGCACTGTTGAGGTTAATCCCAGTGCTGGATAATCTATAAGGCACTTGAAGCACATTGCTTTGAGGATCTCAAAGCAATTATCTCCCCCATTTCACTGCTGGGACATGAAGGTGCCTTAACTTTTTATGAACCAAGTTTTCAAGGTTGGGTGGATACCTAAATGCCTGGTTTAGACATGTAAAGCCTGGCCCAGGAACCAGAGTGTAAGTACATTGTTAAATGCCTAACTTCAGCTACCTGCATCTGAAAACTTGGCCCTAAGCCCCAAGGGAATTGTTAACAAGCAGCAGAGATGGAAACAGAAATTAGAAGTTGTGGCTCCCAGCCTGTTGCTCTAACCACTTGAATACACTCCTTTTTAAACCCCAGCAGTGTTTATTGTTTTATAAGAAGCTATGCAGGGCCCTCATGGAATGAATAGCAGAGGCCATCTAGAGATGTTGCAAAAACCCAACCAGAGGCATTCTGAATCAATTGCAATCAGTGAAAAGTCACTGGTGGGCAGAGTCTTCATAGAATATCAGGATTGGAAAGGACCTCACGAGGTCATCTAGTCCAATCCCCTGCTCAAAGCAGGACCAATCCCCATTTTTGCCCAAAATCCTTAAATGGCCCCTCAAGGATTGAACTCACAACCCTGGGTTTAGCAGGCCAATGCTCAAACCACTGAGCTATCCCTCCCCCCTAGCCAAGGAAAGCTGGCCGCAATCAGCAATTGAGCTTCCCCCTGAACAGAGGAAAGATCACAATCATGTCTATATGGTAGAACTCTACCCTAAGACCTATCGTCCCCTCCACAGCAGATCCCAGGGGACGCATGTTAGGTAGATCAAGGACAGGGGTGCTACAGAAGGAGGCTGTGAAGGCTCTGTGCATTGCTTTCCCATCCCCTCAATCTGTCTGAAGCCCTTCTGCAATGCAGGCTGCATTCACTGTGGACTCGTTACACCCTTGGATACTCTCTCTTTCTGCATAGGCAGGAGGGATCAATTCTGCGTAGAGCTCTCAATCCTCACTGGTGTTAAGATGAGCTTAGGTTGTTCAGCACGTCCCTGGATCTCACCTAAAATTAACTTTAGGGCAGTAAAAATTCAAGGGGATTATTAGGGAGATACAAAAAGTATCTCTCAGCACTGGGTCAAAAAGTGAACAGCATCTGAAGGCTGTTCCTTGGCAATCAAATTGACGACAAGATGGCAGAGGATAAGGCATGTTCTCAGCTCTGCTATAAATAAACCATTCTGCTTCCAAGATAAGCATGTCAATCAAACCCAGCATGACTGTCGCCAAGAGAGGAGACGCTGCAAAGAAATGTTAGTGGGTAGGAGGCACTAAATTGCAATAGTGAGAGACTTATTAGGACACCTGCAAATAGAACCCACACGATGGCCTCAGTAACTACTGCTTTCCTGAGCTTGGAGCAAGGACCGGGGTGAGGAGAGAAGTAATGGAAATAGCTTCAAACCACTTGTGTGCTCTGTTTTCTGGGGCAGCCAGGAGCTTGCCTGGCACCCAATATAAGCTGGAGCAGCCTCAGGAATAGCCATTGCAGAATGCAATCCATCTACATCCCTTCCCTTGAGAAGCCACTTATGCTTGGGACTAGAAGCAGACCTCAGGCCAACTCTACCCTGGCCAAGGGGTATTCTCAGGGGTGCATTTTTGCCCCCTTTACACCACCTGAGTGGTGTGTCAGGGTCTTAGTGCAACTGCAAATTGGGCCCACATTAGTCAAAGGTAATAAAGGCTACAAAACCAATGATGTAGGGATGGACCCAAAGCAGAATTTACCTCAGATCCAAGCACTCCCATGCTTTGTGAGGTTTGAAATGGGTGGTCAGAGTTTGGCAACTCGTAGGCAACTCTGCAATAGAAGTTTAGGGCTTGTTTTCCTATGATACAGAGACAGTCCCAGATATCCACAGACAGGTCCATTTTTAGGGTCTCAGTCTGGGCACCAAAAAAGGAGAGAGACCCCCAAATCACTAGACATGGCCTAGGTCGGGAGAAAACTTCCATTCGGCATTAGATAATTCCTCAGAAACTTGTTCCATCCATTTGCAACTTGCAAACGAAAATGAAAAGCATCCTTTATTTTATTCCACCTCTGGTTTCACTGGCAGCTGTATCCCTGCCTCTTGGGATCCTGGCAGTTGTCTCGGGTCTCTCTGGTGTATCACGTGCATCTCTCTTCCTCCCAGTTTTGCTGAGAAGGAAATGCTAAGGATGCTCTTTTGAGCAACCATCAGTCTTGCTGCCAAGGGAGAGGACAGTAGGCATGCTGCTGCTCCTCTTTCATGTTGTTGAGAGAACACAAAGACTTCATTTCTGCCAGAGCTGATCGATTTTACAGCCAGCATGTTAAGCGCAAAGGAAATAAGCACCTGTATTGTATCACGCTAACGTTCAGAATAATCCAGCTAAGGAGAAGAAGGGAGACCATAATAGTTTGTGGCAGAGAAGGCTCCAATTCATTTCCTCCACCTCTCGCCCACACAGAGCCTTGCTCAAAGACGAGCAATTAGAGCTGGCTTCAAATATTGAACTCAAACGGCAGCTAGTTTAGAATGAAACAGCTGCAGAGTTTTCCTGAAGCCTCTGGGTTACTTGGGGATTTAGCAAGGAATTAAGCCTTACGGCCAACATTTTCCAAAGTGATCTGGGGTGCCCAGTGTGAGATGCCTTTAAAGGACCAGGATTTTCATAGGATGAGGGCTCAGCATTCACTTGAAATCAGGCCCCTTCCAGCTGAGCACAGAAAAATGGAGGCCCACAGAAGGAAACTCTTAGCATCCAGTCTACTGAATAAGAGTTCTTCATACCATGTGCTAGACGCTCTTGGGGATCTAGCTTAAATACTTGTATGGCCCCCATTACCTTGTATCTCAGCACCTCAGAGTCTTTAAAGTATTTATCCTCACAACACCCCTAGGAGGTAGGGAAATGTCATTAGTTCCATTTTACAGATCCAGAACCATGGCATAGAGAATTTAAGTGGTTTAACCAAGCTTACACATGAAGTCGATGGTAGAGCAAAGAATTGAAATGGGGTATTTGCAGTTCTAGGCTGAGCCATCCTTCATCTTGGCGGAGCTGGGATCAGCCAAAGGCCAAGGTGAGGGCTGGGGACGTAGCTGACTTTTAGTTGTTTGAATGCTCCCTTGATCCTAGGCCTGACTGATATACTGCTCCTAGACACTGCTTGTGTCCCTGCTGCAGAGGCATCGCATGCTCACAAGAAGTGTGTGTCAAAACACTAGAACTACTCAGTTTGGTTTCTGTTTCATCAGAAGCCTTGTGCCTTTGTCCGATCTCCCTTACTCAAGTCTTACACTGCTATAATTGCAGTGACTTCAATGGAGTTCAGAGTCGAGCCCCAGGCTTACCGTGTTTCACAGTGCAAAACCATTCTAAATTCTTCTGTAGCGATGAAGTTGCTGGGTTTATTACTGCAGACAAACTAGGAATGAAGCTTCCATAGTAGTTTAACAAAGGTTAAAAAAAAAAAATCACCCCTGAATTATTATGGGATACATCCTTCTTTCCCAGACTTTTGTTGTTCCTTTTAAAACAGGGGTTCCCAAATTTGTTCCGCCACTTGTGTAGGGAAAGCCTCGGGCGGGCCGGGCCAGATTGTTTACCTGCTGCATCCGCAGGTTTGGCCGATCGCGGCTCCCAGCGGCCGCGGTTCGCTGCCCCAGGCCAATGGGAGCTGCTGGAAGAGGTGCGGTCCGAAGGACTTACTGGCCGCCACTTCCAGCAGCTCCCATTGGCCTGGAGCAGCGAACCGCAGTCGCTGGGAGCCGCGATTGGCCAAGCCTGCGGATGCAGCAGGTAAACAAACCGGCCTGGCCCGCCCGAGGCTTTCCCTACACAAGCTGCGGAACAAGTTTAGGAACCACAGTTTTAAAGGATGCATCCACTCGGCAATGATGTGTGTCTGGATAAAAAAATATGAAAGAAAGATCCAAGTTGTCTTTCTTAACTCTGAAACTGTCATTGTTTTCACCTTTTTTGAACCTAAAGGCTTCCCCAGGTGTTCTTCTGTATACCTAAAAAAATTATCATCTAAATGTCAGCCAAGAAAATTTAAATCCTGGAGAACCTCTTTTATAATTCACTAGAATATGGGAAAGTCATTATCACTACATATGGTGACCTTTCATATCAAAACAGCACACTGTGTGTTCGCCCTAGGGAATTATTTAGAATCTGAATCCAATCCCACCTAAGCCTGGAATGTGTAAAAATGTGCACAATTTAGTCTCTTGCCAATTTAGCAAATGTGAGCCTGAAATCAGGTACTGATCTACTTACAATGAGGGGTTTCTGCTTACTTTATAATATTTCCAAATCCTCACACCTCTATCTGTTTTAGGAGCAACTCAAGAAATTCCAGAGATTAGTTTATTCCCTACTTCTATTGTACTTCTCATTGCCTTCCTACAACTTCTCACAAAGGTTCAGAAATTCAGGTCTGGCACTTTTGTTGTTGTTCTGATGCCTTTCACTAAAAAAACAGAAGTTATATTGTTCTGTGTTTTTTCTCTTTCATTTTGCCACCAAACCTAACACCCATTCCAAGGCACCCCAATTCAGCTTTACCTTGATAAACTGACTTCTATAATAATTAAAGATAGCATCAGGTAAGTACCTTTGTATTTTATGCTGATGTGAATAGGCACCATGAACCTGTTATCCATTCTTAGTATAGTTTTTCAATATTATGCCATTTTCTCATTTCTACATGTAGTATTTATCTGGTCTCTGTTACTGTAACATCTGAGCACTCCAGTGTTTAATGGTTTTATCCTCGTAGCCCCCCTGTGAGGAAGAGAAGTGCTAATACCTCCATTTTACAGATGGAGACCTAAGGCCCAGAACGTAGTGCCGTTTCAAACAATACTACGTCAACATGCATTAGATAACTTCTAGTGCACCCCAGCAGGAACCACATGGGCCAGTTAGTGCAAACTGAAACATCATGAAGCCAAGCCCTAAGTGACTAAGAGTTGGTAGCAGAGCAAGGTATAGAACCTAGGTCAAGTGTAACTCCCAGGCTAGCACCTTAATCACTGGACCATCCATTCTCTCTTCCTTGAGCATCAGCAAATACTGCCTTGCACAGTCCTTCATACATTATAGCTGGTGTTTCCATCCTCATATTTAGAGAGAGCACAGGGTCCTCTCATGACCCCATTCTCAGCTGCTGACCCTGGTGGTGCCCAGATCCTTTTGTGCCATCTGGTGGAGCCTTCCTATCTCAAACGTTCTCTAAGGTCCACTACTTCCTTACTCCCATAAAAGGGGCACAGACTGGGAAAAGCCCCCTCCTCTGGAGCTCCTAGTCTTGGCTCTCATAGAAGGAGGCGGTGGGAGGTAGAGATGTTCCTCCAGGTCCCACTGCCTTCCTGGCTCCAGTCCTTCAAACCCTATGCACCTGAAACCCCAGTGACACCCACAGGAGTTCGGTGCATGTTATAGCCTACATTTTGCACAGCAGTTTATCATGCTTGTAAAGGACTTTATGGTGAAAAGGGCGCTGTATTTAAAGATATTATTCTCTTGCAATCACTGCTGCAATTTTAATTTTGCTTCCATAAAATTTGATGCCAAATGAGACCATCAGAATGAGGGACTGAAATAAAAGTCTTGGACACCCTTTCTTGAACAAAACAACCTTTCCAAAGTGTAGAACATCATAATAACATGAGGGGGAATAACATGAGGGGGAAAGGAGTCCAGGAGAGCTGGCTGTATTTTAAAAAATCCTTATTGACATTACAGGGGCAAACCATCCCGATGTGTAGAAAGAATAGTAAATATGGCAGGTGGCCAGCTTCGCTTAACAGTGAAATCCTTGCTGATCTTAAACACAAAAAAGACGCTTACAAGAAGTGGAAGATTGGACAAATGACCAGGGATGAGTATAAAAATATTGCTCGGGGATGCAGGAGTGAAATCAGGAAGGCCAAATCACACCTGGAGTTGCAGCAAGCGAGAGATGTTAAGAGTAACAAGAAGGGTTTCTTCAGGTATGTTGACAACAAGAAAAAAGTCAAGGAAAATGTGGGCCCCTTACTGAATGAGGGAGTCAACCTAGTGACGGAGGATACGGAAAAAGCTAATGTACTCAATGCTTTTTTTGCCTCTGTCTTCACAAACAAGGTCAGCTCCCAGACTACTGCACTGGGCAGCACAGCATGGGGAGGAGGAGACCAGCCCTCTGTGGAGAAAGAAGTGGTTCAGGACTATGTAGAAAAGCTGGACGTGCACAAGTCCATGGGGCCGGATGCGTTGCATCCGAGAGTGCTAAAGGAGTTGGCGGATGTGATTGCAGAGCCATTGGCCATTATCTTTGAAAACTCATGGCGATCCGGGGAAGTCCCGGACGACTGGAAAAAGGCTAATGTAGTGCCCATCTTTAAAAAAGGGAAGAAGGAGGATCCTGGGAACTACAGGCCAGTCAGCATCACCTCAGTACCTGGAAAAATCATGGAGCAGGTCCTCAAAGAATCAATTCTGAAGCACTTAGATGAGAGGAAAGTGATCAGGAACAGTCAGCATGGATTCACCAAGGGCAAGTCATGCCTGACTAATCTAATTGCCTTCTATGATGAGATAACTGGTTCTGTGGATGAAGGGAAAGCAGTGGACATGGTGTTCCTTGACTTTAGCAAACCTTTTGACACTGTCTCCCACAGTATTCTTGCCAGCAAGTTAAAGAAGTATGGGCTGGATGAATGCACTATAAGGTGGGTAGAAAATTGGCTAGATTGTCGGGCTCAACGGGTAGTGATCAATGGCTCCATGTCTAGTTGGCAGCCAGTATCAAGCGGAGTGCCCCAAAGGTCGGTCCTGGGGCCAGTTTTGTTCAATATCTTCATTAATGATCTGGAGGATGGTGTGGATTGCACCCTCAGCAAGTTTGCAGACGACACTAAACTGGGAGGAGTGGTAGATATGCTGGAGGGTAGGGATAGGATACAGAGGGACCTAGACAAATTGGAGGATTGGGCCAAAAGAAATCTGATGAGGTTCAACAACAACAAGTGCAGAGTCCTGCACTTAGGACGGAAGAATCCAATGCACCGCTACAGACTAGGGACCGAATGGCTAGGCAGTAGTTCTGCAGAAAAGGACCTAGGGGTTACAGTGGACGAGAAGCTGGATATGAGTCGGCAGTGTGCCCTTGTTGCCAAGAAGGCCAATGGCATTTTGGGATGTATAAGTAGGGGCATTGCCAGCAGATCGAGGGATGTGATCGTTCCCCTCTATTCGACATTGGTGAGGCCTCATCTGGAGTACTGTGTCCAATTTTGTGCCCCACACTACAAGAAGGATGTGGATAAATTGGAAAAAGTCCAGCGGAGGGCAACAATAATGATTAGGGGTCTGGAACACATGACTTACGAGGAGATGCTGAGGGAACTGGGATTGTTTAGTCTACAGAAGAGAAGAATGAGGGGAGATTTGATAGATGCTTTCAACTACCTGAAAGGGGGTTCCAAAGAGGATGGATCTAGACTATTCTCAGCAGTAACGGATGACAGGACAAGGAGTAATGGTGTCAAGTTGCAGTGGGGGAGATTTAGGTTGGATATTAGGAAAAACTTTTTCAGTAGGAGGGTGGTGAAACACTGGAATGCGTTACCTAGGGAGGTGGTGGAATCTCCTTCCTTAGAAGTTTTTAAGGTCAGGCTTGACAAAGCCCTGGCTGGGATGATTTAATTGGGGATCGGTCCTGCTTTGAGCAGGGGTTTGGACTAGATGACCTCCTGAGGTCCCTTCCAACCCTGATATTCTATGATTCTATGATCCCAGTATTTGCTGCCAAGCTGTGCAGGGCACAGATGGAGAGGAATAAGATAAAAATGTCTCATTAAAGAGCAAACATTTTCACTGATCAACTGCAAACATTGATTCCCAATTGAATGGAGCACATGTAAAAACACAAAAACACACATACAAAACACAAACAGAATTAGATTTGCACTTGGGGCTAGATTTTCAAAGGGATTTAGGCAGATAGGCATGGAGTGGGAATTTCAAAATCATGTAAGTGTAACCTTTGGGTGAGCTAGAATTTACTTCCTTGCTCTTCTTCGGTGCCTAAAAAACCCCAACTCCCATGGAAAAGCACCTGGAGACCCAGAATTCAGTCAATGAGGATTTTCAGCAAGGATTGCACACGGACAACCTCTCCACTATCAAGAACAAAAAGAATAAACTTAATTTTTAAGTACCGACTTTACAAAATCTTATGATAAAGAAGCATAAACATTAACAACTTAATTTTTACAACATAACATAGCGACTTTATAAGCCACATACATTATCTTCACAGTTATACATAAATAGAAAGAAAGAAAACAAATTAAATCTGAACAGATCAGTCCCCAGAGTGAGAAGAAGTTCAGAATTCCCAAAAGCTTAGATTGAGTTCACCTGAGTCTCAATTGGAGTCTTTGATCACCAAATCTATACAGTCCGCTGAATGAAAAGCAACATCTTCCTTTCACTTGCTTGTGGAAATTTTCAGCTGGAAACCATGCAGACTCTTCCTCTTCCACTGCTGAAATCGCTGTTAGCTACTAACCAATTAACCAACCACTCAGTTAGGTTTATAGCTTTAAAAACAACCCTGTTACAAGAAAACTACAAAAACATAATAGCAAAATAAATTATTCTTTCCCCATCTTCCCATTTAAATAAAAGAAAAATTGGTAAATCATCCTAGTTGAGACAATTTAACTAAAGCAGTTTGGCTAAAATCAAACAACATTCAAAGTATACATTTAAAACAAAAGACATTTGTTTCCCTCAAAATTGCCCCTTTCTATAATTAACACTGTCAGGGCTTTTCTGTTCGGGGGTTAACAATATAACTAAACAGCTGCAAAATGCTTTAAACTTAGGGGAAACAGCAGCCTGCTTCCCGCAGTTGGGGCTTATCTTCCCCCCACCCACACAGGGCACATGGCCTTTTGCAAAGCAGCTGCCCTGCCTGCCTGCCTGCCTGCCTTCCAACTCCACACAGCAGAAAGTTGCCAGAGAAACCATGAAACGTCGCTAGATGTCGCTTTGTAACCTACACGAGGGAACATCTCAGACAGATGCAATAAGAAGTGTCCAGCTCACACGAGGGGAATCTCTCTCCCCTCAATGAGCAAGGGGTGGTGTTGCCACCTTCCTAATGGCTGGTAACTGGATCCCCAAGGCCCCGCCCACGATTCCACCTCTTCCCCCCAAGGCCTCACCTAGGCTCCTCCTCTTCCCTTGAGGCCCCGCCTCCTGCCACTCCCCTTCCCTCAAGACTCCCCTGCTCAGCCTCTTCCCTCAAGGCTCCATCACGAGCCGCATGGGCAGCCTTGGCCCCGGAGGTGGCGCTGGCTGATGCTGCTGCACTGCCTTCTTCCTTCCACTTAGGGTTGCCCCAGATCAAAAAGACCAGACGTCAGAGCTTGTCAGATGGAACCCGGACACAAAAGCCAAAACCTGGACAGTCCGGGTGAAAACCGCATAGGTGGCAACCCTGCCGAGGGGTGCCCAGGGCAGTGTCCGAGTGAGGGAGTCTTTCCCCAGTGCGGGGGAGGAGGGAAGCCAGGGCAGGGTCTGGGAGGGTGGGGGGCAGCAGGGCAGGGTGAAAGAGTCTCCCCTTAGCGAGGCAGGGGGTGGGGCAGGACTCAAAGGGAGTATCCCTGGGATGCAGGGGAGGCTGCACTCACTGGAAGGCCTCGGCCATGGTGCCTGCTAGGCAACAGTTCTCCCAGGACTTGGGAGGTGGCAGCTGAGACGCCATCTCTTCTCTGGCTCTGCTGCACACGCCCGGCCAAGCAACCCCAGGTCAGGTTCCTCCCTCCTCACCCAGTCGTGGCCTTACCAGGCCCGACAGGGAGACCGCTGAGCTGTTCATACAATGGAGCATGTGGTGACTCCGGGACAGGCCGTGCTTGTGGATTGACGTCTCTGGGTGCCACTGTTCAGGCCTCCCCCCACTCGGTGTCTCGAGTCTGGACGCCATACTCCCCATCCCAGCTCAGGGCTGACCGGCAGGATTGTGTAGTCAGGAGAGCGTGGAATGGATTTTATTATGATCTTGTGACTATACAAATCGGCGACTTCTTTCTCTGAATATCACCGTAATCGGCAGTGCCAGTTGCTAGATTTGTCACTGGTCACTTTGACACTGATTTCCTCGCTAGGGAAATCAAAAAGTCACTAAATCTAGCGAAAACATTGCTAAATTGGCAACAGAGACTAGCGAGCATATCCAAAACTACCACACCTAATTCCAGAAACTTCAGAGTTTGGAGAGCTAATTGTGCATCGGTGTAGCAACAAGGACCCAGACAAAAACCATTCCTTCCTAACCCCCGAATAGATCCCTTAAAGAGATATCTCCCTAGTAGGGACACTGGATACATAAGCAAGTGAGATATTAAAGCTGGGAGACATTTTCTGGCTGATACATCTTTGGCAAAAAATGCAGATTTGGCAACACCAAAGTGTTTTGAGAATCCATGCCAGTTTTGCTGAATTGCTTTGGTTGAAAATAATTCTAAAAAAAACCCAAACCAACCCACCCCAAAACAATCAACATGTTTTGTTTTGACATTTTGGAAATGAAGTGTTTTGATTTTGCAGTTTGAAACAACTTTTCAATTCAAAGGTCCCTTTAATTTTATTCAATAAATAATCAAAAATGGTTTACAAAGGATCAAAATTAAAATGGAAATGTTTTGTTCAACCTAAAACTGATCCTATTTCATTGCTTCGCCGAGAGGTTGTTTGGTTGTTTTTTTTAAATCACTTTCTGTTATTGGAATTTTTTTTTCCCGTTTTTCGGAATTGCCAACAAACCAAAAACATCTGTTATTTGCCCAACTCTATTAGGCATCTAACCTTCCATTTAAATCAACGGGAGTCAGGATTTTCAAAAGTGCCTACGAGGCACCATTCTGCATCTTGAGATGCCTCAATACCTTTGAAAATCTTGCCCTTAGTGTTTGTGAAAGGTGCCGAAGTGATAGTTCTGAAGACTGAAATCTTCTATTGACCGTGGGTTGATGATTTCCTGGAAGTCAGGGCTGAGGTTAATGTTGAGGGAGATGCTTTTACTGCAGCTGCCCGGGCTGTATGTGGTCTATGTGTAACCTCAGTCCCTAGGCAATGCTAGCCAACGTGTATGAAAGGCCCGGATTCCTAAATGAGGGTAATGTTGACTTGGTTTGTGGCATCGACTATGCGATGGCAACTGGATGTGGTGTGATCAATTGCTGGTGACAAAGTATAGTGCATGCAGCTTTCCTGAGACTGTGTATACTTTGCAAGTGCAATAAAGCTAGGCTTGACAGAATTTTGCATCTAATTGACAGATAACATCTAGGTTTATTTTCAAAAACATTTTCCCCAGTTTTTCAGGATTTAAAATGTTACAGTTGCAAGGAATTAGGGGGGAGGGGTCAGACAATTATTTAATGACAATAGATGTTGAGATTGAAAATGTTGAAGCTTTATCACCATTAAAACAAAGTGTCAACATCACGTGTCAAATTATACAAAGTACATATCCTTAAATCACATGTTAAGTTCTTGAGCAGCATTTCTCTTACTTTGCCTACCTGTAAATTTTGATGATTGATTTCACCATACGCACAATGTTTACCGATATATACCAATAAAAATCAAAGCCTTCTAAGCCTAAATATAGCTTACCCAGGGCTCTAAGGAGCAGCGCCAGGCTAAGAATGTGCAGCTGCATATGATGCCAACCTAGGCCTATTGCGTGACTAGCCTGGCATTGGCAACAATTGGGGTTGTCAAAGGCTGTTGTCTCAGACTTGCAGCTGCCACGTGGAGCATCTGTTGTCCCTGCAAGGCATAAGAGCAGCAAAAGGTCCACCAGGCACCCAATAATTCCACCCGCGCCATCTAAGAAGGTAAGCAGGGGAGGAGGAGGAGAACCGTGGAGCTGCCAGGGCAGAAAGAGGGAAGGGTACTCTCAGCGGCTAGACATTCTCCATGTCCAACCAGAATGAGAGGAGGGAAGCACCAGGAGCTCCAGCAGGATCAGTAGTCCAAGCCCTCCAGGGTCCCGATTACTGAGCGCTTCAGGGAAAAGAAAGCCAGCAGCCAGGTAATTGTAGCTGTGGTCCAGGCTCTATTTGCTCCATTAACAGCCTGGGCACAAGCTTTCCTCAAACTCAGCACACTGAAGATCAGACCCTACCAATTTCTTACACCTCCATGATCAACCATACGAGGCTTTAGTCAGCCGTTTCACTGTCAGAGAAAGCTTCAGAGCCTTTGCATCTGCAGGGAGCTGGTAAAATACAGCCAAAGTTATTTTCAGACCTTCAGATACAATGTTCTATCCCTCTCTCACAGACACACATGTCCTGCTGTTTGTGACTGTGCCCTGTAAAAGCCCAGTGACTGATGCTCCCAATTTCAATTCGCTCTTCCTGAAACATCTTTCCCTTATTTGTTTCTGGCAAATTGGAAATTGCTTTTCTATTTTAAAACAGTGATTTCCGTACTCACAAAAGCACAGTACCCTGATTTCAGCAGCACATCTGAGTAGGTTTTTTACTAAAAGCACAATGGGCCAGATTCAGACCTGGGGAAAGTGGCAGCAATCCCTGGATAACAATAATTTCCTTATCTGTCAAGTGGCTTTGTCACTCTCCTGCCGTGTGACCTTGGTCACTGCTTCTCTCTGGGCTTGTTTCTGCCCCTCCCCTCTCCTCTTTTTTGTCTACTTTAGACTAAACTCTTAAGGGCAGGACTCACTATGTGTTTGTAGATCACCCAGTAGAGTCCCAATTAGGGTGCCAGCCAGTAGAGATTCAAACCATCTTTTTATTTCAGGTTTGGAACTTTAATTTCTTTCAGAGTTACACTTTTCATTCTGTGCCATGGGAAAATTGAAGCCAACCCTCTCATTTTGAGAAAAATGGAGTCCTTGCAGCTGCCTCTGCTGACGTGTTGCCTGATCAGTGCACCTGCCTTGGGGTTATGTCAGTCGTGTTGTTACAGAACACGCTGCTGTTTTCATTTTTGACATGTCATTGGGAGCTGTGCCGTCTGCAATGACGGATCAAGTGGTAACGTTCAAAGCCACACTTCAGAGGGACCCATCTTGCCCTGAAAATAATAGCGTTTGATAAAAGGTTTCAGAGTAGCAGCCGTGTTAGTCTGTATTCGCAAAAAGAAAAGGAGGACTTGTGGCACCTTAGAGACTAACCAATTTAGTCTCTAAGGTGCCACAAGTCCTCCTTTTCTTTTTGATAAAAGGTTGGAACTGTTGCCGATTCTTTAGTGAGCAATTCAGATGATTGTTCAAATACACCTAAATAATCTCTAACCTCCATTCAGGGACCTGTTTGAGCTAAATAAAGGTTTCAAAGCCTCCCCATAGTTGCCACTGCCCGTGTTTCTTGTTTCCCCCTGAGACTGGTTAGAACACTGTGCCCCCCTCTTATCAGGCCAGCATCACCTCTCGACAGTTAGCCACGGTTTTGTCATTTCCAGACTGGATGAAACTCAATATATCTAGCTGACTCAGGCCCTGTGCACTTACAGTGCCTAGTGAAGTCAAGGCAAAGATTTCCACTGACTTTACTGGGCTTTGGAGATGGCTGATACCATAGGCCCTAAGAAAGCTTCACTTAGGTCTGGTCAGGCTATGGGTGTCTGAACAGCAGCATGGGTCTGAACGCCAAAATGTCCTGTAGCTCCTCAGTGTGGGTGCTGCAAGGGTGAACTAATAGATTCTACTGCAGGACTATTTTAATGTGCAATAGGAACCTTTTAGTTTGTGTCTTCAGCATCTACATAGGGGAGTCAGCACACATTCTGGTGCTCATTGCTATAGCCTGATCTGTGGAGCAGTGTAGACATAACCTTAAGCCAGAATACAGTAGTCTAGCTTCTCAGCAGCTGGTGCTGCTGCGAGCACATTCCCCCACCACTCTGCTCACTACACTGGTTCCCCGTAGAATATCAGGTCAAGTTCAAAGTTTGCGGATGACACAAACATTCGGGGAACGGTACATGATGAAGAAGAGAACAGATGACTGATTTAGAGTGATCTGGATTGCTTTGTAAACGGGGCATAAGCAAACAATATGTGGTTCAATTCAAGAAAATGCAAATGTACACATCTGGGAATAAAGAAGGTGGGCCATACTTACAGAATGGAGCCCAATGCTGGGAAGCAGTGATTCTGAGAAAGATTTCGGGGGTCATGTTGGATAATCAGCTGAACACAAGCTCCCAATGAGATGTTGTGTCCAAGAGAACTAATGCAATCTTGGGATGCATAAACAGGGGACTCTCAAGTAAGGAGTAGAGAGGTTATTTTACCTCTGTGTTTGGCACCCGTGCAACTGCTGCCAGAATACTGTATCCAGTTCTTGTACCCACAATTCAAGAAGGATGTTGATATATTAGAGAGGGTTCAGAGAAGAGCCACAGGAATGATTAAAGGATAAGAGAGTATCCCTGCTAGTGACAGATTGAGGTCTTTGAGTCTATTTAGCTTCCAAAGAGAATGTTAAAGGGTGACTTATAGTCTATAAATATCTCCATGGGAAAAATATTTAATAATAGGCTCCTCAGTCTGGCAGAGAAAGATCTAACATGATCCAGTGGCTGGAAGTTGAAGCTAGACAAATTCAGACTGAAAATAAGGTGTCAATTTTTAAACAGTGAGAATCATTAACCAGTGGAACAATTTACCAAGGGTCTTCATCAATGACCCTTTGTAAATCAAGAGTGAATGTTTCTCTAAAAGATCCGGTCTAGGAAGTATTTTGGGGGAAGTGTTACGGCCTGTGTTACATGGTGGGTCAGACTAGATCAGTGGTTCTCAACCTGTTCACCGTAGTGGGCCGCATACGCAGCTCTCTCTGTGTTATCTGGGCCGCATCCACGCAATGCGCATACAAAAAAAAAAGAAAGGTGTAGTATTTGTTATATGACAGCAATACAATTCAAATCGATACAGCACCTTTCACTTCACCCCTGACAAATGTCTACCAAGAGCATTTTAAATTAGCGATATAAATCAAACCATTACCTGTAAGGGTAGCCGGGCATGGTGCCTTGCCACCCTCGCTTCCACGCTGCTACTGGCGGCAAAGGTGGGCTGAGCGCCCGGAGAGCACAGCTGCAGAGCCTGCCTGCGAAGGTGGGGAGCCCTGCCTGACGCGGGGCACCCCCCTGCCAGAAACTGTCCCCCATGCACCCAGCCCTCCCTCCAGGTGCTGCCCCCTGCCCGCAGCCAGGGAATGCTCCCCCATCAGGCAACCCCTTTGGGGCTGTCCCCTCAGCATCCAGATCTCCCCAACACTGGGCTGGCACATGTGCCTCCCCTCCAGAAACAAGGTGCCCTGTCCATATAGGTGCTGGAACTAGGGGTGTCGAGGATGGGGGGTTGCTGCACCCTGTGGCTTGAAGTGGTTTCCATCATATACAAGGTTTACAGTTTGGTTCAATGGCTCTCAGCACCCCCACTATAAAAATTGTTCCAGCACCTCTGGCTGTCCAGGGCAGAATGGCCCCCCAGGGACTGCCCCCCTCCAGCATCCAGTCTCCCACTCAGGGACTGCCCCCATGCACCCACCCCCTCACCTAGGGACTGCCTCCCACCAGTCCCCAGCCCCCTCAAGGACTTCCAGCACTCTCCACCTCCATCCAGGGACTGTGCCCCAGTATCTAGCCCCCATCCAGGTACTGCCCCATCCATCAGTCCCCCCACTACAGTCTGTTCCCCATGTACCAGATGCACCCCCCTCCCCACTGCCCAAGCTCCCTGCACCCCACTCCCTGTGCTCATTGGTGTCCTGCCTCACCTGCACTTAGCTCAGCCATGCAGCTCATCCAACTCTCCTGGCACTGCAGTCCCAGTACCGGGGAGTCTGCTCCAGCTGGGGTCACTGGACCCATGCTCTTGTGGGGTGGGCGGGGGGTGGGCACTGAGCACGCTGGCATTCTGCTGATGCTGCTGGGCCCCGATCCTGCCTTTGACACTGGGACCAATCCTATGCTGCCCCATTTTAAGCCCCTCGCACCTTGCCCTAGTTATGGCCCTAAGGATGTCACATGGGCTGCAGCTGTATGCTGACTGGGCCACAAGCACCCCACGGGCCGTGGGTTGAGAACCACTGCACTAGATGGCCACAATTCTGGCCTTGGAATCGATGAAAAAGTCTCAGTCCTAATCGTCAGGCCACTCTATTGATACTGTTTTAGCGAACGTATCTCTCTCAGAGACAGCCATCTACTTCAGCCTCTGTGATCCTTACACACCTGTCAGGTAGTTAAGTACTGTTCTTCCCCTCTCACTCATGGGGTGGTTTATTAATTTAGACTGAATAAATGGGCCAAAGGTGTTAATGTAACTGAGTCGCTGTTCAACATTAGACAGAGTTAAACAAGGTTTGGTATACAGAGACCTCTGCGTGCTTTCCGCCATGGCAGCCATATCTTAAAAATCCCCTTTAACCTTTTATTAAGGAGAAAGAAAAAAAGAGAAACAGTTAAAGCATTTGAAACGTAAAGTATTAAATAAGACTCTCATTTAGAAAGAAAATCTCCCTTGTCTGATAGTCCCTTAGAGCACTGCTACATTTATGCCTGGGGGGTACGCAGAGGTCTTCCAGGGGGTACATCAACTCATCTAGATATTTGCCTAATTTTACAATAGGCTACATAAAAAGCACTAGCGAAGTCGGTACAAACTAAAATTTCATACAGACAATGACTTGTTTATGCTGCTCCATATACTGTATGCTGAAATGTAAGCACAATATTTGCATCCCTATTGATTTGGTTTTTAATTATATGGTCGAAATGAGAAAGTGAGCCGTTTTTCAGTACCAGTGTGCTGTGACATTTTTTTATTTCTATGTCGGATTTTGTAAACAAGCTGTTTTTAAGTGAGGTGAAACTTGGGGTACGCAAGACAAATCAGACCCCTGAAAGGGGTGCAGTAATCTGGCAAGGTTAGAGGGTATCAAAGATGGTAATAACTGTGCTTTTGGGGAAAAGAGAAGTTAGTTGAAATGGGCTGGAGCTGTCAGTGTTGCTCTTCTTGTTGTTAAAGTCCAGTCCCATTTCACCCCACGCGATGTTTGGGATTTAACTGGAGCTGCTGATGTCATCTGGGTCCCTCTCTCTGGCCTGGGCAGGATGAGGACAAAGGTCCAGTGCCCCAGGAGCTGGTGGGGGATGGTGTCCATGATGGTGCAGTTCACTCCAGTGAGCAATTTTTCTCTCCTATATTAGTTTTTTTGTGTAAGGACCCACTGTCACAATTGGGACATGGGCAATCTGACCTAGTGGTCAGGCCAGGTCAGATACCAGGAGGTCAGAGTCTAACCCTGGCTAGCAGGCAAACCAAGACTCAGGAGTTAGGCAGGGTCAGGTTACCAGGAGAATAGCCGCAGGGGCAGGTATTACAGGGGAAGCAGTACTAAGCAGGAGGGATCCAGTTATATGGACAACTTCCTGTTCCTGTGCTTTTTTAAAAATAGAATCTGGGAACCAGTCAGATCCCAGGACTGCAGTTGTCTGTCAGAGTTCATCTTCTGTGCTGACAACTGTAAGCAGATCACTGGGTGGCAAGCTGGAACTTACTAGCTGCTAAGGGCTCAAGGCCTGAAGTCCCACATACCCCCAAAAGGAACGGTGGGTGCAAAAGCCCCTCCCCTTGTGATTTTTCCCACCAGTTAGGCCTAATAGCCACAGTTTTGGCCCATTAATTTCCAGACTCACATTTTCTTGTTTACCAGACATGATCCTACCGCCGTCCTGAGTTATATTAGGAGGCCTTTTTGCATGGACTAATTCAATCTCTGTCTCCCTTCCATAGCTCTTCCCATCAACATTTGTTCTTAGGCTTTTGTGACATCTGATGAACTTGCACATACTTTGGCAGGTGAGCTCACAATCAGGGTAAACCTGTAGGCCCAATTATCACACCAGAGGCTGACACACACAATGGCTGGGTGGCTTGCCCAAAATCAGACAACTACTCGGGGTACATCTACCCTGCAGCTGGAGGTGTAGTTTCCAGCTCGGATGGAGGTACACGCATTAACTCTGACCGAGTCAGAATACTGAAACCAGCACTTCAGCTTGCAGCCTGGGTTTGCCATCTGAATAAGTACGAAGGGTTTTGGAAGGGATTGTACTCGGGTGACCAGCCTGTCCCACGGCTCTTGCTACCGTGGCTACACTGCCATTCTAAACGCCCTAGTTTAGTCAAAGCTCATGCGTGTACATCCACCGAAGCTGGAAACTACACCTCCAGCTGCAGGGTAGACATGCCCTAAGTGGCAGAGCCAAGAACCAAAACAAGAGACCATATTTAGCTGCTAGATTTCCCCCTCATCTTCCCTTGGGGAATATCCTGGGCCTTCGGAAATGTAGGCATGAGAGATTTGATGTTTTGTGGATGTGAGCAGTGGACCAGTAGAAAGCTGCAGCTTTGAAGAAGGCCAGCCTGCCATGCTGCTGAAAATACTAACTGTGGCCCTGATTCCCCAAGGTACTTAAGCGTGTGCCTATCTTTAAGCACTTTGGCTTCACTGGGACTATTCACACTGTTCAGGTTAGGCCCAGGCTTAAATACCTGGCTGACGGGAGGCCTCTGTAACTATGAAGTTTAAGAAATACAGATACACACACACTCTGCAGAGCATGGAGCATGCAGTGCAAAGAGACTAGAAGCTACCCCTACATTCAGGAAGAGCAGGGAAGCCACGGTTGCAGAATACCTAGCTGCGGTCTGCAAATGGATACTGCAGTAATTAGATCATTCCCCATGTAGTAAGATATAGCTAGTTATCTTACTGCTGCACCCTGTTTACATGTCCTCCAGCTGGTAAATTTTGCTTAGTTTGCTGCATTCTAGCTTCATGCTGGGGACCTCGATATCGTACCATAAAACAATGACACATTCCTTCCCTGGTGACCCTTTATTCATGGTGTGTGAATGTTCTGAAATGTTTAATTATATTTTTCAATACTCCTTTTACGCATTCTGCTTATTTCATCTCTTTACTTGCTCCTGTGTACTGGCAATGCATGGTACTTGGAACATAGACAGTAGGTGAGTCTGTGGTTTCCCTTAGCAATAATCTGGTTCCTGCATCTGAAAGAATATTACTCTGCTTTCACACTTATCATTTATCCACCCTTGAACTGGGTAATGGTTTTGTAAAGTGCAGTGCCCCTGTTGCCACTTAATTAACAGTGCTGCAGATTTGTTAATTGTAGTGTAGACGGACCTGGAAAGTTCACTACGATGGTCAAGCTTTTGTAAAGGGAGGCTCAATGGACAAGAAACATGCTTTTCTCATAGTACTGCAGGCTGAGACCGTGTTCTGTAGGGGAATAAACCAGTGGAAGGTGGGGGAAGAAAATCACATACTACCTAACCAGGAAGTAAGGGTGGGTGGAGCATTGGTCCAACTCACAATATTCCGAGTTAACCCTTTGATGACCACTTCTGTATACCCTCCCCCTTGTAGTTTGCAGCATGGTTGTTGTCTTTTCAATAATCAGGGGCTCTTAGCGCTCTCATGGGGTAACGCCTTTCCACAGCAGCCAGGACCACCTCTGAGGGCAGAAACCCACTTTCTCCAGCCTTCTGCTCCTGCAATTCGGTAGATACCCCCATCTTGGACCTTCCTTGCAAAACAGCATCCTCTTCTGGCCTTGGGTCCTCCCCGATGGTCATCGGCAAAGGGGTGCTTGCATCTCACTCTGAAAGCTGGCATGATGCTGGTGTCATCTTATGCACCACTCTCACTTAAACAGCCTTTAAAAGACAAGGGGTCCAGTTTGTTCTGGGACAATATCTAGTGTGAAGCTGGAAAGCCACATGCCAGCTCTGACCAAGGCTGCAGGTGTCAGCTAAGAAGGGACAAATTCACAGCCAGGCACCAGGCCTGCTCACTTGTATGTTAGCACAGTCCAACGTCAATGTTAAAAAATGTACAAAACTGTGTTTAAACTTCATGAAAAGCTGGTGGGATGAACACTAATATTTGATTAGCCAAACCCTGTTACTTACCTTTGACTTTTGCTACAGGGTGCAGCCACCTCTCACATGCTACAGCATATAAACACCTGTGGAAAGGACACTCTCAGGCACAGGAAATATTAAACAGCATGCTTTAGGGTTTAGGGCCATTTCTGACTATAGGAATTAGTAGAACTACAACAGGGGCAGACTATCCCACATCTACCTCATGTAAGGTTTTTGGCCACTGTCAGAGACAAGATACGGTATTCGGTGGACCATGGGTCAGTTCGAGTCTGGCAATTCAAATTAGAAACAAGGCACATTTTTAGCAGTGAGAGTGATTCATCATTAGAACAAACTACCAAGGGAAGTGTGGATTTCCCACGTGTTGAAAACCTCAAGCTATGATTTACTGCTGTTGGAGACTGGGACAGTGGTCAGATATTAGGAAAAACTTTTTCACTAGCAGGGTGGTGAAGCACTGGAATGGGTTACCTAGGGAGGTGGTGGAATCTCCTTCCTAGAGGTTTTTAAGGTCAGACTTGACAAAGCCCTGGCTGGGATGATTTAGTTGGAGATTGGTCCTGCTTCAAGCAGGGGGTTGGACTAGATGACCTCCTGAGGTCCCTTCCAACCCTGATATTCTATGATTCTATGTTTAGTGATTAGAGCAGGGGCAGTTGCCAGGAATAGGAGCCCAGCCAGAGTCAGAGGCCAATTGCCAGAGCCGGAAGTCAGGAATTGGAGCGAAGGGTCAGACCTCAGTTACCTGGAGTGAGGGAAGGCAGGAGTAGGGCTGGAAGAAGGCTAGGGAAGAGAAGCTAACTCAGCCATGGGCAAATGCACTGAGCTGCTGCCAGACTTCTGCCGCTGGGCGTAAGAGTCGGTTTGCTGACTCTTCCAACCAATCAGGTGACATAGCCAATTAGGCAGCCTGCTCATTAGGTTGCCTGAAGATCTGGGTCTGTTGCAGACCCTGATTCCTGACAAATGCCTTTCTGAAAGATAAGCTTTAGTCAAATATACGATTTAGTCATGGATTCTGTGACTTCAGCCCTGCAATGGGAGCAGGAAGGGGCATGGCTCTGAGCTGGGGCTGTCAGCCCCATGCCAGGGCGGCCTTGGACTTCCATGATTTATTGTTTATTGCCTGTGTCCTGCCTGTGACTTACTAAAAATACCAGTGACAAAAATCTTAACCTTAAATGTAAGTTATTGGGCTCAATGCAGGAGTAACTTGGTGAAATTCTCTGGTTTGTGTTATACAGGTAATGTGACTAGATGATCTAATCATTCCATCTGGCCTTAAAATCTGTGAATCTGTTAATTCCTTTGCTCCTAAGAGAGCACAGGAATAGATATTGAAGTTGGAATTCAAGATGCTCCCAGGTTTATAAACAATATCAACTACATAAACAACTTACTCAGTGTGGAATATTAAAGTAGTTTAATAATGTTACAAAGTGTTGTCTGGGGATAATATGCCTTTTACAAAGAAAGTGCAAACGCAATCCGCAAAAGGAATGTAATCAAGATATCTAATTTATTGTAAGGCAACAGTAGGCCAGATTCATCACAGGGATTAGCATATTTTACTTTTCAAGCTGTAGCAAATAAAGATTTTTTTCCAGTCGTCAATGTTCAAAAACTGATCAATAAATCTCGTTCAGCTGATAATTGCTGGATATCTATCTATATTCATAGAAAACTGGCACCTGCAGAGAGAACAGAATTTCATGAAGTGCAACTTACCTGGTAAATTTCTTTGCAAAGTGCAAATTTGATATATGCAAAACACTGAGCAGCAGTGTTTATTGAGCAGATAAACCTCAAACAATTGGAATGGTCACCGAAAGCAAATCAATACAGAGCATTCAGATGTGCCGTATTCGGTCGGGTACACTGATTAGAGCTGGGCAACATTTTTCAGCCAACACTATTTTTCAGTTGAAAAACATGCAGATTTGATGATACTGAAATGTTCGGTGCATTCATGTCAGTTTCAGCAAACTACTAGATTTTTGTTCCTCCAAATTAAAATAAAAAAAGTTTTGTTTTGACATTTTGTAAAAGAAAAGTTGGTTCAAATCAAAACTTTAAGACATGCGGGAAATAAAATAATTTCTGAAATGAAAAGTTATTTTGACCATTTAAAAAAATAAGAGATCACAACATTGTTTGACCCACATAAATTAGGTTGTAACATTTCGATTTGCTGAAAAATTCTCATTTGGGGGTTGGACCAAAATGATATTTTTGGTAAACTTTTTGAAAATGCCAAATGTCTAATATGGAAATATTCTGAATTTGGGATTGGCCCTCATTCAGCAATCAATGGCCAGAAACCAGTGCAAACCCCACATATAGACAGTTACAATTTGAATTGGTTGAGCTTATTTCAGTTTCAGGCAGGATCAAATTAACTTAGTGACCAAGTTCCTTGGGCAATTCCTATACTGAATGCTGGCAGCTCCTTGTTTTTCTGCTCAACCGTCTCCTTGCCAGACACTGAATGGGATCCCTCTAGCTCATCATATTCCTTTATTAGTAGTTGTCTCAAGGATATATTTATTGTGGGGCGGGGGGTGGGGTGGGGGGGGGAAGAGGATTGGTGGCATTATGTATTGTCCTGCAATCATCAATAAGTGGTCTCAAAGCATGGAAACACAGTATATTCTGAAGTAATTCTACTGCCAAAATGTGTCACAATCCCTTAAACTGGCTTAGAGGATAAATGCCCACTACTGCTATCAACAAATGGAGCCACTCCTTCAGCACCAGGGATAGACATCTATGCATTGGTGCTAATGGGGCCTAGATTCAAATCTTGCTGACAACCCACGTAGGGGTATTACACAGAATACTACTTCGGAGTTCCAGAAATGAATAGTCCTTAAAATACAGGACATTGAAATGGTGCCAGGTAGATTTCACTTTCTCTGGAACAGGACAAAATTGCCCATCACACCAATGCATCTGTAAAATCTACCTTCTACTTTGGTCCTCACCACCTCCCTACACTTTATGTAGCAGGTTTAAAAAAAAAAACAGCAACAAAAAATACAGTGCACGTTCCATGTCCATGTTTTCTGATCAGCGTGTAAAATCCAGTGGCCAGATGCTCAGCTGGTGTAAGTCAGTATAGCTCCGTTGACTTTGAACTGGCTATGCCAAGTTATGTGATCAGAGGATCTGACCCCATGCATTTAACTGGTAGACTCCTCCAGATGCAAGTACCACTTATTGTTTAAGCAAACGTTTCCTCAGCACAGTGCGAGCAAACTGGGCCTCATGACCAGCTTAGATGTTTGTTTAGCCATTACTCTTACTTCCTTTTACAACAGTGATATTTTGCATATTTAAAGAAAACCAGACTGACCCATGAATTATTGGGTAGAGTCTCTTCTCCATTGTTTGTTCCTCCCTCCTATCAGGGCACAGTCCTCTATGGATAGAGAGACTTGTATGCATTTTGTTTAAAAGGATATTAATTTCCACATACACCAGAGAGATGGGAGACAGGTGTAGTCTAAGCCTGGTACCTGTGTGTCTTTGGAATGCTACAGGTCTAGGATACTTCACACTGACCGAGCACTGGGACTGCTCCCTTCATAAATCCTGGGTGCTAAGCCTACCCCAAAGCAGCTGGGAAAGAGGGGGAGCTATACCCAGACTTCCTGCATAGAAGAGTTGGGCTGGAAGGGACCTCAAGACGTCAACTAGTCCATTCCCAACCCCCCACCCCACTGCCACCAAGAGGAAGGCCAGAGTTGAGGGGGTGGGCAGGGGAGTAAGCTGTATACTAACCATATGCTGCCTGGAGAAATGGGAGGGATGGTGCCTCCTGAGTCACCACTTGGAGTCTGCAATTCTGCACTGCTTCTTCCAAGGGCAAAGTGTCCACCGGCCACAGCCTGTCCCTGAGAGCCCCTACATCCAACGCAATAGCACATCCCGCATCAGGGAATCCCAGCCTGCTGACAATCAGATTCACACAAGTCCTGCTGGACAATTATGAATTTCACTCTTCTTCCAGCAAAAGTGGCTAAAAATGTATTACCCCCGGAGTCTGAGTCCCTTGGCTCTGCTGTCACTTGCCTGTACATTTTCCAGTGAGCTGTTCCACCCTCCACTACAGTTAGGCTGGAGAGAGGAAATCCATTAAAGATAAGCTACGCACGGATTCCTCACAGCCGATCCCATGACAGAAACAAGCTCAATTATGGAAGGAAATTGCCTGGCTTTGGAGATAGACTGCCGGAGCCAGCGCTGTCAGGAGGGAAACAGCATCATTCAGGAACGATGAAGTTCCCACGCTTGCAGGACACCAAGTGCAGCTGTGTAACTATCTGAAGGCTGCAGGACACGCACTTTATTAACCTCAACACTTTCATTCCCCTCCCCACTGCTGGAGTCTTGCCTGCATTATAACCACTTCACTGTTGCCGGAGGGGCTGTATTACCCCTCCACGGCTGCCTGAGTTCCCACTGCAGAACTCCCACCGACTTCAGTAAGAACAGGGGAAGCCTGAAGTATTTTCAGTTGCTCATTAAATTTTCAAGTAATGGCAGCCTCTCCTGTACGTGCGTAGACTTTTGATTTTTTCCAGGGATGCCAAATCTGAGCAGTAAATCTCACCCACCGGAGCACAGCTCCAATTACAGGCCACACTGGTGCTTAATTCCAACAGAAGTGGGACCCAGGAGAGAGCGCATTCTCCCCTCTGTCTTGTTTGGAAAACTGCCTTTTGGCCCCACCTCCTGGCTTTCCAGTTCCAGTGAGGAGGCTTTATAGCCGCTTAATAGGTAAAGGAGACGGGCAGGCATCAGATGACCCTGTGAGAGGATTTACTGATGTGGATATGCAGACGTTGCAGAGGGGGGTGGTCTTCGTCATAAGTGGCAAGGAGCTGGTGCTTACTGTAGTTGAACCCGAACAGGCCTCAAATTAGTTAACCAGGATCAGCTGTAGATCTAATATAGAACAGAGCTGATTGAATACACGATATTTCAGTTTAGTGGCAGTTCCGATTCCCCTTCTTCCTCCCCCCAGTTTTTTCCCTGCTTTGCGTTACACCAAATCTGGAATTTCTGATGAATCAAAAAAGCCCGTTCCGGGTCTGTTCCAGGGTGGGGATTCAAATCCGGGTATTCTACATGCCAGGCGAATGCCCTACGTACTGGGCTAAGGGTTACGGGCTGGGGAAAAACAGCACGACTGCCACCTCTGGCTATTTTGTGAATGGCCTAAAACTCTGCATTAAATTCACAAATACTTTCAGGTTGACCAAACTGCAGTTTTTAATTGAATAAACGATTAGTCTGAAAAATGTCATCCAGCTCTAATCTCGAGTATGTACAATACGGCCCCATTAGCCTTGCTATCAGAACTTTAAACGACTGCATTTCCCGACCTTTCAGAATCGGATTCTCTGCCACGTTTTGGGTGCAGCCCAGACCAGCGGGTTGTGTCACCGCTTGTCCTGTAACCCTGAGTGCTTTAAAATGCTCTGCTACTGTAGCTCCCTGTCTAGACACTCCCAGCCAACATACAAAGCACTTACTGAGTGTCTGTGTGTTGAGCCATCCTGGTTATACCACAGCCTCACTTTGGTCTCCACCAGCCAAGTGATCCCAACACATGCCCAGACCCAAATGTCCCCCAAACTATCTGCTTTGAAGCATCCAGTCCTCTCCTGGAACACTCGGAATTCATAAGGTTTCTTGTTCTTTTAAAGAGACAAGAGCAGAGTTTTTCTTTTAACTGGAATTAACAATCCCTTCAGTTCAAACAGCACTTGAGCTTGATGATAGTAAAAATGAAACTAACAAAAAGGACATTGGTTAAGTTAGAAAGGGTTACAAACAAAAGTAAGAATTCAGTTTCTAATGGCCAAGACCTAACTTCAGCAACTCACAACCTTTGTTCAGATAGTCTCTGGGAATGGAAGACTGGTGAGGAAACTCCAACCCCCCTTGGTTGAAGAACCCATCTTTCGCAGCTTGCAAGAACTCTGGGCCCTTGTGTCTGTCCAGTGATAGATGCCAACATGGCTTCTTCTCTTTCCTTATATCTCCCCAAACTCACTGTTTTGTCCCCAGACTCAGGAGGTAAATAGGACTTCCACTGGTTTTGGTCACACCTTGCCTAATTTCTTTAGAGACAGGTAGACAGCTGCCTTCACTCCTGTCTGGGAGGGAAGCTGTTTACCACCTCCCACTGATCTGCCTGATTTAAACACCTTTTAGTTGCAGACTTTAGAGAATATTAGTGAGTATTCAGAATTTCTCTTATAGGGTTAATCCATACATTTCATGACATGAGTTTCATTAGCTGTCACACTTTTACTTACTTGATACACTTTTATAATGCAGTAATATTGCATACAATCAGTTGATTCAATAAGTTGTCTTTATAGCCCAGATAAAAGTTTCTTTCCCCTGTTTAGGTGTAGATGCTGTCTTCTCCCCCATATTTTAGCTTGAGAGCTTTGTTTACCTTATTTGTAAATTGACCTTGGTTGTCTCTGCCTGACACCAGGCTTGGACAGAAACAAATACACATGGCTTTATCTAAGGCAAACTGTGCTGAGGCACTGCTGTCAAAGACATTAAGAACATAATTCTAGCACATACCCATATTTTGTACACATCCTGGACATACATGATGCAAGAATATTGTGATCTGTGAGTTATTAGTGGTCCAATGATATATTACATGCCATCTCTTTGGTATTCATGATGACAACAATGTTAGATGTAGTGAGTACGTCAGGCCTGATGAGAGTTGCTGAGACAGTAATGAACCACCAACAGGCCACTGTGTCATATTCTCATTCACATGAAGGCCACTTTGCTCCTTAAAGTGGATGTAAATTACAATTACACCAGCCATAAGGCCCCTTTGCACTGCCAAAGTAGTGCCCAGTGGCCAGAGCATAAATGAGAGTCTGTCCCTGAGTGTTCAAACATACAATACTAGTGGGAGTTTTGCAATACTGCTACGTCCTTTATATTTAAAGGTGAAACCCATTTCCTTAGGATTTCATTTCTCATCTACCACAGGTGCTGCTTGCCAGTTTCCATTGCTATATGGGTCTTTTTCACAGAGATACAGTACCAAGTCACTTTGCCCCAACACATGGAAAATCCATGCCATCAAGTTTCATAGATCCATCTCTTTTGAATCAATGGGGATCTACCTTGAAGTGAGGCTTCTCAGAATTGCCTTCTCCCCCCAGCCTCACACATACTTGAGGAAGTTTCGGACGGATGAAAAGTACTGGATTGAAATCTTGAGTGAGACGCTCTCTGCATATGCAACTCCAGCAGCAGCATCACCAGCTTCCTGTCCATTGCAGCGCCGTTCGAGGGGTGACACTCATTTGGTCTCCATGACTTATTGACTGCTTGTTCTTTCCACTGAGACTGCCGTACGGGGGTCAATTATAACAATGATTGTTATGATGGGGGACATTTGCCCACTAAGAACTGGGCTGAGACCACCAGAGTCTCTTCCCATAGCCCATCCAATAGCCATCAGGTAACAAGTTGATCACTGATGACTTGCAAGGATTTAAGATTGTAGAACTAAGTACATTTGTATCAGTTATGAAGTTACCATCTATCCAGTGATAGATGACTTACTGTCATAGATCCTTTCCATTTGCTTACAAGAGTATGAAATTCTTCAGATGCTGTTACTATGGGGATCAGAGCGGTACAAGATCCAGATAGACAGAAATCAACATCTACACGTATGAAGTTACCATATTGCTATATCTAAGATATATCAATGCATGCCTCTGGATAAGAGCAGGAAATTACATTGGTATCTCAAATACCGCGATGTGATAAGGGTTGGTAACATTTTTCATTTTTATGGCACCCACTGTAGAGTGAAGTAAAGTCTGCTCTTGATTGTACTCTTGCAACACCATTTCATTACAATGGGTTTGCACAGGTGGGATGAATAGATTGAGCCTTCATCCCCAATACAGTCACTTGGAACCAGGAGCAACTTCACAGTGCAAAGGCCCAAATCTTGGCTGGCTGGAAAAAAAAATAAAAAATTAGTGTAGCTTCACTGACTTATGCCAGCTGAGAATCAGGACTTAATACCCCCACACCCACCCACCCCTGATGTTTTAAACTTGTATCCTCTCTCTTGTGCCACTTTTAAACCAGTGCAACTCCATCCACATTAGAGATACTATTGACTTACATTACTGGGAAATCAAAATCAACCCCAAAGGCCATACATTTTAATCAATCATTTAACTTGCAGTAATCAGTGTAACCTACTTTTACACCATTTTTTCCCCTGAAGAAATAGATAATGAATTTTAAAGGCAAATGTTTTCTCTTTTGGAAAGATAAAAATGACCTTGAGCTATCTACTGTTCACCTACAGCACGGCAGGAGTCTCAGCAAAAAGTTTTTAGGCTTATCTATTATAATTGCTTATACTCAGGCACATTGATTGTGCCTAAAACCTTGCTGTGATTTGAAACTGTTTATTCAAATTATAATTGCAATGCCATGAGCAGTTCAAGCTGCATGCATGAGCTTGCTTAGGGATAGCCTTTTGGCCCCGATGCTAACTCTCACAGTTTTGGAATCTAATGTGTGAGATGGAAGTGATTCTTCATGTAGTGACAATGTGTCAGGGTGCATAATAAACTGTGGATCAAACAGAACAATTTCAGAATACATGTTGTGACATTGTACGGCAGAAAAACACGATCATTCTAGAGCTGTCGTCTGCATAGGGATTATGGGTGCAACGTAGAGATAGAAATGTCAATAAGAATGGTCACCTAAAGCAAGTTTTCTACAAGTTGGCCCTAAAATGGAATATTGTTATGTTTGCTTCTGAACTATCATGGCATTGCTGACAAAGCCAGAATCTGTTCTGAAGTGAAGGGCTGGACTGGGACATGAGGTACAGATCAGCATTGAGAAGAATTGTGGAGCTACGCGATCTCATGGGATGGTGGCACCATCTTCCTTGGAGTTCCAACATACAGATGGAGTGTGCATCCTGCTCACCAGGAAGTCCCACCCTAAGTCCCCTGCCCAAGGCCACACAGGGAGTTTGTGGCAGAGCAGAGAATGGAATGCCCTAACCACTGGGCCACCCTGACTGTCCAAAGAGCCATTGTGGGGTGGGGCTCAAGTCACCAGCCTTTCAGTTAAAAACCAAATGCACCAATTAGTTACATCACAGAGACAAATGGATCTGGATTGTCCTCCAGAATAGCTCCACCATTAGTACATTGTATTAAGGTTGGGTAGTTTCCTTTCTCTCTTATGACCATTTGTTTTTATACCTAGGGACCTATCTTTCCCATGGATACCCCACCCAAATAGCTAGTAGGTGTTGGGGCTTGACATAAGCTAGGGACACAAAAGCAAGCATGTAGAGATAGTGGAAGTCTCATGGTTAGAAAGGGGGTTGTGACGTTGCACTCTGTATGTTTTATGGAATTATGCTTATAAGTGTGAATATGATGCAACTGGAATATCCTTTTTGCAAAAGGTCTCTTGTAAGGTATCATTACATAGCTTATAATTTACTTAGTGAGTTCATCCTATTTTTATGAATGTATCATTCTTGTAACTGAAACTAGGAATACGAAGTATAACTCTGAGGTCCTATTGTAATTATGCAAAGTGTGGGCCATTAATGGTGATTTAGACTCTTGATGGCTCCCATTGACTAGGACAACTGGTTGTAAATGGCTCTGTTTACTTGCAAACCTTCCGAGTTATGTGCGGGCCAGCCCTGGAAGAATAGAGACTAGAGGTCTCATAGGACATGTGAACATGTCACATGATACTGGAATCCATCTTAAACCTGGTGCTTTTCCATTTAGAAGGAGGGGTGTAAACTCAGAGAGACAAAAGATTCCTGCCTTGTGCCAAAGCTATAAAAAGGGGGGTGGAATAGGACAAAGGGGGTTCCAGTCATGAGAAAACCCCTAGTTTGTGAAAGAAGCTTTTTGCAGTATCTGAGGGTGAGATATTATCTGTAATCAGTTTCTTAATGTATTAGGCTTAGACGTGTGGGTTTTATTTTGCTTCGTAACTTGCTTTGTTCTGTCTGTTATTACTTGGAACCACTTAAATCCTTCTTTTTATACTTAATAAAATCACTTTTGTTTACTAATAAACCCAGAGTAAGTGATTAATAACGGGGGGGGGGGAGCAAACAGCTGTGCATATCTCTCTATCAGTGTTATAGAGGGTGGACAATTCACGAGTTTACCCTGTATAAGCTTTATACAGAGTAAAGCGGATTTATTTGAGGTTTGGATCCCATTGGAAACTGGGTGGCTGGGTGCTGGAGACAGGTGACTTGCTGAGCAGTTTTTTGGTTAAAATCTGCAGCTTTGGGGGCATAGACCAGACCTGGGTCTGGGTTGCAGCAGGCTAGCGTGTCTGGCTCAACAAGACAGGGTTCTGGAGTCCCAAGCTGGCAGGGAAAATGGCTCAGAGGTAATCTCAGCACATCAGGTGACAGTCCCCAGGGGATCTCTGTGACCCAACCAGTCACAGGGCTCTCACTTTAAGAATGGAGGGAGGTGCACTGTCACAGTGAATGAGACAGTGCACCACATTCTTTCACTCTCAGGAGAAGGCTGGAAAGATGCAAACGTGTCTACTCTGTTAGTCACAATTGCCATCCCTAGTTCACTCTGGTTTTCATGATCAAAGGAGAAAAGCTTTCATGTCTCTGAATTGCTGCTGTTAAAGTGGCGGCTGTACTTTTGTTCCATTAATTTAACTCTGCAATTCCCTGCTGTAATTTTTTCATATTGCTGCAATTTGTTCACCAGCAGATGACACACTTTGTTATTCTCCCTTCATGATATAGGTGCATGTTGTGAAGAATACAAATAGGTTGGACTTGAAACACTGTGCATAAATTAAATCAAAGATGATTGTCTTCCTGCATATGCTCACAAGAGCATCAGGAAGCAACCACACGAGGAGAGAATCATAGAAACTATATACTAAGGTGATGGGTGCACTGATTCGCTCGTCCCATGGATGCTTTCTGAGGCTCCCGTAAACATGCAAGAAGGCAGTCTGATTAATTTTTGCACAGTGTAACAGCAAGGGAACAATTTCAAGTCTAAACTATTTGTAGTCTTCATCATATGTACATATATGAAAATGGGAGAATAAGAAAATACATTGTCTGGTGGTGAAGAGATCCAACTGGGGGAATGGCGGGGGGGGGGGGCGGTTGGGGGGAGAGCTCTTCTAATCTAGCAGACAAAAGCATATTGAGAGCTAATGCTGGAAGCAGAAGCTTGTAGAAAAAAAAATCAGATGAGAAATAGAGTGCAAATTTTTAACAGCAAAGGTAAATAACCATTGGAACAGCTTACCTTGAGGTGGATTCTCCATCACTTCAAGTCTTTATATCTGGATGTCTTCCTAAAAATATATGCTATAGCTCAAAGAGAAGTTATGGGCATGATGCAGTAGTTATTGGGTGAAGTGCTTTGGTCTGCAATGCTTTGGCCTGCACTAAGCAGGAGAACTGACTGAATGATCATCATGGTGCCTTCTGGCCTTAAAAAAATCTATGAACACAAGAACTGACCAGAATCAGCCCAGATCTCAAACCAAGACAGTTTGTAACCCTTTTTGAATTTCATAAACAGCAATATAGTTACAGCAGTATAAGACAATACAGACCAGATCCTCAGCTGGTGTAAATTGGCTGAGTCCAACTGAAGTCATTGGAGCAGTACTGATTTACCCCAGATGATGATCTGGCCCACAATTTCTGTCCTGAAGAGCTCACTATCTAAAGTAGTTGTAACTCAGCAAATGAGGAGTAGATAACTCAGTAGATAACAGCGGTTGTGGGAAAGGAAATGCCAGAAACCAGACACTAAGTGGAGGCTACCCCACTGGAGACATAGGGTCCCTCTGTGCAAAAGCCAAACAAACAAACAACAAACAAAACAAAGGTGGGTATAATTGGCCATGAGTCAAGCAGGGTAGCTCTACTGATGACAGTGGATTACACCAGCTAAGGGTCTAGCCCTATATGATTTTCCTGCAAGAATGTAGTGGGTGAAACCTCTATCAAGTTTATCCGCTATCTCGAGCAAGCCAAGCAATTCCAGAACATCCTTAAACAAAAAAGACACGATCCCCTCTCCAAAGAGAATAGTCTAAATTAGACTGTAGCTAGCACATGAAGAGGGACACAGGGAGGGGGCAGAGAGAGCAGGGTGAAGAGAAGGAAAGATAATTGAGTCACACTGAGTGGCAAGCAGGTTCGTAGAAGTTCTGATATGTTCAAGTAGAGCCAAGATAGGGTGAGAGGAAGTCAGTGGCCAGCAAGGTTGCCAGAGGAAGGAGGGGAGAATTTGACGGGAGTCTGGGCCGCATCCTTGATCCTGTCACTGATCCCTCCCCTTCTGATGGGCCAACACATCAGGTTTGCTGTGCCTTCCAGCCTGCCGACATTTTGTGTTAATTCTTTTCTTTCTACACCTCTTGGCATAGGCAAGGGAAGTTTATGGCCCCGCTCACTTGGGGGACCAGATCCTCAGGCCTGCTAAGTCCCTTGGCAGTGCTCTATATGCAAAGGGGACTTAAAGCTGTCCTAACAAGGGAGCTGAAGATTTCTTCTCACTCCCATGGGAGGAGCTCTCCTGATGAGCTCCCAGAAGCCTGTGCGGGGACATGGCTACAGTATGCTCTACTGCAGCAACCCCTGTTGGTATCATGGTCCATAGGTGGGTGTTACATACTGTTGCAAGTTACAGCAATCAAAGTTCTTTTAGCTTGTGCCTCAGACTTGAGGGCAGGGAGAGAGAAGGAAGATCTGACCTATGATATTTTAACTCCTTGTCTACGTCCGCTGGGATTTGCTCTTGCTCAGCCGGCAGTAATCAGAAATCTCATGTTCAAACCAATAGTGAAAATCATTTCTGAAACTGTTGCCGTGTTGATATGATTCTCATATCAGTTTTCACTAAAAAAAAAAAAAAAAAAAAAACCAACACCCAACCCTGCCTGAAAATCACTCAAAAACAAATTATGTTTTTAGAATTAGTTCTGCCGAAAGCTAAATAAACTCATTATGGGAGGAATGAAAATTAATGTTAGAAAGAAGAGGCTTTACATATATTTTGATGATCAGCACTTCTGAGGTAATATGTTAAATTTAATTGTAAACTCAATTAGGTTTTAAGTCTGAAAATACAGAAGATGCTGCTCAGTCTGTTTCTTAAATCTAATCCTTTGACATTCTACTGTGGGCTGCATATAGTTACAAACTTTTAGGGGGAAAAAAGTCTCTTGAAGAGACAAACTTCCAGCTGACAAAAAAAAAAAAAATCACTACAGTGCAACAAAATTCACGTGCTGCAAAAACCAGAGTACACACAATCGGGATCAGAACCTGTTTTTTTTCAGTGACAGCAACACAGAATGACACTGCTTGAGAATAATCATGTCAAGTTGTGCTGCTCTTAGTCAGAGGGGGCCTAGTATTTGTTGTTCACAAGTATTTGGCCGACTGCTGGGTTGATGGCATGCAAGACTGAGGCACTTAAATACAGTATTTAAGTGCCTCAGTCTTGCATGCCATCCTCACAACACTGCCCTTTAAGTAGGGAAGTGCTATTATCCCCATTTTATAGATGGGGAAAGTGAAGCACCGAGCGGCTAACTGATGTGTGCAGGCTCACATAGGAAGCCTGCAGCAGGGCAAGGAACTGAGCAGTCTCCTGAAGCCAAAGCTTGTGCTTTAGCCACTAGACCAGTCGTCAACCCAGCAGTCGGCCAAATACTTGTGAACAACAAATACTAGGCCCCCTCTGACTAAGAGCAGCACAACTTGACATGATTATTCATGAAGACATTCACCAATCACTTTTTGTCCTGGGCATCCATATGTGCTTAGGAAGTTGGCCAATCACTTCTTCAGAGGGCATCGCCACGTGCGGTAGCCCAGTGTTCTTTAATCTAGCCTACCATCTAATCCTGGCAACATTTTTTCCATGACAGACACCATGGGTTAGATTCTCAGCTGGTCTCAAGTGTAGTTCTTCTGATCACACTGGAGCTGTGCCAATGTACAGGAGCTGTGGATATAGCTTGTTGCCTACATTTCTGTTTGTAACCAGATATATTCTGACTGGAATACGGAACATACGTATTAGGCTGGTGCCTATAGAATTTTGTGCTTGCTTCTCATGAATGCACAGGGATTACTGTGCAGTGGATTTAAATGTTTGTATTGGAAGCAGGGAATTGATGGGCTTGACCTTATGAAAAGACGCTGTCATCATGGGTCTTCAGCTATTACCGATGGCTGTTGCATCACTGGTGAGCCAACCCAAACATGAATTCTTAATGCATTCAGCAGACCTGGAGGGAAAGGAGCTTTTCCAACCCACCTCTTTCCCCTCAAAAATGCAACAAAAATTGAATGGATGAGGAAATGATTCACATCAGCCATCTGTGTTGGGGAATCCCATGTATGAGGAGGTGGAGGGGAAGGGGAACTTGAAAGGACTTCATGTCACAACCTGAAGTGGAGGATCAACCCCCTGACGCCCCTTGATAACCAACATCTACTGGAGCGACACTCTATGGCTAGGTCTTCACCGCCAAAGAGGTGTTTTATTTACAGCAAGATAACTAACATGCAATAGTTACTGAGCTGTTACAATCTTAGAGGAGACAGGACGCCTGTAGTTTTTACCAAGAGGAAGCTAGGCAATAGCTGCCTCTGATTGACCTTGCCTTTTTAATCTCATAGGAAAACGACAGTGCCTTTTCTCCACCAGGATTTTACAGTGGGACGGTGAACCCACATTAGACATCCTGCAATAAAAACCACAAACTCTTTTAGCAGTAAAGACAAAGGCTACAAAAAGCTAGGGACTCAGGGCTTGATACCGATGCTAGTTAATGTGTCTTTAGCGAGTCTGGGATCATTCCGTACAGTTCAGGGAGCAACTCGGCATGAGCGCTGAAGAGCAGTCAGAGAGCACAGAAGCTGGACGCTGGGCAGACCCTGAAGGCATATGTTGGGTAGACACTATATAATTAGGTATTGATGAACAATGCAATTCATATTTTAAAAGTGCTACACTACACGACTGTTATGACCCCAAGCACTACAGCTTACCATAGGAGAGTAGAAAAGAACAGTGCAAAATCACAAGTAATCGTGCAATAGTACTGTGATGGGATCCACTCACCGTTAGCGGCACTGGCCATCCTGGGGATTAGCTCTGCCAGGTGCTGCCCTCCTTTGGCAATGCCCCCGCCCATCATCCTTTCACCCCACAGGCCCCTCTCGCTCCAGGAACCGCAGCCTCCTCTTGGTCACTCCAGCCAGGTCACTACATGGTCCCCCTTTCAGGGGGGAAGGTAATAGTCTTTCTGGAACAAGCTGTTCCAGGCCGTGTACTGTCATTTGCCTTGTCTGTGCCATGGGTAGCTAGTAACAGAACCTGGGCCCACCCTCTACTCCAGGTCCCAGCACAGGGGCCCTCTAATCAGCAGCCAAGGTCTGCTCTCCTATTCCTTACTGCTTTTCCCACCTCCCTCTGCAATTTGCATTTGCCAGCCTCCAACTACCTCCTCCCAGGGAGTACCCTCTGTAGTCCCATATACACCTCCCCTTTTCCCAAGGCATGGCTACAGCCTCCTTCTTTGCAGCCCCCTTCTTCTCGCAGTTCCTGGGCTTTATGCAGGCCCCTCCTGTTCCTGTCCAGCTAAGCCTGCTTCCAATTAGAAGCCCCTTCCCAGCCTAAATCTCTCCCCTGTTCACTGCTTATTTGGTTGATTGGGCTCTCCTGGCCTAATTCAAACCTTTCAGGGCCAGCATGGGGAATACACCCCGTCACAAGTCCATTAGAAGATTAAATTACATTTATATTGTAGTTTACAGAGCTATGATTTCAGATTCATTTAAATATTTGAGACATTTATGTTTGTGGGCTGGGAGACTCAAGAGATCTCAGGGGGTTAGACGTCCAATTCACACTAAAATTTCAATGGCATTTGGACACTTTTGCAATTCCCAGATATGATGTCTGAGCATAAATATATCCCAGAGCACTTTTAAAAACTTCAGCTGGATATTAGGATCTCTTCTTCCCCTACTATTAAAGTGCAGCCACCTCTGGTGTGGAATGTAACATTAGTACTGTTTTCTTTTATAAAAAAGGATATGGTTCTAGTCATGAAAATTGTCTCACAGAACTAGATAAATTCATAGAGGGCAGGTCCATCAACGGCTATTCACTAGGATGGGCAGGGACGGTGTCCCTAGCCTCTGTTTGCCAGAAGCTGGGAATGGGCAACAGGGGATGGATCACTTGATGATGACCTGTTCTGTTCATTCCCTCTGGGGCACCTGGCACTGGCCACTGTCAGAGGACAGGACACTGGGCTAGATGGACCTTTGGTCTGACCCAGTATGGCCATTTTTATGTTCTTATGTACAGTGCTCTACGATCATTTTAAAAGAAAAAGACCAGATAAACCGGGGTGGGCAAACTTTTTGGCCTGAGGGCCACATCAGGGTATGGAAATTGTATGGCGGGGCCATGAATGCTCACAAAATTGGGGGTTGGGATGTGGGAGGGGGTGAGAACTCCAGCTGGAGGTGAGAGCTCTGGGGTGGGGCCAGAAATGAGGAGTTCAGGGTGCAGGAGGGGGCTCCAGGGACTGAGGGGTTTGTAGGGCAGGAGGGGGATCAGGGATGGGGCAGGCTGTTGGGGCATGGGGGAAGTGAGGGCTCTGGCTGGGGGTGTGGGCTCTGGGGTGGGGCTGGGGATGAGGGGCTTGGGGTACAAGATGGGGGCTCTGGGCTGGGATCAAGGGGTTTGGAGGGCAGGAGTGGGATCAGGGCTGTGGCAGGGGATTGGGGTGCGGGGCGGGCTCAGGGGTGCACACTCAGGGCGGTGCTTACCACAAGCAGCTCCCAGAAGCTTCTGCCCCCTCCGGCTCTGAGGCATGGCCAGGTGGCTCTGCGCACTGCCCCGTCCTCAGGCGCCACCCCTGCAGCTCCCATTGGCCATTGGCTTCATATCAAATGGCAACAAATTCCATAAGGGAGCTATGTGCACAGAGCAAAAGCTCTAGTTCTGCAAGACTTCACTTTAGGTAGTGGCGCAGAAAGCATCCCCTGCTCTGAGGAGCGTAAACACATAATGTGTTAAAATGATGTATCTGTTTAATTTTCATCATTATCTGTCTTTACGTTTCAGAATTCTGTGCTGGTCAGTGTTTCTCTTACAGTCTGATGGCTACAATATCTATAGGACCAGGTAAGGGGGTTCATTTTTGATGATCTTTTATAACACTGCTGGCATAGGAAGCTAGCAGTCTCTGTTATGTTTTAACTGTTTTTTTTTTAATTTTAATTGGTTTTCTACACCTGTGTTGTAGTAACTCCCCTCCCTTGCAAAGCCATAATTGTAGGGCTGTTTTCAATACAACTGGCTGGTGGAGGACTTATTTTTCCCTTGGCCTAATCAATGTATAGCAAGCCCTAGTGGGAGAGTGAGAGGAAAAAGAGGGACATAATTGTGAGATTTTTTTCGACGGAATTACAATGTTAATAACACGTGGAATCTGTATTGCATTTTTCATCTTCAAAGCGCTTGACAAAGCTGAGAACTCATTACTTTCACAACACCCCTGTGATGCAGGCAAGTACTTGTTGTTATGCTCATTTCGTAGGCAGGGAAAGGAAGGCAGAAAGATGAAGCGGTATGCATATGATCACAGAGGGAACACCAATGTAAGAGCTGGGCTCAGAATTTCAGCATTGCCCACTCCCTGTTCTGTTCTTGGGGCACTAACACATGCCTTGCTCACTCTCAGCAGACTGTTGAGAACGAGTCTCAGCAAGTGGTTTCAGTGTTCTTGGCAAAAGAACCTAATTAAACTAAAAGAAAAGGAGTACTTGTGGCACCTTAGAGACTAACCAATTTATTTGAGCATGAGCTTTCGTGAGCTACAGCTCACTTCATCGGATGCATACCATGGAAACTGCAGCAGACTTCATATATACACAGAGAATATGAAACAATACCTCCTCCCACCCCACTGTCCTGCTGGTAATAGCTTATCTAAAGTGATCATCAGGTTGGGCCATTTCCAGCACAAATCCAGGTTTTCTCACCCTCCACCCCCCCACACAAATTCACTCTCCTGCTGGTGATAGCCCATCCAAAGTGACAACTCTTTACACAATGTGCATGATAATCAAGTTGGGCCATTTCCTGCACAAATCCAGGTTTTCTCACATCCCCCCCACCCCCATACACACACAAACTCACTCTCCTGCTGGTAATAGCTCATCCAAACTGACCACTCTCCAAGTTTAAATCCAAGTTAAACCAGAACATCTGGGGGGGGGGGGGTAGGAAAAAACAAGAGGAAATAGGCTACCTTGCATAATGACTTAGCCACTCCCAGTCTCTATTTAAGCCTAAATTAATAGTATCCAATTTGCAAATGAATTCCAATTCAGCAGTTTCTCGCTGGAGTCTGGATTTGAAGTATTTTTGTTTTAAGATAGCGACCTTCATGTCTGTGATTGCGTGACCAGAGAGATTGAAGTGTTCTCCGACTGGTTTATGAATGTTATAATTCTTGACATCTGATTTGTGTCCATTTATTCTTTTACGTAGAGACTGTCCAGTTTGACCAATGTACATGGCAGAGGGGCATTGCTGGCACATGATGGCATATATCACATTGGTGGATGTGCAGGTGAACGAGCTTCTGATAGTGTGGCTGATGTTATTAGGCCCTGTGATGGTGTCCCCTGAATAGATATGTGGGCACAATTGGCAACGGGCTTTGTTGCTAGGATAAGTTCCTGGGTTACTGGTTCTGTTGTGTGGTATGTGGTTGTTGGTGAGTATTTGCTTCAGGTTGCGGGGCTGTCTGTAGGCAAGGACTGGCCTGTCTCCCAAGATTTGTGAGAGTGTTGGGTCATCCTTTAGGATAGGTTGTAGATCCTTAATAATGCGTTGGAGGGGTTTTAGTTGGGGGCTGAAGGTGACGGCTAGCGGCGTTCTGTTATTTTCTTTGTTAGGCCTGTCCTGTAGTAGGTAACTTCTGGGAACTCTTCTGGCTCTATCAATCTGTTTCTTTACTTCTGCAGGTGGGTATTGTAGTTGTAAGAAAGCTTGACAGAGATCTTGTAGGTGTTTGTCTCTGTCTGAGGGGTTGGAGCAAATGCGGTTGTATCGCAGAGCTTGGCTGTAGACGATGGATCGTGTGGTGTGGTCAGGGTGAAAGCTGGAGGCATGCAGGTAGGAATAGAGGTCAGTAGGTTTCCGGTATAGGGTGGTGTTTATGTGATCATTATTTATTAGCACTGTAGTGTCCAGGAAGTGGATCTCTTGTGTGGACTGGACCAGGCTGAGGTTGGTGGTGGGATGGAAATTGTTGAAATCATGGTGGAATTCCTCAAGGGCTTCTTTTCCATGGGTCCAGATGATGAAGATGTCATCAATATAGCGCAAGTAGAGTAGGGGCTTTAGGGGACGAGAGCTGAGGAAGCGTTGTTCTAAATCAGCCATAAAAATGTTGGCATACTGTGGGGCCATGCGGGTACCCATAGCAGTGCCGCTGATCTGAAGGTATACATTGTCCCCAAATATGAAATAGTTATGGGTAAGGACAAAGTCACAAAGTTCAGCCACCAGGTTAGCCGTGACATTATCGGGGATAGTGTTCTTGATGGCTTGTAGTCCATCTTTGTGTGGAATGTTGGTGTAGAGGGATCCTACATCCATAGTGGCCAGGATGGTGTTATCAGGAAGATCACCAATGGATTGAAGTTTCCTCAGGAAGTCAGTGGTGTCTTGAAGGTAGCTGGGAGTGCTGGTAGCGTAGGGCCTGAGGAGGGAGTCTACATAGCCAGACAATCCTGCTGTCAGGGTGCCAATGCCTGAGATGATGGGGCGCCCAGGATTTCCAGGTTTATGGATCTTGGGTAGTAGATAGAATATCCCAGGTCGGGGTTCCAGGGGTGTGTCTGTGCGGATTTGATCTTGTGCTTTTTCAGAAAGTTTCTTGAGCAAATGCTGTAGTTGCTTTTGGTAACTCTCAGTGGGATCATAGGGTAATGGCTTGTAGAAACTCGTGTTGGAGCAATCACAGACATGAAGGTCGCTATCTTAAAACAAAAAAACTTCAAATCCAGACTCCAGCGAGAAACTGCTGAATTGGAATTCATTTGCAAATTGGATACTATTAATTTAGGCTTAAATAGAGACTAGGAGTGGCTAAGTCATTATGCAAGGTAGCCTATTTCCTCTTGTTTTTTCCTACCCCCCCCCCCCAGATGTTCTGGTTTAACTTGGATTTAAACTTGGAGAGTGGTCAGTTTGGATGAGCTATTACCAGCAGGAGAGTGAGTTTGTGTGTGTATGGGGGTGGGGGGGATGTGAGAAAACCTGGATTTGTGCAGGAAATGGCCCAACCTGATGATCACTTTAGATAAGCTATTACCAGCAGGACAGTGGGGGTGGGAGGAGGTATTGTTTCATATTCTCTGTGTATATATAAAGTCTGCTGCAGTTTCCATGGTATGCATCCAATGAAGTGAGCTGTAGCTCACGAAAGCTCATGCTCAAATAAATTGGTTAGTCTCTAAGGTGCCACAAGTACTCCTTTTCTTTTTGCGAATAAAAATATAGTCTCTCATGTCCACAGACATCCCTAAATGCCTCAAAGTTCTGTGCTAATTCGTGTTATTTACTATATTTATTAGTGGTCTGGAATGTGGGGGTGTTGAGTAGTGAGGTCGCTAACTTTGCACATGGTACAAGTTATTTAGATGAGTCAAGTCCAGCCAGGACTGTGGGGAACTTCAAAGATCCATAATCAAGCTAGGTGAATGGGCAGCAGGATGTCACATGAAGTTCAGTGCTGATAGCTACAAAATAACAAACCGTGGAGAGAAGAACAAACTGTTCATACACCTGACAAGATTCTAAATGAATGATATCAACATCGTGCACAGCATGAGAGACAACTCGGTGCAGATCGCAGCTCAATATGCAGCTGCAGTCGAAAGACCAAACCAGATAGCATGCATAAGGAATGGAATGGATGATAATATGGAAACTATTATACAGTCACTATGTAAATCAACAGGGCAGCATTACTTAGACCAGTGTGCACAGTAGTGGTCACAGCATCTGAAAAAGGATATTGTAGAAGTAGATGGAAGTTCAAATAAGGTGACAACATGGAACATGGAAAATATGCTCATATGAAGAAAGACTGGAATTGTTTATCTTACAAAGGAGATGAATAAAAGGGGACAGGATAAAAGTTTATATAAAATAATGATTGATTTAGAGAAGGCAGATCGGGAGCTTCCCTGTCTCTCATAACCCAAGGGCAAGGGAACATTTAATGAGATTAAAAATGTGGCAAATTAAACAATGAGAAAAGCAAATTATTTTTCACTCAACAGATAATCAGTCTGTGGAATTCATTGCCACAGGATGTCTTTGCAACCAAACATTTTACAAGATTAAAAAAGAGACTGGATTTTTTTCATGAATATCAAGAGTTATAGTTTAAACTAAGAAATTTTGGAAGAGATATAAAACCTCAGGATTCAGGTTCATATCAGTCTCTAACTATTAGATATTAGAAGGAGACGTAACATGCAGGAGTAGGGCAGATTACCCTGCATGTGCCTTCTTTAGGGTTTCTTGCAGCTTCCTCAGAAGCATGAAGTGCTTGTAGCATCAGAGACAGGATACTGGGTAGAGTTGGTCAGAGAAACTTTAATGGACCCATTTTCCCGTTGAAAAATGCAGTTCTTTTGTAATCTAAATGCTTTGTGAAATCATGTCAATTTCACCTAATTTTGGTTTTGGAGAAAAACTGAGGGAGGGAGGGTTCTGAAAACAAACATCTGACAACAAAAAGTTTCAATTTTTCATTTTGAAACAACTTTGCATTTGGAATTACTTTTATTTTGTACTACATTGGACATTATCAAATCGAATACAAAGTTGAAACTGAAGTAAATGTTTTGGTCATGTTGAAATAAAATGGTTCAAACATTCCAAAACAAATTTTTTAACTTTTCCTTTGCAAGGAATTTCAGTTGTTTTGTGCCACTTTGAGACAAAGTTCCAAAATGTTGAACTAAAATTACTGTCCTGTGAATAGCAGGTCCTACCCACCAATGCAACTCCTGTCTCAGTCTTTGCAACCAGTGCGTCCTGCTTAAATTCCAGCCTTTTTTCTAAGGTACCTATGCGGTCCCTATTACAAGAGGATCAGAGCACCTCACAAACACAGACGTCTTTATACTCACAACACCCATGGCGAGGTAAAGAGCAGAGATATAGACAGACTAAGTAACTTCTTCATGGTCACAAAAGCAGCATGTGGGGGAAGCATGGAATTTAAGCCTGATCTCCAAAAATTCGGCTTGTATTCAAACCACTGGACCATCCTGACAATTCCATGCTGGTGTAACTCCAGCTGGGAAAGTCGGGCTCCGCTGCCATTGCTTAAAGCAGTGTTTGGTATTATGATCACAGCTTGGTTGACATATTTTAGGTCACATGTGGGTACACTTTAATGGTGGGTGAATAACCATTGCCTATACAGTTCCCAAAGCACTTTGGGATCTCTCTGATGTCCAACATCATCTCCCTGCACGAGACAATACATTTTTATTATTATGTATTCATTAAAAGGAGTAATGGTCTCAAGTTGCAGTGGGGGAGATTTAGGTTGGATATTAGGAAAAACTTTTTCATTAGGAGGGTGGTGAAACACTGGAATGTGTTACCTAGGTAGGTGATGGAATCTCCTTCCTTAGAAGTTTTTAAGGTCAGGCGTGACAAAGCCCTGGCTGGGATGATTTAATTGGGGATCGGTCCTGCTTTGAGCAGGGGTTGGACTAGATAACCTCCTGAGGTCCCTTCCAACCCTGATATTCTATGATTCTATGAAAATGGTAATGAAACCCGTTCCATAGCACTTACCCTTTCAGGGTGTGGTCTAGTGAGCAGTGTGCTGGACTAGGACCCAGAAGACCTCGTTTCTATTCCTGGATTGGCTGCTGAGAGATTTTGGCATGCCACTTTGTGCCTCAGTTTCCCTATCTGTAAAATGGGGATAATGATGCCTCCTTCATAACATGCTTTGAAATCTACTGATCATAAGACCTGGATATTGTTGTTAAAGTGGCTATGTGTCTTAATGAGTCTGAGGAGGAATTTTCAATTGTGCCGGACTAACATGATTGAAAAACATGTATTTTTTGCCTGTCAGGACAGGGGCCATCTGAACCTAGATGGCATTAAAGGTAGGCTGGATGTACACACACCATTGCTTTGTTGGGGAAAAAATGAGCACAGTTTATGGCTGGCTTTAGAAAGCCAATAGGTGTGCTCAATCAAACTTCCCGATTCTTCAGTCATGTAAGAATGTTAGTGTTAAGGCAACATTCTCATTGAAATATTTTCCTGTACAATCCATTGTAGACATATACTTTTGAATTTGAAAGACTAAGAGAGGCGCTAAACTATTTGGGAATGAAGGTGCATGTAACAGCAGCTCTGTATGGCGCTGTTTTTTATTTTTGCTGTTCTACCGCAAAACGCATGAGTCATCCAGCTATACAAACTGTTGTACTCCACCCTCACTAATAAAATGTCCGTAATCAAAACAAAAATGAAGATTCAAGTGGAGAAAGGTAGAATTTCTCACACTGATTTCCACGTCAGTCTGTTATCTTGCTTTTAACAGAAATCCTGTACTAAAGCCCAATCCTTGATTCTGTCAGATTTAGGGATGCTCTGGGCTCGATTTTATTTTGTTCCGATTTTTATACCATGCCTGTCACTGTGGTATCTGAGCATTGGGACCCTAGGTTTTAATGGTCTCTGAGCTCTGATTTCTTGTAAAGTATCCACTTACAATTAATCATAACCTAAAAACCGTATACTTATCTATTGGTAAGACAATCAATTTCATGTGTGTCTGTAAAAACAAGCCTTTCAGAAACCACTGAACTATATACAGGAGGCATGACAATGCCTGTTTTAATATTACCAACCCCAACTATAAAAGAAAGATCATAAATTGGGCCCCAAAAATCACGAGCTCAACTTAAAAAATCATGAGATTTTTGTAAAAAATACTACTACTAAATGTGAGTGTTCTTTTTATTCACTTTCTGGTTTTTGTGCCTTTGCTTTACACTCAGCTCATGTTTTCAAGCTTTTCTTCTCAACGACAAGGGCTAGAAACTTACTTAAAATGTTGTTTGCATTGTTGTTGGGGTGGTCCCAGGACATGAGAAAGACAAGGTGGGTGAATAATATCTTTTATTGGACCAACTTCTGTTGGTGTAAGGGTCAAGCTTTCGAGCTGCACAGAGTTCTCGTACAGGTCTGGAGAAGGTAACAAGAGGAAAAGCTCTGTGCAGCTTGAAAGCTTGTCCCCTCCTTCAGCAGAAGTTGGTCCAATAAAATGTTACCTCTCCTAGCTTGTCTCTTTAAGAATAAATGACAGCTGTGATTCTCACATAATCACATGACTCCAGGAGCTGGGGCTTTGAGGGAAACCCCAGTATCACAAGGCTCATGATAAAGTTATGAGAGTTGGCCACACAGCTGTTTACCTGACCTTCGTTCCTCCAGCTCTACTCTTCCAGCAACACAGCCTTTAATTCAAACTATTACGGAAAGAGAATACGTATACAGAAAGCAAATATCAGTAACACAAACCCTGAAGGCATTCCTCAGTTTTTAGGCAAAACTCTCATTGAATTCAATGGGAACAATGTCAGGCATTTTCTGTCGCACACGAATGCTGCAGTTATTTACGGAGGACCTAGAGCTTTCTCCTCGTAACTTTTCTCCAGCCTAATCCCGCAGTGTGGAATCTTGTTCTTGCACCGTGTGTAGCTCTGAAGGGGACTGGGAAGCTGCTCTTTTTCTTTCTGTCTCATGGAGCTTTCTTGTTGTATGCCATTATCTCTTTCCCTTTTGCCCCATGTTTGTTTACAAAGGCTGCAATACCAATGAATAATATTTAATTGCACCATTCCAACTTCATGCTCCTGAGGGCTCCATACTTATCCCTTGCCACACCCTCAGTGCTCCTTATTTATGGACATCTGCCTCTTCATTAACCACCTCCTCTAAGGCATGCCCCAACTAAAGCCTTATTTAATGCAATGAAAGCAATACACCTTCTGCATACTATCCTTCCAGTTATTGCAGTGCGTTACGCCGTTACGCTAATTAAAAATCCAATTAATGGATACTGTCGGTTCAATCCATGTGTACATGTGGGTGTGCACACATAGGCCTTCCTAACATATAACACGCTGGCTTTCCTAAAGCCATCAAACAGCTACAGTTATGAGAGGATATAATGTATGTTGCTTTGATGCTGGCAGAGTTAAAAGCAGATTTCCCCAACATCAATTCCATTTGGTGGGTGGTTATTACCGCCAGCCACCTTAGAGGTTGCAAACCTGAAACTGCTGTTATTTTTTTTAAGTGCATGTTTTCTCAAAGGTTCGGAAAATTCTGACTGGCAGCGTCAGAGCCCTAGACTTTCAACCAACTGAAAGGCTGATTTAGGAGGGTTCCGAATGGCTGTTTTTATCCACAGTATAGCTTTGCAATAATGTATGAGAAGTGAAGGAGAGGAAATGTTTTCCAGTGCAGGATGCTGTGGCATAGATTTGGCCCTGGACTATTACTGCTGTGTTGATTGGCTATATTTTATTTTAAAAAGAGATGCATCACGGTATGCTTTTAGTATACCCGTACATGGTATATTTTGATGTTACAACTGTAGTCCTTTTACTTGGCAAAGGGGATCGAAAAAATAAGTACACTGTTACAACTTAAAGTAACTGTCTTTACCTAAATTAGTTACTCAGTAAAAGTAGGAAGCTAACAACATGGAAATGTACGGTGCTTAGGGCGCAATAAAGCCATTATATGATCCAGCTTTCTAATCCTCTAAAATACAGCTAACAGCACCACCAAACACACAGAGTGCTCTCACCTGTACAACAAAACTTGTGTTGAAATTGGTGTTGATGTGATTTACTCACCTATCTTAGAGATGTAAACTATTCCAGACCACCTTAAAAGATACAAGTGATACTACAGTATATAGGATGGTGGATGGCAACACCAACCTGAGACTAGGTAGTTTTCTGAAGCTGATGAAAACAGTACCACAGGGTATGATCAAATTCTGCTCTCCCTTATATTACTGGAGTCAATGGCCCAGATATTCAGGTGTGTCTGAGCTCCACTCAGCTACCCGAGGAAGTAAATCTCTGTTCTTTTATGGTCAGATTGTGTTTTGAGGCATAACCCAGTCCCCGACCCTGGGTTATTTTATAATAACTTGGAGCTATACGCTAACATCTGCATCTGCGAGCAGAGGGTAGCTAAAATCATTGGATGCAGGCTGGTTGCAGGGGTCCTAGAAGGGGGTAGGGCTAACTCTGCTACATACTCTATTATTCCTGCAAACACCACTCAGTGTGCTCTTCTGGATAGCTGTTCCTGTTGCTAGGGATGGAGGCAGAACTGGAGGATACACAGCTGCTCTCTGGAGCATCATCCTGATCCCATACGGTGGGTTGGGAGGCAGTGTAGAAATGCAAGGCCTTTCTCCTGGCTATGGATCTCAGGAGATCTGTGGGGTTGGGTGAACAAACCCCGGCTAGATCTGTGAGAGTTAAACTAGACTTCACCGCATCTATTTCCACCATTAGGAATTTGTGTCCTCGGCATTCTGTGGCTGGTTGATTCTCGGACTTTAAATCCGTGCATTGGTTTATGAACATTTAAGAAACTGCAGTTCAACAGAACCACATAGCCTGTCAAGAGAGTTTCTGCCCTTTTCAAGGAGAAGCTCAAGCAAGCCCTAAAAATGGGAAAAATAGGGTTTCTCCTCCCTTCTTGCTTAGTCACTTTCACGCAGTGCTGAGCCTAAGCAGAGACAATCCATTCTACACGTACATATTCAATAGCTGGCTTGGGTTTTCCTGAGTTGTCAGTGGAAATGAGTCCAAACAAGAAAAAAGAGCAAGCACCCTTGACCATGTTTTAACGACTACATTTCACATCTTCTTCACTTATGGGAGGAAAAGGAGACTCCCTGCATGACAGTCCTAAAAATATTAGGACCTGGTGAGTCCTCAGTATGTTTTCTGTACCTTGAGGAAGAAATATTCTCATGGTGAACACACAATAATGCCTGTATATGTAGATAGATGAACAGATGGATGGACAGATAGGACAATCTGATGAGGTTCAATAAGGATAAGTGCAGGGTCCTGCACTTAGGACGGAAGAACCCAATGCACAGCTACAGACTAGGGACCGAATGGCTAGGCAGCAGTTCTGCGGAAAAGGACCTAGGGGTGACAGTGGACGAGAAGCTGGATATGAGTCAGCAGTGTGCCCTTGTTGCCAAGAAGGCCAATGGCATTTTGGGATGTATAAGTAGGGGCATAGCGAGCAGATCAAGGGACGTGATCGTTCCCCTCTATTCGACATTGGTGAGGCCTCATCTGGAGTACTGTGTCCAGTTTTGGGCCCCACACTTCAAGAAGGATGTGGATAAATTGGAGAGAGTCCAGCGAAGGGCAACAAAAATGATTAGGGGACTGGAACACATGAGTTATGAGGAGAGGCAAGGGAGCTGGGATTGTTTAGTCTGCAGAAGAGAAGAATGAGGGGGGATTTGATAGCTGCTTTCAACTACCTGAAAGGGGGGTTCCAAAGAGGATGGCTCTAGACTGTTCTCAATGGTAGCAGATGACAGAACGAGGAGTAATGGTCTCAAGTTGCAGTGGGGGAGGTTTAGATTGGATATTAGGAAAAACTTTTTCACTAAGAAGGTGGTGAAGCACTGGAATGCGTTACCTAGGGAGGTGGTAGAATCTCCTTCCTTAGAGGTTTTTAAGGTCAGGCTTGACAAAGCCCTGGCTGGGATGATTTAACTGGGAATTGGTCCTGCTTTGAGCAGGGGGTTGGACTAGATGACCTTCTGGGGTCCCTTCCAACCCTGATATTCTATGATTCTATGACAAAGATTGTGGAAACCCCCACAGTAGACATATAAGAAACAGGTCTTAGTTCATTCAGTGGTCTTGTGTTTCACAGAGACTTTCTAGGATTTTAGTAGGGATGGACCTCAGCTGCAAAGTTCAGACCTGGAGTTGGACTCTCCCAAAGTTCTGGGGTGTTCTAATTTGGGACTGGATCTTCTGCCAAAAATGTACATAGCCCACCTGATTTGGATGGAGCCACATTGATTTACATCAGCTAGAAATCTGTCCTTGCAGTTCTGTCCTTGGAGTGTTTTTCTTCTCCATTATAGAGATAGGAGCCATGGGCGGCAGGTATCAAAGGCAGGGGAAGGCTGTGCCAAGCCAAACTGCCTACATGACTCTGCTCACACACCACTCCCAAGCCCCCTCCTGCTTCCCGCCGCAGTCTACAGTGGCTCTTCCTTCCCCTGTGGCTGGGACCTCAGGCCAGTGGTGCCAGAACTGGGGGGACAGGGCCCTCCCAGTTTTTGAAAGTGGATGGGCCTGGCCCGTCCACTTTTCACTGGGGCGGACCCCACCCCCTTCCCCCCGAGGCCCCGTGCCTGGCCAGACCAGTGTGGAGCCCGGCTGGGGATCCCGGGTAGCTGTGGGGAGCCATGGCAGACTCTCCACCTGTCTGGGGTGCGGGGCAGCTGAGAGCAGTCCCTGACTCATGTCCCCACACCCCTGGGCTCACCGCCCGTCCACATTGTCAGCTTCTCACAGCTGCCTGTGCGGCTCTCCCTGGCCCGGCTCCAGCCGGGGGACGACGACTCGGAGCCACAGTCTGGCCATGATAAGAGCCACATGGGCAGCTGTGGGGAGCCTGGGTCCCTCTGCCATGCCTGCCCTGGGTGCGGGACTTGGGACATGGGCAGGGGGCTGCTTTTGTCTCCACCTCGGACCACGGGCCCCTGGCCCCTCACACACACTTTTTGGAGGGCTCTGGTGTCCCTGCCCTGGGCTGGGGCTGGGGCTATTGGGGCTGGCCTGCAGCCAGGGACTCACGCTGCCCGCCCACCTGACACTCCAGGGTTGGGGGCCGTGCTGCTCCCTGGCCCGCCCGCTGCACTGGGCCTGGGGGCTGCACTCAGCTGCCTGCCTGGCGCTCTGGGCCTGGGGTGGGAACTCAGGCAGCCTGGGACTGGTGGGGGGGCCTCTGGTGGGGGCAGGAAGGGCAGGGCCCTGGGCAGAAGGGGCATGGCAACCAGAGGCTAGCATCCCCAAGCCCATGGTTCACCTGCTGCCCATGATAGGAGCCCTGGCAAAGTTTGGGTCCAACAACTGAGCTTCCCAAGAGTCTGGCACTTACCAGATCTGGGATTCTGATTCAGGTCTGTATCTAATTTTGTGGTAATATTTTGTCCCATTTAGTTCGCCTGAAACAAACGAATTTGGAGAGAGACAGAAAATCTAGAGAAATAAAACAGTACAGATACAAATCTGATGTTCCCCCTTTGCTCAGCTTTATACCCGGAAGTACTCTTATGTAAGCAGGAGCAGAGACAGCAGTAGTGAAAAGAGAGGGAGGGGGTGGAGAATAAAATTTCCCCACAAAGTATCCTTCCTACTTCCAAAGATCACAGCTCCCATGGAGGTAAAGCAGTTCTTGGACCTGTAGACATGCAGAGCATTGAGTAGCAAGGAAGAGACAGAAGGATGTACTTTAAGGCATAACAACGAGTACCGAGAACAGGCTGAGGAAGCTGAGATTGGTAAATCCACAGTTTTCCCTCCAAATCACATTTTGTGCAAGCTATGCGTTAGCAATAAGAGTAATAGGGTCTTTGTGTATATGAGTTCAGTTATTAGAAGCCAGATTTAACATGATGGATGTTTGCTGCCTAAGACGCCACCCAGGCATCCTTACAAACAAGATTTCTTCACCTCCAGAGGCATCAGTGGTAAATAATTTTCATCAAGATGTTTTATGGAAGATGTGAAAGTCCTGATTTCTTGCACTCGTTCTGACTTTATCTGTCAATAAACAGTTCACAGGTGGCCTGAGAGCTGAAGAAATGCCCTTCCAGGGTTTTTAGGAGGTTTTATTGTTTCACCCTTAAGGTTCCACTAGCAGATAGCAAACAAAGAAGGAAAAACAACGAGGAGTCCTTGTGGCACCTTAGAGACTAAACAATTTATTTGGACATAAGCTTTTGTGGGCTAGAATCCACTTCATCAGATTCATGGAGTGGAAAATACAGGAGCAGGTATAAATACATGAAAGGATGGGAGTTGCGTTACCAAGTGTGAGGTCAGTCTAACAAGACAATTCAATCAACACCAGGGAGGAAAAATAACTTTTGTAGTGGTAATGAGAATGGCCCATTTCAAACAGTTGACAAGAAGGTGTGAGTAACAGTAGGGGGAAATTAGGTTTAGGTTTTGTGATGACCCAACCACTTTGTCTTTATTCAGGCCTAATTTGACGGTGTCCAGTTTGCAAATTAATTCCCGTTCTGCAGTTTCACATTGAAACAAAAACAAAACTCCTGGCATACACTAAGAAAAAAGAAGAGGCTGAATTGAGAGGGTCTAGACCAGTGGTTTTCAACCTTTTTTCACACTTTTGCGAACTCCTAAATTTTTTCAAATGGAGGTGCGGACCTCTTCGGAAATTCAACCTGTTGTCCGCAGACCCCTACCATAGAAGTCTTTGACTGAAAACTGACTGACTAGAATTCATCTATAAATGTTGCATGTTACACATGGCATTTGATGCAACGTGAGAAAGGACGTTAAACTGTGGGCTTCCATGGTAACGACAATACTTCCGGGTCTTGACCTTTTGGTGGGGGTATTCAGATATTTTGGTTGATAAAAACGAAATGCTCTTCTGGGATCTGAAACTTTATTTTCATAGTCACCTTTCACACACCCCTTAGAAATAGTCTGTGGACCCGTAGGGGGCTGAAAACCAGCGGTCTGGTCTTCACAGTCTGATGGCAATAAGGAAATGCTAAAAGGATCCCATTTTCACGAGGAGGGTGGTGAAGCACTGGAATGGGTTACCTAGGGAGGTGGTCAAATCTCTATCCTTAAAGGTTTTTAAGGCCCGGCTTGACAAAGCCCTGGCTGGGATGATTTAGATGGCGTTGGTCCTGCTTTGAGCAGGGGATTATACTTGATGACCTCCTGAGGTCTCTTCTAACCCTGATCTTCTATGATTCTATGATTTTACAGCTGGAACAGTATCTGCAAAGAGATTGGGGCATTTCATTCATTCCCATAATTCTTATGGAAAACCTTGATTCTGAATGAATGCTTTGTTTTTGTTTTCCTCTTCCCCAAATTATCAGAAAACCCCAAAACTTAAGAGCATTTCCTTAGAGATATCCAGATAACTGCTTGTACTGAACTGAGAATAACGTTCATACAGAGAGCCAAACAGCTCCAATGTTGACATCTTTAATACTAATGCCATTGTATATACTACCGAAGAGGTGTTTTTCGTCTTCCAAATCAATATTTTTTACTCCGTAAATTACGCTACCATGCCAACTGAAGGGGAAAATCTTTCTAGTGAATTGCTGGCGAATTATATTGAACATACCATAGAAAACAGTTATGTTTGAACCTGGCAACACAGAGAGAGTCTGCTTCTGTAAAATGAGTGGCATAACATTTGCCTCCGCCATAACATGACTTGGTCTTTGCCTGTGAAGGAGACAAAAGTGAGTCAGACTTTTTCCATCTGTCAACCTGTGGGACGAAGCAGCTCACTTGTTTAATACTTAATTCATTATTTTCCCCTCTAGTATGAGGACAGAAGAGACATAATAGAAGTGAAGTTCACTAAGTGGTAACAAATAAATGAATATCTACAAGGGTTAACATTTATTATTCCGGATCACGCTTTCTCCTTCTTTCTTACCATTACTCATCCAGTCAGGGAACATAAATACTGTGTGACTAAGGTTGGGTGAAAGCTTTCCCTCTAACTTTTTGAACAGAAAATTGTGTTTTTGATGAAACAACATCTTTGCACACATACCAAAAAGTGTCTGCTTTCTGTGGTAAATTTTGATATTATATAAAAACCCAGCATACCTGAAAACCAGAATATTGTGATTCAACATGGCACTGCAGTGCTTCATGAACATTATATTTTGATTGCCTTCCGCTTCCATTTTCCTTTCTGGGCTGCGCTTTCTAGCCAGACTATATCTGCCATGATGCACCTGGCCAGGGACTCTTATGCTGTATCCCCTCGCCTCCCCAAGAAGGAATAAAGTGATGTGCATCATGGGAAATGTAGTCCAGCCTGCTCCACAGAGCCTCATCACAAGTTCTCCCATGTTACGTGTGACTCAGAAATGTATATGTACATTGTGGGTAATATCCTGCTCCCAATCTGCATGCAGGAGTCCCCACTGAAATTAACATGAGTCACCTATAAAACACGATGACAAGAGTCACGGGATAGAGCCCAAACCCCAAAACTAACAATATAAGAAAGCGCTACAAACATTTGGCACCACCTAATTTAGAGAGTAGCATAAATTCATAAATAAAACAAATATGGAGAAAAAAATCTTTCCTTAAGAGCTCAGCTCCCATTTAGGCCCTGAAATAAATGGTCAGTTTTTCAAAAAAGCTCAGCTACCATTTTGGGGTGGCATTTTCATGCCCAATTGGTTTAGGAGCAGAGCTAGGCAAATGGAGGAAGACAAATTACTGCCAGCATTAGCTGGACATGGGCATTAAGCTGTTAAAAGATGTAGTTGCTAAATACAGTGTAACCCTCATCTACTGAACTCTGCACAAACAAAACTTCCAGGTGACCAAAGGTGAATTATGTCCTTCAGGTGCATGGCCCTGGCACCTTCTAATCTCCGCAGAAACAGAGTTTCGGTCTTGCAAAGGTCCTAAGCCAAAGCGAAGCTTTGTGAGTCACCTAGTGCATGGTGCCAAAAGTTGAACTGCATCTGCAGAGCGTTTTCTGCATAATGGTGAAAATATCCTTGAATGATCTACTGGAGGAGAAGTTGCATACACTATGCTGTATCTATACATGGGAAGGTAGACAGTCAAATGGTTAAATAAATGATGCCAGGAGTCAGCATATGTGGGTTCTAACCTTCCTCAGTCACCGACTTGCCGTATGACCTTGAAGAAAGTTAGGCACCTACATTGAATTAGGATTTTTAGAGATGCATGGTCCAGTCTAGATGAGGAGTCCCATCTTCTGGATAGCAGACAATAATATGCAAAAGAAGAGAAGACAACTTTAAGGAAAGCTTTGTAAATTACAGGATAGTGTTGTCTGCTGCATGCCGTTTCATATTCCACAATTTCCTCTTCATCTTCTACATTGTTCAGTCAGAGTTCTCCATTACCTGCCAACAGACCATATTGTGTCTGCTTAATCATTTAGATAAGTGTTTTTGAGGGGGGGAAATGTTTTAGCACCCACTGATGTTATGTAAAGCACACGGAATCTTTTATAAGGGAGAAGGCAAATACGCCATATTTTTTGAAAATACAACAGTTAGCATATGCTTTTCAGTCACACACACATACACATCATGCACACAGTCCTGCCAGTTGATGTTTTTATAGTTACCAGTCTGTTGTAGCTCAAGTCAATCTAATGGCCAGTTAGATTGAACACGAGTGAGGAGCTGGGCTCTGTTGGTCGCAATCCAATGCTCTGAGGTTTTGGCAGGACTGAACCCAGAGTTTCATGGCAAAACACCCCAGCTTTATACTTGTAAATTCCCATTTGAGTCCATGCATTTTGCAATGTCATCCTGTAATCATTAGTCCTTTAGTGGTGGTAATCCTTGGGGTTTTCCGCTGTTATCATTTGATGGTTATTGTCCAGCTTCCCATGGTTATCTCCTGTTTGTTGTCTTGCCTTCGGGGGTGGCTGCCTCACCTCTGAGGCGGTCAATGCTGCTAACATGTTTAGCACTGGATACAATGGATGTTTTCTGATTGTCTCCTGGTGTTTCCAAGTCTCTCACTTTTTCCTTGACCAACGGGACATTTGTGAGGGCTTTCACACCTTATCTTTTCATGATGCATTCATTCCTCATTCACACAAACAATCTCTCACCGAGAAGACAGCAGTATTTTATATTCAGCAGAAGACATTGTAAATTAAACTTTACTAAATCTTGTGGTCAAAACAGTTTACATTGTGGCTTAGGCCTTTATCATTCCTTTAATCTAATTAACATAGGCACAATACAAGATCCTGTCTTTTACTCACTAAACCTTAAACCAAAGAAATGACTAGAGGGAAGTTTATAATGCATATAGGAAACAAGATCCCAGTCTCAGAAGGTCATTCCTTTCTGTTATGCAAAAAGGGTGTCTGGCAGAATTAATTCAAAGTTTACATCAATTTTTATAGTACAATTATAAAATCCTATTCCCACATTGATAACCTGTGATCTTTGGAGAGACACATGGAATTAATCTCACATTGCTTCATGTTCTTTCATACACAACCTACCTTGTTCAGTCAGCCCCTAACCTGTTGAGCTACAGGAAATCGTTCTTTAGAACCATATCAGTAATTATGGAAATTATAGTTTTCTTTTCTTTGCAGATTCTTCCACAATTCTAAAAGGTTAATAATAAAGTGTTTCTACAATGTCTTCCCATTAACGCTTCCATATATAGACTCCTTGGTGTCGGCAAACACACACCATAGCTAAATAAGAAAGATTGGATGAAATTAAGTCCCTATGCAATCTTTGCAAATAATGAACCATGTCTTCAATTTACTGGGGAGGGTGAACAGCTGGCTAGGAAGGGAGCAGAAGAGATTGAGTTACAATTTCACTGAACTCCTACCAAACTAAGAAGGTTTCCCTGGGTAATCCTGAGATCAGGGATAACAGAAAGCCAAACAATGGGGAGTGGTGGAGACGATAGGAGACAGATTCCCTGCTAAATCTCCAACACACATAGGATGGAGCAGGTATAATATAGCTGGCAGGTGGTAAGCTCTCCTGGTGAGGGACCATGTCTGTAAAATGTCATACACATCACAGTTGCTACAGCGATAAAATACATTATAAATACTGCTCAGCATTTACAAAGGAGTTGATTTTCGGACTGGGCAGCTGGTATCTTTCGGTCACATATCACCTGATACCAGGGAAACCCAAATTCAGGTGGTGCATGTAGGCTGTCGTCCCACAGGTGCATGAGAGCATTACACAGAGACTCACAAATCTGAGCTCAAGATTCAGCAAAATACAACTGTTGTGAAATCCCAGAAATCATCTCAGACTAGCTCCTTCTGATCAAGCTCCTTTGGTCACCTTAAAAAGGTTTTTAAAAGCTCATCTGGTATTGCAGAAATATTTTTGAACTGGCAGATTTTCAAATATTGTCCATCAACACAAAATAATCCATTATAATGAGATTCAGTTTCTGAAGCCTAAGGCAGAAACGATATTGGTCCAATTTTGTTATCTGTTTTACTTAATTATGATGATGGATTTGCCTTTATAGACAAGTGATTAAATGCAATCTACTTAAAGCAGCAGATTCTGCCACCCGTACTCTCATTGAATAGTACCTTACTCACTGAGTAGTCCACTACTCAGTGAGAAAGGTACTAAATAGAAGTAAGTTTCAAAAAAGAACTAGATACATTCATGGAGGATAGGTCCTTCAATGGCTATTAGCCAGGATGGGCAGGGACGGTGCCCCTAGCCTCCGTTTGCCAGAAGCTGGGAATGGGCGACAGGGGATGGATCACTTGATGATCACCTGTTCTATTCATTCCCTCTGAAGCATCTGGCACTGGCCACTGTCGGAAGACAGGATACTGGGCTAAATGGACTTCTAGTCTGACCCAGTATGGCTGTTCTTATGATGGCATAATCTGCCCCTTAACATAGAAGACATTGTCTCATGCTAACTGAAATTTTCCCTGGTGAGCAGCTACCTTAAACCTGCTGTTGTATTGCCCTGTGCTGTGAACCTGTTAGATCACTGGAGTAGACTGCTTAATTGTTTGGATGTGACATCTTCAAGGACAAGCCAATAGGTTGGATGGAAACACTCCCCCCATCTGAAAGGTAGCTGTGGTTTGTGTTTCACTTTGTAAAGCATTTACTGAATGGACGGCCTTATAAATGTAAGAAATTGTTACTAATAAAACTGTTCAGGGAATGGAATTAGAACTCCATCACTTTTAGGATGAAATACACAGTGTTTGCTCCAAATTACAATTCAAGTTCATTATTTTCAAAGCCAGACACCAGCCGTGCTGCAAATAAGAGCAGCCATTACTGCAGAGAGGTAGGGTTTGCAACATGCTGTATTAAGCATGAAACTCTGATTTCCTTGGCCAGACATTCTTATTTCCTTGGTCTAAAGCCATGGTATCCCCTCGGTCCCTGAAGTCTGGCAAAATTCCTCTGGCTGACTGGTACACTGTCACCCGAGATGTGGTTGTATGTTAGTGCTGTTTGTTAGGTATGTGCGTGTTATAGTTAATCGGATAATTTTTCAAAAATGCTCAGCACCCACATGGGAACCACGTTTCCAATAGCCCTCAACTCTCATTGAGGTACCTAAATGAAATGGGCAAAAGCACTTGACACCCAATATGTCCCACTAAGACCAATGACATATCCTCCTTCTTTCCTTACCCCCTCCCGCATGGGAGCTGATAGGGCAAGTGCAATACCTAAAATCTGACCCTGGATATATGGCTTGCGAAGCATGTGGGGGTAATGTATATTACGTATACAGTATAGCTCTCTATGATTTGGTGAACTGTAAATGCTATACTGTGTTGTATTAATACATAGGGCTTCTGATTTTCAGTTTTAACCCATAAACATGGATAAAGCACCCCTGTTTAAAAAAATATCGGACATAGGTTTTTATTGAATAAACATAGCGGGGGGGGAAACAGATATGGTTATTTGTATCCAAGGACTTGTCTATCCAGATCAGTAATGTAGACCATGGGGATGTGATTTCTAAAGCGCACTAGCATATTGTGCATTAATTGGTCTGTATAGACCTTGCTGGTGCGCACTAAAGGTTCCCTAGTGCGCTTTAACATAGTGCTGTTTGAAATAATATTACACTGAAGCACACACGAGGGAACATAACAGAGAGATTACTCATGACAGTGTGTACAGAGTTTTGGACATCTATATAAAACTCAACAATTGCTAAAAAGAAACCCTGAAAATTAAACTAATAAATCCCCATGCCAGAAGCCCTATACTACATGATTTGTATCATCTAATGCTTGTATACTTAAAACTAAAAGCAATTTTAAAAATGTCTGGGGGACAGAGAGGATAACAGATTGGTGACAGAAATTAAAGAAGCTTTAACTGCATTTTTTTTAAAAGCTCTCATAATTTAGAAGAATGGAAAATGGCCAATTTCTTCAGTCATTCTGTTAGGAAAATGTTTAAGGACACGCTATTCAGTTGTAGGGCAAAGCATTAGAAGCTATAATAAGAGCCCAAATGAAGGACATTTTGAAATAAGAGTGTGATTAAAGAGAAACAAGCTGGTTTCAAGGTAGGAAGGTCACATATGCATGTAGCAACTCATAAGCATTCAATAAAGTCTAAACAGGTAAAAAGCATTCTTAAAATGGGTAATAGAATTATAACAATATTAACACATTGGTGAGCCAGAGTGATTCCAGATATGTATTGCTGCTCTCCCTTTGAGGCAAAAGTTTGCCTTTGACCTATGAAAAAAAGGGGTATATTAGTCAGAGCAAGGCGTGAGGAGTCGGAATTCCAAGGTCCCGTCCTTAGCTCTGACTCACTTTGTGACCACGGGCAAGCTTTTGAACCGATGTATTGAAATGATACATTGGCACAGCAGGCTCCAGCTTGAAATTATTTTAAAACGGTGGTTTTCAACCTGTGGTCTGCAGACCCCTGGGGGTTCACAGACTATGTTTAAGATTTCCCAAGGAGTCTGTACCTCCATTTGAAATTTTAGGGATCCGGAAATGAAAAAAAGGTTGAAAACCACTGCTTTGAGATATTAGCTGTCTAGTAATTAATGCTATTTGATAATGAGGCTTCATGTTGATAAGCAATCTTTCATCTAACACTCTCAAAGCACTTTACGGACAATTAAGACTCACTATATGCCTGTGAGATGGTTAAGTATTTTCATCCCATTTTTTAAAAACGGGTAAACTAATTTGTGTGTCCATTGCCGTAATACCTAAAAGCAAGCAGAGGCACCAGGCTTCCTCCTTCTGAATTGTACCTTACTCCATGAATAGTCCCAATGGTGCCAATGTACTTATGCATAACAAATTGGAGGATTTGGCCAAAAGAAATCTGATGAGGTTCAACAAGGACAAGTCCAGAGTCCTGCACTTAGGAAAGAAGAACCCCATGCACCGCTACAGCCTGGGGTCCGACTGGCTAAACAGCAGTTCTGCATAACAGGACTTGGGGATTACAGTGGACAAGAAGCTGGATATGAGTCAGCAGTGTGCCTTTGTTGCCAAGAAGCCCAATGGCATATTGGACTGTATTAGTAGGAGCACTGCCAGCAGATCGAGGGAAGTGATTATTCCCCTCTATTTGGCACTGGTGAGGCCACACCTGGGGTATTGTTTCAGTTTTGGGCCGCCCCCCCGCACAGAAGGGAGGTGGACAAATTGGAGAGAGTCCAGCGGAGGGCAACGAAAATGATTAGGGGGCTGGGGCATATGACTTATGAGGATAGGCTGAGGGAACTGGTCTTTTTTAGTCTGCAGAAGAGAAGAGTGAGGGGGCATTTGATAGCAGCCTTCAATTACCTGAAGGGGGGTTCCAAAGAGGATGGAGCTAGCCTATTCTCAGTGGTGACAGATGACAGAACAAGGAGCAATGGTCTCAAGTTGAAGTGGGGGAGGTCTAGACTGGATATTAGGAAACACTATTTCACTTGGAGGGGGGTGAAGCATTGGAATGGGATACCTAGGGAGGTGGTGGAATCTCCATCCTTAGAGGTTTTCAAGGCCTAGCTTGACAAAGCCCTGCCTGGGATGATTTAGTTGGTGTTGGTCCTGCTTTGAGCAGGGATTGGAGTAGATGACCTCCTGAGGTCTCTTCCAACCCTATAATTCTATGATTCTGTGATTCATAAGGGCCCAACAAAGTACTGGCATAGCCAGAGTAGAACTCAGGGGGGAAACTGGTTGAAAAACAGGATTGTTTTCCTTCAGCAGATATTACTTGTTTGGTGGAAATTTGAATATTGAAAATTGTTGCTTTCTGGGAGTTGTAGGTTAGGTGCTTCGTGCTCCCATTCTCCTCTCCTATGATGCAGCAGTTGCCCCCTTTTGGAGAGGGGAGGTGTGCATCATGGGAGTCCCTGACCCAGGTGCCTGATGGGAGATGTAGACTGGCTGGGGAGTTCAGCCTATAGAGGATTATGAGAACATGACAGAGCTGCAACTCCCATAACGCTCCAGGGGAATATTTCCAAATTGAAATGTTTTGGTTCTCAGGTGGTCAGTTCTTTGATTAAAATAATTGAAATTTGCTGCAAAAAGCCGACAGCTCAAAGCCAAAGCAGGGCATTGATTTATAGGGATCAGCTCCATGTCTGCAGCTTTTCGTTATTTCTTTATATATCTAAGACTACAATATTGAGCGTTGCATATTTCAAATTTATAGATGAGTGCTCCAGTAATTAGGAGCAGCCAGATGCAGCAGGACAGAGACAGTTTAAGTACATGAGTAATACTGTAGGTGGAAGCTGGATCTAATACAGATCAATGTAAAATATTCAGTCTTGGAGCAAATACTGACACATAAATCCATTACATGAAAAGGTGCCGCACTGAAGGGAACTGAAAAGTGTACAGGAGTGGGGGAGGAGGAACACATGAAGAGGTGCCGTGAAAAAACTTTTCAAGGAGAGAACTGGGATGGAATAGCAGAAGATATATGGGGCCTAAAGGCTGCTTCCATTGAAGGCAAGGGCAAGAGCATCAGGCTTCAACAGAGGGAGGTTTGGGCAAAGATTAAGCAATAAAACCTCATGGACTATTTACCAAGAATTCATCTCCATGTATATAATTGATATGCAGCACTTGCAAAAGTAGCTGTGATGGGCATGGAGGGATTTTTCTAGGAGGTATATTTTTTAATTAATATTAAAATTAATTATGCAGTTATGATCCGTAAGATATCTACCACTTTTTCAAGACGCCATTGAGATGTCAGCTCTGGATTTTAGACATTTTAATTAACTCTAAAAATGTAGCTGTAAAACAATATTATGACTATTAATTGAATCTGTGACATATGTAGCTTGAAACTGATAATATACTTGTTTTCTGCGTACATCATCTTTAAATTTCTAAGAAACTGTCTATAGAAACGGCAGCCATTTTGTTTTCAGAGTTGTTGCAACCTGCTTTTCGAGGAGACATACACTGTGCTCTCTCAGGGAGTTTACTTTTGTTCTCCCTTTCTATACATCTCTTTAATCTTAAATCACTTTGGACTGAAATTATATGGTTTTCTTTATCAATCCTGGATTGTTCTGATTTCAGCCTTGTAATGTAGTTAAATTACCAATAAATAATGCTCATGAATCTTCACAACTAAGAGAAAGTCACCACCCAGTTTAATCTACTAGATGATATGCAAATAGAAGTAATACAAAAGATGTTGGGAATTTTTCTTTTGGACATAATATATATTTTGTGCTGAACATCTTTCATATGATTATCTGAGATCTTTTACAAACATTAACTAACTAGGCCTCACACTCTCCTGGGAGGTAGATAAATATTGTTATCCCCATTTTGTACATGGGTAAACTGAGGCCTGGAGAAAGAAAAGGAGTACTTGTGGCACCTTAGAGACTAACGAATTTATTTGAGCATAAGCTTTCATGAGCTACAGCTCACCTCATCGGATGCATGCAGTGGAAAATACAGTGGGGAGATTTATATACACAGAGAACATGAAACAATGGGTGTTACCATAAACACTGTAAGGAAAGTGACCAGGTAAGGTGAGCTATTACCAGCAGGAGAGCAAAAAACCTTTTGTAGCAATAATCAAGGTGGGCCATTTCCAGCAGTTGACAAGAACGTGTTAGGGACAGTGGGGGAGGGGGGGCAGGAGGGGTTCACATGACTTGCCCGTGGTCACAAAGTGAGTCCGTTGCTGCCAGAGCCAAGGACAGCTATTGGAATTCTGACTCCTCACACCTTGCTCTGACCAATACCCACCTTCCTTTCATAGGTCAAAGGCAGACCTCTGCCTCAATGGGCACTAACAAATATATAGCTGGGATCAGTCTGGCTCACCTGTGTGTTAGTGTTGTTTCAACAGGTGTTAGAATTAGAAGAATGTGTTTACTGTTTAGACTTTATTGTGAATTGCTACATGCATTATAACATTAGTATCCTGGTTACACGGTAAGCCTATGTGACTATGTAAATCACCAGCTAATAAAGAGACCTTAATTTGCGGAAAGTGCTAATCTCCCACTGAAGGTGTTACATCCTGCCCCACAGGCAGGGGGTCCCACCACACCAGACAGACTGATGATAACGAAGACAAAATCTTTGTTGTTTTACCCTCTACACTGTGAAAAGGTGTCATGCATGTGGATTCCTCCCATCAGCTGAATTTGCAGCTCAGAACACAAGGAAGAAAGAGGAAAAAACTCCTAATAAGGAGGAACTTAATTTCTATGCTGCTTGGACCCTGGGGGAAGCTAAGGTTTTCTGAGCATAAGCAAGAGATCCCTAGCTGCTTAGCCATAAAGGTTATACAGAGCTTGCTTATTACAAAAGCTTCTATTGCCTTTTGAAACTTAAAATTGGAACTCATTTGTGCATAAGTTTACATCTGATTTAAACGTTGTAAATATCACTCATTTCCTTTTCCTATTTAAGATCTAAGGTGCAATTGACCTGGGGTAAGTGACTGGTCCTTTGGGACTAGAAGTAACCTGGATATTGCTGTGATTCTTGGTGTAAGGGGCTGTCTACCACAAAGGTAGGCTCACTTTAGTGGCAAGATAGATCAGAGTACCCAAGGGGGCTTTCTGTGCTGCCCTGTTAAGACTGGTATAGTGCCTGAGAACGTTACCCTTGATAAATCGTTAGTGAAATTTAAGTCCAGAATTCACAGCCAGTTTGGGGTTTGTGCCCAGTGAGCCCTGGGGTTGGTCCTCATGCTCTTGAATCACAGCAGACAGGTTTATACTCATGGTTGTCCATTTTTGTAGGACCAGACAGTGCCACCTTTATTCACATGGAATTGTACCTTACTCTGCAAATAGTTCCACTGTTTTCAGTGGGGTTACCTGAGGAGTAAGGTACTACTCAGTGTGTATAAGGTTACTGGAGTTTGCCCCAAAGTCTATAAAGAGAACACGAAGATTCACTGTCTGATCTTCCCCACCCCCATCATTAGGTCTGTGTGAAGCATGGATGCAGAGTCTGCTGATGGGAACAGTGTATTGCTTCTCAGTCTCTTTTAGGAATCCAAATCTGAAAGTTCACCCAGAAAGTGAAAATCATTTAGCCATGAAAATGTGGAAAGCAGCCCATCGTAGGGCTCTGATAAACAGAAGGACTTTTCTGCACACACAATGCAGAGAGCTCTGATCCACAAACACACCATGGTACAGAAAGGCTGAATGGCCTCTAGTTTGTAATATAATGGGGAGGAAGGTAATATTACTTTTTTTTAAATAAAGCTACCTTTTGAAGTTTAGTGCTAAAATAAGGAGATGGAGGAGGAGAGTTGTTTTCCAGTTGCCTTGTATCTCTCCCCACTTGTGTAAATTCCACGGCAATGCATTTCTTTTGAGTACTGAAGCAATTTGCTTCAAAAATGAAAGGGCGGGCTGCAGCAAAAACAAAATCAAAAGTGACTGAGCATAGCCACATGAAGTAGACTTGTTAACAGGAGATACTTCAGAGGTTCGTGTGACGTGCTCATGAGACAAAGGGTGGCCCCGTGGGTTTGAATACTACTCTGGGATTTGAGCTGGGCAAATAATTGATTTTTTTTAGTTCAACCAGCAAACTGATCAGAAAAAATATTCTACTCAGTTTTGTGAAACAGTAGGTCTTCTCCCCAGCTTAGCAGGTACTCACTGACCTGCCCAGTCGCCTTTAGGCAGCTGTATTTATACAAACATAAGCACATAATAGACAAAAACATTTCCTCAGCTCACCCTTTCTCCTAGAGTTTAATGGCCTGCCCTTCTAGGGGTTCTCTGGTAAGCCTGCTTCTTGCAGCTTCCCAGTCCCAGCCAGCTGCCCTTCTCAGGCAGCTCTTGTCTCCCAGCCAGTTCTCGCTCAGCCACCTTTGCTCCCTTTCTGGATTGCCAGCCCCAGCACAACCTCCCAGAGCCCCTGGCTCTACACACTCTACTCCTCCATGTTTCCTCTCTCTAGGCACAGCCTGCTCCAATCACTCCTCTTCTGGCTCTCTGACTGGCCTTTATAGCCCCAGGTGTAGCCCTGCCCCCTTTAACTGGCTAAGTTGGACACACCTGGTCTGACACAGGACCAGGGCCAGGGAGAAGAGAGGCTGATCTACCCACAGAGACAAGCTACCATGTGACAGGCTTTGAAAATGTTCGGAATTTGTCAGCAAATTAGAAGAGTTGATTTAAAGCTGTATGAAACATTTCATTCAGCTTAAAAAAAACCTCTCTGTGTATATGTGCCCCTTATAGCCCAGTCATTACACTAGCTTCTGGTGAAGAGGGAGATTAAGGTTTGAATCTCTACTCTAGAGCATAGACTTGAACACAGGTCTCGAGCCTCCTAGCCATTAGGCTATTCTGGAATTGGCTAGTCTCCTTCTCTCTTGTTGAAATTGTTCCACTTTGTCTAACTAGTTACATATGCAGGATGCCAAACAGAAAGAGCATGAGGGTGACTCTCTAGCCTATGATTAAGGCACACACCTGGCAGGTAGGAGATGTGGATTCAAATTGTCTCCCTGTCTGATTCAGAAGTGGGATTTCTATGGGCTTGGCTACCCTTGCGAGTTACAGTGCAATAAAGGAGCCCCGGGCGCACTCGCTCACTCCCCGTCCACCCTGGCAAGGCACGTAGAGCGCTCTGACTCCGCGGCTGCAGCGCTGCTGGTCTCCACCTCGGCGAGTGGAAGAACGTTTGCTGCGCCCCCGCTGGAGCGCCGCGGCGCCAGTGTGGACGAGGTGTTGCATTACTGCGCTCTGATCAGCCTCCGGAAACATCCCATAATCCCCTTAAGTGAAGTGGCCACTCTTGTCATTGTTTTTGAATCGCTGTAGGAATGTGGATATGCCCTTTGAAAGCTCCATTTCTGACAGCCGGCTGCTTATCTGCTCTGAGACAAAGCAACCATTAGTGTGGAATGCTGGGTGTGAGAGAGAGAAACGGATGGTGGAGGGGGGTCTGCTACTGTCTGAACGAACAAGACAGCATGCTGACATTCTCTCAGCCCCCCAAAAACCCACTCTCTCTCCCCCCACATATACACAACACACACCCTGTCACACTCCACCCCACCCCCACCCCCATTTGAAAAGCACGTTACAGTCACTGGCATGCTGGGATAGCTGCCCATAATGCATCGCTCCCAATTCCACTACAAGTGCCGCAAATGTGGCCACACCAGTGCGCTTGCAGCTGTCAGTGTGGACAGACTGCAGCGCTTTCCCTACTGCGCTCTCCAAAGGCTGGTTTAACTCACAGTGCTCTACATCTGCAAGTGTAGCCCTGCCCTAAGTCAAGCCTAGAGCAAAACGTCATGTGAGCTGCATAAACTAAACCCTGAAGATTCTTGTCATAGGAGCCAGCCAAGGTGGTGGGAATGTTTTACTGAACATTTTTTGCCATTATGGCTGAGGCATATTTGCAGCTGTAAAAGTCTCAGTTTCTAGAGGATGATTATTTTTCACTTTGAAAGAGGTGAATAACAACTAGATTTGCTTGAGATTTTTTTGCTTATACTTATGAGCAAAAGTGGAAATGGTCCATATTTATTTTAAATGGAATTCATGAAAAATTAGGTTCTTGATATGACCAAAAGAAAATACATAGACAACTCCACTGTCGTGCATTGCACATGCTGCATTGACCAGCAGGGCTCTGCTATGCAAGGGGCAAGCTGCAATTGAAAATGCACAGATGATACATAGAATCATTGAATCATAGAATATCAGAGTTGGAAGGGACCTCTGGAGATCATCTAGTCCAACCCCCTGCCCAGAGCAGGACCAATCCCCAACTAAACCATCCCAGCCAGGGCTTTGTCAAGCCTGACCTTAAAAACTTCTAAGGAAGGGGATTCCACCACCTCCCTAGGTAACACATTCCAGTGTTTCACCACCCTCCTACTGAAAAAGTTTTTTCTAATATCCAACCTAAATCTCCCCCACTGCAACTTGAGACCATTACTCCTTGTTCTGTCATCTGCTATCACTGAGAATAGTCTAGATCCATCCTCTTTGGATCCACCTTTCAAGTAGTTAAAAGCAGCTATCAAATCCCCCCTCATTCTTCTCTTCCATAGACTAAACAATCCCAGTTCCCTCAGCCTCTCCACATAAATCATGTGTTCCAGACCCCTAATCATTTTTGTTGCCCTTCGCTGGACTCTCTCCAATTTTTCCACATCCTTCTTGTAGTGTGGGGTCCAAAACTGGACACAGTACTCCAGATGAGGCCTCACCAATGTCGAATAGAGGGGAACGATCACATCCCTCGATCTGCTGGCAATGTCCCTTCTTATACACCCCAAAATGCCATTGGCCTTTGGCCATACAACATACTCTCCAAGGCACAGAGCTCAGCTTATGTGTATTTGAGGAAATAATAGATGCAACCTCTATCCAGTATAATGACCTGTTAGGAACTGGAGGACAGCATCTGCAGGACAAAGCAAGCAATGGGGAGAAGTTTCAATCTGGCGGAATTCACTATCCACAGGCAACCATTTATTATTATTTATTTGTATTGCAGGATCACACAGGGGCCACAACCATAGACCAGGAATGTATTGTTCTAAGCTATGTACAATCAGATAACAAAAGGACAGCCCCTACCCCAAGCAGCTTACAATACAATCAGATGGGGATAGCACAAGATAGCAATGAGACAAAACTCGCCAGCATGAAAAGCAGCAGTCACAGTACACCAGCTGCCTAATCATTGTCACATAGTCTGTCATCCATCTCACCTCAGCCCCATCATCTTCATGGCATTACCTTTCTCAACAACAGAACAGCACCCCTATGGGCGTGAAGGTATGGTGGCTGGAAAGAAATGTCTCAGTCATGTAGATGGTGCACATTTGGTAGGAGTTCATGATCCTTCTAGCTACTCCCATTCAAGTCAGCTATCTAGCATGGTACTGTGCTTTGGGCCTTCCTTATGTCTCCCAGCACAATGTCCTCCCAGTAAGGTCACCACCAGCTCCCATGTAAACCAGGTTATGTAACTGGCTGTGGCCTCTTCAGAATGGGAGCTCTTTTGATGAAATTTCTTTCTTTCTGTGGAATTGCAGACACAAGGATTTTGAGCGCTCCCAATGTTCATCATCTAAATGTGCTGTTCATACTAATATAGTGTCATTATTACTACTTTTTACAATCTCTTATCTTTTTACATCGGGGAAGACAAAGTCTTTACATGAAAGATAACCACTGTGAGACCTAATATACTGAAAATGGAAAGGGAACTGTTTTAAGCTATACAATATGGCCAATGAGTAAAAGGAATCACAAAAGAAATGCACTCACTGTCAAACAAAAGTTGTTTAGTCGTGGCAAAGCAGTTCAGCACTACATGTTTAGCAGATAATATTGAATAAAAGCTTAAGCTTACTGTCATAAATATAAAGGGAAGGGTAAACCCCTTTAAAATCCCTCCTGGCCAGAGAAAAAAATCCTCTCACCTGTAAAGGGTTAAGAAGCTAAAGGTAACCTCACTGGCACCTGACCAAAATGACCAATGAGGAGACAAGATACTTTGAAAAGCTGGGAGGAGGGAGAGAAACAAAGGGTCTGTGTGTCTGTCTATATTCTGTCTTTGCTGGGGATAGACCAGGAATGGAGTCTTAGAACTTTTAGTAAGTAATCTAGCTAGGTACGTGTTAGATTATGATTTCTTTAAATGGCTGAGAAAAGAACTGTGCTGAATAGAATAACTATTTCTGTCTGTGTATCTTTTTTGTAACTTAAGGTTTTGCCTAGAGGGGTTCTCTATGTTTTGAATCTAATTACCCTGTAAGGTATCCACCATCCTGATTTTACAGGGGGGATTTCTTTATTTCTATTTACTTCTATTTTTATTAAAAGTCTTCTTGTAAGAAAACTGAATGCTTTTTCATTGTTCTCAGATCCAAGGGTTTGGGTCTGTGGTCACCTATGCAAATTGCTGAGGCTTTTTATCCAACATTTCCCAGGAAAGGGGGGGTGCAAGTGTTGGGAGGATTGTTCATTGTTCTTAAGATCCAAGGGTCTGGGTCTGTAGTCACCTAGGAAAATTGGTGAGGCTTTTTACCAAACCTTGTCCAGGAAGTGGGGTGCAAGGTTTTGGGAAGTATTTTGGGGGGAAAGACGTGTCCAAACAGCTCTTCCCCAGTAACCAGTATTAGTTTGGTGGTGGTAGCGGCCAATCCAAGGACAAAGGGTGGAATATTTTGTACCTTGGGGAAGTTTTGACCTAAGCTGGTAACGAGATAAGCTTAGGAGGCTTTTCATGCAGGTCCCCACATCTGTACCCTAGAGTTCAGAGTTGGGGAGGAACCTTGACACTTACTGTTTCTGCTATCTGGAAACATTGAAAAAACATAAGATTTTTAAAGGTCTTTAGACAGTGAAGTCAGTGGGAGTTAGGCGCCTAGACACCTTTAAAAATCTGGCCCTGTCACCATGTTCCTCTCCAAGGGGCCATGATAGGGCTTTTGCTCTCCTCTACCTTTGGTCTGCAACATCTGGGCATTCGGCCACATCAGTCCGGTCATAGAAGGTTTAGCCCTGTGGCTGGGTACGGGATATCCTGTTGGGGTTGTCAATGAACACACACAAAAAATCAGTGAACAAAAATGAAGTGTCCCACAGGTGCAGTAGGGCTCTCTTTCTTCACAGGGTCCCTGGTAAACCCATCTGGACTCACAGGCTAGTCTAGAATAATAATCTTACAGTAGTGGTTTAGTATCGGACTCTCTCCACCTCCCATCATGAAGGGGGTCGTTGCTCAGCCGTTAAGGAGTTTTTGCCTTCAGACAGTCCTTCTCCGGGAGCTGAGGCCTGCTCTCCACTCTGGCCTGCCCCAAGTCATACTGTGTTCTCCCTTTTTAAGATCCTCCCTCCAAGTCTGACATCACACACAGGGGGGGCGGGGCTGAAGAGAGCCCACGATAGCTCATTAAGCTCTTGCTGCCCAGGGTGGGGTTTCTATGTCCCCTCATAGGCCCATAGTCTTTTTTTGTTGGTTTGTACTGCATCTATCACAGATGCCCTGCTCACGGATTGAGGAGCTTGTGTCCTCTTCTGTATTTTCTGTTTTTCCCCATTAGCAAATAGTTTCTTCTGAACCAATGATGACAATAACTAAATTAACATCCCACTGAACTGCTTTGAAAGAGACTTAGATTATAGGTTATAAAATATCAGTAGAACCGGCTCTTCTGCTGTTGCTGCTGTTGCTATTGCTTTTAGCCATCTTCATTGCTCTCCACCCAAACCATGGAGTAAGCTCAGCAAATAAGGGAGCCAGAAGAAATACCAAATGACAAACCCAACCAGTCCAGCTAGAAAAAGCCAACAATTCATCCTGGGTTTGACTTACCCTCTCATTATGACAGACACCTGGTGACAGAACTGGCTCTTTTGAGATTTCTAGTCCAATTTTGCAAAGCCACTAAAGTTCCAGTAAGTATTCCAACTTTTTTAGGTACTTTTCTGAACAGTATTCCTGAGATTCACCGAATACTGAACTCCTCATGTACAGAAGCATACGCAATGGTTGTGGTTTTCAGAATCCTTTAGCATTGGCATAACTTTGCTCCAAAGTCAATGATAAACCTCCCATTGATTTCAAAGGGAGCAGAGTTAGATCAACACTGAGTTCTTTTGAAAATCCAACCAACTAGACCAATTTTCAGCTGGTGCAAATCCACTGACAAGAACTGAGGATCTGCCTTGAAATTTTGGAAGAAAAAAGGAGGAAAAAATATCTCTCCTTGTTGGTCAACACGCAGTATAAGGAATATGTGAAATCCATTAGGTTTCATTGAGAAAACTATGTTTTTGGGAGGCATTCAAACCTTGTAGATGATTATCTGAACTGAACATCTGAATCCAAAAAGCTGCAATAGGGAAAGTGTTAAGTGGCTCTCTCTGTGAGTTCATTCCTGACAGAGAAGCTGCGATTACTGGCAGAAAAGCAGATATTTTTCAGGCTGACAAAAAAGAGTTTCTTGTTAAGGAAATTAGATAGGATTCCATAATGATGTATATGCTTTGCGATTGCAGGAAATGGTGCGGGAATTTAAAGAAACAATTGACTGAAGAGCCATTTCTGTTCTTAGCATCTAAAGGTCAGTGAGCAAACTGTTCTTTGTCTTTGTGTTTTCCAGGTAAAAGAGAAGAGCCATTTTCCATTAGGAGAAATTAGTTTTCATGGTTTGGTAGAGGATCAAAACCATTAAGAATTCATTCACTTTCAACAGCTTTCGATATTCCTTCCAAGCATAGGGAATATCTGGGAAATACTAGACTAGATTGCTCTGGTAACATTATTTAGTTATCCAAGAGAAACTTGGAAAATTTTGAAATGCACTCACTGCATGTCACATTCCCACTAGCTGCATGTCAACTTCATTTTTCCTACAGTGGATTTATGAGGTTTCGCGTTCCGGAAAGAGATTGATCTTTGTCAGTAAGAACAATTAAAATCACATCTCACCTTCTTTAAAAGGAATCAATATCGTCAAACTGTGTTTTTCACTGTTTAAGACCAAGACTTTCAACACTAAGGGTAAAATTTTCGACAGAGTCTAAGTGCCCTAGGAGCCTACATCACATTTTCAAAAGTGACTTAGGCTTTTTAGGAGTCTAAATCCCATTGACTTTCAATGAGATTTAGGAGCCTAACTCATGTAGACAATTTTGAAAAATTTACCCTAGTTGCCTAAAGGTAGGCTCCTAAATCCATACTGAGATACCTAAATAAGTGGCTCCCACTGAACTCAATGGGAGATTCTAGGTGCTCAGCCTCTCTGAAAATTAGGCCACTTAATTAAGGGCACATACCTTTGAGTTTAGGAATCTAACTGTAAGCGTGGAGGCTGGGATTTTGAAAAGGGCCTAAGGGAGTTAGGCACCTAAAGAAATTCCCTTAGCATCCCCAGAAAATTCCAGCCCTAGTTTTGAAAATCTTGGCCTACTGCACAATACGGTTTTGGCACTCTGGGGATGGGGGTAGAGGGGGAACATTGTGAAGATGATTATTGGCTGAGTGGAGGGTCCAGAAGTCATTTCTCTGGTACTGAACAATAAAGCTCAGTGGAACCTAGAGGAAATTATCTTTAGTACTGCTTCAATAGGAGCAACATGTACCATAGAGCTGGTTGACATATTTTCAGTAGAACCATTTTCCATTGGAAAATGCAGTTTCATCAGAGTTGAAGCATGTCACTGGGATGTGTTGATTTCTACAAACATTTTGATGGGAAAAAGTCTAAAGGAATCATTTCAACTTTCTCATTCTGATAATGTCAAAACCGTAAATTTCAATAACGTCAAAATATGTTTTCCTGATATGGTAAAATCAATTCATTTTGATTCATTTTGTTTCAATGTTTCTATTCTATTAAAAGATTAATGTTAACGGTATATAGAAATTATTTTTATTACGCCTCAACATTATTGAAATGGAACATTTTGATGGATTCAAAATGAAATTCCACGGAATTTTCACTCTGTGGGAAATTTCAAAATTCAGCTTTTTGTTCCAATTTGGAACAAAAACCAATTTTGAAATGTCTAAATTTACCACAGAATGGAAATTAGAGCCAGAGTGATGCCTGAGTGACCTGGAGTGAGGCAAGGCAGGAGCAGGGCTAGGAACAAGCAGGGACCGTCAATGTTTCAGCTCTGGATCTATGCTTGAGCAGCCACCAAACTGTTGCTGAGCTTAAGAGCCAGTCTTCTGACTCAGTCCATCAGACAGCCTACTACAGGCCCGTTGCAATCTTTGGGTTGCCTGGAGATTTGACGTTGCTGCAGGCCCTGTTTCCTGACAAATAGCACCATGATTTAGATGTACATGGCACTTTAAAGTACAGATAAAAATGGATTCCATATCATTCCATTCCATTCCTGCTGAAGTAAAATCTTTATTTTCTTCCACCCGCGGGGACTTTCCTGCATCCTTAATGAGCACTAAACGCTGCCATGAGAAAAGAACTTTTATGTTGAAGACTTTTTAGACTGAAATGAGTTTAGGCTACTTCACAGACTTACTCATCTTTTCTTAAGACAGCTGCTTTTCTATGGGTATGAGTGTGACCCTTCTGCAGAGCTGAACAAAGTGTGGAAACATTTGTTCACAAAAAATGGTGTCTAGCTTGGACTCCTGAGTCAACCTACTCATGTTCAAGCCCCTTTTTTGAGTTTGCTTTTCAGCGAACATTCATGGTACCAAGTTCTGTTCACAACAGCTCTGGCTGGAAGAACATAATGCAGTCAATGATACTTCTGTAGAGCTGACTGATTTTCCAGGTGGTTGTGCAGAATTGTAAATGGGCAGATGGTGCCCGCCCAGCCAGTCCCAGTTGCGAAGGATGAGACAGGCCGTATATGACAAACATACAAACAGAGATCCAAGAGGAGATCTTTTAACCCATCAATACTTCAAAAAATGGAATTCTATTGCAAAAGCTTATTTACCTGTCTTCCTGTCACTGCAAATGGCAGGATACTTCCCTTATAGACATAGAAAGGGTTTGCCGAGATAGACAGACGACAGAACAAGAAGCAATGGTCTCAAGTTGCAGTGGGGGAGGTCTGGGTTGGATATTAGGAAACGCTGTTTGACTGGGAGGGTGGTGAAGCACTGGAATGGGTTACCTAGGGAGGAGGTGGAATCTCCATCCTTAGAGGTTTTTAAGGCCCGGCTTGACAAAGCCCTGTCTGGGATGATTTAGTTGGGGTTGGTCCTGCTTTGAGCAGGGGGTTGGACTAGATGACCTCCTGAGGTCTCTTCCAACCCTGATATTCTATGATTCTATGATCGCTATACCGCTATGGCTATATTGGCCAACTCTCCCAGTGGAGACAAAGTCAATACCAGTGTAACCCACGTGCCTTATACATAGAATCATAGAATATCAGGGTTGGAAGGGACCTCAGGAGGTCATCTAGTCCAACCCCCTGCCCAGATCAGGACCAATCCCCAACTAATAAAATAAAAACTAATCCCCAACTTATAGGGAGATATCTCATCAGAGATCTAGAGAGAAGTGGAAAAAGGGGAGTGAGTTGTGTCTGGGTCATTGTTACTAGGCAGATACACAATTAGCATTTCACACGCAGAAGTTTCTGGATTTGGTGTGGTAATTTGGGGGGATGCTCAATAGGTTCCCTGTAGCTGGACTCATGGACTCCATGGAGGACTGTAACAGGAGTGGGAATTTTCTGTAATATTTTGTATGACTGTTGTGAGTGTCTCAATTTCCCATGTATGCTGCATTGTTGATTAGGTGATGGGGAAAGGTTGTTTACTTTCTGCAAAGATCCAGGTGTGACTGATGTCTAGCTGTCTGGGCCCTGGGCCCATGTCTACGGAGAGACCAAGAAGACACTTGGGTCACTGGGTCACTCCAGTAGCCTAGACATTTGGTACCTAGCAACTAACGACTATGGATGGCCCACTCCTCTGCTGGAAGCTTGCCATATTTGCCTGGGAACAAGAACAAAAGACTGAGGAGAGGCCAGGTTGGGGGGTGGGGTTGTTAAAAGTGGTTTGCTGGAAACTTCTGATTCTCCTGAACTGGGAAAAAAGAGGGGTCAGAGGGCTCCAGGCTGAACAAGATGGACCATGCTGTAACTTTCTGTTCTCTGTGCTAACCAAGGACTTGCTATGCTGTGTTGCAGACACCTAGTAAACCCTACTGCTTTTACAATGCTGGCTGAGAGTCATTGCACATGCTGAAAGTGGGAGTGCATTGCTTCCTTTGGCTATACAAGTCTCTCCCAGGTATCCAACTCAAGTGGACTCACTGAAGGGAGCTCACAGCGTGAAGCAGGGGAGCTGAAAGCTTTGAGGTTTGGTCTAAGGAGGCAGTGAAGCCAAGTGGCTTACCCTAGTGAAAGATTTCAGAGTAACAGCCGTGTTAGTCTGTATTCGCAAAAAGAAAAGGAGGACTTGTGGCATCTTAGAGACTAACCAATTTATTTGAGCATAAGCTTTTGTGAGCTACAGCTCACTTCATCCGATGAAGTGATGTCCCCCTCAGGGGGGCTCTTGCCAGGGAGTGTTCCAGAGCACCGCACCTGTGGATTAATTAGTTAATTAGTTCGCCAACTAGCTAATTGACTGATTCCACAGTCCGGCAGAGGAGGAGAAAGAGTCTACATGGGTTCCGGATGGAGAGCTCTGCAAGCAAGAGGAGAAAAGCTATTGCTGCAGTGCTCTTGACTCAGCAAACTGTACCGAGTTGATGAACGTAGACTCTAACTGAGACTCAGGGCTTGCCAACACTTACAATGCTACAGCGGCACAGCTGCAATTGCACCGCTGTTGTGCTTCTATGTAGACACAACCTACACCAACAGGAGGGGTTCTCCCGTCACTTGGGTAATCCACCGCCCCAAGAGACAGTATCTGGGTCAATGTCAGAATTCCATTGCTGTCTACACGGGGACTTAGGTCATCTTAACTATGCCACTCAGGGGTGTGGATTTTTCACTCCCTTGAGCGACGTAGTTAATCCAGTTTATTGTTCTAGTGTTTATTCTAGTGTTTAATCTAGTTTATTGTTCTAGGCCTCAGGGAAATGTAAACTAAGCTTTTGGAACTCTGAGTTACTTATGGTTGTGGGGACTGACCTGTTTAGATATAGTGTGTTTATTTTGCTTATGTATAACTATGAAGATAATGTACATGGTTATGAAGTAGCCTTGTTATGTACTAGAAACTGAGGTATTACTATTATGATTCTTTATGTTTACAAGATTTTATAAAATCGGTACTTAAGAATTAAGTTCATTCCTTTTGTTCGGATTTGATTGTGCCAAGGTCGACCCTGTACAACCTGTGCTGAAAATCCTCAATGACTGAATACTGGTTCTCTAGGTGCTTTTTTTTACAGGAGTATTTTTAAGCACTAGGAGAGGGAAGGTGAAGGTGAAGTAAACCTCTAGCCCACCCTATGGTTATGTAACACTGACAGACCTCGGTCGTCATCAAACCTGGGACCTCTAAGTTTAGTGCATGAGCCTCTACTGCATGAGCTGTTAGCTAAGTCTATAGAGTAGACTCGTTAATCTCTCTCTCGAAGTGGTTTCTGTGCCACTAGATGGGCCAGAACACCATACCCAGGAGGTGGGTGGGTTACAGTTACACCCGCAAAATAATACTTTTGTCAGTTTACACTTGTTCCCCCAACAAAATAAGCTATACAAGTAAAAGAACTTTTTTGCTGATATAAACTGCATCTACATTAGGGCTTTTATTTATTTTTTTTTAGCACAGCTATGTTTGTTTGGGATGTGATTTTTGTTTTTTTCAAACCCTAGGTGACATTGCTATGTCAGCAAAATTTGTAAGTGTTGACCAGGTCAAGGAATCAGTCACATTAGCCAGGATAAAATTACAAGAGTTATCAGAGCTCATACTTCATGGCATGAACTAAATTATGTATGGGGGCCAGGAAGAAATTTCCCTCATGACAATCTGATTTGACAATCATTTTTATTTTGAATGCACCAAACCCATGACCTTCACAAATAAAATATACAAGAAAAGAAAAGAAAATCTCTAAAATACGTATCAAAGTGTCCACCTCAAATCACTCAGGTGAGAATAATAGTAAGAAAGTCAAGAAGGCTTTGGGTGCCTAAGTTCTTTTGAAAATTTGCAGGGTGTTATGCATTCCTTTGAAGCATGGGGTAACTGCTATTGTTTGTGAAAGGAACCCGAACTAGGTGGATCATTGGTCTTCTCTGATGTGCCAATTCCTATGGTTAAGCTGGTTCCAGGTGACTTGAGAATGATTTTGGGAAGTGTAGTGAGTGGGATTGGAGAGGGTTAGCAATCATAAAATTTAACAAGTGATGGGAGGCTTTATTACATACTGTAGGCATTTGAATTGATACTAAATCATTATTCTAATCAGTGCAAGTATAAATTGTATACTGTAATATAACACATTATTTTGTATCAATCTTGCATAAGAGGCTCATAATTTCTCCTTGATTATATTTTCAAGGCACAAAGGCTTACAATTGAAAAGTTATTTCTGACTTGTTTATAACTTTTCCTTTGACTTCCGTGGGAACGCAGAGCACTGAACAATCCCAAGGGGTTCCTTACAGGACTATAGTCAGTTAAGTATGCTAGATTATGAAAAGAAGAACCATAATACACTGTTGATAGGCAAGAAATGTTTCTGTGAGTGATTGTCTAGTTCACATCCAGGTCAGAGGTTTGAATCTGGCCAGTGTTGGTAATGATCAAAAGTTGTTGCCATCTGATGAGTCCTATGTGAAATGAGCTGGTAACTTAGCCCACTATCTAGTGCCTGATCCATTGAAGTCAGGGAGAATCTTTCCAATGCTGCCAATGAGATTTGGATCAGGCCGTAAGTGGATAATGGTCCACATCAACTAAGACACCGGTTGGGGCCTATAACAGAGCAGTCTGACCTAGTGATCAGAGGTAGGCTGCAGTCAGAAGTCACACAAAAGGTCAAAGCCAAGGTCAGAGTTTGAAGCCCACCGAGGTCAAACCAGGGTCAGGGTCCATGCCAAGGGTCAGTGCCAGGACCAGAGTCCAAAGTCACACCAAGGATCAAGCTGGAGTCACTAACTGGAATTGTGCCAAGGAAGCATGAACCAGGTTCAAGGTGTGATAACAGGTGCGGGAAGCAGTTGAAGAGGCCAGAACTTAGTCTCAGGGATCTGGTCAAAATCAGGCTTTGCTACTAGTTCCTCAGACAAATAATGGGACAGGAACAGGAAGCTTTATGCCTGTCTGTGGGTGTAACCTCTGGTGGTGAGGGGTTAGGTGCTGTTTCTGCTTGTGGTGTAGTGCGCAAAAGTCTTGCCTCATCATACTGTAGGTCTGGGTTCAAGACCCCTGGTTATACCCCTATAACTGAAACTAACTGTTACATTTGACTCTCCCAACAGAAGGCCTATAAAATCTTAACTGTCTTCTCTCCCCTAGAGGTGGATCTCCGACTAGTGCTGTGCTCATAACTGTGGCTTTGGTTCTGTTGTGAAAGATAATAATATCTTTTTGGGTTGTCCTGAAATGGAATATATTTGTGAACTGAAAAGGTCAAAAGAGTTTTGTTTCATTTCAGGTCAAACAGAACGTTTCATATGATCCAAAATAAAACATTTAATTTGACCTGAAACTAAAAGTGAAAAAAGTTTTTTAGTTCACAAATGTTTTGTTTGATTTTTGGTTTCCTTAACTTTTTTTAAAATACAAAGTTGAAGTAAAATTCTAAACAAAAATTCATTCTGAATCAAAGAAATCAAATCATTTTGTATTGAAAATGTTGAAACAAAATGATTAGGTATTCAGGGTTCAAAAAAGAATTAGATAAGTTCCTGGAGGATAGGTCCAGCAATGGCTATTAGCAGGGACTGGCAGGGATGGTGTCCCTAGCCTTTGTTCATCAGAAGCTGGGAATGGGTGACAGGAGATGGATCACTTGATGATGACCTGTTCTGTTCATTCCCTCTGAAGCACCTGGCACTGGCCACTATCGGAAGACAGGATACCGGACTAGATGGACCTTTGGTCTGACCCAGTATGCTCATTCTTATATACCTTATGTTTCTGAATTTTTTGTTTTTGTTTTATACTTGGAAGAATATGGCAAATTCAACCCGAATCTGTGAACTGTTTCAGTTGACCCAAATCTGCATTTTGTCAGCAAAAAACACATTTGTCCGAAAAATGCCACTTAGCTCTTTCCTGTGTCCTGTATTGAGATGCATTGCCAAAGTAATTGGAGAAAGTTTGCATTGCAGGTGAAATCCTGCCCCTACTGAAGTCAATGACAAACCTCTTATTGACCTCAATAGGGCCAGGATTTCACAACCAGTGTCTATACTGTTCTGAGAGTAGATCAGTGATTTAAAGTATTTGGGTTATCAATCCGCCAGCATTACATCAAGTTCTATTTAAAAAGAAACACTGCTGTAACTTTTCTGCCTCTCTACAGAGTAATTGAATACATACCAAATGAGACAGTAAACAAAGAGAATTCTAAACAACTGTGGGTGTTGAGCTCTTGACCTCTGCTTTCCTTTTTTATTAACAGTATGAGAAATTCTTTTAATATCTAGCAGCTTCATAAGAAATGTGACGAAGGGTATTACCACCACTAATGAGTTCCCCATTGGTGTCTTTTGTAATGTCGTCCTTTCCTAAAAGAACCTTACATGGTTACTTCTGGGAATGAATAGAAGGGCACAAGAAGTCATGAGACAATTGTATTTCTGTACTATATTCCTGGTACATACATTATAGTATTTTTACACATCCTATGCGGGGAAAAGTATCCTCTTGGTTATAAACCAAACTGTTTTAAACAAATTTGAACAGAAGAAATGCAGCAGACTATCTGGAGTGCTGAATCTCTGGGAAAAAGATGGCCCTGTGGTTAAGTGTGCCGATTGAGGCACCCTAGGTTCAATTCCTTGTTCCACCACAAACTTTCTGTATGACCTTAAGCAAGTCTTTCTTTCTCTGCCTCAGTTCCCCATCTGTAAAACTGGGAATAATAGCACTTCCCATGAAGAGAAGTATGTTATAGCATGGGAGGTGCTCAGATACAGCGGTGATGGGACTATATAAGTACATAAGATAGCTGTCTAGGGCAGTGGTTTCCTTTTTCCACCCATGGCTTCTTACCTCTATCTCCTGATGCGTTACAATATTATGATATTGGGATCACAGCAGAAACTGTGAATGATTTAGAGTCCTAGGGTGTTAATAGAGGATCTGTTGATAGGCAGTTATGAAATTTTGGAGGGTTGGTGGGTGCTGGCTATGGGTGTGCTGGCTGCTGAGGATGTGTGAGGAATAGGGTAGGGGCAGCTGATGGTTCCTCAGAAGGGATACTAAGTGGGGTTTACTAGGATAAAGTTGAGAGGGTGACAGGGACTGAGGAGGGGGAAAGAAGGGCTAATGGAGCTGCTGGGAGGAAGAAGTGAGATGGGGGTTAGGGCTGAGGGAAATGAGGAGGCCAATCTGGAAGAGAAGAGGAGAAGCAGGCAATGGGAGCGGAGCTGCATGGCTGGTTGAAGAAAGATGGCTCTGTGAAAAGCGAGGTAGCAGCTCTGAGAGAGCACTGCCACGTAAAGTGGCAAATTGGGTTGAAGGTTGGCATGTAGGGAAGCAAATATTTGGGATTCATGGAGGCTCAGTGGGTTAAATAACATGGATTATACATAGGCCATTGAACAGTTTCCTGGGTGCTAGCACTGTCAGTCACTTTCAACAGGGGCTGGATTTGAACCGGTGATCTAGAGATCATAGAATTATAGGGTTGGAAGAGACCTCAGGGGGTATCTAGTCCATCCTCCTGCTCGAAGCAGGACCAACCCCAACTAAATCATCCCAGCCACGGCTTTGTCAAGCTAGGCCTTAAAAACCTCTAAGGGTGGAGATTCCACCACTTCCGTAGGTAACCCATTCCAGGGCTTCCCCACCCTCCTAGTGAAATAGTGTTTCCTAATATCCAACCTAAACCTCCCCCACTGCAACTTGAGACCATTGCTCCTTGTTCTGTCATCTGCCACCACTGAGAACAGCCGAGCTCCATCCTCTTTGGAACCCCCTTCAGGTAGTTGAAGGCTGCTATCAAATCCCCCCTCACTCTTCTCTTCTGCAGACTAAATAAGCCCAGCTCCCTCAGCCTCTCCTTGTAAGTCATGTGTCCAGCCCCCTAATCATTTTCATTGCCCTCCGCTGGACTGTCTCCAATTTGTCCACATCCCTTTTGTAGTGGGAGGACCAAAACTGGACGCAATACCCCAGATGTGGCCTCACCAGTGCCGAATAGAGGGGAAAAATCACTTCCCTCGATCTGCTGGCAATGCTCCTACTAATACGGCCTAATATGCTGTTGGCCTTCTTGGCAACAAGGGCACACTGCTGACTCATATCCAGCTTCTTGTCCACTGTAATCCCCAGGTCCTTTTCTGCAGAACTGCCGCTTAGCCAGTCGGTCCCCAGTCTATAGGGGTGCATGGGATTCTTCCTTCCTAAGTGCAGGACTCTGCTCTTGTCCTTGTTGAACCTCATCAGATTTCTTTTTGCCCAATCCTCCAATTTGTCTAGGTCACTCTGTATCCTATCCCTACCCTCCAGGCTATCTACTTCTCCCTCCAGTTTAGGGTCATCTGCGAACTTGCTGAGGGTGTAATTAATCCCATTATCCAGATTATTGAGAAAGATGTTGAACAAAACTGGCCCCAGGACCAACCCCTGGGGCACTCTGATTGATACCGGCTGCCAACTAGACATCAAGCCGTTGATCACTACCTACTGAGCTCGACATTCTAGCCAGTTTTCTATGAAAGCTTATTAGTCATATTATGAAATCCATGAGTCAATCAGCTTCTTGGTTGTGAATTAAATTTGATTATGTGTCTGACAGCCTTGTTGAAATTTTAAAGCCTAAATATTTCTGTCTATGTGGGGATCATTAAAATCTCCAGGCCCAGATAACTACCTGGTTTACGTCAGCATAGCTCTATTGAACTCTATCTTGATGTGCTCCAACTAAGGATCTGGGAATACAACCTTCTGTCACGGGCAATATTTTAGATCTTAGTCAATTTACTTTGTGTCCTGTTGGAACTCTGAAGTTTTACATAAAAAAGCAGTGATGGAAGAATAAGTTGTTTGTGAAGCAGGGCTTTTGTCTAAACTTTACAGTTTTCGTTTATGATTCATATTCCTGCTGTAAAGCAAGTTGGCTTTGCCTTATGACAATGCTAGTGGCTCTTTGACTAAGCTGAAAGGACTAGGGAACCGCAGGTGTCTTTGTTGAAACCCTCTGTTGGAAAAAAAGCACTGTGATGGGGAGCTAATCTGCTTTTGATCACAGAAGCTTCCATACTATTATACAAAATCATGATCCAATTACAAAAGAAAAAACTAAATCAATATACACTTTTTCTCAGCCCCACAGCTAGCTGCTAAATGCCTTTAGACAGCTAAAGAAATTAGTGCATTTGGTTCAACTTTATGCTGGACAATACTCAAATTTCTCTGGTAAAAACTGGTGATACTGCTTATATGGGCAGAATTCTTAAACCTTAGGAAATGGGACCATTTTCAGCTCTCTGTGTTATGGAGACCCGGTTAAGGTTTTGACTCAGTATGGAGTGACTCTTGTCCTACCTTTCTCCTACCAGAAAAGATCCAGAGCACCCATAAGGCCCTGATCTTTCTTGTGTTGAAGTCAATGGTAATTTCTCTTGCATTTGGTGGCAACCAGCAGCAGTGACGAAAGTTTGTCTTTGAAGGACAGGGATTAGGGGTTGGAATTCTTCGCCTGAACGTTATGGTGATGTTTAATTTACAACAGGGAGAGCATGTAATGCAATATAGTTACTTTTAACCTTCTATAGTCCATAAAATACTTCTTAACTAGAGATCTCAGACACAGATGCAAACTTTCCCGTAGCTTAGTAGGTGTTCAGATCTGGGGTTCTGGCTCATTCTAGTATAGAGAGAGAGGGTCCAGTTTAAAAGTTTGGATCCAGATGTGGACTCCCACAAACTTGAAGGGTGGTCCAGACCCCAGGGGTTTGGTTGGACCTGTGACCATGTTATATAATTTTGGATCTGATTTTTCCCCTACCTTCCATAGTCATTTACATCTGTGCCAAATGCTCGGTCTTAGTTACTTACACTGAGTGCCAAATGCTATTAAAGCACAATGGTAGCACGACACCCATTTATATAGGTGGGAAAGAACCAGCTCTGTTTCTAGTCCTGGTTGCAACCAGGAGTTGCAGAGATGCCAGAAAATAAGAAATAATAATTTCAAAAAGTTAACTAAGCATTTTTAAGCATTTAGATCAAGACTGGGGTGATCTTGTCCAAGCTGGTTCACCATCACCCAGTCTTATTGCTTATCTTAAAGTTCTTTATTTTGGTTCCTTCAACAAGAAAAGTTCCCTCGTGCAGCTCACTGCTTATGCAGTGGCATTTAGAACCCAGTTTAAAAATGCAGACACATTCAAATACTCTATTTAGGCACTGAGATCAGTCCTCAGGCATGGAAATACCCATTTAATATGCCTTTGTGGTGATCGAGTATCCAGATGTTGAAGCCAGATGTCCAACTGAGGTGACGATGTTTGAAAAATAGATCCACCACATGTATTTAATCTTCTATGTTTTGTCCATTTACCTGTCTGTCAGACCTAGGAATTAACACCATGTTTGTCACTCTGGTGCCAAGAATCCTTCAAATTTCATTTTACCTCTTTTGAACAAATCCCCATTTACTGACTGAACTAGTATATTGCACTTCAGATCCAGGTACATGTAATTAGAACCATCTGCTTAACTGCCTTAGAGAGCAAGGCCATGTTCTGCAAAAGGACAAAGAGGAGTAAATCTAAATTATCATATGTAATTGTAACCTTGAGCAAGATGGAATTCGCATTAGTAATTTCTTAATGTCCTATCTTTAGCTTGATGTGAATTTGTCATGCTGCGTTGATATTGATATAGATAATGAAGTAAAAATGAAAATTGGTTATTTGTGTAGAAGCCATAGAAGTTGCATCTTAGAAGGAAAGATTGCAATTAATAGTGACAACTTGCTTAACTTACTTGAATATGTTGATATAATTATCATTCATCAAGTTCTGGAGGGAAAAAGGCCGATGCTCTTTAGAAGACATTGGCTTTGATCAGAGGTGACCATATTCATCATGTCTACCCATATAAAGCACTTAACTGGTTCCAAATGCCAAACCAAAAACATTGGCATTCTTTTTTCACTCAGAACAAATTATTAGGAGTGCTCCAAAGGCCATATAATTATATCTTAGATCTTTGAGACAACCTACATCCATATACCCATGTTGCTTATCAAGGTTCTTTGAAATTGCTGGGAGGAAATTGACAACTTTTCAACTTTCATTTGCAGAGAAATCCCATAACATAATCTGTTCACCAATTTTTCAAAATGAAATATGGCTACAGAACAAATACCTTATCTCATGACTTTTACTAGAATGCTCTTTCACAGTCTACAAAGTTAAAAAAAAATGTATATTATAATACTGAGTACTACGAGTTTCTCCCCCCACCCCTCACTGTTTTTTTCCCCCCAGGAGGTGTTGGAAGGCAGTATTTCCTTTGAAATGCATACATATACCTTTCAGCTACTAAATTCACCCAGTCCCAGATCCTCAAAGCACATAACTCCTATTGATTTCAATGGGAGTTAGGTCCTAGTTCCTAAATTGAATTTGTAACTTCAACTTCTACTTTTGCAGTCACAAAAGTCTGAAAAATAGATAAATTGAAGAGTTTTAATGGCTACTGTGGTGCCTCAGATGAAAGAGGCAGTAATAGCTAAATGGTCAGCACAGAGGCATGTGATGTATGACTTCCCACTCAATCCTGATATAGCTTTGAGGAAGTAATTTAATTCCTTTGTGCCTCACTTTACCCATCTGTAAAAAGGGGTTTATGAGTAAAGCTGGTCAAAAATACCTTTTATTTTTCAAGGAAAATTTTAAAGCATGTTCATTTTCATCAAACTAGCTCAGGAAAGTTTGCTTAATTAATTAATTATTTTTTATGAAACTGAAACCCAAAATATTTTGAATTTCAGGATAGCCTTCAGTTTGCTTCTGTGAATTTTTTGATTGGCTGGTCGGTTGGTGCTTTTTTGTTTGTTTGTTTTTCTAAAAAAATGGCATATTCTCTTTTTCAATTAAAAGTTATTTTTCAACAAAATTACATTTTGAAGGAAAAATTTCAATCTGTTCTAACTCAAAAGTTGTTGGGTTCAATGTCAGGGTATCCGGGTTAGGCTTAGTGGCCTGTGCTTTCCAGGAGATCAGATTAGATGATCTCATGGTCCCTTCTGACCTTAAACTCTTTGAAACATACCATACAGAGGCTTAATCATTGTCTGCAGTGTGCTCTGAAATCCTATATGGGTGCCAAGCATTATGATGAGAGGCATCCCATTGCTACCATTTCCATATGTGGGTGGGACATTTGGTAGAGTCCTGTTTAATAGGAGCCATCTATGCACAACTTACTTCACCAAGGAGGAGAGGAAACAGAGTGTGTACTTTCAGTTTAGCATCATCATTACACATTTTTCTCCATTAACAGCCTGATCTTCCGCACAGAGCCATAAGGATGTAATGTATCTGAATGGTATTTGACATTTTACTATACAATTAAACTCATTCTGAACGCAAATAAAAATACTTTAGAGAGGGATAAAAGCCAGATGTTTTAATGGGCTAAAGAGCGCATCACTAAACACAGGGCTATTTGCCTCCTGCTACTACTTAGATATTTGTTCTTCTTTATAACCCTTGAACAGAAGAGGAGATTCCATAAGATATTCCTGGAATTGGTTCCAAAATATGTTCAAGGTAAAGGAGAAAACAAATATTCTTATGGCCATTATTCACTGAATGTGTATGCTGGATATGGAGGGAACGTATCTAGTGGTTAGAACTCATGGACCGCAGTCATGACTACAGCTGGTTGGGAATTTTTCAACAAAACCAAAACTTTTCATGGAATTGATTAATACATAGCCAGTTGTTTGACTACAATTGTGGCTCATCATGAAAAATGTTCAAGAGACCAAATGACCTAACTTAACCGAGTTTATTGTCTAAGACAAAAAAGTACAATATAAAAAAGAACAGGAGTACTTGTGGCACCTTAGAAACTAACAAATTTATTTGAGCATAAGCTTTTGTGGGCTGTATCCCACGATGCATCCGATGAAGTGGGCTGTAGCCCATGAAAGCTTATGCTCAAATAAATTTGTTAGTCTCTAAGGTGCCACAAGTACTCCTATTTTTTTGCGGATACAGACTAACATGGCTGCTACTCTGAAACCTGCAATATAAAAGGGACACATAAATACGCTTCCTTTAAGGGAAGTGATTCTTATTTCACAGCATCTTCAGTTCACCTTACACAGAAGGTGGACTTCAAAGATACACATTTCAGCTAGTAGTATTTATAGTGTGATTTCAAAAGTTACAAAAGTTACAAAAGTCTTGCACATCACTAAAATCCAAACTTAACTTGTAGTTTTGTTCTGTACTTTTCTTCGCTATGTTTTGGATGCCACATTCCAACCAGTTGGAATGTGCTCTATAAGGGCTCTATAAGGGCCAGATCCTGCGCCACCCTTACTCACATTGGTTTAATTAGGACTGCATGAGGAATAAAGCCATGCTCGTCAGCAGTATGGCTGGAAGGAAGAATTTGGCCCTAAATTATTAATACAGTCTCTCGTGCAAAACCAGCCCAGATCAGCTATAACTGAGAATCTGCTGGACCTGACTAGCAGGTGAGGACAGGTGAGTGGCAGAGCTGTGCAGCCTGGAGTGGGTGGGGCCTTGGCTACACTACAGACAATGTACTTTGGTTCATTCTGTTCATGAGCGTTACATTCACCAAGCGCATCAGAGACTTGGTCCACACTGCCCAGTTAGGTAGACGTAAGGCAGCTTACATCGATCTAGTTATGACAGTGTACAGATTATAGCCTTGCTCCCACTGATGTAGGTGCCCTAATACACCAACATAATAACTCCACGTCCATGAGAGGCGTAGGGTTTAACCCTAGTTAGGGTGGCACAGTGTCAGGGTAGACATTGCGTCACTTACACTGGGTGTTGGCTGTCTTGTCAATTTCAGGGCACCACTAGAGCCCTGAAATTGACAAGAAAGTCCAGCTCCCAGCTTCCCAGCCAGCTGCTACCGGGTCTCCGCTCCAAGCTGGGCTGCCATCCAGGCTCCTGGCTTGGGCTGCCCCTGGGCTCCCTGGGATCCCCACTGGAAGCCGTGCTGGGCCCCAGGATTCCCACTCCCTGCTCCCAGCAGGGAGCCCAGCTGCACGGAGGGTCCCAGCTCGGAGCCTGGTTGCCCCCCTCCCCCCACTCTTAGTTCCTCACCAGAAGCATGGCAGCCTGGGTGTGAATCTTCCTGCCGGAGGCGAGAAGCCTTGGGCATCTGGGCTCCCAGCAGGGAGCTGCATGGAGGTGACAGCCCTGGCTCTCAGCCGCCCACCCTGCCCCTCTTAAGTCAGTGGAAGCACTCCTGGTGAGAGTAGACGACAGACGGAGGGTAGTGTGGACATCAGCCACTGCAATAATTACTCCCTTCCACACTACTTTTCACTTATACTTATGCTCACTTACATATTAAGGGGAAATAATTTTATCCTCTGCAGGAATTACTGGATGAAATTCTATGCCTTGTGTGGTGCAGGAAGTCAGACTAGCAGATCATAAAGGTCTCTTTTTTTGTTTACCTATCTTTGCACATCACGGCTTTTACAGTGAATCTGAAGTTTTTTAAATGCTGTATGGAATTATATGTTGTTACTTCAAACCTTCCAACTTTTTTGAGGATAGGCTGCTTGTACAATAATAGTATTTGGAGATCCGTGCTAAAATGATTCACAAAAATGTACCTGTGAAGTACATCCAGGATGTCCCTGGATTAGATGGTTTATTTGTTTGTTATCTTTCCGTGTATCTCCTCTGATATATTACAGTGTATTTTAAGAAGTCTTGATATAGGATGTACAGTATTTCATCTCTCTCTTGCAATACTACTAATGAATGCAAGGACGCCACAGAACTGTTATTTAAATGTCTTGATTTAATCAGGGTATTTTGATTACAGACAAACTCTGTGATTTTTCCTGAGGTGTATGGAAAAAAAGGAAAACTTGATTCAGCAAGAGCAAATCTTTCTATATCAGTGAACCAAGTTTTCTCTTTAGTATGCATGGACAGTATCAAACCTCAGTAAAATTGTCTGTTTTGCCTAGTCTCTGGTTAGAAAAATACCTGCAGGTCTTACAAGGAAGCATTTAGCAAATGCAAGTAATATTTTCTTGAAAGTACTCATGGTAAGTTCATACATATTTTAAGGAAACACTTTAATACAATTCTTTTACTCAGTGTATGAGATCTATGTACAGCTCCGTCATGACATAAAATCTACAAAAAATCCTATTGCTTCCATATCCAGACCAGTTATTTTCAGATTCAGTTTTACACAGGAATTTGTTAGACTACCCACAAATGGAGTAAGTAGTTCCCTTTCATTGGCATGTTGCTGGACCGGTGCATAGATGTGTGTGTATGTGCTCACCGGCTCCTGAAGGGACCTGGGCATATGACAGCTGCATATGGGATATGGATAGTAACAACAACTTCACACAATGGAGCGTGTCTTTGCCTAATAAAAGGCAACGTCCCCAAATAGTTCCCTAATCCTTCTAAACCTGGCCATGCTTCTGTAACTGAACAAACAGAACACATCCTCTGTCTGAGAATATCAATGATCCCTGTCCTCTGTTACGGTTACAATGAACCAATCAGGAATCACAAAAAACTCATGTGGTATGAGACTAACCCTAGAGCTTGTTTAGATGAAGAGTTAACATGTGTGCCATACATTAACTGTCCATGTGGACCCTTCGACCATGCACTAAAATTCCCAGTGTACCTTGTGGAAGTATAACATTGTATAAGTATAACGTTGTATAAGGGGACATGCTGGATACATTGTATATGAGAGGGCATGCCAAAACATGTTACAAAGTATCTGAGGGAACACACGTAGGGACAGTTAACTTTTGAATGGAGAAGCAATTAAGATAGAGCCAGCACGTCTAAGAAGCAGGCATCAGAATGGAAGGTGTGAAGGGCAATTAGTTAAGTTAGCTGGAAGCTGTTAAAGGAGATTGTTAAGGGTGGCAGGTAATTGAAGATACGTGACTGGTCTCAGGGATCTTGAAGGGTGGTGACTAAAATCTTTTTCTTCTTTTGTCTGTAACTTCTCTGTAACTTGTTCTCCAAAAAACTGTACAAATTAAGAGACACAAGCCCCACTCGGGGGGCTCACTTCTAAATGTATTAGCAGAGCAGCTTTGCTAATAAAACAGAGTGGTCTGATAAATTGTGAGTCTGAGTCAAACTTTGACAACCTTGATCTACTTCGCCTTGAAATGGGGGGTTCAAAAATGCTCTGTAAAAATGCTAAATTTCATACATATGGAAGTTCTCTTGTAAAAAGTTTTTAGATGGAAAAGTAAAACTGTCTTGTCAAAAAAACAACAACAATTTTTCATAACAAATATTTTTCCCAGCTGATTGTTATGTTGGATCCGTGACAGCTAATGTAACCTTTTTATACAGACACACAGAGCTATTGATGAGTGCATTTAAAATGAAATCCATTTCAGATGAACAAGACAAGACAGTCAGATGGTAATAACGCTGTAAATAGTCCTCATTGCATATGTAACATTCAGTCACTGTTTATGTGGGCTGAAATGCATTTTAGAAATGGAAGCAGCCTGCTGATTCTTGGGATTTCATTATGAGTCTCTCAATAGTTGATGTTTTTCCTAAAGCCCCAGGGGAGGGACACAAGTTATTACACGAGAAACTTTTCATTAATTAAAAAAGAAAAGAAATTTTAAGCCTTTGTGCTTGCAGAGAAAAGCTCAAAAGAATATAATACAAGTGTTACCTAACAACTTAAAAACCACAGGCAAATAAGAACCTATAATTTATTATTATTATTTAAAACCTCAAGATTTTTAAGCCAGTCTTGTGATTTTTTTTGGGGGGGGGAGGTGATTGGCTCATGATTTTTGGATATTTGGGGTTTGTGATACTGGGAACACACGTTGAGTTCTGCCTGGTTGTGCTGGAAAGCACTGAAACAGTTAATGTCCTTCCGCTACCCAGAAGCAGCACTGCGACTATCTGGGTCACGACTCGTAGCAGACCTCAGTAGACACTGCACGTCTTTTTGCTCCACAGTGTTGTCACCTGGAGTCAGGTAAGTTTGGCCAGGGCTGGAGCTTATCTTGCAACATGAGACGCTCTGGCCCTCTGGTGAACTGCAGCTCTGCCTGGGGGGCAAGAGAGGGAATGGTGAGGAAACTGAGGCAGGGATTTGAGTGCAGATCTCCTAACACCCACGGCACCTCCCTGGACACGCTGCATGCCCATCTGCATCCCCCAAGCTCCAGTGTCCCTGTCCAATGCCACAGTTTGTGGCTCATAGACTAATAGACTCATAGACTTTAAGGTCAGAAGGGACCATTAGGATCGTCTAGTCTGACCTCCTGCACAACGCAGGCCACAGAATCTCACCCACCCACTCCTGTAACAAACCCCTGACCTATATCTGAGCTATGAAGTCTTCAAATCATGGTTTAAAGATTTCAAGGTGCGGAGAATCCTCCAGCAAGTGACCCATGCCCCACGCTGCAGAGGAAGGCGAAAAACCCTCAGGGCCTCTTCCAATCTGCCCTGGAGGAAAATTCCTTCCCGACCCCAAATATGGCGATCAGCTGAACCCTGAGCATGTGGGCAAGACTCACCAGCCAGACACCCAGGAAAGACTCATCCACTATGTAATAACATGATGAGTCTGCAGAGCAGCAGATTCTTTGCCTGCCTTCCTCTCCCTCCAGGGGTGAGCTGGAGAAGTTCCCTTGGGTGAACCAGCACCAACAGCAGATGGCACAAGAGAAGGTGCAAGCCAAGCAGAGATGCAGGGTGCAGGCAGCAGCGGGGTACAGGAAGAGCAGTCTGCAAGCAGGGGCCATGTGGCAACTGCTCTGGCTGGATAACCGCAAGACAATGGAGAGGGGATCACAACAAGACCACCAACGATTAGCCGGAACTCTGGCTGGCGGGAGCCCAGACCTGTGCTCAAATCTAGAGCCGGCTGGGTGGTGGAGGTGGGAAAGCCAATTTGTGAAAATGGAAATTTTTCACCGGAAAGGGGGCTGTCTTGACATATTCCTGGACTCGAAACTTTTTTGAAAAAAAATTATAGCTTGAAAACTGTTGAAACCCCCCATTTTGAATTTTTTTAAACTAAAATTTCAGTTTTTCCACTTTTAAATGACTTTGGTTTAGAAACATCAGCTAATTTGTGCACCAAGCCACAACATTAAGATGCTTGTCATGTTCTAGGGCACAATCCAGACCAATGAGCAGTTGTCATTGCCCTGTAACCATGAGTGCCTCAAAATGCTCAGCTACTGTGGGTCTCTTTTCTGGATGCTTTCAGGCAGCAGACAAGCAAGCAATATCCTGAGTGTCCGTCTGCTCTGCAGCCCTGTTCAGCCCTCTGACCCCAGAAGCCTTCCCGCAACAAAACAGCCCCACTCAGTCACCCAGTTACTTTATGCAGGGGTGACCAACCCCCTCCCAGTTGTGAAATTCCTCAAAACTGTCTGCCCTGATAGGTCCAGCCTTCTCCTGGAACACTCAGAGAAATGATACAGTTAGTTTACTCCTTTAAAGAGGCAAAAGCACATTACAGCTTAGTAACAGGGATAAATATACCCTTCCCTCCAAGTACAGCACTGATTTGTGTTATGGTGAAAACAGAACATAGGTTAAGTGATACCAGGTAGGTGGAATAAAGTTAGAAAGGGTTACAAACAAATAAAAGTAAAATATGCTTTCTAGAGACTAAGACCTAACTTAACAAGCTACACTCTTTACTCAAGGTAGTTTCCTTACCAATCTTCCATTCCCAGAGACTTCAACCTCATAGGCTGAAGGACCCATCTTTCTTAGATTGCAAGAGCTCTGGCCCCTTGTTTCCATCTAGTGATGGATGCCAAGATGGCTTCTGTCCTTGTTTATATCCTCCAAAGTTCACTGACCTTGTTTCAAGAGGCAGGATGACCTCATGCTGGTCTTCCCTTCTTGTGGACTTCCCATGCCCCTGTTGATATGTATGCAAATGGGGCTTCCATTGTGTTTGGTCACACCTTGATTAATTTCATTGGAGACAGGTAGACAGCTGCCTTCCCTCCTATCTGGGAGGGAACCTTTTTCTCCCTGTGTTTTGTCACAGACTTTAAAGAATAATATCATTAAGTATCCATATTTCCTCATATTGTGTTAATCCATACATTTCACAAAAGAACAGACATACTGGGTCAGACCAAAGATCCATCTAGCCCAGTATCCTGTCTTCCAACAGTGGCCAGTGCCAGGTGCTTCAGAGGGAATGAACAGAATGGGTCATAGAATCATAGAATATCAAGGTTGGAAGGGACCTCAGGAGGTCATCTAGTCCAACCCCCTGCTCAAAGCAGGACCAATCCCCAATTAAATCATCCCAGACAGGGCTTTGTCAAGCCTGACCTTAAAAACTTCTAAGGAAGGAGATTCCACCACCTCCCTAGGTAACATATTCCAGTGTTTCACCACCCTCCTAGTGAAAAAGTTTTTTCCTAATATCCAACCTAAACCTCCTCCACTGCAACTTGAGACCATTACTCCTTGTCCTATCATCTTCCACCACTGAGAATAGTCTAGAACCATCCTCTTTGGAACCACCTCTCAGGTAGTTGAAAGCAGCTATCAAATCCCCCCTCATTCTTCTCTTCTGCAGACTAAACAATCCCAGTTCCCTCAGCCTCTCCTCATAAGTCATGTGTTCCAGACCCCTAATCATTTTTGTTGCCCTTCGCTGGACTCTCTCCAATTTTTCCACATCCTTCATGTAGTGTGGGGCCCAAAACTGGACACAGTACTCCAGATGAGGCCTCACCAATGTCGAATAGAGGGGAACAATCACGTCCCTCGATCTGCTGGCAATGCCCCTACTTATACATCCCAAAATGCCATTGGCCTTCTTGGCAACAAGGGCACACTGTTGACTCATATCCAGCTTCTCATCCACTGTCACCCCTAGGTCCTTTTCCGCAGAACTGTTGCTTAGCCATTCGGTCCCTAGTCTGTAGCGGTGCATTGGATTCTTCCGTCCTAAGTGCAGGACCCTGCACTTATCCTTGTTGAACCTCATCAGATTTCTTTTGGCCCAATCCTCCAATTTGTCTAAGTCCCTCTGTATCCTATCCCTACCTGCCACCGTATCTACCACTCCTCCTAGTTAGTATCATCCACAAATTTGCTGAGGGTGCAATCCACACCATCCTCCAGATCATTTATGAAGATATTGAACAAAACCGGCCCCAGGACCGACCCTTGGGGCACTCCACTTGATACCGGCTGCCAACTAGACATGGAGCCATTGATCGCTACCTGATGAGCCCGACAATCTAGCCAACTTTCTACCCACCTTATAGTGCATTCATCCAGCCCATACTTCTTTAACTTGCTGACAAGAATACTGTGGGAGACCGTGTCAAAAGCTTTGCTAAAGTCAAGAAACAATACATCCACTGCTTTCCCTTCATTCACAGAACTAGTAATCTCATCATAGAAGGTGATTAGATTAGTCAGGCATGACCTTCCCTTGGTGAATCCATGCTGACTGTTCCTGATCACTTTCCTCTCGTGTAAGTGCTTCAGGATTGATTCCTTGAGGACCTGCTCCATGATTTTTCCGGGGACTGAGGTGAGGCTGACTGGCCTGTAGTTCCCAGGATCCTCCTTCTTCCCTTTTTTAAAAATGGGCACTACATTAGCCTTTTTCCAGTCGTCCGGGACTTCCCCGAATCGCCATGAGTTTTCAAAGATAACGGCCAATGGCTCTGCAATCACAGCCGCCAACTCCTTTAGCACTCTCGGATGCAACGCATCCGGCCCCATGGACTTGTGCACATCCAGCTTTTCTAAATAGTCCCTAACCACTTCTTTCTCCACAGAGGGCTGGCCACCTACTCCCCATGCTGTGTTGCCCAGTGCATCATCAAGTGATCCATCCTGTCGCCCATTCCCAGCTTCTGGCAAACGGAGGCTAGGGAAACTGTCCCTGCCCATCCTGGCTAATAGCCATTGATGGACCTGTCCTCCATGAATGTATCTAGTTTTTTTTAACCATGTTTTAGTCTTGGCCTTCACAACATCCTCTGGCAAAGAGATACACAGGTTGACTGTGCATTGTGTGAAGAAATACTTGCTTTTGTTTGTTTTAAACCTGCTGCCTATTAATGTCATTTGGTGGCCCCTAATTCTTGTGTTATGAGAAGGAGTAAATAATATATTTCTCCACACCATTCATTATTTTATAGACCTCTATCATATCCCCCCTTAGCTGTCTCTTCTCCATGCTGAAAATTCCCAGTCTTATTAATCTCTCCTCATATGGAAGCTGTTTCATGTCCCTAATCTTAAGAACATAAGAATCGCCATACTGGGTCAGACCAAAGGTCCATCCAGCCCAGTAACCTGTCTTCCGACAGGGGCCAATGCCAGGTGCCCCAGAGGGAATGAACCTAACAGGTAATGATCAAGTGATCTCTCTCCTACCATCCATCTCCACCCTCTGACAAACAGAGGCTAGGGACACCATTCCTTACCGATCCTGGCTAATAGCCATTAATGGACTTAAACTCCATGAATTTATCTAGTTCTCTTTTAAACCCTGTTATAGTCCCTAGCCTTCACAACTTCCTCAGGCAGGTAGTTCCACAGGTTGACTGTGCACTGAGTGAAGAAGAACTTCCTTTTATTTGTTTTAAACCTGCTGCCCATTAATTTAATTTGGTGGCCCCTAATTCTTATACTCTGGGAACAAGTAAATAACTTTTGCTTATTCACTTTCTCCACAGTACTCATGATTTTATATACCTCCATCATATCCCCCCTCAGTCTCCTCTTTTCCAAGCTGAATCTTTAATCTCTCCTCATATGGGACCTGTTCCAAACCCCTAATCATTTTAGTTGCCCTTCTCTGAACCTTTTCTAATGCCAGTATATCTTTTTTGAGATGAGGAGACCACATGTGTATGCAGTATTCAAGATGTGGGCGTACTGTGGATTTATATAAGGGCAATAAGATATTCTCCGTCTTATTCTCTAATCCTTTTTTAATGATTCCTAACATCCCGTTTGTTTTTTAGACTGCCGCTACACACTGCGTGGATGTCTTTGGAGAACTATCCACGATGACTCAAGATCTCTTTCCTGATTAGTTGTAGCTAAATTAGCCCCCATCATATTGTATGTATAGTTGGGGCTATTTTTTCCAATGTGCATTACTTTACATTTATCCACATTAAATTTCATTTGCCATTTTGTGGCCCAATCACTTAGTTTTGTGAGATCTTTCTGAAGTTCTTCACAATCTGCTTTGGTCTTAACTATCTTGAGCAGTTTAGTATCATCTGCAAACTTTGCCACCTCACTGTTTACCCCTTTCTCCAGATCTCTTATGAATAAGTTGACTAGGATTGGTCCTAGGACTGACCCTTGGGGAACATTACTAGTTACCCCTCTCGATTCTGAAAATTTATCATTTTTGTTGCCCTTTTCTGTACCTTTTCCAATTCCAATATATCTTTTTTGAGCTGGGATGACTACATCTGCACACAGTATTCAAGAGGTGGGAGTACTATGTATTAAACACCAGTGTGTCATTAGCTTTCAGAAAAGACCTTACTTGATACACTTTTATAACACAGTAATATTGTATACAATCAGTTGATTCAACTGCTTACCATTTGAGGTTCAGACCCCTTGTCTTTATAGCCCAGATAAAGTTTCTTTCTTCTTCTGGGTGTAAGATACCATGCTCTCTTCTCCCCAGCATGTTAGCTTGATAGCTTGGTTTACCTTATATGTAAATGGACCTTCACTGTCTCTGCCTGATTACCAGGTTGGACAGACAAACAAATACACATGCCTTTGTCTAAGGCAAACTGTGCTTATGCACTGCTTGCCAAACAAACACAATTCTAGCACATATTCATAACTCTTTGTAAACACCCCCATATGCATTGTGCAAGAATATTAATGATCAGTGAATTATTAGTTGTCCAATGATATCTCGCCTTTTAGATACAGATTATGACATTAGTGAGTTTGAGTTTGTCAGCCTGACCAGAGCTGCTGACACAGAAGAGTGAACCACCAATGAACCTCTGCATCACATGGTCAAAATAAAATGTTTCAGTTTTCAGTTCAGGAAAATTTTCAGAATTTTGACATTATCTCAAACTTTCACGGGACGGAAAATCATTTCCCACCCAATTCTACTCAATGGCCCTTCAAGGGAGAGGTGCCCATGTTCTACTCTATCCCACTTTTTGGTATAAAACTGAGTAGAAGCAGAGTTCTTCTCTCCAAAAATCCATATCTATCCCTATCCTATCCATTTTTTTCTTTCCTGGAGAGTGAGCCAACAGTGATGCAGAATAGCCAATAGGATTGGCGTAGTGTTGCCAACTTTCTAATCACACAAAACCGAACACGCTAGCCTCGGCCCTTCCCTGAGGCCCTGCCCCCACTCACTACATCCTCCCTCCTTTGGTGGCTTGTCACCCCCACCCTCACTCACTTTCACAGGGCTGGGACAGGGGCTTGGGTGCGGGAGGGGTAAGGGCTCTGGGCTGGGGGTGCAGGCTCTGGGGTGGGACTGGGGATGAGGGCTTTTGGGTGCAGGATGGGGCTCCAGGTTTGTGGGGGGTCAGGGCTGGGGCAGGGGGTTGGAATGCAGGGGTGTGTGAGGGGTCTGGGCTAGGGGTGCAGGCTCTGGGGTGGGGCCAGGGATGAGGGGTTTGGGTTGCAGGAGGAGGCTCAGGGTTTGGGTGGGGGGCTCAGGGCTGGGGCAGGGGGGTGAGGCTTGGGGTTGGAACTCGGGCTTATCCCGCGTGGCTCCCGGACAGCAGCGCAGTGAGGGGGCTAAGGCAGGCTGCCTGCCTGTTGTGACACCACATTGCACGTGCATGCTGGTGCTAGAAGGCTGTGGGAGGCTCCATGCATGCTGCTCTCACCAGCAGGCACCCCCCCCCATCTCCCATTGGCTGGGTGCTCAGGACGGGGCAGCGTGCAGAGCCCCATGGCCCCCACCTAGGAGCCGGATCCGCTGGCCGCTTCTGGAGCACAGCGCAGTGCCCCAGGACAGGTAGGGACTAGCCTGCTTTAGCTCCGCCAACCGGACCTTTAACGGTCCAGCTGGCGGTGCTGACCAGAGCGGCCAGGGTCCCTTTTCAATCAGGTGTTCCCGTCGAAAACCAGACACCTGGTCGCCCTACTAACAGTTGCCATAGAAGGCCTACATTTACCTGTATAACCTCAATAAATTTCAGTTCGTGGTGTGAGTCCAGTACATTCATCCACATGCTGCTTCTGAGCTTTTCACGGCAGGGGTGGCATTTTGAGGTGCTGCTAGTGAACCCCCCTTCAGCTAGCTGCATTCAAGTGAACCTTCAGGTCACAGAGGGTTCACTTTTCTTTGTGGGGGATCAGCACAAGGATGGTGAACCACTTCTGCCTTGACAATAGGGCCTTACTGGGTTTAACTGGTGAATTAGCTTTTTACCAGCCCTCTGTTCAGGACTAAATTGCATCCAGAGTGTGTAGGAGATGCTAATCTTGCTGGAAGCCAGAAATTCGGAAAAATATTTAATTCTCTTGTAGAGAAGAGGGAGGCACTTACCCGCACTGTAAGTCAGACTTAACAAATAGAGAAATACACTTTTTACAGCACTTGGCAATCAGTAAAGAAAGTGACTGGTACGCTTCCATAGCGCCCTGTGGAAACCATTCCTCTGAACTTCTCAAATACGAAATCAACCTGCACCCTGAAATAGACTTGGAGTCTTCCCAAGCTGGCCAGGAGATAAAAGAATTCTGTGGGGATTTCTTCATTCATTTATTTATTCACCCCTCTCTGAATTTGATGTGCCATGTGAAACTACCATAGTTGGCCACAGTCATTGTGCACCATAGTCATTCTTAGCTATGTGTATTATAGATCTTGGAGCATTTCACTGCAGGTCAGGGATTCCTGGCTCTCTGCAGTCCTTGAGAAAGAAGGTTTTGGAAAGCTTCATTTCTGAGGAGTCACTAAAGTTGTTACGAGAAAGTGAAAACTCATCCGTGTGGATAAAGCACTCCTGGGCTCTTCCAGATGCTGCTGGGTGAGTACAAACCTACAAAGGACGTACCTGCAGTCAAAGTTCTGGAACAGCAGAGTCCACCCACAGGGGCATAGAAAGGTCAGTAGCTGGAATTCATGAAAACTCACAGTTTTCCTCCCAGAAGGAAAAAGGAGTGTAAAATAATGCACTATTAAATGAGTAACAGATAGAAGTAGGACCACAATTTTAAAAAGAATAGGAGCCTAGAATTATACCCCTAAGTCCATGCGTAGATAGATAAGAGACCTCACTTTCAATAGCTCCCACAGAGGTTATTCTCTATATCACCTTAGAGCAGGTGCAAACTCTTATGTAAAGGTTTTCCAATCAATTCATGCGTAACAGACTTTAAGTTATTAGACTCAGGAGAGATTGCTAAGGGGAAAACATGAGAGATTTTTTTAAAACCACAAACCAAGAAACCAGACCAAGGTTTGGAGGGTGGGTTTTAAGTTTATATTCAGTATCTTTCTGCTTAGTGCTTAAATACTTTTCAAATAAAAAGCAACAAACATGCAAACATAAAGGCTGCCTTTCTTTGTTCTCTCGTGACTTATTATTTATAGTAGAGTAACACCTAGAGATGTCAACCAGGATAGAGACCCCATTGTGCCAGTCCTTTCCCCATAGAACTTAGTCTAAATATAATATAGAAACCACCTAATTGAAGATGAGTGTAAAGTTACTTGATTTTTCTTCTACAGGAATGCGGCAGAGAAATGGTACTTCCATTTGGCTAGAAAATGTTTTTTTGAATAATTCCTTGTGCTGTTTGTTTCCTTCTTGAGCCTGCAGATCTTTATTGAAGGCAACAATGAAAGCACGCTAGAGTGTGATCAGTGATGACATGAAATACAGAGTCCTTGTCTGCAGAAAACACTTCCATAATTACCAAGATAAAACAAAGTCAATTCACACCCAGACCCTATCGCCAGCTTCCTCATCCAGGTGGACAACTCTTTTAACTCTGGGTGACTTTGGCCCATCTCCAGACAACTGCCTGTCCTCTTAAACTGTTTAGAGGTGGGAAAAACTGTCAGGGATGGAGGAAGATCAGAGCTGGGAATGCATCATATATCTGATGGTTCCTGGCTCTCCTTCTCAGCCAAAGGATGTTTGTGGTGGAAATGGCTGGAACTCCCAATCTTGGTTTAATTCTTATATCCTTTGTGGTTTTTATACTGATCCCCTTAGTGATCAGCTGTTCCTATTGATTCCCTGGGTAATCAGATTAATCACACGGAGGCTCCTCAGGACAGGGACCATGTACCTTATGTTTGTAAAGCATTGAGTTTCCATGCACTTCTCATAAATGATCATCCAAGTACTAATGGGAAACACAAAGCTAACTTGGCAAGTGATTGATTTCTAGCAAAGCAACTGGAACAACTTGCTGGTTGAGAAAATAAGGCTTCTGTTTTCTCTGGCATTGAAGTTCCTGAAGTAAATAACTTTGATGCTGAAGTGACCAGTAAGGACTTATCCCACCCAACAAAATCAGAAAACTTCCCAACTAAGAAGAGAAGATGTTCCTCAGCTTTGACAGGAGAGCAGAGTGGACTTGACGGGCTAGCTAGTTGAATATACTGTCTCACACAGTGGCTCTTGCTGTTACATTTCCAGGTTATAATAATCATTGGCTGTATACTCCAGATACCTTGGCAGATAATAGCATCATCAACTAAACTTGAGGTCACACATGAGTCATTTGCAATCCTGTTACTCATCTCCTTAGTGTTTAAGGACCTGAAATTAGAAAACCTGTTGTGGAAATAGTATGTTCCACCCTAGGCAACAAAGATGTCTGGTTTTTCTTGGTTTGGTTTTTAAAAAGTCTGCAATATTGGATTGATTCAAAGCTTTGATACAAGAAACAAAATCTGGCATCACAAACACAACATGCTTCCAGATTCTTAGCATATTTAGAATACAGAAACCAGCACAAACTACAGGGTTGAGGGAATGATCAAATAACAAAGAAGCCTTGTCTGTAGACAACCCTAAGTCATCATACCAGGGAGTCCAGTTTGCCAGAACAGTTCATACTTTTCACTGAAGGAGAATGTCAGTTTCCATCAGCAGCTCCATCCATCCAAACCGAGTTCAGTTTCTGAACGACACATGTTTCTTTCCCATGTTCGAACTATACAGGAATCAGAAGGCTGCTGGGTGTTCATATGTGATTCCCTGAGGAATATTCCAAATCAGAAATCTTTTGGAGTTAATATCAAGGCAGACAAAGAAAGTATTATCTCCATTTCCCAGGTGAGGAATTGAGTCATAGAGAGAGAAAGTAACCTGCCCCAAAGGGGCAAAGTCTGGGGCAGACTCAGGAATTAAACACATACCTCCCAAACCCTACCCCACCATGTTAGCTATAAGACCACCCCTCCTCAGTGCTAGTGGCACCCTGTTCTTTGTTTCTCCACCACATTAAAAACCATCATCCACCCTCTTAAACAAAATCAGCCCCAGTGGCTTTGCATTCTTTAGACACAGATACTGATTCTTCATTCCAACAGCTTTACATCAGTGCAACTATTGACTCAAGGAAATTACCTGCAATTTGCTTTGGAGGAAAATCAGGCCAATTATTTCTAGTTCCGTAGTTTCCAAGAAAACAAACCACTGTAAAGACTCAGATATTCCCCATGCCCAGGACTAGGGACAGTGGCTGTGGAAGAAGGGGACAGACAAACCTTCCATGAAGGGAAAACAGTGCTACATATTACTAAGCAGCAATTAAATAGAACTTTATACTATTTATGAGTGTTTCTTACAATAGAAAATGTTTCCTTCTCCTGTCTGTCCTTTCCTTAAGAGTCTAATCTTTAGCTACCAAATAAATCAAATTGTATTCTCGTCTCCCATGTTTAAGAAAGATGAATTCAGACTGGAACAGGTGTAGAGATGGTCTACTAAGATGATCAGAGGAATCGAGAACCGACCTTATGAAAGGAGACTTAAGGAGCTTGAGTTGTTTAGCCTAACAAAATGAAGGCAGAGGGGAGATATGATTGCTCTGTATAAATACAGGCGGGGGATAAACACCAGGGAGGGAGAGGAGTTATTTAAGTTAAGAGCTAATGTTAGCACAAGAACAAATGAGATATAGACTGGCCATCAGTAAGTTTATGCTTCAAATTAGATAGTTTTGAACCATCACAGGAGTGAAGTTCTGGAACAGCCTTCCTAGGAGAGTAGTGGGGACAAAGAACCTAACTTCTTTCAAAACTGAGCTTGATAAGTTTGTGGAGGGGGATGGTATTCTTGTCAGCAAGTTAAGGAAGTATTGGCTGGATGAATGCACTATAAGGTGGGTAGAAAGCTGGCTAGATTGTCGGGCTCAACGGGTAGTGATCAATGGCTCCATGTCTAGTTGGCAGCCGGTGTCAAGTGGAGTACCCCAAGGGTCGGTCCTGGGGCCGGTTTTGTTCAATATCTTCATAAATGATCTGGAGGATGGTGTAGATTGCACTCTCAGCAAATTTAAGGATGATACTAAACTGGGAGGAGTGGTAGATACGCTGGAGGGGAGGGATAGGATACAGAAGGACCTAGGCAAATTGGAGGATTGGGCCAAAAGAAATCTGATGAGGTTCAATAAGGATAAGTGCAGGGTCCTGCACTTAGGATGGAAGAATCCAATGCACCGCTACAGACTAGGGGCCAAATGGCTAGGCAGCAGTTCTGCGGAAAAGGACCTAGGGGTGACAGCGGATGAGAAGCTGGATATGAGTCAGCAGTGTGCCCTTGTTGCCAAGAAGGCCAATGGCATTTTGGGATGTATAAGTAAGGGCATAGCGAGCAGATCGAGGGACGTGATCGTTCCCCTCTATTCGACATTGGTGAGGCCTCATCTGCAGTACTATGTCCAGTTTTGGGCCCCACACTACAAGAAGAATGTGGATAAATTGGAGAGAGTCCAGCGAAGGGCAACAAAAATGATTAGGGGTCTAGAACACATGACTTATGAGGAGAGGCTGAGGGAGCTGGGATTGTTTAGTCTGCAGAAGAGAAGAATGAGGGGGGATTTGATAGCTGCTTTCAACTACCTGAAAGGGGATTCCAAAGAGGATGGCTCTAGACTGTTCTCAATGGTAGCAGATGACAGAACGAGGAGTAATGGTCTCAAGTTGCAGTGGGAAAGGTTTAGGTTGGATATTAGGAAAAACTTTTTCACTATGAGGGTGGTGAAACACTGGAATGCGTTACCTAGGGAGGTGGTAGAATCTCCTTCCTTAGAGGTTTTTAAGGTCAGGCTTGACAACGCCCTGGCTGGGATGATTTAACTGGGAATTGGTCCTGCTTCGAGCAGGGGGTTGGACTAGATGACCTTCTGGGGTCCCTTCCAACCCTGATATTCTATGATTCTATGATGAGGTTGCCTACAATGGCATAAGACCCATCCGCAACTGCTATTAGCAAATATCTCCAATTGCCAAAGATGGGACACTAGAGGAGGAGGACTCTGAGTTACTATAGAAAATTATTTCCCTGGGGTCTGGATGGTGAGTCTCGCCCGCATGCTTCAGGTCTAACTGATCACCATATTTGGGGCTCGGAAGGAATTTACCCCCGGGTCAGATTGGCAGAGACCCTGGGTTTTTTCACCTTCTTCTGCAGCATGAGGCATGGGTCATTTGCTGGTTTGAATGAGAGTAAATGGCAGATTCTCTGTAACTTAATTCTTTAAATCAAGATTTGAAGACTTCAGTAACTCAGCCAGAGGTTATGGGCCTATTACAGGAGTGGGTGAGTGAGGTTCTGTGGCCTGCGATGTGCAGGAGGTCAGACTAGATGATCATGATGGTCCCTTCTGGTCTTGAAGTCTGCGTTATGAGAATCACAGCCAGTGGAGTTACATTTGCATAAAACTGGACTAAAGCAATGGGGAATAAGGCCCCATATTTTCACTGCATGAATATGTATACAACAATCTCTTGAGAATTCACCCCAGGTTCTGTGCAGAGACTCTTTATTTGGGTGTTTCAAAGGCCTGGCTAGAACATAGTCTGCAGAAACTTGTACCACTTTGCTTTGTGAGTCTGAGTTGGAGAGACATAAGAGAGAGCCAGGTGCCCTCTTCCTGTTTTAATGCACATAACTAGTTGTAATAGGCCATAACATTATCCGGTGTTCACCTGCTATTAATTTCCCTTTGTCCTTGTTTTATGGGACAGCATAACTTTGGAGTTGGTATAGCACCAGCTGCTACTATGTTCCAGAGGCTTAACTTACAGGTTTTGGTTTGGGCTGTTTTTGTTTTTTGAATGCTTACGGTTTGCAGTGTGGTGGCCTTAATGGAAAATTTCCAATCAGCCCTAGTTTTTAACCATCGATTGTCAGAATTTTGATACAGTGAAAACTTACCAGAACTGCTTGACATTTTGCATTGCTGACCCAAGCCAAGGAATTCATGAAAACATGCAATTGCTTTGACCTTACAACACTAATGGAAAATATGTCAAGTGTATTGATTCTTCTGTGTTCGTATTAATAGGCATAGGGAGTAGGCCAAGTATTGTACCTGGTTTTAACCACACCAATAGATTGTACAATATGTTCTAGGGTTTGTTTCTTTTTTAAATATTTTTATATCTGAGTGTGCATCCTGCTAGCCAGCAATCAGTATCAGACAGGAGTTCATTCCTCAGTTTGGTGTGGAAAAGCTGATACAGTACAAAGCGATTCAAAGTGCTTTACAAACAGTAACTGCCTAGCCCCCACGACAGCCCCGAGAGAGCCATAATAGCCATAGTCGAGCTGCAGAAACTGAGGCAGAGAAGTGAGTGGCTCAGGAGCACAGAGCTAGTCACTGTCAGGGTGAGGATTAGGCTCAGAGATTCCCGGTGCCCCGAGTACAGGTCACTTTTTTTCTAAGACACCGCTTCTCCACCTGCTGGTCATGAGGAGGGATCCTGTGATAAATGAAGTGGGGGTGGGTGCTAGCTCCCTTTTATGGATACCCAACCAGCCAGCATCTACTAATCCAAGGTCAGAGAAGAGCTGTAGCCTTGGGGGTTTAACACAAGCCTGGAGTGGCCAGTATTAATTTTTATAATCCTTGCGGGCCCCCACCTTCTGCACTCGCAGGGCCAGAGTGGGCAGTTAGCCTTGACAGAGCGCTATGGGGCGGAACCACCATCAGAGAGCTCCTATACCCCACAGTCGCTAGGACCCAGAAGGAGCATGAGCAGCGGAGGGAAAGAGCAGCTGGCCTTCTCCCTGTCCCCTGTGATTTGGGCTGCCCTTTCCCCATCCTTTCCCCACGCCCCATTCCAGAGCAGCAGATAATCAGCCTCATCTTCTCCTCTGCCTGAATAGCACTCAGCTGTGGAGCTGAGGCTTCAAGGGATTGCAAAGCCAGCTTCACAGCCCCCTGAAGCAGCCTTTCCCAACTGCCAGAACTCAGCTGTGCATAGGGGATGTCACCACTGACCCCCGCTCAGGTGTCCCATGCCCCCATCCCGGCAGAGTCACAGTGTTTAAGGCCAGCAGCTGTCCCTTTCTCCCTGCTCAAGAGCAGCAGGCCCCCAGCATACAAACTTGCCCCAGAAAAACTGGCTGAAAAATTATCCCAAGATCAAAATATCACAACTCTTCAAACCCATCAAGGGTTGTGGGGTACGATGGGTAGTGGGGTGTTTTATCGGCCATTTTGTGGATTGTAGGCCAAAGAAGGTTGACAACTGCTGCACCAAGAGAGGAGGATTTCACACAATTGCCTTGAGGCGCACACCCACCCCCTCCCTGCTGTCCTTGCAAGGTTGAAGGGCTGGGGAGCCTGCATACCACTCCTCTCTGTGGGTACCTGGAGAATACCTGTTTCCCATAGTAACACAAATGGCAAATACCCAGGAAAGTTCTCTATCAGAGTCTTACCAGTTGTATGGCCCTGGGGGATTCCTGTCTTCTGCTGGAGACATATAGCCACCTTCAGCCACACTGACCTGAAGTAGTGGAGATTTGCAGTCTATCTGCTGCAAGAAGGTCTAGCTAATGGGATTTTGAGATGTGCAACCATCTGTTTATGTTCACTACTGGAGTGCTTCACACTTAGTATATTCTTGCTGGGGGAATTGAACCTGCATCTTAATCTACCATTCTAACTGCTGGACCATCCTTCCTTACCTTTAATACACTGCTTCAAAGCCAGCCTCAGTTACCAGTCACTGAAGGGCCGTGTGGTGCCATATGTGAAAAGAGCTGGCGCTCTCTGGTAAATCACTAGTGACTGGGTTCCCGTCATAGAAGAACCTGCTTCACACTAGGCGTCCTTAGTGACATTCTCAGCAGACAAGTTAAGGGCATGAGTAGGCATGCATGGATTAAATGAGCACAGAAACTGGTCTCCCTTCTCAGCCTCTAGAGTTACTGAAGGCTCCTCCAGGTCAGAATTCAGGTAATTATCGTCAGGTAAAGGGATGGTAGGTTTACTGAACTTACATGCACTATGGGTTTCCCCAGTAGCATATTGTGCTATCGTCCAATTCATTAAAAGTTTGTAAACTAGGGAATGGGCATAAGAACGGCCATCCTGGGTCAGACCAAAGGTCCATCTACCCCAGTATTCTGTCTTCCAACTGTAACCAATGCCAGATGCCCCAGAGGTAATGAACAGAACAGGTAATCGTCAACTGATCCATCCCCTGTTGCTCATTCCCAGCTTCTGGCAAATCATTATGTAAAAAACCAAGACTATCTTAACCCTCAGCTCCTCTCTTAAAAATAAAGACAGTCTGGGACAATTTCATTCCCCTCTGTGTGTGACTCAGAACAGGTTATCCAGGCTGAAATCCTTCTTGGACTCTCACAACCACAGATTACTCAGCAGTTCTCTTCAAGTCATTTGAGTTCCAGAGTTCCCCAGAGTTGCGAGAAGGATGCCTGATTTGGGGGAACCCTGGCATGCCTCGGATTTCAATAGAACAGCATCCAAATCCCAGCAGAGAGTGTGCTGGACTTCAGGCACTCAAAAAGAATACCACAGAAGATAGGGGACCTATTGAGAATTAAAAGAAAACAAGGATGGTGTTAGGGGCGGGTTAGAAAGACCTGATTACACTGTGTGAGGGACACAAAGGAATGGGAAATGAGACAGTGGGGAAGAGAAGCATATGGATGAATCTGGCCCTGTAAGATTAACCCAGGAGAGACCCTTTATCTTTGTGATAAAACATGACATTTGTTCTACTTCAGATGACACAATGCAATCTGACAAAGTGACACACGTGCTCTCGGGGAAGCTATTGGAAATCCATCTTCTGGCACTTTTAAGTACCCTTGCAGTAAAAAGGAAAAAAAGCTTTTTTCCGCGCTGCGTTGAGAATCAAATGCTGTGCCATAAAATCAAACATAAGGAGGCTAGCTGGCATGCTGAAAAGAAATAGTGAATGGACATGGTTACTGCCTGTACTGATGATGTGCAGGGGTGGCACGACAGGAAATAAAAGCCAGGTATAGCTTTTCCACACAGTATGTAATTAGACTGTGGAACTTGTTGCCACAGAAAGTTGTTGAGACCAAGAAATTAAGGATTGGACATTTATATGCATATCTAGAATATCCAGAGTTATAACTCATGCCTAAACTGCAAAGAGGAGCAGCAAGCAGGGGAGTTACGTGAGGGACTTCTCCAAGAAAAGGAGGAGCGACGATGTGACCCTTGGGGTGAGTTTGCTGTCAGTTTGTTTGTCGTTGTGTGCTTCCTTGCCGTGTGCCTGATTGATTTAAGTTTGTAGTGTGTTCTGTCCAAATGATGTCATGATATCCTCTCACATAGAAGATACCCATCCAGGGGAGGGAATCCTAGTTTTTAGGAAGAGACAGGTCATAGTTATGGGGGATTTGATCATTAGAAATATACATAGCTGGATTTGCAATGACCAGAAGAACCACATGGTGAATTGCCTGCTGGGTGCAAAGGTAGTGGACTTCTTGAGACATCTAGACAGACTAATGTGCAGTACTGGGGAGGAGTCAATGGTTGTCATACATATAGGTACTAGTGACCTAGAAAAAGGTAGGAGAGAGGTTCTGGAGGCCAAATTTAGGCTGCTAGGTAAGAAATTAAAGTACCTCCATGGTGGCATCCTATGAAATGCTTCTAGTTCCACGAGCAGGGCCAGTAAGACAGACAGAACTACAGGGTCCCAACACATGGATGAGACGGTGTAGGGAGCAAGAGTTTAGATTTAGAATCAATCAGGGTTGGAAGACACCTCAGGAGGTCAAATAGCCCAACCCCCTGCTCAAAGCAGGACCAACACCAACTAAATCATCCCAGCCAGAGCTTTGTCAAGCCTGACCTTAAAAACCTCTAAGGATGGAGATTCCACCACCTCCCTAGGTGACCCATTCTAGGGCTTCACTACCCTCCGAGTGAAATAGTGTTTCCTAATATCCAACTTAGACCTCCCGCACTGCAACTTGACACCATTGCTTCTTCATCTGTCATCTGTCACCACTGAGAACAGCCGAGCTCCATCCTCTTTGAAACCCCCCTTCAGGTAGTTGAAGGCTGCTATCAAATCCCCCCCTCACTCTTCTCTTCTGCAGACTAAATAACCCCAGTTCCCTCAACCTCTCCTCGTAAGTCATGTGCCCAGCCCCCTAATCATTTTCGTTGCCCTCCGCTGGACTCTCTCCAATTTGTCCACATTCCTTCTGTAGTCGGAGGACCAAAACTGGACGCAATACTCCAGATGTGACCTCACCAGTGTCTAATAGAGGGGAATAATCATTTCCCTCAATCTGCTGGCAATGCTCTAATACAGCCCAATATGCTGTTGGTCTTCTTGGCAACGAGGGCACACTGCTGACTCATATCCAGCTTCTCGTCCACTGTAATCCCCAGGTGCTTTCCTGCAGAACTGCTGCTTAGCCAGTCGGTCCGCAGCCTGTAGCAGTGCCTGGGATTCTTCCTTCCGAAGTGCAGGAACTGGGGAACCTTTTGGGAAGGAGGAGCCTATATAGGAAGGATGGGCTCTACCTAAACCAAAATGGAACAGATTACTGGAATTGTTACCCTGGAATTTGACATTCCTGTGTGTACCCCAGAACTTGATAGTACCGCAGTGACACATTTTGTATGTTCAGCCACTGTAAGCTGCAAACCAAACATCCCATAGCTAGGAATAATCTTAGGCCTTTGTGAGACAAGGTCAGACAACTGCATGCTTGTAGATTACTAATCAGAACAGGGGGATGGGACAGAAAGTTATGGAAGAGAGTGAGTGAATAATGACCTGGGGTTTAGGTGCCCCAATATATTCTTGTTATGGCTAGAAATGTTTTGAGATAATGAGTAGTTTGGTGAAATTGGAGAATTGGTTACCCAGTGGAGATCATTTTGCTGACCCACTAGGAGACATTATAGGTTATGTGCTTTGTTAGACTTAGCTATAAAAGATTAGGTAAAAGTAAATACCTCTGCACAGTCAGTCCGAGGGAGCTTTTCTTCAGGCAAGGAGCTGACATCTAAACTCCCCATCAGCTGGATGGAAAGAGGGCCCCTGGAAACCTGGCTGGTGATCACTTGAAACCATCTCAGACTGTGAGTAACGACATCTGGGCTGTCCTAAATCTATTGTGTATGTGTCTAATTAATGTCTAATAAATAGTATATTTAGATAAGAGCTCGGTTGCTTGTATCAAACATTTATTGATTTATTCCTAACACCACCTGGAGAGAAACGGTTAAATTACCACTGCTTTGGGTTGTGAAAACCCTGTGTAACAGCATGTAAAATTAAAAAGGTCATAGAGGAGTTTTTAAACTAAGGGCTGGGGGAAAGCTGACAGGTGTGGAGGAACACACAGTCCAGACAGACACATGCTGTAGGGGAGGATTTATTAAAGGAGCCATAGGGGTCGACTCAATGGGTGCTCTGGATCAGCCATGGAAAAAATATAGGGGTGCTCCCCACTGGCAGCCCCGTGGATCAGTGCCTCCCCCCTCCCCCGTCCAGGGCCTCCCACCTGCCGGCAGCCCGTTGATCAACTCCTCCCTCGCAGTGCCTCCCATCCACTGCCATCAGCTATTCAGCAGTATGCAGGAGGCTCTGGGAGGAGCGGGAGGTGGAAAAGCAGGAGCAGGAAGAGGTGGGGAGCGGGAGAGGAAGCGGCAGGGCAGAGCGGGGGCAGGAAGGGGTGAGGTGGGGGCTTGGAGGATGGGGTGAAGTGGGGTTGGGGCCTGGGACAGAGCAGGAATCGAGCACCCCCCCCCAGGATCTGAGTAAGTCAGTGCCTATGAAAGGAGCTACCCTATCTCCAAGTAAAGAAGAGAGTATAGACTTTGATAAAGTACAGGTAGGAACTGAAGAGAAACAGTCAAATGAAAAAGTACCATCCAGTTACATCACATGAAGACAGACAACTAAATATTGCCAAATGTTGTAAGTGGTTGTATACAAATGCTAGAAGTCTAACTACTGTGATGGGTGAACTTGAGTTCCTGATATTAAATAAGGATATTGATATAACAGGCATCACAGGAACTTAGTGGAAGGATGACAATCAAAGGGACATTGTATTACCAGAGTATACAATATATAGGAATATTAGAGTAGGTCATGATGGTGAGGGAGTGGCAGTATATGTGAAAGAAAGCACAGGAATTTAGGAAAAAATTAGGAAAAACCTTCAATGAACCAAACTGTACCATAGAATCTCTATGGATAGAAATTCCATGCTTGAATAATAAGAGTCTAGCAGTAAGAATACACTCCCAATCACCTGACCAGGATGGTGACATTAATTGTGAAATGCACAGGGAGATTAGAGAGGCTACAAAAACAGAAAACCCAATAATAATGGAGGATTTCAGCTAACCCCCATATTGATTGGGTAAGTGTCACCTCAGGACAGGATGCAAAGATAAAACTTCCAGACACCAGTAATGATTGCTTCTTGGAGCAGCTAGCCCTGGAACTCTCAAGGGGAGAGACAGTTCTTGATTTAGTCCTACGTGGTGCACAGGATCTGGTCCAAGAGGTGACTATAGATGACCATAATGTAATTACATTTAACATCTTTGTAGGGGGAATACCAGTGAAACCCACCACAATAGCATTTAACTTCAAAAAGGGGAACTACACAAAAAATGAGGGTGGTGGTTTTGCAGAAATTAAAAGGAACAGTCACTTGAGTGCAGTGCCTGTAAATTGCATGGAAACTTTTTAAAAACACCATAATACAGGCTCAAACTGTATGTATACCCCAAATAAAAAGAAGTAGTAAGAGGACCCAAAAAAGTCACCATAGCTAAATAACAGAATAAAAGAGCCTGTTAGAAATCAACAGATATCCTTTAAAATTTGGAAGTAAATCCTACTGAGGACAATAGTAAGGAGCATAAACTCTGGTAAGTCAAGTGTAAGAATATAATTAGGGAGGCAAAAACTAATTTGAAGAGCAACTAGCAAAAGACACCAAAACTAACCGCAAAAACTTTTTAAAAGTATATCAGAAGCAGGAAGCCTGCCAAACAAACAGTGGGCCCACCGGATGATCAAGGTACTAAAGAAGCACTCAAGGAAGACAAGGCTGTTGTGGAGAAACTAAATGAATTATGTTTTTCAGTGACAAATCTGAGGAACTGTGCCAGACTGAGATGTTAATAGAGGAGGTTTTGGAACAAATTGATAATTTAGACAGTAATAAGTCACCAGGACCAGATGGTATTGACACAAGCTTTCTGAAGGAACTGAAATATGAAATTGCAGAACTACTAACTGTGGTATGTAACTGTTGTATCAACCAGGCAAGATACTAACAAGCTTCAACAGGACTTTCTTTTCAAAGTGGAAACCTCTTTACCAAGCTGCTGCTGCACCCTCTGTAGCTCTCTCCCAGCCTCTCAACTCCTCCCCGCTCCCTCCTGTTTCCTGTCCTTTCAGACTCCCAACAGCCAGTGCTCCCAATTCTAATAATTACAAGCTACATCTAACACCACAGTAACCTGTGGCTTAAATAAGCCTCTGTACCAGATGACTTACTGATAGCTAATATAATGCTGAATTTTTAAAAACGCTCCAGAGCCAATCCTGGCAATTGTAGGCTGATAAGCCTAACTGCAGTACCAGGCAAATTGGCTGAAACTACAGGAAAGAACAGAATGATCAGACATATTGGTAAACACAATATGTTGGGAAAGAGTCAACCGAGCTTTTGTAAGGGGAAATCATGCCTCACCAATCTACTAGAATTCTTTGAGGGTGTGTAAGGGTTTTTGGTCTTCCCTCCCTGTCACTCTCGGTGTGGGGGGGAGGCATGCCCCTCACTACCATGTGGCTGTCCAGAAAAGCATAAGGGGGAATCAGAGCTTTCAGGACTCTGACCCCGTCCCAGGGCAGGGCAGAGCAACAAGCAGACTATGATGCTGGGTCCTCTGGGCAAGGCCGAGCAGTAAGCAGTCTAGGGAGCTCAGGCCTTCAAGCAGGGTGGAGCCACAAACAGTCTAGGGCAGCGGTCTCCAACCTTTGCATGCACAAGATCACTTTTTGAATTTAAGTGCAACCCAGGATCTACTCTGCCCCTTCCCTGAGGCCCTGCCCCTTCCCTGAAGTCCTCCCCTGCTCCCTCCATCCCTCGCTCCCTCTGTCGCTTGCTCTCCCCCACCCTCACTCACTTTCACCAGGCTGGGGCAGGGGGTTGGGGTGAGGGAGGGGTGCGGGCTCTGGGCTAGGGCCGAGGGGTTTGGAGTGTGGGAGGTGGCTCCGGGGTGAGCCTGGGGCAGGGAGTTGGGGTGCAGGAGGGGGCTCCCGGCTGGGGCAGAGTGTTGGGGTGCAGGAGAAGGTATGAGGTGCTGGCTCTGGGATGGGGGTCAGGGCAGGGGGGGGAGAGGGTGTGGGAGCGGGTTTGGGGTGTAGGAGGGGGTATGGGTTGCTGGCTCTGGGAGGGGGCTCAGGGGCAGGGGCTTGGGGTAAAGGAGGGGATTCAAGGTGCAGGAGGGGGTATTGGTTGCTGGCTCTGGCACGGGGCTCAGGGCTGGGGCGCAAGCTCCCATCGCAGAGCACTTACCTTGGGTAGGTCCCGGGCAGCAGCGCAGCATGGCTAAGGTGAACTCCCTGCTTACCCCAAGAAGTGGACGGCACGCTGCTCCCAGAAGCAGGCAGCACACCTCTGCAGCCCATGGGGGTGGGCACGTGGCTCTGCGCACTGCTCCTGCCTGCAAGCAGTGCCGCCGCAGCTCTCATTGGCCACAGTTTCCTGTTCCAGGCCAATAGGAGCTGCAGGGGTGGTGCTTGCAGGCTGGAGCAGCATGAGGAGACCCCTACCCCCTGCTCAAGGGCTGTGGGGGCATGTTGGCTGCTTCCGGGAGCGGTGTGGGGCCGGGGTAGGCAGAGAGCCACCAGACTTCTAGCAGTCAGAGATCACGATCAACTGGACGAGGTTCCAGGACTGACCAGTCAATCACGATCTACGGGTTGGTGACCACTGGTCTAGGGTGCTCAGACCTTCAGCCAGCATGGATCAACAAATAGTTTTAATGGGGGTCTGAATCTCCAGTTAGGGCAGAGCAATAAACAGTCTTTTGCCTGGTGTCCTGGCTCAGGCAGACGGCAGACAAACACAGGCCTCTTGTCCTAAGGTGGGGAGGCTGCCACCCCAGGGATGGGGCGGCCGCAGCGGTTAGGGGGACCTGGGCCCACCCTACTCCACCAGTTCCCAGCCCAGGGCCCTGACAGTGGCAGAGAGCTCTGATGAGGTTCAATAAGGATAAGTGCAGGGTCCTGCACTTAGGATGGAAGAATCCAATGCACCGCTACAGACTAGGGACCGAATGGCTCGGCAGCAGTTCTGCGGAAAAGGACCTAGGGGTGACAGTGGACGAGAAGCTGGATATGAGCCAGCAGTGTGCCCTTGTTGCCAAGAAGGCCAATGGCATTTTGGGATGTATAAGTAGGGGCATAGCGAGCAGATCGAGGGACGTGATTGTCCCCCTCTATTCGACATTGGTGAGGCCTCATCTGGAGTACTGTGTCCAGTTTTGGGCCCCACACTACAAGAAGGATGTGGATAAATTGGAGAGAGTCCAGCGAAGGGCAACAAAAATGATTAGGGGTCTAGAACACATGACTTATGAGGAGAGGCTGAGGGAACTGGGATTGTTTAGTCTGCGGAAGAGAAGAATGAGGGGGGATTTGATAGCTGCTTTCAACTACCTGAGAGGTAGTTCCAGAGAGGATGGTTCTAGACTATTCTCAGTGGTGGAAGATGACAGGACAAGGAGTAATGGTCTCAAGTTGCAGTGGGGGAGGTTTAGGTTGGATATTAGGAAAAACTTTTTCACTAGGAGGGTGGTGAAACACTGGAATGCGTTGCCTAGGGAGGTGGTGGAATCTCCTTCCTTAGAAGTTTTTAAGGTCAGGCTTGACAAAGCCCTGTCTGGGATGATTTAATCGGGGATGGGTCCTGCTTTTGAGCAGGGGGTTGGACTAGATGACCTCCTGAGGTCCCTTCCAACCCTGATATTCTATGATTCTATGACCACTTGGTCAGCAGGGATGCCACTGAAACACGCTAACCAGTATTGTAGCCACACAACCGGATTATTGTCTGGTGTCCCTGGGGTACTTCCTATGACCCCGTTGCAGTGTACCTCTATCTCATGGAGGTCCTCCATCCCCCCCCAGCACTCCCAGTAGCTCCTCCACGCTCCTATCCTTTGGCTGACCTGATAGTCCTTTAGGGTCCTTAGCACTGCAGGGCTCATCCTAAGGCATCGGGCTTTGCCAAATCCCTTCCAGATGAGCTGCAGGACCCGCCTTTTAAGCTTCCTATCCCCGCCATCCGCTACCAGGAGGTAGATGGGGCTTCCTTCCTGTCAGTCTCAGCGGAGGGGCCACACCCCCTCACTATAGGGTGTCAACAAGCATGTGGACAAGGCTAATCCAGTGGCTATAGTGTACTTGAACTTTCAGAAAGCCTTTGACAAGGCTCCTAACCTAAAGCTCTTAAGCAAAGTAAGGAATCATGGGATGAGGGGGGATGGTCTTTTCATGGATCAGTAACTGGTTAAAAGACAGGAAACAAAAGGGTAGGAATAAACTGTCAGTTTTCACAGGGGAGAGATGTTAATAGCAGGGTCCCCGAAGGATCTGTATTGTGACTGAAACTGTTCAACATATTCATAAATGATCTGGAAAAAGGAGTAAACAGTGAGGTGGCAAATTTGCAAATGATACAAAATTACTCAAAATAGTTAAATCCAAAACTGACTGCGAAGAACTACAAAGGGATCTCACAAAACGGGGTGACCGAACAACAAAATGGCACATGAAATTCAATGTTGATAAATGGAAAGTAATGCATATTGGAAAACATAATCCCAACTACACGTACAAAACAATGGTTTCTAAATTAGCTCTGACCCTTCAAGCAAGAGAACTTGGAGTTAGCAAGGACAGTTCTCTGAAAACATCTTCTCAGCAGCAGTCAAAAAAAATTAGGGGAACGGTAGGAACCATTAGGAAAGGGATAGATAAGACTAAAAATACCATAATGCCACTTTATAAATCCATGGTACACCCACGCCATGAATACTGTGCAGTTCCGGTCATCTCATCTCAGAAAAGATCTATTAGAATTGGAAAAAGTACAGAGGGGCAACAAAAATGATTAAGGGTATGAAACAGCTTCCGTATGAGAAGGAATTAAAAAGACTGGACCTATTCAGTTTGGAAAAGAGACGACTGACCGGGGCGGGTATGTGACAGAGGTCTATACAGTCATGAGTGGTGTGGAGAAAAAGAAGAAGGAAGTGTTATTTACCCCTTCACAAAATACATGAACCAGGGGTCACTCTATGAAATTAATAGGCAGTAAATTTAAAGCAAACAAAATGAAGTACTTCTTCACACAGCACATAATCTGTAGAACTTGTTGCCAGCGGATGTTGTACAGTCAAAAAGTATAACTGGGTTCAAAAAAGAACTAGATAAGTTCCTGAGGGATAGGTCCATCAATGGCTATTAGCCAAGATGGTCAGGGATGGAACTCCATTCTCTGGGTGTCCCTAAATCTCTGACTCCTAGAAGCTGGGACTGGATTACAGGAACTCAAAGTGCCTTGCTCTGTTCATTCCTTGTGAGGATCTGACTCCGACCACTGTTGGAAGACAGGATCCTGGGGCTTGATGAACCATTGGTCTGACCCAGTATGGCCGTTCTTATGTAAAATAAACGTTCAGAGGGGATATTACTATTGTGCTTCAGGGATTAAGCCAGTCTCTAACTATTAGACATTAGGATGAGATCTGACGTGAGCGGCAGATTATCCTACATCTGTCACTACAGGGTTTTTACATTGTCCTATGAAGCTTGTGGTATTAGTTACTGTCACAGTTAGGATACAGAACTAGATGGACTTTGGGTCTGATCCAGCCTGCCAATTCCTATATACCTAGGAAGGGGGCAGCACTGAGACATATCTGTACACACCACTTGAAACTACATTACATATACATTAACATATACGCCGTACAACTGAGAGTGTCAGCACAAATGGAGATGGGAGGGGAAAGCGGGATCAGAGAGACTAACATGTCTCTGACATCAGGACTGTGGAGATTACCCGGCAAAGGTGATACAGCCTCAGGGCTTCCACGGAAACCTTGTCCATAGCTGTGAACTTCACCTTTAAGAGGGGCAGCTTAGTAGCCCTAGGAGCACAGTTCCTGAAGTCTTTAGTTAAGTCTTTCCTAGGCAGAACTCCAAGGCCCTGACTCAGCAAACACTTAAGCATACGCTTAATTTTAAGCATGTTGACATCAAGGAGACTACTCACGTGCTCAATGTTATGAGTGCTTTAGTGGGTCGATGTCAGGACTCCCATGCTGGTGGAGGCCTGGGCCTGAGTGGGAGAGGACTCAAGAACATGGTGCGAGTTCAGTCTAGACTCTAGAGGGTCAAGGCCGGAAGCAGCAGTTTGCATTAGCATCACGCCAGAGGATCAAGTCAGTGTCAAAGGACCGGGCCAGAGCCAAGTGAGTCAGCCGCAGTAGGGTTAGTGGGACAGAGGCAGAGCAAAGTGTCAGGAGCAGAGCAGGGCGGCAGGGATCAGAAGGGAGGACAGGTATAATGAGTGTGCACCAAGTTCTGTTTTGCACAGCCAGGCAGGGTTCTGCCTAGATGCACAGACGGCCTCCAGGTGTTTTCCCGAGGCCTTACACAGGGTGCCTGAGCCAATCAGGAAACACAGTAGGCACTGCAGTTAAGACCTCCGTGGATGGGCCATCCAGTAGTGCTTAGACCCATAAGTCTCATAGGCTGCTGTTCCCCACTTTCTGAGAGCTTCCAGGTGGCAGTGTAGACACAGCAAACCTGGGTTCCATCCCCAGATCCTCACAACTGGGGTTTAAATGAATTCACTGGCTGTTTTGCCTTAATAAAGCCTGCAGTATTTGGGCCTCTATCTGCCCCAAAAAAAGCCCCAATGACTGGTTTGTTTCCCTAACCCATACATGAGTCACATTTAGAAAGTTTCATTAGTGGTTAATTGATTTCAACTAGCAAAGGGGAATGTAGATTCATATCAGGTTCTCAAACAATGAATTAAGTGCCAGCATTTTAGCTTCTCCTGATTCCATTTCTAAACAAACATAATCCATTTTATTAAAGTTGTATCCAAAATCTGAAAACTATTAGCCTTAATTAGAAATTTAGCAAATCAATTCCAAACCAATAAATGCCAGAGCTGAAGGAGAGGTTTGTTCTGACAAGAGCCCTGGGGAAGGTGAGTGCTTACTGTAAATGTTAATGCTGAAGAGCTCTGGGGGTGGATTGTGGGAGTTAAACCATTCCCTGGCATTATTTAACAGATAATCTTGTGAAAGCCTGAAAGGAATGGCTAAGGACCATGGCATAATAGACCCAGGTGAGCCTTGAGTCAGCCCAACATTCAGAAGCTGAAACTTCGCAGTTAGAGTGGCAAGAAGCAGCTGTAGGCACAGGCTGGCACCGAGGCTATTTAACACACTCCCCCCCCCGTCCCCCGAGAGATGCAAATTATTGCAGATGAAGGGCCAGATTCTTGTTTAAACTAAGGCCATTTATCCGCAGTCTGACACTAAAAGGGATCTTAAATAGGGTGCAAATTTGCGTACACTTTAAGGGCTCTTTAGGCTGCCAGAATGGTGTAAAGTGGTCTTAGGCCATGCATTAACTACTGTGGCTATGGAAGAACAGCTACCGTACTGCACCTGGGCCGCAGTAGTGCCATAGTGTAGACAGGTTATCCCATCTAAGTCATTTATTCAATTTTTATGCTCACCCCAGTCATGAATTCCCTGGAGTTAAATTGGGGTGGGTCTAAGTCCACTCGGTCTAAAACCAGAATGCCATAGCATGAACTAAGGACACAACTAGGATTGTGAGCCATAGCAGTCAAGGACAGGGGAAATCAAAGTTCCTAAATGGAGTCACAGTGGCATGGACAAGACATCAAATGAATGGGTAGAAGACAGTGAATAATAAGAAAACACAATGAGAAAATGCAGCTCTGGACTGTTTGTTAATTGAATTTATTTGAAGGAACCATCCACCCCAAACTCATTGAATAAAATATGGAGCCACTACTGTGTGACCTGTTTCACTTTGTACTTTCAGGGAGTCCAAAGAGTAATAGATATCTGCATCCAGCATACCAATGCCCCAACTGTACTTGCCGTATCAAGGGTGAAATTCACACTGATGCAGAAGGATAAGCACACAGCCTAGACACCAATTCAGCCCTCAAATCGGAATGGGATTAAAGCGGTGACTTAGCCTTACGCTGACCCTCTAAACAGGGGCTGAGCTTCACCCTTACGCCCTGATGCTGCCGCAGACACTTGTGCATGGGATTCCCCACGCGCAAGGGTTTGCAGGACTCGAGCCTCTGTGAATTAGAGCCATGAACTGTATAGAGTCATAGAATGTTAGGGTTAGAAGAGACCTCAGGAGGTCATCTACTCCAATCCCCTGCTCAAAGCAGGACCAACACCAACTAAATCATCCCAGCCAGGGCTTTGTCAAGCCAGGCCTTAAAAACCTCTAAGGATGGAGATTCCACCACCTCCCTAGGTAACCCATTCCAGTGCTTCACCACCCTCCTAGTGACAGAGTGTTTCCTAATAGCCAACCTAGACCTCCCTCACTGCAACTTGAGACCATTGCTCCTTGGTCTGTCATCCGCCACCACTGAGAACAGCCGAGCTCTATCCTCTTTGGAACCCCCATTCAGGTAGTTGAAGGTATATGTAGGGTGCTGAGTCTAATTGTTTGACCACTCTATCTATCATAGAAATATGAATGACTACGTGGTTGCTAAGGCCGGAAGCACTCAGATAGCATGGTTTGTGGCTATAAATGCCCAGAAGAATCCAATTATCATGGGGGACGGAGAATGGATTCCTAGATCTGGGGTGAAATCAAGGCCTCACTGAAGTCCATGGGAATTTAGCCATTGACTACCATGGGGTCAGTATTTCATCCCTGGTTCCTCCAGTTCAGGTTTGAGGGGCACTGGTGTGGCTCTTCCATTGCTTTTAATGACACTGTGCCTCGTTTGAGTTCAGGCCCTATCACCTTCAGTCCAGCCTCTTTCATGAGCATTACAGTCATTTACTTTAAAAAGAATAATTTAATTAAAAAAAAACACTCTGCAAATGGAACTTATCAAATCATTCTGCAGCTAACCCTCTGTGTTTTATGCTTCTTTTGATAGATTGCATATTATTTATATTACAGGAGCATTTAAGGCTCCAATTAAGGATCAGGGTTCAATCAAGGATCATTGTGCTAGGTGCCGTACCAACTTGTGGAAAAAAAATCCCTAGAGTGCTCAGATTCTAGGATTGTGACAACAGGTGGAAGCAACAGCGAAATGAGAGAGGGATGGGTCAGTGGCCAAGGAAGTAATTATATGTCTATCCTATATGAGGTTTACTTAATACCAGAGTTTATACTCCTTACTATTTTCCTCAGCAGGATTTACTTCCAATTTTTAAAGGAAGACTGTCTGTTTCTAACAGCCTCTTTTATTCTGTTGTTTAGCTACGGTGACTTTTTTTTGCTCCTCTTCCTATTTCTTTTAAACCTGGATGCGTTAAGGACAAGAGAGGCATCAGGTCTTGCAATACTGAATACAGGCACTGCACCTATTAAACCATTAGTGAAAAGCAGAAGCGAATGTTGTTAATCTGATTTAATGAACAGGGGACCTCGTGCATGAAGTTAAGTGGCGCCAGTACCTGAACAATTGTAGCGTTGATATGGAATGACAAATTCATCTGCCTCCCAAATTAGTCACCCACTATTAGTAAATAAACCCATTCAGCAGCTGCAAATGTAAGATCGTTTTACTCATTATTTTACTGCTAAGATTCTGCTTGAGATTTCCAGCTTGTACCCACGAGATGATCTTTCAGCTCGGGGCACCATGATCCTAGGGCATTAACTTAACGAGCTTAAAATAATAAGATCGGGCCTGATTCAAAGGCCACTGAAGTTAGTGGAAAGACTCTCATTGACTTCAGTGAGCATTGGATCCCCCACATTCTCATGAGGTGAGAGGCATGGCCATGTAGCGACGGGGGTAGTGAGATAGCAGTTGTTGACCACCATTATTTAACTCCTGCTTCTTCATGTGTTCAGGTTTCTGTATATAAGTCTGCAGACAGGGTGAAATTTGCCCCTGTTTTGAGGATTTCAGTACGATTCAGGTGGGACATAAGACCAGATTTTTAAAGGTATTTAGACACATGAAGATGCAGATAGGCACCTAGGGCTAGATCCACAAAGGGATTTAGCCCCATCTGCCATTTTAGGCACCTCCAAAATTTAGAATCTGAAAAGTCCCACTCAGCTGTCGCCTAACCCTGTAGGTGCCTAAGTTTCCACTGACTCTACATTTGTGCCAGTGGACATATGCAAAATCCTGCCTAAGTCCTGACACCTAGCACCTACTCAGGCCTAAATCTAGGCAAGATCCTCAGGCCAGATGTTCCCCTGCCTATGCCATCCGTGGTGTCCAATCCAGTAGGTTTTCTCAGAGGCTACTGGGGACCATGCCTGCTGGATCAGGCCCCACACAAAAGGTAACTGGTGAAAACAGCGGTATGCCTTATAGCCTAGTGGTTAGTGCACTCACCCAGGATGTGGGAGGCCCAGATTCAAATCCCTATTCTGTCTAAATCAATGTGGGGATGTTAATGTCGGTTTCCCAGCTGGAAGCCCTAACTCCTGAGCTATAGAGCATTCTGACTTGGGAGCCTTTGAATGTGTGCCAGGCTTTGTATATCTAATTAAATATTCATTGAGACAGAGGTTGACTGTGTACCCTAGTGGCTAGGAAGCTCATCTGGGATGAAAAGAGTCATTCAAGTCCCTGATTGAATGAAGTCGTACATATATTATATAAAGTGGAACAGCCTCACCAGAAGCACCAGGAGTACTGCATCCAGAATACCTTACAACTCCCCTTGGAGGTGTGGCATCAAGTCCCTGCTCTGCATCAGGCAGCGTGGGGATTTGATCCTGGGTGTGCCATATCCAGGGTGAGTGCTCTAATCAGTGGACTACAGGGCATAAGGTGTGGGGGGCACCCCTGCTGTTTTTGTGAGAAGCGGTTCACCTGGGCTACAGGCATAGGCGGCGACTCTGTGGGTGCTCCGGGGCTTAAGCACCCACCAGAAAAAATAGGGAGGGGTTCAGGAATTGCAGGACCGATTAATATTTTGTGGGCACCAGTGCCCAGACTGGGGCCCCGCCCCTGCTCTGTCCCCGCTCCACACCGAGGCCCTGCCCCCGCTTGGCCTCTTGCCCTGAGGTCCCGCCTATGCTCCACCCCCAAGCCCCGCCCCTACTCGGCCCCTTCCCTTTGAGGCTCCACCCACTGCTTGCCCCCAGGGGGCGGGGCCAGAGAGGAGCACCCACTGGCAAAAACAAAAGTCAATGCCTGTACCTACAGGTCTAACTCCAGGACAGGATTCACAGCCCAGACTTTGGCGCCTCATTCCCTTCGAGAGCATGGTCTTAAGCCCGATCCCTCTCCTTGGCATTTCCTACTGCCTCCCTGCTCAGCATGCTGGTGTCTGTGAATCCCATTCTTAGGCACCTAGCTCTCCTCGTGCCTTGTGTAAGAAGCCTGGGTGCCTAACATGAGACTGTGGATTCCACTGGGAGGCAGGGTGTCTGAAGTTCTACATTGCAATGTTGAATCTAAATCCCCTTTGTGAATTTAGCCCAGAGTGGGATTTTCAAAGCACCTAACTCCCACTGACTTCAAGCTTTTGAAAATCACCCCTAGGCACTTATCTGCATTTTTAGGCTCCTAAATACCTTTTAAAAGCTGACCCATAGACCTTATGATGGTCCTATGTCTAGTGGTGCTTTGCACCCATATTCCTGGAAAGGAATAAAAATAGGGCTTGAATTTGTCAAACAGGAAATAGACCGTGATGTCTAGTGTAGACTAGAGAGGTTCAGTTTTCAATATAAAAGAGCCCATAAAATAGGAATTAAATTTAATGATGTAATAAAAGTGCAATTATGTTTTCATGGTTTATGTTATTTGAGGTGAATTATGCTGCAATTAAGATATAATCAGCATAATAACTACATGAGGGTAATATGTTTAAGCATTAATATTAGTATTCCATAGCTGGATGGTAAGCAAGTCAACTGCCAAAGAATAATGGAACAATAAAAGTCGCTTGAAAACAATGTATGTTTCTTTTAGCTTATTTATATTTTTTTCCACCCAGGATGTAAAAATCATGGGCCCTATTCTTCAGTCCGTACCCAGGCAAAAGCACCAGTCCAGTCAATGAAGAATTCTGGAGAAGCAAGGAGAGCGAGAATGTGGGTAACTGGGTTAAAAGCAAAATAAGGAAGGAAATTCAGTCTAAAACACCATCCCTCCAATCTAACCTCAGGGTGAAATTGATCACTTTGCACAGAGCCAGTGATGGTAATTAAGAGTGAGGGTAATTAGCCACTGAAACAATTTACCTAAGGTTGTGGTGGATTCTCCATCCCTGCAAATTTTTAAATCAAGTCTGGATGTTTTTCTGAAAGCTATGCCCGAGTTCAAACAGGACGTGATTCAGAGAAGTCCTATGGTCTGTAAAAAGAAAAGGAGGACTTGTGGCACCTTAGAGACTAACAAATTTATTTGAGCATAAGCTTTCGTGAGCTACAGCTCACTTCATCGGATGCATGGAGTGGAAAATACAGTGGGGTGATTTTATATACACAGAGAACATGAAGCAATAGGTGTTACCATACACACTGTAAAGAGAGTGATCAGGTAAGGTGAGCTATTACCGGCAGGAGAGGAAAAAAACTTTTTGTAGTGATAATCAAGGTGGGCCATTTAAACCCGGAAATCCTGGATGACCCATCATCTCAGGCATTGGCACCCTGACTGCAGGATTGTCTGGCTATGTAGACTCCCTCCTCAGGCCCTATGCTACCAGCACTCCTAGCTGTCTTCGAGACACCACTGACTTTCTGAAGAAACTACAATCCATTGGTGATCTTCTTGAAAACACCATCCTAGCCACTATGGATGTAGAAGCCCTCTACACCAACATTCCACACAAAGATGGACTACAAGCCGTCAGGAACTGTATCCCCAATAATATCACAGCAAACCTGGTGGCTAAACGTTGTGACTTTGTCCTCACCCATAAGTATTTCACATTTGGGGACAATGTATACCTTCAAATCAGCGACACTGCTATGGGTACCCGCATGGCCCCACAGTATGCCAACATTTTTATAGCTGACTTAGAACAATGCTTCCTCAGCTCTCGTCCCTAATGCCCCTACTCTACTTGCGCTACATTGATGACATCTTCATCATCTGGACCCATGGAAAAGAAGCCCTTGAGGAATTCCACCATGATTTCAACAATTTCCATCTTACCACCAACCTCAGCCTGGACCAGTCCACACAAGAGATCCACTTCCTGGACACTACGGTGCTAATAAGCGATGGTCACATAAACACCACCCTATACCGGAAACCTACTGACCGCTATATTTACGTATATGCCTCCAGCTTCCATCCAGGACACACCACATGATCCATTGTCTACAGCCAAGCTCTACGATACAACCGCATTTGCTCCAACCCCTCAGAGACAAACACCTACAAGATCTCTATCAAGCATTCTTACAACTACAATACCCACCTGCTGAAGTGAAGAAACAGATTGACAGAGCCAGAAGAGTACCCAGAAGTCACCTACTACGGGACAGGCCCAACAAAGGAAATAACAGAACACCACTAGCCATCACCTTCAGCCCCCAACTAAAACCTCTCCAACGCATCATCAAGGATCTACAACCTATCCTGAAGGAGACCCATCACTCTCACAGATCTTGGGAGACAGGCCAGTCCTTGCTTACAGACAGCCCCCGAACCTGAAGCAAATACTCACCAGCAACCACACACCACACAACAAAACCCCTAACCCAGGAACCTATCCTTGCAACAAAGCCCGTTGCCAACTGTGCCCACCTGTCTATTCAGGGGACACCATCATAGGGCCTAATCACATCAGCCACACTATCAGAGGCTCGTTCACCTGCACATCCACCAATGTGATATATGCCATCATGTGCAAGCAATGCCCCTCTGCCATGTACATTGGCCAAACTGGACAGCCTCTACATAAAAGCATAAATGGACACAAATCAGATGTCAAGAATTATAACATTGAAAAACCAGTCAGAGAACACTTCAGTCTCTCTGGTCACTCAATTACAGGCCTAAAAGTGGCAATTCTTCAACAACAAAACTTCAAAAACAGACTCCAACGAGAGACTGCAGAATTGGAATTAATTTTCAAACTGGACATCATTAACTTAGGCTTGAATAAAGACTGGGAGTGGATGTGTCATTACAATGTAAAACTATTTCCCCATGTTTATTTCCCCCCAACACACACACTGTTCCTCACACTTTCTTGTCAACTTCTGGAAATGGCCCACCTTGATTATCACTACAAAAGGTTTTTTTTCTCTCCTGCTGGTAATAGCTCACCTTACCTGATCACTCTCGTTACAGTGTGTATGGTAACACCCATTGTTTCATGTTCTCTGTGTATATAAAATCTCCCCACTGTATTTTCCACTGTATACGTCCAATGAAGTGAGCTGTAGCTCATGAAAGCTTATGCTCAAATAAATTTGTTAGTCTCTAAGGTGCCACAAGTACTCCTTTTCTTTTTGAGGATACAGACTACACGGCTGGTACTCTGAAACCTATGGTCTGTATTATACAGAAGGTCAGACTCGATGTTCACAGTTGTCCCTTTTAGCCTTATAATCTCTGAATCTATGAAAAGGCTACACACACCTTAGAACTTTAGTGGACCTAAGTGTTGTGTAATGATGATATTTATCTGCAGTATATGGTTCAGCCACGAGATGGCACTGTGTTCTGTATAACCTTCCTGGCAGGGTGTGGTACCTGTTAAACAAAGAAGCCAAAGCTGGAACTCAAGCTGCATGGAAGCCTAACGCTACATCTACACTAAAGCTCAGATCAATGCTCTGAGATCGATCCACCCATGGTTGATTTAGCGGGCCAGTGGTCGATTTAGCGGGTCTAGTGAAGACCCACCAAATCGACAGCAGATTGCTCTCCAGTCGACCCCTGTACTCTACCCCTGATGAGAAGAGTAAGGTAAGTTGACGGGAGATTTTCTCCCATTGACCCCCCACAGTGTAGATCCCGCAGTAACTTGACCTAAGGTATGTCGACTCCAGCTACATTATTCATGCAAGTGGAATTGCGTAGCATAGGTCGACTTACCGTAGTAGTGTAGACATAGCCTAAAGGTTTGGATCTAGGGTTAGCAGCTGTTTCTTTAATACATACCTCCGGTTTAAGACAGACTCTGATTCCATTTGTTGTGATACCACATACAGGCCTTGGGCTGGCCCTGTGCACAAGGGTTAGTTTCACCCTATCTGTGTAAAGTCGAAATATAATTATATTTTACACATAGGATAGGAGAAGACAACCCAACCCCTCCTCACCGCCCCACCCCCGAGCAGGATTTTGGTGAAACTGTTCTTAGTCCCCACTCTGAAATCTAACCTCTGTGTCGTCATCATCATCCACTCTGACATGGTCCCCATTATCCTTCAGGAAGGAACTGTCCATGGGGGCAGGTTATCCCATGACTATCGGGTTTCTTACAGCTTCCTCTGAAGCAGCCAGGCCAAGCAACTGCTGGAAAGAGGAGTAACTGAAACTCAGCTCTGATCCAGTATGGCAATTCCTATGTTCCTGGTCCATTCCCAAAGCTAGCTAGGCCAAATCAAGTGGATACTGGGGCAATGCTATCTATAACTGTGTCTCTCTCACTGCCCCAATGACTATTTAAGTGTTTATCCACAGTGGAACAGTCATAGTTGGACCAGAAAGAGAGAGTCTCTGTAGTGCAGTGTTGAGTTAGGACACCCATATGGGAGGTGGAAGACCCTAGAGCCAATCCCCCTGCTCCAATCACACTTTCATTATTTATTCACAGTGGGAGCTGCTTCAACAGGAGAGACTGAGGGAGCCCATAGCTCAGTGGTCAGCAAATTCTTCTGAGAGGTAAGAGCTCCCTGTTCAAATCTTTTTTTCCCTCTGTGGTAGGGAGGCTGGAACTGAACCCAGGTCTCCTACATCCCAGCTGAATGCTCTAACCGTTGGGCTTCTCCTTTTTCCCTCCAAATTTGGAACAGGACCCAATCCACTAACCAGGCTCGGAGGCCGCCTACCAGAGCAGAAAGAAAAGGAGTACTTGTGGCACCTTAGAAACTAACAAACTCACATGTGACTTAGGCAGGCAAATGCTTATCTTCCCCCAGTTTGTGAATCGCTCTGCAATTTAGGTGGGCGACTGATGTCCAGGCACCTAGAGTGGGGCAGCAGCACGTGTGCCCTACAGTTTAAACCTTAGGCACCTGCGAACTTTTACAGGGGAAAGTTAGGAACCGAGTGACTTTAAGTGCCTACAGGGTTAGGCAGCAACCAAGCGGGAGTTTTGTGGAGTTCAGTGGTGCTGCAGACTGGAATGTAGGCACCTAAGTGGCTTCATGGATCACATCCATAGTGGCTCCTTCATTCAGCACCCCCATTTGGCTGGGTCCCACAGTAAACACCTCAGGAGTACGCAGGCTCCTAAGGGCTGACAGGTTTCAGCTAGTAAAAATGCTGCTGCTACTGGGATTGTGACTGGATTGAGCAAGTATGTTTGTTCCAATGCCAGGCTTGCCACGCTTCTCTTGACTTATAACTATTGTGACAAAGCTCTGCCCTTGCCTCTGTGGGTCCCGCGTTTCCTGGCGGATTTCACTAGCCTCAGAAGCTCACTGTGACCCTCCACGTAACCCTTCTCTCTCTAGAGACAAGGGTCAGAGTCTACTGAGCCATTTTCATCATAAGCCAGTGAGGGAGGTGAGGAGAAATTATCCTTCCTTGCACAGTCTGTTGTCTCCCAGTCTCAGTGATTAATCAGGGGGTAAAGGTGGGGGGGGGAGCTCAGGCCCACCCTCTACTCCGGGCTCCAGCCCAGGGACCCTAATAGTATCAGCTATGGTAGCTGACCTTTTAGAAACATGACATGTACAATTCCCTGGGCTACTTCCCCCACAGCAGCCCTCACTTCCTCAAGCTCCACTTCACCCTTTCCTCAGGGCCTCCTTTCTTGTGCCTGATGTGGTGTGTACTACTCAGCCTCTCCAACAGCGCAACTTCCTCCCACAGCTCCTGACATGCACCCCCACCTGACTAACTGGGAGGCTTTTAACTAGTTTCAGCCAGCCCCTGATTGGCTTCAGGTGTCCCAATCAACCTAGCATTCTCCCTGCCTTCTGGGAAGTTCTTAATTGGCCCCAGGTGTCTTAATTGACCTGGAGCAGCTGCCATTTCACTTATCCTGGTACTAGGGATTTGTTTAGCCTGGAGCTAATATATCTATCTCCCACTACTTTTCCATCTGGCCTTGCCCCGTCACACTATGCTGAAATATTGGCCTACATCATTTTTCTGACTTCTTCACCGCTCATGTCTCCAGGCACCAGCTGAAGTCATCCTCAAAACTTGAATGGCATGAGTTTCCACCACTGCCCGTGAGAGATTATGCCACACATGGGTGATTTTTTTTTTTGTTAGGAGCTTTTTCTTCCTGGTATCTAGCCTTTCTCAGCTTCATGACCTTACCCCTAATTACGCCTCCTTGGCCTGTAGTACTGACATCTTTAAATATATTTACAATTTGAAATGAGTGGTTGGAGCTTCAGCCTTTTAGCACCTTCTCTCTGGAATACCCTGCTAAGAGGTATCAGAGATGAGGCTGCCCTTCCACCCTGTATTTCTTAAAGGAAGCCTGCTTACTTTATTTTCCTTTGCCTTCAGTCACTGGTTCAGCAAGGCTAAAGACAATACTAAGCTATAACTGCTCTTTGTGTAAAGTGTCATGAGGTGGCAGAATGGACTCTCCATCTGTGAATATCCCCCTGAGTGTGCAGAGGAAGGGAATCCATCACCATCATGGACTCTCATGCACTTTGCTCCTGAACCCCATTAAAGGCTCTCTGTGGTGTCTGGGATATGTGTGTGGGGAAGGATGTGCAGTGTTGTTGCCGCCGTGTTGTCCCAAGATATTGGAGAGACAAGGTGGGTGTGGTAATATCTTTTATTGGACCAACTTCTGTTGGTGGGTGAGACTAGCTTTCGAGGCAGAAGTGTATTGGGCCTGGAAGGGCATGAATTATTCCAATAAAACATACCTCACTGACTTTTCTTTCCCCCCCACCCCAGCCCACTGGCTTTTCCACAAGTAGGAGTACGCTATCCTACCATTCTTTGAATTGCAATATTGCTTTCCTGCAATGTTGCCTGCTCTCATAACTTTATCAAGAGTCTCACAAAATTGGTGGTCATCTTAAAGCTCTAGCTCCTGGAGTCATGTGATTATTTGCAAATTTCAGTTTCCATTTTTAAAAAACCCAATCTCTAGCCCTCATGTTTGTAACTAAAAGCTCAAACATCAGAAGGCAAATTGAAATGAACTCAACATTTGTTCTTTTTTTTTTACCATCTCATTATTTTTAAGCCAGTCTTATGATTTGGAGGGGCTGACTCATCATTTTTGAACACTTGGACTCAGCAATACCAAATTTGCATCTGAGCATGCGTCGCAAATAGTAATTAAACTAATAATTAATTGCAAGTATTAAGCTCAACACTATCCCTATTAGGTAGCTGATCATTTAATCAGCTTATTATTAAGTTATATGTTTTTAAGTACACTTAAAAATTATTCCATGGGTGAAAACTAACAATGCCCAAATTCTTTTTTGAACAACTGTGAAAATGGGTAATTAATGACAGAATTTTTCAGAGACCCAAAACCTTAGCAGTGTATGTAAATGCTGCATGATTATGGAATCACACAAGCTTTAGTTTTGCAATCACTTCTTTTACGTTCAGTAATATCTGGTCTGTGCTTTCACATGGAACAATTTGCCTCCAGCAATCTGCACAAGTGCTACTTATGTTTACATTTCTAAGAGGTGCCATGTTAAATACCAATTAGCTGCCTATCTGCAATCCTGAAGTTAAGGTATCATTAATTTGTTTGAGGTGTTATAAGGGTTCTCTTGAGCTTTCATCTTAATTACGTCTTGTTTTGCTAAAGGCTCCCTGTTGACTTACTTGCTTTCTTGTGTTTCCTTTCCTTAATTGTTCTTATAACTTGTGCAAACTTAATAGGGCAAACTGGATGTCACATTCTTTCTAGGGGCTGATCTACTAGAAGATAAGAGTTTACTACTGCTGCCAACCAATTGTGGTATTCCTTTAGCGCAGGTGGTGGTTGTGACTGGGTAAATTAAAGTGTGGATTTAAGAATTATTTTTGATAAAACATAGCAATGAGTTACCTAGTTAGTTGCATTGCATTACATTGACTAAAAAAACACTTGTTTGTTTTTATAGTTTCACTGAAGAAGGTTTTTTAACATTTTCACAGGAGGATTAGGAGTAATCTGCAAAGAGTGGAACTGAAAAGCCAGGGAAGTCTTCCTCAGAGGGGCTTAGATATTGCTGGAGGTAGCATGAGAACAGACAAAATCCTCCCACTCATACCATTTCCAAGCAATAAATTTGCAATTTGTAAATTTGCAATTTGTCCTAAGGGGCAGCACATAGCTGCATTGCACAGGAAGCATACTAGAGAATGAATTGTGACCCAGAGAGTAACCATTCCAATTCTGACCCTACCCCCATTGCTCTAGGGAAGGAGCAAGGCCCGATCCTCAAAGGTGTTTAGGTTCCTAACTCCCACTGAAATCTAATACATATTAAACACCTTTGAGGAGTCTGGGCCAAGTTACTTCATCCCTTTTCATGGAGCAGTTCATTCCCATGTGCCCAATTAGCTACTCTGGCCAATGCGCGTGTGTTTGAGGGGGTTGGAAGGAGGGGGGTGAAGCCAGGGCTCCTCCCACTCCTCATTACATCCCCCCCACCTTTTCATACTAGGGGGTATCAGGGTGAATAGACCCTTCTCTCCCTCCCTTAGCTGGAACCACGCTCTGAACAGGAGTCTTTCTCATGCCGACACTCCAATTCTGTATGACTGCTGGAAGCTCAAAAAGTCCATTCAAAGGAAGAGAGCGGATGAAGATGGCGACAGGGAGTAAGTTGAGAGGAATGACTCTAACAGTTACAAGGTCATTAATTCAGAAGTTATACTTTATTGACTATTGCTCATTAATTTGCCATCCCAATCCTCTCCCTGTCTTAGTCAGATGCCTAGTGGATGATCATTCAATGTGGTAAATAAATAAAGTTAAAGCTAGAACCGATGCCTGAATGCAGAGCTCCTGATCTTATTTTGTTCTTGAGCCTAAGCATAAATAAATCTAACGAGCAGATCAAGGACAGACAGTGTAGATATGTGAAAGCAAGTTTGCTTTAAAGAGAGACTTTATTTCTGTGCTTCCTTGTTCAGACTGAGCAAGATGGGAATTTGTAGAGAGAGACATATGGTTTGCAGTAGTTAGTTAGAGCAGGAGCCTGGAGAGTCAGGAAGGCTGGGTTCTCATCCTAACCCACCCATAGACTGGTTGTGTGAAGTCACTGAGCCCCTAGCCTCTGTTTGCCAGAAGCTGGGAATAAGCGACAGGGGATGGATCACTTGACGATTACCTGTCTGTTCATTCCCTCTGGGGCACCTGGCATTGTCCACTGTCGGAAGACAGGATACTGGGCTAGATGGTCCTTTGATCTGACCCAGTAGAGCCATTCTTATGTTCTTATGAGCTTCCCTGCAATGCAGTTTGTGTATCTTTTAAGGGGTCATAACAATCATAGCAACAGCTAATTAGTTCAGAGGGCTGCTATATAGACTCATCCTCTCTCAGCTTCTCCTTCAGTCATTGCTGCTCTTTTGTGTGTGGAGCTGACCCTTGTGTGTGGAGCTTCCTCCTTGAATTACTCTATAAAGCCACAAACCGCTCTTCCTCAAGATCGACCCCTCCATAGCTGAAGCCATGTGATCTTGTTTTCCTCACCTTCACACTCCTTTGTCACATCTTGTCTCAAATTAGGACCCGCTCCTGTTACCACTGACATGCATGCTTAACTTCCCACATGTGTCTAATTCAAGTAAAGTCAACAGGCTAGATTTTCAACCGTTGAGAGTGATCATAGCTCCACTGAAGTGAATGGAGTTATGTTAATTTAAGCCAGTTGAGGATCTGTACTACATACATGTACGTTTGCAGGACCTGAGTTTTGGCTTGTAAACTCTTCAAGTTAGGGACTCTCTCTCGCCATGTGTTTGTACAATGCTAACATAATGGGACCCCAGTCCTGTATGGAGGTTCTAGATGCTACTGTGGTGCAAATAATAAATAATAATCCATATTGGTAAAATGATTTTGGATTTTTGAGTGAATGCTGCTACATCTGTGCAAAAGATTAATTATATCTATCTATGTATATATCGGTGAGAACTGTGTAAGTTATCCTGCAGTCATTTTGGCTGAGTGGAGGTGAATGGATCTTAAAAATGCAATTTGCAACTGCGAGTAGCACAGATCATTCATCTTTTTGACACAGTTTTTGCTTCCTGCTTCTGTGAACACATTTGCAGCTGCCATAAATCTATAAAAGGAGCAGATTAATATTTTCCCATCTCCCCCTTCATATTCTTTGTTCTGATTATTGCTGCCAGTCAGCACTGATTTTATTGTCTCTTATTACTAATTTGTATTTAGAATTGCTTTCTTAAGGAAGAGGTATTCACCCTTCCAAACCAGGCTGAAAGACAGAAGGAATACATCTTACTCAATTTTACTTGTTCACCGCAGGGCAAATGGGCCAGAAAATACTAATACCTAGCTCTTTTTACAGAGCAATTTTCATCAATAGATCTCAAAGTTCTTTACAAAGGAGGTTAGTATCACTATCCCCATTTTACATATGGGGAAACCGAGGCATAGAGATCGGAATTAATTCGCCAAAGATCACGCAGCACCCTAAAACCTAAAGCTTCTGTGTTCCAGTCCCATGTGGTATCCACTATCTACACTGTGCCTTTGCACCACTCTAAGCAACCCTCAAACTCTCAGAGCAGGTGAAAGTGGGGCACAACCCTTGTGCTGATCTCTGTGCGGGGTTTAATTTCACCCTTGCTGTCCACCTTCTTTCACTGGGGTCACCTCAGCTCAGCTTCATGTATCAGTGGAGATTAATACTCATTTTGGGGGCCATTCTAGACTGGGGCACATTTTGGGAAGCCAACTACACTGTTACCGCTGTGTGGCTAGCCAAGCGGGTCAAAATGCTGGACAAAATTTTCGTGACAATGTCATCCACTTTTTTCATCAAAATGTTGGCAGCACAGGAGTGGGTGCAGAAAGCCAAGCCACAGCAGTGCGTTTTGAAGTAGGTGAGACACACAGGAAGTGGGATGGTAGGGGCATAGCGAGCAAAGAGCATGAAGGGAGAGACTGTGAGAAAGTTGTTCCTAGGTCTCGGAGCTGAGAACCTGTGGATCTGCTCCAGTGAAGGCATTTTTGACATAACCTCACCTTCCAGGCAACCACGGACATCATACTTAAACTTCTGTAAGCAGTGTGAGTTGCTGTCACACAACATTCTGACTAAACAATTAGCGGTGCACAATATCAATGGAGGACATATTAAACGGATTTAAATCACCGTCCAATGACAGTGTTTCTTCTGGGGCTTCACAGGGACCTATTTTTGGCCCCATTTGATATCTATACGAATGATCTGGAAGAAAATATAAAATCACAGCCTGTAAAGTTTGCAGGTGACATTAAAATTGGTGGAGTGGTGAGTAATGACAAGGACAGGTCAATTATGCAGACTAATCTGGATGGCTTGGTAAACTGGGTTTTTCCAGACAAGGTTCATTTTAATATAATCAAATGCAAGGTCATATATCCAGGAACAAAGAAGGTAGGTCATATTTACAGGGTGCGGGACTGTATCCTAGAATGCAGTGACTCTGAAAAGGATATAAGGGTCATAGAGGATACCCATCTAAACATGAGCTCCCAATGTGACGCTGTGGCTAACATGGCTAGTTTGATCCTTGGATGTATAAACAAGGGAGTATCATGTTGAAGTCGGGAAGTGGTATTACCTCCATGTATAGCGTGAGTAGGACCATTACTGAAAAACTGTATCTAGTTTTGCTGCCCACATTTGGAAAGGGTTCAGAAAAGAGCTTCACAAATGATTTGAGGACTGGAAAACATACCTTACTATAAGCAGTTTAAGAAGCTCAATCTATTTTAGTTTATCAATGGCAAGGTTGAGTGACTTTATCATGGTCTAAAAAAGAACCTACATGTGGAGAAGACCTCTAGTGGTAGAGTGCTCTTTAATTTAGCATAACCAGATCCAATGGCTGGAAGCTGAAACTAAAGAAATTCACACTGGCAGTGGGGCACAGATTTTTAACAATGTGGGTAATTAACCATTGGAATAATTTACCAAGGGATGTGGTGGATTCTCCCTTTAAATCAAGACTTCATGTCTTTCTAAAAGATATCCTCTAGCTCAACCAGAAGTTATGGACTTGCTGGAGGAATTGCTGGGTGAAATTCTATGGCCTATGTTATCTAGGAGATTATACTAGATGCTCATAATGGTTCCTTTTGGCCTTAAGATCTATGAATCGCTGATTTTGGCAATTCCTCTCCTTTGAACTAAATAGTCTATGGGTTCATTTTCCGCTCCCAAGTTCTAGTTTCCTTCATCTTCTCAACCATCTGCTTCAGCTTCCCTTCTAAGTAGATAAAGTCACAGCTCTTGGTTGGCCTCCTTGGTATAGATCCACTGCTCTGTGGCTTCTGTTGTGATTCTCATTTTAAGTCGCGGCGTGACTCTTCTATGGCACTTTTCATGTTGTTGGAATCCCCAAGTAGTGTGGTTCTCTGTACTCTCAGTCAACATCTTGGTAGCTTGTACAACAGTGTAGGGAGCAAAGATCTTTGTATTCTGCCTTCAATTTCTTTTTCTACTTGTTTTTGAGTTGTTCATTTTTAATTTTTGTCACCAGATTTGCTCTCTCTCTCCAACGCATATTTTAACATCATCAAAGTCAGGCTTGGGATCCAGGTGGAAGCGTTGTTGAATTACATCTACCCTGGAGCCAGCATCATGCATTGTGTTATTCCCCTTCAGACAGAAAGGTTTAATTAATTTATACACTCGATAAGAGTAAATGAAACAAATACATTCTAGGCACAGGAGGATATGATCATAGCTTCTAAGTGATTTATTTCTCCAAGGTAAAGCACATTATGTACATGGCAAATAGAAATAAGCAAATATTTTGCATGAAAGGAAAATGATACACCGAGCCAGATTTCTGAAAGGTGTTGACGACTTTGAACTTTGCTACGGAAGGCTTCTGAATGATTGCTCAGCTCTGATATACAGGCTTAATCTATCTCTATGCCAAAATAAAATAAAAATTTGAGAACAAATTCACCTACACCTGTCTCACCGGTGAACAGTAGGCCTGATTAACATTTGGACAGGAGACCATTAAGAGAAAGCCTAGGTGCTGCAAGAGAAGGTCTTTGGAGATTCACTAGGGGGCATTCTTTCCCCTCTGAGGGTAAGTTTCCACTACAAAGTTAACTCAAGTTTCTCCACTTAGTCTAGCTCGAGTGCGAGCATCCACACTGAAAAGGGTAAGTGGAGCCATATTCACTTACTGTGTCCACACTGACACTGAACTGCATGAGATACTAGGCCTTCTGGGGTCATTTCCCTTAGTTCTTAACTTTGCACTACAGGCAGATACAGGGCATGAGAAGTGGCAGAGTGTCTTTCTGCAGCGTCTTCAAGGAGGCGATGTTACTGGGACATGCTGTCCCCTTTGCAACATAAGGATAAGGAGGAGTACTTTAGGCAAGATTGGGTTGATGATTGTGCTGCTTTATAGGCCCGATACAGTCCAGTCCAGTGGATTCCTTCCTCAGCTAGCTTCAGGGAGACAGTGCCACAAGACTTGTGATTTCTGGTCCTGGACGTGAAATCATAGAGTTTTCCTGGCCACACACCACAGATCTACAAAAACTTTGTGTTAACTTTCGTCAGCCAGCTGCACACGGGGAACATGTTTTCCTGAATACCATGGGCAGGGTTAGAATGCCGGAGTGGGCTATTTATACTGGCTATTTATAACTTCTGGTCCGGTAGCAGGGAGTAACTAGGCAGACACAACAAGGGCCCGGGGGAAAATTTTGGGAAGAACCTGGGGGACTATCAACACTTGAGTGGTCTCTAGCTGCAGCCACACAGCATGTGGTAGCTTGAGCATCAGCATCACTCCAGTTTTAACCTATACCCCCAGATGGGCCAACTAGTGTGAGTGTAAAGCACCACCACACTGAAGCTAGAGATTTTTGGGTGTGGATGGGAGTTGGGTCTGGGGCAACGCTTGAGTTAGCTGTGCAATGAGGACAAGCCCTGAATTAAGCCCTCTGCATAGCGACAGGGTGCACGGTGCTGGTGAAGGTGGCATTCTCTGGATGAGACCGAAAACTAAGGTGCTGAGTGTTTCTGGTTATTTAAGATTCTGTGGTGATTTTCTGAAGATTAGGGGCATCTTCCCAAGTGTCCTGGGGAATTACACTGTGAGTGAAAATAAATGAAAAATCTAAAGGTTAGCCCGCCCCGGAGAAAGGTCTGAGTCAGGTTCTGTTTAAGTGATGGACAAAAGTTCACCTTTGGTCTGTGTAATCATGTTGGTAAAGGACTTGCCATATCAGATCAGACGATTCATTCATTCATCCAAGGGCTAGATCCTTCATTCCTTGTGTAACGCAATCCAGGAGAGTGTGGCTCTTTCCATGTAAGAGGATCAGCATTTGCTACAGCTGTTGGCTAAAGGCCTGGTCTACACTGGGTGGGGGCATAGATTTAAGTTACGCAACTTCAGGTACATGAATAACGTAGCTGACGTCGACGTACTTAGGTCTACTCACCGCGATGTCTTCACTGCAGTAGGTTGGCTGCTGATGCTCCCCCGTTGACTCCGCCTGCGCCTCTTGCTCCAGTGGAGTACCGGAGTCGACAGGAGAGTGCTCCGTGGTCGATTTAGTGCGTCTAGACTAGACAGGATAAATCGACCCCCCGCTGGATCGATTGCTGCCCGCCAATCCTGTGGGTAATGTAGATGAGCCCTAAGGGAGATAATCCTTTATGAGAGGCTCGTGCTTTTAATCAAAGCATTTACGCACATGCTGATCTTTAACATGCTTAGTTCCGTCCCTGTTCATCAAAGCACTTAACTGTGTGTTTAGGCCCATTAACTTCACTGGGCCTTAGATGTGTGCTTAAATGCTTTGTTGAATTGGGGCCCTTGTGATGAAGTCCTTGGTTCAAATCTTACTGATAGCCCAGGCAGGATGCATTATACTTGTGCAACCCACTTTTTAAATCAATGGTAGCTTCAGATATGCAAGGTATATTGGACCAGCCACCAAAACTGGCTTCTGACAATATGCACTACTTGATGCTGTGAGTTGGGGGGACAGCATGCAGCTGACTTTTCAGTGCAGAACTAGAGGGAAATTACAATTCAAAGACAATAATTATACACTGAAAACTGGGTTGTGGTTGGATCCAGCTTATAAAAGCCTTTTAAGGTAACTTTTACACAGTCCAGAGCTGTCCGGAGCCAAATGGGCTGTAAGCAACTGCTCAGCATGTATACTGGAGATTAAATGAATTAATCTTCTGAAAATCTTGAGGTCTGCTGGAAGGAAAGGTCTTAAGATCTAAGTTGCCCATGGATCCAATAGCAGCATGCATTCTTAGATGGCTGATTTTACTATTGAAAGGCCTGGACCATGCTGGGATACCACGTCTTCCCACCTCCGTAGCTCAAGGGACTGGTAATGGAATTTCAGGGGGACAATCTTCCCCCCGTGCCAACCTGTTGAATGAAAATCCACAGAATTAAAGTTTTAGTTTTTTAAACAGAAAGCCGGATTCCCATCTGGTGTAAAATGGTCTAGTTCCAGCGACAGAAACGAGAGCTCTGAGGATGATGGGAGCCACGATCTCTCCTTCCCCTCACTTCGGCAGGGATATAACAGGGTTGAGACATGCTGGTGGGGCTGCTGGGGGCAAGGTTGCACTGCTACGGCCTGTGAAGTAAATGCTGGGTAAAAAACCAGAACTGGAGAACGAGATTCTACCCAGAACCTTTTTGCAAGCGCTAAAATTAACGAAGTAGTTTTGAAACATGCTTAGTATTTTCAAAGTGACTTTTCAGACTCTTAGTATTAAATGTAGTACAGTAGCACCGAGCAGACCTGTCAAGGTTCCTCCCCGTCTCTGAACTCTAGGGTACAGATGTGGGGACCTGCATGAAAACTTCCTAAGCTTACTTTTACCAGCTTAGGTTAAAACTTCCCCAAGGTACAAATTAATTTTACCCTTTGCCCTTGGAATTTCCACTGCCACCACCAAACTTTAACTGGGTTTACTGGGAAACGTAGTTTGGACACGTCTTTCCCCCCAAAATCCTCCCAACCCTTGCACCCCACTTTCTGGGGAAGGTTTGGTAAAAATCCTCACTAATTTGCATAGGTGACCACAGACCCAAACCCTTGGATCTTAGAACAATGAAAAAGCATTCAGTTTTCTTACAAGAAGACTTTTAATAGAAGTAAAGGAATCACCTCTGTAAAATCAGGATGGTAGATACCTGACTGGGTAATTAGATTCAAAACATAGAGAATCCCTCTAGGCAAAACCTTAAGTTACAAAAAAGACACACAGACAGGGATAGTCATTCTATTCAGCACAGTTCTTTTCTCAGCCATTTAAAGAAATCATAATCTAACACATACCTAGATAGATTACTTACTAAAAGTTCTAAGACTCCATTCCTGTTCTGTCCCCGGCAAAAGCAGCATACAGACAGACCCAGACCCTTTGTTTCTCTCCCTCCTCCCAGCTTTTGAAAGTATCTTGTCTCCCCATTGGTCATTTTGGTCAGGTGCCAGAGAGGTTACCTTTAGCTTCTTAACCCTTTACAGGTGAGAGGATTTTTCCTCTGGCCAGGAGGGATTTTAAAGGGGTTTACCCTTCCCTTTATATTTATGACAAGACCCAACTGAGATCAGAGCTCCATTGTTCTACACACTATGCAAACACATTTTAGAGTCCCTGCCCTTATGATTTTACAATCCAAGGCCCTGATCCTGTAAACACTTATGCACATGCTTAATGCTACACATGTGAGCAATGCTTTTGAACTCAATGGGACTGTAAAGTTAAGCAAGATACTGAAGCTGGGATATACACTGGGGACTTCCACAGGCATAGCTATGGTGGTCAGGGGTATGAAGAAGTCGAATGCCTGACTGACATACCCAGGCTCGCAGAAGTCCCTAGTGTAGACATCGACTTATCAGCAAAGCTGTGCTTTTACCGATATCACTTGTTTTGCTCATGGGGAGGAGGGGTTAATTTATTATACTGGTACAAAGTGCAGTTTTGCTAACATAGGTGATTCCGCATTCCTTATGTAGTGTACTGGCATTCCTAGGCCGGTAATGAATTCCTAGTGTAGACATGGCCTGAGGTATGTAAAGTTAAGCACATGCATAAGTGTTTCCAGGGTTAAATAGACAAGGAAGACAAAGGGTGGGAGAAGAGAAGTATTATTAGGCCCATTTTTCAGATGGAGCAGTGAGGCACAGAGAGATTTAGGGCCTGTTCCAATGCACTGAAGTCAATGGGAGACCACTGGTTCCAATGGGCATTGGATCAGGCCTACTCAAAGTCACTCAGGAAGTCTTTAGCAGAGCCAGGAATTGAACAATGATCACTTGAATCACTGAGCCCTGGTCTACACTTGGGGGGGAGTCAATGTAAGGTACACGACTTCAGCTACGAGAATAGAGTAGCTGAAGTCGACATACCTAGATCGACTTATCGCGGCGTCTTCACGGCGGTGAGTCAGCTCCCACCACTCCCCCGTTGACTCTGCTTGTGCCTCTTGTGGCGCTGGAGTTCCGGAGTCGATGGGAGAGCACTCAGGGATCGATTTATTGCTTCTAGACTAGACGCGATAAATCGACCCCCGACATATCGATCACTACCCACCGATCCGGCAGGTAGTGTAGACCTACCCTGAGACTAAGTCTACACTAGAGGCCTATATGGGTATAACTACGTCACGTGTGGGGGGGTGAAAAATCCACCCCACTGAGTGATGTAATTATACCGATCTAAGCCCCATGTAGACAGTGCTGTGTCGACAGCAGATCTACCACCTCTTGGGGTGGGGGGGTAGATTAAGTACGTTAATGGGAGAAGCGCTCCCACCGGTATAGGAGCATCTTCACGTATGGGTGCCGCTGCAACCGTTTTAAGTGTAGACCTGACCCCCTGAATGAGAAGAAACAATGAGTCCAGTTATAAAATACTAGCCTATACCATCATGGTGGCTCCCAGACAGCTGGGGCAGAGCAGCCCATTTTCATAAAGATATAGCCAGACAAAAATATCATTCAAATTCATTAACACAGCATTGTGACTGGTTCTCTTTGTGGAACATCTTGAAGCGAAATAGTAAAATGACAGGAACTAGCCTTTGACAGGGCTCAGAGATTCCAAGGCCAGAAGGTGACCATTGTGACCATGTAGTCTGACCTCCTGCATAACGTATTCCATAGAAATTCCCCAAACTAATTCCTAGAGCGGGTCTTTTAGAAAAACATCCCATCTTAATTTAAAAATTGCCTGTGATGGAGAATCCACGATGACTGTGGTAAATGGTTCCAATGGTTAATTACCCGCCAGGTCAAAAATGTACCCCTTATTTATGCCTGTATGCCCCACACAGGCAATGAAACCCTTTCACCCTCAGGAAGGGGTGGACTATTAGACTGTCTGGCTGCCCCTGGAGGGTGGGCCATGCTTAATTAAAGATGCAGTGCAGCATGGGAAGGAGCTGGCTGGTAACTGTAAAGAAAAGAAGCAGAGATTAAAAGGGGATGGTAGGGAGAGAGGGGAGCTTGTGATCCTGCTTTAGTAGCAGAAAGCACAGAAAAGGTGCCAAGGAGGGGCTGTGGGAAAGGGCCTGAAGGAAAGTCAAGACAAGAAGAAGCCCAGGGAGGCCATGAGGACTCTGAAAGAGCAGACTTGCCACAGGGTCCCTGGATAGGAACCTTGAAGAGAATGAGGGTTCCCCTAATAGCTACTTGAAAAGGAGGTGCGGAAATGCCCTGACACAAGGCAGGCGGGGGGGGGGGGGGAAGAGGGACTGAGAGGGAGAAAGCATTATTGAATGTGGAACTGGGCCTCCAGGGAGAAAGTGCTAGGAGGTGTTGTTCTGCACAAGAGCAAGAGGATAACCCCGCAGAGACCAGGAGGAGGTGAAAAGTCTGCAGAGGAAAAGTCTGCAGGGGGTGGAGATGAAAAGCTAAATTCAGTTTATTGGACTCTTGCCTTACCCCGGAAGGGGTGGGACTAGCCATGACCTGGCTGGAGGGCTAAGTCACAAGAAGAGGCAGACCGCCATGGGGTTGGAGCTGCTGTTGACAGGAGGTGCTAGATGAGGCGAGCCTGCTTTGCCGTGCCCAGGCATGAGGCGTGCACCAGGCATGAGTCAACTCTTCTATATAGCCATTAGCTTTATTTTTGGGAAATATTAGGAAGTGGGTTTTGTCTTGCTGTTCTCCCTCCTCTCCTCCCCCGACACACACGCACTCCCGATTCATCTACACGAGCTTGGGGCTTAGTGAAATCTTGTCACATTGTGGCTAGACACCGTACAGCCATTTCATATGAGCAAAATTATTTCCCACAACATCTTATTCTAGTAAATAACTTCTATAGCAAATCTTTCAGCCAACCAAGCAATATTGTAGAATTGTAAATTGCACTCTCTTTACAAGATATTTCTTCTGGTTCAGTGTTGTTGCGTTTTTGTTTGTTTGTTTGTTTGTTTTGTTTTTTAAACCTTGAATTTCTGTGATGTAAGTGCATTTTCATGCACTGTTGTAATGATGATGATTTATGGTTTAAATGTGCTTTAATGACTCATTCATCTGATACTCTCAGATGATACAGGCAGTAATTTTTAATAGGATGTGTTATTTCTTACTTTCCAATGAAAGTTAGCTTGAGCACCTCAGATATGGAGATTAAATCATGTTTAATAATTGATAATAATTGTTAATAATTAAATACTAATTCCATTTACCGAGTAGTGGTTCTATTTATTGGAATCATCCTCCAATTTACAGCTTTTGTGCAAAGTACTTAAAATGTACTATGTAGTGTAAGCAGTGTCAGGATGAGCTCCATCCTGACATCTGGTGGTGAGGTGTGGCAAGCTGTGTAAAAGAACTTCAGGGGCCGATCTCATTTGCATAGGCATACCCACCCCACCTAGAATGAGGCCATAGCTGCCCAAATGGTCACTTTGGCTGCTGTGGGATCCCCAGTGTCTCTGTTATTGGGGCAGGAAGAATAAATTGTTATTACCCTGATTATGGGAACTGTGCTTGGAACTGTACTTGGCCTTTTGTTATGATGGAGGGACTCACCATCAACTAAGTAGCACTCGCTAGGCAAGGGTCATGGATTCCAAAACACTGTGAATTGAGAGAGGCTGGGGATAAGTATTAATACTTGGTGGTATGGGCCCCTTGGCGTGGGCCGTTCATGCTAATTGTACTTCCTCCTCTCTCCACTGTGGAATATCAGAGCTAATTTTGATTTCATTAGAAGTCTAGTTACAGGCTGCTGAGCTCACTTTGGGCTAATGGTGCACCAGCACTGAGGCTCCCCTACTATAAGCTGAATTCACCAGAGAGCTGAACTGACTAAGAGCTGAAATCACTGAGCGTTGTGTTAAGTAGTGGGGGAGCCTGAAGATATATTGTGGAGCAGTTTGCGGGACGGCTGGAGTGCCTTGTGGACAGGCTGGTGGAGCAGATCATAGGACGGCGGGAGCTGCTGATGGGACGCGGAGCAGTTTGTGGACCGGCTGGTGGAGCAGTTCGTGGGACGGCGGGAGCTGCTAGTGGGCCGCGGAGCAGTTTGTGGACCGGCTGGTGGAGTAGTTCGTGGGATGGTGGGAGCTGCTTGTGGGCCGCAGAGCGGAGCTGAGCGAAGCAGTTCGTAGGGCGGCTGGCAGAGCGGAGCGAAGGCCTATGGAGCTGTGGGGCGGTCAGCTTCAGATCATGTAAGGTGCCTCTTACCCCCGCCCCCATCTCCGCCCAGGTTGGGAGGTAAAGCTCTGCAGATAAACTTTCGAACTCTGGGGCTGCCCTGACCAGGGACAGAGACTTTTGGGTCATTGGACTTTTGGGACTTTGGGTGATTTGGGGTTGCTGGACTCAAGAACCAAAGGGAAAGGGGCATGCCCCAATTTGCTTGGGGTGGGTTTTTTGCTCATGGGTTGTGTTATGAATCCTGTTGGTGGTGTTTCCCCAACATAATGTCACATTGTTTCTCTCTGTTATTAAAAGGCTTTTTGCTACACTCAGACTATGTGCTTGCGAGAGGGGAAGTATTGCCTTTTGGAGGCGCCCAGCAGAGGTGGTATATATTTGTCCCAGGTCACTGGGTGGGGGCTTGAGCCGGTTTGCATTGTGTTATTGGAATGGATCCCCTAGATATTGAACCCGGCCCTTGTTGCTGCCAACTCTGACGGGCAGAAGGGTTACAGTAGCTGTAAATATTGTTACAATTAATTTCAAAACTGCTAAAGGAGCACTGTCAACTTAAAAATCATGCCTTATAAATACCTTTCTTCTGCTATGTGTCTATCACACTGGACATTTTTAAAAAGGAGAAGCCTCCAGGGGCTGAAATTTCCAAAGCAGGCTAGGGGGTTTAGATACATTTCCTCCATGCACTATTTCAAAAATAGGAAACTGAGACATGTCTTCCATTAAAATCAATGGTTAGCGTAGGTGCTGGAACTAGGGGTGCTGGTGATGCTGCCTCACCCCCTGGCTTGAAGTAGTAATAATAGCCCAAATACATGGCCTATGCCTTCCGCACCCTCGCTATAAAAATTGTTCCAGTACCACGGATGGTTAGCAAAAACAACGAGGACTCCTTGTGGCACCTTAGAGACCAACCAATTTATTTGGGCATAAGCTTTCATGGGCTAAAACCCACTTCATCAGATGCATGGAGTGGAACATACAGTAGGCAGGTATAAATACACAGCACATGAAAGGATGGTTGGGATTTTCAAAGGAGAGTAATCAATCACCCAGTTTCCATTTGTGCCTTTGAAAATCACTCCAAATGTGTTTAAATCTCCTATTTTGAAAAACGCAGTCCTACTTTACTTTGGTAGTTTGTATTGTCTTTTCGTTTCCCTTCTACCTGAACAATGAAAAATAGGTATCGTCGCTTTCAGTCTCAGCTCCCCATTCTGCAAACACTTACACATGTGTGTAGCTTAGCTACATTGAGCAAGCCGCCTTGATTTCAATAGGAATCCTCATAATAGTAAAGCTAAGCATGTTTGCAGGATCTGGACCTTACATTTTTAGTGCTGTACTGTGCAGGGGACGTTTATTTAGCATATGGATGTAATGCGGGGTGGCGGAGGCAGGCCAGGGGGCCTTCCAGAGCAGTAGTCAAGGGTACGTGAGTGGCCAGGTAGCTGGCAGGTCAATCCGTATCGGAAGCAATCAAGGGCAATAGCTGGAGTCCTCACGAGACTTGATAGCTGAAAGAACTGATCCAAGGGGCTGGGGCAGTGGGTTGGTGGAACAAGGCCTTCGCTTGCCCTCACACAAAACAGTTAGAGACCTCCTCCAAGTGCAATCACCAGTGCTTCTTTTATTAACAGTGTCAGCTCCCACTACCTTCTATTTACAGACAGGTGTAAACCAGCAACCTGGGGGACAGCTCACTTCTCCAGCCAGCAGGGATGCACAGCTTATGACTTGACTTGACTTGACTTGACTTGACTTGACTTGACCCTTTCCTTCCCCCCACTTTCACTTCCTTCCTGCCAGCTTTATATAGCCCCCTGGCTAATGAGGTCCGCAGGTGCTCGTCTTTCACCAATTAGGCGTGTCATACTCAGCCAGCCCCAATTAATCCTTCTTAATTGGAGCTGGGCTAACAGAGGCCTGGCTCAGGGCATCCTGGCCAGCGGCCTGTTACAGTTGAGAAGGTGAGGTGAGACAAGGGGGCAGAGCGGGGCAGTCAATGCATGCTGTGGCCTGTTGCTCAGACAACTTCCTCTTCCAGCTGGGGCCTTTATACAATCCAGGCACCCAATGGAAGTGCTTCCCGTCCATGCAATCAGGGGTCAGGGGCATGGCTGCTATGGGCCTGTAGACCTTTAACACTAAGGCTGTTGATCAGAGACAACCACGGAGGCTAAGGATGCCATCTGTGGGCCGGAATTCACTGCTGAGGTCAGGACACAGGAAACATTTTATTTTAGGATTTAAGACTTACATTGAAATTCATTATTTTTATATGTCGGTTTGTTTGTTTATTATGTATGACCTGCGCAGCTAGGAGCCACTGGAGCCAAATTTGTCTCTTTAACAAAATCAAACACACAATTACTGATTTCTCCTCCGTTACTCAGACTTGGCAAGTTGTGCCGCTAAAATCAGTTGGGCTAATCACAGATGACAATACCACATCGTGCAAGTAAAACAGGGCCAGATCAGACCCTAAGTTATAGTTCATCATTCATTTGGCAGTCTAGCATATGTCAGTTATCAAAGGAAAACACTTGGGTAGCAGAGAATTCCCTGGGTTTGGGGTACTGCTGGCTCTTAGAGAGTCAGCACCGGAAGTATGTTGGGGCTTACATGGAGTAAGTGAGCAAGGCTGCTAGGGTGACCAGACAGCAAGTATGAAAAATCGGGATGGGGGTGGGGGGTAAGAGGTGCCTACATAAGACAAAGCCCCAAATATCAAGACTGTCCCTATAAAATCGAGACATCTGGGCACCCTAATGGCTGCATTCCTGTAATTCCTGGGGTGTAGAATGGACCTATTTGGGTCCTAAAATATAAGCCAGTGAGCAGTATGACCCTATGGATCATGAGTACAAAGGTGGGAAACAGCAATCTTCTCACCTCCACACACACACACACACACACCTCACCTTGCAGCCATCATGTTTAAGGGAGAGAAATCGGGGAAAGAAAGAATAAACTTCTCTGGATCCCCCAGAATCGTATCTATGGGCTGGGCACAAAATCTGGTCCACTCCCCCTTTTGTAGCTAGTTCATGAGAGGTGTGCAAGTAGAAATGAACCTCAATTTATGCACATCCTCGAGAAGCCACTTTGTATGTGGCCTGTAAAATTTCTGAAGAAAGATCAATTTGTGTTTCATTTTATACAGACTCCCATGCAAAATACATTATGTCATATTGCCTAAATAACTGACAAAAAGATTGTGGTGTTCGAAAGTACAGTTTTATTATGCATGTTCTTTATGACAGTGTAATGTAGTGTTGTAGTCATTGGATATTGTAGATTAATAAACAATGACTAATGGAATGGTGGCTGTGGGAATAGAGCAGGGTAAATCAATTTGTTCTAAAAAATTACATATGTTCCTTACTATACATGTTTCTAGTTGCATTTCAGTTACTCCTATTATTCTGTCAGGGTTGCATTACCAGAACAATGGGATTTACTGGATAATAATGGACCCAATGGGTAGTCTGACAGGTACATGTATTTCAACGAATCAAAAATAATTTTGCATAAAGATCAAGGAAGGGTTTCCATCATGCATTTTCTAGTAATTCATCAGTTTGTGCTCCATGGACAAGATGCTTATTTCATTTACTCCAGAGGAATTTCATGGTGGGGTGCAGAGCTGCTCTTGTTCTACGTTGGTGTAACTAAGATCCGAATCCAACCTAATGTTTCAGCACTACAGCGTAGTGTTAATTTTAGAAAGGAGTTTAAAAGCTGTGTAACACAGTACTGTTTGACATCATAGGGGTTCGTGTGATGCTTTAGTTCTGATTAGGGTGACCAGACAGCAAATGTGAAAAATCAGGACAGGAGATGTGGGGTAATAGGAGCCTATATAAGAAAAAGACCCAAAAATCGGGACTGTCCCTATAAAATCGGGACATCTGGTCACCCTAGTTCTGATTGATGTATTATCACATCTAACATGTTTTTGGTTTCAGTGAAACCAAAAATTAATGCAAAAGTTATCCAGACCTGCTAATTTTCACATCAGCCGCATGGTTTCATTAGGTTTTGACACAGGACCAAAACATTTCAGCGTATGGTTATTTACAAGACTCAAAAGAAGAGCTCACAAGGAAATTATTTTTTCCCCATGAAAAATTTCAGGTTTTTGTTTTGTTTTGAAAAACTGAATCCTTCCCTATATTTTTGGCTGGAAATCCAAAATGATTGTCAATAATTGGAAATTGAAATGTTTTCATTTTTAAAACTGAAAACTTTGTTTTAAAGCTAAAATATTTGGTTTTCAGTTTTGTTTTGTTTTTTTGAAAACTTGAATTTTTGTGTTAAAAACAAAAACAAAGTCAAAATTTCTTGTTGAAACCTCAATTTTGGGACAAAATATAAAGTTTTATCAAAACAATTTCAACTAGCACTATTCGCAAGCCTTCCAAAGATCTTTGCTTGAATGTCAAGATTGTAACACAATCTGAAACCAGGAGAACCATGTATCGTTGTGGGTATTGTAATAGAAGGTTCTCCCAAGCAACTGCAGAAACTCCAAAGATTAAGACGTTTGGCACACATAGTGTATGGATAACGATCAGAACCTGACACTTTCTCTAAATTTCATTGTCCGCAGCAATGGGCTGATTTTCAAAAGTGGCCACCCAAATTGTACCAGTAGACACTTTGTTTGTGCATATGAACAAGAAGTTACGAATGCCACAGCTTGCCTGTTTTCCAACTACAAGTGGGGACTGATAATGTCTCACACAGTGAGTCATGGATTCATTTTACACACAGAAGCTAGGTGGCTAGTTTTGACAATATGTCTCCACTCTACTTTTGTTTCAACAGTGAGGAAATTCTGGCAACATTCCATCCAGGAGTGGAGTATCAATGAGATCAGTTTTAGCAAATTGAGAAACTTTACCTTTGGATTTTAGAGTATCTTTCTATTTATTTATTTTTGTTCATCAGAACATGGCAGTAGTTTCTACTGAGGTAACAATGAACTCCTCATAAAGACAACCCATATCAGTCAGAGATGCAGCTATGGAGCATTTCCTTCAGCCAGCCTTCATCTCCATTTTAAAATGCATGCTTCTGAGATGAGGGAGCTGTTTCGAGTCACCCTCGCTACGAATATGGCCCTTGGATAGTTAATTATTTGAAACATTCAACTCTTTATCCAGGAGGCAACAGTCTTCCAGTAAACTCAGCTTGAAGCCATACTGTAAGGGACTGCGGAAGACTTTGTTACAGCCTAGCTAGGGAACTTCCGCTTTCTTGAGGCCGCCCAGTCACTGTAGGACATGGGGAACCAATTCTAACTGGTTTTAGGCCAGTTCTGTCTGCCCTGCATGGCCCTTTGCCAGGTAGCGGAAAGCCCCTTTAGGAAAATACCTAATTATATATTCATGAGCTGTTTCTGTGTACTGCTTATTATGGCTCGCTGATTGCCCCTTCGTCGGACTCCGTCCCAGGCAGAGCTCCGGTGCGCTGGGTTCTCCGCCTCCGTGACAGCAACGCTTGGCGTCCCTGTTGCAGGTGTGTCACTAACCTTCAATAAAGCCAATGACTCGCTGCTTAGCTGCGTGTGGGTCTCGTTTCTCAGAGTACCTCTGCCGGCCTGCGGTGCTTCGAACACCTTGGCCCGGAACACATCCAGATGCTCATCTTTTGGCTTATTACTGTTAATAATATAACCTACTGCACCAATGTGTAGCCTCTCACTCCAAGATTTAAGAATTACCAGTTGTGCATGTGAGTCCAATTTTAATAAAAGCAAATGTCCACAAGGAGCAAGGCACCTGCACCTTCAATTTTACTCACTGAAAAACAGTTTATGTTCCACATCAGCACATGTGATTTTGGAATGGTCCGAGTATCATCATATACCCTCACGTACACCCACCAAGAGTCCTCATATCAAGCAAGGATCAACACCTAATTCCAAAATTCCATCTGTGTTGGAAATATCCAGCTGGTGAATGCTGTAAATCCTCTTAGCCTAAATCCTGGGTACTCTAGCCCAGGGCTGGCCAATCGGTGGCTCCGGAGCCACACGCGGCTCTTCAGAAGTTAACATGCGGCTCCTTGTCTAGGCACCGACTCCGGGGCTGGAGCGACAGGTGCCAACTTTCCAGTGTGCCGGGGGTGCTCCCTGCTCAACCCCTGGCTCTTTCACAGGCCCTGCCCTGAGCCTGCTATGCCCTCGCTTCTCCGCACCCAGAGCCTTCTGCACGCCAGGAAACAGCTGACGGGGAGGGAAGGGGAGGTGCTGATTGGTGGGGCTGCTGGTGGGTGGGAGGTGCTGGGAGTGGGGGGGTGAACAGACAGGGCGGAGCTGATGGGGGGCCTGCTGACGTATTACTGTGGCTCTTTGGCAATGTACATTGGTCAATTCTGGCTCCTTCTCCAGCTGGCCACCCCTGCTCTATACCCTCCAGGGGCAAATAAAGAAATACTCAGCTGGCCTCTTTCAAGTCCCCTTGTGCCAGTAATGCTGTGTTTCCTCCACCATCAGATTACACCGCTAGAGTCCACTCCTTCAGTTCCAGTGTGACTAACGGATACGAACTTTGAAGAGAGGGAAAGAAAAGAAAAACGATTCACTTGTATCTGAGTACCTTGTATCTGAGATACAGTACCTTGTATCTGAGTATGAACCTATCACAGATATCACCCTGAAAAGTTACGCTTCCACTAACTCAGAGCAAAAATTGTTCTGCCTCACCATGTTGTGGGGCTGGGAGGCATATATTAGCATATATTAGCATATATCAGACATCCCAAATGTTCACAGTGAGTGCTGATGTGCTTCACAGTTTACCTCTCATTTTACAGAGATTAACTGGCAAATCCACTACTGTTTTCTATTCATCGCTGATCACTGAGCTCTTGGGTAAAATGGTTCAACAGCACCTCAGCGATTTACGAGCTTGCGTCCCATTGACGCGCCAGCTCCTAAATGCTTTTGAAAATGGGACTTGGCTGCTTCTGAAAGAAAATACTGATTCTGTGGATATTCTCTCTGTAGGTACCATCTCCTGCGCTTGTCCAACTATTATCTAACCATGGTACCCTAGCTGTCACGAGGGGTCTTTTAGCAGGCAACACATGACTATACTTTAGATCCGTGGTCTCCAAACTTTTTTGACTGCTCACCCCCAAGAAAACAAAAAGTGGAAGAGCTGCCATAGGCGTGCCGCTGAAGAAAAGAATGGGGAGGGGCTGCCGCAGGCGTGCCGCCGAAAACCAGAACCGTGGGAGGGCAGCCGCAGGCGTTCCGCCAAAAAGCAGAACCCTGGGAGGGCTGCCGTAGGCGTGAAGCTGAAAACCAGAAACCTGGGAGGGCTGCCGCAGGCGTGCCGCCGAAAACCAGAACCCTGGGAGGGCTGCCGTAGGCGTGAAGCTGAAAACCAGAACCTTGGGAGGGCTGCCGCAGCCGTGACGCCGAAAACCAGAACCTGGGAGGGCTGCCGCAGGCGTGCCGCCGAAAACCAGAACTCTGAGAGGGCTGCCGCAGGTGTGCCGCCGAAAACCAGAACCCTGGGAGGGCTGCCACAGGCGTGCCGCCGAAAATCAGAATCCTGGGAGGGCTGCCGCAGGCGTGCCGCCAAAAACCAAAACCCTGGGAGGGCTGCCGCAGGCATGCCGCCGAAAACCAGAACCCTGGGAGGGCTGTGGCAGGCGTGCCGCCAAAAACCAGAACCCTGGGAGGGCTGCCGCAGGCGTGCCACCGAAAAACAGAACCCTGGGAGGGCTGCCGCAGGCGTGTCGCCGAAAACCAGAACCTTGGGAGGGCTGCCGCAGGCGTGCCGCCGAAAACCAGAAGGTGGGAGGGCTACCGCAGGCGTGCCGCCGAAAACCAGAGCTGTAGGAGGGCTGCCGCAGGCATGCCGCCGAAAACCAGAACTCTAGGAGGGCTGCCGCAGGCGTGCCGCCGAAAACCAGAACCTGGGAGGGCTGCCGCAGGCGTGCCGCCGAAAACCAGAGCTGTAGGAGGGCTGCCGCAGGCATGCCGCCGAAAACCAGAACCCTGGGAGGGCTGCCGCAGGCATGCCGCCGAAAACCAGAACTTTGGGAGGGCTGCTGCAGGCGTGCCGCCAAAAACCAGAACCCTGGGAGGGCTGCCGCACGCATGCTGCCGAAAACCAGAACCCTGGGAGGGCTGCCGCAGGCGTGCCGCCGAAAACCAGAACCCTGGGAGGGCTGCCGTAGGCGTGAAGCTGAAAACCAGAACTGTGGGAGGGCTGCCGCAGGCATGCCGCCGAAAACCAGAACACTGGGAGGGCTGCCGCAGGCGTGCCGCCAAAAACCAGAACCCTGGGAGGGCTGCCGCATGCATGCTGCCGAAAACCAGAACCCTGGAAGGGCTGCCGCAGGCGTGCCGCCGAAAACCAGAACCCTGGGAGGGCTGCCGCAGACGTGCCGCCGAAAACCAGAACCCTGGGAGGGCTGCCGTAGGCGTGAAGCTGAAAACCAGAACCCTGGGAGGGCTGCCGCAGGCGTGCCACCGAAAACCAGAACCCTGGGAGGGCTGCCGTAGGCGTGAAGCTGAAAACCAGAACCCTGGGAGGGCTGCCGCAGGCGTGCCGCCAAAAACCAGAACCCTGGGAGGGCTGCCGCAGGCGTGCCGCCAAAAACCAGAACCCTAGGAGGGCTGCCGCAGGCGTGCCGCCAAAAACCAGAACCCTGGGAGGGCTGCCGCAGGCGTGCTGCCAAAAACCAGAACCCTGGGAGGTGTGCCGCAGGCATGCCGCCAAAAACCAGAACCCTGTGAGGGCTGCCGCAGGCGTGCCACCGAAACCCAGAACCTGGGAGGGCTGCCGCAGGCGTGCCGCTGAAAACCAGAAGCTGGGAGGGCTGCCGTAGGCGTGAAGCTGAAAACCAGAACCCTGGGAGGGCTGCCGCAGGCGTGACGCCGAAAAACAGAACCCTGGGAGGGCTGCCGTAGGCGTGATGCTGAAAACCAGAACCCTGGGAGGGCTGCCGCAGGCGTGACGCCGAAAACCAGAACCTGGGAGGGCTGCCGCAGGCGTGCCGCCAAAAACCAGAACCCTGGGAGGGCTGCCGCATGCATGCTGCCGAAAACCAGAACCCTGGGAGGGCTGCCGCAGGCGTGCCGCCAAAAACCAGAACCCTGGGAGGGCTGCCGCAGGCATGCTGCCGAAAACCAGAACCCTGGAAGGGCTGCCGCAGGCGTGCCGCCGAAAACCAGAACCCTGGGAGGGCTGCCGCAGACGTGCCGCCGAAAACCAGAACCCTGGGAGGGCTGCCGTAGGCGTGAAGCTGAAAACCAGAACCCTGGGAGGGCTGCCGCAGGCGTGCCGCCGAAAACCAGAACCCTGGGAGGGCTGCCGTAGGCGTGAAGCTGAAAACCAGAACCCTGGGAGGGCTGCCGCAGGCGTGCCGCCAAAAACCAGAACCCTGGGAGGGCTGCCGCAGGCGTGCCGCCAAAAACCAGAACCCTAGGAGGGCTGCCGCAGGCGTGCCGCCGAAAACCAGAACCCTGGGAGGGCTGCCGCAGGCGTGCTGCCAAAAACCAGAACCCTGGGAGGTGTGCCGCAGGCATGCCGCCAAAAACCAGAACCCTGTGAGGGCTGCCGCAGGCGTGCCACCGAAACCCAGAACCTGGGAGGGCTGCCGCAGGCGTGCCGCTGAAAACCAGAAGCTGGGAGGGCTGCCGTAGGCGTGAAGCTGAAAACCAGAACCCTGGGAGGGCTGCCGCAGGCGTGACGCCGAAAAACAGAACCCTGGGAGGGCTGCCGTAGGCGTGATGCTGAAAACCAGAACCCTGGGAGGGCTGCCGCAGGCGTGACGCCGAAAACCAGAACCTGGGAGGGCTGCCGCAGGCGTGCCGCCGAAAACCAGAACTCTGAGAGGGCTGCCGCAGATGTGCCGCCGAAAACCAGAACCCTGGGAGGGCTGCCACAGGCGTGTCGCCGAAAACCAGAACCCTGGGAGGGCTGCCGCAGGCGTGCCACCAAAAACCAAAACCCTGGGAGGGCTGCCGCAGGCGTGCCGCCGAAAACCAGAACCCTGGGAGGGCTGTGGCAGGCGTGCCGCCAAAAACCAGAACCCTGGGAGGGCTGCCGCAGTCGTGCTGCCGAAAACCAGAACCCTGGGAGGGCTGCCACAGGCGTGCCGCCGAAAACCAGAATCCTGTGAGGGCTGCCGCAGGCGTGCCGCCGAAAACCAGAATCCTGGGAGGGCTGCCGCAGGCGTGCCGCCGAAACCCAGAACCTGGGAGGGCTGCCGCAGGCGTGCCGCTGAAAACCAGAAGCTGGGAGGGCTGCCGCAGGCGTGCCGCTGAAAACCAGAGCTCTAGGAGGGCTGCCGCAGGCGTGCCGCCGAAAACCAGAGCCCTGGGAGGGCTGCCGCAGGCGTGCCGCCGAAAACCAGAACCTGGGAGGGCTGCCGCAGGCGTGCCGCCGAAAACCAGAACCTGGGAGGGCTGCCGCAGCCATGCCGCCGAAAACCAGAACCCTGGGAGGGCTGCCGCAGGCGTGCCGCCGAAAACCAGAACCCTGGGAGGGCTGCCGCAGGCGTGCCACCGAAACCCAGAACTTGGGAGGGCTGCCGCAGGCGTGCCGCTGAAAACCAGAAGCTGGGAGGGCTGCCGCAGGCGTGCCGCCGAAAACCAGAACCCTGGGAGGGCTGCCGTATGCGTGAAGCTGAAAACCAGAACCCTGGGAGGGCTGTGGCAGGCGTGCCGCCAAAAACCAGAACTGTGGGAGGGCTGCCATAGGCGTGACACCGAAAACCAGAATCCTGGGAAGGCTGCCGCAGGCGTGCCGCCGAAAACCAGAACCCTGGGAGGGCTGCCGCAGGCGCGACGCCGAAAACCAGAGCTCTGGGAGGGCTGCCGCAGACGTGCCGCCGAAAACCACAACTCTGGGAGGGCTGCCGCAGGCGTGACGCCGAAAACCAGAACCCTGGGAGGGCTGCCGCTGGCATGACGCCAAAAACCAGAACCTGGGAGGGCTGCCGTAGGCGTGCCGCCGAAAACCAGGACCGTGGGAGGGCTGCCGCAGGCGTGCCGCCGAAAACCAGAACTGTGGGAGGGCTGCCGCAGGCGTGCCGCCGAAAACCAGAGCCCTGGGAGGGCTGCCGCAGGCGTGCCGCCGAAAACCAGAACCCTGGGAGGGCTGCCGCAGGCGTGCCGCTGAAAACCAGAACCCTGGGAGGGCTGCCGTAGGCGTGAAGCTGAAAACCAGAATCCTGGGAGGGCTGCCGCAGGCGTGCTGCCGCAAACCAGAAGCGTGGGAGGGCTGCCGCAGGCGTGCCGCCAAAAACCAGAACCTGGGAGGGCTGCCGCAGGCGTGCCGCCGAAAACCAGAACCCTGGGAGGGCTGCTGCAGGCGTGACGCTGAAGAAAACACAAGGGAAGAGCTGCTGTGTGGAAGAGCTGCCGCAGGCACGCTCCTCCTGCAGAATCAAAGATAGAAGAGCTGCTGGCGACGCTCCTCCTGCCGCCCCCCCCCCAGGGATCGTCTGACATGCACCCCACTTTGGAGACCACTGCTTTAGATGACACACATAGAGTCATAGAATAGAATCATAGAATATCAGGGTTGGAAGGGATCTCAGGAGGTCATCTAGTCCAACCCCCTGCTCAAAGCAGGACCAATCCCCAAGTAAATCATCCCAGCCAGGGCTTTGTCAAGCCAGGCCTTAAAAACCTCTAAGGATGGAGATTCCACCACCTCCCTAGGTAACCTATTCCAATGCTTCACCACCCTCCTCATGAAATAATGTTTCCTAATATCCAACCCAGACCTCCCCCATGGCAACTTGAGACCACTGCTTCTTGTTCTGTCATCTGTCACACCCCTTTAGTGAGTGTTGCCATGCATGTAGACAAGCCCTAAGTGACACAAGAAGTTGGGGTAGAACGGGGATGGGAACCCAAAGCCTAAAGTAGTGCCATAAAAGCTGGACAGTTCTTCCTCACTTCCAAGCTAATTGCACAGTGATGCAATACCCTCTAATCATGCATAAGGAGAGGAGCAGCCTGGATTTTTGTTTGGGGGTCACCATCCAAATTAGGGTGACGAGACAGCAAGTGTGAAAAATCGGGACGGGGGTGGGGGTTTATAGGCGCCTATAATAAGACAAAGCCCAAATATTGGGACATCTGGTCACCCTAATCCAAATCCACTTGATTTTCTAAGGAGTATGGGGAAAATGTAGAATGTATTTTCATTTCAGTCTATTGTATTTACCTTCCCATAACCCTTTTTTTTGGACATGATCAAGATTACAGATGGACCCAAAGTAACCCCCTCCCCCGCCGAATACAAATGTGCCCAAACTATGGGGGAATTAAGGTATGGAGCCAAACTTCACCGTTTATCTCTACTCTAGGTGCAAGGCAGCACTTTAAAAGAACAATTCAGTCAACACATTAAGAATATGAATTGCTGGTAAAACTTCTTCCCTCTCTGTCCTTGCCCTGCTCTGGCACATCATACGTAGTCATTTCTCCAGTGTGCATAGATTGGCAAGCTAGGAGATTGAGAGAGGCCATGCTTCAGTAGTTTTTGCTCTTGCCTCTAGCAGCATTTGGATGTGCCACTGGCTCCTTGCCTAATTAACTGGCAGATTTTTCTGGGAGGATCTACCACTGCCTGCTTTTCATTCTGGCCAATGGAGATTTGCCCTCTAGGCTATTCATGCGGTCAGACCAGGTCATGGTTTTTTTTAAAATGTTGGTTTTCAGTTACCACTTAGGAATAATGTGTTTTCTGATGGTGTATTTCTGAGATTTATTCTTTCTCCTTCGGTGTGAGATAGCAGTGAGATTTCTCCACTGCAACCTTACAATAATAGCCTTGAGGACCATCCATGTTTCTTTGCTACCTTTGTAACAAAGGTTCACTCCTTTGTCCCATTCCAAACCACCAGCTTTCAGGCTAAGGATGTCTGCATAGTGATCTTTTTGCAGCCCATAAACGTTTGCTCCCTGGTCAGGGGATAAGAGTGTTAAAGTTAAACAAGACAAAGAAGGACTGTGCTGCTTATTCCAGCCCTAGGGAGCCAGAGACCAGGACCAATTATTTAATCTTGGTTTCCTATATTAGTTTATAGGGCCTGATCTCTTCTAATATTAATTTAGTTTGAATCTAGAAATGTGTTTCTCTGGTTCTTTATCGTCACAAGCAACTTATGTGACCTCATGTCACCTGTCATGATCACCAAAGTGTCTTGCAACACTTTTTTTGACTTGTGCTTCCAAATTTAGAATGAAACCTATCCACTAGAATGAAATTTCAAAGCATTCAAAATGTGATTGAACTCTCCCAATGGAGATGAAGTCTAGCAACCACAAGAAACAAAGATAAATAAGAGCAACAAGAGAAGTAAAATATTAACTGCCTGTGTTATCTCTACAATCAGAAATGGATACAAGGTGACAAAGGCAGCTGGTGGACAATAAACACACGCTTCAGGATGGAAAGATTTTCCAGGATTGAGCAGCAAACACACTGATATCAAAAAGATTAGTTACAGTATGTGGTTTCCAGCTGAACTAATGAGCTTTGAGTTCCGCCCCCCCCCCCACTTCCTCAGATAATTACAATGCATTGCACTTCAAATGCATAACATTTCATTCAAAGTTCTCAAAATGCTTTAGAAACATTGAGGTAGGGCTCTGCAAATGCCTTAAGAGAATTAAGTACCCAGATTCCATTGCCTTCCAGGGGAAGTCGGGCACTTACCTCCATTTCCACCTTTTCTGACCACCCCAGCCTAAACCATTAAGCCACACAACATTCCTTTGACACACATAAGTGTTTATCCCTATTTATATAGCTTGGTAAACGAAGAAACTTGCCCAGATCACAGAGGGCCTGATCGAAAGACCACTGAAGCCAATGGGAGTATTTCTAATGATTTCAATAGTCTTTAGATCAGGCCCACAGTAAGTCAGTGGAAGACCTGGGAGTAGAAACCAGGACTCCTGAGTGTCAGGCTTCCCTGTTCTAAGCACCAGGCACCTTTCCTATCCTTTGGGTTTTTCCCATGATAATTACAGATGGAATAAAAGGAAAGAGGAGGAATTGATGCATTACAAATTATTAGTAGCAGGTGGACTGAAACCAAAACCAATTATCTGCTATGATGAAGACATGAAACTTGGCAATTCAGAATTCTAAAACAAGTGAACCTAATCTGTTCCTATTCAGGTCAATGACAAAGCTCTCCCTGAATACAATGGGAGCAAGATCAGGCCCAGTATTGTGTATTTTTAATACCTATGACATGCTGATCTGTTGAATTATTCATCCATGAATAATTTAGCTGATGAATTTGGGTATTTTTATTCCCAGGCATGTATTCATAAAGTGGAACCTACCCACTCCCATAGTGCTGTACAAGATAGTCTCTGACCCAAAGAGCCTACAGTCTAATTGTGAAAATGATGCACGTGAGAGCAGAATCAGACACACAAAATGATGAATCTGAAAAATATTGCATGGGACATGCTCAGCCAGCAGGTATAAAACATTTGAAAAAGTCCATGCAACTCCGGAGCACACAAATAGAAATCATCTGTGTTTATGAAGAGGCAGTCTTTTAACCCAGCCCTACTGGCCTTGTGTACCCCTAAATTCCCATTAGGTTTGATGGGAGTTTTGGGTTGGCAAGGCTTGCAGGATCTGAGCCTTTCTTTATGTAAGACAGCGGTTCCCAAGCTTTATTTATTCAGCTGTCCCCGTCTTTAAAAATGGATGTTTGAAGTACCATATGAACTACTTTTCTTCCTGTGCACCTTTTATTTTAGGATTTGATAGGCTGACCTTTAATATTTCCAGACTCTATAGTAACATAAATGCATAAGGAAGCCTAACATGTTAGGTGATAACATCCTTTTTAAACATCTCAGGTTTTTAGGCAGTGCAGCGAAAAGATACACAGCAAAGCAGCTCTTATTATTATTTATGGCTTTTGTGCTATTCGAATTACCAGACAAAATAAGTTAGAAATGACATCTTGATATGTTTTGGTAAGCTGCTGAACTACATCAGTGGCTTGACTTTTGATCTTGTCCGATTTAAGTTTGAAGTTCCTGCTAATGTTTATCTGGATGACTGAACAGTCGCCAAAGTTCCCCTTTCTTACAATTCTACAACATTTAAATCAAGAAAAAATACAAATCCATTGAGTAGCTCTCAAAGAAAACAAAAGTTCCATTAATAAGGGTGTGCTTGCTTCAGCGAACATAGCTGCTTTATGTCAGAGGAGAGATTGGTGAATGTCAGCGAAAGATCTGGTTCTGCATGGAGTTTATCCTGTACTTGTTTTGAATGGTGATCAGGGCAGATAAACCAGCCTCACACAGATATGTAATGCTGAACTGCATCAACAACTTCAAAGCTCTGTCTGACATCACGATAAATTCCTCTCTCTGTGTCTCAACTAAAAGTTGCTGAGCTGTATTTGGTTGAATTCAGGCTTGAGTCCCACCATCATATGACTGCTCGGGCCACACTTCGTTTTCCTTTGCTGAGAAGCCATCTAGCAGGATGTCTTCTTTTGAAAATGGATCCCATATCCAATTCTCATTTGTTACCGTTGGGAAAGGGTTTGTTAAACGTGGTGACTAAATTCCAGCAATGTTCTTTATGTCAACGATGAGGTCAAAACGAATGTTCAGTTAGTTCCACTGAAGAAATATTCCCAGGTTGGGAATGACGGGCAATTCCATTTTCTCCCTCCTGTTCTATAAACTTTGGTTTCTTTATCATTTCCCTTGGCTTATCACAAAGATCAAAAGACAGAGGTTCCAGTTCCTGTAAACTGGGATTCAGTTAATTGAGATGCATGAACAAGTCAGCTAAATAGGCTAGCCTTGACAGCCATGACTCATCAGCCACAAAGCAATCAGCATATGCAAAACTACACTCACTAAGGAAAACGTATACCTCAGCATGGAGGTCAGAGTCACTTCACTTTTGTACAGAGAAGTTTTGAGCTCCCGTCCCATTTCATTGCACAAAACTGAAAACAAGTGAGAGTTTAATCATTATGCTTTAGTAAAACTGACAGCTTCAGCCAGACCAATTTTCAAATTGGCAAGCATTTTTTGGCAACTAGCACCTCACAATGAATGCTGCGGGGAGAGAACTTATATGATGCCACTTTATTTTTTCCCAGAATATCACCAAATTTCCCAGCCGTTGCGCCCGCTTAGTCAGAAAATACAGCAATGCAGCTCTGCCGTGCCCCACCATTTGTTGTGATAAATTCATTTTGTTTGTTAAACGTTTCTTCTGCCATAGTATGTCTTGATAGATCCTCACAAACCAAGAACTCTGCTTTAGCTGTCATTTCCCATTCAAACATTAAATAAGAAGCTGAGCAAAATTATTGCTTGTCTAACGGCAATGAAAAGACTGTATCCTGTTTTCAAGCATTCTATCTTCTTCTCTGAGAGGCCATGTCATCTTGGCGCACTGTTGTTAGATAAAGAAACAATATCAAACTGTTTTGTAGCGTGATCACCCAGAATCGATGACACAGTGTCTTTTGCTGCAGATAACATTGAGTTTCACCAACTGTATGAGCTTTCCGAGTCTGAGCAATCCTCAGGGTTATATGGTCTGAGGCTTCTAGGGCCTTCACATGGATGCCACTGAAAGATGTTATTTGATGGCCGTCTTTCCATTCATTTAAATTTCTCCTTTGAAAAAATATGCAGAGGTTTGTCTTTTGAAGAGCTGTGCTTTGTGCTGAGGGGATGTTAAAGGAGGGAAGGTTTCACTGAATGATTGGATAACAGTCCGTAGAAAATGACACAGTGGGACACTGATTCACGTTCTTTACCAAAGTAAATGCAAATGATTAGTTCAGATCACGCCTTCTAGCAATCATGTGCTGTTTATTATCTGTAGCAGGAAGCCCACCAGGAGCTCCTGAAATCACCCCATTTTTTTCAGTCCTGCTTTGATTCATACTCCGTGACTGTTTCACTGGGAGTGAATTTGTCTTTGCATGTTGTCTGTTGAAGCTACCACTAGTTAGTCACACATCACAGACACAAAATGACTTCCATGATTATGTGAAACAAGTGATACCAGAGCGTTCAGATGAGCAGGTCCAAGGTGGATGAGGATTTCCAGCCACACACGAACTCCTTTTGTTGAACCCAGGCACAGAGGGCATCCCTGGAATGTATGCCTGAAGGCCTGGTTGAAGGTGGTCTGGCTGATTGAGATCTGTCTGGTGGAAGTTGAAAGAGAAAGGAGCTTAACTGGGGGAATCTGGGTGGCTGGTGTGGTCCCTGGATAAGTTGCCCCTTCTGAAACCCTTTTCCAGTCCCCTGAGTGCCCTCCTTTCAGGAGATAGGCCCATATCTTCCCTTCTCTTGGGGGTGGAATCCCACAAGCCAACCACCCTCTGACTGGGTCTCTGGGTTATGCCCCCCTAGGTACCAGTTGTGATACCTAGCAGGCCCAACAGGCTTGACATCTGTGAGAGTTTTCCGTTGGGAGCCTGTGGCCTGTACTAGATGCAGTGACACAGAAGTGGCTCTTCCAAACGAAGTATGGTTTATTTGCCAGAAGGTTCACAGCACTCAGAGAAATGGATTTAAAATAACAAAGACACCTAGATGCACACAGTCTTACCAACACTTGGCATTCCCCTCAAGCACTGAGGGAGACAGGACTTAACCTCAGGGCTCCTCGATGCCAAGTTAGAGCCCACTTGCTGCAGACTGACTCTCCGACAGTCTGTGTCAGCCTGCAGCGGCTGACAATCCTTTCTCCCCCTCCCTTTCTGCCGGCTAGCATCCTGAGCGGTTTTAGTATCCCCTTGGATCTCAGGTTTGCCCGGGGAGGAGTGCACTTTGCCAGCCGGGAGGACGCCAAGCAGAGACATCCACCCAAAAACTAGCTCCCCTTAGGAGCCCTGGTTTTCTGTATGATAGTACCTGAGCGATGTCCTTATGTTTGCCTTTCCTGCGTGGTCCCATCAGACCTCTCACCCCATAGCAAGGAACCCACTGTACACAAACACACACAGGTATGCACCATTTTCACAGAAAATAATGCAGCTATTTCCCAGTGTGTCACAGGAGGGTTACAGGGCATGAGGTGAGAGGGTCAGGGGTCTGATTGGAGGGCAGGGGGCTCTGTGTATGCAGGCAGGGAGCCCCAGAAGGGATGTGGGGGAGGCTTGGCTGGAAGTGGGAAGCTTTACCTGAGCGTCAGGCAGCGGCAGCTCCAGGTGGCCTCTTGTTCCTCAGCAGCTCCGGCCCCCTCCCAGTCAGGGCTCCCAGATGCTTGCAAAGCCGGCCAAACTGCACAGAGGGTCCCCTTTGCTAAGAAGAGGTTCAAACTGTAGCCAGGCTTTTATCCACCAGCCCAGCTGACCACCCCCCAACTTCCCCGCAGAGATAGGAGGGCCTCCTCCTTGCACCCCCTGCCTCCCAGCGCTGTGCGGGTACAGCCTCAGGGCAGGGACAGCAGAGGAAGCCTCAGCACCTATGGGGGGCCCCTCTGATTTCAGAGCTTCCTACGACTACAGGTTTTGTAGCCACTCTGAACAGGCCAGGTAGGTGTATGTCTTTTTCGGACAAGATGTGCTCTGGTGGCATGATACGATACTCCATGAGTTTGCCTCAATAGCTGGAACTGAGTAAGCTGAAGGTTAGGCCTGGCAGAAAGCCAGCCAGCTCTGTGCCAGGTGAGAGTATAGTGACCATCTGAACATCCACAGCACACAACACACTACAGAATAAAACCACTACGTGGGCACAGTCAGTGGGTCTTATTCACCAGTGGCACCTCAGAGACTAATAAATTCATTTGGACAAAAAGAAAAGGAGGACTTGTGGCACCTTAGAGACTAACCAATTTATTTGAGCATAAGCTTTCGTGAGCTACAGCTCACTTCATCGGATGCATACTGTGGAAACTGCAGAAGACATTATATACACAGAGACCATGAAACGATACCTCCTCCCACCCCACTCTCCTGCTGGTAATAGCTTATCTAAAGTGACCACTCTCTTTACAATGTGTATGATAATCAAGGTGGGCCATTTCCAGCACAAATCCAGGTTTTCTCACACACCCCCCCCCCCCAAAACACACACACACAGACTCACTCTCCTGCTGGTAATAGCTTATCCAAAGTGACCACTCTCCTTACAATGTGTATGAAAATCAAGGTGGGCCATTTCCAGCACAAATCCAGGTTTTCTCACACCCCCCCCCCCCAAACACACACACACAGACTCACTCTCCTGCTGGTAATAGCTTATCCAAAGTGACCACTCTCCCTACAATGTGCATGACAATCAAGGTGGGCCATTTCCAGCACAAATCCAGGTTTTCTCACCCCCCCACACAAACTCACTCTCCTGCTGGTAATAGTTCATCCAAAGTGACCACTCTTCCTACAATGTGCATGATAATCAAGGTGGGCCATTTCCTGCACAAATCCAAGTTTAACCAGAACGTCGGGGGGGGGGGGTAGGAAAAAACAAGGGGAAATAGGCTACCTTGCATAATGACTTAGCCACTCCCAGTCTCTATTTAAGCCTAAATTAATAGTATCCAATTTGCAAATGAATTCCAATTCAGCAGTTTCTCGCTGGAGTCTGGATTTGAAGTTTTTTTGTTTTAAGATAGCGATCTTCATGTCTGTAATTGCGTGACCAGAGACCATGCACATTGTAGGGAGAGTGGTCTCCTTGGATGAACTATTACCAGCAGGAGAGTGAGTTTGTGTGTCTGTGGGGGGAGGGGTGAGAAAACCTGGATTTGTGCTGGAAATGGCCCACCTTGATTACCATGCACATTGTAGGGAGAGTGGTCACTTTGGATAAGCTATTACCAGCAGCAGAGTGAGTTTGTGTGTGTGTGTTTGGGGGGGGGGGGTGAGAAAACCTGGATTTGTGCTGGAAATGGCCCACCTTGATTTTCATACACATTGTAAGGAGAGTGGTCACTTTGGATAAGCTATTACCAGCAGGAGAGTGAGTTTGTGTGTGTGTTTTTTGGAAAAGGGGTGGGGGGAGAGAAACCCTGGATTTGTGCTGGAAATGGCCCACCTTGATTATCATACACATTGTAAAGAGAGTGGTCACTTTGGATGGGCTATTACCAGCAGGAGAGTGAGTTTGGGGGGGGGGGGGGGGTGGAGGGTGAGAAAACCTGGATTTGTGCTGGAAATGGCCCAACTTGATTATCATACACATTGTAAGGAGAATGATCACTTTAGATAAGCTATTACCAGCAGGAGAGTGGGGTGGGAGGAGGTATTGTTTCATGGTCTCTGTGTGTATATTATGTCTTCTGCAGTTTCCACAGTATGCATCCGCTGAAGTGAGCTGTAGCTCACGAAAGCTTATGCTCAAATAAATTGGTTAGTCTCTAAGGTGCCACAAGTACTCCTTTTCTTTTTGTGAATACAGACTAACACGGCTGTTACTCTGAAACCTGTCATTTGGACATAAGCTTCAGTGGATTAAAACCCACTTCATCAGATGCATGGAGTGGGAAATACAGTAGGAAGATATATATATACAGAGAACATGAAAAGATGGGGGTTGCCATACCAACTCTAATGAGACAAATCAATTAAAGTGGGCTATTATCAGCAAGAGGGAAAATAACTTTTATTGTGGTAATCAGAATGGCCCATTACAAACAGTTCAAAAGAAGGTGTAACAGTAGGCAGAAAAATTAGCCTCCAGCTTTCATCCAGACCACATCACACGATCCATTGTCTACAGCCAAGCTCTAAGATACAACCACATTTGCTCCAATCCCTCGGACAGAGATAAACACCTACAGGATCTCTATCAAGCGTTCTTACAACTACAATACCCACTTGCTGAAGTGAAGAAACAGATTGACAGAGCCAGAAGGGTACCCAGAAGTCACCTACTACAGGACAGGCCCAACAAAGAAAGTAACAGAACACCACTAGCCGTCACCTTCAGCCCCCAACTAAAACCTCTCCAGCACATCATCAAGGATCTACAACCTATCCTGAAATACAATCTCTCACTCTCACAGACCTTGGGAGTCAGGCCAGTCCTCACTAACAGACAGTCCCCCAGCCTGAAGCAAATACCAACAACCACACACCACACAACAAAAACACTCACCCGGGAACCTATCTGTGCAACAAACCCCATTGCCAACTCTGGCCACTTATCTATTCAAGGGACACTATCATAGGACCTAATCACATCAGCCACCCCATCAGGGGCTTGTTCACCTGCACATCTACCAATGTGATATATGCCATCATGTGCCAGCAACGCCTTCTGCCATGGACATTGGCCAAACCAGACAGTCTTTACGCAAAAGAATAAATGGACACAAATCAGATGTCAAGAATTATAACATTCAAGAAACAGTCGGCAAACACTTCACCCTCCCTGGACACTCAATTACAGACGTAAAAGTGGCAATTCTTCAACAAAAAAACTTCAAAAACAGACTCCAACGAGAAACTGCAGAACTGGAATTAATTTTCAAACTGGACACCATCAAATTAGACCTGAATAAAGACTGGGAGTGGGTGGGGCATTACACAAACTAAAAACTATTTCCCCATGCTAAGTCTTCCTGCTGCTGTTACTCACACCTTCTTGTCAACTGTTTGAAATGGGCCATCCTGATTATCACTATAAAAGTGCTGATAATTGCCCACTTTAATTGATTTGTCTCATTAGAGTTGGTAAGGCAACCCCCATCTTTTCATGTTCTCTGTATATATATATCTTCCTACTGTATTTTCCACTCCATGCATCTGATGAAGTGGGTTTTAGCCCATGAAAGCTTATGCCCAAATAAATTTGTTAGTCTCTAAGGTGCCACAAGGACTCCTCGTTCTTTCTGATGATACAGACTAACATGGCTGCCCCTCTGAAACTTATTCACCAGTGTGGCTGAAAGTGGGCAGGCGAGAGCATCTTCAGTGATGCTTTTTCTTTTAGGTAACACAACAACACTTTTGACAGTTTCCGCACTATTGCTCATTGGGTGTTTGGAGACATTGAGAGTTTTGAGTTTCATTTGCTCCAGTAACATGCAAAGCCAGTCACTGAGATTCCTCAGAGCGGGGAACGATCTGCATTCACTCTGTTTTTGATTTCTCTTGCCAGGGTCAAAAGCTTTTTTAGCTCCCACACTGCAAAATCAAAGGCATGTTTCAGTGAGCAAGAGCCTTCTGCACAGAGGCAGACACTCATGCGAGTGACAGAGCAGGCTGAGTGTATATTCCTTGTACTTATACGGGAATCGTATAAATTTGCTCCCCACAGACAGACACTAAATCCTGGGAGCAGTGACACTGAGAGCTCATCTCAGGAGTTATTACATTCCTTACTGGGATGAGCAATCTCTCGGTGTTTGAAACAGGTCATCAGTCACTTTGAGCAGCCCGCCATGTTTCCATGCAGGGCTGACTCTTTTCATTTCCCAGCGCAGAGTTCTTCTGCACATTTCCCACAACATTAATATGGAAAAATAGTCAAGTGTTGTGATCTGTGGCCCTGATCCTGCAATTTGTTCTGCATGGGCAGACCCATGCATCCATGCAGAGCCCAACTGAAGTGAATAGAGGTTGACCCACTGTGATGTTATTGACATAATCTGGGACATTATAGATCAGTGTTGCAACCAAAGTCCTGTAGTGGCACCAAATCTTGTATAAAGGGGGTCAAATAAGGTGTCTAAGACAAGGTTATGGTTGGCTGGTTGTGATTATGCTATCTGTATTCATGAATCATTTTTGTATTTAAAGTTATAAGTATTGGCTCTATACTGTCTGTATTTCAAACTTATGCTCTCCTTCTGGGTGACACCCCAGACAAGTTGGTGTCAGCTCTGCCTAGCCTGCTTGATGACCCATTAAGGACCATCGGCTATACAATTGACCCATTGAGAGAAGGCAGATACACCGTGTGACTCAGCAAAGTATTCAGGAACTTGCCCATGTGACTTCAAACACCATTTTCCTGTAATTTTCCACAGTAAGAACAAAGAGCTGTTCTTACACCTGGAAAACACTATAAAAGGCTGATGTCTCATCTTCATCTTGTCTTCAATCTTGCTTCTTACCTCTGGAGGGACTTTGCTACAAACGGAAGCTCTAAACAAAGGACTGATGACCCATCCCAGCTGTGGATGTACTCCAGAGACTTGATTTGAACCTGCAGTTTATTCTATCGCTGCTACAAGCCTGAACCAAGAACTTTGCCATTACTGTATGTAATTGATTCCATTTAACCAATTCTAGCTCTCCTCTGTATCTTTTTCCTTTTATGAATAAAACTTTAGATTTTAGATTCTAAAGGATTGGCAACAGCGCAATTTGTGGGTAAGATCTGATTTGTATATTGACCTGGGTCTGGGCCTTGGTTCTTTGGGATCGAGAGAACCTTTTTTTCTTTTACTGGGCTATTGGTTTTCATAACCATCTGTCCCCATAACGAGTGGCGCTGGTGGTGATACTGGGAAATTGGAGTGTCTAAGAGAATTGCTTGTGTGACTTTTGGTTAGCCAGTTGGGTAAAACCAAAGTCCACTCTGTCTGGCTGGTTTGGTTTGCCTTAGAGGTGGAAAAACCCCAGCCTTGGGCTGTAACTGCCCCGCTTTAAGCAATTTGTCCTGAATTGGCACTCTCAGTCGGATCCCGCCAGAACCAGCATCGTTACACCCACATGGAATGACTTGCAAGATCTGGGCCTTATGCATGCTTCCTTGTCTAGTGCCAGACTTCAGCGCTAATTATAAGATTCCCATTGCAGGAATTCTCAGACTTAGATCCATCACTGACATTGTAAATGCTTTGGGGGAGACACTGTCGCACTGTATGTACAGTGTCCCTGGATGAGACCTCTAGGTGTTACCATCATCCAGGTGTTAAATAATGATGGTTAACTTCTTTCCACTGTGATGGGGCATGCAGGCTAACAAGCTCCTCGGCATTCAGGCTGAACTACATAGGCGCAAGGCCGGCTCCGCTTGGAGGAAGCAAGCTTAAAAGAGAGAACGTGCCATAGGAAGGGGTGTCAACTGGAGGGAAACTGCTTTGCCTCGGAATTAGCTGACTCTCATGACAGAGTTGCTGGGAGGAAGAGAGCTTGGAAAGGTCCGCTGCTCACAAGGGCCCACCAGACCAAGTACAAGCCAATCACTACAGGGAAGGGCGAAAGATAAACTCTGACACAGGGTTCAGTCTTGCCTAACTGCCGTAAACAAGCCAGACCTCTATAGATTCTCTTAAAGGAAAATTCCCCCTTTAACATCCCCTTAATTGGAAGATCCCTGGACCTGAGAATCAAGAAAGTCTGAAACAAGGTTCCCAAAGGGGGAAAAGACTTTGGAAGGAGAAGAGACTCTCAAAATGCCCATGTGGGACCCGGTAAAGGCTCAGCCTATTACATCCACTTTAATACTTTCTTCCTTAACTCTTCTGACACTGACACTACTATATTGTGACAGAGATATTCAAAGGAACACAGTGACCATATTGTCTAAAAACCCAACCAACTTTACAATGCATCCCTAACTCTAACCTCCCTGCCTTCCCTAGAGCTGGTGGCAGGCCAGGTTCTACCCTACAACAGAATGCTTTGTTTCAATCTGGTTCCCCAAGCCTCTCTCTCAAACCACACCCAACCAGTGAGAGCCATGGAAGCCCACGCAAACATATAGGGGTGTGGTGGACAGAAGGCTCAATTGGAAGTCCCTAACCACCAGCTCCAGTGCCCCACTTCTCCACTGAAGCAAGACACATGTTTAGAATATTGTGAAGGCCCCTAAGTCATTGCGTCTAACTAATAGCTAACTGACCCTAGTTTGATTAGCTGAAAAGGGATAGGCCTGGTTGAAGTTTTGAGTGAATATTCAGGTCTGTTCTCATTTTATCCCTACTTACAAAGAAGTAATACTTACAAAGCAGGAATAGCTTTCACTTGTCAGTGACCGCTGGGAGGAGGTGTGCTCTGTCCATCCTAGCTACTAATATGGCTTCCATTACTGTAGTATCTGAGTGCTTCTCAAGCCTTTTAATAGATTTATCTTCCCAGCACCCATGGCCTGGTTAATGTATAGGCAACCTAGGCATGCTTCTAGGTCTCAATTTGGTGGTGGGGGGCAACCTGCGTGGTACTGTGGCCTCATGCACCCCGAATGCAATACCACTCACTCAAATTTGGTCCTGCCACGCTCCATCATCATGGATAGGCGGCGAGGCCAAAACAGAGTGGTGCTGTGCCAGGTTGCAATGGCACTCACTTACGTTTGGCCTGGCCATGCCTCCTTCTCCTCCCTGTCATGACAGAGAGGCAGCAGGGCCAAACCTGCATGGGCAATGGAACAGCCAGTACTGCTCCTCCTTGCTGCTGCCCCACTTCCAGCAGCCCATGCCACCTCTGCTCTGCCCAGAAGACTCAGTCAGTGACAACCACAAGTCCGGCTACAAGTAGGAGGCACTGCAGTGAGTGTCCATGTTGGGGGGACTGGTTGGGAGAGAGGTGGCTGGGGGTGGACATCAGAGAGTTTTGCCTAGGACCCAGTGATGGGGAACTGAGGCACAGATAGATTAAGGTCCAAATCCTCAAAGGTATTTAGGATCTTAATTTCCATTCCATTAGGCACCTACATATCTTTGTGGCTCTGGGCCAAAACACCATGTCCAAGACCACACAAGAAGTCTGGTATAATTTGGTGATTACCAAAGTCCAACAGAAAAGAAGTCAGTTGTGTAATGAGAGGTAAAATAGTCGAGTCAGAGGTTGTTTGTGTTTTTGGGGAGGGTGGGTCTAATCCTGCTCCACTGAAGTCAATGGAATCTTTGCTCTTGGAGAATAATTTTTATTATTCTAGAAAATTAAATTCTCTTTGCCTTGTGACTATTAAAAGCTTTAGGGTTTGTTCTGCTGCTCTCTCATCTCTGGTCTTATTTTTGGCCGTGTAACACACTGTCTTTATACAATGGGATATAATCCTTGAAGTAAAAGAAAACACCGGCTGTGAAGTATGTTGGTTTTCCAACAGTCCTACAGTCAACACATGCACTCCATTATTTAGTTGAGTGTAGATAACCTTTGGAAACTTGGAACAGCCTATTTCAGCTGAAACCCAAAACATGTTTAAGGAGTGAAGTAATCTAAAAAAAATGGCTTTTTATTAATACTCTGACAGACATGGGTGTTGTTCAAACTGGAAACCAAAGGGGTTAATCCAAACAGTTGAGCAGTTATTGTCAACAGAGGCTTGGCAGAGTAAATACCATTGTAATCTGGTTTTTGTGTTTGCAGAAAGGGGTGTTTATGTGTTTGTGTGGGAGAGAGATTTTTTTCTCTCCTCTTCTGAAATTATTGCACTGTCCTTTCCAGATTTGCAAACGACTTAAAGGAACTGGTCTATTTTTAATTAAATATCTTGAAAAGAGTAAAAAACCTTGAGAGTGTTAATTGTCAGTGGAGCTGTTTTATTATAAGCAGGTCTGGTAGCGCCACCTATTATTAAGGTGGCCTGACACTTCCCATTATAAGACCCTGTTTCAGTTTACAACTTGGCCAAACTTTAAGCATTTCAGCTGAAATTTTCCATGCCAAACATCTGCCTCATTCTGATTGTTCTTTTTTTTTAATTCAGCCAAAGCAGTTCAGCTCCCCAGCCCACCTCTTCTGCCAGTGGCCTCGCTCATACTCCACCCCTGCTTGCCCCATGCCCCGCCCCCACTGTGCCCAGGCCCACCCTCTCCCCACTGTCTCCCTCCTCTCTTCCCTCCCTCTCCCTGCTCACCCCCTTCCCGCCAAATCTCTGAACCCAAATGAAGCAAATGACATTTGAAAAAAAACACTCTTCTGCAATTTCTTTCTAAGGGTCTGTCTTCACTAGCAACGTTAAAGCTGCCACTGTAAAAAAACCACCCCCACGAGGGGAGTAGCTACCAGCCACTGTTTTTTCACACCCCTGAGTGAGAAAGTTGCAGTGCTGTAAAGTGGCAGTGTAGACAAGGCCTTAGAAAATGGAGCATGTTTTCCACTGCATGCCGGATGGTGAAGACTGGACAGGCAGAATGTACCTAATTAAAAGCACGAAATTTGGGAATAAAAACTGTCAGTCATGGGGTTTTTGATATAAACTGAACTTTGTCACAGATTTATTTGCAAAAACTTTGTAATAAGGGCAAGTCAGCTGTCCTGCTGAATACAACATTAAATATTATGGGATACATGATGCAGCCCTTCTCTGTTTTACATTTTCTTAATCAGTATTTCTCAGATGATTTCATCATTTATTTTATTATATTTATATTTTAAATGTAATCTTAAGCCTTCATAAAGTACTCATTCCAGATTACTACATGTTTAACTCACTGAAATAAAGACATTATTTTAAAATAATCAGTCACAGAGGTTGAGTGTTCATAACAATGTTCATTGCTTTTAGAACAACCCCCCCCGGGCTGTTCCTCAGACATTCTTGTCAACTGCTGGCAATGGCCCACCTTGATTATCACTGCAAAAGGTTCCCCCCCCACCTCCCCGACTCTCCTGCTGGTAATAGCTCACCTTACCTGATCACTCTCCTTACAGTCTGTATGGTAACACCCATTGTTTCATGTTCTCTGTGTATATAAATCTCCCCACTGTATTTTCCACTGAATGCATCTGCTGAAGTGAGCTGTAGCCCACAAAAGCTTATGCTCAAATAAATGTGTTAGTCTCTAAGGTGCCACAAGTCCTCCTTTTTAAAAAAAAATATGTTTCCAAAGATTTTAGGCATAACAAAGGATTTTATATCTTACTTAGCTACTGATTTTGCTGGAGTGTTCTCTTAAAACTAGTTCACCAAATAGTCAGAAGTAAAGAAAAGGAAACTCTTTTCTCTAGCTATCTGGAAGGAAAGGGGTGTTTTCCCTTTAAGGGCTCTCTTCAACAGGGGGGTGAAGGGAGAAAGGGATGGACAGAAAGGACAGGAAGACTTAGGAAGTAAGTTTTTTGTACTATAGTAATTCAAATTAAAATGTGTATTTTAGATAAGGGTGGTCTTTTGAAGGATTTATATAAAAACCTCAATGTCTGAAGATCCAAGCATTTAAGGCTAAAAATGAATACTCAGATTGTGCATCTAAAAATCTATGCAAGGATTTTTTAGAGTTGTGATTTTATAATCTTCAGCAACACACTAATGAAATATTTTTAAAGCAAATTTTAAATTAAGGTCCTGTAGACTAACATGTTCTGAGTAAATATTACAGTAATGCACAACTGTTTTTGTCAGTAAATTCAGAAACTGACAGTATATACCTGGGGGTTGACAAATGTCTGTTAAATGGCTTCATTACCACTTGATTCAGAGTAACAGCCTTGTTAGTCTGTATTTGCAAAAAGAAAAGGAGTACTTGTGGCACCTTGGAGACTAACCAATTTATCTGAGCATGAACTTTCGTGAGCTACAGCTCACTTCATCGGATGCATCACAGAGCTCAGGAAAGCTCATGCTCAAATAAATTGGTTAGTCTCTAAGGTGCCACAAGTACTCCTTTTCTTATTACCACTTGAATGACTCTTTAATAGTTTCAGTGTTGTGCTAATAGGGCTGGAAGGGCTTTTTCACTTTTAAGTTATTAGCTCCCCTCTGGAGGAAGACTCACCAGGCTGCAGCAGCCAGCCATGGGAGCCTGCAGGAAGGGTCAGAACAGGGATAGGAAGCGGTGTGAGGGTGGACACTAAGACCCAGGGGTCCTGCAAATTTTCGGGTGCCCTACAAAGCTGCGTATGCTGCCTATGCCTAAGGACGGCCCTGCATGCAGCAACTCACAAGCATTCCATGAAATCTAAACGCTAAACACATTCTTTCTAATTCTAATACCCATTTTAATAATACTGACACACTGGTGAGCCAGACTGATCCCACCTATGTATTTGTCAGCATTCAATTGAGGCCTGGGGATCTTGGCGTGAGCTGGCACCTGGTCTGCCAGCATCACAGAGAGTTTAAGATTAAATGCTAGAAAAAGCTTTCTCACTATAAGGGTAGTCAAGCTCTGGACCGGGCTTTCAAGGGAGGTTGTAGAACCCCCGTCAGTGGAGGTTTTTAAGAACAGGTTGGACAAATCCCTTTCAGGAATGGTCTAGGTTTACTTGGTCCCACCTCAGCACAGGGGGCTGGACTTGATGAGGTCCCTTCCAACCCTACATTTCTGTGATGCCACCTGATGATATTTTTTTGTGGGGGGGTCACTTTGCCTTTTTAAAACTTCGTAAAATATGTATAAAATAATGCTAAAAGAACATTGTTAAGGTTGGTTTCAGAGTAGCAGCCATGTTAGTCTGTATTCGCAAAAAGAAAAGGAGGACTTGTGGCACCTTAGAGACTAACCAACACCCATTGTTTCATGTTCTCTACATATATAAATCTCCCCACTGTATTTTCCACTGAATGCATCCGATGAAGTGAGCTGTAGCTCACGAAAGCTTATGCTCAAATAAATTTGTTAGTCTCTAAGGTGCCACAAGTCCTCCTTTTCTTATTGTTAAGGTTGCGAAGTCTCACACTCAGAAGTTAGGAAAATACACATTGGAGGCTCCAGAGGAATTTTGGAGCGTGTATAGGTGGTGAGTTGGTATAAGTATAGGTGGTGAGTTGTGGCATGCCACAGGTGGCATGATCCCCTAGCCCAGCGGTGTCCAATAGAAATTCGATGCTAGCCACACTGATAGCCACACTTGTGGTTTTGAATTTTTCTTATTAGCCACATTATAAAAAAGCCACATCCATTAGCCACAATTCAATAGCCTATTAGCCACATGTGGTTAGTGGCGAACGTATTGGACAGCGCTGCCCTAGCCAATTGCTGATGGAAAACTCACTGGAAGTGAATCCTGCTGAGAATATTAATAAGAGCCATTCTGTGCTTTCTAAGACAATAGAAGTGTCAGGTAAATGAAGGATTAGACGACAGAGCAATGGCAACATGTCCAGTGAGTCGGGGATACAGCCTGAAGGGAAGAGCTGGCCATGGCATTTCTTTCAGCAGCTGGCCTTGAATGAAGACATTTCACGGTCTATTGATTTCCTGTGCATCTTCAGACTGTGGATGGATGATAGGCCAGCATTGCCACTAGCCCCACCTTGCTGAGAGGATGCCATAAGACTCCACAGTATGAACCACAAGTGCTTTTCTAGCAAGGTTTCTTCTTCTGTGGGTTTTTCCATGGAAGGGCCTGAGACAGGCCAATGAACGGTTCCGGAAAGAAGCATGATCCTGTAACTTAAGGCATTTGACTTCATCTCCTGATTCCTAGGTTCCGCTCTCTGCTCTTCCTGAGTGACTTTAGGTGAGCCACTTAATCTCCTTGCCCCTGTATCTGTAAAATGGGGATTATGCGTCCTTTGTCTGTCTTGTCTATTTTGATTGTAATCTCCTCTGAGGGAAGACTGCCACCTCTTGATTCTTCAGCACCATCGCTTGAGACGTAGACTCACTGTCAATATCCTCCAGTCAACTCCTGACCTTTCTTAGTATCTGAAAGCTGACATATGCACCTGCCTATATGTCTTGTCTCATTTAGAAGGTATTCTTCTTGGAGCTGCAACCAAGTCTTCCTGTAGGTTTTGTGCAGGGCTCAGTATGCTGACAGCACTCAGTCAATAATACAATAACAACATCTTGAGAGCGTAGATCTGCAGGCCTCTACATTTTATTGTATAAAGGTTAAAGTGTGTCTAGTGTTATCATAGTTCATTGCCAAAAAATACACACACGAAAACCTGGCCTTTGCTGAATGTTTACAGAAAGGTTACTGTGCATTTTATTACGCATAAAGCATCAGACACCTTATTGCTCAGGGCTCCTTTTAAATGTCCGTTTTAAGTACCTTCAGTTGAGCCTGAGGACTAGCCATCCCGGCCTCAAGGCAGACTGATGAGCTAAGGTGGGCTGCTGAAGGACTGCCTGGTTGGCCGGCCCACATGATTGGCTGAGGGGGACCAGCCGGCCTGCTTTTAGGCTCAGCAGCTTTAGCAGGTCACTGGCTGCTCAGTGTTTTGGCAGCTGTGATTGCTCTTGCTCCTTCCTTGATCATGTCCTGCATCAGCTCTGGTCCTCCTCCTGCCTTGTTCTGGCCCTGCTCTTTCATTGTTCCGGTCCTGCTCTGGTCCTGTTCCTGCCTTGATCCTAGTTCGTCACTGTGGTTCTGACCCTTGGCTCTGGTTCCTGACTCCAGTTCTGACTCTCTGGCTCCTAGTCCACTCAGCCTGGTTCTAACCAAAGAGCTGGACTGCTGTGGCCCGGACATGACATTAAATGGCAATGTATAAGACAAGTAATATTATCATGCCTCTTGACACAGCCTTCATAAGAACCCAATGATCAAAGAAGTGGAACAAGAAGTACACAGCAAGATCTTAAATGTTTAAACAATTTCCTATTTAGCAGAAGGATGGTCTCGTGGTTAATGGAGTATTAAATATTGTTTTGTATTTATTTGCATTGTTGTTACATCTAGACATATCAGCCAAGTAGGGCCCCACTGTGCTAAGCTTTGTACTTGTACAAACATACAGTAAATGGCATCTATGCCCCCAAAGGTTTACAATCTAAACCAGGGATCGGTGGCACCCTTTGGCACATGGCCCGTCAGGGAAATCCACTGGCGAGCTGGGGCGGTTTGTTTACCTGCAGCGTCTGCACATCCCTTGGCCCACGCCGCTTCCCGCAGCCCCCATTGGCCTGGAACGGCGAACTGCGGCCAGTGGGAGCCACGATCAGCTGAACCTGCGGACGCTGCAGGTAAACAAAGCATCCCGGCCAGCCAATGGATTTCCCTGATGGGCTGCGTGCCAAAGGTTGCCGATCCCTGATCTAAACTAAGGCACTGGACTGGGATTCAGGGGATTTGGGTTCACTTGCTGCCACAAAATTCCTTGGGCAAGCCACTTAATGTCTCTCTGCCTCACTTCCCCAGAATGGGAAAAGAACCCTTCCTTTGTCTGTCTTATCTATTTAAATTGTGAACTCTTCAGGGCAAGGACTGTCTTTGACTATGCCTTTGTCCAGCGCCTGACACAATGAGGGCCTCAATCTCAGATGAGATCTCTGGAAGATATTGTAATCATGACAATAAATAATGGTATTTGTAGAGGTGGGGGTCCTCAATGGAAAACTTGGGTTCTGAACTTGCCGAAGAGAAAACACACCGGCAGATTTATTTAGTTTGGCTCAGTGATTGAAGTTTTATATCTTCTTTTGAAAAGAATTGTCTGCAGCATCAAGCCAGTGCTGAGAGAAGGTCAAACTGCAAACTTTGGACCTACATATGGACTTCCCCAAAGTCAAAGAATGTTCAGATAGTCACAACACACAGGTGTGACAAAGAGGGTGGGCCAGGAGGGAAGACAAGAAAAGACTAGTAAATGTTCTCTTGCTTTGCATCTTTAAATCAGGACCTGATATTTTTCTAAAAACAATACACTCTGGTTCCACCACAGGTGACTATGCTTGATACCAAGTATTACAGAGGAAAATTCTCTGGCTTGTGCTATGTAGAAGATCAGACCAGATGATGATAACGGTCCCTTCTGGCCTTAGACCAGTGGTGGGCAACCTGCGGGCCACATGTGGGCCATCAGGGTAATTTGATTGCAGGCTGTGAGACATTTTGTTGATGTTGACCATCCACAGGCGTGGGCCCCCACAGCTCCCAGGGCCCGTGGTTCGCTGTTCCCTGCCAATGGGAGTTGCGGGAAGCGGCAGGCAGCATGTCCCTGCGGCCCGCTGCTTCCCGCAGCTTCCATTGGGAAGGAACATTGAACCACAGCCACTTGGAGCTGCAGGGGCCGTGCCTGTGGATGGTTAATGTCAGCAAAATGTCTCACGGACCACAGTCAGATTACCCTGATGGGCCGCAGGTTGCCCACCACTGCCTTAGACTCTATGGATCTAAAATCAAAATATTTTTGCACAGATGAGCTGTGTGCCTGGCTGGTAGAGAGCTCAGCCTTGCCATTCAGCTCTATTCCCTACTGTATGTTTCCTAAGGTTTTCTCCAGTCTAAGTTTGGGGCTTTCTGCCATTTCCCTTGGGAGACCATTCTACCGCCGGATACATCTCAGTGTTACGAAGTTTTTCCTGATAGTCCTGATTTTTTTCTTGAATATTGCTCTGCTACTAATTCTGGTTTTTACCTCCCCTACTCAGGGCCACAGTCCTTACCTCACCCCTCCCCGCTAGTGAGACTAGATCTCAGGTGATAGGTTCATCCTGCTTCCTGGCTGGACCCCAGTGCTGAGAGAAGCCACCATGGATTTGGCAGCCAGCAGGTGAGGGCTCAGCATTTGTACACAGGGGCTATTCTAGCAACAGTGGTGTGGCAAACACGCCAGATTGCAACACCACTCAGTCAACTTTCGGCCAGCCACCCCCTGCCTCCAGGGCAACTGGACCAAACCTGCGCAGGGCTGCAACCCCCCATGCCAGGTTGCATATTGTTCCATGGGTACGGGGCCCTCTCAAGTGGAGGGCCCAGGGCAAACTGCCTCTTTTGCCTCCCCCTCTGGGTGGCCCTGCCCCTACCACCTTGCCTAATTTCTCTCTCTCCTCGGTGTTTTAACTCTTCAGATATTTGCAGATTCTTAACATGTCTCCTCTCTATTCTCTCTTAGCTGAACCATGACTTTGCATCTTGAGGAAACAGGCAAAAACCCAAATATCTGAACCTCCAAGACATACATCTGCCTAAAGCGTGTAACCTCATAACCATATATCTCTAACTCAGCTACCTCTTTGGTCTGCCCCTTCTCGGTGTATATTAGATCTTCACTTGTCTGTCATGCCTACCATTTAGGTAGCAAGGTGAGGCCTCCAGCTTTCACCCGGACCACACCACACGATCCATCGTCTACAGCCAAGCTCTGCGATACAACCGCATTTGCTCCAACCCCTCAGACAGAGACAAACACCTACAAGATCTCTGTCAAGCTTTCTTACAACTACAATACCCACCTGCAGAAGTAAAGAAACAGATTGATAGAGCCAGAAGAGTTCCCAGAAGTTACCTACTACAGGACAGGCCTAACAAAGAAAATAACAGAACGCCACTAGCCGTCACCTTCAGCCCCCAACTAAAACCCCTCCAACGCATTATTAAGGATCTACAACCTATCCTAAAGGATGACCCAACACTCTCACAAATCTTGGGAGACAGGCCAGTCCTTGCCTACAGACAGCCCCGCAACCTGAAGCAAATACTCACCAACAACCACATACCACACAACAGAACCACTAACCCAGGAACTTATCCTTGCAACAAAGCCCGTTGCCAATTGTGCCCACATATCTATTCAGGGGACACCATCACAGGGCCTAATAACATCAGCCACACTATCAGAGGCTCGTATACCTGCACATCCACCAATGTGATATATGCCATCATGTGCCAGCAATGCCCCTCTGCCATGTACATTGGTCAAACTGGACAGTCTCTACGTAAAAGAATAAATGGACACAAATCAGATGTCAAGAATTATAACATTCATAAACCAGTCGGAGAACACTTCAATCTCTCTGGTCACGCAATCACAGACATGAAGGTCGCTATCTTAAAACAAAAAAACTTCAAATCCAGACTCCAGCGAGAAACTGCGGAATTGGAATTCATTTGTAAATTGGATACTATTAATTTAGGCTTAAATAGAGACTGGGAGTGGCTAAGTCATTATGCAAGGTAGCCTATTTCCTCTTGTTTTTTCCTCCCCCCCCCCCCCCCAGATGTTCTGGTTTAACTTGGATTTAAACTTGGAGAGTGGTCAGTTTGGATGAGCTATTACCAGCAGGAGAGTGAGTTTGTGTGTGTATGGGGGTGGGGGGGATGTGAAAAAACCTGGATTTGTGCTGGAAATGGCCCACCTTAATTATGCACATTGTAGGGAGAATGGTCACTTTGGATGAGCTATTACCAGCAGGATAGTGAGTTTGTGTGTGTGGTTTTTGGGAGGGGGGTGAGGGGGTGAGAGAACCTGGATTTGTGCAGGAAATGGCCCAACTTTATTATCATGCACATTGTGTAGAGAGTTGTCACTTTGGATGGGCTATCACCAGCAGGAGAGTGAATTTGGGGGGGGGGGGTGGAGGGTGAGAAAACCTGGATTTGTGCTGGAAATGGCCCACCTGATGATCACTTTAGATAAGCTATTACCAGCTGGACAATGGGGTGGGAGGAGGTATTTTTTCATATTCTCTGTGTATATATAAAGTCTGCTGCAGTTTCCACGGTATGCATCCGATGAAGTGAGCTGTAGCTCACGAAAGCTCATGCTCAAATAAATTGGTTAGTCTCTAAGGTGCCACAAGTCCTCCTTTTCTTTTTGCAAATACAGACTAACACGGCTGCTACTCCGAAAGGTGAGGGTAGTGGCTTTACAGACTATTTTGCAGAAGGTGTTCCATGCACATGACCTGGCATGGAAGAAAGCCCGAAGGTGTTTGTGGGAGAAGCAGGCAAATGGGCCATTACTGATGGAGCTGAGCAGGTACAGGAACAACTCACTAAGAGGCCCTGATCCTCTCCCATTGACTTCAGTGGCTCAGGGTCAAGCCCTAAGAATACAAGAGCAGGTAAGCAGGGAGGCTCAGAGGAGTGAAGAGACCCAAAGCTGTAATGCTCATGTAGCCCAAAAGAATTTGATTGCAACCCCAAACCAGGCAAAACTGAGAAGTTTTCTTTGCATTTTGTTTTAAGGGTTTGGGGATCATTCAAACCCCCAAATCTAGAGAAAATTTAGAAGGGTGTTAGCTGAAACAAACAAACAATAAAAGTCCAGGGCATACCCCTGTGAACCGAACCCGCTGAATTTTATGCAGATCTAGTTCTTGCTGGGGTTTAACAGATTCTCTTTAACCAGGCCATGTTCAGTTATCGGATGTCAATGGGATAAAAGGACCAGATGTGGCAATGTTAACATATTTTGTAGTGCATCATCAAAGTGATGTGCAGGGAAGAACAAAGGCATAATCCGACACTGAGGCATGTCTGCTTTGTTTCCACTGTAAACATTCTCCAGAGGAAGAATCTGGGTGCATTTAGTTCTCAGTGAGCATTTTTATGCATTTAAAAGAAATTGGCTTATGCCACTTGCTTACAGAAGACAACTGATGCACTCGCTACTGAGAAGCTGAGAAGCATTTCATTTCTCTGCTTGGCATCTTTAGTTCATTTTACATGCTGTTAAAAATCTGAGGGACTGTGTACCTCAGAGGACATTTAAAATGTAGCACACTTATTTTTAAACGAGAAGTGAGATCTTTGGACGACAACTTGTCTGGAGCCACACTGCTTCAAGCTGTCACGGGAGAGTATTTTTGTCCTGATAGTAACTTATAATTAGGTTTCTTTTTAGTGTGAAACTCTCCAGATCGACACACGTGCCTAAGAGCTGTCAAAATACAGGAGGGCTTGATGGGAAGAAATCCAAAGCAGCATTGCACAGAAGGAGGTATCACAGCTAGAGGTTTCTTTCTGTCTTTGAATAAGGACAGAAACAAGAAATTACTTTAGGGCCACACCTTGCAGTTGCCAGTCAGTCAATATACCCTTGGGTGTCCAATTATGCCCATTCCTATCTAACAGAATTGGGCTTTTGGCTGAGTCACTAGCTATTTCATAGCAACCTGTGGTGGAGGCAGTGGAAAATATTCTGCAATGGGTGTATCCCTGGAAATAATAGTCTACTTCTGCTGATATAAGGAGATTGGGAAAAACGGGAATTCTGTAGGACATCAGCCGAATGCATCGTAAAGTTATTGGTTCACAGTAGTCAAGTGGAAAAGACCCACTGTATCATTGAATCTGTCTCTCTGCACAAGAAATATATAGTCCCCAAGGAAAGATGTAATAGATATAAAATGTATTAAGAGGTGGGTGGGTGATAACTGACTGTCAATCTCTGAAGGGTGTCACATCATGGAAGGGGAGAGGGATTTAAGATAAAGAAGAGGATATAACGAGGACAAATAGAATAAGCTAGACAAAAGGCAGCTTGGTCTAGTAGATCAAACACTGGACTGGGCGTCAAGAGACCCAGGTCTGGGTTGGGTGGGTGACCTCCTTTCTGTCTTGTCTATTTAGATTGTAAGCTCTTCAGGGCAGGGACTTTCTCTCACTGTGTGTCTGTACGGCACCTAGTACCAGTGGGGCCCCAGTTTCATGTGGGTCCTCTAGGCCAATGCTTCTCAAGCTATCTGAGGTGGAGGACTGCCAATTTTTTTTTCCCAATGTGCGTGCAGACTGGCAGCCGATGGCTCGTGGACCGGCACCAGTCCGCGGACCACCACTTTGCGTAGCACTGCTCTAGGTACTCCCAGTTTGGACAAGATAATAGGAAAATGTACCTTGAATCTCAAGAAAACCTTCCAAAGGGTGAGGTTTATTTCATCATGGAATTGTCTCTCTGGCGAAGTGGTTGAAGCCCACTGACATGTTCTGTTGAAAAATGGACCAGAACAAGGACAAGAAAATAGCATGGAAAGGAAGATCCTACCTTGGTGGGTGCTGGAGAATGAAGTGGGAACTTGTGATTGGTGGGAATAAACAGGCAAGCAGGAATCTTTGCAAGCTTGTCCTATTGGTTGAGGACAGCCAGGTGGTTGTTGTTAGCAGCAGGTGGTTTATTAATGCAGACAAAACCTAATGTCCAGCAGTCCCTTTGTCACACAATTGCACAGCCACTGTGGGGACACTGTTGTTAGGGAGCTTATTCCTTCACCCACTTACTTCCCTGGTCCTTCTCGCATGAACAGAGAGCAACAACACCCGAAGTCCAAAGGTGCAAACAATTCAATGTTTATTGGGGTGAACTTCCAGCAAGCATGATTACAGTTTCCTTCCTTAGTATCCTCCTTCCCAGCTCCTTAGTATTCTCCTTCCCAGCCCACAGAGCCTTACACCTGTGTCCCTGTTCCCATTCCCCCCCTTAGCCAAACATGATTCCAACTTCCTTATTCCAATTCCCTGTTCCCATTTCCCCCTTTAGCAAAACATGATTCCAATTTTTTTATCCCCATTCCCTGTTCCCATCTCCCACCCCCACTCCCCCACCCACACCCACTCACTTCCTCATTGACTACAGATTATATAGTAAAACTTGAGTTCTGCTTAGCTATACCTTAACCAATCATTTTCCTGAAATTTAACTAACCAATCCTAACATACTGTAACATGATTATGTAACCAATTATATCCCACCACCTTAATTAGTTTACACCCAGCAAAATTAATTATACAGCAGACAGGAACAATCACAGAACCAGACAGAGATTATACAGACAAACAATAGCAAAGTGGGAACTATAATGACAAGACAATACAGAAGTGAGGATTTCACATCCCAGCTATTGATAAGTGAGTTCTTGCCAGACAGGATGCTATCAAACTAAGTTTCCTTTTACATTTTCTAGGCACTTCCCTTTCTCTGGAGGTGATAGGAATACAATCCTGTCCTGATAGTGCCTAACAGCCCAATAGCACCTTCTTTCAATGTGACTAGTTTGGAATGTGAGGATGTGACTGTTCGCTTCCTAGCTTATGGCTGCCTCTGCTGCTTAGCCAAAGGCCTTAGCCTAAGAACAGGGCCTCAGACTGTCCCAGTAAGAGAAGGCCCTTACACCAGCAGACAGTGATTTTGATTCTTTCTTTTATACCTCTAGAACTAGCCAAGTGATAAGAATACACCTAAATTCTTAAAGTACAGGTCTTTGCAGACAGGCCTGAATATCTTTATCTTAACAACTGTCAGAGAATGCAGGTTACACGCCACATTTTAATTCAAGGCAGCTAAACAGCTGCTTACCCCGTTCCTAAAGGCAGATATTCAATTAGGCCGACTCCGGAGTGCAAACCTTTGGTTGACATTAACAGCTCTTATTCATTCTGAAGCTAATATTCAGGGCATCTGTCTGTGTGATTGCACTGAATTGTTTGGGGGAGCAGTCCAACATGGTACCCCAATTAAAGATGAACACACATCTTTTTCTCAACCGTAAATCGCAGCGGCAGTCATGTAGATCATCCTTGCCATGGGACCTTGGGCCATCCTGGCTCTTGAGTATTTGTGTCACAGAAGCAGCTAGAAGGTGCAGTGGCCATCAGGACGCCATTGCACTTGGTGCTGTAAAAACACATAGTAAAAGGCAGCCCCCGCCCCCAAAGAGCTTACAATCTGAAACAGACAAGGCAAACAGAGGCAGCTGAAATGACTTCCCCAACATTTTACAGCAGGTCAGAACCAGGCCTAGAACTCAGGTCTCTTGGCTGCATTAGGCACCTCTGCTGCTTGCCAGGTTAAAACATCATCACTACAAGCCCCTGAGAGCCAGGCTGCAAGTGCCCTCCATCCTCACCTGCCCCCTGTGGTTTGATTAGGTGGGGAGACCAAGAAGAAGCAGCTGCACAAGGGTCACTCCAAATCACAGTCCCTGCTCTCTGGGAGCTCCAGTCCAACTCCTGCTCACCTTTTCCCCCAGATAAGAGGGAACAATCTGCTTAATTTTGGTGGAAAGAGCAAACCGCTCACTCCCTGTGCACAAGCAGCAGCTCTGGAAGACATTATGCCTCCCTGAATCGTAGCCACCCCCATCAGTCCGCTGGGGCTGTACAATTCCCTTGGAAGGGCTGGGATTACAGCTTGCTCAGCGTTTTTCATTTGAAACTTGAAAAAGGAGAAGAAAAAGAACCTTCCCTCCCTCCCCATGAAAATGAAAAATGTGTTTTTCTTTGTTTCTTTTTGAAACCAAACAATAAAAAGTTTTTAGATTTTTCTGGGATTTATTCCCTCTTTCTTGCCCTATTTTAGTGGCAAAATGGAAAAATGACACAAGGGAGGAAGGGTGAAAAAGGAAAAGGAGGGGAGGGAAGGAAGGAAGGAAACAGGAGAAAAAGCAAAACCTGAAACCAAAACTTAAAAAAAAAATTGACTTTCTTTCTTTCTTTCTTTCTTTCTTTCTTTCTTTCTTTCTTTCTTTCTTTCAAAAAGGTCAGAAAAAAATCAAAACTTTTTATTAAACAGTTCAAGAAAATGAAAACTTTTCATGGATCACACTTGGGTTTTTTTTGACCCACTCGATTTACATTTTATTCTGAGCCTTTCGACCAATTGATTTGAGTTTGTAACAGAACCTGACCGTAGGAGTGTTTTGCTTCATTTTGGGGTGTGATTGCAGGGATGTTGCATAGCCCTGCTGGGTACCTGTGACCTGCAACTGCTTTGTTAACAAAGCAAACTATGACACATTCCTTATAGGCATTAAATAGCCTTGAGGGGATTCCAAAGTTGCCTCTGCCAGCAGCTTTCTTTTAAAATAACAAATTCAGGGGCATACAAAGAATCAACAGTGCTACAAATCAATAACACTTTATGGGTCAAAACCAGATTGACTCTCTGTGAGATAGAGTGCATGGAGTGGTTCCAATGTACATTGGATCTTAATTTGGCCCTATGTTTTCAAAGTTGCGTTCAAGCATTTAATTTATAGCACCTAATCAACTGATAAATCAGCCCACCTGTACTAGTGCCACAAATCTGCAGGGTCTCGGACTATGGCCCTTCATATTACACCAGGGCAAGTGAACCATAACCCTCTTGAGTCAATAAGTTACACTGGTGGAAAACTGGTAGAAGGCACAGGACAATCAGGCCTCCTCTGCTGGAGTTTAAATTTATATTTGTTACATTCAAGCTCTTTAGACGGGGATAAAAAATCGTGATGACATCAGAAAAACACATGCAGTTGCTATCGTTCAGTGGTAGGACTCTGCTTAAGTTTTGACTCTGTTTAAGTGTTCAATCTATTTCTGGCTGGAAAGAGAGCAGTTTAGTGCCATGATCCCTGAAGATAAAGAATCCATCCCCAAATGCTCCACCATTCAGTTACAGCAAGATTGTTTTGAACTGTAAAAAATTGCAGCACATTGTGTTTGGCTTTCCCTGTAGAGATGATAATATAGGGAGACAAAGTCTTTCGTGCAGGACAAAACAGAAAAGCTAATGGAATCCAGATTAGCCACACAAGGCAAGAGTGCAATACACTGATCTTGTTTTTTTGCAGCATACAATCAAATTATTTAAGGAACTTTACACAGTGCAAGAAGCAACACTGCAACTGCATGGATGCATATAATTCGCAATCCATTTTGCTACTCACTTCAGGTCAGGATTTAAGAAAAGCCTGTGTAACAAGGGGCACCATTGTCAGCTCAGAGTAAAGAGCTGGTTAAAGAGCTATGGAGATCTCATATTATGTCCAGGAGGTTAAATTTCAGTGATGTACGGCTGAACTATAATGCAACCCTTGTTCTTTGTGAAAATACTGTGCAAAGGGGGGAAGACTGCAAAGCTGTGTATACTTTACACAAAAAGCTGGTTGGAAAATATCGGGGGGTTTTTTGTGGCAAGAATTTGAAAACATTTCTTTTATTTCTTCAAAATTTCCCAGGAAAAATCATTTTTGGGGAAAAAAATAAAATCCTAAAACCTGACCAATTATTGGTTTAAAAATGATTTATATTGATTTAGAAAAACAAAAGTATTTGCTGAAGAATTCTTGCTGAACATTTTTCAGATGCCTGTTTCCAGCTTTTTTGTTAACCAGCAAATTGCTCTTCCAGGACATATCCTTTGAGTTCACCCACACCCCCAACCACACCCACACACACACCCCCTGTGGTGGTAGCAACACTGGGAATGCAGACAGGGCTGGGGCATAAGGAACTATGAGGAACTATGGTGTGATTGGAATAATAGAGACCTGGTGGGGTAACTCACATGACTGGAGCACTGTCATGAATGGGTATAAACTGTTCAGGAAGGACAGGCGGGGGAGAAAGGTTGGAGAAGTTGCACTGATTGCTCAGAGCTCCGGTATGAAACTGGAGAAAAGCCTGTTGAGAGTCTTTGGGTTAAGCTGAGAGGCGAGAGCAACAAGGATGATGTCCTATGGTGGGCGTCTGCTATAGACCACCAGACCAGGAAGATGAGGTAGACGAGGTTTTCTTTGGACAACTAACAGAAGTTTGCAGATCGCAGGCCCTGGTTCTCATGGGGGACTTCAATCACGCTGGCATCTGCTGGGAGAGCAACACAGCAGACAGATTGACAGCTGTTTCTCAATTCTGTGGGTGATAGTGCATGGCCATTCTTAGTTGGTGGAGCAATTTGTCTGGTTAATTCCGATAACGAACGAGACTCTGGCATGCTAACTAGTTATGTGACCCCAGAGGCGTCCAACTTCTTAGAGGGACAAGTGGCACAGACAATCCAGGAAGTTTTTGGACAGTGTTGGGGACAACTTCCTGGTGCAAGTGCTGGAGGAACCAACTAGAAGCCAGGTTCCTCTTGACCTGCTGCTCACAAACAGGGAAGAATTGGTAGGGGAAGCAGAAGTGGGTGGCAACCTGGGCAGCACTGACCATGCGATAGTCGAGTTCAGGATCTTGACAAAAGGAAGAAAGGAGAGCAGCAGAATACAGACCTGGACTTCAGAAAAGCAGACTTTGGCTCTCTCAGGGAACTGATGGGCAGGATCCCCTGGGAGGCTAATATGAGGGGGGAAAGAGTCCAGGAGAGTTGGATGTATTTTAAAGAAGCCTTAGTGAGGGCACAGGAACAAACTATCCCAACATGCAGAAAAAATAGCAAATATGGCAGGCAACCAGTTTGGCTTAATAGAGAAATCTTCGGTGAGCTTAAACACAAAAAGGAAGCTGACAAGAAGTGGAAACTTGGACAGATGACTAGGGAGGAGTATAAAAATATTGCTCGAGCATGCAGGGGTGTAATCAGGAAGGCCAAGGCACAATTGGAGTGGCAGCTAGCAACGGATGTGAAGGGTAACAAGAAGGGTTTCTACAGGTATGTCAGCAACAACAAGAAAGTCGGGGAAAGTGTGGGACCCTTACTGAATGGGGGAGGCAACCTAGTGACAGATGATGTGGAAAAAGCTGAAGAACTTAATGCTTTTTTGCCTCAATCTTCACAGACAAGGTCAGCTCCCAGACTGCTGCAGTGGGCAGCACAGTATGGGGAGGACGTGAGCAGCCTTCAGTGGTGAAAGAACAGGTTAAGGACTATTTAGAAAAGCTGGATGTGCACAAGTCCATGGGTCCAGATCCAATGCATCCGAGGGTGCTGAGGGAGTTGGCCATTATCTTTGAAAACACGTGGTATTGGCCATTATCTTTGAAAACTCATGGTATTGGCAAAGATACGAAGCTGGGGGGAGAGGTAGATACGCTGGAGGGTAGGGACCAGAGTGACCTCAACAAAGTGGAGGATTGGGCCAAAAGAAATCTGATGAGGTTCAACAAGGACAAGTGCAGAGTCCTGCACTTAGGATAGAAGAATCCCATGCACTGTTACAGCCTGGGGACCAACAGCTAAGAGGCAGTTCTGCAGAAAAGGACCTGGGGATTACCGTGGATGAGAAGCTGGATTTGAGTCAACAGTGTGTCCTTATTGGCAAGAAGGCTAACGGCATAGTGGGTTGCATTTGTTGGAGCATTGCCAGCAGATCAAGGGAAGTGATTATTCCCATCTATTCGGCACTGGTGAGGCCACATCTGGAGTATTGCATCCACTTTTGGGCCCCTCACTACAGAAAGGATGTGGACAAATTGGAGAGAGTCCAGCGGACAGCAACTAAAATAATTAGGGGGCTGGGGCACATGACTTATGAGGAGAGGCTGAAGGAACTGGGCTTATTTAGTCTGCACAAGAGAAGATTGAGGGGGATTTGATAGCAGCTTTCAACTACCTGAAGGGAGGTTCCCAAGAGGATGGAGTTAGGCTGTTCCCAGTGGTGGCAGATGACAGAGCAAGGAGCAATGGTCTTAAGTTGTAGTGGGAGGGGTCTAAGCTGTATATTAGGAAAAACTATTTCACTAGGAGGGTGGTGAAGCACTGGAATGGGTTACCTAGGGAGGTGGTGGAATCTCCATCCTTAGAGGTTTTTAAGGCCCGGCTTGACAAAGCCCTGGCTGGGATGATTTAGTTGGAAGTTGTCCCCAACACTTTGAGCAGGGGGTTGGACAAGATGAGCTCCTGAGGTCTCTTCCAACCCTAATCTTCTGTGATAAGTCTAGACAACCTGGGAATAGAAATTCTTGTGCCTTATCTATACTATTGCCCCAACATTGCTACCTCTAATGGAGCTTCACAAGGGGGTAGTGAACATGTTGGAGATTCCGAAATCAAGTATTATGTAGACACAACCAAAGAGCAAACTTTAATGTATTTAGATGGGGGCCTGCAAAATTATTTTTCATTGTTTTCACCACTCTAAACATGTAATCAATTCATGTCCACAATGATCCACATTACTACCAGCCTGAGGATTCTGGGGAGGGCTGACAAGATGCATCCCAGACTTAACTGACATTTGACATAAAAGGTGGGTGTGCATTTGTGTTAAAGGTTTGTTGTCTCCCCCTGCAACCTTCTGTAGCAGGAGTGTAGCCTAGGGCCTTGTTCCTTTCAACCCTTGGCATCAGGCGTACATCAGTTTGCCTTTCCTAGGCTATCTTCACGAGGAAAATGGCTAGAGAATCATGCTTTTGAAAACTACATTTTTAGTCTGAGGCTTTTAAAGCCACCTTAATGTTAATGGGAAGCCTGTGGGGGTGGGGAACGGGTGTCTCTAAATTCCGTAGGTAGCTTTGTAGATCTCAGTTGCAGTTCCCGCAAATCAGGGGAGAGGGGTATGAACTTCACTGGACTCAAAAGCTGGCTCTGAGAACTGTAACGGAGAGAGTGGGCATGGTAAGTATCTTAAACCAGTTGGTGGTTGAGCTCCAGATATTTTTTCTAAAGATCTTTCAGCTGCTGACACATACAGCAAGGTTCTAATACCCTTTAAGCTGCTCAGGGATGTGGTCTGATTTAAATGTTTGAGAGGCTCATTCATCAGCTGCTGTGGTTGATTAAAATCTTCCCCAACAGCAGCATCACTCTGGCTTCTATTTATGCAGATAACAGCACAGAACAACATTTCTGAAGTCTTCATTTTCAGTAGGAATTCTAGTTTGGCCATTATTTATCGGTGATATTATTGTGTTGGAATTTGAAAGTAGATAACTAATGACTAGGAAAGTTATTTACCTCCAGGTCTTGTATCAAGGGCAGAAGAGCTTGATAGTAATCTAGGACCAAGAGACCACCTCTCCCGTTATGTCCCATCATGGCAGATCAGGAAGTTGGTTAGGCTGACTGGCTGTACAATCAAAATTTTTGTGGGAACTGGCCTTTTCCTCTTCAAAGACCTCTTCTCTATGGAGCCCTGCTACTGGAGATGTCTGGTGTTCCCTTGTATGCATCGTCAAGGCCCTTTCTCCTAGAGCTGGTTGGGACATTTTATTTTCCCCATGAAAAATTTTGACAAAAAAAGAATGATTTTTCTTAGAAATTTTTCAAGTTTTCATCCAAAACATGAAAACCAAACATTTCAATTTGGGGTTTTCTGACAGCCCTCTCCTTGCCCATCCCAAAAACGTTGAAAATGGACATTTCATGGGGAATAGGCATTTTAATGAAAAACTCATTTTCTATTGAGGGGAGAAAAAAAAAACCTCTTGGTGGAAAACTTTCAACCACATCTACTTTTCTACAGAGGGGCACTGAGATTTAGTCATTTCAGTCTAGCTTTTCACGTCTGCTCTTCCCTTTCATTTTTTGGAAAGTAAGTTGGGGGCAAAAAGCCAATTTTTTGTTCCCTTGAGTGGCTGGTTCTCCATGTGCTTTCAGACCAGCTCTGTGTTTTTCACTGTCATTGTAACTCTTGTACAATGCCAATGCATTATTACTATGGGTATTCTGTTAAACAGGGAGCACATTCTGCCACCCTGAGTCACAGTGAATAATGCTTCATACACAATGAAAAGCCCAATTCATTTTTTCACAGTAAGTTGCTACTCAACCTGAGTAAGGTGGAAAAATCTGATCCTACAATAAACATGATTTTTAGGGAGTAAGTTACTCACTGTAAGTGCAGCAGAATCTGGGCCAAAATGAGAATCAGATTGTGATACCCTTACTTGGGTTGAATGGTACTTCACGCCCCACGGATTTCAATAGGACTTCTTAAGCAATTTACTACTACTCAGCATCTCAGCATACATAAGGGTTGCAGAACCTGGCCCTAACTGCAGGCCTAGATCATGATAGCCTTATTTAGAGAACTCCCCCTCACCCCCCCCCCCCCGTTGATGTTAGGCTATTAGTGGTATATGGTAGTTTGTTTTCACTGTGAGTGCAGAAGTGCTAACAAACTGGCCCTTTTGCATTACTTGTTCCAATCAGGAAAAAAAAATGAAAACCATTACTCCCCCTTTGAAGGATCTGAATTTTCCTGTCTCTAATCCTACATCTCTTTTGGGATTGATGACTAATTCACACTAGTCATCTGTATAAGCTATTTAAAAAGAACTAGTTCTCAAAACTCACAATCACTTAAAATGCTTAATGCTTTCAAGCTTACTGACATTTGAGAATGCTGAAGCAAATCCAGAAACTATTTTTCTTTCCAGCTAAGCACATTGATTCGTATAGCTGTAAACACAATATCGGCAGCCTGCTAAGAATACATTCGGGCCTGATCCAAAGCCCGCTGAAGTCAATGGGATCTTTTCATTGACTTCATTGCTTTGGACTGGGCCCTTAAACAGCAGAAGCCAATACTCATGAGCAAGTGTATGGTCTGATCAGAATCTTCTGTTGCCTCTCTGATTTTTGGCTCGATGATAGTCATATTAATTGAAACAACACTTCTAGATTCTGTTTACTCTGGATCCCCCAAAGAAGAGGAAAAAGATAATTCATTCCTGAAAGGGAATTTCCGTAGGCAGTTGATAAGCCAAAAAAACTGACACAACATAAAGCAATCAGTACTAAATATCCTGCCAACAACCATAGATATTTAAAACAAATCAGTATTGCAAAGGAAGCTTGCATTGCTGGTGCTAGGCTCAGATCTTACAGGTCATGTCCAAAGACAAAGTTGCAGGGTCATTAGGCAGGTGTCCATAATGCACACATTTTGCAGGGGGAGCAAGGAGAGAGCTCTACAGCTGTTCACACTGGAGGGATAAGCACCAAGTTTTCATTTTCTTATGGACTGGGGGAGTGGAACCCCCAACACAATGCCCACAGAGCAGGCAGGCCATTTGTCCATTTTTAAGCCGGGCAGTCCTGCTTTTGTCTGGTTTGGTCCTTGTTCAGTACTGCTGCAAAACCAGACGTGTTTTTTTCTGGTATCAGGCATGGAAGATGCCATTTTGAAGAGCATGCTGCTCTGCCCCCACCTACATGATCCCACCCCCATTGGCATGACCTCACACGGGGCATGTGACATCACACAAACAGGGACAGGATCATGCAAATGCCATCCGGAAGCACTGGAATGTCCAGTATTGTCGGATGCTTTTGTGGCCTTCCTACCACTGAGCCATGAGCGCTATTGCTTACAATCGATAAAATGATAGCAATCACACCAGACAGGAATGCTACCATCAAAACTACATATCAGTCTCCAGTCTAATCTTCTCTGTTGCTTTTTCCCCAGTTCAGAGTTTTCCAGGCATTCACTTTTTGAACTGATATTGCACTTGCTTGGTCTGTGCCTGATGGTGATTTTATTTATTCATTCACTTAATTAACTTGAGGGAAAGCCCTTCAAACCACTTTGAGCTAGAGGGGATTAACAAACAGATATACACGTTTCCCATCGTAAAAGATTCAGAGCACTTTCTTCTTTGTGGAGATAACTCACACGTGGATTCATAGATTCCAAGGCCAGAAGGGATTATTGTGAGCATCTAGTCTGATCTTCTATAACCCAGGTCACAAAGACACGGCCCGTAGGGGACTGAACCCCACAACCTCAGCATTAATAACACGCGGCTCTAGTCAACTGAGCTAACCAGCCAGGGGTGCATAAGTATACAGGTTTGAGTTCCTGCTGTGTTACTTCGGTTGTATATCAGTGTAGCTCTTTGTGGTACACAGAGAAAGGATGGCCTAATGACCTGGGAGTTAGGAGACCCAGGTTCGACCCCCTCCTCTGCCACAAATATTCTGCGTGATCTTGGGCAAGTCATAGCCTCTCTGTGCCACACTTTCCCCCCATAAAGTGGAAATAATAGCACTGAAGGCCGTGAGGTGCTCAGATAATACAGAGGCTACATAGGTATGTAAGGGGGGAAAAAAAACTATGGGCTTGCCTACATGGTGTCTCAGTAAATTCCGGTGTGCACTGACTGGCCTGAGTGGACTCTGCTGGTTTGCATTAAAGTTCTGCAGCGTACATTAACAGAGTACTGTTTGAAACAGAACTATAGTAACACACACGAGGGAACTTTTAGTGCACACCAGCAGGGTCCACATGGGCCAGTTAGTGCACACTGGAATTTACACCCCTCCTAGCACAGACTGAAACGCCCTGTAGATAAGCCCTGTATCTCTGCTGACCAGATAGTAACAATGGAATCACACGGTGCTGAAGCTGGCCTTACATAAGCAGTGTGGATTTTGCTACATTTCGGAAAAAAACAGGTTCAATCCAACAAAGTTATGAGCATTGGAATGAGGGGTAAACACGTGCAGTATCAGGATGCCAGGGAGCAGGCTTGGGCTCCTTTTCAACCCTCTTCCTCCCTTTCAGGGGCACTGTGGGAAAGGGAAGCTCCATAGTAGCCTTTTCAAAAGGCATTTTTTTAACTGGACATTTAATTTGTTTGTGTTTCACCAAGGGAGTTGTTTTGTGGTTTGCATTACAAAACTCATGATCAAATCAATATAGTGAAACTGGCTGGAATTAAATCCCTGGTCATTTTGGATTTAGCTAGGGGTCAATCCTTGGCCAATTGCTATTTTTGTTGTGTATGTTACTAACCTAATTGCTAGTTATTTTTCTGAGCTCATGCTATCTGTGGAAGTAATAGCTGCTCTCTGTGATTTAAGAAGACTGACATCCCTTAACACGCTAATAAATCCATCTAGTTTAATGCAACATTAATATCGCACAGGTCAGCGGACAAAATCTGACTCCTTCTTAAAACACAGAGAGCAGCTATTACTTCCACAGATAGCGTGAGCTCAGAAAAATAATTTTCTCTCTTCAGTGGCTCTCAAACTTTTGTACTGGTGACCCCTTTCACATAGCAAGCCTCTGAGTGAGACCCCCTTATAAACTATAAACACTTTTTCATATATTTAACACAATTATAAATGCCGGAGGCAAAGCGGGGTTTGGGGGTAGAGGCTGACAGCTCGCAACCCCCCACGTAATAACCTCGCACCCCCCAGTTTGAGAACCCCTCCTAGCTGATTTGTGTATGTCAGGCCTACCAGGTCTTCTGCTTTCCCCAGTGGACTACTGCTTTTAGGCTCTTTCTACTGAGATTCAACCAGGATTTTTTTTTTCTTCTTCCTGGTGCTGGGCTCTGGACTCAGTGCAAGTGAATTTCATGAGCACTAAAAGCGATGTGTGAATTAAGAAATAGTCCTAGAACTGAAATATTTCAAAACAATCTCCTCCTCCAACAGTTCCCACCAGATTCTCTCATGAGACCTAATTCTGCACGGCTATTAAATGACTTGACATGTCTGCCTTTCCCACTGGCATTGTCTCGGTTAATTAACTGATAGGACTAATGTCAACCAGTCCTAAATCTCAAACCCTCTCCTTGTGCCAGAGCAATGAGGAAGAATTGTAAGTGTGGCACAGAAATGCACGCAGTGCTCTCCAGTTTGGGTTTTCTGTCCGTCTAACTTTAAAAGCAGGGAATGCACATTTCTAATGGTTTGTGCCTGATCTCTGCAAAATTACAAGCTACTCCTGTTCTAAAGGGTTGGCAACTGTGATATCCACATCTGTAATCTAACTCAGATACTATGATGATGGATGCCAAAATAAGAACAGATGGAGAGAGCTTCCTGTCAGCAGTATCTAGGTGCTGTGAGGCCTGAAGTCCAGGGTTAAGGTTCGGGGTTTTTTTTTTAAAAAAACCTTCAGTTACACAGGCTGTATTGTGTGCTCCTGGCTCATCCTCCTATCTGCTCACATGAGAAGAACTGTCATCACATGGTAGGGTTCCCAACTTGCTAATTTCTGAAAATCATACCCCCCTGACCTGCCTTATCCCCTGAGACCCCACCCCTTGGTCTGTGTCTTCCCCCCAAGGCCCTGCCCCCTGCTTTGCCTCTTCCCCGGGGCCCACCCCTGCTCTGCCTCTTCCCTTGAAGCCCTGCCCCTGCTCTGCCTCTTCACCCAGGCCCTGCCCCTGCTCGCTCCTCCCCTTCCCTCCCCTCCGCCCCGTCGCTTGCTCCTCTTCCCCCTCTCTCTTCCTCGTGCCTCATCGCTGGATCCTCTCCACCTCCCATCCCCGCCCAACTGGGCTCCCTCTGCTTTGGGCCTGGGACTGGAGCTGCAGCCTGCCACAGAATCTGCTGCCTGCCTGCCTGCCCACAAGATGCCAGTGGGAGGCGGCCCCGACTGAGCACGAGCGGGCACGAGTTGGTGACCTGGCGCCCCCCCGCTGCCCGCAGTAACCGGGCTTTTCATGTCCAGTCATCGCATCTGACCAGACACTGCCAGGTGCCCTTTTCAACCAGCCTTTCCGGTTGAAAACCAGGCACCTGGCAACCCTACCGCATGAATGGTACAGCTGTAATCCCAGGAATTCATGACTACAGTACAGGGCATTGCAGAGTGACAAAAACTTCTCCACAGCTGAGGCTGATGCTACTGTAGCTTGTCATTATAAGACTTGACACCTGCCCGGTACTGAGGTATCCAGTGGTGAAGTAAAAAGAAAAGGAGGACTTGTGGCACCTTAGAAACTAACAGATTTATCTGAGCATAAGCTTTCGTGAGCTACAGCTCACTTCATCGGATGCATGCAGTGGAAAATACAGTGGGGAGATTTATATACACAGAGAACATGAAACAATGGGTGTTACCATACAGACTGTAACGAGAATGATCAGGAAAGGTGAGCTATTACCAGCAGCAGAGCTGGGGGGACGTGGGGGGGACCTTTTGTAGTGATAATCAAGGTGGGCCATTTCCAGCAGTTGACAAGAACGTGTGAGGAGCAGTGTGTGTGGGGGGGGTAGTTTTACTTTGTGTAATGACACATCCACTCCCAGTCTTTATTCAAGCCTAAATTAATTGTATCCAGTTTGCAAATTAATTCCAATTCAGCAGTCTCTCCTTGGAGATACAATTAACTTTGGCTTGAATAAAGGCTGGGAGTGGATGTGTCATTATACAAAGTAAAACTATTTCCCCTTGTTTATTCCCCCCCCCCCCAACTGTTCTTGTCAACTGCTGGAAATGGCCCACCTTGATTATCACTGCAAAAGGTCCCCCCTGCCCCCCGCGCCCCCCACCGCTGGTAATAGCTCACCTTTCCTGATCACTCTTGTTACAGTCTGTATAGTAACACCCATTGTTTCATGTTCTTTGTCTATATAAAATCTCCCCACTGTATTTTCCACTGTATGCATCCAATGAAGTGAGCTGTAGCTCACAAAAGCTTATGCACAAATAAATTTGTTAGTCTCCAAGGTGCCACAAGTACTCCTTTTCTTTTTGCGGATACAGACTAACACGGCTGCTACTCTGAAAAGTGGTGAAGTAGTTAACAGAAAATTAATGGCACTTTGCACCTCTGTGTGTCCCACTCATGACCTTCCCTGATACCCACCTGGTGTGGATCCCGGTATTTGTGTCATATATAGGTTCACAGGCCCTAGTCAATAGGCATTTATTAAGGAAAACAGCAAGAAGCTATAAAAGATCAGGCTTTCCTCAGCACTTTCAGCTCCACAGTCTCTCTTTGTTTCCATAACAGCATGTAAATATCATCAGAACTAGTTTCAGAGTAGCAGCCGTGTTAGTCTGTATTCACAAAAAGAAAAGGAGTACTTGTGGCACCTTAGAGACTAACCAATTTATTTGAGCATAAGCTTTCGTGAGCTACAGCTCACTTCATCGGATGCATCCCCACTGTATTTTCCACTGAATGCATTCGATGAAGTGAGCTGTAGCTCACGAAAGCTTATGCTCAAATAAATTGGTTAGTCTCTAAGGTGCCACAAGTCCTCCTTTTCTTATCACAACTAGAGGTTCTCTGCCATGGAGCTAGGCCCAGCCCACTGCATTTCTCCTGTTTCCCAAGTATTTTTGGTTTGTTTGGAGGAGGTAGTTAGAGAAAAGGGGGGAAGAGGGGGAAGGAATTAGAAAAGTTAATCAAAGTTGTTGGCCCTTTGGCCCAAGCACTTAACCAATATTTAGGGCTTTGCATCATTTTTTTCTGTTAAGAGAGGAAATTGATGACACAAGTCCATGATATACTTGGTGTAATCTTGTTTATTTAACACTCCCCCCCCCCCCGCAAAAAAATACAGAAAATCTTGTTTTCCAGAACACAGTCGCAAGACAACAGCAGCTAGTTTCCTTGCTCCAAAATCCCCTTGTCTGCCACTCCAACAAACTCTGTGCCTAAGAATCTCTTTTCTGTTTCCTCTCAGGGTCACGCTCACAACTTACTCTGCTGTGTTCCCTGCCTCCAACAGCCCCCTCTCCTACAAATCAATATCCTATCTTTGTGGCCTTAATTTGAAGCCCCAAAGATGCAGAGGTCAGGCCAAATGAGGCAGGGCCTTAATTTTCCCTGCAGTCAGAAATAGTTGTAGCATTTTTGTGTACTCCTGGCACTGCAAATCCCAGTGGGTTCAAAAATCAGGAGTCAGGGCTGAGAAGTCGTAAGATTGAATTAAAAATGATGGGGGAAAAAATTTAGGGTCCTTCTGGGTTTTGAACCTTTAGGAGGTCACATTTTTAAGCTCTTCTCTGCACTCAAAGAGGGTGAGAATTTTTTTTAATGAAAGCTAAGATTTTCATGTCACTGCTTGACTCCAGGGGCTGGGACTTCAGGTAAACCAACAAATCTGTAACAAAACCAGGAGAGTTGGCAACACTGATTTGGATTGAAGTGACTCAGTCGTTCCTGTGTTACAAACAAGGGCGTGTGAACTTAAAGAGGGATTTTTGTTGCCAAATGTTTCTGGTTCATTTTGCCCATTCCCGTGCCACCAAACAGTCATGGTCTCTAAAACGTTTGTGAAAATAGGAATTTGGCAGTAAGAATACAGGAAACTGCAAAATATTTGTGCCTCTCTCCATTTCACTGCTACTTCCCAACCTCTGTCGATTTGTCGTATCCACCTGCTGTCTCTTGTTTTAGATTTTAAATTCTCTGTGGCAAGGGCTACCGTTTTGTTATATGCTTGTACAGCAACTAGCAGAATGATTCAGCACCTTGCATAAATAACAATAATCCCATAATTTTAGAATGGAAAAAAAACCTGATTGCAAAAATGACACCAATGGGCTCATTTTGGAACTCCAATTCACAGCGAAATGAAAAATGCCTCAAATGTGGTGCATTGCAAATATTATGCGCATCCCTAGTTATTACAAATATGAGCTTAGAACAGCACATCCGAATGTACTTCCAAAAAAACAAAAAAACCCCATAATTATACGATTCGTTATTTTGGCTCCTTCCCTCCCTGTGCTTGGCCTATGAAGCATGTATGGGTAAAGAAAGTAAATTCGTATAACCATAAGTAAGCTCTCAAGAGCTAAATGTAGAGAGTATCACCCTGGCTTTAATAAGGAGACTAAAATAATAACAGGCATTTTTCACCCTGTGACATTTAAGAGGGAATAACATTAAAGGCCTAGAGATCTGTCTGTGGTTCATCAGTATTTGCATTTTTAAATTGTTTTTACATAAGGCTAGGGGGCTTGAATTAAACAGGAGCCCTGCTATTCTTTTTTCTGTGTTACATCAGCTTTTTCATTAGTTTACTCTCCACCGTTCAGAAGGCACCAAGTCTGGGAACTTTAAAGCTACTTCAGGTTAGGCTGGTGCCCTGAAGTGACATATTATGCAAGCAAGTAAGTGCTACGTATTTCTTAACCCCAATAGGAATTTTTGCTCTGTCCTCTATTGCTCAGGTTCCATAGGGCGGTGAACGTAATTAAGACCAATGGAAAAGTTCAATTGGTTAATGTTCCATCAGTCTTACATGAACTAAGGCTAAAGACTTACAGTTTTATGCTTTATGTCTTAACCTTTAAATTTATTAAGTGAATTTTTTTCCCTTGGGGAAGGTCCTTATGCAGCATACAAATGCACTAATACACACAGACAAATCCATATTTTCCTCCTCCGTTTTCCACATGAGGCTACCTTTGAGGGCAGACTCTGAGATGTAATGGTGGTCAAAGACAACACTGAGACACATTTTGCTGGGAAGAGAAAAGGGGTCATCAGCTGAAAGCCATGGCTTGAGATATTGTTTATGATCTGCTGTGGTGTACCTTGAAAACTGTCAGTGCTTTCTCTTCTGTAAGAAACAAAGCAAGTGAGGGGTAAAGAACCAAGTGATGACTTGCCAAGGATTACGCATGGCAGATGGTTAGGGCAAGAGGAATAGCAGAAAGAACCAGTGTTCTACTTGTTACTGACTGGCACCAATAATACGGGACAGGCCTGGCAGAAGAAGTAAGCCTGATTCTTCCCTCTGATCATAGGCTGGGCATAGTGGTGAGCAGAGGCTGCATGCCTGATACTTCCCCATTCTGTGGGCCGGGAGAGAGTGGAGCCATGGCTTCCCCTTGACCATGTATTAGTCAGCAGAGAAAAGAGGAGTTGCAAGTAACTTTCCTAGCCAGAGCAAGGGCGGAGATAGGGAGGAATTCTTACTGAGTCATAATTCCTTCATGAGGCTCGAAGGCTGCTCACCTGTGTATCCCTAATAACAGCACAAACACATGTCATTTATCATAAAAAGTCAGTGGCGTTCCAGCAGCAGACAATTTATTTGGCCCATTCGATGTTCATGGTGATTTCATTTATATGCTAGATACACCTCTTCAGTGTAGTCTCAGCTAATGATAATTTATGTTTTCAAGGCAACTGGACAGCTTCACACCTGTAACTATCTCAAAATAAAAACAACGAGGAGTCCTTGTGGCACCTTAGAGACTAACCAATTTATTTGGGCATAAGCTTTCGTGGGCTAAAACCCCCTTCAACATATGCATGGAGCGAAAAATACAGTAGAGAGGTATAAACACACAGCACGTGAAAAGATGGGAGTTGCCTTACCAAGTTGGGGGGGGTGTCAGTGCTAACGAGCTGTCAAGGTTCCTTCTCCACTCTGAACTCTAGGGTACAGATGTGGGGACCTGCATGAGCTTACCTCCTAAGCTTACTTCTACCGGTTTAGGTTAAAACTTCCCCAAGGTACAAACTATTTTACCCTTTGCCCTTGGACTTCCACTGCCACCACCAAAGGTTTATCTGGATTTATTTATTAGGAAAGTGTTGTTTGGAAACGTCTTTCCCCCCAAAATCCTCCCAACCCTTGCACCCCACTTCCTGGGGAAGGTTTGGTAAAAATCCTCACCAATTTGCATAGGTGACCACAGACCCAAGCCCTTGGATCTTAAGAACAATAAAAACAGCATTCAGTTTCTGAAAAGAAGGATTTTAATAGAAGTAAAAAAGAATCACCTCTGTAAAATCAGGATGGTAAATACCTTACAGGGTAATTAGATTCAAAACATAGAGAATCCCTCTAGGCAAAACCTTAAATTACAAAAAGACACACAGACAGGAATATCCATTCTATTCAGCACAACTTAATTTCTCAGCCATTTAAAGAAATCATAATCTAACGCATATCTAGCTAGATTACTTACTAAATTCTAAGACTCCATTCCTGTTCCGTCCCCGGCAAAAACATCACATAGACAGACACAGACCCTTTGTTTTTCTCCCTCCTCCGAGCTTTTGAAAGTATCTTGTCTCCTCATTGGTCATTGTGGTCAGGTGCCAGCGAGGTTATCCTAGCTTCTTAACCCTTTACAGGTGAAAGGGTTTTTCCTCTGGCTAGGAGGGATTTTAAAGGTGTTTACCCTTCCCTTTATATTTATGACATGAGCCAATTCAATTAAGGTGGAAGTAGGCTATTCTCAACAGTTGACAAGAAAGGAGGAAAAATCACTTTTGTAGTGCTAATGAGTTCAATGTAATCAAGGTGGCCCATTTCAAACTGTCGACAAGGTGTGAGTATCAGCGGGGGATATATATAGGTATAGATATAGAGATATAGATATAGCTATAGGACATGCTGGATGAACCTAAGCCCATAAAACTGAACAGTTGGCACTGCATCCTGAGCACCCTGACAGATTTCCCAGGATGGCTACCTCAGAAAAGGATGACCTAGGAAAACTTGGACATGTGGCAGCCCTAGCCCATGGTGCCTATCTCCCCTTTTGGTGTAGGGAGAGCTAGCGTGGTGCCTGACCCTGGCCACGGTGCATCATGGGACATGTAGTCTGGCTGGGAGCCCAATTCAGAGAGAAGAATGGGGACATGAAGTCTGGCTGGGAGCCCAATTCAGAGAGAAGAATGGGGACATGAGGCAATAAAACTACAACTGCAGCCGCAATCCGCATCAAAATATTTTGCTCTTCAGATGGAATATTTTGGTTTTTCAATGAAGAACCAAAAACTTTCTGTGGAAAGCAGAGACTTTAAACAAATCATTACAAAAATTTAGTTAAAACCCTGTGTGATGTTACACTCCATGTTCTTCATTGAAATATGGTTTTGATCTGAATATGCCATAACTAAGATATACTTTATGCAAGATGGCTCATGTAAGCTATCATGGGAAAGGTTATGATCTCCTGAATGTCATTATCCAATTTCAGGGTAGCAGCCATGTTAGTCTGTATTCGCAAAAAGAAAAGGAGCACTTGTGGCACCTTAGAGACTAATTTATTATCCAATTTGTATGCATGTATCATTTCTGTATCTGAAGTTAGCAATATTGACTAGGTAACAATTACAACCGTGTGTGTACTTGGAGAAACGCCCACCAGACAGTAAGCAATCAGCCTTAATGGGCCATTAGAAAAAGACAATCAGTCTTTGAAGATGTGGTTCTCCTATCTTCCTGGAGTTCCTTCCTGTGGACATTGCAAATAAACTTGGTTTCATAGTTGCTTTGACACTTGTATCAGGTGATCTTATCACCTGATCTTGCAAACACCACCTTGGACAGTGCTGCCACTTTTCCTCTGTAGGGGGATGCGGATCAAACAAAGGTTTCCTGCATAGGTAAATCCTTTTTAAGTCTGGTGAGGGGGTTAATCTGGACTCTCCTCCATTGCCTACCCAAGAAGAAAGACTGTGGAAAGTACCTGAAGGGACAAAGGAACTAACCTGAGGGGAAAAGCAGGGGTGAGTCCAGACTGAGACAGGGGTCCAGTCTGTCAGAACTGAGACGGGTCCAGTCTGTCAGAAGAAATAACTGGAACTCTAAGCTACAGAAATTGTGCAACTTGCCTAAAATAACATTTACGGTGAGAAATTATTTCTTGAAACCAGTCTCTTTAAGATCTTAAGCTTAGTATGCGTGTTTTATTTTATTTGCTCAGTAATCAGCTTTGTTCTGTATGCTATCCCTTATAATCACTTAAAATCTGCCTTTCATAGTTAACAAGTTTGTTTTGTTTATTATTAAACCCAGTTTGTGCAATTTCTAACTGGGGGAGGCAAGAAGTTGTGCATATCTCTCTTCACATTGACGGAGAGGGCAAATTTTTATGAGCTTGCGCTGTGCAGATCTTTCTATATAGTGCAAGACAGTATTATTTTGGGTTTATTCCCCAAAGGGGGTGTGCATGTGAGTGCTGGGTGAATCCTCTCATACAGAGCTGACTTCAGTCTGTGTCTGCAGCTGGGTGTGGCCCTATCTGTGTGTGTGTGCTGCAAGATGCCAGAGAGCCTAATTCAGTAAAACAGGGGGAGGGAATCCAGGCTTGTGGAGCAGGAGGGGCTCAGTGAAACCCCATTATATCAGATAGCATCCCAGAAGGGGTATCTAACCCATCACACCCCAATTTTCCATCCTACAGCTTTGCCAGAAAATTTTCAACCAACCCTGAGAACAAATTTTTCACAAAAAAGTCCCATTTTTCTGCTAGCTCTCATCACAATAAACTGCCTGTGTAAATTGGGAATGTATTTACACAAGGATCTTGATTCAAAACATGGCCCTTGATGATGTCAGAGGTCCCCCAAGATAATACAATTAGCACATGGACAGAAATCCTTTATTATTATAATTTATCAGTTGTATTACTGTAGCACTTTGAGGCCTGCCTGAGATCATAGCCCCCTTATACTATCTGCTGTACAAACTCACAGTAAAGGACAGCCCTTGCCACAAAGAGTTTACAGTCTGAATAGACAAGACTGACAACAGTGGGAAGTAGTACAAAAAGGAAGAAAGTAACTTGCCCAGCATGTCCCTGGAAAAGCTGGGAAGAGAGCTTATGTCTCCTTATTCCCACTACAGAGCCTCAGCCACTACCGCACACTATCTCTCAAAACCACACCTCTATATTTTCCCCTTAATTCCTAGTTTAAATCCAGCTATATAGGGGTAGATGAATTTTATGCTATTTAGGACTAGAAATGATCATGTTATACTAACTAGAAGGCTGTTCCTTTAAACCACATCTGCAAAGGTTTCAGACTAGCAGTCATGTTAGTCTGTATCCGCAAAAAGAACAGGAGGACTTGTGGCACCTTAGAGACTAACAAATTTATTAGCGCATAAGCTTTCGTGGGCTACAACCCACTTCATCGGCTGCATAGAATGGAACATGTAGTAAGAAGATATATATATACATACAGAGAAGGTGGAAGTTGTGTCTATATACATATCTTCTTACTATATGTTCCATTCTATGCAGCCGATGAAGTGGGCTGTAGCCCACAAAAGCTTATGCGCTAATAAATTTGTTGGTCTCTAAGGTGCCACAAGTCCTCCTGTTCTATCTGCAAAGGTCGATTCACTCAAATGATTTGAATCTGTTGGAAGTTTTGGTTTATGTCATGAAACATTCAGCTAATGAAAATGGTGCAACCCCTGATCTCTCTATTGCTTACCATGCAGAATTAGGAGTCTCAAAAGCAAATTCTTTACTAGAATATAAAGTAAGCTGCTTCTCAATTCACATTACAGTATGTCTGGAAAGCTTCGACCTCCTGCCTTTTTAGATAGAAAGAGAAAATGTAGCTTAGCAGATGCACGCTACACTTGATCCTTATACATATTTTCAGTTAAAAAGTTCTTCTTTCTATAAGCCAAGTTTAATTTCATTTAAAAACCAGATCAGGTTTCCTGCAGTCTTTATTTCCATTTTTAGTACTTCATTTTAATTTTTATTACAGTAAAATGATAGAAAACTTCACAAATCAAACTAACAAAATGCAGCAGGAGGTTCTTCTTTTTTCAGCTAGACTAAACCCAATGGCACATAACATTTAAGGAGGTAGGAGAGAAGACAGAAAAAATAAATAAATAGGAAGAAAGTAAAGGAAAGGGGTACATTTGTCAGTTCCCCCTAGGAACATACCACTTTACACCATTTGTTTGTTTGCTTTTTTCCCTCTCTTTCTTACAATAATTTGCAAAAGAACCCCATGTACATAGAAACTTAGATGCCGCCACAGAATGCAGCAATGCAAAAGTGTATAGTTGTGACTTTCTAGGCCCGTTGAATCCAATGCAACATGGAGGAAGAGATTGCTCCATCTCTTACAAGTACCTGCCTAAAAAGCCATGCAGTTACTCAGTCCACATTCTTCAAAGCTCAAGTGCCCATTATTGCCAGAGCCCAACATTTAAAAATGATCTGTCAAGTCTACAAAAATCGTCAGATTGTTTTAAAATCTCATGATTTTTAAGCCAATGTATTTGGGGCTCTTTTTAATGATTTTTGAACCGTTAGTGTACACTCTCAACATACGTTCAAGCTGTTCTCCACAATCATGACCGCTGAAAACTAAACTTTTTTAAAAAATAAATATTGACATTCTCACATATTAATTTGACTCCAGGAGCTGGGACATTAAAAAAAAACACAACCCAATAATTGCAAGACTTGCAATAAAATAACAAGAATTGGCAACACTGACTACCTCAAGATTCATGGAAAGGTTTTTTTTTTCTGGCGGACTTAGGAGGAGGAGAGAAAAAAAAGCCATCAAATTAGAGGCTTTGAATGAAAACGCCAGAGAACATTCAACTAGAATGTGTCGCTATAAGAAACATTTTTTCTCTGACTGGGACATGACGGGAGTGACCAGGTATTGCCTTTATTGTGAGTGACTGTACAAGTCTGGGTTGTCAGCTAATGATCACCCAGTGCTCTCTGTTCAACTGTTATGGTCGGAGTTGTTGGAAGTGCAATAATAGACTCATCCTGTCATCTTCAGCCAGAGCGCCAAGCATCTGTGAAAAACAATCAAGACTTCCTACATGTCAGCACTAAATACACACTCCTCTGCCTGCAACAGGAAGAAAACAAGATTTCTTGTATTATTATAGATAATCTAGGTGATTTATTTTGATTGTCACCGTTTTGTCATGTTATCAGGCTACAAGTGCCATGCCATCTGAGTGAAACTACATTCCCTCTTGTAACTTCAATGAGATATGTTATTGTTCACTTGTTCTTCTCCAGCTATCACGTAAGTGAAGGTTAGTCACATGCTGCATTTCATTGTTGGGTGAAATCAAACCTCCTTAGACAATACTGGCAGGAGAAAGGATGGTCCAATGGTTAGGGCCCTAGCTGAAGACCTGGGTTCATTTCCAGGCTCTGCTACCCACTTTATGTGAGCTTAGAGCTTCTTGGCCTCTCTGTGCCCCAGTTCCCTGCCTGTCAGTTGGGGATAATAGCCATGCTCTACTGCCCAGGGAAGCTGAGAGGATAAATACACTGAAGATTGTGAGGTGTTCAGATAATGGGGGTAGGGGCATATCAAATAGATTAATTGAATTAGAACTGGGGGGAGTGACATAAGCACGAGAATGGGTCAGAAAATGGAATATGAATTTTTAAGATGGTTTTGTCCCTTTTCTGAGGGGGCAGAAGGGGACAAATTGGGAACTTCAGTGAAAATTTTGGATTTTGAAATTGTTTGACCAGCTTTAGCCAGCCCCAGTGAGGCCATACTGCCATGCTACTTCAGCTGCACTCTTGCTCCATGTTCATTACAATGGTATCACCCTCTGACCTACTCTGGCTCCCTCTCCCACCATTCCTGGCACAGCTCCCTGAAGCAGTGGCTTCTGGGAGGCTCTGAAAGATCCACTTGCAGCATTGTGGGGAGAAGTCAAACTCCCATAATTCCCTGGGAAAACTCCCATAATTCCTTAGCAATAGGTGGGCCGCTGCCTTTTGGACTAGCGGCCTATTGTGTGTCTTTCCGCTCTCAGTCCCAGATACCGACCACAGCAGAAGTCCATCCTTGAAGGTGAAAAGGCATGGACTGCTGGGGCCGGGTGTTCATCTGCGGGGAGTTTTCTTACCAACTGAAGTTGGAGAAAGGCGTTTCAGACTACTCCCGCAGCATGAGTTTCGAGGCACAGCATGGCCTTGAGTGTTCCCAGTTTGTACCACCCCCTCCCACACCTTACAATCAATGGATGGAGCCGTCAACAGCGGGGATGGTCATGGATTCTGCAAGACCTCCTAAAGACCTCCCTTTTGTTTGGCAGCATCACCTCCATCTTCCTTGAGTTGAGTGCTTCTGTAAAACCAGGTGCTTGTTTCTTGGATGGGGGGAGTAGAAGTGCTAGGAGGTTCTCATTCAGAACTGAATTACACACATCATTCTATCATTGGCAAATTTCTGTTCCCACCCCTTGGAGAGTCTCAGGTGCCTCTGCAGGAGCCTACAGCACACATCCTTCCTCTTCCTCAGCCAGCCCAGACTGGAGCATGCCCTGAAGGGGTGACTGGGCATGGTCTCCTGGGCTCACAGTGATTGGTCAGGCCCCGGTAGCCCAATGCGGGATTGGTATACCCTGTCACGGGGCCAATCCATCTCGCAAAGAAGCCAATAAGTCGGGCCCTACCAAATTCACGGTCCATTTCAGTCAATTGCACAGTCATAGGATTTTAAAAATCATAAATTTCATGATTTCAGCTGTTTAAATCTGAAGTTTCATGGTGTTGTAATTGTAGGGGTCCTGACCCAAAAAGGAGTCGTGTGGGGATCACAAGGTTATTGTAGGGAGGGACCGCGGTACTGCTACCCTTACTTCTCTGCTGCTGCTGATGGCGGCACTGCCTTCAGAGTTGGGGAGCAGCGGTTGCTAGCCAGGAGCCCAGCTCTGAAGGCAGAGCTGCTGCCAGCAGCAACACAGAAATAAGGATGGCATGGTCTGGTATTGCCACCTTTACTTCTATGCTGCTGCCTGCAGGGCCAGGCCCTCAGTCAGCAGCCACGACTTTCTGGCCTCCCAGCTCTGAAGGGAGCAATGCAGAAGTAAGGGCGGCATGGTCTGGTATTGCCACCCTTACTTCTGCACTGCTGCTGGCAGGGCGCTGCCTTCAAGAGGTGGGCGCCGGGCCAACAGCTGCCACTCTCCGGCCTCCCAGCTCTGAAGGCAGTGCAGAAATAAGGGTGGCAATACCATGACCCCCCTAAAATAACCTTGTGACCCCCCCCCCCAACTCCTTTTTGGGTCAGGACCCCCAATTTGAGGAGAAGACCAGACTTCATGGTCTGTAACACGTTTTTCATGGCCACGAATTTGGTAGGGCCCTACCAATAAGGGTGTGTCTTTACTGTGTTTAAAAACGGGTGGCAGCAAGTCTCAGAACCTGGGTCTACAGACTTAGGCCCATGCTACGGCACGAAAAACGTCTGTGTAGATGTTCAAGCTCAGGCTCTGAAGCTCAGGGAGGTGGATGGGCTTCAGTGTCTGAGCTGCAATGGCTAGATGGCAGTGTTTTTAGTGTCATAGTGCAATCTGTAGACCTGTAGAATCTGTAGACCCGGACTTTTGAGACTCGCTGACGAGATGCAGTGTAGACACAACCTAGGAGCCTTTCCGTTAACTTCAGTGGGAGCTGGATTGAGCCATAAGTGAATGTAGGTTCAATAAGCATGTGCGCATTGGAAATCATGGGAAAAGACCCTGAAGGTGGTAACGTGATACACATATGTGTTTGTCCTAGATTTAATAATTTTATTAAGATGTTAAAATAAAAGAAATGGTACAGAGTTTAAGTGTAGACATTTCTAGTTATCAGGGAGTAAGGTACAGATTATCAATGGGTGCAAAATTCGGTTTAGGATCGGATGGCGTAAGGAATACATAATCTGTAATATCCCCGATGGGGGTAAAGGTTAACTGGTCAAAGTACAGACATTGAGATATGAGGGTATCTTGTTCATATAATGGCTATGTGCAGGTGTGGAGTATAATGAATGGATACGATGATGAGGATGGATTTACCCTCATTTGGTGAGATTTAATGTTCAGTGAGTTTATGGTTCCAGTTCATATGGTCCAATGGAAAAAGTCTCTCAGTCCCTTTCTCGTAGTTGATGCACGATGTCGTTCTGGCTCATGCCTCCTGGTACTGTCGGTGGCCGGTGACGTGTTCGATGTAGATGTCCCTGGACCATCGGACGGTGTCCGAGACCATGAGGAGCCGCATGAGCCGTGTGTAGCGTTGACCGATCTCACAGGTCCGCAGCACAAGCTCATTGCAGGGATCCCAGGCGCCCAGGGCTCTGACGATCAGGGCTTCCATCTGCGCCTTGTAGCCCTTCATTCTCAGGGTGTCAGCCAGGAGGACGTGTTTTTCCAGCTTACGAGCTCAGGTTTCGCGGAAGACCGGGGTCCTGTTCTCAAAGGAGACTGTGACGTCGATGAGGATGATCTTTTTCTGGGCCTCATCGGTGACTACCACGTCAGGTCACAGCTGGCTGCCAGTACTGGGGATGGCGCAGTTCACAGCAACCTCCCCCAGGTGCAGTGCGATGGCTTTCACCAGGGGGTTCTGGATGGTATTGTGGCACAGCTGCCAGGCTCTGGAGTGGGGCTTGCAGCTGCACAGGACATGGGGCAGGGTCTCGTTGGAGTAGCCGCACTTCCTGCAACGCTTGTCTCAGTTCCCGTGGTGGATGGCTCCTTTGAGCGGGACGCAGTTGAGCAGGGCACGGTGGATGAACCGCCAATCAGCGAAAAGGGTGAAGCCACCCCTGGCGAGGAAGTGGTTGCTGGCGTCCCACTTGCTGGTCAGTTCGAAGGTTTTACCCTGGTCTGGTTTACGCTTCAGGTTTTCATGTACAGGGAGTGGATGGCTGCCTTCAGGTCCTCTCCGGCATGCCCCTGGCCTTTGGTGTGCCGATGGTGTTGTTGTCGGACCTGATCTGCGGCACCAGGATTCCCAGCTCCTGGTGCTCCTTGCACCACTCCCAGCGACAGCCAATGCGCTTCCCCAGGCGACGCATGGTATTGCGAACGCGGGACCACAGTAAAGTGATGTCGCACCTGTCCCGTCCAAATTCGCCATCCAGGGAACTGCTGAGGAAGGTGGCGATGTCTTGGTTGGAGGGGGCTCTGCTGATCCGCTTCTTTGTCACGTCATGAAGGGAGTTTGCAGCTTTGTTCCTTACCATGGCATCGGGACACATCATCAGGGGGAAGGCGTGAGTGATCACCACGATGTCACACAGGTCGCCCATGAGGGGGACAATGGCACCACCATGCCTGTGGGTGATGTAGACCAGCTCATTGCTAGCTCTGTGGGGAAGGAACAGCCACTTCTTCACCAGCTGCCAGATGATCTTGTCTGCCTTGTTGAGGGGTACCTTCGCCAAGGCGGATCCCCTTAGGACGAACAAGATGTGGGGGATTAGGAAGGTGTTCAGGGCATTTATCTTCTGCCACAGTGCTAGCAGGGAGGTGTTGATCTTGGCGGCATTCTGCAAGATCTCCTGGATGGTGTCCTCGGGTGTCTACCAGGCACGGAAACCCGTTGGAGTGCTGAGGTGCTGGTACGCCTGTCCCTCTGCCAGGGGGATGACGGACTCGCCCTGGATCTGGAACCCTGTCGTCTGCACCGAGTCCCTTTTGCTGCCATAGATGTGGAGAGTTGCACACTTCTTTGCATTGAAGCGGAGCCCCATCCAGTCAGCAGCTCGACTGCTGGCATCTAGTATACCTTGGAGGCTCTCTGGGTCATCCACCATCAGGACCAGGTCGTCTGCGTAAGCCAGGACGCTCACCCTCTCACTGTGGAGGTTGAAGCCATCTGTGCCATTGGAGATTGTTTGCAGCAATGGCTCCATGGCGAGGTTAAAGATGATGGGGCTGAAGGGACAGCCCTGCTTAACTCCGCTCCGGATTGGGATCTCGGTGGTCTCCCCTTCGACCGAGCGAATGGTGGTGTTGCATCCCTTGTACACCTCTTGGATCACATGAAGGAAGTTCTCTGGCATCCCAAACTCCTGGAGCATGGCAAAGATGTGGTGGTGGGGCATGGACCCAAAAGCATTAGCCAGGTTGAGCCACACTACTGCGCACTGCCTCCGTGCCATTCTGGCCGTTTCGATGGTGGTTTGGAGGACGAAGTTGTGTTCATAGCAGCCCTCACAGGACATGAAGCCTTTCTGGATGGAGCTGATGGCTCCCTCACTCACCAACCACTCTGTGATCCTCGACGCCAGGCAGCTGATCTTGCACTTGATCTACGCTTGATCTTAGCTCCAAGGAGCCGAGAAGCTAAGATGAACGCTGTGCATGACCGAAAAATGAAAATATTAGCCAAACAGCTCTTTGATGGCAAGTGCCATGTGAATTCTTTGATAAAACTCTACCTGTTTGGACAGAGCCCCACAGGGGATTTACGATTAAAGTGACTTGCCAAAAATAAGCAAGGTTTTGTTTTTCTTTAAAGATATTCAACATATTCTGTTTCCAGCAGCTATAAATAATGGATTGTCCAAGGTTTATTATTTTTTGACTAAATATCTACTTCAATCAGGTTTGCAGTTCTTCAAGTGACATTTTCAATATTGCCATTCTCAGCTGTCTTGCATTAGAACAGATGTCTTGCACGTAGCGAATGGCATGTGGTTAGAATAATGGCTCCTGAATTGGTCCTGGGGACTATGCTCTCATGCTCCTTGAAGCATAATGAATGACCTGTGACATTTTTGTATGTTTGAATGAGCCACCATTCTAAATTTAGATGTATTTAAGGTGACGTCCTTGCATTCAGTACCCCGTTCATAAAAAAAAAAAAAATATGTTTACTGCCATAGTCAGCACCAGTTTTTTCATAAGTAATCACTGCTTCAGCACAGCTGAGTCAGTATGGAGGGGGATGTGAACTATGCCCAGTATAGGTCTGGTGCAGGTTTCCTACTCAAGGAGCAAAGGTCCACTCCCAAGGAAGTGCAACTATGCGCTGCTCCTCATGCAGAGCTTGAGGCAGAGTTGCCTATTGGATAGTGCTGGTCTAGAACTTTGAATACTCAGGTTCTAGTCCCCAATCTGCTCCTGGGTAACTTTGGGCACAGTCTTTTCACCTCAGTTTCCTCATCAGTAAAATGGGGATAATATTACTGACCTCCTTTGTGAAGTTTTTTAGATCTATCGATGAAAAAGAGCTCAGTATTCTCATCATGTGGCACAGCCATAATCCAGCCCTTAAGTAGGAGGTAAGAGAAGTGTCCAGATATATTGTTATGGAACTCACCAGACTGTAAGGCATCATAAGAATGGCCATACCAGGTCAGACTTATGGTCCATCTAACCCAGTATCCCGGCTTCTGACAGCGACAGATGTCAGATACATCCGAGGCAACAAACAGAGCATTAGATGGATTATCAAGTGATCCATCTCCTGTCGTCCACTCCCAGCTTCTGGCAGTCAGAGGCTAGGACACCCAGAGCATGGGGATGCATTCCTGACAATCTTCTCTAATATCCATTGATGGTCCTACCCTCCATGAACTTCTCTATTTCTCTTTTGAACCCAGTTGTGCTTTTGGCCTCCACAACATCCCCTGGCAATGAGTTCCAAAGGTTGACTGCACATTGTGTGAAGAAGTACTGCCTTTTGTTTGTTTTAAACCTGCTGCCTATTAATTTCATTGGGTGACCCCTGGTTCTTGTGTTATGTGAAAGAGTAAATAACACTTCCTTATTCACTTTCTCCACACCATTCATGATTTTATAATCCTCTATCACATCTCACCCCCTTAGTTGTCTCTTTTCCAAGATGAAAAGTCCCAGATTTTTTAATCTCTCTTCTTATGGAAGCTGTTCCATATTCCTAATAATTTTTGTTGCCCTTTGCTGTACCTTTCCCAATTCTAACATCTCTTTTATGAGATGGGGTGAACAGAACTGCATGTAATATTCAAAGTGTGGGCATACCATGCATTTATACAGTAGCATTATATTTACTGTCTTATTATCTACATCTTTCCTAGTGGTTCCTAATTTTTTTGACTGCCATTGCACATTGAGTGTATGTTTTCAAGGACAATGACTCAGCTCTCTTTCTTTTATCATCTAATAAAATGAAAGTTGCTGCAAAGAAATAAAAACGGAAAGTCATCCAATATATTGTAAGTTGAAATTCTGCAAGGAAAATCATATCAGAATACAAGGGTGGGTCTTAGGGCCTAAGGAGTCAATCACTTCTCTTTGAGCGATAGCATATCTTCTAGAAGACCATTTAATCTTGACTTAAACTCATCACGTTCCTAGGTAAGTTTAATAAACAACTCATTCCAAGGAAAATTAATTGGTATTAAAATAAATCAATCAATAAATCAAAATCAATATACCGAACATTACACTGCAAGCCTTTTATTAATATTCTCAGGAGGGAAGGGTTGTTCAAGACATTTTCCAGAGGCAAGGAACACATGCGGCTCCCTCTGAATCATCAACAATGAAATATGCAGCCACTCAAAGTTTAATTTAACGTAGGCACAATGGAAAATATATTAATTTTATTTCTTTACTTGCCTGAAGATGAATTAATTTAATCAGGCCATAAATACACCAAAAACTCTTCTAGGTGATTTGATAAGGTTTCCCACAAAGCCATGACCCAGTTTGTCTCTTTAGACTCAGAAGGGGAATTTGGTACAAGAAAATAATCCTCCAAGTGGAATGATTCTTTTGGTTGCTTGATAAAAGTCTGAGCTCTGGAGAATGCCACTGCAAGATTAAATCAGGAGTATGTTGTATTACTAGGAGGTCTCTATTATCTCTACCAACTACCTGTGGACATTCCTGGACTGGTGAAAAGCTTGGTCTTTTTACTTCAAATACTTAGACCTGAATTTTCATTCACACGAAGGTCTCCTTATACCACTCCGGCAGTGTAAAGAGGTCAACTTAAAATACGTGTCACTAAGAAGGCACTCTAGTATAACTGAGAATCAAACCCTTTGCCCCGAACCCAAATTTCTAGGGCACAGTCCTGCTCTACTGAAGACAGTGGAAATACTCCTGTTCGCTCTTATTTAAAGGCTTTATGAAAGGGATTTGGCGCCCTCTGGCAACTGATGCCTTCTACATATCCACAAAAGGTTCTAACCCAAATTTCCCCATGACATCTGGCAATGTACCTCAGCATTCATCTGGGGAAAACACCTTAGATCTCCTTGGGCTTCTCCATTGAGGTAGCTACTAAAAGGGCCACCTGGTGCTAAACGTACTGATGTGGGCATTTGCTCAACAGGAAATGAACAAAGACCACCAATTTATTTCACATAGGGCTCTGACCGAGCTCTAGAAGGTAAAATGGCTTTCACATGCCATTGACTTGAACAAGATTTTAACTTCCACCAAGAGGTGGAAGTCTCAGCAGCCTACTGCCAGCCCCTGAACCATCCAGTCCCCTATATTACAACATGCTTGCAAGGAAATGTCTTTTCTTTATTAGAGTTTGCTCCCTATGAATGGTATTTACCTTCCACTACAAGCAAGTAAATGAATGGTTATGTTTTCAATCTACAGTCAAGTACATTTATAGTAGACTGATGATAAACTGGTAAAAAATTTTCCATCAAAACTGTTCAGTTTTTCAACTAAACACTCCCCCACCTTCTCCATGAATCCCGCCTCCATTTTCCAACCAATTCTAGATTTCACCCTTAGTGCCAATTGGTAGCATTTGCATATAGGTCTACAGATATCTAATAAAGGCTGAGATTTTTTTAAAGGGGCTTAAAAGTGTTAACACACTTTTCCCATTAATAGTACATAGGAGCTATTCCTGTTTCACAGAAAAGTCCACAGTTTCAAAATTTCCTTTTGTTCCAATTTGTAACAAAAATTGAAGCATTTCAAACTTTCTATAAAATGACATTTTTGAAAAAAAATGTTTCAGGGCCATTAAAGGGGTTCATTTACATAAAATCAAATGACTTCCATTTTGACTTTTATTTTCTATTATCATTTATAGTAGAAAATAAAAAAAATTGAAATGAAAAGTCATTCTGAAGGGATAAATGGAAACATTTAATTCTGATAACATCAAAACAGAACTTTGTGACATCACTGAAGAGCTAATTTGGTTGTTTTTTTTCAAAATGCATTTCTCATAATTGACACATTCCTGTGGAAAGTTTTGATTTAGACAAAAATTGACATTTTTGATGGCAAAATATTCAGTCAGAAAATATTTGATCAGATCTAATAGGATCTGGCCACCTAACTCACTTAGGCCCCTTTGAAAATTCCAGCCCAAACTACCATACTCTTACCACCCAGAGAAATGCTACTTAATGAAATTAGCAGTATTAGACATTACAGGGTCAGCAAATCAGAAGTTGCAATGTTGTAGCATTGTGGCTGGCTGTGTTGTCCTCTGGAGGTGCCAGGCCTCGGATTGAGAAGTGTTATCCAAACATCTGAAACATGTGAAAAACTGCTAATATAGGGAAATCCAATATTTCCCCTCGATTACCAGGACATCTCTAGTAAAACGAAGATGTTTATCAACCTACAGGATAGACTCAATCATATTCCAAATGCTTAACGGTTCATTTATTTGCTTGTCCTGAAAAATAAATGTGATCTCCAACAAGCAAAATGAATAGGAATTTCGGTGATGCATGGCACTCATACTGGACCTTTACACGCAGGCAAATTTTACTCTACAAGGATATAACACAATGATGTAAGACCAAGGTCCTGAACACTTGTGTTAATAACAATTTTCAGGGCTCTTTTTTCAAGAGTAGGAGTAATAATGCCAGTGTCCTGGTCAAATTCCAATGTAGGTGATTATATGCCTCTTACCTAACCCCCACAGCCCAGGGCATTTCATCTGGTAGGCTGTCTTTCACTTGAGTTGAAAGGTGAAATTGTAATTATGAAATCATTAGGATTAATCGCAAAGCCTTGCCCATCACCAGAATAGGTGAAAACACCAGGGCATTCTTAAGGGAGGATTATCTCCTTTTCAGTCTTTCCTAAACTAATCCAATACTTCTTTTTAACTCTGAAGGTTGGCAAGTTGTCACTCCATTATCTGGCTTTGTAACTTGCAATGTTTGTTTTGAATACAACTATGTTTTCTTCATTGTTTTTGAACATGCAAAGCACATTGTTGAGTTACAAAAGGAAGCAACTGTCTACTAAGGGCGTGGTTACACTTACATTTTATAGCACTCTAACGTGCTGGCTCAGGGGGGTGAAAAATCACCCCCCTGAGCGCAGCAAGTCAGAGCGCTTTAAAACGTTAGTGTAGACAGGCTCTGAGCGCTGGGAGCTAATCCCCTCGTGGAGGTGGATTGCCAGGAGCACTGGGAGAGCTCTCTCCCAGCGTTCACGTGGGACCACACTCGCACTTCAAAGCACTACTGTGGGAACGCGCCCACGACAGCACTTTGAAGTTTCCAGTGTAGGCATGCCCTAATACTCTAATAGGTCTGGGTTATTTTGTATAGGTATTCTGAAAGGACCCATTGTAGTGGCTCCAGCAAACTTCTTAATATGTATGTTGACATTACAGACTGGGTGGAATTCACCCCTGTGCAGTGGGCCAGCATGCACCACTTTAAGCAAGGGCACCCTATAGGATGTACAGAACAATCTGGTGGGCCCTTTGCAATGGGGTCAGTTACACAAGTTTACAAAGATAAGTAAGTATATATGGGGATGAAGTGACTTGCTTAAAGTCACAGACAGCTGTGCAAGGAAAGGATTTTTGGGGTTCCCTGAATATTCAAAAAAAATTTTTTTAAATGGCTTTGGGTTGACCTGAAAATGAAATTTTTCAAAATTTTCAACCTTGGAAAAAATAGCCATTTAGGGTCGAACAAAGTGTTACATTTAGCTTTTGAGGGGCTTTTTGCACGTTTTAAAATAAAGGACATTTCAACACAGAACGTCAGTCCGAATGGAATGTTGAAATGTTTCATTCTGAAAATGTCAAAACAAGACATTTTGACTTTTTCTGATTTTTGTTAACACACTTTGGCAAGACTGGGAAGAATTCACAAAACATTTAATTGCTGGTAAATTTGCATTTTGCGCCAAAAAAAAGTTTTAGCTGAAAAATTTCAGACAGCTCCAGTACATATCAGAACCAAGACTAGAACCCAGTGCTTTTAATCTTCGGGCTGGGGGAATGGGAGCATATCCACCACACCACCCTGCAGCTAAAGCCTCTGTGGTAGCAGAGAGTGCTTCAAAGCTTCCAGGAGATGTGATGATGCTCTGAAACTTTGTGAAATGAGTCTGTCTAGTGACAAAGAGGTGACGGATCCAAAGTTAATTCTAGAAGTCTAATTCATATTCGCTCGGGGCGTAATCTCTCTGAAAGATATAGTTCTATATAATTATCTAATGCCAGGTGGCCTGGACTGCCCTGTTATGTGGAATATTCTCCTTCCAAACATCTTCCAGTACAATGAAAAATGAGGTGTGTGTTCATGCTATTAACCCTTTATAGTATTTACTGTATTTCTCATCTTGTTCATTCATGCAATTTAGCTGAGTGCACCTCTGCATGCTGGTGGCTGAGTGATAGCAGTGCCTGGAGGGGTTTGCAGCTTGTCATTGGCAAAGTGTTCTGAGAGACAGCCCAGGCTGGAGAGTTAAGCGGGCACAGTGGTCCCACAGTTCCAGGTTGTACCCCTGGGGTCCCATCACAACCAAGCTTGGTAGAGATCCAGTGGTGATGTGGGAGCTGAGGTAACAGGCTGGAGGCAGCAGTCTAGGAGCTGCCTACAGAGAGAAGGTGAGGCAGTGGGCAGCCAAAGAGCTGGGACTGGAGTGCTGAGAGCCAGGCAGGGGAGGCCACAATAACAGTAGCAGGTGGATACACCTTGGCAGCCCACAAGCAGGAGGCGTGGTGGCAACTGCATGTGCAAATGGCAAAATTGGGGCAGACAGGCCCTAACGAGACCAGGGACAAAAGAGCTGAGCTCTGGTCAGAGATCTGCAGGCTAATGCTTGCTTGCCCTCCAAGAAAGGTAGGTTGGTGGCAGCACCTCTGGCATTAGACCTGAGGATGTGGCTACCTTTATGCCCCTTTATACATCGAGGTCCCTGAAAGAGACCTAGAGAGTCCCAGTCCTCCCAGCAACACCCTGCAGAGGAGTCAGTTACACAACAGTTTACTGCCAAGCCCTGGGAAGAAGCAGCAAGAATTAGGGAGTGAAATTCTATGTGTTATGCAGCAGGTCAGATCAAGCATGCAGGGCAGAAAATGCATGTCTTGCATACATAGACAACATGTCACTGGGTCAAGTCCAATGACCCTCTGAGGCAAAAACACCCATGGATGTCAATGAGACTTTAGCCTGGATAATGATAACCGAAGGATCTGCTTCAACATTATAATTTAACAGAGTAATAAGCATTACAGGCATCTTGCTGGGGCGTCCTGATGTCAATGGATGCTCCAGGATGCCAGGTGTGGGTGCGCGTGTATGCACTCATCTGCAGGGGAGACACTGAAAATGAACCCAGCCTGGAGCTCTATTCTCCAACTTCTGCAGCACGGGTGGGAATAAAGTGCTCCTCCTGTTAAGAGGTGGATCTGGGAAGCCATTAGATTGGTTGTGGTCCAGAGAGGACGCAATGGGTTCAAACTCTGCTGAGGCTACAAACCATGCGGACTCCCTACAGACAAACTAAAGTCCATTCTCTGGTATAACTGTTTCTGGAATTCCATGCCAGGCCAGCTGAGCTTTGCAGCCTTCAGAGGTGGGGGCTGCTGTTGTAGTCTGTAAGGGAGCTATTTCCCAGCAATCAGAATAGTAACCAACAACCAAAAGGTAGGCTTGCCTTCCAACCATGCATAAACCCATGCTTAGCTTGCTCCATGGCTGAGTAGGTGTTAAGTGTATTGCCAAGAGACTCTCTTTGCCAGCCTGCCTGGTGCATTACTGTCTAATGCTTTCTGAGTACAGCTATTAACATCACCCACCTCCCACTTCTCCCATCAGCCAGTCTCCGCCCCCTACCGCAGTGGGGACCCCAGACTCTGTAGAGAGACTTTGGCAGACTCTAAGTGGCAGTGTGAGCAGTGTTGTGGGAGCTGCCGAGCCCCACCCAATTCTACAAGGAAGCAGGAAGTTTCACCTGCAAGAGGATCATCCTCTCCCAGTGCAGATTTAAAGGGCCGGGGACTGATCTGGACAGGTGTAAAGACCTTGAGGTTGGCCCATTATTCTAGTGCTTCAAGCATTTCCACACATTTAAATGCTGTACATTTTTATACCCATTGTCAGATTGCCAGGCAGCCACTTTAGGAGCACATTCATTGATGTGGCTGTACAGGAAATGATGCTGGTGTGATACTGGCAACAGGGCTAAACCCTCCACTGAACTGTCACACTCAACTCAAAGCAGGGTAGTGTTTCCCCATTACTGCAAATTAATGACATGCCATGCATAGTAAAGAGAAAGTTCTGTTATTTTAATTTTTTTTGTTCAATTGTCAGTGGACTTACATCAGGGCTATTTTTTCCCCACGGTTAGTACAGTAGTTCTGTTCACATGAAGCAGGAATCTCATGCCAAAGTATTGTTCTGCTCTTTGTACTTTTGGGACCTGATCCAACTCATACTGAAATCAGTGGGAACCTTGCCATTGACGTCAATGTGCTGAATGCAGCATAGTATCATATAACATGCAAAAATTGGACATAAACACCAGGGGTCTGAATTATGGTTATATGGGCAACCTTCCTTCTGGCATTGCCTGACTTTTCAGGGCTTGACTTTGCAACCTTAACATTCTTTGAACATTGTTGTTCTGGAGGTTGGTCCTGTATAGTACATTTTAACACCTCAACTTTAACACATTAATCACTTGATGATGACCTGTTCTTTTCATTCCCTCTGGGGCACCTGGCATTGGCCACTGTCAGAAGACAGGATCCTGGGCTAGATGGACCCTTGGTCTGACCCAGTGTGGCCATTCTTATGTTCTTAATTGACACAATCCTATCAAATAACGGAGCGATAAGGTGGATGAAGTAATATCTTTTATTGGATCTTTTATTTTGTTGGTGAGAGAGACAAGCTTTCGAGTCACACAGAGCTTTTCCTCGGGGCTGGGAATGGCGCTCCAGGTGTCACAGCTGATTGGTTAGCCTAAGTAATTAGCACATGTTGTAAGGGACCATTCACGGTAATGGCCTGTTAACACCTCTGCAGTCATAGGACTAAGAAAGGGGTGAGTGGGTTACGCCGTTACAATGATCAACACCCCCCCAACACATCTTTCAAGGTCCATGGATTTGACCTACACATGCCTAACACAACTTGCGGTATACCTCATCCAGTGCACTAAATGCCCCAACAACAACTATGTGGGTGAAACCAGGCAATCACTATGCTCTCAAATCGAACTCACACAAGAAAATGATAAAAGACAAAAACACCCCATCACCTGTGAACTTCTCCTAGGTCAGATACAGAGCAATCTCTATCAGTCCTCATCCTCAAAGGAAACCTGCACAACACTTTCAAAAGACAAGCCTGGGAGTTTAAACTCGTAATTCTGCTAGACACTAAACATCATCTACTGAACAGAGACACTGGATTTATTGCTTATTACAACAATCTATAACCCATTAACACCCTCTTTTTGTCCTATGACTGCAGTGGTGTTAATGGGCCACATCACCTCGAATGGTCCCTTACAATATGTGCTAACTACTTATGCTAAACAATTTGTTCCACCTTGCATTTGGTTGTGACAGTCAGAATACCTTTCCCAGACCCAAAGAATTGCTCTGTGTGGCTCGAAAGCTTGTCTCCGGCCTTGTCTTTACTACAAAATCAACCTAAGTTAGGTCGATGTACAGCCACTGCAGTGATTACTGTGGGTTTTCATTTCCACACTATCTCCTTCTGTTGGTGGTGCGCATCCTCACCAGGTATACTTCCACCAATATAACTGACAGTGTGGGGAATTGTGGGGCACTGACAGCCCGGAGCCTGCCACCCAGGCTAACAATCCAGAGCCCCGCCACTTGGGCTGACAACCTGGAGCTCCTCCTCCTGGTCTGACAGCTGGAGCTCCGCCACCAGGACTGACAGCCCAGAGCGCCTCCCGGTAAGGAAGGAGAGCCTGAGCCTGGCCACCTCCCGGTCAGGGATTGAGCAGGGGGGAGGAGCCCCAGGTGGGGCTGACAGCCAACAAGCTATGTAAGTAAGCCAGTATCTACACAGACACTGCATCACCCAGCTACGTCGACCTAAGCGCTAAGCCTCTCACGGAGGTGGAGTTGTTAATCGGTGTAGTGGGTCACTTACAGACACTTACAGAGTTGCGTCTACGTAAGCTGCCTTAAGTCGACCTAACTCTGTAGTGTAGACCAGGCCTCTCTCATCAGCAGAAGTTGGTCTAATAAAATACACAACCTCACCCACCTTGTCTCTCTAATACCCTGGGTTTGACATAGCTACAGCTACACTGCATATGAAACAATAGTCGTGGTAAAATTTCAAAAAGTTTCCTTATAAAAATGCTAGAGAACTCTGCAGTATTGATCAGATCATAATAATGTCGCTGTAGACATCAAATAAGTAGACAGCTTTGACTACTTGGGTTCCACCATAATATACGGAAGCTGCAAGGAAGAGGACATCAACAAGCAGATGGCTACTGCCGGGTGAACATTCATGTGTCTGAATAAAAATGTTTGGAACCTTAAAGCCAGTGTCTGGAACAGCTAAAAAAAGGATTATATACAATGCTTATTGTACCCACATTACTTGTGAAATACGACAGAATCTGAAGCAACAGCTGCAATCATTTGAAACCTGGTGTGCGGGCCGTACTCTGTGCATGCCCACGCTAGCTAGGCTCAGAAATGAGGACATCCATGGACGATTGAAACGCCAGTGCGTGACTACAAGCACCAAAAGGCACCAACTACACTCTTTTTGCCATGTTGCCAAAAGGAGCTCATGTTGACTGCCTAAAATTGTTCTCTGAGGAAGACTGCACGGGGAGAGGGGGGGGCCAGGGACATCCAAGGTGACAGTAATATAACAGTTTATAAAACTGTCCAGGCATCTCCCCAACAAGCTCAAACAACAACTCAAACCAGACATGGATGGAGTCTGCTCATAACCTCAGCCCAGGGATGAGCTGCCAAAATCTTAACAACGGGTTCCCTCCTCACCCCATGATGGGGTCGTAGCCTGCCACCGCCCCCGGGACGCCTGCCCCATCCACCCCCCCTCCGCTGATTGCCCCCAGAACCGGGCAGGAGGGTCTCATGGGCCACCGTAATGGGTGCGCACTCCGCCCCGCCCCTAAGAGCCAGAGGGACCTGCCGGGGGGTGAGGTGGGGAGTCCCGGTGGTGCTTACCTGGGGCAGCTCCCAGGAAGCATCCGGCAGGTCCCTCTGGCTCCTAGGGGCGGGGTAGCAAAGCTAAGGGGGGAGCAGGGGGAGCAGCCACTCCCCCCACTGATCACATCAAAAGTGGCACCTTAGGCGCCGACTCCATGGGTGCTCCGGGGCTGGAGCACCCACAGGGAAAATTTGGTGGGTGCAGAGCACCCACCGGCAGCTCCCCACCCCATGCCCAGCCCCAGCTCACCTCAGCTCTGCCTCTGCCCCTGAATGCACCGCCCTGCTCTGCTTTTCCAGCCCCCAGCTTCCCACGAATCAGCTGTTCACGTGGGAAGCCGGGGAGGGCTGAGACGCAAGCGGCGGCTTCACGTTCAGGCACAGGAAGGTGGAAGTGAACAGAGGGGGGGAGCGCTTCCCTTGCGCACCCCCGCCCCCCAGGTTACAGGCTGCGGCGCAGGCGGCCCTCCTCGCGCTCCCCCGCCCCAGCTCCCCTCCGCTCCGCCTCCTTGGGCCTGAGCACGAAGCCACCGCTTGCTTCTCAGCCCCCCCCCCGCCCTCCCCCCAGCTTCCCATGCAAACGGCTGATACGCGGGAAGCCGGGGGGCAGAGAAGCAGAGCGGGGTGGAGCATAACTCGAGGCGGAGGTGAGCTGGGAACGGGGAAAGGGAGGGGAGCTGCCGGTGGGTGTTCTGCACCCACCAAATTTTCCCCGGGGGCGCTCCAGCCCTGGAGCATCCACGGATTCAGCGCCTAAAGCGCCACTTTTGGCCAGTTGTTAAATTTAGAAGCCCTTTTAGAATCGGTTGTCCCGTGAGGGACAACCGGTTCTAAAAAGGCTTCTAAATTTAACAATCGGTTCCAGCAAACCAGTGCTAACTGGCTCCAGCTCACCACTGCCTCAGCCTTACCCAATCTTGGTGTTGGAAGAAGACGACAATGATGAAATGAGCATCTCTGCATGGAGGGGAAAGGAAGAGGTTGGAACATTCAGGATCTTGCTAGTTCATAATCATTTTTCAATACCGAGCATCAATCCTGTCACCAATTACACTGAGTAAAATAAACAAAAAATGACAGATAATGAAACCACCTCCATTTTCCCCAGTGAACGAGGAGCAATGCACTGAAATACATTTTCATATTGTCACTTAAGGAGCAACACAACAGCAAGGAACTTGGGCTCAGATCCTCAATGGTATTTAGCTACCTAGCTTCCATTGATTTTGAAAGGAGTTAGACACCTAAATACCACTGAGGATCCAGGCCTTGGTTACTAGCATTATTATATATACAGTGTCATAGGTATGAATTGCATGCTAAAGAGATAGGGCTAGGTTAGGTCTGTGGCTATAGTCACAAACAAGGAGTGGGGTATAAGCTGCCCCATCCTAGCAGTAGCTCAAGGAGACATTGGTGCCTTAGAGATACCTGTCTGAGCCTCAGTTTCCTCCCTGCTTCCCCCAAGCTCCAGGGAAGTAGCAGTTTGCTGCTACCCTTTAATAGCCGCAAGTTATCACTCCACCCACACTGTCTCAAACATGCTGGCCAACTCGTCAAGGGGTTGGAGCCAAAGCTTCCTCCTTCCCCTGCTCTTGCGGTAGTAAGCGGGTACAAAGAACCTCTTTATTCCTACGTGCTTGGACAGAAGACTGGGGAAACCAGCCCAGACAACTAAGGGGAGTTCTCACTCCCTTGTGCAGGTGTCCAGCCCAGACACACGATAACTTATAGGCTATAAGGTCTTTTCCACCAAGAGCTGATAATCTAGATAACTCTTCAAGCCTCTCTTGTTGGATCACTCATCTCTGCAGGTTAAGACTGTTTACATTCATGGGATAAATACTAGACGAGTCTTCCAGCCTTGTTTGTGCTAATCAGGCTGTGCAGAAGGAATTGTCCTTGCTACTAATTAGCCAGCTGGCATTAAAAAGAATGTTTTGCCTCATTAAGACCAGTTTTTCTTCTCTCCACCCCCACATACGCTCTGCCTCAGTCACTTCTCTGGGCCCCCTTCCTTTCAGACCAGACTCATTCAGGATTTTAGGCAATAAAAAGAGAGCAGATTTTTAATTGCAAATAAGCTATAAGAAACAGCTAAAAACTTCTCCTCTGAACAGCTGTTCTCCATCTCTCCCCAATACAAGAAGGATCTCATCTAAAAGTTGTGTTTATTTGTGTCAAGGATTTGCCTGCCTGTTGCTTTTGAAGGAGAACATAACTATTCGGCTTAATCTTTCAGGCCATCCATATAATCCTGCAATCTTGAAAGTCAGCCTCTATTTTGTGTACATCACTCATGACCGCAAAGACATAACCAGCTGTTAGCTACTCCTCACACCAGACCTACATGTACTGAACAGTCATAAAAAGAGCGACAACTCACAAGGACTTTCTGCTCCGAAAACCCCAGGCTGCTACCAATTTGAGCTAAAGCAGAATCTTCAGTAGCTGTGTCATAAATATAAAGGGAAGGGTAAACACCTTTAAAATCCCTCCTGGCCAAAGGAAAAACCCTTTCACCTATAAAGGGTTAAGAAGCTAGGATAACCTCGCTGGCACCTGACCACAATGACCAATGAGGAGATGTCAAGGTTCCTCCCCCACTCTGAACTCTAGGGTACAGATGTGGGGACCTGCATGAAAATCTCCTAAGCTTATCTTTACCAGCTTAGGTCAAAACTTCCCCAAGGTACAAAACATTCCACCCTGTGTCCTTGGATTGGCCGCTACCACCACCAAACAAATACTGGTTACTGGGGAAGAGCTGTTTGGAAACATCTTTCCCCCCCCAAAATACTTCCCAAAACCTTGCACCTCACTTCCTGGGCAAGGTTTGGTAAAAAGCCTCACCAATTTGCCTAGGTGACTACAGACCCAGACCCTTGGATCTTAAGAACAATGAACAATCCTCCCAACACTTGCACCCCCCCTTTCCTGGGAAATGTTGGATAAAAAGCCTCACCAATTTGCATAGGTGACCACAGATCCAAACCCTTGGATCTGAGAACAATGAAAAAGCATTCAGTTTTCTTACAAGAAGACTTTTAGTAGAAATAGAAGTAAATAGAAGTAAAGAAATCACCTCTGTAAAATCAGGATGGTAAATACCTTACAGGGTAATTGGATTCAAAACATAGAGAATCCCTCTAGGCAAAACCTTAAGTTACAAAAAAGATACACAGACAGAAATAGTTATTCTATTCAGCACAATTCTTTTCTCAGCCATTTAAAGAAATCCTAATCTAACACATACCTAGCTAGATTACTTACTAAAAGTTCTAAGACTCCATTCCTGGTCTATCCCCAGCAGAAACAGCAGACAGACAGACAGAGACCCTTTGTTTCTCTCCCTCCTCCCAGCTTTTGAAAGTATCTTGTCTCCTCATTGGTCATTTTGGTCAGGTGCCAGCGAGGTTACCTTTAGCTTCTTAACCCTTTACAGGTGAGAGGAGTTTTTTCCGCTGACCAGGAGGGATTTCAAAGGGGTTTACCCTTCCCTTTATATTTATGACAGGAGACAAGATACTTTCAAAAGCTGGGAGGAGGGAGAAAAACAAAGGGTCTGTGTCTGTCTGTGTGATGCTTTTGCCAGGGACAGAACAGGAATGGAGTCTTAGAATTTAGTAAGTAATCTAGCTAGATGCGTTAGATTATGATTTATTTAAATGGCTGAGAAATTAAACTGTGCTGAATAGAATGGATATTCCTGTCTGTGTGTCTTTTTGTAACTTAAGGTTTTGCCTAGAGGGATTCTCTATGTTTTGAATCTAATTACCCTGTAAGGTATTTACCATCCTGATTTTACAGAGGTGATTCTTTTTTACTTCTATTAAAATCCTTCTTTTCAGAAACTGAATGCTTTTTCATTGTTCTTAAGATCCAAGGGCTTGGGTCTGTGGTCACCTATGCAAATTGGCGAGGATTTTTACCAAACCTTCCCCAGGAAGTGGGGTGCAAGGGTTCGGAGGATTTTGGGGGGAAAGACGTTTCCAAACAACATTTTCCTAATAAATAAACCCAGATAAACGTTTGGTGGTGGCAGTGGAAGTCCAAAGGCAAAGGGTAAAATAGTTTGTACCTTAGGGAAGTTTTAACCTAAGCTCGTAAAAGTAAACTTAGGAGGTAAGCTCATGCAGGTCCCCACATCTGTACCCTAGAGTTCAGAGTGGGGAAGGAACCTTGACAAGCTGTCACAGTAGTAGGGCTTATATCCTTTGTAGGCTGAAGCCACTAGAGGGTTAGACTCCTGGTTCTGACCACTAGGCCTGACTGTCTATGCCCCAGTCCAAGACAGATTCTCCATCACTGGCAATTTTTAAATGAAGATTTGATGTATTTTCTAAATGATAGCCTCTCACTCAAATAGGAGTTCAATGACATCCTATGGCCTGTGTTTTGCAAACCAGATGATCAAATGGTCTCTTCTGGCCTCATATCCTAAAATAATTTTATATCTCTAACAGCCTTCTTATACCAACCCCTTGTGATTCCCCTGGCACTGGATCTCATTTATGGTCTGCTTCTAGGTGACTCAAATGAAAGATCTTCCAACACTTCTTCAGACTATTCCTCAGCCGAATAGACCTCACCATTAGGAAATCTTTCCCGAGCAGAGCAGCCTCCTGCAGATGTCCTATCCCCACAAAGTGTAACTAGTTGATTGTCTTTTTTTTCCTTGCTTGCAGCAGCCTCCGCAAAATGGCTTTAGTGTCAGCTGGGTTACAGCAAGCACAGTTATGGCTGTGAGCAAACAGGCTCAGCTTGATTTGCCATCTAAAAATAGAAGTTCCCAAAGAAAGCTGCTGCTGAGTGACATTGCATTAAAGGCTATTTCCTCTCTCTGGATCCATTTAGTGCATTAATGCATCCTCTGGCGGGAGGTATGTGCTGGAAGAATAGGGGCTATAATTATTCAACAGATGGGATGGCGAGAAGACAGCAACATCAATACCAATGAGCAGTTACTTATTGTGGTGGTGTATAAACATTGGGGCTTTTGCTGAGTCCAAACCAGCTTCTACATTTGATCCACTGTGAACACGACCAGATGAATCATGCAAAAAAAAAAAAAATCCCTGGCAGTGGCTAGCTCAGAAAGTCAGCCAGTTTTCATGTAATCATTGTAGTGGTGGATAGAGCTGGACCTAAGAGCCTGCATCTGTGCTATTACTCACTTAATTATTGCCTTTAAATTTTTAATATGAATTTAGCCCTGTAGAATGACCTTTAGCTACAAAATACGTGGAGCAAGAACAGGCCACAGAAGCTTCCAAACCTACGTCAACTAGAGAAACATCACCTGTTGAGGGGAGTTTAGCCTTCATATACATTCTGTCTCTTTCTACTCAATTGGCTCTCCTCACTACAGTATCTGAACACCTCTTGGTCAGTAACCCACCAAGGAGGAAGGGAAGTGCTGTTATCTTCATCTCACAAACTGGGGACCAAGAGGCAGTGGATAGATTAAGTGATATACAGAAGGTCACACGGAGTCTGTGGCTGGAATGGAAGCCAAATCTCTCAACGTTCGGACCTCTGGCCTGCCCACTAGACCATCCTTCCTTCAGCAGTCATGTAAGCTTATCCTCTAAGCTAAGGGTGCCGGCATGGAGCACTTGTCTACCAGGAACTGTATTGAGACCACTGACTCATTTCTGATAGGCCACTGAACAGAGTAACAGCCTCCAAACTGGGCTGGTTGGAGTCACTGAGCAAGAGGTGACAGCAGACTATGTTATTTTTACTACAGTAGTGGCTAAAGTCGAGACTGGGGCCCCATCATGCTAGCTGTGGTACAGATACAAATCTAGAAAGTCTTTGTCCTGAAATGTGTACAATCTAAATAGAAAAGGCAAAAAAGGATTAACTCATCACTGAGATGTTAAGGTCCAGATCCTTAGAAGTATTAAGGCACCTAAATACCTTTGAGGATCTAGGGATAAGTGACTTGCTTAAGGTCACAGAAGAAGGCTGTAGTAGAGCCAGGCACTGAACCCAGAGTGCTTGAGTCCCAGCCCACTGCTTTAATAAGAAGACCACCTGCTTTAGTAGCTGGAACCACATGGGCTTTTCAGATATGGTGGGTAAGGATGGTGTCTCTAGCCTCCATTTGTCAGAATCTGGGAATGAGTGACAGGGAATGGATCACTTGATGATGACCTGTTCTGTTCATTCCCTCTGGGGCACTTGGCACTGGCCACTGTTGGAAGACAGGATACTGGGCTAGATGGATATTTGGTCTGACCCAATAGGGCCATTCTTACATTCATAGCAATGAATTTAAGGAATCTGATTAATTTAACCCTCTTTTCTGCTAGTGAAAAAACTTCCAGCTCCAGTCAGTAGTGAGTAATGCAATGGAAATACTGGGGGGTGGGGGAGGGGATTGTATTAAAAATCGAGCTAAAGAGAAGAGAAAAGATAACCCAACATTTTGAGACTTGAAATAAAAATGTAATTGTCGTTTGGAGTGAAGGTTCATGTTGGTTCCTTTTTCATCTATTTTTCTTTCTTCCATCCATACCCGAGTCCATCTGCAAATCCTCATTTCCAACTAACACTAAAACAGAAGGTTCGTGATCCAACAAGGAAGTTTTGGAAATTTCATGAGACCCACAGGTCACAAGACTTGTATGCAAGATGATCTGGCCCAGCACTCAGCCCCTTTCACCAACTTCTCCTGTTTTCATCTCTGTCCCATGTACTCCAGCAACCCACCTCTGGTTCATTACACAGGAGTGGGAGATTGTAAAGGGGAAACCTGATATCTCTTTTAGCTCAGAAGTTGCTTTGCAAGTTCTAATTCACAACTAAAAATCAATTATGTCCTGGGTACCGTGACTGCCAAATCCATTGCATAAATTCTCAGAAAGAAACTGCAATTACCGACAGTGCGAAGACTATCTAAGGGATACATTTTTGAGTGTTGTACAGTGAAGATGTTGAAAATTTGTATTTCCCTTTTTTGTTTGCAGTCTTTTCTCCCTGTCTCCCCATTAATCTAATACGCGATTTTAGTGCTAGAGACACAGTACAAATCATGCAGGCTGGAGAGTGAAAAACAAGAAAGTTCTAGAAACAAAAGCTACAATGCTGGGGAGACAAAAGGTCTTTGGCATCGGTACATTAGGAGAATCCCATTATTCCTGCTCAGCATGGGCCTTCAAGCACAGACTATTAGACTTATACCTTTTTTGCCAACAGAGTAAAAATGTTATAATGACTTTCAACAGAGACTAGAAACTAGATGAGGTCTCAGAGTAGCAGCCGTGTTAGTCTGTATTCGCAAAAAGAACAGGAGGACTTGTGGCACCTTAGAGACTAACAAATTTATCTCAGCATAAGCTTTCGTGAGCTACACGTAGCTACACGTAGCTCACGAAAATTTATGCTCAAATAAATTTGTTAGTCTCTAAGGTGCCACAAGTCCTCCTGTTCTTTTTACATGAGGTCTGTGGCCTTCTGAGGTCCATGAATATCACCCTGAAAACTCTGAGTCACAGATTTTTTTTTCCGCTATGGATAATTTGGCAAAGTAAGAACTCAGCACCAGGCTTCACCTCTGACTTGCATATGGTGTTTGCTGTATAATGGGTAGGAAATACATGTATTTGTGGTCTCTCCACTGAGCATATGAAAAGTAGCCCATTGATCACAGTTGGATTTACTACACTCCCTGCCATTCAACTTCAGAAGCACAAGCCCCGCTCTCTTGAGCCAACAGAGAATCACCGTTAGCAATATAGGACCTATGACACACAATCTAACACAGAGCAGTGCTGCACTGACAGCTCATTAAGGGTTTGCTTACTTACCTTTTCCTGCCAGCTGACTAAATCAACTATTGAGGAAGGAGAAGAATACCTCCTTGGGAGTAAGGAAAGCAGAATGTGGCCCTGTATCTGAATTAGTTGTGTAGGTGCCTGAGAGCTTTTATGGAGGGGATGGGAGTGTAGGAAAAGTTAATATGAAAGAGAAATGATGGCTCTGTGTTCAAGGCACTGGATCGGGACTTAGATCATGGATCTGTTCCTGGATATGCCACAGAGGATGGATCACTTGATGATTACTTGTTCTGTTCATTCTCTCTGGGGCATCTGGCATTGGCCACGGTCAGAAGACAGAATACTGGGCTAGATGGACCTTTGGTCTGACCCAGTATGGCCGGTCTTATGTTCTTATGTTCCTGTGTGACCTAGGGCAAGTCACCTCACCTCCCAGGGCCTCTCTTGCCCATCTGTATAATGGGGATGATAATGTTTCCTTTGTCTTGGCTATTTTGATTGTCTGCTCACGGAGGCAGAGCCTGTCACATACTATGTGTCTGTATCCCTATTGGTTATGGCCTTTATCAGGCAGGAGCATAATATAAACAATACAGTACTCAGCTGCAGCAAAAAAAAGAGTCGGCTTCGAAAGCACACAGTTCATTTAGTACATTTTGCTATTAACCTAATTTTCTGATTACTTTGCTATACACTGGCTCATATTCTAATTTGAGTTGAAGGGGAAAATCTATTACCGCTACATCCATAAATCTCGCTGATAAGGCATGTTCTCGTACACTGCTGTTCCATTTTATTGCTTTGATTGATAAGAGTTTTGGCTTAATAGAATATTTTTCCCCTCTTGGAGCATCCAATTTAATACTTGCCTAACGAAATGCTATTTGCTGCTGTTGTGCCAGAGAGTTGGTCCTTTCCAAACCCCATTCATGACGTAGCACAAGGACACAGCTTCACAAGGGTTGGGTGTGCTAGTTATTCAAACAGCATTGACAAAATGTAGTAGGTTATACATTGGGGACAATTTTCATGTAAAAGGCAAGATGGGGGGGGGGAAATCTCTCCTCTTAAACAGGTGATTCTCCACCTTTTCCACACTGTGAGCCCATGTTACAACAGAAAAAAAGTTTTGGGGACATCCTCTTGTCTTTACAGTTACCTAGAAAGGTGGCCACTAATCCCCTAAAACCTAGTAATGATTGTGATGCTTCCTGAGGGGTAACCAAGGTTGTGAGGCACCTTGCTACCATTTGCTCTGAGTGTGAGGAAGTCATATCAGTGCCTGCTGGGGGTCAGCTCCCCAGCTCCACCAGTCATGGGCAACACAAGAATTCCCCACTGAGCCTGGACAAGCCCCACTCTCTCTCTCTCTCTACAGCTTAGCAATAGGCACCCTCCAACCCCTGAGCCTTCCAAGCATCCCTCGGGAGTGTCCAGCCCCTGCTCCACTGGACACTCACAGCGTTCACAGATTCGCTGCCCTTAAAGAATCACCGCTCCGCTTCACACACAGCACTTAGACATGTTTATAGTGAAAACAAGCCAAAGTTTATTTCAGAGAAGAGATTTAAATGGCAGCAAGTAGCAGTACTATGAATGGGTGCATGTGAAATAAAATCATAATACTCATTCTAGAACCTAGACTTATTTAACTGGATACTTCCTTGCCTTATAGAGCAAAGCTCACCTCAGCGTGCTTCCAGCATTTCAGCCAAGCCTGGCTGTGATCTTCCATTAATGAGACAAATCGCACTGCCAGCTTGCCTGCTTGGTGAAAGATGCCAAGTGTACCTCTCCACTCTCAGATATACCTCAGCACTCCATTGTCTTTACTCCTAAACAGGACCCCCACCTGCTGTTTATTTCTTCCTGTAAGTTTCCTCACTTGAAGAGTTCAGAACCTCTTGATTAGCATTCGGCTCAGTATACCAACAGGCATCCACTAGGAGACAGCCAATGCCCAGTACACACAGAACTAAAGAAAGAGATAAGTGTTTGTTACCTTCTGTTTGGAAGGGATCTGTCAGACACACGTCCCCTCCTGGTTACCTGCCCTAAGAACATCATTTTCCGTATAGACACATAACTCCTTAAATATTATCTGCACACACATTTCACAGTGATTGGCAGAGATTTCCCATGCTGCCCTTTAGTGAATCAGTATGTGCATGTATTTTAGCCAGGGGATCTCGGTAAAACTTTTTGCATCCCTGTGGCCTCTGCCAGTTAGCACCAAGAGGTCCCTGAGTCACAAGTTGGGAACCTTTGTTTTAAACTCTTCCCCTCATAGCATGTGCTGCTGAGCACCTGGCAATCCCCAATCTGGGCAAAATGCTGTAGCGTGCTTATCTGCCCTCTGCCTACCTTCACATCCCTATGCTGGCTGCCTCTTGACACTTACAATAAATTCACTCACCTTGTCCTTGCCTTCATAGCCCTGCGGAGTCTAGCTCCTTCTCTAACTTATTGTTCTCCTGTCTTTTCTCACATCCTCTTCACCCCTCCCAAACAGTCCAGCTAACTGAAACTTTGGGGCTGTATTCATCCCTGAGCCAGCACTGAGACCAGCTTGCTCCTGCCTGAATCTAGGAATGGCTCAGCTCCTCTTGCAACTTAAGGCAGCCACTGGACCTACCCTGACTTCCAGCTGGGTTGTCATAATCCCTATGGTGAAGCTGTGTAATAGCTGGGGCATAGAGAAGCCCTCGCCACCGCTCCTCCCACCCCTGGTCTGTATACTTGAACTTAAACTCATGATTCTGTGAACGCGGTGGAGAGCAGGATAAGAAGAGGAAGGAAAAGAACAGGACTTTGACTGGAAAGGAACAGGACCCAAGAAGAGTAGAATAGAAGATCTCAAGATAGAGAGGTCTATAGAGAATGAAATATTGAGAAAGTGAAGAGGGAGCTGTAGAGTGAACATGGGTCACTGTTGTCAGAGATTATGAGACCAATGTGCGATAGGACTAGCAAGCACTGACTGGGCTGCACAGGCTCTCAAGACAGAAAAGGGAGCTGTGGTTCGAAGGGGGCATGAATCTTCTTAGAAAAGGAGTGGTCCATTGTTCCCATGTGATCTGCATACCCTAGAATAGATGGAGAAGCCCCAAGGCTTCTGCCCTCTCAAGCACATGGAGGGGAACACAAGAAATGGAGAAAACTTCACAACTCCACTGAAGTTGCTGAGCCTTCATGTTCTCTCTTCTCCTCTCCAGTTTATGGGACCACTGATGGTGCAGCTGTGACCATTTGAGAATGTGTCTGTACAGACTTAGGAGTTCTGGCTGATATTCTGAAGCGTTACTAGGAAAACTGCTGTATCATGGATGCCCCTCTGTATGCATCTTTACTAAGCTGCAAACTCCACTTTGAAGGTGCAGCCTTTTGCCTTCTTCATGGTCGGTTTGCTGCAAAGTTGGACTGAAATTCTAAAGGCTAGCGACAAAAGAAAAACAAAAGAAGGTCATTGATGTTTAGTGCTCTCCCATGGAAAGGGAATAGATCTAAACAGGCTGGTTCCCAAGCAGGAAAAATGGTTTAATCAGAGGAGAGGTTGCCTTGGCAACAAAGTCACCTGGCATGGGTTTGTATAAGCTGGCAAGGGGATCATCTGACAAAGTGGGCTAAAAGTTATAACACGGGAGGATCTAGCTGGGTCTTTGGCCGTTTTGTCTTTCGCTCAAAAGGAGAAGAGAATCAACATACCTGAGGCAAGAGGCCTTGTCTGCTTTCCTGAGCCCAGGTGCTCTCCCAAAGGAAGGGTGAACTAGTACAAGGGCATTGCCGTTAGGATGTTTGCTGGGATCTGCGCTCTCTTGTGTTTTATATGATTCAGTAGAGAAGACGGATGGTGTTAGAGCTTGAGCTAAGTGTTTCTGTGTGCCAAATGCTTCACAACTGCCACATGCCTCCTGAGACTCAAGCAATAACCCAGGAGCCCCACGCCACCGGGTGGAGTTCTGGGAGTGGGTTTGTTGCAGCTACAGGGGGTCTGGAGGAGTCAGCATTGAGTCCAGGGCTTAGGCCACTAGAAAGCAGCTTCCAATACGGTGTGCTAGAAGCACTGTCTGGGCCCTGAGAGTGTCCTGAGGGATCCCTAGATTGGGGCAGTGGCTGGACTCTCCAGGCAGGCCCCGGAGGCTTAAAACCCCCAGGGACCCAGAAACTGAGTCCTTCACAGCAGTCCGGTGGGTGGCCAGGATGGGGAGCCCAACCAACTCTATACCAGCAGAGAAGGCAGAGGTTGAGACCCTTTGGGGACCCCGGCCTTCAGCCCTGCAGATTTCATGATGGAGTCCACCCTTCTGTGTTGCCTGCTAGATGCCTCTGTGGCTCCATGGAAACGAGTTAATTGTCTACAGCTTTCTCCCAAGGATCAGCTGTCGCCTGTGGGGGAGCTTGAGCGGCGGGGGAGAGACAGGAGCAATGGGATTGCATTTTTGGATTGACTTGAGATGCTAACAACCGGCATTAGTGTGATTAAAAACATAGGCCTGAGAGGAAGGACGTGTCAGATGTTAGTATATTTCACTTGTGTGCTTTTCTGGGTGCCTCTGGATTGCCTTATTCTGGCCAGGGTCTAAAAGAATTAGAGTACCAGGCTGAATGGCAGGCACAGTCTGGAGGCCTGAGAAAGAGCTGCCGAGTGCAAGTCACTGCTGTGCTGCTGAATCGCGGTGTCACTATTTGCAAGGCACTTCACCTGTCTGAGCCTCAGTTTACCTATCTGTACCCTGAGGGTAATGATGGCTGCACAGAGTTGCAAAGTGCTTTGTGGTCTATGAAAGGGAAAAACACTAGAGTGCAACTAAGAATTTCAGAAGCATCAGACTTAGCTGATCAGCCTGATATTCAATACCTTCATGCCCTAATCATCCTCTTGCTAAAAGGGCTAATTGGGAGAGAAATTCAAAGGCACACATGGCAGCTAGGCAGCTGGTCCTATTGACTTGCAATGGCAAATAGGCACCGAAGTGTCCGTTGTGCATTGAAAGTCTTTCCCTCAGCCCTGTCCTCTTCTACTGGAGCTGAACTAACAGAGTGGGCAGTGGTACCGTTTGCCGATTTGGCTCTTGAACCATCAGGCCAGCATACGGCAGGACAGGGACACAGTGGGACTCTAAGAGGTAGAATCACAGAATCATAACAATGTTGGGTTGGAAGAGACCTTGAGAAGTCATCAAGTCCAGCCTCCTGCACTGAGGCAGGACCAAGTAAACGTAGACTGTCCCTGACAGGGGTTTGTCCTTAAACCCCCCCCAATGACAGGGATTCCACAACCTCCCTTGGAAGTCTATTCCAGAGCTTAACTATGTTTATAGTGAGAAAGCTTTTCTGAATATCTCACCTAAACCTCCCTGGCTGCAGATTAAGCCATTACTTCTTATCTTACATACACGCAGAGAACAACTGATCACAGTCCTTTTTATAAAAGTTCTTACCAAAGCTGAAGACTATTATTAGGTACCCCTCTGTCGTCTTTCCTCAAGACTAAACATGCCCACTTTGTTTAACCTCTCCTCAGAGCTCAGATTTTCTAAACTTTTTGTCATTTTTGTTGCTCTCCCCAGACTTCCTCCTGGCCACCCATCGAACTGCTGTGGAAAATTCAGCTTCTGGGTCTCTGGGTGTTTTCAGCCTCTGGGACCTGAATGGAATCCAGCCAGTGCCCCACCAACGGGTCACTGAAAACACTGTCAGGACACAGAACAGGAGCAGCAAAAAAGGGAGTTTTGTGAGGGAGTATGAGAGGTAGGTGCACCTGACACTCTAAAATTAGCTCTCCGCCCAATACAAACAAAATGAAAGTAAAAATAATGCAGGCAGAAGTCCAGAGAGAGAGAGATATCCAGTGTATTGCAATGAATGTACCACATACAATTACCTGCCTTGTGGGCAAGGGGCAAACGTTGGTATTCAGTGCAAGCAATCCATGGCCCTCAGAGACCGAGGAAGGGCTCCGGAGACCAGAGTGGCTGAACTGGAGGAGCTAAGGGAGACAGAAAGGTACACAGACAAGACTTTCTGGGGCACAATAAAGCAGTCCCAGCCATGGGCTGACAGCCTCTGTGCTGTTCAGAAGGATGAAAGTCTCAGGGAAGGAGAACATCAAGCTGGAGTGGAAGGAAGTGAACCCATTATTGGGACCCTCTTCCTAGATGAGGACAGGGTATTCTCTCGCATTGAGGATACCCCACTGTGAGAGGGGACCCCAGTTATTAGGAAGAGACAGCTAATAGTAGGGGAGGGATTCAATTATTAGAAATATAGATAGTTGGGTTTGTGATAACAGGGAGAACTGCCTGGCGAATTGCCTGACTGGTGCCCAGGTTGCAGACCTCTCAAGACATCAGGATAGGCTTATGAGTAGTGCTCGGGAGGAGCCAATGGCTGTGGTACATGTAGGTACCAATGATATAGGGAAAGGTAGGAGAGGGGTCCTGCAAGCCAAAAACGTAGGCTACTAGGTAAGCTATTAAACTCCAAGATTAAACTACCAAAAACTTACAGCAATTTTTTAGAGTACATCAGAAGACTGCCTATCTATCAGTGGGGCCACTAGATGATCAAGGTGCTAAAGGAATATTCAAGGAAGACAAGGCTGTGGCAGAGAAGCTAAATGAATTTTTGCATTTGTCTTCACTGCAGAGGATAAGGAGAAGATCCCCACAAACACGTCACTCTTTTTAAGGTGACACACCTGAGGAACATCCAAGTTTGAGGTGTCAGTAGAGGAGCTTTTAGTACAAATTGATAAACGTAACCAAAGTGATTCACCAGGACCAGATGGTATTCACACCAGAGTTCTGAAGGAACTCTTATGAAATTGAAGAACTAACTGTGGTATCACGTAAATAAGTCTCTGTACCAGATGACTGAAGGGTAGCTAATGTAATGCCGATGTTTATAAAAAGGGTTCCACAGGTGACCCTGGCAATTACAGGCAGGTAAGCCTAACTTCAGTATCATGCAAATTGGTTGAAACTACAGTAAAGAACAAAATTATCAGACACACAAATGAACACAATATGTTGGAGAAGAGTCAACAAGGCTTTTATAATCTATTAGAATTCTTTGAGGGTGTCAACAAACATGTGGACAAAGGTGATCCAGTGGATATAATATACTTGGACTTTCAGAAAGCCTTTGCGAAGTTCCTTACCAAAGGCTCTTAAACAAAGTAAGCTGTCATGGGATAAGAAGGAAGGTTAGGGTCATGGATCAGTAACTTTCTGAAAGATAGTAAACTTATGTGATAAGTTACAGTCAGTATGGATTTGTCAAGAACAAATCATGTCAAACTGACCTCATAGCTTTCTTTGACAGGGTAACAAGCCTTGTGGATAGGGGGGAAGTGGTATATGTTTATTTTAGTAAGGCTTTTGATACTGTCTCGTATGACCTTCTCAGAAACAAACTAAGGAAATACAACCTATAAGGTAGGTGCATAACTGGTTGGAAAACCATTCTTAGAGAGTTGTTATCGGTGGTCCACAGTCAAGTTGGAAGGGCATATTGAGTGGGGTCCCACAGAGATCAGTTCTGGGTCCAGTTCTGTTCAATATATTCATCAGTGATTTAAACAATGGCATAGTGAGTACATTTGTAAAGTTTGCAGATGATACCAAGCTGGGAGGGGTTGCAAGTGCTTTGGAGGATAGAATTAAAATTCAATATGATCTGGACAAACTGGAGAAATGGTCTGACGTAAATATGATGAAATTCATCAAGGACAAATGCAGAGTACTCCACTTAGGAGGGAACAATCATTTGTACACGTACAAAATGGGAAACGACTGCCTAGGAAGAGTACTGCAGAAAGAGATCTGGGGGTCATAGTAGATCACAAGTTAAATATGAGTAAACAGTGTAACACTATTGCAAAAAAAGCAAATATCATTCTGGGATGTATTAACAGGAGTCTTGTAAACAAGACGCAAGTAGTAATTCTTCCACTCTACTCCACACTGATTAGGCCTCAACTGGTGTATTGTGTCCAGTTCTGGGTGCCACATTTCAGGAAAGATGTGGGCACATTGGAGAAAGTCCAGAGAAGAGCAACAAAAATGATTAAAGGTCTAGAAAACATGACCCATGAGGAAAGGTTGAAAAAAAATGAGTTTGTTTAGTCTGGACAAGAGAAGACTGAGAGGGGACATGATAACAGTTTTCAAGTATGTAAAAGGTTGTTTTAAGGAGGAGGGAGAAAAATTGTGCTCCTTAACATAGGATAGGACAAGAAGCAATGGGCTTAAATTGCAGCAAGGGTGGTTTAGGTTGGACATTAGGAAAAACTTCTTAACTGTCAGTGTGGTTAAGCAATGAAATAAATTGTCTAGGGAGGTTGTGGAATCTCCATCATTGGAGATTTTTAAGAGCAGGTTAGACAAACACCTGTCAGGGATGGTCTAGATAACACTTAGTCCTGCTATGAGTGCAGCGGACTGGACTAGATGACCTCTCGAGGTCCTTTCCAGTCCTATGATTCTCTGATATATCTGGTTGGTTTTTACAATAGAAACAGGTAAATACTGATGACTGTTCTGGAACTTGTGCTGTTCACTATATTCATAAATGATCTGGAAAAGGGGCTAAACAGTGAGATGGCAAGATGTGCAGATGATAAAAAATTACTCAAGGTAGTTAAGTCCAAAGCTGACTGCAAAGTGTTCTCACGAAAGGGAGGGACTGGGCAAGAAAATGGCAGAGTAAATTCAATGTTGACAAGGGCAAAGTAATACACATAGGAAAACATAATCCCAACTCTACATACAAAATGATGGTGTCTAAATTAGTTGTCACTCAAGGACGAGATCTTGGATAGTTCTCTGAAAACATATGTTCAATGTGCAGCAGCAGTCAAAAAAAGCTAACAGCATATTAAGAACCATTAGGAAAGGAATAGATAAGATAGAAAATATCATAATGCCACTATATAAGTTATTGGTACACCCACATCTTGAATACTGCATGGAGTTCTGGTCACCCAGTCTCCAAAAAGATGTATTAGAATTGGAAAATGTACAGAGAATGGGAACAAACCTGATTGGGGTAAGGAACAGCTTCCACATGCGGAGAGATTAAAAATACTGGGACTGCTGAATGTTCAATTTAGAGTAGAGACGACTAAATGAGGATATGCTAGAGGTCTGTAAAAATCAAGAATGGAGTGGAGAAAGTGCATAAGAAAGTGCATGCATCCGATGAAGTGAGCTGTAGCTCACGAAAGCTTATGCTCAAATAAATTGGTTAGTCTCTAAGGTGCCACAAGTACTCCTTTTCTTTTTGCATAAGAGTGTTATTTATCCCTTCACATAACACAAGAACTAGGTGTCGTCATCCAATGTAATTAATAGGCAGCAGGTGTAAAACAAACAAAAGGCAGTACTTCACACAATGCACAATCAACTAGGGGAACTCGTTGCCAGGGGATGTTGTGAAGGCCAAAAGTATAAGAGGGTTAAAAAAAGAACCAGATACGTTCATGGGGGGATAGTACCATAAATGCTATTAGTTAATATGGTCAGTGTCACAGCCCCATGCTCCAGGGTCCCTAAACCTCCGACTGACAAAAACTGGGGTTGGACAGCAATGGGAGATTACTTGAGAATTGCCCTGTTCTGGTCATTGCCTCTGAAGCATCTGGCATTGGCCACTGTCAGAAGACAGGATACTGGGTTAGAAGGACCATTGGTCTGACCCAGCATGGCCATTTTTATATTCTTATCTTTTTTGCATAAGTGTGACACCCCTGAGGCAAACTAGGCAGTCGCCAAGCTACAGCCAAATTCTGCTACAGTGTGTTGATATTGTATAAAACATATAATTGCATAAGTTGTCACAAACCACACAAAGACAGAATATACCTTTGAAGGTCACTAAAATACTACAGCAGGAGTGAGTCTTCCTACTAAGGGAAAGACACCTCTGGAGAATCCATTATCAGACACTCTCCTGTCAAGGAAAATGCTTCCCTGGGGAAAACACCTCCATGGGAAAGGCTTCTGTAAATCAATCCCGTTCTAATGTAAAATACCCATCAGGACACTCCTTTTTGGAGACTAACTGCCTTCCCAGCTTCCCCCACATCCCTATCTCCCTCCCTGTCCCCAAATGGAGCTTTTATATTGCAAAAAGAGGTCACACTAGCCCACAGGTGACTTAAGACCTCATCAGTCCACTCCAATTAGTCCTGATGAGATCTGCAATCTGTTCCTTCACTTCTAGCCCACAGGGGGAAGTGCTCTTATGAGCTCATTTCAGTGGTTGTTAGATCGTAGTCACTCCTTATCACATGCTCCACACTGCACCATATGTAGGCCCAGATCCATAGGCACTGACTCCCTGGGAGCTCTGGGCCTCAAGCACCCACAGAAAAAAAATAAGGGGTGTTCAGCTTCAGCACCCATGGGGTTGGATTAACCTTTTGTTGGGCCCAGCACCCAGACCTTTCCCCTGCCCCCCACTTGGCTAGATGGATCCTTGGTCTGACCCCGTATGGCTGTTTATATGTTCCTATGACAGTCATCTCTTTTATAGCACACTCTTGTAGTGAGGTATTCATCCTTGACCTCTCCTCCTTCAGTGCTTGAGTATCACACTGAGCATGAGCCTATAGAACTGGTGATGAAGATCTGTTCTATGTAGGCCAGTCTATTAGGGTGGTTTATGCTTAAAACCTTACTTGGAAAACATCTCTCCTCTTAAAGCTAATGTGTCTGCTTCTAGGTGGGCTTGGGGAATTGTCCCCTAGATCTGATCTACAGCAGAATTTACAGTCTCAGAAAAATTAGATTACAATATAGCCCCAAAATATTACAAGCTCTATTGAGCAACAGCCTTGGCCTAGTGACTTTAGGCACCCAACCTGAGACAACTTAAAAAGAGGTCTTATTTTCAGAAAGCGCTGAGCACCTTTAAGTAGAACCAGCTGGGAATTTTTCAGTGAAGAACATCCATTCTGGGTCAGACCAATGATCAATTTAGCCCAGTATCCTGTCTACCAATAGTGGCCAATGCCAGGTGACCCAGAGGGAATGAACAGAACAGGTAATTACCAAGTGATCCATCCCCTGTCGCTCATTCCCAGCTTCTGGGAATTGGAAGCTAGGGACACCCAATAGCTATGGTGTTGCTTCTCTGACCATTATGGCTAAGAGCCATCGATGGCCCTATCCTCCATGAAATTTTTCATTTAATCAGAACCAAAATATTTTACAGAAACGTTTTGGTTTCAATGAAACTTCCATCAGGAAGGTTTCTCAGATTCAGGATGGAATTTGGAAAACAGGGGGAAGAAGAGAACAAGAGCCCCACCCTGGACTAGCGAACAGCCCAGTCTTTAGGGAACCCCCTTAGGATGTAGGAGACCCACGTTCAAGTCCCTAAGTTGGGCAGAGACTTACACATGGGTCTAGAACATCCCAGGTGAAGGCCCTAACCACAGGGCTATTGGCTAGTCTAAGGTGGGGCACTCACTCTCATTTTTCATGATTTTTTTTCAAAAACTCTTGGGTTTGTCCGAGTGCAGAACAGGGACATTTTTCATTTCCCACCCAGCTCTTCTTTTAAGGTGTCTGTTAGTGGGCACCCAAAACTCACTCATCATTTCTGAAAATGTTCGTCATTAAAGAGACAAGATGGGTGAGGGGATATCTTTTACTGGACCAGCTTCTGGGGGTGACAGACAAGCTTTCGAGCCAAACAGAGCTCTTCTTCATTTATGTCCTTCGTGAAGAGGATTGTGAGCTTCTGTGCTAATTTGCAGTCGTCATTGTACCATGTGATTCCTACCGACGCTTCGCTCTCAGCAATTTTTTTAAAATGAAATCTTTGAAGGCAGAAAAAAAAAACTAAATTGCCATGACACCATCTTAATATTGCCTTTGATTGGACAGGACAGGCAAGCAAGAGGATCTGAAGCATTCTCTATCGCACACATTTCTAACAAGCCCTAAGGTGTTGCAAGAAGCAAGCTCTGATCTACAACACCTACAATATACATTAAGTCCTTTAATGCAGTAGGAGGGGAAATAGGAACAAAGGCAACATTCTGGCTCCCTGCAGATTCCCTTAGCTTGGAGGGTGGCAGGGAGCAGCGAAGTTGTCTTTCCCTCCTCTTTTCAAACTCATAGACTTTAAGGCCAGAAGGGATCATCATGATCATCTAGTCTGACCTCTCACACATCATAGGCCACGCATCCACACCTGTCATAGACCTATAACCTCTAGCTGTGTTACTGAAGTCCTCAAATCTTGATTTAGAGACTTAAAGCAACAGAGAATCCATTATTTATTCTACTTCAAACCAGCAAGTGACCAGTGTCCTATGCTGCAGAGGAAGGCAAACCCACTCTGCCAGTCTGACCTGGGGGGACAATTTCCTTCCCAACCCCAAATATGGCAATCAGACCTTGAGTATGTGGGCGAGACTGTGTTAAACTCCCCAATATGGTGCATCAGTATTTGTTCTTTGATGCTTGGACCTGGAGTGCCCTGGGACCTGTGAGATGGTTTAAAGATAGAATACTTTGAGAGACTACTTTGAGAGATTTCACACTTATCTAGGGCTGAACCCCTGGACTAAAAGCTCTTCATTTTTAGCTTGATTGTGAGGCACAGGCATGGAACCTAAGTCGCTCTCTACAAGAAAACCTCTTAGATCACTAAAAAAAACGCAAAACAAGTAGCGTTTGAGGATTCATTCCACCAGCAAGACAGTAGTTATGTGTGTATTACTGTAGTACCTAGAGCAGGGGTTCTCAACCTGAGGCCCAATTAGACCCAATTAGCTGTGGCCCATGTGACATCCTCAGGCCCACACAGGTAATATAGATATTGTGTGGATGCGGCCCACGTAATGGAGAGCTGCATACGTGACCCACGGTGCTAAATAGGTTGGGAACCACTGACGTAGAGCCTTCAACTGAGGTCCCACCCTGCTAGATGCTGTACTGACATCTAATAAGAAAAGGCACCCGTCTCAAAGAGATTACGATCTAGACAGACAAGAATAGGGAAAGCAGTGGATGTATTGTTTCTTGACTTTAGCAAAGCTTTTGACACGGTCTCCCACAGTATTCTTGTCAGCAAGTTAAGGAAGTATGGGCTGGATGAATGCACTACAAGGTGGGTAGAAAGCTGGCTAGATTGTCGGGCTCAACGGGTAGTGATCAATGGCTCCATGTCTAGTTGGCAGCCGGTATCAAGTGGAGTACCCCAAGGGTCGGTCCTGGGGCCGGTTTTGTTCAATATCTTCATAAATGATCTGGAGGATGGTGTGGATTGCACTCTCAGCAAATTTGCGGATGATACTAAACTGGGAGGAGTGGTAGATACGCTGGAGGGGAGGGATAGGATACAGAAGGACCTAGACAAATTGGAGGATTGGGCCAAAAGAAATCTGATGAGGTTCAATAAGGATAAGTGCAGGGTCCTGCACTTAGGACGGAAGAACCCAATGCACAGCTACAGACTAGGGACCGAATGGCTAGGCAGCAGTTCTGCGGAAAAGGACCTAGGGGTGACAGTGGACGAGAAGCTGGATATGAGTCAGCAGTGTGCCCTTGTTGCCAAGAAGGCCAATGGCATTTTGGGATGTATAAGTAGGGGCATAGCGAGCAGATCGAGGGACGTGATCGTTCCCCTCTATTCGACATTGGTGAGGCCTCATCTGGAGTACTGTGTCCAGTTTTGGGCCCCACACTTCAAGAAGGATGTGGATAAATTGGAGAGAGTCCAGCGAAGGGCAACAAAAATGATTAGGGGACTGGAACACATGACTTATGAGGAGAGGCTGAGGGAGCTGGGCTTGTTTAGCCTGCAGAAGAGAAGAATGAGGGGGGATTTGATAGCTGCTTTCAACTACCTGAAAGGGGGTTCCAAAGAGGATGGCTCTAGACTGTTCTCAATGGTAGCAGATGACAGAACGAGGAGTAATGGTCTCAAGTTGCAGTGGGGGAGGTTTAGATTGGATATTAGGAAAAACTTTTTCATTAAGGGGGTGGTGAAACACTGGAATGCGTTACCTAGGGAGGTGGTAGAATCTCCGTCCTTAGAGGTTTTTAAGGTCAGGCTTGACAAAGCCCTGGCTGGGATGATTTAACTGGGAATTGGTCCTGCTTCGAGCAGGGGGTTGGACTAGATGACCTTCTGGGGTCCCTTCCAACCCTGATATTCTATGATTCTATGATTCTATGGTCATGTAAGTCTATGGAAGAGCTGGAAATATAACCCAGGTTTCCAATGCCTTAAACACAAAACCATCCTAAATCACAAAGCCATCTGCGCTTTCGTCCTTTGGTGCATTACCAGCGGAAGAGCCATCTCCTTAAAGCTTAGAAATCCTTCAGATTCGTCCATTTTAAAAACAAGCTGCAGAAGGACATTCAGAATTAAGGGGCTGATCCTGAAGACCTGATAGACATGAACACATTTTACCCCCAGGGATTAGTCCTATTTAGTTGGGGATTGGTCCTGCTTCGAGCAGGGGGTTGGACTAGATGACCTCCTGAGGTCTCTTCCAACCCTAATCTTCTATGATTCTGATTGACTATAGTGAGACTATTCCCAGGAGTGCAGGTCGTAGGATGAGGCCCTAGTGTCTGTTACCATGGGGAAACAGCAACAGGAACAAATGTTAAAGACCTTTAAACAACTGATGCCTGAAAAAAATCAATTTAACTTTACAAATGCTCCTTGAACTAGCAATAATGGCTTTTAATACCCCAGTGGAGAAGAACCAGTGGTATATTGTTTCTAGCAATAAATGGGGATGTATTATGTCAAATGCTTTGCTAAGCTCTTTACTTAATGCATCAGCCTTCAGATCCTTATCAATAACAGAACTAGTTCTTGACTGTCAATTTAATAGAGCTGAACAGACGGGCAATTCAGTTCGATCGGCAGATTAGGTTAGCATCTAGTGCTCAGGCTGATATCTCTTTGTTTATTCAATGAACCAATCTTTCCATCACGTTGTTAAATCCGGACCACATGCATACAGGCCAAGGGACAGTGACCACTTACACAGAGTGCAGTGAGAGATCCTATTCTCACACTAGCTGAATGCAAATCCAATAGAGGATTAAAAAAATATTTCCAAAAATTGCCAGCTAAAACGCTATTTTCACTCGTTATGGTTTATTATTTATCTGCCACAGGTATCCTAAAAAAATCTCTCCCCTCCGTTACTGTGGTGGTGAAAGAAGATGTCTGCAGTACATCTAATGTGGTCCAGACACCTAAATGTTTCACCAGTCCTGTAGAAAGTGTTTGCTGATAGGCACTGTCGGCATTATTACATGGAATTCTCTCCACAGGGTAACAACCCCCTGCAAGAGTGGTGGAAAGTCAAAGCTCTGCAGCTTCTGCAGAGCAGAAAGTTTACTTTGTGTTGCTCTATTACTATACATAGGTCTAGATAATGCTTAGGCCTGCCAGGAATGCAGGGGACTGGACTAGATGACCTCCTGAGCTCCCGTCCAGTCCAATGGTTCTATGATAATAGTGTTAAAAGATTGTTAAAGCAACCTTAACTCTGCCCCCTTGTGTTTGTGTATTTGGATGCAGTCTTTAATTATATGGTCCTATAATCAAGGTCCTGTGTATTCCATAATCCTATTGCCACAGAACTGGCTGCAGAATCCATCCCATCCCACTGAATCATGCTCCAGAATCTAAGCTTTATGATCAGTGAGGTTTTTAAAAGCACTCAGCCATAGCCTAACCCTACTCCCATTGAGGTCAAAGTGACCCCCAGAAGTGCAATGAACCATGTCAATGCAGATGGTGTTTTCATCTACTGGAATCTATGAGAGCACCCACCTTTGGGATGCCCCCTTGTGGCCTCAGAATGGTCCTGCAAATAGCTCTCTGCTTTGATTTCCCTTTTCCAGGCACTCACAGTTCCCATCTTCCCAGGGACAGATTGCCTGCCTAGCTTCTCCACCATATTGTCATAAAGTAGTCTCTTCCTGAGGTCCCTCCTGCATCAGGCTGTGGCATGACTGGTTCTCCTGCCTCAGTTTCCTCTTTCTTCTAGAGTCCCCAGTAACTCCAGGCAAACTTTCAGCGTACATATAGCACTTGTGAGTTTACAAAAACTCCCACAACCATAATCCAGATTTCCCCAGCACAGTCCAAACAGTACATTCAATCTTTCAAGTCCCAAGAGTCCATCAATTTACCCAATATAGCTCTGGCAACTCTCACCACACTCCAGCTGTCAGGTGTGGTTCCAGCATCTCTCCCCATGCTTCATCCCAGGTCCTCTAGTGTTTCCTTTGCTGGTATGGCTCCATCTCTTGCCCAGAGACATCACAGGGGCACCCCCTTCATCATTCCCCAACCTTTAGCTCTCTCTGGCCTTCCAACTTCAGGTCTCCAGCTCAGAGAACCAGCTGGCATCTTCCTCTGCTGCTCTCAGGCCTCTCTGGTCATGGCTCTCTAGCCTGGGAAAGTTGGTAGGTGACACTCTGCCTGCCTTATCTGGCTCCACAGTTGACTAGGAATTCCTATCGCTCCCTTCTGCAGGAGCATCCCATTTCCTGAAGCTTTGCTCTTCTTCTGAGCTATCTCTCTACTCTCAGGACTAGGGACTCAACTCTCCCCCTGGATTCTGGAGCTTTCCCTTCCCTTTGGCCTCTCTCTCATTTATAACTCCCAGGGGCAGCCCCACTCCCCTCATTACACCAAACTAGGGTGCACCTGGACTGGAACAGGACAGCTGGGACCAATTTCATTTAAGGAACCAGCTACCCTGTGGTGGCATCTCACTGGTCATATTTAGGCTTGGAAAGAGTAGGTTTTTAATCAGTATATGTAGGTAAACATTGAGTTCACCATACACACACAAACTGACAAAAAATATGTCCATTGATAACAATCGACTTTTACAGAGATGCAAAGTAAGAAGAATGCTACTTGAGAACTTATTAGTGGTTAATCTAAGGATATTTACGTTGTACATTTTGACATCTGATGTCATTGTAGCAGGGTTTCAGGTGGTCTGCCGACCCGTTGGGAGGCAGTGGGGAGATACTGTCTCGCCGAAAGGCCTTGGTCACACCTTTCTGTTGATGGGGAGTTAGCGGAGGGAGGTGTGCCGGTCAGAGTCTGTGACACGCCCCTCAGGCCGGGGAGCGCCGGCAAGAGTCAGTGCTCTTTATCGGGGTTCTGCCACCCGAGGCAGGGTGGCCGGGGTAGGGGAACACAGACCCACCCGACTCCACTGCGTTCCAGCCCAGGGCCCTGACAGTGGCAGGAGGCGAAGGTCCCGCCACTGGGTCAGCGGGGAGCCATCTGCAACACTCTGACCAAATAGACCCACCGCACTGTGCAGTTCTGCCCCTGGGCTACTTCCTATCCGGTCTCTCAAGTGGGTCACTCTGGTTCCTCCAACTCGCCGGGATATTCAGCCGCCGGTAGCCCTGGTAGCTCCAGCTCACCCTCAGCATCAGGCTCACTCTGGCTTGGGTCGCTGCCTGGCTCCTTCAGTTCCTCGGGGTACTCTGCGGCCGGCAGTCCTGGTAGCCCGAGTCCTTCCACAAGGTCAGGTTGCTCCTGGTCCAGGGCGCACCCTGGCTCGGCAGTAGGGTTTGCAGGGAACAGTCTGTGTCTGTCTCCCTCCCCGGTGCTGCCCTGACTGGGCTAAAGGCCCCGCCTTTTGTACTTTCTGTTCCATCCCTCCCCTTCCAGGGGGTGGAGTAAGATTGGCCTGGCCCCGCCCACTCAGACTGAGAGCGCGGCTCTTTACCCTCTGGTTCAGAGGCAGGCCACCCTGGCTCCCTACATCGACAGGGTGTGTTTTAACGGTTATAAAGCTTTATCTTTTCAAATCTCTACATCTACTGCAGCTGTGAAAATTTAAATCAACAACAATTAAAACATGCCAAAAGCTAAACATCAATATGATGCATCAAAATTATAAAAAAGACAAATTGAATTCTGCCAAGCCTAGTTATATTAATACTTTTGAGGCCATTTGAGGTTTCTACTTGGGTCAGCTACAGTGATGTAGCTAGCCTCACTAGGCTGGTGGTTCCCATCTGAATTTTGTACAGTAAAATGGCACAGCTCAAAGCAGAGATGCAGCAAAGAGAATGGAGCAAAGGAGAAGTCAGCAGTGGGAGCAATAATTGATTCAAGTCCGGGGTGAAGAACGTTGCAACAGGCTGAACGAGGGATAAGATCATAACCTCACTGTTTTACCTTTAGCTACACTTTTTATGAGATGCTATAAGGTCTAGACCAGGGTGGCCAAACTCCTGCTCGTGAGCCACATGTGGCTCTTTTACAGTTAAAGTGTGGCTCGTAGAGCCGCCAGCCTCCCATTCTCCACCTACCAGATTGGGGTGGCAGGAGCTCAGGGCTTCTGCCCTGCGTCAGGGTGGTGTGGCTAAGGGCTTCTGCCCTGCGGGGAGGAGGGGTCTCAGGGCTTCAGCCCCAGAGGACACACCTGCTGGGGCTCAGGGCTTCAGCAGGAGTGGGGCTGAAGCCCCGAGCCCTGGCAGGCACACCCCGCAGGGCTGAAGCCCCGAGCCCCAGCAGATGCATCTAGCTCTCAAATGTCTGAAGATTATTGTATGCAGCTTGGAGGATCAGTACGTTTGGCCAGCCTTGGCATAGACTGTAACAAGATCTCCGCAATGGAATGATGAATCAGTTATCTGTCCTATTCCACCACGCTGACTTCTAGCCACAGGCGGTCTCAGTCCAGAATGCCTGACCCGCTCCAAAGCAGCGACATGCCTGAGAATGTTTAATGACTATCGTTTGGGCAATTGTCTCTGTCTTACCTGCCAATAACACTACCCAGGCCTATTAGCATGCCAAGATTAACGACAGTACATATGGCTAGGGGATGGCTCACGCGCAATCATCTTGCCCCTATCTATGCACTAATGTTTTCACTCTGAGATAAGCCACTCTCACACAGGCCTTGTGATTACTAAGCAAAGAGCAAACAAATAAACAGGCAGAGAGAGACTGAGCAAATATCATCATCATCATCACAGCTGTGGGCACTCCCACAATGAGTAAAGTGCTTCTCCAGACACCGGCTTTGCCCCAGAGACTTTATAATTTGACTGTCCAATATTGGAAATCCTTAAGCACATGAGGAACATGACTAGTTCCCTGATTAAAATGGAATGACTTATTATATTTCACTGGTTTCAGAGTAGCAGCCATATTAGTCTGTATTCGCAAAAAGAACAGGAGGACTTGTGGCACCTTAGAGATGAACCAATTTATTTGAGCATGAGCTTTCGTGAGCTACAGCTCACTTCATCGGATGCATAAAGTGGAAAATACAGTGGGGAGAATTATATACACAGAGAACATGAAACAATGGGTGTTACCATACACGCTGTAACCAGAGTGATCACTTAAGATGAGCTAATACCAGCAGGAGAGCTGGGGGGGAGGAGGGAGAAAACCTTTTGTAGTGATAATCAAGGTGGGCCATTTCCAGCAGTTGACAAGAAAGTCTGAGGAACAGTGTGTGTGGGGGGGGAATAAACATGGGGAAATAGTTTTACTTTGTGTAATGACCCATCCACTCCCAGTCTCTATTCAAACCTAAATTAATTGTATCCAGTTTGCAAATTAATTCCAATTCAGCAGTCTCTCGTTGGAGTCTGGTTCTGAAGTCTTTGTTGTAATATTGCAACTTTTAGGTCTGTAATCGAGTGACCAGAGAGATTGAAGTGTTCTCTGACTGGTTTTTGAATGTTATAATTCTTGACGTCTGATTTGCGTCCATTTATTCTTTTACGTAGAGACTGTCCAGTTTGGCCCATGTACATGGCAGAGGGGCATTGCTGGCACATGATGGCATGTATCACATTGGTGGATGTGCAGGTGAACGAGCCTCTGATAGTGTGGCTGATGTGATTAGGCCCTATGATGGTGTCCCCTGAATAGATATGTGGACACAGTTGGCAACAGGCTTTGTTGCAAGGATAGGTTCCTGGGTTAGTGGTTCTGTTGTGTGGTTGCTGGTGAGTATTTGCTTCAGGTTGGGGGGCTGTCTGTAAGCAAGGACTGGCCTGTCTCCCAAGATCTGTGAGAGTGATGGGTCATCCTTCAGGATAGGTTGTAGATCCTTGATGATGCGTTGGAGAGATTTTAGTTGGGGGCTGAAGGTGATGGCTAATGGCGTTCTGTTTTTTTCTTTGTTGGGCCTGTCCCATAGTAGGTGACTTCTGGGTACTCTTCTGGCTCTGTCAGTCTGTTTCTTCTCTTCAGCAGGTGGGTATTGTAGTTGTAAGAATGCTTGATTGAGATCTTGTAGGTGTTTGTCTCTGTCTGAGGGGTTGGAGCAAATGTGGTTGTATCGTAGAGCTTGGCTGTAGACAATGGATCGTGTGGTGTGATCTGGGTGAAAGCTGGAGGCATGTAGGTAGGAATAGCGGTCAGTAGGTTTCCAGTATAGGGTGAAGCTTTCACTGAGGGCTTAATTTAATGCCTATTGAAGTGAATAGAAAACAACCGTGACTTCTACGGAGGTTGCCTTCTGCCCTGAATGCTGATATATGTGTTTAACCTGAGGTTTATAAAGCAGAATGACTACAGAAAGGTCAAAGCTCTCAAAGTCCTGAAGACAATTTCTCAGTATTAACACATCATGACTGGCCATTGATTGGGGATTCATCATTGTGCTTCAAATTTGATTTATTCCTGGTACATTGTTGCGGTCTGGTTTTTACTGAGTCTCATAAATAAAACAAAAGAAAACAAAGATCCTAGAGATGGAAACATGAGAAGGGGGTGGGAAATCCATCATTATAAATATGATACCAGGTAACGTTCAAGGACAGAGCTGAAAGGCCCATGTCGGAGACTCTCTTCAATAAGCAGGGAGAGGAATTTATTGTGGTAAAATGGGGTATAACTAGGAGTATGGGGAGGGGACCTGAGTGGAAAATTGAGGATTCACATCAGGAAAAACTTGAACACTAAGTGCCCAATCCTGCAAATATTTACGTCTGTGAGTAGCTTGACTGTCATTCCTAGTCTCACTGAAGTGAAGGTACTCATGTGCAGAAGCGTTTCCAGAATCAGGTCCTAACATGCATCAATAAAAGTACTCTGCCTCACCCATTTGCACATTCACCCATATCGGAGCTTTGCTGGGCAATAATCTGAGTTGCAGCAAGACACACCCCACAAATGTAAAAGCATGGCTGTAAGTTAATGGAAAAGTCCCCAGCATTCATTATCATCTTCACATCATCTATAGATCAACACACACTGCGCGTCCATCTCTAGCACTGGGACTATTGCATGAGTAACTACTCACATGCTTACGGGTTTGCAGAATGAGGTCCACAGGATAAAGGATAGAAATATAACCTGTAGTCAGGGCCCCCGAACCTCAGCTAGTGTAAATCAGTTTAGCTCCATTGGAATCAATGGCCCTTTGCCCGTTCATACCCACGGAGGATCTGCTCCAAAGCAGTCAGAGGGCTGACCAGCATGTATTCTCTTGGATCCACATTTCACTTTCCTAAGAGGTAAACTATCCATGGTTGCCCCTCTTAAGTCTCTGTTTCTTTATCTGCCTGACACCAATGTTTTCCAGTGCTGCTTACCATCTGGGGGTTTGTTGTATTTGCTACTCTATTCTGGAGATAGTGAGAGTGCTGGAAATAGCAACAACTGCAGAAATACAGCCAGCGTTTGACTACCTGCTGCTTAAGGATGGTGCCCATTGTCCAGTGTAATGGGGGCACTCATCTCTTGAGCACCTCCTAGCACAGTTCTTTTCTAGCCACTGGCACCTCCCAGCAGGCAGCTGGCTGACTTTTGTGGGTGTAACAAAATGGCCAATGTTAGTATGGTGGGTCCTGCACTTTTCTTGGCAGGGGGCTAAGATGCCACCCCTTACACCTGCTCTTGGGGCACCAAGGGCCCCACTAGTGGCCCAAGAAGGTGGTAAAAGAGGGAAGCGGGGGAGGGGTCTGGGTTTGCCCCTCGCTCTGAGCCCCAGCCCCTCTCAACCCCTGCTGGTTCTTACCCTCTTCCCCCTTGGGTGGGGTACCCTCCATCCTTAGACACTGGGGGAGGGAGTCTCCCTTACTTCAGTTCTCTGATCTTTCAAGTCTCACAGCACACCTCCAAGCCCCAGTCCTCTCTCCTTGTCCCTGTCTGCCTGAAGCAGGGGGGTTTTATTAAGGCCTGACAGGGCCTTAATTGACTGCAGGTGCTCCAATTAACCTGTAGGAACCCTCCCTAGTCTACAGGGAACCACGCCTTAATTAGCCTTGGGCTTATGTATTTCCCCTCTTGTATCACAGGGTCTTCAGTGGCTTGGCCCTCAAATGAACCTCTGCCAGGGTATTCAAGAATCCAGTAACTAAACAGTCTATTTGCCCTTGCTAGGCTCTTCAGCCTTAGCTCTGGATCCTTTAAATTCAGTCCTTTGTTTGAACTCCCAAATAAGACCTGTCCTCTTCTCGGGGTTTACACCACTTTACCTGTGTCTGGCCAGGCCCGCCCACCCACTGCTCCAGGTTCCAACCCAGAGGCCCTACACACATGCTCAACTTCAAACTTCTGCTGTTATTTCTCTGGGTCTCTTCCTGCTGGACCTTTTATCGCTAGCCCTATCCAACAGCCAACGGCCTCAGATTCTTCTTCCTCTGAAATCTCAGTGTAAGCTCAGCCACCACTAACTCTGGCTACTTGCAGAACTCCTGTGGAGTCCCCTCCCTCCCTCCTCTGATCCCAGCCAGGGACTGACCTGCTAAGGCCCAACAGCTCCCTTAAGTGAGCCTGCTGCTGGGAAGCCTCTCTACATAGGCCTGGAGGACCCACTGTCACTGCTCCTTTCCCATCTCTTTGCTGCTTCCTAGGGCAGAGTGTAGTAGGACCGCAGGGCCTCCTGAAGGGAGCCGCAAAGGCCAGGCCTATCCCGTCACGCGCATTTACTGCGCTAACTGCCAACTTGTCCCCTCCTGACCTCTTGGAGTGCATTCCATTCGGTCTCAGCCCTCACTACCTATGCCTTTCTCAGGGGGGGCTTACGCCATTCTCCTGCTCTCAGACCAAGCTTTGGTATGTGGTGCCTAGTGTACCAACCATGATTTGTCAGCATGTCCGACTGAGTTCACCCCTGCAACCCTCTTCCTTGTGGGAGCATCCAGAGCCCAGACAACCTTCTGAAACCAGAGTACTCTTTCCTTAGAACCAGAGCATTTCAGAGAACAAGAACTTAAAACAATAAACAGTCTACATGCCTGCCTGTCTTCCCTAAGGATTGCCATCCCCAGGGAGCATGAGGAGACCTGGCTGCTTCAGACATGCCCACAGCACTTAGCTCTGTGCCCCTGTTCCCACTACTGACAGCTCCTCCCTCCCTCCCTCTCTTCAGTCTCTTTATCCGTGTAGTGTCTTTTTGATCTCTAGTTCCCAACCTGGGTGAAACAACTGTGTCACTATGGCCACAGGCCAGAGCCTGAAGGGAGCATCTTCATGATGAATGCCTTGACCATTGTCTTGAAATTTTCCCTAAGTGTTTGATAGGAAACTGCTTATCTAGAGCTATTGCATTGCCTTCCTGCTTGTTTTTCCAACAGCCCCCTATTGACCTAAACCAGGGGTTCTCAAACTTCATTGCATCATGACCCCCTTCTGACAATAAAAATTACTACACGACCCCAGGAGCGGGGACCGAAGCCTGAGCCCACCCAAGCCCCACCGCCCCGGAGCAAGGGGGCCAAAGCCCAATCCCCATGGCCCTGGGTACAGGGGGCCAAAGCACAAGGGCTTCAGCCCCATCCGGGGGGCCTGTAACCTGAGCCCTACCACCGAGGGCTGAAGCCCTCGGGCTTTGACTCTGGGTGGTGGGGCTCGTGCTTCGGCTCTGGCCCCAGGCTTCAGCAAGTTTAACGCCAGCTCTGGCGGCCCCATTAAAATGGGGTTGCAACCCACTTTGGGGTCCCGACCCACAGTTTGAGAACCACTGAACTAAACAAATACATTCATAGAGGAAAGCCCAATAACACAGTATAGATGTACAGAGACTATGGACCAGATCCTCAGAGTTATTTAGGCTCCTAACATGTGCTGAAATCAATGGAAATATCTTTGAGGATCTGATCTTATCTCACCAACCAGGTCACATACAGGATTCATACATTTATCACGGGTAAATATTCTGAGATTATTATATAGCAGCTTTTATCCATCATACCCATATCTACCCCTCTTCTCATCTGTCCGGTTTTGCATCACCGTCACTGTTATTTTATTTTGGGTGTCCTGCCACCATCTCAGACACTTCAAGTCTTAACTCACCTCCTAATCCTGCCCCTTTCTCCACCTCCATTGGAATAATTCCTGGCTCATTGCTAGATGAACCATACAAAGTGAGATGGAAGGTTTGCAAACTTCGTGTCCCCTATGATCCTTCTCCCTCCTCTTCTACCCTCATTTCCAAACTGTCGCTTGGTCCTATCACTTTAATATTGCCACAGCTCAATACTAAGATAACTGGGTGAAATGTAATAGCCTGAGGTCAGACTAGATGATCTAATGATCCAATCCCCACTGCTAACTCCTTGTTTACTGCTTGCTTGCCTCTCATTTTGAGTTCTGTACCTTTCTCCTGACCCCGTTGTCACTTCTCCCCATGCCAGACAAGCCAAAGCACTGCTGCTCCACCCACATCACTCCCTCTTTGAGGGCCTCACCCAAGGCCCACTGAAGCCAATGTTATTTATTATTTGTATTCAGTGGTGCAAGTAGAAATCATTTATTGCTGGTACGCTGCATTCATGGGAGGGACACAAACAAGGGTACGTGACCTCCCCACGTGACCCCCCCACGTGACTCCTCCCCACCCCAGTCCCAGCCTGGGGCCCCCGCACTCTCCCCATCCCCTCCCCATGATCCACATCCATCCCACATTACCTGAGGGGGGCCTCTGTCCTCCCACTGCGCCAGAGACTTCTGCTCTGCAGATCCCAGGCAGGGGAACTCAGGAGATGCACCTGTGTGGAAGGGCTAAGGGCAGGCTCCTCCTCTGTCTTTCTGGTACACCATACCAGCTATAAATATCTTACTGGTACAGCGTACTGGACTGTACCACCATACTTGCACCACTCTTTGTATTACTGTAGTCCTTAGGAGCCCCAGGCATGGACCTCAAGACCCCATTGTGATAGGTGCTGTACAGAACAAAAAGATGGCCCTGTCCCACTGACTTTACAATCTAAGCATAAATCAATAGACAACAGGTGGATATAGACAAATGAGGACACAAGGAAACAATAACACAGTAGTTGTCATGGCATGGGGGTCAGCGGTCTCAGCACACCAGTAGTCTAACCATTGTTAAGGTTTTTTTAGGCATCTCAGCAAAGGAATTTTAAGAAGGACAATGAGTTGGCTTTGTGGATGTTTTTGGGCACGTATGTGTGTCTTGCAATGGATATCCTTCCGCTGACTCCACTCAGTTTTGGATCAGGTCCTCAATCCCTCTGTTAGTTTTCTGCTTCTTTCTTCATAGCATGAATATGATAGTCAATGTCGTTGAGATTGTATTCCCATCACAAGTGAATGAAAAAATTCATTTGATGGCATTTTCTTACCTACGGGCATCTCGGAGATTTCCCTCCGTTCTTTTATTAACTTAGAGCAGAAGCAATATGCCTCACTGAAAGCTGTGCTTTATTACTTTGACTTGAGCTCGACAGAGCTGAGTAACTACAGAAAGGTCAACGCTTTCAAAATCCGTAAAACCATTTCCCAGTAACAGCACATCATGGCTTGTTCATTGATTAGCATGCACTGTCTCAGTGCTTGGGTTATCCTGGTGCCTTTCCTTGTTCTGTTTGTTTCTGCCTTGGCTAAATGGAACAAAAATAAACAAAGAATGCTGGAAAGATAATGGGACATGGGAAAGAGCATACACCACTGTCCATGTTATACCAGGTGCTGTATAAGAACAAAGAATGGCCACTAAAAATACAAGTTTGAAGAATACCAACTCTAAGAAGAGAGAGGAAATGTTTCAGGTTGGAAACAGAGTACCACTGCTTATAGAGAACCTAGCACAACAGGGGCCTTCTCCTTGACTCAAGCTCCTAGGGTATGTCTACACTGTACACTAAGCCTGGGCTCTGACTCCGGTTTAAGCCCAAGCCCCTGTTCTCTCCACACACTGACTAGGGTCAGCAAACATTCAGGAATGTGGGTCAGAGCCTGAGTCTTGCTGTGACTCAGGTCCAAACCCTGTCATTCTGCAGTGTGGGTGCAGGTCAAGCCAAAGATCTGTGTCAGAAGGTCTGCGTTCTGCAGTATAGACACATTAGCACAACTGTGAGACCCGGGTCCAGCAATTGTAAACCCAGGTTTACAGTGCAGTGTGGATACTCAAGCAGGGCTTGGAAACACTGCATCCATAAGCCCAGGTCCCACAGACCGATGTTTACAATGCAGTGTAGACATATCCCTAGATGCTACTGCTATAAAAATGCATTTATTTAGCATGTGCATAGTCGTCTAGCTAAGCAATGGCATCTTCAGTGGCGTGATGCAGTTCTTCTAGGCCACCGCTGAACCTAGTCAGCAGTCATTTCTCGACAATGTGTGTCATGGTCTGTGTCGCCCCGCAGCTGCACAAAGGGCTGTCACAAAGGCCCCAGTGATACCGATTGTCTGCACAGAGACCTTGCCCAGTCCAGAACCTGTTCCACAGGTACCATTGGTGATGGGGCAGGTCAAAACCAGACGGGCAAACTGTGGGGTCGGTGACAAGGGACTGGTTGGGGATTATAACAGATATCCGTTCCTCTCGCCAGAGTGTTTCTGCCCTAACATCCTGGCATGGCAGATGAGACCATAATGAACGACGTGACGGCAAACGTGCAGCTGGTGGTTTAAAAAGGTCATTGTGCAGTGGCAAGCTTGAGTTGGTGCGTACTTCCTCCAGTAACTTGCCAGCAGGAACCTCTTGTCTGATAGGAGGAGGAACGATATTGCTCAGAACTGGGAGCCATAGGAGGGGAGTCGGATGCAGGGTGCCGGAGATGATACGCATGGCGGCATGTAACTGCATATCCAGCAGTTTGGTGTGTGACAATCAACTCCAGATTGGTGCGCAGGACTCCGCCACTGAATATGAGTGGCAAGAGCTGACGTCCGCAGAGTTGGAGCACGAGCACCCCATGACAAACCTGCCAGTTTGCTAAGAAGATTATGGTGCATCTTAACACTAGCTGCTGTCTTCTTCAGGTGGGCATGGTAACTCAGTTTGCAGTCTAAGGTCACACCTAGATGGACCATTGGGGGCAATGGATCAGCGTCCTCGTTGGCCACTCACCAGTACCTGACAGTAGTCAGGGAAGCTAATGATCCAACCAGTGAGCCGAATTCCATGAGCACTAGCTCAGTGAATCCCGGCACTGTCATCACCAACAATCCCAACGTGATATAAAAATAATAAATTATGATAAAGATAATCAGGAGTAATGGGAGGGAATTGGGGCAGGGCCCATCTTTTTTGTCCTGTGTTTGCGGAGCGCCTAACATAATGGGACCTGATCAATGAAGAGGGGTCCTAGCTGTTACAATAATACAAAGAATAAAGAATAAAAGGATTATTGAGGTTGGATACCAGGAAACGAAATCTAAGAGCCAGATCATGCAAACATACACACAAGCAACATTACTTTAAAGAAGAGGGCTTGCAGAGAGAACAGGCCTAGCTGGTGTAAAACCATGTAGCAGTTACACCAGCTTGAGGAGCTGGCCCTATATTATGATCCGGTTTTGGATCATTTTCCCCACCTTGGATTTTTCCCAGCTGGCTCTCTGCTTGCTGTTTCCTGCCTGTCCTGTTGCAATCTCTGTTGAACCCTTTGTTTTATCTCTTTGTCTCACAGCTGTTCGCAGAGTCTCCAGAGTGAGTGGCTCCATCTCGCAGGTGTTGGGTGGCCATTCTGTGAGGTCCCACTGGCAGAATCTGGTTTTATAACCAGCTCTAAGTTTCCCCCATTTAGAGGATCCCCCATGCAGCACAGAGCTCATAACAATAACCCCCAGCTCTTACACAGCACTTTTCATCATAGATCTGAAAGCACTTTAAAAAGGAAGTTGGTATCATTATATTTGCAAAGAGTAGCCTCTCCCCGGGAACCTTCTTGCAGCCTCAGGGCAGCCCTACAAACTCTCCTTGTACCACGTGGAGTACCAGAGCTCAGACTCCTTAAAGGACATTCAGAAGGAAGAATCACCCTGTCGTGTTTCTTTATCTTACAGAAAACAGGAATCTTCAGTTGCATCCCAAATATGGCATTGATTATAAAGAAGAAAAAGACTGCAAGAAGAATAATGCTCCCTTAGGCTCAGATTTTAGCCTTATATTGAGTACGACCTTCCTTCAGCGGGACTTCTTGAGGAGTAAGGTAAATGAGCAGAGCTATCGAAATCTGTCCCTTTTGTGGCATACCAGTGTGGTGTTTACCATATCTATTATAGCGCATTGGGGGATAACAATGAGTAGATGTAATAAATATTTCCTCATCACTCATTTTACCCTGATTGTAATTCTCCTATATGGAGCTCCTTCAAAAATGTTGCACAAACCTGCTATTTCCTGCGACCCTTTGCAGGGAATCTCTTTGTCATGTCCTTCACCCTGGTAATGAAGTAATTTCAGAGTGACAGAGCCATTTCAGGCTGAGAGGCAGATTTCCCCCTGCGGGTAGTCAAAGGAGAAGAATTTGCTGTATTCTGCAGCATGCACTGAGGTACAATAATAAATAATAGTTTGTAGGGGGAAGAAATCCTAGCATAGAAGAGTTAATCATTCTGTTGTACAGATTTTCCATGTGAATTATGAAATTCCTCTGACAGATTAAATAGTCTAACTTGGAGTGCTTTTCTGCAAAGGCAGACATTACATTCCACTGGTGCATCCTCGAAAAGAACTGGTCCCTTTGGGGGGACCTGCATTCTATTTCTAGCTCTGATTTCCTGGGTGACATGCAGCAAGTCACTTAGGCCATAGTTCTCAAATTCATAGATCTGTATTTGGACACCTAAATAAATGGCCTGATTTTCCTGAGGTGCCCTGTGCCTGCAGCTCCCAGTTGTGTCGAGCCATTTTATCCTAAATACAAAGGGGCCTGAATTTAGGCACTCAGGTTTGAACATTTGTCTTTATGTGAATACAGGGGCAGCACACCACCGGGGAACAGAAAGTGATGGGTGCAGGATAGTCCTTCAAAGTGTTTCCCTCTGACCACCACCATCACCTCTGTCTTCAGCCAGCTGTTCCTCACCCACAAGCTGATCTAATCTGCACACTGGGATAGTCAGGGGAATGGTGTTGTTAGCATCTGATGTACAGAAGATGTAGTTAGTTGTCCTCTGTGTATCGTTGGCATTCCAGGAAGGTGGTAGCATCTTCCAATCTTCCCTTGGGGGTTGATGATGGTATTAAAGAGGATGGGTCTTTTGAAACTCCACAGTTCTAAATGCAGAGATGCAATTGCTCATCATGGCCTACTGGGTCCATGGAACCATCTCATCAACATAGTTATTGACATTTCTGAGAATTGTGAGTTTTGGTGATTCTGTCACCATGACAGATAATTTGCATGCTATCTCCGGCAGGACACTCTTTGTTAGGAGACTCACAGAATGGCTGTGGTTTTCTTTTTTCTTAAATTCACCATAGACAGGATACATTCAAAAGACCGTGTTTCCAATGGAACCTTTCCAGAACTTGAGGTTGGACTGTATATGCGCTCAAGACCTGGGAGGACAAGGTGAGCCCACAGTGGGCTTACCATGTTGCTGAGCCATGTATTAGTGATACAGGCAAGGTTATGACTTTCATTGGCAATCAGGTTCATTCATGGTTGAAGCCTTACTGATCACTGATCTGCTATTAATCACCATCAATTTGAGACCCTAGGATTCTTGTGTGAGGGTAACTGACTGAGCTACAGTGGACAAAGGTTTTCCATGCTTGGTTTCCTACTGACAAGTCATGTGTCCTTTGGCTGTGATGGTCCATCACAATTGGGACTAGAGAGTGAACATGCTGGATGAAGTGTCCATGTGTGGCCTATGCTGGCTCAGAAGGTTGCCAGCTGCCCAGGGTGTGATCTGCCATGATTTTGAGTTCACTTACTGAGATGGGAAAGGTCATCACTGATGCATTTCTGCACTTGAGCAGTGCATAGAATTTGAAAAGCTTAGGTGGTGTTTTTCCACTTGTGTTGCTCACTACTGGAGGGGGATAAATTAACTGATTCATAGATTTTAAGACCAGAAGAGATCATTGTGATAATCTGATCTGACTTTCTGAATAATACTGGCTATATAATTTCCATAAATTAATTCCTACTTCAAGTCCAATGGTTTTGGTTCAACCTGAGCAGATCTTTTAGAAAAACATCTAGTCTTGATTTAAAGATTTCCAGGGATGGAGAATCGACCATGACCCTTGGTAAATTGTTCCAATGGTAAATTACTTTCACCGTTAAAAATGTGCACCTTATTTCTAATGCATTTAGATGCATTTGTCTGACTTCTGCTTTCAACTATTGGAACTTGTTATGCATTTGTCTGCTGTACAAGTGCTGTGCTCAAGTCACCCTTTAACATTTTTGGTAAGCTAAATAAATTGAGCTCCTTGGGTCTATCACTATAAGGCAGGTCTTCCCATCCTTTAATCATTCTCTTGGCTCTTCTCTGAACCCTCTCCAATTTATCAGCATCATTCTTGAGTTGTGGGCATCAGAACTGGACACAGGATTCCAGCAGCAATCGCACCAGTGCCCAATACAGAAGTAAAACAACCTCTCTACTCCTACCTGAGATTCCCCTGTTTATGCATTCCAGGATGGCATTAGCTCTTTTGGCCATAGAATTGCACTGCGAACTCATCTCCAGCTGATTATTCACCAAGACTCCAGATCTTTTTCAATTACTGCTTCCCTGGATAGAGTCCCCCACCCTATATATATGGCTTGCATTCTTTCTTACTAGATGTATGACTTTACATTTGGACATATTGAAATGCATTTTGTTTGCTTGTGTTCAGCTTATCAAGCAATCCAGATCTGTATCAGTGACCTGTCCTCTTCATTATTTACCACTCACCCAATTTTTGTGTCATCTGCAAAGTTTATCAGTGATAATTTTATTTTCCTTTCAGGTCATTGATAAAAAGGCTAAATAGTGCAGGGATCCCACTAGAAGCACACCTGCTCAATGATAATTCCCCACTTACCATTACTTTTGAGATCTATAAATTTGCTGGGTTTTAATCCATTGAACGTGTGTTATGTTGATTTTGTATCATTTTAGTCTCTAATCAAAATGTGGTATGGTACCAAGTCAAGCACTTTAAAGAAGTCTAAGTATGTTACATCTCTTACCTTTATCAACCAAACTCACAATCTCATCAGAAAAGATACCAAGTGAGTTTGACAAGATCTATTTTCCATAAACCCATGTTTGATTGTTATTCATTATATTAAACTCCTTTAATTGTCGTATTCATCAAGATTGTGTTTTGTTTTATAAACTAGCATTGTAGCAGGATTGTGCTCTGGGGACATCTATTGAAGTGTTCTTAACCAGTTCCCAATGATCATTCACGTGTTTCTGGTTCAATTATTTTTCTACCTGCTGACTTGGTTCATAATTGTTCTCAGTTTTCTGAGACTGGCCCTTTTAAAACACCCGTTTTATATATAACTGGTCTGGACTTTATTCAATGTGTGCATAACAAATGAAATCAAGTCTTGATCACTTGCACCTAAGCAACCACCAATTTGGAGTTCGGTGATCAATTCCTCTTTATCTGTCACTATCAGGTCTAATACAGAATTCTGCTGTGCTGCATGTAATACTTTCTGAGTTAGGAAGTTGTCCCAAGAGGGAAGGATCTTCTTGTTCATAGCCATTTTGGTCCAGGCTTTGTGCCTTGGGACTGAGGAGCACAGCTGACAGTAAGTATGTCCTCAGTTCCACTGCTACTGATAGGTGACCTCCGGGGCAAAGGTGTTCATTAGCAGCAGAATTAAGGACTGGAGAACAACCTTTTAGTTAGTCTTTGAAACAAGTGATTCAGTGATCGATCACTGAAATGAGAGGAGGAAAAAATGTCCATCAACCTTTACACAGCATCATGCTAATGAGGAAAATCCCACAGGATATGTTCATCAGTGTTGCCTGCTGACTGCATTTTCACAGGTGATTTATATAGAAGAGTAAAAGCTTTAGTAGCTTGTGCTTATCAGTTACCACCGCCATAAAACTAGGTTGGGTTTCTTTATTGCACCATATCGCATATCAAGTATGAAGGGCCTGAGTCTGATCTTTACTTAGAGCAGTGTAAATCAGATGTAACTTTGTAGAAATCATCCGTGTTACACTGGTGTAAAAGCGAGGCCAGGATTAAGTCTTTTGCCTATCTATGGTCCTCATCACCATAGTATCAGAGCACACATGATCTTTAACACCTTTGTCTTCACAGCACCTCTCTGACGTAGGGCAGAGCTATTACACCCATTTTACAGTGGGGAACTGAGGTAGAGAGAGACAACAGCCCCAAATCCTCAAAGGCATTGAGGTTCCTAACTTCTACTGATTTATGAGCTGGGCCTAAGAGGCTTGCCTAACATCACACTCAAAGTCTATAGCACCGCAGAGAATCAAACCCAGCTTTTCCTACACTCAGGCTGGCTTCCTAACGGCTAGACCTCCCTTCTCATCTCAGGAATAGAAATGGGGCTGGGGTGAAGACTCCAAATAGACCAACCATTTCCACCATGGCTTCTGCTAAATAGAACCAACTGTGAATAACTTTGCATAGCAAAAAAAAAGAAAGTATATATCAATGGCCCACCTGCTGCTTCATATTCAGCCCTTCTTCAGCCCAAAAATGTATTCCAGTGGGAGTTTTGCCTCAGAAAAGAGTGTGAAAGGACATCAGGTGAAATCCACTCTGTGTCCCTTGTTGGATCTTGCTTGCCAAAAGTGTGATGTGGGGCAAAACTTGGCTTATTGATTCGGTGTGCTACTAGCACTCTGTGGGGAACCAGGACTCCTGGGCCATATTTCCTGATCTCAAACTGACTTAAGTTACCTAGCATTCAGATAGGGCTTAAGTGGTACCGGGGTCTTTTGCTGACTGACTGCACAGGGATGAATTTCAGCCTGTACTATGGTGCCTTTTATCACCAAAATCTCTTACTTTTAAATTGGATCCATCTTGTGGTGACCAATTCACCACTCATCCAGTGTTCCATCATCTCTGTTGCTCCACTCTTTCAATACATTTATTATCAGCAGAGCAGGAGATGCTGTGTAGAATCTAAGTTCCTTGGCAATTCCCATTCAAGACAGTTTTAAGATACTTAAGATAACTTTGCCAAACTGTAGGCATTCCAGTTCATATTTTCCATGCCAGGTGTCCAACTCAGGCTTTTCACCAAATGTCAGTTGAAATTCAGATGAGAGAGCACTGTGCTGTGGACCCACCGCCTGGAAGACTGCCGATGACCCAAGCTGGGGGGATACACGCTTCCACAGGATGACATTTTCTTTTCTTTTTTAATTGGAAACTTTCATCAGAAAAATTATTGAGGTGGTGACGTCAAGCACTCAAAAGTGAGGAAATGCTAGAATTAAGGTTGCCTGTGCAATACTATTCATTGTTGGGTACATGGGAATGCAGAAGTACGAGAGCGATTGGTCATGAACAGGGCATGTATAGCTACATGGGTGGAAAGAGAGATAAGCAGATGAATGGATAGATAAGTAGAGGGTGAGGTGGAGGAATGGGTATGTAGATAAGCAGATAGACAGTTATAGATGGATAGAGGGGTAGGGTGAGAGTTATGTAGGTGGACAGAGAGCTAGGTAGACAATTGTAAAGGCAATTTGACATGACAATAGAAACTAGGGGAATGAACTTCTGCAGTTGCCTTTCCACTCCTAACAAACCACAAGCTCCCACAAATAAAAATCAATTATTCTTGGAGCAGCATCACTGTGCTTAGCACATAGAAACACTGTGAAGCTGTACCACTTCTGAGCACTACATCTATAATTCTGGTTCCTTTGGCGCTGTTTCCAAAACATCTCCTACCTATACGGACCCTGTTTTCTGCAGTCTCCTCTCTCCATATGTCTGATTTAGCTCCTTTATGACAAACTCCAACAGAAAGCAATGACTAAGAGGGTATGACGTGGAGACACGGACAGAAGAATTTATCTTGGGCCAGTTTCAACATAAAATAATATATCAGTAGGTTTGTGGGTATTTGTAAGCTCTAGATTAATGTTACCCTCCTGGCAACAGGAAGCAGTGTGTGAAATGGTACAAAAGATCCCCTTCTGCCACTGAATTTGTTTCATTTTTCTTCTGTTTCTCCCCTGGCAACCACCATAAATTATCAACCTGGAAAGGAGCCATTGTAATGAGTCCAATAGAACCGGAGCCCTTCATTATCTCTGTGTGACATTTAACTTTGCCCTGCAGTCCTAGGGCAAAATTCCCTCTGTCACTCATTCATAACGTGGTCTTGTGGTTAGGGAAGGGGGCTGGGTGAACCGATAGTAAGAGGACTCCTCGATTCTCTCCTGAACTATTCCATTAACTTACCATGAACTTGAACAATGTTAAGAGAGGCACCATATAAACATGATGCAGTGTTTATCATTTGTTCTTGCCTGCTGTGAGAGATATCATCCTGGACTCTGATATTATCTAGGATGTGGAAAAGGTATAGTTTAAATAGAAAGAAGGACAACAAGTACAGGAGGAGATGTGGAGAGACTAAAGGAGCGATATATGTATATAGTCTAGAAAGGAGAAGGTGCAGTCAAGGAGAAATAGGGTCACAGTCTATCAATGTCTTCAAGGAAACAATATAAATAATGGGAATTATTCAAGGTCTCACAAGTACAAGAAGCAATGGCCTGATGCTAGAGGAACAATGGGATGGGAGCAGTTACTAAGGGAAAGTTCTTTACAAGAACTGAACAATAGAACAAGGCTCTGGTGAGCTATTCCAGGATTGGTTATATAAGATGACTAATGCTCACTGCTATGCGCAGTGCCCTCTTCCTCCCCTGACCTCCTGTATTTATTTAAAATACCGCTTGTATTCTGTAGGCTCTTTGAAGCAGGGGACAATCCATTTCTAAATACGTGTCTGTACAGTGCCTAGCACAATGGGGCCCCAGTCGCTGTTTGAGGCTTCTGGGCGCTACTGTAAGGCAAATAATAACCAATGAAAAGTCCCCTAAAATGGGATACAACTTCTCTCTCATTGGCTCCCTTTTCCTGTTGTGAGTTGTGTAATGAACCATCTGCTTTTTGCCTTCCACCCAAGGGGACTGTGTTTCAGTGGCTATATATATATATACACATCCCCTTCTATAGCTGTCTATGGCTACACCTATGCTGTGAGCTAGGGGTGCACCCAGACTGTCACTAGCGGAGCTGTGCAGAGTACAAACCCGCCTGAAACAGGTACGTACTAGGGTGTCTGTTTGTTTGCGACAGGGAAGCCTGGCTGTTTAAAAATAGCCAGAGCTTCGCGAACCAGCTGAGCGGCGGAGAACCAGCTGAGCAGCGGGGACAGCAGAGCAGCTCACAGCAGGAGTTTGCCTGGGAGTTCGCCTGGAGTGAGCCCAGTGAGGCTTACGTCTTGCAAACTGCTCTGAGGAAGCTCGTAGTAGGAAGGTGATATGGAAGGGGGGGGTTCAGCTGTTGTGACCTGCACTGGATGTGCCATGTTTGTCTTTCTTCCACAGGACAGAAGCGACTTTGTCTGTACAAAGTGCAAGCTGGTCTCCATATTGGAAGAGAAGATTGAAGGTCTGGAGCAACAGATAACAACCCTGCGTTGCATACGGGAAACTGAGGATTTCCTGGACGAAACTCAGGATAGGCTTCTAGGGGCACAAAGCTCTACAGATATAGAGCAGGTTGCACAGAGGAGCCAAGAGGCCAGTGAAGAAGCTTGGCAACATGTGACCTCCAGAAGAGGTAAGCGGAATGTCCGGGTTCCAGTAACACAGACACAGGTAACTAACCGCTTTCATGTTCTCTCCACAGGTATCGTTGCGGAGAGTGGACCAGATGATATGTCTTGGGCGAGAAAGCAGAAGGAGACTCCGCTGGTTGGAAGGCATGAGATGCGCTGTCCTGAGGTTGGGGGTTCCACAACCACCACCCCCAAGAGGAGAAGGCGGGTGGTGGTGGTCGGGGACTCTCTCCTCCGGGGGACTGAGTCATCTATCTGCCGCCCTGACCGGGAAAACCGAGAAGTCTGCTGCTTGCCAGGGGCTAAGATTCGCGATGTGACGGAGAGACTGCTGAGACTCATCAAGCCCTCGGATCGCTACCCCTTCCTGCTTCTCCACGTGGGCACCAATGATACTGCCAAGAATGACCTTGAGCGGATCACTGCGGACTATGTGGCTCTAGGAAGAAGAATAAAGGAGTTGGAGGCGCAAGTGGTGTTCTCGTCCATCCTCCCCGTGGAAGGAAAAGGCCTAGGTAGGGAGCGTCGAATCGTGGAAGTCAACGAATGGCTACGCAGGTGGTGTCGGAGAGAAGGCTTTGGTTTCTTTGACCATGGGATGGTGTTCCATGAAGGAGGAGTGCTGGGCAGAGACGGGCTCCATCTTACAAAGAGAGGGAAGAGCATCTTTGCCAGCAGGCTGGCTAACCTAGTGAGGAGGGCTTTAAACTAGGTTCACCGGGGGAAGGAGACCAAAGCCCTGAGGTAAGTGGGAAAGCGGGATACCGGGAGGAAGCACAGGCAGGAATGTCTGTGAGGGGAGGGCTCCTGCCTCATACTGGCAATGAGGGGCGATCAACAGGTTATCTCAAGTGCTTATATACAAATGCACAAAGCCTTGGAAACAAGCAGGGAGAACTGGAGGTCCTGGTGATGTCAAGGAACTATGACGTGATCGGAATAACAGAGACTTGGTGGGATAACTCACATGACTGGAGTACTGTCATGGATGGTTATAAACTGTTCAGGAAGGACAGGCAGGGCAGAAAAGGTGGGGGAGTAGCACTGTATGTAAGGGAGCAGTATGACTGCTCAGAGCTCCGGTACGAAACTGCAGAAAAACCTGAGTGTCTCTGGATTAAGTTTAGAAGTGTGTGCAACAAGAGTGATGTAGTGGTGGGAGTCTGCTATAGACCACCGGACCAGGGGGATGAGGTGGATGAGGCTTTCTTCCGGCAGCTCACGGAAGCTACTAGATTGCATGCCCTGATTCTCATGGGTGACTTTAATTTTCCTGATATCTGCTGGGAGAGCAATACAGTGGTGCATAGACAATCCAGGAAGTTTTTGGAAAGCGTAGGGGACAATTTCCTGGCGCAAGTGCTAGAGGAGCCAACTGGGGGGGCGCTTTTCTTGACCTGCTGCTCACAAACCGGGTAGAATTAGTGGGGGAAGCAAAAGTGGATGGGAATCTGGGAGGCAGTGACCATGAGTTGGTTGAGTTCAGGATCCTGACGCAGGGAAGAAAGGTAAGCAGCAGGATACGGACCCTGGACTTCAGGAAAGCAGACTTCGACTCCTTCAGGGAATGGATGGCCAGGATCCCCTGGGGGACTAACTTGAAGGGGAAAGGAGTCCAGGAGAGCTGGCTGTATTTCAAGGAATCCCTGTTGAGGTTACAGGGACAAACCATCCCGATGAGTCGAAAGAATAGTAAATATGGCAGGCGACCAGCTTGGCTTAATGGTGAAATCCTAGCGGATCTTAAACATAAAAAAGAAGCTTACAAGAAGTGGAAGGTTGGACATATGACCAGGGAAGAGTATAAAAATATTGCTCGGGCATGTAGGAATGTTATCAGGAGGGCCAAATCGCACCTGGAGCTGCAGCTAGCCAGAGATGTCAAGAGTAACAAGAAGGGTTTCTTCAGGTATGTTGGCAACAAGAAGAAAGCCAAGGAATGTGTGGGCCCCTTACTGAATGAGGGAGGCAACCTAGTGACAGAGGATGTGGAAAAAGCTAATGTACTCAATGCTTTTTTTGCCTCTGTTTTCACTAACAAGGTCAGCTCCCAGACTGCTGCGCTGGGCATCACAACATGGGGAGTAGATGGCCAGCCCTCTGTGGAGATAGAGGCGGTTAGGGACTATTTAGAAAAGCTGGACGTGCACAAGTCCATGGGGCAGGACGAGTTGCATCCGAGAGTGCTGAAGGAATTGGCGGCTGTGATTGCAGAGCCACTGGCCATTATCTTTGAAAACTCGTGGCGAACCGGGGAAGTCCCGGATGACTGGAAAAAGGCTAATGTAGTGCCAATCTTTAAAAAAGGGAAGAAGGAAGATCCTGGGAACTACAGGCCAGTCAGCCTCACCTCAGTCCCTGGAAAAATCATGGAGCAGGTCCTCAAAGAATCAATCCTGAAGCACTTGCATGAGAGGAAAGTGATCAGGAACAGCCAGCATGGATTCACCAAGGGAAGGTCATGCCTGACTAATCTAATCGCCTTTTATGATGAGATTACTGGTTCTGTGGATGAAGGGAAAGCAGTGGATGTATTGTTTCTTGACTTTAGCAAAGCTTTTGACACGGTCTCCCATAGTATTCTTGTCAGCAAGTTAAGGAAGTATGGGCTGGATGAATGCACTATAAGGTGGGTAGAAAGCTGGCTAAATTGTCGGGCTCAACGGGTAGTGATCAATGGCTCCATGTCTAGTTGGCAGCCGGTATCAAGTGGAGTGCCCCAAGGGTCGGTCCTGGGGCCGGTTTTATTCAATATCTTCATAAATGATCTGGAGGATGGTGTGGATTGCACTCTCAGCAAATTTGCGGATGATACTAAACTGGGAGGAGTGGTAGATACGCTGGAGGGGAGGGATAGGATACAGAAGGACCTAGACCAATTGGAAGATTGGGCCAAAAGGAATCTGATGAGGTTCAATAAGGATAAGTGCAGGGTCCTGCACTTAGGACGGAAGAACCCAATGCACAGCTACAGACTAGGGACCGAATGGCTAGGCAGCAGTTCTGCGGAAAAGGACCTAGGGGTGACAGTGGACGAGAAGCTGGATATGAGTCAGCAGTGTGCCCTTGTTGCCAAGAAGGCCAATGGCATTTTGGGATGTATAAGTAGGGGCATAGCGAGCAGATCGAGGGACGTGATCGTTCCCCTCTATTCGACATTGGTGAGGCCTCATCTGGAGTACTGTGTCCAGTTTTGGGCCCCACACTTCAAGAAGGATGTGGATAAATTGGAGAGAGTCCAGCGAAGGGCAACAAAAATGATTAGGGGACTGGAACACATGACTTATGAGGAGAGGCTGAGGGAGCTGGGATTGTTTAGCCTGCAGAAGAGAAGAATGAAGGGGGATTTGATAGCTGCTTTCAACTACCTGAAAGGGGGTTCCAAAGAGGATGGCTCTAGACTGTTCTCAATGGTAGCAGATGACAGAACGAGGAGTAATGGTCTCAAGTTGCAGTGGGGGAGGTTTAGATTGGATATTAGGAAAAACTTTTTCACTAAGAGGGTGGTGAAACACTGGAATGCGTTACCTAGGGAGGTGGTAGAATCTCCTTCCTTAGAGGTTTTTAAGGTCAGGCTTGACAAAGCCCTGGCTGGGATGATTTAACTGGGAATTGGTCCTGCTTTGAGCAGGGGGTTGGACTAGATGACCTTCTGGGGTCCCTTCCAACCCTGATATTCTATGATTCTATGATTCTATGATTCGACATGGCTCAGCAGTGCCTCCCCTGCCACTCCCTGCAGCGACACGGCTATTGATACTTGCGGAAGCTTGATGAAAGCTGGTGACAGTACGTGCATGTGAGCAGGGGAATCACACCCCTAGCTCATAGCGTAGATGTAGCTTGTATGGGCTTTTAGTGTGTTTTTGTATCCGCCGGGATCAAAACAGTATCAGTGCAAAATATTATTATTAATTAAATCTCATGTTTCAGGGCATATATACTGGTCAGGAAGGAACTCCACCACTGTATGCAACTTTGCTCAGCTGATTGGGTGCATTATAAAGTGCTTTAATCTCCCTCTGAAGCACTGTAGTGTTCACTGTTGGATGCACGACCCCCAACTTGATTGATCAATGGTCTGATCTGGTATCAATAATCCCATGGTCCTTGAAAATTAAAGGTGGTGGATAGCAATGTCTAAATTTAGGATCAAATCCTGAATCTTCTTTTGGTTTATTCAAATAATGATCCTATTCCTCTGAACACTCTGAATAATGAAAATCGTACAGAGCCTGCAGCGTGCTCTCAACTCTCCATTGTACTGTCTCCAGTCCATATAAGGATAGAAATCAAGATCGAAGAGTGCAGACTCTTGTAGGAATAGGAGGATCAGAAGTATATAAAAAAGATTAAAAATCCAGAAGCAAACACATTAAATAACGAGCACAGCCAACATTCAGAAAGTGTAAACTGCCGAGTCGTGTATTTTCAGTAAAGAATTTTCTACTGTTTAGCTTCTTAAAGATACACAGGATAATGAACCTTAGTATAAAATCCTATGAGCAAGACATGGTAGGCCAGATCCCTAGGGAGTTCTACCATTTACAGCAGTTTAGGTCTGCTCCAGTACTCCTGTGGCTGTGAAGCACACCGTGTGCATGTACTTTTAAAAACCTTTCAAACCTGAGACATGGTGAAAATAGGTATTACTTCAGTTCTTCCATAAGTCAAGGGACAAACATGAAAAGCAATTTTAAAGGTATAATTGGTGGCATTCAAACTGAGTATTGAGAAATTGTTGACCAGCCTCTTTTTCTAGCTAAAATTCACCCATTTGCAGAGGGCCATCATTAGCTTTAGGCACTATGTATGTCCCTCTACTTAAGTCTCCAGCTGATCTATGTATCCCATAATGCACCACCTCTCCCCAACAAGAAGGTGGACCATGGTGCATCATGGGAGATGTAGTCCAGCCAGAGAGCCAGACCTATAGAGGAGATTAGGATCATAAGATTCTTGAACTACATCTCCCATGAGTGGCCATAGGGTGGCGTTTCAGAACTGAAATATTTTGAAATTTGATTTTTCACTGAAAATTCAAAATGTTCAGAAGAAAAAAAGATTTTTTTTGCCCACTCTACTTAATGCCTGATCTTGTACCATTGAAGTTAATTGGACTTTGCCCTTGACTTCAAGAGGAGCAGGACCAAGCCTTATGCCCTCAAAACAGGTCTTAAGTAGCTCATATGGCTAATGCTGGCTCTCTCCATGGATGAATTTCACTTTCCACGCATAACGCAGGTGTGGAGATCCCCAGCACTGAGAAACACAAAACCCGCGCTGACCCCTGTAAATGCCTAAACTCACTCGGCACCTGAGTTTTCATAGTAAAGGTTTCCTACGTGCATATATTTCTGACTTTGAGCATGTGCATGGCTGCCTCCCTCTATGCATCTGGACACCTATCCCCCTACCTAAGACCCAGAGCAAGCCATGAACCGGTGAATGACAGGCATTTAGCTGTCCATGTCGCATGTGGGGCCCTATCTGGGAGACATCAAAATCCACCTGGAGGAGGAGGTGGTCGTGGTGCCCACTTTATAACTTTTATCCCATTGGTTAGAGCACGTACGGGATGTGGGAAACCTAGGTTCAATTCCCCACTCTCTGCCTACACAGTTATTCCCCTTCTCACTCTCTCTGGCCCATGACTATTTAATTATTTATCCACAGTGGAACAGTCATTGGGCCAGAGAGACCATGTGAAAATGAATCTGTTATCCAGTGGTTGGGCTCCCTGCCAAGTGTGCTGGATTTTGTGGATCACATTCTCAGGTGCCTATCTCTTCCCATTCATTGTCTAGGGTGTCTGGACACCTAACTCAGCTTTGTGGATTGCAGTGTGTTCCTGGATTTTCTGGGTTCCTAATAGTTAGGTGTCATGATGCTCATCATTGCAATGACTAAGTTGCTTTGTGCATCCCACCTATACCTGTCAGTACATTTTCACTACGGGTGAAATTAATCCCTGAGCAGAGGACCAATTTTTAGGGTTTAAGCAAGATTTAGGTGGTGCACATGGGTACATTTCACCCTGTTATTCAATGTTATATATCTGATGTCAGCACAATGGAAATGCACAATGAGGCAGAGCTCGAAGTTTGCACATGCCACCCTAACTTTGACATTTCCAGACTTTCAAGTGCTTAACTGTGCAAGGTTAATGCTCCCTAACAAAACTTTTCGTTGGAGCATCCCAGATCTTTTAAAAGAAAAAGATGGAGGAGAAAAAAATATAGAGATTTTAAAAGAGGAATTCAAATAATACACCACCCAAGCAATAGCTTCTTGCATCTGCACTGACTATTCTGGGTTTGTTCACATGATAGTACTTGAAAACTGGAGCTGCTGAGATAATTTCTCTTGATTTTTGAAGGCAATTTTTTTATTTGACCCCCATAGCCAAGATGTGTTGGACTTTAACAGTTCATTCAGTGGTTTTGTCCCTATAGAAAGTTCTTGTAGGTATCAATCAAAGTAATTCACCATCCCCAGTACATGTCTCAGGTCTGGTACATTAGTTGGTGCACTCAATTCTGAAATTGCTTTTATTTTCTCAGAGCTACGACTGATTCCCTCTTTGTTTATTGTCTGTCCTAAAAATTCAGTTTGGGGTAGGCAGAAAACACATTTTTCCTTGTTTCGCTTCAGTCCAGACTGACTGATTAGGCTTCAGATTTTATTGAGGGTTTTGTTGCATTCTTCCATTGAAGGTCCGTATGTCAGGGTATCATCCATGAAAACTACAGCTCCATTGGTATTCATTAATAATTCTGCCATCTTTCTTTGGAAAAAGAAATTTGCCAGAATCCACTCAGAGCATCTAGCTTGGTGAATACCGTAGCTCCTTTCACGCTGGGGAGGAAGTCATCCAATATTGGGAGGCTAGAGTTTTCTCTCACAATTGCTTCATTAAGTCATAGAGTCATAGAATCATAGAATATCAGGGTTGGAAGGGACCTCAGGAGGTCATCTAGTCCAACCCCCTGCTCAAAGCAGGACCAATCCCCAACTAAATCATCTCAGCCAGGACTTTGTCAAGCCTGACAAAGTCTTTTAAGATCCACACAGATTCATATATTTTTTTCCATTTTTCTTTATAACCGGTACCACTGGGGGACACCATGCTGTTGGCACAGAGATTTTCTCAATTCTAATAATCTGCTCCTTTCTCTTCAACTCAGTTTCCATTTTATGAAGTAATGGGCTAGGACAGTGGTTTTTAACCTTTTTTTTCATTTCCAGATCCCTAAAAAAATTTTGAATGGAAGTGCGGACCCCTTTGGAAATCATAGACATACTCTGTGGGGTCCAGGGACCACAGATTGAAAACCACTGTTCTATGCTAATGACAACCTTGTGCAGATCCCTTAGACCAGAGGTTCTCAAACTGTGGTCCGCGGACCACCAGTGGTCTGCAAGCTCCATTCAGCTGGTCCGCGGATAGTTCCCTCTAAGGTGCATGCCTGGGCGGTTGCACATAAAAGAATGAAGGGCCACCTGCAGGCATGGCTCCACTAATTAGGTGCCTGGACCCTGGAGAAGACTCACATATAAGGTGAGGTAGTGGTCTTGGGGCGAATAGCGGGTAGGTGGGAGGGGGAAGTGGGGTGAGGAGAGGGGGTGGGGGGGATTTGGTACGTACAGGGCTGCGGTGGCCAGAGAACGAGGCGAATTTTCCCAGCTCCAGAGCTGCAGTTCCCAGGGAGAGACGGCCCTCCTTCCCAGGCTTAGCTCTGTGGCTGCTGTGGCAGGGGAGAGACCCCCGCCTCCTTCCCAGCCCCAGTTAGGGGGCTGCCGCAGCGGGGGAGAGAGGGCACATCCATCGCAATAGAAAAGTGAGGCTACTGATATTAAAATATGAGTTGTGTGCTTTTATTGGTAGAATAAAAAGGTTTATTATATATATATAAAAATAATATATATATATTATATATAAAAATATATATATTATATATAAAAAAGGGGTTATGTAGAGCTTTTATCCAAAGCGCTTTACAATAGTTAGCTAACGGGTCAAACAACATTTGGAAGGATCATTAAGTGGTCCACTGAGACCCTCAGCAATTTTCAAGTGATCTGTGAAAAAAGAATTTTGAGCACCACTGCCTTAGGCATAGACTGCAGACCCCCAGTGGTCTGCAGACCACAGGTTGAAAACCACTGGGCTAGGAATCCTGAAAGGTATATGTACATTATATGGTTCAGGATTATCTCTTAAGATTATTTGTACTGGATCTCCTTTCAAAAGTCCAATATCACCAAATTTTCCATCAAGTTCTTCCACCTTTCTCACTAGTCACATTGTAGCTGCCGGCTGCAACTGAGAAGGCTGTTGGTCTGTGGTCTTTTGATCACATATACTCTGAATGCATAGCTTTTGTGTTTTAAATTTGTTTCTGTAGTGTACTGGCCCATTGAGTTCAGAATCCCTCCAGGGCTACTCAGAGCTATGTCAGGTGACTAAGCTCTGAGAGGGGTTGAAGGTGATTGTAAATCCCTTCTGAGACTACAGTGACATCAGTGCCTGAGTCAATTTTAAAGTCAACTTGCCGTCAATGTTCTTTTTCACTCTGTAGGCCAGTTCTGTCATCACAAGTGGTGGATCCCAGAAACAATGGCTTTTGATTGTCTGTAATATGAGTCAACTCCCTGACTACTGTGGCGTGACAAACAGCTGCAAAATGCCCATATTTTGTGCATTCATTACACTGTGCGCCTGTGGCTGGACATGCATCACCTCTTGGCATGTGACTTCTTCCACACTTTGTGCATGTAGGCTGGAATTTGTCCCTCTTGGCCTGGGAGTTTTCTCTCCTTGCCTCAGGGATTTTATGATAACAACTTTTAACACTCAGGTGTCTTTTTACAACTTCTAAGCTAGTTTCAGGTTTTTCAAGTTACTCCTGTCTTTTTTTCTGCTGTTTGACTAGTTAAGATTGCTTTGCGGTCGGTGTAGCTTTGGCTGGCGTTAAGTCTTCAATTATTGCTGCAGTGAAAGATTTTTATCTGTTAACCCAATAACCAGCCTGTTCCTGACATTTGCATGTTTTGCAGTTCCAAAATCAGTTTTCAGCCAATGTATGCAGAGCTTTTATAAAATATTCAGCATTTTCCCTGGGTTCTTGAATACTGTAGCAGAAACATCTTCTTTCATAAAGCACATTTCTCTAAGGTATAAAGTATGCATCAAACACAGCTGAAACGCTTTTGTAGTCATCTTTGTGACTGTCTTCAGTAAAGTCAAAGGATTTAAAGATATGCTTTGTCTGCTTTGCAATAGCATAAATTAAAGAACTACCTGAATAGCTTTGTCACAATTAGAAATCTTGCAAAATACTGGTTCCAGTCTGTCCATTGTGAAGGTTTGTCAAAAGTAAAGTTCTCTGGGGCATTGAAGAGTGGCATCTTGATGAGATCCTGCATCATTTGTTGCTTTTTTCCTTTCTGTTTGCCATGTTTGTTGCTGTTCCTTCGGTTTGTTCTCCTCTAGCACTAATTTACTTCTGACACCATGTCAATCTCCTGTACCAGATATGGACTGGCCTCATACAGAGCTTCTTTCTGAGTGACAAACACACACAATGTGTTCAATATAAGATCCTCTAATACAGAGGTTCTCAAACTGTGGCATCCGATGAAGTGAGCTGTAGCTCACGAAAGCTCATGCTCAAATAAATTGGTTAGTCTCTAAGGTGCCACAAGTCCTCCTTTTCTTTTTGCAAATACAGACTAACACAGCTGTTACTCTGAAACATGGAACACCAGTGGCCTGCGAGCTCCATTCAGGTGGTCTGTGGATAGTTCCCTCTAAGGTACAAGCCTGGGTGGCCGCACACGAGAGAATGAAGGGCCACCCACCTAGTTAGTGGAGCCGCACAGGTGTGGCTCCACTAATTAAGTGCCTGGACCCTGGAGAAGATGCACATGTAAGGTGAGGTGGTGGCCTGGTGGGGAATAGGAGGTTGGTGGGAGGGGGAAGTGGGGTGAGACGAAGGGGTGGAGGGAATTTGGTAAGTGCAGGGCTGTGGTGGCCAGAGAAAGAGGTGACTTTTCCCAGCTCCAGGGCTGCAACTGCCGGGGAGAGACGGCCCTCCTTCCTAGCCTCAGCTCTGTGGCTGCTGTGGCGGGGGAGAGACCCCCCTCCTTCCCAGCCCCAGCTCTCAGGCTGCTGCAGTGGGGGAGAGAGGGAGAGGCTCCCCTCCTTCCCAGCCCCAGCTCTCAGGCTGCTGCAGTGGGGGAGAGAGGGAGAGGCTCCCCTCCTTCCCAGCCCCAGCTCGGGAGCTGCCGCAGTGCGGGAGAGAGGGCACATCCACTGCATTAGAAAGGTAAGACGACTGATATTAAAATATGAGTTGCGTGCTTTTATTTGTAGAACAAAAAAATTAATTATGATTAGGGTATTTTTATATAGCATTTTTATCCAAAGTGCTTTACAATAGTTAGCTAATGGTAAAAACAACATTTGGAGAGATCACTAAGTGGTCCATCAAGACCCTCAGCAATTTTTAAGTGGTCTGCGAAAAAAAAAAAGTTTGAGAACCACTGGCTCTAATGCTCTGCCAAGTATGGCTAAGATTAGCTTAAATAAGGTATTTTACACACAGCACCACTTAGTGCTTGAACAGTATAATACAGTTCAGCATTCCATTACAGCCCGGCTCTTGGATTCAAACACTTGTGAACCTCTGATTCTGAGAACAAACACTGCGGCTCAGATCCACAAAGGTACTTAGGCACAGGGGCGCCCGGGGTGGGGGTGGGGTTGCAGGAGGCCATGGCCCCATCACTTTTAAAAGTGGGAGTGCTATGCCCTTCCACTTTTTATCAGCAATGGGGGGGTGGAGAGGAGCGAGCAGAGGGCAGGATCTTGAGGGGAAGAGGTGGCATGGGGGTGGGAGCTCAGGGAGAAGGGGCAGTGTGAGGGCAGGGGCTCTGGGAGAAGGGGCAGTGTGAGGGCGGGGCCTCAGGGACAAGGGGCGGTGTGGGGGGCAGGGCCACAATTCAGGCACTGGTTGTCCTCCTACTTTTAGGGAGGTTCCACCCGTCAAGCTTAGGTGCCTAAGTACCAGTTTTGGTTCCACTGTGATCCAAAAAACTCCTGCCAAATGCTGTGGGCACCTAAACTCACTGAGGGCCTAAGTTTCTGCTTCTGAACATGTGCATTGTTGCCTCACTCTCGGAATCTGGATGTCTATCTCCTACATAAGCCCCAGAGCAAGTCACAAACCAGGGAAGATAGGCATTCATCAGCTTCCATCACATGTCGGGCCTGATTAGGTAGGTGGCCTCTGAGCAAGCCTACCTGGTCGGGTCTCATTCAAACTCCGGCTGAAGAAGGAGGTGGCAGTGCCCACCTTCTATCTTTTAGCCCACTAATTATGTGGGTTGCAGGAGACCCAGGTTCAATTCCGTCCCCCACCAGAGTGGGATAAAGGATTTGAAGAGAGGTCTTCTAAGTCACCAGTCCATGCTATAATCACTGAGCTATGGGATATTCTGATGTGGGGGTTCCCTCAATCTCCCCTGCTGAAGTTGTTCCAGTTTGGATAAATAATTAAACAGTTATTAGAGCAGGAGAACTAGGCCCAAGGTCTCCCATCCCTGGGGTGAGTGCCCTAACCACTGTCTGACTGTCTCTGGCCCAATGTCTCCTTTAGCTCAATGGGCAGAAGCCTACGGCATTTTCTGGAGCTGAAAGACCAGGTATCTAACCCCAGCTCCCTGTATGTGCGTGTCTGCTGTTTGCACAACGTACATTCTTTAAAGACAAGCATCCAAACCGTGCTGTTGTCTGCAGCACCTGGATTTACTAAAAGAGCCTGGACACAACTCCAGCCGCAACACTGGGTGGAATTTGGATTCAGATCTGAACGTTGTCACTCAGGCCTATCTGAATACACTTCCTTGGATTGTATATATACACTATATACAAAATGGACACTTAGGTTGTTTATACACCATACATAGGCTAGGCAGAATTCAAAATTTTTATACTTTTGATGGTTAATATCAATGTTTATTTTTAAGCATTTTTTTTCTATTTTCATTATATACATTTTCACAGTTTCAAGAAATTATGGGAGGGAGCCAGGTGATTATTTAATGACAGTAGTTGTTGAGATCCAAAAAGTTAAAGCTTGGTAAACTGTTAGAACACAAATTGTCAACATCACATGTCAAACCATACAAAGTAAATATCCTTAAATCAGCAAATCATACCCATTTTTACTATTCATTTGCTAGTCTACTTGTAACTAGCCTAATCCAAAAGTCTAAATTGCTGGATTTTGACTGTAATAGGCAGCATTTTCCTTACTTTGCCTATGTGTACATTTTGATTATTATCATTGGAAATATTTTCTATTGGTTTGTGTCTGTATGGTAAAAGTGACATTTACAGACAAAAATCTAACCCTTCCAATCTAACTATACATGATATATATATTATACAGGATATATACACTAGACATTTACATAGATTGTAAGCTTTTTAGGGCAAGGGCCATTTTTGTTCTGTTTGTACAGCATCTTGCACACTGGTCCGTGACTAAGACTCCCAGGCACTATTGCAATACAAATACTAATGTCATATACACTGCAAAAAATCACTATAAAATCATGGACTCCAGAGTGAGAGAAAAAATAGACACTTGTGAGCTTCAATCTCCACTTGGCCCTGGCAAATCTCAAGTGCTAGGCTGCTGCATATATATCTCCCATGCAGTCCTAGAAACAAGGCAAGAATGACTCTCAAGCAACACATTTCATTGTCTGCACAGCACAGACACTTACTTAGCTATAAAAATTTGGTTTGATTGTTTGTTTTCTTTGTTTTTAAACTGGATTTTTAGGGGGGGACGGGTTACGCTTCAAAGAAAGCCAAACAGTTTAAGAGCTGGAAATGCAAAGTCAAGGCACCTAAACATCCTTAACTCAGCCCTGTATTGCTGCAAGCAATAAAAATAGAATTATGGCTCAGGCATTTTAGTGTTTGTGGTCTTAGATTAAAGTGATTTTTAGAGACATTTGGGGTTTTCCCCACACTATGATGCCACTGCAGGGCACATTTAAGGCTGTTTTTGGTGTCTTAGTTCTGCATTTCCATGTCTTCACATGTTTGGTAAATTACTAAAAGTTTCTACATGTTCACAAAACAAGAAACATAAAGAGAATACTCCTGTGAGATATTGCTAATATATTAGAAGATAATATAGCATCAATCATAAACCATTTTAACTTTATAAGGCAGATTCACCAGAGCAGTTCAAAGCAGCCTCAGCACACTGGCTAGTTTTATAGCTGCTTTGCATCACCAGAAGCATGCAATGTGCAAGGTGCATCTGGCCCTGAATTTTCAACTGGCTTCTTGGGGTTTTTTTAGAGGGCTGCGATAATGAGACCGGCACTATATGACAGCACAGGGGAGGAGTCCTCCACACTCATGCTTCAGTTTCCCCTGCAATGCTGGCTCAATGAGCAGTACAGCTGTGGCAGCAAGGTCATAGGGGGCCCCTGGAGAACTAACACCCCCAGCTAGCATGTGGCCACGGAACCTTTAGAGAGCAATGGCCATTAGGGCAACTAATCTGCTAATGAAAACTCTTGTCAGATGCTGACAGTCCCCCTCAGACCACTGATTCATTACAACCAATAGAAATGCTGTGTGCAAATTAGCTGTGGAGGAAAGGTGAGGACGTGTAGTATTATCTTGGCCCCCACATAGGTGTTCACTGAGTCATTGGCTTGACACGGATTTATACCAGCTAAGGATTTGGTACCATGCTCTCCCATCCCTGCAATATCTGTCCTGGTCAGAGTATGAATAGTCATCCCTGTTCTCACACATTTCTCAGGCTCCTTTCCTTTAATATGTGGGGACCTTTGAAATAACTTGGAAGACCCCCATTAATTCTTCTCCACCCCTCCATTCTCAGAGCTGCCTTTTGAGAGAGGGGTGATTCCTGATGAAACATCATGAGTTCTCTTCCCCCTCAAGTATTTTAATAGAGCACACTCCCATTTTATCTGAACAGCTGGGGTGGGTAAGAACCAAATCACTTTTGACTAATGGGGCTTTGGATGAAGGAGGAGTTGGTCAGAATCAAAATTCCATTGCCTTTGCAATCTGGGACTGGGTAGAGAGAGATTCTTAGGTCTTGATCCAAAGCCACTGAAGTCAATGGGAGTCTTTGAATTGATTTCAGTGGGCTTTGGATTAAGCCTTTAAAGTACAAGGAAGTGTGCAAAACGGGTAGAGGAAAAGTCAAACAACCACTCACGCTGTATAGCGCCTCTCCGGAGGCAGTGGGGTCTAATGGATAGCCTCCTGGCTTAAGACTACAAAGACCTGAATACTAATTCTGGTTATGCTGCTAGGTGATCTTGGGCATGTCACTTCATTACTCTGTGCCTCTATTTCCCCACCTTCAAAAATGGATGCAATGATACTGACTTCCTTTACAAAGTGCTTGGAGATCATCTGATAAGAAGGCCTATGTAAGAACTTATGAGGTAAAACTGAAATTACTGGACATTTGCTATAATGACCTGATACTTCATTGTTTATACTGTTTAATAGCTTTTCAGTGGAGTGAGGCAGCAATCTTTCCAGTGAAGTTTGTAAACCAGTTTCCACTCTAACTTCCTGTTTTCAGTCATTCATAACTTCCTGAACCTTCCACTCTTCTCCTGGCTTTGTTTCTGCTCCAAGGTGATCTTTTAAAACACTTGAGCAAAAACAGTTCACTTATTTCTGGCACAAGGACAGTGTGGGGAAAAACAACAATCCTAATTGCTTCTTTTTGGCCAGCTCCTCAGCTTAAACAGGTGGAAGTCAAAAGATGAGATTTTGGCATAGAAATAACCCTGGTTGAGAAGAAATGCACTTGACGTTCCAAAGGAAATTGGCTTGGACTTAGCTAAGCTTTGGGGCTTCGTGAGTTTCATGCTGTGCATGCTCAGGATATTTCTGCACTGGTTTATTTCCAAAGGGTAAAGGGTTAGTCCCTTGGCTTGGGTTTTATTTAGTGCTAGGTGCCTAACTCCCTTAGGCTCCTTTGGCAACCCCAACCAAAACTGAACCCTATACAGAGAGCGCTTAAGTGGGGGCTAGGTGTTGTGCTGGGCCTCGGGGAGTGTGTCTCTCAGGAAAGGTGCACTTTGCATGTGTCCATGGCCAACTTAGCTACATAGTGAAAGGAGAATGTCTATTGAATGAACCCATGTGGACTTTTGCAAGGTGCAAAGGGATATGAGAGAGAGGCTTCATCCTTTACTGATCCCTCTGCAGCCGGGCTTACTCAATGTGACTTCAAACCCTACTGCTATCTTGGTTTCCCCTCTAGGCGCCCTAATTAACTAACTCACAGCCAGAAGCCGCAACATAGTATTTCCCCTCTTGGGACTAACATGAGTCCTCACAACATACACAAAACCTGCCCCCAAACTTTGCAGTTGGCTCATGCTCCCTGCAGGGGTTTGTGCTTCCCAGGCCCTTGGTTGCTAAGGGGAGTCTCACTGTATAGCATAGCTCATGCATCCTCTTCTTTGAGTCTTTCCCCAGAACTCCCCCGCACTTACTCAGTGCTGCCCTTTATAACTCCCAGCAGGCCTGATTCTGAGTTAGCCGCTCCCAACCTGTGACCCCTGGACTCTGAAGTAGAGGGCTACACCTGGCACAGGTGCAGCTCAGCCTTAACCCCCTCAGAGAATAGCCGCATTGCCTCTGGGAGGGCGCCTCCCATCTCTGGGAGACGGACTCGCGCAAGAGTAATGGGAGGTTAAACTGTAGCCTCTGGGTTCTCTCTCTGGTCCACCACGCATTCTCAAGGGTAATCACTAATCACACTGAGAGAATGGTCGTGTTAATTTAGGTGAAAGATACGGGCTCAAAGAGTTAAAGGTGTTATCTTGTCCCACATTAAACAGTGGTACTCAAGGTTTGAAGTTTGGTACACAGAGACCTCAGCGTGCTTAGCACTATGGAGACATCCTTTTATTAAAGGTACAGAAAAGACGGGAAAACGGTTAAATCATTTGAAATGTCAAATATTCCTTTAGCTGGAAAGAGAAAAGAAAAAAAAACCCAAACCTTGTTTAATAGTCTTTTAGATGGTTTCAAAGATGTTAACTGTCCATCTAGGGGAAAAGCGAAGTTAATCAAGAGGAGCTGTAGCTGTCATTGTTGCTGCTGTTGTTAAAATCTGATCCCTTTCCTAGAAGAAAAAATAAGACAAACACACACAAAGGGGGAGAGGAGAGAAGATCAAGGATAGAAAATGCAGCTTCTGTCTCTGGTATTGACTTTCCCTCACAAGCTCATTGCTAGAGAAACTCAGGAACAGCACCTGGTCTGATCAGCCACTCTGAGACCTGGCAAACTCCTACCAGCATGGTGCTGTTTGGGGCATTGCTTTTAGTCACCTCTCTGGTCACAGCCTGCTAAGCCAGACTTTGATTGGACAGAAGGAAAAAGGAGGGGGATAGGCAAGAGGGGAAATAAGGTGGGGAAGGAAACGTACACATGGAGGAGGGGGAGAGAGAGAGACTCACATACCACAGGGTGTTTGGGATTTAGCCTGAGCTGAGGGAGGTGATGATGTCATCTGGATCCCTCTCTCTGGCCCAGTCTGGTCAGGACATGTCTCAGGATAGGGACAAAGAAGGTCCAGGGTCTCAGGAGATGGTGAGGGTGGCAGCCATAATGATGAAGCTTCCTCCGGTAGACATTTTTTTCTCCCTTAAGTCACTTACTTACGGACCCCAAAAGGGAGTGGTGGGTGGAATAGCCCCCCTCTACTTATTTGATCCACCAATTAGGCCTAATATCCAACACACCAATTTTGGTTTATTAATTTGTGGTCCTCAGTTTCTCTTGTTTACCAGCCATGATCTTAACACAGTCTTTGAGTTACATCAGGAGTCCTCTTTGTTTGGACTAATTCAGTCTGTTTCCCTTTCGTACCTTTTCCCACCAATGTTTGTTGTTCTGGGTTATTTTGACACATTATGAACTTTCACTCACTTTTTACAGTTGCGCTCATGATTAGGGTAATTTGTAGGTCCAGTTATTACAAGAGCACCCCCTCCTGAAATAGCCTGTAGCCCAGAGGCGAGGGCATTCACCTATGGGGTAGGAGAGCTGGGTTTGAGGCTCTGCTTTGAATCAGGCAGCCTGACGCCTTGAACATGGTTGTCCCACATAGAATATTAGGGTTGGAAGAGACCTCAGGAGGTCATCCAGTCCAACCCCCTGCTCAAAGCAGGGCCAACCCCAACTAAATCATCCCAGCCAGGGCTTTGTCAAGCCAGGCCTTAAAAATCTCTAAGGATGGAGATTCCACCACCTCCCGAGGTAACCCACTCCAGTGCTTCACCACCCTCCTTGTGAAATAATGCTCTAACCACTGGGCAATGGGGCACAAGGCAGAGTAAAATCTCCTCCTCTGCTCTTTTGTGTGGAGTTCAGTCCAGCTGGTGGCTCTGAGAACGCCCATTGGATCGAGCCCTGCAGACAAGATGGGAGGGGGAATACCTCGTTAAATGAGCCTGCTGAGCGTGAGGCACCAAGTTGCCTGGTGGCATCAGATTTAGGAGGCTTTGTGTGTGATTCACTGGCAGAAACCTTGGTGCCGAGGGGGCTTTACCAGAGGAAATATAGGTGCCTTCAGGGTGAGGTGGCAGCTGAGCAGGGATTTGGAGGATCTAAATTTTGGACTTAGCTGCCTAGATCCCTTTGTGGATCCTGCCCTTCGTATAGTGCTGTTATTCTACCACATCAGCGTTAGTTCTGGTGCATAGAGCAGAAGACTGGGAATCAGGAGATTCAGGGTATGTCTACACTGCAATTAGACACCCGGGGCTGGCCCATGCCAGTGGACTCAGGCTCCCGGGGATCAGGCTAAAGGGCTGTTTAATTGCAGTGTAGATGTTTGGGCTCAGGCTGCAGCCTGAGCTTTGGGACCCTCCCACCTTGCAGGGTCCTCGAGTCCGAACATCTACACCAGGGGGGCCAACCTGAGCCTGAGAAGGAGCCAGAATTTACCAATGTACCATTGTACCAATGTACCAATGTACATGCCTACGTCACAGGCTTCACCAATAAAAGCCAGATACTCAGCAGGTGTAAATCAGCAGGCAACGATCTGGCTCTTTGTGTTTGTGAAGCACTTGGAGATCTTTGGATGGAAAGCCTTTTGGATGGAAGGCTCACTAGATATATTTTGTCACCTTTAAATCACCCCTATAAATCTTATTGAATGGATTATTCAATGAATCAATCTATGTTCCCCATACTGAGAATGTCAGTGTGGAAAATTTATGTTGCATCAGTATTCTTAGGAGTCCTTTGAAATCTAATTCCAAACAAAACCCTTGGAAAATTCACACAAGGCAAGTGGCACAATTAGGTTTTGGTTTATTACTGTAATGATTTTTGCTTCTGGGGCTGCCTCTATTCAGCCATAATTTATAGGTCATCAAACAGCCTCTTATCTGGGGGCTTCCTTGGCTAAACCTTTTCTAATTGCACCTTTTGGCAAAGTAGCATGGGTTTGGGAAACAATACTATGAACTTTCTCTCATCGATGTGATCAACAATTGATAGCAATCAAAGAACGGAATGGTCTGATTTCCAGGGAGAGACGGGGTGCTGTGGAAGAGCAGAAGGTTATCTGCTCAACAGGTTATACTCTTGGATGTTCAGCAAAGATGCAGGGAAGAAGGAAACAAACATATGAAATACAAGCAGAGATTGTGGGGGCAAACTAAAGGACAAATTCTGCTCTGAGAGGCATGTACATCATTTGTTCCAGCCGCAGATTCCCAGAGGCCATTCTGACAGACTGGAATTTCCCTTTCTCCTTCTGCCCCTTTTGGGGTGGTTCAAAGCAGCCTGCATAGACCTGAGGATCAGGGTCTAAGGCTCTGAAAGAGTTCATTACTAAAATCATCATAAAATATCACGAGTCAAAACTGATTTAGACCTGTGTCAATGGGGAGGACATGCGCCATCTAATCTGAATTGATGGGATCCGGAGCAGCACGCCAGCATTGGCAAGGGATGGGCTCAGTGACTTAATTCCATCTCTAGCACCCATGATTCACAGGGTAGAGTACATAGGGCATCTCAGTCACGGGCAGCAAATGAGCAGCTTTGGTTTTATGGTGCCCAGAAGTAAGAAATCTTTTGGAAGACGAAGGTATTTGGCTCCCCGCCGGAGGAATCAATTACCTACAGAACTAACAGCTAAGCCAGACAAATCATTTTTTGGCCCCTGTCCTGGGGTGGTTCCCCTGAGAATCTTTTCCAACCTTAGTAAGCGACCACCACAACTCCAGGTGTTCTAAATGACCACCGTACTTCATTCAATCCTTTCAGCAGGCCGCAGCCTGGAGCGCTATTACACGATCAGTAGCTAGCTTCCCCCACTTGCTTCTGGCCAACGGTACGGCATTATTATTATTAGCAGCAGCCACTCCTACCTACTCCTACCTCCCTTCAGGCTCCCTACTCTAATTTGTAGCACGGCCGTCCTCTCTGCTTATATAATCCCAGCTGCTGGAGTTGGGAGTGACTTTCACCCAATTAACCCCTCAGCTATATCTCTGCTCAGTCAGTTGGCACCCTCTGCCAACTACCTGCCTTTCAGCCAGGTTCCAGTCAATGTATACTGGTGGGGATTTGAGTGACAGAGTGCTGAGTCAGCTCCTGAACCAGGACACTCCAGTACAGACCCTTTCCTGGACAGCAGTTGCTCTGCAAGCAGCAGTTGGGGATTGTACCTCTTTCATTGATAACAATTATGGCACAGGATATTTCCCATTTTATGAGGTGCTGGTGTTTCAAGATTTATCACAGTATCATAGAATCATAGACCTGGAAGGGACCTCAAGAAGTCATCTAGTCCAGTCCTCTGTACTCCTCACAGGACTAAGTACTATCTAGATCATACCTGACAGGTGTTTGTCTATCCTGCTCTTGAAAATCTCCAGTGATGGAGATTCCACAACCTCCCTAGGCAATTTATTCCAGTGCTTAACCACCCTGACAGTTGGGAAGTTTTTCGTCCAACCTAAACCACTCTTGCTGCAATTTAAGCTCATTGCTTCTTGTCCTATCCTCAGAGTTAAGAAGAAGAATTTACCACCCTCCTCCTTGTAACAACCTTTTATGTGCTTGAAAACTGTTATCGTGTCCCCCCTCTCTGTCTTCTCTTCTCCAGACTGAACAAACCCAGTTTTTTCAATCTTCCCTCATAGGTCATGTTTTCTAGACCTTTATTCGTTTTTGTTGCTCTTCTCTGAACTTTCTCCAATTTATTCACATCTTTCCTGAAAAGTGGTGCCCAGAACTGCACAAAATACTCCAGCTGAGGCCTGATCAGAGCGGAGTAGAGTGGAAGAATTACTTCTCGTGTCTTGCTTACAACACTCCTGCTAATACATCCCAGAATGACATTTGCTTTTTTTGCAACAGTGTTACACTGTTGACTCATATTTAGCTTGTGGTCCACTATGACCCCCAGATCTCTTTCCGCAGTGCACCTTCCTCGGCAATCATTTCCCATTTTGTATGTGGGCAACTGACTATTCCTTCCTAAGTGAAGTACTTTGTATTTGTCCATATTGAATTTCATCCTATTTACTTCAGATCATTTCTTCAGTTTGTCCAGATCATTTTGAATTTTAATCCTATCCTCCAAAGTACTTGCAACCCCTCTCAAATCAGGTATTGTCTGCAAACTTTATAAGTGTACTCTCTATTTCGCCGTTTTCTAAATCACTGATAAAGCTATTGAACAGAACTAGACCCAGAATTGATCCCTGCAGGACTCCACTTGATCTGCCCTTCTAGCTTGACTGTGAACCATTGGTAACTACTCTTTGGGAAAGGTTTTCCAACCAGTTATGCTCCCACCTTATAGTAGCTCCATCTACATTGTATTCCCCTAGTTTTTTTAAGAGGAAGTCACATGAGACAGTATCAAAAGCCTTACTAAATTCAACATATACAACGTCTACTGCTGCCCCCCCCATGCACATTGCTTGTTACCCTATCAAAGAAAGCTATTAGGTTGGTTTGACATTATTTGTTCTTAACAAATCCATGCTGACTGTTACTTATCACATTATTATCTTCTAGGTTTTTGCAAATTGATTGTTTAATTATTTGCTCCATTATCTTTCCAGGTATTGAAGTTGACTGGTCTGTAATTTTCTGGGTTGTCCTTATTTCCCTTTTTATAGATGGGCACTATATTTGCCCTTTTCCAGTCCTCTGAAATCTCTCCCGTCTTCCATGACTTTTCAAAGATAATCGCTAATGGCTCAGATATCTCCTCAGTAAGCTCCTTGAGCATTCTAGGATGTATTTCATCAGGTCCTGGTGACTTGAAGACAATGGCCCAGAGAGGACTTGTTGGTCATCGACAAACAAGAGCCTTCCTAGAATGATTAAATCCCAGTCATTCCTGGGCCAAATCCTCAGTATACTGTTATTTATAGGGCTGTCGATTAAAGTTCAGATAACTCATGCCATTAACTCAAAAAATTAATCACGATTAATCGCACTGTTAAACAATAGAATGTTAAACAATGTTAAACAACGTTATTGTTCTTGTTTAACATTGTTTAACAATAGAATGATTGTTAAACAATATTCTTGTTAAACAATGTTAAACAATAGAATGATTGTGAAGTGCTGAGACACCAGGGTGATGAGGGCCATATAAATAGAGAGGTATTCTGAGCCCATGCTAAGTTTACAGGGCTGGCAATGAGGGGAAAGCACTTCTCTAGCTCTTCAGTGAGCAAACATGGTGTGGTGATAATTGAGAACGCAGGAAACACCACTGGGTTCTTTTTACAAAGTCACCTTGCAGAGCAGAACTCCGCTTTGGGGGCAATTCATTCCACCCGCATAAGCCTAGAAATTAGGCTATAAGATCTACGCAGCTGAACCGCAAGGAGGCTGGGGAAATGACAGCCTAAAGTCATAGAGCAGGGCTTCTGTGTAGCTCCCCACATGTATGCCAGCCTATGGGCTAGAATAGTATCTGCAGTCCCACCCATCCACCCCCACAATTTGTGTATTCTAAAGACATATCCCCAGCCGTCCCCCAAAACTGCCTTCCGTGCTGGCTTTCCATAGGCCATTTCCACAGTGTCCATGGAAGACTTTGTCTGTACAGCAGCTGGGAGGGTGCTTCCCAGCATGGACGGACAGACAGGCACTAGTTGCACTGAAACTTGCATTCTAAAAATAGCAGGGCACTCTTGGCAGAATGGGTGGCGGCTCAGGCTGGCCACCCAAGTACACATCCACCTGAGACACTGTGATCCAAGCCACCAGCCATGCTGTCGTGGCCACACTGATATTTTTAGTGCGCAAGCTTGAGCAGACCTAGTGCCTGTCTGTCGACCTGCGCTGGGACGCACCCTCCTGCGTAGACATACCCTGGGCCAGCCAGCCCAGCCTCTGTATGGGCCATAAGTGGTGCAGAGTGAGTTTCACCGCTTTGTTATCAACCTATTCAATGTAACCTTGATTACTGTTACAGGGTGACACTGGTCCTTTAAGAGGGAAGAGTCCAATGGACCTCTGATGGGTCAGCTGACCTCAACTACGCTTAAAAGAGGACGCCTTGGCCCCAAAGCAGGGAGATTGGCAGGTGAAGGCTGCTTGAGATAAGAAGGCTGGAGAAACCGCTGATGGCCTTCCTTGGGAATAGGGAGGAAATGTCTGGAAGCCAGTAGAGGAGCTAGCCTGCTGACCTTCCTGAGCCAAAAGGTCCTGGCCAGAAAAGGCTGATGGCTTAGAGAAATACAGGGTGATGCCTGCTGGTTCTCTGAGCTGGAGAGCTGAAGGCTGGGGGTAGGTGGGGTGTTGGAGCTGTACCTGATGGATGAGTATGGTGAGAGATGCTGGAGCTGTACCAGGCATATTTGTATGCTGATGGATTGTTGGGGCTTGAAGACTGAATGTGTTGTTTGCACTGTGCTGGGAAATTCTGGATTATGGATGTGGGACTTCTGTTATGGTTTATGTTCATGGGACTTTTGTTTGTAATTAACCTGTGAGGGATATATGTGTAACCCTTCTGCCCGTCAGAGTTGGCAGCAACAAGGGCCGGGTTCAATATCTAGGGGATCCATTCCAATAACACAATGCAAACCGGCTCGAGCCCCCACCCAGTGACCTGGGACAAATATATACCACCCCCGCTGGGCGTCTCCAAGAGGCAATACTTCCCCTCTCGCAAGCACATAGTCTGAGTGTAGCAAAAAGCCTTTTAATAACAGAGAAACAATGTGGCATTATGTTGGGGAAACACCACCAACAGGATTCATAACACAACCCATGAGCAAAAAAACCCACCCCAAGCAAATTGGGACATGCCCCTTTCCCTTTGGTTCTTGAGTCCAGCAACCCCAAATCACCCAAAGTCCCAAAAGTCCAGTGACCCAAAAGTCTCTGTCCCTGGTCAGGGCAGCCCCAGAGTTCGAAAGTTTATCGGCGGAGCTTTACCTCCCAACCTGGGTGGAGATGGGACAGGGGTAAGAGGCACCTTACACGATCTGAAGCTGACCGCCCCACAGCTCCATAGGCCTTCGCTTCGCTCCGCTCCGCCAGCCGCCCCACAAACTCCTTCGCTCAGCTCCGCGGCCCACTAGCAGCTCCCACCGTCCCAGAAACTGCTCCACCAGCTGGTCCACAAACTGCTCTGTGTCCCACCAGCAGCTCCCACCGTCCTACGAACTGCTCCACCAGCCTGTCCACAAGGCACTCCAGCCCTCCCACAAACTGCTCCACAATATATCTTCAGGCTCCCGCACTACTTAACACAACGCTCAGTGATTTCCGCTCTTAGTCAGTTCAGCTCTTTGGTGAATTCAGCTTGTAGTAGGGGAGCCTCAGTGCTGGTGCATCATTAGCCCAAAGTGAGCTCAGCAGCCTGTAACTAGACTCCTAATGGAATCAAAATTAGCTCTGATATTCCACAGTGGAGAGAGGAGGAAGTGCCATTAGCATGTAAGGCCCTCACCAAGGGGCCCATGCCACCAAGTATTAATACTTGTCCCCAGCCTCTCTCCAGTCACAGAGTTTTGGAATCCATGACCCTTGCCTAGCGAGTGCTACTTAGTTGATGGTGAGTCCCTCCAGCATAACAAAAGGCCAAGTACAGTTCCAAGCACAGTTCCCATAATCAGGGTAATAACAATTTATTCTTCCTGCCCCAATAACAGAGACACTGGGGATCCCACAGCAGCCAAAGTGACCATTTGGGCAGCTATGGCCTCACTCTAGGTGGGGTGGGTGTGCCTATGCAAATGATATCGGCCCCTGAAGTTCTTTTCCACAACTTGCCACACCTCACCACCAGATGTCAGGGTGGAGCTCATCCTGACACTGCTTACATCTGTATATAGATAGATATGTATGTATACACACACACACACACACACACACACACGGAAAGCCATTGTGGACTATTGTTGGGAGCCACTGAAGGAGAAACTGAGGCAGTTGCACCTATCATGCCATGGCCTCCTGTTGGAGGGTCTCCAGGTGGGTTTGCCCTGTGATAATTACCCAAATATGAAGGGGGTCTATTGAGTAATTTTGGCTGTTCCACATTTATTAACTCAATTCATCTTTATTTACATGGAAGAAGGTGGGATAGATACATAGGAAAATTTCAAATAATTAACAGGCATGGGAAGGGCATGATCCTGGTTTGGAAAGAGGGAGTCTCAGGTAATTGTGCCTCCAACAGGTGAGACTGCACTGGCCATGAGTCTCCCCCTTCCTCTTTGCAGGTGCTTCACGAATAAAAGGCTACTTCTCACCTGTGTAAAACTCCATATGAAGAAGAAATGCAGCAGCAAGTTGAGAAGCAATCCATTCACAACACTCATAGAATAATAAAATCGTAGAATATTAGGGTTGGAAGAGACCTCAGGAGGTCTCCTGCAGACCTGGACCAGTTCTCACACAGAAGATGATGCATCAGTCACACCACCTTAGGTGATGTTCCAGGCTATTAGCAGTAGTCACACTTTAAAAAGAATATCTATTAAATTTAACTTTGTCTTGCAGTTTGTGAAACAGAAGCATGGAAGGGCTTTTGCCCCAGAGGAGGGCCAAGTCTGTGAATGCCCCACTGAATGCCAGGGATTCCTGGGGAAGGATCTCTACATTATTATGGTGGGACTAGGAGAAAGGAACACATATTTTCCTCTAGCCTTTGCCCTGCAATCATACCATGGCCATCCATCTTAGATTGTAGGATCTTTGGCGTGGGGGCTATCTGGTACGTGGCTGTGCAACATGCAGCACAAGGGGGACCTGATCCCAAAATAGCTCCTCTTATTACTACCATGGTGCCAATGGCAAATATTAATAGGACTTTGCAGTTGTCACCTGTGTGTATGAAGTAGCCACACAGACTTCACAGCTATATCTGGGGAAATGCCTCAGGATCTTCATCTGTCAAAATTACAAGCCCCTACCAGCTTAGCTAAAAGAGAAGCTTTTTTAGCAGTAGCAATTCCATAGCTGAATTCTAAAATCACCAATTAGGCAGCCAAATACCCAGGTGAGATTAATTGTAGTTCTAGTCTGAGATGTGACTAAGTGTTAGTATTAATCATGCTTATTACAGTAGTGCCTAAGAGCCAACCAAGAATGGCACCCTGTTGTGGTAGGCATGGTACGAACAGAGGGTAGTAGATGACCCCTGCCCTGAGGAGTTTATAGTCTAAATAGAACAGTCAGACACAGGGTGGGGGAATGGGGTAGAATGCACATGCAGAGCGACCAATGTGCTGGTAGCCAACAATTCCATGATGGTTTGGGGTGGGTTAGTTAGGAGTGGATCAGATAACTGTAAAGAAAATGAAAGGTAGGGGAGAAGTGGGGCAGTTGTGGAGCGGAGAGATTGTGGGTGATGGTTGGAGCAAACACCCCATCAGCAAAGGGCATGTAAAGACTAGTCAACACTGCAGAAAGTTCTCCGAATGGCCAAAGGTCCTCACTTTGGGTGCTGCTGCTCCTACCAACTGGAGCTTCTGACTGTCGTTTTTTACCTAAGGCCGCATGGGTGGGGAGGTAGGGCCCACCTGGGTAAAAACCATGTAAAAGTGGCACCTCCTTATTCATCCGATCAGCCCCCTCTTTGAGGCATGCAAATCTGAAAACAGGGCTCCTCAAATTCCAGCCAGTACTGTCTGTTAGTTTGGATGGCGGGGGCGGGGGGAGAGGGGTTCGCACTGCTGAGCAATAGGAGGCTGAGATGTTGCCAGAACATCTTGTTATTCAACAGTCACCAAGTCTAGTGACACAACAGGCCAGTGAGCTAATTCCAGTCTCTTTGTGGAACTGTTGTGTTCCAGGCCATCTGTTCTAACATCCTAATTTACTGACAAGCCAACATGTTCCTGAGTTTTTAATTGATAAAACTGAAACCACTTAGAGCCCATTTGTAATAAAATTCCATCCACACAGCTTCCCATTAGTATTTACACCAACAATATAAATATATACAGTTCCATTTCTTTTCATACTAATTTTAAAATGTTTACATATTTTAAACGCTGTCATTTAAAAGACTTTCTTGACTGCATCCTGTTTAGATCCATGGAACACATAGCTTTGAAAGGAATGTAGGGAAATGATAATTGTTATTTTATTAAAGCAGTGTCTAGAGAACCAAAGTGAGAGCAGGGACCCATTGTGGTAGACACTGTACAAATACATAAGAGACAGTCACTGCCTCCAAGACCTTACAATCTAAGTAATAATCAACTCTAGCTCTTCAGCAGTAGTTCTCAAAGCACTTTACAATGGAGGACAGTGTCATTAATCCCATTTTACAGATGGGGAAACTGAGGCACAGAGCAGTGAAGCAACTAGACCAAGGTCAGCCAGCAGGCCAGTTGCAAGGCCAGAAATTGAACCCAGGTCTCCCAAGTCCTAGTCCAGTGCTTTATCCACAAGGTGACAAAGGGTGGTAGGGAAACAGAGGGGAAGTGCCTTCCCCAAGATCACTCAGAAGCTCATTGGCAAAGCTGGGAATAGAAGCTGAATCCATGTGTCCTGAGTCCCATGGCAGTGCACTGTCCACTGGGCCACTCCAGCTTGCAAATGCCTTAACTTATGACCCTGTTTATTTCCCTCCAAATGGAAATGATCACCCCCTAATTGCAGTGGAAAAGGGATGTTTGTTCATCTAGTCTATTTCCCAGGCAGTGCAGATGGAGTGGAGGGGCAATGAAAGGTTGTTCCATCTGGTGTATTTCTCAGCAATTAGACTGGTCTCGTTCTAAGGGACTCAAGAACACTCCAGATGAATTAGTGGGATAAATCATTATTCCTCTGCACCTGCCTGAATGAAATCTGAAGAGCTGACAATTAACCCAGCCAATACAGAGATGAATGGTGGTAGCCTGAGTCCTCACCACGTGGCTAAGCAACTGGGTCCAGTCTTTGGTGGAGTAAACTAATGATATGGCTGTTTCTACTACACAGAGCAGACTTAACTGATTGATGACATCCCTCCATCTAGGGCTGAACACACTGCGTGTCTGCATTTAGCACATTCACAGCCACGACTCAAAACAGGATCAGACGTAGGCTGACCTGGCAAAATTCAGAGCCACATCCATACTTCACACCCCACAGAGGTGTGGGTTTAGCTCTGTCAGGGCTGAATCCCCACTGTCACTTTGAGTACAGAAGGTGGGGGCCCGCAAGGATTCTAAAACTTAATACTGGCCACTCCAGGCTTGTATTAAACTCCCAAGGTTACAGTTTCTCTCTGACCTTGGCTTAAACGCTGCCACCACCCAAATGCAAAAAAAAAAAAAAACAACCCACCCTTGAACCCAGGAAGGAACACTTGGGAATTCCTCCCTGTGGGGTACCCTCAGGCCCTTTCATGCCCCGTCCGGGGAAGAACTGAGAAAGAAAACAAAGGAAATTAGCTGTGCTACTGTCACAATAAAATGCCCCCCCATGGGGTCCCGTGGGTCAGCACCAGCGTTGCATATTGGTAAGGCCTTTATATGCATTGGAAAGTATCTTGGGAAGGGTTGAAGGTGTGAGTGTGGAGTGGAAGATTCCTTTGCAGGTTACAAGAGGCTGAAAGGGGAGGAAGGGAGAAAGGAACGGGTTAACTTGATGATATAGCTAGGCCCGAAGATAAGGAATGAAACTGCACCCTAGGCCAGTGCACACAAACAAGCTCACTGCTGCCAAACAGCCAGACACCTGTGTCTCAACCCCGGCCAGCCGTGAGAAAGGAGACCTGAGCCAGACAGAACTGAAGGGGTGGCAAAACTAGTAAGATTGTGAAGGTCAGTGAGTTGAAAAACAACAGTCTCATGACCCTGAAATCAGTGTGTTTTGGGGAAACTAAGGGAGCCGCAGAAGGCCCATTCGGACTGGTACCGAGAGCAGGGGGGACGAGGGTCCCTGGACAAAAACGCCCCCGGAAGAACCCAGGGCTTAAAACCCTCCCGAGAGCTGAAGCAAGTCGGAGATTTACAGTGGACCCTAGATGACCTGTGCACAGGGCAGAACTCTCATCTACCCTTCCCCCCTCTTCTTCTTATGTTACACCCAGGCTTGGCCAGCCTTGGGTTGTGCATGTGTAAGTATGAAAGTGGGTTAGGGCTCAGGCACTAATGCTTTCTTCCTCCCTCTGAGTGACGTGGGGCGCACCCAGCACTCACTGCTGTTATTTGATTAATAAAGCTTTAAACTTAGTCACTTGGTGTGCTCCTTCATCTCCTTCCCTAAAGATCCTGAGGCCACAGCCTGATCACCTGAAGCCCCAAGCAGATTGGTAACATAAATCTGTCACGCTACCAGAGAATCAAACAACATGCACAAACCTCTTAGGACACCACAAATCCAATCCTGTTCTTAAAAAAGGTAAATTTTATTAAAAACAAAATGGAAAAAAATACATCTGGAACTTAGGCTTTTGCTAGATTTTAAAAGAGCAATTCCAAAAATTAAGCACCCAAACTAGCTTTCTTGGGGGTTCAACTTAAAGGTTACAAGCAAACAAAAGCATCAGGGGGTAGCACAGAGGAGATCCACAAGCCAAAATAAGAAATAAACCTGATTGTGTTTAACTAAACATTCCCTAATCAAATAATTTCTTCTAGGCATGGAAGGTACTTTTTCATACCTGGTTCAAACCTTACACAGCATTCCTGCTTATAGCATTGCTGCTCCGTGTCCCTGCAGCCCAGAGAACAACAGACAAAGGGAAAGTTTATTTCCTATTTTTAAAAGTTCTAGCCTTCCCATTGGCTCTTTTAGTCGGGTGCCCACTTCTTTTCTTTTACCAATGGGTTTGTTAACCCTTTACAGGTAAGCTAGCAGAGAACAGCTACCAAGAGGGATTTCACAGCTAACTGGCTGGCTGGTTGTCCATCAACGGGAGCTACTCCCACCACCTTCATTATCACAAGCTCTTTGTAGGCAAAGGCTGCTGATGTGAAATTCAGAACCAGGTTTGAATTCTGAACTCCTCTCCTAAATGAGGCATGGGAGGATAGCCTGGGAGTTAGGACGCGCACCTTAGAATTGGGAGACTGCTCTGTCCCAGACTTCCTGTGTGACCTTGGACAAGTTACTTAGCCTGCCTGGGCCTGAGCTCCCTATCTGTAAAGTGGAGATAGGGGTACTGCTCTATCTCACAGGGGTGTTGTGAGGCTCAAATACATGAAAGATTGTGAGGTGCTCAGATACTACAATATAATTGCCTCCAATATCAAGATAGAAATAACTGGCATTTGGACCAGATGTAGCCAGCCAGACAGCCAGCCCCCCCCCCCCCCCCGCCCCTCAGACCAGCATTGCTGGAAACACAGGAGGAAGCAGGAACAGGGCACTTAACATATATTCCAGCACAGCCTTTGAAGCTGTGAAAGCACAGGTGTGCTGCTACAATGTGCCTCTGGGAACAGATAGGACGATTAAGCTCACAGCAGGCAGAGGCCCTGTGACAGACATGGCTCTTAGCCCCTACTAAATAGCGTGATGCACTCACCCCAACATCCTAGGTGGGAAAATATTTACCCTGATAAAAGAAATGTCCAGTAGTCGAAACTTATTGTTTCTCTCCCTTGCAAGTGTAAACTACTCTTGCAAAAGCTGGCGTCACCCCGACAGACCAGCCTCAATTTGGCATAAGAAAGGAGAAAGAGAATAAAGGAGTACAGAGGTATAAGTAGGGGACCTACAGCACCATGATTTTTGAGTGCTTTTCACTATCTATCTGCTGGTCAGATAAGTGACAGCCTCCCAAGGCTTCTGCAGCTAAGAGGGTCCCTACGCCTTGTCCCTTATTCGTCTTTCCGCGGAATTGAGTGACCGATCCTGGCTTGGCACCGCTGGAATCGAGAGATGCAAGGAGGGTAAGAAGCACCCACACCTGATCTCCTATCTTTAGTGTACACATTTTGAAATAGAGCTCTATACTTTGTTTTCTTTCTTTGGGATTGTGGCTTCAGTTTTGTAACTTGTTTGTGTGTGTAACATCTCTACATTTAAATAAGTAGGCACTAGCAATTTTGTAACCACATGATTAGAATCTAGCTTAATAAATTTTGGTAACCATTTATGCATAAGCCTGACTTGTTTTCTCTGGTTTACTGTAAAGCAGCCAACACAATTAAAGAACCTCAGCCGTTTTGGCTCTAAAGCCTGGCCATTAGGTGAGAGTACTAAGAGCCTAGCGTTGAGTTGTGCTGCCTCCACGGGGCAAACTCTTGGGGCACCTGTCAGTCAATCCTGGCTGCCCGCTGCGAAGGAGCTCTGAGCTCTAGCAGTTAAAGTCACGGGTGTGGAGAGGCTCTTAGTGCTGCCATTGGGGCACCTGTCAGTCAGTATTGACTGCCCGCTGCGAAGGAGCTCTGAGCTCTAGCAGTTAAAGTCACGGGTGGTTAGGACCTTGGGGCATCCGTCAGCCTAGCCCGGGCTGCCCGCCGCGAAGGGACAGTGCGTCCTAGCAGTTAAAGTCACGGATGGTATAAACGGGCATAGCTGGCACCTCACCAAACATCCTTGGCCGTCGGCTAACACCAGATCCCTCTCTAACCAGGCTGTCCGGTGAGCTAATAAGGAGTCTTCAATGGGCCAGCAGCATGCGTGTCACCTGGAGTGGCTCTTGCCATGTCTTGTTTGAGGCTCTGTCACCCTTCATTTAAGCAAAGGGGTTCCAGCAGCAGCTGCCAGAAAATCCATGGAGTCATGCTGGCGAGGAACTAGCGAGAAGCGGGAGGTGACCTGCAGTCTGCCAGCATGTTACACTTACACCTGCTTAAAGTGCCATATTCACGTCTAACTGACTCTGCCCTTTACTTCACCTCTGATTCTGGCCCATTCGATTTTGTAAAATAATCCTAATAAATCCTGAGGAAAAGGTTGACCGTTAGTTGGCCGTGTCCCTGTAAAGAGAACCTTGTTAAAGTTGGGCTTGGGGGTATTTTGGCATCGCAGTCTGCCAAGTAAAGGTCCATTAGCCCAAACAGCCTGAACTGCTGCCTATTAGTTGGTTAGCAGCTCTGAGAGGGCAAAGTTTTACACAGTTTCCTTTAGGGGGGGGGACCTCACACACTTTGTGGGTTTTAGGCTAAACGCCCTCAGACACTGACATTTTCTAAAGCAACTTAGTTCAAACTTTAGCTGAACAAATATGTATTGTCAGACAATGGAACCCTCAAGGCACAGAACCCTGGGTCTTGTATTTGCACCTCTGGTCTGAAAGATAACAGATGTCTACCAAGCTGCACAAAGAGTAGCAGGCACAGCTAGGATTAATTAGGCCATGAATGGCCATATAGTATTTTTATGAGATTGTTGCTATGTCTGATAATTTGTTCATTATTTCAGATTGGATTAAACTCAGACAGGGTCTCAACAGGCCTAGGCATTATTAATATTTTCATTAATTAGTATGATTATTATTTGTATTACCAAAGCACTTAGAAGCCTTACGTATGGAGCATTGTGTCAGGTGCTGTATAAACATAAAACAAAAAAAAAACGATCCCTGCTCCAAAGAGCTTACAGTCTCTTAAATCCCCAACATAGGGTATAAGTGGTGCATAGGCCTTGTATATGTGTAACTTTAGCGCCCTTGTGGCCAATATGGCGTCTGCTCCGTAGGCAGCTCTGGCCAAGAGACGGCACGCGCAGGAATGCAGCAGGAAAAATCCCTTCCACTCCAGGGGTACCTGTTCCAAACCCTCCAGAGTGAACACACACCCACAGGAAAAATACAATGGATATAACAAAGGAAGATATTTATTTACAGAGGAATGAGAGGCGAAAACCAACAAGGGGAAGTATAGGGGGAGCAGTAGAACAGGGTTGCAGCCAAACCCAGGGCCCACAGGCCCAATGCAAAGGGCAGACACCGAGCAATGGGTCTGAACTCTGGTTCAGGAGTCCAGAGCAAAGTTCCAGTCCAGTGCTGAGTCTTGGGTACTCCTGGTCATCTTTGGCACCAGTGAACTTTCTCCAACAAATCCCTCTGGTGCCCTCTTCCGCCGCGCTCTGCAAAGCCACACAGAGCAACCACCTCCCCACTTAACTAGCTCCAGCCTCCCTCCTCCTTCCAAATGCAGAGTTACCAGCCCCAAGACTCACAGCCCCATGCAGCTCTGGACAGCAGTGATACTGGGTCCGGCTCCGGTCTGTCCTTCTCGGGTGATTCCCCCCGGCACAGTGCTCCTCCTGGCTCCTGTTCTGGGGTGTCCCCGCTCGGCCGCCCTGTCCTTCCCAGGCTGCAGGCAGGTTCTCTGCTGCTTCACTTTGCCAGGGCCTGGGGGCTGCAGCCTTTCTATTCTCTGGCTCCAGAGCCCCACCGGAGTTTCCCTCCTTTCTCTCACAGCTCCCCCTCCCCACTTAGGAAAAAGATTTAAAGGGGCCATGCTCTCTAAACCCCATATGTAGATGGAGAGAGATGTTTTTTGTGGACCTAAAAAAAGTTCCTCATACACTGGGTGCTTATTGTTAAAGGAATAGGGAGAGACTCTGCTAATGATCATGCTGATTCATCCTTGTCAGTATTTTCAACAGCACGTGTTCAAAAATCATATGATTGGATTTAAAAAATCCTGAGATTTAAAGAAACTGGGATTCTTTTTCTTTGTCTTCTGTTTTTTGTGCCTTGAGGGTGCACTCAGGTCACATTTTCAAACTTTTCTCCACCACTATACGAGCTAGACACTTCATTTTTATTGAAAGCTGAGATTTCGAAAGCTGAAAATCTTGATTCGAGCAGCTAGGGTTTTAAGAAAATCTCTAAATATTGTGAAAAGGAGTACTTGTGGCACCTTAGAGACTAACCAATTTATTTGAGTACAAGCTTTCGTGAACTACAGCTCACTTCATCGGATGCATCATCGGATGCTTATGCTCAAATAAATTGGTTAGTCTCTAAGGTGCCACAAGTACTCCTTTTCTTTTTGTGAATACAGACTAACACGGCTGTTACTCTGAAACCTAAATATTGTGAGACTCACAATACAATTGTGAGAGTTGGCACCACTGTTCTGGATCTGGCCATGATTTGGAAAAATAGAAGAGACAAATATCAGACACATCATGCTGTTTTTCCTCCCTTATGTCATAGAATCATAGAATCATAGAATATCAGGGTTGGAAGGGACCCCTGAAGGTCATCTAGTCCAACCCCCTGCTCAAAGCAGGACCAATTCCCAGTTAAATCATCCCAGCCAGGGCTTTGTCAAGCCTGACCTTAAAAACCTCTAAGGAAGGAGATTCTACCACCTCCCTAGGTAACGCATTCCAGTGTTTCACCACCCTCTTAGTGAAAAAGTTTTTCCTAATATCCAATCTAAACCTTCCCCACTGCAACTTGAGACCATTACTCCTCGTTCTGTCATCTGCTACCATTAAGAACAGTCTAGAGCCATCCTCTTTGGAACCCCCTTTCAGGTAGTTGAAAGCAGCTATCAAATCCCCCCTCATTCTTCTCTTCTGCAGGCTAAACAATCCCAGCTCCCTCAGCCTCTCCTCATAACTCATGTGTTCCAGTCCCCTAATCATTTTTGTTGCCCTTCGCTGGACTCTCTCCAATTTATCCACATCCTTCTTGAAGTGTGGGGCCCAAAACTGGACACAGTACTCCAGATGAGGCCTCACCAATGTCGAATAGAGGGGAACGATCACGTCCCTCGATCTGCTCGCTATGCCCCTACTTATACATCCCAAAATGCCATTGGCCTTCTTCCAAATATGTCATATTTGTAAAAATAGCTTATTGTGTGGGTTAATCCACATTTGTTTCCCCAACACATTCTCCTTGGAAGAAATGAGTTTTTCACCCCATGCTCCATCATTCCAACAACTCAGGGCAAAATAAATAAATATGACCAATAAATTTTTGTAACCCTTGGAAATGCTGTAACAAATGGACTGCAATGGTTGCAATTTAAATGCTGTTATAGCCAAGACACAGCATAGTTTTCAATTTTTTGATTTAAAAAGTGAAGTCTATAAATAACGTCATGCACACAAATGCAGCAGAGAAACAGCCGAGCAGGGACATTACAAATGATAAAACGGAATCTTAACTTGCAACAAGAGGTAGCCTTTAAAAGTAAAAGTGGATTCTCATGTAAAGTGTGGGAAAAAAATCGAAGGCCAATAAAATTTAACTGACATCAGCCCATGCTTATTTCAAGATCCAGCTGCTATTCCTTGCCCTCTCTCTCCCGATATCCTTGCAAACCTGTATTAAATACAACACCATTTTAAAAAACAATTAGGTTAAATAGTTTAGGAAATAAAGAATAAAGCATAAAGAATCATAGAATCATAGGACTGAAAGGGACTTTGAGAGTCATCTAGTCCAGTCCCCTGCACTCATGGCAGGACTAAGTATTATCTAAACCATCCCTGACAGAGAAAATGCAATGAATACTATTGCCAACGTAGCATGTATAAAGTAGGGCTCATTTGTCAGATTAGATGCCCAAATCCCATTGACTTTCTATTCTATTCCCCCCTCTGACACTGGCCTACAAATCCCAGCCAAAGCAACTTACCCAAGGGCACCTGGTAAGAGTGTGAGAGCTAAAAATACAATCCATGGCTCCCGAGTCCCAGTCCAGGGTCCTATCCCGTGAACCACACTGCCTTCCTATTTAAAACCAGACTGGAGTAAATCCTAGAACAGGTACTGTAGGGAACAATCCTGCATGGACTGGAGTATGGACTTAGCTGACCTAATAACTCATTTCTGTCTATAATATCTATGGATTTGATCTGAAGGCAACTGAACGACTGAAAGAAAAATAAAGGTAAAATCTTTCTTCCTTCAGATGTGTGCGTCTCCTCTCTTCAGATCTAAATGGCTCTTTTGTTCATTGGTAGAGGTCAGAGTTAGATGATACCAAGGGGGCATAACATCCTCTTCCTAAAAAGGGTGGCCTTAACTGATAAACTACATTTCCAGCTTTTAAATGACAGGGTTTTTTTTCTCTTCTATTTGCTCCATTCCGCCTCTGTATGTTGGTGTGTTTGATTTGGTTTGTTTGCCTTGGTATCTGCATGAGTCACTCTACTCAATTCTGGTGTATTGTTATCTCGTTTTATCTCTCGCTGAAAGACCCGGTTGGGATACTTTGGACTAAAGTCGCTTCATGCAAACCAAACTTACTGCACCCAGCGCAGCTGTGGCAGGTTTCACATGTGCAGCTGAACTAGAAAACAAGATTCTTCTTAAAAATGAAACATATGCATCATAGTGGAGAGGAGAGAAGCTGACTGTCAAAGGATGTAAATGCTATTAGCTGCAATCTAGTATTATTCATTCAATGCCAGTGAAGAGCTGGGCCAGTCTCAAGACACACATAAGCGACAGCCCCTGCTCCAACAACCAGCCACCTGTTATGATGAAGTGACGCAATATATCAACAGTTAGCAGAATGCTGGGCCTTCTGCATAGGGGTCAGTGCTAAAAGTGACTGAAGTCTTCACCACTGCCTGGACTTACCAGACCAAATTCTTCTCTCACATGCAACTTCAGTGAAATCAATGTGTTTTCAGGCATGTCACTGAGAGCAGAATTTGTCCTGAACTCTGCTTCAGCAGAGACAAAACATGGCAGCTCAGTGAGCCATGAGAGATTGTGCTCTGGAGAAGGATCATAAAATTGGTCTGGAAATTATTTGGAATAGCACCTGTCCAAAGATTTCTGATACTCCTTGCTTCCAGATGGGCTGGGCATAGCATGAGATCATCTTCAACTTGTGCTATTTTGGCACTCCTATTTTCAGTGCATCCTCAAATAACTGAGAGTGAGGACATTTGAGTTCTATTCCTGGGTGCGCCACTAACCCTCTCTTTCACTTCTGTGTTTCTGTTTTCCTTTCCATCCGCTGTCTATATTGCCTTTAAGCTCTTTGGGGTAAGGACTGTCTCTTGCTATGTGTTTGTACAGCACCTTGCACCATGGGGCCCTGATCTTGGTTAGGGCCTCAAGGTGTTACTGCAATAAAAATAAATAAATAATAATAATTAATAATTAATGTCAACTGCATGTATTACCTATCAACCAGACTTGGCCAAATTTCCAAAAAGAATATCAAAGTCCGTTAATGGTTTCATTCACACAATTTAGAGTTGCCATAAGTCAAACCATATTTAGGACAACTAGAGACAAAGTCCACGTCATTGAACCTGATTTCCTTCTTCATCTTGTTTCCTCTTGCTTTCTAGATTCAATTCGGCCACTTGTCCCAATTGCTTATTGTAGCAGCTGTGGTGGATTTTTGAAGGAAGGACCATTTAGTGACAAAAATGTTTCATTGCTGAAGGTAAACAGAATTGTTGACATTTTCATATTAGCTGACATTAAACAAAGGCAGATGCTTCTGGGCAATTCTTGTGGCAAGTGCCAATAAAAGAAGGAACTTATAGGGCATGGTTAAGTAAGCAAACTTAACTATGGTTTAATCTTGTCCTTTGCAAGGTGTGGGGGAGGGGTAAATGAAGATGGTGAAAGAAGATTTTTTTAAAAAGACCAAACCAGTCTGAATCCACAGAACTAAGTCCTAAGCAGAAACAGTTTTAAAGCATATAAAGGAAAAAACAGGCAGGAAAAATGCTGGCAGATTCCAGGGCTCACAGAGCAGCCTTTGGGTCAGAAAATTTAGTAACAGAATCCAGTACCACCACTCTGCAGAACAAGTTAACAGTGGCTCTACAAGCCTGGAAATGCTGAACTGAACCCTCACTGACACAGAAAAGGACAGTTGGGTGAGTGCAACGAATTCTAAACATTACTTTTAACATGTACTATTATGCGTGGGGGGAAGAAGTGTGGTGGCAGCCACCTTGTGAAGGGATGGATAAGTGAAGAAATGGCATGGCAGCCATCTTGTGAGGGGCCAGACAAGCAGGTAAGAAGTGTGTGGTGGCCATTTGGTGAGGAGACTGACCAGTGAGGAGGCAACCCCAGGGCAATGGTGGGTTAATATCTAATAGAAGCTAGATGTCTGGAAAAGGAAGAAAATCTTCCCACATAGAGACCTTCCTGCCATGAAAAAGGGTAATGCCTCCTCCAGCAGATAAACTATGGAGGCAGAAAAAAAGAAAGCACTAATCACTGAGGCTGAGCTGAGGGATCTGCTAGCAGAAGCTAAGACGATGATTAAGGAGAATGAAAGAAGAAGCTCTGTGCGCTGCCCCACCCCCAGCTCGGCAGCTCCCATTGGCCAGGAACCACAGTCAGTGGGAGCTGTGGGCGTGGTCAGTGCGCACCGCACAGAGCCCCCTGGCCCCTCTGCCTAGGGGCCAGACACGGCAGGCACTTCCAGGAGCAGTATGGAGCCAGGGCAAGCTGGGAGCCTGCCTTGGCCCCCCCGCACTGCTGACTGGGAGCCACCTGAGGTAAGCGCTGCCCGGCCAGAGCCCGCACCCCGAAATCTCCTGCCCCAGGTCGGAACCCCCTCCTGCACCCTAACTCCCTCCCAGATCCTGTACCCCAACCCCCTGCCCCAGCCTAGAGCCCCCTCCTGCACCCCAGACCCTTCATCCCTATCCCCACCTCAGAGCCCACACCCCCAGCCCGGAGCCCCCTCCCACACCCTGAACCCTTCATTTCTGGCCCCAACCCAGAGTGTAGGGTCCAGAGAGCAGAGTAGTGGGCACATGAGGAAAAACTTGATTGTGAAAAGTGAAAAGTTTAGGATGCACCATTTTCTTTGCCAACTTATTAATCCTTTGGCAAAGATTTTTTTTCCCTAATAAGATTTCAGGGGACTTCACACTTAGAGATGAAGTCTTCTCTCCCAGGATAAGTGTGTGTAGTCAAAGGTACTGCTTGTATACCTGTGCACCATAGATGTTTTTTACACCTGATGCATGTCCAGATACATGAGAGGATAATGCAGCCATTAGGGCTCAGAGAGGGAGTATTTGTTTTGCTAGCGTGTGCTGTTTCATTATCTTTGAGGGAGAAGAGGATCAGAGAAAACGCATTCTTCATGATGACTTAATTTTCTGGGATTGACATTGCTCTGTATGTACACCTTCACAAAGACACTCACACAATACACCCAATTTAATCCACATTACAAGAGCACTTTGTTGGCATCTTTGATTACTTGCTGTAACCTTAACATCTTTTCTGGCTCCCTCTTTCTCTCTTCATAATGGAAAACAAGAAGCAAAGTTATTTGCCTCCCAAAAAAGCTTTTTACATTAAAGGTTTTTTTAAAAAGTCTTTTCAATGCAACCAGGGAAGAAATAATTTTTAGAGTTATTGTGCAGAACGTTTTCTTCCATGGCTTAGCAAACTGATTAGTGTCGGGAAACATACTGAGAATCATCCACTCTGAGAATGAACGAATAGCATACTTAGTCCTTTTAAATGACATACCTTGGGCAGTCTAGAAGCCCATTTATGCTAGTCTACAGCTGTGGATAACTGTTGACTGCTATAAATTCCCCACTGTGAGCTCTTTTTGTTCGTGTCTTGTGGCTCATCACCTGCTAAGTAAATTGATTTTACCTTAAACATAGTTTTAGAAACATTTTAATGCCTCTTAAATTATGCCTATTGGGCATAGCCACAGATGTTCTTATGTCAGATAAGTGCCTGCAAAGTCTGTTGTTAATTACACTAAGAAAAAATGGTATTAATAAGAAAGACCTCTAGTTCTAAAAATCTAGGTCAGAAAGAACATAGAGCTGTGGAAAAGAATTTTTATAATCACTCAAATTTCCTGTACACTGAAATAGACAAAGATTTCGAAATCCTATGGCTTGAAGATTCCTTGCATGATTTGTCCCAAACTTTCTAGGGAAGTTCTCCCTTGTGTAAGCGGAGGAATAGTCCCACTATTGTGGGGAACTTTCCTGGCTTCTGCACTACCCCGGTAAAGTGGGCTAGCGAAAGGATCTGAGTCCTCACTCCCGCACTGCTGCTGCTCTGCCTCCAGCTCCCTGGGCTGCTTCTCTGGCCCCTCTGGCTCTGGTTGCTGCAGCTCTGCTCCCAGGACAGGTCTGCTCTGCAGGCTGCTTCTGTGACTCTGCTCCCAGCACTGACCTGCTTCCTGGGCTGCTTTCCTGGCCCCTCTGGCTCTGGTTGCCGCAGCTCTGCTCCCAGGGCAAGTCTGCTCTTTCTGGGCTGTGCCTCTGGCTTTCGGGCTGCAGCTCTGCTCCCAGGACAGGGTCTGCTCTCTCTGGATCTGGCCCAGCTCTGCTCCCCAGCTCAGCTTGGGCCCCTGCTTTCTCCTTAGCTTTCTCCTTACTGGGAGCTAGCCAACCAAAACACCCCCACAGAATGTTAGTAAGGGGGCAACAGTCCCCTTACACTTGTAAGGAGATGGGCCAACATTAGGTTTGATGCCCACTGGTTTTATTTTGCAGATGTTGGGAGAAGTTCACCCTCTGTAGAGCAGTAAAAATTGGGCTTGAAGGGTGAAATTCAACTTTGTGCTGAGGCCCTATTTTTAGGGTTTAAATGGGATTTCAGTGGTATACAGATCCTGTGTTGGTTCTCTGAGCAGGAGTAAATTTCAGGTGTAATGAGAAGCTAGTTTCAACCTTAAATAGCAATAGACAACTCATCCCTCCATAATAACTCATACCTAGAGCTGGGAAAATTTATCATCTGAAACTGTATTTTCTTTTTTGGACAAAAAAGGCAAATTTGGGTTGACCAAAATGTTTAGTGAATTTGTGTTGAGTTTGGCAAATTGTTTTGGGCCAAAAAAAATTCCAAAAAAGTAAAAATGTTTTATTGACCCATTTTCTAAATGAAACATTTGACTTTTTCATTTGAATTAGTTTTTTCTTTACAAATGTATTTCAATTTTTTTTAAATGTAGAAACTCAAAAAGGAAACTAAATATTTTCTTTTGTTTTTAATTAAATGTTTCATTGAACCCCAAACCAATTTTTTTTTGTTAATTTATTTTTCACTTCACCAAAAACTTCAAAATTCCATTTCAGGTAAAAAAAAATTATTATTTTGCCCCGGTACAGCTAGCACAATGAAAAATCAGTTATTTGCACCAAGCTACTCATAACAAACGTGAAGGTTTAATATCAATTGAAAATAAATAATTTCCCATTGCCTGTCAATTGATAAACTCTGTTTCCCTCACCAAACAATCCTTAGTGTCAGCTAAGCCCACAGGGGTAACCAGCATCATGAAATCTACCTTCCATTAATCTTGCATCTCTATCAAGAACCCTGGACATCCAGAAAACTAGGAGAGGTTTCAGAGTAGCAGCCGTGTTAGTCTGTATTCGCAAAAAGAAAAGGAGTACTTGTGGCACCTTAGAGACTAACCAATTTATTTGAGCATGAGCTTTCGTGAGCTACAGCTCACTTCGTCGGATGCATAAGAGAACCTGACACTTGTAGAACATAAGAACGGCCCTACTGCATCAGACCAAGGGTCCATCTAGCCCAGGATCCTGTCTTCCGACAGTGGCCAATGCCAGGTGCCCCAGAGGCAATGAACAGAACAGGTAATCTTCAAGTGGTCTATCCCCTGTTGCTAATTCCCAGCTTCCTGCAAACAGAGGCTAGGGACACCATTCCTGCCCATCCTGGCTAATAGCCATTGATGGACCTATCCTCCATGAATTTGTCTAGTTCTTTTTTGAACCCTGTTATGGTCTTGACCTTCACAACATCCTCTGGCAAGTTGTTCCACAGGTTGACTGTGCATTGTGTGAAGAAATACTTCCTTTTATTTGTTTTTAAACCTGCTGCTTATTAATTTCATTTGGTGACCCCTAGCTCTTGTGTTATGAGAAGTAGTAAACAATACTTCCTGATCTACTTTCTCTAGCTGATCAAGCAAATAACAAAATCCGGCTACAAGTAAATGAAAATCTGTTTAATGGCTTTTTGTATGTTTTTGTAAGATAGGCAACGAGGGGTCCTCAAAGCCACTGTAACCCAAAACAAATGGTGGGACTGTGCTATGAGTACATATGCCAACGGGCAAGTGCAATTGGGATAGGCACACGTGGTACATCTGGCATTGTGGAGATTAAACTTGCAAAGTGTCAATGTGGTCATGTGGCAGCTTTTGCAGGACTGTGTAAGAGATATGGGCCAGTTATTTCCACTGGGACAATGTCCTGAGATCCTAACACACTGTGATGTTCCAAGGTTCCAGGACACCCCTTAGAACCCATGCTACCAGGGCCTCCCCATACTGGCCTGAACCAAATCTGTGCCAAGAAAATAATTTACCAGCCACTTTTAGCTGAGATTTGCCTGTATTACTTCCCTTCTGGAGATATAATAAGTCATATGTCCTTTAGCTATATCCTTCAGTCTAGCTGTGTGTGCCAGTATGTGACAGAGTATAATGATGTCCAACTCAGACTCAGCCTTGGTTTGCTCCGATTTCAGCCATACGCATTCAAATCACTTATTGGAAAAATCTGTGTTAATGTGCTGGGGGCTTGGGGCAGGGGTATCTTGGTAATAGTAATAATAAATAAAAACAATAAATTAAAAACTAGTTCTTATATACTGCTTTTCATCTGTAGAATTCAAGGTGTTTTACAAGGGGGGTCAGTTTCATACAGCCAAAGCAAGCTTTCACAGTAATTGATCGTAATTGTATTGGACTAACCCTTGTCCAAAAGAGAGCTGTCTGTAGGGAAATCTCCAGTATCTCAGTGCAGCGAGAACAGTTTCCAGCTGTCATTTTGTTCCTGTACTTTCCACAGAAATGACAAGGCCAGCAGTTTTCAAACACATTAGAACCTTTAAGATTCAGCTTTTGCATGATGCCCCAGTCTCTTTAGGAAGGCTACAGAGGAGCCCAACACTTGAACTGACCTTTACATGTCACCAGAGAAGAGTCACTGCAAAGAGCCACTGATGCCAAACATAGCTCAGCATAGCGAATGTCACCGCCTTGCACTAAAATGTCAGTAGGCAAATCCTTTGCAAGGACTGCTAATAGCCAAAATCAATTGCTGATGCACCAAAAAGGCACAGACATCACCAGAGGTTTCAGGAGCTCAAACGATGCCCATTTATTTTTTGAAACCTTCCAATGTTCTTGATTTTGCCTGGGATTTTCCTAGGAGCCCACATGACCTAGGCCAGTGGTTCTCAGCGTGTTTATCATTGTGGGTCGCATATGCCATCCACAATGTGTTACGTGGGCCACAGGTTGAGAGCTGCAGGGCCCTCCCTCCCCAAATGCCCACAGTCCCCTGTGCTGCACGTGGCTGGGCAGCAGCCGGATCCGGACCCCGAGTGCCACCATGCAGGGATGGGCAGCCAGGACCTGAGTGCTGCAGCGCACAGACGGGCAGCCAGGACCCCCAGCACTGGGCCAGGAGTGGAGCGCCCAGTGCAAGCCAACAGCCAGGACCTGAGAAGCGGGGCCAAGAGTGGAGCCCCACCTAAAACCTGGGGGTTCTGCAGCACCCTCCCAAACCCCTAGTTCCCAGTGTCCCTCAACCCCTCACCTCCCAGAGCCTCCCCACCCCCACCCCGAAATCTACCCACAGAACCACACTTGTCCCCCTGTGGCACTCACAGAACCCCTTGTCCCCCTGTGGCACTCACCAGCCCCCTACTGACAGGAACGCTGGTGCAGGCTGCCAGCTGCTGTCTCCACCTATGATTTTGGGGCACCCCCTTCCAGGTTCCCAAGTTTCATTCTCCCACTTGTGAGAGGAGCAGAGCTGTGAGGGTGAGAATTTCTGTTTCATAGAATATCAGGGTTGGAAGGGACCTCAGGACGTCATCTAGTCCAACTATAATGTAAGTTCCAACTCCCCCCCTCCCCACGCACACACACTTTTTGACAGACAGTATTCAATCAGGTCTACTTTTAACTCCTCTGAAAAATCTAGAGCCCCCTATATAGGTTTGGTGATTCCTTCTCTAATGGTCCATATCCCCAAAGAGCTAGTTTGTGGCTGGTAACAAAGTCTCCTGGCACCACATCTGCTAATTATGACCTCTTCAGGCATATGTAAGATAAGCAAACCAGCAGTGGCAATGAATGTTGAGTAATAGGAGTCTAATGAAATCTCATGGCTAGAATACATCCATGCAAGGGAGTGTGGAGGAGTGACAACTCCCTTTTTACACTTCACACAAGCTACCAATCCTTGGACCTGGGCCTGTAGAAGTTGGGAGAGGCTGATATTGTGCTCTCCCCCTTCCCACCCTCCCCAGACTCCTTGGCCCGCGCAGCTGTGGGAATTGCTATTGTTTTCTGTTGATATAGGCCAACATAAATGACTAGCTCATCCACCAGAGCGAGGCTAAAGCAGGGGAGGAACTGTGACTCAGAGGCACAACTCTGACACACAATGCTTCCTGGGCTACTCCTCTTGCTCAGTGTTTTGTCACCGCTCATGGCATAAGAGCCAGGGCTACAGGTCCATGGTCCTCTAGCAGGCAAATTGACTCTCTCCCCCGCCAATAAACTTCCCATATTTATTATCTCTCTCTGTCTCCACACCAAATATGCACCATTTACGAGTATGGAGCCCATGGAGTTAGGCACCTAAACACCCTTTTAAAATATGGGTCTTAGGCATGTGGCAGCAGCCCAAATCTCACTGCAAGTCAATGAGGCTTCAGGTTTTAAGTGCCTAAATCACTTTTGGAAATGGGACCTAGTTTCCTTAGTGACATAGATGCTTTTGAAAATGTCACCATTAGTAAACATCTCTGGAGAAGGAAAGCAAGCCAGCCCTCTTCTTAATGCCAACCAGACTGTAAAAAGTAGTTCAAACTTGTATTTCTATTATTGATGTAAATACATAGAGGGAGCAACTGATTTATACACACAGGCAGCAACTCCTGTTGAATAAGAAGGTGCTATTTTCACAGTCCCTTTTCAGAGTAGAACAGCACATTAAATTTAAACTGAGTCTGTGGTGAGCAAAATCTTCACAGGCATATGCATTACCCGTATGTAGGCGATTTACTGAGAAAGCTTGAGCTTGAAAGCTTGAGCTGAAAGAGAGCTTTCCTGAGCACAGTTATGTACAACCAACCTTAAAATTCAAATGGCCTTTCTTAAGTAGATCGAGACCATACTAAAGGCAAGTGCTGTCTTTTTTAAGATTCAGTGCATTTCTGACGTGTTCATGCAGCGATGGCTGCATATGCCATTCTGTCTCTTGAAAGGAATGTAATGTAGTATCAGTCATTAAGGCCAAGTGTTTCCCTCTTCATTCCCTGCCTCCAGAAATGTGTCTATTTGTTCTTATTCATTAGTTTTGATATCAAGATGAAACCACCTTGTCACACCAGCTATGCAAACTCCCGCGTGGTACGCCTCAGTCAGTTTTGTCTGGATGAGGAGTGCTGCCCAGAAATGAAATGCAATTTTAAATTAAACCAGCAATAATTGATAGGCAGCAGGTGAACCAGCCGGATGCCCCCTTCTGCCAACAGAATGCAAACATGTCCAGAAAGGGATTTAATTTCCCAGTTTCTCCTACTGGAGGAAGGGAGTTTATCAGCTCTGCCTGCACCTGTAGGGCTCTGCAGCTAGATTGCCACTCAGGTGCCCAGGGCAATAATGAGCAGTGAGGCCCCCTTTTTATTTCTCTGCATGGCCCTGCTTGGACTGGGACTCTGCCTGTGGTGGGGAGAGCAGGGACTCTTTCCCCAATATTTCTTCTAGTCAGCAAGTGCAGAGAGGGGCTGGGGAAAAGGAGGGTCTCGGAGTTACTGGCCAAGCTGGGCAGGTGCCTACAGGGGCCTGAACTATTACAGGAAACAGAGAGAAGTATCTTATTCTGACCCTCACTGGCATTCCAAGTAAGTTGATGCAGCAGGAGAGGACTTGTGACTCTCTGAGTCACGATTTATTCCTTGCCCTTCTTCTGGGGAGTACAGCCACATGCTGCCCATTGTGCAGGACAGATTGTAAGTTACAGTCCATAAGATCATCCTTCCAGCTAGTGAGAAAAGCCCACAGGATCCACCCACAGTAGTTGTGTTTTCCATGGTCTCTCCCATTTTAAAGAGTAAGGGATACTGCAAGTTCCACAGTGCAGCGAATACAGCAGCACAGATCATTCTGATTTTTAATGGCATCCTATTTATACGTCTGCCTTCTCCAGATGTAAAGTATTTCAGGGTTGCAACACCTCTGAAATAAGCAGTAGCATCAATGCTTTATCTTCCCTCTCAAGAATTTTTCAATAAAAGTTTTCAAATGCAGAGGGAAAGTATTGGCCTGTTAATACTCATACATTGCCCTTTGCCTTACACCAGGAATGATGCATGGTTTCATATTCAGTGGATGTGGGAAGAACACATTAGGGCTCTTGATATTCTGTCTTAATGGCATCTGATTCAGCCAAAAATGAGACGGAGCCTCTTTTCAGTTTCCAGTGAGATTCCCTTTGTTAGCAAAACTGGTTTCACTGGCTAATTTTTACTAGCACAAAGCACGACAGATCATTTGGGGGCGGAACACTCGGGTTCTCTGATTATTTGAACCTTGCTTAGTTTGAGCATGAAATCTGAGATGATCAAGTTTGTGTCGCATGACACAAGTATGCTTAAATTACCCAGAAATAGCCCAACAGAAATGTATTCTTCCTCAACATTACACCTCACAGGCAAACAAAACTATTTGCATGAATTGTGTCTCTTTGCCTAAACAGTTAATCAAGTACGAGTCCAGTATGTGCTACGTGAGACAATGGAAGGAGCCATCCTTAGGGGATAACGCATTTGAATGATGAGCTTAATTTTCCATCATTACAAAGTCGCTATCTTCTACAAAATGAAATTTATGCTCGTTTCCACACCCATTTCGTCCTCCTGATGTTCTGTTCTTTGTAATGAATTGTTTGGGAGCACACAATGCAGCCCATTTTTCTAACTTAGCTCTTTTATTTTTAACATAAATATTTTCCCCACCCTTGGGAGCAATGGACCTTTTCCTCCTGTTCTACCACATTGGTTAACATTGCAGTTTCTCCTTTCTCATCAGAAATAAAATTAATCCTTCCATTGTCGACTCATTTTGGTACAAAGCTTTTAACATTTCTTTTCTTAACCGATGTTGAGATGAGGGATGGGCCGAGCTGGGTTAGAATGAAACCAGAACTAACCAACCCAGCTGCCAAGATTCACCCCAAGAATTGTTGCTGAGGTTGGACGATATTTAGTTAATGTTGGGCCCAGTCCTCCAGTCCCTACTCAGATCGCTTCCAGGCAAAATTCCCAAGGAAACCAGCGGGTGTTTTGCCTATATAAGGCTTGCGAAAGGACTGTGAGATGGAGCAGAAAATTTCTTCGCTCACACCCAACATACCAGAGGTTTTTTCTCATAAGATCAGACCAAAGATTTCAGGTCAAAGAGGTTCAGATAAACTTCCGGGACCACGTCACCACTTTCCATTCCTGACTTTCAAATAAAATTCCCATTGATTTCCAAGGACATTTTGCCAGAAACACCGTGAAGTAAAGACTTTAGGATTTAGCATTTGCCAAGTATATAAACCTTTGGCTGCTTCTCTCAACTAAACTGAAGATCTGAACCTTTGGAGTCATTTGCAAAATAGCAGGTTAGAGTCACATATGATCACTTTTTTGTTTTCAGTTACCATGTAGTTTGAACTGCTACGGTTTGTTTTATGTTTCAGATTCCAATGAATCCCAAGTGAGACACAATGAAACTCAGTTTAAACCACTGGGTTTCAGCTGGTTTCAGATTGAAACCATACATCAATTCAGATCCATTTGAAATTGGGCCAAAATAGGTAAATGAGTATGATAGGGAGACTTTTGTGATTTATCTTTGTATTTATTAGTTATTTATTTGTATTACAGTAGCACCTAGATGCCCTGCCTGAGACTTAGGTCCCATTGCACTAGGTGCTGTACATACACTATGGGCTTGTCTTCACGACTGGGGAGACCGATGCTGCTGCAATCGATGCAGCAGGTGTCGATTTAGCAGGTCTAGTGAAGACCCACTAAAATGACAGCAGAGCGCTTTCCGGTCGACCCTGGTACTCCAGCTCCCTGAGAAGATGAAGATAAGTCAACCAGAGAGCGTCGCCCATCGATGCAGCGCAGTGAAGACACCGCAGTAAGTCCACCTAAGCTACGTCTACTCCAGTTACGTGATAACATGGCTGGAGTAGCATAATTTAGGTCGACTTACTCCAGTAGTGAAGACAAGCCCATAGTAAGCGACAGTCCCTGCTCCAAAGAGTTTGCAATCTACAGTCTAAATAGACCAGACTGACTGAAAGTGGGAAGAGAAACAGAAGCACTGAGAGATGAAGTGACTTGCCTGAGGTGACACAGCAGATCAGTGGCAGAGCTGAGAACAGAACTCATACATCTGGGCTTACACACTACTACCACTATTCATTGGACTGCAATGCCCTGCCTGTGTTTGAGGAAGGAAGAGATTCTTGAAACAAGAAGCTAGGAATATCAATCCAGTATCCTGACTCACCATCTGCTGTTCTATCCATTGGACCATGCTGCCGTCCAATGTTAATATTTCACTCCTCCCCTTCTCTCAGTCTCAGCCCAGGATATTGGCTGCCTCACGGCCTGTGGTACTGAAAAAGGCCTCCCATAAAGACATGAATATGATGGCATGAGGGAACTGTATTTTCTAGTTCCTTCTTTGCTCTGAAAAGTAGATGAGGTATTTTCTCCCTCTTAAAAGTAAATAAAGTACTAGACACAGATAGTCCAACCTGCTACCAAAATGACTGGAAAGTTATAGATGTTCAACAGATGATAATTTCCCTTCATGCCCATTGGAGGACTGATGTCAAACTGGTGGCAGGAAAACTCAAGCCAGAAATTTCTACTCTATATTTCAAATGGGGCTTATGGGAGGACGGTTGATACTGAACACATCCTGAGACAGGCACTACACCTACTGGGCACCCATAAGTCCCCTTGAAATCAGTGGGCCAGAGCTTGAGATTCTTAGATTCCCATTGACATCAATGCAATTTGCGCATGCTCATCTGGCTCATTCAGCATAAACCGGACGTATTGATGCACTTTATGTCGTTGCTAAGGGATCCTTCGGGAACTCTTAGGGTCTGAAGCTCTTGCTCAAAGTGCCACATTTTGGGCAATGATTCATGTCCGTCCATCCTTGCTCCAAGCACCAATAGGTTAGCACTGTGTGAATTCATCATTGCATCAGGAACAATGATATTAGCTATTTAACAGAGGCAGGCTGAACCCCTTAGTCAAACCAGGTAGTTCATTAAGGGGATGCCTATACTGCAATCACAGAGTATGGCTGCAGTTTGTAGAGACATACCATGCCTTGCTTTAAGGTAGCTAGCTCTGGTGTTGGAGCAGGAACAGCATTGGCTTCACCATGGTTTGAAAAAGCCCACCAGGAAAAACTACGTAATTCCTCCTGGAGCTAGGCCGCACTGAAACCCATGCAGCCACTGTTCCATGGCTCCAGTACCCGAGCTAGCTAGATTAAAACTAATTCAAGTATGTCTACACAAGTTGCAATCATATACCAGGATTGCAGTTGAGACATTGTGACAGGGTCCCCATAGGTGCAACCTGGACTGTGGGACCACTGAGCCCTCCAAAGAACCAGCCTGGGCTGGCTTTCACACTGTGATGCTACCGTCAAGCTACACGCCTCTGACAGGCACTGCATTTAAACAGTGGCCCACCGGCAGGGACACACCCAACTGAGTTACATGAATAATCTCCTAGCCACTCATGACCCATCAATAGAGAGGGTTCCGCCAATTCCCCCCAGCTCCCCAGCCTTGCACCCCAGAAATATACCATCTTGCTCTTCTCAAGACTCCCTCATGCAATGTAAGCTCATTAATAAGTTTGCCACTTCTTCATAGGAAAGTGGATATGCACCAGCCTTGTACTCTGAGCTAAGATTCTCCAAGCACGTCAACCAAAACCACACTGTTTTAGATAACATATAAAACAGATGTGTTAACTACAGAAAGCTAGATTTTAAGTGATTATAAGCAGCAGGCATAAAGATCAAAGCTGGTTACGTAAGAAATGAAAATAAATTTGCGGTCTAAATTCTAACTTTGACTAAGCAAGAGCTCAATCAAACAGTCTCTCACTCTAACTGACGATACAAGCTACGTATAGTTCCTCAATACACAGACTGGACTCCCAGGTTCCAAGTCTTTGTCTTCCAGACCATCTTCCAAGTGTAGAGATTGGGGGCGGGGAGAGAAGGGGGCGGGGAGAGAGGCCAAGTGATGATGTCACTACCCCTATTTTAAATTTTTTTCCAGCTGCTAGAAAGATCCTTGGGGTCAGGCAGTCCTCACTACGTAAGTGCCTTCTCTGAGAAGCCTATGGGATAGTGGATTCTTCTTGATGAGCCATCAATGCCTGCTTGACCGGTGATGGCTGCTCCTTTGTTCCTACCAAAAGGCCAGCTGTGGGCATTTCCCAACATTACAACATATTTCAGTAACACATATCACAATACCGCATAACTTCACGTACAAGGATAGTACATACAATTTGACAGGATATTAATGTTCAGCCAATCAAGACTTTTAAAATGATACCTCACAAGGTACATGTTGTACAAAACATATCATAATCATATGACAGTGGTGAATATGGGGGTTCCAGGGTGCTACTTTGAGGTACAGAGTGTCACAGACACACCCTCAGACTTTAGGCTATGGGAAGTGTCAAGGTGAAATTGCAATAATGGAAAGATGTTCAAAAATGGATACCACTGAAGTCCCCTTTCTGTGTGTTTCAAACAAATATGACGTGAAATGAGTCTCTTCCTTATAGGGGAAGAGGCAACAATCTTTATATGGAAAGCTGCATAAAATTGTAAAATATTAGCTCTTTTTTTATTGAAGAGCTCTAACACCTCAATTTTTGGCAGCCAGACTTTGAAATTTGGCAGAGGAATAGCCCCGGGGTCAATGAAGTGCCTTTTGCTGCTGCATGTAAATCCATTCAGATTTGGCTGAGTTATAAGAGGTCAGAAATCACCACTGCCCCTCCATGTTTCACACAGTATAGTTTGTATTTGACTTGCTGCTAGGCTGCATGGAGCCTGCCTTACATGGTTCAGTGGCTTCAGATAAACATGCAGCAGCTTATCTGTAAGGGGGATTGGATGTTGCAAACAGTGAATAATAAAGAGCACAAACATGGTTGAACTTTAGAGTTAAAACTGATATTTATAATGCTTTTTCCAGTGCCCATCTAAAGGGCTAAAGATGATGCTAAAGTTTAAAATGGTCATTTCAACTTATGGTGTATGTTTAGCAGAGAGCATATCCAAAACACAAATGCAAGTTGTGATGAATGGGGGCTATATCTGTACAACTTAGGAATTCTGATTGGTATTGTGAAGCTGTACTATGAAAAACTACTGTATTATGAGTGTCTATATGCATGTGGATCCACCACTGCTGATGGAGCCTGTAGCGGGTATACCCCAGACATATACAAAGGAAAACGCTTACAGTTAACTACAGCACTTAGACCTCACAAATGTTATGCAAAAAGATACTATATTCTTATAAAAAACAAAAGGGGGACTTGTGGCATGTTAGAGACGAACAAATTTATTTGAGCATAAGCTTTCGTGAGCTACAGCTCACTTCACGAAAGCTTATGCTGAAATAAATTTGTTCGTCTCTAAGGTGCCACAAGTCCTCCTTTTCTTTTTACGGATACAGACTAACATGGCTGCTACTCTGAAACTTATAAAAAACAGTTTAGCTGATTCCTCTGGAGGGAGAAAGGAAGGTAAGAGAAGTGGAAACTTACCAGAATTAGAACAAAACAGGCCAGGTGACAGAAGGGATTTAAATAAAGAAACAACCAGGAGCATGGGGAGTGAGAAAAGAGGAGTGGAACGGGAGACACAAAGGTCACAGAAGCTGTGTGAGAGGCTCCAGGAGGAAAGGTCACCCAGCATGTAGGAGCTTCATGGAGCAGGGGAGCCCTGCCCTCCTTCCTGAGCCCAGATGGCTGCAAGGGCTCTGGACAACACAATGGTCTCAGAACCCCCCACCCCCACCCCAGGCTAAAGAAGGCCCTGGAGTGGTGAGGAAACTCAGGCAGGGACAGGCATCCAGTGTTTATTGCTTTGTAGGATCTGTATTCACCTGTGCTTTGCAAGATTAAGTATAGAAGAGCATAAAGATGTTAGACTGTGCAAAGTGTGAGTGTATATGCTTTACAACTGCGGCAGGACCCTGAGAGAGTCAAGCTGTGAACGAGAAGTGTCACACCTTTTGGGTGGTGTCTAGGAGAGGGATGTATCTCGGGGGTCAGCACTGGACCTGAGGCCTAGGGCAGGGGGGCTGGTGGAGAAGTGTAAGGGGCCATGAAACGTTTTCTCTGTAAATTCTGCACTAGTTTTTCCTATGGCTAAAAACACACTGTTTCATTTTTTAACCCACCAATGTATTGTCAGCATATACAGAGGTTAAAGCCCAGATTCACGAAGGTATTTAATGGAAGTAAGGAGCCTAAATACCTTTTGTGGATTTGGGCCCAAGTGTGTAACTGAATGAGGGAGAGGTGATACAGGACAGGTTAATAGTTCTGGCAAATGGCCTATAAATTCTGATCTCCTGCCTTAGACATTGAAGTCACTTCTGCTTGCCCTTCTGAACTCCAAGAGGCCATCGAGGTCTTCAAGAGTGAGACTCTGCCTTTGATTACACCAGACTAAACACAGAGTAGCACCATTGTCTTCAGTGGTGTTAGTTCAGATTTAGATTAATGTGAGTGAGAACAGAATCTGGCACCTATGAGACTGATCCAAAGTCAATTGGAGTCTTTTCATTGACTTGAATGGTCTTCAGATCAGCCAGCTTTTTCCAGTGGGTAAAGCACAGGACCGGAGTTGCTAGATGTAGATTCTGTTTCCAGCCTCTGTCACATTCTCACTGTGTGTCACATGGAACCAAATGATGGCTGCCCCGAGTGTGCTGGGGAGGAGGGGGATGAGTCAGTGAAGAGAACCCTTTCTTTCCATAGTGCATCTAGACAGGAAACAGCCTTAATATGCTCCTGACGTTAATTAGTCTTAATCAGCCTGAATGCTTCTAGGCACTCAGCAGTGTCCAATGCTGGCTGTCGGCTAAGCAACCATGAGCTAGCCCGATGTCTAGTATTATTGGGATTTGGTTAATCCCATCTCAGTTTATCTGGGGGACAGAAAAAGTTCCTCCGGGGGACAATCTCATATCATACATGTGTTATTGTCCTGCAGATCAGATGTTTGCTTTCTCTTTAAAACAGAGACACAGTGCAGGATGCTCAGCTAGCGTGAAGCCGTCCCGCTCCGAAGCCCATAGCTCTCAAACTGTCACAGGGACCATTGATGGCAGTGGTGTTGGATGGAGAGTCGGCTGGTCACCCAGGGTTGGCTAATCCTCCTTGTTTCCAGCTGTTCTATTTAATTAAAAGGCCATTTATGGTGTGTCTACCCTGCACACGAAGCTCAGGCTCTGACTCAGGTTTGAGTCCAAACCCCTCTTCCGTCCACACACAAATGACTCTGACTCGGGTCAGCAAGCACCCAGGACCCAGGTCCTGGCACTCCAGTGAGGGGGTGTGTGACGCATTCTATGTGATTTTATAAAAATATGCTGAGTGTGAATATAATGTAACTGGAATATGCTTCATGGAAAAGGTCTCTTGTAAGGTATCATTACAAAGCTTATAATCTACTGAGTGTGTTCATCCTATTTCCATAAATGTATCACTCTTGTATCTGAAACTAGAAATATGAAATATAACTCTGAGTTATGCAAAGTGTGGGCCATTAATGGTGGTTTGGAATCTTGATGGCTCCCATCAACCAGGACAATTGACAGTGGATGGCTTTGTTTGCAGGCAGGCCTTCCTGTGAGCCAGGCTGGGAGTAATGAAGGCTTGCGGTCTTACAGTGATCATATCACCTGAACTGGAATCCATCTTTAACCTGGTGTTTTTCCATTGAGAAGGAGGGGTAGGAACCCAAAGGGACAAAGGATTCCCGCCTTATGCAAAAGATATATAAGTGGGTAGAACAGAACAAAGGGGGAAGCCATCATGAGGAATCTCCTAGCTACCACCTGAGCTGGAACAAGGGCTGTACCAGAGGAAAGAATTGTGCCCACACTAGGAAGGCATCCAGTCTGTGAAAGAAACTTATTGAAACATCTCTAAGGGTGAGGTTTTATCTGTATTCGGTTTACTAGACTTATACTTGCATGTTTTATTTTATTTTGCTTGGTAATTCACTTTGTTCTGTCTGTTACTACCTGGAACCACTTAAATCCTACTTTCTGTATTTAATAAAATCACTTCTTACTTATTAAATAACCCAGAGTATGTATTAATACTTGGGGCAGGGGGGCAAACAGCTGTGCACATCTCTCTATCAGTGTTATAGAGGGCAAACAATTTTTGAGTTTACGCTGTATAAGCTTTATACAGGGTAAAACGGATTTATTTAGGGGTTTGGACCCCATTGGGAGTTGGGCATCTGAGTGTCAAAGGCAGGGACACTTCTTAACTGGGTTTCAGTTAAGCCTGCAGCTTTGGGGCATGTGTTTCAGACCCTGGGTCTGTGTTGGAGCAGACTGACGTGTCTGGCTCAGCAAGACAGGGTGCTGGAGTCCTAAGCTGGCAGGGAAAGCGGGGCAGAAGTAGTCTCAGCACATCAGCTGGCAGCCTCCACGGGGGTTTCTGTGATCCAACCCGTCACAGGGTGGGTCAGAGCTCAAGTCCCAGTGTGACTCAGGTCCGTGCCCTGTCATTTTGCAGTGTGGACACAGCTCAACTGCAGACACAATTGAGCAGGTCTGTGTAGTGTAGTATGAACGTGTTATCATGGCTGTGGGACCCGGGTCCAGCAGTTGTAAGCCTGGGTTACAATGCAATGTGGATGCTCAAGCACAGGCTTGGAAATACCAAGTCCACAAGATCCCACAAACCTGGGTTTACAGGTGCAGTGTAGACATACACTTAACATGCATTAAATCCTCTCCTAATGTTAGTTTTCCAGGGAGGCAATTACTGCGGTTGCCACGGGCCTCTTCTGTGATGAGGAACAGGAAGGAAGGCTGTCTGACCCAACACCAGAGTGAATGGAGTGAGGGGTCCACCCCCTGATGAATGGAGGGAGGTGGTCTATACAATATAATCTCTCTATTAAGATGCTCATCACTATGGGAGAGTTCGAGCATCCTGGAAGCAGAGTTTGCAGGCCGAGCAAATTTGCCCTAGATGGTGCCTTCTGGGTGACTGAAATGTAAAAGTCAGAACTGGCGGCTAACGATATCAAAAGAGCTTGGATGTACATAGAATCATAGAACTAGAACATAGAAGGGATCTCGAGAGGTTATCTAGTCCAGTCCCCTGCACTCGTGGCAGGACTAATTATCTAGACCATTCCTGACAGGTGTTTGTCTAACCTGCTCTTAAAAATATCCAATGATGGAGAGTCCACCACCTCTCTCGGCAATTTCTTCCAGTGCTTAACCAGTCTGACAGTTAGGAAGTTTTTCCTAATGTCCAATCTAAACCTTCTTTGCTGCAATTTGAGCCCATTGCTTCTTGCCCTATTATCAGAGGTTAAGAACAACAATATTTCTTCCTCCTCCTTGTAACAACCTTTTACATACTTGAAAACTGCTATCAAGTCCTCTGTCTTCTCGTTTCCAAACTAAACAAACCCATTTTTTTCAATCTTCCCTTATAGGTTATGTTTTCTAGACCTTTAATTATTTCTGTTGCTCTTCTCTGGACTCTCTCCAATTTGTCCACATCCTTCCTAAATGTGGCGCCCAGAACTGGACACAATACTCCAGTTGAGGCCTAATCAGAGCGGAGGAGAGGGAAAGAATTACTTCTTGTGTCTTTCTTACACTCCTGCTAATACACCCCAGAATGATATTTGCTTTTTTTGCAATAGTGTTACACTGTTAACTCGTATTTAGCTTGTGGTCCACTATGACCCCCAGATCCCTTTTCACGGTGCACCTTCCTAGGCAGTCATTTCCCATTTTGTATGTGGGCAACTGATTGTTCCTTCCCAAGTGGAGTACTTTGCATTTGTCCTTATTGAATTTCATCCTATTTACTTCAGACCATTTCTCCAGTTTGTCCAGATCATTTTGAATTTTAATCCTATCCTCCAAAGCACCTGAACCCCCTACCAGCTGGGTATTGTCCTCGAACTTTATAAGTATACTCTCTATGCCATTATCTAAATCATTGATGAAGATATTGAACAGAACTGGCCCCAGAACTGATCCCTGTGGGACCCCACTCGTTATGCCCTTCCAGCATAACTGTGAACCACTGATAACTACTCTCTGAAAATGATTTTCTAATCAGTTTTGCATCCACCTTATAGTAGCTCCATCTAGGTTGCATTTCTCTAGTTTGTTTATGAGAAGGTCATGCGGGACAGAATCAAAAGCTTTACTAAAATCAAGATATACCACGTCTACCGCTTCCCCCTATCTGCAAGGCTTGTTACCGTGTCAATGAAAGCTATCAGGTTGATTTGACACAATTTGTTTTTGACAAATCCATGCTGACTGTTACTTATCACTGTATTATCTTCTAGATGTTTGCAAATTGATTGCTTAATTATTTGCTCCATTATCTACATTAAGGGCGAGAACCTCTTGCCCAGCTTTGCTGATTGAGAATTGCCAGTGCCCAAGTTGAGTGATTAGATGCTTAATACTAATCCTAAATATTCCAGAATGGCGGGGAATTAATCAGCGCAATTTTGCTAGTGAAGACCCCCTGTATCTGCTTCCCCAAGGGCCTGTGACAGTTGCCGTGTGGGGGAAGGACAAAGGTTTCTTGTGTACTCAGATGAGGCCAGCCCTAATGTGCTGGCATTAGGGAGATAACCCTTTGACTGTTCAGGGTGTTTAACTGTGATAGGGAGGATGGGAGTGAGGTAAGGCACCAAACTGGGCCTCAGATCTGGGACTAGTCTCTGCACAATAGCACTTACCAACCTTGCAGAGGGATTTTGAGGCTTCATTAATTAATATACATAAAGTACGTTAAGATCCTTGGATGAAATAATAATGCAAAGTAGTTTTCTGATTCCCAAGAATGAAAATTCCTCTAAACTCACCACGTGTATAACACAGGCTGTAGAATTTCATCCAGTTGTCCCTATCTTAAGCACAATGACTTCTATGTGACTGGAGCCACTTCCAGGCAGGCAATCAGTTGTGAAGACATCAAGTGATGGAGAATCTACCACTTTCCTTGGTCCTGTGTTCCAGTGGTTAATCACCCCCCTGTTAAAAATGGATGCCTTATTTCCAGTATGAATCTGACGGGCTTTAACATCCAGTCATTGGTTCTTGTTCTGCCTGTCTCCACTCGATTAGAGAGCCCTTTAATACCCAGTGTTTTCTTCTATTTTAACCTGGTATATTATATCAAAATATCCATTCCAGGCCATCTGACTCATTGACTCTGTTCCATATATCAGTGTTATTGCCTGAGGAGGAAAGAAATAAAAATATTCTGTCTCATCACATGAGGGTTTTCAGTGAATTATGAGCCAGGATTTCTCCTATGTCTGTACTACTAAAGTAATATTTGAACAGTGCCTCTCAACTTGCAAGATATCAAAACAATTTAGCAATGTATTCAGTGTGCCCACCACCGAGTGCATTTGCAAAAGGAAAATTAAAAATACACGTAATTAGTTGACAAATGTCATCCCATATTGACTCCAATCCCACACGAGAGTATAATGCTTTCCCCACAATCCTTTCTTATAATGAATCTCAGAGCTGCTGACTACAAACACCATAACAATGTAAATCACACACAGGTGACAAAGGGAGAGGGACTAAAACCCTAGTCTTTCCATTTCAAACACACAAGTCTCTAATACTGGAGCTAAAGGAGAACGGTTTCACCTAGTGGGCATACGGAGTCCCTTTTCCTCTTTGTCAGCCTTTAGAGAGCTGGTTCACAAAACCAGTACATTGCAATGTGAGTAGACCCAATGATTCCAGTGGTATGGTACTAGCTGTGCTTAAAGTTAGGCACATGCTTAAGTATGTTGCTGAGTCAGGTCACTCGTAAATGAATAATACATTTCTAACTGGTTGCCACTGCCTCGTAGCAGAAATGCTGATATAAATTGCTACTTACGTTCAACCTAGAGATGATTTTGTACGACAGATCTTAGCTATAAACATCCCTAAATGTTCAGGGCAGTTGGATCCGGATCTCAGTCCAAACTTTGCAACTAGTGAACTAATTATGTAATGGTTCAGATCAGAACTCCAGATCCAAAAGGTCCTGAAATGTGATTTTATAATTTGATATATGTAGCCCCCGTCCTGTTCACTGGCCCAAAGAGGGGAAGCCTGCCTTGGGAATTTTTACACAACTTTGGGAAACTGGGCCTGAGGCTCCTCCGTGTGCTCTGTGTTGCGTATCAGTGTGTGTTCACCTCAGACCAGACCCACTCAGACAAACCACCAGGAACAAGGCTTTATTCTGTAAAACAGGATTACAGTCCAGCAGCCTCCTCTCTGCTTGCCTGCCACGTGCTCCCAGCTTCAGCCAGTGCTGAGACCTCCTGCTGGGAGGCCAGAGGGTACATTGTGTAACACAACCCCTAAGTTACAAACATGTTCTAACTCCCACAATCACTAAACCCCAAAACAAACAAGCCCGTGTTCTCCTTTTGTGTCATTTAAACTCCTCTCAGGTTGCTCTTTGAGCCCTGTTTTTGGTCCTACCTGTTAAGAACATAGAACAGGACCTACCCGTAAAGAACAGGATTTCAGTCCAGCAGCCTCCTCTTTGCTTGCCTGCCAGGATCTCCCAGCTTCAGTCAGGGCTGATAAGTCTTCCTGCTGGAGGGCAGAGGGTACATCGTGGCAGGAACCAGGAAGTGATCCCAACATGCTACAGTTTGTAGTCCACAACTTAGAATCATAGAAGATTAGGGTTGGAAGAGACCTCAGGAGGCCCTCTAGTCCAACTCCCTGCTCAAAGCAGGACCAACCCCAACTAAATCATCCCAGCCAGGGCTTTGTCAAGCCGGGCCTTAAAAACCTCTAAGGAGGAGATTTCACCACTTCTCTAGGTAACCCATTCCAGTGCTTCACCACCCTCCTAGTGAAATAGTTTTTCGTAATATCCAACCTAGACCTCCCCTTGTGTAACTTGAGGCCATTGCTTCTTGTCTGTCATCTGCCACCACTGAGAACAGCCAAACTCCATCCTCTTTGGAACCCCCCTTCAGGTATATACAAATAAAACCACCAGATTCTTCCAGTTTGATCTGCACAAGTTACCTAGGGTTACCTATGGAGGTGGTGGAATCTCCATCCTTAGAGGTTTTTAAGGCCCGGCTTCACAAAGCCTTGGCTGGGATGATTTAGTTGGGGATTGGTCCTGCTTCGAGCAGGAGATTGGTCTAGATGACCTCCTGAGGTTTCTCCCAACCCTAATCTTCTATAATTCTACGTATGCAGAAACAATAAACAATGTAATCAAACCAATTTTAATTCAGAACTGAAAGATACAATGTGGGCAGGTGTTCTGTGCAACAAAAAGCAGCTCATGGAGAATATCAGTGGGTTGGGTAAGTAGGATCACATTTCAGGACCATTTTCACTTAAATTCTCTATGCCTCATTTCCTCCATCCATAAAAATTGTGATTGACCGTACTTACTTCACAGCAACATTGCGGGGCTAACTTCACTGATGTTTGTAAAGTGATTTGAGGTCCTCAGATGCAAGAGGCAATAGAAGCACAAAGCACATATTACTCATTTTTAATAATCAATAGGCCGTGCAGTTGTAACCCACTGCTCAGGGCAGGGGTTCTCACAACAAGTTTTTTGGTGGCCTCAGAGTGCGGCCGCTGACTCTCACTGGTGACCGCACAGACACTTTTCCCTAAAATACTTAACCTTAGGAAAAACAACTAAAGATGCACAGATACACATCCAAATGACTATAATTTATATTTGTAGGGTTTTTTGGCAGACTCAATAATAAAAATAATGCTGTCTTCCGCGCTTGGGAGTGATATTTGTGTATTTTTTGATGGAAAGTGATATTAACAAACATACAAGTATCACTTTTCACAGCAAGCCCCAGGACTCATTATGCCTTAGATGGCCGGGGCCGAAGGGGGAGGCAGCAGGGGCGAGAGGCAATGGTGAGATGGATGTGAGGCTGGGAGAGGCAGCGGGGGTCTGGGGCAATGTGGGGGAATGCAGGGCTGTGGGAGGCAGCGGGGGCCAGAGGCGATGGGGATGGGTGATGAGTCCCACTGTTGCGTGGTCAGAGCCAGGGCCTGGTGTCTGCTGCCATGAGGCCAGAGCCGGGGCTCAGTGCCTGTGGCCAGAGCCCAGAGCTGGGGACAGGATCCTCGTGGCCAGGGCCAGGGATAGGAGCCCTCTGCCGCACAGCCAGAGCTGTGGGTCAGTGCCCGGGGCCAATGCCTGCCGCCACAGGGCCAGAGCTGGTTGCTGGAGCCCGGGGCTGTGAGGGTGGAGCCAGGAGTCAGTGCCCATCGCTGTGTGGCTGGAGCCAGTGCTCGCTGCTATGCAGCCAGGGGTCAACCCCCGGGGACAGCTCCCACCACCGCATGGCCGGAGCCCGGGAACAGAGCTGTGGGTTGGCGCATGCAGCTGGGGCAGGGGATCAATGCCAGAGGCTGGAGCCAGGCGGCTGGAGCCCAGAGCCAGCACCTGCCACCACGTGGCCAGAACTGGGGGCCAGAGGCCAAGTGAAGTTCTGCAGCTGGAGCCAGGGGTTAGCACTGGCTGCCCCACAGCCAGAGGCAGGAGTTGCCACCCATAGCGGGTTGGAGCCTGCTGCAGTGCAGCTGGAGATGGGGGTCATCGGCGCCTGGGGCCAACACCAGCCACTATAGGCACCGAGTTTCTAATCTGCCATGGTGGCGCTCTCCCCTGACTCTGCCCAGGACCTGCCCCCACTCCATCCCTTCCCCTAAGGCCCCACTCGCACCCTGCTTCTTCCCACCCCTGCTCCGCCCCTACCCCGGCTCTTCCCACCCTGCCTCTTCCCGCCCAGTCCCGCTCCTTCCCCCGAGAGCACTGCACCCTCGCGCCTCCCCCCAGCACCTCCTGACACTGTGAAACAGCTGATCTGCGGCAGGCGGTAGGCTCTGGGAGGGAGGGGGAGGCCCTGATTGGTGGAGCCCGCCGGTGGGCAGGAGGTGCTGTGGGGAGGGAGAGGCATTGATAGGGGTGCTAAGCACCCACCATTTTTTGTCCCGTGGGTGCTCCAGCCCCAGAGCACCCACAGAGCTGGCACCTATGCTCGCCACTGCACAGCCGGAGCTCAGGACTGGAGCCAGGGGCCAGCACCTGCTGCCACATAGCTGGAACCAGGGGCTGGAGGCTGAGACCCAGCAGCTGGAGGCTAGGGCCATGTGGCTGGAGCTGGGGGGCTCAGTATCCACTGCCCAGCACGGCCAGCCTCCTGAATTCCCACCGATGGAGCCTGCCGCCCAAACTCCCTGCCCCCAACGTGGGTCAAAAACTCACCTTGCTCCTGCAGTGTTGTGCCCCAGCTCTCTCCAGTGGCAGGGCAGGGCAGCACATCCAGGAGAGACAAGGAGGGAGTGGGAGGGGCTGATGCTTTGCCCCTCGCCCCCATCACTGCCCAGGAGTCTGTCGCAGCCGCACAAAAACCCCCTGTTGGCCACGGTGGTCACATTTGAAAAATGTTTGCATAGTGTGTGTTGCTTGTCTCCCTCTGTGCCACACAGGAACAGAAGGTACATTCAATGAAGGGTCTGTAAGCTTAATTTTGTAAGCCCTGTAAACAATCTGAACAATAGAAAAGAGGAAAATGGCATCAAGGAAACATCCGAATGGATGCAAATAGCAAGAACATTAAATACAAGGTGTCTTTGTCTTTCCAGAGTTAATATGATGCCTTAAAATATAAGATGGTGATAGCTATCCTCAAAAGTGGGAAATTAGATTTGCTAGAGTTAGAGAATTGGAAATAAATTCTGCTCTAATTTAAATGGGTGTAAATCTGGAGTAAATCCACTGAAGTCAGTGGAGTTACTCTATGTTTAGTGGTGTAACAATGAGTAGAATTTGGCCCATGGAGTTGGGATGGGCTGTGTCCTGCGGAACCTGTGAGGCCATGCCCCATAAAACATCTGTTTCTATTCAAGTTTTTATAGGTTAATACAATGGACCCACCAATGTTATTGTCCTTTTTCTGCATTCCTCTGGCTTGATCGCAAACTAATGAACACAATGCACTCAGACGAATGTCAGTATGAACAGGGAGTTTGCAGGAGGCAAAGCCTGCAGTATTTAACAGTGGCGGCATTAGCATTGTCCTTTTCCCTGATGCACGTAGCCTGAGTGTAATCACATCAAGGGCAATAAACTCAATCACACTAAATGCTGTCAGGAATAACTAGCATTAGGCGAAATCATCTGCAAATAAAACCATCGTGGGCCTTCAAGTTTGATCAACGCAGCTGTGTGGATGGGATAAACAAAAGTATCAAACCTTATTAGAGTTAAATCAATTCTAATTCAAAACATAACATACAAATTTAAGAGAGACACATCCCCGATGAATGTTCCAACCTCCTTCTAGTTTCAGTTTAATGTTCACGAAAAAGCTATGCCAATGCAATTGAAAATCACATTAGTTGTGATGAGGATGCTTGACTTTTTCTTTAGCTGAAACGTGGCTCGGCATTTTCCTCTCTCTTTCAGGCCAGCGTTTTATCCCCCCTGTAGGAAAACAGGAACACAGGAATTGCCACACAAGATCAGACTCATGGTCCATTGAGTCTAGTAGCCTGCCTCTGACAGTGGACAGATTCAGATGTTGTAGAGGAAGGTGTAAGAATCCTGCAATAGACAGCTGTGGATAATCTGTTAGATCACATCCTGATCTTTAATACTTAGAGATTGGCTTTAAGCCCTGAAGCATAAGGTTTACGATCCCTTCCAAAATGTGTTGTAATTAATTATGATAATTTGGGAATTTTTGATATCTATGAGGCTTGTCCCTAATGACACCTCAGAAAGATCAGGTGATTTCCCTCTAAAGATCAGCAGGAAACTACAAAGGAAGGCACGCTCAAGAAACTGTGTCAGAGACTGCAGGGAGTGAGGAAAGACCCCGAGAGAAGGGAGTCGAAGCCTAAAGGCTGAGTTCCAGCCAGGTAAAGCCTGACAGCGATGACTGGATTGGGTCGCAGCTCTGGGAAGGAGAGCTGGGGATTCCCTATCTAAGGGGGAGAGAGAGACACACTAAACAGGGGTTGGAGCCTGAAGGGCTACTGTGTTCACCTGAGGCCTGAATAAACTGGACCCTAAAAGGACGAATGTTTTAAACATTGTGGACTGTGCAATTCTTAAGGGACCCTGAAGAGGGGGCTACAGGGGCAGTGTGCTGCAGAGCGACTGCTGGCCATGAGGGGGTGCTCATCTGTTACAATATCCATATAAAGGTCCAGTCCCCTTTTTAACTTTCTAAGTTCTGGCCTCAATGATTTCCTGTGGCAATGAATTCCACAGTCTAATTATTATGTATTATTATGTATTATCTGTAATAGTGTAATGCCTAACAGCCCCAGTCACGGACCCAGGACCCCATTGTGTTAGACACTGTACAAATAGAGAACAAAAAGATGACCCCTGCCCTATACAGCATAATGTGTGACAAAGTATTTCCTTTTACTGGTTTTGAATTTCCCACCATTACATTTCATGGAACGTCCGCCTTGTTCCTGTGTTATGAGACAGGTAGGACAGAAACTCCCGATCTCGCCTCTCTAGACCATTCTTTATTTTATTTATCTGTCCAAGGTAAACAATCCCAATCTTTTCAATCCCTCTTCCGGGCCCTTGATCATTCAGGTTGTTCTTCTCTCAACCCCCTCTACTTCTGCAATCTCCTTGTGGAGATGGTGGTATGCATCTGAGACTACACTGTAGTTCGTTGTGGAACGCCTTCAGTACTGAACCTTGTTTGGAACTGTGATAAAACTTCTTTGATGGACATCCAGCCATCCAGTTAGCGGTAAAATCCTCTTGGTGACTCTTCTCTGCTTGCTTTATCTGTAAAGGGTTAAAAAGTGCCCCAGATAAAGAAAAATAGAAGTGGGCACCTGACCAAAAGAGCCAATGGAAAGGTAGAACTTTTTAAAATTGGGAAAGAAACTTGTCCTTTGTCTGTTGTTCTCTGGGCTGGAGGGTCAGAGCAGACATGCTATAAGCAGCTTAAGCCAGGTGTGATCATAACTCATCAGATCATGCCTAGAACTACTTATCTGAACTCCAAATGTGTAAGCAGATCAGAATGTTTAGCTAGACGTGATCAGGGTTATTTCTTTTATTTCTTATTGGCTTGTGGACTCCTCTGTGCTAACCCCAGATGCTTTTGTTTGCTTGTAACCTTTAAGATGAACTCCCAAGAAAGCTATTTTGGGTGCTTGATTTTTGGAATTGCTCTTTTAAAATCTAGCCAAAGCCTAAGTTCCAGATGTATTTTCTTTCTTTTTGTTTTTAATAAAATTTACCTGTTTTAAGAACAGGATTGGATTTTTGGTGTCCTCAGAGGTTTGTGCATGTTGTTTGATTAGCTGGTAGCCACAGCTAATTTCCTTTGTTTTCTTTCTCAGCTCTTCCCCGGGGGAGGGGGTGAAAGGGCTTGAGGGTACCCCACAGGGTGGCATTCCCAAGTGCTCCTTTCTGGGTTCAAAGGATTGGGGTTTTTTTTTTGCATTTGGGTGGTGGCAGCGTTTACCAAGGCAATGTCAGAGAAAAGCTGTAACCTTGGGAGTTTAATACCAGTCTGGAGTGGCAAGTGTTAATTTTTAAAATCCTTGTGGGCCCCACTTCTACAGTAGGAGTGACAGAGTGGGGATTCAGCCTTGACAGGAGCACTGAAGACAACTCTGAGGAGCAGAAATGATCAAACAAATTTGCTGATGGGGCAGAGAGCAGGAAGGAGAGATGCAGCATCGTAGGAAACTGATCTGTGACTAGATCCAGGGACTCTGTCTTTTCCCTTAGAGATGAAGGGCCCTGTTCACTCTGCTACCCTCCAGCCCAGCTGGGCCTGGATCAGAGGGCATTGCAGCCCAGTTTCTGGCAAACATCTTGTCACGTCACTTCTATGAATCTGCGATTTCTATGAGACCATGCAGAGCAGCAGTGTGTAAATACCCTGGCAGTCTACTACCATGGATTTAGCATGCCTCATTCCACAATACAAAAGACATTGTATAACCCCAACAAAGGACTTCACAGGGAAATGTCCAGTGAGCTAGATAATAAGAAGCAAGAACTACTAGCCTAGTGGAAGGCATTTTGTTTCCCCCATGGTTGACTTCGGTTAATAATATTACATGAAGTTAGATGGATGTGAATTGTAAAATATTCCAGTTGCTTCTTTTTCTTGAAGGACAATTATGTTATTCTAATAACATTTCATATTCTGTCTCTACTGTTATCCTGCCCTGTCCCCCTATACCCAGACCCCCATATGTCTCTTTTATGCATCTGGGGCATGATCCAGCAAGACACTTAGCCCATGCTTAACTTTAATCTGATTTCAGTGGGGCAACTCACCTGCTTAAAGTTAAGCCCATGCTTAAGTGCTTTGCTGGATTGTGTAAAGTGGGAACTTTCTGGGGCAAAACTGTCAGTGTTCTTGCTCTGTACAGAACTTAACACCATGGGGCCCTGAGCCTAGCCTGTGTTTGATAGGCACTACTACAAAATAAAGAAATAATAGTAATTCTATGAAATTTCATGGGAAGCGAAAAAGTGTAGCTTTGAAGTAGCTTCTCCAGCTGCAAAAATTAATCTTTATACCCTGTGATGGGGTGTGTACCCCACACTGGTGCTTGATTTTGTCTGTATTAGCTGGCTTTTATTTTTAATATGTGTCAGAAATAGTAAAGCCTTAGACAGGCACTATTCCATGTTCCATATCCATTGAAATAAATGACACAATGATTCTCAGAAAGGAAAGAGAAATATGTTTTGTCTCCCTTCCTCCATGTTTTGTTGCTGGCATGATATTAGTCTAGGGTTCCTGGAGGAGGAAGTATTCCTTCAATATTGCCAGGCTGCATATGCAGTGTGTATGTGGTTTATGGTGTACCCAGAATGTTTACATTCCAATAAACATGCTGAGGTTTTATTGTTGTGAAGAGGACCTGGAAAATGAGCTGAGATTGAGGGCTGATCAGCTAGAAACAGGAAACACTGCAATTTGGTTGACACATTAGATTATACTCCTGATAATATGCTCATTTCCAAGCCACTTTTGACCGGGAATTCCCAACTAAAGTATACAATCCGGCCCACTGAACTTTTGTCCTTGACAAATTCCCTGTCATTTTGCATCATGGATACATCAGAACAATAAAACTGAAAGATTTACAAGCAATACTATCTCAGAGTGGCAAAGAAATAGCTCCCACATTATAAATACCAATGGCCTGACCCTTCTCTCAATTCCACTGAAATCAGTGGACATACCACCTTTTATGGATGGGGAAAGTCCCAGGAGGTGGGCTATGGAAACCCTGGTCTAAAGGGGTGAGTTTTCAGGCTGGGGACGCCAGGACTTGAATGACCTAGTCCCAGGAAGGAAGATTGTGGTGCTCTGAACCTAGTGCTGGATGAAAAGGGGGGCTCTTTTGTGGGCTGGGCTATGTTGAATAAATTAGATCCCAAGAGAGGGGGAAATATTGGGTTTTTTAAATCTTTTGGCCATGGGTGGATTATTTGCAATAATCTGAAGGGAAAGCAAGGCAGGGGACAGCAATTGCATGCCATCCTGTAAGGGAGCATGCTTGCATAGCAGACCTTATATTTGCGGCATTGTAAGGTACAGAAAAGTTATTTCAGGTTACTTTTCCATGTTCCTAAAATCTATGCCAGCTGGTGGTATTAGGAAGGGAACCCAATGGCAATAAAGGACCACTAACAGAAAGCACCTAAGACAACTTCCCCGCTCCCCCTCTAAGCTAAGTGTAGACAAGCACACACGTTCAGTGTAATGCCAGGGGACAAGAACTGTCCTCTAGCTGTGAGGCAAGGGGAGGCCCCTTCTGGGCTTACTCACCAGCTAGCCACCCTGTCTCTTCCATGGAAGAGCGTAATATTCTATGGTTCCCACCAATGTTCCCTCTAATTTTTGACGGGCTGTGGGCGCAAATAATTTCTTCTGTGCAAATTTTTGTGTGCACGTTGTTTTGCCACACGTGTGGGGTTTAGAATCTGTGTGCGTGCGCCCACACGGACAGCTTAGAGGGAACGGTGGTTCCCACTGGCCATAGGATGGTTTGGGGACTCGTCTTCACTGCAGTGGTAGGTTGAGGTAAAACTTGAGTGTTGCCCCACCTAAGTTCCCTCTAAGCTGTGCGGCCGCGCGGCAGGCTATCAAGAGCCGCACAGGCACACAGCCACAGGGGCCCGGACTGGAGAGGCACCTCTCCCCTGGCCCTGGTCCCGGCCCCGGAGCTGCCGCGGCAGGGAGCAGCACTCTCCTGCAGCCCCAGGCTGCTACGGTGAGAGAGGGCTGGGGGGAGTCCTCTCACCCCACTACAGCCCCGGGGCAGCCTGCACCCCAAACCTCTCTTTCCTGGCCCCACCCCAGAGCCCACATCCCCAGCCAGAGCCCTCACCCCTGGCATTCCAACCCTCTGCCCCAGCCCTGAGCCCCCTCCCACACTCCAAACCCCTTGGCCCTACCCCCGCCACCCATCACCTCCATTTTGGCGCACATAACAAAATTCATTCCGCGCATGGATGGGAAAATTAGAGGGAACACTGCCCCACACCCAACTCCTGTGCTCAGCGGTGCTTTAAACTCCAGCTCGCTGGCCTGCGGGGAGAGGCGTGGCTGATGCTGGAGCTAGCGAAGGCGTGGGGAACGGGGCTGTGCGGCTAATACAAACATTGCGCCGCTCCTGGGGATTGCCTGGTGAGCGCTCTCACTCAAGCTAGGCTAACTCGAGAGGAGTTCGCACAAGCTAACACTGCAGGGAAGACATCACCTGACCTTCAGAATTTACTTGCTTCTCATTATCCACCTTCCTCTCTTCCCCCTCTCTATATTTTAATATCTCTTCCTCCGCTCGTCTCCTCTCTCTTTTCCCCCTGTTCCTACTGCTCTTATTTAGCCTGCAGGTACCCACCTACCAAATAGCAACAGTGATCATAAAGGATCTGTTTTCACTGTAATAAAAGACCTGCAACATGGCCAAAACTGGCCCAGGTCAGCTGATACAAGCTTGTGGGATATAAAATAGCAGTGTAGGCGTTGAAGCACCAGTGCTGTGTGCCCGCGTCAGCTGACCTGGGCCCTGAGACTCAATGCAGCAGGATTTTTATCGCAGTGAAGATGTACCTAAAGAGACATGTAGCGTGGTACTTAACTACCTTGGCTGCTGTGTTGATAGCAGTCTCTTTTGCTTATGCATGCAGCATAGCTACCAGTAGGCGACAAGTGGATTTCTGTCTGTTTGCAATTGATAATTGTTACTTGTACTTAGATCCACTTTGGTTTTTAAACTAAACTAAATAAATACATAAAAGTATTTACGTGCAGATTTTTCCTCCTTTTGGTTTTTAAGCTAAACTAAATAAATACATAAAAGTATTTACTTGTAGATTCTTCCTCCTTAAGGGCCCAATTCCAAGCTGAGTCCTTCTACTGACTTCACTTGGCTTTGGATCAGGCCTCAAAGGCATTGATTTGACATCTGACACTCGATTTAAACCAGCCAGTCCTAAATGTTAATCCACAGAGCATTTGTGAGTTGTACCTTTATTGCATTCTGTGTAATGAGTGGCTTTTGCCTAGCAATGGGTCACCCTCCAGAGGTTCAGTTCTGGGGTTTGTCTCCAAGAAGCATCCAAAAAAGTTCATCAAAAGATGCTATTTTTGAAGATGATCTTTAAAGCTGTAACTCCCACAAGGAAAAGCCATTCCTGTGAGACTGCCAGCATTGCCCTCTCACAGCATTTTGATCCCAGAAAGGCTCAGAAAGGTTGTTGGGGAGAGGGGGAAAGAGGGAATCTAAATGAATGTCCCCAAATCTTCAAGAATGTTCATTTCCAGATCTGAGCCAAGGTTCCAGGGTGATGGGGAGAGGGCATCTGAACTGATGTGCTATCCCTGCTTTTGATGGATAACCATGAACTCGATGTAATTCTTAAGTAGTTTCATTTAAGTCAACAGGCAGGATTCTCCACTTAAAATGGTTCCACACCAGTATCATTCTGTTGCCTTCAGTGGAGTTACTCCTGATTTACAGTGGCACAAGAAAGGGGAAAATCTGTCCTCAGCTCTTTCCAGGAGCTTTCTAGTAATCGGCATATGCACAATGTGCCCAGCCATTTGATGGCATCGTCATCAGCCAGATGGCGATCCAGTAGCCCGCCATCAAAATAAGTCAGTGGGCGCTCGGCAATGATATGCAACATCGTCTGTAGGTGACTGCAGCTTTCTAGTGGTATACTTCTAGCCAGCTCCCTACTGCCACTGCAATTTGGAAACTGGTGTTCAGCTCATAATTAGTTATACCAACCTCTTAGGAACCGCTGCTGTGGCCTGGATAACAAATTACCTAAGGGCCAGCCAGAGGAATCATTGTGAAATATAAGCTGAGAAACCTTGTACAGGAGATTAAATAGATAATGGGACTAGAAAGAAAAAAGCCCCCATGCAATAATAATGGACGAATGTTTACTTGAGTCACCACCTGCTGCTTGCATCAAATGATACTGCCCACACAACAGATCTTGTGTTATGTAATTCACTACAGAGGGCATCAGAGCTCCAGCAAACAGCATGAGGCTCAGCAGGACAATAGCCAGCCACAGAAATACCATCTGTGATTGTTCTCAAGGCTGTGATTGGGGGAACTGTAATAAGAAGAACATGCCAGATCTCAGCTGGAATAAATTGATGAAGTTCCCTTGAAATCAATGCGGATTTACACCTGCTCAGGATCTGCCCCCCGTGGAACTTAAAAACCTGCTCTTGGTCATCTCAGGAGATGGACCTGCTCTGAGAGAGAAATCATAAGGTTTAAGAAGGGGCCATGATCATTGCATTCAGGAGAAACCACTGCTGGTAAGGGCAGTTCATTATACTGGGCCCGAGTCCTGAGATCCTATCTCTTGGCCCATACTGGGGCCTGATGCAGACAAAAGTGTTTCGTGCCAGGTCAGTCAGTGAGGTTGCCCATCGTGGAGTTTCTTCCCACTCTGAAGCGGGAGGACTGAGCTTTGCCCCCTGTGAAAGAAGCAGGTTGTTCAGCGAACCCTTAAAATCTGAGCAGATTTGCTGGAGTTAAACTCCTCCCCTGTCCCTCCAGCTCTCTGGCTCCAATGGAGCTGCACTGACAGGACCTCTCCCACCCCCTGCTCTTTAATCAAGCTACGCTTTTATACCATGCCCGTTGTGTAGTATCCAGCTGCTTCTTTTCCCTCTGCCCTCCAGACGGGGTCCCTGGTCACTGGGGTGCGCCACAGGCTGCAGTCACTTTCCTGCAGGTAGATGACAACATGCAGGGTCCAGAAAAGCTGGAGAGGGAGGCAGGTAGGGACACTGCTACTCAGGCAGCAGATGTCCCCTCCATGTGGGTATGGAGGTAACCAGTACGCAGGGCATCCTCTGAACTTCGATCAACAGAATACATGCGGGGTCTCAGGAAACCCTGCTTTGACTTTATTGGGAAGAGAACCACCTGTAGGTGGAACTGTTCACTGCATCTGAAAAGTTGTGCTGAGAGCTATTGAAGTACCGCTCTACTCCTGAGTGGGTGGGCTAGGAGGGCTGACAAGAGCTGGCTCCTTCTATGGACAATGGCATGCTTCTTCCACCCACTCCTCTTCCACTCCCAGCAGATTCAGCCAGCAGCTGTGGGCTCCCCGACTCCCACAAGCCAAAACTCAGAGGATGCAACGTCCCTGGGAAAACAAGAGATTTGCACAGTGTTTCATAGGTAATAACATGAGTGGCCTCCATGCTTGTAAAACTAAACTGGCTCTTTGTTAAGAGAACTATTTAGATTGGGCGCTGCAGCGAGCATTTAAGCCATGTGCACACAGACTGACCTCCTGGTGCCTCCTCCAAATTCTTCCCCCCTGGAACGTGTGCTCCTCCCTGCAAGTTCCATGCGGGCTGCTCCACACAGGACCCAGCTAAGCTGAACTATCCTAGACCACCCAGCTCTAGCTGCAGTCCTGAGAATGAGAGGCAATTGTGAAAGGGGCAAGGGGCTTTGTAGTGAGGGAAACTGAGGCATGGAGGTTAACGATGGCACTTTCAAAATGGGTCCTGGAGTCAGACACCAACATTCATATTTAGGTGAATAAACTAAAGGAGAGCTGTTGGGGTCTGACACTGCTAAAAATCCACCTACTTATTCATGTGCCTTAGCTACGGATGTGCAGCAGGATTAACGTTTTTAAAAGTGGTGACTTGCTTGTTGGAGTCTCAATCTTCAGTTGTCCAACAGGAGGCAGCTCTTGAAAAGGTAGGGGCAAGTCAGAGGGAGCAAAGGATATTCAGCACCTTTGAAAACACAGGCAACAGTGCTCTCAAGATGGGCTTCATCCAGGAATCAGTGGAGGGGATCCTTTGGCGTGAGGGATACGGGGGAGGGGGGTGTCAGACTACATGATCTCAGTGGTCCCTTTTGGCTTTAAAGTCTATGAACCTGGACATCCAAACACTGAGTCACTCAAAAGGAGCGGACGCTTCAAATTTTGGGCCTCGGTGACCAAAGTTTAGGCACCCAAGTTTAACTATTTTGCTCCTCAGATCCTGTTAATGATGTGCCTCAAACAAATACTCATATCTGGCTGCTAAAAAAAGACCTTTTATCTGTACTCTTTCATACCAGCAGATAACGTTAGGGATTAGTCATTAAACACAGAGCTGGCAGTTCCGCATGATTTTATCACTCCCTGCTCTGGTTGAAATGGCTTGAAATGTCAATAAGCCTGTATTCAACGCCCTGCACTTGGCTATCTATGCAAATATGAGACTCTCATAAAAAGTATTCAGATAGTTTGTTCCTCATGTAAGGGAACTGTTGCCTGCCCCCTTACTAACATTCAGTGGGGGTGATTTAGTTGCTAGCTCCCAGTACTGAAAAGGGGGAAGGGTCGATGGGGAATCAGGACCCTGAGACTGACAGCCCCCAGGAACAATGGGGAGAGGCCAATGCTCCAGGTCAGCCTGAATGACCGGGCGGGCAGGCTAATCAGGGAGTCAGGAGGCCAGGGAGGTCCCGTCCTCCGTGTGAGCTGAAATTACCTGAGTCAGACAGAGTGGGGCCGAGCTAAGGAGAAAGCAGGGGCCCAAGCTGAGCTGGGGAGCAGAACTGGGCCAGATCCAGAGAGAGCAGACCCTGTCCTGGGAGCAAAGCTGCAGCCCCAAAGCCAGAGGCACAGCCCAAAGAGAGCAGACTTGTCCTGGGAGCAGAGCTGCAGCAACCAGAGCCAGAGGGGCCAGAGAAGCAGCCCAGGGAGCTGGAGGCAGAGCAGCAGCCGTGCAGAGACAAGAGTGGTGCAGCTGGGGCTGGAGCAGTCCGGAGCTGGGTGCGGTGAGCAGCTGGGGAGAGCGAGGGGGGACCCTGGGCAGTGGGCCCAGCAGAGGGAGACGCCTCAGCCAAGAGGCTCTGCAGGCCAGGCTTGGATCGTAACCCCGACAGCGCGGGGATGACACTGGGAAGAAGGGTCCTACCACTTAGAGCCTGAGAGCGTGTGGCCATCACCAGAGCAAGCGTCCAACCCACAGCATCCCTGCAGCACAGCCAGGGCCGGAGAAGGAGGCCTGGGACTTACAAGGAACAGACTGGTTTCAGAGTAACAGCCGTCTTAGTCTGTATTCGCAAAAAGAAAAGGAGGACTTGTGGCACCTTAGAGACTAACCAATTTATTTGAGCATAAGCTTTTGTGAGCTACAGCTCACTTCATCGGATGCATACTGTGGAAAGTACAGAAGGTCTTTTTATACACACAAACCATGAAAAAATGGGTGTTTACCACTACAAAAGGTTTTCTCTCCCCCCACCCCACTCTTCTGCTGGTAATAGCTTATCTAAAGTGATCACTCTCCTTACAATGTGTATGATAATCAAGTTGGGCCATTTCCAGCACAAATCCAGGTTTTCTCCCCATCCCCCCCCACAAACCCACTCTCCTGTTGGTAATAGCTTATATAAGGAACAGACTGTGAACCGCCCTGACGTTCCAGAGACACTGTTTGTGATGTTCCCTGCCACCAAGCGGGTTGATGTGTTTCCTTTAACCTTTCCCGTTTTTCCTTATTCTTTTTAAAATTAATTGTTGATTAAATAACTTGCAGTTGCTTTAACTTGTATGTAATGGTCAGTGGGTCAGAGAAATGCGCAGTGCGGAGAGAGTACCCCGGCATGGGGACATCCTAGCCCCTGTCCTAGGTGACCACAGCAGGGTTGGGGGTCGAGCCCCCCAGGAATCCTGGGCCCAGCCTTGTTGGGGTTACGAGGACTCTGCCAGACAGGAGAGTGGAGCCCTCAAGGGCAGGGAGGCCACTGGGTAAAGGAAGTGGGAGCGAGGACTCAGATCCTTTCACTAGCCCACTTCACCGGGGTAGTGCAGAAGCCAGGAATGTTCCCCACAATAGCAGGACTATTCCCCTGCTTACACTCAGAATTAGCTCTGTCTCATACACCAGGGTACTTCATAGCACGGTGTTAGCTTCATCCCCCTTACTGTCATTTACATAACTAATATGCATTTGCTTAAATATCTCTGTCATAAAAATAAAGGGAAGGGTAACCATCTTTCTTTATACAGTGCTATAAAATCCCTCCTGGCCAGAGGCAAAATCCTTTCACCTGTAAAGGGTTAAGAAGCTAAGGTAACCTTGCTGGCACCTGACCTAAAATGACCAATGAGGGGACAAGATACTTGTAACGATGCTGGTTCTGGCGGGACCCAACTGAGAGTGCCAATTCAGGACACATTAAAGGAGGGCAGTTACAGCCCAAGGCTGGGGTTTTTCCACCTCTACGGCAAACCAAACCAGCCAAACAGAGCAGACTTTGGTCTCACCCCACTGGCTAACCACAAGTCACACAAGCAATTCCCTTAGACACTCCAGTTTCCCCATATCACCACCAGTGCCACTCGTTATGGGGACAGATGGTTATGAAAACCAATACCCCGGTAAAAGAAAAAAGGTCTCTCGATCCCAAAGGATAAAGCCCCAGACCTAGGTCAATATACAAATCAGATCTTACCCACAAATCATGCTGTTGCCAAACCTTTAGAATCTAAAATCTAAAGGTTTATTCATAAAAGGAAAGAAATATAAATGAGAGCTAGAATTGGTTAAATGGAATCAATTACATACAGTAATGGCAAAGTTCTTGGTTCAGGCTTGCAGCAATGATGGAATAAACTGCAGGTTCAAATCAAGTCTCTGGAGAACATCCACAGCTGGGAGGGGTCACTCAGTCCTTGGTTCAAAGCTTCAGTGTAGCAAAGTTCCTCCAGAGGTAAGAAGCAGGATTGAAGACAAGATGGAGGAGCTGCAGCAGCTTTTTATAGTCTCTTGCCATGTGGTCTTTCTTTCTTTGTCCGTAAGACCAACTGTCCATCACATGGCCTGGAAAAACCTCAGAGTTCTGTCCACAGGCAGGTCCCTGCGTACCTTGCTGAATCCCAAGGCGAGTCTGCCTTCTCTCAATGGGTCACTTGTATAGCTGATGGTCCTTAATGGGCCATCAAGCAGGCTAGGCAGAGCTGACACCAACTTGTCTGGAGTGTTCCCCAAAAGCATAGAACAAATTTGAAATACAGACAGTATAGAGCCAATATTAATAACTTTAACTATAAAAATGATACACACATATAGACAGCATAATCATGACCAGCAAACCATAACCTTGTCTTAGACACCTCATTTGACCCACTTTATACAAGATTTGGTGCCACTATAGGACTTTGGTTGCAACAATGATCTATACAGTCCTAGCTTATGTCAATAACGTCACAATACTTTCAAATCTGGAGGTGGGGGGAAGGCTTTTGTCAGTCTGTGAGATACCTTTGCTGGGAACAGATCAAGGATGCAAGCCCTCCAACTCCTGTAAAGTTAGTAAGTAATCTAGCTAGAAAATGCATTAGGTATTCTTTGTTTTGGCTTGTAAATTCGCTGTGCTGGAGGAAATGTGTATTCCTGGTTTTGTGTTTTTGTAACTTAAGGTTTTGCCTAGAGGGATTCTCTATGTTTTGAATCTGACTGCCTGTAAGATTATCTTCCATTCTGATCTTACAGAGATGTTCTCTTTATCTTTTTTTGGTTCTTCTAACAAAGTTCTGTTTTTAAGAATCTGATTGGGTTTTGGGGTCTTAAAAATCCAAGGCTGGTTTGTACTCATCTTGTTTATTCTCAAGCCTCCCCAGGAAAGGGGGTGTAAGGGTTTGGGGGGATATTTTGGGGAAGTAGGAACTCCAAGTGGTCCTTTCTCTGATTGTTTGTTAAATCACTTGGTGGTGGCAGCGTTTTACCTAATCCAAGGGCAAAGACTTTGTGCCTTGGGGAAGTTTTAACCTATGCTGGTAGAAATAAGCTTAGGGAGTCTTTCATGTGGGTCCCCACATCTGTACCCAAAAGTTCAGAGTCGGGAAGGAACCTTGACAATCTCTTTAACTGATAGTAAAAAAAACCCACACGCAAACAGGCACCAGCCCTGTGAGGATTACAGGGTTCAAACTCTAAGAACACCTATCTCACCTAGCCTCACCTGCTTATGGAGCATTCCCCCATGGCAATTTAGGACAGTGCTTTTTTGCTATCATGTGGGAGCCTCCATTGTTCACTGCCTGAGGGTTGGGAACCAGGAAATCCCTTGTTCTAACCAACACACCCCTCTCCATTTCCCTCTTACCACAATCCAAAGGATCCGAAGCAGAGAGGAAGGAGGGTGGGTAGTGGAGTACAGATAGAGACCGACATCTCAAAGAACCTCCAGTTACAGTAAAGTCTGGGAAAGGTACTCTGGGTATATCTACACAGTAATTGGACACCGGTGGCTGGCCCGAGCCGGCTGCCTCAGGCTTGTGGGGCTTGGGCTGTGGGTCTGTGTCATTGCTGTGTAGACTTCTGAGCTCGGGCTAGAGCCCAAGCTCTGGGACTCTAAGAAGACCAAGCTTGGAAGTCTACACAGCAATGAAACAGCCCCACAGCCAAAGCCCGATGAACCCAAGTTGGCTGGCACAGGCCAGCCGCGGGTGGCTAGACACTGAGTAGACACACCCTCAGGGTGTGAAAATAAGGTGGAATATATTGCTTAGCATAAGTAGTTAACACATATTCTAAGAAACCATTCAAAGACCTCTGCAGTCATAGGACAAAAAAAGGGGGGAGGGGAGTTACATATTGTCTAGGAGAGTTATGAATTTAAGCTCCTCTTTTGAAGGTGTTGTGGAGGTTCCCTTTGCGGACAGGGACTGAGAGGTCAGATATGGAGCGATTGCTGGCTGTATTTCAAGGAATCCCTGTTGAGGTTACAGGGACAAACCATCCCGATGAATCGAAAGAATAGTAAATATGGCAGGCGACCAGCTTGGCTTAATGGTGAAATCCTAGCGGATCTTAAACATAAAAAAGAAGCTTACAAGAAGTGGAAGGTTGGACATATGACCAGGGAAGAGTATAAAAATATTGCTCGGGCATGTAGGAATGTTATCAGGAGGGCCAAATCGCACCTGGAGCTGCAGCTAGCCAGAGATGTCAAGAGTAACAAGAAGGGTTTCTTCAGGTATGTTGGCAACAAGAAGAAAGCCAAGGAATGTGTGGGCCCCTTACTGAATGAGGGAGGCAACCTAGTGACAGAGGATGTGGAAAAAGCTAATGTACTCAATGCTTTTTTTGCCTCTGTTTTCACTAACAAGGTCAGCTCTCAGACTGCTGCGCTGGGCATCACAAAATGCGGAAGAGATGGCCAGCCCTCTGTGGAGATAGAGGCGGTTAGGGACTATTTAGAAAAGCTGGACGTGCACAAGTCCATGGGGCCGGACGAGTTGCATCCGAGAGTGCTGAAGGAATTGGCAGCTGTGATTGCAGAGCCACTGGCCATTATCTTTGAAAACTCGTGGCGAACCGGGGAAGTCCCGGATGACTGGAAAAAGGCTAATGTAGTGCCAATCTTTAAAAAAGGGAAGAAGGAAGATCCTGGGAACTACAGGCCAGTCAGCCTCACCTCAGTCCCTGGAAAAATCATGGAGCAGGTCCTCAAAGAATCAATCCTGAAGCACTTGCATGAGAGGAAAGTGATCAGGAACAGCCAGCATGGATTCACCAAGGGAAGGTCATGCCTGACTAATCTAATCGCCTTTTATGATGAGATTACTGGTTCTGTGGATGAAGGGAAAGCAGTGGATGTATTGTTTCTTGACTTTAGCAAAGCTTTTGACACGGTCTCCCATAGTATTCTTGTCAGCAAGTTAAGGAAGTATGGGCTGGATGAATGCACTATAAGGTGGGTAGAAAGCTGGCTAGATTGTCGGGCTCAACGGGTAGTGATCAATGGCTCCATGTCTAGTTGGCAGCCGGTATCAAGTGGAGTGCCCCAAGGGTCGGTCCTGGGGCCGGTTTTATTCAATATCTTCATAAATGATCTGGAGGATGGTGTGGATTGCACTCTCAGCAAATTTGCGGATGATACTAAACTGGGAGGAGTGGTAGATACGCTGGAGGGGAGGGATAGGATACAGAAGGACCTAGACCAATTGGAAGATTGGGCCAAAAGGAATCTGATGAGGTTCAATAAGGATAAGTGCAGGGTCCTGCACTTAGGACGGAAGAACCCAATGCACAGCTACAGACTAGGGACCGAATGGCTAGGCAGCAGTTCTGCGGAAAAGGACCTAGGGGTGACAGTGGACGAGAAGCTGGATATGAGTCAGCAGTGTGCCCTTGTTGCCAAGAAGGCCAATGGCATTTTGGGATGTATAAGTAGGGGCATAGCGAGCAGATCGAGGGACGTGATCGTTCCCCTCTATTCGACATTGGTGAGGCCTCATCTGGAGTACTGTGTCCAGTTTTGGGCCCCACACTTCAAGAAGGATGTGGATAAATTGGAGAGAGTCCAGCGAAGGGCAACAAAAATGATTAGGGGACTGGAACACATGAGTTATGAGGAGAGGCTGAGGGAGCTGGGATTGTTTAGCCTGCAGAAGAGAAGAATGAAGGGGGATTTGATAGCTGCTTTCAACTACCTGAAAGGGGGTTCCAAAGAGGATGGCTCTAGACTGTTCTCAATGGTAGCAGATGACAGAACGAGGAGTAATGGTCTCAAGTTGCAGTGGGGGAGGTTTAGATTGGATATTAGGAAAAACTTTTTCACTAAGAGGGTGGTGAAACACTGGAATGCGTTACCTAGGGAGGTGGTAGAATCTCCTTCTTTAGAGGTTTTTAAGGTCAGGCTTGACAAAGCCCTGGCTGGGATGATTTAACTGGGAATTGGTCCTGCTTTGAGCAGGGGGTTGGACTAGATGACCTTCTGGGGTCCCTTCCAACCCTGATATTCTATGATTCTATGATTCTATGATTCTATGTTTTGTGAAAAGTGTTTGCCCACAGGTGACAGGGTGTTTTAAGCTGCCAGGGCAGGAAAGTAGGGGCAGAAGTAGACTTGGCACATCTGGTGGCAGCTCTCAGGGGGGTTTCTGTGATCCAACCCATCACAGTATGTCTACAGGTTTTGCATCTGTGGTTATGGAAGTGTCTGGTGCAGCTTTGAGTTGTGGGTCCTGGTCTGTGGGGGAGCTTGCTTGTGATGATGAGCTTGGTGAGGTTGGGGGGTTGTCTGAAGGCCAGGAGAAGGGATCTGGGATTCTTTCAGGATGTGGTCCCTATCGGGTATGTGTTGTAACTGTTTAATGATACCCTATATAGGTTCCAGTAATAGGTGACAACTAGGGGTGTGAGGTGATAAGGGTTTTTTTTTCTGTATTGAAGCAGGTTCTCTCAGGGTGGTCCATTCCATGATGCGATTTTTTTCTCTAGTGCAGTGGCAGATTTAGAGTTAGTGGGGCCCTGTGATCAGCTTCATTTTTGGGGTCGCTCCTTGGGACCTAGCCAAGAAAAAGAACATTCTCTCTTATTCCTCTCCCCCAACCCCTGTTTTTCATTCCTTTTTTCTTCATTCCCCTCCTGTAAGTACTAGGAAGTAAATGAAAACAAAATGAGGTACCTTGGTTGTTTTTGTAGTCTAACTTATTTTTCCACAGACCACTGGAAAATCTCTGAGGGTCTCGGCGGACTGCTTAATGATCTTTCCAAATATTATTTGTACCGTGAGCTAACTATTGTAAAGCACTTTGGATAAGAGCACTTTATAAAAAAAAATGTTAAAAAATGTTGGGGTACGGGGTCTGGCCAGGAGTTAGGGTACGGGAGGGGCTCAAGGCTGGGGGTGCAGGGTCTGGGAGGAAGTTAAGGTGCAGGAGCAGGCTGGGGGTTGGGGTGCGGGGTCTGGCCAGGAGTTAGGGTACGGGAGGGGATCAAGGCTGGGGGTGCAGGGTCTGGGAGGAAATTAAGGTGCAGGAGCAGGCTGGGGGTTGGGGTGCGGGGTCTGGCCAGGAGTTAGGGTACGGGAGGGGATCAAGGCTGGGGGTGCAGGGTCTGGGAGGAAGTTAAGGTGCAGGAGCAGGCTGGGGGTTGGGGTGCAGGGTCTGGCCAGGAGTTAGGGTGCGGGAGGGGATCAAGGCTGGGGGTGCAGGGTCTGGGAGGAAGTTAAGGTGCAGGAGCAGGCTGGGGGTTGGGGTGCGGGGTCTGGCCAGGAGTTAGGGTGCGGGAGGGGGCTCAGGGCTGGGGGTGCAGGGTCTGGGAGGAAGGGTGCAGGAGCAGGCTGGGGGTTGGGGTGCAGGGTCTGGCCAGGAGTTAAGATGCAGGAGGGGGCTCCGGGCTGGGGCAGGGGGTTGGGGTGTGGAGCGCATACCTGGGGCAGCTCCCGTTTGGTGCAAGGGGTGCAGGTGGGGATGTGGGGGGTGGGGTGCAAGAGTCGGGGTGAGCAGGGGGCTTGGGGTATGGGGGGGTGCAGGAGTCGGGGGTGTGGGGGTGAAGGAGTCATGGAGGGCAGGGGGCTGGGAGGGTGTGCGGGGGCAGGAGTCAGGGAGGGCAAGTGGCTGGGGGTATGTGAGGGGATGCAGGAGTCATGGCTGGGAGTGGGTGAGGGGGGTGCAGTAGTCAGGGAGGGCAGGGGCTGGGGGTGCAGGAGTCAGGGCTGGGGGTGCAGGCTCTGGGAGGGAGTTAGGATGCAGGAGTGGCCTGGGGGTTGGGGTGCAGGGTCTGGCCAGGAGTTAAGATGCAGGAGGGGGCTCAGGGTTGGGGCAGGAGGTTGGGGTGTGGAGTGCTTACCTGGGGCAGCTCCTGTTTGGTGCGAGGGGTGCAGGTGGGAAGTGGGGGGATGCAGGAGCTTCTGTTTGGTGCGAGGGGTGGGGGTGAGAGTGTGGTGGGTGCAGGAGTCCGGCATGGGGTGGGGGGGTTGGGTATGTGTGGGGGTGCAGGAGTCAGGGCAGGGAACTGGGGGTGTGGCCTCGGGTCGTGGGGGTGCTCCCAGCCCCTGCCCCATCTCAGCCCCCTGCCCTGGGAGGCTTATGGCAGGGGATTGGGGGGGTATGTGTAGGGGGAGTGCGGGGGCCCCGCCTTTGCTCTGCCCTGTCCCAATTCCACCCCCTTCCCCCAGGCCCTGCCTCTGCCTCTTCTCCACCTCTTCCCCCAAGCGTGCTGCTTCCCCACTCCTCCCCCTCCCTCCCTCCCAGAGCGCTGGCAAACAGCTGTTTGGCGGGTGGGGAGGGCCGGGAACGCGGCGCGCTCAGGGGAAGAGGCGGGGGAGGGGGAGCTTGGCTGCCGGTGGGGGCGGAGCCTCCATTAGGAGCCAGCAGGACCAAGCTTCTGCCCCAGCAGCTGCCTGGCCCTGGGGCCCCCTGTCGTTGGGGGGCCCCGTGCCAGGGCACCCTGTGTTTTACTGTAAATCTGCCTCTGCTCAAATGGAGTATCCTTGTGTGGCGAAAGTGGTTTTAAGGAGTATATCCCGGACTTTCTCCTCAGAGCATATTCTGTGGTATCTGAGTGCCTGGCCGTAGATAACAGATTTCTTGGTGTGTCGGGGTGGTTACTGGGTCTGTGAAAATACGTGTGGTGATCCACAGGTTTCTTGTAGTGTTTGTCCAAACAAAAAGATATTACCTCACCCACGTTGTCTCTTGAAACACTGGCATTTCTCTTCCAGTGGCCAGTCTTTTCCCTGGTCTGTTCTGCTCATCGGGCTTCCCATCTGCAGTAATCAGCTGGAGGAACCTCTTGCTCCTTCTTTACCTGGCCGGATCACAGCTCCTCTGCAGTTCATCATCCTCGATGTACAGAGAAAAGATAATGCCAGGCTAAACGGGTGAACAGCTGAATTTGAAGTCAACCTAATCTGATAGGAGAGGGAGATGCAACATACATTAGAAGAGGTAAATGAATCTAGGCCCTCCATTAGGCCTGTGGTCTCACCGTTAATTAATTCCACACTTGCACTGTACAGGCAAACAACTGTGGTGGTATTATTTTATTCAAATGTATCTCAGTGCAGAGGGCTCACACAAGGCTCTAAGTGACGATTAAGCCCCCATGTTAGGCGTCTTAAACAGGGCATTGCGCAGACCCTCAGCACGGGGGGTGTATTTCACTCCGGGTGAAGTTGGAAACAGGAGAATTATACATGGGAAAATCTGCCCTTCAGTGACTTGTGCAAACAGAAGCAGGGTCGGATTTTTTTTACCAATGTTCACAGAGAAGTGAAGATGCTTGCCTTGCGGTAACACGCTGCTCACCTCCTCACTGCCCTAAGGCAGGATGGTTATGTATTCAGCCCTGGTTAAAGGCAGTCCCAGCTGCAGTTGGAAGGTGTAAAATGCATCTATTCATTCTCCCTCTTGTAGCAAAAGGAGGAAGTAGATACTGGCTTGGGCTGTGCCACGTGACAAGGACATTAATCTTTGGAACCCAGATCCAGAATATTGATTAAAGGCGTCTGGAAAGCATTCGCCCAATGGTTAGGGTGTTAACCTAGGATGTGGGAGACTACAGTTCAGGCCAGTGTTCTCCTGTGAATTCTCCTTGTAACCTTTGGCAAGTTGCTCTATGCCTCAGTTTCCCATATGTAAAACAGGGACAATAGCATTGCTCTACCTCACAGGGGTGGTCTGAGGTACTCGGATACTGTGGCAATAGGAGCCAAATAAGTACCCCGAAGAAATTGTATCTCAGTCTCTGATGTGTCAGTGCCTTTTAAAACCAGAACATTTTCTTAAAGAGCCTCTTAGACTTGTCTTTAAATTTCACCCCCCCCCAAAAAACCCCAAACCTATAAACTTCCCAGTGCAAAGGAAACTAATCAGCTGGCAGAACTGTAAAACCTGCTTTATCTTAAGTAACCCACAGAAGTTCCTATTAATCATCACGTAAATGAATGCAGTTTCCATTAGCAGAAGTAGCTCTGTGTGTGACCTGGGCTCTTTAAAGATCTTGGTTGCATTAAGAAGATAAAAGCCATTGGGCTAGAGATAAAAGACTAATTGCCATGGAGGTGGTCAACCTGTGTGTGCATAGAGAGACAGAGGATGTTTCCTGTGCAAAATACAAGCAGGGACAGAGTCCTCCACTCCATCTGTTTGGCAGGACTAATTAGCAAAATGGGGCCTTCTGATTAGAAATCAAAGATGAACAAATGGCTGATTTATGGGACTTTATGGTACTTAAAGGAGCATAATAATCTTGTGGTTAGAGTTAGGGACTGGGAGTCATGACAAAAGCTGGTTGAAACACGGGAGAAAACATCTCAAGATTTTTTTTTTGCTATAAAAAATAAGTTTTTGATGCACATTTTAATCAGAATTTTGAAACATTTCAGCCAACTCTCGCCCTGACTCCTTGGGTTTGCTTCCCTGCTGTACCACTGCTTCTCACTGTGACCTTGGGAAAGGGCCTTCCATGGAGCTATGCTGATTTACAGCAGCTATAGATCCAGTCCTGAAATCCTGTTTCCTGACCCCCGTCACAGAACCGGAGTAATGGGATGGTGTGGGAGGGAGGGTGTAATTTAGTGGATAGAGCTGTGGGCTGGGAACTGTGACTGCTGGGTTCTTTTGTTACACTGCCACTGTGACACTGGCAAAGCTTCTTGGGCTTTGATCCTTCATGGAGGGAGCTCATTTCCCAGCGACTTTGGCATTTTGCAGGACTGGGCCTTTATTTCAGTTCCCTCCTTTGTGAAATAGTAATGAGCATGCCCTGCCTCCCAGACTGTGGCTCCATACTCACCAGTGTTTTGAAAGATCACTCAAACCCTCAGATAAAGGGTGAGGTAAGTACAGAGCATCACTAGAATCTAACGTCCGAGGTTGTGTTCATCTTTTATACGAATCTGCAGGCTCATAATGACAACGGAGTTACTGGGAACTCCAGGCCATTCTACCAAGAAGATTGTCCCTGTCCATGGTGCTACTTTCTAAACTAATACATACGGGCCCACACTTGTGATCATTTGATATTTTTCTGGCACTATCACTGAAAGAAGTTTTCAGGAGTTTTCTCGGGTTCTTGTTGTTTTGTTATCCTTAGTATCCATAAGAATGATTAATAACTGTCTTGTGTTTATTCAGCACCCATCCCCAAAGAGGCTTTAGACACCTTAAAATCCACCCAAGCATGGTGGTAAGTGAGGACTGGGAGAGTGAGGCGGGGTCATTTTGCAGCTGGCTTCTGAACACAACCTATGGGAAATGAGACTCAGTCCATGGACAACAACCTTGACACCGCTCCAGTTGGGTGTCTCATCAAAGCAACGGAGGACTGAATGGGCATGAATACTGAATGGGCGACTCTCCACTGCGTATGTGATCCCCCAGGGCAGGGGGATGGGGGGACTTTTAGTATTGCTGTTGCTTGTGCTATCTCCATGTCTATATCTATAAACAGCACCTGTCAGGGACGGTCTAGATAATACTTCGTCCTTCCTTGAGTGCAGGGGACTAGACTAGATGACCATTCGAGGTCTCTTCCAGTCCTATGAGTCTGTAACTTTATCAGTAGTACACTTATCCATATAACCACATCACCTATCAGGATTTGGCCCTATATATGTCTATATAAACCTCATACAATTCCCTTGTTCCTAGACCAGCAGCACCTGGGAGTGCTGTATATACAGCACCATCAGCCCCTATAGGCAGTCTGGGATGGCCTCACATTGCTCTCTAGTCACAATTCTGGCCAAAGTAAGCCCCAGCCTAGAGTAGTGAGCCACGTCCTGCCCTTTTCTGAAGGACACTCTAACTGGGACTTTTGGGAAGGGAATTGGAAAAATAAGGCAGCGTTTTGACATTTGGCACACAACGAGGGAGAAAGCAGTGAGGGGCCCAGACCAAAATCCCAGATCCTGCCCCCATCCTCACCTGCACCTTGGTAAAGTTCAGACCTGATTCGAACCTGGCAGCTGGTCCTTATGTCTATAATGGTTCAAAGCAACACCCTGCATCTGAATACCCTGAGCTTCAGGCCCTCTCAGTATAAAGGAGCTGAGAGTGGTACAGATATTATGGCATTCATTTATAATCAGCTGACTTCCTCCTCCTCATCCCCACCTCCCTATTTGACATTGAACCTGGGATCAGTTTACCTCTGGTTTGTAAGGGATCTGTCAGAACATCATTTTCAGTACAGACACATAACTCTTTAAATATTATCTGCACACACATTTCACAGTTATTGCAATGTCCACTGAGCTACTAGCTCTTGGTAGAGACCTCACATGCCACCTTGTAGTGAATTATTATGCATGTATATGACCTGAGGATCCCTGTAAAACTTTGTTCATCCCTGGGCTCTCCACCAGCTGGCAACAAGGCATACCCAAGTCACACCTATCTCTCCCCATGCATTAAGTGCTGCAATGCTCAATCTAAGACTCCTTTGTAGGTCTAGCCCCTAATCACTCTGTACCTTAGTTTTCCATCTGTAAAATGGGTATAATAGTGCTGCCTTATCTCAAGGTGGGGACTGGATGGGGTTAGGAGGACAAACAAATTACAGAACATGATGTGCTCCCGTACTGTGGCAAGAGAAGTACTTAAGATAGATGCAGACATAACTTTTTTGCCTAGTGCCACACAGGAAATTTGTGGCAGAGCTGCAAGTTGAACCCACATCTCTTGCCTTATAACCCAGGGCCTTTAACCACAGGACCACCCTTCTGCTCAAAGCACAGCACCTGTTGTCAAATGTGACTAAAGCCAAAATGAGAAAGGACGACCTAGTGTTAGCCCTCTGCCTTCCACCCTCATTTAACTATTAACCATACATCAAATGTTCTTATCTCTCTGTATTCTGGCACTGCCCACAATGTGTTGGGCACTCTCCACACATCTTCAGTCCAAATAAGACCCAGTCTGGCACTGGGCATGTTCAGCTTGCCAGGCTCACTCTGTGTTACCCAAAGAAAAGCAGGACAGAATGTTAATGAGAATGGGGGTTGTTGAAATCAGATTCTCTTCTGTTTATTAACAGCCTAGAGGCTTAGTGGAGGCACAGAGGACTATGCAGCGGCCATTTAATTAATCTGTGTGCATATAAAGGGAATTTATACATGATCAGCAGGCTTGGGTAGGTGTTTCGGAGACAATGCAGTGGCGTGATCTGTGAATATCTGATTAATTAAGGGCACAGCAGGAGGGACTATATGGCCCTGGGTTTTGGATTTGTCTTTGATACCACCAAACAAGGGAAATTACCTACAGGGTCCTGGCTGTGGAGAAAAACTCCAGAGGGACTTTCCGAAGAGCAGCCTGGATGCAGATGAGCCAGGGCAAAGAAGTGGAGGAAGAGATTTTGAGTTGGTAACCAGGGGAGAGTGGTGGGATTTGATGACTGAGTAGAAGAGAGTAAAGGGGATAAAGTGATGAGTGGCAGGGAGCCAAGAGTCATTGGTGGATTGGAGGTCACTGAAGCAACTGGGACATGGAGTGGTGGGGACATACTGAAGATAAGGATGTAGTTGTCAAAAAGAAGCAATGCAGAGAGGGGGGACTAGCAAGGGAGCAGTGGTTAGTGGAGTGAGTGGCCATTTTGGTCACTAGTCATCTGTACTGGCATTGGCTGTCTCCTAGTGGATGCCTGTTGGTATACTGAGCCGAATGCTAATCAAGAGATTGCAAACTCTTCAAGTGAGGAAACATACAGGAAGAAATAAACAGCAGGTGGGGGTCCTGTTTGGGAGTAAAGACAATGGAGTGCTGAGGTATATCTTTGGAGTGGAGAGGTACCCTTGGCATCTTTCACCCAGCAGGCAAGCTGGCAGTGTGACTTGTCTCACGAATGGAAGATCACAGCCAGGCCTGGCTGAAATGGCTGGAAGCACGCTGAGGTGAGCTTTGCTCTATAAGACAAGGAAATATCCAGTTAAATAAGTCTGGGTTCTAGAATGCGTGTTATGATTTTATTTCACATGCATCCATTTGTTTCCAATACTGCTACTTGCTGCCATTTAAATCTCATCTCTTAGTTATATAAAGTTTAGCTTGTTTTCACTATAAACATGTCTAAGTGCTGCGTGTGAAGCAGAGCAGTGATCTGAGGTGGAACTGGTAAGCTGGGGTGTGCTGCTTCTTTGAGGGAAGCGAATCTGTGAACACTGTGAGTGTCCAGTGGATCGAGGCGGGACACTCCCATCCCGGGGGATGCTCAGTGGTTGAAGCATGCCTATCACTAACCAGTTTAGAGAGAGTAGGGCCTTCATGAGGGCAGTACATCTGTTGCCTTTGGCAGTAATTGGAGAGGTGATCCCCAGCAGGCACTGATATGGCTTCCTCACATTAAGGGCAGGTGGTAGCAAGGTGCCTAAGAAAGCCAATGGGAGATACTGAGGAGAGAGGAGGGTCCAAAGCCCTGCCCCTTCAAGGGACTTAGATGCCTATCTCCATTTGGGATTCACAGCTGTGAACCTTCTCTAGGAGTTAGGCCTCTAAGCCATTTCTTGCCCAAAAAAAATGCCAGAGGAGGAGCCCTTCTTATAAATTTTAGTCAGTGGTTAGAGCACTCACCAAGGATGGGAGAGAGAGAGTTCAGTTCCTGTTTTTGCCTGATGTGGAACAGTGATTTAATCCCACATCTGGTCCCAGGGTTCTATCCACTAAACTATAGGATCATCTAATGTGGAGCTCTTTCAATCTCGCCTGGTGAAGCTGATCCACTGTGTATAGTCATTGGGCCAGGCTAATATGCATCAGAATTACTCTGTAGTCCAGGTGTTAGGCCCCACTCCTGGAATATAGCAGAGCTGAGTTCAAGTTCTTTGCTCTGATGAATATTTAATTATTTATATACAGTGGAACAGCTTCATCAGGAAAGGCTGACAGAGATGGAGCTATATCAGTTTATATCATCTGAGTATCTGGCTCATTCAACATTAAACCCGAGTGTTAGAGAGAAATATTTAGCAGTATGACTTTAATATTTCATATGCCCATACAATGCACTGCATGAGATGCTTGGTTTGGCAACATATTCTCAGTAATAGTTCACTGTGAGCTTTGTTTTTCCAGCATGGAGTCATTAGTCTGACTCCTGAATGAAGATGTCATTCACATTCCAGCTTCTCACTGTCAAGCCTATGATTTGTGTGTGTGTGTGTGGGAGGGGTGTTTTAAATGTACTGATATAAACAATGTTGATTATGTGGACAGAAAATGTAACAACCTCAGATTCAACCCTCAAAATTGTGCAATATTTTAGCATGTTTTAATCTTTTTTTCCAGTTAGGATTTATTTAATAATGTTTGTTTTATATGTGGTGTGTGGTTCCTGGTGAGTATTTACTTCAGGTTGGGGGGCTGTCTGTAAGCGAGTCTCGCCACACATCACACAACAAAAACACTAACCCAGGAACCTATCCTTGCAACAAAGCTTGTTGCCAACTCTGTCCACATATCTATTCAAGGGACACCATCATAGGACCTAATCACATTAGCCACACTATCAGAGGCTCATTCAACTGCACATCTACCAATGTGATGTATGCCATCATGTGCCAGCAATGCCCTGCTGCCATGTATGTTGGCCAAACAGGACAGTCTCTATGAAAAGAATAAATGGACACAAATCAGACGTCAAGAATTATAACATTCAAAAACCAGTCGGAGAACACTTCAACCTCCCTGGTCACTCAATTACAGACCTAAAAGTGGCAATTCTTCAACAAAAAAACTTCAAAAACAGACTCCAACGAGAGACTGCAGAACTGGAATTAATTTGCAAACTGGACATGATTAAATTAGGCTTGAATAAAGACTGGGAGTGGATGGGTCATTACACAAAGTAAAAATGATTTCCCCATGCTAATTTTCCCCTGCTTTTACTCACACCTTCTTGTCAACTGTTGGAAATGGGTCATCCTGATTATCACTACAAAAGGTTTTTTTTCTCCTGCTGATAATAGCCCACCTTAATTGATTAGTCTTGTTATAGTTGGTATGGCAACACCCATTTTTTCATGTTCTCTGTGTGTATATATATATCTTCCTACTGTATTTTCCACTGCATGCATCCAATAAAGTGGGTTTTAGCCCACGAAAGCTTATGCCCAACTAAATTTTTTTGTCTCAAAGGTGCCACAAGTCCTCCTCATTCCTTTTGCTGATACAGACTAAAATGGCTACCACTCTGAAACATTTCAGATTTTGGTAATGGGGGGACATCTTTAACTGTGACTCCAGGGCTAACTAGGCACCTGAAAATTCTAGTATTTTTGCAGATAATAATTTAGAAATTAGCTGACAGGAGCACTATATCTAATTCCTATATAAAGAAAGAAAAAATATATGCAAATATTAATTAAAGCAATATTTTATGTAAATTTAGAACAATCAGGAGATAAAGCAGCAAGAAATTCCCAATCCCAAGCCTGAGGTATTTTAGCTTTGAGGTATTTTGGAGCCTTAGCACAGATATCAGAAACACAAGTTGGATACTTTGTGCACTACCTGTAGTAGAGATAAATAAAAATAAATAAAATCTGCTTACTTTCTCTATCAGACACACTGTTACTGCTATATCTACTTTATTTTAGTCAATTGTTTTTCACTCCATTAAAATGTATTTATTTAATTTTAACATACGTGATTAAGGGTTTTTTTTTTCTATTTTATTAAGAACAGGAATTTATTTTTCTAATTATTTTAGCATTTATGTTTACTGATCCCAATCATGTGCGTGACTCACTCAGATTTGACTCCATCATTAGTATTAGTATCAGCCTTGAAACTGCATTTATTTTTGTATGAATTTTAAGTTGTTTTACAGATACAATTAAAAATACAATTTCAAAAGAAGAGATCCTTCATCTGTCTAAAGTTATGTGTTTAGCTAATGTGTTCTTTTTAAAACTGGCACTGCTAAGGTGATTACAAGCTAAATTTACATTCTAGAATGGTACTATTATTGGATTGTACCACTTTAAATAATGAATGACAAAGCACAATGTAATAATAAAAGTAATAATGGTAATTACGCCAGCCAGGACAGGCTAGGCATTTTAGAACTCACTGCTCAACAAATTGAATTTAAGCATAAGAGAGAGATAAAATTATGAAATGCACAAACCAGTCAAAAAACTAAAATAACAGCACCGTAATCCTTAACGAACTTTGAAAGAATAAAATTACAGAGAATGTGTGCATGGCATATTTCAACAGGAAGTAATAACAACAACAATACAAGTGGGGAAGCACTGGAATGGGTTACCTAGGGAGGTGGTGGAATCTCCTTCCTTAGAGGTTTTTAAGGCCCGGCTTGACAAAGCCCTGGCTGGGATGATTTAGTTGGTGTTGGTCCTGCTTTGAGCAGGGGGTTGGACTAGATGACCTCCTGAGGTCTCTTCCAACCCTGATCTTCTATGATTCTAAGTGTGTGTGTGTGTGTGTGCTGAAGGAGTGTGTGAGGGGGACTGTGTGTGTGAGAGATAGAGAAAGCGTGTGTATCTGGGGGAGACTCTGTGTGAGTGTGTCGGCACACTGTCTCTTTAAGCCAAGCACTCTCCGGAGCCTGAATGCTTGTTCAGTACAGCAGCAGCTGCAGCTCCCACTGCTGAGCCAGAGGCACCCGCAGAGACAGGCTCCCTGTCCCCCCACGCCAGCTCAGCAGAGACCCCACTCGGAGACAACCACCTCTAGCATTGGACGAGCTTCCTAAGTGCCGCACCAGTCATGGATCAGCTTCCCAAAGATGGGGAGACTGCCATGGCCACAGCGGGAGCTGGGCAGCTGGAGAGCGGCGGGTGCTGGCTGGGGGCTTAGCTCTGGGAGAGGTGGCTATGGGGGGGGGGCTAAGGCAAATTTTGGGGTGGCTATAGCCCCTGCAAGCCCCCACCAGCACCACCCCTGTTCATAAAATTGTAATGTGGTACAGTCAGGGGGCATCTGCCCTCCCACAACCCTCCCTAAATAGCGCCCCTATCAAAGACCCCTGAACTGTATAAAGAATGGAGTAAACTTTTCATGAGTGGGTTAGTTCTGAGCTGAGAGGTGAGGCTGTTATGAACTTGTGACCACAAAAGAGACCTCTTTGGAGGGTTCGAAAGGATTCAGCTGCCAGAACCCATGTTGATGACAGCTGAGCACTGGGGGCTGGGGGGGGGGAGGGAATCTCTGGTAAATGCATTAGCATGTAGGTTCTTTCATTGTTTTAATATATTTTCTGTGCAGTGCATTTTACCTTAAGAATAAACTAGGCTTGCATAGGAAGTGCTGTGTGGTAACTATAAACTGTGGGCAGTTATATGGTTAAACCTCTGAAGAGAAAATAAGCAGGCCGGCTTAGGCAGAGTCTCTTGTTGAGAATGACACAGTGAAGACAGGGAACTGTTCAGCCTGGAGATTTCCTGGTCAGAAGGAAGAGAGACACACGTCTCCACCTGAGAGGTGACGGCCTAGAGAGCCAGAAATCTGAGAGGGGTGTCATTGCTGAACCACTAAGGGGAAATACAGGTGCTGTTGTCCTAAACTAAGACACTCAACCTAATCCATAGGCTGGAGTGGTGCCCATGAAGAGGCCACATTGTAGCCCTAAATCCTTGAATCTTCTTGGTAGGATGGGTTCTACCGCCTCCACACCCACTAGTTATAGTGGCTTGACGGAGGTGATGAGAATTTTGCCCACAATGAGTCAGGACTAGGCAAAGGTGGACTAGAACCAAAGGACTGACATCCCATGGGAGTTAGGCACCTAAATATCTGTGCAGCTCCTCCTCCATTCTCTTTCTGAACAGCAAGACTTCCATCTCCTCTCCGGGCCCATTTTTGAGCTTTGGACTGTTACCAATAGCAGAGCTGCTGTGAAGAGAGCATAATGGATGCAAGCATGCCAGTTTTAATGTGCAGACTCTAAACTGGGGGGTTAAATGTTCTGTCAGTTGGGTTCTACCACATGAATATTTTCCATGGTAACCTGATTTTGGCAATTCCCCTGTGTCCGCCCGATAATATCAGCTAAGAACTATGTAATTCCAAATGAAATAATGCTGGGGGGGGGGGGAAATTAACACCTAAAAGCTCCCCAGAGATTGCCTGCAATTATATTCTCTACTAAATCACAGACTCATATAAAATAGAAATAAATCAATGGCCCCAGTAGCTGGAGACTAAGTGTAGATGACTCAGTGGAAGTAGATAATTGTTTTACTAACTCTTGTAATGCATTGGGAAGAAATCTTTTCTTGACTAGCAAAGATTCGGCCACTGTAGCCTTCAAACTACTGTTTAGGGGACCCCATGGGGTTTCAGGGAGACCGTGTGGTTTGGTGGAGGGGGCACAGGACTGGGTGTCAGGAGTCCCAGATTCTATTTCTAGCTCAGCCATTGACCTGCTGTGCGATTTTTGTCTCTGAATCTGTTTCTCCTCCCACCCTTTGTCTGTCCTGTCTGTTTAGATTGAGCAACGACTGTCCCTTGCTATGAGCTCAGCTAGCACAATGGGACCTGTAGGCACTAGAGTAATCAGTAATAACCCCAAAGTTTATGTGCATATCTGAACCTTATTCAAACTTCCTGCATCAGGCCGGATTATTCACAGAAGCAGGGTCCCTCCTGAGATTTCTGGTCCCTTGGAATTAGGACAGCCTTCCTCGTCATGTTTTGTCACGTGTCCTTCTGGCTCCTGCCAGACCCAGGAAGTGAAAAAAAAAAAAAGTCCAAAATAAAAGGGGTGGGGAGGAGACAATCATCAGCTGAATATTCTGAACCTCACAACAGGTTTGGTTCCAACGTAGGGTGAACGTTTCTAACCATAGCAGCTAAAAGAGATGCCGTCCATCTTGAGTCGCCCCACATTTCTCAGATCTCTGTGCGAGAGCCCTTATTTATCTCAGATATGAGCTCAACCCAAAATCCCAGAGGCCCCCCCCGCACATTTTTATTTGAGGGGGTGAGAGAAGGGGGTTCAGCATCTCAACCTGAGTCTCTGCTGTTCCTTGCACAGAGGTGGGCCCTTCACATTTGGCTCTCCCCTTGTCTACTAGAGAGGTAGGCAGTCCATTGACACTATAGCATTGCATCTTTCTTCACCCGGTCCCATGTGTCCTGGTATTTGGAATCTCAGACCTCCTTAAACAGGAGGCATTTACCAACAAAAAGAGCTTCCAGGCTTCCACGCAGCTTGAGTTCCAGTTTTTTTCCACTGTTTTATCAGGGAAGACACCACCTCTGGAACACTGCAATAAACAGACATCTAGTGGCTGATCAATATGCTGCAAGTCATCGTATTGCTATTACACCTGGGAAGCATGTTTGTGCTAAACATTAATTGTTTATGTCCACTGCTGTCCCGCAAGTGAGCAGTGGATACTGCATCTGGTCTGAGCTGGTGAAATTACATATTCACAAATGGCTTCTATGTGCCCTTCCAGAGATTCCAAGTGACAATTAGTAGAAGATCTCTTCTATTCAGCAGTTTGTGTGTGGGGATGGAGGGGAAATCCTTCCCAATAAATCAGAAAGCAGCATCTCTGCTGAACAGAATGCCTTGTGCCGTGACTGCAAAGTAAAGCGACATGTTAGGCAAAGCCAGACATAAGCCAGCCTTGTGTTCAAGGTTGGTATCCTTCCATAGATGTTAGGCAAAAGGCATTGAAAGATTTACAGCGGCTATGGGCATTCAGAGCCAGGATGCTTGCGGCTCTCTCAGCTAGTGAGGATTAATAGAATAAACAGCAGGCTCCAATAACAAGCAATTAGACTAGGGGAAACCTTCTCAGTAACAGTCTCCTAACAGTTAGTTGGCAATCCCTCGGAGTTCGAGGATGATCATTTTCCATGAAATGATAGCTAATTATTGCGACTGGATTTGCAGGTGGCTAATAAGACCAATTCGGGATCCACAGACTTTATCACAATTGGGGAAGATGTTTCCCTGAGGAAGGGGAGGACCTGGATTATTGAATTGGGCTGCAGCACGTTCTTTCCTCCTTTCACATTTCTCCATTTCCTGTTGTCTTCATTGGATCTTGAAATGCTGGGATCCTTAACCACAAGTTTCTTCTTCATTTCAGTTGGTCAAGGGCTTGGGCTTCCCATAAGTTTATGTCGATGTTGCATTTCTTCCTGTTGCCTTTCAAGGTGTTTTGAAGTACTTTTTTTGTCCTCCCCTCATCCTTTGGCCTTGGCTCAGTTGTGAGAACGTGACCTGCTTCAAGAGTCGATTGTCTGGCATTTGAAGAATGTGACCAGCCCAATGGAGTTGATGGCAGAAATTATCTCTTCATCCACCTATTCTGCTGTTGAGGACTATCGCTGTTCGTCTGGAACCTCACCTTCAACCTTGTCGCTTTGGATGACCCTACCAGGAGTGCAAGGCTCCTGACGGCGTCACTCTCGGATCATGGGAACACACAAGCCACTCCACCAAGTCTAGGTCGCGATCCACTGGGGCAGTTACTAATAGCAGCAGGGTGCCTATCACTTGCTAATATACAACAATATAGTCACGTAGGGCCAGGTCCTCAGCTGGTGTAAATCAACCTAATGCCATTGACTTCAACAGGAGCTATGCCAATCTGCACCAGCTGCAGATCTGGCCCCGGTAAAGATCCCACCAAGATCTCTCTACATCTGTTGGAGGCAGGAGATGTATGCTAGGCATGGGCTAACTTGTTCAGATCCATGTGGAGCTGACCTGGACTATCACCCCAATCTCCAACTAAGCCCTAAATGACAGGCTTTGGGTAAGGCTAGACCAGGGGTGGGCAAACTATGGCCCACAGGCCACAGCTGTCCCATCAGACATTTTAATCCGGCCCTTGAGCTCCTGCCGGGGAGCAGGGTCTGCGGATTGCCCTGCTCTGGAGCTCCAGCCGGGGAGCGGGATTGAGGGCTTGTCCCGCTCCGTGTGTGCCGTGGCTCTGCGCGGCTCCTGTAAGCAGCGGCATGTTCCCCCTCCGGCTCCTACGCGTACCTACCTACCTACCTGCCTATCTACCTACAGGGAACTGTGGCCAATGGGAGCTGCAGCATGCAGAGCCACCTGCAAACAGTGGGGAAGTGGGGTCTAGGTTGTGACCCACCCAGTGTAGTTAACTGGGTGTGGTCAGGTTCCTCCCATAATGACTCTGTTACTGGCTGTATTAACTTTCCTCTGTGCTGTGAGAACCCCCTGAGGGGTGTCACCCAAGGGCACTGGAACAGGGAAGGGCCAGGGGGCCATGGCCCCCCCCACACACACACACTTTTAATGCTTTCCTGCTTTTTACTGGCTGTAAAGGCGAGTGACAGAGGGAAGGGGCAGGGAGGTGTGAGCAGAAGGTGGGGCCTTGGGGGGGAAAGGCTGCATGGGGGCGGGGCCTGCAGGGGAAGAGGTGAGGCGGGGCCTCTGGGGAAATGGGCAGCATGAGGGCGAGGCCTCGAGGGGCGGCACGGGGGTGGGGGCCCAGTTCAGGCATATGTGCCCCCCCACACTTTTAGGGCACTTCCGCCGCTCCTGCTGTCACTACTGAGGAGTTGAGGCGGGCAGCAGGACCCCAGATCCAGCCTGAGATCAGACCACCTTGCAGCTGGCTGCCCACTGTTTGAATTTAGCATGCTCCTATGCTGTGATTGATGGGCACCATCTAAGAGGCCCTGTAACCTAAGGTCGATTCATGCACAGAATGCAGTGAAAAGGCAGGCAGGTGACATATGGGGTGGCCCCAGCTCTGAGACAGCCAGGCGTACCCCATGCAAAGAGGCCACCCTAGCAGCAACGGTAACAACTCACCCGTATCGGCAGGATCAGCAACGGGTGAGTTGAGATGGGGACCAAGGGGAGCCCTGGAAATCTGTAAAGAAGGAGGCGATGTGGGGCAGATAAGAATGGGGAGGGGGAGTTGGTGCAGGGGAATTGAGACGCTGAGGCTTGGCATGGACATGGGCCCTGAGACAGGACTAGTGGCATTTCGAAGTTGTCTGTGGCCCGGGAAGGGGGCAGGAGTACATCTGAGAAGCAGTTGAAGCTCTGTGGGATCCTGGGTGGTTGTTCTCCACCCATGTAGACTGAACCTCTGTCAAATCCACCCCTGCAAACTAAGAGGCAAAAATGTGAGGTTCAGTTTTAATGTCTATTTTCCCCCTATTCTTTTGACTGTCCATACTCCCCCTGACCTTCCTGACCTCAAACACTCAAAAGTCTGTGCGGAGCTGGTCGCAAGTTCTGTATGAACCTCCAGTTCAGCCTGAAACCAGCAAGGACTGGAAATGTCACAAGAAGAACTAGGACCAGGTCCTCAGCTGATGAAAATCGGTGCAGCTTCTTTGAAGTCAAAGAACTGATGCTGATTAACAATAAGTGAGGATCTTGCCTGTAGAGTCATGATATTTCCAGCCTAGTCTCTTAAACGAATGTGTTGGATACAGCTGGCTATGCTTCTGAACCTCCAAATGTTGGAAGGTTTGTCTGTCGCTAGCCCACCTGGGTAACACGTATTGATGGTGATGGGAGCTAGGCATGCAATTCTCAGCGTTAGGAAAATGCTTTCAGCTGCTGGAGCGCCTTTCTCCCAGTGAAAAGAAAAGGAGGACTTGTGGCACCTTAGAGACTAACCAATTTATTAGAGCATAAGCTTTCGTGAGCTACAGCAAGTGAGCTGTAGCTCACGAAAGCTTATGCTCTAATAAATTGGTTAGTCTCTAAGGTGCCACAAGTCCTCCTTTTCTTTTTGCGAATACAGACTAACACGGCTGCTACTCTGAAACCTTTCTCCCAGTGGTCTCCAAGCATTCCACAAGCACTGACGAAGCAAGGCCTGCAACCTATCTGTGCCCCCCCCTCCATTTTTACAGATAGAAAACAGGCATAGAGGAGTAAGTGATGTACCCAAGATCACACAGCAACCCCGTAGCTGAGTCAGGACTAGAACCCTTTACTCTCAATGATCTGCTCTAACCAAAAGTCTCCTTCCACATTTAGGCACAAATCTTGTACCTCTCACGAACTCTGGGGACCTGCGGGAGCCAGGGGGGCAACCAGCCTGCGGTGGGGGGGAGCTACCATAGAGGAACCAGTACAATTCTTCTCTGCGTGAGTTAGGTAGGCAGGGTGCCGGGGATGTAGATCCCTGTGTACTGCAAAACACAGCCATATGAGGAATCCTCCGCATTATTGCAGTGGGTGTTTGGGGGTAGGAAGTCTACCCTGAAGGAGTTGTGGCTGGAGCACTATTCTGGTGCCCCTGACTCCCAGAATGGCCATTTGAGGCTGGCGGCAGCTGAGTGTCACTTAAAGCAGCCCTGAAGCAGGTCCAATTAGTGCCAGGGATTCAATGGTCCTTGGCTGGTTTCGGGATTAGGGAGCCATAAAACCATCCCATAAGAACAGCTGTACCATAGACTCTCAGTGTGGCCTTGGGCAAATCATTTTATCTCTCTGGGCCTCAGTTCCCTATCTCTAAATTGGGAAGAATAATCTATCCCTCCCGGCACCCATTTTGTCTATGTATGCTGTAAGCTCTCTGGGCCAGGAACTGTCTCTCACTGTGGGTATATCTGCACTGCTTAGCTAACATGGGTTAAATTATAAGTGAACTAAGGCTTTTAACTTGAGTTCAGGTCAGTTCCAACCCCAGGTTCCCCTAAAGGCTTTAACTCGAGCTGCTAATTCAAGTTCAGAACATGCTGGCATTTGCAGGATAGATTTACCCTGTGCGTCTGGACAGTGGCTAGCACGATGGGGCTCTGATCTCAGCTGGAGCTTCTAGGCACTAGGGCAATAATTATAAAACTGAGCATCATTTGAAGGTCAGAGCCTGTGTAATACATTTACAGAGAGTGCCTCCCACCTGGTAAGGCCTCTTGTAATGTGCTCCAAATGCTAAATAACAACAGTGGGGCCCTGGACTTGCTCCTCCAACGCAGCTCTCCTGATAGCCAATTCCTTCTTAAACCTTCACTGTGTAATCACTCTTCCAATTATATTTCCTAGGTGTTCTTTTGATTTCTCTTTGTTCCAAGCAATCAGGGAACTAGCCGGAGCTAATAATAAGCAGATGGTTCTTCGCAGTAGTCCGCTGATATCCAGGCTCTGTTTGCTGCTATGTCTGTTCCTCCAAATTGTTATTAAGTTGCTTGCTTTCTCAGCTGAGACATCTGATCTGTTGTGGGTATGGAATATGAATGTCTGCTGCTGGCAGTGCATTCCCCCCCTGCAGACATGTGGCTAGCTTGCATTCTGGAGTCATCTCTCTGTAAAACAGCATCTCCTGAATTGGGGCATCCAACGTCCTCACACTTCTCCCCAGTGGGTAACTGGCACAGACTTCAAACGGAATCTGTTAGTCAAGGATGGGAAGAGCCAGATCTCAGGTCTTATGTTACGCACTTCTCGAAAGAGTCCCATGCTGAGGTGGTAATCATAATACTAGCTCACACACTTTGATTCTCACCTATAGATCTTAGGGTGTTTTGCAAAGGTGAGTAAAGATTATTATCCCCATTTTACAGAAGGAAGCAGTGACTGCTCCAAGGTCAGACAGCATGATAGTGGTGGAGGTGGGAACAGAACCTGTGGCCCCTCCTCCAGCAACCTGTCCACTGGACCAGACTGCCATTACTCTAAAAGGAGCATGGCTGGAGGTAAAAACCTTCCTTGAGTTCAAGGTGGTTGGATTTGTGCCAGTCTCTCCAAGGGGATCTGACTCGTAGTTATTCATGTACATGAGATGGTCAGCAAGTCCTGTGGGACAGGACGGGCACAGGATGGGAAGTGGCAGAGAAAGATTCAGTGCCCACCATACTGTAGCCTGAATTTTGAGAGTGCAACGTAGCACTTGCCCCAAACGACAGGTTCTTTAGTTAGATGGCTGCGTAGAATTAATTAAGAAGACAAAATTGGTGACGTGCGACCAACTTTATGAGTTTTAATTAATACAGACAAATATAATTGAAATAATAGAAAAATCAATATACGTAAGTGTAAGAATTAGGTAAGTACACTAAAGTGGTTTCCTGCATTGCTCATACTTACAGTCTTACATTGTACATCCTTATGGAGACCATTCGAGACAACGATGGAAAGAAAAAGTAAGTGGAGATTGCTACGAAAGGAAGGTACTGTGCCAGGCTTACTGCCCGGTTGCTCAGTGTTGTCATTCCAGTGTCTCAGCTAGGGATGGGTATGACAACCTTTTATACACCTTTTTCCATTCCACCCACATACATCCAGGGCTATATCTAATCAAGTCAAGTTTCAGCCTCCTATCCATATTTGGTATTTCGGGAAGCCAATTTTAGAATTCCAATTGTCCATATGTGGTGTTCCAGTTGATCATAATTAGATTTCCAACAGTTAACCCAACACTTGCATCAATCCCTTTCCCAAGAGTTTCCAGACATAAATGTGATTAGCCTTATTACCAAAAGCCCCTAAAATGCTACCATCTGTTCATCTGCGGTTTCCCTATTTATTACAAGATACATTGCTAAACTATCACAAGATACCTATTGCTAAATTTTATAACCTTTGGTCAAGCACATCTCATAAGCACACATTACTCACAATAACTAGGCTTTAACGCTTAATGCTTGTTTTGGTTCTTCGACTTGCTGTGACGGCTTCAATAACTTCCATTATTATTTTATCCAAAACTATAGGCCGTCCAAGATCAGGTCTGGGGTCAACGGTCAACAATGCCAATGGGCCATCGCCCTTGGTGCCCTTTGCTCTTGGCTTAATAAACATAATATGTAGGAATCCCATAGTTAGTGATGACCCAAATACCCATGTTTACTAACTTTACACAACATGCACGGCCTAACGAAACATATGTACGGCTGCTCTGGCTGATTTCCAGTGGCTTCTGAAACATAGAACACAGTGGGTGCCACTAGAGGGCTGTCATAAATATAAAGGGAAGGGTAAACCCCTTTAAAATCCCTTCTGGCTAGAGGAAAAATCCTCTCACCTGTAAAGGGTTAAGAAGCTAAAGGTAACCTCGCTGGCACCTGACCAAAATGACCAATGAGGAGACAAGATACTTTCAAAAGCTGGGAGGAAGGAGAGAAACAAAGGGTCTGTGTCTGTCGGTACGCTGCTTTTGCCAGGGATAGACCAGGAATGGAGTCTTAGAACTTTAGTAAGTAATCTAGCTAGGTATGTGTTAGATTATGATTTCTTTAAATGGCTGAGGAAAGAATTGTGCTGAATAGAATGACTATTTCTGTCTGTGTGTCTTTTTTGTAACTTAAGGTTTTGCTTAGAGGGATTCTCTATGTTTTGAATCTAATTACCCTGTAAGGTATCTACCATCCTGATTTTATAGGGGTGATTCCTTTACCTCTATTTACTTCTATTTCTATTAAAAGTCTTCTTGTAAGAAAACTGAATGCTTTTTCATTGTTCTCAGATCCAAGGGTTTGGGTCTGTGGTCACCTGTGCAAATTGGTGAGGATTTTTACCAAACCTTTCCCAGGAAGTGGGGTGCAAGGGTTGGGAGGATTTTGGGGGGAAAGACATGTCCAAACTACGTTTCCCAGTAAACCCAGTTAGAGTTTGGTGGTGGCAGTGGATATTGCAAGGACAAAGGATAAAATTAATTTGTACCTTGGGGAAGTTTTAACCTAAGCTGGTAAAAGTAAGCTTAAGAGGTTTTCATGCAGGTCCCCACATCTGTACCCTAGAGTTCAAAGTGCGGGAAGAACCTTGACAAGGGCTCACAAATTATTTAAAGGGATACTATTCCCATATGCTACAGTCCTGAATGGCAGGGATCCCTTTTAAGGCTGTTCATTCTCCATATCCCATTCACACCTTGTTCTCTCAGCTAACACTGCCATCAAGGGAAAACATCAGTGTCGGTCTTTCTGTCCCCATAGCCAAATCTCTTGTCCAGGCCTTTATGCCCTGCCATGATTACAACAATATCCTCTGCCCGGCCTCCCAAACAGCCAGACATTGCATTCCTTCCACAGCTGCTAAAATCATCTTCCTTGCCCATCAGTCTGATCACATCACTGCCCTATTTCAGTCCTCCGCTGGCTCCCCATCTGCCACCACATCACCTGTAAACTGCTGCTTGCCATCCTCAAAGCTCTGCATAACTCTGCCCCCTCCCACTTATCCTCCCTTGTCGAGCTCTGCATTGTCCCTGTCTGCCCCCCTTGGCTCTATCAGTTGGCTTCCTCAGTTCCTCTGCGAGGCCCGCACCCCACCCTGTCTCATTTCTTCTGCTTATGCTGTTCACAGTGAATGTAGATAGCGGGTTTTATAGAAGCCCTCTGTTGTTCTCTTTCTCCTCAGCTCTGTCTGTTGTGACGGGGCAAGGCCAGGTGGCTATAGAAAAGTAGTGGGAGATAGATATATTAGCTCCAGGCTAAACAAATCCCTGGTACCAGGTTAAGTGAAATGGCAGCTGCTCCAGGTCAATTAAGACACCTGGGGCCAATTAAGAACTTCCCAGAAGGCAGGGAGAAGGCTAGGTTGATTGGGACACCTGAAGCCAATCAGGGGCTGGCTGAAACTAGTTAAAAGCCTCCCAGTTAGTCAGGTGGGGGTGCATGTCAGGAGCTGTGGGAGGAAGTTGTGCTGTTGGAGAGGCTGAGTAGCACACACCACATCAGGCACAAGGAAGGAGGCCCTGAGGAAAGGGTGAAGTGGAGCTTGAGGAAGCGAGGGCTGCTGTGAGGGAAGTAGCCCAGGGAATTGTACATGTCATGTTTCTAAAAGGTCAGCTACCATAGGGTCCATGGGCCATTAGGTCAGCTACTATTAGGGTCCATGGGCTGGAGCCCGGACTAGAGGGTGGGCCTGGGCTCCCCCCCCCCACTTTGCCTGCTGATTAATCACTGAGACTGGGAGACAACAGAGACTGTGCAAGGAAGGATAGCTTCTCCTCACCTCCCTCTCTGGCTTATGATGAAAATGGCTCAGTAGACTGTGACCCTTGTCTCTAGAGAGAGAAGGGTTACATGGAGGGTCACAGTGAGCCTCTGAGGCTAGCGAAATCCACCAGGAAACGCTGGACCCATGGAGGCAAGGACAGAGCTTTGGCACACTGTCCTTTCATAGTGAGCCTCTTAGAGTTGGGACCACTCCCCCCCCCCCCCGTCCCCTCAAATGGCTGGGAAACACCTAGGACATTGTGGGTGCTGCTGTAAGCAAATCAATAATCAGTCTTCAAGCTTCCCATGCCCCCTTGGGCCCTTCCAGTCATTCCACTGCATCCTCTGTGATTCCTTGGCGCTTCTCCTCTGAACTTCTTCCTTGTGATCCCCAAACATATGCTTAGTTTCACTCTATACTGTCTTATAATAACTGGGATGCTGGTAGACTAGGTGCCAGCTCATGCCAAGGCCTCTGGACCTCAACTGAACACTGACAAATGCATCACTGGTAACCAGACTGGCTCACCCGTGCGTTAGGGTTGTTAAAATAGGTAGTAGGGTTATAAAAATGTGTTTAGTGTTTAGACTGTATGAAATGCTTGTCAGTTGCTGCCGGCAATAATGTCACTTGCAATATCTGTATCCCATGGGATAAGGTAATATTCAAGTGTTTGCTCCATAACTATAAATCACCAGTCAGCAGAGAACCATTGCCAAGTATGAAATACTGGTTTGCTATAGGAAGTGTTATCTGCTGCCCAGCAAAAGAAAGCCCATAGACACCAGTCAAACCATTGTGGAACATCAGAGGAAAGAGGACTTTGTTGATTGCTGTCCCCACCACCACCACCACCCATGAATTGGGGACATGCATATGGACTCATCCCATCAGCTTGAACTCTGCAGAAAGGGAATAAAAATACCTGACAAGAAGCAACGGTATCCTTATGTTGCTTGGACTATGAGGGGAAAGAATTATTAAGCATAAGCAAAAGATCCCCAGTGCTTTGCCTGGGTGAGTCCTCCAAGACCTATAGCCTTCACGGCGTGCAGGAGGCACTAGGAGGGAGGAGGAGGAGTTGATCGGTGGGGGCTGGTGGCGGGCAGGAGTGGGAGGAGGAAGGGGAGCTTGGCTGCTGGTGGAATTATTAATTATTAATTAATTATTCTTTCCTCTAAGGCCCTGCCCACCACTCCGCCCTGAGGCCTCATCCCCACTCAGCCTCTTCCCCCACTCTTATGGGGGCCGAGGGCAGAAAGGAGCAACCACCGGCAAAAACAAAAGTCAGCCCCTGTGCTGCTAACTGCCTGGATCTCCATGATGAGAAGCTGAGTGAATGAGGACCCTCTCACACCCCAAGGGGGCACTGTGGAGACGCAGCAGCTTATCCCATAACTGCCTGCTGTGGGTTTCTTGCAACTTCCAAGCATCTGCTGGTGGCCAATGCTGGAGACACGATATGGGACTAGATAGACCATGGATCTGATCCAGTCTGGCCATTCCTCTGCACTCCCTTTAAATATCACTAAGGTCCTCAGAGTAGAACATAATATCACTTAGGTTCTCAAAATGGCACTGGCCCCTCTACACAGGGTAAATGTCAGCCCTGGATCTACTTTGGATGCTGGTTTTTGTGCATGAAGGGTGGGATGCGTGTTTTGAGCCTGATGAGTCATCAGAGGTAATTCCCCGTGAGTCCTAAGGGTTCAGCTAATCCACAAGCAAGGGTCTAACCAGGGGACCCCAAGTCAGGGATAGAGGCTCCTAATGAAAGCAGCCACTCCAGTCTGCTCAATGTCATTACCTTGTCGGGGATACTCCCAGATGCCCAATAGCTCTGATAGACTGCTCCTGCTCTAGCCACAGCCCGTTGCCCAGCTGTCCTGACAAAGGGCAGCAATGAATCTTCAATCCTCCTCCCCAGATAAGCCTGGTCCTTTTTAATCAAACATTCTTTTGCACTTCAGCGATTTCACTGCTTATTGGAACTAAAGTCTCTGGGCTAGATCCTGAGCGGGCAGATTGATGTCAGTGGAGTTTGCTGATTTATGCCAGCTGAGACTCTAGTCCTAGTTTTATAAAGACCCAGGTGAAGTCTTGTAGCTAGAGTTAACCCCTTGTGCAGTTGCTGTGACTTCACTGGAGTGACATCTAAGATGAATTTGACCAGCAGGGTCTCATAATTTTCCAAGCACGGAGATGGCAAGTGGCTCTGTGTAGTTCCAGTTCTTGTTGCTTCTGACTGTCTGTGCTTACTGATGACGCAATGTGCAATATTGCTATTTGTGGCATTGCTATTGCGTTGTTTCCATAGTGTTGATACCACGATGAGTTGATGGTATTGATACTGTTGTGTGTGTTGTAGATGTTCCGATGTTTCTCTGTAGCAGTAGCGCCATGATTTGTTCAGATCCTGATCAAATCTGGACCCTAATTCAGGAGCTGGGATTTTGGTCCAGCCCATTATGAAGAAAAGGGTCTTGCTGTGAAGTTTGGGTCTGAATTCTCCAAGTCTGGGTGGGTATGAACCTTGGCCTTCCCACTGGACTTATCCCACGGGTCACACATGACAATGTTTTCCTGATATTGATATTGTGACCTAGCCACCTCTTTGTCTATCTGTTTAGATATCACCATGGCATCTGCACACACAAATGCCTAAAACTAACAGTGTGAGGTGTGGCCATAGAAGTCAAACACTATTAAGAGACAAGCATGAAGATTAATCAGAAATTTCTGGAGTACTATAATTTTATGGATTAGCATCTTAAAATAGTCTTTAGATAGGTTCTTCAGTGATTTTAGAATCATCATCACTGGTTAGACAAGATGAGCAACTCTTTGAGATCCTTCTCGTGAAAATTAGAAATGTTCTGGATATTTGACTCTTTTTTTTAATGCTGTCTTTTTTTCTTTGAGACTGTTTGTTTTAGAAGAGAGATGACTAAGGCGGGGGGGATATGATAGAGTTCTATAAAATCATGAATGGAGTGGAGAAAATAAATAAGGAAGTGTTTATTACTCCTTCACCAACACAAGAACCAGGGGTCACCCAATGAAATTAATAGGCAGCAGGTTTAAGCCAAACAAAAGGAAGTATTTCTTCACACAATCCACAGTCAACCTGTGGAACTCTTTGCCAGGGCATGTTGTGAAGGCCAAAAGCATAACTGGGCTTAAAAAAAGAATTAGATACATTCACGGAGAATAGGTCCATCAATGGCTATTGGCCAAGATGGTCATAGATGCAACCCCATGCTCTGGGTGCTCCTCTACCTCTAAAGATCTAAAAAATCTTTACCCACAAAAGCTTATGCCCAAATAAATCTGTTAGTCTTTAAGGTGCCACCGGACTCCTCGTTCTCATTGTTCATGGGTATTTCAGAGCTGACATTTTGGTTCAGCCCATTAAAGCTAGAACTTTCAAAAGTTTGGATGGGCACAAGGGGACTGGTGGTGTGACTCAAATGGGGTTGAGTGCATGTTTGGGCATGCAGAATATTTTGAGAAAATATTATTAGCTATGACCATGGGGGAATGAGTAGTCCAAGGGGATTGTTCTGAGATATCTTTAAAAAAGGGAAGAAGGAGGATCCTGGGAACTACAGGCCAGTCAGCCTCACCTCAGTCCCTGGAAAAATCATGGAGCAGGCCCTCAAGGAATCAATTCTGAAGCACTTAGAGGAGAGGAAAGTGATCAGGAACAGTCAGCATGGATTCACCAAGGGCAAGTCATGCCTGACTAATCTAATTGCCTTCTATGACAAGATAACTGGCTCTGTGGACGAAGGGAAAGCGGTGGACATGTTGTTCCTTGACTTTAGCAAAGCTTTTGACACTGTCTCCCACTGTATTCTTGCCAGCAAGTTAAAGACGTATGGACTGGATGAATGGACTATAAGGTGGATAGAAAGCTGGCTAGATTGTTGGGCTCAACGGGTAGTGATCAATGGCTCCATGTCTAGTTGGCAGCCGGTATCAAGTGGAGTGACCCAAGGGTCGGTTCTGAGGCCGGTTTTGTTCAATATCTTCATAAATGATCTGGAGGATGGTGTGGATTGCACCCTCAGCCAGTTTGCAGATGACACTAAACTGGCAGGAGAGGTAGATACACTGAAGGGTAGGGATAGGATACAGAGGGCCCTAGACAAATTGGAGGATTGGGCTAAAAGAAATCTCGTGAGGTTCAACAAGGACAAGTGCAGAGTCCTGCACTTCGGACGGAAGAACCCCATGCACCGCTACAGACTAGGGACCGAATGGCTCGGCAGCAGTTCTGCAGTAAAGGACCTAGGGGTTACAGTGGATGAGAAGCTGGATATGAGTCAACAGTGTGCCCTTGTTGCCAAGAAGGCCAATGGCATTTTGGGATGTATAGGTAGGGGCATTGCCAGCAGATCGAGGGACGTGATCGTTCCCCTCTATTCAACATTGGTGAGGCCTCATCTGGAGTAATGTGTCCAATTTTGGGCCCCACACTACAAGAAGGATGTGGAAAAATTGGAAAGAGTCCAGCGGAGGGCAACAAAAATGATTAGGGGTCTGGAACACATGACTTACGAGGAGAGGCTGAGGGAACTGGGATTGTTTAGTCTGCAGAAGAGAAGAATGAGGGGGTATTTGATAGCTGCTTTCAACTACCTGAAAGGGGTTCCAAAGAGGATGGATCTAGACTGTTCTCAGTGGTAGCAGAGAAACAGAACAAAGACAGAACAAAGAGTAATGGTCTCAAGTTGCAGTGGGGGAGATTTAGGTTGGATATTAGGAAAAACTTTTTCATTAGGAGCGTGGTGAAACACTGGAATGCGTTACCTAGAGAGGTGGTGGAATCTCCTTCCTTAAATATTTTTAAGGTCAGGCTTGACAAAGCCCTGGCTGGGATGATTTAATTGGGGATTGGTCCTGCTTTGAGCAGGGGGTTGGACTAGATGACCTCCTGAGGTCCCTTCCAACACTGATATTCTATGATTCTATGATTTTATGGTTAAGGGGCTGGGAGTTTTAAAATGCTCAGTGGGTCCCACACATTCTTGTTGGTCTGGTCCTGTCAGGGGTACGACTAAAGCCACCCACACAGTTGCTTCTCTAGCCACAGCACACCAGGCACAGTACTATTAAATTAAAAAACCCACCTGTGACAGTGCACCCCATAAGGCTTTATGGAAATATGCTTATGAGTGTATATGTATGACATAACTGGAATATGTTTTATGCTACATATGCCATGCAACATATCTATGTAAAGGTTATGATCTGCTGAATCTATTAATCCTATTTACATGCATGTATCAGTTTTGTATTCGAAGTTATGGATATTGGCTGTGTAGTGGCTTGATTTTTAAGTAGCCTTTGTAAAACATTTGGTCAGCTTCTTGAGAAAGGAATGTGCAAAATAGGTGTCCAATCAAGAAGCATTTAACAAACAATGGATGTTGGAAGGCTCCAATCCACATAAGAAGTCTTCCTGGAGACATGCAAGATACCATGAGGGCAATGGCTGCTACCTGTAAGTTCTGAGTCATGCGTGGACATGTGACTTGCCCATGTGACTCCAAAACTCCATCTTTTAACTGGTCTTTGCATGGGAGAGAGGAGGGGGGTCTCTCTAGACAAAAGAAAGTCTATTTAAGCCCGTGGGAGACCCCTCCATTTTGTCTTCAGCTTGCTCAAGAAATAGCCTCTCTATCCCCAAGGATACTTGAAAGAAACTGGAACAAAGGACAGTAACTACAGGGGGTGTGAGTGATTGCTGGACCCAGACTAGAAGGAGACTTGTCTGTAAACGGAAGCTTACTGGGTGAGGTTTTTATCTGTATTCAGTTTTCTTAGACGTAGTCTTGTGTGTTCTATTTTATTTTGCTTGGTAAGTCACTTTGTTCTGTCTGTCACTACTTGGAACCACTTAAATCCTACTTTGTGTATTTATTAAAATCACTTTTTACTTATTAATTAACCCGGAGTATGTATTAATACCTGCGGGGGAGGGCAAGCAGCTGTGCATATCTCTCTGTCAGTGTTATAGAGGGCAAACAATTTATAAGTTTACCCTGTATAAGCTTTATACAGAGTAAAATGGATTTATTTGGGGTTCGGACCCCATTGGGAGTTGGGCATCTGAGTGTTAAAGACAGGAACATTTCTTAAGCTGCTTTCAGTTGAGTCTGCAGCTTTGGGGCACATGGTTCAGACCCCGGGTCTGTGTTGGAGCAGACTGGCGTGTCTGGCTCCACAAGACAGGATACTAGAGTCCCAGGCTGCCAAGGAAAATATGGGCAGAAGTAGTCTTGGCACATCAGTTGGCAGTCCCAAGTGGGTTTCTGTGATCCAACCGGTCACACCTCCAATGAAGGTTTGAGAGAGAGACCACAGACAGAATGACCTAGATACACAGGAAGAGCCAGCATTTGCTGCAAGGTTAGCAGGAAGGTGGGAGAGGCACAGAGGAGGCAAGGATGATAAGGTGGATTCCTGCTTTATCCATTGCAGTTTGCAGCCTGCGGCACTTCAGCTGACCGTGCAGGATGACTATTTCCTATGGTGAGTGGGGGTGGGGGGGTGACAGACAGTGTCCTTGGGGATCATTGTATGACATGCCTGAGTGGTTTATGTATGACTGTGTTCTACTCCATGTGGAAGGGCTATCACAGCTCCTACAGGAACTCAAAGCAGGAGGGGTAATTACCCTTGGGATTGTAAACAACTCTGGAGAAGCACCACCCCATGTTTCAAACTGGGTTTTCCAGAGACCATGAGATAAAGGAAACTGTTTAGGGCTGAATTTAAACAGAGTCAGCGTCTGCCTTTTGGTTCAACAAACAGACAGGACCTTAGATCCTATGAGAACCCAGACCCTTGCAGAAAGATTGGGAAGACTTTGGCCCACTAGGGCCCCATAAGACCAATGGGTGATTTCTAGTATGTTCAGTATGGGTTTAAATCTCTTTATTGTTTTGTATATGTTTTCTCTGTAATGCTTTTTGCCTTGAGAATAAACGTACTTTGCTGTGGAAGAGCTGTGTGATCACTGGTGAAAACACTGCTATTGTCCTCGGGGAGAAAGCACCACATAGGGGCTGGCCTAAAGGGCAACTGGCTTGCTGGGAATATCATTGTATGGCAGGAGCTGTGCAGACTTAAAAGCCCTTGTCAGGAGAGAGAGAGAGAGAGAGAGATGCAAGTTTCCGCCCAAGAGAGGTGTGGCTGGGAACCTGAAACCTTGAATGGGTGCCCACAAGGGACCACGGAGGAGACCAGGTGCAGTCACCCCTGAAACAGTGACAGTGGGCACTAGACGATCTCTCTGTTAAGATGTGCTCCACATTATAGCGACATATGAGAAGGTGTGACATAATGTTCCATCACTTGGGACCATTCACATCTCATCTGAAAGGCAGCAGTTCTATGTGCGTAGGACTCCCAACACCACACCAGGCATTGGCAGAGAAGGAAGAGCACAATATGCTTACAGACTCCCCACTGCCACGGGGTCATTGGAACGCCATTCAGGTTATGTCCTGGAATACTTGAGACTCTGTATACTTAGTGGTCTTGAGAAGGACTCTACAAAGGCACCGCGTGCTCGGTGATGACCCAGGAAGTGTGTAAGGAGGCAATGTTCTAAGGGGCACGGTGTCTCTAATTAAACACATTCCTTTATCGAAGGCAGACTGGGCCAATGCATTGCTTGCCAAACACATTTTAAGAACAATATTCTAGCACAAATTCATAACTCTGTACATACATCACACAAAACTATTAATGATTAGATATTAGTTTTCCAATGATATCTTACATGACATCTTTTAGATACAAATTATGACAAGAGGGTGTTAGATGTAGTGAGTATGTCAGGTCTGACAAGAGTTGCTGACTAAGGGTAATGAACCACCAGTGGGTCTCTGTATCACACAAAGAAATGTAGAACAGAATCAAGCTTCCTTAGGTATGTTGAGAAGAAGCTCAGATTTAAGGCACCACACTTCAGATCACAGGTAATGATAGTGGCCACTGGACACTTTATGGAAAGATCCATGATGATGCCTCAGAAATTTTTGCTACCATCAGCCTTTCAGGTCATCAGAACTCAAAAGAGCAGATAATGTTAACAGGATGAGTTGGCAAGCATCAATGTGTTTTGCACATAAAAGTGATACATTGGCTGGAGGTGTTGGGCTAGATGATTTAATGGAGCTTTTCCATCTTTAATGCTTATAGTTCCCCAAAGGTGGTTTCAAAGGCAGCATTGCAATATCTCATCCCCTTTGGGTAGGTGAGTGGGTTGTATTTTCTCTGCAATGAGTCATCCTCATCTTGTTTAACTGCAAAGTACATTTTTTTGTTTATTTACGAGTTCCAGATCTGTCTGTCTCATGATGCATGCAGCCCATAAACTTCAGTGCACTGGCTCTCCATTCTGTCCATTAAAGGCCTTCCAAGTGGAGGGATGTGAAAGGAGATAAGTCTACAGGGTGTCAGGTATGTAAAGAGGTTTTGCAAATCACAACTGTCCAAAGATCTGTGTTACCCATGTTATCCCATGCAGATGGAACCAAGCTTCTACCCTTCCAGCATTACAAAGGGTGGGACGGATTGGTATATCCTCAGTCCCAAATGAAATCCACAGAACAAACCAGCTTAGAAGAGAGAAAATGGCATTAATCTACACAGACTTTGAAGTTAAACACACAGACTTTGAAGTTAAACAAATAATTGTAAATCAAAGCTCACTTGTTGGGCCATAGTCACTTAAGGCCCCATTTCGGGGAGGTATTTAAGCCTATTTCAGCGTTAGGCACCTGCTCGGGGTCTATTGAAGTCAATGAGGAAAAAGCCTGTATTTATAGGCAAGTTCTTTCCTGCACAGCAATTGATTTAAACATGTGCTTTGGTGCATTCCTGATTGGAGCTCAAAGGTGGCCCAAGTAGGCAACTATAATTACATCTCCACGCTCCAGTAAGGCTGCAGGTAGGATTCAGCTCAAGAAAGGGCAGGTGTTGTTACCACTGTTCCCCTTCCTCAGTGTTCCTTCACCCCATTAGAGCTACAGCTACACCAGAGCCAGTTCAGTCACTATGTTCAAGTGCAGAGCTTCAGGAAGCCGCTAGGTTATGGGCAGTTCACCAGGGTGACCTTTAGCTCTTCACCCTTCAGTGCGTATGGGGTGGAGCACAAGCTGCTCAATGCTCACTGGGAGTGATGGCAACTGGAGCACCCACCCGCTGCCAACACAACCGCCTCTCAACTGCAGGATCCTCCACTAGGGTGTAGGCCAGCAGAACCCCCAACAGGGTGAACCTAACCTTGAGGCTTTGCTCAGCAAGGAAATTCAATTGCTCCTGAATAATTGCTTTGCTGTACCAGCGCGGTTCTGTGTGTGTGTGTGTGTGTGTGTGTGTGTGTGTGCGCACACAACTGGGCTCCAATGGCTTTCCAAGGGTGATACCACAAAATGTGCAACACACTCTGTAAGAGCATAAGAACGGCCAGATTCTTATAAAACGGCCAAAGGTCCATCTAGCGCAGTATCCTGTCTTCTCACGGTGGCCAGTGCCAGGTGCCCAAGAGGGAATGAACAGAACAGGTGACCATCAAGTGATCCATCCCCTATCGCCCATTCCCAGCTTCTGGCAAACAGAGGCTCGGGACACCATCCCTGCGCTCAACAAGCCCTGGTCCCTTTTGTGTGGCAGCAGGCTGTGACTCTCCTTTCATAATTCATTTAACAATAGAGCCCTGTATTAAAAGTCAATATTTGCTTACACATTAATGATTGTGGTGTCACACACAGAAGCCCTTTTAAAGGAGATGCTCTTTTCAGTTGTAATAAAACAAGCGTGTGCTGCAATTTGCATAATAGCATCAGGCAGAGACAATGAAGGCACATTTACATAAAAAGGTAAACAAGCCTTCAGCCTAGCAAGTGGGGGAGATAGCAATTGCAGGGGTCTGAAAGCCAAATGGTAAGCAATTGAATCAGCTGTTTGCATACAATATTACTCTATTATAAAAGTATATCAAGTAAGGTCTTTTATGAAAGCTAATGCCACAGGGGTGATTAATATAACTGTGAAATGTAGATATTCATATTATGGGAGGAGTTATGGATACTCACTGATATTATGCTTCAAAGTCTGTGACCAAGCAAAAGGAAAGGCAAGTTTTCTCCCAGACAAAAGGGAAGGCAATTGAAGAAGGTGTGACCAAAACCAATGGAAGCCCAGTTTACATAAGAATCAGAAGGGGATGGGAAGTCAACAGGAAGGAAAGAACATCCTGGGTCTGGGGACAAAACAGTCAGTTTTGAGAGATATAAAAAAAGAGAAGAAAGCCATCTTGGCATCTATCGCTGGACAAGGACCCAGAGTTCTTGCAAGCTGAGAAATATGTGTTCTTCAACAAAGGGGACTAACGTCTCTGGGAACTGAATATAAATAAAAAATCTACTTAGGCAAAGATCTTTCAGCTAGAAAAACAAGGAAAACCAGTACCTTCCACTTCCGTGGAAGAGCCTGACAGAAAAAAACATCAGCCATGGCTGGAAAGGAGAAAGATTGGTAAGAAATCTACCTTGAACAAAGACTGTAACTTGAGTTAAGTCTTAGCCACTAGAAAGTGCATTTCACTTTTATTTGCTTCTAATCATTTTGTCTTTGTCCCTTGCCCTTGAACTCACTTAAAGCCTATCTCCTGTGGTTAATAAATGTTTCACTTTTAATCTAAACCAACCCTGGTCTGTGTTTGAATTGAAGTGATCTTTAGCTCCAGTTAAAGCAACAAGTTGCTGCTCTTTTGTCTCTTTAAAGGAGAAACAGACCCTACTGTTCCTCTGAATGTTCCAGGAGAGGGCTGGACGCAGGAGTGAAAGTATGGGCCGGTACAGTGTACTGGTAAAAAGTGGCCACTGGTACCAGCCCCTACCGCTGACTTTAAAGTGCTGCCCCAGCAAAGGACCCTGCTTAAAGCGCTGCTGTGGCAGCGTTTAACAACATTGCCCCTTTTGCCCCACCCCCACCCCCCCAGGGCCACCAACGGCTGGGGGGGGCAAAAGGAGCAGCTACCCCGAGCCCTTTAAATCGCTGCTGGAGCCCTGGGCGGCGCAGGCCAGGCAGTGCAGATGGGCTGGCTGGGGGACACTGACCACCCCCTCAGCCCCACCGCTTCTGCCCAAGACCCCGTACCTTCCAGGTTGGGGCAAAGCCGCCCCCCTCCCTCCCTCCTCCCGTACTGGTTAGAGATAAACTTTACTTTCCCCTCCATTGGACGTTTCAGGGCAGACAGCTTTGAGGGAATGCAGGACTGGGGATGTGTTGGGGTCACTCAGTTAGTACTAACCAAGGCAGGTGGAGACCAGAGCATGACTGCAGTATAACAAGCAGGCCGCTGAAGTCATTGTTGCCGAATCAGGGCTGCTCGACATACACAGATGCTCAGTGAATGCTTCTAGGCTGGCTGGGAGTGTCCACAAAAGGAGCTACAGCAGCAGATCATTTGAAGGCACTCAGGCTTACAGGACAAAGCATTTGGAGGTCATTCACCTGCTAAGCAGGTAGCTCAACTCGCTGGACATTCTCAACCCTAACTGTATGAAATGGGACACAGATTTCATCCGTGTGTACTGTAAAAAGTTCTATAGCAATAGACCATTCCACTGCAGCTACTGGAGTGTGGGAGGAGGGTACCTGGCATTTGATTGTTATGCTTGAGGCTGTGCAATCTACAAATATAAAGATAGTCCCTGCCCTGAAGAGTTTGCAGTCTAAAAGACAGACACAGAAAACCGGACACATTGTGAAATGCAGAGGTAGGGATAGATTTGGGTGTGTGGTGATGAATGTCTGCATAATTATTATAAGGGCTTAGGGCCAGATCCTTAGCTAATGTAAATCAGCATAACGCTATGGGCAATGAAGCTATGCCAATTTATGCCAACTGAGGATGTGGCCCTGTACATATACAGGAAGTCAGTCTTCAGCACTGAAATGCAGCCACCTCTGAGGTGGAACACAGCAGTGATACCCAACTCCTCCGTTCTTGAGAAATGCCTGACTGCCAGGTAAAGTTACAGGAGAACAAAATTATTTTTGTTCCTGGTCCTCCAGATTCTGCAGAGGATGTCATTGTGGAGCCGGCATATGGGAAAAGCTCCTCAACTTTTCATTTGTTCGGTGCTATTATTTTGATTCATAATCATTAACAGCATGGTCCCACGGTACTTCCCCTATCCAGACATGCATTATGTCATCTTCTTTGGTAATATATTAAATCTCTGTCACTGAAAAGAGTTACTTTTGAAGACTGGTATTTGCTAAGGGGGCTGCCATAACACACACGTTTTTTAAAACCTTTTCGTAGACACACACAATGCGTCTGCCAAGTCTTCAGAAGATAGTTGTGATTCATGACCATCAGTTTTCAGAGTAGCAGCCGTGTTAGTCTGTATCCGCAAAAAGAACAGAGGGACTTGTGGCACCTTAGAGACTAACAAATTTATTTGAGCATAAGCTTTTGTGAGCTACAGCTCACTTCATCGGATGCAGTCAGTGGAAAATACAGTAGGGGGATTTTATATACACAGAGTACATGAAACAATGGGTGTTACCATACACACTGTAATGAGATTGATCAGGTAAGGGGAGCTATTACCAGCAGGAGAGAAAAAAAACCTTTTGTAGTGATAATCAAGGTGGGCCATTTCCAGCAGTTGACAAGAACGTGTGAGGAACAGCGGGGGGGGGGAATAAAAACATGGAGAAATAGTTTTACCTTGTGTAATGACACATCCACTCCCAGTCTTTATTCAAGCCTAATGTAATGATGTCCAGTTTGCAAATTAATTCCAATTCAGCAGTCTCTCGTTGAAGTCTGTTTTTGAAGTTTTTTTGTTGAAGATTGCGACCTTATGGTCTACAGTTGAGCGTCCAGAGAGATTGAAGTGTTCTCCAATGGTTTTTGAATGTTATAATTCTTGACGTCTGATTTGTGTCCATTTATTCTTTTACGTAGAGACTGTCCGGTTTGGCCAATGTACATGGCAGAGGGGCATTGCTGGCACATGATGGCATATATCACATTGGTAGATGTGCAGGTGAACGAGCCTCTGATAGTGTGGCTGATGTGATTAGGCCCTGTGATGGTGTCCCCTGAATAGATATGTGGACACAGTTGGCAACAGGCTTTGTTGCAAGGATAGGTTCCTGGGTTAGTAGTTTTGTTGTGTGGTGTGTGGTTCCTGGTGAGTATTTGCTTCAGGTTGGGGGGCTGTCTGTAGGCAAGGACTGGCCTTAGAGACTGACCATCAGTGTAATGCTATGCCCATTCCTTTATTAACCCTTCCACTGCTGCATTCAGCTATGGCTGGTGTGTTGCAGAAGAACACAGTAAAATTCCTTTGAAAAGCAGACTAGCTCTGATAGGGTGCCACTACTATTGAAAGTGACAATTATTGCAATGGAGTTATAGCAACTTAAAACTGAAATAAGATAGTGGTGAATCAGTCCCTATAAATCTAGGTAAATCTGGCACTGTCTATTATGAATCTATCCACAGATTAGTAGGGGATTTCCCTGTCTAATAGAGTCCTCAATCTGGTATTTCTTTTTAATGTAACTCGAAATTTGTTTTCTTTTAAGAAAGAAAACAGCAACGTGGACAAATAAAGTTGATTTAATAAAAATGAAGTTCACAGTAGATGAAGTCTCCGTATATAGCATTAATTCAAGAGAACAAATTGTCCATTTTTATTTATTCCCTGAGACTATTTTTATTAGTGTGTGCATAGACTTTATTCATACCAGACAACTTAAATCTATCAATAGGTGTAATGTCTGGGTATTATGTTTTATAATCATGTTTTATTTGCTTACGCAAGTATAGACTGTAGGCAGGAGCTACGCCTAAGAAATAAATCAGTCAGAGAGACACAGACTACTAGAGCTATATTCAGCATCGAAAAAGAATTGCATCGCAGCAGACACGCAGCATTACTCCATGATCTAATTCATCGACAATCAGATAATAAGCAGTGTCAAGGTTCCTTCCCCACTCTGAACTCTAGGGTACAGATGCGGGGACCCGCATGAAAGACCCCCTAAGCTTATTCTTTCCAGCTTAGGTTAAAACTTCCCCAAGGCACAGATTTCTTTCTCGCCTTGGGAACCAGCTCACGTTAAAACCTGGTACGCTGCCACCACCAAGCGATTTAACAAAGAGTCCAGGAAGAGCCCACTTGGAGACGTCTTTCCCGCAAATACCCCCCCAAGCCCTTATACCCCCTGTCCTGGGGAGGCTTGGGAATAAACAAGATGAGCACAAACCAGCCTTGGACTTTTAAGACCCAAAAAACCCAGTCAGATTCTTAAAAACCAGAACTGTATTAGAAGAACAAAAAAAAAGATAAGAGAACAAGTCTGTAAGATCAGAATGGAAGATCATCTCACAGGCAGTCAGATTCAAAACACAGAGAATCCCTCTAGGCAAAACCTTAAGTTACAAAAAGACACAAAACCAGGAATACACATTTCCTCCAGCACAGCGAATTTACAAGCCAAAACAAAGAAAACCTAACGCATTTTCTAGCTAGATTATGTATTAACTTTACAGGAGTTGGAGGACTTGCATCCTTGATCTGTTCCCAGCAAAGGTATCACACAGACAGACAAAAGCCTTTTCCCCCCATCCAGATTTGAAAGTATCTTGTCCCCTTATTGGTCATTTTGGGTCAGGTGTCAGCGAGGTTACCTTAGCTTCTTAACCCTTGACAGGTGAAAGGATTTTGCCTCTGGCCAGGAGGGATTTTATAGCACTGTATACAGAAAGGTGGTTACCCTTCTCTTTATATTTATGGCAAGCAGCAAGACCATCTGCTACAGCACCACATCGTGAATCCCTATAATGTTACAACAGGTATTTACAGTGCAGCTTTGAGTTGTCATCTCTGGTCTTTTCATTCCCTCGTGTACTCTTCATGCCCAAGTGAAGATATAAGTGAGAAGGAAGCAGAGCTGTTGTCATTTCCTGGTTGCAAAAGCGGGCAAGAGGAATTTTGAATAGCAAGTTTGACTAGCAAACACAAGCCAGCCACAGCTAGGCAAATAGAGAGACCGTCAATAGCCTTACAAGAGGGTATTAACAGAGAATATCCATTGCACTTGGGGCTGTGGATGCTGTCTTCAGTCACTCTAAGGTAGGGTTTTTACAGTAAGATAATGAAGGTGGGTTACTCAGCTCACTGTGAAATCCCAAGTGGAGACAAGGCACTTGTAGTATCTATCCCAAGGTAACTAGATAGAGTCAGCAGCACTATATGCCGCACCCACTTGTGGTGACATAGGGATGTAGGACCTCCTAGCCTGTTGAGTCCAGTTCTTTACTATTACAGGGAACCCCAGCATATAACTCCATTCATCAAGCTCCATCTTTAATTCAATTGGTTGACCTCATCTCCTTTACCTGGAAGTAAGACTACAGGGCCTTGTCTCCACTGTGTTTCTAACGCGGGATAGTGAAGGTGTGTTAGTCACTCCCCCAGTGAAAACACACCTTTCTGTCAGTGAGGACATAAGAACAGCCATACTGGGTCAGACCAAAGGTCCATCTAGCCCAGTATCCTGTCTTCCCACATTGGCCAATGCCAGGTGCCCCAGAGGGAATGAACAGAAGGGGTAATCATCAAGTGACCCATCCCCTGTCGCCCATTCCCAGCTTCTGGCAAACAGAGCCTCAGGACACCATCCCTGCCCATCCTGGCTAATAGCCATTGATGGACCTATCCTCCACGAATGTATCTAGTTCTTTTTTGAACTTCAGAACTAGACATAGCCATAGTCTTTCTGTACTGCTTCTGGCCCCACAGCCCCATCTTTGGAGACACAGCAAAGGACGGGGATGCACTTTAATCTTTGGAGTTAGCAGCTTGTCATGGTCTGATCGGGTCTGATTTTCCTCCTGATTTATACCACTGTGAAGGGAGAATCTGTCCCATGCTGTTTCTCAAGTAGATTTTAAACCCGTCACTGAAAATGTGACATTTCAGGAGAGTATCGCTGCAGGTGGCTGGGCTGTTATCAGAAGCAAATTGACTGTGCACTTGAAACACACCCTCTCCAATCCTTCCACGTGAGCACTGCAGCTAGCAACATGCCCTCTGCCTCAAAGACCTGACACTCCAGCTGTGACTTGCCATGTCACCGGGCGTGTTGGGGAAATCCCACAGACAAAGACAATGGCATCCCCTGGTCAAAGTGCACAGTAGACTTACAGGAAAGTTTTTTAAAATGCCAGGGAAATCAAAGCACTGGGGGAGCTGGAAAAGGGGGAATGGATGCTTTGCCAGGGGTGCTGAGAGCTATTGAACCAAACTGTAAACCCTGCATATGATGAAAACCACTCCAAACCAGCGGGTGCAGCAGCACCCCCAGAACCCCTAGTTCTAGCCCCTATGTGCTTTGCATATTCACTTTGAAATGCAGACAAAGCTATCCCAAGAGCGCACACACTGTGCAGACCACATCTCTGCGCTTCAGTTGGGTGGGTGCTCTAGATTTCCCGTCCTCTTGGTAATCTGAATGGGCAGCTGCCAAGCTCTAATTATAACCATTGGACTCTGCTACGCGTACTCGCTAGAAGTCCTGTAAGCTGTGCAGCAGGGCTGGAGGACATGCAGGATGGCTCAGAGGCTGACTAGCAGGAGGCCAGCTGCCAACTAAGAGGACGGAGTTCATAAAGACAATGAGCTTTAAAGCAATTGAAAAAATTCCAGACAAGGCCATCTTGCCTTCAATCAAGAGCAGAAAGCTCCCCCTCTAGTCTGCTAAGAGAGCCCAGGGCTTGCTGTTAACACTGGCAGACTGATCTCTGTCCTGGAGAACAGAAATATCAGAGAAACCTTTGTGACAGAGGAATCCTAAAGAGAGCTGGCACCTCCACTGTGACTACTGGGACCCCAGTAATGCAAACACCCCTCTGTGCCTACTTCCCCTCACTTCTGCCTTGTCTGTTTACTCACCTGTTCTGTATTGTCTAAATCTGAGATTGTGAGTTCTCTGGGGCAGGAACTATGGAGATGTTATTTGTTTGTTGCCAGGCATGATGGGTCTCTGATCCCTCTTTGGGGTCTTCTGGGGCTAATGCAGTTGAAATATCAGTGATCTTTCAGTGTGGAGTGAACTAACATGAACAACATTTTGCTAATTCATTCTGCCTCATTAACCTCTTTGGGCCAGATCCCCAGCTGGTGTAAGTCAAGATCCATCCTATGGGGCTACATCAGTTACATCCGCTGAGAATCTGGCCTTTCAGCTCCTTCTACCGCTCATAACCTTGTGACTTTTTCATGTTACAGTTTCACTCCCCCTCTGTGAGTATTATACCTTAAAACAGTGGGTCTCAACCAGGGGTAAGCATACCCATGAGGGTACACAGAGGTCTTCCAGGGCATACATCTACTCATCTAGATATTTGCCTAGTTTTACAACAGGCTACATAAAAAGCACTAGTGAAGTCAGTACAAATTAAAGTTTCATACAGACAATGGCTTGTTTATCCTGCTCCATATATTATACGCTGAAATGTAAGTACAATATTGATATTCCAATTGACTTTATTTTATAATGACATGGTAAAACTGAGAAAGTCAGCAATTTGTCAGTACTAGTGTGATGTGACACTTTTGTATTTTTATGTCTGATTTTGTAAGCAACTAGTTTTTAAGTGAGGTGAAACGTGAGGGTACACAAGACAAATCCGACTCCTGTAAGGGGTACAATAGTCTGGAAAGGTTGCCAACCAATGTCTTAATATAACTAGTGCTGCCTACACCTAGATGTTCTGTGGCTGTTGACATAACACAACCCTTGTTTGTACTTTGTCTCATTTCACGCTGTAAGATTTGGAGAGGCGGGGGCGAGGACTTTGTTTTCTTCCTTATCTGTACAGCACCATGCACACCAAGGGATATGCACCGGTGCCAAGAATATAAATAATGCCAAGAACAAATCTTTAGCTACTTTGCTTGATCTGTTTAATTTCAAACAGATTGAGATGTTGTGCTGAGAGGGAGTTATTGCTGCTGTATTAAGTCAGTCATGCTGGCTGAGGTATGTGATTTAGATAACTCTAACACTTTTTTTAAAAAAAGAACAGGAGGACTTGTGGCACCTTAGAGACTAACCAATTTATGTGAGCATGAGCTTTCGTGAGCTACAGCTCACTTCATCGATGAAGTGAGCTGTAGCTCACGAAAGCTTACGCTCAGATAAATGTGTTAGTCTCTAAGGTGCCACAAGTCCTCTTGTTCTTTTTGTGGATACAGACTAACACGGCTGCTACTCTTGACACCTTTTTTTAAAAGCCCTAAAGAGAACAGTAGTTTGGGGCCAGAACCCAAATCGTTAGGGTGGGGGTGGGGGGAGGTTGGGGGTTTTTTTAAGTTATTTTTCAGAAAATGGCTTTGGCAAAGTACAGTGCGAAGGGATAGTCTCCAGGGAATGCATGATCGTTGTAAGCTGATTCCTGCTACAGTTGGCATTGACTATGTGAAGATAAATATAGTGCAACAGGAACATTCAGTGATTAATCTTCACCGCCCTCAGAGGTAGGGTCAGTAATTATTATTATTCCTAGATTACAGGTCGGGAAATTGAGCCAGAGAAGTTGAGTGGCCTGCCCACCACCTAGGGTGACCAGATGTCCTGATTTTATAGGGACAGTCCCGATTTTTGGGTCTTTTTCTTATATAGGCTCCTATTACCCCCCCCCCCACCTCCTGTCCCGATTTTTCACATTTTCTATCTGGTCATCCTACCACCACCACAGAGATCCAGAACTAGAATGCAGTATTCCCTTCCACGCACACTTGTGGGGCAGATCTCTATACGACCTTTTCTATTGAACTGTTGTGTCCATACTCTCCAGCATGATTGGTTTGATGTTGTTTCGTTGTGTATCTTTATATACTGGCTGTTTTCAGGGAACTTCTTTCTTCTGGCACTGAGAGTTAATGGACCTTGAATGGAAGTGGATCCCATAAGTTGGGAGCAGTACACGATGTTCTTATTTACTAGCAGCTGAAAGCCCAGGCCCTTGCACAGGTGTGGCAGTCAGGCCAAGTAATGCACCCTCTGCCTCATGCAACCAATGAAACTGCTGCATGCAAATTAACTGTAGAGGCTGAGTGGTGATTGGATGAGTTTTCTCTGATATCACAATGGGGTAGGACTCTTGGCATGGCGTAGATACATGTCTTGCTGTCTCACAAATGAAATTCGTACATGTCTACATGGCTGAGAACCTAAAAATTGGACGGCAATGGACCACGAACCCAGTGATGATTGACCCTGGAACAAAAAGAGCCCTGACCCAGGTTTGTAGCAGTTCCCAGCACAGGCACCGACTTTTCAAAATGCTGGGGGGTGTTCAACCCCTGGCTCCGCCCCAGTCCCCACCCCCACTCCACTCCTTCCCCCAAAGCCACACCCCCGCCCTCCCCTGAGCACACCGCGTCCTCGCTCCTCCCCGCTCCCTCCCAGCCTCCTGCACATCGTGAAACAGCTGTTCGCGGTGGGTGGGAGGCGTGGGGACAGAGGGGGAGGTGCTGATCAGTGGGGTGCGCCGGTGGGCAGGAGGTGCTGGGGGCAGGGCGAGGTGCTGATCGGGGGGTGCTAAGCATCCACCATTTTTCCCCCATGGGTGCTCCAGCCCTGGAGCACCTGCAGACTCAGCGCCTTTGGTTCCCAGGACATCACACTGACACAACAGACATTCTAGGCTTCAGAGGAACACAGAGACAGGTGACAGTCCTGGAATCCTACTATATAGATACTTTGTAGTACAGGAGTACGTAGGAGCCCCAGTCACGGACCAGGACCCCATTGTGCTGGTTCTTTGTGGATGGAGACCCCATCTGGGAATTGTGGGTGATTTCAGCTTATTGAGCAGCGCAGTCAGTCTGATGATCAGGAGACAGGAGGATCTAGTCTAGAGCACATGCTCTTGAAAGACCAGAGCCTTCCCTGGTGCTCCCTCTTGTGGTGAATGTTCTGTTTCTGGAGTTCTGTGTTTAGCAGATTTCTGTGCACTGTAATAAGATGTTTTCTCTCTTATTCGAAGCCACCTCATTGTCCTACTTAAAACTCTCCTTTGCCAAGATGCCTGCTATTGTGTCATTTGCTCTTTACATATCAAAAAGAAAGCACATGGGCACAACCGGGGCCCAGGTAACCGTGTTTATTAACCATGTTTATTAACTGTACACTAACATACAAGGCCTAGCTGCTCAATATAACACATGGTGAGCACCACTAGAGGGCTCACAATTATTTAAAGGGACACTACCCTATTCCTAGACACTATACCTTCAAAACACTGGACAATGGATCAGCTACTGGTATACTGAGCCCATCAGTCCTGTCTTGTTATTTCTTTGTGCTCCCTGTCTCTCTGTATGCATCTGGGTCTTGTCTTAGACTATAAGCTCTTCAGGACTGGCTTGTTTCTTTGTGCAGTGCCTAGCACAATGGAGCCCTGGTCCATGACTGTGGCCCCTATATGCCACTACAATACAAATAAGAAATAATAATCATTATTGTTCTGTAACAGTGCATGAGGGAAAAAAAGAAAGCTCAATCTAGATTCAGGAGACCAGATTCCTAGCTGGTGTAAACTGGCAAAACTCCATTAAAGCCTACAGAGCTAGGTGATTTAAACCAGCTAAGAAGCTGGCCTGATTTTTCTCCTTATTGTTGTTTGGTACAATTGCTCATTGGGAACCATTAATCAGCAGTGAATTTGTTAGTTCAAACCCAGGGTTTATTATTCAGTCATTGAAACAACTGGTAGATGTTTGAGCTTCCTTCCCTTGTGTGGTGTTGATTGCTATACATACCCTACGAAAAGGCTCTCGGTGGGTATTTTATAGCCCGTCCATACACCTTGACACTTGTTTACAAGAACACTAGACAGCTAATTTCATTTTAATGGCTTGTATACTCTTTCCTTATTCTTAACAGCTTATTTAGCATAACACTGCCACTTACCCATAGGTTCATAAAACATTCTCACTCAAGTCCCATAGCCTTGAGACCCAACCACTTCCATTTGCTCTTTACAAATGACAACCTATGGTTAGAATGGAAACGGCAGGTAATTCACCTTGGGTCAGATGCTGGTGTCATTTGTTCCACTGAGTAACAGCTCCTCAAAGGGTCCCATCAAAATCAATAGGACCATTCATGGACCAAAATCAATAGGACCACTTCATTTTTTCAAGCAATATCCCCCAAACCAAACAGTTTAAGCAGTATTTGTCTGGATAGAAAGCTATTACATGTTGGGGACTTCCTCCCAGTAGGACCCTAGGATCTGTCCTAGGGAAGGAAAGAAGGTTGAGCTAAGAAACAGCACTGAGGGAAGCTAGCACTGGACCAGGCATAAAGGCCTGATCCAAGACGAGCTGAAGTCAGTGGAAAGCCTTCCTTTGACCTGAACAGGTGTTGGATCAGGCCCTCATTGAAAGATTCATAGCGGAGAGAGATGAAAAAGGCCAGCCTAGCTCACTAAACCCACCTACTTCAAAAATGAGTATATTTCCAGTGAGGATATTTCCAGGCTTGTCTATACAGCATAACAATGTGAACTACGGGGGTGTGATTTCTGGAGCACACTAACACGTTGCCCACTAATTGGTCTGTGTGGAGCCGACCGATACTTATTAAAAGCTCTCTAGTGCACTTTAAAGAATCTCTGTTTCAAACAGCACTAGGGAACGTTTAATACACGCCAGCAGAGTCTACACGGACCGGTGACAGTACAACATGTCAGTGTGCTTTAGAACTCACACCCGAATAGTGCACTTTGCTGCTCTGTGTAAACAAGCCCTCACAGACTCACAGAGTTTAAGGCCAGAAGGGATCATTAGATCATGTAATCTTACCTCTTGCACATCTCGGGCCATTACACTTCACCTGTTACCCTTGTATTGAGCCCAATAACTTGTGTTTGACAAGCCTGTGTGTGTCTCTTCCAGAAAGGCATCCACGCTTGATTTGGAGACATTAAGAGATGAAGAATTTCCCTTGGTAGCTTGTTCCAGTAGTTAAACAACCTCCCTATTAAAACTTTGGCCCTTATTTCTAATTTAAATTTGTCAGGCTTCAGCTTCCTGCCTTTGCTGGTGGTTCTGTCAGTCTCTGCTCTATTAAAGAGCCCCTTTGTAGCCTGTATTTTCTCCTCATTAAGGTACTTATATACCATGATCAAGTCACCTCTTAATCTTCTTTTGGTAAACTGAACAGATTGAGATCAGTAGTCTCTGATTGTAATGCATTTCCTCCACCCTTCACATCACTTTTTTGGCTAAGGTATTACTCCATGTGAGTAAGGTATTAGCATCTGGCCCTATGAAACTAGTGAACTTCAAATGGATCAGAGGGTATCTCTAGCTGAGCATCCCAACAGGGTTACAGACAAGATCATAGAAGATTAGGGTTGGAAGAGACCTCAGGAGGTCATCTAGCCCAAACCTCTGCTCAAAGCAGGACCAACACCAACTAAATCATCCCAGCCAGGGCTTTGTCAAGCCGGGCCTTAAAAACCTCTAAGGATGGAAATTCCACCACCTCCCTACGTAACCCATTCCAGTGCTTCCCCACCCTCCTAGTGAAATAGTTTTTCCTAATATCCAGCCTAGACCTCCCCCACTGCAACTTGAAACCATTGCTTCTTGTTCTGTCAAGATGTCCTATTTGATTTTACCAATCCCTTGTATGCTCTACTTTGTGATAAAAATGCGTGCAAAGATCTGTAGGTTTCTGCCACCAAAGTTAATATGTCATCTGATCAGGAAATTATGGGCCTGATCTGCAGCTGGTGTAAATCAATGTACACCAGCTAAGGGTCTGGCCCCAAATCTTTATAATAAAAGACAGTGGGCATATCTAGAAAAACCCACTGGAGAGAACTAAAATGTATGGCCCCCTTATGTCCATCAAGTCTTTGACAATACGTAAGCCTTAGAAGAAGGCCTCCCGTTTATAGTACTGCTAGCCAATTGTGCAATTCTGTTGATATTGAATTGATAAATGAATAAATTGATAAATGATATTGACTGATATTCGTCTGTCTCTAATCTCCATGCGTAGAACAACGTGAAATGCATTTCATGGTTATCCTATGGAATGTTATGCTATTCGGTATTTATATGCACCAGTAAAAATGCTGTGGGGATGGTAGCCCAGACGCACAATGCTTGCCTGGGCAACGTGTCTGCTCTGGAAGCACAGCCAAAGGGTGCATGGAACAGACAACACAATCTTCAGCAATCGAATGCTGGTTTTAGGCATGATTCTGTTGTTTCTAAAACTTCTTGTGCGGTCTTCTTTCTAGCTATTAGCAGCAGAACACTTCATTTTTTTCAAGCAATATCCCCCAAACCAAACAGTTTAAGCAGTATTTGTCTGGATAGAAAGCTATTACATGTTGGGGACTTCCTCCCAGTAGGACCCTAGGGTCTGTCCTAGGGAAGGAAAGAAGGTTGAGCTAAGAAACAGCACTGAGGGAAGCTAGCACTGGACCAGGCATAAAGGCCTGATCCAAGACGAGCTGAAGTCAGTGGAAAGCCTTCCTTTGACCTGAACAGGTGTTGGATCAGGCCCTCACTGAAAGATTCATAGCGGAGAGAGATGAAAAAGGCCAGCCTAGCTCACTAAACCCACCTACTTCAAAAATGCCCCATTGCAACCAGTGGGGCGTTCTGCTTAAAAATCAGTGTCATGATGTGGCTTAAGGTTCGGACATCCTCTCCTGGTGAGGTCCAAAGAGTCACCTTTGCCAGCACCTCCCCAGTTCTACCCTCCAGGGGCACAGCTTTAGCAGATGCATAAAATCCTTCACTTAGCATGGTTGGATGGGTGCATTCAAGTGGAAAAGTTTATTACTAACTTTGAGATCCATTTACGAGCTAATAGGCCATTCCCTTGTCATTTTATAACAAGGCCTTATTGTTACATATTCAAAGAACTGTGCAATTAATGGATGCAAATACCTTCTCGTCTCTCTTTGCGATGCCGGTGACTGTTACCCTCCAGGAAAAACAAAGCCAATGAGACTGGAATTTGTCACGTCAAAACCAAAAAGGGCAAATGAAAAAAACTCTTAGAAAGCCCCCCTAACATTTCAAACCTTATTCATGCAGCAGAAACGGAAGAGGGGAAAACAGCACAAACAATATTGTTTCCCCCTTGGCTAGTCATCTTCAAAGAGAAAAGAGATTGTTTTCCCTAGCATGTCAGTCACAGTGAGTAAAAGCAATTAAAAAAACAAAACAAGTCCATCGGAGCCAGGGAAGCTCTTTCTTCATTTCATTTGCCAAAGCACTCGGCCGAAGGAGAGCCCTGATCCACCAAAGCGCTTCCCCAATAAATTACGCTGGGAGTGGTAGCTTTAGAATGTTTAACTGAATGGTGCTAAGGTGCCAGGCTTCAGAGTTTCCTGAGTGCATGGAAAGCATGACTCCTGTTTCTGTCTGTGGTGTATGTTTATAGGAAGGCCGAGGTCTATCCATTAGCCTGAACTTGCGCAGCCAGTAACATAAGAAAAAAGAAACAATGTAAGATTGAAGCAACAGCAAGGATCAAATAGTGCCTGGCCCTAGATTGGGAGGCGGGTGGGAGGGAAGAAGATGCAAGACTTGCCGCGACAGCTAATCATCCCTGCACTCACCGAGGTCTCCTTCCTCCTAGCCCCTTCTGAAATGCAAATCACCCCAAGGGGCAGGGGATGAAACAAGGAGTGGCCATTACACTGACCCCGTCTCTCTGAACATGCCCATGAAGTTTGCTGATTGCACTGGGGGTGTGTGTGTGAAAAAGTTGCATCGTCCATGCAGTGGGTATATGCCCCCTGCATAGCAGATTGCTCCAGGCTTCCTCTTGGAGCAGTGTAGCTTGTATTCAAGGCTCTCAAAGTACTTTACAAATGTTAGTTGATTTCCCCAGCATCATTGGAAGTAACCCAGGACTCCTGGTGGTTTTTCTTAAAGCCCCAGCTCATGGAGTCATGTGATTAGGTGAGACTCTCAGCTTCCATTTTTTAAGGAAGTTTGTAGCCCTCCTGTTTGTGGAGAAAAAGCTGACACTGTGAATTGTACAGGCTCAGAATTTAGAAGGCAAATAAAGAGAATCCCCCATGTTTTTTTAATCTCAGGATTTTTAAGTAAAATCTCAGGATTTGCGGGGGGCGGGGAGAGTCTGTCTCACAAAATGCTTTTGGGTGGTGAAACCGAGGTATGCTTCCTATTTCATAGATGAGTAAATGGGCTCTATGTAGTTGTTCCAAGGTCACACAAACCATTGGCAGAGCTTGGAGTAGCAGACAGGTTGTCTCTTGACCACCACACTCTTCCTTTCACCAGGGCATTTAATCCCTCTATCGGGAAGCTCCACTCAATAGCCCTTTGTTGATTCTCCAAACCCGGAGCGTGACCTGCTGGGGCGTCTGTGTTGCAGGTCCCACTGCTGAGCCAGAACCACAAGTCCTAGGAGTTTCTGCAGCACCTTGGCTCATCAGCTCAAACTGTAGCAGCTCCTGGTTTTTGCTCTGCCGGGGTCCCCCCAATTTCACCCCCAGTGTGTCAGCCAAGAGGGCACCCCCCACATGGGCCCATGCCAGACCGGACCAACCCACTGTGGGCAAGCCTAGAAATCCAGCTCTGAGGCCCAGTCTCTCGCTCAGCTCACAGAATCATAGGGTTAGAAGGCTTTCAGAGGGGCAGCCCTATTAATCTGTATCAGCAAAACAACCAGGAGCCCTTGTGGCACCTTAGAGACTAACACATTTATTTGGGCATAAGCTTTCGTGGGCCGGAACCCACTTCATCAGACTGCCGGGGTCATCTAGTCTAACACCCCGCCAAGATGCACACCTGACCTCCCTGCCTCAGTTTACCCAGCTATAAAATGGGCCGACACGCCCCCTCTAGGCAGCGGGAGAGGGGAGGTTTAATGAGCTCGCTCCCCGACGCGCTGGGATTAGCGTTAGGTGGAGGCCGAAGCGGGGCTCGTTTCTTGGAGCTCTGCAGGGGGGAAGGCGCAAACAGGCAGCGCCCCTGTCCCTGACCACACGGACGGGTCCGCAAATGCCCAGGGACGCGCCCAGTTCAGCATCAAGCCGGGACCGAATCGTCTGAACATCCCCCGGCCCGGTTCCGCTGCCCCGGATCCATCGCTCCAGCCCCGCTGCGCCCCCTCGCCTCCCCCTGCCGCGCTGCCTGCGGTCGGCCCGCGCCCCGCCGGATCCCCGCAGCCACCCCCCGGGGCACCTGCCTGCTCCCATTGGCCGGCGCGGGAGCCCCCCAGCGCCCGTCCGCCCCAGCCGGAGGGCGGAGCCGCAGGGCTGGCCCCAGCCCGGCTGCGGCGTGAGCCTCCTCCTCCTCCGGCCCGGGATTCGCTGCGCGGAGCGCGGGGGGAGGCTCCCAGTGGCACCGGGGCAGCGCGGAGGAGCGGGGATGGCTCGGGCTTGGCAGCGCTGAGCCGCGCCAGGTGCGTTCCGCCCCCGGGATCCCGGGGAAGGAAACACCCAACTTCAGCCCGGGCCGGGATCCGTCTCCCGGGGGACCTGGCCTGAACGCCCCGCGGCAGGCGTGGGGGCGCACCGGTCCTGGGGGGCATCTTTTCCCCTCCACCCCAGCCGGCATGGAGCCGCCAGCCGCCTGCCTTTGGCTCTCGGTCTTCAGCTGCCTCCTCGCCTGGGTAAGTGCACGGCTCCGGAGCGCCTCCGTGGTGCTCCGCTCCGCTCGCCCGGTGCCTTCCCGGTGTGCCCGGGCGCAGCTGAGCGCTCGTCTTCCTGCTCCGAGCCGGATCATTCATTCGCGCTCCGGCCTGATTTTGCGGGGAGAAACTTTCGCCGACTTCCGAATGTTGTGTCTGGACGTGCGAAGGGGCAGGTTCGTCCGGTCTTTCTGCCCGATCAGTCTCGGGACGCGCAGGCACGGGGCTTGTCCTGCGGAACCTGCAGGGAAAGGGGCTCTGAGGGTCACCTTAGTTTAGTTGGGTTTTTTTGGCGGGGGGCTGCCCGAGGAGGCTGTTTCCTCTTCTGCAGCATTTGCTTCTTGGAAAGTGCCTTGACCTGGAAAAGAGCTCAGGGAGGGGGAAATCGGCTAGAGAGCTGCGAATAATGGGATGAAACTCGGAGGACTCTGAATGTTGGGGCAGATCGGTTTGGTTGTGGAATACACTTGGGTGCAAGCTGCAGCTTTCAGGTCATTTGACTCTCAACGGGGCAAAGCACTCGGGTATGTACCGGGTGGGTACGCCAGTGCCTGGAACTGGGTGCCCCTGATAGCCTAGTGGGGCTTGTCTGTCTGTCTGATGTCCACCATCCCCGTTTCAGGATCAAGCCTCTAGGCTTGCCCGGCTCCCTCCGCCCCCGCAGGACAATGCAGAAGCCACCCGGGAAGTTACTTCTCCAAGTGTTTGATTATTTGTGTTATTTCACTGTCAGTAGGAAACCGGGTCTTATTGGAATATTTAACCGGGGGGCTGCTCCTTAAAGCTTCTCTCCTTGCACCGTATTCAATGAAGCTAATTGCTGTATTTTACTGAGGAGGATTGAGAGGCAGCTGAGGCTGCATTTGCCCCCTTAATTCAAACCCTGGCTTGCATTCATTCCCTCTCATAACCAATAAACCCGCAACATTCCTTCAGCGGCACCCTGTTGTGGTGGTGAGGTTGCTCGGGGTGACTGGGGTTAGCCCTTGTTTGCTGGACGGGAGTCGGTTTCATTTGCTCGCTGTCCGTTCAGTTCCATGACCGAGTTTTCCCCTAGAAGCCAGTCTGATCTCCCATGGACAAAGTCAACCCAATTCAATGGAGACAGGTTTCAGAGGGGTAGCCGTGTTAGTCTGTGTCAGCAAAAAAGAGGAGTCCTTGTGGCACCTTAGAGACTAACACATTTATTTGGGCATAAGCTTTCGTGGGCTAGAACCCACATTATGCCCAATTCAATGGAATTTCACAGCATGGGCAGAGCCACCCAACCCTGGCTTTTGCTTCTTTCCTCTGTCATATGGCTCTCCCATGTCCCCTCTCCTCCAAGCCTGTGAAATGAGACAGTGAAACAAGTTCTGTTTTTGGTCAGCTTGGAATATCCAGCATCTTCCGTTCCAAAGCCCAGGTGGGTTAGATTTTCAGAATAAATTAAAGTCGGTGCTTTCCTTTTGGAGAAGGACATAAACAGCTGGTGTCCTGCACTTGAGCTGGGGAGCAAACGATGAGGGGAAACGGGGAATTCATGTAAGCACAGGGATCCGAGCCAGATCCTGCTCCCACTGAAATCTATGGCAAAATTCTCATTGACTTCAATCCCAGAGGCGTGAGGAAATCATCTGGGGCCCGGTCTTGGAAACACATAGGCACAGTAGCAACTTCACTCCTGTGAGCAGTCAAAGAGGCTGCCGGGGGTGCTGGAACAATTTGTATAGTGGGGGGTGCTGAGAGCCATTGAACCAAACTGTAAACTCTGGATATCATGGAAGCCACTTCAAGCCAGGGGGAGCAGCAGCACCCCCCGCACCCTTAGCTCCTATGGAGGCTACCCCAGTTACTTGTGCAAGCGTTTGCAGGATTGGGCCCTTAGACTGTAAACCCTGTGGGTGGAGACAGGGTCTTTATCTGTGCTTCCTACAAGCACTAACCTCCTGGTGCTCTGTGATTAATAAGAACAAACCATAAACTAGCGGCTCTTCTGGGTCAACCTTGACTTCCTTTTAACTGTCTGTTTCCTTGTTTTGCTACATCACTGTTTATTTTCTCATTGTAGTGCAATGATCATTGATTTTTTCCCCTATGTTACTTTCATGATATTTACCAGACTTTGCTAGACCTCAGCTTCTATTGATGGGGCAGACAGAATAGTGCCCGAGATCAGCTTTTCCAAACGCCTTCGCTAACATATGAATGCTGAGCCTATTGCTGTAGAAGGGGTGATGTCAGTGTTTGAATGCTAAGGAGAACTCCAGAGATCCAAAGAGTTGCAATGCATTTCAGAACCAAAGCTGAAACAGCGATAATTTTGCCATGGGATCTGGGATTGCTTAGTGCAGTTTTCCTTTTAATTTCACTGTGATGATTAATTGGTCTGTCCTTGAAAAGTTTTAAATAGCAGTCCTGCTCTGGTCAGTATGAAACAAAAAGTTCAGTGTCATAAAACTATTGTAGCCAGGTGTTTTAACTGCTCTTGTAAACTTTCCCCTTGCTGCTACATAACTCAGACACTCAGACAGGAAAACCAGGATATATAACTTCAAACTGTTGATTGACTGTCTGCTATCCTGCCTCTTGCAGCAGCCAGTGCCGAAGGCTTCAGAGAAAAGCAATAGATGTCTTTTCATTTACCTTTGATTTAAAACCAGGGTAATGTCACTGACTTCAACTTTCCAGTGGTGTAACTAAAATAAGAATCTGGTCAACTGAGCCATGAACATGACTAGTGGAAAGTATTTTGGCATGTACGCGTCGAATGAGATTTCAGTCATTCAAATCGCTCTGCAAATTCCACTTTCTTCCAGATTCAAAGATCAGTCTGGGCTGGCCAAATTGGCCAGTGTAGTATAAACTGTGTTGGGCCTGTTTCACCTACAGAAATGTAGTTAAACCAGAGTAAAATTGATGTAAGTGAATGCCAAATCAGGCTCTATGTTTTTCCAGTGCTCAAATTGCAAATTAAGTGACCCAGGATGATTCCATACATCTGTAACCCGCACCCATTTAGACTTGTGTGAAAACCACTGGCCAACTTCTGACTCTTTCATTCCACTACTCATTGGTAGGGGGGTTGATGAAAATGTATATAAAGAAACCGACTCTTTCAAAGAAGATCCATTGTATTCACTGTCCTTAGAAACCTTTATTGTAATTCCAGCATCTTTCTGAAGGTTGCTATTACCATCTGCCGCACACACGTTGCAACTCCTCATGATAACAGAACCCTTTATAAAACTTAAAATCCTTGATTTTTGCTGGCCGTGCTACAAAGCTGCTCTAAGAGGTATTATATGTATGTAAACATTGATCATACACAGTGTGTGGTTGAAGTTTTTCAAAGATAATTGAACACCCAGTTCAATTAACTAGGTTCCTTTGACTATTTCAGCCTATAGGTACATGCACTGAATTCTGTTTACATCATATATATGCTTTTTAGAACATTATGGTTAGAGGTTAACAGAGCTAGAGAAAATTAAATGCAAAATGGAGTGGTAGGGGTCGTACTTGGAATGAACATTAGCAGAATGTTACTCTAGTCCGCAGGCACTTCAGCCCTGGTTTTCAAAAGATGATCATCAACCACCAGGGATCGCGAGTCCTATTTTTTGGTCAGCAGCATGAAAAATACTGAGAGCCAAATAGGGGGAGAGGGTGGGTGGGGTGGTCGGAGCATACTGGGAGGGGAGTGGGTCCATGCGAGGGTCTTTCTCCCATGAAGTGGTCTGCGGAATGGAGAAAGAGAGAGGACTGCTGAATTGCAGTATATTACTGTGCCAGATACCACTGGCATCTGGAGTCAGATGGGACCATGGACAGAGAATCTTGCCTGATACTCTGGCAGGCAGGTTGTGTGTGTGTTTCCGCCTCAGTTTCTTTGTACAATCATTTTTAAAACATTATGAGCCAAACTAGTGTAACTTCAACTCCGTTGCACCGGAGATGAATCTAATCCGACAGGAATTTTTTTGCCTTGAGTTACGGTGACCAGATGTCCCCTTTTTAAAGGGACAGTCCCATTTTTTGGGACTTTTTCTTCTCTAGGCGCCTATTACCCCCCACCCCGTGTCCTGTTTTTTCCACAGTTGCTACCTGGTAACCCTCCCTTGAGTACTAACTATGCAAATCAAAATGATTAACAAAAACGAACAGATTTAACAGGCCTTCCTCTCTCACTTAAACCAGTTCACACTGGTGTAACTCTATTGACTGTCTAGGTATAAAGTCCTTATCACTGCAGTATCTGAGCCCCAGTCTACACTGGGGGGGGTGTCGACCTAAGATACGTGAATAGCGTAGCTGAAGTCAGCATATCTTAGGTGAGGACGGCGGCGAGTCGACCGCTGCCGCTCCCCCGTTGACTCCGCTTCCTGCTCTCGTGAGCTGGAGTTCCGGAGTCGAGGGGGAGTGCGTTCAGCGATAGATTTATCACATCTAGACAAGACGCAATAAATCGATCCCCGATAGATCCATCACTACCTGGCGGATTGGCAGGTAGTGAAGACCTGCCTGAGTGTCTCACAGGCATTAATGGATTTAAAGTAGAAAGGTATTATCCTCATTTGACAGATTGGGAACTGAGGCCTGGGGTAAACTATGACCCAGGTCCTCAAAAGTATTTAGGCACCTAACTCCCATGGGAATTAACATGAATTAGGTGCCTAAATACCTTTGGTCATGCCACTTTAAGGTCCAGATCCTCAGTGCCATATAGGAACTCCGTGTTGGAGTCAGAAATGGACCCCAAGGTTTCCTGAGGCCCAGTCTAGTATGCCTCCTCTAGGTCATCTTTCCTACCCTCCTGTGAAGTTACTTCTGATTTTCACCATTGTAAGTGAGAGGAAAATGAGACCCAATAAGTGAACAGAATGGGTAGAAAAGGGCTCTGGTGATGGACCATGGAGACTTTACCCCTGGGCTACTGGTTCAGATCAGCCCATACAATTAGTGACCAAACTTCAGAGCTAGCTAAGATCACATTAGTGGCATATGTGATCTTCCAGCTACATCCGAGAAGATGTTCTTGCACCCAGGCCTCATACATGATCTATATAGACCTGTACATATAAGAAACACTATGAGTGGTCTGTATTCTCAATACTTAGCCTGTAAACTTTGCAGAACAGGATCTGAATTTCTTTCATTTCTGTCCATTACAATGGAACAGTGGGCAAATGTCCACAGAGGGAGAAAATATCACATTGCAATTGGTACTTGGCCCTCTTCTTGACATTCTTAGAAGGAGCGGCCAAGTACAGAATGGGCCAGTGAGAACCTCTTCGTCTTGGGTTTCTCTAGGTCGCAGCTGCAGTAATGAAAAGCCACTTCCAACCTTTAGTGCTGTATATGTTCTGAACCTCAGATTGGAGAATCTTTAACTCATTGTGCGACGAGTGTCAGAGGCAAGCCCACTTTCCAAACGCAACGGGTCCAATGCCACTGTCATGCCAGCTTCACGCTATTGTAATTCTGTTGACTTGAATGGAATCACTCCTGACCAGCATTGGTGTCAGGGAAATCCGAATCCAGGGCCCAGTCATTTTGCTTTAAAAAGGGAAATGTGGTAAATGTAGCCTTGAAAGTGTGGAAGCGAAATGTGTAGCCCAACTCATTCTGAGGCTGGGTGGCCCTATTCACTATCTGTCTGACTCATGATGAGAAGGTTTTTCGTGCAGAGGAAAGTGCTTTGTGACTACAGAAATCTCTCTTCTGGTTAGCAGAACTGAAACTACTTGGCAACAAATCCTCTGGTGCATGCCATGATCACCAGGAAAAGGGTGATTGCAAAGAGGGAGAGGGGGGAGGAAAGTTCTGACCATTGTACCATCATCCCAGTGCTTGTACATCTGCCCTACATCAGTTTAGGGGAGTTCTTTCACTGTTAGGTGAACATTTTTCCTCGTAATATTTCCCTGATCTTGCATTCTCCATGCACTCAAACTCAGAGGGCCTGATCTTCAAAAGTACTGACTGCCCATAATGTCAGTCAAAGTAAATGGGAGCTGTGAGTACTCTGAAAATGAGGCCTTGGTTGACTTCATTGGAAGCAGGATCTGATCCAAGGTATTGAACTAGGACCTAGGAAGACAAATGATAGTGATGATTACATTAGCCCTCATCCAATATTAAAGTGGTTATTTGCACAGCAGAGAAGTATGGCAGGTGTGGACCTCTGTTTATAGGTTAAGCAATCTTCTGTTCCTCACCCCTCTTTGCCTGCAACGTGCTGCTGGTTCACTTGGTTTTATGCTTGACTGCCACAGATCCCTGGATGGTTTCCTTCGCCTCAGTTTTCCCTTCTGTGTAATCAGGATAATACTTCTCTCGCACACAGGGAGGACTAATTCATTAGTGTTCACAGAGTGCTTTGGTGGGAGGTGGGAGTTTGAGGTGTGGAGTGGTGTTGGGGAGAGGGATAGCTCAGTGGTTTGAGCATTGGCCTGCTAAACCCAGAGTTGTGAGTTCAATCCTTGAGGGGGCCATTTAGGGATCTGGGGCAAAAATTGGGGACTGGTCCAGCTTTGAGCAGGGGGTTGTACTAGATACCTCCGGAGGTCCCTTCCAACCCTGATATTCTATGAACTGCTAATTGATTGATTGCTTTGCCAAATGCTTCCTTAATCCCTGGGCAGTCCCTTTATTCACTTAACTAGATAAAATTGGATTGGATCAGGATTGTGTTTTAAATGTTCTAAAAGCATCTAGAATGGTAGATATAAATAAGTGCTAAGTTTTATTCTAATAAGGACGTTAATAATAATAAAGGCATTAGAGTTCCCGTTACTGAAACTAGAACATGATTCAAGCGCTCTACAGCCTCCTATCTGTGTCGCAAATTACTTTTAAACTGCTTAGTCCTGTAACTAAAACTGTACAGTGGAAGAGGAGCCACAATCACGATAACAATTACATTACAATAAATGCCAGCCTGATCTGATGTAAATGGCCCATCAGAACATTTATTAAACTGCGGGAAGCAATCTTGGTTTGAGATGTGGCTACGCATACAGGAATTCTGTGAAGGTCTAGTACTGCATGCAGCTGATATTCACTCCTCCCTGTCCTATTTTGCCTTTCAGTCACGTTGGTGTAAATCAGGAGCCATTCCCTCGAAATCAGTGAAGTGACAGTGGTGAAAAGTTAATGTCGTGAAATTAGGTCCTGTAATTTTCAGGCTGTTGGTTTTATGAAGTGCTTTCAGGGACGCAGTTAATGTGCAAGGAACTGTCTATGTGTCTGTGGGTGTAGGGCTGGTTTAAACTGGAATACTAGGGCAGTGCAGGGATAGCATTTTATACCTACTGTATCTCCAGGACCCAGACGTATTTTGGCCCGTATGCGCTACATGTATTTTAAAAACCCACATGTATTTTATGCTAGAAAAAAACACCATACCCAATCAACTCAACATGGTTATTGTAAACATTACTAAACTGTGTCATAAGTCACATTGCATGCATTTTCTTATGCCCAGGGAGTTACCTATCCTTCCATGTTCACCACATCTGTCCCGGGCAGACAGAGCTTTTTATTTGGATTCGCATTCAGGTAGCCGAATGAAATCTGATTCGTGTGGGATTTTTTTTTCTTCTAATAGATTTCACAGATGGAATGAAAGATCGACATGGAGACCCTAATTCTACTTTGATAGCAAATTGCTGTGAACTTCAGGATAGGAACAGGATCAGAGAAGAAAGTGTCATCGGGGTAGAGTGGGGTGAAACGTTTCAGATGAAAGTTTTATTTGCTGAACAATGCAGATCAGGTTGACCGAAACATGTCATGAATTTGTGTCAATTTCACCAGATTGGTTTTGGTAAAAAAAAAAAAAAAAAAGACCTAAAGGCAGCTAAAAGAAATCTAAACATTTTGTTTCATTACTTTTGAAACAAAACATTTTGATTTTTTTATTACAAACAAATTAACTTCAAGTTTATTTTAAACTCAAAGTTTTTAAAAATTCAAAAATGAAATGTTTTGGGATTTGACCTGAGACAATTTTCTTTTTTTTTCTTTTTTTTCAATTGTTTCATTGGCTGCCAAGTTCACATTTCAGGATCAACCCAAGACAATTTTTGTGTGTGTGCTGCAAACAAACAGCAAACTGAGTCATTCACATAGCTCTCATGCGCACGCATTTTGATCTTATGCCAGTCTTAACTGGCGTAACTCCATTAACTCTAACAGAGTGACTCTTAATTTACTTCCATGTAAGTGAGAACAGAATCAGACCTATAGACTCCCCTCTTCCTTTCTGGAACTGAATATATCAGGCCAGTACTTCAGCTGGTGGAAATTGGCATAGTCCCATTAGCTGCAACACCGATTTACATTGGCTCAAGCTCTCATGCCTTATTCGCAAAGTTTCTTTGTTCAATTTTATGAGCCTGATTCTCTTCTTCTAGTTTTACAGTGGTATAATTCCAGGGACTCTGCGGGAATTATTACTCCTGATAGTCACGTGTAATTCGCTATAAAATCAGACCCTAAACATAGGAATCATCACACATTTAAAAATGTTACCTGGAAAGCATACATCTAGAACACACTGGAGATAAAAATATCAAGAATTTTGTGTCTCATTTGTAAAACCTGAATGTGCAGAATATCCCTTTAAAATATATTTCTTTGGGTCGCAAACATTATTCTGTATTTAAGAGATGTTTTTAATGCATAGTCTATATCATAACCAACAATTACAGATTTGCTGTTATTCTATTGTTACTGTGTCCATAATAAATGTCCTCATCTGTCTAATGTAAGCAATCTAAGAAATTCCATACAACTAACTACATTAGAAGAGCATTAAGGTTACAAAGCACTGAAAAGTGAGGAAATGTCAAAAAATTAAGGCAGCCCATGCAACCTTAAATCTACCTCTTTATTACGTGCATTACAACAGACTTTAATGACATGCTCACATAATGTTTTGTTTTGGCTGGGCCCCTGATTTATTCGGTGCATAGAGTCAAAAGTGGACTTTGTTTCCACTATTTCTTGAAAACAGCCAGACCATTTTGGCTCAAAGTTTATGTACAAATAAATCCATTCCCGGGCCAAGAAAAAACGTGCCAAGTTTGAACCCAAAGGATAAAAATCTGTTGAAGATCTGTTGAGCATCTGAAAATGACCATTTAGAAGAAAAAATCTTGTGTGACGTTGACTCTAGACATCCTTACACGTTTAGCTTGGAATAGGATATAGATCAGGTGCACCATCATTTATCATAAGCCTGCACCATCCTCGGTACACCTGTGACTAAATTCAGCCCCTGGCCTAAATGCAACTTCCATTGAATTCACTGGGAGTTGCACCTGCTTGTATGAAGGACTGAGTCTGGTCCCCACAGAGAGCATCCTTATACTTGCTTTGCATACCCAGGCCTCAACCTCAGCTGTGGCCATATCTACGGAGTACAACTGAGATGTTGGAGAGGGGGTGTGTGAAAGCTATTTCTCAGAGGGCTGCACTGAACTACTTGGGTCTAGGTATGGCTCCTAGGGAGGATCTGCCAGCTAGGGATTGCTGGAGCAGTGTTGTCCAGCCAGGCTCCCTTCCCTTCAATAATCCCGATGCCCTCATGCTGAGGATTGCAGGGGTAGTGTTGGAGCTAGGTCTGTTAGTCTCCTCTGATGGGAGAATCCCCAGCTCGGGAGCTCCACCCCTTTGTGGTACACAGCAGAACAGGGCTCGACTGAATCCACACTGAGCTAACAGAGGCCAGTGGTTTATTCATCGTGGCTACAGCATTGGACTGGGACTCTGGAGACATGGGTTCTATTCCTGGTCATGCTGCTGGGTGATGTTGGGCAAATCACTGCCCCTCTGTGCCTCAGTTTCCCCATGTGTAAAATGGCAGTAATGATCTCCTTTGGGAAGCGCTTTGAGATCCACTGCTGAAAAGAGCTAGGCATTATTATTGAACACCAAATCAGTGCTAGTTACTCTTCTATGCTGCTTACACCATTTTCTGTCTCGCTCGCACCCAATATGCAACCACTATTTAGGTTGTCCTTGATTTTAGCCTTTGCGGCCTAAGCATTATAGGACCATAGGATGTCCGCACAGCAGACGTATGGTCTTTTTCCACCTGGAAAAATCAGCAGCACAAAAAAGTCTCTGTTGAAGCCATTCCTGGTTTCACCGGAGTTTGGACGGAGGTCAGAAATCACGTGAAGAATTACTGCCATGCCGAGGAGTCTCCAGCTATGCTGCCTGCATTTTTCAGGCATGATATTAAACAGTTCTGCAGTGCTGTGTGTGGCCTAGCTATGCCATGCATCTAATTCCATTGCTGAAATGATCCCCTCAACTGTATTTTGCTGTCAGTTCTCTGGGATCCTCTTGTTTCCAGATGCAATGCCTGGGATGGCAGATTCCCGTAGCTTGCAAAATTTCTCCCTACAAGGCTTTTCCCTTTCAGCATCTCTACTCCACGGATAGGGCAAGCACTGTGCGTCTGCTTGCCGAGGAATTCTTTCCATATGACCCCTCACTCATGAGTCCTGTCAGGGAAATGAGCGTTTGTGCCCTTCTTTTAGCAACAAATATATTCTAGCTTGTCTCCAGCCTCACTCTGTACAGCGTCATTCTTAGTGTGCATTGATCTTGGGAGCAATACTTGGGATACTTTTTGCAGGGACAGTGGGCCAGCTCTTACGGGATGTGAATCAGCGGAGCTCCAATAAAGTCCATCGTCTACAGACATACGCCAGCTGAGGATCTGGTCCATGGTGTTCACTTATTATTATTTTGAGCCCTAACTCCCTTACCGGAACATACAAGCTTGGTCAGTGTTGTGGATGGGAAATCCCCAGGGGACATCCAGATGCAGAAGACAGTGATGTTGGCACTTCAGCAGGTCGCTCTCTTTCCTTTGAGTCTCAAATGACCCCTGCCCCCCGAATAGTGCTAGGGGAACACTATACTGCCAGAGGCATCATCTTCTGGATGACACAGAGCTGACTTTTTTTTAAATCCTGCAGCTTCACGACAAGGATAAGACAAACCCAAGGACTTATTGCTGCACGATCTTCCAGAAGCACAAAATTCTCTTGTGGGAAAATAGTTAAATGACAGACTCATGGATTATAATGTTCAAAAGGAAATAAGCCTCAGGCAATTCACAGGGACTTATTAACTCTGGAACGCCAACATATGCAGAATGGAAAACAACCGAAAATGGGGACAGAAAAGAGAGAGGGGTGGGGCTTGTAATGACTCCAAGGAGAGATTCTTTGTGGGATTTCAGATCCTACCAGCCAATGAACACAGCAGGCAACTGGCGTTGCAGTGAATTAGATACTGTTGATAAGATCTGTGCACGTATCCGCAAGGTGCCAGGTTGGTATTTAGTGTCTCCGTTTGTTATGACTGTGGAATGAAATCTTCCTCCAGAAGGGCAAAGCTGTAACTCATCTGAGAGTATCTAACGGGAACCCTGTCAGCTCTAGCTACACGGGACCAGGTCCTGAGCTGAAAAGGGATGCACAAATAGCTTTGCAACACCTTCTGTGCTCCCCTGATTCTCAGGCCATCCTGGTGCTGGATTGGTGCCCCACAGGAATCTTTCCATAGCCAGATCTGCCGCCTTAAGGACAGCTTAGCTTTGGAGAAGCAGCACTAGTGTATGGGGAAAGTGAGGCTGCAGCCACCTGATTGAATGGGTTTGTGTCCCGGCCACCTTCTCGTATAACAAGGCAGCAGTAAAGTCTTGCCTTTTATCCGTCTACCCCAGAGGCGCTGGCAGGATTTGTTATGGACAAACAAAAAGGCAACTGTGTGTTTGACTCCAGTTCCCTTCCACTCCCTCTGTTTGATGACAAATCAATGACACATTTCGCTGTAGCTGCCTGGATTGGGTGTTACACCCCTGGCATCTTGGAGTTCCTGTGTTTTGTAATTATTTCCTCTCTGCCAATATACCACTCAGGCTTCCTCAGCTATCGGCTGTGAACACAAACCCAAAATATATAACACAGCCATTGGATGCAGCCCAGCCAGCGGGAGGATGATGCAACTAAAAATAAATGCCCACATGCCCTGCAAAGCAGCCAACAGCCAGAAATCCGGCATCTACTTGGCGTGGGGCTTTAATTAACAGAGAGAGGTCAAACCCTACGCTCAGCCGCTGTAGGGGGCACAGGACCGGGACTCAGGAGCCGTGGGTTCAATTCCTGGCTCTGCAACACAAACTCTGACGTTGGGCATGTCCCTTCATCTGTCTGCGCTGCAGTTCCCCAGCTGTAAGAGAGGGATAACGAGGCTGCCTTTCTCCTGCTCTTTGGGTAGACGGCAAGGTCTTTGGGGCAGGGACTGTATGTAGAGCACCTAGCACAATGGGGCCCCAATCTGCACTGGGATGTCTAGGGGACGTCTAGCCCATGGCAGCAAGCCTCCCAGCCTGGGTCAACAGACTCGGGCTCACACTGTTGTGCTAAAAATAGCTATGTAGACATTGGAGTTTGGGGTGGGGCACCTGGCATTGGCCACTGTCGGAAGACCGGATACAGGGCTAGATGGACCTTTGGTCTGACCCAGTATGGCCGTTCTCATGTTAAATGGACTAACACTGGGCTAAGTGAGAGATCTGAAGAAGTAGTTGTCAGTGGGGGAACCATCCTTAAATGGGGGAGTCTGGTGGTGGCCCACAGGGATCAGTACAGGGCCTGACACTATTCAACTCTTTCCTCAAGGATCTGCAAGTGTAATATAAGAGCTTGGGCTCTGAAGCCTAGGGAGAGGGGTGAGTGCTGTCTCCAGAGCTATTTTTTTAAGGCACTAGTTCGAGGCCAAGCCTGTTGACCCAGGCTGGGAGGGTCGCTGCTTCAGGCAATGTACACATACGCCTAGAGGGTCCTGTAATGAGCATGGCCACTCCGCACAGCAAGAGGGCACCCAGATCAAGTATAACTTTAACACCACTCCCTTGGTTATTACCGTCCACATGTCAAGAGCATTTAGCTGCCATGTTAACTACGGTCTTGCCAGTGATGATGCCCAGTTTGTCATTTACTGTTTCTGCAGAGCTCAGTGTCCTCCAAAGGGAGAGCTTCCTAGACCAAAACTGCCCTCCCCTAAGGGTGGTATTCAGCCCTGTGCATCTAGACACCGCCTTAGTCCTCAAAATAAGACTGAGCAGGGACTCATCAGCAGAGCTGATCGGGAATTTTTCAACAAAATAGTTTTTCATTAGAAAATGCTGATTCACTGAAGCAGAAACCAACAGGATGTGGGAATGGACCAGCTTTGACAAAGCTTTTGTTGGCAATGTTTTCTCAGGTCCGGGATGGAATTTCTGATCAAAGCAAGAGAGAGCATGCACAGCACATCCCAGAATGCTGCCCAGCCTGGTAATGCAACGAAGATACAAGAGACCGAAGTTGAAGTTCAGTTCCCTCTTCTACCCTGAGTCACAGTGGTGACTTGAACTTGGGTTCAACCCCACATTTTGGGGTTCATGCCAGAACCAGATGACTATCGACTATTCAGGGCTGTTGAGTTTGGTTTTTCATAACCAAAACCTTCTGAAGATTGTTTTATTTTATTTGTATTTTTTTGGTTTGGTTTGGTGTTAATGGAAGAAGGAAATTTTTTTGAAATCTCAAAGTTTCACATCCTGCACAAACCATTTCCTCCCCAGCTCACCAAACTAGTGCCTGGCCATTGGTGTGGCGCTCCGTCCAGGGATGAGCTTCACTCAAATACTCCAGCTCCAGAGTTACCACTCTTGCTGGGAATTGGCAGAACAGGAAGGGGGATGCTGAAGGAAACAAGGTTAGAGATCCAGGCTGAGGTCAAGTGATATAGGGCTTTAAGTTCCAGCTCCTTCACCTCAATGCAGTGGAAAGCCCATGGAGGTATTACAAGAGGAGAGGTGGGTTGACAAGAGAGTTGGTTGGGAATTTTCCATCAAAACGTTTCTTCAACAGACAAAACGTGGTTTTTGCAAAATGGACATTTTCAATGGTGAAAATGCTGATCTTTCTGATTTATTTTTTTTCCCTGTCAGGAGATGTGAAACATTTTGGACCCTGCCATCATTAATCTCTGCATCAGCCTGAGCTGCTGTGGTACCTCATGGAGGTTGTAGTTCAAGTGGCTCATGTCCCCATTCTCTCATCTGGGCTGGGCTCCACAGGTGGACTACATCTTCCATGATGTCTGGGGGCTCACCCACATGTTTCAGTATTTCCAAATGGACATTTTTTTTTTCAGAGCTTTTCATTTTGCGGCAAATTTCAATATTTTGACTTTTCATCCTGATTCGGGATGCAAACAAACGTGAAAGCATCTGATATTCACTTGGGATGGAAATTCTGTTTTTCGATCAACATAAATTGACAAGTTCAATATAGCGGGATGGGAGGTGATGTTAGTGGCAGCCTTTCCGTCAGTCACCATTTACTTTGAAGGCCTGTGTCTCCTTATCACAATCATTCCATCGGTGTCCTGTCCACTTGAACTCGGGTCACCAAATGCACAGTGCATTGCTGCTGATGTTCTGCTGGTTAAATCGAGATGGATTGTTTGCTTCATTCACGGTTTGCTTGTTTCAGCTGGTTCCCCAGGGAGTCATCTCTTTCCATGTCTGTTTGATAGACTGTAATTTCTCCAGGGCAGGAACTCTCTTCAGATCTATTGTGCTGTGCCAGGAAATAAATAAATATGACTGACAAATATGATCTAAAATCTCAGCCATTACTCAATGGGTTTTCAGGTTTTAACACATAGCATTGTTTCATTTCCAGTAGGGGTGAGGTTTGTTTAGGACCCATTCATTAATGAGACACTGAAGACAGAAGAGCAAGTCCATGATTGAACCAATGTCCTTTTCCACCTCTTCTGTACTGAAGTGCCATAGATCGATAGGATTCATGGGGCCTTTGTAATGTATCTCCAGGCCTTTTAGAGACCAGGACCATTTTGTCATAATTAACATTCTTTTGCCTGTGCAGACATGAATCAGTCAAGCAGCTTGGTCTATTTCAAATCAACAAGTGCTCATGGATAAGATACTGCACTCTGTAGCATGGCTAATGCACATTGTTTCCTTGCAGCTAATAGAATAAATGTGCTCCTGCAGTTTTCCAAACTCTGTCTTCCCCTGGCTGCTTGAAGTCTAATTCCTTTAAGTGCGAGTGTTTCTTGTTGTCCAACTCCATTGCTTTTGTTGTTAGGCATGAATCATAGAATCAAAGAAAAGTAGGGCTGGAAGAGATCTCAAGAGGTCACCGAGTCTATCTATCTGCTCCTGTAGGTGTCTGTTTTGGGCTTCAGTGACTGTAGAAAGCTCCCTGTTTGGAGAAGGGCAGTGTTCCATTTCTCTAGTTTCTTATATGGCCCCCCAGTGCTGCAGTATCTGAGGATCTCTCTTGAGTAAAAGCAGAAACAATCATAGAAATGTAAGGCTTGAAGGGACCTTGAGAGGTCATCTATCCATCCCCTTGTGCTGAGGCAGAACCAAGTACACCTAGTCAAAGATACATCTCTCTCTGGAGATATATATATCTCACATACACACGGGTATGAGGATGAAGGTGCTATTGTGGGGAAAGAGGAGGCAAAGAGATTTGTTTTGTATTTAATTCTGAATGCAGGCAGAGTCATTCTTATTAGACCTGAGCAAACAACCAGTTTTTCCTTTTGGTGGCTGAATTGAAGATTTGTGTGGAGGGGGATTGTTTTGGTTTGACACACAGCAGGAATTTTTCAGCAAACCTAAACCATCAAAACATTTAATTTTGGGTTGAATGAAACGTTTCACTTTGGTTTTGAGAGGTTTTTTTTAATCTGTTTTTTTTTTAAGTACTAAAATTGGAGTGAAATTTTAAAAAGAAAAATCTAAACGTTTTGATGACAAAATGTCAACATGAAACATTTCAACTCTCTGAATGTTTTGGGGGCTTTTCTTCAACCGAAACATTTTGGCAAATTTAAAATAAATTTACAAAATGTTTTGATCAACCCGAATCTGCATTTTTTTTTTTTTTGGTCAAGAAATTCCCATCCAAAAAACTTCACCCCGCTCTAATTCTTAGCTCAGCTGTCATAATCTGGAACCTGCTCCTATGGGTGTTCCATCTCCAGTGGACAGAGCTCTTCCTCTGTTGGTTGGCAGTTCCAGTGGATCGTAGCTGTGAAGGGTGGTCATGGTCATAGAAGGAGAAGCGATCTCGGGTAGCTAGGTCCAAGGACATACAGAGCTTTGAATATCAAGAGAATGACCTTGGCTTTGGACTGTCTTCAATGAGTTATCAGTGCAGAGAGAGGATGTTGGGAACGTCACCCCAAATCACCAATGCTACTGAGCAGAAGGGCTCTGTGTCTTGTAATCCTTGCATTTCTGGAAAGAAAATATGAATCTTATTGATTTCCTCCATACTCTTCCAACTTCTTCAAGTTGTTCCAAAACAACCGCAGTCCAATTAAAAAGAGCTTTCCTCTAGAGAAACAGGCATTTCCTGTCTTTCCCTCAAACAAATCTGCAGAGGCAGAAAAGTCCTCTGCTTCCGAGCTTGACAAAGAGGTGGTGTTTGTTGGGATACGTAAGGGTTAAGCAGAAAACTGGGAGACTGCTGGTGAACAGAGATGGTTATAAGGAGTAGAGGAACAGGCGAGCACTGCTTCTGCACTTGATAGATAAAGTGCAGACACCTCTCTGTGCTTGATAGATTTAGGGCTACCCTAAATCTCCATTCCCTTCTCCTTGTTAAGGGTTTGATAAGGTTGCAGCTACCTGAGGAATGTGGGCATCTAAAGAATACCTTCTGGGGTAAAGTAGTGTTATCTTCCCCCCACTTCCTTTCCCAGCTACACAGGCAAGTTGGGGGTCATGGCCCCTTCCTCCCTTCTCTGCAAACTGCTGATCCAGGGAGTTCATGACTGAAATTATAGCAAAGAAATGTATCTTCAAAGTAAAAATAATCTGTGGAATATGCTAAAGCTGTAAATAGTGATCGGGGCAGGGATAATTATATTCAGTATAGAGCTATTAATATTCATTGTATGGGCATTCTTATTACTCCGTAAGGGTTTTGGGGGTGTTTGTAGTAAATGTAGGAATTTACATACTAACTTCAATAAAGAATGTGCTGTAACTAATTCAGTGCTTACTTGACAATTGGATCGAGGGGAACAAGTATCGCAATAAAGAAGCCTGTACTCAAATCCACCTCTGGGTCAACCTGCTCTTTTTCTTCTAACAGTGTTATTGTGAAATCAGTTCTTTAGTGTGTAACCCTTCTGCCAGTCAGAGTAGGCAGCAACAAAGACTGGGTTCTGTACCTAGGGGTTCCTTTTCAACAATACAACACACAACCGGCTCGAGCCCCCACCCAGTGACCTGGGACAATTACACACCACACCCTGGGCACCTCTAAGAGGCAATAATTCCCCTGCGCAAGCACAGAGTCTGAGTGTACCAAAAACTTTTACTAAAAGTAGGGAAGTTACTCAGCATTAATTTGGGAAAACACCACAACTAGATTCATAAACATAAACCATGAGCAAAAGACCCACTCCCAAGTAAGTGGGCAGTGTCCTTTTCCCTCAGGTTCTTAAGTCCAGCAACCCAAAAGTCCCTTTAACGTGCCCGTCCCTTCTCTGCACCCCACTCACAGTTGCTGTCCTTGGCCAGTGCAGCCCCAGAGCTCAGAGGTTCATCCGCAGAGTTCACCTCCCACTCTGGGTGAAAGGGGGCAGGTAAGGAGGCACCTTACTGGAACCACTGCTCGGGCACTCGTTTGTCGCCCTGCCAGCCAATCGGCGCACCTCTCTGCCAGCCGCCCTGCTGGCCACGCTTCTCCACCAGCCTCCCTGCTGGCCACTTGCCGTGCCTTCCCCACAGCCACCGTGCTGGTCGTGCCTCTCCACCAACCGCCCAGCTGGCCACTCACCAAGATGTCTTCAGGGCCCACCACTTAACACAGCTTTCAGCTCTCAGTGATTCAGCTGTTAGTGGGGGACCTTCACTGCTAGTGGACACTGGGCAGTCTCTTGAATAGAGACATTGTATCAAAATAGGTCTAATACTTAGACCTAGGTATCATAGAATCATAGAATATCAGGGTTGGAAGGGACCTCAAGAGGTCATCTAATCCAACCCCCTGCTCAAAGCAGGACCAATCCCCAACTAAATCATCCCAGCCAGGGCTTTGTCAAGCCTGAGCTTAAAAACCTCTAAGGGTGGAGATTCCACCATCTCCCTAGGTAACCCATTCCAGTGCTTCACCACCCTCCTAGTGAAAAAGTTTTTCCTAATATCCAACCTAAACCTCCCCCACTGCAACTTGAGACCATTACTCCTTATTCTGTCATCTGCTACCACTGAGAACAATCTAGATCCATCCTCTTTGAAACCCCCCTTCAGGTAGTTGAAGGCTGCTATCAAATCCTCCGTCACTCTTCTCTTCTGCAGACTAAACAATCCCAGTTCCCTCAGCCTCTCCTCATAAGTCATGTTTTCCAGTCCTCTAACTGTTTTTGTTGCCCTCCACTGGATGCTTTCCAATTTTTCCACATCCTTCTTGTAGTGTGGGGCCAAAACTGGACACAGTACTCCAGATGAGGCCTCACCAATGTATCAGTGATTTCAGCTCTGCAGCACATAACAAGACTCACAACTGAGTCTAAATTAGCTCTTTTATTATACCATGGAGAGAGAGAGAAGGTCAAATGGTGTCTAAGACACTTAAACAGGACCTGCACCACCAGGTAGGTAGGTGCGTGCGTGTGTGTGTGTTTGTCAACTCACTGGACTTTGGAACCCATGTCCCCTGCCTAGCAAGTGCCATGCAGTTGAGGGTGATTCCCTCTATCAGGGTATGCCAGGTACACTTCTGCTGCCATCAGTTCACACAACAAGGGTAACAACGCTTTAGTTGCCTAGATAGCACACATGCATCCGGAAAGGTGTGACAATAAAGCTGTTGGCTGGCTCTGCCCTTTCAGAAACAACCTTTCAAAACATAGCCAGCGTTTGCCCAAAGTTGGTAACGTAGCAAAGAGATTTGGAAGGTGCGTTGGCGCGCCAAACAGATGTATCTGCTGCATAGTGCTGTGAACTAGCTGGTGTGTATAAGTTCAGTAGTTCTGATTACATCCAGAGAACAATGTATCATAGGCCTTACACTGCTGAGACCCAAGGGAGACTCTCCTTTAGCTCAGTAGTGGGGGGCTGTGCTTTAGGAGCAGGAGGAGTTTGGCTCTATCCCCACATATGTTGGGAAGTTCTAAGTGGCCACAGAGTACAGCACAAATGGCAAACCCTGAGTGATTTGTTCTGAAATCCAAGCTCTGTGTTCAGCAGGTGGCGGTGTACAACTTCCTCTTTCTCTAAGCAACCTTCCTCATTTTCAATTATGTAAGTACATTGTGCTTTCTCAAACTGTACTGTGCCCTCCCGGAGGACGCTTAGCTGCAATTTTGTGTGCCCTCATCCCTCTCTTAATGGGGTTGGGAAGGACATTTTAAAAACCATTTTGATCTAAGGTGGGAGATTAAAGAACATGGCTCCTAAATAGACAATATAGTGACATTAAACAGAATTGTAATTGCTGGGGGGCGGGGAGAACTACATTATTAGAGATTAACCAAGTGCTTTGTGCATACCCCCCCCCCAGTGCATTACAGAATTAGCCCTTGATTTTCAGGGTTACAGAGCACCAACGTCTCCCATTGACTTCAGCTGGAACTGTGGAGTACTGGATGCCTCTTCAAATCAGGTCTTGACAGTCTATATAGATCCTAGGCAGCCATTCTGCAGAAAAGGACCTAGGGGTTACAGTGAATGAGAAGCTGGATATGAGTCAACAGTGTGCCCATGTTGCCAAGAAGGCTAACAGCATTTTGGACTGTATAAGTAGGAGCATTGCCAGGAGATTGAGGGACGTGATCATTCCCCTCTATTCGACATTGGTGAGGCCTCATCTGGAGTACTGTGTCCAATTTTGGGCCCCACACTACAAGAAGGATGTGGAAAAATTGGAAAGAATCCAGCGGAGGGCAACAAAAATGATTAAGGGTCTGGAACACATGACTTACGAGGAGAGGCTGAGGGAACTGGGATTGTTTAGTCTGCAGAAGAGAAGAATGAGGGGTGATTTGATAGCTGCTTTCAACTACCTGAAAGGGAGTTCCAAAGAGGATGGATCTAGACTGTTCTCAGTGGTAGCAGATGACAGAACAAGGAGTAATGCTTTCAAGTTGCAGTGGGGGAGGTTTAGGTTGGATATTAGGAAAATCTTTCTCACGAGGAGGGTGGTGAAGCACTGAAATGTAAATTACCTAGGGAGGTGGTGGAATCTCCTTCCTTAGAGGTTTTTAAGGTCAGGCTTGACAAAGCCCTGGCTGGGATGATTTAGCTGGGGATTGGCCCTGCTTTGAGCAGGGGGGTTGGACTAGATGACCTCCTGAGGTCCTTTCCAACCCTGAAATTCTATGATTCTACTACTTACCCAGAGGTGCTGGAACAATTTTCATAGTGCGGGTTCTGAAAGCCATTGAACCAAACTGTAAATTCTCTCTATAATGGAAACCACTTCAAACCACGGGGTGTGGCAGCATGCCCAGCATCCCTAGTTCTAGCACTTATAGAGCCACCAAGACAGTAGTATCTGGCCACCATACAATGGCATGAGCAACACCACTCTGCAGGTTCAGGACAGGAGGCGAAGTAGTAGGTTGGTATGTTATGTGGAATCAGTTGGTAGTGGAAGGTGCTAAAGTTAGTGGTTTAAGTCCCCATCACTAAAACTGGCACCAGCTAATCTCATATGATGGAGAGGCCTGTATGTGTTACCAAGCCAAAATAACCCTATCATCACTAGATGGGGCCATGCCAGATCTGGGCTCAGTGACTTTCTTGGAGCAATGTGTGGAAATGTATATGGCTGTTCCCCTTCCTAGACCCGTTTTGTTTATCGGAAGAAGATATTGGTCTGCAGGGCCGTGAATCCAGCATCTTGCACCAGCACCAAACGTGCTAAAGCAGAGAATGGGAAAATGTAGCCAATGGGCACAGCATCAGAGCTTTATTTAAAGCAGGCAGGAATGGCACTGAATATTTCCCTGGTCCCGGCTAAAGTCCCATAAGGTTGCCAATGACTGCCAGGGCTCAAGACCTCAGTTTTAACATCTCACAAACTCATTTCTTTTTCTAGTGAGAGCTAACACTAAAAATGGATGGGGGAAGCACCAAGTAGGTGCTTGGTCATATATTAGTTCAGCCTTTCAGATTTAACTCCTCATTGTACTTGGAAATAACTGCCCTGAAATTACCACCATCAGCTGCTGTTTTAAATAAGCTTAGATTCATCGATATTAAAGGAACTATGCCACACCATCTGAATGAATCTGGCCCTTTGTGTGAGTTTGGTGCTCAGGAAAGATGTCATGGCAGCAACCCTGGGAGGTTGAAGCTTCATGCACAAGTACAGCAAAGGCAACAGGAAACGCCACCTGACCGGTTTGCCTAACCTCTGACCTGGAGGGGCCACTTTTGGGGATGAGAGGGTAGTGCAGTCTATCCAGTCAGCCCTTGACCTCTGCCCACCCTGGCAACAAAGGTAGTTAGTATGGTGGTGGTTTGGATTATGGTACGTGTGAGAGTGAAGTTCACTGGTCCATTGGGAATGGAACTCTCTTGATTTGTTTCTTAGAGATCAACGCAAAGGTTTGACGAGAGAGGGCAGGAGTGAGACCTGGTTCCAAACAAGATTTTTTTCAATAGGAACCTAGAAGGTCACGTCTGCTTTGTCCAGTTTGTGCATGGGGCCAGAGGAGCTGCTGATGAGTGTTCTACGAAGGGTTAAGGCATATTTTAGTGGGGATGGGCTGGCATGCAGTCTGGCTCAGGAATTAGGAGCGGGATGCCAGAGCTTAGACAGTTCCCTTGTAATCCATTAGTGTTGTTATTCCTATATTTGAGGTATGATTTTAATTAAAAAAACATTTAGCTGGATTTAAATCTTACGCCACAGAAGAAGCAAATCTTTCTGTCGATATAAGAAATATGACAATCCTGTCATTCCAAAGGTTCTTAGTCCGTTGGCGTTTGATCCCCGCAGTCAGGGGCCATAGCGTCTCTGCTCTCCTTCGTGAGTTGCATTTTTGACATTGTATCACAGGTTCAGCCAAGTCTCCCTTGTTGGCCAATAAGAAGCAAGGACCCTGACCTTCCGTGGCTTTGCGTAGACCAATGATACTTAGACTGAGGTTCGCAAGTTGCAAGTGGCTCTTTAATGGGTCTCCTGCAGCTCTTTGCAGCCCATGATATAAAACACTGTGTGATTTAATTATTAACCAGTCTAAGTTGTTAAGCAATCAGAATATTTTTGCTATGTTATTAACCAATTGTAGTGGATAAAATAATAATACTTGGCCAGTCATTTTGCTTTGAGAATTATAGAACACTATGATAGGAAATATTTTTATATATATTGTAGTTGATAAAAGAATAATACTTGGTCAGTCAATATATATATTAAATATAATATATTTCCTATCATACTATTACTGTAGTAAATCAAACAATGAATTCACACCACTGTGGTTCTTTTGGGCAATGCCGATTGCTAATTTGTATCCTGAACCACTGAGGTTTGCGTATCACTGGCATAGACCATCTAGTTCACTATGGCCAGACTTGATGGGTTCCTAACTATCAGAATGTCAAACGTGAAGCACCTGTAAAACAGCAGTGGTGTAGATAGGTTCTCCAGGCCAACTTCATTCCCACATTTTCTCATTTATTGAGTCCAATCTCAACATGGTCCTTGAGCCATATCAGTAGGCCTTTTCGTTTGGACTAGTTCAGTATCTCTGTCTGGTTCTCCTATGCTAGTTTGTAACATTCATTCTTGAAAATAACTTGACCTACTTTTCACAGTTGGTTCCCAAGCAAGCAAAAATTATAGGCCCTGTTCTCACAAAGTTCTTGTGTCAACATGGTCTGATTGAGAGCAAATTCATGGGAGTTCCATGCCCAGCAGCTGCAGGACCAGACTCATGGTATATGTGGATGACCGCTAATGTTGACATAGTAAGCTTGATATTATTATTATTATTAATTTATTTATTATTATAGTAAGCTTGATATTCTTTTCAGTCCCTTAAACCACTCCTCCCACCCTTCACCACAATCTTCACAATCTGTCAGTTTTTGCATGTGTCTCGATTGTTCATTCTGAGAATTAGGACCCGAAAAAAGAGGGAGAATAATTGTGTAAGCAGAAAAGTCAGCTCTCAGTTAAGCCACTTCCTCTTCCTTTCAGAAATGCTGCTATCTTGATGAACCCCTAGGAGATGTGTGCAAGAGAAGCACATCTTAACTCTGAGTTTCCTATGAGCATCCAGCAGCCCAAGTTTAAAGACCAAGCTCTTCACTATTCATTGTTCTAGCCTTATTCATCTTTATTGTTAACTCTGAATTGCCCCATGCATGGGGCTGTAGGTGGGATGATGTTTACAGGAAACAAATCCTCTGACCGGGAAGTAGAGCTCAAGGAACTTGACAGTAGGAAATGGACTGTGGTCACCACCATCCATCATCTGTAACCATGTTGGTGGGCACCAGATAAATGGTTACAATTATAATTAATAAATGCCTAAAATAATTAATATTACTACAGAGACTCTACTCTTCTGCCATCTAAATTGTTTCAGCCCCATACAATCGTAGGATATAGAGATGAAAAAAACCTTTTAAGTCATGCTGGGGGACATATTTTATTGGCTAACAGCTTATTGGCTGAGAAATGCAATTTTGGTCGACCCAAAACTATTCTCAAATTTGAAATTAATTTTCCAAATAGTTTTAGTGGGGAAAAAAATGGTGTCTGAGGACGTAGAGTGTGTCTACACCGCAACGAAAAATCTGCGGCTGGCCTGTGCCAGCTGACTTGGTCTCACGGGGCTCAGGCTGTGGGCCTGTTTCATTGCCAAGTAGGCTTCCGGGCTTGGGCTGGAGCCTGAACTCTGGGACTCTCCCACCTTGTTGGGCCCTAAAAACCGGGATTAATCTGGAGCCCAGAAGTTTACAGTGCCTGGGCCAGCCGCAGGTGTCTATCTGCAGTGTAGACAAACCCTTAGATGAAGGGCAGTGGCAGCCTCCCTTATAATCTGTTCAGCTTAGAAAAGAGCCGATTAAGGGCGGGGGGGAGGGGTGGGTATGATAGAGAGATATGAAATCATGAATGATGTGGAAAAAGTGAATAGAGATGTACTGTTTACCCTTTCCCATGATACAAAAACCAGGGGTCACCTGATGAAATTAATAAGCAACAGATTTAATACAAACAAGAGGATGTACTTTTCCACACAATGTGCAGCTAACCTGTGGAACTCATTGCCATGGGATATTGTGATGGCCAAAAGTATAAATGGATTCTAAAAAGAACTGGATGAGTTCATGGAGGATAGGTCCATCAATGGCCATTAGCCAAGCTGGTCAGAGAACACAACTCCATGCTCAGTGCAACCCTAAACCTCTGACTACCAGAAGTAAAAGGCAGGGATGGATCACTCCATAAATGTCCTGTTCTGTACACTCCCCCTAAAGCTCTGATACAGGCCATTATCAGAGAGCTAATACTGGGCATAATGGTCTGAGCCAGTGTGACAGCTCTTATGTTCTACCCTTTAGCCCTGGGATTAGGGCATTTACTTAAGATGTGGGATACCCGGATTCAATTCCCCTCTCTGCCTGACCGTGGGGGTGGGATGGGGTTTGAGCTTAGGTCTGTCTCCTACATTGCAGGAGCATGCCCTGGCCACTGGGTATTCTGGGGCAGGGTTCCTGCCAACTCCTGTGAAGCTGTTCCACTTTGCATACGTAATTAGTGCAGCACCAGGGGAGACTGAAATTTTTCACCATTTTGGGACTTGGTTTGACTCAAACCAATATTTTTTTCAGAATGGCTGGTGAACCAAAATCAATTATTCGCTCAGCTCTACCCTTCAGTTATCAGTCCATGCCCTGCATGACACAGGATTCTTCCTTGACTGCATCCCCTGCCACTGTAATGAAGATCATCCGGAGGTGTATGGCATTTCCGTGTCTTATCGCTTCAATGAGAAGCAAAGGCTGCGTTGTGTCACTCGTTGCCTTGTGGATCTGCCAGTCATTTGGTTGGGAAGAAGTTCTGTTTTTACAGGAAATGTAAATCAAAGGGATTGTGAAATCCCAGGAATGGGGACCGCAGAAGTACCTATGATTGATAGAAAAGTGTGGGTGTTAAACTGGGAAAGCAGTTCCAGAGCACATCTGCAGTCCTGGGATTTCACAATCCACTCAGAGTCTATCCAAGTAGTTAGTAATCTGCAGAAGCAGTCACTGTTCACTGTGTCTGTGTACGGCAAAGCCTGGGCTTTTGTATCCTGAAACCCTGCAACTAGCTCTAATGCCATCCCAGGCTCTGGTCACTGGAAGATACCATAAAATCCCAGGATTCCCTCTCCCTGTTCTCAGTAACTGCCAGGCAGCTATGTTGTGTTAATTTTTGATTGAGTAAATGGGCCCACAGGTACAACACAAAACAGTTAAGCAAACACATCATTAAAACATCTTTTCAACCTTTTTTTAAAGATAGAGACAAGGGAAAACAGGTCAAGTATTTGAAATGTAAAGTACTAAGTAAAGCTCTCAGCTTATCAATATCCCTTATTCCTTTTCCCCTTAGCTGTAGAGAGTTTTTTCTGAGGGAAAAAACTCCTGTTTGACAGTCTCTTAGGTGGTATTAAAGATCTAGTTTCCCACAATTAGGCTTATACTTGGGGTTGGCGTGCTAGGCCCCAATTATTACAACAGCTTCTTTAGTCATGGCTTGGGTCTAGCTCCCTGGACAGAGGACAGTTAGGTGCCCTATTCCTATTGTCTTTCAATGAGGATTGCATGTCTGACTGCCCTTTGTGCCTTCCAGTGATCTCCCCTGCCGCGTGCCCCGCCCCCAGCGTCTTTGTGTGTTTGTACAGCACCTACCACAACGGGCTGCAATCTTGATTGGGTGCTACTGAAATATAGATAAGAAACAGTCACATTATAGCAAACACCAAGAGTGCAAAAATCATGAGTCAGGTCTAAAAAAAAATCATGTTTTTGTTTGTTTAATAATACATGTTGGATTCTTTTTAGTTGCCTTCTGGTTTTTGAACAGTTACGATTAAGGCTACAGTTTTTGTCACGGAGGTCGTGAAAGTCTCAGAATCCGTGACTTCCAATGCCCTCCGTGACTTCAGCCCACGGTGGCTGGGAGCTGTGGGGTATCCCCACGGCAGCTGGGAGTTGCGGGATATCGCTTCCACCTGGTGGGGGTACCCTGGAGCTGTGAGCTGCCGCAGATAGCGGGGGTACCCCAGAGCTCTTGGCTGCTGCGGGGGGGACCTGGGAGCTCTGAGCCTCCACAGGTGGTGGGGGCCCCCAGAGCTCTGAGCACGCTCCCACAGCTGCATATCTGCTGCGGGAGGCATGTGGACCCCACAGCTGAGCTCCCCATTTTGCCATGGATATTTTTAGTAAAAGTCATGGACAATTCATGGGCTTCTAGGAATTTTTCTTTATTGCCTGTGACCTGTCTGTGACTTTTACTTAAAATATCCATGGCAAAATCTTAGCCTTAGTTATGATGCATGCTTTCAAGCTTTTCTCCACAACCAGAAGGGCTGTAAACTCTTTTAAATGAAACCGGAGATTCCCAAATAATCCTAGGACTCCAGCTGCTGGTGCTTTAAGGAAAGCACCAAGTATTGCAAAATGTCTGATGAATTCTCAGGTGTTGGCAACATGCAGCAGCTCCTAACAGAGTTGAGGTGACGTTACTTCTCTCTCACTCTCTGTCAGTTGGTCCCTGCCATGTAAAATGTGAACTCTCTGTTCTGCCTTGCACGCTCATCTTGTCTGATACAGCAGGTTGCTGTTTGCGTAAGGATGTTAGTCAAACAATTAGGATCCTAAGGTGTGGTTTGGGAGCATCATCCATGTCGTCATTTCCTCAGCTTTGAGTTCACAGCATCAGTCAGGAAGGAATTCTCTTTTATTTGTGTTTGTTCCCAGACACACACCGGCCAGGACAAGTACCACACCAGCTTAGGACTCTGTGGTTGGAGACTGGCAGCTATATAAATAAAGCCAATTACATTGTGATGGTATTTAAATGTGTTTCTCAACACCAAGGCTGAGATCAGACCTCTGAAATGACAAGAAGCCAAGGAGTGCGCAAATATAGTTAAATTAAGATATGAGGGCAAAGGTCTTATGTAACAGCTACTTACACTAGGTTCAGAACCACCCAAGCCATGCCCTCAGCTGCTGGTGCTTCTGAAAGTCAGCCAACGCCTCTGTCATATTTGTTTTTAACGCTGGAAATCTGGGAAACAATCAGCAACAGACCGACCTGACGCATGAGTCAGACCGCCGTACTACGTCAGTTTGTCCCTCTGCAGAGCAGTTCATAAGACAGCAATGCAGATGCTGGCCCGACAGAGCCCTGTTCAACAGCACTTCCTCAGAGACGTGTAATATAGTGGCTTGATAATGTGACAGGGACCCAGGAATCTCTGCATTCTAATCCCAGATCCACTGCTGAGTCGCTGCATGATGGTGGGCCAGTGGCCAAACTTCTCTGCATGTTTCACCTCTCTAAAATAGGAGTAATATTTCCCTATTTCTGTTACTCCCAATTAGCTTGAGCATCATGTGCTTGCCATGCATCAGTATGCATCCATACTTAGCCAATGGCTTTTGGATGTTCTTCAAGGCGTTTGCCTGAGTAGATATTTGCCATCATCTGTGTATGGAATAGAAATGACATTAGAAGAATGACCAGATTCCCTGGCTGGACTGAAGAGATTCAAAGGTCATGTTTAAGGATGCAGCACCTGTCTGAACTCTTGGTTTATGGGGGTTGAATTTGGAGCATTATTTGCTTTTACAAGGATCCTGTTAAAGTGTTTTCACATGGTACCCAATCCTCCTTGGTCACAGTTCATCTTCTCTATCCGTACCATGCAGAGTGACCTCCTACATTTTGCCAAGATCCTACTCTGTAGAGTCATACAAGCTTTAGTTCTTGACTCCCTTGTTCTTTCCAGGTTACCTCGCTCCTCCATTCATTACCCATGAGTAGTATGTCCTGATAATACTGACAAGTACGATTCTTTCATTTCCTTAATGATTCTCATCACCCCCTGTAGATCCTTCCCTCTGGTGTCTCATGGACGCTCCCTCTATTATCAGATCCTGTCTGAAAATGCTCTCCCTTGCCTATGTGTTGTCTTTCTGACTGCCAAGTACCTTCGTAGAGTTAGACTGGCTTCTTTGTTCAAGCCAACGCTCATATATGTTACCCCTCTGTTATCTTATTGTTCTTCTCCTTGTGACGCCCAATCCCACATATGGGTTGAACCTACTCACCCCTCCTCTATCCACTGAGAAGGATTTCAGTGTCCATGCATCAGTATGGGCCTGAGCCCAAAACACTTCAGTATGCATTGTGAATTGGCAGAACAGTGCTGGGTCAGCAGAGGGCCATGTGATGAATCTGCTATGGGTGAATCTGAGGTTGCGCTTTCCCTGTGACTGGGACAAGTCATGAGATGCTAGTGGGGAGATGATGAGGAATCCATGGCAGTTGGGGGCGGGGGAGGAAGCAGGGTGTATAATGGGACCTGCCAGATGTTAGGGCACATAAATCCTCAGCAGCCCACTCCTTGCAGGGCTTGTCTGAGCCATGGTACACCCAGCTACCAGGGACTATCACAACAAGGCTTGGTACCACGCACATTGGAGACACCACAAAAGACTGATGTTTGCGCTGGTGGGATTTGAACCCATACCCCCAAGCAGAGAGCAGAGGAATAATAAAGTAATAATTCCATAAGCCAGCATTTCCTGAACTCTGGGCACTCCTCCCCTGAGGAGACATGCAAGACTAATGCAGGGGCACACACACATCTCTCGGTTGTTCAAGGTAACCAATGCAGGGAAGTTTGCCTGAGTTTGCAGAGAGTCTGAAACAATAGCTCTGAGAGGTGTGAACTGCCCCATTCATTTCCATGGGGGCTAACTCAGATGCCAGTGATGATGATATGTTAAAGGTCAGTCTTGTTAACTATTTCCCTGCACATCAATAAATGCACAGGAGGTGTGACTGCTCTTTTCTGGGTAAGCCTTTAACAACACACGATGGAGTTGGAAGGGAACTTGCTTTCATTTTCCTGAGGCTGGGGTCAGCTCAGCTTCCAAATATTCAGGAAGCACTAGCTTAATTGTGGAAGAATATACACATATGTAGATCCTTAGATACCTATCTTTGATTCTAGAGACATGGCTGTATTTATAGGTAGAATGGAGTACAGATATTCCTATGCATTTGCTTGGTTGGCAGGCTGAAAACAAATGCTAAGTTTCTAAGGGTTAATTTTTTTTATAATGTGTATATATAACTCTAGGGCTCTTCTTGTGCTCCGTGGTAGTTTAATGCTTTGTCAGCACTTCTGCTATAAACTCATAACTTCCGGGAGTTTGTAACCTGACCTGTGAAACTGTTCTGGAGAAACCTTTTTTTAGCTCAGGAATGAATTGTTTTAAGTTGGCTTTGGTTTGTGGTGTTTTCCCCCAAAGAAATCTCTTGGCTTCAAAGTTCTATAGCAGCCCTTTCTCTTCCTGAAGGATTTTGGGGAAGTCATGTAAAACAGCATTTACAGCTTGGAATCATAAAATCATCGAACTACAGGCAGTGGGGAATTAGCCAGTGGGCTAATGGGGCCTGTGACCAGGGGCCCCAGCCCAACTGGGGGGCCCTGGAAAAAATCCGCTTCTGGGTGGCGGAAGCCTGGAGCCCTGGTGGAAGCACTGGGTGGGCGGGGTGGGAGAGGCCCTAGTACCCCGACCCCAGCAGAAGCACCAGGTGGGCGGGGAAAGCCCCAGTGCCCCAACCCCAGTAGCAGGGCTGGGCAGGGTGGAGCGGGGTAAGCCCCAGTGTAAGTACAGCGGTGCACAGACGACCCAGGAAGTTTTTGGAAAGGGTAGGAGACAATTTCCTGGTGCAAGTGCTGGAGGAACCAACTAGGGGCAGAGCTCTTCTTGACCTGCTGCTCACAAACTGGGAAGAATTAGTAGGGGAAACAAAAGTGGATGGGAACCTGGGAGGCAGTGACCATGAGATGGTTGAGTTCAGGATCCTGACACAGGGAAGAAAGGAGAGCAGCAGAATACGGACACTGGACTTCAGAAAAGCTGACTTTGACTCCCTCAGGATCTGATGGGCAGGATCCCCTGGGAGAATAACATGAGGGGGAAAGGAGTCCAGGAGAGCTGGCTGTATTTTAAAGAATCCTTATTGAGGTTACAGGGACAAACCATCCCGATGTGTAGAAAGAATAGTAAATATGGCAGGAGACCAGCTTGGCTTAACAGTGAAATCTTTGCTGATCTTAAACACAAAAAAGAAGCTTACAAGAAGTGGAAGATTGGACAAATAACCAAGGAGGAGTATAAAAATATTGCTCAGGCATGCAGGAGTGAAACCAGGAAGGCCAAATCACACCTGGATTTGCAGCTAGCAAGAGATGTTAAGAGTAACAAGAAGGGTTTCTTCAGGTATGTTAGCAACAAAAAGAAAGTCAGGGAAAGTGTGGGCCCCTTACTGAATGAGGGAGGCAACCTAGTGACAGAGGATGTGGAAAAAGCTAATGTACACAATGCTTTTTTTGCCTCTGTCTTCACGGACGAGATCAGCCCCCAGACTACTGCACTGGGCAGCACAGCATGGGGAGGAGGTGACCAGCCCTCTGTGGAGAAAGAAGTGGTTTGGGACTATTTAGAAAAGCTGGGCAAGTCCATGGGGCCGGATGCGCTGCTTCAGTGAGTGCTAATGGAGTTGGCTGATGTGATTGCAGAGCCATTGCCCATTATCTTTGAAAACTCATGGTGATTGGGGGAGGTCCCAAACGACTGGAAAAAGGCTAATGTAGTGCCCATCTTTAAAAAAGGGAAGGAGGAGGATCCTGGGAACTACAGGCCAGTCAGCCTCACCTCAGTCCCTGGAAAAATCATGGAGCAGGTCCTCAAAGAATCAATCCTGAAGCACTTAGAGGAGAGAAAATGATCAGGAACAGTCAGCATGAATTCACCAAGGGCAAGTCATGCCTGACTAATCTAATTGCCTTCTATGACGAGATAAGTGGTTCTGTGGATGAAGGGAAAGCAGTGGATGTGTTGTTCCTTGACTTTAGCAAAGCTTTTGACACAGTCTCCCACAGTATTCTTGCCAGCAAGTTAAAGAAGTATGGCCTGGATGAATGGACTATAAGGTGGATAGAAAGCTGGCTTAGATTGTCAGGCTCAATGGGTAGTGATCAATGGCTCCATGTCTAGTTGGCAGCCGGTGTCAAGTGGAGTGCCCCAAGGGTCAGTCCTGAGGCCGGTTTTGTTCAATATCTTCATTAATGATGTGGAGGATGGTGTGGACTGCACCCTCAGCAAGTTTGCAGATGACACTAAACTGGGAGGAGAGGTAGATACGCTAGAGGGTAGGGATAGGATACAGAGGGACCTAGACAAATTGGAGGATTGGGCCAAAAGAAATCTGATGAGGTTCAACAAGGACAAGTGCAGAGTCCTGCACTTCGGACAGAAAAATCCCATGCACCGCTACAGACTAGGGACCGAATAGCTAGGCAGCAGTTCTGCAGAAAAGGACCTAGGGGTTACAATGGACGAGAAGCTGGATATGAGTCAACAGTGTGCCCTTGTTGCCAAGAAGGCCAATGGCATTTTGGGATGTATAAGTAGGGGCATTGCCAGCAGATCAAGAGACGTGATTGTTCCACTCTATTCGACATTGGTGAGGCCTCATCTGGAGTACTGTGTTCAGTTTTGGGCCCCACACTACAAGAAGGATGTGGAAAAATTGGAAAGCATCCAGCGGAGGGCAACAAAAATGATTAGGGGACTGGAACACATGAGTTATGAGGAGAGGCTGAGGGAACTGGGATTGTTTAGTCTGCAGAATAGAAGAATAGGGGTGATTTGATAGCTGCTTTCAACTACCTGAAAGGGGGTTCCAAAGAGGATGGATCTAGACTGTTCTCAGTGGTAACAGATGACAGAACGAGGAGTAATGGTCTCAAGTTGCAGTGGGGGAGGTTTAGGTTGGATATTATGAAAAACTTTTTCACTAGAAGGGTGGTGAAGCACTGGAATGCGTTACCTAGGGAGGTGGTGGAATCTCCTTCTTTAGAAGTTTTTAAGGTCAGGCTTGACAAAGCCCTGGCTGGGACGATTTAGTTGGGGATCGGTCCTGCTTTGAGCAGGGGGTTGTACTAGATGACCTCCTGAGGTCCCTTCCAACCCTGATATTCTATGATTCTATGACCTGGCTGCAGCCCCAGGACTGGAGGAGCTTCACCTCCCTGCCATGGCCTCAGGGCTGGGAGAGCTCTCATTCCCTGCCGCAGCCCCCAGGCCCTGGTGGTGAGGGAGCTTCTTTGGTCTTGTGGGGGAGACAGAAAGGGGTAAATGGGTTGCAGGGCTACAGTGGTGGGGCAGAATGGGCCAGGACCATGGGTGGAACAGGGGTAGGGCCACGTGGGGAAGGGGCAAAACAGGGTGGGGCCGTGGGCAGGGCTGCAGGCAGAAGGGGCAGAACAGGGGCAGGACCGTAGTTAGAAGGGCTGGGGAGGGGTGCTCCTGCTTGCTGTACCCCAGGGTGCCACCAAACCTTAATCTGCCTCTGACCACAGGGTTAGAAGGGACCACAGGGGTCATCTAATCTAAATGCCCACCAAGGTGCAGGATTTGTTGTGTCTAAACCACCCAAGACAAATAGATTTCCAGCCTCCTTTTGAAAACCTCCAGTGAAGGAGCTTCCATGACCTCCCTAGACATCTGTTCCATTGTCCTGCTGTTCTTACAGTTAGGAAGTTTTTTCTGAGATTGAATCTCAAGCTGCTATGCTGCAGTTAGAACCCAATGCCGCTTCTCCTGCCCTCTGTGGCAAGAGAGAACAACTTTGTCTATTTCAAGTGTTTGAAGAGTGCTATCATGTCCCCCCTTAATTCCCTCGAATTTCTTTCAGCGGTAACGCTGAAACCCCCCTTGGCTTTCCTAATTTTGTCCCTACATGCTTGCGCTATTCCCATGTATACTTCTTTGGTGACCTGCCCCTCCTTCCATGTCCTGCCTGTATCCCTTTTGGTTTTTAGATAGCAAAAAACCTGCTTGTGCAGCCACATTTGCCTTCCGTGGCTCTTCTTATCTTTCCTGTGCATTGGAATGATTTGATGTTGAGCCTCTAGTATTACATCTTTGAGCTTAATAATGACATACAGCCAGAACTCCTTGGGTGGTGACTTCTGTCCTGTCTCCTAAACTGAACTGCATTCAATGAGGTCAGTAATTGCATTAGAGACCTCCAAAGATACTGCAGACACCCAGATACTGCAGAAGGTGGGTTTAGCTGGTTCATTAGGTGGCCCTCTTCCCATCTAATTCCATCCTGGATCAACTAGGTGATCCTCTTCGCATCTAATCCCATCCTGGATCCCATCAGTCAGTGAGGTTCTCATGGGTGCTGTGAGGCTAGAGGTCTTCTAGATGAAATATAAAACTGACTTTCAAAAATCTTATCCTACAAGTAGCTACTAAGGGCGCTAAACTGCCATGGGTGAAAGGTAAAATATCGTCCTGGATTAGTAAAAGTCAGAAAAGGGTAGGACCAGATGGTTGCTTTTCAGCATGGTCAAGGTTACCAGTGGGAAGCCCCAGGGTTCCGTATGGCAGCTGATGTGGAAAAGGGAGCAAGCAGTGAGGCAGCAACATTTGCAGATGGCACCAATTTATACAGCTAGACGAGGCGGGCAAGGAAATATCTTTTATTGGCCCAACTACTGTTGGTGAGAAGGCCAAGCTTTCAAGCTTACATGGAGGTCTTCAGGTGTGGGAAATGTACTCAATGTCAGTTAAATACAAGGATTGTTTAGCATAAATAGTTAACATATATTTCAAGGGACCATTCCAGTCATATGAGGAAAGGAATGGATGGGGGGAAAGGCACTTGGTAGGAGTGTTATAGATTGAGTTATAGATTGTTGTAATAAGCCATAACTCCAGTGTCTCCATTCAGTCCATGATTTTTTGTTTCTAGTAAAGTTATGAATTTAAGTTCCCAGGCTTGTCTTTTGATACCACAGAATATGCTCTGAGGAGAAAGTCTTGGATATACGCCTTAACACATTCAAAACTGCCTTCACCAAATAAAGACACTCCACCAGAGAAGTAGCAAGCTCCCCTCAGTCCAGGACACACCAGCTCAAAGCGGCACCTGATCCTGCCAGAACAACAGTTGCAAAACCTGCAGACATATCTCCACTGCTACAATGATCAACATCCACCACAACACATCTTTCAAGATCCATGGGTTGTACCCATGCCTATTCCAACGTGTGGTGTACTTCATCCAGTGCACTAAATGCCACAATAACAACTGTGTGGGCAAAACCCAACAATCACTACTCTTTCGAATGAACTCACACAGGAAATTGATGAAAGACAAAAACACCCTATCACCTGTTGTGAACATTTTTCACAAAGTGATCACTCTATATCTGACCTCTCAGTCCTCATCCTCAAAGGAAACCTACACAACACTTTCAAAAGACAAGTCGGGGCTTAAATTCATAACTTTGCTAGACACTAATAATCATGGACTGAATAGATACACTGGATTTATGGCTTATTACAACAATCTATAACCCACTAACAATCCACCAACAACCCACCCCCACAGGTGCCTTTCCCTTCCTCCCTTTCTTTCCCCTGCTATGACTGGAAGGGTGCTAATGGCCACTTTACCTTGAATAGTCTGTTGAAATATGTGTTAACTACTTATGCTAAATAATCGGTTCCACTTTGTATTTAACTGTGACACCCTAAGTACATTTCCCAGACCTGAAGAAGAGCTCTGTGTGGCTTGAAAGCTTGTCTCTCTCACCAACTGAAGTTGGTCCGATAAAAGATATTACCTCATCCATCTTGTCTCTCTCATATCCTGGGACCAACAGGGCTACAACACTGGATAAAAAAATGTTTGTAGGTGAGTCAAAACTGTGAGGAACTTCAAAGGTTACGTCTACACAGCCTGCAGTGGAGAGTTTCCTAGCCCGGGTCAACAGACTAGGGCTTGCGCTACTGTGCTAAAAATAGCTGTGTAGATCTTGTGGCTCAGGGTGGAGCTTGGGCTTTGAATGGGCAGCATGATGACAGATGAAATCCAGTGTTGACCAATGCCAAGCGACTGCACCTTGGAATGGATCATTAGAACTATTCGCAAAAAGGAAAGGAGGACTTGTGGCATCTTAGCGACTAACAAATTTATTTGAGCATAAACTTTCATGAGCTACAGCTCACTTCATCGGATGCATTCAGTGGAAAATACAGTGGGGAGATTTATATACATAGAGAAAATGAAACAATGGGTGTTACCATACACACTGTAATGAGAGTGATCACTTAAGGTGAGCTATTACCAGCAGAAGAGCGGGGGTGGGGGGAACCTTTTGTAGTGATAATCAAGGTGGCCCGTTTCCAGCAGTTGACAAGAACTTCTGAGGAACAGTGGGGGGGGGGGAGATGATAAACATGGGGAAATAGTTTTATTTTGTGTAATGACCCATCCACTCCCAGTCTCTATTCAAGCCTAAGTTAATTGTATCCAATTTGCAAATTAATTCCAATTCAGCAGTCTCTCGTTGGAGTCTGGTAATACTTCAACAAAAAAACTACAAAAACACTTTTTTAGGTCTGTAATTGAGTGACCAGAGAGATTGAAGTGTTCTCTGACTGATTTTTGAATGTTATAATTCTTGACGCTTGATTTGTGTCCATTTATTCTTTTACGTAGAGACTGTCCAGTTTGGCCAATGTACATGGCAGAGGGGCATTGCTGGCACATGATGGCATATATCACATTGGTAGATGCGCAGGTGAACGAGCCTCTGATAGTGTGGCTGATGTGATTAGGCTCTATGATGGTGTCCCCTGAATAGATATGATGGACACAGTTGGCAACGGGCTTTGTTGCAAGGATAGGTTCCTGGGTTAGTTGTTCTGTTGTGTGGTGTGTGGTTGCTGGTGAGTATTTGCTTCAGGTTGGGGGGCTGTCTGTAAGCAAGGACTGGCCTGTCTCCCAAGATCTGTGAGAGTGATGGGTCATCCTTCAGGATAGGTTGTAGATCCTTGATGATGCGTTGGAGAGGTTTTAGTTGGGGGCTGAAGGTGATGGCTAGTGGTGTTCTGTTATTTTCTTTCTTGGGCCTGTCCTGTAGTAGGTGACTTCTGGGTACTCTTCTGGCTCTGTCAATCTGTTTCTTCACTTCAGCAGGTGGGTATTGTAGTTGTAAGAATGCTTGATAGAGATCTTGTAGGTGTTTGTCTCTGTCTGAGGGGTTGGAGCAAATGTGGTTTTATCGTAGAGCTTGACTGTAGACAATGGATTGTGTGGTGTGGTCTGTATGAAAGCTGGAGGCATGTAGGTAAGCATAGTGGTCAGTAGGTTTCCGGTATAGGGTGGTGTTTATGTGACCATCGCTTATTAGCACCGTAGTGTCCAGGAAGTGGATCTCTTGTGTGGACTGGTCCAGGCTGAGGTTGATGATGGGATGGAAATTGTTGAAATCATGGTGGAATTCCTCAAGGGCTTCTTTTCCATGGGTCCAGATGATGAAGATGTCATCAATATAGCGTAAGTAGAGTAGAGGCATTAGGGGACGAGAGCTGAGGAAGCGTTGTTCTAAGTCAGCCATAAAAATGTTGGCATACTGTGGGGCCATGCGGGTACCCATAGCAGTGCCGCTGATTTGAAGGTAGACATTGTCCCCCAATGTGAAATAGTTATGGATGAGGACAAAGTTCAGCCACCAGATTTGCCGTGACATTATCGGGGATACTGTTCCTGACGGCTTGTAGTTCATCTTTGTGTGGAATGTTGGTGTAGAGGGCTTCTACATCCATAGTAGCCAGGATGGTGTTTTCAGGAAGATCACCGATGGATTGTAGTTTCCTCAGGAAGTCAGTGGTGTCTCAAAGATACCTGGGACTGCTGGTAGCGTAGAGCCTGAGGAGGGAGTCTACATAGTCAGACAATCCTGCTGTCAGGGTGCCAATGCCTGAGATGATGGGGCATCCAGGATTTCCAGGTTTATGGATCTTGGGTAGCAGATAGAATACCCCAGGTTGGGGTTCCAGGGGTGTGTCTGTGTGGATTTGTTCTTGTGCTTTTTCAGGGAGTTTCTTGACCAAATGCTGTAGTTTCTTTTGAGAATCCTCAGTGGGATCAGAGGGTAATGGCTTGTAGAAAGTGGTGTTGGAGAGCTGCCTAGCAGCCTCTTGTTCTTATTCCAACCTATTCATGATGACGACAAGTGATGCTGCTTTTCCACAATTTCAGCCCGTGCACGTCGGCAGAAGCACTCTCTGTAGAAGTCCAGTCTGTTGTTTCGACCTTCAGGAGGAATCCACCCAGAATCCTTCTTTTTGTAGTGTTGGTAGGGAGGTCTCTGTGGATTAGTATGTTGTTCAGAGGTGTGTTGGCAATATTCCTTGAGTCGGAGACGTCGAAAATAGGATTCTAGGTCACCACAGAACACTATCATGTTCGTGGGGGTGGAGGGGCAGAAGGAGAGGCCCCGAGATAGTCCAGCAGAAGAATCTGTCCTAAGAGTATAGTTGGATAGATTAACAATATTGCCTGGTGGGTTAAGGGAACCACTGCTGTGGCCCCTTGTGGCATGTAGTAGTTTAGATAGTTTAGTGTCCTTTTTCTTTTGTAGAAAAGCAAAGTGTGTGTTGTAAATGGCTTGGCTAGTTTTTGTAAAGTCCAGGCACGAGGAAGTTTGTGTGGAAGGTTGGTTTTTTATGAGAGTATCCAGTTCTGAGAGCTCATTCTTAATCTTTCCCTGTTTGCTGTAGAGGATGTTGATCAGGTGATTCCGCAGTTTCTTTGAGAGCGTGTGGCACAAGCTGTCGGCATAGTCTGTGTGGTATGTAGATTGTAATGGATTTTTTACCTTCAGTCCTTTTGGTATGATGTCCATCTGTTTGCATTTGGAAAGGAAGATGATGTCTGTCTGTATCTGTATGAGTTTTTTCATGAAGTTGATAGATTTCCACTCCATACGGCTAAATGCAGTGCCTTGCATAATGACAGGTTTCAGAGTAGCAGCCGTGTTAGTCTGTATTCGCAAAAAGAAAAGGAGGACTTGTGGCACCTTAGAGACTAACCAATTTATTTGAGCATAAGCTTTTGTGAGCTACAGCTCGCTTCATCGGATGCATTCAGTGGAAAATACAGTGGGGAGATTTATATACACAGAGAACATGAAACAATGGGTGTTACCATACACACTGTAATGAGAGTGATCAGGTAAAGTGAGCTATTACTAGCAGGGAGCGGGGGGAGGGGGGGGACCTTTTGTAGTGATGATCAAGGTGGGCCATTTCCAGCAGTTGATAAGAACATCTGAGGAACAGGGAGGGTAAACATGGGGAAACTATTGATATACTTCGCTGGGTTCCAAATTGACTGTAACCACTCTGAATAGGTCTTGAATGCTATTGTGTGCTCAGTGTTCAGCGGTGCTCAAAGAAGCAACTTAGGTAGGATGCTTAAGAGATGGGATGGACTGTAATACTGAGAATGCTTAATGCCATATTGTAAATAAATGGTGCCCCCCTCACCTGGAATAGTGTGTTTAGTTCTGGTCACCCCATTTTGAAAAGGATAGAGAAGAACTAGAGGAGGAGTTCAGGGAAGGGTGATAAAAATGGTAAGTGGTAAGGTAAGAACTCCACCTCTCTTCATATACAAAGCTTCGATTTATTTTCCTTTCGGTTTATCATATTGGGGAGGTTTGGGGTTTTGGGGTTCAGTGTGTGTGTGGGGGGCGGGGTTGGAAGGACTGGAGTTTTGAAGGAACTGAGATGAGAAAATTCTGGTTTTGTGGACTGCCATTTGTGTTAGCGACTGCTGCTTTTGTCTTAATTGGGTAATTTATTTAATTATCTGGCAAGGATGCCCAGAGTCTTGGATGAATATTAGTTTTATGTTTATATTTTGAATTCAGAATAAATAAAATAAGTATCAGAACAATTACGATTATTAGAATGTTGGAAATTAGCAGTGGGAAGGATCTGTTCTGACAACTCAGCCCTAGCTCGTCAAGTGAAGTATAATTTTCCATTGATTTTTTTTCCTGTTCAGTTTTAAATGAAAGTGAATGATACAGTCCAGAAAATGACTTTTTTGTTTGTGCTATTCAGCAGTTATACCAGCAGTTACAGGTAGGGTGACTAGATGTCCTGTTTTTATAGGGACAATCCTGTTTTGGGGGACTTTTTCTTATATAGGTGCCTATTACCCCCCACCCCCTGTCCCATTTTTTTCACAATTGCTATCTGGTCACCCTATTTACAGCTCCAAGTTGAAATGCAACGTGGCCTTGTGGTCATGACACTGAATTGGGCCTCGGGACGTCTGCGTTCTATTACAGACATCCTGCGTGACTTGGACAAATAGACATAAAGGCTAGAACATACAGGCCCCAGGAATTGTGGGATGGGATTGGAGGACTATCCAAACATAAGATCAGCTACATGTGCTTTAGTGGGTGGAAAGGAGCCCACCTTAAAGGGAATCCATACCCCCAGATGTGTGAGTGGAGGTGGGTTCAAAGGACACATAAGCATAAAGGTTTGTTACAGCCCAAAGCCTGGCTCTTTAGCTCAAGCTATAGCAGTTTACTTTTAGCTGTGGAGATTCCCAGTTCAGTCCCCAGTAGGATGGCCAACAAAAGCTATAGCATATCTTTGAGAAAGACACCCAGTCTTGATTTAAAGATTCCAAATGATGGTGAACCCACCACATCCCTAGTAAATTGTTCCAATAATTAATTATCCTCACTGTTTAAAAAATTGTACGTTGTTTCTAGTCTGTATTGGTCAGGCTTCAGCTACCAACCACTGAATCTTCTTATGCCTTTTTCGACCAGATTACGGAGCCATCTGCTATCCTAAATCTCTTCCTTGTATAGCTACTTGTAGACCATGATCAATTCACTGCTTACCCTTCTGTTGAATAAACTAGATTGAGCTTCTTTTATCTCTCACCATAAGGCAGGTTTATTATGGGTGAAATCCTGGCTCTGCTGAAGTCAATGGCAACATTCCCATTGACTTCAGTAGGGCCAGGACTGCAGCCTATTCGTCTGATCTGCAGAAGTGCTGACAGCCCACCACTCAGGGCTTGTCTACATAAACATTTAGTTACCAGCAAGCCAGGGTGTAAATCTACCCTGAGCTAGCCTGCCGCACCACATGTCCTTGTGGACCCTGCTGCTGTACACTAACAGCTCCTTCGTGTGCTTTGATGGACTCCCATTTCAAAGTGGGGTAGATTCACAACCTGGCTTGCCACGAACCAAGTGCTCCTATAGACAAGCCCTCAGATTCATATATTTTTAAGGCCAGAAGGGACAATCACAATCATCTAGACCTCCTGTAAAGCACCAGGAAATACCATGATTTGTATTGAAACTGAAGTTGCTGTGGTCACGATGCAGAGTACTAACCACTATATAACTGCAGCAAGCCACGCAGAAGGTGTCACTCAGTAAAAACCAATGGGAGTGGCAAGTGCTCACCATCTCTGAAAATCAGGCCCCATATTTTTGCCTACAAATTGTTAGCAGGGCCTGGTGGGAGACATGGAATCGGAACTTCTTGAGTGTATTTCAGCTCTGCTACTGCCTTGCTGAATGGTCTTAGATAAATTGATCTCTTTTATGTCAGCTGACCTATCTGTAAAATGGGACAATAACTACTTACTTTGTGAGGGTACTTGATTGTGTACAACTCTTCTTCCAGCTATTATCAGCAGCAACAAGAGCTGGGTTCAAATACCTACGCAGTCCCTCTTAAATCTAATAAACACCACCAGCTCAAGCCTCCCCCAAAATTTCTGGAATCACTAAATACCTTCCAAGAGCATCTTTAATAGGCATTGCATCCCTGCTCATGAGCACTGAGTGTGTTTATGAAACAAGGAAAAGTTTGAGGGAGAAAGAAACACAGCATGAATGTGGGGAAACACACCCACAATCTAGCTATATGAAAAAGCTAAGCACTGCGTGGTAGTTTTGACAGCAGTCCATTACCTCAGTTCCCCAGCTGCTGATGTGAACATCCAATAGGCAAATGCCCCTTTACCATATCTCTTCCCCTTTCTCTGCCTGCTAAACCCCATTCATAGCTTGGTGTCTCTGTGTAGCTTAGTTCCAGAATCTGAGGTGCACTGGGCCGGGCCTGTGTCCTACTGCTTGGGATGTGCTGCGTGGTCCACTAAGGCTCCACCACCTAACCTCGCCATTGTGAATTCAGCTTTATTAATGTGCCATGAAGGAGGGTCCTCACCAGAGTTTATTTATATTAAATTAAATTATATATTTTACTATAAATTTTATATATACACACATTTAAAAAGACACACTATCGAACCAGTGTGGAGACCAGCAGGAGAGTGAGTTTGGGGGGGGGGGGGGGCGGAGGGTGAGAAAACCTGGATTTGTGCTGTAAATGGCCCAACTTGATGATCACTTTAGATAAGCTATTACCAGCAGGACAGTGGGGTGGGAGGAGGTATTGTTTCATGGTCTCTGTGTGTATATAATGTCTACTGCAGTTTCCACAGTATGCATCTGATGAAGTGAGCTGTAGCTCACGAAAGCTCATGCTCAAATAAATTGGTTAGTCTCTAAGGTGCCACAAGTACTCCTTTTCTTTTTGCAAAGACAGACTAACACGGCTGTTACTCTGAAACCTGTCATTATATAGAATAGAGTTCACTCAGATCTGTGGCTTCAGCAAAGAGCCACCCCTGCATCATCTCTTCTTGAAAAGACCCCCCAGTGGTTCAGGAGCCACATTGGGGGAAAACCAGTAGCATTTAGGACCTTTTGAGCAGACTCCTTGTCATTTTTCCCATTCTCCTTTCACATTAGTTCCACTGCCCAACCAATTCTGATTTTGTGTACAGTTATGGTGACGTGCAGTGTCAATTGTGGAATTCTGGGTGGAACGCTTATGAAAGCAGTTCTGTGGCCATTCCTTCCCCTGATCACCAATAGATGGGAGCAGATTGCTCTTTACTCTCCAGAGATTCAGGCCACCCAAGGCTTACATCGGTAAATTGCTTTGGTCTCCTCTGATGAAAGGTGCTATTCTGTTTTTAAGTTCAGGTTGTCAATAAGTTATGGGGCTTGGATCATAATTATATTGTGCTGGTAGTCCACCGAATGGAGTCCCACCAGTTTAAAATTGGCAGAACACTGGTGAATCAGGCCATTATTATTATTAATTAACTTCTGAGTGTGATATATCATTGGCACGAATGAGAGATCAATCCTTGATGGGCAATTGGAAGCATCATTTACAGCCTGCCAGAGCATTTGACTGCATGAGACGTGCCTTGGTTAAAAAGAAAAGGTCACAAATAAATAATGTCCATGAGAATGCCAGGTCTTGGGGAATGTATTGTTGTTGTTCTATTTGAAAGAAAGCATAGAGTCAAATATAGTAAAAATCTTAAATGAATCAAACTGTACCATGGTTTCTCTATGGATAGAAATTCCATGCTTGAATAATAAGAGTATAGCAGTAGGGATATACTACCGACCACCTGATCAGGATGGTGAAGGCGACTGTGAAATGTTCCAGGAGATTAGAGGGGGTACAAAAATAGAAAACTCAATAATAAGGGAAGATTTCAACTATCCCTATATTGACTGGGTACATGTCACCTCAGGCCAGGATGCAGACCTAAAGTTTCTTGACACCTTAGATGACTGCTCCTTGGAGCAGCTAGTCTTTGAACCCACAAAAGGAGAGGCAATTCTTGATTTAGTCCTAAGTGGAGCATAGGATCTGATCCAAGAGGTGAATAGAGCTGAACTGATTGGTAATAACGACCATAATATAATTAAATTTAACATCCTTGAGGTAGGGAAAAAAACAGAGAAGCCCACCAGAGTAGCATTTAACTTCAGAAAGGGGAATTACGCAAAAATGAGGATGCTAGTTAAATGGAAATTAAAAGCTACAAGTCCCAAAAGTGAAATGCCTGCAAGGTGCATGGAAACTTTTTAAAAACACCATAATAGAGGCTCAAATTAAATGTATGCCCCAAATTTAAAAACATAGTAAGAGGACCAAAAAATTGCCACCATGGCTAAACAACAAAGTAAAAGAAGTGGTTAAAGGCAAAAAAGGCATCCTTTTAAAAATGGAAGTTAAATTCTACTGAGGAAAATAGAAAGGAGCATAATTTCTGGCAAGTCAAGTATACAAGTATAATTGGCAGGCCAAAAAAGAATTTGAAGAGCAACCAGCCAAAGACTCAAAAACTAAAAGCAAAATAATAATAATAATAATAATTAATAATAAAGTACATCAGAAGCAGAAAGCCTGCTAAATAATCAGTGGGGCCACTGTACAATTGAGGTGCTAAAGGAGCGCATAAAGAAGATAAGGCCATTGTGGAGAAACTAAATAAATTCTTTGCTTCAGTCTTCGCCGCAGTAGATGCGGGGGAGATTTCCACACCTGAGCTATTCTTTTTAGGTGACAGATCTGAGGAAATGTCTCAGATTGAGGCGTCAGTAGAGGAGGTTTGGAAACAAATTGATAAATTAAACAGTAATAAGTCACCAGGACCAGATGGTATTCACCCAAGAGTCCTGAAGGAACTCAAATGTGAAATTGCAGAATTACTAATTGTGGTTTGTAACCTATCATTTAAATCAGCTTCTGTACCAGATGACTGGCTGATAGCTAATGCGTTTAAAAAACGCTCCAGAGGCAGTCCTGGCAATTACAGGCTGGTAAGCCCTAACTTCAGTATCAGGCAAATAGGTTGAAACAATAGTAAAGAACATAATTGTCAGACACACAGATGAACACAATTTATTGGGGAAGAGTCAACATGGTTTTTATAAATGGAAATCATGCCTCACCAATTTATTAAAATTCTTTGAGGGGATCAACAAGCATGTGGACTAGGGTGATCCAGTGGATATAGTGTACTTGGACTTTCAGAAACTTTTGACAAGTTCCCTCACCAACAGCTCTTAAGCAAAGTAAGTAGTCCTGGGATAAGAGGGAAGGTCCTCTCGTGAATCGGTAACTGGTTAAAAGGCAGAAAACAAAGGATAGGAATAAATGATCAGTTTTCAGAGAGGAGAGAGATAAATAGTGGTGTCCCCCAGGGGTCTGTACTGGGGCCAGTGCTGTTCAACATATTCATAAATGATTTGGAAAAATGGGTAAACAGTGAGGTGGCAAAATTTGCAGATGATACTAAATTAGTCAAGATAGTCAAGTCCAAAGCAGACTGTGAAGAGTTACAAAGGGATATCAGAAAACTGGGTGACTGGGCAACAAAATGGTAGATGGAATTCAATGTTGATAAATGCAAAATAACGTACATTGGAAAATATAATCCCAACTATACATACAAAATGAAGGGGTCTAGATGAGCTGTTATCACTCAAGAAATAGCTCTTAGAGTCATCATGGATAGTTCTCTGAAAACATTTGCTCAATGTGAAGTGGCAGTCAAAAAAGCTAACAGAATGTTAGGAAACATTTGGAAAGGGATAGATAATTAGATAGAGGCATTATGATATTTTCTATATAAATCCATGGTACACCCACACCTTGAATACTGCATGCAATTCTGGTCGCTCCATCTCAAAAAAAGATACGTTGGAATTGGAAAAGGTACAGAGAAGGGCAACAAAATTTTTTAGAGGTATGGAACAGTTTCTATATGAGGAGAGATTAAAAAGACTGAGATTTTTCAGTTTAGAAAAGAGACAATGGGGGGGGGATATGATAGAGGTCTATGAAATCATGACTGGTGTGGAGAAAATGAATAAGGAACTGTTATTTACTCCTTTACTTAATACAAGAACCAGAAGTCACCTAATAGAAAAGGAGTACTTGTGGCACCTTAGAGACTAACCAATTTATTTGAGCATGAGCTTTCGTGAGCTACAGCTTACTTCATCGGATGCATACTGTGGAAACTGCAGAAGACATTATATATACAGAGACCATGAAACAATACCTCCTCCCACCCCACTGTCCTGCTGGTAATAGCTTATCTAAAGTGATCATCAAGTTGGGCCATTTCCAGCACAAATCCAGGTTTTCTCACCCTCCGCCCCCCCCACGCACAAACTCACTCTCCTGCTGGTAATAGCTCATCCAAAGCGACCACTCTCCCTACAATGTGCATGATAATGAAGGTGGGCCATTTCCAGCACAAATACAGGTTTTCTCACCCCGCCACCCCCATACACACACAAACTCACTCTCCTGCTGGTAATAGCTCATCCAAAGTGACCACTCTCCCTACAATGTGCATGATAATCAAGATGGGCCATTTCCAGCATAAATCCAAGTTTAACCAGAACGTCGGGGGGGGGGTAGAAAAAAACGAGGGGAAATAGGCTACCTTGCATAATGACTTAGCCACTCTCAGTCTCTATTTAAGCCTAAATTAATAGTATCCAATTTGCAAATGAATTCCAATTCAGCAGTTTCTCGCTGGAGTCTGGATTTGAAGTTTTTTTGTTGTAAGATAGCGACCTTCATGTCTGTGATTGCGTGACCAGAGAGATTGAAGTGTTCTCCGACTGGTTTATGAATGTTATAATTCTTGACATCTGATTTGTGTCCATTTATTCTTTTACATAGAGATTGTCCAGTTTGACCAATGTACATGGCATAGGGGCATTGCTGGCACATGATGGCATATATCACATTGGTGGATGTGCAGGTGAACGAGCCTCTGATAGTGTGGCTGATGTTATAAGCCACTGAATAGATATGTGGGCACAATTGGCAACGGGCTTTGTTGCAAGGATAGGTTCCTGGGTTAGTGGTTCTGTTGTGTGGTATGTGGTTGTTGGTTACTCTGAAAAGTCACCTAATGAAATTAATAGGCAGCAGGTTGAAAACAAACAGAAGGAAGTACTACTTCACACCATGCATAGTCAACCTATGGAACTCATTGCCAGGGGATGCTGTGAAGGCCGAAAGTATCACTGGGCTCAAAAAAGAACTAAATAAGTTCATGGATGATAGGTCCATCAATGGCTATTAGCCAAGGTGGGCAGTGATGTAATCCCATGCTCTGAATGTCCCTAGCTTCTGTTTGTCAGAAGCTGGGAATGGGCGACAGGGAATGGATCACTTGATGATCACCTGTTCTGTTCATTCCTGCTGAAGCACCTGGCATTGGCCACTTTCGGAAGACAGGATTCTGGGCTAGAGGGACTATTGGTCTGACCCAGTATGGACTTCCTTATGTTCCTATGCAGAGCAATGATTCCTCACACAGTGACTGAAGTACTGTTGTCCCTGCAAAATGTGTCGCAGGACTCCTGTTGTTGCCACATAGAGCGAGATGGCTTGAGAACAATCCAAAGGGAATGCATGTGATAGGGGTATTTCCATGCAATATTTGCTACCTTTTAGCCCGAACTGCATTTGGCTTATGAATGTGAAGGGGTCAGAACAAACATTGGCTTTTACATTGGTGGTTGATTTCATAACCATGACCTCCTCTCCCTCACTATTTACCTCTCTAAAAACAAGTGCTCTTGACCCAGCTACTGGGATGTTTCCCGTGGTCCTCACTCATGTTTATATCCCTCTGAAATCTGTTGTTTCTCCTCTGATTAGACTTATCAAATATTTGCAGAAGCCATTATGAGTCCACGTGTCTGTTTCCTCCTTTGCTGCATGTTTTCTGTCCTGGAACAAGGTGGGTGTTTTGTTTTTTAAATTCACTAGCACAACTGTCTCTAACAGTAGCTAATCTGCAACGCTGCACCTTATAGGGCATGTGTCTGGTATCATCGCCCTAAATTGATTTGCTGTGAACAAGCATCCAGCACTGAGGGAGGCTGGAATGGAGCCAGGCGAGATCAGGATCGGAATGAGAAGTAACAGAGCAGACAGGTACTGCAGAGGAATGGAGGGGGTATGTAAATCCAGACCGATTTGTTTACTTGCTTTGAAGGACTGATTAATTCATCAGGGAGTGTGTCTCCCACCCATCAATCCCCTCTCGATTTTCCCTGCCTGGGCCTGTTAATTCCCCTGCCTATGCATAGTGAAACCATTTTAAAGCATGGTTTCTGAGTAGCAGCCGTGTTAGTCTGTATCCGCAAAAAAAAAAAAGGAGGACTTGTGGCACCTTAGAGACTAACCAATTTATTTGAGCATGAGCTTTCGTGAGCTACAGCTCACTTCATCGGATGCATTCAGTGGAAAATACAGTGGGGAGATTTATATACATAGAGAAAATGAAACAATGGGTGTTACCATACACACTGTAACCAGAGTGATCACTTAAGGTGAGCTATTACCAGCAGAAGAGCGGGGGTGGGGGGAACCTTTTGTAGTGATAATCAAGGTGGGCCATTTCCAGCAGTTGACAAGAACGTCTGAGGAACAGTGGGGGGGAGAATAAACATGGGGAAATAGTTTTACTTTGTGTAATGACCCATCCACTCCCAGTCTTCATTCAAGCCTAAGTTAATTGTATCCAATTTGCAAATTAATTCCAATTCAGCAGACTCTCGTTGGAGTCTGGTTTTAAAGCTTTTTTGTTGAAGAATTTCCACGTTTAGATCTGTAATCGAGTGACCAAAGAGATTGAAGTGTTCTCCGACTGGTTTTTGAATGTTATAATTCTTGACGTCTGATTTGTGTCTATTTATTCTTTTACGTAGAGACTGTCCAGTTTGGCCAATGTACATGGCAGAGGAGCATTGCTGGCACATATCACATTGGTAGATGTGCAGGTGAACGAGCCTCTGATAGTGTGGCTGATGTGATTAGGCCCTATGATGGTGTCCCCTGAATAGATATGTGGACACAGTTGGCAACGGGCTTTGTTGCAAGGATAGGTTCCTGGGTTAGTGGTTCTGTTGTGTGGTGTGTGGTTGCTGGTGAGTATTTGCTTCAGGTTGGGGGGCAGTCTGTATGCAAGGACTGGCCTGTCTCCCAAGATCTGTGAGAGTGATGGGTCGTCCTTCAGGATAGGTTGTAGATCCTTGATGATGCATTGGAGATGCTTTAGTTGGGGGCTGAAGGTGATGGCTAGTGACATTCTGTTAAAGCATGTTTCTAGCGTTAATTCTTGGTGCAAGTGAAAAAATTCACTAGTCGGCTTGGTGGTGACCCAAGAGGCACAGTGCGGGTGGAAGGGACCTCAAAAGGTCAACTAATCCACCCCCACGCCATGTTGAGGCAGGGTTAAGCATACCTACACCATCCCTGATTAGACCAACATCTGTCAGGGATGGTCTAGACTTAATCCTGCTACAGCATGGAGAGCTGGACTAGACGACATGTTGAGGTCCCTTCCAGCCCTACATTTCTGTGTTTCTGTCATTCCTTTTTGTTCTCCCTGTTCATCTCTTTTAAAGGGGCCTGCCGCACTTCGGAATACAATTCAGACCAGGAAGCGGTTGTGCCACCGCTTGTATCGTAACCCCGAGTGCCCCAAAACGTGCTGCTGTTTGTGCTCACTGCGTAGGGGACACACGTGCAGCCGGCATGGGCACTGTGTTCTGCACGCTTTGCAGCTCCAGTTCAACTACTTGGAATCTAACAGCCCGCCAGCCGTCACCACACCCACACTCTTGCCTTTACCCATCTGGGTTAATGTTAGCAGGGGACCCCAATACACCCTCAGTCCTGAACTGTCCAACACTTTCTTCCCCTTGTTAGTTTGATGGCCCTGTTTACTGCTTATATGTCATCTGAGGTCAACCCGCATTCCTATCATAGAATCATAGAATAGCAGGGTTGGAAGGGACCCCAGAAGGTCATCTAGTCCAACCCCCCTGCTCGAAGCAGGACCAATTCCCAGTTAAATCATCCCAGCCAGGGCTTTGTCAAGCCTGACCTTAAAAACCTCTAAGGAAGGAGATTCTACCACCTCCCTAGGTAACGCATTCCAGTGTTTCACCACCCTCTTAGTGAAAAAGTTTTTCCTAATATCCAATCTAAACCTCCCCCACTGCAACTTGAGACCATTACTCCTCGTTCTGTCATCTGCTACCATTGAGAACAGTCTAGAGCCATCCTCTTTGGAACCCCCTTTCAGGTAGTTGAAAGCAGCTATCAAATCCCCCCTCATTCTTCTCTTCTGCAGGCTAAACAATCCCAGCTCCCTCAGCCTCTCCTCATAAGTCATGTGTTCCAGTCCCCTAATCATTTTTGTTGCCCTTCGCTGGACTCTCTCCAATTTATCCACATCCTTCTTGAAGTGTGGGGCCCAAAACTGGACACAGTACTCCAGATGAGGCCTCACCAATGTCGAATAGAGGGGAACGATCACGTCCCTCGATCTGCTCGCTATGCCCCTACTTATACATCCCAAAATGCCATTGGCCTTCTTGGCAACAAGGGCACACTGCTGACTCATATCCAGCTTCTCGTCCACTGTCACCCCTAGGTCCTTTTCCGCAGAACTGCTGCCTAGCCATTCGGTCCCTAGTCTGTAGCTGTGCATTGGGTTCTTCCGTCCTAAGTGCAGGACCCTGCACTTATCCTTATTGAACCTCATCAGATTTCTTTTGGCCCAATCCTCCAATTTCTCTAGGTCCTTCTGTATCCTATCCCTGCCCTCCAGCGTATCTACCACTCCTCCCAGTTTAGTATCATCCGCAAATTTGCTGAGAGTGCAATCCACACCATCCTCCAGATCATTTTTGAAGATATTGAACAAAACCGGCCCCAGGACCGACCCTTGGGGCACTGCACTTGATACTCCACTTGATACTTTGTTTAGGATAGACCTGTTTAACACCTTTACCTCGGCAAGGCTGTCTGGTCTTGAACGTATGCTAGTAACATCTGACGGGGGGGTTAATAACTTTACATATAATGTTGCTACGTACCTTTCCCCATGATGTTCATGACCATTGAGTTATTCGTTTTCAAATGATGCATCACGAGGCATATTTTGTACAAAGATTACAGTAGTGTGGAGCATGTGAAGATGGGTGCGCTGGGTCACGGGGCCTCACCCAGGTCTCCACGCACACCGACGCATCTGCCTGGGCCCTGTCTCAGCACCAGTCTCCTGATGGATCCCATCACCCCTGCATGTAGGTGACCAAGCAAGATCATCCCCTACACAGTCGTTAGCACTTGAAAAGAGCACACGGAGGTGTCTGCCTGCTTGGAATGGAACCTCATTCCTGAAAACCTAAGCCAGGAGACTCTCCTCGTTCATATCTAGCAAGGGCTAGGGCTGGGCTGTTGTGTGACAACAGGCAGTAAACTCTGGAGTAGCTCTTTGTGGTGCACATTGCTGCATGCCTGGTCAGGAAAGACAGCTAAAGCCCCTGAGCGAGCTCCAATGTAGTGTTGTGTCCATATCTGCGCAGAGGGCTATTTGCCTCCCTTTTGCTGTAGTGACTGAGAAACCTTGGGTTTCTATCTCTGTTACGGTTTTTCTATAGCAGCCGTCATCTTTGTTGTCCCAGCCTAGCTTGTTTCTTGATCTGATCTTTTGGCATCTCCAAAGTTGCTAAAACTTGAGTTTCCAAAACTCTGTCCTGGGCCGTTTTGCATCGGTCCTTTCCCATTGTTCTCGATCTGGGTGCTATATTTTGTTCTGTGGCATCTCATGCGGGCAGGTGAAATCCAGCTGCTCAGCCTGTCGGTCTCCACACTGTGTGATGGCTCCGGTTGCATCACCTGGCTTGTCGCTGTGTTGCCGAGGATGATTGATGTTCCTGAGTTATGTACTGACAGCGGGACAGAACCGTCGCTGGCTGGCTGGCCCAGCACAGGTCTCCTTTGTGCTCCATGGCTGTTCCATTTGACGCTAATTCAGTTCTCTCAGCAGCCAGCCCTACAAGCCCCAGCACAGACAACGAGCCCTGAAAGTCATAGATTAACGGATTCCAAGGCCAGAAGCGACCACTGTGATCATCTAGTGTGACCTCCTGTGCGACACAGCTCATAAAACTCCACCCAAATAATTCCTGGAGCAGATCTTTTAGAACAATATCCACTTTTGATTTAAGGGCTATCTGTAACTCCTGTATTTATCATGCTTTCTCCACTCCCCCCAAGTTCTGATTGGCTCAGCTCTCAAATGGTGAATATGTGGGGGACCTGCAAGACTCCTTGCCCACAATGAAACCTTCCTATAAACCTGTGGGTCCGGAACCACACGCGGCTCTTCAGAAGTTAATATGTGGCTCCTGTAGCTACAGGCGCCAACTTTCCAGGGTGCAGGGGGGTGCTACTGCTCAACCCCTGGCTCTGCCACAGACCCTGCCCCCACTCCACCCCTTCCCGCCCCCTCCCCGAGCCTGCTGTGCCCCCACTCCTCCCCTTCCCCCCCCCAAGCCTCCTGTACGCCACAAAACAGCTGATCAGGAGGTGCGGGGCGGGAGGCACTGGGAGCGGGGTGGGGGAGCTGACGGGGGGGCTGCTGATGTATTACTGGGGCTCTGTGGCAATGCACATTGGTAAATTCTGGCTCCTTCTCAGGCTCAGGTTGGCCACCCCTGTTACAGAGCTTAATAAATGGCTACTGAGCATGTCTAATAACCACCACATCCTTTTTCTGGATGCTTCTGGCCCCTTCTCGCTGAGTTGCCAGGCACAAGCGCAGAAGCACAGACTAGTCCCACTAAAGTCTATGTCCCCTCTCCAAGGCTTCTCTCCTGTTCCTTGGGCCAAAAAAATAATAATCAAACGCTGCGAAACAAGCCTGTGGGTTACAGTGCAGCAAATGCGTGCAAGGCCCTTGCATGTCACAGGGATGGGCATAGCATAGACATTTAGACAGAGCAACATTGGAGAGTAGGGATGTGTGATCCTTGGAAGAGCAAGAGCTTCAGTGCACAAAAGCCATCCAATGTACCATCATTTACCACGAGCATCTTATTGAAACATGTCCACAAGAAGCACCTTCCCCCACTACCTTCACTTGTATTTTTAGCACTTCCATTTCTTTCCCCTAGGCATCTGATTTACTGTGCATTCAGTCATTGGCCTCCCATCAGAGACTGTCAAAGGTGTCATCAGCTCCCAACAAGGAGGATGGCTAAGTGCTGATGCCACTAGGAACTGAAGTGAGGCAAATGATGTGCTTCATGTAGACCAAAAGGGGACTGACTTCTCAGGATAGCAAAGTGATCCTAAGCTCTTCTTTATGTAGTGGGTGCTGGGAAGGTACCTGCCTGTTTTTAAATAGTCACGGTACTGTAGAATCCGCTGAACTCCCATATAATTTATTGTGTCAATTACATCCTCATGAGCTTGTCATTTGATTGATCAAAGCACAAATCTGTGCTTTTCCCCAGTGGTGTTTTAGCAGGCAAGGAATAATAAGAGGACAGACACAGCACTATAAAACCAGAGTGGATTTTCTGCCTGAGTGGCCAGCTCTTCTGAATACAGGGGAAAGCAGCTATTGGCAGGTTTGTGTGCTCAGATGAATGCCAGGGTGGTTCCTATAACTAGCAGCCTAACTGAGACAATAATTCATAGATCCCAAGGCCAAAAGGGTCCCTTGTGATCATCTAGTCTGACTTCCTGTATAACACAGGCCGGGGAACTTTCCTACAATAATTCCTACAGCAGATCTTTTAGAAAAACATCCAATCTTGCTTTAAAAATTGTCAGTTATGAAGAATCTGCCATGATCCTTGGTAAATTGTTCCCATGGTTAATTACCTTCACTGTTAAAAATGTATGCCTTATTTCCAGTCTGAATGTGTCTAGCTTCAACTTCCAGCCATTGGATCATGTTAAACCTTTCTCTGCTAGACTGAAGAGCTCATTATTAAATATTTTTTCACCACATAGATACTTATAGACTGTAATCAAGTCACCTCTTAACCTTCCCTTTGTTAAACTAAATAGATTGAGCTCCTTGAGCCTATCCCTGTAAGGCAGGTTTTCTAATCCTTTAATCATTCTCGTGGCTCTTCTCTGAACCAATTTATCAACATCCTTCTTGAATTGTGGGCACCAAAACTGGACACAGTATTCCAGCAGTGGTCTCACCAGTGCCATATACAGAGGTAAAATAACGTCTCTACTCCTACTCAAGATTCCCCAGTTTATCCATCTCAGGATCGCATTAGCTCCTTTGGCCACAGTATCAAAAGACTTGGACTTTCAGAAAGCTTTTACAAGGTCCCTTGCCAAAGGCTCTTAGGCAAAGTAAACTGTCATTGGATAAGAGGGAAAGTCCTCTTACGAATCAGTAACTGGTTAAAAGATAGGAAACAAGGGGTAGGAATAAATGGTCAGTTTTCAGAATGGAGACAGGTAAACAATGGTGTCCCCCAGGGGTCTGTACTGGGACAAGTACTGTTCAACATATTCATAAATGATCTGGAAAAAGGAGTAAACAGTGAGGTGGCAAAGTTTGCAGACAATACAGAATTACTCAAGATGCTTAAGTCCAAAGCTGACTGCAAAGAGTTACAAAGGGATCTCACAAAACTGGGTGACTGGGCAGCAAAATGGCAGATGGAATTCAATGTTGATAAATGCAAAGTAATGCACATTGTAAAATTATAATCCCAACCATACATACAAAATGATGGGGTCTAAAATTGACTGTTACCACTCAAGAAAGAGATCTTGGAGCCATTGTGGAGAGTTCTCTGAAAACATCTGCTCAATCTGCAGTGGGAGTCAAAAAAGCGAACAGAATATTAGGAACCAATAGGAAAGGGATAAATAAGACCGAAAATATCATAATACCTCTATATAAATCAATGATACGCCCATATCTTGAATACTGCGGGCTGTTCTGTTCGCCCCGTCTGAGAAAAGATATTTTAAAATTTAGAAAAAGTGCAGAGAAGGGCAACAAAAGATTTAAGGGGCATAGAACAATTTCCAGATGAGGAGAGATTAAAAAGACTGGGACAGTTCAGCTTGGGAAGTAAACTGAGGGAGACGAGGGAGGTCTATAAAATCATGACTGGTGCGGAGAAAATGAATAACAAAGTGTGACTTACCCCTTCCCATAACCCAGGAACCAGGGGACACCCCATGAAATTAATAGGAAGCGGGTTTAAAACAAACAAAGGGAAGAACTGCTTCATACTGCACACAATCAGTCATCAAACTCGTTGCCAGGGGATGTTGTGAAGTCTACAATATAATTGGGCTAAAAAAAGAACTAGATAAATTCATGGAGGCTAGATCCATGAATGGCCCTTTGCCAAGATGATCAGGGGCGCAACCCCATGCACTGGGTATCCCAGAACCTTTGACTGCCTGAAGCTGGGACCAGATGACAGGGGATGGATCACTTGATAATTGCCCTGTTCTGTTCATTCCCTCTGAAGCATCTGGCACATCCGATGAAGTGAGCTGTAGCTCACGAAAGCTTATGCTCAAATAAATTTGTTAGTCTCTAAGGTGCCACAGGTTCTCTTTTTCCTTTTGTCAGAAGACAGGATACTGGGGTAGAAGGACCGTTGGTCTGACCCAGTAAGGACATTCGTATGTCACACTAAGAGCTCATATTCAGCTGATTATTCACCATGACCCCCAAATCTTTTTCAGACTCACTGCTTCCCAGGACAGAGTCCCCTGCTCTGTAAGCATGGCCTACGTTCTTTCTTCCCAGGCGTATACATTTACATTTAGCCATATTAAAACACACATTGTTTGCTTGCGCCCAGCCTTCCAAGCAATCCACGTGACTCTGAATCAATGACCTGTCCTCATTATTTACCACTCCCCCAATTTTGTGTCATCTGCACATTTGATTAGTGATGATTTTATATTTTCTACCAGGTCATTGATAAAAATGTTAAATAGCGTAGGACCATAACCAATCCCTGTGGGATCCCACTGGGAACGGACATTGCTTGTGCCTCACAAGAAGTTGAGCAGCGAAATATTTGCCCCATTGAAATCAATGGCAAAATTCTCATGCCGCTTCTAGCATGCGATGTTCCATTTTGGTGGACGTTCCATTGATTGTTCCATCTCGGGTTTCAACAGAGGTGGCGAGAATTATGATGCAGCATGGGTCACTGGAGCATTGCATCCTGGGACCTGGAGCCTTCCCAGGTTATTATAAAGATGAGAGTGGTTGCAGCACACTGCTTCAAACTAGGTGTGCCCCTCAGGTTGCTAGCAAATTGCCAATGCCCCTCTCAGTTGCTTAAGCTTTATGCCTCCCTGGTCTAGGCGGGGTGGGCATCATACTGTGTTATTAGGAATCCTGTGTGTCTTGAGGCTTTTAGGTTAGTGTAACAACCTTCTTCGCCTCTAACTTTAAATTCCTCAATGTCTGTCAACACAGAAGAGTGTCGTTGCAATGGAAAATATTTTTATGAATCCATTTAAGCTGTTGTAGCCCTGTCTCCCAAAAACACACTGGAAAATCACTGGGTTGTGGTTGATTCAAGATGTATCTTGCTGCTATCTTCCAATAAATTCAACCTTCCTAAAGCCTTCTTTCTCTCTCAGTCCTTTAAATCCTGCTGGCAAATCCACCCCTTTCTCCTTGCTCATGGTTAACTTCTCTGAGATACACACGCTGCATAGATTAGTTGAGGGGCTACACGGTAAATTGGGTTGATTCACGTCTTTCGACTTGTGACGGAAGAGAAGAGCTGAATCCAGATGTCCCAAGTGAAGACAAAGTTAGTGTTCAGAGTCTACAAGAGCTCTGTAAATTCTCTGGGGTAGATCCCTACATCTAGTGGGTCTCTTCACCCCCAATCAAAACCCAGCATGTATAACCCACACACCTCCTGGGTGTGGTGTTCTGTCCAATCTAGTGACACTTGACAGAGAGAGAGAGAGATCGATCAATCAATCTGCTCTACAGCTTTAACTAAGAGCCAGTTGGCTTTTAGCTCGTGTGGTAGAGGCTCATGCACTGAGCTCCAGAGGTCCCAGGTTCGATCCCACGCACTGACGACCGGGGTCTGTTGGCATTACACATGCACTGTCTTTGGCAAGGATCTCACTGAGTGCAATCAGCACGTGTTTCCTGGGCTTTGAATTATCTGTCTGCAACATACATTTTCTGTGGCTGTTCTAACATAAATTGCCTCACAGGCGGCTTGTGACATATGTGTATGCACACACACACACACACACACACGTCAATGAAGAGTGAGGAGTTCCAGATTCCTGGTCCCTTAAAGATCCCACTTTGTCTTCAGAATGACTTAGAATCATTTCACATGAAGCCTGATGCTAAGTGGTTCTACAAATTCCAGTTTTAAATATAGGATCGCTGGGGACTTTTTGCGTATCTTTGGCACCACATTGAAAGAAGAGACTGGAAGATTATTTGGGCTCTGACTTGCCTCTCTAAAGAATTTTGCTGCTTTATAAAGAATCAAAAGAGGAATCTTCAGTTAATAATGGAATCACGTAGCCATGTAGATTAAGCGAGTTTTGTTCAGCTAGAAAGAAAGAGGAGATTAATTTCTTTCTGATCTTAGAATAGGAATGTATCAACTGTACCTTATCTCTTGCCAACAGCTTTGTATGTCTTGGCCTCTCTTTTGGAGTTAATCACATCTTTGGAATCAAACCTTTTCAAAGAATGTGAAGCTATTTCAAATTACCTTCATTTATGGATTGTGCCAGGCATGTGTCTGAATTTGGAAATGTTATTTTTAATGGGAAAGGCACAAACAGCCACAGGTCATTTTGCAGGTCATTGAAGGTGAAAATGTATAGGAAGGTCCTTGGCTTTCCTCATAGGCTTGCTCTGTCAAGACATGTTAATGGTGTTGAGAGCCAGCAATGTTAAAATATTGTCAATAACCACTCTATTGAGAAGCAGTATAATGTAGCTACTAGAGCACGGGATTGGGAAATTGGGCGCCAGTCTTATTCCTGCTCCTGACGTCTTGGATAGTCGTGGGAAAACTGCAACATTTTCAAGTGTCCGTATAGGGTTGGGAGGCTACACGTTTGGGTGCTGGACCTCAGACACTTCCGATCTGATTTTCAGAAAGTATGGAGCACTCACAATGCCTGCTGAAGTTAATGGAAGCTGCAGGGGTTGAATACTTCTGAAACTCAGGCCCAAGATGTCTCAAACTGGGCAACCAAAACAAGAGGGTCCTTCTGACAAAGCTGGCTTCAGCCTTTCAGTCTCTGTTTCCTTCTCTATAAAATGGGGATCATAATAATCTTCATTTACCTACTTGATAGGAGGGTTGCAGGGCTTAATTAGCTAATGTCTGTAAAGTGCTTTACATATGCAGAACACTAGCCAGCTGCTAAGTAGTATTGTAATAATGGTGAGCCTGATTCAAAATACAGTGAAGCGAATGGAAAGATTCCCATGGGTTTTTGATCAGCCCTTAGTTATTCCTTAGCATGAACAATCACTCCAGGCACTGCAGGGGGGCTGGAGAGGCAGCCACTCAGGATCGAGATGGACCTGAATCCATGCGTCTGAATTGTGGATTTTTGGATTCAAAGACTCTTGAATTTTGAGTGGCTTCAGAGGCGGGGATCTGACCATTGGGCCTACTCCCCGTTTCTACAACGGGCTGAACCAAAATCCTACATCCTAACTTCCTAGAGGAGGTTTGAGGAAATGCATGTTCACCAGCTCAGTGTTTGTTTAACAGGCTATTCTGGTTAGACTCAAAGGGCAAAGCAAAATTATGTGAGATACACATCCCTATTGGTGCTCCTGACAGCCTCTTAGCTGCCCTCTAACTCCTAAGGAAGAGCTAGAGTCTTAGACCACAGGAAGGGGAGGCAGTGTGCTCAAGTGGATAGGGGCTTGGACTGGGAACCAGGACTTCTCATTTCTCTTCTTCCTGGATGGGCTGCTGACCCTCTGTGTGACCCAGGGCAAGTCACTTCCCCACTCTATACCTGTTTTCCCCCATCTGTAAAATAGGGATAATGGTTCTTTTGTCGTGTGCTTTTGAGATCCAAGGATGGAAAACGCTAAACAGGAGCTAAGGGTGTTTATTTGCCAGTGTTCCTATTACACCATGAAGTGCAATAGGTCTCTCGAGCTTGATAGCAACTTTTTGGAAATTTGTCTCCTTTCCTTGCCTTTCATTTTTTTTGTCCTTATAGCAGCCCCTGGGGACAGCACTTCCCAGCTCTAGCACATCCTGGAGAAGTCTCTTGTTTGCCTCCACCTTGCAGCTCAGGAGGGTTTGCATGCGTGCAGCTGATAAATGAGGCACCGCAATCACACCACTTCCCCTTCTTTTGGTCCCCTGACCACTTTGCAGAACGCTCTGTGCTAGTTTCCTTGACCTGCCAACGGAATGGGGGATGATCCGGGTGAAAAGGAGTTGCGTTCCTCAAAGCTGCGGGTCAGTTTGGGCAAGCTGCCTCTCTTCAACAAGCACTTAGATTAGTCTGTCCTTTGTGTCAAAGGAGAGGAGATCAGTGCTGTGTAACGGTTATAGTTTGGAAGGGCATAAAATGCAGTGATAGGAGCAGCAGCCTAGGAATCAGGACGCCTGGGTTTGTGCCTGGCTCTTGCTGTGTTACTTTGAGCAAGTCACGGATGGCCAGACTCCACTACCCTTACTCTGAGAGTTGTACTATTGACAGAGTACTTACTTACTCAATGTGAGTAAAGGTAATAGCAGAATAAAGCCCTTACTCTTTCTGCTAAAATTTTGTTCTCCTATAGTATTATAAATCTAGAGTACATTTGTTGATTTCAAGGAGGCCACTCAGGGTGTTAGATCCATCCAGAATTTGGCCCACTGGGTCTCAACTTATCCCTGTATGACTGGTGTGCAATAAGAACCCCTTCTCAGGCTGTTGTGAGGCTTCATTAACTTGCAATGTATAAAGCGTTTTGAAATCCTTGGATGAAGGGTGCTTCAGAAGAGCCAAATGTTAGGATCCATCTCGATCATTCTATTGGTACCTATTTTTATCAAGACACCAAACGCTTTTGGAGACATTAGAATGGACAGTGTTGTTGTTGGTATTAATCCTTGGCAAAGGTGTAAATCCTGGTGGGAGACCATCCACTGGGACCCCTTCTTGATACTCTTGCTTACTCTTGATGCTGCCCAGAATAAAGTTTGGCTAATTCAGAAGTTCATAAAGTAAAACTGAGATTCTGAGTATGTCCATGAACAAGGAATGATAACGCAGTATGGACAGGCTGGAGGGAAACCTAGGGCCAGATCCTCACTGCTGTAAATCAGCATAGCTCCACTGGACTATGCTACTATACAGCAGTGGAGAATCTGGCCTCCCAGTTTCTAAGAGGCTGATCCAAAACTCAGATGTCCATGGGCTTTGGATCATCTCCTGTTTTGGGCCCTGGCTCCCAGCAGGTGTTCACATTGTTCCATTGGTTACAGCTGTTAACTAGATTGGTAGCCGAAGAACTCAATACGAAACCATGCCTGTTAAAATAGTGGATTCCTCGGCCCCCTGAATGCGAAAGACTCAAGAAAGACTCCCCCCACCACAGACAGAAATGCCGATTAAAAACATGACATTTGAACTATTCAGAGGCTGCGGCCACTCTTATCTTATTGCCTTTTAATACCGTCTTCCGATTCTGTTGTCATGGTCTAGAGGAGGATCAGCCAGAAGATGCTTACCAAGAAAACAAGCAAATCTGCATTTGTGGACTGTGGCTCTGGCAACAGGCAGCCAAACAAGAATGGGGGAAGGGACTGCAGGCTGATATTTTTAGTCTTTTCAGATTTGCTCCTCTTTTCTTCTCCTCTTTAGCTGACCCCTGGCCACATCACTGCATGTCCCACTAGTTTCCCAGACCATGATGATCCTGTGGGTGTATTTAATTGCAAGCACATGTACACGTGGTTTTTCTTGCCGCAAGTAGCAGCCTGCACGGTAATCTTCTGACAGCTGATGGGACCCAAAGGGAAGGAATACCCTCATTACACAGAGCCGTCATGGGATTATTTCACATTGACTGTACTGGAATCATGGAATCATAGAATATCAGGGTTGGAAGGGACCTCAGGAGGTCATCTAGTCCAACCCCCTGCTCAAAGCAGGACCAATCCCCAATTTTTGCCCCATCCCTAAATGGCACCCTCAAGGATTGAACTCACAACCCTGGGTTTAGCAGGCCAATGCTCAAACCACTGAGCTATCCACCCTCCCTGGAGGAGAGGTGGAGCGAGAGCTGAATTCTGAGCTACCGGATGTCTGAAAAAGATCCGCTCCATTCTCCTGCCCAGGATTTTGCAGTGGCTGCAGGAGAAGCAGTCAACAATGAATCCATCCCAAGTTTTACATCAGACCACACGCAGGTGCTGGGACAGGACACCTAGGGAGTGCAAGCAGCTGGAGGGGCTAGCTGACTGGGTACATACCAAAGGTTTCAGATGGGATTGTACTCCGGGTGGCTTGCCCCTCCCACCACTCATTCTGCCAGGGCTACACTCCTACTTTTAGGGTGATAGCTCAGTCCAATTACACCTTCCAGCGCCAGGTTCAACATACCTGGAGTGAGTTTCTGGTAGATGACCATTCACGCTGGATTTATCCAAGAAACTGGATTATTGTTTAACCATAAATCTAAGCCCTGGTCTACACTACAAATTTATGCTGGTATAACTACGTCCCTCGCGGAAATCCACACTGCTGAGCGATGCAGTTATACCGACCGAATTCCCAGTGAAGATAACGCTACTCCCACTGGGCAGGCTTGTCTCATCATCATAGCTACCGTCTCTCGGCTAGGTGGAGTGCCTATGCCAATGGGAGAAGTTCTCCCATCGGCACAGGGAGCATCTTCGCTAAAGAGTATAGCTCTGTAAGCCCTTTGTGTAAACTAACTGGAGCGGGCTGACAATTTTGTGATGGAGAATGCTGATTGCCCAGCTCCCCTCCTGGTGAGGTCCCTGGCTCCTCGGGCTCCCTGTTTTTGTGCCAGGTGCCCGAGTGATAACAGAGCGGTAACACTTCTGGAAGCAATCAGTGTCCCACCCCACCATCCCACTGATATGTTTCAAACCTCTTCTGGAGGGACTGTAGCTAGGGGAGAAGATCGTTCAGCCTCCAAAGCCACTGAAAGCCTGGCCTGCCTGCCAAGGCCATCAATTGTAGTAGCGGTGGCATTTGAGCTGGGAACGCCGGTCAACTGGGAAATGGTTGGCGATAACCCAGTTCATTTTGCCACCGAGCGTCCCTTGCTTAGCAGCAGCTTTCACTCATGGCTGACTTAACCAGCTGGTTAGAGATGAAAGGCTGAACATCCATTTACTCATCCCCTGAGCTATCTGGTCCTTGCTGTAGTCTTTTTTGTTTTTACTAACAGTCAAACCTGACACACACAGTCAAGAGTATTACTGATATTTTACAGATAGGGGAGACTGAGTGAAAGACCGGGGAAAGGCCTGAAGACCATGGGAATCTTTGTTGACCTCGGCGAGTGTTGGATTGGGCCCTAAAGTCCAGATTTTTAAAGGTATTTAGATATTTGCAGTGCCTAAGTCTCATTTTTAAAAGGGAGTTAAATACTTAAATTAGTGGGAGTTAATCTCCTAAGTGCCTAAATCCCTTTTGGAAATGGGACTTGGGGTCCTCAATCAGTTGGGTATTGCCACACTGAGGGCAGCAATGTCTAAATATCTTTAAAAATCTGGGCCAAAATGAGTTGTTTAAGATCACACAGAAATTCAGTGGCAGAGCTGGAAAAAGCACCTGATTCTCACACATGTGCATTAGCCGCGAGTCATGCTTCCTCTGTGTAGTGTTTTTAAGGTACAGCTGGCCACTCGGAAAGAGAGCATGTTTTAAAACTCCCTTTTTACATATTTACCTAATTCTGTCAATAGTCTGCCCTTCAGAATCCTAAGTATATATTGACCTAATTTTTTCAAGTGGAAATGAAGTATTCATCTAAAGGAAATATCATGGCACGCTAGGTAAACATGCAAGCCACAAATTTAGGTATGTGTATCAGCTTTCAATAAAGGAAAAGGAAAAACATGACAATTAAATACTGTGATCTCTAGCTTGCAGGCAGCATAGGTTACTGTTAAAAAAAATCATTTCTGTAGCTTCGTAAATGTACACAGTATTTTAAGATCTCAACTCAAGGGCCATTCCCTGCCCCAAAGAAACGATAACAGGAATATGGGTGTATCTACACCATAGCTGCGATTGTGGCACAGGTCCGGGGCTGCAGCTGTCCTACATCGATGGAACAGGTTTTCCCATCGATATAGTTAATCCACCGCTCCGAGAAGTTGTTGCTAGGTTGACAGACAAATTCTTGCACCGACTTGGACGTGTCTACACCAAGGGTTAGTTTGACCTAACTATGGTGGTGACATTTTTTTACATCCCCCAGTGGTGCAGCTAGATCCATCTAATTTTTAAGTGTAGACAAAGGGCAAGTCTACACTACAAAACGAAGTCAACCTAAGTTTCATCAATGTACAGCCATTGAAGCAATTGAATCGGATTTACACGTACACACTATGCTCCTAGTGTCCACCGTGTGCATCCTCACCAGGAGTGAGCGCTTGCATCGATTTAATTGCCAGTGTGGGGCATTGTGGGACAGTTTCTGAAAGGCAGCAACCGTCGATGTAAGCAACACAGTGTCTGCACGGAGACTGCGTCAACATAACTACATCAACATAAGCGCAATGCCTCTCGTGAAAGTGGAGTTAAGTCAGTGTAGTGGGTGAGTTACAGAGGTGGGAGCTACTTTTTCAAGTAGATGCTTACAGGGTTAGGCTGACATAAGCTGCCTGATGTCAACCTAACTCTATAGTGTAGACCAGGCCCAAGCCGTACACAAGAGAAGACATTAGATAAGAGTTTAGGTGAAAGAGGATGAGAGGATCAGTGATGATGAGAAAAAGGGAGTTAACCCGAGAAAGCGATGTGCTAATTTACCCCCAAAGAACTGCACTTACAATACCATACACAGAAAGCAGTTGTTAGCCCAAAGAATTCACTGGTTCTCCCAGTTTATAAACTGTGCTGGAAACCAGTGATGTGGGAAAATAATTGACAAACTTTGCCAGGGGAGTCAGTAAACAGCATAAGACAATTTGACCTCCAGATTTTTTTCTTTGTTTTTCTACAAATAAAGATTTTTACTTTTTAAAAATACTTCATTGGCTCGTTAAGATGGTGAGGTCAGCTACTAAACGGCTCTTCCCACCTTCAAGTCTCACCATTCTCCTTTTGCCTACAAAACACTTGACAATAGTTAGGCAGCTGGTGGGAGATGACTGCTGCTCATTACACTTCTGTGGTCATCCTCTCCTTGCCACACTGGCTATTCCCAGCTTGTGTGTTGTGATCAGTTGTTTTCTCTCTTTCTGTCTTTTGTTATGTGTTTGTACAGCACCTTGCACAATGAGACCCCAATCCCCCACTGAGGCTAGGAGGTGCTGCAGCAATAGAAATAATAAACAAAGTTAGGAATTTCACCTAAATCAATAAGGTGCTGGTAATGTTAACACAACTCTGTGTGTGTGTGTGTGTGTGTGTGTCCATCCAATTCCTTATTCCTTTGTTAAATGTAAACCTTCATGCACTATACTTAGCTATTACTGTATCTTATAAAATATACAGGACAAAGGGTCTTTGATTCTTTACCTAATCCATTAGACCCTACTATAATATAAATCCTAGTACAAAGTCTGGCCAAGTAAAAAATGCTGGAATAATCTCAACATTAGGCATTTTTATTATTATTATTTTATTATTTTTTTAGTTGCTTGAGCTCACAACTGTAATTCTGGGGTGCTGGGGCAGCAAATTGTCATTTGCTAAGCAAGCTATGTAAATATGGGGAAAGCATCTTGGTAGGGACAGGCTCAGTGTGAATTTTTAGCCTCCCATCTGAAACGTCTCGGTACCGTTGTTTGTGTCAAGCCAGTCCAGCGGGGCTCTTGATGGTGCATCTACACTGGAATAAAAGACTCGCAGCTGGTAAGGGTCAGCTGACTCATGCTACCGGGGCTTGGGCTAGCGGGGCTAAAAACTGCTGTGTAGACGTTCAGGCTCGGGGCTCTGGGACCCTCCCCCATTGCAGGGTCCCAGAGCTTGGACTCCAGCCCAAGCCTGAACATCTACGCGGCAACTGTACAGCCCCACAGCCCAAGACCCGTGAGCCCAAGTCAGCTGACCTTGACCAGCCATGGGTGTTTAGCTGCTGTAGAGACGTACCCGGAGTGAACAAGAAAACATAAGTGCTGTCAATTGGCAGTGGAGCATAAGCAGATAACTAGGGCTGTTTAAGGCAGACAGGAGAGAAGCTGCCTGAGTGAAGCCATATTCCTTTGGCCGTCATTAGGTTACTTGGTTATTTCTCCTAAACAGTCATAAAAAGACACTTGGTTCAATCTGTTTTATCTTTTTTACTTGGCCCAGGGGAGCATCTTTAGCTATACATGTGCCAGGGAGAATGGATGGGCTGATAATTTACTGACGGTCAATCTCTCTCTCTCTGCCCTTTCTGTAGGTGTCAAGCACACCTCCTGAGTGCACCATCATGCTGGCGATCGAACATGAGCGTGAGAAATGCCTGGCAGACTCCAGCCTGGACAATCAGACAGTAGGTAAGGGATGGCTCTTTGCAGACTCCACATACAGAGAGCTGGGCAGTGACCTGCTCACTGAGTCCTTCCTACCACATATCGTACTCCTCTCTGAGAGCTGGAAGACCCCAAACTCTTGAGTTCAACTCAATTCCACAACTTCCACATTTATGCTGGGCTGAGTCTTGGCAATTTGCTGCATCTGTTAGCTTGCTCCCCCCACCCCACCTCAGGGGGAAGGGGAGAGGCAGGGGTAGGAGTACTCCCCTTTTTTGGTATCCTCCTCTCTGGCGGGTGCTGGAGGGAGCAGCCCCCGTGCTCCCAGGGTGCAGAAAATGCCGGAACTGCTATTCCAAGTGATCCCTGTGCAGCCATCAGAGGCGACACATTGCGAGGCACGCAGAGTCACATGCCCCCCTAGATTTCTCAGGCTGCCCCCCGCCGGGACACCCGGCAGTGGCTCCCCCTGGTGGTGGCACTGGCCACGCATCTGTGAAGCACAAGGAGGGAGGAAGCGACAGGGCGGCTGGTTGAGCTCCTCCCCCTCATCCCGCTACATGGGGCTGCTTCTCCGTCCCTGCTGCTAGCGTCCTGGTGCTTCCCGTGGCCTGCTTTGCAGACCACCCACTGAGGTGAGCCAAGGACTGGAGGCAGAGGCAATGCGTGGAGTGGTCACATGCCCACCCAGAGCCTTTCAATGCCCGCCCACCATCCACAGTTACGTGTCACCTCTGGCAGCCGTGCAATTTCTTGTATGCCCTGAGCATAGATCAGCCTGGTCTAGAAATCATGCACACAGTGAAATACGTTGTGGTGTGGAGTTTGATTATATTGGCCTCACCTAGTACACTAGCAGTATCCTTAAAGCAGCAGGAGTCCGGTTGAGTGTGTTTAACTTGCCCTCCTGGAGTGCCTCTCTCAAGTCACAGAACCTGTTCTCATGATTAAAGGAGGCTTAAGGAGCAGTGATATACATGCCCACAATGGCAATGAACAATCCGATCATTGTGGAGGGATGGGGAGTGGAAAGGAGCACACGGGGCATGGAATTCACTTCCCACCTCCTGTCGTGTGTCTGTCAGAGCCCGTGAACTCATCTGTGTCAGTAATGTGCCGGGCTCACTGTGCTTTGCCCCTGGGGTTGCCGACCAAACTCTGCTGTACCTTCTGAAAACTCCTTTCTGTCTCGCTCTCTGGGCACGGCCCTTAGTTAGGCTAAAGACAGAATGTGGCATTCTGCACATTGATTTGCTACTTATATAATCATGTACAAATGCCAAGGTCATCCCTGGCATAGCCCTATTTAATTCAGGGAGGGATTTGGAGTCTGCTGACACCCGCTCAGGTTTTTGTAACCCACGCACCTCCAGAGTGTCGGGTTGTGTTCCCTCTAGTGGCACCATGCAGCGAGGTGATGACTCACCAGTGTGGCGCCTCCTGCTGGTTGTCTCGGGAATTAGCTCTTCCAGCCCGGAGCGCCCTCTGCAGGCCGGTGTCTTGCCTGCCGCTGGCCCCAGTGTCCCTCCCAGACCCTGGTGCCCCTTTACCTTGGGGTGCTGCCCCCTGGCAGTGCCCCCTCACTCTGGGTCTCCCCTCCCAGGGGAACCCTCAGCCCTCTATCCCATCCTTGTCTCAGTGGCTACTGCCAGTCACCCTCTGGCCCCCGCTCACTGGGGCAGACTGCAGTCTGTAAATCGCTCATCATCGGCAAGGGGGGGGTCAGACCAGCTGTCTCTGCCTAGATCTGGGCTGCCCCTCTGCATCCCTAGTACCCTTGCGTGGGCCCTTAACTCAGCCTGCAGCCTGGGGCTTTGCTAGGCTGAAGCTCCCCAGCTCCCTCTGCCCTTCCCCAGCACTGCTCCACCCCAGGTACCCTGGTGAGCTCCCCAGCAGCCAGGCCCGTCTCTCTCAACAGCTAGGGAGAGATTGCCTGAGCTCCTGGCTCACAGCCTTATGTAAGGCCTGCTGTGGCCTGATTGGAGCATGGCCCCAGCTGTGGCTGCTTCCCCGTCAGCCTAGCCTTTAGCTCACAGCCCCAGCCCTTTCCCAGGGCTGGCTGCAACCCTTTCAGGCCCAGAGCGGATGACCACCCCGCTACACACCAATACCACTTGGAGATTAATGAGTCTGCTAGAGCCTTAGCTAAATGCCACGTGGCTTTTAGCTCATTCAGTAGAAGCTCCTGCATTAAGCTTCAGAGGTCCCAGGTTCAATCCCACCTGCTAACCGGGGTCTGTCGGTGTTACAATACCCACAACCTAAGTAAAGTCCATATTGAGCATGGTACATGGACCGCATTGCGCCCCATTAATGTCCATCGTTATTAGCAAGTGTCTAAATGAATTCTGATTTTTCATGGTGCCATGTGAAACTGTTGGCTTGAAACAAATCGATATTTCTGCAGGGACTTCAGCTGATTTAATTAAGTGGGACGGCTTCTGAGATCGCAGGGCATGTGCAGTCCGTAGAGCCTTTGCCTAGGTAGCATGTGGGTGTTGGCAGGAGTCCGGTGTGCGGCGTCTTTGTGTATGTATACACCTGCAATGTTGCCACACCCACTGACCAGGAAAGCTGGGCAAGGAACTGATTTTCCTGCTTTGCTGCCTGGACTGAAAAATCCGAAAACGTTTTGGGTCAGGTTGAACAAAATGCTCCAGGTGTTTTTAATAAAAGCAAAGGAAATGAAGGGCTAGATTCCCAAAATACTCCTGCACCTTTGGCTCTGGGATTGTAGCCTGGGAGTAGAGAAACGTTGGTTCAAGTCTGTACTATACAGCAGGGATTTGAACTTGGGCCTCCCAGTGGCTCTCAACCTTTCCAGACTAATGTACTCCTTGCAGGAGTCTGATTTGTCTTGCGTACCCCACGTTTCACCTCACTTAAAAACTACTTGCTTGCAAAATCAGACATAAAAATCGAAAAGTGTCACAGCACACTAGTACTGAACAATTGCTGACTTTCTCATTTTTACCATATAATTATAAAGTAAATCAACTGGAATATAAATATTGTGCTTGTACTTCAGCGTATAGTATATAGAGCAGGATAAACAAGTCATTGTCTGTATGAAATTTTAGTTTGTACTGACTTTGCCAGTGCTTGTTACGTAGCCTGTTGGAAAACTAGGCAAATCTCTAGATGGGTTGATGTACCCTGAGTACCCCCAGGGGTACGCATATCCCTGGTTGAGAACCACTGTTCTATTTTGTAAATAAGTACCCTACACACCGGGCTATAGGCTACTCTGAGGTGGGGGCAGTGAAGCCCTCTCATTTTTTCCTGTTGAAGCTGTTCCACTTGGTATGAAATATTTGTAGCCATTGGGCCAAAAAGAGCAAGCAAGGGAATGCCTCTATAACCTACCAGCAATCCTAATCCCTGTCCCTTTGCCACTGAACATTTAAGCATGCAGCGAGTGCCCGTGTGCTTCCGTGCAGCTTATGTATCCCTGTCAAGTGTCTGTCCTTGCGTGTGGGCATTTCAGGGTTTAGCGTGCAGTGTGAGAGCACAGGTGGCAAAAAAGTGACTCTCCTAGACTGGTGCTAAACTATTGCATCAGTCATGTAACTGAAAGCAGTGCTGCGCAAAATTGGCTGTGTGTGTATGAGAGAGAGAGATGGGGAGAGAGATCTGAAACAGCAGCTGCCACTAAGTAGAACAGCACTCCCATATATTAAAATGATCACCGTTTCAACTAAACAAAGCTGCCAGAAAAATCCTAGCGCATAACATCTCTGTTAAACCCGTCATGAAATGGATCCTTAACGAGCAGGATTTTGGCACACGGGAAAGGGAGAACAAAAAGTGAATAAGGCCCCCTGCCACCTTTAATAGAATACGCTGATTTATGAGTGTGTTTGTGTGTTATCTATCTTCCGCGCACACTGCATCCTCTTGGCAGAAAGAAAATCTACTGTGGTTAAACAACTAATTTATAATTCTTTCTAATTAAATGAGTGGAATTAAAAACACAGATGATCCGTAGGAAACTGGAAATAACAGTGGATGTCAGAGCCATTATCAGCGTATTGGTGAAAGAGGATGAATCTGTTTGATTTGTTACATTAAGCCAGTGGCAAATGATTAATCAAGAACACCCTGCGGTGGCACTTTTGTCGATCGTTACCTTTTACCTCTAGATGTACACGTAGTTTTCCACTAAGAAACAATCTGGGCTGCATTAACGTGCTGCTGGATGGCCAGGCATTATGCTGGAGGGGTTTGTATTGGTAGAAGTCAAGTGACAGCTGGGTTTCTGTTCAAATTCCCCCGCCCCTGTATTTTCAGAGCTGGTGGCAGGTGCCTAATTGTCAGGCCCGGCAGCAAAAGTCCTCTAGGTTTCCAGAGAACAGGTACAGAATGGGCCAGAGCAGAACACCAATGTCCCTCATTCCTGAGTGGAAAGACCACCCTAAAAATGGACAGAACCAATCAGTTTTCATTAAGGGTAAATCTACACTGCAGTTGGAAAGTGTGACTGCAGCATGGGTAGACACACCTGAGAGATTTTTTTTCCATACACCTCCTAGGAAAACATTCCCAACTTTATGAAGCTTCCCATGTTACACTTGCTGGTCCTCTAGGAACTGATCCAAGCTAGCTCAGGTGTGTCACACCTCCTGATTGCAGCGCAGACACACCCCAAGTCCCACTGCTGACTTGTAAAGGTGCATAGAGCTAATTGTGATTGTAACCTGAGGCTTATTTAAAAAGGACTTACATATAAGTGCCAAGTGCACCATTACAGAAGTACTTACAAGTACAAGTGTGCCAGAAATAGTAATTAAGTATTTATTAGGGCTGTCGATTAATCGCAGTTAACTTACGCTATTAACTCAAAAAAATTAATCACGATTAAACAGACTTTTGATCACAGTCTTAAGCAATAGAATATAGATTTAATATGAATACAATGCATACGAATCTTTAGTGCATCTGGCACGTGAATACCTTGCGACGCTGGGTACAACAGTGCCAAGCAAACACCTGTTGTCACTTTCAGGTGACATTGTAAACAAGACGCAGGCAGCATTATCTCCTGTAAATGTAAACAAACTTGTTTGTCTGAGCGATTGGCTGAACAAGAAGTAGGACTGAGTGGATTTGTAGGCTCCAAAGTTTAACATTGTTTTGTTTTTTTTGAGTGCAAAAAAACCTACATTTGTAAGTTGCACTTTCACAATAGAGATTGGACTACAGTACTTGTACGAGGTGAATTGAAAAATAGGATTTCTTTGTTCATCATTTTTACAGTGCAAATGTTTGTAATAAAAAATGATCAAATATAGTGAGCACTGTACACTTTGTATTCTATGTTGTAATTGAAATCAATATATTTGAAAAGGTAGAAAAACATCCAAAAATATTTAATACATTTCAATTGGTATTCTGTTATTCTTTAACAGTGTGACTCATCGTGTGATTCATTGCGGTTAATTTTTTTAATCACAATTTTTTTTAATCTCTTGACAACCACAGTATTTATACATAAAAGTTCCGCTGTAAGCTCAAGTACTTTCAACTCCCATATTCACTGCAATTGTCTGCTCCGTATATGGTCAGCTACTTAAATAATATAAGCACAGAGTGGAAGAGAAGGAAGAGAGCAACAATTAATTGAGGAAAAAATCTCTTAAAATGTAAATAAACGTATACATTTCCTTTCTTGTGTGTGTGTGTGTGTGTACAGACAGCATATCATTCCATAAAATGGGCATTTTACTTCAATAACAGCATAATCTTGAACATATCCTGATATTGGTTCCTTCTTGGCAGAAGGATTTGTCCAGTGCTACGGAATCGTCTTTCCACAGGAGCAGGGCTTGGCAGTGTAGTATTAAATTAGATGAAGAGCTTAGCAACTGCTGGGTATCTGTCCAGTTGATCCAGTTCAGACAATGGATCACTGAGAAATTGTCCCCCAACAATTCTTAAGTCTGAGTCTAATGCAGATGCCGCCTGATCATCCAAGTCATAGAAATTAGTGGCGGCTTTGGATGTCGCTTGATCTATAGCCATTGGCAGGGTGTGCTGGGGGGGGGGGTTGTGTCTAAGGCCAGCGGTGTCTCCTAGTGGCAATACTCAGGACTATGTGGCCCAATGGCGAGAATCAGTGGCTGCCTTGCATAGCAGCTAGAGTCTCTGGTAGTGTCCTCTAATAGTGTAAGTCAGTGGCTGAGGGTAGGGTAACCTGGGCCGCCCCACTCCACCAGGTTCCAACCCCAAGTCCCATCCAAATGATGGTCCAGCTATGTGGCTAGGAACGGGTGCCCTTACGCCTCTTCCCTGGGTCACTTCCTACCTCTGCTTCTGTTCCTCCGTCTGCACCATACGTCTGTCTTCAGAGAATGACCTGAGAGGCAGATTCCGAGTGTCTTCCTCAATCGGCAGCAGCTCGTCATCCTTGGCACCCGCGGTTGAAAGGTCTGCGGTGGCTTGACTGTGAGTCCCAGCCCCGGCCACTGAGAGCCTCAGCTACTTCTCTGCAGGAGGTTGCAGCACACAACTTCTCTCCTGCTTGGTCAGCCTAGACTGCTCCCTTTGGAACTCCCCGTCCACTGGGAGCAGGGCCAGCAGAGGTGGCGGGGCATGGCTTCCTGAGTCCAGAGCAACGCCCTCACCCTCGCCGCACCAATGTGGAGTTCGTACACCCCGTCAGAGGGTGTCGCAACAAACCAGATCTTTTTTTAAAAAAAAAAAAAGTTCCTCTGAAATCTTTCTCTCATCCTGAGCTGGCAGCCAGTGCAAATTTAAAAATGGGTGCGACGCAGAAGCAACAGCGAATGACTTTGTACTTTGGTTACTCTCAGCTGCATCAATGGTGAAAATATGCCCAACCTGTCTTCTAAATCCTTCCTTCGAATTATCTACTGAGGAAGAACTGTATTTTGGAGAAAATGACTCAAGCCTGGATTTTAGCACAAGCACACTAGGCAGAACCACACCACAGAAAGATTCGATGTTCACACACACACACACACCCCTGCCCCAACCTCCCAAAGTTTTTCAAGTGCAGTGGCAATTGGGGACATCATTTCCCAGCACTAACCTAAAAATTTCAGCTCTGGGTTGGAGAATGTTGGCAGCTGGAGACGCTCCATCACCATATTAATCCTATCACACATGCCATAAACGCGGCGAAAGCCATCAACCTCTGAATTCCGTTGCATAGAGGTAGATTTGGAGAGCGTTTGTTTTTCCAACGGTGTCACTCACAATCTCAGCACTCTTTTTGGGGTGTAGCATTGCTTAATGCAGAGCACTTAGCCACCACAGCCCAAGAAGCACCAGTAGTTGCTACCAGGTTCAGTGTGTGCAAAAAAAAAACAGGTCATAAGAACGGCCATACTGGGTCAGACCAATGGTCCTCCTAGCCCAGCATCCTGTCTTCCCACAGTGGCCAGTGTCAGACGCTTCAGAGGGAATGAACAGAACAGGGGAATTCATTGAGTGATCCCTCCCCTGTCATCCAGTCCCAGCTTCTAGGCAGTCAGAGGTTCCGGAACACTGAGACCATGGGGTTGCATGCCTGACTATCTTGGCTAATAGCCTATCCTCCAGGAACAAATCTAATTCTTTTTTGAACCCAGTAATACCTTTGGCCTTAACAACATCCCCGGCAATGAGTTCCAAAAGTTGACTCTGCGTTGTATGGAGAAGAACTTCCTTTTCTTTGTTTTAAACTGGCTGCGTGTTCATTTCTTTGGGGGACCCCTGGTTCTTGTGTTCTGTGAAGGAATAAATAGCACTTCCTGATTCACTTTCCTCACACCGTTCATGATTGTATAGACATCTATCATATCCCCCCTCAATCATCTCTTGGCCAAGCTAAACACTCCCAGTCTTTTTAATCTCTCCTCATACAGAAGCTGTTCCATACCCTTAATCACTTTAGTTGCCCTTCTCTGTACTTTTTCCAATTCTAAAATATCTTTTTCTAGATGTGGATGCATCTGAAGAAGTGGGCTTTAGCCCACAAAAGCTTATGCTCAGATAAATTTGTTAGTCTCTAAGGTGCCACAAGTACGCCTAGTTCTTTCTGCTGATACAGCCTAACATGGCTACCACTCTGAAACCATTTACAGCAAGGTTACTGCACCTCATGAAAATGATCAGGGGGCTGGGGCACATGACTTACGAGGAGAGGCTGAGGGAACTAGAGGTATTTAGTCTGCAGAAGAGAAGAGTGAGGGGGGATTTGATAGCAGCCTTCAACTACCTGAAGGGGGTTCCAAAGAGGATGGAGCTCAGCCATTTTCAGTGGTGGCAGATGACAGAACAAGAAGCAATGGTCTCAAGTTGCAGTGGGGGAGGTCTAGGTTGGATATTAGGAAACGCTGTTTCACTAGGAGGGTGGTGAAGCACTGGAATGGGTTACCTAGGGAGGTGGTGGAATCTCCATCCTTAGAGGTTTTTAAGGCCTGGCTTGACAAAGCCCTGGCTGGGATGATTTAGTTGGGGTTGGTCCTGCTTTGAGCAGGGGGTTGGACTAGATGACCTCCTGAGGTCTCTTCCAACCATAATAGTCTATGATTCTAGCAGAGTAAAGGTGGGAACACAGGTATAACCCACGCTATGCCCTCATTACACTTCCAGAGCTGTGTAAAGAGGCCTTAAGGCCCCATAACCTCTGTACCTTTATTATTTTCTTCTGATGCAACACTGAGCACCTGTAGCCCATACCGGCTAGGTAAGAACCAGTCGGTGCTCTGAACCTCTGAAAATTCAAGTCACTGATGTTTTCTGGCTTTTTTTTTTTTTCTTGTGTCATTTAAAAGGCTCTTTGTTGGGTATGAATACACTAGGAAATGGGTTTTGGCCACGGCTCCTGCTGTCTCTTAGCTAAGGAGGAAATGCTGTTGAGTTCCACTGAATGTGCTGTCCCATCCCAGCTGTCTGGCAATAAAGCCTGCCTTCCTTTGTTATCTCTGAGGTGATTAGGAGTCTTCCTGGTTTTCCGCCCAGGAGCATAATTTCTCTCCTTCGAAGTCGCTGTTACATGGGAGGTCTGACTGTGAGGCAACAGACCAGATCTATAGGCTATTGATAACGATTCCGCTGAGCTCTGGCTATTACTGCTGCATGCAGCGTGAGTCACCCGCCTGCTGTTCTATTGCCTTAATGCGCCATCACAGACACATTTTAATCCTGCTGATTTATTTATAGGTCAGTCTCGGGCTGCAGAAGGTGGTTCGTGTGCCACTGTGGTGCTCGGGCGTTAGGTTCTGATGGTGAACGGGAAACCAGGAGGTGCGAATGCAGCACTGCACTTGACCCACAGGGGGTGGCCTGCCAGTGCTTTGTGTGCAACATAAGAACATATAAGACCGGCCGAACTGGGTCAGACCAAAGGTCCAGCTAGCCCAGTGTCCTGTCTTCCAACAGTGGCCAGTGCCAGGTGCCCCAGAGGGAATGAACAGAACAGGCCATCATCAAGTGGTCCATCCCCTGTCGCCCATTCCCAGCTTCTCTGCACAGAAGCTACTCAAGGTGAAGTTGTCCTACTGTCCTTTTCTCCAGGAAATGCTTCAGTTTGTTTTTCGTCAAGGCAAATAATAATACTCAATGTTGTTGCTGTTTAATACAAAGCAAAATGTTCATCTACCCTGGGGGATGGAAAGTAGCTCCTTATGCTAATATGTCCTACGTCGACTCTTGTTATTAAGAGAGATTTCCTAACAAGTCTTTGACAGTATCCTTTTAAACTTTGCAGCTCAATTTCCTGAGGCATCACTTTGAAGTCACTTTTCATCATTTTAGAAATCCCTTTAGGAGCTTGAGAATGAAAGCTGGCCCCATACTGATTCCCACTCTGCCCTTCTAGAATCTTGGGAATGTCGGGCTGGGAGAGACCCCAAGAAGTCATCAAGTCCAGCCCCCTGTGCTGAGGCAGCACCAAGTAAACCTGGACCATCCCTGACAGGCGTTTGTCCAGCCTGTTCTGAAAAACCTCCCATGACGGGGATTCCACGACCTCCCTTGGAAGCCTGGTCCAGAGCTTAACTACCCTTATAGTGAGAGAGTTTTTCCTAATATTCAACCTAAATCTCCCTTGCTGCAGACTAAGACCATTACTTCTTGTCCTACCATCAGTGGACATAAGTAGGGGCATAGCGAGCAGATCGAGGGACGTGATCGTTCCCCTCTATTCGACATTGGTGAGGCCTCATCTGGAGTACTGTGTCCAGTTTTGGGCCCCACACTTCAAGAAGGATGTGGATAAATTGGAAAGCGTCCAGCGAAGGGCAACAAAAATGATTAGGGGACTGGAACACATGAGTTATGAGGAGAGGCTGAGGGAGCTGGGATTGTTTAGCCTGCAGAAGAGAAGAATGAGGGGGGATTTGATAGCTGCTTTCAACTACCTGAAAGGGGGTTCCAAAGAGGATGGCTCTAGACTGTTCTCAATGGTAGCAGATGACAGAACGAGGAGTAATGGTCTCAAGTTGCAGTGGGGGAGGTTTAGATTGGATATTAGGAAAAACTTTTTCACTAAGAGGGTGGTGAAACACTGGAATGCGTTACCTAGGGAGGTGGTAGAATCTCCTTCCTTAGAGGTTTTTAAGGTCAGGCTTGACAAAGCCCTGGCTGGGATGATTTAACTGGGAATTGGTCCTGCTTTGAGCAGGGGGTTGGACTAGATGACCTTCTGGGGTCCCTTCCAACCCTGATATTCTATGATTCTATGACATGGAAAAACAATTGGTCCCTGTCCTCCTTATAACAGCCGTTAACATATTTGAAGACTGTTATCAGCTCTCCCCACGCCCCAGTCTCTTTTTCTCAAGACTAAACATGTCCCGTTTTTTGTTTTTTAACCTTTCCTCGTGGGTCAGGTTTTCTAAATCTTTTTTCATTGCTGTAGCGCTCCTCTGGACTCTTTCCAGTGGGCCCCTGCTTTTGTAAAGTGAGGTGCCCAGAACTGGACACAGTTCTTCAGCTCAGGCCTTAGCAATGCTGAGTAGAGCGGGACAGTTACCTCCCATGTCTTACATATGACACTTCTGTTGATGCATCCCAGAATGATATTCGCATTTTTAGCAGCTGCACAACACTGTTGACTTGTATTCAGTTTGTGATCCACGATAGCCCCCAGATCCCTTTCAGGAGTACACCACCTGGCCAGTTATTCCCCATTTTGTGGTTTTGCATTTGATTTTTCCTTGCTAAGTGAAGTACTTAGCACTTACCTTTATTGAATTTAATCTTGTTGATTTCAGCCCAATTCTCCAGTTTGTCAAGGTCATTTTGAATTCTAATCCTGTCCCCCAAAGTGCTTGCAACCCCTCCCAGCCTGGTGTCCTCTGCAAAGGTTATACGCATACTCTCCATCCACTTGAAAGATTATTCAAGTCATTAGTGAAACTATTGAATAGTACCGGACCCAGGACTGACTCCTAAGGGACTCCACTAGCTAAACCCTTGCAGTCTGGCAGCATAGTCTTTGAGTATGGTCTTTCAGTCAGTTGTGCACCTAACCTTATAGTAATACCGTGTACACCACATTTCCCTAGTTTGTGATACAGTGTCAAAAGCCTTACTAAAATCAAGATATATCACATCTACTGCTTCCCCCTATCCACTAGGCCAGTAACCTGTCAAAGAAGGAAATGAGGTTGGTTTGGCATAATTTGTTCTTCACAAATCCATGCAGGCTGTTCCTTATTACCCTATTATCCTCTAAATGCTTACAAACTGATTGTTTATAAGTATCTTTCTAGGTATCTTTCTAGGCTAAAGTTAAGATGCACAACAATCTTCTTAGCAAACTGGCAGGTTTGTCATGGGGTGCTCGTACTCCAGCTCCATGGACATCAGCTCTTGCCACCGCGTATTCGGTGGTGGAGTCCTGTGCACCAGTTTGGAGCCAATCGTCACACACCAAACTGGTGGATACGCAGTTACATGCCTCCATGCGTATCATCTCCGGTACCCTGTGTCCGACTCCACTTCCACGGCTCCCAGTTCTGAGCAATATTGCTCCTTCTCCTATCAGATGAGAGGTTGCCACTTGCAAGTTACTGGAGAAAGTACGCACCAACTCAAGCCTACCGCTGCACAATGACCTTTTTATACCACCAGCTGCACGTTTGCCGTCACATCGCCCATTATGGTCTCATCCACCCCGCCAGGATGTTAGGGCAGAAGCACTCTGGCAAGAGGAATGGCTATCTGTTATAATCCCCAACCAGTCCCTCGTCGCTGACCCCAAAATTTGCCCGCCTGGTTTTGACCTGCCCTGTCTCCAATGGTCCCCGTTGAACAGATTCCGGACCGGGCAAAGTCTCTGTGCAGCCAGCCAGTATCACTGGGGCCTTCGTGACAGCCCTTTGTGCAGCTGCGGTGCAACACAGACGATGACACACATTGTCGAGAAATGCCTGCTGACTAGGTTCAGCGGTGGCCGCGAAGAACTGCATCACCCCACTGAAGATGCCATTGCTGGGCTAGATGACTATGCACACGCTAAATAAAATCCAGGTATTGAAGGTAGGCTGACTGGTGTATAATTCCCCAGGTCCTCTTTGTACCCCTTTTAAAGACATGGAGACAATTGATCATTGTTCTCTTTATAACAGCCCTTAACATGTGTGAAGACTGTTATTGGGTCCCCTCTCAGTCGTCTTTTCTCAAAAATATCCGTTTTCCCAATAAGTCAAGTTTTCTAAACCTTTGATAGTTTTTGTTGCTCTCTCTGGACTTTCTCCATTTTGTCCACATCTTTCTTAAAGTGTGAGACCCAGAGCTGGACACCGTTTTCCAGCTGAGGCCTCACCAGTGCTGAGGAGAGCAGGACAATTACCTCCTGTGTCGTACATTCGACCCTCCTCCTAATACACCCCAGAATGATATTAGCATGTATTACATTGCTGATGGGGGTCTCTCTCCTGGGAACAATGACTCTGAAAAAGACCCAGGTGATCATTGTGGATAATCAGCTGAACATGAGCATCCTGTGCGATGCAGCAGCCAAAAGAGCTCATGCAATCCTTGGATGTAGAAACCGGAGAAAAGGAAGTTGTTATTACCTATTGTGACAAAGTTCCTGCTCTACCTTGGTGGGTCTTGCGCTTATTGGCGGATTTGCTCGCCTTGGAGCTTCACAGCAGCCCTCAGCTTGGCCGTTTTTCTGAACCCACAGTCCAGGTCAACTCCTTCTGTGTCTGACCAGGAGTTGGGAGGATTTGGGGGGAACCCGGGCCCGCCCTCTGCTCCGGGTTCCAGCCCAGGGCTCTGTGGAATGCAGCTGTCTCGAGTGCCTCCTGGAACAGCTGTGCAACAGCTACAACTCCCTGGGCTACTTCCCCATGGCCTCCTCCCAACACCTTCTTTATCCTCACCATAGGACCTTCCTCCTGGTGTCTGATAATGCTTGTACTCCTCAGTCCTCCAACAGTCCATGTTCTCACTCTCAGCTCCTAGTGCCTCTTGCTCCCAACTCCTCACACGCACACCACAAACTGAAGTGAGCTCCTTTTTAAAACCCAGGTGCCCTGATTAGCCTGCCTTAATTGATTCTAGCTGCTTCTTGATTGGCTGCAGGTGTTCTAATCAGCCTGTCTGTCTTAATTGTCTCCAGAAGGTTCCTGATTGTTCTGGAACCTTCTCTGTTACCTTACCCAGGGAAAAGGGACCTACTTAACCTGGGGCTAGTATATCTGCCTTCTATTACTCTCCTGTAGCCATCCGGCCCGACCCTGTCACACTATGTAATTGGCACTGGGGAGACCACTGCTGAAATACTGTGTCTAGTTCTGGTGTCTGCAGTTCAAAAAGGATGTTGATATATTAAAGATGGTTCTGGGAGGAGCCACATTAATGACTGAACGATTAGAAAAACATGCCTTCTAGTGATAGACTCTAAGAGCTCAATGTGTTTAGCTTAACAAAGAGAAGGTTAAGGAGCGACTTGAGCACAGTCTATGGTACCTGTACAGGGAACAGAAATTTGATAACAGAGGGCTTTCCAGTCTAGCAGACCAACGTATAACAAAATCCAATGGCTGGAAGTTGAAGCTAGAAAAATTCAGACTAGAAACAAGGTGCAATTTTTTAACAGTGAGGGTAATTAACCACTGAAACAATTGACCAAAGGTACAGTGGATTCTTCACCACTGGCAATTTTAAAATAAAGATGGGATGTTTTCCTAGATGATACATGCTCTGTCTCAAACAGGAATGGGTAAAGAGCAGTCCTATGGCCTGGGTTAGACAGGAGCGCAGACTAGATAATCACAAATAGTCCCTTCTGGCCTCATAAATTGTGACTCTACAACTTGTGTAGCTAGTAATAACATTACCCACAGCAGCAACGAACTTTCTCACAGTAGCACAAGAGGAAAGGTTTTGTCCTCATTTTGCTTTCAGAGCCTACAGATACTGGCAAACGTCTTTCCAAGTGGAGCGCTCTGGAGCCCCTGAGGGCATGCCAGGAGGCACACTGCAAAGCCTTTAGCAAATCGCTGCTCACTGACTTGTGTTCGTTATGTAACGTTCCCAAAAAAGCGATTCCCCCCTCCTCCACTGCAGCTTACAAACCGCTTGGTTTAATTGAAATAACGGAGCAAAAAAACGGAGGGGATTTACCAGCGAGGCAAGCCAAAGCAAGCATGACTAGGTCAGTTGACTGTGTTCCTAATCTGATTATCTCATTACTGCTAATCAATTCCCTTTCTAATCATTCATTCCTTAAGCAACATGAGAATTAGCGATTGAGCTGTGAAATCTGTTGTAAGTAATTTGACAGGCTTCTGTGCAATGTGCATTCAGACAAGCTGCTCTCTGGTCTACGGTGCTGAGCAGCAAGACCCAGCGTCATAAACAGAGCTTATTAGAGAGGGGTGGAAGTCTTAGAAAGCTTGCCCACAGCTTGGAGATTGCTTTAATGGCCTGGAAAGCACATACTTGGGTATGAATGAAGTCAGCAAGAAGACAGAGGGCACCATTAAAGCTCTGAGATTAGCTGAAGATCTGGACTAATGACCAGAGCAAGGGGAATGTGATTTTCTGCACTGACAGGATTCCACGGCATCCCCTGCTTATAGCTTTTAGGTGTTGAGTCTGCCAGGTGCCAAATGCCTGGTTGTGAGGATACTTGGCTCCTGTTCACTTCAGTGGGAGTTAAGTGAGTTCAGAATCCGACTGCCGGTGCTCAGTACCTCACAGGACCAGACCACTGGTTTCCATTTTTCATCATGGCAACCAATATTTTGAGACTCAGTTGTTTCATAGTGTGACAAAGTTCCTGCTCTACCTTGGTGGGTCTTGCGCTTATTGGCAGATTTGCTCGCCTTGGAGCTTCACAGCAGCCCTCAGCTTGGCCGTTTTTCTGAACCCACAGTCCAGGTCAACTCCTTCTGTGTCTGACCAGGAGTTGGGAGGATTTGGGGGGAACCCGGGCCCGCCTTCTACTCCACGTTCCAGCCCAGGGCCCTGTGGAATGCAGCTGTCTCGAGTGCCTACTGGAACAGCTGTGCGACAGTTACAACTCCCTGGGCTACTTCCCCATGGCCTCCTCCCAACACCTTCTTTATCCTCACCATAGGACCTTCCTCCTGGTGTCTGATAATGCTTGTACACCTCAGTCCTCCAACAGTCCGTGTTCTCACTCTCAGCTCCTAGTGCCTCTTGCTCCCAGCTCCTCACACACACATGCCACAAACTGAAGTGAGCTCCTTTTTAAAACCCAGGTGCCCTGATTAGCCTGCCTTAATTGATTCTAGCTGCTTCTTGATTGGCTGCAGGTGTTCTAATCAGCCTGTCTGTCTTAATTGTCTCCAGAAGGTTCCTGATTGTTCTGGAACCTTCCCTGTTACCTTACCCAGAGAAAAGGGACCTACTTAACCTGGGGCTAATATATCTGCCTTCTATTACTCTCCTATAGCCGTCTTGCCCGACCCTGTCACAATAGGAAATGTGATTGGTGCTACTTCTGTTAAAGCCCAAGGGGAAATAGTGGCCCAGATTTCAAACTCCCATGTGCTTACTCACTCGGGCAATACACTGTGATGTATGCATCCAAGTCAGGATTTGCAGGCTCATCTGGGCAGTTGCATACGGCATCATGGCATGGAAACCCATTTCGCCCATTATATATGTAATCTTGGTGTGTGGGACGTACAAAGTTTAACCTCAGTGAAGACAACTCTTGTTTCCAGCTCCATGTGCATATAACCGATGTTGCCTTGCAAGGCCAGATTTGGGGCCTGAGCTGCTTTGTCACATTTTGAAGCGATCAAGACGTGTTTTACAAGAGAAAAGGCAGCAAACATATGGAAATTAAAATTCTAACAGGGAAAAAGTTTAATGCAGTTTAAATGAGGAGTCTGTTTATACATCACTCTCTGTTTATAGTGCAGCAAGATAAGAGATAATTAATAGCTCTTTTCCTGTAAAGAGCGAAGTGAATTCTCACCCTCTGAACTGGCTAAGGCCTCCGAGCGTATAAAGCGGTCAGATCTGGGCTTTTTTGAAAGGGGTTGGTGGTGGATTGACAGCCCTGAGGCTGTTGTCCTCCATCACCAGAACAGGGCCAGTATGCTCCTTGCATATCTGTCCTATCAATGTGCTTCCCCCCTGGCCTGAAGGGATCTCCTCCATTAAAGACAGGTGTTCCTAAGTCAGATGAACACTGAATGCTTCAGCCTGAAAATTTCAGCAATGCTCAAACAAAATCATAACCCCTCAGCTGTTGGCCTGTCGGCCGAGACTGTCAACAAAAGTGGGCCAACAGTGAGGGTGGCTCTGTAGAACAGTCCATTGGGAATTAGACTTCCCAGCTTATCAAAATGGCGACTGCCGTCAGTCACTGCTGACCTGTGTCATATTGGAACCTGGAATCTGGAGCGCTTAATAGTCCTCCAACCTATCCAGTCCCCAAAAATCTCTCTGTCAAGTTGGGAGACTGGAGTGGATTGGTTGTCAAGAAATTCAAACACATTAAAGTGAGCCCCTCTTTCAGAGTGGCCTTCCCTAATATTGTTGTGTTGCAGGAGCAGGCATCTGAAAGCTCTTTGGGGCAGGAGCTAGCTTTTTGTTTTGCTTGTACAGCACCTACCGTAGTGGAGCCCTGGTCTGTGAGTAGGGCTCCTAGGTGCTACAGTAAAACAAACTAACTAGTCGTCGAAAGCTCACGCTGTCGTAAAGTCGTATGTGCAAAAAAGCTGAAAATAGCCGAGAACTTGGACCTTCGCAAACCGTGAATCCCGGGGATGATTGAACCGGGTGAACTGTAGCAGTTGGGCCAAGTAATCCACCATCTGTGCAGCCTCCCTCATACAGCCAATGAAATTGTTGCATGCAAATTAGCTGGAGAGTAAAGGTATTGGGTTGGTTGAGTTATCTCTGATATCACAATGGTCTAGGACTCTTGGCACAGCATAAGTACGTGCCTTATTGTAGCTGAAAGCCCATGCTGCTGCACAGATGTAATTTGAAAAGACCAAGTGGCTGACGGCTCTAAAATTGGGCAGCAACAATCCTTGAATCCCAGTGATCATTGAAGCTGGTGATATTCTAACAAAATGAGCTCTCAGCCATGCTGTTTCCATTGCTTCACACTGACCCAGCAGACATTCTAGGCTTCAGAGGGACAATCCTGGAATCTTTTATGTAAATAATAATGAATAATAATAGTAATAAAAGGGAAGCACATGTTTTCCTAGAGATGGTTCCAATCTATAGCCCCAGATTTGAACACCCCCAACCTTTGGAGCATTTGAATTCCAGATCCAAAGTTTGCATTGTCTTAAGCAACAAATCCCATTCTCCGAGGTTCTGGTGAAAATGCTGGTACACAAAATTGTCAAATTAAAAAGAAATGACACATGGACAACTGATGTCCAACGTGGAGGCAAGAGACAGGACTTAGCTGGGCAGTTTTCTTGAATGTTAATGAAAAGGTCCTGACAATGAGAGCCATTCTTCCTACCTTTTAAAGGTAGCTTGCAATTACTTTTGGCCTGAAGGACTTGAAAAATGTTCCTTACCCCATAAAGTACAAATTCCTAGTCTAAGATCCAGCTTTTCGTCCCCCTCTTGCCTGTTCTAGAGTAGAACTCCCATTGCTGGTAATGGGAGACTTGCATAGGAACCAAGTACTGATGAAGCTCTGTATTGCACGTAAGCAATCTGAGATGTACAGAAAATACCTGGATTTTGCTCTGAACTTGCCCTCAGAAAGGCATAACAGGGAATATGTAAAGTATCCTGTGGAATTCTCTTAAGATTCTGGTCGGCATCTGTGCCTTTTGAGGTTTCCCCATGAGAACCTTGAGTGGGAAGAGCGAATCCATAAGAAGATAAGAACGTCCATGCTGGGTCGGACCAAAGGTCCAGCTAGCCCACTATCTTGTCTTCCAACAGTGGCCAATGCTAGGTACCCCAGAGAGAATGAACAGAACAGGTAATCTTCAAGTGATCCATCCCCTGTTACCCGTTTCCAGCTTCTGGCAACCAGAGGCTAGGGACACTGTCCCTGCCCATCCTGGCTAATAGCCATTGAGGGACCTATCGTCCAGGAACTTATCTAGTTCTTTTTTGAACCATGTTTATAGTCTTGGATTCCAGTTCCATCCATTTTGTGCCTCACTGCATCATTGGGTTTGAAGCTTTAATTTTGTCTTGAGTGTTGTAGAAATTTTCAGGTTGCAGCCTTTCTAGCAAACAGCAGTGTTTATTCAACTTGGGAACAGCTGTCTTCTCACTTTCAGGATTAAAAACCATTTAATGAAAACAAATCTCGTCCCGAAAAAGGCATTTTCATTTGGAGACATGTAACATTTGGAAATGCCCTTTTGGTTCTTGTGCTGGGTTTTGTATTTTTTTTTTCCAATAGGATAATATGCAAATATGCACAGTGTTAGTTATGCAAAGGTTATAAAAATAAACAGGAGAGAATACCATTGCTACAGACTAATAGCATGTTAGAGGCACAGGATAGTTGCTCAAATGTAATCTCCAGATGAAAAGCTTTAATTTGTTTTCTATAATGATTTGCATGCATTTTTCCCCTTATCAGATTTATGGTTAAGAAACCCCCTTTTTGATTCTGACTGATGATTTAACAGAGCAAGGATCTCTCTGCTTTGTGCCAACTGATGTCTGCACTGGCAACTCCCAGGCATCCCACAGGCTGCATCAAAACCCCGTTGAGAGCTCTGGGCCTGATCCAAAGCCCGCTGAAGTCAGTGGGGAATCTTTCTACTGTCTTCAGTGGGCATTGAATCAAGCCTTTCAGTGTCTAAGGAGTCTATCGTGGGTAAGTCTACACTGTGTTTTAAAACGTGCAGAAACGAGTCTCGGAGCCCAGGTCTGCAGACTTGGGTTCGCACGACCACGCTAAAAGCAACCATGTAAACACTGCGACTCGGGCTGGAGCTCCGGTTCTCAAGCCCACCCCTGCGTCTCTGGGTTTCAGAGCCTGAACTCCACGCAGAGTTGCAAGCTGGTTTTAGCACCATAGCACGAGCCCCACGAGCTAAGTTGGAAAACCTGGGCTCTGAGTTTAAAACACAGTGTCAGCATGCCCTGGTGTCTAGAGAACTTGGTATGCAGAGATGGGCGCAAAAAGCTGTGGAGGGTGCAGGTGGGGGAAAGAGCTTTCAAGCTGATGATCTAATTGAGACGTGTATTCAAGGAGATTTATGAATGAGGGATGTCTTGCAGAACATCAGCTGTAATGTCATCTTTACTTGCCAGTAAATATTTGGCCTTCATACAAGCAGGATGCTGAGCACCAGGTGACAGAGCTGGGGGAGAGACATTCGTTAGTCTTTCCGCTGTTCTGCTCCATGGACTGGAATACCAGCCTGCACAGTGGTTATAATAAGCGAGAACCAGATCCTGAAGTCTTTGCTTAGGCAAAACTCTCGCTGTAGCCAGTTGGGATTTAACAGGCATAAGGACTCTAGGATCAGACCCAAGGTCAGCCGCCCCGCTCTTGTTATTGGAAGAGGAGTCTGTAACAGCAATTCCTGGAAATGTGTTCCATTTATATAAATTGATGGGTATGTCACTTCATAGTGCAATAGAAATATTTGACTTATGGAGAAAAGAAAGATTGCAATGTTGGCTGGGAATCTATGCTCGTGCAGCCATAAAAGCTCAGGTATTTCAATCTTCCGTTGGGTCTGAATGCTGCTTTTCTAAGCCCACTGAGGTTTCGGGGAAGAGATTCATATGAAAGATGATATAGTTTCTCACTCTGAAAGGTCATGAAATTTCTAGCCTGGCCATTTATATGCCATAGGAAGCAATTCATATTAAGTAGGGGCTAGTAGAAACATTCCTTAAGAATGACACTTTTATCAGCATACAAGAAATCAATCTATATATTAGGCAGGCTATAACCCTGCTAAAATGTCCTGTACTTGGGTAACCACTTGTTATTGGTCTCGTCGTAGGATGGACGGCCCCTTGAAGGGGAATCAGGGTCCAATCTATTTGTGATGGCTTCTTTAAGGAGAACAAGCCAGCTTGGCCCACCTGCAAATAATTAACTGCTGAGGTGGCTGGCTGGCAGCTAATTGACTAATGAGTGCCTGGACCTGATAGGAGGCTACCACTGCTCTGTTGGAGGGCTGTGCTCCAAAAGAGAGGAGGCTTTTAAGGAGAGGTGCTCCCAGAGGAGCTAGCAGGAAGAGGGTGTCCACATGGTGACCTCTGCCAGCCAACAGGTGAAAGGAGAGAGTAAAAAAGGAGCCAGCTGGGGAGAAGCTGACTGAGGGTTATAGCTGGCCTGAAGCATAATCCTGCTCCAGAAGTAGGGCAGGAGAGTCCTGAACTTGGAGAGGAGGCTCGTTGGCCTTAGCCCCAGGGTCAGAAGATGGAACAATGGGTTTGTGTTCCCTTAGCTGAGCCTGGGGCTAGCTGGCTCAGGTCAGTTAATGAGCCCAGCTGAGCTGCAGCAGAATCGCCTGATTGGCTGGCCCACCCCATTGGCTGCAAGGAGCCAACAGGCGTGCTTTAAGCTCAGCAGCAGTGGCAGGTCACCGGCTGCTCAATGCATACACCTGCAGCTGCGATGTCTCCTGTACCCGCCTCGTTCCCAGCCTTGTTCCAGACCTGCTCCTATCTCACTCAAATCTGCTCCAGCCCTGCTCCCTTGCCTGGCTTCTGACTCCAGCTACTTTTTGTGTTGAATTCTCGCAGCATTTTCTGTAATTTGATAGTATTTTCAGCGATCAACACAAGATCGTCCACGAATCTGAGATGGTTTAACTGCTCCCCGTTGATGTTGATTCCACCCTTCCAATTCATCTGCCTCATTACCTTTCAAGGCACGCTGTGAAGAGTTTCGGTGAAACTGTGTCTCCTTATTTGACACCTTTCTTAACTGGAATGTGAAGGTGGGTATCAAAGTTATATCTGTAGTGCAGTCAGAATTTGCTTCCTTTAATAGTTTGATATAGTTTGTGTCAATGCCCTGCTCTGCAAGAGCTTTCAACACTACATTGATCTCTACGCTGTCAAACGCTTTTTTAAAGTCAACGAAGGCAATACATAAAGGGAATTTGTATTCACTTGAGCGTTACAATAACTGGTTTCTAGTGAAAATATGGTCCATTGTGCTGAAATTCCTTCAAAAGCCTGCCTGCTCTCTCGGCTGCTACTTGTCCAGACTCTGTGAGAGTCGGTTTGTTATTATTTTAGTGAACAGCTTGTAGACGTGAGAGCAGGCAAACTGGACGATAGTTCTTGAGATCTTCACAATCGCCCTTCTTGTACGGCAGAATGGTGTTGGACTCCTTCCAGCTACATGGTATCGTCTGCATTTCCAAGTTATGGCTAAACCTCTGAGCAAGGGTTTCCCAGAGGTCTTGGCCTCCAGCTCTTATCATTTTGATTGCCAGTCCATCTTTACCTAGGGCTTTTCCTTCCTTCATCTGGGGAACTGCATGTCGAACCTCACTGAAGAGGATTGGGAGCTATGTGCCCGTTGGTCTGTTGAAGTGTTGGTACTGGGACATTTATCTGAGACGCGAACAGTTCAGATCATTTCTGTCCCTGTTCTGTCAATTACTGGTTTTCCATCCCTGTTCTTCAGCACCATTATTGTTGACCTGTGCAGTGTCAGTTCCCTCTTGCATTTTTTGAGGCTTCTGCGATCGTCAGCCATCTTTAAGAGCCTTTCATTTCGGTACTTCTTGAAGTCCTCCTTTAGTCGTCATCTTATCAACTTGCAGAGGAGGGAGTACTCAAGTTTGTCACCATAATTTCACTTCATATGCCTCTGCTTCTCTAGCAAGTTCCGTGGTTCCTCCAAGATTCTTCCCCTCACTCTTTTCGCTCTTTCTTTCTCAGCTAATTTCACACGTTGCGTCAATTTATCAGTGAAGTTTTTATGATCCTCATAACAGTTATCTATAGGACTCCAGTCTTCTTTGGAAATGTTCGATTTCAAGATTGCCTCATCGAATACTTTTGGCCACTGTCTCTGATTTGCCATCTTTAACGCTTTCATCTCCACCTTTTCTTTGAAGTTGAAGTACTAAGATGTCTTGTACAATGCGTCACTTATCGATCATACTATAGTCAATCTCGTTCTTCTTCTTCTTCTCATTGGGCGCGATCAATGTCCACCTCCTCTTGGTCGCCTTCTTAAACCAGGTGTTACCAATGAACATTCCTTTCACCTCCGCCAGAGTTGCCAGTCACTCTCCTCATGGATTTCGTTCACCGATGCCGTACCTTCCAATGAACTTTTCACCTTCTTTTCCTCTTCCAATTTTGGCGTTGAAATCTCCCATCGCGATTGTATATGTGGATTTTTGAGCAAGGGTTTCCTCGAGCTCCTGATAGAATTCTTCCACATTGTCATTTTTGCTTGTGGGAGCCTAGATTCGAATTGTAGCAGATCGCGGACTCACCAGTGCAGCATCTCCTGGGAATTAGCTCTTTTCTTTGCTGGCTGGTGTCTCACCTGCCGCAGGCCCCCGTGTCCCTTTACCTCAGGGTTCTACCCAGCAGTACCCCCTTACTCTGGGTTTCCCCTCCGTGGGGAACCCCCAACCCTCTAAACCCACCTTGCCTCAGTGGCTACTGCCAGTCATCAGCTAGCCCCCCTCTCACTGGGGCAAACTGCAGTCTGTAATGGCCACTCATCATCAGCAAGAGGATTGGACCAGCTGCCTCTGCCTGTCCCTGGGCTATCCCTCTTTGGCCCCAGTACCTGCCTTGGGCCTTTAACAGGGCCTCAGCCTGGGGAGTTGCCAGGCTGGAGCTCCCCAGCTCCTCTTCCCTTTCCCCAGCCCTGCTCCGCTTCAGGTACCCTTTTCTCCCAGGCAGATAGGTCCTTCTCCCTCCAAGGTTGAAGGGAGATTCCTCAGCTTTTATCGGGCCACCTGTGGCCTGCTTGGGCGTGGACCCAGCTGTAGCTACTTCCCCAATCAGCCTAGCCTTTTCCATCGGAGCGAGGTAACTGCCCCCACTACATGAATAATCATGAGGGCTCTGTTCTTGTTCAGTTGGAGGTGTAGCAGTCCAAATGCGCAATGACTTGAACTTGCAGGAGATGATTTCTGAAGACCATTCCTTGTTGATGTTGAAGCCAATTCCTCCAATGGTTCTCGCACCATCTCCTTTTTCTAACACGATGATACTTTCGTCTCTCCGGTTCGCTTCCATCTCCTTGCTTCGTTGTGTTTTGCAGAGACCAAGGATGCTGCAGGCTGTCCTTGCCTTCTCCTCCACTAGACGGCCGATCGAATCATCTCTCATCAGTGTCCTGCAGTTATAGGTGCCCACTGAGAGGGCAGTACTTTTTCTGGCCCCTGAGATTTTTAACAGCCTCTTGTTGACTGAACTCTGCACCACTGTCGTAGAATGGATCGAGGGGCACACAAGGAGTTGGGATCCTTTATTCGTGTTGTTTATTTATGCCTAAGCACCCACCCTATGAAAATCACACCCCTTCAAAGTGTCTCCCATTGAGCATCCAAAAAGGGAGGCACCCACGGGTGAAAGTAAGCCAGTACAGGCTGGTATGGCGTACTAGTAAGAAGTGGCCGCTGGTACCAGCCCGTACGCAGCTGACATTAAAATGCTGCCACGTGCTTTAATGTCACTGCCCCCTTTGTCCCCCTCCTAACGGCGGCCCTGCCGGTAGGGTCCCTGCTGGCAGGGCCACCAACGGGGGCACAGAGGCAGGAAGTGAAAGGGGCAGCGGCTCTGGCAGCGATTTAAAAGGGGCTGAGAGCCCCGGGCCCTTTTAAATCGGCACCGCAACCCCGAGCAGCGCGGACGGGCTGGCTGGGGGAGGCCGACCCCCCCCCCAGCCCTGCCCCTTCTGCTTGAGGCCCCGCCCCTTCCAGTGGCCCAGAGCCAGGCCCCCGTAACGGTAAGTCTTCTATGTTACTTTCACCCTTGTAGGCACCCCAAATCTCTAGTCACTCCTGAAAATGTTGGTCTTGTCAACCCGAATGAAAAGGGTGTAAACTGCATGCTTCAGCTTGCTTAGTAGATAGGGCTGCTTTTACGTGACTGAGGTGGAAGAATTCTCCCATGGGGATGTATCACAATGACATGGAAAGAGAAGGGTGGTCTGAACATAGGAATGGGGAAACAGGAAACTCCGAGTCCTATTCCTCCTGTCTGCCTGTCTCTCTTTATTCATGTATATCTCCACAGCAGCAGTGCCTTCCCTCTGTAACATTGACCAGAGCCGGGGTGGCCAAACTTACTGGCCCTCACAGCCAAATATGACAATCTTCAGAAGTTCGAGAGCCAGGGCACACCTGCCACGAACTGTGGGTTGGGGCTTCAGTCCTGCTCCTGCTGAAGCCCTGAGCCCTGGCAGGTGCTCCCCGCAGGGCTCAAGACCCCCTCCCTGCTGGGCAAACGCCTCAAGACCTCCCTTCCCGCTAGGTAGAAGCCCCTACCGCACCACCTCGCTGCAAGGCGGAGGTCCTGAGCTTTCTGCCCCACTCCCCAGTCTGGTAGGTGGAGAATGGGGGCGTTGGGGGGGTCTGTGAGCCGCACTTTAATGGTAAAAGAGCCGCATGTGGCTCACGAGCCACAGTTTGGCCACCTCTGGACCAGAAGATAAGCATGCTCAGAAATACCTCCTGTGTTTTGCCCCATTCTCAGTCTTGATTTCTCCTGTTACAGCAGAAGCCACTAAGACAAACTGAAAAGAGCAGGATTGGATAATCTGATGACTACTAATGTCATTTGGAAACTATGTGTATTAGGGAAATGGGCTGAGGCTAATCAGATCCCCATGCATTCAGGTTGGGCATCTAACTCCCATTGATTTAAATGGGGGGTGAGGTTCCTAAATACCTTTGTGCATTCCACCCAGTGGGCCTCAGCTGGTTGTCTGCAGCATCCGGAAGGAATTCTTCACCCCGGTGTACCTCCCTCCCACCATCACTTTAATAGACAGTGTGCACTATTTATCCCTTTTTCTGAGGCGTCCAGTCATAGCCACAGCCAGAGGCAGAATGCAAGCGTAGAAGGGTCTGTGCTCTGATTCAGTGTGACAGCTCCTTTGTACCTAATGCATAGACCATACCTGCTGTAAGCACATATTGCAAGTTCGGTTGGTTGGTTTGGCTGGCACATCTATATAAAGAAACCGTCAAGATCAAGCAAATTGATCTTTACCTCCGTGGTCCTTTGCTTGGCCTGTTGTTTGCGCAGTCCTTGAGAGAATGTTAAACAGGTGTGATTGCAATCACCTCAGTTTGCGTGCAGTGGAAAGGCTGGCTCAGAATGTTGTGTGTGTCTCTGGAATAGGAACAAGTCAGACATTGCAAAATCAGCCCTCCTCTCAATAATGCCATTGCTAAGGCTCTCCAAAGCATGGTACTGCGCCTCTATGCGAGGCTGGTTTTGCCAATACGCATGGCGCACAATAATTCTTTTCCAGGGGTCCAGCTGGCCCACATGCTCAGGGTGTAACTGATCACCATATTTGGGATTGAGAAGGAATTTTCCCCTGGGTCAGATTGGCAGGAACTCTGGGGGATTTTCTCCTTCCTCTGCAGCAGGGGGCACGGGTCGCTTGGAGGTTTAAACTAGTGTAAATGGTGGATTCTCTGTAACTCGAAGTCTTTAAACCATGATTTGAGGACTTCCGTAACTCAGCCAGAGGTTAGGGGTCTGTTACAGGAGCGGGTGGGCGAGGTTCTGTGGCCTGCAACATGCAGGAGGTCAGACTAGATGATCGTGACGGTCCCGTCTGGCCTCAGAGTCCGAGTCTAACTCTGCCCTGCTTTGCTAAGATGCAGTAACTTGCATTGTTGCTACAGAAGAGCAAGTCAGCTGAGCTCTCAGTGGGAAGTCAGGCGAGTCGTTCTATGGAGAGCCAGGACTCCCAAGTTCTGCTCAGAGCTCCACCATTAACTTGTCGTGCACGTTTGGCATACGCCAAGTTTTTCAGACATAAGAACCTACCGTTGGAAATCTGGATAAACTGCCTGATTTTCAGACCGTGACTCCCAGTGAAGTCAGTGGGAGCTGGTAGATGCTCAGAGCTTTTGAAAATGACCCATGAAGGTGCTTGGGCAAGAGTTGAGGAGCTTAACTTTGGACAATTTTTTTTTTTTTTTTTTTTGCAAATCTTGGCCTTTAGCGTCAACATCTCTTTGCTTCAATTTACCCGTTTCTAAATTAGGTGGAAACACTGACCTTGCAGGAATGTTTTAAAGCTTAATTCATTAAAAATGACCTGCGAAGGTGGGGGAAATACTTTTTTTTTTTTTTAAATCTTTGTTCTGATGTATAAAGAAAGCCTTAGCAGTTCAGGTGTTGTCTACCCTGCTTTTCTTGGAAGACTCTATTGATGATAGGGAAACTCATGGAATCCTAATGTGTAAAAAGTATCCACTGAAAACAGGAGGGGGGGCTTATTTGTTTACAGCTATCTGGCTTTGTTTCTTTCTCATAATGCATATTTAACTCAAATGTCTGAAAGACAGTTGGGAGAAAAGATCTCTTTGTTAAAGAGTCAACACCCTCTCCATAAAGGACCTGCAAGTTTCCCTCTTCAGTTCTCTGATCTTCCACAGAGACCACCATCAAAAACAAGGAAGAGAAAACTTGAAGTTCTTGATATTACTCAGGTGAAAAAAATGAAGCTATCTTTATGCATCATAAAGAAGCAAAAGTCTTCTATTTCTTTTCCTTTGCAGTGTTTGTAAAGTGCCTTGGGAACTTCTGATGAAAGCTATTGCAGAGATGCAAATCAAAACCATTTTTTATTAGTAAGTGTTGCCAACACATAAAGTGGAAAAAATCAATGTCTGGCTGAATCGAGGGGAAGCATGGTAATGCACTGTCTAAGAAAGCATCCTATCATTAAGATCAGCCTGGGAATCCTTTTCGCTTGCTCTGAGTGGCTGAGTTAATTTCCTGCAGAATGTGGATGTCGGAGGTGGCTTGCAAGAAGAAATAATTGGCATCTTCATGCTGCGAAGAGCTAATTATTGGTGGAAGTAAAGCCCTGTAGTAGCTGGTACCTTACATGCTCTAATGACATTCTTGTTTTCCTGTGGCAGACCACTGTCCCTGCCCCATCCCTCCATTGCCTATAGCACCGGGGTGATGCAAGCCAACGCGACAGGCGAAAGCACATGAAGGGAATGTGAGGCCATGCAGAGTTGCAATGCAAACCTCTGGACTGATGTATTTGCTTTGGATCAGAGTTGGTGCCAATGAGATCAAAAGAATAATGAGACGAAGGCAGGGCAGGTCGGCAGCCACTAGCCTTGACGATGCATCCAGGGACACTGGAAACAATAGTGAAAATGGAAGTGAATCGTTTGAATTTTGCTGTTCGGGGAGGAAGGGATTTCAGCAAAGAACTGCCGCAATCTGAGCTAGCCAAGGGCAAACCCAGTTTGTCACAGAAGGCCAAAATAAACCTTAACCTGCAGCTTCCAGGTAGGAAACTGCAGAGCTGGCTAGGAAAGGGGAGCTCATGTACACAAATCTGGTGCTTGTACCGGGGTCTTATAGGACTAGGATGCCTGAGTGCTGATCCCATATGGCCACGGTCTTGCTCTAGCTTTAGGAAGTCTTTACAATGTCAGGAGTCTGTGGTCCAAATTCACAGGGGCAGTCCAGCTGCTCCACTCAGGTGGGGCCCTCATGCAGAGTCGTCTGCCGGGACTGAACCTGGGATCTCAAGCCACAAGCCTGTACAGTTTAAGCTAAAGGGCCAGGGCCATTAGTGCAGAAGCGGTAGCAGACTCATATGCCTCTGTATGTGGTCTGGCCACTAGAGTGGGACAGAGAGTCACTGTGCGTCAGTGCGGGTTACACAGAGCAACCCTAACCCTCAACTGACGACTCAAAGGCTGCTTTGCACAGAGCGGGGCTGTAACACTGAAGCTGCTCCTGTGTTTTTTCACCTCTCAAACTTAGATCATAATTATTATGATGGTACATCCTTTCACAGTGAGGTCTCCAGGGCACATCTCAAGTAGAGCGTGAGGCCGGAACTTGGATCGTTCCAAACTGGGATGCAGCTCTTCCCATCTCCTGATGGCCCATGGTGCTTTGATCTCTTGCAAGGAGCTGCTATTAATTTCCTTTCACAGTTTCCGTTCTGCCATGTCGTCCGTCTTCTCCCATGAAAGATGCTAAAGCCAAAATTTTCAAACCTGTATCCTTCAAATTAGGCCCCTCTATAAAAGTGGACTGATTCCCAGATGTGGTGATTACCTGTAGCTCCCACTGATTTCACGAGGCTCTATTTCTACTGCCTGCAGAAAATTATATTAATCGCCTCTTTGCGGATGCCCATGCCCATCTGGCTGGAATTTGTAGGTGCTTGTTTGCAAATATATATATTTGCAGGCATCTCTTTTTAACAATGTGGCCCATGGTGGTTTTCTATTGGATGGTTTGACCGAATTAGAGTTTGACTGACTCTGCCACTAAGAGCAGCAAGCACTTTGAGGCAGGGACCATATTTCTGTTCTGTGTTCGTACAGCACCGAGCACCATGGGGCCCTGGTCCATGATTGGCGATCGCAGGCACTACTGTAAAATTCCACTATATGCCTAACTGTCTTTTAAAAATCTGATAAGGCAATGCAAGCAGTAATGATAATTTATAACCAGACGGGGCAAACCACTGGAGAATACACCATAGGCAAAATTGCTGCAGTGCTAACAGGGGATGTAATAAATGTGACACAACAGATCTTTGGCATCCCCGACTCCTATGGCTATTGACTCCGTTGGGTAGTTCTGAAAACTGCCAGCTGATGTCAAACCAGAGCAAAAATGAGCTTCTGTTGCAAATAGTAGAAATGTAGCTCACGAAAGCTTATGCTCGAATAAATTGGTTCGTCTCTAAGGTGCCACAATTCCTCCTGTTCTTTTTGCGGATACAGACTAACACGGCTGCTACTCGGAAAAATGTTCATGACTGCATATCTTCGCCCCTCCATAGGAGCTGAGTAAAATGCAACTTTCCTTTGGCGTCTAACCCACTAGCAGATATTGAGGAGTATATTGAAATCCAGGGGTACTAGAGAAATTGTATTACTATGGACTTGTCTACACAGAGACTTAGTGTGTAGCAAGCTGGGGTGTGAATCTGTAGCATACAGTTTGCCACCCACTAACTGGCTGTTTGAACCCTGCTAACATGCACTAAAAATTCCCTAGTGCACTTTGACCTACTGCTGTTTGAAAGCCCCCTCGGGAACTTTTCGTGTGCAGTAACAGGATCCACATGGCTGGTAGTGCCTGGCAAACTGGTGCACTGTAGATTTACGCCCCACTTGCTATGCACTAAATCCCCATGTAGAAGAGTTCCAGACCTCAGAATAAACAAGGATATAAAGAGCTAAATTCTTCCTTGGTGTAAGTGCACTGATTTGTATGGAGGCACACCAGGAATGACAACCCTCATTCGAAAGCACTTAAATGAGACCTAAGCACATGCTGAAATGCGTTCTTGAATCAGTACCTCAAATAGCTCCAACAATTTAAAAATTTACTATATTCACAGCCATGTGATACTGCCCTCCACCCTCCCCCGCTTCTTAATCAAACCCATTAACATCACAGGAGCATGCCCAACTTCTGTAGGTTATTTCTGATGCTTCCTCGTTAAGCTCCATCTGTATATTTTTAAATGCAGACACTTCTCAAACGGCCATCTATCGGGTTCAATCTGCCAGGTATGTAAACCAGAGCAAAAGACAGTGTCCCATATGAACTGACATGTGTGTTGTCTAATTTTTTAACCTATTACAAACTTTGAAAAAACAACCACAACAGAGAGCTAGAGAGAGAAACCTTCTGCTGTAATGTGATATAAAGTTGCCTGCCTTACAATGAGAGACTTAAGGAGCTTAATCTACTTATTTATCAAAGGGAAGGTTAAGAGGCGCCATCTATATGTAATCACCCAGGGGGAACATATCTGACTGTAGGGGGCCCGTTAGTCTAAGGGCTTGTCTACACTTACATTTTATAGCGCTCTAACTTGCTGGCTCAGGGGTGTGAAAAATCACCCTTCTGAGCATAGCAAGTCTGAGCGCTTTAAAGCGCAAGTGTAGACAGGCTCTGAGCGCTGGGAGTCGCGCTCCCAGTGCTTGGAGCTAATCCCCTCGGGGAGGTGGATTGCCAGCGACAGCGCTTTGAAGTATCCAGGGTAGCCATGCCCTAAGGCTCTGTCTACACTGGGAAGTGAAAGACAAAACTTCTGCTGTTCAGAGGAGTTTTTAAAAAACCGCCCCCGAAAGACAAAAGTTTTACTGGGTGTGAGCAGCACTTTGTCGGCAAGAGACAAAGGTAATGCCACTCGTTGGGGGTGGAAGTTTTTTGTCAGCAGGAGAGCTCTCTTCTGCCGACAAACAGCGCTTTTCACAGCATGGCACTAAAAGCTGCACAGTGTAGCCATCGCCTTGGAGACCAAGACACAGTGGACCAACGCATCACAAGATCCAATGGCTGCAAGTTGGTGTTAGAGCAGTTTTTAACCGTGAGGGTATTGTCACATCACTTTTATAGGCTAGAGTAGTTAGTCGTTGGAACAGATTATCAGGGGATGTGGTAAATTCTCCATCACATGGAGCATTTAAATGATTACTTATTTGTTTTACTGTAGCACCCAGGAGCCCCAGACATTGAACAAGACCCCATCATGCTAGGCCCTGTGTCAATAGTTGATATCATTCTACAAATTACGCCTTGGTTTTCAACCCCAAGTTATTGGGACTCATAAACTTTAAGGCCAGAAAGGACCAACATGATCATCTAGTCTGACCTCCTGCATGCTGCAGGCCACAGAATCTCACCCACCCACTCCTGTAATAGGCCCATAACCTCTGGCTGAGTTACTGAAGTCCTCAAATCTTTATTTCAAGACTTCAAGTGACAGAGAATCCATTTACTCTAGTTCAGACCCGCAAGTGACCCACGCCCCACATTGCAGAGGGAAGTGAAAAACCCGCGGGGTCTCTGCCAGTCTGACCTGGAGGAAAATTCCTTTCCAATCCCAGATATGGCAATCAGTTAAACCCTGAGCATGTGGGCAAGACCTACCAGCCAGACACCTTGGAAAGAATTGTCAATAGTAACTCAAAGCCCTGCCTATCTTGTGTCTCATCTCCGACTGTTGGAGATAAGTGCTAATAGCAGTCATGGATGGGCCATTTGCCATTGTAGGCAATTTCATCATTCCATCCCCTCCATAAATTTATCAAGATCAGTCTTAAAGCTAGTTAGATTTTCTGCCCCCACTACTCCCCTTGGAAGGCTGCTCCAGAATTTCACTCTGATGGTTAAAAGAAAAGGAGTACTTGTGGCACCTTAGAGACTAACCAATTTGTTTGAGTATAAGCTTTCGTGAGCTACAGCTCACTTCATCGGATGTGAGCTGTAGCTCACGAAAGCTTATGCTCAGATAACCTGGTTAGTTTCTAAGGTGCCACAAGTACTCCTTTTCTTTTTGCGAATACAGACTAACACGGCTGTTACTCTGAAACTCTGATGGTTAGAAACCTTCATCTAATTTCAAACCTAAACTTACTGATGGCCAGTTTCTATCCATTTGTTCTTGTGCCAAAATTGGCCCTTAACTTAAATGACTCCTCTCCCTCCCTGGTGTTTATCTGTCTGATGTATTTATAGTGTGCATTTACATTAGGAAGGAATATTTCCCTCCCCTACAGGAATCACTAGATGAAATTCCCTGACCACGGTTTTGCCAGAAGTCGGACAAGATGATCGTAGTGGTTTCCTTTGACCTTCAGGCTATGAAAGAGTTTTGTCAGTACGAATTTAATAGGGTCACGTTATTCATGAAAGGTGAAGCCGTGGCTGATGGATGCAAATAACCTCCAGCAAGTGCTGATAAAAACTTTGCATCTCCCCAGCATGAATTGCATACTTGCCACACGTGTGGCAGGAAAAAAACAATTTTAGCTGTATACCTTGTTTAGCAACATTTTGATTAACAAATAAGTAGAGTATGAAAATAAGTAGGTTCCATCTCCTCCTTGTATAGGTTGGCTCCCAAATGGCCTGATCCAGAACTCATTGAAGTCAAAAGGTGTCTCCCCATTGACTTTAGTGGGCTTTGGGGCAAATATTATCGCAAGTCCACCTGGACAGGCTTTGGAGGAAGAGAGAAGCATTTAAAAACCTCTAGAAATTGCCTAAAACCACTTTTCCATGCATAACAATGATATGGATCTTCAGTACAGCATCTCAGGACCTCGCCAGGTGAAAACCCTGTGCTGTGTATCCCATAGGGAAGATGGGAAATCTTTCCAAAGTGTCTTAGCACCTATTTCTAGCCCTGACGGCTTATGGGCTGTCTAGTTATACCTGTCACTGATGCAGAACTGAACACAATGCTGCAGGCTTCAGATCACTGTATTCTTGGGGCAAAATTCTTTCTTGGGGAAAGGAGGAAACATTTTTTCTGACAGGCTGCTTTCATAGATTATAAGACCAGAAGAGCCCATTGTGATCATCTAGTCTTACCTCCTGTACAGCACAGGCCATAGGGCTTCTCTGTATTAATTCCTGTTTGAACTAAAGCGTATCTTTTTAGAAAAACATCCAGTCTTGATTTTAAAATGTCCAGTGGTGGAGAATCCACCACAACTCTTGGTAAACTACCCTAGCTATTAAAAATGTGTACCTTATTTCTAGTCTGAATTTGTCTAGCTTCAGCTTCCAGCCATTGGATTTGTTTTACCTTCGTCTTTTTATGAAAGCTTAATGCACATTAGAAGCTGCTCAGAGCTTCGGAATGACATAAGCAGTCCCAAGGGAGATGGGTTTGTGGACAGAGTGCAGGTGAGGTGGTAAGATGTCTGACGAAAAGTGCAAGCTATCACATGGATATCCATTATAGCTATATCTTATCTCTGTATAGCTCAAAATCTGTTTACTGAAGGATGTAGGCAGTGGTTCTTTCTATTCCTTGCATTTCAAACAAGAACAAATGAACTGTAATGTAAGTATTAGATGCAGACGTTTAAACTAAGCTCAAAACAAAAATGTTCTCCTTTAGGAAGCCATCCAGTACTTTTGTCTTGTATTTTATATTGGATTCCATCTTGGTCCAGAGTTTCAGATAATATGTCCTGTGGTTGTGAATACATTGTAAGTACCTAGGTTGATAGGCCCAGAGTTCTAGATGTTAAGAGGTCCTGTTGTGAAACCATCTATTTTCCATGGGTAGAATTCTGATGTCTTTATCTTTGGCCCTACTGGTCACAACTTCGTGGGAATTAAATATGAGCCTCTGAAAACTGAGCTTTGTAGCTAATGTTAAAAGTTGGAAAATTGTATTTTAATGAATCTAAAAGCGGAGGTTACAAGAAGATATTCTCAGTTGTTTTCTTTGCAATCTCAAATAATCCCACTTCAAAGCTGCATTTAAAAATTTCCATTTACCCCAGTAAAAACAAAGATAAAGCTTTGATTATAACTTCCAAAGGGAGTTGAGGTTGCTTTTCGGCTTTCTGGTTGTTCAAAGCATTGTTGTTTGCTTTCTCCTTATTGATCTGAGGTATCAAAGGTGCTGATGCAGTCTTGGCAAATTGATTGTGGAGTTAGGCTCTTGGGTAGCATGAGTGAAAAAGTTTGGTCTGTTTCACATCAGTAATATTTACTGAAGAAATATGCCCTGGCAGTGGTTTTCTGAGTTCCTTTTACTACTATCAGAAACATGTTTTACTAAGTGCTTTTTTTCTTTACAATCCAGTTCCACCTTCTGGGACATTGGATATAACCACAGCCTTTTCCTAACCTTTGGGGAATTGTTCTATGCCACATCATGGGTGACTCTTGAACAGGATTGCTAGAGGGAAATGGCTGCAGTATCTATCGATCCATCTATCGTTGTTATTATTTGCATTCTGTATGAAATTCTGATTTTTTTTTCATTCAAAATCAGAACAAAACCTGAAAATTTTGAAATTTCCAGGGAAACAAATTCCGAAAAAGTTCAATTCAGGATCTTCAAGATATCTTGTTTCAATAGTGTCAAAACACTTATTCTAATTTAGTTTTTATATTTATATTAAAAATTAAATATAACATCTATAAATTAAATATAATCAGTATAGAACACATTAAAAACAATATTTTAATATATGTCAAAACAAATTGAGTTGAATTGATCGCATCAAAGTGAAACATTTCCACAGAGAAATGAAACGTTCTATCAAAATTTTGTTGAAATCAACTTATTCCCGCGAAACATTTCAGTTTCGTTGAAACCGCAGAAGCAGTAGGAAAGTCCTAAATGGACTTCATGGAGTCTCTTGCATGTCTCTCTGTTTTGGGAGGGGTTAAAAAAATCTTCTTGGGCATAATTTACTCCTTCCACCCAATGCATCCACAGCATCAACCATAATTTTGCACCTGTGTGGGTGGCAGTTTCAGTGGCATGAGGGATGGGGGAATTACAAAGGAACAGAAGCAGTCGCATCTTGTGCACAGTTTGCTGTGTTCAGATCAGGTACTTTAATTTGGAGGAGGAGCAAGAGATTTAATCTGAGAATCTCTAGTGTTTCCTTCTATAAAATCCACTGTTCACTATTAACCCAGATGTGTCTCAGTCCTACACAGATCTGGCCTGTGTCTCCCTGGTCAATTCCAGAAAATGTTTGATGCCACAAATGCTGAATCTTGAAACTGAGGTTATTGAGAATTGTGTTTAAAGAAAATAATCCCATATTATTTCACTCTTTCCTCTCCGTCTGTGAGAATTAAATCCCTCATTCTGGGTCTTCAGCACATATTTTTAGGATAAAGTGTAGTTTTGGGTGCCAACCTCCATTTAGAGCAGTATATAGTACACTAATGTGGGGGTGGTCTCAGGGATCTAAATAGTCTTTTTCACCTCTAACTTGTGTAATCCTCTGATCCAGGTTTCGGATTTGATTGAGAGAGTTGGAAACCTGGATAGAGCTGGTTGCTCACAAGGTAGCCATGAATCATGCCCTGCATTGGGTTTCTCTGCATACTTTCCATACAGCACAGACAAAGTAGTCTCTAAACGTTCTAATATGGTCACCTCTTTCTCTTCTCTTTCTGTAGGTTGTGGAATGATGTGGGACAACATAACCTGCTGGCCCTCAGCAGCAGTGGGAGAAGTTGTGGTGATGCCATGTCCAATATATTTTATCTACTTCTCCACTTCTCTGGGTAAGTGAAACTAGACAGTTCGTTTACTATAAATGTCACTTGGTGTTTTCTAATTTGATTCACTCCGCCTTCCTTCTGGTGAACTAAGAAAAGGAGGACTTGTGGCACCTTAGAGACTAACAAATTTATTTGAGCATCAGCTTTCTGTTTGAAAAGTAAAGTTGAAACACTCCATGATGGCTGTTCAGAGGTAATGGACATGTGCTACTCCCCAATGATGTCAGCTGGAGTTCTGGGTGCTCAGCCCGTCTGAAAATGAGACATTATAGCCAATCAAGGGCTGTAATGCTTTTAATCTAAGAGAGGTTATTGGTAACTGGGTGGAGTTTAATAGCCAAGGACACGGAGGAGGTGAGGCTAGCTGACCTGGTGGTCCCTTCTGGCCTTAAACTCTATGATTCTTTATCCGGTAGAAGTGAGTAAGTAGTTGAGTAGCTAACCTGCTTGACTACACTCTTGTATCTATCTCCTCACTGGTATGCCCAAATCCCCAGCCTACCGACATGGATTCACACTTATTATTTTTCATTGTTTCTTTACATTACAGTAGAGACCAGAGACACTAGTCACAGTTGGCATCCTATTTTGCTAGGTCCTATATAAAACATACAAAGATAGAGTCCCCGCACCTTGCACACCATGTGTGGGATTATCTCTGAACATTGGCCTAACTCTGCTCCCATTGAAGTCAATGTGAGTTTAACCAGTGACTTCAACGAGAACAGAGTTAAGCCAATGCTGTTCACTTTGAAGATTCCATTCTACGAAGTTGCATACAAAGAGGAGCTAGTAGAAAAATGTCCCCCCCCCCCCCCCCCCGTAGAAAATTTTGACAAAAATGGGAAAATAGAGTTTCCCTCTAAATTAAACTTTCCACAGAAAACGTTGAGGGTTTTTTTGTTTGGGGGGGGGGGGGAGATTTGTTTTGTGGGGTTTGGGTTGGGGGAGGTGGGGAGTTAAGTGAAAATTTGAAAACCAAAAAATTCTATCCAAAAACTGAACAACTTCAATTCAGAAATATTGCTGTAGTACTTCATGAGAGTTGTAGCCTGGGTACCTCATGCTCCCATTATCCTCTTGAGCCCAGAGTCCCTGGTCAGACTTCATCTCCCATGGTGCTCCACAATCTTCTCTCGTAGAGGGGGAGGCAATGGATCATCTGAGTTCTTGGCAATAATGCATCATGGGAGATGTAGTCCCGCCAAGGAGCCTGGCCCAGAGAAGAGGTGGGGGACATGAGACAGTTGAACTACAACTTCCAGAAGACACTGCAGCAGCATATTCAAATCAAAATATTTCTGGTTTTGAAAGAAATATTTGGGCTTTAAACATTTGGTTTTTTGACTAAAATCTTAATTCTCCACAGAAAGCAGATGCCTTTTGTGAAAATTGTGTTTAATTGAAAACCCAGCTTTCCATTGAAAAGCCCTTTCTCTGAAAATTTTTCAACCAGCCTGTGACAGAGTGGGAGTAGCTTATGGCTGGCTCACCACTCTGTGTACTTTGTATGCATTCCCACCTGGGCCAAAAAGGGAGATAATTGATTAGGTCTGGGTGATAAACTAGTTAACAAGCTTATTCAGCTCATCAGCTGGGGATTGTTAATTGGGAGACAGAGAGGCAGAGAGGGAAGCTGGGAGGAAGGGCAAAGAAGACCAGAACCTCAGGGAGGTGAGACCTCCCTTCACCTTTACCTCCCCACCCAGCACCTAGCATGTACGTTGAAGCTTAAGGAAAGCCTTATGGTGATGGGCCGTGAAGCTGCATAAGACGTAAACAAAGTACACTGTGGTGAACTTACATAAGAAAGCATGAGGACTGCCTGAAAAGAGGAATCCAGTGTATAGGAGCCCATCCTGTGACAAAGCCCTGACACAAAGGTTCGATAATGGTCTAGAGAGGATGCATACTTTGAAATACACACAAGTTGTAGACATACTTGCAATCCCTCCCCAGACTCCCCCCACCATCACTGTAAACAAATGAAGTAAGTGCCAACTGTCCCAGATGCCCCTCAGACAGTTAATAGCCTGATTTCGCAGCGACGTTGTGGCAGGGAGGAGAGAGTTGAAGGAGGAGTGGCCTGCCAGGTTGGGCATTCCTGTGTGAGGGCCAGTGTGGAAGAAGGCACAGTGGGAGTTGTTGGTGCACAAAGTTGACAAACGAGCAGCTATGACTGGCACCATTGCTGGATCCGAGAAAGTACTGAGGAGGATGCAGTCAGAGGCAAGAGTGGACAGTTAGAGTTGATGACAGGCCTTGAAGGTGAAGATGAGAAACTTGACCTTGATGCAATGAAACTTAGGAGCCTCTGCAGGGGCTCAAAGGAGGTGATGTGCTTGCAGTAACACGTAGGCAAGATCATCTTAGCAGCTGTAGTTTATATGGATTGGAGGCTGCTGGATGATATACATACAATCACTGAGCCAGATTCTGCTCTCTGTTTCTCTAGGAACTGCACTGACATCAGTGAGGAGAACTGGGCCACTGTTTCCAAACAGTAATAGTTCAAAGAATGCTGTAACTGCAGCAACCATTTGCAAAGATTGGTTTTTTTTCCACTATCTGGGGACTTAGGTACTCAGATGTCGTGGTGGCGGGCGCCTGTATACGAACTTATATTGTCAGAGAGATCTGCATGTCTATAGATAACATAATTTCAAGATGGTACCAGCTATTGATTTGGAAGAAGGGTCAGATAGATGCTGGGATACTGCGCTGTTGGATGCTAATATAAGGACATGCATAAATAGGTGGGGAAATTCCTGATTTCCATTAACTAACTCCTATGTCTGTGTTTTGGGGTAATGGGACTTTTCTGGATCCAACTCTGCCTGGCTGCAGCATAAATGTCATTGCATCACTAGGACGACGTCTCTCTACTGAAGGGAAACAAATGTATTGATATTCACTCAGTAGGCATTCACCAACTATCTATCTCTGGTACTTACGAGATCCCCACGACTCTAATATCTGAGTGCCTCACAGTCTTTAATGACAAGTTTCGGAGTAGCAGCCGTGTTAGTCTGTATCCGCAAAAAGAAAAGGAGGACTTGTGGCACCTTAGAGACGAACAAATTTATTTGAGCATAAGCTTTTGTGAGCTACAGTGATGAAGTGAGCTCACAAAAGCTTATGCTCAAATAAATTTGTTAGTCTCTGAGGTGTCACAGTCTTTAATGTATTTATCCTCACAACACCACTGTGAGGTTGGGCAGTTATTATCTCCATTTCACAGATACGGAAGTGAGCCACAGAGAAGCTATGTCACATGCCATAGCAGGAAGTCTGTGGCAGATCAGGCACTTGGACCCACATTTCCCACGTAACAAGGAAGTACCCGAACCCCTAGATCATACTTCATCTTTTCTCTCATCTGGGAAAAACTACTCTAGATTAGGGATCCAAAATGGCTTTCAGTAAAACCCTCTAGTATTACAATTATGCCATGAAAATTAAATCAGCGTATGTAATAAAATCTTTGTTACACAAGACAGACAATCTGGGCCTCTAGTTAATTAATTATCTGATCTATAAAATAGACAAGCTTCTGTTGTATGTAATAAAATCTTTCATATCAGATAGAAAAGTTCATCCCCAGCAGAGGTGGTAACCTGATAAGTAATAAGCACAAGAAGGCCAAAAGGGAAAGTGGGTTAATTCACTGGTCTAGCAGTTCTGGAAAGCAGAGTTTAAATCTTGACTCGTGGGCAAAGTAATAATGAGTCTGCCGGTTGCATTGTTGTTGATTATTTTCATTACAGGAAACCCTGCAGGCCTCATTTGAGATGATGAGTTATGCTGGAGGTTGCACATACATTTAGTAAGTGACAGTCCCTGGCATTAAAGGCATACAGTCTAAATGGACAAGACAGACTAAGGGTACGAGAAAGGAAGCAATATTATCCCCATTTTACAGGTGGTTAACTGAAGAGATTAAATGACTTGCCCAAGATGACAAAGGAATCCTGTAGCAGAGCCAGGAATTGAATGCATATCTCCTGAGTCCAGGTGTGTTGTGAAGCTAAATATGTTGTGGATGATTGTGAAGCACTCACAGCACAGTGTTGAGTGCTATAGAAAAGCCCATGAGGAAATTAATAACTTGGTAGCATTTTATGTCCGTTCTGGAATCCCTTTGCAGTGATATGAATGCTAACACACGGTGCAGGGCAGTGGAGAATCAGAGCCATCTGTGTTTATAGTTAGAATGGAAATGTTATGAAGCAAAGATTTAGTGCATGAAATTTCCTCCTTGATAAAGAAAACTTTTCTTCCACTGTCTCATATCCTAGCTTCTGTCAGATAAAAGATGGAAACCAGAAAATGCCTCGCACTACATTTATCTCATCTGACACTACGGTCTTACGCCATTCACAAATTCAGTAGAGCTTCATTATTTCATGATATTCGTCATTAGCACTTGGAAAGGATGGATAAAAATATAATTTGGCACATTCCTGTATTAAAGAGCATTACTCACTTTCATGGCACTAGAATATTCTAGCTTTCTTTATGTCTGTAATCCAAAAGTCCCTGACACCAACCACAAACTTCTTCGTGCAGTTTCTCAAATAGGAAATCATCAGTGAGTCTGGCTACGCTGGAATTAGAGCTATCATTTCCAGCTTGAGGAAATGTACCTAGGGCCTCAGACAGGACACATGCAGGGTGGGCACCCTATCCCACCACTTGCATCGCCACAGTGAGACTTCTGGTTGTAGCCCGCTGGCCCAATCAGAGCTAGCACAGGTAGGGCTACCCGAGCTGGGAATTACAACAATGTAGACATAGCCAATACTGTACATATTAAGATCTATACTGCACACTGACTTCAGTATAACCACGTCACTCCGGGGTGTGAAAAATCCACACCCCTGAGCAGCGTAGTTGTAGTGACCTGTAACCCCTGTTTAGACAGTGCTATGTCGCTGGGAAAGCGTCTCCTGCCCATAAAGCTACCGCCTCTCACGGAGGTGGAGTAACTAAGCTGACGGCTTAGAGCATCTTCATCAAAGCACTGCATCAGTGCAGCTGTGCCAATGCAGCATTCGTGGTGGAGACCTGCCCATCCTGGCTAATGGCCACTGGTAGACCTGTCCTCCATGAACTTATCTAGTTTTTTTGAACCCTGTTATAGTCTGGGCCTTCACAACATCCTTTGGCCAGGAGTTCCACAGGTTGACTGTGCATTGTGTGAAGAAATACTTCCTTTTGTTTGTTTTAAACCTGCTGCCTATTAATTTCATTGGGTGACCCCCTAGTTCTTGTGTGATGAGAAGGAATAAATAACACTTCCTTATTTACTTTCTCCACACCAGTCATGATTTTATAGACCTCTATCATATCCCCCCTCAGTCGTCTCTTTTCCAAGGTGAAAAGTGCCAGTCTTATTCATCTCTCCTCACACGGAAGCCGTTCCATACCCCTAATAATTTTTGTTGCCCTTTTCTGAACCTTTTCCAATTCCAATAGATCTTTTTTGAGATGGGGCGACCACATCTGCACGCAGTATTCAGGATGTGGGCGTACCATGGATTTATACAGAGGCAACATGATATTTTCTGTCTTTATTATCCATCCCTTTCTTAATAATTCTCAACATTCTGTTCGCTTTTTTGACTGCTGCTGCACACTTGAGCGGATGTTTTCGGAGAACTATCCACAATGACTCCAAGATCTCTTTCTTGAGTGGTAACAGCTAATTTAGAGCCCCAGTTATATATGTATAGTTGGGATTGTGTTTTCCAATGTGCATTACTTTGCATTTACATTATACATTTTACAATATATGTGCACTGGGAGTAGTGCCTCCTTCTAGGCATCCAGATGCCTAAGCTCTGGGGCATTTCATAAACCAGGGGAAGATAGGTGTTCGACTGCCTATGTCATGTGCGGGGCCTGATCCAGGAAGCATGCTCACAGGCCTCCTACTGAATCAGCCCCTCAGGTGAGATCACACAAGCAATGGGGGCGGGAGGAAGTGGAGGAGGGCCTCCCTCATAACTTCCAGCCCAGTGGTTAAAGTACTCACCTGGGATATGAGAGACACCCCCCTGCACCTGAGGAAGAGAAGAGATTTGAACTGGGATCTGCCGCCTCTCTGCTAAGTGCTCTAACCACTGGGATACGTGTATTCTGGGGTGATACTCAGCTGTCTCCACGTTCATGTTGTTGCACTCTGGATAAGTAATTAAAGAGCCATAGGAGAAACACGACTGGATCCCGAGTCTCCCACACCCAGGGAAGTGCTCTACCCATTCTATTGTAGAGTCATTCTCATGCTTCTCTCTCTCTCTCTTATTTACATATATATGGAAATAAGGCCTGTCTACTATGTCTTCTTCTTGGTTACCTTAGTTCCTACTGCTGGTACCCTAAACTGACCTCTCTCCATCTAAAAATACTATACCTTTTCAGCTGCTAAATGATCTTTTCAGCTGCTCTTTGCTTGTACTATATTGGCCCTCCAAGTCCTGTACATTATCATTAGCTCTAATGGTTTAGCTCTCTCCACTCACATTATCCTCTTGGCCAGCGCTTCTCAAGCTATCTGATGTAGGGGACCGGCAGTTTTTTTTTCCAATGTGCGATGGGGGACCGGCATTGGTCCGCGGACCGCCACTTTGAGTAGCACTGCTCTAGAGAGCCTCTGGGAGACTTCGGTCATGTCCCTTTCTCTCACCACAATAAGTGCAACCCCTGTTTTTCCTCCTTCTCATTATAAGTATGCAGTGTCCCTCTTCTCTTATTCCTGTTGCTCATTCCTAGCCCTTTCCGATGATCTCATTGACCTCCCTGAAATATGATACTTCACATTGGTCATGAGTGGTTCTAGGTCCTAGATCTGCGTGGGGGAAGGGGAGAATTTTACCACTGGGGGAACCGGTAAATTAAAATTGGAATAATAGATAGTGGAAAATAAAATAATTAATGCTATTAGCCAATTTGTTCATGGTAGCTCTCTCCATTGTACCGGTGATCCCCAATATTCTTGGGTGTAGGTGGGCAACCACCAAGTAACAGGTTCTAGAGAGCACAACCAACCAGTGAGGGCCAATGTGCTACCAATTTCACATCGTATCTAGAAGTACTTTGTCCAGTGGGTGGTGGTTCCATAGGCAATGTCACAACAAGGTGACCAGTCACACTGGTGACCGACACCATTGCACAAAGAAACACATTCTTTGCAAGAAAGAGAAATTACACAAGAAGGTAGTTGGGAAATTGATCGGGAGGCTAGCCTGATCTGTCATAGACAATCTGACCAGCAAACACCACTTTGATATGTTCTCTGACCCACCCTGAATTTTGCGAGATTACTCATTGCATTCTCACCAAAGTGTTATGGCAGGTAACCTGTTGAATTGTGATCATTCCTCAAACATCTTCCTTGTACTGCCCCATAGTCTGTGCTGGTTTTGGTGTCTGGAGTAGGGCTGTCGATTAATCACAGTTAACTCACACGATTAACTGGTGTGGATGCAGCCTGCTATTCGTTGGGGCAAGTAACCACATATACCCTACACACCAACATGAGCGGGATGCAGTGTAGACATATTTCAGTTTTACACCAGTGTAACAGAAATCAGAATCTGGCCCTGTGGCTTTAAATTATCCAGGAGGGCAAAGAAAATAGTTATTTGGCAGTGCTTTAAATTAGCAGAGACAGGAGGGCACAGACCTTACCTGAGAGAATCATGGACCTTTTAAATCCCAGTAAGTCACCTCTAAGATATGAAATATTTGTTTCAATGTAAAATCTCTCCAAACCTGGCTGTACTGTTCTGTTTTGGGTTTCAAATAGATCTTTCCTCCATACCCCTTGATTTTTTTTAGCCCAATAGAAGTAACTGAAGAGCCTTATGACATCTTTTTGTCATCCCTTTTTATTTGACGATGTGCCCGAAGTCATTTTCAGTGCATTCAGCCCAGTTGTCCTGGGAGCCTGTCTTCAAGCCACACACCGTATTATTTTGTGCCTCTTCCTAAGCGCTTTTAAGCAAGCCTAGAATGATTGACAGGAAGTAACTCAATCTGTCATAACACACCTGCAGCATGGCACTTCTTTGGAAACTGCATCCTCTCCCTGCACGTCTGTTTGTACTGCAGAGCTGATTACTCCCGCATATCATTATCCGTCTTCATTATACCAGAGAGAACTTTGCCAAGTTGAACATCATGTGAGAAGACCCATCAGATATGAGTCAGTTACTGTTAGTGGCTATCCCCACACACACCACACTTACAAGTGTCTATGCAAAGCAAAGGACCTAGCATGAGATTAAGGCCCTGATCCTACAACCACTTAGGCATGTGTTTAACTTTACTACTGTGAATTGGCTTATGAAATCAAAGGAGCTGCTCAAGGTAGTAAAATGTAAGTGTTTGAATAACTCGTGACAGTATCAGGGTCTCAAGAGTCTGTGTCTCCATTGTTTTCCAAGTGCTTAGCTGTTTACGCTTGTGTAAAGTGGGTGTAAAATTGATATAGTCAAAACATGGTAAAGATTATTATTTTATTTGCAGAATCATGTGCATTCCCAGCCTTGCAAAAGGGAGAATTTTTCATATATTTGAAAACTTTTTCCATTTTTTTCTTTTACTTGAAAAAATGTTGATTTAAATAATTATCATTTCGGGGGCAGATGATGATGATGATTACTCTTTCTTTTCATTTCCCTCCTATTTTGCCACTGAAATAGGAGAGGGGGCGAAGGGAAACGGGTGAGATGGAGGGAGAAAGAAAGGGGAACTTAGCAAAAAAAAAAAATTTCACTGTCAGAAAAAAAACCAGACATATTAAAAAATAATTCGTTTGGTAACGTTTTCATTGCGGGGGGGAGGTAATTTTTGGTGGAAAAAATATTTCAATTGAGAAATTGCGACCCGCTGTAACGCAAGGGATGCACTCGCTTTGCACAGGTAGAAATGACTACAGAAGGCTCGAGGCAGTGCAGAATCAGACCCCAGATCTTTAGATGAATGCTGATTTGTATCTTCTCATTTTTATCCTATATCCGCATTACACCCACACCTGTGACCAGCTGCTCCCACACCACACAGTGTAATTGAGGAGATAGGTGGCTTTGGGTGCTTAAAGTGTGTTGTGGCCTCAGACCTTTGCAATTTGTTTGTAACAAGCCCGTCACGCTGCATTTGTCAGACGTCTTGGAAACTTTGGCAAGCAAAATGCCCATTGTTTTGTTAAATGCATTTGTATAGTGCCTCTATGACATGCTTGTAGACTGAGCTAAGGATTGCCATCCCGTGGGTGACCCACCTGAAAATAACAGCCTATATCTACCACCAGCTCCTGGATTTGCTCTTCGATCAAATGAAAGACATGGATGCTTTTCCATGTGAAAGTCCTGGATTCAAATCCTGTTGACACCCATGAGGAGGAACTTGTCACACTTCCAGTTAACAACTTTCAGGACTTTGTACTTTTAAATATTATTCTTGATTATCTTATTACGTTGGAGCAGTGGTCACCAACAGGTCGGTCTCCGGCAGCGCAGTGGGGCTGCCCAGGCCCCACGCTGCTCCCGGAAGCGGCCATGGGGGGAGCAGGGGTCTCCCTCCATGCGCTGCTCCTGCCTGCAAGCACCGCCCCTATAGCTCCTATTGGCTGGGAACGGGGAGCTGTGGCCAATGGGAGCTGCGGGGGCAGTGCTTGCAGAGAGGGGCAGCGCGTGAAGCCATGTGCTGCCTGCCCCCTCCCAGGGGCTGCAGAGGCACATTGGCCCCTTCTGGGAGCAGCGTGGGGCTGGGGTAGGGAGGGAGCCTGCCTTAGCCTCGCTGTACCACTGACCGGGAGCTGCTGGAGGTAAGTGCTGCCCGGCAGGAGGCTGCACCCCTACCCTCAGCCCCCTCCCGGAGTCAGCACCCTGAACCACCTCCTGCACCCAAAGCCCCAGCCCTGACCCCTGTCCCAGAGCCAGCATCCCCACCGCCTCCTGCACCCAACAGTCTGCCCCAGCCCGGAGCCCCCTCCTGCACCCAAACTTCTCCCCAGAGCTTGCACCCCTCACCCCTTCTGCACCCAAACTCCTTCCCAGAGCTTGCACTCCTCACCCCCTCCTGCACTCCAATCCCCTGCCCCAGGCTCAGCCCAGAACCGCCTCCCGCACTGCAAACCCCTCGGCCCCAGCCCAGAGCCCGCACCCCCTCCCAAACCCTAAACGCCTACCCCAGCCCAGTGAAGGTGGGGGAGAGTGAGAGACGGAGGGGGGGGGATGGAGTGAGTGGGGTGGGGCTTTGGGGAAGTGGGCGGGGTAGTGGGGTGGGGAGTGGGGTGGGGCTTAGGGAAGGGGCGGGGTAGATCCTGGGTTGTCCTTAAATTCCAAAAGTGATCTTGGGGAACCGCTGCATTAGAGTTTAAAGAGATTCAGTCAAAATTGTGGCACCATTGGCTAGTCGCCATTAAGTCCCTTCAAACCCAGGAGAAACGTGGATTGAAGTTTTACAGTGCGGTAATTTAATATGAAGCAATAGTGCGGTTAGCAGGTGGTGCTAGGGTGACCAGATGTCCCAATTTTATAGGGACAGTCCCGATATTCAGGACTTTTTCTTTTATAGGCACCTATTACTCCCCACCCCCATCCCGATTTTGCACACTTGCTCTCTGGACACCCTAGGCCAGTGGTTCTCAAACTGGGGGTCGGGACAGTTATTATATGGGGGGGGGTCATGAGCTGTCAGCCTCACCCCCAGACCCTTCTTTGCCTCCAGCATTTATAATGGTGTTAAATATACAAAAAAGTGTTTTTTAATTTATGCCGGGGGTCACACTCAGAGGCTTGCTATGTGAAAGGGGTCACCAGTCCAAAAGGTTGAGAACTACTCCTGTAGGCAATGCCCAATTAAAGAAAACAAGTTTGGGCGGGGAGAGGAAGAGTTATGCATATTTATTAAGAGAGCAGAGATCTCTTCCATGAGCAAGCAGCACATTGTAGGAAGAAAAGAGGAAGCAAACAAACAGCTGCAAATTCAAGCAAAGCAAGAATGGAGCAGGAAAGTAACTGTGTGTCTGGTTAAGGTCAGTACAATGCAGCATGACTGTGATGGTGACGAGTGGAGACCAAACTGATGTTAAACAACCATGAGAAACTGAAGAAGTCTGTATGTCCTGCAGTGGTTTGATACCATATAGTTAGGCTTGGCAGAATGTGATTTTTATTTTTGTATAATTTTGACAGATAATATTGATGTTTCATTTTTTAAGCCTACTTTTAGGCGTTTATCTGTTTTAAACGTTCACAGTGGTGGAAGTTCTCAGCCAGGGTCGGACAATAATTATTTAATGACCGTAGACATCGGGATTCAAAAAGTTCAAGCTTTAAAGCTGTCGAAACACAAGTTTATCACTTGTCAAAATATACAAAGTAAATATCCTGAAACCGAACTCTAATAAGTTTTCAAGCATGTTTTTGTTACTTTGCCTTGCTGTAAGGATTCTCTGCTCCTTGAGGTCTTCAAACTACAATTTGAGGACTTCAATAGCACAGATATAGGTGTGAGGTCTTTTTTAGGAGTGGTGGGTGAAATTCTGTGGCCTGCATTGTGCAGGAGGTCAGACTAGATGATCATAATGGTCCCTTCTGACCTAAATATCTATGAATCTATGAATCTATAAATGTAATTTTGACATTTTGATGATTATTCGTGGAAATATTTTTTGTTAATTTGGGGTGTATAGTGAAAACAACATTTACAGACATTTACCAGTAAAAAAAACTGCCTTCCACGCCGACATACAGTTTTTTTTTCTTGCATCAGTTACATGAAAGGAATGTTACAGTAAGAGTGAGACACAGGCTGATAGACCCAGTGTGACTGGTAAGATGTACCGCTTCTGAAAATAACTTCACCACATCTAACCATAAGCATGTTTCCAAGACCTAAACACCTATACACTCAGTTAAGCAGAACTTGTAAAACTATCTGCGAGTGCTATCTGGTGACTCCTAGTAATATTACAACTCCCTGGTGATAAAATTCCAGCTATAAAGATTGCAAGGGACTCAATATAATCCAAAGAATCTGCAAGAGTCAATGATGTGGGTGCAACTGGATGGAGAGATACATTTCCACTAAGGGGAATGCAATGATAGGGAAGCAACAGAGACAACCAGTTAAGACAGGACCTCCACTGTTATTCAGAGGCCACTACAGAAAGGACCAGGAGGAGTAAGAAGAGAGAAACTTACCAGAGCCATGGCTGACTTAAACTGTCTTCATGGGGTAAAATCTTGGCTCCATTGAAGTTATTGGGAGTTTTGCCTTTAACTTCAGTGGAGCCAGGATTTCACCTGTGGTGTGGTGAGGACTTTCTTAGACCTTCTAGTAGGGCTGAACCAGTATTTGCAATAGCTGAGAGACCGAAAAAAAATTAGGAATGAGGAAAGCTGTAAAAGAGTCTGACATACATATATAATGAATTGTTTTTAACTCTCAACTATTGTCTTACCCACTTTCCCTGTCTTCATCTGCTCAGCATCCAACTCCCACTTAGCTCAAACAGAACCCTCCCTGTCATCATCCCACTTTCACTGGCATCTTGCTAGCTGGCTTTCCTTCTACCATCTTTCCATTACGCCTTCAGCAAATCACTTAGCTCCTGCCTCATGCTCTTTAATAGCCAGCACAGTCTGCATAAGCCAGTCAGCACAGCCACTTCAATGCACATCTTTCACATTCACTCCCAAGAAATTCAGTTACAACTTTTGCACTCGAGTTTCTGTCCCAGGAAGCCTTTGCTCTCAATAATAAAGTGACACTATTCGCCAATGCTTAATTCATCAACCTCCTATTCCAATCAAATTTCCTAGGAACAGGATTTACTCTTTTTCCTTCATTCTGCCACTGCCTCATTCCAGACTGGCTTCTCAGAGATCAAGATAAATTAGAGGTGAAACACAACTGAGAAATGCCTCTTTCTATTAGCATTCTGTATTCTATTCTATTCTCTAGGCTAGTGCATTAAGTGACCTGATTACATCTTCACCTGTGGTCCTTTGTCTCTCACATCTCCTGCCCCAGGAGAGAACTGTATGTGCAGTGTTTTGTTTTAGTGTAGGGTTTTTTTTTTTTTTTAAATTTGCACGCTGCTCTGAGTTTGTTGGAGAAGGCAAGTTGAAGTGTCCCTTGCACATGGAGCGGAAAATAGCGGGGTTTGTGATTGTACTTAAGGCTGGAGGAGTTCATTCCGGAGTCTGGGACCACCCTCCAAGAAAGCTCTGTCTCCTTCTGGTAGAAAGCTCCATTGTGCCAGAGGAGCAGATCCCCATCCCCCTACAATGGAAAAGTACCAGCAGTGTCCAAGATCGTGTTTTGTATCAAGTGACAGGACCACCTGACCTGGTCATGTCAGAGCTACATCCCAGGATGCCTCTCAGGAAGGAGAGAGATAAGTATGTTCAGTCTTATTGTTTCTTCTTAATGGGCCATCACAGCTGTGATGGCGGGTTGTCTGGTGGGTGTCTCCCAAATACACACACAGGTGTAGTTGTTACATAGTCAATATTCCTAACTTTAGATACAGAAATGATACAAGCATACAAATTGGATAATCACATTCAGTAGATCATAACCTTTCCCATGATATCTTACATGAGCCATCTTGCATAAAGTATATGTTAGTTATGCCATATTCATATCATAACCATATTTCTATGAAGAATATGGGGTGTAACGCCACAGCGTGTATAATTGAGGCCCTGTCATCATCCACCAGGATGGGAGGGAGTCTCCTTGCCAATGGGAGGTGGCAGAAAGTGATGCTCACTGGTACTGCTATGTGAGAAAGAAGTGATAGGGAGGAAGACCAGTATGTCGATGATCAAGACCCAGGATACAATGATAAAGCTTCACCAGATCCATGAGTCCACCTCCTGTGGGTGGATTGTTGCTGTCCTTTAGCAGGCTTTGGAATCTGGTGGCATCTGAGGCTTTGTGGTTGGATCAGGGGTTGTGGGTCTGCCTTGTTGCTTAGGTGCTGGAGGTGACCGTCTGTTCAAGAGAATGGCTGGGTTGTGGTATCTTCGATACTGACATCTAATCCAAAGATCCAGTCTCAGGTGTGACCAGCTGTGTGGGCTGAACCAGAGATGGCCTGTCAAAGTCCTAGGGAGGCGAGTGTGGAGCTGGGTTTTTGCATCTGTGCCCTTGTCAACATGAATGTTGAAATCTCCGAGACAACCAGTCTGGGGTATTTCACCACCGTCACTGACAAAGTCTCTGTGAGCTCCTTTATGACCCCATTAGCCTGTGTAGGTCTGTAAATGAGCATAAAATCAGTGAGCTTTGCCTCTGGTTTCTATGGCCAGACGAATGGACTCGAATGAAGTTGCCTCATCTGAGTCACCTCTTTTGGATTGGCAGTTTGCAGAGAAGACGAATGCTGAGCTGCCTGCCTTCTTGCCCTGTCTGGGTCTGGAATGGGCCGACGAGCCTGCAGGGCCGGGGCGTCAGGATGCTTCATAGTCATGTATTGTTTGCTGGACTCAGATCTCTCATTGCTCAGCCTCCGGTTTAGTTCACGTTGCCTGCTGGGGCCACGCCTAGACAATGATCCTGTTGCAGTGGAGAGGTAGTAGATGTAGAGTATCTAGTTTCTTAAGCCATCTTTGCCGTTCCCTTGGGCAGTTCCTCCCAAGTTGGATTATGATTGTTGAAGTATTTGTCTGTGTCCAAGTGGAGGAAAAGGTGTCCAGTTGGCCATATGAGATGGGTGGTGGAGCTGGAGCAGCCTGTCCCTGGAGTACCAGGACCTGTGCTGGATGCACATTGCCATAGCAACAATGGAAACAATCCTAATAATAACAATAATACTCAGTGGGGTCAAGTCCAGGAAAGGGGAGTGTATCAATGGCATCGGCCATCCAGTCCCATTTCCTTTGTCCTGTGAAACCTCACTAACCAGCAGCAGCGATGAAAGACCATTTCAGTAGCAGCATTCCTCTTGGTAGCCGGGAAAATACAGCTGAGGAATTCTTCACACCACTTTGCCCATTGCTCTTTGCCCCTCTCTGATGAAGCTGCCATCAAGGGTGCCGGCTGTGAAGTACCCACCCATCTGCTTGGTAGTAACTGCCCATTGACCAGCATGGGCGAGGCCCAGTGCTCCCTGCAGAGAGGTGTGCATTGTAGCTCTGCTGGATCTCTGCAGTAGATGACCTGGGGACCTTAATTCTTCAGGCCTTTCCACCGCCCTTTCACCAGCACTGTATTCTGAAGAACCATGGTACCATAGAAGGGACACACGTCCTAATTCAGGGATGGGCAATTTTAAGGCACTAGGGGGCCACAAACCCAACTAAAACCCTTTGGCTCAGGAGGGGGCACCAGGGGATGGATCCTAGTCCCTGGGGGTGTGACGTAAGGATGGTCGGGGGTGACCCACCCTGCACTCACCCCACAGCGGCAGCTCCCCACGCCCTCCTGTTGGCTCGTGCCACAGTGTCATGTACATGACAGGCAAGGCACTCCCCTGGCATTGCCCCGTCCTGCCCCCTTCCTGCCCCTGGTGACGCCAATCACCTGTCCTGAGCTGGGTTGTGGCAAGCCTTGGGCCACCGGTTGCCTATCCCTGATCTATATAATGAGGAACTGGAACCTCCTGGGGAGGGTTCTCTGTGAGCCAGAAGAGCTGATCACTCATCACTCTGCTGTGTGCCAATGCTTTTAAGGTGTAACTGATGAGTTAAAATGTAGGAATTGGAGAATGAAAAGAAGATGGAAAATGCTGGTTAGTTAATCTATCCCATTGCATGTAATGTTGGATGATTTTTTCGTACAAAAGGGTTTCTGATAGAACTGAGCGAATAGTGAAAAATTATTTTGCAGCTATTTTTGCAAATGTTGAGTCTTGTTTTAATCTGGGCACATTTGCATGGCATTACGTTTGCTTTTTGGGAATATTTGTTGCTCATATGAATATTCACAGAATGCAAAATTAGCATATCGGAGCAAAGAGTCATTTAAATCAAGAAAAGAAATGTCCAAATGAAATTTAGTCTGTAATTATCATAGAATCATAGGACTGGAAGGGACCTCGAGAGGCTATCTAGTCTGGTCCCCTGCACTCAAGGCAGGACTAAGTATTATCTAGACCATCCCTGACAGGTGTTTGTCCAACCTGCTCTTAAAAATCCCCAGTGATGGAGATTCCACAGTGTCCCTAGGCAATTTATTCCAGTGCTTAACCACGGATATCAATTGATTGATATCAAGATCAAGCTCTTTCTTGATTTCTCCCAAGCTGCTCCACTCGCCTGGGAGAAGCTTCCCGTAAACATCTACAAAACTAACTCATTGTCCTCCTCCTCTTTAAAACTCTCCTTTGCAGTGAGGCCTACAACACCTTGACAAGGCTTAGGTTGCTGGTGTGCTGAGACCACAGCCTACCAAACTGACAAATACTGTCTCATTGATTCCTTGTACTCTCCCATCGGTCCATATCTGTCTGTTGTCTCATACTTAGATTATAAACTCTTTGGGACAGGGACTGTCTTTTTTTTGTTGTATGTGTCTACAGCTCCTAGCACAGTGGGGTCCTGGTCTATGCCTGGGGGTCTTATGCGCTATAATAATACAAATAATTAATAATAATAGTCTTCAGCACCAAATGACATTGGTCCTTCCAGTATCCATTCGACTAACTGATGCTGCTTCTGTCTCATAAGGACCTATTTTCCTGGGGCAGCCTGTCACTGATACTTCTACATCTCTGAACTCCCTCCGAAAATTGTCTTTTTGCTGTCCCCCTACTCAACAGGTTCAGTGGGCTTCAGCTACTGTGCCTGGCTCAGTCCCAGCCCCTCACTTGTATTTATTCACAAAGCATCTACTTCTCTTCCACCCCCAATATAAGCTTTGGAGCAAAGCCTATTGGAAAGATCACCAACCAGCTCCCAAAGCTCTCAGCTCACCAGATGGATTGGCCTTAAAAGTGAAGCTAAGTAGCTTGTGCTCGGCGTGTTGAAAAAGAGGAAGAACAGGGAGAGGGGATGTGCTCAAAGCAGTGAGCCAGGAAGATCTTTGCAGCAGCATTTTGAATAAATGGAAGCAGTCCAAGGTGGGATTTGTTCATCTTTTTGACAAAATTGCCAAACTTTGCTATGAAATAATCAATAGTAACAACTGGGTTAATATCTGCCTAGTCTGGACTTGACCACGCCGGCACACAATAATTAACTATTCTCCAGTCCTACATGGCCACCATTAACCAATTTATCTATCTAGGTACTTATGTGGCCCTTAGCATAATAGTAGCCGAGTGCCTCTCCAGTTATTAATAAAAATGACAAGGAACAAACATATATCTTTCTTCCTCTTTCTTTTCCACCTAGCTCAACATGACTGACATCAGCACAAGGTATTATTTGTAGGTCATAAAAGGAGAGGGTTTTCAATGGAAAAGTCTGCCCCCCCCCACCCGGCAGAAATTTTAGTACCAAATAATTTCAGCAAAAACCCAAATATTGCCGTTTTCAGACAATGTTTCTGATTTGGGGCTTTTGGTTTTTCCAGGAAAAATCAAAGTTTTTCTGCCGAAAGCGAGCACTTTTTGCACAGATGTTTAAGTTGAAAATCCAGTTTTCTACTGAAAACCGCTTTTGAAGGAAAATTTTGACCAGTCCAAATTATTTGTTGGGATTTCCCCCCTTCCACCCGCACTACCCAGCACAGTCAGCTTCCAAATTATCCTACGGCCTAGGAAAGCTGGGTGTGCCTGAGCTGGGTTTCACACTGTGAACAGCATTGCAAGCTGATCAGAAGCCACGCTGTCAGTGCTATGCGAACTATCTGTAACCGGTTGGTTACGTTTTCCTAAGCGTAGGGGTCATAAAACCATTTACATTATCGAATAGTTAGGGGTTTATGAACGCTCAAGGATTATTTGTTTAAAACCCTAGCACTGCTGTACCCTAGACGCATGTTACAGACAAGAAGCACAATCTCTGTCAATGCCTTTTGTGTCATGTCCAGGGGCTGTCATGACACACTGGAGACATTGTTTCATGGAACGCTGTCAAGATTAATAATCATGGGGCAAAAGCCCCAGCTGGTATAAATCAGCAGAGTACCATTGACCGTGATGGACTTCACTGATTTATTCCAGTTGACGATCTGGCCCCATGTTTTCATCAGCTATTCCTTACCTTCGTTAACCGTAGCTAAGGATGCGATTTTGTCACAGAGGTCACAGATTCCGTTCCTTTAATGGACCTCTGTGACTTCTTTGGCTTCAGCCTGCCTAGAGAGCAGGAGCAGGGCTGGAGCAGTCCTCAGTGGGGCTCTGACTCCCATACTGAGTATTTTTAGTAAAAGTCAGGGACAGGTCATCAGCTTCCGTGAATTTGTGTTTTTTGCCTGTGACCGGTCTGTGACTTTTACTAAAGATACCTGTGACAAGATCTTAACCTTTAACCATGGCCCCTTTGCTTGGATGCTGAACGTAGACTGGTCACAGAGTAGTAGCCGTGTTAGTCTGTATCCGCAAAAAGAACAGGAGTACTTGTGGCACCTTAGAGACTAGCAAATTTATCAGAGCATAAGCTTTCGTGGGCTGCAGCCCATTTCATCAGATGCACAGACTGGAACATATAGTAAGATATATATATATACACACACACACACACATACAGATAAGTTGGAAGTTACCATACAAACTGCAAGAGGCTAATTAGTTAGGGTGAGCTATTATCAGCAGGAGAAAAAACTTTTGTATTGATGATCAAGATGGCCCATTTAGACAGTTGACAAGAAGGTGTGAGGATACTTAACTTAAGCAAGTAGATTCAATATGTGTAATGACCCCGCCACTCCCAGTCTCTATTCAAACCCAAGTTAATGTTATCTAGTTTGCATATTAATTCAAGCTCAGCAGTTGCTCTTTGGAGTCTATTTTTGAAGCTTTTCTGTTGCAAAATTGCCACCCTTAAATCATTTACTGAGTGGTCAGAGAGGTTGAAGTGTTCTCCTATCAGTTTTTGAATGAAAAATTGGACAAATGACCAGGGATGAGTATAAAAATATTGCTCGGGCATGCAGGAGTGACATCAGGAAGGTCAAATCACACCTGCAGTTGCAGCTAGCAAGAGATGTTAAGAGTAACAAGAAGGGTTTCTTCAGGTATGATAGCAACAAGAAGAAAGTCAAGGAAAGTGTGGGCCCCTTACTGAATGAGGGAGGCAACCTAGTGACAGAGGATGTACTCAATGTACTCAATGCTTTTTTTGCCTCTGTCTTCACGAAAAAGGTCAGCTCCCAGACTACTGCACTGGGCAGCACAGCATGGGGAGGAGGTGACCAGCCCTCTGTGAAGAAAGAAGTAGTTCGGGACTATTTAGAAAAGCTGGACGTACACAAGTCCTTGGGGCCGGATGCGTTGCATCCGGGAGTGCTAAAGGAGTTGGCGAATGTGATTGCAGAGCCATTGGCCATTATCTTTGAAAACTCATGGCGATCGGGGGAAGTCCCGGACGACTGGAAAAAGGCTAATGTAGTGCCCATCTTTAAAAAAGGGAAGGAGGAGGATCCTGGGAACTACAGGCCAGTCAGCCTCACCTCAGTCCCTGGAAAAATCATGGAGCAGGTCCTCAAGGAATCAATTCTGAAGCACTTAGAGGAGAGGAAAGTGATCAGGAACAGTCAGCATGGATTCACCAAGGGCAAGTCATGCCTGATTAATCTAATTGCCTTCTATGACGAGATAACTGGCTCTGTGGATGAGGGGAAAGCGGTGGACGTGTTGTTCCTTGACTTTAGCAAAGCTTTTGACAGTCTCCCATAGTATTCTTGCCAGCAAGTTAAAGTAGTATGGGCTGGATGAATGGACTATAAGGTGGATAAAAAGCTGGCTAGATTGTTGGGTTCAATGGGTAATGATCAATGGCTCCATGTCTAGTTGGCAGCCGGTATCAAGTGGAATGCCACAAGGGTCGGTTCTGAGGCCGGTTTTGTTCAATATCTTCATAAATGATCTGGAGGATAGTGTGGATTGCACCCTCAGCAAGTTTGCAGATGACACTAAACTAGGAGGAGAGGTAGATACGCTGGAGGGTAGGGATAGGATACAGAGGGACCTAGACAAATTGGAGGATTGGGCCAAAAGAAATCTGATGAGGTTCAACAAGGACAAGTGCAGAGTCCTGCACTTAGGACGGAAGAATCCCATGCACCGCTACAGACTAGGGACCGTATGGCTAGGCAGCAGTTCTGCAGTAAAGGACCTAGGGGTTACAGTGGACGAGAAGCTGGATATGAGTCAACAGTGTACCTTTGTTGCCAAGAAGGCCAATGGCATTTTGGGATGTATAAGTAGGGGCATTGCCAGCAGATCGAGGGACGTGATCGTTCCCCTCTATTAGACACTGGTGAGGCCTCATCTTGAGTACTGTGTCCAGTTTTGGGCCCCAGACTACAAGAAGGATGTGAAAAGTGTCCAGCGGAGGGCAACAAAAATGATTAGGGGACCGGAACACATGTCTTATGAGGAGAGGCTGAGGGAACTGGGGATGTTTAGTCTACGGAAGAGAAGAATGAGGGGGGATTTGATAGCTGCTTTCAACTACCTGAAAAGGGGTTCCAAAGAGGATGGCTCTAGACTGTTCTCAGTGGTAGCAGATGACAGAACAAGGAGTAATGGTCTCAAGTTGCAGTGGGGGAGATTTAGGTTGCATATTAGGAAAAACTTTTTCACTAGGAGGGTGGTGAAACACTGGAATGTGTTACCTAGGGAGGTGGTGGAATCTTTTTTAAGGCCAGACTTGACAAAGCCCTGGCTGGGATGATTTAATTGGGGATTGGTCCTGCTTTTGAGCAGGGGGTTGGACTAGATGACCTCCTGAGGTCTCTTCCAACCCTGATATTCTGTGATTCTATGATTCAACTGTCTTAAATGGGCCATCTTGATTATCATTACAAAAGTTTTTTTCTCCTGCTGATAATAGCTCACCTTAACTAATTAGCCTCTTGCAGTTTGTATGGTAACCTCCAACTTATCTGTATGTGTATATATATATCTTACTATATGTTCCATTCTGTGCATCTGATGAAGTGGGCTGTAGCCCACGAAAGCTTATACTCTAATAAATGTATTAGTCTCTAAGGTGCCACAAGTCCTTCTGGTCTTTTTGTAGACTGATTCCCATGCATTAGTTCAGAGCTAGTTGTGTCTTGAACCCCCTCTGCACACTACAGAACCAAAACAGAGGCAAACATTTTTGGAAAGTCCTGAAATGTTCCGTTGTTTTAGTTGTTCTTCCATCCTCTCCTGCATGGGAGGAGCACTTGGTAAACATCTGCAAAATCACCTCTTTGTTGTTGCCAGGCCTTTTAATTAAATATTGATTATTCCCATTCTTTAGGGTTTGCAGGTAACACTCTGAAATTTGGTAGGTTCTTGCCTCAAGACCAGGCCCCGTATTTTCAGGATGACTAAATACCTGGAAGCCCTCAGGGGCATAGAAGTGACACCACCATTCAGGCTCTGAGAAAGCCTTTCATAATTGGAAAATTGTCATTATCCCTATGATCAGTCCTATGAGTAAAAAGATCCAAACAAATAAGGTGGAGTAATATCATCCTGTAATAATGTCCTGCACCATTACATGTGTATACTCATTCTATCCTTGGGGAGGACTCAAAGGGACAGATCCTAGTCTGAATCCAGCATGCCGATAGAGAACTCCAAAGGCTTAACCCATGGCTGAGCATTTTGCAGGCCTTGGTGTGCATATGCATGGGGTGTCCTCATCCTAAACCCTAGTATATTCATTAAGTTACCCTCATGAACATATACATTAATCAGTTCCCATAACTACCTGCAATTAGGCATCTGCTGATGTTTTTCTCCACAAATATCCTAAAATTGGTACAAACTGTCTTCTTGTGACCACCTGTCAGCAGTTTCCCCTTAATTTCAGCACTTACAATTATTGCAAAACAAAGTCATATGCCTTCTTGCGACTTAAGGTCACTGTTAGTTTACGTACTTTGGTGAACTCTATGAAGCTACTTACTTCTGCTCAGGCTGTTAGCCCTCCTACTTACGCTGTCTGCTTAAGCTACTACTTATAGGTCTAGGCCTATAGGTCTCTTGCATTTCTGCCTAATATTCCTATTCTATGACCTTTTTATCATCTTAATGTAAGCTTGCAGAATACATTGTCCTCCTTCAAATCCCTTCTTAAAACTCATTTGCCTACCAAAAAACTTGACAACAATTAGGCTGCTGGTGTGTTGAGACCACACACTGACTAGGGTGACCAGACAGCAAATGTGAAAAATCAGGACAGGGAGTGGTGGGTAATAGGAGCCTATATAAGAAAAAGACCCAAAAATCGGGACTGTCCCTATAAAATCAGGACATATGGTCACCCTAATGCTGACCAATATTGTCTCATGGTTTCCTTGAGCTCCGCCATCGGTCTGTATCCATCTGTTGTCTCTTGTCGTATACTTAGATTGCAACCTCTTTGGGGGCAGGTTTCAGAGTAACAGCTGTGTTAGTTTGTATTTGCAAAAAGAAAAGGAGGACTTGTGGCACCTTAGAGACTAACCAATATATTTGAGCATGAGCTTTCGTGAGCTACAGCTCACGAAAGCTCATGCTCAGATAAATTGGTTAGTCTCTAAGGTGCCACAAGTCCTCCTTTTCTTTGGGGGCAGTGACCCGCTTTTTGTTCTGTGTTTTGTGCAGCACCTAAGACAGTGGGGTCCTCATCCGTGACGGGGGGTCGTAGGTGCTTCTGCATTGCAAAAATAAGCACTGCCAATAATCTTATGGTACTTATGTCTGTGCTGTATTTGCATTTTGTGACTCTGGCCAAGATAGGAAGCTGAACTATTGCAAGAGATGTTGTGGTCCAGTGAGGCCAGACATACCGGAAACCTCAACCTCTCCTTATGAGAGATGAAGTTCCGTTAGTTTGCCACTATTGGTAATACTTGAATTACCCTGGCACCAGGGGTGACACTAACCCATACCAGAGCCCCATTGGGTGAGGCACTGTATAAACAGATTAATCCCTGCCCTGAATAGTTTACAATGTAACTAAACAGAGGGTGGGTGTACAGAGGGTGGGGAACTGAGGCACAGACAGATGAATTGGCCACATAGAAAGTCCGCCCAGACCTCCTAAATTCCAGTCCAGTGCTTTAACCACCAGACCATTCTTCCTCTCCTGGGGTGAAGTTAAGGATAAACATTGAGATTTTGGGGTTCTTTATCCAAACTGAACCTCAATTTTGAATCTTTAGAAGACCCAAAAATCCATTGCTATAAGGTCACCCTCCTAGCAAATATTGGTTTGAATTGGTGTCTACTTCAGGGACTGACTTTGTCCATCGCCTTTAGTCTGCAGGACTACAGACGTGAGATAGGACCTGGGTAGTGGCAGATTAGCCACTGAGCTAATGGGGCCCATGCCCAGAGGCCCTGTCCAATTGGGGCACCCCTGAAAAATGCGTGCCCCTGTACCCCGATCTGCTCTTTCCGCCCAGCGCTCCTGCTGGGGAGCAGGGGAAACCCTTGTGCCCCGACCCCACTTCCCAACAGGCACACAGGGGGAGGGGGGGGACCTCCACTTGCTCTGGCCCACAGCCCCACAAAAGCTTAATCCGCCTCCAGACCTAGGTCCCTAAAATTGTGTATTTCTTTTGCAACCCAAGTTGCCATTACAGAAAAAGGGAGCTTAGATTCTCGAGGGATTACGTTCTTGGCTTTGTGAATTCCAAAAACATGTGAACTACAAAAGGATGTAGAGAAAATGTCTAAGAATCCTGTAAACGAAGAGAGAGAAATTTTGGCCTTCAACATCTATACCAAGACCTCAGAGTCCGATGTCTGACTCAGAGGCTCACCTCCAAGCAGCAGCAGCTTCTTGCAGACCACTTTGTTCTTTTCGCTTCTCATCACAACAACATCAATGCACTTGCACTTCCAGCACCAGAACAAAGTGATAAAAATAAACTTTTCTTTTACATGTTCACCTCCAGCCTACATCTGAGAGCTTCTCCGGAAGTAAAAGCCCTGCATTCAGGCCTCCTGTGTGCATACTAGTAGGCAAAGCTTGATAAAAGCTTAGCTCAGAAGTGTGAACGTGAACTGAGTGTGGTGAGCCACAGGTCACTGTGCGGAGGGAAAACCAGAGTTGAATAAGTATGCCACATTCCCCAGTTGCCTCATTAGTTCTTTCTTTATTTACTAAATTTACAGTGTATTTGTATTACAGTATCCACTTAAGGCCCCGTCTTAGCTTGCAGCTCCATTGTGCTAGAGAGTGCCACTCTGCCTCAGTTTCCCTCTGTTAAAATGGAAAAAAAGATTTCTCAGTATAGTGCTCTAAGATCCTTTTAATGGGAAGCATTGTCTGAGAGCCAGATGTTATTGTTCGATGGTAATGAAGAATAACAAACGAACGAGAAATTAGAAACTCGAAGGTGTGGAGAAATGACCCAAGCAAGCCACCGAACGAAATAAGCAATTAAGACATGAAAAGGATTTAGCATCTAAAAGCTAATTTGATTAGATTGGTAAATATAGGTAAACACAGACAAATACACTTAGCTACTATTCTTTGCTTCTTATCAATGCAAAGTGAATGAGTTGGGGTTTGCTAGCCTAATTAACAATTCATTGATACCCACACATAAGTGGATTGTCTTGATTACAACTGCAATGCTTCTTGTTAAGTTGTTGTGGGTCATACACAGGTTAGTTGGTTTGCCAGTGCTAGGAGGGCCAAGAATTCTTACTCCTCCAGAACACGTGTTAAAGTATGCGGTGTAGGCGTTGACTCCGTGCGTGCTCCAGGGCTGCCAAGCTCCCCTCCCCACCACCCCACCTCCTCCTCCTCCTCCTCCTCCACCCGTGAGCACGCCACATCCGCGCTCCTCTGCCTACCTCCCAACGCTTCCCCCCCAGCTGCCGCCAAACAGCTGTTGGCAAGCTCCGGGCTCGGGGGAGAAGCGGGAACGTGGCACGCTCAGGGGAGGAGGCGGGACCGGGGCAGGGATTTGGGGAAGGAGTTGGAATATTGGCAGGGAGGGGGCGGAGTTGGGGCGGGGACTTTGGGGAAGGGGTGGGAAGAGACGAGGCAGGGGAGGGGCCTCGTGGAAGGGGTGGAGTGGGGGCAGGGCTGGGGGCAGAGGGGGTGGTCGAGCACCCACGGGAAAGAGGGGAAGTCGGCGCCACATGGCATGCGGGACAGCCTGTGGACATCTGTTGTTTTCCTACAGCCAAATCGGAGGTCCTTAGTCCTCACTCAAACAACACTCCCATTGACTTCAATGGCTTTTGCTTGAGTAGAACAGAGAGGCTGGGTGTGGGGGTGAGGCCCTGAAAGAGACACGGGGAAGCTGGGTGCAATGCCACAAACCTCTTGTGTAACTGTCACCTTGGGCAAGTGATTTCATAGTTCTCCTCCTTTAGCGCCTCACCTGTAATATGGGGACAATAATGCTTCTCTTGTCTGTTTAGATGGAGAAACGCTCCCGGGGCAGGGACTGTCGCAAACTATGTGTCTGTACAGTGCCTTGCACAATGGGGCCCGGTCTACAGGCGCTATTATAATACCAGTACTAAATAATAACTAAGGAGGTCGGGATTTGGCCCTGAGTGTTGTAAAATTCATGATCTGGAATTTAAATCTGCAAGTGATGCCTGGTTTTTTGAACATCGAATCAATGTGCCCATTGTTTAATCATCCTGCTCTTTTCCTTCTAGGTAATGTGACCAGGAACTGCACAAGCCAAGGCTGGGCAGACATGTATCCTGCCCCCTATGCAGCAGCTTGTGGGTACGATACCAACAGCACTCCAGGAGTAGAGGTCTGTAAAGCCCTGATGAGTAGAATTCAATATGGCTCTTTCCTCAATCCCCTGACCGCTTCACCTCTTTTTTCCCTTTCGCCCCCTGATCCTCAAGGTCTAACAAGAAAGTCATAGAATCATAGAATATCAGGGTTGGAAGGGACCTCAGGAGGTCATCTAGTCCAACCCCCTGCTCAAAGCAGGACCAATCCCCAATTAAATCATTAAGTCATTGTCTTTCTGACCGAGTTCACCTGGAAATAGAGCTCAAGCATTCCTGCTAGTCAGCATTGACACCAAAGAGCCAGGTGTTAAGCACCTGCAAAAACCCATTGACTTCAATGGGAGTTGCAGGTACTCAGCACCTCTGGAAATAAGGCATCTGCTTATGGATAGATATAGCTGCCTCACTTTAGATATCCAAGTTTGAACATTTTCAGCCATAATGCCTTTTCCGCCTAAAGAATTTCCAAAGTTCTTGGCAAACTATGGTCACCCTCTAGACAGAGTCCACTTGCCAGCTTTACCTTCATTAAGTAGATACGGTGACCTCAGTATTTGCAGTGTTACCTAAATGTCCTATAGTTACAGGGTCTGCTGAAGGGGTACATTGGCACAGGTCTATTCGCATCAGTGGAGTGACGCTGAGAATCTAGAAAGCTGTAGGGAATACCTGGGGCATGGCAAATACTCAAGTAACGTTATTCAGTTTTCTAAGAAAACTGTCAAGTGTTTAGGAGTGTTTCTGTGTGCGTAATTAATGGTGTAGATATCATTAATATAAATGTGCGTGTCCATGTATATATATATATAACATAGGAATGATATCGGTAACAGAACAAGATGGAGCATTGCACGTTATATGTTGGGACATACGGTCTCTACATGCCCCACCTCTGTATTAAAAATGGGGGTGGTCACGTAATGTATAGCAGACTTCCATGCGCAGCATTTAGCCAGAGGGTTGAACTTGGTCCCTCACTGGAACTTGGTCACGGATGTCATGACCACATGGCTCTGTCTGTCTGTTCCCTGGGTCGTTACCCATTTCTGCCTCGGTGCTCCAGGCTCTTCAGGGCGGGGGGTTTATTGTAAAGCACCGTGAGTGATTAGAGTGATATATCAACAGTAATAAATAACTGGCCAGAGACTTGTGCCACAAATAGCTGCCGATGTTAATGGGAAAAGAAGCCAAGAAGTCAATGGGCCATGGAGATTGAACTAACCTCTCACCCCTAAGAGGGTTCCCAATCATAGCCAGCTGACACAAGGAGACCTGGATTGAGATTTTCAAAGCTGACTAGGAAATTTAGCCGCCTAACTCCCATTGAAATTCATGGGAGCTGTGTGCCTAAATCCCCTAGTCAACTTTGAAAATCTTAGCTTTGGAGTCGGCCGGTAGGCTGTACTAGTGAAGCGTGAGACGTGACTGGATCCATGCTTTTGTCTCCCATAAACACAGCTCCACTGTATGCATGTCTTTCCCTGCATTACTGCCTGTGTCAGCATAAGTGATTGCTAGGCAACAGGAGGCCTAGTAATAAAAGTATCTCTATATTAACAGACACTTGTATCTAGCCCTTATGGCTCCTAAGTCTCTCCCAGTACTCCCACATTACTGAGAGAATCAAGTGATTACATGGAAAATCTCAAGAGGGCTTAGCGAGCCTTAATAACGGCCAAATCCGACAGAAAACGCTAAAGGAGACTTGCACAAAGAACATCAGTGCCCTATTGAAGAGGGAGCTTTAGTCAGCTGCTGGGGCCCACCACAGCTTCACCTCTTCAAGTGTCTTGTTTCTAGGATCAAAACTTAAGGCCCGGGCTCCAAGTTTGGAAACCCATTGTTACGGCTCAGGAATGCGAAAGGCCTCCTTTAAGAACTCTAGTTTGTGTTCTGACCACAAGGGGATTTGGGAATTCCTGTTACCGGCTTTGAAGACCCAAAGGATTGCAGCATTGCATAAATGTTTCGTTACCAAGAGAACACACATTGTGTTCTTTTAATTCGCTCTTAATTATTTTCTTTTGACTCACACTGCTTTGTGATGCCGCTTGAGCCCAAATGCGGCTTAGCCGCTAATATGCTGTACGTTACCCAACTGTGAAGATGAATAGAAGTGATTTGTTGAGTTAGTTATCACTTTTGGGGGCAGGGAGAGGGAGGATTCGAAAGAGGGAGGAAGACGGAGTGTATCAGCCAGTGAGATGTGAGGTCCACCCTAGGGTGATGTCATCCAGGCTTGAACATCTCCTGAATTTTTAATGTCTACTAAGCACAACTCAAAAACAACATGAAAAGTATGAAATATGCATAAGCGCTTTTTGGAAGACTTTGTTCCTGAACTCTGGCAGCCCAGGGAAGGGGTTGGAATGGGGGCAGAGAAGAGGTGGGAAGAGGCGGGGCGGGGCCTCACAGAAGGAGTGGAGTGGGGGCGTGGCCAGGGCAGCCAGCGGGGGGTGAGGGGTGGTCAGTGGTGCAGCCCTCAGGCCAATGTACTAGTCCTCATGTGGCCCTCATGGTCATTTGAGTTTGAGACCCCTGATCTAGTCTGACCTCCCGTATCACACAGGCCATAAAACTTCCCCAAAATAATTCCTTTTGAACCAGAGCATCTATTTAAAAAAAAATCCAGTCTTGATCTAAAAATTGCCAATGATGGAGAATCCACCATAACCCTTGGTGAATTGTTCCAGTGATTAATCACGCTCACTATTGGATAAAGGCCTAAGTGTGCAAACTGTTAACTGCCTTGAATGTGTGTGTAAATGTGGCCTACAAATGTAGAGCAAATCAGTCCCCTGGTGTTCTACAGAATCGCTACAATTGCTGAATGCATTTTCAGAGCAATGGTGCTCATAGAGTTAATACTACTAACACTGCGTTATATCACATTTCATCTGATGTCCTCCGGGCTCTTTACAAACATCAATGGACTCGCTCTGATCTCAGTTACACTGGGGTAAATGTGGAAGTTACTCAGTTGAAGTCAATGTAGTTATCTCTGCAATTACCCTGGCATAATAGAGATCAGAATCTGGTCCACGCTAATTAATCTCACAACCCCCCTGTGATATAAGTGGTGGTGTTCCTAAGGAACTGGAGACATGGAGAGATTAAACAAATTGCCTAACATCCAACAGAGAGTCAATGGCAGAGCTAGAGTCAGAACCCCGGAGTCCTGACGTGCAATCCCTAGCTTTTATTAACAGAACATAATCCCTTTCTCTTTTAGTCTGAGTAATGGTTTAGTGACCCAAGCACAGGACTCAGCCAAGTTCCCAATTCCCTCTGTGGCCTGGGGTAGATCATGTTAACTCTGTCTTAGTTTCCCGATCTGTAGAGTCGGGGGCTAGAATGCCGACACATCTCCTTACCTGGCCAACATCTTCCATTATGCCCCAGGATCAGAGACTCCCAGGATGTGCCACCTCCCCTCTCCAGGAGGGGAGACGGTGGTGCATCATGGAAAATGTAGTACATTTGGGGAGCCCAGCCTCTAGAGGAGAATGGAAACATGAAGCAACCAAACTACAACTCCAATGAAGCACCACACGAGCATTTCTGAATCAAAATATTTGTGTTTTCAGCCAACGTATTTTGGGGTTTGATTTTTTGCCAAAAAGTCAGTCTTTTTTCTGTAGAAATAAAACCCATTTTCATCCCAGCTCTATCCCCAGACTGTGTTGATTAAATGAAACCATCTCACACCCTGTGTTAGTGGATGAACCAAAGTGATCTGTTGCCAATGCCCTGTATTACTAAGTGTGCAGCATTCCCCTTCTGCATTAATATCACCATGTAGCCACTTCTATGGTTAAATAAATAAATACTGCATTCTGTAGGGTCCTTTTCCTTGTCAAATCACTGCATAAATAGGGCCTGATCAAAGACCTCTTGGGGTCAATGCCATTGTTTCCATTTGCTTCAATGGGTTTTAGATCATGCCTTCTGCCATTTTACACCTGAAAAGGGTGTTTTCACTATGGTAAGCTAGGAATTAGTGAGGGATATTGTATGAAGTGTTTATTAAGGAGGAATCTTTGATGGCTCCTAAAAGACCTAATCATTGCCTCTTTTCTCTATGTTGGCAGCCGACGTTCTATGACACAGTGAAGACCGGTTACACCATCGGATATAGTTTATCTCTCATTGCTCTCACTGCAGCTATGATTATTTTGTGCCTCTTCAGGTGAGAACCTGGGCATGGAGGGGAAGGGAATGTGCAGGGGTGGGGAAACAGATTGTTTAATTCCGAGGACCTGAGCAGATTCTTGGCTATAGGCTGCGAGTGCCTTGCATTTGGAATGCCCGGCAACCCCTTTCCAGAGCAAGGGTGGCTGGTGGCAGTGGAGGGACACATATGGTTGAAGTTTTCTCCAAGAAGGACGCAGTCACACATTTTGGGGTGACTCATCTGTGTGGCATTTGAACTGCGCCATTGGCATTGGGACATGCAAGCCCAATCTTGGGCACCACATAGCTCAGTTAAGCAGAATGCCACCTGTGCCTTAGAAACAGGCAGATCTGTCCTCCAGCGTCTTCTGACCTACTTTAACCGCTGGATATAGAGCAACCACGCAATATTATGGTGATGGTGCAATATGCCTACCGTGGAGGACTCAAGGCTGGGGGCTGCTTTTGGAAGCCCAAGGGCTAGTTTTGGTGTCTGATTTGCAGCTGTTTCCCGTAGGACAATGGGCAGAGATCTTAGAGGCTTGCGATGTCCAATGAGCTTTTACTGAATAGAGAGAATAGCGGAGAACCAAACAACCTGGAGATGAAAAAGACTTGCTAGATTCTGTAGTCCATCCCCTAAAGCCAATGCAGAAGGGTATCTAGTTCTAATGCTTTTCCCCAATCTTGTACCAAGCAACAGGGCTTCCACCATTTCCCTAGGGAGAGTATTCCACAAGCTAAGAGACTCCTTGTATGAAATGAGATATTTTAATGCTCCAGAGTAGTCTGTCCACCGGCTCCAGTTGACCTTGCACAGTACTAGAAGACAAGTGTATGACAGAAGTGTATGGCAAGGTATGCCCTGCAACGATCCATCTGATCTTAACAGATGTTCCTTAAGAGGTTTGTTTAAGGTTGGTTGATTAGTCCTGATTCTTAGTTAAACTAAGACCTGTTTATGCATCTGCGGCAGCACAAAATGACATTAAAGCAAGCAGAAACAACCCCTGGAGAATACCGCCACTCACAATGCCTCCCTGACAAGCCCAGAATGGGTACAGGGGCTCTACGCCACCACTGCTCCCAGCCCCCTGCTTTGGGGGTGGATTGTGACTGTGGCCACACCGCACTGCACTAGAGCCTACAAGGAGCTGGAAGAAGCAGGGCATAAATTAGAGCAGCCCTGAGGCTGATGTAACTTACACCTGGGCTGGACAGATACCTTCACGGCTCCAGCATATGGAGAATGATCTTTGCCCCACACTCACGTCATCCCAGCCCCAGCGCAGGAACAGAGTGACTGAGAATCAGGCCCATTATGTTATTTATGCCTGTAAAACTTGCGCATCTCCAGGATATTAGACCTCTTGCTTTTAATTGCTGGGAAATGTCACTTGAAAACCCCAGAGTTCCTTGATCCAGATAGATCGTCATAATCTGCTAAAGCCTATGGGATGGAATAAGCCCAGTGTTGCTCTTAATGTCAGTTACCCTAACTTATATCTTTTAAAGTTAAAATATAAGCCACATTGCTGTATAAAGTATGCAAATATTTATTAATTTTGGCTTGAGCTGTTCAGAAAATGGAGTTTATCCTGCTGACAATGTCAACTTTTTGGCAAAACACTCAAATCAGAAATATTCTGGATAAAGCAGAAGTTTTTCACAACACATTCTGGCCAGAAGAGTAATGTATTGAGATGAAGTCCTGATGTTTAAAAATGCTATTTTTCTCTCTCTCCCACCCCACAACAGAAAACTGCACTGCACTCGAAATTACATCCACATGCATCTCTTCATGTCTTTCATCATGAGAGCCATTGCAGTTTTCATAAAGGACTTCATCCTCTTTGAGAGCGGCGAGTCTGACCACTGCTCTGCGAGCTCAGTAAGTAGCAGCGACCAGCTGACGTTTTCGGATGCCAGCTGGTTTGGTTCAGCCCCCTTAATTGGGGAACAAAATAATGAACACGGAAAGGCAGGCAGGAAAATGCTGGGGGAAGCTTTTAGTTGTTGTTGCGCTGTATTGGAAAGGAAGCAAAAAACCCGCTGGCTTCAGCCTAACGTTGAGAAAGAGATTGCAGCAGAAATTCCTCACTCAGCAGATGTTGCTTTTTAATTGTCAGTGCCTCGGTCTCTCAGCTGCGATGATGAAGCTGGGGTGATAAATGATGAGAAGAGTTTGGGATCTTCTATACCTTACAAAATCAGGCTACTGAAAAATAGTTTACTGGCCAACCGCCCTGGAGCAGAGGAAAGCAGCTCCTATTCTCTGCCTGTGGCACTTAATAGTCTAGTCTTCTGTAGGTCTCATTTACTTTGGTCTCATTTCCATTGTTGGGTTTAGTGTGTGGTTGCTGCATGGTGTTTGTGGCTTGTGATATAGATCTAGGGGTCCCTTCTGGTCTTAAACACTGTGACCATGAAAATGGTCCACCCACCCACTGCTTCCATTGTCCACCCTAGCTCCATGGCTTCTTTCACGCTTGGAACAGCCTCTCAATTAATATTTGCCAAGCAATCTCCCTCCCAGACCACCCTGAGACCCATCTGTTCCATGACTCATTACAGATGTCATGACCACGTTGCTCTTTCTGTTTGTTCCCTAGGTTGTTACCTATTTCTGCCTCAGTGCTCCAGGCTCTTCAGGGCGGGGGGTTTATTGTAAAGCACCGTGAGTGATTAGAGTGATATATCAACAGTAATAAATAACTGGCCAGAGACTTGTGCCACAAATAGCTGCCAATGTTAATTGGAAAAGAAGCCAAGAAGTCAATGAGCCATGGAGATTGAACTAACCTCTCACCCCTAAGAGGGTTCCCTCTAGGTCATGACTGAGGCCCGTTGATGGAAAGCTTCCATTGCAGCTACCCCTCCGATAACCATTCTGCAGCTAAAGGAAGGACGTTAGCCTGCTGAGCTCTTAGCTTGGCGCCTTTACAAATGTGAATGAACCACGAGAGAAGATCGTTGCACCTGCTAGTGCACCAACTTTTCACCCCAATCCCTTGGCTATTGCTGTTGGGTGTTTTATCCGGAGTAAAGTCAATGCTCAGCACAACCAAGTGAATGGCTAGATGGTCCACCAATATTTTAAAGACATGTGGAGCATAATTCTTCTTGCTCTACTGGACTGCACCTTCCTGTTGCAAATTCTGCACCCGTCCTGCCACCACTTCTTGTGCAACCCCCGGCAAGAAAGTTCACACGCAAATAACCACCCAACCTACATGGATAAAAAGTTCTTTCCAAACGTTCCTCTGGCCACCTTGTGGAGAATCAAATCAAAAGGGGTACAAGTACTATTGGAAGGATGGGGGGATTTGGATTCGGTGAACGTATTTTCCCACTGTTCACCCAGTTGTAAACTCTGATTCTTGGGGGGGGAAAAGTGGAAAAAACTATTTTTAATGTAAATTATATTGAAAATCAGCCCCTCCAAAGCCCTGTACTCAGCAGACCTAACTCCCAGGGCAACTCACTGTTCAGCACGTTACCTGAGTCGGAATTAGGCCCCAATCCTCAAAAGTAATGACTAATTCCTGTTGATTTTAATGGCATTTAGGTGCCTGAATACCTTGAGGGCTCTGGGCCTTCATCCTGTCTCAAGATGTAGATCCTAGCTCTGAAGGTTCAGTCCCTGGGCATTACTAAACTGGCAGTTCGTACACCCATGAAAACAGGACGTCTTTAGGGCCCACTAGCCTCAGCATAAACAAATCCAAATTCTGCAAGAAGTGTGAACGACCCTTTAGATGCGTATGCCATTTTTTAAAAGCCCATTTGGTTTGCTGCAGTGGGGTTGTGTTGATTATTTAGCCAACAGCAGGAAACCTCAAAATTACAGCATTAACCAAACTGAAAGCTTCTCATCTAGTAGAACCAGATAGTTAAGAAAACCAGTGGTGAGAGGCAAATGGCTTTCCATGTGTGTTGTTGCGAAGCTGCCGGGGCGCTGGTTTGTTGGTCTTTTCCCCACGTGACAATAGCTGTTGCTAAGGTTAAAAGAATTTTGGAGGGTGGGGAAGAGAAAAGTATTCCCAGCTCAATGCACCCCAGTGCACTCATGACTTGGCAAACAAGGCTTATTGTCATAAGTAAATGTTGCAGGCGAAATTGACCATGGCTTGCAGCGCTTGTGTAAAGGAGCGCAGACCCTTTGTCCTGCGTGAAGAAGATTCAATAATGAAAAGCTTTACAAACGTTTCTTTGCCCGCCGGCCAAAGCAATTAAGCACATCACTAAAGACAACGGTGATGAGCTCTCCTGGCACACACAGAAACAGGAGGCTTGACCTTTAGTAGCGGGCTTTGCTGTCCAGGGATTCTCAGCTGGGTTTCCCAGGGGAAGAACTAGCACGGCGGAAGGCTTGCTTTCTTCAGTGGCGTTGGGTGGTCAGTGAAGAAATCGAAAGATCTGATCTCGAAATTACTTGGAGTGGGGAGTCCTACAGGCTGTGTTATACAGGAGGTCAGAGCAGGTGACCACAGTGGTCCCTTCTGGCCCTGAAATCTATGAATAATGACTGAGTAAACCCACAACTTATTGCCTAAGCTACTCAAATTCTAGTTCCTTTAGACGCTGCAAGTGAACACGCTTTTTTCTCCTAGGCCCCAGTTTTTCTCGTTATTTAAGCCTGCATGTAATTTTAAGCCTCTGAGTCATCTCAGTGGGGTTACTCGCATGTTTGAAGATGTGCATATGTAACATCAACAGACCCCAGTCGTTGGTGGGCAGGATTGAACTGGGGACCTCTGGAGCTTAGTCCATGAGCTAAAGCCAACTGGCTGTTAGCTAAGGCTGTAGAGCAGACTCATTTTATATCTCTCTCTAAGTGGTCTCAGTGCCATTAGATGCACCACACCCAAGAGGTGTGTGGGTTACACATATGCTGAAGCACCTTGCTGAATCTGGGCCTGAACCTGCTAGATTCATAGACTCTAAGACCTGAAGGTGACCATAGTGATCACCTAGTCTGGCTTCCTGTATAATACAGGCCATAGAACTTCCCTGAAGTTAATTTCTCTTTGAACTGGAGCACAGATCTTCTAGAAGAATATCCAGTCTTTGTTTTAAAATTGCCAGGATTAGAGAACCACACCACCACACTCCTTGGTAAATTGTTCCGGTGGTTAATTATACTCACTGTTAAATATTTCCAGTCTGAGTTTGCTGAGCTCAACTTCCACCCATTGGAGCTTGTTATACCTCTGACTGCTAGATTGAAGATGCCTTTATTATCAAATTTCTGTTCCTTGTTTAGGTACTTACAGACACCCCCACTTCAACATTCCACCCTACGCACGTTGTTTTTGTCTTTCTCTGTCTCTCTTTTTCTGGAAGCCACTGTGTGAAACCCAATCACCAAAGCCACTAACCTGGCAGAAGAATTGAGCTGAAATTTTGGGTTGTTTTTTAAAAGAGCAGGACTTAGATCAGCTTCATTAATGTGGCACCTAGATGCTATGGGAATTGGCAGATTAGACATCCAGGTTAGATGGAGACAGAAAGGCAGATAGATAGATAGATAGATAGAGGACTAGATCCACAGCTAAAAGACAATGGAACTATGCAGTTTTACATGAGGTGAGGATGTGGTCGAGGGTACATAGTTTCTCTTCAACTTTTTGAGTTCCAGAAAGACTAGTTGGTTCACTCCAGACAGCAATTCCTCTTTACAAAGGAAGGCAAGCTATATACAGCCCAACTGCGAAGAATGCACCCTCTGATCTTCTATTTTAAGAATGTGAACAGGTATTTCTGTTAGTTCAGCAAGATCTTACTCAAGAAACTGTAAAGAAACCTGTCCCTATAATTTTTAGAACAGACATTAGCTTAGGTTTAGGGGTGGCTTGTGTTCGCTAAAGCAAATGTTTCTGTAGCTCCCTGGAGAACAGGAGATTATAGACTGTGTGGAGAAGCTGAGGGCTAAATAAGGAGAGACACCTGACAAGATATGGGTGACTCGCTTGATCAGCACCCTGAATACTTAATTAAATCAAAACCAGAAAAGCGGGTCAAAATCCAACGCGATTATGCATTGAAGTCATTAATAGTCAAACACCTATTGAATTCATGCGGGATCATCATCCAAGAGCCAGGTGTACAACGATGAAGACAGGGCCAGTGGGATTTTCAAAAGCACCCTAAGTGTGTAAGGCACCTAACTCTCACTGAAAGCCCATGGGAGTTAGGTGCCTCACACACTTAGGTGCTTTACCTTTGTAAAGCTGGCCCAAACTGCTTACATTTAGCCTTTGCCAGGACAGCGGGAGATAACTTCGGTCCCAGTGTTAGGTTTTGTTTGAAAAGAAAAACAATCTCAGAACTTTTCCTCGGTGTTTACTTGGCCTTTTCCCAGGCCGAACTGACTTGGATGACTGAGTTTGGACTCTGCCAGGGGGCTTGTCTATATGGACAGTTAGTGCGCGGCAGTCTGGGATGTAAAGCTACAGTGCAGTAGCCGGCCATGCGCTAACTAGCCCTGTGGACCCTGTTACCACACACTCATTGTGCACTGTGACCTACTCCACTTTGAAACAGGAATAGGTCAAAGCTCACTAACGTGGGAGTGTCTGTGCGTGCCCACTGGCAGTGTCTGTGTGTCAGGCTGTAGAATGCCACGTGTTATCTGTCCATATAGACGAGTTCAGCGTGGAGTTAAAACCGAATAAGGACGTAAGGGTTGGGCCCTTTAATATTCTAGTGGGCTCCTGTTTTCATGTGTTCTCTTGTCTTCTGAAATGGTCACTGGGTTTGAACACTTCACGTTCACATTCTCCCCACCCATGAGTTAATTCGGAGCCAAATCTGTTTGGTCGTTGTGAAGTCTGGGCGGAAAATACATGTTATATTTTAAAAATAATCTGACCGCACTTTAAAACTAGCAAGAATCTAGCTCTGTGAAATCAATGAGCTGCACTCTGCCCTCGTTTTAATCAACTGAGTAAGGAGGAGGGAGGAGTGAGGCCCTCACGCGCCCACTTGTTTGGCAAATCCTGGATCTTGGGTCTGTTGTGGCGCACAACCCCTGCTCTGGATACTCCTCCCCCCCCTCCCATTAGCAAGTGATTGAGAGGTGCAGAGATTTCCTGCTCACTGGCAAAGGGGGAAGAAAGCTGCCCCTTTTCAAGGGGTGCAGTAACTCCTGTCTCCCCAGCCCCTTAGAGCCATTTGTACCTCGCCTCGCTCTACAGCCATGCTCTCATTGGTCGGCCTGCCCTTGCTGCCCTGCCCTTCTCTGCAAATCGGATGGGGCGCAGCCATGGTTGGGGAGTCACTGTTGCAGGGAGCATCATTAGCACGGAGCAGAAATCCACTGCAAATACAGAGCAGCGATTTCCCCAAGATGATGCCGGGTCGAGCTGCCCCGATCCGCTCTGAACCCCCAAACCCTGCACAACACTGACCAAACTGCTCCCATCGACTCAGGAAGGAGGGGGTTGCGCTGCCTTGCCTTCACTTCCCCCTTCCATGCTTAATGGACACATTTGGCTGTATCTGCGCTCGGTGGAGGGGGCCTGTGTGAGTCTGCTGAGCCTGATATGACATCCTGAATAGAACGGGCTCAGCGGAGGTGATAATTTCGCCGCTCAGAATATCCCCCCTTCTTCAGGCTACATCAAGAAAGTCCCCGCTGCCTTTCCAGGGTCTCCGGTGTGGAATATCCCACACAACAAATCCTGCATGCAACAAATTTGATTTGAACAAGCAGGGTTTGTTAGACACAACAAAACCTGCCTCTTGGCAGGGGATTAGACTAGTTGACCCTTGCGGTCTTTTCTAACCCTATGGTTCTAATAACATCGAATTACACCACTGCTGATTTCCTGAGTAACAGTAACAAACCCACAGGCACAGTCCGTGTCTGTCAGGAGAAGGACGGAAAGAGAGAGAGAGAGATCTCATAAATAACATCAGGAGGACAAACCCAGCAAAGTGAAGGGGGGGGTGGAGAGGAGGACATGGCGCGGTTGCCAATTTCCTTTCAATCTCATGCTAGCACTTCGAGGTTCACTTCACTGGAATCACTGCGAGGCTATAGAAACGACCAGTGAGAGACAAAGAAACAGGCTCAGACCAGAGCCCTTAATTAACGGAGTCCCTAATGATCAAAACATTGACCATTGTTTAAAAAAAAGGTGACTGCCCTGTGTGCCAATTCCTGTTTCAGTGCCTGGGTTAAGCGAGGGGGCGTTTTCCGAGTTATCACAGGTGACTTTTGCGGGTGAAGCACACATGAGGCCACAAGCACCTACAGAAAAGAAGGGGCTGGATTGTCACCGCTCTTGCTCCCCTGCTCAATTTGCCACGCCCGCTCTTGGGGTGAGGAAGAAGAGGGGCTATTCGCCATGAGCCAATGGACGGGGATGGATGGAGAGAGCAGGGAATGAAGGAGGCCCTAGCTTTGTCGTCTTCCCATTCGCGGGCCAGAGTCACTGGTCAGGTGCACAACGCAGGGAGCAAGCTGCTTTGCCACAGTGGGTGAAGCAACTTCCTCCTTCCCCAGCACAATGGAGGAGCTGGGAGTCCGAGTTGCATTTTGCGCTGCTGTGTGGTCGCTGGACCGCACAGCTCCCGACCATCCCTGACTCCAGACAGATTGTAAGGGTGCACTGGAACCCAGGGAGAATAACACATTGTACATGTCCTCACGGGTTCCGAACCATTTGTTTTTTTTTCCCCTTCCTGCTGCTTTGATCCAGTGAATGAGAAACAGGAAACTAGATTGTGCTAATTTGAGGCAGGGCTTGTCTTTGTAATAAGTGTTTGTACAACATCTAGCGCCGAGGGCCCCTGATCCTTGCTGGGCATTACTGTATTGTAAATAATTGATAATAATAAAGGCAAGAGGGAGAATGAGAGACCAAAGGAAAAGACACGGATTATGTAGAGACCCATCCTTAAGGTCTTGACCATCTTCCCCATTAGAACCTCAGTCTTGTATTTCTTTGGCCATTCTACCATAAGTTCTAATTCTACCGGTACCAGCAAGAGTTAATCAGTGTCACAACTTGGCTTTCTCTTGTGGAAATTAGAGTCAGGAACTTCCGAGGTTTTCTAGTCCCTTGATTATTTTAAAAGCTTTCACTTGACAAAAATATTGGGCAAGAAGCTCATTATAAATATGTGATTGATTTGTTCTAGTAATGAATGAAGGACCGTCAGCCCCATTCATGCAGTTGACTAAGGAGGCCATTCTATTTTTATTTCAGTTTCTAAACTCATCTTTATGTTGGTCCAATCAGCCAAAGGGCCTGCTAGCTCTGGCCACCATCTTGGGTACAGTCATGTAAGAGAAACCCAGGCCAGCATTCATAACAGCCCAAACCTACAAGGCCTAATTCTCTTCTCATCATGGTGTGATTTAGGAGAAACTAACTTCACAGAAGTCAGTGGAATGAGTAACCCCAGTGTAAAACTACTGTGTGAAGTTAACTGTGCCCAAGTAGGTGAGGGCAAAGAGCCTCCTAGGACTAAATCCTTAGCTGATGCAAATTGCATAGCCTCGCTGACTTTAATAGAGTCCAGCAGCTTTACACCAGTTGAGGATCTGACTCTGACACTGGTTTATGTATTGCATGTTCGTATAATACCAGAAGCCACACCTTGTGTGACCTGTGTATTAATAGAGATGGATTTTAAATGTCTTGACATTTAAATCCTTTCAGCTGATATGAGTAGGGTTAAATCAGAAAGAAAGGGCACGGTTACACGATGGGGCCTGGGGATCCATTTGGGTCAGGCTGCTGCCTAAAGCTTGTTATGAATCACTATGGGCCCAATCCTGTTACAAATGAAATCAATGACAAAACTCCCATTGACTTTAGCAGGACCAGGATTGAGCCTGGTAGCCTCTTCCCAGCCTCCCCAATCCCCCGCGTGACACACAAGTGTAGCAGAGGGCAGGATTTGGCCTACTCAGTGTGTGTCTGTAGACATCCTGTATATCTCGTCTTCATGACAGCTGTAACTAACCTGTATCTCTGCATTAGAGATGGTCCTCAGTGTGGGCCTCCGTCTGAATGCTGTGGCGCAAACCCATCTCAAATGCATCTCATCTATGGCTGAGTAGCTTTGGAACTCCATGGGGCAGCGAAAGCTGAAGAACCATGTAGTAGAACATCTCTTTGGTGCACCAAGACCTAACGGGAACTCCTCGTCCCACTGAGTTTTTTTCATGGTAGATGCCAAATTCCTTCTAATAGAGACACTGAAGAATTTCAGCTCCTCGTCTCACTTAAACCGAGATGCATTACATTTTGAGCCCATGGGAGCTGCAGCTTAACTGACTCAGTTAGAAGCCACTTCTTTTCTATCAGCACCCCATATTAAGGGCCTCTGGAAGCTCAGTGGATATGCACAGGTGCTAAGCTGCACTCCTCAGCAGCCTACAGGTCTGGGCCCTGAGCAGGTGAACCGGCTGAGAATTCAGCTAGTTTTGCAATTCAGCACTTTGTTTCATGACCTTAAAATGCCAAGAGGGAGTTTTCACAAGCACCCAGGAGATTTAGAAGCATGAGTCCCATTGAACTGGACCTGGTTTCCTCTTTATTGTAGAACAAAGGAAGTTAAAGGGGCGGGGAGAGGTGCAAACCCACTTGAATACAGGTTACAGCTGCAATAAAGGAAAATAGGGAATAAAGAGCGCTTTCACCAGCTCTGTCTAGTTTGCTCGGATTTGTAATTTGCTTTCTCTGCTGATATCTAAGAGCCTGGGTGGGGTGGGACAAAGATAAGCAAAGTGGCAGCACCCAGGGACTGACTGTCTCAGGAACTGAACACCCTCAGCTCCCATCAACATCATCTGGAGTTTCTGAAAATGAGTCCCTGGGGGTGGAATCTTGGCCTGTTGAAGTCAATGGGAGTTTTGCTCCTGGCTTTAGTGGGAGCAGGATTTCATCCCTAGCAGCCAGGCTTGGTTCTTCCACAAAGGGCAGGGTAAACAAGGGGCCCATGGGAGCAACAGATTGGGCGGGGGGGGTCAGCAAAAATGTTTACAGCCACATTTTCAGATGCGCTCACTAGATTCTGGAAACGCGTCCTGCTCTCTCACTTCCACTGCATGAGCAGTGACTGAGCTTTGCCGCCCATCCTCCCAAGTCAAACACCCAAGGGTTAGGAGATAAAAGTGAACAGTCAGCCGCCCCTAAGGAAAGGAGATGAGAAGGGAATGTTGCCTGAGATTGTATAGATTCAACAGGGGTCTTTGTATGCTACCTTTTCAAGGGAGGTCCAAACCAGAGTCCGCAATCTCTGCTGGAAATCCATCGCATGTCTCCCAGTAACGGCACACTGGGGGTTTGCAGATGAGAGCTGCTCTAACATCCACCCATTGCTAAGAGCCCCCAAGGGCCTATCTGCTAGATGACCATAGCCAGAGCACAGCAAACTCCACCCCTGGCTCCTCCCCACTCCGGACGCGCCTCTTATGCTGGAGGTTGGCTTAGGAGCCGGTTACACGGGTTCTGTGCCAGAGGAGATGTTTACACTTCCTCTGGGTCTTATGCACAGAGAATGGACTGAAAGGAGAGGACCTGCTCCTAGGTGTTTTCAGAAAGGAGACAGGAAAATTGGTAGAACATAATGCAAGACTCATCTGCCCCCATCAACCATCCCTCAGTACAGACAGTGACGCCCCGGCTAATAAGCCATATTCCCCCATAAGTACCTCGTTCAAAAGACAAGCCATCCTATGGAATACAACCCCGCCAAGCAGAGAGTGTTGTCCTATTAGGAGGGGAAAAAAATCTGTATTTGGAGCCTAATTCTGATCTGATGCCTGGTGCAACCCCTACTGAAATCAGTGGAAGATGCATTGTGTAGCTGAATACAATATGGGGCCCTTGGGCATTTAGATTATACGGTGATTGGTGCTTTATTGGTATATAGAGTCATGAGACATGAGGCTGAAATAATGAGATCAGGGCTTCATCATACCATGAAATTGGATGAGCAACATAGCTCTCCAGTTATTACAGCCCTATTATTATTTAGTGCAATATACCTAGAAGTCCCAATCATGGATTAGGACCCCGTTGTACTAGGACACACACACCGTGAAAAGATACTCTCTGTCTCAAACAGCATATAATACAAACGTAAGACGAGAGTCAACAAGTGGATACAATAGGAAGGAGGCAGAGGAGAAAAGATAACAGCGAACCCATAAATGTTCCCCTGCTGCATTTGGACATGCCAAGAATGTGCAAGCCCAAATGCACTGCAATATAATCCTTGAAATGCAAAGACTAATAATTACATATTGTTACACTCCAGATCCACCACCCATTTCCTGCTCTCCTAAGCATACATCAGCAGTGTTGGCTTGCAATGAACTAGAATCTCTCCAACTCTGCCCTACCCAGGATGTTGGCAGAGGTGGAGGAGTCTACTGTCTTCCCATTTGACAGCAATCTGTTCGTTAAATCTGCCTTTTTAATCTTTTTTTTATCTCGAGCCTTGCATTTGAATTGCCAATATTGTAGAAATCCATTCTTGGCTTGCTGATTGATCAGGTTCATTCAGAAGGCAGCAGCTTAAACAGCTAGGTCCAAAGGGATGGCTTGTCAGATGAAAGCAAAAGTGGTCTGCGAAAAGCCATCGGGAAGGTGTGAATCACAAAGCCCCTCTCAAAGGCATCAGTTCATCTTGTGGGGAAGGTTTAGAGCCGAGGCTGGTGCTGTGAGAGCTCTTCATGTTCCGAGGAGAAGAGCATCATCTCTTCCCCGCTGGGACGCTGCCTTGTTCAATATCCGCAATTACAAAATGCCAAGTGCCTGCTGAATCAGACTCTGGAATCAAAGAACTGGCTGAGCCAGAGCATTTCTCCCTGCACTTACCTGATTGCTCCTGGCAGCAGTTCACAAAATAGCTTGCATTGCAGGCACGCAGAGAAATCAGCAAATAAGGCTCCAGCTGTTCTCCTAGCTGGAAAGCAAGTTAACTGTTTGCCTGCTCTTGGAGACCTCCATTAGAGTATCTCCCAGTCTTTTAGGTGGAACATGCAGTTATGCATGCACTAGGCACTTCCAGGTTGACCCCACCTGCCCTACTGCTGCCTATATCTTGGGTAGAACTCACCTGCCGTGCTGTCAAATGATTCAGGTACATCCAGCTTGCAATTAGCGACCTAGAATATACCTAGAAGTCCCAATCATGGATTAGGACCCCTATGGATTGGGACTTCTAGGTATAGGTGGAATGAGCCTGCTAGAAGGAAAAGAGCTTTCAGCGCAGACTGAATGTGGCTCTGTTCTTATAAATCTTAGTCCATGAGCATTAAGTACTATTCATAGAGCATGATTAGGAATCAGGAAATCCTAAATTCTAATCTGGACTCCAGCACTGACTCTATCTGTGGCCTTTGGGAAGTCACCTAATGCCCACATTTTCAAAGTAGACTCAGCTTGTGTCTCAGTTACTGGGTGCCTGCTCTGGACACAGCTATCATGGTAGTTGCATCCAGGGAAAAGGGTTTGAGTGACGCACACGTCGATCGCGGCTGTTGGTTTGGGAGATGCACCCAGCAATAACGGTAGGATTCACAAAGATACTGAGGTGTCGAGCTCATTGAAAACAATGGGAGTTAAGCCCCTAAATAACCTGAGGGCCTGGTTTTCAGGCAAGCTGAGCATCCACAGCTTCCACTCATGTGGTTCGGAGCCAGGCGTGCTCAGCACCTCTGACGATCACGCGTCTAGTTAACTAAAATCAGGTACCTAAAAACTGGGGCACCAAAAATTAAAGGCCACTTTTGAAAATTTGGGCTTCCCCTTCTGTGCCTCAGTTCCCCCATTTGTAAAATGAGTAGAGTAACACAGTGACTGACCTCCCAGAAGTGTTATGCAGATGAGTTAGTTCATGTCTGGCACGCGCTCTGCAGGTGAAAAATGCTGTATAGATGCTATTGTTTTAGGGCTATCACAAGTTTAGGACTCGGTCCTGCTTCTGTTGAAGTCACTGGCAAAGCTTACCAGGTGTGATCCTCACTTCTGCTCCGGCTCCCGTATGCCATGTGAAAGGACTGGAGCAGCTTAAACAGACCCTAAAGAATCTGGATCTGGCCTTGGAAGGATTCTCCAGGCACAAGTACTGTTGTAGGCAGCTGTAAAGCTGTGTTCCGATGACCTCCTCACAAGCCCTGGGGTCGGGGGTGCATTGGGGCAGGGTTAGGGGTGGGAGGGGTATGTCAGGATGGGGGCTCCAGAACACAGCGCGGCAGAGTTTCCAGGCAGTGCTACAGCCCAGGGACACTGCCATAACTTAGACAGGCCCCCAGGGCTGTCTGAATTTCACCAGGAGCCCCAGAGCGGCCAAGGGTTGGGAGGTCACAAAAGCAGCTTAAAGCCACCTTAGGCTTCCTCCCAATGGGCTGCAAGTTCTGTGCAGCATCCCTGAGACGTGCAGGACAGACTATGATCCACTGTTGCTTCAAAGAGAGCAGAGTCTGACGCTTGCTCTTTATACAGGCTAAATGTGCAATATACCCCAATTTCAGCTATCCCTTCTCCACCCTTAGGGGCATTTGAATAATGACCTAGTGCCACTTCTTTCACGCTAAAAGAACAGGAGGACTTGTGGCACCTTAGAGACTAACAAATTTCTTTGAGCATAAGAATTGGTTAGTCTCTAAGGTGCCACAAGTCCTCCTGTCCTTTTTCCGCAGACTAACACAGCTGCTACTCTGAAACCTTCTTTTACGCTGTACTTCTGAAAGGGACACCGAGAGATGCACGGAGGTATAACAGCACTCTTTGGCACTGCAGATTGGCTGTGCCATCCATAAACTTTGCAGCTCCCGCTTTTGGAGCGTTCCCGTGTTTATGACTATGTGGGAATACCCAGAGTCATTAGTCATGGGGGATTATGATGCAGGAGCTTTTAGTGTGTCACAGTATTCAGTCAGTCTGCGAGTGACTAATTGCCTGCAGTGTGGTGACTGCATGTCACTGCATAAGACATCTGGCCCAAAGCCTCTCATGGTGGGAAAGAAACTTCTCTCAGGGAGAGGTTGGGCTAATCCACCTGACTTAGAAAAGAACAATAAGTGTTACTAGCTTCCGCATACCAGCCCAGCAGCCTTTCCTCCTCACCAGTTCCCAGCTTTGCCCCTCCTCATGGCCCTTCACCCCGTCCCGGTCTAAAAATCTCCTCCGGTGGTTCATCCTCAATGTACCTTCGCTGCCGTCTGACACCCTGGGCATGAGCTCTATTCAGCTGACTCAGCACGTGGTTGCTTAAATACTTTGGCCCAAATGCAGATCGGGTGCAACTCCATTGATTTCAATAGTGATGCACCTGTTTACACCAGCTCTGAATTTGGCCTTGTTTGCTCCCTGTTTCTTAGATTCTGGGCCAGATCCTCTGTTGGTGTAATGTGTCAGCGGTCCACTGACATCAACAGAGCTGTGATGAGTTACAGCAGCTGAGGCTCTGGCCCCTTGTTGTCTGAGGAAATGTTTGCGTCCTGCCCAGCTTGCTATCAAAACCACTTCAATCACTGACCCCCAGAGGATTGTGAAATGTCCCCTTTTCTTCCCATGCAAATTAACGCAACTTCTACCTTTTCTATGCCCCTGTTCTCCTGGGGGCCCTTCTCCGTGCCTGCCTTTAAATCTGAATGCTCCCAAGGACGGCTGCGTCACAAAATTTCCCAGGGGCCAGAACCCCAGGCTGGTCAGTGTAGGGGTTGAGAAGGACCTCTCAGATTTCCAATCCCAATCCTCTGCTTCCAGCGGGAAAGCGCCCAATATTAATTGCCATCAGCATATCTAGCCTCACCGAAAACACGTCTGGGGGATGTGCTGTAGATGCGTTCACGAAGTTTGAACAGTGCCTTGGCTGTGACAGGCCTGATTCTGCCCTGCCGTGTGTTGTGATTGACACCCACCACACAGTGATTGTAAAACGCCCGCTCGTCGGACGGGCCGTCTTTTACACTCACTTGCCCCAGGTGTGAGCGTCTACACAAGATGCAAGGCGGTGGAGAATCAAGCCCAAGAGATGACCATGGCTGATAAAATCAACCCACCAAATTCAGTAACGCTGCTCAGAATAGTCCTCCAGTCAGGGCTGGTTGGCTCAATAAAAAACGTGTATCGGTGTTAACCCTAACTCACATCACCTCTGCCACCTCACGCTAGGGTACGATGAACATCTGCAGCTGAAGTCTAGGCAGTGTTTACTTCCATCTCCTGTCTTCCGTGAAGAAGTGGAAGTAGGTGTGGCTTATATAATTATAATGTCATGCATCAGATGTGTATGGGGATATTTGCATCAAGAAGACTCACTTCTAAACCTAATCCAGAGACTCTCAGGTTTTTCTGCCATTTCATACTGAAGCTCTGAGCAGTCATACTGCTCTCTTATGTACAATGCAACTCCCCCACCTTTTCTGCCCTGCCTGTCCTTCCTGAACAGTTTATACCCATCCATGACAGTGCTCCAGTCATGTGAGTTACCCCACAAGGTCTCTGTTATTCCAATCACAGCATAATTCCTTGACTGTGCCAGGACTTCCAGTTCTCCCTGCTTGGAAAGTTTCCCAGGCTTCTTGCATTTGTGTATAGGCACTTAAGATAACTCCCTGATCACCCTGCTTTGAGCAGGGGGTTGGACTAGATGACCTCCTGAGGTCCCTTCCAACCCTGATATTCTATGATTCTAAGACCTCTAGGGATCTCACTATTGCAAGTGATTTCACAGGGAAGGTGCTCAGATATGGTGGTGATGGGCATCAGTATAAAATCCTAAAATGGATAGATTACTTACTGGTCCAATACTGATGTAGTATCACTTTGCATTCCCATACTGCTTGATAAAACTAGCTGAGCCTTACAATGGATAGGGAAGTTTTATTATGAAGATGAGGAAATTGTGCTCCTTCTTTGTCATGCCACGGGGGTGCCTTCATGTTTAGCACTGAAACACGCTATTCAGCTATAACTGCTCTCCCAAACATCACTGTTGGAGTTCAGAAAACTTCCCAGGGGGCAGAACCCCAGGCTGGTTGGTGTAGGGGTTGAGAAGGACCACTCCGATTGCCAATCCCAATCCTCTGCTTCCAGCGGGGAAGCACCCAACATTAATTGCCATCAACATATCTAGCCTCACTGAAAACACATCTGGGGGATATGCTGTAATTACCTCACAACAGAGTTTGCTCCACTATTTCATTGTTCCTGATCATCAGACATTTTCTGGTAGCCCAGTAACATAGCTCCTTTCCCATTGTTAGTCATTTACTCCTTGTCATCCCTTTCGTGCAGCATGAAATGTTCATTTGTTTCCCTCCTTGCTACCCTCGTCACCTTTCAGCTAGCACTAGCTATCCTCCCTATAGTATCCCTTCTTTAAACAGTCCTTCCTTAAACAGCTGCTGTCTCAAGAGGTATAAATTGAAGACCCGATCCTGTTCACCCTGAAGTCAATGGGGAAAAAAGTGTTCCCTTGAAATGTTTCTGAGCAGCCCAAGTTGTTTCTCCAGACACCGAGGCAAAAACCTCGTCTTGTGAAAAGTGCCGTGGGATCTTTATGAACACAAGACAGGACCTAGGTTTTATGTGTCATCCAGCAGCACAGTATCCCTCAGCACCAGAACCGTAATGTCTCGGAGGGAAATATGAGCTACCTATTGAATCCCCGGTGCCAGCACCAAATCACTAGCATCGCTGCTTTCCTTCCTCCTGCTACCAAACACAGAATCCCCCTTGCACTTCCTGTTGTTGGTTGCTGCCCTGTGTCAGTGACAAAGAATCTCAGAGTTGCTTTCTTCTAACACTGAACAAGGAACTTCATTGGACTAAGGAAAACCAGATCATCCCTAAAGTACCCCGCCTCTTTCTCACTATGTCTGGCCAACAACTTCCCCTTCCCAATTCATTTCCTGGCACGGTTTTAAAGAAACGGCCCACCCATCCTCAGAATTGCTGCTCAAAATTCAGGCAGCAAGACAGAGACAGCCCGCTCCTCTTCAGCTGGGGCTGCTCAAGTTATAGGGAGAGCTCCCTCCTCGCCAATGTTCAGAGCTTCCCCTCCTGGACACTGTCGGAAGACAGGATACTGGGCTAAATGGACCTCTAGTCTGACCCAGTAGGGCCGTTCTTATGTTCCGGTTCTGCGCTCCTTTAACCAGTGTGCAACCCACTGGTGAACGTGGTACATGCCTCCCTCTGTGCCCAGCCCACAGAGGCTGTGAGGCTGTTACAGCCCCATCCACAGAGCCTGGCTTCTCCGCTCAAGCGGTGGAGAGTCTCCTGGTCCATTTCAGGTAGGTTCTTAGGCCTCCCAGCCTGGGAGGGCCCCAGTTCAAACCTCGCCAAACTGGCGGCCGCCACGATTCCACCGAATAAACCAGAGAGCTCAAACCTAGTGCTGCTTGCAAACTAAACCAAAGCCCCACCAAGACCAAATCATTTTCACAGCAATGCCCTGGGCTGCCAGAGCTAGGTAAATACAATGTGTTTCCTGTTCCTTCCATTTCAAGGGTGCCTGGCGATTTTTACTCCCCTTCTGGTCCTATGGCCAGGGGTGGAGTAATCACCTAGGATGGTGGGTTACAGAGTCTGCTCTTACTGTGCTTCCTTGGAGGAAGCACCCTCTGGGGAGACACGGTTTCCCAGTGACGGGCACATGAGTCATCAGGCGCTGCGTATTCACGTCAGGCAGCTCTGTGATCTATCACGCACCCACCTTCTGTAAACAAGTCAAGAGGCTCTTAAAATGGCCGGGGCGCTTCTTCCTGCTGTCTGAGCCATGCCGCATCGCCCGGGGCGGGGCGGGGGCGGCAGTGCATTAGAGTCTGGAGTCCGAAAGAAATATCAAAGAGCTCCTGAAAGAGCAGGAGCTCTCAGGGCTGGGCCAGAGTCCTGGGGAGTCCATCCTGGCAGGAACTGGAGTAGCTGAGTGCCAACAGGGCAGAGGGTGACTGGCCAGGTCCCCCCTCCCCTTCCTCGCACCCAGACTAGACCGGCAGACCCCATCCTCCACCCCCAGCAGGGGACCTCAGGCTTCAAGCTGGCCCTGCTCCCCCAACCACATAGATTCATAGATATTTGAATCATAGATTCATAGATATTTGATATTTAGGTCAGAAGGGACCATTATGATCATCTAGTCTGACCTCCTGCACAGTGCAGGCCACAGAATTTCACCCACCACTCCTGCGAAAAACCTCTCACCTATGTCTGAACTATTGAAGTCCTCAAATCGTGGTTTAAGTCCTCAAATCGGCCTGGAGAGGAAGAGTCCCTGGGGACAGAGGTAGCCCTTAAGAGCAGAGAGATCCCCTAGCAGGCAGGCTGTTTACTGCAGAACTAACATAATTTTTTCAGAGCAACAAACCCCAGTAGAGCAGTGATTGAGCATCCACCTGGGCCGCTTGAAAGCATTCCCGTTCCTGGTTACGTGCAGCATCTGGCATGTGCTCTTTAGATACTCAGAACAGAAAAGCTCAGGAAGATGGCAGGGCTTAAAAGCAATCTCTCCAGAGAGGATGCGCCAAGGTTAAAGCAGAGCAGATTGGGTTTTGGTGCCATCTGATAAAGCCTGACAGCATCAGAATCGCTCCCCATGCTTCCTGGAACCCAACGGCTCCCGGTCATGTGCCAGCTGCCGCAGAAGGGCCGAATCTGGCTTGCTTTACTCCCGCTGGTAATCCACACTGGCTACTCAGCCGAGCGAGGCGAGCAGGGCGTGGCCCTACCGTTCCGCTGTGCTGGGTGTGAAGCAATCAAGCTGCCTTGGTGCCAACCCGCCAGGTGTGCGCCGAGATGGCGGAGAAGCGAACAGATGTCAGGAGCCCACACGGTGCTTTGGCGGCCGTGGACGGTGCCTTGTCACATCAGCTCTTCATCACCTTCCCTTTTGTTGGCGTTAGCTGCATTGCCAGTTGCCTGCTTCTCTCCCCGCCCGCCCCCCGCAGCGAGATGCTGCTGGCACCACCTGGATCCCAGGAGGGCGCCGATGTGCCAATCAGTTGTTCTTAGCATGAGATTTAAAGAAGACAATGAAAGAACAAAGGGCCAGGTCCCCTCAGCTGATGTAGAGCTCCATTGATGTCAGGGAAAGGAAGATTTACACCCGCTGAGGATCTGGCCCTATGTACTTCCAGCTTGCCAATACGGCGACTAAGGGACAATTGTCTACAAGTATCTGAAGGGTGTCAATACCCAGCTCCAGAGTCTGCGCCTCTTATTCCTGAGTAGAACTGTAGGCTGTGAGTAGCCTCCTGGACGCTAGTGGATGTACTTCTAAAGTATGCCAAGGGTGCCTAGAGCATGTCGATCAATGCCCTTTTTAGCATTGCTAGAAATCTAATCAAGAAAGAAATGGTGAGTGACTGTAAAATGCAGGCTGGAGGGTTGCGAGTTCCTTGCTATAGGAAGCCAGGAGCTGCCTGCCAGTGCTGCCCAGTGGTCAGTGAAGTTTGATATACTTTTTCCAACAATGGCCAGTACCAGATGCTTCATGGCAAGAGCTCTATAATAACCTGCCTATCTGGGCAGTTCTGCCTAACCCTGGGCAGTTAGCAGTTGACATATACTCCGAGCCCAAGTGTCGATATTGCTTACATTTTTTATCTTATCTTACATAGCTGAGCTCATTGTCCAGATATACAGCCAATCTCTTTGCTTCAGTGACATCTTGTGGCAGTGAGTTCCACAGGCTAATTTTGATGTGTGTCAGGACAAAAAAAGTCCCTTCAGTTTCAAATCTGCTGCCTTTAAATTTCATTGACTGTTCCCTTGTTCTGGCATTATGACAGAGGGTGTTCTGTTCACCCTCTTATCCTGCTTTATACCAGGCTTTATTTCATATACATCTATCACAGCCCCTCCTAGTCATCTCTGTTCCAAACCAAACAGTCGCAATCATTTTAAGATCTCATATTCGGAAGACTTTCCATTCCCCCACCCTTTTTTGTCACTCATCGCTGAACCCCCTCTATTTCTGCTCCATCGCTTAGGTGCTGGGAGGACCAGAACTGGACACAGGGTTGACAGCTGATTTAGACAAGGCTAGCTTGTAGACTGTCAGTATGATGTAGCCCATGGGGGTAGTAATTTGCTGCCCGTCTATCTCAGCAGAAAATCACCATCTTCCCCATACTGGCTCGGGATTGTGTGTTGGGAGCAGGCCCATGTCTCACCCATTTGCACCACAGTGGGGAACAGCAAGTACAAGCACCCGTTTACCCCTGCATGCCCAAATCCACTGGACAGGCCAGACAGGCATAAACAGAGCAGAGCTGTCTTGGTCTCCCTTATGACACAGCCACGCAGTGCAGTTCCAGGAACAATCTAGCCCATAGTGAATACAGACTCTACAGATTCCAGCTACTGGGCTAGGTAGAAAACAAGCATTACCAGCAAATGTGTTTGTTTCCTCTGAATCTCTTACAATAAAAACACCTCCTCGGTTCACCTCTGTTATTTTCTTCTCTTCCAGGTGGGCTGCAAGGCCGCGATGGTTTTCTTTCAGTACTGCATCATGGCCAACTTCTTCTGGCTGCTGGTGGAAGGCTTGTACCTGCACACCCTTCTGGTCATCTCTTTCTTCTCAGAGAGGAAGTACTTCTGGTGGTATATCCTGATTGGCTGGGGTATGCATTAGCGCCTTGAATATGAATGGTAGGAAAATGAACTCAAGGTGACCTGGAGCTGTCTCAAGCAGGGACTTAACCCCTTTGCATGTGGGATCAGACAGGAGAGGTGATATGTGTGCATTACCTCTCTGCCAGATGGCGTTAGTGGTGGTAGCATCAGACTCAGATGAGGGTGTCTCAGGGTTCTGTTTAAAATAAACCAAATGGTTGGCTTGAGTGCCCCCCACCCCCGGAAACCTTATTCTGTCCCATATTTCAGGCACTTAAAATGTGAAGCATCTGGAGGTGTTTTTTCCACACTCCGATGCACACAGGAGGCCTTGGGAATCTGAAACCACAAGTAGCCCATATATGAGAAAGCAAATAAACCATCTATTTGTACAGTGAAATGAATGAGCAAAATCCAGACATAAAAACGGCCATACTGGGTCAGACCAAAGGTCCATCTAGCCCAGTATCCTGTCTTCCTACAGCGGCCAGTGCCAGGTGCCCCAGAGGGAATGAACAGAACAGGTCATCATCAAGTGATCCAGCCCCTGTCGTCCATTCTCAGCTTCTGGCAAACAGAGGCTAGGGACACCATCCCTGCCCATCCTAGCTAACAGCCATTGATGGGCCTACCCTCCAAGAACTTACCTAGTTCTTTTTTGAGCCCTGTTATAGTCTGGGCCTTCACAACATCCTCTGGCAAGGAGTTCCACAGGTTGACTGTGCATTGTGTGGAAAAAATACTTCCTTGTTTGTTTTAAACCTGCTGCCTATTAATTTCATTTGGTGAAATGAAAGCTAGTTCTTGTGTGATGAGAAGAAGTAAATAGCACTTCCTTATTTACTTTCTCCACACCAGTCATGATTTAATAAACCTCTATTATATCCCCCCTCAGTCGTCTCTTTTCCAAGCTGAAAAGTCCAGGTCTTATTAATTGCTCCTCATGTGGCTGCTGTTCCATACCCCTAATCACTTTTGTTGCCCTTTTCTGAACCTTTCCAATTCCAATAGATCTTTTCTGAGATGGGGCAACCACATCTGCACGCAGTATTCAAGATGTAGGCATACCATGGATTTAGATAGAGGCAATATGATATTTTCTATCTTATAATCTATCCCTTTCAGACAAAGTATGAACCAACCCCGCAGTCTCGGTTCGTACGTGCCCAGCTTGGCAAGGGCCCAGAACTCTGGTTTGTAAAACAATCCTCACCTACCCACAACATTGTCACAATTGGAGTCAACGTCTCAATAGTGAATGAGATTGAGATGGTGGGTGGAGATAGGCCTGGAAGGGCCTTGACAGCAAAAACAAGTAGCAACTGTGACACTGATCCCTCTTTCTCTTCTGATAGGTGCTCCATCAGTTTTCATCACAGCCTGGACTATCATCAAGGTTCACTATGACAACATTGGGTAAGTCTCTGAAGTCATCTTAATTTCTTCGAATTTAAGACACCTTAAAGGGAAACGTATCATCAGCTAGCTCAAAACTCTGCTCTGCAAGAATGAACTGTAAAAAGTCTTTGAAAATCAAATTTTTCCTTTAGAATTGGCCTTTCTGAGAGGTGAGACCAGTTTAACCAGCATAAAAAGAACGGTCTTAACAAGTTAAAATGAAGAACATTCACTTTTAAATCTAATGAGCGAAAGGATGGGCTTGTTTTTCGAGCACAAGGCCAGGAGCCCCAAGATCTCAGTTCTAATCCTGGTTCTGCCACATGGAATTTACTCCCTCTCTGATTCACTTTCCCGATCTGTGCACAGAGGTAATAATATTAACCTGATTCCCAAGGGATTTGTGAGACCATGGCTAATTCATTAATGCTTCTAAAGGTCTTTGGCATGCTTGGATGGCAGCTGCTTTGGAAATGGAAAGTATTATAAAACATATTGGCCAAATTCATCTGTGGCGTAACACCACTAATGCTAACTAAATTGAGATCAGTGCAGTTACCCAGGAATGCATTTGGCCCATTGTGTGCCCATTTGACCCATTGTAAAATTCCGAAAGGAGCCAATGGGAGTTGCACTTGCATATCTTAGTGTACAGTTTGGCTCTATGGGTTCATGTTTATTGTCGATTATTTTAATCCAAGATTAAAGCAGTAGGGAACTGCCTTCGAGTCTCCGAAATGGGCCCTTCCACCCATGTCACAAGTAATGGTGGCCACCAAGAAGTGACCATGTCATTATCATTGCTGCTGTGCTAATGTAGGGCTCATGTCTCACTTCCCCTTTCACTTGCAAATTACTGTACAAAGCTGACAGCAACAGAGTACTCTTCCCATTTCCGTCTGGTGACCCTGCTGTAGCCCGGGGTCTCTGATAACAGCACAGTTCTGTTCAGATGTTGGGCTTTTTGTGACTCCATAGAGAGTTACACGAAGGTCCAAACCTGCCAAAGATGCCACTTTGGGGATGGATCCTGTGAGGGGGCAGAGCGCTCTCGCTGTCCATCTCAATGGGAGGGGGCCAGCTTGCTGGCGTGAGCGCTATATTTGTGAGTGCCACAGTAGCTGAATAACCACCCCATGCCTCTCCCACCACAGTCTCCAGTGACCTTTTCCCAGCCAAACCCTTCAAAACCCTTCAAACTCCACCCCCATCCTCCTGGACCAATGCTTATGTTCTTCTTCTTTAAATCTGGATCAGATCAATTGTAGCTAACAAGATGGGGCAAGTTCATTTAGTCGGGGATTGGTCCTGCTTTGAGCAGGGGGTTAGAATCATAGAATCATAGAATATCAGGGTTGGAAGGGACCTCAGGAGGTCATCTAGTCCAACCCCCTGCTCAAAGCAGGACCCATCCCCAACTAAATCATTCCAGCCAGGGCTTTGTCAAGCCTGACCTTAAAAACCTCTAAGGAAGGAGATTCTACCACCTCCCTAGGTAACGCATTCCAGTGTTTCACCACCCTCCTAGTGAAAAAGTTTTTCCTAATATCCAACCTAAACCTCCCCCACTGCAACTTCAGTCCATTACTCCTTGTTCTGTCATCTGCCAGCACTGAGAACAGTCTAGATCCATCCTCTTTGGAACCCCCTTTCAGGTAGTTGAAAGCAGCTATCAAATCCCCCCTCATTCTTCTCTTCTGCAGACTAAACAATCCCAGTTCCCTCAGCCTCTCCTCATAAGTCATGTGTTCCAGTCCCCTAATCATTTTTTTTGCCCTCCGCTGGACTCTTTCCCATTTTTCCACATCCTTCTTGTAGTGTGGGGCCCAAAACTGGACACAGTACTCCAGATAAGGCCTCACCAATGTCGAATAGAGGGGAATGATCACATCCCTCGATCTGCTGGCAATGCCCCTACCTATACATCCCAAAATGCCATTGGCCTTCTTGGCAACAAGGGCACACTGTTGACTCATATCCAGCTTCTCGTCCACTGTAACCCCTAGGTCCTTTTCTGCAGAACTGCTGCCTAGCCATTCGGCCTCTAGTCTGTAGCGGTGCATGGGATTCTTCTGTCCTAAGTGCAGGACTCTGCACTTTTCCCTGTTGAACCTCCTCAGATTTCTTTTGGCCCAATCCTCTAATTTGTCTAGGGCCCTCTGTATCCGATCCCTACCCTCCAGCGTATCTACCTCTCCTCCCAGTTTAGTGTCATCTGCAAACTTGCTGAGGGTGCAATCCACGCCATCCTCCAGATAATTTTTGAAGATATTGAACAAAACTGGCCCAAGGACCAAGGCTTGGGGCACTCCATTTGATACCGGCTGCCAACTAGACATGGAGCCATTGATCACTACCCATTGAGCCCGACAATCTAGCCAACTTTCTATCCACCTTATAGTCCATTCATCCAGTCCATACTTCTTTAACTTACTGGCAAGAATACTGTGGGAGACCGTGTCAAAAGCTTAGCTAAAGTCAAGGAACAACACGTTCACCGCTTTCCCCTCATCCACAGAGCCAGTTATCTCGTCATAGAAGGCAATTAGATTAGCCAGGCATGACTTGCCCTTGCTGAATCCATGCTGGCTGTTCCTGATCACTTTTCTCTCCTCTAAGTGCTTCAGAATTGATTCCTTGAGGACCTGCTCCATGGTTTTTCCAGGGACTGAGGTGAGGCTGGCTGGCCTGTAGTTCCCAGGATCCTCCTTCTTCCCTTTTTTAAAGATGGGCACTACATTAGCCTTTTTCCAGTCGTCCGGGACTTTCCCCGATCGCCATGAGTTTTCAAAGATAATGGCCAATGGCTCTGCAATCACATCAGCCAACTCCCTTCAGCATCCTCAGATGCAGTGCATCCGGCCCCATGGACTTGTGCATGTTCAGCTTTTCTAAATAGTCCCGAACCATTTCTTTCTCCACAGAGGGCTGGTCATCTCCTCCCCATGCTGTGCTGCCCAGTGCAGCAGTCTGGGAGCTGACCTTGTTCGTGAAGACAGAAGCAAAAAAAGCATTGAGTACATTAGCTTTTTCCACATCCTCTGTCACTAGGTTGCCTCCCTCATTCAGTAAGGGGCCCACACTTTCCTTGACTTTCTTCTTGTTGCCAACATACCTGAAGAAACCCTTCTTGTTACTCTTAACATCTCTTGCTAGCTGCAACTGCAGGTGTGATTTGGCCTTCCTGATTTCACTCCTGCATCCCCGAGCAATATTTTTATACTCTTCCCTGGTCATTTGTCCAATCTTCCACTTCTTGTAAGCTTCTTTTTTGGGTTCAAGATCCGCTAGGATTTCACCGTTAAGCCAAGCTGGTCGCCTGCCATATTTACTATTCTTTCTACACATCGGGATGGTTTGTCCCTGTGACCTCAATAAGGATTTTTTAAAATACAGCCAGCTCTCCTGGACTCCTTTTCCCCTCATGTTATTCTCCCAGGGGATCCTGCCCATCAGTTCCCTGAGGGAGTCAAAGTCAGCTTTTCTGAAGTCCAGGGTCCGTATTCTGCTGCTCTCCTTTCTTCACTGTGTCAAGATCCTGAACTCGACCATCTCATGGTCACTGCCTCCCAGGTTCCCATCCACTTTTGCTTCCCCTACTAATTCTTCCCAGTTTGTGAGCAGCAGGTCAAGAAGAGCTCTGCCCCTAGTTGGTTCCTCCAGCACTTGCACCAGGAAATTGTCCCCTACACTTTCCAAAAACTTCCTGGATTGTCTGTGCACCGCTGTATTGCTGTCCCAGCGGATATCAGGGTGATTGAAGTCTCCCATGAGAACCAGGGCCTGCGATCTAGTAACTTCCGTGAGTCGCCGGAAGAAAGCCTCGTCCACCTCATCCCCCTGGTCCAGTGGTCTATAGCAAACTCCCACCACGACATCACCCTTGTTGCTCACACTTCTAAACTTAATCCAGAGACACTCAGGTTTTTCTGCAGTTTCATACTTGAGCTCTGAGCAGTCATACTGCTCCCTTACATACAGTGCAACTCCCCCACCTTCTGCCCTGCCTGTCCTTCCTGAACAGTTTATATCCATCCATGACAGTACTCCAGTCATGTGAGTTATCCCACCAAGTCTCTGTTATTCCAATCACATCATAATTCCTTGACTATCCCAGGACTTCCAGTTCTCCCTGCTTATTTCCCAGGCTTCTTCCATTTGTGTATAGGCACTTGAGATAACTCGCTGATCGTCCCTCTTTCTCAGTATGAGGCAGGAGCCCTGCCCTCTCGCGTGCTCCTGCTCGTGCTTCCTCCCGGTATCCCACTTCCCCACTTACCTCAGGGCTTTGGTCTCCTTCCCCCGGTGAACCTAGTTTAAAGCCCTCCTCACTAGGTTAGCCAGCCTGCCTGCGAAGATGCTCTTCCCTGTCTTTGTTAGGTGGAGCCTGTCTCTGCCTAGCACTCCTCCTTCTTGGAACACCATCCCATGGTCAAAGAATCCAAAGCCTTCTCTCCGACACCACCTGCGTAGCCATTTGTTGACTTCCACGATTCGACAGTCTCTACCCAGGCCTTTTCCTTCCACGGGCAGGATGGACGAGAAGACCACTTGTGCCTCAAACTCTTTTATCCTTCTTCCCAGAACCATGTAGTCTGCAGTGATCCGCTCAAGGTCATCCTTGGCAGTATCATTGGTGCCCATGTGGAGAAGCAGGAAGGGGTAGCGATCCGAGGGCTTGATGAGTCTCGCCGTCACATCGTGAATCCTAGCTCCTGGCAAGCAGCAGACTTCTCGGTTTTCCCGGTTGGGGCGGCAGATAGATGACTCAGTCCCCCTGAGGAGAGAGTCCCCGACCACAACCACCCGCCTCCTTCTCTTGGGAGCGGTGGTCGTGGAACCCCCAACCCTAGGACAGTGCATCTCATGCCTTCCAATCAGCAGAGTCTTTTTCTGCTCCCTTCCCTCAGATGTATCATGTAGTCCACTCTCTGCATTAGTACCTGTGGAGAGAACATGAAAACGGTTACTTACCTGTATCTGCGTTGCTGGTACATGGACGCTCCCCTTTCTTCTTCTGGAGGTCACATGCTGCCAAATCTCTTCACCGTCCTGTCCCCGCTGCGCAGCCTGCTCTGAATCTTCAGAACATTGTGCCTGTAGAAGCATATCCTGACGTCTGTCCGGGAAATCTTCGGTTTCTCTTATGCAATGTAGGGTCGATACCTGTTGCTCCAGACCTTGAACCTTCTCTTCCAATATGGAGACCAGCTTGCACTTTGTACAGACAAAGTCGCTTCTGTCCTGTGGAAGAAAGACAAACATGGCACATCCAGTGCAGGTCACAACAGCTGAACACCCCCCATCCATAATATCTTCCTTCTACGAGCTCACTCAGGAGTTGTAGTAACTACTCAGAGAAGTCGGCCAGATGTAAGCCTCAGCAGGCTCTCCCCAGGTGAACTCCCAGGCAAACTCCCTCTGTTAGCCGCTCTGCTGTTCGCTGCTCAGCTGGTTCACAGCTGACTGGCTTTTATACAGTTAGGCCCATTCGAGGCTCACCTGGCTCCTGAGGTCCCTTCCAACCCTGATATTCTATGATTCTATGAAGTTTTATAAGTAACAAATGACATGTGAGTAATTATGACCCTATCCTGCAATCTGTACTCATGTAGAGTAACACTTAGACAAGCAGTCCTCCTGAAGCCAGTAGGGCTACTCGTATGGTAACTACTACTCAGGGTTGCAGAATCAGGCTTTAGTTACGTACATGTTGGGTATGCCCTTCCTTCTAACATTTGCAACATGCAATTATGATGGTGATCATAATGGTCCTTTCTGGCTTTAAAATCTGAGAGTCTAAGTTTTGAGAGGCTTGCTGGCTTGAATTTGTCTGCAGGGCAGCAACTGTCATTTGAATGTCTCATAAACCAATCTGGGATTTTATTATTTTTATTCCCGGCAGCATACATTTTGCAAGAATTAAAGGAGTTCCTCTAACAACCAGATGTGCCCATTTATTGAGCATCCCTAAATGAACCTAAAAATGTGTGTAATAAAATAAGTATTTTAGTTGGTGCCTTTATGCTCCAGCGCTGGGCACGTGGGCTTTCAAAACGGTGATAAAATTGGTTCTCTTTAGCGTATACTGTATCTTATCACTATGTCCCTCATTCGTAAGTAAGATGTTTATTACAATGACTAGAGCTGATAAAAAAAAAAAAGGGAACAAAATTGTGAATGTGTCCCTCTGTTAATAACAAAACCAATTAGTTCCATACGGGAGGGGGAAAGGAAAAATGGTTGTGAACATTGTCCAAAATATTCCTGTTTACTTTTAAAATTTTATAATTGACATTTCTAATTTCCAACCAAATGTTGACCAGTTAAAGACAACCCATATCACAACACATGGGATGAAATCCTTCATCCCATTAAAGCCAGTGGAAGTTTTGTCATTAACTTCAGCTGGGCCAGGGTTTCACCCAGCAGGTAGTCAGTGCTCTTTGCTCTCTGGAATCCCTCTCTGTGAAGCTTTGCATCTGAAATACTGGTAGCCGCCCCAGACTGGTGCTTTCGTCAGATTTCTGCATAACAGCCTGTTTGCTCCGATTTGGTTGTTATTTTCCTTTGTTTATTTGCAGGTGTTGGGAGGACATAGGCGAGTCCCGGTACTGGTTGATCATCAGAGCTCCTATTGCGGTTTCTATTTTGGTAAAGTATCAGCAATCTCCACTGGCTGCAAAAGCCCTTGTTAGTGAAAGCTCAGACCCTAGGTTATGCATGGATGAGTGTTCCATAAATGGCATATGCAGGCAGACAGATGTAAGTGGATAGACAGACTGACTAGAAAACAGTCTTTGCCAAGCACTTCTCTGATGTGGGTGAATTGTCTTCACAGCATGGGCCAACCTAACTAACTGATGTTAAAGTAACTTCCCTTGGAGGGCAGGTTATCCAGAACTGCCTACGGAAGGGCTTGTTGTACCCTGAAGCAGCTGGTGCTGGCCATTCTCAGAGCCAGGATACTGGATTAGTTGTACTGCAGGTCTGATCCAGTCTGGCATTTCCTGTGTTCTACTGTAACTAATGCGAGAAGAGCAGATGTTTCCTTATTAGAATCCCATTTGCAAAACCTTTCCACCTTTTAAGAAATAAGTCATGGATTAGAATGCTCAGGACCTGTTCCTGTGAGATGCTGACGTCCTTCCCAAAGGAGGTTTGACTTTGGGTAAGTTAGACTTCAGTAAGAGCTGAGGACTCTTGGCAAGGCTCAGAGGCGCACTACACCTCGTAGGATCAGGTCCTCAGTCCTCAAGTTCCCTTAACACTTCATCCTGAAGCATCTGGGAGGAAAGGGTGAGTGCTCGGATACTACAGTGGTGAGCGGTGGTATAAAGAAACCTCTGATAAATGGAGGACCATGTAGGAAAGGAGGTTGAGTTGCCCAACCTGGAAAGTTGGTGGAAGCGATCTCCAAGAAAGAGGCACCAATGAGCGTTACAAGCACTTTACCTCTACTCTGGAAAAGGAGGACACAGATGTTGAAGAACATATTGATTCACAGTAGCAAATAGATAAATCTAAGGGGTGGTGAACTCTACCCAAGTTAGGTTGACCTAGCTACGTCACTCAGGGATGTGAAAAATTCTCAGACATAGTTAAGCTGACCTAAGCCCCGATGTAGACACCACTAAGTCGATGGAAGAATTCTTCCATCAACCTAGCTACCAATTCTCTGAGAGGTGGATTTACTATCGCAATAGAAGAACTTCTTCTGTCGCTGTAGTAAGTGTCTATGCTGCAGCTGTGTCACTGCAGCGTTTCTAGTGTACACATACCCTAACTCCGTTTCAAAAACAATGCTCCAACTTTCTCTTCCAGCATTAGGGTTTTCTCTGCCGGACCCCTCTGTCTCAGACCCTAGTTTCCTTTGCCCCAGAGAGGATCCATCTCCTCTTGTACTCTGGTTAAATCAGAGCCACCTGCTAATAGGATTCATTATTAATTAAACTGCACCTTCATGCATGGTTCCAGACCCAACCCACCGGAGGATCCCTGCTTCTCAGTGCAGAATCCTAGAGTCTGCCCCCTGTTACATGGGGTTAAACAGCTCTATTATTGATACCCATACATGAGTCATCTTCAGTTGTACACAAGTAACTCCCCCATCAGCAGGTGGTACTCCCACACATCTGGCAACACAACTGGACCAAGGAATGTTATAAGCAGATTCTCTGACCCAGCATACCTACCCATTTTTTGGCCCCATATCACCTCCTTGGTTTTCATCAGACCCCTCATTTTCATCTCTTCCCTGCATTTGCCTCCAACCAATTCTCAATTTTCTCTTGAACACATAAATAGTCCTCTCTGGTTGCCATGTTGTTTCAAATGCAAAATTCAGCCCAGGCTCATCCTGAGGTATTTAAACCTTCCCTGATGGAAATGTCCTAAAGGATTTAATACAAAATTATCACTTTTCCATAGGTGTTTTGCATCATCCTATAGAATCTAATAGATAATTACATCCTTGCTATAGGTTTTTAGAGTAATTTCTCAAGATTCTTGATCTAGTTCCCACTGAAGTCAATGGGAGTGTCTGATATCGAGCTTTCTGTGGGAGATAAAAGAGACCATAGAGCCCCATGATGTTTCTAAAGACACCAGTTGGTTCCATCCCTATTGATTCTATACAACTTCCCCATTTGGATGTTCAGCAAACCTGGGTCCATTTGTGAGCAAGGACCGGAAATCAGATGAACTTCAGTTGAATTCAGCTTTGAGTTTGTTCCCCAAACTCAGGGCAAACATGCGGGAGAGGAAGGACAGAGAAAGCAACATCCACAAAACAAGATTTGTAGAGCCCACCCCAACCTGAGATCTCTATCTTGCACATAAGTTCTCCTTATTGCCAATGTATATTACCCTTTGCGTGAAGCAATCTGCCTGCATCACCTGTCACAGAGCTAATCTCAAGAACAAACATTTTTAATAACCACTTTGTATTTTATTAACCTTACTAAACTGAAATGAAATCCTTATCTGACATGTCAAAATATTTGTCTTTCAGAAAGACCAGTAGATCAGATTTTCTCTTTCCCGATGTAACCTTTTTTAGAAAGAAATGCACCTCATTCTCCTGGGATGGAAGGCCTAATATCTTTTGCTGTTGTTCAATAAAATAAGTCTAAACTTTTTTCTCAGCACAGAACAGACGCTGTCCAGTAATTACGATTTTCTTCTGCATGCCTCAAAGAAATCCATCGCTAAAGCCTGTCCCCTTTGCCCGTCTGCCCGAGCACAGTCCACTCCCATTTAACCTTCCCTGTTCGCACTCTCAGCCACCTGGGCTTGACACAGTCAATGCTGCACACTGCACAGATGCTTGGGAAGCAACTCAGATCTTATGTTCACTTACTACAACTCGCATGTTACCGATGCTGATTAGAATCTGCCCCCTATGTCTAGTTGCCTGTGTCGGGGCAAGTCTCTTTTTTTTTTCTAGGCTAATAAACACAATCGGAAACTATGGCGAGCAAAGTGGGAGAGCTAAGATGAGGGTAATTAAGCACTGGCACAGCTTGACCAAGGTCTGTGGTAAATTCTCCATCCCTTAGAGTCTTTCAGTTAAGAGTGGATAGCTGTCTAAAGGAGAGGTGTTCTGGCTCATCCACAAGTTCTTGGGCTAGATGTAGGAATCGCTCGGTGAAGCTCTCTAGCCTGAGCTGTGCAGAAGGTCAGACGAGATGATCATAATGGTTCCTTCTGGCCTTTACATCTATGACAATGTAAAATAAGAATCGCTTGAGAGGTCATTAATGGTAAAGGATAAGGAAGGAGATTTTGTGCCCAGACTGGTCTAAATTCACACCAGGGTTTCAAGTCTTCTCTGGTGTTGATCATCTCCTGCTTCTCAGTTGTGCCAAGCAGCAGCATTCGTCAGAGGTTAGAGCATTGCTGTGGGAGTTGGGGAGACCTGAGTTCTAGTCCTGCCAGCTGCTGTGTGACTTTGGGCAGTCCCCTTTGTCACCTCCCCGTGCCTCAATTCCATCTGTAAAAAGAGGATGATCGTACCTGGAGCACCTTGAGATCCTCAGACGAAAAGCAGAGCTAAGGATAATAAAAATAGCTCCAGGGCACCAATGGTTTTATGCTTTGGCCTAGTCTGGAAGCAGAGGCAATGTGCCAATGTTTACCTGTGATGTTAATTCCCTGCTGCCCTAGCTCGCCGGCGTGTGTGTGAAGAAGGCATGCCTGGTGAGGCAGGATAGGAGTCTGTTTTGCAGTTCTCTCTGACACCGTTCCATGTATCTATTTTTTGGCGCACGGCCCCCATCCCAGTCTGTGACGTGCCCGGCAGCGAGCCCCGTATCGCCATCTACTGTGGGCCGTGACCTCCGCTGCTCAACTAACCGAAAAGCTCTAATTCTGCCCTGTCGCCAGCCCCCCCCCCCCCCAATGCAGCAGGACGTCGTGCAGAGCTGTGCTCTATGGGTTTGACATCATCATACTTGAGATGTATGACACAAAGTCCCAAGCAGGCTGATGTCAGGCCCAAGATGGCTGCCATTCTGTCTCAGTTTACCATGTGCTCACAGAGTGGGGTTTTCTGCCTGTGGCTTTTTAACAACGGCTCATTCCATGAACAGATCATTGAGGCAAAAGAAATACCCTCTAACAACTAGCTCTTTTCACTGCAGAAAGGGATCATGGGAGTTTAACCCCCTTTTTTCTCTCTCTCTCTCGCTCTCCTTTCTCTGTTTCCCATTAGGTAAACTTCATCCTCTTCATTTGTATTATCCGGATCCTATTCCAGAAGCTGCATTCCCCTGATGTTGGGCGCAATGAAACCAGCCAGTACTTGTAAGTCCTAGACTGTTTTCACCTGAACCATGCAGTGTTGATGAGACCTGTCAGGCAAGGCTGTTTGCTTACCCAGAACCATCCTCCCTGTCTACATTTGATTGATCCCACTCCAAAATGTTTTGAGTCGATCAAAGGTATCTGAGATTAGGGGGTTGGGAGATGTGCTAAAATAATCAAGCATGTGGCTGTCAAACTGTTTATAGATGGGTCAGGAGTCTTGCTCCTAGGAATAGCAATGAACAGGTGAGCTCCACGACGATGCTTCATTATAAGACAAACAGGTGCTTGATTTGTACATTCATCATTTACTGGGTTCAGTTGACATAGGTGGCTAAAAGTTTCCTGAGGCTCAGAAAGAACGGGCCAAAGCCTCCCCTGGTGCAAACCTTCACAGCTCCATTGAAGTCTCTTTGCATTCAGTGGAGCTGCACCATTTTACATCAGCAGAGAACTTGGTCCAGCAATTTCACATCCAGGGTAACTAGATCTAGCCACGTTCTTGGAATCCTCATCCATCATGAAGTCTTTGGGGTTCGCCCAGACCCCAAGCTCACTATGTGCTGCCCAGCAGGGGCCTGCTTCGCCAGTACCTGCTTAATCAGGCTCTTGGTAAGACTTTTGGGGGAACTCATCAGGTCCTCGGTACTGTCTCCAGAACCATAGTCTTACCTGGTAGTGCTGTGTCCCAAGGCACCGCAGCCATGACATCAGGGCCGGCTCTAGGTACCAACGTTCCAAGCAGATACAATTCGGTGGCAATTCGGCGGCAGCTTCTCTCTCCTGCCGTCCGCTGTGGCAATTCGGCGGCGACAGGTTTTTCCGGTGCTTGGGGCGGCAAAAACGGTAGAGCCGGCCCTGCATGAAGTGACACTGAAAAGAACAGAGTGAGGACTAGAGAGGTGACCGCAGATCACAGTGGGCACAGCTGTCTGGAATCCTGTACAGTTGGGGGTATGTTACGTTCATGATTTAATGAAAAATCAGATGGATTTACTGTCAGTCATTTGTCCAGATGGCAGAAAGCAAGCCTGGGGGAAGGGGAGTGGTGTGGGATAACGGATAGGAAAGTTCAACCTGTACCATGTCCCCCATAGGCAGATGCAGAATGGCTTCTGTCCCCCCGCAGGCTCCAGATTCTGTTGTGTTAGGGCACTTTCTGGCTCCACCCCAAAGGGCGGAGCTACAGGAGAAGCCCTGGATTCCACATTTAAAGGGCTGTGTGCTGAACCCTATGATCATAATAATAACACTTCCTGTTGCACAAATATGGAAGGGCAGTGGCATTCAGAGGCGCTATCGCTGTGTGTTCAAATGACCTACATAATATAGCACTCCTGTACTAACGGCATGTGACTGACTTCAGCAGAGCCACTTCTGATTTACACCAGTGTATGTGAGATCAAAGTCAGTCTCAGTGGGCAAGATTCTGGTCTCAATTAGATCAGTGTAAATCTGGAGTAAGTCTACACAGCTCCACGGATTCAGTCCAGCTTAATGGTATATAACTAGGGCCCTACCAAATTCACAGTCCATTTTGGTCAAGTTCATGGTCATAGGATTTTAAAAATTGTAAATTTCACGATTTCAGCTATTTAAACCTGAAATTGTACGGTGTGGTAATTGTGGGGGGTCCTGTCCCTAAAAGGAGTTGTACGGGGGTCACAAGGTTATTGTGAGGGGGGTGCGGCACTGCGATGCTGCTGGCAGCAGCGCTGCCTTCAGAGCTGGGAAGCTGGAGAGCAGCAGCTGCTGGCCGGGAGCCCAGCTCTGAAGGCAGAGCCACCACCAGCAGCGGTGCAGAAGAAAGGATGGCCTCAGTCAGCAGCCGCCGCTCTCCGGCCGCCCAGCTCTGAAGGCACCAGGCAGAAGTGTAGGGCGGCACGGTCTGCTGTTGCCACCCTTACTTCTGCGCTGCTGCTGGCGGGATGCTGCCTTCAGAGCTGGGTGCCCGGCCAACAGTCACCGCCCTCCAGCCACCCAGCTCTCAAGGCAGTGTGGAAGTAAGGGTGGCAATACTGCGACCTGCCCCCCCCCCCAAAATAACCTTGTGATTCCTCCCTCCCCCCCACACACACACACAACTCCCTTTTGGGTTAGGACCCCCAATTTCAGAAACACTGGTCTCCTCCTGTGAAATCTGGTCTTTTGCGTGCTTTTACCCTATACTGTACAGATTTCAGGGAGGGAGAGCAGATTTCACGGCCCATGACGTGTTTTTCATGGCCGTCGATTTGGTAGGGCCTATATAGAACCAAGATCAGACACCGACCCATCTTTGCATCTTGCTGCTATCCTGAATCAGCATTTGTAACAATCTAGATCTTTATGGAGGGATTCCTAGAAAGATTTGTATTGGAAAGGATTTCCAGTGGGTCATTTAGTTCATCCTCCTATATGATGGAAGGGACCAATTTCAGCATCCTTACTCTGCCCTTAAATTTGGGTGTCTCCCAGAGCCTTGAAAATCTCTTGTGATGATGATTCCACTTTCTCCACTTGAACTGTTCTTAGACGTAGAAAGGAAACGGTATTTGATCTTACCATTTCCCTGCTGCAGCTCACTAAAGCCTGTTCCTTCTTGTTTTGTTCTCACCGACCAGTATGCGTTATTGGTCCCTGCCTTTTCTATTACATCCCTTTATGTATCTGTAGTCAGATGTCGTGTCTCCCCCTCCGATTACAACATCCCTGTTGATGTGCTGAGATTAAATCAGCATATTGAACTATGTTCTAGAACGAACAGTGTTGTCCTGGGGTCAGATCCTTGCCTTCATTGGGTAACTGGCTCCCATTAATCTCAATGAAAGTTCTGTGTGCGTACACAGGCAGCCAAGGGAAGGATTAGGTCCCAGTGATCTAGGAGGTGGACTTGGTCTTTTTAAAAACGTTTCCAGTGAATTAATCCTGGAAAAAGCTACCTTGCTATACCCACAGACCAAGATATGGCACAAGAGGCAGTAATCCAAGCTTCCCCACGCTGCACTGCCAGTGTGCCCCTAGAAGGACTGCCTCATGGGCAAGCATAGCCTTCCCCATATCTACCACCCCTCTCCCTACACTTCCCTCTGCAAAAACTCCACTAGCCCAAGCAGACTCAAACAGGGAGAAGAGCCCAGGAGTCCCTGGTGACCCAGAGGCATCTTGCTGTTGCCAGTCTCGGTTACGTGGAAGGGGATCACGCACTACGGTGATGAGTGGCCATGCAGAGCCTTGAGCTGGATGGATAGACAGGCCCCTGGTCAAGCAAGGGGAGTTTAGGCTCAGTGCTCGTTCAGTCCTTGCTTTTTCTGCTGCCAACCAGGGGGGCAGTTGTACTATGTGCTTTTGTTTGATGTTGACTCACATGGTGGGGAATAGACTGAGCCCCTCAGGGCTAGAATTTCCAAAGGAGCCCAAGGGAGTTAAGTGCCAAAATCCCATCAAACTGAACACCTCATATCCTGAGATGCCTTTGAAAATCCCAGCCCAGACTCACTGCACTTAGGCCACTGTAGCAGTTTGCGGCAGGGCCCTCTTGGCTCCCGCCTCTGCTAGACTGAGAAAGTCACTCGGAGACCCTGGGGTTCAATAACTATTGGTGCTTTTTATTGACCGGGTTGAGCTCCCACCATCTTCTCACCATACAGCTTACATAGGGCCGGGTTCCTAGTGTCCGAACTCAGAAGCCGAAGGGCTTTCTCCCTGCCTGCCTGCACTCCCTCGCTCTCCTCTGTCCCACCTCCCTGGCTTCCTTCTTCCCAGCCTCTTATATAGCCCTGGACTCATTGGGCTAGCAGCTGGCTCTCATTCCCCAATTAGGGCAGGTTCTTTCCAGCCAGCTCCACTTTATTCACCTAAATGGGGCTGGCGGTCCAGGGGCCTCATTCTGCAGTCGTTCTGCTCAGCACCCAGTCACAGCCACCAAACATCCATCATATGGTAACAACTCTCAGGGCTTGTCTACACTACCCGCCAGATCGGCGGGCAGCGATCGATCCAGTGGGGGTCGATTTATCGTGTCTAGTCTAGACGTGAGAAATCGACCTCTGAGCGCTCTCCCGTCGACTCCGGTACTCCACCAGAACAAGAAACGCAAGCGGGGTCGACGGGAGAGCGTCAGCTGTCGACTTACCGCAGTGTCGACTTACCATGGTGAAGACACCACAGTAAGTAGGTCTAAGTACGTCGACTTCAGCTGCGCTATTCACGTAGCTGAAGTTACGTATCTTAGATCAACCCCGCACGGTAGTGTAGACAAGCTCTCAGTCACTGCTGATGTGGGGTAGATTAGAACCAGCAATATAACAGTATAAACCTTGCGTTGTTCAGCCTGTTCCTAAACCATCAAACCCTCCACTGCCCCCGGGCAGAATTCCACCCTGGGCTACCAGGTGCACAGGGGAAACTCTCCCTCTGCCACACCCCTGAAAGTATGCAGGAAACTCGGGGCACCTGCCCTGCTCTCTGCAGGCAATAGCAGGGAGCAGTCCCTACACTCAGGCGTGCAAAGACTATGGTCATGCTTGGCTGCTGCATGTGACCTTCGGCTCACTCCCACTTCAGACATCCACAAAGCAGCTGGGCACAGAAGGCCCATCTGTGCTGCAAAGTGAAACTGCAAGGGTTATCCAAGAAAAATCTGGTATTGCATTCTTCTTGGGTCTCAACACTTCTGTGCTATTCTGTGCAGGTACTTATGCTGGGCCCATCACTTTTTGGTATCTGGGAACCTACTGAAAGTACAAAAGTTCATGTCTTGCATTTGTTAAGCTTGCAAGAATGATTTTGCTTCATACCTGAAACGTCCTTGCACTGAATTACTCAGTCTTTTAAATTCCGTGCTCGATCCATGTCCTTTTGGCCAGTCTGCATTGGTATAAGTGGATGTCACTCCCAGCCAAGTCACTGGATTTGTGCCTGCTTACACCATGCTGAATTTGGCCCTTGGGACCAAATGTGACCCTCAGTTACATTGGTGCAACCTGATTGACATCAAGGGAGTTGCATGAGTGCAACTGATGGCAGGATTTGGCCCTCAGCATCCAGAAAGCTCCTGCCAATTGCAGAGGTATGGTCTGGATGACCCAAGAGAGCTGTTCATCATACCTCTCAGTTATTCCTGCCAAATCTGAGATAAGAATTTGTTTTAGTCTAAAAGAATCTGAGATCTCACCCTCCCGCCCCCTCTTTCTCTGCCCCAACCCAACACTGTTTATTGAAGAAAGAATTTGTTGACACATTGACAGTATCTTTCAATGCTTGCCAGTTCCATCTGAGTCCAAGTCTCAAAACTCAGGTGCGCTGCTGACTCATTCATTAATGGTACAGCCATGAAGCTTTACTTTATTATAAAACATGAAGGAACTCCTCATGAAAAAGCCTTTTGAAATTTCGGACAATCAAGCAGCATGGGGACAACAGTATTTCACGCAAGACAGAGGATAAAACCCCATGTTTTCTGAAACAAGAACTTTGCGCTTAATTAATTCCATCAACATGCTATTCTACATAGGTTCTTAGACCACCACCATTCATGCACTAAGCAACGTAACTAACATCTGGCATGTGTGGGTCATTCTTTTTCTCCTCCTCTCCCAAGGGTGAGGGAATTGTGTCTACAGTGTTGTGTGTTGGTAGGGCTGGGGGGCGGGGTTAATGTATACACTGCTATGTGTGTGCTAGACAAGGCAGGTGGAAGAAGAGCTCCTTGCATTTGGAGTGGAAGGCGGTGAGCTTTGCGATGGCCGTTAGTTCCTTGGGGAGTTCATTCCACATGCTGGGACCAGCCCCTGAGAAAACTCTGTCTCCCACACCCATGTTTTACCCTTATGGTAGGAAGTGCCATTGTGCCAGAAGACTCAGCCACTGTCTTTATCATGGGGCGTTAGTCAAGCTTTTAGATATCCTGGATCCAGGCCGTTCATTGCCTTGAAGAGAAGGATTGAGACCTAGAGCGTGACTCATTATTCTATGGGAAGCCAGCGTAGGGAGCAGAGGACAGGTTTGGTGGCTGCCGTTGGCACATCTTACTGAGCAGATGTGCAGCTGTGAATTACTAGTAGAAGACACACAAACCAGCTCAAATGGTTTGGTAAAGGGGGAAAAAGACAGATGGATCATCAGCAGCAAGGTACAAAACATTCTCACAAGAAGAAGGGACATGATATCAGGGATAGCTGTACTGTTGGAGTTTCTCAAGAGCGGATGGCCTCATGGCCAAGTATAGTCCATTGCTATAGTCCAGCCAGAAAGTGACCAATGTGTGTGTAACCAAGGCCACGTCATCGTGGAGATGGTAGAAAGTGTTATTCATGGTGATTGATGTCCGTGGAGTTACACCCGTTTGAGCTTTATGGCACAGGGAGGTGGGAGGCAAAGGCGGGACTGCTCTGTCTTATGCCAGCTGCCGGCGGTCCTCCAGCAACCAGTGCAGACAGCAGAGCATCAGGGTGATGTGTTCACAGCACCTGCCTTGTTCAGCCGATGAGTTCCTGCCTTTTGTAGCTGCAGCTTTTTCAGATATAACAAGTTGCAGTGGCCAGATCTGGAAATCATGATTGCATGGACCACAGTGACAGGGCCAGGGTGCCACAGACAGGGGGCATGGTCTTCTGGTCAGTGGCACATGAAAGGGGGTATTTGCATTTGGCCACCCTATGGCAGCAAAGAATCCAGAATGACCCAGGTTGTGGCTCGACTTACTCTGAGGACAGCCGCCCTGGTGGTGGGGGAAGTGATAGCAGGGGGAAGCTTTCCGAATGCCTCCCTCTTCCTACAGGCATCAGTCTAGATTGGGATCAACTCTAGCCAGCTGCTTTACACCCGGGTGCTGACTTCAGCTCGGCATTAGGGGCCAGACAGAAGCCCGTAGAAGCTGGCTGGAATCTGGCCATGGAATAGGCTTTGGATCACATCCTGTGAAAGCTGGGAAATTCTGCTGGGAGGCGGCGTTTGATCCAATGGAGATGCAGCTATGGGTGTCATCTGTGTACTACTGGCATGTCATCCCTCTCCACCCTACCAGAAGCTTCTACAGATGGTGACTAGAGGGAGGTGGGGAGGAAGACCGTGCCTCATAGGTCTGTGCAGGTGAGGGCCTTGGCAAGGGAGGAACAGTTGCCCATAACACCCTAATGGCCTTGGTCGGAGGGGACAGACCTGAGCCATTTCAGGGCTTTTCCATTCCCCACGCTAGCCTCGGTGAGGTGGGACTGGAGTCCTCAGAGATCGATGGTGTCAAATGCCCCTTAAGCTCACTGAAGTTTTACATTTCATTTTATTTCAGTCAGTTGAATTTGATTTCCGTCTGTAATTAGATGTCAGAAATGATCTGCCATTCCTAATGAGAGCTCTGATTATCCTCTTGCGGGCCATTAGGCTCCAACGCTGCTTGTCCTCCTGCTTTGGAACACACGGGCCGCTCCTGCCGCTCTATACGGTATCATCATTTGCAGCTCTACATACGACTTTTCTGCAGTCCCAGGCAACAAAGGCAGTCGTGGGCTCCGTTTGGCTTGTGGAGACGAAAAACAGTCTCTGGCAGGAGTGGAGGAAATATCTCCACAAGAGTGGATGGGCATAAAAATGTCACGCGTTAGAGCATCTCTGTCCCTGAAGCAACCAGCCATCTGTGAGCCCCGGGCAAAGGGGAACGACAGCTGGCTTATTGCCGAGACTCATCTGCCAGGACATGCACCACAATGGTTTCTGTTAATAAGGGGGGGAATTACGTCTCTGAAATCCAGTGTAGCAATCACCATGGGCCAGATCTTCAGTTAAGGTGAAGCGGTGTAGCTGGATGGATGTCAGTGGAGGCTTGCTGATTTACACCGGCGGAGGATGTGGCTCCAAATCTCTGAAGCACTAACGCCCAGATCCTCAAAGGTATTTAGGCTCCTAACGTCCACTGGTTTTTTTCAGTGAACGTCAGGAGCCTACATACCCGTGAGGATCTGGGTTTAATTCCCCTTCTTTTATTACTACCCGCTGCTTATGCTTTCAGAGCTTTAAAATTCCACCTCTGGCACAGAGTGGATTCCCTGGCATCGCACTGACCCGCCCTCCCTGCACTGTAGGTGGGTCATTGGGGCTGTAGGCGCATCAGCAGCCGAATTTCACGCCCTCTCATGCCTTTGGTGGTTGCCCCCTTTCCCTTTACAGCTCATGTTTTTCTTTCTGACAGGAGACTGGCTAAGTCCACCCTGCTGCTGATCCCGCTCTTTGGCGTCCACTACATCGTGTTCGCCTTCTTCCCCGACAACTTCAAAATGGAGATAAAGCTCGTCTTCGAGCTCGTGCTCGGCTCCTTCCAGGTGTGTCACCCCTTAGGCCTGGGCCACGGCCACCAAAACGCAGGGCGAGTCTTTCAGAACTGCAGTGCTTCGTAGGAACGATGGTGGGAAATAAGGAAATGCGTGAAGGTGGTTTCACCAGCAGATGCCCAATCCTGCTCCCACGGGAGTCTTTAGGGGGTTGCCATTGACTTCGGTGAAGGCATGGGTGGGTTACTGTTGTGCATTCTCATTCTGCCTTTCACCTCCTGGCATCCCAATATGTCTTACCAACAATCAGCTAAATCCTACGGTCTGTACGCAGATGCCACACAGACAGCATTCTGTTAACTGCAGTGGGAGGCAGAATTTCTGTTGACCCCAGTGGGGCTTGTTGCATGAGTTCATCCAGAATGAGACCTGGGGGTGGCAGCGTGACCTAGTGGATAAGACTGACCTGGGACTCAGGAGACCCATGCTCTAGTCACTGTTCTTCTGCAGGATGACTTTGGGCATGTCACGTCCCTCCATATGCCTCAGTCTCCCCAGCTGTAAAATGGGGATAATGATACAGCCTTCCTTTGAGGTATGATGCTGCTTTGAGATAGGGATGAAAAATGCTAGGGGTTATTTCAACCGTTAGATACATACTTCACTTCATACACACTTCGTACTTCATACAGACTTCACTTCAATCAATGGTCCACTCTTAACGCAGTCCCCGTTTCTGCACAGTGATTAGCACTCAGTGATGCACTTCCTCCTGTTGTACAGTCAGTTTCAGCCAGTCTGCTTACTTGAGAATTGAGTATGTCTTTTATCACATACTGTCCCACTTACGTGCTTTGGTCGGCAGTGAAATAGCTAGCAATGCTGACATTTAAATCGTCATTTGGCAGCTGAATTAGCACCATACAGAGATGGATGGGGCAGTTCAGAGCTATCATTTCAGGCTGCCTGCAGACTCAGGCAGACATCACTGAACTGGTTTGCCACCCGTTCACATCTTCAGTGTTATCTGCCCAACTGTAAGGGCCAGAGACTGACTTTTTTTTTTTTTTAAAGAAAGCCGAGATTCTGAAGAATAAGGTGGCATCGTAAAAAAAAAAAAAAGTCACACCGGTCTCAGCCCAATTCAAATCCTGCACTTTAGTAAGGGAGCTAAAATCAAGCAGCCTTTATCTGTACCAGGAGGACTGTTAGAAGTTTCCTGGCTATGGTCCCTGTGTCCAAGGCTGTGGTTGCAGCTGGGTTTTCTGACTAAGTTAAATGTAGCCTTTCTGATGGTGAGGTTCTAAATGCCTGTTCTCTCTTCCTCCTCCCAGGGCTTTGTGGGGGCCGTTCTATACTGTTTCCTCAATGGGGAGGTAAGATCCACAGTTTTGTTTGGGCAGTGCTTGTCACTAGGATGAAGTGAATGACGGAGAAGGGAAGACTGAGCAATGTTCCATTCCTGACATCAGCCCATTGGGGCTGCCGTGGTCCTCAGATACTGGCTTTGCATGTGAATTTTAGTACTCACCGTGCTGAGGGCTGTGCTGTACAGTGTTGTATTCACAGAACAGGCAGCAAGCAGAGGGTCATCCCCCCTGTCCGTTTGTCCCCCCCACCGCCAGCGTGCCTCAGTCCTGACCTGGAGTGGCCACGTTTGGTGGTGAAGGTTCAGCCAATCTCCAGCCCACTCACTCTTTGGCCTCTTTGCTGAGCCTGGCCCTGATCCTGTTGAAGCCAAGCAGGCTTTTGCCCTTGACTTCAGAGCAGCAGGATCAGACCCACGGCAGCGTACAGGCCGGTGAATGCAGTGAGTTTTGTACTGTGGAGCCACGTGTCCATTGGAAACGGGTCTGAAATCCACCAGATTCACTTCACAAAAGCCACTGAGCAGATGTGAGCTGGGAAGAACGTTTAGCCCCATACTAACTAGGGCAGCATTCAAGCCAATAAAGCGAGCAGTGAAGAGATGGGGGCAGCTGTGTAATTCAGTTCTGGGTTTGTATCCCGGCCTCTCCATAAGCTCAGGGATGTTCAGAATCAGGTTTTACTCCTGCTCCATCTCCAAGGGGATCCTCCCCGTATAGTTTGTGCTATGATTTCTGACCTGGGTGTGCTGAAAGCACCCTATAATTCATACCATAGCCTACAACAGAGGTGGGCAAACTACAGCCTGCAGGCCAAATCTGAGCCACGGGACTGTCCTGCCTGGCCCTTGAGCTCTCGGCCGGGGAGGCTCACCCCCAGCCCCTCCCCTGCTGTCCCCCGTCCCCCGCAGCTTCAGCTCGCCATGCTGCCAGCGCTCTGGGCAGCGGGGCGGCGAGCTCCTGCCAGGGGGCGTGGCTGCCAGTCCCGCTGCTCTGAGCAGCATGGTAAGGGGCCGGGGAGCGGGGGGGTTGGATAAGGGGCAGAGGTTCCCTGGGGGGCAGTCAGGAGACAGGGGGCAGTTGGATGGGGCAGAGGTTCTGGCGAGGGGCAGTCAGGGGACAGGGAATGGGGGGGGTTGGATAGGCGTGGGAGTCCCGGGGGGGGCTGTCAGGATGCGGGGATGTGGATAGGGGGCGGGGTGGTCAGGGGACAGGGAGCAGGTGGGGTTGGATAGGGGGTGTGGTCCTGGGGGGCAGTTAGGGGCAGGGGTGTGGATGGGGGCAGGGCAGTCAGGGGACAGGGAACAGGGGGGGTTGGATAGGCATGGGAGTCCCGGAGAGCCTGTCAGGGGGCGGGGGTGTGGATAGGGGCAGGGCAGTCGGGATAGGGAACAGGGGGGTTGGATGGGGGTGGGGTCCCAGGGGGGCAGTTAGGGGTGGGGTCCCGGAAGGGAGTGGTCAGGGGACAAGGAGCAGGGGGGGTTGGATGGGTCAGGGGTTCTGTGGGGGGCGGGAAGGGGAAGGGGACAGATAGGGGGCGGGGCCAGGCTGTTTGGAGAGACACCGCCTTCCCTGCCCGGCCCTCCATACAGTTTTGCCACCCCGATGTGGCCCTCAGGCCAAAAAGTTTGTCCGCCCCGGGCCTGTGACCTCTCCCCGGAGGGCTAAGTGGCTGTGCAGTAGCGCTTTGTATGTGTTAGCCCATGTTTGCTGACGGTTTGAATCCCGCTGCAGGGCTCAGGAAGACCAACGCCCTCTGTACACGAAACAGTGTCACCGCTCCGCAAAACACGCTGCCCTGCAAAACAAAACAAAAAACCAAGGAAACATTTCTTTGGTGAAAGGAGCTTGTGAATGAAAGACGTTCCCTAATTACCCTCGCAAAGGAGAAAAAATGTGTCCACAGTCGAGGTCATTATAGCTCCTTCTTTGTATCAGCCAAGTGGCTCAAAGACAGCTACATCCCTCACTGGTGCATCCCTTCACTGTCTGCCCCCGAGCTATGAAGTTCTTACCTGCAGATATCAGTTCAGTGGCCTTTGTGAATTGGTCCCTGCTGGCCTTACCATAGAGAGTGATTCTCCTTGTCCAACTCAACACCCATTTCCTTCTCCAAGGGACTGTCCTTGACTTCCCGGGGAAGGGGGTGTTGCTTGTTCCCACTTCCACCACGGCCCTGGAACCAGAGCCAGTTAGCAGCTTCCCGTCGGAATTTAATTAAGCCGGCTCCCTCATTGCCGCTCCCAAAACCAAACCAGAGCAGCAGAAAGGAGCCCCGTCCGCTAACGCGCTTCTCCGTCCCCGCTTAGGTCCAAGCCGAGCTGAAGCGGAAGTGGCGCAGGTGGCACCTGGAGAGGTTCCTGGGCTCCGACATGAAATATCACCACCCGTCCGTCGGGAGCAACGGCACCAACTTCAGCACTCAGATCTCCATGCTCACCAAGTGCTCGCCTAAGACTCGCAGGTGCTCCAGCTTCCAGGCAGACTTCTCTCTGGTCTGAGGGGGAGAAACGCCCCAGAACAGAACACTTGAGAGAGAGAGAGAGAGAGAAACCACCCTGGAATTTGTTTAAAGCTGAAGAGTTGTTTTTAAACAGGACGCTCCCCATGAGTTAAACAAAGAGCATGAAACTGGAAAAGCCGCTGACGTCCTGAACGACAAGCGACAAGTCAGGACATAGAGATCTTTTTTTCTTCTTTCCAGACCTATAACTACAGGCTTGTCCCTGGGCGATGGAGAAACTCACAAACCGACTATTACACTTGTCGCACGACTCCAGCTTGCCTGGGGAGGGCCCAGGAGATTCTGAAAGGCTCGCAAATAGGGGGTGGGGGATAATTAATGGCTTCACCTGAGCCGGCTTCTCGGAAACCGATCGAAACGATGCACTTTTTAAAATGAGCCAATGAGAAAAAATAATTGCTTTTAATGTGCCAAGAGTCTGATCGGGAAAGGATGGCAGTGAGACAAGGAAGGACCAACAAGCAGGGGACAAATTGTAGCAGGGCACAGCACTTGTGCGCGTCCAGATGCATTTCACTTTGCTAAAAATAAGCTGAAAGACCAGAAAGTCATCTCATTGGCTCCAGAACCAGAGTGGAATCTGCAGCTCTCCAACAATCTGTGTTCCACCGTCGATGATGCCTCCGAAATGTAGCTTGCTGAGGAGCTAAAATGTAAATGCCCTTTTCTGCACTATACTCATTGTTTTTTTTAAAAAAAAAACCAGGATATAATAGACTTGCATGGCTAATGTATAAAAACAAGGTACAGGTGCCAATTCAGTTGCATGGCTGTGTTTTCCACAAAAGAAACCCTCTCTGATTAAGCTTGCTCTAAGTCTTGGCATATTTTTGCAGCAGGAATCTTTGGGGATTTATGGGAAAGATATTGGTTTATAGTAAGTTTGTACCTGAATAATGCACACTGCGGGGAAGGGGAGAGTTAGAGCTCACGTAGTGCTTGATTGAATCAGACCCTCTGTCAGGAGCCACTACCCAGAATGAAGAATTAACTTAATAGCAGTAGGCAGAATTGGCCTTGGCAAAACAAGCTTAGATCCACAAGTAAACTGGCACTGTAGGGGTTTGAAAAAGGAAAGGGGGAACAGTGGGGCTATGAAATTGATCCCTACTTCAATTATTCCAAACAACTTTTAACCTCCGATGAAGGTATTGCAAAGAAAATCATTAGATCTTCAATAAGCGTGATACCATACCTTCTGTCTACTTTCTAACAACCTTGACATGTACATATCAGGGCGTGAGCCCCATTTGAAGTGTGTACATAGCTCCCATTAACACCAGTGGGAATTTTATTTTTCTTTACATTTTTGGGGTGAATTTAATGCTGCTCCAGAATACCAGATCGACAGCTGTGGAGACCTGAAGTCCTCTACTTAGACTCATAGAACCATAGGGTTAGAAGGAACCGCAAGGGTCAGCTAGTCTAACCTTCAGCCAAGATGCAGGATTTGTTGTGCCTAAACTAGGAATCGGCAACCTTTGCCACGCAGCCCGTCAGGGAAATCCACTGACGGGCCAGGACAGTTTGTTTACCTGTAACGTCCGCAGGTTCGGCCGATCGCAGCTCCCACTGGTTTGCCATTCCAGGCCAATGGGGGCCGCAGGAAGCAGCAGCCAGCACATCCCTCGGCCCGCGCCACTTCCCACAGCCCCCATTGGCCAAGAATGGCGAACCGCGGCCAGTGGGAGCTGCGATCGGCCAAACCTGTGGATGCTTCAGGTAAACAAACTGTCCCAGCCCACCAGCGGATTTCCCTGATGGGCCACGTGCCAAAGGTTGCCGATCCCTGGACTAAACTATGCAAGATGGGATCTCTACCTCTTCTTGAAAACCTTGATATGGATAAGCAAATGAAGGAGCTCAAATGAAGGAACTCCCATGACTTCCCTAGGCGTCTGCTCCATTGTCCTCCTGTTCTTACAGTTAGGAAGTTTTTTTTCCTTGAGATTTAATCTAAATCTGTTCTGCTGTAGTTTGAACCTATTGCCTCTTGTCCTGCTCTCTGTGGGGAGAGAGAACCATTCTGCTCCATCTTAGCTCCCCTCTCAGAGCAACAGCAGCAAGGACAGTGCCGGCTTCCTCCCCCTTATTCTTCCCTATGACTGGTGTCGAGCAGCAACCGCAATCTCACCTTAAGTTGATCGAGCCAAAGGGCTACTTCAGGAGTAGCAGAATTTATTACAGTGAGGCCTCCTTCATATTTATAAATTGGGCAGTCGGTGCTGATCTGTTTGATGGCCTGTCATGGGGAACACATTCGCCCAGTGCGGAGTCCTTGATTTGCTATATGAGCATTAGACGTCCGCATCTCCCATGGTTGGTTCGGAGTTGACCAAGATGACTGTGGAAGGTTGAACCCCTGAACCTTCTGCATGGGATCTGGCACAAGAGGCTTCCTCTGCTGTGCTACTTGCCCCAACCATCCCCTTACAAAGAAACACTTGCAGTAACCCTAAAATGCTACGGCCATCACTGTTGTAAGGTGTATCATTCCAAACTCAGGGCTGGTCTACACTACCGGGCGGAAAGAGGGGGAAATCGATCTAAGTTACACAACTTCAGCTACGTGAATAGCGTAGCTGAAGTCAACGAACTTAGATCTACTTACCGCGGTGTCTTCACTGCGGTGAGTTGATGAGAGACACTCTCCTGTCGATTCCCCTTGTGCTTCTCGTTGAGGTGGAGTCCCAGAGTCAACACCAGAGCAATCGGCAGTCGATTTATCGCGTCTACACTAGACCCGATAAATCGATCGCTAACTGTCGATCCCGCCGGTAGTGCAGACAAGCCCTCACTTACCCCGTTTTTTCACTGGTGAAACACAATTGACGGGAATAGAGTTACTCCTGATTTTACATCAATGTCTGTGAGATGAGAATCAGATCCTATTGTATAGCTTACAATACCGATAATGTCCTTTTGGGGGTTTAATTCAGCATGCTGCAGTATTTTTTTTTAAAGGGAGTGACTGATTGGGAAGGACCCTCCTGCCTGCTCGGAGTAATAAGAATGATTCATGCACATAGAGGGGAAGATATAATTGTCCTTAAATGTTTTGCTTACCGGGAGGCTGAGAAAAAGAGAGCTCCAGCTGTATATGAAAAAATGGCTTCGGTTCACGCATGGGATGCTGCATCACTGGGCTTCGTTATTAAAGGGGAATCCCACCTTTAAGCTTTGTCTGGAAGCAGTTGCAATTCTGTGCCAGGCAATCGCCCCATTTCCAGTAGTAGACCTGAAAATCCTAGTCACTGGGCCAGATTCTGCCTCCAGTTTGGTGGGTGGCACCATACTGGAGCAAATTAATGCCAGAGTTGTGCCCGCTTATGCCTGTGCTGGGTCCATGGATTTCTCCAAGGGAGAAACTGTGGGCACAACTTAGTCATTTACGTGGAATTTCCCCGGCATCTGTGTTCCCCTAGTGTTCAGATCTGAGAGGGAGAAAAATACCAACAAGGATAGGCTCAGCTTTTTATGCTTGTTCATTCACAGAGAACAGAAAAGGGAGGCGGGCGGGGATGGGGGGACAGGGACTGGAATTTAAACAAAACCCATGTTTGTGTAAAGTACTGTGGCTGGGGTCCAGGCTATAGACCTCATGGGCCAGATCCTCAGCTGCTGCAAATTGGCATCGCTCTTTAAATCAATGGAGTACGTGGATCAATGACTACCCCAGTTTATACTAGCTAGGAGTAGCTTACCCCAGCTGAGGAGCTGATCGCTTACCCGCATAAGCAGATTTCTGTGCCGCGTCCCGCACTCATTCCACGCATGGCCCTTCCACTGATGACGACAGGCTGTGGGGAAAGCACAGAAAACGCAATGGAGAGGAGAGTTTTGCAGCACAGGGTATGGCGACACTGCAATCGAGGTGTGATTGCAGCACGTGTCGGCATGCACAAGCTAGCTCTAAGCGAGTGAGCTCAGGTACCGATAACAGTGAAGCCGCAGCAGTGCGGGCTGCACAAGCCCGCCCCGATCCCTGGGTACTTACTCAGGCAGCTGGCAGGCACTCTAGTCCATGCTGCTAGGCTTCACTGCTACCACAACCTGAGCTAGCCAGATTAAAGCCAACACAGGTATGTCCACACACGTTGCAATCACTCCCAGACGGACTTACCCAGAGGGGCAACCACGGGGGATGTTTGCAGATGTGACCCATTGCCCTTCCAACATTTTATTACCTCGTTGATGCCCCTATCATCATGACTGCAGGACTCATGCATTTTCATTTCTGGCCCCTTCAACTCTTCTGCGGAAAAGGACCTAGGGGTGACAGTGGACGAGAAGCTGGATATGAGTCAGCAGTGTGCCCTTGTTGCCAAGAAGGCCAATGGCATTTTGGGATGTATAAGTAGGGGCATAGCGAGCAGATCAAGGGACGTGATCGTTCCCCTCTATTCGACATTGGTGAGGCCTCATCTGGAGTACTGTGTCCAGTTTTGGGCCCCACACTACAAGAAGGATGTGGATAAATTGGAGAGAGTCCAGCGAAGGGCAACAAAAATGATTAGGGGTCTAGAACACATGACTTATGAGGAGAGGCTGAGGGAGCTGGGATTGTTTAGCCTGCAGAAGAGAAGAATGAGGGGGGATTTGATAGCTGCTTTCAACTACCTGAAAGGGGGTTCCAAAGAGGATGGCTCTAGACTGTTCTCAATGGTAGCAGATGACAGAACGAGGAGTAATGGTCTCAAGTTGCAGTGGGGGAGGTTTAGATTGGATATTAGGAAAAACTTTTTCACTACAAGGGTGGTGAAACACTGGAATGCGTTACCTAGGGAGGTGGTGGAATCTCCTTCCTTAGAGGTTTTTAAGGTCAGGCTTGACAAAGCCCTGGCTGGGATTATTTAACTGGGAATTGGTCCTGCTTCGAGCAGGGGGTTGGACTAGATGACCTTCTGGGGTCCCTTCCAACCCTGATATTCTATGATTCTATGATTCTTTTTTTTTTAAACATGTTTGTACCAAGGCAAATCAACAAGCAAATTAATTCTGCTCTGGATCTGCAGAATCTCTGTAAGCTACAGTTTCAACCTCAGAAATTGATCTTCACTGGCACTACTGCTATGACTAGGGCAGCGGGAATGGGCTTGCCGGGAGCAGAGGCAATAAGCAAGATGTTAGTTATGGACCAGGGCCAAAGGCCCATAGCCAGACCCTGATCTGCACACAGGATTCCCAATACTAATTGCTGGGGAGCTCTGCATGAAAAACTGATGACAGGACATGGCTTGACGTCAGGTACTCCATGACAGTTCAGTTCTGGAAGCGTTATCGTACCAGCCATACAATGCCTGAAAAAGTCTTATTTGAAATGGTTTCATCATATAATTAGGTTTGGTGGAATTCAGGTTTTTAAATTATTTTGATGGATAATATCAATGTTTATTCTTAAGTATTTTTTTCAATTTTATTCATTTACATTTTCTCAGTTGTGGGAAATTATTGAGGGGTCAGACAATAATTATTTAATGACAGCCAACATTGAGATTCAAAATGTTAAAGTCTTCATAACCGTTAAAGCACAAATTGTCAACATCACTTAGCAAACTCAACAAAGTAAATATCCTTAAATCAAACTCTAAAAAAGTTCTCAAGCAACATCTTTGTTACTTTGCCTATCTGTCAGATCACATCATAGGCTGCAATTCCCACCGTCTCTGACAGATGAAAGAATGCCAGCAACCTTTAGATTATTATCGACGGAAATATTTGTGTCAGTTTGCGTGTGTCTGGTGAAATTGACGTTTACCAATATTTAGTGATAAAAATCGTATCCTTTCAAGCCCACGTGTCATGCACAAGTGCATCCCCGTTAGGTCCTGGGACCAACATAGCTACAGTAGCACTGCATGTCCCCATTAGGTTGTCCAACAATAATATTCTGAAAAGAAAGGATTGGTGCCTGCATGTCTCCTTTGGCAGAAATAGCAATATTTGTGGTGCAGGCAATGTAAAGCTGTCACATTAACTGTGTTTGCTTCATTTTAAAGGAGGACTTAATATACAGTGGTTATGTTCAAGTACATGAACAAGGAGGGCATGATCCAATGGACGTTAAAACCAATGGAAAGATGCTCATTGACAGCAATGGGCTTTGGATCAGGCCCTAATTTAGGCTGAGTCATTGACTCATCATGGGACCTTGGAGAGTTGACTTTGCCTTCTTCAGAGAGACAAGGTGGGTGAGGTCATAGCTTTTACTGGACCAACTTCAGGTCTGAAGATGAGCTCTGTAGAACTCGAAAGCTTGTCTCTTTTACCAGCAAAGGTTCATCCAATAAAAGCTATGACCTCACCTACCTTGTGGCTCTCATATCCTGGGACCACCACGACAACAGCTTTGCCTTCTTCAGTCATTCAGACTGTGCATTTCTGTTAATGAAACGAGAAAATGGGGCAAAATCAGGCTCCGCCGTGAAACCTGGATGTACCATCTGAACAGCGTTATCCTGCACAAATACAGAATTATGATGCAATCCAATTTTCTTAACTATAATTACCCCTTAGAGGGCCCAATTCTCAGCTCATTTACTTTGGTGTAAATCAAGAATAACTCCACTGACGTCAATCAAGTAGCACGGCTGTAAATAGGACAAGTATCGGACTCAGTCTTCAAGGCCCTTTGCAAACACTGGGTCAAATCCTGAGCTCACTTGGAGCAGTGAATTCAGTGGAGTTACTCCTGATTTACACCGCTTAAGTAAGCTTAGACGCTGACCTCACTGTAACTCCACTGACTTTAGATGCATTCTTTCTTCTGCATATCAGTGTGCAATCAGACTCATTCCAATTAATTAATTCTCCAGACGTCACCATGATTAAGCAGATATTACCCTGATTCTCCAATCGGCACGACCTAAAGGTTAAGTGATTTGCCCAAAGCCACAAAGCCAGTTATTGTCAATGCTATCATTAGAATCCAGGTATTGTGAGCTCCCAGCCCTGAGTGGTAACCATTAGACTATACCCCTCTCTCAGGCAGTAACAATTGAGGAGATGGGCATGTCCTAGGATTAATAATTGTCTGTGAGGAAATCATAGTCTAGTGGGAAACATCAAACCTTTAACTGGTCCTTAAGCCCCTGAACTACTCTGTGGGGAAATATGAAAACGGGGGGCTAAACCCAAACAAGTATAAACATACAAAGGTTTTTTGCATGGATGCAGCTGCAATTGGTACCTGTAAATTAAGTTGGTACTAGTGAAATTAACACCTTGTAGGTCAGCCAATCAGAACTCTTGAGTTAGGTCTGAACATTCCATTTAATTTACAATTCCATTGAATAGCCAACAGGCAAGATGGTGTGCCGGTCATTAAGCCATGAGAAGAGAACAATCCTAGGTCAGTACCTAAATCCCATGTTGACAGGTGACTCGGAAAACCCAAAGAGGGATACGTACATGTAGACAGGTGAAAGACTGCATTTCATTTTATTGAGTGTGATATTTACAAGCTGGATAAAATAACAAGCAGGACTGAGGAACTGATTTCCCTTTTCTCCACTGCAAGAGGGGCAGTGACCTTCCACATGGTTTTGATGAGGTGAATCCTCACCTCCATTCCTCCTTTTCCACCCCCAGCCCTTTCACCATCTAGACACCTGATTCTTCAGCTCCTACAAGCACCCGCTGAGTGCAGTGGCAGGTCTGTGTGTGGAGCGGCCAAACAGTCAACCCATACACATAGAGGCCAAGCTTTAAAACTTGCCAGTTGCCTGAGGTAAAAATGAAGGAGTATTTGGTCCTGCCTCACCACAGCAGGCTGGACTAGATCACCTCTTGAGATCCCTTCCACCCCTCCATGTCTATGCTTCCCCATAGCAAACAGCGATACGTAATATCACAGCGGCACATTAACAAAAGTAGGGGGAGTAAGTATTTAGCTGAGGCAAAAACTGGCAAGTTTTGGAGATTTGTATAAAATCTCTTCCTGTTATGATCTGACCTGAAGAACATTCTGCAAACCTGGAAACGTCTGCATTCTTCTTTGTTAGGCCCATTTTATTACTTTACCGCTGGTTCATGTTGGCATCTGTTTGGAGGGTTTACCGTTGAAGTGTACTCACCTCTGTGCCTTTTGTATCAGAAGCAACACTTCTGAGCTGTGATGTTCTCTGCAACCCCAAAGGACTGATCCCAGATTTAAAACTACAGACTGGAACAAAACATGGTCCTTCCCACCACTCCAATTCCCAGCTTTTAGGTCACATCATTATCAGCTTGGCTCTGAGCATGAGAGAATGCTTCTGAGTAGGACTATGCCCACAAAATCCACATGTGCATGAAGAACCTCTGTCTCTAGAGTGTGTAGTGGAGCTCTGCTCCCCTCCCAAAGCATCTCAGCACTGATCACGAATGTGCTATGCTTTCTGGAGACCAAGGAGTAAAATTCAGAGCTCCTTGCTTCCCAGTGCTACCTGGCTCTTCTCATGTAAAGGTGTTCCGCCCTGCTTGGGAGCAAAGGACTATAGTTCCTTTCCATTGCAGATGGGCTCCAAATTTCAAATTCTTGTTCTCATTTACACTGGTGTAAATATGGAGTGACTCTACTGGCTTCACTCCACAATTAGACTAAAGCAGTCAAGAGAAGTGAGTCCCAGACCCATATTCTGCTTCAGACATCTCAAAGTGATCTGGGAGGATTGGTTTTACCCGTCTCTTCTTCCAACCTCAATGACCGCTTCTCCTCACCACTCCAGAAATAGTATTTAACCCGCAGCCTTGTGACAACCCGCTGAAATTAAATTGGCATGACCTGTTTGTTTAGAGTTCTCTACAGATCTGTATCATGGTCCTAGGGAGAGGGCGTGTCAAGAGCCAACAGAGTGTCTCTTCCACTTCCTACCGGCTGAAAGAGCTAACTCTTCATTTACATGTAATATCCAGCTGTGATGGTTCCCCAAATACTTAAGAACCCTATTTTTCAAAGCCTTGTTATTTTAAATACCAGGCATAACACAAAACTCTAAAGGGCAGGAATAGAGAAACCAAAATAACCAAAACAGAGGCAAGGGGACTAGAAATACCTTCAGATGATCTCTAGGGGGAACCATTACCTGGATTCTGCAGGTTAGATCTTCAACAGATGTAAATGGACTTAAATAGAGCAACACAGAGTCACACCAGCTGAGGATTAGGCCCAGTTTGTTCGTACTTTAAACATGTATATAAAGGCACTCGGAAGGGCACATAAAAAAGAATGTACATTTTTTGATACCACCTGGATTTGAAATATACATTGAAAAAGCTGTTTGGGATTTGAGAGCCTCTCCCCAGTGGCGTTTCCAAACACAGCGTTCAAGTCAAAACTCAACTTGTTCAGTAGCTGGTATTATGTGATCTTTATCTGCCTTGCGCACGCTGTCGGCGTCTCTGCTCTTCTCTCCTGTAAATAGGCTTTAAATATAAAGATTGCTGGCTGAAAGTGGTGCTGACTGTGAACAGAGACTCCGCAAAGTCTCCTCTAAGGACTTGATATTTACCTACATTAAGACATTCCTGACTTGTTATTCATCATGACCTTGAGAATCAGCCCTTTCAGTTGGCGCAGTCATAAACTCTGCCTCATTTTATGACCTTTTACCCGGTGTTATTTATTAAGTTCCAACTCTGTACTGTAAATACTCAGTGGCTTGTACCCTAGCTCTTTTCCCTTGTGTTTGGTTCATCTCAGAAGCACCTCTTTGTTTCCAAGGGGCTCCTTCTCTGTGGCTACCACTGCTGAAAACAAGCAATAAACCATCGTAAAGGCATTGTGTCCAGGAGTCTGCACATGTTGTTTGTGAACTGATTTCTCTCCATCTTTGGGATGTACAGAGAGAGGGCAAATTCTCCATTTATGAGGAACTGATTCAGCAACGCAACTGCTGAAGGCAATAGATGCCCAGCTGTCTGTAGTCACACCACTACACGGGGTAATTCGGTTATACCTTGCCGGATGGGCCTGGCCATTGTCAGCCTGGGACCCATCCCACAAGAAAACTCACGGTAACAAAAGAAGTGGTGGCAATCTCAGCACAAGCCATGCTCCAGGTTATCACGGGGAGCTTGGCCTCTGCATATCATTAGGAGTCTAACCCTGGGCCACTGTGCAACTGGAGGTTGTGTCTTTTGGATGAACTATAAAACCAGTGTCCCAGCTCTTGACCCCTTGTGGTTATTAAGATCTCATGACATCTTTCCCAAGAGCTAGGGGTATTGAACCCAGGGGTCCTGGACAAATTCCCAACTGAGTAATTCTACCTATCCAACATCTCTCCTTCAGTGCTGTTTTCTTTTCCACTTGCTGCCCTGTACTGATGTGTAATGCAGCTAGGTTCTGTTCTGCAATGGCTGCGTTTCATCCCAGACATGTCAGTAACACATGAAGGGATTCCTGTACATATGCAGGCAGGTACCTATATATTTACTGCTATGGGGCCAGATGTTAGCTCCTGCTGTAGCTGCCCTGCCTTGCTGTTGCAAAAAGAAAGCTAGTGGATTCAGTCCCATGAGGATTCCCATGGGGAATGGGCAGCTGGGCTTAGGTTAGAGCAGTCCTAAGGCTACTCTAACTTACGCTATGGAATAAACCAGTCCCTGGCTGACCCACAGGACTGTGTGCTCACACCAGTTGCTTAAACCCACCTTTACTTGTTCTTCCCCTATCCCATGGTTCTCCAGTGAACACAGCTCAGCCAGGCAAGAGTACCCTGCCCTCATAGTGATAAAAAGGTTAGGGTTAGGGTTAGGGCACAAAGGATATGTTTCACCTGCAAAAACCCACATTTGTGCAGGCAGATATAGTGCATTTTTAAAGAAATACACAAACAGGTTCTGGTAACACTTAGCACTAACAGGGGCAGCTTTGTCGCTGTGCACGCAGAATTCATACACCATTATTGCAACTGCACACAATGGTATTAACTAAGCACACAAATGGCCAGTGAAGCTAAATGGCGATCTTTGCTCACAAAGGCCCTCGCTTCCGTCCGCAATCACTGGAAATGGCAAAGTTCTAACAAAAAGCTGGCCCCTGGTTGGCACAACTAATTATAAGACCGGCAAATTAACTGACTGGCAAATTCCCGATGGAGTAATTCTCCCTATGTAAGATCTCCCCTTCAATGTCAGGTGGATATTATTGTCTTTGTCACTTGCTGGGCTGTAGTGCAATGCAGGTATAATGCAGCTGGGTTCCGTTCTATGATGGCTAGAATTGTCAGTTACATTATGGGGTTTGTCAGAGCAGCAGAGGCATTTGGGATTAAGCACCTTGCTAAAAATTTGCCACTTGAGCTTGCATATCAGTCATAATTCTAGGCCAAGTATGGCTTCTCAATGTATATTTAGCCACCTGAAAAAGCACCTTGATTTGCCACCGAGTGCAGTAGGGGCTGTTGGATATTCAGCATGAACTGAAAATCAGCCCATTTATTTATGTACTTAAACAAGGATTTCAGAGACTAACTTTAGGCTTCTAATTTAGAATACTATGCCCTAGTCCTCATACGGGCTGTCCATTTGATTGGGATCCCCTATGGATGCAGGGATCTGCACCAGTGGATTCCAGTGCAAAACAAAAGCCTTTGCTTATACACTGTGTCGTCTCCCCTTTCCTTTCAGACTACATGCTTCTCAGCACAAGGTCTGTGTCTTCCTCTGGGTTTATAAAACACCTAGCATGTGATTGGCAATGGAAGTAGTGAACAGTAATACGTGCAATATGAAGTGGTGAAAACAGATCATGGGAAGTGATCACCAGGCCTTCTTTTTCATGGGGCCAGATCTTCCGCTCATGGATGTCCCCCACAGAGCTATGCCCCTTCACACCAGCTGGGAATATGACCCGTGAAATGGAGTGAACTCTGTAACCACAGATGGCAGATTTCATTGCGACATTCTGCTGCAGCTGTCCCTGTTTCCTGATCGCAGAAAACTTAAGGGCCAGCGCTTAGGTGGAGTAGAGCAGGTGGGTCCTCTTGAGTTGAGTGCAGTCATTATGCGGCGTGACAGACTGTTCATCACAAGGAAAGGTATCACAGGCCCAAAGGCTGAGAAGAGATCAGCAAAACTCATTCAGTCTGTCCTCAGCAATAATACTGTACTTGTATAAACCATCTTCCCTTTCATGATCTCTATGCACCACCCAGACATGAAGTAACTTGAGTGGCTTTGCCTGAGGGCACCCAGGAAAGTCTGCAGCCAAGTCAGCAATAAAATCCACATCTTCTGATTCCCAGTCCTGTGCCTTAAGTACCAGACCATCTCAACCTGTTATGTGGAGAGCCAGCACGTCAATTCACTGAGGGGAGTGAGGCTTTCTTTGACCGCTGGATGCAGTTCCATAGAATTTGAGATAACACACAGCAGAGGCTTCAGAAACAGGCTTTACAGCTCAGTTCTGATGTCCCAGTTCGGTGAGAAAGTGGCTTTTCCCAGTTGAGCTGTGAATAAAATGGACAAAGAATGATTGCACGTTCCCTGCCCCAGAAGGGAATCCTTTGTCAATCCACATTTGCTGTATGTATAACCAGCTGACTGGCAGCATTTGCCTTCTGTTTGCTATGGGGAACACAGGGCATGATCCAAAGACCATTGCAGCCCATGGAAAGAGTCCCATTAACCTCAAAGCAAGTTAAGATAACTTTGGATTGTCACAGGGTCCCAAATGAGTTAGGACACCTATTTCAATTCAACGGAAGTTGGACACGTAACTTTCTTAGGCACCTATGAAAATCCCACCCGAAGGGTTTGCTTGTGCAGCCCTAACTGAACAGTTATTCATGCGAGGAGTCCCACAGACATTATTGGAAGTCGGTGGGACTACTTGCACAATTATCTGCTAACGGATAAGAGAGGGGACACGGTCTGAGAGGACAGGATCACACTATAACTAGCAACACTTGGCAAAATAACTCACATGTACTCAATCCCCCGGCCCTGCCTCCGACAGCTTCTGCCAACACACACTGTGCACATCGCTGATTGTCGCTTTAGACCTTTCCAAATCGCATGCAAACCATTGAACTTCCGATTGCAAACTTCTAGCGAGGAATGACGGTAGCAATGAAAGACGTTTAGTAAGGAGGCTGCCTAGTGCTGGCTGGGTCCTGCTTCCTTTACCCCTTACAGATGCAAATTATTCATGCAAATAGCCAACCCTGCAGGGTTGCATAATCAATAGCAGGCTTCTTGTCAAAGCATTGATTTACAGCTCTTCAGCATAGAACTGCTAGACGCCAATACCCTTCATTACATGCAGCCTACTTCCACACAATAAATTATGCTATTTGATGGGAAAATACCTCCTTTCTGCATCTAGGGAGGCATTTATTATAGGATCCAGCATCCCATGTCATCTCCAGCTCCAAATGAAAGTACAGCGTTCTGTCAAGTACATTTCCAGGGGAAAACCAGTAACGCATTTGAGGGGGCTCAGATTTAATGCTCTGGGCTGGTCCATTACTAATAGAGATAAAAAATGACATAAGTACACAGACTTTAGTGACATCACAAACCCAGTGTCGTACCCCCAATTTTTAGGCAAATAATTTCGCATGCCTACAGGTTAGGCCACCCCAGCAACAGGATACTCGTATGCCAGTGATAGTCGTACATGCAAAGCAGATGATTTCCTGGGGAGGCTATGTAGGCCAGTGGGTAGGGCAAAGACCTGGATGTGCAGAGCTGTGGGATCTACCACCTGCTTGGCCAATGACCTGTTGCATGATCTTGGCCAAGACCTTTCCTCTCCCACTCTGCATCTACATAGACAGTAAGCTCTTCAGGGCCGGGCCTGTCTCTCGGGGTATGGCTGCACTGCAAATGGAGAAACGATTGCAGCTCAGGTAGGCATACCACTAGCTTTAATCCAGCTAGCACGGAAGGTGGCATAGGCTGCACAAGTCAGTTTGGATCCTGGGTGCCTGTGCACGGCACTCGCCTGCACCAGGTCCGTGCTGCCACGTCTTCACGGCTCGCCTGAGCCATGCTAACGAGGTTAAAGCTCACGCCTCACACACTGCAACCCGCCCTTTCGATTGCGATGTAGACATACCCTCCCTATGTATTTACCTGGGCCTGGAGCCTTAAAAGTACTGAGGCCCTTCGCTCCCACTGAAATCAATAAGAGGGAAGTGCCTAAATACCTTTGAAAATCTCAGCCACAGTACAATGGGGCCCCGATCTCAGCTGAGGCCTTTTTGATCTCCCACAGTTGAAATAATAATATTAATAAATTTGGGGGCATCAATGCAATTTACATCTTCACAACCAAAATGTTTGTATTTCCACCGAAGACTGAACAGGTGAGGAGAACTGCCCCACACTGATGTGTTTTAGACCAGCCTTGCAAAATCATCCAAAATCTACTCTCCTGTCCAGGCTGTTCCTACCAGGACGCTAATTAAAGCAGCTAGTTTTGCTTGTGGGTCACAAAATATTCTTTCCCTCCTCGAAGGTGGGGTGAATTTTGCAAGGCTGCTTTTGGTCAGATTCAGCTTTTTCGATAGTTGGGGCCTTGAGTTTGTTCTTGGTTCGTTTTCTGGTTTAAAGTATTGACGCTGCTGAGTATATTGGAACAATTTCCTCAGTGCGGCTATTTGGAACGACTGAGCTTGCCATTTCGTTGCAACACCAAACTCATTTCTTTTGCTAGTCGATTCAGCATGAAGAAAGTCTCCCTGCTTTGCAATAAATTGCTCCTGGCAGACAGAAATGTAACGTACACCCTCCCGCCGGGAGCAAATGCAAATTAGACCTTTGCTCGCTCCATTTTGCGCATGGGGTGAGAGATGTGAGTTTCTGCTGCTAGGTCTTGAGAGTGCATTTCAACAACAGTGTGATAATTAAGTGGGGGGAGGGGGTTGCTCCCTTTGATGGACACCCAGCCAGCCAGTTAGCTGTAAAATCCCTCTTGGTAGCTGTTTTCTACTTGCTTACCTGTAAAGGGTTAAAAAGTCCCCCAGGTAAAGAAAAAAAAGTGGGCACCCGACCAAAAGAACCAACGGGAAGGCTAGAACTTTTTAAAATTGGGGAAAAAAACTTTCCCTTTGTCTGTTGCTCTCTCTGGGCTGCAGGAACAGGGAGCAGCAATGCTATAAGCAGGAATGCTGTGTAAGGTTTGAACCAGGTATGAAAAATTATCTTCCATACCAAGAAGGAATCATTTGGATAGGAACTGTTTAGATAAACACAATCAGGTTTATTTCTTTATTTTGGCTTGTGAATCTCCTCTGTGCTAACCCCTAATGCTTTTGTTTGCTTGTAACCTTTAAGCTGATCCCCCAAGAAAGCTATTTTTGGGTGCTTAATTTTTGGAATTGCTCTTTTAAAATCGAGCAAAAGCCTAAGTTCCAGATGTATTTTCTCTCTTTTTGTTTTTAATAAAATTTACCATTTTTAAGAACAGAATTTGGATTGTTGTGTCCTAAGAGGTTTATGCCTATGCTGTTTGATTAGCTGATGGCAACAGCTAATTTCCTTTGTTTTCTTCTCAGCTCTTCCCAGGAGGGGCTGGGGGTGAAAGGGCTTGAGGGTACCCCAAAGGGAGGAATTCCCAAGTGCTCCTTCCTGGGTCAAAGGGTTTTTATTGCACTTGGGTGGTGGCAGCATTTACCAAGCCAAGGTCAGAGAGAAGCTGTAACCTTGGAAGTTTAATACCAGCCTGCCGTGGCCAGTATTAATTTTTAGAATCCTTGCTGGCCCCCACCTTCTGCACTCGGAGTGCCAGAGTGGGGATTCAGCCTTGACAAACATTTGCGGAGCTTTTTCACCTTTGCAGTGGATGGGCAACATATAGATTACTATAGGAAGGGCAGTGTGTCTACTGGTTAGGGCTCTGGACAGGGCATCAAAAGACATAGATGCTATTCCCAGCGTTGCTATTAATTTGCTGTGTGACTCTGGGTGCATCTCTTCAACATTCTGTGTCTCTTGTTGGCCTTTATCTATTTAGTCTGCCACCTCTATGGGGGAAGGACTGTCTCTTACCATGGGTATGTAGATTGCCTACCACAATAGGGCTCTGAACTCAGTTAGGGCCCCTAGGCACGACTAGAATACCAATAATTAATAATAAGTATGTACAACCTGAGAGCTATATCATGGCTTTCCAAGCCCACGAATGGGGAAAGCTTACTTCAAACACTCCATGGGGTCCGGGGATGCTCTGCTATTGAGGGAGAGGCAGGGGTGTGGCCTGCTAGTTGCAGAGTCAAATGAAATGCTTGGCCAAGCCCCATGCATCGTGGGACATCCATATGGAACAGCTGCCCCAACATGTGACTCCCCACCTCCTCCATCCCTGAGCAGCCAAGCTCCTTCCTCTGGTTTGTGGCTGTCCTGGAAGGGGAGTTAATAGGAATTGTTGACTTTAATCAGCGTAGACAGCTCCAATCTAGAGGGGCAATGATTGGCAAACAGACCATAATCTTCCCATTCCACCTGGGAGCAGTCCCCTGTTTTCTGACAGGTGTACCAACGCGATCTATGTCCCAAAGCTTTAGGGGAAGGTCAAACCCTGAGGTCAGTGACTGGAGTTTGGGGGAATTTAGTTTATTCTTTGCTTGTTCACTGCAATCGAGGTGGTTAAGTGACACTGCTGGAATTGCAATTTAGCTGCATTTTATTTTCAAGGGCACCTAGAGGCTGGGATGGGCACTCTTGTCAATTAAAATAATTGCTAATAATAAATAACACACTGCCCCTTTACAGCTCCTTTTGCTTGAGGTCCTCAAAGCACAAGCAAGAGTTTGATCTCTTTATTTTCAAACTAGGCTGAGTGGCATATACACACCTCTCCTTTCTAGCCATCACACACTATCAGCACCAGAGTACAGATACAAATCACGTAAAGCAGGACACACAGACAGAAGGAGGATGGCCCGGGGGTTAAGTCAGAGGACTGTGGTAGAGACCTTCTGCTTTGCCACAGTTCTGCGGCATGACCTTAAACTTCTGCACCTCCCTCTGAGGAACAGGGATAAATCAGACTTGTCCACTTCACAGCGAGGTTGTGAGGATTAACTCATCACAGATGGCAAAGTGCCTCGCAGTCCTTGGACAGAGGTGTATGTCTACGATATGGACACTTGGCCATTAGACCACAATCTCGAGGCACCTGATGCCTGTTGATTTCAAGGGACATGAGGCACCTAAAGGCCTTTGAGCATCTGGGCCTTAGTACCTATAGTAAGACTGAATCCATTTCACACAGGTCAGCAAATAACACCTTCCAATCACCGCTAAATTAGCTTGGATTTGAACCACTGGCTATAAGGTAGAGGGGGCTGCAGCCCATTGCTTATTCCTAGGGCCCTATCAAATGTACAGCCATGAAAAAATGCATCACGGACTGTGAAATCTGGTCTTCCCCAGTGAAATCTGGTCTTTTGTGTGCTTTTACCCTGTACTGTACAGATTTCACGGGGGAGCCCAGTGTTTCTCAAACTGGGGGTCCTGCCCCAAAAGGGAGTTGCAGGGGAGTTACCAGGTTATATTAGGGTGGTCGCATTATTGCCACCCTCACTTCTGCGCTGCCTTGAGACCTGGGAGGCCAGAGAGCGGTGGCTGGTCGCCAGATGCCCAGCTCTGAAGGGTGGCAATAATGAAGTAAGGGTGGCAATCCCAGACCCTGCCATCCTTCCTTCTGCGCTGCTGCTGAAGGCGGCGCTGCCTTCAGAGCTGGGCTCCTGGCCAGCAGCCGCCGCTCTCCGGCCACCCAGCTCTGACAGCAGAGCCACCTCCAGCAGCAGCGCAGAAATAAGGGTAGCTGCACCACAAACCCCCCTACTGTAACCTTGCAAACCCACCCACACACACACCCACACACACACACACAACTCCTTACTGGGTCAGGACCCCCACAATTACAACACCGAGCAATTACAGATTGAAACAGCTGAAACCATGAAATTTATGATTTTTAAAATTCTATGACCATGAAATTGACCAAAATGGACTGTGGATTTGGTAGGGCCCGACTTATTCCTTGAACCACCCAACCCCTTGCTCCAGCCTTAATCTGGCCCCATCTGCCCTGCCGGAGTGTCCCCAGCAGGCACAGACATGGCCTAGCCAGCCCCTGCATGCAAGGTGTGTGTCAGAGGCCTGGCCAGATCACTGTGTGCTCCGGCTGTCAACTGACAGACAGTCCCTTTGTCACTGTCACTAGCTGGTGCAATTTAGAGCAGCCCCCAGGTAGCTCACGAAAGCTTATGCTCAAATTGGTTAGTCTCTAAGGTGCCACAAGCACTCCTTTTCTTTTTGCAAATAAGAAACTGTAGATTTTAAAATCCTCACCCCTCTTCCAGGTAATGCTACTGTGTCCTCTGCAGGCTGAACACCTTTGGTTGGCACCAGCCGCTGCTTATGCATTATGGCTCTTGACCTCTGAAGTATAGCACAATAAAAAGGTACCTCAAGCCCAGCGTGGTCGCCGTTGTCACTGACTTTGAAATACTGGGGCCTGAGCCTTCCACCACTTTCACTAGTTTCCCACCACTCTAACTCCAGGGACTTGGTTGGAGTTACTCCTGATTCACACCGGTGCCAGGGAGGGGAGACTCAGGCTCCGTATCTTTCACAGCACCTTTCAGGAATCTAAAAAGACGCTCTTCTGACACACAAGAAGATTAAGGAATTGTACACTCAGGGCCAAGCTACGCCATTCACTACTCCCATCATTTATTTCTGAGATAAGCAGAGCGGCTCCCGGTTTGTATCAACGTGTTATCTGGAGCAGACGTGCACCAGTTAAGACTTTTAAGGAGGCTGACCAGCTGCTCATGCCAATGCTGCATTTTGTGCAAACAACTGGATCCACCATTTGTCTAAATCAGGGCAGTTTGTTCAGATCTGCGCTGAGGGCCTAACGTTGGCATTTATCGTGGCTTCGTGTTTTTAGAAACCACACTGAATGCAGCTTTGCTCCAGCTGAAGAACTCAGGATCCTTATTACTGGGATAATTGGGGAGGCACAATAATACTCTGCTGTTCTTATGACTAAGGCTAAGTTTCTGACATGGACCCCTTGATTCTAGCTCGGGGAGGGTGGGGGGAACGCTGCCAGCAGCAGGAGGGAGCTCCAGTGGGTTCCTCACCACCTGCGGCGAGTGGAAGCTCCGGGGTCCTCCCCGCACGGTGGCTGAGCAGCTCTGGGGGGGCCCAGCCACCTTCAGCGAATGGGAGCTTTGGGGTTCCCCTGCCTGCAGGGACTGGGGCTGCTGTGGGGTCCCCTCGCCCCCCCACAGCAGCTGGGAGCTCAGAGAGGTCCCCCACACCCCAAATGGGAGCTACCAGGGGGCTGGCTGGGAGGTCCAGCCCTGGGGCAGAAAACGTCATGGAGGTCAAAGGAAGTCACAGATTCCGTGCTGTCTGTGACCTCCGTGACATAATCATAGCCTTACTTATGACTAATTCATGTGGAGGGCTTCTGATTTCAGGTTTTACCAAATAAACACCTCCAGACTCAAAAAATAAATGAAATTAGTATTTATCCAATACATATCAGAAAAACACTGGAAAGAGCTACTTGTATCTAAGGGCCTATCTACGGGGAGCAGTAATGGGGACTTTAACAGGGGTGTGATTTCTCAAGCGCACTCGCATGTCACACATTACCTTGTCTGTGTAGACCTGCTGGTGTGTGCTAAATGTTCCCTAGTGCACTTAAACTTCGTACTGTTTGAAATAGGCCTACATTTAAGTGCACTAGGGAACATTACAAAGAGATTACTTGTTAGAGTGTATACTACTATAATGGGTAATGTATATAATATATATTAATACAGTCTACAAAAAGAGAAAGCCCCGCAAAATCCCAATTTTTGGTCATCTACATAAAACTCAAAAATTACCAAAAATAAACCCCAAAAATAAAATTAATAAACCCTCAAAAACAGAAGCCCTATTCATTTCATACCCATTAATGTTAAGAAACTATCATCGCCAGAATTAGGAATTTGAGCCCATATCTGGACAGGTACAACCATTCAATTGGGACAGCATTAATGTGCCACTAAGAAGATATTATTTGTTCTATATTCATTGTTTTTCTGGCTAGGGGAAACAATAAGATTTGGAGAAGCGGAATTGTGCTAAGGTCACTTGGCTAGCAAAATATGGTGATTTGAAGAGCTCCATGGCTTTTGATTCTAGCTCAGGAATGTAATCTGCCCATAATCCATCCTGTGGAGTTTTTGCCCCAAAGATCTGCGGAGCAGTTTAAATTAATCTGAGTGGGACTCATCATCCATCAAGTCCACGTGTCCAGGTTCCAAGAAGTTACTTGAATTAAATTGCTAGGATTCTCTATTGCAACAAGTCAACTTTGCCTTTAGAGACCTTATGTGTATTGTCCAGGCATCCACACACTGCTAACACTGCCAAAGTCCTGTCCTAGTTTATATTGGGTCCAAGGTAAATGCCGAGATGGATTTCTCAAAGAGTGGTTTCTTTTCCAGTTCTCCCTAAATCCTGGTACAGAATTTAGAGGGGATCGTCTCAGGATGTCACAGAACTGAAAAGGAGCTTTTCCAAGTTTAGGTGCAACAGGTATTTTGTCACTGATACCATCACATGTCCTCACAACATCACCCATCTATAACATCACCCATGTACAACATCACACATGAGTACTTTACAAACAGCCATTCACTCAGCCACACAACACGCCCCGTAAAGTGTCATCCCTTTTTCACAGATGAGGAATCTGGGGGGCACAGTGACATTAGAAGGACTGTTTTCAGAGTAACAGCCGTGTTAGTCTGTATTCGCAAAAAGAAAAGGAGGACTTGTGGCACCTTAGAGACTAACCAATTTATTTGAGCATGAGCTTTCGTGAGCTACAGCATCCGATGAACTGAGCTGTAGCGCATGAAAGCTTACGCTCAAATAAATTGGTTAGTCTCTAAGGTGCCACAAGTCCTCCTTTTCTTCTTATTAGAAGGACTGTGTCAGCTCAAAAGCACTGGGCCAGATTCTCTTCTCCCTTACACGGGTGTACGTCTGGAGGAGCCCTGCTGAAGTTGATGGAGATACCCCAGTGTGAAGCTGGTGTGAGAGAAAAATTGGGCCCGCTATTTTAAAGCGCCATACTGTCCTATGTGCAGTCGTTCCATTGTTATATTTGGCCGCACACTGTGTTTTCGGGCAGGTGGCTATTTCAGGAGGGTCCTGAAGCACCCGTCGTAGGGATGAGCATGTTTATGTGGAAAGTGACCCACATGAACACAGGCCTGAGCTGCTGACACCTACAGCTCCTAAAAGACAAGAGCAGCTGCTCCTGCTGGAATCCATAGAGAGTAGGAAACATTCCAGCTTGATGCACCCCATCTCCATATGCAGCTTCTTCAGGGGAGCACCACAAACATTATGTCTCAGAGATCCCCCCAGAAAAATCCTGCAGATCAGAGACTGCTTTCTAGAGCCTGCAAATGCTACCTGTAAGGATATTTTCCTCCCATTCGTGTCTGTAAGATGCAGATGGGAGCATTCTCCAGACATCCTGCTCCTGGAGCGGGAATGTGGGAGAGCACAGGTGGCTTCTGAGCAGTGCACAGGCATGATCGTGTCACCTGGCTAGTGCGTGTGATGAGCAAGCACTAGGATGTGTCAACAAACTCTCTTGAGTTTGCACGAGGATCAGCACATGGAGATGAGCTAGAAACACGAAGAAAGTCAGGTCTGATTGACAAACAAACTGTGCCCGAACATTTCAAATGCACTATCGCAGTCCTAAGTGAGGTCAAGACATGAGGGAAGAGTTTAAAAAATCAGGTGCCTGAAGTTAATCTCCTAAATGATATGAGTGATTATTTATTACTTGTATTATCATAGCGCCTAGGAGCCCCAGTCATTGACCAGGAGCGAAGTGTGCTCGGCACTGTACAAACACAGAAAAAAACACAGACCCTGAACCAAAGGCACCGGCATATGACTTCATTGGGAGCTGCTGAGTGTCCCGCTCTTTTGAAAACCAGGTCACTGATTTATGACCTGTAAACCAGGATTTAGGAGCTAACTTTAAGCCTCCATTCTTTAAAATCCTGGCCACAGTTTTGAAGTTTATATTGGCCCTTCAAGTGCAATGCCTGAGATCACATGGCAACAGAAGCCAGCCCACCAGAATCCAGCTTTCAGCTTCAGCCACGAGACCACATTTCCTCATCTCCATAGCAAAATAATGGCTAATCATGACAGACAAAACTAACTGCTCAGATCCACCCACAGCACAATCAAGAGAAGCCTAGTCTATGATCAGCATAATCATCATTAGCAATTTAACACCATGGTACTGTGCTGCTAAAGCCACCATCTTTGCCCTGCTAACACCTTTCCCCAAGAATCTCAACATGCTTTAACAATATTCATGAACTGTTTCTCAACACTCTTGCACGCTGAACTATTATCCTTAGAGATGATTGGAACCACAGCGGGGACCTGGCCCATGGCTAAGGCCCGACAGTAATTTTCCATCAGATAATTCCGTTCCATTGAAAGCTAAATGCTCCACAAAATGGAGTCAATTTTGCTGAAATTTTGTTTTGGCGAAAACCTGCGGGGTGGGGATTCCAACAATATCTAAACATCCCATGGCAACATTTTCGGACTGAACCATTTCAATTTTTCACTTTGACATGATTTTTTCATTTTAAAATGGAACATTTCAGTTGATCCCAAACTAATTTTGTTTCTGAATTCCCTTCAGCAGAGAATTTGCAAATTTCTGGGTTGCGTTCCAATTCAGAACAAAGCCACATTGCAAAAACGTTTGTGAAGTGGAATTTGCATCCTCCACACAGCTCTAATATCCCATTTTTACAAATGGGGAAACCGAGGCACGGAAAGGTGACGGCATCGGCGTCGACTCTGTGGGTGCTTCTGGGCACAAGTACACATGGGAAAAAAGGGGGTGCTCAGTACCCACAGACTGTGGCCCTGCCCACATTCCACCCTTAAACCCCACCCCAGCTCAGCCTCTTCCCCCATGACCCCACCCATGCTGTGTCTCTTCCTTCCCCAGCCCTCCGCCACTCGCTTCTCTCTGCCCCCTCCCCCCGTTACTTGCCCTTCAGGCAGGAGGGGGGCAGAGCGGAGCGAGCGGTGGGCGGGAGGTGCTTTGGGGAGGGGGCAGAGAGGAGCGAGCGGTGACTGGTGGAGGGAGCCTCAGAGTAGGGGGTGGAGAACAGCGGGCAGGAGGCGCTTGTGGGGGTCAGAGAGGAGCAAGCAGCAGGCGGGGGGTCTCGGAGGAGGGGGCAGAGTGGGGGGGCAGGGCCTCAAGGGAAGAGACCGAGCGGGATCAGGGCATTGGAGCAGAGTGGGGGTGGAGCACCCGTCAGCAAAAACAAAAGTCAGCACCTGTGGGTGAAGATGAATATTTTCCCAACATGGGTGACTAAAGAAGGCACCTAACTGCTGATGTGATTCTCAGACCCAGCTGAATATCTGCAGCCAGCTCCCAATGATTTGAAAATCAGGACACTTATTTATACTCCTTCATAGGGATTTAGGTGTCTACCTTTAAGCTCAAGCGTGAAAATTGTGACTTGCCCCAAGTGACTCAGGAAAACCCTGGAGTTCTGATTCCGAGGGCTCTGCGGTTCATCACATCTACGTCCAACTAGAGCGGGTTGAAATTTTCAGAAACTAGATTTTTCAATATTTTATCATCAAAATTTCAAATTTCATAACATATTTTTTTGCCTCTTTCAACCAGCTGTACTCCACCTATCCTCAGATCCCATTGACCAGGGGAGGGAAACTATAGGCTTGTCTCCTAAGCCTTTCAGCCTCTTAACAGATTTAAAATTTTTATTAAAGCTACTTTTTAAAATCAAATTTACACAAGTTAAGAAGGAAGGTGCTGTACATCTGGCGTCAGGCTTGAGTTATGAGAGATTACAAGTACCGGTTACAAGGTTCACAAGATACATACATAGTACATAACCAGGATAGACCCAGATCGGAGTGCGGGAGTTTTAGCCAAAGAGCTAAGAAGCTATAGCTTTTCAGCCTGTTTAAGAATGAAGCAAGCTTTCCATTGCCTCCAGAAAGTACAGATTTCCATTTCTACCCCCTTGTACTGCCTATAAAAGAAAACAGCCAGGAGATAAGCAAATATCCCTGTCCCTGCATGTTCTGCCTTTTCCACTGAGTCTGAAAAGAATATGACAACAACAAAAATACTGCCAAGGATGACAATTCACCTTGAATATTTTGGGTGATGCTGTTATCTTATCTCTCCACACCTGTTTCCTGACAGGCAGATGGAAATTTTTGAGGATGGAAGCCAAGATGTTAAAAGAAACAAAAACACCAAGAGATTGCACAAGGTGTCATTCAAAAATGGAGACCGATCTTCCTGTTCTCTCTCCATGATAAGCACATCTCATGGCTTACAGCAGTGACTCCCCACCTTGTCAGCTCAAAGGAGCTATACTGATTTACTCCAGATGAGGATCACACATAGGTTCTTCGCTCTACTGACATCGGCCTACTGCGTCCCTTTCAGCTATGTCTTCTCTAGCCTACTATGGAGAAGACCCCTTGACGGAGCATGAATGAAATGGAAATGGGCAACAGTGGTGTGCTGATAAAAAAAAAACAAAAAACCACCCTCTTTGCAAAGTTGCATACGCCCTGTGCATCATTTAGGCTTCACTTAAGACCTCAAATGGGACTTAAGCTGTGCATAGCTGTCTTCCCAGGGGTGAATCTCATCCATTATAAAGAGGTGACTTGATTGGGCTTTGTTATCATCAAGGGTTCCAGAAGGGTATGTTTAGAACTGACCAATGTATAGTATTTTAGCACCTGGTGAGAATGATCTATCGATAAGTGTGTGTGCATTAGATCCCCAAGCCACACTTATGGTTCTCTGTAATGTGTCATCTGTGCTTTCCCATCTCTGCTCCCCATTTTTTGAAAATGAAAGGCCACATATATTCATTCGTGGTGTAGCTCCAATGGACTTGGGAGGAGTTACAGCACGGTGAATTTCCAAGGGGTGTTCGTAACTGGATGAGGCTTTCACCTCATGCTGAGATTTCCAACTAAACAAAGCAAGCTCTTCACAGGGCATACATGATCTCGGAGCTAAGGTGGATATACTTTGTCAGCCCTACTTAAGAGAAGCAACCTGAGCAATCATGAAGGCCCCCAGACAAGTTGGCATTGCCCTTCCAGGATCTACCTGCAAGAAATAAGCTGTGGGACCAGGCTTCATCTTAGACCTGAAATTCCCTGGAGAACAGGCTTTATTCAAAGTCAAAGTAGCTATATTTAATCTTCAGATAATGCTGACTTGCCCTTGGATCAGTCAGCAATGCAGAACCAATGCATTCCGCTGCCTCCGGGCAATCCTTCAGGGTGGGGACACGGGGCCAGATCCTCAAAGGAATTTAGGGGCCTAATCCCCATTGATTTAAATGGGAGTAAGGTTCCTAAATACCTCTGAGGCTCTGAGCCAATGTCCCGGCTCTTGGTCATTTTTGTTATGCCATCTCCATAAAAAATAGCAATGACTTAATTGACCTCTGCCTGTTGCCTTGGTTGTGAATTCAGTGAGATTCCTTTGGGTCCTTCCAATGTCGGAAGTGAGCTTGGCATGTGCCCAGCATTCACAAATATTGCTGGTTAGAAGTGCTGTCTCACATAGCACGCTTCCCAGTAACTGTAATTACCACCAGCGGCACACCTGCTTGGCTTTGCACTGGGCCAGGGTCTCATCAACAGCAAATGCTGGCAACAAAGATTCATGTGTGTGCCTCTAATCTGCACTTCCCAGCGCTAAAGTCTCAGCAATCATTTGTGAAATGAGTCCAATTTCGAAGATGAGTCTTCCCTCTGTGGATCAAATTCTGCTCTCCATGATCGTGATGCAAATCCAGTGGAGTTACTGCAGACTTACAATGCAGTGACTAAAATGAGAATCCGGCCAAAGTGCTTTATCATGCCCATTCCAAACCTTCCTCGGCCTATCTGACCAGCCAAAGACTCAAACACAGGGGGATACCTTTGATGACGTAGGCTATAGCTCCTAAATAAAAAAAGGTGTGGTGGGCTGAAAAAAACCCAAAGGAAGCTGAAGCTAGATAAATTTAGGCTATCAGTAAAGGGCAAATTTTTAACAGCAAAGACAATTAACCATTGGAACAAATTCTATGCTGTAGCTCAACCACAAGATATGGGCTTGATGCAAGGATTACAAGGTGAAATTCTACAGCCTGTGTTATGCAAGTCAGATTAGATGATCACAAAGCTAGATGTGAATAGGACGTCAGTCCCAGGAAGATGAATCAGCTCACCCTTATGAGATCAGCTATATGTTGATAGGAGCATGTAGGCCCCAATCCAATGCCCACTGAAGACAATGCAAACCCTCCAGTTGACTTCAGTGGCCTCTGGATCGGGCCCTTGGTCCTCTCAGTTGGAGCAGGATGCTGTTGTGTCTTGGAAAATACCCCGGTTGGCAGGATCAGTAGCAATATTTACTCAAAACTCATCTATGAGTGTGATTAATGCTGGTTTATTGTTTTGTAGTTATGTCAATACCTTTCAGGTCTGGTTTATTTAAAGGACGAAAGGGTTGGTGTGGGAGCCTGCCAGCGTTAAAGAAACACTTTCCTTCCAACACAAACAAGAGCTCACACAGCAATCACCCAAGAGCTTTTCACTTTTGATCCGTGCTACAGAGAGGCTCCAAACACAGACTCTGCTCTCACGGTTCATGGGCCAGTCCAGCTCCCAGTGAAATCAAAGGAAGTCTTTCCGGTCACTTCAGTGGATATGAGGTTGGGATTTTGGAGTACGTCTGCACAGCCCGTGGCAGGGAGCCTCAGAACAGACTCAGGTTCATGGGTCTAGCATTATCACACTCATACTAGCTCTATCCCAGGCTTCAGAGCCCAAGCTCCAGCCCAAGCCACAGGGTCTACAGAGGTGTTTTAGCACAGTCGTGTAAGCCTGAGTCTATCAACCCGGGCTCGGCGGCTCACTGCCATGGGCTGTGCACACACCCCCTTAGTTTGCCAAGGCAAGCTCGAAAAAGTCCAGATCAACTCCTTCGAATCAAAAGTTCACATCCCAGCAGAGTCAGCTCAGCCCTTGCAGCCTATTAAGTCGGCTGGGGCAAGAAATGGATAAAGGGCCGTGTTTCAGTTACACCAACGTAGTTCCATAGTAATGACACCGAGGTCCCTGGACTTGACTTCAATTTCAGAGCGTTATTCTGGACACCCAGTGGTGAGAATTCAGGTGAGGGAGAACAACGTTGGACTGGACCCTGCAGCATGTGAGGACCCAGGGGGAAGTGGTTAAAGATCTAAGTGATACAGGTGTATCCTTTGGTACATAGGAGAAGGCGAACAGCGGTAACTGGCACAGGCCAGAGTCTGGGGAGATGGACATTTTTTTGGAATTAGTCATTTGCCAGATTCTGTGACTTTTACTCATGCCGCTTAGGACATTAAACCACCAGTAAATCCCATGGAAAGCAACAAGCCAGCTCCTGGAGTAAAGTACTGCTCAGCATGATTAAGCATGGCCCACTCCGGATCAATTTGATGTCTAAAGCAGGATACAAAATGGAAGTTCCCAAGCTCTGACCACAGGCACCCAGGCTGGCACTGGCCACAAACAATGTCCCATGTCATCAGGCTTGCTGCCACCACAGAGACAGGGACAAGGAACCACTGTAAGTCAAATATTTTTTCTCAAATACATTTCGCAACTTGTTTGTGCTGTTTGCACGCAGCGATGAGTAAAATGGCTGGATGACATATCTCGGCTCTCTGCGGAGTCAAATAAAAAGAGTTTAACCTTTAAGGAATCCACATTTCTCCCGAAGGGCTGATGTTTCTTTAATTATTATTTCTTTACAAAAAAAAGAAAAAAGAGTGATGTGTCACTGATTTTACTTCCTTCTAAGATTTCATTAGCAAGGATTTTAGCTGGAAGCATCTTACTACCTCTCTACCATGGTGGCTGAAATTGAACAAAGTATCCAGTATAAATTCCTATTAAAGCTGAACCTCTAGCAAGGCTGACGCAAATGGAAAGAACAAGAGACTATAAGTCAGGGATCCTTTTATTCTTAGTTGTATTACACCAGTAGTAGTGCCAATCCAGTTCAGGGCCATATTGTGCTAGATGCTGTGTAAACCTAGAGTAGGAGACAAAAAGCTTGCAGTCTATATAGACCAGGCTGAGAAAGGGTTGGAGGTAGGACAGATTATGCCATTTTACAGGTGGGGAACTAAGAACTAGAGAGATTAAGCAGTTTACTCAAGATCATACAGGGAGCAGATTCAGGATTTGAACCCAGATCAGTGCCGTAACCGCGAGGCCATCTTTCCCCTGGCTTGTTTTTGTGATGCTGACACTGTCCAAGTCACTTCAATTGCCTGGGTTTTAGTTTACACATTATTTCTTTACAAAGATTGTTGCAAAGCTTAATAATGATGAATAGGGCACTCTGTGATCACAGGGGGAAAGGCTCTATCTAGCTCTGTTTTCAGTACTACCAGACACTCTCCTGGTGTGTGCTGCCATCCGCACTGAACAATGGCTTGCAGTGTTTACTCATTCCCTCGAACGCATTTGTTGGCCGGGGATGTAAAATAAATCTGTCTCACTTATTACCTTTATTGAGCGGCTTAATGACGGGTCATTTAGAAACCAATTTATGGCTGCGTAGCTCCCAATGAGATGGAGCAGGCGTGAGTCCTGGCAAAGGCAAAGGAGTCTCTTGATACAGCCTCCAAAGCCTCTTTGATGTGATTTGTTGGGAGGAAAGCGTCATTTAGTGTTGTTCTGGTAAATAATGTCATGGCCCACGTGGCTGCATTGTCTGAGACAGAGGCTCCTTCTCTGCATGCTCTGAGCTGCCCGGACACTGATCTTGACATCAATTTCTTGAGTGTATTCTCCAGGTGTTTCCCAGCTCACCTAGGCACTGCCCAAAGGGTCAACTGAAGACTATGGCAGACGTGGCCAAGGGTAGGGTGACCGCTCCATTAGGAGGTGCAGGTGCATTGCGCTCTCTGGATGTGTTCTGTTCATGCTAACGTCACCCATTCTATTGCAAACAGGGCCTGTCCTCAGGGGGCATGTGCAGTCCTGGGATTAGCAGATGTTGACTACTCCATTGCCTTCAAGAAAGTTGCAGGGGGGATGGTCCTGCGGGCATCCAGTTCCTGACCAGTGCTTTGTCAGGATCAAAGAAAAGGCAGTTCCCAGCTCGCCCAAGCAGGATTCATAGTGAGCCTGGTGCTGCTCTAACACAGCTCAGAGAGTTTAGCAACTGCCCAGTAAAGAGATGAATGGCCAGTAAGGACTAGAGTCTGATCCCGTTACTCAAATCAAGTAGTATCTTACGCGGCAAGCCGCCACACAATGGAACTACGCACTGATAAGGTGCAAGCAGCGCACAAATCGGAATGTCCATCCCCTCGTACATTCCAATATTTAAATGTTTGTGGTCATATGGACCCAGGATTCAAAGATAAACTAGCAAAATTTCTCACAGAACGAAAAGTCCCAAAACACTTTGATTCGGAAATGTAGAAAAGTTAAGCTTCAATATTTTCGATCGAAATAAAGTGTTCTCAGTTTGCCCAGTGGAAATCTTTTCATTTTGGTCTCTCAAACTGACCCCAAAATATCTCCTTTCAAGTTGGGCTGGCATTAAGCTGCATCTGCTGTGGTGCCTCAGAAGAGGTGTAGTTCAGTTGTTTCTTGACCCCATTTTCCCTACAGGCCAGGCTCCCCAGCTGGACTGCATCTCCTAGGATACTCCCACAGCCATGTGACTCCCAGAATGCACGACATAGCTTGGTCAGAGCGGGGACCATGCATCATGCATGATGTAGTCTGGCTAAGGAGCCCAGCCCATAGGGGAGAGTGGAAACAAGAGGCCCGTGGACTATAACTCCCATAGGCAGACATAGTTTAATGTTGAGCTGACTCAGAGCAAAACAGTTCAGTTCAGTTCAACAATCGGTTTTGTTTCAATTCAGCTCAAGCCAACCCAAAGTGAAATATTTAGTTTCGATTTTCCTGTTGGAAAAGCAAAAGAAATTCTGCAAAACTGACGTCTTCCCAGAGGAAATTTCAATTTTGCAGAAACTGCATTTGCTGTTGAAGAAACCACTGACTGAAAATTGCCACCGGTTTGACATTTAAGTCTGGGTGGCAGAGACTGACCCTGAATTATGCATCTCATTGTTGAGTTGCAGTACCTCGATTTAAGGCATTTCCTATAACGAGGGACAAACCACTGAGCTGACCTTGGCCCCCGTAAACAGGATTTAAGCTCTTCCTTAAATTGCTCCTCTCTTCCCTTAGTCTCAGGAGTTGGTAAATCATCTGCAGTTTGATTGTTGAATTCCAAACAAAATACTAATATAGTTTTGAAAGAACCACATGACCCCAAGTTAAAAGCTGCTGTGGATGCTATATCAGAAGGAGTAAATAACACTTCCTTATTTACTTTCTCCACACCAGTCATGATTTTATCGACTTCTATCATATCCCCCCCTTAGTTGTCTCTTTTCCAAACTGAAAAGTCCCAGTCTTTCTTATTAATCTCTCCTGATACGGAATCTGTTCCATAGCCCTAATCATTTTTGTTGCCCTTTTCTGAACCTTTTCCAGTTCCAATATATCTTTTTTGAGATGGGGCAATCACATCTGCATGCAGTATTCAAGATGTGGGCGTACCATGGATTTATACAGAGGCAACATGATATTTTCTGTCTTATTCATCCCTTTCTTAATGATTCCCAACATTCTGTTCGCTTTTTTGACTGCTGCTGCACATCAAGTGGATGTTTTCAGAGAACTACCCACAATGACACCAAGATCTCTTTCTAGCCAAAAGCATTTTTCTTCTTGACTTTTGAAAATTGCCAACCAATGGAACGATCCATTATCGCACAGCTCTGCTCTTGAGAGAGCCCGTGAGCTGCGTTCAGAGCACTGAACTCAGATGTGGTTTATATAGCATGTGTCCATCCTGGAACCTGCAGAGCACCCACCACTTATTTCAAAGTCAAAGGGGTGCTCAGCATTATGTAAGAACTTCTCTGCAACTGGCAGGATCAGACCCGATCTGCAGTAATGTACGTATGAAGTATGCTCCAGTGGGCATATCTGCAGCTTTGATTTTTTTCCCCCATTACAAGTTTTTTGGAAGACAGGATACTGGGCTAGAGGGACCTTTGGTCTGACCCAGTATGGTCATTCTTACGTTAAGTATCTAGGTTGTGGGATAAGGGTATGTGATCATTGTAGAGACCTTTAGAGGGTATGTGTGACTGCTGACTGGCTGCAGAGAACATCCGACAATCTGTAGCCTGGCAACTGATGGCCGGGCCCCCTCCTCTGCAAGAATCAGCCGCAGATGTTGGTGCAGACCAGGTGACCTGCTTGCCCAGGAAAGGACAAAGGATGGAGGAGGGGCAACAGTCGTGCCTTAGGCTGGGCTGTGGGAAGCGAGTCAATCTGCTGGCAGGAGTCTCCGGGGGGAGGGCCAGGGCCTTGGAACTCTGGATTTCCCGGCTCCCAAGATGGACTTTGCTGAAAGTTCCTGATTTCTGTGCTAATAAGATCTGTTCGAGGCTGTGTTCCTGTCAACTAATAAACTCTTCTGTTTTACAATGCCGGCTGAGTCACCGCTGACTTCGAAGTTGGGGTGCATGGCCCTGTGGGGGCGGGTAAGGCTTCCCCGGGAGTCCCATTCAGGTGGACTGGCTGCGGGGAGCTGATGGTGTGAACAGGGGGGCTTAACGCTCTGAGGTCAGACCCAGGAAACGCCAAAGCCGAGCAGGCTTCTTGCCCTGGTGAGTGTGCCCTGAGGGGAGACACACTGCACCAGAGTCCTGGTTGAGCTTCATTCAGAGCAGTCCCATAGCACCGAGACTGTGACTCCATGACAACCATAGCACCTGAGCACCTCACAATCATTAATGGCTTTTATCCTCCCACGTGCCCAGAAGGTAGGGAAGGATTACCCCCCATTTACAGAAGGCACAGGGTACATTAAGTGACTCACTGAAGGTCACATGGGAAATCAGTAGCAGACCCAGGAACTGACCCCCAACTCTCAATCCAGGACCTTATCCACTAGCCCATCATTACCGCCCATGAGTATCCCCTTTGAAAAAGCACAGATACACTTTGTAATACGCTCAGATGATCATCAAATCCAAGTTCATTGAAGCAAGAGGCAGAGTAAGTCCCACAGTCTAAGGGCTCGTCTACACTGGAAATGCTTCAGTGTAGACACTACCTATGTCAGTAGGAAGTGTTCTCCCATCACTGTAGTTAATCCACCCTACTGCCCCAAGAGGCAATGGGAAGAATTCTCCCATCGACCTAGCGTTGCCTACACAGGGGATGAGGTCGGGTTTAACTACACCACTCGGGTATGGATTTTTCACACCCCTGAGCGACAGTTAAGCCAGCGTAATCTTCTAGTGTAGACCAGGCCTAGGTGTTGCTTTTGACCTAACTGGCTTGGGACCTATGGCCTAAAAAACTGATCCAAACTCCAAACTGCTGCAAAAGCTGTGGACCTGGTGCTCCCCTCCGCTGCTCCGGGCAGGGTGCTCCCTGTTCATAACACAAGAACCAGAGGGACTCAGTGAAGTTTGTAGTGGCAACCCATTTCCGACTGATAAAAGGCAACACCTTCACACCGTTCACCCACACAGCCACATGGATAACGAGCACAACCTTACTTACGTCAGAGTATTAAACATCTACAAGGGATATGAAGCTTAATGCTTCAAGGCACAAGTCAACTGCTCACTGCCTGAAGTTTGGTAGAAGCTTGCAGGTTATTCCATAGCTCCCACTATGGGATTTCTTGCACCTTTCTCTTAAGCAGACATCCCACTGAGCTCAATGGACCACCGGGCTTAGCTGACGTGGCAAGTCCAGCTGCATCTTCAAAGCACATATTTGCTCTATTGCGTCTTTCAGGGGGGTCACGATGAAATGAAAGAAACTTGTCTGCCACATCCCTGGGGTTTGCTAGGATGATAGCCATGCTGTACAAAGGCTGTTCTTAGGGACAACTGAGGGGCCGTAGCTGCCCTGGACTTGCGGGGTACAGACATGTGCAGCTAGTCTAAGCCACTCCCCACACTACCCCCAGCTACACAGCTCTTTTTAGCGTTGTAGCCCGAGCAGAGCTAGTGCTGGTATGTCTGCCCCTCACAGCTGAAATGTAGAAGTGCTCCTGCGTGCCTCTGAGGATGTGGATAGAGGCTGACTTTCTTCTTTACAAACATGTACATTTCGGGATTGCAATCAGGGTTAGCCCTAAAAGTATGGGCCTTTGTCACAGCCATCATCTCAGACACCCTAGGCTAAATTCAGAGGAGAGTCTAAGTTGGTGAAGCTTAAACCTTCTGGTTCCCACAGCATACCCCAGACACATTGTACCAGCTCCAATTCGTTTAGGCCCATGCCCATGTGCTGTATTGCAACTTGCACACACCTTTACATGTCTGTCACACTGTCTGAAGTAGCTCACAACTGAGCGTGCCAATCTCAGGGCAGAAGATCAGAAAACAGGTCAGACACCCAAAACTGGCTGGTATAATCTATAGTTAGATTTCACCAAGCCAGTAACAAATGTGTACTCCTAGATTACTATATTAGTCCTACCATGGAGTCACAAACAGTCACTTTAGGCTCTCCAGCACATCTTCTCTCCCAGACTTTATGACATAGGCGCCAACTCTGTGGAGGCTCCGGAGCTGGAGCACCCATGGGGAAAAATTAGTGGTTGCTCTGTACCCACTGGCAGTCAAGCTCCCCGCCCCCCCCTCACCTCCTCCTCTGCTTCCTCTCCTGAGCGTGCCACATCCCCACTCCTCCGCCTACCTCCCAGGGCTTGCTGCCACCAAACAGCTGTTTGGCGGTGTTAGCAAGCTCCGAGAGGGAGGGGGGAGGAGCAGGAACGTGGTGCGCTCAGGGGAGGAGGCAGGGAAGAGGCGGGGCCGGGGCAGGGACTTGGGGAAAGAGTCAGAATAGGGGCAAGGAGGAGGCAAAGTTGGGGTGGGGACTTTGGGGAAGGGGTTGGAATGGGGGCGGGAGCAGAGGTGGGTCCAGCACCCACCGGCGCGAGCAGAAGTCGGCACCTATGCTTTGTGATGTTGGTCACTATACCAAATATTACATCACATTAGGTTACTCCCAACCCCAACAGGCCAGTCACTTACCCCAGGTCAAATTGGTACTCTGGATCTCACCAAAGACAATGCTGAAGGCCAATTTCACTAGTAAACTAACTGAAGGTTCATTAGCTAAAAAAAAGGAATGAGAGTTATTGAGGGGTTAAAAAGGTAAAAAGGCACTAATAGGTGAATCCAAGTTTGTAAGTCCAAAATGTTGACAGAGTTGTAGCAAGTTTCTCAGGATTCCCCACGGTTATTTTGAGGATCTCTGTCCATGTGTTCTGTATGCCTCACTGTTAGAATCCAAACCAGTTCCAAGATGTTGGGTCCTTCTCTTAAAACAGTATTTGTAGACCCTGCTCACAAAAGATAAGCTGACAGGTGTTGTCACCTGCATAGATCCTTCTTTGATGAAGAATAAGTAATGCAGACAGTCTATGAATTCCCATTGTTGCTTAACGGCCCTTGCTTTGAAGTTAACAACCTTCTTCATTTACAGCCCTTAAGTCCTTCATGATCAGACACAAGGTTTCTCTGAGAAGCAACAGCAAACAACAATCTTTCATGACTTTTCATGAAGTTTACACATCAAACTTTAACACTAACACACACAGTAATCTAGGGTTATCTAATTACAGAGTATACATAAGGTATAAGCCAACGACCGGTTACAGATAAGTGAAGACAATAATATTTGCATTTCACTAGTTTTCATGAATTTAGAGCAAATGTAATTACCAGGGCATATGCCATGTAAATATAATGTGATAACATCCCCCTTTGTTCTATTCTAACAAGTGAATTGGCCTAGGCCTACTAGCCCACTTAATGTTTATTTGATATTCACACACACAAGTGAATTGGCCTCTGGCTCTGATTAGAGCTGGCAACCTGCTAGACAGCATCACAAGGGATGTGTCCCTTTGAGTACTTTTCCTGTCATTGGAAACGTGCCTAACTTCCAAAGGCAGTGGTACAAATGATCACTTACCATTCACCAGACAATATTCCCAAAGATAAGGATTGCCACAGGCCCCAATTTTCACACTTATTTGCTTCCCTGCAGTCCTGTCTAATGCCATCTTCACCATGCTTGGTTCATTATCGTGAGAGATGAAGAACTCAAGAACACACTTAGAAAGACCATCACCATCCGAACTTTTCCAGCACTGGGATAAGGGTGAGAAAGGCTTTGAGATATCAGCGTTTTGCAAGCCATTCATAAGTGAAAGCTGAAGCGAGGGGGGCCAATGGACTCGGTAGCTAGAGAAATGACAGTATTGCTGAGGTGGGAAGTACTGGTCTTCCACTAAACCCCAGGCACCACAATCTAAGCGCAAAAATGGTTATTACTCCCTGAGCCAGTCAGCTGTTTTTCTTTCCAGCGATGGGGTGTGAAGTGTGAGGAATGGGAAGAACAGAGAATTGGGAAATTGAAAAAAAGGATAATGTATACCAAGATTGGTGAGACAGCTCAAAGAATACCAGACCTCCTTTCCACCGAACGCCTTCTCCTTTTCCCTCCCCTCTTTTTCCTGTTTATGTACGTCTTAACTTCTCCCATCTTCCTGCAGCAGCCCCCACCCTAATGTGTTCTGGCTCAGGAGTACAGTTTGCTTTTATATTGTCTGGTCTGGAAGCTTTGACAAGTTGTATAATTGCGTAAGTCTCCTGGAGATCCCATAAGCACACAGTGCTCAGAAACATATACAAGCTGTCAGTCATTTCTCTTTTTTGTATTTTTTATTGTTTGTTTTATATATATAAAAAAATCAACAAAGATTAATTGCAAAAAAAGTGTGTATTTGCTAGGTACAAGATCTGCCCTGAACCTGTGAGGTACCGAGTGTTAGGATATAGATATTCAGGCCTGTCTGCAAAGGCCTGTACTTTAAGAATTTAGGTGTATTCTTATCACTTGGCTAGTTACAGGTATAAAAGAAAGAACCAAAATCACTGTCTGCTGGTGTAAGGGCCTTCTCTTACTGTGACAGTCTGGGGCCCTGTTCTTAGGCTAAGGCCTTTGGCTAAGCAGCAGAGGCAGCCATAAGCTGGGAAGCGACCGGTCACCTCCTCACATTCCAAACTAGTCACATTGAAAGAAGGTGCTATGGGGCTGTTAGGAATACAATCCTAACCTGATAATGCCTAGCACCTCCAGAGAAAGGGAAGTGCCTAGAAAATGTAAAAGGAAACTTAGTTTGATAGCATCCTGTCTGGCAAGAACTCACTTATCAATAGCTGGGATGTGAAATCCTCACTTCTGTGTTGTCTTGTCATTATAGTTCCCACTTTGCTATTGTTTGTCTGTAAAATCTCTGTCTGGTTCTGTGATTGTTCCTGTCTGCTGTATAATTAATTTTGCTGGGTGTAAACTAATTAAGGTGGTGGGATATAATTGGTTACATAATCATAGTTACAATATGTTAGGATTGGTTAGTTAAATTTCAGGAAAATGATTGGTTAAGATATAGCTAAGCCGAACTCAAGTTTTACTATATAGTCTGCAGTCAATCAGGAAGTGAGGGGGTGGGGGTGGGGTGGGGGGGGAGATGGGAACAGGGCATGGGGATAAGGAAATTGGAATCATGTTTGGCTAAGGGGGGGAATGGGAACAAGGACACAGGTGTAAGGCTCTGTGGTGTCAGAGCTGGGAAGAAGGATACTAAGGAAGGAAACTGGAATCATGCTTGCTGGAAGTTCACCCCAATAAACATCGAATTGTTTGCACCTTTGGACTTAGGGTATTGTTGCTCTCTGTTCATGCGAGAAGGACCAGGGAAGTAAGTGGGTGAAGGAATAAGCCCCCTAACACCGAGTCCCTCCTAAGATGGACTTGGAGGACTGGGCCAGCTATTATAGTGACTTGTTGGTCCTTCACTGCTACACTTACTCATACAACGCAATAAGTCTCAACTCACACGAGGGACAACAACTTGGCCCTGTTCTGGCCCCCGTGCTGAGTACCCTCTACCCCTCACAGCTTCCTTGCGAGTTGACAATGCTCAGCACCTTACAGGAGGGCACTCCACTCTGTGCAGGAAGTGCCTCGCCCAGCTATAAAATGGGGGTCATGAGACTCATCACACAGGCCTACTGCCAGATTACTCCAAGAGTGAAAATGCCGTGGAAATGTGAAATGTTGCTTGGGCCTGCTCCAGAGCCAACTGAAGTCAGTGGAGAGACTCCTGTTGGCCTCAATATGGGTTTTGGATCGGGTGCAGAGCCAAATGATGGCTTACATCATGCCCCATGCAACCCCAATGGGGCTAGATATAACTGAGGGAAGAATTTGGCCCTAAGTGTGATTAGTATGGATGCTCCCTATCAATCCAGGTACTTCTGTGTCCAACCTCACCATAATACCTCACAATCATTAATGGATTTACCTTCACAGCACCCCGGTGAGGTAGGAAAGTAGTACATCCCCTTCTACAGATCGTCCACCTGGGGCCCCAGGTCCCCGAGTGGCAAGCCCATGGTCACACATGGAGTCCATGGTTGAGCTGGGAACTGAACCTGGTTCTCGCATCACAGCCCAGGGCACTAGCCACCCAACCATTCTTCCCTAGCCTACTGCATCCTACAAAGGGCCAGTCAGTCCTGTCCAGCTATGCACAGGGAAGAGACGCATGAGAGAGAGAGACAGAGCTTTAAATTGGTGCTTCTTGAAGAGCCCAGGACTGTGAGTCACCTGGTTACCCCACCCCCGCCGGCATCCAGAAAGAGACAGACTTGCTTGTGCTTGACCTGCTGTCAGCTCCCTGATACCTCCAGCCTGTTAGCCATGCAAACAATCTCCTCTGGGCTATGCCAGTCCCTGCTTTGCCTTGCAAGTTAACAGGAGGTGTACCCCAGGCCCCAAGCCCCTTCAGAGCATCCCCCTGTAGGGTCCAGCCCCTTATCCACTGAACACGCCTAGCATTACCAGGCCTGCCCACCTCCCACCCCCTCATGTACACGCCAGCTTACTTGAGTCAACTCAGGATCAGCACTGAGATATGTTTATAGTAGGAACAATCACTAGCTTATCATCAAAGCTCAAGATTTAAGAGATCATGCATCCAATGAAGTGAGCTGTAGCTCACGAAAGCTTTTGCTCAGATAAATTTGTTAGTCTCTAAGGTGCCACAAGTCCTCCTTTTCTTGTTACTGTAAAAGTAACTTTCGTGGACTTGAGAACCTACTCCTGCCTATTCATAAATTGTTATGGGTGAAGGTATTGAAGGTATGAAGTATTCTTGCCAGCAAGTTAAAGAAGTATGGATTGGATGAATGGACTAAAAGGTGGATAGAAAGCAGGCTAGATTGTTGGGCTCAATGAGTAGTGATCAACGGCTCGATGTTTAGTTGGCAGCCGCTATCAAGCGAAGTGTCCCAGGGGTCGGTCCTGGGTCCAGTTTTGTTCAACATCTTTACTAATGGTATGGACAATGGGATAGATTGCACCCTCAGCAAGTTTGCAGATGACACTAGGCTGGGGGGAGCAGTAGATATGCTGGAGGTTAGGGACAGGGTCCAGAGTGACCTAAGCAAATTGGAGGATTAGGCCAAAAGAAATCTGATGAAGTTCAACAACGACAAGTGCAGAGTCCTGCGCTTAGGATGGAAGAATCCCATGCTCTGCTACAGGCTGGGGACCGACTGGCTAAGCAGCAGTTCTACAGAAAAGGACCTGGGGACTACAATGCATGAGAAGGTGGATATGAGTCAGCAGTGTGCCCTTGTTGCCAAGAAGGCTAATGGCATATTGGGCTGTATTAGTAGGAGCACTGCCAGCAGATCGAGGGAAGTGATTATTCCCCTCTATTCGGCACTGGTGAGGCCACATCTGGAGTATTGCGTCCAGTTTTCGGCCCCCCACTACAGAAAGAATGTGGACAAATTGGAGACAGTCCAGCAGAGGGCAACAAAAATTATTAGGGGGGCTAGGGCACATAACTTAAGAGGAGAGGCTGAGGGAACTGGGCTTGTTTAGTCTGCAGAAGAGAAGAGTGAGGGGGGATTTGATAGCAGCCTTCAACTACCTGAAGGGGGAGTCCAAAGAGGATGGAGCTAGGCTGTTCTCAGTGGTGGCAGATGATGGAACAAGAAGCAATGGTCTCAAGTTGCAGTGGGGGAGGTCTAGGTTGGATATTAGGAAACACTATTTCACTAGGAGGGTGGTGAAGCACTGGAATGGGTTACCTAGAGAGGTGATGGAATCTCCTTCCTTAGAGGTTTTTAAGGTCAGGCTTGACAAAGCCTTGGCTGGGATGACTTAGCTGGTGTTAGTCCTGCTTTGAGCAGGGTGTTGGACTAGATCAGTGGTTCCCAAACTTGGTCTACCACTTGTTCAAGGAAAGCCCCTGGCAGGCCGGGCCAGTTAGTTTACATGCCGCCTCCGCAGATGTGGCTGATCGAGGCTCCCACTGGCCGCAGTTCGCTGTGCCCGGCCAATGGGGGCTGCGGGAAGTGGCGGCCAGTATGTCCCGCGGCCCACGCTGCTACCCGCAGCCCCCATTGGCCGGGCACAGCGAACTGTGGCCAGTGGGAGCCGCGATCAGCCGAACCTGCTGACGCGGCAGGTAAACAAACCAGCCCGGCCCGCCAGGGGCTTTCCCTGAACAAGGGGCGTCCCAAGTTTGGGAACCACTGGACTAGATGACCGCCTGAGGTCTCTTCCAACCCTAATCTTCTATGACTCTATGATCCTAAGGTACCATAGGTTTCAATGAAAAGCAGTCCAAAACTTAGCAAACGGGACTGCTAATAGGATGCATGCAGGACAGGGCAATCTTCTATTCTCACACAAGCACTGATCCTTTGAGAAAAGAGGAGCCCAATTACCTCTCCCAGGTATTATCTTGCTAACTCCCCTGTGATTAAATAAATGGATTAGGGTTGTAGTTTTATATTCTGGTACTCTGTACGGCTTTCCACAACTTCTGAGTCACACAAAGAAAAATGTTCTGCAGCAGGAGTGAACTTTTGACCATAACATTTACCTAGTTATTTCCCCTAACCACACCACTAAAAAAGCAAATTGCCTTTCCACACAACAATAAATTAATATAGCTTTTCTTTATTCGAGGGAGTGATCACTGCTTTCTGACTGGGTTGTTGATGAAGGCTGGTGCATGCCAGGCTGGAGAGCCCGTGGGTTGGAATGTATGGAAAAAGATTACAAAATATAAACTTCTCCCTTCGAAGACTGCTAAAAGCACGGCTGTCAGCTGAACACGTTTCAACTGTAGTTCTACAGCGCTGAACTATGCACAACAAGCTTCAAGAAATAGGTCATGAGACTATGAAACATATTTTTCTTCCCAAAAGAACAGGTTTAATCGTTATGCTCCTGCATTAAAAAAGACATTTTATTGCTTGAAATGTCAGACAGAAGGGAGGACGGTGGGGAAAGCCAACCCCGATTTTTGTTATTAATCCCTCACTCCATGTGGCTACAGGTCGCCTCATTACATCAAATTTCCCTGCAGCAACAAGAGTCGGATCTTAAAGGCTGGTTTGCTGTGCACAGATGCCACCATTTCGGTTCACGATCTATCAAGAGGACAACGGTCCAGATCCTTAAAGGTATTTAGGTGCCCATAGAAATCAATCCGTTTGTGATAAATCAAGGACGAGGGGAAGCTTCCTTTTATGGACACCCAGCCAGCCAGTAGCTATAAAATCCCTCTTAGTAGCTGTTCTCTAATTGCTCTACCTGTAAAGGGTTAAAAAGTCTCACTGCTATGTATAGGTAAAAGGAAGTGAGTGGGCACCTGACCAAAAGAGCCAATGGGAAGGCTAGACCTTTTTAAAATTGAATAAAAGACTCCCCTTTGGTCTGTCTGTGGTTGTTCTCACAGGGAGAGGTGGGCAGGGCAGGGCAGGGCAGGGCAGGGCAGGGCAGGGCAGGGCAGAGCAGAGCAGAGCAGAGCAGAGCAGAGCAGAAGCTTGGGCCAGGTATGAAAAATCATCAGTATCATACCTAGAAACTACTCATTTAAAACCCCAGATATGTAAGTAGATCAGGAAATGTCTAGGAAGACATGATTAGGTTTATCCCTTTTATTTCGTTAGGGCTTGTGGCTTCCTCTGTGCTAACCCCAGGTGCTTTTGTTTTGCTTGTAACCTTTAAGCTGGACGTCAAGAAAGCTATTCAAGAGATTTTTGTGTCTTAAGAGGTTTGTGCACGTTGGTTAATTAGCTGGTGGCAACAGCTGCTTTCCTTTTTTTTTCTTTTCTTTCTCAGCTCTTCCCCAGAGGGGGTGTGAAAGGGCTTGAGGGTACCCCACTGGAAGGAATTCCCAAGTGCGCCTTCCTGGGCTCTCAAAGGGGTTCGGCACTTCGGTGGTGGCAGCATCTACCAAGCCAAGGTCAGAGAGAAGCTGTAGCCTTGGGCGTTTAATACAAGCCTGGAGTAGCCAGTATTAATTTTAGAATCCTTGCGGGCCCCCACCTTCTGCACTCGAAGTGCCAGAGTGGGGAATCAGCCTTGACACCATTGTTGTATGCAGTGTTGCTGGAGGTTTTTAAGGTCAGGCTGTTGTACCAATAAAATAAAAACCAGCAGGATCTTATTAAAGGGAAAAAGGCAAAATACCACATTTATTGTGAATACAGAAAGAATCATAGTAAGCAGTTAGTTATAGTTATAACATTCCATTCAATCTCATATTTAGTCACACATTCATTCATACAAACACACACACACACAGGTTCTGCAAGGTTGTTATCATAGTTACCAGCCTTAGAGTTGCTCATGCCAAGCCACTGGCCAGGTGGCCTGGACATGAGGAGGGAGCAGGGCCTTGTCAGATGCTCATCTGATGCTCCTGGAAGTTGGTTTGCAGAATCAGACCCCAAAGTTCTCACTTTTTAGAGTCTATTTTTATAGGAATTTCTTCCTATGCCAGTCTATGGGAATTGCTTCATCATGCTGTTGCTGAATCAATCAGCAGATAGCACATTCCTGACGGCTCCAAGATGCTATCTTGTTCTTTGGTTCTCCCATTCTTGAGGCTGTTGGGTGGATTCCAGTCTGCCCTCCGGGTGGGGTCCTCTGGTTATTTCCACTTGACGCCTTCTTCAGCCGATGGACACTGGATTCTTAGGCTGGCACCTCCCTGATCATTCAGTTATTATCCACACCAAGCATCCATCCACATACATCCTCTATCTCTATTTTAATCACAATGGTTAATACAACAAAAGGGCGGGGAGTCTCTGGGTGCTGTTTCTGTTGTTACAGAGTATTGCTTTGAGTCTCTCTCTGTGTGAATTGCTTTGAGAACAGACTCTGCCTTAGAATGTACTAACGCAATTAGCAGCTTGCAAGTTTCACACATAGAGGGAGAGAAACAGCACCAAAAACCAAGAGACCTCTTAATTAGTAATACCCTGGAATTTAAACTCTGGGGAATCAAACTCATTTGTGATTTTAATACAGAACTTCTTTAATATGATCCAGCAAGGCCCAGGATATTAGAGAGACAAGATGGGTGAGGTAATATCTTTTATTGGACCAGCTTCTGTTGGTAAGAAAAACACGCTTTTGAGCTTTGAGATCAATGGAAGTTAGGCCAGGGCCACTGGAAAAGGGGGGGCAGGCAGGGGGTCATGGCCCTCCCACTTTTTGAAAGTGGATGGGTCTGACCTGTCCACTTTTCACCATGGCCCCTGCTCCTTCTCTTCCCCCGAACCCTCCCCCCTGCCACCAGGCCAGCAGCTGGAGCCTGGCTGGGGAGCCCGGGCCACGGTGGGGCACTGCGGAGCCTCCACCTGCCGGGGGTGGGGGGTTCGAGCAGCTCCCCGCACCTGCCTGCATGGCTTTTACCATGGCTGGGCTGCGGCTTTGAGTCCCCACCCCTTGGCCAGAGTCAGATCAGGGTAAGAGCTGCGCGGGCCACTGTAGGGAACCGCGGACCCTCCAGGGCGGGGACATGGGCTGGGGGTTGCTCTCGGTCCCCTCCACTCCCACCTCAGGCAGGTGGAGGGTCCACGACATTCCCAGCTTCTGGTAAACAGAGGCTAGGGCCACCATCCCTGCCCATCCTGGCTGATAGCCATTGATGGACTCTATGCTCGAACTTATCTAGTTCTTTTTTGAACCCTGTTATAGTCTTTCCCTGTGATTTCCTCCACTGGTGAAGTCGAGGATAAACAAGGGTGTAAGGGGTTTATCCACTTTTCATTTGGGGAATATGGAGCTTAGTTTAGGCTAGTTTGCCCACTTTATTTTTTTAACCACTGCCTCACTGATTTCATTTAAAACATTACAGGCCATTGATCTTTAACATATTTAATCCAAAAGGACCATTCAGAGAGGCCTGGCTGCAGGCCTGGCTTTAATCAGCGCTGCTGCAAAGGCTGTCCCCAGCAACGACTGGCATTTACAAAGTCCCTTTCAGCTCGGAGGAGCTTTAAAACTCTTTGCAAATGCTTCATCCGCCATCAAAATGCAGCCACTTCTGGTGTTAATTGTGGTTAATAGCACATAGTATCACTGCCCAGTTGTTCAGGACAAGAAGTGAAGGCCAAGGAACAGCTTAGCTTGGAGGTGTACAAAGGTGGTTTTGAGCCGTTATGTGATCCCAGCTCATTATATGGATATAACAGCAGGCCAGCTCCCCTGTGTAAATTAGAGCAGCCTCATTTACTGTAGGGGAGCTGATGTGTTCAAGCCCCAGGTAACATGGCTAGAGCCCAACAAACCCCAGGACAAAGCACAGGCAAGCTACAGGTTATCCATCCCTGGCTAAAGGTATTCAGCTGCAAAATGGGCTTCCAGTGGATGACCGTTCTCCGGATACACTGCAAGTCCTGCCCCTTGACAGAGCTTCACTACCACAGCCAGTTTTGGTGGGGAGTGGGCTGGGGGGGGCAAGGGATGATTGAGATGTAGAAGAAAGAACGAGGAATTAGATCCCCCAACCCTGCATGTTAAATGCAGGCCAAGCCTCCTCTTCTCAAAGTCCACTACAGAGCTCACCATGCAAGGTGCCTGGGAAGTGCTCAGATACTATGGGGATGGACGCTACAGAAACCCCCCAGGTGAATAGAAATAATAAACACAGGTCACCCTGGAAGGTGCTTAGTTTGTATCCTAATGGGGCACTGTCCTCTTAACAGGTGGTACATGAAACCTCCTGAACTGGCTCTGGCTTTGTGTCTCTCTCTTCCTCTCGGGGGTGCCAGGTGTGCAGGGAATATTAGCCCTGATGCTACTCACAGCTAAGGGAAAGTCTCATGCAGCTCAAAGGGCAGAGCCGGGTCTGGGTAAGCAGTTGCTGCTTTGTAATATCAGGGTGTTGTGTCCTTCTGCTATTTACTACTTCATTCATTAAACTAACAGGATCTCCTTCATTTGGTTAGAGGACTGTGAGCAAGAAATATTACTTGCAATAAATCCCGTTTTTTATTTCCATACCTGCAATGGCTTAATAATCTTCCACCCAGTTTTAAAGCATCCAGATCTATATATGGCAACAAGCCCTCAGAACTTTCAGAAAAGGGACGTTAGCTTCATTCCATATGCTTTTGTCATCATCAAATTAAACCTACAATAGATTACTTTCCCATTGCTACAAAAGGCATCCCTTCTGAGCTAATATAGCTTCACCGTTCTTATGAGCTTGTTTGCTTACTTTGTTCTCAAAGATTCAACTCTGCAGCCTCATCCACTGCTAATTAAAAGAGATTGAGACAAAATTAGCAGGTTTCAGAGTAGCAGCCGTGTTAGTCTGTATTCGCAAAAAGAAAAGGAGTACTTGTGGCACCTTAGAGACTAACCAATTTATTTGAGCATGAGCTTTCGTGAGCTACAGCTCACTTCATCGGATGCATTCAGTGGAAAATACAGTGGGGAGATTTATATACATAGAGAACATGAAACAATGGGTGTTACCATTCACACTGTAACCAGAGTGATCACTTAAGGTGAGCTATTACCAGCAGAAGAGCAGGGGGGAAAATCTAATTCCTCGTTCTTTCTTCTACATCTCAATCAACCCTTGCCCCGCCCCCAGGACTTGCAGCGTATCTGGAGAACGGTCATCCACTGGAAGCCCACTACAAAAGGTTCCCCCCGCCCCCCACTCTCCTGCTGGTAATAGCTCACCTTAAGTGATCACTCTGGTTACAGTGTGTATGGTAACACCCATTGTTTCATGTTCTCTATGTATATAAATCTCCCCACTGTATTTTCCATTGAATGCATCCGATGAAGTGAGCTGTAGCTCACGAAAGCTTATGCTCAAATAAATTTGTTCGTCTCTAAGGTGCCACAAGTCCTCCTGTTCTTTTTACTGAATTAGCAGTCATTGCAGTCACAGCAGAGGAGGTAAACTGCAACAAGACTAGATTTGTCCCAAGTGGCAAGTCTAAAAAAAGGGTGGATCCAATTCCACTGAAGGCTGGATCAGACCCATCCTTAAGAGCTCAGGGTTTGGGGATATTTCTCTACCGCTTATGGGTCTGAAAAGCTGGGCTGGAGGTCTCCCCAGAAGAAGCCTTCACGTGAGATTTACTCAATTCTATTTCCAGCACTGGGTGAATCAATATCACAAGAGCAATCTTAAACCGATCCCTGCTAGAAACAGTTTCCAGCAAAGAACCAAAATCACATCCCTTTGGGGCCACTTCTAAAAATGGATGAAAGTTTGGAGAGAGCCAAATAGTCTAATTCCTTTTCAAACCAAGGCCTGCTCCAGTAAAGTATGTAATGCATCCGATGAAGTGAGCTGTAGCTCACGAAAGCTTATGCTCAAATAAATTTGTTAGTCTCTAAGGTGCCACAAGTACTCCTTTTCTATAAGCAGGTAAGTAACTTTAAGCAAATGAGTAGCCCCATTGACTACCAATGAGATTACTCACATGCTTCAGTGATTTGCTAAATCAGAGCAGAGTTTTTCTCTCCTTAATTAAGAGTCATAAAGGGCCAAGTTTTCAGAAGGGGAGGCTGAAGGTTTATTGACAGCCATGTCTGCCTCTATGTTGGTACAACATCCAGCATAGCATGGCCCTGAGCTTGACTGGGGCTTTGCCATGTTGAACACTAATAAAAAGATAACATTTTAGTTCTGGAAGACGGAGGCTGTGGTTGGTGCTGTACAAGTTACAAAAGAGTAAGGGGCCTGATGGGAATCCAGGACTAATGATTTCCATTGAATGTGAGACCCAAGTCCCCAGCCTCTATTGTCTACTTACACAGGGGCCATAGACCAAGAGACTGAAAGGGGGACCTGGCAGATAGCTCTTAAAAAGCACTTTACAAAGGAGGTCAGGCTCAGTATCCCCATTTTATAGAGGAGGGAAACTGAGGGGCAGAGCACTGAGTGACTTGTCCAAGATCACTCAGCCAGTCAGTGGCGGAGCCAGGACTGGGACTCGGTTCTCAGTCCCAGTGTGGAGTATGCTACACCAGGCTGCACTGCTCCAGTCAGTCTTTGCAGATATCGGGGATGAATTTCTGATGGGAGTTTTTCCCATTGACTTTGCTAGGTTTTGGATCAGGCCCACAGAAAACCTCTGCTCCAAGCAGCTTATCTAGTCTTTTTTAGATGTTCCCCGATGGGGAAGTGTTTTTAAAAGCTTCTTACAAATGAGGTGCATATATTAAATTTCCACTGCTCGAGGCATCAATATGCAGCTGCCACAAAGGCTCTTTATTCACATACCTTAGGCCAACCCTGGCTCTAATATGAAAGAGAGGCTAGAGGAGACCAGATGATTTTTTTTAAACACAGATCCAGAGAGAAATGGAATAATTTTGAATAAATCAATGCATTCTAACTCTCCCTTGTTAAGCCTTTATCCTTCCTCTGCTTTTGTAAGTGTAGTCAGCTCCATGACTCCACGTATTTGAGTCTACCTGGATTTCTCTTCTCTGGCTAATCATCAGTCCGTGCTGTTCTGGACGGAAGTCAAGTTTTGCAAACATTTTTATTTTCAGAGAAACGCTGCAAAGAAGTCTGCTGTTGCTTGGTATATAAATCAGCATTCAGGAAAACTAGTGCGCTGAGTGGTGTGTGTGGCGGGGGGGGGGAAGTCAGTGAATTAGGAACGGTTTGAAAGCACGCTATACTGCCAGGCCACTGAAAAGGCAGAGGTAATGAAAGCTATTTCACCCACCCGTATGCCTCATAAACTCTATTCAGTAGAATGCCCCAAATATGTTAAGCAAGGTAGAGTGGTCCAGGGCGTCAGGTAAGTGACTAGGGGTCATGAGACGTCCACTCTAGGCTTGGTTCTGCAACTACCCTTCTGGGTGACAGAGGACAAGTCATTTTGGCCCAGATTCTGAAAGGTATTGAAGCACTGCTCCATTCCGCATTGCAAAACCTAACTGCCATAGGAGCCTGCTAAGCTTTTCAAAAGTGAAATAGGCACTTGGGAGCCTCAGTTACATTGCAAGGTCATGGGATTTAGGCTCCTTCATGCCTGAGTCACTTTTCAAAGGGAGACTGTGGCATCTAAGTCATTTATGTGTTGCAGCACCGAGTGGAACACCATCTAATACCTTTAAAAATCTGGGCCTTCAGCTCTGCTTCTCCTCTTCCTGTTTAAATTGTAAATTCTACAGAGCAGGGGCTGTCTTATTATGTGTCTGTACAGCACAGTCAGGCCCTGATCTCCGTTGGACTCGGTGCCAATATTATGATCAAGTGGTGTCATTTGCAATGGTGATTTTTAGGATGTCGTATATAGGAGTCAGACCCCCTAGCTTGTTTTATGTAGGTCACTTAACAGGCATCATCCAGACTACAGGAACTCTTTACTTCTTCCAACCTAGTCACACCTTGAGCTGGTGATCTAGAAATGAAAGGGGCCAGAGCCAAATCAGGAATCCCCTGAACCAGCCAACCCCCTGGCTGCTGCAATGCTTGTCTCATGCACAGAAGGTATTTTGGATGCTCAGGAAGCTGGACTATTGATAGTTACTTGTTAAAGCCCTGATTCAAACAACCCCTTAAATATGTGCTTTCGTGCCACTGAAGTCATTGGTATTTAAGAACATGCTTGGAGTTAAACATGTGCTGAAGTGCTTTGGTGAATCGGGGCTTCATTTATGCCTCGGAGTGAAATATCCCGGCAGGAACAGTCACCGTAGGGGTGCTCTGTGTGTTGTGACTAGTGTCGCTGCTCCAGCCGCTTAGATTCATGGATTAAAACTCAGTTGTGTAACACGCTCATCCCAGCTGAAGTTGCTATCAGCTCCATAACTTTACTCTGCTAAAGGAACAGACTTACTTACCCCTTTCACCACTGGGTCACTGATTTGCATCCAGCCTGAGATAGCCGGAAAGCTGTCACCACTCAATGACTGCTCAGAGAAGGGAATTGGGTGGATCTCATCCCAGTTCCTAGTCACCAAACCACCACCAGAACCAGAGGTAAAAGCATATTTGTTAGAAGAAGGATCAAGCAGTAAATGCCCCTAGAAAGATGTTTACCACCCACCCCCGCTATACAGGGTTCAAGGTTTGAAGCCCATTGGTGGGGTGGGCAAGGGATTAGAATGCCGGTCTTTATTTCCATTTCTAAAATACACCATTCAGCACAATCTGTCAGTGTCTACAGCCAGCACTAGCCAGTCATTCCATGCCATTGAAAGATCAAGTCCTCCCCTTTAGGAAAAATCAATTTCAGACCCTCGTTATATTCCCTAAGAGGAAAAATGGTGCAAACAGATAGCAAGATAACCTGGACCGTATATTGCCCTGAGTTCAAGCTATGCCTTGCCACCCATTGGAACAAAGCCTTCAGTCAAATCTAGAGCATGCCAAGCTGGAACTTCTCTATTATAATGAGTTGTGGGGCTAATGCCACTTCCACACATGCGCCCATGAAAGACGGACAAGTTCTCCCACGACATGCTGTGAAACAGCTCCGCTTTACTGCCCACCAGCAAACGTAGCCACACACCACACGGGAGAGAGCGCACACAGGGCATTACAGCAACTCAAGGGTTACTTCTGCAGCATCACCGTTCTCACCCGTGCGAGGCTAGCGTGAGAGAAGTAGCACAAGTGCAGATCACTGCAGTTAACGCTGCGGTGACGATGCACGGCCCGGTGTGCTCCGAAGGTCAATGCACGTGAACTCTGACGACCCAGTGGGACACAGCTGCTGACTGTTCTGTACTTAGATTTCCTTCTCCAGGGTGGCAAGATAACACTTCCACTGGCACTAAACTGACTTGAACAAGAAATAACTTACATACCATATAATAACTTCTGAAGGAATTTCAAGCCCAGATCCTAGAGGTAGAAGGGAAGGGTTATCCTCACTATAGCATCTACTCCTACTACGGCTAATTTCATATCTATCTAGAGAGATCAGTGCCTTTTCCAACTATTGTTTGTATTATTGTAGCACCTAGGAGCCCTCGTCAAGGACCAGGACCCCATTGTGCTAGGCCCTGTACAAACACAGAACAAATTACTTTGGCTGTAGAGGGTGTGGTAGGTTTGATCTACTTTGTCTTTATTCTGTGCATCACCGAGTTAGCCAGATCACCTGCCCAAATTGCGATTAGGCTGATCACAATGGGCAAGGTGTCTAAACTCTTCAAGCGCTTAATATAGGGGCCCAGTCTGCTGCCAGTGAAGTCATAATGCAAATCTCCCACGGACTTCTATGGAACGAAGCATGGGGCCGTAAAAACTGATCCAGAGTGGGGCTGCACACTTGCAACTCCTGTTGAATCCAGTGGGCATTTCTATCAGGTGCTCAGTGCCTCTCTGGGCTCAGCCCTGGGAGTTCAGGGCCTAGCATCATCCCTAGTCAGTGCTTAGATTAATCCAGAGCAGGATAAAATATGTTTAAACAGCCTTGAGATACCAGGTGCTGAGACAGACATCCGTGGTAAGGTGGGAACTGTGCATGGAAATTGCACTGTTGTAAGAGCCCAGAAGTGAGAGGAGAAGAAATGAAGGCCAGGTGACACCCCAGAACACCAGGCTTCACTTCAAATTACCTGACTGTTGCTTCTGGTGTTGCAGCCGGACCTTATGCTACCACTGTTCTCTTGCTGAAATTGTGTCACAGCCACTGGCAATCCTGGGTGACAGTTTCCTTAAAATGGAGAAAGGTTAAAAAAGGAATCTCTCTGTCTGACATCAGTTTTCCACAATAAGAACAGGAGGACTTGTGGCACCTTAGAGACTAACAAACTTATTTGAGCATAAGCTTTCGTGAGCTACAGCTCACTTCATCGGACGCATGCAGTGGACAATACAGTGGGGAGATTTACGTACACAGAGAACATGAAACAATGGGTGTTACCATACACACTGTAACCAGAGTGATCAGGTAAGGTGAGCTATTACCAGCAGGAGAGCGGGGAGAGAGGGGGGACCTTTTGTAGTGATAATCAAGGTGGGCCATTTCCAGCAGTTGACAAGAACGTCTGAGGAACGGGGAAGGGAGGAATAAACATGGGGAAATAGTTTTACTTTGTGTAATGACCCATCCACTCCCCGTCTCTATTCAAGCCTAAGTTAATTGTATCCAGTTTGCAAATTAATTCCAATTCAGCAGTCTCTTGTTGGAGTCTGTTTTTGAAGTTTTTTTGTTGAAGAATTGCAACTTTTAGGTCTGTAATCGAGTGACCAGAGAGATTGAAGTGTTCTCTGACTGGTTTTTGAATGTTATAATTCTTGACGTCTGATTTGTGTCCATTTATTCTTTTAGGTAGCAACTGTCCGGTTTGGCCAATGTGCATGGCAGAGGGGCATTGCTGGCACATGATGGCATATATCACATTGGTAGATGTGCAGGTGAACGAGCTTCTGATAGTGTGGCTGATGTCATTAGGCCCTATGATGGTGTCCCCTGAATAGATATGTGGACACAGTTGGCAACGGGCTTTGCTGCAAGGATAGGTTCCTGAGTTAGTGGTTCTGTTGTGTGGTGTGTGGTTGCTGGTGAGCATTTGCTTCAGGTTGGGGGGCTGTCTGTAAGCAAGGACTGGCCTGTCTCCCAAGATCTGTGAAAGTGATGGGCCTTCCTTCAGGATAGGTTGTAGATCCTTGATGATGCGTTGGAGAGGTTTTAGTTGGGGGCTGAAGGTGATGGCTAGTGGCGTTCTGTTATTTTCTTTCTTGGGCCTGTCTTGTAGTAGGTAACTTCTGGGTACTCTTCTGGCTCTGTCAATCTGTTTCTTCACTTCAGCAAGTGGGTATTGTAGTTGTAAGAACGCTTGATAGAGATCTTTTAGGTGTTTGTGTCTGTCTGAGGGGTTGGAGCAAATGCGGTTGTATCGAAGAGCTTGGCTGTAGACAATGGATCGTGTGGTGTGGTCTGGATGAAAGCTGGAGGCATGTAGGTAAGCATAGCGGTCAGTAGGTTTCCGGTATAGGGTGGTGTTTATGTGACCATCGCTTATTAGCACCATAGTGTCCAGGAAGTGGATCTCTTGTGTGGACTGGTCCAGGCTGAGGTTGGTGGTAGGATGGAAATTGTTGAAATCATGGTGGAATTCCTCAAGGGCTTCTTTTCCATGGGTCCAGATGATGAAGATGTCATCAATGTAGTGCAAGTAGAGTAGGGGCATTAGGGGACAAGAGCTGAGGAAGCGTTGTTCTAAGTCAGCCATAAAAATGTTGGCATGCTGTGGGACCATGCGGGTACCCATAGCAGTGCCGCTGATTTGAAGGTATACATTGCCCCAAATGTGAAATAGTTATGAGTGAGGACAAAGTCACAAAGTTCAGCCACCAGGTTTGCCATGACATTATCAGGGATACTGTTCCTGACGGCTTGTAGTCCATCTTTGTGTGGAATGTTGGTGTAGAGGGCTTCTACATCCATAGTGGCTAGGATGGTGTTTTCAGGAAGATCACCGATAGATTGTAGTTCTCTCAGGAAGTCAGTGGTGTCTCAAAGATAGCTGGGAGTGCTGGGAGCCTAGGGCCTGAGGAGGGAGTCTACATAGCCAGACAATCCTGCTGTCAAGGTGCCAATGCCTGAGATGATGGGGTGTCCAGGATTTCCAGGTTTATGGATCTTGGGTAGTAGATGGAATACCCCAGGTCGGGGTTCCAGGGGTGTGTCTGTGCGGATTTGTTCTTGTGTTTTTTCAGAGAGTTTCTTGACCAAATGCTGTAGTTTCTTTTGATAACTCTCAGTGGGATCAGAGGGTAATGGCTTGTAGAAAATGGTGTTGGAGAGCTGCCTAGCAGCCTCTTGTTCATATTCTGACCAATTCATGATGACGACAGCACCTCCTTTGTCAGCCTTTTTGATTATGATGTCAGAGTTCTTTCTGAGGCTGTGGATGGCATTGTGTTCTGCACGGCTGAGGTTATGGGGCAAGTGATGCTGCTTTTCCACAATTTCAGCCCATGCACGTTGGCGGAAGCACTCTCTGTAGAAGTCCAGTCTGTTGTTTCGACCTTCAGGAGGAGTCCACCCAGAATCCTTCTTTTTGTAGTCTTGGTAGGAAGGTCTCTGTGGGTTAGTATGTTGTTCAGAGGTGTGTTGGAAATATTCCTTGAGTCGGAGACGTCGAAAATAGGATTCTAGGTCACCACAGAACTGTATCATGTTCGTGGGGGTGGAGGGGCAGAAGGAGAGACCCCAAGATAAGACAGATTCTTCTGCTGGGCTAAGAGTATAGTTGGATAAATTAACAATATTGCTGGGTGGATTAAGGGAACCACTGTTGTGGCCCCTTGTGGCATGTAGTAGTTTAGATAGTCTAGTGTCCTTTTTCTTTTGTAGAGAAGCAAAGTGTGTGTTGTAAATGGCTTGTCTAGTTTTTGTAAAGTCCAGGCACGAGGAAGTTTGTGTGGAAGGTTGGTATTTTATGAGAGTATCCAGTTTGGAGAGCTCATTCTTAATCTTTCCCTGTTTGCTGTAGAGGATGTTGATCAGGTGGTTCCGCAGTTTCTTTGACAGTGTGTGGCACAAGCCATCAGCATAATCTGTGTGGAATGTACATTGTAATGGATTTTTTACCTTCAGTCCTTTTGATATGATGTCCATCTGTTTGCATTTGGAAAGGAAGATGATGTCTGTCTGTATCTGTACGAGTTTTTTCATGAAGTTGATAGATTTCCACTCCATACAGCTAAATTCAGTGCCTTGCATAATGACATGTTTCAGAGTAGCAGCCATGTTATTCTAGTTATTATAAGGGAGGGTGTCTGTGAAATACAGACTGATCTCCCCGATCCTACAGCAAAATGTATCCTCTCAATAAATCGCATGTCTGCTAATTCCTCACCAATTCCTCAGTCTCTGTAGATTATAAATGTTCCTTTGGCCTCCACACTCCTAGTCCTCATGTACCCTTAAAACACAAAGCAGTGCTCTGAATCAAAATGCTCTCATTACAGTAGATTGGCTCATCTGCACTGTAAATCCTTAGGCAAATTGTAATTCCTCACTTCCCGGCACTAAGGCTCAAAATGCCAAAATACAGGAAGTCAAGATAGCTTAAGGGACAGCTAGTTGATACGGAGGCTGTGGCTGGTTCAAATCCAGCACATTAGCCTAATCGCTCTGGGGCTGGTTATGGGAAACAAGGTGACATTCTGTCCAGTTCCTCTTAGACAAGTGTGCATAGCAGAAACTCATCACCAGACCTGGCCCCATATCAGCAGCCAGGCCAAGAATCAAATGGGCCTGGATAACAGCCATCTTGGTGAACTCAGGCCCAGGAGAGCTGCAAACCTGAGCAGCTACAGTTTGAGCTAGAAGAGCAAGCTCCCGAGGTGGGAGCATTAGCAGATTCGTAGCCTCTGTGACCAAACCCGGCAAGGGGGTGGGTCTTGAAGCCTGAGCAGGAACGTGTACATTGATATTTTTAGACCCAGGCTCTGAGACTCACTGCTGTGGGTTGTTGGGGTGTGGCTTTTTGTTTTTGTTTTGTTTTTGCAGTGTAGACACAACCTAGGCTACCCTCTAACTGCTTGGTGAAGCTTGCCCAACTCTGCCTATGGCTACACAGAGACCTCCAGCCTCCAGGGGCCTTTCAGTTTGGTGCCTTTCAAACGCAATCAATTCTCTCAGGTTTTAGTTGTTTTCAAATACGTTACAAAAATGGTTGTATCACAAAGTCTCCCACTGCAGAACACCCCATAGGCCTTCAAATAAAAGTGTTATCCTTTAAAAATACTTTGTGAAGTAAACTGTACTCTTGACAACTTGTTCGTCATTCCTGACACAGCATGGCACTGTCCGGAACGCAAAGTCTCGTTGAGGAATCTCTGCCCCTCACGAACACCTGCTTCCCAGGAAGCAGTTCTGCCCCATTAAATGACGCTGATGAGAGGAATTAGAGCAGAGAGCAAACTCCCCTGCTGTTTGCAACAGCTCTGCCAAAGAATCTGTTAACAGTAGGGTACTTCAAGGACTAACATTGCTTTCACGCCAAGAATAAGAATTTGGAAGGTTATATGTAACACCACTACCAGATGACTCCCACAATGGCTTTATTGTTATTTTATTACTGTTACAAATATATGTACCTATAGGATTAATTTTTATGTCTTTTGCTTCTTGGGGGCCTTAGAGAAGAGAACTTGGAGTGGGAGATGCGAGTTTCACATTGTAGAACATAGCCCTGGTGAAGTACGCGACAGAGCCTTTGAAAGCCTCCATGGTACACTTTTGTTGAGATTAATGTGGAAGGCTAAGAAGACAAATCCTTTATTCAGGCAAATCTAATGAGAGAAAGTAGGTTAGGAAACGGCTTCCAAAAAGGGAAAACTCAGGAGCAAACCCCCCAAGGGTTTATTAGCTCAGTTCTTCCCAACCGGTGGAGACAAAAGGGTAAACTAGTCTTGAGGGGGATGCGAGGCAGAAGAGAAAAACAGAAAGGAGAGAAAGTTGCCTATTCCAAGATTCTCCCTCCCACCTCCATCCACCCGTCATGCAGATATGCTTCTGCAGCCATAGGCAAAGCAGCAAATGGCTCTATGAAAGCCACCTGCCTTCCATCCTAGACCCAGTTGGGGGACCAGTAAACAACCCCAGAAGACAATAGACCAACAGACCCATTACTCTGTTCCAAAACCTAGTTACCGACTGGAACTAGTAAGAAGCTGCTGAAACTTTTCAGCTGGAATTTCCACTTAGGCAGCCTGAATCTCCCCTTTCTGAATTTCATCCTGTTACTCCTATTTATACCTTCTTGTAACACACTCAGAATTCCCCTCCATTCTTGGTATTAAACATCCTGCCTTCACTTGTAACATACCTCCTGCTTTAGTCACCACTCAGCCAAGCTGTACATTGCCTGCTTTTTTTAATCTTTCCCCATGAATCAGTCCTCTCAGCCTTCTCATCTTTGTTGTTTCTCTTCTCTGAATGCCCTTCCATGCCATCCATAGCTTTGCGATAAGCTGCTCAGATCTGAATGCAGCATTCCAAGTGCCACCATAGCCACGCCCTTTAGAGAGAGATTATACAGTGGCTATCACTCAAACTTTTAAAGGCCATGAGCCACTTGCTGAATTGCAACCAGTGCAGATCAGAGGATGGGTGGTGTGTGTTCCTGTGGTCTCACCCCATTCAGACAGATTACAGCAGCACTCTGAAGACCACCTGGAACCTTTTGCTACTGCAAAGATAGCTCTAAGGAAAGCATCTCATATTTCAGAAACCCATCCTGGGGGATCTAAAACCTTATTATTAAATGAATGAGGAGGAAGATGCTCTCCTGGCCTGCAGAAGAGTGTGCAAAAGTCTAGCAGCAGGCAAAGAGGAAGGAACTGATAAGAACACACAAAGGTGTATTTGAAAAATCTCTCTGAGCTATCACTTGAGCATTTCTTAGCCCAGTCAAGAAGAGATCTCAGTGTAATCCCCTGGCAACCCTCTACATGGGGATGCGGTGCTCTTAGAATCATTATCCAGTATTCCTGGTGCGTAAACACACTTTCTTTAACATACAGCAAGTGGATTTTCTTGTCACAAGTATCCCTTTTATTGCTTGAATCAAAAGGAATTTATTGTGGCCAACGCAGAGATAACCCAACTTTTCTGAGGTTTGCGTTATGCTGTATGTCTGGTGCTTAGAGCAGGGAAGTAGACGTCAGGACCCACCTTCTGACACTGGCTTGCCACACAGGACCTTCAGCAAATTACTCAATCTCTGTGCCTCCCTTTCTTCGTTTGCCCAATGGGAATAGTATCTAGCTATCTCCAGGAGAGGGCGTGTGATCTGGTGGTTATAAGCTGCAGGCGTGGGATTCTGGAGACCAGGGATCTAATGCCAGCTCTGCCACTGATTTGCCATGTGACTTTGGGCATGTTTCATCACTTTGGCTCGCTTGTCTTCTGAGATCTGTGGTGCAGGGACTCTCTGTACAGTGCTGAGAAAACACAGTTCTGATTTCTGTGGACCCCGCAAGATTTACGTAAGTTATAATGTGTGTTGTGAGACTTAGGCTATGGCTACGCTCAAGAGCACTGACGCAGCTACACGGCTACCAGCCCGCTCCTCTAGCCGCTCCAACGGACAGGAGAGACTTCTCCCATCGACTTCATTAATCCACCCCCAACGAGTGGCGGCAGCCATGTCCGCTGTCACAGCTCAGTCTGCACCAGAGCTTAGGTCGGTGTCACTTATGTCGCTCAGAGGGGTGGCTTGTTCACACCCCAGAGCGACGGCAGTTATACCGACATAAGTGGTAGGGTCGATGTGGACTTAGTGTTTAAAAAGTTCCTTGAAGGCCTCAGGGCCCGGCCAAGCTCTAAGGTGCTAATGCAGTGATCTAGGCCTCAGCTAGGCTATGCCTGCTGTGGGAGAGGCAGCGGCAAATTGGTGCAATGGAGATAACCTGAAGCTTTAAACTTTAAAGGAAAAGCCCAGAAATTTGGCAGGAACAATAATACACTAGAAACTAGAGAACAACGTTAAATAGCTGGTTCGGAAAATAAACTGCAAATTACCATCACACTAAGGAGTTTTTCAACAACCTGCTGTGTCAGCCCAAGAAGGAATCAACTCCTCCTCTCCCTGTCTGCAAAGTCCAGCCTCCCTCATGTTGTCTTGCCTTCGCCCCTCTCCAGCTTGTGAAGCTCCTTCAGTCTGACGCTGCGATGGGCGCCCTCTTTCCAACAGGTTCCCCCACAAACGGCAGCTCCTCACACAAAGGCCTACATCTGTTTCCCCGGGGCCCAAGCTGTATTCCCACTGTCAGTGTCCCAGTGGTCAACCTCACCATTCACACACTCTATGGCCCTCAGGGTGGACTCCTTGCACACCGGCCCTTCAAGGTCCAGCTTCCTCAGCAAATCCAATCCCCCCTTACACCTCGTGCAGTCTCTTTTCACCTCCTTCTCTAATCACCATCCCACAACCTCCTTCGGGCAGATTCTGAGCCCCATCTCCAGCTCCCAGCTCCTTGGCAGTCTCTCTCCCCCGGACAACATTCTGTGCTATTGCATCACGGCGGCAGACCCTGGCATTTCTCCTCTTGGTCAAAACTGCAGCAGGTTCTAGTGCTAGGGCCAGGGTTACTACACTAAACACTCATGAGAACGGCCCTCCTGGGTCAGACCAAAGGTCCATCTAGCCCAGTATCCTGTCTTCCGACAGTGGCCAATGCCCGGTACCCAGAGGGAATGAACAGAATAGGTAATCATCATGTGATCCCTACCCTATCACCCATTCCCAGCTTCTGGCAAACAGAGCCTCGGAACACCATCCCTGCCCATCCTGGCTAATAGCCATTAATGGTCCTGTCCTCCATGAATTTATCTAGCTCTTTTTTGAACCCTGTTATAGTCTTGGCCTTCACAACATCCTCTGGAAAGACATTCCACAGGTTGATTGTGCGTTGATGAAGGAATACTTCCTTTTGTTTGGTTTAAATCTGCTGCCTATTCATTTCATTTGGTGATCCCCTAGAAGACTCACAAATCTTCTATACCATAAGTAGAATAGATCACAAATTTTCCATCTAAACTGTTCAATGGAAAAATTCGTTTTAATCTAAACAAGATTTTTCATAAAAAGGTCTCTGATTTCTGTGGAAAATTACAATGCTTCAATCAAAAACAGAACATCCCCAAACCCTAAATATTTCAGTTTGGCAATGCTACCACAGTGCCTTACAGCAGTTGTAGTTTGGTTTCCTCACATCACCATTCTCCTGCATGGGGTGGGCTTCCCAGTCAGATTCCATCTCCCATGATGCACCAGGTCCCCTTTCCAAGTGTGGAGGCTGTGCTGCACCATGGGAGATGTAGTTCAACCAAATAGGCCAGCCTGTAGAGGCACTTTCTATGCCCTTACAAACTTAGATGCTTCTCACCACAGGCTGCCTGGTTGGCCTTCAGCCAGGCTCTCCCCTTTGATGAGTGCTTCAGTTGCTCGGTGGTGGTGTCTGTAGATGGAGGTGGAAGAGAGAGAGCATTGCAAATGTCTCTCCCTTTTATCATGTTCTTTCTTCCCTCTTGGCTTCCCCCCACCCTTCAGAGTCAGGTGAGCATTACCTCATCGTACTCCCCAACTGACCAAGCGAAGGGGGGTGACTCACTCCAGAGTCAAACAGATCCTTTGTTGCTGCCTAGGCCAGTGTCCCTTGTTCCTGTAAGGCTGGGCTGTGTTTGTCCCATACATGCCCTGATGAGGTGTGAACTTCCCCTCTGCTCCTGGAGAGTTTTTCCTGGGCTTGTTTTAAGCCACGAGGACACATTTTCAGCCTCATAACTATATACATGAAATTACAACCTATAACATTACTATAACAACAATGATCAGTGAATCATGAGCCTTCCGAAGACCCCCGACATGACAAACTTTGCATTGGATACCCACACAATCATATTATAAGGATGAACATGGGAGTGCAGGGGGTTCCCCCGAGGTACAGAGTGTCACCAGCATGCAACCACTTTCTCTTGTACATGGCAGAGTATGAAGACAGGGATCTATTAATCCTCTCCACTTCCCCTCAAACTTAATAAAAGAGTCCAGGGTGGTTGACCCCAATAGAAACAGGGCTGTTGGTGCTGGGAATATCCCCACCTACCACTTTATTTTTGTGTCACTCAAGGCTTCTTTTCAATGAGAATATCCCAGGGCAGATGTGTAAATCTAGCGTGTGTGTCTACATGTCCTCAGAAGATCAAAAGATTAAGTGCCATTTAGCGTAATGAGTCAGTGTTTGAAGGGGATCTGTAAAACGGTATTGAGCTCTTGTTTTCACAATATTCTCTTTAGATAGGAATAATTAAGTTGGGAGTAGTAGAAGCTGACATGTAATTAAGTTAGATTCAGCATTTAAAAAGACACCCTGTGATTGTAGCACTCAAGTTTCTTTCTACAGATATGTTGGCAGCACTTAAAGTGAGGTGGGAATGAAGGGGTCGCATGGGGTCACAGACAAGGCAAGAAACACTTTAACCCTGCAGATAAGTGAGAATAATAGAAAAAAAGTATCACTGAGCGTCATCATTTAGCCCAGGGGTCGGCAACCTATGGCACGCGTGCCAAAGACGGCCCGCGAGCCAATTTTTAATGGCACGCTTCTGTCTGCTGGGGACAGCAGCGTGCAATTAAAAATCTGGCCCGGCCCGGTCCACTCTTCTCCGCCCACCGCTCTCTCTTTGCAGGGCGGGCAAGCCCTCCCCCCGCCTCTTCCATCAGCGTGCAGGGTTCCTGCCCCTCCGCCTCTCCCTCCCTGCAGCCGATCAGCTGACAGCCCTTGCTACGGCGCGAGCAGGAGAGGGAAAAGCAGAGCCGCAGTGCGCTGTCTGCTCCGGGGACGTTGCGGAAGGGGGAGGAATCGGCATATCCCCTCCAGCCCCCTGCTGTGAGCCGCTCAGGGCAGGGGGCTGGGAGCATCCCCACAACCCCAACCCACACACCCCAGCCCCCTGCCCTGACTCCTGCACCCCCCACACGTACCCAGCCCCCCCACACCCTGACTCTTGCACTCCCACATCCACATCCCCGCCCCCACCCTGAGCACCAAACGGGAGCTCCTGCACACACACACCCACATTCCCACCTGCACCCCTCGCACCAAATGGGAGCTGCCCAGGTAAGCACTCCACACCCAAACCTCCTGCCCCAACCCTGAACCCCCTCCCTCATTCTAGCTCCTGGCCAGACCCTGCACCCCAACCCCCAGCCTGCTCTTTCACCCCCAGCCCTGTTCTCAGTGCACTCCCACCCTCACCTCAGTGCAGAGAGAGAGAGAGAGAATGGGCCAGAATCAGGGAGAAAGTAGGTACCTACTCTATGTGGACAGGGCCGGGACCCCAGACCAGCAGCGGGCTGAGCGGGGCCGGCAGCCAGGACCAGAGCGGTGGCTATATCCAAGCATGTTCTGCATATGCTCCCAGTCTCATCCCTCCAGCTCTGGAAGTGCTTTTCCAGGCCAGACTTTCCATGCAATGCTCCATCCCATCAATTTTTAAACACACTTCTACTGGGGATTAGAAATGAAAATCCCCGACTCATTTCTCTCGTCACCGCGGGCAACATTGCTGCTGAAGACAGGAGTGGTTGTGAGAAATGCATGCTTTGCATTAAACCAGCCATGCTATACCACACAACGGCTTCAAAAGAGCTCTCTGTTCAAGGCAGAACGCAAGGAGATTTTAAAGGAATCCAGCATCTTTAGAATGATCTGCCACTTAGAACAGCAGGGATAGAACACATCTCCCGCTGCTCCAAAAGGCACATTCTCTTACCCCAAGGAGAATCTCCATTGGCAGTAGAGTAGCTATGACCCCCCCCCAGCAGTCCAGATTCTATCTAGAGCAGTGATATCCCCATATACACTATGTTTCATTCTAATATTATTCATAGAATCTCAGGGTTGGAAGGGACCTCAGGAGGTCATCTAGTCCAACCCCCTGCTCAAAGCAGGACTAATCCCCAGTTTTTGCCCCAGAACCCTAAATGGCCCCCTCAAGGATTGAACTCACAACCCTGGGTTTAGCAGGCCAATGTTCAAACCACTGAGCTATCCCTCCCCCCACACTACTATGGTTGTGCACATAGTATTTTCATGTCTTTATTTCCACCGGTCTCTGGCACTTCTTTCGAACAATATCTTCAGTATCTTAGTCTCTTTGTAAGAACATAAGAATGGCCCTACTGGGTCAGACCAATGGTCCATCTTGCCCAGTATCCTGCCTCCCGACAATGGCCAATGCCAGACGCTTCCAAGGTAATGAACAGAACAGGGGAGATCAAGTGATCAAATAAATGTACAATGGATCATGCCATTCATGTAGGGTCCACAACCAGGCAGTCAAAGGTGCAGAAGGGGTAGTGCTGTCAGACACTGAGAATTGGCATCACCTCACACCTGCCCTTATTGTTCTCAGCTTCCCTGCTTTTACGAATAATAGGGAGATTTTGAGGACACAGAATTTGAGAGGCTGTGGACCTGATACTACGAGGAGCCAGGCACTCTCCACTCCTGCTGAAAGCAGCAGGAGGGTAGCCCCACCTTGCAGGAGCAAGGCCTATGGAAGGAAAGATGGTCTTGTGCGCGTCACTGGACAGGGTCTCAGAAGAGCTGGGTTCTATTCGTGGTTCTGTCACAGACTTCCTGTGTGACCTTGGGCAAGTTATTTAATCTCTCAGGGCCTTGGGTCCCTAGCTGTAAAATATGGATAATTCCTTTCTTCCATCCTGTGTCTTGTCTCTTTAGTCTTTAATCTCTTCGGGATAGGGTCTGTCTCTGTATATTACCTAAATCTACTAATCCTGGTTGGGACTTCTGCATGCTATCATAACACAAGTGTGTGTGTGTGCGTAAACAACACTCAGCTTGCTCTGATCCTAGCTGCGTGCAATCTGTTTAGCAGCCCCTATAACCCCGCACAACAGGAAATAGAAAAAAGACTAATGTATCCAGTTTACACCAGTCAGCGTACCATAGCAACAGATGCTTCAGCACAAACTGTTGTATGGGGACTGGCTGATGTTGTTTTTGTTAATGGCCATTGGCTGTGATTTGGGCCACCTTTTCTTTCCAGCCAGTCATTAATTTCCCGGGGAATGTTCAACTCTTGGTGCTTATTGCTTCTCTAATGCAGGTGGCTTCCTCTCAATGGGAGCTGAATTGAAACAGGATGCTGATCAAACAATCGAGGTTTCTAAATGAACACCTCCCAGATAACTGTAGATGGAGAATTTTTATGTCCACCTCTGCCACTGAAAATGATGTTCACTGAGGAGTCCACATCTGAGAGCGTTATTATTTGAGTTAATCTCCACTGAAGAGAAGCAGATCTTGGATTTCTGAGGTTTTTTCTTTTGGAATAATTGTACACAATACAAGGCTTGGAATCCTTCCATTTCTGCTCTTTGTTAAGGACCACAATGTTTTCAAAAACCTTCCCTAATTAAGAAGATATCAGATTTCCAGAGCAATTTTGATGGGTGTTTAGTTAAAATATACATTGTGAAGACACTTCGACACCATTTTTAATCCCCTCTGTCAATTAGAATCCAGTGACAAAAATAAACAAATTTGTTATATTTGTAGCAAATCCTTATTTCTCCTTAACATCCATGGACATCTTGGTTTATTACAGATGATCTTTGATTTTTATGGATGCCTATTGGGAGCTGCGCCAAGCTTTAATCAATGAAGTGGATTGTAAAATCAGGGAAAATTGTGGGGGAATCCAAAGGCACTTTGCTTTCAAGAAAGTTTTGTAAAACTGGAGGCCATAAAACCAGGGTTGCCTTGTATATGGCTGCCCGTGACAATGGGCTGCGGGCATTGCTGATCGAGCAGATGAGTATGGAAGCGATTAAGAAATCCTACAGTTTTGTATGCATAACGGACCAAATTCTGCTACGTTCTCACAAAGTAGTGAGAGGAAGTCTGGGTTGAGGGTACAGAAAAGACCCACAAAAATGACCCCAGGGCTGGAAAATGTCTTACAATAAGAGACTTAGGGGCTCAATCTGTTTAGCTTATGAAAAAGCAGATCAAGCAGTGATTTGATTAGTGTATAAGAAGCATCTAATATTTTCTCCCTATGAAGGTAAAGGCCTCTTCAATCTAGTGCAGTGGTCCCCAAACTTTTGAGGGTCATGCTCCTCCTTACCCTTGTCCACCCTCTTCCCCCCATGCCCCCCCTCCCGAGCCAGTGATGGGAGCAGGGGCATGGTTGGGCCCGGGGAGGAGGGGGGAGGACACACGGACAGGAGTAAGGGGGCCGAGGCTGGGTCTGGGTCTGGGTCTGGAGGTGGGGCCGGGAGTGGAGGAGCCACAGCTGGGCTGCGGTGGGGGCCGGCAGCTGGGCCCACAGCCAGGTGCAGCTTCACTCCTGGCCTTGCCCCCAGCCTCGGCCCCGGGCCAGAAATGGAGCCACACACAGTGGCTGAGGCTGGGGCCGGGGTCAGGCGTGCATGGGGCCAGGAGCTGGGGGACGCGGCTGGGGACCGGACAGATCAGAGCTGGGGGTGGGGAGAGGCTGGGTGGCTCTCTTTTCCCACCCCCCTTGGGGGTTGGCCCAGATCCTGCTGTGCCTCCTGGATGGCCCTCCACATCCCCAAGTGGGGCATGCCCCACACTTTAGGAACCTCTGAGTGGAAAAAGGCAGAACAAGAGCCAATGGCTGGCAGTTAAAGCCAGACAAATGCAAATGAGAAATAAGGCGCAAATTTTTAACAGTGAGAGTGATTCACCATTGAAACAAATGAGCAAGGGAAGTGGAGGATTCTCCATTTCTTGAGGTCTTCAAGACTGGATGCCTCTCTGGAAGATACACTTTTGTCAGGCACAAGTTATTGGGCTCAGTGCAGAGGTAACTGGATAAAATTTTCTGGCCTGTGGTGTATGGAAAGCCAGACCAGATCATAATGGTCCCTTCTGGCCTTAAAATCTCTGAATTTCTCTGAAAACATGACCTTCAGAATAAACATTTGAGAGAAGCTGGTGCATGTTGTTTGAACAGAAAAGTTAAGTTTTCAGGGATTGCCTCTTCTGTATTTCTGATCCAGGTTAAAATCAGTCAGTGAAGAGATGCACCAAAAATGTTCTTGTGGGAGTCTCAGTATTTGGCAGTCCTGGGTATCCTGAGACAGCATCTTCTCACCTGACTCACATCCTGCTTTCTACAGTGGCCGGGTGGAATGGGTTAAGTGGCGGATGGCTGAGTGACCTAAACACCAGGCTTGCGAAACTTAGAATCTTTCCAACCATTGGATGCTGTCCCAACAGCGTTAGCTCAGCCCTTCGTCCTTCCAAAGGAGACGGATTGAGCTGGACTGTGGCCTATTCTGTGGCCCCCTTTTACTGCACTACTGGCATAGAGGTGCCCTAAACTAAGAGATGAAGATTTCCCTGGTGTGGTGAAATCCCCGGCTGGCATAGTCAGCTCCCTGTCACCCCTTTTGGCCTCCCAAGCACAAGGGACACATCAGGGGAAAGCCCTTTAGCAATTCCTGCTCCAGTCCCAAGGAGGCTATCATACACCAGTGTAACTTAGAGCTGCTTTGAGGCTGCTCTGAGTTACACCAGGGATTGAACCGGTTCAAGCAGCACCTGGGAGCAGAGGAGGCCAGAGTGGCATACAGTCCCCTCCGTTCTTCCCCGCTCCTCAGCTGCGCTAGATAGGCCTCTACTACAGTTCAGGATCTAGCCCAGTGGTGCTGGTGCTGATTGTCCACAGGCTCGGCCCCCCCACAGCTCCCAGTGGCCGTGGTTTGCTGTTCCTGTCCAAGGGGAGCTGTGGGAAGCGGTGGCCAGCACATCCCTGCGGCCCGCCACTTCCCCCAGCTCCCCTTGGCCGGGAACGGCGAACCTCAGCCACTGGGAGCTGCGGGGGGCCGTGCCTGCAGACAATCAACGCCAGCAAATTATCTCGTGGTCCGCTATTAGATTACCCTGATGGGCCGCATGCAGCCCATGGGCAGCAGGTTGCCCACCACTGATCTAGCCCATTGTGCTGTCCATGTTCAATGTGTGAAGATCTGGAAAAAAATGATCCATGATCCTCTATGCTCAGCATGTCTATTAGAGATCCCATGGCACTCTTAACCAGAGTAAGGGTTTGTAGGGCCATGCTGATCCAGAAATTGTCTCCCCTCCCCCGCACCCCGCGTTGTGTGGGTTGCTCTCCTTACCCCAGAGGTGGCTGCATTACAAACAGCTCTGCTGAAAAATGGTTTGGGATCTTTCTGTTTCTAAAATGTTAAGCATCCAGAACCATGGCACCTTTCTGGGTTCTCCCAGCGCTAACTTTGATTCTGGTCAGCAAAGAAAGCAGCTATCTAGATCAGGGGTTCTCAAACTTCATTGCACCATGACCCCCTTCTGACAACACAAATTGCTACACGAACCCAGGAGGGAGGACCGAAGCCTGAGCCCGCCTAAGCCCCGCCACCCTGGGCAGGGGGGAAGGAGGGGAAAGCCCCGGGGCTTCAGTCCCTGGCAGGGGGCTCTAACCTGAGCCCTGCCGTGCAGGGCTAACGCCCTTGGGCTTTGGCCTGAAGTGCTGGGGCTCAGGCTTCGGCTTCAGCTCCAGACCTCAGCAAGTCTAATGCCAGCCCTGGGGACCCCATTAAAACAGGTCCTTAACTAGTGATGGACTCTTTTGCTGGGCACTTCCAAAGCCAGTCAAACACAGATTGCTATGCAGATAATAGTGGATTGCTCTTTGAAGCTTGGTTCCTCATGCCTTGACTATCAAACCTCTGTAGAATACAAGGGCACTTACTTTAGGATCACAGGTCCTTTCCAGTCAGCTAAAATGGTATGCCTGGAGGGCAAATGCACCCTTCCAAGACTGGGAATGATAGAGTACAATGAGCAAGCTGAGCAGCTCAGAAAAAGCAAATGCAAAGAGGATCTACCTTAACCCATCATCGTCCTGATTCCAGAAATGGCCTGACCAGACCAGGCCAGAAACATCACCACCCCTACTGGCTCGGGCTGAATTCCAAACACAGTTTGGCACTTTGTCTCACACACCTTGTGTGTCCTTTTCCTTCCTTACCTTATTTCTTCATTTTCCTTTCCCCCTCTGTCTAATCAGAGTTCGGCGTAGCCAACCAAGACTGCATATTTTGCAACTGTGCTGGAAGCCTGTGACCAGAGAGACACCTAAAAGCCATGCCAGGTTTGCCAGGTCTCGGAGCAGCTGATCAGACTGTGGGTTGTGCCTGTGTTTCTCCAGCCCTGAGGTTGCAAGTGAGCCAGAGACAGAAGCTGCATTCTCTCTTTGCTGTTCATTTCCCCTTTCGTGTGTGGGTGTCTCGTTTTGTCGTCTCTTTCCCCCCAAAAGGACAGTTATCACTATCTTTAATACCATCAAAAAAATTATCAAACAAGGGTTTTCCCTTTGTCAATACTCCCCTTCAGCTAAAGGGCAAGAGCAAGGGTTATTAAAATGGAAGCCGTATTTAATATTTTTTCAAATGCTTGAACTGTTTTTCCTTTTCTGTATCTTTAATTAAAGGCTAAAAAAATGTTTCATGGTGCGTTTGCCACGGTACTAAGCAGGGGAGGGCTCTCTACCAAACCTCAAATCTTGGTTAAAACTGTGGAACGTTGGACAGCTTCAAGGTCATGGTAGCACCTTTGACTCTTTGGGCCCATGTATTCATAGAATCATAGAATCATAGAATATCAGGGTTGGAAGGGACCTCAGGAGGTCATCTAGTCCAACCCCCTGCTCAAAAGCAGGACCCATCCCCAATTAAATCATCCCAGCCAGGGCTTTGTCAAGTCTGACCTTAAAAACCTCTAAGGAAGGAGATTCCACCACCTCCCTAGGCAACGCATTCCAGTGTTTCACCACCCTCCTAGTGAAAACGTTTTTCCTAATATCCAACCTAAACCTCCCCCACTGCAACTTTATTCCATCAAAATTAATACAAATGTCTCTTTGTTCCGTGTTTATACAGCGCCCAGCACCATGGGGTTCCTGGTCCATGATTGGAGGTCCCTGGTGCGACGATAGTAAAAATAATTAAGAGCTCATTGGCACCACTCTGATTGGCACTGGCTGAGGAGCTGGCTTTTCTTGAATTCTTGCCCTAAACTATTGTGCAGTGCTGCTGCGTGTTAAACAATCACTGTGCTCCACCCAAGTGGTGGCTGAATTTTGTTGGTGGGGAAAATGATTTCTCTCTCGAGTTTAAAGAACAGGAGGACCTGTGGCACCTTAGAGACTAACCAATTTATTTGAGCATAAGCTTTCGTGAGCTACATATTTGAGATCCTTTGGCATAGCCATGTCTCTGCAAAATTACTGCAATAATGAATCTGTTGTAAATTTTTTAATAAATACTTAATGTTGAGAAAGATCTCAAGCATCCTTAAGGAAGTATGTAGACATCTGGGCCGGGTCCTCCTTTAACATGAAATTCCCTGCTCTTCCTCCACAATGCTGCAGGCAAGAACAGAATGCTTTGGTTATTCTGAGCATCTGTGCATTTGACCCAATTACTGTGCTCTACTATCTGTCAGTTGTCAGCAGCCTGTAATTCAGAGATGCCTGATGCTGGAAGCTAATTACTTCTTCCTCTGTTACCCGACTTTGAGTTAAAAATACATGAACATGATTTATGGACTAATGTAGTTCACTTGCATGGCAGTGGTTTTAATTTCTGGCATAAGCAGATCAGTTCTGCCCACAATTAGATACTGAACTTAAAACATTAAAAAAAGAAAAGTGCAAGGTTTGTAAGGTATGTGTAGTAATTATAGCCGCAGTGGCATGCAATTAAAGAAATATTCAGTTTGCAGAGAGATCTCGTATGTTGTTCTCATTCCAAATTCAGGGAGAGTTATTAAACCTTTCCTGAGCTGGTGTAACCTGGCATAGCTCTACTGAAGTAAACAGAGCTCTGTCGATTAACACCGGATGAAGGTCTACCCCTAATTATTTACTGATAATCCAATCCTGAAAGCCTTCCACATATGGAACTATTGCTGATTTCAATGGAATTTCCACAGGATTTGGCTGTATCCTGATCAGAAAGCTCAGTATCCATCCATAGCCCTCACCAACAGATGTTATAGGTCGAGGTGGTCCCAACCCTGATGGACCCCTACAATGTGGGGTCCAACATGGGGTGGCGTTTGGTGTTAGGGCATGAGTAGATGGCTGGCTCTTCGCTGTGATCAATACTGAACCTGCATAGCATTAGAGAACACTCTGTCAGGCATGCCCTCCTTCAGATCAGATATAAATAGGGTCCTACCAAATTCACAGTGCATTTGGGTCAATTTCACAGTCATAGGATTTTAAAAATCGTAAATTTCAAGATTTCAGCTATTTCAATCTGAAATTTCAAGGTGTTGTAATTGTAGGGGTCCTGTCCCAAAAAGGAGATGTGTGGTGGGGGTCACAAGGTTATTATGGGGCGGGGGGGGGGGGTTGTGGTACTGCTCCTTCAGAGCGGGGTAGCAGCAGGGCAGAAGTGAGGATGGCATGATCTGGTATTGCCACCCTTCTGTACTGCTGCTGCTGGGGTGTTGCCTTTGGAGCTACCAGCCACTGCTCTCCGGCCACCCCACTCTGAAGGCAGCGCAGAAGTCAGGGTGGCAATACCTCAAACCCCTAAAATAACCTTGCAACCCCCCCCACCCCGTAGCTCCCTTTTGGGTCAGGACCCCCAGTTTGAGAAACGCTGGTCTCCCCCATAAAATCTGTATAGTACAGGGTACAAGCACACATAAAACCAGATTTCATGGGTAGGAGACCAGATTTCATGGTCCATGATGTGTTTTTCATGGCTGTGAATTTGGTAGGGCCCTAGACATAAATCTTGGAGCCCTGATCACTGGTCATTAAAACTCCTATGTCCTTTTTCATAAGGGTAGGGGTGTTTGACTGAGTTCTAGTGAGGGTAATTACAGTGAATGCCATTAGGCTACTAACATTAACTACTGCTAGCAGTTAAATTTACCCATGGTATTTTTGATGATGTCCATTGTTCTGGGCAATAATGCAGATACTAGGCTGCAGTAAATGTCAAGATCTTAATGACACCACCTTCTGCTGACCTACTTCCATCTCGCTTCCAGTTGCAGAAAGTATTCTTTGTTAAGCAAACCCATTTGAAAATACTCCCAAGTGCTGTGTTGTACCCAAGAAGCAACTCTACTTAAGTGCTGGGTTAAATGATTCCTATGCAGAGAATGGTATAGGGAGTTAAGATTAATAAGGTGCTATGGGACCCATCAGGAAAAAAAACTGTATTAAAATCATTTAAAGTTCTTCCAAAATACAAGATTTTCAAGCTTAAAAGTAATTTTTGCCCCTTCATTGCTTCAGTGTCGCATTCATCTGGGAAAGTAGATTTGCCCTGTTCTAATGACTAGTCTGATCTTTTTGTTGGTGAAATTGATCATAAAATTCCCATTGCTTGAAGTGGAAGCAGGGTGAAATCTCTCTCTTTTTTTTTTCTTCCCCCCCAGTCAATCTCTACAAGACGTGTCTGTCTGGCTTTGCAGAGATTCACGCAATTCCTTTCTTTGGGTTTCAGTCCATGCGGGTTGTATCCCCTCACACTCTCCCCACTCTGTTTTGGGTTTGAAGAAAACCAAAACCTCACAGTGGAATTAAGAGGAAGCCACTGAGGTTCCCTTGGTTTTAGGTTGAAAACACACATTTCCCTTGATCTCTCTATAAGACCCGAAGTCAAGCCAGGGCTTCATGCTCAGACTTCCTCAAAAGGTCCAAGAATCACTCAGTAGCTTCCATCAAACCTGCTTGAGTGTGTAGCTTGAGAGGAAGGATGGCCTTATAGGTAAAGCACTGGGCTGGGATTCAGGAGACTTGGGTTTAATTCCTAGTTTTGCAATAGACTCCCCGTGTGATCTTGGACAAATTGCTTCATTTCTCTCATCCTTATTTCCCCATCTGTAAATAATGTAATTCCTTTCTCTCACTCTCTGCCTGTCTTTTCTATATAGACTATGAGATCATTAGGACAGGGATATTTCCTTACTATGTGTCTTGGTTAGCCCTCTAAGTGCCACCGTACTATGAATAAGTAACCTGTAGCCAAGCTAGTTTTCAGTGATTTTGATTTCTCTTGTGAACATTTTTCTCTTCTCTAGTTCTTAAACCTGAATTTTGGCCAGAAGTATGTGAAATATGCCTGCCATTGGGAAGAAATACAATCATAAGATTGGTAATAATACAATAATACATAGCTTTTATGTAGTGCTTTTCATCTGTAGATCTCAAATTGCTTTACGAAGGAGGTCAGTGTCATTCTCCCCATTCTACAGATAGGGAAACTGAGGCATGAGAAGGTGAGGTGACTTGCACGAAGTCACCCAGCAGGTCAATGGCGGAGACAGGAATAGAAGTCGCAGGCAGCTTTGTGTACATTTGGGGGCTGGAATTTGACCCTTAACTATCTTAAGGCTAAATCAGGGGTCAGCAACCTTTTAGAAGTGCTGTGCCAAGTCTTCATTTATTCACTTTAATTTAAGGTTTCACGTGCCAACACTACATTTTAACATTTTTAGAAGGTCTCTCTCTATAAGTCTATATATTATAGAACTAAACTGTTGTTGTATGTAAACAATGTTTTCAAAATGTTTAAGAAGCTTCATTTAAAATTAAATTAAAATGCTGATCTTATGCCACCGGCCCACTCAGCCCGTTGCTGGCCTGGGGTTCCGTTCAACCAGGCCGGCAGCGGGCTGAGCGGGGCCTGCAGCCGGGACCCCGGCTGGCAAGGGGCCGGCAGCCAGAACCCCAGACCAGCAGCGGGCTGAGTGGGGCTGGTGGCCGGTATCCCAGACCAGCAGTGGGCTGAGCAGCTCAGCCCACTGCCGGTCTGGGGTTCTGCTCTGGGGTCTTTTCGAATAGGAAAGACAAGTAGCAAATGAGAGGATTAGAACATATAGTTAAGAGTGCCTAAAACCAGGATGCAGGGATCATGGTGCCCAGCAACACACACATAACAGTGCAGCTCTCTGTTGTATTTATAATCACCCTGTTATCTCAGCACTACTCCCCCTCAATTTAGGGTGGGAAGTGAAGAGGAGTGTAATAAAATGAGATTGTGAAGGGCCTACAGTGGCTTGACAACAAGTGGAGGGAGGCTAAGCTACATGGGTTATATCGGCAAGGTGTCCCTTGCAATTATCACAGCCAGAAGATGACCAAGGGGGAGGCCAGAAACTTGGTACATGGATCAGATATAAGCAGAACGTAAAGACCAGTTTGCACAACGGCCAGGGGTACAAGCAGGAGTTTTGGAAGAAGGCTACAAAAGTCACCACGCCCGAACATGCAAGTGGCGAGAAAGACGAGGTAAGGATGAACGCAACGTACAAATGAAACAGCAGGGGTAGATGGTAGGGGAGGCAGGGGGTCGATAAGCAAACTGGAATGTAGCCGGGATGTTAGAGCATGTATCCCTAGCCTTGGCAAGCATGCCCTGGAATTGCAAGCACTCAGAGCCTTGGGTTTTAAATCTGATCAGAAAAAGGGAGCAAGTCCAACAGCACCACAACTCCTGGACTTAGAGAGGAGATAAATAGCCAGCACTGCTCCCTACAGCACCATCAAACGTCTCCTTCAAGGTCTCCTGCACAAAACACTGACTGTGCCCAGGGCTCTACAAACATCTGAGCTCAGGTACAGTGATCGCCTCAGATGACAGGGGAGCACAAAGCCCCAACTTCTAAGACTCAGTAATTGCACAGCCCCTGGACCTAAGGTGCCTTTTCTTGTTATTACCGAACTTGCGTGGGAGCCTGACGGGCAGAGCATTAAAAGTACAAACCTGTTTCATCCAGCCTCCTTTCCCCCCAGCTCCCAGGCTGAGTAAGCAGCTCTGGAACCCCTGCAATTATTCCTTGTGGTCAGGAACAACTCTCCTTATATGGCTGCGGAGTGGGAAGAAAGACACAGACATCCCTTCGTGGCCAGTCCGGATTGCAATATTGGGTTGGGAAGGAGCACGTGCCACAGGGCTGGTGTTTCCCTCATCCCCAACCCCAACAAGCAAGGACTAAGAGGGCAAGGAGTAGGCTCCACCCACCTCCCCAGAACTGAGCTATCACAAGAGGGAAGTGTGCTGCATCCTGTCAGGCCAGCTGTAACTCCTTTCCCCCAGGAGCACAGGGATCTGGGATGGAAATGTGAGTCAGTCCCAAGTTCCTTGCCAGGGCTGCACCTGGGGTCGTACAGTTTCACCATTGCCCCTCACTACAGGAGTCAGTCATACTCTAGTCCGCCACCTATTAATACAATGATCTTGCATGTACTGAGTCCTCAGCGTCTAGCAGAACTTGATGCATTTCGAAAGGAGGGCATATACTGTCGTATATTCCCTTTTCTGGGCAAACCTATGAGGTTGGGTCTTGGCAGTGGTGCCTGGCAGCTTGCTCTCTCTCTCTGGGGCACTCAGCTGCTGGGCACTTGCGGCCTAATCAAAGCAGTCTCGTTTGCCACAGGGAATTTCAGTTTTGCTACATCTGAATAATTTATCGGAAGCCAAGAGATGTAACATCGTTCCTCCGGCTCCTCGTTCGCCCCGAGTTTTCTGTCGTCTTGCCCTGACACAATCAAAAGAGACACAAAAGCCTCGGATCACTGTTCAGAACACTGGCTCAGCGGGGCCCCTGATTCCAGCGCAATCAACAGGAGAGTAACGAGATCCCTCTGATTGTCTCTCCACCAGGATTCACAGCAACTCCGGAAGTCAAATCAAGGTCCGCGTGCAACTCATCTGGTTTATACAGTATTTTATTCCTACATCCCTGTCCCAGAAACCCTGGCAGTGGCATATTCATGTTTTTCTTCACAACGAGAGATTATTTACCAGAGGGTATGTAAGCAGTGTCAGGATGAGCTCCACCCTGACATCTGGTGGTGAGGTGTGGCAAGTTGTGGAAAAGAACTTCAGGGGCCGATCTCATTTGCATAGGCACACCCACCCCGCCTAGAATGAGGCCATAGCTGCCCAAGTGGTCACTTTGGCTGCTCTGGGATCCCCAGTGTCTCTGTTATTGGGGCAGGCAGAATAAATTGTTATTACCCTGATTATGGGAACTGTGCTTGGAACTGTACTTGGCCTTTTGTTATGCTGGAGGGACTCACCATCAACTAAGTAGCACTCGCTAGGCAAGGGTCATGGGTTTTAAAACTCTGTGAATTGAGAGAGGCTGGGGACAAGTATTAATACTTGGTGGCATGGGCCCCTTGGTGAGGGCCTTTCATGCTAACTGCACTTCTTCCTCTCTCTACTGTGGAATATCAGAGCTAATTTTGATCCTGTTAGGAGTCTAGTTACAGGCTGCTGAGCTCACTTTGGGCTAATGGTGCACCAGCACTGAAGCTCCCCTACTACAAGCTGAATTCACCAAAGAGCTGAACTGACTAAGAGCTGAAATCACTGAGCGTTGTGTTAAGTAGTGGGGGAGCCTGAAGATAGATTGTGGAGCAGTTTGCGGGAGGGCTGGAGTGCCTTGTGGACAGGCTGGTGGAGCAGTTCGTAGGACGGCGGGAGCTGCTGGTTGGACACAGAGCAGTTTGTGGACCGGCTGGTGGAGCAGTTTCTGGGCCGGTGGGAGCTCCGTGTGGGCCGCGGAGCTGAGCGAAGGAGTTCGTGGGGCGGCTGGCGGAGCGGAGAGAAGCGAAGGCCTATGGAGCTGTGGGGCGGTCAGCTTCAGATCATGTAAGGTGCCTCTTACCCCCGTCCCATCTCCACCCAGGTTGGGAGGTAAAGCTCCGCAGATAAACTTTCGAACTCTGGGGCTGCCCTGACCAGGGACAGAGACTTTTGGGTCATTGGACTTTTGGGACTTTGGGTGATTTGGGGTTGCTGGACTCAAGAACCAAAGGGAAAGGGGCATGCCCCAATTTGCTTGGGGTGGATTTTTTTTGCTCATGGATTGGGTTATGAATCCTGGTGGTGGTGTTTCCCCAACATAATGCCACATTGTTTCTCTCTGTTATTAAAAGGCTTTTTGCTACACTCAGACTATGTGCTTGCGAGAGGGGAAGTATTGCCTCTTGGAGGTGCCCAGCGGGGGTGGTATATATTTGTCCCAGGTCACTGGGTGGGGGCTTGAGCCGGTTTGCATTGTGTTATTGGAATGGATCCCCTAGATATTGAACCCGGCCCTTGTTTCATAGATTCATAGATATTTAGGCCAGAAGGGACCATTATGATCATCTAGTCTGACCTCCTGCACAATGCAGGCCACAGAATTTCACCCACCACTCCTAAAAAAGACCTCACACCTAGATCTATGCTATTGAAGTCCTCAAATTGTAGTTTGAAGACCTCAAGGAGCAGAGAATCCTCCAGCAAGTGACCCGTGCCCCATGCTACAGAGGAAGGCGAAAAACCTCCAGGGCCTTCCAATCTGCCCTGGAGGAAAATTCCTTCCCGACCCCAAATATGGCGATCAGCTAAACCCTGAGCATATGGGCAAGATTCATCAGCCAGATACTACAGAAAATTCTTTCCCGGGTAACTTGGATCTTACCCCATCTAAAAACCCATCACAGGCCATTGGGCCTATTTACCATGAATATTTAATTACCAAAACCATGTTATCCCATCATACCATCTCCTCCATAAACTTATCGAGTTTAATCTTAAAGCAAGATAGATCTTTTGCCCCCACCACTTCCCTCGGAAGGCTATTCCAAAACTTCACTCCTCTGATGGTTAGAAACCTTTGTCTAATTTCTAATCTAAATTTCCTAGTGGCCAGTTTATATCCATTTGTTCTTGTGTCCACATTGGTACTGAGTTTAAATAATTCCTCTCCCTCTCTGGTATTTATCCCTCTGATATATTTATAGAGAGCAATCATATCTCCCCTCAACCTTCTTTTAGTTAGGCTAAACAAGCCAAGCTCCCTGAGTCTCCTTTCATAAGACAAGTTTTCCATTCCTCGGATCATCCTAGTAGCCCTTCTCTGTACCTGTTCCAGTTTGAATTCATCCTTCTTAAACATGGGAGACCAGAACTGCACACAGTATTCCAGGTGAGGTCTCACCAGTGCCTTATATAACGGTACTAAAACCTCCTTATCCCTACTGGAAATACCTCTCCTGATGCATCCCAAGACGACATTAGCTTTTTTCACAGCCATATCACATTGGCAGCTCATAGTCATCCTATGATCAACCAATACTCCAAGGTCCTTTTCCTCCTCCGTTACTTCTAGTTGATGTGTCCCTAGCTTATAACTAAAATTCTTGTTATTAATCCCTAAATGCATGACCTTACACTTCTCACTATTAAATTTCATCCTATTCCTATTACTCCAGTTTACAAGGTCATCCAGATCCTCCTGTAGGGTATCCCTGTCTTTCTCTAAATTAGCAATACCTCCCAGCTTTGTATCATCTGCAAACTTTATTAGCACACTCCCACTTTTTGTGCCCAGGTCAGTAATAAAAAGATTAAATAAGATTGGTCCCAAAACTGATCCTTGAGGAACTCCACTGGTAACCTGCCTCCAACTTGACAGTTCACCTTTCAGTAGGACCCGTTGTAGTCTCCCCTTTAACCAATTCCCTATCCACCTTTCAATTTTCCTATTGATGCCCATCTTATCCAATTTAACTAATAATTCCCCATGTGGCACAGTATCAAACGCCTTACTAAAATCTAAGTAAATTAGATCCACTGCGTTTCCTTTATCTAAAAAATCTGTTACTCTCTCAAAGAAGGAGATCAGGTTGGTTTGGCACGATCTACCTTTTGTAAAACCATGTTGTATTTTGTCCCATTTACCATTGACTTCAATGTCCTTAACTACCTTCTCCTTCAAAATTTTTTCCAAGACCTTGCATACTACAGATGTCAAACTAACAGGCCTATAATTACTTGGATCACTTTTTTTCCCTTTCTTAAAAATAGGAACTATGTTAGCAATTCTCCAATCATACGGTACAACCCCTGAGTTTACAGATTCATTAAAAATTCTTGCTAATGGGCTTGCAATTTCTTGTGCCAATTCTTTTAATATTCTTGGATGAAGATTATCTGGGCCCCCCGATTTAGTCCCATTAAGCTGTTTGAGTTCCGCTTCTACCTCAGATATGGTGATGTCTACCTCCATATCCTCATTCCCATTTATCATGCTACCATTATCCCTAAGATCCTCTTTAGTCTTATTAAAGACTGAGGCAAAGTATTTGTTTAGATATTGGGCCATGCCTAGATTATCCTTGACCTCCACTCCATCCTCAGTTTTTAGCGGTCCCACTTCTTTCTTTGTTTTCTTCCTATTTATATGACTATAGAACCTTTTACTATTGTTTTTAATTCCCTTTGCAAGGTCCAACTCTACTTGACTTTTAGCCTGTCTCACTTTATCCCTACATATTCTGACCTCAATAAGGTAGCTCTCCTTACTGATCCCTCCCTTCTTCCACTCCCTATATGCTTTCTGCTTTTTCTTAATTACCTCTCTAAGATGCTTGCTCATCCAGCTTGGTCTACAACTCCTGCCTATGAATTTTTTCCCCTTTCTTGGGATGCAGGCTTCCGATAGCTTCTGCAGCTTTAATTTAAAATAATCCCAGGCCTCCTCTACCTTTAAACCCATAAATTCTTCAGTCCAATCCACTTCCCTAACTAATTTCCTTAATTTTTGAAAGTCAGCCCTTTTGAAATCAAAAACCCTAGTTGCAGATTTATTTTTGTTAATCCTTCCATTCAATTTGAACTGAATTAGCTCATGATCACTTGAGCCAAGATTATCCCCTACAACCATTTCCTCTATGAGGTCCTCATTACTCACCAAGACCAAATCTAAAATGGCATCCCCTCTAGTCGGTTCAGCAACTACTTGCTGAAGGAATCCATCAGCTATCGCATCTAGGAAAATCTGAGCCCTATTATTATTACTAGCACTCGTCCTCCAGTCTATATCTGGGAAGTTAAAGTCTCCCATGATCACACAGTTTCCATTAGTATTTACTTTATTAAAAACATTAAAAAGGGCTCTATCCATATCCAAATTAGATCCCGGCGGTCTATAGCACACCCCAAGCACTATCCCAGGGGAGGCTCTAATAGTTTTCTTCCCCAATTTAATTGTTGCCCAGACAGACTCAGTCATATCCATTTCATCGCTTCTTATTTCTTTACATTCTATCTCATCATTGATATACAGTGCTACTCCACCACCTTTACCTTTATTTCGGTCTTTCCTAAACAGCACATACCCTTCAATACCTGTAGCCCAGTCATGACTACTATTCCACCAGGTCTCTGTTATACCTATAATATCTGGTTTCACTTCCTGCACCAGTAACTCTAGTTCCTCCATTTTGTTACCTAGGCTCCTTGCATTAGTGTACAAACATCTTAATTTTTGCTGTTTGGCCTCACTCACATTCTGTACCCTATTAGGCACGGTTATTTTACTACCAGTATAACCTATTAGACTTGTATCTACACTGCCCTTCCTCCTACCTACAGCTGTATCCACTCTTACTTCATTTTCTTTCCACTCTATGCTAAATTCTGGCGTGGAGATTACCTGGACATCTCCCAACCATCTCCCCCAAATTCCTAGTTTAAAGCTCTCTTAATCAGTTGTGCCAGCCTCCATCCTAGAAGTCTATTTCCTTCCCTACTCAGATGAAGTCCATCCCGAGAGAACTGTCCTCTATCCATGAATGCCTCCCAATGGCCATACATCCCAAAGCCCTCCTTATAGCACCACTGCCTAAGCCATCTATTGATAGTCATAATCTTGTCACACCTTTGTTGCCCTTCTCTAGGAACAGGCAGAATCCCACTAAAGATCACCTGAGCCTCAATTTCCTTAAGCGTCCTCCCCAGCCTAGCATAGTCTCCCTTAATACTTTCCAGCGAGAATCTAGCCGTATCATTTGTTCCCACATGAAGGATAATTAGGGGATTCTTTCCCGCTCCCTTTAGAATCCTTTTCAACCTCAGGTCTACATCCCGTATCTTAGCACCTGGAAGACAGCACACCCTCCTATTTTCTGGATCAGCTCTGGTTACAGGCCTATCTATTCTTCTCAGTAAAGAGTCCCCAATCACATAGACCTGCCTTTTCCTAGTGACGGTGCTATTCTCCAGTCTATCCCCTGTTCCCTCTGGCTGCAAGTTCTTTCCATTCCCATTCTCCCTTGTAATCCTTTTTAACCCATCCTGTATCCTCCTGGGGCTCATATTTGGTGTAATCTCCATTAACTCTTCCCCTTTTCCTATAGGACTAACCGCTCTTCTCTTCTTCCTTGCCCTATCACCTTCAGTGACTACCTGCTGAGCCCCTTCTTCATTTTCCAACTCTGCAAACCTATTCTGAAGCTCTATTTCTCCTTCACTAGCCCATCTTTTCCTCTGCCTAGTTCTTTTAGTCACATGCTTCCACTGACCACTTTCCTCACCCAGTCTCCCCTCAGAATTCCCTAGTCCTGCTTCCATCTGCAAGTCTGAGCTTTTCCCTTCAGATACCTCATGTCTTTGCTCCATAATCTGCTCAAACCCCTTCCTAAACTCTACCAGACTTTCCACCTGCATCTCCAAACCTCTGATCTTTTCCTCCATCAGCTCTATCAGACGGCATTTCATGCAGAGAAAACTCTTACCAGGTGCCCCCTCCAGGATCATGTACATACCACAGCTTCCACATCCAGTCATCTTCATTGTGTCATCTGCTACATGGGTCACTCCCACTGCCACCTCTGAATCTGTCATAGCCTTCCCACCTAAATCCTGTTAATCTGGGAAACACAAACCACACCAAACCACCACCACCCACAGCAAAACCAAACCCCACACAAGCACCACAAGACAAACTCCCCTTTCAAACTCCCCTGTTTACAGCTCTGTTTGCTAGCTCCTGTGCTGCTGCAGCCATCTCTGCCGCTGCCTGACTGGCTGCTACCTTTTTAGGACCTCTAGTCAGTGAAGCCCCGCCCCCTAATCAGGGCTCAGCTTCTCTCCCAGCACAAAGCCCCTACAAGCCTCTACACATACAGATACTAACAATACAAAACCAAACAAACACAAATACCTTGTTGCTGCCAACTCTGACGGGCAGAAGGGTTACAGGTACATGTTACCTATGACTGGCCCAGACTACCGAGAACAAAGGTGTTATGCTCTGATGCACTCCAGAACAGCCATCCCAAAACACAGGGAAATTGAAGCAAGACACACAGGTAGGTGGTCAATCAAAACCTGTAATATCCAGGAACCAGTTAAGTCATTGTCAAATATTCTCCTACCTTTTTTGCCCCTTTTTCCTTTTTCAATTTTGCTACTGAGATAACCGGAGAGTGAAAGGGAAAAAGCAGGGAGGGAAATGGAAAGAATCATGATGCAAACACACAACAGGGCCAAATTACAGTTGCACATGCAACTTTACCTTTTGAGTATTTGACTTTGCAACCTTAATGTTCTTCTGACATAGGGTTTTTGTGGGGTAGGATTAGATGTCATATATGCATATACATAGAGAGAGCAAGACGACATTTTCCCTGGTTAGTTCCCACACGTGGATGGTTTAAGACTTTAACACCCCTCATTTCAATCGTTATCTGTCACTGTCATGCCTTTTCTAAATATTTGGGTTCTGCTATCATGGCTCATCTCATCAACATCTGTGGGAGACGTTAACTCACCTCTGCCAAACCATATACAGAGGGCAAGACAAACACTCTTATCCTACAGATTTGTCTGGTTTTGTAACCCTCCAGGTGACACAAAATGCTTGATTTAAATAAAGACATTAAAAGCCAGATTCTTCCTTCATGTGTATTTTACACCAGCATAACTTCATGTACTTCCATACAGTTACTTAGTGTTTATGCCAGTGTAAATGAAAGAAGAATCAGGCCCAACCTGTCTAGCGAGAGTGTCTGAAGACAGACATAGGAACTGACCTTTCGATGATACAGCAGGATACGGACCCTGGACTTCAGGAAAGCAGACTTCGACTCCCTCAGGGAACAGATGGGTAGAATCCCCTGGGGGACTAACATGAAGGGGAAAAGAGTCCAGGAGAGCTGGCTGTATTTCAAGGAATCCCTGTTGAGGTTACAGGGACAAACCATCCCGATGTGTCGAAAGAATAGTAAATATGGCAGGCGACCAGCTGGGCTTAACGGTGAAATCCTAGCGGATCTTAAACATAAAAAAGAAGCTTACAAGAAGTGGAAGGTTGGACATATGACCAGGGAAGAGTATAAAAATATTGCTCGGGCATGTAGGAATGAAATCAGGAGGGCCAAATCGCACCTGGAGCTGCAGCTAGCGAGAGAGGTCAAGAGTAACAAGATGGGTTTCTTCAGGTATGTTGGCAACAAGAAGAAAGCCAAGGAAAGTGTGGGCCCCTTACTGAATGAGGGAGGCAACCTAGTGACAGAGGATGTGGAAAAAGCTAATGTACTCAATGCTTTTTTTGCCTCTGTCTTCACGAACAAGGTCAGCTCCCAGACTGCTGCGCTGGGCATCACAACATGGGGAATAGATGGCCAGCCCTCTGTGGAGAAAGAGGTGGTTAGGGACTATTTAGAAAAGCTGGACGTGCACAAGTCCATGGGGTCAGACGAGTTGCATCCGAGAGTGCTAAAGGAATTGGCGGCTGTGATTGCAGAGCCGTTGGCCATTATCTTTGAAAACTCGTGGCGAACCGGGAAAGTCCCGGATGACTGGAAAAAGGCTAATGTAGTGCCCATCTTTAAAAAAGGGAAGAAGGAGGATCCTGGGAACTACAGGCCAGTCAGCCTCACCTCAGTCCCTGGAAAAATCATGGAGCAGGTCCTCAAAGAATCAATCCTGAAGCACTTACATGAGAGGAAAGTGATCAGGAACAGTCAGCATGGATTCACCAAGGGAAGGTCATGCCTGACTAATCTAATCGCCTTCTACGATGAGATTACTGGTTCTGTGGATGAAGGGAAAGCAGTGGATGTATTGTATCTTGACTTTAGCAAAGCTTTTGACACAGTCTCCCACAGTATTCTTGTCAGCAAGTTAAAGAAGTACAGGCTGGATGAATGCACTATAAGGTGGGTAGAAAGTTGGCTAGATTGTCGGGCTCAACGGGTAGTGATCAATGGCTCCATGTCTAGCTGGCAGCCGGTGTCAAGTGGAGTGCCCCAGGGGTCGGTCCTGGGGCCGGTTTTGTTCAATATCTTCATAAATGATCTGGAGGATGGTGTGGATTGCACTCTCAGCAAATTTGCGGATGATACTAAACTGGGAGGAGTGGTAGATACGCTGGAGGGCAGGGATAGGATACAGAAGGACCTAGACAAATTGGAGGATTGGGCCAAAAGAAATCTGATGAGGTTCAATAAGGATAAGTGCAGGGTCCTGCACTTAGGACGGAAGAACCCAATGCACAGCTGCAGACTAGGGACCGAATGGCTAGGCAGCAGTTCTGCGGAAAAGAACCTAGGGGTGACAGTGGACGAGAAGCTGGGTATGAGTCAGCAGTGTGCCCTTGTTGCCAAGAAGGCCAATGGCATTTTGGGATGTATAAGTAGGGGCATAGCGAGCAGATCGAGGGACGTGATCGTCCCCCTCTATTCGACATTGGTGAGGCCTCATCTGGAGTACTGTGTCCAGTTTTGGGCCCCACACTACAAGAAGGATGTGGATAAATTGGAGAGAGTCCAGCGAAGGGCAACAAAAATGATTAGGGGTCTGGAACACATGACTTATGAGGAGAGGCTGAGGGAACTGGGATTGTTTAGTCTGCAGAAGAGAAGAATGAGGGGGGATTTGATAGCTGCTTTCAACTACCTGAGAGGTGGTTCCAGAGAGGATGGTTCTAGACTTTTCTCAGTGGTAGAAGAGGACAGGACAAGGAGTAATGGTCTCAAGTTGCAGTGGGGGAGGTTTAGGTTGGATATTAGGAAAAACGTTTTCACTAGGAAGGTGGTGAAACACTGGAATGCGTTACCTAGGGAGGTGGTAGTATCTCCTTCCTTAGAAGTTTTTAAAGTCAGGCTTGACAAAGCCCTGGCTGGGATGATTTAATTGGGGATTGGTCCTGCTTTGAGCAGGGGGTTGGACGAGATGACCTCCTGAGGTCCCTTCCAACCCTGATATTCTATGATTCTATGATGACAGAATTGTACCAATTAGTTGCACATGGAGTTCAGTTAAGTTTGGGGATTTAAACCTTTTTACCAGTGGGATATTGCCAGTACTAGCAGGATTCCCATTCCACATACAGGGAACACCTCAAACCAGGCACACAAGGAAGACTCTGAGAGCACTGATTTGATCCCTAAACTCACAACATACACTACTGCTGAAATCTAAGAGAAGGGAACTAGACAGCATCTCAGAGCTGCCCCATCAGGTCATCCATTCAGCACAAAAGCCCAGCACTGTGAAGTCAGTGCTGAGGTCAAAGCGGGAGATGAAGCCAAATTACCTTTCCAAAAGGGACTGTTCCATGTTCACATTAGGAGCAGAGCAGCTAGTTACAGCCTTACAGCCCCAGGGGCACATGGGGGGCAAGGGAGACCCATGGCAAAGCAAAACCAGGAAAACAAATGGAAAGATTCAAAGGCAACATAGGAAGAAAAGAAGGGAAACCCTGATGAGTCCCTGAGAACAGATACAGTAACCACCATTTCCCATGCCGTGCGACTGACGTGGGATTCTCAGCAAAGGACAAGGGAAAGTATCTGTGTACAAACAAGGGAACCAGACTCAGGAAATCCTTGCCAGCCAACCTATGGAGATCTGCCGCAGCACTGAGCATTGAGGTCAAGGTGATGGGATTGATGGTGGAAAGCGCACCGATTCTGCAGCACTTCCAGATCCTACCATGGCTGACCTCAAAACGGCACAATCTTCAAAACACTCATCAAAGCTTGAAAAGGACAATTAACCACTGCGGAAAAGGTGAGAAATCAGAAGACACAACATTGCCCACCCATCCCTAACCAGAAGCTCTTCATGCTGAGATCTGGAAAACAAAGCAAAGCCCTACAAAATAGAGGCTAGGTGATCACCAATGGGAAGAGACAATGCACAGTGGAGACCCAGAGATGACACTGTCATGTGAGTTGCACAAAGGAGACAAAAAGTGAGAGACAATTTCAGCTCCGCTCGCTGTTGTGATGCAGTGACTTCCTGACTCTCCATTCGCAAAAAGACTCAAAAAGTGAGGGGGGGGGAAGTAGAAAGGAAAGGAAAGGAAAGAGACAGCAGGGAGATCTGAGCTCTGCACCACAATGCCATGTCCTCAGCACAAAGCCTCGCACCGTGACGTCAGGAGGAGAGGAAGACTGACCTGCCTCTCCGCAAGGGACTCCACAGTACGGGAGCCATGTAACTGAGCAAAGGCTCATGGCCATAGACACTCACTGGGAAAAGTCAAGGAGAGCAAACAAATAAAAAAAATACAAAGTGATTTAACCCAAGCAACATGGTAAGAAGCAAAAAAGAGGAACCCACAGAAGTCCCTAGGAGCAGGTAACTTTCTTGAATGACAAGACAGCGTGGGAATGGGTAGAGGTAAGGATGCAACCAGGGGAATGAGTTCGGGAAGCTGTGAAGATTTGCCCCATGGCTGAGCTGGAAAGATGGGGCTGGGAGCTCCCTGGATCCTGGAATTCTTCTAGTGTTAGAAATGTAGCTCTGGGATTTTGTTCTAACTGTTTTGGGAGGCCTGGGGGGGGACAATATATGAAGGGAGTCTAGAGCATATATACAAGTGCCTCCCTGTTCTGGTTCAGAGGAATCTTGGGGTTCTTAGAAAGATTGACTGAGAGCGATTGCATCACAGTGCGGATTTGGCTGGGAAGGATTGGATTGGTGCTAAGTAGGGGCCTGTCCTGAGTCCCACCGAGCTTGGCTTAGGGAGCTTGCTGAAGCCTGTGTTGAGGACTTGACTGAGTCTGCCTGTATGGTGCTCTGCATTGTCATAACCACACTGGACCATTGTCCTCCTCCGCCAGGAAGCAAGAACTAAGTTAGGGCACCTCTGAACTTAGAGAGAGCTATCTTCTACTCCCACAAAGCTGACAGACAGAGCCCTGGGGAGACACCAGGCAGAACAGTTCCACTGAAATTTCAGCAGGGAGTGAAATGAGTGTGAACCACACACACAAAACCCCAAACATACCAAATTGAGATGGGAATCAGTAACTCTAAGCTGCACTGAATTGCCTCACATTCAATGTTCTCAGCCTACTAGTGACTGCAATAGGGTGAGTAGTTAAGGGCTGAATTCAGTAAAGTAAAACCGATGGATGGTTCTCAGTGGGGCTAGTTGCTGTGTTGAATCTAGACAGAAAGTTCACCCTCCGGCGACTGCCCAATCTGTACCAATAAATCAACAGAGAGAGGGAGAAGGGAAAAGGGCACACTTCCTTACAGAGGACAGATCGCAGTGTCCGGTCACTTGGAGGCAGCAGGTGGGGAGCGGCCGTGCCGTGCAGCATGATAAAGGACCTAGCCTTGTGATGTCCAGGTCACAGGAGAGGGCAAAAGCTAGCTCTGTGTCTAAGGGGGCTGCCTTGACTTAATGCCCTTGGTGCACGAGGAGCAAAGTGGGAGCATGTCAGGCAGAGGATTCCAGAAGAGGGAATCAGTGTGCGGTTGGATAGATGTCTCCATGCTCAATCCACCGGCCTAGGGCCTTAGCCCAGCAGGTGTGTGGGGAAGGAACATAGATCTCCCACATCTTCCAGAGCATCTTGGTTTAAGCCCTGCATTTGGAAAGGGCTGGGTGGGAAATGCAGTGGCTCCTCAAAGCATCAGATCTTTCAGCCCCCATTGCCAAGCTGTGCGCCTAGAGCTGAAAATGCATTCTTAAGCTTCCGACAGCCAGGAGATTTCAAAGCTATTTGTTTACATTGGACGGTGCATGAGAAACAGTGTTGAAAGAGACTGATGAGGAGACAATGCAATCCCGCCAGCAGCTCTCTCAGCTGGGCAAGTGGCAAATTCCTGAGAGGGTTCTGCGATGGCCAGGATCCCAGGCAACTGGGGCTTGAAAATATAAGTCCCAGTGAGGGCAAGTAGAAGTTCTGTACTGACCGCCTGGCTCAGCCTGGACAAGTGGGTCAGGCAGGTTGGAGGAGGAAGGGGTTCAAAGGTGGCTCGGGGCCATTATACCTCCAGGGTGGCACAGGGAATGAAGAGGCCAGGCCTGGTGTCTGCTGGACCCAGGTCAACAGTGTGTGAAAGGCAGGGCCCTCCAGGTGTGGGGCCCTTAACTAAATTTCAGTCTCTCAGTGGGGTCAGTTTGAAATTCCACACCTGCCTCATGGGACCTTGGGGTGGCCTGGCATCATTTCAAGGTTCTCCCCCCTGTGGGCAACAGAGGCTGCAGATGCCTAAGGAAGTTCCTCAAGACCCCAGTAAAGAAATTAAAGTGACAACATTTCCATGGGGGAGTTTAAAGGATTGATAATGGGGAGATGTATGCTGGCCCACAGACCCTGGGCAGGATGGTGGCCTGGTGGTGGGGCTTAGGGACCAGAACAGGCTGGGCAGCCCTCTACCAACTCACTCACTCCCCTTCCATCCCTTGGGAAGTGTTTCATAGCATTGCACTAGTCAAATCTTGGTCAAAGACTCCCCCACCAAACACTGCATGGTGCAGTATGGGTGTATTGTCGGACTAAAACAATGCTAAGTCTTCCAGACTTCTAACTCCACGTTAGAATGATTTCAGCTAGACCCGGTTTAATTATGAAGGCAGAGCAGCTTCTTTGTTGGGCATTCATTTATTTGCGGGATGGGAAGCACAGCTCCCTTCCAAATACTGGCAAATCCTTTCATTTGTTATAGAGACAGGACTCATCAGAGCCTTTCCGATTTACCATAAGACCTGTCCCGGGTCAAGATTTGTACTGCCTGCTGCAGGGACCAACAGCTTTATTATTTCCTAGGCAGTTGCTCTTTGGTTCTCTTGCTTTCGCACGCTATCTCTGCAGTCCAGGGCATTTCACGCGTTTTTGAGTCCATTAGATCAGACATTCAAGTCTGAGTCCTTTGCAATTTTTAAAATGGGAGAGCGGAGAGCTAAAATAAAGCGGCAAATGGACAAAAAGTCTTTCGTCAGCAGGTCGCTGGTTCGGCTCTAATTCTACGTCTGCCATGACTAAAAGTCATTTCAACCTGGACGCAATTTCAGTAGCCATATGTTGGTCTCACTCTTGTTTCCAGGAGACAGGTGTTCATGCCCAATAAATCGTTACAAATGCAACACAGCAAAGTCCAAAGACAGAACTGGGTGTGAACAAACTACGCTCTTGCTCGACAGAGTCGGGGCTGATGCATAGTGGGTGGCATGCAGGGGAAATATTTAGGTTTTTAACATTTTATAATTCTCACAGCAAAATGACTGACCAAGTATTATTATTTTATCAACTACCATTGGTTAATAACGTAGATAAAACATCCTGATTGGTTAATAATTAAATCACACAATGTTTTAATACCATATGTGATGGGTTCGGTCACAGAGACCCCCTTGGGACTGTCACCTGATGTGCTGAAACTACCTCTGAGCCTGCTTTCTTTGCCAGCTTGGGGCTCCAGAACCCTACCTTGTTGAGCCAGACATGCTAGCCAGCTGCAACACAGAGCCAGGGTCTGAACGATGCCCCTACATCTGCAGACTAAACTGAAAACAGCTCAGCAAGTCCTCCTGTCTCCAGCACGCAGACACCCAGCTCCCAATGGGATCCAAACCCCAAATAAATCAGTTTTACTTTGTATAAAGCCTATACAGGATAAACTCATAAATTGTCTGCCCTCTATAACACTGATAGAGAGATCTGCACAGCTGTTTGCTCCCCCAGGTATTAATCAATCACTTACTCTGGGTTAATTAATAAACAAAAGTGATTTTATTAAGTATAAAAAGTAGGATTTAAGTGGTTCCAAGTAATAACAGACAGAACAAAGTAAGGTACCAAGCAAAATAAAACAAAATATGCAAGTCTAAGCCTAATACATTAAGAAACTGAATACAGGTAAATGTCACCCTCAGAGATGTTCCAATATGCTTCTTTCACAGACTAGACACCTTCCTAGTCTGGGCCCAATCCATTCCTGTGGTACAGTCCTTGTTAGTTCCAGCTCAGGTGGTAACTAGGGGATTTCTCATGACTGGCAGCCTCCTTTGTTCTGTTCCACACCCTTTTATAGCTTTGGCACAAGGTGGCAATCCTTTGTCTCTCTCTGGGTTCCTACCCCTCCTTCTAAATGGAAAAGCACCAGGTTTAAGATAGATTCCAGAATCATGTGACATGTTCACATGTCCTGTGAGACTTCATTACCCACTGGCTGGCACACAAGTATACAGGAAGGCTTACAAGTAAACAGAGCCATTTACAACCAATTGTCCTAGTCAATGCGAGCCATCAAGATTCTAAATCACCATTAATGGCCCACACTTTGCATAACTACAATAGGACGTCAGAGTTATATTTCATATTCCTAATTCCAGGTATAAGAATGATACATTCATACAGATAGGATGACCACACTCAGTAGATTATAAGCTTTGTAATGATACCTTACAAGAGACCTTTTGCATAAAGCATATTCTAGTTACATCATATCCACTCTTATAAACGTATTTTTATAAAGCATATGGAGTGCAACCATCTGCTGCAAAGAGCGGCAGGAGACACATTAAAGATTCACTTGCAGCTCATGAGCCTCAGTCTGAGTATCACTGATACAGAGGATAATCAACTGCAACCTTTAAGGCAGTGGTTCTCAACTGTGGTCCGCTTGTTCAGGGAAAGCCCCTGGTGGGCCAGGCCGGTTTGTTTACCTGCCACGTCCACAGGTTTGGCCGATCACGGCTCCCATTGGCTGCGGTTCACCCCTGCAGGCCAATGGGGGCTGCAGGAAGTGGCGCAGACCAAGGGATGTGCTGGCCGCCCGTCCCACAGCCCCCATTGGCCTGGAGCGGCGAACCGCGGCCAGTGGAGCCGCGATCGGCCGAACCTGCGGATGCGGCAGGTAAACAAACCGGCCCGGCATGCCAGGGGCTTTCCCTGAACAAGCAGTGGACCACAGTTCAGAACCACTGCTTTGATGAGTTTTTAAAAAAAACAGTCATCATGGGCTGTTCTTAAAGGACAGTCTTGTGGCTAAGGTACTGAAGTGGAACACAGGAGACCCACTTCAAGCCTGTGGAAGAGCTGGGAATTGAAGGAACTTTTCCAAGGTCACACAATCCCTCACCATCTGGAAAATTGCAACACGACTTCCTTTCCCCTGCTGTTTATCTGGCTTGGCTACTTAGACTGGAAGCTCTCTGATCCAGGGACTGTCTTATTAAGTGTATGTACACACCTCAGAGAATGGGGCCTTTCACTTCAGAGGATTGTTTGTCATATGTTTATTACATATAAAAGAAATAACATTCAAAGAGCATAATTAAGACTGCAAAAAGTCAAGCACTCAATGGTTAGGAAATGTCAGACTTAAGGGGCCTTAATCCCTCCCCCCGCCCTCCCCCACCTGCGTACGCATTATGAAACAGTCTCTAATTATATGATCACATACTATTCCCCACCCCCCTAAACCCCTGCCTCATTCAATGCATGGTTTATTCAGTATTTCTTTTTCCCCTCCCCCTTCAATGAGTAGCCCCAGGGCTTAGTTTCTGGACACCAGCCAACCCTTGCTCTGCATACAAAGTTATTAATTCCTGCTACCCCATTTCTCTGACAGCTGGGAGGAGCAATTGCAGGGACAACTTGTTCAGTCCTGACAGCCCTGGGCTGCAGCATGCTCAATTTTCTCTTTTGGGGTGACAGGTTTCAGAGTAGAAGCCGTGTCAGTCTGTATCCGCAAAAAGAACAGGAGTACTCCTGTTCTTCTGGGATGGTTCATGCACAGTCTGCTTGGTAGATAGGAGCTGCAAGGGGCTGCAGCATGCTCAGGGCAGACAGCACCTTCAAAGAATTTAGCTGCTGAAACAAGTCTCTCTTGAACACGTGCAAACTGAGGTTTTTCAGATGCATGTAAATTGGCCAAATTTGTGTGGATTTTTCACAGGGGCAGTAAGGGGCACATGCCTGACACGAGGCAACTTCCTGCCAAATTTCACATCGTTGCTACAGAACATGAAGGTGCTAACGCTTCTCAAAAAAGGTTTGTTGGGTTGTTGTTTTTTTAACCTGAGCGAAACAATGTATTTTTCCTTAATCTCATTCTTGGAACTGTTGAGTTGAAACTTTCCACTAATATTTAACCTGAAGCAGACACCCATCATGGAAAATTTCAGCCCAAATGGTAAAAGTTTGGCAAAGTTATAAGAAATTAAATCAGGGTCTCGTAATGGGAAGCATCAGGCAAACTTAAGTTGAGGTGGCACTATCTAGCTCCGCCTACAATAAAGGGTTAGTTCATGTTTTAATAAGTGATTAATCAATTGTTTGAATCGGACCAGTCAGTCAGTAGCTTTTTAATCAGCTTCTACTGATGTGCTTATAATTATCTATAACATTACTCATGTCTGCAACATGCTTATAACATCTATTAATCATTTTTAACCCTTTATATATCACTGGGGCCTTAGTACATCAGACTGGACATAAAGTGTAAGTTTTAACAGTGAGGGTAATTAACCAATGGAACAATTTACCAAGGGCCATGGTGGATTCTCCATCACTGACCATTTTTTAAATGGATGATCATGGTGGATGATCGCGGCGATCCCTTCTGGCTTTGGAATTTATGAATAGCCTATTTATAAATTATACAAAGGGAGCCACAAAAATGCTGATCTGCACCTTTTGAAAAAGAGACAACAGCACAATACAAGGGGTTAAAAAATATGTGTTCAATGGAACGGTAAAAAAAAAAATCCTAGACTTCTTGCCTTTTTCTGTTGATATTCAAAATGTAACAATATGTGAAGCATGTTGCAATTAATTCAAAGATTCTTAGGCCAGAAGGGACCATTGGATATCTAGTCTGGCTTTCTGTATAAGACAGGCCATATAATTTCACCTTGCTATCCCTGTATTGAGCCCAATAACTTGTGTTTGACTAAAGCACGTCTTTCATAAAGGCATTCAGCCTTGATCTGAAGATGGAGAATCCATCACTTTCCTTGGTAACTTGTTCCACTGGTTAATCACTCTCACTGTTAAACATTTGTGCCTTCTTTCTAATTTGAATTGGTCTGGCTTTAACCTAGTGGAGAAAGGCACAACAAGAATCAGTGGCTGAGATTAAAGAGCCCATTAATATCCAGAACTTTCTCCCTTGAAGGCACTTATCCATCATAATCTATCCAACACTTGATCTTCTTTTTGACAGTCTAAACTGACTGAGCTCCTTAAGTCTCTCGCCATAAGGCACGTTTCCCAGTTTCATTTTTGTGGGTGATGGTAAAAGGCAAAGTAGGACAGGAAAACTCCTTGAATGCAAGCTGGCACTCACTATCTATGCGTACGTTTGCACTGCAATGAGGTGTGATTGCAGCATACGTCTAACTGAGCTAGCTCCCTAAAAATAGCGGTGAAGCAGCAATCACATCTCCCAATTGCAGTGTAGACATACCCTACATGTAATTCACGTGATTCAGAATTGCAAGCATCAGTTAAAGTCTGTTAAAACAAAATTCCAAGACTTCACATTCTAGCCTTTCAGCATTAAGCACGCTTGAGGTAACACAGATTCCTTCATCGTACCCGCTGGCCACTGGTAGCCATTACAAGACAGTCAGGATGAGCTCAGCTCTAGCTCCTTCTATGTTAGAGAACATTGTTGCCTCATGAACTCATCAGCTCCAACATGGGAGGTGAGGTGTGTCTAACCGCATCAGGGCTCTGCAAACGCAAACGAAAGTAATCCATTAAATCACCAGTGCTGTTGGCTCTTATTAACACGCCATCCACCTCTATACGTTTCAGCAGGATGAACAGAGATTTACTACTGGAATCAGGTAATGTCAAGTGGGAATCAAAATCCTTTGTATCTGATATGTGGGGAAGTAATTAGGCTAATGACAAGCACAAAGCTGAGAGTATAAGGCAGTGGAATTAATAGCACAATGTGTCTGAGTGCATTTTAGCAGCACATTCAACCTGCGCAGGGCTGTGCGAAGGGGCGGGGGGGGGGTCAAACAGTTCCAGTGGCATTGCACTGGATCTCTGGGCCCCACCCTGTGAGCCTTTCCAAAGAGGAGTAGCCATGGGCAGCAGGTACCATAGCCTGGGGGAGGCTATGCCTCCCCAAACAGCCAGACGTTGCCCCGCCCATGCCCCGCCCCCAGACCCCCTCCTCCCCCCCTGCTTCCCACCGCTCTGTGTGCGCGGCTCCAGGCCCCCAGCCATTGCTGGCCACGGCTGGGGCTGTGCCACCCACCCTCCCAGCGCTCTGGGCCGGGGGGGGGGGGGGGGGGGCTGTGCCCATGCATGCCCCCCAACCCTCCCTCCAGGGCTGGGGCCGGTGGCTACGGTGCAGGGTGCTCTGGGCTCCAGCGGGGTGGGGGGGGAGGGGGGGAGAGAGGGAGCACACAAGGGGTGTGGCCTCGGGTGGAGCTGGGGGCTAGCCTCCCTCAGCCGGCAGTTCACACGCCACCCATGGCAGTTCACACCTCGCCCAACTAACGCAGAGTTTCTAATCATACCTAAGGGGGTTAAGGAGCATGTCCCATTGATTCCCTTAGGTACTTTTGGAAAAATCCTCCTGGAACAGACTCTGCTGTGCCCCTGTTCTTTAAATTAAGCTATGGACGCAGTAAGGCCTTTCCCCATCAAGGAGCACTGTCCTGTCTGGAGAGTGTCTGCTCATGGAAGAGCTGTTAGTTTTCCCCATGCAAACATGTGATCATCAGGGGAGAGAGGCACATGTATATTGGCAGCCTCCGTTCCTTCTCTTCCTCTAGAGCCCTTGTGAGCAATGGGATTCATAACCGCACCCTGACCCCTCAGAGAATAACCTGGACATAGGTCAGCCCCAGACACCCCACTCCAGACAATACACCGACCCCATTTGGATGAGCCTCTGATTAGAGGAACAGGTCACATCCTCTCAACCACGGCTGGCTGGAAAACAAGAATTTAGTTTAGCAAAAAATTGAGTTTTGGATATTTGGTTTCATTCCGCATCAGGCAGAAACCCAAAGAACGCTTGATATTTTTTCATGGAAAAATAAAGAGACCCACTCAGCCTGATGGACAAGGCCCTTAGGTGGGATTTGGAAGACCTGGGTTCAAGTTATTGCATAGCTCTAAATCCGGCACAGTGGAGACTTGACCCAGGTCTCCTACTTCCCTGCTGAGGGCCCTAACAACCCTGCTATTGGCTATTCTAGGTCTCCTTCCCTTCACCTTCCTCCACTTTCAGATATCGCTTCCCAAAGAAAGTTTTTGTCAAAACAGAAAACTGAAACTTTTGACATGGAAATGTTTAACTAATCCGTTCCTGATCAGCTCTGGACTCTGATGGTAACTCCCAGGTCCTGAGAACCTGCTCGACACACTCAAAGTAGGCAAAACAGACTAATGTTTCCCTGCTGATGCTAGCTCTGGTCCTGGGGTGTGCTACCCACGTGAGGACTGGCTGCCTGCATTTGCCTGGGGCATAAATATGCCCGTTTGGCAGACAAACATCTCGAGCTGCTGCTGCTGTAACTCTCTCTTCATTGTGTGCCAATGAGCAGGAAAGACCAGTATATTGCATAGAGGACACTGCGAGAGAGCAGAGGGCAGCATTGCCAAAAAAAAAACCACAGAACCCTGGCCCAGAGGCAATTAAAGCCAGAAAGCTGTGTCCTTCACAGCTAGGACTTTGTACCCACATATAAAAGTGTAAAACTGAGGCAACGGCAGAGAATTTCAGCCAACCTGGTGTATTTCTTGATGTGACTAACTAGCCACCTAGGCTTTGTCTGCATACAAAAGTGATGCGGCTTTAACTACTCTGGCATAATTAAAGTGGTACAATGGAACGCGGATAAATCCCAGTTGCCAGCGGGCAGGATTGAACCTGGGAATCTCTGGAGCTAAACGCACAAGCTTCTGATACACGCGCTAAAAGCTACGTGGCACTTAGTTAAAGCTGTAGCAGACTCATTAATCTCTATGTGGTCTCGGTGCCGTTGGAGGGGACAAAGCACCACGCCTAGGCGGTGTGTGGGTTCCAACAGCCTGTGGGTGGATATAGTTGTACTGGTGTAAAAGGGCTGACACGGGTATAGCTTAGTCCGCTTCCCATAAAGGAATCAGCTGTACCAATACGAATGCTTTTACACCAGTATAACTGCATGCACACCAGGTGTTGGACCAGTAGAATGATCCCAGTACAAAAAAAACCCCTCTAATCCCAGTAGTTGTATCAGCACAAATACTAGGTCCTGGTGCCCCCAGCTGAGAGAGGAAGATCATCCGCACCCAGTTCTGAGTCCATGAGGCGAGTCCTTCCAGATGAGTCCCCATCTCTTGCCGCCTCTCTTCCCCCATGATTCCTCCTGGAGGAGCAATTAAGATCATGGCACATTGTCTGTGGCCTACGGCTGTTCTAGCGGCAAGGAGAGGAGTCTGGGTGAGGATGCTGTGTTAGAGGCCTTCACTTTCCACATCCTTGCTTTTGTAGTAGGCGAGCTGTGCACAGTCCCGGCTCCACTAAAGTCCGTAGGCATTTTGCCATTGACTGCAGCAGGGCCAAGATTTCACCTGTCGTATAGACCAGCTCTAAGGCTATGGCTATTGTACTGCTTAAATTGGCATAAATTATGTCGCGCAGGGGTGTGAATTAGCCCCACACACATAACACCGAGCGACATAACTTATGCCAACTTAAGTGACGGAGTGGACGGCGCTATATTGGTGGGAGAGTTTCTCCTGTCGGCTTAGAGTGGCTATGTAACACCGGTCGGCGGGATCAAACCGCAGACCTCTGGAGCTCAGTGCATAAGCCTCTACCACATGAGCTAAAAGCCAACTGCCTGTTAGCGAAGGCTGTAGAGCAGACTCATTTTCTCTCTCTCTACATGGTCTCGGTGCCACTAGACGGGACAGAACCCCACACCCAGGAGGTGTGTGGGTTACAGCTACACAGAGCAGCTGCGTCACTGTTAGCTCTCTACTGTAGCCTTAGCGACTCACACTGTAGCATTTGTGTATGAACATGACACACACAACCCATCGGAGGAAACAATACAAGCTGGTCCTTCTTCTCCCTAGCGGGTTTGGCGTGCATCGCTAATGAATGCGCCATGCTTTATTATTCCTAAGCCAGCTGCTCTGACACATTGATACTCAACACACATCAGAAGGCTCTTTCAAAGAAACCAAGCACTCTTACAATGCAAACGAAGACTGACAAGGCAGAGCATTCTCTGAGCCCAGCCTGGCAAGCTTCAGCACCAACAGTAAGTTACCATCACTTGGGCTGCAGAGCGGAGACCTGCTTTACTGGTTTACTATTAGCAGTGGGGAAAAACAATCAATTATATTGGGGTCAGCGAGGCTTTACAAGCAAACTCAGAGGTATAAACAATCCAAACATCAGCTTCTGCCAAGTGACAAAAGCAGCTATAAAGCAGCGGTTCTCAACCAGGAGTCTGGGGCCCGCTGAAGGGGCCATGAGCAGGTTTCAGGGGATCCGCCAAAATAAATCAGAGAGCAGGGCCAGCATTAGACTCAGTGGGGCCTAAGGCAGAAAGCTGAAGCCTGCCGCCTGGGGCTGAAGCCGAAGCCCGAGCAACTTAGCTTTGGGGGGCCCCCTCTGGCACGGGACCCTGGGCAATTGCCCTGCTTGCTGCCCCCCTAATACCAGTCCTGGTGTTTAATAGACTGAAACACAGCTGTTGTGGCACCGGTGGGCCATAGAAGTGTTATAGCATGTCTGGGGTCCTCAGAAAGAAAAAAAGATTGAGAACCCCTGCTATAAAGCACTCAGAACAGATTTCTAGCATAAGATCGGAGCAGAAGTTCTGGACTAAGTGGTGTTTTCTCTAGACAAGGAGGGGAAGTGGATGGCTTTTCTGGTTGAATTTTATGCAGGTTTTGTGTTAATATTGGTTTTACAGTCATCTGAGTCGGCAGTTAAGTAGTAAGTAGAAAAATTGAAAACAAAACTACTCATGATCACTCATTATGGCAAGCAGATGTTCATTGATATTTTGGCACTTGAATATGATGGATCCTTGGTGAATGCATCCTCACTTTTGAAGAACATGGGCATTGTGGTACGTTCTATGGGAGTGTGTAATGAACCCTCATGCATCAAGGCACGAACTGATTGTTAGCTGGGGTCAGGAAGAAAAGAGGCAGAGTGGGTGGGGGGTGGATCTTCCTAATGAGGACAATCTAGGGCATTTTGTGGTTACCAGTGTGCCTTGCATCAGCTGCCATGGTTGTCTGAAGCCCTTGCCTCAACATGCTGCTCAGCTCACTGGTTCTGGAGAAAGCAGATATATAGAGTCAGCCACAGAACATTCAATGAGCAACTGTGCCTCATCATGGCCAAACTGCCTGGGAAGAGGGCAACCTCACAGAGCCACAGCAGCTGCTTTGATAGACCATTCACAGTCGTTAACTTCTTGTCCCACTGGAGGACAATGCCCCGCCCCGTGGGCGTTGTCACCACTTGCATGAGGAGCATGCTGAGCTGTTGCACACACACCTGTCTAGGAGGGCCTGGAAATCACATGCCTCTTAATGAAAGCTAGTGTTCACTATATGATGCTGGATTCAACAGATAATTTCTATTACACAAGCACCTAGAGACCCCAACTGACATCAGGGCACCGGTGTCCTAGGCACTGCATAGAGTACGGGTAAGTCCCTGCCCCAGAGATCTCCCACACCAAACAGACAGCACAGAGAAAGGAAGTACTGTCCCCATGTTACAGATGGTGGCGAACTGAGGTAGAAAGAGAAAGTGACTTGCCCTCAGTTACAGAGGGAATCTGCAGCAGAGCCAATAATTTAACCGGGCTCTCCCAAGTCCCATTCCGTCCCTCTAAGTGGAACCCCATTGTTTCTTCCAGACATTTCAGACAGGAGGTGCAAGGGCACCACTTCCTGAAAAATTGGAGGTGGGGGGGAACAAATAACAGAAAATGTGGAAATGGCAGAAGTGCTAAATGACTATTTTGTTTCGGTTTCCACCAAAAAGGTTAGCAGCGATTGGACGTCTACCATAGTGAATGCCAGTGAAAATGAGGTAGGATTAGAGGCTAAAATAGGGAAAGAACATGTTAAAAATTACTTAGATGTCTTCAAGTCACCAGGTCCTGATGAAATACATCCTAGAATACTCAAGGAGCTGACTGAGGAGATATCTGAGCCATTAGTGATTATCTTCAAAAAGTCATGAAAGACGGGAGAGATTCCAGAGGACTGGAAAAGGGCAAATATAGTGCCCATCTATAAAAAGTGGAATAAGGACAACCCAGGGAATTACAGACTAGTCAGTTTAACTTCAGTACCCAGAAAGATAATGGGGCAAACAATTAAGCAAACAATTTGCAAACACCTAGAAGATAATAAGGTGATGAGTAACAGTCAGCATGGATTTGTCAAGAACAAATTGTGTCAAATCAACCTGATAGCTTTCTTTGACAGGGTAACAAGCCTTGTGGACAGGGAGGAAGCAGTAGATGTGATATATTTTGACTTTAGTAAGGCTTTTGATACTGTCTCGCATGACCGTCCCATAAACAAATTAGGGAAATAAAACCTAGATGGAGCTACTGTAAGGTGGGTGCATAACTGGTTGGAAAATCGTTCCCAGAGAGTAGTTATCAGTGGTTCACAGTCAAGCTGGAAGGGCATATCAATTGGGGTCCCACAGGGATAAGTTCTGGGTCTGGTTTTGTTCCATATCTTCATCAATGATTTAGATAATGGCATAGAGAGTATACTTATAAGGTTTGAGGAGAATACCAAACTGGGAGGGGTTACAAGTGCTTTGGAGGTTAGGATTAAAGTTCAAAATGATCTGGACAAACTAGAGAAATAGTCTGAAGTAGATATGATGAAATTCAATAAGGACAAATGCAAAGTACTCCACTTAGGGAGTGGACATTTTTTACACATACAAAATGGGAAATGACTGCCTAGGAAGTACTGCGGGAAGGGATTGGGGGGTCATAGTGGATCATAAGCTAAACAGGAGTCAACAGTATAACACTGTTGCCAAAAAAAAAAAAAACAACCTCATTCTGGGATGTATTAGCAGCAGTGTTGTTAGCAAGACACGAGAAGTAATTCTTCCTCTCTACTCCGCACTGATTAGGCCTCAACCGGAGTATTGTGTCCAGTTCTGGGTGCCACATTTCAGGAAAGATGTGAACAAACTGGAGAAAGTCCAGAGAAGAGCAATAAAAATTATTAAAGGTGTAGAAAACATGACCTATGAGGGAAGGTTGAAAAAACTGGGTTTGTTTAGTCTGGACAAGAGAAGACTGAGAGGGGACATGATAACAGTTTTCAAGTACATAAAAGGCTGTTACCAGGAGGAGGGTGGTAAATTCTTTTCCTTAACCTCTGAACATAAGACAAGAAGCAGTGGGCTTAAATTGTAGCAAGAGCTGTTTAGGTTGGACATTAAGAAAAACTTCCTAACTGTCAGGGTGGTTAAGCCCTGGAATAAATTGCCTAGGGAGACTGGGGAATCTCCATCACTGGAGATTTTTAAGAGCAGGTTAGACAGACACCTGTCAAGGCTGGTCTAGATAATACTTAGCTCTGCTTTGAATGCAGGGGACTGGACTGGACTAGATGACCTATGACGGTCCCTTCCAGTCCTATGGTTCTATGATTCTTTGTAGGTGGGAGCAGGCGAAAGCTGCTCTGATCAAAATCATAGAATCATAGAATATCAGAGTTGGAAGGGACCTCAGGAGGTCATCTAGTCCAACCCCCTGCTCAAAGCAGGACCAATCCCCAATTTTTGCCCCAGATCCCTAAATGGCCCCCTTCAAGGTTTGAACTCACAATGCTGGGTTTAGCAGGCCAATGCTCAAACCACTGAGCTATCCCTCCCCGCAAATGGAGCATTGCAAACTGGGCCCTCTCCACTATGTGAAAAATTCAGCTGGCATCGTAGCACATTACAGAATTCCTTGGTCCATGTTTGGCTTGACTGCCACAATTTGACCACCCCAATACATATTGTATTCAAGCAGGGACTTGTAGACAGCAAACCATCAGCCATGAAAAATGCCAATAATATGAGGAACAAAGATACTTAAACAGAAAAAAAAATTAAGCCAATTGACTGGGGATTATGCTATTCTAATGCAAGGTATCTGCTGTCCCTAATAAACATCTGGATGAGCTGAATACCAGCAGTTCCATCACTACCTGGCTACAGGTGGATGCAATCAAACCAAAGCACTGCAAGAAAAGCCAAGCTTCTGCACCTCAGCTAGTAAGATCCCAATTTCTCCTCCAACGCTTGTTCATGCAGCATAATCCGAGACCGCCAGCCAATACATCTTATCAGTGCTGATAGCAGGTACTTGATAGCGGCCATTTCTATCCTCCGTTATTTTCACACAATAAAAGCAATAATGTGGCCTTTCATTCGTCTAAGCACAGCTGAGACCCCGCCCGTCATAGGGACCGTCGGGAGAGTGTAGGCGTACTTGGTCCTGCCTCAGCGCAGGGGGCTGGCCTTGATGAATTCCAGTCCTACATATCTGTGACTGTATAGTGTGTGACCGCCTCACACTCTCATAGGGTTATCCTCAACACCCATGTGCGGTAGGGGAGTGCGGTCCTCCCCATTGTGCAGATGAGGAACTACAACACAGAAGGGCTAAGTGACTTGCCCAACAGTCACACAGGAAGTCTGTGGCAGAGCAAGGACTCAAATCCAGGTCTCCCACAGCCCAGTGCTATAACCTTCCTCTATTTAAATCCTCAGCTGGTGAGTAGAGCCCAGCAGAGCAACAAAAGATCCCCCTCTCCAATAAGGGCGAGGGCAGCCTATTTAAAGCCTGGTATTACTGGGCATAGCCTACCAAACCGACAAAAGACCCTCATCTGGGGAAGCAGTCAGAGGGGCCCCATTGAGATGGACAGCTCTGGAAATTGAAGTCCTCTGTTTAGACAGAGAACAGGAAGGGTACCAGGCAGTGGCAATGCACTCTTTCTCGTCCACATGCCTCAACCCTGACCTGGGGGGACCAGCTCTGGAACAGATGGCAGTTCAGTCCCATGTCCCTCCAGTCCTTGGCCTTTCTGTTGAGACTGCCAACAAAGACAGCAGTTCATGCCAGGAGCTTGGAAGGAGCCTTTTGTGACCCCTGTCCACAAGAACTCAGCCAGCCAGCCGGAGTAGTATCTGTCATATGGTTCTTTTAAAAGCTAACGTTGTTTCTCCTGTGAAGTATATTTGGGTTTCCCTGCCAGGAAACAACCCTGCTCAGCCTTTTAGATTTTCTCACATGGTACTTTCCACATGCAGAGAGCAAGAGATAAAAATCAGCCTCCGTCCCTCTGTCATGCACGTACTAAATTCTCACACACAGCATGTCAACAAATAGCCTGGTTCTACCGGTTTTGTGCTCCTAGGGCACAGTTGCACTGAATAGGTCATGACTGTATTAAAACATAGCCGTTCCTGGCTCTGGCACTGACCAACTGGGGGTGACCTTGGGGGCATCACGGCTCTGTGCCTCAGTTTCCCCCTCTGTGACATGGGGGTAATGGTACTGACCTTTGTAAAGCACTTTGAGATCTACTAATGAAAAGCACTCGACATTATTACATTTCTGTGGTACAGTTACTGATCTTTTTCAGGTACATTTAATCCATATGATTTCTCGCACCAGTATATACAATATTGTGCTCTGTTCCTCTGATGTAAATCCAGACTTCTGTTGCTCTCTGTGGAGCTACTCTGGATTTGCACCAGCATATATAAGAGCAGAATCGAGTGGCCCCATATCTTTGGGTCATGTGGTGGCACTGATTTTTAAGGATAACTCCCCATGGAAATGAAGAGGGAGCTGTGCTGAAAAGCGGATGGAGACATAGCCCTAGATTTGTGCAACGATGCAGTCCCATCCTGTTTTACAGGATGAAACAAAATGGTAGAGAGAAGCCTAGAATAAACTTCAGGAGAGAGAGAGACAGAGAGAGACAATACAAGGAAGAAGAGAAGAGGTATGTTTTCAGATGCAATTTGAGAGTAAATGAAGAGCTGATGAGACAGATTCAGGCTTCGACAGAAAGAAGGAGAGCATCAGAGGAGAAGGCTCCCACACGAGTGCTGGCAAAATTGCGGGGAAGAGCGAACAGAGGCCAATGGGGGGCTACTTTCTTCTCCATGGCCCTGATCCTGCAAAGACTTACACACCTGCTTAACTTAATGCATGGGAGTGGTGCCAGGTACCAATGCAACGAGTAGTCTGAGTTAAGTACGTGCACCTGTCTCAGCAGGACAAGACTATATATAACTGCCATTGGCTCTCTGGGATGACTCACACAGCAAATTCATTAGAAAGACATTCCACATTGGGCAATTACTAGTTCTGTAGCTGTACAAAGCAGCCCAGGCATATAGCTGAGCAAGCTGACCACAAAAGCAGCTATGCAGCGAGAAACATATATCACAGCACGCCGTCAGGTGAGGACAGCGTCTACCACATTTCAAACCAGCTGCTCAGTAAGTGTTCAGAGCCAAATCCTATCAGGATGCTACGGTTCCGCACTCTGACTCTGTTCCGTTTCCCTAAGAAGCCCAGAGCCCCATTCACTAACCAGACCTCCTCTTGCAATAGAGGAAAGACTGTCGCTTTGAAGGCTTAAAAACCCACATCCTAAAAGCCCGTTTGGTGAGAACGTGAGGTCACTAACCTCGGCTGGCGAGGACGTGAGCTACAGGCTGGCTTCCAAAGCTGGGGTATTTTAGCTGTAGTTTGCAACAGTTGTAATTGGTTGGGTCATCTGCTTGTGGGTTTTGTGTTATATATATATATATATATAATTTGGGGCCCCATTCACAGCCCATCATAGACAATAGGAGTCTATTAACTTCATTGGGCCGGACACTTTGTGCTCAGAAAAAGATGACAGCTGTGGTGGATGAAGTCCTCCATTTAGCCACAGAACAAGTACAACATGGACGCTGCTGCAATCATTGCCTGTGAAGGAGCACAGCTAAGGATGAGTGTGATAAATAAAGGGGGAGGGCGGGTAGCTCCCTTTTATGGACAGCCAGTTAGCTATAAAGTCCCTCTTGGTGGCTGTTCTCTGCTTGCTTTACTTGTAAAGAGTTAAAAAGTCCCCCAGGTAAAGGGAAAGGAGTGGGCACCTGACCAAAAGAGCCACTGGGAAGTCTAGAACTTTTTAAAATGGGGGGGGACTTCCCCTTTGTCTCTGTTGTTTTTGTTCTCTGGGAAAGAGGGGAAAAGAGCAGTTATGCTATAAAAAACTTTAAGCCAGGTATGATCAGAGAGCATCAGATCATCCCTAGAACTACTTATTTGGAACCCCCAGTTGTGTAAGTAGATCAGGAATGCTTAGAAAAATGCAATTAGGTTTATTTCTGATGGCTTGTGGACTCCTCTGTGCTAACCCCAGATGTTTTTGTTTGCTTGTAACCTTTAAGCTGAACCCCCAAGAAAGCTATTTTGGGTGCTTGTTTTTTGGAATTGCTCTTTTAAAATCTAGCAAAAGCCTTAAGTTCCAGATGTATTTTCTTTCTTTTTGTTTTTAATAAAATTTACCTTTTTTAACAGGATTAGATTTTTGGTGTCCTCTGAGGTTTGTGCACATGTTGTTTAATTAGCTGGGGGCAACAGCTAATTTCTTTTGTTTTCTTTCTCAGGGCTTCCCTGGAGCGGGGCTGAAACGGCTTGAGGGTACCTCACAGGAAGGAATTCCCAAGTGCGCCTTTCTGGGTTCCAAGGGGTTTGCATTTTGGGTGGTGGCAGCAACTACCCATCCAAGGTCAGAGAGAAGCTGTAACCTTGGGAATTTAATACAAGCCTGGAGTGGCCAGTATTAATTTTTTTGAATCCTTGCAGGCCCCCATCTTCTGCACTCTCAATGCCAGAGTGGGGAATCAGCCTTGACAATGAGAGAATGGGTACTTATATGGTCCCTGTCACTACAGTAGCCATCACCTCAAATTTTAATACAGTTATCCTCACAATGCCCCTGTGAGGCAGGAAAATACTATCAGCCCTTTTTCACAGATGGGGAATGGAGTCAGAAAGAAGCCTAGAGAGTTACCCAAAGTCACACAGAAAGTGTGTGGAAAACCAGGGACTGGAGTCTGGGTCTTCCCAAGTCTAGGGTAATGCCCTAACAATTGAATCATCCTTCCTTTCTGCCATAACTGCCAGCAAGGAAGCCAATTACTGCCACTAGAAAATGGCCCAGGACAAAAGAACTGCATGGGTCTCAGTACAGCATCGGTGACATCATAGACCAGGGGTGAGCAAACTTTTTGGCCTGAGGGCCACATCTGGGTGGGGAAATTGTATGCAGGGCCATGAATGTAGGGCTGGAGAAGGGGGTTGGGGTGTGGGAGGGAGTGTGGGGTGCGGGAAGGGGTGCAGTGTGCAGGAAGGGGCTTAGGGCAAGGGATGCAGGGTGCAGGAGAGATGCAGGGTGCAGGAGGGGGCTCAGGGCAGGGGATTGGAGTGCAGGAGGTGGCTCGGGGCAGGGGATTGGGGTGCTGAGTGCAGGAGGTGGCTCAGGGTTAGGGTGCAGGAGGAGGTCAAGGCAGGGGGTTAGGGGTCTCAGGGCAGGGGGCTGGGGTGCAGGAGGGGGTTCGGAGTGTGGGAGGGAGCTCAGGGCAGGGAGTGCAGAGTGCAGGAGGGGTTCAGTGTGTGGGTTCCGGCCTGGCGCCACTTACCTCGAGCAGCTCTGGGATGGCAGCAGCGTGCAGCAGGGTTAAGGCAGGCTCTCTGCCTGCCCTGGTCCCGCGCTGCTCCCAAAAGTGGCCAGCATGTCCAGCAGTGGTTCCTGGGGGTGGTGTGGGGCAGGCGGGTCCACGCGCACTGCCCTCGCCTGTGGGCACCACCTCCGAAGCTCCCATTGGCCATGGTTCCCCGTTCCTGGCCAATGGGAGCTGCGGGGAGGGGGCAGTGCCTGCAGGTGAAGGCAGCGTGCAGAGTCCTCTGCCCCTTCCCCCTCCCCCAGGGGCTGCAGGGACATGGTGTCAGCCGCTTCTGGGAGCCGCATGGGGCCAGGGCAGGCAGGGAGCCTGCCTTAACCCCGCTGCACGCTGCTGCCACCCTGGAGCTGCTCGAGGTAAGTGGCGCCAGGCCAGAACCCACACCCTGAAACCCTCCTGCACTCTGCACCCCCTGCCCTGAGCCCCCCAACCCCCTGCCCTGAGCCCCCTAACCCCCTGCCCTAAGCCCCTGCGCCATGAGGCTGCCAATCCCAGAGGCTGGATTGAAAGCCCTCACAGGCCGGATGCGGCCTGTGGGCTGTAGTTTGCCATCCCCGTCATAGATGATAACAACTGTCAGTCCAGCCCACCCTTACTTGGACTGGAATGTGTTACCTAGTAGGAAGAGAATCCATAACCCAAACCAACCCTGAGCCATCCCGTTCCCTACTTATTCCAATGCATTCATGTACTGCGAATAAGAGGCTGATCCTGAGAGATGCTGAGAACCAGCAACTCCCATGGACTGAGCCCACCTCCCCGGGCAGACCTGACGCGAGGATTTGGGTGGCTAATAACAGAACATAGAAGAGAACATCTGACATTCGTCTCCTGTTTGAGAGAGACAAGATGGGGCATTTCCTGGGGATTAGTAATCAGCTGGGAAGTGCGGCCACAGGCCCATTAGCCTCCCTCCCATCTGTAATCCATAAGAAATGCCCTTTTCGCAGGTCACTGAGGCTATTCCAAGCTGTATAAGCTCACAGGCACATATGGCTTGTTCCCCCCCTAAGGTTACTACAGTTTCACTTAGTGCATACAGGGCATCCCAAGGGAATGAATGCCATGTAGATTAGCCAGGTGGTTAGATACCAAGGTGATGGGCACAGTATAAGAACCTGAATATCTCTCAGCATCTTCTAGCAAGGCCCTGATTCCACCTGGTTGGACCGCTGTGGCTGTGCAGAGCTCCATGTGGATAACAAGGGTCCAATCACAGGATCAGGGCCAAGAATGTTATCATCCACAGAGAAGGTTGTTAGAATATAGATATGCTGGCCTCCCTGTAAAGGCCTATACTTTAAGAACTTAGGTGTATTTTTATCACTTAGCTAATTACAGGGGTATAAAAACAAAGAATCAAAATCACAGTCCACCTGTGCATGGGCCTTCTCTCACTAGGATAGGCTGAGGTCTTGTTCTTAGTCTAAGGCTTTGGCTAAGCAGCTGGTGCAGCCGTAAGCTGGGAAACGTAAGGTCATATCCTCACATTTGAAACCAGTCATACTGAAATAAGGTGGCTTTGGGCTGTTAGGAAGACGATCCTGTCCTGATAGTGCCCACCCCCACCAGATAGAGAAACAGATCTTAAGATGGTTAAAGAAAACTTAGTTTGATAGCATCCTGTCTGGCAAGAAATCACTTATCAATGGTTGTGGTTGTGAAACCCTCATTTCTGTATTGTTTTATCTTTATGGCCCTCACTTTTTGTCATGCATCCGGCGAAGTGGGTATTCACCCACGAAACCTTATGCTCCAATACGTCTGTTAGTCTATAAGGTGCCACAGGACTCTTTGCCGCTTTTACAGATCCAGACTAACACGGCTACCCCTCTGATGCTTGACACTTTTCTATTGTTAATCTGTCTGGTTCTCTAATTGCTTCTGTCTGCTGTATAACGAATTTTGCTAGGTGTAAGTTAATTAGGGTAATGGGATATAATTGGTTAGAGAATTATGCTACAATATGTTAGGATTGGTTAGTTAAATTTCAATAAAATGATTGGCTAAGGGATAGCTGAGAATATTACTATATCAACTGGGGTCAAACAGGAAGTGGGGAGGAAGGGAAATTGGAATCATGCTTGCTAAGGGGGGGAATGGGAACAGGGAATGGGGAACAGGGACATAGGCAAGGCTCTGCGGCGTCAGAGCTGGGAAGAGGGACACAGGGTAAATACTCTGCGGCGTCAGAGCTGGGAAGGGAACACTGGGGAACAGACTCTATCGGCGTATATAGAGATAAGCCCAACTGGTGTGAAGGGCTTCGGAATATGCTTGTTTGGAAACTAACCCCAATAAACATCGCATTGTCTGCGCTTCGGACTTCTGGTCTTTTGCTGCTTGATGTCTGCATGACAAGAACCAGGAAGTGGGAGGGTTGAGGGAAAGCCCTCTAGATAACACCCCAGGTCACTAGTAAACCTACAGATACAGTTCTATGTTGTTCCTTTGGGCCAATAAGGAAAGATGGTTTCAGCCCACTGTGGCTCTCTATCACTAGGATATACTCACTATTCATTCCATTACAGAGAACATAAGGATTTAGCTCCTAGGTGTTGTAGTTTAGTAGTACTTACACAGCCATGTACAGGTCCATTTGTCTGTCCTTTACTATTCTGTGTTTTCTTCCTCTCTTCAAATGCTGGCAATATTTCTCATGTTGCTCCACATCCTAAATCCAGGCTTCTTCCACCTACCGACACTAAATGCCTTTAAGTTCTGCTGCGCTGTGCATAAACTTTAAGCTACAGTCAAATCAAACTAAGTTCTTGGGATCTGATTCTCTTTCCTTGACACTGATTTTACATCAAGGTAAATCCACTGGAATTCAGTAGAGTTACTCCAGAATTACACCCCTGTGATATCAGAATCAGACCCTTATGATCATGCTCATGTTTCCTATATAGAATCCTTAGGGTATTGCTGCTTCTGTAGTTCATCTCGCCCGGCGTGTGGCAGGGAAAATCCCACTGGTAAAATACTAACGATCGACACTAGAGCTAAGCAGGTAGAAAAATCCATGCAGAGGCTCAGGAAATATGACCAGATCAATACCCCCCCAAGCCTCAGAATGCAAGGATTACTGTATTTCAAAATAACTATTGGGACAGGTCAGCCATGGGTGTAATCTGCTTGTATCCACTGGAATCAATGGACTTATTCTGTTCTACACAAGCCAGTGACCTGGCCCACAGGCTTGAAATGCCCTATGAGACATGTTAGAGCCAACTTCCAAGGATTCAAAGATGCTGACTGACTTTGATAAGCAACCAGTAATTCAAAGGCTGATGTGAAACCAATGAACCTGTTGGGGCAGTGGAATTGAGCTGGAAGTCTCTGGATGTCACTAGAAGTGGACCTGAGCTCCAAACCTGGATTCCTATCCAGATTGCAACTTCCCACATAAGGCATTTCTTCAGAACCAGTTCTAGCTGTCTTATTTCCTATTTTAGTTTTTGCTTCCGATTGTATCCTGTTGGAAGCAAGGAGCTAGTAGGCATGAATAAGGGTGGCAGAACTAGCCCCCCAAGGTTAAAGACGTGCCTCATGAGAGGTCCCAGTTATACCTAATGGTGTAGGGTTATGTGTACTGTCTCTTACAACATAGCAGCGTTCTAAGCAGAAACCATGCAGGATATGTCTAAACTTAGAGCTGGAGACATACTTGCACTAGCTTTGACCAATCTAGTGTGCTAAAAATAGAGAGTATCACCACTTGGTGAGACTAGGTGCCCCAAGAACATACCTAGGGTCTCAGACAGGATTGCACTCAGGGTGGCTAACACCTCCCACCATTCACCCTGCCGTGCTACACTTGTGTTTTTAGTGCACTCACTTGATCAAAGTTAGCACGGTGCGTCTCCTTGACCTGGAAATTAGACCCCCCCAGCCCCAGTGTAGACATACCCATAGCAAAGCAAAGAGGATAACTTTACAGAATATACTGTTTTCCTTATTCCATAAAGTTCCTGGTTCAGTAGGAAACTAATTATTTACCATTTTCACAGAACAAGGTGCCATCAGTTTGCAGTTTCCTTGAAGAGTTCAGGGAAGGAAACAAAGGGAATGGAACATTTATGTAAGTATGAATTTAGTGCTCATTAAAGCTGCTGGATTGACAGCCAGAGAGACTGAATGATCAGGTTCAAAAAGGCAGGTGCTCTGCACATTGCCCTGTCATTATGGCTCATTTCCAACCTGGAGGAACCACCTCCCGAGGTTAGCATCTCCACAGCGCGTTCAGTCCTCGACTCTGTGCTGAGGCTGGAGTTGTGGTTGTGGTGGTCTGGTGACCGCGATATTTGCCACCAAATTCCTTTCCCTACAGGACACCAGGAAGCTGCCAAATAGTAACAACAACTGCAGGTTGGCTGGATTTGAACTGGAAATACAGAGTCAAATGGCTCTGGAGGTCATTAACAATCTTCTGAGCCATCCAGTCCCTTTTTGAACCTAGCTGAGAAAATTGGACAGAAAGTCTCACAAGAGCAGGCTTCCTTCCAGTATCTTATCTTCAGGTAGGGCAGCACTATTAGCTGCATTTTACAGATGGGCAACTGAGGCACAGAAGGACTAAGTGACTTGTCCAAGATCACACAGGAAGTGTGTGGTGGAAGAGGGAATGGAACCTGCATCTCCAAAATCATAGACGAGGTCCCTAACCCCTGGGCCATGCTTCCTCCATTTGCCAGCCCCCTCTACTTTGGTACATCCAGCCTGTGGGACCGTCCTACCCGGCCCTTGAGCTGCTGGCCGGGGAGGCTATCCCCGACCCCTCCCCTGCTGTCCCGCCTCCCCCGCAGCCATGCCGCCACACCCACCTCCCAGGCTTTCCAATAAGCCAGTCCTGCTGTTCTGAGGGGCATGGTAAGGGGGCGTGGAGCGGGGGGGTTGGATAAGGGGCAGGAGGTCCTGCTTATCTGGCAGCCAGGGGAGTAGGGGATGGTTGGATGGGGCGGATGTTCTGGGGGGAGGCGGTCGGGGATGGGGAACAGGGGAGGCGGATAGGTGTGGGTGTCCTGGGGGGCCTGTCAGGGGGTGGGGGTGTGGATAGGGGTTGGGGTAGTCAGGGGACAGGGAGCAGGGTGCGGTTGGATAGGGGGTGGAGTCCAGGGGGGCCGGTTTGGGGTGGAGGGGTCCCAGGAGGGGGCAGTCAGGGGACAAGGAGCAGGGGTGGGTTGGATGGGTTGGGGGTTCTGAGGGGGCCAGTCAGGGGGTAGATAGGGGGCAGGGGGCAGGCTTTTTGGGAAGGCACAGACTCCCCTACCCGGCCCTCCATACAGTTTTGCAACCGCGATGTGGCCCTCAGGCCAAAAGGTTTGCCCACCGCTGTCCTAGCTGAATGTAAACCTAGACAAACACAGTGACTGGTTACAACCACCAAGTCAGTGCAGCATCCGAAACAAGCAAAATTATAGCAGTCAGGGGCCTCTGCCTGTGTAGCTAAGGACTTGCTAGAGTGGGGGAACTGGCCCTCATTTCCTAAATTCATTCTTCACCTGTTGTGATAGAATGTTTTCACAGACCGCATTTACTCCACCACTCAGGCACCATGCAATTTGCTGAGTCAAGCCGCGAGCAGAAATCCCCTTTGTGCAGACGGCCCCAAGTGGAAATAGTGCCAGAGGATTCATCTTAGCTCCCAGACTGTAGCTTGCCACAGGGTGGCTCGCTTATTAGCATGTTCTATCGAGCAGGTTTTCCTCGGAGTTAACCCAGAATGCAAATAAATAAATAAACAAACCAATTAAGGGAGAAGACACAATGACATACCGAGGGGCTTTTTAACAAATGCTTTCAAAATGGCTTTTCCCCAGCTCATGGGAAACTAGAATGCCTCAACCTTCCTTCCAAGCATGAAACGCCAACTTGCAGCGCTCAGTCCATATGGTCACGCCCATCATTCCATTCCTTATTCGTCCTCTTTCCAAGCCCTGGCAGGGGGCCGGCCTATCTATAATGGTTATGACTGAGTGAGATTTCTGGCTTCACAGCTGCCCACGATAACCCTGTGGTTATCTCCACTGTACATGGCCTGTTGCTGAATCGCTCCACTGCTTGATACAACAAGCTGTTTTGAGACGTGACACTCTAATGAATTTCTCTGGCCCGAAAGTGCCAACTCAATGTTTTTTGCCTCTAGGCTGTAGCAATAACAGAAAGGAAAAATGTCACTGTTTTGTGTACTTGGAGTGGAAATGGCTTGGCACGATATGTTTCAGACAAAGGGAAACCACTGGACTTCTGCCTTTTGGCTGGTTTTGCCAAAAAAAGATGCAGTGGCGCAGTTGAATTTTCATCCTACGTGTAAATGCACTTTCTGTTTTTAAACACACGGGATGCAATCCTGATCACAGAGGTCCCTTCGGGCCTTAGAATCAGACACCCGTGGGAGCTTTTCCATGGACTTTAATGGACATTAGATCAGGCCCACAGAGAGCAGCTGTGACCCACTGGTGACTGTCTGATACAAGTCCCCCGCTAAGCCCAATCCACAGAGGATTTGGGAGTTATAGCACCAGCTGTTTATATTGGGCTGCTCCAGCTCTTAGATATGGAGGTGCCTGGCCCAATCCCCAGCACCAGCCAAGATGGCAGCTATTGCAGTCATACTTTGGTGTCAGGGGCTTTTACTCCGGACTAAGAGACAAATGAAACAAGTAAAGTCTCTGGCGTGTTTGTGCACCCTCTTACATGCTGCATGTGAGAGCACAAATTGTCAGTCCCCAGTGGGCTCCTAGAAACGTGGGGGTGCAATGAAGAGAAAAACAACAGACCCTATGTACACCACAGTCACAAGAGTAGCTATGGACTTCAGCAGAAAGGATACAACCGTTGTACTATAATGAGCCGGCTAGTGTGTATTTCTACTACTGCCAGTTGCTGGACTGAATCATAGCTGCTTTATCATTTGTATTATCATTGTTCCTTGGAGCCCCAGTTGTGCTAGGCGCTGTACAAAGAGACAGCACAAAAGGACAGTCCCTGCCCCAAACAGCTTACAAAGCTAAGTTATGTGTCCCAGGTAAGGGTGGTCAAACATTTGTCAACGTTTCCGGATAGTTTTGCATTCTGTTCATAGTTCTCCAGTTTTTCAATGAAACAACTCAAAACCAAATGTGCTTCAAACACATTCCCTTCCCCACTCCCCTCCCCTCCGCCCCCTCTGCTCCGCTTTTTGCCACTGGAACTTTTGTTCAAACTTTTAGAAAAAAAAGTTCCTACTTTTTTCCAAACCCGCCCTACTTATAAGCTCTGTATTGCTAGCAACTAGCAGTATTCTCAGTCCTTACCGATCCTTTTCACTCATCATACACACAAACATTCCTTACCCACTTTCCTTGCAAAGGGAGGCAGCTGTCTATCCAGGTGCTTATATGGCCGTTGCTGGACTACATGAGCACCCCCTTCTTTAATTCCCACTCTTAGATGGAGCAAGTCTAAGTGCACGAAAGGGGGAACTTAGTACAAGGACGTCATTTGGACCAGGACACCAGTGACTCTTGGAAAGAGTAGCAGGCCTTTTAATGATCACAGTTGGCCAAGAATTCCATTTTACTCCTCCAGACTCCTTCAGACCACTCTGGGGACATCGGTACAACACTGACTCAGAGAAAAGGGTCTGAACTAACAACCCCTGGTTTGGTATCAGACTTAGGGTATGTCTACACGGCAATCAGAGGTGTGACTCCAGCACCTATCCAAGCTAGCGTTGATCTAGCTAGCTTGAACAGCAGCCGCAAGCCAGGGCAACAGCCTGGGCTAAGTGCTTGAGCATGTACCCCTGGTCCCAGGTAGACTTGTGCACCAGTGCAAATTTAGCCGCACAAGCTGTTATTTGTGGTGGCTAGATCAAAGCTACCTCAGGAATGTCTACAAGTGCTGTGGTCACTGCTGATTGCAGGGTAGACAAACACTGGGGGTCAGCTAACAGACAAGTCAGGATGTTTCAGCAAACCAATATTTATTGCAGCCTCTCCGATCACAATGCATACACCACCCCCGCACCCAGACAGCTGCACTTGCTGGTGTAGGGCTCTTTAAAGGCACAGTGCACCACAGTTTGGGCGTGGGGGAGGGGTGGGGAAGTAAAACAGCATCCAGTTATTGCTGAAATAAAAAGGTCTAACACATCTTGTTACCACCCCTGCCCAGTCTCAGAGGTTTTGGGGGTCTCTTCTACTTGAAAGGCTTTTCTATCAGTGTTGAAGAAGCCCAAGGACAGCGTGGTTCAAAATGGAGCCTCCATGTTTCTCATGACAAGCGGTCAGACACAATGAAAGGGGCTCAGTTATTCACCAGAGAGCTCTCACTGAAGCAGGTTAAAAACCACCCAAAGACCACAGGCAATTCAAAGCATCAGACTACATGAAAGCCAGGACCTTATCTGGTTCTGGAGACTGGTCTCCAACGCTGCTTTTCTCCCATCATTCCTCTTCAGTCACAGGCTTTTATTTCTCCCTACTCTGCGTGAATTCCCCTCATTCTATTTGTTAGCAGTGCTCTGATCTCTTTCTGGGATTCAAGTCTTACGGTCTAATGCTAAGGCACTTCACATTTGCACAGAACAGCTTAGAAAGCCTTCCAAGCAGCCACCAAGGGCTCCTGAAAAATGGCATCCTTCACAAGCTGGGAGGAACTTTTATTCCCTCACCTAGAAAGCCCTTATTAAAAAAGAGGGCAGAAGCCACAGAAAAAGCACATTGACAGCTAGGAAACAATGAAATGCACCTAGACACTGATGAAGTTGCAGTCCCATAAGAGAGGCCTGTTTCTTTCTCAAACTCTAACAGCTCTCCCCAAGTTTGGGCCAGCTTGCAGTGGGGAAGGTCTAAGTTGGATATTAGGAAAAACTTTTTCACTAGGAGGGTGGTGAAGCCCTGGAATGGGTTACCTAGGGAGGTGGTGGAATCTCCATCCTTGGAGGTTTTTAAGGCCCAGCTTCACAAAGCCCTGGCTGGGATGATTTAGTTAGGGATTGGTCCTCCTTCGAGCAGGGGGTTGGACTAGATGACCTCCTGAGATCCCTTTCAACCCTGATATTCTATGATTCTATGACTGTAAAATGTCCGTTTCAAATCTCTACAGATCTGAACATCAAAGGAAGATTTATTTCTTTCTACGTGTGCTGGCCCTGCAGAGCCCCATGGCTAGGGGAAAGAGCACAGGAGTCCACAGGAGCTGACTTTTATTTTTCCAGGCAGGTGTTCCACCCCCACTCTCCCCCAAGGTCCAGTCCCCACTCTGCTCCTTCCCTTGAGGCCCCACCCTCGCTCCACCTCTCCCCGTCCCTCCCCCGAAGCCTCCCTTGCTCCACCTCTTCCTGCCCCTGCTCCGCCCCCTCCCCTGAGGCTCCCCACCTGCCAGCCCCTTGCTGCTATCTGTCCTCCCCCGAGCACCTCCGGCCAGCTGCCAAACAGCTGATCAAGTGGCCCCACCAAACAGCTGTGGTGATGCACCCAAAGGAATAGATTTCTGCACAGGCAGGAATCTATTCCTTCGGGTGCATCACCAACAGGATTATTCAGTAACTTCTACTCAGTTGCATTCATGCAAACCCACTAAAAACAATGGGGCAGCACAAATGCTCCTGAGGCCCCAGTCTAGCTAGCAGAATCTTTAGCACTGATGGTGATGGCACAAGAAGCAAAGAACCCAGCTTGACTCTCAGATGGCAGCGGGAGCTTGAAGAACTGGCATGTAGGAGCAAAGCCCCCTTATTTTCACTTTAGAGACCGAAGCCCATTTGCTTTGGCAGTTACGGGAGACACAACGAACACGGGACGCCACAATACCATTTTCAGAGAGCTGCTTTTCACCAGCCTTTACAGAAAGCTCCTGACATCTTCTCCTTCCCAGCAACTAAGCCAAACCATTTCAGTCAAAGAAATGGGGGTGAGCAGAAGGGTCTCTTTCCACACCATCTGTTTGGTACCATTTTAAGTCCAGTTAGGGCCTAACCAACAAGCCACATCCAAAACAGCCTCAAACATTGGTGGAGGGTTGGCAGTCCGGATCAAACGAGTGTTTTGAAGCCAGGGCAGAGCAGCTCCAAACGGCACATCCAGGAGGGTAAATACAGGATCTACCTTACTTTCCCTAGCACACCATCAGTATAACATACATTTGCAGAGATCCATGCACAACTGCTTTTAACCAGGAGTCTTTACACATCAGTCTAAGGGTGTTTTGTTCAGCTGGAAACATTTGGTTCCCAAGATGCAGCCGCAGAATCTCCTCCTTCTCTTACCCTCCTTTAGTCTTCCTGGTGCTATCCTTCCTCCTACGCAAACACCTGCACTTGCAAGTTTTCTGATCGCATTGCTGGCAAAGACGGCCTTTTCTCCCGTTCCCCCTCCCCCTCACATCCCACCATTTATAAGTTTATCTGTGTTCAGGAGCACTCGTTATCATATGCTCCCTGCTGTCTAGGACAATTAGGCCAGCAGCCACTTCATTTTCCAGACACTGATGACTTATCTTGACAGTTTCGATTTGATTGAATCCTATGTGCTTTGATGCATCTGAAGAAGTAAGGTTTTTACCCACGAAAGCTTATGCTCAAATATATCTGTTAGTCTTTAAGGTGCCACCGGACTCCTTGTTGCTTTTGTGGATACAGACTAACACGGCTACCCCCTGATACTATGCGCTTTGACGGTCTCTCTCCCTCTGAGGCGCGCACACACACACAGAGCATCATGATCCCTGCCAAATCTCTTTCGTTATTTGGTTTCACAGGCCCAGCAAAGGAAAATTTGTTCCAGGAAGCTTTCAGAAATCACCATGTGAAGTTTCCAGTCTGTATTCATTCTGTTTCCTCTAGTGCCACCTAATGGCAGAAAGAAAACTGCACTAAGGTTCTGCCAAACTGTTACCTAGAGGTCAGGGTGCTGGTAGCTCTCAGACTATGGGCTTGTCTTCACTATGGCGCCAAATCGGTGCCGCTGCGATCGAGCGTTCTCCCATCGACTTAATTAATCCTCAGTGAGAGACAGAAGCTATGTCAATGGAAGAGCATCCATTTCCCACTGACATCGTGTGCTGTAGACACCGCGTTAAGTCGCTCCTGGGGTGGTTTTTTACAACCCTGAGCAACATAACTTACCTCAACTTAAGCAGTTGTGTAGACAAGGCCTACGTCTACATGGATATCCAAGGTGTGCTTGCACCTTGGGTAGACATACCCATCCTAGCTTTCCCCCCACTAGCCTGGATAAAAGGAGCAGTGTAGATGCAGTGGGGTGGGCTTCAGCAAGGCGAGTAGGTATCTAGGGTTCCAGGCAGGCTTGTACAATATGGTTTTTAACACTAGTGCAGGTAAAGCTGACACGGGCTACGTCTACCTGAGATGCAGTCACACTGTGGACTGCAGTATAGATAGATCTTCAGAGTCCCCAACAAAGATCAGGGCCCCATTGTGCCAAGCACTGTACAGACAATATGGGTGTGTCTACACTGCCATTAAACGCCCACAGCTGGCCTGCATCAACTGGCTCGGGCTGTAAATCTGCTGTGTAGACGTTCAGGCTCGGGCTGGAGCCCAGTCCCCTGTGAGGGGGGAGGATCCCAGAGCCCAGTGCAATTACACAGCCCCATAGCTCAAGTCAGCTGACACTGGCCAACTGCAGGTGCTTAATTGACAGGCAGTCGCTACCAGCAGAAGCTAACGCTCCAAAGAGACACAAGGTGGGAGTCAGGGAATATTATATCACAGAGAGGAACAGAGGCACAAAGTGACTTGAGCAAAGTCGCACAGGGGAGTCTGGCAGAGAGCTGAGAACTGAATGCAAAGCTCCTGACCCCCAGTCTATGAACCTAATCACAAGCTCATCTTTCCATTTTAAAGGCAACACAGCCACTCGCTCTTCCCGATGAAAGCTGCATGGCTTACTCCCTGAGCAGCATGCTAATATCTGTTAATATCAAGCACCAGTGTCAACAGATTATTGCTGCATATGGCCCTGATCTTGTAGCTAGGGGCACAAGGGCTCACACTGACATCTGTGCATCACTCCACTGGCTTCAGCCACAGCCAAGGGCTTCAAAGGAGGGCATAAAAAAGTCTATGGTGTACTCAGTTGTGAAATAGCTATAGGAACTAGATATTAGTGGCAGTATTCCCATAGTGACCAAGAGCCCCAGTCATGGACCACGGACCGCAAAGTGCTAGGTGCTGTACAAACACAAGTGAATGAACAGGATATATTGACATATTACCAGATAGAGAGAGCATATAAATCAGATACAGGTCAAATTACAAAGGATGAATATAAACAAATAACAAAAGTATGTAGGGACAAAATTAGAAAGACCAAGGCACAAAACAAGATCAAACTAGCTAGGGACATAAAAGGAAACAAGAAAACATTCTACAAATACATTAGAAGCAAGAAGAAGACCCAAGGACAGAGTAGGTCCGTTACTCAATGATGGGGGAAAGACAATAACAGAAAATGTGGAAATGGCAGAGGTGCTTAATGACTTCTTTGTTTCGGTTTTCACCAAGAAGGTTGGTGGCACCTGCACATCTAACATAGTGAATGCCAGTGAAAATGAGGTAGGATCAGAGTCTAAAATAGGGAAAAAACAAATCAAAAATTACTTAGACAAGTTAGGTGTTTTTAAATCACTAGGGCCTGATGAAATGCATCCTAGAATACTCAAGGAGCGGACTGAGGAGATATCTGAGCCATTAGCGATTATCTTTGAAAAGTCATGGAAGATGGGAGAGTTTCCAGAAGACTGGAAAAGGGCAAATATAGTGCCAATCTATAAAAAGGGGAATAAGAACAACCCAGGGAATTACAGACCCGTCAGCTTAACTTCTGTACCAGGAAAGATAATGGAGCAAATAATTAAGCAATCAATTTGCAAACACCTAGAAGATAATAAGGTGATAAATAACAGTCAGCATGGATTTGTCAAGAACCCTGTACTTTCAAGTTGAGAGACAGTCTAAAGATGCTTTCAGGTGTGTTCATGTAGAGAAGCATGAATTTACAGTATTTGATGTATACGCTCTCTCTATCCTGTAATATGTCAATAAATCCTGTTTGCTCATTCATTTAAGCAAACTGGGATTTTTGTTTGTAACATCTCAGATATTTACTACCTGATGCTTTCTAAGGCTGTGTGTCTTCCCTGCAAACTGTAGGGATGTATTTATATCAAGAGCTAACTCCAGTTAGCTATCTCAATATAAAATCCTAGTTAGAGACAAGACACTGTATTTACCTTGGTGTCGCTTGTCAAGGGCAACCCCAGGTAGAAGGCATACAGTAGCATCTCAGAGTTACGAGCACCAGAATTACAAACTGAGCAGTCAACCACACACCTCATTTGGAACCGGAAGTACGCAATCAGGCAGCAGCCAGGGGGAAACAAATACAGTACAGTACTGTGTTAAACTACTAAAAAATTAAGGGAAAGTAGCATTTTTCTTCTGCATAGTAAAGTTGCAAAGCTGTATTAAGTCAATGTTCATCTGTAAACTTTTGGAGGAACCACTATAATGTTTTGTTCAGAGTTACAAATATTTCAGAGTTACGAACAACCTCCATTCCCAAGGTGTTCATAACTCTGAGGTTCTACTGTACATTTGACCTTAATTAATAAACAATAATGCCTCTGTCTTCTATTAGGGATACAAGGTGGGTGAGGTAAGATCTTTTATTGGAATAACTTCTGTTGGTGAGACAAGCTTTTGAGCCACACAGAGCTCCTCAGCATGTTTTTGCTTTTATAGAACTTATCAGTAGATTCCAAAGCACTTTACAAAAGGAGGTTATCCCCATTTTACAGATGAGGAAATGGAGGCACAGAACTTAAGAACTACCATACTTGCTTAGACCCTTAGTGCATTTAGCCTCGGGATCTCAAACAGGGGGTCATGACTCCTCAGAGGGTCACGAGGTTATTACGTGAGGAGTTGTGAGCTGTCAACCTCCACCCCGAAACCCCACTTCACTGCCAGCATTTACAATAGTGTTAAATATAAAAAAGTGTTTTTAATTTATAAGGGGGTGGTGTCACAATCAGAGGCTTGCTGTGTGAAAGGGGTCGCCAATTTAAAACTTTGAGAACCATCTAGCCCTGCATCCTGTCTCTAGCAGTGGCCTGTGCCAGAACTTCAGAAGGAGTGTACAGAGCAGGTCAGTTGGAGGGATCCACCCCTATTTTCCCTTCCCTGCTTTTGGCAGTCAGAAGTTTAGGGTAACCCCAAATATTGGGTTTTGTCCCTGACCATCATGGCTAATAGCCATTGCGGGACCTATTGTCCATGAACCCAGTTATACTTTTGGCCATCACAACATCCCATGGCAATGAGTTCCACGAGTTAACTGTGCTCTGTGTGAAAGAGTACTTCCTCTTGTTTGTATTAAACCTGCTGCCTGTTAGTGTCATTGGGTGACTCCTGGTTTTTGTAGTGTGGGAAAGTATAACCACTCTTCTATTCACTTTTTCCACACCAGTCATGATTTTATAGATCTCTCCCTCCTCAGTCATCTTGTTTCTAAGCTGATCACACCTAACGCTTTTAGTCTCTCCTCATATGAAAGCCATTCCACACCCTTTCCTGGTTTTGTTGCCCTTCTCTGAACCTTTTCCAGTTCCACTCTATCGTTTTTGAGATGGGGCAACCAGAACTGCACATGGTATTCAAGGTGTGGGTGCACAATGGATTTATATAGCAGCATTTGATATTTTGAGTCTTATTTTCCATCCCTTTCCTAATAGTTCCCAACATTGTTATTTTATTTGACCACTGCTGCACGCTGAGCTGAGCAAACTAACCACAGCAACTCCAAGATCTTTCTTGGGTGGTAACAGCTAAATGAGACCCCACCATTGTATACGTATAGTTAAGATTATTTCCTACTCCACCCCGCCCATATGTCTTATTCTTCACTCATCCATGTTGCATTTTGTCACTCAAAAAATGAAGCCACTTGCCCAAGGTCACCTGGCAGGCCAACAGCAGAGCTGGGAACAGATCCCAAATCTTCCAAACCCCCATTGGTGGTCTGCCCGCAAGGCCACACTGAGGTAGAAGCAGGGACGTGCACGGGAATTTAAATGTTATCACTTTTGGAGGGGCATGTTCTGTGCCCTCACCGTGGCCCCAGAGCCAGAGGAGTTCTGTGCCTCTGCCGATTATGGGGGGGGGGGACCTTGCCCCTGCTTTCCTTCCTCCTCCCCCCATGTGCACACCCATGGGTAGAATCATAGAATATCAGGGTTGGAAGGGACCTCAGGAGGTCATCTAGTCCAACCCCCTGCTCAAAGCAGGACCGATCCCCAATTTTTGCCCCAGATCCCAAATGGCCCCCTCAAGGATTGAACTCACAACCCTGGGTTTAGCAGGCCAATGCTCAAACCACTGAGCTGTCCCTCCCCCCAGGGTAGAAGTAACCTGTCCCTAATCTCCTCTGAGAGAAGGTTACTGCAATGTAAAAAAGCATAACTGTTAGCAGTGAAGACAGCATAAAGGAACAAAACTAATCCAAGGGAAGCAACAGTCTGTAGAACTAAATGTTGGATTCAGGGGACTGGGAAACTTTGTCTGCCTAGTGCACAGCACCACACAAGTTACACAGAAGGACAATATATGGGCCTTCATATTGAGATTACATTTCTTCCTAATCCCTGTTGATGGTCAGCTGATGCCAGGAAGCATCCTATCTGTGGCTAACCCTAATGTTTATCCTAGTTACTAGTATGGGCCAGTCTTACTTATAGAAATGTCTAACCCTTTCATTTTTTTTTAATGCACTATGCTCATGCTCAGGCAGCCCAGATACAAGTCTGACATGATTGATTGGGATCTCTATTAACAGGAAAGCCTGGGGACAGATTGCTTCCGCTGGCAGGTAGCCCAGTTGCCTTCATCAACATTCGGGGCCATGCTGCGTAGAAGGGGCTATGAACTGTTTTGACATCCCCACTGAGTGTTATGTTGTGTCTCTCTGTTTCTCTCTTATCCAAATGGAAATAAGCTAATTAGAGAGCACACCTGGGTAAAAGCAGGTTCACCTCAATATTGCATGGGATTAAGAAGAATGCAAGCACCCCTGGACACTGGTAGGCATGGTAGAGAGAGACCCAGACAGGCCACCAGAGCAGCAAGCCCATTACTGCACAGGTGGCTCAGCAGAGGAGCGGAGGCTGAAGGCAAAGCTGGGTGCAGAACTGGGGGTGGGGGAGGAGCTGGAGCTCGAGTTGGTCTGGGAGCAGAGCTGTGGCGGGGGCCAGACCTGAGCTGCGTGGGGGCTGGTCCAGACCTCGTGGGGGCTGGCCCAGGCCCCGCTGCATGCACCCCCCCCCCAAAATACATTCCTCCACACCCCCTAGGGGGGCACGCCCCAGACTTTTGGGACCATTGGTCTAACCTATGGCTCTGTTCAGCCGGCTCAGAGAGAGGAACCCCTCTTCCTAGAAATCCTGACTTCTGGGAGGGGCAGAGAAATAATTACACATACCCCCAAGCTAGGCCTGAGTAAACCCTGCCCTCAGGATAGGATGCTACAGTCCTAGCCAGAAGAAGGTAGCCCTGTCCCTACTTTTACATCCCAGTACAGCACTAACAGCTGCATGTTACTTATTAGTCAACAAGGAAACAGAGCTTTATGCTGCGGTTTGCCATAGGATAAGCCAGTGCCTAGGGCACTGGACTGGGGCTCAGAAGGCCTTGGTTCGAGTCCCAGCTCTGCCACAGAGCTGGGACTCGAACCAGGTGACCTTGGACACCCCACAATGTACTCTATGCCTCTGTGTTTCTCTGTCTATAAAATGGGGATAGCACTTCCTGACCTGGGGCACAGCCACAGGTGAGCCCAGTCCACCTATATCTGAACTTGTGTGAATGCAAAAGCTGGTGACCCGATCCACACCATGTGGAAGCCCTGGCTGAAGAGCAGGTGACTATTGGCCCATCTGCAGAATGCCATGGCCAGCAGGGAGTGGAGCAGCCTGAGCTGCAAACTTCTCCCAGCCCCTGACAACTTCAGCAAGAGCCTGGTCCCTCACAGCTGCTGACCTGTCCTCTACTTTTGGCTTAACCCATACCTGCCTGCAGCGATCAGCCCTCTTCTCTGGCCAGCCCAGCCTGCAGGCTTCCTGCACTCAAATCCCTTCTATCCCCGTTATCCCGCCTACATGCCTGCCCCTGGCATTCAAATATAGGCCATTTAGATGATTTGCTGTGACATCAAACCTTTGGTGATTGCCTGTCCACCGTACGTTGGAGCCCACACAAATTTCCATGCTGAGCTACACCGCTGCTCCCTACCTCAGCGGGGCATTGGGGGTATAAAATATTCTAATGACAGCGAGGCGTTCACACACTGCAGCGATGAGAAGCCATATGAGCAGGAGGATGGAACTTCACCCTATGGTCCCAGCAGCTTTGACCAAACCCTGGAGAGCCACATGCTGATCCCCCAGGAAGAGCTCATGTCACGGTTCCTCCCCCACTCTGAACTCTAGGGTACAGATGTGGGGACCTGCATGAAAAACCTCCTAAGCTTATCTTTACCAGCTTAGGTCAAAACTTCCCCAAGGTACAAAATATTACACCTTGGACTGGCCGCTACCACCACCAAACTAATACTGGTTACTGGGGAAGAGCTGTTTGGACGCGTCCTTCCCCCCAAAATACTTCCCAAAACCTTGCACCCCACTTCCTGGACAAGGTTTGGTAAAAAGCCTCACCAATTTGCCTAGGTGACTACAGACCCAGACCCTTGGATCTTAAGAACAATGAACAATCCTCCCAACACTTGCACCCCCCCTTTCCTGGGAAATGTTGGATAAAAAGCCTCACCAATTTGCATAGGTGACCACAGACCCAAACCCTTGGATCTGAGAACAATGAAAAAGCATTCAGTGTTTTACAAGAAGACTTTTAATAAAAAATAGAAGTAAATAGAAATAAAGAAATCCCCCCTGTAAAATCAGGATGGTAGATATCTTACAGGGTAATTAGATTCAAAAACATAGAGAACCCCTCTAGGCAAAACCTTAAGTTACAAAAAGATACACAGACAGAAATAGTTATTCTATTCAGCACAATTCTTTTCTCAGCCATTTAAGAAATCATAATCTAACACATACCTAGCTAGATTACTTACTAAAAGTTCTAAGACTCCATTCCTGTTCTGTCCCTGGCCAAGACGACTACAGACACAGACCCTTTGTTTCTCTGCCTCCTCCCAGCTTTTGAAAGTATCTTGTCTCCTCATTGGTCATTTTGGTCAGATGCCAGCGAGGTTACCTTTAGCTTCTTAACCCTTTACAGGTGAGAGGAGCTTTCCCCTGGCCAGGAGGGATTTCAAAGGGGTTTACCCTTCCCTTTATTTTTATGACACGCCCCCCAAATCTCAGCTAGGGTGAAACACTGGCTGGGATTTCTTCCTGGAGCTCTAGGAAAACAGAGTTAATAAGACACATGCATCTCTAAATATACTACAAAGTACATAAAGACTAACAATATTTTCCACATCTCAAGGACGATTTTAACCAGTTGATTCTGGGAAACTTTCACGGGAGAGTGCATCAGCCACTTTGTTAGAAGCTCCTGAGATGTGTTGGATGTCGAAATCAAAATCTTGGAGAGCTAAACTCCACCGAAGAAGTTTTTTGTTAGTTTCTTTGACGGTGTGAAGCCACTTTAGTGCAGCATGGTCGGTTTGCAGGTGGAAACGCCGTCCCCAAACATATGGGCGTAGCTTTTCCAGAGCGTAGACAATGGCATAACATTCTTTTTCAGTGACTGACCAGTTGCTTTCCCTCTCAGACAGTTTTTTGCTGAGAAACACTACAGGGTGGAATTCTTGATCAGGTCCTTTCTGCATTAAAACTGCTCCCACACCACGCTCAGACGCATCTGTGGTTACTAGGAACGGTTTGTCAAAGTCTGGGGCCCTTAGTACAGGGTCAGACATGAGTGTCGCTTTAAGCTTGTTAAAGGCCTTCTGACACTTTCCGGTCCACTGAACAGCATTTGGCTGTTTCTTTTTGGTTAGGTCTGTCAGTGGGGCAGCGATTTGGCTGTAGTGCGGTACAAATCGTCTGTAATAACCGGCCAAGCCTAAGAAGGATTGAACCTGTTTCTTTGACTTTGGGACAGGCCACTTTTGGATAGCATCCACTTTGGTCTGTAGGGGGCTGATAGTTCCTTGACCCACCTGGTGTCCAAGGTAAGTCACTCTGTTTAGGCCTATTTGACACTTCTTAGCCTTAACAGTTAGTCCTGCCTCCCTTATGCGCTCAAGGACTTTTTGTAGATGTTCCAGGTGGTCTGCCCAGGAATCCGAAAATATGGCCACATCGTCAAGGTAGGCGACTGCATATTCTCCTAATCCCGCTAGGAGACCATCTACAAGTCTTTGGAAAGTGGCGGGTGCATTTCGCAGCCCGAAAGGGAGTACATTAAATTCATACAGCCCGAGATGTGTGATGAAGGCTGACCTTTCCTTGGCAGATTCATCTAGCGGTACCTGCCAGTACCCCTTGGTTAAGTCCAAGGTAGAGATGAACTGGGCCCGTCCCAGTTTCTCTAATAGTTCATCAGTGCGTGGCATTGGATAGTTGTCTGGGCGAGTTACAGCATTTAGCTTACGGTAGTCCACGCAAAAACGTATTTCCCCATCTGGTTTGGGAACTAGAACCACTGGAGATGCCCATGCACTTTCAGAGGGGCGGATTACACCCATCTGTAACATATCCTGGATCTCCCGTTCTATAGCAGTTTTAGCTTGAGGAGACACCCGGTAAGGGTGGACCCTAATTGGGTGAGCATTACCTGTGTCAATGGAGCGGTATGCCCGTTCAGTCAGTCCTGGGGTGGCTGAGAACGTTGGCGCGTAGCTAGTGCACAGCTCCTGGATCTGCTGTCGCTGCATACGCCCAAGGGTCATGGAGAGGTTCACCTCTTCCACACCACCAGCACATTTCCCTTCGTAATAGACACCTTCAGGCCACTCAGCATCGTCTCCTCCCTGGGCTGTAAACTGACAAACCTTTAATTCTCTGGAATAAAAGGGCTTTAGAGAATTAATATGATACACCTTAGGCTTTCGGTTGGAGGTGGGGAATGCTATGAGATAATTAACAGCTCCCAGGCGCTCCTGGACCACGAATGGCCCTTCCCACGATGCTTCCATTTTATGGGCCTGGAGCGCCTTTAAGACCATGACCTGGTCTCCTACTTTGAAGGAACGCTCTCTGGCATGTTTATCATACCAGGCTTTTTGCTCTTTTTGAGCATCCTGTAAGTTTTCTCTAGCAAGGGCTAAAGAGGTTCGGAGGGTGTTTTGTAGGTTGGTTACAAAGTCCAGAATGTTAGTTCCTGGAGAAGGTGTAAATCCCTCCCATTGCTGCTTCACCAACTGCAATGGCCCCTTAACCTCACGGCCATATACAAGTTCAAATGGGGAAAACCCTAAACTGGGATGTGGTACAGCTCTGTAGGCAAAGAGCAACTGCTGCAATACTAGGTCCCAATCATTGGAGTGCTCATTTACGAATTTACGTATCATGGCCCCCAAAGTTCCATTAAACTTCTCCACCATGCCATTTGTTTGATGATGGTAAGGAGTGGCAACCAAGTGATTTACCCCATGAGCTTCCCAAAGGTTTTTCATAGTTCCTGCCAGGAAATTAGTCCCTGCATCTGTGAGGATGTCGGAGGGCCAACCTACCCTGGCACAAATGTCTGCTAGTGCCTGGCACACACTTTTAGCCCTGGTGTTGCTTAGAGCTACTGCTTCCGGCCATCGGGTGGCAAAATCCATGAAAGTCAGTATGTACTGCTTTCCTCTGGGTGTCTTTTTCGGAAAAGGACCCAGAATATCCACAGCTACTCGCTGAAATGGAACTTCAATGATGGGGAGTGGCTGGAGAGGAGCTTTGACCTGGTCTTGGGGTTTTCCCACTCTTTGGCACACCTCACAAGACTGGACATAGGTAGAAACATCCTTGCCCATTCCCTCCCAGTGGAATGACCCCCCCAAACGGTCTTTGGTCCTGTTCACCCCAGCATGGCCACTAGGGTGATCGTGGGCTAAGCTCAAGAGCTTGGCCCGGTATTTAGTTGGAACTACCAACTGTCTCTGAGGATGCCAGTCTTCCTGGTGTCCCCCAGAAAGAGTTTCCTTGTATAAAAGTCCTCTTTCTACAACAAACCTGGATCGATTAGAAGAGCTGAGAGGCGGTGGGTTGCTCCGTGCCGCCGTCCACGCTCTCTGGAGGCTTTCATCTGCTTCCTGTTCGGTCTGGAACTGTTCCCTTGATGCTGGAGACATCAGTTCCTCATTGGATTGGGGACATAGGCTTGGTCCCTCTGGAAGCGATATAGGGGATGGAGCTGTTCCTGTTGACTGTGAACCGCTCTCCGCTGGTGCACTATGTTGGGATTCAGGCTCCGGCTGAGCCTCTTGTGTAGGGTTCTCGGCTGCTGCCAGTTCAGGTTCGGTGGGGCCCTCTGGTGTTGAGGTTGCAAGTACTGGATTCAGTGTTGGCACGGGGTCTGGTGTTGGTTGTTTGGCTGGTTCCGGTTCTGGGACTGGTTCCGTCTGGGTTTCTGGGACTGGATCCACTACTGCTGTTGCAGACATTGGCCTGGGGTCCGGGTCCATCACCTCTGACCGGGCCCTGATAGAAGTTTCCGGAACAGAGCTAGGCCCCACGGCTTGTTTAGCCTGGCTGCGGGTGACCGTTCCCACCCTCTTGGCCTGCTTCACGTGATTGGCCAAGTCTTCCCCCAACAGCATGGGGATGGGATAATCATCATAGACTGCAAAAGTCCACATTCCTGACCAGCCCTTGTACTGGACAGGCAACTTGGCTGTAGGCAAATTGAAAGAGTTAGACTTGAAGGGTTGAATCGTCACTTGGATCTCTGGGTTGATTAAATTGGGGTCCACTAAGGAAGCATGGATAGCTGACACTTGTGCTCCGGTGTCCCTCCACGCGGTGACCTTCTTCCCGCCCACACTCACAGTTTCCCTCCGCTCCAAGGGTATCTGGGAGGTATCTGGGCCTGTGGACCTCTGGTGTGATTCCGGTGCAATGAACTGTAATCTGTTGGGGTTCTTGGGGCAGTTGGCCTTTACATGCCCCAGCTCGTTACATTTAAAACATCGTCCAGCTGACGGGTCACCGGGGCGAGGTGGGTTGCTGGAGAACGGGGTGGTGGGACGATAAGGGGTCTGGAGGGTTCTTTGGGAGGTAGGTGGGGCTTTGGGCGGCCCCCGGTAATAGGGTGTGGTCTGGGGTGGTCCCTTCTGGTCTCCGCTCCAACTGCGACCAGTTTTCTTCTTCTCTGCCACCTCCACCCATCTGGCTCCAATCTCTCCTGCCTCAATTACAGTTTTGGGTTTCCCATCTAGGAAGTATCTTTCTATTTCCTCAGGAACACCCTCTAAGAATTGTTCCATTTGCATTAGGAAGGGCAAATTTACTGGAGATTCAACACTTGCTCCTGATATCCAGGCATCCCAATGTTTCACAATGTGGTAGGCATGTCGGGTAAATGACATGTCTGGTTTCCACCTTAGGGCTCTGAACCTCCGACGAGACTGCTCAGGTGTTATCCCCATTCTGACTCTCGCCTTGGATTTAAACAGTTCATACTTGTTCATATGTTCTTTAGGCATTTCAGCTGCCACCTCAGCTAAGGGTCCACTGAGCTGCGGCCTCAGCTCTACCATGTATTGGTCAGTAGAGATGTTGTACCCAAGGCAGGTCCTTTCGAAGTTTTCTAAGAAGGCCTCAGTATCATCACCTGCCTTGTAGGTGGGGAACTTTCTGGGATGGGAAGTGGTACCTGGAGAAGGATTGCTAGGGTTTGTTGGTATATTCTGCTGGGCCTTTATCCTCTCCATCTCCTCCACATGCTTCCTCGCCTCCATTTCCCTCTTGTGGGCAGCCTCCTGTACCTCCTTCTCCAGCCGCATGAGTTCTATCTGTCTTTCATGTTCCCTTTGTTTTTCCTCAGCCTGAAATTTGGCTAATTCCAGCTGTAGTCGAGCCGAGGATTTGGCCATTCTAACCTCTCTGTTTTTAACTAACTTTACACCCGAGGTTTAGAAATAAACAAACAAAACTTGGCTGTAAAATTTTGCTGTGCTGGAATAGAATACCTATTCTCTGATAGTGATTGTCAGCCTACAGAAAAAGACAATTCCCTTGTCTCTGCTCTGGGCCCAAATTAAAGCAAAAAACCTCGAACTACTTGGGAACCTGCTTACCCAGCCCAAAGAAAAAAAAAATTCTTTTCAAACCTGTGCTCCTTGTAAAACAAAAAGAAATAAAAATCCTAAAAAAAACCCTGCCACTTTTGTCTCCAGGCAAATGGGTAGAGCACACACCCCCTATTTACTTTTAGGAAGAAAAGAAAAAAAAACCTCTGGGTTGGAAGACTGTGAATTTCCCTGCAGGAGTTAAGTACCCTGCCTCCAGGCAAAGAAAACCCGCAATTCACAAGATAATCCCCTTTTGTCTCTGCTTGGCCACAAAGCAGAGAGAAACCAAGCTGCTTTCAGTTTCAAAGCTGCTTCCTGGACTTCCTAAAAATTCCTTTTTAAAATCTGTATTTCTAGTTCAAAAAATCTCAACTGGATCTCAAAATGATTTCAGGTTAATCCCACCACTGTGCCACCATGTCACGGTTCCTCCCCCACTCTGAACTCTAGGGTACAGATGTGGGGACCTGCATGAAAAACCTCCTAAGCTTATCTTTACCAGCTTAGGTCAAAACTTCCCCAAGGTACAAAATATTACACCTTGGACTGGCCGCTACCACCACCAAACTAATACTGGTTACTGGGGAAGAGCGGTTTGGACGCGTCCTTCCCCCCAAAATACTTCCCAAAACCTTGCACCCCACTTCCTGGACAAGGTTTGGTAAAAAGCCTCACCAATTTGCCTAGGTGACTACAGACCCAGACCCTTGGATCTTAAGAACAATGAACAATCCTCCCAACACTTGCACCCCCCCTTTCCTGGGAAATGTTGGATAAAAAGCCTCACCAATTTGCATAGGTGACCACAGACCCAAACCCTTGGATCTGAGAACAATGAAAAAGCATTCAGTATTTTACAAGAAGACTTTTAATAAAAAATAGAAGTAAATAGAAATAAAGAAATCCCCCCTGTAAAATCAGGATGGTAGATATCTTACAGGGTAATTAGATTCAAAAACATAGAGAACCCCTCTAGGCAAAACCTTAAGTTACAAAAAGATACACAGACAGAAATAGTTATTCTATTCAGCACAATTCTTTTCTCAGCCATTTAAAGAAATCATAATCTAACACATACCTAGCTAGATTACTTACTAAAAGTTCTAAGACTCCATTCCTGTTCTGTCCCTGGCCAAGACGACTACAGACAGACACAGACCCTTTGTTTCTCTCCCTCCTCCCAGCTTTTGAAAGTATCTTGTCTCCTCATTGGTCATTTTGGTCAGGTGCCAGCGAGGTTACCTTTAGCTTCTTAACCCTTTACAGGTGAGAGGAGCTTTCCCCTGGCCAGGAGGGATTTCAAAGGGGTTTACCCTTCCCTTTATTTTTATGACAGCTCACATAGCCACAGAGCAAGAGGAGGGGACTCTGGGCACAAGCTTTGTACAACCAGGACAGAAGTTGGACGGATTCTCCTCTCACACCAGCAGCGCCATAGTGTGATTGCAATGGAGAGAACCCGCCACTGACACCAGCGTAATGAGCGGAACTGGACCAAGATTTTTAATATTTTGCCATTTTAAATGGGAACAGACCATTTTGCTGATGGAGGGTGTGGGATTATTTCAGACCTTGGCTTCAGCGAGTAGAGAGGCAAGAATCCCTCCCTCTGAGGCCAGGATCAGTGCATGTGATCCGAACACTGCCCCCAGAGAGGGACAGAGAAATCACATACTGGTATCCAAGCCACCCGTGTTTGCTGCTGTCCGGCAATGGGCTGGTTTTATGTGCCTGGCTTAGAATCATAGAATCATAGGACTGGAAGGGACCTCAAGAGGTCATCTAGTCCAGTCCCCTGCACTCAGGACAGGACTATTATCTAGACCATCCCTGACAGGTGTTTGCCCAAGCTGCTGGCATATCACTAGCAGCCTCTGCTCCCGAAGGGCTGCACCTGCCTGCTGTTCACCTGCCAGGAGGTTCGGCGATGCATGCTGTACCTGGGGCAGGGCAGACATGGTCTGAAGCTGGAGGAATCACACGGATCTGCCCTTGGTTTACAGAGGGGAAATGGGTGAGTTGCTGCCCAAGAGGAGGGTCGCTCACGCTTGAGACACTTAGCACTTAGAACAGATCACTTCAGAGGTGAAGTCCAAGGCCATCCCCAGGAAGGACCCATGCACACCACAACTCTGCAGACTACGACAGATTTTTGACTAAACTCTACCGCCAGTTGGAACATTAGTTTATTATTTCTATTCCACCAGCACCCAGAGGCCCCCAGAATTGGGCCCCCTTTGCGCAAAGTGCTGTACAAACAAACGTTAGGAGTCACTGTCCTACAGACCTTACAATTTAGACTACATTGAAGGCTCCTTGTTTCATCTTGGACTTATTACTATTTACTGATAGCAGTGCCTAGGAGCTTCAGTCATGGACCAGGACCGCACTGTGCTAGGCACTGTACAAACAGAACCGAAAGCCCCTGCCCCAAACAGATTACAATCTAAATCCAAGGACCAGCTACCTGCTTCAGCTCGTGCTACTTCCAAGCCCACGGGAGTTCTGTTCAAGCATTGAGCTCTCCTTTCACTCCTCCCCCTCTCAAGCGGTAGAGCTTCAGCTCCTGTGGGCCAGAGAAAATAATGCACCTTAACGTACTTAGCAAGTAACAGAGCAGGATAAAGTCAAGGGGGAAACCTGCAACATTCTACATGCTCCACCCCTAAGGACTGAAGAATTTCACCCAGCCATTGAGGGGTGCGTTGCAGGAAAGAGCTTTCAGTCCCACAACAGCAACCAAAGTAGCCCCTGCAATTCAGCAGCAAGGAATGGAGTTCTCCCACTGTAAGGAAAATACTGCAGTTGTCAGCCCGCTGATCTGCTGTCTCTCGCACGACACTTGTATGGCTCCCTCACCACAGTATGGGAGTGTGCTGTCCACCCTCCGGGCCAACACACGGGACTGAACCAGGAAACTTCAGATGTAAAATGCACAAGCTACTTGAGCTAAAGCTCCACCGATAGAAGCCTGTTACAGACCTTCTCTGTGTATTAGCACACAGCGGGACCTGTGCCACTGACCTGTGTCTGGGTCTGAATCACAGCTCGTAAGGTTAGCAACGTGGCAGAAATTGGTGACTGTTTGGAAACAGGGAGCTCTTACCAGTGCCTTTCATTTAATCAGAACATTACAGCTCCCCAGGTGCTTTAGATTGGGATGGGGAGACGGCTGGGTGAATGGGACTGGCCACTTAATCCAGAGTTAATCCTCTGGGCTGTTATCCGAAGCTGTGAAGACACAGAATAATACCATCTCTTTCTGGTGATTAAAGAACTGCTCCCAAGAGCTTCGAGATTCTGCTCAGTAATACGGGGCAATTATAGCGCACCTTTCCTCCCATGCTTTGTAATCACAAAAGGTCCCTTTCTGCTGTCCTCCTTCAGGCAAAACGGGCCTTCCATGGGAGTTGTGCCTGGGTGGGGACTGAGGTTCAATCCTGCAAGGTATCAAGCGATCCTGAGTAACACTGAACGTTCTCAACACTCGCTAAGGTCAAAGAGAACAAAGGGTGCTCAGCGGCCTGCAGGATACCAGCCTCAAATGAGCATCACAAGCTTTGGCCTTAAACAATTCATGCAGGAGCCTTTGGATTCTCAGAAGACACACTCTGGCCAATGCAACAGTCTCATGTGAACCCAGGAACGAGATGAGCCCTGTTTAAACACACGGCTCGGTTTATTGTTTAACAGCTCTGTTTAGCTTTTCATGAGGACATGAATTAGAACAGGTTGGGTTTCTTAGACTGGGCGGAGCAGCCTTTGCCATTTGATTACTCCTTGCTTGTTCTGAACACAGAGCAAAACAAGCAATAAATTAAGTGTCAATTTAATGACACTCTGTCAATTAAGTGGTGGTTGATCCTCCCTTTCCTTGTACATTGTATAAGCATGTTACACAGCGGCAAATGACATCAAATTGTAATGGTAGCATTTTATACCCACTTTGCACAGATGCAAGTGACAACAATGTTCAGGGCAATGGAAAAAAAACAAGGTCTGGCTCTCAGGGATTTGGTTACAGAATATAGATTTTTCTTCTCCTCAAGGAGCCTGATCCTTGGGACCAGCTCAGCTGCATTTGCTACAAGATCCAAGTGGCAGAAGGGCAGGAGAAAGTAGCTGTATCTCCTGAGGCTACTGGGGGCTGGCTCAGCTCCTGATACATTCCAGAGCAGCCTCATTGCTGCTCTAATCTATAACCCCTTGCAAGGGTGCTGCAAGAGGACATTGTGGTGATTGAGGATTGTCAGAGGTGAAATCCTGGCACTATTGAAGTCAATGACATGACTCCCACTGACTTCAGCAAGGCCAGGATTTCACCCACCATACCTACACTGTGTAAGGATTCCCTAACAGCTACTCACTCACGCCAGCTTGCACCACAGGGGCTAAATCCATCCCCTGAGTTATGTGCAATGCAATTCAGCCAGCCCTGCATTTGATACTGAAAACCCTAAGGATGGGCGAGCCATCAGGATAAAGTACATTTTATGATACTCCTCCCTTCTGAACGCCTCCTGTCCCTTGACCCAAGGCTACACTATGTTCTCCTAACCAGTGGTGAGCTGGAGCTGGTTCGCACTGGTTCGCTGGAACCGGCTGTTAAATTTAGAAGCCCTTTTAGAACCGGCTGTCTCTTCATCTGCTTTGTTTCTCCTTTATATTTGTTGGTCAGAGTACTGAGGGCCCAGTGTAATTACTTTTTTACTGCTGGGACAGCTATTGATTCTCATAACAGGAGGTGACAAAACTCCTGCTTCGAGCAGGGGGTTGGACTAGACGACCTCCTGAGGTCCCTTCCAACCCTGATATTCTATGATTCTATGAGTGTGGGGATGTCAGAACCTCATTTCTGTCGATATTATTTGTACTTCTCTAGCCCCCTTTACAATGGTATCTCAGCACCTCGTAACCTGTAATTATCGATCCTCACCACTTCCCTGGGAGGCTGGGCAGTGCTATTATTCCCACATTACAGATGGGAAGTGGAGGCACAGAGAGGCTAAACGACTTGCCCAAGGTCCCACGGGAAGTCTGTGGCAGAGCACAAAACTGACCCCTGGTATACCAACTCCTAGGCTCATGCCCTAACCACTGGGCCACCTCAGCTCTCCTATCTCTTAGCAATCTCTGCCATCACTTTCCTCCATCAAGAACCAGCTAAACAGGCTGGCATCGATGTCAGCGGAACATCAGCCCCACCTGTTTTTGTACAATAGCAGTAAGGCAGTGAGTTGCAAGTTATTTGCTTGGAGAACACTTTTATAAAAAGTTACACTGGAAAATCAAATGGCATTGGTGATACAACGGGGCTGTCTGTTACTAAGCAACTTCCTGCGGGGTGAGTGGGGGCGGGACACCAGGGACCCAGAGAAAATGTACACCTGCCTTCCTGCTCCTTTTATAACTCTTTTTTTAATGTTGCCTTTCCTTGGGGCAGTAGTTTTGTGCTGTCTTTCTTGTCGGTGTCAAGGCTCTGTGATGTACAGAGACCCCAGCCTCTAGATCGCACTACGCACTAGAGAAGTCTAGATGCTAGACTTCCCAGGCCACTGCACCCACTGAGAATTCACCATAGCTGAGGGAGGTGAGCTGCAAAGGAACCGCTGCAGCTCCAAGGCCCATTCTACGCTGTCATAGAATCATAGAATATCAGGGTTGGAAGGGACCTCAGGAGGTCATCTAGTCCAACCCCCTGCTCAAAGCAGGACCAATCCCCAATTAAATCATCCCAGCCAGGGCTTTGTCAAGCCTGACCTTAAAAACTTCTAAGGATGGAGATTCCACCACCTCCCTAGGTAACCCATTCCAGTGCTTCACCACACTCCTAGTGAAAAAGTTTTTCCTAATATCCAACCTTGACCTCCCCCACTGCAACTTGAGACCACTGCTCTTTGTTCTGTCATCTGCCACCACTGAGAACAGCCGAACTCCAACCTCTTTGGAACCCCCCATCAGGTAGTTGAAGGCTGCTATCAAATCCCCCCTCACTCTTCTCTTCTGCGGACTAAACAAGCCCAGTTCCCTCAGCCTCTCCTCATAAGTCATGTGCCCTAGCCCCTAATCATTTTCATTGCCCTCTGCTGGACTCTCTCCAATTTGTTCACATACTTTCTGTAGTGGGGGGGCCCAAAACTGGACGCAATACTCCAGATGTGGCCTGACCACTGCCGAATTCCCCTTAGGCAGCTCTAGGCTTCCCTGCCCAGGAATTCCCCCACATGAGGGAAATCCCCAGCTGACCAGTTGGGCCAGTCTAGCGGGGCCCAAAATCCAGCCTTTGCTACCTAACTCAGTCCCACCTGCATTCAGATCGGTATCCATGGCTACCGTAAAACCAACTCTAAGATCTTGTATACACAAGAAAGGTGCACCAGGGTAAGGTGCTATTTTAAAGCAGTGATAAAAGATGCATGGACTCACTTTGTGTCAAGCCAGGCTCAGTTCAGTTTAGTTGAAGTCAGACAGGAACATGTTTAAGCTAAACCAATAAGCCACTTGTAAAGTGAAATAAGATTGTCTACACGGCTTCTAGCCCCGCTTTCACTGAATCGGTCTAAATTCATGCCTCAAGCTATCCTACTGCAGCTCTCTCAAGTGAGTTTCCAATGCACCTGCCTCTGTTATCCTCACAGTGAAGGTACACATGCTGTGCGACTTGGCTTCCTTCTACTACGAGCAGGGGTTTGATAAGGGGTTGAGAGCAGCACTGACCAGAGCAGGCTTGGCCTTTATAGATTGCCTTGTCTTGTTTCAGGGTCTCCCAGCTCTAGGGCTTCAGAGTCATGAGCCAGGTTCTGGTAGCACACAATGATGCTGCCCTCAAACCACGGCACACGGGAATGCGTGTAACTGAGAAAGGAGGTGTTGGCTGAGGCACAAAGTTTGCCCTTTGGTGGAAGGGCCGGGGGACCTTTAATGCTCTCCTAGTGTGACCAAAAAAAAAAAAGAGCCAGAAGGAAATGTGATTACAATATATAACTGCACCGCTCCATTGGAGCAGCCCCAGTATGGCATGGCAATGCAGGCACTGGGTGCAAGGCATGGACATATACCCTGCGCTGGTCCAGAGACCTTGGATTCAGGCATACAGGAAGAAGCAGGGGCAGCATGTCCCCCATTCACCTTAGAGAAGGAGTGAGTAGCAAAGTGTGGAGCTTTGGCTCCACCCCCCCCCCATCACCATCACCATCACCACAATTAGTCAGCACAGCTGAACTGGTGCATGGGGGTGTTATTTGCTGCTGGTATATGCCAGGAGCAAAGAATACCCCCTCCAACCCAAGGAGAGAGGGAATTGGGCCTCAGGGCTGTGCCTAGAGACACAGTCTAGCCCTAGCATCTCAGGGTACATCTATACTGAAATAAGATACCTGTTGCACAGCCGAACATGGCCCAGGTCAGCTGACTCAGGCTCATGGGACTAAACATTGCAGTGTAGGTGTTAGGCCTCGGGATAGAGCCTGGGCTCAGGGACCTCTCCCCCACTGTGGGGTCCCACAGCTCAGGCTCCAGCCCAAGCCAGAACCTCTACACAGCAATTTCAGAGCCCGGCAGCCTGAGCCCACTCACCTGGGCCAGTCACGGGTGTTTAATTGCCCTGTAGATGTACCCTCAGTGCCGGTCGTCCCATCTGTAAAATGGAGCTCGCACTTCCCTGCCTGGCTGAAGGGTTAGGAGGATTAACTAGGTAGCTTGGTAAAGCACAATGGCTCTGACCAAAGATGTGAGGTGAAGGTGCAAAGGCTGCTGTTTATCACCTTTACATTCCCCCAATCCCTGACTGCCAGGGGCTGGTTCCACCTCCTTGCACACAATGATGCTGCCCTCAAACTGCTTCAGGGCTGCTCTAAATTAGGCTACCTAGTAATAGCCCCCAAGGGTCTATTTCCTCAGTCAGGGATCACCCGAGCCCCCTCCCATAGCCCATACCCCAACCCCCAACCCCGAGCCCCCTCCTGCACCTCAAACCCCTCATCCCCAGCCACACCCCCAGAGCCCACACCCCCGGCCCAGAGACTGTACCCCCTCCCACACCCCAAGCCCCTGCCCCAGCCCAGAGTCCCCTCCCATGCTCCAAACCCCTCAGCCCCAGCCCAGAGCCTCCTCCTGCACCCCAAACCCCTCATCTCCGGCCCCACCTCAGAGCCCACAGCTCCAGCCGGAGCCCTCACCCCCTCCCGTACCCCAATCCCCTGCCCCAGTCCGGTGAAAATGAGCGAGTGAGCGAGGGTGGGGGTAGAGCGAGGGAGGGAGGGGGGATGGCATGAGTGGGGGTGGGGCCTCAAAGAAGGGGCGGGGCGGGGCCACCAGGTGGGGCAAGGGAGTTCAGTTTTCTGCAAATAGAAAGTTGGCAACCTTACTCCTGGAAGATGTGAATCGTGGAAGCTTTACTGACCATGCAGCCTTTAAGTCGGAGCTAGCTGACTATTTAGAACGACCTGAATTGCAATGAACTCCTTTCAAGTTAATCAAGGTGAGAGTTATTTAGGGAGGAATCTTCAAAAGTGAGTCAGGAGCACACGCCCCATTGAAAAGCAATGGGAGTTCAGTGCCTAACTACATTAACTGCTTTAAAAATTCTCAGCCTTAGTGCCTACCTTTTATTCGCAGTGTCTACACTACCACTGTCAGCAAAACATATGTCACTCAGGGGGTTGAATATTCCACCCCCCTGAGCAACATAAGTTACACTGACATCAGCATTCATGTGCATAGCACTATGCTGGCAGGAGAGCTTCTGCCGTTCGTGGAGGTGGTTTTATTATGCTGACAGGAGAGCTGCAGCGCTGTGCGTGTAGACATGGCCTAAGTGTGGGGCTTTCAGTGCTTTTTGTTTGTGTGAGGGGATTCGAAAAGCTTTTGCAACTGATTCTTGAAGTCCTTCCAGTCCTCTAGTCCCCTATAGGCCAGCCCCGCCACTTGTGACACAGGAAGGAGTCTGCCAATAGGGGGATAAAGCAGAACATTGGCATGTTCTGCTGCAGATACAACAGAGCGAATGCCAAGAGAATGATCCCAGCTCAGAAACTATCTGAACATGCCCTTTCAAACAACTCCCTGTGCTCTACCTTCTGACAGCCCCCCGCAGCCAAATTGTTCATTCTGGCCCTTCCTATTAGGGCTGGTCGAAAGTTTTCCATCAAAACAGTCTTGCTGGAAAATTGGGTTTCACTATTTTTGGGGGGCAGAATTCCCGCCTTTCCATGGAAAATGCCTTTTTGTTGTTGTTGAAAAACAAACACCCAAAAATCAGGTTTTAGCCAAAAATGAAATATTTTAATTCTGAAATGCTGCTGCAGTGCCTGAAAGGAGTTGTAGCTCACACACAACTCATGACTCCGTTCTCCTCTATAGACTGGATTCCCCTGCCATACTTCATCTCCCATGATGCAACACAGCCATGCAACTGCTATAATACAACCTAACTTCCCCAATGGGGGAGAGTGTGGTGCATCATGGGAGATGTAGTCCAACCAGAGAGTCTGGCCTATGGAGGAGAACAGGAGCATGAGGCATCTGGACTACAATTTCCACGAGGCATAATAGCAGCATTTCAGTTTCCAGCTCAAAACTGAAAGTTTCCACTAAAAAGTCCATTTTCTACCAGCTGTACGCATTCTATCCCCCCTTGACTACAGAGCCTTCCTTTCTGGCCACACACACAGAACTACTTGTCTATCCGTGAAAATACAGCTCCTAAAGTCATCTTCTCAGCTCATCTATTTGACCAAATTACTTTTTTTCAAATACTTCCTTCATCCCATCTAATTTAAGATGCACCAACATCAGTGTTCCTTCACTGACTTCTATAGTGTTACTCTGGATGTATGCAGACATAACAGACCAGAACCTCAGCTGACCATGTTTTTTTTCCCTGAAATCAATATTTACTAGATGGGATGGGGCATTTCAGAGTCAATACAATTTCTTCAGAATATGAGAAACTTTATTAGAACATAGTTGTTTGTTTTGGCTTTTTACAAGCAATTTTCAGACTGTTAAAAAGATAATGGATGTAATTAAAAACCAAGAACGAACAGTGCAGAGCATAATACAATATTGACTTTTGCAGCTCTCACTTTTGAAAGTGAGATGAGTTTTATTGATTTTTTTAAAACACTTCATATAAATTCCACAGACAAAACCTTAAAAAAAATTGAGGTTGACTAAGTGCAACATGCCAAAAGACAAACCCCAATAAGCAAGGAAATACCAAATTATAGACCAGACCTCTTCAGTGCTACTAACTCAGCTCTTGGAGCCACATGATTACACAAGAATCTCAGCTTTCACTTTAAAAAGCCCTCCTGGGAGCAGAGGACTGGACGGGACTTCCAGGTTCATCAACTTCAGTCTCCTGATATCACAAGTACCTAGTCATATAATCCCATTCATAAATCTATCTTTTTGTTGTAGAGAAGAGAGTGAAACCAAAAATCCTAAAGGCTCAAAACCCAGAAAGCAAATAAAAACCAAAACAAAAGAACAATGTATTACTTTAAAATCATGATTTTTAAAGCCATTTTCAGGATTTTTGGGGGGTCTGGCTCATGATTTTTGAATGCATAGGCTTAACAATACTGGCTCTTAACTATACATTTGAACATAAGAACATAGGAATGGCCATACTAGGTCAGACCTAGAGATTCATCTAGCCCACTGTCCTGTCTTCTAACAGTGGCCAATGCCAGGTGCTTCAGAAGGAATGAACAGAACAAGTGATCCATTCCCTGTTGTCCATTCCCAGCTTCTGGCAAATAGAGGCTAGGGACACCATCCCTGCCCATCCTGGCTAATAGCCATTGATGGACCTGTCCTCCATGAACTTATCTAGTTCTTTTTTGAATCTTGTTATAGTCTTGGCCTTCACAACATCCTCTGGCAAAGAGTTCCACAGGTTGACTGTGTGTTATGTGAAGAAATACTAACTTTTGTTTGTTTTAAACCTGCTGACTGTTAATTTCATTTGGTCACCCCTATAGTTCTTGTGTTATGAGAAGGAGTAAATAACACTTCCTAATTTACTTTCTCCACACCAGTCATGGTTTTATATCATATCCCCCTTAGTCATCTCTTTTCCAAACTGAAAAGTCCAAATCTTTTTTCTCTCTCCTCATATGGAAGCCGTTCCATACCCCTAATAATTTTTGTTGCCTTTTTCTGAATCTTTTCCAATTCCAATATATCTTTTTTGAGATCCACACAGCAAGTTCATACTGGCAGTAACAGACTCTGGCTTATCACAAAAAAATGTCTCTTGCCCACCACATATAAGGAAACACAATACACATTCACACCTCCCACAATACAGTGCAATTGCAAAATCCCAATTACAGCCTTAGCCACATGAGCCGGTATTAGGTGTCGCCATATCTGCCCAAGTTGAGAGCATGGGGTGTTATAAATTTAGGGGAGAGGTTGAGGTTGTAACTTAACTGTTTGTGGGCTCTGAGTTTCATTTAGATGAAAAATCGGAAAGATAACAACCCAGCGATGTGTTATCGAGAGGGCACCAAATGAAAGGTCAGACATTGGAAACTAAGTGCCCCCTTGGCAGAGTGCCGACCCAGATCACCCCCCAGTGACACAGCAAGGCACTGCTGCAGACACACCACCCTCAGCTCCCTCTTGTTTCTCCCAAATACTTTGTTTGTTGTCCAGCTCACTTAAAGTAATATTCTCCTTCCAGCGTCCAGTTTGAAAAAGTAGCTTCCTTTAGCCCTTGAGGCCCAAAACCAGGCTCAGCCAAGAGCTGGGTTTTTATCCTGGTCATGAGATACCACCTGCCTCCCCCTCCCTCCCCACCCACCCACCGACCCACCCACACACACACTTACACTTAGAGAGCTTACCTGCTGCTCCCTTTAACACCTCTTCCTTAAAGGGGCAGTGTCCTGGAAAGGGTAGGCTGACCCCAAGGCCTCTGACGCCTTAGAGGGGCCAGGCCACCCTGTTGTCGTCCCCTTCTCATAGTCATTGTAAAGCATAAACTTATTAACACATTTATTTTCAAATCCCCAGAGAATGTAGTCTTTGTTCTCAGATAATGTGCTATAAATGTGAGGAGGATATGCCTGTGACACAGGTGGCAATTTCTGGCAGTATCTTTGGGAGATGTCACTGCATTAAGTGCCTGCATCACAGTGGACCAGGGACTGTCTGTAATTCCATGGGCAGGGTGACCACAGCCTTCCAGGAACTAAGAACAGAGGGGGGAGATTAGCCAAATACATTCAGGTTTTAACGGCTCCCAAGAGGCTCACATAGACTGGTTCAAACTGGATTCTCCAGAGACCATCCGGCAAAGAAAGGAGTTTTGTATAAATAGCCTGAATTTAAACTGATGCAGGGCCTGCTTTCTGATCCAGTAAGCAGACAGGTCATTCTCCACAAGGGAGGGCCCCATCCTTCCTTGGAAAGTTTGGAAGGACTTGATCTATGTGTGGGTGCTCGTTCCGAGCCAAGGTTATGAACTTGTAACTGCAGAAAAACCCAAGGGTCGGACTTGAAGGACTGGCTACCTACCAGAGTCCTTGCTGGAGCCAGGGTGATCTCTGGTAAGCTTATTAGCATGAATGTAGGTTCTTTTATTTTTAATGTTTTTTCTGTAATGCTTTCACCTTAAGCATAAATGTGCTTGCTTAAAAAGATCTGTGTGGTAATCTAAGATCCCTCTAAGATGGGCGGCTGGGTGGCCACGCACCAGGCTATCAAGAACCATGCAGGCACACAAGCACAGGGCCCTGGAATGGAGAGGAGAGAGGTAGGAAGCGAGCAGGGCTGCAGCGAGGAGAGGCACCTCTCCCCAGCCCCCAGCCCCGGGCTGATGTGGCAAGAGAGGGCAGGGGGGAATCCTCTCTCTTTGCCACAGCCCCAGGGCAGCCTGCACCCCGAACCCCTCATCCCCAGCCCCACCCCAGAGCCCACACCCCCAGCCAGAGCCCTCACCCCCCCCGACCCCTCCCCGACCCCAACCCTCTGCTGCAACCCTGAGCCCCCTCCCACACTCTGAACCCCTCAGGCCCACCTCCGCCACATATCAACTCCATATTGGTGCACATAACAAAATTCATTCCACACATGGATGTAAAAAGTTAGAGAGTTACTAACTTATCACTAAAAAGAAAAGGAGGACTTGTGGCACCTTAGAGACTAACCAATTTATCTGAGCATGAGCTTTCGTGAGCTACAGCTCACTTCATCGGATGCATACCGTGGAAACTGCAGCAGACTTTATATATACACAGAGAATATGAAACAATACCTCTTCCCACCCCACTGTCCTGCTGGTAATAGCTTATCTAAAGTGATCATCAGGTGGGCCATTTCCAGCACAAATCCAGGTTTTCTCACCCTCCACCCCCCCACACAAATTCACTCTCCTGCTGGTGATAGCCCATCCAAAGTGACAACTCTTTACACAATGTGCATGATAAACAAGTTGGGCTATTTCCTGCACAAATCCAGGTTTTCTCACATCTCCCCCACCCCCATACACACACAAACTCACTCTCCTGCTGGTAATAGCTCATCCAAACTGACCACTCTCCAAGTTTAAATCCAAGTTAAACCAGAACATCGGGGGGGGGAGGAAAAAACAAGAGGAAATAGGCTACCTTGCATAATGACTTAGCCACTCCCAGTCTCTATTTAAGCCTAAAGTAATAGTGTCCAATTTGCAAATGAATTCCAATTCAGCAGTTTCTCGCTGGAGTCTGGATTTGAAGTTTTTTTGTTGTAATATCGCAACTTTCATGTCTGTAATCGCGTGACCAGAGAGATTGAAGTGTTCTCCGACTGGTTTTTGAATGTTATAATTCTTGATGTCTGATTTGTGTCCATTTATTCTTTTACGTAGAGACTGTCCAGTTTGACCAATGTACATGGCAGAGGGGCATTGCTGGCACATGATGGCATATATCACATTGGTGGATGTGCAGGTGAACGAGCCTCTGATAGTGTGGCTGATGTTATTAGGCCCTGTGATGGTGTCCCCTGAATAGATATGTGGACACAATTGGCAACGGGCTTTGTTGCAAGGATAAGTTCCTGGGTTAGTGGTTCTGTTGTGTGGTATGTGGTTGTTGGTGAGTATTTGCTTCAGGTTGCGGGGCTGTCTGTAGGCAAGGACTGGCCTGTCTCCCAAGATTTGTGAGAGTGCTGGGTCATCCTTTAGGATAGGTTGTAGATCCTTAATAATGCGTTGGAGGGGTTTTAGTTGGGGGCTGAAGGTGACGGCTAGTGGCGTTCTGTTATTTTCTTTGTTAGGCCTGTCCTGTAGTAGGTAACTTCTGGGAACTCTTCTGGCTCTATCAATCTGTTTCTTTACTTCTGCAGGTGGGTATTGTAGTTGTAAGAAAGCTTGACAGAGATCCTGTAGGTGTTTGTCTCTGTCTGAAGGGGTTGGAGCAAATGCGGTTGTATCGCAGAGCTTGGCTGTAGACGATGGATCGTGTGGTGTGGTCAGGGTGAAAGCTGGAGGCATGCAGGTAGGAATAGCGGTCAGTAGGTTTCCGGTATAGGGTGGTGTTTATGTGACCATTGTTTATTAGCACTGTAGTGTCCAGGAAGTGGATCTCTTGTGTGGACTGGACCAGGCTGAGGTTGGTGGTGGGATGGAAATTGTTGAAATCATGGTGGAATTCCTCAAGGGCTTCTTTTCCATGGGTCCAGATGATGAAGACGAAAGCTCATGCTCAAATAAATTGGTTAGTCTCTAAGGTGCCACAAGTACTCCTTTTCTTTTTGCGAATACAGACTAACACGGCTGTTACTCTGAAACCTAACTTATCACTGCTGGCAATTACACTGTTTACAGCCTCTGAGAAGAAACCCAAAGCAGCCCTGCTCAGGCAGTCTGACTTGCTGGGGAATTCACAGTGAAGGCCATGAACTATGCAGCCTGGAAATGACCCAGTCAGGAGGGAGAGAGACGTAGGTCTCTGACCAAGAGAGGTGGTAGCTGGGGAGCTGGAAGCCTGGACCACAGAGGGGGGAAATGAGGTGCAATTTCTTTGAATTGTGACATCATAGTTGTGATACAGAGCAAAGAGGTTGAGAAATCCCTGCTCTATGTGACAAATTGAACCCTGCTTCAATAGCGAGATGCTAGCATGCCTGAATAATAATAATGCATAAAAGCTGGAATGTCTTGCTCAAGAAGTTACAATTGGCGGATAGAACCTTTTACTGTGGTGGGACACTGGTCCAAATTCAGCAAACATCAGCAGAGACCAAAAGTTGTTACTGTCTTTAACTAGCACCATAGGTGTACATGGCACTTTACAGGCAAGTAAAAACATGATCTAAAAGCTTACTCCTGTATGTGACTGACTTTACTCCCATGTGCAGACCCATTGAACTCAATGGGACAGCTTTGAAATGAGTAAAGTTACTATGTGTGTTTGTAGGATCAGGCCCTCTGGAACAGATCCTGAGACTCTTACTCACTGTAACTAATACTATACTTTACTATATGTTCCATTCTATGCATCCAATGAAGTGGACTGTAGCCCACGAAAGCTTATGCTCAAATAAATTTGTTAGTCTCTAAGCTGCCACAAGTCCTCCTGTTCTTTGTTCTTGTAAGTAGTACCTTATCCCATTGAAATCAATGGGTTGACTCACAGGGTAAGATAGTACTCAGAGTGGAGATGGTAGAATCAGGCCCCAGGGTCTTATCTGGTGAGGTGCTAAGCACCCTCAATGGAAGTTGAAGAGGAAGGATAAGGGGTATAGTAGAATCTAGATATACTTTGCACATCTTGTTGGTTATCTGTTTTTAATGATCATACATCATAATTTGAGGGAAAGTTCAGACAAAAGTTAGGAGAAGATGAGGTCGGTGTGACTCAGGGATCCCTTTGTTGCTAACGGGAAGAGAGTTTTACAGGATTCCCTGGGTCATACATATGCATAACAGCTCACCAAGGCTGGCACGTGAGGTCGCTATTGAGGGCCCATAGCCCACTGATCATCACAATCATTGTGAGCACTGTGATGTGAGTAAAGATAATATTTAAGGAGTTATGTATCTATACTAAATATTATGTTCTTAAGGTCTTGCAATTAAGGCAGGTCACCAGGAGGTGACGTACCTCTGAAAGGTTTCCTTCAGGCAGGCAATAACAGGTGTCTATCTCTGTCTCCAGTGATGAGCTGCCAAAATCTTAACAACCAGTTCCCTCCTCACCCCACGAGGGGGGTCATACCCCAACCCCGGGACCCTGGCGCCATTCCTTCCCCCCCCCCCGACTGCCCCCGGAACCGGGCAGGAGGGTCTCGTGGGCCACCATAGTGGGTGCCCACTCCCCCCGCCCCTAAGAGCCAGAGGGACCTGTCGGGGGATGTGGGGGGAGTCCCAGTGGTGCTTACCTGGGGCAGCTCCCAGGAAGCATCTGGCAGGTCCCTCTGGCTCCTAGGGATGGGGGAGCGAAGCTAGGGGCGGAGCAGGGGGAGTGGCTTCTCCCCCCACTGATCACATCAAAAGTGGCGCCTTAGGCGCTGACTCCATGGGTGCTCCGGGGCTCCACCCCGCGACCGGCCCCAGCTCACCTCCACTCCGCCTCTGCCCCTGAATGCGCCGCCCCGTTCTGCTTCCCCCCACCCCGCCCCCTGCTTCCCGCGAATCAGCTGTTCGCGTTAATCCAGCCCTGGATGGGGCTCATATAAGTACTTAATGTTTCTAACCTGCAATAAAGGCAGAACTAACTATGGGTGTATACAAAACCTGAGCTAGTGTCTGTGTGAGGAGATGTGTCCCGCTTAGGAACAGATATTTAGTGAAAGTCCCTGGGAGCTGCTACTCGGACTTCTGCTGTTCCTGATCTCTATAAATGACCCAATAAAAAGGGGCTCAGATGTAAACCTAAGCCACTTTACGAGGCTGTAAGCAAAGGGAAAGGTACATCCTGGACACCCTTTCAGATACTCCCCTCCCTCACAGGAGAAATACATTAAAAACCGTGAGATGCTCCGATACCATGGAAATGGCGGCCAGGTACGTTCCACAGCTGGTGTGTTGATACAGAGGAAGCGATGGCTGCAGTTCGGTAGGACTGACAGCATGATGTACTGTTCTGCTGGAAATACCGGCAGATGGTTGTGGTTGTTAAGATCCCCTGGCCTTTCTCTTCAGAGGAAAGCTGTTAATGCTGGTGTCCTGGATTAATCGCAGTGCAGGTCACTACATTCTGCCTTCCTACATTCCCCCTGCAGAGCGGCGATGCTCAAGCTGTGGTCTGCAGGCCACTGGCTGCCTCTGGAGAGCCAGCTAGTCCCATGGTACTGGCTCCTCCTCCTCGTTTCCAGCTACAAGTGTCAACCCTGTGAGACCGGCTTCAGAAGAGGCAGCTCCCAGCTACAGTGACAGCAACAGCTCTGTATTACTGATAGCACTATTCATCCAAGGACCTCTGAGCACTTCATGTTAGGAACCATCACAACAGCCCTTTCAGAGCACTGTACAGGTAGATAGGCCACCTAAGGAACACCTGGATCAGGGGAATTGTCCCAGGTCTCACCCAGTCAATGGCAGAGGATAGAAGTGAGGAACTCTGACCCCCGGCTGCTTGCTTCAAGACTACGCTCCCTCTGCATCACTAGCCCTTGTTGACAAGAAGGCCTGAAAGTTCAAATTAAATAAAAATTGAACCCAAGGCAAGAGTTTAAAAATGGAGCTCTGAAGTCAGGCTCCAAAGTCCATATCTAGGTACCTGAGTAAAATGCCAGATTCTTCAGAGTACTCAGTGAATAATTATGGATTTAGGAGCTGGAATCCAGGCATTTGTTTTACAAACTATTGGCCATAATGATTGCACGAACTTTCTCCAAGTCTGAAAACTTTTGGAAGTTCTCTATTGGATTCATGTATGGACTCCATAAGAAGAGGGGATGGATGGGGCTGGGGTTAAATCCCGGGATACAAAGGATCTGGGTTCAGTTGCCGCCTTTGCCACAGACTCCCTGTGAGACCTGGGCAAGTCACTTAGGCCCAGATTTTTTATGGATATTTATGCATTGAGGCACCGAAGTCCCACTGACTTTCAATAACACTTATGCTCCTAAGTGCTTAGGTTACTTCTGATAAGGACACTTAGGATCCTAAGTCAGGTGTTGCAATGCAGAGCTGAGCAATGGATAAATGCCTTTAAAAATCTGAGCCTTAGTCTCTCTGGGCTTCAGTGCTCCACCTATAAACCAAATCGAATCCTTCCTTTCTCCCACTTGTCTATTTAAAGGTGGAATTCTGAACTGTGCTCTTAACTGTAAGCTCTTGAGACAGGGGCATTTTTACCCTGTGTATGTACATCTCTGAGCACCATGGTGCCCTGATTTCAGTTTGGGCCACTAAATATTATTGTAATGCAAATAATTAACTATCCCGTGGGTATGGCATCACCGCAGTTGGCAGGGAGCCTCCCAGCCTACGTAGGCAGACTCATACGAGTCCGGCTTGAGCTAGCGCATTAATAATAGCCGTGTAGCTCTCAAGCCTACCCAAGCCCATGGGTCTGAGCTCGTCTGGCTAGCCCAAGCTACCGCCCTAGCCACAATGTCTACACTGCTATTTTTAGTGTGTTCACTAGCACCCTCTAGCATGAGTCTGTCTCCTGGGTTGGTAGACTTGCTCCCAGCTGCCGTGTAGACATACCCTACAAGGCCAGATCCTCAGCAGCTGTAAATGAGAGTAGCTCTGTTGAGGTCACATTTGACTGAAGTCAGTGGCCTATGTTGATTTACACCAGCTGAGGATCTAGCCTATAGTTTTCTTGACCCAGTCAGCACAGGGTTTAATTGGAAATCTTATGAGAATAGCCTCATTTCATTTCTTCTCTTTCTCTCTCTTTTTTTTCTAGATAAAATGTAGCGGGGCCATGTTTGTTGCAAACAGAGGCGTAATTACATTTACTGCAAATGCTCTTGGATCAGGTATTCATTCACCAGCTGCTAAAATAAAATGAAGAGCCACTAGAGAGTTGGATTCGTAAAGTGGAGAAGGCAAATGAAACATGCAGCCAGGGCTCAATTGCTTCCTTTGGCCTGTAATTCTTCCTCCATGTCTGCTCATCTGAGTTTTGAAAGTTAAGAAGGATCCAGGCCAGCAGTCTGGGAGGAGAGGGTATTCCATGCTATGCTGTAGCAGCTTTTAGCTGGGGTCTCAATGCCCTGGACAAACATTACCCAATGAAGCCTAATAAATCACAACAACCCTACGACGTTAGTATGGAATTACATGACTTCCACCATCTATAGGGAGCAGCTGGTCCTGGCTTTGTCTTCACGGCAGAAAGGGTGTGGTTTTTATATCAGGGTAGCAATCTCAGGGGAAAATCATAGTGCAGACAAGGCATAGGTGGCTTCTACCTTGACCTGACATGGGGAAGCCAACCCTGTACCCCGCCGGGGGTTTGGATCGCCTAGCACCACCCAAGTAAAAATGACAATGTCTCGTTCCTACTAGGATTTCACACAGAGGGAGCTATTGCCATGTAAAAACTCATCTCTCTTGAAGTGGAGACATAGCCTATAGCCAAAGCTAGGCTTCACCACAGGTTAGATGAGCAAGTAAAGAAAATGTTGTCTACCAGGGGCTTTCAGACTTTCTCCTTTCATCTTACTGGAGAAATTGTTGCATGGTTGCTGCCCATTCACCATCACGCAGCCCAGCTCCCTTCCCATGCAGAGTCTCCTAACATCCCCCGGTAATTACAGTCTTTGCTAGCCTGGAAATTGTGTCAAAGGCAGCTAAAAATCCATTAAGCAACGTAACAGCTGGAAACGAGGAGGAGGAGCCAGTACCATGTGACCAGCTGGCTCTCCAGAGACAGTCAGTGGCCTGCAAACCACAGCTTGAGCATCGCCGCTCTGCAGGGAGAATGCAATGATCTGCACTGGGACTAGTCCAGGACACCAGCATTAACAACTCCTAAGAAAAAGGCCATGGGATCTTAACCACAAGTATTCTCCAGTGTTTCCAGCAGAACAGGACATCCCGCTGTCGGCCCTACTGTACTGCAGCCACTGCTTCCTCTGTACCAATATACCAGCAGCGGGATGTACTTGGCCCCTATTACCAGAGCATCCCAGCATCTCACAGTTTTTAATGTATTTCTCCAGTGAGGTAGGGAAGCAGTATCCCCACCCATTTTGCAGATGAACAAAGGGCCAGGTTGACAAAGCAGCTTAGAGATGCAGAGAGGTGCCAGGTGGAATTTTCAAAAGCTCCTCATCTGCTCATGCACCTAAGTCCCAGGTCACCTCGGAAGCCTGTGGCAGAGGAGGGAATGGTACCCAGGACCCCTGAGTTCCAGCTAGCTCTGTAACCATTGGGACATCCTTCCTCTGTGAGGCCACTACCCTATTGTAGGTTGTAAAATGCTTTGGGATGCCTGGATTGATGGTGGTGGGAGCCATGAAAGTAGCCAGAAAGGAAGCATTCTGTTATAAGAGTCTGGTTTTCTCTGTTAAGGGCGACTCTGTCCTTTGCATTTTTAATTTAAAACATGGTTGATAATCTTGCTACCATCCAGCATGGAACAGGCCCTTTGCCAGCATTCTTGCACTGCAGCGGTGTCAAGCAATTTAGTCAGTGCCTTTTAATATCGAGATTTCTCATGGGATTAATGAAATTCACGCAGAAGGTGATACTGCAGCAAAGCATATCTATTGGTGTGAGCTCCCACCATAGAGACGCAGTCACTTGAACCGGACAGATAGGGGCTTAAAAGGCAGAGATAAAACTTAGCATAATTGTCATTTTTCTTCTAATGTGAGATTTCTCAAGATACAAAAAGCAGCAGCCCAAAAGGGAGTGATTGGTAATAAGCATGAGGTGATAAATGGATGCATATTATTGTGACTCTGATAGGGTTGTACAGGTATGTCTAGGAGCTGTGTGTAGACACCAACCTGTGCACAAAACCCACACACACACTATGCAGAGCCCTAATTCACCCCTTTCCTAGGGTTTGGCTTTTTTGAAATCAGCAACAACAAAGTTCAGGCTTGGCTGATCCTAGGGTTCCTCACCCAGGACTGCTCAGCCCACACCCTAGATCCTCTCTCCTCAGGCAGCTACTCGCACTTATCTCAGTAGGGAAATTAATTGCTTATCTCAGAGTCTGTAGAACTCACCAGCAGTATCAACTGCTAACAGGGAGAGGTTGTTTCAGGCAAACATCTCCAGTCAGTTAGTGCCTTTTAAGACTGGTAAACCTTTAAAGCCTACATGCTGGGACTTTCTGGTTTTAGTGCCATTTTGAATTTCACTGGAGGACAATAAGAACGGCCATAATGGGTCAGACCAAAGGTCCATCAAGCCGAGTATCCTGTCCTCTGACAGTGGCCAGTGTCAGGTGCCCCAAAGGGAATGAACACACAGGTTATCATGAAGTGATCCATCCCCTGTCACCCAGTCCCAGCTTCTGGCAAACAGAGGCTAGGGACACTGTCCCTGCCCATCCTGGCTAATAGTCATTGATGGACCTACCTTCCATGAATCTATCTACCCCCCTTTTGAACCCCAGTAATGATGTATTATATGCAGTCACATGGGGCTACTCCTATGAATCATAGAAAGGAGAGCTGTAAGAGACCTATTTGGTCATCTGATCTATTTTCCTAGCAATGCAAGAGTCTTTCCTGATGTACATTTGCTAATGTTTTACACAGTGAAGCTTTAAATGTTTTACAGTATGGGGCTTCCACGTCTTCCTTTACTCATCAGCCAGCTAGACTGACAGGTCCCTGCTCCAATCACTGTGCAAACAAAAGGAGATTCCAATCTACATTGTCAGAGTATGGCAAGGGATGATGAACAGCGGAACAAAGAGAGGGTGAGAGGATGAGGGTGACAGCAGTGGGAGATGTGGACTTACTCATTATCAATATGAAAGGCCAATTCTTTTTTGATTCCTACTAAGCTCTTTGCCATGATAGTATCTAGTGGCGATGTGTTCCACAAGATGACCTGGTTTAAAATAAATAAATACAAGTATTTTCTTCAATTGCTTTTAAATATTTTGCTCCCAATTTCCCTTCTCTAGACCATTTACTAGGTTGCAAACCTCTTTTGCGTCCCCTGTTCTTCATCTCCTCCCCCCAAAACTAAACTGGTCTTTCAAATTTGTCTCCATTTGGGGGTCTCTAATTGTTTTTAATGCACATTAGTGAACCCTTCTGCTTTGGCTGTATGTTTTTCTGAGATGGGGTGATCAGATCTGTGCACAACTGAGTTATTAAATTCTACGTAGTATTTATGATCAAACTCTGAGTAATTACATTTTATGTAGCCTTTGTGTATCATTTGCAGTCAAATCATTTTAGCTTTCATTGGCACATTGAGCATGTGAGGAATCACCATCTATTTTCTTTTGGTTTTCCATCATGCAGAGAGTGTGTGTGGGAGAAAAGGAGGGGGAGTGAGAGGGGAGCCCTCAAAGAACATAAAACCACTGTGCAAACAAAAGGTCCATGATGGGCCAGATCCTTAGCTGGGGGCAATGCACCCTTAAAGTCAATGGAGTTACACTGATTTACACCAGCTGGGGATCTGGTCAGAGGCCATCAGTAAAGCCGTGATGCCAATTTGGTTTAAATGTCCACAGTGGAACAGGTAGCAGAGTAGCTGGACAAGCCATGGCTGCACTGCGCTGGGCTCTGCCTCTCCCTTGGGCAGTTCAGCACATGTTCAACCATGAGCGTAACTGCCAGAAAACCCAGCCCTGCTGCTGCTGAGCTGACCCAGTGGGGATGTCACGCTGCTGGCAAAGGACAGAGCGAAGGAGTGAAGCCCCTGTACCATTGGGTTTCTGAGGAGCAGAGGCGACGTTCTTTCCCCCTCAGCATCCGGCCAATGCGAAGGGTGTCACTCCACCAAGCCAAGTAAGCAGGAGCCCACCTGCAATACCTTTAATGGGGCCCCTTGTGCAAGGCCCAAGAAGCATTCCTTTCTCCCCGCAGCCTCAGTCAAACGGCTCTGCCCTGCCAGCAGACAGGAGGATTCAGAGCAGAGGGTGGGGGCCATCAGAGAAGGTGTCCACTGCCAGACAGGATGGGTGGCCCAGTGCTGACCTGAGTTCAAGTTTCTGCTCTACCACGGACTCCCTGTGTGACCTTGGGCAAGTCACGTGGCCTCCCTGTGCCTCAGTTCCCCATCTGTAAAATGCGGTACTGGGCTGTTGTGGGACAAATACACTGAAGACTGTGAGGTGCTCACATATTAGGGTAATAAGGGCCACATAGTCTATAAGATAGTGGAATGTGTATGTGTTTTTCCCCAGAGGGTTCAAGTTGCCGTCTCTGAACCCCTATTTGCCATGAAGCAGCTTGTACCCCGGACCAGCTGGGACTGGAGCACGAATGGCACACGTTCTGCTATCACTTCAATCTGCCTCGTCCTGAGTGGGGCCGCATTGACCACTGGGCTCCTCTGCGGCTGTAGCTTTGGTGCTATTGTCTGATCTGGCCAGAAACCTGCTTTCCTCCAGTGGGACACCATCCCTCTCTCAAAGCCGAAAGTCAGTATTCTCAACGATAAACCAACTACCATGACACAGGTGTAATGATGGTGCAAGGCAATGGAGAATCTGCTCCTTTGTCTTGCACCTCCTGCGTCCATGCTTCGCCAGGCTGGAAGGTAGAGGCACCTCCTACAGCTTGCTTTGGGGATGGGCTCCTAGAGGTCATGGGACTTCTAATCAGGTGGCCTGTTGCTGCAGCAGACCTCCCTAAGCCGTGGTGTCCCCTCTGAAAGGGGGGGGCTCTTTTGATTCTGCTGCCTCTACAGATGCCTTTTATTAGCATACATCTGTGGGTCATAGTACAGGGCCAGGTCCTCAGCTGGTGTCAATCAGTGTTGCTCCATTAAAGTCAGTGGAACCACTGTGACTTATACCAGCTGGGAATCTGGCCCAAGGTTCCTTGCACATGAACTGGCTTCTTGCTGGGACGTGGTTATTTGTTGTTCTCTGAGGACCCCTTTTCAGTCGGTGTTTTAATGGCAAAGTGATTTTATGTTTCTCAGTAATGCCAAGTATATTGAACAAGCCTTGGCTGGCAATGTCAACTCGGGAATGTGCTGTGACAGAGCAGAGGGCCCCCTGCTGAGAATGCACTGTCTACACAAGAGCTTCCAAACCTTTAAGTGTGATGGTGAATGATGGTGAAAACACTACGGCTGTGCATGAGGAGAGAAGACTGGCCTGAGTCTGTTATGCTTAGCCAGGGGCCTGATCTCGTTACTCCACCTGATGCCAGGTATGTGTGCGTACGGATGCCATCAATCCATAGATCAGGTACCCAGGGGTAGCGGACGGAGAAGAATAGGCTTGTGTTTAAGACACTGGCTTGGGACACAGCAGATGAAGGATGGTTAGGGTGTTAGTTTAAGATTTAGGAAACCTGGATTCAATCCCAGCTCTGCCTCAGCTTTCCTCAGTAAAACAGGGGTGGTGATTCTAATACTTGATCTAGGGCTGTTTGTGTGGCATGCAGACACTACAATGATGAGTGAAAGCAGATGGAAAATAATTGTGTGATCTTCTCCCACAGGGCTCTGCCAATGTGCCCTGAGCTGGAGGGACCGCCTTGGGTAGATAAGAGGACAGTTTTCGTTTCCACACCACATTGTCTTTGGTGCCTCTGCTCAGCCCAACAAGGGTGCCATGTAGGTTCAGTATGTCATAGACATCTCTCCATGATGCCATGGAGCCCTTGCTTCTCCATACTGCAGATTGCATCATTACCCTCGGGTTGCTTCACGCATGTTCATCCCCAAGCCCAGCTGGAGTCTCACGAATAACCTGCCTCCGTCGCATTTTTGAGCCGTGTGACTTCCTGGAACACTTTTACTAAAACAAACCCACTTGTTCCCTAAACAACCTGAACAGCTTTAAATCCACTTGTAAAAGCCACTTGTTTAGCAGGGCATTCTGTTTCCTTTTCTGATCCATTTTCATTGCAGGCTTAACTAGGAACTGCAGTGCAGTTGGTATCAGCTTTGTACAACCCCCTGTAGGAAAAGTGCTGTATAACATTAAACTAAATGAGAGAGACAAGGTGGGTGAGGGGATATCTTTTATTGGACCAACTTCTGTTGGTGAGAGAGACAAGCTTTCGAGCCACACAGAGCTCTTTTTCCGGGCTGGGAAAGGAACTCTCAGCATCACAGCAAAATGCAAGGGGGCACAGATTGTTTAGCATAAGCAGTTAGCCCATATTGTCAGGGACCAGTCTAAGTAGAGTGGCCCATTAACACCTCTGCAGTCATAGGACAAAAAATGGGGGTTAGTGGTTTACGGATAACCTACCTTCATAGGCTATGTCTACACTGGCACTTTCCTCACTAAAGCTTTTGTCATTCAGGGGTGTGAAAAACCACCCCCCAAATGAGAAAAGGTTTAGCGACAAAAAGCACCGGTGTGGACAGCTCTTCGATGGCAGGAGCCACGTTTCCAGTGATGAAGCTATTGCCCCTGTTGGAGGTGGTTTTACTTTGTTCCCAGGAGAACTCTCTCCCAGCAACAAAGAGCGGCCACACAGCTGCGCCATTGTAAGCTGTGCAGTGTAGACGTAGCCGATCCAGAAACCACCCCAAACACACCCAGAACTCTGTTATCTACAGCCAGGCACCCAGAGACCATAGAATATGCTCTAAGGAGAAAGTCTGGGCTATACACCTTAACACACTTAAAACTGGCTTCACCAAACAAGGACACTCCACCAGAGAAGTAGATCACATCATGGAACAGGCCACCCAAATACCCCAAGAGAACCTGCTTCAATATAGAAATAAAACCACTTCTGACTGCACAGAGTTATCACCTACCACTCCACATTGGAACCTGTATGGGGTATCATCAAACAACTACAACCCATACTCGATAGAGAATCCCACCCTGAAAGAAATCTTTCCTGAACGCCCTCTTCTGGCCTTCAAACAACCCCAAACCTCTACAAGCTCATCAGAAGCAAGCTCCTCACAGACGAGGACACACCAACTCAAAGCGGCACCAGACCCTGCCAGAGCACCAGATACAAAACCTGCAGACTATCTCCACAGCTACAGTGATCAACACCCCCCCACAACACACTTTTTAAGATCCATGAGTCCTGCATATGCCTATTGCAACATGTGTTGTACTTCACCCAGTGGACTAAATTCCCCCATAACAACTATGTGGGTGAAACCAGACAATCACTATGCTTTCAAATGAACTCACACAGGAAAATGATAAAAGACAAAAACACCCCATCATCTGTGGGTGAACAATTTTCACAAAGTGATCACTCTATATCTGACCTCTCTGTCCTCATCCTCAAAGGAGACCTGCACAATGCTTTCAAAAGATGAGCCTGGGAGCTTAAATTCATTACTCTGCTGACACCAAAAGTCATGGGTGGAACAGAGACACGGGATTTATTTATGGTTTATTACAACAATCTGTAACCCACTAACCGCCTTTTTTTGCCCTATGACTGCAGAGGTGTTAATGGGCCACTCTACTTAGACTGGTTCCTGACAATATGGGCTAACTACTTTTGCTAAACACCCTGTTCCATCTTGTATTTTGCTGTCATGCTGGGAGTTCCTTTCCCAGACATGAGGAAGAGCTCTGTGTGGCTCGAAAGCTTGTCTCTCTCACCGACAGAAGTTGATCCAATAAAAGATATCCCCTCACCCACCTTGTCTCTGTAATATCCTGGGACTGACACGGTTACAGCTACACTGCATACATTAAAGTGAATTAGCTGGTGGCTTCATGCTAGAACGTGTCCTTCACGCTAGAAAATAATGCTGTAGCAAATGCAGCTGAATGGCTTCTTGACAACCTGAGAAAACCAACTAATCAGTTGTTTAAGTGGGGCGTCAGGTCTCATCCTGATTTCGCAGTGTATTTTTTAGAGTAATTCACCTCTTGTTCTTGATTGCTAGTGCTGGAGACCGAAAGGCTCTTTATTGATGGAATGTGTACAGCAAGGCAGCAGCAGTACGGCCTTGACCCTGTCCTCAAGGGACTTCTACTAATGAGAGGGCTGTTTCTTTCTCCATGGCCTTCTCAAACTTTGGTCTCTGCTCAGAATGCCAGCAAGGCAGCCAATTAGCCTCAAGTAGTTATTGATGTAGGCAGCTGTTTGCTGTTGTGATATATGGAATCTCAGACCTTCTTAAACAGGATGTGTTTATTAAAGAAAACAGCAACAAACGAGAGGTGCAAACAGGATTCTACACAGCTCGTGTTCCAGCTTTGTATCCATTGTTTACCAGGGACGATGCCCTACCTGGAATCCTACACATCACATAGCATCCGTCTAGTGGCTGAATAATATACTGCAAAAAAAAATACTGCACACTTTAAGTAACTGGACTGAAACAGTTCATTTCACACAGCCCTCCAAACAGCCACTATCTGACACTCCTGGCTACCACACAGCATCACCGGCCTCCTTAGAACTTGCTATTTTCACTCAGCCTAACATTGCTGACTGTGACGCTTCCTGGGAGTGCTCAGGGCTGTGAGATACCTCGCTACCAGCTGCCCTTAGCATGAATAAGTCTTGTCTGTTTCTGCAGGGGTCAGCTCTCCAATGCCACCGGCCATCGGCAACACAAGCACTGCCTTCTAAGCCTCGCTGTCTCTCTCTGGAGGTTAGTGATAGGCATACTCCAACCACCAAGCCTTGTGGGCATCTCGCTGGAGTGTTCAGTCCCTCATCCACTGGACATGTGCATTGGAAAGTCCCAGATTTGCTGCTTCCAAAGAAATAGTACACCCCATGTGAACGGGTCCATGGTCCACAACCATGTGGTCCTTTGGCAGCCGCTCTGCCCCATGATCAGTCTCAGGAGGAGGAAGAAACCCCAGACACTCCTGCTCCACCCGGTTCTGATTCAGGGCCTGGTGAGGCTTGTCCAGCACCTTGCACCCTGAAGGGCCTCAAGTCAGCCTCCCTCGCTCACTTCCTGCCTCCCCTTTTCCTGCATTGGGCTGCAAGGTGTCCACGTAAGCACCAATTCGTTGGTTGCCTACCTGCCTCCAACCCATAGAAGCTGCCACTCACCGACATTCCTTCTCCTGGCCTGGCTCTGGCTGCATCCTGCTTCCAGAGCAGGTCCTTCTTCCTGCCCTGTCCAAGCCCGCCTCCAATTGGAGCATGCTCAGAAAGGGCAGAGGGGTGGGGTCTCCTGAGCCCAGAGTTGCTCTTTAACCCATTGCTGTCCCGTGAGGGGTTTATATACCCCGTCACACCCCAGCTTACCATTTCACAGCAGGTAGATATGTGCTCAACGCACAGTTCAACACACAGCACATAGATATGTTTATAGTGAAATAAAGCATACGTTTAACAAAGCACAGAGATTCCAGTGATAGCAAGTAGAAGTATTGGAAACAAATGGTTAAATATGGAATAAAATCATAACACACATTCTAGAGCCTCAGTTTAATTCACTAGATACTCTCACATCTCGTGGCGTATTGCTCACCCAAAATCCCTGCAGCACTTTACAGCCCGGCTTAGTTGTTACCCTCCTTTCATGAGACAGACGCGCTGTCAGCTTGCCTCCTAGGTGAAGGATTCAGTGTGTTTCTTTGCTCTGCCCAGATATACCAGTTCCAGCCTTTGCCTTAACTGGCGAACAGGACGCCCCCTGCTGGTTGTTACATCTTGTAGATTTCCTTTCTCTTCTTCTCCTGTGACTCAGTATGCAAATGGGCCTACGGTGTGAGGCCCACAATACACAAATGACCAGTCAGGGAGATAGACAGTAGTGAGCTGGAGCCGGTTGGCACCAGTTTGCTGGAATCGGTTAAATTTAGAAGCCCTTTTAGAACCTCGCGGGACAACTGGTTCTAAAAGGGCTTCTAAATTTAACAACCGGCCAAAAGTGGAGCCTTAGGCACCGACTCCGTGGGTGCTCCGGGACTGGAGCACCCACGGTGAAAATTTGGCAGGTGCAGAGCACCCACTGGCAGCTCCCCTCCCCGTCCCCGTCCCCAGCTCACTTCTGCTCCGCCTCCGCCCCTGAGTTACACTCTGCCCTACTCTGCTTCTCCGCCCCACGGCTTCCCGCGAATCAGCTGTTCGCATGGGAAGCTGGCGGGGGGGCTGAGAAGCAAGCAGCGACTTCGCGCTCAGGCCGAAGGAGACGGAGCAGAGGTGAGCAGAGGTGAGCTGGGGTCGGGAGGCACAAGGAGGGCCGCCCGCACCACAGCAAGTAACCTGGGGGGCATGCAGAGGAACTGCTCCCCATCCCAGCTCACCTCCGCCTCCCTGGGCCTGAGCGTGAAGCCGCCACTTGCTTCTCCGCCCTCCCCGGCTTCCCGCACGAACAGCTGATTCGCGGGAAGCCAGGGGGGCGGGGGGCAGAGAAGCAGAGCGGGGCAGCGCATTCCGGGGAGGAGGCAGAGCGGAGGTGAGGTGAGCTGGGGCTAGGCGCGGGGCGGGGAGCTGCCGGTGGGTGCTCTGCACCTACTAAATTTTCCCCGTGGGTGCTCCAGCCCCGGAGCACACAGGATGTCGGCGCCTAAGGCGCCACTTTTGATGTGATCAGTGGGGGGAGCGGCCGCTTCCCCTGCTTCCCCCCAGCTACGTTTCCCCGCCCCTACTAGCCAGAGGGACCTGCCGGATGCTTCCTGGGAGCTGCCCCAGGTTAGCACCTCCAGGACTCCCCCCCTCGCCTCCCGGCAGGTGCCTCTGGCTCTTAGGGGGCAGGACGGGTTGGGCACCCACTATAGTGGCCTACAAGACCCTCCTGCCCAGTTCTGGGGGCAGTCAGGGGACAGGGGAGGGGGGTGGATGGGGTAGGGGTCCTGGGGGGGTGTCAAGGAACAGAGGGGTTGGAAGGGGAAGGAGTCCCAGGGGTCGGGGGTGGGCAATGACCCCCTCGTGGGGTGAGGAGGGAACCCGTTGTTAAGATTTTGGCAGCTCATCACTGCTTATAGCCCTTTCTCTTGCACAAGAATCATCTCCAGATGTTGTTCAGGAGACATCAAGTCTGTGTGTCAGGAACCTTAAGCTGCTTCTTAGTCAAAATGTAGATTTTTTTGCCCATACTCTCTCTCCTGTCAAAGAGAGGCCACTTAACCAGGTGGTGGTCCGTTTGATCTCATTGACATCTGGCTGAGGCATTGGCTAGCCTTTTGTCTCTGGGGCACTTGTTTGTGATTGCCCTCCAGAACATGTTGGCACATGTCTTGGTAATATTATACAGTGGAATCCTATATCTTTACATACAATGTTGCCACACATCTTTTACCAGGACAATAATGATCAGCGATTCATGAGTTTTCAAATGACAGCATATACAGTCTGCTTTGTACAAAATGTAACATAGTCTGGTACAAGGGGTGAACGTGGGGGTACAGACTGTTACAACTATGCATCAATGAGCCCTTCTCCCAAAATGCAAACCTGCATGCATGCCTGTAACAAGGGCTCTCTTTCTCAGCTGGGAGGGAGTGTCTGCCCCACACTAGGTCTGAGAAGGTAGGAAGGGCCAAATAACCCTGGGACAGGCTGCACCTGGTGGACAGTCAGCAGTAATAAAGCCTAATGGCTGATGAAGCCGAGCTGGGACAGGCATAAAGAGAGGAAGCTGGTGAAAAGAGGGGGCTGCTGGAAGGAACTCCGCAGTCCCTCCCTAGACAGGAGGGAAAATGGAAAGAGCCAAGGGGGAGTTCTATCAGGAATAAGCCCTGAAATCCTGCCCTGGAATGCAGACTCTACCAAGAACCTGAGAGGTTCTGAAATAGCCACAGGGAAGCTCCAGTGGTAACCCAGTGGGTGGGGCAGAGCCAGAAAAGAAAGATAGGAACAAACCCAAGGAAACAGCAACAAGAGCGGAGCTTGACTAGACCATAGCTGCTGGGCATCGGGTCCCCGGGTTGGAACGCAGAGTACGGGCAAGCCTGGGTTTCCCTGCCAACCACTGGCGAAGTGGCACAATCTGGGCAGTGGAGCACCATAAAAGGAAACAAGAAAACATTCTACAAATACATTAGAAGCAAGAGGAAGACCCAAGGACAGAGTAGGCCCATTACTCAGTGAGGGGGGAAAGACAATAACAGAAAATGTGGAAATGGCAGAGGTGCTTAATGACTTCTTTGTTTCGGTTTTCACCAAGAAGGTTGGTGGCACTTGCACATCTAACATAGTGAATGCCAGTGAAAATGAGATAGGATCAGAGTCTAAAATAGGGAACAAACAAGTCAAAAATTACTTAGATAAATTAGATGTCTTCAAGTCTCCAGGGCCTGATTAAATGCATCCTAGAATACTCAAGGAGCTGACTGAAGAGATATCTGAGCCATTAGCAATTATCTTTGGAAAGTCATGGAAGACGGGAGACATTCCAGGAGACTGGAAAAGGGCAAATATTGTGCCCATCTATAAAAATGGAAATAAGGACAACCTGGGGAATTATAGACCAGTCAGCTTAACGTCTGTACCAGGAAAGATAATGGAGCAAATAATTAAGCAATCAATATGCAAACACCTAGAAGATAATAAGGTGATAAATAACAGTCAGCATGGCTTTGTCAAGAACAAATCATGTCAGACCAAACTGATAGCTTTCTTTGACAGGGTAACAAGCCTTGTGGATGGGGGGAAGCAGTATACATGGTATATCTTGACTTTAGTAAGGCTTTTGATACTGTCTCGCATGACCTTCTCATAAACAAACTAGGGAAATACAAACTAGATGGAGCTACTATAAGGTAGGTGCATAACTGGTTGGAAAATTGTTCCCAGAGAGTAATCATCAGTGGTTCACAGTCATGCTGGAAGGGCATAACGAGTGAGGTCCCACAGGGATCAGTTCTGGGTCCGGTTCTGTTCAATATCTTCATCAACGATTCAGATAACGGCATAGAGAGTACACTTACAAAGCATGCGGACGATACCAAGCTGGGAGGGGTTGCAAGTACTTTGGAGGATAGGATTAAAATTCAAAATGATCTGGACAAACTGGAGAAATGGTCTGAAGTAAATCGGATAAAATTCAATAAGGACAAATGCAAAGTACTCCACTTAGGAAGGAACAACCAGTTTCACACATACAAAATGGGAAATGATTGCCTAGGAAGGAGTACTGAGGAAAGGGATCTGGGGGTCATAGTGGACCAAAAGCTAAATATGAGTCAACAGTGTAACACTGTTGCAAAAAAAGCAAACATCATTCTGGGATGTATTAGCAGGAGTATTGTAGCCAAGACACGAGAAGCAATTCTTCTGCTCTACTCCGCACTGATCAGGCCTCAGCTGGAGTATTGTGTCCAGTTCTGGGCGCCATATTTCAGGAAAGATGTGGACAAATTGGAGAAAGTCCAGAGAAGAGCAACAAAAATAATGAAAGGTCTAGAAAACGTGACCTATGAGGGAAGATTGAAAAAATTGGGTTTGTTTAGTCTGGACAAGAGAAGACTGAGAGGGGACTTGATAACAGTTTTCAAGTACATAATAGATTGTTACAAGGAGGAGGGAGAAAAAATGTTCTTCTTAACCTCTGAGGATAGGACAAGAAGCAATAGGCTTAAATTGCAGCAAGGGCAGTTTAGATTGGACATTAGGAAAAAATTCCTAACTGTCAGAATGGTTTAGCACTGGAATAAATTGCCTAGGGAGGTTGTGGAATCTCCATCTTTGGGGATTTTTAAGATCAGGTTGGACAAACACCTGTCAGGGATGGTCTACATAATACTTAGTCCTGCCCTGAGTGCAGAAGACTGGACAAAATGACCTCTTGAGGTCTCTTCCAGTCCTATGATTCTATGATTCTAAGACTGCCTGAGACAGTTTGTCCAGAGAGACTTTGTTACCCTGGAAGGGGAAAACTATAGTGAGCTGGCCGGAGCAGCAAGCCACGAAGAGAGATCACCCTGAGTTATGAAGAGAGAGCAATCAAATCTGGAGGGAAAGACATAGAAGAATCATAGAATCATAGAAGACTAGGGTTGGAAGAGACCTCAGGTCATCTAGTCCAACCCCCTGCTCAAAGCATGGGACAAGGGGCAAGCAACTGAAGGAGGGGGCGTCAGACTGGTCGAGAGCTAATCCCCAGATGCAGCCACAACAGCAAGTAGCAAACCCCGGGGCACCACCACATGGTCTTGTTCTTGATCTCTGCGGTGAATGCTGCAGAATCTCCTCTCTAAGGGCTCCTTTCTAACATGAACACATGGTGAGGAGAGGTAACATGGTCATTGAGGCCTCTATACCTCGGGCGTGAGAGGACATGTGGAATCTATTGGTGAGCGTGTGTTATAGATCCCCACTTTGTGCACAATCCGCAGCAGCTATGAGTGTGTTACAACCCCCACCTACAGAGCTTGAGATCAAGCTGTAGCAGTGTGTGATTCTACCTCCAGAGGCCCCCAGGCCAATCCCCCCATGGTTCAGCCAAGATGGTGGCCATCACACATGTATGAGGAGAGGCGCTTGTTTCCATTGACAACTTCATTGTTTGCTCCTAGTCCAGCAGGGCATGAAAGGGAGACAGCCTGCCTCTGCGTCCGTGAAAGATCGCATTACACAAGAATAATGCATCTTTGTTCCCCCTTTATTGCCTGATTATTTACAGTGGCACAATGAAAATTATGGTTGGAGAGTCTAAATGGATTTTTAAGCCACCCCCCACCCCCAGGCATTTTGAAAGCGTCACAAGCGTTAGCCAGCCTGTTCAATGCCTGCTCTGAGGAAAGCTAAACAACCTCACACCACCTGCTGTTTCTTCCTCCTTGCACAATGCAGCAAGGGTGACAACAACAGGAAAGCGAAGGGGAACTTCTTATGAACCAGCAAGGCCGTTTCCGAGAACCCCCAGTGACAAATGAATCTCTAATAACCCAGCATCCGTCATTGCTGTGTGCTGCATGGAAAAAGCCAGCTTTCTAGTCTCTCTAGCATCTGTCTGCCCAATTTGACAACTGGATTAAAAATAATGTACATGCCAGACAAAGAAATTGCAAAAACCTAGAAGGAGAAACACAAGGGCAAGCATACTGCTAATCATGGTGCTACTGTTACTCCCACCGAACCCTTTCGTAAGCATCTCACACCATATTTTATCTAGGGAAAGAAACTATTTAGGGCCCGTAGCCAATTATTTTAGTTTATTATTCCATTATTGTGCGATGTTATGATTAATTAACATGTTATCTCATATATAATCATTGTATGTTAAATAGAGTTAAGTTGTAGGATTATAGAAGTATAGGAGTGACCCGTATTTAGAAGGAATAATGTATTAGATATCTAAGTAAGGAAGGCTGAGGACTGTAAGATTTTAGCTTAGCTATTTTAGGTCTTGGAGATAAGAAAAGCTGACAGAAGTGAGTGACCGAAGAATAACCCGATGCCATAAGATTATGGGAAAAGAGGCACCAAGGGATAATATTGAAAAAAAATAGCCGGAAGATTGGTTTTAAATCACAAAAAATGCTTTGGAGGCACATCTGTCTCTAACATGTGTCTTAACAACAGGATATAGGTCATGCATCAATGCTAATGAAAATAACAGGAACTATACACAACCTATAGGAATGGGGGTACCTTGAGTTTCCAAGGGACACCAGACCAATAAGGAAAAGGAGGGTTGACATTTCCATGTTCATGCACAGAATGTGGGTATAGGTAGAATCACATAAAAAGGGGGTGCCCAGATTGGGAAAATTGAGCTTTCCTACAGGAAAACTCCAGCAGGAACCATCCCTCTACTGACGATCAATCCATGAGAAACCCGTCAGACCCTAACATTGTCTAGGAGGATGTATGTCTGTAGCTATAACCGGTGCATGGCTATACCTAGGAGTTGTTTATGCTGTGACATACATAACTTTCTTGGTAACTTGAATAAAATTGATAAAAGATAACAGACCTTGTTCTTGTGATTGTACGTGTCACTGGCTTGTGGTTTCATGTGTTCCTATGAGCTCTAGATCTAAAACAGACAGAGATAACTCTCTTGAACTTGAGATGATAGCTACCAGAGCTGAACCCTCGCTGGTGTAATATAACATCACAAAAATTAACTTTAAATAAAAATAAAGGCTACAAGCCTGATCCAACACCCATTGAAGTCAACGAGCGTCTTTCCATTTATCTCCATGGCAGTTAGATCAGATCCTTTGGGCTGAATTTACCCACACTGTAAGCCAGTGTAGCTTCATTAAAGTCAATGCAGTTCTGCCTGTTTCCAGAAGGGTGAAATCTCACTCAATATCCAATCTTTGAAGGGATGTGAATACTATCCCCACCACCACAGCCTCATTGCTGGATTAACCCTTAGAACAGGAGTTTTCAAAGTTTCATAGTGTGGACCACATCTCCGTGGAGCAAGATGTCCCAGTGCAGTCGGGAAGTGTGATTGCAGGGTGTGTAGACACAGCTGAGCTAACTTTGATCCAGTTTAGAACAAAGCTAGCGCCAGGATCCCTGCAAGGGGTAGCCCCACCCGCCCCAGACTCTGGCTACATACGTGAGTGGCTACCACCTCTGCTACCACAGCTTCAGCTAGAGCAGAGCTAGGTTGGGCTTGTCTACACATGCTGCAGTCACACTTCCTGACTGCAGAGTAGACACCGCCTTTGTTCTGTGTTTGTACACCACCAAGCACAACGGGGTCGTGGTCCATGTCTGGGGGTCTTATGCACTATTCCTATTGCAATGTAAATAGCAAATAATAATCATCAGAACCTCCTCTCCCCTTTGCAATAGCATGGAGTGTCTCCCCACATACTAACAATCCCCTGGACCACCCCCTCGGGGGACCAAGAGAGCACTGAATATATAGTTAGCTTCTTTGAATGCAATCTAGCAGCTGGAAACATGAAGCACAGGGCCCCAGCACCAAGCTTTACACCCTCCTATCAGTTGCTTCCTACAGAAGCAACCTTCCAGAACCTCAGTGCAGTAGGAATGGCAGAAGAGAGGAAAACAGGGTATTATGCTCCTGTATATCTAGACTTGGAAGAATTCAGTTTTTATAGGTAAATGTTGGTAAGCGTCGATTTCACTGCACACACACAAACCAATGAAAAAAATATTTCTCTCAGTAATTGAAATGCACAGATAGGCAAAATGAGAAAAACGCTGCTTGAGAACTTAATAGAGTTTGATTTCAGGATTCGTATATTTTGATATGTGGTGTTGGCAGTTTGTGTTTTAATGGTTATAAAGCATTAGCTTTTTGAATTTCAACATCTTCTGTCATTAAATAATTGTCTGACACCTCCACATAATTTCCCACCACGGTGAAAATTTAAATCGATAAAGGTTGGAAAATACGCTTAAAAATGAATAGTGGTGTTATCCATTGAATCTATAAAAACTGGATTGTACCAAGCCTATTTACATTCGAGGCCCTTCTCTCCTTACAGTTAGAAGTCAAAGAGCTAGTTCAAATTTTCAGTGCTGTTGTGTAACAAACTGTTTAGGCCATGGCTACTTATCAACGTCTCCCACCCAGCCCCAGCGACTCACCCTCTCTCTCTCACACACAGACTGCTCTAGCTGGGGCCTGCTAGTTGTTGTTCAGCCCAACTCACAGTTAACTAGTGGAGAGCAGGTGTTCTATCACTACAAAGTGGCCATTTGTGACAAAGTGACTCACCCGCCAGGTGTCCCCTAGTGGTTGGCTGCTGTGTTTTCCCTCTCTGTAGCCCCACTGACTGGCCACTCAGCTCTGCTGCTGGTCCCCTTCATCTTGTGACTGGCCCAGTCACGTTTAGGCTTGCCCCTTTCGGGGTAAACCAAATTTCAACTCAGTGATAGTCCCATCACCTCACCTCAGGTCATCAGCACAGGTCCAGGCTTTATGGTCCTTCTGCCCTCATGTTTGGGGCCTTCATGTTATCCCCCTCGGTGAGGCAATTTCCCACTCCCTCCCTCTATCCTGGGTTCCAGCCCAGGGACCCTGCAGCAAGTGGTCAAGGTCTGTCTCGCAGACTTCTTGCTTCTTCCCTGGACCACTTCCTACACCACCCCACCTTCTCCTGACGCCTGTCCCATGGAATCCTCACTTCTATTTTTAGCAAGCTAGCAAGTACGTGGGTACATCTACATAAGCTGCAAATCACACCCCCAGCTGCAACATAATCACATCTCAAGTCTGGCATGCTTCACAGGTGCAGCAGGGCTCACTGAGCCCATAGCTGTTCTTTAACCTCTTCCTGACTAACCCTTTCCCACCCCAACAATGCCAGGAGATGGGTCTGAGTCTGATGGAATCCATCCCTCTCTCACTCTTGTTTGAACACAATCTAATCTACTGCTTTGAATTTGTGCTGATGGCACCTCTAGATCCTGCCACTTACCCTGAATACAACGTGCACCCAGAGGCATGGCCATAGTGTGCTGGTGGACACAGGCCGGCCAGCCTAAAGGAAAGATTTGTCCTCTGCAAATGCAGTCCCATGGAGTTTGCACAGTCCCATTCATAGCATATCAAGTACGGTCTGAAGATCACATGCAAGGAAGATGGTTTGATAGGGTTGATTATCAGCTCTGTGGAAACTCCAGTGTAATGTCTGTCAGTAACTAAAGCTCTTTGGGATTGGCTCAGTGAGTCTTTCCAACAGAGTTAACTAGTTCATGAACATGGCAAGCTGTGCATGGTGCTTGGAAGTGACACAATCAGAGGAGCAGAAGGGAGGGTTTTTCATTAATTTAATAACTTTGAAGGGATGTGGGGGCCACTTTTAGTTTTAACTTGGGGCATCCAGCAAATACATTTATGTCCTTGTATCACTGGTAGCCTCTACTGCGAGACATCCATTCACTTCCACTTGTGACATTACCCAGGGTACAATCTGGACTACTGAACAGCTGTGTCCCCTCAATTCTCTAGCCTGGGGTTGCCTTTTACACTGCTGTGCTGTAAGAACATCCACTCCTGGCCTGTTCACACACAGCCTCTAACATGCAAAATCACTCCCAGCTACGTTACATGAGTGCCCTGGCAGCCATTCATGAATTAAATATAGGGCAACACCAGCAAATTCCCAGTCCCAGCCTTGTCCCCAGAAATGTGCATCTTGTACTGCTCAGTACCCATCTGAACAGTACAAGTTCACAGAAAGTCCATCATTTCATCAAAGGAAGTTGATATGAACCAGCCTCATTATCTCAAATGGAGTTTCCCCACACACTTTAACCAAACACTTTGGTTAAGCTAAAACAATAAGATATGTTTATTAACTACAGAAAGTTATTTTTAAAGTGATTACCAGTAACGATGCATAAAAGTCAGTTACAAAAGAAATAAAAAAGTTAAACACAAGCTAATAGCTAAACGAACTTTAAAGGAAAAAGGTTTTGTCTCATATGTTTACAGCAGTCTGTACTGCCAGGATCAGCCCTCCCCTAGCTCAATGATGTTTTCAGTGTCTTTCAAGCGTTGTAGCCGCCATGAGTAGAGATGGAGGAGAGAGAGGTGATTTGGAGGCCAATGTCTCTCATTCTTATACCACTCTCCCCTCTTTAAGGATTACCCCCAGCTGGGATATAGGTGAAAAGAACTAGATACATTCGCAGAGGATAAGTCCATCAATGGCTATTAGCCAGGATGGGCAGGGATGGTGTCCTGAGCCTCTGTTTGCCAGAAGCTGGGAATGGGCGACAGGGGATGGATCACTAGATGATGACCTGTTCTGTTCATTCCCTCTGGAGCACCTGGCATGGGCCACTGTCGGAAGACAGGATACTGGGCTAGATGGACCTTTGGTCTGACCCAGTATGGCCGTTCTTATGTTTTTATGACAAGTAGTTTCTTGTGGACATGAGGTCTGACCCATCCCTGTGAATGTAAATTTCTTATTCACACCTTCTCCCACCAGAGACTGGACACTTAAGTAGGTGATAGTCTTTTAACACCTGGCTGGGTGTTGGTCTGTCCTTTGTTTCTGAGAAACATGGTTTGGGCCTGCTTTTCTTAAACTTGGAGCATGGTACAGCAATGATACATAGAAGAATCTTATAACTTCACATACAGTGTTGATACACATATTTTACCAGGACAGTAATGTTCAGCAGATTATGATGTTTCAAAGTATGCGTCACAAGGCATACTTTGCACACAATTTATCATAGTCTTGTAAAAGTGGTGAACATAATAGTATAGACCGTCACATCTGTGCAGGAAGGGCATCTATCAGAAGTCTTCTAACACCCAGCATTCATTTCAAACTAAACCAATGGCCAAGCTTTTCCGAGGTGATTAGTGAATTTTTGGGAACTCACCTTGAGACACTTGAAAGGGGCCTGATGTTCAGAGAGTGCTGAGCACTGGCCCTCTGAAAACCAGGCCTTTTTAAACATGCCTCATGTTGGACACCCAAAAATGGAGGCTCCAAACATCAGTAGTCATGCTGGAAAACCTTGGCCTACAGCTTGTGTATGTAAGTGATGCATAGACCCTGTACAGGGGTGAATTGTAGCCTCTAGCCTTAGCAGAAGGCAGCTGGGTACCTTTTTTGATTTTTGCAGCTAGTGATGTGTCTAGAACTCCAGAGCCCCTCTAATGGGCAGGTGGCACTTGGGAAAAATGAAGCTGGCTGGAGGCTGAATGTTTCACAGCACTCAAGGCAACCACACACCAAATAAGGCAGACAGAGCAAATGCTCAGAAGTTACTCATGGGTGGGTGAAACGGCAAACATTAATTTGGGTAAAAAGAAAAGGAGGACTTGTGGCACCTTAGAGACTAACCAATTTATTTGAGCGTAAGCTTTCGTGAGCTACAGCTCACTTCATCGGCTGCATCCCCACTGTATTTTCCACTGAATGTATCTGATGAAGTGAGTTGTAGCTCACGAAAGCTTATGCTCAAATAAATTGGTTAGTCTCTAAGGTGCCACAAGTCCTCCTTTTCTTTTTGCGGGTACAGACTAACTCGGCTGCTACTCTGAAACCTGTCATTAATTTGGGTAGTTCTCCTGGATGATCCTCCCACATATGAGTTTTGCAGGGAGTTTAAATTGAAATCAAATCCCTCTTCAGGTTAATTTCTACTCTTCCTTTTCCTTCCTGTCCTTGAGAGTCAATCACACGTGGCTCCCTCCAAATTCCACGGTGCACATTTCTCTGTGTTTGGGTGAATTGCTGCGATCTAAGCAAGTGCCCTGAAACCAGCCTGTGCCTGAGGAGTGCAGGGAAATCAGGCAAACATCATGTACTCTAAATACCTGGTTCTAATCAGGGCTTTAATGGAACCAGTGCCACTGGCCAGGGCACACACAAAAATACACAGGGTTAGCACCAGATACAAGCAGATCCAAAAATATTTAGCTTGATTGCATATAGAGGGACCCTTGCCACATTAAATCACCAGTAAGGTTTGAACCTGAGACTCTCAGTGCTGAAAGCATAAGTCTTTGTCACTTGAGCTTGTGGATTGTAGCAGTTGTCGCTTATCCACTTCTATGGACTTGCCACTAGAGGGGGACAAAGACCCACACTGTGCAACTGTGGGTTACATGTTCACTAGTACTAGCCACTATAGGAGATAGGATATTGGACAAGTTGGGCCACTGCTCAGATCCAGGATGTTCATTCCTCCATTCCTACAGATTTGTATTTCACCAAACCTAGAGGCAAAAGGAAAGATTGTCTTGTGGTTTGTGTGCTAGCCTCAGATGTGGGTAATGGGTTCAAGTTCCTCTTCTTCTAGGGCTTCTTATGTAACCTCTGGCTAGTCTCTCCATTTCTCTTTTATAAAAGGCTTCTGTAGCACTTCCCTACCCCAGAGGGGTGTTAGGAAGCGCATTACATTAAAAATGGTGAGGCATTCTGATATTACAATCATGAGGGCCATATAAGTAGCTTAGGTAGATGGACAACAACAATAGAGTAGTCAGTTTCTCTTTATTTCTGGCTCTCATGCACTATTCCAATCGTGCTAAAAATGCCGGGGAATGGATAATTCCAGGCATTAGAAAGGTGGGCTTTTTTTTTTAATTAATGAAAACATGTTGATTAACATGAGGTTTGGTTAATCTCTAATGATAAATCCAGACCCCTGAGCGACGTTATTAAACCGGCCCAACCCACCCCCGGGTAGACAGCGCTAGGTGGATGGAACACCTCGTAGTACTGCCTCCCAGAGGGGTGGATTAACTACCGCAAAGGGAGAACCTCTCCAGTTGCTGCAGTAAGCGCCTACGTGGTAGCTGTTTAAGTGTAGATACAGCCTAAGGGCTTGAGTCTCAGCTACCATTTCTGCTGCACTGATACCATCAATGAGCCTTAAAGTGACCACAAATGTAAACGCAGATCACACTTACTTCAATAGCCCTTCACAAGCCAGAGTGGTGTGAAGGGGCTTCCGCGTAACCAGGGCTGCGTCTACACTAGAGACCTGACAGCAGCACCGCTGTACCGGGGCAGCTGCGCCATTGTAAGATCTCCCATGTGGCCGCCCTATGCCGGCGGGAGAGAGCTCTCTCCAGTCAAGATAATTACACCACCCCCGACGAGCGGCGGTAGCTACGTCAGTGGGAGACGCTCTCCAGCCGCCATAATGCGGTGCATGCTACCGCTTACACCAGTGCAGCTTGGGTCGCTCCCGGGGGTGTTTGTTTCCCACCCCTGGGTGACGTACGTTTTGCCGACGTAAGTGGCAGTGTGGGCGTGGCCTAACTGAATCAGTCCCTAAAACCTGTTTGGTTTTTACCATAAACCCTACATTCGGGGCCTGAACTACCTGACAACCTTCTGAAAGGGAGCCAGGCTGACGATCATGCTACTTTATTCTCTCACACACACGGGTTTCAGATTGTTTGCTTTCTCTGGCAAGCCAAGACCACTGGAGCACCTATCCACCTCCTGTGGCCTCATCAGATTCTTTTTCAGTCGACCCAAAGTAAACAGGAACTGGTGAGCCGAGGGGAACAGAAGACAAGAGACAGGAGAGGCTTTTTATTAACAAAATAGTGCACTGAAGCAAGCACAGAAGAGATTAAAGCCACAGCCCCTCCAGAGCTGTTATCCAGCTCGGCACATTACCCCACACATCATAACAAAGCTGTTAAGGAAAGCTGACAGTTCAACAGCTTTCTGGGTGAGTAATTTTCCAAGCTCCAGAGGTGTCTGTCTATGAAGGTGGATAGCATATACCCCTGCTTCCACTGAGTCCCTGTCTTCGCAGCTGTATGGTGTTTATTATTGCCTACAATGACTTTCTTTTTGTAGACATGGTTCAGACATCAGTTTTCTAAGCAGGAAATATTCTTTTCTGCTATACAATAAGCCAATTATTTTCAAAGCATTCAGCCTGAGAAAGGCTGGCCTTGTGGTTGAAATGGCAGGCTGAGACTCCTAAGATCGGGGCTCGGTACCCAGTTTTGCCACAGATTCATTGTGAGGGGCCTGGTCGACACTACAGAGTGAGGTCAACCCAAGGCAGCTTACATCAACCTAACCATGGAAGCGTCTACACTTACATTTTGCTCCTGCCAACGTAACGGCACAGCTACACCAACTTAATAACTCCCCCTCCATGAGCGGCATAGAGCCGAGGTCAATGTAGTTAGATTGACACGGTGTCAAAGCAGACACTGCGTTGCTTACATTGACTGTTACTGGCTTTCAGGAGCCATCCCACAATGCCCTGCATGGACAGTACAATCGATACAAGCGCTCCTGATGAGGATGCCCACCACCGACACAAGGAGCGTAGCGTGGACAGGCACAAGCGATGTAATTACTACAGCGGTTGTATGCCGACGTACGTTAGGTCGACAATTTTGTAGAGTAGACTTGGGCAGAGTCACTAATCTCTGTGTTCCTCGATTCTCCATCTGTAAAATGGAGCTTAGGATATTACCTGGGTCTGTTTATCTATTTAGATGGTAAGTTCTTTGGGGTCTAGGTTCTTTTTCACTATGAGTTTGTGCACACACCACGGGGCCCTGATCTGTCAGGGGCCTTTAGATGTTATAACAATATGAGAAATAAATCAGAATACAAATGGTCTTTGGGGCTCCTGCTGCCTCTCCCCTCTCCTGTACAGATCACGTCTCATCTCCCCCAAGCAACTAACATAACAACAATCAGAACCTGATCCTTTATGAAGTGTAAACAGTCACACATCCTCAGCAGCTACCCTCCGCACACGCCTCATCCCACCGCAGCCCTTCGCTGTCTCTTCTAGACTAAGTGTGACAGACACCCCTCTTCAAAGCCAACATGCCGGAGATCAAATAGGGGAACGCCAGCACTAAACCATGAACTGCTACAGCTTGAGCGAAAGCTGACGTCGCTGGAAGGCCTCCTTTGCCTTCAGTGGGCTTTGGATCAGGCACTGAAGAGCCAACCCCGAAAGGAGCCCACGTGGCAGGAGACATCTATCTCTGGCCCATCAGCCAGGCACTCCGGGTAAACTGCATAGACACCAAAGCCCCTCTCATTGGCATTTCACCCCTGGCTAGTTCCTGCTCAGCTGGGCAGCTTCTGAAAATCCCTTCCTTAAGTGCCTAGCTCTCCCCATCCATTGTATAGGGAACTTGGACACCTTCCTTGGGGCTGAAAATTCCTCTGAGTGGCAGCCCTGGAGGGGGGAAAGGGAGGTACTTCTACACAGCGAGTGGCAGCAGATCTCAGAGCCAGAGCTGAGCTCACCCCCACTCACTAGGCTTCACAGCCAGAGCTGCAACATCTACACTGATGTTTTTAGTGCCGCAGCACACGCCCTGCGAGCCCAAATCCGTCGCCCCGGGCTGTGTTGACTTACTCAGAGGGGTTAGGCGTTGCAATGCTGATGGAGCAATGCCAAAGTACATTTAAAGATCTGGGCTAAGTCCTGGAAGACACACCCCTGCATGCTGGTGGACGAACAAGAACGACCTACCGCTCTTGCAATGATCCACCCGAAACCAAACCATGTCCAGAATTAATTAGGGCTTGTCCGGTTTATTTAATTATCACCCAGCTGAAGCCCTTCGAGCAGATTCTGCGGATGAATCACTCACTCTGATAACTTTTCCATTACTTTGATGACTTGTTATTTCAATACTGGCATTGCCAAAACATAAATGAGTCCCGTGTGATCCACTGACTCACAGCTGCTTAGGCCAGCAATAATGTCTCCCTTTTTTTAATTACAACGGCACTCGTTTTAGAACAGGCTGATGTGCCAAGTTTCTAAGGAAGATGTTCAAGGGTGCATGTGCAACTCATACTTCATAGTCCGTGTGAGCATCAGGGGGAGGAAAAGCCTAGGGCTGTTCTCTAATGGGGAGTCCCTAGGGCGGTGGCTCTCAACCTTTCCAGACCACTGTCCCTCTTCCAGGAGTCTGATTCATCTTGCACACCCCCAAGTTTCACCTCACTTAAAAACTACTTGCTTACAAAATCAGACATAAAAACACAAGTGTTACAGCACTGGAAAATTGCTGACTTTCTCGTTTTTACCATGTAATTATAAATCAATTGGAATGTAAATATTGTACTTACAGTTCAGTGTACAGTATACAGAGCAATATAAACAAGTCATTGTTTGTTTGACATTTTAGTTTGTACTGACTTCACTAGTGCTTTTTATGTAGCCTGTTGTGAAACTAGGCAAATATCTTGATGAGTATATGTACCTCCCAGAAGACCTCTGGGTATTCCTGGTTGAGAAGCCCTGCCCTAGGGTTTACTTGCTGATGTGTTAAAACTACAACCGTCTCAACTTCACTAGGCTTTTACCTGGGGTTAGTTACCACGTGCTTGCTAACACATGGTAAGAACACATCGTTTTTCCTAGTGAAGACAAGCTCCAAGTGCAGGTCTGCAGCACTGATTAATCTTCACTACGATCCCACGGAAGACCGGGCAAGGAGTCCCACTGGCTAACTGCACCATGACAGCACCTCTGTGCTGGCGGGACAGGATGGGGAGCGGGGCTGTGTTCAGAGCATGTAGTGATTTCAATGGAAGTTTGGAGCCTAAATACCTTTGTCAAACTGCACCTAGAAGCCCAGAGGAGAGTTAGAAACTACTTAATTTATTGTAACAAGATTTGGACTGAACTGCATGAGCCAAAGGGAAGACACTCATTTCCCACAGAACTCGAGTCACAGACTGCCCCCACAAGATACCATAAAGTAGCCAGGGAGTCACCATGGGCCTGATCCAAAATCCACTGAAGTCACTGGGAGCACTAGCATGGACTTCGGATCATAGAATACCAGTTTTGGAAGGGATCTCAGGAGGTCATCTAGTCCAACCCCCTGCTCAAAGCAGGACCAATCCCCAATTTTTGCCCCGATCCCAAATGGACCCCTCAAGGATTGAACTCACAACCCTGGGTTTAGCAGGCCAATGTTCAAACCACTGAGCTATCCCTCCCCCAATCAGTTCCTAGGTGGAAGCCTGGGGTGGTGAGGTCGTCTTTTAGGGTTCAATTAGGTTTGTTAGGGTGTCACCTTGGTGGACAGAGCCCAAAGAACATAGAATCAAATGACTGGAAGGGACCTTGAGAGGTCTTCTAGTCTAGTCCCCTGCACTTAAGCCAGGACTAAGTGCTATCTAGACCATCCCTGACAGGTGTTTGTTTGACCTGCTCTTAAAAATCTCCAGTGACAGAGATTCCATAACCTCCCTAGGCAATTTATTCCAGTGCTTAACCACCCTGACAGTTAGGAAGTTTTTCCTAATGTCCAACCTAAACCTCCCTTGCTGCAATTTAAGCCCATTGCTTCTTGTCCTCTCCTCAGAGGTTAATGAGAACAATATTTCTCCCTCTGCCTTGTAACAAACGTTTATATACTTGAAAACTGTTAAAAACATGAATTGATTCTGCAGAGGGAAATGAATTAATTGCAATTAAAAATAAAACAGGGCTTGCAGTACTCCTATTTGCTGCATCCCTTGTATGGATTTTTGGCATGATATTATCAACCAGTCTCATTTCTGTGGATAAACAGACATACCAGACGTACAGTTGCTGGTTTTACATGTGCGACATTAATGCATCTTTCTGGACATTTAGCCTATGTCGGGGGCGGGGAGGGGGGGAGGGGTTGGTGTGTCACACCCAAAATGGAGAATTTTTAATTATGCCTATTTCTCAGTGAAGGGTACATTTTAAAAATACATATATTTAGGTCCAGCTTTCCTCCTGCACCAAGATCTACTCAGCACAGGACAGGAGAGGGTCAGACCTGGGTTCTCAAGCTGCCCCAGCCTCAAGAAAAGTTAGAGCAGCCTAAGCACTGCTCTAACCCACAACAGCTAGCTATGGTCTGTAGGAGACCATATGCCAATAGCAAATTGGCTTAGCTTAGTAGAGTTCTGCCCCTACAGGCCCTGGCACACCCCTCCCATTCCCAAAATACCCCCTACACCCGGTGGTAGACAGGCTGGCACAGAAATCAGTGCTGCCAGCTAAATGCCAGTGGAGAAATTCCCCCCCACCAGGGAGATTTATCAGTTTGACAACTGGGGCTGGAACAGAGGCAAAGAATCCAGCTCTTAAAATCCAGAAGATACCTACAGATCCTATTCGGGATGGGACTAACTTCCTATTAGGCAGCGTGAGTCTCTTCTCTTGTTGTTACAAGGAGGACGGTGAAAAATTGTTCTCATTAACTTCAGAGGACAGGAAAAGAAGCAATGAGTTTACATGGCAGCCGGGGCAGTTTAGGATGGACGTTAGGAAAAACTTCCTGTCAGGGTGGCTAAGTACTGGAATGAATTGCATAGGGAGGCTGCAGAATCTCCATCATTGGAGGTTTTTAAGAACAGTTAGACAAGCAGCTGGCAGGAATGGTCTAGTGATTATGTAGCCCTGCCAAGAGTGCAGGGGACCGGACTAGGTGACCTACTGCGGTTCCTTCCAGTCCTACACTTCTATGAGGCTCATTTACACTGATGTCAAACAGTAGTAACACCAGTGGAACCAGGGGAGTTGCACCAGTGTAAGGGAGAGCAGCATAAGGTACTTAGAATGTGGGCTGGCAGGACACGTGTCTCCTTCTTCCGGGTCATGTTGGGCCTAGTGACCCCCTGAAAAGCAGCAGCCCCCTCTAAAGGGTCACTGGATTTCTCAGCATGTTGCTATCCCAAGCAGAATAGCAGAGTAGTTTTTCCTGCAATCAGCTCCCCAGGGACCTCCTTGCAGGATCTGGGCTGTGGCACCTAATCCAAAGCCTGCTGAAGTCAGCGGAATTTGGATCAGTTCTTTAGGGAATGTCCACTCTGCAATGAGACCCCCATGACTGGGCCTGTGCCAGCTGACATGGGCTTGGGCTAAGGGCTTAACAGCGGTGTAGATGTTTGGGCTTGGGTGCAGCCCCTGTTCCGGGACGGGTCCTAGAGCCAGGCTCCAACCTAAGCCTCAATGCCTACACTGCAATTAAACAGCACCTTAGCCTCCGCCCCGCAAGCCCTGCACAGGCCAGCGGCAGGTTTATGACTGCAACATACACACACCCTTAGCCTGCAAAGGCATTGATGGTGAATGGGATCTTTCTGAGCCCACTTTAGAGTTTGGAGTCACAAGAGCATTTTCCACAGTATCAGAACAGGAGTTTCGAGGCCTGCTGAATACCGGTTCTTTACTCTAGAAACAATCGAATGTGGCAGAAAGACACACATTCATTTAAAACATGGGGAGGAAAATATATAGAAATCTCCATAAAAGCCTAATATTTTTGGAGGAAGACAAAAAGTCCTTGCTCCTGAGTTTCACTAGCAGCAGGTGGAGAGGATCCAAGAGCTGGACGGCAGCCAAACCGTGTTTCATTGCCAAGCCCTGAAGTTCTCTCTCAGACACCCAGCATTAATAGACAGGTCTCCATTAAAGGGTTGGGGCTCTCACTCTGTCTCTGAAGATGGAAGGATCCTTTTAGCCCCTCCAAGAGGCAAATGGATTTTCTCACCTCCTTCTATTTTCTATAGCCGTGTTTGCTCTGCTGGTGTGAGTTCCCACCTCACAATCTGGGAGATTGTGTGTGGCCAGTCTGGCTCTCTTCTACGTCAATGGGAGTTTTGCCGTTATCTTCAGTGGCAGAAGGATTGGGCTATAAACCCGTGAAAATTGACTCATTATCTAACGCTCACATTAACTTTATTTGTAATCATTTGCAAGTTTATTGGGTGACATCCCGGCCCCACTAAAATCAAAGGCAAAATTCCCACTGACTTCACAGGGCCAGGATTTCACTCCTAGTGCCTTTCTCCTGAGTATCGCAAGTCTCTCTACAAACAGCTAAGACAGTACCTCATACAGACTGATAGGAATAGTAATGAACTAGAAATACCTTGCTCTTATATAGCAGGTTATAGCAAGGTTGGGTTTTTTTAAAAAGACCCATTGCTGACTCTCCATCTGTCTGATTCACCAGTGGCTTGAGAAATGCAGCATTAGCTTGTACGCTGATGCCTCTTAGTGGTTGCAACAGAGACTGGCAAGTAAAAAAGGCTTGAAACACAACTAGAGAGATCTTCAAAACACATTTCACTTTCGCCACTTCTACACTAGGAAAGAGGGGTTTTACACAGGTGTTAAAATCCTAGCCTTGACAAGGCAAGTTGTAGTGTTAACATTTTAAAATGCACCCTGTTTCCTAGTGAAACCGTCTCTGTAACCAAGGAGTTAAATACAATGGAACCGGCTAATAGTCATCTCAGGTGACCCTACTCCTAATGAAGTCAATGGAAACCTCCCTAATGAACCCAGCAAGAGCAGGATTAAGTCTTTTTAGCAATAAGCGGGGGGAGGGGGGGGTGTTTATGGCATTTGTTCTCCTTAAGGAAGGAAATAGATATACATGAAACTTTCATTAGAAAATGAGGCGATGTAAGGAAGAGTTCAGCTGCCTCAATCCTTTAAGAACTTCTATACTAGAGCTGGAATGAGGGAGAAAATACCAAAACATACCTACGTGACTCGGGACCAAAGTCCCATTTGCAAAAGTGACAGATAGGTGCCTAAGTGCCATTGACTTTCAGGGAGCTTCGGAGCCTCAGGGCCAGATTTTCAAAAGTAGCTTAAAGGTGCAGAGAAGCACCCACTGGGAATTTTCAAAAGTGCCTGACTCCCTCTCTTGAAAAGCCCACCAGGCACTTATCTACAGTTTTAGGCACCTAAAAATACTTCAGAAAAGCTGGCCGTGGGGCCAAGATCCTCAAAGGTATCTAAGTGCTTACTTGCCACTGAAATCATTACAAGTTAGACACCTGTGTGCCTCTGTGGATCTGGGAATAAGTCGCTTCTGAAAATGGGACAAGTTTCCAAGACACTGTGGCACTTTTGAGAATTTTGCCCCTACTCTTTAGTTGTGCTTTGTCTCAAATTTCATCGCATTCCCACTGCAATTTCCAATGATTAGGGTATTTTTTCTTCCCTTCCTCTCAGACCTGTGTGCAGTGTGGTACTGCGCCATCACACAGATACAATGTCCTTCAGGAAGTTAAGGAGATGGACAATAAACTAAAGGAAATACTGCAGGAATTCCTAAAAATCTGAGACTTTATCTGCGCTGCCTGGCCAATGCCTGCCTGAATCACTGCATCAAGCAACACAGTTTGTGTCCTTGACTGCAGTTATTAGCAGAAAGGTGCCCTGGAAGTCGGCCCTCGAATGAGCCCAATCCCCACTGCACAATTTGTGACACTGATGCAGGAATGAGCTCCATGCAGGAGAGCCCCTCTGTGGAAATCACTGACATCATGGGCTCCATGTGAGTGCAAAGGCTTGGTTATGCAAATCAGGGCAGAAGACTGTGCGGAGAGCTAATGAGAAATAGAACTTTAGGTGCTGCAAGACCAGCCGGAATAAATAAGGCTCCCAGGTCTAACAGCTTGCTGGATTAGGGAGACAAGGTGGGTGAGGTAGTATCTTGAATTGGACAGTAAGCTTGTCTCTCTCACCCACAGAAATTGGTACAATTAAAGATATTACCTCACCCACCTTGTCTAATGTCTTGGGAACAACCAACAACACTGCAGACAGCGTGATGGAATCACTTCTGCATTAGCAAGTCACAGGAAGAGCTTTTCCAAAGTTGCAGCAGGGCTGAAGCCATACAAGGGTCTGCATCCCAGTGGATTATAGTTGGATATGGTCAGTACCCACAGAGATCACATGGAATGGGCATCATATCATTTGTCGAATACTGACTGTTCTGCCCTAGCCAGGTTATAGAGGAAACAGTGGTCCTTACCTCCAAAGGGCCAAAGACAAAGAATACACTGCCCCAGGGGATGGAAATACACAACTGCAAGTTGGATCATCATAAAGCATCACAAAAATTAAGTAAATAAGTTTATAGGACAATACTCTGAGTGAGGGATTCCACCTCTGGAAGGGAATTCCATGCTGTTAAGACACAAACTTCTCAGACCAAAATCTCTCTCACTGAGTGGCCTAATATATATTTACTTTTTCCTCCTTCGCAGATTTAAGCTCCGCAGAGTCTGCCTCAACATTTCTACAATACCTAGCACCATGGGACTGCAGATTCGACTGGGGACTCTGGACGTTACCCTCACATATACGTAGGTGCTCAGACACTGGTGATAAGAGCCACAGAAGTACCTGGATGGATATTACATGAATAATGGTTATATACCTTTAAGAGATGGCTGAACATGTAAAACAGATGCTTATTTAGAATATATAGGGTCCATTCTGCTAAGCACAGCCTCCATCTGCAATTGGAATTAATGGGAATTCCACACCCAGAGGAGATGCCCATCCCAGCAACCTGTGGGTCTTGAGTTCTAGAAGCAATGGGGAATGGCAGGTCACGTGTCCTGCACTTCCCACATCTGAATGAGCTGCATGAACTGAAAGACTTTTTGGCCTTCGCCATCAGGCAAGTGTGGATTGTTCAGATCCAATCCTGCCTGGGACTCAGCATGCCCAACTTTCAGTCAAGTAAGTGGGAGTTGACAGTGTTCAGCACTGCACAGGACAGGGCTCTTTGATTGCCTTTCCTAATGCATATTTATGAGCGCTAATGTATTGCATAGCTGAACTTTTTGCATAATTGCTTTCTTTTTTTTTTTTAAACCGTTTCATACCAGAGCCCTTGAAAGAAAGGATTTTGTATGTTAATATATTTCATTGTGTAATGAAAGAATGAATCTCAGCCGCTCTCTCTAGACTTGTGCCGTGCTATGTGGACTACTGCTTTACATTTTAATAGCCATTATTTCAGTCCCTTTATCTTCTCTGCTCCTTCTCACCTCCTCTTATACAGAATGACTTTTATTCTACCAAATATAGATTCATAGATTCATAGATATTTAGGCCAGAAGGGACCATTATGATCATCTAGTCTGACCTCCTGCACAATGCAGGCCACAGAATTTCACCCACCACTCCTAAAAAAGACCTCACACCTATATCTGTGCTACTGAAGTCCTCAAATTGTAGTTTGAAGACCTCAAGGAGCAGAGAATCCTCCAGCAAGTGACCCGTGCCCCATGCTACAGAGGAAGGCGAAAAACCTCCAGGGCCTTCCAATCTGCCCTGGAGGAAAATTCCTTCCCGACCCCAAATATGGCGATCAGCTATATATAATTAGGCATGGTCCTGTGTTTATTACTTTTTATTCTTAGTAGTAGCAGAAATCAGAGTTTTCACCATTTAATGATTCAAAATTGTCTGTTTCAAGTATCCAAAACTAGTGCTCCTCTTTACGTGAAAAGCAAATGTACGAAAGACATTTTAAAAAAACACAGTGAAAATTTAAAGTGTGGCAAAAGCAGCTTTTGGGTCTAAGAATCCGATATGAAAAACCTAAGCATGAAAACAAAATTCGGAATGGAAAACGCTAGTACTACCACATTCCAATCACTGTTCCTCTTAAATAATAACCAACTTTCCCGGCGATCGTGCTGTTTTCATTTCTGATATATATTAAAAGGCACCATCTGAAATGCTGTAAATAGTAGTCACCATTAAAAACTCATTGGCTATTCCACAGGGAGCATAACAACATCTTCTCTGCTCTTCTAGCCCCAGGCACACACTGTGAGTGCTGCAGGTATATGGCAGAGTGACTGATGAATTCTTAAAATGGTATCCACTGAGGGTTGCCCTTAAGGAAAACAAATTTGGGGGCCTAAACAGACTGCCTGCCACTATGTGTGTGATCCGTTTAAGGACCAGTGGCTGTTATAATGGCAGGATTCTTTCACTTTTAACCAGGACACTCATCAAACCTGCCTCAGGAGCAAATAATGCATTCCAAGCTTTTCTTTTCCTAGTGACCATTATTGGTCCAAACATAGTTCTAGATGTAACTGGGTCACATCCAAAGGAAAGCATCAGCACAAAAGTCGAGTTGCCAAATGCCCAGGGCACGGCCTAGATGTGCAGGCTCTCTCGTGAAATCGCACTCTTTCATCACCAGAGGAATTGTTCCTCCTTTGGCATGACACTCCTCTCATCCTCCTGCCCCCTCTCCTCAGAATCTTCAAAAGAAAATGAAGCAGTAATTGCTTTCTCCCCTAACATCAAGGGAAAAGAAAAAAGGTTAAAGCAGCTGCTCTTTTCCAGTTAGCATCCCAAGAAGAAACATGCTTTGAGCAGTCCTTTATTTACAAGAAATATAGAATTCTAAGGGCCGAGCAGTTCAGAAGAATAAGGCTCTCATTTGTTACCATCTACATTTTACCACATTGTACCTTGTTACAGCAGAAACACTTCCATTAGTTGTGTCTTTTGAAGGCTGCAGGGGTAAGCACAGTAGTTTAAGCTTCAGGTTGGAAATATATACACATTCCAGCACCGCTAGTTAGCATCTCAGCAAGGCTGACTCAGCCCTTCAACTTTTGAAGGTAGGTACACTAGGACACATTCAAAAGTGAAGCTAGCGTTGAAATTGCTGTATCATATAATATCAGGGTTGAAAGGGACCTCAGGAGGTCGTCTAGTCTCCTGTCAAAAGCAGGACCAATCCCCAACTAAGTCATCCCAGCCAGGGCTTTGTCAAGCCTGACCTTAAAAACCTCTAAGGAAGGAGATTCCACCACCTCCCTAGGTAACCCATTCCAGTGCTTCACCACCCTCCTTGCGAAAAAGTTTTTCCGAATATGCAACCAAAACCTCCCACACTGCAATTTGAGACCATTACTCCTCGTTCTGTCATCTGCTACCACTCAGAACAGTCTAGATCCATCTTCTTTGGAACCCCCCTTCAGGTAGTTGAAAGCAGCTATCAAATCCCCCCTCATTCTTCTCTTCTGCAGACTAAATAATCTCAGTTCCCTCAGCCTCTCCTCATAAGTCATGTGCTCCAGCCCCTGATCATTTTTGTTGCCCTTCACTGGACTCTTTCCAATTTTTCCACATCCTTCTTGTAGTGTGGGGCCCAAAACTGGACACAGTATTCCAGGTAAGTGCTCACCAATGCCGAACAGAGGGGAATAATCACATCCCTCGATCTGCTGGCAATGCTCCTACTTATACAGCCCAAAATGCCATCAGCCTTCTTAGCAACAAGGGCACACTGCTGACTCATATCCAGCTTCTCGTCCACTGTAACTCCTAGGTCCTTTTCTGCAGAACTGTTGCCTAGCCATTCGGTTCCTAGTCTGTAGCAGTGCATGGGATTCTTCCATCCTAAGTGCAGGACTCTGTACTTGTTCTGGTTGAACCTCATCAGATTTCTTTTGGCCCAATCCTCTAATTTGCCTACGTCCCTCTGTATCCTATCCCTACCTTCCAGCATATCTACCACTCCTCCCAGTTTAGTGTCATCTGACAACTTGCTGAGGGTGCAATCCATGCCATCCTCCAGATCGTTAGTGAAGATATTGAACAAAATCGGCACCAGGACCGACCCCTGGGGCATTCCGCTTGATACCAGCTGCCAACTAGACGGGAAGCCATTGATCACTACCCATTGAGCCCGATGATCTAGCCAGCTTTCTATCCACCTTATCGTCCATTCATCCAGCCCATACTTCTTTAACTTGCTGGCAAGAATACTGTGGGAGACTGTATCAAAAGCTTTGCTAAAGTCAAGGAATAACACATCCACTGCTTTCCCCTCATCCAGAGCCAGTTATCTCCTCATAGAAGGCAATTAGATTAGTCAGGCCTGACTTGCCCTTGGTGAAGCCATGCTGTTCCTGATCACTTTCCTCTCCTCCAAGTGCTTCAGAACTGATTCCTTGAGGACCTACTCCATGACTTTTCCAGGGACTGAGGTGAGGCTGACTGGCCTGTAGTTCCCAGGATCCTCCTCCTTCCCTTTTTTAAAGAAGGGCACTACATTAGCCTTTTTCCAGTCATCCGGGGCCTCTCCCAATTGCCATGAGTTTTCAAAAATAATGGCCAATGGCTCTGCAATCACATCAGCCAACCCCTTTAGCACCCTCGGATGTAGCACATCCAGTTTTTCCAAATAGTCCTGAACCACTTCTTTCTCCACAGAGGGCTGGCCACCTCCTCCCCATACTGTGCTGCCCAGTGCAGCAGTCTGGGAGCTAACCTTGTCTGTGAAGACCGAGGCAAAAAAGGCATTGAGTACATTAGCTTTTTCCACATCCTCGGTCACTAGGTTGCCTCCCTCATTCACTAAGGGGCCTACGCTCTCCTTGACCTTCTTCTTGTTGCTAACATACCTAAAGAAACCCTTCTTGTTACTGTAACCTGGCTTTCAGTGCATTTATGGTATAACAACATAAGAATGGCCCTACTGGGTCAGACCAAAGGCCCATCTAGCCCAGTATCTCATCTTCTGACAGTGGTCAGTGCCAGGTGCTTCACACGGAATGAACAGAACAGGTAATCGAGTGATTCATCACCTGTCGCTCATTCCCAGCTTCTGGCAGTGGCTAGGGACACCATCCCTGCCCATCACCATTGATGGACCTATCCTCCTTGAACTTACCTAGTTCTTTTTTGAACCCTGGTATAGTCTTGGCCTTCACAACATCCTCTGGCAAAGAGTTCCACAGGTTGCCTGTGCGTTGTGTGAAAAAATACTTCCTTTGGTATGTTTTAAATCTGCTGCCTATTAATTTCATTTGGTGACCCCTAGTTCTTGTGTTATATGAGTAAATAACACTTCCTTATTTACTGTCTCCACATCAGTCATGATTTTATACACCTCTATCATATACCCCCTTAGTCGTCTCTTTTCCAAGCTGATGAGCCCCAGCCTTATTAATCTCTCTTCATATGTAAGCTATCCCATACCCCTAAACATTTTTGTTGCTTTTTTCTTTACCTTTTCCAATTCCAATCTCTTTTGAGATGCGGGAGACCAGATCTGCACGCAGTATTCATGATGTAGGTGTACCAAGGATTTATGTAGAGGCAATATGATATTTTCTGTCTTATCTATCCCTTGCCTAATGATTCTCAACATTGTTGGCTTTTTTTTTTTGGACTGCCGCTGCACATTGAGTGGATGTTTTCAGTGAACTATCCACAATGACTCCAAGATCTCTCTCGAGTGGTAACAGCTAATTCAGACCCCATCATTTTATATGTATAGTTATGTTTTCCAATATGCATTACTTTGTATTTATCAACACTGAATTTCATCAGCCATTTTGTTGCCCAGTCAACCACATGGTATCCCACATCAACTTGGATCATGTTTACAGTAGGAAAAGGGCAGATTTTTAACATGCATTTAGAGTAGAAAAGGCAGTTGTATTTTAACAAATTGTTAGCTGATCACAGAAAACGCTGTCAGGAAACCTAGGGTTTACCTGGACAAGCTAAGATTACTGTAGTTGTAAAACTACAACTTTGTCCACACTAGGCTTTTAAAGGGTTAAACACACCTTTTCTCCTAGCGAAGATAAGGCCTTGGAATTTAGAAAGCACCTTATATTTACACATAGGAAAATGGGCACAGGGCTCAGTAATCCACCTTTGGGTTTGGATCACTGCTTCTAAGGAAACCTAGGTTGATGTAAGGTTCTGGCTGAGGGGATGGAAGAGAGGAGTGTAGGATGAAAAGCTAACAGGAGAGTATAAGAAAATGCAAGTTATACTTACACCTTTGGCTCATAAATTACATCACCCCAACTCCCTTACACAATCACCAAGTGGATCTAAAAGGAGTCTGACTTGCCTTTTAATTTTGTATACTGGATTTCATTTTTTTTATGGGCACATCTTTCTAATGAGACTTGGACTTTTTTATTTTTTTAAATCTCCTGTGTGTGGACTTTAACAATTCCATTGAACTTTGTCTTTTAAAAAATAAACTTATTTTGATGTGACCTTCGCACCACAGCAGCTCCAACTAGTAGCTTTGGGTCCTAAACAACAGAATAGGTAACAAGATCAGATAGATCTTGTTAGTGCTTTGTGCAGTCCAATTTTAAACAGCCCCAGGGATGAGCATCCATTACTTTAAAGGGCAGGTTTTAGAGGGTGAAACATGTCACTGAAGCACCCCATCATGATCACATGCATACATTTCTCTCTATGAAAAACAGAGAGCCCACACAGATTGCCCAGTGAGTGTTAGGGCAACATTTGAACCAGACTGGCTTTAAAATGTATTTGTTAAATAAGCTCAACTTATCTCTTCAAGTTAGTCTCATGATATATTTTCCAGCCTTCACTATGTATGTCAAGAGTTTGGTATGTATATTTATATTTTAGGATGTAACATTGATGAAAAGCTTGTTTATCCTGTTTCTGATGTGTTTCACTAATTTCTGAAGATATAAATGAACACAGCCATTACAAAAAGTCATTTATTTTCATAAATATGTACATATATACACACACATGCAAAAAATGACTTTACATACATATACACAGGTTCAATTGTTAATGCAGTGCAAAAGTTTTTTTTTTTTTTAAAAAAAAGGTACCAGCCAGCCTTTCAAGAAACCTTAACAGATCTTTGGTTAAAAAAGGCAGGGGGAGAACGGGTCAATATTTCATAAGTTGGCAAAGCACTCTAAATATTTTAACTGGAAGGAAGGTTTACTCTTGGCCTATTTTCTTGTGTTGTGTTTCTAGATGAACAACAGAGTTTCCAAGAGACTTAATGTGAAAAGTGAAAATGAGAATTAAGTGGATAAATAATCAAATTATTTTAAATGGTCCAAGGTTCTGACAAAAATTTGATTCCTTTTAAAGATCTGATTCAATACAAGCACAATCCTGGTGTTCTGATCCAGATTTTCTGTTCTCAAACAGTAAAACGCTTGTTTTATTAAATCTTGAAGGACTCATATAAATGTAAAACTAGGTTCTCTCTTTTCCTGTTTTAGCAAAAGAAAGTTTAAACATATATTATACACACACACACAGGGCACAGAATTAACATACCAAGAAGCCAGTGTAAACAACACAGAAAAAAAATTAGGACAGTCAATGCTTAACTTGACCTCTCCTTGGTCCCTGAATCACAACCCAAGCTGGAAGAAGTGTTCAGCTATTAATGGACACACATTGCTAAATGTATGTTCCCTAATATGGATTTTGAAGGCAGGCTTACCCACATTATAGAACCAGATCTCCCTGTGAATAGTTCCCTGCCAATTCTACCTCCTTTGTAACAAATCGCTACTAGGCGTTTGTCCATTCATCAGACATAGGGTCCACTGGGAAAGCAGAACGTTGTATTGAGAGATTTTGCTGTATTGTTTTCCTAAAGATTCTTGAGTTGGATGATCCTTCCAGTAGGCAAATCCAGTGATTCATTTCATTATGCTTAAACCTAACATTTTGGACCATATGTACTCAAGGCAGTGGGCCACTTGTAACACCGTGGCTACGTACGCCAGCTGAATGAGAGCTAGTGCAGGTAGCTGGAATTCACATCTCCAGACAGCAGTGTTGACATACCTAAGCGTTCTAGGTGCCCAAAGTCTATGCAAGACTAGTTTTACTCAAATACATTTAGTGGAGACAAGTACAACACTAACAGGATCAGGGGAGAGACAGAAATCAGATCCTGTCATTAAGGTTATTCCCCACAATGTTTTGTCCATGTACAAAGTAAATCTCCTACCCCTTTTCCTAGCAGAAACAGCTTTCCCTATTTAAGTCAATGCACTGCCACCTGGTTAAGACTAGCCAGAGGTATGAGCACCATGTCCTGTAACATCAGCAAGGCAGACCCTAGTATGGAAATTTAGAAAACAGATTATTAAAAAAAGTTTACTCTTAGTCATCTTCATGCCTTATTTTCTAATAAGGCCTCCATTCATATGAATAGAACATGTTACAAGTGCTACTAGGCTGAATGTTAAGAAAGGTTTCCCTGACAGAACTGGATTTCTGCCCTGATCACCATTAAAAAAAAACCTACAAGATGAAACTTAGGTCTGCAGGACCAGACCTTCAGCTGAAGCTCAGCAAAATCTTACCTAACACAAAGCAACCCTGATATGTGAAGCAAGAACACCCTTCTCATTAATGGTACTTTTATATTTTTATCAGAGAAAATGCAAAACATTTTGATTGGCTCTTAATTTAAAAATATTGTCAAAATGTAAGTAAAGAACTTTGGCTCATGTTCAATAGTCCAGATAAGAATGAGGAGGAACTTTGAATTGATATATTAAAAAGTCAGGCCTTGACATAGCTTAGCAGCATATAGAGATATGTCAACATGTCTCTTGACATTTAATTGTTCCTTGTAATTTGAGTAATATAAAACAGATCAACAATTGCTGCTTCATTGTGCTTTTTGATACACCGATAAAGAACTTGAAATGTTTAAAAAAGGAGGTTATAATTTCTGGCTTCCTTAGGCATTTATTTTACTATGAGTTCAGAAATAGTAAAAACCAGTTAAGTCCTAAAATAAAAAAGGAAACATTTGCAAGTGATACTTCAAACATCAAATTTTTAAGCAAATGTTATGTTATTCATGAAGTCTGGGAACGGCTACCTTAGCCTATTCCACACAGTTTAATAGATCTCAGGGCTCGTCTATACTACCCGCTGGATCGGCGGGCAGAGATCGATCCAGCGGGGGTCGATTTATCGCATCTAGTATAGATGCGATAAATTGACCATTGAGCACTCTCCTGTCGACTCTGGTACTCCACCAGAACGAGAAGCGCAAGCGGAGTCGACAGGAGAGCGTCAGCCATCAACTTACTGCAGTGAAGACACCGTGGTAAGTAGATCTAAGTAAGTCTACTTCAGCTACGCTATTCACGTAGCTGAAGTTGTGTGTCTTAGATCGACCCCACGCGGTAGTGCAGACAAGCCCTTAGTATCAAGCCGTTTTCCCCGACAGTCAACCTAAATGTTCCTTTTCAGTTTCATTCTATTAGGCTTAGTTGTGCCTCCTTGTGCCTTAACTTCTTTCTCATCTGACCAGATATCTGAAGGACAAACATCAAGAAAGGCTGACCCCTTTAGTTTCTATGCTAAGCAGTGACTTTCTCTTCTCTCTTCAAATATCAATACCTGGACAGTCTTCTGTGGACACCCTTCAGCATGTCTGTCTTCATTAAGGATACCTGGAACTGAATGAAATAATTCTAGGAGTGCTTGCATCTGAGCTGCATAAAGGATAATGATCCTTCCCTGCTCTGACACATGCCTCACCCCATGCAGCCTACAACCATAGGGTCTTTTTGGCGGTCATATCTTACAATTTGACATCCAATTTACTGTCTCCTATCAAGCTAAAGTTTCCACTGGTCTCTAAGTTTCTACCCACCACTGTTTCTGATGTTTCATTTTAGCCCTTTCCTTCTGATATATTTTTCCCTTTTTAAAGTTTATTTACTCCTGGAATTTCAGCTCAGTTTTCTTTACTACACAGTGCCTTTCCATGGACCAAAAACATAGAAGAATCTTTTGCTATTTCTCTAAAACAACAAGGAGTCCGGTGGCAAATAAATCTGTTAGTCTTTAAGGTGCCACCAAACTCCTTGTTGTTTTTGTGGATACAGACTAACACAGCTACCTCCTGATACTTCTATTTCACTGTAGCAGTGCATGGGACTAGGTACAGTAAAGGCTGTACTATTAGAACAGCAGACAAACAATATCCAGTCACTTAAATCTTTATGCACAGATTTATGCATTGGCTGCACAGAGTTGCATTGCACAAGTTGTCAGAGGAAGGTGCAGGTTTCAGCAGCTGGATAGTCAGTTGTTAGGGCTTTTAGCACACAATGTGTGGGTCTGGTTTAAAATATTAGCTGGATGTTTCTGCTATAATAGTCAGTAGTGAAATAAATAATATTGACTAACATTTAAGCTGCCTACAGAGTCAGGAAGGTAACTCTCCATCAATTTAATCTCTGCAAACATGAAAGGTAGAGACATTAAGTGAAAGAACAATTCCTCAGCAAGGGGATGAAATTCTACATAATACATGGGACTACCATAAAACGGTTAAGTGAGAAAAAATTAAGAGGTTACCTCCACAGTATTACAACTACAAGCTTCCTGTAATTTCTCAGGTTTCATGATTCTCCACTAACCCTCCAAAAGACAGCGGTGTCAAAACGTTGGACATTCTTTATACAGAGAAAACTTATCAAAAAAGTGTTCAGATACATTTTATATCTCAGTGTATACTTCAGCACATTAAATACCAGAATATACACTGCAGCAGAGGTGGAGAAATTCAGCTCCTAATGACTATATTCAAAAGTGCATGCTCATAAATTAACCTTAGGATGAGAGCTTAAATGTAAAATAAAGAGAACCTGCTCTTGCTTTCCAGGATGGGGAATGGATTTCTAATCGCTAACAACATATCTTTTGAAAGGTTGAAAAACTCACTGGGTTGTCACAAAATACATCTTCCAAACTTATTTATCTGTATAAACCAAACAAACATATAATTACCCTTTCAAAAAATGTGACCTTCAACAGGGAAATAAAGGCCACTTGGGCTAAAAGGTCAGTTGTGTGTTTTTTTGGTTTCGTTTATGCAGCTTCAAAAACTTACTGACAATTTCTCAATAAGCTCACACCATACCAACAATTAAGATGTACAGTTTACTCAAGAGACATTTTACATCCTTTATGGTTTTTAAAAGGGCCCCTGACCTTTTCTTTTCTTCAGACCCCTATCATTCTATTTCACCTTAGTAGGATTACCCTGAAAATCCCACTAAAAGCATTTTTTCCACCAATTACTGACTAATTATGGCAAATGCCTCCTTAGTTTACATCTGTCGAGCAACTTAGGATCTATAGATGAAAGTGCTAAGCATTATTATCCACAATTTTAATCAGTCTTGGTTTTAAAGTACAATTTCAATGTTTTCTGTCAAACTTCCAGGGCAACACACTGAAATAGTGAACTGTTGCAAAGCAAATGAGACAAATGAAGAGAGACTGACTGTTTGGTATTAGTCAAGGAGTACATTGAAAAGATTGAGTACTGAAGATTCTCAATGGCAGTGAGAACCTCCATTACGAATGCTTGCAAATAGTCTGCAATGCACAGCTGAAGTACAACTAATCCCCTGAATGTCTATTTGACACTAATTAGAAGAGCACAGTTTATTTCGAGTTGTTTCATTTCAAAATCTCTCCCTGGTGATAACCATCGTTGTACAGTTTTAAAATATGCCCCAAAGTATTTTTGGCTAGTGTAAGTAAATAAAAGTTTTTTTAAAATATGAGCGATGAATCCCATGTGTGTTTTCATACTCCAATATCAGGCTGTTTCTCCATCAGTTGCCTTGTCAGTATCTGATATGAAGAAAGAGAAGCCACTCCTATGTGAAAGAGTATTTGCCAGATGTTTCTTAATCCATACAAGTAAATGTTGCATAAACAAATGGAGAAAAACAGTACAAATGCCTTCATCTTCCTTGATGAACCATGGAACAAGTACAAATAACACTGGAATAGCATCAGAGAAACAATGTTAGCAAACTGAATATACACAGACAAGGATCACAGCTTACAACTACTGGCACCTATGATTTAGGGATTCACCTGCTACTAAAACGCACACAAAAAGCTTAAAGCTCTTTTCAAGTCTTATCTATTACAAGACCATCCATCCAACAGAAGTGAATTGGTGGCCTCAATCCAGATCCTACTGAACAGGTACCATATCCACAACAAAGAAACCCACCAGCGCAATTGGCACCCTTGTTGGTAGTCGAAAAAGGATTAGCAAGAAGTAAACAAGTATGAAAGCTAAACTACATTCTAAGACTCAGATGTGAACCTTGTAGGTTAAGGCTGAAAATCAACGGCAGGGAGATACGAGGCAAACCTCTACTCACTTCTGCTGTACCTATTCTGGGCAAAAATAAAAGGGCTACATTAACAGTGATTTTATCCCAGAATTCACTTAAATATTAGAGGATATAATTTCTAACAAGAGACTCAGAGCAAGATTTAAACAGAACAAAACAAAAAATTCCCAGTGCAGGTACAGTCCACTGGTTCAGTGTGTTTTAAGTGTTCTCCTCTAGTGGCTGGTCCACATAACATGGTAAGAGCCTATTATGCGTGCCAGCTAAAGGAGTTACTTGTTTAGCTCAAGCAGTCAAGACTCGGGCTTTAGTCTGCTGGAGGTCCTGGGTTCAAACCTTGCTGGTGACACAAGTGGGATTGCTATATACGCAGCACTTTGCACTGAGTATGAGTATGCAGGGTCACTTCATGACTCTGTCCTACCATAATCTAAGAGGGCAAAGAGCCCAAAATACAATGTTTGTTAGCATTTTCCACTCTCAGCCAAGAAGATGGGAAAGTCAAGAAAGAGCTACTCTGTGTAAAAAGGTGAAACTGACTGGCATCAAGTTTTAGGAGCAGATCACTTCACGTCACCCAAAAAATACGAAGTTTCTACTATGTGAAATACTGGCCCAAAAAATTAGTATAAGCTACGCAATTACTTCTCTTACTGTATGTATATGTATCACCCCGGGATGGATCACCAGCAGTAAGGATCAAAGGTAGGACCTCTGGATCTATAAGCATTAGACTCTACTGCCTGAGCTAAAGAGACCCAGACCTTGTTATCTCAAAGCCAGCAGCAGATCCACACCTCTAAGTGGTCCAGCCATTAGAGTAGACAGAGAACCACAGTAAAAATGGGTTACACATGTACTAGAGCAAAGAGTTGTTTCACCTTAACTGTCTCTCCCCTTATTTTGGCAGAAAAGTCCAATGAATTTAAAGGGCAAAAAACTTCAATCACAGTTAGAGAATCAAGCCAAGCTAGAAGCCATATGGTACAATAAAGGACTAAGCCCAGAATACTAAGTTTCTGAAATTCTGTGATTGGACAAAACACAAATCAGATATTAAAAAGGTACATTTCATTATCAGCCTAGGTTAACCTATCATGGCAAATAGTTTTCTAAATATTTCTAGCATATTAATCACCACACAGAAATACTGAAAGTGATACTTCACTAATTTACATTTTTGCAAGGTGTTCTTTGAAAGAGGTCTGGAGTTGTATTCACACTTAGAACTTTATATTTATGCCGATTACAAACACTTATTGCAATTCTGCTATTTTACATTTGGCCAGGTTTTCAAAGGGCAATAATGCACAAGCCTAAATCCAAGACCTCAGCTCCTGAAGAAATACTACGTCATCCCTCTTGGAAACCGTCATCTCTGTGCCAAGCCTCATTTATCACAGAGCCGCATCTGGCACTTTACTGTAAAGATGCACTGTATCAAGCCTGTCATTGCTATTTAACAAGGGTCAAATTCTGCCCTCACATTCGTGCTACTTCACTTAAGTCAGTGGAACTGAGTGCCTGTAATGACAGAACATAACTTGGTCTTCCGACTAAACCTTAGATGATGCAGAAACCAACGTGGCATTCTATACACAATAAATATATTGGCTCTTTCCGCTGTAGATTTGAGAGCGTGTCCAAAGTAATTCACTCATTTGAAGAAAGGCTGAGCTGGTCAAACAGCAAGGTTTTTAAAGCATTTAATATTTGAAATGTTAATTTGTTATAGGCTAGAATTTCTCTATTTTAGCACTGAAGGTTAGTGTCCAAAGATAAGACTAAATACTAATGTTGAATTTAAATACAGTTAAAGTTTAAAGTTTCCAGACTTATTTTTAAATAAATTAGAGCATGTAGTTTTGCCCATTTTCAGTCCATTTTACCAGTTATGCAAAGTCCAAGTTCCTCAAATAATTGAGCTCAATTCAAGCACCACATGACCCTGAAATCAGGATGACGGCTGTTCATTTGTAGGTTGGCTTGTTTAGACGTGAGCATTCATCCATTATACCCATGTGAATCAGAAAACCAAGAACATAATTTGGAAAATGAATATGCAAAAGCTCTAAGGAATGCCAAATATGAATGCTTGTTCTTCCACTATACCGCACAAAAGATTACTCAAATTCTTGCAAAGCTCTCAGAGAAGAGGAGAAGGGGTTTTCGGTTACCATTTGAAATAATGCAAGAAGAAATAATTATCTGGCAGCTACCTTAAAAGAATGAGGAAGAGGGCTGTACATGCTATTAAAGAAGTAGACTGGATATTGGGCCAAGCTCATGCTAAAACAGCCTGAAAACAGGACCAGCTCCCACAGAGATTTGTCTCTTAAGCTAAATTCAGCAGTCATGTGTATAACGTAAGTTACAGATCTTTGTGTGAGTTGCACCTGTTTATGCCAGAACTGGTCCACAGGTAGTATTAAATTGCCCATAACATATTTTTGCACTCCATCAAATGCCAGATCAATGTAAGTTACTCTGAAACCTGGTAAAGTAATGTAACAGCCGTGTTAGTCTGTATTCGCAAAAAGAAAAGGAGTACTTGTGGCACCTTAGAGACTAACCAATTTATTTGAGCATAAGCTTTCATGAGCTACAGCTCACTTCATCGGATGTATACTGTGGAAACTGCAGAAGACATTATATACACAGAGACCATGAAACAATACCTCCTCCCACCCCACTCTCCTACTGGTAATAGCTTATCTAAAGTGATCACTCTCCTTACAATGTCTATGATAATCAAGGTGGGCCATTTCCAGCACAAATCCAAGTTTAACTAGAACGTGGGGGGGGGGGGGGTTTGGAAAAAACAAGGGGAAATAGGCTACCCTGCATAATGACTTAGCCACTCCCAGTCATTAATGACTCCTTAAGTCATTATGCAAGGTAGCCTATTTCCCCTTGTTTTTTCCTACCCCCCCCCCCCCGACGTTCTAGTTAAACTTGGATTTGTGCTGGAAATGGCCCACCTTGATTATCATACACATTGTAAGGAGAGTGATCACTTTAGATAAGCTATTACCAGCAGGAGAGTGGGGTGGGAGGAGGTATTGTTTTATGGTCTCTGTGTATATAATGTCTTCTGCAGTTTCCACAGTATGCATCCGATGAAGCGAGCTGTAGCTCACGAAAGTTTATGCTCAAATAAATTGGTTAGTCTCTAAGGTGCCACAAGTCCTCCTTTTCTTATTACTTTACCACTCACAGCTGATGTGTAAGTTACACCATTAACATCAGCAATGCCTTTTGCCTACTGACTAGGAGTCTGTTGCAATATCCAACATGACTGCAATGCAAAAGGATCTTCATATATGACCTCAGGATTGTTTACTGGCAGATAGGGGACAAAAAAAGCTATTCTGTAAAGTAAACAGATGTGCATGTGACAGGGTGCTGGGCAAGAACTGCTGACTCAGCCCTCTGTCACGCCAGCCCCTATTAAGGTAAGTAAATTGGAGCTGGCTAGAGAAAACCTGCAACAATTGGGAGACAGCTGCCCACCCAATTATCCTGGGGCTATATAAAAGGCTGGGAGGAAGGATGCGGAGGAAGGCGGGGGGGGGAGCAGCGAGGGAGTGGAAGCAGAGGGACAGCTCTTCCCTCCGGGTGCAGACACTAGCACCCCAGCGGTGGATGGTGAGAAGATGGTGGGAGCACAGCCTGTAAATCAACAGCACCAGTGGTTACTGAAGCCCAGGGTCTCGGAGTGACTTTGTCAGCACAGCAGGGGTAGGAGCCAAGAGGGCCCTGCAGCGCATAATTGTCATTTTACAGATAGAAAGACCAAGGCTGAGAAGTTACGAGATTTATTCAAGGCTGCACTGAGTCAATGGCAGTGTTAGAATAAAACCTAGCAGGCCCTGGATTTGTCTCAGATTCACAAACAATTTTGGTGATTCATATATCATGACAGGGAAACAATGGAAAAACAAGGTTTGTGCTACAGTATCTTAAGGATTCTCTTTAGAAAATGTTAAAGTGTGAAAGAGTTTTAAAACTAGTTAATATAATTAAAATTATGGCTCAAGGCTTTTGAAGTTTGTATGACCCTGCTTTTTCAAGTGGTTTAAAGAAAACGCTACAATGCTGGAATAGCACAAAACATACCTATTGCTACTTTGGGGAGTTTTCATTTAACTAGTGGTTTATGTGTGGGCTATTTTAAACCAGAATAGTTCTTGAGATATATGTACAATGAAAGGGATAGATAAACTTACAGCTGAGGGGTTGAGAGGAGCTATAAGTCAATAGGTGCCTAACGGGTTAGAAGTGTGAAGGCTCCATTTGTAGACCGCATCTACCCAATGCCCAACTTTTGCTCCTGTGTCACGTATGCATCCAAGCACAGAATTTCAGCCAGCGAACAGACAATGTGCTTCGAAGTCTCCTATTCTGCACATTGATCACACTCGACAAATGTTTGTTAGATGCAGCGCAGTAGATGAAAAATGCAGGAAGAGTGCCAGAGCACAATAGCTAAATTTAACATACCTGAAAAATGCAGGCTAGAAAAGAAAGGAGAAATGCTATTACATTTCCAGGTCCCTCGTGGTCTTCCTGTTTGGGGAAGATAAAGAAGAATATTTTAAGAGTTACTGAGTTTTAGTTGATGCCAAGTGCTGCTTGACATTTTATACAGGTGCATTCTATAGAAATACTTATTCTCATTCTACTGTGGTACCATCATAATCTCAGAATACAAAGTCAGACTGGAGTTAAATCAATATTCATTGAACAAAATACTGGAAATTGAGATGTATGGATCAATTTAGGCCACAAAATAAAAACTGCGAAACACTAAACGATTTAGACTTTTTTTAAAGAGGTACTTTATGCTGATTCCACAATGTATTTTCTAAAAGATATAAAAGTGCACTATCCGAAGAAACACATGCAATTTATCAAAACAGACATTTTAAAGTGGGACAATATGTCCACATAAAATCCTTCCAGGATGTCAAAAATAAAGATTCGCCTCCACCTTTCAAATGAACTATATCACTCCACTCCCTCCAGGGAAAAAAGATTTTTCAACATGCCCTGAAGCTCAAAAAACTCAGGCTCTGACAGATCAGAGTGCATGAAGTATATTCATTGATCTGAATAAAGCTCTCCGGATAAACAAATTATAACTTGAAAAGTTATGGTGTGCAATAGCCACCGATGATCTGATACCTGTATAACTCTAATCCTCCTCTCCTTTCCCCACATTACAACTCAAAAGTCAATAAAAGGTTACCTGAAAAGAATACTCTGCTAGATGAACTCCTCGAATGAGGTTCAAAGCCCCACACATGATGTTGAGAACAAGAGACAGAATCCCCAAAGGAGTCACAGGTTGCATTCTGTAGGTAGGGGCTTCAGACAATTTAAAAAAAAAAAAAAAACAGACTATTGAAAATTCATTCCAATTACTTCATTCCTTTTTCATAAGGAAACTCAAATTCAGTCTAATTATGGGTTGCATATTCAAGGCCTTGTGTACTCTCTGGCAAGATGGACTTTAATTTTGTGGCAAGGCGCACAGTTTCTGTTGCACTTCATTGCTGAATTCTCAGGGTACCTGGACATTCTACAGCAGCTACCAATAAACTGAAGTGATTTTTAATGGACTGAATGATACGATCAGTCCATTAGCACTTGCATTATGTATCTGGATATTAAGTGTCGCTTATTTTATGCCACACCTAAATTTTCAGTTGTCAGCATGCTACAGATTTTTGTATTGAAGACACTTCACTTCCTTGTCAGCAGAAAAGCTGGAGGTTTTGGCATCCAGAAGTCATGGGAGGTGGCTTACAGTTCTTGCACCCAAGAAGCAGTTACAGCTTTTGACACTGGAGAGGGGAAGTATCTCCTCTTTGCTGCTCCTTGTGGGCAGAGATGACTTTACACATAGGGACTGAAAGGGGCTTTAACTCTTAGGGGGCAGCTACACCACAGGATTCTTTTGGCGGCGTGTAGTATTTATATGTGCATAGGCCTTCCAGCACAGGTATCTATAGCAGCGTAGACATGTTCTCTACTGGCCCATGCTGTGCCTCCCCTACACTGCTATTTTTAACAGTGTAGTGTCCCACTGCGAAGCCCTTCCACAGTGCAGGGAAAGGCTCCAGTAGCTCTCCGCTGCTGAAGCCTTTCCGTACAGCAGAGAAAGGCACCAGCAGAACGGAAAAGGCTCAGCATTTCCCCACTGCTCCCCCTTTCCAGAGTCCTTCCTCCTGGCAGTGAAAGGCTCTGGCAGCAGGGAGCAACTGAAGCCTTTCCACACTACCTGCCCTCTGCCAGAGACCTTCACCACAGTGAAAAGCACACCGTGTCCACTCTGCACCGCACAGCTTCACCGAAAGTGGTGTGATGTGTAGACGTAGCTTTAGTTCCTGACCCCAACAAACCCTCGACAACAGCTGCACTGCTGGTACCCACATCCATCATCGATGGTTTAAGCACCTTATCTGCCAACATTAACCTGCACTTAGGCTTCCGAAGGAACTCCAGCACTGAGCTGAGCAGGCTAATTCACACCTCAGATACTGGGCTCCAATTCTCTCTTACACCAAGATGCACAAGATACAAGAAAGAAGAGACGGGTCATCAAGGAGCCACCCCAGTTCTTACGATGTTCGGGCCTCAGCCCAGCTATAGCCAGTAGCTGGCTGGTATCCCCAAACTGTGGAGCATAGAGGAGGTCCACTTTGCACCCTCACCAACCATTCATGCCTGGGGAAAGGGGCAGATGGCACAGGAGGTAGCTCCACTGGCTTTTATGCCAACTGAGAATTCCTCTCCACCAGCTCGGGTCTCAGTTCAGCAGTTGTAGCTGGATTCCATCATCTTTGCATTGCTAAGGTAGCAAAGAGCCTGCAAGCAGGGAAGACAATGTGCAGCACCATTTTATGCTCATTGTAGCTTCAAGAAGACTAAACAAAATAGTAAAGGTTTTCCTTACACCCATAAGGGCTAGAAACTTATTTATAAAAAACAGCAGAGTATGGAACTGCAATCATGAAAACACAGAATACCCAATTCACGTATTTGAGCATTATATAAATCGATACAAACAATACGTTTAAATATTAACTTAGTTAATATCAGACTTAAACACACAAGAGCAAAGAGTTAAGAGGCAGCAATTCCTTTATTGGAAGGGCCTCAGAACCAGAAGTGATCTTACTCCACCTCAAAAATACACACTAGTAGCAATATAGGAATGCAAAAAACCGATTATGTATGTTTTATAGCACCTTTAATCTAGCTGTCTCAAAAAGCAGTATAAATATTATGCCTCCCCAGGTCAGGAGCTCCCCTATAAGATAAATGCATATCATCATATTTCGCTCTTTAGTGAAATGCAGCAGCTGTTTAATACAGTGATACTGAACAGTTTAAAGTAGGAATTTCACTCACTCACTTTTTTTTTTTTATTAAAGTCTTGTCCTATAACTGAGGTTTCCTTGACAATGTGGGCTTACAGAAAGCTTCAATGCTATTTGAATACAGTGGTGTAAATCAGTGCTAATAAATGGCTATGCAATTAACTCATCTGGCACTCACCTACACACCTGTTTTTATCTCAGACACTGCTGTGGCAGCAGCCACATTAATTTTGTGATGCAATATGCCAGCATCATGCAACATTACTGGACACAAGTTTCCACTGAAATCAATGGTGTAGGTATCTCAGTCACTTAAATATGACTTTGCCTAATAAAAAACAGCAATGAAATTTAACATCGAAGTGACTCACTGAACAGTGTTTAGTCAGATAAGCAGCACCAGCATGTTTTATTTTCTCAATGATCTGCACACACAGTTCACTGTACATTACTCTTGATGGATTAAGTTTTACTAAAATAAGCAATAGTGCATATTCCTCCCGACACAATTTTCCAGAAAAGAGCATTGATTCTCCCTCCCTCGTCTAGCTATCCCTTGATTTCAAGTTGCCAAGTTTGTTCATGCAGACGACATATGCCTTGGCACTCAGTCACATGCCTTTGACGTACCTGAGAGAGTGTTCTAAACGCAGATATGGTGGCTATGACGGATTGTCGTTGGCTGCGCCTGATACCAAGTGGAAGACAGACTGCATTGAGTGTTTCCCATTTACATCATGAACAAGTGGGCAGACAGCTGAATATAGTTCTCAATGGTCAGCGAATAAAGTGTGATTCACACCTGGTCTATCTAGGCATGACATTGGATGGAACTCTCACATATCACGACCATTTTATAAAGACAGCGACTAAGGTCAAAATACACAAACCTGCTCAGAAAACTGGCTGGAATGACATGGGGAGCCAAAGCCCAAAAGTTACACGCTTTAGCCATGGCACTCTGTTATTCGGTAGAGTATTGCACTCCAGTATGGGCTTACTTGTCTCACACAAAGATGACTGACATACAATTTAATTCCACCATGCATATTATTTCAGGCACACTTAAATCTACTCCTCTACCATAGTTACTGGTTCTCTGCAATATTGCTTCACTCAGTGTTTGCAGAGAGGAAAGCGTAGCAAAGGTCATGACAACACTGCACGATAATGCCACAGTCACTGTTAATTAAAGATTGTTTAATCCACCACATGATCGTCTGCACTCACATTGCCCATTGTAGATAAGTTTACCAGGAGAGGGATTTACGGTAGAGGACACGTGGTGAGCTCTATGGTCCTCAGAGAAAGTGACAAATAATTATCTTGTCTCGGACCCCACTCAGTGTCATCCTGGGTTTGATTTACCATGAAGGCAATAGAGCCTTATGAACCAGTTTCGTACTGGACATGGAATTTGTGCTGCAGTGAAATTTTACAGACAGTCCACTATGTCAGTATGGGCAGCCACAAACTATGACACATATTGTTGAGGACCGCAAAGTGACTCAACTTCCTGGAGGTCTTCGTGCCTTGAGCATCGTTGATAAGAATGCTGTGGCTTGGCTTGACTGGACTGCATGCGCCAAATAAATACGTTGCCAAGATTCACTTCAGAGCCAATCAGTGTTTCACTTTAAAACAAACAGGAATTGTCAGTAACTAATATAAGAGTAATTCTTCCCAGCTTGAAGCAAGCATATCACCAACTTCCATGCCCCAGTGAGAAACTATGTAGGCAACATATTGAGACTTGAATATGATGAAGAATCTAGTTTAGAAAATTTACAAATTAGACTTTCTATACAGGAGGCAATAAGCATTAATATCATGGGAGAAAAAGAGTGGAGACTGCTATGCCTGATCACGTGGGGTTGGTTTATTTCTGACTAGGAACTGATCTTTATACCCCAAGACAAAAGTTTTCATTTTATTCCTATATATGTCTTAGGCATTACCCACTCATAAAAGTTGTACCAATTACAGTGGTATGGCTTATTTCCATATTTAAGAGAATAAACCACGCCAGTATAAGTACCGTTATACCAGTATAACTACAACCACATTAGGGGTAGTACTGATGTAACTATTTCAGTAGGAAAAAAAAATAAAAGCACACCCATAACAGAAATAGTTAAGTCGGTACATAAATTGTGTGGACCCGGCCTTGGGGAATGAGAGTCTGTTCCGTGCTTATCAGCAGCAGTTCGTGCATATCTCGAGGAGACATACAATCCTGCAAATCCATTCACTAAGTAATAGGTAGAAGTTTCAATTAAGATTTTTCCAAACTGATTCCCTCAGCCTATTTAACTGGAGATCGAATGGAATTTTCAGCAAACAGTAATGTCTATTTCCTCAGGGCATTGTACAAAATAGTTGGCTGCCAAGGAGCCAAGCAGAGAAATAAGGCAGCTCCAAGTCAATGCACAATCTTTAGCAGTATGAAATTAGACTCAGACATTTCCATTTAAAAATAAGTGAGGTATTTTAAATCTGAAAACCATTTATATTAAGATCTCATCTTAAGAAAATACAATTATGCTTTAAATATGACCTGTAAAGCTGTTCAGGAGACAAGCGATGCAGCATTGTGTTCTCCCAAATGAACACCACTAATTAGCATGTTTACCAGACAATTAGGACAAGATGCTTTTTCCATTTCATAAGTACTATTTCAGTATCTGTCTAAGATGGAAATGTTCTCTCCTCTCCACATCATCTATTTACAACATTTCCTGTGTGCCCAGTTTCTTCCAGAACTCCACCGGCTACAACAAACACCATCAAGATAGGAGTTAAGCTTTCCAGTAAGACAATGGCGACCACACTGACCAAGGGAACAATGCTAGCACCTTGCTAGCAAGAACTGAGTTCAAGCACTGTTCTTTAGCACAGTACAAAAGGGGTTCCCTCTGGCCAGAGCAGATTGGAAGTAAATGGCTAGACTACACTCACCTTTCCAACATTAGAAATAAGACGTCAGAAGATCTGGTCACAACATGGTTACAAAGTGTAGATAACCACCTCCCTGTGACAAGACTAAAACCTTGGACAGTACACGTTTTTACCTGTTTACGAGGACATGATTAGGTCTTGTCTTATACTATATCTTTCAACCTTATTGAAATCAGATCCCCTGGCTTTGCGTTTCAGAGTAACATCCGTGTTAGACTGTATTCGCAAAAAGAAAAGGAGTACTTGTGGCACCTTAGAGACTAACCAATTTATTTAAGCATAAGCTTTCGTGAGCTACAGCTCACTTCGTCGGATGCATACTGTGGAAAATACAGAAGATGTTTGTTTTTATACACACAAATCATGAAAAAATGGGTGTTTATCACTACAAAAGGTTTTCTCTCCCCACACCCCACTCTCCTGCTGGTAATAGCTTATGTAAAGCGATCACTCTCCTTACAATGTGTATGATAATCAAGGTGGGCCTTCTCCCCTCCCCCCCTCCAACCTTGTGTGCAACAAGAGTGATGTAGTGGTGGGAGTCTGCTATAGACCACCGGACCAGGGGGATGAGGTAGATGAGGCTTTCTTCCAGCAGCTCACGGAAGCTACTAGATCGCATGCCCTGATTCTCATGGGTGACTTTAATTTTCCTGATATCTGCTGGGAGAGCAATACAGCGGTGCATAGACAATCCAGGAAGTTTTTGGAAAGCGTAGGGGACAATTTCCTGGTGCAAGTGCTAGAGGAGCCAACTGGGGAGGAGCTTTTCTTGACCTGCTGCTCACAAACAGGGAAGAATTAGTGGGGGAAGCAAAAGTGGATGGGAATCTGGGAGGCAGTGACCATGAGTTGGTTGAGTTCAGGATCCTGACGCAGGGAAGAAAGGTAAGCAGCAGGATACGGACCCTGGACTTCAGGAAAGCAGACTTCGACTCCCTCAGGGAACGGATGGCCAGGATCCCCTGGGCGACTAACTTGAAGGGGAAAGGAGTCCAGGAGAGCTGGCTGTATTTCAAGGAATCCCTGTTGAGTTTACAGGGACAAACCATCCCGATGAGTCGAAAGAATAGTAAATATGGCAGGCGACCAGCTTGGCTTAATGGTGAAATCCTAGCAGATCTTAAACATAAAAAAGAAGCTTACAAGAAGTGGAAGGTTAGACATATGACCAGGGAAGAGTATAAAAATATTGCTCGGGCATGTAGGAATGATATCAGGAGGGCCAAATCGCACCTGGAGCTGCAGCTAGCCAGAGATGTCAAGAGTAACAAGAAGGGTTTCTTCAGGTATGTTGGCAACAAGAAGAAAGCCAAGGAAAGTGTGGGCCCCTTACTGAATGAGGGAGGCAACCTAGTGACAGAGGATGTGGAAAAAGCTAATGTACTCAATGCTTTTTTTGCCTCTGTCTTCACGAAAAAGGTCAGCTCCCAGACTGCTGCGCTGGGCATCACAAAATGGGGAAGAGATGGCCAGCCCTCTGTGGAGATAGAGGTGGTTAGGGACTATTTAGAAAAGCTGGACGTGCACAAGTCCATGGGGCCGGACGAGTTGCATCCGAGAGTGCTGAAGGAACTGGCGGCTGTGATTGCAGAGCCATTGGCTATTATCTTTGAAAACACGTGGCGAACCGGGGAAGTCCTGGATGACTGGAAAAAGGCTAATGTAGTGCCAATCTTTAAAAAAGGGAAGGAGGAGGATCCTGGGAACTACAGGCCAGTCAGCCTCACCTCAGTCCCTGGAAAAATCATGGAGCAGGTCCTCAAAGAATCAATCCTGAAGCACTTGCATGAGAGGAAAGTGATCAGGAACAGCCAGCATGGATTCACCAAGGGAAGGTCATGCCTGACTAATCTAATCGCCTTTTATGATGAGATTACTGGTTCTGTGGATGAAGGGAAAGCAGTGGATGTATTGTTTCTTGACTTTAGCAAAGCTTTTGACACGGTCTCCCACAGTATTCTTGTCAGCAAGTTAAGGTAGTATGGGCTGGATGAATACACTATAAGGTGGGTAGAAAGCTGGCTAGATTGTCGGGCTCAACGGGTAGTGATCAATGGCTCCATGTCTAGTTGGCAGCCGGTATCAAGTGGAGTGCCCCAAGGGTCGGTCCTGGGGCCGGTTTTGTTCAATATCTTCATAAATGATCTGGAGGATGGTGTGGATTGCACTCTCAGCAAATTTGCGGATGATACTAAACTGGGAGGAGTGGTAGATACGCTGGAGGGGAGGGATAGGATACAGAAGGACCTAGACAAATTGGAGGATTGGGCCAAAAGAAATCTGATGAGGTTCAATAAGGATAAGTGCAGGGTCCTGCACTTAGGACGGAAGAACCCAATGCACAGCTACAGACTAGGGACCGAATGGCTAGGCAGCAGTTCTGCGGAAAAGGACCTAGGGGTGACAGTGGACGAGAAGCTGGATATGAGTCAGCAGTGTGCCCTTGTTGCCAAGAAGGCCAATGGCATTTTGGGATGTATAAGTAGGGGCATAGCGAGCAGATCGAGGGACGTGATCGTTCCCCTCTATTCGACATTGGTGAGGCCTCATCTGGAGTACTGTGTCCAGTTTTGGGCCCCACACTACAACAAGGATGTGGATAAATTGGAGAGAGTCCAGCGAAGGGCAACAAAAATGATTAGGGGTCTGGAACACATGACTTATGAGGAGAGGCTGAGGGAGCTGGGATTGTTTAGCCTGCAGAAGAGAAGAATGAGGGGAGATTTGATAGCTGCTTTCAACTACCTGAAAGGGGGTTCCAAAGAGGATGGCTCTAGACTGTTCTCAATGGTAGCAGATGACAGAATGAGGAGTAATGGTCTCAAGTTGCAGTGGGGGAGGTTTAGATTGGATATTAGGAAAAACTTTTTCACTAAGAGGGTGGTGAAACACTGGAATGTGTTACCTAGGGAGGTGGTAGAATCTCCTTCCTTAGAGGTTTTTAAGGTCAGGCTTGACAAAGCCCTGGCTGAGATGATTTAACTGGGAATTGGTCCTGCTTCGAGCAGGGGGTTAGACTAGATGACCTTCTGGGGTCCCTTCCAACCCTGATATTCTATGATTCTATGAACCTCGCCCCCAAACAAACCCACTCTCCTGTTGGTAATAGCTTATCTAAAGTGATCACTCTCCTTACAATGTGAATCATAATCAAGGTGGGCCATTTCCAGCACAAATCCAGGGTTTAACAAGGGCTTTGTGTTGTAACCAAGTTTCCTGACTAGTATAGTTGTAGTGTAGATAAAGCCTTTGTTTCTTTCTAAGATAAAACAAAGAAATTTTGGAGGCAGTAGAATGGGATTCAGCCACTGCTTCTGTTAATGACAGAAAACGAAAGACTGAGATACAGACAAAAAGCCAGAAAAGCTGAGTGAAGCAGTGGTAGACAGATGAGGCTGAAAATGGTTCTTACAATAAGGATGAAAGAACATGCATGAGCACCGGGGTTAGACCACTGAAAAGAGCCAGAGGCACAAACCTAGATGGAAAATGGAAGAAAGTAATAAAGAATACTGAGGTTATGAGAACTGAATATTTAGTTCTCATCATTTGTTCAGGTATAGCTTGGAAATATTTTCTGGTCTTGAAACCATCTGTACTAGTTCAAAGTATTTCTAAGCCTGTCAGGTTGTAAGATATTGTCCCTTCACATGTGGTTCAGAAAACTGATCACTAATATAACTTGCCAATCATATCTGTTTGGTTTATTTACAAAACAATGGGATTTTTGTTAGCCCTACAGATTCACCCTGAAATAGGCAAGTCAAGCTGTGTTCTGAGTTTTCGCATAGTAAGATGATACTTTAAAAAGTATCTATTTGTTTTTCAGTGTTTGTTATACAATATTAGCTATGTGAAACCTCTCAATATGATATTTATGTAGATGTTTATCATAACTGTAAGACAGGTTTAATTCTGGTTTTTATGTACAACAACTTTAAATGTAATCTGTTATCTTGCCTGGCTACTGGGGAAGAGGTGAAATGCTGTGAAACAATTCAAGATGGATAATCTTAAGTGAGACATCACCCTGCAGTCTCAGAGATATTTATTCTTTGAATCATTTTCTTCCTTAAGCCAAAATAAATCTTCTAGGCTGGAAGTATATTTTGGGTCTTTGTTTATGGAACACATGATATAAGGAAGCTCTTTCTCTTAAAGAAAATTAAAGCCTCCACTTGCTTAAATGCAGGGGAATGTGCAATTCGTAATTCCAGTTATAACGAACTTCCATAGAGAAAATGATTGATGGTTAAAGATGAACTACTATAAGTACTTCATTGGTTTCTTTATGTATCTGCCATAACACAAGGGTTTATGTCCTCTTCATCATGATGAAAAAGGTAGCCTTGAACAAGAACTATTTGTCTGAGGTTTATATATGTTAACATGGGTTTCTCATTTCAGAAAAACACAACTGGGATTTTTAACTATTCACCATAGGTTAAAAAGGAGTTATCAGAGGAAATCTGTATTGTTGACACTAAAAAACTTTGCATACCAATAACTTACCAGACCCCATGTGCACTTCTGTGTGCCCGTTAATCATCCCATTCATCAGCTCTGTATCCTCTAGTTTCAGAAGCACAGGAGGATGGAACTTCAGCTCTTCCTGAATTTTCTCCAGGCGGTTCTTCATTTGAGAGCAGCTTGTGTAGTTGAAATGGTATTTCACTTTCTGAATAATATTATCTATAAGAGGGTATCAAGAAATATTTTAATTAAAACACTGGATTGTTAATGAGCTAACTGATATCCTGGACCTTCCTATCCCATTTTTTTTAATATATCTAAAATATTATTTACTATTTGGGTCAAATTCTTTGCTTTCTATTTGTTGTGTAAAGTACCTATCACACTTCTGGATGCTGTAACACACACACTCGCCATCCCAGATATGCTTAAAACACAGCTTTACTCTGCGTAGTAAAGATGACCTAACCATGGTTTAGCAAGGTCTATAAATCACAATGAAGCCTTGAATGCTGTTAGGTCCCATCTACTCCGCAAGACAGAATTGTATTTTAACAGTGCCAGGGATTTTAGTTTTACAGTGCAAGATGGGACCTACTACTCAAACTGCACTAGCAGCAACAACTTCTCAGACCAGGATGCACAGGGATTTTCCTGAGACTTGTGCTACAAATGACTCAGACAAATATTCCATAGGTAGATTTTATAACTGCGTTCTCATACAAAAATATCCCTCTCCACAGGTTTGAGTCAAGTTGCAGACCACTAAAACTACAACCTACAGCAGCGTCTCAGTAACAATCATCCACATCTCCAGAGTCAGAGATCCCCATTACGGATATTGCTAATTGTTCTCTAACCTAGCTCACTTGCTTATCTCTGTGCTATGAAGGGTGGAGGTTTTGCTATATTATTTTTTATAATAATCATGAGTAATGAAGCAAATTAAATGTAGAAGCATATTTATAAAGAGATCTGCTTTTTAAGTGAAGTAAAAAAAAAAAGTCCTAACTTAAAATGCAATACATCCAAAACAGTAAGTTACATCCAAACAGTAACTTACAACGTATCATTTAGGTTGATGGCAGCTCCTACTGAACAGCAAGACTACAGAGTGCTTTATGACCCACAGTACACAGACACCATCAGGCAAGAATAGGGGATTTCAAGCAACAACTATGGGGATCATATTAATGCTGCAATATGCCAAGAGTTAAACAGCTACAAAGATCAATAACTACTGAGGCAATAGTTCAGATCTTGCAATTTACTCAGTGCAACTTAGATCTAAGAGAATGTATAAAAGACCATGCAACAGCGTAAGAGGAGAGGGAAACATCATATTGAAAATGAAAAAATGCAAGGAACCCAAACTTCTGCATCTTGTTTTCTTAGTACATGGCCAATGTATGATTAAAATAAGCTAGAAATCCCTAGCCAAAATGCAGGAGAAACAACAAAATGCAAATTTCAACACAGATTTATGAAGAAATTAGAATGTGGCTGGCAGTCAATTCACGCACAATGCAAGAACTGCTGCATACTGTAGTTTCCCTATAAGCATCTCTTTCTTCTAAGCAGGATCTGAAATGTCTTGTTCAGAGCTGGATGTTAGTGTATTAACCCATTTCACCACCCTACCCCTCTCAGGGTATAGATATCTCACTAATGGAACTAATCCTACAGAGCTAGTCATATTTTTCCCTGAGATGTGATGTTCACAAGGGACCTTAGTTGGTAGGTGGAAAAAAAAAAAAAAAGCCATTTATTTATGTCAGGAATCACAGGTGAGAGAGGACTCCCTGTATGATCACGAAGTGCTACATGAACCTAAGCTACGTGGGAAGTGAAAATGTCTACCACGCTGACCTGCTCTCACGGTTTTCTGTGCTGCTCACACTGTCTTTTTCACAATCTTGTCTTATACTTAGATTCGCAAAAAGAAAAGGAGTACTTGTGGCACCTTAGAGACTAACCAATTTATTTGAGCATAAGCTTTCGTGAGCTACAGCTCACTTCATCGGATGCATACTGTGGAAAGTGTAGAAGATCTTTTTATACACACAAAGCATGAAAAAAATACCTCCCCCCACCCCACTCTCCTGCTGGTAATAGCTTATCTAAAGTGATCACTCTCCTTACAATGTGTATGATAATCAAGTTGGGCCATTTCCATATAAGCTATTACCAGCAGGAGAGTGGGGTGGGGGGAGGTATTTTTTCCATGCTTTGTGTGTATAAAAAGATCTTCTACACTTTCCACAGTATGCATCCGATGAAGTGAGCTGTAGCTCACGAAAGCTTATGCTCAAATAAATTGGTTAGTCTCTAAGGTGCCACAAGTACTCCTTTTCTTTTTGCGAATACAGACTAACACGGCTGCTACTCTGAAACCTGTCATTATACTTAGATTGTAAACTTTTTGGGGCAGGGACTGTCTTTTTGTTCTGTTTTTGAACAGCACCTAGCACAACAGGGCCCAGGTCTATAACTAAGACTCCTAAGAAATACCACAATAATAATATACAGTTTGATATTATTATATATATATGTTTTTCGTACACCATTCTCCTGCCACATAAAGCCACCTTGTATGATCAGGAATTGGCATGGTTCCTTGTCATTACCAACCTGTCTGCTAGTTTAATTATTCAGATATGATGCTCTGTGCAAAGGATTCTAACATTAAGAAAGTAAATCTACAAACCAAATTCAAGAAAAGCATAGGGTCTGATAGCCAAGCTTATGCTCGTAGAGTCATATGAAGCAGAAAATTTCCACTGGAGCTCCTCCAGGAAACAAAATGCCATGACGGTTGGGCAACTGCTGGTGCAGATCCCCATGCAGGTGATGTCCCCAGAAGAATGAAAACTGAAAAGAAAACATCCATTTTAAATCACAGTTAAGAGGTAGAAGAGTTATGCTGGACATCAGCATTAGACTGTACGGTCTCAAAAATATTTTTATCTTGGCTGCATTAGTTGGGAAAGAGTACTGAAAAAAAATCTGGTTTTCATCCCAGTTGTAGTTCTATTTATAGAAAACATACCAATCTCTGTATACAGCAGCTATTTCTTCATATCCTTTATCCCCATTACCTGTTTATGGTCTCTTCTGTACAAAGGGTACTAGATCTAAAGCTATCACCTTCCGCTGACAATGCTGAAGATTAAACATAACATGAAATTCATGCCTTGTAACACTGGATTTGAAGGAAAACCAACTAAAACTCTAATCTTTCCTTTCTCAATTCATGTATTCAATCTAAGTTCATAGCCCCACCCCCCCGCTCCATGCCACAAAAATAATTATACACATACATACAATCACTTATAGCTCAGGTCTCCAGTAACCAGCCCTTACAATCTCTAACCAGGAATGCAGTCTCAGATGTGAGCTCTGATCACTTAAGAAATAAAATCCAATCAATTTAGAGTATACAAAATTAAACAATGCATTAATATTCCCTTTTGCAAATATCTAGAGCGTGAGATTTATATTTTTCTTACAAATTAAAGCTATGCTTTTTCTAGAAATGGAAGCAGATGTTAAGTCTATAGGTTTTAGAGAATAAGCCGCTGTGCACTAAACGAGAAAGGATTTTCCTGTAAAACTGGTTCCTCAATTTCTTGTCCATAATTTTTAAGACCCAACAATCTACAATTTAAGTTTTGTGAGACAACATTTCTTGCGCCTGGCAGGGGAATTTGTTGTTGTTCTTCGGGTCTTATTAAACTGCTAGATATCTAATTGCAGCCAGTGTGTATCATGGCATATTTATCTGGAGGGGTTATGGGATCCTATTGCAAGGAGTCTCCCCAGTTCTTCTCTCACAAGTAGGATTTTCAGACATGGTTAAGGAAGTTGCGCGAGACTCCCACTGAAAATCCATTGTTGTAAGTCTGAGCCAAATGGCCCTGTTCACGGAGTGATTTCTGATCCTAGGAAGCACCCACATTCGTGCATAAAACAACTGGCACTATTTTAAAGAAGTGAATTTTCATCATATCACTCTTGCTGTGTTAGGTAGGAATTGCAAGGCTGTGGTACAAATCAAAATACTGGATAATCACAGGTCCCATCCAGGAATGTTGGTAGCAATTTATAATTCAGACACATGGAGTGAGAAAAGGAACTTTGTAATATGTGGTCAAGCCTAGGATCCTTGAAGTATTATTTCTCAGACATGGGCATTCACTAGTCTGGATGGCTCACATGGGTCAGACACAATGAAGGGGGTTTTCCTGTCCTCTGAGTTCTGTCCTGTATCGAGACCAAGCAACTACCAGATGCTAACTTTCATTCATGAATGACCTGGACCGGCTCTTAAGCCTAAGAAAAAAGTAGCTTCCCGTGATTCAATAGGAAGGGAATTTTGATTATCAACAGGCCTGAGTAGTCTTGCAGATCAAGCTAAGTGGAATGAGAAAAAAAAAGCTGAAGAGCCTATTAAAACCATTTTAAAAATCTAATTTAATAAATATATTTGTCTTGACAAGATTACCTTTTTAAATGTACAATTTAAAGGTAATACAACTGACATGACTGCGAATGAGGAACTTGAGAGGGAGAAAACTCATCTAGACGTTACAGTGGTGGCTGTTTTAGAAATGCTTAAAACAGAAGGAGTTTCATTCCCATAAAGAAGCGGAAACACCAACATGAAGGAGGGGGAGTGGAGAAGAGATGCAGGTTGGAAGCAAAATGATAGCAGGAGGAAATTAGTACTAAAGTCTATATAACAACATGACAATGCAAACACTCATTTTCACATAATACTGAAAGTTCATGTTATATCTGTAGCACATGTTCAAGTTGCAGTTATATTATAGGATGAAAAAAACCCCAATAAATATGATAGCCAACCCTTGAAGTTAAATTAATCCCAGCAGGATAAACAATTCTGTGAAATTAAGACCAAATAAACGTGGTAGCTTACTGTATGCTGAAGCCACGTCCTGTTGCTGTGCCTCGATCAGGATACTGTGCCAGAATTAAGGATAATGCCTTTAGTCTCTTCCTGCATTCCAGAAAGTCCTGGTTGAGATGAAAATCCGTGGAGGCTGAAAGTGGAAGTCCGTCCCTCACTCTCACCACACAAGCAAAGAGGATCATGGACATCCTCCACAAGAGTATTCATGAGGACAACCTGGAAATAAATGTATTAAATTAAGATTGCATCCATTTACACATAAGCTACTATGCAAGGATATATTGTGTTAAAGCACAGATTTAATTCTTTCATTGCTGCTTCTGTACAATACTTCTTGTACTGCCATCATCTTTTAAAGATGACCAAGAAATGTGAGGTTTTTTTGCTTTTTTAAATTAGAACTGTCCCTTTTTCTGCTTCTTGCTGATGTATAATGACGACCAGAAAATGTTCTCTCCCTGAAAGAATTCACCAATTTCTTCCCGATAGCATTTTACTTTAGAAATATCAGGAACACTGGAAGAGATTTTGAAAGACAAAAATAGCACTTGGACATTAACTCACATTGATTAGTTGTCATTTCTATTAGTCTTCCTGTCAGTCAAACGGTTCATCTACACCCCAATTGATGGTGTGTTTGCAGTGCAGCTAGACATAACCATGCTAGCTTTAATCTAGCTGGTGCAAGTAACAGTAGTAGTGAGGACACGGTGCTTCGAGTTTCAGCACAGGGTAGCCAACTCAGTACCAGCCCGCCAGGGATTCTAAGTACATACTTGGGTTGCTATCCCTGGCCAGGGTCCATGCTGCCACAACTTCGCTGCTATTACTCACACAAGCTAACTTAAACAACACCTCAATCTGTACTGCAGACATATTCTTACTGTCACAGACAAGTCCTAAATTCCTAATGTAAAAAACAAACAGGAAATAATTTTTTTGTCCAAAAACTTTTAAGACTTTTTTTTATATATTATATAAAAATCAAAAGAGAGGACAACCCTAATTCTTCTTGTGGAAAGGGATCTGGGGATCATAGTGGACCACAACCTAAATATGAGTCAACACTGTAACACTGTTGCAAAAAAAGCAAACATCATTCTGGGATGTATTAGCAGGAGTATTGTAACCAAGACACGAGAAGTAATTCTTCTACTCTACTCCACACTGATTAGGCCTAAACTGGAGTAGTGTGCAGTTCTGCGTGCCACATTTCAGGAAAGATATAGACAAATTGGAGAAAGTCCAGAGAAGAGCAACAAAAATAATGAAAGGTCTAGAAAACAAGACCTATGAGGGAAGATTGAAAAAGTTGGGTTTGTTTAGTCTGGAGAAGAGAAGAGTGAGGGGAGACATGGTAACAGTTTTCAAGTACATAAAAGGTTGTTACAAGTAGGTGGAAGAAAAATTGTTCTTCTTAACCTCCGAGGATAGGACAAGAAGCAATGGCCTTAAATTGCAGCAAGGGTGGTTTAGGTTGGACATTAGGGAAAACTTCCTGTCAGAGTGGTTAAGCACTGGAATGAATTGTCTAGGGAGGTTCTGGAAACTCCATCATTGGGAATTTTTAAGAGCAGGTTAGACAAGCACCTGTCAGGGATGATCTAGACAATACTTAGTCCTGCCATGAGTGCAGGGGACTGGACTAGATGACCTTTCGAGGTCCCTTCCAGTTCTATTATTCTTCCTTATCAGGCCACTTAATATCCCATGGAAGCCAATTAAGTGTCAAGTGCTACCTGGTACATTCAAGAAGAACAGCAGATATGTCCCTCAAAAATGTACCATGAGAGTTCAGCAGCAAAATGCTAGAAGACTAAGGCATCAACTTACACATCATCTCAGAAATAGAGAACTCAATGGATCATGTGAAAAAGCTTGTCAGTGAGCTGATCAGCATACTTCAATATTCTAGGAGGTATGCTTGCCTAGTAAAATTAGTTTGCTTCAGGACAAACGCTTTGTACAATAGAATCACAGGACTGGAAGGGACCCTGAGAGGTCATGTTTTCCAGACCTTCAAACATTTTAGTTACTCTTCTCTGGACTTTCTCCAATTTGTTGACATCTTTCCTGAAATGCGGCGCCCAGAAGTGGACACAACATTCCAGTTGAGGCCTAATCAATGCAGAGTAGAGGGGAAGAATAACTTCTTTTGTCTTGCTTCCAACATTCCTGCTAATACATCCCAGAGCGTACCACTTTTGCAAAGAAAAAGAAAAGAAAAAGAAACATTGTTCACTTATTTTTTGCTTGTGATCCACTATGATGCCCAGATCCCTTTCTGCAGCACTCCTTCTAGTCAATGGATATTAGTGTTCCTAGACATAAAGGATCATCTAGTGTGAAATCAGAATTGTAAAGATGATGTAAAGTACATCTAATGCCCAAATTGTATTTAAACTTTGTTTTACAGTAGGAAAAAAAAAAAGACAAAATTCAGAGAACTTAAAAAGGTATTTTCTCCATCCAATTCATATTAAAAAAATTACTCAGCATCGTAGGCAAAAGCAGTTAATGTGGAGAGGGCAATAAACTCTCAATTATAGTCAGAATTACACTGTATAACTATGGGGTTTGGCATGCGAACTGGCCACAATATCAAAAAACAGTAAGCAACCCAATTACACATAATTCAACCTTTTTTTGTTGTTATGAAACTAGACAACCAGAGGGAGCAAATCCTCCATTCTTAGAATACTGCTGGCGTTTGTGATATGATTATATGTATCAGAACTATCATAGACTGTGTGTATCATAGAATATCAAGGTTGGAAGGGACCTCAGGAGGTCATCTAGTCCAAACCCATACTCAAAGCAGGACCAGTTCCCAATTTTTGCCCCAGGTCCCTAAATGGCCCCCTCAAGGATTGAACTCACAACCCTGGGTTTAGCAGGCCAATGTTCAAACCACTGAGAAGTTATGATGTTACCTAATTAAAATATAACCATGCAAACCATTGTTGCTACCACTGCTATAGAATTGCAGCAAACCTTATAACTCATGACCAGAAAGTGTTAAACAGCTTGCAAGCTGAATGACGCAAAGCCGACCTTTAAAGTCGTTAGAAATGTTAATTAGGGCCACTGCATGCTAAATAGGCTAGAACTTTGAAATGCAAACCTATGTTGTTAGAAGTTGGAGGTAATATTGTGTGTATCTTAGATGTAACCCGTGTAATCTGGACAGTTCCTGTCTGTCACTATAACTATTGATTCAGAGATCAAAATGGAATATTAACATTTATATGAATCTTTGGTAAAATAATGTCATTGTCTATACGTCTCTTTAAAGTTTGTGACAGACTGCCTAATGGATAAATTGCCGTATGTTAATTTTAGGTTTCAGAGTAGCAGCCGTGTTAGTCTGTATTCGCAAAAAGAAAAGGAGTCTCTAAGGTGCCAGAAGTACTAACAGATTTATTTGAGCATAAGCTTTCGTGAGCTACTGCTCACTTCATCAGGTGCATTCAGTGGAAAATACAGTGAGGAGATTTCTATACACAGAGACCATGAAACAATGGGTGTTACCATACACACTGTAACAAGAGTGATCACTGAAGATGAGATATTAGCAGCAGGAGAGTGGGGGAGGGGGAGGGAACCTTTTGTAGTGAATCAAGATGGGCCATTTCCAGCAGTTGACAAGAACGTCTGAGGAAGGGGGGGGAATAAACATGGGGAAAGTTTCATCCAGACTACACCACACAATCCATTGTCTACAGCCAAGCTCTACGATACAACCGCATTTGCTCCAACCCCTCAGAGACAAACACCTACAAGATCTCTATCAAGCATTCTTATAATACCCACCTGCTGAAGTGAAGAAACAGATTGACAGAGCCAGAAGAGTACCCAGAAGTCACCTACTACAGGACAGGCCCAACAAAGAAAATAACAGAACGCCACTAGCCATCACCTTCAGCCCTCAACTAAAACCTCTCCAACGCATCATCAAGGATCTACAACCTATCCTAAAGGACGACCCATAGCTCTCACAGATCTTGGGAGACAGGCCAGTCCTTGCTTACAGACAGCCCCCCAACCTGAAACAAATACTCACCAGCAACCACACAACAGAACCACTAACCCAGGAACCTATCCTTGCAATAAAGCCCGTAGCCAACTGTGCCCACATATCTATTCTGGGGACACCGTCATAGGGCCTAATCACATCAGCCACACTATCCGATGAAGTGAGCTATAGCTCACGAAAGCTTATGCTCAAATAAATTGGTTAGTCTCTAAGGTGCCACAAGTACTCCTCTTCTTTTTGCGAATACAGACTAACATGGCTGTTGCCTCTGATAGGTTTCAGAGGCTTGTTCACCTGCACATCTACCAATGTGATATATGCCATCATGTGCAAGCAATGCCCCTCTGCCATGTACATTGGTCAAACTGGACAGTCTCTACGTAAAAGAATAAATGGACACAAATCAGACGTCAAGAATTATAATATTCAAAAACCAGTCAGAGAACACTTCAATCTCTTTGGTCACTCGATTACAGACCTAAAAGTGGCAATTCTTCAACAAAAAACTTCAATAACAGACTCCAACGAGAGACTGCTGAATTGGAATTAATTTGCAAACTGCATACAATTAACTTAGGCTTGAATAGAGACTGGGAGTGGATGGGTCATTACACAAAGTAAAACTATTTCCCCATGTTTATTCCCCCTCCACTCCCCACTGTTCCTCACACGTTCTTGTCAACAGCTGGAAATGGCCCACCTTGATTATCACTACAAAAGGCTCCCCGCCCCCGCCCCCCTCTCCTGCTAGTATTAGCTCACCTTAAGTGATCACTCTGGTTACAGTGTGTATGGTAACACCCATTGTTTCATGTTCTCTATGTATATAAATCTCTCCACTGTATTTTCCACTGAATGCATCCGATGAAGTGAGCTGTAGCTCAAAAAAGCTTATGCTCAAATAAATTGGTTAGTCTCTAAGGTGCCACAAGTCCTCCTGTCCTCTTTTTGCTTATGTTAAGTTGTGTAACTAATTACTGGTGGTGCTTAAACAAAAGGTTACATCAAAAGCCTACTGTTTACTAACGTGGTCTGCATGGTCAAGTGGATGCTAGAACACTGTATAAAAAGACCCGTTGGTCCTGATTCTGTTATCTCAGATCTGCTTAAGCTTCATCAGAGGAAGTTTGAGTCGCAAGAGTGAGGTCCCAGTTATGCTGGTACATCTTAACTATGATATTTGGACATTAGACTATAACCTATGAACTGAATTCTAAAGGAACTCTTCGCAACTACAAAGTTCACCATCTCTGCTAGGAATCTGAACCTCAATGGATTGAACTCATATCTGTATGTATATTGATCTTTTAACCATACTCTTGTTTTTTAATAAATTTTAGTTTAGTTCATAAGAATTGGCTGTCGCGTGTATCTGGGTAAAATCTGGAATATTCAATAACCTGGGAGGTAATGTGTCCAATACTTTGGGATTGGTAGAATCTTTTCTTTTATATGATGAAATAAGATTTTCAGAAATCATCATATTTGACTTAGATACATGGATGGAGGCCTGAGGCTGGATCACTTTAAGGGAACTGTATTGTTTGGACTTCTGAGTAACCAGCAAGGTAAATAAGAAGCTGTTTTATGCTGGCTTGGTAAATCTAAGTATTGGAATATCCACCAGCTTTTTGGGGTTTGTCTGCCCCATTCTTTGCAGTTCACCCTAATTGAGAGACCACAGCTGGTCCCCACTGGGACCCTGGTCACAGTAAACAAAGGAAGAACCACATAGGGCTTGCATGCCATTAAAAAGAGAAAAATAGTCATTTGTTAAATTGAACAACACTACAAAAGTGTTACTGCTGAGCTTTTAAGATGGAGAGTAAAAAAAGTTAAAGCAGTTAATGTTTCTTGACACTATTTGTCTCACAGCTTGTGTTTAAAATAAATGATTTTGTTTAAAAAAAAAAAATCAAACTAAGCTCCAAAATACAAGATACATGAGAGTGAAACATCACACTGACCTTCCATCTGCTCTCATAATATCAATGTTTAAAACAAACAGTGCACAAACACGCCCAGACTTTAACCTACTGAAAAAAGTTTGTTGGTTCAGAAGAAGTATAAATATTAGCACGGTTAACTTTCAACTGAGATCAGCTCCTCAAAACTGCAAAATTCTCTCAGTTACTGGGTGCTATTCCTAACAGATTAAGATGAATTTATCTAAAACTGTTTCAGATCTATATAAAACAATGAATGATATAGATGAGGTACATCGGACGCTTCTACTTACCCTCTTGTAATAGAAGAGCAAGGGGACATTCAGTTAAATGGAAAGGCAACAAATTTAAAACAAAAACCCTTTTAACACATCACATAATTAACCTGTAGATCTCTTTGCCTCAATAAATCAGCGTTGCCAAGATATTAGGATTCAAAAAGGGATTAGACATGTGTATGGATACTGAGAACATGGACAGCTACATTACCTAGAATGAACCACTTTTCATCATTTTCTAAGGAATTGTGTACAACTTTTAAAAGCATCTATTCATGAGCAGAAGAGAGAGACTTACGTATTCTTGATTGATTTGGGGTTTTGTTAGAAATCTGCTTGGGCCTGGATTAGAGGTTAGCGCTAATGTCACCCCATAAGATACAGGGCAAATCTTAAGATTTAACTCACAAGTTTGTTCCATACACAGAGAGGCAACAGCTTGTCATCAAGACACTGAAACACTTAGACCCACCTACATTGCCAAACAAGGCTGCAAAATAAGCAGGCTCTCTCCATCTACTCTGCCCACAAAACCAGCCTCACACCCCATTCGTTTTTCTGCTCTCACTTTCACCTTTGTTCATTCCATGCTGCCCCACAGGCACAGAATGCCTTCCAAAAACCTGTTTCCCAACCCACCTCCTTTCTGCTTGTTTAAATTATCATGGCATGTATTTACTTGCAGGTGTCATGATAAAGTTAATTCTTAAGAGAGATTAATGGACTCATCAGGACGTGTACTTGCCTGAGTAACTGCACGATCTTATTACTCTAACCCTTGTCTACCTCTCTTCTTCCCCAGTCCCCTTTTCTGTCTGTGATCACTTGTCTGAATTTAGGCCCCAATCCAGTGGTTGGATCTGTGTAGCAGACCCTTGCACACATGCAGAGCCTCACTGAAGCCAACTACATTCAAAGATCCAGTTGCGAAATTGAAGCCTGGTAATACAACATATTTGTGCCAGGGACGATGTCATCCAACAAGAGACTGCTGAACTGGAATTAATTTGCAAACTGCATACAATTAACTTAGGCTTGAATAAAGACTGGGAGTGGATGGGTCATTACACAAAGTAAAACTATTTCCCCATGTTTATTCCCCCCCCCCCCCCGCAGACGTTCTTGTCAACTGCTGGAAATGACCCACCTTGATTATCACTACAAAAGGTTCCCCCCCACCACCCGCTAGTAATAGCTCACCTTACCTGATCACTCTTGTTACAGTGTGTATGGTAACATCCATTGTTTCATGTTCTCTGTGTATATAAATTTCCCCACTGTATTTTCCACTGAATGCATCCGATGAAGTGAGTTGTAGCTCATGAAAGCTTATGCTCAAACAAATTTGTTAGTCTCTAAGGTGCCACAAGTACTCCTTTTCTTTTTGCGAATACAGACTAACACGGCTGCTACTCTGAAAGATGTCATTACTGTTTCTGTTAAACACCTATCATACATTTTGGTGCTCAAAATTAAGAAAGCAATAACGTGCTCACAGTATTTTAATTTATAGCCCCCACACACTCTACTGAAACACATTTAATAAAAAATATTTTGCCAGTCCAGCTATACTACTAGTATAGACTGGACATAATGTCACAAACTTTTTTTAAAGGGACGTTTCAACAGAATAGATGGGAACTTACATAACAAACAAGGTACGTCAAATTTCAACATGAATGAAATACACTTGTATATCTAATAACATTCCAAGGATATGCTTTTTAACCTAAGGCTCATGTAAAGATTAGTCAGTGTATTGTGTATGACTGAATTAGACATTTACTGTAGTATTATTGCACCCCCTTCATGGGTAAATTAGACCTCCTATTTATCAGACAGGCCAGACATTTTCCATTACATTTTTTTCATATTTTGCAATTTAGAAAATGTATCCACCCAAAAGACTCTGAGCACAGATGCAGAAAGCTGCCTGGGTGTCCTTTTAAGCAAAAAATTCCTCTACTGTTGAAAAAGTTTGTCTTTGTTTAGTCAGAATGGGATGGTTGGTAGCATTCAGGAAGCAGGAATGTCCTGACTCGAGTATCTGTTCTCCTTCTCATTGCTCATTTGAGTCACCTTTTACCTATGGAAAAGCTGCATTTAGGTCAATTTCAGCCCAATAATTTACTAACTTCCGGTTACTGGGCCAAGTTGTGCCCTAGGCCATACCCACACAATCCCACTGAAGACTGTGGGAGAGCTGATAAAAGTTACATCAGTGCTCAGGAAAGCTTTAGAGGAAGTTGAGGGTTTTTGACTGTGCATTTGATTAAAATTTGTGTTTTGCTACATGTAATGCACCTTTGATCTCATTTTCAGATGGACCAAACACCCACAGCTTCCACTGACTGCAGAGGGACCTGTGGGTGCTCAAAACCTTTATAGGTCTATTAGGCTCAGAACAGTCTAAACAAACATAAAGGAAGTATGCAGCTTCATCAGCATTCCCGCCCCCTGCCATACATAAAGAGTCTGTCTTTCCTTACACTTCGATAACACCGTTATATGTAGTATAATCGTAGCCAGGTCAGTCCTAGGATATTAGAGAGGCAAGGTGGGTGAGGTAATATCTTGTATTGGACCAGCTTCTGTTGTTGAGACAAGTTTTTGAGCCACACAGAGCTCTTCTTCAGATGTGCGAAAGGAACTCCCAGCATCATGGTGAAAGGCAAGGTGGAACAGATTGTTTAGCACATAGATAGCACAAATGCACCATGAAACCAATAACATACCTCAATGATATTTTCAATCTCGGACAGGCAACCTAAAATCCCTTATAAATTTCCACTACAACTTCAACAACCATGATACATCCTTTAAACCAGTGGTTCTCAACAAGGGGTCCAAAGCCCCCTGGGGAGCCGCGAGCAGGTTTCAGGGAGGCCGCCAACCAGGGCCAGCATTAGACTCGCTGGGGCCCACGGTAGAAAGCCAAAGCCCCACTGCATGGAGCTGAAGCCTGGGTTCTGAGCCCCGCCACTTGGGGCCGAAGCCTGAGAAATATAGTTTCGCGGGGGCCCTGTGGCATGAGGCCCCAGGAAATTGTCCTGCTTGCTATACCCTAACACCAGCCCTGGCTTTTATATGCAGAAAACCAGTTACTGTGGCACAGGTGGGCCGTGGAGTTTTTATAGCATGTTGAGGAGGCCTCAGAAAGAAAAAGGTTGAGACTCTCTGCTTTAAACTCTCTCTGGAACAATCATCAGCTTCCTGGACACCACAGTCAGCGTCAACCATGGAATCCTGCAGACAACCATATACAAGAAATACACGGATCACCACACCAACCTTCATAGAGCCAATAACCACCCCAAACACTCCAAGAAACCTGTTATCTATAGGCAGGCACTCGGATAGCACAGAATCCAGGATATACACCTTAACACATTTAAAACCGTCTTCACCAAACAAGGATACTCCACCAGAGAAGTAAATTGCATCATGCAATGGGCCACCCAAATACCCTGAACGAATCTGCTTCAATACAGAAATAAAACCCCCTCTGACCCTACACCCCTTGTTATTACCTATCACCACCCCACACTGGAACCCACACTGGGTATCATCAAACAACTACCACCCATATTCAATAGGGACCCCATCCTGAAAGAAATCTTTCCTGAACCCCCTCTTCTGGCCTTCAAACAACCCCCAACCTCTCCAAGCTCATCACCAGAAGCAAGCTCCCCACAGACCAGGACACACCAATTCAAAGCAAACATGCAGACATAACACCCTCGACAACACATCTTTCAAGATCAATGGATCCTACACATGCCAGTCACAACATGTGGTATACCTCATCCAGTGCACTCAATTCCCCAATAGCTATGTGGGTGAAACCAGACAATCACTACACTCTCAAATGAACTCACACAGGAAAATGATAAAAGACAAAATGATAAAAGACCCATCACCTGTGGGTGAACACTTTTCACAAAATGACCGATATCTGACTATCAGTCCTCACCCTTAACGGAAACCAACACAAGAGCCACAGAGCTTAAATTTATTACTTTGCTAAACAACAAAAATCATGGACTGAACACAGACACTGGATTTATGTCTTATTTTACAACAATCTGTAACCCAGGAAACCCCCCTTTTTTTTTGGTCCTATGACTGCAGAGGTGTTAACAGACCTTTCTACCTTGAATGGTCCGTTACAATATGTTCCACTGTGCATTGTGCTGTGCCACTTTGAGTTCCTTTACCAGACCTAAAGAAGAGCTCTGTGTGGCTCAAAAGCTGGTCTCCCTCACCATAGAAATTGGTCCAATAAAATATATTCCCTCACCCACCTTGTCTCTCTAATACTGTTACAAAAAGAAAAGGAGTACTTGTGGCACCTTAGAGACTAACCAATTTATTAGAGCATAAGCTTTCGTGAGCTACAGCTCACTTCCTCAGGTACTCCTTTTCTTTTTGCGAATACAGACTAACACGGCTGTTACTGTGAAACCTGTAATACTGTTACAGTTTTTCATGCAAATAGAGTCTTGTTGACTTGAGTTACATAGGGACCAGTCTCCCAAAGCATCCAGCAACTACACCTATTGGCCCTTTACTTGCCCCCTTTTCCACAATCACACCTATACTGTGAACAACTAGAACAAAAATTGTTCTCGCAGCACAGGAAGAGCTAAATTCCAGACCTAGCAGGATTTTTGCAGTTTGGGAGCACAATACAATCCCATCCACAAACGAAGTCTTCAAGACATCAGGGGCATGTAGTGCTGTTTCCAAGTGTCCCAACACAGTTGTTTTTATAACAGGTAGTCAACAGGCGGACTGCAGGCCAAACCCAGACCGGACACTGTTGAATGGACCCCAAAATCGATGTACTCATTTTTTTATTATTATTTTTTCTGGAGTCTGGACCTTGACAAAAAAAAACTGACTATCCAATTTTATAATATAGACAAGATCTAGTGCCCAACACATTGCCTTTCCGTAACCAGGCGTTTCTCCAGCAGTGAGCTGCCAACAAGGGCATCTCCTCCATGCACATCCACTCAGCAGTGTTGCCAACTCTCAGGATTTTGTCATGAGTTTCATGATAATTATTGTTTTCCTTAAAGCCCCAGCTCCTGGAATCAAGTGGATATGTGATTATTTCAGCCTTCATTCTTAGAGGAAAAAGTAAGTGTCTAACCCTCGTGGCTGTGGAGAAAGCTTCAAAATGTGAGCTCAGGGCACCCTAAAGGCTCAAAATGCAGAAGGCAAATAAAAACACCAAATCCACTGTTTTTACATAAAAACATGAGGTTAAAATCAATCTCATGGTTTTTGATGAGAATGACACATGAATTTTGAAGATTTGGGGTTGACAGTATAGGTTCTGTATCCCCAGCACCCACCAGCCTGCCCCCCTCAGTCTCCCTACCAGCCTCCCCCCCCACCACCACCAACCAGCCTCGCCACTAGCCTGCCCCCCCGGAACAGTCTCCCCCTGACCACCCTCTCCAGCCCCCACCGCTTCACCACTAACCTGCCCCCCGCCCTCCTCACAGCCTCGCCCCCAGCCTGCCCCCCCCGCACCAGCCTGCCCCTCACAACCTCGCCACTAACCTGCCCCCCGCCCTCCTCACAGCCTCGCCCCCAGCCTGCCCCCCCGCACAACCTCGCCACTAACCTGCCCCCCGCCCTCCTCACAGCCTCGCCCCCAGCCTGCCCCCCCCGCACCAGCCTGCCCCTCACAACCTCGCCACTAACCTGCCCCCCGCCCTCCTCACAGCCTCGCCCCCAGCCTGCCCCCCCGCACCAGCCTGCCCCTCACAACCTCGCCACTAACCTGCCCCCCGCCCTCCTCACAGCCTCGCCCCCAGCCTGCCCCCCCGCACCAGCCTGCCCCTCACAACCTCGCCACTAACCTGCCCCCCGCCCTCCTCACAGCCTCGCCCCCAGCCTGCCCCCCCGCACCAGCCTGCCCCTCACAACCTCGCCACTAACCTGCCCCCCGCCCCCAGCCGCCTCCTCAGCCGCCCCCGCCCCCGCGCTGGCGGCTGCAGGGCTCTTACCTTCCCCACCGCGGGCCCCGTCGCAGCCCCCAGGAGGCGGCCCCACAACAACAACAAACCCGCCCGCCGAGACGGCGGCTAGAGCGGCCACCCCCACCCCGGAGCACGCCGGGAACTGGGGGGTCCTCCTGTGGAGGCTCGGCTCTTAAAGGGCCAGGCCCTGGCCCAAAGGCTTCCAGCTCGGCCCGCGGGGGACACACACCCCCCGCCGCAGATCCCCCGAGCCCCCGGCCCGGCCGCGCCTCCCGGGCCGGATCGCTTCGGGCAGCTCCCTCAGCCACGGGACGACGACGCTGGTCGCACCTGGCCGGGGGCAGCCCTCGCCCAGCCCCCTCTGTCTCGGCCCCGTCCTGACCCCCCCCACCGCCCGTGGCCCCGGGGGCCGCGCCGAGGCGCCCGACCCCCCCACCGCCCGTGGCCCCGGGGGCCGCGCCGAGGCGCCCGACCCCCCCACCGCCCGTGGCCCCGGGGGCCGCGCCGAGGCGCCCGACTCCCCCACCGCCCGTGGCCCCGGGGGCCGCGCCGAGGCGCCCGACTCCCCCACCGCCCGTGGCCCCTGGGACCGCGCCGAGGCGCCCGACCCCCCCCACCGCCCGTGGCCCCTGGGGCCTCCCCCTGACACAACCCCTGGGAGCCTCTCTCGCAGGGACCGCACATTCCCACGGGAGGCCGCCCCTTCCCACTCAGCCCGCATCGAGTCCAGGGGTGCCCTCCCTGTCCTACAATACCGTTCAAAAGGGGAGAACCCTGTACATACCTAGGGCACTTCCCTGCAAATGGACAGCCGGTAGGGTAAGCATTTGTCCCAGTCCTGGGGATGCTGATCCCTAGAAGTCCTCAGTGTCATTTTTGGGGTCCCATTAAGTCGGGCCAGCAGCTCATTGGACTGAGGGTGATGGAGTCAGGTGCCTAAATACCTGTGAGGGCTGGAGCCAGACTTCTTAAGGGGTGACTTTTTCCATGTTCGGTCTCAGCCCAGAGGTGAATTATTCAGGAAAGTTTTCAGCAAAAGGGATTCAATTATTATTGGAGTTACATATGCCTGAAAGAAAAGGAGGACTTGCGGCACCTTAGAGGCTAACCAATTTATTTGAGCATGAGCTTAAAGCTTATTTATGAGCTCATGCTTATTTATTTATTTTTGAGCTCATGCTCAAATAAATTGGTTAGTCTCTAAGGTGCCACAAGTCCTCCTTTTCTTTTAGCGAATACAGACTAACACGGCTGTTACTCTGAAACATATGCCTGAAAATACTCACCCTTCAGCATTAGTGGTGTGCTCCATCAGACGTTCTGGGCATGGATAAATCAAACATCGTTGAAGGTAGAAACGTCACATGCGACTTGGTCCGTAGAGCAAAATGAGATCTGAGGAATAAGCGTGATTTGAATGAAAGTGAATCTAATTTTTAAAAATGTATATTTAAAAAGGTAAATTTCATACACACCAGATACAATTTTGCATTCAGGACTATTGGGGGAGGGGGTGTGTCAGTCTAAAATTCTAGCAATTCTCATGCTTAAATGATATTATTATTTTACTGTATTACTTTACCGCATAGGAGGCCTAGTCGTGGATCGGGACCCCATTGTGCGAGGTGCTCTGCAGATAGCTTTAGGAGAGAAAGCTCCCAAAGAAGTCAAGCAGGCTTACTGAGTCAGACCACAAACCCCAAAATTGTTGTGGCATTTACTATGGTCAGGCCATTTAAAATCAGAGAAAAATGGCATAGGAAATATCTGGCACCATGATCAGCAGCTGATGATCCCATATTTTGTAGCTGTGGAAGAAAAATTAACAAAAAGAGTGGCTGAACAGCATAATCAAAATCCATCCAACAGCTAAGATTAAAAGCTGAACTGATTGCTTTATCTTATTACTGACAAGCACATTATGTTATTGATAGAAAAAGATCAAGCCATACTATCATGGACTATGTCCTTAATCTTCATAAACTAATCAGAGTAAGATTGGATCAGTGCTTGAAGGGGACAGATTGAAAGAAAGGTGTTCAAGGAAACTGGTAGGATTTCAGCAGGTAGTACTTTTCCCCTGAGAGTCAACACTGAACCAGTTGCAGATCATAGTGGTAAGGGCACTCGTGGGATGTGTAAAATTGAGTGCGTGATCATTCGGCGTAATTAAAGATTCCAAGGCAATTTTTTGCTAGAGCTTTGTTGTTCACTCTGATATACTGTGCAGTTTCCAATTTCTGAGGAGACCCTGGTTATAAGATTGTTTTAACCATGTCAGAGGAACAAATTGACTCTTCTAATGCAGACACAACTTTATCCTATTTTAAGCATATCCCTGAATCAGATTAGAACTAGAGCTATGTAAATAATGATTTCTTTTGTTTGTTTAAAAAAAACTGTTTGGGTCAACTTGAAAACAATGTTTTTCAGAATTTTTGGCAAATTGAAAAAATTTTAAATGTCATTTTGGGTCTCAAACATTTTGTTTGTTTTTGAGTGGGTTTTTTTACATTTTTATGATTTTTTTTTAAATGGAAGGAAAATCCAAAACAAAAAGTGGTTTTGACCCAAAAAATCCAAACATTGTTTTAAAAATGTCAAAATGACATGTTTTGATTTGTAGGGGGGGAAAATGAGATGAACAATTCAGTGAAGTGGACACAAATTCATGAAGCATTTCGGTGTTGCCAAGCTTCCTTTTTTGCCCCCAAAAAATGTTTTGGATGAAAAACTTCCCCCAGTTCTCATTAGAACTTTGTGTGGGTCAGCAGGTCCAGAGGGACACTTCAGAAAGTTTTCCCCAAGGGTCTCTAGGGCAATGACAGGGATGTGGTGGCTAATGCCCCCAACTGGAGCATGTCCTACTTCAATCCTGTATCAGGCCCAGGGGGACCAGAGAAGCAGAGGCCAATGAGGTCTTTGATAGAAGACCTGTCAGCATCAGAAAAGTGTCTAGACCTGGACTCAAAGACAAAGGCAAAACATTCTGGCTATAGCACATTCTTCCCTTCTTGGGGCAGGAAGTCGGCAAGGCAGTTGGAACTTGCAGACCCAAAGTGCTACAGCAGTGGCTCTCAAACTTTTTTACTGGTGACCCCTTTCACACAGCAAGCCTCTGAGTGCGACCCCCTTATGAATTAAAAACACTTTTAATATATTTAACACCATTATAAATGCTGAGTGCACAGCAGGGTTTGGGGTGGAGGCTGACAGCTTGTGACCCCCCATGTAATAACCTCATGACCCTCTGAGGGTCCCAACTCCCAGTTTGAGAACCCCTGTGGTACAGGCTGCATCAGGTAAACTCTTCATGCAGCAATTCATCATGGGTGTCAAATACAAAAAACCACTGAAGATAACAAAACAAGCCCTTTTAGATGGGGCTTTAGTGACTTTTTGGCTTATAAAAATTGCCTCCTTCCATCCATTAGTGCTGCTTAAATGAGACCATTTAAAGACCAAATTCAATAACCCCTACATGTAAACATAATAGGGTGAAAAATAATGTGGCTTTATTCCCTGACTGATCATGACAATGTAAAATATTAGAAATAACTGTACTTTCTGATCTTGTCCACTGACTTTAAGAATCCCTACTCAAGTCAGTTCTTTCTCAGGCAAATCCTGAGAACGATTGGGACACTCACTTTCATGAAGGCTGAATTTTGCCCAAAGTGTTTCCAAGTCTGTGTTCATCTATTGCATTGGAAATCATCGATAATGTAGATTATTTGCAGGGCTCAGGTAGTCTTCTTCAGTGCACTACATTAGCCTTTAACGTGAATGTTTCCCAATCTGCCAACATAAAACAGAAATAAACAGAGACATTTATAATATGTTGTATATATTTTATTCCATCATAGATGTTAGTTAGGAATCTGACAGTACCCTAAAAAGCAAGACTCAACAGCAGACACAAGTGCTGATGATATAATAGGTAGCAGCAGTCCCTGCTCTGAGTCCATACTGAAGCAATGCCCCAGGGAGATGTTAGAGGGTGCAGTGCTACTGGAAATGGCATGTATTTAGATGAAACCTTAAAACTAATGTCGTGATCACTTGTGGTCACTGAAGATCACACAGCACTTTATTCCAAAAGAGGGGTAAACTGTGACTGTTTTAACTGGCTATTGCATTCCTCAATTTCAATTTTAAGCTATGCGTACCTTTTGCTGTGCTCTATTACGAGTAACTGTATTTCACTAGTGGGTAAGAGTAATTTCTACATAAATTGAACCACATCTTGAGAAGGGCTGTGTCCCCACCCCTGCCATCAAGATCAATGAGAATTGAAGATTAAAAGGAGGATATTAATATAACAGGCATCATGAAAACTTGGTGGAATAAAGATAATCAATGGGGCACAGTAATACCAGGGTACAAAATATATAGGAATGACAGAAGGTTGTGCTGGTGGAGGAGTGGCATAAAGAAAGCATAGAATCAAATAAAGTAAAAATCTTAAATGAATCAAACTTTGCCATAGAGTCTCTATGGATAGAAATTCCATCCTTGAACAATAAGAGTATAGCAGTAGGAATATACTACTGACCACCTGACTGATGGTGGTTGTGAAATCCTCAGGGAGATATGAGAGGCTACCAAAGCGGACAATGCAATAATAATGGGGGATTTCAACTATCCTCATATTGAGTGGACACATGTCACCTCAGAAGGGATTCAGAGGTATAATTTCTAGACACCAGTAATGACTGCTTCTTTGAGCAGCTAGTCCTGGAGCCCACAAGGGGAGAGGCAATTTTTTATTTAGTCCTAAGTGGAACACAGGATTTGGTTCAAGAGGTGAATATAGCTGAACCACTTGGTAACAGTGACCATCATTAAATTAAATTGAATGTCCTTGGTGGGGAGGAATACGAAAGTAACCCAACACAGTAGCATTTATCTTCTAAAAAGGGAAACTACACAAAAATGAGGAAGCTAGTTAAACAGAAATTAAAAGGAACAGTCACAAGAGTAAAATGCCTGCAAGCTGCATGGAAACTATTAAAAAACATCAAAATAGAAGTTCAAACTAAATGTATATTCCAAATTAAAAAAAAAAGCAGAGGACCAAAAAAAATACCATAGCTAAACAGAGTAAAATGTGATTAGAGGCAAAAAGTCAAATCCAAGAGAGGAAAATAGGAGCATAAACTCTGGCAAGTCAAGTGTAAAAGTATAAGGGAGGCCAAGAAAGAATTTGAAGAGCAACTACCCAAAGACACACCAAAGGGAAAAAAACAAACACACACCACAGCAAAAAATGTTTTAAGTACATCAGAAGCAGGATGCCTGCCAAACAATCAGTGGGGGCATTGGACTACATTGGCCACTTAGGTGCTAAAGGAGCACTCAAGGAAGACAAAGGTATTGTGAAAAAAAAAACCTAAATGAATTATTTGCATTGGTTTTCTCCCCCACATCTGCTGCAGTGATCTCCATATTCAAGCCATTCATTTTAGGTAACAAACCTGAGGAACTGCCCCAAATTGACTTGAGGTGTCAGTAGAGGAGGTTCTGGATAAAACTGATTAAACAAACAGTAATAAGTTACCAGGACCAGAGGGTATTCACCCAAGAGTTCTGAAGGAACTCAAATTACATTGCAGAATTATGAGCGGTCATATGTAATCTATTGCTTAAATTAGCCTTTGTAACAGATGACTGGAGGATAGCTAATGTAATGCTGATTTAAAAAAAAAAATACTACAGAGGCAATCCTGGCAATTACAGCCTGGTAAACCTAACTTCAGGCCCAGGCAAATTGGTTGAAACTATAGTAAAGGGGCGGGGGGAGAACCCCCACACACACAATGAGGAGTCGTTGTGGCACCTTAGAGAGACTAACAAATTTGGTCATAAGCTTTTGTGGGCTATAACCCACTTCATCAGATTCGTGGAGTGGAAAAAAAAAAAGTAGGTAGGTATAAATATACAGCACATGAAAAGATGGGAGTTGCCTTACCATGCGGGGTGGTCAGTGGTAACAAGGCCAATTCAATCATGGTGGATGTAGCCCATTCCCAACAGTTGACAAGGAGGTTGAGTATCAGAGGGAAAAGTTTTTGTAGTGACCCAGCCACTCCCAGTCTTTATTCAGGCCTAATTTGATAGTGTGAAGTTTACAAATTAATTCCAGTTCTGCAGTTTCATTGAAGTCTGTTTTTGAAGGTTTTTTTTTTTGTTGAAGAATGGCCACTTTTAAGTCTGTTACTGAGTGTCCAGGGAGATCGAAGTGCTCTCCTACTGGTTTTTGAAGGTTACAATTCTTGATGTCCGATTTATGTCCATTTATTCTTTTGCATAGAGACTGTCTGGTTTGGCCAATGTACGTGGCAGAGGGGCACTGCTGGCATATCACATTGGTAGATGTGCAGGTGAACAAGCCCCTCTTGGTGTAGCTGATGTGGTTAGATCCTATGATGGTGTCCCTTGAATAGATATGCAGACAGTTGGCAGTGGGGTTTGTTGTAGGGCTTGGTTCCTGGGTTAGTGTTTGTTGTGTGTTGTGTAGTTGCTGGTGAGTGCTTACAGACAGCCCCTCAACCTGAAGCAAATAAGGGCTGGCCTGTCTCCCAAGATCTGAGAGCGAGGGATTGTCTTTCAGGATAGGTTGTAGATCCTTGATGATGCGTTGGAGAGGTTTTAGTTGGGGGCTGTAGGCGATGGCTAGTGGCGCTCTGTTACTTTTTGTTGGGCCTGTCCTGTAGTAGATGACATCTGGGTACCCTTCTGGCTCTGTCAATCTGTTTCTTCACTTCCCCAAGTGGGTATTGTAATTTTAAGAACGCTTGACAGAGATCCTGGGGGTATTGGTCTCTCTCTGAGGGATTGGAGCAAATACGGTTGTATCTTAGGGCTTGGCTGTAGACAATGGATCATGTGGTGTGGTCTGGATGAAAGCTGGAGGCATGTAGGTAAGTATAGCGGTCAGTAGGTTTCTGGTATAGGGTAGTGTTTATGTGACCATTGCTTATTTGCACTGTAGTGTCCAGGAAGTGGATCTCTTGAGTGGACTGGTCCAGGCTGAGGTTGATAGTGGGGTGGAAATTGAGGAAATCCACCAGGATTTCAACAAGGGCCCCCTTTCCATGAGTCCAGATAATGAAGATGTCAATGTAGCACAAGTAGAGTAGGGGCACTAGAGCTGAGGAAGTGTTGTTCTAAGTTAGCCATAAAAATGTTGGCATACTGTAGGGTCATGCGGGTACCCATAGCAGTGCTGCTGACTTGAAGATAGAATGGTCCCCAAATCTGAAATAGTTGTGGGTGAGGACAAAATGTCACAAAGCTCAGCCACCAGGTTTGCCATGACGTTATCGGGGATACTGTTTCTGACGGCTTGTAGTCCATCTTTGTGTGGAATGTTGGTGTAGGGGGCTTCTACATCCATAATGCCTAGGATGATGTTTTCTGGAAGATCACCAATGGATTGTAGTTTCCTCAGGAAGTCAGTGGGGGGTCTCAAAGATAGCTGGGAGTGCTGGTAGCGTAGGGCCTGAGGAGGGAGTCTACATAGCCAGACAATCCTGCTGTCAGGGTGCCAATGCCTGAAGTGATGGGGCGCCCTGGATTTCCAGCTTTAAGTAATCAGACACATAGATGAACATATGTTGGCAAGAGTCAACTCAGTTTTTCAAAAGGGAAATCATGCCTCACTAACTATTAGATCATGTGTCTCCTTTCTGGGGTTTTATAAAACTTAAAGCATTATCTTACGATTATTAGTAGCATAATTCAACAACTCAATCTTATAAGGTTTTTTTTTTTAATATTGCTTACACATTTGGCATCCAAAATAGAAACAAAAGTAGTAACACTGCAGTTTTACAAACCCAAAACAACATTGCCCATTTAACTCCATTTTATGCTGTTACCTGACATACAACATTATACCAAGCACACATTTGAAATCTTTTTTCTACAGCCTTTTATACTTTTACTAAAACAATTTTACACTTTTGCGCAAGCATACCTTTTACAGTCTAGTTAACTGTTCTATTTGGTCTAGCGTGCCTTGATTCATTTGTATTTTCATATCCCAATCTGTATCATTTCACTTTATTTTCCTCAAATTTGGCAATGTTGATCTAGGGTAAGTCAAAGGTTTTAGTTATCTGAGGGTGGCATTGATATTGTTTGTACTGGAAATGAGTTATATCTTCACGAGTCTATTACATTCCTTGGTCCATAGGCCAGGTTATTACTGTATGACCCTTTTTCTTTCGATACCTGCATGCGTTGGTTTAATTCCTACCAACCCTTTTTTTTAAAAAATTGTAAATTTATGGTGAGGTTACCTCCTTTTTAATCCAAATTTCCATTTCCTTCTGTGATAAAGGTGCCCTGTTCTTACTGTTTCCATTTCACTTTGGGTATTCACCAAAATCTATTTCCTTCTGGTTTTATTTTCCAGGTGCAGGCATATATTACCTGGTACACTTTGTTGTGAGTGTTTTGCATTAATACTGTGTGATGCCTTAGTTTTCCTACATGTTGCACCAATGCTTAGGTGGTAGGAACAAGGGCGTGTGACTTGCTAAGGCCCTTGAGGACAGGTTAAGCTACTCCAGTTGCCTGCATGTAAGCTATAGAAGGTGCTCTTCATAACCTAAAACCTAGGAGGGGGGATGTGACCAGGTGACACTTTCCCTGGGAAGGGAGCCAAAGACCAGGAGGAGGAGCAATGTTGGAGGTCGGGTCACTAGAAGCTGGACAGTCTGTGGTTGGGAAAGAGGCAGGGAGTCCAAGATGGATTTGGCTAAAAGTTACCAATTCCCATGCCAACCCGTCTGTTCCACCTTGTGTACCTGTTAATTAATAACCCCCTCGTTTCACAATGTTGGCTGAGAGTTAGGGCTGACTATGGAGTTGAAGCTCAGGGCCAGTTAGCTTCCCCAGGAGCCACACCCAGGCAGACTCACTGCAAGGATGCCAAATGCCCAGAGGTCAGACACAGGAATGCCAAGAGCACTTAGGCTTTTTTGCCCTGGCAACAGTGTGAGGGGAGGCATATCTTACCAGGGTTTTGACTGGCTTTTTAGAGAGCATTAGCCTGCTGACTGTGACAGACTGTTGATTATCTACTCCTTAGGGACTAAGATTACAGAAATCTTAAATTTAGATTTGTTGTATGTATACACACTGAGAGATTACAATCTGGAATTAACCATTTTATATGTTTAGGAACATTGTGATGTTTGTGTGTTGATTTGGTGACATTAACTCATGGGGACAATATGTAATACATGGAAGGATAAACATATGAGGTATAGCATCTTAAAGCACATTTATGTTAGGGTACTTTTGTTTGGACACTTTAAATACAGATGTATTACCATACCCCAGTAAACATGTGTTATGTGCACCAGTTACATTTTTATTGACACATTTTCGTATGCTTAGTGATATCATACAATTTTACAGTTGATTCTGTATTTATGGCTGGAATTTTAATTTTATTTTTAAACTAAACCCCTTGAATTCTATATTCTTGGGGTGCTTTTTCCTGATGGTGTGTCTTAGGGGTTTCTTTATGTGGGTCCCACAAATCCCCAATTTTGTTAATTGCTTGGGATATGTTGTCCCCCAATGCATATGCACCATTTATTACACTTGAGGTCCCAAACACCTTTTGTTAGTGGATTATATTCCCTCTTAACTACTAAAGAGGGTTTTCCTGAAGGTTCTTGCCACCGTTTTGCAAGAACATCTTAGATGTTAATCCCTGTACCCACACAGAAATACATGCCTTATTGGTACATGAAGTGTCCACATTCCCCCCGAGTGTTTTTTATGGCCTCCAAGGGAATGACAGATTCTGTTACCACAGAGTTCCAGGTTTCCCCATCTTCTACAGTTTTCCTTCTTATCCCCTTTACTGAGTTTAGCAACTTGATATTCCTTTGAGTTGTGGAGAGTTTTTATACTGGAAAATAAGTTACCTGGATACAATTTTTTTATTCTTTTACTTTGCTTTCTTTTAGCCTTTTCCCCCCTTTGATCCTAGTGAAATAAATGTTGCTAGAGTAATCAGGGAAACAACTCTAACATGACTTTTGTACAGGACTTTCACAGGTTGGCTTCAAGTTGTTGCCCACAGTAAAACTTACTCTGGCTAGGAATTTGATTAAATCTGCACTGTTATCTATCCCAATACTGGAACAGCGGACCCTCGCTAGAGCACACATCGCTATAGCACGCATTTGCTTATAGTGTGGTTGTGGCGATGGATCCCAAGTTTAAATTGGGATCCCTGGTAACCTGGCCCCTGCTATAGCATGGTCCCCGTGTTAATGCAGTACTGCACATGGATCCTGAACCCCACATTCTAGTGAGGGTCTGGTGAATTTAGACTTTCCAAAAGTCTCTTTAAAAACTTTCCCGTCCTCAGAGAATTAAGCCTGGAGGCCACTTTCAGATTATGAGATTTTCCTATACTGATAGTATATCAAAAGCAGGAAGCCTACTACACAACCTGTGAGGCCACTGGGTAATTAAGGTTTCCTTAGCACCTTGGAACACCCAAGAAGAATGAAGCCAATATAGAAGAACTAAAGAAATTTGCATTCATCTTTACAGGTAAGAAATTCTAGTAAAGATTAGTTTACTAGAATTCTTTCAAAGGACTAACAAGGATATAGAACCCTTATTGAAGGTTTTTAGGCAAGGTGAGCTGTTATAGGATGAGAGAGAAAGTCCTTTATGGATCAATAACTGATCAAGAGAGGAGACAAAAGGCAAAAATAACTTATTAATTTTCAGAATGGAGAGAGTTAAACAGTGGTATTTCCAGGGCGTCTGTACTGGGAAAAGGCAGTACTGTTAAATGATCTACATATAAAAAGGCAAACAATGAAGTGGCAAATTTTTGCCAATGATTTAAAATTTTAAGATAGTCAAGTCCAAAACAGACTTTAACGAGTTGCAAAGGAATCTTACAAAACTAGGTGACTAAGCAGATGAAATTCAATACTGACAAATGCAAAGTAATGAATATTGAAAAAACATAATTCCAACTATACATATAAAAGAATGGGGTCTAAATTAGCTGCTAGCATCCAAAAGAAAAGAGGTTCTGGAATCATTGTGTATAGATCCCTAAAAACAGCCATAACTAAAAAAACACTACAGGAAAAAAATAATCAAGGGTCTGGAACAACTTTATATAAGAAAAGATTAACAAGACTAGGACTTTCCAACTTGGAAAACTAAAAGGGGAATACAATAGAGGTCTATGAAATCCTGACTGTTGTTGAGAAAGAAAGTTATTTACTTCCCTGATTTCCCTGAGCAAATACAGCATGTTTTGAAGGTGCCTTTAGGAGTGCTACGGAAAAGGAGAGTGAACTACTCGTGCTGCAGTGGGGGCCATATACATGTCTATTGAAATTATTTGGAATGCATGTGTGACAGAGAGGTCTGCTCCTTTATAAGCCAGGTGGACTTGAGTCAGGCAGCCCTGTCCTTAAGGTGGAACCCTTTTAAGAACAGGTGTTTAGGTTTAGTAGAGGGGGATCATCAGACCCAGCTGAGAAGGGGTCAGAACTCAGCTGGTGGGGAAGGGAGAGCTACAGCTACAGTGCAGGTTGGCTCCTGTGACAGGCCCTGTAGCAGAGTTTGAGAGAAGACTTGGTCTCCCAAGTGGATAGACTGTGGGATGATTGGGGAAGAACTACGAGAAGCAGAGAGGCTCCGGCAAGGAAGCTCCAGGGAAAAGTAGCTGTTGGATTTATGCTGAACTGTTGAATTTTGGGATTTCCTGAAGATCATTTGTGCAACCAGTAAATGGTTCCCTGAAGAAAGGGCCTGAACAGACTCTAGGTCTGGTGTTAATGGGCTGGGGATTATCTTTTTCTGTAAGGTGGGAAACGATTGGTCACGTAATCCGGCAGTTCTGCCCAGAGACAAGAGAGTATATAAGTTCCTCACAGCCTATAGGGTGCTGTCCATCATGGTGGCAGCAGTGTCCACATCGGTCATCAGTAGTCGTGAGCAGTCTCCCAGAGGCAACACATCAACTCATCTCTACTTACCTGAGATTGAGGGATTGTGGTTCAGCAGCCGATCTGATCCATGTTCCTCCTGTGCACATCACCAGGCACAGCAGAAGGTCTGGTTGCTCCATCGCACTAGAGCTGAGGTAAGTGGTCAGACACGACCCTCCCTCCATGACTGAGGTTTCATCTGTAATGTCTAGATTTCTTGACTGTTAGTCCATGACATCTGTAAAGGCTAGAGGGCCTAGGTTTCATGCCCTTGATTCCAAACCACCGAGTATTCTTTACTTACCTGTACCTAATAAACTGTCTTTTTGTTCACCTTTAATCTTGTTGTTCTGTTTCACTGAGACTATAGGTGACAGACCTTAATCAGGGATCATCTGAATTTCCATCATTAGCAGGGGTCCTTTAATACCCTCCCTTTAATTCCCTTTTTCCCCTAACAGTATGTCGTCATGATTTGAAAAGGAGGCAACTCCTCATTACTCACAGTGCCATCCCACAATGCCCCACACTGACAGTTAAATCAGTGCAAGCACTCCCGGTGAGGACCCGCACCGCTGACACAAGGAGTATAGCGTAGACATGCAAAAGCAGTTTAATTACTGTGGTAGCTGTAAGTCTATGTAACTTAGGTCAGCTTAATTTTGTAGTTTAGACTTGCTCTTGGTGTAAGGGACCATCTATCACAAAGATTCTCACCATACAGGTGAGCCTAATCAGAGTACCCAAGGGGACTGTCTGTGACTCCATGTTTAGGCAGTTATAGTGCCTGAGGAGTTTACACTTAATAATTGATTGGTGAAATCTAAGTAGAGCTCACAACCAATTTGGGGTTTGTGCCCTTGTCCATAACAGTCTGACCTGAGGTTGGTACTTACATTCTTGAATCACTGCAGGACACCTTGACACTAACCACACTTTTAGACTTGGCTATAATAAAAATGACTGAAGTTTGAATATGAGCCATCGACATAATCCTCATTGACTAGTGGTTTTGCTTTGTTTGAAAAACAAATTAGTTTTGATTTAACACAATTACAATAGTTAGAAATTGCATGAAGGCAATATCTTCTATACTCCACAGGCTACGTAGTTCCAGATATTTTCTCTTACCTTTTTTCCCCCCAATCTTTCTTTAAAAGAGATTGTGTTCATACATCATTAAGTATATTCAGTTAAATTTACTAAAAAGTCAAGACATGCAAATGTTATAGTTCTGATAATGTAAATCAGCATAGTGCCTAGAGCTACACCAATTTACACCAGCATAGAATCTGACCCAGTGCAGGCTATTCCTTTCTTCTGTAAAGTTTAGTTAAGACGTTATGTTTTATAAACCTAATCCAAAGCCCAATGAAGTCAATGGACAGTGTCCTATTGACTCAGTGGGTGTTGGATTAGGCCCTTATGGTATATTATCTCAGTTCCCTCTAAGGAGAGAAGCAAGTGCTGTGGGTGCCAATAGGAAAATGGGAATTCCCCCTTACAAATGGCATAAAGTCCCTATTTCTAGCCCTGCAGAGCCATGAAATATTAGACTTCAAAAGCATGACATTGATGTAGGGAACACCTGACTCTGGCCCAGGACTGATTCTTGCCTGTCTTGGTCCTTGAACAGGTGTAATTTTGGGAGGAAATTCCATAGGTGTGAGAAGGAGAGCAAGAGTATAACTGGCTTCAGAAAAGAACTAGATAAGTTAAAGGGTAGTCCATCAATGGCTATTAGTCAAGATGGTCAGGGATGCAACCCTAAACCACTGACTGCCAGAAGCCTGGAATAGAAGACCGGGATGGATCACTCCAAAATTGCCCTGATTTGTCTACTCTCTCTGAAGTGCTGATACTGGCCACTGTCAAAGACAGGCTACTGGGTAAGGACCATGGTCTGACCCACTTTGGCAGCTTTTAGGTTTTTTTGTTTTTTAAAAGGGCACCTATTTGAAGCTCCTCATGGGCTTTGAGCATTAGAACAAGTGGCTGGAAGATGGATTAACAGGTAGAGTTCAGGTGAGACAGTCAAAGATTAGTGATAAATGTATTTATCACATGGATATCATCTCTGTATATTACATAGGTAGCTAGGTAGTAGACATAATTTCAAATATATCAAAGCATTGTGACAAAGTTCCTCCTCTACTTTGGTGGGTCTTGCGCTTATTGGCAGATTTGCTCGCCTTGGAGCTTCACAGCAGCCCTCAGCTTGGCCGTTTTTCTGAACCCACAATCCAGTTTGACGACTGTGTCTGACCAGGAGTTGGGAGGTTTGGGGTGGGGGTGGGGGAAACCCAGGCCCGCCCTCTACTCAGGGTTCTAGCCCAGGGCCCTGTGAAATGCAGCTGTCTAGAGTGCCTCCTAGAACAGCTGTGTGACAGTTACAACTCCCTGGGCTACTTCCCCATGGCCTCCTCCCAACACCTTCTTTATTCTCACCATAGGACCTTCCTCCTGGTGTCTGATAATGCTTGTACTCCTCAGTCCTCCAACAGTCTGTGTTCTCACTTTCAGTTCTTAGTGCCTCTTGCTCCCAGCTCCTCACATGCGCACCACAAACTGAAGTGAGCTCCTTTTTAAACCCAGGTGCCCTGATTAGCCTGCCTTAATTGATTCTAACAGCTTCTTGATAGGCTAATTAGAACACCTGCAGCCAGTCTGTCTTACTTGTCTCCTGAAGGTTCCCTGGGTAAGGTACCTACTTAACCTGGGGCTAATATATCTGCCTTCTATTACTCTCCTGTAGCCATCTGGCCTGACCCTGTCACAGTATGTAAGGCCTCAATCCCACAAAGACTTGCACACAAGCTTAATGTTATGCATTGAAAATAGTTCTCTTCAAATCACTAGGACTACTCACGGTGTGTAAAGTTAAGCATGTGTCAGGCTTTGCGGGATTAGGACCTAATTCTAGGTCTTTCAGAAATGACATGATGTTGAAAGTGTGCATTACTGACCTTACCTGAAACTTTGTGCTGATGTTCTCCTAGTAATGATGGAGCATTCATAAATTCTAAGATCAGAAGGGACCATTGTGATCTAGTCTGACCTCCTGGAGGAGCTAGGGTAAATTCAGGTTCTAGGTCTTCAACAGGTCTTTCAGCAGCTCCCATCTTTCTTTCCCATGCTGCCATTTGAGATACCCAGAGCTAAGGCTATTGTAAGAAAAAGGATTAAGAGACTGGAAGCGTGCATACATTGGATGCAGGAGACATTTGTTGAGTGCTGTGGTCTGACAGACAAGCACAAATACCGAGGCCAGTGCCTGATCGTATTACAATGATCATTTCTGGTCATATTCCCTTCACCATTACTTCCCAAAACATCGTTTGAGACCAACCACAAAATAAAGGAGCTGGATCTGCATATTTTCCACAATCTGGAGATTTGGCATATCAGTTTCTTAACCTGTTGGATAGCCATTTGTTATTTTATTATTTTTACAGCAACCAAAAGTTTTCTAGGTGCTCTATGGAACACAAAGACAGACCCAATCCTTGTCCCAAAAATTTAACCTAAGGCCTTAATCCTGCAAACACTTACAAACTCGCTTAACTTTATTTATTTGAGTAGTCGCACTGAAGTCAATGGATCTATTCACAGACAGAATAAAGTTACTTATGTGCATAAGCATTTACAGAATCAGGGGCTAATTTTAGACAGGATGCAGCAAGTAAAATTAATAAGTTCTGCAGTTACTTGATCCACTGAGGCATGTTGAGTAAGAAATTATTAAATATATGCTAGATCTTCTTGCATATGGTTTGTTTTCTGGATTTACCTGGATTGTTTCCATGAGCCTATTCCCAGTGCTTAATTTGTAATTAAAGAGATGCCATGGCTCAAGCAATTTTTTTTTATGTTCATAACTGATACAGCAAGCCCAGAGATGCCAGGGCTATGAAGTGCCAAGTCTAGAGGTAGCAGGGCTCAGCCCTGGCACAAATTAAGCCCTGCCTGTTCCTCTATCACAACATATTATTTAAACCCTGCTGCTGCAAAGCCTATACAATGTCCATATCCGGGATATTTTGTGAATCTCTCATCTCTGATTTAATGAGAAATTTGTCCCATTGATACAGGATGTTACCTTACAGCTCATTTCCCCTCTCCTTCCCCATTTTATGTGATGGTTCTTTCAAACAGAAAGTTAGGTATTCCATATTACTGATTTGGAAAGACGTACTAGTCACCTGACGATGCATCTTGGACCAATGTAAAAGTCTAGTTAGTGGACTGGATCAGATCCATGGTCCATATAGTCCCATATCCTGTCTTCAACAGTGGCCAGTACCAAATGCTTCAGAGGTGATCCATAGTAGGCAGATGTGGGATAACCTGTCTCCCATGAAGGATTCATTCTAACTTTTCATTCATGAACAGCAAATGCAGACACTCTGTGCTCCCTGTTTGTTCTTCCACTTCCCATTTAACGAAGTGAGACTAGACACACACCACCTATATCAACTTACTTCTCAGTACACCCCCTTATTTTTAACCCTCTACCATCTCCTTTAGTCTAGGACTCTCAGATGAACATCTGTTTGGAATATTTTAGCAGCTGTGAGCACTGTATGCACTACATTTTAAAAATACATACTTGTGAGCAATGACCCAGCCATCGTTTGTTAGTATTGATCATCCAATTCGAAGTTACTTAGTTTGTGAACACAATGCCATATGGAAGACAGAGGAAACAGCAAAATATAGAAATCTCTGCTTTCCAGCCCAGACCCAACTCCTCTCTTCCCATCTGACAGTGGCAAAGTCCTCTGATCTAGGGGTAAAGGACTAAATCCAGTTCCTCTACTGGTTGGCCCTTTTAGAAGGGTTTGACTCCCAACCAAAAATCACATTTATCTTCCGCAATAAATTACATTGTTTGTTACAATGTAAGGGCACAGAACAAACAGGTTTCCCTGGCAGTTTAAGTGAACATAAGTTACGTTTACCAGCTTGGTTAACTGCAGTATAATAAAATCAAGCATGCTATGTCAGTTAGCTTTATCAGCATCAACAAGCTGTAATATTGGTTTTTGAGGCTTTGTGTGAAGTTAGTCTGAAAAAAAAAAAAATAATCTTGAGTCACCAGACATCTAGGGATCTCTATGACTTGTTTGAAGAAAAGAAGAATGTGCCTCATTCTTTCCCCACGAAAACCTCAAGATTTTTCCAAGGTGCCTTGAAGCATCTCTCAGCAGAGGTAACACCTCTGGGAGGAATGGCCCAGTCCATACTGTGACCTGGAAAGTGATATCGTAACAACCAGGGTGAAAAACAGATGCCTAAAATGGCTCTTGTCCAGTTTTCACGATGCAAAGCAGCAACCATTGCTAGGACTCTTTGAAGCTCTGCTTCTTTGTCCACCGTGGATGGGGATTTTTCTTTCCTCCGTTGCCCAAATCATGCTACACACACTAGGCCTGGCTCCTACCCCAACTGGTAATCTTGCCTTCTGTGCCAACCACTGGGTGTCACTGCCCACAGCCAGGTTCATGACAGATGGTGCCTTCTGTTATAGTACTGGTATTTTTGCTTCTTACACACTTCTGACCATGATTGCTTCCTGATCTGGCTTTTTGGAAGGCCTAAAGCATGTACACTTTGCTACTTTGTACCAGCATGGAACACTATAATTAAAAGGAGGTTGCAGTGACCTTGGTTCCCAGGCATCCGAGTGTCCCCCGCAGCACTGTTAGATAGCTCTCTACTGACCGAATGCATTTAGACATTATCTGTCTCCTCCACAGCCAAAAAGCTCTCTCAGTTGGTTTCAGAAAGCTGTCTGTTTCTAATGTTAACTTTCCTCCACCTGGACTCAGGGCAATCTGTTCCCACTCGTCTCCAGAAAGACTCAAACTGGCGACGCTAATAGTACAAAACCAGTGTTCTATAGAGCTGTGTAGAAGATTATAAGATTTTACACTCATTTAGCACCTTCCTTCCTAAAAGATCTTAGCGCTTAGATCTCCTGGAGAGAAACAACTTCTCTTAAATGCAGTCTCATTTGTAATACAACAGTGCACAAAAAACACTTTAGGACTGGAAGTGAACAAACAAACATGTCCAGTTAAAATTGCGGAGGGAATTCCAATAAGCAGAATGTTGTTACTCACATTGGAATCTGGCAAGGACACCAGAGCAAGCATCCCTATCTGTCTGAGGCTATTTGACAAACATAAGCATTCATTAACTTGTGCATCCCATCTGAAAGATGGCACCTCTGGCTGCTCCCCCTGACACCATGCTGGGGCACTGCTTCAGTAGAGACTCATTGAGAAGAGCATCCCCCTGTTGAATCATCAACCCCCCTTTGAGTTTCCTTGGAGGTCTGCTTTACAAGCACCATCCTTGTTTGTTAGCTTGTACAAGTTAACAGAGTCCCTGCCTATGCTGGAATGTCTCTAAATAGAAGAAATGATTTGACGCAGTGAAAAGACAAAATCCTCTTGCAGCCTTTTATCTACGTTTCACTCAAGAATCAATGTGTGGTGCTTTTATCTGAAGCATTGCAGGAAGTAAACATACACAGGCTGTCAGACACATGGGTCTTTTCAACAGCAGTTCAGCAGACTTTAGCTCAATCCTGCAAAGTACTCTCAACTCCCAGTGCAGCAGCCCCTTAAAGGAAAAAGCTTTAGTTTAACAATTGCAGTGGCCGCTCTGACTGATCAACTGAATTGCAGTCCAGTTTACAACTACTGTTACCCTTATGGAATAGGTGTGTCATTTTTACAATTTCCAGATAAGGTGTCTGAAATTAGACCATGCTCCAGCTGTCAGGGAGAGAAAAGAGAGGGGGTTACGTGGCTCATTCCTGGACTTAAGCTCGAAAATTTGAATCCTAAGTGCTCAAAAACAGATATGAAAAAAAAGAACCCAGCATTTATCATTGTTAAAGTGTCATGATTTTTAAGCCAATCTCACGATTTACTGGGATCTGTCTTGTGAGTTTTAAACACTTGGGGCTGTCAATACTGACAGTGAACATTGGGAGAGGGTATGCAGAGTTCAGGGGACTCATCTCTTTTATGAGAATCAGTTTGCCACCTTCTTTGCTGGGGGGAAAAAAGGAGCAGCTTTACAGCAGGTTTTACCATCTGCACAAAGTGACATCTTAATAAGACGATGTGAAAGGAACTAGTTCCTGGGAGCTGGGCATTACACCCTACACGCGTTACCCACAATACTCTAGCAAATGAGTTTCCTGACGCAAATGCTCATGGAATCAACAAACAGACTATGCACAGAGTGAAATTTTCGTGGCTCAAGACTCCCCATATCACTTATGTAAGGGCTCCTTGGAAGATCTGCCTGCTGAGTAGCCACACAGGGGAACGTGCACACCCTCTGCATGCTACAGAAGTGTTCTCCATGCCTACACCTAACAGAAGGCCACTTTGTGGGTACTAGGCTGGGATGGGCCAAGGAAATGACCACAAATCTACACTTACATGGCTCATGCAGCTTCAGCATCACATGCAAGCATGCAGTTCCTGTGAGCTGGAACAGCAGTGGAGGACTCCTCAGTCTTCCTGCACAGAGCCCAGGTATTTGGGACCTAAGTTCCCTCTAAGCTGCGCATCCAGAAATAAGAGTCGAGGTCACACAGTCAAGGTACAGACCCAATACCTCTGACCTGTATGTCTAATCAAAACCAGCCAACCTAGTTCAGTGTTTGGATATCAAATACCAACAATTAGCTGTTCATGAGCAATATACAGCCTGAGACTGATTTTCAGAAAATCTTCTCCCAATCATTTCAAACAAAGCAAAATGGAAAAAAAATCTCAAAGCCCCACAAATAGAAAATGAGAATACACCCATTGAATTCAGCATTTGCTTTGCTCAAACTTTTCTATGTGCTGCCCTAATTACCATGTGTCCCACACTAAGTTTTCATATTAGTTCTGGAGTTCTCCCGTTTGATTGTGCTTGTTCAGGACTCTTCCTTTGAGTGGTTTGTTCCCTAAGGATGCTGCAAAGGTGCACAATCATTTGTTTGATCCTTTATTTTGCTGTAACTGGGACAGAGAAATGATGTGCAGAGAGAAGTTTAGTGAGTCTGTGGCACAGTTCCAGTTCAACAAATGCAAGGAAGCAGAAAATCTTCTCTAATAGTAAGTGTCATCATGCAGCTGTTAGGGGACAAATCTCCTATGGAGGGAGCCTTTGAGGAAGCAGAAAGATTGATTTAGTACTCTGGCAAAGGAGAGAGTGGGAAGAAACTGGTAGGATAAACCAGAAAGAGGATACAAAGTGAGGTATAGGCAGATGTTTTAGTGGGTGAGCAATTGTTTTTAGTACATACATTGGTGTCAATTATGGGACATATTCTCTCATTTACATTGCAGTAGGAATTTGACCCAATGGTGTGCCACCACCAGGGAATCTGGTGCCTTGTCAACTCCAGGAGGCTGAGTCCTATCTGGAAAACATCCGAATCTGAACAAATAATGGGCCCGATCCAAGGATTATTGAAGTTGATGGAAAGACTCCGGTTGACCTCAGTGAGTGTTGATCAAAACTTTGGCCAGGATGTTTAGATCAGACTTAGCCATGACAACATCCGATTCTGAAAACATACTTTAAACCTGCTTCTCTTGTACTGAATGCAGATGCTGGCTACTGACATTCAAGCTCAGTTTAAAAGAATGTGGGGAAAATAGCCAAGGAACTGAATATTCCTGGCTTCCTCCTACAAATAAATCACTGGCTAGATAATTTAAATTTGGACTTTTTTTGCACGTAGGGAAGCTATTTATCTTAGCCTTGGTACAGCAAACATGTCTCCCACTCCTAAAATAAATGCACATAACTTAGAAGTTGGTGAAGTCTCTGCAACAGAAAGATATCGGAACATGTTTAGAATATGTGATTAAGGCTTTGGGACATTGTTCACTTGAATAAATGAAACACCGTAGAGGCAAAGTCTATTCAACTTCAGGATATATACAGTCTGATATTGTATTTATTTTTATTGCTGTTCCACCATTATATCATTCAGACACATCTAGTGACATCAAGTTTTACAGATCTGGCTATATAGTATGATTCCAGTTGACACTGATAACTAGATGGCTGAATTTCCACACGGTTTGTTCTTTAATACACCGTTAGCACTTCATTTATCACTGGTAATAGTAAAAAGTCTATTTATTCATTATTCCTCTCACAAGGACTAGTGGGTACCTCCAGATAAATGTTTTCCAGCATAACCAAGACTGCCTGTAGGGGACTATAACGCAGCTAATATCTCAATTGATCTATAATCACCTTTACAGAATAGCAGCATTTATCTTTGACTGACAGAGGCACACTACTCAATCAGGATACCTTTTTGAAGTGTATGCAAAAGGCACAGGTTACCTTCAGCTCTGTGTTTATACTTGAGTCACTAGCTCTTATTGATGCTACAGAAATTATAGCCAAATAAAGGATCCAGGCCATGGGATTTTTCACTTATTACCAGCTGAATTATGATAAACCCATGGGTTAACACATGGTTAGGGCCAATATCTTTCCTCAGTTACACCAGTGTATACCTGGATTTACACCAAGGAAACTGAAAGTCCCTTCTTGCAATATCAAAGGTCCAGTCCTGCTCCATATGTGGCAAATCCTCATCCTACTGAAGTCAAAGGGAGTTTTATCATTAACTTCAGTGGGAGCAGAATCAGATCTATGTGCATAGTGCAAAAAAATAGTTACAATTAGAAACCTCATTACTTAGAAAATTGCCTCCATACTGTAATTTGATTAGAGTGAAAGATGCTGTAGCTACTGCCATAGAAAATGCAATTCTATGTAAAAAGTACATTTGCAATAGATTTTAAAAGCCTTAGCAATTATTGCTCATTTATAACAAATGCAGTCTGCGGAAGGAGACTGGCAGGATTGATTACAATTTCTTTGGCATTATTAGCATTGCGCTATGTTGGAACAAACCCACAGAAGCCCAGACTACATTTCAGATGCTGACTCTTAAGTTGGTTGCATATATTTTGGGATCCAGAATTTACAGTGTCAAGTAAATACCAGTCATCTTATCTTCCCATTTAGATTTTATTTTCAGCTTCTGCTTAATCAGACAAATTGTTCCTATGCACGGACATAAACAGGTTCTCACTAGAGCATGTTGCCAATTTTATGTTTTTCTGCCCCCCAAAAGGATCTTTTAGTATCAAATTAAGTGCAGTCAAGGCTTCTGAACTCCCTGAATGAGTATTTTGCTATTGCTGCAAAATATAGAAATTTTCATTCCCAAACAGATCAATACAGTATCCTGCCTCTGACAGTGGCCATTGTTGAATGCTTCAGAAGACCCTATAACAGGGGTTCTCAAACTGGGGGTCAGGACCCCTCAGGGGGTCACCAGGTTATCACATGGGGGGGTCACAAGCTGTCAGCCTCCACCCCAACCCTGCTTTGCCTCCAGCATTTATAATGGTGTTAAATATATTTAAAAGTGGTTTTAATTTATAAGGGGGGGCATCACACTCAGAGGCTTGCTACGTGAAAGGGGTCACCAGTACAAAAGTTTGAGAACCACTGCCCAATAGCCTCCCTGCACACACACTTTCCACACCTAATTGTGTTCACTCCCTATAGCAAAACAAAGACTCACCAGTGCAGCACCTCCTGCTGGTTGTCTTGGGAATTAGCTCTTCCAACCCAAAGCACCCTCTGCAGGCCAGTGTCTCACCTGTCACTAGCCCCCCCATGTCCCTCCCAGACTCCAGTCCCCCTTTACCTTGAGGTGCTAACCCCTGGCAGTGCCCCCACACTCTGGGTCTCCCCTCCCCAAGGGAACCCCCAACCCTATAAACCCACCTTGCCTCAGTGGCTACTGCCAGTCATCATCTAACCCCCACTCCCTGGGGCAGACTGCAGTCTGTAATGGCCACACATCATTGGCAATGGGGTAGGACCAGCTGCCTCTGCCTATTCCCAGGCTACACCTTTGTAGCCCTAGTACCTTTTCTGGCCTTTAGCAAGGCCTGCAGCCTAGGACATTTTCCAGGCTGGAGCTCCCCAGCCCTTGCCCAGCTTTGCTTCACTTTAGCACCTTGCTTCCCCCAACAGCTAGCCCTTCCCACTCCAAAGCTAGAATAAAGCTCCTACAGCTTCTGGCCCACAGCCTTCTTATAAGGGCCAGCAGGGCCCTGATTAAGCCAGCCACACCTGTGGTCAGGTACATAGTCAGCTTCCCCCAGCTGTTCTTAATCCCTTTTCCCAACCACAGCCCTCTCCAGGGCTGCTTTTACTATTGGCTCTCCCAGGCTGTTTTAACCCCTTCAGGGCCGGAGCGGGGTGACCAGCCCGCTCCACTCCCAAACAATGGAAAACACACACACCCCATAGAATCATAGAAGATTAGGGTTGGAAGAGACATCAGGAGGTCATCTAGTCCAACCCCTGCTCAAAGCAGGACCAACACCAACCATCCGATGAAGTGAGCTGTAGCTCACGAAAGCTTATGCTCAAATAAATGTGTTCGTCTCTAAGGTGCCACAAGTCCTCCTGTTCTTTTTGCAGATACAGACTAACACGGCTGCTCCTCTGAAACCATCTGATTGTTCACTCCCAAACAATGGAGGAGAATAGGCGCATACACACACACGCTCTCTCTCTCTCCATATCTAATTGTTCACTCCAAAACAATGGAGGAGAACACACACACACTGTGCAGAATCATAGAAACGAAGGACTGGAAGGGACCCTGATAGGTCATCTAGTCCAGTCGCCTGCATGAACACACACACGCGCACTCTGCTTACAATTGTTCACTCCCAAACAATGGGATCATACAACAAACAACAATAGGAGCATACAACAAACTGATTATAATTAAACACTAGTCTTATTTATTCATATTATTATTATTAATAATGATAACTACTACTGTCAAATGGTTGCACACTTCACTGCTTCTGTTGGACAAGTTCACTGCACATGCCATGGGCTTCTAGTATTCCTCCATTCCCCCCAGAAGCTCTCTGTATGCGACCCTCCCCTCCTTCTCTAGTTCAGAGTCTCCCTGCAACTCTTTTCCCCTGATCCATCATGCCAGGGGCTCTTGCATGTATGTGTCTCCCCCCTCATGCATCATTATTATTATTTTTTTCCTGTCTGGGAGATGTCACTCTGGTGCCAACATTTGAAACTGTCTTGGTAGGATGGACAGAACTTGAGATGGGGCAGGGTATTGTTATGCTGGAAGGTATTGCTGGCGGATATCAACTTGTTCTTTGATCTGTGGATAATTACATCCAATTATTATTTATTTATTGCAGTAGTGCCAGTCAAACTCTATGCATCTACGAATGTACAAGGCCAGAAGAGTCTAATAGGTCATCTAGTTTGACCTCCTATCACAGGCTAACAACTTTTGCTCAGTTACCCCTATATTGAGCCCAATAACTTGTGTTTGGCTAAAGCATATCTCCCAGAAAGGAATCCAGGCTTGACTTCAAGATATCAAGAATGGAGAAACCATCACTTCCCTTAGGAGTTTGTTTCAATGGTTAATCATCCTCACTGTTAAAAAATGGTGCTTTATTTCTGATTTGAATTTGTCTGGCTTCATCTCCCAGCCATCAGTTCTTGTTCTGCCTTTCTCTGCTATGTTAAATTGCTCTTTAGTACCCAGTACTTTCCCCCTGAAGGTATGCCATCAAGTCACATCTCAGTCTTCTTTCTGATGACCTGTAGGTTAAGCTCTTTAAGCATCTCACAGTAAGTCTTCTTCTACAGCCTTTGAATCGTTTTTGTGGCTGTTTTCTGTACCATCTCTAATTTCTCAACATCCTTTTTAAAATGTGGACTCCAGAATGGTACGCAGTAATCCAGTATCAGTCTCACCCATGCCATCTACAGAGGTACAATCACATCCCCGTTTCTACTCCCTGATCCCCTGCTTATACATCCAAGGATTGCATTAGCCCTTTTTGCCACAGTATAACACCGGGTGCTCATGTTCAGTTGCTTGTCCACTATGAACCCTAAATCCTTTTAATAGTTTCTGCTTTACGGGATACAGTCACCCATTCTGTAGATATGACCTGCTTTCCTTGTTCCTAGATGTATAGGTTTGCACTGGGTTTATGAAAATGCATTTTGTTTGAATGGGCCCAGCTTATCAAGTGATTCAGATCGCTCTGTATGACTGACCTGTATTCATCATTACTTACCATTCTGCCAGTCTTTGACCTAGTGGAACGCCACTAAATACCTTCCACAATACCTGTGGAACGCCACTAAAAACACCCTCATTCGATTATGATTCCCCACTGAGGACTACTTTCTGAGCTGTCAGTTAGCCCATTTTTAATCCATTTAACTTTACTGATATTGTATAGGGCTAACTTTTGTATCAGAATGTCATGCAATACTAAGTCAAATGACTTACAAAACTCTAAGTATATCACATCTGTGCTGTTCTTTTTCAATCAAACTTGTAATCTCACCAAAGAATGAAATCAGGTTTGTGTGACAAAATCTATTTTTCATAAAACCATGTTGACTGGCATTAATTATATTCCTATCCTTTAACTCTTTATCACTTGGATCCTGTATCAGTTCTTCCATTATTGTGTCTGTGATTGATGTCAACCTAGCCAACCAATAGTTATCCAGGTCATCTTGCTTGCTCTTTTTGAATATAAGCACAACATTAGAACTCTTCCAGTCTGTTGGAATTTCTCCTGTATTCGAAGGTTTATTAAAAATTAACATCAGCGGGCTGGAGATCTCTTCAGCCACCTCTTTTTGGACTTGTAGCAGGGTTGGCTGCCATCAGAGCGCCCCCTCATGACCAGACATCTCTGTGGAGCCATGTGGCTCCTCAAGCAAACTCAGACTCAAAAAGCAATTCAAACAATGCCCAGAAGGGTCTCATTTATTTATTCCTCAGGTGCCTAATGGCCCTCTAGTTCAGTGTCTCTCCCAGTAGTGCAACACAAAGTCTTTCAAAACAAAACACAAACTCATGCAGTCTTCACCCCAGTTTCAACTGGGCATAGCCCCATCTTCCCTGAGGGCCTGCCAGTCTCTCCCCTACTTCTTGGGCAAGCTCTCTCCTTGTAGGCCCATCTCACGTCCCAACCTGAAATGAGTACCCCTGCCATTGACCACCATAAATATTACACACTTCCTTTATGTCCAGTGACTCCATGGCCAGAACGTGTTATTTTTATACATCCAGGAAACAGGGGTGGAAGATGTAAAATGGATACACCTCCCACATATTTTAAATTTTACAAACTACATATTGCTTGCAACCTGCCTGGCCCCATGTAAGAAATGATTCAGTTAAATTATAAGGCACACATTTGATTATGCCAGGATCTGGTGGGAGGCATATTTCATAGACACAGAAACTGTAGAGGCAAGAGGGACCCAGTGGGAACCGTACTGGGTGGCACTGGAGCTGGGAATCTCCCTATGGAATCCTGCAGACATTATTAATATATCTGTAAATACTGTACTTGATTCACTGAATAATAATAATGTTTCTCAATAAATTGCTTGCAGCATATATGGCGCTAAATTTGTTTTGCAATTAACTCAGGGAATAGGAGAAATAAAGAGGGGGGGAATGGACAAGACTGTTACACATCACACTGATTAATAATTGATAATAATGGAGAAGAAAATGTGCAAAGCTAAAGGTCCTGGACACTAGGCACCACGTGAATTAATAATTCAACTGTGCCAATTATAACTGCTATTCCTAGATGGACAGGGATTCCTAAAGAGTTGGTGTATGTTAAAAGCATGCATACAATAGAGAGTGGGACATATAAACAGCAGTATCCCAGAGTGAAGATGGCAACACAAGGAGGAAATAAAATAAACACAGCCTGCTGTAAACAAATGGTTTACAGATGGTTCTGTGAATTCTTGGCAAGATGAACTTGACCACAAGCAAGAGAGATTGGGTTCGACTAGTCAAAGAGAGTGAAAAGGTGGTAAGGCTCAGAAACAAAGTATGTGTTCTGGGATACCACAACTTTTCAGTGGGGAAAAACACCATGATAGGGAAGTCTGGATGGATTTTGTCTGAACCTCATGTCCCTGACTTGGATAGGAACCAAAGTTGTCTTCTGTCTTTACATGAACCCGGACCCCATTGTGCTAGGTGCTGTACAAACAGAGAACCAAAAGATGGTCCCTTGCTCAAAAATCTTACATTCTAAATATAAGAAAAGAGACAACAGCTGGACATAAAGAGACAGACTGGGGAATTCAAGGAAACAATGAGACAAACTGTCTAATCCTGTTTTGAGAATAAATTAATGCTCACTTGTGTTGTCGCTCTGTGGCACACATCACTCCCACAGGTTTAAAGTTATTAATCTTCATAATATCCTGTGGCACTGAGTTTCACAGGTTAATTATATATGGTATAAAATAATCTCTCTTTTGATCTGTTCATCCACAGGACAGTAAAAGCAAGGGCAACAACAATGCGAGCTTCCCCCATAAAAGTGCTTCAGCCCTGACATAGCCTCCTGATATCAGATAGCATTATTGTTTCTATTCTCTCTCTCTTCTGTGATTCCCAATTAGTGGCCATGGTGGTAATGGTTTTTGTGACATGGACAATTGTCCACTAAGATCTGGGGAAAGACCAGCAAACTCATGTTATACAGTCCACTGAATAGTTGTCAGTAATAACTTACAGACACTTGAGCTTGATTTGAATCAGCTGCCTAGGGTTGACAGATTTTATTTTCTCTTACCAACCCCAAGTTTGGTGTCACTGAAGGTGACATTCAAGTGCCTTTCTGCATCTTGGTTGCTCAGGTGGAATGTGGAGACAGCTGTTTTTTGAGGGTTTGGTTGGAATCACAATAACCAACGCATTCCTCCAGTTTTTTTCAGATCTTCTGTGATGATGCATTCCTCTTGGGTGAAAGTGCTCGTTGGGATGGCGAGCATAAAATCATCTGCATATCCAAGTTTCCATTCCCAGCTCGCTGATATAAATATTAAATAGTGATGGTGCCAAGACAGATCCCTGTGGGAGCCCATTATTCAATAGACAAGACTTGCAGGTCTGTTAAATGTACACAAAACTTGTGGTTGGTGAGCATAACTGTCAGTAGGAGCAATGTTGTTCTGCACCACACTATTTTCAACACCTTCAGAAACAGGCTGTTCTGCCAAACTGAGTCATATGCCAAGGACAGGTCCACATACGCTGCAACTGTTTTGAGCCCACCTTGATAGCCGGTTTTGGTATGGGTCATCAGTGCAATTATCTAATCACAGGTGCTTTGTTCTGGTCTAAACCTGGATTGCTCTTTAGGGATGTGGGCATGAGGATTTCCAAAAATATCTTGGAAAGGTTGGCTTGTAGCCAACATATAACGAAGACCACCACCAACATAAAGGTTAGGAACAATATTATCCACAAATTAGCTCGTACCAGTTGAGGACCAGATACTCACACCTTGTGGACAACCACATTGGCCTCGTCTTCTCAGTAGATGAATATTGCATGCCAGTATGAGCAGGTAGCATACGTATTAAACTTGTCCACATCCAACTGGACACTACTATGACAATTGTATATGACATGGTCTATACTGGCAATTTGACTTCCCATCCTCATACATATCTTACAACCATCCCTCAGAAGAGAAGCAGCAATAATATGAGAATATGACTGTGAGATAATGAACCAGGACGTGCCCATCTACAAAGATATCTGACCACTTCTGTGATGCCACCTTAAGTCCAGTCTAGTTAGCAGCCAGAGCTCTTAAAACCTTAGAACAACTATCAAAAGACAAGAGATGGAGACTGCAGGAAAACAGCAGGGTCAAGAATCAAGACCTGATCACAGATCCTATAGACCAACCACCTGGCTTCACCAAGCCATGTAAAATATGGATCATAGAGAACCACATCAGAACCTCGTACAGATGCTGCAATTACCTACTGTTGTTGGTAGTCCATCGCTGCTGCTGCTGCTGCTGCTGATATTGTCGCAGTTCTCATATATGGCTACGCAAATGATTCCGCAGTCCGAACCCTGATGCACAGAGTCAGCCGCACTGAGGGCATGGGCAGTCTGTATCTATGATGTTTGAGGATGCAGATCTGTGGTGCCTTCCACGTGCAGCCTGGAGATGATTTTGTCGATCCTGCTCAAACTTGTCACATGCTGATCTTGTCAGAGACCGCCAGTGAGTCCTGTTCTGAGCCATTTGCTCAAGTTCTTTCAGATTGATGCCAGGCCACTGGAGACTGCTCTTCAGATTATCTTTGAAGTGCTTATATGGACAACCCTTCTTTCTTTTGCCCTGACTCAGCTCCCCATACAGGATCTATTTTAGGAGATGGTGGTCTTCCATTCTGATGACATGTCAGGTCCACGTAAGTTGTGCTCTCCATAACATTTTGTTGAGTTTCCTCTCTCAAGGACCTTAATATTGGTCACTCTGTCCTGCCAACGAATGCTCGTTACTGAGCGGAGGGGAGCGCATGTGAAATTGCTCAAGCTGTTTAGTGTGACATCTATAAAAAGTCCACATCTCAGATCCATACAGGAGAGAACTTAGAAGCACAGCACTGTAGATCTTCAATTTGGTGGAGAGACAGATGTTGTGTCAGTTAAGAACTTTTGTTCGGAGTCGGCCAAGGGCCTGGCTGGCTTTACTAATTCTGGAGGAAATTTCCTTATCAAGGGAACCATCACTCGAGATGGTACTGCCCAAATACTTGAACTGATTTACATTTTAAACTGTGTGCCTTGGATGAAGAGGGCTGGCACTGGGGCATTGGAATGAGGTACTGGTTGGAACAAGACCTCTGTCTTCCCAAGACTGATGGTGAGGCCAAAGAGCTGGGATACTTTAGAAAATCTATCAACGATGACCTGAAGGTCGTCATGTCTATGGGCCATCAAGGTGCAGTCATCCGCAAAAAGTGCCTCGACGAGAAATCTCTCCAGTGTCTTGGTCTTAGCACTGAGTCTTTGAAGCTCAAAGAGGGAGCCATTGAGTCGGTAGTGGATGTATATCCCCTGATCCAAGTCCCTTGTTGCGTGTCTGAGGACACAGGCAAAGAACAAGTTGAACAGCACTGGAGCAAGTATGCAGCCTTGCTTCTCTCCATTCAAGATTTTGAATGCATCAGAAAAGTCACTGTGGAACAGATGGATGATTTGTATGAATCTTCTTGGGCAGCCCAGTTTATGTAGAATAGCCCATAGACCCTCTCTGTTGACCATATCAAAAGCTTTGGTCAAATCGATGAAAACTGCATAGAGGTCCATGTTCTGCTCTAAACATTTTTTCTGGACCTCCCTTATGACAAAGATCATGTCCATAGTACTATGACCTGGTCTGAAACCACACTGCACTTCTGGCAGAATCTCCTCAGATATGTTTGCGATGAGTCTGTTCAGTAGAATGTGAGCTAGAATTTTGCCTGTTGTACAGAGGAGAACAATGCCTCTGTACTTTCCACAGTTAGCTTTGCTGCATTTGTTTTTGAACAGTGATACAATAATAGCATCTTTGAAGTCCTGTGGCATTTCTTCTTCCTCCTAAATGCTACTCAAGATGTCATGAAACACCTCAATAGCCTTTGGGCCTGATCCTTTATACAATTTTGCTGGAATATCATCCTTTCCAGATGCTTTGCCAGAGTTCAGTTTTTTGATGGCTTTTATAACTTCTTCAACTGATGGAGGGAGATCAAGATCCTCTTTGATGGGTTTCTCAGGTAAATGATCAAGGACATGCTGATTGACCGTGGATATCTATTGAGTAGACTATTGAAGTGTTCAGCCCATCTCCATATGATTCCCTCCTTGTCTTTGATGAGGGTTGTGTCATCTGCTGACTTCAAGAGGGCTGTGCCAGAATTAGATGGTCCGTAGGCTGCTTTGAGAGAGTCAAAGAACATCTTTGCATTGTTTTTTTCTGTGTAATGCTGGACTTCTGCAGCTTTTCTCTTCCACCACTCAAACTGCATTCTCCTTAGTTCAGACTAGGCTTTGCACTGTAGTACTTAAACCTATCTTTCTGTGAGATGGAAGTGAGTTTATTCTGCTATTCACCAAATGCTTTCTTCTTGTCACTTAGGAGTTTGGAGATGTCCTTGTTGTTCTCATCAAACCATCCTGGTGTATCCTTTTCTTTGGCCCCAGAACTGATTTAGCTGTGTCAATAATCGCGTTTCAGCTGTTTCCATTTTTCTGTTGGGTTGCCGGTGATTGGCAGGCATGAAAGAAGCTTGTCATCAAGTGACTGCTGAAAGTGTGCCTGATAGTTGGAGTGCTTGAGCTTTGCTATGCTGAAGGCTGTTCTATTAAGTTTGGGACACATGTGCTGTGAAGAGTCTATATGCAGGTTCAGCATTGCTCTTACCAATTTGTGGTCTGTCCAGCATTCCACACCAAATATAGCTCTGGTAATTCTGACATCGCGGATGTCTCATTGGCAGGTGATAACATAGTCAATCAAGTGCCATTGGTTGGAGTGTGGGTGCATCCATGTCATTTTATATTTATAATTTTGCCTAAAGATAGTGTTAGTGATGAGCAGACTGTGTTCTACACATTTACGCAAGAGGAGGAGTCCATTGCTGTTTATCTCTGCCACTCCATTTCATCCTATCACGCCTCTCCAGTCACTACTGTCTCTACCAATCCTAGTGTTAAAGTCTCCCAGCAGGATGAGCTTGTCATATGCAGGAGTTGATCTGATGATGGAGTCCAGGTCAGAGTAGAATTGCTCCTTGCTTTCCTCTGTGCTGGACAGTGTAGGTGCACAGGCACTGATGATAGTGACATGCCGTAGAGGATTCAGGGGAAATCGAAGTTTCATGAGCCATTCGTTCAGGCCAATAGACAGGTCAGGAAGTTGTTTCAGAAGTGAAGGTCTTATTGAAAATCTGACTCCATGGATCCTTTCTTCATCCTCTGCTTTTTCTTTCCAAAAGAAATTTTAATTGCTTCCTAGCTCACTGATGGAAACTTCTCTAGCCAATCTAGTCTCTTGCAGTGCAGCAATATCAATATTATAGTGGACAAGTTCTCTGGAGACAAGAGCTGTTCTTCTCTCAGGCCTTTGTGCATTGCCTCCATCCACAAGAGTGTGGACATTCCATGCTCCCAGAGTGAGTCTTTTCTTCTTTATTAAAAAAAGAAAAGGAGTACTTGTGGCACCTTAGAGACTAACCAATTTATTTGAGCATAAGCTTTCGTGAGCTACAGCTCACTTCATCGGATGCATACTGTGGAAACTGCAGAAGACATTATATAAACAGAGACCATGAAACAATACCTCCTCCCACCCCACTCTCCTGCTGGTAATAGCTTATCTAAAGTGATCACTCTCCCTTAGATAAGCTATTACCAGCAGGAGAGTGGGGTGGGAGGAGGTATTGTTTCATGGTCTCTGTGTATATAATGTCTTCTGCAGTTTCCACAGTATGCATCCGATGAAGTGAGCTGTAGCTCACGAAAGCTCATGCTCAAATAAATTGGTTAGTCTCTAAGGTGCCACAAGTACTCCTTTTCTTTTTGTGAATACAGACTAACACGGCTGTTACTCTGAAACCGTTCTTCTTTATTGTTTTTCAACCGCTGTAGGATGATCTGCCAGCCATGGTAGTCTGGCCAGATGTTATGGGGCAGGCAATGTTTTGGGCACCTTTTCTAGGCCCGTCCCTTAAAAAGGGTGAGCAGTGCTATCCTAAAAAGGGCTGCTCAGTAATCTAGGATGCTGATGAACGTCTCTGCTGCCCTGGGGACAGAGCTGAATGGCCTAAGGCCGCCTATGTGCAGGATTGTGGCTACAACTGCCAGTTCATCTTCATCTGTTGCTTTTCCAGGCCCCCATCGCCACAGGACTTGAATTAATGATAAAATGATGATGATGATGAGATTTGATAAGATGTTAATAGGATGAGAGTTGGGAGAAAATCTGTGCAGGAAACTTTTGAGTGAGAAAACCGTTGCACACTCTCTCGGCTGTGGAAGTCAGATTCCAGCAGCATGAAGAATCGTTATGGCTGGGGACTTCCTTAGCTGCAGTGGGTAACCAGGACATCTTCCATGCCTTGTCATGCTCTACACGCGCCACAGCATGTTGCTGAACCACCTACATGGCCATTGAATCACAAATTGATTTCCCCCACCCTGTCTACCAGAACAGTCTTCACATGCTAGAAAAAGGCAGTTTCCCTATCTCGCTAAGGGCAAAAGACCCATCAGCTGCCCTCATGGTGTATGAGGTATATGGGGGATATGTGGGAAAGGTAGCACCTCTGTTGGAGGAACCTGTCATGCTCCTTAGGGATTAGTTCATCTGCTTTGGCCCTCACCTACACCCAGCTCTCACCTGTGGCTCCAAGTAGCTGTTTGCATAGGACAGTGGCCACACCCTGGTAAACTGCTTCAATGAGTGGGCTAAACCAGGTGAGGATAGCCAATATAATTACCTACTACACAAATGGAAAATGAAGGACAACTGAATATGACAATGTGGAGAAGACATCCAAACCATGGAACATCTAGTGAACTCTAAGATCCTTGTCTGGATGGACAGCCTTGATTCATTCCATGTCAACAGAAACCGCAGATTAGATGAAAGAAAAGGAGTACTTGTGGCACCTTAGAGACTAACAAATTTATTTGAGCATAAGCTTTCGTGAGCTACAGCTCACTTCATTGCCACAAGTACTCCTTTTCTTTTTGCGAATACAGACTAACACGGCTGCTACTCTGAAACAGATTAGATGATAAACCTGGATGTTGACTTTTAATGTTGCTTTTCAAATTGCCGTATGAAAGAAAGAAAGAGCCAACCCCAAAGTCATTTAGTTTCCTTTAAAATTCTGAACTCCTAAAACAAGAGCTGGCAAGGATATTTTTAATTAAGTTCCTTTTCATTATTTGAATTTGCTTAATGGATAACTGCCTGCTGGCTTTTTGCTCTTAACTGCTTGTTTGCTCAGTAGCGAAGCATTTGCTAATTAAAGTACTTTTTAAGTTATTCTGCACTGCAATATTATCATTCCAGAAAGAAGAAATTAAAAAACTGGTTTTGCATGACTAAACAATTAAGGGCAACACACTGAATTCTGCTTTGATCTTCTTTGTTATGCAAGTTTTCAGATTTAGCTATGAAACTTCTACTCCTATTGTCCGGTATGTTCTCTCCTTGGTATTCTGTACTTTCACTGGGCCTCACTGAGAGTTCTAGGTCAGTTCCTCACTTGGTGCAGATCGACTTAGTTCCACTGAATTCAATGAAGCTATATTGATTGATATCAGATGAGGATCTGGCCTTTTATGTGTAGAGCAGCTACAGAATATGCAGTTATGAACCAGCCTCATATACATGATTTGGGCCCTACACAGATACATTTCAGGTATTGTAAGGCCATGTCCAAACATTTCCTTGTCTGCCCTATGTAGCTAAGAAGCACTCCAAGTGCAAATTCTATATGGATCATTATGCGGCATCCAATAAACAAACCACAAGCACAGTAGGCTCAGAGAAGTCTGTGTAATACCACATATAATTCAGTAAAGTTATCTAACTGCAATGGAAAATTTAAGAGCAAGCACTATTTGACAAGTTGCTGTTCTTTTTAAATTTAACACAATGCTTTTTTTGTACAAAATTTCCAAAAAGATGGAAAAAATTCCAGAAACTAAAACTATTTAGCTACCCTCCTGCGGTCATATCTAAATCAATGGTCACCAGATCAAAGGCACTTCCTACAATGAGGAATAGCTTTCAAATTTAAACCTACTAACCCCAGCTGTTTTGGCTGCACAGCTGTTCAATAAATGGTGGAAAGGTATGTATTATAATGGGGAAAGTGTAATTTTTGCACCCTCCTTTTCTCAAAAATAGCTGAACCGAGTTTGTTCAATCTCTCAAAAAAATTCACCTTCAAGCACATTTGCCAGTGGGACTACTCTTGTGCATGGGTGTTTGCAGGACTGGGGCCTAAGCCTGGAAAATTTCAACCAGAAATTTAATGTTTCAGGAATTTATGACAAACAAAAACAAGATTTATAGCACAGACAATTATGCAGCCTTATCTGTAGAGATGAACCACTGAGTGTACTCTCTTCCTCTAGGAGCCTGGCCCTGTGCCCATTGAAATCAATAGGGCCCCGGGCTTTGTTACTAATTTCAGTGGGCACAGGATCAGACCCTAATTCAACTAAAGCAGCATCTGCAGTAGCATCTAGCATTGGAATAACATGAACAAATAATTATTTGCAACTGGTGTACATATTTCATGATCTGGTTCAAAAGAATGGCCTCAAAACTGCTTAGCAAACTTTTTTCTTCATGTAACATATTTTCCTCCACTGAGCTGCATATTTATCAGCTTCTGTCCTAGATTTGATTATGAGAGTTCATTTCTCAGAGCACCAGACCTTCTTAATTTAGTTCTTTATTCAAGTAATTGGGGCTTGACATTTTTTTTTTTTAATGGCTGGAAATCCTTTGCTACCTGTATTAAGAATAATTAGCATATTTCCAAGTCTTTTATGTGTGTGTTTTTAATTTGTTTGTTTGCTCTTAGCCAAGACTTCAAGTTCGAATAAAATTGGAAGATCAGATAATGTAGGAAGGGAGAAATGAATTAGTACAGATGTACTTCAGTTATGAAGAAAAGAATAATACCCAGTGATGTTTGTTACTTTAGGAAGATAAAGGAAAGCAAAGTGATCGGGGTTCCGATCCTGGTTCAGCCACAGATTTCCTGTGTGACCTGGGGCAAGGCATTTAATCACTCTGTATCTCAGTTCTCCATCTATAATACTGGGGTAATATTGCTTCCCTACCTCACTGGGATTGTTGTGCAGATAGATCCATTAGGGCCAGATTTATCATATTTACTCATGTTTAGTGAAATGATACTTTGCAAGTAGCCCCAATGGTCTTACAAACCTGTAAAAGTACACAACAATTGAATCCCCAGTGGGACTACAGTGCATAGTAATGTATCACTAAACATGAGACAAGATGAAAAAATCTGATTTTTTGTTTAGTGAGGTGCTCAGAAATAGTGGTGAAGGCCATAAAGCCTGTACATAACCAAAATCCAACAAATTCTGTCACACTTTTATTTTTGACTTCTAAAGTATCTTTTTGTTTCCATCTTGCCACTGTTCACTCCTAGTATGTTTGTTATCTAAAGTTGCTAGGAGATTTCTGAACCCTCCTCTCCAATGTGAACTTCAAAACAGTTCTCATCTTCAGGCTAGATTCTACAATGGGCTCTCATTTGTGCTACCTTTGAAGAGCATATGGAAGGGGGTCACCAAGTGCGAAGGCAAAAGCTCATCTCTCAGATGGTGTGGTTATTACTGTGAGTATATTTCATCAGTGCTCAGAGCTCTGCCCTGGTTACTTCTTTCTGGGTGCAATACAAGGTGTTGGTCACTGTAAGAATAGGAATCAAGATACTGTGATGCATGTGACTGTACAGATGAAATGATGGAATAAATATGGGAGTCTATGCTTATACCTACATTTAGTCTCTGAGCATTCCCATTATGAAGCAGCTCTTTCTGGACGTATGAGTGGGCTGATACGGGAACACACAAAGAGAGGACTAAGAAGATAAGAGTTGGCAGTGGGGTTTAGTAACAGCATAGTATATAAACGTAGGGCCTGTCTAGACTCGGGAAACTTGCACTGGTGTAACTACACCAGTCAAATCCCTAACGTGAACACAGTGTTTTGGGTATAAAACAGGGCTTGTAACCTACTGGAATAAGGTGCATCAGTAGAAGCTTCATCTTGTACTTGTGCAGAGCACTTACACAGGGCTTTGCACACGTACAGCTATGTTGGTACAACTCACCCTCCCCTCTCCCCACATTGACAAGATCATAGATCTCATAGGAAAACATTAGGAACAATACAAGCAATGATACATTCAGGGCATGCTGTATTTTTGGTGCATGGATGGTAATGATTTGTAAAAGTGCTTATTCTTCCCAAATAAACAGCCATAGACAAAGAATAAGGGACTCAACTGGCTCTATTTTACACCAACAAGGCATGATCCTCACGCAGGCAACAGTGGCAGCCCACTCATTTAGGGGAAAAGCCCCTTGCAATGGATGAGAGGAAATGACACGTTTCATGACACTGCATGCATGTGTCCTCTTCCCAGATCTACTATTAATTCCCTAGTGAGCATCATATTGACCAACGTTTTCAAATTAATTTCAGGGAGATTTGTGGTGGTACTTAATTTGCTAATAAGTTCAAGAAGGAAAGACAATCCCATGTGCTTCCTGGCCTCCCTTGAGGATGGCGGGGAAGGGGGGAGGGGAACTAGCTAGGAACCTGTTTAATAATCTGAAGAACTCCCTGGGACATTCTATACCTTGGGGGAGCATGCTGTAATCTCCCTATTCCTCATTTTCATATAATCTTGATCTTACGTATAAAGCACGCCTTGTAAGGTATCATGGGAAAGGTTATGATCTGCTAAAAGTCATTTCTCTATCCATAGATGTATATCATTAATGCATATGAAGTTATGAGAATTGTGTAGTATGGTTATCACTAAAACATGCTGTAAATTGGGGGAATCAGCCAGATATTAGGTCCCCAAAGGCAACAGCAAGGAAAGTAACCAAAGCCCAGGCCAGGTGTCAAACAACCCATCAACAGCCATTGTCCAGCAAGGGAGCTACAATGCAATGGCTCACCTGCATGAGGCCATACCAGGGGAATTGCTCAACCTTACTTGGAGAGACTCAGTAATGCTCACCTGACTCTGAACGGGTTGTGGGGCAAAGCCAAGAGGGAGGAAAGGACCTGATAAAAGGAAGAGATGTTTGCTGTGCTCTTCCTCTCTCTTCCACCTCCATCTACAGGCTGGACCACACCAAGCAACTGAAGTGCTGATCAAAGGGGAGAGCCTGACTAAAGAGCAACCAGCCAGCCTGTGGTGAGAAGCATCTAAGTTTGTAAGGACACTGAAAGTGTTAAGATCAGCTTAGAATGCATTTTGTTTTTATTTCATTTGACCAAATCTGACTTGTTATTCTTTGACTTATAATAACTTAAAATCTATCTTTCATAGTTAATAAATTTGTTTATTCTACCTGAAGCCGTGTGTTTGGTTTGAAGCATGGTAGAGACTCCCCTGGGGATAACAAGCCTGGTACATATCAATTTCTTTGTTGAATTCACAAACTCATAAGCTTGCAGTGTCCAGCAGACATAACTGGACACTGCAAGATGGAAGTTCCTAGGGTTGTGTCTGGGACCGGAGATATTGGCTAGTGTCATTCAGTTGCAAGTAGCTGGGAGCAGCTTACATGCCAGAGGCTGTGCGTGACCAGCCCAGGAGTGGGGGTTCTCATAGCAGAGCAGGGTAAGGCTAGCTCCCAGAGTCAAGAATTGGAGTGACCTAGCAGATCACCAGGCCAGATAGAACCAGAGGGGAACGTCACACTCTCCCTCCTCTCCCCTCCCCACCATTAGTGTGAATTGAAACAGAGTGGTAATAGCTGGGTATACAGGACTGACCCTTGGCCTGGGGCACGGACAAAATGGAGGGAGAGGGGGGCAAAGTACAGGCTTTACTCTGTCTCTATGTACATGTGTCTCATGGGCGGGGGAGGGCTGCTGGGCAAAGTAGCTAGTGCAGTGCCCGAGACAGAAGGCTGGACCAGCGGGGGGAGGGAGGGAGGGGTGAGCCTGGCAGTGCAGGGTTGCATGGGAATGGGAAGAGGACAGTAAGTCAGCCAGCTGTAATTATTGGGGTTACTCTGTACCCCAACCCCCTAGAGTGTCAGTAGTATGCCCAGTGTATTGCGTCTTGGAGGCAAACACTGCAGGTGGTTCAGCAGCTTGGTCTTACAGACACTAGCCCTGGTGGATCCCAATTATCACTCAGACACATGGCTGAAGGAAAGGTTTTTACTAGGGGTGGCAGGACAGGGAACGTTGCAGACACCCCAGATACAGAGGTTTAAACAGCTACAGTTCAAAGTGAGCAAGAACAATTCCAGACTGGGCTCAGGCCAGCCCAAGGGAGAGTCAGGGCTCTCCAGGCCTAGAGCTTGGGGTATCCTCTCCAGTCCAGTCTCTATTCAACGTTTGTGGGTTTCCAAGCCAGGCTTTAGTGTCTCTGCTTTGGGTCCTTTGCAGTGCTTCCCTGCCCAGCTGCTGCTGCTCCCCCATAAGACCCACACAGACCTGTACGTGGCTGTGATGGCCTGCAGTCACACACACCCTGGTCCACATGCAGCTTTGTCCACAGTCCCCAGGGTTTCTCTACAGCTCCATGCTGCCCTATGGCTCTCACACCCAACAGAGCCTAGCTGCGCCAGGGTTCAGGACCTTACCCTTCCCTTGGCCAGGGGAAAGGGATGTGTAACAGGGAAGGGGCTGGTGTAGGTTGACCAGATAGCAACTGTGAAAAAAAGGGACAGGGGGCAATAGGCACCTATATAAGAAAAAGTCCCCAAAAACAGGACTGTCCCTATAAAAACGGGACATCTGGTCACCCTAGGCTGGCGGGAAACACAGACCCTCCTTTGCTGAGGGGATTTGCAGTCCCTGCTTTGCTGATCCATCAAGCAGTTACTGGCGTTTATGGGGCCGCTTCGGGGGTGAGGGGAGGGGGAGGAGGAAAGGGAACAAAATGATAGGGGCTGCCAGGTAAGATCGCAGCTATTGCTACCCCCACCCAATGGGCAAGGGGAGGATGGCCTGCCAGTTCCCCCAGGCACCCCCAAGTTCCCAGTGGGGGTGATGCGCCCTTCCAGCCACCACTGAGGGGGGAGGCGGGGGCCACCCCCGGAACCTTCCCGTAAGGAGGGGGCAGCAGGGCAGGGCGATCACTCCCCCCAAATGCCCATAAAGGGTGTGGGCCCTCCACCCTCGCTCCCACAGAGAAGGGGCAACAGGGAAGAATCTTACCCCCCACATCCAAATTTCCCCCCAAGGATCATAAGAGAGAAGGATCATAAGCTCACTGCCCCCCAATTTCCCCCAAAAGTGGGGGTGGAAAGAAGGGGTTGTGTTTGTAGGCGAGGAGAACGAGCCCAGGCCGGGGGAAGAGGTGGGGCACGAGAAGGGGCGGCGAGTCTGCACCAGGGGAGGGGCGCTTAGGAAACCTGCCCCCAGCCACGCCATCTCCCTTTACTGCATCTCGCCCCCGGCCCTGCCACTGCTCCCCGCAGGGGGCGGGAGCGACCCTTGGGCAGAGGCGCGCGCGCGCGCGCGGCGAGCGGCGGGGCCCGGGGGGGGGGCGAAGCGCGAGCTTGCCTCTGGCCCCGGGCGCGTGCGCAGGCAGGCCGGGCGCGGGAGCGAGCGCCGCGCCCGTGAAGAAGGAAGGGGGCGGGGACGCGCGGGAGAGGGGAGGGGAGTCAGCCCGTTAATGACGTTTGGGGCCGGTGGCTCCGGCTGTGGCTCCTCGCACGGGCGGGGGGAGGAACCGGGGAAGGGAAACAAAGCGAAGGAGAGGCCAGGTAAGGACGCAGCTGCGGCTAATCTCCCCCTAATGGGGAGGGGAGACCTCCTAGTTCCCACGGGGTCACCCCCCTAATTGCTGGCGGGGCTCGGGCGGCCTGTTAGTTCGCACGGGGTCGCCCTTCTAGTCGCCACGGAGGGTGCGGTCCTCGCTCCCCCTTCTTGTGAGGGGGAGACAGCAGGAAAGTGCCCCCCCATTACTGTCGGGGGCGGGGTCTTCTCCAGCTCCACACATGTTCCCATGGCCGGGGGGGGGGGGGGCAGCAAGGCAGGGGCTCGCTCCCCCCGGATCCCCCTAAGGGGTGTGAGAGCAGGACAGGGTCTGGTTCTTCACTCCCCCGGAGGGAGCAGCCGGGGAAGAGCTTCCCCTGCCCCCCCCTCCCCGACACACACACACACACACCCAAACTTCCCCGAAGTGGGGGTGGGGCAGCAGGGGCAGACCGTCCCCCCCTCTCGGCCCCCAGCTTCCTCGCTCTCCCCCATCCCCAACTCCCGGGGAAGGAGGCGGGGGCAGCAGCCGGAGCCCCTCACTCTTCCTCCACAATGTCAGCGCCGACGTGGGAGCAGGACCCCCCCCCCCAAACTACTTCCCGTGACGTGGGGGCAGGAGTCGAGGGTCTTCGCCGCCCCCCCCCCCCAATTCCCATTGGCCAAGCGGTGCCTGCTCCCCGCTTCTCATTCACTGGGGTGGGCTGGGGCAGGGCTCAGGGGCCTCCCCCCCCCCCTCGCCAGGGGGAGGTGCTCGTTGTGGTTCCCAGTAAACCTTTACCGAGGGGCGGGTCCCCACTGCTGGGAGGGGAGGGGAGGGGAGGGGGCGTGCGGCGGTGACACTGTCGTTGTTTCCGGCCCTTCTGGGGGCGGGGGGCGCTGTCGGGCCGGGTGTTGGTCGAGGAGGAAAACGAGCCCTGCGGGGGCAGGGCGTGCGTGGAAGGAGCGCTGCTCGGGAGACAGCCACCCGAGCCACCTCCCTTCCTCGCCCCTGCCCTCGCGCTGCCACATCACGGGCCGGGCGGCAAACGGGACGCGGGCGTGTTCTCGCGGGATTACAGCGTGGAATCCGGGCGGGGGCGGGAGTGGGCGCGCGCGCGCGCGCGGGGGCGCGCGCAGTGCCTGTGACCCCGAGGGGACGCGGCGGAGTGGGGCCAGCCAGCCAGTTCATGTCAGCTAGATGGGGCCCACGGGGTCACTCCCTTTTTCCCAGTGGGGAGGCCTGTTCGTTCCCACGGGGTCACCCCCTAATTCCGATTGGGGGTCACCCCTCCAGTCACCACACAGAGGGAGGGTGGGAGTCCTATGGAAGAGGTATTGGGAAAAGGCCCTTCTTCCTCCCCCCACATGACACATTCCCATAGGAGGTAGTTTCAGAGTGGTAGCCCTGTTAGTCTGTATCAGCAAAAAGAAGGAGGAGTACTTGTGGCACCGAAAACACTAAATTTGTTAGTCTCTAAGGTGCCACAAGTACTCCTCGTTCTTTTTTCATAGGAGGTAGTGTCTTCCCCTAGCTCCATATGTGCTCCTATAAGGGGAGGGGCAGTAGGGCAGGGCACTCCCTCCCTCCTAAATTCCCCTGAAGGGTGTGTGGAGAAGAGTCCTGACTCTCCCTCCAACTCCCACAAGGTAGGAGCAGCAAGAAATTATTTTAACCCCCTTGTGACAGGATGTAGTCCCTAGGGGTGAGGAAGAGGCCAGAGAGACCTTGGTAGGTCTCGCCCCACATCTCCTGCCTTGTCAATCATGCATGAAAGAGGGGAAACTGCAGTGGGGACAGGGAGGAGCAAGATCGCCCTAAAGCATCAGACTGCAGGAGCTGTTGCCGATGGTGCAGAAGGAAGACTTAGGCAGGAGACCTTCTCCATGACCCCAAGAAGAGTACAGTGGATTCCCAGGGTAAGACAGGTAGGCTGAGCTTGCCACAGAGACCCAGTCAGAGCGATTTGCCCCCCAAACCCATAACTTAAGTGACTGGGTTGTTGGCAGCACTGTAGACTCGCTACCTCCCTTCTTCTGAGACCCTAGGGAGAGAGTATCCCGAAAAGTGTGGGGTGTTTGTGACTTCCATTTTGATCCCAAGCGGGAGAGAGTTAAGGAGGCTAACAAAGGGACACTCCCCCTCCCCCCCTTTGTGAATAATAGGGAAGTGGGGCTGGTGGTGTGACCACACATGTAGATAACTGGGTATGGTCAGGTTCCCTGAGTAAGGAACAATCAAGGACTCTGCTGTATCCCCCTTTCCACCATCCAAATTATTCAAAATGGGGGGAGAAGGACAGCAGTAGGGGAAGATATTAACTCCCAACATATTTAATCCCTCAAAGGGGGCAGCGAGGACAAAGCATAACCTCCCCAGAAACCCAGATTCCTTGCTCCCCCCCCCCACCCCCAATTCCTAAGGGAGAAGGAGGAGGGGTCGGCAAGCAGAACCTTCGCTCTTCCTCCGCAGTGTCTTTACCAAAGTGGGAGCAGGGTTCCCAGACTTGCCCCCTATTGCCACTGATGTGGGGACAGGAGTCTAGGGTCTTTGTTCCACCCCCAATTCCCAGTGATCTAAGTGGTGTCTGCTCCCCACTTCTAATTCACTGGGGTGGGTCAGAGGGCAGGGGCCCTCTTGGCGCCTATTTGCCAGGGAGAGGTGCTCTTTTCTGTTCAGAATAGTAAACCTTTATCTGATGCTGTGTCTTATCTGTGTACAGCACTAGTGATTGCTGTGGGGCAAAGAAGGGTGTTGCTGTGCCTGGGGTTGGCAGTGAGACAGTGTGATTGTTTCTATCCCTTCTTGGAGTGGGAGGGGTCCAGCCTGCTGGGGGAAGGGTGGTGCTTGTGTGGGGGAGAGGCGCTGACCTTGAGTGATGTCAGGTGGGACAGCACAGGAGACGGGGGTGTTTGTACATGAGGAGAATGAGCCCGTGCCAGGGGGAGCATGCAGGGCACTAGAGGGGGCAGTGTGTGTGTGAATGGGGGAGTGCTGAGTTGAAACCTGCACCAGCAATATCCATTTATTACCCCTTCCCTTTTACTGCCACATCATGGTGAGGGTGGAAAACATGAGATGGGTATTCTCACAGGATTACAGTTGGAATCTGCTCTCTCCTCTCCTGGTGTGCTCAAGGAGGAGGGAGTGGAGGGCACGGCACGTCCCTCCTGGGTACAGGTGCAGGGTGTGGTGGTGAGCCCAGTGCCTGTGATGAGAGGAGAGTGTGTGTGGAACAGTGGGGACACACAGGAGTGGGAGGTGGAAGGAGGACAGGGGGTTAAGTCATCCAGTTAATGGTGTTTGGGGCTAGTGGCTGGAGCTGCAGCTCCTCATGGGGGGGAGGGGGGAGATGGGAATAAAGTGCAGGAGCTGCCATGGAACGATGCAGCTACTGCTAATTTTGCCCGGTGGTGGAGGGAGGCCTACTAGTTCCTATGGGGTCACCCCAAATTCTCAGTGAGGCAATGTGACCATTTCAGCCAAAACTGAGGGTTGGTGCGGTCATCACCCCCACCTTCCTGCAGGGGCATGCAGAGAAATTTAACTTCGACCCCTTTCTGTAGAACCCCCTCCACCTCCAGCAGGAGCTCGCTTTTCCCTCCTCTGCTCCCCCTTGCTCCAGGAGGCGCTTGCTCTCCTCCCAGCAGCCCAGGCCGCCACCATGGGGCTGGAGAAGTTCTGTGCCGCTGATGATTATTGGGGCAGGGGCGTGTCCCTTCTTCCCTCCTCCTTCCCCTGTGCATATCCCTGCATTTCTGTAAGGGGGAGGCAGCAGGAAAGGGCCTCCCCAACTCTTCAATGACACATTCCCAAGTGGGGCAGTGTATTCCCTAAGCTCCATACACATTCCTATAAGGGGGGACAGCAAGGCAGGGGGCTCACTCCTCTCAAATTCCCCTAAAAGGTGTGTGTGGGAGGGACCTAACTCACCATCCTACCTCCTACAGAGTTGGGGCAGCAGGGAATGATCTTAACTCCCCTCCAGATTTCCCCCAAAAGGGTGCAGCAGGGTAGGAGTTGAACTCTCCCTCCAAATTCACCAAAAAAGAGGGGGATAGGGAAAGATCTTAACCCCACACACACCCAGATTCCCCCTAAAGTATGGGAAGCAGCAGGGAAGGACTTAGCATCCCCATGTACCCAGATTCCTCGCTTCCCCACCCCAAATTTCCGAGGAAGGGGCAGTAAGCAGAGTTCTCACCCATCTTTTGCAATATTTATACCAAAGTGGAGCCAGTTTCCCAAACTTGCCCTTAGTTCTGAATGATTTGGGGGCAGGAGTTTACATTCTTTGCTCCTCCGAATTTCCAGTGATCAAAAAGGAGTCTGTTCTTCCATTCCAGTTCTCTGGGGTGGGTAAGAGGGCAAGGGCCCACTTCGCTCCCTACTTGTCAGTGAGAGATACTCATCATTATTAATAATAATAAACCTTTATTTCATTTTGTCTCATCTCGTTAAAGCACGAATCATTATTGGCTGCTTTTGGAGGATGGGAGATGTGGGGTGCTGTTGTTTTCAGGATTGGAAATGATACAATGTTGTTGTTTCTGTCCCTTCTTGGGATGGGAGGGAGCCCTGGCTCAGTTTGGGGACTGTAATACAAGGACTTGACTAGAATAGGGTAGAGTCCCTCACTGGGGCGGGATCTTAAGATGTACTGCATGTCTCCTGGTTTATTCTTTCTCTTCTGTGTCAAGGTGGCAAGGAGGAGGGGGGCTGGAGCTCCCTGCTGCCATGGGGGCTCAGGACCGGCCTCAATGCTTCTTTGATATAGAAATAAATCGGGAACCAGGTAAGATTTGGGGGCTTTGTGTGACAACTATTTATTTATTTATGTTTGCTCAGTTTTCTGCTTTAGATATTGGATAGGCTCTTACCACTGATTTAGGCAATCGGCATGTTTCTTGTGGGTTTGATCAATTGTACCTAAAATACTTAATATTTCTAGTAGTTTAATATTCTTTGAAATTTGATGTTGTGTTTAGAATGTCTTTCATAGTACTGTGGAATTTTTCTTTAACCAGGTTTTTCCCTACAAGGGTTTGGTAGGGTTAATAAATGCTCAGTACTTGGAAGGTGAAAAGGACTGTATGGTATAAGTGCTAACCAGTTGAAATGAATACAAATATAGCATCATGTGTGTGTTGTTGTATCTTCAAGATTGTTTGTACAAACAAAACAAACTATAGAAAATGGATAAAACTGATGAGGGGATTGGGCAGGATGATGGAGCTTTATTTGTTACAGTTCTTAAAGGCACTTATCACTTATATGTAAGTGCCATTAGTGGATGGTCTAAAACATCTCTTCCATACCTAGCTCATGGTTCCCTATGAGAAGCAGTATAGTCTGCCAGTATTGGGAGGTCTGAGTTCCAGTCCCAGTTATGCTATGTGAGTTGCTGCACAGTCTTCACCGTCTGTCTCAATTTCCTGATCTGTAAAGTGGTAGTATTTGTGTCTACCTCACTATTATGAGAATTAATGTTTGTAAAGCACTTTGAACTTGTAAAGTGCTGTTCAAATGTTGTGTTACTACTGTTCACTGCCCCAACACACACCGAAAAATAAACATTTTAGAGGGCGATGGCTCCTTTTACTTTCAAGTTTAGACGTATCACTGAAATAAAAGTTTCTCTGTTTATACTGTCAAATTTCTGCTATACTCGGGTGTATATTGAAGCCATTTTGCTTGCTTTCACTCTTCCATAAACTCTTGCGGGGGAGGGATAGCTCAGTGGTTTGAGCCTTGGCCTGCTAAACCCAGGGTTGTGAGTTCAATCCTTGAGGGGGCTATTTAGGGTTCTGGGGAAAAAACTGGGGATTGGTCCTGCTTTGAGCAGGGGGTTGGACTAGATGACCTCCTAAGGTCCCTTCCAACCCTGATATTCTATGGTTCTTCAGGAGCAAAGATTAACTGTTTTCAATAGCTTGTTACAAGAATAAGCTCACTGCAACATAACTCACAGCTGTATTGTTAGAAGTTTATACTACTGTACATTTTCTAAACTCTGTGTCTGAATAGAAATAAAAAACAGAGCTTCAGTTGTAATACAAAAGTCACAATTCTCCACAACTTTAAAACCGCTCTTGTCATAGAATGGGAGCATTCAAAAAATCAAACTCAGAAATAGATTGTGGCGGGAAGGTTACAATTCTGCATCTTTGGTTTCCAGTCTAAATGCCAGGTTTCAGAGTAGCAGCCGTGTTACTCTGTATCCACAAAAAGAAAAGGAGTACTTGTGGCACCTTAGAGACTAACAAATTTATTTGAGCATAAGCTTTCGTGAGCTACAGCATCCGATGAAGTGAGCTGTAGCTTACGAAAGCTTATGCGCAAATAAATTTGTTAGTCTCTAAGGTGCCACAAGCACTCCTTTTCTTTTTGCAGTCTAAATGCGTTAGTTAAATGGATTTGCACAAGAAAGAAACACGATGCAATTTCCACCCAAAAACTTTTGCTTATTGATTCTAAGTTCTCTTCCCTCTTCATTTCTCCTATCCTGGGATTCTATTTTGGACCTCATCTTGTGTGTTTTGTTTTTGATCCCTTCCCCTAATTTCCCCTACCTTGTTCAGTCTTCTGATCCCAACTCCACCTGTCTCTTGTTTGCTTTCTGGCCCCGTCCTCAGCCATTTGTTTGCATCCACAAGAGGAGGTAGACTGCCAATGTGGCTGTCAAGCTAATGGAGACCTAAACTGCTGCTCCTCTCGTAGAGATTACTTCATATTGCTGGTGCAAATGGAGGAAGGTTAGGTATTAATCCATTCTCATTCAACTCAGATGTTTGGCTGCACTGAGCAGAGGTGGGGCTTTGACCTCTTTGAGTGGTATGATGTAACTTGTTCCATCTTTAAAGTTGAACAATCCTCACAACTGCACAACAATTTTAAAGCTCTGCTGTATTTATTGCGATTGGTTAATATTTTCCTGTGCAAATGCAAACCATGCTGACTTATAAATTGTGCTAACATTAAGATCAGGAATGATGTATAATGTGATTAGTCTGCACTATATATTGGTACGTAATTATTCTTTTTGAATTTATCACTTAATTGTCCTTCAGAATGTTAACCTTTTAAAATGAAAGCTAAGTCATAGACCCATAGGGTTAGAAGAGACCAAAAAGGTCATCTATTCTAACCCCCTGCCAAGATGCAAGATTTGTTGTCTCTCTAAACCCGTGGTCCCCAACCTTTCTGTGGGAATAGCATATTCCTATTTCCAGAAGACTGTGGCGGGCGCCAGACACCTTGCTGCTGAAATGCCGCCGAGAAGCGGCTGCGGCAAGAAGTGTCGCCGCAGAGAGACGGCAACGCTTCTTGGCGGCATTTCGGCTGGCGGTTCTCCAGCGGCCACGCTCAGCGGCGGCATTTCGGCAGCGTGGTGTCCTGCGGGTGCCCACAACTGCCCCGGCGGGCGCCATTGAGCCCACGGGCACCGCATTGGGGACTCCTGCTCTAAACCATTCAACCATACGCAACACCCTTATAAAAATGAACGACACTAGTGCTTCCTAGCAGTGAAGATCCCAATTGCAGTATTGGTGTGTGAGACTGTTATGGGCTATTATTTGAGATTAAATAAATATTGCATTTATTTCTAATACCATGTCACCCTTAGAAATCCAGTACCTATTTATTCTCTGTACCCCTTTTTATGACATTCAGAATCTGAATTAAATGTAAACTACACAGTGATGTCTGCCTGAATCTGCAGATGGCTTGAAACAATGGCTCTCAGAGATATGCACTGCCCTGCCTTGTTCATATCAGTGAGATAGTAATTCAGAAATTTGATGACTGTTTAAACGTCAACATTATCTGCTTAGCTGTGGATGATTTTAGAAAAATATCAGGTTAGTGTGCTTATTCATCATTATTGGATATAGCAGAGATGTTGGAGCAGGGTGTAGTGACACACCTAATTATTGTCAAAGGTTGCTGTGGTGGAGAGCAAGAAATCACTCCCTACCCACAAACATATATAGATATTTTAAAGTGATCTCTGCCTTTGCTGAAAACAGGGAGGATAGGATGAGAAGCATCCTTTGCATGGTACCAGAAGTCTTGGTTGCCTTCTGGGTACTAAAACCTATAATAACTTCCCAAGCTTTCCTGGGTACCCAAAGCCCCAAACTGTCCACACATTCGAAACCTTCAGCTTTCCCCTGACATATACTACAAGGCAGTTACTTATTGTCATGATAACTGCAGCAGTTTAAGATATGGGAACAGTATAAAACAAAAATTGAGTTTAATATAAAAATAAAGGATACTGTATTGATTAGTCTGGAAGGCAATGTGGTGGGGATAGAATTTGAGTGGGGTTCTCTGCCACGCTATTAGATCTATTATAGTACACAGTACATTGGTGGGAGGGCCTTGATCTCCTATTTAGATAGATAGTATGGCTCTGTACAAGTAGCTATGTCCTATTTTTATTTTAGCTACAGGATCTTGAAACGCAGCTTTTTAATCCATTTATTTGTATTGTGCTGTGTGGTGGACTTTATTAGCATGCTTTGGAAATTAGTGTTTTTTCAGTACAACCTGAAACTGTAGTTACTCAGAGTAAGTTTTCTCTGGTATGTATTTCTTTTTTTCAGTACTAATTGCAAAATAAATTGGAAATATAAGCAAGTTTGAGAAATTTGCATTTGACAGCGCAGAGAGCTGTTAATGGTGTAGTGTATTTGTTCTTGGTATACTTTTCACCTTTTTTGCAAATGTCATGGAAAAAACACTTTTTAAATAGTGCAAAATATGTATTTATAGGGACAGACTAGTTGCAATACCTGTTTTCCCAAATAGTCTGGTACCTGTTTTCCCAAATAGTCTGGTATACCAGCACATGCACAGTTGAATAACTCCATTTAACATTGTGGTGTTCTAGATTGTGTTTTAAACATGTCAAAGGTTTGCAAAGCTCTGGAAAGGAGTGTGTGTGTGGTGAGGTTTTTCTTTTTTTATACACTCACAGGTTTCAGTAACTTATATGGCAGGGCAGAGCAATGTTTCCTCTGATTTATTTTTCCCCCGAGTGGTGAATTTAAAGCTGAATAAGCCCAAACTTAATACTTATGACCACAATCCCTTCATCCTCAAGAAAACATACTGTATTTGCTATTCTTATTTGCTCTGTCTCACTTCTGCTCTCTCCCTTAAATTCTACTGAACTTTCCTTATTAATGTTCTCTTTTCTCAATCTCTCTCCCATGTGTTTTCTCTTCATTCATTCCCTCACTCATAGTATAGTATGAAAGAGATGGGATGGGGCGGTCTCCTTTACGAGCTGACTTGATAAATCTTTGGGGCAAGCACGATATCTTTCATTGTTTTATATAGAGCTTTGCTCACTGTTAGTGTTTAGTGAAAGACCATAGAGATCTGAAATGAAGCCTAAAGCAAATTGTGGTTAGGAACACAGCAGACTGAAGGCACCAAATTAATCAGAGGTTTAAGCAGAAACTAGGGCTTGGAGAAGATTGATTACTATGGTCTCCCACCTAATTTATTCAGTTATTCAGCAAAAGAGTAATTATTGACAGTCCTAATCACCTTCAGGTAGTACTCAAATACATTTATGTTTGTGGGCAGCACAGAAGACAGACACATTTATTGGGGATGGGGTTAGCGCTGAGGAAGGAAGAAGTTTTTGTGGGGCTTGAGGGAGACAATTTTTTTTTAACTAATAATTTAAATAACAAAGCTATTCATTTCTCTTAATAGAATAAATTATTGTGTAAAAAGAAAAGTAGCCACCCTTTCACTTTTATTGCAGTTTAAAATTTTTTGTTTTGGTTAAACTTTTATTCCCATGAATTTCAAACTGTGAATTTGTGATCATGCATCTTTTTTTTATTAAATAATTTAAACTTAGCTTCAAATTGTGTGTGGTCCTCAGGCTTCTGGCATCATTACACACTCAATGCAGCAGAGGTTGTATACCACTGTCTTAACATTAGGAGCCTGTACTTTATTATGAGCCTCCTATTAATGGTAGTATGAGTGTGCTGTAATTTTCCCAGTACTCTGTTTGGTCCAAAAAGGTTTTGAAAGGTGGGTAACAGGAAGATTTGCAGCTTAGATTGGATGAGGGAGTTCACTTGGAGAAATAAGCAACTAGATCCTCAACATTCTTTCTTATGTATTTATATTACTATAGCACCTAGGAGCCCTAGTGATGGACAATGACCCCCATTGTGCTGTAGGTATCAAGTGAAAGATCTGAAGGACCACCTAACTAAAACTGGCTGAAATATTCATTGCAGATTTTTTTTGTAAACAGTTCATATTTAACTAACTTATTTTTACTTGTTCAGATAGGCTTTATATGTTGTTCACAAACTGTTCATAGTAAATAATCCTTCAATATCGATAATTTGCTATTCAAGCTCTGTGGTTAGTCCCCAGAGTCGTGGCATGTTTTCTGTTCTCTAATTGGATGATCTAATATTTATAACAAGAAGAGAAGTTAAATACATTTTTGGGGTGTTAATTCAGTCCGAAAGAAGGAGGGAGCACTTCAGAAAGTTGATAGGCCTAGGAAAATTGAGGACACTAAACATTTTCTTACCTATTTTGCAAGAGAGAAAGCCTTGTATATGGCTGTGGACTCTAGGTTTAAAATGGGTTCCTTCCTGTCTCAGGGAGAGAGAAAGATAAAAGCTAAGTTTATTAGCTATCAAACAGATTTCACGTACAATTTTCGCTTGTTAAATTCATACCAGTAATTGTGTGTACATTTATGTGTATTGTCCTAGCTGTGAAGGTTGCTGTAAGATCCTTGTCTGACTCACTTATTTGCCTGCATTGGTGGGGGCTCTTTTTTTCACATTGACAAGTGGTAAAACCTGTGCAGCTTGTATGATATGTTACCAGACAGATGAGTGCTGAGGACCCCCATCTGCCCCCCGATGGATACCTAGATGTATACAAAACTGCATGATGCACAATCAGAGTAAGGTATATATTTAGATAAAGCAGGGTGAATTGTAGCATAGCTTATGTGGAAGAGAGCTGTCAGGGTCCCCTCCCCACTCTGAACTCTAGGATACAGATGTGGGGACCCGCATGAAAGACCCCCTAAGCTTATTTCTACCAGCATAGGTTAAAAACTTCCCTAAGGCACAAATCTTTCATTGTCCTTGGATGGGTACTGCTGCCACCACCAAGTGAGTTAGACAAAGATTCAGGAAAAGGACCACTTGGAGTTCCTCTTTCCCTAAAATATCCCCCCAAGTCCCTTCACCCCCTTTTCTGGGGAGGCTTGAGAATAATCTACCAACCAAATAGGTAAACCAGGTGAGCACAGACCAGACCCTTGGGTTTTTAGGACACTAAAAACCAATCGGATTCTTAAAAGAATTTTATTTAAAAAAAAAAAAGTAAAAGAATCACCTCTGTAAAATCAGGATGGAAGGTAACTTTACAGGGTAACAAAAGATTTAAAACACAGAGAATTCCCCTCTAGGTTTAACTTCAAAGTTTCAAAAAACAGGAATACACTTCTCTCTAGCAAAGGGAAAATTGACAAGCTAAAACAAAAGATAACCTAACGCGCCTTGCCTTGTTTACTTACACTTTTTGTAATATCAGAGACTTGTTTCAGGATTGTGTGGAGGAGATGGATTTCCCTGACCGGGTGCCTCTCTGCCTCCCGAGAAAACACACACAAAAACTACAAAACAAAAACCTTCCTCCACAGATTTGAAAGTCTCTTCTCTCCTTTTTGGTCCTTTTGGTCAGGTGCCAACCAGGTTATCTGAGCTTCTTAACCCTTTACAGGTAAAGGAGGGATTTTATGCTACCCTTAGCTGTATGTTTATGACAAGAGCCTTTTTCATTGTCACTGTACGTTGTGTTAGGTCAAGCTTATCCTTTGACACAGAAAAGATGTACTATGAGCACACTCACCTGTGTCTGTATGACTCCCAGAGCTACCTTCACAAAAGGAGTTAGGTGTCTAAATCCCACAATCAGGCTCCTTTGGGATTCACAAAACCCCTGCTCAGCTGCTGCCAAACCCTGCAGGTGCCTACATTTGCTCAGCGTATACATTTTTGCAAGTAGACGTTCCCTAGGCAACTATGTTTTTTGCCTCTGGATATGTACACTGCAGCCTCATTCTCGACATCCAGACACCTAAGCCCCAGTGTGATGCAAGAACTAGGGGAAGATAGGTGGCGGAATGCCTAACTCACTCAGAGTACGCTTACCAGATCAGGCCCTCGTAGGTGAATTTGTACAAAACATACAGGGGGAGCGAGGAGAACTTTTAGCCTAGTAGTTAGGGTACACACCTGGGATGTGGGAGACTCCCGGTTCAAGTCCCCCTCTGTCCGAGGTGGAGAAGGGATTTGAACTGGGATCTGTCACCTCTCAGGTGAGTGGTCTAGCCTTTGGATAGCAGATATTTTGTTGTGGGTGATCCCTCAGTCTCTCTTGTTGAAGCTGTTCTGCTGTGGATAAATAATTAAAAAGCCAGTGGAGCAGGAGGACTCGATCCTGGGTGTCCCACTTCCCAAGTGAGTATCAAGCCACCAGACTACAGAGTCAGTCTCATGTTTGTGCTTGCTCGCACTCTCTCTGGCCCAATGACTTTTTAAATTACACCACTACCCCGATATAATGCGACTCGATATAACGCGGGTTCGCATACAACGTGGTAAAGCTCCGACACGCTGCTCTGAGCAACATGTTAAGGGGGCCGGGCTGGGGCAGAGGGGTTGGATAAGGGGTAGAGGGTCTCGGGGGCGGTCAGGGGCTCCTCTCCCCCCCCCCCCCCGGGTCTGGGAGGCAGGAGCTGTGGGGGGGGGCACTTTTGGGGGCCCCGCAGTCCCAGAGTGGCCCGGGGGATTAGTGGGGGGCCAGGAGCGGCCCACTCCGCCTCCCTTGCCCCGGCCCCAGCCGTGTCGCTTGGGGGAGGGGGCTTGGGGGAAGGGATTCCCCCCGTGCTCACCAGCAGCAGCGGCGGAAGCAAAGCAGCCCCACCCCAGCCCGCTCCACTCCGCCAGCTCCCAGCAGCAGCACTCCGGTTCCCGCCGCCGGTGAGTGTGGGACCTTTCCCCAAATCCCCCTCCTCCCCCAAGCGACACAGCTGGGGCCGGGGCAAGGAAAGCGGAGCGGGCTGGGGCCGTGTGGCTCCGCTTCCTGCCGCCAGTGAGCGAGGAGGGCATCCTTTCCCCAACCTCCCCTCACTCACCGGCGGCAGGAAGCGGAGCGCCGTGGTTGGGAGGTGGCGGAGTGGACTGGGCTGGAGCCGGTGAGTGCCTGTGAGGGAGAGGGAAGCGTGGATAGGGGTCAGAGCAGTCAGGGAGCAGGGGGGCTGCTTAGGGGGTGGGGTCGATTAGGGACGGGGGTCTTTGGAGGGGGCGGTCAGGGAACAAGGAATGGGGGGCCAAAGCAAGTTCGATATAACGTGGTCTCACCTGTAACACAATGAGATTTTTTTGTCTCCCGAGGACTGTGTTATATCGGGGTTAGAAGTGTATTTATCCACTGTGGTGAAGGTGTGTCTCAGATGAAGGGGGGCTTAAACCAGGGATCTCCCACATACCAAGTGAGTACCCTAACCGCTAAAAATTATGAAGAAGCTGCTTCTCCTCAAAACTGCACGGGCACCTAACTCCAAGACAGGTTTTGCCGCTGAGAATCTCCAGCAGAGGGAGGCACCTCCCTACAGCCTGGATTTAGGAGCCAAACTCCTTGGGAAGGGTGGGGCTTAAGACCCACACCTTGCCTTTGCATCTCCCATTGGCTAACTTAGGCGGGGAGCCACCTAGAATGCTCATTTTTGTGAATCCTATTCTGAGGGACCTAGCCCTTTCCATCCATTATATATGGAGCCTAGGCACCTAACTCGGGTTTTGTGAATCCCAGTGATTTTCTGGCCCATTAAAAGTTAGGCCTGGTGATAAGCCTAGCGATGCTGGGTAAGTTCCTTTGTGAATCTAGTCCTCAAAGTCATGGCAATCCAGCAAGCAATGCTTTTGGAAGGGTATGTGGCTAAAAGTACTGCTGGGATCACCTTACCCTAATTCTGAATGTCGGTTTTAAATTATACATTATAATATGCAAGAGCTTCAGGTAAAGCAAAAGTTTTCCTGACACCAGATGATCACTTTTTTACTTATTAATTAACCCAGAGTATGTATTAATACCTGTGGGGGGAGAAACAGCTGCGCATATATCTCTGTCAGCATTATAGAGGGCAAACAATTTATGAGTTTACCCTGCATAAGCTTTATACAGGGTAAAACGGATTTTTTCAGGGTTTGGACCCCATTGGGAGTTGGGCATCTGAGTGTCAAGGACAGGCACACTTCTGTAAGCTGCTTTCAGTTAAGCCTACAGCTGTTAGGGGACGTGGTTCAGACCTGGGTCTGGGTTTGCAGCAGGCCAGCCGGGTCTGGCTCAAACCAAGCAGGGCACTGAAGTCCTAAGCTGACTGGGCAGGAAAGCAGGATCAGAAGTAGTCTTGGCACATCAGGCAGCAGCTCCCAGGGGGTTTCTGTGAACCAACCCATCACAGTGGCGCAGCGAGTAAGGTCTGTGCACGGCTGATTGCTTTGAGATACTGGTACTGAGTTTTAAGTGTGGTGGCTGGAGAACAGACAAAGTGGTTACTGGTTTGTTATTTTCTGTTTGCTTATTTTGGGTAAGGGAAGTAGGGACCGAAAAGGAAGCAAAATAAGTAAAGAATGAAGATCAGAACAAGCTAGAGTCGCAAAGGTTGCAAATTACCCAGAAAGGCTGAACACTGGGCACTGTGAAAGTCTCTGTTAACTAAGAATCCCCTGAGCTGAGTGCAACCCAGTTTCAGTGAACTGCAGAGGGATGTGGCCCAGCACAAGGAAGCAGGAAAATAACTGCCAGTGAAGTAGCTAATAAACTAGAGCTGGCTAGACTGGAAGCAAAAGAGAAAGATAGAATTAAGACAATTAGAAATTAATGCTGCGGAGGCAGAAACAGCCAGGGTGGAAGCTGCTCACAAGAGGGCTATCGAGGCAGAAGAGGCTGCCCACAAGAGAGCTATGGAGGCCCAGAAGCATCAACTGGCTGTTATGGAGTTTAAGAGACAAATCCCTCCATCTGCTGGCTCCACTTCCCCAAAAATCCACAAATGGGAGCGACTATGTCCCCAGTATGATGAATTCAGCAATATTGCTGAATATTTCATCACCTTTGAGAGACTCTGCACCCTCCGTGCGATTCCTGAAGACCAAAAGATGACCACATTGATAACAAAATTGACTGGCAGAGCTCTGGACATATTCAATAAGATGCCTACTGATGATGCTTCGAACTATGGTAAATTTAAGGAACTGGTTCTGAACAGTTTCAGGTTACACCTGAAACCTACAGGGTTAAATTCAGGAGTCTTAAGAGGGGATCTGGATTGAGTAATATGGCTTATGTAAATGAAATGAGAGATTTGGTGGATAAGTGGGTGAGGGGGAAAGGCATTACAAGCTTTGAAGGAATATGTGATCTGGTAACTCTGGTTACTTTGCCCCGGGGAAAAAGGAGGCTGGGCGTTCGCCTCCTCATTCCCCTGTTACTTGTCCCAAATTTCCTGTACAAGCGGAGGAGCCCAAGAGGTGCTGTCATTGTAAGTCCACTGAGCACCTGAGGAATAAGTGTCCCTTGCTGAGTGGAAACAAGCAGCAAGAAACACATGAACCTGCTACTTCTCAGACCTAGGCTGTGGCCTCTTTCCACAAAGGATTTGTAAAGCTTGCTTCCACACAATCAATCAATGAGCATATGCATGCTGTTAAAATCAATGGGGAAGTAATTGTTGGTTTGAGGGATACAGCTGCTGAGATTTCTGTGGTCAGGAGGGACCTGATCTAGGAGAAGCATTTGTTGCCAGAAAAAATGGCAGAATTAGAACTGGTGGGGGGTTACAAAGTCCTTGCACCTTTAGCTAAAGTTCACATGCACACTAGTCATTTGCAGGCTGAACTGACTGTTGCAACGGTAGTACGCAATTTTGCACCATTTCTCCTGGGGAATGATTTCTTTAATGTGGCAGAATCTGTCCCAAAGTTGGTTAGCAGTGAGAAGGAATCTTGTGCTAAAAGCCCCGGTGGGGGAGAGCGTGAAGTCACGTGGACTGCTGGGGGGAATAGGAGGGTGTCTCTTAGATTCCTCTGTAGCAGTAAAGAATGCAGCTGTAGGGGCAGGAATGGTCCTAACCAGCTCCTGTAGCCCCGGGGCTCTAGGCAAGTCCCAGAGGGAGGGGCTGAAGGAAGCCACCTCTTGTCCTGTAATCATCTCCCCAGAGGAGGGGAAAGTACCACTTTGTAAAGGGTGGCCACCCCAGTTGCTGCCTGCCAGAAAGTTGCAGGTCAGCAGGGGGAAGGACCTGCCTTGGGGTGCACAGAGATATGTGTCTTGAAAGTGGGACTTGGGGTCCTGGTGACCGCTGTGGTGGGTACAGACCCCAAGGGTTCTGTAGCTGGAACCAAGCCCAACCTGAGTGAAAAGGGGGGAATTTTACTGGCCAGTGAAGGGTCTGTCTTAGCTGGTAGCTGTGAACCCACAGCTGGACCAGAGTCACCTTCCCTTCTGGGGAACACAGGAGTGTCTGGCCCAAAGGTGAGCCCGGAGGGTGAAGCCCAGACGGAAGGTGCGGGGGAGCCGGAGAGCCCACCCACCTTTTGTAGGGAGGATCTTGCCCAGGAGGAGGGTGAAAAATCTGCTTTTAAAATGCTAGACCCCTCTATTCTGGATCAGGTTTTAAGGGAAAAAGGGGTCAGATCTCCTGGAGGAGGGAGTCCATCCAATTGACCTGTTGGGAACAGCAAGTAGGGTGCCCAAAGGGGTTTTACCAATCCAAGGTACCCCATTGAAAGATGATGTTCTTGCAACGCTTGTAAGAGATAAAATTGTCTCTCCAAGACAGGAAGGGAAAAATCTCTGCATGGGTGAAACTTCACAAGGGAGTGGGGTCCAGCCCAGAGAAATTCCAGAGGGAGGGGCCGAGGGCAGGCATGGTTGCAGTACACCCCTTCCTTGACACAGCCTCAAACACAGGCCTGAATTAAAAGCCTTCTCCAAAGAGGCAGATGAATCTGCATCAGAGTGTCTATCAGAGGGCACAGAGAACTGGGAAAATGCAGTAGACAGTAAACAAGCCAAACTGAGTGAACAAAATCTGTCCACCTTAGATTTGCTGTTAACCTTGTGTCTTCTGCTAATTCAGCTATGGGATAAAACAAAGGAATTCATATTAGTGGTTAACCCTTCAAAGATGTGGGACATACCTGATTTGTGGAAGAAATTGTTGTACACGCTAGGGATGGTGACAGGACAGCCTCACAAGCATGTTACTTTTCAGCCTATACCTATAAACAGCCTGGAAGCTTGGCACAGCTGCAAAAGTATAACAGGCCCATGCTGCTATGTAGAAGGGGAAACTGAGGTACACTGCCTCATGGCATTGGTGGCTAAATGCCAAGACACCTACACTTTAACAGATATTGCTGTCCGCATTCTGTTAACAGTACTACACGCCAACTGTTTTCAGGCATCTGGGGACCAGGAACCCCAAAACTGGCTAGGACCCTTAGGAATGACATCGTATGGTTTAAAGGTACTGAAAAGGAATGTGACCAAAGACAAACAGGGATTTTACGTGTACTGCCTCCGCCATGGACAATGTCCAAGTCTCTGTCAGTAAGCTCAGGAGGAGGGTGTGACAGTGCCCCCATAAGGCTTTATGGAAATATGCTTATGAATATATATGGAATATGTTCTATATTACATATGCCATGTAACATATCTATGTAAAGGTTATGATCTACTGAATCTATTAATCCTATTTGTATGCATGTATCATGTTTGTATTCGAAGTTATGAATATTGACCGTGTGCTGGCTTGATTTCTAAATAACATTAGTAGAGCATTTGGTCAGTTCCTGGAGAAAGGAATTTGCAAAGTTAAGTGCCCAATCAAGAAGCACTTAAGGAACAATGCATCTTGGAATGCTCCAATCCACATAAGTCTTCCTGGAGACATTCAAGATACCACGTGGGCAATGACTTCTGCCTGTAAGAAACTGTGAATTATGCATGGACATGTGATTTGCCCAGGTGACTCCAGAACTCCATCCTGGAGCTGGACTTTGCATAGGAGAGAGGTCTCCACCCACAAGAGAGAATCTGTTTAAGCCTGTGGGGGACCCCTCCATTTTGTCTTCAGCTGGCTAAGGAGATAGCCTCTCCACCCCCAAGGATAACTGGAACAAAAGAAAAGGAGGACTTGTGGCACCTTAGAGACTAACCAATTTATTAGAGCACTAAATTGGTTAGTCTCTAAGGTGCCACAAGTCCTCCTTTTCTTTTTGCGAATACAGACTAACACGGCTGCTACTCTGAAACCTGGAACAAAAGACAGTAACTACAGGGGGTGAGAGTGGTTGCTGGACCCAGACTAGAAGGAGATTAGTCTCTAAAAGGAAGCTTACTGTAACTGGTGAGGTTTTATCTGTCTTCAGTTTTATTAGACAGAGACTTGTGTGTTCTATTTTATTTTGCTTGGTAATTCACTTTGTTCTGTCTGTTACTACTTGGAACCACTTAAATCCTAGTTTCTGTATTTAATAAAATCACTTTTTAATTATTAATTAACTCAGAGTATCTGTTAATACCGGGGAGGGGGAAACAGCTGTGCATTTCTCTCTATCAGTGTTATAGAGGGCGAACAATTTATGAGTTTTCCCTGTATAAGCTTTATATAGGGTAAAACAGATTTATTCAGGGCAGTGGTCCCCAACCTTTCTGTGGGAATAGCAGATTCCTATTCCCAGAAGACTGTGGTGGGTGCCATATACTCCGCCACTGAAATGCTGCTGATAAGCAGAAGCGTAAAGAAGCGGCTCAGCCGAAATAGTACCGAGAAATGGCAACGCTTCTTGGCGGAATTTCGGCGGGCGGTTCTCTGGCGGCCGCAGCCATTTCAGCGGTGCTATGTCCTGCAGGCACACAGAACTGCCCCGGGGGCATGCTGCGTTGGGGACCCTGATTCAGCGTTTGGACCCCATTAGGAGTTGGGCATCTGAGTGTCAAGGACAGGCACACTTCTGTAACCTGCTTTCGGTTAAGTCTACAGCTGTTAGGGGATGTGGTTCAGACCTGGGTCTGGGTTTGCAGCAGGCTAGCGGGTCTGGCTCAAATGAGGCAGGGCACTGAAGTCCTAAGCTGACTGGGCAGGAAAGCAGGATCAGAAGTAGTCTTGTCCTTGACACTCAGTTGCCCAATTCCCAATGAGGGCCAAACCCTGAATAAATCCGTTTTACCCTGTATAAAATCAAGCCAGTACACTGCCAATATTCATAACTTTGAATACAAAAATGATACATACATACAAATAGGATTAATAGATTCAGTAGATCATAACCTTTACAGCAATATGTTACATGGCATATGTAACATAGAACATATTCCAGTTATGTCCTATATATGTAACATGGAACATACGTCTCTCTCATATATATATTCATAAGCATATTCCCATAAAGTCTTATGGGGGGCACTGTCACAAAGTGGTCACGCACTAAAATGCCACTCTCCACATATTGAACATGTTTTGTGGGCAGCATGCTACCATATATGTTTTTTTCCTGCACAATTCCAGTCATGCCCAGAAAGACAGCACTTTGCAACATCTTGCTGCTGCTAAGAACTCTGTGATATCCTGAAATTCCTTCAGGCTGTGAGGCTCACTAGTGGGGATTGCACAGCTATTAAATACCTCTTTGTATTCAGCTGCCTGTAGGCATGTCTATACAATGAGTTAGTGCATGGCAAACGGGTTTAAATCTACAGTGCTATAGCATGCTGGGCACTAACTCTTGCATGAACCCTGCTGCTGTACACTAAAAGTTCCCTCATATGCTTCATGTACTGCAGTCTATCAAAATACATGAGGGAACTTTCAGTGTGCAGTAGCAGGGTCCACACAGATAGTAATTGCATGGCACACTGGAGCTCTGTAAGTTTTCACTCCAGCTTGCTGCACACACTAACTCATCGTATAGACAAGCCCTAAAAGGAAAAGTGTCAGCTTTGTTGCTGAGCCGTACAATTAGGAAAATGGCAACATAGGAATAGAACAGGCTGTGAAAGAAGCTGTACGTACTCATCTACATGGATCCCAGCAGAAAATGTGTTTTCTCTAGTTAGTGTAGGTTGGACTTTAATAGTTAAAAACAGGCTTTTTTGGTCACAGCATTGGCTACACCATTAAATTGTATGTAGGCAATTGATATACTTTTTCAATTGGGTTGTGGGCTAAAGACAACAATACATCTGTGAAGTAGTTTTGTTTAAAGAACTTTGTAAATGTTCTTATTTTCCTACTCCTGGGGGAATTCTGTACCATTGCGCTCACAAATAATTAATGAGCTGTGCATACTTTTAATTTTTTGTGCAGAAAATAGCTTCTGCTGGAAAGTTGCTAAAGTTCTGCCTTCTGCCCACCAGAGGGCATTGTGGCAATAGAACAGAGCAGTAGCTCCTGGCCAGCAAGGGAAGAGAGAGAGCCTGCAGTGCCTTCTTCGCAGTGCCTGTTGGGCCAGGTCAGGAGACAGGGGCTATAGCGGAGGGGTGGGGAGAGAAGACAGCATGGGAATGCTGGGGGAGGGAGGGGAGAGTGTGACAGACCGGGGCTAGTGGGGGAGGACAGACTGGGGCAGAGGCTGAATGGGAGTGGAGGCACAGGGGGAAGGAGGTGCAGGGCCACATGAGGACAAGGGGGTGGCTTAGTGAGGGCACAGAGACACATGGATAGGGGGTGCAGGGACACATGGGGAAGGGGTGTCTGGGGGTGGAGAGACACATGGATGGGGGTGCAAGGACACATGGGGGTGGAGAGACACATGGGGACAGGGGCACATGTGCTTTACTGAATGGGAGAGGCTATGGGTCAGCCAGGGTCTGCATGGGGGAAGCTCCCTAACAATCCCTCCCCACCCCCCAAAAACCTGTTCCATACTTTTCTCACCCATACCCAACAACCTTCAAAGTTCACACCCAGGCTTCTTCCCAGCAATTACTTCCCTCTCCCTCAGCTCCTCCATTACCCCTGACTCCCCCAAGCCTTTGCACTGCTTCTGAAGGGTATGGGAAATATGGTTCTGTATTGTAGTTTAAATGAGTTATTACTCAGAGTTCTGTTAAATTAATATGCCTAGTAAGAAATATATTTGTCAAAACGCATTTCCTGAATCTTTTTAGCTGTCTGTATTGTTACAGACATACTTGCTGACATATTTTGAAATAAATTACCAACAATAATTGAAACTGGTATGATTATATTGTGTTATTTTGACAAATAAAATATGCAGAATTTTAAAATATCGTGCAGAATTTTTAATTTTTTGGCACAGAATTCCCCCAGGAGTATTTTCCCAATGGCTCTGTGAAGTGGGCAGGTAAATTTCTGTGCTCATTTTATGGATAGTCTGAAGCAAATAGTCCTTAAGGCCAGCATTTTCAAATGTGCATTTAGATGCCTAAAGTTATGCAGTCAGGTTTGAAAATTTTGGCATAGTTGACTTGCCAAGGGCCACAGGGATTCATAGTCATAGCAGGGACTTTTAAGCCACTAGACCACTTTTCTCTATGTAGTGCAGTGGTTTGCAATGTGAAACACCATCTCAGTTTGTGGCTGAGGGTAGGATGTTTTTCAAAAAGCAGTCAGCATTGGTGTTGGACTGTGAGTCAGGTGAGCTGGATTCTAGCTTGGATCTACTATTGACCTGCTCTGCGACCTTGAGCAACTCACCTCATTTCTCTGTATTTTGGTTTGCCTTTCTGCAAAATGGGGGTAATGATATTTGTAAAGTGCTCTATAAAAGCTAAGTATTATCACTTATTATTTTGCATAATAAAACCAAGTTGATAACAGGAACCTCCAGACATGGATTTCTAATGATCTGGAGCACAGTTGGTTGTACTTAGTTTGCAGATAGAGGAACAAGATTTCTGACCACTGATTTATTGTTTTTTGTTTTGTTTAACTACTGTGTCTATAATTTTTTTGAGGGAGGGATGTTCTTTTATTAATGAATAATTGTTCAGCACGCTGAGCGCTTTTGCAGAGTTGGGATCATTTGTTCCATTCTTATCCTTATGGGGAGGCTGTTCTTTATGGGTCACTTGGCTCTTTATGGCATTTGCAGTTATAAGGTCAGCAACCTAAGAATCAGTGCAGTAACAAATAATTGCTCTTGAGTATCTTCCTGCATGCTGCATCAGCACTTGTAAGGTCAGCCTCGAACCCTGCCAAAGCACCTATGCATCTTGTCGAGGATGCGTTCAGAATCCATAGGCAAAGAAATTGTCCTAAGGACAAGGTTGTAAACCATAATCTTAATGGCCTCTTCTTCTCTAGAGAGTGTTATGCTGGAGATGATATCAGCGTCAATCATGGCAGATTTAAATCCTTCTAAGATCTGCTCACAAGGTCCATTGGATTTCAAATTTTCCACAGTTGAAGAAAAGGCTCATAAGTTTAAGATCTTGAAACTTCATCAACCAGCAGACTGACCCTGCCTTTCAATGCAGTCCTTATGGATCCTAACAAGGGTTTATGGATAACACTGTCCATCCCACTAGTTTAGCAGAAGACAGACTTGTTATAGCAAGTCCTTCTTTGAGGATTGGATTCCCCCTTCTCCCCCTCCCCCCAACACCCAGACTCCTTTTCTTCTGATGTCCCTGGCAAATGAAAAAAACAAGATCAAAACCACCACAGGCTACAGTGGTGTCAGGAAGAAGGATCTTCTACAGTAAAAGCCATATTCAGCTACCATTTATCTGTTGTGTGGCAATCTGTCAAGCTGTATTCTGGAAGAACTACAGGAAGAGGTAAAGGAGATAATATCTGGAAGGTCAGAAAGCAGTGAGGCATTCTTCTAAGAGCAGTTTACATTGCATCAGACACGTAGCTGTTTATTCTGGAGCTATCATCATAAAATGAGCTGACAGACTGGTGCACATCAGTTAGTCACTGGACACACAGGTGGAAGTAGAGGAATCTGGCTTCTTCAGAACTTGTACAGTCAGACTTGGGAGAAAGCAAGGGACCCTGGATCAACTTTGAAATGTGTGCACCTGTGTAAACAATCCTCTAAAAGAAGAGCACCCTTTATTTACCACAGTTCATGTCAGCTTTCTCCAGCACTGGACTGTCAGAAAAGAATTCAGAAGGCAAAAATTGAAATTCAGTAAACAGACCCACAGGTTGTCGTCTTTTGTGACCTTAGAGCCATCTCCAAACAAAACCTTTGAAAATGCACTTGAAAACCCTGAACCAACCATTGCATTTTTCCCTTTATTTTCTCCATCTGCCCCCTTTTTGGGGACCCTTTGTCTTGATTTTGGTATGTCAGAACTCCATTTATCCAATCTAATTGAGACCAGGCCAGAACAGATAATCAAAAATTCAAATAATCCAGAGAATGGGAAAGCACGAAGCTGCAATGCCATCTAGAGGTCACAGGAGAGTTCACCCACTTCTGGACCTATGTGTGCTCATTGTTCATTTAATACAGAGCCGGATTATGGAGGGTTGGATAAATGGGGTTCTACTGCATTGTGGATTAGCCCAGGGGTAGGTAAACTTTTTGGCCCGAGGGCCACATCGGGGTTGCGAAATGGTATGGAGGGCTGGGTAGGGAAGGCTGTGTCTCTCCAAACAGCCTGGCCCCGCCCTGACTGCCCCCCTCAGAACCATCCAACCCCCCCTCCTCCTTGTCCCCTGACTGCCCCCTCCCGGGCCCCCCTGCCCCAACCATCCCCCCCGGACGCTATCCAACCCCCCGCCGTCCCCTGACTGCCCCGAACCCTATCCACACCTCTGCCCCCTGACAGGCCCCCTGGGACTCCCACGCCTATCCAACGCTCCCTGTCACCTGACTGCCCCCCCCCAGGACCCCACCCCATCCAACCCCTTTGCTCCCTGTCCCCCCTGGGGCCCCACCCCCTATACAAACCACCCCTGTTCCCTGTCTTCTGACCACCCCTCTCCCCCCAGAACCTCTGCCCCATCCAACCGCCCCCTGTCCCCTGACTGCCCCCTGGGGCCTCCTGGCCCTTATCCAACCCCCCCCCCCCCTTTTACCCTTACCCTTACCATACTGCTCAGCGGCAGGACAGGCTTATTTGAAAGCCTGGGAGGTGGGTGGGCGCAAGCTGTGCTGCCTGCGTGGCAGTGTTGCTGCGGGGGAGGGGGGACAGTAGGGGCCGGGAGCTCAGGGGCTGGGCAGGACAGTCCCGTGGGTTGGATGTGGCCTGCGGGCCGTAGTTTGCCCATCCCTGGATTAGCCTGATCTCTGATAAGTGCGTAATTGAAATCATTCAGAGAGGCTATTCTATACAGTTCCACTGCATACCACCAGATTAATACATACTCCTTTTTCAAGGATCTCTATTTGATAAAGAATCTGCTAGGGGACAAATTCAAACTTCTTCTACAACAGAAATGGTCCTTCAGAAGCATTGAAGAAGGGAGTTGTTATGCTTTCATTATCTTCTTATAGGTAAGAGAACTGGAGGGCTTTGTCCTATTCTGGAGAGCTCTCAATAATTTATCTGAAAATGCAAATTGGGTATTATGACAGCCTCAGCTATAGGAGCTCTAAATCCATGGGATTGGTTTGTGGCATTGACATCAAAGACACCTTTAGCATTACCTACAGTAGAGAATTTTGCAGGACTAAGTACTGTAATGTTCCAGAAACTCCTTAGTTTTGCAGGGCTTGGAACAGCTGAGCTTCAGTCATTCCAGACTCAGTCACTTGTTTGTGAGTATGGACAGAGATGCTGCACACACTGTTCAGATTGACCTCACAGTACAGGAGCGTGTTAAAAATACTGCTACCAGCTTTGTTCTTGTTGAATCTCCTTTAGTTTGCTGGTTGAGACAGTTTCAACACCCCTGCTCTCTCTGCTCTTCGCAGTATCCCTCAACTATGCCCTCCTCTGGCTCCTTGAGTCATTAGCTGGTGAACCTCAGTGGGTTACTGGCAGGGTAAGGAAAGTTTGTATGTCTTTCTTCCATCTCCCAATATTAATGTTGAATTCCTAGAAGGGTAGAGAAGATGCTTGCCCTTGACCCAGATCTCCTTCTGGCCTCGGGGTGTGTTCTACACTGCAATAAAAAACTCACAGCACCGAGTCTCAGAACCTGGGTCAGCTGACTCAGGGGCTTGGGCTGCTGGGCTGAAAATTGCAGTGTCAACATTTCCTCTCGAGCTGGAGCCTGGGCTCTGAGACCCTCCTTGCGGGATTTCAGAGACCAGACTTCAGCCCAAGCCTGAAGTGTTTAGCTCCGCAGCCCAAACCCCAAAAGCCCAAGTCAGCGGGCCTGGACCAGCCGCGACTCTGCTGTGGGTATTTTATTGCAGTGTAGACATACCCAGGGAGCCCTGGAGCAGATATCCTTCCATCACAGTTGCCCATCCTGGCTGTTTCAAGTTGACTGCATCCTGTTCCTATCCCCAGCTATTTTCACTAGCTTTGGGGGAGATACAGGGAGAATTGTGTTTATGGGGAAAGAGGGCTGTCTTTGTTTGCCATAGTTTTGGTTGGTCCAGTGTTGTGGATGGACGTGAGACTGTTTGTTTTAAGAAATGAATTTTTAATTTGTGGCAGGGCACTTAAACCAGATAACAGATGATGTGACGAAGCGGGACTGTTCTTAATGTTTCCTCTGAATAGTGTGGGGGTGCCTCGGTTTCCCCTATGCAGTTCTTGAGTATCTAGGTGGTGGGATAAGGGTGTATGATCGTTGCAGGGCAGGTGTGTGCAGGGGTCCGGACACAAAGAATGGCCGACACCCTGTTTCCTGGCAACTGATGGCCTGGCCCTTCCCCCCTGCAAGGTTACAGCTAAAGGGGTTGGAGAACAAAGGAATCAGGTGACCTCCTGGCCCGGGAAAGAGACAAAGCCCGGAGGAGGAGGGGCTGGAGAGAGTTTGAGTTTGGGGCTGGCTGGGGACATGGAGTGAAGTGCAGACATGGTTGTCTGGCTCACTGCCCACCAAAATGGACCCAGCTGAGGGGTCCTGTTCTCTGCACCTACAAGCTCTGTGTTAGACCATGTTCCTGTCGTCTAATAAACCTTGGCTGGCTGAGAGTCACGTCTGACTGCGAAGTTGGGGTGCAGGACCCTCTGGCTTCCCCAGGAGCCCGCCTGGGCGGACTCGCTGTGGGAAGCGCACGGAGCGGCAGAGGATGGTGAATGCTCCGAGGTCAGACCCAGGAAGCTGGAAGTTATGTGAGCTATGTGTCCTGCAGTCTGCTCACAGAAAGGAGACTTCCCCAGAGTCCTGACTGGCTTCGTAGGGAGCAGTTCCAGAGCATCGCCCGGGGACTCCGTGACAGATGCTTTTTAAAGTTTTGTTCAAATCAGTACAAGGCTTTGTTATACTATGCCCAACATCGTGACTTTTTAGCTCCTAGAACAGGGCTCATCTAAGGAGGAGACTTACTTATGTCCCAATTCTTCCCCCATGTGTCTTTAATTATACCCTTGTTATGCACTCTTTTAAAAAAACAATTTTGGGACAGAGTTACTTCAACATTTAAGAGCATCTTAACATTTTATCTGGTAGGGGAAATGTGCAATATTTGTTTTTGCCTTTATGTTTGAAATGCTGCTTGAATGAAACTGTTTCCTTGCTGGGTACCATTTACATCTATGCTGCTACAAACCATGGAGTTTTTTTCTATCTTTAGTTATTTAAGTACTTTTTAATATCTGTCTACAACTATGAAGAGCCACTGGTCTGACTGTAGGTGTTCCAAACAAAGTAAAATCATGGTGTAATATTGGAAGCTGATGAAGAAAAATGTTCAAAATTTGGGATATACAGTAGTTGAGTTAGATTCATTAACATATATTCTAGTGGTACTATGAGGATGGGTAGTCTTTTTATTCTATTATAAATTCTCAATTTTGAGCTCTAATATTCATAGAATTACCACACCACATCAGACCAATGGTCCATCTAGTCCAGTATCTTGTTTCTAACAGTGGTCAGTACCAGATGATTCAAGATGGAAAAAATGCTGTTGTGGACAATAATGGAATAATTTACCTCCATAGGAAGTGTTTTTCTTCTAGAAATATTTTATTTATACTATCAAATGTAACTATGGATGTTGATTTTTTTTTTCCAAATCCATTTAAACTCTTGACCTCCGTGGTGTCTTGTGATGATGAGTTCCACAGTTTAATGTCAGGTTTCAGAGTAACAGCCGTGTTAGTCTGTATTCGCAAAAAGAAAAGGAGTACTTGTGGCACCTTAGAGACTGCTCATGCTCAAATAAATTGGTTAGTCTCTAAGGTGCCACAAGTCCTCCTTTTCTTTTTACAGTTTAATGTGTTAAACAAATTCTTTTACACATCTCCTTGGCCCTTGTCATGATGCCGTAAGGGAGACAGTTCTCACGAAGGACGTGGAATTAAAAATAATGATAATGCATAATGATGGTTAAGATTAAACTAACCAGTAAATGTTACATACAAGACTTTTACAAGTGTTCTTAACTAAGCAAAATAGTTTATTAACTAATGTTAATAAAAATTGCTAAAAACATTCTAGCTAGGATTAATATTAAAAAAAGGGCGCTTAACCAGGTTCAGGAGCAGCTTCTGGTCCTGTGAAGGGAACTTCAAGCAAATGGGAGGGAAATTCTGCTGAAGTGTGAGCTCATCTTTCTTTTTTCCCCTCCTCTCTTCCTTGACTGCTGGTGGGAGAAGGGAGGGAGGTGGGGCATTCCAGTCTGTCTTGGATGAACCATGGTGCCCACACTAAGGTAGAGAATCTCCTGACTTTCCAAACCAGTAAATTATTGGGAAGACATTCTGACAATCAGAATTAAAACTTAATGAATTTCTTAGAAAGGAAGTTATCTGAAAATATTCCTAGATGCCACAGTATAGAATAATTTCAGTGTCAATTTCAAGAGACTTTTTTCATGGCAGGACAGTAGAACTAATTCCATAGTAACTTTTCAGCAAACTAGGAGCAATACAATCTTTTGCTGCTTTTACAGTCAGTGTTGAAGTGTTACTGTTTTATACCACTAGAGGGTACTCTTTAATAGGTTATCACAAAGATCTGTATAACATTTGACAATGATTTAGTTTTTGTGGTTTTTATTTCACAAGCTATAATAAAGTCTATCAAGTGAATTTTGTTTCGCAAATTGTGCGTTTCACTATACTGTTCATAAACAATGTTTGCAGATCTTTGGTTTACAGAATGCAGTTTCAGGTAGCTTGGAATATACAAAATGAAATATGAAAACTTCTTTTAAAAAAACTTTTTGTGCCTTCGAACATATTAATATGTGCCTAGATAAAGTAATGATATAAGGCACCATAAGTTACCACTTATTCTGAGCCCTAATTCTAAGAATGCGTGTGACTGGCCTGTGCCTGAATAGGGGGATGGACTAGATCAGTGTTTCTCAGCCTTTTTGATACCAGAGACCAGCTTGCTGCCTTCCTAAACTGTGTCAGGGAAATCTCAGGGACCGGCAAGGAGGCTTCCACGGACCGTTGCTGCTCCACAGACTGGTTGTTGAGAAACACTGAACTAGATGACATCTTAAGGTCTCTTCAAGTCCTATTCTGTTTCCATGATTCTTCCATTATTGTTAATGGAAGTTGTGCAGCTCTCTTTGCAAAAAGAGAAAAGCTGTCTCAAAGCAGCTAGTTAGGTGTTGCACTCAGCTTTTTGGGCCAGAGATTGTGATTTACATCTGTACAGTAGTTCATGCAGTGGGGCCCTGATCTAGTTGAGGCCTCTGGGTGATAACGAAATATAAATAACCTTTACAGCTTCAAATTTATCTATCCTTGTACAAAGTGTGCTACCTTAAAAAATATTCCCACAGCCCCTGTGATACTGAAAATATTTATCTAAGGCATAAAGCAATTTAGGTGCCTTGTTTCAAAACCGTTGTTATAAACAAGATAAAATATTTTTGTAGATATAATTTGACCTTTATTTCTTAATTTCAAGCCAATATTAAGTGATTAGGATTTTTCATAAATTACATATGGTGAAGTTATTTAATTTTTAATTTCAGGTAAATTTTTCCAGTCACTGTTCTCTTTCCAGCCACTTATTTTAATACCACATTTTCAGAACTTGCTCAGTTCTCAGTCTACTTGTTAAAATACATTTTCAGTGAAATGGTAAATAAAAATCATGCTTACTTGTTTATTATGACAAAAAATTGGCAAACTGAAAACTTTGTAACACCATATACTTTTATTTTCTTCCAGTTGGTCGAATTATGTTTCAGCTGTTCTCAGATGTATGTCCAAAAACTTGCAAAAACTTTCTTTGCTTATGTTCAGGTAAGTAATTTTCCCCATTATTATCAATCATTTATTGTTAATTATCATTACAGTTGTTTCTTAGTATTAACTACAGCACCATAATTGGTTTGGTAGTATGTAATGTGCAGAATACCGTGAACAAAGAGCACAATTCCAGCCCCCAAAATTTAAGAATCTAAATGCATAAATGCATACCACACAGAGAACAGACAGTGGTGGATATTATTGCTGGTAGGTTTTGTGGAACAGGTGTGTTTTTAGAAGTTTTCAAGGACATTCAGAATACTAGATTGGTAAGGGGGGTTTGCGGATGGGTTATTGCCTGGTGCTTGTTAGGGGAATAAAAGATTGTGAGGGTTTGGTACCAGAGAATGGATTGGGGACTATAGGAAGGTTATGCATGGGTTTGACAGCTGAAAATGGAGATCAGAGCACTAGCAATGTAGCATTACTCACATTTATGTTATGGTGGGAATGGCAGCATAGATGAATTACTCATTTTCAGTAACTCATTGCTGTTTAGTTGAGACTGCATATACTCCTGATCCAGCTTTTGAGGGTTGAAAAGCTAACTTGAGTGGAGCAATTGACAAAAGGTGTATTCTGAAATCTCATCCCACTGTGTGAAATACATAGATATTTTTCACATATTTGAATATATAAACCTCCTAAGAAGATTTTAAGACAGTGTTTTAACATTAACTATCAGCTTTTTTCTCGCTAACAGTATGTTTATCTATACGGCCTATTGGCTAAGTAAAGTGAGACCCTGTACTCAGCTCAGGGGCATGTCCTTCTGTGTATATAATGTGATGACTTTTGAACACCACATCCAATCAATTCTAAAATTTCAGGGAATGTTGTAGGCATCAATGGGCAGAACTCTGAGTTTGGTGAAAATTGGAAAAGCCGGATTTCCACTAGTCAGTACCACAGAATGCCCATGTGGTGCTGCAGACATAAATCTCTGTCACTCCCTGCTTCTTGTGTACACACATCACCGGCAGCAGCTTAATAGGCTGCTCTTTCTTGTTGGGTATACAGCTTGGCCTACATAAGCAGAACTGTCAGGATTTGTTGGGATTGCGTTTGTGATGGAGAATAAAGATGATTCAGTGGCAGCCAGGATGTTTGGGGTGAGAATGTGTGTGAGAGTAAAAGGCAACATTGAGGTTACAAGTCTGGGTTACAAGTCTGGGGGAACAGAAGGGGGTCAAAGTGTCAGGAACTGACAAGAAATTAAGTGTTATTACATTCTCTCCTCTTGGCCCAAGGAGGCAGGAAGGTGAATTTCCTCAGCCCTATAAAGTGCTTTTAGGTTCTCATGTGGGTGGAGATCTACAAGGTTAAGGGTAGGGCATTCGGGTTCAGGGATAGACTCTGTTTCTGCCCCTCCCACCACCTGCCTGTAACATACAATTCTGCTGACTCCTTAGCAGTAACATGGCCTGAAGGGTTGTGGTGCTGAACATCAGATCAATTTTGAAATGTTAGGGGATGTTCTAGGCATCAGTAGGCATAACCCTGTTGATTTTGACCAAAGTCAATGAAAGCCCAATTTCCACTGCTGTGAAAAGAAAATCAGGCCCCAGTGTATCCATTTGGTGCTGCAGACAGAGGAATCTCTCTGGTGCCCCCTCCCAATGCATGTACATATCACAGGAAGCAGTGTAAATGCTGCTGTCTCATTGGGTGTGCAGCTCGTCCTACGTAAGCAGTAAAGTGTGCAATCCTCTAGTATTTTATCATCTCTTTTTCTGCTTTTCTGATTACTGTGCATTTAACTGCTTTTTTTTTTCTTTTAACCATGAAGAGTATTCATTTGGCCGGCAGTGTAGAATTTTTCATTCACACGATTGGATTCAGTTGCCTTTTTTTGTTTTGGAATTAAATAGACAGCGGATTAGTTAACCTGAGACACAGTGTCTTGTTGAAGACTTACTTCATTAGACAAATTCATTTCAGAGCATAGAGTTGAGCCCTAGCCATGCACACCTACTCTGTTGACCAGGTTTTTCCCCTCAGTGGGACATCTTTGCATGCCCTCTCAATAGGGAAACTCCAGCATTATTATTAATATTAGAGGTTAGCACATTTTCCAGAAACGCCAGTTGTTATCTAGAATTGTTAAATGCTTTAGGGGAGGTCCATAATCACCTATCCAAAGGTGGTGGGGAAACTGGAACATGGTCTTTAATTTTCATATTTGTGCATTACTTTTCACACTTTTTTTCTCTCTTTGGTAGGGCATGATTATACTCTAATCTTTTACAGTAAACCCTGGATTAGAATAGTTTTCTGCTGAGAAAATTGTTTTCTTCAAAAATACCCATCTCTGTTCCTCTTGGGTTCATTCTTCCAACATATGGCCCAGTGGGGAACTGATAGCTTTAAAACTTTAATTTTTTGAGCCATCCATAGTGATGCCCCATGTATTTCTCCCTCCAGTTCCTATTATTTATTTATTTATTTATTTCATCATCATCGTTATGGTAGTGCATTGGGACCAACTGAGAATAGGAACTCATTATGCTAGACACTGTACAAACAGAATAAGGGGCAGTCCCTGCCTCGAATATCTTATAGTGAGACCAAACAAGACAGACAACGGGTAAGTGAAAAGGGATAAAATATACAAGCAGAGTGAGCAATACAATGGCTACTACTATCATATTTGTTCTGCAGTTTTTTTTTTGTTTTGTGTTTTAATTCTTTGGGATTATGTTAGGAGGAGATTAATGGGTTGGAGACCATGAGGAAGGCAGTTGGGAGGGAACTGGAGCAAACAGGGAATCGGCACAGGAAGATAATGTTCAGAAAGAACCGCAGAAAGCAGTTTGACATCAGTGTCCATTGGTCCCTGCATTCTGCAGCTGCTGTGCAGGCTTCAGACTCTGACTGGATTCATCCTGCAATTTCTTTCCCATGGGTCCTTGGACCCCAAGAGGAGAGTTTCCCCTGCCCTGTTGTGGTTTTGCAAGGTGCTGGGAGGAGGCCCCATTTTACAGTAGGGGCCCAATGCACCGGTACTTGCTTGAACTGCCTTCTGTAAAGCTGCTTTGCCTATAAACTGCCTTTCTTTGTTACAAAGGCCGTTCTGAACTCTCTGGAGATGATCACCTTTTTGCAGATAGTTCCTGTCTGCAGCAGTGCTCACTGCTGCTGTCCTCCTCGGTCTGCCTCCTTAAAATACTCTTTGGTGCACTGTCTGTGCTGTGACCAGATGCTGTGGGCATTGTCGTAGTATCTGGGGCTTCATCCCTTTTTCCTTATCTGTATGAGGCTGTCTTACGTTCCCCATTTTGATGGCTTCTCTTAAGCTCTGAGTTTCCCAGAAAAAAAATATCCCTGCTTAAGGGCTTGGCAGTAATTTGACTTTTTTAGCAAATAAATTGGTGGTGGTTATTTTTTACATTTCCTTTTACCAGGTGAAAAAGGAATTGGAAAAACAACTGGAAAAAAGCTGTGTTACAAAGGCTCTACTTTCCATCGTGTGGTTAAAAACTTCATGATTCAGGGTGGAGACTTCAGTGAAGGTAAAACAGAAAATTCTTTCTCTGTGCTAAGAGATTTAATTGCAGTTCTAATTTACAAACTTAAAATTACTGCCAGAAAATTCCTTAAATGTTTTTATACTTTGTAGATATTAAAACCAAATATTACATTATTTTTCATTCTTATATATTGTTATTAAGATTACATTTAGAATTGCACATATTGTGGAGTCTTTGGAATACCATAAGAATCCCTTTAGGTATTTTTTGATACTGAGGTTCTAAATTGTTCTTGTTAGATGTTAAAAATATATAGTATTAAAACACAGATTTCCTTGCCTGAGTTGCTAACGCTATCTTTTGTTGTTTAAAGAAAACACCTTAAATCTAATTTACTTTAAATCTTTTCCTTATTGCATTTTACGTAGTGTGGGCAATGCTGGTAATGTTAACTCTGATTCTTTTGTGCTGGTACAATACTGCATTAAAGGGATGTAACTGTGTGAATAAGTACAATGGTGATAGGTGCATTGAAAATACGTATTGGATGAGCCTCCAAATGTAAATTCAAAGCAACAAGGACTTGTTCTGCTTCTTTTCCCCCAATATACACACAACTTAGGGTCCCTCCCTCAGCCCTTCCTTAAAATGTTTGCCCTCCCCAAAGTGGATTTTTCTTTACCGCTGCACTCTTACTTACTGGCCTTGCAGATTGAACTCTCTCAACTGGTAAAAGGCTGCCTCTGCAGGTACGTTGTACCAACGAAGAAGCTAGGGGACAGATATAGAGCAGGGTTGCTCTGAAAGAACTGGTAGCTACTTTTTCACTTTTGTGGCATCTGAGCCACAGCTGGGTTTCTGTGAGCGTGGAAAGCTGTCAACCTTGTTTGTTAGCTCTCTTCTCTGATACCTGCTGCTACTTTTTCCTATTTCCTCCTGTTTGGAGATCCTTAAGTACTAAGGGAGAGGAGTAGCCTTTTGAGCAGTGGTGCGCAACCTGCAGCCCGTCATGGTAATCCAGTGGCAGGCCAGCCGCGAGACAGTTTTACATTGACTGTCCGCAAGCATGGCCCCCAGCGGCCGCGCCTCACTGTTCCCAGTCAATGGGAGCTGTGGGAAACGGCGGCCAGCACGTCTCTGCAGCCTGCATCACTTCCTGCAGCTCTCATTGTCCGGGAACGGCAAACCGTGGCCACTGGGAGCTGCCGGCGTCCGTGCCCGTGGGTGGTCAATGTAAACAAATTGTCTCGCGGCCCGCCAGCGGATTACCCTGACAGGCCGCAGGTTACCCACCACTGCTTTGGAGCCTCACTTGAGTTTTTTCCAGTCCTCTCCATCCCCAGGGCAAGCTTTATTGGACTGTGAACTACATCACTGGTGCAAATGTCTGGGTTGCAGACTCCATAGCGGAATATTTAAAGCCAAACAAAAATATTTCATGAAATTAAAAGAAACTCTTCATGTAAGACTTCATAAAACTTTTGTACAAAATCTAAATGTTGGGTATTTGATATACTTGAGTGTATCCCTTTAATTCATATTACACCTCTACCCCGATATAACACGAATTCGGATATAACGCGATAAAGCAAAAGTGATTTTCTGTCTTGTCTACAACATTGGTTCTCAAACTGGGGTTCGTGACCCCTTTGGGGGTCGCAACCCGGTTATGTGGGGGGTCGCAAGCCCTGACCCCTGCGCTGGCCTGTGAGCCCCAACTGTGACGCATGGCTGCGAGCCCCGACCCCGTGTGGAACTGCGGGGCTGCGAGCCCCAACCCTGGGCTTGATGTGAAGGATGACATCAGATGCGCCCGTTCTAAAAACAATGCCAAGAATAAAACTTCTTGTGTCAAATACTGTATTAATAACAGAAATGCTCCAGGCCAAAGCAAGTTCAATATAATGCAACGCGGTAAGATTTTTTTGGCTCCCGTGGACCACGTTATATCGGGGTAGAGGTGTATTTGCAAATAGTACCTTTTAAAAATAATTTGTTACTTACTATTCTAAAACTGTTTGTTTATAAAGCAAACTTAAAATCTTCTGATAAGATTTAATGCATGCTTTTACTACATAGGTAATGGAAAAGGAGGTGAATCTATTTATGGTGGATATTTTAAAGGTAAGGGCTAATATGTCTTTATGGTCTGTTGCTTCATTTCGGAAATAAAAGAAGTTTTGATTCCCAAGATATTTAATGTGGAAAGGTCTACTTATAGGTCACCTTTTGCATGAAACTAATATTGCATGACAGTTATTTTTATATGCATGGATTTCAGATACATTTATTGAGATATTTAATGTTAACTGACAAAATTAATTAAGGCTAACTTTACTGGTTAAACATGACTTTCAGCATGGAGGTTAGGCAACTTGATTCATGAAAACTCCTATCTTCCTGCCTAAAACTGTCAACATATTCTTTTGTTTATAGAGAATGTGGTCTTTTGCAAAATGAAAAGGTAAGAGACACAAGCTCAGTAACACAAATTCAAACTCTGTTCCCTTGCACCCTCCCTAGTAAATATATGGACAACTGATAATGTATCAGTTTGTGGATGGATATCTGTATTGCTTGGAGACGTGGAGAATTCTGTATCTAACTTTTTTGAGGGAAAATTAATTATTTGGAGAATAAATACTTGGAATTATTCCCAGTTCAAAACCGTTCTTATTTCTTTAAAAACACTGTCCATTTTTTCCCTCCGAGGTTTGTATATTTAGTGTTGGTTTCTAAAAATATGTGGCTGTATTTATACTCTGTGCAAGTAATTTATTTGCACAGAATGGATAAATGTACACCATTCACCTTCTTTCTAAAGCTTTTTTGGAAAGAAAGAGGTGTGAGAGTTTGTAATGGTAATCAGTGCTTTTAGGAGACAAGGTACAGTATAATTTTTAAGTGTAAAAAATGGGAAGTTACTGTGCTATTCCAGTCTTGACACAAGCCTGTACATAAGCTGTTGGGTGTTTCATGTATTGTGTGCTGTGAACAATTCTTTGTAGTTAGGTGCATGCTGTGAAGTTTCTTTAATATGTAATAAGGAAGCATAGTTAGATGTCAGAATATTACAGCTGTTAATCAGAAGCAGCTATATGAACAGATCCCTACTCTAAAAAGTTGAGCTCTTGTTTCTAAAGAATACACTTGGATTGGTAAGTGCTAAAAATCTGGTACTGTATATTTGTCTGCATTTTTAAACATTAATGGTACAATCTTAAGTCTAATACGATTTTGTCTGTGGTAAATTAGTTGTGTAGTTATTTCATTTTGCTGATTGAAAATATTTTGACTGCACAACTATGGGTCCTCTTTACTTAGTTTATTGGATTAAATAATACATTCTTATTTTTCAACCTCTAATCTGTCTTTTACAGTTGGGTTGAAGAGGAGGACGTGTTTTACTCCTCTCATGCAAGTGTCGCTATTAAATTAATTTCCTTTCGGATTTTGAAACTTCAAGTTTGAGTTCCGCAGATTGATGTAGTGCACAAGTTAACACTCTGGCAGGGAAAAAGTTGTTTAACTGTGTCTTCCTACCTAAGTAATACTCAACATTATGTGTAAATGATAGCATTGAATATGTTCAGCCATGTTTTAGGATGGGAGAGGGAGAGTCTGTTATCAAAGTGGCTTTCTTTCAGGAGACACTGTTGGGTTTAAGTTTTTGGAAGCGTATGATGAGTTCAAGTTGTTTGGAAGACAATAACAAAACATTTTAAATACATTTATTCTTAGCAATATGGTTCAGACTGTTTCTAAAGCAGTTGTGACTTAGAAAAAAAAAAAAAGCAAACTCCTGTGTTCTTTTCTCGGTATTTCTGACTTAACAAATATAAATCTGTCTCCGCTCTTAATTTTTGAGAGATTTTGCATAGAATTCTTTTTTTTTAAAGTGTTCAAGTTTCCTTAGTGAGCAGAAGAAGAATTTCTCGTTGTACTGTCCATGTGCTGCTAAGAAAATTATACTTGTATTCATTTATGGGGGAAACTGACTAACATGGTTTTTTTTCTTCAAACAGATGAAAACTTTGTTCTCAAACATGACAGAGCATTCCTTTTGTCAATGGCAAACCGAGGGAAACATACCAATGGTTCCCAATTTTTCATGTAAGTAGATGTAGTTTGAGAGCTGAACTTTTCTTAAACAGAGAAGCGCTGTTCATGAGAAAGATGGTATTGCTAAATTAAATATATATATGGATGTTTGACTAGAATCCAATGAGTACCTGCTGTTTGTGAGCTGTTGTAATTAGGAAACATTAAATATGATAGTCTCAATTTATTTGTGTTTTTCTGGAGCACGAGAATTGATCATATATGAATGTTACTTGTTTATTGCTTGTTTTTCTAAAGTAACATTGGCCTAGACTTTTGTGTTCATTAGTGTCCCTGGGGTAGATTGTTTTTGCTTTGTGTTCTTCTTCAATATCATGCACATGAAATAAATTATAATTGAGCAACTGTAAACTCCAAACTTCAAAATTTTCTGTGAAAAAGGACAAGATGTCTAATATATAGATAGTTTAATGTCAACAGTTGCATGTGTTTTCAAAATGTGGTCTGTTTTTATGGGGTATTCGTACTTACTATTCTAGTCTATCCCTGAAGTACCTTCCTTCTGTGTTGCTGCATAGTACTGTACATATCTGTGTACAAATGGCTTTTCTGCCAACACTGGTTAAACTGGATTTAAATTAAGGGTGTTTGTTGAAGGAACTGTAGAAGATCCCTTCTCGTACAGTTATTTCTATTATAAAACACCCCAGTTTATAAGCATGCTTCTGTTACAATATACAAGATATTTGACTAAAGTACAGCTCTAACAGGAATAACTGTTCTATACTGAAAGAAATAACTAAAGTTTTGGCTGATATCAAATTTTAGGCTCACTAATATCTCTTTTAAAATTTGCTAATGTTTGACTATGCATCTACTTCACTATCTTTTAAAAATTGTCCCCCTTTTTAACATTTCATAGAATATCAGGGTGGGAAGGGACCTCAGGAGATCCTCTAGTCCAACCCCCTGCTCAAAGCAGGACCAATCGCCAATTTTTGCCCCAGATCCCTAAATGGCCCCCTCAAGGATTGAACTCTGAACCTTGGGTTTAGCAGGCCAGTGATCAAACCACTGAGCTATGCATATCTGAAAAAAATGTGGTTTCTAACTTTGGGTTTATGTTGGGGAGGAGGTTTTCATTGTGAAGTATCTTTACATTGTTATTCTTCAGAAATTAAATAGTCATATAGTTTGCTACATTAAAACTTTGTTTACTTTGCCATCTTTCTTGATGGATAAGAATGAATGGCGCTTCACTGTCTTCAATAAAAACGTAAATTGTCCAAAAGGATGCCCATTTTCTTTGCCTGAAAAGAGTTCTTCAATGTAATCTGATAAGGTTCAGATAAGAGACATTTTTAGGTCACTTCCTAAAGAATGTCCTAAAAATGGAAAACAGAAGCACAAGAGGCAATCTTTGGAAATTGATTTACTTCTGATTTTGCACTCAAACCCTCTGCTTCTCAAAGAGCTGCAGCTTTGTGGTGCCGCCTGCTGTTATCTCTGTCAGTTTGGCTGGAAGATGGCTGTGTATTACTGAGTACAGTACGTTTTATACATTTAGCTGTGTGTATATATAACATATGTTACATATATATAAAATTACATAACTTACAAATAAGTATTTAAAACAGATTAGTTCACTGTTCCTTTTAAGTGTAATATATAGTGACTTGCTTTTTGATTCTCAAGTCATAATTTTCCATTTTTGAGTTTATCTGAACTGTAAACTTGGAAATTTAATAAGCTACATCAATCAAGAAGCTACCATCTGAGGGCTCTAAAGTTTCTTTTATCTTTCCTATATTATATTTAGATATGTGTATCAAATTTTCTTAAATAAACAAGCTGAGTGTTTGGTGTGTTTAGGTTAACTTTTTTTAAATAAAAAAGAACATTAAGGTAACATTGAATACAAAATTTAAATTATTTCATTTAATCACTGAAAGATAAATATTTAAAGAAACGTTTCTATTATATTTTTCAAACATATGAAATGTTTTTAAGAGCACGTGTATTTTAAAAACTGCATTAATTGATATCACTTTTGTTTCTCTCTCAGAGAAAAAGTTTTACAGTTAAGCGTGAATCCTGCAACTGATAGCTCACAGGGCGGGATGGCTGCAACCATACAAGTTGCATTGAAACACTACACAGGTGCAGCAGTATGGCTATGCATGATCAGTTGCAGAGGCGGGGTCCTCTTTCGTAATTTGATTTGTGGTTGGGCAAGAATGGGTCATGAAAGACCACAAACTACAACCATGGCTTTCTTTTTATGCAAACTCTCCTTTATGGGTATAAACTCACAAATCATAGCAACTGCTCATAAGATAGCTTCTAACATGCACAGTTTCAGATTTAGATAGCTCGTAAAAGTAATTGTTTCCAGATTTCACTCCCAATGATTTCATCGTTTAAAAGTTAAAAATGTAATATATGAAAGTAGTTGCTCTTGCTCAGCAAAGTTACCTCAACTTACAGTATTCCTCCAGGCTTAATGCCATTAAGTTTGTACAGCCTGATTTACCCTTATTAAAGTATACAATTCTTGAAACCCAAAATAGTCCTTTCCTGGCCTCATCCTTTAAGCTGTTTGAGTGGCAAAATTAATATAATAAAATCTTAATATTAAATATTAAATAGAATGTTTGTTTTAAAATCTATAATTCCATTTATATAGCTAAAAGGTTTTAAATTCTTCAAAGATGACAAATCAAAGATTATTGGGTAGGTTTTAAAGGACATTTTCAGACTTTAAATAAAACACAGTCATACCTTTTTGAAATTATACATCCAACTTGTTGGATTTATAGAAGGAGATATATGTCAACTCTTCCTTAATTTTTGTTTTCAGTCCTGCACATACAGGGTTTGGTGCATGATTGGATAGCATATTCTGATATTGCACATATTTGTATTGATGTCAAGAGCTTTATATTTCTCCATAGGGTGGATTTGATTTAAATCAAATTGATTTTCAATCATGATTTAAATCACTGGTCAGGAAGACTTGATTTAATCATGGTTTTCTACGTAAAAGTGCACTCTTGTTGGTTGTTACAACCTAAATATATATTCTTCACAGCTCAGAGATTAGAAGCAGGTTTCATTTTTTGAAGGTACACACATTTTTAAACAGTGATTTATTTTGAAAACTTTTCAGATTAATTTTATAGCTATATCAGAAAATGAATGATTGGTTATTTCATTTACCAAAAGTAATTGAAGCAGATATTTATGAAGTCATTGGGAGGTGAACTATCTCCAGTTCAACAGGTTAATCATTAATATTTGCAGGATTTTCTTGCCATGTTGTATTAGGAGGAGACCATCACCAGACAGACATTTCAATTGTTTTATTTAACTATTCTCACCTCTATATATTATTTAAAACCATTTTTGCTGTTAACAAGCATGTTACCTCTGGAGACACAAATCCACAGTCTGAGAACTGCAAAACTAAGCATCTCTGATGGTATCTTCTAGACTCAGCACCGAGTAAATAGAAAGATTAACCTAAATAATCTATACAGAAGCCTGTGGAACCCCATAAGATTGGGTCCCTAATCCAGGAACTCATTTACAAAGTTTTTCTTAAACATTACATGAATATATTGTCTCATACTATAGAATTAGAATTAATAATCCCTATTCCATGATGAGATATCTTTGAGCTATAATGTATCTAAATTAAAATTATCTTTAGATAGGTTTTTTCCTCAAAAAGCATTTTATAAAAAAAAAATCCAATTTATATTAAAAAAAAATCTGATTTTTTTTCTTTTTTTTTTTTTTTTTTTTAACTTTTATCCACCCTGTTTCTCCAGACAAACTGAGGCCCCAGTCTGTCAAGTGTTTATGCACGTGCTGAACTCTAAAACCATGGATTAGTGCTTGGAGTTAAGCAGAAGTGTTTGCAGGACTGAAGCCTAAGTAGAAATAAAGGATTGCACAACTTTAAAGACATGGTTGTTCAACATGACTTATTTGTTGGCCTCATTTTAAGAGGGCCTTTCCTCTTATCAGGCATTAGTGCTGTTTGGTATAACTGTGGACTTTTCAATAACCTATTAGGCTGTGAATATTCTCTTGGCAGGTAGACTGGATTAACGCACAGTTGCTACTGTCCAGTATGATGCTCCATCAAATGCCCAATGAAAAACAAATTTAAGTTGAATTATTATATTGTGAGTTACTTGAAATTGATTATACTGGACACCAATGCTCTGATCTTTTAAGCACAGAATTTTACTAATTTCAGACCACTTCAGTTGTAGTTTATTGATCTGGAATGTCATGGGTGTGAATGAGTAGGGCAGAGAAACTGGTCTCTTATCAAGTACTGCTAGAGAAGTTTAAATGGAAAAGACTGAAGAAATAGGTTAGGGGGGAAAATTAAGGATCAATTTGAGAGAAGAACAAACAGGGCAAAAAAACCCTTTAGTAGAGAATAAGACATGGTCACAGAAGCGTAATGAAGTGTGCTCTGTGTCACAAGTGGTAATAAAAGGTTTTTATTGTTAGACAATTTTCTGCCATTTAACTTTGTATTATGATTATTAAATGCAGGGAATGATTTGGGATGAATTGAAAATACTTAGCTGAAGACAAGATCACATTTATTGGAATAACCAATCTTTAAATGTACTAAAAGGAGTTATTCTGTTCACCAGTGTTACTGAAGCACGTTGTTGCTTAATTAAGAAAATGTTCAAGAAGTCTTTCTATACCATTTGATTTTAAATATTCAAGGTGTTACTCCTAATATTTCATGAGACTATGGTGCAGGTTCTTAGATTTGGCTGTTACAAGTTGAAAACAAATTATAAAGCAATAGTGTAAAGCTAAAAATTACCCATTGATATTTTTCTCATAAAGGACCACTGCCAACTTCATTTTTTTATATTAACCACTTTCAGATAATTCAGGGTTCTGGGAGAACACCCTTTAAATATAGTATGTCCTGACTTTTTTTTAAACCTTGAAAAAAACAAATAAAGATTTTCCTGATCCCATGCTGATATTCAGAAGTGTTTTTTGGATGGGACAGAAATCAATAGTGGATATACTAGGCTTACCCGTCTTTCTCCTCATGGCCCAGTGCCTGCTCAGTTTTAGCTGTGCTGCTGCTGTTACTGGTAAATATCTTCTTGCAACGCCTGGGGAAGAACATGTGTGAGCCCTCCTAGAGTGGTGCATGGGCATAATGTGGTAATAATTATATTAATAATACTTGAGACTACAAGTGTAACTGACCATCAACAAAACAGTGAAACTGAGTACATACAAAATGTTATAAAATTCACAAAGGCTCTGATCCTTCAAACACTTGTTGGCAACATTACCTTTCTCATACACAGTTGGGGGAGGGGGGAAGGGAGAGTTCAAGAATCCAAAGACAGACCTTATTGATTAATTTTGGTGGGACTTCTTGAAATAGTATGATAAGCACATGTTTGATTGCAGGATCAGGCCCAAAGTAAAAAAAAAAAAAAATCCCAAACTGAAAAGCTAGAAAACACATTTTCTCTTCGTTATCGTAGTCTAGATACTATTTGTAACAATAATAGGTACACATTTTTCATATTGTGATCTGGTCAGTATTTCTTTAAACTAACCAGTTAGCCTACTGAGAATTCAGGTGACTTTTTTTTCCAAAGCTTCTTGAAGATGTGTGAAAAGTCCTAAATATTATTCCCCATTATTTTGAGTGTTTGGAATTTTTGCATTTATATCTTAGAGCTAGTTTATGAAGTTTTGAAGCCATTCATTTCTGCACTAAACATCATTTGAGGAAAAACTCTTACTTAGTATCAGTTTAATGCTGTGAGCCACGGAATTACATGTCTACTTTTTCATGCTGACAAATTAATTCCTGGTAGAATTTTAACATTTCAGAAAGTCACATTTCTGAAGCACAATGCCATGTTTTGTGACAAAAATAGAATAAATAGACATCTTTGAACTCCTGAGTGAAGAAGAAAACTCATTTTGAGGGTTGTGCTGTATGACCACTGTTACAGCCACTTCTGTATATTACTAATGACTAATTGGAAACAGTTAATTACTAAGCTTTTCAGTTAAGGTCTTATAATGTGAGTGTCCCAAATAACATTCAGAATTTTTCCATTATTACTACTTTGAAGTAAAATTTTCTATTTAATTTTATTTGTACTATTTTACAGTAATATATTAAATTACTAAATAGATCAAAGGGGATTCAGTATTTCAGTGTTTTTGACCACAGTCCTTCAAAATGCTTATACGTGCTTAATTTTAACACATGAATAATCCCATTGACTTGCACGACTCACATGAGTAAAGTTAAGCACATACCTAAGCACTGCAGGATCATAGCCTATGTGCGTAAAGGCAGAGTAAAAAAAACCTGCTCTTTGTTTAGTTGTTAATTTGTAGATTAATTTAATGAAGCAATATTTAGCTGTTCAATATATCTTCTTTATTCCAAATAGGTTAATTGTATTACTGAAATAATGTTGCAGTTTTAGAAGTATATCAAAACAAAAATGTAAAGTCATAGGGTAAAAATACTTCCTCCGTTTGCATCTTCAATCTTGATTTCCTTGTTAGATTTCTAGTTAAATGATAGCCCTCCCTTGCTTTTTAATGACAGTGTCTATTTTCCCTTTTTAAGGGAAACTTATTAACATGAGAGAGGTCTTAGCCAGTTGCTGGAACTTGTGAAAGTGTAGATTAACAGATTTCTAATGTGTTTTACTGGTAAATCAGTAGTTTTCAGTATCATATTTATATAAGAAATGTAGTAGTATGGCATCCTATAAAGTATAGAATTAGGACTTGCTTCAGTAAACCTCTTAAACACCTGTGGAACTATAAGCATCTGAGAAGTCCCATTGAAATTAGCTACTCATTTGCTAAATTATGCTTGTTTTCAGGTGCTTTGCTGGATTGAGGATTTAATTAAGGGTATGAGTGGATTCCATTTTCACAATGGTTTATCTTTGTAAATCAGTGCTCAAGCAGAGCATTTCTTTAGTGTTTAAAAACAAAACTTGTTCTAGCTTTCCAAATACCTTTTTGTTCTATAGAAAATTTAGAGCCCTCTATTTTTAAAGCATCCTTGTTTTGCATACTTTAAATTTGTATTTTAATAAAACAGACTCCATTTTGTTTGAAAATGTATTACAATTTATTTCTTGCCATTTTTGTGTAAAATTTACAGAAACAGTGTTACATCGTGCGCTCCAAAGGTAATGTCTCATTCCTCTAAGGCTCTGTCCTTTCTTCTTTTCTTCTCTTCTTGTTTTTCTCTTTCTTTCTTGTCTTTTTCTGATCATGTTATTACATGCATTGAATCCTATGTTAGTGCTGAAGTCCTTTTAAGAATACAAATAAACTTGCTTTATCAGAAGGATTCTCTTCTGTGTGGCAGTAATATTTTTAATCTATTTACTAGTTATCTTCACTGACTATGGTTACTTTTTTCTGTAAATATTAACTTGGATAATACTGTCTCTTATATGGCAGTTTTTGAAATTTGTTTAATTGTTAGTAAAATGAAGTTATGTAAAAATACAGTTCTCTATATGAAATTAAATGTTTCTTGGGGAATGAATTCTGTTCACAGCTGTGGATAGACAGAGCCTACTTCTTGCTCTTGAAAAGTGATAGTGCAAGAAATGAGACAGATGAAATTTCAGAGTATTCTTTCTATGGAAATATTAGCCGACCTTAAAAAATTAACTGAAATATAATAAATCTAATCTGAAGTAGTCTTGTGAGGAGATATTCAATGGCACAATGAACAGGCACCCAGCTTTCATTAAAGGCATATGTGTTGTTCACCTGACTTTCATTTGTGCATTTGAAAATCTCCCCCTTGACTTTTTCCTCTTTTCGTTTCATGAGCAAGCAAATGAAGAAAACCGTTTATCCATTTCATCAGGCTCAAACTGCCAGTGAAATAAGGGAGAAAAACCCTAGATAGGTTTTGCCACAATGGCTGCCCTTTTCTTTGTTAATCCAAGACTCTAAAGCCCCAGTTCAACAAAGTACCTGAGCCCATCTTAGTGCTTTGCCAAATCAGTATCTAAGTCTTTCTTGTCAGTCAGTAGTCATTAGTATATTCATTGTGTTTTAAACTGTTGCATATTATTTTCTTGACTTCTAAAAACTAAAAGTATACATTTCAGTGCTGGTTTCACTAAAGTAACCGCTTGTTTCAATTTCAATCTTTTAGAACAGTTTTATAATTAAACTTGGTTAAAATAAAATATTTACTTGAATGTAGATTGTTAATGTAATTAATTTTTTTGTTTATCAAACTACAATGGCCATAAGAGATTGCTTATCCATAGTAATATATTTCATCAAGAAAGTAAGATTTATTTTATGAACGAACAGAAGGGACACACAAAACAGGAAAATAAATTAAATGCCTTCCATGTAAGCTGCTCTTGTCTTGTAGTTACACTAGAATGATTTCCTGCACTATGTAATGTGGGGAAAGAGGGTAGTGGTGGTGTTTGGACACAAATAAAGGTGAGGCATGAATATTTTTTGTAGTTCCATCTTTTGGCAGATGTGATCCAGTGCTGCAACACCCCATTGATTTTATTGGACGGAATCATGGCCGCCAATCTAGTTTTGAACTGTCTGATTAAAAGTAACTTTTCAATGATAGTTTAAGTACTGAATCCTTGATACCAAGTCTGCTTTAATGAAACCTCAAATGGAACATCTATTGTGGACCCCCCAGGATTTGAAAAGAATTGGTGGAGGGGGCATAGAAAAGGAAAATCATGATTTCTGTGGGTTCAGGGAATAATTTGAGAAAAGAAATTCACGTACAGGTCATGTTGATACTCTGATGAGTAAAATTAATGTGATGGTGGGTTGTTGTTTGTTTTAAATGATGTCCCTAGTTGAATTTCTGTGTCTAAATAGCGCAGTTCCTCTTGCATCTTTTAATGCAGCCTTGCTTTGAACAGACTGAACTTGGATGCAAGTATTATGTCATGCTAGTGTTTTGCAACTTGGAAGTAATTTCCTTTCCTCACTGGGAGAGAATTTAAAGAGTGACTCCAATCCTTTATGATAAATTAAATCTCTTTTACAAAATTGTTTGAGTCACATCTTCTTAAATTAATATTCTGATCTTGAAGGGAAATAAGAAATGTGACAGACGTAGCTCTGTTGTACTAGATGTAGTGCAGTGACTGTTTCTCTACTGGCTCCTACACACCCAGCTCTTTCTAACTTAAATGAATGGAGGTATCTATATGAGGCATTAATCATGGATCATGTTAGCATCTGTTACTATACAGCTGATTCCCTACCCAGCAGAGCAATCTGCTGCTGTAGGGAGGACTGCAAACTTAATATGTGAGAGGCAGTATTGTAGTCTTGATGTTATATATAGATGTATTGTTTTGGAAGCTGATTCATGGAGCCAGCAAAATAGAAGGAGAATGAGAAAGTAGGAAAAATGTGCTTTCCTGTATTGTAACTCCTGTTTTTGTTTTGTTTTTTGCCGGGCGGGGGGGGGGGTGTTGGGTTTGGTTTGTGTGTTGCTTAATAGAACTCACTTAAAAATAATAGTTACATTCTTGTACTGTAATAATTTCAGAAGTACTTCACCCACTCTTTTTTTATTGCCAAATGGTATAGTTTTTTATCCTTAAAAATATTACCATGAGATGTCTTGGAGTATATATTTATACAGACATTAATACATGAAAAAATTGTTTATTGCATGCATTTAATGATTTTTTTAAAATAGGACTTGTAAATGTTGTACTCGTTAATGTAAATTATTTTTTTATACTAATGTTCACAATTCCCTGTACTTAGTATGATTTTAATCTTTATTTAGACTTTTATCAAATTTTTAACTGGATTTTTTCACTGTTTTTTGTCTTTTACCTTCACTTTTTTGTTTCCTCTGCCATTCTGCTTTTTACCTCTTCATCTGAATTCCTGATTTTTTACCATCATATCCATGTTGATGTATGTCAAATTAGAACAACAAAGCCTGCTCCTCATCTTGATGGGTAAGTCTTCTATTTTTAACTTGTACTGTTAATAAAATTCTAATATTCAGGAATAATTAGTTCACATCTCAATTTAAAGGTGGACAGAACTTAGAAACAAAAAATAATTGGTTGGTTTGATAAAAAAATGTGGCGGGGGGTTGCCATTTCAGCTTTTTTGACGATCTTTAAAAAAAAACCTACATAGTCATGAATGTAATCAAATGCTTTATTTTTAACTTAGGGGTTTTTTTTGTTTGTTTGTTTTTTTTTTAAACTTCCAGCTTTTGTTGTTAACCCTTGGGCCTCTGGGTTTAAAAATATAAAAATAAAATTATAATAAACTTATTTTCTTGTAGTGTCTTCAATATAGATAGTATCCCCAAATACTTTAGAGTCACTGCAAATATTAATTATGGGACTAGAAAATGGGAGGAAGAATTTAGAAGTCGTTGCGCTCTAATGAATAGCGAGTAAAGAATAATCCCATCTATATTGCTGATTTACTATGTGTCTTTGGGCAAGTCCTTTAACTTCTGTTTTAGTTTCCTGTCTAAAATGGTAATAATGATTACCTACCTTACTGATATGCGGTGAGAAATAAGTTTGTCAATGCCTTGAGATATCAAATACCTAAACTGAATAGTTCTCTCAATAAAGGCAATTTAGAGCCCTGCGAACACTCCACAGGCTGCCTCCATGATGCCACTCTTCCTTGACTTGTCAGTGACAAGGGCGACCCACACAGCTGTCTGCTGGGATGTCATTGTGCTCTTCTTTCAGCAGGCTGTGCCTTCCCTACCTTCCTGAGCCATTATACCCTTTTGCCAGGCAGACTGGGATCTAATAAAGGCCTCTTTTAAACACTCAATGTGTGACATGCAATTTTTGAGGGGTATATGTAAAATATTTCACTGAATCGGGTCTCCTTTAGCACCTCAGTATGTTATATCAGATAGAGAAGAGCTGCTGTTTCTAGGCATTGGGATGCCCTGTGTCTTTTAAGGACACAGCCCTGGGCAGTGGGTGCTTAGACGTATGGCCCTATGAGAGGGGAAATAAAAAAGGCCCTCTGCCAACCACCCTATTTTTGCAAACACAGCAGGAGGCTCACTCCATCAGGATAACTGTTCTCCCCCCGCCCCTCCTTGTGCCAAGGATCTGCCCTCTGCCATAGTCTGGCAGCACCTCAACCCTGGACTAAACCCCGACTCATCCCCACCCCATCAAAGGACAGTGGGGAGCTGAGGAGCAGCTTCAGCCCCAGGGCCCTGAGCAGCAGGAGAAGAGGGGAGTGCCATAGTCACCTGCATCATGGCAGCAGCTGCCTAGCTTTGGCTTCTGGTCTCTGACCTGGCCAGGGGCAAGACCTTGCAGGGGGGTGGAGGAGGAGGCAGTGCCAGCACTTAATTGAGGAGGAGCCGGGGGTCGGTTCACAAGAGGGGGCGGAATCTTGTGGCGAGGGAGGGTGCATTCCTCCCCCCCACCCCCCCCACCCCCAATTTTCTATCCAGCCCATCTCAGCCCCTCTGGTGAGAAGAGGCTGGTGCTGCCCCTGATTGTGATTAGGAGCCAAATTCTGGCCTAATAAAGTGCACATGCAAAGGTGGATTTGTCTTCCAAAGCTGCTGTTGACTTCCAGAAGAAGCTATGCACGACATGACCCTCTTTTTTTTTTTTTTTAAATAGTGCATGAAATCCTTACATTTTTGATAACATGATGTTGGGGTGTTTTTGGTTTTGTTTTGTTTTTTGTTTTTTGGGGTTTTTTTTGTTTTTTTTTGAAAGATGGTTTTACTAACCCTAAATTTTGGACATGAACAACCCGGTAATACAGATGGAACCGAATTATTCCATGTAAGAATATGACTTTCAGTCTATGAAGAAGTCAGTGGAGAAGAATCCCAGCTATACCTAAACAGTTGTACTTTCTGAATCTTGTATTTCTGCAGTGTACATGTTGTCTTTGGACTGGTTATTTCTGGTTTTGAAGTGATAGAACAAATAGAAAATCTGAAAACTGATACTGCAAGTAGGCCATATGCAGACGTGCGAGTTATTGACTGTGGGGTGCTTGTTACAAAATCAGCAAAAAATGGTAAGCAAACATGTTGCTTGAAACGTATTGAAAATTGTCTTATGCAAAGATTACAAAATTTTTACTTATTTCTAAAAACTTAGTGGTTCTCTGGCATTTTAATTTGCATTTAAAGATGTCTGAGAATTAGATACTTTTTTCTAAACTGAAGATTCTCTCACTTGAAAAAGGGCATGCCCATTTCTTGTAAGCAATGTTGACATTTATTTTTGTGAACTGCCATACTGAACTTGAACGCAGATTTCTTTCCCAGTATTTGAGAGGTGGAGCTCTAAATATATTCCTTGGTACTGCACAAACTATAGACCTTTCAGGATATCTGAGCTGTTAACATAAAACTAGTCATGAAATTAATGTTAACAGAATTTTTTTCCCCTTAAATCATCGGAGGAAAATGTATGAGGACCAAACTTTACTGGGTATCCCATAACTTGTAAAAATTATATCCAAAGCATCACTGGAAATTTGTATAGGCCGAGATTTGACCTTTCTGAAAACTGTTAAAAGATGGGGGTAGGCCTACGGCTTCTAAATATTTTCCCATCCATCCATCCCCTTCCTCTCCCACAACCAATTCTCCACAACTTAATTGAACTTAACCAAAACCACTTACCATTTTAGTGACAGTACACCCAAATATGATAGGCAGGCTTCCTCAATGCTCTGCAAAACACTTGTGCAAAATACGTTCTTGCTGGTGTCGATGAAATTGTTTTTACATGCCAAATAAACTAAAGACAGCATAGGTTTCTGAATTACCCGGAATAAACTACAATAATAAGCTTGCCAAATTGAAAAAGGACAAAATTGATTTTGTGTGTTTAAACTGAGTCCCTTTAAATTTTGAGTGAAATATAAGATTTTGTTGTTTTTTTTAAAATGGTGCAAACGTTTAAAATTGTGAAGAGTTATGGAATGAGAGACTACAGATGGGCAGACAATATAGCAAAAAAATATTTCACATGATACTGACCCCAGGAAGAAAGATGGAGGGATTTTTGAATTGAAGGGAAAGTCTTTCTTATCTGACTGCTGGTTCAGTGACTTCCTTCTGTCATCTTGTGAAGATTAGCAGAGATTTGTTGAGCCTTCCTGGCTTGGTTGGGAAAATGAACACCAGGTCTGAGAGAGAGGAAAAACACTCTCTCTTGAAGTTTCATTTTCAAAGGGTTAGAACAAAGAGACTTTTGGTCTTGTTGCCTGAGGGACAGCTTACAATATTCCTGCAGGAGGAGAGGAGGGTGACATTCCCATTTGTGAACGTTTCCCCCTAGTTGATTGGGTGTGGTCCGAGAGCAGAGGTGGGCAAACTATGGCCCATGGGCCACATCCAGCTCCTGAGCTCCTGGCCCAGGAGTCTAGCCCCTGGCCCCTCCCCCCGCTGTTCTTCCCCTACCCCGCAGCCAGGCTGCTGCGCAGGCAGTGGCTGCGAGATCCTGCTGCTCTGAGCGGCATGGTAAGGGGGCGGCAGTGGGGGGGTTGGGTAGGGGATCCCAAGGGGGCGGTTAGGGGACAGGGAGCAGGGGAGGTTGAATGGGGCAGAGGTTCTGGGGCAGTTAGGGTTCAGGGAACACGGGGAGTTGGACAGGGCGTGGGAGTCCCGGGGGGCCTGTTAGGGGGCAGGGATATGGATAGGTCGGGGCAGTCAGGGAGTAGGGAGGTTGGATAGGGTGTGGGGTCCCAGGGGGAGGTTTGGGGCAGGGGGTCCCAGGAGGGGGCAGTCGGGACAAGGAGCAGCGGGGGTTGGATGTGTCGGGGGTTCTGAGGGGGACAATAAGGGGGCAGGAAGTGGGAGGGGGCGAATAGGGGGCAGGGGGGCTGTTTGGGGGGCACAGCCTTCCCTACCTGGCCCTCCATACAGTTTCGCACCCTGATGTGGCCCTTGGGCCAAAAAGTTTGCCCACCCCTGTCCTAGAGGGTAATGGACAAATTCTATACAAGTATGAAGATGAATGATAGAGCAGACTGATGTGGTTTCTACGAGAAGAGGTGGATATTGGGACTGACTCTGAGAGTCTTGATATTGATTTTAAGTGTAACTTGTGCGTTGATCATCTAAGATGTTTGAGTCACAAAAAAACGATGAATGTGGATGGTGCTTGTTCATCTTTCTCTTTTGTCCTAGGAAGAACCAATGAGATGAAGTCACAGTATTGCAAGCTAAAATTTATTTTAAAGTAGTCAAGTGATTAAAAAAATGAATCGTGCAATTAAACAACAATAGAATACCATTTATTTTAAGTTTCAGAGTAGCAGCCGTGTTAGTCTGTATCTGCAAAAAGAACAGGAGGACTTGTGGCACCTTAGAGACTAACAAATTTATTTGAGCATAAGCTTTTGTGAGCTACAGCTCACTTCATCGGATGCATTCAGTGGAAAATACATGCGGGAGATTTATATACACAGAGAACATGAAACAATGGGTGTTACCATGCACGCTGTAACGAGAGTGATCAGGTAAGGTGAGCTATTACCAGCAGGAGAGCCGAAGGCTTTTGTAGTGATAATCAAGGTAGGCCATTTCCAGCAGTTGACAAGAACGTCTGAGGAACAGCGGGGGGGAAGGGGAATAAACATTGGGAAATAGTTTTACTTTGTATAATGACCCATCCACTCCCCGTCTTTATTCGAGCCTAAGTTAATTGTATCCAGTTTGCAAATTAATTCCAATTCAGCAGTCTCTCCTTGGAGTCTGTTTTTGAAGTTTTTTTGTTGAAGAATTGCCACTTTTAGGTCACTCAATTACAGACCTAAAAGTGGCAATTCTTCAACAAAAAAACTTCAAAAACAGACTCCAACGAGAGACTGCTGAATTGGAATTAATTTGCAAACTGGATACAATTAACTTAGGCTCGAATAAAAACGGGGAGTGGATGGGTCATTACACAAAGTAAAACTATTTCCCCATATTTATTCCCCCCCGCTGTTCCTCAGACGTTCTTGTCAACTGCTGGAAATGGCCCACCTTGATTATCACTACAAAAGCCCTCCCCCCGCTCCCCCCTGCTGGTAATAGCTCACTTTACCTAATCACTCTCGTTACAGTGTGTATGGTAACACCCATTGTTTCATGTTCTCTGTGTATATAAATCTCCCCGCTGTATTTTCCACTGAATGCATCCGATGAAGTGAGCTGTAGCTCACGAAAGCTTATGCTCAAATAAACTTGTTAGTCTCTAAGATGCCACAAGTCCTCCATTTATTTTAAATAATTTTGGATGTTTACTACATTTTCAAATATATTAATTTCAGTTACAACACAGAATACAAAGTGTACAGTGCTCACTTTATATTTATTTTTTATTACAAATATTTACACTAAAAAAACAAAAGTTTTCAGTTCACCTCATACAAGTACTATAGTGCAATCTCTTTATCATGAAAGTTGAACTTACAAATGTAGAATTATGTTAAAACAAAAACTGTTTTACTTTTGAATGCAATGTGAAACTTCAGAGCCTAGAAGTCCACTCAGTCCTACTTCTTGGTCAGCCAATCACTCAGACAAACAAGGCTGGTTACAATTTGTGGGAGATAATGCTGCCTGCTTCATGTTTACAATGTCACCTGAAAGTGACAACAGGTGTTCGCATGACACTGTTGTAGCTGGTGTTGCAAGATATTTACATGCCAGATGCGATAAAGATTCATGTGTCCCTTCATGCTTCAACCACCATTCCAGAGGACATGTGTCCAGGCTGATGATGGATTCTGCTTTATAATGAGCCAAAGTGGTGCGGACTGATGCATGCTCATTTTCATCCTCTGAGTCAGATGCCAACAGCAGAAGGTTGATTTTTTTTTTTTTTTTTGGTTGTGGTTCGGGTTCTATAGTTTCCATATCAGAGTGTTGCTCTTTTAAGAAATCTGAAAGCATGCTGCACACTTTCACGATAAAGAGATTGCACTTCAATACTTGTATGAGGTGAATTGAAAAATACTATTTGGTTTATCATTTTTACAGTGCATATAGTTATAATAAAAATAATAATATAAAGTGAGAACTGTGCACTTTGTATTCTGTGTCGTAATTGAAATCAATATTGAAAATGTAGAAAAACATTCAAAAAATATTTAATAAATTTCAATTGGTATTCTATTATAAATGTTATTAATCGCAATTAATTTTTTGAGTTAATCGCATGAGTTAACTGTTCTGTTCCTATGACCAAATATCCACACATTTACTTATTAACATTTCTTTATGAAACATTTATTTGTTAATATGGCAAGCTTTTCATCTTGTTCATATACTATAATTTGTTTATTGAAATATTAAAAAATCCTCCTGTGTTATGTATAATTGAAATGTTGGTTATAAAGTGGTACACTCTGTTTTTTAGGGTAGAGAGATGTAAATTGGAGAGCTGTATAGTTCACTTGGTAGAAACTGAAGAATTTTACCACACTCATCCTTACTCTGATATAAAAATTATTATACTTCAGGTTAATCATTTCATTGATATTTCATTCATTTAATATGTATGGTCCGAACACTTACTTAATGTAATTGCACATTTAAGTGTCCTGTTTCTTTTCTGTTGTGGCTAATCGGGAAATAAGGAAGCTGATGATTGTTTATAGTTTACACTCTGCTCTTTTGGAGAACCATGTTTCTATAATAGTGTCGTCTTAAGTTTTAGAGAAAAAGAGGAAAGCGTCTACTCACTCAGAAGCTTCAGATTCCTCCTCTAGCTCATCAACCTCTTCAGAATCTTCATCGGAAAGTGAAGCTGAAAATGAGAAAAGTAGAAGAAGAAAGCGCAAGAGAAGAACTAAAATAAAACAATCAAGAAAGCGAAGACGGGAAGAGAGAAAGAAAGAGGAGCCAAGGTGCAAACGGATATCAAACCAAAGAGGGTGACTAATCTGTTAAGAATCCCAAAGAAATCATGTGTGAAATTACCATGTTAATTATATAGGTGCTTTATGGAAAACATTATTAAGATGTATTTAATTCTGGAAGTTTGATTTTGTTCGTCCTTTAAAATTAAAGTTTACTGTAGATTTAATTAAAGATATTTTACTAAATATAGAGAAGCTATTAATAACTTAACTAATAAACTGCATCTCTGCACACTGACAGCCATTTGGGACATAATATATTTACATACATTGGGAAGGAGAAACTAATGCATGGAGACAACATTTAATTATTTGGGATCATTTTTAAAGTAGAGGAAAATTTACTGTACTGTATTAAGGATGCTCATATTAAAATGTGATATTTATTTTCAATTATGATTTACTATATTTTAGAATATTAAGATACCTGTTGACACTGTAATAAGTTAACTGATGATCCAAGAAGGAAATATAACTTTTGTCTGTTAAATGTGAAAGGAGCCTTGTTTCTCTAGTTCTTTGATAGCTTGACTTGTAGATGTTGGCATAAAATTAAATGAGTTAACAATGTGATAGAAAAATGTGATGAGTTAACAATGTGACACATCCTTAGTGTTGGATATGTCACTTACGGTTATTTTTTTTAAATCAGTTTTGAGAATCTGTACGTCTTTCAGCCTAGGTTTAGATAATAGTTTTGCTTTGTAAATTGCTTTCTCCCCCCTCCCACCACCCAGCAGCCATTCTGACAAGAGTGATGTAAATGAGAGAAAATCAGTTGACTTGAGCACAAAAAGGGACAAACCTGTGGTTCGACCTGAAGAAATTCCCCCAGTGCCTGAAAATAGATTTTTGCTGAGAAGAGATGTGCCTGTTGTCAAAGTAGAACCTGAGCCGTAAGCTGTAGATTTAACCTTTTTTGTTACACTATGGTATTAACTTAGTGGGGATGTTCTTTCCATTAATAAAGGATTTTCCGTACTGACTCTCGGAGGGCCACCCAGTGGTGAAAGTAAGGTTCTTAACATTAAGTAACTTAGCTGCTTGTAACATTTTCCACTGGAATTTCCACTTCAGCCTGTGTCTCTAATCTCATCAGATCGAATCTTATGTAATAACTTGGGCTGTCGATTAATCGCAGTTTATTCATATGATTAACTCAAAAAAATTAATCATGATTAATAAAATTAATCATGATTAATTGCACTGTTAAACGATAGAATACCAATTGAAATGTATTAAATATTTTTGAATGTTTTTCTACCTTTTCAAATATATTTATTTCTATTATAACACCGAATACAAATTGTACAGTGCTCACTTTATATTATTTTTATTACAAATATTTGCACTGTAAAAATGATACAAAAATACTATTTTTCAATTCACCTCATACAAGTACTGTAGTGCAATCTTTTTATCGGGAAACTGTAACTTACAAATGTAGATTTTTGTTGTTATATAACTACACTCAAAACCAAAACAATATAAAACTTTAGAGCCTAAAAGTCCACTCAGTCCTACATGTTGTTTAGCCAATCCCTAAGACAAACAAGTTTGTTTACATTTACAGGAGATACTGCTGCCTGCTTCTTATTTACAGTGTCACCTGAAAGTGAAAACAGGTGTTCGCATGGCACTTTTGTAGCCAGCATTGCAAGGTATTTACGTGCCAGATATGGTAAACATTCGTATGCCTCTTCATGCTTCGGCCACCATTCCAAAGGACATGCTTCCATGCTGATAATGCTTGTTAAAAAAATTAATGCACTAGTTAAATTTGTGACTGAGCTCCTTGGGGGAGAATTTTATATCTCCTGTTCTGTTTTACCCACATTCTGCCATATATTTCATATTATAGCAGTCTCGGATAATGACCCAGCACATATTTGTTTTAAGAACACTTTCACAGCAGATATGACAAAATGCAAAGAAAGTAGCAATGTGAGATTTCTAAAGATAGCTACAGCACACAACCCAAGGTTTAAGAATCTGAAGTGCCGTCCAAAATCTGAGAGGAACGAGGTGTGGAGCATGTTTTCAGAAGTCTTAAAAGAGCAACACTCAAGTTGTGGAAACTACAGAACCTGAAACACCAAAAAAGAAAATCAACCTTCTGCTGGTCGCCTCTGTGTCAGATGATGAAAATGAACATGCGTCAGTCCGCACTGCTTTGGATTGTTATTGAGCAGAACCCATCATCAGCATGGACACGTCCTCTGGAAGGGTGGTTGAAACATGAAGGGACATGTGAATCTTTAGCACATCTGGCAAGTAAATATCTTGTGATACCGGTTACAACAGTGCCTTGTGAACACCTGTTTTCACTTTTAGGTGATGTAACCGAGAAGCGGGCAGTGTTAACACCTGCAAATTGTAACCAAACTTGTTTGAGTGAGTGATTGGCTGAAGTGGGACTGAGTGGACTTGTAGGTGCTAAAGTTTTATACTGTTTTATTTTTGAATGCAGTTATTTTTTTGTACATAATTCTACATTTATAAGTTCAACTTTCATGATAGAGATTGCACTACAGAGCTCGTACTAAGTGAATTAAAAAATACAATTTCTTTTGTTTTTTACAGTGTATTTGTAATAAAAAATAAAGTGAGCACTGTACACCTCGTATTCTGTGTTGTAATTGAAATCAGTGTATATGAAAATGTAGAAAACATCCAAAATATTTAAATAAATGGTATTCTATTATTGTTTAACAGCACGATTAATCACTTGATTAATCAAGACTAATTTTTAATTGCTTGACAGCCCTAGTAATAACTTTACATTGTGCCACTCGTGAAGGATCCCAAATGTGTTACAAACCTAAATTGAAATATAAACAATACAAATAGATTACTTCATCCATTGCTTCTGTATGAAACCCCAGGATAAAATGCAGTAATTGTTTAGCAGTGCATAGCAATATAACAGAGTAGTTTAAGAGGGAAAATGAAGTATTAACTTTACAATTTAAACAGTAAGAGGAATTTGATTTCAGTCTTGTGATCAGTTGGAATTTGGTCAAGACCCTGATGTTAATATGCTTCTCCCTATTTTCCAAAAACGCTATCTTTCTAGAGAAACCAAATAATCATGAATTTGTAAAATAGTTTCAAATTAAATATAAAAGAAATATTATACAAAGTTCAAATGCTCTTTCTATAGCATACTCTGTGTAATGGGCTGAATGGCTTAATATACAATACTAGTCAATCATCTACAGAGCCTGTTTACATTCAAACAATGTTCATGAACATAAAAAAGTTGACAGTAAGTCCCTGCTTGGAATGATAAATCATTTCTTCAAGCTTTGACAACTATTCATTTCTACTGAGCATACTGAAGTGTATTTATAGGAATGTTGAATTGCCTTTCATTGCTAAAAACCATTAGAACTGGTCAGTTGTCCATAGGTGGCAAACTAGTGATGCCCCTTAGGGCTTGTGTACATGAATATTTAGTTTGTGGCAAGCTGGGGTGTAATTCTATCCCATGCTAGCTTGCTGCACGATAAGGGTCAGTGTGGACCATCCTGATATGCACTTACAGTTCTCTAGTCGGTGTGCATTGTCAAGGTACACATGGACCTCAGTGTGTGGCAGGTGCAGTGTGGGTTAGAGTTACACCCCAATTTGCTGTGAACTAAATGTCTGTGTAGACAAGCCCTTAAAGTAATATATTTGTGGACGCGGAGATCCAGGCATTACTCAGTGCACATACGGTTAGCAGACAGGAGATAAAAATGACTGCGTCCTAGAAAAAGGGTGCACTGTTCTAACATCATTTTGCAAGTTCATTAGTAAGTCAGCATTATTTACTGTAGATAGTCTAATCTTGTTAGCTAGGTGAAAATTACTATATGGTAGTGATCCACCTTTCATAGGGAAGCTATCTATTCACTTATTTTTTCTTTCTCTCCTCATAATATTGCTTTCTCAGTACACTGACTTTCAGTCTTTCTCTATTTGTTTTATTGGACCTCTTGTTAAATATTTTGTACATTATTAGCTTAACAATGATCTATGAGGAACAAATTCATATTTTTATTACTGGGTTACATTAAACCCATTTTTTCTTCTTATTTTAGGAAACTTCTTGATGTTGCACCAGTTTTGACTGACCAGAAGCCGTCAGTCTCTAAATCTGGAAGAAAAATTAAAGGAAGAGGAACAATCGTATGTTTATATTTCTTTCACCCTTTCCCCTACCCACCCTTTCTTCCCAGAGTTTTAAATAACTCGTATGGTTTGCATGTGATTTTATTGTAACTGAGGTTGAAGGACCATAGCTTACTTGGTTGATGTGTTGAAATGTTGCAGCAAAATTAAAACTGTATTTGTAAAACCCTCACATTTTTATAGCTCTTACACTAAAAACAGGCTTACCTATTAGATTGATGGGAAAAGCAGGATGTTTGCCCCTTCGTCATGAGTGGGTATTAAAATCACTTAAGGATGAAATACTTAGAGGGTAAATAATGCCCGCTAGATTCATCCCATAATCGCCGCTGGATCCCAACTTATGGCACCCTGGACAATAGACTACAGAAGCAGCCAGACACAATGACAATAGCTGCTACTTTTCTCCATTTGTCAGGGTGCCCCACAATAGCCTTAGTTGAACCCCAGGATTGTAAGGTGCAGAGATAAGGAAGTACTGTCTCTTTTGCCTTTTGTTATGATGGCTGTTGATCATGTCTCCAGTCGTAGTAACTGTGCTCTTCTGATTACTGTATATACGTAGTCGAGAAAGTAGAGTGACATTGTTGGGGTCTGAGGATTCAGTGGTATGGGGGAGGGATCTTTGGATGTATTAGCCTTTCAGTCTCTGTTTTGATGGGTTTGGGTAGCCAAAGTAAGAGACATATGTAGTTGTAGGTCAGTTGGTCAATATAGGTCTCATCTTAGCTCCACTGTGCAATGAGTTACATGAGCCACAAGGGAAGTTTAATGTTGTTTAATGCAAGGTCAATATCTCATAGTCACATTCACCTATAATTTAGTCATGAAAGTTGAAAAATTAGAAGGGGGTTCAGAGGAGAGCTGAAAGAATGGTTTGAGGTCTAGGAAAAACATGTTTTATAATGAGACACAGAAGCTCAAAATACATTATTTATCCAAGAAAAGTTTTAGGTGACTTGATCACAGTCTACAAGAGCCTATGTGGGGAAAGAGTGGTATGATAGAGAGCTCTTTAATCTAGCAGAAAAAGGCATAAGAAGTTTGTTAGAACTGAAGCTAGACAAATTTACACTAGAAATCAGGTGCAGATTTTTAAGTGAAGGTAATTAGCCACTGCAGCAATTTGCATAGGGATATGTTGGATTCTCCATCAGTAAATCTCTAAATCAATACTGGATATTTTTCTAGAAGTTATACTGTCACTCAGACAGAAGTTCTTTGAATGGCACCATGGTGCATATTATGATCACGGCAATATCTATGAGGCCGTCGGCATGCGTCCGCCCTTGTGGATCCTCCCATTTGAGGCAAACAAACTTTTTAACCTTGGAATTGTTGAGGCCCTCTACTCCTTGAAAGATTCAAAGGTAACTGAGTATACTTTGAGTCTTTATGACTCAGCTCCAAGAATGAAGTAGCCGCAGCTGCAGCCGTCCTTCAGACAGCATTCTTCTGCCCAGTATTACCATTGGCCAGAGACGCCATCGCAGATGACCCTCTGCCTCCTCATCTGTTGCCTCACAGTCTTGGGCTTCCACCAGACATCAAGTTTGATGCCAATGTTGAGAGCCTAATAGAACCACTAAAGGATTTTTTACTTTCTAAGATTCCCCACCCCTTTGGAAAGTGCCTCTTTTTTTCAGGAAGCTTGGGCTGGGATTACTTGGAACCTGTGGGTCCTGAATGTTGTAAGAGACTCCCTTTTTCAACTCAGACCAGTGGAGGGAGTTGCCCTTGGAGTTCAGGGCTGGGGTTTTGATTTCCATTACTTTCTTATCCTAAAGAAGAAAGGAGGTTGGTGGTCCCTCCTGGACCTTTGATATCTCAACATCTATATCCATCATTTCAAGTCCAGGATGGTGATTCTACCCTCCATAATTCCTTCATTAGGTCTTCAAGACTGGTTTGGAGCTCGTGGCCTGCAAGCTGCCTATTTACATATAGCCAGCAAGCCCTACAAGAAATCTGGGATATTTCCTATGGGACATTTAATTACCAGTACAGAGTCCGGCCCTCTGGTCTTTCCGTACTATGGGTGTTCTCCAAGTGTTTGGCAGTTATAGGAGCTCACCTAAGAAGACAAGGAATTCAACTCTACCTTTACCTCAATGACAGGCTAATTCGAGGCAGATCACTCCAACTGGTCATCTTTTCAGTTCAAGTAATTCACACCTCTTTGCCTCACTGTGCCTCAAGGTCAACAGACAAAAATCTACAATGATTTGGACTCAGAGCATAGAGTTAATAGGAGGACTGGTAGACTCCAGATCAGTGGAGAGTGTACCTTCCACAAAATAGATTCCAAGCAATAGTAGGTATCATGAGCCAACTTCAGGATCACCCAGAATATCAGTGGAAACCTGCCTCAGGCTTCTAGAACATGCAGTCTCATGTACCCATGTGAAGTGATTGCCAGACTTCACCTATGTTCTATGCTCGTTGTATCTACCCAAGAGACACTGAATGGACATAGTGATTACAGTCCCACAAGACTGTTCGTTAAGCTCGTGGAAAGAGACTCTCTTCAAGTTTGCAACAGAGTATCCTATCTATACTTCTCTCTACCATGACTCTGATGGCAGACTCCATCACTCAGAGATGGGCAGCTTGTCGAGGTCACCTTAAAATTCAGGACCTATTGTCCTCTTTGGAAGCTTGCTTCCATTTAAATATCTTAACGCTCAAAGCTGTCCATCTCACATGCAGAATATTCCTTTCTCTACTCTGGAGAGCCACAATAGTAGTACTTATAGACAACACCATAGCTATGCATTATATATCCAGACAAGAAGGAGAAAGACTGTGTCTGTGCTCTGTCAGGAGACCATTTGACTCTGTAATTGGTGCATTCTGACTCAGATCAAACTGGTGGCTCTCCACCTTTTCAACTTTCAGAACACCTTGGCAGATCAATTCAGCAGGCATCCTCAGATAACCAGGGCGTTCTATCAGACTTCATCCTGTAGAACATTGTTCACAAGTGTGGATTCAAATTTTCAACCAGACAGACTTACAAAGCTAAATGGAAGATTGTCTCAGAGTTTTAAATAAACTACTGCATTCATCTCCCAGTTTTCTTTCCCAAGTCTCACTTAACTGTGGGAGAAGCTAAACTTCACACAGAAAGGGCACTGTCTCTTTACAATGACAAGATAAAATTGTTCAGGAGCACCGCCCAGATCATTTGTGGCCTTTGCTGATAGAGCTGGGGAGTAACCTATATACACTCATGTTATCTAAGGAGGTCTCCGGCTGTATAAAGACACGTTATGAGTTAGTCCGGTTTGATCTAGCTAGCCATATTGGAGCTCATTGCACTAGAGCTCAGACTATCTGACAAATGGCCCTATGTCTGTAATTTGTAGAACAGCTACATTGAGCTTGGTCTGCATATTTACAAGATGCTATTCCTTAATATAGGCTTCCAGATTGGATACTCATTTTAGAAGAGATGTACTGCAGTCAAATTTAAATAGGACTTCTACCACCCTCCTCCAAGCAAACAGACAACTGCTTTGTTAGTGAAATACATGTAGACTCAAAGAAGAAAGGTTTGTTATCCTGCAGTAACTGTGGTTCTTTGAGATGTGTTGTCTGCATGGATTCCACAACCTTCCCTCCTTCTCTGATCTTATGGAATCCTATTGCTCTGGGTTCTGTTTTGGCAAAGAAACTGAGAGAGTTGGATTAGCTTAATCCATTATGCCGTTCGATTGGGGGCCCTCAAGTGAATACTGCTGACCAAGCAAATCAGATCTTATGCACAAGGGACACATATCCACATGGGTTCCACTTTTGCTGCACAACATACGTTTAAGAACGACACTTACTATACGGTAAGTAACTGTTCTTTATGGGCTTTATGATGCAGAGATTACTGGGTGAAGTTGTCTGTCCTGTGTTATTGAGGAGGTGAGACTAAGGCCATGTCTACGCTGCTGCGATCGATGCAGCGGGGGTCGATTTACAGGGTCTAGCAGAGACCTGCTAAATTGACCGCAGAGTGCTCTCCGTCGATTCTGGTACTCCACCGGAAAAAGAAGATTAATGTAAGTCAACAGGAGAGCGTCTCCCGTCGATGCAGCACGGTGTAGACACTGCAGGAAGTCGACCTAGGCTACGTTGAGTCCAGCTACTTTATTCATGTAGCTGGAGTAGCATAACTTAGGTCGACTTACCGCAGTAGTGTAGACAAGGCCTAAATGATCACCATGGTCGCTTGTGGCCTTAAAATCTATGAATTTATGGAAGAGACTCCTGATTTTGCTTGTGTTATTGAGACCTGCTGAATGATACTTTTGCCTCAGTTCTCTCCTGCAGGGTACTTGGTTTCCTTTTTGCCTTTGTTTAAGCCTGCTTTTGTACTCTTCCAGCGATACCACACACCACCTCGATCACGATCCTGTTCTGAATCAGATGATGATGAGAGCAGTGAAACCCCTCCTCATTGGAAAGAGGAGATGCAGAGGTTAAGAACATACAGACCACCCAGTGGGGAGAAGTGGAGTAAAGGAGATAAGTAAGATCTTTACTACAAATTTTAAGTTGTTATATGTGTTATTTGTCTTGTAAAATGAGAAGATACTCTCTTCAAGTTCAGAATAATAAAAATAGAAAAGACTTATTCCATAACCTTTCCGTATTGTTACTATGCCATGGTCTCTCTTGGAAGCACAGTCAAAAAGAAATATATCAGATCTTGTAAACAGTCCTTATACAGTTATAAATGTTTCAACAGAAGCAGCTCTATGAAAAAATTCTGATGACTTGGTAACTGTGGTGTGAATCTTGTTATACCATCAGAGTATAGTCTTATTCGGTTTTCTGCATTTATGTATCTGATGGTTATTGAATAATAGTAACATATTTGTCATAAACAAAACATCCCAATTGCTATGAATTCCTTCGGCCTGTTAATATATTGTAAGATTGTTTGGTAGAGAAGCACAAAAAAAGTATGAGAAAATGGTTAAGCTTGGATTTCAACATAGCTTATGAATCTATAGTTCTCCTTCAAATGATTGTGCACACTTACATTCCAATGCACGTGTTCATGCATGCAGTGCACTTGAGTCAGAGACTTTTGCCAGCAGTCCCACTATGCAGTGCATGTGTCTCTGTTCTTGTTCTCTCAGGCAAAGACATAAAAGGGGCCTGGCCACCTCCCTCTCAGTTCCTTCTCACTGCTCACAGTAAGCATTGGAACTCCCTGTAGTATTTGCTTCAATTAGCCAGCATCTCTAAAAGATATGGAAAAAATCCCCAGGTGTGGAACCTGTGGGGCCGTTATCCCGGTCACAGATAGGCACAAGAGCTGCTTGATTTGTCTGGTTTAGATGAGGGACAAATGCTCTATTTGTACCTCCTTCCCCACCAGGACCAAAAACAGAGGAACTTTTGACTTAAGGTCCACCTTGTGAAAGAGGCCATGCATCTTGCATCATAGTTGAGCCCTGACCATGAGGCAGGGGACTCGGATTCAAGCAGAAGTGCCCCTCCAGCTCCTCCTGTTTCAAAACGCAAGTCCGCTGACAAACATCATGCTTTGTCTTCTCTGTCAGCTTCAACAAAGCGACCTGGGCATTCCAATGCTAATAAGACCTCAAAGTTTTGGTCTTTCCCCAGAAAATCTTCTGGTAAGTCCTCTGGTACCCATTTGAGGCTTCACAAATGTAAGTGCTCACCAGTTCCATATGAGGGAGCACGGTCAAGTCCAGTGTCTTCACCCATGATGGGTCTTTTGTTCTCGCTGACTAATATATATTGGTTAGCATGTAAATATTGTGTGTGTGGTATGCATTAAGCACAAATACTGTAACAGTGATATAACCTAAACAGGCCTTTACCATAATCTTGTTCACTTCCTATGCTAAGTGTCCCATAACACTTTGCATTTGCTGAAATCAGCATTTGTCACAAGCAGATAGGGAACTTGTCAAAATCAAGATACATTGGTTCTGTGTTTCAGTACAAGCTATGGAAATACCTTCACAGATCAGTACCTGGAATGCTAGTACCCAAAACCAAAGTAAGGAGGGAACAGAATAACAAGTTAGGGACGTGGAAGAAAGTGATGGGTTGGATTTTGGTGACGTGTAGTAAGAATGTGTAACTTGTAAAATCATATAAATAATACCAGCTGAAATGTGTAACTTGGGGGGCACACCTTCTGCATAAGATGAATATAACATTGCTTCATAGGACTGCTCTTCAGAGACTGGTATCCTATAGGACCTTTTTCCTGTACCATGTTGTTAAACTTGACTAAGATTGGTTATTTGGTTTCTTGAGTATATTTCATAATGAACCAAAATGTGGTCATGCAATTGACTATACAATTTATCAGCTCTTTTCAGCTGTTTCAGTCTGCCTGTGCTCCACTGTCACTATTGACACACTTACCTGAGGTACCTTCCACCATGTAGGCCTTGTTGTCCTCAGGCGATCTCCTTTGTTTTTCCCTGCCAGACTCTCCTCTTCTACAACCAGTGACACTGTCTTCAGGGCCATCAGCGTACCTGGCACTGTGGGCACTATCTCTGTTACAGTCATCTGTATGATGACTGTATGCAAAACCATACTCTGAAATGTCCCTAGCGTCTGTTTGCCAGAAGCTGGGAATGGGCGACAGGGGATGGATCAGCTGATGATTAACTGTTCTGTTCTTTCCCTCTGGGGCAGCTAGCATTGGTCACTGTCGGAAGACAGGATACTGGGCTAGATGGACCATTGGTCTGACGCAGTGTGGCCATTCTTATGTTCTTACGAGTTATGCTGGCATCATTGGCATGGATCACTTCATCTACATTCTGCCAACCCTTGCTTTCTTTGGAGCCCAATGTCTCTCATATCCAGGCCACCTAGAACACCAATGAGAACTGCTCCTCCATATTCTGAGATGGCTTACATTTCTTCTGACTCAAAAAGAGAAGAATCTGTCTCACCTTTGGAAGAATCTGTTGTCCTATAAGGAAATCCCTGCCTGGGGTCCCCCTTACTGGTCTTGTGCTGCTCCAAGAGACTCTAGATTTCCCTCACTCTAGAAAGAAGTCTCCTACTCCCTTGCTGCCAAAAACCTCTACTCATCGTCCTGCTACCATCCCTCAACCTGCTGTGCTGAATCCCATGGAAGAAGAGGAGGAATTAATGGAAGAATCCTTAGATCTTTCTTCTCCTATTTCTTCATCTTCTCCAGATAAGGCAGTCACACCAGAGACTTCATCTCCCCTCCAAGGACTTCAGAGTTTTTCACGACCTGATTAGGAGGGTTGACACTTCTCTGGGGGGGGTGGTGCAGTAGAAACTTGTATAAGAGAATCCACCACACTGTCCTAGTTACTTTACATCCCCCTCCCCTGGGAAGAGTTGCACTTCCCATCAATGAAGCATTACTGTAGGTAGCGAGAACTCTCTGGGAAACTCCAGCCTCTATACCACTTATGGGCAAGCTAGTGGACAGACAATACCAAATCCCTCAACAAGATTTTGACTGTTTCTTTACCCATCCAGTTCCTGAGTCTTTGGTGTTCACAGGTGCTAATGAACAGTCCCATCAGTCTCACCCTTAGGCTACTCCCAAGGATAAAGAATATGAGAGGCTGGATTTATACAGCCCAAATATTTCTTCCGCTGCCACACTTCAAATAAGAGTTGCTAATTATCAGGCTGTTTTGTCAAAATATAACTTTATTAATTTCTTTGCAATTTCTAAATTTGCTGACAAGCTGTCAGAGGAATATAAGGAATGGTTTTTAGTGCTGGTTTCAGGGGCATCTTACAGGATGCTGCTGATACAGCTTTGTGTTCCAAAGGCATTGCAATCTCCATGCTGTGTTCTTTCTTGCTACAGGTTTCTGGCATTTCAAGGTTGCTGCAGAACACAATAGAGGACTTGCCTTTGGAGAGTTCTGAACTGTTTGTTGCTAAAACAGATGACGCTATGCACACACTCAGGGACTGTCATGCAACACTTGGTTTATTAAGCATTTATACTCTGGTTACCAAGAGGAAACTGTTTAGGCCCCAATCTTACTCCAGATCCTCTTTCCAACAGAGGTCATAGTATGCGTTCAAGAGAAGGTCAAGCCCTTCCCGACATAAGTAGCCATCTTAATCGGTGGGAGACCCTTCTCACGAGGCAGCTTCATCCTCCAAGCAATCATTTTGACTTCTTAGTCGAGGACAGCACACCAACTACATCTCCTCCCTGGATCGCACCTGTCCGGCTTTCAGTGTGCTTGGGAAAGCATCACCTCAGACAAGTGGGTGCTCAGCAGAGTGAAGGAGGGATATGTTCTCCAATTTACCTCCCTTCCTTTTCCCAACCCACCTTCCCCGTACCTTTTCAGTGACTCGTCTCACAAGACTGTTACTTCAAGAACGCCAGTCTCTTCTAGAATTGAGTGACAGAAGTTCCTTACCAACACAGAAGAAAAGGTTTCTATTCCTGGTACTTCATGGTCCCAAAGAGATCTGGTGGCCTTCACCCCGTTTTAGATCTAAGAAAGCTGAACCATTTCATCTTAAAAAAAAAAAATCAAGATCAGGCTGTTTACCCTCACTGCTTTTATCCCTTCCCTGGAGATTGGTATGCAGCACTCAGTTTACAAGACACTTACTTCCACGTTGCGATAAATTCCTAACAGGAAGTACCTTTGATTCTTAGCAGACATCAATCATTACCAGTATGCAATGCTTCCCTTCGAACTGTCATCAGCTCCAAGGGTCTTCAAGTGCATGGCAGTTGTAGCAGCCCATCTCTAGTGCTGGGGTGTTCAGATATTTTCTTACCATGATGATTGGCTAGTTCGTGGAGCATCAAGCGACCAGGTCCAAAACAGCATTCTAATCAGGCAGTTGTTCTCCCATCTGGGTCTGAAACTAAATTTGGACAAATCACAATTATAATCAACGCATATCCTTCATAGGAGCAGACTTTAATGCCAGGACAGCCAAGTTTTATCTTCCACATAAAAGATATCAGTCTTTAGCCTTCTTTTCCAAAACCCTGAATTCCTCCTACCCAATGACAACAGTGTATGCCTGCCTTCAGCTCTGGGCCACATGGCTTCATGCATGTACGTAACTCTGCATGCCAGAATTCACCTTACCTATCTGCAGGCCTGGCTCCATTCAATATATAGTCCTTCCCAGAACCCTCTGGACATACGGATTTGCGTACCTGCTGTGAGTGCTTCAGTCTATCGTTTGGTTGTTGGATCCCCACAATGAGTGCAAAATTATTCTATTCTTGTCCCCAGAACTGACTATGACTCTGATAACAGATGCATCTGCCGAAGGTTGGAGAGCCCATCTCGGTCAACTCTGGACACAAACTCTTTGGTCACTCCGGGAAGTTTCACTCCACATAGATGTGTAGAGCTACAAGCTATTCATTTGCCTACAAGATGTTTATGTCCACCATCGAGAACCAGGTGGTACAAGATTTTACATACAGCACCATCGCCATATTTTAGCTGAAGAAGCAGGAAGGTGGAAGATTGTCCCAACTGTGCCAGGAGGCTATGCTCCTATGGAATTTATGCATTCATCATGATGTTTCCCTAGAGGCCTTTCACCATCCAGGATTAAGAAACACACTTGCAGATTCCTTCATAGACCAACATAAGTGGTCAATCAGGAAAGATGTTCTCTTCCAGATTTTTTCACCAGTAACACATTTGTTTGTAACCAACCTGAACAACAAGTGTATGAGATTTTGCTTCAGGATGGGCTGCAACCCAGATTCCATCACAGATTCTGTTCTTTTTCCATGGTCTAGTTGTCTTCTATGTGCATTCCCTTCAATTTCTCTTATTCCGAGAGTATTCAGAAAACTGAAAAGTAACTTCAGTCTTGATGCACCAGCATGTCCAAGTTAGCATTGGTTCACAGCCCTTCATCAGCTCTCTGTTTGACCTCCGTTAACTTTGCCTCTAGTTGAGGATCTGTTGTCTCAGAACCAAGGTAAGTCTCTACATCCAAACCTCCAATCTCTCAATCTCATGACATGGATGATCTCTGGTTGAATTCTCATGAGAAATTGTGCTCTTAAGAGGTTCAGACCATCTTTGTGAACAGCAAAAAGGAATTCACTAGAGCCACATATGCAGGAAAATGGAAGAGGTTTTTGATTTGGGCACAATCTTAACATTTATCACCCTTCACACAGAGGCTACATATGTACTGGAGTACTTGTTGCCCCAAAATGGTCAGGCTTTCAGTTAGTTCTGTGAGAGTTCGCCTGCTTCTGTTTCTTCACTATATCCACCAGTAGATGGGGGTTCCATTTTCTCTAACCCTCTCATTTCCTGCTTTTAGAATCATAGAATCATAGAATATTAGGGTTGGAAGGGACCTCAAGAGGTCATCTAGTCCAATCCCCTGCTCAAAGCGGGACCAATACCCAACTAAATCATCCCAGCCAGGACTTTGTCAAGCCTGACCTTAAAAACTTCAAAGGAAGGAGATTCCACCACCTCCCTAGGCAACGCATTCCAGTGCTTCACCACCCTCCTAGTGAAAAAGTTTTTCCTAATATCCAACCTAAACCTCTCCCACTGCAAGTTGAGACCATTACTCCTTGTTCTGTCATCTGCTACCACTGAGAACAGTCTAGATCCATCCTCTTTGGAACCCCCTTTCAGGTAGTTGAAAGCAGCTATCAAATCCCCCCTCATTCTTCTCTTCTGCAGACTAAACAATCCCAGTTCCCTCAGCCTCTCCTCATAAGTCATGTGTTCCAGTCCCTTAATCATTTTTGTTGCCCTCCGCTGAACGCTTTCCAATTTTTTCACATCCTTCTTGTAGAGTGGGGCCCAAAACTGGACACAGTACTCCACATGAGGCCTCACCAGTGTCGGATAGAAGTGAATGATCACGTCCCTCGATCTGCAGGTAATGCCCCTACTTTTATACAGCCCAAAATGCCATTGGCCTTCTTGGCAACAAGGGCACACTGTTGACTCATATCCAGCTTCTCGTCCACTGTAACCCCTAGGTCCTTTTCTGCAGAACTGCTGCCTAGCCATTCGGTCCCTAGTCTGTAGCGGTGCATGGGATCCCTGAGCGCGGGGCCAGCAGCCGGGATCCCCCCTAGTTCTCCAGTAAAATGTTTAACCGATAGAATTTTAATCAGCTACATGAGTAGGATTTTTACATGCTATGTACATCCCTAGTAAACATCAGTTAAAAATAGTATGTTTGTTATAAAATTTAAAAAGTTTTTTAAATTAAGAAAACTGGGCATAGCAGTTTTCTGAAAGAACTTGTAATTCAGAAGCTATTTTGGTATTCTCAGTCCTTGCATAATAGAGATGACTGAACTAATCCATATGTGAATACAGCACTGTTCCTTAGTATGCCAAGGAAAGTTACCAAAGAGTTGCGGAAATACGCCTTCAGAAGAAAAATGTTTTGTACAAAGAGCCACAGCCTGTCTTCACTTCCAAGCCCAAGAACAGCTAGTGTTACAATCAACCAAACAGAAGCTTAAAGCATATGATGAAAAAAACAGCAATAAAATTTCTCTTACTGTATATTGCTTCGGTCAGAAGTGCATTCACCAATCCAGAATCTGGATTGATAGAGGAGCTCTGCTTACTGGCACATGCACAGAGGCAGCTTTTTGACATTCCCCCTTCCCCCCTTTTCCTTCCCCAGCTGGAAAGATTCCTGCTGAGGGGTGCTAGTCTAGTGGCATGGGCTGGGAGGCATCTTCAAAGTTTTTGTGAATAATACTGGAAAACCTTAGGGTACAATTCTTGCCCCACTAAAGGCAAGGAAAGCTTTTCATTGACTAAAGTGGGGGCAGGATTTCAGTTTAGTCTTGTTTAAAGTAATGGGGAGAGCAGCTGGCTTGGACATAATTTTTTTGAAAGGTCTATTCAGTGTTTACCCTCCTATGCCTGATCCTGTACCTGTACGAGATCTCAGTCTAGTCCTCTCCAAATTCATAAGCCCCTACCCCCCTTCCCCCCTTGAGTCTCTGGCTACCACCTCATTACCGTTACAGTGTATGAAAGTAGCCTTTCTGGTGGCAGTCACTTCTGCTAAGAGGGTTGTAGAACATCATCATTTTCTTGCTGATCCTCTTTTCATGGACTTCCATTAAGACAGTTTCCTTTAGATCACACCCTAAGATCGTGTCAGCTTTCCATTTGAGTCAATCTATTCATTTGCCAGAGTTTTTCCTGAAACCTCTCTTTTAAAGCTGAGAACACTTTGTACATTGGATGTTCGTAGAGCTTTGGTGTTCTACTTGGATTTCACTAGAGTTCTCCCAGGCTTTTCACAGCTTATGCTGAGCAAGTTAAGGGTTAATCAGTGTCAACTGAGTGAATCTCACATTGCATTTTTGACTGCATTAAGTTCTACTGCAATCTTGCTGAAGTCTCTCCTCCACCAGGAATGACTTCACTCCATGTCTACTTCATCAACATTTCTGAGCAGTGTTGCATTTGCTGATGTCTACAAGGCAGCAATGTGGTTGTCTGTCCATATTTTTTGTGCTCATTACACCATCTCTCAAGCATCTCGTGACAATGCCAACTTTGGCAAGCCAATGTTGCAATCTCTGTTCAGATGATCTGAAGTCCCTCCACCTGTAAGGGAACTGCTTATGCATCACCTGTAGTGGAATGTATATGTGCACAATCACACAAAAGAGAAAAAACAATTCTTCTTTGAGATGTGTTGTGCACATATACATTCTAGGACCCTGCCACTTTCTCTGCTACTTTGGACATTCTGTTCCTTCACATTGTTGTACAAAGAGGGAGGCAGTAGCCATACCTGTTTCATGCCCTCACCCTAGAGCACGAGGAGAGCAGAGCACGTGCTCCACCTGGTGATACTCCTCACAAAAGTCTGACTCGAGTGCACTGGGTGCACAAACACATGCAGTGTATATAGGCACAATACATTTAAAAAAACAACAGTTACTGTACTGGTAAGCTACCATATTTTTTTTTTGGATGGTGAGATTGTGCACTATATAAGCCATTTACATCATTTAGTTGATCTGCATGCTGTAAAACTAATTATTTTAACTGATATTTGATAGCTACTTCTCATCTGGGAGATGATAGCTATCTAATAACTTCATAATTAATAAAGCCATTTCATATGTGAAAGGGAATTTTTTATAGTATAATAGGCTTTTTTAAAGATGTATATGTACTCTTGTGACAGAAACCCTTATTTATTACCAAATATAACATTCTCCTGTACCTAGTTTCATTCAGCACTCTGAAGACCCAATTGTATTGATATTCTATATTGGATGTAGAAAATAAGCAAACTAATTTTTAGGGAATTTCCTTTAATATTGTGTACTTTTTTTTTTTTTAAGGTTGAGTGACCCATGCTCAAGCAGATGGGATGAAAGAAGTTTGTCCCAGCGATCAAGGTCTTGGTCACATAATGGCTATTCTGATCTCAGTACCCTGAGGTATACCAGCCACCACAAAAAGCACCGAAAAGAGAAAAAGAAGACAAAACACAGAAAGAAAGCCAAAAAGCAAAAGCATTTCAAGAAACATAAACAAACTAAAAAAAAGAGACCCTCACCCTCATCAGAGGTAGAATCCTCTCGTTCTTCTATCAGGAGGACAAAGTCATCTCGGGATCGTGAGAGGAGGTCTCCTTCCTCATTATCTTCTAGACGCTCATCCAGAAGAGACTGGTCTAAATCTGACAAAGATGACCGGAGTTCATCAACTCTGTCAAGCAGAGACTCTCGATCATATTACAGGTCCAGGTGTAGATCCAGATCTAGATCAAGATCAAGGTCTTATTCCAGAAGAAGTTCTAGATCAAGAACAGCATCTAAACTGTCTCATTCTCGAAGCAGATCAAGATCTAGCACTAACTCCAGGCACCACAGGACAGTTTCAAATTCACCACGAAATACTACGGCAGAATTGAATGAAAATAAGCCAAACAAGACTGAACCTGTAAGAGCAGTAATACCACAGAGTGATAAAGTTGTAGTACAGCCTGTTGTAGCTGAAAATATTCCAGTTATACCTTTAAGTGACAGTCCTCCACCTTCTAGGTGGAAACCTGGACAAAAGCCCTGGAAACCATCCTATGAGCGAATTCAGGAAATGAAAGCTAAAACAACCCATGTAATGCCTACCCAAAGTAGCTACAATTTAACAAATATTAAAGAAGTTAATCCTTCCTCCTCCTCCTCCCGTAAGCGACAAAAGAGTTCAGATAGTGATCGAAGTGATTATTCAAGGTCTCATAGTGAGAGAAGTTCGGATAGTTGGCTAAGATCAAGGAGCAGGTCTTCCCGAAGCAGATCCTACTCTAGATCTTATTCAAGATCAAGGAGTCCATCTAGTTCAAGATCAAGATCTCGGTCAACTGGCAGATCTCAGTCACCAAATAGATACCGCAGTGACCAGTCAGGTTATAGTGGGTCATCATCTTATTACTCTCTTAGTGATGACGATAGACATGGAAGCAAAAGGAAATCTGAATCCAGTGAGCAAAATTTCCAATCATTGAAGAAAAGGCAAGAGAGTAGCTCTGAAAGTAGCACAGTTGTCAGGAAGAGTAAAGCCTATGATGAGTCTTCTCAAGGACGAAAAGAAAGTGAGAGAAGATCATCTTTAGACTTTTCTACAGATAGCGAGCATTCTGTTAAAATACAGCCAGTCCAGGAAAAAGGAGGACATTCTCAACCAGAAGAAGACAACCAGAAAGAGAATAAAAACAATTTGACTGCTGACAGAAGTGAGGAGAAATCTAAGTCTGAATGGGACAGTGACCATTCAAAAAAGAAATCTTCGAGGGAGAAAACTTCTGAACAGCATAGAAGTGGTTCAAAGACAAAAAGAAAGACTTATTCAGGCAGTAAATGGGACTCGGAATCAAATTCAGAAAGAGGCGAGACTAGAAATAGTAGAGAAGATTCTAGGCCCTCATCCAGTAAAGAGGAAGGTGAGGCCACATCAGGATCTGATACAGTGCTCAGTCTTACCAAAAGCAGGGTGAAAACTAAATCAAATTCTTCAGAAGGTTTTCTGGATTCTTCTGACCATACTTGGAAAACAAGCAAGCAACAGTCCTCCTCTTCTGCATCTGAGAAATCCCACTCCAGTTTGCCAAATATTAAAGGAAAGTCAAAAAAACACAAACATGGGTCCAAAAAGAACCTCAAAAAGTCACATTCCAAAAAAGCCAAAGAGAAATCAAAGGATAAAAAAGAGAAGAAGCATAAGGTTCAGAAACAAAAAGAGCTTTTTCACTGGCAGCCTCCACTGGAGTTTGGGGAGGAGGAAGATGAGGACATGAATGAAAAGCCTGTTACCAGAGATGATAAAAAACAAAAGCAACTTACCAGGGACAGTAAAGATAAAAACCAAAAAGCTTATGAAAACAACAAAATGTGCAAAGATAAAACTGGAAATGGTGAAAAGTCTTGTGAAGATGAGAACCTCTCAAATAAAAACACTACGTGCGATACATCGCCAAATCATAGTCACCTTAATAAAGACAACAGTGATCACAACTATTCAGCCAGTACATTAAATTCAGAAATAAATGTGGCTACTTCAAAGAAAGGTGTTAAACATAGTGAAGAAAGTAAACAAAATGGATCAGAGGATGTTATGCAGACAGATGATAACATGGAGATTTGTACTCCAGATCGTAACTCTCCTGGGAAGGTAGTTGTGGACGTTTTGTCTCCTGTCATCCTGAGTGCTAAATCTCAAAATTTAAATATTAATGCAAACAAAGATTTACAGAATGAGAACCCTGGACCAGATACAGCCGAACAAGGAAACCGTATTAAACAACTGATCAATGTTAAAGAAGTCAAAAAAATAGGAATACAAGACAGTAGCTCCGTCACCATGGTCGCTACTGTGGAAAACACTTTGAAAACTGAAATAACTGAAAATATACAAAGCAGTATGATAGATAATAAATGGAAACCGTTACAGGGTGTAGGTAATCTACAGTCTGCTACTACTAGTAGTGCTGCAGAAGTTACAAACAGTACGTCAGCACCTGACTCTAAGCCACAAGGTTTAAGAATAGAAATAAAAAGTAAAAATAAAGTGAGGCCCGGATCTCTGTTTGATGAAGTTAGAAAGACAGCACGGTTAAATCGGAGACCAAGGAACCAAGAGAGTTCAAGTGATGAACAGTCTCCTCCAAGTAGAGATGACAACAGCCAATCCAGGAGTCTAAGTAGGTCACGAAGTAAATCTGAATCTAAATCCAGACATCGAACAAGATCTCTATCCTACAGTCACTCAAGAAGTCGATCACGAAGTTCCACTTACTCATATAGGTTAGCAATTTGTTATGAATCTCTGTTTTAGTAATCTACAGTTTTACTTAAACAGTAAGCAAACAAATTTGAGATAAAAGTGCAAGTTCTGTGTTGACAGGATCTCTCATTTTCCAACAGTAATGTGCTAACTAGAAACTAGCAATATATCTCTTCGCTAATTTTCAGTAAAGCATTTTATTTTTCAAGTTTATTTTGAAGTGTTAATTCTGTTTCCGTCACTATTCATTTTAATAATAATTCAGTATATGCTTTTCAAAGTTGTTTATCAATTATAGATCAAGAAGCTATACAAGAAGCCGAAGCAGAGGATGGTACAGTAGAGATCGGTCAAGAAGTCGAAGTAGATCTTACCACACTTACAAGAGTCATAGGTAAGGATACGATTTTGTCAGGAAGGTCACAGAAGTCATGGGTTCTGTGACTTCAGTGGATGTCAGTGACATCTTTGGCTTCAGCCCTGCTGCAACAGCAGGGCTGGAACGTTTATCAGGCCCCTCTTCTCTTTCCCCACGCCCCTGGTCTGGAGTAGTGTGGCTTTCAGCTCTTTGCCCCCCTCTTGGAGTCTCGCGGCTGAAGCGGCTCTCAGCCCCACCCCCTGCAGCGGAGCTTGGGCTGTCAGTTCCCCACCCACCAGCAGGTCACAGGCTTCTGTGAATTTTTGTTTATTGCCCATGACCTGTCCATGACTTTGAAAAATTCCTGTGACAAAATCTTAACCTTAATCATAGGTAAGTTTCTGTGATCGAGATAAGAACGCCCTGAGTATGTGTTTATCACAAACTACAAATCAGACACATCCTAGTAAGTTAAATTACTTTTTTTGATGCTGAGTTGTAGCTATGCAAGTGCATCCTGGAAGCTATCTACTCTGAAATATGTATGCTTTTTAAGAATAGAAACAGACTGTAACTGCTTATTTTTGAAGAATATGTTTAAATGTCATGCAATGTGGACAAGGAATATCCAAGCAAGTCACTTAAAATTTTTTTCTAATTCAGTACTTGGTCTGAATTTAATGATTAAAATGTATTTCTTTGATTGTGTCACAGTCGAACTTATAGTAGAAGTCGATCCAGAAGCAGTTCATATGATCATCACGGTCGATCCAGGTATGGATTATGATACTACACAACCACTGGGAACAAAGTAATTTTTATAATGAGCAAATATATTAAGACAGTGATATTGTTCAAAGTACATCTTTATAGTAAGCCATAATATAGCAAACTTAATTTCCTGAAATTAAATCAGGTTGTTTTAAAAGAGGAAAAGAGCAATCAGAGTGTCCAGATATCACAGGCATGGGCATGGTATTAGGCCCTGAAAAGAATTTAATTGATTGGTGCCCTTTACTGCTGTTTTCTACTCTTTTGTCCTCCGTTTTAAATCCCCCCCAAATTTTTCTGTTGTTTATTTTACAAGAGTATGGTCAAGGAGGGAAGTCAAGGCTTGATATTCTTGATACTTTGTGCAAAATTTGTAGACAGGTTTGTGTAATACTTTATTTTGTTTTAAAATATATTGAATTATTTTTTAAAAGTAAACCACTTATTTGGGTAAACCACTGCGTTGTGAAGAAACTTTATACTCTTCCTGATAAACATTTTATTACATTTACAATTATTTTGGCTTATTTGCCAAATCTTTCAAGTAGTAATAGAAATGTAGCAACAAAAATCTTTCCTTATATAAATGTCATCACAAGAAACATCCGAAATTCTAATTTTTATCATTTTAGAAAAGAACTTTCCAAAGTCTTCAATTATTTTTTTCCTGTTAAAGTAGGTCATATACTTATGATAGTTACTATAGCAGAAGTCGAAGTAGAAGTCAGAGGAGTGACAGCTACCGCAGATCTCGAAGTTATGACAGACGGTCCAGGTACGTAATTTTTCAGTGCCACAACTTCATAAACTTAACTGTACACAATTAATTTCCTTAGGTGCTTTATTGGAAGTTTATAAGGAACAACCTTTCAACAGATGCAGTCTTTTTCAAGTATAAAATGTACTGTTACTAGCAAATTTGTTTTATGGTAAATTAAGAACCAGAAATATAAAAAGATAACACAAACACACACAATCCCTACTTCAAGAATTCCAAAGGAAAGAGGAGCACAGAGGAATTTAAGAGAAGAGATAAATCATTGTACTATTATATGTAATCCATTGTGTGTATGTGTGGGTATGTTCATCTCTACACATGCATATACATATTTTTTAAAAATCTGTCACTTAATTCCCATTGGCTAAATCAGGAATAGTAATTGCAGGATTTAAATTTAACCATGCTTGTGCTTAAACGCCATAGGTATAAAGGACTGAAAACTACCCTGAGTGTCAAGATTCTACTGGATGGTAGATCTTCTTTAGCTAGACCTCAATGTCAGTACAAAAAACTTGTGAATGGGAGATGAAAAATAACTATGCTAACAGGAATGACAATCGAAATGATGCTTCCTGCAATGTAATTACAGCTACAATTAAAGTAACTGTGAGTGTAATTACAGTTACACTTCTATAGACTTCGGCTACATTCTTCACAGTCCAATTGCTGTTAAAGGTGACATTCCTAGCACATGTTTAAAAAAGAACCGTTGTCTACAAGCCTAGTGCTTTGCTGGTATTGCTGTCTGTACAGTGTGGTCCATGGTATAAATTTGGGACTATATAGCACCCTCAATCCACAATGGAATTCCTTGGGAGGTTTGCACAAAGATCAAGGGTGGAATATGATCTTTTGGTAGTAACTTAAGTTTTAGTTGTTCTCTCAACCAGCATCACTTGGTGGGAAAATGTGTCAGTGTTTAGCATTATCACTGTTTCTCTTCTTTCTGCATTCTCCTTTCATTTTCATTCCCCAATTTTCTTGTTTCCTCTGTATTTCTCTACTTGTAACAATTCCGTTTCTAGCCTGTGGACATTACTCCCACCCCTTCCCCATCCCAACCATTGGTGACATAGGGCTTGTCTACACGGTGCAGTAATGCACACCAGTGAGGTATGAATTCTAACATTCACCAGTGTGTTGCATGCTAACTGGCCTGTGTAGACCCTGCTGGTGTGAGCTCAAAGTTTCCTACTGTGCACTAGAGAACTTTTAGTGCACATCAACAGGGTCTACCTCAGTCAGTTAGTGCACAACACTAGAATTGACACCCCACTGGTGTGCATTACCACACTGTTAAAGTTAAGTTTCATTATGCATTAATGTTGACATCCTCATGAGGATAATGGAGAGTGGGAAGTAGACCCCTCTGAATCATTGTTTCAGGCTGCCTGCAAACATCAGGAAGACAACATTGGATCAGGGTACATTTACTTGCATTTGGAAGGTTTTCTTCACAACCAAAAGGGCCAAAAAAGAACATCAAGCAAGTTGCATCCTGGCCACTGGCCAAGTATTCAACACTTCTGGTTTATACAGCCCGGAAGTGCCTATTCTCATTTTGATATGCTGATATTTCCAAAACCTAGTTTTATCATTTCAGGAGGCCCAGTCTTGCAAACCCCTACTCACTTGTTGATTTGATACTGCTCACATGAGGTAAGGGTTTTGCAGGATTAGGCCCTTGGAGAAAACACAAGTAAAAGAACTGTAAGGATCCATTCAAAAAGACTCTGCCTGTTCAGCCTGTGCTAGCTCACTGAACTGAAGCAAAACAAAATATATTTTTTAGTTCTGCTTCCAAAATTTAGTTACTGTGCATGATATCCTGGCCACACTGAAGTTAATGGCAAATGCCCTGTTGACCTCACCGCAAACAGGATTTCACTGTGGAAATTTAGCAACGTTTTGGATGTAACAAATAGGCTTAGAAATGATGAAGCTCTATCAAAATGATCACATTTTCAATGGAATCATAGAAGATTAGAGTTGGAAGAGACCTCAGGAGGTCATCTAGTCCAACCCCCTGCTCAAAGCAGGACCAACCCCAACTAAATCATCCCAGCCAGGGTTTTGTCAAGCTGGGCCTTAAAAACCTCTAAGGATGGGGATTCTACCACCTCCTTAGGTAACCCGTTCCAATGCTTCACCACCGTCCGAGTGAAATAGTGTTTCCTAATATCCAATCTCGACCTCCCCCACTCCAACTTGAGACCATTGCTCCTTGTTCTGTCATCTGCCACCACTGAGAACAGCCAAGCTCCATCCTCTTTGGAACCCCCCTTCAGATACTTGAAGGCTGCTATCAAATCTCCCCCTCGCTCTTGTTTTCTGCAGACTAAATAAGCCCAGTTCCTTCAGCCTCTCCTGGTAAGTCATGTGCCCCAGCCCCCTAATAATTTTTGTTGCCCTCCGCTGGACTCTCTAGTTTGTCCACATCCTTTCTGTAGTGGGGGCCCAAAACTGGATGCAGTATTCCAGATGTGGCCTCACGAGTGCCGAATAGAGGGGAATAATCACTTCCCTTGATCTACTGGCAGTCCTCCTACGAATGCAGTCCAATATGCCGCTAGCCTTCTTGAACACAGGGCACTTGTTTTGACTCGTATCCAGCTTCTCATCCACTGTAATCCCCAGGTCCTTTTCTGAAGAACTGCCGCGTAGCCAGTCAGTCCCCAGCCTGTAACAGTGCATGTGATTCTTCTGTCCTAAGTGCAGGACTCTGCACTTGTCCTTTGTGGAACTTCATCAGATTTCTTTTGGCCCAATCCTCTAATTTGCCTACGTCCCTCTGTATCCTATCCCTACCTTCCCCCGTATCTATCACTCCTCCCAGTTTAGTGTAATTTGCAAACTTGCTGAGGGTGCAATCCATCCTATCATCCAGATCATTAATTAAAATGTTGAACAAAACAGGCCCCAGTACCAACCCATGGGACACTTCGCTTGATACCAGCTGCCAACTAGACATCGAGCCGTTGATCACTACCTGTTGAGCCCAACAATCTAGCCAGGTTTCTATCCACCTTATAGTCCGTTCATCCAATCCATACTTTTGTAACTTGCTGGCAAGAATACTGTGCGAGACCATATCAAAAGCTTTGCTAAAGTCAAGATCTATCATGTCCACCTCTTTCCCCATATCCACAGAGCTAATTATCTCATCATAGAAGGCAATCAGGTTGGTCAGGCATGACTTGCCCTTGGTGAATCCATGTTGACTGTTCCTGATCACCTTCCTCTCCTCCAAGTGCTTCAGAATGGATATACATTGTGTTCCTGTAGAAGTTTCCAGAGATATTTTTTTCTCCTCACCTACACTCATCTCCTAAGATTTGGATTGCCACAGTTTTGAACTTGAAACAAAAAGATTGAAATCTGATTTGTAAGGAGTTTTAATCTTTTTTCTTTTCTTTTTTTTTAAATTGTAGGTCTTATGGCTCTGACAGTGAAAGTGATCGCAGTTACTCTAACAACCGAAGCCCCAGTGAAAGCAGCAGATCTAGCTGAAAATGTCTCCTGAGCAATGTAGATTGTATTTAGTAATTCTATGTAAATGTTGTAATACCTTTGTTCTGTCAGTGTCACAAGTGAAAGTGAAGGATGTTTACTGAGTGAGGTGAAACTTCCTTATTAGCAGTGGATTCATTTGACTGGCTGCATTGAGGAATGGACATTTTGAGCACAACTCACTAAGGTTTTGGGTTTTTTCCCTTATGTCAAATGCTACTGTAACAAACTATGAAGACTAACTTTATTTGATTGAATCACATTTTCCAAGCCATGAAATTACATTTATATACATTTGCTGTTATTCCTTTTCTGAGTGCAGCAATCTGTACTGTCTCAAAATATCCCTATAAATACCGGAGGGCTCTCAGCCTATTATTTTGAAATAAATGCTGATAACTATAAAACTTTGAAGAAAAATATTTGTAAAGGCTGCCATCTGTATATTTTATTAAAATGCTAATTTTTAAAAGCTGGCTGTCAGTTCAGTGGTGTCTTGTACATACTTCTTATAAACCATAGATTTGATTAACAGTAGCAAGGTGATGAAAACAGACTGCCACACTGTCTTAACACTCAACCCGTTTGTACCTTGCTATTGCAGAGGTATGAGGAAACGGGTGAGATATTGTATACCATGCCGATTGTAATAATTAGGCACAATGTGCAAAGAAAAGGGTGATGAATCAGAGTTCATTCTTAATATCCAACTTGTTGTCTAAGAACTTAAATGTTTTTAAGTGATTTTCTTTGTGATAATTAGCCCAATGTTTAAGACCCCAGGAAAAAAATTGCTTCTAGGCAGTCCTATTTCAATTCATGCTGCTGTGCGTGGAGCACATCAGTTTGTCTTTGAAGTTGAACATTATAAATCTTTGAGTCACATTACGAGTCCATGAAAATAGACATGAAAATTAGTTTTGACAGATTAAATCATAATGGCCCATTCCAAAATGTTTGTGGGTAAAACATTGTCTTCTAAGTTAGGATGTATCTCTTCTATCTTCGGGAGATATCATTGTGTGGTTCTTGGACTATTTATTAATCTGTAATATGGCATTGCTATAAAAGTGATATGCTTAATAAAAAGTATCCACAGTACTTTGGAAGTTTAATACCAAAAGTAAGTCCACATTATGGACAAGTGGTTTGCAAAAGTTGTGTTGAATAATTTTTGCGAAACTCTGGTTCAACTGATTTAAAATTACTTGTAAATAAATACATTTTTCATTGTTTAAGAATTTGTATACTAAGAAATGATTTTTTTTATTGAAATGGCAGTAATAAACTCTGGGTTTATAATGGAAAAGCTGACAAATATAGCTTTAGCAGTGCTAATGAGTACTGCAATGTACTATAGTAGCTTGCTTTATTAACTTTCTGTAATATTTTGAGATTGTTTACTTTTCTCAAATGTTTTGCAATAGTGAAAATTATTTTTTTTATCTCATCAGGAGCTTTGAACTGTAAAAAGTTGTCTTTTTTTCTTAGTTAATACAATAATTTTTGATAGTATTAAATTACTAAAAATTAGTCTTCAGGCGCTCAACTGAAACATGCAAAGGAAATTCAAAAAGAAGCTTGAAAATTGAATGTCATACTCCACTTACCCTCTGTGCATAGATAAGAGGGGGCATTTAGTTTGCAAGGTCCTGGGATACCTAGAACTGAACTAATTGAGATCTGAATATCCAGTTTTCAAACATAGGTTCAAATCAGGTTCTTAATCCCAAAAGTTAAGATTAAACCCTTCTAACACTTATGGTAGCTTTAAAAGAAAAAGCACACCCACAGTCTTTTAAATCCATATTTTGTAAGTTCTTGAAATATACATTCAACTGAAGCTAAAAATAGTTGTGTTCTAGCAGGTCATGCAGGTTTACAGAAATTTTTCTAATAAAGTTGCAACCTGCTAATCAGAATCATGAATGAATATGTCATTGCTAACTCAAAACAACAACGTTATTTGGTGTAGATCCATCATTTTAAATGCAAAAGTAAGTGAATATGTCACCTTATTTGCAAGGGATTAATTCATATTAAATTTTCACTTTATTTTGAGTGCTAAACATGAAATAAGGCATCCAAAATCTTAAACACTGCCATATCACATGGGGTAAAAACAAAAAGTGTTCCCAGGCTATAACTTTTGTCACGTTTCACGCTAGAGTTGACTTTTAAAGCTAGAAAAACGGGGTGCAGTAGAAATACTGTCAACTAATAATTATACCAGTCCAAAGCATACTGCTAGAACGTTATATTTTTATGGTTCGCATCAGCAATTGTCAGCTTTATAAAGGGATTCACTCTGTATTTTAGGATTTTTATTTTAAATATGGTATTATGTCGAATTGTCCTAATAGAAAATGCACTATTGAGCGTTTTTATAATGTTCTGTTTACTTACTGCAAATTTGTTATTCAGAAGCAGGTGGTGGTCAAAAATATCAATAGAATTTTTGTACATATATGCAAACACTGTTTTCTTTACATTTGAAAAAATTCCTCTAGTACTTAAGAGGGGAACTTAAAGAAATTAAACGTATACTTCAAGTTCTATATCCATCTGTGTGGTTTTTTCTCTCTAAAAGACTACAAGTTGTCTTTTCTCTTCCTGATCTATATAGGAAAGGATTCTTACATCTGTGTAGTGAATTTACATAATAACTGCATGAGGAACAAATATTTTGAAAAGTTTTGAAGTGAGGAAGTGGTCAGTCACCAAATCAAGATATGTAAAATGTGCATATTCTTTGTGAAAGAATACACTTAACAGATCTTCGCTGAAATTGTCTCACTTTAAATGCTGAGCTAAATATTCTTTCCCAAATACACATTGCCACATCATTTGTGTAATACTCGAAACGTGAGGATTAGCTGTAGTCAGCAGATATAATGTCTTAGTTTGCTAAGCCATTAGTCTTTTAGAACTTCTGTTCCAGAAAAACTAGATTTTACTGGAAATATCAGCTTTGTCTTAATGGAAAGGCTAATTGCCACTGTATATAGTAAAAATGGATTTCCTGCAGGGAGTGGCAAATAATAGCATGCATCTGTGGTGTTAGATCTAGTCTCTGGCACAAGCTGGCAGACCTGTATTTTCTACATTGTGGGCCAAAACATGATCTCTGTCTTTTGGTATAAACTGCAAGCAAAAGTCAATGGAATCCATAGATCCTGTGGCCAGGCGGGACCACTGTGATCATCTAATCTCACCTCCTATATAACACAGGCCATAGAAGTTCCCCAAAATAATTCCAAGAGTAGATCTTTTACAAAAAACATCCAATCTTGATTTGAAAATTTAGTGATTGAAGATCCCTCATGACCCTAGGTAAATTGTTCCACCAATTAATTACTCTCACTGTTAAAAATTTACATTTTGTTTCCACTCTGAAAAGTATACTACTATAAGACCAGAATCCAGCCCTGCATATTTATTTCTCTTTAATCACTGTTCATAAAATTAGAATGGTACCTGGAGATAAACAGTGGACAGAGTAGGTTTTACAGCTTAAAAAAATAATGTAGTTGTCATCCAGGGATGCATTGTTAGTTTACAGAGTAACAGCCGTGTTAGTCTGTATTCACAAAAAGAAAAGGAGTACTTGTGGCACCTTAGAGACTGACCAATTTATTTGATCATAAGCTTTCGTGAGCTACAGCTCACTTCATCGGATGCATACTGTGGAAAGTTTAGAAGATCTTATTATATACACACAAAGCATGAAAAAAATACCTCCTCCCACCCCACTCTCCTGGTAATAGCTTATCCAAAGTGACCACTCTCCTTACATTGTGTATGATAATCAAGGTGGGCCATTTCCAACACAAATCCAGGTTTTTTCACCTCCCCCCCCCCCCCCAAACTCACTCTCCTGCTGGTAATAGCTTATCCAAAGTGACCACTCTCCTTACATTGTGTATGATAATCAAGGTGGGCCATTTCCAACACAAATCCAGGGTTTAACAAGAACGTCTGGGGCGGGGGGTAGGAAAAAACAAGGGGAAATAGGCTACCTTGCATAATGACTAAGCCATTCCCAGTCTCTATTCAAGCCTAAGTTAATGGTATCCAATTTGCAAATGAATTCCAATTCAGCAGTTTCTCGCTGGAGTCTGGATTTGAAGTTTTTTTGTTGTAAAATAGCGTCTTTAATGTCTGTAATCGCGTGACCAGAGAGATTGAAGTGTTCTCCGACTGGTTTTTGAATGTTATAATTCTTGACGATTGAATTGGAATTCATTTGCAAATTGGATACAATTAACTTAGGTTTGAATAGAGACTGGGAATGGCTTAGTCATTATGCAAGGTAGCCTATTTCCCCTTGTTTTTTCCTACCCCCCCCCCCAGACGTTCTTGTTAAACCCTGGATTTGTGTTGGAAATGGCCCACCTTGATTATCATACACATTGTAAGGAGAGTGATCACTTTAGATAAGCTATTACCAGCAGGAGAGTGGGGTGGGAGGAGGTATTTTTTTCATGCTTTGTGTGTATATAATAAGATCTTCTAAACTTTCCACAGTATGCGTCCGATGAAGTGAGCTGTAGCTCACGAAAGCTTATGCTCAAATAAATTGGTTAGTCTCTAAGGTGCCACAAGTACTCCTTTTCTTATTGTTAGTTTAGGGCATCATTCCATAAAATTGAAATATAAAACCCTAGAACACTCTTACAAAGTACTTTGTAAGTACCTATGTTCAAATATAGTAGAACCCCATTTTAAAGAAAGCTAAATTTGGTTCAGTGGGTTATGTCTTCATATTTCTGGCTGTTTTTATTAGATGATCAACTACATGGCATCCAGACTGCTCTAGCAATGTAGCTCTGTAGAGGATACTATCTTCAGGAATATACAATTACAGGTAAGCTTATGCTCAAATAAATTGGTTAGTCTCTAAGGTGCCACAAGTACTCCTTTTCTTATTGTTAGTTATCCTTTTTAATATGCCTAAGGGAGGAAAATAACAACTTTGGGCATAATGGAATCCATCACATGAATAACTAGCTCTTGTGCTATAAACAGTTTAAGGAGCAGCAACATAAATGCAGTTTTTCTTTTTTAAATAGATTTGCACATGAAGAGGTCTTTAGTTCCTCCAGTATCACCTTTACATGAGGGCTATTTGTGTCCTTGTTCTGGGTGGTAAGCAGCATTTTAAAATGCTCTAGCTGAGGATCATCCACTGTCTGACAGTGTATTAAATTTCTGTTGATGGCCTTACGTGGTTCATCATGATCATGCTTACCATTTGGAGCAGAACGCAGCATTTAGATGACCTTGAGCTGCAGTGTGCTGGAACCCATCTGGTGTAATTTCCAACATGAATGCTGCCTAGGATTTAATCACAAGAAGATAAAGCATCAAATTTTCCTCCAGTCATACACCAGTACCAACAACTTTTTGCACTAATATGGTTGTGAAACACACTTATCCACCTGCATTTTAGGATAGTTTTTATTTATTTATAGGAGGTTAAATCTCATATTAAAATTTTATAAACTGTTAATTAAAGGGACCAATTTCTGCCTTTAATTATACCCATTCAACCTGAAGTCAATGGAATTGCATGGGTATAACCAGCTAGAATGTGTACTAGTGTTTTATAAAGCTAAAACACTGGTACTTGGGTGGGGGGGGGGTGTATGTGTATATATATAAATATAATTCCTTACTGTTTTGCAATCTGTCATATTTAAAGCCCTTAAAGGTGATCTGCAAATGTTTTTTTTTTAATTGCACTTATTTAACATTGATAGTACCCAGGGGCAAGCCATGTTGAGCCCCCGTTATGCTAAGCGCTGCGTAAAAAATATAAAATGAAAGTCCCTGCCCCAAAATGCTTATAATCTAAAAGACAAGACATAATAGGTGGCTGAGGCAAACAAGCACATGGAGGGGACAGGTCAGTGGCCCTTTTTGTGTTTCCCATGATGTAGAAAATTCTAGTCAGGGTTTATTAAAGTGTGTTTTGGTTTTGGTCTGTTTAATTTGCCCTTTAAGGGCATCAGGATCGGCAGCTCTGGTCTTCCCTGGCTTTGCTGGAAGACTTGTTGGAGAATGTAGGCTGTTGGCACTTGCACCTTACGTGTAGTACAGCTACTCTTTAACAAAGGCTTGTTCTTCTAGGAAGGTCCCTGTGGGTGCTCCACTTTAGGAGAATCTGCACTTGTAATCGGAGATTTTTAGCAGCAGCACCTAGCTGAGTCACAGAGGCGCTGTCCCCGTCTAGCGCCGCCCCCTGACAGTTACATAGTGCTCTGTGACCAACCCCGCCTCAGTTCCTTCTCTCCCGCCCTTGGTTTGAGACGGGGCATTTGGCAGCGCCTCTGCGCTTTATCTTTATCCTCGTTTGACTTTGGAATACTAGTTTGTTAATTCGTAATTTAGTTTACTACCCTACCTCTTCCCCGTTTATTTAAAAAAAAACCTCTTAACTTTAGGAATTTAAGTTTCAGTTATTAGGACACCCGATAGTATAGAAAAGTTACCCTCCCTCATGGGAGAAACCATATTCTAAGGGGCATGGCCAGCTCCCCAGGTTTTAAATATTGCTTCATTTGCTGGTCATCAATCCTGGTTTCTGACGGGCTTTCCTTTATCCAGCAACGAGGATGATAATGACGAAGGGGAAATCTACTCCTCACATCAGTCCTTGTCTATCCACACAACTACCAGACCAGGTCCACTAGAGCACCACAAATACCACCCCAGACCTGAAATTCCAGGATGTTGCAGACACCCATCGATGCCACCACCAATGCCATTCCCATCACAGTGGCCTTACTGCGGCCCATGGGCAGCATACCACCAACTCTGTGCTAAGCCTCCCAGTTCACAGAGAGAGAGAGAGAGAGAGGGTAAGGTATTCCCCATCACCCTCTGTACCTGGACCCTTTGAACCTCCAGAAGAGGCAGTTGAGGAACTGGGTTGACTTTGGATCAAGAAGGTAACCCCAGGTACCAATTTTTCCTCCTCCTTCTCCGGATGAAGCTATTATGCCCTTGTCAAGGTTCCTCCCCCACTCTGAACTCTAGGGTGCAGATGTGGGGACCTGCATGAAAAACCTCCTAAGCTTATCTTTACCAGCTTAGGTCAAAACTTCCCCAAGGTACAAAATATTACCCCTTGGACAGGCCGCTACCACCACCAAACTAATACTGGTTACTGGGGAAGAGCTGTTTGGACGCGTCCTTCCCCCCAAAATACTTCCCAAAACCTTGCACCCCACTTCCTGGACAAGGTTTGGTAAAAAGCCTCACCAATTTGCCTAGGTGACTACAGACCCAGACCCTTGGATCTTAAGAACAATGAACAATCCTCCCAACACTTGCACCCCCCCTTTCCTGGGAAATGTTGGATAAAAAGCCTCACCAATTTGCATAGGTGACCACAAACCCAAACCCTTGGATCTGAGAACAATGAAAAAGCATTCAGTGTTTTACAAGAAGACTTTTAATAAAAAATAGAAGTAAATAGAAATAAAGAAATCCCCCCTGTAAAATCAGGATGGTATATATCTTACAGGGTAATTAGATTCAAAAACATAGAGAACCCCTCTAGGCAAAACCTTAAGTTACAAAAAAGATACACAGACAGAAATAGTTATTCTATTCAGCACAATTCTTTTCTCAGCCATTTAAAGAAATCATAATCTAACACATACCTAGCTAGATTACTTACTAAAAGTTCTAAGACTCCATTCCTGTTCTGTCCCCGGCCAAGACGACTACAGACAGACACACAAAACCTTTGTTTCTCTCCCTCCTCCCAGTTTTTGAAAGTATCTTGTCTCCTCATTGGTCATTTTGGTCAGGTGCCAGCGAGGTTACCTTTAGCTTCTTAACCCTTTACAGGTGAGAGGAGCTTTCCCCTGGCCAGGAGGGATTTCAAAGGGGTTTACCCTTCCCTTTATATTTATGACACGCCCCCCAAATCTCAGCTAGGGTGAAACACTGGCTGGGATTTCTTCCTGGAGCTCTAGGAAAACAGAGTTAATAAGACACATGCATCTCTAAATATACTACCAAGTACATAAAGACTAACAATATTTTCCACATCTCAAGGACGATTTTAACCAGTTGATTCTGGGAAACTTTCACGGGAGAGTGCATCAGCCACTTTGTTAGAAGCTCCTGAGATGTGTTGGATGTCGAAATCAAAATCTTGGAGAGCTAAACTCCACCGAAGAAGTTTTCTGTTAGTTTCTTTGACGGTGTGAAGCCACTTTAGTGCAGCATGGTCGGTTTGCAGGTGGAAACGCCGTCCCCAAACATATGGGCGTAGCTTTTCCAGAGCGTAGACAATGGCATAACATTCTTTTTCAGTGACTGACCAGTTGCTTTCCCTCTCAGACAGTTTTTTGCTGAGAAACACTACAGGGTGGAATTCTTGATCAGGTCCTTTCTGCATTAAAACTGCTCCCACACCACGCTCGGATGCATCTGTGGTTACTAGGAACGGTTTGTCAAAGTCTGGGGCCCTTAGTACAGGGTCAGACATGAGTGTCGCTTTAAGCTTGTTAAAGGCCTTCTGACACTTTCCGGTCCACTGAACAGCATTTGGCTGTTTCTTTTTGGTTAGGTCTGTCAGTGGGGCAGCGATTTGGCTGTAGTGCGGTACAAATCGTCTGTAATAACCGGCCAAGCCTAAGAAGGATTGAACCTGTTTCTTTGACTTTGGGACAGGCCACTTTTGGATAGCATCCACTTTGGCCTGTAGGGGGCTGATAGTTCCTTGACCCACCTGGTGCCCAAGGTAAGTCACTCTGTTTAGGCCTATTTGACACTTCTTAGCCTTAACAGTTAGTCCTGCCTCCCTTATGCGCTCAAGGACTTTTTGTAGATGTTCCAGGTGGTCTGCCCAGGAATCCGAAAATATGGCCACATCGTCAAGGTAGGCGACTGCATATTCTCCTAATCCCGCTAGGAGACCATCTACAAGTCTTTGGAAAGTGGCGGGTGCATTTCGCAGCCCGAAAGGGAGTACATTAAATTCATACAGCCCGAGATGTGTGATGAAGGCTGACCTTTCCTTGGCAGATTCATCTAGCGGTACCTGCCAGTACCCCTTGGTTAAGTCCAAGGTAGAGATGAACTGGGCCCTTCCCAGTTTCTCTAATAGTTCATCTGTGCGTGGCATGGGATAGTTGTCTGGGCGAGTTACAGCATTTAGCTTACGGTAGTCCACGCAAAAACGTATTTCCCCATCTGGTTTGGGAACTAGAACCACTGGAGATGCCCATGCACTTTCAGAGGGGCGGATTACACCCATCTGTAACATATCCTGGATCTCCCGTTCTATAGCAGTTTTAGCTTGAGGAGACACCCGGTAAGGTTGGACCCTAATTGGGTGAGCATTACCTGTGTCAATGGAGTGGTATGCCCGTTCAGTCAGTCCTGGGGTGGCTGAGAACGTTGGCGCGTAGCTAGTGCACAGCTCCTGGATCTGCTGTCGCTGCATACGCCCAAGGGTCATGGAGAGGTTCACCTCTTCCACACCACCAGCACATTTCCCTTCGTAGTAGACACCTTCAGGCCACTCAGCGTCGTCTCCTCCCTGGGCTGTAAACTGACAAACCTTTAATTCTCTGGAATAAAAGGGCTTTAGAGAATTAATATGATACACCTTAGGCTTTCGGTTGGAGGTGGGGAATGCTATGAGATAATTAACAGCTCCCAGGCGCTCCTGGACCACGAATGGCCCTTCCCACGATGCTTCCATTTTATGGGCCTGGAGCGCCTTTAAGACCATGACCTGGTCTCCTACTTTGAAGGAACGCTCTCTGGCATGTTTATCATACCAGGCTTTTTGCTCTTTTTGAGCATCCTGTAAGTTTTCTCTAGCAAGGGCTAAAGAGGTTCGGAGGGTGTTTTGTAGGTTGGTTACAAAGTCCAGAATGTTAGTTCCTGGAGAAGGTGTAAATCCCTCCCATTGCTGCTTCACCAACTGCAATGGCCCCTTAACCTCACGGCCATATACAAGTTCAAATGGAGAAAACCCTAAACTGGGATGTGGTACAGCTCTGTAGGCAAAGAGCAACTGCTGCAATACTAGGTCCCAATCATTGGAGTGCTCATTTACGAATTTACGTATCATGGCCCCCAAAGTTCCATTAAACTTCTCCACCATGCCATTTGTTTGATGATGGTAAGGAGTGGCAACCAAGTGATTTACCCCATGAGCTTCCCAAAGGTTTTTCATAGTTCCTGCCAGGAAATTAGTCCCTGCATCTGTGAGGATGTCGGAGGGCCAACCTACCCTGGCAAAAATGTCTGCTAGTGCCTGGCACACACTTTTAGCCCTGGTGTTGCTTAGAGCTACTGCTTCCGGCCATCGGGTGGCAAAATCCATGAAAGTCAGTATGTACTGCTTTCCTCTGGGTGTCTTTTTTGGAAAAGGACCCAGAATATCCACAGCTACTCGCTGAAATGGAACTTCAATGATGGGGAGTGGCTGGAGAGGAGCTTTGACCTGGTCTTGGGGTTTTCCCACTCTTTGGCACACCTCACAAGACTGGACATAGGTAGAAACATCCTTGCCCATTCCCTCCCAGTGGAATGACCCCCCCAAACGGTCTTTGGTCCTGTTCACCCCAGCATGGCCACTAGGGTGATCATGGGCTAAGCTCAAGAGCTTGGCCCGGTATTTAGTTGGAACTACCAACTGTCTCTGAGGATGCCAGTCTTCCTGGTGTCCCCCAGAAAGAGTTTCCTTGTATAAAAGTCCTCTTTCTACAACAAACCTGGATCGATTAGAAGAGCTGAGAGGCGGTGGGTTGCTCCGTGCCGCCGTCCAAGCTCTCTGGAGGCTTTCATCTGCTTCCTGTTCGGTCTGGAACTGTTCCCTTGATGCTGGAGACATCAGTTCCTCATTGGATTGGGGACATAGGCTTGGTCCCTCTGGAAGCGATATAGGGGATGGAGCTGTTCCTGTTGACTGTGAACCGCTCTCCGCTGGTGCACTATGTTGGGATTCAGGCTCCGGCTGAGCCTCTTGTGTAGGGTTATCGGCTGCTGCCAGTTCAGGTTCGGTGGGGCCCTCTGGTGTTGAGGTTGCAAGTACTGGATTCAGTGCTGACACGGGGTCTGGTGTTGGTTGTTTGGCTGGTTCCGGTTCTGGGACTGGTTCCGTCTGGGTCTCTGGGACTGGATCCACTACTGCTGTTGCAGACATTGGCCTGGGGTCCAGGTCCATCACCTCTGACTGGGTCCTGATAGAAGTTTCCGGAACAGAGCTAGGCCTCACGGCTTGTTTAGCCTGGTTGCGGGTGACCATTCCCACCCTCTTGGCCTGCTTCACATGATTGGCCAAGTCTTCCCCCAACAGCATGGGGATGGGATAATCATCATAGACTGCAAAAGTCCACATTCCTGACCAGCCCTTGTACTGGACAGGCAACTTGGCTGTAGGCAAATTGAAAGAGTTGGACTTGAAGGGTTGAATCGTCACTTGGATCTCTGGGTTGATTAAATTGGGGTCCACTAAGGAAGCATGGATAGCTGACACTTGTGCTCCGGTGTCCCTCCACGCGGTGACCTTCTTCCCGCCCACACTCACAGTTTCCCTCCGCTCCAAGGGTATCTGGGAGGTATCTGGGCCTGTGGACCTCTGGTGTAATTCCGGTGCAATGAACTGTAATCTGTTGGGGTTCTTGGGGCAGTTGGCCTTTACATGCCCCAGCTCATTACACTTAAAACATCGTCCAGCTGACGGGTCACTGGGGCGAGGAGGGTTGCTGGAGAACGGGGTGGTGGGACGATAAGGGGTCTGGAGGGTTCTTTGGGAGGTAGGTGGGGCTTTGGGCGGCCCCCGGTAATAGGGTGTGGTCTGGGGTGGTCCCTTCTGGTCTCCGCTCCAACTGCGACCAGTTTTCTTCTTCTCTGCCACCTCCACCCATCTGGCTCCAATCTCTCCTGCCTCAAGTACAGTTTTGGGTTTCCCATCTAGGATGTATCTTTCTATTTCCTCAGGAACACCCTCTAAGAATTGTTCCATTTGCATTAGGAAGGGCAAATTTACTGGAGATTCAACACTTGCTCCTGATATCCAGGCATCCCAATGTTTTACAATGTGGTAGGCATGTCGGGTAAATGACATGTCTGGTTTCCACCTTAGGGCTCTGAACCTCCGACGAGACTGCTCGGGTGTTATCCCCATTCTGACTCTCGCCTTGGATTTAAACAGTTCATACTTGTTCATGTGTTCTTTAGGCATTTCAGCTGCCACCTCAGCTAAGGGTCCACTGAGCTGCGGCCTCAGCTCTACCATGTATTGGTCAGTAGAGATGTTGTACCCAAGGCAGGCCCTTTCGAAGTTTTCTAAGAAGGCCTCAGTATCATCACCTGCCTTGTAGGTGGGGAACTTTCTGGGATGGGAAGTGGTACCTGGAGAAGGATTGCTAGGGTTTGTTGGTATATTCTGCTGGGCCTTTATCCTCTCCATCTCCTCCACATGCTTCCTTGCCTCCATTTCCCTCTTGTGGGCAGCCTCCTGTACCTCCTTCTCCAGCCGCATGAGTTCTATCTGTCTTTCATGTTCCCTTTGTTTTTCCTCAGCCTGCAATTTGGCTAATTCCAGCTGTAGTCGAGCTGAGGATTTGGCCATTCTAACCTCTCTGTTTTTAACTAACTTTACACCCGAGGTTTAGAAATAAACAAACAAAACTTGGCTGTAAAATTTTGCTGTGCTGGAATAGAATACCTATTCTCTGATAGTGATTGTCAGCCTACAGAAAAAGACAATTCCCTTGTCTCTGCTCTGGGCCCAAATTAAAGCAAAAAACCTCCAACTACTTGGAAAACTGCTTACCCAGCCCAAAGAAAAAAAAAAATTCTTTTCAAACCTGTACTCCTTGTAAAACAAAAAAAAATCAAAATCCTAAAAAAACCCTGCCACTTTTGTCTCCAGGCAAATGGGTAGAGCACACACCCCCTATTTACTTTTAGGAAGAAAAGAAAAAAAAACCTCTGGGTTGGAAGACTGTGAATTTCCCTGCAGGAGTTAAGTACCCTGCCTCTAGGCAAAGAAAACCTGCAATTTACAAGATAATCCCCTTTTGTCTCTGCTTGGCCACAAAGCAGAGAGAAACCAAGCTGCTTTCAGTTTCAAAGCTGCCTTCTGGACTTCCTAAAAATTCCTTTTTAAAATCTGTATTTCTAGTTCAAAAAATCTCAACTGGATCTCAAAATGATTTCAGGTTAATCCCACCACTGTGCCACCATGTCAAGGTTCCTCCCCCACTCTGAACTCTAGGGTGCAGATGTGGGGACCTGCATGAAAAACCTCCTAAGCTTATCTTTACCAGCTTAGGTCAAAACTTCCCCAAGGTACAAAATATTACCCCTTGGACAGGCCGCTACCACCACCAAACTAATACTGGTTACTGGGGAAGAGCTGTTTGGACGCGTCCTTCCCCCCAAAATACTTCCCAAAACCTTGCACCCCACTTCCTGGACAAGGTTTGGTAAAAAGCCTCACCAATTTGCCTAGGTGACTACAGACCCAGACCCTTGGATCTTAAGAACAATGAACAATCCTCCCAACACTTGCACCCCCCCTTTCCTGGGAAATGTTGGATAAAAAGCCTCACCAATTTGCATAGGTGACCACAAACCCAAACCCTTGGATCTGAGAACAATGAAAAAGCATTCAGTGTTTTACAAGAAGACTTTTAATAAAAAATAGAAGTAAATAGAAATAAAGAAATCCCCCCTGTAAAATCAGGATGGTATATATCTTACAGGGTAATTAGATTCAAAAACATAGAGAACCCCTCTAGGCAAAACCTTAAGTTACAAAAAAGATACACAGACAGAAATAGTTATTCTATTCAGCACAATTCTTTTCTCAGCCATTTAAAGAAATCATAATCTAACACATACCTAGCTAGATTACTTACTAAAAGTTCTAAGACTCCATTCCTGTTCTGTCCCCGGCCAAGACGACTACAGACAGACACACAAAACCTTTGTTTCTCTCCCTCCTCCCAGTTTTTGAAAGTATCTTGTCTCCTCATTGGTCATTTTGGTCAGGTGCCAGCGAGGTTACCTTTAGCTTCTTAACCCTTTACAGGTGAGAGGAGCTTTCCCCTGGCCAGGAGGGATTTCAAAGGGGTTTACCCTTCCCTTTATATTTATGACAGCCCTCACCACCCATGATGGGGAATGACTTTAAACAGTTCCAGAATTGTTTGAGGATCACTGATTCATTAGAGTTTATGTTGGGAGAAGTTGCAGAGTCCCAACAAAAGCTGTTGGACATCCTCCAGACTTCAACTTCTTCCAAGATTGCCCTACCAATATGTGAGGCTCTCGTGGACCTGACCAAGACCATCTGGCAGACTCTGGCATGGAATTTTTGTTCACATCCCAAACCAAACTCTCTGGTGGTAGAGGCCATGAAAGAAAGGGTCAGACGACAACACTCCTGAACCACCCCACATGACGGGGACTGGAAGCAGTTGGACCTTTTTGGACATAAGGCCTGCTTGTCAGCAGCCTACAATTTAGGATTGCCAATTGCAAGGCATTGATCGCCAAATATAATTACACAAATTATTCAAAAATGTCTGAATGTATTGGTTTTTCTACCTGAGAACAAAAAAGAGCAATTCAAAGCAACCGTCTTGGAGGCCCACCTTCTTGCTTGAACAGCCTTACAAGCCTCACTGGACTCTGTAGACACAGCAGCACGTTCCATTGCCAGGGCTATAGTTATGCAACAAGCTTCCTGGCTCCATCTCTGGGTTTCCCAAAATTGGTACAATCTACCTTCAAGGATCTTCTGTTTGAGGGCCCGAAGCTATTCGCGGCCAAGACGGATGAGTTGCTTCACTTTAAAGGACTCCAGGGCTTCCCTCAGATCCTTGGGTATTGACAAACCTACTCAAAAGGAAAAAACGGGGGAAATATTACTCAGTGTAAAGAACCTAATCTGTGCCCTACCCCCAACCTCAGAGGCAATATGACCTGCAGAGGCAGAGATCCAATAGGGGAGACCACTCCCTTCTCAGCCCTCGACATCCCAACAGCCTCCCTCTAAACAACAGTTTTGAGGGTTTGGCCAAGGACCTGAAACATCTCCCACATCTTCTATTGCTGGAATCATCCGATACCATCCACCCATTCAGAGACTGTCTGACTCCATCCACCCAATGTGGCGAAACATCACATCAGATAAATGGGTACTAGAAATCATCGAGACTGATTATTCCATCCAATTTACCTCCATCCCCGCAACCCATCATCCCTCCCCGTCCCTCTCCAGGGACTCTTCTCTACATCTACTACGACAGGAGGTAAACCATCTCAAATGCCTGGGCATAGTAGAACCAGTACCAACATAACACAGAGGGAAGGGTTTCTACTCCCATTATTTTCTCACCCAGAAAAAAACCAGAGGATGGAGGCTCATTCTCGACTTAAGAAGACTCAACAAATTCCTGAAGACCCAGCAATTCAGGATGGTCACACTAGCAATAATAACTCCAGTACTGTAACAAGGAGACTGGTTCTCGGCCCTCGGTCTACAGGATGTATATTTCCACATAATGATACATTCTTCACACAGGTGGTTTCTCAAATTTGTTCTGGCAAAGATCGCTACCACTACAACTTATTTCCATTTGACTTGTCTACAGCTCCACAGGTATTCTCGAAAATCCTCTCGATGGTGGCGGTTCACCTCCACATACAAGGGGTCATAATATTCCTCTATCTGGACGATTACTTACTCAAAGCCTCAACTCAGGAAGAGACCCTAGAAGCTACCCAAAAGACAGTAGCTCTCTTCATACAGCTGGATCTAAAGATAAACCAACAAAAATCAGTGGTCACACCTGTGCCGAGACTGCAGTTCACTGGGGCCTACCTCGACTCTCTGGAAGCTACAGCCTCTCTGCCCCAGCACAGATTGCCCACTCTAGTCAACCTAATTGCTATAACACAAGCAGCCCACAGACACTGGCCAGGATCTTCCTCCACCTCTTAGACCATATGTCAGGAACGACATTTGTCATCAAGCATACTAGACTACACATGCAATGCAAGCATGGCTCAGGACAGTATATGTTCCACATAGACACAGTACAAACAAGCATCTTACAATGGCAAGCAAGGTAAAAAAAATAAAAATAAAAAATCATCTCTCCATTGGTGGACTCAACCACATAACGTCTATACAGGAGTTCCCTTCGCACAGACCCATCCAGCGATGATACTCACAACAGACGCCTCTCTGCTGGTGGGGAGGGGCGGCCACACCTGTGCAACCACGTGATCCAAGGCTGTTGGTCCCCTTGGAAGCAACATTACACATAAAGCTCCTGGAGCTCTGGGCAGTCCTCAGTGCATGTTCACATTTCCTACCCATGATAAGGGACAAGGTCATAAAGGTGCTGACAGACAATGCCACTTGTATGTTTTATATAAACCACCAAAGAGGTAAGCCCCAGTCCTGAGCACCCCCCTCAAACCCAGAGCCCCCTCCACCCCAAGCCTCTCATCCCCAGCCCCACCACAGAGTTTGCATCCCCAGACGGAGCCCTCACCCCCCCTGCACCCCAATCCGCTGCCCCAGCCCAGAGCCCCCTCCCACACACTGAACCCCTCTACCCCAGCCGGGAGCCCCCTCCTACACCCCAAACCCCTCTGCCCCAGAGCCCGCACCCCAACCCGCTGCCCCAGCCTGGAGCCCCCTCCCACATCCTGAACCCCTCATTTCTGGCCCTATCTCAGAGCCTGCACCCCCAGTTAAGCCCTCACCTCCCGCACCCCAACCCCCTGTCCCATCCCAGTGAAAGTGAGTGAGGGTTGGGGAGAGTGAGCAACAGAGGGAGGGGGGCTGGAGTGAGTGCGGGCAGGAACTTGGGGAAGGGGCAAGGCCTCTGAAGGGGCGGGGCTAGCATATTTGGTTTTGTGCATTTAGAAAGTTGGCAACTCTACGCCTGACAAGTGGGAGAACTGGGGGCCCTCATGGCATATCCCCCATACACAATTTTTTTCAAAAACAAAGTTACCCTATGACTACATTCCAAGTTCCTACCTAAAATAGTTCCATCATTCCATTTGAATCAACCCATCCATCTCCCATCGTTCTTCCCAAATCCTCACGGGAACAAGCGCAATGCTTCATATTCTGGACATCCGAAGGGCACTAGCTTTTTACATTGAAAGGACAAAGTCTTTCAGAAAGTCACCAAAGTTTACTTCTTTCCATCACAGAACAATCTAAGGGAGACGCTGTATCCAGACAAAGGCTGTTGAAATGGATCTCCAGCTGCATTGACTTTTGCTATCGCCATCAATGGCTCCAACCCTCCCTGGGGACCTGGACACGTTCCACCAGAGCTCTCTCTACATCAGTCACCTTCCTCAACAATGTGCCCATTGTGGACATCTTCAGAGCAGCAACCTAGGCACCAGCTCGTATGTTCACACAGCACTATGCCACAGAGCAGCACTCGACATCAGTGGTTTTATCATCTGCCACGACTGCAACGCCGAAGCCCCTCCCTTCCACTGAGGGACACGGCTCTACCGTCACCTAAAGTGGAGCATCCCCAGGGACATCCCTTGAAGAAGAAGAGAAGATCACTCACCATGTGCAGTAACTGAGATTCTTTGAGATGGTTGTCCCTGTGGGTGCTGCACTACCCTCCCTCCTCCCCTCAACTTCGGAGTTTTCATGCTAGTGACTCTGCAGTAGAGAAGGAACTGAGTAGGAGTTGGTGTCACAGCGCTATGTACCCGCCAGAGATGGTGTGAGAGGGGATCAGCACATGTGATACCCAGCCAGGCACTGCTACTACAAATCTCTGTTTACAAGTGCAGGAGCACCCACTGGACAACCATCTCAAAGAACCTCAGTTAATGCATAGAGTGAGTAACCAAAGGGTTAATTGTCACTGAAATTAAAGTTCACCCCCCCAAAAAAAAGTTTAAAAGTTTTAAACCATATTTAAGGGAAATGTTAATGATTCCCCCCGCATCAGCAGTAGATCTAGGCATTTCTCATTAGCTTTCATCAGTCATGGAGCAATAGATCATCACACCCAGTAGAGCAGATTTCCCCTGCATACCCTGTTGTGAAATGGGATGGACCTGTGGCTGGGATTATTAAAGGAGCTGCTAGGGTTTAGGATTGCAACTCCCCCTGAATTGTTAAATGCGCTTGCTCTAGTTTGCTTGAACGGCTGAATTGTGAAACCTTTGTGTTGGTGATCATCACTTACTGATGGGTGTCAGTCCATTCCAACCAAGTGCTCACTCGTATGAGTTAAGGGCTCCTCGAGCTGCCTCACAGTGACAATAGGGACCCTGTCATGAATCCGGACCATCTTCTCTGCAAAGTAAGATGAAAGCTCCTGATGGCAGGAAACATTAGACTGAGCCCTGGGGAAGACAGCTCAGCTTAATCAGATGGCTCCCTGTCTGTGGCTGTTCTGGTGATAGGGAATTCACAGCTGTTATGTAACAGAGGAGAGACGAGACCTCCAAATCCTCACCAGAGCCCTGGCCTTCAACTGTAAAATCTCTCAGTTCTGCAATCGGTGCTCCCTGCCGCTGTTCCTGTCCCCTTCCCTCTCTCTGTCAATGTGGCCTCCATTACCGTAGTATCTGCACAATCTTTAATGTATTCGACTTCACAACACCCCTGTGAGGTAGAGAAGTGCTATTTATTGTTCCCTTTTTACAGAGGAGATACTGAGGCAGAGACACATTGTGTCACATACCCCATGTTCACACAGCCTGTGGAAGAGCAAGGAATTGAAACCAGGTTTGTCCAAGTCCCAGGCAAGGACACTAGACCCTGCTTCCTCTTGTGCTGTATCTGTCTTGGCATCCATAAATCATGGTGTCTTGTGAAGACCACATCAAGGCAGGGGACATCTGAGAGCTAATGCTTTGATGACAACAGATGTTTCTAATGCCCTTCCAGTCCATCAATTCACTGGTGCAGTGGCTGCCCTAGAGAATTTGGGAGTCCAGCAAGATCTATAAGTCTCCAAAGGCAGAGGGGTGGTTGAAAGCCCTGTGCTACTACCTGGTGGAAGTGATCATTAACCCTACGATTTGGTCATGGCAGTCACAGATTCTGTGCATTTACCGGACCCCTCGGTGACTTCTTCCGCTTCAGCTGTCAGCAGCTGAAGCTGGGGCTGGATGGCTGGAACCAGGACCCTGCAGCTGCTGCCCTGCAGCTTGCAGGCGGGGGGACTGCAGCCAGGCTGGGCGCCCCTGTCCCGCAGCTGCGGCCAGCTCTGGAGCGGGGATTGTGCGTCCCTCCCATGGCTGCATCCCCTGCTGCGCCCCAGCCCTGCACTTTGGCCGGGGGCTGCAGCTGGGGCCGTGCTGCAGCCTGGCCATATGCCCCAGTCCTGCAGATTCTGCCAGGGGCTGGAGCTGAGTCTGGGTATTGTAGGGCTGCAGTGGGTGCTGTGTGCCCCATTCTCAGCTTCCCAGAGCCCTGTGCCTTTGTCCCGGCTGCCGCCCAGGCTTGGCAAGGGCTACAGCTGGGCTGTGCACCCCTGTCCTGCAGCTGCGGCCAGCTCTGGACTGGGGGCTGTGCACCCCCCGTGGTTGTGCCCCCGGCTGGAACTGGGGCTGTGCCACCCACCATGGTGGGGGTCTCGGCCTGTCAATCATGCCCTGCCCCCCCCCATGGGACTCCATTCCTCTCCCCATACTTAGCCGTGCCCCCGGTTAATTTTAGTATAGTCACGGGCAGGTCACGGACTCCCTGAATTTTTGTTTATTGCCCGTGACCTGTCCGTGACTTTTACTAAAACTACCCATGACCAAATCTTAGGGTTAGTGATAATTAGACCGGAACAAGGTGCTGCTCCCTACGCTCCCAATATGCACATCTATAACAAGGGGAAGATTTAACATCTCTGTGCATCTAGGTTCAGAGACCTAAGGTAGAATCTCCTTCCTTAGAGGTTTTTAAGGTCAGGCTTGACAAAGCCCTGGCTGGGATGATTTAACTGGGAATTGGTCCTGCTTCGAGCAGGGGGTTGGACTAGATGACCTTCTGGGGTCCCTTCCAACCCTGATATTCTATGATTCTATGATTCTATTGGATCAGACCCTGGTCCAACTAGTCCAATATCCAATCTGACAGCTGCCAACACCAAAAAGATGCTTCAGAGGACGGTGCACAAAGCCCAGATGTAGGCAGTTACGAGATAATCTGTTCCTGGAGAAGTGTAACCTGCTATAGTTAATGCATGTGGGTTTATATCTCTTTTAGAATCACTGTCAATAATCTGACATAAGAGATTCCAAGGAAACACACCAGAGATGTCATCTTTATGGATACTGCAGGTTGTCCACAGACCTCTTTGATGACTTCAGCCCCAAGGTTGACAGCAGATCAGGATTACAATTTGTAAATGTGAAAGTGTAAAAATAAGTGAAGATTGCTTACCTGTAATCCTCTTTGTCATAGCACTTTTTTTTCATTTTACCCAGCAACTGGAATATGGCCAATACACTGAGGTAAACACCTCTGCTTTTACAAAAATTGCAATGGGATCTTTAATGACCTAAGTGGCTTGAAATGTTTTGTTGGCTGTATCCCTAATGCAGTCTACTTTTAGTAACAATTAACAATCAAGTTCCTGCCCCATCACTATTATTTTCCATTTTGGTGAAGTAATAGACGTTGTCACTTGGAGCACAGATTCTAAGGGCTTTTAGTCTATGTTCTGAATTTTTTATTTGCAAGCAAACACTTTTAGCAGTTTTTGGAGCCCAAGTGAATACAGACTTGGATACTAAAAACTCAGTGTTCATTAGGTACATTTCAACTCTTCAACTGTTCTGTTTTTACAATTGTTTTTACAGAGACAATTAAATAGCAAAAACTAGATTGGTCAAAAGAGAACCAATAAATGTTGTTTAATGATTTAGGATCATACTTTCCCCTGTGTGCAGAAGAACAAGTATTAGGAGGCAGGAAATCCAACTTAGATCTTTCTAGTGGAGGATGTCAGGGTTGTCACCACTGTTGCAAATACTTTGTGCTAAAATTGTCCTACACTTAAATAGTGATGAGAATATGCATCTAACCTTGGGTTCTTCAGATGGAACCTCTACCAACATAAAACTAGAATAGGCCCCTGCTTTGATATTATGGTCGTGCCTAGGGACCGGTCAAGGACGGGCCAATTGCCCTAGGTCCTGTACACACACAGAAAGAGACAGCAGCATAGAACTCAATGAATTTAGTGAACTGCTGCAAAGCCATTGTAGGTCCCAGATAACCCCTATTATTTTCCTGTGGTTAAGCAGTGGCTTTATTTTAATTTATTTACAACTGATAGGACATTCCCTGAACAAATTATAACATTATTTAAATATCAGGTTTGAAGGGCTTGTGTCCATAAAGATTTGTTTTCTAACTAAGGCTCCCAATAAGGAATAATCAACTGTATTTCCCCCTCTCTTTCTTCTTCCCTCTGAAGGGACTATGTTCCATTCATCTTGAAAATGGAAGAGCGCCCAAAATATGTGAAGTGTTTTGGGTGAAAAGTCATAGTATGGAGCAGCAATGGTAGGAGGGTGTAACTGTCCCAAAAGGAATGTGGTACTGTGAAAAGAGTGCATTTTTCAGCAACCAACACAAGAGAAACCAGTATTTCTGAGCATACACTAGCAGCTTTGCTTTCTTTTGCTACTTCATTTCAGCCAAGTACTTAAATATTTGCTTTAAGTTAAATGCCATGCCCCTGGGTGGATTGCCAGCAGCAGGGATCGCACTGATACTGCTAGTTCTTAAAGCATGAGCCTCTATTGCAGGCCTGCACAGCATGCAGCCCCTGGGCCTGCGGGGGGTGAGTAGGCAAGAGGCGGGGTGGGGCAAGCCAACGGCTGGCAGGGTGGTGAAGAGGCCAGTGGAGGAGGGCCAGGTGAGCGGGCGGCGGGGGAGGGGGGCTGAGGAGGCGAGCCGGGCAAGGGGGTTGGGAGGAAATGACGAGCCGGGCGGGCAGTGGTGGCACTATCGGACTTACCACGGCGCCCCTGGCGCCGGGGTCCCAGCCTGGCCCGCTCTTCTCTGTCCCCCTGCTCTCTCTCTCCTGTGGGGGCAGAAGCTTGATGCTGCCGGCTGCTGGGGCTCCTGCTGCAGCCGGGTTCTGCTGGCAGCCAAACTCCTCCCCCACCTCTTCCCCCAGCGTGCTTCCTTCCCTCCCCTCCCTGCCACCGATCAGCTGTTTGCCAGCAGGAGGGAGGGGGAAGAGCGGAGCCTCAGCACGCTCGCTGCTCTGGGGAGGAGGAGGGGAAGAGGAGGGAGCATGGCCTTGGGGAAGGGGCTGGAATCGGGGCATACCCCCTCCAGCCCCTGCTGGGAGCACCCCCCATGACCCCAGCCCACACCCCCCGCCCACCCTGACCCCTGCACCCCCTCACACTGGGTGGCCGTTTGGCATTTGTACTGCGGGGGCTCCAGCTATGTGCCGCAATAATGTTGGAGCAGTTACTCGAAGAATTTATCGGGAGACAAGTAACCAAACATCACTGCATTATACATCAGCCGGTTTTCTGTAACAAAGTCTTAAAATCTGAGCGTGTAATGTCAGTGGTACTTTCCATTGTAAACTACATCTGTTCTAGAGGACTGAAACATAGGACATTTCGAGCCTTTCTTGAAGGGGTAGATGCCGAGTGCAGCGACTTAATCTACCATACGGAAGTGAGGTGGCTGAGTCGAGGGAGAGGGCTCCAGCGTTTCGTTGCTTTGAAAGAGGAGGTAGTAAAATTCCTGGAAAAAGGGCCAATAAAATTCCCAGAGCTTGAAAATGAGTCCTGGAGTCAAGATCTCTTTTTCTTTTGTGATATTACAGCACACCAGAATGATCTCAACATTCAACTTCAGGGGAAAAAAAATCAACCTATATTTCAAATGTGTGCAGCAGTGAAAGCTTTCAAAATGAAATAGAAACTTTTCAGAAGTCAGCTGTCAAAAGGCGAAATGTGCCACTTTCCCACCTGTGCACAGCGTATCCCTCAGCACAAACACGCCGCGTTAGGAGCAAGATACGCAAAGCACACTAATCTTTTGATTGAAGAATTTGACAGAAGACTTACTTTGTCTAAAGAAGAAGACGTCCAGTTGAAGCTGATTCAAGCTCCCTTTTCAGAGGAAGTGCCACTAGATTTGCAGCTGGAGGTTATTGAACTTCAGTGTTTGGCAGTTTACCGAAATAAGCACAGAGAAAGCAGCCTGCGGGACGTCTACAGAAGTCTGGACAATGAAAAATACAAGAATCTTATCGAAGTTGCACTGAAAACGTTCAGCATTTTTGGAAGCACTTACATATGTGAACAAACATTTTCCATCATGAACACGAATAAAAACAAGCAACGTTCTTCTCTGACTGACAACCATTTGGAAGACATTATGAAAATATCCACTTCAAATATGTCCCCTGAATACGACAAGCTTGTTGCCAAAAAGAAATGTAATATCTCTCATTAAATTTGCAAGGTAATTATGAAAGGTACAAATGTTTTCTTTCAACGGAACAGCTGCTTTTCATTTTTCCATGATTCATTAAAAAAAAAATTAAAAAATTGTTTGCTTTAATTGAAAAATTCTTAATAAAGTATCACCCCCACCCAATCTTCCTTTTCAGCCCACAGCTGTTTCGGTGGGGCGGCGCTGGGGAAGGAGGGTTTGTTTCCGCGGGGTGGGCGGCGCGGGGGAGGGGGGTGTTTCCGGGGGGCCGGGGGGTTTCGGCCCTCAGCTGTTTTCTTTGGAGTAATATGGCCCTCTCCGCTTTACGAGTTGTGTTGGCCTGCTCTACTGCATGAGCTAAAAGACTCAGCTCTCTCTTATCCAAGGTTGTAGCTGGCTCATCAACCTCTATATGTGGCCTACCCACCACTAGAGGGGGACAGAGCACCACCCTGAGTGGCTATGGGTAACATAAGCGCATACATAAGCATAGCAAGAAAGCCTATTACAAAATTCATCACATGTATGCAGAGTGCAGATTCTACCAGCTCATCACTCATTGACATCTAAACAATTTTCATCACAGCACTGAAAGACACTTCTCAATGGGAGCTGTTTTCCTACTATGGCCCCAATCCTGCAACGAGATTATGTCCCAGCACCTCTACGTGAGTGGAAAGGTATGACTGAAATCATCTCATGGCAGGGTCAGGGCCTAAATTTTGGATTTTTACTCCTATCTCACTTCCGCTGCAAAGCTGTTCAAAAAGAATATGCAAGAATTACTTAATAATTGTGTGTGTGTGTGTGTGTGTGTCTGTATAACATATATCTTTTTGCAGATACAGACTAGCACGGCTGCTACTCTGAAACCTATATATAATATATATACTTTCCCCACTCTCTTGTTTCAAAATGGCTGAAGAATTTTTGTTCTAGCTTTCCAAAAAACAACCCGCAAAAATTTGTGTGCCCATGACACAGAAAAATTTCAGTCTGACGGGGAAACATTTCAATAAGTCCTCAGAGACTAAAGACAGGAGTTTAGAATGGCAACTGCCATGCAATCTTAACTATAGTGGTCACTACATTACAGCAGTGCTCTGGAAATGAGATGTGTATGTGTATATGTAAATAGTTAACAGATAAAATGGCAGTAGGTGCCACTTAAGAATATGTAGCATAGTTCCTGAGTTATGTAGGACGAATAAATCTTGTTATGCACTACGAATGGGTCTTTCTAGCAACTTATTTTAGTTTCTAACAGCTACTGCATCCACTCTAATAGACATTGAGAGGCATTTTTAAAAATATAAAATGAGGAAAGTTGTGGTTTGCCTGTGAGTGTGACTGGTTGCTGCATTAAGGCCCCAACTCAGCAAAGTATTTAAGCACATGCTTAATTTTAAAGACATGGGACCTAAGCATGCCACAAGTCCCACTGTCATCAGTGGGACTTTAGCATATGCTTAACTGCTTTGCCGAATAAGGATGGACTTGAGCACATGTTTAAGTGCTTTGCTGAATTGGGGAGTAAAAAAGGAAACAACAAAGATCAAACCTCTTCATGACAGCAAAAAATGGCTGTTAATTTTAAACAGCAGGATGGCAGAACATCAAGGACACTTAATCTAATAATCTGTGTGTGGCTGGGATTTAAGAGTCCAGGTTCATTTCCCAGCTGTGCCACAGAATTCCTGTGGAACCTTGGGCAAATCATTTAATCTACCTTATGCCCCAGTTCCCAATCTGTAAAATGGGGATAAAACATCCCCAGCTCACAGGGATGCTGCGAGGATAAAATCCATTAATGACTGTGAGGTGCTTGGATACTCTAGAGATGAGGGTATATAAACAGAAGCAGAGAAAGAAGATCCTTTCTGTTGGTCAGCAATTGTGAATTTGGGGACATGAACTAGTGCGAAGCTACATAAAATACAAGCTGCTTTGTTGTTCCTCTCCCCCTCCCACGCCCCCGCCGCATGGCGCAGTCTCTGATTTGCTCTGTGCTGGAAGGAGCGGTATTGTACACAGATGTCTCCTTTGTAGTTAAACTAGTGGGAAGGAGAAGACAGTAAAAGCTCAGCAAATAAAAGCTTTGTCAAAACAGCTATAAATGTGAACAAAAATATTTTTTAAATGTCTTAATGTTCAAACAGGCACTCCTCCAAGCCTGGAGCTTAATCCTAGCTCATTTTGTTTCTGCTCTGGAGATGCCTTTTCTAATAGATTCCTAGATTTTAGAGCCAGAAGGGATCATTCTGATTGGGTAGTCTGACTTAATGCAGAACACAGGCCATAAGCCTTCCATGAAATTAATTCCTGCTTCATGTCCAGTAGCAATGGTTGAACTAGAGCAGATCTTTCAAAAAATCCAATCCTGACTTTCAAATATCCAGTGATGAAGAATCCAGCACCACCCTTGATAAATTGTTCCAATGGAAATTACCCTCACTTTAAAATTTGCACCTCATTTCCAGTCTGAATTTGTCTAGCTTCAACTTCCAGACATTGGTTCTTTGTTTGGATCCTCAGAGTCTGGACTGACTGATGGCTGGAAAATTTCCAATGCAGAAGTTTTTCAGTGGAGAAAAAAAGAAGAGCCAAACTTTTGGCAAGAAATTTTCCAATTTTTCCACTAATTCAGCTCGTCCCCTCGCTATGACCTATAGATTTGAATGCCTAAAGGCAGACCTGTGCTTCCTGAACTTGGCTTCTCAGGGTAAAAAACAATCATTAAAAACTCTTCAAATAGAAAAGAGAACCTGCAATCCTAAAAAGCTTTCAATAAATCCAACCTGTTATTGGATACATCCGCCCCAGTCTCTGGCCGCCAGCTGGTAGGCACAATGACATACACACAACAGCCACTTAAAACTAAATCAGAGCTGCTGAGCACCTCCCGCTCCAATGGGTGTTGAGTGTAGCCAGAGGTGCTAAGTGCATCTGAGAATCAGGCCGCTACAACAGTAACTCTCCCCTTCCAAAAATAAAACCTCTCCCCTAGCAGTTTTCACCCCATAAAGGGAGAAGTGTCTGACACTACATGGAGTCCACTGGGGCCATCACTCAATTTTATGTGGAAGGGGCTCAGATGGAAGCAGGATAAACCCCTACGATAAGATATGACTCCAGAAGAGTTGGGAGGTCACTGCTGCCCATTCAGACAGCAAGAGTCTGGGCCAGCCTGAGCTGTGATTAGCAGCAGGGGGAGGACAGACTTGACATTCATGGCAGCCTTTCAGATTGCAATGACATCTTCCCAGGCTTGGGCCATAATCTTTCCGTTTGTATAAACATTGGTGATAACTCCCCCTCGCCTGCATGGTCAGGCTGGGGCTGAGCTGTACGCCCGCACATGGGAGGGGGAGGACAACACCAGCCGCTTGCAGGCCTGTCTGCCCAGGCAACGAGGCTGTCTTGAAACAGCTTTCGAGAGCCTGATTCTGAAAATGGATTCAGGTAAACCAGCTATGTCAAATGGTGTCACCGGAAATCACCAGGTCCTTAGAACCCTTTCCAGGACATGGGCGTGTTTTCTGTGCAGATGGGGCATCAGACCCATGCGAACCAGCCTTGGCCATGGCCTCTGAGGCAGCTGCTTTCCGTACCCCTGGGTGCGAAGCCGGGGAAGGGAGGAAGAGGCCATTATAAACTGTAGGCCTTAGACTATAGAGGTGGGCTTCTCCTGAGTCTATCTCAGCAACATCCTACAGGACTTTGAATAACCCAGCAAGGCTGCATCATTTATCCCAGTGCTTTGCCCTTCACCCCTGAGGATCCCCATGGGCTGTAGGGACAGGAACGAATTAAGCCACCATTTCAGAGAGAGGGACACTCGCCAGTGACTTGGCCAGAGTATCAGCCTGACAGGAACAGAACGAAGCTCTCCTGATTCTCTGTGCTGGACTGTGTCTCCCCTTTCTCAGAGCCTCACCAGGCTGAGCACAAGGCTCGCTTATGAACTCAACACGTGCTACATCCATGCATAGAAAACCACCAGGGATTCAACCAGTGTAGCCAGCATGTAAGGCAAAATAAGCCTGTGGCCCAGCCAGTGCATCAGACCCCTGCAGAATGCATGATCTGATGGTCCCATTGCTCAGAAAAGGACGGTGGCACGTAGGGCTGTAACCCTGGGAAGGCAATGCCTCGCTCTGGTGGTGGTCTTCTAATATGCCTAACGCCAGTGGATCAAGGCAGATGGGTTGCATCATTGTAAAGTGTGAGTGCCTGATAATTTTATGCTTTTTTTTTTTTTTTTTGCCTCTTCCACAAAAGAGAGATTAGAATGAAAATTCTTCAGGGCAGGAACTGCCTCTTCCTTTGTATTTGCTGTAGCTACCTGCTTTCCAATCTAAAGAGTGATAATAAAGAGGCCAAGAGAATTATTTTGTTGGCTACCCCGGCTGGCTCTGTAGCCTGCCGAGGTCATAGAGCCATGGCAGAATGAGCTGGATTCCCTGGTGGCTCAGGCACCATTAACACTTTCCCTCACCGTCACTTGCACAACTTGGCTGCCACCATACAGCCCAGAGGAGGCTGCGTTTCAGTGATGTGCCTCTATGTAGCTTACAAAGCACTTTGGATTTTTTTTTTTCCACAGTGGAAGCTGCTGCATGTGTTCAAACTATTTCTCATGGGAAGACTCAATAAAGTTTTCTGAATGGCGAAAGCCATCAGTAACGCTAACGGGTTTTTTCTTCCACTGGAGCAGAGTTAAAAAAACAAAGGGACTTAACAAATTAAATCAGGAAACAATAAGTACAGGACGTGGCTAGAATGACATTATGTAAAGAGTAATACATCTGGAATAAGTTACTGCACAGGACAAGCAAAGCAGAATCTAAACATGTGCAAGACGTAACCATGTTTGTGTCAGGAGAAGGGTGTGGTTAAAACAAGTCAGGAAGGTGGGACTATGATAAAGCAAATAGCGAGCAAGCATGTTAGCCTAGATAGTCTTTTACAGCTCCTGCTGTTTGTGTTATTAACAATTTCCTATTGAGTTGCAGCAATTTCTTTAACTCTCTGTCCTAGATCTACTGGATGTTTCAGTTATGGGAAGACCAGGCTGTAACTGTGAGCCATTCGGGGGGCCGGGGGTGTTAAGTGAACTCCTTTGCCCTTGCTCAGATGATCAAGCAGATTTGCCTGCAGTTTATTTTGTACACACGCACGTGACCCTAAACACAGCCTGCAATCCCCTTTGGTGAATGTGGCGTCAATTTGGATTCTTCCCTGAGCTTGCTCCCAAGGGGCCCCGAACTGCAGACCATATGCCAGCCAAGAGCCCACTGAAGAAATGGGAATTTTGCCAGCATGAGAATGGCAGGGCAGAGCAGAGCTTCTAGGAGAGCAGGTAACTAAGACACAGGTGGAAAGATATAGTGTAATCAAGAATCAGGCCCTAACGACCCTTTATGCTGCTCCCAGCACCTGTACCTGCTCGCAGACCTGTTGGAGGTATGGCTGGCATGCATTGCATTACAGCTGGCCCCTGGGAAGTATAGCATAATTTAGAGCAGCCCTGAGGTTGCTCTAAAGTGCACCAGTGGCCAGGCAGGCTTCTTCATGGCAGAATGCAGGGGGTGCATGAGTGGTTCACTAAGGGCCAAATTCAGCCTTAGGTTATGCGCTGAGATCAATGAGTGCATGTAACCAAGGGACAGAGTTGGTCCCCATTTCATTTCAGCACTGTTCACTTCCTCAGGCTTTGGAGGCAGGATCTCTGTATATGAATATTTACGACCCGCTTTCCAGCTAAAGCAGGATAAAATCTGCTTTCATAATGCGTTCCCTTTGAAAGATGACAATAAAAAGAAAAAAAATTCCCACCACCCACTCAGTCTCATGCAAATTAGAGCAGAACAAGAGATACAAAATAAAAAAAAAAATCCACCTCCGACTTTGGGAACGAGATGAGGGGGAAGTGAGTGAGCATATCCCTCCGAGACATGCTCTAAATCTTGTTACACAAAGTCACTGCTGGCCTTTTGTAATTAGCAGGTACAGTCAAAGCTGCATTTGCAGGGATACCGACAGCCAATATAACAAGCAAGAAGTGATTGAAAGCCCACAGGCCTCTGCCCCATGACGGCCAGTAAATAAGGCACTCCCTCTGCAAGCCTTGTTAGCAATGCAGAGTGACCAGATCTCTTCCTGTTACAATATTTGGTATATCTACAGCATTCCCCATCTGAGGATCTCAAAGCCCTTTATCAACTTTTACTAATTAAGCACAGCAATAGCCTTGTGAGGGAAGTCAGGGATTGGTCTAGCAGCTCGGGTATTGGAGCAGGACCCAGTACTGGAGCACGTGTAGGATCTTGGCAAATCACTTCATCTGTATGTGGTCTCCATTTCCCCTCTTACCCTCTGTCTGTTTAGATTGTAAACTCTTCAGGGTAGGGACTGTCTCCCACTCTATGTTTGTACAGCACCTTGCACACTGGGCCCCTGATCTTGGCTGGCACCAGCAGGGGCTATGGTAATACGAAGGATAATAATAGAAAGATTGTTTTAACCACTGTGGAAATGCAGCTGCAGCGTAATCAAGAAGCGAAGAAGTCAAGGAAACAGTGTCCAGTGGAAGCGCAGGGAAAATATTAGGTGGGCAGGATGTAATTTGGCCAGGACATTAGTGTCTGTTTCCCCTGCACCTTGTGCAGTCATTTTGGCCAGTGTACGGTGAACACACACCGCTATCAGATCAGAATGGTTGCACTTTACACTCCTTCTACACCGGTGTGAATAGCGACACACGGCAGTGAAGAATCAGGTCCCGGGACTCTCATCCTCTCGCAGAAGATGCTGTCGGATCTTTTACTGACACAAAGAGGTCAAACCCTGTGCCTTACTTCCTCATCCAGGAAACAGGTTCCACAGTATTGCCCAGATTAAAACCTGCTTGTGCTAACCCTCGGAAGGTCTGAGCTGAATCCCCCACTCCATCCTCCCCAGTCTTCTGTGGTTTGATGAAATAACCAGCCTTGGTACCTGGCATAGAGAGTCAAAGCCTCTCAGGAGACGTGTCCCTGCATTTGATAATTTAATTGGGGATTGGACCTGCTTTGAGCAGGGGGTTGGACTAGATGACCTCCTGAGGTCCCTTCCAACCCTGATATTCTATGATTCTATGATTTCACTGTGAACAAAGACTCACGGGATCCAGAGTGGAGTTTGGAACCAACCAGGATCCCCTGTTTCCAATCAATAGAAAAGCAGCAGTGGAGAAAAGACAATGAGGTTGTGATGTAAGTGTCTAGTCACTGGAATAGGAGGAACCAATATTGTGCACCAGGTCCTGCCCCTTTAGATTGGTGGAGCCCCACTGAAGTCAGAAGACCTGTAGGGGTGTAAGAATCTGAGATGAAATCCTGGTCCCACTGAAGTCAGTGGCAAAACTCCCATTGACATCAGTGGGGCCAGGCTTTCACCCCCATGTCTAGTTTAAGTAACCCATAGACCACTTTTCCCAGGCTCCAGCAATCTTCACCGAAGGGAGGGAAGGGATATTTAGAAAGGGAAGAAACTTGTGCCAACTGGAAACTTACTGCAGCTCTTACAAGGTAACCTGGAAAAAAAAAGAAAGGAAAAAAAGGCTATTTCAAAGTGAAAGCCCCGAGAGACACGGACATTGAACACATCCTTAATTATACAGACCTGGACCTTGTTCTAAATGCATTAGGGAGCTTTGTGTTGGCTATAAAAGCATTACAAGGAAAAGCTCTATGTTCCACAGAGAAACCATTTGCAGGATTTCCAACCCCCAAACTGCAGCAATTGTGAATTTTTACCAGGGAGGGTAATTAACCATTGGCACAATTTATCAACGGTCATGGTAGATTCTCCATCACTGGAAATTTTTAAATCAAGATTTGATATTTTTCTGAAAAATCTGCTCTAGGAATTATTTTGGGGAAGTTCTCTGGCCTGTGTTATGCAGAAGGTCAAACCATGTGTTCACAATGGTCTCTTCTGGCCTTGGGATCTATGAGTGAAACCCCCTGTCTCCCCCCGCCCCCCAACCCATGAGATTGGCTTAAAAACAAAGAGATTTAAAAAATAATAAATTTGGGATGGGGGTGGTGGTATTTGCCTTCTGGGTTTTGAGCCTTTAGGGTTCATGTTTCCAAGCTTTACTCTGCAGCCAGGAGAACTGGAATCTCACCCAAAAAAAAAAAAAAAGCAAAAACAGCTGGAGTCTGATGTAATCACATGACTCCAGGAACTGGGGCTTTAAAGAAAAACAGCAAATATTAAACTAATGATGAAATGGCAGAGTTGGAAGCACTGTGGGAGATTCACCCCTCCAAAAAAATACTGCTAAAGTTATTCAACAGTACAATGCAATCCATTCTCTAGGGAGGCAGTGTGGCCTAGTGGGTAGTGCCCTGAGTTGGTATTCAGGTAGACCTAGGTAGGTTCTATTCCTGGCTTGCCTGCTGGGTGACTTTGGCAAAGTCTTTTCCTCTGTGACTCCGTCTCCCCATCACTGAAATGGGGATACTGCTATTGATCTCCTTTGTAACTCGCTTTGAGATGTACTGATGATAAGAACTGGGGGTTATTATACTGCAGCAAAGTCTGGTGCCCAGGTTTAATAGCAAATTACACTGATTGGAAGGAAGTCCCACGTTTACAGTTCTGCCAACACATCCGTCACGTATGGAAGGATAGTCCAGTGACTAGGGTGCTAACCCCTGACTTAAGTGATCTGGGTTTGAGTCCCAGCTTTTCCACATACTTCTGGTGTGAGTTTGGGCAAGTCACTTAATTCTCCTCTGTGCCTCAGGTCCCCATCTGTGAAATGGGGATAACTGCCCAGGCCTGCCTCACAGCAATGGTGTGAGGATACATACAGTAAAATCTGAGGTGCTCATCTACCATGGTGTAAGTACCAGAGACAGCGAGCCATGCACAGGAACTCAACACTAGAAGGCCCCAAGTCAAAGCATCACCCATTCCAATACCTCCTCACTGATCTCCCAGCCCATGGAGCAAACAACCTCAGCAAAAAAAAACCTGGAAACTGCTCGAGATACGACAGCAGCTGGGATAGAACAAGTGGAAGCCAAGAAGCTGGGCTGTGGCAGAGCCCTGCAGCGAAGTCTCTTGCGGCAGCAGCCCAACATTCCTGCAGGAATATTCAAAGCCAGGTCAGACTCATGCCAACTGGAGCCTCTGTGACCATAACCTGGTGGTGAGACATAAAGTCCACTCTAAGCCACGAGGGGAATGGGCGTGCAATCAGTGGGCCCAAGGAGAGAATCATAGAATCATAGAATATCAGGGTTGGAAGGGACCTCAGGAGGTCATCTAGTCCAACCCCCTGCTCAAAGCAGGACCAATCCCCAATTAAATCATCCCAGCCAGGGCTTTGTCAAGCCTGACCTTAAAAACTTCTAAGGAAGGAGATTCCACCACCTCCCTAGGTAACACATTCCAGTGTTTCACCACCCTCCTAGTGAAAAAGTTTTTCCTAATATCCAACCTAAACCTTCCCCACTGCAACTTGAGACCATTACTCCTTGTCCTGTCATCTGCCAGCACTGAGACCAGTCTAGATCCATCCTCTTTGGCACCACCTCTCAGGTAGTTGAAAGCAGCTATCAAATCCCCACTCATTCTTCTCTTCTGCAGACTAAACAATCCCAGTTCCCTCAGCCACTCCTCATAAGTCATGTGTTCCAGACCCCTAATCATTTTTGTTGCCCTTCGCTGGACTTCCTCCAATTTTTCCACATCCTTCTTGTAGTGTGGGGCCCAAAACTGGATGCAGTACTCCAGATGAGGCCTCACCAATGTCAAATAGAGGGAAACGATCACGTCCCTTGATCTGCTGGCTATGCCCCTACTTATACATCCCAAAATGCCATTGGCCTTCTTGGCAACAAGGGCACACTGTTGACTCATATCCAGCTTCTCGTCCACTGTCACCCGTAGGTCCTTTTCCGCAGAACTGCTGCCTAGCCATTTGGTCCCTAGTCTGTAGCGGTGCATTGGGTTCTTCCGTCCTAAGTGCAGGACTCTGCACTTGTCCTTGTTGAACCTCATCAGATTTCTTTTGGCCCACTCCTCCAATTTGTCTAGGTCCCTCTGTATCCTATCCCTGGCCTCCAGCGTATCTACCACTCCTCCCAGTTTAGTATCATCTGCAAATTTGCTGAGAGTGCAATCCACACCATCCTCCAGATCATTTATGAAGATATTGAACAAAACCAGCCCCAGGACCGACCCTTGGGGCACTCCACTTGACACCAGCTGCCAACTAGACATGGAGCCATTGATCACTACCCGTTGAGCCTGACAATCTAGCCAACTTTCTCAGAGATGGAGACCAAGAGACATACACGGGTGAGAAAGAGGTTTTCTCAATCTTAAGCCTTCTTGTCACCAGGCAATGAGGGGACTCTGGGCCTGGCCAAGGGAGAGAGATGGCATGGGGATCTGGAGCAGTACTGCCAAATGGGCTCAGGGGATCAAGCCCCAAAGACTGCGTGTCCCGTCTTCTGAGGGGCCTGCCATTTTCTTATATTTTGGCAACAGAAGTATAGCTTGTCTTGCCATTAGAGTCTCACAGGATTGAACTGTCTGTCTCCTGCCTGTGTGTGTGTATCAGATACATGTATGTGAGGTGTGTCAAATGCATGTGTGTGTCTGAGCTGTGTTCAGAGGGGCACCTGTGTCAGATGCGTGTGTGTGTCTGAGCTGTGTTCAGAGGGGTATTTGTGTTGGATGCGTGTGTGTCTGAGCTGTGTTCACAGGGGCACCTGTGTCAGATGCGTGTGTGTGTTGGGCTGTGTTCACAGGGGCACCTGTGTCAGATGCGTGTGTGTCTGAGCTGTGTTCAGAGGGGTACCTGTGTCAGATGCGTGTGTGTTGGGCTGTGTTCAGAGGCGCACCTGTGTCAGATGCATGTGTGTCTGAGCTGTGTTCACAGGGGCACCTGTGTCGGATGCGTGTGTGTGTCTGAGCTGTGTTCACAGGGGCACCTGTGTCGGATGCGTGTGTGTCTGAGCTGTGTTCAGAGGGGTACCTGTGTCGGATGCGTGTGTGTGTTGGGCTGTGTTCAGAGGGGTACCCGTGTCGGATGCGTGTGTGTGTTGGGCTGTGTTCAGAGGGGTACCCGTGTCGGATGCGTGTGTGTGTTGGGCTGTGTTCAGAGGGGTACCCGTGTCGGATGCGTGTGTGTGTTGGGCTGTGTTCAGAGGGGTACCCGTGTCGGATGCGTGTGTGTGTTGGGCTGTGTTCAGAGGGGTACCCGTGTCGGATGCGTGTGTGTGTTGGGCTGTGTTCAGAGGGGTACCCGTGTCGGATGCGTGTGTGTGTTGGGCTGTGTTCAGAGGGGTACCCGTGTCAGATGCGTGTGTGTGTTGGGCTGTGTTCAGAGGGGTACCTGTGTCGGATGCGTGTGTGTGTTGGGCTGTGTTCAGAGGGGTACCTGTGTCGGATGCGTGTGTGTGTCTGAGCTGTGTTCAGAGGGGTACCTGTGTTGGATGTGTGTGTGTGTTGGGCTGTGTTCAGAGGGGTACCTGGGTCGGATGCGTGTGTGTTGGGCTGTGTTCAGAGGGGTATCTGTGTCGGATGCGTGTGTGTGTCTGAGCTGTGTTCAGAGGGGTACCTGTGTCGGATGTGTGTGTGTGTTGGGCTGTGTTCAGAGGGGTACCTGTGTCGGATGCGTGTGTGTGTTGGGCTGTGTTCAGAGGGGTACCTGTGTCGGATGTGTGTGTGTGTTGGGCTGTGTTCAGAGGGGCACCTGTGTCGGATGCGTGTGTGTCTGAGCTGTGTTCAGAGGGGCACCTGTGTCGGATGCGTGTGTGTGTCTGAGCTGTGTTCAGAGGGGTACCTGTGTCGGATGTGTGTGTGTGTTGGGCTGTGTTCAGAGGGGTACCTGTGTTGGATGTGTGTGTGTGTTGGGCTGTGTTCAGAGGGGTACCTGGGTCGGATGCGTGTGTGTTGGGCTGTGTTCAGAGGGGTATCTGTGTCGGATGCGTGTGTGTGTCTGAGCTGTGTTCAGAGGGGTATCTGTGTCGGATGCGTGTGTGTGTTGGGCTGTGTTCAGAGGGGTACCTGTGTCGGATGCGTGTGTGTGTTGGGCTGTGTTCAGAGGGGTACCTGTGTCGGATGCGTGTGTGTGTTGGGCTGTGTTCAGAGGGGTACCTGTGTCGGATGTGTGTGTGTGTTGGGCTGTGTTCAGAGGGGTACCTGTGTCGGATGCGTGTGTGTCTGAGCTGTGTTCAGAGGGGCACCTGTGTCGGATGCGTGTGTGTCTGAGCTGTGTTCACAGGGGTCTGTGACCTGACACATCTGTCAGAGGGGTGCGTACTTGGTGCGACCGGGCATTTGTGTCATACACCCGATGTGTGCAGGGAGGGTAGGTCAGAGGGGGGTTGTGTGTCAGAGGCATCAGTGCCAGGCAGAGGAGAAAGAGAAGTGTGTGTGTGTGTGTGTGGGGGGGGGTACTGAGTGTGACAGAGCCAGCAGAATAAGTGCCCTGTCTCTTTAAAGGCCCAGACACAGCCCCATCTGATGCGGCGGCTCCAATCAGCAGCCCCTGGGCTCTGGCAGCAGCAGGAGCCTGGGCTCTGCATTCCTCCCTCTTCCTAAAGGGCTAACATGGCGATGGCAGGATGAGGGGGAGGTGAAGACGCAGGGGGATGTGAGAGCAGCAGCTGCCCGGACACACACGCGGGGCGGACAGCGCAGCAGGGGGGGACTGCAGCTGAGGAAAGGAGAAGGGAGAGGGGGGGGGGAAATATAAAAAAAAAAAACCAAAAAAACACCCAACCCAACATTTTCATGGAGAGCAAAAATCCCATGCAAGCTGGGGAGGATCAGGACTCCTTTGAGCTGAGACCCTTGCATCAAAATGGTAGAGCTGCAAACCTTTCCTTTCTCTGATTCTTCCTCTTGTTGATTTCTCCCGGGCTTTGCAGACTTTGCAGAGGCCTCTGAAACTTGCCTAAATAATTGCAACCACGTTGGGGGAGGGGGTGGGGGAGGGCTGAAAAAGAGGTGCATGGTTTATTTTATGTGCATGCTGCAGCCGCAGATTGTGTGAGGGGAAATACAGATCTATGCCCACTGTCAAGAGGCAGGGTTGGAGGGGAGTGCGCTCTTATTTCGTTGTGTGTGTGTGTGTGGGGGGGGGGGGTTGGAAAAACGATGCCAAGAGAGGGGCATCTCTGGATTTTGAAAGTGGATTTGCAAAGTGGGAATGTAGCTGGAGCGACGATAGCTGTCTTGTTGCATGCAAAGAGTTAAATTCCTTCATAGCAGGCTGATGCCTTTGCAAAGGGTTAGGTCACAATCCAAGCATTTTAATTATAAGTTGATTTTTTTTTTAATGCCCCGCTGCCCTCCCCCCTCCCCCCTCCCCCCCCCCAAACGCAGCACTGAGAATTTTGCTTGTAGGTGGGTGCAATAAAGATAATGACACCACCACCCCATCCCCCCGAGGATCTTGAATTAGAAAGGGCAGCTGTTTGGGAATGAGACTTGGGCTGGGTTATTGTTTTTCGTTGGATTTATTTGCCCTCCCCTGTTTGTAACAAGGAGCAAGTTTGTACTGGGTCCCCCCCCCTCCCCTTGCAGGAGAGGGGAGGTTGTGGAACTTTGCATTGCAGATGTGAGCAAATGGAGGGTGTTGGGGCCTGGGGGGAAGGGGTCAGGTTTCTGCTCAAGGGCAGGAATCGAAACAGTTACTGTCTCTGGCTGTGGGGGGGGTTTACTTTGCAAACGGGGGATCTTACCTGCAGGTGTCAGAGCTTGTTCTCTGGAATGTGGAAAATACTCAAGTTGGATTTATTTTGTCCCTTTGTGCTTAACACTCCAATAGAGAATTCATTCATCAGCAGCTTCCCCTGTGCCCCCCACCCCTTCCAGATGACGCCCTCATTTAGACAACTTTCTTCCCTGCTTCATCCCCTTCATATGCGGTTAGCATTTTTCCATCTGAGTCCTAAGTGCTGGGGAAAGTTCTCTTCTCTTTTCTCCCAGTGCATCTGTGGAGGTGTTTGAGATTTAAAGCCCTGACCGCCACAGGCTTGCTGCCCTGATCTGGATAGCAAGAGGGGCATGAATACTCTGCCATGGGTGGAATGTATGGAGTTGAATGTGGGTTTACATATATCCCGGTGTCATGCAGTGCATTTCACTGTCCATTAGTGTCTGATTTTTAAGTTGATGTGAGATTCGAATCTAATGTGTTGTTCCATAATGGCTGACTTAAGGGTTTCATTCTGACTTCACGCTGGTGCAAATCAGGAGTAAGCACAAGGAAGTTGGTGGGAGCGCAATTGGAAATTGGAATCAAGTTGCAGATGTATATGAGTATGTATAGGCCAGGGGTAGGCAACCTATGGCACACGAGCTGATTTCCAGTGGCACTCACGCTGCCCGGGTCCAGGCCACCGGTCCGGGGGGGCTCTGCATTTTAATTTCATTTTAAATGAAGCTTCTTAAACTTTTTAAAACCCTTATTTACTTTACATATGACAATAGTTTAGTTATATATTATAGACTTCTAGAAAGAGACCTTCTGAAAACGTTAAACTGTATGACTGGCACAGGAAACCTTAAATTAGAGTGAATAAATGAAGACTTGGCACACCGCTTCTGAAAGGTTGCCGACCCCTGGTCTAGGCATTTATCACACAAGTGGTGCTGTATGGATCTGTGTCAATAGCTGTATCGACTTGGCTGGGCCGTTTTGATTGGAGCTGCCAGGAATGCAGATTTGGGCCCAGTCCAAGCAGCAACAAACTTCCTTTGGGGTTGGTGGGAGTTCAGGGTTTGCGAGGGGTGTAGGTCCTGGCCCCGTAGTGGTGACATGCTTGAGGTGCAGACTTTTACAGCTGGGTAGTTTATCCTTGCAGAAAGCAGGCCTTCAACTAAGTACTGAAACATGTAAACAGAAATCCAGTTCCCCTCATCTAACGACAGCTCAGCAGCGTATTCTCCGGGAAATCTGCTACGAATGAAGCCAATAATCCATGGATCTCACCAAACAAATACTCTCTAGCTCCTTTTTTCCTCTCTTTCAGTAAAAGTCTACTATTATGTTATTGCCAGAGCGATGGCACCATGCCCATAATAACACAGACGGCAATTTGAGTAGCTTTTAGGAAATAGCAATAAAGTGCTAGGTTTGAAAATAATAACAACTTGGGCATATGAGTGTGCCCTGCTCTGGTGTGTGTGAGATCATTATTGGGATGTGCCGAGTTCTTCCCTTAACAAGCCTGCTGTTGAACCGGCTCAGCAGTGCACTGACCGACACTACGGCCCTGATCCTGCAGTGGGGCCCACACAGAGAGGCTGTGTGGTCACTGGTGGGCTCCGTTGAAGTGGGTGGGTAGAAGGGTTGGTCCGTTATTAGTATTATAGTAGCACCTAGCAGTCAACCGAGAATGGGGCCCTATTGTGCTCAGCGCTGTACGGAGTAAGAGACAGTCCCTGAAGACACTGTCCTCTGTGTAGACAAGACAAGAGTGTCAGAGCCTAATCGTAGTGCCTGATTCCTTGCTTACTAAAAATGACCACTGATGGTGCAGTGCAGGAGTGGCCTGGTGAGATTCAGTAGCTTCTTTAGGAGCAGCATTTAGAGGAATGCTGCCGGGTCCTTTCGTGCCCAAGGATAGAGTCCATGAGGTTTTACACAACAAATATGAATAATGTTTTATGACTTTTTTTAATAAACTGAAATGAGAGAAGCTGTTTTGGACCCTGATGCTGCAGTCTTGGCTTGAATGGGAGTCTTCGTGGGTCTTGGGCCCCGCCACACAGATCAGATTGCAGGCTTGGTTTGGATTGAAGCATTCCCCCTGCAGAGTCTACCATCCAAACCCCACGGATCCAGCTAAATCCCTGAGAACTGGGAAGTGAAACTGACCAGTTGCGTTTCACTGTCCAGCGGGAGTCAGAGTCAAAAAATAAGCAAATGGTGAAAAGTAAACCAGATTTAAAACACAAAATCTGCTTTATTCGCAAGATCATTAAGTAACGTAGGAAAGCCGTTTTATGGGAAGGATTTTTTTTCTAAAATCTTAATGTCCTTTTAATGTAATGTTTCTGGACCTGAAATAAAACTTTCTGCAATGCAAATACAATGCTAGCACTCCTACTGTTGCAATTTATCCAGTCAGTTGGATCTGGTTTTGAGCTGTAAGTAAATGCAGTGGCACAAGCTTGTGTTGGTGTGTTCCCAAAAGGTAACCTAGCAGACTTGTACAATCTTTTGCTTCCTTCTTAGAAACGCAGGTTATCTTTGTTCTCTTTGCAAGGACTTTATCACATATTTGAATGTTGTAAGGCAAATGCTAGAATAATAAAAGTCAAAGAGCCCAGTATTTCCATTCCCCTGTGTATAGGAAAGCCAGGTGATGTAGTTTACGAAAATAACATGGTGCTCTCTGTGAAATTTCTAGTGCATGAGAGATGGGGGAGATTGTTGCTTGTGAGTAGATTAAATATTGGTTATTTTTAAGATATGGAATTAATGTACAGGAGATCTGCTTAAGAAAAATAAGAATAAACCTTTTTGCATATGAACTGAATGTGTCAAAACATCAGCCGTTCTTTGAACATCTTGCATGAAACGCTTTCTGACTGCGTGTACGTGATCCACCGTATCTCACTAGACGATAAAACTGATCAGTCTTTGGGGCTGTTGCATTTCAGTTTGTCAGCTCAGAAGGGCATATGGGAAGGGTGCATCGCCTGGTCTCTCGCCTCTTTATGTATAAACTTTTTTTCTTGTTTTTTTTTTTTTTTTTAAATGCAGCCCAGAGGAAATGGGGAAACTCCTACGTCTCTCCGTTACTTGTATCGCAAATTACCTGAGCCTGTGCGGTAGCCTCCTACCCTCTAGTAGTCCCTCTGAGGGCATGAGTGAAACTGAAGGATGAGCACGACAGCATAATGTTGTGGCTTTTAGGGTTTTTTCCTTCATCTGTCTTTGCCTGTGATAAAGCTCCTATTGACTTCCTTTGACGCTTGGAGATGAAATACTGTATGTGTGGGGAGAAGGGGTGCTGGGGAAACCAGGTATTGTCTGTAGGGTTCCCCCCCAACCTTGTGACCTATAGATTCTTCTCACCCCTTCTCCTGCCTGAACAACTTCAGTCTTGATCAGGCGTCTTCTGATGCCCACTTATATCCAGCAGTTAAGGGTCCATGAAGATGGGAACCCTGGGAAGGGTGATGTGTGTGAGTTGTGGGTGGAGCAAGGAAGATGTGAAAAGCCAAAAGCTCTGGGGGCTTGCATTTGCACTATTGAAATCGGAGAGAGTATTGCCCCTGGGCTCCATGGGAACAGGATTGGTCCTGGGAGAATCTGGCCCTAGCTCAGCAAGCTCTGAGCGCATGGAAACCCCCTTTGGAAAGAAAAGGTTTCCTTGGCATAGCTGGGCACCACTTGCTGTACTTACGTGTAAAATTCTCTTGTAGCAAAAATGACCAGCATCTGGTCTGGGCAGGGTGAGTCGGGGACTCCCGAGATCAAATCCTGCCTTTAACTCCTTCAAGTCAGTAAGGTCTCGATCCAGCAAAACTCTTGAGCACGTGCTGAGTTCTAAGCATGTGAGTGATGCCACTGAAGTCAGTGCACTGCTCACAGACTTATAGCTAAGCCAGAGGTCCCCAAACTGTGGGGTGTGCCCCCCTTGGGGGGCGCTGAGGAACGTTCAGGGGGGACACGGCTGGGGCATGGGCCAGCCCCCACAGGGGTAGGTAGGGAGCTCCACTCAGTTCTACTCCTGGCCCTGGCTGCCAGCCCGGGGCCCCAACTGCTGGCCTCAGCTCTGCTCCCGCCTCCGGCTGTGGCCCCAGCTTCGGCCCCCTTGCCCCTGTCCGTGACCCCCCCCTCCCCCCGGAGTTGCGGCCGTGCTCCCTGCTCGGGGGGAGGGGGCGTGCGAACCAGGGTAAGGTAAGGGGTGTGAGGTAAAAAGTTCGGGGACCACTGAGCTAAGCACATGCTTAAGTTCTTTGCTGGAGCGGAGCCCTAGCTGCTCCGTGCCTCCATTCCCCCAGTTGTACAATGGGAGAGATGGTTTGTATTTGACTCGCAAAGGGGCTTGGAAGGTTAGTTCACGTCTCACAATGGAAGTACCTAGCGCTGGAAAGCATCACCGTTTATTATGCATTTGCTCTGTACAATGTGCAGCAGAAAACCCAGATGCTGAGGGATATGTAAAATGGTGAACAGCAGCTGGCTCACAGACACAGTGGCTGGAATAGAGAAATGACACCGAACCTTGAGGCAGGGGTGGGGCAAACTGGAGAGGGACGGGTCGGGGGAATGATGCTCCGGGGCAAATGCTCTTAACCAGCTGTGCAGAGTGGTTAATTGCAATCAGTAAGAGGCTTTTTTAAATTGTCTTTTCCAGTACCATGTGGCAGTCTGTCCTTTTCTGTGGAGCGAGGATTGTTAACCGATCTGATTAATGTCTCTCTTTCAGAGTTGCTGAATTTGCTGGACAGTGGCAATAAAAAATGTTACTCAATTTTTATGTGCCGTCATAAAATTGTTAAACCGTTGACTGGCAGGGGCTGGAGGGAGGACTGGATCATCTTCCAAATACTTCTGCATAGTGAAGGGAAATCTGATTTACATACCTTGGTAGAAAAGGGAGGCTGGATTTTGGATCCGAGCAGCTAGAGGTGGAAAATACCTATTAGGTTAACTCCATTCCACTCCAAGGGCACCTGCAGTCCCCATGTAAAGACGTATCCAATGTTAAATTAATACTCTGGTTGATCTTAGCAAACTGGTGAGTCAGTCCTCTGAGAAGCATCAGCCAAGGTGAAATTAAAATGATGATAAATGGTGTTAGTAGCTGAGACAGATTCCTGTTCTGGGATAGAAAGTTCTGAAGGAGACAAAAGGCTGTATGGAAACTGCAGGCAAGATACCTTTACCTGACACATCCTGTGCTGTAGCTGCGTGTCTGGGAAATTCTGCGCTCCGTCTTTTACCACTGTAGCGATTTTGTGGCTCGTGAATAGTATATTTTAGACACCAGATAACAGATCTCGGCATTAACTGGCATCTAGCCCTAATCAGAGCCCTAATTAGGTTTGTCCAAACCTTTGATGAATGGAGACAAAATAAGAACATAAGAACGGCCATACTGGGTCAGACCAAAGGTCCATCTAGCCCAGGATCCTGTCTTCCGACAGGTTTCAGAGTAGCAGCCGTGTTAGTCTGTATTCGCAAAAAGAAAAGGAGGACTTGTGGCACCTTAGAGACTAACCAATTTATTAGAGCATAAGCTTTCGTGAGCTACAGCTCACTTCCTCAGATGCATATCGTGGAAACTGCAGCAGGCTTCCGACAGTGGCCAGTGTCAGGTGCCCCAGAGGGAATGAACAGAACAGGTCATCATCAAGCTCATTCCCAGCTTCTGGCAAACAGAGGCTCGGGACACCATCCCTGCCCATCCTGGCTAATAGCCATCGATGGACCTATCCTCCATGAACTTACCTACTTTGATTTTTTTTTTAAATCTGTGGTTTAAACATATTTGTTTTAAAAGGACTGAATAATACAGACCATTCTTAGTTGTGATGATGATAAACAGCAATTTAAAACCAACCAACAATTGCGTCTCTGTACCCTGGGAGTGAAGGGAAGGGAGAGCTGTGTGTGTTAAAGAAACGTCTTTGTCTTGTTAAGGTTCTTGGATACAGAGTGACAAGCCCAGTATAACTCCTTAGCTAGAGGAGTAGTTAAGCCTCATTGCTAGTGGGGGTTAGGAATGAATTCCCTCTCCCTTGCCCCCGCAGCCCTGTGAATAGCAGCATGGTCTAGTGGATAGGGCATCTGGCTATGAGTCAGAAGATCCATAGTTTAGTCCCAGCAATGCCATTGTTCTGAGGAAGTGAGCTGTAGCTCACGAAAGCTTATGCTCTAATAAATTGGTTAGTCTCTAAGGTGCCACAAGTCCTCCTTTTCTTTTTGCAAATACAGACTAACACGGCTGCTACTCTGAAACCTGTCATTGTTCTGCTGTGACATTGGGCAAGTTAAGACCTTCTCTTTGCCTATCCTGTCTGTTTAACTTGTAAGTCCTTTGTGGGTAAGGACTGTCTTGTTACATCTCTGTACCCTTCCTGGCACTGTGGAGTCCTGGTCTTGCTCAGGGCTTATATAGACAATATCATAATACAAATTGACCTGGATCATTACACAGCAGGATGGGATTTCCTTCTTACCGTGCCTCACTGACGCCTCTTTCATAAACCAGTCGGAGAACACTTCAATCTCTCTGGTCACGCAATCACAGACATGAAGGTCGCTATCTTAAAACAAAAAAACTTCAAATCCAGACTCCAGCGAGAAACTGCTGAATTGGAATTCATTTGCAAATTGGATACTATTAATTTAGGCTTAAATAGAGACTTGGAGTGGCTAAGTCATTATGCAAGGTAGCCTGTTTCCTCTTGTTTTTTCCTACCCCCCCCCCCGATGTTCTGGTTTAACTTGGATTTAAACTTGAAGAGTGGTCAGTTTGGATGAGCTATTACCAGCAGGAGAGTGAGTTTGTGTGTGTATGGGGGTGGGGGGGATGTGAGAACCTGGATTTGTGCAGGAAATAGCCCAACTTGATTGTCATGCACATTGTGTAAAGAGTTGTCACTTTGGATGGGCTATCACCAGCAGGAGAGTGAATTTGTGTGGGGGGGTGGAGGGTGAGAAAACCTGGATTTGTGCTGGAAATGGCCCACCTGATGATCACTTTAGATAAGCTATTACCAGCAGGACAGTGGGGTGGGAGGAGGTATTGGTTCATATTCTCTGTGTATATATAAAGTCTACTGCAGTTTCCACGATATGCATCTGATGAAGTGAGCTGTAGCTCACGAAAGCTTATGCTCTAATAAATTGGTTAGTCTCTAAGGTGCCACAAGTACTCCTTTTCTTTTTGCGAATACAGACTAACACGGCTGTTACTCTGAAATCTTCCTGCTTCGTGTCTCATTCCTGTACCGAACAGGCTCAACCCTGCTTCGATTGAGATCCCGTTCCTAGACGGCCGGGCTACTGTGCTGTCAGAATTGGCGCCTTTGTCCGGTCCACTGGTGGTCAGCAGATCTGTAAGAAGACAGTGAGCACTGAGTCTTACCATGGCCTCTAGTTTTCTCCTTTACCTCCCATCCCTGACATAAATTCCAACTTAAGCCACTGTAACGCCTTAGGCTGGTAACTAGAGGGGTTGGCATTTCTTTTTTCCGATTTCAGACCCTGACTAGCCAGTGGCTGATATGAAGAATGGAGCCCTTAATTGAGTACCCCGGGACAGCACTGTCCTCCTTCCCAGCAGGGAGAATTGTAAAATGAAGGCAGAGAGGGGATAGGATTTTGCTCTCTAAATATCACCGAGCAGGGCAGGGGAGCACCAGGGAGGGAGAAGAGATATGTAAGCTAAAGGACAGTGCTGGAACAAGAACAAATGGGGATAAACTGATTATGGGTACGCTGAGTCTGGCAGTCATAAGAAGGTTTCTAACCATCAGAGGAGTGAGGTTCCGTGAACGGCTTCCCTGTAGGAGCAGTGGGGATAAGAAACCTCGCTGGTTTTAAGATGGAGCTGGATCAGTTGTATGAACAGGATGATATGACAGAACTGCCTGTCAACTTGTGGAACTCATTGCCAGGGGATGTTGTGAGGCCAAAACTATAATGGGGTTGAAGAAAGAATTAGGTAAGTACATGGGGGGATAGGTTCATCAGTGGTTATTAGTCGAGACGGTTGCAACCCCATGGTTTGGGTGTCCCTAGCCTCTGACTGCCAGAAGCTTGGAGTGGACAGCAGGGGATGGATCCCTCTATGATTGCCTGTTCTGTTCATTCCATCTGAAGCACCTGGCATTGGCCACTGTCGGATGACCGGATTCTGGGATAGGTGGACCATTGGTCTGACCCAGTATGGATGTTCTTGTAGCAGGGGACCCGATTCAGTGAGCCAGGAGGTCCCTTCCCGCCCTAGGGAGCTTTCAGCAAACCTAGTCTAGGCATGTCCTCAGAATTCATTGGCTAACGTATGCAGCAAACACCGCTGTGCAGCATTCGTCCAGCTTGATACCCTTAGTGGGCCCGCCAAGCTATGTTTACACTGCCAGTGACCATCTCACTGGAGCACAGGTAGGTTTTGATTTAGCTAGCACATGGAACAATTGTAGTGTAGACGTGGCAGCATGGGCTAGCAACCAGAGTATGTTCCCAGATTGCTCGCCCATGCTGGATTCTAAATCCGCCTCTAGGCTACATTTGTTACCTGGCTCGTTAGATTAAAGCCAGCACAGGTGTGTCTACCTGTACTCCAATCACCCCTTCCCTTGCAGTGTGGCCAGAGCCTACATGTTTGAATATATGTTTAGAAATACCAGTGATGTTCAGCACACATTTTCAACAAATCTCCTTTCCTGCTTGTTGACGGTGGCTGGCCAGAAAAAAGGAATCATTAAAATTTTTTCCTCCAAAAACATACATCTTTTCCCATTTTCTTTTAGCTGATTTTTTTGTTTTCATGGGTCTTTTCTAGCCAGCCCTGGAAAGAAGTTCCTCTTGATAAAAATGAAATAGAAAGTTTGATGCTAGTGTCTAATAATGAAGGCAAAGAACTTGGTTGAGTTTACAGAAGTGCCTAAGTGAGTTAGATGCACAAGTCACATTGACTTTCAATAGGGCTTGTGTGCCCAAATCACTTAGGTGCTCTTGGTAAACCTCACTCTTATGCGTTCGCTTAAGTGCATTGCTGAATCAGGGCTTCATGGCGAGACTCCCCCCTGGGCTGCTGGAGAGGACATTTTGTTTTAATCCCCTTTCTCTCTCACATCCCCAGCCTTGGGGGAAAAGAGCCATTTCCCTGCTGACAGGTAGTGAGCTTATGAACTCTTCTCTCCTGTTTAGGGGGTGTGTGTGTGTGCACAGGGCTCTGGTTTCCCTCAGGAGAGGCCAGTGCTTCACACACACTCACAGGGTACGTCTACACTGCAATGCGGTGCCAGGTCTTTGAGCCTGGGGCAGCTGACTCGGACTGGGGCTGCAGGGGACATCTAAGCTGGAGCCTGGGCACCCAATCTCCCTGCTCCTTGGTTTTCAGAGCCCAGGCTCCAGCCCAAGCCCGAATGTCTACACTGCTGTTATTAACCCCGCCCATTGACCTGGGCTCTGAGACTCAGCACTGTGTAGACATGTGTGCGCACACACACAGCCCTCATCCTCCCCAGCAGGGGGCAGTGCTGCTCACCTTGTTCCTGGCCCACTGACAGCAGGGAGGGTTTGATTTACCAAGGACAAGTCTACATTTAAGAAGTGTTTAGTTAGGGGTGCATGAGGCTTTTTACTGACACAGCTGTGCTGTCAAAACCCTCCAGTATAGACACAGTTATATCAGGATAGCTTAGGCCAGTCCATAAGCTATATTGGTGTAACCGTGCCCACACTAGAGGGTTTTGCTGGCACAGCAATACTGGTGAAAGCCGCATAGATCAAGCCCTCCTTGTGTAGTCAGGATCTGCAGGGTTGCTCCCTCAAGCTACAGCCCCCGCGGGTGGCCCCATGACAGCCATGCTGCAGTACATCTCATGGTCCAGCCTGCTTTGCCCGGCTGGCTGGGCTGAGACCTGCACCGGGGTCTCTTCATCAAGTTGTCAGTGGTGAGGGAAGGCTGGTGTCCTGGTTCAATTTCTGGCTCGATTGACTGCGTGGTCAGAGTCTGCTCCTGTTCCCACTGAGACCAGTGGCCCAACTCCCCCTGACTGTGAGGGGACTGGGATTAAATCCGATGTGCTCCCTGCACGCATTGCCTTTGCTGTACACACGTAGCCCCGCACTTGTACACGCAAGTCTGAGCAGAGCAGCTTGTCTGCAGGGTAATGATGCTCACTTGGCCTGTCTGGGCTGGGGGCTTCTGGGGCCGCTGGCCACGGGGATTTTCCCTGTCACCCTGAACTGCAGCCCCAGCTCCACTGACGTGAGGGAGCCATTCGTTTCAATGGGCCGCTGGTACAGCACAGGAGAGATTTGCTCTGCGGAGCCTGCCGAGGAAAGGGTAAAAGGACTGGGACGGACGACCAAGGGGGGGATATGATAGAGGTCTATACAATGACGGCTGGTGTGGAGAAAGTGAAAAAGGAAGTGTTATTTACTCCTTCACAGAACACAAGAACCAGGGTCATCCCTTGACATTCATAGGCAGCAGGCTGAAAACAAACAAAAGGCTTCTGTATTTCTTCACACCACGCGCTGTCAACCTATGGCACCCGGTGCCAGGGGATCTTGTGAAGACCAAAAGTGTAACTGGGTTCAAAAAAGAACTAGGTAAATTCATGGCGGAGAAGGGTCCATCAGTGGCTATTAGCCAACATGGTCAGGGATGCAACCCCCGTGCTCTGGGTGTCCCTAAACATTTGACTGCCAGAAGCAGGGACTGGATGACAGGGCATGGATCCAGGGGCACCGGAACAGGGGGCTAAGGGAACACAGCTGGGGGGGGGAGAGGGTGGAGAGGAGCGGGTGAGGCCTCGGGAAGGGGTGGCACGGGGGTGGGGCCTTGAGGGGAATGGGCCATTCAATGGCGGAGACTCTGCGGGGAAGGGACGGTAGTTCGGGCACTGGTGGGACCTCCCACTTTTAGGGAGCTTCTGTCACTCCTGGATGGATCACTTGATAACTGCCCTGTTCTGTTCATTCCCTCTGGGGCACCTGGCACTGGCCGCTGTCGGAAGACAGGATCCTGGGCTAGACGGACCGTCGGCCTGACCCAGGATGGCCGTTCTTACGTTTTGATCCTTTTGATGCTTCCCTGTCCACTGTCTTGTTCTGCTGTCGCAGAGGCTACTTTGGTGCCTAATGGACCCTGCAGGGAGACTGTCACGGTTTGGGAAGCTCTAGGATGGCCAGGAGAAGGTTTGTCCCCTGTGGCGTAAGGAGGGAAAATGCTTGAATAGAAATAGCGAAGCCAAGAAATGCAGCTCGGAGAAAGGGGGAGGGAGGATCGCCAGCTGCTGAGCAGCCCAGCATGGTTTTGATTACAGCCCAGCCAGCGAGTGCTGCTCCCCTGTTCTCCACAAGCGCTAAGTGTAAGTTGGATGCAGCTTTTAAGTCACTGCAATAAATGGACCCCTCTCCAACTCTGGGCAGAGGGCCCAGGATCTTCCTTTGTCTGCCAGCGGCTCTGTAGATTAGACCATGCTTATCTCGGTGTGCGCTGTTAGTGCCCTTTTTAATGTGACTTCTTTGGTTTGGCCTTGGTGAGGGAGGATGTCGCACGCTGCCCATTGCCTCGCTCTCAGATGCGTCTGGGCTCGGTAACGCTGCGCTGACCTGCTGGAAGAGCTGGGTGCTCAATACAGCTGTTGCAATCTTCCTGTAGCGAAATGAACGTGTTGGAATTCGTCCGGGCGCCAGGTTAAAGGCAGAGTCACGTGGACCTCATTGACTGAGGACTTTGTTGATTGCACGACGTGACAGATGCGACTTAGGCGGCTTCCAGGAATCCATTCAATTCCTCAGTGATGGGCGCGGTAGGAGAGCCATAAATCTGTAAAAGCCACGGCGTCCTCCTCCTTTTAAATCCTTCCTTAAAATCTTCCTCGGCTCTGGTGCCTACGATTGCATCTGTTTGGCTACTGGTCAGGCAAGTGGTGAGCTGGGACTTACTTTGCTTGTTTCATTAGCTCACCCGCTTGCCTGTCTCTGCCCCCTTTGCCTTCTTGTCCCCCCTGTCATGTGCTGTCTGACCGAGGGTGACCAGATGTCCTGATTTTTATAGGGACAGTCCCGATATTCGGGGCTTTTTCTCATGTAAGCGCCTATTTACCCCCCTGCCCCCCGTCCCAATTTTTCACATATGCTATCTGGTCACCCTAGTCTGACCCCTCCATGGTGAACGTTCTGGGGTGGGGACTGGCATCTTTATTACATGTCTGTACAGCGCCAAGCACAAGCTAAGTTATCCTTGTTGGGGATTCCTAGGTGCTACCCTACTACAAATAATAAGACCCTGAACAGAAAGGGGGTTTGCAAGAATGGGCCTTGGGTTTCGCTGCACAAGGGTTTGCAGCCTCTAGCCCCACATCCTCTTCCCCTGACTGTGAATTCACAGATCTCGCAGTAAAATTCGGTCTGGCTCTCAGAGTTCCCATCTGATTCTTGAGCTGAAACCATGTGGATCTGCGGACACAAGTGTTGTTTTGCTGCTCCAGAGTCAGGAGCCTTTTGCTTGAAGCCGGCCTGCGGTTCGTGTGGCTAATGAAAGCAGGCAGGCTCTGTGTGATCTTCGCTTTCTTGGAGAGAGGAGAGCGCAGCTTTAGGTAATGTCCCTAACGGGACAACACGTCTCCAGGGTTCTCAGTTGGGCACCGTCCAGCGTTTGCTCACTAACAGCTGATCAGCACGGGGGTCATTGATAGGGTGATGGGCTGGGGATGGCGGTGAGCATCGGGCATGGACATCGCCTCAGCGTGCTGCTGTCTGGGCCCTCGTTACAAGGTACCCAGCTGGAGCCTGGGAAGGATTCTCCTCTGCTGGGGTGCACAGGCTCTGTAAAAACCCCACAGGGGATTCCCCAGAGCAGGCCCTTTGGCCAGCTCCTCCAGGGCTGCATGTGCTGTGACTGCTGCCAGCAGACCCAGAAACTCTGCCTCTGTAATGTGATGGGGGTGAGGAGTGGGGTGGTGGTTAAACTGGTTGTGACTTTCAGAGACTTTCCTGACTTTGCCCAGGCTGCGAGAGAGCTGTGGGAGGCCTGGCCCCGCGTCCCTTCCTGGCCCATCACTTTCCAGCATGGCCCCGGGCCAGGAGGGAGGGGCTGGCCTCCTGCCGCCTCTCCCCCGCTGGCCTTGGCCCGCCTTCTGTCAGGGATGGCTGGTGAGCCGGCCTCTCGCTCAGACACCTGGCTCACGGCCCAGGTGGGGGAAGTGCGTGTTGGGTTTTGTCCGCGTTTCCCCCCTTGAACTCCCTCTGCTGCTAAACCTGGTTTTTCTTGGTCCGTTAGGGACTGGCCTTTTTGCCATGGAAGGCAAAACGTCCGCTGCCCTTTGTGGGGGCAGGATCTGGGCCTCTAATGCAACAGAGCGGAGGGGGTTACTTGGGGAAAGGGAGCACTGATTACCAGAAAGCCTGTGGTTCTCAACCCCCTCCCAGCCAGCAGTAGGGGAGAGCAGGATGATCATGATTCCGCTCCCCAGACTGAGCACCCCTGAATAAGTGGGTTAAACAGGAGGGATCGCTGCACCTTTAGGGCTCTGTCTGTACTGGCCTCCTCCCTTAAAATGTCCCGCGTATGGTAGCAGTGGGGCAGCTCCTGTGTAGACGGAGAGTCGCTCGTGTGTTCACCCTGTGTCACTTAGCTTCCTTCAGCACCCAGCTGCGCTCCAGCGGCCAGATCCAAAGCCCATGGAAGCCAGCCGGATTCCTCCAATAGCTGGAAGCAAATGCAGCTTCTTAATAGCAGCCATATTCAGCACTCCCATAACCGACTGAGTTCAGGGCCCTTCCTTGCCCCCTCCATTTGGCTCCTTACGTTCTGGGGACAAAAGCGTTGGCTGTTGAGGTCTGACCTCTGTGTGCCACCCCCCTGAAATCTGGGTGGCGGCTTCAGGGGCCCTTTGCTGTCCAAGGGTTGTATACAGGAGCCGACGCTAATGGGAGCGCTGCTGCAGATTCAAGTGGCATCTGGGTCGGACCCGTAGTGGCGACTGCTCCCAAAACGGGGAATCTCTGCCCACAGCCGAGCTTACTGCACTGGACACAGGAGCATTCGCTGGCTTCCCCCCAAGGATACGGAGACCAGCGGCAGTTGGCATCCACGCCTGCTGATGGGTTCTGAACCCCACCGCAAGGGGATGGAAAGCTGCTCTGGTGCACACGGGACGTGAGGCAGCAATTTGGTACTGACTTTTGAGCCTGTTTCAGTGCCCTCAAGTAGAACTGTGAACCCCTCTTGTCTGCAGAGGAAGGGTAGCTCACTGGCTAGGGTGCTCACCTAGCACTGGTGAGATTGGGTACAAGTCCCTGCTCTGCCACAGGCTTCCTGTGTGAACTTGGGCAAGTCACTTAGCCTCTCTGTGCCTTAGTTCCCCATCTACACAATGGGGACAGTAACACTGCCCTGCCTTATAGGGGTGCGGTGAGGATAAATGCATTAAAGAGTGTGAGGGGCTCAATCCCATGCAATACGTACCAGCAATTTGTGTGTGTGTGTGGAATGGCTAAGCTGCCTGTTCTCAGGCATGGAGAATTCCCTTGGGATGCCAAAGGGGATTTGGGTTGCCTGTTCCAGAACTGAACAAATTCTTATTTCTTGTACACTCTCTGTGACAAGCGAGGAGTCCCAGCTAGAGCCAGCTACAGGCCCGATCCAGAGCCCAGTCAGGTCCGTGGGAGCCTTTCCACAGGGCTCGGTGGGTCTGGCTCAGGCCCTCAGTCAGAGTTCCTGGAGGATGGGCAGAAATGTGTAGCCCTGGACATGAGGAGCAGTTTCTTGTGTGGGGAGCATCTCCCTTGCTGACGAGACGGGGTGTTTCTCGGCTGCTGTGGCTTAAGGTTAATGTCACTTTGGCGACCTTTACAAAATACATTGCAGGCACCTGTAGCTTAGGGCTGATGTTGGACTCCCTGGCGCCTGGATTTCCCTTTCTTGGGGCTTTGGAAACTCTTCCTGCTGGCTCAGTCCTGGGCAGATCCTGCCAGTCAGGTACTTGTCACTGCTCCTTGTAGGGCTTATTTTGGGATCTGCGCTGCAGGAGCTGCAGTTTTGGCCGGAGGTAGAACTCCGCCCCGACCGCTTCTCAGGGCCCTGCTCTTTGCATTGATCGTACTCCTAGCCCTCCCTAGAGCGGCGTAATCACAGCCCCCTGGAGGAAAGTCCCCGGGGGGGGCCTCTGGACACTGACCCATCCTCCCTCTCCTGTATGTGGCTCCCTGCCACGACAGGGCTTTAGCTGGGCACCACACTGGCTCTGCCCTGCTAGGGTGGGGTGGGTGCGTAGCCAGCATGTGCATGGTTCCGTGAATTCATTGCTTACAAACTCCCGTGTCTGGGGGGGTAAACGGGGGTCACAGCCCCGATTCCAGCAGGGGGCCCAGAGGGGCGGCAGGAGAGGGGTGCAGAGCACTGCAGTACCTGGGGTGCAGCCCCCTCTTCCAGCTTGCGCAGGCCTGGAGCAGAGGGAGGGTCCTATGTCCCTCCACGTTCCTATAGCGAAATTACAAAACTTGCCAGAGCTCGTGCTCTGTGTGCCGACCCCCAGCCGGTGCAGCTCTTTCCTCCACTGCTCGCCGGGGGCCGGCCCCCCCAAGGTGACTCTGGCCTCTCACCTTTCTGCTCTGGCTGAGTGGAGGCTACCTCTGAGCTCAGTCTCTCCCCCCCACCGGTCTCAGTCTCTCCTTACTGCTGGCCTCTCCAAGAGGGGGACCTGCAGGATCAGTTTATGGGCAGGGTTGGGGAGCCATGCAGCTTCCGCGGGCAGAGGGAGGGAAACACCACCTCCGTGTAAAGCCTAAAAAGCCTGGGGGGAAAACGTGGCTCTTAGTCCTGTCTTGCTCCCTTCCCAGGGCTTTCAGCTCCCAGTAACATTGTCAAGTGCTGCCCACCCACAGCCACCTCATTAGCAAGGGGAGTGTTACTGGATCAAACTGGAAAAGTCTCCCACCCCAGATGTCTCCCCCTGGGGTATGAACTACGATTGGCCCCACCCTGCATTTGCAGCCTGAGAAATAACTTAGGGGCTTGTGAGATGAGAGGGTTTATCCCCATGAGTCCCAAGCCTTCAGAAATCCCGTGGTGTTGGCCGCTGGAGGGACGTTTTGTCCAGCTTTACGTGGATCCTGGCCTTGCGACAGGATCTCCCAAACGATTCTGTGGAGGGAGCTAATGTTATTCCAGCAGCACCTAAAGGCCTCCGTTGTGCCGGATGCTGCACACATGCAGAGCAAGTGACAGGCCCTTGTTTTTTATTACTGTAGCACCTAGGAGTCTAGACATGGGCTGGGACCCCATTGTGCTCGGCGCTGTACAAATGCAGGACTAAAAGATGGTCCTTGCCCCAAGGAGCTGACAACTCAAGATAGATGAAGGTTAGGAGACAGGAAGTATTAGCCCCATTTACAGATGGGTAAACTGAGGCTCAGGTTGCTGGACTGGTGACCTGTCCCCGTCTCCAGAGAGTTTGAGGGAGTCTCATTCAGTCTGCAAAACCCAGACTGGTCTATCCTCTTGTTACTGCAGCCCCTCAGTATTGTACTGCCCTGCCTGGGTGTGTTCTGAATAACATACACAGACGGATAACTGTGGCTTGGTTGATAGCGGCCTCTGTTCTAGAACTTTCCTATGGGAGGAGGAAGGGAGAGGGAAACAAGTTTGTGGCGTCGTTTAGATGCTCTCCTGCATCCGGGAACTTTGAGGCCAGGGATCCCATGAGCAGAGATGGGCTTGTATGTGCCAGTCCATTCCTACTTGTGACCCACTGGTCCACAGTCCCTTTGAAAACAGAATTTAAACAAACCCACTCTGTGGGTTGAGGTGTTTCCCCCCCGCATCCCTGCACCCACATCAGCCATCGCCGCCTCCACCCCACACTTCCCCCAGCTACTTGTGTGCCTGACACACCATTATAATAACACCCGTCCTGTTCACCTGGCAGTATCCAGAACCTGGGTTCAGCAGCACATTGGCCATCCGCACTTGGGAGCCTGCACGGCCCTCATAATTCTCCACAGGGCAGAAATGTGTGTGGTAATTAGTGTAGTGGGTGTGGTAGGACAGACTTCTCATGAGGCTGCATGCATGAATGAGTTATGCAGGTCACCCCAAACGAGTGTGAATAACACCTTTCGTACCACACCACGCTGCCATGGGGAGAGGTGGCAAACTGACAGAGCTGGAGACGGAAATCTCTCCACAAAACGAGTCCGGATGGACAACTGCGGTGTCTCCCGGATGCCATTGTGTTTCAGCACTGATCTGGAGGGACCACGTCTGTGGCTAAGCTGGATCAGACTCGGTGGCTCATTGAGTCTTTGGTCTCTGCTCCTTAGATGCAGCCTCCTGTACAGTAACCCAAACTGGGCATATTCGTTCAGCCCAGAACAGAGGGTTGGAAGGCTGGGAATTTCTGGATATAGGGAGGAAGGTTCATGTTTGGGTGGAGAGTGGCTGTTACGATGGTGGTGGATAAATATTGGGACAGGAGTCTTTATTGTCAGATTTCAGTGCTGAAAGCACCTGCTTTCCCAACTATACATATAAAATGATGGGGTCTAAAGTAGCTGTTATCACTCAGGAAAGAGATCTTGGAGTCATTGTGGATAGTTCTCCAAAAACAGCCACTCAATGTGCAGCGGCCGTCAAGGAAGCGAACAGAATGTTGGGACTCATTAGGAAAGGGCTAGATAATAAGACAGAAAATATCATATCACCTCTATGTAAATCCATGGTATGCCCACATCTTGAATACTGCGTGCAGATGTGGTCGCCCCATCTTAAAAAAGATATACTGGAAAAGGTTCAGAAAAAGGCAACAAAAATTATTAGGGGTATGGAACAGCAGCCATATGAGGAGAGATTAATAAGACTGGGACTTTTCAGCTTGGAAAAGAGATCACGGGGGATATGATAGAGGTCTATAAAATCATGACTGGTGTGGAGAAAGTAAATAAGGAAGTGTTATTTACTCCTTCTCATAACACAAGAAGTAGGGATCACCTGATGAAATTAATAGGCAGCAGGTTTAAGACAAACAAAAGGAAGTATTTTTTCACACAACGCACAGTCAACCTGTGGAATGTCTTTCCAGAGGATGTTGTGAAGGCCAAGACTATAACAGGGTTCAAAAGAGAACTAGATAAGTTCATGGAGGACAGGTCCATCAATGGCTATTGGCCAGGATGGGTAGGGTTGATGTCCCGAGCCTCTGTTTGCCAGAATCTGGGAATGGGTGACAGGGGATGGTTCACTTGATGATGACCTGTTCTGTTCATTCCCTCTGCGGCACCCGGCATTGGCCACTGTTGGAAGACAGGATACTGGGCTAGATGGACTTTGGTCTGACCCAGTATGGCCGTTCTTATGTTTTCCATATGTACCTGGGGTGCTAAAAAGGAGTTTAATATAAAGAAGCAAATCTGCCAGCACCTATTTACAATATGAAACCACCCAGAATGACAAGCATTGAATCGACTGCTGTAAGCTCTTTGGGACAGGGAACATCCTTTTGTTCTGTGACTGTTCGGCACCTAGTGTAATGGTCCCCTGGCCAGGACTGGGGATCCCAGGCACTATGGAAATACAAATAACTATGTAGAGCTGCCGTCCTGCATTCTGCAGACTTGGGTGCAGGACTGGGCCCCACTGCTGACCGGTCTTTGCTCTGGCTCCCAAGAGGAATGGCTGGGGCAGTTAGATTTGGGGAGGGGAACTTAATCGGGTCTCTGAGCTCTGGCTTGGCTTGAGCAGAGAAGTCGGAGCTCAAAGCTGTCCCTGCCAGCCTGGATTGTTTCTCTGGCTCCTACCACAACAAAGCGTTACTGTGGCTCGGGTGCCCTGGGCTGTCCATGCAGAACAAAAGGAGAAAGATACGCAGAAGAGCTGGCAAGGAAACGGGGCTTAAAAAAAAAAAAATGTAACCGACCCTAGTTAACCCTGTGCAGATCACACTGCTGCGAGATCTCAGTGTTCCTGCCTGCGCTCCCAGCTGGAGTGAAGGGGTAAAGTTCCTGCCAGCCCCCCGAACAGGCCTCCTTGCTTTGTTGAGATGCCAAGCTAGATTGCAGCAGGGCTGTCAGCCTCTGCTGGGCTGGCAGATCTTGTGTGTCCTGGGGCTGCATGGCTCGGAGTGCTTGGCAGGAGCTCTGTGACTCACTGCGCAGGAGGGGAGGAGGGGGAGCGTGTGTCCTAGAAAGGCCTCGCTTCTCAGGGCCTGCCCTGTGACCCTGTCAAAAGAGGGGAGGGGGCTTCTCCTGGAGGGTCCGACCTGAAGAGCCGGTGGAGCCGAGCCTGCCGGAGCACAGCGTTCTCTTCCCGTTCCCCTCGTGTCGCCGGTGCCCTTGTGCACATGCTGGCGGGGTGGCACTTTACACCCCCACCTTGCACGGGGGTAAGCGACTGTGCCGGGCGAACAGCAGTGGAGGACTGGCCCCGCCGCGCCACTGTCCTGTCCTCCTTCGCACAGCTGTGGGAGCTGGTTGATGCTGCCCGAAAACGGCTTCCTTGGGGGGTTCGAATTCCAACCCTGTTCCCCTCTGTCTCTTTCCTGCTCCAGAGCTGCTCCAAGCCCTGCCAGGTGGCTTCGGAGAGAGCTCGGCCACCCAACTCCCCCTTCTGCACCCTTCCCACTCTCCCTGCCACACACCTGTTCACCCTCGATGGCAGGGGAAGTCGGCGGCTGTGCTTTGACTAGCGCCCCCCCAAGCTGTGTGGGGAGGAGAACAGGGACCTGTCCAGGTTTTGCAGGAGACAGAACTCGACGGGCTGAGGCCAAGGGCAGAAAGATGGGATCTGGCACAGGGAAGGAAGCAGGGGGACCTGCTGTAAGTGACCAGTGACGAGCGACCCTCTTCTAGGAGCTAGATGGACGTGTTGAGGTTTTGGGGGTGGTAGGGTTAATCAGCTAAAATCCTTTTGAAGTTGGAGAACAGACTTGTCTTGGCCAGACCCCAGCAGCCTATCTCCTCCTCTTCCCCTCTCCATGACTGGCGGGTGAGAGCCACAGAGTCCCCAGGCAAGGTGATCTCTGCAGTCCGGTTGTCCGGTTGTGGCTGCCCTGCGGCTGATCTCTCGGTGAAGAGAGCTCAGTGGAGGCAAGGTCCCTCCCAGCCAGCGGGTTGGGGAAGATCAGGGCTTCCAGCCTTCCGCAGTCCCACCTCTGGAAGCTGGGCAAGCCCCAAAGGCGCTTCAGTCTTTCTTGACCCCTGTGTGGGGTTCCCAGTGACACCTTCAGCCTTGGAACTTCCTAGCCACAGGGATCTGAACCCCTTCCTCAAGCATACCTTGAGCAGTGGCTCGCCACCTTGCCAGATTACGGTACCTCTTTCAGAAGTCTGGATTTGTCTTGCATACTCCCAAGTTGCACCTCACTTAAAAACTGCTTGCTTATGAAATCAGACACAGCAATACAAGAGTGTCACAGCCATGCTATTACTGAACAGTTGCTGACTTTCTCATTTTTCTCATGTAGTTATAAAATAAATCAATTGGAATATCAATATTGCACTTACATTTCAGTGTACAGCAGAGGTGAAAGTGAGGGTACGCCCTGGTACGGTGTACCGGTAAGAGCTGGTGCGCCGTACCGGGACCGGCTTTCCGAGAAGGCAATTTAAAGCCCTGGGGTAGCGGCGATGGGGCTCCGGTGGGGATTTAAAGGGCCCCGGAGCTCCAGCCACTGCTACCACCCTTTAAATCCCCCCCAGAGCCCTGCCCCCGCAACTGCCCCGGCCCTTTAAATCCCCGCCGCCGCTACCCCAGGGCCCTTTAAATCTACCCCCCCAAGGCCCTTTAAATCTCCACCTGAGCCCTGCTGCCCGAGCCCTGGGGTAGTGGTGGCGGGGCTCCGGAGTGGATTTAAAGGGCTGGAGCCCCGGGGCCCTTTATATCCCCGATGGAGCCCGGCCGCCGCTACCCCAGGGCTCAGGTGGGGATTTAAAGGGCTCGGGGCTCCAGCAGCTGCTACCACAGCAGAGCCCCAGGCCCTTTAAAGCTCTGCCAGAGCCCAGAGTCCCGGGGTAGCGGTGCCAGCCGGGAGCCCCCAGGGCTCCTCAGTGATTTAAAGGGCCCGGGGCTCCGCTGCAGTAGCGGCAGCTGGAGCCCTGGGCCCTTTAAATCGCCCCTGAGCCCTGGGGTTCCCAGCTGCCTCTGCAGCTGGTAGCTCGGGGGTGATTTAAAGGGCTCCAGGCTCCTGGCCGCCACTAACGTAGCTGGAGCCCTGGCCCTTTAAATCAAGATTTAAAGGGCCTGGGGATTTAAGGCCCTGCCTCTTCTGGTTGAGGCCACGCCTCCTGCTCAGGACTCCGGGTACTGGTAAGTCCTCTAACTTACTTTCAGCCCTGGTGTATAGTATATAGAGCAGCATAAACAAGCCATTGTCTGTCTGAAATTTTAGTTTGCACTGACTTTGCTAGTGCTTTTTTATGTAGCCTGTTGTAATACTAGGTGAATATCTAGATGAGTTGATGTATCCCCTGGAAGACCTCTGCATACCCCCTGGGTGAGAACCACTGATCTAGAGTACTCAAATGGCACTGATCAAATCACTTTACCTGTTCCCATAGAACTGATATGGGGAGAGAGAGGTGTTCTCCGAGTAGTTTGCGCAAATAGGGGTGCTGATACCTGGCACTGATTAATGCAGGCTTAGATTTTCAAGCGTGCACGCCTATGCACCCAGTCAGCGTGCAAATGAGATCTGTGCATCGGGCATTGCAAAAGTACAGGCGGGCCGCGAATTGTGCCTCGTCCCAAAGTGCTCTGCCATGCCAAGCAGCCTGGCTTGTGTCAAGTGTGCTTACTTGCTCGCATTGACTGCTGTGGCTCTGTGCTGGAAGGCTGAGACCACCTGGGTGAGCAGAGGTTGCAGGATTGTTCCCGTAACTTTCACAGCAATGACACAATGCAGCCAGTTTTGATGCAGGGCATGGCAGCAGCTTAGAAACCCATAGCAATGCTGCACAGTTTGAGAGGACTGAGAAGCACCTGAAACTGCAGTGAGGGATTTTGGGAAGCAAAGTGTAATTCCCCGAGTTGGGCGCAGGATCCCAAAGCAGCTAACCTCCTTTGCCCAACCAGTCCCACCCACAAAGGGATCTTCCAAGCGTCGCCTCCAGTTACAGCACCATGTTCCCGACCTGGAATGTCCTTGAAGAAACACTCCACGCTCAGTTCTCACACACCGCCTGGCGCCGTGATCCCCGAGCGTGCGGGCGCATCACTAGACCTGGAGAGCGATCCTGTGCTTTGCTGACTCCTCCTTTGTGCTCTCCTGTGGGTAAGGTCTGGGATAGCCACTGCTGGCCCCTTCCAGGGGACGGATGGACAGACAGACAGCTGCTGTCATGCAGGGTCTGTGCTACACTGAGGAGGGAGTTCTCCCCTTTCTTCCTCCAAGCTGTAAGTGGAGGGAAGTGGCCAGACCACTCAAGCCTAGCCCAGCTTGGGTGGGGGAGGAGGAAGGGACCAGCTTGCCGGAGGACCGTGCTGCTGTCACAGGAGACGGTCAGGCAGTCGTACCGCTCTGCTCTACAGAGGGCGAGGGCTGGTGCGGTTCAACTTCTCCGGCCATAGCGGGGCTCCAGCTCCTAGCCCATTCCCTGCCCTAGGGCCGGCTCTGGGCTGGAGGAGATCCTGGAAGGCACAGCCCCCGCTCACTCCAGTCTCACTTTACGACCTAAAGTAGCTTGACAGTTCTGCCCCAGCAGAGCTGTGTTTGCCAAACCAGGGGGTAGCCAAGAGCCACACCCGCCCCTTTCCATGCCATGTCCCCTGCTAAGAGGCCAGCAGGCTCCTCGCCTGGCTGGGGAATGCTAGACCCTGCTCCCTCTGGAGCCCCGGGGGTTCCTTGAGTGGACTGGCCCCAGGGAATGGGGCTGCTGAGAGGCCAAGATGAGGTGTTTCCCCCGCCCTGAGAGCCTAGGGTGAAGTCTGACCCCACTGGCCCCAGCTCTCTCCCTCCCTTCGCAGCTTCCTCTGTCACTGGAGTGAGCAGAACTGGAAGTGCTAGCGTAGGGCCGGCCATAGTGTCATCCAGGCACGTCACCTGCCCTCCTTGTACCTCAGTTTCCCCATCCGCAATACCTTGCTCCTCCACCGCAGGGGAGTGGTGATTCATTGACGCTTGCTGAGTGCTTGGAGATCTCCAGCTGGCAGGCTCTCTTAGGAGGGCCCAGAGTGTCACAGGAGAGGCACCCGCGCCCCGTCAGACCGTCCTGCCCTGGCCAAGTCACCCTGTCCGCTCGGCCAGATGAACTTTGTGCTGCACAAGAGGGAGAATGCCTCGGATTGGCTGCCAGGCTTGGCTGAGGCGGGCTGGCTGAACAGGCCACTTGGACCTCTCTCCCACTCCAGAGCCAGCCCTGCTCTCCAAAGGCTGTTTATTTTCACACCTGGGACCTGGCTGGAAAAGTTCCTGCCGCACGATAGCTGGCCCAGGTCGAGTAAACAGCAAACCTGCTGGACTCGGCTTTTGCCTGGGGGTCGGGGGGAGGAGGAGGTTTCTCTTGGCGTGAGAGCAGGTGTCTGTTTCCAATCCGCTTACTGGAAAGACGTGTCTTCAGCTGAGCCCAGGGCTCTATAAATATTGAATTCTGGGAAGTAGTGTCCAGCCTCGCCCTGGCCAGCCGGGGTAAACCCAGCTTTCTGTAAAGCAAGGACGAGAGGTTGAGAATTGTTTCTTGTCGTTGTGCTATTCACGGTCAGCAGGCCCTCAATAGCCTTCCCTTCTCCTGCCTCTTATCCCCTTTAGCCTTTCATGGCCAAAGGCAGGCTGGCTGAAACCTCCCTTCTGAGCCACTTGGCTTGGCCGCCGGGGGGTCACTGCAGAGCCTCCCAAAGGGTTCCTTCTCCCTGCTCGCCTGGGAGTGGAGCGAGAGGCCCCCGGGGAGTGAAATAGCTCCAGGGTCTTCCACGCTCTCCAGAGGGCCAGCAGCTCTGCTTGGATCTTCCATGGAATCCAGCCCCAAAAGCTCGTACTGCCCGTAACTCACGCTGGCTTCGTTGCACCCCGTGTGAAGCAGCTGATGGCCTCCTCCCCAGACGCAGAACCTTGTAGGCACAGAAGTGGGGTGGGGAAGCACATGAAGGGGTGCTCATTCCCAGCACAATCTCTCACTCTGAGCCATTGCTCCTCCCCCGCTATCCCAGATCCACCTATGCTGTTCCCCATAACTTCCCACAGCTGACCTGCCCTTGGACCCCCAGGTCTAAGCCTGGACTGTGCCTGTCTGTGGGCAGCAGTGTCTGCGGGCAAGACCTGTGAGTGTGGAATGTCCTGCACTAGGTGCTGAGTGCCCCCCACTCCCCTTGATTTCCTTGGGACTCTGCAGGTGCTCGGGACTCTGCAGGTGCTCAGCACTCCGCAGGATTGGGTCCAAGGTGGGTGCAAGTTAGGGGCGAAGGAGCAGTGTGTTACGTGGCTCAACGGGCTAATTGGTTTCCTGCTCTGAGATGCGAGCAGACCCCATTAATGGGGCTGAGGGGAATGGGGCATAAGGCAGCTCGGAAGGTTATGGCTGAGCTGCCTTCTGTATATCCCCTTTTTAAATCCAGTTTTTCTGGAAGGCCTCCATTGGTTTGTCTCCCCACTCCCGTGTCCTCCCGTTCCCATCGATTCTGTCCCTTCCCTTCTATCACAGCCTCTGCAGGGGAACCCCGGCTCCCTGTATGCACGTGCCAGCCCACACGAGATATAGGGTCCCAAACGGGCTGAGTGCCCTTAGCTCCCACTGGGTGCGTGGGCTGAGTGCCGCTGAACATCAAGCCCGTAGCTTGAAGCCCTGATACTTGTTAAAAGACGCCCCCAGCAAAACCCATAGCCAGCCATAGCTAGTCCGTAACGTGCTCCACTGCATGTCCGCTGCCTCTTTTCCGACCGCCAAAAGTGGCTGACCTTGGCGTGACTGCAGAAGCGCTGAGCTGTCCCGTTTTAACGAGCAGCCCGTTGGTATTCAATCAAACTCCAATGCTAGCTGCGTTAATGCCTTTCCCAATCGCCATCTATATGATTTACTTGTGGACCCATCAATCCACTCCTAAAACTTCCTGATTTTGATTTTCATGTGCAGCCCAGCTAGGATCCGATTCCAGCACACAGACAGGCATGCGCGTACTCCATAGCAGCTCTCTATGGCATAAGAAATTCCCTTCAGCTTCCTATGAGGTGGTTGAAGAACATTTCACATTGAATGTTTTGCTGGTTCTGCATACTCTGTGGGGATGTGAGGGGTGGAAGCTGGGTTCCTTGCCTTGAATCCATGGCATAGTCAACCGGGGGGGTTGGTAGTCGCTGCTCCGAGGAGTTTTGATCACCTCTCATGTCTAGAGAACAGCTTCGTCTAGTCATTTAAGACTTAGGCCTCCAGCGCTTTGACTTATTTGATCGGTGAATCTGAATAGAAATTAGGAGTGGAAAAGGCCTATCATGGGGAGGATTGTTACCTGCAGTCTGTACTGAGGGCTAGCAGAATTGTGGCGTATTCCCCAGGCTCTGCACCCCAGCAGGTGATGGGGACAGGGCAGGAGTTTCCCCTGTGGTGGATTGTCCAGTGTTTTGTCCAGTTTGGTTTTCAAGTGCTCTATGCTCTGGAAAATGACTGTGTCAGAGGCCCCTAGGCTCCATGCCTAGTGTCTCTCCGGGACTCCAGAGTCCGGGGTGTTCAGCTCCCATGTTTAATCAAACCAACCAGTCGTCCCCCTCCCCCTGCCAGCTCTGCTGGGCTGAGCTGAGTGTAGCCCCGTCCATCAACCATGGGTACCGGAGGGCAGGCTCTTCCGCAGGCTTCACTAACATGGGGCTGGAGCTGCCAGAGCCTTGTCTACACTAGAGCTTTCACCACTACTGCTGCTGGTTGATTGGATGCAGGCCTGACAGGGAAATAACTCTCCACTCCCTTGCTGCCTAAACCCTTCCGTGATGAATGTGTGCAGCCCTCTGCATTGCACCAGCCTTCTTTGAGGTGCTGTCTCACTGAAAGCCCTGGCTGCGTGTCTCTAATGTACCCTTCACCCGGCTGTCAGGATTGAAAAAGGATAGTCTTGTGGTTAAGACACTGGACTGAGTTCACGGTGTCGCTCTGTGCCTCAGTTTCCCCAGCTGTGAAATGGGGTGTTGTGTCTCACATGTCTCATATCCTTGTCTCCGGGGGTGTTGTGAGGATAAGTCCATACACACTTGGCAGGTATTTGGATCTTACGGTGATGAAGGGGCCTGGGCAGGACGTAGGTAGAACAATATAAAATTAGGGCTTGCTTCTGTCCACAAAGAATCCAGATTTGCACGTAGTGTGTTGAGCTATCAGAAATTACACTGAGCTGGTCTCTAGCCCTTGTCTCTGAGGGAGGGGGCTTGTGGGAATCTGTCGCATGTCACAAGCTATAGTGGCCTCTTCTGATCCTTCGCAGTCAGAGGCCCCTCTCCCTGCGTCCCAGCGGTCTCACCGGTGGCTCAATCACCCTCGGCATCCCCGCTGATGGTCTCGCAGATGATGCATATGACCCATGAGGCATGTTGTCGTTGTGTCCTTAGACACTAGACATCCAGAGACTCCAGCTGAAATCAGGGTCCCATTGTGCAAGGCTAAATAGACTAGATGGAGGGTAAGGAGAAAGGGGAGCTGAGGTACGGAGGATAAGTGATGTGCCCATGGTTTGCCGCGGAGTGTGTAGCAGAGCTAGAAATCAAACCCAGCACTCCCGAGTCCCGTTGCTGTGACATAACCCCAAGACAACCCTTCGCCTCGGAACGCGGCTTGTGCCCCATGCACTGTTCCTACCCCCTGGGACAGCACGAGCTGGTTCAAGTCTGAAGACACTGTTGCTGCATTTGTGAGACTGAGACTAGAGCAACTTGGGCAGCCTTTAAAACGGCTGCAAATTTTGGCCTCTTGGCTGTGTGGACTTCCCTAATGTGAGCTCCAGCTCTTCCCTGAAAAGCAAAGGGCAGAATAAGCCAGCAGCAGCCGCGGCAGCTAGACTGGGGAGGGATGGAGAGTTACTAACTGTGAGCCACCTGCACGCGGGGGTGGGTGGGAACAGTTCACATCCTAGCTATAGAGACCACAGTAATTAGCAGACTTTCCACTGCTCTTCACGCTGGGTGCCTGTTCAGTCATGACAATAGCGTTCCCCTCGGAGCAGAGCTGGAGGGAGGCCGGGGTGGAAGTGACCTTGAATGCCACCAGGGGCTCGGCTGGAGCCGACTTTCAGCAGTCATCACCCCATCGCTGCTGTTACTCAGGGCTCTGAGGGGTGGAAGAAAGGCCTCAGAATCACTGAGAGGCTTTGCAGAATTTTACCCCCAGCGCTCTGTGGCCAGCACCTCCCACCTCAGCATCCGGAAGCGCTTTCCCACTGTTCATCAATGCTCCTGGCCCTGCTTATGGAGGAGAAGGGCCGGAATCGTTATCCCTGTTTGACGGATGGGGGAAACTGAGGCCCAGCGAGGGGGAGTGACTTGCTGGCGATCACACAGCAGTTCTGTGGTAGCGTGGAACCCAGCAGTCAGAGGCGATCCTGGGTGGGTGGTACATGGGGTCACATGCCCCCCCCAGATTTTTGCCAGGGTTTGCTGGCCCCGCTTAGTCACATGGTGCAGTGAGCCGGTCTCAGCAGGCACCATCATCTTTGCCAGGAGTCCTGCTGTGGTCTCCCTTTAGAATTGTTGTTTCCCTGTGTACTCAGTACCTGGTGCAGCTCTTGCTGCTCAGCCATTGGTTTTAACCCCTCTGTCCATCACTGTCCATCAACCTATGAGGCTGTGATGTTCCCCTCTGGTGTTATCTGGACCGGTGATCTGCTTGGTCACTCCAATCCTTGACTCTGGAAGCCAGCCTTACCCTGCTCTGCTGTGAGAACCCCCACTCCTGGGCTGGTCACGCACAGCCTCTGGCATGTAAGCTGCTCCTTGGATCATTTTGTGCAACTGAATGACACTAGCCAATATCTCCCATCCCAGACCCAACCCTGGGAACCTCCGTCTTGCAGTGTCCAGTTAGGCCCCCTGGACGCTGCAAGCTTATATGAGTTTATCAATTTAACAAAGAATTTGATATGCACCAGGCTTCTTATCCCAGGGGAGTCTCTGACACACTTCAAACCAAACGCCCTGCTTCAGGTACAATAAACAAACAGATTTATTAACTATAAAGACAGATTTTAAGTGATTATAAGTCAAAACATAGCAAGTCAGATTTGGTCAAATGAAATAAAAGCAAAACGCATTCTAAGCTGATCTTAACACTTTCAGTGCCCTTACAAACTTATATGCTTCTCACCACAGGCTGGCTGGTTGCTCTTCAGCCAGGCTCTCCCCTTTGATCAGCACTTCAGTCGCTTGGTGTGGTGTCTGTAGATGTAGGTGGAACAGAGAGAAAGAGCATGGCAAATGTCTCCCTTTTATCATGTCCTTTCTTCCCTCTTGGCTTTGTCCCCGCCCTCCCACCCCCGGCTGCAAAGTCATAGAATCATAGAATATCAGGGTTGGAAGGGACCTCAGGAGGTCATCTAGTCCAACCCCCTGCTCAAAGCAGGACCGATCCCCAACTAAATCATCCCAGCCAGGGCTTTGTCAAGCCTGACCTTAAAAACCTCAAAGGAAGGCAATTCCACCACCTCCCTCGGTAACCCATTCCAGTGCTTAACCTCCCCTACTGCAACTTGAGACCATTACTCCTTGTTCTGTCATCTGCTACCACTGAGAACAGTCTAGATCCATCCTCTTTGGAACCCCCTTTCAGGTAGTTGAAAGCAGCTATCAAATCCCCCCTCATTCTTCTCTTCCGCAGACTAAACAATCCCAGTTCCCTCAGCCTCTCCTCATAAGTCATGTGTTCCAGTCCCCTAATCATTTTCGTTACCCTCCGCTGGATGCTTTCCAATTTTTCCACATCCTTCTTGTAGTGTGGGTCCCAAAACTGGACACAGTATTCCAGATGAGGCCTCACCAATGTGGAATAGAGGGGAAAGATCACATCCCTTGATCTGCTGGAAATGCCCATACTTATACAGCCCCAAATGCCGTTGGCCTTCTTGGCAACAAGGGCACACTGTTGACTCATATCCAGCTTCTCGTCCACTGTCACCCCAGGTCCTTTTCTGCAGAACTGCTGCCTAACCATTCGGTCCCTAGTCTGTAGCGGTGCATAGGATTCTTCTGTCCTAAGTTCAGGACTCTGCACTTGTCCTTGTTGAACCTCATCAGATTTTTTTTGGCCTAGTCCTCTAATTTGTCTAGGTCCCTCTGTATCCTATCCCTACCCTCCAGTGTATCTACCTCTCCTCCCAGTTTAGTGTCATCTGCAAACTTGCTGAGGGTGCAATCCACACCATCCTCCAGATCATTTATGAAGATATTGAACAAAACTGGCCCCAGGACTGACCCTTGGGGCACTCCACTTGATACCGGCTGCCAACTAGACATGGAGCCATTGATCATTACCTGTTGAGCCCAACGATCTAGCCAGCTTTCTATCCATCTTATAGTCCATTCATCCAGCCCATATTTCTTTAACTTGCTGGCAAGAATACTGTGGGAGACTGTGTCAAAAGCTTTGCTAAAGTCAAGGAACAATACGTCCACCACTTTCCCCTCATTCACAGAGCCAGTTATCTTGTCATAGAAAGCAATTAGATTAGTCAGGCATGACTTGCCCTTGATGAATCCATGCTGACTGTTCCTGATCACTTTCCTCTCCTCTAAGTGCTTCAGAATTGATTCCTTGAGGACCCGCTCCATGATTTTTCCAGGGCCTGAGGTGAGGCTGACTGGTCTGTAGTTCCCCGGATCCTCCTCCTTCCCTTTTTTAAAGATGGGCACTACATTAGCCTTTTTCCAGTCGTCTGGGACCTCCCCCGCCAAAGAGTCAGGTGAGCATTACCTCATCGCAGTCTCAAACTGATCAAAGGAAGGGGGGTGACTCACTCGAGAGTCCAACAGATCCTTTTGTTGCTGCCTAGGCCAGCATCCTTTGTTCCTGTGAGACCGGGCTGGGTTTGTCCCATACATGCGCTGATGAGGTGTGAACTGCCTCTCTGTTCTTGGAGAGTTTTTGCCTGGACTTATTTTAAGCCATGAAGACACATTTTCAGCCTCATAACTATATACATGAAATTATAACCTATAACATTACTGTAACAACAATGCTCAGTGCATCATGAGCCTTCCAAAGACTCCCGACATGACAAACTTTGCATTGGATACCACACAGTCATTTTACAAAGATGAACATGGGGGTGCTGGGTGTTCCCCTGAGGTTCAGAGCGTAACAGAGGCCCAGTGCCTCTCTCAATGCCTGGCTTGGATTGAGTTCATTCAGTTTCTTCCAGCCATTTGGATGACTGGGTTTAATGTTCACTAACTTTGCCCCTTAGTCGTTAGGGGGATTTGGGCTGGGGTGGCAGAACAGCCAGTGGCTGCTGGGAGTTGAGAAAGTGGCAGCATGGGTAGGCATTGGCTTGGAAGGTGGGAGAGCTGGGTTCTAACTGCAGCTCTGCCACTGGGCTGCTGGGTGGTCTTGAACAAGTTGCTTCATGGCTCTGTGCCTCAGTTTTCCCATCTGACGATGATGCTGACCTCCTTTTGTAAAGTTCTTTGAGATCTACTGATGAAAAGTGCTACCTAAGAGCTAATATGATCATCTGTGCTCAGGGTGGGGGGCTGCCTCTTGCTGTATATTTGTACAGCACCTAGCACAATGGGGCCTTGATCTCGGTTGGAGCCTCTGGGCACAGAGTCCAGAGGCAGGTGGTGTGCCTGGCTGAGCAGTGTTGACTCGGCTGGGGTGGTGGGCTGGCCCTGTGCTCGTCCTGAAGGAATCGAGGCTCTCGGCAATGACCCCCTCAGGGTGAGGAGCCTGGTTCTAAGCCACCAGTTGAAATTCCCAACCCCACGGAGCTTGTTGTGTGAGCAGAGCTGATTTTGTTCTGGCCTCCTCAGGCGACCCTGGCCTTGGCCTTCCCTGGGCGGCCCTGAGACTTGAACTGGGGGCGTGGAGAAGCACTCGATGCAGGGAGCAAAGAGGCAGCCCCTCAGCTGGGGCTTCCTTCTCTTGGATGCCATCCTGCTGCGGCCCCCTTTTCTAATCCCCATGCTCCCCGTTAGCCTGGGGATGCTTTTGTATTAAACATGGGGCAGGCACAGGCAGAGTCTCCGGGAGGTGGGATCTAGCTCACACCATGTCCTGGTGATTTACCCTGCACAGCTAATTGAGCGCAGGGAAAACCACCCGCTGCTCTGTTGTGCTACACGGCTTCCTTCAGGTTTCAGGCCTCCCACTGTGGCTGCCCAGGCCCTGGATTTCGCTGTAGACACAGAGCCCTGCCCTGCCCTCAGGATCCCATCAGACAATATTGGAAGGGCTCAGGCGTAAATCCCCCTTGTATTTTTTGTTCCCCATCCAACTTTTCTTCCTTTCCCTTTAAGCACTCGGCCGCGCTGAGTGTTGTTGGTAAACATTTACCTGAGCGAGATCTGAAGCGAAGCAGCAACAGGTATGACAATAGGGCGCACAGTTGAGCGGGGATGCCCTTGAACAAGATTGCTCTGGAGTGCTGCAGAGGAATCCTAGCTGAAGAGAGACCGATTGCTGACGGAAGCCGATCTCTCACTCCTTAATGAGACAGCTGGCTGTTTTGTAGGGGCATAGGCACCCAGTGTGGGATTTCCACCCCAGGATCTGCTCCCATGTGAAGCAAACTCACCCCCATTTTGCCCCTCCACATTCTGCTTTCCAGTTTCCCTTGCGCCGGTTCGCTTGTGAATTCATTGTGACTGTCCGGTGCAAACGTATGCCTTGCTCCGAGCAAGGCAAAGAAAGCCTTCATCTGTAGGAAAGCTTGGGATGCTGGGAAATCCCAGCAAAGGTATTCAGTCAACTGGGCTCCTGACTTGCAATCCCAGCCCTGATGCTGGTCTCCCTCTGCCTCAAAACATACAGTTCCTTACGAAGAAGGAAAATCCATAAGGGGGCGTTTTCCTTTGATTTCATTATCACAGGGAGAGAACAGGGTGAGCCAAGGCTGGGAGCCGGGAACTCCGCAACCCTGAGTGTCAAGTGCTGACCTTGGCCAAGTGACTTTTCTTGGCCCTGTCTCTGTTTCTCCCCCACCCTCCGTGCAGACAATGCTGATGAGGCCCGACTTCGGTTCTGAATCACTGTAGTGCTGGGAAGGTGCTTGGAGGAGGGAAAGATGCTGAAGAGGTACAAAGAGATGCTGCTTGAAACAAACCCTGTGACTGTGGAGTGAGCCTTGGGGGCCTTTGACCCTCAGGCCACGAGTTTTTTTTACTACCATGGCAGCTAGTTACATGTGTCCTGTTTAGAAAGGCACTGATTTTGTTTTTGCGGTAGGTTCTAGCCGTAAGGTGTGGGTGGGAGGTGATCCAGGAGTGGGCAGGGGATTTTAACTTCTAAGTAGGATACTTTAGACTGTCTCCTCTTAATACATGCACAAAGCTTTCTGCAACCTTGGTTGCATGAGTCACGCTTCCTAAGCTTGAAATCCTATGGAGTAAGCAGTAAAGAGCAGCAGGCCTGCAGGGGCCTGAGGTGAATCTGGGCCTTGCGGGACCCTGTGCGAAGGAATTCCAGCGTGGATTTTTGCTGGCTTTCCATTCCCTCTCCGTACCGGCCGTGCCGCACCATCCCCTCTCTTTGTCGTAAGCAGTCAGATTGTTCCTTCCTGTGCTGAGCAGCTAAGCACAATTCAGGGTCCCCTGTAGCCTCCTCACTTCTCATCTGCTCCTTCTCCCACCGCGGCTTGTTCAAGTGCTGAACGCTGAGAAACCCGCCACCTGTGACCGGAACTCCCTGTCCTTTGTACAGCTGCGCTCTTTGTGCAAGGAGGAGGGTAGTTTTGTGGCGACAGCTCTGGCCTGGGACTCAGGAACTCTGGGTTCAAGTCCCAGGTCTGCTACAGATTTTCTGTGTGTTCTGGGGCAAGTCACTTAATTTCTCTGTGCCTCAGTTTTCCATGTGTCAAATGGGGATAGTACTACTTCCTTTGTCTTGTTGAGACTACAGCATGGACCAAATTAATCCCTGACAGCCGATTGCAAGCAGTGGGGTTATTATACCAGGAATGAATTTGGCCTCAAATCTTTAAAGTCTCTCTCTAACCAAACATCAGCTCCTCCCATAGCCAGAGCTATTAGGTGAGTGAATGACCAGGTTAACTAGCTGCCTCCTTCCGCTCATGGACTGTCCTATGGTCAGATCCTAATGATCTCAAAACTAGTTGCTGCCTCAGTCTGAACAAATGCTTGACACAACTCTTCCTCCCAGGATGGATCTTAGACAGTGTCCTGGTTCACTGGACTCAAAATTTCAGCTCTGCTGGTTAGCACTCCTTGGTGACATAAGTCATGTGCTGTTGTTTCGATCTTGAGAGCTGCCAAACTGCAGAATGCTACTAGGTCAGTGTCCACGACCCATTAAATCCTTGCTCTCCTCCCTAAGGATGGGGTGGGAATTTGGTCCTATTTGTGATCATGACTCTTAATATATGAGGCTGACATCTGCCCCACTGAGGGTTGGGACCGAGACCACCAAGCTAGTTTCGTTTAGGTGCGGGTGTATCATGGTGGTGGGTGCCTTGGAGACCGTCAGCATGGGCACCAGGTGCTGCTGTGTTGTCCTACATTAAACCTGGTAGTTCACTTGGAAATATTGACTGCAACGGTGCTTGTGTTCCTGTCTCTTAGGTAATTGAATGGCCCCCGTTGCTTGAGTGCCTCGGTGTTTAATGTAACACCCCTGTGATGCAGGGCAGTGCTGTTACCCCCATTTTACAGATGGGGAACTGAGACACACAGAGATTAAGTGACTCACCCAAGGGCATACAGGAAGTTGGTAGCAGAGGAAGGAACAGAGCCCAGATCTCCAGCTAGAACCCTACCCCTTGGAACGTTCTTGCTGTGTCAGCTGCCTCTTAGCCTTTCATGTTGTGGAGCTGTAGATCCAAAGGTCAGTAAGAGATGGGAAGGGACCTTTCAGCTCTGGGGTATCTGGTTTTCTCCATCACATTGAAACAGCCAAAAAGCTTCAGTGTCGCTCTCACTGCTGGCAGCAGGACAACAAAATCTGCCCTTGTCATGGGCAGCCTCTGTCTAAACGAGCCAGTGGCCTCACCTCTGACTTTCCCCTCCGCTTCCTTTGGTTTGTAGCTTCTGTATTTTGAGATCCCCTTGTCCTGGGAAGGCTTAAAAAAAAATCATCCCACGCACTGTGCTGCAGCAGCACTTACTAAGCTCTTAAAAGTTACTGAAGACCTAATGCTTTGCTTGTCGAATCCTGGCCTTGTTTGCCGGGTGTTCCAGAGCCAGCGCTGAAAGCAGCCTGCTGTGGGCGCTCTTCACCGGGAGCTCTGAGAGAACAAGGGTGAGCATGCCTCTGAGAGAAGGCAGGGCGATGCAGCTCTTGTGGTTGCTAGGAGATGGCGGGCCTAAGTGAAATGTGCCTCTGTGTTCCCACCTGTTTGCACCTGTCTATAATGTGTAAGGGGAAAACAATCTAAACTGCATGATCATCGGGGATTTCAATTTGAGAGACACATGCTGGAGGTCTCCTCATGTCAGTGCTAAAACATCCTTGGAATGTCTAAATATTATAGATGACAATTTTCTACTGCAAAAAATTTTTACAGCCAATATGAGGACAGAGGTGATGCGCGGGAGGGGCATGCGGGCTGGATGGCCTAGTGGCTAGAGCCAGAGTCAGAAATGAGAGTCATGGGGCAATCCGGGGTCAGGGTCTTTTCATGTACTTGTGTATATATACCTGCTACTGTATTTTCCACTCCATGCATCTGATGAAGTGGGTTTTAGCCCACGAAAGCTTATGCCCAAATAAATTTAAGGACTCCTCGTTGTTTTTGCTGATACAGGCTAACATGGCTACCACTCTGAAACCTGTTGGGAGACAGGATACTGGGCTAGATGGACCATTGGTCTGACCTGGTATGGCCGTTCTAATGTTGTAATAAGCATTAGGAAAACATTTTCCTTGTGGCAGGTTATTCCATGACCACCTTATTCAGGATTTCTTGCACCATCCTCTGAGGCATTAGGTACTGGCCACAGTTGGAAATGGGCTGCTGGTCTGATCTGGTGGAGCACTTCTTAAGTCCCAGTGATATATATTTCAGATTAGGAGTCACTTAACTTTTACGTGCCTCAGTTTCTCCAGGGTCACATGTAAGTCAGTGGCAGGTGAAGTGTTTTCAGCTTTCTTGATATTTTGTAGGGTTCTTTTTTTTTTTTAATTTGTTTTGTTTTGGAGCCTGGGGCCATGTGAACATGTAAGAATCTCAGCTTTCATTTAAAAAAAGAAAAGTTAGTCTTTTGCCTTCATAGTTGTGACAAAATGCCTCATAACATGACCTAAAGGCTCAGAAAGGAGAGGACAAATAAAAAGAACCCCACGCTTATTGTTTTTTTAAAAGGTTCGTGGTTTGTTTTTGTTTTTTTTAAATCCAATCTAATTTTTCAGGGCCTGACTCACGATTTTTGAATGCTGGGGGGTTGACAGTACTGTAGATGGTGCATGGATTTCCTTGCCTGAGGCCAGCTATGTAGTGGAGTGGCTTTTTATGCACATGCATCATACCAGGGAGAAATAAACTGCAACAGGAAATTGTATTTCTATTAATAAAAGTCCTGCTTATAGCACTAACAACTTGAGCCAGTTGAAAAATGTTGCTGGAACAGTTTTCTACTGAAAAATGCAGCTTTTGTTGAAATCAAAGTGTTCTGGCAGGAACATGGTTATTTCTATGACATTTTAGAAGAGGGGGGGAATCAAAATGTTTTGTTTAAATGTTTATGCTGTACATATTCATAATATATATAATTATAACATATTCAAGTAATAGTTTCATGTAATATAAAAGTCTAAATGAAGTATTTTGATGTTCCTGAATCGAAGTTTTTAGGATTTCTGTTCTGCGGGAAATTCTGAATTTCGGCTTTTCATTCCAATTCTGAATGGATTATTCTTCCCCTCCCCAGTAGGCAGAACTTCCTGGGGAACAGGAATTCTGGTTCCCGACCACCTCTGCTAGCAATTGTATTAAGAACAGAAAGTGAAAGTTCCGCAGCAGCCTACCCCTGTCTGTGGCACGGTGTTAAAGCCATAGCTGCACTAATTTTGCCAGGAGAGGCAAATTAATGTTACTCTTGGGTCCTAACTATTGTATCCCTTTATTTTACCGTTTAATCCAATCATTTCATTTACCAAGTGGGGTATAATCTGGGCACCCTCTTTACAGGCAGTGTTGAAGCTTGTACCCCATTTAGTAACTTCTGATGTGACTCATGAACTCCATGTCAAGGGGTATTCATGATCTCAGCTGCCATGGTGATGAGTGCAATAGTCTCGGCTATAAATAAATAAATATGCAAGCAATGGAGATGTTTCATGGAGTTGCTCCATCTTTCATGGAGGTAGTATACCTGCTCTTATGTCTTGCTTTGTTCCTGCTGTTGAGATTCAATGATACTTGGGTTTGAGGAGGTTTTCTCGGGGTCACAGTATTTACCACTGGTCACAGACTCCTGGAAGGAGCAACCACAGGTGCGCAGGCCTGCTGGGTAAGCACGGTGGACCCACAGGGCGTGATAACCCTTCATGTATTAGAGTGCAGTTTTTCAAAAGGGCCCACAATTGGCCTATCTCACACACCTCCCATTGGATTCCCTGGGATTTTTACCACCATGGGAGAGGTTTGAAGCCGGGGCTGAGTGGTTTTGAAAATCCTGAAGTGTGAGCAGCACTTAATGTTTGCAAACTACTTTGTTGATACTTGCAGTGCCCCTGTGAAATGGGTAGGTGTCAGTATGTCCATTTGACAGATGGAAAAACTGAGGCACAGAGAGTGACATTTCCAGGTGACATTTTCCAAGGGTGGAGAGGAAGCTGGTGTTAGAGCTGGGACTATAACTCAAGAGATCCTGGTTCCCAGTCCTGTGTTCAGACTGCTAAACTAGGCCTGTTTCCTGTGAAAGAATAAAATCCTTTAGGAGAACGTATCAGTTTGTGTTTAAATTTCAACTCTTCTCAATGCTCTAAAATCTGCATGGTTGCTTGGATTGCCTTGAAATTTGGTGCGAATCATAGAGCTGCAGGGTTCTGTTAGCGATCCAACTTTGGGGCCATTTAACTAAGGGGTTCCTGAGATACAACCCCTTGAAAAAAAACAGCTTTTCTTTAAATGTATATAATGTGCCAGTCGGGTCACACCTGGGCTTTGCTTTCTCTGCACCGCTAGCAGCGGTAGCTTAGGTCTGTCAGTGCTGGAGGGGCAGCCCCTGCCCGGGGCAGGCTCCGATCACAAGTACTCAGTTGTGGTTTCAGAGCTCGCCTGTCCCCTTGGCAAAGCATTGTCTAGTGCATCCCCTGCGGCCACTGCAAGAGCGTTCCCTGCAGTGCATTGCCTCCTGCTCCCAATGTCCTAGCATGGTGGAAGCACTGGGGTGTCTTCTGCTTCCCCAGGAGAGACTCTTCCAGGATCAAATACGTGTCTCTGCTAGCAAACATTTCCCGATATTCAGCTTTTGCTTTTTCCCTTGTCATCCTGTCGCTCCTGGGTTTTTCTCCCTGTAAGATTAATAGGAGCCAGCTTCCTCGGGCCTCCAAGAGAAGGAAGGAAATCTGGGACTGTCTGTACATAAAAAAATGAAGGGCAAGAGAAATGTGAGTCAGAGCCTGCTCAGCAGTCTGTCCATAAGTTCACAAGGAGGGTATGACCTTAGCTAACCCCTGGTTGGCGCCCCTCTGCCACCCGAATGCTCTGAGGTTACCCCGAACGTGCAGCAATATTTGGCTTGGCGTACTCTTTCCCTCCACCCTTCTGTGTGTTTCCCGTCTCTCTCACCCTGCCACGCTTACATAACGCACATGCATGCATGGAGCTATGGATTGTTTCTCTGCCATTGGGTAGCATGAGTGTGGAAGGATGGTTATTGCTGGCTCTGATCTGGGTCCCCTCAGTTTCCCCATCTGCAATTAACCCCCCCCTCCGCCTCCCACCGCAGGGTGCAGGGGGTATGTGATCCAGGCTCTGCAACGCTGCAGCTTGGGACTCAGAAAGCAAAATGCAAGCAGCTGGACTCACTCAGCTGCCTGCTGATCCAAGGGCTTCAGGCTCCCTTCTCATCAGTTGGCTTTGTCCACGCTTCCTCTGGGTCCTAGAGACTGTCGTTTTTCCAGGTTTGACCTGCTGGGTGTTCTCTGGGTGTTAGCGTCCATGTGGTAAGGAGAGGAAGAGTCGGAGATGGTCTGGGACAGACAGTCAAAGAAGGTTGCACAGATTTGAGTGGGAGGATGGCTTGGAAATGCTCTCACAGGTAAAACTAGAGCTGCAAAGCAGAGGTAAATGGATCTTGAGAAAGAACGCTTGAGGGTCACTGGGTCGGTGCCCTTCCCCTCCGCCCTTCCCTTTGGATCCAGGCTTCTATAGTTTGTTTATTATTGGCTGCCCCTGGGCACGGCGCTGACAGTCCCTTTCAGGGGACTTCCATGGTGCTGTCACTTTGGAGACGGAAGCTGGAAGTACTCGTCACCTTTGACAATCCAGCCTCCAGTTTTGCTGAATTGGGGTTAAATTCCCACTGATTCCAGTAGTGCAGGGTTGCTAGTGAGTTGGAGGGGAGAGCAGGATTTAAACGTTGCTGGCTGCCCATTTCAGCCTGGTTGGCGTGGAAGTGCTGGGTCTGTCGGTGCAGATCAGGGAATCTGGAATCTATGCCAAGCTGCCGGGGTTTTCAGAGAGTTTGTTTGGTTCATGCTAGTGTGATGGACTGGGAACAGCTCTGTAATAAAGCGTGGGTTTGACATGTTCTGTCTGTCATTGCGGTGTTTACTACATGCATAGAGCGAGTGAATTCAATAGCAGGTTCAGCAGAAAATGCAGGCAGGTAGCCCAGATAACATCATCTTTGCAAACACCCGTGTCATTCGTCTTGATGCCCTGGTGCAACCATGTGGGGAGCTCGCCAAACTGGTTTTGGGTCCCCAGGCCAAGCGTGGGAGCTCTGGCTGGATTTGAAGAGGCCACAAGGATTTGTGGGGCGGAAGCAGGTTGTTGGGGAACAGACTGATGCCCTGTGGTCAGGGCCTGGGGTAGGATATCCTTGCTCTTATGTCTTGCTTTGTTCCTGTTGTTGAGATTCAATGATACTTGGGTTTGAGGCTCGGGGTTACAGTATTTACCACTGGTCACAGACTCCTGTAAGGAGCAACCACAGGTGCGCAGGCCTGCTGGGTAAGCACGGTGGACCCACAGGGTGTGATAACGTGCAACATGGCCTCAGAGTGGGAGATGCACTCTGCAACTTTTTCACTAAGAGGGTGCAACTTTTTCACTAAGAGGGTGGTGAAACACTGGAATGCGTTACCTAGGGAGGTGGTAGAATCTCCTTCCTTAGAGGTTTTTAAGGTCAGGCTTGACAAAGCCCTGGCTGGGATGATTTAACTGGGAATTGGTCCTGCTTTGAGCAGGGGCTTGGACTAGATGACCTTCTGGGGTCCCTTCCAACCCTGATATTCTATGATTCTATGATTCTATGCAGGACTCCACTGAGGGGCACAGAAGCATGAAGCCTCTGACTGTGTGTGGGGTGGACTCAGAGAGACCAGGGAAGGGGTCAGAGGTGCAGCTAGCCCGGTAACCATGATGTCAACAGTAGGCCTGGCACCACACAAGCACAGTATGGAGAGAGAGTCCCTGGCCTCAAGAGCTTGCCACTTGAGGCAGGTGTGATGTTATCTGATTAAAATATGACCATGCAAATCAGCCTGTAACGATCCACTCCCACTCTCAGCCGGGGGCCCCTTGTGACTTGCCATTTCTAGAGCTCACAAGAAAATAAGACCCAAGATTCTCTCAAGTACCTAGTGATTTTTGGGTGCCTCATTTGAGATGCCTTTAAAGGGGACTGGCTATCCAAGGGGGGTACTAAGCACTTTCTGGAAATCAGGCCCTTTTAAGGTGTCTCATGTTGGGCACCCGAAATGATTAGTCCCTTGAGAAAACCTTATATACACTGGCATGGTGAATCTGCTTGTCTTGCTGTGTATTTCCTAGTCGCTACCATGCACGGACACCGAACAGCTCCCCTCTTTGTTCTGTATTCAAGAAAAACTCCCACTTGTTCAGTGTGTGCTCTTGAATGTGGCTTTGCCTTTGATTCTTTAGCAAATGTATTTTTCCCCTCTGTAGGTTTCCATTAGTAAATGTACTTTGGCCCCATGTCAGGCTGATATTCAGTAACTGGGCCTTTGCACACTTTTTGTGCACCTGTTTTCATGCACGCTGCTGTACGTGCATTTGCAAATTGGGAATTTGGGGAGGCCAGGCAGGCATCAGTCCAGGCTTCTGCAAACCCATTTCCTTTGCAGGCTCGGGAGTGTTGGTGTGCAATCCACAGAAACAAAGCATTTTTCTCTCTCTCTAATGACTGGTCTGTGTTAGTCCTTTTGCTCAAACAGGGAAGGCTGATGCTGTTAGCTCTGAAGGATCTGGGTTCAAATCCTGTTGTCAACTAAGCATGGTCAATTACACATGCAACTTCAAGGGAAAGCAAAATCAAATAGAAATGTTTTCATTTATTTAATTTCTTAGTCCAATAATATTTTAAACCGTCTCCCTCCAGCACTGGCTACAAACAAAACGACTACCACAGGACATGGCTACAAACAAAATGAAACTGCTGAGTCTTGTTTCACTCTCCAGTGCACAAAGAAAACTGCCTCTGATAAGTAAATTGTCCAGTGCAGTTCCACTCTGAAAAGCGACCTGGGGAAAAGGTATCAGGGGAATCCACATTGACTGGACCAGATCGTCACCCCGTGTCTGTTGGCACAGTGCAGTGGGAATCACTGGCGCTACGCTGGTTTTTTGCACCAGCTGAAAATCTGGTTCATTACGTCTCTGTGACTCCACATCAGACGTGTTTAGTTTACAAGTGAAGCCATGCTTTGTGATAGGGTTTAAATCGCCAGGCCTGGAAGATGTGAACGCCGAGCTGTGCTCTCTCTAGCATGTAGGTAGCAAAGATTCTGCAAGCCAGATGCTCTGTTACTCCCGTGCAGACCACACAACCACACAAAATATGGGCTGGGCGCCTCACCATGACAAGTGCTGTCACGGCCCTACCCGAAAGAGCGTGCTAACGAAATTAAACATTGCCGGTGAGGATCAAAGACCGGCACGTGAGTGCCCAAGTGAGACGGAAGTGGCACTCCCTAGCGGTTAGGACGTTAGATCAGGGCTTGGAAGACCTATACCTATATCATACCAATATTAGATAATACCAAGGATACAGTGGCAGTCAGACCACATGGTTACTGGGTCAGGCATGTGCCCATGGTGACAATTCAGTTCTTTGTTCCCTGTCCTCCCCTTCTCATAGGGTTAGCCACAGATGTGAGTTTTCAGCAGGGATCTGAATGACACAAAGGAGGTGGCTTGACCTAAAGGCTTCGTTGAAAGCCTTCCAGTCATAAGGGGGTGGTGTGGAAGTGGGTATGGTGATCCCTACATGAGGCCAAGATGTAGGGTAATGAGGCTGGCTTGCTTGGGGAAGGGAGGAAAGACTCCATGGAAGACCAGGTGGGAGCTGGAGGGAGGGGCCACGTGACATAGGGCAAGGACAGGAAGAGTGAAGCTGAGTGCCATACAACAGGGAGCCAATGCAGTGACTCCTCATTGACGGGACGTATGCCACGGTCTATGTGACGCACAAGGAAGCAGCAGCATTATGGATTGTCTGGAGAGGCAGTCAGCCAGGTATCAATGACCCGAAAGAGGGAGCTGTGGCTGTGGATGAGCGATTTGGCCGTCAGGACAGGGAGGAAGAGGCAGAGTTTAGCAGTGTGGAAATCAGTGACCTGATTTGTGAGTGGGCCAGGAGAGGAAGGAGTTGACGATAACACTGAGGTGCTGAGCCTGGGTGGCAGGTAGGACACCGGCATGTTCAACTGGGAGGGAGGCTGGAGGAAGTGGAGAAGGCATGGGAGGAAAGCTGATGAGCTTGGCTTGAGCCACGTTGAACTTGAGATGATGATGAGCTAGGTGAGGAGAGGTAGGGACAGAGGGATCTGGAGGCGAGAGGTATATTTGAGGGTCAGCACAAAAGTGCAAGCAGGTGAGGTCACCCACGGGTAGGGAACAGACGGGGGCTGAGAACCAAGACCTCTGGGATTACTGCAGCACGGGGGAAGAGGAGGAGGAGGAGCCGCTGAAAGGATGAAAGGCTTAACACACGGGAGCCTCCCATCCACCCCCATCGTGCCCTCTAAAGTCCCCTGGAGCAGATCTTCAGCTGCGCTTCATGACCATAGCCCTACTGACTTCAGTGGCGCTGTGGCCAATTTGCACTAGCTGAGGCTCTGGCCCTCTGACTTTAGAAATGTTCCCTTGCAACAGTCTGCTCTTGAATCTCTCCTGACTTGCAAAGTAGCCTCCTCTTCCCATGGATCCAGCTTGATGCAAACTGCCGCCTCTCCCCTCCCAAGCCAGCGCAGTCTGGCTCCCTGTGCTCCAGGAGAGAGAGTTCTAGCCTTGTCCTCTTTCACCCCTCTTGATGTTAGTGCTCCATGCCTGTTACTTCAGCTGCGCGAATTAGTGAAATCTGGTGTTTCCAGTGAGGGAGTCCAGATGCCTAGATTGGGTGGTTGGTTACAGTTTTCATATCATTGCCTGCCACAGTAAAGCTACCTGTGCAGTGGTCAGTAGTAAGACTGCTTAGGGCTTGTATTGTTCATCTCCGAGTGCTGCATGGAGATGAATGCCCCCCAGCGATAGGTAAGGAAGCAGCATGACAGATATTTTACAGATGAGAGACCTGAGGAAGGCAGGTTGAGGGCCTTACAGAGGCTCCAACGGTGATGTGTATCGGAGCTGGGGCTGGGAGTTCCTGGATCCCCGTTTCCTGTGCTTGGATCACATTGGATCCTCTGAGGGGAGGGAAGAAGAGTTGGGGAACCCCTCAAAACCAAGGTGTAGTAATGCAGGGCTGCCACGAGCATGTCTGTTGGCCAAAGTTGTCACAGCCCATCAGCCCGCTTGTGGCCCAGCCACCACGGGAGGCTGACGGCGCTACACCGAGCGGGTTATGCTCACTGATCAGAGGGTGGCGTGGGTGATAGCTAGGGCTGCTGATTTGGCAGAAATCACAGCGCCCGCATGGAAAATTCAGTCAGAGTCACGGGGTCTGTGACTGCTCTGCAGGTTTGATAAAAAATACCCTGACAGAGGAGGAGGGACTGACTGCTTCAGCAGTGCCCTCTTCCCCAGCAACCTTAATCCCAGCCCCATGCTGAGGGGAGAGGTGGCCCCAGAGTGGAGAGGGCTGGATTGTGAGCCTGTCCCGCACTCACTCAAGGCATGGGCAGCAGCAGCTCCTGTGTTCCCCCCGGCTTGGGTCCAGCTCCCCACTCTGGGTGTTGCGACCCTAGGCCCTTCATGGTAGGGGGCAGCTGGGCCAAACTTGAGATGGGCTGCGACCCTGAGTGCCAAGTCACAGTGCCTGGAGTGGGGAGCCGGCAGGACCCCTTCAGGACAGGAGCTGCAGAAGCCACTGCTGTGGGGTGAGTCATGCAAAAAGGTCACAACCAAATGGGAAAATCTCACTATATGTGACTCTCTTCCCCACCGTGACATACTTGCAGACCTAATGATATCTCTGGTGTCCCTCAGCACCAGACACGCAGGTCTCTATTCCACTGGGTTTACAGAGCTGCTTGTCCTACCCATCATGGTGATATCATCACAGATGTTGGGCTGAAGTTTTATTCATATACCAGGCTGCGCCTAACTCCTGTTGATTTCAGTGGGAGCTAGGCACCTAAATACCTTTGAAGATTTGGGCCTTCTCTATCTGAGACATCTTAATAACTTTCCCAACCCTGCAGAAGGAGTTAAAGGCAGGGTTAGAACTTGGGATGCTCCCAGTACCTAAGAGCTGTTTCCAGCTACATTAGTGAAATCTGGTGTTTCCAGTGAGGGAGTCCAGATGCCTAGATTGGGTGATTGGTTACAGATTCTGTCCACGCCCGTGCAAATGTATCATGTTTCCAGGATTTTCATGATCCTTTCAAGGTTAGATCGAACTGGCATCAGGAAAGGCCTGCTCAGCAAGTTTGACATAATCCAGGGGCAGGGGATGAATATACAGATCAAGAGTTAAGAATAAAAGTTATATGGTATTTTTTTCTTTTATAAGGCACAGTGTGAAAAAAATATATCTTTCTCTAACCACAAATGTTCATTGGACATCCCATCAGTGCAGACAGAGTCACCTAGGCTGCTTCGGGAACAAATTTCTCCTGGAAGGAGAAAGTAATTTACTGTCAGAGGTGATTCCTTCGTTGAATCCCTCAGTCCTGACTGTTCCTTGGTACATATTCATAGGGCACCAGTTGCCATGCTGTCTGTCTGCTAATGAGGAGCTCATTGTTTTCTACTGAGTGCAGCGAGTGATGGTTTGATCTGATTGTGCGTATAATAATTTTTTCCCCTTTTATTTTTATATTGTTCTGTCAAAACCTGATTGCAGATTCTTTTCTGTTGTATCCAGCGCTCCCTGAGGCAAACTGGCCATAGACCCTGCTGTGTGGTTCTTGTTTGGAAAAACAGAATAAAAATTCTTCTTAATCTAAAGAGAAAAAGAGGAATAGATTTGTGGTCTGGGGTTGCCGTTGGCCGCTATTGGCCATTTGATCTGTTAGAATCCATGTGATCGCTTACCGGATAAATAATTATAGTTCCTTTATCTACACAGAAATATGTTGTAAAGAAATGTTCTGTAGTGACATGGAAGTGGTCAAACTCAGTGTGAGCTTATGTTTTAACTAGAGCTAGTCGGAAAATCATTTGGGGTGTTTTTCAGTGAAAATATGAAAGCTGAAAAATTTCAATTTGGAATTGTTTCTGCAGTACCTAGTGATTTCCTTCCCCTCTCTAGGCTGAGCTGCCTGGTCTGACTGCATTTCCCAGGATGTAACTCAGTGCACCCTTTTAGAGAGAAGAGGTGGTGCATCATGGGAGTCCCCAGTTGTGGTGTATCATGGGAGATCTAGTCCAGCTAGGGAGCCTGGCAAATCGAGGAAAATGGGGCCATGAGACAAACAAACTACAATACCCATGAGTGACTAGCAACATATCCAAATAAAAATATTTTGGATGTTGGCTGCATTATTTAGGTTTTCAGGCTTCGATTTATTTCAAATGTATTTTTCTGGTGGAAAGCAGACACTTTGCACAAAAAATACTTAGTTTAGTCGAAAACCTAATTTTCCATCAAAAAATGGTTTGGTCAAAAATTTTCAACCAGCTCTAGTTTTCACTTAAAAATGGCAGAGAGCATCCTTGGAGGTGAGTGAAACAGTAAAGCAAGGTATTGCTGAGCCCAGATCTCAAACGCGCTCGAGCGTCTTTCTGGGCAGCACAGAATGCTGGGAAAGCTGCTCCAGTTTTCATCCTGTGCCAGAACACCTCTTGCGGATGGTCCCTTGTCACTGGACTTACCGGGGATTTGTGAGGCGTCCATGCAAACAAAGTCAGGGTCTGAGCCTGACTTTCTGAGCACCCCGCAGCTACCCCGGGACGCTGATGAGAGCTCTGAGGGCTCTAACCTTCCCGGGATCAGGACCACTTTCTGCATTTCAGGTCCCAGAACTGTGCCCCGTGACTATAATAAACACAAATGTCCCTTGGCTGAAGGATGTCCAGAGGGGCACATATTCTGTGATGCAATGAGACTGGCCAGGAGGAGTGAGGGCCTGTGGCTGTGAGCTTATCTCCTCCATTTTCAGGTGCTGGCAAGCTACAGTTATGCCGCTGCTCTTTCTTGTGGCTCGTTTCATAACACATGCTGGCGGCGGCTCTTTCTTTCTGCAGATGGCTTTAATAATTCCCTCCCGCCTCTCCGGGTTGAATGTATTCAACCCTTCCCTCCTACCCAATATTTAACGTATAACATCGGTCCCCAGCAGAACAGAGTTATTAGGGCTCCTGGGAATAGCGCTGCAGATCTGGGCAAGTCATAAAGTTTTGATGGTGAAGTCAAGTCAGGCCAAGGGGGGAAAACTGGCCCAGCTCCCTCCAAATAAATTGCCAGCAAAGCTCTTAGCTCCAATGCAGGAGGCATAATGAGCTCAGAGGTCGCTAACTGCCAGTGAGAGATGCCAAAAAACTGCTTGCCCCGGCTCTTCCTTGCTTTGCCTTTTATTCATAGAATATCAGGGTTGGAAGGGACCTCAGGAGGTATCTAGTCCAACCCCTGCTCAAAGCAGGACCAATCCCCAACTAAATCATCCACATTTTTTTCTTTTTGCCCCAGATCCCTAAATGGCCCCCTCAAGGATTGAACTCCTTGAGCAGGCTAGTGCTCAAACCACTGAGCTATCCCTCCTCCCCCGCCCCCCATAGACTCAAGCCAACACCAAGCACTGGGCTCAGACCCTGATTTAGTTTGGTCTGTCCTGCACCTACTGGCAAAACCTGCCTGTTTCAATTCGTTTGAAGCTAGTTGGGCTTGAGTTGGTGGCACTGGATTGGGAGTGCCCCAGGACGAGGGAGGGTGAGTCGACAATAAAAATAGCAGCACTGGTATTTTGGGATGAATTAAGCGGAGCTGCACCGGTTGTATCTCCTAACAATAAATAAGTTAAAAGTAGCTTCTCCCCTCCCATTGTTTCCATGACCTGTATGGGTCCTGGAGATTGGAATCAGTGTCTCTCCAGGTCATGGTGTGGGGGGGATTTGTGGATTGATCTTAACACTGCCCCAGTCCATGATGTACTTGCTCTGTGGGTAGAGAGCTCTTTGGTCTCTGGGGCTATCAATCCAGGCACTGATTTTTTGTTGGTATTGCCAGAGGCTGGCGAAGTCCATTGCATAGAACACAGGTATATTCTCTCACCTGTGAAAGTGACGGGAGGGTGCTCCAGCCAGCTTCCACCGCTTCACCAGGGTTGTTGCTTCTCTCGAGTCAGTTGTTTGGTTTATGGACCGGATGGAGGTTCCCTTCTGCCAGGGTCACCGTGTTCCTGCCAAACTGAAAGACGAATCAAAAGCAGGAGACGGAGGCATAACAAGATCAGTGGCCAGAAAATGAAGTCAGTAAATGCCAAACTAGAAACAGGACCCATGATTTTTTAACGGTGAGTGTCATTACCCGTTGGAACAGGTTATCGGATTGTCCCTCACGTGGGTGTATTCCAAATGGAGTGCAATGTCACAGAGACCATGAAAGCATCTGATATTAATAACGAGCAAATCTGTTGCTGAAAAGCAAAGCTTAGGTCAGTGGCAGGACGCAGCTAAGACGTGCGTTGTCATCGCTGATTCTGGGATTGATTAGAGCTGCCTGGTGGGATAAAATATGAGCGGGGGTTGCGGATTTCACGTGTGCAGAATGAATTTGTTACGAGGAACAAGGCAGCACCGAGATGGCTGCAACTGTGGAGGTCGACTTATATCGGCATCACTTGCTTGTTAGTTTCATCCTCACTCAACAGGAGGTTGGCTTATATGTGGGGTGAGTTTTACACAGGTCCATTCAGTAAGGTAGGGTCCCCCTCCACAACTCACATAGCATTCCAAGTGTTTCCCTGGCAAGCAGTCTGCATTCTAGATTCTAGTGAATTCCTGTTTTAGTAATGACACAGCGCCTTGCACACGCACAGTGCTATCCAAATAACGATCCTTTTTTTAAAAAAAATACAGTTTATCATCATAGATAGATCCACAGATCTCACCGTGGGTCTGCAGCCTGGTTGCAGCTTTGCGGGCAAAAACCAGAGCTGTCAGGCACTGTCAGTGAGACCTGTCGTTCTCCTAAAGAGCCTGCCCGTCTGCTTCTGCCTTCATAAGCTGCAGTGGGGTGGATGATGGATGCCACCCTGGCCCTTTCCCTGCTCCCCCACAGGGCCCTCGGGTCTTTCTTTAAATCCACCCCAATATTTTCAAAACAATTTCTTAGTGTGGTTGGGCTCGGATTGTTTTTAGTTTCTGGGAGATTTAATCAGACTCAGGTATTTTGCTTCCGTCGGTAAGAGCCTGCTGCTTCACGCTTCTGGCACCTCTTCCACGCCCGAAGCCGCTAAAGGAAAACGGGCAAGAAAAGCTTTGTTCTTCTCCACTAACTGAGAGTACTGGTCTGCCGCATGGACATCCCCTAGGTCTTCTTTGTACGGGTCAGAGTGGAGCCAAGCAGACGTGGAATGGGTCGGCCTGTCCTGTCCCCGCTTGCTGGCCTTCACGCTCGAGCTGCTCAAGAGATGATTTTTATTCCCACCAAAAATGTTGATGAAAAAGTTCGAGTCGTGGAGTTTAAGGCCAGAAGGGACCCCCAGTTCTTCTAGCCTGACCTCCTGTAGATCACAGGCCACCACTGCCACCCAGCACCCGCACACTGAACCCAACAACCAGAATGAGACCCAAGTGTTATAGCCCACAGAAGGCTATTATGTGCCACAGGACGGACTGAAGTGCCTGAGGCCCCCGCAGTGGCAGGGGAATCCTTAAATGAGATGTACCCAGATAATCCTGGCAGGCGACACGCACCCACACGCTGCAAAAGTGTTTCATTGAAAACCCGACAATTTTTCTGCCCCAAAATCGGAATTTTTCAGGTTTGTGGTTTTTTTTCAGTCAACACTCCCTCCCCCCACCCAAATTCGCACTGAAATGTCTGTTTTGACCAAAAAGCCATTTCTTTTGTAACCCCCTTCCTGCTCCAAACATTTCAAATGAAACCTCTGCTTCAAATGTTCTTCTGTCAAATACGGGAGACAGTGCTGTCTAGTGGATAGACACTGGCCTAGAGGGAGAGGGGTGTTTCTATTCCCAACTCTTAAACTGCACTGCAGTGTGATCTTGGGCTGTTTCCCCCCGACCCGTTACCTGTCCTAACTATTTATGTCGTGCATTGTTTGGGGCAGGGACTGTGTCTTATTACGTGCTTCGCAGAGCACCAAGCAGGAGTACTTCTAGGCATTACTGTAATGCAAATGAGTAGTAAAGGGCCTCAGAGCAGGCCCACCCAGAACAACTGTCCTTTTATTGGCATATGAGAGGGTCTCGCACTCTGCAGTAGGCAGCGCTGGTTGTCAGTAGCAGATTTGAAGGTGATAAGGAAAAGGCATAATGAGATTCTTTGGCTGGAAGCTTCAGACTAGAAATAAGGTGCAGATTTTTAACAGCGAGGGAAATGAACCATTACATAAGAATAGGAGCATAAGAACGGCCAATATGGGTCAGACCCATCGTCCATCTAGCCCAGGATCCTGTCTTGCGACAGTGGCCAATACCAGGTGCCCCAGAGGGAATGAACAGAACAGGTAATCATCAAGTGATCCATCCCCTGTCATCTGGCAGTCAGAGGTTTAGGGACATCCAGAGCATGGGGTTGCGAACCTGAACGTCTTGACTAATGGCCATTGATAGATCTATCCTCCGTGAACTTATCTAGTTCTTTTTTGAACCCAGTTACACTTTTGGCCTTTACAACATCCTCCGGCAACGAGTTCCACAGGTTGACAGTGTGTGGTGTGAAGAAATACTTCTTTCTGTTTGTTTTAAACCTGTTGCCTGTTAATTTCATTCAGTGACCCCTGGTTTGTGTGTTATGTGAAGGGGTAAATAACACTTCCTTAATCACTTTCTCTCCACCAGTCATGATTTTTCCTCTGTTTTTTTTCTGCGCCTCCCCTTTCTTTCTTTTCCTTCCCCGTATATCCTCCCAAGTCCATCGTTAGCCCAGTGATCACCATTGAGTTGCTCACAATCCCCCAGCAGAAAGTGTTCAATTGCTCATAGCTGAGCCTGCAGCCTTCTTCATGCTGCAGCAAGGTCAGGGACCAGGGCGCTACAGTTAGTGCCCTGTCTCGGCCTCTGACAGCCTCTTTTACTTGGCTGCTTAGCCAGGGTGGCATGTTTGGCTCCCTTACTGGTTTTGTTGATTTGGTTTGAGCCTCTATTTTGGTGTATTTAAAGTTTCCATGCAGCTCGCAGGCATTTCACTCTTGTAACTGTTCCTTTTAATTTCCGTTTATCTGGCTTCCTCATTTTAATGGAGTTCCCCTTTTTGAAGTTAAATTTGACTGTGCTGGGTTTCTTTGGTATTTTCCCTCCTACAAGGATGCTAAATGTAATTACATTGTGTTCACCTTTACCGAGCAGTTCAGTGTCTTGGACCAGATCCCGTGCGCCACTTAGGACTAAATCAAGAATTGCCTCTCCCCTTGTGTGTTCAAGGACTCGGAGCTGCAAGAAGCAGTCACTCATGGTGTCTAGAAACTTTATCTCTGCATGCCATCCTGAGGTGACACGTACCCAGTCAGTATAGGGATAGCTGAAATCCCCCATTATTATGGAGTTTTCTGTTTTTGTAGCATCTGTAATCACCCTGAGCATTTCACAGTCACCATCGCCATCCTGGTCAGGTGGTCAGAAGTATATTCCTGCTGCTACAGTCTTATTATTCAAGCATGGAATTTCTATCCATAAAGATTCTATGGTACAGTTTGGTTCATTTGGGATTTTTGCTATATTTTACTCTATGCTTTCTTTCATATATAGTGCCATTCCCCCACCAGATCGATCTACCCTGCCATTCCTGTATATTTATTTTGTACCCTGATATTTCTGTGTCCCATTGATTCTCATCATTCCACCAAGTTTCTGTGATGCCTGTTATATCTATATGCTCATGTAAGATCAGAAACTCAAGTTCACTCATCTGAGTATTTAGATGTCTAGCATTTGTATACAAGCACTTATAAAATGTGTCAGTATTTAGTTCTCTGCCTTCATGTGATGTAATTGAATGGGACTGTTTTTCATTTGACTGTTTCTCTTCAGTTCCCACCTTTACATTACCAATGTCTATCCTCTCCTCTTTACTAGAACACAGAGTATCCTTTTAATAAATCCTCCCCAAAGGGATGTCTCTGTCCAAACCATGTGATCCTCTGCACCTGTCAGCATTCCCTAGGGTTGCCAATTTTGATTGGGTGTATTCCCAAAGGTTTCATCATATGACACCTTCTTTAATTAAAGATTAATCTTTAATTCCTGAAGACTCCAGGGCAATCCTGGAGGATTGGCAACCGGGCTTTTTAATTTTACATGTCAGGAATCTGTTGTTTTAGTTTAGGTGGTGCCCATTGTTCCAGAGAGACTCCTCCTTTCCTAAAATGTTCTCCGGTTCCTAACAAACCTAAATCCCTCCTCCCAACACCATCATCTCTTCCACACGCTGAGACTCTGCAGTTCTGCCTAATAGGCCCTGCGTGTTTCACTGGAAGCATTTCAGAGAATGCTACTATAGAAGTCCTGGACTTTGCTCTCTTACCTAGCAGCCTAAATTTGGCCTCCAGGACCTCTCTGTCCTACTTTAGGGTTGCCAACTTTCTACTCACACCAAACTGAACACCCTTGTCCTGCCCCTCCTCCTAGGCCCCGCCCCTTCTCCAGGGCCCCGCCCTCTGCTCACTCCATGCCCCCTCCCCCCCGTCGCTCACTTTCCTGATCCTCATTCACTCGCTCATTTTCACCGGGCTGGTTCGGGGGCTGGGGTGCAGGAGGGGGTGAGGGCTCCGGCTGTGGGTGCGGACCCTGGGGTGGGACTGGAAATGACGAGTTCAAGGTGTGGGAGGGGGCTCCGGGCTGAGGCAGTAGGTTGGGATGCAGGGAGGGGTGAGAGCTCTGTTCGGGGATGCAGGCTCTGGGGTGGGGCAAGGGATGAGAGGTTTGGGGTGCAGGAGGGGGCTCCAGGCTGGGGGGGTGGAGCCAAGGGTTTTGTAGTATGGGAGGGGGCTCTGGCCTGAGGCAGTGAGTTGGGATGCGGGAGGGGGTATGGGCTCTGGGCTGGGGGTGCGGGTTCCAGGGTGGGCCCAGAAATGAGGGTTTTAGGGTGCAGAAGGATGCTCCAGGCTGGGACTGAGGGGCTTGGGGGGCAGGAGGAGGATCAGGACTGGGGCAGGGGGTTGGGGTGCGGCGGGATGAGGGCTCTGGCTGGGGGTGCGGGCTCTGGTGTGAGGCCAGGGATGAGGGGTTTGGGGTGCAGGAGGGTGTTCCGGGCTGGGACCGAGGAGTTCGGAGGGCTGGAGGGGGATCAGGGCTGTGCCACTGACAGGACTTTTAACTCCAGGGTCAGCTATGCTGACCGGAGCCGCCAGGGTCCCTTTTCAACCAGGTGTTCTGGTCGAAAACCGGACGTCTGGCAACCCTACATGTAGCATGACCACTGGATCCTCTGCAGCACTGCACATAAGTCTGTCTAGATGTCTCAAGAGGGCTGCAACCTTGGCACCCAGCAGGCAATTCACCATGCGGTTCTCCCCACCATCACAAACCCAACGACCCCATAACTATTACCTGTCTCTTCCTAATAATGGGGGTCCCTTCCCCAGGAGGGGTGTCCTCAGTGCGAGGGGATACCATGACATCATCTGGAAGGAGAGTCCCAGCTGTGGGATCCTTTCCTCCACTCCAGCTTGATGTTCTTCCTCAAGACTTTTATCCTCCCAAACAAGCACAGAGGCTGTCAGTCTGGGGGTCGGACCACTCAACAGCGTCCCAGAAAGTCTCCTCAGTGTACCTCTCTGTCTTGTGCTTGATCTCTGGGGGCCATGAGTTACCTGCACCAAATGCACACACCTGCTGCCTGCCCACAAGACAGGTAATCACACATGCTGCATTTGGTGCAATAAACTGGACTGCCCCCACTCTGCTGCGGGACTTCTGCCTGCATTATTTTTACGCTGGCAGGGGTCTTTTTTGTTTGTTTGTTCTTTGTTTTTGGGGGCGATTATTGGCCTAAATTGAGAATTTGTTTGTTAGGTGTATCTGCCTCCCACGCAGAACTCCCCTGTTTGCTGCTCCTGTTCGCTAGCCATTGGAATAACTTATCTAGGAACACCAGGGAGTCTCCATGGCTTGCAGTCTTTAAGTCAAGACTGCTCTCTCTCTAAAAGAGTTGATGTAGCTCAAACAGGGCTGGATGCAGAAATTGGGTGAGGTTCTATGGCCTGGGTGACGCAGGAGGTCAGACTAGATGATTGTCGTGGTCCTGTCTGGCCTTAGGCTGCATGAACGTATTCCTAGAGTTGCTGCTTAAATACCCTGTGCTGTGCTAGCTGTGGACAGTCGCAGGTGGCGGACGCCTAAGATGGAGGGGTTTCTCTCTCGCTGGGGGTGATTAGATCCCTGTCTTGCAGTGCCCCAGAGCTGCAAGACACATTGTAGGATCTAGGGACCTTGACCTTCAAAAGAAAAGCAAAGTACAGCTCGAGAGGGAGCAACCAATTACACTGTTCTCCAGCCTCGGGCTGCTACTAAACAGCTCCAGCCTGGCTTTAAATTTTTCCAGGTGATGCCTTGCCTTAGGCAACAAGAAATACAACAGCTTAAATCCTCCTAACCAGGGCTGATAATTAGTTAAATAATGGGAGTTGGAGTGTTGTGTCCTGTAATTGCGTAATTGCCTTTAACAGGTGTGTGGGTTTGGCAGGCAGAATGCAGCACCTTTTGAGAGACCGCTGCGGGAACTTTTGCTGCGCCCTGTTCTCTGTCCAAGAACATAGAGGAAGCTAGGCCAGCTGCTCTTCAAGTGAGCAGTAAAACCCCCACTGACTTCAATAAATCCATCCTGGGGCTGACCTAGGAGCCCTGAGTGAAAATGTTCCCAGGCAGGTGGCTAAAGAAACCAGACTTGACTCATGAGGCTGAGCAACATCGGCCGTATTTTCCATTATTTTCCATTAGCTTGAGAAGTCGCTATTGATTTGTTCCGATGGTTTGCTGACCCTGCTGGGCAGAGGAGCGGGGGACGAGGGGATGAGTTATCCCAGTTGCTTAACAGCACAGCTTTCATTCCCTGCTTACAGCTTTTTTTCTTTTGAGTCTTCATTTAATGGATGTGAAAAAGACCAACCTTTTGGTTTTGAACTCTTCACCGTGCCGGGGCCCTCTCATTCTGCAAGGTATGTACTTACGGCTAGGGGGTCAAGAAGAGAATGCCATCTTCCATAACAGTGAGAGAAACCGTGTTGGATAGAGTAGCTACGTAACTTAGCACTGAAGTGAAGGGGCGGGGGAGGGAAATGGGAAACATAGCCTAGTAAAAATTAGAAGCTAGTATACATTGTGATGTACTAGCGTTGGGTGTATGAGCAAGTGACGTTATCCTGTGGGCTCGTTGTAGACAAGGGATGTGTAACTTCTGTCTGAGGTAGCACAGTGCAGTGGTTAGGGGGCTAGACTGGGACTTGGGAGATCTGCGTTCAACTTCCTGCTTTATCACAGATTTGCTGAGTGACCTTGGGCAAGTCGCTTTGTCTTTCTATGTCTCAATTCCCCACCTCTAAATAGAGAAGGCGATTAACCATTGGCACAATTTACTAAGGGTCACAGTGGATTCTCCATCATGGGCAATTTTTAAGTCAAGACAGGATGTTTTTCTGAAAGATCTGCTCTAGGAATTTTTTTGTGGGGGGCTGGGGGCGTTCTCTGGCCTCTGGAATGCAGGAGGTAAGACCGGGTGATCACAGTGGACCCTTCTGGCCTTGGAATTGACGAAAGTGAGGATGTCATGGTTACAGGGCAAGCTGCACTTCTGGCCCCCCTGAGGGCAGCCCCTCAGGTTCTGGGCCTCTTGCCCTTTTCCTGTCCCCGGGTGGAGTTCCCCGTTCTTCCCCTCACAGACCATGATCTGGTGACACCACCTCTTCCTTTGCAGGTCCAGCTGGGTGCAGGCACCTGATTTTCTTCCTATGGAGAGCCAGTGACCTTCTTAAAACCTTGTGATTTTTATTTAACAGTAGGAACAAGCACTAGACAAAAAAAGATTTTACATTAACAAACAGCATATACACGTCTATCTTACCTAAAGGTCTACCATCCCAGAAGGACTGCCTGGCCTAGAATCTCCAGACACGCCCAGTGGGTTCCTGGGTCTGATTCTAGTTGCCGTCTGGTTTCCCCTGCACTCCCCAAGACTCTGTCTGTCCTGTTAAATCTTGCCAGCCTTCTTCGTCCTACAGGATGGGGGAGGGATAGCTCAGTGGTTTAAGCATTGGCCTGCTAAAAACCCCAGGGTTGAGAGTTCAATCCTTGAGGGGGCCATTTAGGGATCTGGGGCAAAAATTGGGGATTGGTCCTGCTTTGAGCAGGGGGTTGGACTAGATGACCTTCTGAGGTCCCTTCCAACCCTGATATTCTATGATTTAGAGAGAGAGGCTTATTCAAGTCTTGGTGAGCTTTGGCCCGTGCTGGTCCATCCAGTCAGGTAGGCTCAGTGTGGGATTGAGCTAGCATCACTGGACTAATAGTCCTTGCATTGTCCCTTTAACAGTCTTCAGTGTCAGCTGGTAGTTGTCTAGGTCATCTTCTCCATCTTCCCTCTACTCTTGGCTGAGTAAGAATTACTTAAACCCAAACACGGAAAACACCATCCTGATAGCCAGACCCAACAGGCAGCAGTAATAAATTCTCACAGGGCAGTTCCATATTCACTAGAGGGGATAATATGTTCCCTACCTTACAGGGGTGTTGTGAGCAGAAATACAGTAAATAGTGTGAGGTTCTCAGATACCCCAATGATGAGAGCTGCATAAATGCCTTAAGGGCTTTTCTATGTGGGAAAGTTTTAGCAGTTATCCAGGTATCGTTATACTGGTAATAAAACATCATCTTCAGTGTATAAAAAAAAAAAAAGTACTCTTACACCAGAATAAGTGAATGCCCACACAGGGGGTTACACCAGGATGGCTATTTCTGGTTAAATTCACACCTTAGGTTATATAGAAAAAACTTTCCCATGCAGACTGGCCATGGATGGATGGATAGATGAAGTGAGCTGTAGCTCATGAAAGCTCATGCTCAAATAAATTGGTTAGTCTCTAAGGTGCCACAAGTCTCCCTTTTCCTATTGTCACCTGTGGGCGCTCTGAAGTAATAAAGGCCTGTAATTTTTATCCCCCAGAACTGTAGGACCAGCATTCTAGCCCCAGCTCCCCACGTGTGTGTGTTTTAGACAATCATTGTTTCTTGTCTGCAGCCTTTGGGTTTATCTCACTGTAACGTGTGTCTGTGCGTGGGTGTGTGTACGGCGCAGTACTTCGCCGCAGGATGCGGGCTGACTTGCCGTATGGAACGCTGAGCGCCGCTGAGGTTCTGATCGTGCTAAGCTCAGAGACGCTAAGTAGCAGCAGGGGAGGGAAGCAGCTGAAATCACTACAAGCCTACATGCTTGTCTGGTTCCTTTTGTGGTTTGAGGAAAGAAGCCAAAGTGACCCTCAGGACTTTTTACTATAAATTCCAGCTCTTGGGTTGAGCAGGAACACTGTGCCTGCTGCAGCCCGCGGTGATGGATGCCGACGGCACGCTGGCTCTCTTGTGACTTTCCCCAGACTTAGTGTGAGAGGTGTGTGGTGTGTGTGCCCGGTGATGCCTTTCCCCCAGATCCCGCTTTGTCACAGCCCATGTGAAGCAGGAAGGAACATAGCACTTGCATGCTGCCACTCTTGTCGAGTAAATTCTCATCTACGCCAATGCCCCTTGGCATCGCTCTGGCAGTGTATAGGAGCCTTCAGGTGGATGTAAGCTTACTCTCCTTGTAAGGCCCCGTTTACACTGCCAGTGTGGGGCCAAGGGGACGTTCGTGTAGAGGAGAATCGCGCCCTTGGTCTTCAGAGCTGCTTCTGAAACAGATAAGGCTTGTGTGAAATGTGGTCTCCCCTCTCCATACGCCCACATAACACCCGTTAATTCCCAGCTGGAGGGGCTGTGCTCTCGCAGCTGGAAAATCACGCTGCCCCACTGCTCAAGCGATTTAATTGGGGATTGGTCCTGCTTTGAGCAGGGGGTTGGACTAGATGACCACCGCCTGAGGTCCCTTCCAATCCTGATATTCTATGATTCTATGATTACCGAGTCGGGGGGAAAAATTCCCGTCTGTCCATCATCAGAACCATTTATAACCTTGCTTATAAATGTACCCTCCAGGAGCTGTGTGGAAGGCCCTGCAGTGGGAGTTCTTTCAGCTGGCCACAGACCAGGAATGGCGGAATGCAGAACAAACTGCACCCACGCTGCCCTTCCAGCCAACATGCTCTCGAAAAGCCAGGAGCTTTTCACGAGCCGGGAGGGGAGTTCAGTCCTCTGGGCCCATTCAGCTCTTGGAGGCTTTGCTAAGACTGCTGACAAGGGTCGGTGCTCTGGATGACTCTTTCTGTGCAGGAAGGGTCTTGCTTACCTGGGCACTCCATATACCTGGGAACGTGGCCACATCCTGTGCTGCTCTCCAATTTTAATTCCTTTTAGCCTCCCAATGCAATTGATGCGTCACTGAGCTAGTGGCTGAAAAACTCCTAGCTCTTAGAAGAGCTCAGCAGGTGCCGTGGCGGATGATCTACTACTTGAAGTCTTGGTCGGTGCTGCCTTGTGGATAGACCATTGACCTGAGAATCAAGAGACCTGGGTTTCAATTCTTGGCTCTGCGGCTGGCGTGCTAGTGACTTTGGGCAAGTCACTTTACCTCCATCCGTCTCAGTTTCCCCATCTGTAAAAGGGGGATATTGATACTGACCTCCTTTGCAAAGGGCTTTGAGATCCACTGATGACAAGCACTGTGTCAGCGCTGAGGATTGTTACTATTTGATTTAAATCCGGATAGGAGGTCTCTCTAAAAGTAAAGCTTTAGCAGCTACTGGGCTTGATTCAGGAATTACTGGGCGAACTATGGTGGCCTGTGTTACGCAGGAGGTGAACCTAGATGATCACAAAGATCCCTTCTGGGCTTTCCACCATGAACGTGAGCCATTGGCTTGCTCTGGATCTCCTTGTGGTTTGGTTTTGTTCTCCCCTGGCATTATGGCCAACTTGCCTCAATTTTGATCTGATGGCACTTTCCCTGTGTCCGTTCATTCAGTCTCTGCTGTTCTACATAGGTTCTTATACTGCGCTCATCACTGCAGTATCTGAATGTCTTCCAGTCATGCATTAAGCGACTAACATCTGCCGCGTGTTGTTTGTTCTCTCAGCCTCTCCCCGGGGGAGAAGCGTATGCAGTTTGTGTAATTTTTTTTTTTTTTTACTATCGATACCTGTTGCTCTGTGTTTTATATTACAGAAGGCCAGGTCTAAGAAATGCGCCTCGCACTGGGAGCAGAAGGTGGTGAGGTTTGTAACGGCCCTTAGTTCCTGGGGGAGTTCATTTCACAGTCTCGAACTAGCCCCTCAAAAAGCTGTCTCCTGCAGACGAGCTTTACCCTGATCATAGAGAGTTCCATTATGCCAGAGGAGCAGCGTTGTTGACCACGGTCTTCATTGTGGAGCTTTAGACGGACTTCTAGCTATCCTGGGCCCAGGCCATTGAGCGCCTTGAAGATAAGGACAGAGACTTTGAGCTTGAGTTGCTCTTCTCCCGGTGTAGAGAGCAGAGGACAGGCTGGATGGTTCATGGTAGTCTGTGTTGCAGCGTTCTGTACTAGTTGGAGTTTCCAAAGCACTGAAGTTTTCATGCCCAGGTATATCCCATTGCTCTCGACCAGCTGAGAGGTGATGGAAGGGTGAATAACTGAGGCTAGGTCACCGTCTGCTAGGATAGGACCGAGTCTCAGCACCAACCAGAAGTGATTAAAAGCATTACTCATGGATGCTGCTCTGTGAGAGCTCAGCATCAGCAAGGATTTCAGGAGTACTCCTAAACCACAGTCTGAATTGACCAATTGTGGTGATGTACTTTTAACCAAAGGAGACTGCACCGTGCTGGCAGCAGACTCTTCAGAATGCTTTCCTCTGCCCACCAGCATGACCGTTGTCTTTCTCGGGTTCAGCTTCAGACAGCTGTTCTTCATCCATGAACTGACCTTGTCCGAGCACTGGGCCGTCTTGGTGGCAGTGGTGTGGTCATAGGTGGTGAAGGATGAGGTAGAGCTGTGTGCTTCTCCAAAAGCAAGAACACTGCATGAGGCATCTAGCCAGCTGTGCAATGCTGTGCTCTGCGGTGGTGAAATATTTTCTTCCTGACCCTGGTGGGTCAGCCCTGAAGCATGAAATCTGATCACCTTGATCTTCTCCTGCATGCTTGTAAAAGTTGTGGGTCATAAGAATGACTTAGCCCTTCTTAAAACAAGCTAGCTGTAGTATTTGACTTGCTCTCCTGCAACAGTGAGTTCCACAGGGTGAGTAGGTGGCGCACATGTGTGTATGTTTGCTTTCCTTTATTTGTCCTAAGGCTAACGAGTAAAATTTGAAAATGTCTATGGGACTTAGGTTTCTGCATCACTTTGGAAAGTGGGACTTAGAGGCTCCTTTGGAAATTTTACCCAAAATGTTCAGATTTGGGTATTTAAAGTTAGGTTCCTAAATTCTTATTTAGACACCTGATTTTCAGAGACTCGGCTCCTCATGTGTGTGACTTAGTCCTCATCATCTCAGAAAATCAAGTGTCTGCAATAAGAATTTAGGTGCCTAACTTCAGACCACCCAGGTTAGAAATTTTTGTTAGGCTTAAAGTCACCAGTTCTTAATTGAATTGAGTATTTAGGCTGTTTCACACACACGCACCTGGGTACCAGGAAGATCAATGCCTTAGTGATACCTTGTACCTGGGGCAGGGAAAGGGTTAATCTTTCGAGCATCTGAAATCTTCATCCAGAGTTCTAGGTTACTTACACATTCTGACTAAATCTCTCCCCCACTGCCCCTCTGCCAGGACCACAAGAGCCTGGAAGGTAATTGCCGCTCACAGATACGGCTGGAATTACTTTCGCTGGGAGCCCATTGCTGCTTGCGTTTCTCAGAGCAGTTGTTAGGAGGCATCTTTAATCCACGGGTTGCAAATAAAAAGCACAACAGTTCTAATAACGGAGATTAGTTAGTGCTGCATGTTGGGGTGGGGGAGGCCAGCAATCCAGCATGCATGCCTCTCTAGTAGCTAGGCCTAGATTCTCCTGGGCACGCTCTTATCTCATGACTTTATTATGGTGGATTTTTGATCAGCTGAAACAGAGAACCAAGGGGCTAAAGCTATAAAGTGCTCTGAAGACAGCAGGCCTGACTTATGCTAAGGATGCTTTAAGCCACTCTAGTAGCATAGAGGGAGCCTTAAAGTGGTTGGAACAAGCTCTCCTGTGCAGCGAGGCTGCCTGGCTGGTATGTAGTAGCTCTCCGACAGCCTAGCTCACAGCCCCAGCATCGGAGGACTGGGCTGGTGGAAAATTTTCCATCAGAACTGTTTAGATGGAAAATTGGGTTTTCAGCTGAATTCAGTTTTTCACAGAAACTGTCTGCTTTCTACACACACACTTTTGGGGGGGTCAAAAACTCACAGACCCAAAAATTGAAATATTTTGACTGAAAGCCACAAATGGCATCATGGGGATCATAGAATCATAGAATATCAGGGTTGGAAGGGACCTCAGGAGGTCATCTAGTCCAACCCCCTGCTCAAAGCAGGACCGATCCCCAACTAAATCATCCCAGCCAGGGCTTTGTCAAGTGGGGCCTTAAAAACCTCTAAGGAAGGAGATTCCACCACCTCCCTAGGTAACGCATTCCAGTGCTTCACCGTTAGACCAGGCAGGCCGGCCTAGAGAGGAGAAATAAGAGCATGCGGTACTTGAACTACAACTCCCATGAGGCACCAGGGCAGTGTATCCAAAGTGGAATATTTCTGTTTTTCGTTAAAATATTTTGAGTTGTTGCTTTTTTGCCAAGGAGTCAAATTTTTCTGTTGAAAATGTGGGGTTTTGGAGAAAATTATTCTTTTTTTCATCAAAATTTTCTGTAGAAAAAAGCCCATTTTCTGACCAGCTCTTAACTAGGAAGCAGTTTGGAGGCGTGATCAAAGAGCACTGCCCGAGGACTATTCTGTTTTTTGTACAGCCCCGAGGCTGCTCTGCCATATGGTGGGAGCTCGGCAGGTCCCTGAGCAGCCCCACAACACAGGCAGCAGAGCAGGTTGGGAAATGGTCTTTTGTTTCTGCAAAAATTATGATGAAAATAACTCTTGTTTCGTTTTTTCGTTGAAATTTTTCTGCAAAAGAACTTTTTCCCCAAATTTTCATCAAAAAACTGGAAAATCCTAATTTTTTGGCCAAAATCTGGATTTTTTTTGTTTTGTTTTCAGATGTTTTACAGAAATATTTTGATTTTGGGGCTGAAAACTTTCAGGTTTTGTTTTGACATTTGAGAACCTGAAGAATGTTGTTGGCAACCGATACATCCCATGGAGGTTTCTGTGTTGACAACAAAGCCATTTTTCATAGGAGGGGAAAAAAAAGTTTTGAATGAAAAACGTTGACCAGCCATAATGGGGAGTGCAAAGGTAACTTAAAGTCCTCTTTACCCCCTATCTGCATTCTCTGTCCCTCCCTCAAGTGCCGCAAGAGAGCAATTGGGAATTGGGCCCATTCCTTCTGGGCATTTGGGGCATATCAGGGATGAAGATACTAGTATCTAATGTGCTATAGTGGAGATGGACCTCAATCCGAACCCAAATCCCCCCCCACCAGTCGGGGGCATTCTGATCTGTGTCTGAACCAGGCAGCTCTGGCCACGTCTCTGCAGTCATAGTCCAAGTGACTTTGCCCCTTTGCTTAGTGGCTCAGGTGCGCCTTCGTCTCCATTTCAAATGATCATTTAAGCCTGTTCAGGGCTGCGTTGGAATGGTAATGACTGAAAGTTGATGGAGTGAGGGTGGGGAGGGCGTTTCGCCATTCATGGTGGCCTAGGTTTGGTGTTCTCAATCCAGTTCCCAGGGAACAGGCATCCGTTGAGCCGCAAATTGCGTTTGTCACAAATCGTTGACAGTTTCTGCCGACGGACGAAGGGTTGAACTGGCCTGAACTCCCCTTTCACACTGTGGATGAGACTGTGTAGCCAAATTCTTGAAGAACTCATATTAACATCAACCTGGGGCTTTGTCTCCCTCTAGTGGCTGGACCTTGTAAGGAGGTTTGAGTCAGCTATTGCATTTATGGACCTGGGCTTTCAGCTCAGGTAGCAGAGCTTCGTGCTTTTGAATCCGGAGATCCCAAGTTCAGACTGCACAGATAACCAGAGCAGGGTGGGTGGGTAAGGAGATGGGGACAACCTATTCTCTCAGGTCAAAGACCCACGGCAGCGGATCATAATAAAGCCTGACACTTGCAATGTGCTTGTCATCCAGGGATCTCAAAGCACTTTATGGAAGTGGGCAGATATTATTGTTCCCTCTTCACAATTGTGAGGGGACAGATGGGGGAGGTGGTGGAGCCCAGGGCAATGTTACCGAGAAGTTATCAGTCACGGAGTAGAGCCAGGTGTATTTGTTATCAGTGTGGTGGTCTGACTACTAGGTTAAGCTGCCTCCCTTGGCATCTAGCTTCTGTTGTGGGAAGGGAAAGGAGGGACCATTTAAAGGAAAAGGTTTTTTCAGTCTTGAATTCTTGCATCTCCTTTCTTCTCTCTCCCTGCAGCTGATAGTTGAAAAGACAACTGACTACCCTTCCGCTGAATACTCTCTGGTGGAGGATGTAGCCCTCCACTTCACGTGTTTGATGGACAGGCTGAACGAGCAGCGCCTGTTTCAGCCGGACCTGTGCGACGTGGACGTCGTCCTAGTTCAGCAGAAGAGCATCTTCCCCGCCCACAAGGGGGTCCTTGCCGCCTACAGCCAGTTCTTCCACTCTCTCTTCACCCAGAACAAGCAGCTGCAGCGGGTAGAGCTGTCCCTGGAGGCCTTGACTTCCCAAGGCCTCCAGCAGATCCTCAACTTCATCTACACCTCCAAGCTGCTGGTGAACGCCTGCAACGTGCAGGACGTCCTGAACGCCGCCACCGTGCTGCAGATGAGCAACATCGCCGCCTCCTGCCAGGAGCTCATCAACACCAGGTCCCTCAGCCTGGCCATGGCCAGCGACATGGCCCTGCCCCCCGATGCCTGCGGCAACGCCGTCCCCCCGCAGTACTACTGCGAGATTAAGCAAGAGGTGGACTCTCCGCACCCCAAGATCTATGCCCGGGAAGGTACCGATCCCTACTCGGTGCGAGTAGAGGACAGGGTGGGTGGAGGCGCCAACCAGCACCTCCCGACTGTGGCTGCCAAGCAGTATTACAAGGAGGAGAAGGACGGTGGCCTGGCCACCATGTGTAAAATAGAGGGTGGGGAGTCGGAGGAGGATCTGGACAGCCAGGGCTCTTACAACCGGGAGCAGATCATTGTGGAGGTGAACCTCAACAACCAAACCCTCAATGTCTCCAAGGGGACGGAAGGGAAGCCCACCGCCAATGAAGCTGCCGCCGTGATCACCCGACCAGACGGGGATGGACATGACACCGAGGAGGAAGGGGAGGAGGAGAATGAGGAAGTGGGGGAGGAGGAGGAGGATGCTGAGGTGGGGGAGGAGGAAGAGGAGGAGCACAGCGAAGAGGAAGACCTGGAGGAGACCACCGAGGAGGAGGAGGAAGAGGACGACGATGAAGAGGCGTCTGAAGTGAAAAGGGAAAAATCTGGGCAGCCTCGCAGGGGGAGCAGGTTGTCCAAGGCCACCAAGTCCACCATGTCCACCAGGTCCCAGGATCTAGCCAAGGTGGTGGAGGAAGAGGAGGGCCAGCGTGGGAGGAAGAGGAAAAAGGAGCAGGATGGGCTGGGCCCGAAAGTCAAGCTGGAGGAGAAACAGCAATACCCCTGCAAGAAGTGCCCCCGCGTCTTCAACAACCGCTGGTACTTGGAGAAGCACATGAACGTCACCCACAGCCGCATGCAGATCTGCGACAAGTGCGGCAAACGCTTCCTGCTGGAGAGCGAGCTCCTGCTGCACCACCAGACGGACTGCGAGAAGAACATCCAGGTGAGCCGCCGTCATGCCCCGCCTGGCCCCAGAGTGCTGCAGAGGGGCCCGGGCACTCTGTGCCACCGCCTGGTGACATGCCAGAAGTATGCGGGGACTGGGCATGGTACCCTCCCAACAGAGCCTCAAGTGATGCTCCAAGTACTCTGAGGTTGCGGCTGGTGCTCCTTATGGCAGTGGGGTTTGTGTGTGTTGTCCTGGGGCTCTAGTGGTACCAGATCTCACTTTAGCTCCCAGTTACCCAGCACAGCCCGATTCCTAGTGGGTGCGGAGGAGAGGCAATAAGTGATCTACACTGCATGGCTCTGCATGCACCTTATAACAGGAACAAAAACACTGAGGTAAAGTAGAGGCGTGGCCCAGGATACTGCTGTGTCCTGTGGGGTTACTATAGCCTTCTGAGCTATTGCTGGAGAGCTTTGTATTTTAAACAAGGGCCGGCAGAGGTGGGGCTCTGTCCAGTTTTCCTGACTGAAAGACTTGGAGGGCTGGGGGGTGGGGATGTCCCTAAATAACAGGGTCTTTGAGTGGCAGGAATAAAAATATAAACATGGGGGTGAGGGTAGCGGGTAGGGAATTGAAAGGATCCTGGAAGCTACATGCCCTGAAATGCTGTTAGAGGGGCTCATAATGAGGATTAAAGGATTGGCCTAGTGTCAGAGAGCACTGGTGTGGCATCTTATAGAGGGCAGGCTGTGGGCACAGAGAGAATATGGCATAGAAATCTAGGAGACTTAAGGCTGTGATGAATGGCTGGCGCCAGTGTGTTTGAAGCCCGTGTTAACAGTGGCATTGCAGATCCATAGCTCTGACACCAGAAAAGTTCCCACCAGAAAACATCCCACCACTCCGACATCAGACCCACGGGAGTTCTCTTACTTTAGGGCAGTGGTTCTCAACCAGGAGCACACGTACCCTGGGGGTACCCAGTGATCTTCCAGGGGGTACATCAACTCATCTAGACATTTGCCTAGTTTTACAACAGGCTACATAAAAAGCACGACCGAAGTCAATGCAAACTAAAATTTCCTACAGACAATGACCCATTTATACTGCTCTATATAGTATACACTGACATGTAAGTAATTTTTATATTCCAATTGACTTATTTTATAATGATATGGTAAAAATTAGAGAGTAAGCAATTTTTAGTAATAGTGTGCTGTCACGCTTTTGTATTTTTACGTCTGATTTTGTAAGCAAATAGTTTTTAAGTGAGGTGAAATTTGGGGTACACACGACAAAGCAGGCTCCTGAAAAGGGGACAGTACTTTGGAAAGGTTGAGCATCCGATGAAGTGAGCTGTAGCTCACGAGAGCTTATGCTCAAATAAATTGGTTAGTCTCTAAGATGCCACAAGTCCTCCTTTTCTTTTTGCGAATACAGACTAACACGGCTGCTACTCTGAAAACTGCTTTAGGGTGTTGACAAATGTCAGTTATAGAACTGCAGTGCCAACTGCTGGAAAGAAACTAAATTGCAGCACTGCAGCGAGTGGACAGTGGTGTGCATCCTCATGTTATTGTGTAAACGTGAAATATGAGCAACAGGGAATCAAGGAAAACGCTGGGTTTCTGTTACCCCAAACCACTCAAGCATTTCTCTCCTGTTCTGCAGTCACTGCCCCCTGACCCCCAGAGTGTTACACTGAGACACAAGAAAATTCCTTATCTACCGGTGTGAGTGTCTGGGCAGCAATGGGCTTGTCTGGTACAATTGGAACCTCGAGCAGTAATGACCAAGGATTTTATCAGGGTTGTTTAGTATGTAGACATGAGGAAAAAGTAAAGCTGATTTCTTTGTGTATACATACGTGTGTACACACACACACAGCATAACCCCACAAACAGAGCACAGCCCCCTCCCAGCACACACACAGCACAACCCTTGTATCCAAATGCCCTGATCCAAGGAACTGCTAGCAGGTCTGTTTCCGATATTCTCCCAATTTACCCAAATACATGCAGTGTCACTCAGTCAGTTCGGATAATCCGTGATGCTACTGTATATAGGTACTTATCTAACGTTTCTTGTCATTTTTATACGTGTACTTTTATGTACTTAGGCCTTGTCTATAGTAGAAACGTTGCACCAGTTTATTCAAATTGATTTTAAACATCGGTCAATCAATCCAGTTACATTGACACAAACTCCTAACATAGACACACGTCAGCCAATTTAACCCTGTCTTAAATTGATTTAGCTTAATTTGGAAATTTGCTGTGTGACATAAAACAGCTTTAATTCTTGCTGTACATCGGTTTAGCTTTTGTGTCGACGCATTTCTGAATTCAGCTAACCTAGTTTAATCCTTTTTGAAATCACTTTAAGTATGTCTGCTTTAGAGGTTTGTACCAATTTACCTAGATTTAATGGATTCTTAAAATAGATTCAGTTAAACCAATGCAACTTTTCTAATGTAGACCAACTCTTCTTTAAGACAGGTTTCAGAATAGAAGCCGTGTTAGTCTGTATTTGCAAAAAGAAAAGGAGGATTTGTGGCACCTCAGAGACTAACACATTTATTTGAGCATAAGCTTTCGTGAGCTACAGCTCAAGTTTATGCTCAAATAAATTTGTTAGTCTCTAAGGTGCCACAAGTACTCCTTTTTTTTTCTTCTTTAAGAGTAATTTATTGGCTGGCTGCTACATTGGAACGTTACAGGTGACATGAACCAATCAGAATCCAGGAAAAGTTTAATAATACTGAATGCTGCAGCTTCATTGGTTAAGCATTTTTAAAAAATTCTCCAGTGAATCTTCTAATCCATGTTGAACTGACATCATCTTACAAATGTCATTTTTTTTAATATAGATAAGAAAACCCTAGACGGTCCCATGTTATCCTTCCAGTGCTTGAGTGATTTCTTTTTAAATTAATCCAGGTCTGATTTTGTGTGGGTTATCCCTAAAACTATAGCTATGGGCCATGAGGTTGGTGAAGCCGCCTAAAATTCAAACTCTTGCCCTTCCACTACCCACGTGTGAGGGATACTGAGGGATAAGGACTTGGCGTAAAAGATGCAGGAAGTATAGGAGTGCAGAAGGCTTCAAATAAGATAGGTTCACTCCAAGCATAAATAACATTGCTTATAACCAACTTCTTGTGTCAATATTTCTGGGGGAAATAGGGAGGCTCAGTATAGGCCCACCATGGTTGCGAACCTCCCACAATGGAGAAGCCACATCAGAAGGAGAAAAAATAAATGGTCCATAGTTATGGGTAAGGCTGCGATTTAGTCACAGGTATTTTTAGTAAAATCATGGACAGGTCATAGGCAATAAACAAAAATTCACGCCCCTGACCTGTCCATGACTTAGACTATAAATATCCTTGACTAAATTGTGGCGGGGGGGCAGGCGCGCTGGGGAGTCGCTGCTGGGGGGAGAGGCGGGGCCAGCCATGACACCGGTGGCCAGGGGCTGCCGGGGTAGCGCTGCTCTGGCCACCCTGGAGATCGCTGCTCAGGTGGTCCCCAGAGCCTGCTGCTTGGGTTCAGCCGCACTGGCCGCAACAGAAGTCACAGAGGTCGCAGAAAGTCACAGAATCCATGACTTCCCGCAACCTCCATGACAGACACGGAGCCCTAGTTATGGGCCACGTTCTGGTATCCTTACTCAGGTTGAAGAGTAGTTTATCCCAAGCGTTCCTATTGAAGTCAGCAGGCCAGATTGTCACCTGTTGTAAGTCAACATCGCTCCACTGAAGTCAATAGCTACATCAGCTCCACCAGCTAAGGTTCACACCCATTTGCATCCACTCGTGGAGTAAGGCACTGCTCAATGTGAGTTTGAATATCCGAACCTGGTCCTAAGGTCCTGAAACTGAACTTAAAGCAGAATTTAAACTTCAGTGTACTGTATGAATTACACACACAATAACCTAAAATATTAATATTAATATTAAATTATTAATTAAAATATTAATATTAAAATATTACAGTTGCAATCTCCATCATTTGAAAATGTCAGAATTAAGGTTGCCTGTGCAACCTTAATTCAGCCCCTTGCATGTATGCATTATGGTACAATCTTTTTAGATGATCAGATACCATTTTTTTTCCACAGGACCTTTGCCTCATTCCGTGCACAGGATAGTTATTCAATATTTGGTTTTCTCCTCATTGTTCAGAGTGCACCCCTGTGTTATTTTACTGCACACTATTCAAACCCTGCTATGAAGATGAAATCATTAATGCCCTTATGGGCTTTTCTGTGGCCCGCATCACTGTCTATCCAAGTGCTTCACAGACAGTCACCAGTCTATCTTTCCATCACCCCTGGGAGGTGAAGGGATGGTATTATTCCCATTTTACAGATGGGGCATTGAGGCAGAGCGAGATTAAGGTTAAAAGTTTTCAGTGATTTTGGGCAACCAGTCTGAGGCAGCTAGGACCTGATTTTTCAGAGTACTTTGCATTAAATAGCAATTTATGTGTTTAGGGCACAGCTCCCACTGACTTCACTGGCAACTGTGGGCGCTCAACACTTCTGCCAATCTGAAGATGAACCCAGAAAATGAGGACACGCAATTAGTGGCTGCCTGTGAAAAGTTTGATTGAAGTGATTTGTTCAGCATCACATAGGAACTGTGCAGGGATAGAATCCAATTTCCAGGGCAGCATTCAGCTGCCTTAATATTGTAACCCCGGGTATGTCTACACTGCAGTTAAACTCCCGTAGCTGGCCTGTGTCAGCTGACTCAGGCTCCTAGGGCTTGGGTGGCGGGGCTGTAAAATTGCAGTGTTGATATTTGGGCTCAGGCTGGAGCCTGAGCCCTGGGACCCTACAAGAGGGAAGAGTCCCAGAGCCCAGACTCCAGCCTGAACCGGAATGTCTACACAGCAATTTTTAGCCCCACAGCCTGAGCCCTGAGCATGAGTCACCTGACACGGGCCAGCAGAGGCCATGCTGCTCGTCTTTTGTTCCCGTGTAGACATACTCAATAAGGCAGAAGTCCCATGGAAAAATGGTAGATGATCATGTAATTAAAGATTGTATCATAATGCATACACAGAAGGGAACAGAATTAAAATTGTACAGACAACCTTAATTCTGGCATTTCCTAACTTTTGAGTGCTGGACTTCAACCAAAATTGCCACTTTTCTGAGAATTTTCAGGCAAATATTTTGATTAGTTTGAATTTAAACTAATCTATTTTATAAATCTACGTACAAACTATTGTGCATGTGAAGGATTTTGCCTGGTACTGTTTTCTTGTACAGTTGAGCCATTATTTTAAAATCTTAGTGAAAATCTATAGACGTTTTTGTGCATTTTTGTGGTAAAATAAGTATTTTGAGCGAATTTATGTTCTTTCTGTGTCTGACAGTGATGCAAAGCTTGTACAGCAGTGAGACGTTCAGTTCTTTGATCTGTGGATTGAGGGGAATAGCATTGTGGAATATGAAGAGTGTAGTGACGTTGTGCCAGGTTGGGGAAAGTACAAGTATCTAACAGGAAGGAGGTTAGAGAGTAGGGCTGATTGAAAACATGCAGATGACATTTTTTTTCAACAAGAAAATGGCTTTCTGAATAATACGAATCTGCTGGACAGTGCTCGGAGCATAACTGGGATTGTGTAGTTAATGAGGTTGTTCTCTGTGGGACATCCGGAAGCTGCAGAAGTTGTGTAGTGAATGAGGTAGGGGACTGCAGGAAGAGAAAGGAGGGTCTTGTGGCTAAGGCAAATGCTGCCCTGAAGAATTGGAATCAGTCCCTGCCTCTGCTACTGAGTTACTACTTGATGCTGGGCAAGTCACTTAAACCAAACTTCCCAGGTGGCCATTGTGTTGTCTTTAGTTCTTTCTTTCTGGGTTGTCCACCTTCAGACACTTGGGGCGTGACTTGCCGAAGTGCTGAGCACGCCCAGTCTGAAGTCAGTGGGAACTTTGCTTTGGACGTATACAGTGCTGCTAGCTAATGTAGGGGAAGGAAAGCCCGTTCTCGGGAAGGGTTGAGCTACGCCTTGTGGCTAGAGCGCGGAACGCTGAAGACGAGCTGTGAAAGCACTCGGGTAGCGTGCAGGCCTGTTGAAGATCCTGGGAGAAATATGGGGAACTGAAGCAGCAGACACATCTGATACCAGCCCTGAATGGATCCCACAACACTTTACACACATAGCTAACGGATGTCGAGCGAGTTGGGCAGGAAAGGGAGAACAGTTTTCCCTCCACACTGAGAATGCAGGTACACTGGGATTGACAGAATAAAATGGCCAAAACTGGAGTGAAGCCCGGATGCTAGATTTACCACATCGGTGATTACACAAAGTGCCCTGGGGGTCTTCAGTGACCACATATGTTTGATTTTACAAGCCCCATCCAAATTACAGCATGTGCCCCCTCTGCTGGGGCTTTGATTACCTTGGTGAATCAGTACTTTGTCACGTCTTTCAGCAGTCTCCAGACCTTGGGGTTTGGGGATTTCCCATCCAAAACCTTGGGGGTTTCCCATCCAAATGCTGGCCACGTCCAACCCCGTTTAGCTTCTGTTCTCACCAGCCCTGGCGGCCAGAGGTGGCGTGGCAGTGGAAGCGGACTGAGCTGGTACCGTGAGAAGCAGAGAGTGGGTTAATCCCTGCAGTTTTGCCCCTGCGTTGAGCTGTGCTTGTTAAACGGGTCTTGAAACCAAATTTGCAGTCAGTCTCCTCGTGGAATGTGACGGATACAAGCTTAGGGGACGAGATAGGGGTGGGGATTAGCAAAAGGAGAGGGACTTGGGAGGCCAATGAAAGAGAACTGCTGCCTGTGAAATGTGAAGGGGCGCTGTGTCCTTGTGTCTCAGTAAATCATTGCTACTGGGTAAACACAGCGAAGGGATTATAGCAAGGGGCACTATCCTGTCTCTAACTCCTTCATGGTAAAGGTGTGTACAGGACACTGGGATGCTTGATCATCCGAAGTCAGCGATTCCTTAGCAGTCCTGTGACTTGCCTACTCCAAGGGGTAGCTCTGAAAGTTTATCGCCTGGAAGCGGAACAGAGAGAACTAGAGCCAGGTTATGGCTCTGTGAGCCACTGACTGTTGGGTAGGGCTAGTGGGGAAATGCACGTCGTTCCTGAGCAGGGTGGAGCAGGGTGATGTGTGTGTGCTCAGCACCCTGAGCAGCTGATGCGGTGGGGCAGCTCGTATCTTCGCTCTTCCCTGTTGAGCAGCAGTAGATCTCCAAGAGACAGAGGAGCCGCAGGGAGTGGTGTGGTAATCCAAGAGGGGCAATCTTCTCTGGGCGGTTGGTGCTGAGCCAGCGCCCAAGCATGGCAGTAGGGGCATTGTGCTGAGAGAGGCCCTCGTCTGAATGTGACATAAAACTGAAGCTGTAGCCGACTGGCCATTAATGATCCCAAGGCAGCTTTTTGGTCAGATGCCCCTGAGCTAACTATATTCAGCCTCCGTAAATCCCTCCTCCAGTGACAAGTGGGATCGGTATTCTGGTGTTATACTGTGTTAAACGTCTCATCCCCCGACCCAGAGAAGGCTGCAATTCAGCGTGGGGGCGAAGTGCTCCTTGCGTGTCCTGTAGCAACGAGTGGGGCTTGTCATGAAAAAGTTTGGTGAAGCTGTGTCAACTCCTGCCCTGCTCGCTCTTGCCCTCAGCGACGGTGCTGCTCATTCACACTGTCATTCCCCTTTGCGGCGATGGCTCCTCGTGAAAGCATCAGGGGTGCGGTGAAGGTGAAGCCTTGCTCATGGGGCCTGACAGGTCAGTTCTAGCCGAGTCCCGTAGTGAATGAACTCTGGAGCTGCAATGCCTGCTCCTGCAGGAGGGCTGTAATAAGAGGCAGATTTAGGACTTTGTGGGGTTCTTCGTGATCCAATGCTAGCTGGAAAGGCAGCGAAGGAAACCTGGGCGTGTGCTGGGCTCTGATTGCGAGGCTATAGGTGGTTATGCCATGTGAGCGTTATTAGTTACATTACGGTCGTGCCTTGGAACCCCAGTCAAGGATCAGGGCCCGCATTGTGTTAGGTGCTGTATGGGCAGGTAACACAGACAGTCCCTGCCCCAGAGAATCCATGGTCTTGGCGATTCTGCGCCCAGCTGATGCTGGTGTCTGGCTGGACTCCTTTGGGATGGCTGCTGCTTTCATGCTAGGTCTGAGCCAGCATGGGAGCTGGTAGGGCCTCAGGGGAATACAAGGAGCTTGCATGCAGCAGGAGACTAGCACTCATTGCATGCTGGGATACCACCATCCCCAGCTGGGAGGCAGCCCCAGAGAATCTAGTTCCCAAGGACAAGCTGGTCCTGGTGCAAGTCCCACACTGTAGTGCAGCTAGCAGCTGGAAGGGTGTCTCCAGGCTCTCTCCGTCCTCTGCCTTCCCCCTCCCTAGAGTATGTACAGCCAGGGAAGAAACTGGCACTAGCCTGAAGCTGAAGAGAAAGAAAGGCTGAGTCAGGCCAGTCTAAGAGGTTCTGGCTGAGGTTTGCTCCGTCTTTCGGTTCATTTGAATCCAAAGCGAAGCTCAGGAGGATCCTAATCAATCCTGCAAACACCACTGGGTTTTGCGTCGATTCCCCCCAGCATTGCTGATGGTTTGAAGACACATAGCCTATGGCTTACGTTCAGAACAACACCTCAGGCTTGCTGTGGTCTAGGATATCCATCCCCCTACCCACATGCTGCTGCTTAGTCTGTTCACCGTAACTCTGTTTCCCTCTCTGCTTGCTAAAGTAAAGATGGTAGCGTCCTCTGCCCAAGGGAGGAAAGGGAGGATCCACACAACAGCAGATGCCCAGCCCCACCACCACGCATGTCCCACTCCCTGGGATCCCTGGGATCCAGCCTGCATGCATCAGGATCTGGATCTACAGCACAGGCCCTCAGCTGCACCCTGTAAACGAGGGCCAGTCAAGAATTTTCCATCAAAACTTTTCTGACCGTAGATTGGATGTTCCGCTCAAGCCGAACGAATACTTCTGGGTTTTTCAACCAAAGGTCACCGTTTTCTGAGAGAAAATTTCAAGAAACTCATTTGTTTTCATTTTTGTCAAAAATGTTCCGGGGTTATCCCATTTCCCGAACTGCTCTGCTACAACCACATCGCCCCCAGTGCAGTAGCCATCTCCATTGGCTGGTGCAGAACAGCTTGGCTGAGGTGTTGCTCTTCCATGCATTCTCTTTCTCCGGTTGACCTTGTATCACACAAGTGGGCAAGAGGAGTGCGATTGTTAGGAGTGCACAGGGGAGGTGCATAGAGTGAAAAAATTCTGTCCGCACCCCCTATTGTACCACCCACTGTAAGGTGACAGTTTGTCCCATGATGCTACGTTTAATTTTGTCAGCTGGGGCTGTATATTTTCCCTGTATATTTCCCCCTTCTGGCATATTTCAGCCCCTGTCTTATTCCTCTCTTCCCTTGCAGTGTGTGACATGCGGGAAAGCGTTTAAGAAACTCTGGTCTCTCCACGAACACAATAAAATTGTCCATGGCTATGCAGAGAAGAAGTTCTCCTGTGAAATCTGTGAGAAGAAATTCTACACCATGGCACATGTGCGGAAACACATGGTTGGTGAGTGGATGGGTGTTTGTGCTTAGGCCGCAGGGGCATCATGCTTAATGGAGATGCAGTTTAACCCTACCCCCATACTGCGCTGAAGAGGTTTCCCACGTATCTCTTAAAAAAATGAAATTAGAGCTGGGCAAATGACAGATTTTTCAGTTCAGTGGCAGTTCTGAAAAGTCGGGAAAAAATAGATTCCGGTTGAATTAAATGTTTCATTGGACAAAATCAAGCCATTTCAATTCTGACCATTCTTAATGTACTTGAAATTTTTAAATAAAATTTGTTTCAAGACAAAACATTGAAACCGTTTGGTTAAAAAATGTCTAAACAAAACGTTTTCATTTTTCTGAATTGCTTTCAAATGAACAGTTCAGCAAAACTGACACCTGAATTCGTGAAACGTTTGGGTCTTGTCAAACCTGCATTTTTGCTTGAAAAAAAAGAATGGCCAAAAAATTTCACCCTGCCCTGCACTAAATGAAATGTAAGTGTTCTCCAGAACTAGTTTATGGAGGAGATGAGAGACGGGCATTTTAGAGACAGTGCTGTTTTCCTTATGCTAATAAAGTTCCTCATTTAGTGTTAAAAGAAAGCAACTCTTACGGTGAATCTTTAGTACTGGCAGGTTGTCATACTTTCAGGGTAACTGCACCTGTACTTTCCCTGTGAGATCCACTTCAGAAGTGCCCAGTCTGGTCTCTGGCCTCCAGTCATCACCTGTCTCTGGGCAGGGACCCTTGTCTCACTCCCTTCTGACTGGCGGTTTATGGCTGCACAGCCCCCTGGCACACCCTATGATATCTCCAGCGGATCTGACAAACTCCTTGTCCCCCGGTGTTTAGTTTCTCTCCAAAGATAATGACAGGGTTGTTGTTTTTTTACCGGTGACCACACAGCTCTTCCAAAGCAAAGTACATTTATTCTTAGGGCAAAAGCATCACCAAGAAAACATATACCAACCAATAAAAAGATTTAAACACTCACCAGACATACCAGGAATCACCCGCGTTCCACATGGAGGGAGCGCTAGTTTTTCCAGTCCTTCCACCAGGTTTGGGGCTGCCCTAAGACCAAAGGTCCTGTCTGTCTGCTGAATCAAAAGGAAGCCTCTTTAAACTCAACCTTTTATACCCGAAGTCTTGCTTTGTCTCCAGCCTCCTGAAAATGGGTAAAATCAGTCGCTCCCCCAGTGCCCCAGGAGCTCAAGCTTCAAAGGCTGGGAATCTACATAGCCAGTTTTGAAATTTTGCATAAATCACTCTCTGGTGAGTCCGTATTCTGCAGGAAACCAACTCAACAGGCCAAGAACACTCAAATACACGTTGCCTGTATCAGTGCAGAGGGCTATGAATAGTCTATAGTTCATACTGTTTGGTCCGTCTCAAAAGAATGCCTTTTTGAGGTTTGCCTGATTTAATCATAAAATACAATATGTCCGCCCCAAAGATGATGCATGTAGTTGTAATATCTGTCACAGGTCTCAAGTGGCTTGTGACGGAATTCAAGTGGGGGGTCTGCTCAGAAAGGTGACTATATAAATGTGACCCTTTCTTTCCAATGGCTCTCAATCAGAGTCAGAGGAAACTGAGGCAGGATGAGCTTTTGGTGCTTGTTAGCCCTGCAGAGCCAACACAGCTATGGGAGGGTGAGCTAGGGTCTCTTCCTCCTCGTGCATGATCAACAGGATTGTTAATTAAGTTACATGGTCAAAGGCTGCTCTTCAGTCATTGAGGGCAGTGGTGCTTGAAAGGAAGTAGGGCAGGCAAAATTTGGCCCGTTTGTTATATGCATGAGAAGGAAAGAATCCAGCTGGACTCTGAGATCCCAGGAAGAGTTTTCAGGGCTGTTGGTTAGGAAAAAACCTCTTTACTGAGCAAGTTTGATCTGGATTTATTGAAAGACAGTAGTTATTACTCTTTATTAAAAAGAAACAAAATAGGAGACAGCATAATTTTTTGTTTCATAAATATTGAAAGAGAGGGTGATGAATACAAATGTTCAGAGAATACAGTGGCGGCTAGGCAGCGTGGCCAGTGAGTTATGGGAGGTGTGCGTATTGTTTTATAAAAGTTATCACTGTTTTTTAAAAATTACTTCATGCCATTTGCCCCATCTTTCTGAGCTGGCTCAGCTGTTAATCTTACACAGACGTTAAGTAGCTCCATTTCACGTTCATTCACATGGCAGCCCTGGGAGGCTCGAAGTCCAGATCGCCTTGCTTTGGCGTGCCAGCAATAGGCTCCACCTGGCGGGAGCACCAGCGCATTCTCACTATTACGGTCATGATGTAACACCTCCCCCGTCAGGCCTTATTGCCTTTTTGTCTTCATTTGTAGCTCACACCAAGGATATGCCGTTCACATGTGAGACGTGTGGGAAGTCATTCAAACGCAGCATGTCCCTGAAAGTCCATTCTCTTCAGCACTCTGGAGAGAAGCCTTTTAAATGTGAGGTAAGAGAAGAAATTCTGCAGACACCCCCCTCCGCAAAAAAAAATCCCTCCCCTCACACCCTCAACATGGTGAGTCACCTGCTTTCTGCTGGAGACTTCCAGTCTGAAATTAGCACACACTCATGCCTGGCCCCCACCAGAAGCCCTTCGGCATCTGAACCCTTTCGTACTAATCTCTTCCATTTTTTGTAACCCAGAGGATCTTTCTGTCATCCAAGCCTCACCATATGCTTAACAAAGGCTAATTTAGCCTTCCATAAGGCCCCTGGGAAGGATATAATACCTAACGAACCGGCTAGTCATCACCAGGGATCCTAGTTTTCCATGATAAAAAAAACAAAATTCTCTAATTAAAAAAAACTAGGGCTGTCAAGCAATGAAAAAAAATTAATCACACTGTTAAACAATAATAGAATTCCATTTATTTAAATATTTTGGGATGTTTTCTACGTTTTCAAATATATTGATTTCAATTACAACACAGAATACCAAGTGTACAGTGCTCACTTTTTATTTATTTTTGATTACAAATATTTGCACTGTAAAAAGCAAAAGAAATAGTATATTTCAATTCACCTAGTAGAAGTACTGTAGTGCAGTCTCTTTATAATGAAAGTTGAACTTACAAATGGAGAATTATGTACAAGAAATAACATCATTCAAAAATAAAACAATGTAAAACTTTAGAACCTACAAGTCCACTCAGTCCTACTTCAGTCAATCGCTCAGACAAACAAGAATGGTTACAATTTGCAGGAGATAATGCTGCCCACGTCTTGTTTACAATGTCACCTGAAAGTGAGAAGGAGGCGTTCGCATTGCACTGTTGTAGCTGGTGTTGCAAGATATTTACATGCCAGATGCAATAAAGATTCATGTGTCCCTTCATGCTTCAACCACCATTCGAGAGGACAGGCGTCCAAGCTGATGATGGGTTCTACTTGATAACGATCCAAAGCAGTGCGGACCGACACATGTTCATTTTCATCATCTGAGTCAGATGCCACCAGCAGAAGGTTGATTTTCTTTTTTGGTAGTTCGGTTTCTGAGGTTTCTGCATCGGAGTGTTGCTCTTTTAAGACTTCTGAAAGCATTCTCCACACTTTCTCCCTCTCAGATTTTGGAAGGCATTTCAGATTCTTAAACCTTGGGTCGAGTGCTATATCTATCCTTTGAAATCTCACATTGGTACCTTCTTTGTGTTTTGTCAAATCTGCTGTGAAAGTGTTCTTAAAACGAATATGTGCTGGGTCATTATCCGAGACTGCTGTAACATGAATATATGGCAGAATGCGGGTAAAACAGAACAGGAGACATACAATTCTCCCACAAGGAGTCCAGTCACAAATTTAATTAATGCATTATTTTTTTAACAAGCATCATCAGCATGGAAGCATGTCCTCTGGAATGGTGGCTGAAGCATGAAGGGGCATACGAATGTTTACCATATCTGGCACATAAATACCTTGCAATGCCAGCTACAAAAGTGCCATGCGAATGCCTGTTTTCACTTTCAGATGACATTGTAAATAAGCAATCAGCAGTATCTCCCGTAAATGTAAACAAACTTGTTAGTCTTAGCGATTGGCTAAACAAGATGTAGGACTGAATGGACTTTTAGGCTCTAAAGTTTTACATTGTTTTGTTTTTGAGTGCAGTTATGTAACCAAAAAAAATCTACATTTGTAAGTTACACTTTCACGATAAAGAGATTGCACTTCAGTACTTGAATGAGGTGAATTGAAAAATACTATTTATTTTGTTTATCATTTTTACAGTGGAAATATTTATAATAAAAAATAATAATATAAAGTGAGCACTGTACACTTTGTATTCTGTGTTGTAATAGAAATCAGTATATTTTAAAATGTAGAAAAACATCCAAAAATATTTTAAAAATTTCAGTTGGTATTCTATTGTTTAACAGTGCAATTAATCGCAGTTAATTTTTTTGAGTTAATTGCATGAGTTAACTGCGATTAATCGACAGCCCTAAAAAAACCCCATACGTATCCGGATTTTTCTGTGATTAAAATGAAATCTGATGGCCTGAGCCCCTCCAGATTCTCTGTAAAAATTCAAATTCCGTGTTTTTCCGGAGCAAACGGATTTTGAGGATCCCTGCTCATCACTAGTGTGAGTGTTCATCACTGCCCCCTTTTGGGTGTAAATTGAATAGCCAACAGTCTCCTTCTAGCCCAGGTAAGCTATGGTCTATGTGGATGGCCACTCTTGCCATCAGTAGCCATAGTGGGCAGCAGACTAGTTACATTAGTACTGTGCTTATTTTACAGGCAGGGAAACTGAGGTCTTAGAGGTTCTGACTTGCCCAGACTCTCATGAGTAAATAGCCAGGCTGAGGAAGGAACCCAGGAGTCCTAGCTCTCAGTACTGCATCTTACTCACAATCCCATTACTTCTGTCTGCTACCAGCTTTCACTCATTGTCCTGTGGAGCAAGTTAAGGGCTTAAGCCAACCTGTAACTATTGGGGGTCAGGAAGAAACTTTCCCAGGAGGGCAGGTTATCCCATAAAGTACCTACCTGAAGTACCCTCTGAAGCAGCTAGTGCTGATCACTGTTGGAGACAGGATACTGGACTAGATGGACCGTGAGACTGATCCAGCTTGGCAATTCCTGTGTTTCGTGGAGGAAAGCAGCGGGATGTTTTGGGGATTGGTGTTGAGATACAGAGGTTTACACCTCCCAGGTCACCAGTCCACAACCACTGGCTGTTTTATGAGGGATCTTTGCCCAGTTCTTATTGGACAGGCATCCATGCCACAAAATCAGCACCACAACTGGCACTAGTCGCTACCCTCAGTGGATATAGTGTATTTAGGTTTTCAGAAAGCCTTTGTCAAGGTCCCTCACCAAAGGCTCGTCAGCAAAGTAAGCTGTCATGGGATAAGAGGGAAGGTCTTCTCATGGATTGGTAACTGGTTAAAAGATAGGAAACAAAGGGTAGGAATAAATGGTCAGTTTTCAGAATGGAGAGAGTGGTGTCCCCCGGGATCTGTACTGGGCCCAGTCCTATTCAGTATATTCATAAATGATCTGGAAAAAGGGGTAAACGGTGAGGTGGCAAAATTTGCAGATGATACAAAACTACTCAAGACAGTTAAGTCCCAGGCAGACTGCAAAGAGCTACAAAAGGATCTCTCAAAACTGGGTGACTGGGCAACAAAATGGCAGATGAAATTCAGTGTTGATAAATGCAAAGTAATGCACATTGGAAAATTATACATATAAAACTATGGGGTCTAAATTAGCTCTTACCACTCAAGAAAGAGATGTTGGCGTCATTGTGGACAGTTCTCTGAAAACATCCCCTCAGTGTGCAGCATCAGTCAAAAAAGCGAACAGAATGTTGGGAATCATTAAGAAAGGGATGGATAATAAGACAGAAAATATCATGTTGCTTCTATATAAATCCATGGTACGCCCACATCTTGAATACTGTGTGCAGATGTGGTCACCCCAACTCAAAAAAGATATATTGGAAAAGATTCAGAAAAGGGCAACAAAAACGATTAGGAGTATGGAACGGCTGCCATATGAGGAGAGATTAATAAGGCTGGGACTTTTCAGCTTGGAAAAGAGAGAGACTAAGGGAGGATATGAAAGAGGTCTATAAAATCATGACTGGTGGAGAAAGTAAATAAGTTATTTACTCCTTCTCATAACACAAGAACTAGGGGTCACCAAATGAAATTAATAGGCAGCAGGTTTAAAACAAACAAAAGGAAGTATTTTTTCACACGACACACAGTCAACCTGTGGAACTCCTGGCCAGAGGATGTTGTGAAGGCCAAGACTATAACAGGGTAAAAGAAGGAGGACTTGTGGCACCTTAGAGACTAACAAATTTATTTGAGCTTAAGCTTTCGTGAGCTACAGAACTCGATAAATTCATGGAGAATAGGTTCATCAATAGCTATTAGCCAGGATGGGCGGGGATGGTGTCCCTAGCCTCTGTTTGCCGGAAGCTGGGAATGGGTGACAGGGGATGGATCGCTTGATGATTAACTGTTCTGTTCATTCCCCCTGGGGCACCCAGCATTGGCCACTGTCGGAAGACAGGATACTGGGCTAGATGGACCTTTGGTCTGACGCAGTGTGGCCGTTCTTATGGTCTCATTGCCTGAATGAGCAGAGGGAGCCAAGGATTGAATGGGCACCAGACTGAATGACTGTCTCGCCCACTGAGTGGGTCCTCCTGGCTCTGTGTTGAAGCACCTTGAGAAGGCAGCACTGGGGATAGTTTGCACCACCTCTGCCTCTGCAGTTGCTACTGGGTGGATGCAAAGAGAGCCCTGCGCTGGAGGCCTCTTCGCTCTGGCGCTCTACCGTGCTTCTCCATAATGGTTTTTTTTTTAAATGGTAATAAACATAACACTGTTTGAATTAAGAACTTGTGGTGCTTAGTGCAGGGCTTCCTCTTTGCTCTAGATCGCAGTGCCTGTGCTAATAGTTGCTTATGTTTCCCTGTTACTGCTCTGATCTCAACTTTGGTACTCAAGTGCAGTCCCATCGAGTGGGACAATCTACAGAGGTTAGCGCAACTGCCCTCTTTTTGTTTTAGGAGTTTTGGTGTAACCCACATTGATACCAGGATCTTTGTCCCCTCTCTAGCAGCTGGATGACATATAGGCAGTTATGGACTCCTTCCTTCAAGTTAATGGACCAGGTCCGATAGCTCAGGCAGTCATAGAATCATAGAACCATAGAAGGTTAGGGTTGGAAGGGACCTCAGGAGGTCATCTAGTCCAACCCCCTGCTTGAAGCAGGACCAATCCCCAATTTTTGCCCCTAAATGGCCCCCTCAAGGATTGAACTCACAACCCTGGGTTTAGCAGGCCAATGCTCAAACCACTGAGCTATCCCTCCCAGAGCTCTTAGGTTCAATCCCTGCCAATGACCCACCCAGTTGTTACTTAAATGGTCCTGACATCAGTAAAACACTGCTTCTCCATGTGGTTATGGCTGCTCAAACTAATAAGCAGACAAAATCTCTGCCCTGAGGAGCTTACAAACCACTCTACAGCCAGTGCAGACTAAGCCATTTGGGTACCAGTGTGAGTTGAAAGCAGAAGAATAATCTTGCAGCGGTAGCTTTGGAAATGGGATTTATATACCTTTCCATCCACCGCCACCTCTTAAAACTACCTCCCCCTCTTCCCCACCCCCCCAGGATATTTTCCCCTAGGATCAGTTGATCTGCTGATTTAGGATGGTGCACGTCAGCAGGCTCTCTGGGTATGTCCACCCTGGAGTCGGAAGGTGGAATGTCCACCTTGAGCAGCCATCGCCATGCTAGCCCTGACGGACCTAGCGTGTGAAGTGTATCCGTGGAAGCACAAACGGCAGAAGGGGCAACCCACCTGAGTACGTACCTAGGCTCTCAGACGGGATCGTACGTGGGTCAGCGAGCCCCTTCCGCTTTTAGCTCAGCCCAAGAGGGATTCTTTCTGGGAAGCTGGAGCCCTTTCAGGATTTAGTGCACTATGCATGGCTGAATTATTATTTGACCTATTAATCTTCAAGTCTTTAGGAGAGGCCTTAATAAAAACCGAGCAAGGGCTTAATAGAAGTTGAGTAAAGGCATCAGGGTTTGGCCCCTGCTCATAAGCCTAGTTATTTGGAATGGGCCGTGATAAAATTTAGTTCATATCTAGGAGTCCCGCTTCTGCCACTGACTCCTCGTGAACCTTGGGCAAGTCACTTAATCCCTCCGCGCCTCAGTTTCCCCTCTGTAAAACAGAGATCACCGCCCATGACTGGGCTTGAATGCGTGAGAGACCGCTGCAGCTGAAAACCTCTCCGCCCCTGTTCTGGGCTGTTGCTGTTCAGCCGCCTGCCTTCGCCTCTCACTTCCTCCTCCCCCTTCCAGAACTGCAGCGAGCGGTTCCAGTACAAGTACCAGCTGCGCTCGCACATGAGCATCCACATCGGGCACAAGCAGTTCATGTGCCAGTGGTGCGGGAAGGACTTCAACATGAAACAGTACTTCGACGAGCACATGAAAACGCACACAGGTGAGAACTCCCTCCCCCGCCCCCAGGTATCGGGGGCGCCCTGCTTCAGCTTCTGCCTCCCCCAAGAACCTCTTGGGGTGTGGAGCAAGGAATGTCTTTGCTGCTCCCTGTTGGGGGGCTTATTCCTTCACCCACTCACTTCCCTGGTCCTGCTCGCATGAACAGAGAGCAACAACACCCGAAGTCCGAAGGTGCAAACAATCCGATGTTTATTGGGGTGAACTTCCAGCAAGCATGATTCCAGTTTCCTTCCTTAGTGTCCCCCTTCCCAGCTCTGACACCACAGAGCCTTACGCCTGTGTCCCTGTTCCCATTCCTGCCCTTAGCCAAACATGATTCCAACTTCCTTACTCCCATTCCCTGTTCCCATTTCCCCCTTTAGCAAAACGTGATTCCAATTTCCTTACCCCCATTCCCTGTTCCCATTTCCCCCTTTAGCCAAACATGATTCCAATTTCCTTACCCCCATTCCCTGTTCCCATTTCCCCCTTTAGCCAAACATGATTCCAATTTCCTTACCCCCATTCCCTGTTCCCATTTCCCCCCCCACATACCCACCCCCATTCCCTGTTCCCATTTCCCCCTTTAGCCAAACATGATTCCAATTTCCTTACCCCCATTCCCTGTTCCCATTTCCCCCTTTAGCCAAACATGATTCCAATTTCCTTACCCCCATTCCCTGTTCCCATTCCCCCCCCACACACCCACCCCCATTCCCTGTTCCCATTTTCCCCCCCCACACACACCCCACCCCCACTTCCTGATTGACTGCAGATTGTATAGTAAAACTTGAGTTCTGCTTAGCTATACCTTAACCAATCACTTTCCTGAAATTTAACTAACCAATCCTAACATATTGTAACATGATTATGTAACCAATTGTATCCCACCACCTTAATTAGTTTACACCCAGCAAAATTAATTATACAGCAGACAGGAACAATCACAGAACCAGACAGAGATTATACAAACAAACAATAGCAAAGTGGGAACTATAATGACAAAACAATACAGAAGTGAGGATTTCACATCCCAGCTATTGATAAGTGAGTTCTTGCCAGACAGGATGCTATCAAACTAAGTTTCCTTTTACATTTTCTAGGCACTGCCCTTTCTCTGGAGGGGATAGGCACTATCAGGACAGGATTGTATCCTAACAGCCCAAAAGCACCTTCTTTCAGTGTGACTAGTTTGGAATGTGAGGAGGTGACCGGTCGCTTCCCAGCTTATGGCTGCCTCTGCTGCTTAGCCAAAGGCCTTAGCCTAAGAACAGGGCCTCAGACTGTCACAGTAAGAGAAGGCCCTTACACTGGCAGACAGTGATTTTGATTCTTTCTTTTATACCTCTATAACTAGCCAAGTGATAAGAATACACCTAAATTCTTAAAGTACAGGCCTTTGCAGACAGGCCTGAATATCTATATCCTAACACTCCCCTTCCCCCCCGCCCCAATTCCAGTGTGTCGGGTCAGGTTCTGTTCTGCAATGGGCTGTTCACTGGCACCTGGATAATAATGAGATGGGAACATTAGCGATGCCTAGGAGCTATAGCCGATGAGATCCCGGGATAGCCCTGCTGCTCCCGTCGAAGGGCTGGGTGATCATAAACAGGCCCAGCGCAAATCTGGCTCTAGGTGGGAAATGGAGCTCGGGATTACTCATCCACCCTACGGAGAGGAGGAACTAACCTCCTAGCCGGGGAGGGAGCTCCTCAGTCTGGGCTCTGCTGGTGAGCTGGGAATGGCATTGATAGGCTTGGGAGGAACTCCAGCTCTCCCGAGCTAAGTGGGGGAGGCTATGGGTGGCAAGGGCCAAGCCCTCCATTGAGGGGGAGATGGGCACCCCCACGCAGAGGTGGGAGTGGTCCCTGAACCAGCTATCCCCTCATCCCCCAGGTGAGAAGCCCTACATCTGCGAGATCTGCGGCAAGAGCTTCACCAGCCGCCCCAACATGAAGCGCCACCGCCGGACCCACACGGGAGAAAAGCCCTACCCCTGCGACGTGTGCGGCCAGCGTTTCCGCTTCTCCAACATGCTCAAGGCCCACAAGGAGAAGTGCTTCCGGGTCAGCAACCCCCTGGCTTCGGACACGGCCAACCCCGCCAACAACGGCGGCAGCCTCTCCGCTCCCCAGGGTGCCCCCTTGCCTCACTTGGCGCAGCACCCCCACGCCCTCCCTTTGCCGCTGCTCCACCCCCTGCCCCCTCCTCCGCACCTGCCGCCTCCACCTCCCCTGTTCCCAGCTGGGCGGGTCAATTCGAACAACTAGGACAGCGTGTGCACGGACTGCTCTGCCACGCAGGGGTGCCCAGCGGGCTGCTTGTTCGCATGATGCCGGGAGAAGGAGGGAGGCGGTTAATTCTCTCTCTTTCGTTTTTTTACCCCCCCATGGTTTTATGATGAGCCCGTCAGCCTTCCGTCAAAAGGACAGGTGCTCTGGGCCACAGCAAGCTCCCAGGCAGCTTGGCGTGCCAGCGTTCAATCAGGGTGTAGACAAACGGCTCTTCCTTCCCTCCTCATTCCATGGCTTTAGCGTTTCCCAAGCCCTGCTCAGACTCCTCCTCCCACCTCACGAGGCATTGTTTACCTCTGCCGCCTAGTGCACTATTGTATCAGGGTAGCCCTTGCCACAATGCCTTCCCGCTTTTGTGTGTACCTGCATGTTTCGTGCAATTACGTTAGACTAACGAAGTGCACAACTCACGCTCAGCTCCATCAAGCCATTTCCACTAGTTCCCCACAGCAGCAGTAAGGTTTTTTTGGGTGTTTTTGTCTCGTGAGGCAGCACTTTTAGCTTTGCCTCTGGCTATTAGTCAGGAACTTGTCCGCGATGCATCCTATGCGAAATGTTTAATCAGGGTTCCGCCCCTCTTTAGTATGCTGCTGAAACAACCTGAAAAGACTACAGGTCCCAGCATGCAGTGCTGTTCAGAATGGCTTTCTGCTGGGAGAAGGAAGGAACAGAGCATGCTGGGAGCTGTAGTCTTTGCTTGCTATGCATCTGTGGTAAAGATAAGGGTTGCCACATTGCACGCTTTGGGACGTCTGTAGTGCTGTCAGAGGTGTCACTGCGTCACCCGTCAACGTACCTGAGATAGCTTTGAGCTAGCTAGCTTGATGAACGCTCGCAGTGAAACTGCAGGGGCACGGGCTCTGCAAGCCCATCCAGGGTCCTGATGAGGTGCTCAAACAGCTAGTCTGTACTGCCGTAGCCTCACCTCTGTTGTTATTGGATCTAGCTAGATCAAAGCTTGCCTGGGGCATGCCTACATGTGCTGCCGTCACGCCCCTCTGATTGCAGTGTAGACCAACCCTTTGGTAACCCTGCTCTAACCACCGAAATGGAACTTTCAGCCCAAATCATCATCCTCTGGGAAAATGGCACAAGGCATGGGCACACAGAGATGCACGAAGGCACGGAAACTAGACTCCCTTTGAGATTGGCCAGCGGGATATTTCACACAGTGAGTCAGCCACAGGAATAGTCACAAGGAAAGGCAGAGATGCTACGTTATTCTGTGCATTGTGGGCGGAGGGGGGTTTCTAAGTGACACAGGCTATGAAAACAAAGGATGGTAATGTTTCATGGCAGCTATGCAGATTAGAGGCAGTGGCTGTTATAGGTAATCTAGCGTATTTGTGCTTGAGCCCGTCCCTTGTCCTGAGAGGCTGGTGCTGCAGGAGAGATCTTTCGATGAGTTCACCACTTCATTACAGGAATCCAAGCCAGGTTAGGGAGGACGAGACGTTACCACTAGCTGGCATCTCCAGTGGTCCACATGACGTGAGTTAGGGGGCTGTGTATTCGTGGGCAGTGGCCCACGTCTCAAAACCCACCATCACAGCCTGCTCTCGTTAGCAGCCCTTGTTATGTCTTCCCTCCCAACCGGGATTCCACACCCCGCCCCCCCGCTTCCTCTGCAATTTCTTAGACTAAAGCCCCAACCCAGACAGCTGGGTTTAATAAAAGGATTCACTAGCTGGATATGATTTTTTCCCCAAAGGGGTTAAGACCCATGATAATCCCAGCTCCAGTGCTAGAAATGAGCTCCATATTTCTAGAGATGGGCTGAAGCTGTCTGTGGCCATGGCCATGGAGCTGCAGCGTTCCCGTGGTGAGCGCTCCATTGGTCTTTAGACTAAAAGAGAGGTTGGAAAGTCGCTGCACTCCAGCCTGAACAGAGCAGCAGGATCTAGTCCTAGGCTGAACTTCCCTGGAGGTTACTCTTCATAATAGTGCCTTACAGTTACTGAAAGTAAGCTCCCGGTGTGTGCTCGGGAGTCTGGTTAGCCTGAAGTCTGCACATCAGATCTGATAACCTGCCTGTAGTACCAAGGAAGGGCAGTGGCTCAGCTCCTTCAATCTCCTTTTCCTCCTTTCATGTCTTATCTGATAGGCCCTCGGCCCCAGTACTTAACTTTCCTTTAGGAATCTAGTTTTGCCTTCAGTCACAGCACAGTGAGCCTTTGTACACAGGGAGTGTATTTGAGGGCTTTAGCATGGAGTTGGCAACTAGAGTTCAGTGGCCCTCTAGTCAGAGGCTGCCTTATAGGTGAAGGGGCCTGGCAAGAAGGACAAGCACCTTATAAAATGTTGCAAGCCCATGTGAGCTTCAGGCCCGGCAAATTTAACTCCCTCGCCTGGCTCCAGGATACCGCTCGACTGATGTGGGATTGTGCCACGTTACTTTGAGTGCCATTTCAGGCTATGGAAGCCTTTTTGCATTGGCCTCTAGGGGGAGATAGCTCAGGCCACTGAAGTTCGGCCGAACAGTACCAATCCCAGCCTCTGCTGGCTCTGTCTGAAGCTGCATCATTCATGTGGGCTTTTCTGTCTCTTACACTGACAATTCTCATCTTGCATTTCACTTATTAAGGAGTGTTTTGCGCTTGTGGAGTACAGCTTATAACCCTGATGGCAGGTGCCATCATCCTGGAGTGGCAGATCATTTAGGCCCTGTCTAGAATGGCTTTCTTGTTACCTGCCATGGCCTAAAAGTGGGGCTCGCAGTTGTCTGACTTACCCCAGGATAAGCCCTGTTTTGCAGCAGTGTGGTGTCCTGTACTTTAGAAGGTTGCAACGGTGTAACCACATTGATGTAATTACCCTCGTCTAGTGGCTTTCCCTAGTCCAGACAAGCCCTCAGGGCTAGATCCTGCAAGATTCTAAGCATCTGCTAGGAGGCAACTCCTTCAACTCCCATTGGTGTGTGTTGGAGGGTGTTTTGCACCACTCTAAGAGCTGCTCAGCACCTTGCCGAGTGGCAGAGGGCAGTGCTGACTGTGGTCATTTTATTGCCCCTTAGGTGTCTACTTAATGGTGCCAGTGTGTGGTGGAGCAGGATCTAGGAGAAAAGTACATTGGCCAGATTCATCGTTGGCAATGTGAGCCCTGCCACTGGGATATGAAGAAGGAAGGCAGGAGGGAGAAGACATGTAGTCAGCTGAAGAAGCCCTTTCTTGTTAGCAGTTTGTTGTGTTGGCTTTATAGCTTCAGTTGAGACACCTACATGCGTGGAGATTCTGAGCCGTGTCTGGCTAAGGCAGAAGCTGCAGTGATGTGTCCTTGTAGCCCCAACTCATCACAGCATTTAACACGTGCTGAAGGCCATCTTTATTTAACAGCCATGTGTTTAAGCCTCATTGAAGTCAATGGGATTTAACCATGTGCTTAAAGTTAAGCATGAGATTAAGTGCATTGCTGACTAGGGCAAGACTGCTGACTTGTGACTTTAAATGACGGACCCACTTTCAAATGACTGATCCACTTCCCTCCTGCTTGGCATCCCAAGCGCACCTCCTGTGCTGTCCCCCACGCCTGGCACTTCCTCGTTCGAGCACCAGCTGGCACTGAAAGGCACATCGCTTTTCACATCCATTGACCACTTCTCTTGCCTGTGTCAGCCGCAGCCTCTATATCGCAATCAGTTAATGTCGTGTATTGTAGATTCTGTGCTCACAGACAGTGTGGTTCTGCTTCATGTAGAGTGAGGCGGCCGCTGAATGGGCTGCCGGTATGGCTGTGAGCACCTTGCAGCTTCTCGGATCAGTGGCAGATATCCCATGGGACAGGGTGTCCAACTCAGCTACTTCCACAGGTCCAGCGTCCTGGGTTTTGTTAGGACTGTCCAGCATCTTTCAGATATCACATGTGTCTGCAAGGAGACCTGATGGCTCAAGAGCTTGGCAATGAGCTAAGACACTCAGGCATTTAGGTCACTGGTGTGAACCCAACTCACTTTGGTCATGACTGGAAAGTCTTATCCTCTGAAGATGGCTGGCTGAAGGCCTATGCCATAGGGGGTTTGATGGTCTCATCCCAGTGGCTCGGCGTTCGTGTCATTAAAAGCCACCTCCATCATTGTCCCTCTTGCCTAGCCCTTGTGGGCAGTCTCAACAGAGGTCATGGAAAGAAAGGGTTGTGCGCACTGATTTCCCCTGCCACTCCTGTTCTTCCACGTCAGGGTTGCGGCAGGTGAGCAGGGCGCCGTGAGGAAAGGTAGCACTGCCCGTAATGGGGCTGTTCCGTGGCCAGAAAATGTAAGTCTCCATGGCCGAGAAACCGGTCCCTTTCCCCAGCACTGAATCGACTCGCACAAGTGCACGCTATCCAAAAGGGAAAGTCACTAATTGCCTAGAATCTGATCAGAATCGCTCACTTCTCCCCCAGCCTGCTGCAGTTTCTCAGTGTGCCTGTCTCAGGGGCCTGTTCTTCCCCACAAGCGGGGGTAAATCCAGTGGGATGCCGTCTGTGTACGCAACACATGCATTGCGTGCACAATCGGCTGTGTATTGTCCAACTGGCAACCCGTGGGATGCACCCCCGCGGGACCCCATTCTGTAAAACAAAATGGCATCCTCCGTCCAGTGTGCTCTCGCCCATGCGAGGTCACGGCGCGTGGAGGGCGCTATTTTGGATTGCCTAAGATGTGCAAGTGAGTTGTTGCATGTCTTACTAAAGCTGCCACAGCATGCCGCTAGGGGACCTGGACGTGGCCCCACCGAAGGCAGCGTCAAACGGGTGTAAGCGGGAGGAGAATTCTGCCACTTGGTGATACGGCTGCTGCAGCTGCCCGGCTTAGACCCTGGTGCATAAAGAACCCATCCGCGCCTGTTTGCCCATTTGGATTCATTTTAAAACGTTGCCCAGAGAGCAGCCTGGAGACAGCAGAGCAGGACATGCACATGGACCCCTGGGGAGTCAGATCCCTGGTGCCCCAAGGCCAGGACTGAGAGACGCCTCCAGGAATCCTGCGCCGTTGCCAACCCTTTTGTCTACACCCTTATTGAGTCTGAATGTGTCGATTTGGGTATTTTTGTGACCCTACCAAGAGCTGAAGCGAATGGTTCCAGAAGCGTATTGGCCCCTGTTCGTCCCTGGTAGAACTCCTGCAAAGCCTCTTGAGTTTGACCAGGGGAGAAATTCGGCCTGTTCTTGTCAAGCATTTTATTCTTTGAATTCTTGCACCTTAACCCCTCGCATCCCTCCTACAATGCACCACGAGTATGAGAGGGGCTTTATTTCCACTAGCAGTTAATGAACGTTCAGCAAACAACTCTATACACACACACACACACACACACACACACACACACACAACCCTGCCCACTCGCCCTGCCTCATTTTCTTGTGTTGAACTTGCAGGGAGGGGGCAATTTCCCAGGAGCCTGGTAGGCCAGACCAGTTTGCCTCATAGTGTTCATAAAGCAGGGCTGGCCCCCTGGCCGACAGCCATAACGAGAACGCAGCCAGAGGGGTAAGGGACTGAGATGGCTGTGACACAGTGCAATAGCAAATTGGCATCAGCTGCTGGACAACCTTGATTTTTAACTCTTTGCAGACAGACAGACACCTTTGGTCCGCATGGATGGAAGCCGCTTTCCAGCACAGCCCTGCCTAGAGACATGTCATCCATGAAGGGAAGGGGTGGGTAGAACCTAATAAAAGAACAACCTCGGTAGCATGGAACTTAAAGGAAACAAATGGACAGGAAAAAAACCCACAAGCACTTCACTTGCCTCAAACTAGTTTCTAATGCCTGACGTTTGGCTGTGTATTATTTTATGGCATTCAGTATCTGTTGCCCAAACATGCCAAGTAAAGAGTGTATCGGTGGCTCTACTAGTTGTGAACAAAATAAATGAAGCACTTTATTCTGTGTAGATACGGGGAAGGGGGTCGGGGGAGTTTGGATGCTTTCCAAAAGCATCTTAAGTAATGTTCTAGGAAATGTATTATTACGACGTTTTTTTTTTTTAATGACCAGGTGTAATCAATATATGTTTATCTTTAACTCCAAGTTCGGCAGCACTCTCTTTGGGATGGTCTGATGTACGGGGAGGGTGGGAAAGCAAAGGTTATCCTCTCTCATGTGGGAGGAGATCACGAGGGCCATTGTGCCAGCAGCTACAGCAGGTGCATACCAATATGGCTCAGCTGAGAGCCACGTGGGCAAGTGGTTGGGAACCTGCAAGGGTTGCACCAAATTGCCTGAGATCACAACTGTCTGTCACGCTGGAGGGAAACCTGTGACGAAGACCCCAGGGTGCATTTCCATCCAGGTGGTCTTTTGTTCAGCCCGAGGTGCACCATCGTGCTCTGGTAGCTGCCAGCTGCAGCTGCTCAGGAGGAATGTGCACCGCATTGCGCATCTCCCTGGGCTGAATTTGTGGTCACCCTTTGAGACCTGACTCTGACCTCCCACCAGGGCAAATGGGGAGTAAACCCATGGACGTCAAGGGCGTTGCACTGGTGTGCGAGATCAGAATCAGGCCCTTGGGTCTGCACCCTACCAGCACAGTAATATTCTGACTGTTACCAAAGAGGTCGCAAGAGGAAGGCCTGAACCAATAAACAATCTGCCTTTTATAAAAGAAAGCATTAGCTGTCATTCAAGCCCATCACTTTCTGTCTCTTGCCCCCTTTTCAGGAAATCCTGTGGTGAAGAGGGGCTCTGGAGGATTGGCCCGTTTGGTACTTTGTGGCCCAATCCTGCTGCACCCACATCACAACTTCTGGGTCGGGCCCTGAAAGAATAGTGTGTACTGCTAGCTGGTGGCTTGAGAGAGAAGGAGACAGATGCGGACATATTTCTCTGGGGCATTATTGAAAGTGGCTGTTGAGGGGGACAGTGGGTGGGACCGGCGCATTGTTGTGCTGCTGAGTGGCTTAATGTTTTGTCTCCATGTGCAGCTGTGACTGGAATCGTGTCGGAGCTGAAAAGTGAGACCAGGCAGGTTATTTCGTCTGCCCGTCTGGCCAGCAGCGGGTCAGAATGTCCCTGTTTGAATAACAGCATTGGCCTTACCCAGCCTGTTGGTGCCAGGAACCTAGCACCTCTGGGGAGAATGATCATCTTGTGAATATTTGTTGAGTCATGTCCTCAGCTGGCGATGTGAAGCAGCACAATTCCACTGACGTCAGTGGAGATACATTGGCTTCCACCAGCTGAGGATCTGGCCCTCTTATCTGTAAGACCATTTCTTTTCTTTTTTGGGGGCGGGACTGATTCCTTAGCTGAAAAGCCCTAGTCTCCTTTCTGGCCCCTGGCCCTGACTCCTGGAGCTGTACATTGAATTTGAAGAGCAAGGGAATCTGCTCGGCACTCATCAGCAGTTTCCATTGCAGGACAGAATTACAGGGTGAGACGCTGAGGACACTGAAGCTGCCTTACTCAGTGATTCTCCAGCCATGATCCAGGGACCACTGGTGAGCTAAAGAACCATGGGATAAAATATTTTAGGAACCAAGCGGTGTGGAATCGACTGGCTTGGGGCATCACTCAAAAACCTGGTTCTTATTAACGGGTCTTGGGTATCCCAGTGCCAGAAAGGTGTTGGTGGGAATTAACCCTCTTCTAAGGCAAAATGTATTGCACAGAGATCTACTTGATATCATGTACCAGGCTTGGTCTAAGATAATAGCATAGGGAAGGGGAAGGAGATTGGCTTGACTGGCCCACAAATAGCTCTTATTAATGGAGTCTGATCCTCAGTTATCTTTTGCTTTTTTTCTCCACCAATTATAGCTGTGTGAAGTACTCCCCGGTTTATGTTGGAGTGCCCAACAGCTTGTGCCAGTGTGTACTTCAACATGTGTTTGGATCCACAAAGGTATGGGGGCCCCAGGTGGGATGAAAAGCTTTTTTTCTGAATGCAAACATACGCACCTGGGCTGGGAACGGCAGGAGGAAGCCAAGAACTGATGCTGCACCGGAATGCTGCTGAGACAGAGTCCAAGAACGTCAGTCATTGAAAAGAGTATATCTGTGTACGGAAGGTGGAGATATTCACTAGACGCAACCTTGCTTTCTGGGATTAGCAGTGTGTGTGAGAGAAGGAGTGCCTGCACTATGTCTTGTCGAGCTGTCTTTGAGTGTCGTTTTGTGTGTTTTTGGTGGTTTCTATGTAGATCCCCTGTACCACCAGAGGAAGCCTCATGAATCACCGCAGCCGAAAGCATGCGATACGTATTGCAGACAGTGCCTGGGAGCTGGTTGGAATCGAGCTTCGCCAGCTGCATCGGCAGAGCAGGAAACGTGGGATCCTGTGTACCACATACGCCTCTAACCCCTCTCTGGAATGGATCTGCACATGGGCCCATGTGGCAGGGTTTCTCGGAGGAGGTATATGAAGATCTCGCCTTGGGGTCAAGACAATCTGAGATGAAGTGGCTTGGGAGAATATGAGGAATTTTTGATAACGCTTAGAAATTGCACCTTTTGCACAGCTGGTAGAGTAATCACCTCAGAATGCCAGTGATTCTAGAAGTTGCTGGTGCTTCAATGGTTTGTCCCTGTGAACTTATGTTCTTAAGCTATCTCCATGAAAAAGCCCTATAGAATTGAATGGAGAATTCTATCTGTGCTGTAGGACTGATTAAACATAGCCTTCAGGAAGGACCTCACTGTCCATTAAAATCTATAGGGTTTCAAAAGTGGTTTCTATAGCCCCTACCAATTTCTGCCCTAATACATTCCATAGGACTTTTCCACAAGTGGCCCCTTAGCAGGACATTCTTGAAAGTTCCATAACGCAGAACGCTCCTGACCCCCTCCGGTGTTGAACAGAGGCTGCCTCTTCTAGCTGGTGGGACATATTTAGGATGAGAAAGTCCACTTCGCAGCCATTGCCATGTTCCATTTTGTGACGTTTGAGGAACGGGAAAGTTGTTCAGTTACATCTGAGCTTTCTTGATCAGAGCCATTGAGAATCTCTCCTGGGCTGCATTCCAGATTTCTAAGTATCGCCTCGGTGGGGTGGAGCAGGTGCCTTGTTCTTGCTCTGGGCTGTAGGAAAGTCACTGGGAGTCATGGCCCCAAGAGATTAGCATGTGAGCTGCTCGCTGGGCCTCAGTTCTACCCCAGGGATGTGGATTGTGGAGGCTCTTATGAACTAAGGACCTCGTCCAGTGCCTGTTGAAGTCAATGGGAGTCATTCCGTTAATGTCCGTGAGTGATGGACAATTCTTGAAAGGCCCCATCCTTCAGACACTGCTAAAGTACAGTAGTATCATCCCAATGGGCCTTGTTCTGCCACTTTTGCCATGCTCCACTCCTCGTCTTGTTGATTTCATCAGGAAGACTTGGAGAGTAAGGTATCAGCATGAGCACAGGTAGGAAAACTGGGCCACTGACTTTGATGTAGCGTTCACACTAGTAAGCACTATGCTCAGTAGTTTTCAGGAGGCCTGTGTCCAATTCCCAGCTGGGCATAGTAGGTTCCAGTGTGTGACCTTCACATTGGACACCTCCTGGCTGTGCAGTCTGTTCTGGAAGCAGTCACTTGTCATCGGCACAGTGGCAGTTCTGAACTGGTAACGAGGAGAAGGAGCTGCCTTTTCCTCCTTGGGGAGTGATCCAGTACGTGCGAGAAGGGTTATGACAACACACAAGTGGGATAAGTGCAGAAAATCCTGGGTCTGCTTCTGATCTCTTGCCGGCATGTAGATCTGGAGTCACTACACAGAAATCAATGGAGTTACTCACTGGAGCTGAGAATCAGACCCACTAACTCTGGGACAGTGATAGGGGAACAACATTAGGATGGTCTCTAATCCATTTGTCATATTGGTTGGCTTGTGGGTGCTTCATGTGACTCTCCTGTAGCTCACAAAAGCAGATGCTCAAATAAATTTGTTAGTCTCTAAGGTGCCACTTTCTTTCTCCTCCACATGTTACTTATGTCAACCCTTTCCTATCAGTAGAGTTGCTATTGAGAGGTACCTGTTAATTGCGATGCCAACGGGTGGCCTCTGATCATCTGTTCGCATATACACAACATCACAGTGATGGTTTGCATGTCTGTGTAGCCTCCAGCATAAGGAACTATATATATATTTATACCTTATCGCCAACTGACTGCTTTTGAGAGCCCAGCAATAAAAATGAGTGGTTGTGTCCAAATACCCCACAGCTACAGGTGCTCTTCTGCTTTGCCAGGAAATGACTGATTGATGGATTGATTGATTTTATGCTATGGAAGCTATTGTATATGTGACGTTTCTTCTCCAGTTAGTTTTGGAAGTCTTCTGTGTCCTCTCGGGAAAAGTCCTGTAGAATTTAATAGAAATTAACCTTTCTGTGGATTTTATTGTTAACCATCCTGTAACATTTAAAAAGACCCAGTCAGCTTGGGTTGGTTTGTTTGTTCATTTGTTTTTAAAATGTTTGTTTTTCTGATTTGATTTTCCTTTATGTAGACTGTCATGGAATGTTTTAAAGATATCCATGGAAGAAAATCAGGGAGCAGATGCTGATACACTTACATATGCTGAGTAGTATCTTATTCCATAGGTGGAGCCACTGATTTCAAGGAGATTATATCTGGAGTAAAAAGAAAAGGAGGACTTGTGGCACCTTAGAGGTGAACAAATTTATTTGAGCATAAGCTTTCATGAGCTACAGCTCACTTCATCAGATGCATTCAGTGCTGTAGCTCATGAAAGCTTATGCTCAAATAAATTTGTTAGTCTCTAAGGTGCCACAAGTCCTCCTTTTTGTGGATACAGAGTAACACGGCTGCTAGTCTGAAACCTATCTGGAGTAAGATACTCAGTGTTGCCAACTCTTGTGGTTTTTATTATGAACCTCGTGATATTTGGTGGGGTTTTTTTTTTTTTTTTAAAGTCCTTGGTCCCTGTCACGGTTCCTCCCCCACTCTGAACTCTAGGGTACAGATGTGGGGACCTGCATGAAAAACCCCCTAAGCTTATCTTTACCAGCTTAGGTCAAAACTTCCCCAAGGTACAAAATATTACCCCCGTTATCCTTGGACTGGCCGCTACCACCACCAAACTAATACTGGTTACTGGGGAAGAGCTGTTTGGACGCGTCCTTCCCCCCAAAATACTTCCCAAAACCTTGCACCCCACTTCCTGGACAAGGTTTGGTAAAAAGCCTCACCAATTTGCATAGGTGACCACAGACCCAAACCCTTGGATCTGAAAACAATGAAAAAGCATTCAGTGTTTTACAAGAAGACTTTTAATAAAAAATAGAGTAAATAGAAATAAAGAAATCCCCCCTGTAAAATCAGGATGGTAGATATCTTACAGGGTAATTAGATTCAAAAACATAGAGAACCCCTCTAGGCAAAACCTTAAGTTACAAAAAAGATACACAGACAGAAATAGTTATTCTATTCAGCACAATTCTTTTCTCAGCCATTTAAAGAAATCATAATCTAACACATACCTAGCTAGATTACTTACTAAAAGTTCTAAGACTCCATTCCTGTTCTGTCCCCGGCCAAGACGACTACAGACAGACACAGACCCTTTGTTTCTCTCCCTCCTCCCAGCTTTTGAAAGTATCTTGTCTCCTCATTGGTCATTTTGGTCAGGTGCCAGCGAGGTTACCTTTAGCTTCTTAACCCTTTACAGGTGAGAGGAGCTTTCCCCTGGCCAGGAGGGATTTCAAAGGGGTTTACCCTTCCCTTTATATTTATGACAGTCCTGCTGTCATGGTTGTGAGAATCTTCCTCTTCTAATGTATTTGTAGAACGTTTTCTTGTTACTCTTTCAGTCATCACAGGAAAGGAGGGCTTTAGGAAGATAATGAGTTAGTTTTGCAGATGTTTACAGGGAGCTCCTCCCAAGCATGAGGGCAGCATAAAAGAAAGTGGGAAGGTGCTTGTTTGAATATAACACATAGCAATGGAGGATGACATGGGCCGATCAGAGGTGGGAATTGACCTTTTGATACTGAATGAGAGAAGGTAGGTTAGGTGTTACTTATAAAAGTAGTTGGTGACCACATTTTCAAAAAGAACTTGATTTTCTGAGTTGAAGTTTTCTCCTGTAACATAAATGATACCCTTGCTGTAGGCTGGATTTAAAAGAAGCCTATAGAAAGGATCTCATTCTTTATTGAATTCTGTTGGCTTTTGTTCTGTAGAACCCCATTATTCCTCTGATTCATTTAAGCGCTTAAGCAGGTGCCAAAGTCTCCTTGAAGTCAATAGAATGGGAAAGGCTTAAGAGAGGTAAGTGCAGTTCTGAGTACAGATGGACTTTAAGATGGAGTTTAAAGGCTCTACTGATTTGGGGCCAGTGATGGGGTGGGACTCACCACCATGGCGCCCCATGCTGGATGTCCTGGGGATCAGCTCTGCTAGCCAGTGCACCCTCTTCTGGTAACGACTCGCCACCGTCACTTCTGCTCCAGGCACCCACGTCACTCCCAGGATCGTGGTGTCGTCTTCATGACACTATTAAATTCTGTAGGATGTTCCGTAATGGATCAAGCTCCAGGTCTTCTGTCCCATTTTTTAGGTGCATTGGTTGTGTGCTTATGTTTGCATGTCTGCCTGAATAATTTGTTGCTTGAAAATCTGGATTAGACAGCTGCAACTATCAGTATCTTGCAAAATCTAAGGAGTACATTTGTCCCCTTTCCGTATGCACCAGTAACCAGCATTGTGTTATCAGTGGGGATGATTATTATTATTATTTTATTTAATTTGTTGTAACACTTAAAGATCACACCAGCTTGGACTCCATTGTGTTAAGTGCTGTACAAACACATCTTAAATGACAGTCATGGGTGCACATGAGAAGGGGGGGAATCACAGTTGGGTTTGAATTTTGCATAAGCTCATCAGTCCAGTTTTAACTTTTCAAAACAGGGATGGTTTGCAGCAGAGTTTGCACTACAAAATTGCAGTTTGTACAATTTAACTCACTGTACAGAATTTCAGGGGAAGGGTGAACTGGGTTAGGGTCAACTGTTCAGTTTTTAGACTGCTTCTATAGTGGAGGGTGTGAACTGCCATTCCCACCTCCAAAGGGTTTAACAAAGGTTTCAGAATCCTTTACATTCGATAAAATGAACATGTAGGATAGTAGGTGTGTGTTATGTGCATGTTGATACACACACATACACCAGAGCTCTGGAAAATACACACTTACTAATTGCAAAATCTCACATGACAGTTTTCTCCAGTTCAACCAGTTTCATAGCCCTTCAAGTTCTATTTTAGTTGCAGGATTTGTTTTCACTTAGGCAAAAGGACGGAAAATGTTGCATGAAAAACTCAAAAGAAGTGTGTGCTTTTTTAAAAAAAATTTGTTTTATACAAAGGCTGCTCTTGCTCACCAATGGTTGTATATTTGCTTGGGCACCATCCCTAGTCTCACTGGAAAACGGGTTTACAAATTCTTTTTCTTGAAGCTTTGCATTCTGTAGTAAGATTTTCCAGAAAAATGGGATGATTTTTGAGTTTGTAACAAAAAGGGAACCCTCCCTCCCAAACGCTGAAGATTTTCATTTGCTAATAGATATTTTGCACACCTCGAATGGGACGCCCTGCGGTTGTTCTCTGCTCCTGCAAATCATGTGCTCAGCTGGATGTAAAACACATGAGTGAAGATCTGAAAGTCTAGTGCATCTTTCCTTCTCCTCCCCTCTGCCCCCATCGTTTTATCTTGTACATCCACCATTCCAACACCAGTTGGATGAATTTAGGCTTTAAAGACTCATTGGAGACAGTTTTCATTTTATGTTTTAAAGAGCGTTGTATCAAATGATCATCTAGGAGACTGGAGTGAACATGCTGCAATTGGAGATGGCAGAGGACTGAATTCACCACCAGTGCTGTCAATTTTTGGCAGTTGATTTTGTCCCATTCCCCCAAATTTGTAGCTACAACACCTGGAATTTTTCACCTGATTTCGGGGTGTTGAGGTGGGATTCCTGTGTAAAATATGCTCTAATTCAAACAGGAATTATTTCAGAGAAGTTCTCTGGCCTGTATTATACAGGAAATCAGACTAGATGATCACAATGTTCCCTTCCTGGCTTGGAATCTGTGAATCTATACCTTATTAACTGTGTCCTACTGAACAATCTCCAAACAGGAGCACACGCTTCTGTGTGCATGTGTCACTGATGCTCTCCCAGACTTTTCTTGTTTCCCCAGTTTCTTTAACAGAGTCCTAGCCACCAAGGATAGGTGTGGAAGGTGGGAGAGATAGTCCAAAGATCTGAGTTTTTCAGGAATCAACCACACCGCTGTCGGGGAGGAGAAAGAGGAAGGAGATGGCTTCCCTGGTCCCTCACCTAGAGCTGCCTCCAGGACCCTGGGTTCACTCCACCCTTTTGTGCCAAACTGTCCATCCTCAGTGTCAAGTACTTGAAAACCATTTGTGTGTAGATTGCTTTGGGGATGGGGCGGGTGCACTTTAAGAAAGGGCAGGTTGTTTCACATGAGCAGATTTTACCTTCTCTTTGTAAATCAACTCTGCACCTTGGCCCAAATCTTCATCTACTGGGACGCCACATAGCCTGAGCGGTTTCGTCTCCCGATTTACACCAGCGTAAGTGCTGCTTTATAAAAGAATGGCTACAAAACCAGATTGGCGTAGTCACATGGGACCTGATCTCCCACCACGGAGAGCTTTGCCATTGGCTTCAAAGGCTGCAGAAGAAGCACTTAAGCACATGCTTAATTTTGAGCAAGTGGCCAAGGGCCTGATCCATGCCATGAAGTCGATGGAAAGTCTCCCAGTGATTCCAATGGGCTTTGAATCAGGCCCTTAGGCCCAGATCCTCAAGTTAGGCGCCTAAATTTGCTTCCATGGATTTCAGTGTAGTTTTGCTGAATAGGGATAGAACTACGCATGTGCTTAAAGTTAAGCAAGCAGTCACACCCTGTACTGCTCCAGGATCTCACAGTGCCCCTCCCTAGTTTAACAAAGAAGCCAGTCGGAGGCATGTATCCGTGATTAATAATTTTCCCTCATAACCACAGAGTTGTGTACATAGCATTATAATGTTAGACTCCTGTAGCTGTGCTTAGACAAAGAGCAGTGGGGGAAGGCATCTATGGGGGGGGGGGAAGCAGTGGGGGAAGGCATCTCTGGGGGGGGAAGCAGTGGGGGAAGGCATCTCTGTCCACTGGTGCTAATAATTACTAGTGGTCTGTGTTCGGTCTGTTTCCTCTGATAGTACTGCTGAGTGCATAGCATCTATCATTCACGAGACAGAAACAATACATTCTTTCAGCATTAAATAATGAAACTAATGACCGTATATTCATTAAATGGGGTGCTCGCTTTCCTTTCTTTTCTCCTCGATTCAGCTTCATTTTGACTCCGGGTAAGGACTAAAAGTCACAAAGTTACAAAAATAGTTATTTTGTTTTTGTTTTTAAACTATCCTCTGGGTAGGTAGCGTAAATATGGCCACAAATAAGACTCATTTTCTTTCTTTGGTTTTGAATACCGGGACAACAAGAAACTGCTGAGAACGTTGGCAAAATTTGTTCAGTTTTTCCCGCAAAATCTGTGTGATTTTGTTGTGGTTGTGGAAGTTTTAGGTACAATCCATACAATTTAGTCCTGGATTTTCTCACTTGGAGCCCAGTCCTGGAATATGGTGATCTTTCTCCACCTTCATCGACCTTGATGTGAGTTTCCAGTGCTCAGCAGTTTGTGGGATCGGGCCCTTACATTTTAGCCCTGCTTCACCTAATTCTCATATTTTAACACTGGATCCTATTAGAAGATGATACATGGGAGCGGGAGTCCTGATTCCAGCCTCTCACTCGTTCTCCACTAAAGTAAATCTCTTGTTGCCACTTCTGGTTTATGCTGGTAGAAGAAGTAAGATAAGAATGGGCCCAAGGAGAGTGGCTCAAGATATTGGATTGGAGCCACCGAGCAATCATGGTTCCTCTGTTGGGGGATCAAGCATCTGGTGCCATCCTGCCTCTGTCAGCATGAGAGAGGAAATTAGCTGAAGTAGCCAAGAATCTTCATCTTCTTCTCTCTGCCTACCGTTGATGCATCTGCATGCGAACCACCATGCAGCTCAGCAGAGGGCACCCCGTAGCATTGGCCAGCTGGGGGAAATGGGGAGGGAAAGCTACACGTGGTCAATTGATGGGGCTGGGCAGGGAGACTGATTGAAGGGGCAGGGGCAGAGCTGAACAGAAATAATTGGTGGCTTCCAAAGGCTTTGTTTTTCAGGGAGAAAAGAGAGGGAGATGAGAGGAGCAGAGCAGGAGCTATGGTGAGTGGCTGTTAGGCCCACAACTGACCCAGTGGCATGCGCTGGGTTGTTGGGAGCGAGGCACTGTTCTACTGCTCTGTTCTGGGCGACGTTCTTTTCCCCATGGCTGGCTAGGCCAGGGGGCGACGCGGCTGAGGTGGTAAATCCCTACTGCTGCTTCTCGGCCACGTTTTATAGACCCCCCCCCACCCCCACCCCTCCAAAGCGCCAGGAGTCCAACGCTCTGGCACGGGCTGTGCTGTACGTGTCGTTCAGTGGACAGGACACGGGACGAGGACTCGGGAGACCTGGCCTCTGTTTGTGAGACAAACCAGAGCTACTCGCTCAGGTGCTGCGACGAGTCAGCCCTCAGGCAGGCAGCAGCTACCTATCCCCGAGCAGAGCCTGGGTCAGATGACCCCTGGCCCAGGTATTTCCACAGCCCTGGCAGAGCTGCAGATCAGTCTGAGCAACAGCATTACTTGCCCAGGAACCGTCCTGCTGCTGCCTCGCTCCAGAGACTCGCAGCCTGCTCCTGCCCCAGCCTTGCCTGAGCCCTGCCCTGGCCCCGCACTAACCTCATTCCAGCCTCGCCACTGACCTGCTCCTGCCTGGCCTCCACCTCCTGATCCTCCTGACACCCTCGGACTCTCCCTGGCTTTTGACATTTGACGCGTATCTGGACCCTGGCTTCGGTCCCAATTTGGCCTGTCCCTGGATCTCGATTCCAGGTCCACCCTTGGTTCAGGCCCAACCCTACACCTCACTGTGACCCATGCTCCAACCACTAGGCCTGATTGTCAGAGGCAGTGCCTGACACTGTCCCCAGCTCAGCCACTGACTGCCTGTGGGTCTGGGAGCAAGATACTTCACCTACCTGTTCCCCCTCCCTCCCTGTGTCTTGTCTATTTAGATTGCAAACTTTTTGGGGGTAGGGACTGCCTCTGGCTATGTACAGCAGCCAACACAGTGGGGTCCCAAGCTCCACGGGGGCTTCCAGTTGCTACTATGATGCCACCGATAAATATAATAATAGGAATTAGGTTGGTATAAAAGCTTAGATAGATGATGTGTTCTCCTTAACGTGTGCATGAAAGAAGGGTGACCTCAGATAATCAAGGTCAAGGTTGCTGGCACAATAACCAATGCACTGAACTGACTTTTATCATACTAATGTAGGCTGCCGGGTGTAGATGGCTGACCTAGTGGATGGAGCAGGGCCCTGCCCGGTGGGTGTGGCAGCAGTGTGGAGGAATGGTGAAGGTAGATCCAGGAGTCAGGTCCCGGCCTGAGGATGAAGCCAGAGTCTGGGCCGAGGAGCCAAGCCGAAAGATCAGAACCAGAGTCAGGATTGGGAACCCCAAGCTGAAGTCAGGTGAGGAGCCATGCCAAAGGTCAGAGCCTGAGTCAGAATGAGAGCAGGAAAGGAAGGACTAGACTGAAGTGGGCCAGGGGCAAGGCAGGAACAGGGCTGGAGCAGGAAGTGGAAGCAAAAGCAGGGCACGGCATGGTACACGTTGAGCAGCCACCGTGCTGCTGAAGCTGCCAGACTCAAGTAGCGGGCTACTGGCTCCTGTGCCCAGTTAGGAAGCAGGACCATTTGAAGAAGGCTCAGTGGGACCAGATGAGCTTGCTGGGTTGCCTAGCACCGAGGCTCAGAGCCAGCTGAGCTCATGACAATTAGTTTCCAACCTGTTCAATGCAGCTGCAATTTGATTCTAATGTTTAGTTGCTATGAAATGGTCACAGAATCATAGAATATCAGGGTTGGAAGGGACCTCAGGAGTGCAACCCCCTGTGCAATCCTCAAAGCAGGATCAATTCCCAACGAAATCATCCCAGCCAGGGCTTTGTCAAGCCTGACCTTAAAAATACCTAAGGAGGGAGATTCCACCACCTCCCTGGGTAACCCATTCCAGTGCTTCACCGCCCTCCTACTGAAAAGTTTTTCCTAATATCTAACCTAAACCTCCCACACTGCAACCTGAGACCATTGCTTCTTGTTCTGTTATCTGGTACCACTGAGAGCAGTCTAGATGCATCCTCTTTGGAACCCCCCTTTAGGTAGTTGAAAGCAGCTATCAAATCCCCCCTCTTCTCTTCTGCAGACTAAATAATCCCAGTTCCCTCAGCCTCTCCTCGTAAGTCATGTGCTCCAGCCCCCTAATAATTTTTGTTGCCCTCTGCTGGACTCTTTCCCATTTTTCCACATCCTTCTTGTAGTGTGGGGCCCAAAACTGGACACAGTACTCCAGATGAGGCCTCACCAATGCCGAATAGAGGGGAATGATCACGTCCCTGGATCTGGCAATGCTCCTACTTATATCTCTCATCTCTGTCTGTCACACGCACACACACACACTCATAAACACACTGTGTGTCTTTCACATTTTTTATTGTAAAATACAACACTGGTCAAGTAACATAAGAGTCCTTAGACTTTCACTTCAACAAAGATTTGTGTCTACTAGAAGTATAATTGTGTTTCTACCAAAAATTGTTATCAGCGCCTAAAAAATGCACATTTCATTGGTAGGATGCTTCCACTGATTCAAAAGCTGCTGAGATCTTGATTTTTACTGATCTAGTTTGCAAACTGTGATTTAAGAGAAAATAAGGAAAGGACATTACAAATTTCCGTGACATCGTAAATATAAAACAACCCCATGAAAAATGAAATTTGATGCAACAAAGCCTTTCAAAGTTCTGTGTGTGATCATTGCAGTCTGTGACTTGTTGGTTCTATTATTGTGAAGAACAGGGTGATGCAGACTCCAGGTAGTTAATCAAACTGAACAGAAATAAAACTACCGGGACTATAGGGACAAGTCAACTGCTTCTGCAGCTGCTACCACAAATATAGAGGATTTCTCCCACGTTGTAGCCCTCACCTCCTTGGAGCAGGCATCAAAGTACTGCTCTTAAGCAAATAGATATATCAACTTGTTATAGATCTTTACCTTTACTTTTTACGCATTGATGCAAAGGAAAGATAGAAAGAATAGTAAAAAGCCAATATGGCTCCATCAGGAGGTCTTTAATGACCGGAACATCAAAAAGGAATCCTACAACAAGTGGAAACATGGATGAATTGCTAAGGAGGAGTACAAAAGAATAGCACAAGCAGGTAAGGACAAAATCAGAAAAGCTATGATACAAAATGAGTTACACCTAGCAAGGGACATAAAAGACAAGAAGAAGAGGTTCTTTAATTACATTAGAAGGAAGAGAAAGATGAAGGTCCTCTACTTAGTGGGAAGGAGAGCTAATAACTGACGACATCAAGAAGGCATTTTTCCTCTTCTGCCTCTGTAACAGTTGTTCAAAGGAAGCAGAAACTGAGCATCTGAATGCAAAGATTAAATGAGGCCCAGGAAATAAAACTCAAAAGGCAGGTGTGGAGGTCAGTCTGAGGGTGTGTGTCTGTCCTGAGACATCTATCACCATGGTCTGGTCTGGTCTGATTGCATCTGTTCTTCAGTGCTCACTCCTTTTAGCCCTACCTTTCTCGTGCGCTGTTTGCTGTTCCAGCATGCAAAATCCCCCTACCCATTCCAACACTTACTCTTTTCTTTCTATGGTGAGTTCCGCTCAAAAGATCGGCCAAGACTTCTCACTTGGCTTAATGCTACATACTTCAGACCAGCTCCAAATGCCTACAGCACAGACCTCCTGCTTCCCTTGCTGCTGACAACTGACCCCTGTGTGGTAAGGCTGGCTACCGGGTGTGGGGAGGAGCTGAGTTTGAGATTCCCTTGCATGGGTGACCCTTGTGCCATTCTGGCTTGCTCCATTCTTTTGGGATCGGCCTCCAGCCTTCCCCATTCAGAAGCGTGGTTGAGATGATGAAGGGCCTTGTTGGATGGAGGGAGAAAATGGGGAAGGGGAGGATGTGAATTCCTGAAAAACAGAGGATTCTACCCTGAAGGGAAAATGTGGTTACTGTTCCTTTCCTGACCAGGAAGAGGGAAACAAATCTGTTCCGAGAGATAGAATGAGTCCAGTGCTCAGGCCACCACAGCTTCTTGCGTTCTCCAGATCTGGGTTCTAAGTAGTGCTTTAGCCTTTAAGCTCCTGTAAGGGTCCATTCTAATTCTTTCCCTTCCCCTTTCCCTGCTGGGTGAAGTAAAATGGCAACAAATCACAGATATAATGTTTCTCTGGCTTAACCAATAAAATCCCTCCCCACCCCATTCACATCAATAAATGCGAACTTAGAAAAACCCAGGAACAACATAAATCATCACGTCATTTACATCTTTGTTAACCGTAAAACATTCATGCGCACGGGAAGGAAGGTGGCACCTGAGGCATACTGGATCTCTCTGAGGACACCTTCCCACTTCTTCCCTTCTTCGTCATACCTGAAGGGAGGGAGACAAAATATTATGGTCAGCAAAGAACTCTATTCTCAACTGTGTTCCCCATCCCAGCTTTGGCTACGACAAATAGTCAGATTCAGTGTTGCTCTAGTGATGTGTTTACTTGTAGTATGTTATTCAGCCACTAGATGTCTCTGTGTGTAGAGTTCCAGACAGAGTGCGGTGTCTGGTAAACAAGATTGGCAGGAAGGACTTGTTTGGTCAGTATCTGTCATTTGAATATCGACTTAGGCCTTATCTAAAGTCCATCGAAGTCTTGAGACTTTGAATTTGGCTCTTAGAGCTGATGAAAAATGCCAGACTGACAGTTCTGGAGGCTTGAGTCCCCTCCACAGAACTGCTACAGTACAGGCATCAACTAGCAAATTTCCTTATGGTACCCTGCCAGTATACCTGCCCCCCTGCCCCTGATGGGGCACATTTAGTGGGGAGGGATAGGTCACTTCCTACGGACTGAATGGCAGTGGTCTCTCTGCTGAGACTGCTGACGAGGGTGCCAGTTAGAGCGGTCTTGGGGAAGTAGGTATTTTTCCACTGGGGACTGGACTGAGGCCCCCAAGACTCAAACAACCCCCATCGCTTGGTAAATACGCACCTAGCTTTGCTATGATCCCATGCCAGAGAAGTGACAGAGCCAGATCCTCAGCTGGTATAAAATGCCATAGCTCACATGAAGTCAGTGGAGCTCAGGGAATTGACACAGCTGAGGCTCTCATCCCATAGATCCCTCTCCTCCCAAGTTTGTTAGGTCTTGACAATCAACCTGCTTTGGAAGCGGTCTCGCATTTCATCTTGGTTCAAAGCAGATTTGGTCAGTATTGCACTTAGAACACTGAGTTGCCTTTTGGCACCAAGATTAAGCACATACCAGTGGGACTCAACCCCAGAGTTAGCAATAGCGGGAAACTTTGTGCAAAATTTCTCTAGTGCAGACAAGGCCTTGGTTAAAGGGTGATTTAATTTCCAGTTTCATAGACTTTGAGGTCAGAAGAGACCTTTATGATCAACTAGTCTGACCCCCTGTATAACACAGGCCATATACTTTCACCCAGTTACCTCAGTTTTGAGCCCAATAACCTGTGTGTGGCTAAAGCGTATCTTCCAGAAACGCACCCAGGCTTTATATGAAGACATCAAGAGATTGAGAACCACCACTTCCCTTGCTAGTTTGTTCCAGTGGTTAATCACCCTCACTGTTCAAAAACAAAAATGGTGTCTTATTTCCAGTTTGAATTTGTCTGGCTTTAACTTCCAGCCATTGGCCCTTATTCTGTCTTTCTCTGCTCAATTAAAGAGCCCTTCAGGACCTGGTATTTTCTCCCCATGAAGGTGATACCCTGTGCTTGTCATTTCCCAGTTTTCTTTTCTATAAGCTAAACCAGCTGAGCTCCTTAAATCTCTCACTGTGAGGCATCCTCGGCAGCCTCTGAATCGTTTTTGTGGCCCTCATTTCTGTACCCTCTTTCATTTTTTAAATCTTTTTAAAATCGCTGGGGAGAAGTGAGTATTGCTTAAAGGCAAGAGAATAATGGATTTTAAACCGTCACTAGTTAAAACCCCAGAAGAACTCAGCCCCCAGCCATGCCCTTTGCTCGCAATGGCTATGTCCCTTACCTCCAGATGTCATTGAGCTCGGTTGGCACCAGTTCTCCTGACTCCGTCTCCACTGTGGCAAATCCACCAAGTAAATACAGACTGCCAGCCAGACTCACCAGGCTGACAGAGCTGCGCTCCTGGGGGAATTCAGTGAAGGGCTCCCACCTGCCGGGCAGAAAGGTTAGACTCGTTAGCAAGGTGTTCTGGCCACCCTCTATCAGTGCAGCTACGTCAGCATGGATGTGGGCCTGGAATCTGGTGAGTTCGGAGCGCTAATCCCAGTAGTGTGACTCGCCGGCTTGTGTGGCCCTCAGACAAGCTCCTAGGTCCAGTTTTTTCAAAAGCAGCCTCCAGTTTTGGGTGCCCTATTTCAGACATCCACAGCCTGATTTTCAGGAGTGCTGAGCCCCCACAACTCCCCTTGGTAGATGGAGAAGACCCTGGACACACCAGAAACAATCTGTCCTATTCTGATCTGTATAGGTTCTTATATGCCCCAGTAAGGAGTGCAGCATGAGTGCCTGCTTGTCATGCTTTACACAGCGTGACTGGTGGGCTTCTGCTGAGTGTGTGTAGGCGGGGAGAGGGGAGAGTTTGCACCTCCTTGCATACTACAGAGCACCAAACTCACCAGGGGCTTTTGGGGTAGGGCAATGGAGTAGATCTAAGACTACACAAAACCATGGAGGGGCAGCGTGGTCAGTGTGAGGGCTACTACAGCCCTGGGGAGGATTCCTCCCCTTCCGAGTTCCTAGAGCTATATGGCCTGTGCACGGAGCGCTCTCAGGGGTTGATCTCACGCCCATTGAAGTCAGTGGGGATCAAGCTGTTAGTGAGCAGGAAGGAGTCAGAAATCTCCCCTCCCAGCTGAGTTTCGTTCAGACCCTCGCCAGGCTGAGAAGTGAGAGTTGCCCCTGGAAATTGCAATATATCCTGATATCCAGACAGGAAGGAGACCCCATCCCAATGCTTGGGGATGCAACGGCTCAGGCCTTCCGCCTCCATCCTGGTTGAGTGACCCCACTCTCCAGGCTCTCTGGGCATTCAAGCTATTGATATCGCCCCAAGCCTCTGGAGCTAGACAAATGCCCCTGGCCCAGCACTGGCAATTGGCAGTAACTAACACCAGATGAAGAGGTGCATCAGTTGCACAAGGAACTGAATGGATGGAGCCAAGACAGCTTCAAATCATTGGCTGATCGGGGGCAGGTTGTTTCCTACATTCCTGCAACTGCTCCCTAGAGCATTTTCATCCCAAGGATGAGCCGTGGTACGTACTTGTTAGCTGCAATGTCATATGCTTCCACCGAGTCAGTCAAGCCAGAGTCGGTCACGCCAGTTGCCACATAGATCTTGCCATTGTGTACGGTTGCTCCAAACAGAGAACGGGCAGTTTTCATGGGAGCCAGCTCCTTCCACTCAAACTTCTTCGGGTTGTAGACGCACATCTTGTTCAGGCACTTCCTGCGAAAGGGCAAGAGGGAAAAGCAACCTCACTGAATTATTACATGGAATGGTTCCATTGGGCCGAGGGATGGGAATTCTGGAGTATCGATCTAAGTCGGCAACTTTCAGACTCTGCTGCTACACTTGAAATTGGGGTCGGTGCGTTTTACTGTTGAGCCCAGTTCAATAGATGCCTTTCCTTTGTACAACATGCACCTTTCTTGTGTACACGCTATTGACCCCGAGCACCCTGGTGTTGTGTATGTAACATTTCACTCCATATTCTTCATGAAAATATGCTCATGGTCTGGATATGACATAACTGAGATGTACTTTATGCAAGATGGGTCTTGTAAGATATCATTGGCAAGGTTATGATTTACTGAATGCAATTATCCAGTTTACATGCCTGTATCATTTCTGTATCTGAAGTTAGGAATATTGACTATGTATCTGTATTTCAGCTATGCTGCTGTGGGTAATGCCCACCACTAACACTTCAGGTACAACCATGGAAAAGCCAGACAGGGCTGATGGCCCATCAGAGAGGACAATGAATTGTGAAAAGGCTTGGCCTTCCAGCGGACCTTCCACACAGCCACTGACTCATGGACGCTGTGATTCTACAGAGTCAGGTGGTCTTGTCACCTGATACTAAACATTACCTTGGACTTCTTGTAACTTTCCACTGGAAGGGAAGGGGGGTCATCTTTGGGAAACAAAAGATTCCCGCCTTATGTAAATCCTATTTAAACGGGGGGAGGAAGGCAAATGGGACTCCTCCTCTCCAGACCTGTCTGCCCAGGAAGAAAGACTGAAAAAGACACCTGAAGGGAAGACAAGGAGGAGTCCAGACTGAGCCAGGGGTGACTGAGCCAGTCTGAAAAGGAATGTAACTGGAACTCTGAAACACAGAAACTTTGCAATCTGCCTAAAATAACATTTAGGGTAAGAAATTACATTTTGTAACCTGTTTCTTAAGTATATTGAGCTTAGCTTGAATACTTTGGTTTATTTGCTCAGTAATCTGCTTTGTTCTGTCTGTTATCTCTTCTATTCACTTAAAATTCACCTTTTGTAGTTAATAAACTTATTTCTTGTTCATAACTCAGTTTATGTAATTTCTAACTGGGGGTGGGGGGGAGAAGTTGTGCATATCTCCCTCCACATTGAGGGAAGGGGCAAATTTCATAAAACCTTTGGGTTTGTACCCCTTAAAGGGAGTGGGCACCAGAGTGCTGGGGCGAGCACCCTGAATCATCCCACAATGGATCTCTGTCTCTCTGTACAGCTGGGCATGGCCCTGCCTGTGTGCTTGGCTGGAAGAGGCCAGGTAAAGGGGACCCAGGCTGGCAGAATAGGGTGGCTTAGTGGCATCCCAGCACATCAGGTGACACCCCAAAGGGTCCAAACCCATCAGAGTGTACACTCATTACTAGCTATGTGTCTGTCTAGCTATATGCAAATCAGGGATCTGTATGCATGCACCCAGCAGCAGGCCTTATTTGTTAAGTACTGATGATGAAATTTGATACTGTACCAGAAATTAATAAAAAGAGTTCCTGCCCCAAAGAGCTTACAATCTAGGAGGTATATGGCTGTGTATATACCCTCTTTCCAGACTGTAATCTCTTTGGTGCAGGGCCTATCTTTGCTGTGGTAGGCCAGGCTTATTTTGTCAATATTTATTTTTGCTGTTTTACAATGGCTGGAATTTTCATTTAAGGCAGGTTATGCTGAGGCCTTGCTCCCTGCAGATAATAAATGGCAACTGGGAGTGAGGGACTGTTTTGTGAAGTTGTTTTCTACCGCTGCAGCTGCGACAGCTGGATCTTGCTATGCCACACCAGCCTTCTCCCAGGCTGGGCTCATTGGTTTGATGACAGGCAGCTTCCCTGCTAAGGGATTCTCATGTCTCTTCTTTCCTCTCCTGCTATTTGTTATGCTTGTTAACATGGGGAAGGAGGAGGATATCCTTTCTCCATTGTGGCCTTATATTGTCCTTTTTCGTTGTGCAGATCACCCATTGATCTCAATGGAGTTAGACAGGTGGTCCAAGGGCCCTGAGAGAAACTTTAGCAACACAGTCAAGGCTGGACTCAGACCAGAAGCCTGGAAGTGAAGGGTTCCATGTCTTAGGCCCCCCCACAGTCCCATTTGATTCGTCTGTTCCCCTCCACTCCTTAATCTGCTGGTTACCCTAGAATGCTACTTATGTACCCAACAGAGCTCCTTCCACAACTTCCTTCTTGTAGTCATGACCTAGGGTATGAAAGCAGCCAAACCCACGTGCCATCAGAGGTGTTTTGTCCCTCCCACTCCTTTTATATCCCTTGCTCTTTCACTTACTTGTCACTTCTTTTGCCTCCGATGACATAGATTAGATCCTTGTCTGATACCACAGCATGGCCATAGACTGCGTAGGGGAGCGGATCTGACTCGCCCCATTTAAATGACCTGTATAAGGATTATGAAAAGCAAGGGTATTATATTGTTTAGATGGGGGTAGCATCCAGAAGACACGAGGGGCTTTCCAACCCCGTAGGTGGATGGATGCAGTTCCTGCCCAAAGTGCATGGAGTCTAAAAACTCATTAACAAAAGTCATAGTCAACCACTAAGAAAAAGAAACGCCATACGGGATACTTGCTATAATACGCATTCTTTTCTGTAGCATCCTCTCGGCAGCTTAGCTTGTTATATTTGGCTTCATATTTATACAGCACCTTCTATCCCAGGATCTCAAACACTTTGCAAACATTCATTGATTGATACCTCTGTAAGGTAGCTAGTCCTGCATTATCCTTGTTTTACAGAGGGGGAGGCGCTGATGTACAGAGAGGTTAAGGGTCACATTTTCAGAAGTTACCGCTAATTTGGGGGTAGCTCAGTTTTCAGGTGCCCTACATGTGACACTCAGTTGGGGTTTTGGGTGTTCGGCACCTCTTAAAATCAGGCTCTCATTTTCTAACGTTGGGCACCCACATATGGAGGCACCTAAAATTCAAGCCCGCATCTGAAAATCTGGACCTAAGTATCTCGTCTGCGTTCCCAAAGCAGGTCACAGTCAGAGCCCTCACTAGAATGGAGATCTCTTGACTCCATCTTGTTCTGTAGCCACTCGACCATTCTGTACGAACACTGCACACACGACTCCACCATGCTGTACAAACAATCCCTCACACACAAGGACAAATTTCTCTTTCTACAGACTGAAGACCAGAGAAAGGCACTTCCATAGAAACCAAAAAGTTCTGGATTGAATTGGCCTTAGATCTACCAAGTCTAACCCCCTAATTCAAGCAGGAATAATCCATTCATCAAAAGATAAGACTGTTTGCTGAAATTTCAGCTGTCAATAAAGTGGGGCCGTGTATGATTATTGTGCTGGTCACTTTGAAACCCAGTTGCATAGAAGACAGTCTGAAAGCTCTCCCTGGTTATAATCTTTTTCAGCTGCATGCACTTCAGGACACTTAGCAAAGAGAGCCCCCGCCCCCAAGAGAGTTTTAGGGCACAGATAAACACCATGGTTGATAGGAATGGGAACTGGTTTGAAATCTCTGCCTATGAAACAGACATGCCTAAATAAAACAGCTCAGACATGTCTAAATATAAATTGAGTAAAAGACTCCAGCTCACTAGCTATTCTAGCTTATTGCAGGCCGACAGGGAGATTGTTTGGCATTTCTGTTTGCCTTTCAGTGAGATTTAATACTTCAGGCAGTTCATAGTGCAGTATACAAAGCATATGCTAAGATTAGTCTTAACCACTGTGGGGAAGCCGGGCAGCTCCTGTAATTCCAGATTAGTGGGAAAAGACAGTTTGATGCTTTTTTCCAATGAGAAGAACTTACAGTGCATGGGACATGTGGCTTTCTGCAGAGTAGATTAAAGCTAGGTGTTGGGAATAGATATGTTATGATTCACAGATTCATAGATGATAAAGCCCAAAGGGACCATTGTAATCATCTGGTCTGATCTCTTGTATAATACAGGCCATAGAACTTCCCCCAAATAATTCTGGTTTGACCTAGACCATATCTTTTATGTGCTATCCTTGTCTTGGATGGAAGTGGGTGAACCTCCATCTTTCCAGATGACTCATTGCTTCTTGCTTTTTAACAGCTGAGTCCATAATGGGTTGCACTGGATGACTGGATAATGGAAAATATAAGAGCCGGAGGGGTGGGTGTACGCTTAATTTTTCAAACTGTGCATCATGGCTCTCAACCTAACTGGAATGCAAATACCTTGAAACAGAGAAAGGGAAATACTTTCCACAATGTATTATTAACCCTGGGAATTCCCTGCTGCATGATATTAATGAGGCAACTAGCTTTACAGGGAAATGACTGGTATGACACCACCTTCTCTGCTCCCATAGATGAAGGAGAATTTGGTAGGGTGCGCTCTCCCTTTCTGGTCTCATTGCCAGAGGGGAGGGAAATCAGGCTGGTCCTTTTGGTGCCAGATCAGTCCTAAGCAGTCACTTGGATTGCTTATTCTTGTCCACAGCTACGCTCGCTGGGACTGAGATGGCAAGGGCAATTGATGTTCATGCTTCTGAGCATATGATGTTCAACAGCTGGGTGGCAAAGGATAGCACCCTATGGGGTGTATTGGGGTCAGGGGCTGCAATCCTCCAGGAAAAGGGTCATTTCAAGTTTGGTTGTAAATAGAGGCCAACAGATTCTCCATGAGCCTGATCCTCTGAGTATCCTCCACAAAACCTTGAAGGATCTGGACCCTTGAGAGGTCTGGGTTTGAGAGATTTTGAATCCCTTTATCGGCATCATTCTAAAAAGCGGTTGTGACCAGAGTCCAGTTTTGTTGCCCGTGACCATCTACCGGGGCATGTTTGCTGATGGCTGCACTTAGGGCTGTTACACACCCATGAGACTGCCCCGGTGCCCAAAACATTAAGAGCCATATCCTGCCTTCTGAGATCTCCGGGCAGTTCCTGTGTGAATATAGCCAAAGGCACAGTCTAGCCCTTGATAAAATTAGTGTTGATTGGCTGCCCCTTAACGGCCTCAATCCCCTTTCCCTTGGAGGTTTCAATTGCAATAAACCCAACAGATGGTACCGGAGATGGATCAGAGCTGCAAGGGAGGGATTTGGATTTGGGACAATTCCACTTGCTGGGGTGATTGGATCTAGCATTCAGAGACTGTCTCTAGATGTGACATCAATTTTTAGGTCCCTGTACAGATGGATTCATTCTCACACCCCAGCCTAGCTGCTTCGCTTCTCAGGCACTTACAATCGGTCGTAGCACATGACGGAGTCCAAGGTCTGTTCTCCTTCTTTCAGTTCTTTCCCTCCTACCACGAAAATGGAGTTTTCTGCGTCTCCCAGGCCAAAGAGGCAGCGGGGGGAAGGCAGAGGGGGCATGCCCAGCCAGTCAGAGTCCAGGTGATCATACTGCAAGGAAACGAATAGCCATGAGGGTACAGTATGCACTGATTTAGTTGGTGTTGGTCTTGCTTTGAGCGGGGGGTTGGACTAGATGACCTCCTGAGGTCTCTTCCAACCCTGATATTCTATGATTCTATGCACCAGTCCCTCTCTGACGTATAAATGGATTTGCTTACTCTGTCAATTTGTTAAATTAAAATAAAATATCAGGGGCCAAGCATGCAGTGACAAAGCACTGAGCCCATTCCAACAGGTACCAAAGGGCACGCCCAGTTCTGCAGCCTCCTGCTAAGCAGCCCCAGGGTGGAGATTCTCTGCGGGTCCTTTCCTTGCTTGTTTCCATGTGCTCCAGTTGTATCCACCTGCTGGCTCTTGTCTTATACTTAGCTTGCAAGGTCTTTGGGCAGGGACTGTCTTTTTGTTCCGGGCTCATACAGTGCCTTGCACAGTGGGGTCCTGCTCCATGATGGGGGCTCCTACACGTATGGTGATAAACAGGACCCAAGTGCCCTGTAGAAATGGCCTCTTCTCTTTTCATGGAAGGCTACTCGACGATGACTTTGCACGTTTCTATACAGCTCAGTCTCCTTGGGCTGAGCTGGTCTCAAATTTTTCGGTTACTGAGCAATCATTGTGCCAGGAGAAGCTCTGATACCATAACCACCTCAGCTTTAGCTCCATCTCCCAGCCTTCAAAAGAGATTTAATCAGAATAGTTTTTGGCAATGGGAGTTAACTGTGCATTTTCCATAATGCAGCCCACTCCCCCAAGTAACGTAAGAATAAAATGATGGTTCTGTGCTTTTCCCACCCCAGCACTGCTCACCAGGGCTGCAAAATCAAACAGGGCTTAGCCTGCTGCCAGCTCACAAGACAAGTTGCTGTTAGAGAGGGACAAACCAGCTTTGAAATAAAAACCTCCCTGATAGATGTCAAGGCCAGCAGAGACCATTATGATCATCTAGTCCAACCTCCTCATAACACAGGCCAAAGATCCTCACCCAGTCGTCACCACATTAGCCCTATTTGGAAATTCCAAACTTTTTGCAACACATCTATCTATCTATCTATCTATCTATCTATCTATCTATCTATCTATCTCCATACACTCTCTCTCACTCTCTCTATCTCTCTAATTTGTCTGTCTCAGAGTTTTCTATAGTACCATCACATGAGTATCTAAATATTTTCATGGCCTACATATTACTATGTAACAAGCCATTGACTTAATGCGTAACAGCGAGCCATATTCAATCAGTCTCTACAATGTCTGACAGAGCAATAAAATGCTTGTGGCATGCATTTGTATAAGGGACACACAAGCCAAATACAACTAACACACATGACGGTGAGTTGCATTGGCTTTGTGCTATGCAGAACCTAAAAATCAGCGATCCTTCTAGTGGACCATAGAAGCAAAAGAGTAACAAAGCCGGTACCTGTAAGAAGTAGGAGCTCATGGGGTCCTCTTTGTTGTCCTCATTGTAGTACAGTCCACCTGCTATGAAGATCTGGTTCTCTTTGGTTACCAGACTGACATGATTCTTTGGGATCTGAGCTGAGATGGAGGCAAAATAGCACTCGTTGGCGCTGGGATCATAGGCCACTGCCCCAGCACTGCTCACCATGAAAATGAGGTCCTGGAGGAACATCCCAAAGCGCATTGTGTCATTTAAGATCCCTGGGAGGACATCCTCCTCATTATCATCCCCCTCGGCCACTTCTCCATTGACAGCATTGTCCCCAGCTGTTGTCTCACTGCTTTTCTTCACCTTCTTCTTTTTCACCACCATGAATTTGCCTTCGCTGGCGTCCTTCACCACCTGGAGTTTCTTGAGCAGCTCCGGGATGGACTTCACAATGGGGTGCTTCTCCACATGGTCCCTGATGTAGTCCTGGGGCAGGAGGCGGAAACGGATGCTCTCAAAGACCACCGGCAAGGCCTGGATCCGGCTCTCGCGGTCCTTGGCTTCCACCCACTTCATCACCGTCTCAAAGACCGCCTCCTCCTTCTCAATGTTAAGGGAGTCAGTGGATATGACAGCAATGAGCTCATCAGGGGAGAGTTTGTAGAACTCCTCATCCCGGGAGACCAGGGCAAAGCGGTCGCAGATGAAATCCCGGGCGGACACTGCCAGGCGGGCACAATCCAGCATCAAGCCTAGCCTGAAGATCGCCAAGCAGTTGCTGAGGCAGAGACGCTTCTGCAGGAAGGAGACACAGACTGTGAAGATGGAGGGGATCTGGAACATGTTGGCCACGGAGAAAATGTCCTGCACGTTCTGCTCGGTGAGCTCCAGCTCGGAGGTGTAGATGTAATGGAGGATCTTGCGCATGACTTCGGGGTCCACGTCCTCCAGGTCGATCTCCCTCTTCTTACTCTCTTCCATGTCTGAAAGGAACATTGCCCGGAAATAGGGGCTGCAGGCTGCCAGCACCAGCCGGTGGCAGGGGAATTCTTTCCCCTTGACTTTCAAGACACAATCCAGGAACTTGTTGTGGTCCAGCATGTCTTTGAGCCCATCCTGGAGGAGCGTCTGCTGGTAGAGACGCAGCTCTTCTGCTTGATCTATTGGCAGTGTCATGCTTGAAAGTAATAGCTTGTTTGCTCTTCTCCTTTTTTTCCCCCCCTATCTCCCAGCCGAGAGACTTCCCCGAAGCAGTGCAGCTCTCCCTTGCTTCCTGACAGCTGGAGCCCTAAGAATGTGAAGCACTTGCTGCTAATACAACTGGCTGTCTGCTGCGGCCTCAGCGAGGGGCTTTATATATAACCGCAGCCTCACAAAGCTTAAGGCCCCCATATTGGAGCATGTGTAAGCCGATCACCCTCTCATAGGACACATTGGACAACCGGGAAGGGAGGGGGCTGGAGGAACAGCTGTACGTGCAGCCTGGACCCATCGGGAATGGTCTGTCCGCTCATGAATCAGTGCTGGGCTTTTCCGGAAGGCCAGCGTGTGACTGGCAGCCTTCCTCATAGCGCAGGTGAAAAAGCTTTTCCTTCAGATGAATCAGAAAGGAAAAAAAACCAGCCCCCAAGCCGGTGAACTGTAGGGTTTGTTACCCCTCTTCCCCCTCCCTCTCTTCAACCTCGAGTGCAGGACTCACCTGGCTAAAAATACACTATGACGCTAAATCTGGAGATATGCAATGAGGTGTCGTATCGTACTGTCAGTGTGATGCAGCTAAGGCTGTCCCGGTCATTTGGATAGTTGATTTTCTGGGGGGCAGAGGGGAAGGGAAGGGAGACATTCCAGTGACCTGCTCCAGGGTAACTGTTGGTGGGGGGAGGAGTGTTTTATATGCTTAGCTGTGTGTCATAGCCCTCTACTGGAAGCAGCTAAAGGAGGTTCTCCCACAGAACATGTGGTAGTGTCCTGTGGTTTTGGAGGATGCGGCTCTGGGGTCTGTTCTGTCTGTGGTATTTTTATGGAACCCCATCACTGTTGTGTCAGAACAGGCCCCACGGTTTTAATGTATTTTTCCTCCCATCCTCTCTGGGAGGCAGGGCAGTGCTACTATCCCCATTGTACGGAGGGGGAACTGAGGCACAGAGAGCTTAAGTGACTTGTCCAAGGTCACACAGAGTCTGGTGGAGCCGGGACGCAAGACTGGCGCCCTACTCACCGGGCTGTCCTCCCTCTCTGTTGCCCACTATTCCCTGCTATCTAGAGCCAGCTGGAAAAAATTCACAAATTTTCAATGGGAAAAAAGGGCCGCACGTTTCATAATAACTTCTGAGGAAGATGATCCAGCCTGGGGGCCAGCTCTGCTGCTGTCTCTGTGGCATTCCCAATGGCCAGGGTATGTAGCATCACGACCCCTGCGGCGCTCCGAGGTGGCTGCCAAGATATAGTGACCATAATAAAGCAAATTTGTGACAGCTCAAAAAGCTCATGGGAGCGTTTTACAATGGATGAACCAGGCAGGGGAACCGTTATAAATACCAAAAAGAAAAGGAGGACTTGTGGCACCTTAGAGACTAACCAATTTATTTGAGCATGAGCTTTCGTGAGCTACAGCTCACTTCATCGGATGCAACTCTGAAACCTGTTATAAATACCGTTATGTTATCACTATATAGTGATAGTTTTTACTTTCAGACATCAATTTGCACTGCAATGTTTCCGTTACAAAGGTCAATCCCTGCCCCCTAACCTGCACCTCTTTCCCTCCCCCCTCCCAACTATTATGATCGGTGCGCCTACCTTGTACAGTTAACCCAGTCTTTTATCCAGATTTTAGCCCTAACCCATCTCCCATCCGCACAGAAAATCCTTTGACCCGGGTCTGGAGGTGCTTGGCACCTGAGCTAGCTTACCCAGCAGGGGGTGGGGCTGGAACCTGAGCTCCGCTTCACCTCAGCCTGCCTCCGCACTGCAAAATGGGCAGTCCCAGCCTAAGTCCCTCGGATACTGATGGTGCTTTAGTCCCTTCCCACAATTCCCCCAAAGGACAGGCAAGTTTGCTGGCAATGAACACAAGAATCCTGGCTCCAGAGGGGTAGCCGGGTTAGTCTGGATCTGTGAAAGCGGCAAAGAGTCCCGTGGCACCTTCTAGACTCACAGACGTATTGGAGCATGAGCTTTTGTGGGTTTTCGTGGCATCCGGCAAAGTGGGGGTTCACCCACGAAAGCTCATGCTCCAGTATGTCTGTGAGTCTAGAAGGTGCCACGGGACCCTTTGCCGCTTTTACAAGAATCCTAGAGCATCTCTGCACAACCACCCTTGGGACAGGCCCCCAGACACCAGTGAGAGCAGAAGCAGTGAGGACTCAGTAATTTGGGCAGGGCTTGGCCATGGGGCTGCTCACGCCTGGGCTAAGCTAACCTCTGTGCTCAGACCTGGGTGCTAATAACCTGGGTTAACTGTGCAGTGTAGACCTAGCCTGAAAGACACAAAGGCCCTGTCTGAACTGGGGACATTTGTATCAATATACGTAGATGTGAACCCCAAGTGCAGATGTGCTGCGTTAGTGTAATCTAGAGTTTGCAACGGTGTGGTCTACCCCTATTGGAAGTGGGGCTCAACCACAAGAGCCCTGCGCGGATACAAATTTATATCTGCGGATGCGGATATCGGCGGATATCAATTGGTATCCGCAAAACCGCAGGGCTCTCCTGGGAACCATAGCGGTGAAAGGAGCAGAACATGGGGCTGCCGCTCCCAGGAGCCAGTGCCCCATGCTGGCAGCTCTTCCGGCATGGCAGCCCTGGCCCCAGCCCTGCCCCCCATCTGTGTCTCCCGTCTGGGGGAGTGTGTGCTGCTTGAACACGAGAGCGCAACCAGGGACAGCTGCTGGTGAGCCTGGTGCCTGCCCCAGTGGGTGGGGTACTGGGGGCGGTACAGCCCTGCCGGAGAAGCTGCTGGCGTGGGGGATGAAGACGGGCCCTGGCTCCTGGGAGCGGTGCCCCCACGTTCTTCTCCTTTCCCCGCTGCGGTTCCCGGGAGAGCCCAGCGGGTCCACAGACACCGATTTATATCCGCGGACGTATCCGTGGATATAAATTTACATCCACGCAGGGACGGTGTGTGGGTCAGGCCTTGGGGGCAGCCCAGTGCACGGGGGCGGGGGGGGCAGGGTCATGATTTCGGACCTGTGGTCCCCCAAATTTTAGGGTCCTTCTGCCACTCCTACTTTCTAGCCTTACTTTATATTTATGAATCAGTACAAATACCCCCAGTATAGACAGGCCCAGAGAGGAGAGAAGATCTCCTTTTCTCTCGGGGTAAGGGGAGGGATAGCTCAGTGGTTTGAGCATTGGCCTGCTAAACCCAGGGTTGTGAGTTCAATCCCTGAGGGGGCCATTTAGGGATCAGGGCAAAAATTGGAGTTTGGTCCTGCTTTGAGCAGGGGGTTGGACTAGATGACCTCCTGGTCCCTTCCAACCCTGATATTCTATGATCTTGGTTTTCACTTGTGTTAGGTCTTCTCCATTGGGACAGAACATCCTTCTGGCATTGTCACATCAGGGGAACAGAAAAAAGCCTGATTGAAACTCATGGGGATACATGCTGGCTTCTCAAAGCAGTTCTTGTAATGTAATAACAATGTGTGAACAAGACAAAGACAGGTAGAAGGAAAATTGCTGTGTACCTGAAGATTGTGACAAGGTAAATTAGTTTTGACAGACTGACGTGAGGAGAGTAACTACAGTATAACAATTCATAGCTCTTGTAAAATTGGTACATAAGTTTCTTTTATTTTCTTCCCTTAATCTATAGCCTCAGAGGTGGTCTGCACACAGAAATTGCACCAATTTAATTAAATCAATGTAATTAAATCAGCAGAAAGATATCAGCCACTCTTACTGGTGTAGTTAAAGCAGTACAACCCACTCCCTGGTGTGGGCATCGTTATATTCGTATAAAATTGCCTTATGGTTATTCTCCGACCTGAAGGGGGGCAGCTGTCTATACTGGAATAACTACAGCCCTGCTACTGATATAACTATTTCAGTGAAAAATCACAGCCCTCACCGAAATAGCAATACCAATAAAAAAACTGGGGTAGACCAGGCCTAAAATGATTTAAGAGTGTCCACACAAGAAGAGTGCACCGATTTAACTAATTTTACGTAGAGACAGGTTTTCTTAACTCGGTGCAATTTCCGCATAGACTGGGCTTTAGATTTGAACTTACCACTGTTGTATTGGAATCTGGATGGCTCCAGACCGAGGAGGGCCTCTTCTCCTAGATTTAATCTGGGTGCAGTTTAGAGGTGGCAGAGCTCTCCTGAGTTTTCTATCATTGATGGTGGAAGCCGCCTAAGATCAACTGATCTCACCAAAGTGTTGTCATTTGGGGATGGAGGTCTGCGAGAACAGCTCTTGAGACTTCAGTGCCATCAAAGCCAAAACCCTGGTTTGGCCTGGAGTCCAAACACCCGACCCATTATTCAGAAAGGAAGCAGCTGGGTGGTTGAGTGTGTGTGAAAATCTGGAACTAGGTGACCCACCCAAGGTTACACAGGAAGTCTGAGGCACAGCCAGGAATTAAGCCTAGATCTCCAGCTTATTATCTGTGGAGCAATTTGTCCATCCAGAAGATGGAGGGAAACATCCAGTTGATAATGAGCTGAAATGAATGGAAGACAACAGAGACTCCTCAAGATACGGGAACCTTGCAAAGTGTCACCGAGTTTGTGATAACAACAGTCTCAGATATGACCCTATCTGTCTCGTCAACTGACAATCAGTTTTTATTACAGACCAAATACAGCTGCATCCCATTCTGCTCATGCACCAAAGCTAATGGAAACGGCACACTGTCCCAAGGGCTGCCCCTGAACTGGCAGAAGCTCAAGGAGTCTGTAAGCCAGGGACCTGGATGTTTCTCATCTGCTGCTGGGGGACTGGCTCCATTTGGCTCAGGTGGGTTTAAGCTATGCAAGCAAGTTCCTACAACTGTACGGTGGGAAAGAGGGCATCGCTGTAGAGCTCTTCATCTTCTTTGTTTCTATTGTATGTTTTTGCATCTTGGAGTTCGAGAGAGACACAACCCATCACGATGCAATGCTTGCTTTTTAGCTGGCTGTGCGTGGGCTGCATGGCCATTTTACACACAACATCGCTGATGCCATGGTGATTCCTGCATGCCCAGCAGCCCACTGCCTCTGCTCAGCTACTTTGATTGTCTTTTTCAGGCAGCGTCTTCTCTGGCTTTTAAACTGCAGCATTTTAGGAGCTGGTTTTGTAAGCTGCGTGTCCGTTGGAGTGTTGCTTTTTGGGGCTGGGGGCTGTGGCTGCTCAAAGCCAGGTTCCAAATTCTCCCTGCCACTGAATATCTGGGTTTTGGATTATTTTCCCCCTTATGCATTAGTTTCAACTTTGCCAAGATGAATCTCATTTTTTACCCATGTCTTTAATCTCTCTAGATCCTGTTCTTTTCTTTGTCCCTCTTAAATGGTATCATCTCAGTTTTATTAGTGTGTTGTTTATTTATGCTTCCGGGTCATAACGTGAAGCAAATCATTGAGACTGGACCTAACCCAGTTCCAGAGAGCAGCACATAAGAATGACCACACTGCATCAGACCAAAGATCCATCTAGTCCAGTATCCCGTCTCCTGACAATGGCCAATGCCAGGTGCTAGAGGGAATGAACAGAACAGGTCATCATCAAGTGATCCATCCCCTGTCGCCTATTTCCAGCTTCTGGTAAACAGAGGTTAGGGACACCATCCCTGCCCATCCTGGCTAACAGCCACTGATTGACCTATCCTCCATGAATTTATCTAGTTCTTTTTTGAACCCTGCTACAGTCTAGGCCTTCAAAACATTCTCTGGCAAGGAGTTCCACTGGTTGACTGTGCATTATGTGAAGAAATACTTCCTTTTGTTTGTTTTAAACCTGCTGCCTATTAATTTCGTTTGGTGCCCCCTAGTTCTTGTGTTATGAGAAGGAGTAACTAGGTAAATATGGAGTAAAATGATTCTGAAATATACATAGGTCATGGTTTCTTTCACTCTAGTGTCCCACATGGGGTCACAGTGACATACCGGATCAAAAGCCGAATTGAATTCTCCATTGATTTCAGTGGGTTTGCATAGGGTGTAAGAACCTAATCCAAAACCCACTGAAGTCAAGGGGGGTCTTTCCATTGAGGTTTTGGATTGGCCCCTACATCAGTGCAGAATGTTGGTGCTAATGGTATAATCTGGCTGCTGTGAAAAGTTTTTGTCCTCTGATGATTGTGCAATGGTGGAATTTGTTGGGATTGTGCAATGGTGGAATCATTTTGGATTTTAGCCACATGTAATTAAAGCAGCGACTGTTTGTAACGACGTCTCCTGGTGGAGACTGCCTTTCTCGGTCCTTTGAGAGAACCTGATCACGGGAGGAGTGAAACACGATAATGCTTAGCATTGACACCTGGAAGCGAGCCTCAAAACACCTCTGTGAGGGAAATGGGCAAGTGCTAGAATTCCCTATCCCCACAGAATTGCATAGGTGAGGAAACTGGGACCACATGTGACTTTGATTCATAGACTCTAAGGCCAGAAGGGACCATTGTGATCATCTAGTCTGACCCCCTGTAGAACACAGGCCAGACGATTTTCCTCAAACGATTCCTGTTTGAACTAGAGCAGATCCTTTAGCAAAGCATCCAATCTTGATTTAAAAATGGCCAAGGAATGAAACATTGTTCAGCCCCAGGCTGGGCACTGAGCCGGGATTAGAACTCAGGCCTTCCTCATTCTTTCCCCTACACCAAGCTGGCTTCTAACATCAGCTGTAGCTTAGCAAGACAGTAGTGGGGTTAACCTCATGTGGGTTGGGGGGTGGGGGGAGAACCAGATCTTTCATTAAGTGTCTCTCCAGCAGATTGCTCCCTCAGCCGGCTTCTAAGATTAGCTCCGGCTGAAAGTTCCAGCAGGTGCAGCTGCACGTTAAATTTAGACTCTTAGGGAATGGATTCTTTTTTCTCCAAGTGCACCAAAGGCAGAACTGCCCTGCACGGTCACACACAGCTTTGCCACTTGAGTCATTCATTCTGACTCCCGTGGCTGGCTGAGCTCTGACTGCTCTTGCCCGAATAAACTGTGCCCTGACTCGAACCTCCTGGGGACAGTCCAAGGGATCAGCACAAAGCAACTCGATACATCTTCAGCCTCCTTCTGGAGGAGACCTGCATTTCATTAAGAGGAGAAGTGACTCTTCTGACTGTGTTTCTGTCACTGATGGGTAAATTTTGCATCTCTGGGGCTGTTGGCTTTGCCAAGAAACATGGGCCAAGGAGGCCCAGCAGCAGAACGTATGTTCGGTAGCTGGCATCTGAGTGGGTTATATGAGATTATACAAGGGAGAGACTCCACCAAAAGACAGTGCCCGTCCTCATTCCCCACGACTTTGGACCAGATCCTCAACTGGAGCACATCAGCCTGGCTCCTCGATTGTCTTACAAGACATCCTGACACTATGGGCAGGCGTCGCTCCAGTTTTATGACAGTGTAACTCCTTTGAGTTCAGTGGCATTACAGCAGCATGAAACTGGAGTAACAGAGAGTGTGTGTCTGAGTCAGATCTATGTGTCACTCCGTGGGGCCTGATTGTCCTCTCGGGCCTGCTGGTGTCAATTGGAAGTCACTCCAGTAACGTTAGTGAAGTTATATCTTGCGTAAATGAGTGTGAGTGGAGAATGAGGGCCTGTGGGCTCCTGTATGGTGGTTTTACCCTGATGCATCAGTGGAGTTACACCAGCGGAAGTGAGGTCAGAATCAGTCCCCTCCATGTGTGTCCAATCACATCACCTTGTCCCTGTACACAGGGAACTTCATAAAGTCCCTTCCCCCCGAGGATCACAAAGCTCCTCCAGAAATATTAATGAAGTCAGCCTGAGACTGAGAGGGATAGGAATAGCCCATGGGGAATCTGAACTGCCCCAGGGTTAAGTGACTTACCCAAGGTCACAGAGTGGTACTGAGTCTAGTCTCACTTACACAGATATGAATCAGGAGTAAGATCATGAAGTCATTGGCATCTACATCAATGTGTGTGAGACCAGTGTCAAGCCAAGCGATTCTATCAGGGAGCCAGGAGTAAGACCCAGATCTCCTGACTTCCAGTGCTTTAACTACAGGATACATAGATTCCAAGGCCAGAAGGGACCATTATGGTCATCTAGTCTCACCTCCTGTATAACCCAGACCATAGAACTTCCCTGAAAAAATTTCTGTTGGAACTAGAACATAATTTTTAGAAAAACATCCACTCTTGACTTACAGATTGCCAATGATGGAGAATCCACCACGACCGTGGCAAATTGTTCCAATGGTTAATTACGTTCCCTGTTAAAAATGTATGCCTTATTTCCAGTTAGAATTTGTCTAGCATCACTTCTTAATCTTCTCTTTGTAAGGCTAAACAGATTGAGCTCCTTGAGTCTGTCACTGTAAGGCAGGTTTTCCAATCATTTAATCATTCTTGTGGTTCCTCTCTAAACCCTCTCCAATTTATCAACATCCTTCTTGAATTGTGGCCACCAGAATTGGACACAGTATTCCACAGTGGTCACACCAGTGCCAGATACAGAGGTAAAAATAACCTCTCTACACCCACTCAAGTTTCCCCTCTTTATGCATTAACCCAGTGGTTCCCAAACTTTTCCCCTTCACGACCCCATTTTCAGATATATTGCTTCCCGTGACCCCAGACAGCCTAGAGGACTCGTTTTTAAAATGGCGTTCTCCACACAGTGTGAGCTCACACACGTCCTGTACACAAGGTCATGCTCCATGGAGGATGCCATTTTGTAGAGCAAAATGACATCCTCCATGCGGCGTGACCTGGCGAATGCCATATTGCACGCTCATGCTGTGCAGAGGATGCTATTTTACAATCCCGCACACTCAGGATTGCTGCACCCCCATCCGCTGATGGCGTGACACCCCTCCTCCCCCCACTTGGGGTCGCAACCCATAGTTTGGGTACGGCTGCATTAGCCCTTTCGGCTGTCGCATTGCACTCGGGGCTCTGTTCAGCTGATTATCCACCACAACTCCCCAGATCTTTTCAGAGTCACTGCTTCCCAGGATAGTGTCCCTCATCCTGTAAGCAAGGCCACCATTCTTTGTTCCTGGTTGAATAAATTTACAGTTGGCCCTATTACAAAGGCCTATTGTTTCCCTATGTCCAGTTTACCAAGCGATCCAGATTACTCTGCATCAGTGACCTGGCCTCTTCGTTGTTTGCCCCTCCCCCAAGCTCGGTGTCATCTGCAAACTTTATCGGTGATGATTTTATGTTTTCCTCCAGGATCATCGTCCCCTCTGACGTAGCTGTGTGTATAAAACACATCCACATGCACTGATTCAATATATTTCAAAGGAGCAGTTTCCCAAAGCCACACAACATTTCTCAGCTGATCAGCATGTGTGTTTGCCCATCAACTTCATTCAGATTAAGCCCCTTGATTCACATCACCGGCTCACACTGTGAATCTGTCGGAATCACTCAAGCATTATATGGAGGGTCTCAGCGGCTGAGTGGTGGGAGTTTCTTACTTCTCAATCACTTGTCTGAATTTGATCCTAAGCCTTTTCAGTGGCCAGGATAAAGTAAACTAGTGTGTCTCTGTTTGGTTCCTTCTTGACAGGTATCTGTGACACAGAAACCAACATCAAAAATGTCATGGAGGTTGCATTACTCTCCTAGCCCCATGGGTGGTGCCCTTCAAGTCAGGCTCGAGGCATATTGGTGGAGCGTTGGGTGAGACGTTTGCACTATGGTTGCTTGTAAGTGCCCATTCTGGAGGTCAGGACAAGGCCTCGCTCTCCCAGGGTGTCATTCAGGCACCTTTCACCAGCACTAAATAGACGTAAAAATGTAATTGATGTTAGAAGAATTTAAAAAGAAAGGCTAAGGGCCTGTTTTGCAGCAGAGTTGAGCAGTCACTGATGCTGACTTCTTTGCATCTGTCTTCAGCACAGAAGATGTTTGGAAACCCCTGCTCTTTTCAGCGCTGCTGCTGGCCCTCTTCATTTATGTATTCATTCATAGAGTCTTAGAATTTAAGGGCAGAAGGCACCACTAGTCTGACCTCCTGTATAGCAGATGCATGTCTCCATGCATCTGAAGAAGTGGGTTTTTTACCCACGAAAGTTTATGCCCAAATAAATCTGTTAGTCTTTAAGGTGCCACTGGATTCCTCGTTGTTTCTGTGGATCCAGACTAACATGGCTACCCCTCTGATACTGTATAGCACAAATCCTTCAGTTTCACCTTGTTGCCCCTGTATTGAGCCCAATAACTTGATTTTGACTAATGCACATCTTCCAGAGCAGCATCTTGATCTGACGACATCAAGAGATGGAGAATCCACCACTTCCTTTGGGAATTTGTTCTAATGGTTAATCACCCTCACAGTTAAAAATGTATGCCTAATTTCCAACTTGAATTTGCTCTTGTTATGCCTTTCTCTGCTAGATTAAAGAGCCCTTTAGTATTTGCTATTTTTGTTAGGATATAGATATTCAGGCCTGTCTGTAAAGGCCTAGACTCTAAGAATTTAGGTGTATTCTTATCACTTGGCTAGTTATAGAGGTATAAAAGAAAGAATCAAAATCACTGTCTGCCGGTGTAAGGGCCTTCTCTTACTGTGACAGTCTGAGGTCCTGTTCTTAGGCTAAGGCCTTTGGCTAAGCAGCAGAGGCAGCCATAAGCTGGGAAGCGACCGGTCACCTCCTCACATTCCAAACTAGTCACATTGAAAGAAGGTGCTATGGGGCTGTTAGGATACAATCCTGTCCTGATAATGCCTATCGCCTCCAGAGAAAGGGAAGCGCCTAGAAAATGTAAAAGGAAACTTAGTTTGATAGCATCCTGTCTGGCAAGAACTCACTTATCAATAGCTGGGATGTGAAATCCTCACTTCTGTATTGTTTTGTCATTATAGTTCCCACTTTGCCATTGTTTGTCTGTATAATCTCTGCTGTATAATAAATTTTGCTGGGTGTAAACTAATTAAGGTGGTGGGATATAATTGGTTACATAATCATGTTAAGATTGGTTAGTTAAATTTTAGGAAAATGATTGGTTCAGGTATAGCTAAGCAGAACTCAAGTTTTACTATATAGTCTGCAGTCAATCAGGAAGTGGGTGGGGGGGGGGGGAATGGGAACAGGGAATGGGGGTGGGGAAATTGGAATCATGTTTAGCTAAAGGGGGAAATGGGAACAGGGACACAGGTAAGGCTCTGTGGTGTCATAGCTTGGGAAGGGGGACACTAAGGAAGGAAACTGGAATCATGCTTGCTGGAAGTTCACCCCAATAAACATCAAATTGTTTGCACCTTTGGACTTCGGGTATTGTTGCTCTCTGTTCATGCAAGAAGGACCAGGGAAGTAAGTGGGTGAAGGAATAAGCCCCCTAACAATTTTCTTCCCTTGAAGATACTTATATACCGTAATCAAGTCTGTTTTATTTCTGGCAAGCTGAAGGCTGAGCTCTCTAACTCTGTCACTATCAAGCATTTTCTCCAGTCCTAATCATTTTGGTGCTTTAAGATTTTGGGGTTTTTTATATAGATGTTATGTTGGCCTCTGTTGTTATACAGAGATTCGATTGAAACATATGCATAGCACCCAGAATGCATTAGTGAAGGGCTGGGTAATTTTCAGATCCATACTAGGAAGCTATAGTTAGATAGGATAAGAAAACAGTAACCAAACTGCATGCTTCAGGGTATAAGATGACCCTCTCTTCTTGGGAACAGGAAGGAATCCTTCCCTTCCTATGGGAAGAACAATTACCCGGTGCATGACAGGGGAAATGCTTTCTTCTGAAACACCTGGTGTTGTGTCTTGCAGCAGGACCGAATGCTTTAGCTCCACTAGAAGTTATGGGCTCGAGATGCTGGGATCAGTGGGTGAAACCTTACTGCCTGTGTTATGCAGGAGGTCAGACCAGATGACCATAAAGGTCTTAGCATCTATTAAATGAATCTAAAATAACTTAGCCTGCCATCTGATCGGAGCATATTAAAAGCCTATTAAAGTCTTATGGAAAATCTTTATTTAAGCTAGGTTTTTATTACAGGTGGTTTGTACATGGGTAAGATACAGTCGCTTGATTGCAAATAATGCTGGAGAGCCCCATTTGCAGGGGTCTTGGTCTGGATGGCTGGGAGGAAGTGATGCTGCCACTGAGGTGTCTGGGCCAATCCTCTTCTCATCTCTATGCTGCCTTTTCTTTGTCTCGTTTCTCCTCTTCTATTGCCAGGAGGCGCTCCCTCTCCTTGATCAGCTGCACTCCACAGTAGGTGACGAACCAGATGGACAAGGTGCTCAGGGGGAAACCTGCGAGCCAGAGGGACAGACAGTCAGCTTGACTTGGGCGCTAATGAAAAGGGTGAGGTTCTTCTCCAAAGCTAGTCTGAATGCAACTCAGCATCCTTGCTCGGTGCGGGGCAGGTCCTGAGAGGTGATAAACATGGGGAATCATGTCTGTGCATGATCCACAGCCCATGGCAATCCATGGCACTCTTTCCATCGACTTCCCTGGGCTTTGGATCTGACCCTATCTGCACTCATCCATTGGGGCGGAGTTCTCCAGGGGTGGGCCCAGATCTGCCAAAGTAGCACGGTCTTCTATAAACCATGAGGCCCTCCCAGCTTTGAATCCTGTGGAAATACTTTCTCAGCTCCCCAAGCTCAGACAGACTCCTTCGTCCCACTTAGGGCTTGTCTGCACGACTGCGTAAGTTGATGTAAGTTACGTCGCTCAGGGGTGTGAAAAAGCCACCCTCCCTGAGCACCGTAAGGTACATCAACTTAAAGCTCTGTTCACACCATGCTATGTTGGTGGGACACGCTCCCTGCCAACATCGCTTCTGCCTCTCGTTGAGGTGGAGAGTAATTATGCCGACGGGAGAGCTTCTAGTACAGGGCCATAATTCCACTGGGCATGGGTCTGGCAGCGTTAGAAGCCACAACTGTTTCCATAGCAGAGAAAGAGAGATCTAGGCCCTGTGCCTGTTAAAACAGGACCTCTCAATGAGTAATACGACTAGCTCCGACAATGAACTCAGCCATCAGAAACTTCTGATGTTCTGAACCCCCCAGGTCACACGTTATCCCCCTCCTGAGCCCCGGTCAGTCCCGTGGGGGAGCCTGGAAGGGGACGGGACACCACTCAGTCAGCTGCTTATAGCCCAGGCTGTTTCAACATGCTGCTGCCACCTCTCGGTGAGAAATACGCCGTCAGGGTAAGTTATTAGGGGTGGGAGAATGAATGGGATTTAATAACAGAAGGGATCCAATACAGGTGCCTAAGAAGCTGTTAGAAATACAAGGCTGGTGAGGAATCATAGAAGATCAGGGTTGGAAGGGACCTCAGGAGGTACCTAGTCCAACCCCCTGCTCAAAGCAGGACCAATCCCTAACTAAATCAAGAGAGCGTGTGTCTGCCAAATTCATGGGAATAGTAGCTGTAATGGAAGAAGGAGGAAGTGGGGAAATAAATCCCTGTTATTATTATTTATGTTGCAATAGCATTGACAGGTCTAAACCATGGTCAGAGCCGCAGTGTGCTAGGCCCTGTAGAAACATGGCAAGAAATGATGGTCCTTACCCCAAGAAGCATATACGCTAACGCTCCTCCTGTTAAATCAGGGTGCCAGACTGGGGGGGTCGTTGGTTTGAGTTTGGTATAATGACTCCTGTACGCAAAGGAAAAGGGCTTCTTCATCTGAGGGAGACCAGAAGGGCTTTACCTGTCAGGAGGATTCTCTTGGCAACCAGCAGTGTGAAGTCCAGGCTGTTGAGGGCAAGGACGTTGTAGAGGACAATGGCCCAGAAGTTTGCAGCCCCGAAGATCCCTCTAATCCGCCGAGACATCGGCTCTGACATGTTGGCCTGCCCGGTGAAACAGAGGGATAGGAGTGTAAGGGGAGAGCGCTGCCTGCTAAGGGGAGTGGGATTTTTCTTAGCTGTGCTCTCTGAGAGCCCGTCTTTCTATCTCAGGTTCCACGACTGTGGTATCCGAACACCAGGCCATCTTTAGCCTCAGAGCATCCCCGTGAGGTACAATCGTGCTATTACCCCCATTATACAGATGGGGAACTGAGGTGTGCAGAGACTAAGGCCTCACTCCCACTGAGTTCAGTGGGCCCAAGATCATACAGGGAATCTGTGGTAGAGCAGGGAATCGAACCCAGGTGCAAACAACCTGAACCAGCCTTCCTTTCTAGTCTTGTCGCTCCTCTCTCTGGCCCATTCGTTGTCTCCCTCCATTTGGCACTCAGGCTCCCAATTCTGCCAGGTGTTGAGCCGTGAAGTCTGTGGGAGCTGGGGGCACTCAGCACCTTCCAGGAGGGACTCCCGGGACTAGGGCTGCTAACCCTCCAGGATCGGCCTGGAGTCTCCAGGAATTAAAGATTAACCTTGAATTAAAGATGATGTCATGTGAGTCAATCTCCAGGAATATGCCCAACCAAAATTGGCAGCCCTACTTGGGACTGGGCCAGCTGCCCACAAAGATCTGCTCTGTGTAAAGTGCCCATAGCAGAGTGAGGATCCCCCTCGCTAATGGACGGTAGCGTGGGGCAACCAGGCTAATGCGTGAGCTGAGCCAGCCCGAGGCCACCACCTTCCATTCTGCGAGCACCAGCCTGCAATGGCGTTTGGTGCTCCGGACGGGATGGAGCCAGGATGGAGCTGGGGCAGCCGAGTCTGGCCAAGAGAGCAGAGACCCTAAGTAAATTTCATTGTGCTTCATGCTGGCTCGTGCCCATGGCTGACGTGGTCACTCTCATTTTCCTTACGCCCTTCCCCCTGCCTCACGGCTGCCTTTGCCCCTCTCTCCTTCCTCTCCTGTGGCTGCCTGGGCCGTGGAGCTCTCTCCACCTCTCATAGCCACCTTGCCAAGCAAACCCTCCCCATTTCAGTGACCCCCACACCTGTCCTAGCCTGGATTATACCCCTGGGTCGTGTCCTGAGTTAGACTGTAGGCTTATCAGGACAGGGAGGCTGATGGGAGGGGAAGAATTCAGCATCTCCCGTCATCAGGCAGGCAGACAGTCCAGGTTCTCTCCATACTATAGCTACGTTGTTCTGCGATTCCTTCGGTGGGACAGGGCTGCTTTGCCACCATCTCTCCTGGTCTCCAGAGAGGGAGCCTGGCCTGCAGAGGGGGGCATGGCTGGGATGTTGCTACATGTGGCTGATCTCCAGTTGCTGGAATGGTTTCCTGGGGCCATGGGCAGTCATGTGTAGAATGCAACAGCGTTTAGGCTCCGTTCGCAGCCACGGATCCCAGGACTGGGGGAGCACAAGGATGTGTTAAAACTTTTCCTCCGGTCCTGCACTGAGTCCCACTCAGGTAGACAAGGGAATGACCCAATGTTTGCAAAGTGCGTACTAGATGATGGGAGGGATTTTTTGCCTCTCCTGTGCACCTTAGTAATAGGAGGCTGCTTTGAGGCACGCTGCTATGGGCACGATCCTTTGCCATGATTGTTATTAGCACTGGCTGGAAGCTGTTAAGATTTAGAAAAACCTAAAGCCCCATGACAATAGCAGAATGTGATAGTCACTTGCACATAATCATCAGTGCCGCTGCTGTGACTGGAGACGGGAAGTGGTTTTTACAGCAATCTTCAAAGAGAACTAGAAATCCCAGGACCCTTGGAGCTGAGAAGTATGGTGCTTTGGGCATTAAGATTTCTCTGGCTTTGTGGGTTATAATCTGGGTACAAGTTCAATTTGAAGAAGCAAGGGGATGGTTAGCTCTGAAGTGTTTCTTTGAAGCGCGTTGGTGTCAGGGCCAATGGTTTAGGTTTGGTAAAAACAACAGAAATGTTTCCGTGATGTGATTTCTTGCATCTTTCCCAGCAGCACCCTCCTACTGGCCACTAGCTCCCAGATTTAGATGGGGGTCACTGGTCTTTAGAACGGAGCAAAAAATGGCATTTCAGACCTGCAGGAAATTCCAATATTTCGATGTTTGTTTTCATCCCAGATCGGGATAAAAAGTTGAAATGTCAAAAAAAAAAAAAAGTGCAGAATGAAAAAGGGTTCTGGAAAAATTCCATGCGGACACATTCAATGTTTTGTTTCTGCTGGGCATTAACTTTACTTCCACCTGAGTCGCTGTGGGTGCTTCAGGGGTTGTAGTTCTGGGTCCCTCGACGCCCTCTCCATTTTCCCCTAGGGGAAGCTCCAGTTCTGTGGCTGGAATAACTCTCCCCTGAAGCACCGCAGCAGCTCAGGTGGGCTTTGGATCAGGCTCTGGGGGGAGGGAATTTGGATTTTGTCTGTGCATGTGGCTGCTCATGAAGGTGAAGGACTTGGAGCACGAAGGCTGCTCCTTGTTGGTAATCCCAGCAGAAAGGCCATGGACTCTATGGCCATGGACTGAGCTGCCCTCCCTGCCCTAGCGGTGATCCCTTCAGCTCTACCAGCCTTTCAAAACCAAAATGAGGGTGATCTGAAGTACCCAAAGGGCTTTCGGTGGGAGGGATGGGGCTGTCACCCCTTCCCAGCCAAAGATGGGGAATGTTCCTGTGTTGCGGTATATAGACCCTACGAGAGAACGGACACTAAGGCTACGTCTACATAGCTCATGGCAGCAAGACACCTAGCCCGGGACGACAGCCTCAGGCTGGCTCTACTGCGCGAAAATCAGCTGTGTAGACATTGTGGCTTGGGCTCTGAAGCCTAAGGAGGGGGTGGGTGTCAGACTCTGAGCTCTAGACTGAGAGACAGCATTTACACAGCTGTTTTTAGCACGGTAGCGCGAGCCTGAGTCTGTTGACCCCCACGATGGGATGCTCATGTAGACATACCATAAAGGGTTAAAAAAGGGAGTGGTCACCTCCCCAGCTGCACCTATGGATCAGCTACAGACAGGGGGGATCAAAGGCTGCAGCCCAGCCAGAACAGGGGGCTGGAGATCCAGAAAGCCCCAGGGTAGGGGCTCCATGGGGTCAGACAGGAGGAAGCTGCCCAGGAAAACCAGTTCTCTGCCAGAAGGGATTTGAAAAGATTATCAGGCAGGAGCAACCGTCAAGGCCATGAGGTAGGAAGCAGCCCAGGGAAGCAGTAGAAGATTTATGTAAACAAGTCCCGGACTGCATCACCCAGGGTCCTTGGGCTGGGACCTAGAGGAGAGGGCAGCCCTGGGTCCTCCTCCTAGCCCCACACAGAGTAGAGACTGCTGAGAACCCTGACCAGGGATGGCAACAATAACAGGAATTCTCAACTTTGCCTTTGTGTTCCTGCTTTAACTTACTTCATTCCTGCCCTGTTGAAGAAAGAAGGGAAGACACCAGTAAAGGGGGCAGCCCCCAAAAGAGGGGATAAGAAGAGAGGCCCCAGGCCGAAAGCCCAAACTCCTGGGACTACTGAGAGAAGGTCCATTAAAGAGACGGGAAGGACTTTGGGTGGGGCCAGACTCCTTTCAGTCCTGAAATGGGAGAGACGCAAGTAACCCAGCCGGAGAACTGGGGTTACAGACGCAGTCTGCTGGATATAGGTTCCATCCCTGAACAAACTAAGGGAAACCGAGGCAGGGACGACAGCAGTACCGTGGCAGACTGCCAGGGAGTGCGGCAGTGTTGCAGATCCTCAGTTACAGCTCCCCATTTGATCGGAAATCTAAAATGTTGTATGAAGCCAGCGTTTTGGGCCCCGGGTGTAAACTGGTACAGCTCCCCTGAAGTCACACGTGTTCTTATCCATCTGTCACCCCAAACCAGATGATCCAACCCACTTGACGGCAGGTTGCCATTGAGTTTCTTACCTCCAGGCTGCCAAAGGGCTCCATCTGGAAACACTTCTGCACCCAGAGCTCGAAGTTGAGTCCAAAGCAGTTGCAGACAGACCAGATGTAAACGATCTCGCAGGGGCCCAGCCACAGGGTGGTGACAGCGAAGGTGCAGATGGTGGCCCGAAGCTCCTTCACAACAGCATCGTGGTTCTCTCCAAGGTGATCGTACACATACCTAGGGGTCAATAGGATCAGTATTGTTTAGTGGAGATCTGCATTGTATTCCTGGTTCAGCTACTGGTCTGTTGGATGACCTTGGGCCATAGGCGCCGACACTGGGGGTGCTCCGGGGTTGGAGCCCCCAAGGGGGAAAAATAGTGGCTGCTCAGCACCCACCAGCCACAGCTGTCTGGCGGCCCAGGGAGGGGCTTGGGGAAGGGTGGAGAGCAGCAAGCAGCTGGTGGGCAGGGACCTTGGGGAGGAGGCAGAGTGGGGGCAGGCAGTGGCGGAATGAGGGTGGGGCCTTGGGGGCCGAGGCGGAGTGGGAGTGGGGGCTTGGGGCAGAGCAAGGGGGGGTGGATCACTGGTGGGGAAAACTTAAACTTGGTGCTTTTGCCTTGGGCAAGTCTTGTCACCCCTCTGTGCCTCAGTTTCCCCATCTGTAAAATGGGGGTGGTGGTCCTGGCCCTCCTTTGTGCTTTGGGAGCCAGGGATGGAAAGTGCTGTGTAAGAGCTCATTGTTGTTGTTTTCACTCCAGCCCCTGGGCTAGAGCAGCAGCTCTGCAGCTTGAACAGAGAATTCCTCCCTGCGTTACTCTATGGAGAGCGTTGGCTTCCAACCAAGTTACTCCAGGACTGTCTTCTGCAGGCATTTTGTCTCCTGGGGATTGTACGGGAGGAGGAAGAATTTGTAGGGGTGCCCTGGCAATGAAAGAGTTACATCTGCTGGGGAGTAAATGGTGGGGAGCTGGGGGTGGCTGCCGTCTGGCACTGCGAGGGTTACACCCTGCTGTGGGGCAACTGGGAGGAGAGCCAGTAGGGAATCACTAAGTCTTTTCATGGGGGTTTGCCCTGGGGATGGGATTCTGCAGCAGGAGGGGCCGGGGCAGTGTTACTTGGGGGGCTGACAGGACGGTGTCTGGGAAACCTCTAGCAATGAGTATGTATCGTATCACCGTAGTACAAGCCACTACAAAGCCCCTCTCGCTCTTCTCTCGCAAGGATATGGGTTTTACGATATACAGTTATTGTGACACCTCTTCCTAGGGGAGGCCACGTGCTTGGTTTTTGACCAGAAAGGTGGGTTGAAAAGGGAACCTGATAGTGTCCAGTCAGATCTACTGACTGGACACACAAAGTCCAGTTAATGTGGGAGGGGGTGGTGGGGAGGTGCCGGGTCATTACCCACGCCAGCCCCTACTCAGCCGGGGCCGCCTCCTACCTGCATTGGGCGGCTGCAGTTCCCAGCCCCGGCTCTGCAGATGAATCCCTTCCAACCCCAGCAGGGGAGAGAGGGGAATAGCAACGAGCGACGGGGGACAGGGGAATAGGAGGAGATGTTTGCGGGGTCTTGGGGGGGACGAGGCGGGGCTGGGACGGGGCCTCAGGGGGACAATTCAGGGTGGGGAAGGTTCCGGCACTCCTGCTGGAGTGTCCAGTTTTTAAATATTACAAAGTTTGCAACCCTACCACCTCGCCATGTATGAACCATTTACCAGGCTCCCTGGTGCACAAACATTTAATCACAGACCACTGACACTCCTCGCACAGTCACTAGCGTGTTATTGTTACTGAAAACAGCTGAAAGGCTGAGGAAGACATGGATGCAGCATAAGCCTTGGGATATGGTCAGAATGAGGTAACCAGAGATTTGGGGTGGGGCTGGATTTGGTGGAGTGAGAGAGAATCAGATTGGAGGCGAGCCGGGATAGAATTGTTCAGCAAAAAGGTTTGCGACAAGTTCTGGGTGGTGGTTCGTGTTGGTTCTTATTGTCTCCAAACCAATTGGCTCAGCTCTTTTTTAAAAACTTTTTTAAAAACCAGTCTTTAAAAAGACTGCCTGGATCACAGCTTAGGGAGCTGATCAGCAAAGAGATGAGAACTGAGATGCTTTAGGATTCTCTGTGACCAGAGTGAATAATGCTTAACATCCTTCTGCCGTTGAGAGCCAGTTACATTGCTATTCAGGGAGTCAGTCAGACCATGGAAGAGAAGGCCCCAAACCCCAGTGGAGATGACAGACCTCCAAAGAAGACTTACTTGCATAGCCAGTCGTTAATCCCTCTGTCGAAGTGCCTAAAATACAGATAGGTGAAATGAGAGAAAAACGTTAACATGGGAAGCGTTAACAATTGCATTATATTACATCTTCATTCAAAGACATCTGCTCTCACTTGCACCCATTTTACACTGGTGTAATGCCATTGAACTTACTCCCGATTAACCAGTTTGTCTGCCAGGCGCAGAATACCAGTGTTAACTTTAACAGTCTCTGATGCAAATGTTTCACCGAAGCATCTGATTTTGCAGTTACTTCTCTGCAAACGCCACTGAAGTGAATGGGCCACACTGGGACCTGGGCGTAAGCAGATGCCTCTTCCAGAGCCATCTCTGGGCCACTGACTTCAGTGATATAAATAGTGATGTAAGCTACATTTTGAAGTGGGCCAGAAAAGGGGGGTAATTCTCCTTTCACACCACTGTAACACTATGAATAGTTGGGAACAATCCGACGTTATCCTGACGGATCCACCATTGAAGCCGGAGGTGGGAAAGGTTTCGTAGTTCACTGGCTGAATGTACCTCTCGGGGAAGGACAGTTTTCTGCTTTTCCTATTGTCTAGTTTTTAAAATGTCATAGGTAATGGGACTTCCACCTCTTCCCTTTGGAAGCTGTTCCACACGATAATACATCTCCTTGTCGGGAAGTTCTCTCTGATATTCAGCCTACATGTCCCTTCTCTTCTGTCCATCCCATTACTCCTGCTTACATCCCCCTGGACAGCACTCAATAATTTCTCTCCATCCTATGTGTTTACTGGTATCAGTAGGCAGGGGTAATGGGCCAGATCCTCAGCTTGTGTAAATCAGTCTAACTCCACAGACTTGAGCAGAGAAATGACTGTTGACACCAGCTGAGGATCTGGGCCTACGGCCACATCTATCTAACTAAAAGAAAAGGAGTATTTGTGGCACCTTAGAGACTAACCAATTTATTTGAGCATGAGCTTTCGTGAGCTACAGCTCACTTCATCGGATGCATACTGTAGCTCACGAAAGCTCATGCTCAAATAAATTGGTTAGTCTCTAAGGTGCCACAAGTCCTCCTTTTCTTTTTGCGAATACAGACTAACACGGCTGTTACTCTGAAATCTATCTAACAGGTAACATGTAGCATATGATCATTCTCCCTTCCTTTGCGACCTTAGCCAATGAGATCTTGGGATTATTTGACCAACTGGTTGCAAGGAGAGAGAAATGACAAAGCCATGTTCCTTCTCAGTATATTTCCTTTGGACTGACTGGATGAGTCTCCTGCTGCCTGGGTCCATTAACATTTTAGATGCACTCACGTTTCTGCAAAGACGTAGAGCATGGTGATGCATTTCGGGGGCTGCGGCGGGTCCAGGTGATCCAACCTAGCAATGGTGTTGATAATTCCAAACATCACAGCAGCTTTCACCCAGTCATACACCAAGTTAGAGTAGGCCAGGCCGGCTGTATGGTACATAGCAAAAAAAGGAGTAAAGAGAACTGCCCAGTGAGAGGCAGGCAAACAGTAGCATGATCTAATATTAACATGAGAGCTCTGCAGAAGACAGAAGTTCTGTTTAGCGAAGGATTTTGTGATTTTGAAATCTGGCTTTGTGCTTAATAAGAACAGACCCCCAGAGTTTTTGAAATTCTCTGGAAAGGAAAATTCAGAACAAAAACCATTTTGCGTCATTTGAAACGTGTTTCAAGACTGCCCTTTTTATTTTCTACTATGATACCCTACAAAATAAAAAAAATTGAAATGAAAAGTGGTTTCAAACCAAAAAGTTGAAATGTTTCGTTTGGAACATATCAAAATGGGACGTTTTCATAGTGTCAGAACTCCTCCCCCTCCCCCCCAGTTTTCTTCCAAACCAAAATTCCGGTGAAACTGACCCAATTTCACAAAGTCTTTTTATTTAGATGCACCTGCAAATTCTGACAGAATATGCATTTAACCCGCTCTAGTTAAGACAAGGTGGCTCTCTTTTCCTCTGGGGTCCAGACCTCATATAGAAGTAACTTGGATTGTGAGCTCTTTTGAGCAGGGATTGTCTTTTTGTTGTGAATTTGTATGGCACCTAGCACCACGGGGTCCTGGTCCGTGACTGCGGTTCCTAGTCACTGCAATAATACGTTAATAATAATAATTAATAATAGGCTTAGGACTCTGCTATTTCCTCTGAGCTAGCAGACCTGGTCTTTTCAACTCAAGCAGTAGAGGCTTGTGCTTTTATATCTAAAACTCCTGGATTTGGTTCCTGCATATGATCCATCGAGGAGAATGGTTATAATAGCACCTGCCAGCCATCTCAGCACCGGTATCAGCGGTTAACACAGGCATCACACTTTAAAACAAACCAAAGTTTGTTTTTATTCCATTCTCAAACCTTCCCGTAAGTTCAGAGGCTGAGCTTTGGCCACATTCTGGTCTCAGAAAGCACCATGGCAAGTGCACCTTCCACCAGAAATGTACCTCCAGGCTCAGCCAGGGGCAAGTTTTCTCTTTATCTGGTTGTTGCCCGTGGCGCTTGAGTCAAGGCTCTGCCTCCTGTGACACCTCAGCCTGTGTCCACACACCCACATAACAGGCCCGATTCTGCTCCCGGTCACATCAGTGCGGATCTGGAGCCACTCCACTGAAGTCCTCTGCGTTTTACCCTCTGGTGGCCTCGTGCTCAAGCTGGCGGGGCTGAGACCAGAATCTCAGACTCTGGCCCCGCGAATACAGAGTCACGATAAACAGTGGGGAAGCCGTTGTTGAACACGACAGTGGGATACTTTGACAGTGTCTCTTGTTGTCTTAGAACTTTGGCCCAGGCGCACCCTGGCCAAAACGTTCATACGTGGCCACTAATTCTGGGTTACCGGGTGCACCGTTCGAGACACCTTGGGGCTGATTTTCAGAGGTCCTGAGCTCCCACGTTTCTCACTGAGATCAATGGGAGCTGCTGGGTGCTCAGCACTTCTGCATACCAGGGCCTTTTTACTTTAGCTGCCTAAATAATGATTTAGCTGCCCAACTTCAAGCATCCACGGTTAACCATTTTGGCCTTGATTTATCTTCCCTTATTACATGACATTACTTAGGCACCTGAATAAAAATATTAGTTAACATTTCAGACTCGAGATGTTCCTAAACCTGCTAAAATCAGAGACGGCCAATAAGCAACTAAGGGCCAGGAATGAAAGGTGGTTCTCTGGGTCACCCACCTAAAGCCCAGTCCGAGAGCCGAGTCACGAACTTCACGTCCGCAGGAAGGGTCAAGATGTAGAAGAAGTGGAAAAACACATCCACAGCGACGATCGCTCCCAGGTGGAGAAAAGCATGGACGCGAATGTTCCACATCTCATTGTCTTTGCGTCTCAGCTCGCTGGTGCTTACCTGTTGGGAAGACGAGCATGGGAAGGGTTGAATTGAAAGGGACGCATTTGCTATGCTACCCAGAGAATGTGCTGAGAGTAAAACAGCCACCTTTGGCCATCTCTAGTAGAATTTCCCCAGCCTGCCTGAAGCCTTGTCTACACTGGGGTTTTGCCCCAGTTTGAGCCATCGGTGGCCGCTGTTGGTGCATCTGCACCAATGCAAATGCCGAGTTTCCACAGGGTAACCTGCTAAAAGTTGATACTAATGCAGTTTAACCCCACTGTCAAGCAGTCCATTGATGCAAAATAGCAGTTTTGCCTGTCTGCATTGGCAATGGGTGCGGCTGAGCTCTGACGACTATGGCGAGGGCAAATCCAAGCACAGAGGGAATGACTCCTTTTGGACAGAGCGGGTCATTTGTAGGCTACGGCCTTGCTGGTGTGTGAGAAACAGCAACAGAGCTGCTGATACGCTCTTCTGGGCAGGGACTGCGTCGTTCAGTTCTGACGAGGGCAGTGCACTCCCATGGCACAAACACAACGAAATGGAAACAATACATCATTCACTGTAAGGACGGTCTTGAGTTTTTTATTTCGTCAGTGATCTGGAAAAAGGGGATGAACTGGTGATCTCGAGGGAAATGCCACAACACGGAGAACTATTTGAGGGGGACTAAGTGCTTAAAGGGATTGGTTAAAGCTTAACCTCAGACCTAGATTGTGGAAGACTCTCTGCATGGGTAGGAATGAGGCAAGGGACACACACAGCCCTGCATGCCCATTGCAAGGGCCAGTCACAGTAATGATTCTTACACTCAAAAGAGCATGGTGACAAGGCAGGAAATATACTGAGAAGGAACATGGCTTTGTCATTTCTCTCTCCTTGCAACCAGTTGGTCAAATAATCCCAAGATCTTATTGGCTAAGGTTGCAAAGGAAGGGAGAATGATCATATGCTACATGTTACCTGTTAGATAGATTTCAGAGTAACAGCCGTGTTAGTCTGTATTCGCAAAAAGAAAAGGAGGACTTGTGGCACCTTAGAGACTAACCAATTTATTTGAGCATGAGCTCAAGGCAAGGCAGCAGGGAGAAAGCAGCCTCCGAGCTCCCCTACATGTGCTCCCTACACAGGCTAGCTGGTTGGGCATGACAGTGCAGGGGGTACACAGTGGTCTGTGTGCAAGAAAACAGCGAGGAGTCTGGTGGCACCTTAAAGACTAACACATTTATTTGAGCATAAGCTTTCGTGGGCAAAGACCCCACTTCTTCAGATGCATGGAGTGAAAATTACAGATGCAGGCATAAATATACTGGCACATGAAGAGAAGGGAGTTACCTTACAAGTGGAGAACCAGTGTTGACAGGGTCAATTCAATCAGGGTGGATATGGTCTACTCCCAATAATTGTTGAGGAGGTGTCAATTCCAGGAGAGGGAAAGTTGCTTTTGTAGTGAGCCAGCAACTTCCAGTCCCTGTTCAAGCCCAAATTAATGGTGTTAAGTTTGCAAATGAATTGTAGCTCTGCAGTTCCTCTTTGAAGTCTGTTTTTGAAGTTTTTTGGTTGCAGGATGGCTACTTTTAAATCTGTTATAGAATGTCCAGGGAGAGTGAAGTGTTCTCCCTCTGGCTTTTGTATGTTACCATTCCTGATGTCCGATTTGTGTCCATTTATTCTTTTACGTAGGGACTGTCCGGTTTGGCCAATGTACATGGCAGAGGGGCATTGCTGGCACATGATGGCGTATATCACATTAGTAGATGTGCAGGTGAATGAGCCACTGATGGTGTGGCTGATATGGTTGGGTCCTATGATGGTGTCGCTAGAGTAGACATGGGGACAGAGTAGGCAATGGGGTTTATTACAGGGATAGGTTCCTGGGTTAGTGGTTCTGTTGTGTGGTGTGTGGTTGCTGGTGAGTATTTGCTTCAGGTTGGGGGGCTGTCTGTAAGCGAGGACTGGCCTGTCTCCCAAGGTCTGGGAGAGTGAGGGATTGTTTTCCAGAATAGGTTGTAGATCGTTGATGATGTGCTGGAGAGATTTGAGCTGGCAGCCGTACGTGATGGCCAGTGGTGTTGTGTTATTTTCCTTGTTGGGCCTGTCCTGTAGTAGGTAACTTCTGGGTACCCGTCTCGCTCTGTCAATCTGTTTCCTCACTTCCCCAGGTGGGTACTATAGTTTTAAGAATGCTTGATAAAGCTGCAGAGCTACAATTCATTTGCAAATTTAACACCATTAATTTGGGCTTGAATAGGGACTGGGAGTGGCTGGCTCCCTACAAAAGCAACTTTCCCTCCTCCTCATCAGTTATTGGGAGTGGACCACATCCACCCTGACTGAATTGGCCGTGTCACCACTGGTTCTCCACTTGTAAGTTAACTCCCTTCTCTTCACGTGCCAGTATATTTATGCCTGTGTCTGTAATTTTCACTCCATGCATCTGAAGAAGTGGGGTTTTCTACCCACGAAAGCTTATGCCCAAATAAATCTGTTAGTCTTTAAGATGCCACCGGACTCCTCGTTGTTTTTGTGGATACAGACTAACACAGCTACCCCTCTGATACTTCTGTACCCCAAGCTGCTCTGGCAAGCACAGTCCTGGCTGGTCCTCCTGCTGGGACAGGGTGACTTCACTCTGACCCTCTGCTTCAGTGGGCTTTTTAGAATGGCCATTGCACCATGTGCATGTTCCCTGACAGCAGTTTCACTGTCGTGCAGCGAGTGTTGTAATAAAGGAAGGGAAGGGCTGGAAGCCCCGTCAGCACACTGGACAAGGCCCTCCGGAATCCAGAGCAGGGGAGAATCCTGCATCAGTTGGGGCTGCTCTTTCCCCTCTCTGATTTCGGGGGCTCACTGGTGTGCTCTGCAGTAACAGTCGGTGCTATTCCTCCCAGTCCCTGCAGCCTCCCTTGAATATTGGAATATAATAATGATCATGACAAGTGTTTAGGATTATGCCTTGGCCCTCAGCAGCTCCGTAAAATTGCTGCTGAATAAGAAATCTGCTTATATTCACTACGATTTCTTCATTCCCCATGGGGCAGGAGTTCTCGGAAAGCACTTTGGCGGCAGCTGTAATAGCCCAATCGACAGAAACAGATGATTTCCAAGGATTAAAGCATTGGCCAGCATCGCTTGAGTATGTTACTCTCACTCTGCCTTTGATATCGGCCTGCAAGCAGCCAGGCTGTCAGGAAATGAAGAGGCTTCCAAGCATAGGACCTGAGAAGGCACTGGAGTTTAATCCGGCGGGGATCAGCTGTTACTGGCTGGTTATCCCAGGCAGCTGTCATTTCTCCCCTCTAACAACGGGTTCTGGGACATTGAGGTCTAAGAGGAAACATCTGTGACGCAATACAAGGGGCTTCAGCGAATCACAAGGGCCTCTGCTTATCTCTGTTTCCAAAGCCATCCCTACGCAGTGTCGCGGGCTGGGCGTTGGGCTGGATGGAACTCCTGACTCAGCGTTCCCATGGATACCGCACGCAACATCCTTCCAGGTGATTCATCCCACTGCGGGATGAAGGTCAGCTGCCTTCTATTTGCGCTCAGGGACAGTGCAGAGCCTAGCTGAGAGGAAGGCTGGTGCAGCGGTTAGGACTCCAGTGTAGGAGGTAGCAGACTGGGGTTGAGTCCCTGAGCCACCACAAACTTCCAGTCTGACCTTGGACAACTCACTTAGCCGCTCTGTGCCTCAGTTTCCCCCTCCGTACAATGGGAATAGTAGCCCTGCCCTGCCTCTCAGGGGTGCTGTGACAGCGCATTAAAGAGTGTGAGGCCAGCAGAGGTCATGTTAACTGTGGCCATATAAGCCCTTTCAATAGATTATCAGCGTGGAGATGGTACCAGTGCCAGTGACTGACAAAGACCCTGTTTTCACTTGCTTTGGGCTGAAATTTGCCACACAGGGCGTCGGCCTCAGGCTGAGTGACTTCCGGAAAGTGTCGGCTCACATGGCTCAGCAGTTTCTCAAAATGAGGCTGGGGGGGATTGGAAGTACGTCGTTTTACCCGGGGTTAAAAAATTTCTGGCGATCTTTCATTTGAGAAGCTCTAGCGCCCCCCAGCTTTGGAGCAGGCTCTAGAAATTTGACAGGAGCATGGCCTTTGCCTCAGGAAGGTGCTCCGGGCTGGGGCCGTGGGGTTTAGAGTGCGGGAGGAGGATCAGGACTGGGGCGGGGGGGGTTGGGGTGCGGGAGGGGGTGAGGGCTCCGACTGGGGGTGTGGGCTCTGGGGTGGGGCCGGGGATGAGGGGTTTGGGGTACAGGAGGGGGCTCTGGGCTGGGGCCGAGGGGTTTGGAGTGCAGGAGGGGGCTCCAGACTGGAGTTTGGGTGTGGGAGGAGGCTCAGGACTGGGGCAGGGGGTTGGGGTGTGGAATAGGGTGCAGGATGCAGGCTCTGGGAGGGAGTTTTGGTGTGGGAGGTATCTCAGGGCTGGGGTAGGGGGCTGTGGCGGCGGGAGAGGGTTTGGGGTGCAGGCTCCGGGCAGCACTGGCCTCAGGGGGCTCCTGGGAAGTGGCCGGCATGTCTGTCTGGCTCCTAGGCAGAGGTGCGACCAGGCGGCTCTGTTCCCAGCCAAAGGAAGCTGCGGAGCTGGCGCTTGGGGCGGGGGGCCGTGCACAGAGCACAGAGCCCCCGTGGTCACCCCTATGCTTAGCAGCCAGAGGGAGGTGCCAGCTGCTTCCCAGGAGCCACATGGAGCTGGGCAGGCACTCTGCCTGCCCCACTGTGGGCGGTCAACCAGACTTTTAACAGCTTAAAGGCCTGGGATAGGAGATGGGCAACGGCTTAACCCCAGGCTGCCTCTGAGAACCTGACAGGGAGACAAAGGAAGACTGCAAGCCCTGGAGATTAAGGGCTGATGGACTGAGCTAATTTGAGATGGATAGAGGGAGACCGGTTAGCAGAAAGCTGGGACCTCTAGAGACTGCCACAACAACAGTTGACACTGAGGCAGGGGTAGAATCCAATTCTCCAGGGTGGTATTCAACTGGATAGAATTTCCTGGGCAGGGTCTGGTGGGCAAGTGATCATGTAATTAAAGATTGACTCATTACAGATACATACAAAGGTATTTGGTATTTTCTAGCTTTTCAGTACTTGACTTTGCAACCTTAACCTTAGTTTAGGTGTTTTGTATGCAATTTTCTAAGCTGTTGAACAAGCAAACTGACCTGTCCCTGTATGCCTCTTCTCCTATCTTCCTCCCATCCAGGCTCCTATCCATCCCCGGTGCCTCCTGCCCTCTCCCCCTCTGCTCCTAACTGTCCCTCCTCCTCCACTTTTACTCCTAGCTGCTCCCTCCCCCTCTGTACCTGTTCTACTTCCCCTCTCCCACCGAGCTCCTGCCCACTTCCCTCTCTGCACCTATTCAACCCCCCATCCCCTGGTTCCGTCCCTCTCTCCATTGGTGTCCACCCACTGCTTCCCATCCAAGCAGCTGCTCCCCTCTTCTGCTCCTATCCAATCCCCCCAACCCTGGCTCCTGCCCCTTTTCCCTTCTATCCATCTCCCCACCGTGGTTCCTGCTACGGTTGCCAGGCATCTGGTTTTCAGCCGGCACGCCCGGTCAAAAAGGCACGGTACAGACACGTAGTAAAGCACAATCCTACCACTGCTGCAGGTGTAGTAGTGATAACACCCATGGGAAATTAAAATTCCCTGGTCTACACCCATCCTTACCCTGCCAGCTCTTTGGGGGAAGGAACCGAGTCTTTCTTTGATTTTTCTGATGCACCCATCCCATCTTTGGGTATTATGCAATCGTTATTATATTATTATTTGTTAGTACCAACGATATTTCAGCATCCTGCATCCCATAGATGGCGCCATTGTGCAGCCAATCGTTTCTGAAAGGGGAAATGGCGGCTGGGGTGGGAGGAGACGTCTTGTGTTTTCGGCAGCATCAAAACGTGTCGTCTGGGAGATTCTGGAGGGCTTGGTATTGCCTGGAGGGGAAGTGTTGAGCAGTAGGCCATAAGGGAGAGGAAAGTTCAGCTCTGACAAGCTGCGATGAGGTCAGGCCTTGGCAGCTTTTAGTGCATCAGGGCCTACAGCAGAGTTTGCCAGGGCTGTGGAAAAGCAGGCTTTGTGTCTGTGGGCAAGCTAGGCCCTGAATATTGCCCCATGCAGTCTCATTCATCTGAATGGAGCTGGGGAGGTGTGGCATCTAAATGGACAACTCAATGCAACAATGCACATCAAAGCCCGGCCCAAGTTTGGATAATGGGGGGGAAAGGGGGTGGTTGGGCAGATGGGAGGATTTTAGAGATGCAAGTTGCTGATGTATTAATGGGTCAAGTCCTGAGGCCCATACTCAGTTTTTATTCAGGGAAAAATCCATTGCAGTTAATGCACTTTATAAACATTAGTCAATTCAGCCTTAGAGCATCCCTGAAAGTTCCTAGATTTAAAGGCTTGAAGGGACCGTTAGACTATCTAGGCTGAGAGCTTGTCTACGCTTACAATGCTTTAGCAGCACAGCTGCACCACTGTAATGCTTCAGTGTAGACAGGACAGAGTTTGCCCACAGGAGGAATTCTCCCATCGGAGCAGGCAATCCACCTCCCTGAGAGGCGGTAGCTAGGTTGACGGAAGAATTCGTCCATTGGCCTAGCTTTGTCTACACAGGGACTTAGGTTGGCTTAACTACACCCCTCAGGGGGTGGATTTTTCACACCCCAAGCGATGTAGTTATGCCGACCTAATTTTCCAGTGTAGACCAGGCCTGAGTTAATTGGTATGACCAGTACACCCAATTTACAGGTGGATAAACTGAGAACCAGAGAGGCTAAGTGACTCCTCAGAAGTCATAGAGCCAGTTAGCGGCAGAGTCAGGAGCAGGGCTGGTTCTAAGGGTGGGCAAGCAGGGCAGTTGGCCTGGGTGCCAGCTTCTGGGGGGAGGGCGGGCGGTGAACAGCTATACCACTTGTCTTTTTTTGCTCCCCTCTAACTGGCCAGCTGCATTTTGTTTTTGTTTTTCTCTGCTACTGCAAGGGGTGGGAGAGTAGGGGTGCCAAAAAAGTTTTCACCTTGGCCGGCCAAACAGCTGGGGCCGCTCCTGGCCAGAAGTGAGCCCCGGAGTCCTGACACTGTGTTCCTGGCTCCAAACATGAGCTCGCATTGCCTCCCCAAAATAGCCCTCAACGACCTGCTATCATTAACGCTATAATAAAGTGTGTAACTTGCCACGGCAAGTTCAAAATGTAATAAGGACCTTCAGGGCCAGATTTTCAGCCAGCCTCCTAAGGATAAGGGCAGAAGAATCTGTCACATGTCCATTTAGCACGGAGGTCTTGCAGGTGCAGCTGGAGAGTCTGTGGAAGATATTCAGAGGGGGTAGCCGTGTTAGTCTGTTTCAGCAAAAACAACGAGGAGTCTTGTGGCACCTATGCTCTAATAAATTTGTTAGTCTTTAAGGCGCCACAAGACTCCTCATTGTTTTTGTGGAAGATATGCTGACCTAGCTTGTTAGGCATGTATATAGGTTATTTATTTATATATATATATATATATATAGGTATATAGGTTATATAGGATCTAACTAGCTATGCCTTCTGCAGTCATGTGCTACTGCAGCTGTGTTTATCTCCTGCTGTATGTTTGCTGTATGCTTGTGAATTTCCCTTTATTTTCTCTAATAATCCCTCCTTTTTTTTGTTTTTAAAGGCAATACCATTGGCGAGGGGCCTTGGGGAGAAGCAACATGAACTCAGAGGAGGCTGCTCTGAAAAGAGGTAGATCTGAGCACTTGATCCAGGGTGAAGGACCACTTCCTCCTTAAATAAAAGGAAGCTGCTGGGCTCCGTGCAGGAAGCACTGGGTGAAATTCTATGCCTTTTGCTATGCAGGAGGTTGGACTAGATGATCTTGATGGTTCCTTTGGGTTTTTTGAGTCTGTGAACCAGTCTGCAGGGGATGAAACAAAACGGCACTGACATAGGCCAGCATGGGTGTGGGGTAAATCTAAAAATGTAGGGGTCATGAGATTTGGTGGCACTGAATAATTAAAAGGCTTAATTACAGCCTCACATGGAATGTCGGGCCAATTTCTGCTCTCCGTGACACCACTGCACAGATGGAGTAATTCCACTGGTATCAGTCAGCCAATTCTGGATTTACCCCAGTGAAAACGAGCGCAGGATGTGGTCATAGAATCATAGAATATAAGGTTTGGAAAGGGCCTCAGGAGGTCATCTAGTCCAACCCCCTGCTCAAAGCAGGCCTAATCCCCAACTAAATTATCCCAGCCATGGCTTTGTCAAGCCTGACCTTAAAAACTTCTAAGGAAGGAGATTCCACCACCTCCCTAGGTAACGCATTCCGGTGTTTCACCATCCTCCTAGTGAAAAAGTTTTTCCTAATATCCAACCTAAACCTCCCACACTGCAACTTGAGACCATTACTCCTTGTTCTGTCATCTGCTACCACTGAGAACAGTCTAGATCCATCCTCTTTGGAACCCCCTTTCAGGTAGTTGAAAGCAGCTATCAAATCCCCCCTCATTCTTCTCTTCCGCAGACTAAACAATCCCAGTTCCCTCAGCCTCTCCTCATAAGTCATGTGTTCCAGCCCCCTAATCATTTTTGTTGCTCTCCGCTGGACGTTTTCCAGTTTTTCCACATCCTTCTTGTAGTGTGGGGCCCAAAACTGGACACAGTACTCCAGATGAGGCCTCACCAATGTCGAATAGAGGGGGACAATCACGTCCCTTGATCTGCTGGCAATGCCCCTACTTATACATCCCAAAATGCCATTGGCCTTCTTGGCAACAAGGGCACACTGTTGACTCATATCCAGCTTCTCGTCCACTGTAACCCCTAGGTCCTTTTCCGCAGAACTGCTGCCTAGCCATTCGGTCCCTAGTCTGTAGCGGTGCATGGGATTCTTCTGTCCTAAGTGCAGGACTCTGCACTTGTCCTTGTTGAACCTCATCAGGTTTCTTTTGGCCCAGTCCTTTAATTTGTCTAGGGCCCTCTGTATCCTATCCCTACCCTCCAGCGTATCTACCTCTCCTCCCAGTTTAGTGTCATCTGCAAACTTGCTGAGAGTGCAATCCACACCATCCTCCAGATCATTTATGAAGATATTGAACAAAACCGGCCCCAGGACCGACCCTTGGGGCACTCCACTTGATACCGGCTGCCAACTAGACATGGAGCCATTTATCACTACCCGTTGAGCCTGACAATCTAGCCAGCTTTCTACCCACCTTATAGTGCATTCATCCAGCCCATACTTCTTTAACTTGCTGGCAAGAATACTGTGGGAGACTGTGTCAAAAGCTTTGCTAAAGTCAAGGAATAACATGTCCACTGCTTTCCCCTCATCTACAGAGCCAGTTATCTCGTCATAGAAGGAAATTAGATTAGTCAGGCATGACTTGCCCTTGGTGAATCCATGCTGACTGTTTCTGATCATTTCCTCTCCTCTAAGTGCTTCAGAATTGATTCCTTGAGGACTTGCTCCATGATTTTTCCAGGAACTGAGGTGAGGCTGACTGGCCTATAGTTCCCAGGATCCTCCTCCTTCCCTTTTTTAAAGATGGGCACTACATTAGCCTTTTTCTAGTCACCCGGGACTTCCCCAGATCGCCATGAGTTTTCAAAGATAATGGCCAATGGCTCTGCAATCACATCTGCCAACTCCTTTAGCACTCTCAGATGCAGCGCATCCGGCCCCATGGACTTGTGCTCGGTCAGCTTTTCTAAATAGTCCCGAACCACTTCTTTCTCCACAGAGGGCTGGTCACCTCCTCCCCATGCTGTGCTGCCCAGTGCAGGAGTCTGGGAGCTGACCTTGTTCGTGAAGACAGAGGCAAAAAAAGCATTGAGTACATTAGCTTTTTCCACATCCTCTGTCACTAGGTTGCCTCCCTCATTCAGTAAGGGGCCCACACTTTCCCTGACTTTCTTCTTGTTGCTAACATACCTGAAGAAACCCTTCTTGTTACTCTTAACATCTCTTGCTAGCTGTAACTCCAGGTGTGATTTGGTCTTCCTGATTTCACTCCTGCATGCCTGAGCAATATTTTTATACTCTTCCCTGGTCATTTGTCCAATCTTCCACTTCTTGTAAGCTTCTTTTTTGTTTTTAAGATCAGCAAGGATTTCACTGTTAAGCCAAGCTGGTCACCTGCCATATTTACTATTCTTTCTACACATCGGGATGGTTTGTCCCTGTAACCTCAATAAGGATTCTTTAAAATACAGCCAGCTCTCCTGGACTCCTTTCCCCCTCATGTTATTCTCCCAGGGGATCCTACCCATCTGTTCCCTGAGGGAGTCAAAGTCTGCTTTTCTGAAGTCCAGGGTCCGTATTCTGCTGCTCTCCTTTCTTCCCTGTGTCCCCTGTGTCGACGTCACATCATATCACATTTTCAATCTTGCACAGGAGAACTTATGTGGCAGCAGCTGTGCAGGTTGCAAATGGTGTTTGACTGGGAGTTCCCCAGGGATAGTAATTCGTGGATGTGTGAGGTTGGCCTTGGATCTGGCAGTCGGTGTCATATCTGCTTTGCGTGGAAGTGAGAAAGAACGGACCGTAGATGTCAGGTGGGTTGAGCATACGCTTTGGGAGGAACACTAGAATTAACTTGGAGAAGTTATTTACTGCACTGTGTGTCACTTATTGGAGACAGATAAGGCTCAGCCCTGTAAGATGCAAACTGAGCATCCTCAGTTCCTATTGACTTCATTAGCAGATGAGGGTGCAACGAAACCTCTCATCGACAGGGTTTGAACCCAGAACCTTATGCATCAAAACGCAGATCTCTACCTTTGGAGACAAAATGTAGCTCTGTTAGCTGGCAGCAACATCAGGCTGTTCTCCTCAATGGTGGGTCACCCCCTAGAGTGAGCTACAACACCTAATTATGTTACCAGGGCACTCAGCACTTCACAGGAAGTGGTGCAGACTGAGAAAACAGCTAGGTGGCTGAGATTTGGCCACTTACGTGATGAAGCATAAGGCTGTCTGTAAACAACGTGGCCTGAACACACGAGTCCAGTGACAATGTCGTCACTATGCAGTGCCATGTTGAATCGGCAAGATCGGCATTCTGGTTTAGTCTTCAAAACTAAAGAGACACTGTCAAGATGCAAAAGACATTTTTGCCTGCATCTCTAATACAGTACAGGGTGATAAAAGGGAAGAGTTTGTTTAGCCATTTATTCTGTTTTATGGTATGAACGTCACTCCACTTAGGCAATGAGGATACACTAGTTGGTTTCACTTTCTAGGTTTCAGAGTAACAGCCGTGTTAGTCTGTATTCGCAAAAAGAAAAGGAGGACTTGTGGCACCTTAGAGACTAACCAATTTATTTGAGCATAAGCTTTCGTGAGCTACAGCTCACTTCAGCGAATGCATACTGTGGAAACTGCAGAAGACATTATATACACAGAGACCATGAAACAATACCTCCTCCCACCCCACTCTCCTGCTGGTAATGGCCCAACTTGATTATTATACACATTGTAAGGAGAGTGATCACTTTAGATAAGCTATTACCAGCAGGAGAGTGGGGTGGGAGGAGGTATTGTTTCATGGTCTCTGTGTATATAATGTCTTCTGCAGTTTCCACAGTATGCATCCGATGAAGTGAGCTGTAGCTCACGAAAGCTTATGCTCAAATAAATTGGTTAGTCTCTAAGGTGCCACAAGTACTCCTTTTCTTTTTACTTTCTAGCTCTTCTGCCTCAGCACCAATGCGGCCACGTTTGAGTTTCCATCCCTGCAGGGAAGCATTTACCAGCCCCATGTTTTCACTGAAATTTTTTTGAATTAATTAAAAGATTTCTATTTCCGTTAGGTTTTATCAAATGTTTTTGGGTTCAGACCCTGAATTTTAGACCTCCAGTCGACAGTCTTCCTTTAAAAGAAAATTAAAGGGGGACTGATTAATAGTACATGATCTGCCAGCATTCTTGGCTGTGTTGGGGAGTGGATTTTTTTCCCAGCCTTTTTGTGGGGAGAAATAGGGGGGAAAAAAAGAACTGGCTGTGATGTGGGGGGTGACAGTGAGCACAGTGCTGCTATGTGGCTTTGCATTTAAATATCTCACACTGCACAGATGTCAGCTGGGTTCCTGCACTGGGAGTGCATCTCTTTCAGGTTTCAAGGCCCCCCTCAAAAAAGGAAAAAGCATATGCTTGTTCCAAGGCTTAACGTTTCCATCTTATTTGGTGTCCTACCGAGTTGTGGGTTCTGTTTCTCCTTTTTGAACAGACAGTTGGGTATCAGCCAATGACTAGGATGACTGGATGATTGCACACATTTGGAAGTTCTCCTTGCAAACATACGTTCTTTGTTGCACCAACATGTAATATATGTATGTGCGTTAGTGTGTATATAGATACACACATATGTACGTATATACAGACACAGGAGTAGGATAGGAGGAGCAGGAGAAGCTTGTATATTTAGTTGCCAAGCCACTTCCCATTATAAAAATTCTTTTGTCCGTTTGAAATTGATTTATATATAAATGGCTTGATTTTTCTGCGCCTTAGAATATCTACATCTCCCATTAACTTCAGTGAGGTTACAGGCACTCAGCACCTCTGAAAATCAGGCCTATATAAAATGTAGCTCTGTGTAGCTCAAAAGCTTGTCTCTCTCACCAACAGAAGTTGGTCCAATAAAAATTCCCTCACCTTCCTTGTCTCTCTAGACTGAAATTCTGTCTTGTATGAAGGCTTATGGTGTCTGTCGGTTGCAGCAGCTAGAGGGCGACGTGATCATGTGTCTTAGACTGCCTACGCAGGTCTGACGTTCCATCCAGTAGAGGGCAGTGTTGCATGCACACATTGTGGGAGGATGGACAGACACAAAGATGTGACACACAGAGGGATAGAAACATATAATGTGTCTAGTCCACATTGGGGCCCACGTGGCAGCTGCAGAATGTGTGACCATGTGCACGTGGGGATAACTGCATGTACAAATGGGAATTTGTAGGGGCAGCTAACTATCTGCACACCTCTGAGTACTTTGCAGGTGCAACTTCTGTCTGTCATCTAGGTTGTCATCTGGCCCCCATAGTACCTCAGCTCCTCACAAACAATGAATTTATTCTTGCAACACCCCTAGGAAGTAAAGAAGAATTATCACCCCCATTTTGAAGATGGGAAACTGAGAGACAGAGAAATTAAGTCCAAAGTTGCACAGTGAGTCTGTGGCGAAGCCAGGAATTGAACCAAGATCCTCGTCCAATGATTTCACCACATGAACACACTTCTTCATATATTTTTGGTAGAAACAGCTCAGCTGAAAACTTGACCCAGTGGTGCTGAGTTTTAGAAACAGCTTCTTGTTTTGCATCTGGAATTTTATTCCATTATCTAATAGCAGGTGCAACTGACGTCAACCTCATGTCTAGCCACTGCTTAATTTGTGCCAGGGCTGAGCCCTGGCACCTCTAGGCTTGGCAATTCATAGGCTTGGCACCTCTGGGCTTGCTGCATCAGAATGTAAAAAAATTGCTTGAGCCCTGGCACCTTTTTCGTCCTGCTTTGAGCAGGGGGTTGGACTATATGACCTCCTGAGGTCTCTTCCAACCCTGATCTTCCATGGTTCTGTGATAACTTAAGCACTGTGTCAAGCTACCTGACTTGTGCCCTACAGGTTTGAAGTGGGAGGCTGGGCTGAGGGTCCCTTTTAAAATCTGCCCTGTAAGGTGTAAGGAGGAAAACCCACAAAGCTAGTACCTGAGAGTGGAATCGATCAAAGGTCATGATGGGTCCGAAGAAAAAAAACGGGAGGTAGAAATTGTATTTCAGCAGGTCAATGATGGAGTAAATCCCTTCCTTCCTCTCGGAGTTCTCCAGCGCAAAGCTCATGCAGCGCATGATGGTAAAGCCGCTTCCTCCATAAAACAGAACATCTTGAAGATCAAAAGTTCTTGTTACAAATCCATTCTAAATCAAAAAGAATAGTTACTACGTCATTCGGCTGAAAAGGTTGTCTTCTGTGCAACTGGCCGCAGTGGGCATCTCCTACTACCTAGTCTTGCTTCAGATATGTTTTTCTATGAATGGTGCCTTATTTTCTGAGAGCCTAGCTGCATAGATTTTTAAGACCAGAAAAGCACAATTATGATTATCTAGTCTAACCTCCTGCGTAACATGAGCCCTTGAACCTCACACACTAATTTCTGCCTCAAGCCCATAATTTCCATTGGAGCTATAGCGTATCTTTTGAAGAGACACCCAGTCTTGATGGAAAGACTTGAAGGGATGGAGAACCCATCACCTCCCTAGGTAAGTCGTTCCAGTGGTCAGTTACCTTCACTATTGAAAAAACTGCCCCTTATTTCTAGCTTGAATGGTCTGGCTCTTACAACCAGAAGGATCGCAAAATCTTTACGCTGAAATTCACCATTATGCAGGAGTCTAGTACAGGCCAATGGTGAACATAAGAACTCAATATAGCACTGAAGCAGTGTGTAGCTTTTGTGCTGACCTTTGGGACAGGTGTGAATGTCACTCTTATAGAATATCACACATAAGGATGACTTCACACAGCGCTGACCTACAGCCACCTCTGGGGTGGAATGTGACCAGTCTATACAGATGGCCTGAATGGAAAATTGCAGCTGCAAAATTGCAAAGGGGCATTTAGATTGATAAAGTAATTACCAGCGGTGGGACTGGAAACTCAGACTATCACCTTTACGACTGCAAAATGTGCTACGGGAAATGGCTTGGCGTGCAGAAGCGCTGAGAACCCAGAGCTCCTATTTTCTCTAACGGGAATTGCAGGTGCTCAGCACCTCTGAAAATCAAGCCCTGATGGACCATGGGTAGGCAGGACTTTGGTTTTAAGCCTTATAATACCCCTGTAAGGCAGAGAAGTATTACTGGTCCTGAGTCAGCAAGCTCATTAAGGAATACGCCTACCAGTAATTTAGTAATAATATCCAGCTCCTCCATAGAGCATTTCAGCCATAGATCCTGAAGCACTTTACTAATGCGTTCAATACCATTTTAAAAGATGGAGAAACTGAGGCTCAGGGAGGGGAAATGATGCACTCAGAGTCACCCAGCTAACTCGATGCAGAGCCTGAGTCCCCGTCCGGAACCCTATGCACCAAGCCTGCGCTGGGGCTGTCATTACTTCAGTGGGACTGCTCAGGTGCTTAAGTACATTGCTAAATTGAAACAATTACAATCTCTGGGGATGCTGAGGCACAGACAGGCTAAGTGACCTGCCTGAGGCCCCTAGTACATCAGTGGCAGGGCCAGGAATAGAATCCAGGCGTCCTGATTCCTGCTGTAACCACTAGAGGCTAGCATGCTCCATACCTGTGGCTCTTCCTCAAATGTTTTAGTCTGACCCAAGCTATCAAATCACAGGCCCAAATACGCTGGTGTTTGGCCAGGGCACGACCCCGGCACTGGGAACAAAACAGAGCTGCGCGCTGGAAAGAAACCGGCTATACGCGTACCTGCCATGTGCTGAAAGGCTCCAGCCTGAAAGAGGCCAGGCTGCAAAGCCCGGCCACAAAGCATAGCCACCTCTTCTTAGCCAGCGCGACAGTGTAGAGCACCACACAGTGAGAGAGGACAATCATCAGGTAGGCGCGTCCCATGGCGCCCAGCACGGCCAACATCCCGTAGAGCATGTACACCACAGATCTGTGCTGTGAGAAAAGAGAACGTGCTTCAGGCCTCTCCTCGGGGAGTCTAACACCCAGCACCCACGGTCAACAGAACCCTGCCGCCCACTGCACCGTGGGGGTGCCAGACGGATACCAGGGGGGAGCAGGAACAGTTTTATCTTCACTAGAGCAGATCAGTGTATGTGTTGTTGTTTTTTTTCCTACATTCAGCCAAGACGGGGGAGTTTTCTGCCCCTCTCCTTGTTCGCGTTAGTCCTCTTAGAACCACGTCACCCTGGGAGCTCGTGTTCAGCTGATTATCCAGCAGGACCCCCATGTTCTTTTCAGTTTTGCACCATCTGGGGCTTTTTCCTGGCATGAGACATCATTCCTAGATAGGGGCTATCTTCGCCGCACTGACAACAGTGACACTCACACTGACTTCAGTGGGGCCAGGATTTCAACCCATAAGTTTCTCTTTCAGATACTTATCTGCCTCCTCTCACCCCGGCCCCTCACAATCTTTAATGTCTTTAATCCCCACAGGTTTCAGGGTAGCAGCCGTGTTAGTCTGTATCCGCAAAAAGAAAAGGAGGACTTGTGGCACCTTAGAGACTAACCAATTTATTTGAGCAGAAGCTTTCGTGAGCTACAGCTCACTTCATCGGATGCTGTAGCTCACGAGGATGCTGTAGCTCACAAAAGCTTCTGCTCAAATAAATTGGTTAGTCTCTAGGGTGCCACAAGTCCTCCTTTTCTTTTATCCCCACAGTACCCCAGTGAGGTGGGGAAGTGCTGTTATCCCCACTTCCCAGGTGGGGAACGGAGCCACAGAGACACGAAAGCCCAGGTTGTAAAGGTATTTAGACACCTAACCTGTGTTGCAATCAATGGGAGCTAGGCACCAAAACACCTTTAAAAATTTGGCCCTAACTGACTTGCCCAAGGTCTCCTGAGTCGCAGGCTAGTACGCTAACCCCTGGACTGTCCCTGCTCTCTGAGCTGCAATAACTGAGCCAGGAGATCTCAGATTTGTGGATTTTTTGTGGCACTTTTTTGAAAAGGAAAACAATTTTAATGAAACATTTCCTCACTCCACCCCACAAGCAGCTGTAGTAAGTAATGAGCAATGATCCTGCTTTTATGCATCTGCCCTGATTAAATGAATGACGGACAAAGAGGTAGAAAACCATCCCCAAAAAGTATGATTGGAAAAAAGCAACTTTGTCTGCAAGGACGAGAACCAAAAAGTCCTTCAGCATCTCTCTCAGTCACAGCCACTCATGGCCTGATCACCCACAGCAATTGTTAGTTAGTTTTATTATGGTAGTGCCTAAGTGACAGACAGTCCCTGCCCTGAAAGGCTTTTAATGGGACACACTTGGAAGGCCATTCATTGGGTGAGCCCCCTCTCCCATCAAATTCTCAGTATACACAGATGATTTTTATGATATTGTTCAAAGGTCCAAGTATTTAGCTTCCACCAGACTCTCGTGACTGTGGATTCCTTTTGGCCCAGCTGTATTCTTTTGTCTTAGGCCTGGTCTAAACTAGAAAATTAGGTTGGTGTAACTACATCACTGATGGGGTGTGAAAAATCCACACCCCTGAGCGGCGTCATTTAAGCCGACCTAATTCCCTGTGCAGACAGTGCTAGGTTGACAGAAGAATTCTTCCGTCGACTTAGCTATTTTCTCTCCGGAGAACCCCTCCCGTCAGCGTAGGTAGTGTCTACACGGAAGCGCTAATGCATCGCAGCTGTCGCGTTTCGAGGGTAGACAAGCCCTGAGCCCCACAAGGGCGGGTCAGATCATGAGGCATTTGCAGCCCCCCTAGGTCCAAGGAATATGCCCTGTGAACAGTGTTGATTGGAATCTTAAATGACGCCATCACCAGCTGAGCAAGGAAAGGGATCTGCGTTTGCCCCGCGGGGATACCATGCGCGCCCCTGGTGCTTTTAAATCCGTGTCTGGGCAGTGGCCCTTGCTCACCTGAGGAGCCACCATGGAGCAGATCTTGGCAAACAGGATGTGCCCCGAAAGGGCAAAGATGATGATGTTCCTGAATGAGGTGAACCACATCGCCCATTCAAAGTCAGCTGCGTCCTGCCGGAACAGAGCCACGTCAGCACGGACAAGCCACGGAAGGGCTACTGCAATCGCTCCAAGGCCCCCTAATCTCTGACTTCCTGCTTAGTAACCCTCCTCCCCGCAAGACTTCAGCTCCCACAAATGTCCTTCTCTGTCAGAGAGCACGAATACAGCCTGCTCCTTCTCGGTGCTGGAGGCCCTCTGCTTCCATTGACTTCAACAGGAGTCGAGGGTGCTTGGCACCTCAGGGGATCACGCCCACAGTTCAAGTTATTTTCGTGACCTTTCTACTGTCTGTGGATTTCAAAGCAGGTTAGCTTAGCTCTATCAATCCTGTACGGGCTCTGCTGGGATCACTTGTGTCTATAGGTGCACGTAAACGCCGTGCATGCTTTCAGTGTTGCGTAACTAATACATTCCTCAGTGAGTGAACATTTAATGGACGACACGGTCGTTTCGACATGCAGCAGAAAGGTTCACGCGGACTGTGCAAAGAGACCTGAGCGGCGGAAAAGTCAGGGCTCTTTTTTGTAGCTGGCAGCCTTGGTGGTGGTACTTTAAGCAACCAACGCCTTAGCGTGCCCGCTGTTGGGTTGCTTACCATTTTCCTGCCGAAGTAATGCCAGCCCGGCTTTATGCCCTGCCGAAAGGCTTTTCTGTTCATATTATCTGCAAAAGAACAGGTGTTACCCGGGGAGAAACCACTCCAGGGCGTTGCTGAATCAGGGCCTGAATCTTCCCCGTGATTGGTCAGCACAGGGGACGAGCATCGGGGTAAGCAGGGGAGGGGTTTTCCCTGGCTTACTTGCCTCCTTCTGGTAGATGGGAGGAGAAAGAGCAACAGAGAGGAGATAAGGCCCTTGAGGTTTTCAGAAGTGACCGGGGGTGGGGATTTACCGCATGGCTTCTGTGGAAATGAACGGGAGTGGTGTAGCTACAGCTCTTCTTCCCCTCTGAAAAATCCCACTCAACCCAAGGAGCCATCTCCTCCATCACTCCAGCTCTTCCGAGTCACCCCCTGTGCACTTAGGGCGGGGTACTTCTGGGGGCTCCCAGACAGGTTCTCTGTTACCCCTACAGCCAGCCCATAAGGGTCCAATCCTGGGAGGTGCTGAGCACCTCTGACTCCCTTGGGATTTGGGCGTGGATCCACTCTTCAGAAACCTGCAGGCCTGATCCAAAGCCCACTGAAGTCAATAGGAAGAGCTTCATTGATTTCAATGGGCTTAGGGGGCAGGTTCTCCGTCGGTTGATTGGATTGCTCTTTGGTCCATTGGTGCAGTATTAGTCTCAGTCACAGCTATGCCCAGTTAACTGTGTGGATTTAGGGTTTAGCTGAAGCCCGCCAATGTGCTTCAGACTCAAGCCAGACGGATCGTCCCTAAGAGGTTTGTTTGCACTGCTAAAGGTACCAGAGGAAAGGAGCAAAGACCAAAGAGCCTTCAACCAGGGATTTCTCCAACATCCTGCCCCTGCCCTGTTTGAGGAACCATCATGAGATGATACACTGTAGATAGGAAGAATTGGGAGCTTTCATAGGGGGAGGGGGATCTAGCTGTCAGCGGTGCCGTTGTCTGGTGTTACATAAAAAGATGGGTTGCATTACTGATTATCAGAGCCCTTGAAGATAATGTATCGGCCTGTCTAGGACATTGACATAGGGGCTTTGCCACTGCTTTGCTCCTGACGTTGCCATTCACACCTGTGCCCAGTGAGTGTGGAACAGTTCCACTCGGATTGGGCAGCATTTCACACCTACTTTGCTCAGATGTACGTGACTCCCAAGGTCATTCTCAGCAGAGAATCAAGTCCAAGAGCTTTATACTTATGATCATAAGAAAGCATATTCCAAATGCGTGGAAATTGGCTTCTTCTGAATTCTGGGTTGTAAGAATACCGGGTTGGAATACACCTACCACTTACATACCCACACCTGGCGAGCTTTGATTAGGGAAATTACCTCTAGATGCGTCAAAGATCCCATTCCCACTGTACACCACAGCACATGTCAAGATCAGAGCGTAGAACCCCAGCTCGTAACTCGGTAACACTGCTTTAATACCCATGTTGGTGGGTTACCACCCCAACAGCCAAGGGTCTCCAGATCTGGCAGAGAAAAAAAGGAAAGGAAAAGTTTGGTGTCTAGAGCTACTCACACCCACACGGTGTGTGGGATCTCATTACATGTGAATGACTTGAAACTGGAGGATTGGATCCATTTTGTCGTCTTTTGTCTGCAGTGTTCTACCAGGTGACGGGCTCCTTTACCTACCACCCCTGGGCTGGCTTATCCTTCTACTATCCTTTCTGAACAAGAAGGGGAATTTCCTCAGCCCTGTGATTCCAGCCTGCCTTTATTTTTCGAACATAGGAGCTGCTAGACTCAACACAAGAATGGTCCATCTAATTTCACGCTGTCTCCAGCAGACCACGTGACCAGAGAAATCAGAGGGGCTATTTGGTCATGTGTTCGCTCTTTCTGACAGAGCAGCGTTGCTCTTTACAGCGCTCGGGCCAGTCTGGTTTTAAATATCCCAGGGGATGGGAGTCACCTCATTGTCCAATATGATATCACGTCTCTATTGCTCCTCACCACTGCAAAATCCCCTTCCAGTCAATCACTGCCGATGCCGCCCCTTCGCCTTCTGCTGGGAGCTCGGACGGTCAGTGGCACATTGTATTCGGCGCCTTAGTGTTGCAGAGCACTTGGCTATTATCCCTTTTTCCCAAAATGGGGCTAATCGGCTTAGGCCAGCTTCCTCATCTGGGGATGGCCAGGCAGTGAGCCACTGCGCTTTTGGTGCAGTTTCTGATCTGCCTTTATTGGACCAAAGAGAGGTTCCAGCTTTTAAAAATTCAGTAAAATTAAAAAAAAAAAAAATAACCCGCCAAAGGCAAAAACTTCACAAGTCAGATATTAAATCAGGGGACGCCAGAGTTGTTTTTTATCGCTGCTCACGCATGCAGTCCCCTTCCTGATCCCCTTTAAAGTTCACTCTGCTAATGTTACTGAGTACACAGGATTAACTGCTCCCCTGCCAATCTGTATTTTCCGCATCTCCCTGCAAGATAGCCCAGAGTGGCTTCCATCTAAGCACATCTCCCTGGCTGAGCCGTGAGCCTTTTGGCTCACCTGCCTATGGCTCATCAGGGTCTGGCCCACATGCTCAGGGATCAACTGCTTATCATATTTGGGGTCGGGAAGGAATTTTTCCTGGGTCAATTTGACAGAGACTCGGGGGCTTTTCTCTTTCCCCTGCAGCAGGGGGCACGGGTCACTTGCTGGTTTGAACTAGAGTAAATGGTGGATTCTCTGTAACTTGAAGTCTCTGTATCATGCTTTGAGGATTTCAGTAACTCAGCCAGAGGCCAGGGGTTTGTTACAGGAGTGGGTGGGTGAGATTCTGAGGCCTGCGTTGTGCAGGAGGTCAGACTAGATGATCATGATGGTCCATTCTGGCCTTAAAGTCTGTGAGACTCGGCTGCTGTAATGGAGGTGGTTGAGTCACTGAATGAGTGACTCTGCTAACTGGGTAAGTCCCCTCCAGGGGAGAAATTCACCAGCTACTACTGCTAATGGGCACGTCTACACAGCCCATGGTTCCCAGCCCGGGCTAACAGGCTTGGGCTAGCCGGGGGGCGCGCTAAGAAGAGACAGCGCTTTGAAGTTGCAGTTCGGCCAGAACCAAGCTCAGAGTCCCATTGTCGTAGGCCCTGTGAGCAAGAGACAGTCCCTGGCCCACAGAGCTTACAATAGCGGGAGACCAGCCAGCCAAAGGAAGAGGAAGGAAGTACCCTGTGACAGATGGGCAACTGAGGCACAGAGAGAGGAAGTAACTTGCCCAAGATCACCGAACGCCGTCCTGCCTCTCGGACAGCTTTGACTGAACAAGCAATGCTGCCCGTAGCTACTCCCTCAGCGGTGTCTGGACAAATGATGCATGGAAGGCGATCAGGTTATCAGACAAGCAAATCCACTCAGAGCAGTTACCAGCTGGTCACTAAATCTCTCCAAGCCGTTGGAAACCACATTGCAATCATACCCCCTCCCCCACGAGATCCTGCCCTCGCAGCCCTTCAAGCAAGGTGCTGGGTAGATCGGCCATGGGGAGGGGGGCTGTTTAGATACGAATGTTCCAGTCTCTGATCCCAGAATAGGGAGTGGGGAACACAACATACAGGAGTCCCACTTGAGGGCTGCAAGGTCTTGATGGCTCTGGAAGCTCTAAGTCCAGCCCTGAAAAAATCTGACCCTGTTGAACATGACAAGATACACATAAAAAATCTAATACCCTTCCCTAGACTAAATTGCTTAACAATGCAGAGGACACTACCAGGGACCTGCTGCAGATGACACATTGTCATTGGTAACCCTACGTTGCCTGTATATTGACAAGGATACCAAGGACATTACCTGTTACACACCGTTCATTGCCACTGATGCTGCCGGTGACACACACTACACACTACACTGCCAAGGATGCAATAGCTTCTCGTCCATGAGTGTGTATGCCAGCTACGTCCCGTATCTAGCATCCAACATGCGGTGTGGATATCAGCTATGCACTGTTATCCGCTACACCCAGGACACGCGGGAGTGTCTTGCCATGGGACTTACTAACACCGAACCAGTCAATGAATTTCGGGAGCGGGCAGGCTGTGTGCGTACATCGCATTGTACCCAGTAGTTCGCGCACTCCCTCGGAGCTGGGCGACTCAAGTTTGGAGCCCCAGTCTAGAGCAGAGACAGGAGCCTGACTCTCCTACATGCCAGAGGCGTGCCCTAGCCCTCAGGCAAGAGGACTGCCTTCTCTTTCTCACCCGCTCTAGGCATAGTGAATGAGAAGCCCCAGCAGGAGAGATGGAGAAAGGCTTTCCCCCCCGGAATCCCCGAGGGCCCAGTGGTTTGGGCAGTCAGCTGGGAGCTTTGGGTTCCAGTCCCGGCTCCGAATCAGGCAGAGCAGGATTGGAAAACAGGGCGACTGCTTCCCAACTGAGTGCCCTACCCACCAGGCTATGGGCTATCGCAGGGCTCTCTACCACGGGAGACAGGACCAATCTGGCTTAGGCTCAGGAGGGTTTACAGCTGAGAAGCCCAAGCGGAGCAAGGTGTCTCCCTCCAACCCAGAGCTAGAAGCCTTAGCTACCCTGGAGGAGCAGTGCTTAGGCTTCACCCATTCCCTGGGCATTTCCCGCTGGCTTGCTTCAGCAGCACCCTGCTCAGCTCGCTGGCATCTGTGCTGCCCAGTCTGTGCCCCCCAACAATGCCTGGGGAGCCCGGATGCCCAGCGTGGGGCTGTGAATTCCAGGGGGCGCCTGGAAGCTGGCTGCTGTGGCAGTGAGCGCTGGGACGCCTGCGTCCCCCCGTGGGGAGAGCCCCTGCCCTCTCCATGCCCCTCTGCCCACCGGTTAAATGGGGCCAATGGCATTTTCCTGCCTCCCCACGGGGCTGTGAGGAGGAATGAAAGCCTGTGAGATGCTCCGTGTGTGCAGCCGGAGGCACCCAGTGGCAACGATAGGGTGGCCTGGTGCCCGGTTTCCGACCGGCGTGTCCGGTTCAAAAGGGGACCTGACAATGTCCGGTCAGATCTACTGACAGGACACCCGAAGTCCGGTTACTGTGAGCAGGGGAGGCGCCAGGTCATCACCTGCTCCAGCCCCTACTCAGCCGGGGCTGCCTCCTACCTTCACTGCGCGGCTCCAGCTCCCAGGCCTGACGCCACAGGCAAGTCCCTCCGGACCCGGGCAGGAGGGTTGGGGGTGGGAGAGGAAAAGCAGTGAACTACGGGGGGTAGGGGGCAGAGGAGTGGAAGGGGGCGGGGCCTCAGGAGAATAGGCAGGGCAGGGGCGGGGCCTCAGGGGGGAGAGGCGGGGCCAGGGAGGTTCCAGCACTCCTGCTGAGTGTCCGGTTTTTAAATATTACCAAGTTGGCAATCCTGGGCAATGAACGGGGGATAGCGGGGTGCAGAGGGTCATCTCCGTCATAGGCCGGACAGGAAAGAGGAGTCAAAGAACCTGCAGAGAAGTGATGCTGACGGGAGACGATGCAAAATTGGTGCAGTTTGGGCTGGGGTGCCAGGGAGCCAGCCTGACGCTGCTGGAAGACTGGGATCCGTCCCCAGCACCTCCTTCCCAGAGCAATGGGAGGCCGCCTACACTCACTCCTAGGCTCTGCTCCTGGGACAGGAGCCACTGGCTTTGGGGGTGCCTCGTGGCACTCAGTGGGTTTCTGCAGAGCGCCACTGAGCTGGGTGCGGGGGGGTGACCCATGCTGACAGTCTCCAAACAATTGCCATGAAGAGAGGCTGGGAATCAGGGGTCTGGCTGGGGGAAGGGGGCATTCAGCTGGAATACCAGGCTGGGCTTCCTGGCAGCGAGGTGGAACAGTCTCCCAAGGGATGGGCACGTTCATAACCAGACGAAAGTACTGGGGAATACAGCGGAGGGCACAGTCCTGGGCCTGCAGGAGGATTCAGCGCCCTAACACGGCAGCTGTTTTCCAGTGCTAGTTGCCCTGCAGCAAGGCCCTTGCAGTTTTGTCCCTTATGAACGAGCAGGACAGGATCCGGGCCCAATTCTGTCCCCCGGGGTCCCCTGCTGCCTTCAGGGTGCTGCCGGGGAGAATGCAATGAGGTTGCATGGGTATAAACCAGGGCGGACTTTGGCCCCGGCTGCAGTGATCACAATGAACTGAATAGTGCTGCTTGGTTATTGGGAACCATGCGGAACCCACTGCTAGCTGGAGATGGCGTTTTGGCAGCTGGACGGCCCCCCGCAATCACTGAGTGTTGCTGCAGGGGCCTGGATCATTACAATGGGGTCCTGCGCCTTTTCTCTTATGAGACTGGGTCAGCACTTACATTGCACTTGTCAGCCACACGTCTCAACATGCCCTGCAAAGAAGGTCAGCACCACTATCCCACTTTGCATATAGGGAAACTAGGGCACAGTGAGGGGAAGTGACTTGCCCAAGAGCACCCAGCAGCAGAGCCGGGAGTAGGACCTGGATCCCTTGAGTCCCAATCTGGCACGCTAGCCACTAGGCCCCATTGTGTGTCTTCCAGCCTGCAGTGCAAGACCACTTCTTATGGTCTAAGTGCCTTGCTTGGCACTATCTAAGTTTTAACCCACTTGGAGGGTGTGCTTGGTGTTTTGTTCCTCCTTGTGGACATCTCTTTAATCAGGCCCCCCACTCAGCACGACTGTGCCACTTACAGGGTGTTTTTCAAGGGCATTCCAGGTATTGATCCCAGCAGGGCCGGGCGGGAGAAGGTTAATGGAGCAAAGTTACGTAAACGGGAATGCAATGCCCCCGAAGCTGGTCTGAGGCCGAGGTGGAAAAAAGCCTCCGTCTGCAGAACACAGAGCCCTTTCCAAATTTAGCTCAGCGATTGCCCTCTCTGCAGCTGCAGTCCTCTGTGACAGCACCGGGTGCCTGTCCCTGGCTGCAGTGGGGCTCAGCTCCCGCTTTGCAGGTATGTGAGTGCACAAAGCCATGCACAGGTAGCTAAGCGTGCCCACTTCCCTGTCTCCCTGCTCCGCTCTACACCTGGGAGGCGCGCGGACGTGCTAGCAGATGTGCACTTCGCACGCTATGGCCACGGCTTACGGTTGCGTTACCGGCACTTCTACACTGTGGCTGAATCTTGTTGCAAGCGGTCGCTCTTACACACAGCGCTTGCGCCATGTCCAGTGAAAGCAACCCGTCCTCACGTCCCATCCACTGCAGCTGCAGTTAACAGTCTCCTCCGGCCACAGACACAGAAAGACAGTCAGCTCCACCACGGTGCCAGGGACGGGTTGCAATCACAATGCAAGAAGGGGTGAGCTCGCCCCATGCAAATAAGTCGTTTAACAATGACCTGATTCACTTGCCTCCTTTTTTGACATGCATTTCCCTGCAACTGACCTTGACAAGCAGTTGGCACAATGCAGCACCGCCTTGGATCTCAGAAGAGAGGCAAAGCAGGGGGATGGACGATTCCTTTGGAAATCCAGATCCCAATACTGTCAGTTGGGTGGGAAGGAAGAAATAGCAAGTTGTCCTTCCACTACGGCATCTGTCTGTCCGTCCGGTGGCTCTTTGCTTTTTTTGGCTGCCAGTCCCCCCCTGGGGTGGATCTCTGGAGTGAGTTGAGCTGGGAGTTGAGTGCGGAAGGCTGGAGATAGTTTTATTTTAGATCAGCACTACAGAGGGGGGTTGGTTCAGAAGCTGCCTGTCAAACAGCAGCAGCAAAAGTTAATTCAGGGCAAGTGGGGGAGGATGGAGGAGGGAGAAGTGGAGGCAGGGCTGGCAGCCTAGGGCGACAGTCTGGGCATGTGCCAGCTGGATATCAGGTCCCTTCTCGCACTGGGAGCTGGTTAGAGTTTTACCTCCAGGCTTCTGGGTCAGTGGTATCCAATTGCTGCCCCTGGCGTGGTGTTTCTAGGGCAGAGAGTGTTACTGCAGCCTGACCTTCCGAGACGGGCTCACGCCCGGGCTAACCAGCCCACCACATTCACCCAGCAGCTCAGCAAAAGGCCCTTAGCTCACGTCGTACCACGGGCCACAGATTGAGGCCTCCACCCCGTCATGCAGTTTGTAAGGGTGGAAGCCTGCGCCCGGGTGGAGCCCAGTTACCTTCAGCGGGGCCCGGCGTGGGTGCAGGGAAATGTCTGTGCAGAGTAGCGTGCAGGGTCGGGGCCGTATCTGCTTACCAAGGGCTGCTGGGACTTCCCGCAGTTTGAAATTGGACTTTGTGCCAATGTGTGCGTAATGCAACCAGGTGAATCTAGCCTGGTTCTGGCCTCCATTGCAAACCTGGGGTAGTGTGGCCCCGACACTCACAGGCGTAGGAGCCCAGGGGGCCAAATTTCCAAGAGGCATCCGTGGAGGGGGAAGCTTCGCGCAGCTCTGGATTCTCGCATCTGAAACCCCCACGCGCTGGGAGCCTGTGGGTCAGACGCTGCACCAGGCAGGGGGAAACTGTCCCAGAATGGCCCCTCCAGCACTGAAATGGCCAGGGCCAAATGCAACGTGGGAGTCAGACCAATAACTGCACGGATGCTGTGTCAACTTCCCCTGAATCTGGCCCAGAAAACGCCACCTGACCATGAAAGTGGCACTAAGGCCTCAGCACAACCTAGCCATCTTCTCTGCTGCCGCAGCTTCGATCTCTTCTGCCGAGCAGCCAGGCGGGATATGAGAAGTGACAGGACCCTGGCAAGCCAGGAGCCCTGTGGGAGTAGCTTTGCAAAGTGAGCACTAAGGGACTGAACAGCCCAGTGGCTAAGCCAGGAGGAAGCAGGAGAAGGGAAATGCTCCCAAGCTCCATATAAATTGAAAGCGACCAGACTAGGGTCAGGGAAGGGCTTAACAGATATACATGGGGATGGGTAAACAGGTTTGGAGGTGATAAGCTCCTGTCCCCCTTCCCGCACCTTAGCCTCTCCCCCGTCCTTTGGTCGTTGTTGCCAGCACTTCTAGCTTTCCTTTGGCACTTCAGTTGCCAAAAATCTCCCTAGGAAGGTTGCTGTCCAGAGCACATTTCCAGGCCAACGACAAGCAAGAAGTAATGCTAAAGCTTATACAGTGCTTCAGCTATAGGCATCAAAGGTGGGTAGAGATTATAATCACCATTATACTGATGGGGAAACTGAGGCACGACACCGCAAAGCAACTCATCCAAGATGTTGCAGCGAGTCAGTAACTGAGCCCTGCCGGACCCTGGAATAAGCAGGAGGAGAATGTGGCTCACTGAGCATGTACTGTGCCCCCAAGAAATAACCGAAGAGGCAAATCTGGCTTTAGAAGTCAATCCCCAGACACCACAGCAGTAATCTGGGTTCAGCTGTAAGCCCACAGTTGTTTGTATGGAATAAGAGGTACAACATTAATTACACTAAGAGCCGGCTCCTTTCCCCACTGAAGTCAACGGGGAAACATCCGCTGACCTCAGTGATGCAGGATTGGGGCCCAGATGAGGTTTAGGGAAGCATGGGCGTTTGCTAATCAGGACCTCACGGTGCGCGAACCCCAGTACAGCAGGGAGCTCAGCCGGAAAGGCTCCAGGCATTGTTGAATAGATCAGTTCTCTCGTGCATCCTGTACAGTAACAGGGACATCGCCCCCACACCCACATGTCCCCGAACAGGGAAACGTGACAGGGAAACGTGGCCAGCCCCCTGCCCCACCAGGGAACACAGCACTGGAGACAGCAAGTAGCGAGATGGCCACAGCCTTATACAGAGCTCCAGCAGCTCTCGCAGCCACAGCAGAAGGGAACAGCTGATTTTCTCGTGACATACGAGCATAAGACCGGCCGTCCCGGGTCAGCCCAAAGGTCCATCGAGTCCAGGGTCCTGTCCTCTGACAGTGGCCAGTGCCGGGTGCCCCAGCGGGAATGAACAGAGCAGGTCATCCTCAAGTGATCCATCCCCTGGCGCCCATTCCCAGCTTCTCATTCTTGTTGGAATCGGTGTTGTGTAGGTCCTGCACAAACACAGAGACAGGCCCTGCCCCAGGAAGCTGACGGGCTACGCAGACTCTACTTCTAAGTTGGCAAGTGGATACGACGATCAGCCAGGAGAGCCCACGATAACCACGCGATGATTCTGATCAGCACTCACAGGAGGGAGGCCACGGATGCAGCCCCCCAGAAGGACAATGTCCCCCGAGTCGTCCCTGCCCCTGTCTGCGTGACTCCATCCCTGCTGGCGTGACCTCGCACGTGACCGCACAAAGGATGCTCTTTTGCTGAGCGTGCCGGAGGCGTGCGAGGGTGTGCCACACAGCGGATGCTGTTTTGCAGAGGGCGCAGAGCGTGCTGGGAGCAGGCGAGGTCATGCCACACGGAGGATGTCATTTTGCAGAGCGTGCTGCCCTGCCCCCCCACCATGGCTTGACATGTGGCAGGTGAGGTCAGCACCTGCTGCATGACAACCTCTGTACGGGATACCAGACACAATCCAGTCTGGTTTTATATCAGTACCGGACAGGAGCCAAACCAGACGCAACCAGGGCCGTGTGGCTTGAAACTGGCCGAACGGCCTGCCGAATTCAGCGCACGCCCGCTGCTAACCTGTCGCACCCGCCTGGTTTTAGCTTTGCTTACTGCCCTCACGGGTGTAGAGTATGGCACCGAGGCTCGCTCTTAACAGCACGTACGGCACGTGGAAAACAGGGAAAGAGGCTGCACCAGATCAGGACTCAGCGAATTAAAATTGCAAATAATAACAACTGGCTGGTGATGCTACAGATGCTGTTAGCCAAGCGAGGGGCTTCTGGCTTAAACCTCAAACCCAAGGCCCTGCCAGCTCTGCAGGGACGTGATTTGTTGCCACTGAACCTTGTGTGGGGGGAGCATGAACAGACATACATGGCCAGGAGCCAAAGGCCATTGCAGTCAATGGAAAGACACCCCCACCCCACACTGGCTTCAGTGGGTTTGGGATCAGATTTACAATCCCCACTGAGACTGGTGTCCTGTGAGCTACTGAGCGAGGGCGTCAGTGGGAGCAAAGGACGTATTCAGCACCTTGCAGAGCTGGGCCCGTTGTCCTGCCCCCCAAGTCGCTTAGATGCTAAGGGCCCAATCCGGTGAGCACTCTCAGTTACAGCTCCATGGGAACTGGGGGGTGGGAGGGACAGCACTTTGCAGGAGAGAGCCCTAAGGGGCTGCACCCCTCTCTCATGCTGTGTTGTCACTGCTGTATGCCCCTGCCCCCTTTCTGTGGCGCTCACGCTGGCTGTCACAGCCACAGCTGGGCAAGTGGCTTCACTGCGCCGTGCCTCGGTTTCCACCTCTGTAAAGACTGTGGAGAGACTCGGTGCTTCCCAGCCCTTCTTCCCACGGGCGGTGCCTATCAATGTGGGGAGAGTGCCAGAAGCTCCCTACGTCACTGGACTCCCCTAGCTCTGATCCACTGCCCGAGACCAACCTTTAGTTGATTGGACTTTGATTAGAAGAGATTTTAGCATTTGCCTTAGCAAAGCAACGTGGGAATGGCAGCTCCAGTGACCTTGGTCCAGGTCATCGCAGGATCCCTTCGCTTCCGTGGTTCTTTTAAAGAGAGGAAGGGCCATGTTCTCAGCTGGCATTAATCCTTGCCACCCCCTCACACTGGCTGATCCCTAGTGTCTATTTACAGCAGCTGTCCTTGACAGCCTGTGTCTCTGTCCCTTTTCCTTGCAGGCAGAGAACTCAAAGTCTAACTCAATTGCTCGGGAGCGCTTGTAACTAGAGGAGCGATTTTTCCCCTCTAAAGGGCTAACAAGGGGTTCGCCCCTCCTGCAGACCTTGGAAGGTCCATAGAGAGGGGAGAGGAAAGCTGCTTGATCTGTGCCCCCCCCCCCGCCCCCAGCCTCCTCTTTGTAAAGCACTTTGATGCAAGTTCAGAGCTATATGTGCAAGGGATGTTAGTTACTACCAGAGTCAAGTGAATTTTCCCTTCCAGTTACCCCGTGTCTAAGATGAGTAGGAAGCGACTGGAGACTTCTTACATTTCTGTGGCATCTCCAGAATGATTACATCTGCCCTTGCCGTTCCATTCTCGGTGTGAGCCAGTCCGATCCGCCCCTCTGAGGCTATTTGGATGTTATATATCCTTTAGTTTCTTATCTTGCCAGTTGCACAGCCAGCAAGTTTGGGACTGATTTGGGAGGATCAAAAGCTTCTGTGTCTGTCTGGGCTCTCTGATCCCCAGCACTGCCATGGGGGCAGGGATGTGGTTTCAGGCTGGAGTGGTATCGCGAAAGAAACTGGAACAAAAATGGTGCTGATTTCATGGCTTTCCCTTCCCTCCCAAACATCTCCTGCCGTCTGGCTGCAGTACATGGTGCATGGAGTGCACGCAAACAGCCAGCAATACCCTGCCTTCGGGAAACAGGGCCAGATTCTCCTCTTCGAGACAGTGGTATAAATTGGGAGTAATTCCACTGTCACGCCATAATTGCACGGGTAACTGAGATCAAAATCTGCCCCGTACTGGGTAAGGGATCTGGGACAGGACAACCAGCCCTGTGGAATTAGAGGGGGAGACCATTGTTGGAGTCAAGGATGTGCTAATCTCCCCAGAAAATTCAGCCTGAGGATTCCCTGCTTGCACACCTTGGGTGTATGACAAATGGTAGCAAGCCCACTGTGCACACACTTCACTAGGTTATGACTTGGGGAGCCTCAAGCTAAGCGGGGAGGCGAAGGAGAAGGAAAACAGCCCAGCCCTGCTGAAAATTGGGGCCAAGAGCACTTTCTGCCTCAGTTTCCCTGTTTGTGTATTAGGGCTAATAATGTTTCCCTAACTAACAAGCACTCTGCGGAGCTTAATTAATTCCCATTTGTCAGGCCTCAATGGGGAGGATTCTAGCAATGCAACGTACTGGTAGACACACGCCCCACCGTGCCGGGACTCGTTACTTTGATGCAATATTGAAAGAGACCCTGCACTCTCACAGCAGGTGTGTGTGTGTGTGTTGAATGCACACGCAGCACTAAAGTAAGTGTGCTTTATACAGAGAGGCCCAGAGCCTCAAAGGTATTCAGGTGCCCAATTCCCACTGAAATCATTCAGCTGGAGTCGTCCGGAGCAGAGCGCCAGGAAATATTTTCAAACCCGCAAGAGCCCCAGCGTCTCCCGTGGGGCTGAAAACCCGAGCCCTGGCGTGCCCTGAGCCCCAGTGTGCTCTGTGGGACTGAAGCCCTGAATGCTGGTGGCCTCCCAGCCCCGCGGGGCTAAAGCCCCGAGACCTCCTGCCCCCCACAGCTGAAGCCTGGAGCCCCCAGTGGGAGATGGGGGGCTCTGGGAAATAATCTCTGAGAAGTTAAGCACTGAATGGGGAGTTAGACGCTTAAATGCCTTTGAGGAGCTGGGCCAGAGTTGCCATCAGGGAGCACAGGAAGAAATCACCCTGTATAATGGATGCTGTATTAAATTCCTGCCTGGAGGAAGTCAGAGCATCAGACCTTGGCATAATTTACTGTGTACTTAGAGGAAAAGTAATTAAGATAGCTACACCGATAAGCTAGGGAATACAGTTTGTCATGCTGTAGGTGTCTATGGAGAGCTCATTTTATCGACAGCATCTCGAGTTATGTCCAGCAATGGCAATATGTCAAGAAACCTTGGACAGCAGCAAACTAACACCAGGAGAGTCTCATGGCACTGAATGCCGAGGAAGGCAGGGGACTGGCAGATTTCCCCAGCAGAAGGGGTGACAGGCCTGGCATCTCCCTATGACACAGACCAACATTTGCCCTCCCTGTACTGTCAGAAGGGCGGCACGTGTCGCATACAGGGTTAATGGCCCGGGTGCTGCCAGGGGTCTAAGGTTAACACCATGGCAGGGGTGTCACTTAACGGTGCGAATGGAGCAAAATTCTTTAAATCCGGGGTGGGTGCTTGTAGAGGAAAACCACAAATAGCTCCGTGAGCCAAGCTATAGACCAGCACAGGTCTCATCCACTGGGCTCCAGTGTGCAGCTGGGGCGTGTTGTATTAATTTAGCTGGAACGTCTGGGCTAGCGGTGCTAATATAACCCGTCACTGTCCACCATTAACCAGTGTTAAACAAGGTTTGGGGTTTGGGACACAGAGATCCCCAGCCTGCTTAGCACTACGGCAAACCCACCGTGACCCAGCCTTTTAACCCTTTCCGGACGATACAAGTAGGAAGGAAAAAGGATTTGCAATGTAAAAGAAGGCTTTTATTTTACCAGCATCTCGTGTTCCCGTTCCCTTTAGCTGGAGAGACAAAACCCCTTGTTTAACAGGCCCTACGGTGGTAATAAAACTGGCAATAGCTGGCTTTAGGGGGAACTGAGAAGAAGGTAGATAAGAGCGGTCACTGCGGCTGTTGTTAAAGTCCAAGCCCATTGCCTTTCAAACACACCGAGACACAAAAGGGGAAATGAACAGCGCAGAGAACCTGCAGCTTGTGACTCTGGTGCTCTCTCTCACTTGCAACCTCGCTGCTGGAAAAACAGCCTTAGCACATGGGCTGCTCAGGCACTCTGAGCCCTGACCAACTCGTACCAGCTGTTTAGGGCATGGCTTTTCCATGGTCACAGGCTTATAGGAGTGTTGCAGAATATACAGTCTTGGCAGGCTAAGCCAAGCTCGTGTTAGACGGAAGGAAAAAGGCGAGAGAGAAGAAATGAGGTGGGGAAGGAGAAGGACACACTGCTGGAGGGAAGGGGGAGGAAGAGACAAAGTTTCACATCCCAGGTGGTGGCTGGGATTCACCTGGTGCTGGTAAAGGTGGTGCCACCTGGGTCCCGCTCTTTGGCCCACTCAAGACATCTCTCGGGATTAGGATGAAGATGGTCTGGGCGGGGTCCTGGGAGACCGGGCGGGCGATGGCAGCCATGATGGCGAAGTTGCTCCAGAAGCCAACTGTTCTCTCAAAGGCTCTGGCTTTAAGGCCCCGCAAAGGCGTGCTGGGTGGACTAGCTCACCCCCTGCATTATTCTGTCCACTAATTAGGCCTAGTTTCCAACACTCCAATGATGGTTCACTGGTTTCTGGTTCCCCACTTTTCTTGTTTACAAGGCATGAGTGTAGCACAGCCCTGGAGTTCTAGCAGGAGCCCGTTTTGGTTGCGCTAATTCAGGCTTTGTCTCCCGGGCTGTTTGTGCCCACCAGCATTTGCTATTATAGGTTATAGTGTCATCATCTGAACTTGCACTCGCTTTTCACACGTGCGCTCACCATTAGGGTCCCTGTGTAGGCCCACTTATCACACCCGAGCCCCGTCCCAGGGAGGAGACAACGGCTACGGTGACGTTCTCAGTGACAGTATAACGAGCTGGAGCCAGAAACAGCAAATCAGCTGCATCAGCTCCATCACCTTGGCCCTCCCTTCACCCGCTTCGTAACAGAAACATTGTGCCAATGAGCCCACAAGAAACCCTGGTTAATTGCTGGAACAGGTTCCAAGTTTACTGAACTGCATAGGTTTTAACTCTCGTAACAGTACTCTCCTGTACTGCACTCAGCCTTGCAAGATACCCCCTAGCCCTAGTATAAGGCTCTCCCATCGCTTTCCAAAGGCTCATTATCCCCCATTGTATAGCTGGGGAAACTGGGGCACGGCAAGGTAATAGGATTGGCTCAAAGCCCAGTTCCCCCTCTGTTCATCCCCTAATTGTTTCATGACCAAACTAAGCCACAAAGTTAAAAAAGAAAGGAAAACGTCCTAGTAGGTTCGTTCCTGGTGGGTTAGAAGCGCCTCACACGGCCGCACAGCTAGCTGGCTTCCATCCTCTATACTGGCGAGGGTGACTTTCAACCGCGCTACATGCAGCGGACCAAGCGGGCGAGTGCCTATGCTCGCTACTGCCCCCCACTGGATGGAATCGAAGCTGTGGACTGGCATTCTGGATTCTGCACCGCTAACAGAGGCTTGGTCGACACTTAAAACTTGAACTCTGTTGGTCAGGGGCAGGCAGCGCAGCGGTCTTTCTCAGTGCTGCGTGGCCACATTATGTGGCCGTAGAGCTTCGTTACAGTGGATAATCTGAGAGGCCCTTTGCGAGCGACTTGGTAGATTTTCATTTAGCCCCGGGAACCGCGGCAGTAAAAATCATTTAGCTTTAATTTATGGATCAGGCCATTTCAACCCCCCAAACTTTATTTCTAATAGAACGTGATTTATTTGTAATGTGACTAACACTCCTTCCTCAGTGCGGGCGCCTGCTTTATTACCCCAGGGCTGGTGCTTTAAAACTGATGGGGATTTACGGCTTAGGCTGGCCCACTTTTTTATTCTTTTATTGCACATGTACGCTGAGTCCCCGCTCCTGGAGGCAGCCTGTTATGGGAAGTCGTGAAGTTGTGGGACCCCAGTGACAGCTAACTGACCCGGATGGGGCGGCGCGGAAGGGAGCCCTGGATGTTAATGGACTCAAAGGGATGGAAAACACACCAGGGAAGACTCTGTTACCATCAGGACTGCAGCTTTTGCAGCAAAAGCAGGGGCGTTGGCATTCTGCACTGAAAGGCAAATACCTTGGTGCCCTCTCCTTGGCTGCACAGTGTTTCACCTTGGGGGTTAGAGGACACCAGGCACAGTCCCTAGGAAGGCATGGGCCAGATTCCCAGGGAGCAGCTTACATCTCACTTATTTCCCGGCTGTAGTCTCCACCACAGCCCCTGTACAAATAGAGCACCCTAGAGGCTGGCTGTAGTAACTAAGTGCATGTTCATACACTGCAATGTAAGCCTAGGGTTCGAATTCAGACACAAGCCTAACCCTTCCTGCCCTGCCGTCTACACAAATCCCGCACTCACCCAAGGCTCGGACCCAGGGTCCCAGGACCCCATAGTGATAGCATGGCTGAGCCTGAATCAAGCTGGGGCCCGGGGTTCAAGCCTCTATTGCTTTGCCATGTAGACACAGCCCAACTGGCTTTGTGCCCTGGAAATCCACCAAAAGTATCCCAAAGGCTGACCTTCTTTGTCCTTGGGACAGTCACGTGTTCCCCACATGCACCAAAAAGGGCTGGAGCAGCCCTATTTTGGGTGGGCACTAGGAAGTCTGAGATATGGTTGGCCAGACTGGGGCCCACGTACTGCAGTGCGGCTGCTGAAGCCCCAGATTGGGATTCATGGGGTCAACAATTCATAACCTGGGATGTGTTGTAGACAGTCAGGCCCTAGGTTAACACAGCCAGGGGCTGCTAACTTGAGTTCTGCTAACTGGGCTGACACTGTTGTGTGGCCAGACCCTAAGGGACTGTATGCTGAGCCGCATGGGTGCAGAGCAGAGCTGCACTCCACCACCTATGCTGTGGTGGGTACGTTGTGGATCGCCGGGATCTGGCTTTACCAGCATTGTGTCGGCTGAGAGCTCTCCCACGCCGGGATTAAGCTCACTGGAGCAGCGGGCCCAGCCTTGGGATCTTTTGCCCACTGGGGTGGTGCTGCAGGTCTGCAAGAGAGGGGCCGAACCTGGCCCATACGTCACACCCAGACCCCTGTAGCAGGGCTAGTGGCGTTATATGATCTTGGGCGGACAGGACAACGGCTCACAGTAAATATTGAACCAACCCTTTTAAATTCAGATTAGTGCCACTCCTGTGGATGGCCAAGTTCAGGCCCTTGGATTTCATCAACTGGGGAAGCTGATTCAGAGGGAATGGGTCCTGTCCTGCCCTCCCTGCTGTTACCTTCTTTCCCCAAAGTCCTGAGATGCTACAACTGAGGGGACAGAGCAGATGGCAGCTACAGCTCCAGGGCCAACGGTGGCTGGGCCAGGGGGCCTGGGCAGCAGGGGTTGGAACAGGCAGCATGGGGGCTTGATGGCTCCTGTCAGTGTCTGTCTGTCTTGTGTAAGCAGGGTCTGACTGAGCTCTCCCCCGCCGGCAAGCCACGGAGGGGCAAAGACTCAGGAGCCGCCTGTTTTCACATGAACACGGCTACTCTGCCTAGGTATCCAGCAGGCAGAGCAGCGTTGCCCAAAGTGATCCACTTTGTTGGGTTACAAATCAGTTTAGGACTGAATGCAGGGGTAGTGAAATGTTGCTATCTGTATTGTAGGAGTAAAGGGCAGCAGAACTGTGCATAGCCTGTCCTGATTGTGGGGCTCAACCGCAACTGAAATGAACTTGCTAAGCCAGGGGGCTTGGATGCAGACCAGGTGCCCCTGCCAGGAGGTGTGGGCTCTATCCCAAAGCCCCAGGCATGGTTTAACCTGCCCCTCCCCACTGTTCAAAGACAGAGCTAAGCAGGGCTCCATCAGGCGTCTTTGGCTAAGTGCTCACTACAGCTGAAATCACTTGTGGGACAGCATTTCTGCCCAGCTTGCTTCAGCAATGAAGTTCCCCCACTAGGAGCTGACACTGGCTGAGAGCATAGGCGCCGACGCCGTGGGTGCTCTGGGGCTGGAGCACCCATGGGGAAAAATTGGTGCATGCTCTGCACCCACCGGCACCCAAGCTCCCCACCCCGCCCCAGCTCACCTCACCTCCGCCTCCTCCTCTGAGCGTGCCGTCCCCGCTTCTCCTCCCAGCGTTTGCCGCCACGAAACAGCTGTTTTGCGACGTAACAAGCTGTGGGAGGGAGCAGGGAGGAGCGGGAATGCGGTGCCCTCAGGGGAGGAGGCAGGGAAGAGGTGGGGCTGGGGCCGGGATTTGGGGAAGGAGTCCAGTAGGGGCTGGGAGGGGGCAGAGTTGGGGCGGGGACTTTGGGGAAGGGGTTGGAATGGGGGCAGGGCAGGGCTGGAGGGCGTGAGCACCCACCGAGAGGTTGGCGCCTATGACTGAGAGCTGAAAATCACAAAGAACTGGGGGGAAACGACAAGAGACCAACCTGCAGAGGTCGCAGTAGAGAAGCGGGCCGCAGCAACAGGTGTGCAGTGCAGTGGCTGGCAGGGTGGCCAGTCAAGCAGCGAGTGGCCGGTGGAGTGGAACGGCGGCTAGCGGGGAGGCCACTGAAGTGGAATGGTGGCTGGCGGGGTGGCCAGCCAGAGCAAGTGCTCAGATGGCAGAGCAAGCCAGGGGCCTTTTTTCCCCCGCCACCCGCCAGGGTGGGAGGTGACCTCACACAGATGCACCTCTGAAGCCTGGGGCCTCCCTGACCAAGGGCAACCACTGTGAGCGGGGTGTGGTGAGGGAGCAGCGAGGGGCACAGAAAAGGGAAAAATGGCTATTCACTGTCTCGTAACTGTTGTTCTTCGAGATGTGCTGTTCACGGCCATTCCAATCCGCTGTGTGTGCACCGTGTGCACGGCAGCCGGAAGATTTTTTGGGCACGATGAAGGCGCGACTCCAGGGGGCGCCCAGACTGACCCTGTGGATACTGCTCGTGGTACAAGCTTCCGGCTGCCGTGCACGCACTTCGCGCACACCTGATTGGAATGGCCACGAACAAGCGCTCAGAGGACTTTGGATTGTAGAACTCAAGAACATGAGACAGACGACTCTGTCCCCACGCACTCGGGGGTGGGTGTCCGGCTCACTGGTTTATGATTAGAAATCCTACTTGTGGCATTTTCCCTAATTAATGTGGGGTGACTTCCCTCCTTTCATTAAAAGTTCCTTTTCTACACTCAGACTCTGTGCGGGCGAATGGGGAAGTATTGCCTCTCAGAGGTGCCCAGGGGTGGTGTGTAAATTTCCCAGCTTACTGGCTGGGGACTCGAGCCGGTTCTGTGTTGTATTGTTGGAAAGGAACCCCTAGATATTGAACCTGGCCCTGGTTGCTGCCAATGCCCCGTGGCAGAACGGTTATACTTGGATAAGCCCAGTAGTGCGTTTGTTTCTGGCACCCCTGTCCCTCTTGACTGATGATTCTTGTATGGCAGCTAAGCGGTGTGAGAGGTGGGAGGCAGGTTCAGGAGCAAATTCAGCACTGTGTTGGCTTGAAACAAACCACTGCCTTATGCAGACAGCTTACGCTGGCCCCACCTGAGCCCTGTTCTTATCAGGTGCCTGCCGGCTGTCCTGAATGAAGCGTGGCTGTGGGTGGGAGCAGCGTCCAGAATTAGCACTTCACGGACAGATGGACGAACCTACCCCCCGAGGGGTAATGAAGAGAACCAGTCAGGGAGTGAAGTAGGCAGGGTCCCTCCCAAGTGATCCCATTCATCTCGGCCACACAGCAAAGTATAAATGGGTGTTGTGGCCCCTGGGCTGGCATCCTGTTTATCGTGTATATCAAGGCTTGTTTGCAGAAACCACATTCCTTCCTTTGGAGGCCATGGTTTGAGCTGGAGTTTGATTTCAAAGGAAACAGGACTGGCCTGGTGGGCAAGCAAAGTAAGCAGTCATGGGGTAAGAGGGAAGGTGCTCTCATGGACTGGTAACTGGTTAAAAGATAGGAAACAAAGGGTAGGAATAAATGGTCAGTTTTCAGAATGGAGAGAGGTAAATAGTGGTGTCTGTACTGGGCCCAGTCCTATTCAACATATTCATAAATTATCTGGAAAAAGGGGTAAACAGTGAGGTGGCAAAATTTGCAGATGCTACAAAACTACTCAAGCTAGTTAAGTCCCAGGCAGACTGTGAAGAGCTACAAAGGGATCTCACAAAACTGGGTGGCTGGGCAACAAAATGGCACATGGAATTCAATGCTGATAAATGCAAAGTAATGCACATTGGAAAACGTAATTCCAACTATACGTATAAAATGATGGGGTCTAAATGAGCTGTTACCACTCAGGAAAGAGATCTTGGAGTCACTGCGGACAGTTCTCTGAAAACAGCCACTCAATGAGCAGTAGCAGTCAAAAAAGTGAACAGAATGTTGGGACTCATTAAGAAAGAGATAGATAATAAGACAGAAAATATCATGTTGCCTCAATATGAGTTCACGATACGCCCACATCTTGAATACTGCGTGCAGATGTGGTCGCCCCATCTCAAAAAAGATATACTGGAATTGGAAAAGCTTCAGAAAAGGACAAGAAGAATGATTAGGGGTATGGAACAGCTGCCATATGTGGAATGATTAATAAGACTGGGACTTTTCACTTTGGAAAAGAAATGACTGGGCGGGGGGGGGGGGATATGACAGAGGTGTATAAAATCATGACTGGTGTGGAGAAAGTAAATAAGGAAGTGTTATTTATTCCTTCTCATAACACAAGAACTAGGGGTCACCAAATGAAATTAATAGGCAGCAGGTTTAAAATAAACAAAAGGAGGTGTTTTTTCACACAGTGCAGTCAACTTGTGGAACTCCTGGCCAGAGGATGTTGTGAAGGCCAACGCTATAACAGGGTTCAGAAAGAACTAGATAAGTTCATGGAGGATAGATCCATCAATGGCTATTAGCCAGGAAGGGCAGGGATGGTGTCCCTAGCCTGTTTGACAGAAGCTGGAATAGGTAACAGGGGATAGATTGCTTGATGATTACCGGTTCATGCCCTCTAGGCCACTGTCAGAAGACTGGGCTGGATGGACTGGGCTGGATGGACCTGGATGGACCAGTATGGCCGTTCTTATGGCACTTGTCTGGCCTACATCCCCCTAGGATCTGAGCCCCTCACTCTTTAATGTGTTTACCCTTGCAACTCCCCTGGAGTAAGGCTGTCTATTGTCCCCATTACAGATAGCGTCTCTGTGCCTTAGGCCTATAAATGACTTGCCCAAGGTCACAGAGGAAGTCTGTGGCAGAACAGGGAATTGAATCCAGAGCTACTGAATTCCAGGCTAGTGCTGTAACCGCTGGACCAGCTTTCCTCACAGGCATAGTAGCTGCAAAGCTGTCTCTCTCCCTCCCCTTTGCATCCTGCCTTGCCCTGCAGTGAATGCTGTTCTGTTTAAAGCGATTCATTCCTCAGGAAGAACAGTTCTCTCTGTTACCAAAAAAAAAAAAAAAAAAAAAGGCAAGTAGGAAAACTTTTAAACAAGAACTTTTCCCTCCACCGGTGCCTGCAATTCAGGTTCCAAGCCTCTGGCTCGAAATGGGAGCAGTGTGGGGATCTATTCAGTATTTAGTACCAGCAGGCCATCCTGTCCTGTGGGAGTAGCAAGCTTTACAAGCTACCATGGCAGAGGTGAGGATGACAAGAGAAACCCAATACTCCTCTTGGCCTGGACGGAGCTTAATTTAAAGCGTGGTGGCTCGGTTACAGGATTTTTTTCCATTTGCATCCTCGCTTCATTCCTCTTGCAAACATAGCAACTGCCCCCTGCTCGTGCAGTGGCAGCAACTGCTGCGTTGGCTGCAGCTTAGTCTGAAAATGCAATATGAACTCACTTGCATGGAGAGCCCCAACTTTTCATCCCCAAATTACCCAGCTAGGTGAGCTAAATCCTGCAGCCTTTATCCAGGCAAAACTTCAGCGGAGTGCCTACCCTGCTGCTGAACAAATGGAAGATCTCTTTTCTCCCACTGTGCCCACACCTAGGCCTTGCTCAAATCCCTCCTATAACCCACCTCTTCCAGGAGCCCCACATGTGGAAAAATATACCTAAAAAGAAAAGGAGTACTTGTGGCACCTTAGAGACTAACCAATTTATTTGAGCATAAGCTTTTGTGAGCTACAGCTCACTTCATTGGATGCATCCGATGTATACATCCGATGAAGTGAGCTGTAGCTCACAAAAGCTCATGCTCAAATAAATTGGTTAGTCTCTAAGGTGCCACAAGTCCTCCTTTTCTTTTTGCGAATACAGACTAACACAGCTGTTACTCTGAAAAATATACCTGTGAGCCTAATAACAAGAAGCAGCATGTTTAGCTGAAGGAATGGCTGCTTCCTGTTCCATCTGTGATCCCCTCAGACCTAGGCAGAGACTCATTTCACATTGGCCAGATAAGCATCAGGTGGGAACTGTATTTGGGAACTGTTTACCTGGGCTGGGCTGGGCTTTGCTTGAGCCAGCGACTTTAAGGTGAAAGGCAAATGTACCTCTTTACCTGAGCTTTCCAGTCCCTTGTAAAAATAGAGGACATTAATTTTAACATAAAGCTTGGGGTTAGGGCTGTGCACATTTAGCTAATTTCTACAGATTTTTACAATGGGAAATTTTTGATCCCAGGGCTGCCCCTTGGATCAGTAGCATTCAGGGTATGGAAGACGTTTATATATTCATGAACCAACACTAGCAATAACCCTGTATGCTCTCCTATTAATAGTTATAATGCAACTCGATTCACATTGATGTTAATTGATCCTTTGAGCCACACCACTGTCATGATGCACATTGTTCTCAGACAGATGCCTTTAGGCAAATAAAAAGCAACTCCCAACCCACTCATAATGCTTTATGCTACTTTTGTTTCCAAGAGTTCTGATTGCACTGTTAAAAACTGTATCCATTCAACGGACAACTTCTGAAGTTCAGTAGAATTCCTACCTTCAAAAACAGACTCCAACGAGAGACTGCTGAATTGGAATTAATTTGCAAACTGGATACAATTAACTTAGGCTTGAATAAAGACTGGGAGTGGATGGGTCATTACACAAAGTAAAACTATTTCCCCATGTTTATTCCCCCCCCCATTGTTCCTCAGACGTTCTTGTCAACTGCTGGAAATGGCCCACCTTAAGTGATCACTCTGGTTACAGTGTGTATGGTAACACCCACTGTTTCATGTTCTCTGTTTATATAAATCTCCCCACTGTATTTTCCACTGACTGCATCGGATGAAGTGAGCTGTAGCTCACGAAAGCTCATGCTCAGATAAATTGGTTAGTCTCTAAGGTGCCACAAGTCCTCCTCCTCTACCTGCACAGAGTAGAGCAATCGATGCCCCCTTCAAGTTATGCTCTGGCCTTGTCTAGAGTAGGAAAAAAAGCGTGTTCTTAGCACATGTTGGCTAATGTGGTAAAATCTTGGTGAAGACAAGGTAGTTGTAGTTTTAATGCTCCTTAACAAGCTATATTCTACAGCCAATTTAAGAACCACTCACAATGCAGAGGAAGGCCAAAGCTCCGATACAGCAACAAGGTCAAGCAAGGCCTCAAGCAATTCAGCATTCCCATTGACAACTGGGAAAATCCTGCCCATAATTGCTTAGTCTGGAGAAGCCAGGTTAAGACTGCTGCAGTCACTGCGGAGAGCCATCAGACAGCCCAGGCTGAGGCCCCCAGGTGAGCCAGGAAGCAGAGTGTGCTCCAACCTCCATCTGGCGAGTGGACCAGTAGCCACTGTGGGAAGGTTTGCCGCTTGTGCATCGGGCTCTTTTCCCATACCATTGCTAAGCACCACTGACAGACCAACTTTGTCGCATCTCCTTTCATCTGTCAAGATGTTGGACAGCCATACAACAGGGTGACGAACCACTGGCACAAACTAGCAAGGGAAGGGGTAGATTCTTCACCTCCTGCAGTCTTCAAATCAGCTGGATGTCTTCCTGGGAGATATGTTTTAGCCAAACAAGGTATTCGGCTCAATACAGGAGCCTGTGTTATACAGGAGGTCCAACTAGGGAACATATGGTCCCTTCTGGCCCTAAACTCTGGGAATACACCCTTTTCCCTAGTGTGGACTTATTCTTTTAGTGAGCTGATTTACAGCAGTTGTTTGTTGAGGTAAGGGAGAACAAACCTGAGGGAACAAATAGCTCAGAGCTGCTGGGGAGGATCAGGGTCTAAACTGCCAGCTATATCATATAGTAAGGAAGCACTGGGAATACTGCGACATAAGCACTTACATAGAACCTCAATGGCTCATTTCTCTATTGCCTGCACCTGGTGTCATCGCTTACATCAGTGCAAAGTAAGCACCTCAGTGATTTGATAGTGCTTTACGCTCACTGTGCATCGGCATGAATGATGGCACAAGGTGCAGGGCAACAGGCCGTCAAGTCCTACAGCTTCAGAGCAATGTGCAAATGCGAGTCAATCCGGGCAACACTTGTGTGTGTGCTATAGATAGCATATAGCTATAGATGAGGGATCCAAAGCAGGAGTCATTTGCCAGAGGGCGTAAAGGGAATCTAATTCAGAGCAGGGCTTAGACATCAGGAGGTCCTGGCTTCCAGCCCTCTGCTAAGACCGCACTTCTCTCTAATGTGATGCAGCAAATTCACAAGGTTCCCCAACAGAGAAGAATTACTGATGAGTGAGTTACACCCACTATTTTACCTTGGATCTGACTTTTTCTTTAAGGCGTGTTGGGGTACTCTTTATTAAAAAAAACAAACTTTTTGAAAAAAATGCAAATATGCAAAACCCTTTCTCCCCATAACGTATCCACATGTTCACAAAAGGGACACAAATGCGCTAAATGAAAGGTGTCATATTTCAAAGAAGAGGTTTAAATAATAAAACATTAGGCTGTGTGTTCACTGAATAGGCTTACAAAAGCACATCGCTTTCAGATCAAACCATCTCTGGAATCCTGCAGCCCTCTGAGCCATTCCACAACTCCGTACGTAACTTGGGCGAGCTTCACGGCAGTTCTGGTGTGAGCCCTGCTATCAAAGCACAAGGAAAGGGGACAAACTCTGAGGAACACAAACCAGAAAAGGAGCCAACTTGCCTCTTGCGTGCACTGCTTTTACATGCTGACTTCTGTGGAAGTTACTCCTGATTTACATCTCAGTGTAAGCGAGAGCAGAATCAGGCTCAGAGTCGCTAGAAGCAAGGTGCAGGCTTAAATTTAGCACCCAGCCTCATGGCAAGGTTTCTGCATCTGAAGAGCTCTTGCTGCAACTCAGCAAACTTTCTGGGTTTCTTTCCCCACTGCTGCAGATTGCCAAAATAGCAGAGTGTGAGCAGGAATGACTTCTCCTCCCCCCAATGCTACGTAATCATCACCAGAGTGGAAATGTACATATCCATAGCAGTCTAATGGGGGTTTGGTACAATACGATTCAGCCTTCATTATCCAGACCTCAGCTGTTCAAAATACCATTAACCAAAAGGGCTATGTCCCCCGTGTTTATGGCAGAACCTAATAATGTCATCAGCTGTCCAGACCTTTCATGACATTTGGATATGGTAGATTATATGTGTTGTTGTTTTTAGGAGTCACAGCTGGCTCCATGATTTGCAACACCACAAGCTGTCACAAGGGGGAGAATGTAGGCCACAAACTGCCTCTTTCTTAGATTCCATTGGTAGAATGAGAAAAGGAGGACTTGTGGCACCTTAGAGACTAACCAATTTATTTGAGCATGAGCTTTCATGAGCTACAGCTCACTTCATCGGATGCATGCCGTGGAAACTGCAGCAGACTTTATATACACAGAGAATATGAAAAAATACCTCCTCCCACCCCACTGTCCTGCTGGTAATAGCTTATCTAAAGTGATTATCAGGTGGGCCATTTCCAGCACAAATCCAGGTTTTCTCACCCTCCACCCCCCCACACAAATTCACTCTCCTGCTGGTGATAGCCCATCCAAAGTGACAACTCTTTACACAATGTGCATGATAATAAAGTTGGGCCATTTCCTGCACAAATCCAGGTTCTCTCACCCCCTCACCCCCCTCCCAAAAACCACACACACAAACTCACTCTCCTGCTGGTAATAGCTCATCCAAAGTGACCATTCTCCCTACAATGTGCATAATTAAGGTGGGCCATTTCCAGCACAAATCCAAACTTGGAGAGTGGTCAGTTTGGATGAGCTATTACCAGCAGGAGAGTGAGTTTGTGTGTGTATGGGGGTGGGGGGATGTGAGAAAACCTGGATTTGTGCTGGAAATGGCCCACCTTAATTATAATTATAATCAGGTATAAACTGGCATAGCTCTGGTGGCTTCAAGGGAGCTACACTGACTTACACCACCAGAGGATCTGGTCCAAGATATTTAAAATCAACAATACGTGCTCTCAGAACACTGATAAGAACCTGTATTTTTTCTTCTTGGAATGTCCTTTCTAGGTCTTTGAGTTGGGGAAAAATTGGATTCTCCCCCAACAAAATTAGCCCTCCTATTAGGGTCAGCAACCTTTAGGGAACTCTGGAGAATTCTCTCAGGGGCGAGTTTTTGATGCCAGCCAAAAGATCTGGAGACCAGCAGCTAGACTCTGATCTCACTAAAACTGGAATAACTCTATTGCCTTCTCTTGTTACTCCAGCTCAGAACCTGATCCAAGGATGAAGAAGTGAGTCTGTAGCCTGCTTCTGAAATGCATGATGGTGAATCCTCTTTTTCACCTACTGTTCTGGATAGTGTCGGAGAACCTTCACGCCCGTGGAATGAAACACAATTAATCAGAACGAGAGGTGCAAGCTAATGGGCAAGGGAAAAGAAGATGCTTTTAAAAAAGGCTTTGAATGTTAAGAAACAGAGCAACTCTATCCAAAAGCCACTTACTACCCAGTTCCTATGCTATGCCTTTGCTGGCAATCTCTTCTGGCTGGCAGGCTGCCTGTTGATGCCTAATTGGCTTGCAGCTGATGTCACTTGTCTTGCTGACTAAAGTGCCGGGCTACAAGGATATTGGACAGAGACACTAGTATTTTCAGATCAAAACTCCTAGTCACTTTAGTTGGGGGACACTACCAGTGTGGTTGGGTTTTTTTCAGTGTCTTTGCTGCTGTTGATTCCAAGACAGACCAAGAGCTAAACTGCATGACAAATGTGTGAGAGCAGGCAATATGCTGTCTTCAGCTGAGGCCCAGAGCTAGCAGCCATTAGTCTGAAGCAAGTCTGGCTGATCTTGGGAGTAACCTGCAAGCCCCACTTACCTGCGGAAGCAATCCTGCCACAGCCGACACAAACAGAGCACTCAGAGCCTAGGACAGGCAAAGAGCAAAATTCCATACCAAGTTCATTGCAGATGCTGGCAAGCAGAGCTAACCTACCTGTTCAGCGCATGGGTACCACAGTGAAGAGTGCTATTAAAAAAAATCCACCTTAGACAGATAAATATCAGTGTGCTACTTCTGGCCACTTAAATTAATTACAGACACTTAGCTTTAGCCCCCCTGGTTTCATAAAGCAGAACTTAAGGATGAACTTAATATGGTGAAAAATGTCCTATATTTACAGATAAAGAGAGCAGCATTCAGATACGGGGCCTGATTCAACGAACTCCCACTGCAACTCATGGGCGTTTTGCCCATATTAAGACTGCAGCATTGGAGCGCCATAGTGTGCAACAATTGCCTGGACAGTATTAAAAGGTTATGAGAACCCATTTCTTGTTGACTCTTACCACCAGGAATTTGCTGAAATACAAACTTTCAGTCCTTTGCAATATAAGGTTCAACTCTATTTCTCACCCTCTCCTGCAAGTGCTAAGGAAATAAAACAATCTGGGAGAATAGCTACATAATGACGCCCCGGCTGCATTTCAAATCACTGGAGCTACTGTTGGATTCTCCTCTGCTGCACTCCAAAAGTATTTTGAATGTCTTGCTTTAGTTCTTCTCTTGCTTCTGCTGCCTCAAAGCTTGTAGGAAGATCTCCTTCACCTGGCCCATTGTCTCTTGGTACAGTTTGAAGTCTTCCTCTTTCATGTTCACAGTGCTCTCCAGGGCAGTCTTCAAGGCTTCATTCTCATCCAGCTGGATCACAAGCCTATGTGAATGCAAAGGGGAAATTTTCATTCCCACTGCGGCGTGCTGGAGCAAATGGGAGCTGTGCATCAGCCGCAAGGACAGAAACACATGCTCACTGGGAATCTTACAACAGGAGTGGGAAATATCAGGCTTTTAAGCATTTGTTTCCCATCCCCTTGATACAAAGGGGGATAGTCTGAAGTCGGGATTCTTTACCCTGATATCGCTGAGAACTATTTTGCCACTGACAAACATCCAACTCCCATTAACATTCATCAGATCGATGGGTAATAAAAGGCTCTTTTCTTCTTAGTGGTTTATGTATACTTAGCATTCATGAAGCTGTGTTGGTATAATTATTAAGAGATTTTAAGATGGGAGTGGATGACCGGAGATGGATTACTCGATAATTTCCCTGCTCTGTTCATTTCCTCTGAAGCATCTGGCCCAGGCCACTGTCAGAAGAGAGGACGCAGGGCTAGATGGACAATTGGTCTGACCCAGCATGGCCATTCTTATGCTGCTGTCAGATTCCCGCCAACAAAGACAAAAGCACAGGGTATATCAGAGAAGCTCCCACTGGAGCTGATTTACACCAACTGAGGATGTGGCCCAGAGAATCATGACCCTAAAAGTGGGGTTGGTTTAATCTACATGAGGATGGGCTAATCTTAGCCCCATGTCAAAGAAGTTGAAAGTGACAAAGAATACGAAAAGAAAAGCCATACCTTGTAGTCAGTTCTTCTATCTGAGATTTTAGTGGCACCTCTGAGAGTTGTGCTGCAGTGAGATCTTTCCTATCGCTTGCAGTCAAGGTATGTCGGGAGCTATTAGCAGACTGACCTGTAAATTTAATCACAGCATGGAGTTCCGTTACAGGACAAAGGCAATTCTTTGCAGTCAACAGCACACGGCTTTACAGTAGAACTCAGGAGATGGAGGATAAATAATAGGAGGGGTTTGGTCAGTCTGAGTACATGCATTCATTTAATGTAAATACATAGGGTAGATTTCTGTAATCTCCTTTCAGTGAAATTGTAAACATGATTAGTGGTGAGTTGAGCGAGGGAAGAATAAAATGATTCTATATAAAATAATGTGCAAGTGGCCAAACCCCTGGGAGGTGTGAAAGAATGTGACTATTTTTTAAGCTTATCTTGAAACTGTATTTCACTCCGTACTATAGTGCCTGGTGCTCTCTAAATATCCGAGAGAAATGAATATCTGTGGTTATTCATAAAGCACTTTGGGATCTTCACAATGAAAGCAATTATGGCGTCAGTTCAGGAAAGTACTTAAGCATGTGCTTAAAGTTACATGCTTTCCTGAACTGGCGCCTGTATGAACATGAACGTTCCCAACAATTAAAATAGACAGGGAAACTAATTGCCAAAGCAATTCTGAAAGGTGCTAGGTCTTGATCCTTCCTTTTGGAAATGCAGCAATTGGTGAGTGGGGAGGGAAGTAAACTACATGAGAAAAACTTCAGAGTGGAGAAGATGCCTTTGTCTTGCTATCTTATCTCAGAACTGATCAGCAAACACTACAGTCATTACCTATACCCCCACTGGATTTTACTCAGCAAACTGCTCTCCATTTTTTTTCTTTGAACAAGGAAAACAAAAACAAAAACAGGAGCAATTTTACAGACAAACAAATGTGTTGCTTTCGTATTATACCAACAATGCTCTGCTAGCACTAGTACCTACATTCTCTGCCTGTGAGAGAATAAAAGCATTAACATTTGCAATTAGATCAGCTCTTCCCAATTTAGCACTTTGAATAAGGAAAGGGAACATTAATGGGTACTGTAGTCTCTCCTTTATGCAGTTAGTTTTCCTGAATTATCTGGCAGAAACACCATTAGGAGAAACTAAGTTCTCTGCTAAAGGGGTATTTTTAAGATTTGTCAATTTGCTGCTTGTATAAACTCCAGAGTTTGTTTAAATCACTAGGAGGGCCTGAGAACAATTTGAAAAAACAAAACAAAAGAAAAACCCAACAGACTTTGGTGAATAGGGTTGCAATCCATTCAGGTTATGTTTAGGCCCAGAGCCTCAAAGGTATTTTTAGGGTCCCTGTTCCCATTGATTTCAATACCTTTATGTACCAATTCCTGTCATTTAATAGCTATGATATGAGTCTTTATTTAAACAAAATGCTGATTTGGTCCCGAAGTATACAGTGATAATGAGCTAACTTTTAATATACACAGAAACTTTCATCCCAAAGTGCCTTACAAACTGATATGCACAGGCTGTGCTTCATCCAACTATGAAATGCCGACAGCTCTGGGGTGAAGCACAGAACTGTTAACATAGCACAATAACTGGATAAAATGGCTTAGGACAGGAAGTTGAGAAAACCATCTCTATTTGTGACTCCAGGGGAAATTTAAGTGGGTAGCATATAGCAATACATCTAAGGGCACAAGCGGTCAGGACCTCTGTTTTACATCTCCTCCAAAAGATAGCCCCTTCAGCACCACAATGCACTCTAATAGTTTATGGGGACATGGACTCAGAGGGACATCCAGTGAATAACCAACACCACTCCCTGCATCGTATAGACATTCCTTAGAGCTTTCTCAGTTAAATATGGACCTGACCAAGTACACCACACCTAGATCAGATGAACTGCAGAGAAGTGTGCTGTGGCCGCAATAGAATCTCTCCCTTCCATCAAAACCAAGCAAACTACTCCAGGCCTAAAGAGCAAAAGTAAGTGTGTGTAGGGAGAGGAGAGAGATGGACAATGTATAGAGAACATAATGAACCAAAAAGAAAAGGAGTACTTGTGGCACCGTAGAGACTAACAAATTTATCTGAGCATAAGCTTTCGTGAGCTACAGCTCACTTCATCGGATGCATTCAGTGGAAAACGAATGCATCCGATGAAGTGAGCTGTAGCTCACGAAAGCTTATGCTCAAATAAATCTGTTAGTCTCTAAGATGCCACAAGTACTCCTTTTCTTTTTGTGAATACAGACTAACATGTCTGCTACTCTGAACCAGTTAGCAAGAAGGAGATGAGTTCCTTACCAAAGAGAAGTTCTGATCCCTGGTAACATCCTCTATATATTTAAAGTATATACAAAAAGGGAAACTATTGTTAAAGTTTCCATAAGAATATATACAGTTTTATTGTTTTTAGACATTTTATAGGATTATAGCCCATAAGTAATAAAAGGATCTAATCAAGGAAATAAAAATTTTACAATCCACAATGAACTTTTCTTCTTTAACTATGTTAGTGAGGCTTTCATATTTATAGCAGCAGATTATCATGTTTTAGTGGTAATAAATGACACAGAATCTAATTACTTAAAGACCAGCAATAGTTTTTCATAGACACTGACAGGCCTTACATTGGGATGTATCATTTAATTCTGTTCTCAATTTAACCTTCAGCTGAACCTTTCACGCGAAACAGCAGAGAGAATACAGCGTTAGAATTGGTGGCCCTTATCCTGCAAAGGCTTGCACAGTGTGGGTGAAATCCTGGCCCCACTGAAGTCAATGGGAAGCTCCCCAAGTGGGGCTGGAATTTCTTCGTTAGTAGTTCCACTGGCTTCAGCAGAACTGAGTGTGTGAAGTTAAGCACACATATAAGTCTGCACAAGCTCGGCGTTCTAGATGTTATTCACATTTCCTGGCTACCAAATGTGGAAGTGGACTAGATGACAGACACTCCCTAGCACTCCTGATACCATGCTGCTCCTCACCTGTTTTGTTCCTCGGGAGGGGTTTCTGGGTGTTTGCATTCTTCCCTGCATCCATTTTCATTTTTTCAAGACGCTGCTCCAAAATGACTGATCGACGTCGCTCTTCTTGAAGCTTCTTCTCAGCTTCCAAAACTTTATCGCTGCTTTCGACAACCCTGATGTTCAAAACAAGTGTTTAGGTTTTTTTTATGCTCAGGCTATCAGGACTCCAGTCCTGTCCAGTCTTAGTTTCAAATTTTTCCCTTGGATGCACAGCTCACAATAAGATGAATGGATGCATGCGCTTGTCTCCCAAGGGCAGATATTCCAGATATTCATCCAAAAGGCATCCGCCATGTTTGCAAGATGGAGTTGGCTAATGAGCATGGGGTTCAATTATATTTTATAAAGAATTGTTTTGTTGATGGAAGTTGCCCAGGTCCCTCAACAATGGACACCACTGTAAGCTTCCCATACAAATAACCACTGATGTTACAAGTTGTTGAGGGCAGACCAATAATTATGTAAGTAACAAACTGCTTCTATTTTTAATGCATTGGACTAGCATAGAAGCAAAGTCGTAAAAATGGTCTAACAGCATTATCTGACATTTACTTGTTCTGGTCTCCTATGTAAATAGCAAACATTTCCACAAGCATCTCCTTGAAAGGAAGAGAAACTCATAGACTTCAAGGCCAGAAGGGACCATCACGATCATCTAGTCTGACTCCTGCATGCTGCAGGCCACAGCACCTTGCCCACCCGCTCCTGGATGTTGCCTTCTATTACCTCAGCCACTCGAAAATACTTTGGAAAAAAGTATGCATGGGCCTGAAGGCAATGAGACACCATGAGACTTTACACAGCAGTTAATGGGCAGCATGCAGTGCTGAGCTGTTGAAGGTCATTCAGTGGGAACACGTCTTTATTTCATAGTTATCCCATGCAGCATCTTAAGCGATTAATCAGAAAATCTCACACAGGACCACAGGAGCTGCCAAACTGCATCAGACCAATGGTGCATCCTACCTAGGGTTGCGGCTGATACCAAATGATTCATGGAAAGTTGTCAAAACTATAATGAACCTCACCTATTGTACAGTGCTATACAAAGGAAGAGCAATTTCCTTCTTGACCTCTGGGGGTGATCGCTGCTTACTTCTTGAAACAATAGATTTGGTTATTTTTATTACTCCCTTAGCTTGCGTAGCTAAAAGTGTTATAATAAGCATAAAATTATACAGTTCCTTTAGCAATCAATCCAGAGTAGGACAGACTCTGACCTCTTGTAGCAGTGAATCTCCACAGGCTGCTGACATACTGCATAAAATAGTATATCTTTTTAGTGCTTCTCAATTCACTGCCCTTTCATTTAATCGAGTGTGCCCTAGCTCTCATATTAGACAGAAGGGGTGACAGTGAGGGACTGATCCATTTTTGCAAGAGCTTCCACCAATATGAATAACTCAAATCAAGTCCCCCCAAGCTGTTCTCTTTTATGAAATCAGGGTTCAATCCTGCAAATATTTACTATTGAGTATAGTTTCATTGACTTCAGAAAGTACCATGTTCAGTGGTTAAGTGTTCGCACAATGGAGTCCTAAATCATGGCAATCTGTGCAGTCTCTCATCAAGTCCCACTTACCTAACCACTTCCATTGCTCTTTCTTGACCTTAACCTTATCTACATTACTTGAGTTTAGGCAACCTATCCCCCAAGTGTGTCGGGGGGAAGTGGGAGTTAATCATTTTTCTATACATTAATGGTAAAAATATTAATGGAACACTATAATATTATCCAGAGGTCTTGTAAGTGAATTTTGTGAGACTTTTGCAATAAGTCTTGGGAGAGCCCATGATAATGTGTGAGGATTGTGGAATTGCAGTGACCATTATATGGTACACATCACCATTAGCTGTGAATTTCATTGACTCTGGCGGTTTTGGTCATTATTTCATGTTAATTTGAGCCTAATCCTGCAAACACTTACACATTTATCCTTACCTACTCAAGCAGTCCCTTTTAGTCATTGGGACTGCATGCGTGAGTACAGTTGCCTGTGTGTGTTTGAAGGCTCGGCCTGTAAAGAAACAGTGAGTGATACCTACTTTTTTAAAGTTTGAAATTGTATATATAGCTGTCTACAGTGGAGTTCACACACCAAAATATAGGCAAGTGGAATAACACACAATATTCAATGTAAAATAAGTAAAGAAAGCAAACAAACTTACTGCACTACAAAGCAGACAAAAATTTAGTGTGTAGACTAGAGAGAGTTTAGGATTTAGAGCATAGGACTGGGAGTCAAAACTTCTGGATTTTATTCCTGTGCAAAAAAAAAATGCATCTTGAATGTTTCTAAAGAGCAAAGGGTATGTTTACTTCACCCTCTTATAACTCAATTAGATTAATGGGTTTTACTAAAACTTCCAGAAAAAAAAAAAAAAGAGAGTCGCCATTACATTGAAGCGACGCATGGGAAATATCAGCTGGAAAGGAGAATTACCGAGTAAGTTATGAGCATGTGAAAAACAAAGGGTTTGGAATGGAAGTTGGACTAGAATTGAAACTAGAGCATTTGCTGCTGCTAAGTACTGTAATATTACTGCATGCATAGTCCTGCAGACACACCAATACACCAAATTCTGGGCCTAACAAGCTTGATGATGTCTCTGTTTTTTTCTGCCCTTCATTCCAACAGGACGAAAAGGAAGTAATTCATTATATGGTGAGCAAAGCAAAAAGTACCCACTAAAAACAAAATATCACACCAACTATATCTGATGGCATGCTGGGTTACATACTACAGAGCGTTTCAAATGCCTGTAGGTCTAAGGATTTCTTAACCACTAGATATAATAATATCACAAAGGGAAATATCAAAATCAGCTGCTACCTTTTCTGCAGGACAGTGACTAGTTCTGTAAGCCTGTCTCTTTCCACCTCAGCAGCATGGCAAAGAGCCTTGTACTCTGTGATCTGTGTTTGCAACACTTTCAGATCTGAGCTCTCGGTGTCTGCAATCCTAAGAAACAGCAAAAACTTTAGGGATCAGTTTATTTCCCATGATAGAAAGCAACTGAAACAAAGACAGGCTTGAAAAATGTACCAAATGCCTACGAGCATGGGGACTAAGCCTAGTAGCCAGGGTACAAAACAGAGGTGCCACCAATCTCTGAGCCCACCGACTCCAACCACCACCCAGCCTGCACTATGGAGAAATAAAACAGTTGTGGGACTTCACTTAGAAGGGCCTCTCACCCTTCACTGGCTAAGCTTCTTTCTCCAACTTCAGATCTCTCCCTCAAAATCACAGGTCTTTTGTTAAACCTTCCAACGCTGATCTACTCACCAACACCTGCTCCCGTCCAAGTGCTACAACCCATTGTAGTGAGACTGTTCTTGTATTCTGCAAAGCACTGGGCATACCTACAATCATCTATTAAATAACAGCATTTCGGCTGGCAATGATTTTCCCCAACAGAAAGGCTTCAAACGTTTAGTGCAGGGGATTTACATTCTTTTGCCTGCAATCTGATGCAAGAAGCCAGGCAGATATCCCAGGTACCCCATCGAGCGCTTCCCTCCCATTGACATACACAGGAATGTCTAGGGCAGATGCCTGTACTGCGAGCACTGGGAGGTGGGATAGAAACCCAGCATTTATTTTCAGAAACTAAGAGAACACAAACAAGAGCTAGCCTGAGCCAAAACACTGTGATGTGATCAACTAGAGAGGAGCATTTCTGCTACAAAGATCAGGGCCCCTCACTAGGTGTAGGGTCATTAGCTGATGCAGACAGGGCTAAGAGTATGCTGGTCTCTGTCTGGTGGATGCCAATGAAATTCTCCTCATACCTATACAAAAGACTGTAAACGTACCTCCCAGATGCAACACTGTTACTTGGAGGCGAAGGCTTTGTAGCTGAAGATTCTACAAGTGTGTGTCCCATCTTAGACACAGTGCTATGAGGAAGAAAACAAACAACTCTACGTCAGCCGTGTAATAAAGTTTGAGAACCCCTGCTCTACATAATAAAGTCCTAGGTCTGGTACAGTCTGCGGTCCTACAATGTGTGTGTTCATCACTGCCCTCTACTGGACAGAATGTCAGACCAGCTTATGTTTCAGAGTAGCAGCTGTGTTTGTTTGTATTCACAAAAAGAAAAGGAGTACTTGTGGCATCTTAGAGACTAACCAATTTATCTGAGCATAAGCTTTTGTGAGCTACAGCTCACTTCATCGGATGCAAGCTTATGTGCATGTGATCATGTCTCCCCTGCTTGGGGCCACCGCCAACAGGAGTAAAGTAAGCTACAGTGCTACAGAACAAGCACAAATCTCTCAAGGGTGACAGCTGGTTAATCCTTTTCAAGACTAGGTAAGGCTGGTAATGACAACAGTGCTCTGAGCACAGATGAAGTATTTCAGGTTTGGAATTCCCTAGGGTTGTCTGTATCCCCTCTTTATAGCATTTTTCATTTGATCTTTTCTGTAAGTAAAAGAAGATCCACTTCCAATTTTTTTTAAATAAATGGAAAGGATCGTGCATCAAAATATTAATAGTAAGGGAGCGAGCAGTGCCCATTAGCTAACAACAGCTCTTGCAGGGTTTGGCCTTGTTCAGTGCACACCTGGTATATAAGTATTTTCTTTACATAGCTATGTGTTAGGCTAAAGTTAATGCATTGCACCTGGGTGCTTTTATAAAGTGCTTATCAAAGTCAGGAAGCTTACTTAGCCTAATTTTACTGGTGGCCTTCCTCCTGTGAAGAAAGAGTTGAAGCAATTTGGATAATATACAGATAATATACAGGTTTGACACCTAAAAGCACGAAAACTTGTTTTGGGGAGTTACAAGTGAGAGAATCAAAATGATAGGGGCCATACCTCTGGAGACACTTCCACTCCACAATAAACCACGGCTCCCAAATCAGGGCCGTATCAACAGTGTGAGGGGAAGTGCTTTAGCTGCAGAAGGATCTTTATGTCTTTTCTAAGCTACAAGCCAGTACAAAGCAATATGCTCACAACACACACACAAAGATTGTGATCCTGCTTCCATTAAAGTCAATGCAGAAACCTACCATTGACATCAAAGGAAGCAGGATCAGACCCAAATCTATCCAAAGCAAAAATTGTTCACAGTTTTATTTAACCTCAGCGGTCTATTTGCTTCAACTACAACAGGTGCACGTGCAAGGATATTTTATGAAAACCCTGGTGGCCTGAGTCTCAGTTGCACAAAGGCCACTTTGTACCACACTAGCAGCACACAGGAGCCTTTAAGTGGTTGCTAACATAATTTACTCGCATTTGTATTGCACCTTGACACACTGCCAGAGTGCTGTAAAGCAGCCCAAGCGTAAATGAGACTCAGACCCTGTATTTGTTGCAGAATGACCATGGTAAACAAAAAGAAAGCTCCTTAGGTAGGGTTCGTTGGTGGGTACTCAAGAAAAACAGATTACTGAATGTCTTAAATCCTTCTAATTTCTGTGATGAAATCCTACCCAAAGCAGCTTTATTGATTTATACAATACACAACTGATTTATAGCTTATGTAAAACAGAGTTTCATATTAATTTTCAAGGCCACCTACAGAAGCCTGCCCATTAGCTGCCCTGTTTCTCTCAGTCACAAAACCAAAGGCACTTAAGCCAACCATGGGAATATTATCTGAGTCAGAGAGAGAATGAGCTGTACTATAAACATGCCAAATGCATAATATCGGTGGATAAGTGGATCTTTCTGTGTCCCAGGACAAATGTCTAAGTGATAACATGATTAAGAGATTCCCTTATAATGCAAATGAGCTGCCACAGTCGTCTTGAAGCTGCAGTATTCTTTTGAATAATTCATATCTATTTTAAAGACTTAAATTAAGTTTTTTTTACCAAGCAGACCCAATCCTTCCAACATGATCGCCTGCTGATGCTGGTGGTTTGATTAGAGTAAAACTCTGGTCTTCTAAGTGCTCTGAAGATGGTGTATCTGCAACATCTGAACTGCCCTCCGCAGTGGTCTCTTTCTTCTGATGCTGCTGAAGCAAAATAGAAAGCTAATCATGCTTTGTGCAGGTTTGGCTCAGCTAATGCAGCAGACCAGAACTGGACCCAGAGCTGATACGAGTTTTTGGTTTACAAGGTTTCATGGGAACCTTTGGTTCCTGTCCATCGGGGGAAGTTTCTACCCCAGGAGTTCCACTTTGAGGTTCAGGTTTGAACAACCCCCCCCCCCCCAAAATTTTAAGTGAATCAATTGAAACTCCAGTTTCATATCAAACCATAATCTGGGTCCACAAAATTAATATGTATTCTGCTCCAAGTTCTCTCTCTCCGGTACTTATACGGCTCCCATGACTGCAGTTTCTGAGCACCTCACACTCTTTAATGTAATTATCATCCTAACACCGATGTAAAATAAGCCAGTGTAAAATAAGCCTATTAAAATGTCTCCAGTTTACAGATGGGGAACAAAGAGGCTATGTAGCTTGCCCAAGGTCCCTCAGGAAGTATTTGGTGGAGCAGGGAATTGAACCCAGATGTCTGAAAACCTAGGTTAGTGCCCTAACCACTAGACCATCCAAGATTGCAAGGCATCCCAAAACAGATGAATGCAATAGCCCAGGAAGGCTATGAAACTTTCATTATATTAGTCTGCTGGCAAAATAATCCAGAGACTAGTAGTCACACGAGAGGACTAACTGCTCCTTATCTCACACCAACGCAGCTTTTTTACTTTCTTTACAACTGCAATTTAACAGCCAGTATGACTCTACGTTTTGAGTTTTCCAGACTTTGGCTAGTTTGTGCCACAGGTTTTATAGTATTTACATGTGGCTTTTCTTTTCTGTAACTCAGCTTTGACGATCACATTGCAAAGCTTGGATGTGACTTACATTTAAGCCACCTCCACCTCCCAAAAGCTTTGAAGAAATGCCACACAGGTGTGGAGGAAACTCAGAGGAAGTCTCCCTGATAGATCACCCCTGGCGCCGGTGGAAGCTATTGAAACAGCTGAGTGCTGGTATTCTGAACTAGCAAAAATCTCAGATTAAGTGGGGAAAGGAGCATTTTTAGAAATGGGAACAAAATTCCCTCATGGAGTTGCTGTTATAGTTAATATCTTTTGCTAGGTTTACCTGAAGTGTGAGCAGTCCCATCTCCTCCTCTAGCTCTTTAATCTTGGCTTCTCGTTCAGCCACCATCTGTTGGAGCTGCCCTATGAGACTGCTCTGTTTCTGAGCCTCGCTGTTCAAATGCTGGCCTAGACTCTGCTGGGACTCCTTGTTCTTCTCATCCTGCAGGCTCAGGTGCTTTAAGATCTCATGCATTTGCTTCTGCTCATTCTGGTGAAGCAGAAATGACACGTGGTATGTTCTTTTTTGTATATAGTGAACATTAAACATGCATAAAATGGTATTTCCCGTCTAAATCTATTCCCACGTAAGACACATATTTTGGTATCAGTAGTGCAATACATGGCCAGAATCCATATCTTGTAGTACTAACATACCATGCCAAACTCATTCCTGGTGTAAGTCCATTAAAGTGAATAATGTTACTTCAGGGATAAATTTGGTCCACCACATTCTCAGCTCCTACTCTAATAGTGCTTTGGGACCAGCTTGCCTGTCAAGTACTTTCAGCATCTGTCCACTGCGAGGATTTCACATTTTGCATAATGCAGAGCAACATGCTGCAGAGCGAGATAATTCAGTACTCAGAGGTCTCGATCTTGTAAAGCCCTGCACAGTGCATGGAAGAGTGTGCATGGCTGATGTGCAAGTGTGAATGGAGCCTGTACATGTAGGTACAAGTAAGGTTAAGTGTTTGGCAGAGTTCTACACAATGAGTGATAATAATGCATACTCCTTCATGATCATACTAAAAAGGGGTGGGGCCTGGGCAAAGAATGTACAGTCACTCCTCGCTTAACATTGTAGTTATGTTCCTGAAAAATGCTACTTTAAGTGAAATGATGTTAAGCGAATCCAATTTCCCCATAGGAATTAATGTAAATGGGGGGGGGGGGTAGGTTCCAGGGAAATTTTTTTTGCCAGACAAAAGACTATATTACATATATATATATACATACACACATATACTTTTTAAACAAATGATTTAATACTGTACACAGCAATAATGATTATGAAGCTTGGTTGAGGTGGTGAAGTCAGAGGGTGGAAGAGGGTGGGATATTTCCCAGGGAATGCCTTTCTGCTAAATGATGAACTAGCACTCGGCTGAGCCCTCAAGAGTTAACACACTGTTAATGTAGCCTCACACTCTGCAAGGCAGCACGAATGGAGGGAGGGGAGACAGCATGGCAGAGAAAGACAAACACACATCATGTGTGAGAGAGATGCGCATTGCCCCTTTAAGTACACTGCCTTTTTAAGTAGATCAGCAAGTTGAGACAGCAGTTGCTGCCAAGAAGCTCCCTCCGTCCTGAGCCCTGTCGTGTCCCCCCGCTCTGTGGAGATGGGGTAAAGGATAGGTGGGGAGGGGGATACATGATTTTGGTAGTTGAATATTCATGGCCTGTGATGGAATATTAGATGGGGTGGGATCTGAGTTACCAGGAAAGAATTTTCTGTAGTATCTGGCTGGTGAATCTTGCCCATATGCTCAGGGTTTAGCTGATCGCCATATTTGGGGTAGGGAAGGAATTTTCCTCCAGGGCAGACTGGAAGAGGCCCTGGAGGTTTTTCGCCTTCCTCTGTAGCATGGGGCATGGGTCAATTGCTGGAGGATTCTCTGCTCCTGGAAGTCTTTAAACCACAATTTGAGGACTTCAATAGCTCAGACATAGGTGAGCGGTTTTTCGCAGGAGTGGTGGGTGAAATTCTGTGGCCTGCGTTGTGCAGGAGGTCAGACTAGATGATCATAATGGTCCCTTCTGACCTAAATATCTATGAATCTATTAGCACCCCTCTTCCCTTGCCCCTGCACAGTGAGCAGGAGGCTCCCGGAGCAGCTCCAAGACAGAGGGCAGGAGCAGCACACGGCAGTGGGGGGAGGGACAGCTGAACAGCCTGGCAACTGATAGCCTGCAGGGCAGCTGCCGCACAGGGAACGTAGGGGAGCTGATGGTGGGCTGCCTGCCCACTCAGGTTCCAAGCCCCCACCAGCCTGCTCCAATGGGCTGCTCTTCCTGCAAGCAGTGGACAAACCAGATGGCTGCCAAACAACATTATAAGGGAGCATAATGCAACTTTAAAAGAGCATATTCTCTAATTGATCAGCAACATAACAATGAAACAACATTAACTGGGATGACGTTAAGTGAGGAGTTACTGTATTATTGTTATCCCTATTTTGCAGATTGAAAAACTGACACACAGAGCTGGGACTCTCTAGATTCCATTCCCACTGTGTGACCTGGAGAAAAACTTTCAGTGTCCTCTGATTCGGACTGCCAGCCTAGGCCTTTATTTCAGAGGTCCTGAGCACTTACAACTCCAACTGAAAGTCAGTGGGAATTGTAGTGGCTCAGCACCTCTGTGAATCAGGCTTTGTGTATCTCCAGTTGGGCAACAAATAATTGAAGCGCCCAAAATTAGTAAGCATTCCTGACAAATGTTGATGAAATGCCCAGGATCACACAGTGAGTCAACAGCAGAGCTGGGAATAGAATCTAAAGAGTCTTGATTCCCAGTCCCTTTTTCCACCCACTAGACAATCCTGTCTCCACCTTTTATTACAATTCTGCTGGACATTTCTTATGAAACATGCAGCCCATAGCCACCTCCAAATGTGTCACCCTTTCCTTTGTGCCAATTCTAAATCTTTACCAGTGTCTGAAGACAATTCAATATAAAATGCAGAAGTTTTGGATCATTCTTAAACCTAGGATTGTGCCATGGATTTTACAGGCCTCTAACTATCGTAAGTGTATATTTTGGTCACTGTGTTGTAGTATGTCTACACTATCGCTATTTATAGCTAGAGCACTAATTCCGGAATGGCAGGGTGGGATTGCAGTAGTCAGACTGTACCAGTAAGGCATCTATGAGCTCATCGTCGTGCTTTCCTTTCTCCAGCAGTGTTAAGATTTGTCCTTTCAGAGCTTTCACCTCATTGGACAGCACTTTGTTCCTGGCTTTTGATGCATCTAGTTTTTTTTTCACATCCTCATGATCTTTCTGGAGAGCGTTATGTTCCCCACTGAGTTTCTGCAATTATGTAAACAAATAATGTGAAATGACAGAAGAGATCAATCATATCATAGTCTACATGCATCTTCTCAGTTAAGGGAGCACAGGGAAGCAGACACAGTCCTTTAGAATCCAGAGCTGTGCACTGGCTTGGCAGTCGAAAAGTGACTCACCTCTGTGTAAATAGACATATAGATATATTGTTATTGCATGTTTCACTCATCACTTGCTCACTGGCACTGTTTGGATTTAAGCAGATTCAGTTTTTGCAATGAAGCAAATTATAATTTTGTATCAAAACCTGAAGCATTGTGTTCCTGATGTGCCATTTGCCCCATAATTGAAGTGACTACACTGTTGATTAACATCCTCCTCTGAAGAATAAAGAGCATCAAAATATAAATACATATAATTATATATTACAAACACACTGGCGACACTGATCCAGATTCCAATCTCAGTAAGACCAGTGGAAATCTGGAGGAACCCCAGACTGGTAAACTGGGCGCAAGCAAACACTATGTGTTTTAACAGAGCTAAATGTAAATGTATACCTCTGGGAACAAAGGAAGTAGGCCATGCTTACAGGATGGGGGATCTATCCTGGGAAGCAGTGATTCTGAAAAACATAGGGGTCATGGTGGATAATCAGCTGAACATGAGCTCCCAGTGTCACACTAAAAGAAAAGGAGTACTTGTGGCACCTTAGAGACTAACCAATTTATTTGAGCATGAGCTTTCGTGAGCTACAGCTCACTTCATCGGATGCTGTAGCCAGACAGCCAGCCCCCCCCCCCCCCCTTCTCAGACCAGCATTGCTGGAAACACAGGAGGAAGCCGGAACAGGGCACTTAACATATATTCCAGCACAGCCTTTGAAGCTGTGAAAGCACAGGTGTGCTGCTACAATGTGCCTCTGGGAACAGATAGGACGATTAAGCTCACAGCAGGCAGAGGCCCTGTGACAGACATGGCTCTTAGTCCCTACTAAATAGCGTGATGCACACACACCAACATCCTAGGTGGGAAAATATTTACCCTGATAAAAGAAATGTCCAGTAGTCGAAACTTATTGTTTCTCTCCCTTGCAAGTGTAAACTACTCTTGCGAAAGCTGGTGTCACCCAGACAGACCAGCCTCAATTTGGCATAAGAAAGGAGAAAGAGAATAAAGGAGTACAGAGGTATAAGTAGGGGACCTACAGCACCATGATTTTTGAGTGCTTTTCACTATCTATCTGCTGGTCAGATAAGTGACAGCCTCCCAAGGCTTCTGCAGCTAAGAGGGTCCCTACGCCTTGTCCCTTATTCGTCTTTCCGCGGAATTGAGTGACCGATCCTGGCTTGGCACCGCTGGAATCGAGAGATGCAAGGAGGGTAAGAAGCACCCACACCTGATCTCCTATCTTTAGTGTACACATATTTTGAAATAGAGCTCTATACTTTGTTTTCTTTCTTTGGGATTGTGGCTTCAGTTTTGTAACTTGTTTGTGTGTGTAACATCTCTACATTTAAATAAGTAGGCACTAGCAATTTTGTAACCACATGATTAGAATCTAGCTTAATAAATTTTGGTAACCATTTATGCATAAGCCTGACTTGTTTTCTCTGGTTTACTGTAAAGCAGCCAACACAATTAAAGAATCTCAGCCGTTTTGGCTCTAAAGCCTGGCCATTAGGTGAGAGTACTAAGAGCCTAGCGTTGAGTTGTGCCGCCTCCACGGGGCAAACTCTTGGGGCACCTGTCTGTCAATCCTGGCTGCCCGCTGCGAAGGAGCTCTGAGCTCTAGCAGTTAAAGTCACGGGTGTGGAGAGGCTCTTAGTGCTGCCATTGGGGCACCTGTCAGTCAGTATTGACTGCCCGCTGCGAAGGAGCTCTGAGCTCTAGCAGTTAAAGTCACGGGTGGTTAGGACCTTGGGGCATCCGTCAGCCTAGCCCGGGCTGCCCGCCGCGAAGGGACAGTGCGTCCTAGCGGTTAAAGTCACGGATGGTATAAACGGGCATAGCTGGCACCTCACCAAACATCCTTGGCCGTCGGCTAACAGATGCATGCCGTGGAAACTGCAGCAGACCACAGCATGCATCCGATGAAGTGAGCTGTAGCTCACGAAAGCTCATGCTCAAATAAATTGGTTAGTCTCTAAGGTGCCACAAGTACTCCTTTTCTTTTTGCGAATACAGACTAACACGGCTGTTACTCTGAAACAGTGTCACACTGTGGCCAAAAGAGTGAATGCCATCTGGGGATGCATAAACAGGGGAATCTCAAGTAGGAGTAGAGAGGTTATTTTACCTCTATATTTGGCAGTGGTGCAACCGCTTCTGAAATACCATGGTCCAGTTCTAGTGGCCACAATTCAAGAAGATAATTGATAAATTGGAGAGGATTCAGATAAGAGCCACAAGAATGATTAAAGGATTAGAAAACGTGCCTTATAGTGACAGACTCAAAGAGCTCAATCTAGTTAGCTCAACAAAGAGAAGGCTAAGGATTGACTTAATTACAGTCTATAAGTACCTACACGGGGAACAAATATTTAATAAATGGAGTCTTCAATCTAGGAGAGAAAGGTGTAACATGATCCAAATGGCTGGAAGTTGAAGCTAGACAAATTCAGACTGGAAATAAGGTGTAAATTTTTAATGGTGAGAGCAGTTAACCATTGGAACAATTTATCAAGGGCCGTGATGGATTCTCCATCACTTACAATTTTTACAATTTTAGATAGGATGCTTTTCTTTAAGATCTGCTCTAGGAATTCTTTTGGGGAAGTTCTCTGGCCTGTGTTATACAGGAGGCCAAACTAGACGACCACAGTCGTCCCTTCTGGCTTTAGAACTATGAAGTTCCACTCTGAGCAACTATTGTGAATGGTGCCTGAGACAGGAAGACAACAATGGAGTTATTCCAGATTTACAATGGGGTAAGAGCAGAATCTGGCCCATGGGGTATGTAATTGTGGGCAGCAGAATGCCAATTTTATCCTCATTGTCAAGAGTGAGAGGCATATGTACACCTAGGTGCTCAGTTACGCCAGCTACAAGGCTGAACTGTGGTGGGGAGGGGAGAAGGAGGTTCTCAGCCTCAGTGCTGGTAGCAGGAGGCATTCTAACAACTGGTGGTGGGGAGAGTCTATAGAGAAGTGCACTTGCTGTACCTTTGTACTGTATGTAGCCCATGCCTCTCTGCACATCTTGCTGCCATGGCCCTATGCATCCCCCATACCCGCTGGGGCCACTAGAGCATTCAGCAGTGCTAGCCACTTCTCCAACTCCTGGGCACTGAGACCCTACTTATATTTAGCCCCGGGTGGGTGTGACAGTGCCCTATCCCTTCTCTAGTGCACCTACACAAAGGGAGGCAGAGTTCTTACATATTACGTATTATATGCAAATCTATCACAACTCCCCGTGCCTTACCTGCAAGGCTTCTTTCTTTTCTTTTTCCAAGCTGCGAATCCGTAACAGGTTTTTCTCTTGGGCTGACAGCTTCTGTGGATCTGTAAGGGCCAGCATTTCCTCATCAACATTATTCACTGATGCTCTGCTCTTGCTCTGACCCAACTGATTCTCCAGCTCTCGAACCTAGGGGAGAATGTGAAAGTACACTCAGGACCTAACTCCGGCTTTGGCTGTGTATGCATTGCTTCTATTGATGTCAAAGATGCCAAAGGTTGGATCTGGTCCAGAGCGGAGAGTCATGTCATATAGTTATTGACATTACAAATCACAGTTAACTGGCACAGCAGCAGGGCCCACTCTTTCAAATTCCCGTTCATAGATGTCTACACCAGGCAGGTGGGCACAACTAGACACAGGAAGGTATGTCTTCAGGAGGGAAGACCCATTTTGGCCACAGAAAAGCTGGAATTTACCGTTTTAGCCAATGAAAGTGAAAAGTCCCTGTTCAGCTGCATGCACCTAACTGCAGTGGAGTGACAGCTCACAAGAAAACAACCAGAGAGAAGCCTTATGTCCTGTGTCAGCAGCTTGTCTCCATTTCCCAAGTGGCAGTAAGGTGGATGAAGCCCCTCAGAAGTAATGGAGAGTTAAAGATGTCACTAGAAGGTTCATTGCTAAGCATCTTGGACCAGGATTCTCATTGTAAGTGCAGGATTCCCAGTACCAATGGAGCTGAAGTTTGAAATAGTTTAATTAAGAAAAAGAAAAGGAGTACTTGTGGCACCATAAAGACTAACCAATTTTGCAGTTGATAGATTTCCACTCCATACGGCTAAATGCAGTGCCTTGCATAATGACAGGTTTCAGAGTAACAGCCACAAGTCCTCCTTTTCTTTTTGCGAATACAGACTAACACGGCTGTTACTCTGAAACCAGTTTAATTAATGTAACACAAAATTTCCTAGGGTGGGTGTGTTTAAAAAAAACAACCAAAAACTCAAACCCCAGATTTCAATATATTGTAGAGCTGTTTATTTTAATGCCTGTTTATCTGAGCACTAAATGACTGGCCATTTATTTGCATTAAATAATTTCTGTATACTTGGCCACATGCTGCAAGCAAGTGATGCTCCTGCAACTGCTACAAATTAAGAATTAAATAAATTAGGGACTAGCAATCTTTCTTCTTCATTCTCTCCCTTACTCAGTCACAACAATATAGCCCATGGTTATGGACAGTGCTCCAGCACCTGACTTACACAACACTAGATGCTGCAAGACTTTTTAAAAGGCAGAAATCAAACTTTTAAAAAAATGTATTTTCTAAACAAACCAACCTTCTCCAACCCCCCAAAATACATGTCAAGTTTTCACATCGCTTTGCTTTAAGGCGTGATTTTACGCCTTATATGATCATAACATCATACCATGCTTGTAACACTATCATGAAAACTTACCAGCCAAATACAAAATTTAGAATCACGAAATGTAAGGGAGGAAGAGACTTTGAGAGGTCATCCAGTCCAGCTGCCTGCACCGAGGCACGACCTAACCTGTTCTTAACATCTCCAATGATGTGGAGAACAATTGATTGCCTTCCTCTTTATAACAGCATTTAACGTGGCTGAAGACTGTTATCAGGTCTCCCTTCAGTCTTCTTTTCTCAAAACTAAACATCCCCAGTTTTTTTTAACCTTTCCTCATAGGTCAAGTTTTTTAAACCTTTGATCATTGTTGTTGCTCTCCTCTGGACTCTCTCCAATTTGTCCATTTCTTCCCTAAATGTGGCAACTAGAACTGGACACAGTACTACAGCTGAGGCATCACCAGTGCTGACTGGACCAGGACAATTACCTCACCTGTTACTCTAGAATGACATTAGCCTTCTTTTTGTGACTGCACTACTTGCCTAGCATTGATTGTGACTTATTGATAACAAGACAGCTAGTGATATTTACTTGCTCATCAGAAGAAAAAAAAATACTCACCACAGGTGAACGAACAGGGTGGGATTTTGCAGGACTGCACTATACAATATGTCCATGTTCAAAATGTCATAATTTCAACAAACATGGAGGCCCAGTATGTGTTTGCAAGTTTGCACTCAGCTCTAAACACCAAAAAGATAACTTTACATATAGATTAAGAAAAAGACCCAGAGTAGTAACTTACCTTGCCTTGCAGAACAAGTATTTGCTGGGCCCGTCCACGCCAACTGCCAGAGATGGTCAAGAGATTCTGAATGTTCACATCTTCACCAACTTCACTTGCTAAAAGCTGTGAATAAGCCATGAATATTAACAGAGAGACTGGGCTATATGTGTGTGTGTGTGTGTATATAAATGTGGCCCTTCTCCTAGCAAACACAAAATACTGAATTTATATACATACTTATTGTATCCCTTTGGTGCCTGTAACTCATATTCAGCCCATATGAAGCAAGCTCTGTCAGATCAATACTACAACAGAGAACTGTTTGTGACCAGATTTTGGCTAATATTAATGGCTTCACTGGGAACCAAAGTACCAACAAATTCTTGCTGAAATGGGTATTTAAATACAATTCAATATTTAAAGGTTGGATATTCTTCTTTCTTTAGAAAGGAACCACTCAATAAAATGTCTGAACTGTCCTTACAGTGAAAGGTGAATCAATACTATATATATGTGGAGGGGGCGTTCAAATTGTACTACATGGCCACCAGTATTAACAGATAAAAATCCCTTTAGTAACCATTATTAACAAGGAAGTATCATGTGGGAACAGTGCAGAATAATGCACTAAGGGGCCACAGTGAATCAGGAAGGAATAAATTGCTCTGAAGCCCCAGTTCAGCAACTATAAGCATGGATTTAAATCCCATTGACTTGAATAAGATTTAAGCCTATGCTTAAAGCTAAGTATGTGATTAAATGCTTTGCTAAACAGAGATGCGCTTAGGCACATGCTTAGCGTTAATCACAAGTTTAACTGTTTTGTTGAATCAGGGCATAAATGTCGTACAAGATTCAGAACTGTACCATCAATAGAAATATTGGAAAGTGATGGTGGCATTGTTAGATCAGGAATTACATGTAGCTCAGTGTTCTCCACTTTAGAATCCAACCAGTGTTATCACCGCTCTTGTGCCTTCCTTCCTGGTGCATCAAGGAGACTAATCAAAACCAAGAGAAAACAAAGCACCATTCTTGATTTAACAAACAAACGGTCTCCCTTACAGAAACCAGGCCCAGATCACGATGTACATTACAAGATGTGGACTAGTACCTTTTGCATCATCTTTAGTTCCTGTTTTGTGGTTTGGAGCTGATTGCGATACTCCATTGCTTTAAAGTTGGCTGCAGTTAATTTTTCTTGCAAAGCTTTCAACTCTGGACTTTCAGGCTTTGAGAGAAGGAAAATGTGTTTGATAAGGATGGAATCCACTATAGAAAACAGAACTGACTACCAGAAAGGACAATACATGACCAAGAGGAAAGCTCAGACGTGTCTCAGAATGGGTTGATACAGAATAGCGATGTACATGTACATTCTGAGAGATATAGTGACCTTTCAGCAAAGGAGGTCTCAGTCTACAAATAGCTCCTGATCAAACCCATCTGTCTTGAGGAGACAGAGGGACACCCTTCATCACAGACTGAGTGCAATATCTCCACTGGACTCCAAGTCCTAATCAGCCCGTTCGCCTTGCTTGTGTAGCAGTGGATTGTGCTTCCTCTAATAATAATGATACTCTGTGCATCTTGTGAATCCTCAAAAGTGCTTCTGCAAACAATAATGAATTAACCCTCAACATTGATGTGAAACAAGTAACTGTTATTATACCCCTTTTACAGATGGGGAAACTGAGTGTTCAGTGGTTTGCCCTGGATCCCACAGTCAGTCTGTGGCAGAGCCCGGAATACAGCCTAGATCTGCCTGACTCCAAGTCCTGTGTTTTAGCCTCTGGGTCATCCTGCCTCTCCAATGCCTCTTCTACCATCCTTCCACTAGGCTCCCAAGCTGTGGAATAACCCCTTAACTGAGTTGTGTTATTGAAAGAAAATAAAAACAAACCACAATGCAACTCTGACAGAACTTGGCAGGGACCTCTTAAAATTAACAATTATTGTTTCTTTTATCTATGGAAATAATTATCAATTCTCCTGTAAACCCCCCCATCTCCCCAATTACGATGGTATGTGGTAGATCATGGTTTGCTTGGTGAGCTCTGAAGCTGACATGTACTATAACCCTTGTTTAATCGGAGGCCCTGTAAAGATGCAGCAGGGAGAAAGGAAATATCAGTTGACCAGGTCACAAAACTTTTTCTTTTCCAACACTATAACCACCCACTCAAACTCACTCACTGAGTTTGAACATACAGCAATTAGGACAGATTATAATACCAGTGGCAAGGATAGATGATTTCATCATGATGAAAGAGACTGTACAACAGAAAGGAACAAATTATTAGTTGTCATTTTGAATTTTTCTATAAAAAACATAGCTCATGAAAGCTTATGCTCAAATAAATTTGTTAGTCTCTAAGGTGCCACAAGTACTCCTTTTCTTAATTCATACCGAGTTTCCTTCCATCGTTCTCAACATCGATTGCTTGATTCCTGAGTCATTGCCACCAAGAGACTGGATTTTTCCGAGGGCTGTTTGCAGCTGAAACACATGCACACATTACAGAATGCATACAGTGACCAGAGCATAACTCCAAGGAAGATTACGCTGAAGAATAACAGTGACTTCAAAAGCATGTGTAGCTTTTAATTACTCCAGCAAAAATGTCTTCATCTTCCATTAAACTTTCCAGGTAGCCACATAAATACATATTTCAAAAACACATAATTAAATCTTCCCTGAGAGAAGCTGTGCTATTTTACTAAAAGAAAGAACCGCAACCAGCTGCTGACTTGCAATTGTGGGATCAGTCGTCAAATGTGGGCACCGAGGATGCTCACATTCAGGAGTTAGGTACATAAAGCAGGTATCTATGTACTTAAATGCAGATCAAGTCTAATAGAGATCAATGCATGGGATCAGAACATCCTATTATGATGCTGTCATAAACATACAGCTAAGGGTAGCATAAAATCCCTCCTTTACCTGTAAGGGGTTAAGAAGCTCAAATAAACTGGTTGGCACCTGACCAAAAAGACCAATGAAGGAAGAAGATCCTTTCAAATCTATGGGGGGAGGTTTTTTGTTTGTGTTTTCTTTGTTGTTCTCTCCGGGACAGAGAGAGACCAGGGCAGAAAAAACACCCCCTCCTAAAACCCTACTTAAAATGAGCATCTAGATTACAAAAATTGTAAGTAAAGCAAGGAAATGCATTAGATTATCTTTTGTTTTAGCTTGTGAATTTTCCCTAAGCTAAGAGGGAGGTTTATTCTTGTTTTTTTGTAACTTTAAAGTTTTGCCTAGAGCGGAATCCTCTGTGTTTTAAATGTTATTACCCTGTAAAATTACCTTTCATCCTGATTTTACAGAGGTGCTTCTTTTACTTTTTTCTTTATAATAAAGTTCTGTTTTTAAGAATCTGATTGGCTTTTAGTGTCCTAAAAACGCAAGAGTCTGGTCTGTGCTCACCTGGTTTACCTATTTGGTTGGTATATGATTCTCAAGCCTCCCCAGGAAACGGGGTGAAGGAGTTTGGGGGGATATTTTGGGGAAACAGGAACTCCAAGTGATCCTTTTCCTGAATCTTTGTCTAGCTCATTTGGTGGTGGCAGCAGTACCCATCCAAGGACAAGGAAGGATTTGTGCCTTGGGGAAGTTTTTAACCTAAGCTGGTAGAAATAAGCTTAGGGGGTCTTTCAGGCGGTTCCCCACATCTGTACCCCAGAGTTCAGAGTGGGGAGGGAACCCTGACAGATGCTCACGTCTAAAATCGGTTTGCTCAATAAAATGTAGACTTTTGAATTCCAATTCACCCATTTTATATGAAAATCATGCAAAATTGAATAAAAGAAATTATTTTACTTAACCCTATGACTCCATAGGTATTTTAAAGGGGAAAAATCCTACTGTGTAATACCCCATGACTGAGCTTCAGGAAAGTTAGGGCTCCTTTTGGATTAGCTGGGACAGTTCTACAGGTCTGTGGCCTCATTCTCCAAGGTGCGGAGAAATAATTCCTACCAAAAAAGAGCCACCCCAGAAGGCATAACTAGAAGATTGCTGTGATTACCCTTTGGACAAGCACCTGCATTTTCAGATTTCTAACTGGCATTTCATGAATCTCTGGCTCATTATACCTCATTCCCATCCTTCCAGAAAGGATGGAAACTGCTAAAAGAATGAACCCATCTGTCCTTCCAAGGGCAGGGATGAAAAGAACCCATGGCAAGAACTGATGCTGTAACAAGCCGACCAGTAGCAACAAGAATCAAAACCAGTTTCTCAAGCTGACATTGCCCTCAGAAAGCTACTGGCCTGATTTCGAAGCTCTACCATGACAACAGAAGAGACCGTACTTCTTTTTCAAGCTCTTTGACTTTGTTATTCAGCTGTTTCACTTTGGCTTTTTCACTCTCTGTCTCAGCAGTTAGCTCACGATTCTTTTTGGACAGTTCAACGATTTTAGTAGCTGCAACATCCCCTGCTAAACCAGACATCCCTGAAGAAAAAAAAGAGAAATACATAAAATGAAGGAAAAATCTTAGCTGCAGGATCCAGATTAACTAATGTTTTTCTTCTCTACCAAGAGCATACTGTATTTTTATGACCAAACCTCCTTCATTTAGATCTGTACTAAGCACAACTGCATGGTTAAAGAGAGAGTGCATAGCAAGGGAGAGAGAGAGGCATTCATGATCCAACTTATGCCACCCAGCCCTCAGTTAGTGCTCACCCAATATCTTATCATGGTGCTGGAGGCACTATGTTCCTGGAGGTACCGTCTTTGGCATGAGACATAAAGCAGAGGCCCTTTCCACTTGTGGTCATGAATGCCTTGTCCATGCTAAGCTATAACCCACATTTCGACAAACATCAGCAAGAATGCAGCTGCTCTAGGAGTAGCAATGGCGTAAGCACTAGTATAGACAAGGCTCAGCTAGTTTGCTCACGGTATTGTGAGAGCCTGTTTTGAGTAGGTTTTCGTGACATGGTGGTGAAAATACCAATGCCCGGTTTGCACTGGCAGCTTAGCACTGGAGCAGTTGCTGAACCAAAGGTACCAGTTTTGCTCGATCCCTTCACTGTTCTAAAGGGTTAGAGTCCTGACTATATGCCAAATGGGTAATTACACGGTTCCTATTAAAAAACACCTTGTACTTTCACATGGGTTCTTAATAGTTCCACAATGTTACTGTACACTGTCAAACAGATGCTACATTCTCCCGAGTTGTAGATAAAGTAATCTTTGCATACCATTCAGACTGTCATGTAATTTAAGTGATGAAAAGGTACTATGTACAAGTACAATAATAATTAAAAACATGTACAAGAATATCTCTATTTCTACAATAATACACAGGAAGTAAAAACCCTGAGCAGTAACTCTTCCGCAGGTATATGAAGATTTTGCTGGGCTACTGCCATTAGCTGCCAAACCCCCATAGTTCTGCTGATCTGTCCCCTCAGCGTTTCAAGCTTTGTGATGACCTGTTTGCCAATGTCTGTAAGGATCCTCGGTATCTCATACCACATGAATTCTGATGCAATGTATGGAACCCCAATTAATTCTAAATCTCTTACGAAAATGTTATGCCTCGTACAACTCAATTTACTTAAAATGGATTACACAGAGTGTGGGTCAGGGGAGAAAGTGACCCCATATGTGTTACTATTGAAAATCCTTGCAAAGAAACTAATTAATCTATTATTGAAAAATGTGTCTGCATCATTCTTGCTCTTTTGATCTGGTATAATACTTCCTCCCATCTCCAGGAACTATTACTCCTCCTCCTCCTCTTCATAATAATTAACAATTAGTGATAATTATAATAAAAACAAATAAATAGCATTTTCATACAAGAGGCTTAAAGTGCTTTATACCTCTGAGAGATGGGTGATGATCATTATCTCCATATTACAGATATGGAAAATTGAGATACAGAGGCCAGATTTTTAAAGGCATTTAGGTACCTAATTCCCATTTAAATCAATGGGTGTTAGGCACTTAAATACCTTAAAAATCTGGCCCAGAGTGACTTGCCCAAGGCTACCCTATGTGTCAGCTGCAGGAGCAGAAACAGAATTCAGGAGTCCTAGCTCCCAGTTTCTAGCTCTAACCATTAGACATACTGTCTTTTGGTTATTAAATATAAAATGCAAGGAATAAGAAAGCATGAACGTATAAGGTATGCGTCATTCAGTCGTGCTTATTGCAGTTATTCTCCTTTCCTATTTTGGTCATCGCAGCTACTCTGGGCAACAATGACGCCTGGTGGAAGAAGCTAGGACTGCATGTCTAAATTGTTAAACACCCAGTACCATTTAAGTTTTATGCAGTTTTAATCATAGCTGTCCACCTAGCCAGGGCCCCAAGTGTGTGTGATACAAGCATTTAAACAGGGCAGAGATGCAAAATGAGGAATGCAACACAAAATAACAGAGGAGGAATTTAAGAGTCTGTGGCATTTGTTTCTTCAACATGAATAAAGTTTCTAAAATTTGACTTCCAGGATTCATCATTTTTGATGTCAGTAATAAACAATTAACAGATCTGTGTGAACTGAGGTTCGTTTATGTCTCAGATGTGCCTCCTGTAAGATACAATAAATAAAGAATAATATTTTGCCTTTTTAGAGCACCTTTCATCTAAGAATCTCAAAGCTCTTTTACAGACATTAATTCTTAAGTTTCAGAGTAGCAGCAGCATTAGTCTGTATCCGCAAAAAGAAAAGAAGGACTTGTGGCACCTTAGAGACTAACAAATTTATTTGAGCATAAGCTTTCATGAGCTACAGCTCACTTCATCGGACACATTCAGTGGAAAATACAGTGGGGAGACTTATAATTCTTAGAATATCCTTCCCTCTGACATAGGAAATATCATTACCCCCATTTTACAGATGAGGATACAGAGGTTGAATGACTTGTTTAAGACCACATAGTGCATCAGTGGCAAATCCAGCACTAAAACCCAGAGGTCCAGGTGCCCATTCCTCTGGACAAGAGTATCAGAATAATGATTCAATGGCAGTGACATCAAAGACAAAGTTTAGGAGCACAACCTCTAATCCCCACCAGCAATTCCACTATGTCTCACTGTACCTGGAACAGGCACACATAAGTTCCCTGTGACAAGAAGCCTGCTGTAGCCAACATGAAGGCCTGTGGTAGCTGAAGAAAGATGCTTTTGGTAGCCAAAAGGAGAGGCCCACAGTAGTCAGTGAAAAAAGGCCCAAGGCAGCACACTGAAGAGGCCTGTGGAGGCGACAGTGAAAGGCCACTGGCAGCTAGTGGAAGAGGCCCAGTATGACCCTAAAAGGATTCAGCCAGGGGAAAAGAACAATACACATGCAGCACAAAGAGCGTTTTTTCCTCACATGAATAAAAGCACAGAGTGCTGCAGAGATGCTGCTCATCAGCCGTGACTACACACACGCCACTTTTTGATCTGCTTTCTCCTCATTTTAAAGATGTTCCAGCCTGAAGTTACTGGGCTCGCTCTCCCTGGCTGCCATTTCAGTTGCAGGAATCAGCCAGAGAGTGGAAGAAAAGTGACGTGCAGCCTAAATTTGATACCACCATTCCCCAATAATTTCTGATATTCAGGAAGAAGAAAAGCCTCTAAGCACTCTCACATGATTGTTGAGAAACCCTAAAATATAATAGCAATCAGAAGAAAGAGGGTCCCTTGTAACACACCTCTGTGATATAGCTGGGAGTTAGGGACAGCTCCAAATCCTCTCAGGCAATTAGTCTCTTTTAAAAAGGCCTAACTAATTCACCAGACCCAGAGCCCTCAGTTTCCCTCACTCTCTCATACAGCATCAGTGCAGGGGAATTACTATAGCCCTAACACCGCAGGGCATGATTTTCAAAAGGCTGAGAACCTGCAACTCCAAATGAAATCAATGGAAGATGTGAATGCTGAAAATCCATAGTCACTCCTGCAGGCTGGGTAGTGCTACGTGGAAGGGATGAAGGTGCAGAGTATTGGGAGCAGTACCATGTAGGAAGTGAAGAGATGACATATGAAATCATTGTTATGAACTAAACTATTACCACAGTCCTGTTACCAGCTATTGTTATGAGCATCAAGCAACAAGTTCCTACAAGATGGCCTGTCTTGCTGCAGTAGTGAGTCTATACATCTGTTCCGTTTACCTTTCAGGGCTAATCTCTCCTCCTCTATTTTCTTTCGAAGCTGCCGGATTTCAAAATCTCTCTCCTTCACCAGTTTGTACAGCCTGCCATTTTCATCTACAACCTCTCGAAGCTGATCCTGAAGCTGCTCGTTTTCATCCTCAAGCAACCTAGAAAACAAATCAGCAATTATGGCAGATACCAGCTTCAAATATATGCTCACAATAATAAAATTAATAATAAGTTTGATTACACATAAAACCATACCTAATGAGCTATGTTCACTAGGGGTAAGTAAATTAAGTTTTGAGAGTCAATAAATTCAGTTAACTTCAGTGCTTCTGGTCTTTGTCTGGGACAAGGAGTGGAAATACCACAAGAAAGTTAGCTCTGGTAGGACTCCTGACTAAGTTACTGAGTTAACTTTGTCCTATAACTGCAGAGATGTTCACAGGCCACTCTACCTAGAGTGGTCCCTTACAATATTATACTAAACAATCTGCTCCACCTGTTGCATTTACTGTGATGCTGGGAGTTCCTTTCTCACACCTGAAGAAGAGCTCTGTATGGCTTGAAAGCTTGTCTCTCTCACCAACAGAAGTTGGTCCAATAAAGATATTACCCTAACCACCTTGTCTCTCTAATATCCTGGGACTGACATGGCTTCAACTACACTGCATACAATGGAACTTAAGATCTTAGGTACTTAGATGGCTCCCATCCCCACAGTACCTGAGCACCTCTCAATCTTTAATGTAGTTATCCTCACAGCACCCCTATGAGGAAGGGCAGCGCTATTATCCCTATTTAACCAAGAGCCACAGAGAATCTAAGTGACTTCCCAAAATCACACAAGATGCTGGCAGAAGAGTAGGAATTGAACAAGGATCTCCCAGAGCCCAGACTAGTGCACTAGCCACTGGACCATCCTTCCTTGCCTTTCTTAAAGGGTCCCCATAAATGTCAGTTTCTGAATGGAGACCAAATCATGCCTGTGCAAAAAAAGATGCGTTTTCTCTGCCCAAATCAATTTCTGGTTTTAGGTACATATTCCCTGTATAAATATAATAAGCAGAACCAATTTAAGGAAAGCTTCAAAACACTCATAATTAAGTGGTATATTCCTGGTGTAAACCCCCAGATTAAAGGGAATTCAAAGCCTTCTGCAATATTCAAAAAGAAGAAGAGCAAACAATGCCGCAATCCACTCAGAGAGGTGATTCCCAGGTTTCTATCCAATTCCATAGAGACTCATTCTCATACGTCATTCCCAGGTTTCTATCCAATTCCATAGAGACTAATACAGTAAAACAGTACCGTTTTTTGCTGGACATAAACTTGTGCACAAATACATTTTTAAACAGTTATGAAGTTAATCAGGAATAAAGTTTCAAAATCTAACCCTCCATTTCCAACTTTCCACATAGGTTTTCTTCAGAGCTGTTTTCCAAAATTTGACCAAAATTAGTTTTGCCAGAGGAGGATTAAACTCCTAACAGCATATAAACAAAAAGAAAAGGAGGACTTGTGGCACCTTAGAGACTAACAAATTTATTTGAACATAAGCTTTCGTGAGCTACAGCTCACTTCATCGGATGCATTCAGTGGAAAATACAGTGTGGAGTTTTATATACATCGAGAACATGAAACAATGGGTGTTACCATACACACTGTAAGGAGAGTGATCACTTAAGGTGAGATATTACCAGCAGGAGAGCGGGCGGGGGGAAGGGGGTGGAGAACCTTTTGTAGTGATAATCAAGGTGGGCCATTTCCAGCAGTTGATAAGAACATCTGAGGAATGGTGGGATGATGACATCTTCATCATCTGGACCCATGGAAAAGAAGCCCTTGAGGAATTCCACCATGATTTCAACAATTTCCATCCCACCATCAACCTCAGCCTGGACCAATCCACACAAGAGATCCACTTCCTGGACACTGCGGTGCTAATAAGCGATGATCACATAAACACCGCCCTGTACCGGAAACCTACTGACCGCTATTCCTACCTACATGCCTCCAGCTTTCATCCAGACCACACCACACGATCCATAGTCTACAGCCAAGCTCTACGATACAACCGCATTTGCTCCAACCCCTCAGACAGAGACAAATACCTACAAGATCTCTATCAAGCATCCTTACAACTACAATACCCACCTGCTGAAGGGAAGAAACAGATTGACAGAGCCAGAAGAGTATCCGGAAGTCACCTACTACAGGACAGGCCCAACAAAGAAAATAACAGAATGCCACTAGCCATCACCTTCAGCCCCTAACTAAAACCTCTCCAACGCATCATCAAGGATCTACAACCTATCCTGAAGGACGACCCATCACTCTCACAGATCTTGGGAGACAGGCCAGTCCTTGCTTACAGACAGCCCCCCAACCTGAAGCAAATACTCACCAGCAACCACACACCAGAACCACTAACTCAGGAACCTATCCTTGCAACAAAGCCCGTTGCCAACTGTGTCCACATATCTATTCAGGGGACACCATCATAGGGCCTAATCACATCAGCCACACTATCAGAGGCTCGTTCACCTGCACATCTACCAATGTGATATATGCCATCATATGCCAGCAATGCCCCTCTGCCATGTACATTGGTCAAACTGGACAGTCTCTACGTAAAAGAATAAATGGACACAAATCAGACGTCAAGAATTATAACATTCAAAATCCAGCTGGAGAACACTTCAATCTCTTTGGTCACTCGATTACAGACCTAAAAGTTGCAATTCTTCAACAAAAAAACTTCAGAAACAGACTCCAACGAGAGACTGCTGAATTGGAATTATTTTGCAAACTGGATACAATTAACTTAGGCTTGAATATAGACTGGGAGTGGATGGGTCATTACATAAAGTAAAACTATTTCCCCATGTTTATTCCATCCCCCACCGTTCCTCAGACGTTCTTGTCAACTGCTGGAAATGGCCCACCTTGATTAACACTACAAAAGGTCATTCCCTCTCCCTCCCCACTCTCCTGCTGGTAATAGCTCACCTTAAGTGATCACTCTCGTTACAGTGTGTATGGTAACATCCACTGTTTCATGTTCTCTATGTATATAAATCTCCCCACTGTATTTTCCATTGAATGCATCCGATGAAGTGAGCTGTAGCTCACGAAAGCTTATGCTCAAATAAATTTGTTAGTCTCTAAGGTGCCACAAGTCCTCCTGTTCTTTTTGCGAATACAGACTAACACGGCTGCTACTCTGAAACCTGCATATAAACAGACTTTCCTCTGAGAAACATCTCCATCGTATCATATCGCTTTATTAGTTAGATTTGAGAATAAACTAAAGCAAAAAGGAGGGAGTAGGTCACAGTGTAGTAGAGATGAGCTGTGGAGAGCTAATGAAAAGCATCAGTGAGGCCCTGGGCCTTGGCATGAGTTGGCACCTGGTCTATAAGCATTACAGACAGCACCTCCCTCCCTCACTGGGGTGTTATGAGGATAAATACATTGAAGATTATGAGGTACTCAAATACTACACTGATGAAGACTTGATAGCCCTTCAGATAGATTGCCAATCCGTGATGTCAGTAGTGATTTTACATATTAACGTCAGTGGGAGTTTGTAGGACGAGGTGCTAAGTATAGTTCTGTATCCTTTCTAACAATGTGAATTGTACCTTTACCTTTTGCTGATCTCTTCATTTGATAGTTGTCCATCTACTTTAAACAGATTTAAATCATCCTGGACTCCAAAAGTCTCCTTTGGGTTGTTGCTGCTGTCTTTCTGAATGTGCTGCTTTTCTTTCTTTTTCTCCATAAGATTTTGTAGCCTCCTCTGCTGTTGCTCCTGTAAAGCCTTAAACTGGATTTTTAAATTTTCATTCACTCCTTTGTCAGAGTCCATGGTTTGCTAAAAACAAAACAAGAAAAAAAATCAGAGCAGAAGATTACAGAATGAGAACCTTTTCAAAACTAGCCTCCCATCTAACTGGCTTCTTTGTATCCTTTCCCACTCTCTCCTCTGCTCTGTCATAGATGCCACAAACCAATCTTCCCCTCTGGTAGCGGTTTACAAACCAGACCGCAGGTAGCCTTCCCCCATACTTGAAGTTTAAAAAACAATGAATTAAATAATCATTTTAAAAGACAATCCAAATAAAAACCACAGTACTAACAAGATATATGCTATACTTTACTGATTAATAGGAACATAGGAATTGCCAGACTGGATCAGACTTGTGGTCTTTCTAGTCCAATCTCCGGTCTCTCATAGTTGCCAGTACCAGATGCTTCAAGAGGAAGGTGAAAGAAACCTCACATTAGGCAGATGTGGGATAATCTTGTTGCACGTTAGGTTTCCTCCTAATTCTCAAAAGGTAGAGATTTACTTAAAGCCTGCAGCGTGTGGGTTAGTATTGCTTCCAAAATCTTTTAGCATGAACTATTATAACTCTGGATATTCCTGTTATCCATAAAAATGTCCAATCCCTTTTTGAACCTTGCTAAATTTTGGCAATTTGTGATCACTGCCTTCTGCTGCATTCCACCGCCCTCCCTGTGTTTGACATGAATCTAGAATGTAAGTTCCCTGGGCAAGGAGAGTGTCTTCAAGTATTTACAATGCTTTTGGTACAACATACATAAAAGATAATAACTTTTAAAGTCATGGCCTCCAAAAAGTAATTTATACAAATATATTTATCTTAGAGCAGTAGTTCTCAAAGCTGGTCCGCTGCTTGTTCAGGGAAAGCCCCTGGCGCGCGGGACCGGTTTGTTTACCTGCCGCGTCCGCAGGTTCGGCCAATCGCGGCTCCCACTGGCCGTGGTTCGCCGCTCCAGGCCAATGGGGGCTGTGGGAAGCGGCATGGGCCAAGGGATGTGCTGGCCACAGCTTCCAGCAGCCCCCATTGGCCTGGAGGGGTGAACCGCGGCCAGTGGGAGCCGCGATCGGCCGAACCTGTGGACGCGGCAGGTAAACAAACCGGTCTGGCGCGCCAATGACTTTCCCTGAACAAGCGGCGGACCGGCTTTGAGAACCGCTGTCTTAGAGAATATTCCATTTTTCTTGAATGAAGCCTTTAGTACTGTTTTAATGAAGAATTAACCAGAAGTAACGATTAAGGGATTTGTTAATTAGAAAACCCTCCACTCCAAGGTCAGTGGTTTGTGTGAATTAAATGAGTTTGGTGGCCTCAGTCCAGTGCCCCCACCCATCCCCTTTTTCGGCAGTATCAGCAGGGCTATGAACTGAATCAGGCCATGGAAACTGAACTGCCTTCTCTCACCCCATTAAAGTAGAGCTCACCAGACCCAAACGTGATTGTGGCTCCATTGTGCTAGGTGCTGTACAAATTGTTCGGTCTATAATAATCTCACTCAAGTTCCTAACAAACGTCATTCCTTGCAACCTGTGACAATTTGGGGAATCTGTTTATGTACAACTTATGAATTCCGGTTAATGTTGTGAAGTTATTGTTATATCATGGAATACACCTCTGTGTGAATGTGGAACCCACCATTTGCTGATAGGGGCTGTAGCTCATTCCCACCAGAGCAGGGACAATGCAGAGTCATTAACCTTCATGCCTGTGCTCTTACCGCACAATGGGTATACTAAGGAGGCTGCCTGAGCAGAGAAGCAGGAGCGGAAAATCCTCAGCAGAAGAACAAAGAAACAAGATGTAGGTAAGACATATAAACTTGAGACACAAAGACACACACACAGGAGAAAGGAAAAGACAGGAGGAATGCTTTCATAGTGGGGGTCCAGTTTAACTGCAAGACCAGCAAAGGATCAGAAAAAAATTAGCTGACTTATTCAGGCTCTATGTTTCTGGAGAGAAACCATGAGGTGGAGGGAAGGATTTCAGACTTCCCAGAGTGCTCTGCTTAAGCCCAAAGAGCTCTCCAGAGGGGTACGAAACTGAGGCAGGGAAACATACACCTGTGTTCATTATTTTGAAAAGATCTTTATGTTGCTTGTGCTAAGTAAAGAATGATGTTTAAGAATCCTGTGCAGAGTCTGGGTGTCTGTTGGTGTTCACTGTCACGGGCCGCTGAAGAGGTAAAATGTAAACCAGAAGGTTCACACCTTCAGTGGAATTCTGGGGAACACAGAAGTGCTGCTGGGAAGGCTTGGGGGAGATAGCACTAGTTTCAGAACTCAGGCAATTGGGCTGCAGGGTCCCCCCTGCCAAGAGGGGTGTCAGATGTGAGGTCTACAGCAGGAGTGCATGTCTAAAGACCCAAAGTCAGAAACAGTACCTAAATTCTGTCCAACTCCAGCAAGCTAAAGGCACGTGGGATTCAGTGTTTGGATCCCTTCATGACAAACGGCTGAGTGTCCAGCAGGGGAAGCATGACCAGAACTGTGATACAACCCCCTGACAGTCAGCTATTGTGCATCCTTCTTGACAAAAAGGTTGATGATTTCACAAGCATGAAGAACAAAGTACACTTTCCCTCCAGACAGTCTGATCAAAATAGGATTGAGGCACTAAATAGGGCAGTGTGGGGAAGGCTGTACTGCTGTTGTCTGCAGGTAGCAGATTTAAATCTCCAGGACGGTCTACCAATGCTAGACACGTTCCAAGAGTGTTCTTTAAAAGAAAAAATAATTCAGACACGTTCTTAAAAAAACAACAACCCCAAGGTAAGAAAACATCTACAGTGATGAAAAATTATTTCATATATTATACATACATATATTATATATGCGAGCATATAAACACACATCTGAATACATGAATGGCAACCATTCTTCTCGAAAGACGATGGTGTAAGTGTTTGTAGTTCAGTTACTGTGTGTCATGTTGCATCATTGCAAGCAGCTAAAGAGTCCAGTACATATATAATGTAAATCTCCACAGACATATGCAGGGGTTCAGGGGGCAAACGCACAGAGGTATAGCAATTATTTGTGGCCATATTGCATTACACAGGCATCCTACATTACAATTCAGCATCGGTGTCCTCGCTTAGCACCCCCCGCCCTCAACCCAGGTGTATAGGCTGAAGCCAGCTCCTGCCACTGCGAAGGCACTGGCTGGGGACACCCCCAGCGCACAAGACAGTGCCAACCCTTCCCCGCAGGGGCAGAGGGAGAAGTCCTCGCCCCATGGGCATAGAGAGGAGTACTCCCCCTCCCCCGCCACAGAGGCCTGGCCTGGAGCCACCCCTCCCGCCAGGGGCACAGAGAGAAGTCCTCACCCCCCCCACAGGCATAGGGGGGACTACCCCCCCAACCTCGGAGGCCTGGCGTCACCCCTCCCCCCAGGGACACAGAGAGAAGTCCTCACCCCCTCCATAGGCATAGGGGGGACTACCCCCCCACCCCGGAGGCCTGGCCTGGAGCCACCCCTCCCCCCAGGGGCACAGAGAGAAGTCCTTGCCCCCCCATAGGCATAGGGGGGAGTACCCCCCCACCCCGGAGGCCTGGCCTGGAGCCACTCCTCCCCCTAGGGCCAGAAAGAGAGTCGTCCCCATGGGCACACGGAGGAGAGACCCCCCCCTGGGGCACGGCCTGGACCCAGCTCCACCCGAAGCCCAGGGGCCCCCCTGCCAGCCCCCGTTCGGGGTCGCTGGTCCCGCGGCGCCCCGCACCCACCTCCCGGGCTGCGACTCCCCTGGAGCTCCCGCGATCCGCGTCCCCTCAGCCCCCGCCCCGCCCGGGGGGCCGGGCAGCGTCACCAGCCCAACCCGAGAGCCCGCTCGCCGAGCCGCCCCCCCCCCAGGAGGAGGACGCGGGGCGGTTGCCCCGGCAACCATCCCCGCGGAGACGGGGCGGCCGGAAAGCAGAGGAGGGCGGCTCGGAGTGTTACGACATCCGGGGCCTTTCCTGAAGCGACGCCGCTTGGGTGGGAGCCGGCGGGGGCGGGGCCGCCGTGCACGTGCCTTGTGCGCCGTGGGCGCGGGGCCGGCTGGCGGGGCCGCGTGGCCTGGCCGGCTGATCGCTCTCTGTGCACAGCGGTGCCGGCCAGTTCCATCTCCTGCGTCCCTTGCTCGATCCCTTGGGCTTTCGTGTTGTTGGGAACACTGGGGCATGGCCACTAGGTAACTCGAGGGGATGGAAGACCACGAGTGTCGATGAAGCCCCCTCGCACTAGGCCCCGGTGTCCTTGCCCCCCCCCCCCGGTCCTGCCTGGAGGCACTGGGAGCAGCTCTGCGTGCTAGGCCCAAGTGTCCTTGGCCCCCCCGCCTGGAGGCCCACACAGCAGTTATGCTGAGAATCTGCAACAGTATGTTGCAGAGTCAGACTGCCTGAAACTAAGCAAGGCCAAACAGGGGAGATATGGAAGAACAATGCTGAATAAAGCAGCTTTATGTAGAGTTTAACAAATGATACAGAGAATCAGGGAACTAGCTGGGAACTGGATTGGCTGGCTATATGGATACTTAGGGCAGCTTGCTATTGGATAAGTATGCTGGGAAAAAGGATGTATAAAAGCCTGTGTAACTTCCTGCTCTGTTGTGTAGGATTTGAGATTTTATTCTCCCTGTACCTTTTTGCAGCTGCAAATAAACTTTTCTGCTTCTCCACCCCGTTGTGATTATTGGGTGTAGCACACCGGGTAACGAACCACTCAAGCTGTTGTTCAGCCTCTCGGCACTGGGTGCCGGCAACAGCTTTTGGCGTCCCTGGGTGGGCTTGAGGCTGCAATTTAGCCTTGCCCGTACCCCTCCTGGAGGTCGAGGATTGCGGCGAGAACCGACGCCCAGCGCGCACCGGTGAGTTCATCGGGGGCCTCGGAGGAGACGCGATTTGATCGACCCCAGAGGGCACAACGGTGCAACGCACTCATATAGTGGAGAAGCTGTTGTGGACGGCGGTGAAGAACCGGTCCCTTAGACATGGGGGAGGAGCAGCTGCAGGCCACGGTGAAGAACCGGTCCCTTGGATCAGGTAGGATCCTTTTAAAATCCAGATTATATGCTCTGTTGGAACCTGGGGACGCCCAGAGTTACCCTGTAGGTATGGGACAGGGACAGAGCTCAGAGGTTAGGGCACGGTGTACGCCCCTAGAGTGCATTCTAGCAAACTGGAAGGTATTTGGTGCGGATCCGATGACTAAGAGCCAATTAAAACGATTCTGTACAGTTGACTGGCCTCAATATCAACTAGAGGACCAGGAGTGGTGGCCACCAGGAGGGTCAATTAATTACAACACGATCCTCCAATTAGTTTTGTTTTGTCAGTGAATGGGTAAATGGAATGAACATATGTATGCGCATTTGTTTCTGACTTTATGTACTCGACCAGATATTTTACAGCGCTGTAATCTGACTCCAACTGGTTCGGTAGCAGCTAATGTTAGTCCCCAGACCCCCACCCCCACTGTAATGGCAGAGCCGGTGTCCCCTTCGGCCCCTACACCCACACCTTGTAAGTCCCCAATGGTTGGCCTATACCCCTTAATCACTGAAACTAAAGTCGCCCGGTCTGGATCAGACAGGCGTCCTGCCACAACTATGCAGGTTTATACTCATGTGCCCTTTAATCCTGTGGATTTGGCTGCTTTCAAAGCACAGGCAGGAGAGTTTTCCACCAACCCAAGCAGGTTTATTTCAGTCTTTGAGGGGTGCCTCAGTAGTCACAAGCCGATTGAGACGACTGTAATATCCTCCTGAGAACCCTGTTGTCTGAGGTGGAGAGGGATCAGGTTACAGCTAAGGCAAGGGGAGCGTCAGCTTTCAAGCGAAAGAAAGGAAGCTATCTGTCAAGTTCCTACCCCAAGTAACCGTAAGCGGCTCAGGGCATTTCTGGGTATGGCAGGCTTTTGCAAAATATGGATCCCAGAGTTTGGACTGTGGGCTAAACCCCTGTACGACTGTGTAAAAGGAGCAGATCATGACCCCTTCTATTGGACCCCAGAGGCTGACAGGGCATTTAAAATCCTGAAAAGAAAATTGATGGAAGCCCCAGCTCTGGGCCTGCCAGATCTCTCTAAGCCGTTTCAGTTGTATGTACATGAACGAAGGGGGGTGGCCCTAGGAGTGCTTACACAGCTGTTAGGAGCATGGAAGCGTCCTGTGGCTTATTTTTCTAAGCAATTGGATCAGGTTGCAAAGGGTTGGCCGGCATGTTTACGGGCGGTCGCAGCTACTGCCCTATTGCTTGAGGAAGCCGAGAAGCTAACATTGGGAGGGGTTATGCAAATCTATACTCCCCATATGGTCCGAGCCTTATTGGATGCAAAGGGAGGGCTTTGGCTCACCCAGGCTCGGATTGCTCGGTACCAGGCTAAGCTGTTAGAGAACTCTGAAGTCACCCTACAGCCTTGCCCCTCCCTTAACCCAGCCACCCTCTTGCCAGAAACAGAGGAACAGAAACATGACTGTTTAGAGATCATAGGTGTCCAGTACTCCAGCCGTCCGGATTTAAAGGATGTACCCCTCCCAAATGCAGATTATGAGTGGTACACTGATGGTAGCAGTACTGTAATAGATGGGCAAAGGAGGGCGGGTTATGCTGTTGTGACCCTCCATGACACTGTGGAAGCTGAAGGTTTGCCTGCTGGGACCTCTGCCCAGCTTGCCGAACTAATAGCCCTGACCCGTGCACTTGAACTGTCAAAAGGAAAGCGGGTCAACATTTTTACTGATTCAAAGTATGCTTTTGGTGTGCTGCATGCTCATGCTGGCCTATGGAAGCAAAGGGGAATGCTGACAGCCCAAGGCTCCCCAGTCAAGTACGGGCCCCAAATCCTCCGGCTCCTAGAAGCTGTACAATTCCCCTCGGAAGTGGCGGTGGTACACTGTAAAGCCCATCAAAGGGAGGATCAAGATGTGGCCAGAGGTAACGCCCGGGCAGATAGAGAGGCTAAGCATGCTGCTACCCTGCCATCCCCTCAGACTGAGAACGCCCATATGCATGCCCTTATCCCATCAGTAGGGGAGCTTCCAACCCCTCAGTACTCTGGGGAGGAGAGACAGCTAACTGACAAACTCAGTCTCCGGGAAAAGGAGGGATGGCTCCATTCCCCAGAAGGGAAGGTCCTCTTACCAAAGGGCCTAATCCGGCCAGTGCTGCAGAAACTACATCAAACCACTCATGCTGGCAGGGAAGCACTTATCCAGCTAATGGGAAAATACTTTATCACTTCCGGACTCCGACCCCTGGCTGCTCAGGTACAAGCGGACTGCTTAGTCTGCCAAAAGAATAACCCCCGACCGGGACATCCTGTGCCACCAGCTGCCCTAGAACCCACTCCGGGCCCCGGACAAGTGTGGCAAATAGACTTTACTGAGTTTCTCCGGACTCAAGGGTTCAAATATCTCCTTGTTATAGTGGATCGGTTCAGCGGATGGCCAGAAGCCTTCCCATGCCGTAACTGCACTGCCAGGACAGTGGCCCTCAAGTTTGTTAAGGAGCTCATTCCTCGCTTTGGACTCCCCCTGTGGATGGAATCTGACAATGGGACACACTTCACGTCAAAAATCATTCAAAGCATCTCACATGCCTTACAGATCCCCTGGAAACTCCATACGCCCTGGAGACCGCAAGCCAGTGGGGTAGTGGAGCGTACCAATCAGACCCTTAAATGGCATCTCTCAAAAGTGTGCCAAGAAGCCTCACTGCGATGGCCTGATGCTTTGCCCCTCGTCCTACTCCGTATCCGCGTTCTCCCAAAGGGTAGATTAGGGCTCAGTCCCTTTGAAATTATGTTTGGAAGGGCATGGCCCATGAATGGCACCCCGGTTCCGTCAGGGGAATGGGAGTTGGGTAATGTTTTTTTGTCACAGTATATGTGTTCCCTGTCTGCTGTTCTCTTGTCTCTTCACAGGTATACCAAGGATTCCCAGCCTCTCCCCTTGGACTCTCCCGTTCACTCCTTACAGCCCGGTGACTCTGTGCTTGTTCGCACCTGGAAAGATGAGCCTCTCCAGGAAAAGTGGAAAGGACCCTATACCATCCTGCTGATCTCCCATACAGCGGCAAAGATCGAGGGACACAAGAACTGGATCCATCACTCTAGTCTGAAGGCAGTACCTGCCCCCTCGTCAGCAGAACAGTGGACCGTCCAACCTGCTGACTCCTCATCTAGTGACGATCTCGGGCTAAAGCTACTGTTTAAAAGACACAAATAGCGGGCACCTTAATGCTAAAATGGGCCCACCCAGGTACTAAAAACCCTGGGTTGGAAAAACTCTGGTAATAATTAATTGGGTAACATTGTTATTCTTTGTATTGGTATTTCCAAATTGTGCATATCGGGAGCATAACTCCTTTGTTTTGCTTGCGCACCATGTTGCTACTTTAACAAACCAGACTGATTGCTGGGTGTGTGCTCCAACTCCACTATCCCCCAAAACGGGAATGCCCCTTAACATGCTGCCCTTGACCCTAGCAGAATTAGCCACCACCAAAGAGCAGGAAAGAACGGACTCACCGTTCTGGAACAAGACCTCTTTACAGCAAGCCACCTATCAGGACCAGGAGTATTCAGTTGCAGTACTCACTGAGGGAGTGTTATGTTTTACCCGAAACCAATCTGATCCCTATGGGCATCCTGTGGGAAAGAGCTCCTGTGTTATTACACAGTGGGCTGATGGGTATTGGATAAAGACCAACAGGGGAGGCCAACGGTGTGGGTGTAATGGTTCCTCCCCTTTTAGGGAAACTCTTACAAATAATCTTACCACAAAAAAGGGGTTTGGAAATGTAACTTGCCGTCCACTTAATATCTCTAATGTAGCAAGCCAATGGTGGGTTTGTAGTGATCCCTATGGCGAGTGTAATTTGAACAGCACAATTAGAAATGCCCCCACTTGTACCCAATCAAAAAAATAAGATGCTCCCATAGAGGCATATAAATTGTTTAAAAAAGCAGCCAAAGCAGCCTTAAATATCCCAGGAATCCCCTTAAGAAACAGTCCTTATTGGGCCCTACAGGGTCACTATTTTGTATGTGGCCGAAAGGCTTACAAGGTGCTGCCAGCCAACTGGACAGGTAGCTGTTATATAGCTCATGGAGTTCCTCATCTTTCCATAACTGCCACACTGCCCAAAGGAAAGATTAGAAATGCCCGAGACACCTCTGTTGAGTCACGAGAAAAGACCCTGCGGCGACTGACTAAGGCATTGGCGGGCAATATGAAGAATCCCCTCACAACCGAGAAGCTGGTAGGGTGCTCTGTACTGGGAATAGCGCCACTGTTTACCGGGCCAGCACTGGCATGCATAGGCCGCTATACTGTAAGGCTGCAGATGGTACTTGAGAAAGTGGCCTTAGAGTTAGAGGACTCGGTTAGTGATTTAGGGTCAGCAGTAAAAACATTAAATAAAGAGGTACAGCAGCTCAGGACGTTTTCCCTCCAAAACAGGCTGGCTTTGGACTATCTCTTGGCATCCCAAGGAGGGGTTTGTGCCCTCATCGGGCCCCAATGTTGTGTATATGTAAATAATAGCAGTTATAAGATCTATAAAAAGGTGGTACAGGCTAAGGCCCATGCCCGAGCCGGAGCACAGGTTGCCTATACTGCCCCAGAGAACGATTGGTTGCAAACCTTGTTTTCAGGCTGGGGTTTGTCGTCTTGGCTTGGTGGTTTATTTAGCCTGCTATTGAAATTTCTCTTTCCTGTACTGCTTGTATTACTGGTATTATGCTGTGCGGTATCATGTGTCAGGGCCCTTTTGCAAAAGTTAATAAGTCATTCTCTTCAGGGCTATCACAAAGTGCTTATGCAAAGTCATATTGTAAAAAAATAAGTAGTCCAAGTAAGAAAACTCAGAGCCAAGGCTGTTGAGTGTTCTCAAAGGGGGGAGTTGTTGGGAACACTGGGGCATGGCCACTAGGTAACTCGAGGGGATGGAAGACCACAAGTGTCGATGAAGCCCCCTTGCACTAGGCCCCTGTGTCCTTGGCCCCCCCCCTCCTGCCTGGAGGCATTCGCAGCAGCTCTGCATACTAGGCCCAAGTGTCCTTGGCCCCCCCGCCTGGAGGCACACACAGCAGTTATGCTGAGAATCTGCAACAGTATGTTGCAGAGTCAGACTGCCTGAAACTAAGCAAGGCCAAACAGGGGAGATATGGAAGAACAATGCTGAATAAAGCAGCTTTATGTAGAGTTTAACAAATGATACAGAGAATCAGAGAACTAGCTGGGAACTGGATTGGCTGGCTATATGGATACTTAGGGCAGCTTGCTATTGGATAAGTATGCTGGGAAAAAGGATGTATAAAAGCCTGTGTAACTTCCTGCTCTGTTGTGTAGGATTTGAGATTTTATTCTCCCTGTACCTTTTTGCAGCTGCAAATAAACTTTTCTGCTTCTCCACCCCGTTGTGATTATTGGGTGTAGCACACCGGGTAACGAACCACTCAAGCTGTTGTTCAGCCTCTCCGCACTGGGTGCCGGCAACAGTGTGAGACCCGATTGCAATGCAGTTCCCCTGAATCGCTCGGGGAAGAGAGCTCCCTGTGGTCTGGTACCAAGATTAATAGAGGCCAAGATTGAAGCAGGTGTCAGAGGGGTAGCAAGTGCGAGTCGGTATCAGCAAAAACAAGGAGAGAGGCCTTGTGGCACTTTAGAGACGAACACATTTTTTTGGGCATAAGCTTTTGTGGGCTAAAACCCACTTCATCGGAGGCATGGAGTGAACATACAGTAGGGAGGTATGAATACCTTACACGGCACAGGAAAAGATGGGAGTTGCCTTAGAGCTTCCACTGAAACAACAAGAAAAGGAGGACTAGTGGCACCTTGGAGACTAACCAATTTATTTGAGCATAAGCTTTCGTGAGCTACAGCTCCTCCTGAGCTACAGCTCCGACAAAGCGAGCTGTAGCTCACAAAAGCTTACGCTCAAATAAATTGGTTAGTCTCTAAGGTGCCACTAGTCCTCCTTTTCTTTTTGGGAATACAGACTAACACGGCTGCTACTCTGAAACCTGTCATTGAAACAACAGTATCACCCACATTAATTTAGGCACTGACTGTAATTACGTACCAAAATGTTTCACTTCAAGTTCAGGTTTAGTTTTCAAAAAGTAATCTAAAGAGTTATGTCATACGCCCATCACTTCATTAACCTGTGCTGCTTCATCGCCTGAACTCTCTGTTTCTATTAAACCTGTACCTTTCCTTTCCATAAGGTGTTTTAATTTTAAATCAAGGGGTGAGATAGACGCATGAAAAGTTGGTGAACTCTGCATAGCTAGATCCTGATAGTCGGGACTAGAAAGAATAACTGGTTTTCGAATACAGGGACTGGAGAAAGTGCTACATACCCTGTAAGGACATGTTGGGGTGGAACAAAACAAAAGTTTGGATTTGTGACTGGATGCTCCAATCATCCATGATTAGATTTTTGGTAGTTAGTAACTACATGATACTGTCCCTGTCCACCACAGGCCACTTTCTCTGTTGGTGCCTTCCACTTGGTCAGTCAGAGTGAGCAAGTTGCTGATCTATTCTGTTGTTGGTACGCATACTCCATTCCACATAAAACTGCATCTATCTCAAACACATCACACCTGCTGCAAATGAACTGACATCCTTTTTCAGAGCAACAGACCATCCATAGGATTTTCCAAGTTTGAGTTTCTGGATGGAAAACCACCAGGGAGGGTACGTTGAGATGCTCTCAGTAGATGTCATCTTCAAGGTGACCTGTTGAATGGACATCCCCCCGATTCCAAATTGACATTCCTGTTCCAAACAATCCTGTTACAGATCCAAATTCCCAAGGAATCAAGACCGTGTTTTTGCATATGGGTGTACAATGTGTTCTGATGCATCCGATGAAGTGAGCTGTAGCTCACGAAAGCTTATGCTCAAATAAATTTGTTAGTCTCTAAGGTGCCACAAGTACTCCTTATCTTAATGTGTTCTGAGTGTACCCCTAAGTTGGCAAGATCCTGTACTCATTGCTGATAAGCTATCTTATCCACAAGGAGCACTGAAAAGAAAGATGCAACCTTGGTATGTTTACAATACTCAGATTCTCCCATGTGCCAACAATCAGGTTTAACACCACTGGGATGTGCATGAATTAAACTATGTTAACCAGAACTCTGGGGAAAGGGATGGTAGTGAGTCCACTAGTCGTCCTGAATTCAGGATGGGACATCCCTCAACCCGGGCTGGATACTGTTGGGACTTTGGTCAATTTTGGGTTCCTGAACCGTGATTTCAAACAATACACTAAAAGCATAACATCAAGGTCCAAGTTTAGTTGGAAGTGTGGTCTGAACACAGGCCTTATATCCCCCTACATCTTCGTTTTCCAAATTATGCCATACCAATTCTCCTATTATGGAGTTTTCAGTGGGCCTTATTTTGCCACATTCCATAAACAATTCCATGTACCAAATAAGGCATGACCATATGTTTCACCAGATCTTCCTTTTGAATCATTTTCTACATGTGGTAATACTTTTTTCCAATTTACATACAGTAAACATGTAGGCCCTTTTAAGTGAACTAAGGGTGATACTTTCCCTTCCAATACCCTTAACATGTTGTATGGGATAATTTACATACTGAGGTGATAACTCCTGTTTTGAAATCAGGAAAACAAAGTCCCCCTCTTTTGAATGATAAACAAACCATCCCCTGGCAGCAGTCTCATCCTGCACAATTAACAATATATGTACCCTAAGCAGATCTTCATGCTATACCTGCCTGACATATGGACTAGAATTTGGTAGATAGTTCTATTAATCCACACAGTAAATCTGGCCCTATCCCACATTTTGTTACGCAATTCCTCAGGGCCACAGATACATCGCCATGCTAAAATAGTTTCATATTGTGAGGAAAGGGTAGTTTGCGTGTGTCAGGCTGCAGCATCAGAAAATGGCTAAAGAGGCCAGTATGTATATAAATATCCATAGATATGTGCACGGCCACACACACACAGATACATCTATTTGTGGACATATTGCATTACACTGGTATTCTACATTACAATTAAGCATCAGTGCCACTGACAACCCCTCACCAGGACCCAGGCTCAGTTCCTCCACACATCCTTCAGGCACAGCTCAATGCTATCCTCTACCAAGGGGTTCAGTTTGGTGCCACCCTCATCCCAGCACCCCCAACCATCAGTCTATAGACTTTGGTTGAGACCAGACCCTGCCACTGCAAGGGCCTTGGCTAGTCACCCTCTCCTGCCCCAAAGGTACAGGATAAGTCCAACTCCTGCCCCCAGGGCATCAGAGAGAAGTGCTCCACCTTCCACACACACACATCCCGTGATATGACCTGTAGCTAGCTCATCAAAGCCCCGGTGCCCCTGCCAGACCCAGTGCAGACCCCACAGCACGAAGGCGACCATACATCCTGTTTTGGCTGGGACAGGACTTTTTAAGCCCTGTACTGGCCATCCTGACTTTTCTAGCAAAAGTGGGCCTTTGTCCCCTTTGCTCTTGCCAGCTTGATCAATTAGCAAGAACAAATGGGACAATGCCCTGTTTTGTCAAAAGAGTGGGGTACAGGGAGGCAAGCGGTGATGCCAGCCCTGTACAGGGAGGCAGTCACGGCTCAGGCAAGCACCGATGCTAGCCCCAGCCTCACACAGGTAGGCAGGCAGGGCTTGAGTGAGAAGCAACACCAACATCAGCCCCGCCCAGGGTCTCTGGCAGCCAGCAACACCAGCACCAGCCCCATGTAGGGAGGAGGGCTCAGACAAGCATCTTGGACAAGTGCCCCATAAGGTGTCCCATTTTCATTTTGAGGAAATACGGTCACCCTACACAGCACCCCCAGGATCCCAGCCCCCCACAGGGTGCAAGTAGTTGAGCTCCTGTGATCTATATCCCCTCAACCCTCCCCCCAGGGGCCAGGCTGAACCATGAGCCCACCCCATCAGCCTGCTCACAGGCCATCTCCCATCCTGGAGTAGGAGACAGTTCCCACAGCGACCATTCCCATACAGGGGACAGGACAGCCAGAAAGCCTGAAGGTAGATTTGAGTTTCACAGCATCAGGGGGATTCCCTCATACTGCTTGTGTGTGAACCCAGCAATGCCCCTCAGCTCTCCCCATGTTACATGCACAGTAAAAATTAGACAGCTTGGAGTTGCTTACTGTATTTATTACAAATACTGTATTAGACACCATGCTATCTCCATGGAATGCCACCAAGTTCAAGAAAGTGGAAGTTTACAGATTCGTGCATCACTTGATCAATATATTTGGCGATGAGGCTAGATTTTAATGAAGTTACCATAAATCACTAATGGAAGAGCACTCCATATGATCTCACACCAAGGATAATAAAGGCAAAGGTCTAAGAAGTTTAGAGCTTCCATTGAAACAGCAATATCACACAAATTAAGTCAGGCATTCTAATTACATACTTAAAATGCATCACTTCAAGTACAGATTTAGTTTTCAAAATGTCATTTAAAAATGTTACATCATACACTTAATACTGCAAAAATAAATGAGCAGTTACCAAATTCAATAATCTGAGAAGCTGCAATCCATAATGTATTAAAAATTAAAAAGCTTCTGGGCCTTGATTATTAGTATTGTGTAATAAATATGTTTAAATAGTTTTATCCACTAGTGAATGCTCAGCTCGTACTTCAAATAAAACTAAAAATAGGTCAGAACAAAATGTTTTTAAATACAAATTTAAGAACTATTTTGAGTGAGTTTAGTGCTAGTGAAAGTGCTAGATTACAGCCTTGGAGACTGAAGTCCTTTTATCTACAGGACAGAGATAACATAGGCATGAGTACAACCTTCTCCACACAGACTTGCCTAGGTGCTTCAGCCATGAGCTAGAGGGACCACCTCTCCAATATAAGAAGGTTGTTTGGGCTCCAGGCCTATTTACAATTACCAGTTGTGTGTGGGGAGACTGGGTGGGAAAGGGAAGAGAGGCATTATGCTGTACAATAGACAAGTTGCTAGTGGGTATGGTAGTCTCAGTCCAAGAGAGCCAGCAGACTGTCACCACCAACTTGTGCTAGATTCAGACTTGTAACCTAAAGGTTCAATACCAGGCACGAGACATGTACAGTATTGTAGAACCACATCCTTGAATTTTTTATTTTATTTTTATTCCCCACCCCTCTTTTTTCATTATTAAAAAGAAAATGACACCTCAATGTGAGGTCTATAACTAAGATACATAGACCACCACCAAGCACACAGATTTCAGTCATCTTTTTTCAACTCCTTGGGTTTTGCCAGGTATTCCCGATACATTGAGTAGAGCACACCTGAAATACAAACACAGGCAAAACAGTTAAATATACATCCTTTATTAAAGTAGAAGACTATTTCAAGAACTGTTTGCAGCCAGGAAGACTACTAGCATGAGAAGAAAATATGGGTGTCTGTATTCTTTATAATCTCACTTCCCATCTAGAATTTCAGTAATAGCCACAATTCATTTGTTAAAATGAAGGACATAAACACACATACATCTCTCTACATACTGATGGTATCAAAGCTAGTATGATTTATAGTCTAGCTATACCTTCAATTTAGATGCAAGCTGTAGACAACTGCTGATCTTTCCCATGGAGAAATGAGTTTAAGAAAGTTAAAATTAATAATTGTCAAATAACTTTGGAGAAAGCAGAAGAGTTCAGAAACACCTTAAAATATCCACAACATGCATGGGGCAACTGTATTCTTTGTTTTCCTCACTGACTTAGCACCTTTGGAAAAAAATCAAGCTAAGTGCCCCAAACGTGAACACACAATTTCATGCGTTGTGTAGAAAGTCAAGGGAGAAACTGGAGAGATGTGTTCAAACATGGTTACCTAGATACCAGGCACACTAATTTTATGATACTGAGCCAAGAAACCAGTTTGCTAGCTCAGCCTCACTAAAAGAACTTACTATGTTTGCAAGTTTCTAGTGCAGTTGGAAACAGTTAATGGTTTACAAGCTAGTCCAAGGTATTTATCCTTTAGTGTAAAGAACACTTTTAAAGTAAGTCTGCCATCATTAAGAGGTAACTAGGGCTCGACAACAGCTGTCTGTTTTATACATACCACAAGTCATTGCTCCAACAACAAAGCCCTGGGCTGCCACACGCATGTGAATCAGATGAATAGACATTTTTGTATTGCCTCTGTGCTTCAGTTTGTACAGTCCATAGCTTACAACTGCAACCAAGCCTGCCATCCCTATAAGGCAGGGTAAACAAGTGTTTAGTAATTACATGATTTTACATTCCTCACTCATAAGACTTGCTTTAAAAGTAAAAGTCAACAACTTAAAATTTAACAAAAGCTATTTATAACCCCTCCTCCCCACACACAAGTGTTTTAGCCCCATCATTAACACCTAACAGTAACTACAGTTTTCAGAGTAACAGCCGTGTTAGTCTGTATTCGCAAAAAGAAAAGGAGTACTTGTGGCACCTTAGAGGCTAACCAATTTATTTGAGCATAAGCTTTCGTGAGCTACGATGAAGTGAGCTGTAGCTCACGAAAGCTTATGCTCAAATAAATTGGTTAGTTTCTAAGGTGCTACAAGTACTCCTTTTCTAGTAACTACAGTGTTCGCTTATGTTCAGTAGAATTAGTTAATAGGCAATTCCTTTCCCACCCAAGTAACGTCTAGGCTGACCCAGAAGCCAGCCCAGACTGGACCCCCAACAGAGTTTTGGTATTCCATTACTGGAGAACTGAGTTAAAAAAACTAAGACATGGCATATCATTGCACAACATTCGTTCCAGATAGACAGCTGGGGATAGCAGCCTTGATGGACGTCAGGGCTGATTTGATACTGGTCAGAAACTTCCGTAAGAGCAAATTAACTGCCTCTTCTTTTCAGAGGAATGCTCTTAGAGCTGTAGTTCAAAAACAAACAGGAGTTCTCAAATGCAACTCTGAACAAAGTTCAAACTGCATCCATGCACTAATAGCAGTACTAGATTTCTTGGTCTAGACACCCACAAATGAAGATTGTTATTGTTTGTATCTGTCAAGTTTGACCCTGGATTCACTTGAATACTGGCATTGGACAGGTCATGTTATTTCTCCTGTGCACTGGAGCATTAGCTCAACAGAGGACACATTTAATTGCCTCACCAATCTACTAGAATTCTTTGAGGGAGTCAACAAGCATGTGGACAAAGGAGATCCAGTGGATGCAGTGTGTGGGAGGGATAGCTCAGTGGTTTGAGTACTGGCCTGCTAAACCCAGGGTTGTGAGTTCAATCCTTGAGGGGGCCATTTAGGGATCTGAGGCAAAAATTGGGGATTGGTCCCGCTTTGAGCAGGGGGTTGGACTAGATGACCTCCTAAGGTCCCTTCCAATTCTGATATTCTATGATTCTATTTAGATGTTCAAAAAGCCTTTGACAAGATCCCTCACCAAAGACTTAAGTAAAATAAGCAGTCATGGGATAAGAGGGAAGGTTCTCTCATGTATTGGTAACTGGTTAAAAGATAGGAAACAAAGGGTAGGAATAAATGGTCAGTTTTCAGAATGGAGAGAGGTAAATAGTGGTGTCCCCCAGATATCTGTACTGGGCCCAGTCCTATTTAACATTCATAAATGAACTGGTCTGATGTGAAAGTCCATTTCTTCAACCAGAAGACTTCAGCACCTACAACTGTCAGTTTAGCAAGAGGCAAGTTCACACTTTTTTAAAGAGTCTAGTCACTTATTAATTTGGGAGAGTCTGAAGTGACCAGATGTAGTCCCTGTGACATATGACATCCTGGAAAAGCCTTATGGAATTAAGTATTTTAAGAGTCCATTGCATTAAAAATCCAATTGGTTATGTAGCTTCCCTAGGAACATAATTAATGCAATCTCTGGGAAATATTAGGAACTTCAAAGGACTTTTGGGGACAATGTGTGAAGTAGATTTCCTAGGAAATACTTGGGACTAGGGGGATGGAAGTGACCCACCCCTTTTGAAGCTTCCTTTGAGCAAAAAAGCCCACTGCCTGGCTGATTACCTACACGGTCTCTTCAACGGTCCAGACGGGATAAAGCAGTGATTTAGAGTCATGAGGGTGACAGTTCTGAGCTGAGGCTGATGTGAACTTGTGACCATAGAAGAGATCCCATTTTGGGGTTTGAAGGACTAACCACCTGCCAGAGTCCATGTTGGAGCTGGGGTGACCTCTGGTGAGCATGTGTGTAGGTCCTTTTGTTGTTTTTAATATGTTTTCGCTAATTCTTTTATCCTAAGAATAAATAAGCTTGCATAGAAAGAGCTGTATGGTACCTAAACAATGGGCAGTTAACACTGCTATTAGTCTCTGAAGAGAAAGCAAACAGGTCTGCTTAGGCAGTCTGTCTTGCTGGGAACAGTGAAGGCTGGGAACTGTTCAGCCTGGAAGTATCCAGGTCAGAAGGGAGACACTCATATCACCATCCAAGAGAGGTGACGGCCATGAGAGTCAGAAGCCTAGAATGGGTGCCCTTGCTGGGCCACAGAGAGGGAATACAGGTGCAGTTACCCTGAACTGTGACAGCCCTCTACTGCCAGGCCTCTGGGCTTGCTGCAAGGTATGTTTCCCCAAGTATAGGATCCACTACCCAAAATTTGAAATAAGGGGTGTGTAAGCAACTATCTTTTAAATGGAAGACAGAGGGAATTACAAGGAATACATAGACATTTTAAGTCTACAGTGTTTGATAAAGCTACCAGATAAGAGTATTAATTCAGGTAGAACACCATAATAGGTTCAAGAGGTAGGGCAAAATTATCACAGTACTATACCGAATGAGGAAGCAATATTTCACAGTAATTTCCTGTTGGTAGTGTGTGACTGCATTTACTATAATCACCGCCCATTACATGAACACTTATGCAACCATGTATTTTCCCAGATTTACTGGTCTTACTCCACGGCATCATTGCACTGTGAAATTGAAACTTACCAACAGGTACAAAGGGTGACTCTTTAGATTTTCTGATCAGTTTTGATGCCTGGCTGTTATCAGTCTCATAGCTAGGAAGAACGGATTTCTGACTAGATGTCATGTTGACTGCGGAGAAGAAGAAAATCTGCTTTAAAATTTAGGAGTTTTTTCACATTTGAGAGTTCTGTAGAAGTAAGACCTTGAATGTACCACAAGTATATAAAGGACAGTAACTTCCACTGTATATTCAGTTATAAACAAGATACAAGTCAAAAAACTTTGAACTAATACGATGGTGTATGGCTTAATCCACACTAACTACTACAATGTTTATCTATACCACCAAGCTAAATTCAATTTTATGAATATAAAAACCTCAGAATGTAGGCATGGCTTTTACAATACAAGAATAAGCTTTGGTAGTAATTCCATATCAAACAGACATATCAAAAAGCCATTAGGCAAAAGCTTCCTGTTGTACTTTCCACACAAAGAATCGAGTTCCCAGCACCTTCATGAAAGGCACAGTCAATTCTGGTTTTTCACAAACTAAGCCAGTGAGAGCTTAGATCAGAAGCATTTCCTTGCAAAATTTCTGTCCTCCACCATATCGATTCATTTCTGTGGGGCTACTCATCCATGCTGGCACTGGATTTTAAGTGGGAAGAGGGGAAGGGGAAGAGTCCCTGACATATTTTGTGAGGAAAATCAGTAAGCCACTACAGAAGGTCAGCCAGCACATTTGACAAGCAGGGAAAAATGCACCTCCAGTATACTCTACTTTAAGTTTAAACTATCTCAATTCAGATTTTTACTGAAGAGCCAGAAGCCTAATATTTAAAGAGAGAGTAGGTACTGGGTCTAGTATTGATATCAGACCTGCAGGAGTTTGTTTGATGGACACACCATAGTTTGCATATGGGACATGTCAACCTTTTAAAAATAAATGGATTATCATTCCCAAATCAATGAATACTTTTCTCATGCAATACTATTTCATCTACAATTAAAAAGTTCAAGTTGAAAGATGTTCTATCTATCAAGACTGAGGGGCGAAAAGGAACAGCTGCTAAGAGTAGACCACCACTGTTCAGACTGATGACTACCAAAAAAAAAATGAAGAAAACCTGATATCAAGGCTTGCCAGTGACCCAATTTCAATATTTCCAGCAAGCATTGATAGGGAAGGATTTAAAAAAAAGAAAAAAGCGTGTATGTCACCATAGATTACTTCCTTCTTCAGGCTTTGGCACTAGCCGAGAATTAATTATATTCTTCCTGTAATTCAGGAATGCTGGAAAAAAAGCTGACTTTAGATGGTCAGTTCAGTAACTATTACAGACCTCCTAGTCAGGCTGATTAGGCTGTATTTTTATTGTTTGAGTTTTCCTAACAATGTGCTCAGCACTGCAAGGCATAAAGAGAGTGTGCCTCACAAAGCTTTCCATCTCAGACAGTGCAGTGTAAATGGACTCTCATGAGAATAAATGCCCCATGGTATTTAAGTCATTTGTAAAGCACTGATTTACTCAAAAAGCAAGCTACCTATATGCATATGCCAAATAATAATTTTGATGCCATTCACGTTTAAATATAGACGTATACACCTGAATTTGAAAAGACTGGCTTATTTATATTTTCACAACCAAGTTTACACCACTTTATCATACATATCGTGGGCAAGGAGAGAAAGGACAACACTTTACGAACAGATCCAGGTCTAATCTGATTGTCAGTATTGAGAAGCTATGACAATCTTCTTAGTGGAGAAGTAACAATTTCGAATGCCCTTAACTATAAAATACCCTTAGCTATAAAATGGGACCTACAGCACCGATAAAAAGATGCAGAACAGCACCTGACATCTCGGTAAATGCGGAAGGGGAAGTCAAAACTAAATGCTCTCATGTTCTCCCACAGGGAGGGGACAGTAGGATGTTTAGTCAAAGGCAAGGTAACGTATTTGTTTCGCCATGACCTTCAACTCCACCAGAGGTCCCAGGAAAGGCTTTCAGAGAGAAGACCCGTGGGGGGTGGAGGAAGTGGAATCATGCTGAGGAGAGCACCCCGAGGCGGCCCTCGTTTGGCACGGGGCATTTTCAGGTCATGAAGGGCTCAAACCCCCTCCTCAGCACCTCACTCAGCGGGAACGCTTCGCGGGGTGCGGGAGGGGTGCGCCCCTACCCTCAGGCAAGCTCCCTGGAGCGGGTACCCCGCCCAAGCCCCAAGGCAAGGCGCCCTGCTGGGGGCGACCCCCACAGGCCCCCTTTGTTACGACACCAGGAGATTTACCCTTCGCCCCCGGACAGGCAGGGACACCCTCCCCCGGAGGCGACGATACCCCAGGCCTAGCGTAGCCCGGCCCCCTCCTCATTGCATCACCCCCCCCCCCGCCCGTTACCCGTATCCCAGCCCCCCCCGGCCAGCTCCCTCCGCTCCGCCCCCGCGTCCTTCCAGCTTCCCGAACCCGCCCGCCAGCCCCGCGGCCACCACAGGCCCCCTCCAGCTCCGGGTCAGTACGCGGAGCCCCCCCCCACCGCGGTCCCCCCCCCAGACCCCTCCCCCTCGGGCCCGCGACCCGCACTCACGCGCTCGCGACTCCCCGCTCAGCCCCTACACGACACCAACGCTGAGGGAGCTACGCAGCCGCTGCCACCCGCTCCGAGACCGGCCGGCTTCTGCTGCCTGCGCGCGCGCGCCACCCCCCTGCTCTTATTGGCGGACAGCGTTCAGCCCACCCGGCGCGGGCGGGGGGACCGCGGCTGGGGCGTTACCCGCCTACGGCCTCCACCCCCGAAACTACAGCTCCCAGCGTGCCTCGGGGAAACGGAGGCGCCCTCCCGCGTGACCCCATGCCGGTGCGTGGGAAATCCGTCCCCGCCTCCCCCGTTATCAGCCAATCACATGAGAGGCTGGTGACGCCAGGTCCTTATATGGTCAAAGGAGGGGCTCGCTCCTCTGCAATGCAGGGGGCGGTGCTGCTGAGCCATCGTGACTCCGCTGACCCTGGGCCCGGCTGCGCCTGCGCCCGCCCGCGTGCGCGCGCCCCGGCCCACCCCAGTCATTCGCAAAGCACGAGCCTGGCTTGAGAAAATCCACTGCGAAAACCAGCCATTGGGGCCTTTCCGTGGCAGGGCACGTAACCTTCCCAAGCCTTTCTCCACTGCTGAGTGGTCTATGGAAGCTGTCTGTTTAAAGCAGCAGTAGAGATGTCACCCTGACCCAATCACAGGCCTCCAGGAGCTGGGACTTTAAGCAAAACATCCGAAATCCTAAGGCTTGGCCGCATGGCTGATTGGAGAGCCAGACTGTTTACTGCTTGTGTTTTGGCTCATCCAACTCCTAACCAGATTGTTCCAGCTGTGGATGGGGGCAGCACTAATGCAGTTCAGTCCCCTTTGTCTCTTGGCAGCTCTTGAGCCCCTGTGGCCAATGATCCTATCAGCGATCCTGGCTCCTTAAAACCACTTAACAGCTAGTTCCCCTGCAAAACTTTTACAAGTCTTCCCAGTACCTGTAGGATAACACCAGTTGTAAGGCCTTATCTATATCCGGGAAAGGGAAACATTCTAACTTACAGATTTTTAACCCTGGGTGGGAAGGTGCGCTCCCTAGCCTTTCCTCCACCTAGGGACTGCAGGGACCTAGCAGTCGTTTCCTGGGAGCTGTGGTAAGCGCTCCTGGGGCCCCAAACCCCCTCATGCACACCTACCCAAGCCCAGAGCCCCTTCGTGCACCCCAAACCCCTCATTCCTGGCTCCACCCCAGAGCCTGCACCACTAGCCAGAGCTTTCACCCCCTGCACCCCAGTCCAGAGCCCTCTCCCACACCCTGACCAACTCATTTCTGGCCCCATCTGGAGCCTGCACCCCAACCTCCTCCCCCAGCCTGGTGAAAGTGTGGGGGGGGGGTAGGGAAGAGCGAGTGAGGGTTGATGGAGAAAGCAGGGGCAGGGCCTCAGAGAAGGGGCAGAACCTTGGGGCAGTGGTTGGTTTTGTGCTATTAGAAAGTTAGCAACCCCCTAATTGCCCATTCAGATCTTTAAATAGGCTGTTGCTTTTCTCCCTGACTTTCCTGTATTGCTAAAGGGAAAGGAGGTTCCAGGACTCATTCAAGTACAGGCAAGTTGTTCTAGCTGATTTTAAAACTAGTTCGCCTAAGCTGATTTAAACCTGGTTAGAACAGAGGTGGCCAACCTGAGCCTGAGAAGGAGCCAGGATTTACCAATGTACATTGCCAAAGAGCCCCAGTAATACATCAGCAGCCCCCCCATCAGCTCTTGCCCTCGAACCCCCAGTGCCTCCTGCCCGCGGGCAACCCCGCCAGTCAGCGCCTGCCGCAATCAGCTGTTTAGCATGTGCAGGAGGCTCTGTGGGGGAGGGGAAGGAGCGAGGGCATGGCAGGCTCAGGGGTAGAGGACTTGGGGGAAGGAGTAGAGTGGGGGCAGAGCAGGGGGTTCAGCAGTGAGCACCCCCCTGCACACTGGAAAGTTAGCATCTGTAGCCCCAGTGTCAGCGCCTATGTGTAAGCGGGGGAACAGTCCCGCTATTGTGGGGAACTTTCCTGGCTTCTGCACCACCCCGGTGAAATGGGCTAGCGAAAGGATCGGAGTCCTCGCTCCCACTTCCTTTACCCAGCGGCCTCCCTGCCCTTGAGGACTCCCCTTCCACTCTCCTGTCTGGCAGAGTCCTCGTAACCCCAACAAGGCTGGGCCTAGGACTCCTGGGGGGCTTGACCCCCAACCCTGCTGTGGTCACCTAGGACAAGGGCTAGGATGTCCCCGCTCCGGGGTACTCTCTCTGCACTGGGCACTTCTCTGACCCACTGACCATTACATACAAGTTAAAGCAAATGCAAGTTATTTAATCAACAATTAATTTTAAAAAGAATAAGGAATAATGGGAAAGGTTAAAGGAAACACATCAACCTGCTTGGTGGCAGGGAACATCACAGTGTCTCTGGAACGTCAGGGCAGTTCACAGTCTGTTCCTTGTAAGTCCCAGGCCTCCTTCTCCGGCCCTGGCTGTGCTGCAGGGATGCCGTGGGTTGGACACTCGCTCTGGTGGTGGCCACATGCTCTCAGGCTCTAAGTGGTAGGACTCTTCTTCCCAGTGTCACCCCCGCCCTGTCGGGGTTACAATCCAAGCCTGGCCTGCAGAGCCTCTTGGCTAAGGCGTCTCCCTGTGCTGGGCCTGCTGCCCAGGGACCCCTCGCTCTCCCCAGCTGCTCACCGCACCCAGCTCCGGACTGCTCCAGCCCCAGCTGCACCACTCTTGTCTCTGCACGGCTGCTGCTCTGCCTCCAGCTCCCTGGGCTGCTTCTCTGGCCCCTCTGCCTCTGGTTGTCGCAGCTCTGCTCCCAGGACAGGTCTGCTCTGCAGGCTGCTTCTGTGACTCTGCTCCCAGCACTGACCTGCTTCCTGGGCTGCTTTCCTGGCCCCTCTGGCTCTGGTTGCCGCAGCTCTGCTCCTAGGACAGGGTCTGCTCTCTCTGAGCTGCTTTTCTGGTCCCTCTGGATCTGGCACAGCTCTGCTCCCCAGTTTAGCTTGGGACCCTGCTTTCTCCTCAGCTCGGCCCCACTCTGTCTGTCTGACCCAGGCAAATCCAGCTCACACGGAGGACGAGGACGGGACCTCCCTGGCCTCCTGACTCCCTGATTAGCCTGCCCGCCAGGTCATTCAGGCTGACCTGGAGCATTGACCTCTCCCCATTGTTCCTGGGGACTATCAGTCTCAGGGTCCTGGTTTCCCATAGACCCTTCCCCTTTTAGTACTGGGAGCTAGCCAACCAAAACACCCCCACTGAATGTTAGTAAGGGAGCAACAGTCCCCTTACATTTACATCATTTCAGTTTACACAAGTGTGTAAATAGACAGTACTGTACATAGAAACAACTTATCTAAATACATACAAAACCAGCTGAACTTAAAATATAAATCAATACCGATGACTTGAAATCTTATTAAAATATGTAGAATCTGTTTGGCCTACAGAAGGTTGCACTTAGGTTTATGTGGCCTTCCTGTGTAATAAGGTTGGGCACCACTGGTGTAGATGGTCCCTCTAAATGTCTGGACTGGAAATGGCCGAACATTCAGAGATGTTGCAACTTCTCTTTTTCCCCACAAGTCCTATACAGAATGATACGTCCTGTATCAAGGGATGCAACAGCAAGTTTCTTCCCACAGCCTCACTGATGAGAGTGTTGCTATAAATATCTTCTGGTCCCTTTGCAAACAAGAACATTCCACCCAAAACCCAGTTCATCTGCGTGAGCTGGGGCTGCTGCCGATGTCCAATCACTGGAGGATTTTTCTTCCCTTTTTTCTGAGAAGCCAGTCTTATGTGGCTTATCAGCTGGCAAGTACCCAAACCTGAAGTCTCCTGGCAAACAGCTATAGCAACTTCTCTGCCAAACTGATTAATATCACCGTACTACTCTTTCCTACAGCAAACAGTGTCACAACTGGAACACAATGCTGCCCGCATTAGATGACGACTTGCCCCACGTAAATGCAGCATGCAAGTCTGAAACCTCCTGCTCCTTTCGGTACAGTGTGTCCACCAGGCAACAGCTAAAAGCTTCATTGCTCGCTATGCCTCATCGAACAGCACTGAATGTACTGTCTGACAAAAAGAAAAGGAGTACTTGTGGCACCTTAGAGACTAACCAATTTATTTGAGCATGAGCTTTCGTGAGCTACAGCTCACTTCATCGGACACATACTGTGGAAACTGCAGAAGACATTATATACACACACAGAAACCATGAAACAATACCTCCTCCCACCCCACTGTCCTGCTGGTAATATCTTATCTAAAGTGATCATCAAGTTGGGCCATTTCCAGCACAAATCCAGGTTTTCTCACCCTCCGCCCCCCTCCCCCCCCCCACAAACTCACTCTCCTGCTGGTAATAGCCCATCCAAAGTGACAACTCTCTTCACAATGTGTATGATAATCAAGGTGGGCCATTTCCTGCACAAATCCAGGTTCTCTCACTCCCTCACCCCCCTCCAAAAACCACACACACAAACTCACTTTCCTGCTGGTAATAGCTTATCCAAAGTGACCACTCTCCCTACAATGTGCATGATAATCAAGGTGGGCCATTTCCAGCACAAATCCAGGTTCTCTCACTCCCTCACCCCCCTCCAAAAACCACACACACAAACTCACTTTCCTGCTGGTAATAGCTTATCCAAAGTGACCACTCTCCCTACAATGTGCATGGTAATCAAGGTGGGCCATTTCCAGCACAAATCCAGGCTCTCTCACACCCCCCCCCCTTTCCCGGGGACACACACACACACACACAAACTCACTCTCCTGCTGGCAGTAGCTCATCCAAACTAACCACTTTCCAAGTTTAAATCCAAGTTTAACCAGAATGTCTGGGGGGGGGGGGGGTTGTAGGAAAAAACAAGGGGAAATAGGCTACCTTGCATAATGACTTAGCCACTCCCAGTCTCTATTTAAGCCTAAATTAATAGTATCCAATTTGCAAATGAATTCCAATTCAGCAGTTTCTCGCTGGAGTCTGGATTTGAAGTTTTTTTGTTTTAAGATAGCAACCTTCATGTCTGTGATTGCGTGACCAGAGAGATTGAAGTGTTCTCCGACTGGTTTATGAATGTTATAATTCTTGACATCTGATTTGTGTCCATTTATTCTTTTACGTAGAGACTGTCCAGTTTGACCAATGTAAATGGCAGAGGGGCATTGTTGGCACATGATGGCATATATCACATTGGCGGATGTGCAGGTGAACGAGCCTCTGATAGTGTGGCTGATGTTATTAGGCCCTGTGATGGTGTCCCCTGAATAGATATGTGGGCACAGTTAGCAACGGGCTTTGTTGCAAGGATAAGTTCCTGGGTTAGTGGTTCTGTTGTGTGGTATGTGGTTGTTGGTGAGTATTTGCTTCAGGTTGCAGGGCTGTCTGTAGGCAAGGACTGGCCTGTCTCTCCAAGATTTGTGAGAGACAGGCCAGTCCTTGCCTACAAGGTGGGTAGAAAGCTGGCTAGATTGTCGGGCTCAACGGGTAGTGATCAATGGCTCCATATCTAGTTGGCAGCCGGTATCAAGTGGAGTACCCCAAGGGTCGGTCCTGGGGCCGGTTTTGTTCAATATCTTCATAAATGATCTGGAGGATGGTGTGGATTGCACTCTCAGCAAATTTGCGGATGATACTAAACTGGGAGGAGTGGTAGATACGCTGGAGGGGAGGGATAGGATACAGAAAGACCTAGACAAATTGGAGGATTGGGCCAAAAGAAATCTGATGAGGTTCAATAAGGATAAGTGCAGGGTCCTGCACTTAGGACGGAAGAACCCAATGCACAGCTACAGACTAGGGACCGAATGGCTAGGCAGCAGTTCTGCGGAAAAGGACCTAGGGGTGACAGTGGACGAGAAGCTGGATATGAGTCGGCAGTGTGCCCTTGTTGCCAAGAAGGCCAATGGCATTTTGGGATGTATAAGTAGGGGCATAGCAAGCAGATCGAGGGACGTGATCGTTCCCCTCTATTCGACATTGGTGAGGCCTCATCTGGAGTACTGTGTCCAGTTTTGGGCCCCACACTTCAAGAAGGATGTGGATAAATTGGAGAGAGTCCAGTGAAGGGCAACAAAAATGATTAGGGGACTGGAACACATGAGTTATGAGGAGAGGCTGAGGGAGCTGGGATTGTTTAGCCTGCAGAAGAGAAGAATGAGGGGGGATTTGATAGCTGCTTTCAACTACCTGAAAGGGGGTTCCAAAGAGGATGGCTCTAGACTGTTCTCAATGGTAGCAGATGACAGAACGAGGAGTAATGGTCTCAAGTTGCAGTGGGGGAGGTTTAGATTGGATATTAGGAAAAACTTTTTCACTAAGAGGGTGGTGAAACACTGGAATGCGTTACCTAGGGAGGTGGTAGAATCTCCTTCCTTAGAGGTTTTTAAGGTCAGGCTTGACAAAGCCCTGGCTGGGATGATTTAACTGGGAATTGGTCCTGCTTTGAGCAGGGGGTTGGACTAGATGACCTTCTGGGGTCCCTTCCAACCCTGATATTCTATGATTCTATGTGCCAGCAATGCCCCTCTGCCATGTACATTGGTCAAACTGGACAGTCTCTACGTAAAAGAATAAATGGACACAAATCAGATGTCAAGAATTATAACATTCATAAACCAGTCGGAGAACACTTCAATCTCTCTGGTCACGCAATCACAGACATGAAGGTCGCTATCTTAAAACAAAAAAACTTCAAATCCAGACTCCAGCGAGAAACTGCTGAATTGGAATTCATTTGCAAATTGGATACTATTAATTTAGGCTTAAATAGAGACTGGGAGTGGCTAAGTCATTATGCAAGGTAGCCTATTTCCCCTTGTTTTTTCCTACAACCCCCCCCCCCCCCCCCGACATTCTGGTTAAACTTGGATTTAAACTTGGAGAGTGGTCAATTTGGATGAGCTATTGCCAGCAGGAGAGTGAGTTTGTGTGTGTGTGTGTGTGTGTGTCCCCGGGAAGGGGGGGGGGGGGAAGAAAGCCTGGATTTGTGCTGGAAATGGCCCACCTTGATTACCATGCACATTGTAGGGAGAGTGGTCACTTTGGATGAGCTATTACCAGCAGGAGAGTGAGTTTGTCTGTGTATGGGGGTGGGGGAGGTGAGAAAACCTGGATTTGTGCTGGAAATGGCCCACCTTGATTATCATGCACATTGTAGGGAGATTTCAGAGTAACAGCCGTGTTAGTCTGTATTCGCAAAAAAAAAAGGAGTACTTGTGGCACCTTAGAGACTAACCAATTTATTAGAGCATAAGCTTTCGTGAGCTACAGCTCACTTCCTCAGATGCATATCGTGGGAGAGTGGTCACTTTGGATAAGCTATTACCAGCAGGAGAGTGAGTTTGTGTGTGTGATTTTTGGAGGGGGGTGCGGGAGTGAGAGAACCTGGATTTGTGCTGGAAATGGCCCACCTTGATTATCATACACATTGTGAAGAGAGCTGTCACTGTGGATGGGCTATTACCAGCAGGAGAGTGAGTTTGTGGGGGGGGGGGGGAGGGTGAGAAAACCTGGATTTGTGCTGGAAATGGCCCAACTTGATGATCACTTTAGATAAGCTATTACCAGCAGGACAGTGGGGTGGGAGGAGGTATTGTTTCATGGTCTCTGTGTGTATATAATGTCTGCCGCAGTTTCCACGGTATGCATCCGATGAAGTGAGCTGTAGCTCACGAAAGCTCATGCTCAAATAAATTGGTTAGTCTCTAAGGTGCCACAAGTACTCTTTTTCTTTTTGCGAATACAGAGTAACACGGCTGTTACTCTGAAACCTGTCTGACAAAAGGCACCGAGGACCCTGGTATATCAGGTGAGACCAAACTCATGCAAAACATGGAACAGTACATGAGATAAAAAACAAGGGTCCTGATTCTCAAACTAAGGCTCTGTTATGCCTGTCTGGCAATGTGAAGGAGCCTTGAAGAGGATGGTAACAGCCCCCTGAGACTACCCGCTGTGCGGGCAACCTCTCCAGCTAGCATAGAGCTAGGACAAGGGCTCCATTCTGTCTTTGCTTCCAGTCTCTGGCATACAGGCAATGGGACCAGAAGCGTATCAGGGGCATAGCCAGACAGAACTGCACTATGGCTGTTCTCTGCTTCTCAGGACCCTAAATTACAGCTTCACCCACCGCATAAGCGAGAGCAGACCCAGGATTGCTGTAATTTCCGTTCTCCCAACAGCCCTGAGCCCAGGGACAGGAGACCTGAGGCTGAGGTTTCGAAATACTTGTAACTATAATCATTTAGGCCCAGATTCTCCAAGGTGTTGGTACCTTGGAGGATCTGGGCCTGAGGCTGGAAAGTGGAAGAATTAATGGAATTTGATTAAAATATTGAAGCTTATGAAGGGGCAAGTGAAAATTGACCAACCTTTTTTCTCATACTGTATCCTAGTACACGAGGGGTCGCTCAGAATCAATGGGTGTTAACATTAAAACAAATAAAAGGAAATACCTCTTCACCCAAGGTGATGCGAGACTGGATTGTACTGCTAAAGAAGCAGAGAGGCACACATTGTGGCTGGATAATTTTGTAGTTCTGCAGGTTAAAATCAGGCTTATCTGATTTCTGGCTCCAGGTCATAAACGCCTCATCACAGGAGTCAGGAGGAACATTTTACCCCTGTGTACAACATTATACAGTTGGCCAGGTACATGACATATCAGGGTCTTAATGGTGTGGGAACTCCTTGATAGACCACCTGACCCGCCAGGATAAATATGCTGCACAGAAATGCTACAGCTGGAGAAAGCCAGATTTCAATCATCTCGTGCTGCAGGTCAGTATCATCCCAAATCTGATTGTGCTCAGATCAAAGTGCAAGACACACCTCAGGAAACTTCTCCCCTGCAACACTGCCTTTAAGCTGACTAAGAGAATAAACAAAGCCCTGAATATATCACGCACACACTTCTGCAGCACAGAGAAATGGAGACAGAAAACATAGTCCCTCTGGATCCTTATACATCATACATTTATTTGGCAGTTAGATAACAAGGGGATAGATATTAGGGAGATAAGTCTGGAAGGTGACCAAACTGCAGTCCCTGAGAGCTTTAGGTATTAGCCCTACCAAAGGCAGGGGACTAGATTTTATGGCCCAGTGAACTAACCCAGAGTAGCAAGTTTTATGTTCTTTATGGAAAAGAGGCTCTTGATATAACCTAGGTGTGGTTTGGTTATTGAGCTGTACACAGCTCAGTTAAACCATCAAGCATGCAGGTGAATTGCAAGTGAGTGTGTGAAAGATCCTATAGAAATACTGTGCACCGATGGGCCAGACTTGGCCCCCTTACCCAGGTCAGTTCCCTCACTGACGAAAACAGGCCTATTGATCTCAATAGAACTGCTTGTGTGATTAACAGCAGGATCAGGCTCTGATTGTTACCGCAAAATGAGGAGTAGTCATTAGGGGTTACATGAATTCAAACATCAATGTATTCTTTTTGGCTCCCAGATCCCAGAGCCAATCCCAGAGGAGCTGACTGGAAATATTTTCGCAGCTGGAAATAATTAAAAAGCAGGCCGATTTCCATCAGAAATATACAAAAGCCAGAGCAGGACAGGAAAAACTGTTATTATTTTTGGTTTGTTGACTTCTTTGTTTCATTCAATTTTTTTTTTTAATATACAAATGCAGGCCCTCTGGGCTTTTGCTAGCTTTGTATTTATTTTCTGCTCATTACCAGAGAAGCAAAATGGTTTTCATTTCCCATATGCGCGACTGTATGTAGAACGTGAGGCTGACAGCCTAGTATATACTTTTAGTGATTCAACTGCATTGAATGCTGGTGAAAGGTGCTAGAACATCAGCTCTGGAGTCTCTTGATCCTCATAAGAGGTACAGCAAAGTCCATAGTGATGCAAGCTTCCACCGCATTGCCTTAACTCTACCCTCAGGGGGTCATATCTAAGGCGAAGGAGATAGTTTAGTCCTCAGATCCACCCAGTCCTTGGTCTCTGCTGAGGCTGCAATTAATGTCAGTTACGATGGAGGTTTTATAATGTGGACACATATCTGCTAGGCAATGGATTAAGACCACAGTCTCGTTTCACACAAAGGCATTGAACAGCTGGCACCCTAGGATCACTTTTTCTTCACTTCACAGCTAATCTTATCAAGATGTAAAACCTGCAGTTTAACAGTGAAAGTCTCATATCACTTTCCCATTCCCCTGCGCCAGCCAATCATTGTTACTAAACACATTAAAGGTTATGATAGTACAGTACACGGTCATGTTAGTTTAGGCCCCAAATTAGATTTGGTTTTCTTTTAGCAAAAGAGTAAGTTGGTAAAACCCTGACAGAAACACAAGTTTGTTAAATTAGAGATAAAATTTAACCCAGACCAGATTTTTGTAAGAAGTGGAACATTCCGCTGCAGTGTTTACAACCCACGTGCGAGCGCATTTCTGTCTGTCTAGATGCCCAATCTCGTAATATCCAGTATTGCCATCCCCACACGTTCAAAAATTATGAATCATGCCCCCAAAGTCACAAGATGGGTATAAAAACTATGAGATTTAAAAAATATAATAAATGTTGGATTCCTTTTCTTCACTATCTGGTTTGAGCCTTCAGCTTACAGCTGAGTCACACTTTTCAAGGCTAAAACCCCGAGGGCTAAAAATTTGCTAAAGAAAAAAAAGAAAGAAAGCTGAGAGTCTCATGAACTAACATGACTCCAGCAGCTGGAGCTTTATACCAAATACCAAACAGCAGGAGAGTGAGCAACAATGAAGAGGGGAGCAGCACTTGAACCAGGAAGTGAAAATGACTGAAACTGACTCATGTATTTCTGTTGTCCAAGGTGAATGAAATGAATAAAGTAAACCGCATACATGGTGAGAAGTAAATTTTGGAAAAGTTTTCAGTTTTAATAATTGCTAATAACTCAAGTAAGGTTTTAGAGGTAATATTTTTAATCTGAAAGTGTTCCTTTAGCTTTGGTGAACTTTGCTGCTAGCTGGACTTACTTATTTTTGGCTGCCTCGCTGGCTTTATCTCAGATGAGTACAAAGATAATAAAATAATGCACGATAGAGATGATAAGACAGACTGAGATGAAAGGGCTGACATGGCTGTAGCCTATCCTTGTTCCCTGTGAAATGAATATTCTCCCATATACTTGGACTGAGTCTTCATGATTCTGCAAATCACATGTGTTGTAAATGCCATTGTTTAGCTATGGGGCGGCATTTATATAATTGCTGCAGACTGTTAAAGATTACCAGAAAGTAATCTGTTTAAAAGATTGGTTTTAATTTTAAAAAGGCAAGGGAAACTAAGTCACATAGACATTTAAACCTCAGATTTTCAAAGGTAAATAGGCTCCTAAGTTTCCCTGATTTCAATGGAAGTTAGGTACCTAAATATCTTTGAGGATCTGGACCTAAGTGCCTAAAAATGTAGCTTAAGAGGAACATTTGCCTCTGTTTCCTTGGGCAAAATTTCCCCACCCTGGTTTTGCACACTCTGTTATGTGCCAGGTTGGTTGCGATGCTTCACTTCCCAATTCACACAATTTCAGTGGTGCTAAATCCTATATATAGATTTGGAAGCATATGGGGTCCCTTCAAGATGAGAGGCCATATACAGAAGGAAATTCTATAGATCGTTAACTAAAGATGACTTTTCAAAAAAAGCCTGAAACCATTCAATGTCCTTTTCCTTTCAGCGACTCATCTTATTGGCCATTTCATGTTTGGAGACTTACATTCAAAACAGCCTTTTGGTTTGCCATCATCATGGTTGGAACAATAATAATTTAGAGTCCAAGGGCAAGTTAGAAATAGGAACTGAGTTTAAATAAGTGCAGAACTGAATTGCGTGAGCTGGTCTCCGCTCCTAAAACTCCCGTGTGGATTGTCCAGCGATCAGACAGGACTGAAACACTAGACAGAAGTATTACATCATCAGAACAAACTCTCATTGGTTGGTCATAACCTGAGGACATAACCCCCCCCCCCCCCCGAACCTTTTTCTAATGAACACGTAATGAATATCAAACACACCATGGGTTGTGGCCTTGGGTTTTGTGAATGTCTACCACTCAATCCTCTCAATGCGTGTTTCCTTTTCAAATAAGAAAACGTATGCTGTCCATCCATCCCATTGTTCATGTATCTGTCAGGGTGCAGAAGGCACTTTGGTGTCCATGTCTAAAGAAACAAGTCTGACATCTAGAAACAGGCATAAATGTCACATCAGAAACTTCAGCGACCTGTTTAATCAGCCTTCATGTATTTTTCAGCTTTTATTTTTTTAATTACTCTATGCCACTGTTCAAGTAGAAGCTGCCTTTCTTATCGCTTAAATGATCAAACATTTTTGGTTTTTATAAACATCGTAAAGACATGTTGTTTCCAGGTGATGTACAATTATGATTCCTGCAATCTGCCAATTCACCATTTATCAGATTCTCAACTGCCTTTTCAAAGCCCCGCAGTCATCTGCAACATGTATTTAACAAGAAAACAAAATCAGCAACCTGTTAGCTCTCTAAACTTGCTTCTTATTGCCAATAATCTAGTTACTCAAATTAATAGTCAAAGCCATTAAGTTACCACAAAGTGCAAAAGAAAAAGTCTACACAATTATCAGCATGCAAAGTAAGTTAAAATCTCATAATGAATTATAGTGAAGGCTACTTTTAGCCAGATTATCAAACTGGTACTTAATTAGCTGCAGCTCCAAGCTATGTGTGTGCCATGGGAAAAATTCAGTTACATAAAAAGTTTATTTAATTTTAATGGACTGGACAGAATGAAACTGCCAACACGTGTACCATCAGACGTACATGTCTGCAACTGCTAACTAACTGGGGTCTGCTTATATAGGTATTGTGACAAAGTCAGGCCAGATGGCTGCCAGAGGCTCCCAGAAGGCCGATATATTAGCCATAGAATGTTAAAGGCCCTTTTTCCTACAAGCTGAGAAGGGGTTACCTCAGGCCAACGAGGGACACCTGAATCCAATTAAGGGTTGCCTGAGGCCTTTAAAAACTCCTCCTCTGGGAACATAAGAAAGAAAGAAAAGACACAGTTGCTGTCAGGCTAGTGGCAGCAGGGGAAATAAGCGGCTCCAGGGTGAGAGACTGTGCCCTTTCCATAGGAGAGACAGCCAAACCTGAGTGCCTGCTAGGGGAAGGACTGATGCCCCAGGGCAACAGCAGTATGTCACTGTGTCCCAGCGAGGGGGGCAGCGAAAGGTACCCTCCTGGGTTTTTGTTTATGAGACTGTTTCCTTTTTGTTTGGTGGAGGATCACCCCTCAGGCCTACCCTGAAAATATGACCAAGGGAGCACAGAAGGGGGAAAGCAAACCCTCCCTGAGTGGGGCTGATTACCCCAGGCCCTCCAGAGGAGGAAGCGCTAAGGCTGGCGAGAGAAGAGAGGTGCCTTGCGACAATATTTAGTGGTTCAAAAGTTTGAGATCAACAGATCAGCCAGCCAGTGGGCATTAAACATGAAGATGAATGCAATTCACATTTCAGTTTTAAGAGATTTGACTGCAGAGCATCTTCATACAGACAGGTTTCAGAGTAACAGCCGTGTTAGTCTGTATTCGCAAAAAGAAAAGGAGTACTTGTGGCACCTTAGAGACTAACCAATTTATTTGAGCATAAGCTTTCGTGAGCTACAGCTCACTTCATCGGATGCATACTGTGGAAACTGCAGAAGACATTATATACACAGAGACCATGAAACAATACCTCCTCCCACCCCACTCTCCTGCTGGTAGTAGCTTATCTAAAGTGATCACTCTCCTTACAATGAGTATGATAATCAAGTTGGGCCATTTCCAGCACAAATCCAGGGGGGGGCGGGGAGCGGAGGGTGAGAAAACCTGGATTTGTGCGGAAATGGCCCAACTTGATTATCATACACATTGTAAGGAGAGTGATCACTTTAGATAAGCTACTACCAGCAGGAGAGTGGGGTGGGAGGAGGTATTGTTTCATGGTCTCTGTGTATATAATGTCTTCTGCAGTTTCCACAGTATGCATCCGATGAAGTGAGCTGTAGCTCACGAAAGCTTATGCTCAAATAAATTGGTAAGTCTCTAAGGTGCCACAAGTCCTCCTTTTCTTTTTTCATACAGACAGTATATTCTAAACTGAGACATGAAGCTTAACTAAACAGAAACACCACCACACTGAGCTTGGGCCCGTGAGTCTGACATAAGCAGTTTTTTCAGTTTTGGGGGGCAATACATGGCACTCTAATAGTAGCAACAGGAGTGATTGGTGAGTGACCTCTGATGTGACAGGGGTGTACCTTTTTGCAGTCTCGGACCATGTCATGTCATTCAGACCAGGAAAAAAAGACCACGGCTGAAATCCTGACCCTACTGAAGTCAATAGGAGTTTTGTCAGTGAATTCCCCGAGGCCCATTTGCCGTCACCTTCAGCCCCCAACTAAAACCTCTCCAACACATCATCAAGGATCTACAACCTATCCTGAAGGACGACCCATCACTCTCACAGATCTTGGGAGACAGGCCAGTGCTTGCTTACAGACAGCTCCCCAACCTGAAGCAAATACTCACCAGCAACCACACAACAGAACCACTAACCCAGGAACCTATCCTTGCAACAAAGCCCGTTGCCAACTGTGTCCACATATCTATTCAGGGGACACCATCATAGGGCCTAATCACATCAGCCACACTATCAGAGGCTCGTTCACCTGCACATCTACCAATGTGATATATGCCATCATGTGCCAGCAATGCCCCTCTGCCATGTACATTGGTCAAACCGGACAGTCTCTACATAAAAGAATAAATGGAGACAAATCAGACGTCAAGAATTATAAAATTCAAAAACCAGTCGGAGAACACTTCAATCTCTCTGGTCACTCGATTACAGACCAAAAAGTGGCAATATTACAACAAAAAAACTTCAAAAACAGACTCCAGCGAGAGACTGCTGAATTGGAATTAATTTGCAAACTGGATACAATTAACTTAGGCTTGAATAAAGACTGGGAGTGGATGGGTCATTACACAAAGTAAAACTATTTCCCCATGTTTATTTTTCCCCCCTACTGTTCCTCACACGTTCTTGTCAACAGCTGGAAATGGCCCACCTTGATTATCACTACAAAAGGTTTTTTTTTCTCTCCTGCTGGTAATAGCTCATCTTACCTGATCACTCTTGTTACAGTGTGCATGGTAACACCCATTGTTTCATGTTCTCTGTGTATATAAAATCCCCCTACTGTATTTTCCACTGAATGCATCTGATGAAGTGAGCTGAAGCTCACAAAAGCTTATGCTCAAATAAATTTGATAGTCTCTAAGGTGCCACAAGTCCTCCTGTTCTTTTTCCGGACACAGACTAACATGGCTGCTACTCTGAAACCTGTCCGGTTTCCTCAGTGTCCGGTAAGCATTCGGAGTAGAGCTCCTTCACTCGTTCTCTCCGGTTCTTGCAGTATGTCAGCATTTTTGATTCTAGGGTTTACTTTATGAAATCTTCTCCCACCTCCCTTAATTCATTTTAATTAGGTTTTTAAACTCCTATTTACTAAGAGTAGGGTGACCAGATAGCAAGTGTGAAAAATTGGAACACTTTCTTGGGGTGTGGGGTGTGTGTGGATGGTGTGGTGTAGTTGTCTATATAAAACAAAGCCCCTACTAGCGAGACGATCATGATACTATCAGGATGGCTGGGTCACTCTCTTGGAGGGAGCCCTGTCATTTTTTAAAATTTCATACAAATTTTTTCTAGTTTGTCTACCCTTGTTTCCTGCTCTCCCAGTGTGCACTGGGATCCATGCTATTTCAGTGTTTACTCCCGTCTGTCCCAATTAGCTCCTTCTGCTTTCAGCTTTCTGCCTTTATAGTGCTATCACAGCCCTTCCCCAGCAGGGCTTCATGCTTAATTAGCCCTGCATGCCCTCTCAAAACCTAATTGGCCTCTCAGGCTATTGTTAACCCTACCGTTGCTGGTATGCGGTGCACACCCCATCACAAGGTCCTTAAAGGAAAAGCCTTTGGGCAGAGGTGAACAGGAACGCAACAACTGCTGACTGAAAGAAGGGAAGCACCATGATGACTGTCATCCCCACCATCTCCTAGGACCATGGGATCCACCTTCACACTCTGGGCTTCATTGTCCTGATCAGATTGTACCAGAGAGGGGGACCCAGGTGACAGCATCACTGGAATCCCAACCACCACCTGGGATCTGGGACTTTGTCAAAATCCACCCCATCCCCCCGCATTCTGTGTCCTTTTCCTGCCCCACCTTATCATTTCTTCTCTGTCCCTCTCCCTTTGTCTCCTGGTTTATAATAAAAGTCTGGCTTTGCCAGCCAATATGTTGTGCAAGACTGCTGTAAGCCTATGACCCATGAGGCCGTTAAAAGCAGAGCTCTAAGCAGCCCAGCACTGGTACAAGTTTGCTAGGTCTCAGAAGATATGTCTACACAGCATTTTGGAGCAAGCCTCCCAGCCTGACTCGGCAGACTCCAGCGTGCGGGGCTTGTGCTAGCTCTCTCAAAATAGTTGTGGAGACAACACTTTGAAGTTGCTGCTCAGACTGGAACTCCGCTTTGAAGCCGGGGGAGAGGGGACCCCAAGCTCCAGCCGAACTGCAGCTTCAAAACGCTGTCTACCCAGCTCTTTTCAGAACACTCGCGCAAACCCCACCAGCCCAAGCCTGTCAGCCTGGGCTGGGAGGCTCGCTACTGAGGGCTGTGTAGATCTACCCAGAGCGGTTGATAAGCCTGGGTACGGAGCCTGTGGTTTTTCAGTAATAACATTGCAAGTAAAAGCCAATGCCAGAAGCAAAAGCTGCGTTTCCTCTCTGTGTGGTTCTTTTCTTTCCCCTTGTGTATTTGTTCTGTTTTGTCTTTTAGGAAACAGAATCAAATTTTAACAGCAGCAGCTCCAGCCCATTTCAGCTAATGTTTTGCTCTTTCCCCCTAAAAGGAAAGTTATTGCCATCTTTAATACCATCTTTCTAAAAACTTTCAAACCAGGGTTTTTCCCTTCTAAAGACTATGCAGCTAAAGGGAAAGGAAACAAAGGATGTTGTTACTTACTGACTTAATACTTTGCATTTCAAATGCTTTAACTGTTTTTCTTTCTTTTTCTGAATCTTTAGTAATAGGTTAAAAACCTGAATGGTATGTTTGCCATGGTCCTAGAAACCCAGAACCTGGTTTAAAGTTGAAAAGTCACAGGGTAATGTTAACACCTTTAATTGCTTGGGCCCACTTATTCCATCTAAATGAACACAACAAACACCCCCTACTGCTACCACAATCTCCAGCTTCTCCTGACAGCTTCTTCAGTGCAGTTATATGTTGTCAATATCAAAATCTTGGGTGCACAGAAAACCAAACGCGTGAGTGTGACGGATTGTCACCCCGGGGTGCAGTCTGGGAGCCGTTGGAACCGCTGCACCCCTCTACTCACCCAGTTGGGTTGGCTCTGCTCACCCTGCTCTGTTGGAGATTCACCCTTTCCAGGCCCTGTTATCACCCAACAGGACTGCAGATGGCGCCACACACACAAACAAAGTTATCTGAGTGCTTACCTAAGCCACTCAGAGACATACAGGAAACAATAGCCAATTTTCCAGCTCGCCAGGCTCGTATCCCCCCCTCTGGAGTATAAACCCAGACTTATACTATTTTACACTGCCCAGGGATCTGTACAAAAAATAAGCTTATTAATGTGTTCGCCCTCCCCTCAATGTGGGAAGGATATGCAACAAGCGTGTATTAACCAAGTTGAGATTTTTCCCCAGACACTTCACTTAAAGGTACACTGGTTTAGATGAAGCAAAAAACAAGTTTATTAACTACAAAAGATAGATTTTAAGGGATTATAAGTGATAGCAAACAGATCAAAGCAGATTACTTAGTAAATAAACAAAACCACAAACTAAGCCTAAAATACTAGAAAGATTGGATATGAATTAGCAAATTCTCACCCTGGCTGATGACACAAGCAGTTCATAAGTTTCCATACACACGCTAGAAATCCTTTTAGCCTGGGACCAGCACTTCCCCCAGTTCAGTCTTTGTTCCTCAGGTGTTTCCCGTAGTTCTCTTTTGTGGGAAGTGAAGCCCCTAGATGATGTCACACCCCACCTTATACAGCTTTAACATATGGCTGGAACCCTTTGCTTCAAACACAGTTGCCAGTCCAGCACTGTGGAAGAATACAGGTACCCCAAATGGAGTCCAGAGTCATGTGGTCTGGTCACATAGACTTGCTGAGTCATAGCAACCATTGTCCATAGGCTGTCTGGAGCCTTCTCAGGAAGGCTCCCCAGGTGGGCAATAAGCTTCTCCCAAGGCCTGTTGTTTCCCCTAATGGCCTGTTACCCTGAATAGGCCCTTTACAACCAGCTGTCTAGTCTGGAAGGCTTTTGCCTAGTGGGTGTCACCCAGGTGTAAGCACATTTGAAATACAGATACATAGTCAATATTCATAACTTCAGATACAACAATGATACCTGCACTCAAGTAGGATAATTATATTCAGCAAATCATAACTTTCCCAGTGACATCTGACAAGACATTTAATGCTCTCCTAAGTATGGCTGAGTTTGTTAATTAAGCTATTTTACCCACAGTGCCATCTAGTGTCTGAACAGAATAACACAACTTAGCATTCCATTACACTGTATTTGACAAGCTTGTGCTTGCAAAACTTTGTTTTTAGGGGTACAATGCCAACTATTAGACAATGTGTGCTGGGTCTTCCTCCTCAGAGCCTATCAGCAAACATTTGTTTTCTTGGTTGAGAGTCAAACTCACCTTTTTTTCCTATCATTAAGTGTCTTCATGTAACAACAATTTTACAAATGAGAGGGTCCATTTTAAACAGAAAAGCACCTACCCACTCATTCACTTTACTCATGGACTTGTCCATTTTAACCCTTTAGCATTTCTTTGGCTATGCATTCATAACTAGTCATACGGCTCAGTGATACTTTACATAGTTATCTTCTTAAACACAGCCAATTTATGGCTGAATTACCATTCATCTGGGATCTCTAAAAGTATGAAATAGATGTTTACTTTTAGCATGGGTGGGGGGCAGAGCATGGGCTTGTGCCTCAGAACTGTTGTTAGACAAAGTGAGGGTAAAAGTGGGCCTGTAGGTGCTACTGTAATGCAAGTACTAACGATTCCTGCTAATAAAGCTCTGCACTCATATGAACACAGTGGATGAGAGGAAGGATGGTGCAGTGGTTAGGTTGTTACTCTGGAGATTCAGGCCAGCTCCCTGCTTTGCCATGGACTTCCTATGTAACCTGAGGGCAGTGATACTCAGACCTCAGGGGTTCAGGAGCCAAATTAGCGATCAGCATTACCCAAAAGAGCCACAGAAGTGTGAATTCATTGTTTCATGTCCTATAGTATTATATATTCACATTTAAACATTATTCTCACACCAAAATGACCAACCAAGTGTTATTATTTTCTCAACTACAATTGGTTAATAACATAGTAATAGCATCCTGATTGGTTAATAATTTAGACTGGTTAATAATTAAATCACACAGTGTTTTAATATCATGATCTGCAAAGAGCTGCTGAAGACACATTAAAGAGCTACCTGTCACTCAGGAACCTCAGTCTGAGTATCACTAGGGTATGTCTTCAATATCCAGCTAATCTGGGTTTTAGCCCAACATCCTCCCCCACCCCCACCCCACCCTGAGAAAAAACTCTGACCCAGGTGGGGAGATGCTTTAAGCCCAGACTAGCTGGCTCGGCTGGAGGTTTGGGTTGGAGCCCGAGCTTTGCTATAATTCAGGCTGGAACCTGCCCTCTTTGCAGCAAGGACACAGGCCAAATCGCTTGAGTGCTAATAGGCCTCCAATCCCCTTCCCACAATTTCTTCTGAAGGACAAACTAGCTCTCCTTGACACAGCTGGCGGGGACAGAATCCCGGAGCACTCCAGAACAAAGAATCATGGGCTAAGACCCCAGACATACACAGGCAAGTGAAGAACCAGGACACAGGACAGGCAGGTAGGGCTTGCAGTGGGGATGCTCAGGCTTGGGCTAGGCTAACCTGGATGCTCAGACCCAGATGCCAGATTAACTGTGCAGTGAACATAGACCCTTAGTTTCTGGAGGCCTCAGTTCCCCATCTGAAAAAAAAGGAGATACGTTCTTCCCTATACGCCAGGGGTGTTGTGAGGACAAACACATTAGAGATTGTGGGGTGCTTCAGTACTACAGTAATGGGGCTCAGGTGAGTACCTAAGATAGGGAGATCTCAGACTCAGTGTTGTGCTCTGCTAGTACGCGCAAGATTTCCATTGATGTCAACGAGAACTCTGTGCGTGCTGGAAGATGAGAACACAGGAGCCCAGATGTGCCCTGCAGATCTGAAAGCACAGTATTGCCAACCCCAAACCATCAATAATTGTGAGTCAGCCACCCAAAAATCATAAGATTGGTTTAACAATCATGAGGCTTAAAAAATTCATTGAGGTTCTTTTGATTTGCTTTTGGGTTTTTGAGCCTTTAGGTCACACTTGGGTCATGGTTCAAGCTTTTCTCCACCACTGTGATGGCTGGAAATGTCCTTTTTAAAAAAATGAAAGCTGAGATTCTCATGTAATCACCAGACTCTGGGAGCTGGGGCTTTAAGAAACACACCAAATAACAGACTCCTGGTGAAACCAGGAGAATTGGCAACACTGATAGCAGGATGCCTAGCCATAGTAAGAGCAAAAAAAATTTTAAGTATATCAGAAGCAGGAAGCCTGCTAAACAACCAGTGGGGCCACTAGACAATCAAGATGCTAAAGGGGCACTCAAGGAAGACAATGCCATTGCAGAGAAACTAAACAAATTCTTTGCATAGATCTTCACGGCTGAGAATGTGAGGGAGATTCTGACATCTGAGCCATTCTTTTAGGTGACAATCTGAGGAACTGTCCCAGATTGAGGTCTCATTAGAGGAGGTTTGGGAACAAATTGATAAATTAAACAAAAAGAAAAGGAGGACTTCTGGCACCTTAGAGGCTAACAAATTTATTTGAGCATAAGCTTTTGTGAGCTACAGCTCACTTCATCGGATGCTCATGAAAGCTTACGCTCAAATAAATTTGTTAGTCTCTAATGTGCCACAAGTACTCCTTTTCTTTTTGCGAATACAGACTAACACGGCTGCTACCCTGAAACCATAAATTAAATAGTAATAAATCACCAGGACCAGACGGTATTTACCCAAGTGTTCTGAAGGAACTCAGATGTGAATCTACAGAACTACTAACTGTGGTATGCTTTCAGAGTAGCAGCCTGTGGTATGTAACCTACCATTTAAATCAGCTTCTGTACCAGATGACTGGCAAATCTGACACCAGAGGCCATCCCAACAATTACAGGCTGGTAAGCCTAACTTCAGTACTGGGCAAATTGGTTGAAATGATAGTAAAGAACAGAATTATTTGACACATAGATGAACACAAGTTGGGGAAGAGTCGACGTGGTTTTTGCAAAGGGAAAATCGTGCCTCACCAATTTATTGGAATTCTTTGAGGCAGTCAGCAAGCATGTGGACAAGGGGGAATCCAGTGGATAGAGTGTACATAGATTTTCAGAAAGTCTTTGACAAGGTCCGTCACCAAAGGCTCTTACAGTAAGCTGTCATAGGATAAGAGGGAAGGTCCTCTCATGGATCAGTAACTGGTTAAAAGATAGGAAACAAAGGGTAGGAATAAATGGTCAGTTTTCAGAACGGAGAGAGGTAAATAGTAGTGTACCCCAGGGGGTCTGTACTTGAATCAGTGCTGTTCAACATATTCATAAATGATCTGGAAAAAGGAATAACGAGTGAGGTGGCAAAATTTGCAGATGATACAAAGCTACTCAAGATAGTTAAATCCAAAGCAGACTGAAAAGAGTTACAAAGGGATCTCACAAAACTGGGTGACTGGGCAACAAAATGGCAGATGAAATTCAATGTTGATAAATGCACAGTAATGCACATTGGAAAACATAATCCCAACTACACATACAAAATGATGGGGTCTAAATTAGCTGTTACCTTCTCCCTTCTCCGGTTTCGTAATTAGCTTAAGCTGAGCGGTGTCCTCCAACACATTGAAATATTGGACCATGCTCTGAGTTCATCCACCATGCTGGGCATGTGGATACTCCAGAAATACTATTATTCAGCAGTAACAAATGTATTTGTGAGAGTCCCGTCCAAAGCCTATTGAAGTCAATGGAAAGACGGCCACTGACTTCAATGGGTTTTGGATCTGGCCCAAGTCCAGCCACTACCAAAGTACGAGAAATTAACAAACCCTGGAGTGAATCTAATTCAATCCAAGAGAGGGCAGTGCTGCCTAATCCTCACCAGACAAGAAATGCTTTAGATCAGCGGCTCCCAGCCTTCATTGGTTCATACACCACCTTCTTATAAAACTGATGTTTGAAGTATCACATGCAAATTTCTCCTTTTTGCACACATTTATATTAGGCCTTAATAGATTTAACGTAAGTATTTATGGATCCAGAGTAAAATAAGTTTTGAATTTGGCTAGTGAGATCTGCCAGGGTGGGGGTGGGAATTAGAGAAGAGAGTTTGGTGGGGGAGTCTCTGGGTGGGAGGGCTAGAGGACAAGAGGTTTAGAACTAGTTGGAATTTTTTCATCGCAATGTTTTACGTCAGAAAATGCCAGTTTGTCAAAATCGAAATTTTACGGGAACCTACTGGTTTTGACTAAACTTTTGATGATCAAAAGCAAAAGCATATAGCCTGGGATGAGGAGAGAGGGGGGGTCAGGGTTTTCACCTGGGGTGTAGGAGACCCAAGTTGAACTCACTGGTTTCCCTGATTCATGGCCAGTGGGCTACTAGCCGTTATGAGGTGAGTGGGTCTCTCTCTATTTTTTGGTGAAACAAAATTTATGAGACCTCAATTTCATCCTGATGCAGAACAGGAAAGATTTTTGAAATCATGCAAAGTTTCCGGAGGTGGGAAGACAGTTTCCCATCCAGCTCCATTGAGTTCACCTGAGTGTAGGAATTCTGGCTGGAGGAGGCGGGCAGGGCTCTGGTGGGGTGTGTATGTGGGTACCTCTGTACTTGGAGCTGGAAGATGTAATTCGATCACAGCTAGCGTGCTAAAAAGAGCAGTGCAGTTGAGGATCACAGGCAGTGAGACAGGTTAGCTCAGGGGTGGCCAACCTGAGCCTGAGAAGGAGCCAGAATTTAGCAATGCACATTGCCACAGAGCCCCAGTAATATGTCAGCAGCCCCCCATCAGCTCCCCCACCCTGCTCCCAGCGCCTCCCACCCACTGGCAGCCTCGCCAATGAGCACCTTCCCCTCCTTCCCCGCACCTCCCGATCAGCTGTTTTGTGGCGTGCAGGAGGCTCGGAGGGAGGAGTGGGGGCATGGCAGGCTCAGGGGAGGGGGCAGGAAGGGGTGCAGTGGGGGCAGGGCCTGTGGCAGAGCCAGGGGTTGAGCAGTGAGCGCCCCCCGGCACATTGGAAAGTTGGCGCCTGTCGCTCCAGCCCCGGAGTTGGTGCCTAGACAAGGAGCCGCATGTTAACTTCTGAAGAGCCGCGTGTGGCTCCGGAGCCACGGGTTGGCCACCCCAGGTTTGTGGTTTCAAGTACAGTCCCACCCAGAACCCTCGGTACTTGCTTGGGGGGGGTTGGCCCATCCCGCCACCTGCCCCGTCATGGCTACACTGCAATTTTTAGCATGCCAACTTTATCAAGCCTAGTGCATGTATGTCTACCCACCCGGGAAATGATGCCTCCCGTGTAGCTGTGCCTTGTGAGGGAGAGTGAGAAAAAAGGGCAGGGAGGTCCCTGGTGTGCAGGGCTGGGGGTGTGTGAGTGAGGGGAGAAAAAGGGATGTTTCTTGCAGTGGTGTGTGTGTGTGTGTGAGATGCAGGGAGGTGTGTAGTGGTGCTGGGTATGTGTTCAGAACAGGTAGGGAGGGCTCAGAGAGGAGGGCCATCGGGGCGGGGGGGTCCTGGCTGGAAGTGGAAGCCTTAAACTGGGCATCAGGCAGCATCAGCGCCAATTCACCCTTGTTCCAAGACTCCAGGTTCCCAGTTGCCCTCCAGTTCCTTCTGAGCCAGGGAGCTCTGCCAGCCCCACGGCAGCTCCTGGCCTCCCTGGAGAGTCTTTCCCATAGCTGTCCTCCAGCCCTGGTCCCTGCACGCACAACGCCTTGCCCTGGCTTGTTGAAGGGTTCCACTGCCCACCTGGGATTCCAGTGGATGCTAAACTGTATTATTCAGTTCAACCTCTAGGTGGCGCTGTGTGTAAATGATCTTATCTAAGCTAACCTCAGCCATACCTGGCAGTGCATTAACAAACACATCTGGGGTGCGTCTTGCTCAGAAGTAAGCTCTGTAGTCTGTCTATATTGGATACAGGGGCATGACGCCCATCCCCCAGTATCTGGGTTCCAGCCCCATTGCACAGACCATCGCTTGATGCTTGGACTCACACACCACATCCCCTTGGTTCCAGGGACCCATAGCCTCCTTCTTGGGGCTGGGCTGGGTATCAGGCAGGCTTCCCCAGCCCAACAGCTCCCTTCTGATTCTGGTTCCTAGGCCAGGAAACTTCTCTCTTGACTCATAGCTCCCCTGAGATTCTACCCTCCAGGGTGTCAACTCTCTTCCTCTTAATCTTCCTGTAAGGCACTTTGCTGCTGGATTTTACCATGTTAAGGAGGTAGTTACCCAGTTAACATCTGGCCCCTATTTCTCAGCTAGTCTGCTATGCTCTTGAATACCTGTTCCTTAAAGGGGCCATGTAATAGAATAGGGATTGGCTGACCCCAGGTTCCCCTATTCCTAAAAGGGGACAGACCACCCTGTTACAGAACCTTGTTCTGGCAGGTTTCTTTTTATTTAATATACATGTTTCTAAGTATTTATGTTAAAGAAGGTCAGGTCAAAGAAATGCATCTTACATTTAAAGCGGAAGGTGCTGAGGTTTGTGATGGCCCTTAGTTCCTGGGGGGAGTTCATTCCACAGGCAGGGTCTGTCCCCTGAGAAAGCTCTGTCCCCCAGAAACTGAGCTTTACCCTGCTTGTACTGAGTTCTATAGTGCCAGAGGAGTAGAGTTCTTGACCCTGGTCTTCATCCTGGAACTTAGAGCTTTTTTAGGTATCTTGGGCCCAGGCCATGGAGAGCCTTGAAGATACAGACTGAGCCCTCAAACTTGATTTGCTACTCAATGGGAAGCCGGTGTGGAGAGCCAGGACAGGCCTGATGTGCTCGCAGTAGCCTGTGTTGGTGAGGAGACACGCTGCAGCATCTTGTACTAGTTGGAGTTTCCTAAGCATTGAAAGCTTCAGGCCCAGGAATGCCGCATTGGTGTAGGCCAGCTGAGAGGGGAGACAGGCATGAATAACTGAGGGCAGGTCATTATCCACCAGTAGGGTGGGCAGATGAAAAACTGGGACGGGGGTGGGAGGTAATAGATGCCTATATAAGACAAAGCCCTGAATATTAGGACTGTCCCTATAAAATCGGGATATCTGGTCACCTTATCCACCAGGATGGGCTGGAGTCTCCTGGCCAACTGGAGATGACCGAGTATTACTCACAGATGCTGCTCTGCAAGAGCTCCACATCAGCGAGAAATCCAAGAGTAGTCTTAGACTATGGACTTAACTGAGCAATTGTGGGCATGTATCTTTAAACAAAGGAGACTGCACTGTGGCTGAAACTCTTCCAAACACGTTCCTCTGCCCACCACCAACAGCTCTGCTCTGCTCAGGTTTGACTTCAGCCAGGTGTTCTTCATCCACAAATGGATCTTGTCCAAGCACTGGGCTGTCTTGGTGGTGTGGTCGCATGTGGTGAAGGATAAGTAGAACTGTGTCTCATCTGCATATTGCTGGCACATGAGTCCGTGTCACTCTGCCTGCTCGCCTAGCGGCTGCCTGTACATGTAGAAAACAATATACTTAATGAGTGGGGTCCTGCAGGGATTGGTTCTGGGTCCGGTTCTGTTCAGTATCTTCATCACTGTTAGATAATAGCATAGAGAATACACTTATAAAGTTTGTGGACGATACCAAGCTGGGAGGGGTTGCAAGTGCTTTGGAGGATAGGATTAAAGTTCAAAATGATCTGGACAAACTGGAGAAATGGTCTGAAGTAAATAGGATGAAATTCAATAAGGACAAATGCAAAGTACTCCACTTAGGAAGGAACAATTAGTTGTACACATACAAAATGGGGAATGGCTGCCTAGGAAGGAGTACTGCAGAAAGGGATCTGGGGGGTCATAATGGATCACAAGCTAAATATGAATCAACAGTGTTGCAAAAAAAGCAAACATCATTCTGGGATGTATTAGCAGGAGTACTGTAAGCAAGACACGAGAAGTAATTCTTCCGCTCCACTCCGTGCTGATTAGGCCTCAACTGGAGTATTGTGTCCAGTTCTGGGTGCCACATTTCAGGAAAGATGTGGACAAATTGGAGAAAGTCCAGAGAAGAGCAATAAAAATTATTAAAGGTCTAGAAAACATGATCTATGAGGGAAGATTGAAAAAACTGGGTTTGTTTAGTCTGGAGAAGAGAAGACTGAGGGGGGACATGATAACAGTTTTCCAGTACATAAAACGTTGTTATAAGGAAGAGGGAGAAAAATTGTTCTTCTTAACCTCTGAGGAGAGGACAAGAAGCAATGGGCTTAAATTGCAGCAAGGGCATTTTAGGTTGGACATTAGGAAAAACTTCCTAACTGTCGGGATAGTTAAGCACTCGAATAAATTGCCTAGGGAGGTTGTGGAATCTCCATCGTTGGGGATTTTAAAGAACAGATTGTACAAACACCTGTCGGGGTGGCATAGATAATACTTAGTCCTGCCTTGAGTGCAGGGGACTGGACTAGATGACCTCTTGAGGTCCCTTCCAATTCTATGATGCTATGAAAAGGATCAGAGAGAGAATTGATTCTTGTGAACTCCACAGGTGTGGGCTCTAGTTTCCCATCATTACTCCTTGGGTCTGTCCCTCCAGAAAGGACTCAAACCATTTTAGTGCCCCCTCTGGACTGCTGCCACTTCTTTTAGGCAAGACAGCAGAATCTCCTGGTCCACAATTCCGAACGCTGCAGAGAGGTCCAGGAGGATGAGAATGGATGTCTGCCCTCTGTCCATTGACAGCAGGAGATCCTCCATCACTAAAATGGTTCCAGTGCCATGTCCTGGCCTGCATGCAGGGCATGCTGGGTCTAGATTTTTAGATTCAATCAGATGAGCTTGCTTAGGCCTTTGGCTAGCTACTCTGTGAATATTCTGGGGAATGGGCGGTCGTTGGCTAGGACTGAAGTATCCAGGACGGGTTTCTTCAGTGTTGGTCGGATTATTGTGTACTTGAAGGTGGAAGGGACGATTCCTTCTCTGAATGAGCCACTAGCTATTTCAGTCAGGAGTGGCACCAGTTGCTCATGACTCTTTCTCCAGTCAGGAAGGGCCTGGGTCAGATTCACAAATCTTGGATCATGACTCCTTTAGGGTGACCAGAACTTCTGGATGAGCGAATGCACTGAACTCTGGGAATGCAGGTGGGCTGTTGGTTGGAAGATGCAGTTGGAGCAGATTCAGGATGTTTGAGAAGCCTTCCCAAATGTGCATGATCTTTTCAGTGAAGTAGGATGGCAGTTCTTTGGAGCACTTGGTGCTCGGCTCTGATGCAGGATGTAGATTGTCAGGATTCTTAGTTTTCCACCTTTGGTGCTTCAGTTTCCACCCCCTCTCTTCAGTGAGCGTAGGGTGTCAGAAAACCAAGCAGATCTGTGTGGGCAATGGGGAGGAGGGAGCTGTTTGGGGCCTAGTCCTAGTGAGTCATAAGAATGGCCATACTGGGTCAGACCACTGGTCCATCCAGCCCAGTAGCCTGTCTTCCGACAGTGGCCAGTGCCAGATGCCCCAGAGGGAGTGAACCTAACAGGTAATGATCAAGTGATCCATCCCCTGTCACCCATTCCCAGCTTCTGGTGAACAGAGGCTAGGGACACTTCAGAGCATGATTTTGCATTCCTGCCCATCTTGGCTAATAGCCATTGATGGTCCTATCCTCCATGAACTTATCTAGTTATTTTTTGTCTTGGCCTTCACAACATCCTCTGGCAAAGAATTCCACAGGTTGATTGTGTGTTGTGTGAAGAAATACTTCCTTTTGTTTGTTTTAAACCTGCTGCCTATTGATTTCATTTGGTGACTCTAGTTCTTGTGTGATGAGGAGTAAATAACACTTCCTTATTTACTTTCTCCACACCAGTCATGATTTTATAGACCTCTATCATATCCCACCCCCCTTAGTCGTTTCTTTTCCAAGCTGAAAAGTCCCAGTCTTATTAATCTCTCCTCATATGGAAGCTGTTCCATACCCCTAATCATTTTTGTTGCCCTTTTCTGTACCTTTTTCAATCCCTATATATCTTTTTAGAGATGGGGCAACCAGATCTGCATGTAGTATTCAAGATGTGGGCGTACCTGTGGTGGGCTGAGAATCCTGGAGGGACGAGGTGGACAAGCACAGGGCTCCTGGTGTTAGCCATGTAAAGATTTTGTCCCCACGTGGTGTATTTCTAGACAAATAACAGTTTAGGCCACTAGAAATAATCCCCTACACTGGCTGGGAGCTCCCCATAATGAGGGATCCCCCCAGCTGGGGAGATATGATGGCTCTGTGCACCCTTCACGCCATGACAGTGACGCAAAGGGGCCAAGATAGGGGAGAGAATCTGAGCCAAAGAGTCTACTCAAGGCATAAAGAACTACTCAGCATGAATAAGAGTGGCAGAATCTGACCCTTAGGGCAAGTCTACGCTACAAAAATAAGTCGACCTAAGTTACGTCGACGTACAGCCACTGCAGTCATTGAATCAGTTTTACAAGGCCACACTATACTCCTTGTGGCGGCGGTATGCATCCACACCAGGAGCGCTTGCACCGATTTAACTGCCAGTGTGGGGCACTGTGGGACAGTTTCTGAAAGGTATCAACAGTCAATGTAAGCAACTCAGTGTCTCTACGGACGCTGCATTGACCTAACTACATCGACTTATGTGCTACGCCTCTCGTGGAGGTGGAGTTCTTAGATTGGTGGAGTGGGCGAGTTACAACGGTGGAAGCTACATGTTAGTGTAGATGCTTACAGAGTTAGGTCAACATAAGCTGCCAAACATTGACCTAACTCTGTAGTGTAGACCAGGCTTAAATCAATAAGTAGAGATTACAAACCCCATGGATATCTTTCTGTGTGAAAGGTGCTTTCACCCTAGCAGTTTTTTCACCTGTAATTCTCTCTGCATGGTGGTAGATTTCCATGACTAAAGGCAGAATAGTTAAAGACTGGTAAAGATGCTCAGCCAAATTCAACCCTGATGTAAGCTGTTGCAGCCAATTTACACCAGGGCTGAATTTGGTCCCTTGTAGCTGGCTAGTTTGCGATTCTGGGGTTTGGTGCAGCTGGTGTTGGAAGAAGTTGATTAACATGACTAATTGAACGAGGTCAAAAATCCTTCCTCAACAGAAAACCAAACCAGACTTCTGCCTTCCCACAATGTAAAAAACAAATCTCTCTTGAAAGCAGGGACCAGGAAGGAAACATGTCCTTCTGAAACTGGCACGCACTGGGTGTGTTTTGACATAAAATCATAATATCTAGCAATTGCAGAAGTTACAACTACAGCACGAAAGCCAGACTCACAAATAGGGTGACCAGCTAGCAAGTGTGAAAAATTGGGACCAGGGTGCGGGATAATAGGGTTCTCTATAGGCCAAAGCCTCTAATATCAGGATGGTCCCAATAATATTGCAACATCTGGTCACCCTACTCATGAACCATTAAGCAGCTCAGCCTGCCAGCTGCCCCTCACTTTTGCTATAGTACAGGGGTGGCCAACCTGAGCCTGAGAAGGAGCCAGAATTTACCAATGTACACTGCCACAGAGCCCCAGTAATACATCAGCAGCCCCCCCATCAGCTCCCCCCACCCTGCTCCCTGTGCCTCCTGCCGCACCTCCTGATCAGCTGTTTCGTGGTGTGCAGGAGGCTCGGGGAGTGGGGGAGGAGGGAGGGCACAGCAGGCTAAGGGGAGAGGGTGGGAAGGGGTGGAGTGGGGGCAGGGCCTGTGGCAGAGCCAGGGGTTGAGCAGGGAGCGCCCCCTGGCACATGGGAAAGTTGGCACCTGTCGCTCCAGCCCCGGAGTCGGTGCCTAGACAAGGAGCCGCATGTTAACTTCTGAAGAGCCGCCTGTGGCTCCGGAGCCACCGATTGGCCAGCCCTGGGATAGCACCAATGGACGGCAAATTAGTCACTCCAGGGTTCACTTCTAGTACAGCGTCCTGAAAAACTCCAGCATTTTAACCCAATTTTAACCCAATTGTGGGGGTACGCCCAACCCACTGTAAATAATGACTGAGAGATCAGCTTCATGCTAGGCTGCGACTCCGCTACGAGCTCTCCAGCTGCACCATTATGGCACTGTGCTGCTGAAGTGCAAACAATGCCTACAGCCACCGAAGGGCTTTTCCCCCATTGCTGTAGGTAATCCACCGCGCTGAGCAGTGGTAGCTGGGCTGATGGGAGAATGTTTCCATTGACCTAGCCGCGTGTGCATTGGAGGACTTAGGTGCCTAAATACCTTTGAGGATCTGGGCCTTGAGTTCTGACTGAAAGCCTATTGAAGTCGATGGGAGTCTTCCAATTGACTTCAATGGATCAGGCCTCCAGTTCTTTGGGATTCTGAGGATCTATATTGTAAGACAGTGGGGTCTACGGGCTGTGCCTGGGGTGGCAGTCTGCATGGGAAGCCTGCTGGAAAGGAGCAAATGTTGGGAAGGATTTGGAGAAGTGGAAAGGGATGGTGCATCCGATCGGGGAGGATGTCCCAGGCATAGGGAACAGCTATGGGTACTGCACATGAGCAGAAAGTAGGCCGGGGCAGGGCAGAGATCTGAGGTGCAGGCAGGGGCAGAGCTGTTGCCAAGGTTCCTTCCCCACTCTGAACTCTAGGGAACAGATGCGGGGACCCACATGAAAGACCCCCTAAGCTTATTCTTACCAGCTTAGGTTAAAACTTCCCCAAGGCACAGATTTCTTTCTCGCCTTGGGACCCAGCTTAGGTTAAAACCTGGTATGCTGTCACCACCAAGCAATTTAACAAAGAATCCGGGAAGAGCCCACTTGGAGACATCTTCTCCCCCCAAATATCCCCCCAAGCTCTACACCCCCTGTCCTGGAGGGGCTTGAGAATAAACAAGATGAGCACAAACCAACCTTGGATATTTAAGACCCAAAAAACCCTATCAGATTCTTAAAAAACAGAACTTTATTAGAAGAACAAATAAAGATAAGAGAACAAGTCTGTAAGATCAGAATGGAAGATCATCTCACAGGCAGTCAGATTCAAAACACAGAGAATCCCTTTAGGCAAAACCTTAAGTTACAAAAAGACACAAAAACAGGAATTCACACTTCCTCCAGCACAGCGAATTTACAAGCCAAAACAAAGAAAACCTAACGCATTTTCTAGCTAGTTTACTTACTAACTTTACAGGAGTTGGAGGGCTTGCATCCTTGATCTGTTCCCGGCAAAGGTATCACACAGACAGACCAAAAAACCTGTTTCCTCCCCTCCAGATTTGAAAGTATCTTGTCCCCTCATTGGTCATTTTGGGTCAGGTGCCAGCGAGGTTACCTTCGCTTCTTAACCCTTTACAGGTGAAAGGGTTCTGCGTTTGGCCAGGAGGGATTTTATAGCACTGTACACAGAAAGGTGGTTACCCTTTCCTTTATATTTATCACAGCTGTGAAGATAAGGAGTCTGAGTGTGATACAGCCTAGTACAGTGTGCAGAAGACGTTCTTCTGTACTGCAAGGACTTCCCTGTATAATTGGGACTCCAGGGATGTACATTGAGGGGTTGCAATGGTCTGTAAACACCCTGAGAGGGGTGAGCTGGGCCCTGATGGAGGCGGATGTTTGCACCTAGGATTGACTGTCAAGTGAGCAAGTCCTGCTGTGGCCTGCCATCAGTAATTTCAGTTCCCCTGGTGTGGGAGTGCACATGCTAAACGGACAACTGAGTCATCACCTTGCCTGACTTCTTATAAATGGTGTGAGTCACAGGCCCAGCAGTAAGATGCTCTCCTTCCAAAATCAGTGGAGAAGGTGCTTAGGGCCCTGTCCTGGGGCAGTTGAGCACCTCAATTCTCACTGAAGTCATTATGGTTCAAGGATGCTCAGCTCTTTGCTCTGGTTAATAAGCTATGGACACTCCTCCCCAGATGATCAGTTTGGTTAGCTGAGAGGCCAGCATGGTAAAATACACTCCACCAAGGCTGTTCTGTCCTCTGAGCTCTAACCCAGACATTTCAAATATTGCATTCCTTCTGGAAAAGGTAAATTACACTTCCAGTGAATTTGGGCTCAGCAAAATCTTTTTGAGCTGGCATTATACTTAGCATTTACATGGCACCTTAAAACCTTCAATGCACTTTATCCAAACATTAGGTAGCCCTCACAGCACCCCTATGAGGGAGGAAGCGAACTATCATTCCCATTTCACAGATGGGGAAACTGAGTCAGAAAGATTAAATGACTTGTCTGAGCTGGGCCATAGTTTTGCTCTAACCACCAGACCAAACTGCTGATCATAAAGACAACATTAACATACTCTTCTGCTCTCCTGAGATTTCCCTTCCTCCTCTAGTGCTCCCACCCTGTTCTTTAGTATACCCATCTCAAACCCACCTCAGAAGTTTCCCAGCAGCACTTGGGGCATTTTAGAGCCAAGAGTTCACATCTGTTCACAAACGGATTGGCATCACTGCACAATGTAATGACTTTTTGTAGTATCGTCTCCCACTACATTCCCCTTTGGGGTGGTGTGTGAGTGTAATTGTGTGTGCGTGTATTTGACGCTGTGTGTGTGTGTGTGTATATTGTTAAGTGCATTTAACATTTTTGCACTGTGATGTTTTCAGCAACAGGCCTGATTCTCAGTTACTCCATCCCATTGCTTTGGGTAGACATGATGGAAGGAGAGAGAAAATGCTTCTTTAAACCACCTTTGCACTCCCTCTTGTAGGCCTTGCCAGAGCCCTAGGCGTAACTGACAGTGTGAACCAAAGGCTGTGAACCAGAGTAGGCCTGGCCTTGGCAAAATAACAACGCACTAGGTATTGGCTAACCAAGTAAGCACATTCCTGCCTGGAGAGGATGGTACAAGAACACCCAGAGTTCTCAAGAACTATGTAAACAAATTCGTAGGCGATGGTACAGGAACACACTGATCCCTCATAAAATCAGGCTGGGATGACAGGATAAAGGATAAGGATGTTTTGTTTGAACCAGCAGGTACAAGAAAGGTGGTAAGTAGCAATGTCTGGAGCGTGATTTGGAATTTGTTTGGATCAATGTATAAATGCAGACGTCATTGGAAGGCCATCTTTGTACAGCCGAGGGGGCAGCAGCACCAGGTCGTGGGTGTGCGTATGGGAGTGAACCTGTAGCTCTTACGGGACAGTAGTACCGTGCTTTGACGACAATAAACCCGACCGAGTGCCTTTGCCACTGAACCGAGCCTGTGGTGCGTCTGACAAATAACAGAGGGCTGCGGGATTAACCTGCTGAACAATCTGCTGGTGCAGGTGACATCAGAGCTCCAAGAACAGCAACGCAACGCTGCAGCAACAACTTTCCACAGCACTTAATAACACCTGTATTCCATGACCCTCCGAGGCCCGGGATGTGAGACCAGCCGTTGTGCAGTACACTCTCTGCTCATGCCCCGTACATGTGTTCGATTACAGAAACCCCCTTGGGACTGTCACCTGATATGCTGAGACTACCTCTGAGCCCATTTTCTCTGCCAGTTTGGGCCTCCAGAACCCTGCCTTGTTGAGCCAGACATGCCAGTCTTCTCCAACACAGACCCAGGGTCTGAACCACGCGCCCCAAAGCTGCAGACTTAACTGAAAACAGCTTAAGTGCTCCTGTCTCTAGCACCCAGACACCCAGCTCCCAGTGGGATCCAAATAAATCCGTTTTACTCTGTATAAAGCTTATACAGAGTAAACTCATAAATTGTCCGCCCTCTATAACACTGATAGAGAGAGATGCACAGCTGTTTGCTCCCCCAGGTATTAATTACTTACTCTGGGTTAATTAATAAACGAAAGTGATTTTATTAAATATAACAAGTAGGATTTAAGTGGTTCCAAGTAATAACAGACAGAACAAAGTAAGTTACCAAGCAAAATAAAACAAAACACACAAGTCTAAGCCTAATACGGTAAGAAATTACAGATGAAATCTCACCCTTAGAAATGTTCCAATAAGCTTCTTTCACAGACTAGACTCCATTCTAGCCTGGGCCCAATCCTTTCCCCTTGTACAGCCCTTGTTCCAGCTCAGGTGGTAGCTAGGAGATTTCTCATGACTGCAGCTCCCTTTGTTATGTTCTACCCCCTTATATAGCTTTGGGACAAGGCAGGAATCTTTTGTCTCTCTGGGTCCCCACCCCTCCTTCTAAATGGAAAAGCACCAGGTTTAAGATGGATTCTAGTACCAGGTGACATGGTCACATGTCCTGTGAGACCCTAAGCCTTTATTCTTCATGGTCTGACTCACAGAAAGGCTTGCAAGTAAACAGAGTCATTTACAACCAATTGTCCTAGTTGATGGGAGCCATCAAGATTCCAAGCCACCATGAATGGCCCACACTTCGCATAATTACAATAGGACCTCAGAGTTTTATTTCATATTTCTAGTTTTAGATACAAGAATGATACATTTATACAAATAGGATGACCGCACTCAGTAGATTATAAGCTTTGTGATACGTTTCAAGAGACGTTTTTGCATGAAGCACATTCCAGTTACATTATATTCACACTCATTAGCATATTTTCATTAAATCATATGGAGTGCAACATCACAACATGCTCCCAGCATGCCTCTGATGCTGTGGGTTGGGAGCCAGACCAGTGTAAACTCCTTACACTGGCTCTGACCTAGCTTGGCAGGCGCTCTGTGCTGGGGTTATTCTCAGGTAACTGTTTCCACCCACTTTAAGGCTCAGAGTGGTGTAAAAGGGCCTTGGCATAAGTGAGAACCAGGCCCAGTGACTCGTGGTGCTGCTTCCTCCACTCACTGAGGGCTGGGCTGTGCCATGGGGCACGTCTTACAGTGGCTTTTACAAAATTCAGCATGTGTGAACTTTGGAGATCAAGTGGATCATTGACTCCGGGGAGGTGGATTTCCTCAAAATATTGAGAAATGGCATATAATTGCTCCAATTTTCTGGATGCAGAAGCAGGCAGATTTAGAAGGGAAGTCTCTTAATATTAGCAGCAGCATTAGAGAAGCATCCAGAACTCCCATCTGCTTTACATAGGCATAGTAAGAGACAATCCCCACTATGAAGAGCTTACAGTCTAAATAGACCAGATAGATAAACAGTAGAGAAAAGGAAATATTACTGTCCCCACTTTACAGATAGGCACTGAGGCACAGAGAGATTAAATGACTTGCCCAAGGTCAGACAGGAAGCCAGTGGCAGAGGTGGGACTCAAATCTATATCTTTTGAATCCCAGTTCAGGGCCTTAACTGACAGACCTCTTCAGTAATGATGCAGAAGAGACAGAAGTATTCAATAAATATTTCTGTTCTGTATTCAGAAAGCAGCAAGATGATGCATTCATAACTACAAGTGATAATGAAATACTTTCTATTTCATCATTAACTAGAGAGGATGGTAAGGAGCAACTACTAAAGTTAAACTTTTTCAGATTTGCAGGCCTGGATGACTTAGACCCAAAAGTATTAAAAGAATTGGCTGAGGATCTCTCTAACCATTAATGTTGACATTTAACAAATCTTAGAACACTGAGGAAGTTCAAGAGAACTGAGAAAAAGCAAATGTTGTACTAATATTTAAAAACAAGTAAAAATGGGATGACCTGGGAAACTATAGACCACTGAGCCTAACACTGAGCCTGGGCAAAATCATGGAAAGGTTGATATGGATTTTGATCAGCAAAGAATTCAAGGATGGTAGCATAATTAATGCCAGTCAACATGGTTTTATGGAAAATAGGTCTTGCCAAACAAATGTAATAGTGTTTTTTGATGAGATTACAGTTTTGGTTGAAAAAAGTAACCATGAATAGCATACTTAGATTTCTGTAAGGCATTTCACTTAGTCCCAAATAACATTCTGATAAAAATTTTTAGCACTATCCAAAATCAATATAGACCATATTAAATGGACTGAAAGATGATTAACTGATACACTGCAGACAGTAACTGCCAATGGGGAAATCATCCTCCAAATAAGGGTGTTTCTAGTGGCGCTGTGCAGAGATCTGTTCTTGGCTCAATGCTATTCAATATCTGTGTCAATGAAGAAAATATGAAATAATTGCTGGTAAAATAATGGCGACAGGTCAGTTATACAGATTAACCTGGATTGCTTGGCAAAGTGGGCTCATTTGCACAAAATGATTTCACACAGCCAAATGCAAAGTCGTACATCCAGGAACAAAGAATGTAAGTTACATTTATAAGACAGGGCACTGTATCCTGGAAAGCAATGACCGAAATGGCAGATAACCAATTGAAAAAGTTCCAGTAGAGCTCCAAGAATGCTTTGGGATCTGGAAAATATGCCTTATGGTGAGAGACTATAGAAGCTCTATCAATTTAGTTCATCAAAGAGATCGAGAGATGACTTGATCGTGGTCTACAAGTACTTAGATGGGAAAGAGATTTCTGACAGTACAGCTCTTTAATCGAGCAGAAAAAGGCATTACGAGATCCAGTGGTTTGAAGTTGAAACTAGACAAATTCAGATTAGATTAGATTAGAAATAAGGTATCCATTTTTAACGGTGAAGGTAATTAACTAGTGAAACGCAGGATGTAGTGGATTCTCCATCACTTGCACTCTTTAAATCAAAACTGGACGACTTTCTAAGAACAGCAATAGGTCAACCAGAAATTATGGGCTTGGTGCAGATGTTATTGGGTGTGGACCATGTTATGTATGAAGTTGGACTAGATGAGCCTCATGGTCCGTTCTGGCCTTAAATTTTATGAATTATGATTAGGTCACTTTGCTCTGTTCTATGCAAATAAGAAAACAGGCCAAAAATAAATAAAATAAAAATCCAAGCACTCTTTTTCCTGTCCTGTTTCCTTCCCTTATCTGTTAGCAGAAAAAGCAATCAGTGGAGAAGTTGCTACAGCAGAGTCAGATGGCTGGACTGTAACAGGAGAGGATCAGGAGAAAGCATTTGTAAGTTAATTTTATTTTAAATTTGAACCTGTCATAAATATAAAGGGAAGGATAAACCCCTTTGAAATCCCTCCTGGCCAGGGGAAAGCTCCTCTTACCTGTAAAGGGTTAAGAAGCTAACGGTAACCTCGCTGGCACCTGACCAAAATGACCAATGAGGAGACAAGATACTTTCAAAAGCTGGAAGGAGGGAGAGAAACAAAGGGTCTGTGGGTCTGTCTATATTCTGTCTTTGCCGGGGATAGACCAGGAATGGAATCTTAGAACTTTTAGTAAGTAATCTAGCTAGGTACGTGTTAGATTATGATTTCTTTAAATGGCTGAGAAAAGAACTGTGCTGAATAGAATAACTATTTCTGTCTGTGTATCTTTTTTATAACTTAAGGTTTTGCCTAGATGGGTTCTCTATGTTTTGAATCTAATTACCCTGTAAGGGTATCTACCATCCTGATTTTACAGGGGGGATTTCTTTATTTCTATTTACTTCTATTTTTATTAAAAGTCTTCTTGTAAGAAAACTGAATGCTTTTTCATTTTTCTCAGATCCAAGGGTTTGGGTCTGTGGTCACCTATGCAAATTGGTGAGGCTTTTTTTATCCAACATTTCCCAGGAAAGTGGGGGTGCAAGTGTTGGGAGGATTGTTCATTGTTCTTAAGATCCAAGGGTCTGGGTCTGTAGTCACCTAGGCAAATTGGTGAGGCTTTTTACCAAACCTTGTCCAAGAAGTGGGGTGCAAGGTTTTGGGAAGTATTTTGGGGGGAAAGACGCGTCCAAACAGCTCTTCCCCAGTAACCAGTATTAGTTTGGTGGTGGTAGCGGCCAATCCAAGGACAAAGGGTGGAATATTTTGTACCTTGGGGAAGTTTTGACCTAAGCTGGTAAAGATAAGCTTAGGAGGTTTTTCATGCAGGTCCCCACATCTGTACCCTAGAGTTCAGAGTGGGGGAGGAACCTTGACAGAACCTCTGAAAAAAATTTCCATAATGGATTTGAGGGGTTTCCTTTTCTTCTTTTGTATTAGATGTTTACTAGTTATACTGGAGCCTGATCCAAAGCTCACTGAAGTTAATGGGAATCTTTCCACTGACTTCGGTGGGCTTTGGACCAGATCCTAGATTCTTACCGTACATCGACATGGGAATAAAAAAACCCACAGCTGGCCTAGGTCAGCTGACTTGGGCTCACATGACTTGGGCTCTAGGGCTGAAGAATTGCTGTGTAATGTTTGGGCTTGGGCTGGAGCCGGAGCTCTGGGACCCTGTGGGGGTGGAGGGTACCTGCTTGGGCAGTTAGCCTGTGCCACTGTGGGTTACACTGCTGTTTTTGGCAAGCTACTTGATCAAAGCTAGCCCACGGCTGCCTACACATTCTGCAGCACCCCTCCTGAATTCAATGAAGACATACCCCAAAGCATGTAGCAGTGAGCACGGTACCTCTACATGAGGCCTCCTGGCCCATTTCACTTAGGGCCTGAACCAAAGCTCAGATGTAACGGGGGTCTCTCCACTCATTTGAAGGGGCTTTGGATCAGGCCCTGGGATAACTACAGCCTCTTCTCTCCCTTAATCTCGTCGTTTTAGCTGCGGAGAGAGGAGGACCTGGCTGCCTGGGAGCTCAGGGTACTGGGAGTAGAGCAGTGCTGGGGAAAGGCAAGAGGAGCTGGGGAGCTCCAGCTGGGCAAATCTGAGGCTGCGGGCCTTGCCAAAGGCTAAAGCAGCTACAGGGGTTGCAGACATGTAGCCCGGGGTTAGGCGGAGGCAGCTGGTCTGACTCCCTTGCCAATGATGAGTGGCCTTTACAGACTGCAGTCTGCCCCAGTGAGCGGGGGCTAGATGATGACTGACAGTAGCCACTGAAGCAAGGTGGGTTTAGAGAGTTGGGGGTTCCCCTAGGAGGGGAGACCCAGAGTAAGGGGGCACTGCTGGGGGAGAGCCCTGAGGTAAAGAGGCACCGGGGTCTGGGAGGGCCATGGGGTCCCTAAGGCAGGTGAGACACTGGCCTGAAGAGGGCGCTCCAGGCTGGACAAGAGCTAATTCCCAAGATGACCAGCAGGCAACATTCCCCCTATTCAAACATAACATTTTTCAAAATGGTCGACAGCGCCAAACTTTGACGCCAGCGGAAACGGGGACAGAGGGCAGGACCTAAACCCTAAATGGGGCATGGAAACCTGTCAAAAAATACATGGTAATGAATACTATAGAGGTTATACTATTTTTGGGATCTGGAAAATATGCCTTATACTGAGAGACTAAAGAAGCTCTATCGATTTAGTTCATCAAAGAGATCGAGAGATGACTTGATCATGGTCTACAAGTACTTAGATGGGGAAGAGATTTCTGACAGTACAGCTCTTTAATCTAACAGAAAAAGGCATTATGAGATCCAGTGGTTTGAAGTTGAAACTAGACAAATTCAGATTAGATTAGATTAGAAATAAGGTATCCATTTTTAATGGTGAAGGTAATTAACTAGTGAAACGCGGGATGTAGTGGATTCTCCATCACGTGCACTCTTTAAATCAAAACTGGACGACTTTCTAAAAGCGGCAAGAGGTCAACCAGAAGTTATGGGCTTGGTGCAGATGTTATTGGGTGTGGACCATGTTATGTATGAAGTTGGATGAGATGAGCGTCATGGTCCATTCTGGCCTTAAATTCTATGAATTATGATAGGTCACTTTGATCTGCTCTATGCAAATAAGATAAAAGGCCAAAAAAAAAAAATCCAAGCACTCTTTTTCCTGTTATGTTTCCTTCCCTTATCTGTTCGCAGCCAAAGCGATCAGCGGAGAAGCTGCTGCAGCAGAGCCAGATGGCTGGACTGTAACAGGAGAGGATCAGGAGAAAGCATTTGTAAGTTAATTTCATTTAAATTTGAACCTCTGAAAAAAATTTCCATAAGGGATTTGAGGTGTTTCCTTTTCTTCTTTTGTATTAGATGGTTTACTAGCTATACTGGAGCCTGATCCAAAGCTCACTGACGTTAATGGAAATCTTTCCACTGACTTCAGTGGGCTTTGGACCAGATCCTAGATTCTTACCGTACATCGACGTGGGAATAAAAAACCACATAGCTGGCCTAGGTCAGCTGACTTGAGCTCTAGGGCTGAAGAATTGCTGTGCAATGTTTGGGCTTGGGCTGGAGCCGGAGCTCTGGGACCCTGTGGGGGTGGAGGGTACCTGCCTGGGCAGCTAGCCTATGCCACTGTGGTTTACACTGCTGTTTTTGGCAAGCTACTTGATCAAAGCTAGCCCACGGCTGCCTACAAATCCTGCAGGCATCCCTCCTGAATGCAATGTAGACATACCCCAAAACATGTAGCAGTGAGCACGAGGCCTCCTGGCCCATTTCACTTAGGGCCTGAACCAAAGCTCAGATGTCAATGGGGGTCTCTCCACTGATTTGAAGGGGCTTTGGATCAGGTCCTGGAATAACTACAACCTCTTCTCTCCTTTAATCTCGTTGTTTTAGCCACACACACAGTAAAGAATGGCAGTATGTGGATGAGGGTATGACAGTCCTGGAAGGATCAAAACCTTCTCTGGGAAGTAGCATGCACAATCGGTCCCGATAAGTCAGCTTATGTGCCAGATGACTGGAGGATAGCTAATGGGACACCAATTTTTAACAAAGGCTCCTGGCAACTACAGGCTGGTAAGCCTAATTTCAGTACAAGGCAAATTGGTTGAAACTATAGTAAAGAACAGAATTATCAGACACAGATGAACACGATTTGTTGGGGAAGAGTCAACGCGGCTTTTGTAAAAGGAAATCATGCCTCACCAATCTATTAGACTTCTTTGAGGAGGTCGACAAACATGGACAATGGTGATCTAGTAGATATAGTATATTTGGACTTTCAGAAAGCCTTTGACAAGGTCCCTCATCAAAGGCTCTTATGCAAAGTAAGCAGTCATGAGATAAGAGGGAAGGTCCTCTCATGGATCAGTAACTGGTTAAAAGATAGGAAATAAAGGGTAGGAATAAATGGTCATTTTTCAGAATGGAGAGAGGTAAATAGTGGTGACCCCCAGGGATGTCTACTGGGACCAGTGCTGTTCAAAATATTCATAAATGATCTAGAAAATGGGGTAAACAGTGAGGTGGCAAAATTTGCCGATGATACTAAATTACTCAAGATAGTTAAGTCCAAAGCAGACTGTGAAGAGTTACAAAGGGACCTCACAAAACTGGGTGACTGGACAACAAAATGCAGATGAAATTCAATGTTGATAAATGCAAAGTAATGGAAAACATAATCCCAACTATACATACAAAACAATGGGTTCTAAATTAGCTGTTACTCCTCAAGAAAGAGATCTTGGAGTCATCATGGATAGTTTTCTGAAAATATCTGCTCAGTGTGTAGCGGCAGTCAAAAAGTTAACAGAATGTTAGGAACCGTGAGGGAAGAGATAAATAATAAGACAGAAATTATCATAATGACACTATATAAATCCATGGTACGCCCACATATTGAATACTGAATGCAGTTCTGGTTGTTCCAGCTCAAGAAAGATATATTAGAATTGGAGAAGGTACAGAGAATGGCAACAAAAATTATTAAGGGTATAGAACAGCTTCCATATGAGGAGAGATTAAAAATACGGGGCCATTTCAGCTTGGAAAAGAGACATCTGATTGAGGAATATGATAGAGGGCTGTACATTCATGAATGGTGTGGAGAAAGTGAATAGGGAAATCTTAGTTACTTTTCACATAACAGAAGAATCACAGTCACCCACTGAAATTAATAGGCAGCAAGTTTAAAACAAACAAAAGGAAGTATTTCTTCACACAACACACAGTCAATCTGTGGAACTCTTTGCCGGGGATGTTGTGAAGGCCAAAAGTATAACGGTTTAAAGAACTCGATACGTTCATGGAGGATAGGTCCATCAATGGTTACAAGCCAAGATGGTTAGGGATACAACTATGTTCTGGGATTCCCTAGCCTCTGACTGCCAGAAGCCGGGAGTGGATGACAGGGCGTGGGTCACTCAATGATTGCCTGTTCTGTTCATTCCCTCTGAAACATCTGGCATTGGCCACTATCAGAAGACATGATACGGGGCTAGATGGATCATTGGTCTGACCCAGTATGAAGTTCTTAGGTTTTTATGTTCCTGGGTAATGTCATTTCCCTGACAGGACTCACTATAGATCCCCGCAAAGTAGCAGCGAAAAAGAGATCTCTTTATAGTGATTCAAATTGGATACTCAGGTTGGCATGTTCAAAGGAGTCCCAGGAAGATAAGGTGTCCAACTCCCATTGACATTTATTGGGCTCCGAGTATATAACTCCACTGGACAACTTTGAAAATCCCAGCCTCAGAAAGTAAGGCCCTGTAATCACTAATCCCCTTTGAAACGCTTTGCCTTGCAACAGGTGGATGACAGAAGCAGATGGGTATTGGGAGAGAGAATAGGGTAATGATTTAAACACAAACTCTCGGTCTTCAAAATTACTAACAAATATGTATGTATTCCCCCATTTTATTACTATTATCCCCACCCTAACATATTATGGCTATGTAGTATTGACTGGATTTGTATTGTCTGATCTTGCAGCTTTGATAATTTGTAAATTTGTATAATTCTATTGGTGATTGTTAGCCGACGGCCAAGGATGTTTGGTGAGGTGCCAGCTATGCCCGTTTATACCATCCGTGACTTTAACCGCTAGGACGCACTGTCCCTTCGCGGCGGGCAGCCCGGGCTAGGCTGACGGATGCCCCAAGGTCCTAACCACCCGTGACTTTAACTGCTAGAGCTCAGAGCTCCTTCGCAGCGGGCAGTCAATACTGACTGACAGGTGCCCCAATGGCAGCACTAAGAGCCTCTCCACACCCGTGACTTTAACTGCTAGAGCTCAGAGCTCCTTCGCAGCGGGCAGCCAGGATTGACTGACAGGTGCCCCAAGAGTTTGCCCCGTGGAGGCGGCACAACTCAACGCTAGGCTCTTAGTACTCTCACCTAATGGCCAGGCTTTAGAGCCAAAACGGCTGAGGTTCTTTAATTGTTGTAAGCAGTGTCAGGATGAGCTCCACCCTGACATCTGGTGGTGAGGTGTGGCAAGTTGTGGAAAAGAACTTCAGGGGCCGATCTCATTTGCATAGGCACACCCACCACGCCTAGAATGAGACCATAGCTGCCCAAATGGTCACTTTGGCTGCTGTGGGATCCCCAGTGTCTCTGTTATTGGGGCAGGAAGAATAAACTGTTATTACCCTGATTATGGGAACTGTGCTTGGAACTGTACGTGGCCTTTTGTTACGATGGAGGGATTCACCATCATCTAAGTAGCACTCGCTAGGCAAGGGTCATGGGTTCCAAAACTGTGTGAAGGGAGAGAGACTGGGGACAAGTATTAATACTTGGTGGCATGGGCCCCTTGGTGAGGGCCTTACATGCTGATTGCACTTCCTCCTCTCTCCACTGTGAAATATCAGAGCTAATTTTGATTTCATTAGAAGTCTAGTTATAGGCTGCTGAGCTCACTTTGGGCTGACAGTGCACCAGCACTGGGGCTCCCCTACTATAAGCTGAATTCACCTAAGAGCTGAAATCACTGAGTGTTGTGTTAAGTAGTGGGGGAGCCTGAAGATATATTGTGGAGCAGTTTGCGGGACGGCTGGTGAAGCAGTTCGACATGGAGCAGTGTGTGGATGGCAGGAGCTGCTTGTGGGCCGTGGAGCTGAGTGAAGGAGTTCGTGGGGCGGCTGGCGGAGCGGAGCGCAGCTGAGCGAAGGAGTTCGTGGGGCGGCTGGCGGAGCGGAGCGCAGCTGAGCGAAGGAGTTCGTGGGGCGGCTGGTGGAGCGGAGCGCAGCTGCGCGAAGGAGTTTTGTGGGGCGGCTGGCGGAGCGGAGCGCCGCTATGGAGCTATGGGGCGGTCAGCTTCAGATCACGTAAGGTGCCTCTTACCCCTGTTCCATTTCCACCCAGGTTGGGAGGTAAAGCTCCGCCGATAAACTTTCGAACTCTGGGGCTGCCCTGACCAGGGACAGAGACTTTTGGGGCATTGGACTTTTGGGGTTGCTGGACTCAAGAACCAAAGGGAAAAGGGCATGCCCCAATTTGCCTGGGGTGGGGTTGTTTTTGCTCATGGGTTGTGTTATGAATCCGGTTGGTGGTGTTTCCCCAACATAATGCCACATTGTTTCTCTCTGTTATTAAAAGACTTTTGCTACACTCAAACTATGTGCTTGCGAGAGGGGAAGTATTGCCTCTTGGAGGCGCCCAGCGGGGGTGGTATATATTTGTCCCAGGTCACTGGGTGGGGGCTCGAGCCGGTTTGCATTGTGTTATTGGAATGGAACCCCTAGATATTGAACCCGGCCCTTGTTGCTGCCAACTCTGACGGGCAGAAGGGTTACATTTTTGGGGGCTCGTCCGGGATTTGCCTGGGTCAGTACCCCTCGCAAGCACCTGTTGAGTGATCCACTACATTGGGAAACAATTTATATTTTTTTTTGTTTGTGCTTATATTTTGAGGAAATTACTGTTTGTATAATGGCTAATATGTCAGGTTTGTTGGACCCTGGCTCAGCAGCTTCTAGCTCGGAGGCTGCAGCCTCGGCTGATGATTGGACAAAAGCTCTGGGGCAAATATTGGAAAAGGTTGTGCTGCCCCATGCTGAGTCAGACTCTTGTCGTAAGTTAAGATTATTTGCTGGGGAGGAGGAGTTTGAACCCTGGTTAGAGCATACCACTGAAATGCTGCAAGAGTGGGCCGTACCAGATGCAGAAAAGCGAAGATGCCTTATAGAGAGCCTTGGCGGCCCAGCATTAGATGTGATTCGCACCCTGAAGCTCATTGACCCTGGGGTCAGTGTGAAGGACTGCCTAGAGGCCCTTGAACACAACTTTGGGAGCGTAGAGGGCCCTGAAGACAGCTACTGTAAATTCCTTAATTCCCGACAACAAAAGGGCGAGAAGGCTTCAGCCTACATACAGAGACTGGAGAGACTGCTTCAGAGAGCTGTCATGAGGGGAGCAGTGACTGCTGAGCAGATGGATCAGACCAGACTGGCTCAAATTGTAAGAGGAACTCAGTATCAGAACCCGATTCTACTTCATCTCCGGCTAAGAGAACGACGGGAACATCCCCCAAGTTACTCCCAGCTGATAAAAGAGGTCCGAGAGGAGGAAGAAAGGCAGGCTGCCAGTGAGTTTTGGGAAGCCCAAACATCGGAGCCAGCCAGCACAACACCACTGCAAATGGCCAGTGTACTGATGGTGAGCACCAGAGAGGAACTTGCCCAACAAATGCAGGTCCTGACGGAACGGATAGCTGAGCTGCAAAGTACCGTTGACCGAGTTAAGACTTCTAGGAATAAGAAGCCTCAAACTGTGGCGATTGAGAAGCCCGCACTTAGAGCCACCATCCCCCCCAGGCGAAGGGGGAAAGGTCAATTCTTCTGCTACCGATGTGGTCAGGATGGACACAGTGCTGCCAAGTGCCGTAATGAAGAAAACCCCTCCTTAGTGTATGGAAAGCTGAGGATCAGTTGGGAGAGATCCGGTAGCTGCCAGAGGGTCTGGGGACGGGGACCCCCCAGGTCTGCAGGATTTGAAGATTCCCCCAGAAAAGACTGTCCAGCTGGGATCCCTGCAGGACTGATAGGGCCTCGAGCAGAGGTCATGGTGAGGATCGAAGGGGTGGAGTGTAAAGCAGTGCTTGACACTGGATCTCAAGTGACTATTATATTTCAGTCATTCTACCAACAGATGCTTAGGCACCTGCCTATACAGCCACTGACTGGCCTTGGCCTATGTGGCCTCAGCATGGATGAATACCCCTATCAAGGGTATGTCATAGTGCACCTGGAATTCCCAGAGGAGGTTGCTGGGGTAAGAGAAGAGGTAGACACAGCTGCCTTAATATGCCCTGACCCTAAAGGGACTTCTGATGTGTCTGTGCTGATAGGGACCAACTCCAGTCTCTTCAAGGTACTCGCGGATTACTGCAGAAGGCGGGCTGGGGACCAGTACCTGAATACCCTGATGATCCATACGCTTTGTGCTGAAGCCTATAGGAAAATTGAGAGCGCTAAAAGGGACACATCTGAGCTACCGCTTGGGGCACTGAAGTACGCGGGCACAACCCCCTTAGTAGTGCCTGCAAGGACGGAGCAAGAAGTGCTTGTCATGAGTACCTGTCTGAAAGGCAGTAAAGGGACGTTAGCAATGATAGAGCAGCCGATGGGAGGAGAGCTCCCTGAAGGAGTGCTGGTCCCCAGTGGAGTCATAACCCTACCTGCTGAAGCCCAGGAAAGGGTGACTATACTGATTGTTAATGAAACGAGTCGTGATATTTTTGTGAAGCAAGGACAAAAGATAGCAGACCTCTTTGAGCCTGAGTCGATTGTAAAACCCCAGTATGAAACTCCAGTTCCGGCAATAGACCCAGCAAAGTTTGACTTTGGAGATTCACCAGTGTCCGAGGACTGGAAAGATCGCCTGAGGAAGAAACTTTGTGAAAGATCCAAGGTGTTCTCACTGCATGAGTGGGATGTGGGATGTGCAAAAGGAGTAGAGCACAATATCAGACTACATGACTCTCGACCTTTCAGGGAGAGATCTAGGAAGATTGCTCTCTCTGAGATGGAAGATGTGCGACATCATCTTCAGGAGCTGGCTGCGAATGGCATCATTACAGAGTCCCGCAGCCCATACGCCTCACCCATTGTGGTAGTCCGCAAAAAGAATGGGAAAATCCGGATGTGTATTGACTACCGCACCCTAAACAGCCGTACGGTGGTCGACCAGTACACTATGCCTCGAGTGCAAGACGCCTTAGACTGTTTGCTGGGAAGCCAGTGGTTCTCTGTGTTGGATCTTCGAAGTGGATACTACCAGATCCCTCTGGGAGAAGAAGATAAGGAGAAGACAGCCTTCATCTGCCCATTAGGGTTTTATCAGTTCGAACGCATGCCCCAAGGGATTTCTGGAGCACCTGCCACCTTTCAACGTCTCATGGAGAAAGTTGTGGGAGACATGAATTTACTGCAAGTGTTAGTTTATTTGGATGACCTGATTGTGTTTGGAAGAACCTTAGAGGAGCATGAAGAAAGACTTCTTAAAGTGCTTGATAGGTTGGAGGATTATGGTCTGAAGCTTTCAATTGACAAATGCCAGTTCTGCAGAACCTCAGTGAAGTATGTGGGTCACATTGTGTCCCAAGAAGGTGTGAGTACTGATCCTGATAAAATAGAAGCACTCACTACATGGCCACGTCCAAGTAACTACAGAGAACTCAAGACCTTCCTTGGATTTAGTGGCTACTACCGCAGATTTGTGAAAAACTATGCTACGATTGTAAAGCCTCTGAATGATCTTACCAGGGGACATCAGTCCAGCAAGAACAAATCTAAGTCCAAGAATAAGGGGAGGTCCCCAAAGCCTCCTGTGCAGAGACACAATGGCCCCTTTGCACCATTTGGGCCACGGTGGGATGAGAGATGTGAAAGGGCTTTTCAAGAAATCATTACTTGTCTAACTCATGCTCCAGTCCTAGTTTTTGCTGACCCAAGCAAACCATTTATCCTGCATACTGATGCCAGTTTGGAGGGTCTGGGAGCAGTCCTGTACCAGGAAGTGGAAGGCAAATGTAAACCTGTAGCCTTTGCCAGCCGAGGATTGTCTGATAGTGAAACTCGCTATCCCACCCACAAGCTGGAGTTTTTGGCCTTGAAATGGGCCATCACTGAGAAATTTCGAGACTACTTGTATGGTGCTCAGTTCCAGGTGTGGACAGACAACAATCCACTGACTTATGTGTTAACAAGTGCTAAGCTGGATGCTACAGGGCAGAGATGGGTGGCCGCCTTGGCTAGCTATGAGTTCAGCATTCAGTACCGATCAGGGAGAAGCAATGTAGATGCAGATGCATTGTCCAGGCGTCCGCAGGCTCCAGAAGTTGCTGTGATACCCACAGATGGAGTGAGAGCTATTTGCAGTGTGAGTCGCCGAGAGCCAGAGGCCCGTGAAGACTTTCAGGGATGTGTTGCAGAAGCTTTGGGCCTGCCCCCTGAATGCATGCCTTCTGCTTCGGTGAACTATATTGCATTAGACCAATCTCCTTTGCCCATGCTCAATGCGGCTGACTGGCAAGAAGCCCAGCGGCAAGATATTGACATTCGTGATACACTACTTGCCAAAAGGGAGGGGCGAAGCCCAACTGCGGTTGTCCCACCTAACCCGGAGGGTAAACTACTATTGAGAGAATGGACCAAACTAAAACTGATTCAGGGAGTGCTACACCGAATGACCACTGACCCTTTACAAAAACAACGAGCACAACTAGTACTGCCAAAAAAGTACAGAGCCCTGGCCATGAGGGCCCTGCATGATGACTTTGGGCATTTAGGGATGGAGAGGACCCTGGAACTTATTCGTAGTAGGTTCTATTGGCCCCGAATGGCTGAAGATGTTCGCAGGAAATGTGAGACTTGCGCTCGGTGTGTTCAAAGGAAAACTCTGCCCACGAGGGCTGCATATCTCAAGAACATCACCAGCAACAAACCTTTGGAGTTGGTATGCATTGATTTCTTGTCTGTAGAGGTAGACAAGAGGAATGTTGGAAACATTCTAGTAGTGACTGACCATTTTACACGGTATGCACAAGCATATCCCACACGTGATCAGAGGGCCACCACCATTGCTCGAGTATTGTGGGACAAATATTTCTCAGTCTATGGATTCCCGGCTCGGATACACTCTGATCAGGGGCGGGATTTTGAGAGTCACCTTCTGAAGGAGGTGCTGAAGATAGCAGGAATTAAAAAGTCTAGGACAACGCCTTATCACCCCCAAGGTGATCCTCAGCCAGAGAGGTTCAATCGAACCCTATTAGATATGTTGGGAACTTTGCGACCAGAGCAGAAGGCAACCTGGAGCCAGCATGTCGCATTTCTGGTGCATGCCTACAATGCCACAAAGAACGATGCTACGGGAGTCACCCCATATCTCTTGATGTTTGGGCGAGAACCAAGATTACCCATAGACTTGTGCTTTGGTGTATCAGAGGATGGAGATAGCTATGAAACTCATCAGCAATATGTATCCCGACTAAGAGAAAAGCTGCGGGATGCTTATCGCTTAGCTACCGCTGCGGCTCGGAAGAACGCAGACCGCAACAAACATCGATATGATGCTAGAGTGCGTTCGCAGGAGCTCCAGCTGGGGGACAGAGTCCTGCTGCGAAATTTGGGTATTGCTGGCAAACACAAGATAGCTGACAGATGGAAGGCAATACCTTACCTGGTGATGGAAAAGCTGGGAGATCTGCCGGTCTACAAGATCAAACCTGAAGACGGTCCAGGGCAAATAAAGACGGTGCATAGAAACCTTTTGCTCCCTGTGGGGGAATTGGTAAGCACCCCTTGTGAGATGGGCCACGGCAGGGCCGCCGGGCAGAACAGAGGTGCTAGACCAAAGCCGCCATCCAACACAGACAGTGGGCCCCCTGCAGCTAACTTACCCCTATTCTGCACATCTGAGAGTGAGTCTGAGGAGGAAGACACAACCCTGGTGTATCCTGGGATGGAGACAAGATTTCAGTCTCGATCAGCTGAACCAAACGAGAGTTTTCCCTCTTCCGCCCTAAACCCAATGGCGGAACTATTTAGGCCCCTTTCTGATACCCCGGTGCTGCTGATGAGACCCCCCTGTGATGATACACACAGGTTATTGGACAATGGGGACAGACAGGTAGAGGATGTCCTGGGCACCTTGGACCCTCCAGCGTTAGAACTAGGAGTGCAGGGGCCTACGCCAGTAGCCGAGGGACCCTCCAGGGAAGCCTCTCCATCCGTCACTCAAGAGGATGTTCCCCTTACTTCGGCAACAGAGATTCTCAATAGACGAGACAGGGTGATAAGACCAGTGAAACGGTTAACTTATGATGCACCTGGGGTGACTAGTGAGGAGCCAATACATTTAGCACACAGGCTTGTGGAAGCTAAAGTGGGCTTCCTGAGGCCCTTTGGAGGAAACCAATGAGTTGGTATAAAGGGAGTGTGATTTGTCGGGACGACAAAGTCTCGGCTGGGGGGAGGATGTAAGCAGTGTCAGGATGAGCTCCACCCTGACATCTGGTGGTGAGGTGTGGCAAGTTGTGGAAAAGAACTTCAGGGGCCGATCTCATTTGCATAGGCACACCCACCACGCCTAGAATGAGACCATAGCTGCCCAAATGGTCACTTTGGCTGCTGTGGGATCCCCAGTGTCTCTGTTATTGGGGCAGGAAGAATAAACTGTTATTACCCTGATTATGGGAACTGTGCTTGGAACTGTACGTGGCCTTTTGTTACGATGGAGGGATTCACCATCATCTAAGTAGCACTCGCTAGGCAAGGGTCATGGGTTCCAAAACTGTGTGAAGGGAGAGAGACTGGGGACAAGTATTAATACTTGGTGGCATGGGCCCCTTGGTGAGGGCCTTACATGCTGATTGCACTTCCTCCTCTCTCCACTGTGAAATATCAGAGCTAATTTTGATTTCATTAGAAGTCTAGTTATAGGCTGCTGAGCTCACTTTGGGCTGACAGTGCACCAGCACTGGGGCTCCCCTACTATAAGCTGAATTCACCTAAGAGCTGAAATCACTGAGTGTTGTGTTAAGTAGTGGGGGAGCCTGAAGATATATTGTGGAGCAGTTTGCGGGACGGCTGGTGAAGCAGTTCGACATGGAGCAGTGTGTGGATGGCAGGAGCTGCTTGTGGGCCGTGGAGCTGAGTGAAGGAGTTCGTGGGGCGGCTGGCGGAGCGGAGCGCAGCTGAGCGAAGGAGTTCGTGGGGCGGCTGGCGGAGCGGAGCGCAGCTGAGCGAAGGAGTTCGTGGGGCGGCTGGTGGAGCGGAGCGCAGCTGCGCGAAGGAGTTTTGTGGGGCGGCTGGCGGAGCGGAGCGCCGCTATGGAGCTATGGGGCGGTCAGCTTCAGATCACGTAAGGTGCCTCTTACCCCTGTTCCATTTCCACCCAGGTTGGGAGGTAAAGCTCCGCCGATAAACTTTCGAACTCTGGGGCTGCCCTGACCAGGGACAGAGACTTTTGGGGCATTGGACTTTTGGGGTTGCTGGACTCAAGAACCAAAGGGAAAAGGGCATGCCCCAATTTGCCTGGGGTGGGGTTGTTTTTGCTCATGGGTTGTGTTATGAATCCGGTTGGTGGTGTTTCCCCAACATAATGCCACATTGTTTCTCTCTGTTATTAAAAGACTTTTGCTACACTCAAATTATGTGCTTGCGAGAGGGGAAGTATTGCCTCTTGGAGGCGCCCAGCGGGGGTGGTATATATTTGTCCCAGGTCACTGGGTGGGGGCTCGAGCCGGTTTGCATTGTGTTATTGGAATGGAACCCCTAGATATTGAACCCGGCCCTTGTTGCTGCCAACTCTGACGGGCAGAAGGGTTACATTGTGTTGGCTGCTTTACAGTAAACCAGAGAAAACAAGTCAGGCTTATGCATAAATGGTTACCAAAATTTATTAAGCTAGATTCTAATCATGTGGTTACAAAATTGCTAGTGCCTACTTATTTAAATGTAGAGATGTTACACATACAAACAAGTTACAAAACTGAAGCCACAATCCCAAAGAAAGAAAACAAAGTATAGAGCTCTATTTCAAAATATGTGTACACTAAAGATAGGAGATCAGGTGTGGGTGCTTCTTACCCTCCTTGCATCTCTCGATTCCAGCGGTGCCAAGCCAGGATCGGTCACTCAATTCCGCGGAAAGACGAATAAGGGACAAGGCGTAGGGACCCTCTTAGCTGCAGAAGCCTTGGGAGGCTGTCACTTATCTGACCAGCAGATAGATAGTGAAAAGCACTCAAAAATCATGGTGCTGTAGGTCCCCTACTTATACCTCTGTACTCCTTTATTCTCTTTCTCCTTTCTTATGCCAAATTGAGGCTGGTCTGTCGGGGTGACGCCAGCTTTCGCAAGAGTAGTTTACACTTGCAAAGGAGAGAAACAATAAGTGTCGACTACTGGACATTTCTTTTATCAGGGTAAATATTTTCCCAACTAGGATGTTGGTGTGTGTGCATCACGCTATTTAGTTGGGGCTAAGAGCCATGTCTGTCACAGGGCCTCTGCCTGCTGTGAGCTTAATCATCGTATCTGTTCCCAGAGGCACATTGTAGCAGCACACCTGTGCTTTCACAGCTTCAAAGGCTGTGCTGGAATATATGTTAAGTGCCCTGTTCCTGCTTCCTCCTGTGTTTCCAGCAATGCTGGTCTGAGGGGGGCGGGGGGGGGCTGGCTGTCTGGCTACAGTGATCCCACGAAGCTTGTGGTATTCAGAAACATATACATGCTGTTAGACATTTACCTTTTATTATTTTCCATTGTCTGTTTCTTTATGACAATCAATTTGTAGGGTTTTTTTTTGTGATTACTTACTATCTAATTTAATTCTATGCAGTGTTTGCACTCAGAGCACTGACATTTGGAGAATTATTTTCCACCACATAATTTCTAACGTCCTCCAATTCTTTTCTTGTCTCTTGGATCTGAGAAAATCATTACCTTTTGCCTATGGAATTCACTGTCTCTTTTCTATCAGGCTATACACTAAGACTGCAGACAATATAATATTGCTCTTTCCTTGCCCTAGTTTTAGGTGGGGGATTCATTAGCTCCTGGTTATATAACTGTTGCCACTTACAAAAAGTACTAACGCTACACTGTATGTTTTTCTCTTCCCACGCCTGTGGATCTGGGCAGACCTGGTTTTCCAGAGCTGTCAGGATTTGCGGGGACAGATTGCACATCAGATTCTAGTGAGGCTGTTGATGACTGTAAAAAGCTCCAGTTTTCTGCTGCTGATCACTCCCAGTCATTGCAGATATATAGGTAAAATTCATTAGATTCATGCAGTATATACACCTTTGATTTTAAAGTTAATTACAGTTGCAGGATATAGACAGACATAAACATACACACAGTATCTTCCTTGATTTCTTATCAACACATATGAATAGGCCTAGCCTAGGAACCTCTTTTAGTATCTCTGATGCCCAGGCACAAGTGAACTGTCCTGATTACAATTGCAATGTCTCTCAACATGCCTCTCAGGGTCACACACAGGTTACTTGACCTGCTAATTTTAACCTGCGCTGGTTTTGCTTAGCGTCAATACCTGTTCCTGCGCAAAAAGGCCTTGGGGCATGTCTACACTTGCCATTTAAAGCGGAAAATGTCCTTTTTGTGTGTGTGTGTGCAAAAACCACACTTGCCAATGACTTTTTGCAGTGAAACTCAGAAGTTTCACCTCAAAGAAAACCACCTCCACGAGAGGCGCACAGCTTTTTTTTTGCGGTGATGTGCAGACGTGTTTTTCCTCTTTACAGAGCTTTTAGCCTCTGCAGGATATCCCAGGGCACTTAGGCAATGACTCTGGCCAGCAGCTCCGCTGTTGTGATGCTAGGTAAACAGACATCCACCCTTCCCCCTATAAAGTCCCAGGGAACTTTGGAAACTCCCTTTCCTGTTTTCTTGGCAAGTGCTCACTTATCTGGCCAGGTGACAATGCTTGCTCCACGGAGCAGATGATCCCCTGCTTGGAGCAATGCTGAACTACTGCAGCTGATCAGTGTTTAGGGAGAGGAGGCTGTGCAGGGACCCAGGATGCTCCGCGATCCTCCCCTGGCCCTCTTCCCACAAGGCCCACCGTCAAAATGGACAGAGCTGCGCTGTGGGATAGCTGCCGTCATGGCACTGCTCTCTTCAGCAATGGAAGTGCTGCAAATGTAAACACTCGCCTGTGAAAGTGAGTACACAAACCAGCGCTTTTCTTTTACTAGTTCACTGTCGCCATTGAAACTGACAGCGCAAAAACTCTGCAAGTGTAGACACAGCCTTAGTCTTCACTCCAAAAAAGAGGTAGTTATCTCCACATAAGATCCTGGAGGAGACAGGGCACTGCCATTTTTACCTCATCGTAGATCGGTGAGGTCCACCCCAGGTGTGGGTATAGGTCTCCCAGGTCCCAGTTGAGCACCATCCCATGGCCACTCACCAGACTGTTGTGAGGGAACCCAGCTGATGTGTCCACTGTGTCTTAAGCTTCTGGAGCCTGAACAGAGACCATCTACCGCCCCATTTTGGGGAGTTCCCAGCATACTATCCAGGTGCAGACCCTTTGTCTGGCAACGCTCCTGAGAGTTACACCCCAATTCTAGTTGCCTAGCTCCTGGGCTCAGTGCTGACTCCTCCAGACTGACCCGTAGCTTAAACACACCCTCTCCCAGACTCCCACCAGAAGTTTTGAGCCATCTGGTTTACCTCTTCAAGGGTGCACATGGTACCATAGAGCACAGAACACAGTGAGACACTTTGCCTAGATTCTAACACCATCACCCTTTCACTTAACAGATAAAGCAGAAGAGAGTACAGATCATTTAGATCATAACAAACATCCCAAGCACAATGCCCCTCATTAGCTCACCCTTCCCTTGGGAGTCCTTGGAGGACCATCTGTGTTCAGGCACGGTCCCCTGCTTCATAGGCTCTTCCATGCTGGGTTTCTTCTCCATCATCTTGATCTGGCCCCAAATAGCTCAGCGCCTCTCTTTTTATAACCTTCTTGTCCCTGTGTCATTAGCCTCAACATGTGACCACAGACCCCTGTCAGGTGACTTAGTTGCCAAAGTGACCTCCCCCTTGATTAACCATTTCTACTGGTGGGAAGCCAGTCTGTCGTTCAGAACTATTCTATTTCAGCGGGAGAGCCCTTTAAGTCAAGAACTCTCTTTTGTTATCCATGTGCCAACACCCCACTTGAATCCTAGTTCTAGATGGAGGTTAAAAGACAGTAGAAAAGTGAAGACCAGCCTTACAATCAAAATGGAGTTTGCAGTCTCATGTGGTCATATATACAGAGTTAATCATCTCAAACAGAATTCATACACTGTACAGACAGATCCCCCAAATCATAACAATGGTGTTGATCTTGACTAGCTTCATCAAGGACTAAAAACTATCTGTGTCTTGGCTGCATGAGGATTTTACATCAAGATAGCTATCTTGACGTAAAATCACACCTCTTTTTTGCAGTGAAGCCATAGCGTTCCTGTCATCTGTCATTCTCTCTTTTTATAAGGCCTCATGTACTTCTCAGGTACAGCATGGAGAGCAGCAGGCATCCCACACTGCCTCAGTGTTCCTCAGACCTGACCTGAGGGCTCTACTCCAAAGAGGCAAGAGTATAGTTTTGTCTCCAGAGCTGTTGAATTTTTGACACCTTGTGCAGAGACCGGTGATGTAGGCATCTCTACCAGGGACTGGGCTGAGGTCACCAAACATAGGCCACTAAACAGCTGGCAGAGGGTCAGTCACTGTCAACCTGGGATGGATTCAAACCTATGAAGTGGAGGTAGAAATCTCCATAGTAACTTACTTAGCATGCAAACCTCACTTTTCGTATGTAGATCAAAATGTCTTTTGAAATGCACTATTGGTCCTCTTTACTTTTTTATTGCAGAATGTAACAGAGGGGTCTCTTGAAAAGTTTACCACCAAGGGTGGCAACAGTACCAATGTCTACCATGCTGCATACCACAGATAACCCAGCCAATCTGACTGACTACGAGTACCAATACTTAGAGGAGGAGGATTACATCCAGTTTTTGCTTTGCACAAAGGAAAATGTCAAGGCGTTTGGCAAGGTGTTCCTGCCAGTGCTCTATACAACAGTGTTTCTGCTTGGATTGCCTGGGAACTGTCTACTCTTTGCCATCTTGATCAAATATACCAAGAACAAGAAAATGACCGAGGTGTATCTGCTGAATCTGACCGTTTCAGACCTTCTTTTCGTGGTAACCCTTCCCTTCTGGGCCACGTACGCAGCGTCTCAGTGGGTGTTTGGGAATGCCTTCTGCAAGATCATAAGTGTCATCTACACCACCAACTTCTACAGTGGCATCTTCTTTGTCAGCTGCATGAGTCTGGACAAATACCTGGAGATTGTTCATGCTTGGTCCAATAAAAACTTAAGGGCCCCAAGAAAGAGCTTCCTTATCTCTTCAGTAGTGTGGGTTATTTCCATAGTGCTGTCTATTCCTGACTTTATCTTCATGCAGGTGCAGGATCTCCACAACGGGAGACGAGTTTGCCACCTCGACTATGGCCTGCACAACTCCATCTGGCAGCTTCTCTTTCAATTCCAGCAGATCCTGCTAGGCTTCTTCCTTCCATTCCTTTGCATGGTGTTCTTCTACTCCCGCGTAGCTTGTGTCCTCACTGCGTTAATGTCTCCTGGCAAGAAGAGAGCTCTCCGCCTGGTCGTTCTTTTGGTGGTAGTTTTCTTTGTGCTATGGTTCCCATACAACGTTACCCTCATTCTGCATTTGTTGCAAAACCTCCATGTGATTAAGGATTGTGAAACTAGCAAGCACTTGGACTACGCTATGCAAGTGACTGAGAGCCTTGCCTTTATTCATTGTTGCCTCAACCCCTTGCTGTATGCTTTTGTGAACAAACGGTTCAGGTTACACTTAAAGAAGATTTTTGGGGCCATATTCAGGAGGCAGGATTTCTTTGTTCTCCAGGTGTCCGAGACAAGTCGTTCTTCTAGTAGGTGCACCGACCAAGTAGAAATGACAAGCATCACGAATGTGTAATGAATATTTAGAGAATTTCATTGCTGTACATGTTTTATTATCACATATTGTACTGTTTCCGGCGTGGAACTCATTCTGGAGTGATGTATGCATAAGCGGTTGGAGCTCAGACCTGGGAATCACGAAGGACCAAGTATTAATCCCAGCTCTAGCACTGGGATCAGTTGTTTTGGGCAAATCACAACCTGCCTCTGCCTCCGTTTCCCTATCTGTGAACTCATGGGGATGGTGGTAATTTGTTGGGAGGATTTTTCTAGAATGGTGTAAATGTGGAGTAATCCCACTGAAGTTGGGAATCATTTTTGCATTTACACCGGTGTGTCTGAGAGCAGAATCTGTCCCTGTAATCAGTCACAATGAGGATATTCCAACAGAATGGAATTTGGCCGTGCAACTAGAGTTACAAAGGGATTACTCTGGATTTATACTGGTGTAACTGGCAGCTAAAATTTGCCTGATGTTTGTAAAGCACGTGGGCCCAGATCTGGACTTCCAGAGTCTTTGGGCTCCTAACTCCCATTGAAATAAATGAAAGTTAGGCACCTAAATATCTCGGAGAATCTGGGCTGTGGCGCAAACTGAGTGTGTGAGGCAGAGTGACCTCCCTCCAAGCCTGACAGGGAGGAAACACTCCACATCTCCTGACTGGGCAGAACCAAGCTAGCCCTGTCCCTGTGCTGGAAGTGGAGGGGAAGGGGCAGGACAGGAAGTATAAAAGGAAGGCCTTCCAGCTAAGTTGGACTGGAGCCAGATATCTCTACCTTGCTGTGGAACTCTGGACCAGAGACCGAGCTGTGCAGTGCCCCAGGAAGAGACCAGCTGGGGAGAGGAGTTGGTGGACAGGGGTCCCATGCATTTACCCCGAGGAGACTGAAGACCTATGGATGAAGGAGCCACACCAAGGAAGGGTGGTTGGAAATAGCTGAGGGGAACCAGACATTAGCCCAGTTATGTGGCCAGTAAATGAGTCAGCATGTTTCGGTGACTTCCCTGCTGACCCAGTGGTGGGACCACCCACCACTGTTTGGGCTCTGGGCTGGGACCTGGTGGAGTAGAGGGGCCTGGGTCCTCCTTCCCCCTGCTGCCAACCCCACCCCTGAGGTGGGGGTCTATTCACCCCAGGCCAGAAGGCCTGTGGCTCTGCCCTGCCCAGAGGAGTAGAGCCCCAGACTACTTCTGCTGTCTGCTCCAGCTTGAAGGATGTAGCTAAAGGCTGCTCTTTACTCTCCCTGGCCAGAGGGTCAAGGCAATAGATTGTAGATTGCTATCTGCCTCAGCCAGGAGGCTGGGCAATAGACTGTGTGCTGTTCTGTCCTGACCACAGGGTCAGAGCCCTAACCTTCTTAATGACTGCTCACTATGTGACATAGTGAGGCCGAGTGGGGAGGGACAACCACAGAACCACTGCACTGAGCAAACTGAGTTCTAAGTATTATCAGTGAGGGCATACACAAACACATACACACAGAGAGATCTGGATTACGTACAATTTAGATGTCAAATACAGTGAAACCTGGCGTAATGGGCTGTCCACCCCACCCCGCACAAGAGTGGAAGTGGTTAATGGAGGACAAGTGGGCCAATTAACCTAGTAGATTGAATACTGAAAGGAAAGCCCTGATTAGAGAAACAGGTTTATCTGTGAAGGAACAGGCGGGGCCTATATCAAGCCAGGTAGCTGGCTACAGATAGGCAGTGATTGCTGGGAAAGGCTGCAGTCATTCCCTGAGTGGAGGGAGGTGGGAGGCTGGCTGGCAAACCCAGAGAGGGGGGGAAGCTAGAAAAGTAGGAAGAAGCCCAGGGAAACAGCAGCAAGAGGTAGGAGTATGCAGGGACTGTGGTTGCTTGTTATAGAGTTCCTGGGCTGGAAGCCGGTGTAGAGGGTGGACCTGTGTTCCCCTCGCAGTTGCTGGGAAGTGGAAAGGGCATTGGAGATGCTAGCCAGCCAGTGGGTCTGGAAGGACTTTGAATTCCCTGGAAGGGGAGGATCTTAGTGACCCAGCCTGAGGGCCAAGCCACAAAGAGGAGACTGCAGTCCCTGGTGTGCGAGGGGCTGCAGGGCAAGATAGTACAGGAGAAGATCTTGCCAGAAGGGAAGCATAATGCAGAGCTAATTCCCAGGACAGCCAGCAGGAGGCGCCACTTGCAGTGAGTGAACCCTGTGACACCTGGTCTACTAGGCCCCTGCCTTGCTGATCACTAGGATTTCAGTTTCTCCAAATGCATCACACTCCATTATGCGGCTACTTGTAACAATAGCTAGAGAAATATCAGATGCAGTGCCTTTGGTGGCTGCTGTTGATGGATTTCATGATAAATCCTTCCCTAACCCGTACTGCACACTGACAGTGGCCCGGTGACTATGCAATCCTCTGAATCGCTCCCACACACCCCAACCTCTCTAGCTTTTTAGGAATGGAAGCTTCATGTGATTCTTAAATATGTATGTCCCTTTCAAGAGGGAGACTGAAGTCCTAAGGTAAAATCTGGTCAGCCAGCACTGCAATAAATGCTGGTTGTGGTGGGTGGCAAAACTTCAATGGGCTTCAGTGGCAGAGGCCTCTATCTTTGAGGTCAATGTCCCAAAAATCCTAAGGATGTTTTTATTATGCATCCAGTGAAAGGTGGTGAGGGTTTTGGAATCACGATAATTGCTTTATTGCCATTGGATTTACTCTAACAACGAGGAGTACTTGTGGCACCTTGGAGACTAACAAATTTATTTGGGCATAAGCTTTCGTGGGCTAAAACCCACTTCATCAGATGCACAGAGTGGAAAACACAGTAGGAAGATATATATACACATAGTACATGAAAAAGATGGGAGTTGCCTTACCAATTCTAACGAGGCAATTCAATTAAAGTAGGCTATTATCAGCATGAGGAAAACATCACTTTTGTAGTGGTAATCAGGGTGGCCCATTTCAAACAGTTGACAAAAAGGTGTGAGTAACAGTAGGGGGAAATTAGCATGGGGAAATTTGTGTTTAGTTCTTGTAGTGACCCATCCACTCCCGGTCTTTATTCAGGCCTAATTTGATGGTGTCCAGTTTGCAAATTAATTCCAGTTCTGCAGTTTCTTGTTGGAGTCTGTTTTTGAAATTTTTTTTGTGAAGAATGGCCATTTGAAAGTCTGTTATTGACTGTCCAGGGACGTTGATGTGTTCTCCTACTGGTTTTTGAATGTTACAATTCTTGATGTCTGATTTGTATCCATTTATTCTTTTGTGTAGAGACTGTCCAGTTTGGCCAATGTACATGGCAGAGGGGCATGGCTGGCACGTATCACATTGGTAGATGTGCAGGTGAATGAGCCCCTGATGGGGTGGCTAATGTGATTAGGTCCTATGATGGTGTACCCTGAATAGATATGTGGACAGAGCTGGCAGTGGGGTTTGTTGCACGGATAGGTTCCTGGGTTAGTGTTTTTGTTGTGTGGTGCGTAGTTGCTGGTGAGTATTTGCTTCAGGTTGGGGGGCTGTCTGTAAGCGAGGATTGGCCTGTCTCCCAAGCCACACCAGGAAGAGATGAAGACAAATAGCAAGCAAGGAACTCCTTAAAAGTGGAGGGAAGGAAAATAACAAACATGGACTAAACTACTTACATGAATGTTACAGTGTTTTGTTTAAGTATCAATTATTGCCCAAGCAATGCCAGGCCTTACACTCCACTTAAAGGCATGCCTCTGTTTGCCTGTAACAGTGTAACTTTGAAAAACCACGTCCGATCAATTCCAAAATGGCAGAGAATGTTCTAGACATGGGCAGGCAGCACATGCTTGAGTTTGATGGCAATCAGAAAACCAGGAAAGGGGGACACAAAGATTCCCCTGGCCTGTGGTTAGCAGCCTCAGCAGGTCAGCCACCTCTGTAATTGTCTTTAATACAAAGAAGTGGCGGATGGTGGCAATTAGCACCTTCCAGAATAATACCCCCCCCCCGCCACACACACACACCTCAACTCTGCCCATCATCCCACGTGAGTTTGGCATGTTGAAGTCCTCAATGACTTCTCTCACGGACCAGTGCTGTAGTCATGCCAGAACGGTGTTCGCCTCGTTTTCTGGGAGCAGGAATGGTGTTCCAGTTCTTCTGACAAGTGTTAGCTTGCTGTAGAGGTGTAATGAAAGGATCCCCCCACACCCGTACCGGGAACCCCAGACTCATTAGCGAGCCACCATCTCTCCCTCTGGAGCAGGGCCGGACGTGGATCTCTTCATGAGTTCCAGCACTTCTTTCTTTAGGACTCCAGCATGGTCCCAGACTGAAAGAAAGAAAGGGTGGGGTGTGAGCTGGAAGATGGGCATGGGGGGTACACAGAATCCCTGACACAGTGGGGAAGGGATGAATAGGGGATAAAAAAAGTTCCTGGCAGCGGGTGAAGGGGGAACAGAAGACAGAGCCCCGGGCATAGGGGGAGGGGATGACTGGAGGATACACAGTCTCCAGCATGGTGGAGAATGTTGGGGGGGGGCACACAGAACCCCTGGAATGAAGGTGAGGATGGAATGGGGGCACACAAAGCTCCAGGCACCTGGTTAGGAAGGAATGTGGGGCACAGAATCCCTGGCATGGGGGTGAGCGTTGGCTGGGAGGGTCACAAAAAGACCCTGACATATGGTGAGAGGGAAATGTGGGGCACCCAGAATCCCTGGCCTGGGGGTGAGCAGGAAATGGGGGGGGGCACACAGAGCCACTGGCATAGGGATGGGACAGGGAATGGGGCATGCAGAGCCCCTGGCATGGGGAGAGGGGTGAAAATGGGGACACACAGAATCCCTGGCATGGGGATGAAGGGGAAATGGGGGCACACACAGAGCCTCTGGTATGGGGAGGAAGGGGGGCACCCAGAGTCTCTGGCATTGGGTTAGGGGAGTATGGGGGACACACAGTCCCTGGCATAGGGATGAGGGGGAAATGGGGGGGCACACAGAGCTCCTGGCATAGGGGAGAATGGGGGCACACAATCTCTGGAGTGCGGGGGAATGGGAGCACACAGTGCCCTGGGCATGGGGGTGAGAGGGGTATGGGGGGCAGACAGAGCCCCTAGTTTGGGGGAATGATGGGAGGGAATTGGGGACTCAGCGCCCATGGCATGGGAGAAGAATGTGGGTCCCTGGTTTGGGATAATGGGGGTCACACAGAGTCCTTGGCATGAGTGGAGAACTGAATGGGGAGGAGTTACACAGAGGAAGGGAGTGAGGGAGTTGCAGAGCGTCCCTACAATAGATGTGGATGGGAGTCTGGCACCCAGGGAGCCAGTGTTAGGAACAGAGGAATGCAAGGTGCCCCGGTGTGTTCAATGAACTCTGACAGAGGCAGTGAAGCGTGCGACCCTCTGCCTTACTTTGGAAATGTTCCTTTGTAACTAAGGGAGAAGGGGCGAAGTTCTTCAAAAAATGAGCATGTAGATGTTGAGAGATCAATTCTGTCATCATGGGGAATGGTGAGCTCCTGAGAAGCAAATAGCCTCGCCTGAAGGTCACATCTCGCAATAAAGGATCAGGGTCAGTCCCATTACTAACGCCAGAGAAAGGAACAGAAAATGTGATATCGCCTCTAAAAAAACACGTTCCCTTAGGTATTTGCGGAAACAGAGACTGGTCTTTGAGATAAACAGTGACCGGCCTTGACTACCAGTCGAGATCCATGTCCAAGGCCACTATGTAATTACCCATAACAAGGACACAGCCTTGGACAGAAAAACACCCACTGTTAACTATTAACTGTTTCACATTAACCGGGGCGGGGGATTGGCAGGTGCAAGGTTAGACAAGGGTGGCCTGATTTTCAAAAGGTGCTGATCACCTGCAGCTCTGATTGGACAGGTCCTAACTGAAGTCAGTCTTGAAACTAGATAATTAAAAACGAGCCAGGTGATGCCTCTTGCACATCACGGTCATGCAGAGGGGTCAAAGTATTAGCAGCTTGGTGTTGAGCTGCAGTCCAGAGATGGTTCCCCCAAAGAGAATTGGTTTTTAGTTACATTATACAGGTAAAATTAGCTACCTCCTTTAACTTTACTAAACCAGTCACATTATTCAATACCCTTAGGTAGCAACATTTAACCAATCACGCACTGGCACCTATGTTTCCTCCTCCCTGCTCAAATCTTTTTTACATTTTATCTTTCGTGCCTAAATTGTAACTTCTTTATGACCTTCTTTGTGAGTGCAGATGGTCAGCATACATTCGCTGGTCAGAGCTTAGCTTATCTATTTTACCATTTGTTGGGGTCTTTCTGTTTCCTCCTTAAACTTCCCAGCGCCTGGGTGTTTCTACTGTACAACCCGTGGTGTTATAACTCTTGTTAGGGACATATCTGAGGTAGGGGTTCCTTAGCAACAGGGGAGCATTTTTCTTAATTTTAGCGGTGAAAACCCTGGGTTTCACCCAAGGGTTAGTCGAGGCTAGTTTAGCATGGGGGTGAGTTAAGTCCCAGGCCTACAAGACAATCCCCTTGGTGCTGCAGTGCTAATCACCTCTGAAAATCAAGCTACATCTCTGTAGGCGCTCCAGTCGGTGCATGGGATAGAAACGTTGCATGAACCGTTCAACACTTACTCCTCAACTGGGCAATCTGTTAGGGAGTAGAACAGTGGAAGCTTGGTCACTGGGGCAGGGGTGATGGACTTTTCATAAAAGTGGGGGGACCATGAGCCCCCCCCCCCCCGTGGACCTGCTCCATCTCTCCTCTTCCCCCTGAGGCCATGCCCCCAGCCAAGCCGGAAGTCAGAGCCTGTTGGGGAGTGGGGGGGGGCCCAAGAGCACCCTCCTGGGTCTCCCACCCAGGACAAGTGGAGGGTACGTGGCTCCTTACAGCTGCCCACACAGACCCTCCATCTGCTCTGGGCAGGGAGCCCAGGGGGTGGGGACACAGGCCGGGGGCTGCTCTCTGGCCCCTTCCCCCAGGCAGGTGAAGGGTCTGCGGCTCCCCACAGCTGCCCCGGCTCCCTGAGCCGCTCTCACCGGGGCCAGGCTCCAGCTTCTGGCCTGGCTGGGAGGCGGGGCTTGGGGGGAAGAGGAGGGGCAGGGGTGGGACCCTTGGTGAAAAGTAAGTGGGCTAGGCCTGTCCACTTTCAAAAGTGGGAGGGCCATAGCCCCTTGGCTCCCCCTGTTCTTTCGCCCCTGCACTGGGGACATAATTAGATTAGACAAAGTAGTGGCAAATGTCCAGTGCTGCCCCACTGCTGGCCTTCAGGTAGGTCAGTGTGAGGATGGTGGGACACAACTTGCCACACTTATGCGTACTGCCAAACCTCATTCAGTCCTAGGGAAATCCATTTGCCCAATGAGAGGGAAGGAGAAAGTGAGCCACTCCGCTATGAGCTACTGGTTTCACTCTCTCCTAAAGTGTTTATATATCTGGAGAGGGTGGGCAGGACAGCCCAGGGAGTCTGACAACTCTGGACATAGGTCCATATTTAAAAACATAGGGGGAGATCCTCACTCCCACCCTGCCCACTTCACACTAACTAAAAGGACCAGAACAATGTAAAGGGAGTCTTAAACACTTTTTTTGGCCCAGGGAGGATTCACACAATGCAGGTAGGGTTGCCAACCTTCCAGGATTGCCCTGGGGTCTCCAAGAATCAACGATGAATCTTAGATTGTGTCATGCAATCCGTAGTACAAGTAGGGCCGTACTCTCCAGTGTGCAGTACCGGCAAGAGATTTTTAGTGGGTACAGGGTACCGGAAAGATTTGGGTCTCCCCCCTCCCCCAAGAGGGGGGTGGGGCTGCATTTTGCAGCTGGGGACGGCATTCATTCTTTGTATGGCTTTAACAGCACAATGCATATGCTAACAAACTTTAACAAAGCCCTTGTTTAAGTTTGTTAGCACATGCATTGTGCTAGTAAAATAAAGCCATATAAACAAGAGGTTAAAGTTTGTTAGCAAAGCCCTGGCTGGGATGATTTAACTGGGAATTGGTCCTGCTTCGAGCAGGGGGTTGGACTAGATGACCTTCTGGGGTCCCTTCCAACCCTGATATTCTATGATTCTATGATTCTATGTATTGTGTTGTTAAGTTGGTCAGGAGTCTTCAAGAAGGGAGGGGTGGGGGGGACGACAGAAGGTGTTTAAACAGTGTTTTTGATTCTGTTTCTCCCCATTGGTCTGAATTATCCAGGACATTCATACTGCATCACATCAAGTCCAAATCATTAGAGGAATGCCTCTGCTTACACTGACCAGAGGATGTTTGGATTCTGATGTCAGCCTAGTTCTGCAGCCTGACAGGAATCATGTGTTGTCCCCAGTGTATACAGAATTCTTCTTTGCAGCCAAACTAGTTGAACATGCATTCTGTTAACTGGAACTGGAGCAGCAAAACAAAGAACACAAATGCCTCATTGTCGATCTTTGTGGGTGAGAGAACTATAAGTGAAGATTAAAATGCACTGACAGCCTTAAACCAGCTGCCTCAGGAACCTGTAAAGAACTTTGCTGAAAATATGTTCCCCATCTTAGATCTGTTGCTAAGACTTATCACACATCTGCCCACCTTTATTCGAATGAAGCTCCTTCTGATCTGACAGCTTAGGCACTGTCATTTCATCCAGAACAATTTACAAACTTGGAACCTAAGCCTGTAAACCCTTAATCATTTGATCAATCCCATTGAAGACAATGGGACTATTTGCATGTCTAGGGACCACTTTTGTGGTAAGAGTTTCAAGACTCCGTTCTTTTCCTATAAAGGAAGTTGAATCCACCATTGAAATGCAGTGTTTGGGTACAATATCATAATGCAGTTTAAGATACAGTTCTACTTAAAATGTGTCTTTTAATAAGTCAGACATATGCTGAAATGGCTCCTCACCCAACGCTCATATTCCATAAAAACAGACTGAAATACTACATATTTAGGGAGGGGGGAAGTGAGTAGTTAAGCATGTCGATATTTGTATGTACAAACACCCATTTCATCACTGTACTGGAAAATGTAGCTGAACTTAAGTTTCTATGGAATTTGAAAAAAATTTAACAGCCCCAATTGTTTTCTATGTTTATCAGTGTGAACCCCAAAAAAATTACATGCCTTCTAAGAGAAAAAAAAAATTCCTTCCAACTGGTGTTCAGAAGAATGCTACAAGATACATACATAACCTCATGAGCAGAGGGCAGAGAGGAGACCCTCTCACATTATGACCAGCGGAAAAAAACCCAACAATAATAATATCTAAGAGGCAGAGGTTCACAGATTTGCAAATCTAAAAACCTGTGTTATGCTTTAAACCACTCAGCACATAACTTTTTAATGTTCAGAAGCCTGGTAACGGCAAAGGAACACTGAAGCCCATTAACCTGAATGTGTGCTAGGCAGTATGCCTCACTGACTAAAGGTGCAGTTACATCTGAACAGCTAAAAGTTAACCTTGCCCTTTTAGACTAAACAGAGTTATGGCACTGGATCCATCTCTGTTATTACATAACAGATAACAAAACTCCAGTAGGGCATGGTGCTGGCACATAGGGGTCTCAGGTATGTGGTGTGATTTTTCAGAATCTCTTTTGGGAACAGTGATGTAGGTGAAATAGCTGGTACTTATGATTATGCTATTCTATGCATGTATATTCTTCTTGGTATCTGAAGTTATGAATATTAGCTATGTTTACTACATGTTTGCTCCTGTCGTAAGGCCCACACGCTATTTAGCCAGCACATGAAGGGACAAGTCAAGTTGAATAGTTCATTAAGGAACACTTAGCTCACAATGGACCCTGGAAAACGCCTGCCTACACTTAATGGACTTTTTGTGAATATTCTAACTAGAATATGGGTGGGGGTGACGGACGTGTAACTTGCCCATGTGACTCCAAAGACCAGATTTCCCTTTACTTGGCAGAAGCTAAAAGGCCCTGGCCTGGAAATATCTCCATTTTGCCTCTTTCCTGATCCGGCCTCTGGCCTATGAACATATGGTAATGGGAGCATTCTAACCAAGGGACTGAGGACTTTAAGGTAATCTGGAGTCTTCATATTTCCTTGATCCTTTGCAGATGGACTTATGGGTTGGATATGGTATGGAGACTGCTCTAGCTTCATTGATTGCTGATTTCTCACTTGCAATGGATAAAGATCAGATGTCTGCTGACTTTCTCACAAGTCAGCAGCCTTTGATACCTGTGGTATAAGCAACATAGCCCTTGCTTGAGTGGTTTTGCTCCTTCATCTCCAAATGTCAAAGCCTGTTCCCATTGAACTCCATAGCAAAACTCCTTTTGATCTCAATGAGAACAGGATTTGGCCCCAAGAGATCAGGGAATGTGATTTTGATCAATTGCTTGTCTGTCCAGAGACAGTTCTCATGCACGTTCTGCCAGGCTGGTTTTGATTGCCCCTCCTGTATGTCATGCTGAGGAAAATAATGAAACAATGTGGGCTGTAGTTCTATCAAGGTGTACAGGGCACACACAGTTCTGTGCCTCTTTTCCATCAAACCCAGATGGCTCAGCACCTTTGCTTTCCTAGTGCCTGGCGGAGAGCAATACTTAGATAAAGGCAAGCTAGCAGAAGGACATAGGGAGTTTGGACATAAGGGAGGCATTGATAGTGTGTTAAGGGAAAGTGGGGTGATTGTCCTTCCTATTCTTTCATTTAAGTAGTTTTCAATTTGGGGTGCTGCTGGCTCCTCAACGACACCTGGAGGTACAGGTGACACCAGGGGCCCAAAGCATCAGGTAAAGGGGGATATCAGAGGGGACGGGGAGGAGTCACATGCCCTCTCGTGTCCCTCCCATGAATGCAGTACCGGCAAGAAATGATTTCTACTTGTACCAATGCATGCAATGAAACCTCCAGGAATACATCCAACCCAAACTGGCAATCCAAAGTGCAGGCACTGGGGGGAGACAGCCACAGGCTGTCCCCAGGGGACCCTATCACAAGCCCTGGCACAGGGGGATGTGCTGGGGGAAGGGCTGGGTATGGGAGGAGCATGTCAGGGACAGGTACTGCAGAGTTTCTGGGCAATGCTGCAGTCTGGAGAGTAGTTCTGGGAGGCTGCCCTAACATAGGCCCCCAAGGCTGTTTAAATTATGCTGGGGGGGTCTTCCAAACCCTTGGAGCATCCCGGAATTGGGAGGGCACAAAGGGGACTTAAAACTACCTTAACCTCCCTTCCTCTTGGGTTTCAGAGTAGCAGCCGTGTTAGTCTGTATTCGCAAAAAGAAAAGGAGGACTTGTGGCACCTTAGAGACGAAGAAATTTATTTGAGCATAAGCTTTCGTGAGCTACAGCTCACTTCATCGGATGCATTCAGTGGAAAATACAGTGGGGAGATTTATATACGTAGAGAACATGAAACAATGGGTGTTGGTTAGTCTCTAAGGTGCCACAAGTACTCCTTTTTTTTTGCGAATACAGACTAACAGGCTGTTACTCTGAAACCATACACACCGTAACCAGAGTGATCACTTAAGGTGAGCTATTACCAGCAGGAGAGCCGGGGGGGGGGGTTGTAGTGATAATCAAGGTGGGCCATTTCCAGCAATTGACAAGAACGTCTGAGGAACGGGGTTGGGGAATAAACATGTGGAAATAGTTTTACTTTGTGCAATGACCCATCTACTCCCAGTATCTGTTCAAGCCTAAGTTAATTGTATCCAGTTTGCAAATTAATTCCAATTCAGCAGTCTCTCATTGGAGTCTGTTTTTGAAGTTTTTTTGTTGAAGTATTGCCACTGAGGTAGGTCTACCCGAGCTGGAAATTATACCTCCAGCTGCAGGATAGACAGTCAATCTAGGTCACACAGTTGCATTTGCTGTCAGGGCTAATAAAGTCCTATTTTTCTTGCCTCCTTTCTGCAGGGTTCATGGATGCAGGATGGGTGCTTGTTTGCTTGGTCATTTAAAATCAGCAAATGGAATAACATCTGGGGTATTAATTCACCTGCAGCCTTTTCTCCCACTACAGGTCCATTCTCATCTTGATGCATTGGGGAGTGTATATAGGTGGCTATGAGGGTTTTACCATTGACTGAAATGGGAGCAGGAGCAGTCCCAGACTGTATAAATCCACATACTCTAGTAGGCTGAGGATATTCCCCTTAGTTTTGGTGAGTGATTTATGGCCTAAGGAGCCAAACAGATGAAGACAAGCGCACATTTCAGCTGCAAAGGCATATCAGCTTTCAGGGTCATCTTTGCTGTTTTTGCTTGGTTGGGAGACCTTGATCTGTTTGTTGTCTAGATTGAGCTGATTCTGCCCTGGAAACGAGGTTTACTTTTTGGCCAGACTGTCAGGCTGCAACACTGAGACTCATTAAAAGTTATGAGGTATTTTTTCTTAAAACCAGTTTGGTTGTTTGCCCCCACTGCTCCTACTGGGAGGCTGAAGGGACAGAACTGAAGTACAGTAACTGTGGAAGAAAACACAGTGCAGCATACGGAGCAGCAAAGCAAGCAAAAGAGATACCAAAACTAAGTTACAAATAGCATATCGTATGAGGAAGCTACCAGGAGGGGAAAAGACCAAAACAGGAAGAGGACAGGAAACTGAATAAGGAGAAAGAGACAATAAGTCAAAGGATATGAGGGAAAAAAGAAGGCATATAATGTATTGTGGCAGAGCTCCAACCTTGTCCCCGTGGGTCCCGCGCTTCCAGGCAGTTTATGCTAGCCTCAGAGGCTCACTGTGACCCTCCACGTAGCCCTTTTCTCCCTTGGGCCAGGGTTACAGTCTACTGAGCCCTTTTCATCATAAGCCAGCAAGGAGGTTGGTGAGAGAACTCCCACAGTCTCTGTTGTCCCTATAGGCTTATTTCATAATAGTTTAGCCTCCTGTCCTGACAGGGGCCTGTCTTCTCCTCCCAGGAGGTGTTTCTGTAGTGGCGGGTTGGGGGGAAACCCGGCCCTGCCCTCTACTCCGGGTTCCGGCCCAGGGACCCTACTGGCAGCAGCTGTTGGCAGCCAACCTTTCACTGCCAGAGTTGCTACATTTCCCTGGGCCACTTCCCCACAGCTCTCCTGCTTCTCTCTTCTTCACCCTTACCGATGGCTTGAGGGTGTCTTCATTACTCAGCCTTTCAGCCACACTTCCTCTCCTTTAGGTCTCCTCAGCCTGACTGGAGTGAGCCCTTTTATAGTATCAGAAGGGCCTTAATTAGAGTCAGGTGGTCACATTAACTTAATGGCCTCACCTGATTCTTTGCAGGTTAATTGGAGTCAGGTGTTCTCATTAGCCTGGAGCAGCCCCTGTTCTGGTCAGTCAAGGAACAGAAAACTGCTAATCCAATGGCCAGTATATCTGTCTTCTGCTACTCTGTTGTACCCAACTGGCCTGGGTCTATCACAGTATAGACAAAGCAGGTTATAGCTGTTATAATTGAAGTAATAAATGTCACATCACAGACAGGATAAAAAACAGAGAAAATGAAAATTTATAATTAAAGTAGCAGAAAAGTACCTACATGTTCGCAACTAAGCAGTAGAATGACTCCATGCTTGTTTAAGTGAAGAAAATACTGAAGGATAAATAGAATGGTGCTATTTACTCTTGGAATGCACGCAGCCTAATAGGACTGGGACAGGAACTAAACAAAGTGTCCTTGGTAATGATACCAAACCTGATATCATTTGTGTACAATAAACATGGTTAATAGGAAAACTAGAGTCCAGAATCCCAGGATATGGCATCTATAGGCAAGACAGAGAGGTAGAAAAGAGAGGCGGAGTTTGTACATTAATTAAGGAAAACCTAAATTATCTTGAACTTGAAGTGAAGTAACTACGTATAGAATATAATGCTAGTGAGATTCCAAAGCAAAATCTGCATCTCTGAGACTATGTAATGTATGCAACCCCTGCGGAAAATTGGAGATTAAGGATTTGATGGAGATAGTTGAAGATGCAACAGGCTCCTATATTGTATGTGGAGACCTAAACGGACGTAACAGATTGTGGGGAAGTGGAAATAGTGATTGTTGTCAGAAGTCACTGGTGTGGTGCTCTGCTCTGTTCAATGTTGATAACAGTCGGCTGTGTTAATGTATTCCCTCTGTGTGCTGCCCTGGCTCTGCAGATCGCTGGCTCAGCAGACCCCAAGAGAACCCCCAATGACCACAGACTCTGATAAGGTACAAAGGCACCAGGACAGGTTTATTGCCAAATGAAACACAGTCTCTAGCTCCCTGGATCAGATGTCTACAGTTCTGCTAGTACATATGTGCTCTCTGACAATGGACTGGCTCAGTCAGTGGCGAGATTTACCACTGCCCCCTAGGCCAGACAAAGACATCCACTCAGGGATGCATTCTTATACACAGGCACAAACAAGTTGCACATCACTCCTGGCGCGTAGAGATGCAACCCCTCTACGTGGTAGGGTGCCGCCTCTTACAAAACAACTCTACCATATTACCTTCCTGCCTCTGTCTTTAGGATAGGTCAGCCTGTCTGTGGGGAATGTGCTAATACCAGAGTGTTCTGGTACTATCCTGGCACGTATTTCCATAACTAGTGCCCAGTGCCTTTTAGGTACGTGTATTTTTGCAACATGAGCCCTCTTCTTGCCAGATTCTGTGAGCAGGGCCTGCCTCTGGCTCACAGCTTAACTGTGCTTTATGTTAGCAAAGTCTTGACCATTATTTTAGTTCAGGTCTTAGGCTTCGTACCAGGCCTCTGATGCAAGAGTTTATGTTTCAGGGCCCCATCTTATCACTGTAGTAAGAATGGCAAATGTCTTGAACAATTCATGGATGAAAATAATGTAGAGATGCTGAATGATGGTCTATCCACTAGGTTTAAAGCAGCCAATGGAACCAGAGGCGAGTCATGGGAGGGACACAAAGGTGGGCACCAGCTAAACGGGGGCACGTGATCTCCCCATGTGACCTCCCATGTGACTCTGCCCCTAGCCCGGGGAGCCCCTTGCGCTCTCCCTGTCCCCTCCCCATCCCATGTTACCTGAGGGTAGGGGCTCTGTCCTCCTGCTGCGCCGGATACAGATTTCTGAGCCGCAGGACTCTCTGAAACCTCAGCGGTGAAAGGAGCAGAATATGGGGTTACTTGGCTGCCCCACGCCAGGAGCACCCCTGGCACAGCTATTCTGGTACCGTCCGCAGCCCTGTCCTCCGGCGGAGCAGTACAGATCCCTGGAGAGGCAGCTGTGTGGAAGGGCTAGGGGTGGTACAGAGTGGGCCCACATTCTGCTCCTTTCTCCACTGCGGTTCCCTGCTGAATGTGTCCCCCCCCCCAAGGCATCTGGTGAGGGGTATGTGACCCTTTTGCCACCCCCAAGGCATGGTGTCTGAATGGAACTCTCTCCTATTTAGACCTGGGAATTGTGTCAAGTCGTATAGCAAACAAATGCATCTGGGAAGTCAATAAAGAGGAGGGATCACTTCTCTGTACTTACGTATATCGAAGTAAATGCAATGTTGAGGATGGAAAAAGGCCTTCTACTTAGAATATAAATAAAGCAACTTGGGAAGTATTTAAACACTAATGTTATGAAAATAGTCATGAACAATGCATAAGTGATGACACTGAGGAGTTTAGTAGCAATATAACTAAGGGAATCATGATGGCAGTAAAGTTGGGTGACTTGGTATCTTAGGTTTAGCAAAAAGGTAGAAACCATGTATCATGGAGGAATGACGAGTGTAGAAAAGCAATTAAGGAAAGTAACAAGGCAAATGAGAAAGCAAAAAATACAATGAATAGTGAGGACTTAATGAAATATAAAAGGAACAAGCCAGTTGTGTAAATGACTGTTAAAAAGATAAAAGGAGGAAGCTGGAGAAAGCACAGTGGAAAAATAAATAAAGATACTGAAACATTAGAGGCATATAGGCAGATTAGGATAATGAATGCAATACAGAGTGAGACAAATTCTATACCAGGCTTCATTGTAGAAGGCAAAGGGATTAAAAGCTCTAGTGAAGAAAAAGCAGAAGCCCTAGCAGAAATATTTCACAATGGTGAAAGTGAGGGTATAGAAATCTGCTTAAGGGGGAAAAAAATCATTAAAGAGAATCATGAAATGGCAAGAGTGGGGGAGGAAGATGAGGTTTCGATATTAAATGAAAACTTCTGTAGGAAGGAACTTCAAAAAGCTATAGCTAAAAGCAAAAACCCTGCTCCAGGCAGAGATGGCATATGTAATGAAATGCTACAACACCTGAATGAAGGGACTTTGAGAATACTGCTAAAATTGGACAACAGTATATGGGGGAAAGGTGAGATACCAGTGGAGTGGAAACACGTGGTTAGAGTCCAAGTGTGGAAACCAGGTAAGCTGCAAACAAGACCTGATGTGCAAAAGTTAAGTGCCCCTACGTTATGGATGGGTAAAGAATGGTGACTGAAGAGTTAACAACATATCTAGAGAGAAATGGACTTACTGACAATGTGCAAAGTGAGTTCAGGAGGGTAAGGGGTACAGCTTATTGTACAGTAAGAGTAGCGACAGAAGTGGAAAAAAGTATGAGAAATAAAGAATATATATATATATATATATATATAAATAAAGAATATATGTCACTTTGGATGGGCTATCACCAGCAGGAGAGTGAATTTGTGTGGGGGGGGTGGAGGGTGAGAAAACCTGGATTTGTGCTGGAAATCACTTTAGATAAGCTATTACCAGCAGGACAGTGGGGTGGGAATAGGTATTGTTTCATATTCTCTGTGTATATATAAAGCCTGCTGCAGTTTCCACGATATGCATCTGAGGAAGTGAGCTGTAGCTCACGAAAGCTTATGCTCTAATAAATTGGTTAGTCTCTAAGGTGCCACAAGTCCTCCTTTTCTTTTTTTAAAGAATATATGATAGTAGCTTTCCACGATATTGAAGAAGCAGAGGATACATTATGGAGAGAGGGCTTATTGCATAAAATATCATACACGGGTGTAGCAAAGGGCCATGGCCTCCCTCAGAGACTGATAGCAAGGGAGAGTCAGACGCCTCCTGGTGGGCGGAACCCGGAAGGCCTAGGCCGCCATGGCAGAAACGGAAAGACGGGACAGGAACAGGAAACAAAAGAGGCGGGCCCTGCAGCTCAGTTGAGGAGGCGCCACCGAGGGAGGCAGACGCTTCCAGCCCACTGCTGGAGATGGAACCTGCCAAAGACTTCGGCTGTCCCGAGGAGACCGCCCAGGTACCAGGACTGCCTGACATGCCCGACGCTGTGGAGTTGCTGGGACGGCCTCTCACAATGTACCCCAAGGAGACGGAGGACGACCCGAGGGGGAGTATAGGAAGCAGCCCAGGAGAACCAGGCTACAATCTGGCTGTGGTGCCACCAGAGACATGGTCAGTGTGTTGTGGGTGGATTCCCCACTGACTCAGTGGCAGACCACTCTGCCATTGTTAAGCCCTGGGCTGGGGTGTGGTGGAGTTGGGTGGGCCCGTGTTCCCCCTGCTATTCCACCCCTGGGATGGCAGTACTCCCTCTCCTTAGGCCAGGAGGCCTGAGCTCCTCAGACACCCCTTGCCCGAGCCCCAAAGACTGTGTTGGGTGCTCAACCCCCCTGCTGGCACCCTAGGTAGCTTGCTGGGGCTCCTGCCCTGGCTGAGGGCCTGGGCCCCCCAAACCACTCACAGCTACCCTATCTAATGGTTAAAGCCTTTGACTGTGTTGTGCCCTGCCCTGGCTGAGGGCCTGGGCTCATGAACTACCCTGACTACGGGTTGGGGACAAAGACCGCTAATTTCCCCATGTACTTAGCCTGTTGTTTCAGGAGCATGTGTAGCAAAGGGTCCTGGCAAGAGAAAGTCACACCCACATACATGCTTACAATGGGCATAAAAGGAAGAGTATACAGGTGGATAAAGGATTTCTCAAGGTCAGAGTCGGGAAAGCCTACTCTAGCATATATACGACCACAAAGGGCACTCTGCAGAGGAGTGTCATCAGCTCTACTTATTCAGCATAACGCTAAATGATCTCCAGAAAAGGCTGAGTGCAGAAATAGGCATTTCCTTCGTTGCACAAGACTCGCCATACAGGCTACAAATAGGACCCAGGAAATAGCTGAGAACTGAATTAACGAAGCACATGGGAGAAGTGCAGTCTGGAGAACCATGTGGGGCTCTACATTTTCAGTTCTCAAAACTAAAGGACTGATATTCACTGAAAAGCAAACGAAAAAAAATTGTAAATTGTCTCTATATGGACAGCAAAAAGGTATGGTTAAAAGCTACAAATTCCTGGGTGTGACATTTGATAGTGAGCTAACATGGAAGGATTACGTTGAAAATATGGTACATAAATGTAAAGGTAGAATCAATGTACTTAAAACTACTTCTGGAACCACCAGGGGTGTGGATAAGAAAGCAATGGTAATGCTGTATAGAGTCATTGAGTAAGCATGCCAAGCATTCAGTTCAGCATCGAAAACAAACCTAAGGAAATTAGACTCAATCCAAGCCCAGGCATTACACATTGCATGAGAAAATAAATTAGCATATATAGTCATGGACAAATGCATTAGGGGTGGAAAATCATCCCCCAATATAAATATGGAACTATAGAATGATATTGAAAGGGAAAAGAAGATCTAAATGTAGTAAACATAGCAAATCAATATATATGTGATCAATTGTTCACTCCATCTGGAGCACCTGGCATTGGCCACTGTCGGTCGACCGAATACTGGGCTGGATGGACCTTTGGTCTGACCCAGCATGGCGATTCTTATGTTCTTATATTTACAGATGGGGTCTAAAGATGAGAAAACTGGGAAAATGGGGACAGCGTTCTGCATTCCAACACATGGAATAAAGAAACCCATAGACTATCAAATTTGGTAGGCGTTACAATGGCTAAACTAGCAAGGATAATGTTGGTGTTGAAGTGGATACTCCATTGTCCTCTTGTCAGATTCACTGTTAGGACTATTGGCGACCAAAATGGGACTTTGGATAGCAGAAATGATACAGTTAATGAAATATTGTTGCTAACAACAGAACTGGCACAGAT